>NC_079156.1:83297184-93297184 GCF_947563725.1 Argiope bruennichi | reverse complement strand
GAACTGCCGCGGCGTTAAAAATAAGATTTCAGATCTAAAAGACATTATTAACACTTATCAACCTTCCATCATTGCACTTCAAGAAACTTACCTAAACTCAGGAGATTTAGTTTAATTAAAATATTATAATCATGTACATAAAAGTGTAATGGGAAATAGAGCTTCGATAGGAGTAGCCTTGCCGACCTCAGATTCATTTCCTTCATCTCCATTAACCTTAAATACTCCTTTGCAAGCAATAGCTGTTCAAATCCATATGCACCCATTATTTACAGTTTGCAGCCTATATCTTCCACCGAGCACATCTGTCGATCAGACGAGTCTTAATAACCTCATTTCTCAACTTCCTGAGCCTTTCATCATCCTAGGTGACATGAATGGTCACAGTCCACTCTGGGGTAATGAAGATATTAATACCCGAGGCTTACAGATTGAAATTTTTTTAAATGTTTTCAATCTCTGTTTATTAAATAACGCTCAATGCACTTATTTTCATGAACCGACCAGAACGTTTCACTCTGTTGATCTTGCTATATGCAGTCATGCCTTATTTTTCCTTACAAGTTGACAAGTACTTACGCAATAGCGATCACTTTCCTTTGATTATATCTGATAGCAGACGACAAACTCCACCTGCCAATCACACTTCAAGATATAATTTTAAAGTAGCAAAGTGGTTTAAATTTCAATCTATGGCAAACATAAAAAAAAGAATTAGTAATTAATAATAGTTTAGATACTGCAGTTAAAAATATCACCGATATCTTAATTGCCGCAGCCGATTATTCAATACCTAAAATCTCAAATAATTTTAGAAAACATAGGAAAGTTTGGTGGAATGATACGAGACAATGGAAAGCTTGGGACCTATTTCGACGCAGCCCAGCAACTTCAAATTTGGTCAATTATAAGCAAGCTAAGGCTGATTCAAGAAGGATACAACGGCGCAGTAAACGAGAATCTTGGGAACATTATATCAGCAGTATACATTCCTCTATATCCAGTAAAAAATTATGGGAAAGAGTGAAAAAAAAAAAAAAAAAACATGTGGCATATTTAAATCTTCAAATATCAGAATATTGTACAATAATGGACTTCCAGTTATATCTCTACAAGATATTGCTAATTGTATTGCATCTGCATTAGCTCATACCTCAAATAGCAGTAATTTATTCTACTCCTTTTTCACACTACAAAAGTGCAGCAGAAAAGCAAAAACTTAATTTTAATGCTTCTTCAAATGCCCCGTACAACACAGATTTCACTTTATTTGAACTAAAACATTGTCTTTCCCAAATGAATAAAACATCTCCAGGTCTACAAAACAAGGTTTTAATTCGTACCGTACGTTTGGTGCAGCATAATCAAAAATGGTTTTTGCGCCACAAAACGCCACTAAATCAAATTAAATCTTAATGCTAGACTTTCTTCATCTGATAAATAACATTTTCTTACCATAACAAATTCAAGACATTCCGGGGGAAAAAAAGAGGAAGTACATTTAAATGCTACAGAACTGATGATAAAACCCAAGCAGACCCTGCATAGTAGCACAAATAAAATAAAAAATAAAATTCGGAGTGAAACTAGAAACACGAGAATTTTTCCATTATGTGATATATAAACAGCTCTGTTTATTTACATTACCATTACCTCCACCCCCCTCCCCGCAACAAGTAATGAATAAAATACCAAAAAAAAAAAAAAAAAAAAAGGCAGAAAATGGGCTGACTGAAGGTCAAGATAGTAAAACTGTTTATTTCAAAAATAATGGACAGAGGGAACCCTCTAGTGGCCTTTAAAAATCGTTCCAGCTTAAAATGCACATATACATCACCCCTCCCCAGAGATCAACTTCCAGGGATGTATGGGTGGTATGCCCGGCCGTGAGAGATGGTCGTAGGGGATGCATATATGACAAGCCTGTTCTGAAGAGAATTAACGTAGAGAATATCACAATCGTCAAAGAATTCGATCTGGAGAGTTTGATGAAGCCTTCACATTTAGAATGAATCAAAAAAGAAATATCTTGGAATAAAATCTGAATATAATAATTCAACAAGGGGAATATTCTCTTCTCGATTTTTTTTTCAATATTAATTTATGACATTTTTTTCCAAACAGATTTTACGTTCCTCTCTGTGCCTTAAGCTGTTTCATCATCCCAGCTGCCATTCCATATTACTGCTGGGGAGAAAACGTGTGGGTGAGCTTCTTCGGTGCCGGTTTTACAAGATATGTTGTATGCCTTCACTTCACGTGGTTCGTCAACAGCGCAGCCCACATGTGGGGTAACAAGCCTTATGACAAGAACATCAGCGCTGTGGAAACCAAATGGGTGTCAGCTCTGGCGATCGGGGAGGGCTTCCATAATTACCATCACACCTTCCCATGGGATTATTCCACCAGTGAATTGGGATACAAGTACAATTTCACCACACTGTTCATCGACTGCATGGCGTATATCGGTCAAGCATACGACTTGAAGACAGCAAGTAAAGAAAGTGTACAGCAGAGAAAGTTACGAACAGGGGATGGATCATACGACGAATTAGAGAAGAAACACAAAGACTGATGGAACAATGAAGATGAACATTTTTTCGATGATGAAATTTGCTTCCAAACATCAAACATTACAAAGGCCAGCAAACTGCAGAAGATAATGATGATGATGAAGAATAGCAGTTGAAAATGCTAATCCTGGAGGTTAAAAGTAATAATCACGAGCTTCGTTAAACTAAGAAAAGTTCGACGCTTTTTTTGGAATAAATTATTTTGACACTATTTTTGTATGTATTTGCTCTTTTTACTATAGCGATTGTGACTTTTATAATCATGGATTTCGTTATTTTAAGTATATAGATTTTAAATGCAACTTTTTACATACATGTGAATCATTTGCTTTTTAAAAGTCATCTTCGCTTTTGTATTTTCTTTTTGTGAGTGTTATGTCAGTTGGACAATTTGTATTTTTATTTTTTGACAAGTTAACAATTTACAATTCTATTTAGTACTGGTTACTATGGGACATCTATTTTCCCCCCTTTCTCTCTTTCTTTTACTGTATACTTTCACTTCATATAGATACAATATTTTTTCTTCTGTGTTATTATTCTGTACTTGGAATCCATTTCAAGAATGTTATTTGCCAACAGAAAAATAAATATTTTTTTGTGTCAATTTGTTTTTTAAGTATTTCTTGAGATTGAAGTCATGCCAAATTTTCAAAGATATGTTTGCTTTAATAATTTGAAATTGCAATTTTTCGCATATGCAAAAAAGTGAATTATTTAAAAGGGACTTTGCGAAAGTATACCAGCTAGATTTAAGTATAGATGTTTTTAGTAAATTGCGTAATAATATATTAAAAATATACTATAAAGTTACAGAAAATTAGGAAAAGAAACACACTCCAAAAAAAAAAAAATCAAAATAGATATTTTCTTGAAATTTTTATTTCAAAACAGTAAAAGAAAAAAGGTTTAAAAACAACTGTAACATCATTTCAAAAATGTAAATAACAGAAATGTTTGAACAATAAAATTTGTAAACAAAACCAAAATTGCACATGCAGAATTTATCACAGATTATTGTAAACTTTAAAAATGTCATTTGTTCTCAAATGCTTAGATAATAAGCACTTCCTTGCAAAGAAAATAATAGCAAAAACAAAAATTTTCTTTCAATTGTTTACATATGTTAATAGACACAGAAAAAAATTAAGTAGGTTTTTGAAGATTATCACAAACCAAAAATAAAAAATAAAAACATTTACATTTACAACATTTAATTTAATACGGAAATTTTGTATGTATTATAAAATCAAACTAACGAAGAAAAGTTCAACATTTAATAAGTAACTTGAGCAATAAATGTACGGATTTCCATCGGTCCTAAGTAGACTATTAGATCATCAAGGCTGCGATCTTTTTTGTATCCTGTAATAAAGATTATAAATGCAATTATTATTTCACATTTACGATGATAAACAATCAGCCTTAAATCTAAAAACTAAAAAAGTTTAAAATTCAAAATATGTGGGTTCTCAAAACTTTTTACAAGAGGAAAAGACTGATTTACAATCACTAAGGAAAAGCGGTTCAATGTCTTATTTTTCTCAGGAAAAAGATGCTGCCACCTCAAAGTGAGAAAATATATATGAATAAAATTGAAAATCATACATATTTCCACACATAGTATGCTACAGACATGGAAAAATAATTTAAATTAATCATTTCTTTAAATTATGTGCACTAATATAATAAAACATAAGGAAGGTTTTAGTAAATGTTTGGTGACAATTAAATGATTATATTCCTTAATAATGAAATTATTATAGATGTTTTATATATATTTTTTTAATCTTACAACATTTTACAAAATGAATTACATTAAAAGTATTATATTCAATTTTTTAAAAAATACAATTACTTTTGTATAAGTGTTTATTTATACCTACATTGGTATTTTGCCAGATGCTAATACCAATTTAAATTTTTACCCTGAAGATTATTTCTACAATATAAAGTATCAATTATGTGTTTACGAGGAAATTCAAGGGGGAAAAAAAATGGTTATTTCACAAAATTGCATTATTTTAAAGCACACTTTTTGATAAGTTAATTTTTGCAGAAAATGTTTGAGTTAAGCCAAATCTCAGTATTGAAATCTCACAGTTCAATTAAAATTATTTCAAATTTGCTTTTTTTTTTCAAACATGATTTTGAAAGCGGTCATATTTTACAACTTCAAAAGATTTATTTCAAAACAAAGTATCTAATCAGCATTAATTATTTTTAAAAAAATTGATTATTAATTAAAATAAATAATAAAAATAGCTTTTTATTTAAGCGATAAAAAAATAAAATTCAATTCTGTTATCTATTTGGACTGAATGCATGAAAAATAAAAGCACATAGTTAAAATAATTCATTTTTATTAGAATAACCAAAATAAAAAAATTTTTTGACATAAACAGATTAAAGAATATGTATAAGGCAATTACACAAAACTTTATTTATTTATTGATAAAAGGAAGTTAAATTTCAAAACATTACCTCGAGCAGCCGATTTGTCACACACATTTTTAGCTCCTTCTATCTTCCAGCACAATCGTTTGGCCTCCTCCAAGTACTGGTTGGCACTAAGAGTGGTTTCTCTAATGCTAGTCACATTGAATTCCTTAAACAAGTCCTTGAAATAAATAACAAAAAAATGCATTTTTACTCACTGTTATTAAATAATAAAACTATATGCACATTTAAAAGAATGAAAAAATTAATGACATAACTATATGTCAAATTATCAGTTTTACATTCTAAAACATACAGAAATAGTACTAAAAAAAAAAAAAGATTCAACCTTGGCACTTTGGTAAATCCCAAGCAACCTTGGCCATTTTTATAATCCAGTTCTGTTATCCGCTACTGGACTCAAAAAAGGTTTGTGAAATTACTAACAAATCTGACAAAGAGGTGATTATCTGTCTACTAGTTTATCTGCAAGTATGTGAATGCCATTGGTCAAAAAGATAAGACTTTATAAAATACAAAACGCTGCATATTGAGTAACAACACTCAAAAGTCGGAGAGGGGGAAAAAGGACAAGCTCTTGCGGACTTATTGTAACCTTTTAAGGCTTGCTTTCCCATTTTTTCCCAGTGATACGAACTAGGGATGCAGACTTTTAAGAGGAGAAAATAAAAGTACTGCATTGTTTTAATCCACAAGACACATCCACCACACTGGAAGACAGAAAAATAATCCTGTCGGTTTTATATATTGTTTCCATATGATGACAGCAACAGACATGTTTAACTTGACTTAGTATTTAAAGAATAATTAAAGATATGTTAGTAGCATTTTAGGATAGAATTTGTAGTATTAAACCATGATCATATGAGAATGAAACAAGAGACCAAACCCTTTATTCAATGTCACTGCAATATAGAGGATATTTTGATCTGACAGATTAAATATACAAGGTGTCCACTCTGATCGTGGACAATAGCTCCTTTTCAAACTGTTAAGAGTCACTGCAATCCCTATTACCAATGATTTTAGACTATTTCAATTACCACGGAAATCTACTAATTAATTCATGGCACTTCTTCAAAACTGTTAATTGGTCTAAAATGATGAAATTTCAAACTTCAGGATGACTTAAGCCCTTTTTAGAAGCAGAACAATGTAATTGTTTAGAAAATGTTTTACTAAATATGTCTAATAGGATTGAAAGTTTGTGTAAAAAATTTAAATTTCGGAATTATTTTTAAAAAATTGAACTCAAACAATATAAAATATAATTCTACATGTGATTTAGAAAACCTTCTAACTTGAAACTTATGTCTATATGTAATGCAAGATAGTTCTTAAAATTCTAGCAAAATTAAATCAAAAAGAAAACAATGAAGAGATATTACCTTAAGAGAGACATCAACAGCTAAACTTAAAGTACTATCTTCATTAAATTCATACATGTGTTCCAGACGTATTAATACTGTGCCTCTCTTCCAAGGTTCCAGTGTTAAGAGATGCACATTGGGTGGTAGAGTAGTCTTCAGTCCTGGAGACTAGAAAAAATTGCAGACAATTTTATCAATTCAATGCGCATAAAGAAAAAGCTAAAATATCTATTACATTTTTATAAGACACAATATGCTTTATTTATTTTAATGCTGATGTTTAATCACATATAATACTTTTAAATTTAATTGAATTCTAACAATTATTATTAAAAACCTTTCTGATTATTTTTTCTGAAAAAAAGTATTCAATGCAATATTGACTTGTATGAGTGGCTGAGTTTCGTTTCACGTTTTTGACTTGGAAAAACTTAAATAGGATATTAGATGCAATGGTTTATAAAACTTTCAAATGTTCAACAGTAGAACTCATAGGAGTTAAAAGTAAAGTCTTTCAATCCGTAGCACTAAAGAGGTAAAAAAAAAAAAGAAGTTTTAAGAATATAATAATTTGAGAGTATGCCTTTCAGAATATGGAAAACAGAATAATGCAAGTAAAGAAGAAATAAAAAAAAAATGAAGAAAACATCTGATTAAAGCAATTAGAGGAAAAATTCGATTATTCGAGTTAATGTGGACCACATTCACTTTGGATAAACGAAAACTCGATTAACAGACAACATTTTAAATCAATTACTTTTTTTTCCTCAATAAATTTTTCAAGAGATTGCTTACTTAAAGTTATAAAAATTAACTTTCATAACTCCTTTATTAATCATAAAACTTTTTATAAGATAAATCGTGAATATTTTATGTATATTTAATATATTAAACAATTTTTTATTTATTATTTAAATTCTTATCACCTAGCATATTATAACACCAGGTCTAAATAAAGCTGAGACTTTAGGTTACATCTCATCAGATATTAATATTTCAGACTGTGCAAATCTCAACTAGAGAGAAAGTTGGTAGAAAAACGTAGAAAATATTTGAAGATAAAACCAAATTTGACAACAACAACAAACAAACAGAAAAAAAAACACTCACAAATACATTAAAAGATTTGAAGTAATCTGTCTCCGATGAATTGTATGATGCAAAACTTAACTGAGGTTGCATAAACAGCTTCTGTGCAAGAGGCCTGTGCTTAGATGCTGCTTTACTTATGTTGCTTACAATCAAGAAATGGGAACCAGTGATCACCAAGCCACGGCCACTGATGCCCGTTTCATTCAAGGGTTCACCCACTCCAAAAGCATCGTCATGCAATAAACGTCTATGAATCTGTAAATATACTCAAAATATTTAATTAACAGTATATCACAAAATATTCCTTACTAAATGCATGACATTATACACTTTAGTCTGTGTATACACGATGTCCACTCTAACTGTGAGCTGATTCAAACAGCTGATTTCAAAACCATAAGAGATAGAAATAGATTGGTAAAATGTTTTAAATAATAAAAAGAATTATATTTATTTTTATTTGTGTGAATAAAACTTCAGCTAAAAAAAATTACAAAATCTACTTTGGCCTCATTTCTATCAATCTTATTCAGTAAAATTATATATATATTTTTTCTGATTTACTAACATTCTAAATAAAAAGGTTCTCATGTGATTAAAATTGGCTCTGTTATAAAGCTTTGAGTATCATTATTTTGCATCAAGGAAGCTTTATGTATTTAATTATGTATCTCCCTCAAAACAGCCTTTAAAATGCAAAATAATTACATTCAAAGTTTCCTATGTTGGTAAATTTTAGTCTAAAAAGAATAAAATACTTTTTTAATTTAATTAATTAAAGTTTAGAATATTTTATTAAATATGACAAATAGCATTAAAAGACTGTATACAAATTTTAATTCTGTAATTTTTTCAACAATATATTCATCAATTCAAATAACAAAATATTAATTCTTCATATCATTTAGAGCATTTTTCCAAGTTAAAGTATATGCTTATATCTAAAGGTTTAAAAATTAATTACATGATTCAAGAAAATAATATGAATGTATATTATGTACAATTTTAATGATAGCTACAAAATAAAATAGTAGACAATTATTAAAAGGCACATATTAAAAGAATTCAAAAGTTCAATCAAATGTAATAAATGAAATACTTGTTCAATTTTTTTTCATTCTACTAAAATTGGTAAATATTTCAGTTTAAAACCAAATTTAAAAAATGATCAACAAACAATCAAGATATATAAAAATATAATATTAACTTAAATATTTGTAATATTAACTTTAACATTTATAAGTTTGCTTTGAATTGTATCGTTATCATCAATTATTGATATATTTATCAATAAATTCAGCAGACTCTTAATAATCTGTCTCCTCAGAGTTACAATAAGGTAAAAGAGGAATGTTAAAAAAGTTAACAGCATGCAAATGTCAGCATCCTTGGTGCAATATAAACAATAGGTTCAGCTCAGATTCTGCAATGCTTGTCACATATATAGGATGGTTATAAAATGAATTTCCCTGTATGGAGATATCTGTAGAAAAGCTAATAAATGAAATGAAATTTCATATGCAGATTGCAAAAGACATTAACTCTGCAAAAAAAAAAAAAAAAAAAAAAAAGAAAGTGAGGGCAGTCTAAATTTGCACATAAATGTATTTCTGTAATATTAACTTAATGTGATTGGTGAATAATAAGTATGAAAAGAATATAACATGCAAATCTTTTGGAATTCTGTAATCTAAAAGATAAAGCTATTTATTCACGCTAAAGCTATTTATTATATTTTAAAAGATAAAGCTATTTTATTATTTAAATTTTGTTAGATTATTATATAAATCAAACAATTTTATTTATCATTAAATTAATTAATTACGATTTCTTGTTCTTATTCAGTGTTCTGATTTTTGGGACAGTGATTAATTATTTTCTTTTACCTTCAAAAAGATTTCAAAAGGAAAAATATTTTAGACATTTTATAATATTTGCATACCAGATACTGCTGTTCTAAACATGTAAAAGAAGGAAGAAAAATTTCATTTGGCATTCCATTAAAAAGACTAGGCAATTTCAAATCCTGTATATATTATCAGAGTAATCACAAATTTAAATATAATGAACACAAATTGAAAATATTGCCAGAAAACAATGTATTTTCGGAATGTCTTAAAAAGAATTGTACACTATATTTTACCATTCAAAAAACACACAGAGATATTCTATCTAATATATTGGTTATTTAAAAGAAATGAATTGGGTTAAAAGATATATAACAAAAAAATGGTCCAATTAATTTTCTAAATTAAAAGTACTAACCATAAGTTCCACAGAACCATCTTTTATGCTTGATCCACCTTGAGACCTATCGTTTAGTACAGTAAGTTGCAACTTTTGTTTCCTGTCCTGGAATATAAATAATTTCCAACCTTCTATTTTTATTTAATATTTAAGTCATATATTTTAATATATAACAGCATTAAAACTGATAGAAGATGCATCAATAAATTCAATAATAATTAAAGGTGATTTTTTTAAGATGAAACAAAAATGAATACCCGAATGTAGATTCTGCTGTTCACTGGATAATAGTTTCCAGACACAGGTTCAGTGACATTTAATTTCCAAGTTGGGCGATAATTTCTCCTATAATAAGAAATTTCTCCTATATAAAGGTATTCTAAATCACATTTTTAGAGAGAAAAATCAACAAATTCAGTATTCAAGTAAATATGAATGAACTACTTTTCAAAGACACTTTTCTGATTATAACCAAATTCATTGTTTAGTTGAGAGTTTACAGTTAAAATTTTAATTGATGTTATCCTCTTTCTAACATAACAACTTGTTTCTATGCAGATGGAGAATTAAATGTGCTATAAATAGCAACATAGATTATATTATCATTACACTGCAAACCTTTTATTGCAAGGCATAATATTGATGTGCAGCTTCTGTTGCTCCCAAACGTTCACTTAAGAAAATTTATTATCATAACCAGTATTATTTATAAAGATATAAGAAGTTTAAATATTTCATAGCAGTAACTATATAATTATAACTAACACTGCAATGTTATCAGCTTGAAATGTTTATAAGCTTTTGATGCAGATATTTTATAAAAATAATACCTTACATTTAAAACTTATGTAAATATATTTTTAAAATTATTTTAGAGTTTAACATACCATCTTGTATGCAAAATATTAACTTCAAAAATTTAATCATTTAATATAAAGTTTTAATGAGAGAAAAATCATATGCATAAACTGTCCAGAATATATGTTCTTGATGACAGGGAAGGGGGAAAAAAATGCACTCTGATATAAAAACCTTAAAGAAAATAATGATAAAATTGATCCATACTTGAAAGATAGACACTTAATGAATTCTTCAATTGCTTCTTTTCTCTTTGAATCAGAAAGCATATGTCATGTTATTTGTCAAAGAATAAAAATAATTATTTATTTATAAAGTGTCATTCTAAAATATTTCTGGAAATAATTGATATGCAATGACAAAAAAAAAAATCTATTTGATAACAGTATTATTATAAAAATAGTTAGTTCTTTCCTCCCTCAATATCGCCTCTTATTTGGAAAAAAAAAATTTCCAGCAAAGCTTATCCCATTCCAAAAGCACACATGCATTTTTAATCTTAGTTAAATGCTTTAAACTGCTTACTTTCTAAGTAATATTTCTCTGCCATTGGAATCTGTGAAAAAAATTCCCTCACTCTTCAAGTCTGTATCAAATCTGGTAATTATTTCTTTTCCAACTTCGTCACTAAAAAATTGAACAGATTATTTTTAAAAAATTCAAATTACATAACATTATCATCAGATAATAAAAGTCCATCATGCATTAAAAATTTATAATATTGTAATAAAAGAATCATTGCTTTATCAAATAATTACTCATTAATTTAGCTAGCAAAAAAAAAAAAAAGAAAAGAAAGAAAGAAAGATTCATATCAATAACATTCTTAATAATCAATTATTTAAGTAATGTCACTTTTAATATATGAGATCTTTTTAAAGAAATAAACATAAAGAGTATTGATACAAAAATCTATGATAAACTTATGATTTAACATGAAATTATGGCTTAACACATTGATTGCTATATCACCCATATTCAAGCAACAGCAAAAGTTCTCATTCAGAGTAGAATTTGATGCAAGTAGAAGATGCTTCTATTTAGTTTATATTTCCTTGTTTACCAAGTGAATCGCCTGTGATGCACAACTACTATCTAATTAGATATTCTTTTCTCTACTACAATTAAGAAATAGCAAAGAAGTAAGCATCTTATTACATAGTGATCGAAATCATAAACATGAAGCATGGCAGCAAATGTGTTAAAGAAACTTTCAAAATATTCAAATCAATGGTACAGACACAACAACAACAACAACAACAAAAAAACCCATTGAAATCTTGATACCAAAAATATTAAAGTATGAAGTTTTGATTGTATACCAAGAGTGTCAAATTAACACTTGGTATTTCTTCATTGCTACCATTTTTTATTTTTTTAAGATTGCAAAGGATATTTTGTTTATAGTGACTATTTTCAAAATTGACGTGAGCCAAATGTCAGTAATTGTTGACCTGACAAGAGATTTATTTTCTTTCACAGAGATAATAATTGATAAGTAATTTGAAATATAGAATTAATTTCACATTTTAACTTTCAAGTGTTTTCAAATATCCATAAATTCAGACATTCCAACTTCGTTGAATTTTGCCTTAAAATTTGAAGATTAATACGATTGGATCTCAATTACTTCCACTTACCATACAAACCTGTTAATGCTTTTATATCTATGGACACTTTTTTTTTTCAAAAATTCAGAATCTTGAAAAATTAAGTTGCAAAATTTTTTCTTATTTTTTAATATACTATATACTTATTATTATACTATATTTATATATGTGTTTGTTGAAAATTGTAAAGCCAATTTATTAAAGGCTGATAAGATAAATTTTTGTTATCTCAACCTGTAATCAAATCTAAAACAAAATTCCAAATAATGCCAGAATGCAACTTTAGGTTTCTGTGCAGATTATTTTCAGCTTATTTAGGGCTATATTTACATAATAAAATGATAATGTTTATAAGCTGTTATACTATCTATAAATCATATATGTGACATACATGGTGACAAAACCTTTCAAAACACTCTACACATCAGACTGCAGGACATAGAGCTCCCAAATTTCGAATGTAAATATTTTGTAGACAATAAGCATTCGCTAAGCAAATATAACCAATTCTTAATTAAAAATTAATGAATTTTTAATATATTTCTGTCCCAAAATTTTGGACCATGATATGCTGCAGGAAAACTATATCATTCGACATATTATATACCTTTATGTGACACCAGCCTAATTCCTTTATTATTTTTTTCTGATTTTTAAAACATTTAAATATATTTTACAATAATATAATTGCTTTACAATAATAATAATTGCTTTAGTTACTTGATTTGTATCCTCGCACATTGTGATAAAATAAAATGCATTTTTCATTTACATATCATTGCTGCTGTATCATTAAGAACAAATTTGATAAATAAAATCAACTCTGAAACATTATTAAATTCTGGAGTTCCAGAATAGATGTTCAAATATCCTTTAAATTTTTTAGCTCTAGTGTTTCTTTTATACTGAATTTATTGAAATATAGATGCAGAGTGCACAAAGAATCAGAAATTCAGAAGATTAAAAATATGCACAATAAATTAGAATTCATTTTAAAATATAGCATGAATAAGAGAAAGTTCATATTAAAATTAAAAATTTCAACTAAGAATTGCACAACTCACTCAACAGGTATGGGACCAACAATCCATCTAAATTCAACATTTTCAGAATTTTCATATAGTCGAATAACTTGACTTAACCATGGATTGAATACTTGATGAATTTCTTGAACCAGGGAGCCCTTAAAACCAATATGAATATTTAGAAACATTCAAACAATTCTTTTTATTCTTATTTATATTATTCTTATAATATTTATCATTCTTTTTATTATTATTTATAGTATTCTCATTTATTTGTGGGCAAGAAAGTGAATCAAATTTTAATTTTAAAATAATAGAAAATCAATTAACAGATGGCAACATATAAATCTTCTTCTATTCAGCTAAAAATTCTGAATTGAACTGAAATTCTTCAGTTACTGAATTCAGTAAAATTCAACTTTCAAATGTATGTAAAGCAGATCTCCCAGTTTTCCATTCATTCATTCATATTTCTATCATTTTATTCTTGGAATAATATAGGTAATAATTTTAAATCTTCTAAACATATAAACTATTAGAGCTTTAGATGAAGAAGTGGAGCACGGGGTTACCAAGAATTTTTAAGGAAAAAAACACAATTTATGAAAAATCTACTGAGAACCAATGAAACTTTGAAAATATAATACTATAAGAAAATTATTTTTGTGTAGTAATGTTTTCTGAAAAATTACAACAAAAAAATACAAAAATCAAAATGTTATTTAAAAATATGCCTAGGAGTAAGTTTTGTCCACTATCTTTACTAATTTTATTACTTGAAACATGATATTCATATTTCTATTACAGAGCAATAAATTCTTAAGTCAGCTTCAGGTGTTTCATGAATACTTATACGATATTAAATAAACAAAACATTTAATTTAAAAAAAAATACAAACTGAAATATTAGTGCATCAGATCACTTTGAAATATTAATAACTTTTTTATCCATCTCTTAAGTGCTAAAGTAACACTACTTGACAATGGCCATTCAAATTTAAAAATATTTTAGTTTAAAAGATTTATTCTTTCTTTCCAATGGATTGAATTGAATAATTTATCATGAGTTAATATGCAGGTTATTCAACACCTAAAATATTATTTACTGATATTATATCTTTCAATAACCCCATTTAAGTGAATAAGTGTAATGATGATTAGAAAATAGAAATCAATTGAGAATACCACAATAAAATAAAATATATTAAAACATAATAAATTAATAAACATAATATTTAAAATATAATGTCACTAATAATGTATAAACAAATATACAAAAAAAACACTCCTTCCTTATAAAAAAAGAAAAAGATAAATGAATATCATGAAAGCCATGTTTCCAAAGATTTCCAAACAGTCAATTAACTCCGCAACACATTTCATCAACCCAACCCATAGGAACAAATTTTATAGTACTTACATTTACAAAAGTCACAGTGACATTGTTTCCTAAATCTATGGGTTCTGTGCCATTTGGTCGGAAGATATAAGCACCAGATGCTCTTTTTTCAAAATTCGAATTGTCACCATTCATTCCTTTATACCAGTAGAATGATTGATTAACTGTTAGATTAGTACCATCGGTTAACTGAATTTGTTTTAATAATCCAGACTTGTTATCCACATAAACAGATAAAAACTAGAAGAAGGAAAAAAAAAAATTGTGAGTGCAATTTATTGTTATTGATAATTATTAATATAGACAGAATAACAAGTAAAACTTAATTTTGTCGCAGTAAAAAATTAACTTCAGAAATATCATTTCAGTCCCATTAGGGTAAATATAAAGTTTTATAATACAAATTGAATTAAATGATTCTTTCCTATGAATGAGGATGTAAAAAATAATTTTAAAAAATCCACATAAAATAAAAGGAAAAAAATTAGGATTATTACAGTTTTTGAAACTTCAAATCATTAGGATCAAAAAATGAATTGAATGTGCGAATAATTTGAAATGAGTTGAATTAAATAAATTAACATTTTAATTTTCAAATGAATTTCTGTTTGAATAACGATATATCAGGGATAAGAATTTTGACATTTTTTGATAACAGAATTTTGCATGGCAATTAAACCGATTGTTACAGATCATTTTCATATATAATAAAACAGTATAGTTCAGAAATTTCTCATCCTAGTTAAAAAACTGAAAATATATTTTTCAAATTCTGTTATGATAACAAAAAAGTACAGGCCAGGAATCAGAAACCTATTTCTCATAATTAGCCCTTTTAGAATTATAGTAACGAAAATAGAACTTACAAAGCAAAGTAGAAATCTGAATTAAGAAGTACTCATATTGAAAATCAAACTTACAATGTTTTCTATTTTTAATTTTTTAAATTTATTTTACCTTTATTAAAAGCTACTATAAAAATATACAACACAATTCAATTAATTAATATCAATTTTACAATAATTATATTAAAACATAATCACTAAAGAAAAAATAACTTACTATGAAAATTCTTTAAATTATCTTCTAAAAAATCTTCGCTTAAATCATTAACTTTTTTTTTTTGTCAAACTATATGGCACTATTTCATAATAGATTGCACTTTTATGAATAATAAAATTAATATATATACTTGAAAAAATGTAAAATTTGGAGATCAATTTATTTTTATCATCAAAACAAAGAACATAGAGCTAAATAATAATTATGAGCACAAGCATTATAAAATATTGTAGAGCCATTTTTTTCTTAAATTTTATATTTTATTTTGTTATGCATATTTTGCTTACTAACTTCAAAAGAACTGCAAGTTGAGGATCCTTAATAAGGGAATTTATTTATTGTAAATGCAGGTGTTTTGAATTGAATTTTAAATTACAATAGTAGAGTTTAACTTTCAAATAATAATAGTTAATCTTAAGCATAACTTTTGCAATACATTCACATCCCTAAGATTTTCTATCATAAAAATATTAAAGCATAATTCGTTAGTGAAAATATTTTTTTTAAAAGGATGAGAAATCTAAGAAACTGAAAATTTTAATAACTTTAAATTTTAATTACAAAGAGAATTAGTTTCAAATAGAAATGATATTAATCATAGTTAAAAATAAAAATTTTCTTTTAAGTTTTTTCAATTAAGGTAAAAGAAAAAGAATATTACAAAAATGCCAGAATTTAAAATATCTTGCTAGAAAGCAAAATCACATAAATATATAACTAAAAACCAATGCTTCTAATAATATACATTTAAAATACATAAATGTTTAAAGAAGCAAGTAATTAATTACAGCACTGTTACAACAGTTCTTTCACTAGCTTGACTTTTAAAATAATAAGAAACAAATACTTACTTTATTCTTTAAAATCCAGTCACCTTCGGCCTTTTGTTTGATTGCACTGGCTTGTTTATTTTTAGTAGATTGAGCTAAAAAAAAAAAAAACATTTATAATAAACTTTGCACCTACATTAAATACAACTTTATCCTGCATTTACATTCCCATCATATATATATATATAATATTGCTGAACCACCCTCTTAGATTTCCTAAGATCACAATATTCAAAATCTTCAAGTTTGTATTTATGAAACTGAAATATTCCTGTTTTTTCACCAAGCAATTTGGGTAGAAAAATTTTCATGGTAAAATGGCATTATATTTCAGCAGTCATATGAGGTCATAAAGGAAATAGAAACCATTTAGTTAAACAAAATAAAAAACACAATAATTATTGGAAAAAGTAATTCTATTATGTACTTGAAGCTTCCTTCACTTCTTTACATAATCACCTACTACATTTAAACATTTGTCATATTTGGTCATGAACTTCAGAATTCCCATGTCATACTCTTCTTCTACTAATTCATTAAGCTATGTAATCACTGCATTCAAACAAAAGATTTGGCAAGTTTCATGCTAAAAGGCACTATGATTAATGCAAATTCTTGATGCGAGACTCTAAGAAAACTGTGAAGAGTCATGCAAAACAAGATGTGATAAATGCTTTCTAAAGGATTTGTGCTTCTTCTTGAATGCTGATGTAAATCAAGAATCATTGATCAATTCGGATGGAAAATTTTGGTGATTCATCTTACAGTCCAGACCTTGCTCATAGTGAATCCCATCTTTTTCCAAAACTGGAAGAGCTTTTGGACAGTATAAGTTTTGAAAGAGGAGTATGCAGTGATTATCCGCCTTAATAAACTGGTAACAAAAGAGATAATAGAAAGGCATAAGAATTTTGAAGCTCATAGCCAGACACGACAAATGTTTCAATGTCGGGCTAAGTAAAGCAGCGAAGGAAGCTTTGGGTTTATAACAAAATCGTTTTTTTCTAATAAATATTTTTTCATCTGATATATATATATACAAAATAAAAAAATACTATATGAGGATTATCCAGAAAAAAAATTGTACATATTTTCTGGATAATCTCATATTAATTTTAAAATATGCATAAAGAGGAGGGGGGGGGGGGGATATTTTCCAAAATCTTCATGGACTTGAAAGATAAACTGAGAACATAAGAGATAAAAGGTGCAAACACAGATACATTTTTGGACGTTATATTTTGGTAGGATATAATAATTGTGTTTTTTGTCTGGAATATATATTTATTTATACTGTAAATGAATACTAATTATTAAAATTTAAATGTTTAATGAAGAGAAAGAACATTTATTGTATTTAACGTTATTTTACACTTATATTCTGAAATATAACAAAATTCAAAAATTAATTAATTAATTAAATAATATTTTAATGACTTTTTTTCCCAGTCAGTGACTAGGCAAAATTACAGAGTAATATTAACAAGTCATTCATGATGAAGAATTATTTGAGAAAAGTACTAAAAATAAGAACAAAATATCTTAAAATATTAATAATGTGCATTTGCTAAATGTTTAAATTCTTTTTTGTTAATTATTTTTACAAATGCAAATGGTCTCCCACCATTGCTATTCTTCGATCCCTTGGAAAGTATAAAAATGAGGCAACACTGCATGTAATTAACATCAAAAGCTTATCTGTAATTAAACATGACAATGAAATAAATCTGACAAAATGTGACTTACATGTGGAATTTCTCATCAAATATGTTGCATGACCAAGGGCTGGTAATTTCGCTAGAAAAACTATCTCTGCTTGAGCTTTAGAGTTTCTACCAGGAATTTTATACACTGGTGATGGTAATGGAACAATCTATAAGTAAAGATATGTAAAATTATCATAAAATTTAAAAAGTAATGTTAATAACAGTTTTTTTTATAAATTAAATTTTTTTAAATACGTTGAGGGATAGATTTTTAAAAAAGTTTATTTATGAATAATGTGCAGAAATTTTTATACTGCCTTTGAAGGATGAAATCTTAATAACAAATATGCAAGAAACAGGAATACTTGGAAAAGAATGTACCATTTCAGTAGATAACATTAAACCAGTTGGTAATTGATTAATGGATATATTTAATAATTTATAAATGCTCCTAGTAACCACACAATAATATATAAAATCCTCTTTTTCTTCTTCTCATTAATGCTTTAGCATGTCATATATAGTTCTTATTATGATTAACATGTCCTAAAAGATAAAAATTCATACTGTTTATTTACAATCCTGCCATTTTGTTACACATTGTTATATATGGGGAAAACATTACAACCAAAACTGTTTTTAAAAACTGATTTCAAAAACTTATAAAATTAAAGGTAATGAAAAAAAAATCAACAAACAAATAAAATTGGTACTGCTGATTTTTTTTTTTTTAATTTCAGAGTAATATAAAAATATTTTGAACAATAATGTATTCCAAACTCATTGCAGAAAAATATTACAGTTTCAATTTATTTTTATTTAATTAAAAATCAAATTAAAATTTTGAAAATTCCTTTTTTAATAAGTACATCCTGCTAAAAAAAAATAGCAACATGCCAAACTACTTTAGAGAGCGTCTTCATGAATTTTGCATGCTTCATAGCATACGATACAGTTAATAACTAAGAAATAACACCTAGCCCATAAACATTATTATATTAAATACCTAGGAGATTGTATGCATAAAACGATTGGCATAGAAACAATGATTTTTATTGTATGAAAGATAATTTTATAGACCAATTCACAAACAAAATTGAGGTAACAGCAAGAAGGTATTTGCATCCCTAGATATGGCAGTCCTTTAAAAAGTTTTTGCATAAATTTGGAAAAACAATTTAATTTGATATAAATTTTTAATCAGAATACTCTCTAACAAAAAATTTTAAATTACAAGTATTATTTGAATGAAAAGAAATTCCTTTACTTCAGATTAATTGGACATTCTCAGACAACTTATGTCAATAATTGTTTCCTATTAAAATAAATTAATATAAACTTATTGGTCGATATTCTCCTTTTTTTATTGTTGTTATTCCTTTTTTTTTTTTTTTTTTTTTTTAAGAATTGCATTTTTGCTAATGAATAATATGGAACCATAAATGGAAAATGACATGTGTTTGTTATTTTTATATACTTGATTTATTTAAAGCTACTGAAAACTAAATACCAATATAAATTATTTAGTCTCAAATGTTGTAAAAGTACTGAATAATTTCAAGATTCACAAATTAACCAATAAATGAAAAATAAAACTCCAAAAAAAGAAGCAGATTAACAATCTCTGACTTCAGCTCCCACCAAAATTGTTTAATTAATAAGCTAGACATTAATTAAGACACTTCATAATAAGAAATATTTCAAAAGTTTATTATACGCTAAAACTAATTTTAAACATATATTATAATTAGAACAAAACAACCTAAGAACTATAAAAAATGTTCAATGTAAAATTAATGAAACATCAAAATTATTTCACCCAAAAAAGAAGCAAAGGGGAATGAAAAAAAAAAAAAAATGTTGATTTCAAATGAAACGCAAAAGGAAGAATATTAACAAATATTTTAAAAGAGGTAACAACACAGTGATAATAAATAGAAAATGAAGATTTTATTATTAATTGGGAGTATTAAGAATATATTGGTATTCTTAATATGGAATATAATTTGGGCTAGTACATTGGATTACACAATACGTTCATTATACCAGCAACAGAGCTAGCTATAAAAATACTATAAATTCATTATTTCATAAATTTTTTTCAATAAAATTATTTAAAAAACAATAAACAATAATTTAAATTCTCACCAATCTTTTTTTTTTTCACAAAATTTCTAAACAATAATAAAATGTGAAAAATTTAGCAGAAGCTAAAATATTACCTGAGCATCCACAGAATTTCCATTATAATCTACCACTTTGTATGCTTTCCCAGATACTGGTACACGGATATAATTTGTTACATTCCAAGCAAGAGGATTATAAATATTTATGGCAACCTAAAATAAACATATTAAAGGAATTAAACAAAATAATAAAATAGTATAAACTATTTGCATTAACATTTTATGATGATTATAGTGAAAATATGATAAGCAAGTAGAAAACCGGAAAGCAATTTTTCAGCATAATTTTTATATGTTCAGCCTCTGGGCAACATACTACACATTTTAATTACATTTGCTAAATGAAGTACCTCTTTTTTATTAATTTTATCTACAAAATGGATCTAAATGCATTCAATCATTACTATAAACTATAAAAAGTTTTAATGTTAAAACAAAAGGCCAGATATTTAGTTAGGCCTCTTTTTGCTATAAATAGAAAACTACCATTCCTTGGTTTGTTTTAATATATCATAGTTTTAGCTTTTTTTAAATATGCTGATAATGATTCCATAATACGTACACAACTAATCTCGCACTTTAACATGCTTCTGTATATGCCAGTAATCATGCAACTAATAGTTTTGGCAAAATATCCTATTAATGTTTTTCTATTACAAAGCATTGCTAGAGAAATGTAACCAGATTAATCTAAATATTTTTTTGAATAGTTTATACATCTTCGGAGTAGAGTTTAGCCTTTTGCTTTTTGAAACCTAACTGAAAATATATTCATTCATGTCTGTATGTAAATTTTTCTAAAATTCTATAAAGAAAATTGTATCTAAGGCTCATTCTATGGGGCATTAAATCTTGTTTTAGTTACATAAAAAAAAGTGCAGCTATTTTCCTTTAAGCTCAGATAATGTGCTTTTTAAGTTATTCAATAAACTGGCTAACTGTAGAATCGAAGAGAAGCAAAATTATTATTAAACATTAAGACTAACTGCAGATCATACATATAATGAAAAATAACTCCCCAAACAAATAACAACTACAATATTGCCATAGCTGAATCAGAAAACAATCATAATTTTAACTGAGAATAAAAAGAATAAAACTGAATAGACACTGAAGAATAAAAAAAGCAATCATATTCTAAATAAACTGTAAGAATATGGGGGGAAGGAGATCTGGAAAGAAGGAAAAATTCTCCAAGACCTGGATACAAGAGGTGTATGCCAAACCATAATTAAAAAAAAACGTAACATATTTTTCTGACTTTGAAGAATACTTTATCTTTAATCGTGACATATGGGACCAAACAATAATTGAAATATTTTTAACCTGATTTTATTTGAATATAGTCATTATATTAATTAAAACTATAATATGTGGTTATAAATTAAATTTTGGCAACAATGGATGGCATGACCAAGTAAGCAAAAGTGAAACTTTCATTCATTAATTAGTCATTACAATCATATCACATGCAAGAGGTGCCACCATGCCAATACTTTGCTTTAGGGCAGCCCTGGACTTAACCCCTGATGTTTTACTACATTATAAATTATATATAATGAAAAAGATTTTATTTTAAATTATAATGAAAAAAAATCTCAATTATGGTAACTCATACTGTGAGCAATACAAAGAAACTAGCAGTTATTTCTTCATCTTTCTAAGCTATTTTTTTTTATCCTCTTCAAAGAATTGTAATCAATTTTACTTCCTAAATAACAAATAATTATTAACTGCATGATAATAATTAACTTCTCGATGCATAAAAAAATGTTTTTTTGTTACAATTTATATTTAAGATTGTATTAATATAATGCACTACTCATGTTTAATAATTAGACATAAAATAAATAAAGCATCAAACAAAGCAGAATATGGATACTTTACAGCAATCCATCACTGAAGTTACATTTTCATACTGAATACAATACATACAATAAATCATGTAATAAAGGACAGCCATCAAAAATTAAAAGCATATTTTCTATTATGATATAATTTTTTTTCTGTTTTTATTTTAGAGATTTTATTTAAGAACCTCACAAATTTGTTCAATATTTGCAAGTAGGTATTATAAATTTTTGTTTCCAAAAAGTATATAAATATATGTGTGCATGAGAGATTTTAAAATGTTAACAAATGGCTCAGAGCAAATCATTAATTTTATCCTATATGAGTCTCCTTATGACTGGAAAGACTTTTGAGATCAAAGCATAGATAATCAAATAAATATTAATAACAATATAATCAAATAAAGTATTAATTGTTGATAAATGACAATAATAATAACTTAATGTATTCATAATTAATTTTAATTATATGTTTTAAATCAAGATAGTTTCCTTAATTTGCTTTTAATAATAGTAAGTACAACTAAATAGATGCATATGATGTAAACATTCTTGCAGTTCAGTTTAGAGTGGGAAGAAAGTTTAAAAAGTGATGATTATAATATAAAGAAATAATAATTCAAATACTAACCGGTGAATCTGTTTCAGTATTGGAGCACTGACTTATATTCAAATAGTTGCAGAAATATTGCTTTAATGGTGATGCAGATTTATTTTTAGGTAACAATTTTTCATATGCTTCATTAACAATATCCTGGAATTGGAGTAAAAAAATTGAATAACATTAAAGGCATAAATCAATTTAAAAAATGTGTAACGAATATTTATTCAAGTAGATAGAGTAACACATACAAACACACATTAAACAATATACAAAGAAGAGAGAAAATTCAAATAAAAATATAACAATAAGTAAAAATTGATAGAAAGCTGAAGCAAAGGGGAAAAAAATGTTTAAACATATGAACAGGAGAAAAAATAAAAAACTCAGTCTGTATGAATGCATAAAAAGTTGCTATTCAAGGACTACTATAGAAGTAAATTATTAATCAAAAAGGAAGGTGGAAATAAAATGTGTAACAAAAGATGAAACAAGGTGATCAACATATTAATTGCTCATAAGGATATAAAATCAATGTGAACCAGAAAAGGAATAAATTTTTGGCAAATAGTATTGAACAATTAAGTGAAGATATATTGTCTTCAACCCAAATGCTATAACAGACCAAAGTAAAAAGGTAGAAAAAGTAATATAAAATTGAGATGAATATAAATAATTTAAATTATCCAATCTCTCTTTTATTAACTGGTGATAAAACAATTGTTATTTCATAAATAGTTACAAAATAATAAAAATAAATGATAAAAATAAATTTTATCAGGCATGGCAATTTATAAAAAATGCAAAAATAAAAACATTATCATTAAAAACATCAAAACATCAATTAAAAAAATCTAATAAATTAGAAATTTAATAAACTTAAGCTTTAAGCCATGAAATACTTGTTTTTAATGTTTTAAGTTAAAAAGGAAATTTTATTTAATTAATTTTATTCCTAATTAACAATAATGGAATTTTAAAAATTTAAAATAAAAAATGTCATACTACCATTTATAACGGTTAGCTAAACTAAAATATGGGATTTTTTTTTTGTTTCTTTTAATCTAAAAAGCAATGTAATAAATAAATAAAAAAGAAAGAATTCATAAAGTTATAAGCACCATGGGAAAAATTATACATTTCTCTTTCAGTCATTTTTAATAAAAATATTTTAATGTATGAATACAAAACAAATTGAAACAATCAGAAACAATACACATCCTTTTCAGTGACAGTTCTATTAGTTATAATGACGACTGAGTAATTTTAGAACAGTAATACTTACATGGCACGATTCAATAGCAGCTGCTAGAGTCTCATAATAATCATTTGTAACATGTTGCTTTGCTGTACCACTAAAATGGATTTCAAAAGAAAAGGATTTTTGTTAAATTAATGGAAGAATTTTTCAAAAAGGCAACGTAAAAGATATATTTAACAAAATGAAAAAATGTTTAATTAATGAATAAAATGTTTATTAGTTTTCACATTATAATAAGACATTTTTATCATATAACCATCAATCTACACAAATATATACATGAGGATAAAGGCAGATAAAAAACAAAAGAAAATATCTTACGTTATTGCATCATGATGTTGCATTATACCCATGGCTTTCTCTAAAATAAGACAGAAATATTTTATTTTCAATGAAATATTTGAAAGCACAAATTAAAAAAACAGCACCAAAATCTATTTCTGTTGAAAAAATTGTAATACAACATTTCGTAGTAATTATTTTTATTAAAGGAAAGATAAGTCAGGATAATAGAAATTTATTTCAACGTGTTAGATCTGTGATTTGTTTTTGATTAATTTTTTGGCTTCTGGGTCCAAAATTAAAAGTAGTTTTTGTCTATCATGTCAATTTTTGAAGCTACAGGGTATCTCCTTTTATTCCAAAAGACATACAAAATGTGAACATAAAAGGAAACCAGATATACTGTTTATAAAGAATAGTTTCATTCATATAAAGTTTATATATAGTTTCTGTGAGTTATATTGTGTTCATACAAATAGTAGAGTTTTTTTTTTCTCCCAAACATTATGTATATTAAAATTTAAAAAAAAAAATGCTTTTAGGTTTTTCTGGAGTATTCAATCAGTAAATATTCTCATTTGATGCTCCAATTATAGTCAATCATCATTTGTACATCCAATCTATCTTGATGCTGTTCCTGTATTGCCTTCAAATCTTGGTGAAATCACATACACCATGCTTGTCACTGGCACCATCAAGATTTTTCAAGACTGCAAAATGACTATAAAAAAAGTGTAGTTTGATACTCATGTGGCATCCAAACTCTTCAAAAAACGTTGGTGAATTTTGGTATCATTCTGTGCTTGTGTATTTCCATGAAAATATTTGACAAGCCAAATAATATTCTTTTCAAACTCTGTCATTGTTCTGATGAAATGTTCATCTTTAATAAACTGCAGAATCTATGGGCTATCAAACATACTTGCTTTTACCTTTTCAAATGATAGGCTAAAAAATGATGAAATGAGATACTTGAAATAGTCTTTGCAAGTGGGCAAAGTTTAAAAAATTGTTTCATGAGACTCACTTTTACAAGCAAAAGAGGGAAATATAATGTTCTTTCTTTCAATTAAAGGCTAATGCAAAATGTTTGGATCACCAGGTTTCAGGCCAGTTCTTAATGGCACCTAATACTTCTCACAAGCTTTGCTGTCCCACATATTAGAAAAAAACAAAAAAACAAACAGGGATACCAAAAAAGAAGCAGACTATTTTAAGGTTAACATAAATGATCCATTGGTGCATTTAATATTGCAATAAATCAACATATTTTTTTTTTTACATCTTCATATACTTCACACAAACAAACTGAACAGCATATTAGGTTAGAATAGGGTGCAACAAATAAATTTTCATTGTGGAAAGGGCATATTTCAAGCTATTGGTAAACAATTGCACTATGACTGAAATTCCAAATTCTTCCATTAAGTCATATGCATATAAATCATGCATCATGTACAACTTCACCATCACTTTGAAAGTATTGCAGAAACACATTCCTCTTGAGTGAAAGAAGATAACTTAGATATCTTGTTCAAATACCTTATGAACAGAATCATTTTCATTTTTAATATCTTCATCATTGGGATCACTTTGATCTTCATCAGATTTGTATTTCTGTATATCCAAAGATGCTTTCAACAGAATGAGGCACAGAATATATAGTCGATAGTAAACAAGGGATACTCCATTTTATATTTCTCTTTCTTGTTATATCTTGACATGTTGACTATACAAAAATAATAATCACTAAAACAATCTTTTTTTTTTCCCCCTAATTATAGGAAAACCAAATTGAAATTTATCCTGTGTTCTTTTTGTCTATATATGTAAACGACACATCCCTAGCACACTTTATAAGTGGCCCATGATTTAGCTTGATCACCAATGTTTGTTTTAAAATAGGCAAAAAAGGTTTGCCTGACAAATGTGTTTTGACTGGGGATGGTAAAACTACTACATACATACAAAACAAATTGAGGTTGTTTAAGCACTTATGATGTGAACGATCACAGACAAATATGAGAAAAGTTCATCATATCAAAATAAAATAAAAACTATTAATCCTGTATACCAATAAGAATTCCCTGTTGGAATGTATTTTACAATATCAAAACAACACAAAACATCACACTACAGTATCTCAGGTGTAATTGAACTCGTTTAGACAGTCTTAGCAGGTCGGTGGTCTCCTAAGCATCATTCACCCAGGGTCAGTAAACAAAGGTTCATATCAGCTAGTATGAGAACAATAATGCTTTCCAGAATCTGCACCCAATTCCACAGAGAGTGGTCACGTTCACATGAAATATACAGAAAAAAAATGTGGTAGTAGAGAACTAACTTCAATGATGAAACAGCTCCAAATCAAACTTAACAGAAATTCTGATACAAATTGTTCCCCATGAATTAACTCAAATATTAAAACAATAAGTAAACCAAAATCCCTTTGAAAACAAAAATTAGCATAAATATCTTCCTGAAAAAAATAATTTACAAATCACAATTTCTTTTTCAAATTAATGAGAATACAATATTATCAGGAAAATGACATAATTCATAAAATTTGAAATACTAAATGCTTATCATACAAGATAACACACTAACTGATAAAAAAGTGCTTATGCACTTATGCTTAGAGCAATTTGCACAATAAATATGAAAAAAATATTAAAAAATCATAACAAATAAATTAAACTTACTTAAGAAATCTAATGTTATCTCTTCGATATCTGTTCTAGTAGTCAATTGTTTACAAACCTAAAATTTGTAGGAGGGGAAAAAAAGAGAGAGAGAGGAAGAATTCAAATTTTTTTTATCAAAAATTATCCATAAGAAATGAATACTTTTAAGTTATATAAAAATAAAATGAAAAGATTGATTATGACTTTTAAAAAAATGTAATAAAAAATTATTAGTTAAATTTAAATATTTCTTAAAAACTAAAGTACATAACAATCCTATTTAACCCAAAATATGACAAAAAATTCATACATATGTTAAAAATAATCCAAAATTATTACAGAAGAAATCGCACAAAATAAATTTTGCAATGAAAAATTAAATAAATTTCCATAAAAATTAAAGATATACAAATACATAATTTTAATGATGAACTAATAAAAAAACAACTAATTTAACAAACCTGCAATTTATTATTTCCAAAACGCTCATATCCTTTAAGTGATGGTCTGCTTGTGAAATATCCTGTCCAGTAAGCATGTGGATCATTTGCATAGGGCATAAAATCATCATATTTGGCAGTCCAGGTTCGATTGGCCTGATTCAGCGCTTGCAGATAACAGGAAGGAGTAGAATAAAATACATTCACTCGGCTACCATTAGTTTGCTATAAAATGTATGAAAAATATATTTAATGATTTCATTCATTTTTATGAGAATAAGAATCTATTACAGCTTGGCTCTGAGGAGTTGACATATGAAATACTACAGATCACGGAGAAATAAAACGGTTAAAATAAATATGGCTGATTTCAGTTTGGTGTATTTTTTTTCTTTCTCATTAACATTGCTGACAAATTTGGTGTTGAGAAGGAACAAATCAACGGTAACTGGAAAATTTTATTTCAAGCCCCTTTCCTAAATTATCAAAAGAGAATTGAATGATATCATCTAATTCTTACATCATATTTTCCAATTTAACAGACCAAGCTAAATTATTTTAAGGAGCTATAAGCTCAAGTGATTCACATTAAAAAAATTAATATTTTTATAATTTTGGCAATTAATTCTTATGCTATCCAACTTAACTATCTGGTTTATCCCATTTTTTCACTTTAAGAAAAATAAAAATTATATAAAAAAAAAAAATCAGTGTTGTGGCTTTTCCCACCTGGTCAACAGTAACATCAAATCAGGGCCATGAGCCGTCCGAATGTCTTTCACAGAGTTACCATTTACTTTAATAAACACACTTTTATGTTCCAATTTCTTTATCTTTTCTATTCTTTTACACTATATCTTAATTGGTTTCTTTTCTTTTAAAATAATTTTTAGAAACATATGAAATCCTTTTCTTGCAAATGAATTATGAATTTATTATACTTAAATACATTTTTAAAATGTCACACTAAATAAATCCTAAATGACTTTGTAAAGGTTATCAAAGCATTTACTTGAAAAGCAAAGAAATTTATTCAAGCACCTTTGTTAGCAAAAGCAGCATTTAAAATGTGCAGTACATAAATAATAATAATAAATAATTTGGCAGTGTTATCATCCCTTTACCATGAGTTATTTTGTAGAACATAATACAAATCTACAACTCACTTTTTTATTGACATGCTTTATAAGCTTATCCAAATTCTTAAACCAGACTGCTGCATTTTGGTATTGGAAGTCTTCTCCCATTGTCATTATTATATGATTAGTTGCATATGATTTGGCCTGTAAATAGTGTAATTAAAATATGAACAAAAGTGCAATAAAATTCTCGAACTCACTTTTGCATTGACATGCTTTATTAGCTTATCCAAATTCTTAAACCAAGTTGCTGCGCTTTGGTAATTGAAGTCATTCCCCATTGTCATTACTATATGATTTGTTGCATATGATTTGGCCTGTAAATAAATTTTTAAATGCATAAAAAGGCACAATAATTAAGCATAGAAAAAGTGAATAATAATAATTACAGAGAGGTTCTTCAAAAATGGGCATTTTATCAAAAAATATTACTCTTAATTTTACTTTTTTAATTATAGCTATTACTGAAAAAAAATCTCTGCAACATGCAATTTTCAAATAATTAGGTAGAAAACAACGTCATACAACTGATGCTTAGATTCACAATTACACATTTGGAGCCTTTCTCAAAAGTTTGGTTCCACTTTTTCAGTTTTATCTCAGTTGATCTCATAGAGGACTCTTTAGCAGTTCCAGTATGCGAGGCTTATCTTCATACATAAAGGATTTTAGCTTAACTTAAAAGTAGTACACAACCAAGCAGACTTCTATATATCATGCACATGGGAAATTTTCTAATCATTGACAAAGAATTAATAATAATAGAAATCCTAGCCATATGAACTGAGGTCCAATTTATTAAAAATATACATCCTGCAAACTGAAATATTTTTTTAAATTCTCGCTTGAAATAGTTTTTAACAAAGTTAAGGGTGGCAACTATCCATTGTTTATTATGTTAATTTAAATTTGTTAACGAAAAATAGATAAAAAAAACTTAAAAAATCTAGAATGATCTAATTCTACACTAAGAATATTAGAGGCTATTACACAAGCAGGCCATATTAAGGATAAATGCATAATTAGTTTTGTTTGCTTGTACAATAGTTTCCAGCTTAATTCATGAAGATCCTTCAAATATTTAATATCTGCAATTTTCTTTATTGATTAAATCACTTAGAGGGAACTAAGCTTCAATGCTTATGATGATAGTTAAAAATTAACAGTTTAACTTCAAGCATATTATCAGTCATTTGAATGGTTTCAAAGTATTATGATTTTTCCTTTACAGCCAATTACTTATTATCCATCTGACAAAAGAAAGATAACATTTTCATAAAATGATCCTCGGTATGTTCCAAAGTATGTAACTTAGCTGAACAACTGGATTTCAGATGTTATTTCAGTCCTTCTATCTACAGTCTGCATACAATGATATATGCTCTGATGAGAAAAGGTCGAATGATTTTACAATCATTAATAAACCTTTCATTACAGTGCAGATTTCTATCAGAATTATAATAAGGGACTTGTTTTTTTAGAGTCAAAAAAGCACAGTTTTAAATAATTGAGCATTATTGTTATCTGTTTAATTTATTTGTGAAATTAAGTGGCTTAGTTAATTTGAGTAATATTGTTAAAATGCAGAAAATTTAACATCTGATATTAAATGTATAAATTGTAGTTCAGTAAAAATTTAAGTTCATTTTTTAAAAATTACTTTCATTAATTATTTTTTGATTCATTTTTAGATTGATAAACTACCACTGCTGCGAAAAATAAAATAGTAATGATTCATAAAGCAAAAATTTTGAGTTTATTCTTATATGCAACAATGACAACAAAGAGAATATAACTAAATATGGTATCAATTAATTAAACTACAGAATCAAAATATATAGAAGTTCCAACTGATTTTAATTCAGCTAGAGAAGTGTCTCATTTTAAAGCTATATGATGGTTAGTCAGATAACAAAGAATGACAACTGAGCTGTTCCCCTCATAGATTTCTCTAAACTGCCACACTGATATAAAGATGTTTGGCACATGATGGCAGATTCAATGCATATCAGGTCCATACACAAAGATCTTAGCATAATATAAGGACCCTTTCCATACATAAATATATTAATACAAAAATTTCCCCTCCTCCTTGACAGAATGATAGCAAATAGAGTGAAGTGCAATTTAGCTAATAATTATTTTGGTTAGATTCGTTAGTTCAATTTGGTTAGATTCAAATAGTAATATGATATTTAATTTTGGGGGTGTAAAACTTAATATAATCAACATTGATAAAAAAATATTTATTAGTAGATGCATGTTAAAATCTATAGTAATTTAATCTATAGTTATTTCAATTTAAAGAGTTATTACAAATAATTTATTACTAGCTGTTTCTTTGCAGTTTCAAACAGAAGTTAAAAGACCACTGAGTCTAAATGATCATTCCCCCACCCCCTCCTCTCCCTGTATTGGCAATATAAGAAACCAGATACAAATAAAGTAAACAAACATAAAGAATTAATCTACATAAAAATTTGATGGATAAAAGAGACTAGTAAATTCACAACTGACTTGATCTTCAGCAATTTTTATAAAATCCGATACTCGTTGTTCCACATTGTAGCCTTTTAATTCAGGATCATCCTGGAAAGAAATTAAGACAGAAATTTTAATTCAAGAAATCTACATTGTCTAATTAAACTAGCAGGAATGAAGACAGAATGCAAAATTTACCATAATTGGTGGATCATCACAAAGAAGGTCAAAACAAAATCCAGGAGGTGGACTGTAAGAATTTGGCAATGCACCAGTGAACAAATCAGCTCTAGCCCCTAAAAATATGTAATTACAAGATTGAAGAAGAGAAAATATATATATGTGTGAATAGAGGATTACAATCCAATTTTTAAAGACCTCAAAACTATTGTGGAGTAAAATTCAGACATAACTTCAACTAATTTTGAATACTAATATGAAATATATATACATATTTCCAAACAATCCCAAAATAAATAAATAAATAAAATATTATATATATATATATATTAATAGGCATTAGAGATGGCAAAACAATTGCAGGAGGAATTATTATTTTTGAAATTTAAAGAATTTTTTAAAACTGTGCTGTTATTTAATAAATTATCAAAAAAAAACTTTTATTAAAAGTATCACAAAAAAACTTTTTCTGATTCGAAATACAGAATTTGAATTCATTTAAAGAGAATAAATAATAATTCACAATTTTAAATTCATGTTCTGAACCATTCAATGAATTTAATATTCAAATCTGCCATAATATTACTCATGTAATCACTTGCCAATAGAAATATTTTTGTCTAAAACAAAACTCAGAAATAAGTTAATCTATTAATTATAAAAATATATCTTTATATCCTTTATATCCAGACAAAAATAGCCTTTAAAAATTATATCTAAAATGTACAAGATAATAAATACATATTAAAAATAAATTATTTAAGTAAATAATAAATATAACAAAACTTAAATCTTGCAGAATATAGAAAGTATATTCAATACAGTTCCCAAGATAAAAGCATTCTATAGTAATATTTTATACTTGTAGAACTACATATGATTATTGATAAAACACATTTGTATTAAAAAAGACAATAACTCCTTAAGTTTTTTTTTTCTTCTTCTTTTCTTTTTAAACAGAATAATGAAGTTTAAATTAAGATATATTATTGATTTTTCACAGTTTCATTTGGTTACAATGTCTTGTAGCTTAAACAGTATTTGAAAATGATACAGAGATAGGGTTAGAAGAGCAAAAATTATTGTCTGGTCTATTGAATTTCAGACATGACACCTATTTGAAATTTATTGCTAAAAACTTCATTAAATTAATTTTATATCAGTAAAATGTTAATATTTTAGATGATCCGAAGGTAATATATAGATAAGTGAATGTCATTAAGCAGCAAGAGATCAATTATCATTTGATACATGCAGAGCTTTAACAGTGCTCAAAATGAACTTAATTAATCTGAATAGAAATTTCAAGAATTACTCTTATTAATGAAATTGATATTTATAATTAATCATACGAGTTACTTTCAATAAAAGATTTTTTTTTTTAATGACAGAAGCTCCATACACATAAATAATTATAGAAGATTTTGAAATTTGATTATTGAACTTACAAACCTAAGTTTGGACTTCCTTTCCAAACATGCTCCATTGTCTGTGTTTTTTGTCTGTTTTCTTTATCTTGATAGTCAAGACGTCCAAAAAAGAGACCATCAAAAAACATCTAAATATTAGGAACACAGTCTAGTTAGAATCACAAATGAAATTATTCAATTATACTAAACTCAATCTCTCATTTTTACTTTTCCACGTAAGAAATATGCAGAAAGTATCATATTTGACAAAAAATTTGAACTCAAGATTTTGACGATTATCCACATTTCAGACATCTTTCGGTTGATCTGTATTTTAACAAATATGTAAACACATTAATTAAAAAAAAACCATATATCAAATTTGACAAGTGATTTTGAGACTACAATTGTATTTCTGTGTCAAATTTTGGTTCCAATCAGTTGGAAAAAAAGCATCTAAAACACCAATTCAATTTTTGGGTACTATTAACCACATGCTAAAGAATTATCACCAAAAAAATTTGCCAAAGATTGCAAGAAAGATTCAATAAAAATGTTAAATTCATGCCAAAGACGAATATTTTGTAACTATTATTTGTCAAGCAAGGCATTCGTGGTATTATCCAATGTCCAAACTTTTATACAAGGTATGACAAGATAACACCTTTATTATAGAGAAAGCAAGAAAGTTTGGATGAGTTGAATTTTTTTTTAACTTTTTGTTTCTTTTTAAATAAATAACATTTAAGATCTCAAAAATGTTTAATATCTTTAAATAAAATTTTAATTCTTGAAATTAAATTATTACTGTTCACTAAATTTAATTTTTGTAACAGTTTAGCGATACAAAAAAAAATGCAAAACTATTTTACCATATCTTGATATGATAATATGCAATTCATATTACCAATTTAATGTAGAAAACTATATTACATGGTATTTTATCTTTTCTTCATAATTCATAGGATAAAAATTTCATATTAATTATACACTGATACAGTTATTAATAATTATACAATAAAATGAAATAAATAAAGATCACAATTCATTAATTATAGAGCATTAATTATACCTTTTTTTAACTTTAAATTCCATTTAGCATAGAGTGTCTGGAGTCAATGCATCCAAAAGTAATGATTTAAAGTAAAAAAATAATGTGTTATTAATAATAAAAGTATCTAGCTAATAAAAGAAAATTGTTTCACTTTTTTTTTTTTTTTAATCTAAAATTTTAGCCCAAGTTTGTGCATGATTCAATACACAATTGCTTTTGGTCATTTTTTTGCATCACATCAAAAAATAAATGTCTCAGATACATGATCATCAAGAAATTGAAAATTTTAGCATTTGAAGTCTTTCCATTACAAACAATTGGGTAATATCAGAAGATATGCACTTGAAACATTTTATCTTTGCAGCAGAATTGATAAATAGTATAAATTTATAAGAATATATTTTAATACACAAGAGACTGATTATCATTTGGTTATGTTCAGAATTTTTAATAGTATTAAGCATGATCTTCACATAAGAAAGTTGTCCATTTTATATTGTATTTGAAATAAATAATTTCATGTATCTACATATAAGCCTCTACATTTGAAAACATTTTAGTTTTGGACATTCAGCATCTCAGAAGTTTAGACAACATTATTTTAATTATATCAATTTTCTAGAAATTACTTAATTTACACTTTTATGCAAAAAATAAAAAGCACTTTTCGATTACTGTAATGTAGATCAAATGTGCCTTTTTTTATAAGTAAAGAGTCTGATTTTAACAAACACACACACACACTCAATTAATAAGTCATAGTAATTTTAAGAATCTTTTGAAATTTTAACTGTGATTTCTTTCATTCTGAGAGGCATAATTTGTACAAATAAAAAGCAGTAAGAGATAAGCCAGTCTACATTGTAACACAAGAGCAAAAGAGATAGAAATTTTTCCCTTCAGTGATTTTAATATGAGATTTTTATAGGGATTTTTTTGACATATGTCTATTTAGGAAAGGGAATCTCAGGACACTTTAAAAGAATGTTGTAAGTATTAAGGATTTTTATCTTTTTACTTGGAGAGTGAGAAAATGCTTAATCCAGCAGTTTTATAGTGTGTGTGTAGAATTAATTAAATAAAAAAATGTGGAGTTGGATCAGGGATTAAGAGAGCATTTTAGAATGAAGTAAATATTAACTAAATTAAGATAAAAATGAGGAAATTAATTAAGATTTAAATTAGATTAAGATATATCAGTATATATATATATATATATATATATATATATATATATATATATATATATAACCAATCTAAAGTAAGAAAAAGTTTGAAAACGAAACTAAAATGAAAACAAAACAAAACAGTTTCGAAATCGCAACTAAAATTTATTACCTATTTAAACTAAAACCAAAAAGGAACTTCATAGTATTTAGAGAGCGCAATTGCAGCTACTTCTAAAACACAGATGAATTGATACAAAAGTATTAGAATCAAGTTAATAGGAAAAACAAAAATCAAATAAAAATTAAACCAAAAAAATTATTAAAAAAATATTAAAAAAAGAATCCGGCCTGAAGACTTTTTCAAGGGTCACCCTCAGGCAGGGATTCAAATAAAGGGATTTTTTCTGTGAGGACATACAGACAGAAGTCTAATAATGATTCCTCGTGACCCGAAAATCCCCTGAAATTATGCTCAAGAGATATACCATTTTAACAGAAAGGAAATACAAAATAACAAATTAGAAAAAAATAACCACAAAGTAAAAATACAATAAAAACAATAACAATAAAAACAAAAACAGCATTAAAATTAAAATTAAAATTAAAAACGAAAAGGCTAGAACATACCATCCAACAGTCAAGGAAACTTTAAACAATCGATTGTGATTTCCTGTTTTTAAAAAAGTTAACGGTAAATTATGTAAAAGGCACCCAGCGCCATCTATTGAGTGATCCAATATGCACTAAAGTTCTATTTTATTTTAAGCCAAAGGATTAATCCCAAACCATACCTTGTTTAATTAAAAAATTGACATTACAGTAATTCCTAGGAAAATCATTTTTAATTAAATTTTTAAGGAGGATATTTGATGCTTCAATATAAGAGTTTTTATTATTGCAAACCCTTTTGATCCTGTTAACTTGTGAGAAAATTAGATTTTTGAAAATTTTAGAGTTTAGATTGGAATGGTAGTTACATAGTTTTGTTATTTTAAAGTTGAAATCATCCCTTTTATCGTATATACCAACTATTGTTTTATCATTAGCAATTTCGATTTTTAAATCCAGAAAGGTAGCCTCAAGTTGATTTTTATTTGTATCTTTTAGAATTAAATCTTTTGGATAGCAATTAGTAATAACATTAGTATTGTCGAAGTTAATCAAAAGTAGGTCATCAATATATCTCCACCCGTTTATTAAATTATATTTAATCATTTTTTTCTCATAGTAATGCAGGAAAATATTAGCTAAAGCACTTGAGAAAGCTGTCCCCATTGGAATGCCCTTGTTTGGAATTTTTGTTTTTCCTATTAACTTGATTCTAATACTTTTGTATATATATATATATATATATAAAGGGTACCTGGGCAAACAATGAAGCTTGTTCTCTAGAATGACCAAATGGATCTATCTGCCATGCAACTTTGGGAACACCACACTTGCCAAAAGTATCATTGAGGACTCTCAGCCCCAAAGTCATCTGATCAATGATAGAATTGTAGTGAGCAGCAGCTTCATCATTCATACTCCAACCTCCACCAATGAATTCCAGTTGGCCTGAAATTAAACACTGCGATGAACTGGAAAATAAACAAACAAACAAAAAACAAAGTTCCTTAATTTGGGATCTTATTCCCATTTAAAACACTTTAACATGATGCCAAAGTTCTAAAATAAATAGAAAAATATATTAGATCGAAAAATCAGTAAATTCATTATTGCCCAATCTTATTTATGAGGTAGTTACATTTCATTGTTTCTTTTTCTCCTTTGTGAATATGTATTCCATAGCACCTAAGCATTGTCTTATATCAGACTAAGATTTTGAAATCCAAAAAGACAAAATTATTAATCTTCTTTTCTTTGCTTGATTTTTGAGGTATGGCAATAAATTCAAAAGTCATCTTTACATTTGGAAATTTTACAATATTTCAATTACCTTTTAATATACAAGTATTAATAAATAAATTCTTTAAAATGATGTAACAGATTTTTTTGATAATTATAAAAATTAATTAAACAATTAGGGGGGTTGGAATTTTTTTATTTTACAATGATCTTAATCTTGATATTTTAACACAATTTAAAAGAAATTTATTCTAATCTATGCTTTAATTTAAACTGGGTATTAAAAGTTAAACAGAAAAAGAAACAAAAATGTTTAGTTAACAAATTTTAATAAAATCTTTCAAATTAAGTTGCTTTTCTTTTCAAAAATGTTAAATAATTAAAAAGAGAAAAATTCTATGCAAGTTTACATGATACCAAAAATTATCTAAGAAGCCTTATTTAAGGTCAAAACTCTGATATAAAAAATACTTTTGAAAAATATGCATTCAAAGTCTTACCATTACAAACAAGTTTTTTCACAGAATGACGTATTGAGTCATGTTGTTCATTCCACCATCTTGAGAAGAAGGCAGACTCAACATAGATGAACTTTTTAGAAGGATCATGTATCAAACTCTGAACAACAGAATCAATAATGTATTGAACTCCAGCACGTTGTATGGATTGATTGGCTAGTAAAAAAATATGATCATCAGTAAAAGATAGTGAATTCTTTAGTCTAAAGACTTCACTATCTTTTTATAATATACAATTTTTGACAATATAATGCATTAGAGAAAAATAAAAAAAAAATTATATAATTTAACTAAAAATTATATAACTTAAACTAAATCATTAGCATTACAGCAAACATTATTTAAAAAATTTTCAAAAGCTTATGTATTATTCAACATTCAAAAAGGTACATATTCTAAGAAATGAAGTAAAAAATATTCAATTAATTATAATGAATTTTGTTCTGCTTATTAATCAATATATTTTTATAGTTTAAAAAAACTTGTACATTCTGAAAAATTAAAATTAAATAGTTACTTAAAAGTTATTAAATTCATGCTATGATCATGAGTTCAAAAATAATACAATCATGTTTACCATCATATTTCATTAAGTTCTTAATAAACAGATGGATAAATCAGATAATTTAAGAAAAGCACTTTAAAAAATAACTAAATGCAAAAATTTATCCATTAACTGTAAAAAAAAAAAATTATTACTTTAGCAAATTTTTATACAGTCGGTAAAAACAAATACTAGAAAAACATTAAGAATTAATATGATACAAAATAATTGAGTCATCATACAGAACTAAAAACTTACTCACAATAAAACAACGGAGAACTTAGCGATCATATTAAAACAATAGATTTATTGCTAAGTATTCATATAAATAAATAATCAATTTCAAGTACATAAAGTTTCGTAAAAATTTAAACGAACCTCCATAAAAGTACTGGTCCACTGTTTTTAGCCATCCGACATCATTATGAGTATGGCAGACTAAATGAACATTCAATTTGTCTTCCTCTCCCGTAGGGCAACCCTGAAATATATTACTTATAAGTAATTTCAAAATAAAATTGAAGAAAAAGAAAAGTTTACAAACGCTGTTTTTTGGAATGTAAATATTAAATTAAAAAATCTCTTCTCCTTCATATAAATATCTAAAAATATATATCTATATATACATTTCATGTATTCTTTATCTTTTGACAGACAAAAATTAATCCATTAATTTAAAGAAATGATCAAGAGAAATTAATAAAGTATTCATACCTTATAACCATATTTCAAGTCATTTTGAACCGGGAACGAATTTACACATGTGACAGCAATAACAAACAAACTGAAAATTAGATACTTCATATTAATAGAGCCAGAACGAAGTAACACTTCAGTGTAATCCCTGCTTCTACAATAGAATAAATTTATTGAGTATTTAAAGTTTATATTTTGAAAGTTGATAACTTATCGAACAATATCAGCATCAAAATAGAAGCAAAATTTTTATTTACATCATGTGATTTCACTTTCGGTCATCGTCACTTCCGCTGATTGAGCGAATCCAAATCTCGCTGTGAAGGGTTTAATAGTATTGGGAAATTTATTTTTTTGGAGGAAAAAAAAAAGGAATAAATATTTATATTTCTAAGCTTGGATTTTATTTACTAAAAGAAGCAAAACAAATTTTGATAAATTATGTTCCTCTGCACGTCTTGAACCTTATATTGAAGAGGATCGAATATATAAGTTGGAACTCTCCCCGTTGGCCAGCTTTTGATTGGCCAGCTTGACCACCTTTCGACAATTTGATACCACGACCAAATACCAAGTTCATTTATCTTTCTTGTATTGCTTTTGAGTTAACGAACATACTCGTAAGAACGGACCGATCTACACGATTTCATGAATTAATTCCAACTTTATTAAAAATCTACAGTTCTGTTGGTGAAATAACGAATTTCTTTTACTTAGATCATAGTGTTTTTCAGTTTTCATGTATAGACAAGAAAAATGAAGGAGATTTCTGTAAATGAGCATCTTCCAAAACCGAAAGAAATCTTCAGGTATAATGTAAGGACTAAAACCCAAAATTATCCGTGAAGTTTGTTGGGCTTTTTTGAGCTCTGAACACAAAATGACTATCAAAAATTGTTGGCGATTTTTTTGAAGTTTCAGTTAGAGTTTTAATTAATTTAAATTTAATCAAAATTTTGACATTCTTCTGTGATAACTTCTGATCAAAATCTAAAAAAAGAATACCAATTTAATAATTATGTAAATTTTTCTTAATTTGTGGTAATTTTTTAAAAATTTTTGCTTATTTTCAACAATGAATTATATCATTGCTTTGAAATTCAAACATTTTTCATTATTCCATCAAATATTTAATGTCTGTTCGTATCAAATATTTTATATCTGGTAATTTGTCTGTCTGTGACAAAGGAAGCTCAAAAACGTTTGTGGCAGGATGGATGAAATTTGATGAATGGTCATAATACCAGATTTGCAGATTCCTTTACAAAATTTTCAGCATTTTCCATTCAGAGGAAGCCTGTCTGTCCGGATAATCGAATATAAACTAACACGATAACTACAGTAGAACTAGATGGTGTGGCGGGTTTGCAATGTGCGAGGATAGAACCTGGGACCTTGTGGTTCGCAGCCCAGTAACATGACCACGATACAAAAGCAATTGCCCGTGTAGTGCAGCTGTTAGCTGGCTTATAAGCTTTCACCACAGACTCTCCCTCCAGTGAGTCGAACGATATGGCTGTTGAGTGGTGTTATATTTTAGCTGTTGAGCATTTCGCCTATACCCATTTGAGTAGCGTCAAGCGTTAAGACATTCGTGTGTAGGTGAGTGGTTGCAGATGCTGTTGCTGCGTCAAGTGAGTCTGACGACTTTGGTTGCGGATAGATGGCCCCACAACAGCTATACGAAGGTTGAAGTTTCATCGTCCGAGGTCACCAATATGGAAGATTGTGATGAGCGAGGATAGAACCTGGGACCTTGTGGTTTGCAGCCCAGTAACATGGCCACGATACAAAAGCAATTGCTCGGGTAGCGTAGCTGTTAACTGGCTTATTAGCTTTCACCACAATGGAATAAAATTCGATATATTTATTGCTTATCGAATTTTATCTGTCTATAGCTTTTTAGCATCTATAGTGTAAGACCAATTAAAGTGTAAGCCAAATCCAACAATGGGTTGACCGTCGAAAATCTCAAAAACGAAATGGCTTAAATATTTCAAATTTGATATGTGATTTTGTGATTACAACTGTAGTTCTGTGTCAAGCATTTGGTTTTTATACGATGGGTAAAATACATTTAAAACTCATTTTTGGATACGATTAACCGTATGCAGGAATTAATCATCAAAGAAAACTCGTCACGGATCACACAATAGATTCAGAAAAAATACTAAAAGTATAACAAAGGTTAATATTTCGTAACAATTGTACGCCAACGCCATGCTCGGCATTTTCTACCGTACTCAAAATCATTCATTTTTTGCAGGGGACAACACCTTTATTAGAAAGTAAGCGAGAAAGTTTTGGAAGACATTTCCAATGATTATCTAAGTATTCTCATTTAATTTCATGAACAACAATGAACTTTTTATTTTTTATATTTACTTTTTGTATATGTTTTGCTGTTCCTTCTCAGATTAGAACTGTGATTTTTCTAATAAATATCTTTCATTATCATTAGAGCTTCAGAATCACAATCTCCATGACATTGCAATTCTCGCCTTACAAGTGATCTTTCAAAAATTCTAAATGCTACCAAAAGTTTTTGTGGTTTCTAACAGATCGTTGTAGCTTATAATATTCATTTTTCTTATTTTGTTTTATTTCCCCATTGCTTTTAAATTTAAATTTTTCAATCATCAAATTATTAACGGAAATAATTGCTATACATTTAGCATCAAACGATTTCTATATTTTAAACTCAAACATAAGTTTTAAATTTTAAATTTAAAAAACATTTCTCAGAAATAAATAAAACAATAATAAATAAATAAAGGAAAAAACATATCTATATTTTTAAGCATTATATTGCTTGAGAATAAGAAAATGGTTATTGAATATAATCGTTTGCAGTTTTAGAACTCTTTAACTTCTGATTTCAAAAGCTTTATTCTTTATTTATTATTTATACTATAACGTTGCGTCAATTAAACTTAAAAACGGAAGCATTTTCGGATACCAAAAGGTGTGGATTTTAAAGGGAACAAATAAAACAATTTCGAAAATTTTTAACAAAACGAGGATTTTAAGGTAGTCACAGATCTTAAAGAAATTACCCATTTGAATAACATTAAAAATAAAGAAAAAAAAATAATGTATTCATTTTTTACCGACAAAAAATTATATTATGTTGATTAAATTCAACGCCGAAATTCAAAATAAGTAGCATATAACTTCTTAAAACCATAACAAACAGGTTGAATGTAACGATTGTAAGCTCTAAGGGATTGGACTTATACCGATTGTTGTTTCCCTTTGTCAACTCATCCTTCATAGAAAAATCTTAAATAGAGTGGAACGATCACTTCGGAACTAACAGTGCCTTAAACTATGCTTCTTTACTCTTCTAAAAACAATTCTGGACCTTTTCGGAAATTTGTTATTAGTAAATAATCCTATCAATAGACCTTTCACAATTCCCTTTATCGTTTTGGATTTCTAATCAACTCTGTTAAACATAATATTGGGTATCAGAAAATTTTTTTTTATTAGTGTATGTAATATGTATTTTATTAGTGTATGTCGTCTTCTGTAATTATATCTTGATTCTGTTAATTTTTACAAATTAATTTTTTTAGGAAGAATGTAAAATAATTACAAAGTTTGCCAAAAAAAAAAAAAAAAAATTATGGTTGGTGTAGTTGAACGGTGAAATAGTTAGTCTAGTCATATTATGCCAGAATTTTTTTTTTTTTAATTTTTAATTCGGAATGGGTAGAATACTAGTAAGAGCGGATTTCTTAAAACTTAGAAATAAATTTATTCCTTGACATTTATATAATTTACAATACCGAGAAAACATGAAAAAGAATTAATCATTTCTGTGTACAGCTGATTTTATTCAAGAAAGAATTTTTTAAAAAAGAATAAATAATTCTGACTCGTAACAGATTTCACTAGAAAATTTCTATTTTTTAGATGATTACAGTCATCGTGTTAAAATGGATATTACTTATTTATTTTATATTAAATTCATTTTTGATACCTGGATAATACATATATTATCGTCTGCTTAAAAATTCAAACGAGTATTGTTCGTTTCAAAAAATAAAATAAAATAAATAAATAAAAAAATCTTCAATCGCAGTGTTTTTTTTATTTTATGCATTTCGAAATATGTTTGTGTCAAAGATCACTTCGTGTTTGCCGTTATTATACAATTCATTAACTTGAATGAATTGATAAAGAATTTCTTATCAAGAGAAATTTGGCCAATTAAACCATGGGTAAAATAAAGAACATTATTCAGATGAATCATTCATAGAGTTCTGCGTAAAGTTTTAAATTAAACCTCACATTAACTGCTATTATATACATTAACTAATTTGGTTACGCCCAAAGCAGGCCTCGAAAACTCCACCCATGAGATTAATAATTGTATTTAGTTGTCCTAGTTGAGCCGGTTGACATAATGAAACATTAAAATGGGTAAAAATTACTTCATTTACGTAAAATGTATGTTTTGCTTTCAGAAACTTGCATACTTGTTTAGATTAACTTCTTATATGGGCAGAATTTTCATGTTTAATTTTATTGTTTTTAGCTCTATATGAAACAGTAATTATTATCTATTTCTTTATTTGAGCTTTTTCCTTTGGTCACGTTTATTTTATTGTTGCGATATCATTAAAACAACTTAATAAAAAGAGTGTTTGGAAATCAAATCTTTTATCTTTTTTTGTTTGCTTGTGTTCTAAAGATGACTAGACAGAATGTTGTAACAATAAAAAAAATTTCACTCAGAAATTTTAACTAATTTTCTTGGTAAGAAATTTATGACTGCGAAGCACGATCTATGGAATAATGTCTCACTCTTATGTTCGTGTTTGTATATACATAATACAAAAGCAACTACGTGGATAAAGTTTGGTAAGCGGTTCCTTACATTTCCAATGTAAATTACCAGTATTAAGTTTTAGATAAAATTCGTCATTGGAAAGAGGTATTTTCCGTAACACATACACACTTTTAATCAACTATTTATATGAACATATTTTTATTATGTTATGGAACTACTTGAAGATTCACCTTTTCTGCAAAGAAATATTTAGTACGTGTGTTGTTTTTCGCATAAAATAAAGATACTATATAATTTTTAATTATTACATTTGTTTAACATCATGTTGCTACTCATGTCCAAAGCAAAATGTAGCACATAAATTAATTAACGGCGTTTGTTGGCATATTAGAAGATGTGCCCACGAAGACGGGTTATTATTCTGTTAAAAATATCTCAGGAGTGACAATCACAGATTAATTAATGAAAAATAAAATATGATGCACATTGGCAAACTGCTGAAGAAATTTTTTTTGAAATTTTTTTTATTATTTGTGATACATTTTAGATGCAAATATATTCTAAAATTAGAAGTTTTGTTTCCTTGCAATTGGATTTTCTGTTTACATAATATTCATGAATAGTCAAATCGAAACTAATGATTAAATCAGATTGAATCAAATAATGATTCATTAACAGAAAAAAAAAAGCAATATCAAATACAAAGGAAAGTAAAATAAAAAATGCTGAAAAGAAATGTTAACATTGTCCTTCAGTTGTGTCCCTAAGAAGAATATAGTCAATAACAAAAATTGCAGACCTCAGCTCATTGACCTTTGTTATAATTCAGGCAATTTAAGCAATAAAGAAAATTTGTCTCAGTTACTTAACGTCAAAACAGAAAATGGTATTTCGAAACCGATAATGACGCAGACAAAAAGCGGAGGGGGAGGGGTTGTTTTGCATTTTTCACTCCGCTCATTGTTACAGACGGCAGTGGATGATTATACATACTAATGTGTTGTCAATTCGTCTAGAGAAAATAATTTAAAAAACAATTGCGGAAATAAAAGGGGAAAAAATGCTCGAACGGTATTTTAAGATGACGCAACTACTAGTTTCCGAAATAATGCCCGTGTAATGTTAAAATTATGAATTTAAAAAAATGATAACCATAAATACAAAAAGGTAATTTAGGAAATGGTTTCTCTTTTTGCTAATTGATAATATTTGAGGTGTAATGCTTAAATATAAATACTTTTAATCAATCCTTTTAAATCCCTTGAAATATTTTGAAATTTATTAATTGGGAACCTTACTCGAACATGAAACTCTTGTACTGAAAGATATAAGAAGTTCCATTCGCAGAAAATTAACTATTAGTTTATTTTAATTTACTTTTTGATTCATAGATGTTGATATTCGCACATGGGAAAAAAAATTCTATTATTTAAAAAAATGTTATTTAATTTACTTTGAAACTATTTATTTTCTTCGCGATATTTTCAAAAAATACACGCAGTCAAAATATTTGAACATTCAAGCGTATTTAAATTGTTTTGAGTTTCAAGGGTAAATAGATGATCATTTAAAAAAAATTCTAAATCTGCTTTTTATCATCGCCATTTCTTTTTGCTTTTATTTTTAAATAAAGTTTATTTAATGGGAATCGAATAAAAATTGCCGAATAAATCTGTTGAATATTTTGCTTTGCTGAAAAATGATTTATTTTCAATTCGCCTATTGATTTATTTTCAATTGCTCTATTGTATATTATTTAATGCAACTGGAACTTCTCACTTAAGTACATGAACTAAAATTGATAAAACTGTACAAACTTAAAAGATAAAAAGTTTGCTAAAGAAACCAAAAACTAATGTAATTAGTAGTAAATATTAATTTTCAGTCTGTTCAGAAATGAACAGTGCTGCCAAAAATATTTCACAAAAGAATAGTATAATTAATATGCTGATCTTAAAACGTAGCGTTACGCAAAGAGTACAAAAATTTTTAATTGCACCTTTAAAAATATTATCTCTTTTTTAACTTCTGATAAAAATTAAACGAATATATAATAAAGTAGATGACTTAATTTTGATTTTAAAAAACAATTTAATTTTATTATTTTTTATTATATATTTTAGAGATACATTGAAATACGCAGAATAGCACAGTCATAGGTCTATTATTCATTATTTATCTATGATTTTTGAAATAAAATTATGTAAAACAGATGAACTTCCAAAAATGTTTTTTTCTTCCTATTTTTCCAGATTTAGAAATATTTAAAACATGAAAAATCATCAAATTCTGATAAAGAATTTTTTTTGGTTGATAGCAATACTCTAAATGCATCACGTACGTGAAAAAAAAAAAAAGCTATTTAAAAAAACTTTTTTCGAACGTGAAAAAACTTTAAAAATTAGAATTATGTTTGAACCTTTTCGCATGAGTAAGCATTTTTGTCTTTTATGTTAAGAGTTTTTGCCACATGAAAATTTCTTATGTTCTTTATTTTTATCATCAAACTAAGTTACTTACGTCAATTATACACCATTAGTAAAAAAAAGTACTTCATTTCATGTTTATTTAATGATAGCAGAGTATTAACGTTCAAGCAAACGATAAAAATTTCCAGCATTCACTTTATTTATCTTTGAAATAATGCTTGAAGATATCACTTTTTCCATCATAAGTCAAGTTAAAATTGGATTCAATAACATTAAGAAAAAAAAATTTCTCATTGATTTATAATACGAAATTTTTTCTTTCTATTTTTCTTTTAATACATTTAATTTTTTTTTAATTTTTTCTTTTAATACATAATTCTAATTTCTGTTATACAGAGAATCATCAGAACATTCTAAAGTCGATTAACTCACAAGATTTTTTTCCGTTGATATACGAAATATTCGTATGTAAGTAGAATACATTATGTCGTAGTAGAAGTTTCAGTTAATTTCAGGAAACATAAAATAAGTTATTTCTTGAAATAAATATCTATTTTGAAAGTCATTATAAATAACAGATTTAACTTAAAATTCCTTTTAAAAAGCGAATAAGAAAACTTCTCTGAGAATAATTAATGCTGTGAAACTTCTTTAGTATACCATTCGTTAGTATATTATTTAACCTTGATTCCAATTCATTTTGATGCCTTTAAAAAAATTTGTAAATTTCTTAAGTATGCACCTAAAAACCATCGATAATGAAATCTTCAAGAAAATAAATTCAACTTACAATGACATGTGATTAGAACCCAAAATCAAAACAATCCAGAGAGTAAATATTTTTCTTCTGAAATTAAACTGGAGAATTTTCTTGAAAGCATTCTTATAAAAATTTAAAAATCAAAAATTGCTAATACAAAAAAATAATAATTTAAATATAAATCTGTTGTAGTAAGAGAATCTAAAATATCATCATATCCAATAATAAAAATTAGCTTTTATTATACACTCTACTAACCGTTTTTGAGACCAATTGATTCGTAACAATTAATCAATGCTAAAAATTTCGATTAATATATATATATATATATATATATATTGTTACGAATTCGGGATTCTTTCGATTTGTTAGTCGATGAAGAAACAGTCCTTTAGTAACGAACGACGACTTTTATTAACACGAAGACAACTATACGCAGACAACAATGCACAGCCGAGACGTACACAAGCAACACACAGCAGCACACTACAACAAACAGTAGGCCACAAGTAATAATCAGTAGTAACAACAACCACAGCACACAAAGCAGCCAGACAGAATTCAGCAAGAGGGGGGAATCTTCGTAGCTACTCTCTACGGTTTCTCCAAACGCCTGCAATTCTCCACTGTCTCTTCGCTCCAACTGCCAACTCACAACTGCACGACTGGCTACTCCTCACACGACTTTATGCTGTTTCTACAATAAATACCAGGACTCGGCACACAGGTCAATTCATCAATCGTTTGACCTCCACACAGCGCTTGCGCTTCGTTGGACTGATACAACTATTCCGCCGTTGACTCGCTTTGCGACTGTAAACCTCTCGAGCATTCTTTCCACGACTGTCTTCAGCTTAGACTTCCGGCCTTTTAGAGTTCCTGGAGCCGGGCAGAGAAGATTCTAGAACAATCAGGCATATCTCGGTTCCTATTGGTTCATCACCAAAATTCTGAAAGATTCCGGCATTATCTATTTTGCAGCCAAAGTCACCATATGGTAGCCAAGTTTGTCGTCAAACCCTGAGATAAATGATTTGGCATCCGATCAGCATCCAACAGAGCGTATCGGTCTTTCCAGTGATTGAAGTACCCGTGCTGGGAAGCAATATTACAGATTTGTAACAATATATATATATGTAATGTTTTCGAATCCTGTCGGCTAAATAATATGTCACATATTTTTGGTTGAAGCAGAATGCAGGTTTGAAGCAATGAAGAGACTTTGTATCTTTAATTTCGTTTTATTCTCTCTCGGGACGCAAACATGATTATTTACATGAAGGCGCAGTGTGACACAAAAGCAGAAGTAAAGAAGAGCAAAAAAGGGACGAACAGATGATGGTAAGTTGTCCGGAGCACCCGCCTTGCGCAGCAAGGCTATCTCCATGATCCTGGTAATGAAGGCCTGGCGTTACGGTATGCCCTTAACTTTGGTAGTAGATTGTGAGCTGTAGCAGGGAGCTGGTCGGGTAGTCGTTTGCATGGGTCTGGATCGGAGAGTGAGAAGAGCAAGAGATCTCGGTTGACGCTGTTCCATAGTTCGAAGACAGGGGAGTAGGAGCGGGAGTGAGCCTGGTCAGCCAGTAGAAGAGCGTTGTTCCAGCAGGGGGCGGAGTCAGTCTAATGCGCAGTGAAAAACTCAGAGAGATGTTTTTAGCAGTTGAGTTGTTCTTTTTCGAGGCTAGGCTACTGTTCCCGGGTGGCGAATAGGAAACGTTTCTTGGCTGGGTGGGCTGGGTGTGTCATGGGTACTTTAGTCATTAGTGTGGGGTTATTGAAGGAGTAGCACATTTCGGGGTCTTTTAATTTTAATATTTGGGGTGTATTTGCTAATCTGGGCTATTGCTTCATTTTTATTATTGTCCATACTATTATAAAATTTAGTTGAAAGTTGCTTGATGGTTTCGGTAAAGGTAGGGTAATTAAGTGCATTGCAGACATCGACGGTTCTCATGAATCGCCTGGCTTTGCATATTGTTCTGATTATTTGGTTGTGTTGCTGTTGAATTATTTTTAAATTGGATTTTGCAGCATAACCCCAAACGGGGCATGCATATGTGAGTACTGGACGCAAATAGGCTGTAAAGATAAGCATTTTTGTATCCCTATGCATTTTTGAGTTCCGGCCTATTAAGGAAAAAAGGGACGAACAAATGATCACTAGTCTTATATAAGATCGGATTTCTGGCCAAGCGCCAATTCAATACACGTGGTGACCCTTTGACACCTTTTCAAGGGCAACGAAAGGGATCACTTTCATTTGATACGTAGTACCGATGGCGCATTACTTTTACAAAGGAATTAATTAAACCGAAAGTGGAATTGGATCACGAAATAAGAGAATATTTTTAGAATGAAGTTACTATGGGTTAAATTAAGATAAAATCTTGGAAATTAATTAAGTTGAAATTAAAGTTTAAAATATCATTACACACACACACACATACATATATATATATATATATATATATATATATATATATATATATATATATATATATATATATATATATATATATATATATATATATATATATATATATATATATATACACATGTAGATAGATAGATAGAAGGATCATATGTTGATCTTTGTAGCAACTTATTGAAAATCTGGGGTGAGTGAAGAACTCAAATGACGTTCTTTTGCAGTATCTTTCTTTTCACATACCAGGGAACATTGCCTTACAAAATGAAATGCTATATTTTAACGAAAATTGCTTCATTTTGTACAGTTCACACTTGCTTTCGAACATATATTACGTTTTTAATGTAGGTGCTACTAATTTTTTTTTTTGTCCTACTTGCTTGAGATAACTAAGTGTGGAAAAATATTTTTTACCATTTCTCTGAGTTTAAAATTATATTTTCTGTAATTATTCTTGTTGTTGTAAATAAAGACTGAATTAGAATTTCAAATTGAAACAATTTTTTTAACAACTCCACTGCTAAAATTTGATTGTGATTTAATAGAATTTTTAGTTTGATTTTCTACGTTGGTTGTTATTTCAAATTAGGACCTTGGTTTTCAGAGTTTGCTAAATCTCTTGTTTAAGGACTTAAGAATTTACGAGTGCAATTTAAGAAATATAATTTGCTTTCATAATTTAAGTGCAAATTAAAACTATAGAAAATTGCAAACGAAGTTTTAAAATAAGTGCAAATTAAAATTATAGAAAATTGTAAACGAAGTTTTAAAATTATGCAGGAGAATATGAACCAAAAAAGAATAATACTAATAAAACAATAGATGAATGTAAATTAAAATGAATGTTTTGAATGAAAGGAAAAATTAAATCAAATATCTAAGTTACACAATCAGTTAGATAAATTGAAAATCTTCAACAACCTTACTCTGGCGAGGGAAAAAAAACCATCATAAAAACAACTTTAAAAAGATGATTCGTTAATTATTTCTATTTCTCTACAAATACTAAAGGCGAAAGAGAGAGTGTGTGTGTTTTGACGCTCTACAGATCATATTGCTAGACGTAGAGTTTACAAACTTGTAACATATATATACTACAGAGGGATTATATATATATATATATATATATATATATATATATATATATATATATATATATATATATATATATACTATAGAGGGATTAATGTAAATAGTGGGCCAATTTTTTTCGAAATTTTAATTAATTAAAAATTAAGCGAAGCAATTAACTTTTCTACGATATCAATATTTATAGCATAATTTTTTTTCTTTTTTTAAATTAATTTTTTAAAACTATAATTTATTTCATTGTTGAAATGAAACACAAATCATTTTCATTCTTGTTCTTAATATTTTATCTTTGTCTTTGTTCCATTATTGATTATCAAAATATGAAGATATCGTTTATTTTTTATATTAAGTAAATTTCAAGGCTTTTAATAATATTTTTGAAATTTTATTGTACTAACAATTAAAATTTAACTTCAGAATCAAGCAACGATGAAAATTTTTTAAAGAGCACGTTTTCTTAAAACACTGTCGAGGTTTCCTGTGGTATAAATGTATATGTAAGGATTTAGACACAAAATTAAAGAAATGTGGGATATGAAAATTAAGGCTTATGGCCTGTTAAATCTTGTGAGTTATGTGCCAATTACCTTTCAATTTAAAAAATATTTTTCTGAGAAAAACATTAAGACCAAATTATACAAAATATTTAATTGAAATTTTTAGAAATCAGTAATTCCGTCGAACCAACCAGTCGCCAAAGGTGGCTAGTGTTAAGTAAAGATAAGATAATCGTTGAATTGATTGGTAGCTGAAGATCAGTGTTATCAAGTAGTCTATGGAATTCACTTTCATTACACAAAAATGCGTTGAATGTTGCTCGTGTTCTTTCGATATGTGTGGATAGGAATGTACGCGCATGTTCTACATTCTAATTGCAAGGATTGTGCAAGTAGATTCATAACAATTTTTCGGTGAGAAGGTGGATTATGTCGTTGGTTAGTGATTTGATGGATTGTGAGAAATAGCATGAGATTAGGAAAATGGAAGCAGGACGCTATGGAGTCTGTTCTCCTAACGGGATCTGATGTCAATGAATAACAGAAATGATTTTGATTTTCTAAGTGGTTTGAAACTCGATTTGTTCAATTTTGAAGGCTGTGTCTCAAATTTTTCCGCTTCTCATGTAATATTAAAAAGAATAATTAGATTTAATTTTTAAAGCTGTTATCTACTGGAAAAGCTTTAGGTTCAATCTGCGATTGCGGGCCGCGGTGGCCTGGTGGTAAGGTCTCGGCTCGTGAGCCGTAGGGTTTCAGGTTCGAAATCCAATTCCACCGAAGAACCGTCGTGTAAGGGGGTCTGTTGCACGTTAAATCCGTCAGGGCCAAATGCCCTCCCGCTGGTGTGGCCTGGTGTGGAGAGGGAGGGGGTGGGAGGTGCCAGCTCAGGTGTCGTCGTCGTCATCTGACCGCGGTTCAAAATGACGAGGTCCGTCCCAAAATAGCCAAGAGTTGCTTAAATCGGGACGTTAATATAACTAAATCTTAAAAAAAAAAAAAAAAAAAAAAAACTAAATCAATTTTTATTGCATGGAATGTTCATACAAACATGACAAGTATAGAAGAAAACGCTTGAAAAAAAAAAAACTCTTTAAAATTTATAGCAAAATATAATTATATATCTGCCACTTTGTTTTTAACCAATAATTGCTTCATTGTGTTCAAAGTTTCTAAGTTTGCATTTTAATTATTTTTTACTATATTTTGCCGAGTGCTCTTTTTTTTCGGAATAAACGTCACGAGTCCTGCGCTTGCTTTCTAAATGATTCCAAACTGAAATTCAAAAAATCAAATTCCTCCAGACAATATAATTGTAGATGTTAAAAAATATTTTTTAAAAAATTATTAGAACTATTTCTAAATTTAAACATTCATTATCAAAGTGCAGAGTAAGAAAATATTTCTAATTTTAAATAAAAGCTTCATAGAATTTCATTATCTGGGATTTTGAAATGTTCGTCCACTCTTTAAGAAAAAAGAAATTAATACACTCTTATTTAACTTGATTTGTTTCATGTTTGTGATGATGGAAGTTTGTCATCGAATTTCCACTCACTTTCTTATGAACCAGATTTTTGAAATTTCAGACACTTGCACGTCTGTGGTGGCAATAAATATTTTAAAAACTATAGAATTTAATTCTAAAGAAATTGTTTAATTAAATTATATTTTTATTATATGCAAAAGGTATCACTTAATAGAAAATTTGAAAAAAAAATATTATTTAAAAAATCTATTTATAATAATGAATTATAAGTGAAAGACACTAATGATAAAATAAAATAAAATATTATACTTTTTAATATATTAATAAAGTTGTTTTTAAAAAGTGAAGCTATTGAATTATTCAGAAATGGTTTTCTCACTTTTACTAAATTCTTTCTAGAACCTTCTACTCGACCCAGAGAATTTTAGTGCTTGAACTCTATTATTCACTCATCGTAAATATTCATTAAAAATAAGGCACCAGATTCCTCAACTCTTTTTTGCGAACAACTGATGCATTTTCGAAAAGTTCATCCTCTCCAATGGGTCAAAGGTCTCAGATGAAGCAAGTGAATGTTTTCGCTTGCTTCATCTAATGTTTGCATAATAATTGTTCCAAACACAGCTGACGTAACACTAAATATTATATCTCACTTTTGTTCTTTGGCGGTAAAAGGGCAGGTGAACGGAACCGAAGGGCGTGGCTTCAGCCCATTTACTCGGTCAGTTGTTCTTAGAATAAGCTATCGGTATACAATCAGAACTGGTTGGAAGCGGTCTTACACTCCAATGCACATCATGATTCCACAGATTAGACTGTCAGAATGCTACAATGTCACTAGAACGAACGCCTCTGTACAATTCTGGATATAATCAAGTTGCAATAATAATTCTTTCCATTCAAGATCTTATGCCTATTTGTGGGTTGTGTAACTGGCAAATTGTTCCGATGCTTTCATGCTATGATATGTTTTTGAATGGGTAACATCATTTGCATGTTTCTCTCGTTTAATGGTCAATTTTTTTATTCTCCACTGACCGATAATCATCGTTTGTTTGACAACGTTGGAGAATCCATTGCCAGAACAAAATAGGCTATTAAAGAGAGAGCTTTGCTTCCCATTATTGCTTTTTCGTGTTAACTTTCTTACTGTTACTTTTTTAAACAAAGTAAAAATTCTTTACATGTAAAAAAAAAATGAATAAGATGGTTTTGCAAAACGCATTTATTTTAACGGGTCATTTAGAGATGATAAATGCTTATGAAAATGAATGAAAACCATTAAAAACGTCTGATGCAATATTGTTTCGTAACGTGGTTATTGTAAACTACTTTTGAATCTCCGAATGTGCAATGCGTTTTTAAGCACCAAAAGAAAAGGAAACAAAGAATTTTAATATAAAATGTTTAAATATTTTATATTTGAGAATATAAATCGAAAACAAAAATGCATTATTCAAAAACAGTGAAATGGCATGACTCATATGGCACAACAATGCATCACATTAGTTAAAAGAAAACTTTAAAAAAGTGATGGATAGAGAAATTAGAGTGTTTCAATGCCCAATTTTCGCTTAATACTTTGACTGCTATGTCAGAACTCACAGATGACAGCAAAAGTTCTTTTTCAGTGTATAAATGATACGAGTAGAACATGCTTATGTTTAATTTATATCTCCTTTTTTTTAACTCGTTGTTCATCTTGTGAACAATTCTGTCTTCTACTACAATTGAGAGATAGCAAAGAAATCAGCTTCTTGTTAGACAGTAGTCAGAATCACAGGTATGAATCATGGAACAATCATGATTCATATTTTAAAAGGGAATCATTTGACAGATGTTTTGATCTAGTATAGGGCGTTTAAAATTCCTTTAACCCATTTTGGTTTCGAAAAGACTTTAGATATGAATCTAGAATACTTTTCAAATCAGGATAGAGGATCAAAACTCAAGCCTGTCAATAAAACGAATCGTCTGATAATTTAGTATGATGACCAATTCAGATTGGCGATTAGATTGGTCCACTTTGGTTTTCCAAATTTTTATTAGCATTTGATTATGAGTCATATCAATTAATGAAACTTGATTCGGTACACAGATATTCATCCAAAAGAAGAATCATAAACATGATTAAATTCCTAATTGGTCATGGAGAATTATGCCAATTAGATTAACCCTATTAATTTTTCTGTGCAATATTTTAATACTCCTCGCATTTTATTCATAACATATCCTTAAGCCTCCTCAAGTACCTAATATTTAAAATTATTTTTTTTTCACTCATATTGTACACTAGCCACCTTTGGCGACCAGCCTGTTCGCCAGTACTACCTCTCGCTACAATTTTTAATTAAATATTTTAAGTAGATCTTAATAGATTCTCAAACAAAACATTTTTAATCTTTAAATTTTGATAGTCATACCAAACTTACACTGTTGTTTAGATCGTTTCGTTCAATTTACTATATATATTTTGCTAATTTGTTGTCATTTTCGGTAAAACTTCAACTTTAAATTAAAGTGGAAATGATGAAATTGCAATTAATATAAAGATATTTTTTAATAAAACCAAGCGTTTTATTTTATTTATCATTTTTATTGTTATTTATTTATTATTATTATTATTGAATATGAGTATTGCAAACAGAATCGCTCTGTATTTAAGTCTTATGTGAACTACAAAATATTTTTCATAATTTATGTAATATCTCAAAGAATAATTCAACAAAAATTTCTCAGATTCAGCATAAAATTCAGTTTTTAGTTTTGATTTCAAAAGGATTGAAATGAAATCAATAATAATATTTTGTTCCGGCCTAGAAATATATTTCAATAATTATGAAGCCTAAATTTAATGCAATAAGTGATTATATTCTGAGAAACATTCTGGACACACCAAATTTTAAATAAATGAATGAAAGCTTCTATTTTCCACCATCAACTAAGACTGATTTATGAAGTTTTGAATGTTAAAAATTTAGAAAAACTCAACATTTTCATAATCTTAGGCCAATTAATCTTGAGAAACCTGCGCGCTGATTGGCGTATTTTCTTTGAAACGATCGATGAAAAATCTAAAATTATCCTTTTGTTATTGAATAGTGATATTCAAATTTTCATAAATCAGTCAGTTTAAGTGATTGATTTAGTTGATTGGAAATTAACTCTTTTTATTTAAAATATTAATGTTTCAAGAACATTTTGTTAATCATGATTTTCACAGCAGAAGCTTTATGTAAAATCAAAAATTCGTTATTTATTAGAGCATTTATTGAATCAAGTTACATAAAATATAATCATTTTCCATTTAGAGCATTTTAGCAGATCTATGTCTTACTAAAGGTTTACAAATTAGCTGTGTGGCCCTGATTTGAATGGATATCCTGTTCATATTAAACAAAACTTGCCTTAAAATAAAACTGATTTATTGGATTAATAATATAGAGAGTGTAAAAGATCATAAAATAATGTTTCTTGAATTTATTTTTTAGAAAAAATAATATTTCAGATTTGTTTCATTTCCTACAGACACGTGCTGAAAATTATATTTTTGCAGATTTCATTTCCAAAAAGATTTAATTTATTTTTAAATGCAGTTTAATCGATGTGATGGCAACACTTTGAAAAAAGCTAATATTTTCACCATGAATGCGAAACGTGCTCGTGCAGCTTAAATTTTATTTTTATTTTGTACGAAAAAAATTGTTGAAAAATATAGTTAAAATATTTATTTAAAAACTCATTAAAAATAGAAATTTAATTTTAAGGTTAAAACATTGGTATCATTTAAAAGATAAATTTTTGATCTTTAACTTCATGTAAAAATCTTTTTTGTGCGGTATTATTTTCGGAAGTTATAGCAGAAACACGTCAAAATTTCGCTTAATTTTTAAATAAATAAAATTCTAATTAAAAATTTGAAAAAATAACCCCCAGATGCACATTCCCGGCCTCCAGGGTATACACGTGCCAAATTTGGTAGCTGTAGGTTGAATGGTCTGGCCTGTAGAGCGCCAACACACACACATACACCCATTGAACTTTATTATAAGTATAGATTATCATGTTCAATCATCCAGTTTTATTGTACTCCAGATAGTTTTTATCAATTTTTTTTGTTACGTTATACTATATATTCGTATTTTGTAGTTTGTATGTTTCTTTCCAATTGATTGCAATGTGATTTTTTTTAAAATAAAATCCATCTACATTCATAACAAACCGGAAAGGGGTCACATGAGCTCTTGAAATGGAGGTGTAGTGTTCATATATATATTCTAATGAAACCACCAAAAATATCTATACTATCTGGGGGCACGGTAGTGCCCCCGCCAAATCGAGCAAAAACAAGCGGCACGGCCGTACCATCCTTTTCTCGAAGCAGTTCAGGCCATTTTCAACCCCCTATAACTTCGTTGTGAATAAAACTAGAAGCCTGAATTTTCAGTAACCACGCAGGCATGAAATAAACACGGTATATTTCAAATTTCCTTAAATTCGAACCAGTAGTTTCAGAATTATAACTAGTCAAAATTTGTGAATTTTGTCACTGACTGACTGACTGACTGATTGATTGACTGACTGACTGACAGATCATCAAAATTCTAAGGCACTTCTAGCAGACATAGAAGCTTCAAATTTAGCATGCAATTAGTGTTTAGTGTATAAATTAAGGAAAAACTAAAATATGCGTGTAATAATGGACGAATCGATAAATTTCTCGAAGTTTCGAGCATTATTCATTTTGTCGGCAAACTCGTCGCCAAGTCGCCAAATGGTCGCCAAGTTTATCACCAAGCTCTGGGATCATTGGCTCGGCATCCGACAGCATCCAATACAGATTACTGTAAAACGATCTTTCTTATGATGACACTATTCTCGCTGGGAGGCAAAATTACAGGTTTGTAACAATATCTAATTTGAAATAATTCAATTGGAAGCTGCAAATGCAATGGTTGACTTTCAGAGAATCAATCTGGTAGAAGAGCAAACTGATCTTCAAAGTATGATTGCAAAACTTAATGCTGATCAAAAAAGAGTCTTCGATGTAATCACAAATAAAATGGACACAACTGATAATAACGCTGACGTTTTATGCTGTTTTGTGAGTGGAACTGGTGACACTGGAAAGTGCTATTTAATAAAAACTCTGAAAGTTTGGGTTAAGACGTATTTAAACAAAAAAGTGGCAGTTATTGCTCCAACAGGAATAGCTGCATTCAATGTGAATAGATTGACTATAGACTATTGCAGCTGCCTGTAGAACACAAGCAAACACCGAAGTACAAGCCACTTTTTGATGAAGTGCTCCAAGTTCTGAGATCAGATTTGAAAGAAGTAGTGTTATTTATCATAGACGAAGTGTCAATGAGAAAAACTGTAGCTGAATCTCAAGAAGTAGTACCGGAAAAGAAAAAGAGGAAGACTACGTACAAAAATAAGAAAAGGAAAATCTACAAAAAGAAATGAGATGTCGTCAAAAACATAACTTGTAAAAAAAACCAAGTCTCGCAACTCAATTCTTTTATCGTAAAAAGTTGTGAGATCCATGTAATACCAAGTCGGTCAATTCATTCAGTCCCTACTTAAGGGTCCTTCTGTCTTACGTTATTACGTAATTAGCTAACCTAACAACAGCTTATAGTGACCATATCAACATTAAAAATCTTTTATGGTTTAAATAAATAGATTGACTTGGCAATCGCACTAAACAATCTAATTTAATATAATATGTTAATGTAATCTAATTTAATGTAAAGATGCATTGTGTTTTCATGCGATGGCCAAGTCAATCTATTTATTTAAACCATAAAAGATTTTTGATATTGATATGGTCACTATAAGCTGTTGTTAGGTTAGCTAATTACGTAATAACGTAAGACAGAAGGACCCTTAAGTAGGGACTGAATGAATTGACCGACTTGGTATTACATGGATCTCACAACTTTTTACGATAGAAGAATTGAGTTGCGAGACTTGGTTTTTTTTACAAGTTATGTTTTTGATGACATTAAATTAATTTGATTAATTAGGGCCATGGAAAAGCCAAGCCGGATTCCAGAATAAAGAACCGGTATACGGGTTTCTTATGGCACATCTGTCACTTGCCTTCAAAACCAACGGTGGGGGTCTTCAGAATACTTTCAGGCATATTCTCTAATAAACTTGTCATGCCAAAGAACGCCTTACATGATATTGATGATCAATAATTTGGAAATATTAACATTTAGCGCGAATTTAATATTTTTACTGAACCCATCGTGTGCACTTTGGCGAGGTTTTTTTTTTTTTTTTTTTTTTTTTTTTTTTTTTTTTGAGATTCTAAATTTTAGAATTCCAGATAGCTGGTTAATAATATCTGAAAATCGAATTTGTATTTTATATGCGTTTTTTCCAACTTATTGGAAGCAAAATGTAGCACAGAGATGCAATTGTATTCACAAAACTCATTCATCCATTTTTATATATTTAAGTAATTCCGTTTTTAATTCATTGCATTTGTTTACTTGTGAGAGTATATTCCGACAGACAATCAGTCCATTGTTGTATTTGGCTCAAAATTTGACAGGTGTCTATATTTTAGATTTTAAATTTGCGTATAGAATCAAGTCTATCTAACTCTCTTTGTTGAGTATCGTGTTAACTTATATTCGAACAGGTGGAAAGATGAAGTTCCTCTGAACAGATTTTATTCAAAACTTGATAGAAATCTGCAAATTTAATCAATCCGTACACCAAGTTCTGACCGTCTAGTTTCAAGTATTTTTGAGTTATCTTTGTCACAGAAAAGACAGGCTGATAGACGGACATTTTTCAAAAATGTGTTTTTCGAACTCAGAGATATGGAGATTCGTCAAAATTTCGAGTTTTAATTTTTTGACGGTTATTATACTTTCTCTATAATACTCATAAGGGAAACGAAAAAGCAATACATTTTTTTTCTCCTTTTCTTGGATTTGGCGCCTTTGCTGATTTCGAGGCCCGGAGATTTTGCCCTCCCTCCCTCTTTGCCTCCTTATTTTTGAATTTAAATAACTGGTTTTAAATCTTAGTTATCATGTACTTTTTCGTTTCCTTTTTTAATATATAATTATTATTGTTGTTGTTTCTTATGGCACTCGCCATGGACAAGCCCGATGTTCGAAGACAGCCGATTTAAGCCTGTGGGGGAGCGCCTCGTGTTGCTATAGTAGCGCCATCTAGGGCCAAGAGAACGACTTTAGCTACACACACGTCACAACCCTTTTTACGGGGCGGACTTCATTCACGCATTTCATTCACAGATCGTAATTTAGATCTGAATCAGAGAATGATCATTCCTGATCCAGTACCCCCAGTGGTATTACTCGCGACATGGAGGATTTTGTGACCACGACAGATTTATACGCGCATCAGCCACCAAGCACGCGGGGAATCCTCGGCCGGCGAGGTTCGAACTCGCACCCTAAGGGACGCGAATCCAAAGCTCTTTCAACCAGGCTATCCCGGCCTTATATAAACATTAGATGACTCGAATTAATTAAAATGACTCATATTATTTATGTAAATCTTGGACTATAATTACTTACTTTAGTTGGAAAAGATGCCTGAGAATTTTTCGTTAATATTGTTTTAAATGTAATAGACGATCCAAGATGATATTTTGAATAAGATTAAGCATGTTGGACTCGTTTAGTTGTATATTTAATTAAAAACTTTTTTTCTGAAAAATTCTACATTCAAGACCAAACACGTAACATAAAAAAAATACCATTAAGGAGAAAATGGAACATCGTTAAATAATAGTATTACCTCAGTAATTCGGCAGATAGATTAGAGGAATGCCGAATTAAAGAAAGCGCTCGATTAAAGGAGGTTCATTTAGAAACTAGAATGAATTGTCACTTTCTTCCATACTTTCTTCCATATTCCTTAATAAATATATTATATCTTCAGCATAAAAATTGTAAACCTTGAATAAAATCGTTAATACCGCGAATGCTCAGATTTTTAATTTTAGAGTACTGTGAATCAGAATTTCTTAATTCGTAGAATAGAAACAAAAATCAAGTATGCCTGTTGGACTCGTTCTAGTTAACCAGTTGAAACCAAAATTGAACAAACTGCAAGATCATTGTATTTTCATTTATCCAAGTCGTCTAAGTTACGATTTAAGATAAATTTTGGTTTACAGATATGTACATATGGATATACATATCTGTAAACCAAATTTTATTTCAACCTTATTACATATCTGTATTTTACATGATTAAACTACATACCACATATTTTTCACTTTCCGTTTTGTAGTCAGCGATTGCATTTGATCATGGACAGATAGACTTTCTCTTTCATTCAAGATCTGATAGAAATCTAGAAATTTGATAGTAAAGCTACGCACCAAATTCTATTCATGTAGCTCGAAGAGTTTTTAAGATATCGGGCTCACAAACAGATACACATGATTTCAAAAATGCATTTTCTCGGTTTTTTAGACCTTTCTGAGTTCGAAAAACACATTTTTAGAAAATATCCGTCTGTCTGTCTGTGACAAAGATAACTCAAAACGTTTTGAGCTAGACGGCTGAAATTCGATACACTGTCTTTACACCACATTTGCAAATTTCTATCAAATTACATCTGTTCTGAAGAAGTCCGTCTGTCCGGGTGTTCGATCATAAGTTAACACGACAATTATAAAACCGAAAGTGCTAGATAAATAAAACTCGGTAAGCAGATTTAACATCTTTCGTATAGATACCTACCAATTTTGAGCGAAATCCAACAATGGGGTGGATCGTCTGTCGGTCTGTACTTTCAGAAACATACCAACGCAATGACTTAAATATGTCAAATTTGCTGTGAGATTTTGTGACTACAAGTGCAGTTTTGTGTCAAATCTTTGTTTGAATAGGTTGAGAAAAACGTGTCTAAAGCACAAATTCGATTTCCGGATATTATTGACGGCATGCCAGGGATTAATCGCCAAAAAACTTACCAAGGTTTCCACCACAGTTTCGACTAATTCACGATGTGTTAAATACAAGACAAAGCTTAATATTTCCTAACTATTTAACGCCAATGCCATGCAAGGTATTCTCTGGAATAACACCTTTACTAGAGAGTATGAGATAAAATTTTGGAGTGAACACTCCCGCAGGTTTAAAATGTGTGTCACGAGTTCGAATATTTTATCTGTCCTCTAGTATACTAGATTTGTGTGAAGAAATATGCATTCAAATTGATGATACATACCTATTATGCGTGAAATGATACGCATTCAGTTATTTTTAAATCTTTTGGGAGAAAGGGCAATATCGCAAAGTGGGCAGTTCTATACACAGCTGTTTTCGGTAGTAAAAAGAGCAGTAAATAGTCTAATCGCCTGCCTATCTGCTGGAAGGAATATTTGTCAGAATAAACATCTTCATCTTCTAATTTTTTTTTTACTGGAGGATTATTAGATATAGAAAGCAATCGAAGTTTTTCTTATAATTTTGAGTCTCCAGTTTTTAAGGAGAGCAAACAAATGCACTGCAAATATTGCCAATGACATTTCTCATGAGAACAGATATTTTTTTAGCCATTTTATCCATTTTTGACTGAAATGAGACCTTTTTTAAAGAAATATAAAAATTATTATAGCGTTTCAAATAATCCTATTTCGTTTTCAATTCATTTATGGCAAGTTTTTTTGAAATTATAGAAATACTGCATTTGCATTTGCGAGTTTAAATTCAACAAAATGTAATAATAAGATAACGACAAGATTTGTTTGATATCAAATATTTTTTATAACAGATATTTTGTGACGTTTAATATGTTATTCCCGAATGTATTATTTTCATCATATTTTCTGGAAGGTTTGATTCTTTTCATGAACTAAGCCTGCGGATTCAGTTTTGAATTCGCCTCCAATCACAAGCTACGATTCATACAAAGAAAATGTCCGAACACCTGCATCTGAAGGTTGTATTGGAGGGGGAAAAAAAGAAGCAAGAATTTGGAAGAATGAAGTGATCGATTACTTTCTCCATGCCTCAAACCATCAATTAGAAACAGCCATTTGGTTTTGTAATCTCAATTTCAATCTGTCGTGTTCTAGTTGTGTGTTTAACGAACGAGTCTAGAACATAATAAAATTCTGAAATAAAGACATAATTCTGATTGAAAATGACTTTCATGATTCCTTATTGGTCTTTTATGACATAATAAATGAAAGAAGCATGCATGCTCATGTGAAATATAATTGTGTATTAACCAGACCGTAATGATTACTCTGTCGTGGACTGAGTGAAACGAATTGTTGTTAGAAGTCAATTTCATTTCTGTTTTAAAACGTAATAAGTTTGGAGACTTAATCAAAATAGTTGTGTGAATGGATATTTGGAAATTTCTTTTTGTCTTCAGATGCATATAACTAAGTTGAGTTGATTTGAGTGGTTAAATAATAGCGTGTAACAACATAGGTTGTTATTTGCATGTCTAAGTTTATTGTCAGTAACATCTCTGTTTTTTATAAAGTTCAAAAAGAAGCAGGGCTACAACCGAACACAGTTCAATTTCCATTTTGAACATTCGCCGTGCAACGAAATGAAAAGTGTTATTTGCAGTTTTATTGTTTTCGAAGATAGATCTAGTGAATTTGCATTATGAACACTCCGGTGAATGAAAAAAGTTCGTAAATAGGTTAATGGATTTCGGTAGAATTATTGATTAGTTCGGAAAACCAATGACATAATAGACGACCACTGATAGAAAGATACTGCCAATTTTCACAAAACAAATTTCAATCTTGACTAGTATTCAATATTCAAACTTGAGAAAAGCAAAAAGTTCCGTAATATCACAGAAAAAAATAGATATGAACAGGAGAACAAGGAAATGAATTAAAATATGAAATATCTTTAAAAAAATGTGTGCGTTGTGCAGGAGATTTGGGGATGGATAAGATAGTAAATGTCAATTTTAAGAAATAAAATTTAGTTAATAACAATCCAATCAATTAAAAGTTTTAAAAAATTACTCTCTTTAAGATCAGGTTATATGCCTTACATTAATATTGGACAATCCACATTTTAATTGAAAGATTATTTTTACAGAAATCAGTATGATATTGTTTGGATGCAACTTTTAATGATTGATTTATTATTGGTGAAAGTACTTTTAAGGCTTATGTAGTGATGAGAGTAATCATAAAACGTTTGAATGATCTTTACTGAACAAATTAAATTCAACAGTAGTCAGGTTGTTATTAAATTAGATGGCTGTATTTTAAATCGAGGAATTTTATTTTTCTAAATGAATAAATTAATATTTTAACAACAAATTATATAATGGGTTGATATTTTTGAAATGAAGACATGGGATCGACACAGCTACTTACAACGAATTCTTACAACTGCCGACACCGTTATTAAAAACAATTATCAACTCGAGTTGAAGTGTTACGTTAATCTCACAAGAGATAGTTTCAGCATAGGCATTGACAAGACATTATATACCCGTTACAATAACTCGGGTGAGATAACTTGTGACCAATGTATAAATAGGTTTTAGAGATCTGTTTTAAAAATTCACCCATATGTAGCACTGCTGACTTACTTTTTGATTGAACATAATGCTATGCAGCAGCGTATTTAGGTATTTTGAGACCCTAGTCAGTGCACATTATGAGGCCCTTTTTTTTAAAAAAAAAAATTAAATAGTCCATCTGGTTTTATATATTTGGTTTTTCTCCATTTTAACTTGATAATGAAATGTATTAGGTTAATCAATTTTGCGAATATGTTTTTTTATTTACCATTACGACTCCAGATTATTTAGAATTTACGTTTGTACATAATAGTATTATAAAAGATATTCGGTCTTATTAACATTAAAAAGTGAAAGTAATAAAACATATAGGAATCTGACCATTTAACTTGATAAAATATTAATACTATCCTAATATTTTACCATTCACAGAATTTGTATTTTTTTAAAATTTGTTTATAGGACATCATGAAAAACTGTCGACAATACTTTTTCTTTATATACTTCGTGCGCGAGAAAATAAAAATCAATAAAAAGAAGCTGTCAACTTAATTCTCCATCGAAACTTTTAAAATACATATAATATGTTGTTGTTGTTATTTATGGCACTTGTCATAGACAAGCCCGCTGACGAAGTCGGCGATTTAAGCTGAGTTTATGCGGTAGCCTCTGAGGGTAAGGGACCCGAGGGAAGAAGTCTGTCTTCTAGCTCACATGAAGATGACACTCACAAGCTCTCTTGCACAACCCCTTTTTAAAGCGAGGCCCTTTCATACGCCTCACAGATAGAACACAGGGTAAAGAATAACCATGCCGAAACCAGGATTCAAATCCGGGACGCCCAGATTATGGGGAAAACGCCAGCAAATATAACATAATTTGATAATTTAGAATAGTAATAATCTATATTATTTTTAATACAATTATTTTTTATCGGTGGCCAAGAGGGGAGTTAATACTTTCACTGAGTAGAATGGCAACAGCATTGATAAATAACAGTGTCGTAGCGACAGAAGGGGAATATTGAATATAAATGCTCTGAGAGTCACTCTGCTCAAGAGATAAAGCCTTTTTTGAGTTTATGTCACTTTTTAAAGTCAATTCTAACAAAAGTAGAAAATAAAAGAAAAAAATGATACTCTTACACCATTTGCATTTGTAAATTAACTGCTGATGATTAGAGGTGAATAATTCGTATTTTTCCAGGGCGCATCATACACTCACTATGTCACTAAAAACCCATGTTAATCATTAGGCCATTAACTATGCTATTAGATGTTTTGAATAATCAGAGACAGTTTGGGATTTTAACTCTTTGTTTAGGCTGGGCATCCTTTTTAAATTTCTAAAGAGTGTCAAGTAAAAGTTCAGAAAATCTGACCACTTTTTATTTTAACCGAATTGGAGTTGTATAAACACGTATTTGACAGATAATTGTTTGATCGCAGTTTGATTTTTAGAGTTTGTAAATTTTTATTGACAGAAAAGATAAATGAGGCTTTCTGCTTAAACTACAAAAGTACTAGTCATTTCTTTGTTTATTCCTCGGTTGGTTTGAGTGGTGATTTGTTGTCAATGATGTTTTATTCAAATATTGGAGACATGAAGTTTAGACACAGATGATTCATTGATTTTTTTTCCAAACTCTGATAAAGTAGCCATTAATTAAAGTTGTTTTCGGTTCACTGTCGTTCAATCGTTCAAATTGTATAATGGTAGGATGTAAACCGCAGCAAAATTTGTTTTTAAATCAGTTACGGAAACGGAATTATATATTTTGTTAATTTTTACCCGCAGAGCAGACAGTTTTTTAACGCAAAAATAAAACAAAAAACAAGCGATTTTTTTTCTTTCAGAAAAATTTACTTTTCCGCTTATGACTGATGTAAAGTTAAATAAAGATTTGCATTTTGCGTGGAACTTTGCCAGTTTTTTTTTTAAAGGAAGGTCAAAACATTAAGTTCAGGAATTCAACATTTATATTACTAAATCTCAAAATAGAAGCAGTTAAAATTCATAAGTTTCTATGTAGAAATATAAAACAGGAAATTATTATGTTAGTATTGGAAACAAACTCTACCTCAAAATTTTCATGACTTTCCCATTTTGAAATCTTCTGATCCCAAAAAGATACATTTTTTGAAAATATCGTATATATAAACACGATGGTTCAAAAACTGAGTGTTATAGTTCCAAATCTGTATCAAATGTGAGATCGAATTTGACTGTCTGTCCTTCATATAAATATGAACGCGATAATTAAATTAAACAATGAACTAGAAGTTCGATGTGTTAACTTTTCACTAGAATCGTAACGAATTTTGGACAGCATCCGTTAAAGAGAAAAGCTCCTTTCTACGCAATACTACACTCCCGAGTATCCGGTTGACGACTATCCGACTTCTGTACTCCGGCCTAGTTTTTCCTAATTAAATGAGGAGGGCAACGGATGTCTGCTACGATCCTCCTATGTGCCGTGTGCAAAATACAAGTTGTGACAGAAAAGAAAAGCGTTCTGCTCGTTGTTTGTCAGTGTATAACGCACCTCAATTGTTGCAGATTGTAACTGCACAGCACGTACAGGATTCGTAAATTGTTCTTGGGGTATGCTTAATGTTTTTCTAAGTATACCACGTGAAGTGTATAGAATTCATGCTAAAATGTGAATAGTTTATATCTTTTAACTTACTTTTTCTCTAATAAATTCTTGCAATGCAGTATACAAACATATATAAACTATCAGTACAGAGCCTTCTATTTTAGCTTGACGCGTTACCGGCAACTGCTTCTATGTTTCACCGGGCCGCGGTCTCGTTCACATTCTACGTGTCTTGAGATAAATGGAGGGCTTAGTACTCAATAAGAAGTGAGAAAATACGTATTGTAACAGGGAGTTTTGGTATATAAACTTTGGGAAAAGAAATGAGTTCATAGAAAGACTTCTTATCCGGCTTTTTTGTTATGTCCGGCCTGCTCTTCCGCCAAATTAGGCCGGATACTCGGGTGTGCACTATACTTGATTTTCTTTGCTAAATAATTAAATAACAAAAACAAGCAATGTTTGTTTTATGAGAAAGTTGAGAAAAGAATATTCCTAATTACCAATATCGAGTTCAGAAACGAACTATTATGCTAGGGTGGTTTGCACATAAGACACCACTGAGGAACTGTAGCACTTCCACACTTTATTTCAGTGTATAAATATAATCACCGATTTATCGAATTTTTAAATATTTAAGTCCATCAATATTCCATAGTATTTTTTTAAGAATGTTCAATATTCAGGAGAAGTGCAGCGAAAAACGGGATATTTCTCTTCTGAGAGAGGAAACTTCCAAACAGTGTCGATTTCTGCAACTGAGCAAGCGCAGTAACAAAGAGCATTCTTTCCGCTTCGTGAAAGTCTGTCACGAATATTGCACCTTTTTTTGAATCTAATAATGGTAGAATGGGATTTTAAACATGAACGTTCATAACCCAGTAAATAATAATAAAAAAACAGAAAGTTATAACTGATATCGTCTTATTAAAAATTTTATATCATAAAGTTCTTTTCATAAATATGTACAAATTTTAAATACAAATCCCTACATACACATTTAAGACTATTCTTCCATGATTTTCTATTGTTAACCAAATCTTTTCTAAATGAGATAATTAGTCAACTAATTAGATAATTAGATAAGTAATAGTTAAGTAATGAAATAATTAATTAATTAGATAATTAGATAAGTAATAGTTAAGTAACGAGATAATTAGTTAAAATAGTTAATTATTTAATGATATAATTACTTAAAGAATAGTTAATTAAGTAATGGGGTAATTAGTTAATGAAGTTAGTTAATTGAGAGCGAAAGTTAGTTCGGAGTTACTCCCGCTCGGTTGAATATCCAAAAGTGATGATCGTCACCCGACAGCACGGAGATGGTAATTGAGGTTGAGTCACAATAGCCAACACCGGTCATTGCACAACCGATCCTGTAGGAGGTAGGTTCCATGATGGAAGTAACTTAGCTTCAATTAGCTTTAATGTAAACAACAGGAAAATGAGCATCAAGTCATCATGGATGGTTATACTATATCATACTGATTTCTGAAGTTCCTTCGTTGAATCTAGAGTGAGAAATGCATAACAAGAAAATAACCAGAAAACGTTATTTTAAATTTAATATTTTATTAAAACTAATAAAAATGAATAATTGCTTATTTAGAGGGTTTTTTTTTTGTTAAAACTGATCTATAACAAGGCAAAATTGATCAGTAATTAAAATACTAGTATTTATTATAGTACTGACTAGTTTCATAGTATTAAATATTATTAAAATACTAGTATTTTTGTTAAAACTTATCTATAACAAGACAAAATTGACTAGTATTATTATTTTAATTGACTAGTAATTGAATTATTCAAAATTAATTAGAAAAAGACTACATTTAAATAATTTCAAAAAGCAACACTACTCAATGTAAATTAAGATTACAGCACCACCATATTTGCAATGCACGAGTTGCCATTGCTGTTATTTCATCTCTTTCACGCACGCACACACACATACACAAATCTAAAATGCAATGAACCAAGCGAGCATACTTTCGAAGATATTCGAATAAGCACGCATTTCATCCAGAGTGAGTATATAATGGTAAAGTCGCAGTTAACGGAAAAAATTTCCGAATATCTCATCCATTTTTGAAGAAGAAACAATTCACAGCTCAATAAAATAAAAATCATTAACATTTCATGCTTCAGATCACTTTCTTTTAAGCGTATCTTTAACACTACCTGTTGCATGCTAGACAGGCCTCACCCACAGCTTGGGCAAAAGGCATTAAATCAGGTAAGGTCTAATAAGGCCACATGGTGTGGCCGTCTACAATATCAAGGGCAGGTTAACCCACTTGTTGAGCACAGATAAAAAAGCTTTCAATGCGGTACCCTTCCTGGGCTGAAGAAAGAACATAATAACACGGCAGACACAAGGCAGAATCAGCCTTGAACTCAAGAAATCGCCATTAAAGCATTTTGGGCTTTTTTTCCTACTTTTCCCTCAGCGTTCGATTCCGTTGAGGTTTGATTTCTTCACTTGGTGCTGTCAGTGCTGATGGAGGGATTGGTGAGACAAAAAATATTCGAGAAATGTCCGTGAAATTTGAAGACTGCGGGACAGAGGGTGGAGCTGAGATGATAGATGTTTCGTAGGGTGTGTCTGAAATGGAATTAAAAAAAAAGAGAGAGATAGTATGTTTTAAACAAAATGTGTCTTTGTTTTGAAAAGTAAATAAAAAATAAAAATTTATGCTTTCTCGAATGAGAAGTATATACAAAGAGAAAGTATTATAGTCGTCGAAAAAATTCGAATTCTATTTTGACGATTTGAAGTTCCCGAGCCTCCCAAAACGTACTTTTGGAATTATGTCTATCTGTCCGTGAGCATATTATCTCAAAACAACTTTCAGTAAAGCGATTGGGATTTTGTCTTTAGACCAACGTTATAGTTTCCAGCAAATTTTGTACGAAAGCCATTTAGAAGAAGTCTCTCTGTCTGACTGTACAAGCGAACATAATAAATACAAAACGTAAAAATCTAGATAAATAAAATTCAGTAAACAGATTTAGTATCTAAAATGTAGATCCGTATCATATTTTGAATCAAGTACGTCTAAGGGTTGACTGTCTGTCGGTCTGTACAGTCGCGTGCATATAAAACTTAATAGATAAAAAAAATGCAAGCGCATTAATGATTACTATTTGGCATAAGACTTTTGATGCAAATCTGCGGGAGTGATATTCCTAAAACTTTCTTGCATGTTCTCTAATAAAAGTGTTATTCCAGAAACCACCTTACATGGCATTGGCGGTCAATATTTACGCAATATCAACCTGTGGTGAAAGCTTATAAGCCAGTTAACAACTACGCTACCCGAGCAATTGCTTTTGTATCATGGTCATGTTACTGGACTACGAACCACAAGGTCCCAGGTTCTATCCTCGTTTATCGCAAATTCGCCACAAACCTTTAGCGCGAATTTAAATTTAATTTTTTGGCAATTAATCCCTAACATACGGTAAATAGCCTCCGAAAAACGAATTTGGGCTTTAGACATACTTTTACAATCAATCGAAAAAAAAAAAATTGCCCCTAAATACACTTTTAGTCACAAAATATCATACCAAATTTGATATAGTTAAATAATTCTATTGTTGAATTATCGCTTTTTCATGTTTCTGAAAGTACAGACCGACCGACAGTCAATCTCTTCTTGGGTTCTGCTCAAAATTTGATTGGTATCTACGCTAGAGATGTTAAGTATGTGTACCGAATTTTTATCCAGCTCATTTCGTTTTGTAGTTCTCTGGTTAACTTGTATTCGAACTACCAGGTAGATAGACATGCTTTTTTTGAATGCATTTTGTTCAAAATTTGATCGAAATTTACAAATTGGGTATAAAGATCATATACCAAATTTCATCCGTCAAGTTCAAAGCGTTTTTGAGTTACATATTTCCTTTAGATGGATTTTGTTCAAAATTTGATGGAAAATAATTGGGTTCATAATAATAATTCGTATTAATTGTTCATAATAGTAATTGGGATTCATAAATTGGGAGTAAAGATCATATACCAAATTTCATCCGTCAAGTTCAAAGCGTTTTTGAGTTACATATTTCCTTTAGATGGATTTTGTTCAAAATTTGATGGAAAATAATTGGGTTCATAATAATAATTCGTAATAATTGTTCATAATAGTAATTGGGATTCATAAATTGGGAGTAAAGATCATAAACCAAATTTCATCCGTCGAGAGTTCAAAGCGTTTTTGAGTTATTGTTGTTCCAGATAGATAGACAGACGGACATCCCATAATAAACATAAATTCCATAATAACTCACAAAAATACTCTTGAAAAAATATATTTTTCACACCATTTTAATGTTTAATTAAAAAAAAAAAATAACGCGTATTTATTTGTCGTTCAAACTTTTTTTGAGTTTTCACAATTAAAAATTTTTTTGCATAGTTTTAACAGATTTCCTTATTCTGATGAAATTTAAACCGTTTTTGTTGTTTCATCAAATATTTAAACATGCATTTTCTAATGCTGAAAGCTAAAAAAAGAAAGATTTTGCTTATTATCTGCAAAATGTGTGTTAAAGGTCAGAGAGGGAAATTACATTATGAAAAGACAAACGCACAAATTAAAATAGACGATTATGTTTCTAATAGCAATATGACGTCTTGGAACGCGACAAAAATTAGGAAGGTTCATCTACACAACAAACAAAGCAAGTATAAGGTCATTTAAATTATACAGCTTTAATCCAAAATATCGTCTGCTGCAATTTGATGTTTAATTATAGTTTGTTTTAAGAATCATAAATATTAATTATGCACAAAAGATTTAACTGAAACAGAACATCACCACTATTCCCTATAAAATACCTGGTCATCAAAAGCGATTATATAATCCAGCCATTATGTATAACAAATGCAAAAGGGAAAGATTGCGAAATTATTTCTGTGTGGTTATTAAATGGACAGATTATTTCCATACAGTGAAAGAATTCCAGAAATCTTAAAGATACAGATTTCATGCAGAAAAAAATTCTACTATTTAATACAAGATGAGACTTCAAAGTAAAAGTCAAAAATGGAAAGAATATATATAACCTTGAAAATTACTTTGATATTTTATGAGTAACTCTGCGAAAATATCGTTAAGATGTTATATTTTTTAAAACTATCAGTTTTAATGTTTCCTGTCAAGATGAAATTCGCAAATAATAAAAGCATTATATTTGAGGTAATTTTCAGTTAACTTAACAAAAAAGAATCTCACTGTTATGAAAATTTATTTTTATATAAATAAAAACGAAAAATTCATAAGTTGTGTATTAAAGAAGGTCGATTTTATACAAACTTGCTTAATGATATGTAAAGAAGATTTAGAGATGATATTATGAAAATTCATTAAGTTGTTAATTTTGATTAATCATAAAATATCTTTACAGGCAGAAAAAAAATGATTATTTTATTTCTAATATTGCTATTCTTATTCAAGTAAAATATTATAGATTTTATTTATTCGCTTAAAAAAACAATACTCGTAATGCTTAGTTAAAATTTTTATCATTTAAAAAAATAACATAATAAAAGAATTCCTTTCAGCAGTTTTTAAAAATCGTTTGGCTTATTGTTTAATTTATTGAAAATCTACAATCTTCACCAAATGTTTCAAGAAGTTAAATAAACATTAAAATGGAAATAATTTGTTATTTCAGTGTGAAAAATATTCTCCATGTTTTTGAAAAGTTGAAACAAGTTTTCTTAATCCTGACCATAAGGTTAAACAAACAAAAAAGAAACGTTGCCCTTGCTCGTACAAAGCAAATGAAATAAATTAATATTTTGCCAAGGCAATACTTTCTCTGACATTGGTACGATATTGGAAATTTTTATTGGTTATTCGGATTCGTTGCCAACTGACAGCTTTTAATTCGTTCTGATGCAATAAGTGAATAATACAATGCAATCTTAATGCCACGGATTATAAAAAAATTTTAACTTTGGAATAAGTATAACAAGGATAAATGGGGTTAATTGCACCAGTTGAGGTTATTCTAATTTTAGGACATTGTTTGATTTGTGAATAGATAATTCGTATGCCTTTTTTTGCAGCGCTCTTGTGATTTCGAATTATAATTGTATGGCAGGGTGTCAAAATGCATTGAACTATTAAAATAACGGTTTTTCTATTTAAAGAAGCAGTCTTCCCTTTTCCACCTTATCGTATGCTAATGTAATGGATTTCTGCGCTTCGAAGTAAAGTGAAGAAAAATGAGTATAGCTCGAACAATTTTGAAATGAAGGGGAAAAAAAATATCGCTTTTCTAAATATTGGTGATTGGGAAATATGAGTCATGTGAGAACATGATGTTTTTCTGTCAGACTGATACCACGCGACTTAAAAAAAATAATGTTCTCACATGATCACTTGAAATCTGCAATAGCAGATTTCATTTTTTTTTTATGTATGCAATTTGATAAGTTCTTGTAACTAAGTTCGTAAATTATTTATTACAATACAAGAAGGATGAAAAAATATTCTACAACAGACCTAATTTCAGTTTTATCTGAATATGTTAATTTGTTATAATAAAATGAATCATGGTAATAATGGGCATTATTTCAAAAGTATTAAGCAGATTTCTTAACACCATTTATTGCAATGAACTTCAAGACATCAGTTCGGGATGATAACTGCAGATTTTTCTGCCATGCTCCCTAAAATCCAGAAGTAAAGTTTAAAAGCCTCGGTTGAGTTTGTAGATGGGCCATCCTATTGAAAGCGGGGGGGGGGGGTTGAAATTTTCATTTTCCCATAAAGCTTTTAGTGTTGAAAATAGAAATATGATTTTTGTTAAATGTTTTATCGCTCCACTGTAACTATCCAGTTTTAAATTAAAATCTCTTCGATTGGTGCAGTCCTTTAAAGTTAGGGTAGTCAAAGACAGAGTCAATTCCTAACTTTGACTATTTCTTAACTCATGACCCTGATACCTCGCTTGAAAGGTATAATCGTTTACATTATTTTTCACATATTTATTTTATTTCCCCATTTTTTATGAAATTGGAGGTGGAAATGGCGGATTGATGTGAAATTTTTATCTCCAAACAAAAGTATTCTACCTTTGCTTTCTGATTTGTTGATAGAAATTTAAACAATGATTGAGACAAGATCAAGAACTCAAAAGACAGCCTCTCTCGAAATTTCTATAATACACCAGAAAATGTTTTCGAATCAATCCCGTGTTGAATACAATATTCAATCAATCGGATGGAAAGAACAGAGAAATTTTTTCATTTCTTTCATAAAATTAAATTCCTATCGTCGAGCCGAAAGGCAAAAACAATTCTTTTTTTATTTTTTCGGGGCTAGAAGAAAAAGAAAATTATTTCACTTTCCACCGTCAGTTCTCCTAGTTTCATTAGCGCTGAAGTTATGAAGACAAATAAAAGAGGAAGAGAAGGCAATTGATAAAAACTTTTAAATGAGGAACAGTGGCGTAATTAGGATTGGGCATATGCACTGGGCTCTATTGCTAGGTGGGCGCAAAATTGATGAATCAGCTAAGTACGTTTTTCCTGGAAACATGCATTTTTTAAAACTCTTATTACTACGCCTTGTTTCTAATCAAGCATGGAAGAGTGGAGAGTCCTTTAACAACTTGAAAACCACTTCAAGCAATATTTTCCAAGAAAAAATAGCAAATAGCTCTACATCAAAGAGCGATAATGAACAAAAAGGAACTTATTTATGGGAAAGTTCATTGAAGGAAAGTTTATTTTCATAAATTTTTGTCTAACTCGAAAAGGAGATGGTATACAAAAAAAAAAATCAGATCTTCTTCTTTTTTTTTTTTTTAACTAGCTTGAGAGGTCACCCCAAAATTTTCTCGTATATACTCTAATAAAGGTGTTATCCCAGGAAATGGCTTACATGGAATTGGCGTATAATAGCTACGAAATATAACCTTTGGAACGAATTCAGCATATTTACTGAATCTATCGTGCCATCCTTGGCGAATGTTTTGGTGATTAAACTGTGGTTTGCGGTTAATAGTATCCGAAAATTGAATTTGCGTTTTAGACATGTTTTTCCCAACCAACTGAAACAAAACTTTGACCCAAAACTATACTCATAGTCACAAAATCCCATATCAAATTTGATCTATTTAAGCCATTGCTTTTTTGATTATCGAGTTTACATGTTTCTGAAAGTACAGACCGACAGACGGTCAACCCTTGTTGGATTTGGCTAAACATTTGGTGAATGTCTGCACTATAGATGCTAAAACTGTGTACTGAATTGTATCTATTTAGCTCTCTTCGTTTTGTAGCTGTAGTATTAACTCATATTCTAATAGCAGGACAGATGGATTTCCTCTGCACGGATTTAGCTCAAAATTTAATAGAAATATACAGATTTGATTTAAATGCATACCAAATTTTATCTATCTAGCTCAGAGTGTTTTTGAGTTATCTTTGTCACAGACAGATGGACATTTTCCAAAAATGTGTTTTCAGAACTCAGGGAGGATTCGTCAAAATGACGGATTCGAATTTTTTTGACGGTTACTATTCTTTCTCTATTCCACGCATACGAGAAAGCTAAAAGGCATATAATATACCAATTTACTCTACTAGTTGTCTATGTTTTTTTTCATTGGTGATAGAGATAAAATGATATAACTTCCATATCCGTGCTGATTAAATATCGTCCTCTTCTGAAATTTGTGACATATTATCAGAAATAAAGTGTTATTTTAGTGCAGCGAGTGCGATGCAACTGAACTCACAAAAAGGAGGAGATAAAAATGATCGTCGCTGGACAGCAAAAATTTGATTTACTATACTTTTACTTTTATAATTCTAAATTTTATTTTTTTATTCTACAAATAGAGCTTAATTAGGATGGAGAAATATATTCTTGTATAAATAAAAAAAAAGTATGTTAAAAGATGAGAATATTTTTTCTTGTTAACATGCATTTCAATCTGTTGCCCTGGACTTGATATGAACTCATAGTCTTCTGATTCAAAATATATTTCGCCACCGTTCGGATATCAAGAAAGATCAGACTAGACTTATATTAACTTTATAAATGAAGTTTTTGTTATAATTATTAAATCATGCATAACTTTAATAATTAAAAAGTCATTTTTATTGTAGCAGGTATATTTTTCGCTAAGAATGTTATCTTTTTTTTTTAAAGATATTTTACATCTTATGGATACTACTAAGGGCAGAGTAAGGATTAAATAAACACTAGACATCGCCAAATGAAAAAAAGTATATCTCTCCTTTCATTATCAGAAAATAATCAACTACCTGGATCTTCCCAGATTCTATTTCAGTTCCATGCGGAAACAGCGACATTTGCATTGATATTCGAGTTGTGAACATCAGGTAATAATTCACAAGCAAAAGTTGATGATATGTAGCCATATAATATAAACGAATCATGTACGCAGCAGATGATAAAAATAGATCTTTTAGCCTCATTGTTTAAATTGAGAGGAGAAAAAATACTAGCTAAGTGACAACGAACTTAATACATCACTTGAAAGGTCATATTTTTATTTATTGAGATCAGTAATTATTCTATAATTCAGAAAAAAAATCAGCGCTTTGAGTAGGCTGGCTATTTGGATTGGTAGAAACTAGCTTAAATAGAAAAGCCAAACAAGGATTGAAAAACCCTCTAAAGTTCAAACTGAAAAAAAGTAAGAACTATAAAAAAGTGTGTTGAAAGATAATGAGGATATAATAATGAACTAATATAACATTTTTATCGATTCCTGAACCTGAAATGAGCTTATTTCGTTTAAGTTCGAATAAGCTCATACTGGCGGAAAAAGACTCGATAGTTTTTTTTTTTAATTAATGTCATATTAAAATAATTATCTTTTAAGAAATGGTTCAAATTGAGAAAATTTTATAACTCCCCAAAAAAATATAATTTATTTATTTATTATATCGTTTAATTGTTGCACAGTATTTAAAATTAATAATAAAATTCTAAAAAGAAAAAAAAGCTGATAAATTTCACTCATTTCAAAGTATTTTCATATGCAGAAGTTAAATTCCAATTCCAATAGTTTTCTTTTAAAATTGTATTCTTATCTAATATCAAAATCTTTTCTGAATTTAAAAAAAAAAAATTAATCTAAATTTAGTTTATAACATATCTTGTTTAACGGGCGATGTTCCGCAGGACGAATGGCAAGAAGACGCCGCTACGTTCCATGCTGGATTGGCCTGTATCGGTCTTTATTGAGAGCCTGTTTGAAAAGAATTTTTATATCTACATGGAAGATGTCTTCTCTGGATATCGTTTTCGAACACGACTCTGAAAGGTTTGGGCAAGTGCTCATGAAGTCGTAATCGACGAGACTGCGTCTCTGGCCAAGATTATGGGGCTAGAAGCAAATAACAACATTGAAGAATTGGTGGAAGAAAATATTCAGAACTACGAAAAACTTTTTTTTTTCCTGTGTCACAGCAAAAAAAAAAAAACCGCAGAGGAGATTTAATCAGGAGAGAAAGAAATAACAGACGTAACAGAGCAACATCCTTCCATTGAAATAAGAGAAATGCTGAGAACATTGGAAATTATGACATCTTATTTTGAGAAGCATCGCTTTGATAAGGCAATAGCTGTGCTACAAATTTGTTTAATTATAATGCTGTGTTTCATTTCAGCCAAATTTTGAAACATATTTAATGAAATACTTTCAGCATAGTCTTTTGAAAATTTTCTGGCAAAAAAAGCATGTATTATAAATAATAAATTACATTGCTATAAATTTGTTCTAATTTTTTTTTTTTTTTAATGGAACACATTGTCTTAATTTACATGAATCCTCATAGAAAATATTACTTTATTTAATGAGTATTTTGCATTATGAGTAAGGGAATGAATTATGCTCAGTGTTTAAGTGTTGTTCCATTGTAATTGTTATTCAGAAGGAAAAAGTTCTTCATGAATAATGATTACTCATTTTCTTATATTTTCAATATTCCCATTATTCAATATTTGCAATGATTGTGATATTGATAATCAAATTACTGTCACAGATTTAGTTCAATGAAAAAATAATACCAAATTCTTGAAATATATTTTCTTTTACAATTTTGCATCTCAATTACAGAGAAAGCTTCCTTCTGTTAATATTTTCAATTCACTTATTTCTATTTGTAAAATTGTAATGAAATTCTTTTTATTAAAGTTAAAGGAGTGCAAAATCAATAATAAGTATAAATTCTATATTAATAGTCATTAATTTTAATTTGATAAAGAAAGAAAATGTTGTATTGATTGTTTTGAAAATATGCTCGTGAAACGGTTCTTTGCATTCTTCAGTTCTATATTTTTCTTTTAAAATTAAAATTAAAGCATTAATATTTATTCTTTAGTGGAAATATATTTTAAAATCCGGCTTATAAGAAATATCTCTTTATTTAAATTTAAATTTCTGGAATTGAACTAACTTATTTTTGATTGTAAAATTCCTTTAAAATATGTGCTATGGTATTAGAAATTTTTAAAGTAAAATTAGGTTTTTGAAAATTATGTTACATTTTTTAAAAACTTAGCAAAATCCAGAAACATTTGCGCAATAAAATTTTATGTCATAAAATTTTTTTAAAATTTTAATATGATGTAAAATGCATGTACATAACATTCTATAAGCATGCATGTATGCATACATGCATTATATAAGCATAAGCATGTATGTACGTAAACATTCTATTTTCATTTATTATTAATAGAGATTCCATGGATTTTACTGATACATACATAAAACTTTCTAAAAGCTAAAAAGATTAAGATAAAAAGTATAGTGAATATAATTGTATACATGTAAAAGTACAGATAAAGATAATTAAAATCTATAAATCTGATTTTAAGCTCTTGCGCCAAATTTCATCAACGTAGCACAAAAATTTGAATTATCGTGAACAGACAGAATTTCCCAAATATATTTTTGGGATTTGGAGAAGTCAAAAGCTTTAACATTAATGGAAATCTCGAGTTCGAATTCTCTGATGATTTAAAATTTTGTTTTTATATACGAGAAAATAAAAATAAATGGGCAATTCCTTGTGAACATAGAATTCTTTTAGAATAAAATCGTTTTCTCAATAAAATAAGTTTTTATTTTTCGTTATTCCTTTTAAGCCAAAAATTGTAACAATGTTTCTAAAATATCTTTTTAAAGTAACAGGTTTAATGGTTTATTTTTTTTTTCAATTTTTAATTTGTATATGAACAAAAGATAAGAAAAAAAAAATGAATGTTTACAAAGCGTAGAGAAAAATTTAATGATATCAGAGAATTTTGCCATTGCTAAATCGTCTGCTCGAGTAAAAGGTTTTAAATTTTTTTTCTTTCTGATGCCTCTCCCCTCGAAAAAAAATCTACATACAGAATTCTTTTCTCATGCTTTATAAAGATAACAAACTTTAATTATCACTATTTTTTTTCCTATTTGTAGTTTTCATTTTCTAAATTACAGATCGAATGTTATTCTATATTAGAGTTGTTATTTGAACGATATCAAATAAATTAACTGAATTCTCTTTTTCTTATAAAACGAAGTTCATTATCCAGAAAGAAATTTCGCCAGAATTCTTAATGATAAAGTTTTGGAGTTTGGTGGTGTATGTTGCTAATTAATTTTACGTCAAATGACGCAGAATTTTGGAATATTTTATCTTTAGAAAGGCACGTGTTGAGACATGCGGAAATCAGCAGACGATAATTAGAAATTCAGACACGTAACAAGATCAAAGCTGACGCAATGCACACAAAATTTGTCATTAATTAACCAACTTCTTGCTCACGAAAAAAAAATCGCTTCTTAATGAAATAAATAATAATTTTAACATAATTCTGATTCTGAATTGAAAGAAAAATATAATTTTTTTTATTTATGATAATTTATTTGGATTATAACTTTTAAAATTATTTTTATTATAAATAAGCTTATTTAAATATAAATTGAACATTTTTAATAGATCATTTTCTCGAATCTTTTTGAATTTGTTGTTGCAATTGAAGGAGAATATTGAAATTGAATATAATGTTGCTAAGAATTTAATGTTGCTTTTTTTTTTTTAAATTTCATTACTTTTTAGAAATGGATACAACTACTTTTTGAATTAGATTTTAATAATCTTTCCATTTTTTTTCATTCTTGTTATTAATTTTTTATATTTGAAAGACTTAAAAAACGTTAATTAAAAGGTACAATTTTTTAATATTCAAAGCTATTTAATTTTATCGTGGTATTTTAGTAGTAACATTCTGTAATGAAGATTTATTTTTATGTAGAATATATTTCAATAAATATTTATTTTAATATTTAAACGTTTGCATTTTAAACTTCATATGATTTTATATAAAATTATCTTAATTTGTTATGAAACAATTGTTTTGATTTCCGTCTGATAAACTACGTTTGGCAACGAGATAATTCATCCAGAATATTGGTTGTGTTTAATCTTTAAATATAAAACGCTAACGTGACACGGAAATCGTTCTTATTACATATAATCGAATGGAAATAGTTAAATATAAACAAATCATTATATGAATGTTTCAACTGCTTCAATTATGTTTTTATAGTTGCATTTAATTCAACACTTGGCTAATTAATGAAGCTGCAAAATATTTTTAGAAATAATCTGGATAGGGTTCATTAAAATCTCTGTTCATTCAGAGGAAAAAAGAGGCAAAATAATTCAAGAAATAGACATCAAACAAAGTTTATTCAAGTGCGAAAATCGACTTATCTATTACCATATGGTTAATGATTATGAGTTTCCTGTGGAAATTGACTACGATATTTTTCCAAAACTCATAAATATGATTTTATATTACATTAAAAATCAACAAATTACTTTTTTAATGATATGAACTTCATTTCTGTTCAATATTTTATTTTTAATAAAATTTTTAATGTAGTATAGAGTGTGAAAAATTAATTACTCTCTCGAATAAGTAGTTAGAGAAAGTATAGTAATCGTAATCGTCAAAAAATTCGAACTCAAGTTATTAACGAATCTCCACGTTTTAGACCTCATTGAGTTCGAAAAATATATTTTTTGAAAATATCCGTCTGTCTGTCTGTGAAATAGATAACTAAAAACTCTTTGAGTGAGAGGGCTCAAATTTGGTATAAGGTCTTTACATCAAATTTGCAGGATTATGTCAAATTTTGAATGAAAGGAAGTCCGGCTGTTCCAATATAAGTTAACACAATAATTGCCAAACGATGATTGAATAATCTTCTTAGTTACTACAGATAGAAAGGAAGTTTTTGTATTAAATGACATGAAACACCTCACTCTTTCAAATTAAAGATCACATTTTAAATGAGATGACAGAAAATTAGGTAGATGTATTGTACGGTGAATGGAATGGCGCAAGAATTTTAAAATATTACATGTTACATATCTATCAAATTTTAAATTTATAAAATGTTTTATTGAGCAGGTCACCAGGAGGAAACTACATAAAATATTTAATTCAAAATTCAATCAATGAATAATCTCAGCAAATCAGCTGGCTACCAAAATAAACTAGTATTTTAAATGTTTAAAAAAGAAGGAAAAAGAGAGTCGAAATGGCGCTACAGCAAGTGATTGAAAGTAGTCTGAAAATGAATATATTATTATTGTTGTTTTCCATTATTAAAGTCTACTATTGTTATTTTCTACTTGTACCCCATGTTTTCATGGGCAATGGGCAATTTTTAGCGTCGATTGCAGCTATTTTAAGCTACAATAAGAAGAAGCTCAGAACTTTAATTCGTCTTCGCATGAAATTTCATGTATAGATAACAGAATTTCTGAACTATAGAATAGAGAACTATAGAAATTGTGGTTATAGGATGTGTGTGTGTGTGTGTGTTATCTTAAAGTATAATATAATTAATATTTAAATGAGAAAATATAAATCAATGGTAAGATAAAATCAAGGCGAATTTTTAAACAAAGTTTATTGCTGTGCTGCAGCACCAGTACAATGAGAGCCACTTCTCTTTCTTTATACATAGCATAAAAATTAAATTCACTTTTCAGAGGAATCTAAAAATTGTGCATAATTCAAAAAAAAAAAAAAAAAAAAAAGAAAGGAAGAAAAAACAAGGTGCTTTTTTACAAGATTATTTTATTATTCTCACATTGCATGTTTATTTTATCGGTTATTATTTTATCGTTATTAATTTTGCATTCTTTGAAGTTATAAAACAACATCCAAAAATTTTATCTTGTATCTTTATTTATTGCAAGCGAATCAATCCAGAATCTTTTTGAAAAAGAGAAACAAATGGGGATAGGGCAACAAAAGCAAAATAATATACACAAAAAAATTTCATAAATATAACGTTTTTCTAGAATTTATCACCTTGACCAGCCATCTTACAAAAAAATAATTACATCATATATAATTTTTTGACAGAAAATCGTAATTGTTTTGACATCATTGACTCTAACTTCTACTTCGAATGAGTTTTATTCTGTAAACTAAGATATTAATCAGTTCATTTAAGAGATTGAAACTCTAGATAGCGTGTGAAAGCAATTCAAGACATTGCAACAGAGTTAAATGGATACCTCAACAGCTACATAATATGAAATAAAAAAATTAATACCGTGAATTCTATCATTTAATGATTAATTTCCCTGGAGCAAGTTATGAAATCCGTGATATTGTGAAACTAAAATATGAACTTCACTTCTAGCAAACAAAAGCAAAAAAGAAAGTATAAGCACGCAACAAAAAAGTTCCAATACAGAAAAAAAAATTTAGGATGATACAGATAATTAAAGATACCCTTTATTAAATTCGTAATAAGAAATAGAATAATCTGCTTGTAAAACAGTATATTTTAAGTTTTCCACTGATTTAATTGTTTTAAAAACAGACAGGAATCAAAGAAAAAAAATTGATATTTAAAAAGAAACTTACTATAGTAAAAAAGTAAAATGTTTTAGCCTTAACTATAATTTTATAATTTTTTTAACTTTAAGTTTTTTTTCCCTTTTTTTCCTGTTTTTGCCAAGAAAGTGCTATTCTGTCAGTAATTATAGAGAAAGATTGGAATTAAAATTTTTGTAATTTAAACATTAAATAAATTTATCGTTTGCAAAATTAATCTCAATTAAAATACTACATCACTGAGAATTTTTAATTTGTGGTTTGACAACAATTCCTAAAGTGAATTTTTTATAGTTACTTAATTCATTGATTTCAAATTTTTAATGCTTTTCGATCAGAAGAATATTTTTTCATAAATTATTTTATTTAATATTCATAAATTATTGAATTATTTTATTTTCATGAATTATTTTACTAGAGATTTATATGGTGAGATTTTCACTTCGCCCCTATGCTTTTTTTAATCATGGAAAAAGTCAGATTCGATGGAATTTTTAAAGGAGAGGCTAATGATCAAAGTTTTATCTTTTTCCGATCAATATTCAAACTTTAAATATTTTTATCGGAATATTTGGTATTTTTATAGAAAAATTTTATCATTTTTTTCTATCAAGTTCAAAAATTTTGGAAGAAAATCAGGAAAAAAAATGAAATAGCATTTGCTTTATAATTTATATTATTGTTCATTAATTCAAAAATCTTATAAAATCAATATTTTAAGGAAATTTATGAAAATATTTAATGAAATAAAAAGAAAAGAGATTAAAGTTAAGTTAAAATTAAATAAGTTAGGCGAACTTCGACTGAGTTCACTTTCAATTATATATCGTTTGCATAACTTGATGTTAATGATTCCCCTAGCAAAATATTTTTATACTTCCAATTACGATAAACATTAAAGTCATGTAATTTTAATGGCTTTATACATTTTCTTTTTACTTGAACCATTTTAATTGAATCATGTCATTAAAAATTCAAATTTATGGTTGATCTATTTTCTAATTGTATGTTGTTTTTTGAAATACTGGAACTCGACTTTCTTATTCGAACTGCACAGAATAAAAAAGTTCTTCCTCTCTTAACTTTCAACAATGGAACAAAATTAAGTGGTTAAATATTTGATGAAACGATGAAATTGGTTTGAATTACATTGTAACAATGACAAATATTGTTGAAAATTAAGCAAAAATTTTTAAAATTAGAGCAAAATTGGACAACTAAATTGGTCTCATTAAAAAAGAATTTCTGTTTTAAATTTAAAAGCATTGAATTTTAGAGTCGCATAAAACGACATTTTTTAAGTATTATTTTTTGCAATAATACCGGTTCCTTATAAAATTACACTTCCTTAATGGTTTAGCTTTTGATGCGCAAATCTATATCTTCAGTTGATTACATCAAATTGCTCATCATAAATACCACGTTTAAATATCCGAAAAAAGGAGAAACTACTGAGAAAAACCTCTAATTCTTGGTTTCTTTCTCTTTCTAATCTCTAATTTTTAGATAGATTCTTTAGGAATTTGTATAATAGAAATGGGACGAAATTTGTAGAGTTAAACGTAACTGATAATGTGCAAAGTTGAAGAAGTGAATAAGCAACCACATTTCTGAGAATTAAATGAATTAAACTTTCCATAATGCTTATAAAATTATAATTATATTTTTATATCAAACTTATATTTTTTAATATTTTATATATTACATTATACATTATATACATTATATATATTTTTTAAAAATGAAGCTTTTTGATTTTGCCCTCAGTACGAGTTCAAAATCAGATAAAGAAATAAATTTTTATTCATTAGAATTTCTTTTTTTTTTACAAATAAAAGATGACATCCTTCATAAAAGTTAAAACTACATGACCGACCGTGTTTGTGCCATTAGTAGATCTTAGAAAAGAATATCATCATTAAATGATAATCTTCTGATTTATGCGAATTAATTCTGAAAGAAAATTTTTAACATTATTCATCAAGGTATAAATAAATAAATATAGTATTGAATCTATAAATTATATTCTAAACTATCCTACATTTAAATTTTCTTTGTTCGACAGAGAGGAATCTCATTTTTAACTCATCTAATGAATTGCAAATGATGTTATTAGCGGATATTTTACGTTGAGAACAAGAAAGTCATAAAAGTTTAGCTGCTCTTTGAAGCATCAAACTTAATTGGTTCCTTGGAGTGTTGCAGAGCATGATCGGTTGCTTTAATACGGAAGTCACTAGCATCCTAAAAGGAACCGACCTACATACATTCCAATATTTAATTCTATCATCTCACCCAGTTCAGTCACGCTTTCGCTATAATTAATAAACAACTGGCTCGTGGAAAAAGCAGACGATTCTGATCGAATCCTGTCACGCTGCCATCTTCACGCGAACAAGCTTCTTAATTTAATTCGTCCATCTGCATAATTATCGTCTGCGAAAAGTGAGAGTCATCCGCTTCCGTTCATTTACCCAAGGTGCCAAAAAGAATTCGAAAGTAGAACGAACAGATTCAGAACAGGCTCGATTTTATTTGCTAATATCACACACACAGGACATCGTATCGGAACACGAGCTTATTCCATTGTAAAAGGGCGGGAGTTCGTCGTTTGGAAATCTGGGGTTCTTGAAATGGGGGTCAGACAGACTCCTTCCAAGCCCAAGGGAAAGGAGTAGGCTTTGTTGATTACGACACCTTTGGCCTCGAAAACGAGGATGGTATATAAACAAGAGGCAATACCGGTAACCTAGTTTTTTATAAGAGTTCGAACACTTCACGAGGAAGCAAGCATGCTGCTCCGAGTGGTGAGTGATTTTCGAGTTTTCAAGTGTGATGTTCTTACGACTAATTGCAGGGATGGGTGCTTTTAAACATCGTTCTTGAAATAAGGAGGAGATTCTCTAAAAATAATCGTTAGCAATTAGGTATAATTCATAACATTTAATGTGACAAGCAGTTAATTGATGTGGGATCAATATGTCGGTTATAGTAATTGTTAAGATTAATTTCATTTTGATGTCTAATGCAAAAACTAAGAAAACATAAAATTTTTAATATTAATTATTTTTATCAAAATAAGATTTTTTCATATTTTAATAAATTGTAAAATTATAAAAGTTATTAGAGTTTTAAGTAAAGTTTATTACAAAACTTCTTATCAATGCTAAGTATTATTGGCACTATTGAACAAGATTAAAACATCTGTCCTTAGATGTAGAAAAAAAAACCCAGCTTAACTAAATTTATGAAATCAATTCTTAACTAATTGCACAAAAATATATTTTTTTTTATCAAGCAATATGATAAATGCTTTTAAATTATTTGAATAATCCGAAAAAAAAATTACCAATTTTTTAAAATTAACGTAGGTATTCTCATAGGTTAGTGCTAACATATTTTGGAGAAAATTTTTATCGTATTAAAAAATAACGGAAAAATGAGTTTTTTTAACTTTTATTATAGTGTTAAAAAGAACATGTTCTAACATAAGTAATGTAATTCTTTATGTTAATTTCTTAAAATCCAATAAAGTGACTCATTCGATATATTATGACACATGCAATATATTTACTTCATATTTTATGTGCAAATTCAAATATTCAAGTTTAATAATTGCAACAAAAAAAAGCACTAAAATTGAAGAATGTGAAAATTTTTTTCTTCAACTCACAGTTCTTTACCAAATATGCTTTCCAAATCGAATTTTCCTTGATTCTAAAATAATTTGAAAAGATCTAAGTTTCTATAATTAAAATTGTTTTCTCCTTTATGTAAAGACTGGAAATAGAAAAGCCAGAAAAATATAAAATAAATAAAATTTTAGCCATAAACAGATGCAACTCTTTTTAGATTAAAACTAATCGAATTTTCGAACTTTGAATTTCTTCATTTTATACCAGTCAATGGCAAGGAGGAAGAGTCGAGGATTGAGTGGCGGATCTCCTTACTGGCAATCATTGAAATAATCGGAAATCGTCTAAAGCAATAATGTTCAGAGCTTCATAACTCGGTTAGCTTTGCTCGCAGGAACTATATAAAATTTAGATTTCGTGGATTACACTTACATAAAAAAATATATCATTTATGTCAATTAGAGCAACTTTCCAACTGAAAATATGCGCTATATCTAAAGGTTTAGAAATTAATTATTGCGCCATAAAAAGAATGATACGCTGTTCATACTTTTATTATACATTTCGTCTGTAGAATCTGAAAAGTGAAGAGAATCAAGTATTCATTTTGAATCTCTTTTTGTGCACCATTTGTGTCTGAAATTTGGTGCTTGTCGACAATTTTGATGTCAACAGCCAAATTTCATTTAAATTACTATGTTTTGAGGTTATCATTTAACAAGCACTCTGAAAAATGCGTAAGCATTCAGCAAACCAGTAGGTGGATTTGTTCCAAAATTTGACATGGATCCACAATTCTGTTTATAAGTCCATGCCACTTTCATCCAACTAGCTTGTAGCCTTTTTGAGCTATTGTTTTCAGATGCGAAAAGTCATACAATGAACTTCTTTCTGATGTATATCGTGTAAAATTTTTTAAACATTCGCAATTTTAATATAAAGATAACATATCAAATTTCAGCTATCAAACTCATGTCGTTTTTTTAATTAAAATGTTCATAAACAAAAAGAATAGCAGACATGTATAATTAAAAAAAAATAATACTCAGAATGGATTAAAATATAGATATATCAAAATCTGATTCGAATTTCCAGACGATTTTTTTTTCTATTCATAAATCAGAATCATTTTAAAATATTAAAAAAATCATTTTAAATTAATAATCAGAGCTTATGACCTTTTTAAACGCCTTCCCTTTCTAGACGAAAGATGCAATGAGCAAAAATAAGGTCATCTGGTTTAAATATCTGAGAAAGTGATACAAAATCACAAAAAAAAAGTTAACGGCATGACCATCTGTTGCAGAAGTTAAAAGAAGAAATTGGATTGATTTTCAAAAGCTTCCTGAAACGTGAACTTAGGTCAGACGATTCTCTAAAGTTTCTTTTTTCTTTTTTGCCTGTCTGGAACTTCTTGTTTCATTTTTACTGTCTCGTATATGAAGCAGACATTCGAAAAGTGTTATTATCGTCAAAATAATCGATTTTTTTTTAATTTGAGGATTCTGGAGTTCTAAATCTATTTTTGACTCATAAACAGTTCATTAAAATGCACTTATATTAGAATACTTTAAAATAAAAATTTTTGTTTGCATTATTTTATATTTTTCCATTCTAAAGTTTCCATTTTAAAATTCATCATTAGAAATATATATAATATTCAGATGAATACTTCTTAAACTCACAATCGGGTTGCGCCATTTTTTTTAGAATTGAAATGTATTAATAGATTAATTGATAATTATATTCTGTAAATGTTATTGCTGTAGGGAACACTCGAATGTATATATTTAAAAACTGCCTCATAAAGAGGTGTTTTTTTTTTTTTTTTTTTTTTTTTTTACAAACCTACATCTTTATCGACATGTGAGAAGACAAGCTACATAAAAGTGTGCAAAATCATATTTTGAAAGATACTTTATTGTTCTGCTTTAAATTGAATCTGTCATTATTTGAAAGTAATTGGAACACTTTTTGAGATAAAAAAAGAAATCATCGATATTAGTCTTGTGCATATTCATCAGAAATCAATATCAATTGCAATGACAAGCAGCATTTCATTCTTGCAAGACCATCAGAAATTTTTTTGTCTGTCAGTGTTTTAATACCGCTCGTGCAATCAACAAAAATAAACATGTATGCATTAGAAATTATTATCAGATACAGAAAACCAATTACAAAATTCAAACCACTTGTCTGATTTCTTTAATTTCTATTTTATATGAAAGTTCATTATGTCTGGATATATCATCAGTGTTTGTCTACTTCTGCTGCTTTCTATTTTTGATGGAAATCTATCAGTCACTTCTTCATTGTGCATTTTTGATGGGAAAAGCATTGACTGAGTTCACCAGTCACAACCACAGAATTGATTTCACAGTTTTTTTTTTTTTTTTCGTTCTGAAAACTCATGAAATTTAGATATGCTATAAAAGATCGATTGCCTCCCACCATTCTCCAGGTTCAAAACTTAAAAAAAAAATTGGAAGAATTCTCAACTTTGACAACTACAGTGATTTTGGCATTGCGCAGATATAACCAATTCATGAGTATGCTCTATGTTTTTGTGTTAGTATAATAGCAAACAAAAATTTCCTTTTTTTTTGAAAATATATAAGTCATCAAAATTGAATAGCATGATTATATTAATCTTATCTAAAAGAAGTATTAAAAGTTGATTCCGAAAGCATCTATTTATAGCTTATTTATCATTTTTATTCTCTCGAATGCAAAATATGCTAAGCGAAAGCATTGTAATTGCCGAATTAGATATTCTGACTAATCTCCAAATTTCAGATTTTCCTGATTAAAATAAATAATTAAATAAATAAAATGCCTCTTTTTTGGAATTATATCTGTCGATGAATATAACTCGAAAACGCTTTGAGCTAGATTAATGAAATTTGATATATGAACTTTCCACAACTTTTGCAGACATCTGTCAAATGAAATCCATTCAGAGGAAGCCTATCTGTCTGACTGTCCGAGTATAAGTGAAGTCATTAAATACAAAAGATAAAGAGCTAGACAGATAAAATTTGGTACACAGATTTAACATTTAAAATGCAAATTCTTATCAAAATCGGAATCATATCCTTTGGAATGTTTATTATCTGTCCATCTATACTTTCACGTACATATAAACGCAATAATTTAAAAATGCAATTGCTTAAATAAATGAAATTTTGTGTGTCATCTAATGACTAGAATTAAGGCTCTATATCAAATTTTGGCTTCTATCGGAAAAAAAAAACTCATACAAAATACAAGTTCGTTTTTCGGCTACTTGTGTATTAATCGTATTCAAGAATTAATCAACCAAAATAAAACATTGCATAATAGAGTCAGCAAAAATGCTAGATTCATGTCCAAACTATATATTACGCACCTCCTTATTCGTCAATGAAATACAAAGCAATCGTGGTTTTTCCTAAAATTCGCAATTTTATGTGGATGAGAGGAGGAAAATATCTTTATTTAAGAATTTGCGAGAAAGTTTGTGGGAGACCACATCCTCTGATTTGATGATTGACATTTGATTCATTCATTCATTATGTCTTTCAATTAGATTATCTTACTGTTTTTGATATCGATGAGTTAATAATATTTTTGCTATTAATATTTCTCTTTCTCAACTAATGCAAAGCGTAAAAAGATGAATTAGTAGGACAAAATTCTTTACCTATTTCCGATATAACATAAACAATTTCAATCCAAATGAATTATTTATTAAAATTTAAGTTAGAAGAATTAAACATCATAGCAATTGTGACATCATATGTTTGCAAAAGCAATTTATTTTTATTTATTTATTTATCATTATTTTTTTACAAATCTAATCTACACACTAATATTTAATTTAAGTTTAGCATGATTTCGACCAACTAAACTCAGCAAGTATGTGATTAATTTTGCAATTATGGGCATATATTTCTGTGAATGCTTAATTCCAACAATTTGACAATAAAAGATTAATTCATATTATCTGGGGAGGTAGAAACTAAAGTTACGTACTAAAGTTTCGTTCGGTTTTATGGGTTTCTTATTTTTGTCACAACATTCATCATACAAAGTTGAAGAAAAAATTTCCCCTGGCCTTTAAGACAAATTTCTGAATGAATAGAAAACACAATAGTTGTTGAAAATGACTGATCTACTAGCTAATTTGCACCTGAACAAATTTTATTTGAAACGTTGCTCAACAAAGAGAATTGACGTGAAGATAAGTAAATAGCTCATAATCTTCAAGTATGACAGACATCTTAAGAAGATAATGAGTTTTATCTTTTTAAAATGTCATTTTTGTCAACCGTTTTAGTTGAAAGTAGTGTGCTTTAAGATACTGAGTACCAATTTTCGGATTGTATTAACACAGGAAACTATTTCACAAAAATATGCAGTTTTGTTTAAAATTGTCGATAATTGGTATCTGCGGGTCAACTGCAAATGAAACAGTGTATGATTCATATGCGCTTTGTTATTACGTAAAATAATAAACATGCCAGTGATGTCACTGATGTAACGGTTTCAGCAGACGATAAAAACTGTAGCGATTAGTTTCGCGCGCAAGAAAAAAAAAAAAAAAGATCATTTTCAACGAATCTGCGTTTATTATTTCATTACAAACGATTGTGATATGTATAAAGAAATAAACTTCCGAAGATTATTATTTTGTAAAAGAAATATTTATCTCTATTTAATGGCAACAATTTTTAGAGTAAATTAGCTTTGCATTTCGTAATGAAAAATCGATTCGATTCGTCATTTACTGAAAAAAAAAATAGTCTGAATACTTTTTCCTTAATGGAAGAGAAAATTAAATAATTTCAATTTTTTCAACAATTTATATCCTTTCTTCGAATATTTTCATATATTTTTAATATCAATAAAATGTGTTTTGCAAGATTTCTAATGGATAAAAAAGTATGTATTAGGCTCTCGGATTTGAAATGATTGGAAGAAATCTTGAGAGTTTTTGAAATCTGGTGACATAAAAAAGCTATTTACAAACATTCTATTTTAAATAAAAGAATATTAAAAAATGCCTAAAAAATTATTTATGAATAAAATGTGTCTTTTTTTTTAATATCTCGTATACGAAGTATAAAAAGAAAAAGTACAGCTATCATTACAAAATTAGTGTTCGAGATTTTAAAGAATCTCTACGTTTCAGGCCTCTATGAGTTCGAAAAAACACATTTTTGGCATTGTGTGTCTATTCGTCTGTCTATTTGTGAATGCCCGAAAATACTTAGATCTAGACATTTGAAATTTGGTATACGGTCTTTACACCAAATTTGCAGATTTCTATCAAAATTTGAGTCTGTTCAGAGGAAGTTCGGCTCAGATTTAACATCTATAGTGTACGCACCTGTCAAATTTTGAGCCAGATCCAACAATGGGTTGATTGTCTGTCGGTCTTTCAGAAACATGCAAATGCGATCATTCAAACATGCAATGACTTAAATATATCAAATTTGCTATGAGATTTTGTGACTGCAAGCGCAGTTTGTGTTAATTTTTTTTCAATCGGCGGAGAAAAACGTATCTAAATTACTAATTCGATTTTTGGATAAAACACATGCCAGGGATTAATCGCTAAAAAACTCGCCAAGGATGAGACTATAAATTCAGTAGAAATGCTAAATTCTTGCCAAAAATTAATATTTCGTAACTATTGCCATGAAAAGCGTTCTCTAGTATATTAGGGTGTATGCGAGAAAGTTTTGGGGAGACAATTTCAGTTGTTTTATACAGTGGTATTATAAATCTTGCATGTCTGTCTTATCAGGTGGTGAGAATCTCCTGTTTGATTTTTTTTTTTTATAAAAGATTAAATTAGTAATTTTTTTTAATTAATTCAAAATCAGCATAAGTATTCTTCGAAACTTTCTCACAAATTCTCTAATAAATGTGTTATGCTTTTCCGTTCAACATAAAAATTGTGGGCACTGGGCAAGATCGTGAATGTTACGAGTGCTCAGAATTTGCACATGAGCGTTTTTTTATTCCGTGGTTAAAGGAAGAAAAACTGTATACGTATTTTGAAACCAAAAGTTATGCATAGTTACAATTTTAGTTACTAAGTCGAGCGTATGCAAATTTATTTATCTACGCCGTTGAATTTTTGAATGATCACGCTTACATGAATACAGAGTGACAGACAGACAGCTCTTTGACAGATTTAGTTCAAAATTTAATACAAATCTATTTTTCAAATCTGAAATATATTATATATGTATAAATTTCATCTAATTAGCTCTTTGTTCTTTATAATTATCGTATTCCCAGATAGATAGAGAGTGAGAGAGACAGACAGTCATTTCCAAAAATGTATTTTAGGATTAAGGGAGGTTTTAAATGTGTAAATTCGTCAAATTATAGAATTCGAATTTTTCGACGATTACAATATGCTTCGTATACCAGAAATTAAACATTGTACATAGATACAAAGAAAATTTTCACATTCATTATTTTGCTCCGAATTGACAACATTTAAATGAAAATTATAATTTGTAGCAAAAGATCTCTGATCTTTTTAAAGTCATTCTTCCTCATACAAACTTGTCATGCCTCGTTTTTCAAAGACCCCAATAAGTTTCCTATTATATATGGCATAACCTTGACAAAACCCAGGCGTGACAAACCATTCTTCTTTTCAGACTTGATGAAAAATGAACTTTCAGTTTCATGCATCATGTTGCCAACATTAACCTATTTCATGCATGTCACGTAAATTTGTCTTATCGTGTTACTTTATTGTTCTTACACTTTTAGATATTTTTATTGTTACTAAGCAAGAATGGTTTCTTGGTTAAATAAATAAGTCACGGTTAAATAGCATAATAACTAGCTATTAAATCGTAATAGAGAAAAGGCGTATTATTTATCTTATTATGTTGTGACAACATTATATATTCGTTATACTTGTATTTAAATGGGAGAACTTATCAGTGAAGATAAAAAAAATAGTATGAGATATTTGAGGTATAAATTATTTTAATGCCACAAAAACGTTACTGAATTTAATTATTTTCTAATTCTCATATTTGCAAAAATACATGAAAATTTATACGCAAAATTTTTGATTTCACATGTAAAACTGTAGAAGGGAGAAAATTTGAGGTTTTTTTTCCTTTTAAATGAAATAATTTATAAAAATAAAACTGAGATGGTAACTTTATCGTTTTCCATAGAAATTCAAATTATTTAATAGTTTTTTTTTTCATTTTCTTTTACAAATACTATGAAGCATCCGGCAGATTTAAGATTTCTTGACAATTAATGGAATGGTTATTTTTTAAATTAAAAATTGCTCATCGTATTCTCATGCTTGCAAACAATTAAGCATCATACAAGACCTGCTTAATAAGTGAAATTTAAAACAATCAGTGTAAAAGAAAGAGAGATATATACATCAGATTTATTTTGTTTGTACTGAAAAATCTTTCTCTAAAATTGTTTTGAGGTTTTCTGCTACTTGAAAAATTGATTCAAAATTTGACTCTTTCTTTATAAAGGAGGATAAAAATTGAAATTCGCAGTTTAAACGGATGCCTACATATTCTATCTTACAAACGCATATTGGAATTGCCACTCAAAATGATTATTAAATTTCTCATAGTTTTGGAAGAAAATAAATTTCTATAGTTTTAAAAAATTTCTTGGAACGATCTATATATAAGAACATTTTTTAACTCTTAGGGTCGACAGATTTCCTCATTTTAATTAAAAAATATAATTGCAGACGATTAATATTTAGTATGTTTTTGCTAAATATCATCTCTATTTCTGTAAGTTTGAAAGATAGCAAAATATAAAAGTATATATAGCATAAAGTTGATAAGAACAAATTCTGAGTGGTATAAAAAATTAATTTACATTTTATATTTATCTGAAGTAAACACAACAAATGAGAACGAAAAATATAGTAGTAACTTGTATTTGTAATAATATAATAGTAACCAATATATTATTACAAATACAGATGTAATAGTGACTGTATTTGTGACAGGTTTATCTTTTCTCTACCCTATCATTTTTACTTATGCAAAAAGTTTTCTTCGATTTACACTTTCTCCTCCTCTGCGATATTCTTTTCTCTAAACCTTTAAAAAGTGTAAAAACGAAGTAATCTGCATTTGTTAAAACTCAAGTAAACAAGCCATTTTTATTTTAAAAAGAGTGTAGAAAAAAAATCGTTTGTTCAACTGATAAGTAAATTTTTGAGCCTTATCACGTACACAGACGATATTTCATCTATAAAATATTCTACTTTATCTAATCTAAATCTGAAATGAGTTCATCCATTTATATTTAAGCGAGTTGATCGTGTAATAAGCATTATTTTAATTTTCGTCTTTTGAAACTTCGAAGCTTGAACGCAATATTGCTTTCTTTTTCAATATTATATATATTTTTTTCAATAAAACTCTAACATTATTGTTTACTAATTCTGAAAACATCTTCAGTATTTGGATTGGAAAAATTTGGTCAATTAGTTTTAGTTGATCTAAAAATAATTGTGTCGAAAATGTCATAAGGTATAAGAAGTACAAATAATGATTCACTTGTTTTTATCACATTGCAAAGAAATAGGTTTATGGAGAAATAGCTTATTGGAGCACTAAAATATTAGAGGCCATAAAAATTTATTGTACATTTTTTATTATTACAAGCTTTTTTTCGATTTGTTCCATTTCGATTTGAGTAATGATAAAATTTGGCGATTGATTTTTTTTCCCTGTTTTCCTTCAGCATTTCTGAAATTCAATACAGTTGTGTATTCTCAATATTAGTAGCATATTTTACCTTTTTCAAAATTTAATAAACAATTAATCGCATAATATGGGTTAGTTTTAATTGAATATTAAGGATGTCACATGGTAGAAAAATGTTAGAAACAGAGAACATAATAATTTTAATTATAAAATTTCGAAATACATTAAAGAAAAACAACAACAAAAGAATAATGGAAATAAAAGAAAGTTTTTAAAGTAACGCTTTTAATATTTTAATGGGCTTAAATGTAAATTTAAGGCACTATTTTTTATTAAAAGTCTGAAAATCAAAACAAAAATCGCAAAAGCGCGAGGATGCTAAAATCCATAGGATGAGAAAATTGAGCTACAGTAAATATTAAAAAAATTCTGAAATAAATAATAAAATTAAAAAATTCTATAAATGTTATTAGCATTTTAGTTTATTTAGAGAATAACATAATATTTCTTCCAGAATAAAAAAAATTCTACATTTTTTAAACTTTAATATAAGTTTCCCTTTTTTTAAAAAATATTTACTTATTTTTAGTTCTAATTTCAATTTTAATTTTATTAATGCTTATTTATTTATCTCTAAGAATTGTAGAACTCTTATTAGCTTATTAGCATCAAATCAATTATGGCCGTTGAGCACGAATTATTCTCCAAAAATTGCTTTTGCAAAAAAGAAAATGGTTTTAATAAATAACTAGGTAACAAATAAAGAAGTACCACATTTTTATCGTAAAATTACCGACATTTTAATTTTCTGGTAGATTAAAAAAACATTAAGAAAGAGAGAAGATTAATTAGTGACATAAAAAATTTATTTAAGTTTTTACACTTTTTTAAATCAATTTGGATGGAAATATTGAATTCGTATTATTTCATACTCGTTTTGGTTTCATATATTAAACAAGGTAAAAAGCAGTGCCTGATTGTTGTGATATTTTAAACAATGTAAAACGACTATATCGCGATTAAGTCATTGCAAACGTTGTCTAACTTCACGATTAAGAATTCTTCACAATAGCACAACCATTGTATGCACAAAACTTAAACGGGTCGGATTTTTTTTTATCCTATAGATTAATGATGAATACATGAAGGCTTATTCAAATACTTGAGGTATGGAAACTGTTCCTTTAAACTTACATCTTATGAAGATGTAAGCAGAAGACTAAGACTGAAACAATAGTAGATAATGCTCTTTCTGTTTGTTATTTGTCAAAAAAAAAAAAAATCATAACGTTTCTTAAAATTTCCAGTTGAACCATGTCAAAATTACTTCTTTTTCTTTCTCTGTATTGTTATTTTGATGTAAAATAAAATACCAGACGATATTTTTTAGATTATTGAATTTTTTTTCACTTGATGATAACGTAAAATGCCCTAGTACTATTTCTATTGATTTTTTTACATTCAACAGAATGAATCTTTCCTCCTATTTTTTAAGATTAAAGTAAAATGAGATCTTCTATTAATTTTTTTACTTCCTTTTGTTTGAAAATATTTGTTATAGATGACACTTGTCAGAAAGCCTATTATGATAAATTATTTATTCACACCAACTGGCAACAGAAAATGAATAAATAAATAAAAATATATAATCGTGGTCAAATTTATTGAATTTATGCATGTTCTCTTCTTTGTCATGTTCTTTTTTCTGCTCTTAATCAAAATTAATTTATTAAATTAACTAATTATAGCGAAATTTTTTCATTTGCAACAATGTTTATTTTAGTTTTGACATAGTGTGAGATTTATTCATCATCATTTGGCAATTTAATTCAAGTGCATTCTAATTCTGTTTAATAAATTAAAACAGGAAAAGAATTCTAATGCTTTCAAATGACATATAGGGTGATTTTTTGTAGTTATGAAGGAGTTTTTCCTTCATTCTTGCACAAAGAATTTCAAAAAATAGTTTTAAAACAATTTTCTTGTCATTTAAGACATTTTTTTATAGAATTAGTACATGTATCAAGTTTATTAATAAGAGAATAGTTAAAATTTAAAATAACATTCATAAAAGCAAGCTTTTTAACCATTCCATAGTTGAAACGGTAAAAGTAAACAATTTTTTTTAGTTTTTTTAGTTTTTTTTTTTTTTTTTTTTTTTTTTAGTTTTTCACAAATTTTTCTGATAGAAATATTGAAATGCTTCTTCTGCGAGATTTATTGAGCATAATCTGGACAATATCCAACAGTTTCTTACTAGTAAGAAAAATATACTCATAATTTTTCAAACAATACGAAATAATTTACAGTTGTAAAGGAAGTATTACAAAATCATTTTTAACCTTTTTAATAATTGTCCATAAAAAACGGCAGGCATATTCAAGCCTCTATTGTTTCTTAACTTTCTAGAACAGAAATCATACAGACACCTACAATTATCAAATCTATATGGATTTTTTTCGATCCTAATCAAATATTTTCATATCTTATGTAATTTTCTTTAATCGTCCAAATGTAAAGGGAATTTTTTAAAAAAAGTTTTCATGATTTTTCATCTACAATTTTTGAAAAACAAATCGTTAAAAAAAAATTAGAAATCTTTCATATACAAATATCAACTAACAAACTTTTTTATTTTTTTACCTTAAAAATTTACCTTCTGATTTTTTTACTTTTATTTTTTATTTTTACCTTCTGATTTTTTTACTTTTATTTTTTATTTTTACCTTCTGATTTTTTACCTTCTTTATTTTTTTTACTTTTTTGTTTAATGGGAGTTTAGCTTTTATATTCACATAACACTTCCATTCTTTATACAATCAGAATCTGGTTCTATTTTCTCATTGACGAAGTATACACTGCATAAATATTGCTTATTATTTCCCTTTATCGCCCCCCCCAAAAAAAAAATCTAAACAAGATTTTAATGCATAAAAAACTTCAGATGAACTTGAAATAAAGAAAAATATTTTAGAAATTGTGTCTACCTAACCGTTTGAATTAAACCAAATATGGCAACTGAAAGGTAGCTTCACCTGATTATACATGATTTTCTTCATTCTTTTTCACATTCTTATTACATTAAATGAATATTTGCCCTTTATTTACGAAACGTGGTCTTGTACTCTCTGAAAAATTCTAAAATATCTAAAATAGACTGTGACATCAAATAGCCACCTGTCCATATCTGCAAACATGCATAGCATGTATCCTTTTGAATGCAAATTCTTTGAATACTTACTTTAAATTATTTCAAAATTCATATATATATATATATATAGAGAGAGAGAGAGAGGGGAAGAGAGAGAGAGAGGAAGAGGGAGAGAGATATTTGTGTGTGTTTACATCATACTTCGCCGCTGCTAAACACAGAAAAACTGTATGGTGATACCGGAAAATACATTTTTTTTTTAAATTTTAAGACGACCCTTTTGCAAATCACGGAAATTTCATGATTTTAATTGCAAATATCTCTTCTAATTTTACAGATAACTCCATGAAATCTTTTCCTGTATTTTTACTATATTATATTTTTCTAATTTGACTTTTTCGCCGCTGATATCTTATTATAACTTTAAAATAAATTATTTTTAACTTATAAATTATTTTTATAACTCCCTTATTTCACCGCTAAGAGCGCTGTATCCGGTCTGAATAATTCACCTTAGTTACTTTACTATAGTACATGTTACTTCACTGGCTATACGAGACACTGTTTTGAATTTAAAGAGCTAAAAATGATTTTACCAAACATATATATCTATATAAGCCAAAATTTGTTGCGTTTTAATAAAACGCATCATGCCACATTTATTGAATCAGTTTCAATATAAAATTACTTCAAAATAAGTTTTATGATAATTATTATCACTTGTAAAAATCTATTAATATTGTTAGAAATATTAAGATAATAAAATTATTACTTTATAATTAGAAAATTTTTTTCTTTTTTTTTCTCATAGTTGATAGTCCTATATGAACTGTAGCATTCTGTTTTTACTGTTCTTTAGCTGAATATGCCATTTTATTTTGATTGAAATTACTACATTACGAAATGGTATTTGATTATTTTAGATGTTTCTATGAACATCATTGAAGCAGTATTTATTTATTTCTCTTTCCGGTATTTTAGTTTAAAAAGTGGTCACAGATTCCAACTGTAGTGAAACAATATTTTCCCAGCGAGGGGAGGGATGACAAAATACCAAATATTCTCTGATATTATATACATTTTTTTTTATTTACACGTAATACTCTGCGCAAAAGAAATTGATAAGTTTTTATTTTCTGGTATAATATACAAATGAAAGATAGAATAATGTTCAAATTCAGTTTACTTATTTTGAAAGGCCACCAATGTTGTAAGTATTATTGTGTGAAAGAAGAAAAAATTAATAATAAATCATTTATTTTTTTAAACTATTATTTGTCTAAAGGAAATTATTTTTTTGTAGAATGCATTCAAGTAAAGCTTTATCTTTAATTAAAATCATTTTTCAAAGCATTACGAAAACTATAATTCGTAAATATGTGACGTGTTCGTTTGCTCTTGATTAGAATTATTATTATTGTTAATAATATGGTAAAAGAAAAAAAAACAGTTCTTAAAGTAAATGTAAAAGTTTTATTTTCTTCGATCATTTTAAATACACAGTATTAATTAAAAATTTCTTAAGCCCAAAAATTCAAATACTGTTAAAGATATCAGAACTTTATTCAAACTTTAAAAGAGGAAAAATTATAAAAAAGGAACCCTTGAAACAAATTTTATTTATTCGAGCATTCCGAACTCTTAGATGGCTTGTAACATGAAACGATTAGTTTCTAGATCGTCTGCTTCTATAAAAGAATTTAGGTCGAATTATAATTTTGAAACTAATTTTTTTTAAAGTTTCTATACTAAGTGAAAACGATAACATTTCCAGTTATTTCGAACATAAAATATTTGACCTATCTGTTATCTAAGTGGTGCATTTCCTCAAAACTTTCGAATTCCTATTAAAAGCACAAGGAAACTCTGAGCGTACCGTAAGAATACTAAACGAAAAAAATCATTAAAATAAAAAAAAAAAGTAAAAAATAAAAATATTCAGTTTGATTTCTGTAAGACACCAAGAAGAATTTAGGTCGAATTATAATTTTGAAACTAATTTTTTTTAAAGTTTCTATACTAAGTGAAAACGATAACATTTCCAGTTATTTCGAACATAAAATATTTGACCTATCTGTTATCTAAGTGGTGCATTTCCTCAAAACTTTCGAATTCCTATTAAAAGCACAAGGAAACTCTGAGCGTACCGTAAGAATACTAAACGAAAAAAATCATTAAAATAAAAAAAAGTAAAAAAATAAAAATATTCAGTTCGATTTCTGTAAGACACCAAGAATTTAAAAAAATAAATAAAATCAAACACTTTTGAATACTGATTTAGAAAAAAATATGCTGTCTTAAAATGAGAGAAAAAAAAGAACTATAAAGAATTTGGATCAGTAATAGATATAAAATTAATCCAATTTTGGGTTTAAACTTTGACCCAGAAACTGTTACTAATTTTTAAAAAAATTTGACGATATAAATGACCATCAGGAATTTTATCCTCTATATTATTCGAAGATTATCTACGGAGTGTAGATAATCTCCGTTTCAAAATTATATTTCGGTTACGGTTTTATAATCTCTTTTCTTTCAAATTCTAAATTAACATTTTTTATCAAAGAAAATTCACATAATTTACTTAAAAGTACAATGCGTAGGATATTCTTTATTATATCCAATCCAACTTATGATCTGATTCTAGTAATCTACCAACCATTGCCATATTTAAAAATTTCGTAACACATAAAATGTAACTTATTTTCCTCATGATTTCTAATTATCATATTATATGAAAGAAGTATCGCCAATCACCATAAAATTCAAGAAATTAGCTAAAATATATTTATTATTGTGATGGAGAGTTAATTAAATTATATCGTGTTGGAAATGAATCTCATTTGCTTCCATACATTAATTTCATTTGCATATATGTATATTCATCTCAATTGCTTACAGCTTCAAACAAATTTGGTATTCATTAATGATACCGTAGTATGAAATGTGTTTTATCATGAATGAAAAGATGACTGTCAAATCCAACTTTCAAATAACTGTTAATCTAAGTGAATCAGGTCTCTAGTATTTGTACTGCACTTATTGAATGTAACCGAAATTAAATTAGATGTTTTTTTTAAATCTTTCTTCTCTAATAATGAATAAATGAATTCTATCTAACTTTCAAATACTTATTTTAGGTTCCAGTAGAATTTAAATTCGTAATCTCTTTAAAAGTATTTTCATGGTCATCTTGTATGTTAGATATGTTAGTTGTATAGTGAATTAGTCCAAATGAGAATAACGGAACATTTACTTCTGTTTCTAACTCGTTATAAAAACGCAAAAGAATTTTAACTTCATGATGATAGACTAGCTTAATATTTCAAAATGTAGATACATATCAGTATGCTTTGTTGAAGGTTTATTGTTCTATTTATCAATATGTTCTTCGTAAACGATATTCAGCTATATCTGAGTGAAAAAAAAAGAAGAAAAAAAAAAACATAAGACATAAAAGAAGAAGTCATCTAACTTAATATCCACTATGTATTTTGTCTTCATTTTTTCCCATTTCTAAATCAAAGATTTTCGGTTATTATTTGTTTCATGGTTGCTTAAACATTCTTTTATATTCATGCCAAATCAAATACATTTGGTGCTTCACTATGGACTCAATTGAAGAAACAAAAATATACCAAATTATTTTGAGAATACATGCGTGATTACATCATTGGCAATTATATAAAACTATAAGCTCAAAATGTTCCCCCATAGCAGTAACTGCATGTGTATATATTGGGTAAATACTACAAGATTATCATTGCCTACAACAACTTATTACCAATGAATATAATATTGCACAATTTTTACTGTGATTAGTAGTGTTCTTAGATTTTTTTTAATCCTAAGAATAACGCAACTAATGCAGGAAAAATAATTTTATATTCAATTATTATCAAAATGGCCTCAATGAAGGAAAAAAATTCAATGTGCTCTTTGATTCCATGAATTCAAGTCGACCATTACTGCTCAAAGCCAATTTTGTGGTTACATAAAGGGTAGAGTATTTGCAACACTAACTGAAGATATTGATAGAATTTGGATAACAGATGCTGTGTCAAGTGTGACGGTCGAAATGTTGGAATATGGGTGGCGAGCATCGGCATACCGCTTTGACATTTTTCAAACAAATGTAACTTTTAATATCAAGTATTATGAATTGTGTTTGTTAAACCTCAATCTGTAGTTACTTCCCTCCATGACAACAAGTTACAACAGAAAGCTGATGTAGTTAACCGTCAATTTTTTTCCATAGCATAAATACATGAAAACATATATATCAGCCACATTAAACACATTTGATTGAGAAATGAATGAGTTTTTAAGACATTTCTCTCATTTCAGGTTTTGCCTTTGGCTTTTGTGGCCCTCATCAATGCTGCTCCAGCCAAGGAGGTTGATGACCTTTCTGTAGCAGAAGGTCGCCATGTTCCTTCCTACGGTGCCGCCCCCTATGGCGGTCCTGTCTCTTACGCCGCACCTGCTGCCCCTAAATATGGCAGTGCCACCGTAACTTCCTACAACAGACGTGGATCCTACGCACAAGCCAGCGAATACGCCAAGCCCTCCATCTACGGCAGCAGCTACGCTCAGCCTTCCATCAGATCAACATCTTACAGCGCCCGACCTGCACCATATGGCCCAGCTACCCATGGCTATGCCAGCCAGGAATTGAGCTATCCTGCTCCTGCAGCTCCAGTTGCATATGGTGGATATGGACCTCAGACCAACGCCTACTCTGAACAATCACAGCATCTGTCCCAAGATCCTGCTTACGATCCTGCCAAGGATCCAGTCAGCCAATATGCTGCCTACATTCCAGTTAGGGAATACGCACCCAAAGGCCACTCTAATGGGAATGAGCTGAGCATTTACGGTTACAGGAAGTGAAACAAATCGGCGCAATTAAATTATTCCGTCAGCAAAAAAAAAAAAAAAAAGATGGTATAATAATAATAACTTTATTTTTTAAATAATAATAATATAAAATCGTTCTCTTTCTAATATCTTTGTTAATCTCACTCAAAATTATCGTTTGGCAGTTATCATTAAATAATCTAATTTACTAATGACGTCTAAAAGTCATTAAAAAACTTAAAGTAATCAGGAAATCAGGGAAGCAGAAAAACTTATTAAATATTTTAAAATCATTACGAATACAATGTTTTGATTATTTACGAAGAGTTGTATTCGTAATGCAAAAGACTGTTTTATTATCAAATAAGATTATTTATTCTTATTCGAGAACTAAACCTTCTTGTTTTAGTAGCATTTCTTATTAAGTTAAAATCAACGTCGATTAAATTTCATAGATATGCTTTGTTAAAAAAAATTTTAAGTATAAGATAACAATTTTTTTTAATAAAACTTAATAAAATCAACATTTATTATACCATTTTATTTTTTTTACACTGCCGAACTCTTGCTGTTTTTTTACTCAGTGCAGCTCTTTTATTTGTTTTATTTATTAAAAAAAAACCACACACATTTAAAAAAAAATCTTTTTTTATGAAAGTACAGTTTATTTTTAAAAAAATCTATTTAAATAATAAGCTTTCTAATTAAATAACAGCTGAAATCCTAACTTAATATGTTAAATTTTCAGATCACGAAGAAAAATTACTTTCCATGTAATTATTGAATTTATTTCTAACAAAGAACTCATGAAAAATTAATTTAAATTATAGTTATTAATTAGCATCTGAGTATGCATTGTGTTCGAAAATTGCTAATTTTCATGTTTTTAATATTATTTATGCTGTAAATATGGTGTTACAACCAAGATATGTAATTCTTTTAAGTTATTACTGTAATTTACATTGTTGCAATGAATAAAAATTGTTGTAAAATGTATTTTCATTGGTTTTATGGATTGTATTTTCTCGTTGTGGAATTTCGATTCGAAGATACTAAAGGGAGATTGGTTCGGAGATATGAACTATGGGAGAAAGAAAGAAATCAGTACATCATATAAAAACAAAAATACACTTCAAAATAGCAAAAAGCTCTACTGTTATCAAAACCTTCTTCGATATTGGACTTTTTAATATGATTTTTTAAAAATTATTATTTCATTATTAAATTACACTTTTAGATTGTCTCACATTCACCTTCCTCGCAAAAAAAAAAAAAAAAAAAAAAAAAAACCGTTTCTTGTTGTCGTTTATAAAGAATAAGTAAAAAAAAAAAAAAAAAAAATTTAAATCAAAATTCCGATAGAGTTTCGCTTTATAGATTAGCGGAGTCCAAAACAACATTTTTATGTCGTATTTATGTATTAGTGGAATGGTGTTTGTGAACGAAATAACACAACAATGAGTAAATCTAAACAAATAAACTAACACGTGTGGCTTTTACACACACACGCCCAGACACACAAAATTAGAATGCTATCAACTTTCGTACGAAATCTTTCAATTGAAAGTGCCTTTGTGTGCATAGTTCAAAAATGCGAAAAGATAGATTGCCAATGTCTTTTAGTCAGTACGTACACTTGTGAAGTAATAACTCAAAAACGCTAACTAGATAAATGAAACATGGTATGTAAATTTGTTGCCAAAATTGTTGCATTTTGTATGCATTTTGAACTCAATTAACTAATGTGAGGAAGATCGAAATTTCTTCTCTTCGTTTAATTTTCTTTCATTTTTCTAAAAAGAAAAATAAGAGCCGTATTTTGTAAGTATCTGAAAGAATATTTGGATTGGGTTTAATATTCATAGAGGGTAGTTTTGAAATATTATTTCTGGATCATCAATATTAGAAATCTTTTTATGATATTTGCCACCGAAATTCACAAATAATCATTGATATTTAGAGTTGCTTTCAAAGCTTTGGTTAAACTAAGTTCGGATTTAATAAAAAAAAAAAAGGTGTATTTTTGCATTGTAACAAAATTCTTTCAGGCATCAGTAGCGGTTTTGAGTAGATAGAATATGGCGTTTACAGAACTCATAAACGATGAATTAAAAATCCGCAAAGACTTCACGTTTGTAATTAACTAAAAAAAATATCCACCTGAACTCTGGAAGGAAAACGGAGACTCATTTTTTTAAAACAAATTATTTTATTAAAAAAAAAAAGTATCATTGGATAATAAATACAAAAAATTGGCTATGGTAAAAAAAAAATAAAAAGAAATCACCATTTTTTATTTAACATTCTATTTTTTTTATTAATCTGGCGGAAAAAAATTTAATTCTAACTACGTCATAATCGCATGACAAACGTAAACTATGCATTATGCTGCGTTCATAATGGATATCAAAATTAAACCTGAATGATTCATTTAAAAAAATATCAAAGAAAATAAACTGATTCCATTAATGTAGGTTATCTCTTCACTATTCAACAATAAATAATGATTCAAAGTTGTTGAGTTTTTTAGGAAATATTCTATTCTATTCGACTCTCATTATAATATACTTTTAAATGTAAATATTTAAACTCTTATGCGTTAAAATTATTTTGCTACATTTCCTGATTGAACTTTTATACAATTCTTTTTAAAAAATTAAACAAAAAGTTGAATATTTATTCCAATATCTCAAAATCATTAACCAATTGTTTCAACATTTTTTTCAAATGCCGTCACCGTTTTATCAAAATGCTGTTTGTCAAGTTATTCAAAGCATTTTATCGATGCGAGACACTTGTGTACGTTAACTATATCTACTGCCAAATTGTTGTCTATCGTTATCCTAAAATGTGATAGGTCACAAGTGGTTCCCGCTGTTATTCGAAATTTCATGTTTCATTTTTAACATTTAACATTTTGATATAACGGTGACGTTATTGTATGTGTTCCATTTCCAATATCCTGATGTGAAAATTTTTATTTATATTTGAAAAGGAGAAAAAAAAATTCTTAGAATAATTAAAGATATAAAAAAGTAATCATTCATATTAAATTTAAAAACCAGAGAAAATGTTCAATCTATATAATCAAAATAATTAGAATAATCAAAGAACCGTTTCGCCGACCCAAATCACTGCCAGTTTTAATATATTATATGAAAGCTCATAATCCCTATATATGTTATCAATGATTGCTTATCCACAACCTCTTCTACTTTTGAAAAAAAAAAATCACAAGAATACTATTTCATTTACAGTCTGTATGAGGGGGAACATAATAGTGTCGCCCCGTCCCAACTATTGAACCAATTTCACAAATTTTTGTTTCATATTAAAGTTTACGATTCCTAGATGCATCATAAATGCTCCATATGTACCAATTTCGAATGATGTTACAAAATGAAACTTTGGTAAAACCCCCACATTGAACAACTTCAAAAATTTCGCTGTTTTATAAACATAGCCGACCAATTATAATCCTTTATATTTATTGTGCAGCAAAAATTTTAAATCAATCCGTCTTTTGATGTGACAAGATATAATTAATCAAAGTCAATTGTTATGATTAACACTGGTGAGAGGACAAATAACAGCCAGAGGCGTCTAGTTATTATTTAAAAATAATTGCATTATAATGATTGTTAAACACGTTTAAATTTATGAAATTCTTTATTTGTAATCATTATGGTTTCCAACATTGGAATTGGCGACTACCTGGGATTCCGACATTGGAACAGAAATTACTCTACAGTTATTCTTCCTAACTTCCAAAGATTACCCTAGGAAAAAAGTTTTTCCAAAATAAAAAGAATAACATTTTGGTACGCGCGTTAAGATTACTGACTTTTCCTGTATCAGTAACACATGCCATAAGATGGACGGACCATAATTTTTAAAATCTACCATCTTCAATATGATCAACATAAAATAGGAAACCTATTTTGGAACAGGAAAGATATAAGCTTCGAGATTCGAAGTATTTTTTTTTTTTTTACTTTATTTCATCTTTATGAGTTACGTGCTGTGCTACAAAACTACTTTTCAGAAACAGAGGGCAAAATAAACGCACGTTCTATCTCAAAAGGAAAGAGATAACCGAAACAATGTTCTTTCAAGTTCAAGAAGGGTTAAGAAACATTTATCTTATCGAATTCGATCTTACTTGAAAGTGGAAAGAACTCGAAATGGAGGGGATTTCCTCATCGCTTTTGTGCTGTTATCTAACACTTTGAAGCATCAATAATTGATTGCAGGTACTTTAAAGACATGAAATCTACAAAAAAAAAAAGTTTTGAGATTAATATGAATAACTTGGAATTATCACTAAGCAAGCACATATAAGAATAGTGGACTCTTCAAAAAACAAAATCATCAGACAAAATACTTAACAAATTCTTTTCATTAAAATCGTTTGGAATTATAATTTTTGTTTCTGCATTGTCAATCATTCATTATTAGAATTCCGTCTCATAATTTATTTATTTTTTAATATATTTATTTATATATTTATTCAGTTGTAAGAATAATTGATAAAATATGGAACAAGAAATAAGAAATTGTACCGATTCGCAAATAAATTTCAATACATAGGGAAGAACTCTAATTTTTTAAAATTACCTTTCCATAATTAAAGGATATGTTATAAAATAAATAAAACGAAGTTGAACTCAGAATTAATTAATAATAAACTTAATTCGAATGCGAAAAAGAATAAATTTACTTTATGTGTCTTTTAACCAGTTAATTATTAAAACATTTTCTCGGGGGTTCTAAATTAATTGCAATTATCTTTTTTTTCTTTCTTTTTCATTTTTCGGTATACGAAGTATAGAGAAAATATTTAATTGTAAAGATATTCAAACTGGTGATTTTAATGAATGTTCACATGTTGAAACATTTCCGAGTTCGAAAAACACATTTCCAGTATTTTTTCTATTTGTCTGTCCTTAAACACGATAATTAAGAAACCATGAAACTATTTGATAATGTAGTGGATGAAACAATGTAAAAATGTTTGAATTTCAGGGCAACAATGTAATCCATTTTTGAAAATTAGAGAAAAAAATATTTAAAAAAAATTGTCAGAATTCAGTAAAAAAATTTCAGATTTATCAAACTGGAATAATAAAAAGGTATATCCTTTTTAAATTTTAAAACGATATAAAATTCATTTTTGTGTGATAATATTTTCGGAAGTAAAGTGAGAAAACGATAAAATTCAGTTTAGTTCTTAATAAAATAAAATTCTAATTAACTTTTCAAAAAACTTCTGTTCTTACAGATATAAATATGTCCAATTTGATATCTGTAGATCAAATGATTTGTTGAGAACAACGCACACACGCATATTCACTTTGATTATTCGTAGAGATTTATAAACACAACATCTACTTATAAATAAAATTGGACACAAACATGGATGTTGCACAGTTATGAGTTTTAATGAATAAATAACATTTTCATAAAGTAACTTAAATAATAAATAATTAGTATGTGAGTTATATTAATATATTGAAAATCTCCTAATGTAGACTTCCTAGTGTCGCAAAATATATAATAAGCCTCTGGAAATAAATCCACAATTTTTGAATCAATCACATTCCAAATTTCATTTATCTAACTTGTTAAATTTTTGCGTTATTGCTTTCATATACACATAAATAGGCATAATATCCATTGATCGATTTAATTTAAAATCAGATACAGGTATATAAATTTGGTGCAATGTTCTAAAATTCACTGATCGAGTTTATTCCGTTTTTGAGTTATCATATTTATAGACAGTAATAGAATCGATCGGTAATCCTTCAACCAATTAAAGGATATAGTTCCAATTTTAAAACAGAAATACTATTCTAATAATAAAACCATGCACCAAATTTCATTTATTTAGCTCAATGCATTTTCGAGTCATTAAAATGCGCATGGGCAAACGCAAGTCAGAATTCATTGAGATATTTGATTCCAAATTTAATAAAAATGTACAGTTTCAGTGGAAATCATAACAAATTACATCAGCCTAGCTAGTTCTACTGTTATTATGTTTACGCACATAGAAACGGTCGGATAGATAGACTGACCAAATAATTCCAAATATGGATTTTTATATTAAGGAGACTTCCGAAGTCAGTTTTTGACGATTTATATATTTTTCTTTTTATATATATGCAAGAAACCTAAACAAATTCTTGGGCAGATGTTGCCAATATCTGAGGGGAAATGTTGACTTCTAGGCTGATTAGGTAGGTAAAAAGAAGAAGAAATAATTACTCAGATTAAAAAGGTTAGGTCATAAGGGAAAAACTCGAGAACTACTTCCTACATGGAAAAATAATAAAAACAAGTTTAAAATTCGATCGAGAGCGGGTCATTCCCTCCAAATTAGGTTGCCGATAAAGACTAATCCTGAAAAGTTCTCGACAAATGGCAATCGCTGACCAGGAAGATGTTCCAATCAGTCATGATGCCATTCACTTTCTGCTCTTTCTCTCTCTTTCTATGTGGGATATAAAACTCTTTCTCTCTGTCTTATTAAAGCGAGGAACTCGATTTATATTTGTCATTAGTTGCGCTACATTGGTTTTATATCCATCTTTTGTGTTATATTTAGCTGCATCTATTTTGGATGCTGTATCTTCCTGTATAAACTGAATGGGAGCCTGCTATTCTAAAACACAGAAACATATTCATTGTAATAAATGCTGTAATGTTCATGTGATATATATGAAGTGCGTCAAACTGATTAAATTTTGGAAATAACAGCGCATTTTGAAATAAAATTTTTTTAAAAAGAGATTTGAATCTCTAATCCGAAACCTTATAGCATTATAATGACTAAGACTTGATACATTTATCTTTATTTTATGTTAACAAAATCTAATTATACCATCGTTAATGTGTAAATTAAAACTCCCTCCGTACCACCCCCACCCCCAAAAAGCCATAATCATGCACGTTTAATAACGTTTCTGTGCTTATTCGTATAAACGCAGTAACCAAAATAATGAAAATTATTGAGAAATAATTTTTTAAAGATTTTAGAAATTTATTGAAATTAAAAGAAAAAGATACGAAAATGAAAATAATATGAATAACAGTTAAGAGTTCCTTTTTCTTCATTTTTAAGGTATTGTAAAAATAATTTTTGTGCAATATTATGCTTCGAAGCTGTTGAAGAAAAAATTTAACATTACTACATTCATTTTTAATAGTAAATCTAATCGAAAATTTTAAAATCCCTTTCAGAGTGAACATCTTAGAAATAAACACGTACCAAATTCGGTAATTCTAAATCTTGTAGTCAGCCTAATAGAATTTCCGTTTTGAGCATTTTTTTTTTTTTTACTCGTACAAGAAGTATACAAAGAAAAAGCATTGTAATTGTAAAATAAATAAATAAATAAAAATTGGACACGTGATTTTTACGCATCTCAGTTCACCAGACTTTCTTGAGCTCGAAAACATATTTTTGGAATTATGTCAGTCTATGAACTCCATAACTAAAACAAAAACAAACAAAATAAAACCCGCTTGGAACTAGCTGAATGAAATTTATCATGTGATCTTTATACCAAAATTGTAGAATCCTGCCAAATTTCGAAAGAAATTATTTTCTCAGAAAATCTGCTTGGCTGACAATAGCTAGTTTAGTTATATTAACGTCCCATTAAAAACAACACTAGGATTATTTTTGCGACGGAACTCGTAATTTTGAACCGTGGTCAGATGATGATGACGACCCCACCCTTTCCAAACTTCTACACCACACCAGCGGAAGGACGTTTGCCCCCGGCGGATTTAACATACACGAGACCCGTTTACACAATGGTTCTTGGGTGGAATCGGCTCTCGAACCTGAAACCTTCCGGTTTCGAAGCCGAAACCTTACCACCAGGCCACCGCAGTCCACGCGACAGCTACAAAACAGAAACAGCTAGATGGATAATATTTGGTTCGTAATTTTAGCATGTATACTGTACATTTGTACGAAATTTTGAACTAAAATCGTCAAAGGATTTTCACTCATCACATTCCCATGCTTGTAAACGCGATAACTTAAAAATGCAGAGACCGAGATAAATGAAATTTGGTATATGATATTGGCAACAACACTTTATTTCTGTCGAAATATTTCGATTTCAACTCTTCAATAAAAAAAAAACGTCCAAAATGAATATTCTGTTTTCTTTTAATTTTATTTTGTACAAACCACTCTTGAACAAGAAACTGAAAATAAAAATATGAGCACTTGTGGCACTCTCGGCCTTGCGAAAGGTTTATAATTGAAAGGATAGCATTATTGAGAAGTATGCGATAAAGTTTCGGAGAGACTTATTCCACTGATTTCAATCATATACATACCAATTATATTGCAAATACAATTTTAGGAATTTACAAATGGTGTTTAACCAGCCTATAAACGTAATCTTGATAGAAACAAGCAGGACTTCATTCTTTAGCTGTAGATGGTAGAAGATAAACATTTTATTGGAAGAATCGGGCACAAAATAAACAGAAATCTAAAGAACACGATAAAATCGTTTACGAAAAAACAATAAAGGCATGAGTCATATCAGCCCAAATATCTATTTCACGAATTCTTTTCCTAAACTGGTGAGAGATTTTTACTTCCAATTTAATTTAGCTTTGGATATCCGATTGTGAAAATTATCCCTTAATGTAAATAATAAAGTTTAATAAAGGATGTAAAAAGCAATATGAAAAATAGTTATAAAATTAAATAGACATTAATTTTCGGATTCATTCTTTATTTTCTTTTGTGCATGAACATATGATTTTAGTACATTGTAAAGAATTTTTTCAAATTGTATGCGGACTGTTATATGTTTAAAAGTAATTTCTTAAACAATTTGATTTCGTAAGATTTCTTTAAAACTAAAATATTAACACGGACAATTGCTTTTAGTAAGAAAGTTATATAATTCTGTACATCGGATTTTTCACTAGAAACTTTTAATTTCGAAATATGGAGATTCGAGAACATACTTAATTCAAAGGATAATTCTACTCTATAAGACAAATGCTAATAATATTAAAAAAAAGTTCAAAAAATATATAACTAGAGGAAGTGTTTCCCCTTCTATTGTCTTGTATCATTATGAAGTGTTTTGATCTTCACTTCGTAATAAAATTAAGAAAATAGAGCATGAATTTTGGATTCATCCGCTGAGTAGTTGTGTTCATAAGTTGATTCTCATGATTCAAAATTCAGTTGCTCTTGAATATATATATATATTGGCAGTTTCTTGGCCAAATAGAAGGTACTTGAAATTTTAAAACTTCGATTTATTTCACCGCGAAAGGCATAAATTACGAACAAAGAATAAGCGATAAGAAACATGCCAGTCTGCGTTGCGACACAAGAGCAAAAGAGACCACATTTTTCTTTTCACTGGTTTTACTATGAGATTTTGATAGTGATTTCTTTGACACGTGTAGACGTAGGAAAGGGAAATTCAGGTATCTTTAAAATAATGTCGTAAACATTAAGAATTTTTATCCCTTCGCTCAGAGCGTGGGAACCTTTAGAATTCAGCAATTTTACAAAGCGCGTACAGAATAATAAAATAAAAAAGTGGGACTGGGATCAGGAAATAAGAGACCATTTCAGAATGAAGTTAATATGAGCTAAATGAAGACAAAGATTTGGAAATAAATTACGATTTAAAAATATCATTAGCATTTGTCTTATAGCTTAGAACTATCTCTATAGGTAGACATGCAGACAGGCTGATGAAGGAGTTTATCCAAATTCTGATAAAGGTCATTATACTAGAGATAAAACCTTGAGCAAAATTTCATCCATCCAGCTCGTTATGTTTTCCACTTATCGCCAACAGATGTTATGTGGATGAATTTTGTCTATATATACAATTCGGTGGCAAATTCTCACATAAAATGTCATTTCCCTGGCATCACAGACAATTGCACAATATTATGCGATATTATTCAATATTTAACAATACTAAGAGTATTGTTTAATATCATACAATATTGTTTAATATATGTGTGCTATTAGGGGTTTTTTCCTTTTTGAGATCACAGAGTGTATGTATACAAGCCTAAATCCAAAAATGGCCCTTTCAGAATAAGAATGCATAAAATTTAGAGTTCATTAAAATAGAACTCGAATTTTTTGGAGAGAGGACGATAGAAGGGCAGTTCCAATACTTTATCTTTGAGTATTAATTCATATACGAGAAAGTAGGGGAAGTCAACCAACTGACTCTCCGACCCGCCACGAAGGCACACGGATTTAAACCATAAGGCTGAATGACCGGACTGCCGCAACAGCAACACTGGCGGGAACTGTGGTTGAGTCCTAAGGGCCATCACCGGCCACGGTACAACCCTCCCCGAAGGAAGTACGTCCCGCCATCGATGGGAGGAGTCAGATCCCCCCCCACCTATTTGTGTACCCTCCAGGGTGGCGAGATCCAACCACCATGCCGGTAGCATCTCATCCTCATTTCGAGGTGCCCGCCCCCGGAGGTGAGAAAGTTGGGAAAAAAAAGATTTATAGCAGACATGTGCAGAAGAGATTAATATTATAGAAAATGCAGGTAGTGACGCACATTACAATTCTAGAGAAGGTGCAATGAGAACAGTGTGAGTAAAATTATCACAAATGTTCGTTGGCGGCATTGTATCGTACGGAAGGACCAACCGTATTACTTTTGGACATGGTCAAATACATACTATGAAGATATATGACAATGCTTACGTCAAACCCTCCAAGGGAGGGAAAAAAAAAAAGAACAAAACAAAGATGTCATTTTCTCTATTTAACGATGTCTCTGGATAGACAGATAATGCATATTCATTTTTGGTGATTCTTTTTTTCACACTGAACATAGTTTACGGCATGTTCTTCTCTTTGTGCTTTTGTCCAGTCTATTGAAAATAAATAAAATCGGCAGAGTTATGTTGAGTGGAACTTACTATAAATGGACAATTGCGTAGAATTAACAGAACTATGTGACACTCTATATGTAACACTTTAATCTTGTAAGCTTACTCTCAGACGAACAAATACTTTCTACGAATGGATTTCGCACAAAATTTGGCAGAAATCTGCAATTTTAGATTAAAGATAACACACTAAATTTTAGGTTATTTTACGGCACTTTTTTTTTTTTTTCCATCTTTTGCAATGTGCATGAAATAATCAGACAACTCACATTTAATGAGACAAAAAATTATAATAATGCCGGGTTTACACTCTGCCAGTAGACAACTCATGCGTAGAAAGATTGATAAATGCTGTTCGTTCTATGGCAAGTAATTGTCAAGTGTAATTGTTGGTTCGATCCAAGTAATTGACGGGACAACATGCCGCTGTATTGTATTTTTTCTTACAGCGCATGCGTCTGTAGAATTTTACATTAAAAAAAAGATATGATCACTTATCACAGATTAATTCGGACTTTTTTTGCTCTTTGTTCTTTCTGATGCGAGTTTTTTATTTTAAATTTTATTTTCCATTTTTTTTTCTATAGCTTTCCAAATTTAGGTATTTTGATGCGATTTTTTTTTTTTAATTTTACCATGTTTCTTTATGTAAATATCCATCATTTTAATACAATACGCAGTGAAAAAGAAAAAATTCAGGGACGTCAAAACGGCAATTTATAATCAAACATGGAATACCTGAATCTATCTTATAAAATTGTGGCAAATATAAATCAGTGCCTCTCTGCGCATGCGCTGCCTACTGGTCGAGTGTAAACCCCACATAAAAATAAATTAACCAGCTTTTTTTACGAAAGATCTGTTACGTAGAATTGTCCCCATCACTTTAATATAATTATCCAAATATAACTCATGTAAATGAATAAGACTGAAGAAAAAAAGTATTAAAAGTAATAGCAAAATATGCTATTACTATATTTTTAGTCCAATTTTGTTTTCGGGACCTTCTCCTTCCCCCCAAAAAATTTGCATACTTTTATAACCATGGTGTTTATAGGCCAAATATCAACTGTTAATTATGCCATGCATATTTAACAGAGAGTATCCAAAACGCTCTATATGGCAAGTATGAACTAGAGTAACTGCATTTGACATATAATTATTTCTAAAGTAGCATATATTCACTAGGAAAAGAGATTTCAAACATTTAAATTAGATTTTCAATTAATTAAAAAGATAACGCTTCTTCTTAATTATTTTGAACCATGTTATTGCATTAAAAATAACTTTTAAACAGCTTTTACATTAAAAAAAATTAACATTTCAATGATACTAGTTTAATTTCTGTATAATTTTTCTCAAATTTAAAAATATTTTAAAGTATATTTTATAATAATATTTTTCGTACATTGAGCTACTGCGTTTGTACATGCACACACAACTACAATAACATTTTTAAGTGTGTTATTCTTTCCATAACTGATAGAAAAATCAAATCTAAATCATTATTATGTCACAATATTTTGGACTAAAGGACTTTGAATCTGTGTATTTTTTCTTCATATATTATATGTTTTAATTTTCGAATTAATAAAGACAAATGAATTTGAAATGAATAGAAAAAAGATAATGATTTAGTTTCCAATAAACAGAAATGATAGTTTTTCACCTATTGAAGGAAAAATAAAATGAATAAAATTAAACAGAATTCTATAGGCTGGATTCTTGATAATCTTGGTTTTCATATTCAAAATGCTGCTTATATTGCTATCTTTAATGTTTTTGAAAAAAGCACCAATTTGTACAATTCAGGCACAATGGCAATTCAAATAAAAAAGTTTGTTTCTCAGTTTTATTTTTTTTTGTCAAAACTGATATTATTACTTAATTTGCTGTTTCTAAATTTATTATTTTACTAACATGCACTGAAGTAAATTAATAAATTTTGTTTCACGTGCATTCTCTGTATATCCATACCTTGAAAATAAGACACCTAAGAAGAAAAAAAAGGCAAAATAACTAGTACTGTGGATGCATGTTAATTTCAAATTAACTAATATTAATTGAATAATGGAAATAACAGCAGTATAAAAGCCATTCCAATTAATGAAAAGCAAATAACCAAGACAATACATAAAAAAAGTAAATATGATTCTTAGAAATATTTATTATAATCATTTTTTTTTAAGTTTAAAAAAATAATGAAGTAATGCAAAATTTGTACTAAAAATTCCAAAAATTTCTTAAGAAATATATATATATAAATGTGGGAAACATTTAAAATTGCATTTAAAAAAAAATCTAGGAACTGACATTTGTTTAAAATTAAGAATGTAAGCAGTAAAATAAATAAATAAGATAGTAAAAAAAAAAAAAAAACATATTTACTTTAAAACTTTGAATACTGAACTATTTTTATTTGTTATTTATATAGAATGCTAGGCTAAGATAACATTAAATGTTGTAATAGTACAATTCAATAAATCTATGGTAACTTGCTTGGTAAAATGAATAGAATATCTGTAAAGCAATTTTTATATAGCAGTTTTAACAATAAAAAAAATTCCAAATAAAAAAGGATGCTCTAGTATTTTATAGTTTAAAGTTTGCGCTGAAAAAAAGCATCCATTATATGATTGTTTTTAGCTCAATAGTGACTAAAAAAAGAAATTATTTTAGGAGAAAAAAATGCATTAAGAAATTAAATGAAATTACTAACTTGAAGTAACTTTTTAAAAAAATTTAAAGGTGAAAAAAATTTGTCAATATATATATATATATATAAAATTTTTTAACTCAAAAAGTGAAATGCTTAATTTCAAATAAATTTGTCATATAAAAACAAATGAATTCAAACACAATAATATAAATCAAAATTTTATATGAAATTCTTAACCACATTTGAAAACAATTATCCACATACAATTTTAAAAAAATATAAAACACAAGAAAACTAAAAAGAAAAATAATACTATATAAATCAACCTAGAACTGCTTTTGAACTTCACATAATATATATATATATAAAGCTATAATAACAAAAAAAAATACATAGCAACCTTAGATTCAAAAATAAATTCATAAAAATATTTGAACAAGTACAATGAACAAATGACTTCATTTAAAAAGATGAAATGAAATAATCATCAGAGGAAATTAATTTGAAAGTAAAGCAAATGATTCACATATAAAAAATTGCAATACAAGATGTTCCAAAAATAATGCAATAAACATTCAAGAGTGGTTAAATGCACTTAAACAAACAATATTCATTCAGAATGCTCAGTTGCAATTAAATGCAAGATGTGTTCAAATGGTTTTATAGTCATTTATATAAAAGAGATTTCATATGCAGGCCATTTATGATTTGAAATGACCTTGAATACAACCATGGAAAATATAGATAAACGTTGTCAGAGGTATGTCCAAATTTTTCACAATTAATAGGGAATCTTTCTATCACAAGTGTTTAACATGTGTATGAGGAGTAACAGTCTCTATTTTGTTTTAAATAAAGTTTGGCCCCTTTCATGAATCCAAAGCCTGCTTATGCATTGTATCAAATGATAGTTACCATGGTGAAAAGTGCTTCCTAGTGCTATGATTTTCAATATATAATGAACTTTCAATAAATTCAACCATCCTTTAAAGTTTATTGCATTAGTTATGAAACATACCTGTATTTATCACTAAAAAAAAAAGAAACTGAGAAAAGAAAATTTGTTTTAAAAAAAAACTTTTACTGTAAGCATAAAAATCCAGTCCTTTCTGAAATGCAAAAATCATATTATCAACATAAATTGAGCAATGTATAGAAAAATATATAAACATTAATACCCCCCTCATGTATATACACATCAAAACAAAACAATTTATCACTAGATTAATTATTTAAATTCAGCCATATCACACTGTTAGCATAATTAGTAACTAAAATCAAAATGCATTATATCACATCAATAACAGAACGTTATTTTTTGAAGCCAACTTTAACTATTATTCAACATAGAGTTAATATTAATCAACAAATTAAAAGACAAAAACTGCTGGCAAAACGAAAATTTAACAAATCATATTAGTACAACTGGTTTTGGTATAAAGATAATCTTTGTATTAAATGAATTTAAAGAAAAATTCTACTCTAGATTGAGCAAAATTCAACTCTAAAGAATTATAAACATAATTTATTTAATTTTACAAGGTATAACATAATTATAGTGAAACATATTATATACAAAACCATAAACAGGACATATAATTTTATTTTTTATACGACAAGGATTTAACCATATGTTTTGAAAAGAAAGTATTGTAACATAACAATATTTCTAAATATAAATTAATTAATATTAATGTAAAGGAAAATAAATATTTTGAGAAATAAAAATAGTCATACGCAAAAAACATTTGTTTATGTGATTTTATACATTGACAGCACAACAACAACAAAAAAAATTTCTTAGTTATGCATTGAAAGTTTAATACTGAATTCAAAAAAATTCAAAAATTGAGTTTCATTATGCTTAAACAATAGTTTTGGACAAGATAAAAAAAAGTTTATAATCATATCTATTATACACATTTTTTGAGTTTTTGTCTTTTTATACTATGCTGTCAATATATAAATAGTTAAAAACTACCAGTGGGAAAAAAATAAACACAGAATTACGTTAACATATAAGGCCACAGTGAAGACACAGGCACTATTACAACCTCATAAGGAAAACCTTTCCTTTATAACAATGGTCAATGTGAATATTATGATTTTCAAGCTAATTAGAAATATTAACTATTTTATGTACTATGCACATATAAATAACTAGTTTATTTTTTTCACCAATTAGATAAAAGTTAAAAAATGATTGAAACTTCATTTAAGAAAAATTAAAACTAAAAATTTTTCATTTCAATACTTTTATTAAATTTTAAATAAAAATTTTTAAAAATTAATAATTTCATTTAAAATAAAATTATTAGCATTAGATAGTCTATTATAAAGTTTTTAAAATTATAATTCATTACATTTTTTACAATAAACATTAAAATGAATTTTCAAAATGATGTCCCTTTTGACATTTTATTATAACTTTTAAAACTTTTTTATAGTAAGATTCATAAATATTTTTTCCAATTTTTGCATATCTAATAAACTGGCTATGGCAACAATGCACTAGTTATGACTCTGGGATTAATATTTAAACAAGCAGCAATCATTTCCAAGAATTTAGATTGAGCTTGAAAGAGTTCCTTCAGTTCACCTAACTTATGCTTGAAGGAAATAAAGTTAAAAGCCTGACATGTCGAAACTGGTTACAATTAAATTATTTATTGTGTTAAATATCCCTTTATGATAAATCTTAAAAATTTCTACTACATATTATTATCTACTATTTACAACAATATATTTATATTTTATTATAATATTAAATTTTAATTTTACAAATTCAATTGAATAATATAAATTTCAAATGATTTATCTTTGTTTATAAACATACCATTCAAGTAGCCTTGATTTTTAATTGGAAAATGCTTTTATAATGGCACATATATTTTTTACTCTAAGCACAAAATTTCTAAATGAAATTGAGAATCCTGTCATCATTTTAGGATAAGTTATTAAGCAGTAAATTTATTAAAGTGATGAAATTCTTTGATGATGATACAAAATTATACTCATGTTAATTCAACTTCTTCAATGGAAACAGTTAACCACTTTTTGAGTTAAAAGATTAACTTCTGTGGGAATGAATTCCTTCAAATAAAAAAAGGAATTGCACAATTTTTTTTGTTCAGTTACGAGTCAATTTAATTTACTGCAAAAGCAATTCAATTAGATTACTAAATTAACTTTAGACATTCAAAATTCAATCCAAAATATATCATTCAATTTTTTTTAGGATAACTATAAATGAAAAAATGAAATACATATATATTTGTCAACTCCTTGAAGAAATTAAAGGTAATGATTAGCCAAAATATTATAGATCATTAAAGTAAAAGAGAATTGCAACATTACACACTAAAAACAAGTATGGTTTAATATTTTAAAAAATAATCATAAATATTTTTATTATATGAAGAATTTCATATTTCTGTATACAACATGAAAATGAAAGTATAACAATGGCAGTTACTTAAAAGTGGAATTGCAAGAGCTTTTTGTACAAAATATAAACCATCAACAGCAATCCCTGCTTAAAAACTTATATATATTCCTTTTTTTATGCACCACACAGATAACTTTTTATATTTAACCAACCCTAAGAACTGTATAAAATCCAAAGATATGTGCTATGCATTTTGTCAAAAAACTTCTCTTTAAAGTGAGCTAATGAGTGATTTAATGTATTTAACTTCACATCATTGTGCATGACTATTGTTAAAGTTTGTTTTATAAATTTATTTGAATCTAACGCAACTTGTAATGCACCATATTTTAATATGGGAAAACAGATTTCAGTAAAAATAATGCATGCTGTAGTTTCTGGTTCACCAAGAAGTTGAGCACAGGTGCAAAGGTATACTATAAAAAAATAATAAAGAATTAATCATTACATGAAGCTGTTTAAAAGGATGCAATATCAATTTTAAAACTTTCTTAATAATAAATACAATTTTAAAGAAGTTAAAATAATTACCTGGAAAAAGTAACTCATTCTGCGGAAAGATATAGTAATAGTCAATTTGCATACAGATTCTTTCACTTTTGCAAAGCCAAATTCTATTCGAGGTTTAAGCAAATTGTCTCCTTCCACAACAATTAGTTTACCTTTTTTATACTCTACTACTCTATATAACATTTGGTATTCACCTGAAACATAAAATTACAGTAAAAACAAAAAAAAAAACTATAATTTAAAATTAAACACACACACACATATAAAAAAATAAAAACAAAAATTATATATGTTAAGTAAAAACATTAAATCCGTCAAAACGGAAACTAGGTGAAACACATTTTAATTAACAGTGCTAGGGAGAACCCAAATTAAACAGGGAAAACACATTCTAACTGACAGCACTAGGGAGAACCAGCAGTTTTGAACAGTAAGGAAAGGAGGTGTAGGAATTAAACAATGGTTTGTCAACTATGCTTGTAAAAAAAAAATTGCTTTTCAAAGATGTATTTCTATATGAAAAATGGTTGTCTTTGCAATTCTAAGAGTCACAATAGTTTGCCTTGTAGAAATAAGTAATTTGCAACAGAGGATGTATTAAACAATATCCAAATAAAGTATTTTTTTTTTCTTCTTTAATGATAGGTTCTTTCCTCAAACACTATTTTACTAAGTATAGTTTAATACAATAATTTTGGATAGATACAAATAATATTGTCTAACAATAAGTCAAAACACGAATAAAACGGGTTCTCCCAAGTGCTGTCAATTAGAATGTGTTTTCCCTAGTTAATTCAGGTTCTCTCTAGTGCTGTTAGTTAAAATACATTTTACTTAATTAATTTGGGTTTTAACTGATTTTGGGTTTTCACTGTAGCATATATAAGGACAAAATAAATATAATATACATAAGGTCAAATTTTGCAAATTTTAACAACAAACATTAATACTGATGGTAATACTGAAGCTTTTGTGTCCAGTAATGCAAATTTTTAATTAAAAAAAAAAAGCTGAAACAAACTTAAGAATGAGTTGCTATTTAAATATGATCAACTGAAAATAAGCCAGGATTTAATTTATAACAACTTGGGGACATATTTAACATTAAAGTTAATTCTTAGACAGATAATAAAAATTTTTACTACAAGTAAAGCAAATGCATTGTTTATTGGTAAAAAAAAAATGATGAGTACAGTAGTTGCATTGCTATTTAAAGAATGTACCCATAATTTCTTGATAAAGAATTGCATTCTGCTTAGAAGAAGCAATACAAAATTTCTTTAAAAATTATTACTGCAAAGTCTCCCTATGACAGTTAGTAGAATGGCTGTACTGAAGACTTTTATATAGATTGCAAAATATTAGACTTACTTTTACTAAAAGAAAAAAAATATGTATCCCAACCATTTGTTTCTGTTTAGATCTTTCAACTATTTTTAGATGTTTATGCTAGCTAATTTCTAGTTATTTAAAGATGTGGTTTTATATGTCAAATGAAATTCAGAAAAACTTGCTTGAACATTATTTACAGATACAAAGGCTACACCTGCAAAGATATTGGTTTTTTTATTGTTAGTAATCATGGCCACTTGAATCTCCTGACTTAGTAAAGAACATTAATCTTTCTTTCAATATTGGAAAAGGGTTTATTAATTTCCAGTTAATTTGTAGTAATTAATTCTTCTTCGTAATTTGAGTAGTACTTTCTCTTACTAAAGAGGCCAAGATCAAAGAGATGGAAGGAATGGATTTCAATGAAACTGAATGGCCAGCTACTCTGTTATTAAAAAAAAAAAAGTTTGAACAGCTGATCATGTTCTATGGTACGAAAATTCTAAGGAAAATTAAAGTGTCTATTGAGAAGAGCCACTTAAAGCAATCAAGTATTACTGCATTTCAGTTTAGAACTTTTATTACTTTATCAAACAAATATTTTTTAAATCTCAAAAACAAAAAAGCATTATGACTTACTAAAATTATAATGGATATACTTCTTTAATTTAAAGAAAAAATAGCAAAAAACAACCTAGAAGACTACATAGTAGAATGTAATTAATGTTATAAATTCCAGTTTCAATTTTATATGAAATTAAAAATAAGGAATTAATATGATTATCATATGTTCAGGACATTTTACTCACCATAGGCAGGAATGTCATAAACAGCAAATAGTTTTTTGCCAACACCTAAAGGTCGACCATCTGCTTGCCTAACTCTAGATACAAATGGAAACCACTAGAAAAGGAAAACAGAGAAAAAATTAGGAAAAGGACTATATTTTGCTACATTTAAAAGAAGAAAAAATATTTTTAAGTGATGATTAATTGAAAATATATATATAATTTACTTTTAATTTAATACTGTTAATCTATTCTCATAAGATATAACTTGGTATTCAAATGATTCTAATTATACATATTAAGAGTCTTATAGCCTTACAAAAATGTTTAAAATAAAATTTACATACCTTGTCAACATAATCTAATGACGTCATAAAGCTAAATGTATCATCTACAGTAGCTTTAAGGCTTAGTGACTTTGAAACAACCCATTTGTTCTGTGTAACTTCTAATTGACATAGTACAGCTATTGCAATTGCAACAAGTATCAACAATTTCCATGGTAGACCCTAAAAAAATAATGTACTTATAAATAAATTGATAAGATACTTGCTTCCAAGGAGAAAAAATAATAAATAATCATTTTTTTTTAATTGATGATAATATGACAAGATTGCAATACCTGTATATTTAATTTATAGGTACTATATTATTCTTTGGGTTAGCTTTAATGCCCCAAATACTCTATTAATGATTAACCAACAATTATTGTTAAGATTGCCAGGCTGGTTTCTTGTAAATCGAATTAGATTGATTTATACTAACTTAAGAGTATTAAATAGAACAGCAGCTGAGTATGTCTGTGAAGGAAATTCTATTGACAAACACAAAGAAGTTAATATTTTAACAACTGTCTTAACTCTTAAACAAGTAACCAATTATGGACATATAAATCTCATTATAAACATTAATCTGTTAACTGGATATGTGAATGTGAAGCAAGTTGAATACAAATTAATTACTCAGTTAACTTTTTTTAAAAACATCTAAATGCTGACAAATAATACACAACATAATACATACAACAGTAATACACAACATAAATTAATTGAAGTTTCTGCAATTTTATAATTAGCATCATCTGAATAACTCAACCTTACTTAACTTGAAGTACTAAAAATAAATGTTATATTTTCCAAATATAGTAATTTTTTGCTGTAAAATGATCAGCATTTATCAATTTTGGAAAAGAAATTAAATATGATTATGCAAGTTTTACATACAGCCATGCTAGTCATATTTTGTTGGAACATTATGATGACAAGTTGTATAACAGAAATATACAAATTACATAATAAATAATTTAATTAAGATCAGAGGTTTTAATGAATTGTTCAAAAACTTTCATCAGAGACATTTGACCATTGGGTACTTTTCTATTAATGGGAGCCAATTATTACTCTATTTTGGTATCAGTATTCATCATCAATAAAGCTATAGATGACTTCGTTATCAGCCAATAGCATTTTTCAATTTTGTCATTTCGTCATGTAGAGAAAGGAGTAAGAATTTAATGGTTTATACTGAGTAAGAATCAAAACTTGTAAACTTAAAAAGACATTCTTCCAGGAACTTATTAATTAGAAAAAATTACTTAGAAATTTTTTTATAGTTTGATAGAAGTTATTAGAGAAAAAATATCTTGTGTTTCTCATACATGATTTAATATTTAAAAAATCAGCTATTTCAATTTTAAACTATTGTATCAAGCAATTAAAAAATATATATTATTATTTTAAAAACATACAAAATACAGATTACTGTTAAGCTCGCCCTTTAATAGTTTTAAGACATTCAAATTTTGTTTGCAATCTATAAAAAAAAAAAAAAAAAAAAAAAAAAAAAATCCATCATATGAATATTTGCAGGTGGAAAATATAGGAAAAAAAATTTTAGACAGTGAAAACATCTCCAATTATTTTCACGAATAATTTTTTAAATATAAAATACACAAATAATTCAAAACATTATGGAAAGTAAATATATATATATGCTTTATTTGAACAGAAAAACACATAAGAATCGTATTTCTAACTCATAATAATGATATTGAAAGAAATCAAATTAAATTGCAGCTGAGAAAAGCAAATTAAAAATATTCATAAACAATCGCATCAAATTACCATTTCTGTAGTTATATTTGAGGGTGGGAAAAAATCCTCTCACAGGAAACAAAACCAACATTAACATGCAAAACAGAACAGAAAAATCTACTCGTTGCCGGGTGAAAATGTTATGATAGCAACTTCCGGTCCTTGAAAAAGTTTCTAATTTGGGTATTAAAATGTATTTTTAAAAGTTTTCATTTTACATATTATTTTATTTAAAACATTGCATATTTTTTTTACTTATATGTGATTGTATAAACCATAATATATAATTGTAATTATTTATTAATAACTCCAATTTCAGAAAAAAAAAAGAATTTGGCAATAGATTTTTTTTAACGTTATAAAGGAAAAATTATTTTTATTTCGGTTATTTTTATGCTTTTCTTTTATAAAAAAAAAGAAAAGATTTTACTTCCTCAAATCTTTACATTTTTTCAAGTTCAAACCGAGTGCAGCTGCACTGGCAGTCAGTCGCATCTGGCAACAAGGAATTTTGGGCAGGGCGAAGTCCACAAATTCCAATCTGAAAGCTGGAGGCATTTCTTGTTTCTTGTTTCAGATCGCAACAACTTTAAATATCGTCTGCTCAGTTTTTGATCGTTAAATAAAAAAATGTCTGCTGTCCAAGCTGAAGAAGCACCTGCTACAAATCCTGCACCTCCTGCAGCAGAGAAAGGCAAACCTACAGTTCATAAAACAGATTATGAAAAAGATGTAGTTTATCTCTACCAATTTACCCGATGCCCAACTTTGCCGTCGGCGTCTCCTTTTTGCCTGAAGGTAGAAACATGGCTGAGAATGACCGAAGTTAAATATATGGTAATTAACTTCACTATATTAAATTTTAACCATAGAAATTCCTATATTTTATGATTTTAATGATGCTTCATGCTCTAGTATAAATATGTGTATAAAATGGCGTCATTTGACAGATGATAATTTTGACATTTTTGGGATGCTTAGGATGAGTTTATTTACATATTGTACCCTCGATCTCCTTTTTTTCTTCTCATTTTGTTCGCTGTATTTTTTCATCATTATTCAACCGATTTTTTTTTGTGCTTGATTTTAACTTTGTATTAATTTAGTCTTATTTTTAAAAAAAATTTAGACACTTAAGCTTAATGTTAAAAAAAATCAAACTAAAAAGTTCTATCTATTTTTCTGACGCATTCCTCTTATATTGGTTTTTTTAAAAACCATTTTATTATTATAGGAATCTAAAATATGTGTCCTAAAAGGTTACCATTCTTTTTTGGTGTTCATATATTAATTCTAATTTCAAGGGGAAACATCTGCGCAGTATAATACGGAATATGTTGTGGCAATATTTATTTATATATTAAAATAATTACTCTGATAAATGGCTCTATTTTTGTAGAATTAAGTTTATTTTTTTGATATTTGAAGTTTTTTATTTATTATTTATGCATCTGTATTAAAATACAGCTTTAAAATGATAATTGCTTATTTATGGTGGGCATTTCTTTTAAATTAAAAATTCATGGATAATATTTTCAGAATGTTGATTGTAATTTGCTTTGATGAGATTTTTTAATTCCCATGAAGATTATGATTAATGCATTAAAGGAAACTAATTAACCAAAGGAAAAGAGCTAACTGTCACATGATTTTTTGACAGTTCGTTTTAAAATAGAATTATATGTTCTTAAGCTAAGGATTTTTTTATATATATAACATTCAGATATTTTGATTTATTAAAATGAAATTCACAAGCTTCTGCATATTATCTAACTTTGGTAAATAATTCATCTTTTTGTTACTATTTAAGAAAAAAAAAGGCATTGGAAGTATCATAAATTTGGTAATTTTTGTTCCCAATTGTTTGTTGGTAAAGAATTTTAGAACTAATTGAAGTAAAAAAACAAATTATAACTTTTTTCAATATGTTGAAATAATAATATCAAAACTTCAGATGAAGTAATTTTATATTTGTAAATTTCTGATACATATCTTATTGTTTTGTATATCTTGCTTACTTCATTTTTTTAAAAAAATTCTATCTGCTAATACTTTTTATTCAAATCTTTTATATGTACTTACTTGGAATTAATGTACTCAGTGTCAAATGGGAAACAATTAAGGACATGATCTTCTGATTATATTTCAATATGTTTCTACCAAAAATTCTACTAATTTTAATTTTCACTTTTTATGGAAATATTTGTAATATATTTGTTGTCCAATAAATTTATTTTAAAATGTTTAAAATAATTAACATTAAAAACTTGTAATGCTAATCTCTGAAATTATAAAGTGAAAAAATGTCCCACTTTCAGATAATATAGAGGAAGATTGTAGAAAATATTACTTATTTTTTTAAATATTTTTAATGTTGATGAATTTTATGATTTTTTTTTGTAGAAAATGAGAAGGAAAATCAGTTTCTAGTTTATAAAAAATTTTGTAGTGTCCCAAAATCTATCATTTCAGAATTTTTTTTGTATGATTCATTTAAAGATTGTGTCAATTAACTTTGTTCAAAGCTTGTATATCTGCAAAGAATTGGATGAATCAGAGCTTATTCTATGAATCATCAAGAGGAAGTTATAACACTTAGCTCTAATCAAGTCATTGAATGGAATTTAAAACTTAGTCATTGTGTTCTTACTCTTTGTACTGCTATTTCTCTATGAATTGATAAGATATTTCTTTCTAGTTGCTTATTTGTTTTAAACCAAAATGAATTGATACTATAATTTCTGAATTTATATGTATTATTCAGCTTTAAAATTTTTTAAATGACATTTTGAATTCTAAAACTTTACAAATAAAAAAAAAAATTCAAAGAAAAATAAAGTTTTTTATTTAATTAAATTTTGTAAGACATTTATTTTATATGTAAATCGCAAATTTTCTTAATGCTAATTTATGTTAGATTATTTAAAGGCGGAAGGGAAACTGAAGTTTTGAAATGTATTTGCAGCATTTACTTTTGAAGAATAATTTAAATGTTATTTTTCCCTAAAACATTCAACTATGAACATGAAAATTCCCTCCTCTCCTAAATAATTTTCTGATGTCAGAAAAATTCATTTTTATCTTAAATTATATATTTAATAGTTGCATATTTATTCTTATTACATTGGTTTTTGAAACTAAGAAAGCTTAAGATCACTCACAATTTTTTAAACTATATCATTTGTGGTTTTAACAATCTTCTGTTATCATGAAATACAGTAGTGCCCCCTTTCTCCAAAACAATTAGGTTTTAAAAACAAATGGGTTTTTTTAATGATTTTTTTTAAATGATTTTTTAAAAAGTCTTCATGTTTTATTCATAGTTTTGTTAAAATATTCACTTTTGAGAAATCATTCGTTTTAATAGTTCTAATAATAACATAAGATCAGCATTATATTTTTAAAAAATTATTTAATGTCATAGGAAAAGCATTTTGAATAGAAAATCAGAGAATTAGTCACTTGCTGATTAATATTTCTATAATGAATCATTCGGTTCATTTGCTTAGATTTTGCCATAACTTTTTATTTGATTAGATTGATAGTTTAATCTTATGTTTTCTAAAGATAATTAAATCCTTGATAACTTTCTTATTTAATTAATTGAATCTTTTCTAGATAATTCTAATACATTGGAAATATGGTTTTAATTTGTTTAAATTATAATATTTAAATGTAAATAAACATTAAACTTTTTAATATTAGTTGGAACTGACTTTTATAAATGTTTAATTTATTGTCAAGTATTCAATAAATGTATGAAATGTGTTTGGATGTTAGAAAGTTATAAAAATTATTTAAAAGCTTGAAAATCAGTTTAATTAATTCTAAAATTTTTATTTTTTCCTCACAAAATCCTATCTGTATAGAAAATACTAACAAATAGGGGAATTTATTCTTGTTCAATTGCCTTATCCCTTCCAGTAAGACGGAAACATTATCTGAATCAAGATAAATTCAAAATAATTGTCATTTTTTTTGTCTGCCTGGAGGGGAAATAGAGCTTTGAACTAAGTGATGCATATAAAGTCACACCGCCCCTCTGTGTTCGGAACCCACGAGCTTCTAACTTCTTGCTTGGTTGATCTGACTTGCATCAGCAGACTTGAGGATGCTGAAGTGTTTGGTGCGATTTGAATACCTTTGAATTCCAGGAAGAGGTCAAGATGTTCTTTCATTTTTGGAAAATAAAAAGAAACTTTTCTTGTTTTGTCCTTTTTCTTTTCATTTATTCACTTAAATATCCTTTATTTATTTTTTAAGCACTTGCTCTGAATGTTTGATGTTGTGCAATGAGATGAGAAAATCTTTAAAAATTTATCCGTTTGCATATTTTCTTTTAATGAAATAAATTAAATATTTTAAGATTTCTTTAACAAAACATGAAATGTAAAAAGAGAAATCAGTGCATAAATATTTGAAACAAACTCCTAAGTGTAAAGTATTATTTCTAAATTGTTGTTGATAATACTGTTGTATTTTTATTTATTTATTGTGAAAAACAAGCTTTTTCTTCTTTTCTGTTTCTATTTTTGGCCATATTTTAACTGAAAAATATTCAACCTTATAAAGAAAGAGTTTTTACAATTCCTGATATATACAAAAATTGAGAAACAGTTTTATTAAATTTTAATTATATGATGAAGTTAAAATATGTTTCTGCTTTAATTTCTTAGTGTTCTTTTTAAGTCTAAATTGCAACTATATTCTGTCTATTTGGTGTTTTGATCCTTGGTTTACTAAGACTTATAGACATGGTTATGTTTTTTAGCAAGTATTTTTCAGTATAAATTTAATAAAATATTATCATACTTAATATTATTTCATTTCCCATTTGCCTCGAGATTTTATTTTACTCTTTTTATTATACAGGTTAGCCTTCATATATGAATGAATAGTTGATAATGACAAGTAGACAATATGACAAAAAAAAATCTCATTGTATCCATTTAAATATTTATACCTATGATTATGATATATTTAAAAATAATTTATAGATCAAAATTTAGTTATCAGTGCTAATTATTATATTCTATGTGAATTTTTGTATTTAAATATATATCTTTATATTTTTAAATACATATTTTTTCTTGCAGCAATTAAATAATTTTCTCTCATATGATGGAACTTGCATCATTATGTTAAATAAAGATATAAAAAATTATACAGGTTAAGAGTAATTCATTTTCCTCCATAGAATGTGGACCATAAGATGAAATACAAGTCCAAGAAGGGTCAGTTACCTTTTGTAGAAATAAATGGAGTTGAAATTGCAGACTCTGATATTATTATCAAAGAGCTGAGCCAAATTTTTGGAAAAGATTTGGATGAAAATCTTACTCTGGATCAGAGAAATGTCAGCCATGCATTTGTATCCATGCTTAACAACCACACAAGTTGGTAAGAATTAATTTAAATCTATATTTAAAAAGAAACAACTTCAATATGCATTTTCTATATAATTTTAGACAATACTTTTCTATAGCTTCTATGTTGATTAAACAGCATCTTGTCTGTAATTATAGTATTTATATTTTATTCAAGATTTAAAATTAAAATTTAAAAAGAAAAATTAGCAGAAAACCTCTTTAATATATAAATATACTATTGAGATTTACAAATAGTAATAAAGTTTTTCACGTTCCTCCTTGCATTACCTTAAAAAATAAAACCCGTAAAACTTATTAAGCTATGGGAAGGAAAAAAAGTGTTCTGTTTTAATTGAAATATGTTCCTATAAATAAAACATTGCCAGTAACAGTTAATTAAGAACAGAGATCTAAAGAGTACAAAAGCTCTTTGCTGACGAATTTGGAAATTCATTTTCTCTATATGATTATTTTTCTTTTGTTGTTTGATTTAAATTGGTTTCTAATAATTTCTGTTTTGGTGTTTATAAAATCGAAAGTATCATTAAAATTAAAAAATTTCTTCAATGAGGCTATAGTTTGATTGTATCTAATTCTTGTGAAGCATGCATTAATTTTAGGCTGGTCTATCTCGTATTTAAAAATAATTAGGTATTTGATTTTATTCTCTCTATTGTATGGTATGATTTCAATATTGTGAAATAATTATAAATAATAATTTTTTTTCTTTTCATTTTCTAGGGTGATGAGATGGTGGCGTTATAGTCACCCTGGTGAATTTCTGAAAGCTGCTCAAATGGATATCAAGCGCACTTTGAATTCTAAGCTTCCTAAAGGACTGCTACAGTTTTTCTTCAAGTTGGGATTTAAAAGCGTAGGTCTTTATTGCTACATAGATTTATAATTAAAAGTTTAGGTCTTCATGATAATTGCATTATTTTTTTTCTTTGCTTTACCAATTCCTGTAAAACGTACCAAAGATATATTTTTTAATAAATATGATTTTTACAATCTTTAAAAACATTTCTCTAGTCTTTTTTATATATTTTAATGTTTTTTATTGTAGAATATAAAACGTGCAATTGGCCATGGAGTAGGTCGTCATAATTCTGATGAAATCTATGAATTTGGGAAGAAAGACTTAAAAGCTCTGAGTGAATATCTTGCTGAAAAACCATACTTTTTTGGTGATGAGCCTCATCTGGTAAGAGTTTTTTTTAACCAAATTTTCAAAGCACAATTGTATTTCCAAACTGTTTTTTTTTCTTTAATACTTAGGTGTTGGTGTAGTTCATGTAATTTTTTTTTTTTTTTTTGGTAAAAGTTGAATTTATTTTAAGAAATATGTTGAAATCATCCGTGAAAAGGAATAATGCAACATGTAATACATAATAATAATATATACAACAAGATGAGTATTATAGAAAAATTTTTATTAATATTTTTATTTAATGGAGTATATTGTGAGGATTTTTTTTAAGATGTACCCTGAAATGTAACATTCTTTTTTCACAAACATTTAGATATTTAAAATTAATTTTTTTCTTAAGTAGCCCACTTTTTCATCTTTACAATTTAAAATAATTTATCACTGGTTTCTTTTCTTTCTTTTTTTTTATCAACTTTAAAATACATACAGGTACTTTTATTTTTAAACCATGTAATTGTAATTATTTTTTTCGAGATTTTGTATTTGATTCAATATTGATTTCTCAACCATTTAAATCTGATTGATGATAAGAGTGAAATATCAGAATTATTCATGTTGCAATTTCAGTTTGGAAATTAGTATTTAAGTTTTTTTTTTCTTTCCTCCTAAATGCAGTTTTTTTTAAAATTATTTTTTATTTCAAATTTTGAACTATGTCAAATATCGGCTCTCTTGAATTGGATAATATTAGACATCCTAAAGTTCTTATTGCATTCTAACACACCATTTAACCCTCCTAAAAAAATACTGTTGCAATTCAAAGTTAGTTGGGGAATAAGATGATTATAATATATAGAGCTAAACTAAAGGGCTATTTTATTGGATATTTCATTTGTATAATTTATACTAAATAATAATAAACCAAGATGATATTTTTAATTATTATAGCTTACAATTGTTGAAGATCTATAATAGAAACTCTGTAAGTAAGTAATCAAATAACTTACCTATAATAGAACCTATAATAACCTATAATAGAAACTCTGTAAGTAAGTAATCAAATAACATCAAAATTTGCCATATAGCCCACAGAATTGAAAATTGCAACACAGAGTATCATTTGTTTTCATTAGATGGAAAATCAGTATATGTTAAAATGTCCCGAACTTTACTTATCAAGGTATATTTAAAAAATTATTTTGATTACAGCTTGACTGTGTTGCATTTGCCCATCTTTGCCAGTTCGTGTATGTGCCATTTGGTGGCATGAAGGAGTATCTTGAATCAGATTGCACAAATCTCCTGTCTTTTGTTGAGCGAATGAAGGAGAGGTACTGGCCTGATTGGGATGAGATGTGCAAGACCTTGGAACTCAATACACATCTTCCCAAGAAGGTGGAGGAACCAGCAAAGGAGGAAAACAATAAGGCAGCCGAAAAGAAGGAAGGCAAAGAAGCTGAAGAAGCAGCTAATGAGAAAAACGAGAAAGAAGAGAAGCAGGAAAAGACTGATGAGAAGATTGAAACCAAGGAAGAAGAAAAATCAGAAAAACCAAAGGAGGAGAATAATGAAGCAAAGGAGTGAATATGATCCTCACCCCCACCTATTTTAGAAATTTTTTTAACTGGAGTTAATACTCCTCTCAGTCAAAGCTTTAAGTGGATCAGTGTTGTGTTGTGCTTGTTCCAAAAAAAAAAATAATCGCAGCTATTCTGTTGTTGTAGCTCATAATATTATAACTAAGCCTAATTTTTTCTTCCATTCCATTTTTTGAAGTTTTAACTGGAAATCTCTTATCCCCCATTTTTTTTTAATAAGTGTATTTTTTTTATATACTTTTAGATATACTTGGCGAGCTCAACGTTAGTTTAAAAACCAGCACACGAAAGTTCTGTGAACTTCTGGCAGCTCTTGGCGTTTGCTCAAATTTTTAATGTTAGGAATTCTTTTTATTCCTACCGTTAATGTTTTTATTACACTAGTCTTGCATTTCCATCAGTGGTTGCATACATTTTGTATGCATTCGATTCAGTATTTTTTTTTAAACTGAAAAGGATTTGATTTTTTTTATCTGACCTACTTAATGATTATATAAGCTTTATCTTTTTTTAATTTTATGTGCCCCTTTTGGGCTTTTACTTTTTCTGTTTTTTACATGTATTAAATATATACCAAATGAATTTTTGATTTTTTTTAATAAAAAAAATCATCAAAAGCAATGTATTAAGTGATATTTTTTTTCTCCTATTGATATGTATCATCCCTTTTTTTATCCATGATCATTTTTCATTCATGCGCCCTGAACGTGGGCTGCCAAGGAACCATTTTCTTACGTTGCATAACTCGTAACATGTATACGATATTTCATATCAATTTTAATGCAGATTATACCTTTTACTGTGCATATATATGTCTGGCTTTTTGCACTAAATTTGTGAATTGTGTCTTGTGTATTACCAACAGCATTTTACTATTGTATACCTTTGTATCTTGTATTAATTGTTAATAAATGAAGCTTTACTGTGTATCCTTGGTGTTTTGTTTGCTTATGTGTGTGTGTTTGTGTTTGTTTGCATCGTCATCCTTGGGAAAAACAGAAATAAATTTAAATGATTCTCATTTTTAATTTTTTTTAAAGGCATTTATAATTTTTGACTTTATATCATTAGTATGTTTTGTAACCAGTCATTGATCCATCTACTTTATTTGTTATTCTGTTAAATTTAAACTTATATAAAAAATGTGATGAATAATTTTTTTAATTATTATTTTTTGTATATGAAAATGCATTTTTAATTATGAAGTTTATTCCCTTTTTATTTTATGTGAAGTGGAATATACGAAGCATTGTGAAGAATATAGAAGATATATAATCTACTCTAAAAGAATTTTAAAATGCTAGTGGTTTTAAGACAAAACTTGTTACATTGCATAACTTTATTTTAAAAATTGAAAATGTCGAATATTTGCTCAGGCTAAGATGATATTAGGAATGTATTCTTCACATTGATTTTATTGACCTTTTTCTAATAAATTTGTTAAAAATGAAATGCATTTTATAATGTGAAACTAAAACATTGCTCCTGAGACCCATTCATACAAATATTCTTATTAAAACTTGGTTTGCAGGATCAACTATTAGATAAACCTGTGTTGTAATTTTATATTTAACCAAGAATTGTAGGAAATATTGGTATAAATTTCTGTATGGGAAAAAAAAAAAATCTGTATTTATTTGCATTAGATATTTTTTCTATAGAAAGTTTGGTGGAAATATATATTTTTCAATAAAGTTTCTTTATTAGGAAGTGTTGATAGCATTGATTAAATCAAACTCTAAATCATTTACTTAATTAAAATTAGCTTTAAAAGTGAGTTAGGTATACTAACGCAAATTACTTTTCATTAGTATATTACCAAGAATTTCATGTGTTCATACCTTGCAAGACAGAAAGAATTAAATTACGAGATGCAGATAGTTTACTAAATGCTTATTAGAGAATGTGAGCATGAAATCCTAAAGACTTATCAGAATTGCTCTATCTATAATCCACATGCTTTCATATATTCTGAAACTGAGTCGACAAATGCTTTCTATATTTCGAACTTCAGCAAATACGCGCAGTTGTTAAAAGTATAACATCATTTACATGAACATGATGTAAGAGTGTTTAGAATTACTCCATCAACAATATAATTGCAAAACAGGTAAGCTGCGTTCACACGAGGGCAACTATTGCGCGCCTACCAGGGAGATCACGTGATTCCTATGGGACAGTGGCAACTAACTACTCCGATGAGAATTATTTGCCATTGTCCTATTGGGGTCACGTGATCTTCCTTAGGTGAGCGTGACTTTCTATTGCGCGCAATAGTTGGCTTCGTGTGGACGCTGCTTTAGGCTCGCTCGAATGGGTGTAGAATTTAGTGAGTGATCTGGATACCTCGACAGCATTGAATCCTAATGGCCGTTACCGGCTATAATATTACTCTTCCCTTAGGAAGCTGAATTTTTTCTTCCCTCGCGTGTGAGAAGATAATTCAGTCCCGAACCGTTAAACCCCGTTCCTTTACGGATATGGTCGTAAATCTGCCATCTGACCATTGTAGGAACATTCTCCCCTGTGAATGTCGATCGGTAGCTTCCTGTAAAATAAACAGACGTCAAAGAACTCCGTAAAACCACAAGCGAGGGGAAAGAGGGCAACATGGGCCACTCTCAAGGCGTTCACGGGTCTGCAAATAATAGTAGGTCCTGTAGTATGCCTACTATTGAGGTCAACAACCATTCCATTAGCTTCTCATCCCTGATTATGGAAAGCCTCTAAGTGGGGTTCTTTCTGTAACAATATAAACTTTACAATACGAAGTTATGAATTGGCTAATTCTTCAAATCTCTCGCTGGCGTATTTTGCTGTTTCGACGTGGTTCGCAAACTTATCCTGTTGGCAAAAACTTGGCAACTCTTAAATCTCATAATAGCGAATGCTTTCACACATTCGAAGGCTGTTACTTCATCAATTCTTGTTAATAGGTATTAATCGTAAGTTATACTGGTTTGGTTCTCAATCCTCAGAAAGAAATCTGTGTGATGAATGGAGTGATTTGCAACATTAACGATGCGTCGTATATCAAACAATGGTTAAAGAAGTAAAGGATGCAAGTGCCAAAAAAATTCAAACACCACTTTTTACGTTTGTATTAAATGTACCATCTTTTATAATCTGGTAAAAATGAAAATCAATAGTATTTCAATGTGATAGCAGCATGTCGATCCCTTCAAACAGATAAAACAATATTTTACAATTTTCTAACATTTTCGCTTTGGCACTTTAAAACGCCAGTTCATAGTACATCGATTTAATACACATCTGTCTACTCGTATTATTTACTGCCTAATACACTAAATATAAGTATGCCATCTCATCATGCGCTATACATCTAATCGTTGTCTGAAGGCGTTTCAAAATCATAAGCCCCATTCGGAAATAGTCATTCCGTTAATTTATAAAGAGATTTCAATATAAATTTCTTTCGCTAACATCTATGGTAAAAATAGTAGGTCATGCTGTTAAATTCTAAATAAATCAAGACGGACACACGTGGTGTTCTTGCATATATAACCCTGTGTTAACTTAACCATCTGTTCAAGTTTGTCCGACCTTTTTTGCAAAATTCTGCACATTACAGAATCGCTGAAACGTATTGAATTGCTTATTTTGTGAAATGCTAGTGTAACAATAAACTTTTGGTGAATAGCTGGTTATTATTATAAATACTAATTTGTTTAAAAATAAAATTCTATGAAGACATTGTAATGATTCGTTGTTTATTAAGTTTATCAGAATCACAGATTTATTCTCCAAAGACTTGTATATTTCTATTGCAAATAGTGAAACTTTTCTTTAGCTGTTTTCTTCTTCTCAGCCTTCTAAACAATATAAATGTCATCAATTATTAAAAAAAATATTCATAGTTTGTAAACAAATACAATAAAAATACACATTGCTTAATTTATATATAATTTTGAAGCACATTTCTGTTACCTCAACAATAGCAGTCTTCGAAACAAAGTGTCACAAAGTTGCTTAATTTTGGTGGCTTATCAAATGGTCAATTTTGGATTAGAAAACCCTCCGCGCTTTTGCTTCAAGGAAGTGTTTAATTTCTTTAAATAGGTATGAGAGGAAAAATGAAAGGAGGAGATGTTTACATTTAGCAATAGGGTGAACTGAGATTATTCGCTTGAAGTAGAAGGCTTAATAACCGCTCATCTTTCTGCGTATCATCCCTTAGCGAAGTATAATCGTCGAAAAGTGCTGGTCTCGGGATTTTGGAACGAACGGAACAGAGCTGCAATAGTTTGCTGCGAAGTTGGTGGAAAATATAGCAGATTCAAATATCCAAATGCTAACAGAAAAACTGTAACCACGGTGTAACTATTTATTTTCCACGCAGGAAGTTTACACCAACAGATTGACCTGTAATTGCTGCCTATCATATTATTTCCCAAATCTCAACTGCAATTAAAAAAAGTTTGAAAATTAAATTAAATTAAGTTTTGTTGCTCTTTCTTCTACTGAAAAAGCTGCTCGACTGCATTTGTGTAGGACATTTCTACCGAATAATTAGTACAATGGTCATGTGACAGGCTCTATTCATTTGATTTGGAAGACAACAAAGATGGCTTGCTACCTGTCATCAACAGTGGTGCTACCTCCACAAGGATTGCTTAACAATACTGCCGTAAATGTTCCCAGGGATATAGAAATGGTTGTGGATGTTGGAGGCAAGAAATGTCCTCTACGAATTGTTTCATTTGTGATGGTGCTTTATGTTCCAGTATGTCAGAAGATGCTGTAGTGATCCTACCTTATGATGAAGCTATTTATGAATTTTTGAATGAAGATGGCTGCGATGTTATGAATCGGAACAGCTTTTGCAGCTTATAGTGCATGAGTGCCGAATTACAATAAGGTATATAACCATTCTTTCTTAATCTAAAAAAGTTAATTTTACCAAACCTTTTTCTTGATTTTCATTGAATTTCTAATGTTTTTAATAAATTATATATTCGTATGATATGAGAATTTCCATTTACGAATTCAATAATTTATAAAAACTGCCGAAAATGAGGAATATTATTATAGCCATGTGTTAAAATAAGGTGTGAACTAAAAAATATTGATACCACACATGCATCATATCTGAAATAGTGGTAGTTTATGGATATAGAATTTATGTGAAAACGCTGACGTTAAAAATGTTGTATTTGACAAAGATATTAAAAATTTTGATTTTTTTTTTAACTCGCATAGTCCAATTCCATTTCACATAATTTCAAAAAATGCAGACTGATTTCAGTTTACGGAAAATTTTCAGCGAATTATAACTTTTTTGAAATATCGGTGAAAAAAAGAAAGTGTGTGAAAATGATATGGGTTTTTTTTTCGGACTTTCACCTAAAATTGGTAAAAACTTCAAATGACTTTTTTATCATGTGCATATAGAGATTAAAACATTTTCTGGCTTTCCATAAATTATTCGGAGGCAGCTTTATTTTAAAGGGAAGGGGGTGAGGAGGTCCCTGGTCTATATGATCATGAAGTAAGAACATGAAATATTCAACTTGTTCAAACATTTTCTCGTTGAGTATCGTGTTAGATTAGATTCGAAAATGAAATAAAAACACGAAAATATCATCTTGTTAAACTATTATTTGGATGATACTTCGATAACTGAATAATCTCTCTTCTAAATGAACAAAAAAGTTTTTGTGGTGCTCTGGTGTAGAGAATTTTGGCTTCAGATCAAGAATTCGAGCTTTACTAAAAATCAGTCTTTCATACGAGAGTGATTATTAAATTTACAACCATTGCTCAAACCAAACATCTCTACATTGTTAAGAAAGTGGGATGATGACTCTGGAGTCTTCCTCATCCTCTAACAATGATTCAAATTGTTGAGCTTCCTTAACTATCAAATTTTATTAGTGTATAGTTACACGTGTAACTTAAAAAAAAGGGCGGGGGTTGATCATACAAATGAATCAGTTTAAGATCTTTTAAAAAAATGATCAAATCATTCATTGACCAAACATATTAGCGAATTTTATAGTTTTTATTTTTAACATAATGATATTTATAGGCTGAGACGCTTATTCTTATTAATTTACATCATAAAATGCGTAATGCAAAAAAAAAAAAAAAAAAAAACAAATTAGTTAAGTTGTTATGGCTTTGATAATAGGGGCGTTATGAGAAAGGGTTAATCAAAATTTTAATTACATTTTCAATTTAAAATTAATTGAATTTTATAATTTTTCAAAGATAATTTTGATGCATGTTTTGGCTCGAAAATCATTTTTACAATACCTAAAGTTAAAAAAAAGAGCATTATGGTGTAACAGCTTTATTTTTTTTACTTTTTCACCTAATTTTCTTAGTTTTTTCCAAAATTATTAATGTATATTTTGCAATAATGCTTTTCATTGTTATAGTTACTAGAATTATAATCACACGTTACAAATATTAAATGTATCGTTTATGTGCATGTTATTGATTTATAATTGAAGAGAAAATTTTAACCAGTGGGAATGGTCTCGTAAACTTTCTAATATAAATATAATTGTGCATTATTAACGCATGGCAGTGGTGAATAAGTTAGGAAATAATGTATCAGAATGCGATCTTACGCGATAATCGCATAAATGCGGTTATTACATACGAAACAGAAAACCGAAGGCATATTTTGGAGGCCTTTTTATTCGACTGATTAAAATGAAAATTGATACAAAACTGCAGTTGTAGTCACAACATAGCATACAATTATATTAATATTCATATTTTTAAATCAAGGGCCTGAATAACCTGGTTGGTAGGGCGTTGGATTCGCGTCCCTTAGGTTGCGAGTTCGAACCCCGAAGGGCTGAAGACTCCCCGCGTGTGTGGTGGCTGGCTCGCGTATAAGTCTGTCGTGGTCACAAAGTCCTTCATGTCGAGAGTAATACCACTGGGGATACTGGATCATTGGTGATCGTTCTCTGATTCAGGTCTAAATTACGATATGTGGATGAGTGAATGGAGTCCGCCCCCTAAAAAGGGTTGTGACGTGTGTGTAGCTAAGTCGTTTTCTTGGCCCTAGAAGGCGCTACTGAAAAAACAAGAGACGTACCTTTGGCTTAAACCACAAATGACTTCTTAAAGTCAGTGGGCTTGTCTAGACAAGAGCCATTAGAAACAACAACAACATATATTTAAATCGTGTTTTTCAGTTTGATTGGAAAGGCGTTGGATTCGCGTCCCTTATTGTTGCGAGTTCAAACCCCGAAGGGCCGAAGACTCCTCGCGAGTGTGGTGGCTGGCTCGCGTATAAACCTGTCGTGCTCACAAATCGCGTTGCATGAGTATCGGGTTTATCTGCTTGTGAAAGTATAGAATGAGAGAAGATCGACCCTTTGACAGATTCGGTTCTAAATCTGATAGGTATCTTCACTTCCGTCGCTAAATCCATATACCAAATTCCATCCATCTAGCTGCCTTTGTTTTTTTTTAGTTATTGTGTTAACATATTCGGCCAAATTAACTTCATCTGAAGGGCCTTTTTCAAAATTTTATGAAAATTTATAAATGAGGTTAAAGTCTATATACCAAATTTCATCCGCCTAGGTTAAAATATTTTCGATTTCTTGTGTTCACAGATAGATATAATTCCAAAAGTATGTTTTTTGGACTGGGGGAAATCTGAAACGTCGAGATTCGTCAAAATCTGGAGTTAAATTTTTATTTTCAACGATTGTAATATTTTCTATACTACTATTCTACATACGAAAAAAAAAAAAAAAAAACGAAATATAGATAAAATTCGGCATTTAGTTTTATCGCCAGAATTTCCGATTAGCTGTGAATTTCTTATCGAATCCGCGAATAGATTGTCGATCTGTCTGTTCATGATTATGTAAATGCCATGACAGAAAAATACATAGAGTTAGATCATTGAAATTTGGCACTTTTTTTTTTATTTCTGGAGAAAAGGAATAATCAAATGATTAATCTTAAATTATGAAACATTAAAATATTATATTTAATATCAAAATAATGCTAAAAATGATCGCCTTTCGGCTTTTTGACTAAAATAATTTTCTCTTAAGTGCATTATGCAATATTCTTGGTTTATTTATACATTTTTTAAAAACTATTTATAAATATATTTTTTATAATCGATAATATGCATATTCTTTTTCTCTTTTATCTACAAAAAAAAAAAGCAACAATTCTTAATAAGAAAACGTTTGTAAGCTTAGTGTAAAAAAAATTCAAATTCTTCTAAAATTTCTTTGGTTACATAACAAACTAACACAACTTTTATTTAATAAAATTTTTTTGAGGTAAAAGAATTAAAGAATATTTTCACCAATTTTTTTAAAACTGAGTCATTTACGATGTGGCCGTGTTCTGTTCCAAATTTTGTATGAAATTGAAAAGAAAAATCTCAACTTTTTTTAGTAGCAATCAATTGTCATTGCAACCGTTGAATACAAGTTTTGCTCTAAGTAAAAAGAATAAAAGTTAGTGCTCATTGAATATTTACCAAAAGAACAGTGTGACCGCAAAAACAACTTTATAATGGATTTCTAATTACTATTTTTTGCATGTAATTATTTTTGAATAAATGTTATTTAAGTGAATCTTTCAATTAATAGTCTTGAAAAGAAGGAAATTGTGTGAAAATTCACTTATTTCGTTTCGATTGAAGTTACTTGAATTTTTAATTTACAAAGACTTTTAAAAGTTAAATGGTAAGCCTCGGTAGCGCAGTAGGCAGCGCGTCAGTCTCATAATCTCTTGAACGAGTAATCTGAAGGTCGTGAGTTCGATCCTCACCCGGGGCATCTTTTTTTTGCCCCTCCTCCCTTTCATGTACATTTTTTTTAAAAAAGGAAAATCGCTAATCGGAATGATAGCAAATGCATTTAAAATAGGATGTTAAGCAAAATTAAAGAACTTGTTTGTACTTAATATTTTTTTTTTTTTTTTTTTTTTGATGACGGGTTATCTTTTTTCAATACCTTATAAATTAATCTAAAATTGTGGCTAAATATATTTTTAAGTCATCCCCCCCAAAAATAAACCCACTCATAAACAGTCAAATTAATTCTAATATTTTCTTCTTTTTTGCTTCCTAAGTACTCATTTTTTATATCAAGTTTTTCTATACCATTTGGTATTTACATCAAATTTTGCAGATTTCTGTTAAACTTCGAATGAAATTCATTAAAATGAAGTCTGTCCATCTGCCTATATGAAAAATGTTATAACTCAATGGAACCCATGAAATTGTTATAACTCAGTTACATTAAACTAAATGGCTGAAATACTTCATATAAATGTACCATCAGGAACAAAAGGTTTCAAATTAAGGCTCATTTTCATCCTTGGTTGTTTTTTCAGTGTATTCGTGATTATCTAGAAATGTGAACTCAAAAACACATCAAGTGAAATGCATGAGAAAATGTCATTTTTGTATCAAATTTGCATTTGCTATAAAACCGATGTTGAATTTTGGACCAATCACTCCACGAGAAAAAGTTCTTCAACGAAATTCTCTACAAGACGAACCTGAACGCAAAATATGTAAATGAAAATGCCATGAAGGTTTTCTCTTTTATATCTGGGTAATTTTCGTTGTTATGATATGGACACTATTAGTTTGGGCATATTTGAAGTTTCAGCAATTTCAAACAAATTTGTAAAATTTCCTGCCTAAATTTCTCTTTTGCATATTCTGCGTATAATGGAATAAACAGCAAATTTCTTACAAAATATTTAGAAGGTTGCAATGTTTGTGTATATATGCGAGTGTGATTTGTCCTTGAATATGACTTGTTTAATCAAATACAAATGACGGAGTTGGCTTTTTTCTGGGGGTGATGTATATGCCCTACCTCCAGAAAACTACCTTCTTCACATGATTGTCAGAGTTAAGAGTTTTACTACTTTCTCTCACTAGTTTATCTTTTCTATAAAAATTCAATAAACAATGCTTATCTTTTATCCTATTGTACCATTCATATTTGGTTTAATGAGGTCGAATTGAAATGGCACTAATGAAAGGAAACAAAGGTATAGTTAAATTACAAGGGGCCGGCTTCCTGGCATAGGGGTAGCGCGTCTTACCCCTGATCTGGGCGTCCCGGGTTCGAGTCCTGGTTCGGGCATGGTTGTTCCTCTTCTATGTTCTATCTGTGAGGTGTGTGAATGTGCCCCCCTGTAAAAAGGGGTTGTGCAAGCGAATGAGTGATGCGTGAGTAGTCAAGTCGTACTCTTGGCCCAAGTTGGTTCTACGATAAAAACAAGAGGCGCTCCCCCTTAGGCTTAAATCGGCTGTCTTCGAACAGCGGGCTTATCCGTGGCAAGTGCCATAAGAAACAACAACAACTACAGATTACAAGGGGAAAAATAGAAATTAAAGAGTTAAAGTAAGAATATATTAGTGAGGGGAAACAGGAATACAGACTAATGAAAAAAAGCAGGAACAGATACCATCAATGAAATAGGGACAACGGCTATTGATGAAGGGAAACAGGAGCAGATTATCCTACAAGCCAATGGAGGTTAGTTTTATCTTTAATTAAGTTGAACAAGCACAATATTTTAAGATTTTAATGAATTCTATAAGAATGCTTAGTTTTACAATTAACACAATAACGAATTTTTCCAATAATAAATGCCCAATGAATTAATGACTAAAAGTTATAAACAAGACATGATTAAAAAAACTAAAATATATTATTTTATGTTAAAAGACAAAATGAATCGTGTTTTATAATGTAGAAAGTATTAAAAAAATGTCTTATTGTTCTCTCGTAGAGAAAAAGATCGTGTAAAGAGATCCTACTGGAAGATCTAACAGCTCTTTGAAATTTCCCAACTGTTTCTCTGTGGGTTTTTAAGACGCTTACTTTTCCCAGTCCTCAACTTTACTCAGATAAAATCTGCTTTTCATGTTTCTTTTAATTATAAATTCTTTCTTAAAGTTCTTATGTCTTCTTTTTTATTAGACTAGTACAAGTTTGTTTTCTATTTTTTCTTTTTCTTATCTTTCGATTTTTCAGCAGGTGGCTCCTGTTTCTTGACCTTCGGCTTTACGGCGAGATCATCAGGTCTTAACTTAATCCTCGGAATTATATCCCACAAATCTACCTTCTCTTCCACACTCAATGCTTTAGCTAACTCAATAGCCGTGGCTTTCGGAACGGCCAGCGGACTATTCACCAAACCTTTAGCGAAGTCATCTATTGTCATTTTGCCAGCATCTTCTTTATCATCCTTTTTAGTGTCTTCATCAGCGCTCTGGGCGGCTTCAAACTTTTGAAGAAGAAAACTAGCGTGGATACCTTTAAAAACATTTTTAAGAGAAAGTCCCTTTTCATCTGCAAGTTTCTGTGCACAAGCCAGCGCATTAGTCTCGTTTATGGTGTCGGTGTCCGTTTTCCAATACTCTCTTGAGAAAGGATCGTAGCGGACTTTCGATCCGTATAACACCTGAATAGTTCTTCCGCTTTTTTTATATTTGGCTAGCGTTTTCTCAAAGGTAAGATTTCCTTTTATAGACGATAAGTCCAACAGCTTCAAATTTTCGCCAATTGAATTTAGAACTACACTTGCTCCAGGTCCATGAAAAGGATTATTATTCAATCGAAGCACTTCAAGTGTTGTACACTTTTTAAAGGCAGGTGCTATTTCAGAAATGCCTTTATTCGTGATGTGATTGCTACTCAAATCCAGTATTTGCAAAGTTTTGTTGGTGCGAAGACCTTTGGCTATATCGGATGCAATCATGTCATTAATGCCATTCTTGGAAAAATCAAGATGTTTCAGATTCGAATTTTTTAAAGCATTAAAAAGACCAGCAGCTCCTATTTCTATATGATTGTAACTTAGATCCAGTTTCTCTAAAGCACTGCACTTACTTATCAATGAACCGAAAACCAACCCACAGTCTGGACCTGCATCGTTTCTACTCAAAATAAGCTCTTTGGTTCTGTCAATTTTCGCCAACGCTGCTGCTATTTCCATAAACTCTTCGTCGCCAAGATTGTTCTCCGCCAGATCTAAATATTCCACACAATGGCACACTGAAATAAGATCTCTCAAATGATCTGCGCTGTTCTTGTTTATTTCGTTGCATCTCAAATTTAAACGAATTATATTTTCATTGTTGCTTATAAGAGTTGGTATGTAACGTAAACTTTTGGATCCAAGTTTATTATAAGACAAATTAAGATCCTTCACAGTTTTGCATGGCATCAAAGCTTTAGCAACAGCTATGATGCCCAAAGGTCCAATACATTGATATGACAAATCCATTAATTCGCTTTCTATGCATGACAAAAAGACAGAACATTCTGGCACCTTAAGAGCGTTGCATAGTCGGATATAAACATCCATTACATCTTTTTTTGCAACAGGCATTTCCATTTCTTCAGCGGAAGTTGGTAGTTTGCGTAACCTTTCAAGCGTTTCCTTAAGTGTTTTTCTGAACTCAATATCCGGATCATCTTCAGATTCTGCATCATCATTTTTAGGTAAATCCATTTCTATGAAATGGCACGAAAAAATGAAACTTGAAACTTCGTTCTTTTGTTTGTTTCTTTACCAATATGCTTACTCAAGTGGCATTAGCAGAGTTTTTCTGCATTTCTTCTTGCATTACACATGAAGTAGTTTAATATTGGTTAGGTTTTAAGTTTGCTTTCACCAGCTTTGTACTGGTTGAGGGGGGGGGGAGAATCCAAATTCGTTTAGAAAACAATAGCTTTTGGTTGAAATCTAGTTTAGGGTGTCCATTCTCTACGTCAAGGATGCCAAGTTGTCAATCAATATAGTTGACTGGATAAACAACGCAATAAAATAGTTATGTCAGCTATGTTCATTTTTGACTTTACCAGCTTGGCATTGCTGGCATCCTTGGCGAAGTGAAAGGGCATCCTAAACTAGGTTTCCAACCCTGTTTTATGAGAAAGCAATATCATAAAACTAGTCAGTACCGTTTTGATTCCTTTTCTGATATTTTTATCAACTAATGGAATCGCTTCATGCCTATTAGGTATGTTCAAATGCGCCGTGCCATTTTAATTGCAGAGTTTATTGAGCTTGTTGTAAAAAGTTAATGACATCACAGCATTACTACAAACAGAAATTTATAGTTAAATGTTAAACTAAATGTGTAATTGTCCTTTTATTTTTTTGTCATGCCACTTGAATCGACACCATAACCATTATCTGTTTCAACATTATCTTTATTTTATTACTAACATTATTTAGACAGAGCTACCAAATATAACAGAAATATATTTTGGAGAGTGGAGATGATTAGGAATTATTTTTCAAAATTTTAATTTAAATAAAAGATTGAAATTTATTTTAGGGAGCCACTTCACCTCGTCAAATATGGCAACAATGCCAAGTCACCAATCAAGTTAGCTAACCAGATAAATTATATTGCGAAACAGGTATTGCGAGTCATCTTGATTTCCAACTTTGACGACTTAATATTATTGGCAACCTTGGCGAAGTAAAAGGGCAGCCTAAATTAATTTCAGACAAATAAAGCAGGCATTCCAAACTTTTCTGCTTATGTAAACCACTTGTTGAGTAAAAATTATTGAGAGCTCCTTATTAAATATACAAAAAAAAAAAATTACTTATAATGCATGTATATTAAGTATTTTATACATGCGTATATATCAGTATTAGTAAAGCCTGTAAAAAGATTAAAACTATATCGTTAAAAAAGTAAAAAGCTTCCTTAATATTACATACTACCGAAATAAATGAAAACTCAAAGAACAAGCCATCAAGACTTAAAAAATATATAACCCTCATTCGGATTTTTTGATATTTTTTGTCACATACAAGAGAGAACCAATACCTGGATTAAAACGTGGCAGTTTCTGTGTTCAATTTGTTTCTATACTGTTCGTTCTGATCATTAGTCGAGAATAGTGGTAACATCGAGCGTAGCAAAACATGGATACAGCTAAATACTATTACCGAACGTTTATTCAGAACAGAATTAATGGTGTTCTAAAATGCGATTTTAGATTTTGGTCGCATGATAGTTCAATTAATGGATCTTCTTTGTTCGAGGACATTTTCCCTTTATGTAATCTTCAAAAGGATTGTCTTTCCATTCGTTTTCATCTTCAATCTTCGGAAAGCAGCGCCAAAAACAAATACGAAAAGGTTGATCAATTGTCCACAAGTTAGGACTATTTAAATAAAAAGCAAACACAGATGTTCTATATGATAACTTCCGAAAATATTATCACTCAAAGATCATCTTCACACTATTTTTAGTGTTATTTTTGTTATAGTACTTTTTTTTCTCCTTTAAGTTTGTCGATTTTTTAAAAATGTTTTTATACATTTTTTTTATTGTTGCCGATGAATCAGAAACAACTTTTATTGCTTCTACAAATATTTATTCGTGTTATTTTTTCCACCATTGAAAGCTATGAAATGAAAATTCAATTTATTCACTAATTGCATTGGGTGACCAACTGGTTTGCCATGGATATTGATTACCTTCTATTTTTTATACATAACTTGTTATTTACGATTTCCTAGATAGTTTTTGAGGATCAAATTTTTATAAACACTAAAACTTAGCTTTGTGATCTCTATCGTACAGTCTATTCTCTTTACTGTATACATGAATATTCCTAATGAAGATGTATCCAATGACTACATAATACCATTAACTAATGGTAATGTAATCCATTTTCTAAATGTACATTATCTTTCATGGTACTGGGACTTCATTATCTGATTCCATTTTTGAATGATTGAGATATTAAACAGAATCTTCCTCCCATAATTTTGAAAAATGAATAATGTTTTGCGATTAAATATCTGATGAAACAAACAAAAATAACTATTTGAATTGAATTGTAACGATGGAAAGTGTTTTTCCGGCATCATGCGATAGTGTAAAAAAAAAATAAAAATTGCTTGATTATTTAATTGGTAAAGTTTGAAGGACAGTATTTTTTTTAATTTGAAAATGGAATAAGAATTATATTATTGAATATTATTTAAAAGAATTATTGTGGAAACGTCTAATAGTCTCGCTAAGTTTTTAATTAAAAAATTCACACACACACGCACACGCACGCGCACACACGCGCACACACGCATGCTCACACACACACACACACACACACACACACACACACACACACACACACACACACACACACACACACACACACACACACACACACACACACACACACACACACACACACACACACACACTTTAATTTGTACATTTCCACCCTTTTAAGTCTCTGATTTTAAAGTTGATAGGTCTGAGTCAAATAGTCCGGCCTATTGAAAAAAAACCCTACAGCCTCTTACCTATTCATGCCCATTTTCTCTTATTAGTAGGGAAGTTATCAGAGAATATCATAAATAATTAATTTCTTATTTCATAATTTTTTTAATCTATTAATCAAATTTTCTCTGATATTAAGCAACATTTATTTAATGACTATAATTATGTTTAATATATGCATGTAGAAAATGGAAAAAAAAAATATTAATAAACTTAATTGAGTTTTCACGTAGTATAGAATATTAAATCGCCCCAAGTTAATTCTACATGATATATCTCTTGCAAATCGAGAAAGGAGGCAGCACAATCCAGGGTGAAGTTAAATGACAATAAAAAGTAAGACGGTAATACAATTGTGAATCACATGAATTGACTTCAATCAATCAACACTATAATTAAGAGAAAATTAAATATATTTAAAAGCAATTTTCAAATCTCAAAACAATAAGGGAACTAACTAAAAAAAAACTTGATGAAAATGCATCACCAGTTGTCCGTAAACCATCTCGAGGAAATCCAATCCTCCTGAGTTCCTCTTGATAAACACCGAACTCTAAATAATCATTCTTTGATTCACTCGGGTGTCATTTGATTGATAGAAGTTTCTAAGTGGTCACTATGGTTCAGATAACATCTGAACCACAGGCATATATTGGTCTCGGACTTTTGCTTTGCCATCTGTTTCTGTATCCAGGTCACGTTCGGATTCGAAGCATCCCGAAAGGAGGATCCAATTGACTTTCGACAGGGTCGTTTCTCACTAAGATCATTTGAGCGTAGCATCCGGATTCTATCCAGTAAATAAATGGGAAAGAAAGCGTTATTTACTGAGATGAATGCTCTTATAACTATGAGATATAAGGTCGAATTTCTTGGCTGTTTGTGTTCATATAAATAAGTCATTATGGCTACATTTGTAGGTTTGTCTGTTTCACATCTTTTTCTGCCAGATTAAATTCGTTGTCGTCATCTCATCGCGGTTCAAAATGACGAGGTCCGTCCCAAAATAGCCCTAGTGTTGCTTTAAAACGGGATTTTAATATAACTAAACTAAACTGTATCTTGTTCACGGCCGACAGACATTCGAAAATTTTTCTCGGACGCAGAAAGATCTGAAACGAGGAAATGCATCAAAATTTCGAGGTTAAATATTTTAGCGACTACAATAAATTTCTTTTTACATATTTTGTATAAAAAAAATCGACAAAACATCCTTTATAGTTATTAAAAAGCATATTTTGGAAATGATTTTTTTATCGTTGTGGAATTGGAATCTACGTTAATATTTATTTCGATGAGTTTTGAAAAATTCTCCATGGTTTTAAAAGGTCTATCTTTATAAATGTATAAACAAATGAATCAATGAATTATTGATCAGGTTGCTAAAATTCTATAAGAATGTCTGCTGATTCTGTTCACATGACTGCGAATCAACAGATGATGAAATTATCTGCATGGAAATATGAAATAATAGCTATTTTTACTTTATCGTGTACATAAACCCCTGGGGGGAAAGCTCGAAATGAGGATGTGATGCTTCCTGTATGATGTTTGGATCTCGCCACCTTGAAGGGTACACAAAAAGATGGAGGATCTGTCTCCTTCCATCGATGACGGGACGTACTTCCTTCGGGAAGGGTTGTACCGTGGCCGGTGATGGCTCTTAGGACTCAACCACAGTTCTCACCAGTGTTGCTGTTGCGGCGGTCCGGTCATTCAGTTTTCGTTATCCGTGTGCCTTCGGGTCGGTTGGAGAGTCAGTGATATGACTTATCGTGTACATAGTACATAGAATATAAAGTAATAGTCAAAAAATTTGAACTCGAGATTTTGACGAATCTCCACGTTTTAGATTTACCTGAGTTCGAAAAATCACATTTTTGGAAAACGTCCTTCTGTCCGTCTGTGACAAAGATAATTCAAAAACACGAAAGATTTTTGAGCTAGATGGAAGAAATTCGGTAAACGGTCGTTACATCAAATATGCAGATTTCTATCAAATTTTGAGTAAAATGTGTTCAGAGGAAGTCCATCTGTCCGATTGTTCGAATATAAATTAACACGATAATTACAAAATAAAGAGAGCCAGATTTAAAATCCATAGTGTAGACACATGTCAAATTGTGAGCCAAATCCAGGAATGGGTTTACTGTCCGTCGGTCTGTATTTTCAGAAATATATAAACGCGATAATTCAAAAACGGAATGACTTAAATATATCAAATTTGGTGAGGGATTTTGTGACTACAATTGCAGTTTTGAGCCAAATTTTTGTTTTAAACCGTTGGGAAAAACGCGTCTAAAACACAAATTCGATTTTCAGATACTATTAATCGTCTGCCAGAGATTAATCGTCTACAAAATTCGCCAAGAATGACACAATGGATTCAGCAAAAATGTTAAATTCAAGCCAAAAGGAAGAAAGTTAGATAGGTAAGATTCAGTACACATATTTAACACCTATACTATAGGCATCTGCCAAAGTTTGAGACTAAACCAACTAACTGGTTGACTGTCTGTCGGTTTGTACTTTGGGAAATATGTTAACATAATAATTCAAAAACGCACTAATTTAAATATATGAGATTTTGTGACTTGAAGTGCTGCTTTCTGTCAAATCTTTGTTCCAATCGGTTGAGAAAAACGTGTCTAAAACACAAATTCTATTTTTGGATACTGTTAACGTATGCCAGGGAATAATCGCCAAATAACTCGCCAAGGATGACACCATAGTTTAAGTAAAAATGCTAAATTCAAGTCAAAATTTAATAATCTGTGATTATTATTTCCAATTTCCATTATTATTTCTAATGCCATGGAAAGTGTTCTGTGCTATGACAAGTTTATTAAAGGGTATGCGAGAAAATTTTGAGGAGACCACATCCGTTGATTTGGAGCTTCGGGATTAGTGCTACAAGTGTATTGAAATGTAATCCAAACCCATGAACGAACGATACTGACTCATAATTTTAAATCTGAATGCGCTGGTGTAAAAGTAAGAAAAAACCGAAGGACGACGAAATTTAATTAATGTCTGGCTCTGCGGGGATCAGTTACTGCGTTGGTGTAAGTTGGCCTTAATTAAGATTTGAAATAATTAAATAAAATAAAGCTTGCAAAATCTAATGTAAAAAAGAAGGTAGAATTCATCAATCGTGTAAGTAAGTTTATCATTACAAGAAACGACGCATGCAAGATTGCGTCGTTATACGACAATGAAATTTAACATTCAAGCAATAAGTGAAAATTTAGTTCAGTGTACAATCTTAACATGTCATAACAAAACTTCTCTTAAAGAAGCATTAACAAAAATGAAATATGATGAATAAAAAAATATTACATTTCGCTTTTTTTATATAACAAAAACAAACTTCTTTTATATGGAAAAAACAAAATCCATAAATATACATGTCATCTGTGATATTTTTATTAATTCGACGTAAAAAATCGTCTGCGCCTTAGAATTCCTGCAAATTAGAATAGAAAAAAGAGAGGGGGGAAAAAAAGAGAAGAAAATTATAATAAATGAAATAACTGGCAAAAGCAGGTCAAAAAATAATGAAAAGAAATAAAATGAATGAAAAATTTTAAATAATAAAATTTGCATGTCTGCTGAGTATTAATGGATTTTCAAAAGCAATTCAGACAAGCAGAAGAGAAAATGCAGACGACTTTTTATGAAATTTCTTGAAATAAGAGATAAAGAAAGACTACTTAACGCATGATGTTGAAATGGGCCATAATGACCTCATGACTCGAAAACGGCGAACGTTTACAAAGAATAGACGTCAACAGACTTTAATTGTTAAACTATTCAAGGTCTTTCATGGACTGTGGCATCAAAGTTGTAAAGTTAAGTTTTAATAGTTAAGGAATAAATAACAAGGATGATGTATTTCAAAATTTGTTTGATTTGGAACAGGCATTGTTCTTAATAAACAATGGAACAAAGCACCAATTGTGTAGCATTTATATGGTATCTTTTCTGTTCTAATTATATTTTTGAACAGATAGAAACTATATTTTGGCTACGAAAGCTTGCAAGACAAATAATGCTTAAATTTTGTTCAAAAGTTATTATGCTAAAGCATAATGGTATTCGGGACTTCATTTATAATTTAGAATTTCACATTAAATAAACCTAAAAAATTTATTTCATTAGAAAAAAAGAATAAGTTAATGCTATAACAAGTAAAAACAACAACATTCGAACACAAAAGGAATGCGAATATATGTTAGTGTTCAAATTAATTCAATTCAAAAATATATTTTTTGGACTGAAAGAAGTATTAAACACAAGAATTCATCAAAATCTTGAGGTACAGTTTATTTGATGATTACAATTATTGAATTTACGTATCTCGTATCTATAAAGCAATGATATAAATGTGAAATAGAATTTATAATTTTCAAAACAACATAGAAATTTTCTGATGACTTAACATTTCCTCAGAAAAAAAATTAAAAACTTCTTATTATCTTCTTTTATTGATTATCATATTTCATCAACAATAGTTGATAATTTATAGATATTTGATTGACAAGTCATTCTAAATTAACTTTTAAACGAAAATGAATTTTTTTGGTACTTGTCTGTTGAAATGGAAACCAAAAAGTGCCAAGAAAAAATTTCGCCAATTTGGCGATTTCAATCTTTAAACTACATTGCATGCGATTCTCACGTTTAAAATTTTTCGTAATATATATAGTAATTCACTAGAATATATTTTTATAATTTAGCAATTTTCTCTTGGTGCTTTTTGGTCGCCTTTAAAAGCGACAAGTACCATTTATTTTATAAGAACAGGCAGTAACTAACGCTATTTATAAATTTTGATTCAAAATGTGGTTTTAATTGAATTGCATTTGAGCAATGCAATTCGTTTTTCAGGTTTTAAAATTTGTCTTTTTTATATTTTGATGCTTATAGTCATAGGCAGAATTGCTGTTCAAAAAGGAAGAATTAAATATTTTTTCTCTTAAAATGCGCGATGCAGTTATTTATAAAAATATCTGGCAGCATCACTTAGATGTTTATATAAATTTTTACAAATAGTCATATTAAATCAACTTTCAAAATTTTTTAATTTATAATCTAAATTTTTTTGGAGCAAATTCAGTGCAGTTGATGTAAGATTTTCCTGAAAGTCATTTAAGCCAAGCACTTTTATATTGATTACGATTTTAGGTTTTTTTAAACGTGAGTTTTAAATGTTTTTTACTTTAAAACTTAATGTAATTCTAATGTGTGACCTAGGTTTGTAAGAAATTTGTAGTTATTCAGCGGTGATCAAAACAGGAATGTTCTTTTAAAAGGTTTTATTTAATTATATTTTTAAATAATTTTATACTTTTTTAGCTAAATTCTTGTATATTTCTAAAGATAGAATATTGTAATAGGTTTTACATTCACTCCCTTATATAGTAGAGCTTTGGAATTTTACATAACTATATGTTCATGATGCAAATACACTATTTTAATTTTTTGAAACTTGATTATCAGTTAATTGATTAATTTTAATTAGTATGATTTCAGATGAAAAAATGGCCTCTAATTAAAATTTTGTAGAAAAAAAATAACGTGATTTATTGATACACTGAAACCGCTTAACGAATAATTTGTTCTCGAATTTTACTCGTATAGCTAAACATTTAATAAGTAAAACTATATTTTTTTCATAGGAATTCATGTAAAATAGGAAAATGTTTTCGATTAAAAAAATACTCCAACAGATTTGTAATAATGTAATTTTTCATGTATAATTCATGATTTTTTTACAAGAAAATTGTCTGAGACTTTTGTCTTTGGCGGCTTCTCAAAATTTGGCGAAAATAAGACACAGTATTATCGTTAAATGAATTCTGTACGATTTAGTTTTAACGACGATCAAAAAGGGCCAAGAAAAAATGTCAGCAAATTATAAAAATAACTCAAGTGCATAAATATATTGACGACTGAAATCACCAAATTGGTGAAATTTTTAATTGGCGCGAAGTTACGACCGACCAATGAATTTGCAAGGAGCATAGCTACTGCCTGATTAAAGTGACGCTTCTCAATGTACGATGAAATAATTTCCCATGCTTTTCCTTTTTTTCACTAGAGGGTTGTTGCTCTATTGAGGTTATTATTTAATCCTCACGTGACCAAATCTTCTCTGAAGCCTTTTTTGCTGTTACAAAGAATGCAGCTTCATAAATTCTTCTTTAATTCTGGTTTTCTTCTATTTGCTCTTCGTTATCATTACTATCTTTCTTTATTCCCATAATCTTAGTCATAGACATAATTTCGTCATAGCCATAAACATAATTTAAGGTTCCACAGACACTTGTTCGAAGTCGCATTCGACTACGCTGTCCGGCCAAAACTTCTTCCATGCAGATAGAAGAATTCGCTTCAAACAACATGTGACGTCACAGCGCTCCTTGCCATTCGTACAGGGAAACATCACCCGTTAAGTCAAACATTTTTATCAAATTTTGTTTTGCTTGTTATGCGAATTGCTAGTTAAACAAGGTTGACTTATATCACTAATCATCTTGGTTTTCCGATAGTAAGTTGGTAGGCTAATTCGCTGCGAATATTGGTTTTATTTAAGTTCAATAAAATATCTTAAGTGTAATTTGATGTTGATGTATCCCTCAATAAAATAATATGTAAACCATTATTAAACCAACTAGAGTTAAAGTATTAGTGTACTAGCCTTGTACCGTTTTATTTATTGTGAACATGAATTTTTGTAATGGAGTCAAGTTCGGTAACATCACAGTGCCATTAACAACATAACTGTGATAGTAATCAATTTTTTAATTGCGTATTAACCCCTTCCTTGCGCATTCATATTTCTCATGGGAAGTGCGTAGACAAAAAACCGAATCTTTCAACAATGGAAGGAAAATATGCCATTAAATATTTGTTGAAATAAAGATGACAGTTTCAGTTTCTTATAACAATGAAAATTATTGCTGAAAATTAATAAAAAATATTTTAATGTGAAAATATAAAAAAATATCTCGGCAGTTGATTTGGTATTATTATTATAACTTTTAAATTTTAGAACTTTCTAATAATAGTTTTATTTTTTTGCAAAAATATTTTCTGAAGCTATTGTGGAAAAGCTCTAAAATCTCACTTAATCTTTACTTAAAATTCTAATTAAAATTTTAAAAGAATCGCCCCGAGATGCACGTTTCCGTATCCAAAGTATATTTGCGCCAAATTTGGGAGGTCTAAGTCAAATATTGTGGCTATCGGCAACACAAACATACACTTGACTCCCCCTCTTACGTCTCTTCTATTAATACAGGAGAATTTGTCTCCTCATATTATCTTATATTATTAGAAATTTTTTATTTAATTTCACTTTTTTCATGTTTTTTTATGAAATTTATCACTTTTTTCATGTACTTAATTTTGCATCTACTGCTAGATGTATTAAAAGATCAGAATTTATAACCCACATGCAATTTGAAAGATATTATTTAAATATTTTAAGAAACAATCAGTTAATTACTAATCGAATTAAATTTTGATTCCTTACCAGTGACGCCATCTGGTAATAAATTTAAGAAAAACGATCTTACGGAAAAAAAGTTGAAAATAAACCCAAAAAAATGTGCAATTTAGTATGCTTAGTATACTAACTAAAGAAATGTAATTAATTTAAAAAAAATTAACTTTAACTTCATTACATATTATATTTAAGAAGATTAAGTGCATTCTTATAAAAGAAAAGGGTTTGGAAACAAATTTCAAATAATTCTGTAAAGAAATTTCTGAAGTAAAATATAATTTCAAACAGTAAATCGATCCACAAATATCTATTATTTTTAACCACGCAGAAATTTTGGTAATGGTTATTACTATCGTTTTAATTTCACATTTACAAAGGCACTTATTAAGCAGCAGTATTACTAAGCACATAGTTCGTGCGGATTCGACTTTTCCGTGTTTCATCAGAAAAACGAATTAGGGTTATAAAAAAAAATCAAGAAAAACTTAATTCCGCTACTTGCACTGTCCAAAAAATCGGATTTCTCTGCTCTTTCATGCGCACTTGAACGCTTACGTGCCTTTTCAGAATGAAGAGGTAATAGTTTTGACAAAAGAGAGCAAAAAAGATCTTTTTTGTAGCTCAAAATTTACATACAAAAGGATTTTAGAAAAACTATTCTATTGAGAACGGAATAAAAAAATTTTTTTGGCCTTTTATGCAACGTTGTTTGGCGTGAATGTTTTTGTAAATAAAGCGACGGCGTGAGTTTAATTATTCACGGTGAAACATTCTTTTTTTAGATGCTGCTATTCTCTAAAAATGTAGGTACTCGTTTTTTGTAATATAATCAAATATACTTAAAAAAATTCATATTAATGAAATTCCTGGAGATAAAGAAGTATTTAAACTATAACTAGAGCACGTAGATAGTTTAGATTCACGTAAAATAATACTTATTTTTACCTTTTTATGTACGTATACAAATAAAAAGTAGTGTAAAACGTCAAAACATTCGGATTCAAGATTTTCAGGAATTTCAGTGCAGAGAAAGTATAGTAATAGTCAAAACATTCGAATTCGAGATTTTGACGAATCTCCACGTGTCAGATCTCTCTGAGTTCGAAAAACGCATTTTTAGAACATTTTCATCCGTCTGCCTTTGACGAAGATAACTCAAAAATGCTTTGAGCTAGACGGTTGAGATTTGGTATACGATCTTTACGACTCATTTGCATATTTCTATTTGTGTAAAATCTATTCAGAGAAAGCCCGTCTGTCCTGTTGCTCGGATACAAGTTAATACGATAACTACATAATGAAGAGAGCTAAATAGATAAGATTCGGTCTACAGTTTAACATCTATAGTGTATATATCTGTTTAATTTTGAGCCAAATGGGACGCGGTGGCATGGTGGTAAGGTCTCGGCTTCGGAACCGGAGGGTTTCAGGTTCGAGACCCGATTCCACCGAAGAACCGTCGTGTAAGGAGGTCTGTTGCACGTTAAATCCGTCATGACCAAACGTCCTCCCGCTGGTGTGGTGTGGAGAGGGAGGTGCCAGCTCAGGTGTCGTCTTCGTCATCTGACCGCGGTTCAAAATGACGAGGTTCGTCCCAAAATAGTCCTAGTGTTGCTTCAAACGGGACGTTAATATAATTAAACTAAACTAAAACTTCAGCCAAATTCAATTAGAGATGGAACCGTCTCTCTGTCTGTACTTTCAGAAACATGTGAAAGCGATCATTCAAAAACGCAATGACTTAAATGTATTACATTTGATATGGGATTTTGTGAATACAAGTGTAGCTTTGTGTTAAATTTTTGTATCAATCAACTGGGAAAACCGTGTTTAAAGCATACATTCGATTTTCGGGTGCTATTAACAGCATGCTAGGGATTAATCGCCAAAATTCTTGCCAAGGATTACCCAATAGATTTTGAAAAGAATGTTGAATTCACGCCAAAAGTTAATATTTCTTAACCATTATATGCCAGTGCCATATAAGAAGTTCTCTGGCATGGCAGGTTTATAAGAAAATATGCGAAAAAGTTTTGTTGAGACCCGTTTTTTTTTTTTTTTTTTGTATTATATATGTCTATTTTGGACTTAATAATTCCAAAGTGGTTTGAGTTCGACGAATAAAATTTGGTGTATGGTCTTTATATAAAATACGTTGGTTTTTATCAAATTTTGAGCGAAATTCATTCTGAGAAGGTCTGTCTGTCAGTGCGAGTGCAAATGAATACGAAAACTACAAAACGTGAAGAACTAAATAAATAAAATTTTGTATAAATGTTAAAAACCTAAAATGTTGGTCCGTATCAAATATGGAACTAAATTCGTGAGGAGGTGGCACTCTGTCAAAACGCGATAATTCGAAAATATTTCAACTTTGATAAATGGAATTTGGTTCACAATTTCAGTATCTAAAGTGTAGCATCCATTCGAATTTTTAATTAAATCTGTCAAAGAGTTGGTCATCTGTCAGTCTGTACTTTTGCATGCATATAAACACGATAATTGTGAAACATAATGATCTGATTAAATGAAATTTGGTATGCTATCTTGTGATTACAATTGTAGCCCTGTGTCAAAATTTTATTTCAATCTATGGGAAAGAAAAGTGTTGAAAATACATACTTGCTTTTCTAATATTTGCATATTCCAACAATTACACACCAAAAAGTATCGCCATAGATCATCCGCTAATAGGATCGTCAACCGCATCTGTTTAATAATGCACAATTATCAGTTTCCTTTGTTTTACAGGGCCGCGGTGGGCTGGTGGTAAGGTCTCGGCTTCGTGACCCGATTCCACCGAAGAACCGTCGTGTAAGGGGGTCTGTTGCACGTTAAATCCGTCATGACCAAACGTCCTCCCGCTGGTGTGGAGAGGGGATGCCAGCTCAGGTGTCGTCCTCGTCATCTGACCGCTGTTCAAAATGACGAGGTCCGTCCCAAAATAGCCCTAGTGTTGCTTCAAACGGGACATTAATATAACCAAACCAAACCATTGCTTTACTGGGAAACACAACTGTCACGTGCGAAACTTTGTATATTCTTGGTTTTTATGAACTTGTTCAAGATTCATAATTTTCTGCGAGAGTGGGAAGGGGATAATTACACTTTTTTTAGAGAGTAAAGAGAAAGAGAATCCATGTCAAAGGTTAATATTATAGATATTAATAACTATAGTTTGCCCGGCTATGCAAAGCGTTATTTGGGATAATACCTTTATTAGATAGTATGTCAGAAAGTTTTGCGGTGACAACTCCTGCTTATTTTTGTCAAATTTTAATAAATTAATCAGTTTGAAAGTAATCGAAACTACTGCCGTTGCAATAAGCTTAAAAATACAAATATAAATAAATGAGGGATAATTATCTTTCCTGTGGTATTCTCCCTTCTGTTACTCTGAATTTTCAACAAGCTTCTTTTTTTGGAGATCGGGGAATCAAGATTTCGAAACTGTTATTCTTCGGCATATATCGTCACTGTTATATCAAAATATCTTTGTTAAATTTGCGCAAAAAAACATTTAATCCGGGCAAATTATGATGAAAAGTAGCGAAATGTAGAAAAAAATATATAACAGCAATTTTAGTGACTTAAATGATTGATTTAGCTAACCAAAAATAGCCATCCATTTTTACTCGGTGATATTACCGGATAAGATGTGAAAGGGGCATGGAAGTTCTAAAACCGGTTTTTCGAGTTGAAATAAAAAACTATTGAAATGGAAGAAGAAATGTCCATTAAATAATTGTAGATATTATGAAATAAAATAAGCAATAAAATGTAGTGACAAATTAATGAAATCAGGAGAAAATTGGGTAACATACCAAATTTTTTTAACCTTTGAGGAAAATTTTTGAAATTCCACCGAAGTATTTGGTTTACATTAAAAAAAAATAATTGATAAAAATTTCAAATCGATATTTACATTATTTTTGAAAAATTTGAATTAAAATTTGAAAGAATTTTACAATTATGATGCATTTCTTTTTGACTTCTTAAGAAAACATTAGAAATGTTTAATTACAATTTCAATTTTGAATTTTAATTTAATTGGTTTTATTTTAATAATGGTAGTTTGTCTTAAAGATTTTCACAATGCTTATTTGATATTTCATAAAAGTTATAACGTAATTTATCATAAAGAAAGTATGCTTGGTCAATTGCTTATCATTTCAGATGCAAGATCCAGATTATAATGAAGATCTTTACGAAGAAAAATCAAAGGTTACTATTTATTTTTATACTTTTTTTTAAACTTAAAATCTGAATTAATTCATTAAAAGGATCTCAACCTTATCTTCAGTCGTGGTCACTGTCTGCCTCTTAGTGTATTTAGATAAAGAAAGATAAAGTAACTGATTTCGAAATGTTTAAATTGCATATTTTACACTCATTAATCAAAATTTATATAAAAAAAATTGAATAAGAAAATGCATTAAGTAATTGGTTAATAATCCCAATTATTTAATGAAGATGTAACAACAGCATCAATTTAAAGATGATGTAACAATCATAATAAACTCAAAGTTGATATTCATTAATTTATTTATTTAGCAGTTGATTTTTCTTCGGAGAATGAAAATGGGCAATAGTCTATATAATTTTTAATATACTGTGATAAAAAATAATTTTAAATTTAAAAAAAATTAAAAATTTATTTTTGACATTATATAATTGATAAAGTAAAAAAAAAAGAAAAGATAAAAATAAATAATAAAAATTTGCTTTTTAAGAAATACAGTTTGATGAGAAAAAAGGCGTATGGAAAATTTTTTATCATGAAAAACTCCAATACAAACCCATTTTCCAAATGAGAACCACGAGTTCCTTCATGGCGAAAGTTTATTATATTTTCAACATCTCATCAGGTGAACCTAATGTGATATTTTAAGCACTGAATAATTTTACTTTCTCGTATAAGAATCATACAAAGAGGAAAAAAAAATGCTATTGTCAAAAAATTCGAATTGGAACTGTGCACTTCCACGACAAATCTTCAAGTTTTAGAAGCGTATAATTTGTTTGAAAACTTTGCTCTAAAGCATCAGGTTAAATACTTTCGTTTTTACCTTCCTCTGCAATTTTTGGCTTGCATTTGTTTTTTTACCCTTCGTTATAGTTTTTATGCAAAGTTTCCTATATGCTTTTATTAGATATGAAGCTGATCTATTTTACCTTTCAGCTTGTGTATAAGAGAAGATCCTCGACAAGTCAACATGATTTCTACCGGGAACCTTCATCGTCCCGAACAGATTCGGACGAAAGAAGTCCAGAAGAACCTTTCCGAGGTCATTCCTATTCCAGCGATAGACAACGAGCTGGACGACGCGCCTCGTGGTCGGAAATGACCAGAATGACGGAACCAATCCGACGTGAAATGGTACAGAAAAGAATTCCTTCTTTCGAAGGGTTGGAATTTTCCACAGACGAGCCTCTAGACTCTGAAATGGATGGTAGAGTGGAGATACGAAAAGTAAAGAAGGTGTGGTCCTACAAAACAGTGCATGAAAGAAGCGCTGATCAATCAAGTTATGGAGGACGGGATGACCAGTCAATGAAAACTTCGACAATGAAGACAGAAGATACAGGACCCAAATCAAATATAACGGCAGCTGAAGGACATGTGTACTGTCCAGTTGCTAAATGGGACGTAAGTTCAGAGTTAATAATTTGAACTAGTATGATTTCTATATTCTTCGTACAATTGGAATGTTTTGATGTGAGAGGTTCATACTCACTTCATTTTTTAAATCCAATAGAATCGCTCATCTAAAAATAACTAGATGGATGAAATTAAGAAAATAGATTTATCACTAGTACCACAGATTTGTATCGAATTTTAGACCCAATATATAAAACGCTTTATTGTTTGTCAGTAAGTATATTTGTGTATAAAAGAACTCGAAAACTTAGCAATAAACGATAAATGAAATCTTGTTGTCAACATAGAGATTTATGCCAAACTTTGGTTTGGTTTTTTCAACTCATTGAAGAGAAAACATTTGAAGTGTTTGCTTGATTTCCTATATTATTCTATGTAACACAAAACATGAAGGTCCACAATGGCCTGGTGGTAAGGTCAAGGCTTCTGAACAGGAGAGTTTCAGTTTTGAGACCCAATTACACCGAAGAATAAGCGGATCTGGTTCATGTTAAATCAGTCGGAGCCAAACGTCCTCCAGCTAGTGTAGTGTGGAAGTTTAGGAGAGGGAGTGCCAGCTCGGTGTTATCTTCGTCATCTGACCGCGGTTCAAAATGACGAGGTCCGTCCCAAAATAGTCCTAGTAATGCCTTTAAACGGGACGTTAATATAACTGATGTGAACGGAGCAACACAAAACACGCTATATTGCGTTATTAGAGAGAAAGTCGTAGGGAAAAGACTTCTGCTGATTTTATCTGCATGCTACATAGCAATTTTTTTATTAAAAAAAATTCTTCATCAATCTGATCTCTCGGATAGTGGAAATTAGAAATAGCCTTGTTGCTGTTTCTTACTTTTACGGTTATTTAATTTTATATGATCTTGACATAATATTGTTAACTGATGTCGAGATTTCGTTCGGATTATATGGTCACTTATTTCGGCCAGTGGTTATCTCAATGTAAACAGGATCTTAAATAACATTAAGATGAAGTACCGAGCTTGCTGAACCATTTCGTAGCTAGCTATTTCTAATTCATCTATTTCTCTCTGGGTTGTTGTAGGATGGATGGAGTTAGATGGATTATTTCAAATTTTGTTGTGAATGCTCTATGAACTATGAATGATTGTTATGAACATGAATGATCTAAAATTTCCATAGCATTGGCCATCTATTGGCGTATTTCTATAGCAATGAAAGAAGTGTAACGTTCTCTTGCTCATACTTAAGCTCCAATAAGCTGATTCGAGACTATGATTTGACTCAATATCAGGCAACTCTTTGTAGCACCGTATGAGTAATTTGTAGATGATATTGAATGAAATGCATTTAATCTTATTTTTAAAAAATGTCAAAATCTGAAGAAAAATGTGTTATTTCAGTTACGAGAATATGTTTTGATATTATTTTAAATAATCTTAAGGACTGTTAATGGTGATGACAGTGAGCCGACTATAATGTATACTTGATATCTAAATCTAAAGGCTTGTTCTTTAATTGTAACCACATGGAGTTTTTTCTTAAAGTTAATCCCGTAAACCAAGTTAACATCTTTGTGAAATAAATAGCATATTTTATGATATAAATATTTAATAAAACTGAAGCTACCGGTATAAATTGATATATATATATATAAACGTACAATCTATTACATGTAAAAATAACGGTCCATTATAAGTAAAAATACCAATGTAGGCGACGATCAAAATGTGGCAACTCTCCCTTTATCCGAACTTAGAAATTTTAAAAAAATCTAGCCATCTTGAAAAGGTTCTTTGGGTATGAATCTAGCCTCAGTAAATTTTTCAATAGATTTCTGATTTTTTTTATGTGCTAATATGAAGTTAAGTAATTGGAAATTTCCCACCACATTGTACACTCTTGTCGGCAATTTTATAAATATCAGAATTGTTATGCAAATTTGTCTATAGCTATGCAGAGCAACAAACTCCATAATAAATAACAAAGGCAATATTTCAGGTATTACATTGCAAGAAAGCACGAAACATAAGTAGCGAAACAAGGCGAAGAATGCCCAAGGACAGTACTTACAGAACTTATTGTCTGCTGCAATTTGCTCAAACAAATTATGTGTTTGCAATTTGCTATTTACTTTTAGATATCGTATTACAATATTCCATACGATGACGCCCCACTTAATGACTCTCGCAGACCGTGATGGCCGGGTGATAAGGTCTCGTCTTCGGAACCGGAAGGTTCAGGTTCGAGACCGATTCCACCGAAGAACCGTCGTGTAAGCGGGTCTGGTGCATGTTAAATCTGTCGGGTCAAACGTCCTTCCACTGGTGTGATATGATGTGGAGAGGGGTGCCAGCTCAGGTGTCGTCCTCGTCTCTGACCGCGGTTCATAATTACGAAGTTCGTCCCAAAATACCCCTAGTGTTGCTTTAAAACGGGACGTTAATGTAACTACACTAAACCAAAAACTTAATGACTCTCACTTCATTATTTACTTGTGTTTTTTACCTAAGCGTATTGTATGCAATATATATGTAATGAAATCTCTAAATCTAAATTAAATCCTAATTTATTTCCTAATTTTTATCTTTATTTAGCCCATATTAACTTCATTCTAAAAATGTTCTTTTATTTCCTGATCCCATTCCACATTTTTTTATTTAATTAATGCTGCAGAAGCTCTGTAAAAATGCTTAAATCAGCGATTCCCACGCTTCCAGTAAAGGGATAAAAATCCTTAATGTTTGCAACATTCTTTTAAGAGATTTTTATAATTCCCTTACCTAAATAGACACTTGTAAAGAAATCCATATCAGAATCTCCTTGTATATAATCATTGCGGATAAATATTTCTGTCTCTTTCGTTCTTTTGCCGTGCTGTATATGTAAATTGATGTACCTCGTCAATTCTTACTTTTACATAGATTATGCCTCCCAAGATGGAATAAAGGCAAAGTTTAAAAATTTTTAAGTGTCTTCTCTCTTTTTGGCCACGAAATTGCTCAAAAATGTGTTATATATAATATAAATTTCGAATCCTGTCAGCTAAATAATATGTAGCATTATTTTTTTAAATTTTTAATTTAATTTTAATATCCATTTCGTGAAAGCAATTTATTTACAAGCAGACGCAGCGCGACAGAAAAGCAGAAGTAAGAAAGAAGGCAAGAAAGGAACGAACAAATGATCACTAGTCTTATATAAGATAGGATTTCTGGCCACGTGCCAATTCAATACACGTGTTGACCTTTGATACATTGGCAAGGGCACCGAAGGGATCACTTTCATTTGAGACGTAGATTGATTGCGCAGTAATTTTTACACAGCTTCGTACGTGGAATGAGATCAGAAAATAAGAGAATATTTTACTATGGGCTAAACACACACACACACACACACACACACACACACACACACACACACACACACACACACACACACACACACACACACACACACACACACACACACACACACACACACACACACACACACACACACACACACACACACACATGTTTGAAAAGAATTAAATTAGTTTTGACGTTCACAAGTGTTGTACTGTTGAAGCACGCGTATCCATTCAGCTGTTTTTGTGCGTCCCAGGTCCGACGTCTTCAACATTGGACTTGCATTTCGGCAAGGTATGATAAGGGGTTAATGTGCATAAACAATTAAAACTGATTTCGACAAAATGATTTATATTATGTGTCATTAACCATATAAACTAAGACAGTAACGTTCAGAATTCTACGAGACAGTTTGCACTTAATGACATTGTATTGAACCAGATTTCCTGTTCTTTATAAATCTAAGACTTCTTTTTTTTTTTTTTTTTGCACTTGCAGGTCGATTACACCAACAGGAATTATGTTCGCAGTAAATGTAACAAGCCTATTGGGTTGCACCGTTACACATTAGGAAGACAGTTCAAGCATGATGTAAGTAATCAACATTTATAAACATTCAACACTTAACAAACTGATAGCATCGAATCTGGCAGTGAACTGTATCAGTAATGGTTGACAAACATAAGTACATTTTTATATAGTTCAGTTGAATTGCACTGTGGCTCGGAGAAAATACTCAACAATTTTATCGGTTTAAATTGTATCGAGTCAAGACATATCTCTACATTTGTGTCCAGTTATGTTACCGAAAAAAGGCGGTTGAATTTGAAAAGCTAGGTTTTTGCGTTAATATAAATAATAATAATAACTATTTGACTGAGAGAAAAGTTTGAATTAAAAACTTGTAGACATTGAATAGGTGAGGCTTAGTTAAGCTAAGAGTAAATTTTAAAAAAGGGTAAGTTTGGAAACATATTTTCCCCTTTTTTTCGGTTAGGGAAATTTTTTTTTTTGGAATTTTACTTTCTTGTATGCTATATTGAAAAGAATAATAAATATTTTATATCTATATCAGCATTAGTTTTTGTCAAATTTATGTTTGTTCAAAAAAATGTAGTCGGAAAAAAATTTATTGATTAGTTTTTTGATCAATCTAAACTCGAAGAGCCAAAACTAATTATATTTTATTGTTCTTCGATTTTAAATAATGTCATAGTTTTCAATTTTAAAAAAAAAGTGAAAATTAAATTTGAAAGAAATAAAATAAAAAACTTGACTTAGTTACTCCTGGAAAAATACTAGCTTGTTATTGGAAAAGTAAAAACATTGAAAACTGGTGTTTGTGAGTATTAAGGTTATAGACAAATCTGGCTTGGTAATAGGGACAAAACATTTTTAAATTTAATTTTCGCCACTTTTTTTCTGAATAAAAGACTATAATAATCTTGTCTAAAATCGGAAGACAACGTTTTTTAAGATGAGATCATTTCTTGGTCCCGAATAATGCATTAGAGAAAAGTATTTAAAAGTATTTTATGACAAAGTTGAATTAAAAAAAAAAGCAAACACAGATTTGAAATTTAAACTTATTATTTCTTACTGTATAACATGTAATTATGGATAATTCTAAAATTTTTGCTCAAATTTTTAAAAAATGAAATATTTTTCCAATTTTTTTTAAAATTTACTTCTAACATGCTTCTAACATCTATTCGTTTCATATATTGTTTTAATATCTACAATTTTCTAATTTTTGATTTTCCTCTCAGATTAATAGTTTTTTCTTTAAATTCAAAAGACATGTATTTGATCTTCAACACCACTTCTTTTTTCCCCCAAAATTTAGTTGATAGCAAATTTAGAAGCTTGTTTTGGAAAGCTAACTAAACAAACTTAAAACGATGATACCGTTGCTATGTATTCATATTCATACTCATATTTTAATACTTTCCGTGACGATTCATCTAAATGTTTAACTTGCTTTAACAGAATTGTGGTTTTAAAAATTTTATGTATTGCTTATTATAGTGAAACCGTGGAGAAATACAAAATGTAACAAAGATAGCATTTGTTGAATGAATATGCATTATTATGCAAAAACACAAATCTAATATTTAAAAGAGGCGTGACTTCAATATTAAAAATAGTGTAATAATTTTATTTTTCTGTAAATGAGAAGCACAAAGAGAAAGTTCTGCAATGTTTAAAAAAAATTAACTTCAAGACTTTAATATATTCCATGTTTTAGATTTCCGTGATTCTGAAATAAACCTTTACTTTCTCGTATGCAAAGTATACAAAAAGAAAACATTGTAATCGTCAAAAAAATCCAACTACGAGATTTTCGTATATCTCCACCCTCCGAGTCCGAAAAACGCATTTTTGGAATGTCTGTTTATGAGCACGGTAACTCAAAAATGCCTTCTTAGTTAGATAAATGAAATTTGGTATGTGGCCTTTACATCAAATTTACAGATTTCCATCGAATTTTTTCTACACAGAGGAAGTATATCTGTCTGATTGTTCAGATATAAAATAATCCACCAACTACCAAACAAACAGCTCAAGAAATGAAATTTGGTGCACAGATTTATTGTCAAAGATAGATTTGTATTAAAAGGGCGAATGCCTGTCTGTCTCTATCCCTTATCAGATATACATGTAAACGCCCTGGCTGGTAGGGCGTTTGATTCGTATCCCTTGAGTTGCGGGTTCGAACCCCGCCGGCCGAAGACTCTCCGCGTGCTTGGTGGCTGGCGCGGGTATACATCTGTCGTGGTCACAAAGTCCTCCAAGTCGAGAGTAATACCACTGGGGGTACTGGATCAGGGATGATCGTTCTCTGATTCAGATCTAAATTACGATCTGTGGATGAGTGAATGAAATACATGAATGAAGTCCGTCCCGTAAAAAGGGTTGTGACGTGTGAGTAGCAAAGTCGTACTCTTGGCCCTAGTTGGCGCTACTGAAAAAATAAAAGACGCTCATTCGGCTTAAATCGCTGACAGATAACTGTCAGCGAGCTTGTAAAGTGCCACAAGCCACAACACAACAACATGTAAACGCGGTAGATCAAAATCACAAAGATTTAAATAAATGAAATTCGGTATGACGGTACAATTGTAGTTCTGTGTCAAATTTTAATTTCAATCGGTATAGAAATAACGTACGTACAAAATATCTGGTATTTGCGTATTAACCACATCCTAATTAATCTCCAAAAAATCATCAAAGATTACACATTAATAAACTGTCTCGTAATAATTGCTCATTTAAAATATGAGGTAAATAATACACAGGTACCGGTTCTCTTTACTTTATTATGAAGCATAGAAATCTCGTGCGCGGGAGTCTAGTAATAAAATTCTACACCCTTCCCAAAGCCCATCTTTTTATTTGTGGGAGTGAGAAGGAGGAAAGTGCTGCTCCTAGAGGGTATAGTCAAAAAACCATTCAAAGAAAAAGAAAGAAACAGAAAGAAAACGAATACCATCTTTAACTCTATCAATATCGAAATGCCCCAAAGAACCGTTCCCCGAAATTACGGCAGACGCCTGGATATCACGAAACATTCCCCCTTTTATCATTTAATGGATTTGACTGAATCTTGGATGCTAGAGACACTCGCCCAGATCGGATTAGGGCACAAGAAAATTTTCCGAGAAACTCAAAGAATTTCCGAGAGCACATTTAATTAGTAACCATTAGCTAAACCTGGTCATCCTTAAGAACACGATCCGCGGAAGATATTGAATTTATCTTTGAAAGGGAAATTCAGGCATTCCAGTATTCTTAGACATCGGAACAGGAATGATGAATGAGAAGGGTAATAAAATTCGGAGATGAGATAAGGCATATTACGATATTTTAAAAGATAAAATAGTTTGAGGTCGTGGTATTTATACCTGACTTGGCGTGAAAATCTAGGACTTTTTCCAAGGTTATCGAGGGTTCTAGGCTATCTCGCTTGGAAATGGTCCTAGAGTTTAGGTGATGAAATTTTCCAGAACTATCTATTTTTCGCCAAGAATCTTGCCAAAAGGTCGTCAAGTTACTGGAAATGCCGTTTTTACGTAAAATGCGCCTAAATTTCGCGATTTTCGTCCCTGAATCTGAGTATTTCAGATCTTTCTGAGATATTTCGAGACGAATACAAATATTTACGAAGTTTGTAACAATATATTGTCATAAAAAATGCAATAATAAAATGGTACAAAATGTTTATTTATTATCGTTTTTCAGGTAGATTATGATAACTCACACTACCTCAGAAGCAAAGTGAATGCACCCAAAGGTCTGCACAGGCGGACGGAAGAGATTAAGAGAAAACGAGTGGTAGGTCATACAAATTTTTTAAAAAATTTATTAGTAATACAATACCTATAGAAGTTGCTAAGTAGATGAATCAATGGGTTCAAAACATTTTGTTAAAGTCTTCACACATTTATAGCAGTGACAAGCCAAAACCTGTGACAAAGTATCAATAAATATTTTTAGTGCTCAAGTAAGCTGAGGATTGAAAGAAATAATATTTTTCTTGTTGAGAAAACCTGAAGGGCATCCATCGATGATTTCAAACAGCATTCTTATTTTATCCTTATTTATAGAGTCGACAAAAGCCAGAGAATTATTTCCATATCGATTCTTGATTCCTTGAATATCTCTTGGAGTGAATTAACTACTCATTTAGCAAAAGAAGATGTAGGAAACACATCTTTCATTAAATATATCTCATAGGAAAGTATCATTTTCATCTGAAAAAAAAGAAGTCTTATTTTGGATCAAACTTTTTCACTAAACAGTATGATGTTTGCTTAAAAAAAGAATCAAATCTTAATTCGTAAAATAAAATCCCGTGTTTTGGGATATATTTTTTACTTTTATTTACCAAATAACAATCTACACTCTTTTCCCAATGGTTCTATCCACGTGAACACTGAAATACATCATTTGATATAGCGCTTAGCCTGTCCATCGTATTACGCATGATAGTTTTTCTGAATTTATATTTTGTCCATCTTATAGAACAAAATGAATATGTGAATAAGTAAAGTAAAACGCCTTTCTCAGGACTTCTATGATATTCCTAGAGAAAGGAACCTGCCCAATCATAGATATATTGTAGTTGGCCAAGGAGAACTAACTAAAATGTGAAGAATGGATGATGTATCATCTAAATCCTGTGTCAAAATGAAATGGACGAAACCAATGCTGATATTTACTTCATCTTTAAGATCTCTGAGCGTGATTCAGATATTTTGTATCAACATAATCCTCATTTGGTTTATAATGGTAATAAATCTGTATGTTGTGGACTTAGTAGAAAGTGTTTCACTCTCTAATGAAATATGACCATCTTTGAAGTTATTGTACCAGCCCATTATTTGCGTGGTACCCACTGCTTTGTCTCTGAAGAGCAGTTTAATATTGTGAATCGGTTGTCTGGCGGCGACTTCTTCTTGTGTGCAACCGACCAACCCACCAACACTGAACGAATCAGTATCGACAGGATTTGTTGTGGCCGACTGCTATCTTTGGCATTGTCCATAGCAAATTTTCCGAACTAGGATTCTCTTCGAGACGGCCCTTAGCCACAGGTGGTCAATCTCTTACCTTCCTCCTCATATTCTCCTACACTTGTCATCATGTTATACGAGCAGCATGTCAACACTTTGAGAAAATCTTCTAAAAATTCTCTGTATTCCTCCAAATGTGCATTCTACAGCGTGTCTTGTGACGACTAATAGAACTAGCAGGTAAGATAAAAATCTAAGCATGCGCATTAGTGATGCCTTCATACCTGCACCAAATCACGCCTTCCTATATTCATTCGCTTACGTACAAAAACTCATATATAATCTCTTTGAATAATATATCTCGCGTTGATGCAATCACATGCTGGGCCAGAAAGCGAAAAGAGGAAGCCATAATAGTGTTACAAATCTGTAATTTTGCTACCCGGCAAGAATAGTGTCATCGTGGGACAAACCGTTAAAACCGTTTTAAGATCTGTCCTGTGCGTGCTGAGCTTGGCGACCATTTGGCGACTTGGTGATGAATTTGGCGACAAAATGGTGACAAAATTACAGATTTGTAACAATATCTAGACTTATCAATTAGTTACAATAACAGGACTATCGGGTCGGACGCTTCAAAATGAATAAATTATCTGACACTTTACTATAGTTGTAAACAATGTAAATGATATTTACCAAACAATTACTTTACAAAAAGTATTTTAATTGTAGAGGCTGATTTTGGGATAAAATTAATAAGCAAGGAAAAAAATATTTTAAGTTCTTTATCAGTACAAAACTAAGGAAAACTAAATGAATCTTCAGGTTCTTTTGCAAACAGTGAAAAGTTTTAAAATTTATTAGCTGCATTTATTTCGTTCTTTAATTATCTTTGCTTCTTTTTTTTTTCAAAATCAATTAATTTCAAGTTTTATCTTTACTAAATTATCAATATTACAAGGAAGCTATCATGGCAATATGAATCAAAATAAATTAGAATAGTAATGATAATTTTTAAAAAGAAATTTTTAATCTATTAACTTTTTATGAGAAGAGACACATACATTCTATAATAATTTCGTTACTATATAATTCTAGAATCATTTCGTTACTATATAATTCTAGAATCATTTCTATACGCACATTCTGTAATAATTTCGTTTTTTTCTTTCTAAAGAACATTTAAATAATTTAAACCGTTTATATATAATGCTGTAAAGTGCATTGTTTATTGGTTTTTTTTCTTTTCCCTGTAGCCTGATAAAGATGTTCTGGGTGACAGCACAGGATGGGAATTTGAATATGGACCAGAATTTTTACAAGTGGAAGAAGACGTGCCCTATATGCCAGATGTGAGTAGAATCCGTATTTATGGAAAATTTTAATTTCATTTCATTTCTTCTAACCACGATATAAATTACAAGATGTGTTCCCAGAAGCCTTCAAAGCGTTACATATATATAAATTTACTTAATTTGATTAGTTTCATGTTTATAAAAATGTGATGTTTTTATCGATCTCACACTCAATTTTTGTTTTGCTAGAGTTCTGCAATTTTGTACTATTGTGTGTTTCCTATGATAATACAATATTTTGATATTATCAGAACTGAATTATCAGTTATTAGATTCATTCTAGTTAAATTGTGACTCATACAGCACCATCTGACAGCGAATGTGAGAAAATATTGATGACAGCATTCCCTACTATTGTTAAAAGGAATTATTAAATATGTTAAAGAATAAAATGTTAAAAATAATAAAATTTAAAAAAGGATTTAGCATCACATTTTAATTAGTATGCTAGAAAGTAAATTCATACTTTTTTTATTGAATTTCTGGAGGTCAAAGTAAAAGATGCGAAAGGAAACACGGTTTCTTAGATTACAAAACGTTAGCGTGAAGTAATTTTTGAAATTTGCAATATGATATTTTTATCATCTTACATTGCATCAAGAAAAAAAAACTCTTAAAGATTTTTTTTTTTTTAAATTAGGGAATAGATGACATAAATAGTTTCTAAACAGTGAACCAAATAAAAAAAAAAAAATGTTATCAATGATTAATAGAAAAAAATGCATTTCTTTCTGGGGTTCCAAGTCAAGGAATCAGTTCTAGTCAAAATAAGTTCAAATGTTGGAAATGCTCGACATTCCACTTCACGATATTGGAACATCGAAGGCTATTGTTATGAATTTGTAATACTGCTTCCCTGCTCAGTAAGTCTTCTAATAAGAAAACTGTTTCTGATGCAGTAATGGCTATTGAAAAGATATTGAATCAATGAACCCAACCTTGCCGAATCTGTTAACAAGAATGAAGGTTTCCGAAAATTCGAGAATCTTGGTGATAGTCCATTAGAATTCGAGTTCTAGTTTCGTGCCCTATCAGCGAGATAATAAAACGAGGGGAGTCATTTTTTGTGTGCATCTTTTTGGAGTTTTCTAACGAGATTTTAGAGAGAGCGTTGTGCTGTTGGGGTTGTTTAATAGAGATTTGCTACTTTGTGTTGCTATTTACTGCAAGTGTTATTTTTGTGTATCCTTTAGCTGTGTTTTGCTACTTTCCTTTCCTGTGGAATAAATTGCTTTATCCGTTATTGAGCCTGTTGGAATTTTTACTTTATACCCACTAGATGGACTTCTCAATGACAATATTATGTCAGTCGTATTTCACCTTAAATAAGATCCAATTTTGCATGAATTTTTACTCTAAAATATACATTGGGCTTATTTTACACCGTGTTTGATTTTGCCAGACAAAAGTCACATTTATTCATTGGAATTGATTCCAGTTCATATCCTGTAGGGATGGTTAGACGTTGCCAAGCCCATTATTTATCAGATTTACATGTGTGTTTTATCTACATTTTGATCAACAATCGGCAATAAAACATGAAGCCTATGTCGCTGGCGTTAATTAAATATAATTTATCAGGGGATTTATCTCGGGAAATCCTTATTTCTGAAACAAATTAGTTTTTAAAGAATAAACGTTGTATAATGAGAACTAGAATTCCTCTTTAGTAATTTGCGAATTACATGTATATAAAAAGAGACACAAAGGGGCAGGTTGAAACTTTCTATTGTTACAAATCCGTAGTATTGCTTCCCTTCACGGTTTGTCGAATAGTAAGGAAGAGAGTATCACAGATATTTTGACTCTAATGCTATAGATGCCAAATCAGGGATTCAGGCATTGGCGGTGAATTTAGCACTTTTGGCGATAAAGATCAAGATTCTTAAAAATACAAATATTGCCGCATTGAAAAGAGGCAGTCGACTCTCCATGGCCGAATGGTCATCGCACTGGTCTCTTAATCAAGAAATCACAAGTTCGAGTCCCGCTAGAGACAATGCGATTCACAGTCTGTGTAAAAATTTAATTCTTTGATTTTATGTTTCCCTTTATTTCATGTTCCAGAAGATTCTGGACATTTCTTTAGTTTACCAGCCAAGTGTTCTGGACTTTTCTTACTGTCCCCAGAAAAGTTTTCTGGAACTTTTCCTGCTAGTATAAAAGCAGAAGATCTTTCAGTCACTGTGTTCTGAGTTAGTTGAGTTAATAAATTGGTTTAGCCCTACTTCTTGCGCGTGTCATTGAGTTCCCCACTAAAGAGCCTACGTGGCAATATTAAGTCAATATCTATATTAGGAACCGAAATTCGTAGATCTTTCTGAACGCTTCTGTGCTCTTTCAAGTAGACAATTAAAACCCAAGGCAGCTTAAAAGAGTGATGATTAAAAAAAATTTTTTAATTGCACAAAGAGTTTGCTGTGTACAGCAATCACATAGAACTCGCTGTATGTGCTCCAATTTAAGTAGTGATTTGGTGTTGGCATATAGCTTATAATTTTTGCAAATTCTGTTTTTGTAGACACTTAGGCAATATTCTGCTACTTCTTTATCCGTATTTCCTTGTGGCATAAATACCTTTCACGGATTATCGAGTTTGTTAAACTTATCATTGTACAGTAACGGACAAATTTGCAGCAACAATATAATTAAAATTCCATAGCAATAAATGCAATTTATAAACATAAATTTATCTTTAAGAGTAACAGTTAATTAATTAATTAAACAGTTAAATTGAATCAGTCTTCTGCAAATTATTGTTCATGTAAATTAAAACATATAGATATCTAATAATATAAAAGTGAAAATATGAGTCGGAACTAAACAAAAGGAAGCAAAATTTTTAAATCTTGATTTTAGCATTGGCAACGGCATGCGATTTAATGTAACAATGGAATAATGAAATTAAATAAAGTATTAAAAAATTAAAGTAGAAAAAAAAATTGTTCGGAAACGAAATTGATATCAATAAAGGAAAACATTTTTGTAAGTTTTAATATGGTGAAAAAATCATTTTTTGACATACTATATTCGAAAAATAAAATAGCAAAAATGCTTAGTTTTCAGTTAGATATATTTTAATTAAATTTTTAACTTTGAAAAATGGGCAGTTATCTTGCCGTTTCGAAGGGCATGTATACCAAATTTATCAAAAAACTGTAGCAAAAATGGTAGAAAAAACTCATCTTTATATTCAGATTTAATCTATTCCTTTGCTCTGAATTTCATCTTTTAAGTATTTATTCATCAGGCAAAAAAGACAGGCCTTCTTGAAAAGGCTCTAACTATAAATATCCGCACCTTTAATCTTTTTTTCACCTATTTTACTGTAAAAAACGTGGTATTAAAAATGTTTTCCTACTTTACAAAATGCTATTCTAATATTAAAAACTATTAATTTATGTTTTTCTTTGCTAAAATTAGTTTGAATTCTTATATTTATTGAAGTCTGTAACAAATATTTCTATCACTGGAACATAAATAAATCCATTGCGTGAGACAATTAAAAACTAAAAACCTTTTATCACATCATGACTAAGATTGTAAAAGTTTCAGCGTGTTTTTTTTTCAAACATCCTTGATTTAAAATCAGAGAGTCGTTGAACACACGTGAATGACTTCATTTCACTTCTATACAATTATGTATTGCCCAAAAAAAATTTCCATTAAGATAACAGGAATCTTATGATTCATACAATAAGACCGAATGCCATAATGGCATTTTTTTTCTAATGGCTGATTCCGTAAATTATGGATCTAAATAGCGGATTCGCGTGCATGAGTCAGCATCGGGCTACCGCGTTCCCTGTTAGGAATAAAAGCATCGGACAGCGCATTATTATTAGTTGAATAATGGACAGAGGAGGCTACAATTTAGATTGACCTTGAAGCCACCTTCTAAAAGAATAACAATTTATTAAGAAGTATTTAACACATTGAGAAATGCTTATTAAAAGACAAACGATCACTCCTCAAGGCCATGTTACTATATTTTACACCACTCATTCTTTGGAAATAATGATATTGTGTTTGAACAATGGTTGCATACCAGAAGTTGCACATGTTTTAAGAATGTACTGTAGGGCAGTGACTTATGTAGTAAATAGGAGAGAAAGGGTTTATAGTGGGCCTGCCTGTTGAGGGGATAGCCGAAAATTTAAAATATTAATCCCGTATTTCAATTATCTAAGATAAACTGAATGTCCCCCTTATTTTTTGCATATTGAGGATGTTTCATTGTTAAGAATACTTTTATTAAAAAGTTACTTACTAAAGTAAAGTATTATTTATTAAAGAATTATTTACTTTTATTAAGAATATTTCTATTAGGGTTTTATCTTTTTAATTATTTGAAATTAATTAATTAATTTAGTTCTTAAAACTGCCATTTAGGTTTAACTTCATAATTCAGATATGATTTTTTTTAAAATTCATAGAATGTTCATTCTTAAAAACGTTTGCTCTTTTCTACCATTCAGTGTGATTCAGGAAATCATGTTATCGCTCTATTAGTTTGAATTTATGCTATCATATTATATTGAACATTTTTTTTATTGAATTAGTAAACAGAAATCTTTTAAGAAAATATAGATTTTGTAAATATTTGATAATTCACACAAAGCTTCATTGTTGAATGATTGTGCATATTCTTCTATATTGTGCATATTATATGTTCTATTTTCTTATATAAACATCCTTCAATTTTCAAAACACATTACTGGTTAAATTATGGACTTCCAAGGCATTGCCATTATCGAGCCAACTTTAAATGCAACAGTTGTCCGTTCTAACGAGGCGCTCATTCGGCTAATTGGATTTATTTTTTTATCTTCAGTATTAAGAAAGTTATAGGGAAATGAAAATTTCAACCCCATCATTTCTGCTCCCTTTGAGCAATATGGCCCATTATGAACTTGTCTGAGATTTTTTATATTTCAAACAACATTTTACAATTCATTTAAAATCCAAACAAAATTACTCTAGTTGTCCTGTTTACAAGATAACATGGGCAAAGTGTCATATATATATATATATATATATATATATATATATATATATATATATATAATTAAATTTTTAAACGAAGGGTGGTTTTGAATTCTAGGGACCATGATCGGTGAAGAACTGAAGAAAATTTCCCGAAGTCTTGTCATGAGAACCATTGCAATAGTTAGACTTAATAAAGAATCTACCTAAAATGTTGTAGTCAGAGTAATATAACAAACAAATAACAAATAACTTTTCGAAAAATATTAATTTTTCACATGTCTTATAACATTTTGTTAAAATAAAAGACATAAATCCTGTAAAAGAAATATTTATCAGAATTCTTTTAAAAAGATATTCTTTTTAGTTGAGAATTGAAGGCAAGCCTGTATTATTATTTTGCAAATTGTCTATTTGTCCCAAATTTGATTAAAATGGGCAAAATTATTTAGAAACTACTTCTAAAATAAATATTAATCTCCTATAAAATAAATATGCATAAATAAAAACCGCTAGCACTTTCAATATTTATATTTTTCTTAAAAATAAAGATTTTTATGGGCTTTATTATCTTAATAATTCCAGGAGCGAGTTGTTGGTCGAGGAGCTTATCGCTGTTATGGCGTGAACCGAAGTAATTCCGACACAGATATTAAAGATGAAGAAAAACGGCAGGTAAGAAGACATCTTTCAGCTTCCTGTAGATCTCCTCTCTGTTTTGCATAATACCTCACTTTCTATTGCCAGAATGACTTTTTTTTGTACGTCTAACTTACATTTAAATTTTATCATATGATTTTAGAAATTTCTGATTGAATCAAACTCAATTTCTGATTGGGTTAACTCAAACTATCTGAATTAATGTTTGAGTTACAATTCTAGTAAAAACTCAAACATATTCGTAAATTTCAAGATGTTTAAAATATTTTTTGGCCAAGTCAAAATCAAAGGAACAAATAAAAGATTATTATGCGTTGCACCATGCTGTCCTCAATACCATTCTCTAACAGCAAATTAAAATACTAAATTCTTTTCGTTCATATGCAAAAAAAAAAAAAATGTTAATTTAAGTAAATAAATGAATGTAATTATTGCAATAAAAAAATAAAACTCATTTCATTACAGTATAATTTCATATTACATATACTCGTCATCGCAAAATTGTTGCGTCACAATTTAGATGCGCATTTTCCGAAGAGGTCGAAACAGTTAGCTGGTTAAATGTTCTTTATCTCTTTTGTATTTGTATTTTAGTGTAAATCTAGATTTTAAAAACAACTATAGACTCTAGATATTAGATTTTTTGCATTCTTATTAATTTTAAATTTAGTTTTAAAATTAAAAATTGCGAGTATATTTAATAAATAAAAATTCTTTGTAAGAATTAACATATTGTTTTCAAAAATCTTTGATTAATCTAAAGATTAAAAATTATCTAGCATTCTTTTTCTTCTTGTAGAAAATACCTGGGTTGGTTGAGGACGAGTTTAAGTACGGCCCAGAATTTTTACAAGATGATGTTCAACACACATTAAAGGTAAGTGACCAGAGTTAAGAATTTGCTAAAAATACCAAATACCAATCATGAGTCCATTTTATTCAGTAAATTTAGTATGATTTCTGTTTTTTATTTATATATATTTTTTCTAAATTATTGTTAAATTGTGTATCGAATTTCTAAATATTTTTTTTAAAAAACTGCCTTTTCAATAAAAGGAAAAGAAATATGGAAAAACAATTTCGAAAAAGTTGAAAAAAAATTTGATGTATCAATGAAAACGTTTTAATGAAAAATTGATATTAAATAATAAAAATTAATCTCGAACAAGAGATTAAAATTTAATTCCTAAACTAGAATAGATAAGAATTATTTATTTAATATCCAATAAAAAAATCTTTGTTGATTAAAATATGGAAGTAATACAGATATCTTTCTCCTCGAATTTAAGACCACAATGAATAAATTTTCGATTTCAATATGAAGCACTTTTTTTTTTTTTTTGCACTATTGGTTATATAGTATTTAATATTTAATTATTTATATTCTGTAAAAAAATTATACGTTTATTGATTGAATTTTTATGTTTCATATACAATTCTTTAACCCTTTGTCGTACGTCGACGAGTCTGATACGCAACAGCAATTTTGATCTAAGAATTTATTCTTCAATTTTTTTAATCAATATGATGCGAAAAAAATTATGAAGTCTAAATTTTTATGCAATTCATCGATTGTCATTAGACATATTTAACGAAATATTCCTGTTAGAATAACAATTTGAAGAAAGAAAAAGTTCTACTTTTTTTTTTTTTAACAAAAGCTGATCTAGTTTTGAAATTTTGAATCACATTATATTGGTCAATTAATACCCAGTCAGAAGAAGCATCGAATGTTGATTGGCGTATCTTCGTTGAGATATCCATTGCAGTGGTATAAAAATCTTCTGAAATTCTGGCATTTGAAACTTATTGACTCTATCAGTTTTCGTCACAGAAACTTCCTTTATTTACAATGTTAGTGAGTCATTGTTTTAAATATCTACTAATAATAAAGATGTGTGTGTGTACGAGTGCGCGACTGTCTGAGTATGTTGAATTTAGCACTGCCCCTGCTGGAAGTGTATGGTTAACTAACGTTTGATAAATTAACTATTAGAGTGGAGTTAACTATTAGAGATAAATTATCTATCAGAGTTTCGACAGATTACCGATTTCTGACTGGTCATTTGAAGTAGTACTTAAGCCTAGGTTGAGGATATCCCACATTTTATGATTAAGGACATATCGAAATAGATTGTATGCATGCGCATGACGGAATAGTTTTGTTCGTACAAATCATACCATAACGATAAAAAATTAGTAAGAATTCAAATAACCCGCTTTAATAACGAATGCAATTTTAGAACATATACTTATTTTTCTTTTTAATTTATTATGATTTCCTTTCTTTTGATAGCAACGGTATGTGTTGTTTAATATACTGAAAAGTAGTGCGAAGTAACTGTGTTGTATATTTGATGTTAGATGCACTATTATTTTCTCTCATTTCTTCGTTTATTCAATGCATCTAGTTTAATTTTCTTTTTAAAAATGAAACTGAATCCTGTATAAAACCATAAATTGAAAAATAAAAATTATTTTCTGTCTATTATTTTTATTAAGTAGTTGAAAATGTGTTTTTATTGATCAATCATATAAGACCATCGTCACATGAGCCATCCAGAATAAAAGGCCAAAAAAATTCTAAAACATATCACTTTATATGCAATCAACTGACTAGATAGAGTTTAAAATAGACGAACATATTTCCTTCGAAACAAACAAGTGCATTCAAATTCCTATTGAATTTTTTTGAACAATAAAATATGATGAGAAATTACTGTTTAAATGCTTGGTTCTTGGTGAATTAGGAAAAGAAGAGAACCATTCATGAATATAAATTAGATTTATCTACAATTCTACTACATATACATGGTATTGGATACTACTGATATTGGATACTAGCCATATGTAATGAAAAAAAAATTGAAAAAATATTTTCATATTTAATTTCTGAATGTAATTTTTTTAATTTCTTTCACAGTCCGATGTAAATTATAAAATATTTTTTATAAGATTTTTTTTTAAATGTTTAATTTTTTTCTAGCAAAAAGATGGTGTTATTGGCAGAGGCGCTTATCGCTTTTATGATGCGGATAGAAGTCAATGCGACAAGAAGCCTTGCGATATGATGGGAATCGATTATGTAAGTGCTAAATCACTGATTTTATTTCTAGAGGTGAAACTGAAGTTTCAAATCTGAAATGTTGTTTCCTGGCACAGGCAATCTCATCTTAAGTAAGAAATAAATGCGTTGAATGAATGCTAAATAAATACGAGTCATGATCCTTGTTCTTGGCGATCATTTAAGACAACTTGGTGATAAATTTGGCAACTTAAGTGATAAAAAAGAAAAGTTCTAGAAAATACAAGAATTATGGTGAAATTTAGATCTGATATATATTTTTTCGATACCTTGTCGCAGAGACTATATAAACAAGAGACAGGTAAAATGAGTCCGTGAGGTGAATTCTTTTTGTGGAGGGTTGATAGAAAAGCTCTCTGGTTGATTTTTTTCTAGTTATTTTCTATTTGACGATCTGCTGTTTGCATGTGTGTTATTAAATTTTACGAGCACTGCTCTTTCTCCATACTTGGATTATATTTTGCGACTGCATTTTCGTGTGTTATCGAATTTTTTGAACTTTTAACCGTAAACCTATCGGAGAATTTCCATAACATAACAGACAATTACGGCAGATCCAAGAGTGATAGTAGTTCAGTTATAAATAAAAATCTGATTGTTTTTAGTTTCTAATCTGACATTTTTGGAAGTGAAATGTAGATTCATCTATTTCAAATTTTGGTTTAGAGCAAGTAGAGCAGATTCCCAACTACCTGGTATATATAGGTGGATAGCCCGGACAGACATTTGGATAGGCAGGAGTTCGATTAAGGCTTTTCTCCTACCCGACGCATCCTGTCTATGTTAAAGTCGCCTCGTATTAATATTTTCTGATTTATGTCTGCAAGGCAGTACTTTATCAATGTTATGTTCCGCAGGTTATTTATATATTTAAAATAAGCAGCAAAACCGAAGAACAACTCACGGTTGAAGCTGGGTGGGGGGAATACACATGTTGCTACCAAGTTTACGATTTCTCGAATTTTTATTTTATGGGAAAGTTTATGATATCTATAAGGAATGGGAAGGAATGGAATGGGACCAGAAAGGAATGGGAAGCTATGTCATCAAAGCTTCCCATTCCTTTCCGGTTTCAAGCAAAATCACAAATACACTACTTCACTGTATTCTCTATGGGAAAAAAATCTCTCTGAGATCATGCAATCTGTCATTAAAATTATAATTCTGTGTCAATTTTAGTTTCAAATCTTCGAAAAATTGGTGTCTAAATTCTCTTAATTTTCTTAACTATACTACGAAGTATATGTGCGGCATGTGCAGGATTCTAGAAATAAAATTTGTAACTTTAAAGGCATTGTCCCCGATCCACTCATTTCTGCTGAGAAAAGTTGATGACATCTTTAAGAATATCCAAGAAAGTTTCGGATAAGCCACTCCCTCTGGTTATAAATGGTATAATAGGAAATAAATTCGCACTCTTTTCCTAATAGTAACATCTATTTCTGATGTATATTTGTGAAATTCGTCGATTTCATACGAATTATCATACGTTACTGCTACAATAAATGGGCTTAAAAAGAAATTTCTATACCAATATATAATTTAATCTCGTTTCTACATATGCACCATTTAAATACCATTACTAAAGTATATATTTGTTCCAGAGGGAGAGTAGAACTAGAACAGACATACAGCCGGATGAAAACGAAGACGAAGACAAAGGAGATTCGAAAGTAAAAAAATGGATTTAAATCAATATGCTTATTTGATATTAATATCAATATGTTTATATATTAGAAACAAGCAAATGAAGCGGTAGATAACCTCCTTTCATTCTACTTTGCAGGGCAAACCTTTCAAGCGCACAGTTTTGAAGAAAACTTTGAAATTATCCCAGCGGCCGTCCGACGAGAAGTTATTCGGCGATGATCGATACAGATACGGCACTCACCTAAAGTTTGTGGTGAGTAAAAAAATCGAGGAGGCCTTACTGTTATGTTTTCAACTTGAACAGACCATAATATTTAATAGCTCAATAGAAAAATAATCTTTATGAATAAATTTATTGCATTTACAAAAAAATTGAATGCAAAACAATAGACAAAGGAGATTCGAAGTCAGGTTCGAGGGTTTTTTTTTAGATCTATCTAAACTATTGCAATTTTAAATAAATACGAAAATTGAAATCTGCTACCGTAAATTTCAAGTTATCACGTGAGAACATTATTATTTTTAATCATTTTTTTTGTCTTAATTAAAAGTCATTAACCAGTTTAAACTGGTTTGAAACAATCAATTGACTATCAGATTATGCATGCCTCGATATTTAAAAACCGATGGGTTTTTTTTTCTATCTGAAAATCGTTTGAGCTCCAAAACCTTTCCTCAAGGACAGAATGTTTTTGCAAAAATCCGGTTTTTACTTATTTGGAAAAATTACGCGACTATTGTATTGCGCAGTAGCTAATTTTTAGAAAAGCGATGGTTTTTCCCCCCTCTTTATCACAAAATATTTCGAGTTCCAAAACTTTTTTTGTCGGCTAAAAAATTAAAAATTAAATATATATATATATATATATATATATATATATATAATCTTAATACCTCTCCTCGCTGTTTTGTGTTGATTCCTGTTTTCTTTGCGCTTCTTCGGATGATAACTTCTTACTACTCATGCCCTTTATTTTCTGCCCGAATATTTAGAGACTTCAGAAACCAAAACAACATCATGTTCTGACATGATAAAATAAAAATATAATAGCACATCCCAAAACTAGATAATGAGGAATTTTCAGAACTATATCACAATTTCATTCCTTGTACTAGCATTAAACAATTTTTTAAATTCAGTTTGAGCTTCTTTATATATTAGGTGAGATAACATTGATCGGGTTTAAGATACTTTCTTGTCTAGCGTTGTTAATATGAATATAGTATGTAATGAAATACTAGTATAATAGTATGTAATAAAATAATAGTATGTAATGTAATACTAGTATGTAATAAAATATCTGGACATAAGAATGTCTATAATCTTAATACGTAAAATCCTTTTATCGCTTGAAATGTTTCTTAATTAAAATGAGAATAACAGTCAGAGCAGACGAGTTTTAAAAAATGCCGATAACTAAGCTTTATTTATTTTTTTTTTCATTTAAATTTCTGCTATAGACTTACATTTTCTTTTCAGCAATGCAAAGTTGCTGTTTCTCACTACTTAAAATTCTATAATCTTTTAAATTACAATATTAGTTATTTATTACTTTATAGATCACGCAAGAAAAAATGGATTTGAACTGCAGTAATTTTTAAAAAAAATCTAATTAAGTAAACTTTAGATTTAAAAAAAACCATTTAAAAATTGTCCAAAATATTTAAAAAGATATAAGAAAAAAATATCGAAACATAAATGTAGAATTATTCTCATTTTAATCTCACTTTTGCATAACAAAAAGTATTTCTAATTTTCATTATTTCACCATTGTTTGCATTTACTCAATTATTTATTAATTTTTTTTTTTTTTAAAAATTATAATAGTTGAAGCAAAAGCTACAAGGAAATGATACTGGTTGAATTAAAAAGATAAAAATTTAAATAATTTATCTTTATATTGAAAGAACGTATGAAGATATTTCTTAGGAATATTTTACCCCAAAGTTGCTGAGGGAAAAAGGCAAAATTTCGATATATTTCTAATTATCTGAGTGTTTAAGTTAATTCGTTTTTGTGTTTTGAATTGTTAACAATTTTTTTTCTATTGTTTTAAATAATATGTGTGCAAAGTTTGACCGAATTCAGGCTATTTGTTAAAAGGAGATATGGAACATACATACATAGCCACAATGATTTATGGTTGCTAAACGCCTTTGGCGATTAGTTTGTCCGCTCAGATCATTGACTTTTGAGGCTGTTAAATAATTAATATGGAATGCGTTTTTATTTTTTTTAAAAATTCTTCTTTTTATATTCGAGAGAAAAACACGAATTCAATTGAATCAGGTTAAGGTATCCGACTAGATTCGGAGTTAATTAAAAAAATGTTCTTGTGATATTTCTTTTATTAATATAAGTATAAAACAATGAATAAAAATGAAGTATAATATATACGTAGCTTTTCAAGAAAAAATGTATTTTGATGTAGATTTCAGAATTTATTTACAAAAACTAGAATTTAAAAAAAAATGATAGTTTTTCATTTTTATTTGTAACATTACATGTGTAACAGATCGTAGAGAGTAGCTAACTATTATCTAAGAATTTCATTAAAGAATGAAATTTTTGTGTGAAGTATATGAAATTATTCATGAAGTTTTGGAATTTTTTCAACAATATTTACATTAAACAGTCAATAATCTATTTATAGAGCATTCAACATGAATTCCATAGATCATTACATTCTGCATAACATAAAGAGAAGTAATTATACATTTCATTAAGATATATTTATTACTTTTTGAGATATGACGGTATTCGTACAGTAGAATTAGGAAATGACTCGTTCTTCAGAAAATGCGTTTAATGTTTTTAAATGTTTATAAATAAGCATCACTTACAGGTCAGTCGTTTGCTATAACTTAGCTTCTAATTGACATAGAGACAAAATAAAGATAACACTAGAAACAGGAGCATGCCTTTTTTTTAAGGTGTACGTACACACTTGAAGATTTTTTTTAAAATTCTAACTTTAAAAATCCAATTTTTTTACAGTAGGTTATTAATATATGTTTAAACTCATTTCAGTGAGAAAAAACCATATTACACTAATTATTAATTAATTAAATAATATTTAATGAGCTAATTAGCCTATTTTTTGAAACATGATATCTTAAATTCTAATTTGTACAGACACACAATTCTAGTTGAAAATGATGCCTAATATTAGTCTTCATGTTGTCTGCCTCAATCACGTTATAAAAATATATAGTTATTTTTTTACAATTTTTTCATCAATGATGAATAGAAAAAGCAAGATTTTTCCTGTAATTTTAACTTTTAAACAGCTATTAAAAATTTATTTCTATATATATAACTTTGATTGAGGCACAAAACATCCGTTATTTCATACAGATTATTTTGATATATAAATAACTGTATTTAGTTAATTTCTTGTTGAGTTATGATTGTTTGAATGAAGCAACATAGTGGAAAAATATCATTCTTCATAAAATGAGTTTTAAAAACACCGTAACTAGAGTTTTCAATGAAAGCACCTCAAGAAAAATATTTATAACTCGAGAAATATTTAGAATATTGGCAACATCTTGGTATCGTTTGAAATCTAAAGGATCAGAGAGCATTATTAAGCAATAAAAAAATATTCGATATTTTGAACAATTTTCGAAGTTTCAAGTGTGTACATTTAAACTATAAAAAAAACAACCCTATAATGCGAATTTCTATCTAACTTCATATTTTCAATCTAGCCGGATACCTTAAATAAAATTTTAAAAACGTAATATAAGAGGAATTGAAAATCTAACTACGGAGTTAATCACTGGCAAAACACACGATTGAATGTTTTGTGGGATGAATTTCAATTCCATTTTAGCATTCAAAACATTGTCACGCTATGTTACACATAGCGTATTGAAGATGTGATTGTAATTAAGGAAAAATGGCAGAGAAATGAAATCGATATCATTTAAAAAATAATTATTTGAGTAAAAAAATGATACAAAGACTACCTTTATAAGACAATTGTTTTGGAAGACTTGGACAACTTCCATAAATAAGTTAAAATGATTATCCTCTAGCGGCGGTTAAGTCTTGGCATGATTGGCACGATTTTGATGCGCTTGTCTTGAAACCGTTAATCCATATGAAACCATACCACAATTACTTATCTCGAGATGGCTAAGCCTATTTTTGCGTTCCATTAAACTTTGTTTGACGCCTTTTTTTTTACTTTTATGTTCCTCAGACTGAAAGTACTTTTGGAAGCGCAGCGAACCTCTCCAGAATATTTCTAATATTATTTTCCAGTTCTATTAATCAACTAATCGCAGCGTTGAATTCAATGCAACGGTGAAATTCGTATGATGATTTGTTTACATTTGACAGTTACAATTCGAAATTAAATAATGAGAACGATTTCTTTATGACATATCTTAGCCTTTTATATATATAAATTAAGATTTTATTGGTCTCTTCCGTTTTTGTCTGATAGGGACCAATAAATTATAGGTACCTAGAAATTGTATATAAATAAAATTTATATAATTAAAAAATTATTTTTTTATCTAAAGACAGTATAAAAATTATTCTTATTAGATAACTGCTTTAAAATATATGAGTATGAATTTCCATACGTTAGTCATTAAAAATTACGCAGGATTTGAGATTAATATACGGGCGCCAAAAATTTAAAAGTGTTGGAGCGATTTCTCGCCAAATATAATCGTGGCAATTTTTTATTGCAATTTTATAAGCCGTTAGTTAGAATTTCTGGTATATACTCAGGATTGCAGAGCATTTAGAGAGCTTTCGGACGGTTGGCACGATTTTGACATATTTGGCGAGAAACTGTACATTAACCTTAATTCTTACCACGATTACGTATCTAGCAAGGACTAAGCCTATTTTTGCACTTGACCGAAATTTTTATTTGAAGCCTATTTCTTGAATTCATTTATATTTTCTTTGTTGTGACTGAATGTCCTCTTTGGTGACATGGCAAACTATCTCCTGAAGAATTAACGATTCTAATAATATTTTGCAGCTCCATTAATTAGATAAATGAAGCGTTTGATTCAGTACAGCTGCAAAAAATGTTTAGAGAATGAAACAGTCTGAATCCATCCATTCATCTTGAGACGTTTTGTTTATATTTGATTGATTCCATCTGACAATTAGTAATAAGCACTAATTCTGTGTCACTTACGTTAGCTATATATATATATATATATATATATATATATATAGAGAGAGAGAGAGAGAGAGAGAGAGAGAGAGAGAGAGAGAGATTTTCTCTTCATATACGAAAAATTTGAATCGTAAATTTAGAGAGCTTTCTCTTAATAATTTAGCCTTTCCCTCTTTTCTAGCTTGCTATGAACGCCAGAAGTACTTACGGAGAAACTCCAACGGAAGAAATAGACAGGAAACGTACTTTAGCGTTTTATATACAGTGGCTCAAACAATTGAGAGTACAGCTTACTTTTACTTGATAAATCCGACTTTCATTGTAAATAACACATTACCGAGAAGAGGAAACATGTTTTTATTTTCACCCATAACAAATGGTTTAATTTACAGTAAAAATAAAGAAAAATCAACGAAAAACTTCTAAATTGAAAAGTTTCAGAAGCATTTTAAATAAATCTACTCAGATTTTTGCCTCAAAAAATTGAGAGTACACCAATGAAATTTTTGCTATATATGGCATAGAAACAAAGTGTCACTGTTAAGTTGCATGTCTTTTGGCTCCTATGGTCCTGTCTTTAGCTTCTAAACCTCATGGTGCCGATTCGACCCATTTTCGGCGGTATCTGAAAATATTTTACCCAAATTCCCTTGCATTTCTTTTAAATAGATTTTATTTCTAATTTTGTATTTTTGTACCACCTTTTCGTGCATGGCCCACGAATATTCAATGGCATTGATGTCGGGGTACTGTGGTAGTGTGTGTAACTGCTATTTGCAATGAAAAAGACGCCACATTTTGACTTTACGTGCATTCTGTTTGGGGTCGTTGTCCTGCTGGAAAATGGAACTGCTGCGACTATATGGTTCTTCCAACTTGCTGCAGAAACTTCTCAAATCCTAGGCAAAAGTTAAGTGCTGAAATTGTGCGAAATGCCATTAGACAAGCTGGATATAAAAGTTGCATTGTTAGAGAGAAACCGTTCATCAGCTTTCAAATTCAAATAAAACATTTAAAGTTATCAAAAATTCATCCATTGAAGATCAATAACATTTGAAAGGAAGTTATATTTAGTAATGAAAGAAAACTCAACAATTCTGGCAGTGAGAGCCATCGTACTGTATGGAGAAAGCCTAATACTGCTTTGGATAAAAAAATTTACGTCCTTCAGGTAAAGATAGTGGTGACTAAGTTATGAATTCAGATTGCATGGCTTCATCCGGGGTCGGAAATTTAACTGTTATAGATGGCATTATAAACCATATGGTTTACTTGGATATATTTCGCAGCAATCTAAAGGAAAGTGCTAAAAATTTGAGTTTAGATGGAAATTCCATTTTCCAGCAGGACAACGACCCCAAACAGAATGCACGTAACGTCAAAATGTGGCGTCTTTTTCATTGCAAATAGCAGTTACACATACTACCACAGTACCCCGACATCAATGCCATTGAATATTCGTGGGCCATGCACGAAAAGGTGGTACAAAAATACAAAATTAGAAATAAAATCTATTTAAAAGAAATGCAAGGGAAATTGGATAAAATATTTTCAGATACCGCCAAAAATGGGTCGAATCGGCACCATGAGGTTTAGAGGCCAATGACAGGACCATAGGAGCCAAAAGACATGCAACTTAACAGTGACACTTTGTTTCTATGCGAGATATTGCAAACATTTCATTGGTGTACTCTCAATTTTTTGAGGCAGAAATCTGAGTAGATTTATTTAAAATGCTTCTGAAACTTTTCAATTTAGAAGTTTTTCATTGATTTTACTTTATTTTTACTCTAAATTAAACCATTTGTTATGGGTGAAAATAAAAACATGTTTTCTCTTCTTGGTAATGTGTTATTTATATTGAAAGTCTGATTTATCAAATAAAAGTAAGGTAGGTGTATTCTCAATTTTTTGAGCCACTATATATATATATAGAGAGAGAGAGATTTTCTTTTCATATACGAAAATTTCGTATAAAAAAGTTAGATCTTTCTCTTAAAAATTTGGTCTTTCCTTCTTTTCTAGCCTGGCATGGGCACCAGAAGTACTTATGAAGGGACTCCAACGGAAGAAATAGGCAGAAAACCCGATTTACATGTGACGAAACACCCGAGTATCCGAAGTGTTTTTAAGCAGGTAAGTAATGCATACATACCTTTTATTTCAAATTTTTGGAGATCTTTTCGACATTAGATAATTTCTTTCTCTGGAGACTCCAAATGTGGCTGGGTGTTAAATAAATAAAGGAACGATATAAAGGAGATAAATTTCGCCACATAATTCTTCTGCTCCACCGAATAAATGCAATGCTGAATAATATATCACTGTGGGTGGACCCCCGGGAGCACCTCGAAATGAGGATGAGATGCTACCGGCATGGTTGTTGGATCTCGCCACCCTGGAGGGTACACAAATAGGTGGGAGATCTGGCCCCTCCCATCAATGACGGGACGTACTTCCTTCGGGGAGGGTTGTACCGTGGCCGGTGATGGCCCTTAGGACTCAACCACAGTTCCCGCCAGTGTTGCTGTTGCGGCGGTCCGGTCATTCAGTTTTATGGTTTAAATCCCTGTGCCTTCGTGGCGGTTCGGAGAGTCAGATGGCTGACTTATCACTGTGGTTGGAGTTCCTCTATAAATAATTATAAGTATATACAATGCGTGCCAAAAGTGTTTACATACGACGATAGTACTTAAAGTAAAGCATCATTTATATGTGTCTGCTTCATTTATACATCTTTTCTTTGCAATTCTATATCATTCGAAATCATGTAATTATGAAGTACCATTTAAATCGTCGATTATACACCGTTGCCGGCGTCCTGGCCTAGGGGTAGCGCACCTTCCCCGTGATCTGGGCGTCCCTGGTTCAAGTTCTAGTTCGGGCATCTTTATTCTACACCCTGTGTTCTATCTGCGAGGTGTGTGAAAGAGCCCTCCTGTAAAAATGGGCCGTGCAAGTGAGTGTGTGAGTGTCATCGTCATATGAGCTAGAAGTCAGAGTTCTGCTATCGGGGTGTTCAGGGGTCTTTACCTTCAGAAGCTACTGCACCCCCTTTTCGCTGTAACGCGGACACGACATCATCATTATACACGGTTTTTCCTTTTCGTTTAGATATCATGACTTAGGAATTTTTCACAAATGATAAATTAATGGAAGAAAAATTACCCGGGGCTACATTATGCCATATTGAAGAAAAATGTGAAGAAATTATTCCATTTTTTGAAAATCTTATGAACTTTTTAAAAACACAACGAAGATATTTTGTGTGCCAAAATATACGTGTCAACAAATATTCATTGAATTCCATACTCACGGTAATTAGCACGCCAAACGAATAAAAGTTTAAAAAAAATATCAATCGATTTACATTTAGTCTAAATTGAATTAAAAAAATATCAGTAGTATTAAAGATAGGCAATAAAGGAATAATTTTTCTCAATTTTATGATAAACATTTAGCTATAAAATCTAATTTTCTTTAATTATATAGCAATATAATAGTACTATCGTAGAAACTTTAAAATCATTGCTTTTAAAAGAGGTAGCATTAATAACATTAAATTTATAATAATATAATTTTCTTATTAAAATGGGTTATTACATGGGTTATATAATATTTCTTATTAATGGGTTATTCAGTTACGAGTCTAATTTTCTTTCCTTGCATAGTTAGCCTCATAGTAAGAAAGATAGATATATAATTATTTTAACGGTTGCTAGATTAATGATTTTTGTTCTTGGAGAGAGATTTTCTGACCATCTGACGACAAAAACGAATGTCCTGGAAAATGCAAAAATTTTGGCTCTATTCTTATTAGGGATCTAGAATGTGTTATTATATCAGAAAATTCGATGAATTTTTTGAATTACGAGAGGTTATAACGAGTCAATCTCAGAGCGAGTTCTCTAGCTAGTGAGCCGAGCACTATTGTTTTGTTGCTGTTGTTAATTAACAATCTTCTGTGTGTGTATTGATGGTGTCTACAAGTTCTATCTTTTTGTATGTTTTTGCAATGTTTTTCTATCTGTGTTTTCGTATTTTCTAGTGTAATAAAGCGTCGTTATTCGTTATGGGCTTCTTGCGCGTGCACACACATACACTCAACTTTATTATTAGTAGATATAGAGATATTTGAGATGCATATTTGCATTGTAATGGGTGGGAAACTGTAATGTTGGACATATCTATATACCATTTTAACCTTAATCATTCCACCCAATGTTCTTTATAAATGACTTTCCGCTTTCGGTTATCTTTACAAATAATTATATCAAAATGTTTATTATTTTACCCAATTTTGTATGTTTACTTGCCTCTTCAAAATGTGTCCAAATCAACACCCACACAATATTGAATTATTTTCTTAACAGACAAACAAGACGTGCAGTTACTCGAAGTGTGGTCCATCTGAAGAAGGCTATCGCTGTGAAAAGAAATACAGCCACAAGCATTTCTGGGATCGGGTAAAAAAAATTTATATTGGAAATATTTTTATATACTAGAGACTGGCATAGATAGGATTTTTTTTTAATCCATGAAGATTGCATAATTTTTCAACTTTATTATGTCGATTTAAATTATAAAAGATGCCAAACTTTGGACCATATCAATCAAAGGTTAGATTATCTATCTGTCTGTTTTAGTGAAACTCAAAACTGCAAAGAATTATTTGATAATTTTGAAGCAGTAATTCATTTATAAACCCGATTGGTTGCTGAAAAGAAACCCAAAAGGGATGACAAAACAAAGCCAAAGAAAAGAAAAAAAAAAACAGAAAAAACGCTTTCTTTTGTGTAATATGCGTGTAATAAATAATTTTCTTCACGTTATGAATCCTTAATATATTTAAACAGACATGCAGATAAGTTGCGAAGAAACAATTGACTAGAGTTAAATACCAAAATGGCATTTTAATATCCATTAATTCTGCCATGGATTTCTGAGAAATTCAAGAACATTTTCAGGATTAAGGTTGAATTAAAATTTATTTCAATTGCACTGAAATCTTACATAAGAAGTAAAATTTTATGTTTTTATTTTCTCGTGTGCGTAGAACAGAGAAATATAGCAATCGCCAGAAAAATTCGAATCTCTACGTTTTAGACCACCCTGAGTTCGAACAAAAAATTTTTGAAAAATGTCCATCTGTCTGTCTGTGACAAAGATAACTCAAAAACGCTTTGAGCTAAATGGATGAAATTTCGTATATGGTTTTTACACCAAATTTGCAGATTTATGTCAAATTTTGAACAAAATCCATTTATAGGAAGTCTGTCTGTCCAGGTATTCGAATATAAGTTAACATGATAACGATAAAACAAAGAGAGTTGGATAGATAAAATTTGGTACACACATTTAACATCGAGGTTTAGACACCTGTCAATTTTTGAGTTAAATACAAAAAGCGGTTGACTATCTGTCGGTCTGTAATTTCAAAAACATATAAAAGCGATAACTTAAGAACACAATGACTTTAATAGATCACATTTGGAATGAGACTTTGTAATTTTAAGTGCAGTTTTGTGGCAAATTTTTGCTTCAATTGGTTGAAAAACGTATCTAAAACTCAAATTATATTTTTGGTACTATTAAATCATGCCAGAGAGTCATCGCCAAATAACTCTCTATGACACAACAGATTCAGTAAAAATCTTAAATTCACGCCAAAAGTTAATATTTCGTAACAAATGTACGCCAATGCCATGCAAGACGTTCTTTGGCATGACAAGATTATTGGCGAGTATGCGAAAAAATTATGGGAGACCTTTGACCTTTTTTTATTTCTCGTAAATTATAATGCATCAAAAGGTCAATATCAAAAACATTTATAGAAGTTAATTTTCAAATATTTCCTTTAGTACCCAAGTGGGAAAAATAATGGTGATTATTCTGTGTCCAAAGCGATTTATCCAAAGGTAAGAGAAATTTTATTCCATTGGTTTTGTTGTGAATAAAAACAGTAATAGATATTTGTTCTTATTTGCATTGAAATATTTTTAAAAAATTAATATCTTTTCATAGTGAATAGAAATACATTTTCTTTAAATATATTGGGGCCAAAGCAAAATCTTAAAAATGCTGCTATAAATAATGCAGTATTAACCCTTTAACTCTCATTATCATTTATAAGCGATTTAGCGAGACTGCCTTACATTCTGAACTATCGTGCATTAACATTTTATGTATCATTACTGTTTTTCCTTATTGCAATGCTTACAACGCGATTACACACAGGTGGAAGGAGGAATGTTCGTTACAATATCATAAAGCTACGAATGAAACTGAAATATGAATTTATTTTCTTTCACATTTTTTGAATTTATCCTTTCATAAAAAAATTAATATAATTTTATTCATATTTTGTGTAAAAGGAAATGAAAGGACAGAATTTTGGATCCTTTGATCGCTGTGATGTTTGCGAAAGAAAAGAAACTCCAGAAAAGGTAACAATTTGATTCTTTGATCCCCCCCCAAAAAAAACCTACCAAAAACTACCAAATTTGTTAAAATTTTCAAGTTTCTGGTTAAAAATATTGATAATAAAAGTTTTTATTCTGCTTCATCTACAGATGCAGAAAACACCTGAACGAAGCTATGAAAAAGAAAGGTCCAAAAAGGTCTGCATCGTTAAAATTATGAATGAAATTTGATTATTTAGTTGATATTCAACTTTTTCACTCCCTAACTCCCGTTAACTGGGAGCAAATGTAGTTGCTTATCCAACAACATAAGGCAGTACAATTTCTATTATGTATTTTTTTAAAGATTATAATATTTTGACTGTTTATTTGATTGCCTAAGGCAGAATCGACCATACTGTTCATATAGAAATAAGTCTTAAATTTGCCTTTTTTATAAAAATTAACATTCATTTTATTAAATGTTGACAAATGACGACACCGCGCATTTAAAGAATAGCTTGTTTTTGTTGCTAAACGTGGAGAAAATGAAACAAATATTCACAAAGAATATATTACAAAAAAAAAAAATAATAATAATAATAAAACAAGAATCAATTTTTTTGTGACGAAAAATTTGGATATCAAAATCAATTTTCAAATATTAAATTAATTAAAAGGTTGACCAATGCGAAAGTTTCATATGAAATGTATTATTGAAAGATGATTGGAGGCATTTTTAACTTAAAAAGTATAGGGTAAGCAACAGTCAGAACCAAATTCAAATCTAAACCAGTGTCAAATGAGTTAAACATCGATAATCTATTCGCAATCTTTATATATAAATAAAATTTGGATAAATATATATTAATATATGTTTAACTACGCTTTGGCTTTTTTCTCTTATGTCTTTCTTATTTCAGTATCTTTTTCAATGTGAAGAAAGCAAAACACTTAGAGACATTGATGACGCCATGAAGACAAAATATTTTATCGCTCATTGCGTTTAACTATAAATATTTGATAAACGAGTGAGAAAAAAATTTTTGACCTCCCTCTTCATTTGTCCTTCCCGTGCTGCTGATTAGTTGTCCTGACCTGAGAGCTTTCGTTCCACTCATCACCTTCGGCTAGTATAAATCCAATATGAGCTGCGGCAGAGAGTATTTAAAAAAAGTGTAATTCAGGACATATTTTAAGAGTCTCGATATATCTTCTACAGTGAAAACCCAAAATCAGTCAGTCAAAACGCGAATTAAGTAGAAAAATGCGTTTTAACTAACAGCGTTGGGGAGAACCCGAGTTAACTAGGGAAAAAGTGTTTTGACAGCACTAAGAAGAACCGATTTTCTCTAGTTATTTCCGGTTTCGTCCAGTTAAAACCGTATGAATCTAGATTTGTTGCTTGTGAAATAATAAAAATGCATAAGTATAATAAAGCATTAATAAAGTATAAATAAAGAAGTAAAATTGAAAAAGTAAGTAAAGTACAATTAAAAAGTAAATAATAAAGTATTTTTTCCTTCAATGACAGGTTCTTTCCTCAAACACTGTTTTACTAAGTATAGGTTAATATAGCAATTTTGGAGAAATACAAATATCATCTAAGAAATCAGTCAAAACATGAATAAAGCGGGATTTCCTTAGCGCTCTCGGTTAAAACGCGTTTTACCTAGTTAATTCTGGTTTTGACTGATTTCAGGTTTTCATTGCGACATATTTATATCAACCCCTCGAAACCAAAAGATTTTTTTTTATATATAATAGCTCTCGTATGTATCATGACATTGGATTTTCCTATTAGACTCGACTCTGTTTGTCTTTGATATCAATAAAAATTCAGGTGAAAATCGAGTTTACTATCGTTTAGAATCTTTTTGAATCATGATAGAACAAAATATTTAGAAATTTATTTCGATCAGACTCCAAGAGGTCGAAAAGAGACTATGCTCAAAAATGGAATCGAAGTGCTTTACGAAAATCTTGTTTTTTAAAGTTTTTTTCTTGTCTTATATTCAGAATAACCTTCTTTAAAAAAAAAAATCAGCTCACTTTTAAAATTTTACTCATAGGGAAAGAGGCCTCCTGCACAAAGTTACACGAGCTACGAAAGCTGTAACCTTTGCGAAAGAAAAGAAGTGCCTGGAATGGTAAGTCGCAAAGATTGTTCTTGAGGTACAAACCTAACGATATCTTGTTTCCCTCAGACTTGTTTTACAACCAACCAGATATGAGAATGAGAAGCTTTCGGCAAGGTAGTTGGTTCTAGCCACCCAGTTGGAACAGAAAAAGGTGAGGATCGACTGCCTCCTATCGATGACGGGATTTCCCAAGGGAAAGATTGTACTGTGACCGGTGATGGCCTTTAACCATAGACTTAATCACATTTCCCGCCAATATGTGCTGTTGCGGCGATCCAGTGATTCAGATTTTTTCGTGTGCCTTAAGGGCAGGTCGGAGTAGCCGGTTATAGGTTGCTTTACAAAAACACACTTCAGAGGTGTACCCAGTTTCGCATACGAAAAATTCTTATTGAGAGCATTTTAGTTTATTGCTATGTTACCACTCCCATTGGCATTGGGGAAAAAATAAAAGTGCCAAACTTGGCGCGACCTTAAAATTAGTTTTGTGATCCTCTTCTTTTCTCTATTTAGTAGAAATATAGCTTTTGTGGAAGTAACATGCTTCTTTTTCCATAGGTAGCTAATTCCATAATTATGGATCAAGGCCAGATTATGTTGTCTAGAGGCTCTTAGGCAATACCAATTTTGGGGCCCTGTTTTCTCCCTTGTACTTTCAAAGTCAAATATTTATTATTTTTTTAAATTTAATCCTTTTATAAGTAGCAAATTTGTACTCTGTAGCAAATTCTTTCTCAGCAGCAAATTTTGACACTCTGAAATAGATAAACGATTAATGGCAGATCTAAAATGAACCATTTTACCGAAAAGTTTGATTATATATTCTAAAATTTTGGTGTTAGTATATCGCATATAAAAAAAATGCTCAACTGAAATTTAAAAGTATTTTTTCATTATTTCTTTAAACAAAATAATTTTTTAAAAAATATGACAAAACTTTTCGCACCACAATCTAAATAATATTTAATGATAAGATCGGACCTTTTGTAATTTTTAAAAATTACAAAGCAAGACATTTTTTTTGTAATTATAAAATAACATAAAACTTGCAAACGACATTTAATTAAGAAATTTACTGGAATAATGTTCCAAAATTAATTTGATCAATATTTGATTTTAATTTGAATAAGTTCAATTGCACGACCTTTGTAATTAAATGAAAGCACAAATTAAATAACTTTCAAACTATCAAAAAAAAAAAAATCTCGAGGGATCGGGGCCTCCTGAAGCTGTTTATTTTAGCCCCAGCTGCCTATTCACTAATAAGGCCCTATCCTCCTATATGATTAGCATAAATGGTATTAAAAGTCTGTTGTAGGTTTTGTGTGTGTGTATATAAAATAAATAAAATATATAAAATAAACTACTACATCTACTTTTTGTATTGGTATTATATAACAAACAACACTGTATAATATCTATGGTCATTGTATAACATTGACCATCAAACATCTTTCGACTCATACGATACAGACCACACTTTTCATGCTCAGAATGACAATCCAAAATACAGCACAAAATATAATGTGTAGCTATTACCCGAGAGTAATTAGTGATGTTATGCACTTAGTTACTAATTACAGAATTCATACCGGAGAAGAGCGTTCTGTGAACTACTTCTTACTGTTCAGTAACAAAATGCTGAGAGTAATCAGTAGTGCAGCTAACGCTATTAATTCATGTATTCATACTGGAAAATGGCATTCTGTGAAGAACGTTTCCTTGCTCTTCAATAAAAATATACCCGAAGGAGTTAAGAAAATATGAAAATATCCTACATTTAAATATCTTATTTTGTTTTAAAAATATCCTCAGCTTTTCCTCTAAAGAAATTCTAAATTTTTTGATTGTATTAATAAATTGAGAGTCGTAACAGAAACGTTTCAAAATAGTGGTTTAACCAATTTATTTAATATAAATAGTTATCAGTCTGTCGATTGGAATAAGCCTGCGCCGTCAAACAAATTCTATCGACACTAAATTTGTGAACATACGATAATAATTTTTTAAAAAATTCCTGAGGTGTCCCATTTTTTCTCATTGATGATTGCATCAGTAAATAATATAAAAATGAAATATTCCAATGTAAAAATGACATAAATGAAAACGGATCTTTACATTCTTATTTTTCTTAGAATCCTCGCGGAATAATGGGGCCGCGGTGGCCTGGTGGTAAGGTCTCGGCTTCGGAACTGGTGGGTTCCAGGTTCATGACCCGATTCCACCGAAGAACCGTCGTGTAAGGGGGTCTGTTGCACGTTAAATCCGTTATGACCAAATGTCCTCCCGCTGGAGTGGTGTGGTGTGGAGAGGGGGGGGGGTGCCAGCTCAGGTGTCGTCCTCGTCATCTGACCGCGGTTCCAAATTACGAGGTCCGTCCCAAAATAGCCCTAGTGTTGCTTCAAACGGGACGTTAATATAACCAAACCAAACCTCGCGGAATAACATAAATATGGATGCATAAATAGTTTAAATTAACTTTTCACAAGAATTTCTTGCTTATTTGCACCGTAGCAAACAATTATTGTAGTCTTTTGCTAGATTCTAATGAACAGAAATTGAATCCCTTCATTTTCTTCGTACTTAGCACAAGACAGTTGATATGAGCGACGACAGCTGCCTCATTTGTGAAAAGAAAAAAACACCAGAAAGGGTATGCTTAAAAATATATTTCATTGTGCAGTTTTAACAGATGAGCTATCTCTGTGATATTAGAGGCCATTTTTGTTGATTGAATGTAGGACAAACAACTCAAAACAGCCTTCATTTGTTATGCAGCCTGTCTGCAAATTTGGCAGCAATTTTGCACATTGATCGGCGATGACGTCTTTTCTTCTATTCTGACCAGTTTTCTTCTATACTATTTCCCGAAGTAGCGGGTGAACTCTAGTATCAAATCTTTATTTTCAAAAGCTTAGAGAAGCTATTAGATTCCTGTTACTATAGGATGTTTAAGTGGGAAAAAAATTCTACCTACATGAGGTGCTGTAGGCATTGCTTGAACGATTCACTTTATTTCATTTGTAGTTCAAAAAGTTCTATTATTATTGATGAAATGTTCAGTTGGTTCTATTTACTATTATGAAAAAGGGAGAGAGAGAGGTAAGATGTTGATTGGTCAATTTGCAGCGATATGTACTAATAAGCAAAATGATTGGCTTTGGGCGTGGCATATAAAAAATAAATATAACTTTTTCATTTTATACTTCTGCGATTTTAAGAAAAAGCACTATAACTGAAAAGTAAATTAAAAACCATTCTGAGGCCATATCTCAAATCCAGTCAAGTGGTAAGTATCAGGAAAGCCAAATAATGTTTCATTGCCCACAATTAAATATTTCTGAATATAATCACAATTTATTTTAAATGATAGTAGACGCCTTTGGTGACCAACTGCTCCTTATCTTATTTAAATTATTGATTAGTCATGTCAACTAATATGAATATTTTGAGCTGCATCATTTCACAACAAAAGAAAGTACTATTCCAATTATACTTGCACTTTAAGCATGCAGCAATATGATTGGTTAGAACACTTGAAAAATGGTGAAATGAAATGCCAAAAACGATCCAGTTATTGAGATTAGGGGTATTATCATTGTTTGATTTTGAAAAACAATTGTCAAAACGAGAGGATCCATTCATGAAGAGAGTAAGAGGCAACTGATGACGTGTCTAAGGTTTTTTTTCACTTTCTCGTTTAAATAGTGTAGAGAAAGTATAGCAATCTTCACAAAATTCGAACTCGAAGTTTTGCTGGATATCCACTTTTAGAACTCCTGAATTCGAAAAACAAATTTTTGAAAAATGTCAGTCGATCTGTTTGTGACAAAGATAACTCGAAATCACTTTGAGCTATACGGATGGACTTCAGTATACTGTCTTTACTTCAAATTTGCAGATTTCTTTCAAATTTTGACCAAAATCTGTTCAGAGGAAGTTCATATGTCCGGCTGTTCGAATATAAGTTAACACTATAACTGCAAAACGAAGAGAGCTAGATAGATTCATTATAGATTTAACATCTATAATGTAAGTACCTATTAAATTTTGAAACAAAGCTTGGGGTTGAAACCGCCTGTCGGTCTGTACTTTCAGAAGCATGTAAACGCGATCATTCGAAAACGCAATGACTTAAATATATGAAATTTGGTATTGGATTTTGTGATTACAAGTGCAGTTCTGTGTCACATTTTTATTACAATCGGTTGAAAAGTTACAAATTCGATTTTCGGATACTTTTAACCGCATGCCAGGGATTAATCGCCAAATAACTCGCCAAGGATGACACTATAGATTCAGTTAAAGTGCTAAATTCACAGCAAAGGTTAATATTTCGTAACTATTTTACACCAGTGTTATGTAAGACATTTTCTGGGATAATGCCCTTGTTAGAGTGTATACGAGAACTCCCTCTCTTGTAGAGAATTACAGTAATGTGATGGCTTTCAAATTTTTCTAGAAAATTGGAGATAGAAAAGGCAGACAACCATTGATGACAAATTATAAGAATGGATCTTTTTTTTTCTATTTATTTTAAATACAGAGTTATTGGAATACAATTTAGTCTAAGAATAGTTGCTGATGTTTAGTATAATGAAATATTACATTTCAGTGATAAAGTTATTGGTATTGTTTAGTCTTTCACTTACCAAACTCCTGTGTAAAATCAGAAGGGAAAGAACATAGTGTTAATCAGTTTTATTTTAATAGTAGAATATTTCTCTAATTGCATTAAATATTGCGCAGTGTAGAAGTATGGCAGCTTGTTTTTTATTTCATTATACAGTATAAAGTCAAATAAGTATAAGTATCTAACTTTAACCATAGTTTTCTTAATCAAGTTTTGAGTCATTTTTTAAAAGTTAAACACACTAGTATTGTCTATTTTGTCTTTAGGGCAGGAAAATGTCACCAGGTTCAGGATTTACCCGTGGCTCAGCTTACTCGAGCAAAGGCTACTCTGAAAAGGTACTTTTCAAAATTTCATTTTATTATAATGAATTATTTTCCAAGCGTATTCTTTTTAAAACACATGCTTTACACCTGAAAAAGGGGGGGGGGAACCGAAATTTTGTAAACGATTTTTTTTTGTTCGCTTTCTTGTGTATTAGAGGATGTAATTGTTGGTCATCTGTGTATTCACGATTGTGAAACTTAGCTTAGTTTATCTATATTAACGTCTAGTTTTAAAGCAACATTAGGGCTATTTTGGGACGGACTTCGTGTTTTTGAACCGCGATCAGATGACGAGAAGGACATCTGAGCTGGCACTTTCTCTCCCTACTGCCCTTTTAGAACAGATGGATTCAACGTGCACCAGTTTTGTTTGTGCTACGGTTCTTCGCTGGAGTCGGGTCTTGAACTTGAAACCCTCGATTCCGGACAACGATACCTTACTGCCAGGCTACCATGGGTGATTACAAAACACTATTTAACATTTTTTCAGAAATTAAAGATCTATCAGAAATTCGTAAGACTGAAATCGATGCATCATAGTTCATTTCGGTTTCGATTTCGTTCAGGAATAGGGTTGCTTTCCGTACTTTAGAAGAATAACTCTACAAAATTTAAAATTTTGCACAAATCTATAATTTTCTGAATTATCAGATGTAAGCTCTTTGCTAGTATACCTAATTGAATTAAGCGAGATGGGATGCAATTTAACTTAATATATTGCTACAGAAATCGTACGGTGGTTGTATGGCAGGTTTACAAAAAGCCATGGAATCTGAATTACGGCAAACGAAGTTTTATTCCACGAATATTCCAAAACAGTGAAACAAATATAATAAATACATATCCTAGAAATAAAAGTGTATGTACACAAAGAATAATACTTCTAGAAATTACTTACACAAGCAGACAGCAGTTCATCATCAAATTATAGCAATCATTCTTTTTTTTTAAAAAAGTGGTAGAGAGAAAGATTCAGAGGAAGTCTGTCTGTCCGGCTGTTCGATTATAATTTACTATGATAACTATGAAACAAAGTGAGTTAATTGGATCAAATTTACCATACACATCTAACACTCAATGTATCGATACCTATTCAATTTGGAACCAAATCCATTCAGCTGGTTAATCATTCATTAGACTGTACTTTTAAAAGCATGTAAACGCGATAACGCAAAAACACGAGGACTTAAATGTATGAAATTTGGTATATCATTTCGTAACTACAATTGCAGTTCTGTGTCTGTTCTTAATCGGTTCGAAAAAAAGCATTCAAAAATACACATTTGGTTTTCTGGTACTTTTATATTAACCACATCCGAGCAATTAACCACAGTCGACGATCACACTTAATGGACCCTTCCGTAACAATTGTTTATCAATGACATACTATGAATAACACAAATACAATTATTAGAGCAGGCGATTTTTGTGTTTATTTTTAAAAATTGTATAAAAACCAGTTTTGTGCAATATTTACAGAAGTTACGATAAATAATGGTAAAATCCAGCTTAATCTATATTTTATTATATTTAGTTGAAATCGCTTTAACCGGTCCCCACCCTCCAAGATGATAGATATGTTAAATTTGTAAATCCATGTTACACGATATATCTTATAGAGAACCGATATGTACTCTATTTTCTATCTGTATTATTAGAAATAAAGAAGCGGGAGTGAGATCTCTTTTTGAATTTATTTCAAAATCATTTACCTCCTTTTTGCTAATCTTATGTGCCTCATAAAATCAATTAATCATAGGTAATATGTTAGAGCAGATGACCATAACAGTCTACAACGTAATTAAAACGTTTCATAAATCAATTTCGAGGGAAGCAGAACATTCAAATGAGTTACTGAAAAAAAATTCGCATTACCCCATATTCAGATTCAAAAACAAATCCACTTCAAAAAATGATTCGTCATAAATTAATCGATTAAATATCTTAAAAATACTTACGAAGTATCATATTCATTTTCTGATAACATAAGGTTATTTAGGAATAATACTCGAATTCAAAATTCTATACAGGGTGTTTCTTAATTCATGCGCTGATCTGTAAGGCTTAGTAAATACATATAAAAATGCATTTTTTTTCTATAGTACTATGAAATGGGAAGTAAAGAGTGTAGGCGGAAAAAAAATGTTGTGAAAATTAGCATTTCAGCATTTTAGCTCTTACTTATTAATATGTAATTAGCAAAGCCTTTTACTTATATAATATGTTCAAGTGTTCAAATATGCTGGAACAGCGATACAGGTCCGACAGCATGGAGAAAGCGAATAATGTATTCTTTCGAAGATGCCAGTTGCTCCATGAACATTTGTAGCAGCGACTGAAAGTCCCCATCAGGGTCATTTGGTGTCGCGTAGACCAGAACCTTGAGGTGTCATCTGAAAAGAGACACTTGATAAATCAGGTGAATGTGCTGTTCAAACAATTGGTCCATGTCGTCCAATCCTTAGAGGGCCAAAGGTGGTGTTGGAACTTCACGACAATTCGAACAGCAACTGGAAAACTATGAAATAATTCCTGTAATACCTCTTCCTGAAAGATTCGACACGTCGTGCTGTTGAGTCGGTGTGGTAGCAAATATGCGGGGCAATAAGGTATCAAGCAGATTAATAAAGCAATTCGGTACACAGTTTTAGCTTGTAATATGTAGATTTTTATCTAATTTTGAATTGTATATGTCACGGGGTTAAATTTCTCGCGATCTGTACTTTCGCATGCATGTAAACGCGATTAATTAAAAGTCCAAGGATTTGGATAAATGAAATTTGGTATACAGTTTTAACATCTAAAATCTAGATTCTTATAAAGTGTTAACTGAAATGAATTAAAGAGTTGAGCGTCTTTTGGTCGCATACGAATGATATAAATCGAAAACGCATTCTAAATGAAATTTGGCGTATGATCTTATAATTAAAATTATAGTTCTATTTAAAATGTTGGTTCCAGATGGTTGTTCAAAAAACCTCGATTAAAATGTGCATTTTATTTTCTTTAATATGAATCACAAAACGCATATATGCGGAACTCTGAAAATAAAAATATCAGCACTCATGCCTTCATACCCTTGTCTAAGGTCTTCAATTTTACCCGAGAGGAAAGGGTAATGTCTTATCATAGAATGTGTCAGAAAGTTTCAAGGAAAACATTCCCTCATTTTCTTTCCTTCTTTTTCTCTCTCTCTCTCTCTCTTTTGCTTTCTTCTAATATTTTTAATTGGTGGGTTATTATTGTTAAATAATTTAAATAAATTATTATTTAAAATAATTATTAACTTTTAATAAATTATTGTTGCTTACTTTTAAAAGAACTGAATTTTGATATTGGCCTTGTGTAGCATAATAAAAAAAATATTCTTGAAATAAATATTTATGGAATGGGAAACTTTTATTAGGAAATGGAATGGCTATTAAGAATTTTATTTTATTATTTTATTTTTTTGTTGTTGAAGATGGTTTTCAGGCTAGAATGAACTGTTTACTTTTATTTTATTCGCAGGAAAAGAGATCACCTGGACGAAGTTATGAGAGCTTTGATAGCTGTGACCTGTGCGACAAAAAAGAACTACCACGAGTGGTAAGCCAACAAGATTGTTTCATCGCTTATATAGTCTTTAAAAAGTTTATATAGTCTTGTCTTTATTTGTTTTTGTCCTTTGTTTATATAGTCTTTATAGGTGTGGTTTTTCTTTTTTTTTTTGTTTGCGATGTACAAAAAGGAAGTATTGAAATCATCTGATATTTCAAATTCCAGAGTTTTACTATTCTCCACGTTTCAGACATTCATAAATTCGAAAAATTCATTTTCGGAATTATGACTGTTTACCTGTGAGCTTGAAAATTAAAAATCTCACTGAGATAGAACAATAAAATTGTGCCTGTAATCTTAACACCAAATTTGTAAACTTCTGTTAAAATTTTGGATGAATCCGTTGAAAGGATGTGTCTGTCTGTCCATATGCCTGTGAACAAGATAACTCAAAAATGCAAAGAGCCATACCATTGAAATTTAATAAGAGTGAGTTTTGTTCCATTGACAGCTTCTCTCGCAAAATATCAGATTTTTCTATTCCTAACCAAAAAATAATTATAAATACTTAAATGTGAAAGTGTACCAACCATGATGTCATGTTTCTTTGATCAAGTCAGAGGACCAGTATTTTTTATCTAGAGGAATCTAGGGATACTTTATCCAAGATTATTTTCTTCAGTTGTGAGGAAAATGGTAATTTGTGAATGCCATCTTTATTCGACCCATGGAAATGGACCATGGAGTTTTTTGGAACTCTACTTAAAAATCAGATCAATACGCTTTTGGGAGTACAAAATAAATTTTATCTTTCCATTTCTCTGTGAATTCAATGTTTACTCGTTAAAGAAAGATCAATTAAAATAACTTTGAGTGTTAAGAATAATTTTATCTGTAATTTGATATACGATATTGTGAAATATCATAATTCTAAGTGGCTAAGTTGTTATGATTACTTTTAGTATATAACTTTTTTCTTATGAAATTATTTTTAGATTTACTTTTCGATCGTTAGAAAATTTATATCATAATAGTTTTATTTTTATTCGGTTGTTTAAGCACTTTATCTATAATATTCGACCGAGTTCCAAAAAGTCTGTACTGTTAATCCTTGAAAATCACGCACAATACACACTCGTCTTAAATGCATATTCATTTTTAGCAAAGTAGTATAGAGCATAAAAGAAGGTCATATTACACTATAAAGGGTGTAATGAGAGGGATGGGCACACAAATCTGATGACTGTCGAAACTTTCGAATGCTTTCTACCTCTCTCCCTACATTACCTACACTGGCTATATGTTTGGGGATGTGTGTGAAAATGAGAATAGAACAAGAAAGAAAAGGTTCTAGATTGCCAAAATATGCGAAAAATTCAGGAAAATATTCTTTCTGTTATTTAATTTACTTTTCATAACATATTCGAAAACTGTACTGGAAGGAAACAAAATACTGCGACAGGAACTCCGTTAATTTATTTCAGAATTTATTCTACGAAACTTTTCATTAGCTTTTCAACTAATAAACATCTGGTGCAAGAAACGGCTTTTTCTTTGTTTGAATCCCTCCTTTCCTCAACAATACCAGAGAGACTGACAGAAGATACGGAATTGTCCACTGTGACATGTAATTGCTACAATAGATGTTAGGTGTCAGAGTCATAATTGTTTATATATATATATATATATAATTCAATTAGTTTTAATTTTAAGTTCTTGGATTTAATTTTTCAAAACAGTTTTATAATTTTTAATTTTAAGCGCAATTTATTATCACCATTCCTTTCTGTCCCTAGCAGAAGCGGAAATGTATCTGGACGAGATTCCTAATATCCCCTCCTCATTATCAGCAAATTATTTACTCCAATTTGAAAGCGTACTTAAAATTGGAAATTATTATTTAAAAATTTAATATGAAAAAACTTTCTCTTAAACTCATTGCTCACAATTGAAACCAATAGCCTCAATTTTTTAACTTGTCAACAATACAAAAACTGTAATAATCGAAAACATCACCTCGTGACTTTGGTGGCCCACGACATATCAGAACTCCCTTGAGTTAGAAAAGTGCTTTTTGAAATCAGGCCTCAGTATTCGACGACGTTCTGAACGAACGAAATGGTTGTTTCATCTTTCAGTATAATTATTTATGTTCAGGGATTAAAACAAAGGATTGTTTTCAAGTGATAGTAAATTGGCTTTAAGAAGCGTGAGTAATAAACGACTAGAAATCGAAAAAAATTGTTTTCTCATTTTCTATACGTCGAATAATCAAAATCATTAATAGAATTCGAATGGCTATCTGTTAACATTAGTCATATATTTCTTAACTTATCCATAAATGCTAATGATTAGTGAAGTTATTTGATAATAAAAACGCAATTGTCGAGGCACAACATATTCTTTATCAATAATTATTGAAGACGGATTCGCAAGAAAATGTTTTCTTCTGAACTTTGTGAAGCTGAATATTTGGTCTTTGGTAATACTAGTCTTTCTGAAATAGACTTTAACACTTGTTTATTTGATATTAATTTGAAGAGTTTTGAATCTGATAATTGAATCGGTTCAAATATTAAATAAGCACTCTTAGCTCTTTAGGAGGAGCTACACCATTTGTCCTAGGATTCATGTAGCATGCCATTGACTTCTGAGATTAATTTAACCTTGCATCTAAATGCTTACAATTTCTAAATATTGTTAGCCAAGATTGAATTATATTTTTGTTTTAGGCTTAACTCGCAGATTCGTAAGCTTGATCATTCAGGTTATAACTACTTGACCATTATGTTTGATATTTCAATATAAACGAACGTTTCAATTTGGTATTCAACAACCTTTAATAAACTAGAATTAGATTTTATATACAAATATTTCAAATGCATTATGTGGGTTTTTTTTTACCACAATTCCATCTTTCATTCAATAATAATAATAATTTTATTTGATAATAGTAATTACAAGTCTTGAAAAGTCTGTATCCCTTACCAACCGAACACCTGTCACTTGCCAAACAATCATTTGGCACACAGCCAAGTTCAAGCTTTATCAGTATTATAAAAAAATGAAATATATTCTCATTCTGCAAATTTTTCCTATTACAAATTGTTTGCTTATTTCTTGCAAAAGAAGTGAATTTTTTAACATTACTGTCTATTTAATTTTTGTATTTAGTCCGTAATTTTGTATTTGGCGTATTTAATTTTGTTGATAATGTTTACTCCTATCTCTTTGTTTCAGGCTACTCCAGAAAAAATAAAGGAACTAAAAAGAAGGAAAGGGTCTATCCGAGACACTTATGAGGTAGACAATAATAAATTTTTATTTTTGCATTTTTATAGCCTTTTACCACCAAATTTTGACTTTAGTATTCAATTTTCAATTTTTTAAAAATCAATTTTAAGTTAAATCTGTAAATTTCCAGAAACTATATAGTTACAATTGTAGACTTTAAATTTCTATTATTAGATCCCGACTTCAGTATACGTGTCTATCTAAAGTAAAAATTTAGCTGATAAAGAAAGCATCTGAGATTTTATTCTTTCGAATACGTCTAAAAGATCCTTTTTATAGATGAGTTATTTTACCTTTTTTTTGTGTTTACATTTCCTTTTGTGTGGTAAAAAAGTTTATTTTAATCACATTTTTTTATATTGTGCTTATTTTCAAGAGATGAATTCATGATTATATTGTTTAGTAAATGAAAAAGTTTAATGCTGTACTAGCTTTGATTTTTTTAATAAAATTAAATATTATATTGATATGAATCTTAAAATAAAAGATCTTTGTTACTTTTTCATACTTTTAAGTCAAGGGAAAATAAAATTCTGGGAAATTCTATTATTATAAAATTTTCTATACTGCAATATTTTCTTTCTAAGATAAGAGTATCATTCAAGTGTAAATTAAAGCAAAATAATAATCTAGAAGATAATAAGCATAATGCTAAAAAAATTAATTCAATGCTTTTTGAAAAAAAAAAGCTTAATAAATGAGCCTAATAACACTTAAACGAATATTTTTATGACGATATTTCGCAGCGAATAATATACGATATACCTAAATTTCAAATAGAATGTCATCTGTAAAAAAAACTTGAATGAGTTGTTAAAAGGTGAACTTTTTTTAATGCTCTTTATTTGTTTTAAAAATTAAAGTATCAAATCAGAAACTCGAATGAAAATGGTTTTATCGCTTGCTTAAAACGTAGCTAAATCTTTTTTTACTCATATCGAACGCGAACATCATTAAGAATTCTTTTTTTAATAGAGAGTTGTAAAACACTCTTCAGTTCACTTGAATTTAAATCATGATCAGTATGTATATGGTAATATCTGCGGGAAAAAATAAATACTTTCCCACGCAGTTCATCTATAATTTATTGCTTGATAAAATTGTAATATTTTTTTTTTCTACACGAGGATAAAAAATTTACCCTCATGCATAATTCAAACCGTTTCCATTATACAATGTCTAATCTGTTAAGATAAATAAAAAAAATGTGTTTAAAATCACATATTGATGAATTCATTAAATGCTCGACGATAAATCAACCTGGTAAAAAGGAATCCTTGGAAAATAATTAGTTTTTTGTTATCTTCATTTTTAAAGAATTAATACTAAATAACGCCAATAATCGTTTGCATTTTGAAGCAATGCCATCAATAAATCATGAGTAACAATTATCTTTCATTTAATTATGCAATCGTACAATTTTAATTTATGCAACTTGTTCATTCATTATCCATGAAATAATAAAGAACTCTTAACTGTCAAGGAAGGTTAAATATTTATTCAAATTATCCGAGTTTAAACCAGTATATCACTCAGTAATGATGCTAAAATACTATTAAAATCGTTGTATCGTGATCTTAACATATCGAAATGTAACCAAGCGAGAAATCAAAAGAATTATAGGTTTTGGCTTTTGAAATGCTTGGGGAATTAGCTGTCGAATTTGAGTGTGCTTGTTGTTTCTGAATTAAATTATGTGAAAAATAGTTTGATGAGAGTTTTATTCTAACGAATTTGTTTTTGCATTTCTTTTTGTTTTTAAGTTTTTTCTAATAAATAAGTTTTTTTAGTTCTCAGAATTTATAAATACATTTTTAAGCATAGAATCCTATTGTATATCAAATTAATTGTGCATCTAACCACATCAATTTGCACTGAAAGTATATTCAACAATATCTTTATTTGCATGTATATGAAATGTACAAAGAGAAAATATGGTTCGTTGCAGACCTGAGTATGAATTTTTTAAAAAAAATTATATCTTTATGCCCGTTCTCCCTCTGTCTATGAACATTATAACGCAAAAAAGTTTTGAACTAGATAGATGAAATTAGGTATTTTTTGGTTTATATTCCAAATTCATAGATTTCTATCAGATTTTGGACGAAATTCAAAGTGTGTCTGTCCAGTTGTCCGAATGTAAGTTAACATGTTAATTGCAAAACGAAGAGAGATAGATGGATACCATTTTTAACAGATTTAAAATTAAAAGTAAAGATATATGTCAAATTTGGTAACAAAACCGTCGAGTTAACCGTCTGTCCGTCTGAATGTAGAAGTATTTAAACGTGATAGCTTAAAAACGCAATGATGTAAATATATAAAATCTGGCATGTAATATTTGTAACTCTGTGTTAAATTTTTGTCTTAATCGTTAGAAAAGAAAGACGTACAAAATACACGTTCTGTTTTTTGGTATTTTTGTAATAACTGCATCTCAATGATTAATCGCCAAAAACAAATCGCCAAATATCGCTCTCTAATAGGCTTTTTCTTTATTATTTTTCACCATCGGCATACGGTTAATAATAAGCAAGTATTCTATTAGAGAGTTAATTCTAGAGACCATACTCGCTGGTTTCATTTTTAGTGTATGAAGCATACATACAATGTCTCACAAAAGTGATGGGACACTTACGCTTTACAAAAGGAAACTGCAATAAAATAAATAAACATGTATAAAAAAATTTTTGGGTGTGTTTCATACTTAAATTTAGTAACAATTATTACATAACATACATTTTGTCAAAATATTAAAATATTAATTTAATAAAAATACAGTTGTTTAGAACGGAGCAAAAAATGGCTCACATAAGTGATGGGACACTTACTTTTCCATCAAATATTTATCTAAAAATTTTACTTTTTAAAAGGTTTTAATATTTTGTTGGATTTCCTTTTACTTTCCAAACATGAATTAATCTTCTTGGGATGGATTCGACTAATTTTTTTGTGATTTCTGGAGTGATTTTACCCCATTCTTCTTGAAGCAACGATTTTAATTGTTGTTTTGAAGAAATGGTGTGTTTGCAATTCTTGATTCCAATTCTTGGCAAATATTCTCTATGCGATTTAAGTATGGAGATTGTGGTGGTGTTTTTATTATTTCAGGACAGTTATACAGCAGCCAGAGTCTAACGTTCAAAGCAGTGTGCTTGGGTCATTGTCCTGGTAGAATTTAAAATCGTTGTGAAGGTTCAATTTCCGTGCTGAAGATTTCAAATTTTGCTTTAAAATGTCAATATACTTGTACTGATCAATATACTGTCAATAAAAAACAAGAATACCAACTCCAGCGGACGACATACACCCCCATATCATAACTCATCCTCCACCATGTTTTACTGTTGGCACCAAGATTTGTTTGCGAAATTCTTCCCTGGGTTTTCTCCACACCAAGATTCTACCGTCAGAAACAAATATATTAATTTTACTCTCATCAGCAAATATAACTTTATTCCAGCAATCAGAATTCTTATTTATGTTGGATTTTGGTAAAACTAGTCTGAGTTTTCTATTCTTTTCACTTACGAAGAATTTTTTCCTGGCTACTCTACCGTGATATCCAGCAGATCGAATTACGCTTCTAATAGTCTCAGGATTAACAATTATTCCATATAATGCTTGTAAATCAGCAGCAACTTTAGGAGCACTCTTTCTTGGATTTTTTTTTTTTTTTAAATATTTCGAACGATAATTCGCTTTTTTCCATTGGATAGCTTTGATGGTCGGCCAGGTCTTCTTTTATTCTGAATAATACGATTCTTTTTATATAGTTTAATGATATTGAAAACTGTTGAATGACTTAAGTTAACTGTTTTAGCAGTTTTTCTAATAGATTTTCCACGTTAAATATGCAAATTAATAACTAATTTTCGAATTTCAGGCGAAGTTTCTTTTCGTTTAGCATTCATGGCTGCACAGAGCTAAAAAACACAAAAATTCCAAAACAAACTGAAGAGAAATACTGCAGACGATTTTATAAATTATTGCCAAATGCTTTTGAATAAAAATAAAACCACCAAAAATATTTTTATTGCTTATTTCAGACGATTTTTGTTGCATATCTAATGGTGTCCCATCACTTATGTGAGCTATTTTTTGCTCCGTTCTAAACAATTGTATTTTTATTAAATTAATATTTTAATATTTTGACAAAATGTATGTTATGTAATAATTATTACTGAATTTAAGTATGAAACACACCCACAAAAAATTTGTACATGTTTTTTTAATTTATTTTATTACAGTTTCCTTTTGTAAAGCACAAGTTTCTCATCACTTTTGTGAGACACTGTCTTAAACATATAAAAAAAATGTAAACTTAAAATTTTGATGAATTTCAGCGATTTAGAATTCTCTAAATCTGAAAGAAAAATCATTTTTGGTTATTGGTTGCCGATCAAAGCGCAGAGATCGATAAATTTGATCCGTGGTTACAACGAAATTGCAAATCTGTGTCAAATTTGGAATCAAAAAGTGAACCTAAGGAGATCCAAAAGGCATGTCGATGCTCCTTGTTATAGGATGAAGTTAAACATGAAACGCTTTATATTCTGAAAGTTATGAAGAAAATGGAGAATTCTAGTTTCGTTTTGACTCAAGCAGCCTATGTGGAAAATCAAAGGGCTTCAAAAATTATTAGCAGAATTTGGAAAACAGTTAAACTTAAGTTCCAGATTACAGTGATAGTATTAAATTTCGACTCATAGTAGCGGTTTTAAATATATAAATGATTGTCTTTTTATGTCGGTCAATTTAACCATTTTATAGCCAAAATTTTTTAAAGTGCTTTTTTACTTATTTAATTATTTTATAATCAAATTTTTGTTTTAATTTTTTTCGCTAATTTAATAATTTTATAAGCAAAAAATTTAAAAAAAAAACTAGTTTAATTTTGCATAATTAATTTCTGTAGAATTTTTGTTACAAATTTTCCTTTTAAACGTAATCTATTTTATAGAATAATATTTCAATATAGAATATTTTTATTTTTTGACGTCCAGGAATGAGTAGAATAGATACATTTTTTTTAAAATTCTTTGTTCAGTTTTGAAGATCATAAAATATGGTCATTTTGTTAGAACACAACAAATTAACATTTTTTTTTTTTTTTGGTTTAAAAAATTTCGGGGAATGCTACACCCTCTTATTTGTTCGTATAATACCGTGAATGATCTGATAATCTAATCAAATGCAATTTCTGGAAAGTGAATTGTTCGTTATTCATAAATCTTAATGTAAAGTCGATTGGCCTCGTTCTATTTTGAATACTCAAAATAGCGCCAACAGATGGCGGTGAGATCCAATTCTAAATAAGATTTACTTGTTTATTGTGTTTGCTCAGCAAGTTGTCCGTTTATCGGATCGTATGTTTACCGGCTGAATTTAAAACGTCTTCGGTTAACGAATTTTCATTAACCGATCACTTTTTTTTATTTGGTTGGAGTGAAAACGATGCAAATGGATTAATATGGCAGAGAAGATATTTATATGAACAAATATTTTCTAATAAATGACAGCTTGTTATTCCCTAATCCAGAATATGTGTTTATGAATGATTAAATATTGATAATAACGATTTCTTTTGCTGTTTATTCTCTCTTTACAGGAAAAACCTAGTCCTGCTTATCGCAATAATGACAGAGGTTACGGAAAGACAGAGATGTATGAAAAGGTATAGTAATGGAAAAAATTATAATAATCTTATTGGTCGCGATGATGCAGATAATTGTTTGTCATTACATATTTTTATGTGTTTTTATTTTCATGTGTAAGATATATACAAAGAGAAAATATTATAATCGTCAACAAATTCGAGCTCAAGACTTTGGTCAATCTCCACGTCTCAGACTCCCCCTAATCTAAAAGACACATTTTTAGAATTATGTCTGTCTGTCATTCTGTCTGTTAGTGAACACTATAACTCAAAACCACAAAGACCTGCAGATAGCTGTGGCATTCTGTCCATTACAAATCGACAGACATAGATGATGCCCTATAACAAAAACTTATCCCCGATGTGACAAATATTTTAATTCCGATGTTAGAGATGTAGCTGAAATATTGCATTAACTTTTGCAATCAGTCTTTCCAAGTATTTATGTTTCGTTTCGTGTATTTATACGAGTCATGTTAGACTTACTTTCTGAATGACTCTTATAGTCATCTAGGTGGCTCCTTGAGTATTGGGCGGACATTTGTTGATGGGGGACTCAACACCATTTTGCAAGAGTCCTATGTCTACTTTACGTTCTTGTAGACGTTCGCGATTTTCTTTACAGCGTCTTGCATTTTTTCAGAAATCTTATCCTGATTTGGGCGAGTTGCTTTCCAGAATTCTGCAAGTTAACCTTGTGCAATTTTAAGGTTCGAACTCGCAACGTTAGGGTTCATAGCCGAGTAACAAAGCCACTAGACAAAAGTGTACACACCTTTCCGGAGGTTGTTATCTGGCTTATGAAGTTACCACCACAACCTGTTTAGTTTTAAAAAAATATATTGGTTTTTAAAATCATATATAAACATTAGCCATACTGTTGCCACTCCTAATAAGTTTTATATTTTCTGTTTATTTTTATTTTGGAGTTTCCGTTGCATCTTATTCCAATTGGAATCTGATAATCCGGTTTTGATATTAGAATATGCTGTGTTTGCTTTAAGTATGGAATTTGTACGTTACGTTAATTTCATCTTGCAGCGGCCAAACAGGCGATAAATGACTGTTTGTTTCGCCAGCTGGCGACAAGCATAACTCATACCTATGGAGATGAACTTTGCTCTCCAACGAATACGAGTGACTCACTTCCTGGCTTCGCCGGCTTGCTCCGGACTTCTGCCTCGTGCTAGTCAATGGGATTACGGCCAATGTATCATGATCTATATTTGTTAATTTAATTCGTAATTAAAATTTAATTTTGTTATCTACATGGCTGGCAGTTTTCATTAATTAGCAATGTTTTAATACTTTAATTTAAAGTAAACTTGGCAATGCGTGTTGAGCTACGCACCAAAATCTCTTTGATGTACGGATCATTTGATCAATTTAAATCTATGTCATCTGTAAATACTCTCATCAGTTTCTATCATCATTGTCTAAATAATCTCATGAAATTCTCTGTCTTGTGTTGTGCAAAAATAAACTGATTCGAAACCGAAAGTAGAGTCCCGACAATATGATAGTTCTGTATCATATCTTACATCTTGTTGCGCTTTTCATGACTCACATTTTTACGCTTTTAGACATTTGGATTCTGTAGACATGTTCCGATTTTATTATAAACTGACACGAATATTTTAATTCCATCAATATGGCGCAACTTAGCCAAAGATGGCTTTTGTGCCATAAAATACTAACAAACTGAAATTCAGACTTGTACATCCATATTTATTCCTTGAATTTATCTCGCTCTATTGAAAGATATTTCATTCATTTCAAACATAAGCTGGGACAAAATCAAAAATATTTTTTTTTCTCTTTTCTCTAGAGAAGAAAGACATCACCAAGGGAATATGGTGCTTCTGAAGGCGATAAGTTCCACAAATGGAAAGAAATGGAGAAAAGAGAGGTATGAATTGAATACAGAAAGACTTAACATTCATGCACGATTTAAAGTAGTTGGAACTTCATGACAGAAAAAAAAAATCACGGGAAGTATTCGAAAACGTGAGGCATATAAACCCTGTGGCTATGTTTCAGAATTATTGACGATCTACAGCTTTTATTCAGAACTTAGTCTCTGAAGGTTCCTTTAAAAATGTAAAGCTTTGATATTGAAAACCAATGCGGTGCATCTTTCTTGAACTGAATCATAATTATGACCTTCTGACCTTTAAACTTTCTGTGAATATTATTATTATCTTTTTTAAAAAACATAATTTACTTTTTCTCTTGTATGAATTTCGAGATCAATAAGGATTCTGAAAAATAAATAATTTCTAAAGACAAAAAGAGAGAAGCGAACCTAGATATTACAAGCTTTTCCTTGAACACCTATGTACCAATGTACTGATTCTTTCTATCACACGAACGGGATGATCCAAATTAAACAGAAAGTGTTTAGGAGTGTCATCTGAGCAAAAGTTGCTGGCTGACCTGAAAGCTAGTAGTTGATGATTACGAGTCTACAAATATCTGTACCCTGAGTATGCGATTTCGATTTTTGAAAATAATAATAATAATAATAATTAACAGTTTGACCTATAGAGGAAAGATGGCGTTGATTTGCAAATATATATTTAAAATAACAAGTAAAACTAATGAACTAATTACATAACTCCTAATCCAACTCGTCCGATTTCCCCACTTCTTTATATAAAACCTCATGGCCTTCAGATATGTCATGAAAGGACGTCTACTCTCCTTCATCCAACATTTTAGCTCCCATTTTACTTTAAAAACTTACACTTTGAAATTTAAATCCTTTTAATAACGTGTAAATTATTAATAGTTCATGTTAACCCTTTCTAAGGCCGTGGGAAATATGTTTCCCACCAAATTTATCACTCTTTGTATGAAATTATGTAGGTTGGCATAAGTTCTGACAAACTTTTTTAGAAAGACAGAAACTTAGATGCTTCAGTTCTTTATCTCACACAAAATGATGTGTCTTGATTTGTTACATTATTATTAATTAACCAAATTAATTAATTAATCAAATTAAATTTATCTAATAAGCTAAGTGAATCCCTTTTCTTATTCTAATTTCAAGCCTCAAAATATTTTAACATAATATGACTAGAAAAAAATGGCCCTTTAAAGGGTTAAATTTCAGGATCTATTATGAAGAGATTGAACATTTTTGTAAGATATTAAAATATATACGTTAATCCTCTGGTAATCCAAATACATAATGGATATCCAATTTGATACGATACAGTTTATTTCAAATGATAATATGCCTAATGAAACATTCTAATTTTCCAAAATTTCAACTGCAATACTACAAAACGAAAATTAAATATTTCTACAAAAATAAAATTAAATATATACTTAATTTTGCCTTTATCCCAGCTGAAGGTTCTTTGGCGAGCATTTTGTGCAAAAATTTCGAGAGTTTGGCGAAGAGATCATATCACAATCATATGCGTAACCAATGACTGCGACTAATGGGAGATTGGGCACATAAATATTATTAATATAAAGTTCATATGAAAATTGTTTTTCTTTTTGTGTGTATTAATGTAAATAGCAAAACTCTATATTCGATCTAATTTTTTTAAAATTCTCTTTTAGACACGTCCTTTGAGAATGACAGGTTCCATCACACAAAGACATCCCAGAAATGTTCGGAAAGAACCAAGGGAAAGAGATTGCTACCCAAGGCACCTTAATCAATATGCTTTTCCAACGGAAATGATGGTAAGGATAAGTTGGAGTTCATGAAACAAGCAGGGCTACTAAAGATACTTTTACGTGGGGGATTTAATAAGTAACAAACATAATGTTAAACATGATAATTAAAAATGCAATTAATAATATGAAATGGATATGAAAGTATTACCACTAATTTATTACTTTTCGACTTAAGTCTCATTTATTTTGAGGCATTTGTCCCAAAGATTGAATCAGTTTGAAAATCCAAGTCTCATAGAATGCTGTCGGTCTGTTTTGAGGTCGTCGTCAGTCAAACTTTTGGCCATCGAGGAGCATCTTATTGGGCCCAAATAGTTGAAAATCTGAGGTTGCCCTGATTGTATGGTGGCTGCATAAAAACTTTCCAACCGAATCCTTGCTGTTTTGCCCAAACGAGGAAGTAGATGACCATTCGACTTTTCCATTTGCAGTTAGAAGATCGATATTTTTTATTATATAAAAATGATTCATATAAAAATAATTACTTTAATGAGAAAAAATAAAAATATTTTGGTATCCATTTTTATTTAGTAATCTAACATTAACTTGAAATCCCCCCCCCCAAAAAAGAAATTAAATTCATCAAAATTGAGTTGGCCATGAATTTTAACATTGAATATGAATAACCTTTCCACATACCTTTTCTCATTTTACGTTGTGCATATTTTCGAACTAAATAGAATGGAGATCCTATGATATTTATATAAATCTAGTTTAGAACAAACATCAATTTGTCATATTTTATTTAAGAACGAAATATCTGTCCCTGAGAGACAGCTTTCTTTACGTAATTATTGACTTACCTTAAGGTCATGTTGCAAGCTAGCGAAATATTCATCAATCGTAAAATTGCTTCACAATTAATAATGTGAAGCGAGTAAATAGTATCTGTGGCATAGTTCAATATCTTTACTCCCATTTGATGATGAAAATGAAATGTTGGCAATGAAAAATGAAAATGATGACCGTGATATGGTTTATTTTGTTCGCTCCTTGATTATGTTTGGCTTAAAAAAGTAGCATAAACATACTGTTAAGAATCTGTAACACTGCTTCCCTGCTTTGTAAATCTTGAAGGTAAGTAAAGCAATTTTACAAATAACTCCAATAGATGTCACATGGGAGTCAGGTTAGTTATGTCTGTTCTTGAGACGAACTTGACGAGCATTTGGCAAGTAGATTACCAATTTGGTGGGTTGACCTAACAATGAATGACTCAGAATACTCGAGAATTTTTGTGATATCTTTATTAGGAGTGAAAGTACGATATCTTTCTAGTATCTTCCTAGCCCTGTCACTGAAACTATATAAACTCGAGAGACAAAGTTGAAGTCAGTCAGTCGTGTAATTAGTAGTGAATCAGTTAAGATGAACAGAAGGAATAGTCGAGGCGAGAGACGTGAGTAATTGTAATTTTTTTTCTGAGTTGTGATATTACAATTGTTTATTATCTTTTTGCTGCTTGTATGCTACTTCTCACTACAAGTGCTATTTTGCCTACGCAAGCAAACTCACACACAACTTCCAAAGTATATGAGCAAGCCGAGGGGGTGGACAATCTACCTACTGGTTTAATTGCTGAATTTAGTCTTCTTTTCAAATTATATTTGTTTATCAATATAAGCAAAGAACTAATTTAGTACATTTTTTTTTTTAATTTAAGGACGATGCCGAAGAAGACGATGAGGAAATGCTCAGCGAAATGTCGCCATCCATTGAAAACAGAATTAACGAAATAAAGGAGAGGATATCAGAAAAATGTACCCCACGTGAAAAGGGGAAAGTAAGACAAAAGGTATAAATACTAAAACTATAAATATTAAATTTAACAGCTCTGTTTAACAACGAGCTGAATGTTTCGAAGTTTGAAATTTTATTAATTTCAAACTTCGTTCACCATTACTTAAATTGCTTTGCTATCTAATGCAAGCCTGGCTCTTCTAACAGAAGAAAAAAAAAATCAAACGTTCCTAGGCAAGGAAAAAATATCCTTCTCGCTAAAATATATATCAGTATATTAACATTATTCACATGCATAAATAATTATAACATAATCAAACATTTGCGAATTCGACAAAAAAAAAAGACCTTTTTTTTTTTAAGTTTAAGGAGCATTTAAATTGGATAGAAAGGAAAACAATTTCCATTAATACTGTCATAAATCTGTAATATTGTTTCCATGTATAATTAATGTCATAGAAAGGAAAAGAGTCTATGTTTATTTTTAAGGCTACTGTATGGATACTGATCACTGCTCCTGATTTTGGAGGCAAATTTGACTACTATTTGCCGATTTTGACGATAAAAATATAAGAATGTTGACTTTTCTCTTATAAGCCGAGATTCAAAGATTCTCCTGGAGAATTCCATAACCTGTTGATAAGCTCAAATAAGCACTAGATGCTATATCTGAATACGTCGAGTTCTCTGTCTGGAGAGTTGATCGCAGAGCGGGATCTGTATCTGTTAATGCTCAAAGCTACTGTGCTTGTGTTTTTCCTTGACGGCTTATGGCTATCACCTCCCATCAAATGTTCAAACTTTCCAAGTATTCGTCACACAAAGAATTCGTAAATAATAAAAATGAAAAGAAAGCAACAAGTTTTTCTGATTAGAGTACTAAAAAGTAATAAATAAATAAGAAGAAATTTTGAAGTTAATATAGAAAATGAAATGTGCAAGTCACTGTCGAAATACTCTAAATAAGTTGGTTTCAATGACATTTAAGAAATATTTTTAATTTTTAATGAAAGTTTAAAAATTTTATTTCGTGTTATATTCATTATGCCGCATTATAGTACTAATTAGATCACCCTAAGGTTATACAATTTTGTTTTTATTTCCAAATTTTTGATGCAAAAGTAACTTTTTAATTTTTAGAATACAAATAAAGTTTATTTTTAACAACTTTTATTTTTATTATTATTATTTTTCTTTTTTCTTTATTTTTTTAGTTTTTAATATATTACATAGTTCATTATTATAAATAAATTAAAATCTTATATTCATTTTTTTCCCAAATTTGGTAAAAGATGGCGCCTCTGACCAGAAATCAAAATTCAACTAAAATTAATCTACTAAATTATATTTAAATACTAAAAATACTACAGATCCATTAAAAATATATTATTAGTCCTATTTACAAACAAATAAATTTTAAAAATATATAAATTTCAATAATTACAAAATAATCCAATATTATTAACACTTTATGAAGTATGAGCAATTAAAACCTTATCATTTTATCACATTCATTTAATTATGGTAGTATTTATCAATGTTCAACATCTGGATAAATAATATTGTGTGTAAATATGGATGAATCGGAAACATGAGTCATAATAAATAAATAATAATAAATATTGCATTTCAGCAAAATTAATATATATAAAAATTAACATAAAATAAATTACCTGTATATTGATTAAACTTGTTAAACTAGAGCTGTCAGATGCCTAAATCCGCCACCGTATAATATTATATGTACATTAAATTATGTACATTAATAGATTTGTTCGTTCTCCTTTTCATTAATAAAGCTCTTTATTCTCCTTCAGAGCTCTCCCAAAGGGTTCACTGGCTCAAGTTCAAAGAAGCGCGCCTTTAAAGCTCCGAAGCATGATGATTGCCTCGGAAGACATCAGGATCAGTTTATTTATTCAGGAGAAGTGATGGTAAGTTTGCTGCAGAAAAGGTTTGAGCCACAATTGAATAAAGATACTTATCGAATGCTGTACAATAAGAAACATTTGTACAACTTATAGGAAGAATGTCAGAAAATGATGTGGAGTTAATCCTTTAAGGAGAGGCTATAAAACCTATAAATCTTTAATTTATCGAAATTTTTTATGATTTTATTTTATAGTTGAAACCCTTCTGAACATTTTTTGGAATTGCACATGAGTATATGTTAATTAGTTTAAAAGATATAGTCAAAAACGTGAAAATTACTTTTAACTTTTCACTCATAAACGTTTACTTTAAAGTAATTTTTTTTTCAATACTATATTTTCAGAACTTGCACGAAGTTTAAACAATAGTGGTCCAATATCAATACGAATTTTTATCAATATTAATTTTTCCAAGTATGCTTATATACACACAATAAAGAAAATCATTCAAAATCAGAGCATTATTATGTATGCTTTTTTCAGCACTTGCTAATAGGCTAAAAATATTTTTTTAAGCATCATCATGTTTTAAGAACATAAAAGGAAAAATAACTCCAATAAATCTATTAAAATGCTTAGCACTTTGCATGATTATCAAGTTACGTTTCTTTGGGAGTAAACTGATGTAGCATTTGTTAATATAAGTTGCTTATTTTCTAAAAAAACATTGAGCGTAAACAAATTCTGTCTTCGACAATCTATACGGAACATGTCTTTTTTCCACATATATTTTAAATAATGAAAATTATTTCATTGACATAAAAATTCATAATTATAAGATCAAATGGTTTATAAAATTCTGATAAAAATTCTATTAAGTTTAAGAATTTTTTCTTACGTTAAGGAGAATCGCATATGACCAATTTTCGAGATCTGTTTTAACGGTTAAAGGTGTATAGCCCCTAAACAAAGGCGCTCCGGCCGGAGGGCAAAAGGGGGATTTAATGAATCAGGACGCCAATCATAAGGAAAGCCATCGGAACAAAATATTATGGCATTTATATCCTTTATCAAAATTAAATATCATGAAAGGGCAAAAAAATAAGCCAATTCCCGGAAGTCACCCATATTTATTAAATGACCGTATTTATTATGACTGGGAACGAGAAAATTATCTTATGCCCTTTAATTATTTTATCGTCCGTTTCGGGAATGTGCTACCCTATTCATTTAATTAAGAAAATAGAATAAAAGGGTTGGAACTTTAATAGAGGCAACACTGCTGCAAAAACGCCACACAACAAAACCAAAGAATGTCACGTATACCACACGTTAGCTACATACCTACCTTGCCTCTCAGCATAAAGACTCGTCCTTTCTATGTCACGCGCATGCGGAGTGACACGAACAACTGATCTTTGTATTAGCTTGCGGTCTAAAGTAAGTGTTGTCAGGATGTTTTAAAAACATATACAACTGAATTGGATAAAAATTGAATGTGCCATAGGTCGTACAGCACGACAATGTCATGTAGGGCTTCAAGAGGATTGCGGGGAAATCTGCTTTACCTTACAGAACTGTTGCAAGATGGGTAAAAGCTTTCAATAAAGGACGCCAAAATGTGAATGTTATGCTGATTCACGTGTACGACTGTGATGGTGTCATCCTAACCCCACAGCAGGCCGTCGCAGTATTACTTCTCACTTTTTGGAGCACCATCTCAGACCAGTTTTGAGAAAGAAAAAAAAAAAAAAAAACGGCGACACTTTCTGCAGAACGTCTCTATCATCTTGCATGACAATGCTCGGCCGTATACAGCGCAAGTTGTGGCTGATTTGCTCGATAGATGGGGCTGGGAAGTACTTTATCATCGATCATACTCCCCAGATCTAAGCCCTTGTGACTTTGACTTAATTCCTAAGATGTAGAAACCACTTCGTGGCATTCGCTTCAAAAGTGCCCCAGAGATTCTTGCGGCAGTTGTCCATTCGAACTATCAACAGAACAGGCACTGCTTCAGGTGTTCTGCGACTTCCACATCGTTGGAAACGGGTTGTACACAATGCTGGCGACTATATTGAACATCTGTAAAACATGGTGACATGAATCACTTTTGTATTCCATGTAAATAAATAGTTGGCACTATTAAAGTTCCAACTCTCGTACTTGAGAAGTGTAAAGATTATGTGCATATTTTGTATACCACGACTATGGCTGGCCTTTCGGATCTCGAATGTAAGTCCTGTGGAATCATGATGCCATTTAAAACGTTATTGTCGGAGTGATCTATATTCTTAATATACGTTGTCATTCAACTTTTGCAACTTTACTATCTTACTGCACGGATGGTAAACAGAATCTTTCTTCTTTAATAGAAGGAAATTATTCAATTAAGTATTTGACGAAACAACGAAATAGTTTGAATTTCATTGAAACAATTATATGTACTATTAAAAATGAAGAAATTTATTTAAAAATTATCAACAATTAAATTGGCATCATTAAAAATGTTTTTTTAAATTTTAAAATGATGTTGAAAATTATTTTTACTCAATGAAACTTTTAGAAGTTATAAAACGCAAAATCTCAGCTATATTTAATTAATTAAATTAATAATAAAATTTTCAAAAATTGCTTTGAGGTGTACAATTCTTCCCTCCAAAGCGTATTTATGTCAAATCTGATAGCTTTAGTCAAATAGTGCGGCCTGTAAAGCGCTAAAACACACACACACAATTTCTTTTATGAATATTAGAGATAGATAACTGGCAACTGAAAGCACTAAAAGCAATTTCTTTTAATATATACAGCTATTAAAATATTTCAAGCTTATACAGGATTTATAATAAGTAACATATATATGCATATAATAAATGGTATATATTTAATATGTTCAGTATAACCATTAGAACGAATTGACTTTTGGAGTTTCGGTTGCTACTTATTTATATCTCTACCGATAATAAAAGAGATTGTGTGTTTTGGCGTTTTACAGAGCTGTTCGAATAAATCTATCAAATGTGGCATAAATATGTGTTTTAAAAAATGAATGTACACCTCATGTATATATTATGTTATTTTATCATAACTGAACATATTTCTCTCAAACGCAAATCCTACAAAAGGTTCAAGTTTATTTTAAGGATTATTTACAATCGGAGTGTATAGTTAAAGGGAGAAGAAAAAAAAATCATAAATATCCTGTATTTCAGAATGATGATCAAGATATGTCCTCCGAGGAGTTCGAGCCACATGTCGAAAGTACCATCAAGATAGTGAAGAAGAAACTATCGAGGACTTCCTTCACGAATGGAAAGAGAAAAGTAAGAATTATCTTGAATCTAAGAATAGGATAGTTGAAAAAACAAATGCCCTTGCTAACCAAGCTAAATTGTAGCAATAGTTTGCCTCAGTAAGACAAACTATTTAAGAATTGTTTCTAAAAGACTCTTTTGACAACATTCATAAATACGCATATCCATAAATTAAGGATAATGCAAGTTCAGGAAAAGAAAGAGTCAGAAGCAAAACAAATGTGACTTATTTGTAAAGCCTATTTCTTAAACAAAAGGTAAAGAGCAAAAAAGATGCTATATGTTTGATATCATTAATAAAATTTTGCTCCCTGGAGCAAATTACAAAAAAAATACAAAAAAAAAATACAAAAAAAAATACAAAAACCAATATTACATGGTTGGTATGATGGTTAATACGTAGTATGTTCTCCCAGACGATGCAATACAGTCCATATAACGCCTAGGCATGCTGAGTATCAAATTATCGATCTGATCTTGAGGAATATTACACCATTCATCAAGCAATGCTCTCCGAAGTTCCAGTAGACATGTAGGAGGCTGGTTGACAGGCTGCAACTCTTCGGCCAAGCATGTCCCACGCATGCTCTACTGGATTCAAGTCCGGTGAGAATGCTGGCCAGTCCATACGAGTGATATCCTCCGATCGAAGGCATTCGTTTACGATGTTTGCACGGTGAGGACGAGCGTTGTCATCCATAAACACGAATTCTGCTCCCATGGCGCCCCGAAACAAACGTACATGTTGGTCCAGAATGACGTCCCGATAGATTTTACCTGTCATGGTTCCAATTTGAACATTCAGGTCAGTTCTGGAACTCAGAATAATTCCTCCCCAAACGAGCAATCCTGCACCACCGTAACGGTGTCGTTCAATGATGCCGCTTGGTGGTAACGGGTACCTGGCGCTCTCCATATGAAAGTCCGGAGACAATCAGACTGCAAGCTAAACCTGGAATCGTCGGAAAACATCACACAATCCCACTGTTGTGGTGTCCACAATCCATGCTCTCTGCTCCAGGCTAACCGCAGGCGACAGTAAGTTGTAGTAAATGGAACACATCTGACAGGCCTACGAGCATATAGACCAATATGCCTTAAGCGTCTGTACACGGTCTACCTTAAAACTGTCGTACAGTGGCTGAAGAGAGCTCACGAGACAGGTCTGATGCTGTACTCCGTCTATTTCTTTTGGCAGTAACTGCCAAATACTGGTCCTCATTCGGCGCTGTAACTCAGGGGCGACCTGTGCTGTAACGTCTACTCACATTATCATCATCTTGGAATCGTTGCCAAAGCCTAGAGATGACACTCTGGGCGCTTCCAAGTTCCTCGGATACTTCCAATTGGGTACGCCCACATTCCAGACGGCCGATAATTCTATCACGTAAAAAATCATCCAAATTCGCCCTTTGTGTCATAATTGTGCGATTATTGCACTGAAAGGCTTATAAAGCGCTAGCGAATAATTTTACTTCTTTGCCTGTATTTCTTATATATCACTCTCTTACACTCTCGTCATTGTGAAGTACTATCGGTGTCATCTGGTGGCTTCCTGCAATTTGCATATGATTTTTGAAGATGTGTGTAGTCATTTTACAGATGATATATGTATTTTAGAGTTCGATTTCCGCGTTACTCTGAATTATCCTTAATTTATGGGCATGAGTATATAAAAAGGAGAAAAATTAGATCTCTTCTGTCTTATACAGGGTACCATAAAGCTGCTCTTTCACCAATGTAATATCTAAGTTTGAATCCTATTGATAGAAAATAAGACGTTCAAATTCTATTTTCAGATTCCATCATTGTAATCTGAATCACAAAAAGGGTCTTATTTTGTTAGTATTGCAAAAAGAGAAGATAATACTTCTACTGGTTTAATATAGCATCTATGTTGATTAAAATCATATTCTGATATAATTCTGTCATTTATTATGATAACAAGAAGTGGTAACATTGAACCCTCACAACGTTCTTAGTTAAGACTCTGCAAACAATGTATCTTGCAGATGTATCATATCTTCTTCATACATTGTAATTTTTATCTGATTTCATGCATAAAAATATGAATTTCTTTTTTTAAAAATAGTATCTTGTCATGTCCAATCTAATTTTGCCGCAAACTACCGAATCAAAGACCAGATAAGGAAAAATTATTGATGCGATTAAATTTTAAACAAACCAGTTTTCGCTTTAAAAGCAATAGAGTGACGAAAAAATCATTCAATATATATTTATCCAAATAAAAATAACTACTAGTATATACAAATTTAAATGTCAAATGAACATGCTTAGTATGAATTATTTAAAATTTCATTGAACTTTTAGATCTTGACTTTTTATTTTCTCGTATACGTAGTATACAGAAAGTACTGTAAACGTCAAAAAATTCAAACTTGAGATTTCTATGAATCTCCATGTTTTAGACCTCCTTGAGTTTGAAAAAAAAATCACTAATATTTTTGGAAAACATTTTTGGAAAATATCCGTCTATCTGTCAGTGGCACAGATAACTCTAAAACGCTTTGAGTTGGACAGTTGAAATTTGATGTACCTTTGAATTTTGGTATATGAAATTTGGTATTCACAGCAAATTTGCAGATTTCTATCAAATTTTGAGTAAAATGTGTTCAAAAGAAGTTCGTCTGTCCGAATATATGTTAAAACGATAATTACAAAACGAATACAGCTGGAGAGATAAAATTCGGCACACAGAATTAATATCTAAAGTAGAGACACCTGCCAAATTTTCAGCCAAATCCAACAAAAGGTTGACTGTATGTCGATCTATACTTTTTGAAGCTTATAAATGCGATAATTCAAAAACGCGATGACTTAAATATATCAGATTTGGTATGGGATTTAGTGAATTTAAGTGTAGTTTTGTGTGAAATTTTTGTTTTAATCGATGAAGAAAAAATATGTCTAAAACACTTAATTTGATTTTCGGATACTCTTTAGCCTAGCCAAGGATTAATTGCCGAAAAACGCGCCAAAGATAAAACTATAGATTCATTGAAATTGCTGAATTTACGCCAAAAGTAATTTTTTCATAACTATTCTATTCCAGTGCCATGCAAGACGTTCTCTGGCATGACAAGTTAATTAGAGAGTATGCGAAAAAGTTTAGGATGACCACTTCCACTGTTTTTCTTTTTTTGTAATATTCGCATTTTCTTTTATTGTTCCTCATTTTTTCTGTTCTAGATTTCTCCCAAAAGGATGAATGATTCTGTTTCTATACAGCTTCCCAATGACGCTCGAAAAGACAGGAAACATAAAGACTTATCTAATAAACATCGAGTTCAGGAAACAAATGCAAGAAGGATAACGGTAGCTTAGTACAACTAAGATTTGACTGTTTTACGATTTATGCTTATGTCGATTAAAGAATACTAATTTAGATACTATCTAACACCCTTACTAGGAGGGTAATTTTACTTTTCTCTCAAGTTTCATAAAAATAATCTATTCGTAACTCCATCCTTAGAATGTATTTGCCCCCATTTTATATCTGGTGTCTAGACTAAAAGTAGATAAAAACTGTGGCCTTTTATAACAAAGATACCTATTAGAATATAATAGACTACTCCTCTGTGAATGGGAAAGCCGTCCGAGATTTTTAGGGTTTATACCGCTCAACCGCGCATGCGTACAGTAGTCTGCAATGAGCACGAAGGCAAAAAGTATTCAATGGAATTGATTAATAAAGATTTACTTTTAAATTCATTTATATTTTAATAAGTAAAATTTAATTATTTCATTTTCGCTTTTTTAGTAAATATTAAGATTTATTGGTTAAGTAACTTTGTCCCATAAATTCTACCTTTTTTCTGTATCGGCAGGATGGTGTTCCACTATGCTAAAACGCAGATATCACCTCGTTTTTGAATATTACATTTCACGGAAGTTAGATAAGAAGAAGGTGTCCAATTTCCTGGCCGCTAAGATCTCCGGATTGGACACCACTAAATTATTTTGCATAGAAATACCTTAAATCTGTTGTATATAAATAAAAATTGAATCTGTGGAGTTAAAGTAATATATCATTTAAAAATATGTCTAATAACTCCTAATATGTTAGGCAGCTCTTGAAGAGAACTGGATTACTCTTTAGATATTTGTCGAAATCTATTAATATGAAAAGAAGTTAAAATGTTCTCTCTATTTAATTTTTTAAAAATAGTTATGACTAATTCCGTAATAAACCTTAACCTTTAGACCATTTTAGCCCGCTAACTTTGTTTATAAATTGGAAGTAAATATAATAAATAATATCTGGAAATTATCGGTTGAACCGATGAAAAGTGGATAAATTGAATTCGCATAAATCTAATAATCCTGCATATAAAAGACATAAGAATTTTTATTCATAAGGAAGTATGAGCTAGAAAAACAGTTGTTTTGTAGGGAACTATGTAATAAAGAATACAGTTTTAAAAGATTGATGCAAAATATTACATATTATAAGAAGAATATTGCAGAAAATAAAATTATTTCTATGTCGAGCAACTTTTTAGAAGTTTCGAATTCGCCAGCGACTTTTTTTTCCTTCAGTAAAATTTCTTTTTGTAAAAACTGATCTATATATCTCAAATAATTAGAAAGCGTAAGTAGATATGCTATAGTACTTCTTTACTTTTTCATACTCGAAATTTGTAATACTCGAGTATTCATTCGAATACTCGAATTTCATACTCGAAATTTGTAATCATCAAAAATTCTACTCCCCGACACAAGAACACAAGGAAACAATTTGGAGCGCCGGCGCCCGTAGGGCGCCATCTCCGATCGACAAATACTTTCCGCAGGACGAAAGATGGTTTGTACAGGAGTGAGGAAGGGCTTGAAATAGCAAAGATTAGTGGAGTACCCGCCCGATGTGGGCTACCTCCAACATAGCAGATAGAGATGGCCTAGCTTGACATAAATTTCCATAGACTGTGATGTCTCCAGTGATGGTTGAAGGAGAAATGAAGCAGCATCGACTGATGAAAAGTCGCATGGCAGGTGAGGGAGAGAGGGTGAGATGTCTCAGCCAATAGCAAAGCAGACGGTCAAGGGAGTAGGAGAGGGTGAAGTAGGAGCACTTTTGGTCTTGAAGTGGGGCCGGAGCCGGATAATCCATTGTACCTGGGGGACCAATCAGAAAGCTGGGTTATTGTAGTGGGATGGCTTGCATTCTGAGGGGACTTAGCCGATCAGCGCGTTAAGGACGATAAGCTTTTTCTCTTCTTTGTCGTTTGTTTTTCTTGCGAGTTTCACTGCCTCCATTAATTTGGGGAATTCCTGGAGTATTTCTTTGAGTTCTCTTATGATTTGCAGGGTTTCTTGGAATGATGATATTTCTTCATTAGCCATTGAAGTGTGCGCCGTGTTCTGTTTCCTGGGTGTTGGGACGGGCTTTGGGTCTTGTCTTGGTTGAGTGAGGAAGGGCCTAGGAACATCTGCTTAAATACTATTGATGAGGTGGATGGGCGGGCGAATCAGGCGTCTTGGTCACGGCGGTGGGCGTGGTTTTCAAGGAGTTGGATCTTCGGCGATGAGAGCTTCTATGAAAATGAGAAGTTTTTCTTGTTTACTCTTGGCTTTTTTGCTGAGTCTGATGGTATTTAGGATGTTGGGGAATTCGATCAGGAGTTCTCTGATTTCTTTTAGGTCGTTGAGGTGGTTTTTCAAATCTTTAATGTCATTTAATTCGTCTATCAAAGTGGGTTGGGGAGGCTGTGGTCTTCTGTTAATTGATCTTTGGGAGGTGACTTCTTGGCTTCTTGGGAGGGTAGGATTGATGTTTTGGCTATTGCTTTTGTTGATAACTTCAGCATATGATCTTCTGGGGTAGTTTGCAGTTTGGGTTTGGACTCTGGGTATTGCCGGACATCCTTTCCAGGCTGCTAGGTGGCCGGTCGCGTTGCAGTTGATGCAGACAGGGTTTTCTATTTTTTCTTTAATTTGGCAGTCACGGGTGGGATGGTTTCCGTTACATTTGATGCATCTGGGTTTTATTCGGCAGTTTCTGGCAGAGTGGTGGAAACCGGAGCAGTTATAGCATATAGTAGCGGTATTTTTTGCCCTGTACGGCTCTATTTTCACGGACAGGAAGCAAAGGTGATTTAGATTGAAGATATTTTTGTAGTTGCCGGTTTTCCTGACTTCAACGAGGAATAAAGGGAAGAGGGTTTTTGATCTGAATTTTTTCATTTGGTTAATTCTTTGGGTTTGATAGTTGTTTGCTTCGAGTTCTTTTTTAATATCATCTATTGTGGTGTAGTTCGGGAGTCCTCTAATAACAACTTTAATGGGTCTTTCTTCAGGCGCTTCATTGATGATGAAATCTTGTTTTTTGTTTTGAAGTAGGCTGATTATTTCTTGTCTGGTTTCTTCTGTTTTAGGTTTGATTTGAATATGACCTCTTTGAAAGTGGTTTTCCGTTTCGGGATATCTTCTCATTATCTCTTGAAGAATTAGGTTGAAGTTTTCTTTGATGACTAAGCTGATCGTTGCTATTGATTTAGGTGGTCTATCGCTTTCTTCTTGTAGATGGGAGTATGAGTTTTCCGTGTTTATTTTGAAGTTTTCTTCGGTGCGGGGCTTTTTGGCTGCTTTTTTGGGCGAGACAATCTGGAAGTCGTTTTGGGGGATTTTTTTGTATTTGGGATGATGGAGAAATCATTGTGACATCTGGGTTTGGAGTTTGAGGAGAAGTGGGGTTTCCAGTCGGGATGTGGCGAGTTGAGGTGGGTGTAAGGGATTTGGAGATCTGAGTAGTTGTTGTGGATCTATCTGCCCAGTTTTCTTGGGTGTCCATGTTTATTTCAGGTGTTGGGGGTTCTTGGAGCCTCGTGAAAACAAATCCGACTTCTTCTAGTAATTTCTTTGGAAATGGTTTCTTGCAATCATAGCAGTATCCATAACTAAAGTTGATTGCGCTGAGCTTCCCGCAAGCGGGGCAGTTTACTCGGATAAGAAGGTGCTCTGAGATCGGCGTGTAATCCATCCGAATACATTCGACTACGACATATCTGAATCACTACTCCCCGGCAGCTGCAGCTCCTTTTATAGGTCTCAGGAGGCGGGGCTAGACGCCTCTCAACCAATCAGGAACGTTCGAGGCGTATCTCGGTTCCTATTGGAGGGATCGGGAAAATTTTCGATGTTTCGGGTATAATCTATTTTGGCGCCAAAATCCTCAGCAAGTCGCCAAATGGTCGCCAAGTTTGTCGCCAAGCTCTGGGACCTTCTATGGAACCAACTATGCTGGGAAGCCGCATCACAGATTCGTAACAATATCTATAAGACCTAATGAGCCCAATCGGTAAATTTTAGTATACAATTTTAGATCGATGCGATTATAGATGAATCAAAAATTGATTAGCTCATTTACATCTTTAAATAAAATACATTAATGGTCAATCGTATGTTGCTTTGTGCACTCACATGAATGAAAACACGATTATTCTAAAACTTTACGCTTTCATTGTCGGTTTTTCGACGAGCTTCGGTTTCTAGTACCCTTGCAATAAAACTATGAACTCAAATGCTACCTGATTCTGATTCCTGATACTCACGAGAAAATGCGGGGAATAATATTTTATTAGGGAGTATATGAGAAAGTGACAGGGAAGTCACCCTCGCTGGACTTAATTTAAGAAATAGTTAAGAAAACTTAAAACTTAACAAAAACTTAAGAAATAGTACTCATTATAAAGAATATAAACAATTAATGCTATTGATTGACAGAACACAAATTCTGAAAAGTAATTAAAAGTTGGACATTTAATATTTTGATAAAATGAATGATCAATTTTATATATTATCTGAAAACACGACTATCATTTCTTCACATGTACATGATTTCAGGAAAACGGGAAAATTGCTGAGAAATTTCCGTCTCACTCGGGAAACAGAATTAAAACCAAGGCCAAGAAAACATCGCCAACAAAACTTCCAGAAGTTAAAAGAAAGGTAAAAATACTTTTTTTTTACTTCCTCGTATACGTAGTATAGAGAAAGTATAGTAATCGTCAAAAAATTCGAACACGAGAATTTGACGAATTTCTAAATTTCAGACCACCTTGAATTCGAAAAACACATTTTTGGCATTATGTCCGTCTATCTGTGACAAAAATAATTCTAAAACGTTTCAGGCTAGATAGTTGAAATGCGGTATATGGTCTTAACATCAAATTTTTAGATTTCTATCAAATGTTTGAGTAAAAGTGGATCAGAGAAAGTTCATCTGTCCGAACATAGAAGAAACTTATATATATAAATTCAGTACTCAGATTTCACATCTATAGCGTAGTTACTGTCAGGTTTTGAGTCAAATCCAATTGCTTTATCTGTCTTTTTTTTTTCAAAAACATGAAAACGCAATACTTTAAAAAGGGACTTAAATATATCAAAATCGGCATCGGATTTTTTAAGTATATATACAGCTTTGTGTTAAATTTTTGTTTCAATCGGTTGAGAGAAATGTGTTTAAAGCACAAATTTGATTTTCGGATACTATTAACCGCATTCCAGGGATTATGCGCCAAATAAATCGCCAAGACTGGCACGATGGATTCAGGGAAAATGCTACATTCACGCCAAAAATGAATATTTTTGTAACTGTTATACGCCATAGGCATGTAAGGCATTTGAGATAGTTCGGGCAGATCACTCTGGCTGGTTCAGAAATAAAAACTTTCGTTTGGGTTCTGTGGGCTTTTCCCACAGAACTAAAACATTGTATTGGCAAATTCCATTCTAAAACTACAAAAAATTAAAATACTTTATCACGATCTTTCTTTTCTGGCTTCTTTTTTTGATATGCCGCATCGTGCTCGCCATGTCTTTTAGTAAGAAATCTTGATAATAGATAAAAATTGGATAATTTCGTTCAATTATGAACAAAAATTGCTAAAGAACACCACGCCTGCTTCTTCAAAGAATATTATATACTATTATATGTATTCCTTTTCTGAACATCGATGCATTTTTCTTTTTTAGATACATCAATAATTTTTAGACTTTAGATGAATTTTTAGATCTTAAATTGACTTAAAAAATATCTCCACTCTTTAGATCTCCTTTAGTTCCGTAAATACAATTTTGAAACAATAATTGTCTATTGATTTATTTATAATCAAGCTTGCACTGAAAAAAACCAATGTTCTTATATTATCAGTGCATTTAATTACTAAATTTCGATCTTATAGCTTCGAAATTGGCACGAGGTCTTCTTTTCAAATTTATAGAATTCTATAAAATTTTCGACGATATCCGTTAGAGGCAAGCTGTCTTTCCGTCCAAGTGATATGAGAAAAAAACGCAATGAACAATTGAAGCAAAATTTAGCATATATTCTAGCCACAAAAATGTAGATTTATATCAAATTTTGAAACAAATCCGTGGATTCGTACATATGAACGGGATAATTCAAAAACACAAAGCAAAATATGAAATTCTATATTTTTTCTGATTCCTTTTGATGCGTTCTATCTCCTCCAAGTATACGAATACGTAGAGTTCAAAAACACCCTGTATGAGAAAATATCAAGGGGTAACATTTCCAAAAATTTGAATATGTATTTTTTTTATCAGTGAATTTATAGGTATATAGGTATTTTTCTATTATTATCAATAATTATACTTAATAGATCTTTAATTACATTGATTCCATAGTTTTCACAGTGTTCTTGAATGGTGGCATATAAATGTTTCTCAAAATAATTAAAAAAATGCTAAAACATAATCTTCTCTAAATTGTTTATTTACTTATCCTATTTTATATAAAGAAAGCTTTAAAACATCAGACGATAATTTTAAGCCTACAAAAACAATAACTTTAAAAATAATACTGTTTTAAACCAAACGATTGTTTGTATATTTTCTTAAAAATATCTAAAACATGTCTAAATAATCTCTACACATAATTTTTTTTTAAACAAAACATATCTAAAGCGAGTCCTACATAAGATATACTGAAGTATTTGATCGCAAATTGTTAATGATGAACTGTCATATTTCAGCAGTGTGCAATGGAATACTTTATAAGTGTATGGAAAAAATTTTTAAAAAGAAGAAGATATTATTTATTTTCAAACGCATTTGTCTAAGTTTATATCGAAATATACCGAAATTAAAAAAAAAAATTTAATTAATTCTCAACTTTTTCTTTTTAGAGTTTAAAAGGATTCACTGAAGAAGATATGGATGAATTCAGTGATTCTGATGAAATCGTAAGTGTTCTTTTTAAACAATTCTATTTAATTTCTCTCATGCTGATAAAGATGAAATTTTATAATCGATTTTATCCCCCTAAATTTCTACTTAGTTGAATATTTGAAATTTCATACAAGAGTGTGCCATTTTGTTCAAGGACTACGTTATAATAATACAATATTTTAAAAATTGAAGAATTTATTTGACGATTAATCGATCGATTTTTAATCCATATGAAAATCGCCACCATTTCGTGAATAAGAAGCAACTGATTAGAAAATATTGCTGTTCCATGCAGTTAATCTACTGCTCACTGATTAATATATTTAATGCAAGAAAATTCAATAGAATCATTAAGCAGAAATATTATTATCTGAAATTGTAGCTGTTACATAACTCTACTACCTTCTCTTTTGAGACAATAGATGGTGTTACCTTACCAACATCGATGAATATTTCCCATAATCCTTCTTGGGGATCATTATTAGATTGTATTCGAATTGAGTGCCGTGTATATTCGTGTTCGTGCTTGTTTTGTCTTGTGAAATGTGTAACTTAGAAAATAATTAAATAATTGTTCCAGAAACTCGTCTATTATTTTCATCGGCCTCATAATGAAGTTATAAAGAGACTCATCCCTCTACAAAATAAGTTTTCTAATTCTTGCATATGAAGTATAGAATTTTACGGAGCAAAAAAAAAAAAAAAAATCATCATTCATTTAAAAAAAATTACTGAAAAGTGTGATTGGTCAGTGGCATAGCAAAGATAAGTGGCGTCAAAAGAACGAGCACTTTATTCCTTTTTTTGGTTGAAAAAAAAAATATCCATAGTAACATTTCGTTCTCCCGACATCTGGTTTCTTACTTTCTGACTCATAAAACATAGAAATGACATTTATTGTAATCGCAAAACAATTCGATTTCGCGATTTTGTGAATCTCAACGTTTCAAATACTCCCGCATCTTAAACTATTTTAAGGTTTTATGTTTGAGAACATGATAAAATACAAATGTAATTAGTTGAATCAGAAATGGGCAAATAGAAGAGGACCAGAAAAAAAAAAATACAAAAGTGATGAATGTTGCCGAAATTCCATTTCTAAAAGCTATTGCAAAGAAAATATCCAAATCCATCTAATGAGTATACGGTGAAAAGTTTAACAGACCCAATAACGGATAAAGACGCTTTATTCTACACAAATACAGTATACTCTCGAGTATCCGGCCTAATTTTCTTTTATCATAATTAAGTGAGGAAGGCAAGGCATTGCATTGACAACATTTCCAAAACATTGGAAGCGGGCATCTTTTTCGATGCTCCTACGTGTTGTGTGCAAAATACAAATTGTGAGAGGAAAAGAGTAGCGTTCTGCTCGTTGTGTATTGCTTCTCAAATACGTAACAGACCTCAGTTGTTGCCGCTGTTCCTGATTATAACTGCACAGTGCGTACAGTATTCGTAAATTCACATTCTACTAGTTTGAGCCAAATGGAGGGTTTAGTATTCAATAAGAAGTGAGAAAATGAATAGTATAATAGCAAGTTTTGGTATAAAATCTTTGTCTTCTGGTGGGTTAAATGAGTTCTTAGAACTTCGGCCTATCCAGCGTTTTGTTATCTGGCCAACCCTTCAGCCACATTAGGCCGGATACTCGGAAGTGTACTGTACACAGTAACAAATCATTGCTGATCATACAAACAAGCAGCAAGCAGCAAATCGCAATTTAACAATTACAACAGCACAAAACGCTCAGAAAATACTCCAAAGAAAGATTTCGATCAACTATTCGCTTGAATCCTAATCAGCTACTTTCTCTAACTCCCGTCTGTACGCCACCGTTTTGTATAGCTTCCATGACAGGATATCGAATATTAGAGAATAAATACCGGAACTCGAGTTTTAAAGAAGCTATCGCCAGATTTTCGAATATTTTGGGTGCTTCAGTTTTGTCGCCAAGGCCGAAAGTCATTAACTTTGCATCCAATACCGTAAAACTAACTTCCTTGTGAGGGGACCGTGCAGGTAAACACATACTAATTGACAAAAGTATATATTGTTATAAACGTAGCATATCTAATAAATTTGAAGTTTCTGTTTGTTATTTCAAAAGCTACGATAAGACGGATGCACTTGATACGTGAGGTATAATTGGATGAAATTTGGTATGTGGTATAGCGACAAGTAAGGGAAGGGGGAGGGGCGTAAGTACCTGTTTCAGGCGATACCCTTAGAGACAAAATATATTAAAAAGTTGACATAGAAAATTAAATATTATGAGATGGGATAAAAATAATAGCATGTCTAGGGCGCCATTTCACATTATCAATGATCACTATTGGGGAGAGGGGCAGAATAATCATAAAGATCCCCAAGCATCACTTATCTTTGTTCCGCCACTGAATTTGGTTCTATCGTTAAGATCGAAGATGTATATCAAATTTCAGGCCCAATTCTACAGCGGGTGGACCGTCTGTATTATACACAAGCACAATGCGATAACTAGGAACGCAACAGATTAGGTAAATGAAGGGTAAACCTCCAACCTGATGTACAAAACATGTTGTTTACTATTAGTGTGCGTGAAAATAAGATGGCATCTGTTACCCACGTCCCCGTAGGGAATAACAGATGCCATGTATCTTCTGCAGTATCGTGGCATTTGATTTGTGGAGAAGAGGATTTATTCTCAAGAGCAAAACCCATTAAGTGCTAATATATAAATCCAGAGGATAAAAGTTCTGTTGCTGAAATCCATACATTAAAACAAATACTGCAATTAAAAAAAAAAAAAAAAAAGAGGGCAGGGGGTGTATATAAATTTTTAAAACAAACGACTCGATTTATATTACAAGCATTTGGCTTTTCAAATTAATAACTCAAAGGTATTATCTTGAGCTATTAGTATCTTGTGATGTAAGAAAAGAAATAATAAAAAATACATTGATAAAACACTTATAAACATCTTGCAGGATTTTGAAGAACACAAGAATCATCCTAAAGACCATGCAAAATCTTATGAAGATGGTTATGAAAAAGTAAGTTCCTCATTTCTTTATTTTGCTTTTTAAATTTGTTCTATTTTAATTAATCAAAAAATTTTGAAAAAAGAAACATGCCACCAAGTTGGTGATAATACAAGAATGCTTAGTCCTAAAAAGAATTTATAAATTTTTTAATGGGTGTATATAAAGGGAAGCATTACAAATCTAAGTATGAAAAGTGGTCTACTCAATACTTCTATCATGGTCTTACTTCCATTGGAACAGAATATAGACATTGCCTGCTTTAAAGATCCTAGCATTAATTATAGAATATACCTCCTTAAGATCTGGACAAGTGCTGCTCCGTAATGGGAACTATTTTACATAGGTGCAATACTTATATTATTATATGCATTCAACATTCATTCAATCATTCTACATGCCGTATCGGGGGGGGGTTCTCTTTAAAGTAAAAATAGTTTTAATAAATGTAAAAATAATTTTAATTGAAGAAAATCATATCAGTAGTATTTAATGTGTCAGGTTTATTGGAAAATAAGCATCCCAATTGGTGGGAATATTTTACAGGTGGGCAGAGCAAAAGTTTCGTATATTTTTCTTATGAGGTGGGAAGGGCAAGAATACATGCAGAGCAAATAGAAATCGTTTAATTAAATTTATTAAAAATGGAATGGTGATTTTTAAAAATTAAGTGCACCATTCTTTAAATTAAAAGCACAACTTTGTAATTCTGTAACAATTGAGAAGTTCACTACATTTAAAAGGGCTTTGATTTTAAATAAACAACCCCACTAAATATACTTAATTTTGTATCCAAATATATTATTTCCAACAGTTGCTGAAGTTGAGGGGGAAAAAAAGGCATCTTTTGGAAGCATTCCTTTTTTCCATTTTTTTCACTGGAGGTAAGGTCTCGGCTTCGGAACCGGAGGGTTTCAAGTTCGAGACCCGATTCCACCGAAGAACCGTCGTGTAAGCAGTCTAGTGATCGTTAAATCCGTCGGAGCCAAACGTCCTCCCGCTGGTGTCGAGTGGATGCCAGCTCAGGTGTCGTCCTCGTCATCTGACCGTGGTTCAAAATTACAAGGCCCGTTCCCAAATAGCCCTAGTGTTGCTTTAAAACGGGACGTTAATATAACTAAACTAAACTTGAATGATGTGAAGAGTTTAGTTAACTCTTAATAACCTTCTTCTCTGTAAATAATGTTCATATTACTGTTTTTTATATTTATAAAAGAATTATTCTAAACATGCAATATAGATAAAATTATATAACAAGCAGAAATATTTTCAAATCGACAATACAATCATAGCAAGTGCTTCTATTGAATTCTGCAATATTAGAAAATGAAAACAAATTGAAACTGTCACTAATTCAATTTCTCCCTCTACTTCTTTACATACTAAATAAAGGGGGATAAGAAATCTTCATATGTCCCAAATATAATGTGTCAGCTCTATAAATTATTTCTTTATATATATCTATGTAATTTTTTTCTTCATATTTACAGTATGTGAATAAAAATGGAAGTGAGATTTGGATCAAAGCAGAAGAAAAATATTCAGAACTGCATCATATACCTTGAATATAATTTCATTGATGGCAACACATTATTTACTCTCTAAGATTCCCCCCCCCCATTTTAATAAAGATAATTATTTTTATGAATTGTAATGTCTTTAAAATATACTGTTCAATATTAATGAAATTAAAAACCCAAATTATGCTTTAATGTAACTAGGGTTTAAAGCAGACAGGACCACATTACAAACTTTGATCTAAATCATCAGAATAGTAGAAGAAAATGATTTATTAAAACAGTTAAATATTAAAAATTGTCAAAATTTACAATTAAATATTCTAATAATCTTATAATTGGTGTCTGAAATTATTACTTTTATAAAAACACTTTAAATAGTTATGCGACATAAAAGTAAAAATTCAGTACAATTCTGAATTGTACAAAGTACAATTCAGAATTAAAATGTTAAAGTATTTTTAAAAAAATGACATTTTTTTAGTGCTCTCTTAATTGAATCCATTGCATAGCAGTGAAATTCTTTAGTACTGTAAAGACATTTAAAAAAAAATCCTTTATGCAACAGAATAAAATTAAAAATTAAATCAATTTTCAGCTATGATATTCAAATTTACTAAGTTCCATTGTCCTTAGAGAATAGAATACTTATTTCAAATTATTTTGTTAAGATCCTGTTTCAACAACAACAAAAGGAAAGAAAATACAAGAATTACAATTGAGATTTACAAAATTTATTATCACTTGCAAGTACTTTATATTCTGTGAAACCTAGTTTCTACATAAAACAATATACATTTTTTATTACTACATAACATTTATAATACAATATTTATTGTGATCACATTATGCAATAACAGAAAATAATTAAATTTCATAACAAAAACTGAAAATGAGCAGAAATAACATTTAGCATAAGAAATTTTAACACAATTAAAAATAAAAATACTTTAACTAAATTCACATACAAGATAGCTTTATATTTAAGTTTCCATTGGCACATTAAATACATTTAAAGTAGTAAATATAGATAACAAAGAATAAAATTATAGCTGTTCAAATAGATGTTTTCTTAATCTTTAACTTTAGCATGATCTCAAAAATTACAAAGCCCTGAAAAGATTAAAGTATCACTAAAGCAAATGGTTTTAAACGCTTGTGACTAAGTATGTTAAATGAAAAATACCTAATATTAGAAGTGGGGAACCCCAGGTACAAATGATATCTGATATGTAACAAAAAGTAATACAACATTCCAAGATTCTTGTGTGAAATCTTTTTTTTCCCAGTTTTTTTGTGCTATGATAATTAAATAATGAGTCACTTTCAAAATAAGAATTAGAGATATTCAAAAATAATTTTTTTATCACAGATTAAAAAATAATACATTAGTAATTTTTACTAATTCTATCAATCATTATTCATAAATATATAAGACAATAAAATTAAAATTCAAGAAAATACACTAAATTTAAAAACCACTCAAATTTAAACTTCTTCCATTTCTTACCTTTGAAAATACAATATGGCGAATAATATAAGAAAGTTGTACAATTCTTTTGCAATTTTCTTAAAATTAAATATGCAAGGAAAAAAAAAGCATATGTATGTAGACTAAATCTCTATATGCCCAAAATTATATTCCAAAAAAAAAGCTGGAGTGGATGATGTAGTTAACCCCAATGGTCAGTGCAGTGTCAAAAGAGTTAAATTGATGTATACATGCAGTTAATTAATACTAAATGAATGATATTGGGTTTTTTGTTATTATAAATTAAGATTTTCATTTCTCAAAGTTTGGGCAATAGAGATGCTACAATTAATCTCAGGTGGCAGAGCACAGACATTTTACAATAATGGACATATATTACTCCTAAAATACAGAGCTCACTTTTGCTGTATATACAGGGATATATGCATTTTAATGTAGTTATGAAGTAATAAAATACTTTCATAACACAAAACATGTACAAAAAAACACTCTGAAGCCAGAATTTAGGTTTTAAACTAAAAAATGATTTCATTTAAAAAAAAAATGATATGTGAGAAAACAAAGAATTCAAAAAATAATGTTTTAGCACAATTTTTTTCCCCCTCGAGAAAAACAGTTCATATTATTTAAACAGTTAAAAATATAGGAAAAGTCATTTATTTTAGTAAAGAATTTAAGCTTTGGTACAACGAGGTACAAAAGGAAGGTGCTATTTGCTCATATTTATACTTATGGATTTAGAAAATTAACATTATCAATTATCATTTTCAACCATAAAACTGTATAAGAAGTTTTTAAAAATTGTCTTGTATAGAGCATGGAATAAAAGTTTAAAATTAGTACCTTATTCATTTTTAAAGAAATCTTAGAATAACTGAAGTAATTTTAATAGCAGAGTATGCCTTTCAAAATAAATAATTTCAAATAAAAATTAATATTTTCATAACTCAAACATTATACAAAACATGTGAAAATTCTTTTTCTAAATATGATATATTATAAATTCTATCCTATAAAATATCACAATATATGGCAATATTTAAATTCTATTCATTCAATTGCTTAATCTTAAAAAAATTCACATTAAATAAGGTGCTAAAAACTTATGTCTTTAATTTGAAAATTCCAACAAAGGCAGTGAAATACTCCCAATGCTTTTTTTGATTAAAATAGCAGCAATATTAGCATAACAAAAAAGGTTTCGTATTTAAAAATTATTAGCAAACATGAATTTAAAAATTTGAACAGCTTAAATAAAACTGTTTTATTTTTTCATGGATTTTAATCAATAAAAACATTTATTCACTAAATATAGTAATAGATATAACAGCCACAAAACTACAAACACTGTATTTTATAAACCCTGAATTAAAATCAATGTAAGAAATAATGATTATAATTCCAACACATTTTCTTTCAAAAGAAAAAAATAGTGTCAATCATTACTTTGAACAGCTGCTAAATAAGTGATAATACAATTTTCTACCACTTTGAATAAGAAATTGAAAAAATGCAATCAAATCCAGAAAAAAACAGTGGAACACAAAATGGAATGTAAACAAACAAAATAACCCTGAAAAATATTGAGATTACAAACAATATCTAACACAAGATATATATACCATAAACAAGTTTTTTTAAAAACAATCCATATTAGTTATTTAATGCATATAAGAATAATATCAAAAGATGATAAAATTTCTATACACAATCAATGGATGGCATAAATCTTATGTACAACCACTGCTACAAGAAGAGACAGGAATGCTTCTTTCACAGAATAAAAAATAGAAGTATGACTATAAATATGATTAGCAGAAGCACTCCAATAGCTGTCCACTGTCTTCTATCTGGAAAGATATCAAGTATTAGCTTTCGGTCAACTAGCTAGTTCATTACCAAACCATGTATTAAAAAAAAAATCCATTAAAGTGATTTAAAGAGAAAAAAAGAAAAATTATCACTCACACACATAATCTGTTTTGTATCTAAAAATAGTATATTCTCATAACGATCATTATATATAATTGAAAAGTGTTCAAACAGTTCATTGTAAAATTAATCATTGTTATAAAAGTATCTACTTTCTGAGCTAAACTTCATGGAATTATAAATTTACAAAGTTGCATAAGAAATTAAGGTTGTTCACTGGATTTTAACTCGAAAATTATCAAGAAAATTCAGAACACTTTTTTACAACATCCCATTACCATAATTTGGAACATAGTGCAAGCTTTAATGAAATTATCTTCTTTAAATAAAGTAAATTAATCAAATAGACAACTTTGAGAAGTAGGGTATAAATGATTTCCCAATAACTATTAGTCAGGTAAAAGAACATTTAGACAAAAACAGCATATCCCATCACATCCATGTTTTTTATTATATATATATATTCCACTAAATGTATTATCCCATTGAAAATTTTTAATAACATTTCTTCAAAGAAAAATAACTGAATAGAAAAACAAAGTTGAATTACTAAACATATGTGCTAAAACCCAATAAAATTGTACTACTAATACTCCCATACTCAACAGAATAGAACATGCATTTTATTGAGTATACTTCTTTAAATGCAATGGTATGGTGAAGCATAATGTAATAAAAATGTACAAGCAAAATAAAGATTATTTTTCTCTTTTACACAGTTATGGCAACAGAAACAACTTTTTTTAAATTGTGAACCTAAAGATATACTATAAAAATTGCACTATCTACAATCTATTGTACAGTAGAATAATTATAGAATAATTAATTTTATATGTAATTAATAAATATGCTTCTGCAATATTTGATTAAAGTAATTCTACCTCTAAATGTATACATTGCACATGATACATAATAAAATATTGCAACAATACAATGTTTAGATTTTTGTTTTGCTCATATAGTAATAGTTCCAGGCAAAATATTTAAAAATTAGAAAAAGTTTTACCCCATGTTTCTATTTTTAATCATATAACATCATAAATATTTCTACACATACATAATAAGTTTTGCTTCATAAGTGCTCAGTAAATTATTTTTCTTCTTACCCCACTGGGTATAAATAAATAATGCTTAAGAAATATTTCACACAAATAATCAGTTGAACATAATTATAACAGTTCTCTGATGCATATAAGGATATAAATAAAATAAAAATTAGAATGTATATTCTTAAATTATGGTGCTGGCCATATTTAAAGTCACATATATGAATTTATGGGTAAAGATGGAAAATTCTTGAGAGCAAGAACACTTCAGCAGGATTTTTTAATATCAGAAATGAAAAATGAACAATCTTGGTCTGATAAATCTTGTACAACTTTTCACAACCACAAAGTATTTCAACTAATTTTTTTCTTATTTATCATAACTCTTTCACTTTTATATTTTTTCCCAGTCATTATGCAAAATATCAGAAATCAAGAAAGAATTTTAGTTAAGAGATGGTGCAATGAGAGTTTTCAGCTAAAATGGAGTCACAACTTTTTTTAAAAACTCTGATCTAAAACAAAAATTTCACAATACACATTAAGAAAGTTATCATAACACTGATAGAAAGTTAGTGTAAATGAATAATAGAATGATCCGAATTACTTATATTACGCAAAAATGTTATTTAAATCTCCTACAAGTCAGATTTCATAGATGCACATTTAAGACAATAAATCTGAAATGAATTTTTATCTTTAATTTTATTAAATAATATTTTATTCACTTTTTTCAAATTTTATTTATTTATTTATTTTAATATTTATAAAGTAGATGAACAATACTAAGGATAATTATTATAAAAAATTTTATTTTAATAACATAATATCAGAGACCAACAACTGCAAAACCTTTCTTACTTTTTGCAATAAAGAGTTAATGTATTTATTTTCTAAAATATTCTATCAAGTTTTCATTTAAGTTTTATGTCCATAATAGTAATTTTTAAAGTATGCTAAATCAAATGTATATCTTTAAAAGGAAAAGATAACTACAATGTATCATGATTGAATTACTGCAACAAATTATCCATGAGAAATTACACAAACTCTTAGAAATCAAATATAACAAAGAAAGGCCTAAAAAGTAAATTATTAAGCATTGTATACTGTTTTGCAGAGATATTCAAAAACTTACCACTAGTCATATGTAATGCTTTGGCTATTTTGCTCACTGTAGCATCCATCTTGGATTCTGTAACTTCCATTTCATAACCCAATTCATCTAGCATCCTAAAAATAGTTCAGTTTAAATAAAAACTTTTTTTCATACTTTCACAGCATATTTTATTAAGTTTTGAAGACACATACAATTACAAAACAAATTTCATTCATAATATGTCTGAAAATAGTTCAGCACAAATATTTTTCAAAAAACAAAAAATCTTGGAGGAGAGTTTTCCAGAAGATTTAAATCTCAAAAGGACGAAACCGGCTTCTTTCATATTTCACACACACACACACACACACAAAAAAAAAAAAAAAAAAAAAAAAAAAACATTTTTAAATTTCTAAATGCATGTTACATTTTAAAAAGTATATTTATCCACTTTAAATAGAATTCGAAGTTTTTCAATAAAAATTATTAGCTATTTAAAAACATGTTACCACTATCCAAAATCAGAGATGAGAAATTCTACAAGACATACATAAAAAACATTTTTAGAATCATAATCTGCAAGTTTTTTTTAACACATTTTGAGCATTTTATTCAAAGAAGCATTACCAATTTTATACAATATTAAAAGGTTCATTGGACTAAAAGAAAATTTCAACCATTATTTTATTTTGATTCAGGCTTGTTTCACCCCATATTTTTGCATTTGCATCCACAAATCAAATAAATGTTTCAAAAATTTAAATAATAGTTTGTTTGTTTTTAATTTTCATTCACATTATAAATCAAAATAAAATTCACAAAATGCTTCAAAATCACTACTCAGTGTCTGAATATTTTTGAATGAAAATTTTATTAATTTGTAAAAATCTGAATTTAAAAACAACAACAAGCTTCATTTATTAACTCAGAGTAGTACTTATTTTCAAGCAGCTAAGAATTTTTGGACATTTAATTATAATACATAAATTAAAAACAAATATTTTGTGAATTTGAATACATCTCAGAAAACCTTACACAATGAAATGCTAAGCACATTAATTCTAAAATTTTACAGTTTGTTAGAAAATCTTTTCTTATTTATAAGAAAAAGATTATGCACAGTATTAAGACAACTATAATGGCACTATCATTACTGAAATCAGATCCAATAGACATGATATATCTCAAATTAGTTGAAAATGTAAAATAGATAAAAATAACAAAATTATAATTATATGTTAGAAAACATGTTAAAATAGATAATCAATAAAATGAAACATCAATGATATTTTTTAAACAGTTTAATCAGGAAAACTATATTCAACAGCTAACATCTTTTGAGCAAAAAGTAATCAATTATTGTTTTGATAAAACACAAATATTATGTGTTAGAATATTACTGTATTTTATAAACTACCTATAGTTGCTTAAATTTTAAAATGTCAATAATATTGTTCAATGACAAAGTATAGAAATATACCTTATGCAATTATGCCTGTTTTTATAGAAACAGCTTTAAAACATAATAATAAAATGAGAAAAATTGTATTTCAAAATTAGAGTAACTAGTAAAAATATAGCATATGCACTAAAGAAGATTTTTAAGCAAATGTAAAACTTACACAGACTGTTCCTCTAACTCATTTCTTATCTGGCTGCTCATTGATTTTAAAGTCCCAACAGTAGCTCCTACTCTCTCAATCTGCTCTTCTTGTGAATCAACGATCAACTAGAGAATAGAGTAAAAAATCAGAATGTTTTTTAAGATTTTTCAGTCCTTTTTACTTCCATGGGATGAAGACTTTTTTTAAAAAAATATAATATTAAGGGCTGTTAATGAGTAACCAGCACATCTCTACTTATAATAAAGATAAACATGTGTGATGGTTCTTTTCAAGCTAGACCCGTTTGAATTAGAGCTAATAAATTTGGCCCAGATATAATTTGGAGAGTAGAAAAATGTACTTTGGAGCACCTTTAAAAAAAAAATTTCAGTAGCATTTTAACTAATTAAAAAATAAGCTCAATTTTGATGTTTACTGAAGGTAACAACCAAAAATACTGTTGCACGAAATTTACTTTTACACTGTTTAAAAGTTCAAAAAATTATCTTTTCAAAGATGACAATTTAAAAAAAAAAAATCAAATTCATTTTCAATGTCTCATCAAATTTTCGAATCCATGATTTTCTATCATTGTAGAAAGCTGAAGAAGAAATGTTTAATATCTACGTAGTTTACAGTAAGAATAAAAAAAATTAAGTTGCAATACTGCTAGATTTAGAGATGAACATATATAATAGTATTATGATGCCACAGAATTGGTCTCCATTAGAAAAGTTCACATGTACAGAATACAGACAAAATTATTAAAATAACATGATTTTAATGTCTGACAATTCGTTGGAATAATGGACATGAAGTTTTATCTAAATGGTTTCACTAAAATGAAATACAAACGATATCTTCAGAGAACCAGTTACCATCTTTGGTGACTAGTTTGCAATATAGTGGGAATGATTAGCTGACAGTAGATAGTAAAGGTAATTAGCAACCAGGTCATAACTATTATTCTATCATCCTTAGTAGTTTAACAATCAGAATTCAGAATATAGCATTTCTTTGCTGTCTTATCATATTTGACATTAAACTAAACACACAAATAATTTATCTTCATGGCTTTCTAGAAGCAATGATTGGGACATCTATATTCAGCCACCTAATTACTATGTCATTGAAGAAGACAATTATTTACAACTTTCTGGCTAAAAATTGAATTTTCTTCAACAATTAATACCATTTCATAAATATTTGTCAAGTATCATAACAAGAAAAGGTTTATGTAATAACAAATTAAAATTTGATCAAATCAAGTTTTAAAATAAAATATCATAAAAAAAAAGCAATCTGTGGAATAAATAGGAAAATTCTGAATTATTTCAACTTGTTGATTCAACGAATTATTTAAAATGAGTTTAAATTAAGATGTACGATGCTAAATGCATTTTAATACACACATAAAAAGATAATAAACAGAGAATATTTGTACTTTCCAATTAAATATCTCATAATACAGTTTTTTTTTTTTATTGAAACTGAATTGTTTGCATTAATTTCAATGAACAATTAATAACTAAGATGTAATGTAAATAAAATGTTTTAAATAAAATCTGCTATTAAAAGACTGTATTTCATTTAAAGTTATTTATAATAACCAAAAAGTCAACAATAAAATATACTAAAACAATCTGGCAAGTTACACAACACATTGGAATTTTTTTTTGTTAGTTTTTTAAATGCAGTGACTGAAATTTCAATTACCTGCTGAGCTTTTTGCTGTTCTTCAATAAAATTGCTCTGTGTTGGACTTTCAATTTCATTTTCTAAACGAGTGTACTTTGCATAACCAGTGCCAAGTAAACCCTGTAAAAACAAAATAATGCATTGTACTACTTTAAAATTAGATAATTTTTTTAAACAACTACAATTATTTAAGTTACTAAAGCTTTTTTAAAAAAGGAAAAGTTATTTGAAAGTTTAGTTAACTAGATACAATAAACTAAAAAAGATGCCTTACTTGTCGCATTTTCTTTTCCCTTGTTTCAAACATTTTATCTTTCATGGACTGGAAATACACAAAGTATTAATCAGAAGATAAAAAATCCATAAGAATGCTGAGTAAAAAATTAAATATGTATAAAATTCTTTCATTGGGTAAAATAAACTGCTGGCAATTTTTTTATTATATCCAACATATTTGTAAAAAGTAAAGGTATTTGGGGGGGGGGAGTGCAAGTTAACTTGTGTGATATTCATTTCATTAATTTTTATACAAGAAATACTTTGGCAATCTATTTTAAGAAAACAAGAAATTAGTAACTAACAATAATAGAACTTTTTTGATCAACAATGTCAAATGACAGTCACAAAACTATTACCATGATAGTCACATGCACACAAAAAAAGAATATCAAAATTTTTATCTAGCCTGAAATTTAATTTATTTAATATATTCATTTAGACGAAGTTAAAGTTTATGAATCTAAAATTGAGGATTAATTTAAGGTTTATGAATTTAATATTATGGTAGTTTTTATTATATGCTTGTCATATTTTTTTTTTTTTTTTTTAGTTAAATTACTTTTTATGAAAAGTTTAGAAATAAATAAAATCCAAATTTTTAATATTAATAGTTTAAAAATATTAATCAAATATGCAATAACAATAATATTTTTCAACCCATTAAGCATTCTTTTGTATGATCAGTATTTTAAAACAATATCTTCTAGTTTCATAAAACATAATTTTTATTTGCTTTTTTCACATAATAAGGTCGATACATGATCAGTAAAAAGGAATAACAGAAAAATCATTCAAAATGCTCTACAGTTAAGACCATAGGTCTCAGAGCCACAAAAATTGACACATTTATTTCTTTGGAAGTAAATATTCGATAAGATAAGGTTTCAAAATTTTGATTTAAAAATATTTTTTCTTAGTAATTTGCAGCATTACTGTACAAACAACAGTTGCACACAACTTTAAAATACAAAAATATTCATTTCAGTAAGAATTTTATTACCTTATGATTTTTAATTGAATTTCGATATATTTTTTTAAAGTATTTTTCATAATACTTTTTGTATTAGTCACTGGATTTACAATCATGCACACAGTGACAGGTTAAATACATTTTTTGTGAACACATTGCCATTAATGTATAGTTAAAAGCATAAATTAAAAAATAAAATAACAAAATGTATCAAGCCTAAAACAGTATCGAATTACAAAGCTTTGGACAAGTGGTTTGAATTTCCTTCAAATTTTCGTACTTTTTTTAATCCTGTTTAAAAAGTATAATAAACCAGGGAGTAATTTGAGTTGCCACTGTTCATCAATGTACCTTTATTTTCTGCTCCACTGTAAATATACTACCAGCACAGATAAGTCCTCTGTTATTTATGAGAGAGCAATGAAAAAAGGTGGATAAAGTAAATATGCTTAGCAAAAAACTAACCCCTACAAAAGAAACAGAAAGAATAAATATTACTAGAAAAGAAAAGGCAGTAAAATGGCATGCATTCAGAAAAAAGAACTTAAAAAAGAATTTAAAGACCAATCACCTATAGAATAGAAAAGAATATAAAAATAAGTCTAGAAATTTGCCGTAGTTGTATGAACTATCATTTGGTACAATGAGAGACAAAAATTGCAGCACATTCTATTTTATCACAAGCAAAAACAAGCAAGTGCTTTTGAAAAGAGTTTACAAATTATAAAACAATAAAATGATATAATATATTAAGTATTATTTAAATATGATAACTCTAGAAACTGCATTCAACATTAAGTTTCAGATGTTTTTTTTAATAAAAAAGTCTCTCGTCATTTTTGCCTTTATACATATGCAAGAGAGAATAACAAATATGATACCTGTACTTCTTCCTTTGTTTTTTCAATAAAGGCTTTTCTTGTACTAATTTCAGTACAATCTATTTTAAATTTCTTAGGGTTCTTTTCAACAATAGCTATGATTACATTAAGGAAAATAAAACTGATGAAACCATTAAATATCACTTTTAAATATATTGTTAAAATACAATAACTATACAAATCAAATACAAATATAGCATACATCAATATACTGGTTATTATAAAAATACCCAAGAAAAAAAATTAAATTCTTTTAACAAAATTTTTTTAAATGATCAGCAAAAATACATAGAATTTAATCAGTATATATAATCTACCATCTTCTGTAATACTGGGCAGAATTAAAAATACCCCCCCCCTTTATGGGCTGCAGCATTATCAAATGCAAAATTTCAACTTCTGTCTTGACAACTAGCATATGAGATAGATTTCTTTAACATATTTGACAGATTAATTAATGATGAAAGCATGAATAAAAATGAGTTTGAGGACCATAAACTTTACATTAAAATTCTTAATGCTGGATTTTAGCAAATAATTAGCCGAGGTTCATAATCTTGCATTATTTTAAATTCAAATCTAATATAATGATTAATTTGGATTTGAGTATTCATGAACATTATGAGTAGAGAAAATTCCAAGAAAACAAAACTTCTAGTGGTATTATATATTTATAATCCAAATAATAATTTTTTAAGGATTGTCAATATGCATGAGATTTTCTACTACAACTTACATTAATGAATATGTGACAATTATATTTATAATATTATTAACAGCCTATCTTCGATTATTATGTATTTTTTTTCTTCTAGCTGCTAATATTATATAAACAGCATAAAAAGGTTGAAAAAACAGAAGCCCAGCAATCAATAAAAATTGAAGATCTTAATCGATTTTAATAATGACAATTCAAACACTTTGAATCAAGAAATATATATAAAAAAACATACATAATATAATCATTCATTTCCTCAAATTTATGAAGGAAAATAGATATACATTTCAATATTTTAATTTTATTTAAAAAAAAAAGGAAAGGATTATTTTAATATTCTAAATAATGTTTTGGTATAACTGCTGATAAAAAAAAGTTTATGCAAGGCAAAAATACATCATATTGAATAAATTATGAAACAAGGAATACATTAGAATTGTCACAGACATTTATATTAAACAAACAGTATAATTGTCAAATATATATGTATTATCTTGTATAATATTTTATAAAGTTATCACTCTTACTGAAAAAAAAATCATGAGTATTAAATTTACATATTTGATAGAAATGCAAATGAACTTTAATAAAACATTTTCATTATTAATTCTTACATGCATGATTACTTTCTTGCTTAGTACTTCGAAAAACTTGTGGGTGTTAAGGAGACTAAGTAGATAAGTTAAGCTTGTCTTCAGGAAGAAATCTAAAATTTGAAGTGGGATTTAAGAAAGCCAGTTACTTTACTGCTAGCCAACATATAGCAATTACAAGATGCAAATTTCCAACAAACTAAAAGAGTTCCGACTTAATTTATTTTAAACAAGAATTCATTAAAAAAATATTAATTCTATATTAAAATAAATTCTTTACTTTTGGCAGTGCTTGGCAAAATAAATAAGAAAATGCAAGAGACAAATAAAAGTAAGAAATTTACATTCAAACAAATGTAAATTTCTTAAACAATTAGAAGCAACATACTATCAAAATATTTCAATTTAAATTAGATTGTTAAAGCTTCAATTTCTAAAACTATTTGATTCTGCTATAAACATCTATTATCTTCTGTCTTTTCAATTCATTTATTTTCAGATTCTACAGTTTACAAATGGTCTCTCCAATTTACATACTTTTTTTTTTAATTTTAAAACCATAAGTTTATTTATAATGTGTTTCCTTTTCTTATGCTTTTCATCAAATGGTGATCATAATCTTCACTTGTCCATTTTTTTTTTTTTTTTTTTTTGGCATATTTAGAAAGGTAAGTTTCTGCATATATAAGATTCTCGCGAATTGAAAATTCTTAATTCCACTTTTTAAAATCAACTGAAATCAAATGTTTTATAAAATATATTTCTTTTTTAAGTTTTTCAATTTTGATATTTTTATTTAAGAAAAATTCTCTTACAACTATGATCCGAGACAGAATGGTATCAACAGAATCTTAATTACCTCCTATAATTTCTGATAAGACTTTTTTAATATCTTGCTGATAAGTTGTCAATTTAATTTTTGGGTACTTCAAACTCCTCAAACCTCCTACTGAGCTTATTTGACATCATTTAAATCAAATCAAACACACACAAGAAGAAGACCAACATTGCTTTTTCTTGTAGGCCTTTGCAATTCAAAAGAACACAATTAATGACTTTCATCTTGTTATAGCTTTCTCCATGGAGGTACAATACTTTATGAAATCTGGATATTCAAATTTCAAATCTGTTGCCTATTTTCATGAAAATATTTTTTGATTAATAAGACTTTTTAGAATTTTGTTCCCAGAATATAAAAAAATCAAACATTGACTTTTCTGATATTGACAAATGAATCTTTATTTGGAAAATCCTAGTAATATTATTTACAATTTTTAGGTCTACAAAAACATCAATTTTCATGTCATTACAAGTCTTCAAACAACCAGTGACTACCTTTTCATATCCTGAGTTAAAAGCAGGTGCACTTTATGGAAGAATCTTTAAAAGGTTGGATAATTTAGGTCAATTATGAGGGAAAAAATTTTTTTGTCTAATGATTATGATTGTCACACTTTTCGATATATAATATCAAATTGTTCCTCATTTCGATTGTTTGTTCTACAGTAGCTGCATTCTCTAGACACTTGGTTCTGTAAAAATCCTTAAGAAGTTTCCCATTCTTTAAAAATATGAAGTAATATCTTTTCACTTTGCTGGCAAGAATTGAATAACATGTCAGATAAAAAGGAATAAAAAATTCCATGCAGGCTATAACTATTTACATTCACCGACAAAGTTGAAAATGTTATTTTAAATTACATCATACAATTACAATACGTCAAACAAAATTTCAATTTATTAAATAAACTATCCATTGAGACAGAAAAAAAAAAAATTCACATCAAATTTTTTGGTAGAACACCAAAATCTCAAAAAATACTGTTGGCTGTGAAATAGCCCATTTAAGTCATACATCTAATCTCATTTTTTTGTCCTATTTTAAAATGGAAAGAATAAATTAATCTGCCTTATTTCAAAAGATTGCTTTATCAAGCATTAGACTATATACTTTAAGATCACCGAGATTTTTCAACAAAACACCCTGAACGTACAGAATACTTCTAAATACAAACATATTCTTACAAGAACTCTATAAATAATAATTGTCCATTTTTCAAAGAGTATTTCAGTTCTGCATCTAAGATGTAATAATATTACCCCACCTGACCTGTTGAAAATTCATTTCTTGGCTGCCTTGATCTTGCTTCCCTCTTTCCCCTTCTTTCAAAGACAGTGAAAACAGTTTAAAGATAAACAGCTTCCTTATATTAATGTTCTATTTTTTGTTGGTGAAATTTTGAAGGCAAAATTAATAGCTCAGTCAAACTGTTGAAAGATGTCAAAATATTGAAAAAATACATAGCAGCTTTTTTATTGATTTAAATTGTAGAATTGGCTCTTGAAAACTAACTTTGCACTCAAATATGTTATTGGAATAGGCGGAGAGAAAATGTGGTAAAAAGATCTCAGCATTGTTTTTTTCCCCCTTTAAATAATAGGCTATTAAATTGAGAGGAAAACTTTTAATTAAATAGCTACAGATATTAAAAAGGTCAATACAATGAATTGTTGAACATTAAATAGCCTAATCATATCAAGAATAACTTTTCAAAAAGCTTAAAATTGGAATGTTAGAATTAGAAAGTTTTTTGTTTTCAATTTGTGTGAAATTTTTTATAATTCCAATCAAAGACATGTTAAACAGAAGGAACTATACAGTAAAAATTTTAAATTGATGTCATTGACTTTTCAAAATATTCATCTTTGATGAAAAATGGAAATGTTGAAAAATGACGATAAGTATTTTTTCTATCTGTCCAAATTCATCTACCGAAATAAGGAGAGGGGCACTTACTGAGACACGCTTTTTTACGATTTCAAATGGTATAATAATTAAGAAAAAAGGGAGTGAAAAATAAAGTTTAAAAAAGGGGAAAAATTTTTATTTTGTGGTAACTTATTTCTAAAAAAATCATATAGTAGAATTCCTGTGTATAACAGTCAGCAAAAAATATGTTCAGATTTAACAATCAACATAAAATGTAAATTTAAAATCTAATTTTCCCCAGTTTCTTTGTTTGTTTGTTGTTGTTTTGTTTTTTGAAAATGACTTATGCTGTCATCTGAATACATACACCGATATTTTTGGAATAGGACTTTCTTCTTTGATAAGTGAATTGAAAAAATTGGTTGCACATTTTAATTATCTTTCAAAGATTTTTCAAGAATTAAAGAAAAATTAAGTACTTTTTCAGGGCCCCACATGCAGCAATATAAATATCAAGGAGTTTTCAAAGTTCATGAGAATCTGATTTTAATATGAACTACATACAAGCTGGGGCCACGTAAAAATATTTATATAAAATGAAGCAATGATACATTATGAAAGAACTGTGATATATTGTACAACATAAAATTAAAATAATACATTTCGCATATAATTTGGTCTGTATAAATAAAATAAAAAAAATATTATTAATGAGTGCATACAATATTACTGTTCTGATTGCTTGATATAATTAATAAGAAAGGATACAAATAGTTTCTTCTAAATCTTCCAAATCCCACTCAATGCTACGGAAACTATTTTTCAGCTCATTAGTTGTCCACTCGATTTCTTCTTTACTGATAAGGTTTAGGTCTTTTAATTCACACCACCGTTGATAAAGGTCTTTAGTCTTATTTACAGCTTCCACAACCTCACTGCAAATAAAATTATTATAATCAGTAATAAGTAAATAATTTATCATCAAAAATTACAAAAAAAATTGGTACTTCCTCATCTTTACGATCTCAACCCCTCGAACTTTAGTACAAACCAACCAATATATATCATTAACTTTTATAATCTTAGTGTAATCTGAAAACTGCCAAATAAATCTGAGGGAGTTGCTTGAAAAAAAAAGCATATTAAAATTAAAACAGAGAATCTAAATAAAATTTCGCTAAGAGAAATTATTCTTATTTTTTACTCAATAGAACTCCCTTATAAGTATTTCTTGTAAAAAAAAAAAAAAAAAAAGTTTTAATAGATATTTTTTGAAATTTTTTTCAATTGACAATAACTTTTCAGGAAGAATAACTGCTTTGAATCTATTACAGAAATATTGGAACTGCATAATTGAAATATAAGTAAATTCAAAATTAGTTAATCATAATTTACTGATTATGAATGAAATCATTTAGCGCATTCATATTAATATAGTTCTGCCTTAAGATTAAAATGATTAATTTTTAGAACATTCATAGGTTCAAGATACATTAATTGGGAGTATAAATGAATTAAAACAAAGACTAAAGTTCAGAACTAAATTAGCAAGTTAAGTAAATATTAATGCTAAAAATAATGGAATCTGTATGTTACAAATGAGTGAATATAAAGTCACAAGGAGAGTGGAAGGAGAAATCTCTTACAAGGCTAATCCCAAGATTAGCCTTGGGATTAGTTGAGTGGTGAAGCATGAATACATAGTAAAAATGTAAACAAATAAAGTGAAGTCTTCTGGTGGTGATATAATAATAAGATAAAATAACACAAAAAAATGTATGTAAAAAAAATGTTTAAAAAATATTTAAAAAATGTATGCAAAAAAATGTTAAAAAAATATTTAAAAAATGTATGCAAATATAAAAATTGAATAAAACAGTACAATAAAATGTGCAATTATAACTCAAGAGGAAATTGTAGCAAATTTTAATTGAATCTTCTACATCAAACTGATTTGCTTAGTTACTTTCACCAGCAAATTTTGAAGAATTTCAAAGAAAATCATTTAAGAATTGTGTGGCAACATTATTCATTAACTCTACTTAGGATGAATAAATACTGCTTCCCTCCCTCTCCCTCTTTCAAAACATTTGAATAATAAAACAGCAGAAATTTATATCAGTTTCATACTAGGAATCATAAATTGTGCAAAAATATGCGACATTCAAAGAGGAATTTTTCAATACAAAAGGTCAATATTATTACGACAAAGCATTTTAAACAAGAGCACTGACTTATGTCAGTGAATACTTCACAAAATACAAAATCCTAGTTTTATAAGTTTTGAAATAAAGAAAAATTATATATGGTCTGCTTTTTCATTCATCCAAATAACAAAAACCAACAGCATACAAAATAAAATGATTTCTAAAGTAATCATTGATGCATGCAGAGGTCATGCAAAATTGCTTCTGATTATGAATAATTTTTGAAGCCTGAAAAATTACACAATAAACTGAATTAATCATTCATATTGTTGAGAGTAGTTTTTGCAATAATCAAATACAAGTAAAAAACACATCTGTATATAATATTTTGTGACACATAAACGATTTTTGAAGAATTAATCTTCTTTAAGAAAATTACAAAATATTAATATAATTTAATAATTATTAAAGTAGAAGTTTTATCAGTAGTATTCTTTTTTCACAATAAAAACATCCATGTAAAAGACAGGCCATTAATAAAATATTTTTATCATTTCTTTAAATAAAGTAATATGTTCTACACAATGAAAGAATAACCTCCCCACTTTCATCTTATAATGAGTTACTTATAGTGATATAGCAACCAGCTAGTTTTCAGGAATTAATGATTGCTCAAATTTTCAATTAAATATTTTATGTAATTTGATCTTAATGGCTTCCTTGGCAAAATATTTTTATTCTTCAAATTTTCATAGTCTTATAACTCATACATTTTTAGCCTTATATCAGTCTGTTTATTATTCATGCATCACTAATTTTTGATCAACTCTTCTAAACTTTTGAAGAAGAGAGTATTGAAGAGATTAAACTTTAATTCATAAACACTTTTGTTGAAACTAAACATGTTTTTAAATATATGATAACAACAAATAGAATTATTCAAAATTGGAATCTTACATACACTATAGAATATTTTTTTAAAAATATTTATTGCAATATCTCAAGAGGATTATTCAACATAAAATTCAATTTGCTACAATAAGAATTTATAATATAGAAATAGATCATAAAGCTTGCATTAAACTTAAAATTTGTAATTCAACAGAAAATTTATTGACTATAATTACATAAAACATAATTCTTTATTTTATTTAGATTTTTCCTGTTAGATATATATGCTATTATTGATGGTTTCGAAATCAGCAAGTGGTTCTCACTTAATGAGTGCAAACCTAATATATATAAACCATGTTACCCTTAAATATAAAATTATTAAATTAATAGAACAGTTATTTTGAAAGGTCATTGAAAATCATTTCTTATTTTTATTTTTATAGAAAATATCAGGTATGAAATTTATTTCACTTCACGCACAGATGTGCCAAAAAAAGTATTTTTTAGGTTTAATTTGTAACGAAAGATAACTACATTTTTTTATTCGAATTTTTGTCAATGAGATGGCAACACATACAAAAACCAATTTCTTTCATGCATGAGCTAATTTTTCAGAGCATCATTATAAATTAGAAAATAACAATACTGTATTGATCTGACTAATAATGCAATAAGAATATGGTTATCATATTAACAACACGATTGTTAATATGAAATATAGATATACATAAAGACTGTAATACATAATTCTGTAATAGAAAACATTCAATGAAAATGAAGATATCCAATCTTTCTAATATTGAAAATAAACACAAGCTGCTTTGCTAAGACTTTACTTTGCACATTAAATACTTTTACATAATATAAAATGATAAACTAAAAAAATATATAATGGAAACAAATACATCTAAAATTAATGACAAAATATAATTTGAAATGCATATGAAGCAAAGTTTCATAATTTTTGATATTGAAACTCTTAAGTTATGAAATGTAACAAATTTAAAGTTTTAGAATACAGAACATAATATATATAGAACTGTTAAAGAATATTATAATATTCAAAGACAGTTATGAGATGACTCAACAATAAATAAAAAAAGATATATTAAAGAATCATTTATAAACTAGTCATAGTTAGAATAGTAAATAACATTAATAAGATAAAAAAATTTACAAAGTTTAGCAGAAATATGTGGCTTATATTAGATAAAGAAGATTTTAAATGAAATGCATTAAAAATTGAACTTTCCATTTTAAAATATAATAATAGTGAAAAAATTTTAAAAAAATAAAGCTTCATGGTTTTAAAATGTGCTAAAAAGAAGAAAACATATTAAACTCAGATAAAAAACACTTTTAAATTTCCATAGAAATAGAAAATATAATATACACATATATATATTTAAACAAAAAAATTCTGAGATATAACAAGACTAAAATACTCACTTTTTTACAACGAAAAATGGATCTTCTACTGTCATATCCTCGCTATTTTGCCCATGCAATACAAAAAATGTTCATTTAAATACCTGATTTTTTAATAGCTACAAACTACTTTAAAATACGAAAGGAAAAGAATTAATTTTCAATAACTTTCCCTCGTAGTTTCAGAGGAAAATTTCAGCATTACGTATAAACATGGCAATTACAGATATGACGTCTCAGTAAACAGAAAACAAACATTCCATTACTCAACAGTTCGGTTTCCATACACAGCCATTGAACATGTAGAAAGTTATGTGGTCACAGTGATCAAAGTATTCCTTTACTACTCTATTAAAGTAAAACAATTTTAAAAATCAGATTTTTGTTTTAGAAAATTGCTTTTGTGTATCAATATAAAAAAAAGAATTTTAACTTATTTCAATTTCACCAATTTAAGATTAATATTCGAAATCATCCATCTAAATGAGGTATAAACTCAGCCAATCATTGTTTACCAACATTGGAATAGTAGAGGGTGTGGCGTTGTTTTCGTTTTAAATTGAAATAATGTGACTAACTTTTTATTTTTCCTTTCAAGAAAATTTCTATTTTTTTTATAGTTATTGGTTTCAGTTTTATTTAGTAAGTATATAAAGGTCCGTTTTTTTTTTCTCTTAAAAATTTGAGATATTTACCAATATTTGTTGGGTATTTTTTCTTTTAAGTGATACCGGGCCCATTACTGGTACGATATTTGATTATAAATACTATACTGATAGTTTGTTTTATTTAAAACATAATATTTGTCTTAATTGACCGAATATATACGCAAATGCACAAATAAAATTATGTTTTATTTATGTTAAACATGTACTTTGCAATTTGAGGTGTTTTACATAATTATATCTTATGCAGAAATATTGTATAGTTATAAAATGGAAGAAACTATTGTAATTAACATTGTCTTGTTGTTTTCAACATAGAAGTTATGCGAAAATCGTATGTTCTAAAAGGACAAGGTAATTAAAATTAGTTTGTTGGATGTTAGATTGTAAAATGTCAGTGCTTTTTTTTCCCCCAAGCTGTAGGATATGTTGATATTTTTACTTTCACTGGATAAAGAATAGATGTATCTATTAATATTTTTCTGGTCTGTTATTATTTTTAATCTACACATATTATAACAATATAATTTACATAAATTTGCTTGATTATTTTTACTACTTTTGAGTATTTCATAATAAATTCTTATTGCAAATAACTTTCCTCAGACTTTCTTGTACATGTGGGGATTGGTTTTCATACATTATATAAAGGGTGTAACAAATTATTTTATCATCATATATATATTAATATCTAATGTAGTGTCTGAAACTTTTTTAATATAATTTTTTATTCATTTTTATATTTTTTGATTTCAAAAATTTTTCATACTTGTATATTAACCATTGTCAAACCTTAGGGTTTAATCATATGTCATTGTCAAACATAGTTAAATAGACTAATATAAATTTTTGGCAATTAATTGGTAGCTTGGTGTTAATACACAAGTATCAAATTTTATGGTATTTATTATTCTCATCCAAAAGATTAGGGAAAAACATGAATACAAGTTGTTAATAAAAATAAAAATGTATCATTGTAAATGGAATTATCAGTAATAATTATTATATCTATTTTTGTGCTCTTTTTTATTATTTATTAACTCTGGAATGTATCACTTTTTATTTTTTTACTAAAAATATATGTATTTTGAACAGCTGCATAAAATTTGAGAAAATTATTTAAAATAATTTAAAAGTATTTTTTTGTGAATTTTTTTAAAAAAAATTAAAATGTGTCAAGAGGCCAGCCACACAATGAGTTAAATAATATCCTAGTACCAGTGAGTTAAATAAATCCCTTTGTAACAAGTTTGCAATAAAATTAAAATTTCCTTTTTATCAATATGTTTTTCACAATGCACAAAATTATTTGGTAATATTTTTTATGGTAGAACTATTAAAAATAGCTATCTACATATTTTTTTGAAATTTCCAATTTAATTCTAATACCACTATTGATAGATATATATCGATCTTTTCTACAAATGTTTATCAAAAAGAATTTCCAAAATCTCAATTTACCCTTTGTAACAGTCATGTGAAACTTATAACTGAAAATAAAAATGTGTAGCTAAATGGCTACACAAAGCACTGTAGGGTTAAGATAAAAAAATTTAATATAGGAAATATATATTTTTTAAAAATTAGATGAAGAATCAATACATAACTATTGATTTAGCATGATTAACTGCATATTCTATTGATTAATTGATTTTAATTTTCACATACAACATTATATGGATGTTTTGCAGTATTCTATCCTTAGAAATACTAGTTTTAATTTAATGAATATTCTTTCAATATATAAAATCTTAAATTTCTAATATAGTTTTAAAATATAAAACTGTAACTTAAAATAATAGGATTTTGCAAACTACTCTAAAAGTTCATTACATAGAAAACTGAATATATATCTTTAAAAAAGTAATTATTTTGTGTATAAATTTTAGTGTAATCGTAATTAATTGAAAATATAAAATTATCTTTCATAGGTATTTTTAAATTATTTATTTTTCTCACTTCAAAATTGTATACTTATTTTTCTATTTTCAGTTACTTTTTAGAAGATGTTTCTGAAATGGAGAATCACACTTTCAGATGGTTTCTCTTTTGGATTCCTGATAATTGCAATCATTTCTGTATTCACCTTTGAAATGTATGTTGTGTTGCCCACTTTTGAAGAAGGCTTTGTCCCCAAAGCAGTTCATATACTTAATGCTATTTTTATACTTACAAATATACTAGGTAATCTTTTCATGGTAATGTGGGTAGACACATCTACTAAGAAGGTTATCTTGCCTTCATTATTAAAACCAATGTGGCATTTTTGTTCCATTTGTGAAGCCAATGCACCACCACGAACTCATCATTGTGACAGATGTAATTGTTGTATATTCAAGAGAGATCACCATTGTACATTTTCAGCTTGCTGTATAGGGTTGAAGAACTATCGTTACTTTTTAATATTTCTTTTCTATATGTCAATTGGTTGCTTCTATGCCTCTGTTTTCAATATGTTTTTCATATGGGAATATCTAGGTGGATTCTCGTTATTTTCTATTGCAGCACATATTTTACCTTTTGTGTTTTGGTTATTTGGATACTTACAGTTCACTGTGTTTCTGTATACCATGTTGTCTATGCTAGCCTTAGTTGGGTTTTTCTTTGTTGCAAATTTATTCTTGTTTCACGTACAAAATATGCTGAAAAATCAAACTACGTTTGAGAGGAACAATGGTATAAGAACCTATGATTTAGGTTGGAGAGAGAATATAGTTCAAAGTTTAGGAAAAAATTGGTATAAAAGTTTTATCTTACCAATATTTGCATCACATTTGCCAAGTGATGGGTTATCTTTTCCTACTAATGAGCAGACATCAACTCCTTCGCTCCAACCACTCTCAGTTGGAGATAACATAAGACAAAGACGGTTATAATTGTTATATTAAACTGTTACATTTGATTTTTGGTTGTGTAAAAATATGTGATACACATTTTCATAATTTTTTTCATGTATTTAAAACACTGGCATTGAAATTACATAATCTGCTTAAACTATTGTAAATACCACATAAGCACTAAATTAATTTATAAGCTGCATTAAAAATTGTTGGTGCTATTGGAATTAATATTTAGAATATGTTGATAGTAGAACTATTATTTTTTCTAAGTAATAAAATTTAGAATAGGGAGTATTGAAATAAGTCCAAAAATATTACAGTTTAGAATAAAGATATTTACGTCTTTTGCCAAAATTTGAATCTGACCATTTATGGAGGAAAAGTATTATTTTTTAGAAACATGTACATATTGGTTTTAAACTATATGTCCCTTAAACTATTAATATTTTCATTAAAATTTAGATTGTAATAATAAATTATTTACTTGTAATCAAAAGTCTAATAATGAAATTTAAAATAATTTAGTATTAAAATAAGCTGGAAGAATTAAGAATTTGTTAGATTCAGACATGGACAAAGTTAATCAATACAAATTGTATACACTATTCTCATAAATCCATTACGTTGTTATTCTGCATGTTGCCCTAACTTTCTGCCTTTTCACTTTTTCCATTATTTTGTGATTGACAGAATATTCTGTTATCAACCCATGCCTGCATATGCTCTTCACTAACCTACTGTTTTTTGTTTAATTCCAAACCTTAAACTTTGGATTTAAAGCTATGCCTTCAAAAATGCTGTTATTTTAATATTGCCAGTTATAAAAGATTTTACTTCATTATATTGCGCATTTTTGTCCAGATGAGAGGTATCTTATTTATTATTATCTTTTATTTAATTCAAATAATAATATTAGCTGTTCATTTAATTCTACTTTTGACATAAGTATTCTAAATGTATGGATAGCCTTAAATTCCAATACAATCAGATAAACCAGCATATGCAATAATAATAAGCTTTGGAACAAAACTTGGTACTTATATGTTAAATTAACAGTTCCTGTTTGCAATAAGAATAGCTATTTTTCTACATGTATATTGTGCTTAGTGAATTTTTGATTGATTTTAATTTTTAGTAAATAGTGATAGGAAATAAATATATATTAAGCATTAAGATTTATATTAAAGATTAGTAGAAATTGTAATGTTACAGACTTATCATTGCGATTATTATTTCAGATACATATTTTAAGTTAAAATCTTTCTTTCTTTTTACTACGCCCAAACATGAAAACTATTCTACACTTTTTTTTTCAAAAACTGAAGTATTTAACTTTGGGAAAATAAACCTCAAAACATATTTCTTAAGTATATATATATATGTATCCTTTTTTTCCCATATGTGTATGAACTACAAATGTTATCATTGAAATTTTTATAGCTGTTTATATTTTAATTTTTGCTAATATTCAAATGGCAAAGAACAAAATCATAAACTTTTCATATTATATTATGTATTTATTAATTGCGTCATTAAATTTACGAATCCATTAAAATAAATATTGTTTGTTATAAATTCTCATTTTCCAGTTTTGTAATTATCTAGTTCAGAATTGTTGAATTCTAAAATTGTTACTTACAGTTATCCTGAAGAGAAACTTAAGTGGAATGGAGTATATTAAACTAGGGTTTTTAAAATTGTGGGTGATGAAGAATCTTGCAGACTTTCTAGTTCCTTGTGCAATTGTAAACAAGAAAAGCATAGAATATAATTTTGATGTAAAAGTTTTCAATACAATTTCCATTAGGTTAAAATTAATTAACATTTTGCTTCTTTATTTATTTTTCATCTCTTGAACAACAGCAAAATTTTCCTTCCCCAAAAGAAAAAAGTTTTAGAATCCCTGATATAAATCTAACTACCCAAGCAGATTAGCCAAATCTACTGTTCAGCTTTAAACAGATTAACTCACATTTCTGTGCAGATTTTCTTCTAAATATTAGATTATTATTATTTTTTTTTTAAAGCATATGTTTCAATTGCTTATAAAGAGAGAGCAATTTATTCATATGATAAACTTGTAACACAAACCTTATTTGATTGAAAAGTTGGCTTTTGGTGGGTTAATATATTGTATATATTTTTATACATGCATTAAAAATTTATCAGTTATTGTTAGCATGTTAAAAGAATTTTATTTTGTCAAATACAGTTTTATTTTGATTAAATGTGCCAAAACTTCAAATATTTTGTTTAATCTTCAATTTGAATCTTTTAATTAGTTATTAAATTCCTGTATATTCAAAGTAACTTTTATACTCCTTCTGTCCAAAAATATGGCATACATTTTGAAATTATTTTTTGTGTGAATATTTAATACATATTTAGAAGAAATCATAATTTTAATTAAGCAGGCTAGGTTTATTGAAAATATGTATTCATAAAATAATTATTTTAATAGCAAATCTAGCCTTCTCTAAGGCATCTTGGGAACATTATATTTATTGATAAAGGATCTTTCCCAGTGGAGTTTCATTTTATTAATATGAAGTATTAATAACTGTTGGTTAATTTCTTTGATTTGACATTTCTTCTTTGCAACATAATTCTAATTTCCTTAAAATTTTCCAATTTCTTATAATAGCAGTTGTTACTTTATTTCATTCAAAGTACAATATTTTATTTACTGCAATAAAAGCTTTTTACTTAGTCCAAAAAGAATGAATACCAACTAAAATGTTTCAAAAACTGTAACCACTGTAATGTTAGGCTACCAAGCTGTTTGCTTTCTTCAATAGTTTTCAATGTGCTTTAAAATGTATACCATATTTTTGGTATTTTTTGTTTTGTGGGAAATGTTTTGCTTTAATAAAAGTATCAGCACAAAACATGAAAATTTATGTATAAAATTACTTAATGTTTTTTCTTTATGATGTCTTCATTTGTTAATATGGTTGCAATTATTTCTAGTCATAATAAAGTTTTCATCAGAAAATCTGTATGCATTTAACAAAATATATATTTATTACACATAATTCAAATATACGGCAGTAAAAACATTACATCTGTACAAAATATATATTTTTTATAAAACATATCCAAGCAAGGAACTTTTTATGTGCTTTTATCAACAATTCAAATAAATTTATTGCATAATTCAAATATTGCTAGTCAATAATGGAGTCAATTCATGTTGATGTGTTACGCATAAAACATATGCCTATTTATTTTTAGTATTTATGCATTTTGCTAGAAAAAAAAATATAATGTTCTGACACTGTATATAATAACACAATTAAGTTTAAACAAGCAAAATTATAAAATCTGGTAGAGGGAATAAAAATAGCTTGTTATTATTATACCATATGAATCCAGAAATGATTTGTTTGTTTGTACACAACATATTCAAAGCATCAAACCATATACTAATCTCACATTAACTTAAAGCTAGATATCGTCACCAGACACTTATTATTGGAAATGTTTGGTTGTACCTGAAATCTTGGGATGTGTATTATTATCTATACATAAATGCTGTCAAGTATTTCTATTAGTATTATAGTTTGTTTGCATCTGTTGTAAAACCACTCATTAAACAATTTAATAAATTTACTTTCACTTTACATTTTCCTACATACGTATATGTACCATTTCTGGATGCACATTTTATTCACTCATATTTTGATTCCCTTTATCCTCCTTTAAAATTTTGCTAGATGATTTCCAAGGACACAAATACATTTATATATATTTCTCAAAACATGTTGGCCACTTCTGAATTGACTCCACTTTCAGTATATCTAATAATACTCAAGTCTATTATGAAAATGTAATATTTATCTACCCAGGATGGCAAGTTATAAAGTCCATCTCTAATGCCTCATGATATAAATTTAAAAACATAACATTAATTCAATGAATCAAACAAAAACTACCACAAAGTTGTGTCATTCGGCTCTTTTTTAGGATATGTTCGAGCATGAAATAATTCTCGTATGAGAGCCGATTTTTCTGTTTCCAGTTGAGTTATCATTTCACTCTTTTTTGCTATTTCCTAAAAAAAGAAATATGCTAGTTAGAAACTATGCAAGGTATTAGTTAAGTTCTGTGTAAGTTTGTATAATCATATAAAAATAATTACTACAGATAAATATTTTGGGATTCTCTTTTATTATTAAAGCAATCAAATTTGGCACTAATATAATTTGAAGTTATAAATTATTGGTTGATCTTTTCAAAATACAGATAAGATTTTACAAAGCAATTAAAATTCATATTTGTTTAAAATTCACTTGATTATTAGCTTCTTCTGAAGTAATCAAATTTTAACCAAAATGATTGATAAGAGTTTAAAATCTGCTGAAACTGAAAATATTAAATGCTAACATAAGATATTTACAATAGAATTCTTTACCTTATAGATAATAAAATAAAGTTTATTTTTATTTATTTACAACCATATTACCAGAGAAATGCATACTTTTGAGAAGAAAAAGGGTGGAAGGATTAGATATAAAATCCATTGCATTATTAAAAAAAACAAACAATTGAACGATAATATATTTAAATACTGTGATAAGTATAAAGGTCTTTACCTCTGTCAAAGCATGGTTTTGGTTTTTTAACCTTTGTATTGTCTGTGTTGCAGTTTTTTGAGCACTATATAGGCTGCTCTGGTGAACAGCTAAATTCATATGGATAGGAAATCCCTGTGTAAAAATTATTCAAATAAGTACTAAAAATATATTTAGACATAAAATAATTTAAAAAAATAATAAATAAATAAAAATTATAATGTGTACATATAAGAAATATTTTCTTTTATTTTCATATATGCTTAATTGTACCAATAAATATGATAGATGGAAAGCAATTTAAAACAGCATTGTTTATAACATAATTTTTTGAAAGAGATTTTAAACTTAGTATGAGAAAGATACACTATTCATATTTTACAGTATAAGAAACATAAAAACAAATTTGTATTATTTTTGTGTAAAATGAAAATAAAATTGAGAATTGCTCATACAATGGATATATATGCTCTAGATTATGGTAGCATTAACATCTCCAAACAAATGGGAGGAACTTGCATTATAATTTATAAATGCTAAGAACTTCTAAAAGATTTACAAAAGTACTGTATACTTCTGTATAATCTAAAAATAAATATAGGGTAGGCAGATGTTTTTTAACAGGTATACCTTTTCTGATGTTTCCATTAAAGCATTTAAATGCTGATTGACTTCAGATATTCTGGTCATCTGAAAATTTAATCTTTCATGCTGTGCATCCATTGAATATTCCTGAAATGAAATAAGTTTAAAAAATGAAATAATTTCAAGATATTTATGATCTAAATAAGACAACTTTATCAACTTTCTAATTAAATATTTTTTAAAAAAAGTCAGAAATTTAAACATTTTTCTTACAATATGTTACTTTAAAAAAAAGTGGAAAAATGTTTACATAAAACTCTATTTTGAACAAAATATTGGAATTCTATTATAACAGTAAAATATTTCATTAACAATGAAGAGAGAAAAATTCTTTTGACTTTGATAAATGACAAGCTGTTTACACAAGATATTACAATATTATGTATATAAAATAGACATTTAAAATATATATTGTATGCAAAGTTTTTTTTTTTTTTTTTCACCTACCCAAAAGAATTAATTTATATGATTACATCTGCATTCTTTTGAACTTGAACTTAACCAAAACTGAAATATTAATCATGGCATATGCACACAAGTTTTCTTGCATTTTGCCAACTCACTTACTATCCACATTGATGACACAATATATTCCAGTCAATATTCTTACAAGTTTATGCAGTAGATGAAACGAAAAGTTGTGTGAAGCTATTTGGATGGTTTTGAAATAGAAATGGTTTCATTAAGCATCATAGATACAATTTAAGCTTTCTTCTAAAATTAATACAGGATGAGAAGTAGTCTATAATAACATCAGGACAGTTTTTTTTTCTTTTTATTTTATATACAAACTTTGGTAATATTTAAATGTGTGGAATCAAAATTTGCAAAATGAAAATCGATTCTTAATTGAGCCCACTTTATAAAACAATTTCTAGTGCTCTCTGTAATCTATACAATATTGATGTACGTGTAAAAGTGAAAAATATATTTCCTAATACATAGAACAGCAAATTTTCTATCTTTAAAAAAAAAATCAAAAAAAAAAAAATCTGAGATCTTCAAACCATTCTAAATTTATAATTAAATCACCATGTGATAGATACAAATTCTATCATATGTCCAATAAATAGATTAGAAAACTTTTGTTAAGTACACATATTTCCAAGCTAATATGGCTAGACACCAGATGAATACTTATTGTTTGATTAGGAAAAATGGCTTGTGTTGCATCATCATCACAGCACAATATATAAAAATTGGAACACTTGGTATAAATTATTTGATATCACGAATTGTAGACTATTTATTGGCTTATGATTGAACTTGTGTCTCGGCAAATATCTCTATATTGCTTACTAGAAAAAGAAAATAGATCTCTTATTGGAAGGATCAGAATATAATATCTCATCCATAATCTCAGAAATCTTTACATTTTTTTCTATTGGTCATTTTTAACTTCATATTAATGATTTTATTGTAAAACAGCCATTTTTGACAATGTTGATTTTATAATGAAAAGAAGCAATTAAGAATATGAAGAATTTCAAATCAAAGCAAGAAAAGAATTCTTATTCTAAAATCCAGCACACACTATGCTTATTGCTCTGCCGATCCTTTGACCTGTGACAAAATTGTGTGTAGTAGGTGAATAGTATTTTATAATACATAGAATTACTATTGATAAACAACTGGAAAAAAAATGCAATTGATTTAATATGATGAATGCAAATATCTTTGTATCTGGAAACTGGACATAATATTGATACCTTAAAAAAACTGACTTTTCTTGTAACATTACATAGCATACAGAAATATTAATATCAAGTAAAACTTAAAAAGATATTGCTTAAATGCAACAATAGGTGAAATAGTGTTTTTAATAATAGTTTTATTTTGCAATACTAGGATAATGTTCTATTCTAATTCTAGCTACAAGAATTAACAATAATCCATATTATTATGTTTTTTTTAAATCTAAAAATTGACTAAGTTAAGGTTATAATTCTTTAATTCATTATCAATTCTTTTTGATGCTCACATCAAAAGAGGAAGGAAAGGGCAAGCTAAGAAATAAATTTTTAAAATAAGAGAAGAGAGATATATTTGCTTAATTAACAAATTTTTATAATAGAATTTATTTGGATGTGAAATCAAGTACTTTTCCATCTAAGGCACTAATGACAATTTTATCATCAATAAAATATCTTTATTTACATTCCAGAAAAATATAAATGAAGAAATGGAAGACAGCAAATCATAAACTAGCATTTTAAGGGGAATTTTTATATGTTTCAATTATTTGTAGTTAACCAGATGTATTAATTACGCATGAATATAGTAATATGAAGAATGTTAAACAAAAATACCAAAATATTTTCTACCATAAAGCTTTGTAATTAATTTTTTTCCCATCTTATTATAAATAAAGATGGACTTAGCAGGCACATTCTTTATGGTATGAGAAAGAATGTTATCTTTTCAAAGTGCAAAAATCAATTAAATGTTCAACTAATTAGAAATTAAATGAAATTCTACCTTTTTCTGCAATAACTTTGGGGAAAAAATTTTGTGCCAGAAATATTTTAATATCATTTATAATACAAAATTTTATTAAAATAATAAATTCCTTTCTGTAGAATTTTTCCTTTAATTTTTAAACTTCTTTAAAAATTTAAGGTTAAGGATTTTGAAATATAGTAAGACTCTAATGTACTCACTCCATCATTAGTTTTTGTAGTTTCCTTTTAATATCTTTAGGATTTTTTTATTAATTTAATGTATTTATTTAATAGTACCTAAAAGAATTGAAAGTAAGAAGGAATTGATTTGCCCTTCATTTTCAAGTGGCTATATGTGACCAAGGCCCCAGAGTTGTCAATGAAATGATGTGATATACTAAAAGAATTGTATTTATTATAATAATTTATTCAAAATTAGTTTTTACATTCAAAATATTATAAATGAAAATATTTAAATTCCAAATAATGCCAGGTATTTCAATTAGTAATTTTATAAACTGACTTGGATATTGCTAAAATCAGAATTAAACAATATGATTTCAGGGCTGATAACAATTACAATAAATCACAAATATTTAATTACTCAAAAAATATAAGATTAAAATAAGTTTGCAATTAATGATCATTAAAAAATATTAACTATAGATTGATTCTTTTGAAAAACTTTTTGTTTGGATTTATAGATTGAAGAAAGAATTTGTGCTTTAGTAAAAATTCTGTCTGAACGACTAGTTTAATTGGAAATTCATTTACAAACTTTAAAATTAATATTCAGTATCAATTTATTTCTAGAATTTATCAGGAAAGAAATGAGCTCTCTGTTGAGCTTCCATAGAACTTGTACATGAAAAATGCACTGAATCCTTTATCTTAACATTATTAGTAATTACACAATATTCTGTAATTGATATTCAACAATCAAAAATTATTTTTGTGCCAATAAACTCTTATCAAACCTGCAACTCTATTAAAAATTTAAAAGAAAAACTAACAATCGATACTTATTATCATAATCCACATGAATAGTAAAACTAAACTAATAAACAATTTTAAAAAGAAAGAGTTTTTACGATTTTTTTTCAAAACAATAAAATAACATATACTAATAAGACTTAGAAAAAAAAAAAAAAAAAAAAAGAGCCATGTCAATAAGATTTTCATTGTCATAATTTTTTTCTTTCTTTTTCTTAATAATTTCAATAATAATTTAATTTCACAATGCAGTAAATAAGAAAATAAAGATATTTTTCATCAATTTTTCAAGTATTTTCTAGTCAAACCATAGTTTCAAATTAAAAATTCAAGTTGAAAAGCATCATTAAAAATTAAAACTTTGTAGTTAATCAATCCAATTAAAAATATTTGTCAGCATTTTTAAAAATTCACCTTTGTAGCCAAAATCCAATCTCTTTTATAGGCAGCATTCACTAAGTAATTATGGTATTAACCAACTTTAGGATCTTGCTGTTTGTTGATTATCACATAAATAACTAAGTACAGAAAATATATTCTATATGCATATCTACAATTTATACCTGTTGCATTTAATGATTAATGAAATCAATTTAGAACAGCTGTATTTATTAAAAGAATATATAGTTTTAGAGGCAGTGTACCTTTAAATTTAGTATCTATTTATAGAACATCTTTACATTTTCTTTTTATGTACAAATACAAATAAAATTTATAAATATCATAATCATACGAATGAATACATATGAGATTTGGGTTGTTTGCGGCAAAATACAAATTTAAGATAACATGAAATGTTATTTTTGGAAAATAATGAGCATTAGTTACAGATATTTTAATAATAATAATAAAAAAAAAATTAAACGATTCTTCAGTTTTATTTTTATTATGTGATAATCAACAGTATGTGATCATGTAAATAGCCATATAATTCAGCATACTATGATTCTTTACCTTTTTCAATGCCTTTAAGACACAGTTTAAAAATATTACATAGTTGATTAGTAATAATTAATATTAAAAGTGATTGCTTGAGTAATTAGGAAAGGAACTATAGATAACACTACCAAAAACTTTCCATGAAATAAGCCTTCCTTTGATATTTTCACAAATTATCTTTTGCAAATAATTAAATGAAACTTTTATGCCTCAATGCCTGCACTAGAATTGTTGATTTATCTATGGTTAGAAGCTAGAAATATCACAATATTTTAATGTATTATGTATAGAAACCAAATCTTAAATGAATTTAAAAAACAAAGCTTTCACTTTCACCCTTCATGTAAAAAAATTAAATTACAATAATTTATACTTTGTACAAATAAATAAGTTCTGGCTCATTTTAAATCTTACATATACTTATTTTATATCATTAATTTCAGAATTTGCCCAATTTTAATGTAGCACTCTTGGTATTTCAAAATCTTTTATGATGCTTTAAAATGTTACATTACAACATGTAAATTACAAAAGAATTTTCATTTCTTGTTCATAGATATAGCACAATATTATGCTGTATCTATGACGCTATATACATTAAGAATATATATTGTGCTATATACACTGAAAAATTCTTATCACTTTAATTAATTTCTCCTCATCACAAAGATTTTATAGTTTAACTGATACTAATAGATTGCTGTCCAAAAGGATTGAATGATTGTACATAGAGAATATGGCAGAATCTTCTTCTTCTTAAAAATATGTATAAACTACAAATTTAATTAAAAATGGATCATTTAAAAAATTTATGGTTCAATCAAATATGTGTCTTATAAATAAAATATTTCAATTTCATGAATCTTTTTGTTACCATGCACATTGTGTGTTAAAAGAATTTTTATAAATAACAAATATCAGCATTTATACAGTACATTTTGTATCAACTTTGAATCAAAAATTAAAGTATTATTTATTACTATTTATTTCATGAACGTAAATAGATAAAAGATGAATAGATCAACTCTTACTGAATGTGGAATGTCCCATTTACTAACACGGTCCAACTTGTCATTAACATTTGAAATCTGTTGTAAATACCAGTTCCGTGCTCTTTCAACAACATCTAATCCTTGTAGTAAGAAATCCTTTTCTTGTTCTAAAAGTTTTAATCTTTTAATCTGTTATGTGAAAGAAATATAATGAATCAGTGCTTAAATAATTAGAGTAAGTTTATAACACATATTTTCAACACTATAGATTTTTAAAATTATCAATAAATCATTTGATGTAATAAAAACCAAACATTGGTTGGTAAAAGGGGGAAAAAGAGTGGGGGTAAATAAGTAACAAGATTACATCACAGCTAGATTATCCTAGTAATTAGATATTTCACATTAAATATTTAAGTTTTTAAAATTTTTTAAAATTAAAATCAAAGATATTTTTTCATTTTTAAAACAATGGATGTATTTTTATCATGAATTACATTTTATAGTAAATTTTACCACGAAAATGCTTTTTTATATAAAAAATTATTTACACTAAATAGCCAATTGCAATAAATAAATAATAATAATTTATTTTATATAAAAAAATTAAATTTTTTTATACTAAATTTCATTAGATAATTTCCTAAATTTCCCTTTCTGCTTTTAAATATAGAAAAGTAAATATGCAATTAAAGTATGCTATATATATATATATATATATATAATTTTAGTTGCATATCATTTAAATTATATACAAATTTCTTTCAATTATCTAACTCATTTCCACCAGATTCTGATAATAGATACATCACAAAATAAAAGCAAAAGTTTAATAATAAGCACTTTTCAGTTTTATGCAAAATTAGTCAACAACTTATAAATTCAATAAATATACAATTACTATTAAAAATGAATAAAATCTTTTTAAAGAAAAAAATTAATATCCCAACAAAATACAATTAATTACCATATTATAATCTATTCCATTAGAAACAGTGTGTCTTCTGGGTTCTCTTCTTCGACTTGCTTTTTTTGCTGCAGGCCCACGGTCTTGAGGTCTCAAACTAACTCCACTGTCTACTGAAAATGATAACCAATATATTACTCAGCCTCTTACATTCAATATAAGATATATAAAGTAAATTTGATGAAAAATAAAACATAAATTAAGAAAAAAAAATGGACATTACTGAAAATTAACCTTTTCCACAGTAAAAAGAAATTACACTTTAAAACTATACATTTATTTGTGTTTCATCACACATCTGTACATTTTTAACTTTTAGAGAAGAGGAGGAGGAAATCTTAAAATATTACTTTAGAAATTTTTAAAAGTTGTGGGAAAATAGGAAAGCCTTCCCTCTTTCTACTGCCCATAATCTCAAAATAGTGGAAAATAAGAATTGTAATCTTTATAGAATAATTAAGAGGTTAAACTGTTTTTGTCTTTCATCATCACCCATAATAGCAATCATCACATATAAGCATAGGAAGGAAAAAATATCTGTTGGAAAATTAAAGCAGAGAAAAATCTCAACAGAAGGACATATGAAGAAACACAGAATCTGTACCAACTTATGGAAAGAAAAAATTTAAAGCAGCATCAAAATCTCCAGTCTCAAATATCATAACATGATAATGTTTTAGACTTCTCTGTCTTTATTCTTAATTATTTAGTTACTATTTTATTCTTAGTCATTTAATAATGCATGCAGTATATGTATATAGAGAGAGACTTTGATATTGGTGAAACATAATGAATTTAAATCTAATAACTAAAACAATGAAAAGTAATACTATAAAATATTTTTAATTCAATAAAAAATGTACATTAATTAAAATAATATGTAAATAAAAGGTTATATTTTGAATTTGAAAATACTGTAAAAATGATTTTAGAGCAACATTATGCTAACAAATTATTTAGGAAAAACATTCAAATTTTGAATAATTTAAATAAACTAATTAAAATGTTTTTTTTTAATTTTTTTTTTTAAGTGTGCATCATTAAATAAAAAGTAACCATGTGTAAATTTGGAAGTCCTAAGTCAAATAATATTTTGTGGAACATTTTGAATAATTTTTATCATCATACATATTATAGATAATATGCTAGCTAATAAACAATAAGTTAAAATTCCTACTGATATGATATTTGGGTTACTGGTAAGAAAACATTTATAGCATTGAAAATTTTAAAAATTATAAAACTGGGAATTTAGTATAAATATGCAACTTATGCTTAATAATTCAGATTGCAATATATCTTTTCTTATAAAAAAAACTGTATGACACTTCAGTAGAAGTTTTTGTCAATACTTAAAGAATTATTATTTTATACAGTTATTTTTTACAAAAATAATGCATACCTCTAATAACTACAGAAATTATAAAAGATAGTTTCAATGCCAATATTAAAAATAAGTGAAAAAAATCATCAAATATACTTTCCTCAGAAAAAAAATTACAAAGTATTGCAATATTTAATGTATATGAAGAGAGATTTAAAAAATGCAGATATGTTGAATTTTCATTAAGAATTATTAAAATTCTTATTTATCTTATAAGCTGCAATGTTATTAATGAAGAATGGTGATCATTTGATATCTTGTATGCATAATGAAATCTAAAACTATATACAGATCAAGTTCCCAGTTCTGTGTTCTGTAAATTTACAAATATGGATCAGATTTGCAAGCATTAATTGTTGATATTATAAATAAAATTTGTAAGAATTATAAATGCAATATTAATTACATAATTTTAGTTTGTAATTGAACCTAAATGAGCTTTTAAAATTATATGTTCTGCTCTACAAATGTTCATTATTGTGAATTATTTTATATTATCTCTAATTATAAAATTGCTAAAAATGAAATATTAAAGAAAAAAACATGTTTAACAATTAAAAAGGTGAAAATAAAAAACTAGAGCATTAATAATACAGTATTTATTATTTTCATTTCTGGGGATTTTTAAATAATTTTAAATTCTGACAAGAAAATATGTAAGATTGGAAGGAATTAAAAAAAGTTTGCCTTTTCTTCTACTTGTTGAATTCTTTCTATCCAATTTATACCTATTTAGTATTGTATACAAATTTTATGGATAACTTATATTTAAATTCAAGCAAGACAATTAAACAATAGTTTGACTATCATATTTTTTTTGAAAAAAAAAATGAATGTTATGTACATCAGAATATTTTTCCATTAATATTCTTTTTTGTCAGAAATATCATTAAGTGAATTAGAAAACTCCATGATGAACATCTGTATATTCAATTGAGATATTAAATGAAAACTATATTGTTGAATCTAGCATTAACACTGAAATCTATTTATTAGTTATTAACTATATAGCTGTATAAACAGTACAGTATCTGATATAATTTCAAAACATTAACATAAAAGAAATAGATTATAATGCATCCCTTATTCCTTTTTAAATACTACCTCTTTAATTGAACATGCTAATCTTAATGAAATAAATCATTCATGTCTAAATATCAAAAACAATGAATTCAATTACAATATTCACAAAAACTACAAATCTAAAATATCAAAATATTGATTATATTATATATAAATACATAACTATAATACAAATTTATTCATATAAAAAAATGTACTTCATGTATTAAAAACTTTTGAAAATAATTTAAAGAGCATAAAACCTTTTATAACACAATTTTAAAAGAAAATCAAACATCTGAAATTCAAATTCAATCAGATCTTTGCAATCCTTACTGATTTCAGTTATTTCTTCAATATTTATTTGGAATTATAATTTTAATAACATTTATCTTTTTTACATGGGACAGCTACAGAAATAATACTTCAGATTAAAAAGAAACAATAATAACCTTTACTTCATATTATTTCATTCAGACTTCTAACAATATATCTTAGAATCCAAAAATTCCATTTTTTAGAATTATTAACAAATAACTAATACTACAAATAGTAACTAAATACTTCAGTACTATCTTACCATCACTACTGGAAACTTGATCGTTCGGTAAACTTGGATAGGACGACGAATTTCTCATAGGAACATTCCTCAACGGCCTTACATTTTCTTGATTTTCTTTAGGTGCAGGATAAGACTTCATCATCCTCCATTTCTCCAAAGCTAAAGACACTTTATTTCTGTCCATTGGTTCACGATCCCCAGGTTGCATAATCCTTTTAGCCCCCTCTTTCTTGCCCCACGTCGAAGGAGAGGGGGCATCACGTTTCGGAAGCGCTTGATATGACTTAATCTCTGTTTGTAATTGGGGCATACTAATAGCCCTCTGTTGCACGAAGGTTGTATTGTTGGGACGCACCGTTGCGGTATTGTGACGGCTCATGCGTGACGGCACGGGAGCGAGAACACTGATCGGCATCAGTCTCTCCGATGAATTGGACGTGTGGATAATTTTTCCCAGTGGTGTACTAGGTTTTCTGATTGATATCCCACTGTTGCCTCTTTCGGGCAGTGGGACCGAAGAGGGGCGAGATGTCAGGCAAGATTTAGGAAGGTTGGGTTGACTTTGACCAGCGCGTTTATTTGAATCGTGGCGCAATAAACAAATTCTCAAACCGGCGCAGAAACGTTCGAATGTCAATAAACCAGTAGCGGGGGTAACTTTGCGCAAGCTCTCGATAACCCCACTGGGTAAACCGCGAGTTACGGAACCGTTTTCTTGCCAACGTTTTTCAATGTCTGCAAAACGGACGTACCCGGTTCGTTTATCGTCCATAACGTCGAACAGAACTCGCATCGCGGATACAAAAGATTTGGGGAGAGCGTCCAGTGTCGACTTGGGATGGACAGATGTGGTCATCTTTATTTTGTGAATGGAGAGGATTATTTACGACTAGAGAATGGAACTGACATTCGGTTTGACAAGCATACGCTCCCTGGCACCTGCATCGTGTGTCAACGTTTCGTTTCAAACAGGTAGATAACCCCGTTCGAACGCTCTGATTGGTCGAAACAGGTTCCCAAACGGAGCCTCTGAAAAAACTTAAAAAGACGCGTTTGAATCCGAAAGCTCGGTCGTGCTGTTTCTGATTGCTGGGAGAAAGTGAGAGCAGTATTACTCCTTACCCCCTCCCTAGTTTTTTCCCTCCCCTTTCTTTTCACGCATTAAGTTTCGTTGTTCCAATCGGATGTCTCTTTCTTTCTTTATTTTCTTTCTTTATTACTATCAAAACCTTAAAATTCTCTAAATGTTTCTGTTTTTTTTTACCCTTCGTTTTTGAAGTTCACTCTATGTTTTATGACAATTCACAATGCATTCCAAGGTTGTCGTTTTTTTTTTTTTTTTTTAAATAATAGATTGCAAATACAATGAAAAAAAAATTCTTTACATTTTTTACTATGAGATACAAAAACTTTCTTTCTATTTTCTTTGAGATACAAAGCTTATATTTTTAAAAATAAAATTATTTTAATGAAACGATTAAGGAAAAAAAAAGTGATATCGAGTTAAAAATTTAAAAAATGGCAATAAATTTTAAGGAAAATTATATATTTTTTAATTTGATGATTGATTAATCCTCAATTTTTATTTGATTTAATTGAATGACAGTTTAATCCAAGATTTAATGGGATTTAGACTCTATTTAAATTTTTGTTCATTGAAGATGTGGTTATTTCTAGAAATATTTAGTATAAAACAGATGATTATGCATTCAGTTAAACTAAAAAAAAATTTCAGTTTATCGAAATATTTATCTATTTTACAGTTCATTATACATTAACTTAGAATTTGTTATTTTGTAATATTATAAAGAAAATTTAATTTTAGCAGTTCTGCAACATAATTATGAAGAAATTAAATGAAAATATTTTTATGTAGACTGAAAGATAAATCGTCTGCTTTTATTTTTATCATTCATTTTAGAATTAGAATCCTTTGACTATTTATACCCTATACATTAATCTATGTTGTATGTTTTATTTATTTTATACTAGCCGCCTTTGGCGACCAGCCGGTTCGCCAATCTTAATGTTCGTTAAAATTTTAATAATTAAATATTTTATGCAATTTCTACTTTAATAGCTTCTTCATCAAAATATTTTAAAACTTCAAATTTTGATTATCATATAATTCACTCATAATATTATAAAGGCCTTCAGTCATAACGTAATATGTATCTCTCTCATTTTCTGTTAGCACCCGTAGAATTTATGCTTTAAATTAAAGTGGAAAGAATTTATCTTCAATTAATATAATAATATTTTTTACTGAAACAAAGCATTTTTTTATAATCTGATTACTGAAAATAGAGTCACTCAGCGTTTAAACTTTATGGGCACTAAAGAATATCTTTTTAAATTTATGTAATATCTCAAGAGTTGGTCAACAAAATTTTCTTAGATTCATTATGAGCAGATCGATTAATTAACAATGTTTAAATTTAAATGCATCAAACACTAAGAAAATAAAACGAAACGTTTAAAATAAACGGTTGAAAACGGTAGAATTTATGCTTTAAATTAAAGTGGAAAGAATTTATCTTCAATTAATATAATAATATTTTTTACTGAAACAAAGCATTTTTTTATAATCTGATTACTGAAAATAGAGTCATTCAGCGTTTAAACTTTATGGGCACTAAAGAATATCTTTTTAAATTTATGTAATATCTCAAGAGTTGGTTAACAAAATTTTCTTAGATTCATTATGAGCAGATCGATTAATTAACAATGTTTAAATTTAAATGCATCAAACACTAAGAAAATAAAACGAATCGTTTAAAATAAACGGTTGAAAACAGGTTTTAAAAAAACTAATTAAAAAACGATGTACTTAAAACTATAAGCATATACAAAAAATATATAACTAACATAAATACAATTTACTTACAAAAGCATGCAACTAACCCAAAAATAATTTAAATCATCCATTGATAACGTTGTCATGGCAACAATCAGAACAGAATGCGCATGCGTGAATTTTCTTCGCCGGTTACGTAACGCAAATACGTGATTTTTTTCTACGCCAGTTGGGGTAACGCTATGCGGATTAGAAATTTTTAATTTCCTTTATTCTGTTTTATTTTAATTCAAAAGTACTTCAGAATGAATCTGAAAGATTGATTTATTAACAATGTTTAATTTTAAATGCATCAAACATTAAGAAAATAAACAGAACCGATTGAAATAATCCGCCGAAAAATTTTAACCCTAGCCTCATTACTGTTGGGAGAAAAAAAAAACTGAAGCCTTACTCATTTGGCGCTGGGGATAATGGAAGATTTTTTTGGCGGAAAAGTTGGCGGTGGGGAAAATGGAAGATTTTTTTGGCGGGAAAGTTAGTTTTTAATTAATAATTAAAATTCTAATTAAAAATTCGAAAAAAGAAACCCCAGGTGCACATTCCCAACCTCCAATTTATACATGTACCAAATTTGGTAGCTGTATTTCAAACGGTCTGACCTGTAGAGCGCCAACACACACACACACACACACACACACACACACACACACACACACACACACACACACACACACACACACACACACACACACACACACACACACACACACACACACATTGAGCTTTATTATAAGTACTAGCCGCCTTTGGCGACCAGCCGGTTCACCAATCTTAATGTTCGTTAAAATTTTAATAATTAAATATTTTATGCAATTCCAACTTTAATAGATTCTTCAGCAAAATATTTTAAAACTTCAAATTTTGATAGTCATATAATTCACTCATAATATTATAAAGGCCTTCAGTCATAACTTGATATATATCTCTCTAATTTTCTGTTACCCCTCGTAGAATTTATGCTTTTAATTAAAGTGTAAATGATTAATCTGCAATTAATATAATAATATTTTTTACTGAAACAAAGCATTTTTTTTAATAATATGATTACTGATAATAGAGTCACTGAGCGTTTAAACTTTATGGGCACTAAAGAATATCTTTCTTAATTTATGTAATATCTCAAAAATTTGTCAACAAATTTTTCTCAGATTCATCATGAACAGATCGATTAATGAACATTGTTTAATTTTAAATGCATTAAACACTAAGAAAATGAAATGAATCGTTTAAAATAATCGGTCTAAAACAGGTTTAAAAAAACTACTTAAAAAACGATGTACTTAAAACTATAAGCATATACAAAAAAATATATAACTAACATAAATACAATTTAATTACAAAAGCATGCAACTAACCTAAAAATAATTTAAATCATTGAAAACAGGCTAAAAAAAACTACTTAAAAAACGATGTACTTAAAACTATAAGCATATACAAAAAATATATAACTAACATAAATACAATTTACTTACAAAAGCATGCAACTAACCTAAAAATAATTTAAATCATCCGTTGAAAGTGGTTGTCATGACAACAATCAGAACAATGCGCATGCGTGAATTTTCTTCACCAGTTAGGTAACGCAAATGCTTGAATTTTTCTACGCCATTTGGGGTAACGCTATGCAGATTATACATTTTTAATTTCCTTTATTCTGTGTTATTTTAATTCAAAAGTACTTCAGAACGAATCTGAAACATGGATTAATTAACAATGTTTCATTTTAAATGCATCAAACATTAAGAAAATAAACAGAATCGTTTAAAAAATTCCGCCGAAAAATATTAACCCTAGCCTCATTACTGTTGGGAGAAAAAAGAAACTGAAGCCTTACTCATTTGGCGGTGGGGAAAATGGAAGATTTTTTTTGGCGGAAAAGTTGGCGGTGGGGAAAATGGAAGATTTTATTGGCGGGAAAGTTAGTTTTTAATTAATAATTAAAATTCTAATTAAAATTTCAAAAAAAGGGACCCCAGGTACACATTCCCGACCTCTAAGCTATACATGTACCAAATTTGATAGCTGTATGTCAAATGACCTGGGCCTGTATAGCGCCAACACACACACACACACACACACATTGAGTTTTATTATAAGTATAGATAGATTATTGTTGTTATTGTATATATATTATTTACTCTTTTTTATTACAAGAATATTTTCCTATTATTTTGTTTTTTATGCTCTGATAAACTGCAGGGATAAACACAAAAAAAACTTCATAAAATTTAGTATTTTAATTTATTAAATAAAAAAAACAGCATAATGAAATAGGGATTTCTTAATTTTTCAAAAGGTATTAGTTTAAATAATTTCTATATTAGGTAATTAAAATCATATAAAATTAACGGTAAAATTCAATTTCGTCCTAAATCACTAACAATAATAGAAACGGAAAAATGTGACCAGATAAATAAAATCGAAATAAATCGAAAGTTCGATTTGTTTTGCATTTTTCATTTTATGCCAAACAAATGAAGACCGATTTCTAATTTTGAAGATTCAGCTTTAAAAAAATTTTTGTTCACTGGCCGCCTTCGGCGACCAGCTGGCTGGTCGGTATTAATGGTCACTAACATTTTCAGTTATATATTTTAAGAAATTTTGTTTTAGTTGCTTTCACAGCTAAATATTTTAAAGTCTGAAATTTTGATAGTTACATACCTCACATTATTAAAAGTTTAACACCTCTCTGTTCATTATATTGAAGAACATTTCCATTGTTGATTTTCAAAACATTCTTTATTGAAGTGCAAATAAAACAGGATACATACATGAAGCAAAAGTTTCAAGATTAGTTTAATGGCATATAGGATATTAAAATTTCAAAATTTTGATTAATTTTGAATAACGAATTTTCTTTGTGACACACCCGTGGATATAATTAAATGCTGCATTTTTTCAATTATTGAAATCAAAAATTCTCGACTATCTTTAATTGGGACACTGTGCCTTTGTAAAATATTGCCTACATTTTGGAAAATATTTTACTAAATTTTAGAAAAATTTTTAAAACACGTGGCGTCTTTGAATAAAGATTTTAATTTTCTTATTTATTTTTAATTCTTTTCTAAGAAGCCTTCAAATTACTTTTGTTTTTTTTAATATCATTTTGTAAATTCATTTCTTTATTCCCTTTAAAATTAACCATTCGTTCTGTAAAAGTTTTTTTGAATTTTCAAATCGCCATTTCTTTGATTCTAAAAGAGTCAGAAATCATGTACGAATGCGTAGTCATATATGTCTATTTACGAATACGTAACTCAAAAACGCCTTGGGCTAGACTGATGAAATTTGGTATAAGGACTTAACATCAATTTTTCTGATTTCTATCAACCTGTGAACGAGATGAATTCAAAAGAAACTCTGGCTATCCTATTGTCTAAATACAAGTGGACGTAATAACTATGAAACGTTAGGAGGTAGACAAATAAAATTAAATGCACAGATTTGAAACACAGATCAATGTCAAATTTTAAATTAAATCTGTCGAAGGGCTGCCATCTATCGGTCTATACTTTCATGAGCAGGTATGCGCGATAATTCAAATCGCAGTGACTTCATTACATGAAATTTGATATGTGATCTAGTGACTACAATTGCAGTTCCCCCCAAATTTGAGTTTCAATCAGATGGGAAAAAAGGCAACCAAAATACATACTTTGCATTACTTGTATTCTTGCTAAAAAATCATTGAAAAAAAAAAAGGATTGTCAAGATCGCATACTATGCAGAATCAGTAAACACCTTAGATTCATCCCCCCCCAAATCAGTGTTTCACTGCATTTTTTTTTCGCTAGTGTAGTGCAATTAGTACATATGACAGCTTTTCTTTATTTGACGGCAGGCAATTGTTATGTATGGGTCTTTGAAAATAAAAATCAGAGCAGTCTCTGACTCTCCGTCCAGCCTGAAGGCACACGAATAAAGAAAACTGAAGGACCGGACCGCCGCAACAGCAACACTGGTGGGAACTGTGGTTGAATCCTAAGGGCTATCACCGACCACGGTACAACCGTTCCCGAAGGAAATACGTCCCGTCATCGATGGGAGGAGACAGATCCCCCACCGTTTTGTGTACCCTCCAGGGGTGAAATCAGAGCAGTAGTGGCACTCATAACCTTACCCAAGTTTCATAATTTTATATGGGGCAGAAGGAATAGTACCCTTATTAGAGAACTAGTCACTTCTGGCAATCAGCTGGTTCACCGGTTTAGTTATTTATACTAACGTCCTGTTTTAAAGCAGCGTAAGAGAATTTTGGGACGGATCTCTCACTTTTGAACCGCTGTCAGATGACGAGGACGAGATCTGAGTTGGCACCTCCCTCTCCAAACTTCCGTACCACAAAAGCGGAAGGACTTTTGGTCCTGATGATTTAATTTGCACCAGACTCGCTTACCCGATGGTTCTTCAGTGGAATCGGGTCTCGAAGCTGGAAACCCTCGGGTCCCCTAAGATGAGATATTACCACCAGGCCACCGCGGCGAGCCAATTCACCGGAGATATTGGTTATATTTAATTTCACTTAAATCATTTAGCTAAAACTTCATATCCATGATTCCATCAAATTGTCAGTCATTAAAGCCATGTTATTTTGTCTTTCATATGTCGTCTGTTCATTGGGTTCATGGACTTTTCTAAAAGGCAGCATAGCACTGTTATTCCGATCCATCTCTCTTCTAAATTTAATGTTATTATAATTTCACTTTTTTATTTGTTCGGTAAGTTTTATTCAGTTTAAACCATCCTTTTTTAGCTTTTATCAATGGACGAAGTTCCATCAAATATTTGATGAAATGTTGAAAACGATTTCTGTTTCATTCACTTTAATGAAAATATTGTTTCGAAATGTACTTAAAAGTATGTTTAAAAGCTAATTAAATCTAGACCAAAGAATTTTACAATAATTAAGCTGGTATCATTGGAAAAATAATTCTTCGGACTTTAGAACTATCTAAAAATCATTCTTGCGCGATAATATTTTTGAAAGTCATCGCGAAAAAAACATCAAAATTCGGCTTAATTTTTATTTAATTAAATTTTCAGAAAATCACTCCGCTGTTAATATTGCAACTTCCATAATATATCTGGGCCAAATTTGGTAGCTTTAGGTCAAACTTTTAGGCCTGTAGAGTGCCAAAACACACATCTTTATTATAAATAGAGATATGAGGGGACGTTTTGGATTTATTCCTAGATGTGTAATGAATTCTAAAATTGCTAGGCTATGTGGCGTTTGAATATGAATTGATTCAATGAATTTTGGATTTCAAACATGCAGTAAGATTTTGATATTTTGCTTTATAAAACCTTTTATGTAGCAAACTGCTTTATGAATAATTTTACGCGCTGTGAATAAATTATATCTCTAAAATAGAACTGGGCTAAACTGGTTGCAGTGATTTACTGATTCAAGTTGTCCATTTCATTGTCAACGGACACGGAATGGGTGTGAGGGTGTAGTTCATTGGATATCAAGGGAAACTAGTTCACATTCCCGGGAGGATTTATAAAAGTTGTTTTACATTGTAATACTTGCTGTCCTTCGTGATTCGTTCTTTAATTCCTTGAAAGTTCTTTGTGAAATGCAAATTGAACTGACATCTTAAAATATCGTCGGTTCTATGATAGGATCAATGAGTACAAAAATAAAGTTGCATATATTGTAAAAGAAAGTGGTTTTGATTTATGTAAAGAAATTTATACTTCCAAATGACCAGTGAAAATCTTTTATTCATTTATTTATTTTGATATAATTTGGATTTTTTTTGTTATATTATTCCATTTTTTCGTAAAAATAACAATGCTTGAAAAGCGATTTACTTTTACTTATTTTTAAAAATTGTTCTTGAAACACTGCTGTCTCATAACACGATTCGAAAACAGCTATATTCTTTTGACAACCCGCCAATCTGATTTTCCTTCAATCTTTTTTTTTTTCGCAGTTTCTTTAACTTTACGCAAAATGATCAAACAAAAGCTTTTATGCTTAGAAATTTAAGAATGTTTGTCTCATTTGCCTTCTACAGCATAGTTAAAAAAAAAAAAAAAAACGCAATTTTAATTTACCGTGTTATAAAAAGACAGAACGTATTAAATTTTAATAAATAGCAGTGCGCACAATAAATATTTAAGTTTGAGAAAAAAAACTTAATTTATTTAATAAGTTAATTAGCAAAATTTTTTCTTTAGAATAGAATTATTTTTCAAAATTTTTGTTTCTTATTATAATTTATTTACAAATGTTTTCAATTCGTCATTATTTGAAATGCAATTTTATAAAAGTTTAAGCTTATTCCGGTTTATTATTATTTTTTTTTTATTTTCTATTGAATTTAAGATTAAAATAACTTTGGACTAAATAACAAAACGACTCTAGTATTACTGAAACATTCTCATTTTTTAACAATTTTTTTATCAAAAAAGTAAAATGCCTTTTTCTATTCTATGTTTCTTTACCTTCTTTATTTATTTTGTTTTAATATGCTGTCTATTTTTAAAAACGAGAATCTTCCACGTTTTTGTGTGTGATCTAGTCTAGTTTGATTTCACCAGAATACGAAGATGGAAAGGAAGATGTTTATTTCTTATCAGGCAATAATAAAAATATGACATAAGATTCGAATCAAAATAAAATGGTACAATTCAAAAAGGAAACGAAAAGCTAATCGGAAAAGAAGAGTTTTAAGAAAAATACTCCTAATAAAGAGCACCGGAAAGGCGTTCTTTTTATTTAATGTGCATTACCCTTCTGGGAAATAGAACTGCCCAAAAGTGACAGGTGCAAAATTTTGAAAAGAGCAATTTTTTTTTCTGTTTTTATAATTTTGCCCCACCCATTTTGTTTCTTTACGGTCTTAAAAAAGGATATGAACTCTGAAAAAGTGAGAATCAGTGATTCACAAAAATTACTTATTAATTTTTTTTAAAAATCTTATAGTCTAGAAATCGTCTGATTATTTTATGACACAGCAATTTTGCTTCCTTTTCATTATTTGAATTTTTATTTTGCTTTTATTTACTGAATTTAAAAAAAAAAACATTTTACTGCAATTCATTTTTTGATTTCTATTAACTCTTTTAGGGGAAAAAATTAGAATTAAGGCAGTCAATATTCACCCTTTCTGTACATAAATACATCAATTTAAAGAAACAGAAATCATCTGCATTTTTTCTTCTAAATGGACATAGTTATACAATAAGATATCAACTTAACATATATATATATGTTCCTTCTACCATTTATATTAACATATTTTTTTTACGATTAAAAATCACAAACTCGATACATTTGTGTCGATAAAATATCTTTTTTTCGCTCGACGCAGAGATTCGTTTATACGTCATTTCACCCCATTTTTACTTTCTCATATTCATAGTATAGAGAAAGTATAGTGATGTAAAAAAATTTGAAATCGAGATTTTGACGAATCTGCATATTTTAGACCTCCCAAAATTCGAAAAACACATTTTTGGAAAATGTGCTTGTATCTATGCTAAGGATAATTCAAAAAACGTTTTGAGCTAGAAGGGTGAAATTTGGTACATGGTCTTTACACCGAATTTGCAGATTTCTATGGAACTTTGAGTAAAAACTGTTTAGAGGAAGTTCGTCTGTCTCTCTGTTCGAATATAAGTTAACGCGATAGCTACAAAACAAAGAGAGCTGGGCAGGATGGCATGATATATTTAGTAAAAATGTTAAATTCATGCTAAAAAAATATTTCGTAACTACTGCATGCCAATGCTGTGTAAGGCACTTTCTGACAGATTACGCAGAATAACAATCATATAGGGACCACGGATAAATAGGGCCGTAGATTAGGGGTACCATTGAATTTATTTACCCTTTAATTTACATTGGATTTCTTTTCATTTTAATCCAAAACAGTTACGCATACTTTATAATATTAATTCAAACATTAAGTATATTGTTATATTAAATGAATACAGCGACCTGAATTTAAAAAAATACTTTCTTTACAATAATAAAGGTAAAATTAATCATGTATGCAGTAACCAAAGGTAATGGAAGCTGACTTATAAAATCTATTTCGAAAAATAGCGGATTTGCAAAATTCTCTCTCTCTCTCTCTTTTACTTCTTTTTGTGGATTTTTTTGTGTTCCTGAATTATTTTATTTGACAAGTGTTTTAGTCAGGCCAAAGAGGCTGAAATTCTTAATTGCGGTTTTGTTGAAGCGTCAAATTACTTTGTCCAGGACACGCTTTTGTTAAGAAGGTCTTGCCTTTTTCTAATTTTCTGCAACAGTTATTATTTCTCCTTCCCTGTTATGGGATATGCTTTTCGTAGAAAGCAGCAGGAGGGTCGGGGGAGGATAATGACGTCTCCCTTTTAACCATTTCCAAAAGAACTGGAAGTCTAGAAGATGCAAAAACATCCCATGGGTGAAATGTGGAGAACGGATGGAACTGATCGTTGGGAATGGAAAGATCCCACAAGGCCATGTCACCGAACTGAACAGTGTGATAAGCACTTCATTCTTGTACTCCTATGTCATTTAGTATCCGAGTTTTCTTTTTTCTTTTCCGTTCTGTTTATTTCTTAAAACACTAAAATATCTCGAAATCGTAAAATACTTTCATTGAACACACTTTTATACTCTTTCATTCACAACAGTACTAAATGAACAAAAGTAATGACGGAAAAAAAATAAATAGATATTCTATTTTTAATTTTAAAAATCATTGTCGATGACAGAAAAAAACATTCAATAGGATGGTCTACCCGAAACTTTCTCGTATGCTCTCGAATGAATATACTTGTGTATTATTAACCACATGCCAATGACAAACAATAATTGTGAAAGAGCCAACTAGCGTCCAGCTGCTGTGATGCTGTTATACACAAGCACCAGTACACTGAATGCATATTTTGGACGTCTTTTCCCGACTGATAAAAACCAAAATTTTACATAGAACTATAATTGTAATCAGTAAATCGCATACCATTTGTCATATATTTTATTTTTTAAGCTATCGTGTTTACATGGATGGGAAAGTGCAGAAGTGAAGACGTCTCAAATCCTTGTCAGATTTGATTCCAAATTTTAAAGGTGTCTACAAAAACCTACAACTTTAGAACTCTCTTTTTTTGAAGCTACCGTGTTGTATATATATATATTCACAGAAAAGAAGATATAATTCTAAAAATGCTTTTTTTTTCTTTTTTTCTTTTTTTTTTTTTTCGAATTCAGGGAGATCTGGAACGTGGAGATCCGACAAAATTTTGAGTTCAAATTTTTTTGACAATACATTCTCTTTCTAAGTTTTGTGAATGAGAAAGAGAAAAAATTGAAGATAAGATTGCGGATGCTCAGCTTTAGAAAAACTACGAATAGAAAATTTTTTTGAAGCAGACGATAGTTTAATCCAGTTTTCGGCATAATATCGTGCAAAAAATAGAAATATTTTTTACATATTTACATTATATATATTAAAAATATTTTTCTGTTGTAAAATTATAGTTAATGACAAATATTCAATTTTGTTTGTAGATGTTTTTTTTTCCTTATTTCTTCATAAAAACCTCTTTTGTAACGGAGGTTTATTACTCCTTTTTAAAAGCTTCATGCGCCGAAATTGAAGTGGGTCACTATAAAATGGATTATACTATTTAAAAATCTGAAAACTCCAGCTCTAAGTCGACTGTTTTGATAATTCCAATACTTAGTATAATTTTTAGATAAGAAAATAAAAACATTATCATTATATTTACCAAAATGAATTACAATACACTCCCGATCATCGGGTTCGCGACTATCCTGTTTCCGTTTTATCCTGCCTAGTTTTCTTTTATCGTAATTAAATGAGGAAGGCAAAGCGTCTATTAAATAATCTATTAGGGGCATTGTTTAAAACTAAAAACTATAAGTTTTGATTCGTATCTTAGAGTTACCTTTCCATATATGTGTAATCATTTATCAGGGAAAAATAAAATCCGTTTGAGCCATTTTTTTTAATTAGGCTTGCGATTAACGTTAATGTTTTGTTTATGTTTCCTGCATTTAAGTTGGGCATTACAGAACTTATGTTAAAATGTGGACAGTTTATATCCTTTTACTTACTTTTTCTCTAATAAAATCTTGAAACGTTCAGTGCAGTATATAAACATATATAAACAAACAGTACAGAGCCTATTTTAATTGGAAATGTTACCGACAACGGCTTCTATGATTTATCAGGTCGCGGTTGCGTTCACATTGAGATAAATGTTGGGCTTAGTATTCAGTAATAACGAAAATGCGTATTATAACAGGAAGTTTTGGTATAAAAACTTTGTTTTCTGGTATTTGTGGGTAAAGAAATGAATTCATAGAACACCGGTCTATCCGGCTTTTTTGTTATCCGGCCAGTCCTGCAGCCACATTAGGCCGGATACTCGGGAGTGAACTGTATTATATTATGTATAAGTAGTACCAGATTGAGACTTGAAGAGGCTCTAAGCTATCTGAGATGTGAGGCTCTTTATAATTCCATTTAAATACGGAATTAAATACATATGGCATTTAATTACACCAACAATTTTCGCAACTCCCCCTCAAGGATATCAGGGATCCTAAGTTATTGCTTGCACGGCTTACATTTAACCCTTAAATGTATATTGTCTACATTCATCTAATTTTATTCAAAGCCCTGAGTGTGCCTGTTTTCGAACGCACGTCGATAACATAAACAATATATCACGTGTGAAAAAAAAAAGTTGACATTACTTTTGGCGGGTAAGTTTTTTTTTTTTTTTTTTTTTTTTTTTTTTTACATTTGAATGTGGTGGGTGATGAAATTCAGTGTGTTACCTGAAGAGATAGTTTCTATTATCGAGCTCCGCATAAAAGAGTGATCTATTTAATCTAATTGTTTAAAAATTACTTCTCATCTGTTGTCGGGTAAGTTATCAATGTTGTATTTGAAAATTATATTAGATACAAGCTAGATTTTTGAGAAATACTGTATGTTACCAAATGTCTACATACGAGCTTTTAAAAAATAAATGTACCATATTATTAACTGGATTTTTTTTTATTTATTTTTCACGTAATCTATGACTATTTTCCTATAATAAACAATTTGTTTAATTCAAAACAAATAATCCTGCATTTATGGGTCAAGTTTGACCCTCTGTATATGCAAATTCTATTCAACGGTTTAATCTAGTGACATAAAATAACAAATTTTAATAAAATTCAAAATCCATAAAATGATTTCTGGTTCCCGACTGCATAACTGCGTCCAATTATTCCCCTTTTAATTTTTTAACGGGTTTTTTTTCCCGAAACCACAACCGTGCAATCCCTGTGTAAATAATCTGATGCATCTTTACATCGGCTTTTTGCTCTGTGTCACGCTAGGCTACTCGACCGTTGAAAGGGATTGAACAAATAGCGAACGTGTGCAGGATGTTGCCCTTGAGCATGTCTCGCGGTCCTTCCTATTACTTTATTTTTTTCACCTTTTAATCCCACTTTTTTTTTTTTTTTTTTTGCACTTTTATATGCTGACATCTTAGAAAATTAGAATTAAAATAGCTCGGACGATGACCTTCGGTTTTTAAAGGTAAAAATAAGCGGCTACGAAGAATATGCTGGTATATTTGAGATAATGTGTGACAGAAGTTAGTTACCAATTTATCAGTTTTATGTGATTAGAATACGAGATAGCAATTTGCACAGATGTGATCAACATTTAAATTGTATTTTTAAACTTAAAATTGGCATTAAAAGAATTCAAGAGCAACTTAAAGAATGGCACTATTTTGGATTGTTGATTTTGAATAGAAATATAAATGAAGGTTTTAATTTCTCTTATTTATATCGCATGGAATTATATCTCAACTCGTTAACCTTGAAAACTTGCTTTTGAGGTTAGTTTCACGAAAACGGTATAAAACGTTTTACGCTGGTTGTTTTATTTCTAAAACTGCTAGCTGCTATATTCCTTAATTACCTCATTTTTCTATGTATGAATCTCAAATTTATTTGTATGTACAGTCGACCCCCAATTTAACGAATTCACCTGGATTGAAATTTCTATTCGTTAAAGCGAGAATTATTCATAAAATCGGGGTTCCTTAATTACTTCATTTTTCTATATATGAATCTCAAATTTATTTGTAAGTACAGTCGGAACCCAATTTAACGAATTCATCTGGATCGAAATTTGTATTCGTTAAAGCGAGAATTATTCATAAAATCGGGGTTCCTCAATTACTTCATTTTTCTATGTATGAATCTCAAATTTATTTGTATGCACAGTCGAACCCCAATTTAACGAATTCACCTGGATTGAAATTTCTATTCGTTAAAGCGAGAATTATTCATAAAATCGGGGTTCCTTAATTACTTCATTTTTCTATGTATGAATCTCAAATTTATTTGTAAGTACAGTCGGAACCCAATTTAACGAATTCATCTGGATCGAAATTTGTATTCGTTAAAGCGAGAATTATTCATAAAATCGGGGTTCCTCAATTACTTCATTTTTCTATGTATGAATCTCAAATTTATTTGTATGCACAGTCGAACCCCAATTTAACGAATTCACCTGGACTGAAATTTCTATTCGTTAAAGCGAGAATTATTCATAAAATCGGGGTTCCTTAATTACTTCATTTTTCTATGTATGAATCTCAAATTTATTTGTAAGTACATTCGGAACCCAATTTAACGAATTCATCTGGATCGAAATTTGTATTCGTTAAAGCGAGAATTATTCATAAAATCGGGGTTCCTCAATTACTTCATTTTTCTATGTATGAATCTCAAATTTATTTGTATGCACAGTCGAACCCCAATTTAACGAATTCACCTGGATTGAAATTTCTATTCGTTAAAGCGAGAATTATTCATAAAATCGGGGTTCCTTAATTACTTCATTTTTCTATGTATGAATCTCAAATTTATTTGTAAGTACAGTCGGAACCCAATTTAACGAATTCATCTGGATCGAAATTTCTATTCGTTAAAGCTAGAATTATTCATAAAATCGGGGTTGAAAAAAATTTGCGCCCATTTAATAGAATATTAATAATAAGCAACTATGAAAAAATACCTGTAATTAGAAATTGTTATACTTTTTATTCAGCAGCCAAAAATACAGTGAATAATTACGCACTTTGAAATTCGAAATTTAAAATTCTGTACTTTTTTTCTTTCGCCACAGAGTATCCCCGAGAATAATGTTTGACAATTTCATAGATTCTTGACTCAAAAAATTATTTTTTCAAATTTATGTAAAGAAAAAGATATTGCGTCATTTACATCCCGCTACATTTGGTATATTTGCACAGTTATGCAAACTATATTAATCGCAAATAAAAGAATTTCAAGCTGCGTGTATTGCAATTTTCGGGCATTACAAATGAAAAGAAATTGAAATTTCGAACATTGCAAGTAAAAGGAATGCAAATTTTGCATTTTACATTTCCTTCTTTTGCATTTTTGCACTTCGTATCTTGGAAATAATCACAAATTGTCTATTCTAATCAGGCGGAAGGCACACGGGAAACTGAACGGACCACCACAACAGAGTACTGGCGGGAACTGTGGTTGAGTCCTAAGGGCCATCACCGGCCACGGAACAACCCTTCCATAAGGAAATACGTCCGGTCATCGATGGTAAAAGTCAGACTCCCACCCTTTCGAGTATCCACAAACGTGGTCAAATCTAACCACCATACCGGAATCTTCTTTTCCTTCAATTACGAGCCCCCCCCCCCAGTGGGACGTACAGTAATTGACCACTTTGTGGCCAATTACCTCGAAGAGAATGTCAGTTTGACAAATCGGTCAATGCAAGGATGGACAATGCTGAAGATAGCAGTCAGCCACAACAAATCCTGTCGATACTGCTATGTTCAATGGTGGCGGGGTGGTCGACTGTACGCAAGAAGAAGAAGTGGGACGTACATTGGAAATAAAAGGAAATATGTGCATTGCAAATAAAATGAATACACACTGTATACTTTGGAGATGGAAGCAATTTCAAACGTTGCAAAACTCCTTCAGTGCAAGTAAAAGGATTGAAAACTGCGTATATTGCAAATTGGGAAATTTGCATTCCTTCTTTCCGTTTCTGTATTTCGTACGTTAAAAATAAAAACAACTCAAAATTATGACACTGCAAATAATAAGACTGCAAAATGCTTATATTGCAAATTTTGCAATCACAAATAAAAGAAATGCAAATTTTGTGCACTGGAAATAAAAGCAATTCAAACTTCGTGCGTTGCAAATAAAAGGACTGGAAATTATATACATTAGAGATAGCAGCAAAGTAAAAATTCGTTTACTGCAAACAATGGAACTGCATTCTGCTTTTACTGCAAATTTCTTACATCGCGCTTCACACAATTGTTACCTATATATTGTATTTTCGTGTAGGATAAAGCTTTATCAATTATTGAACCTGCTGGGAGTTTACCCGTAGAGCCCACGAACGAATTCTGGATTATTTTTTTTTTGTAACAATATATATATTTATATTCATGCTATCTGCTATTGTCCACATTTTTCTAGCTACACAAAGAAGCAAAAGCTTTCCTTAGTGCTAGGAATTGCATTGAGAAGTAACTCCATCTTAGCGCTTCTGTTCTTCATAGGATGCCCCGGATTACCTGCAAATAGTGGTATGTCCATTTCAAGATGTTTCTAACATGGTGTGACGGTAAATCTCTTACTTATTGTAAAAGCGAACGCGTACATATGACTATTGATGTCATAAAGTCAAACTGTTCAACCTAGACCTCCCAAATTTGGTATAATTTTTAGAAGATCGAATGAACACATTGGAAAAATTTTTAAAAAATCAATTAGAATTTTAAAAATTAAAGGAAAAAAAAATGTTAATGTTTTTGACTACAAATTTGAAAAACATTACTGACAAAACCAAAAAAATTGTTGCGCAAATATGATTTTACACTATATATATGCATTTATAGTAATAATAATAATTATGGGGCAACTTTTTTCCAAATTTTGACAGTTTTTTAAAAACACTTTTATGCCAGTTTGAGACAGCAGTTTTCATTGTTTTAGGAAACTCAAATTGGTTTCATTGTTTAAACAAATATTTTATTGCGTGTTTTTTTCCCCTGCCATTGTTAAAGCTAGAGAGTATTACTCTGTTCATTTTTATTATTTTCATAATATCACAATGAAATTTTGATTTTTCATTTTTTTTCATTAATATTTATAGAAACTATCAGCAAAGTCTTGTAAGATATTAAGTAATATAACCGATATGCTGAAATATTACTCTTGTTATTCCTTAATTTTTTGATCAGTATGTCTTAGACCCGATAACATACTGTTTAACTTGCTTATGTATTGCAACTAAATTGCATCCAATCATTTTAATGTTATTTCAACTGCTCATTTTATTTATTTATTAAGTTGCAGAACAACTTAAAGACAAAGAAATCGCGCAACGTCATATGATGTGGGCAGGTACATTTCTCAAGCAAATATGATTTCAGATATGACATGAAATGCAAGTCTTGTAGCTCCCTTTACCAATCTCTAAATTCCTATTCCAGGTATTTTTTGTTGGTTTTAATTATTTGTAAAAGCAATTTTATGTAGCAAATTCTGATGAGCTGACAAGAATTTAACTACGAGATCGTTTTGTGAGAGTTGGTTTCAGTATTTGTCATATACAAAAATTCATTTGTTCAAAGTTCAAAGAAAATACCGAAAAAACATTTTTTTTGGAACACAGTCTAAATATTAATTAATTATATAATCGTTATTTTTTTAAATATAAAATAATATATTTTTAACATTTTTGAAAAGCATAAGGCAAAATAATTAATTAGAAATGTTAGAATAATATTTTAATATTTAATCAATCAATGCCTGATTTGAATTTGAATTAATTTGAGTGTATGGCTCTTGTAAATTAAATGAAAGCATGAAATTAATATGCTCAGAAGATACTACAAATAAATATATCGAACTGAAGAGTTCTCTTAAGTAGCGGAGTTCCCTAGGTAGCTGCCTACATTCCCTATTTAATAATCCGGCCTTGAATAATGCATAAAATATTTAATTAAAGCTGGTTGTTTAATTAGTAGTTCTCTCTTCTTTGACCATTTCATTCTCTGGGAATATTGGTAATGTTAAATTTAAGTTAAATCTCTTAAGCATTATTTTATGTTCAGGAATCCTTTATCAAAATATTTTTAAACTCGAATTGGAATTGCCATAGATTCATGTGTTTTCTATAACTTTTAAATTTGTTCTATTTATTATGCTAATGAACTTTCCTAATGAAATCAAGTCCAATGACATCATAGTACTCTTTAAAAATCTCGTTATCTATATCTATAACAGGCAATCTATAAATCCTTTGTCCTTTTATTTCCTCATATAAACTGCTCTGATAATGAACACAAACTTTCTTTACTAGATTTCAATTGTGTACGAAAGATTAGGCGATTAAATATTTCTTAAACCTTTGAAAAATATTCGAATACCATAGAAACAATGAGATATATTGTAGAAAATTATGGAAAAAATATTTCAAGAAACAGTCGAAATTCTGGAAGAAAAAATGCAGGCATTTAAATTGTCAACTTTCAGTTAAGTTTTATTAACATCTCGGTTTAAAGTAACACTAGGGATATTTTGGGTTGAACCGTAATTTTGAACCGCAGTCAGATGACGAGGACGTCTCCTGAAAAATGAAGATTCTTTGCTAAATTATGTACATAAAGGCGACTGAAAGAGCATTATTAAGTGCATCATTAAATGAAATGTACATTTAATAGGTTCAGAAGATTAAGTGTATTTTTAATACCTCTTTCTCAAAACGATTTTACCTTCAGATTTAAATGTCAAGATATCTTAATTTTTGAGGAAATTACATAAAATTTACAATAAAAATTTCTGTTAAGAATTAAAATGAAACTGGATATGCATTGAGTGTTTTGAGTTTCTTTGGATAGTTCTCAAGAAAATTCGCGGATACACACGAGAATATTTTTAAATAATTAAGTTTTAAATTGAATTACAAAATAATATCCAATTTTGTTCTAAATTTATATTTATATGATAAATAGTAAAAAATAAGAGAAAAAAATATTTTTGCCTTCAATATTTTAAAAATTATTAATTTTTAATTTTTAAAGAATAATGTTCGTTTCAAGGATATTTGATGTATTTATAACCTAGAATATATGTATAAAAATTGAATAGATCTAAATCAATACTTTGCAAAAATGCCTTATAGGGTCCACTGTTCTCTCAAACACAACTAGTATTCCCGACGGACAAATTGGCAGCAACCTTTAGCGATTATATCTCATAATTAAAACTAGAAAATAAAATTCATGAATTACTCTTTTTTTTTTCTTCGATTCTCCTTTTATTTCGATCTGAAATTTGTCGTTTGCATAAAAGAATTATTTTTTTACGAAGATAATCATTATTTTTTTAACCTCATACTATATTTGATGATGCCATGATTTTTAACTGATACTTTGAGTAAATAAATTCTATTTTTATTTAAAATTTTTGGTTTTTTCCAAAAAAAAAAAAAAATTAAAAGAAATCAAAATGTTACTTATGATTTATGTAAAGGAAATGAAGTATTAAATTTTTCAAAATTATATTGTCTTCAATCAAGATGGGTTTTTTTAATGTAATTTCTTAAATTATTTTTCTTCTTTTCGATAATTATTTCTCTTTATCTTATTTATTATTTTCTTTTGTTTGAAATCATCTTGAATATGAAAACAAATGAAAGTTTTTATGAATTTTAATTATAAATAACTCTTCTATAATGGAGCAATTTGGCTTAAGGAAAGGAAAAAAAATTAAGAATTAGATTTCGGTTTTTGAAATCCTGAACTAATCCGTGAATTATCGTTTGCGAAAAAAGTTACTTAGCATATATCTCTCCTGAAATAACGGTAAAAGTATTATTCTAACAGTTTGGTGAATATTATTAAATTTTCATCCGTATAAAAATTGTATTTTTTTACTTTATGCTAGAGATGATAAGTTTATTATTTCTTCTTTATTATATTGTTCTTTGAACTTCCTAGGATAAAAATGATTAATTTATTCTTTGCTAATTAATATTCTCCTCATTTACAATAAATCATTACTATTAAAAATCGAATGGAATCGATTCGCGATTACTTTGAACATGATATACGTAAATTTGTTTAGATTTTATGTTTTGAGTCTATGTTTTGTTTTTTATGTTTTGAGCCTATTGCGCTTCTTATGGAAGAGGAAAAAACGTAAAGTCTTACCACGTATAAAGCAGTGGAGATATTTGAAACAACACTTAACTACGCCTCTGAGGGCATTCTTGCGATTTTATGATACCTTTGCAATGGCATATTAAAGTGTTTTGAGGCCTAGGTGTGAACTAGGTGAGACTTTGATAAACATTTGGTAATTAGAGAAATTTTATTTATTCATTTATTTGTTGATACGAAATGCTGATACAACAATGATAAAATTTGTCTTGTACTTTTAACTCACAGTTTGTACATTTCTATCAAAATTTCACCAAAATTCATCCAAGAGTAAATCTATCTGCTTGTCTGTCGGTATCCATAAGAACACGATTGCTAGTCAAAAAGCAAGAATCTACATTAATCCATGCCTACAAATTTAAATTGTAGGCATGAATTAAATTTTGAGCTTAATCAGTAGGAACGAGAGAGACCATTTATTTGTCTGTGTAGTTGCATAATAAATATAAATGAGATAACTAAAAAAAAAGCACTGAGTTACACAAAAGAAATTTGGCATGCTATCTTACAGCCAAATTATAGATTTGAATCAAATTTTTATAAAATCGTCAGAAAGAAATTTGGCTCTAAAATGCATACTGAATTTTCTTCAAAATATTGCGAAACATAAAATATGCCAAGTTCTGTCATTACATTTGGAAGTCCAAAAAGGAGCATTCATGCTTTCGAATTGTCCTGAACTTCGTGGGTTTGTTCCTTTCTACATCACTCCATTCACACAGTATTCAGATAAGGGGCTGAAGGGGCTCAAGAATGGATTGGATTGGATTTTGGCGTTTTATGGCACAAAAGCCGGTGTCGGCTATGCTGCGCCAAACACACGGCGCAGCATAGGGCTCAAGATACTGGCAGGAGAACTGAAAAGCAGGAGCTTAATTGTCTAATAAGGGGAGGGTGCGAGGTTGAAAATTCAGTTCGCGATGAGATTTAGTATAATGGTAGTATACATTTAAAATGCTCACTCACGGAAATATTAAGGCGCAATGGCCTGTCAATTTCGAGAAAATGACTTTCAAATTTTCTGCATAGCTTATATATTAAAGTCGCCTTTGCCGAGGCGCGAAAAGCCTAGTGGTTAAGACACTGGTGTACATTGGTGGAGAACAGGAGAGAGAGTTCGATCCTAAGCTAGCTCTTTTTTAAAAAAGAAAAAAAAAAATCTGATTTATTTCAAGTTAATTTAATAATTTACAAACAGTTTTAATTAATTTATTTTCATTTTTTATGCAAAAATAAATATTTATTCTTATAATTCTTAGATTATAATTTAACTTTTAGAAAACAAATGTATGAATGCCTTTCTATTCAGAATTATTTAAATTAAATTAACATTTTAAAGATATTTTCAATTAATGTGATACTCATTTTTATATGGAAAAATAAATGTATTTTCTCTTAATACCTGAATTATAATTTTTTAAAAATAAAATTAAGATATAAAAGCGTTTTTTAAAAAATATTTAAATAAAATTACAGACAGTTTTAATTAATATGTAACTCTTTAATCAATCAAAAATGAATGTTTTAAAAATAAATCTCCCTCAAAAATAAATATTCATTTACATAATATTTAAATTATAATTTTATTTTTAAGCATGAAAAATAATTTCATATGTAACCTAAATGATGATAACTGCTAATTAAACTACTGATATCATAAAAATATTTCATTAATTTTTTTATTACATGCAAGAGACAGAATGGTAATTTTAAAAACATTTCAAGTAAGATAAATATATTTTGATATCTTTCAAAATTCATAAATAATGATTATCCACAAGAGAAACCTTAAAAGAATGGATAAAAAAATTTGGTTTACCTTCAAAAAATATTTGTTTTTCTTCATAAAATCATGCAGCGCACAAAGCTTATCGTTTGTTACTAAAACTTTTGAACCATCTGTCTATGCATCCCACAACTTAACACCTGCTTTCTATTTTTTCTTTTCGATTATTAACATTTTAAATGTTTGCGGATATAATTTTATTTATTTCAGCTGCTCTCTTTAATTCTCGATATAAATACAGCTTCGTTCAGTTATTATAAATAATTTTTCCTTATTATAATCCAAAAATTTAAAACTTTTACTGATTTTAAAATAAAAATAGTTATTTTGAAATATTTTTATAGTTAAAATTATATTTATAATTATTTTAACACTTAAAAATTAAATAATGCAAGAGTAATATAAATGAACGTAATTATTTTTCTTTTAAAAAATAAGTTATAATTTATGTATTAAGAGAAAATACATCATTTTTTCAATATAAAATTGAGTATCATATTAATTGAAACCCTCTTTCAGTTGTTAATTTAATTAAAGTAATTCTGAATATTTAAAAAAACGCATTCATACTTATAATTATTTTTCTCCTAAAAATTAAATTAGAATCCAAGAATTATGAGAATATATATTTATTTTTGCATGAAAAATGAAAAACATATTAATTAAAACTGTTTGTAAATTGTTAAATTAATTTGAAATAAATTAGGAAAAATATTAGCCCAGGTTCGAACCCTGATCTCCTGAATGTTACGCCAATGCCTTAACCACTATACCATTCGCACTTCGGTAACAGTGTCATATTATTAGTATATAAGCTATGTAAAAAGTTTGAGGGCCATTTTCTCGAAACTGACTGGTCTTGCGCTTTAATATTTTCATGAGTGAACATTCTAAATGTATACTACCATTATACTAAATCTCATCCAGAACTGAATTTTCAACATCGTGCCCTCCCATTGCCAGTATACGAGAAATTCGAAGGGAGGAATTCCTGCTCATTTATCAACTCTATAAAAATCCTTGTGTTGTTATTTTTTTTATTATGATTCATCACTGAGCGCCATCTACATTTGTACACAACATTTTTGAAGCTCAGTATTTATAAATACCATAGTAACAAAATGAGCGTAATGAAATAGATAAGAGCCCGACTAATTATACTCGAGAGAATTTTAATATTATTGGTAATACTAACAATCGTTGACGACCAGCTGGTTCACTGGTAGTATTGGAGCATTTCATTTCAATTAAATCTTCTAGGCATTCATTAACGTCCATCATCTAATGTTATATACTACACCAAATATTAATGCTATGTTATTTTCATAAGTTTATAAATCCTCTGGTAACTAGTCATATAATATTGGAATGGATAGTTATAATTACAGGTTTTCAACGTGTTCATCTTCGCAGGCGACAACGCATTGCATTCGGGAGATTGTGGACAACAATGCCGAACGTAACATGAAAGGAGGAATCTGCAAAACTTCACGTGTTATCGGATTTTGCAATTCTGACACAGTTGCGGAATTCCGTTATTCCTGAATTGCAGCAACAAAATGTCATTAGGGACATTGTATGGATGCAAGATGGGGCTCCTCCACACGTCGCCCAATGTGTTCGACCAGTGCTGCAACAACATTTTGCTGATAGTGTCATCTCCAGTAACTTTGCAGTTTCGTGGCCAACGCGATAACCCGACTCACTCCTATGGATTTCTGGTTCTGGGGTTATCTGAAATCTAAGGTGGACACGCCTGGTCCACGAGATGTGTCAGAATTGCAAGATTCCATAACACGTGAAGTTCTGCAGATTCCTCCTTTCATGTTACGTTCTGCATTGTTGTCCACAATCTCCCGAATGCAATGCGTTGTCGCCTGCGAAGTTGAACACGTTGAAAACCTGTAATTATAACTATCCATTCCAATAAAAACTTTTTTTTTTCTCTTTCCTCTCTGCCTTGTCATTGGTCCTTTATAATGCTCTTCTTTGCATATGATTTACGGCGGCAATTTTCGTCACACGCTAATCGTTCCAATGCCAATTATGGTTCTTCAATACGCTGATCAATTTGCGCTAGGAAAAAGTGGGTGTTGCCATTCGAAAATTTCAAAATTCTCTCACTGTAACCGTAACCGTGAACCCTGTGTTGTTTAGAATCATCACAATCTCCAGCGCATACCTTCAAACAACCATGTCTGAAATTTTGGTTCGATTGGTTGAGCGGATAGGCCGCTAGGGTTTCATATATAGGGGAAGTTTTTTTTGACCACCCTGTATATATATATATATATATAAATTTATTCATTTGACTATTAGGCTAATAGCATTTTATAATTGTCTTGACTACGTACTTCAACAGTCTAGTGGTTATATGCAGTTGTGTAATCAAAATTCTGAAAGAAACCTGTAGAAACTCTTTTCTTTTCGGGCTCAACAAATTTAAAACGAGTAGATATACGATTCCGAGAAACCTCATGCATTCTTGAAAAGATTCCGTTTCTATATAAGAAAAAAAAAATCTACCGTCAGAAAACGTTTATCTTGTTCTTATACAATCTAATAACGGAGCAAGTTGTAAAGAATTTCTATAAATATCTTTTTTTCCCAATCGTCTGAATATTTTAAACAAGGAACATATATCACCTGCACAGTAAAAATTTAATATATTTCGTATTGATGCTATCTTATTTTTATAAATAAATGCGAATTTCAAAGACATTGCTCTAAATCTGTATTTAAAAAAGGTTAAGCTAAAACGATTTTTATCGATTGGTAGATATATATATATATATATCACTACAGGCGAGTTAGTATTAGAATGTTATTGCTTAACTATATATACATATGGGTTGTTGTTTCGAAGCGGCTCTACTTACATTGCCTCGTCTTACGCGAACTGAAAGTTGCGTTGTTTCTTATGTTTTCTTTGTACTTTGGAATTTCCCATTTTAGAATATGGCACTAATACGATATTGTGAAACAAATAGCGGATTTGTAAAGAAATCCTATCTATTTTTTTTCTTACCAATGAGTGCATTCTCTCTTCGATTTTCTCGTATTCTTAGACAATTTAATATCTTCTTTTTCATTTTTCTTCTACCCTCTACTGCAGCCCTTGAATGTATAGCAGAGGAAGGAAGGGATAGTAAAAATAAGTGATGAACACTCGAAAATCTATAAAATAATTTTGTCAGTTTTACACTACCTAGGCAGGCTTTGACGGTGTAAAAAAATTTGAATAAATCTGAAGGATAACCCTATTTCATCCTAGCAAGGTTAGAGGATGAGATTCTATAACTCTAAATAGAATATATGGACCTCCTGCACATATAATCAGAAGTTGTGAATTCGATATCTTCATTTTTGCGTGGCTTTTGTTAATTAGGCGTAGTTACGTTAATGCTTCTTTTGAAGCATCAGAGAGTTAAAATTGGATAGACTTCATAATACTGAGCTTTTGCCCGATGATGTTGAAGCAGCCTGAAAAGGCCGTCCCTTTCCCTTTTTCATAGCTGCAGCAATGCAATCCTCTGCAAGTTGGATTTTGAGAAATCTTCGAGCCTCAAAACCCTATCACCAGACCTCAATAGGCGATCCTTTTATGTGACGGAATTTTGTCAATGGATATCTCATTAACTCGTAATAGAAATTAATTAATTAATTAATTCTAACTGTAATTAATACATTCATTAATTTTCCATGAAATTTTTACGAAACGCATCAATTGCTTAAGTGATGGTTTTCAATACAAACATAAATAATTCAGAATTCGCAAATTGAAATATGAATTTAAAATAAACTCGAATGACATTTGCGGAAAGTTCATCTACCGTATAAATCGAAGGTTAAATATAGTTACAACGCTTATAACGAATCATTAGAATTATTCTAATTTCATGAATTAAAATTTTTTATATCATTCCTCGGGATTAACATTTTAGATGACAAAATTCATCTGTAAAATCTCTTTTTAAAAATCCAATCCTTATGCATTAACAAATCCCATTAAATTCTCAAACGGAATCCTTTGCATGAACTTTGTCACTGTCTTAAAACAGATTACTATTATTGTAATATGTCTTTGAAATCTAAATATTTAGAATTATTTGACTCTTTTGTTTGGTTTTAGTAAATTTAAGTTGACAGTTATTTTATGAGATTGCAAAGAGGAATGGAATGCGATGTCTAGTTAATTGGTTTTGACAAGGAAAGCTTTAATTTTTATCTTAATTTCATTTTGTTGAAAATGAAAAATGTATACTTTAATTAGAAATAATTATGTTTTAATGAATGAAGAAATGTGAAATAAGACAATAAGAAAAGTTTATTCTAGGATTAGAAAGAATTTAATGTCCAAATATCTCACAAAATTTTCATCTTTTACCTTTATTATTTGTTTTATTTATTTCCTAATCCATTTTATTCCTTAAGGACTCTTTTTCTAAAACAATTAAGAATGTCAAATTTTGTTTGATATATGACCTTTAGTAAAGTAGAAGTAATTATACTTACAAACGAAAGCATTGCATTATAAAGATTTAAAAGCTGAAGACATCTTTTAAAAAAAACGTGGTGGCATGAAATCAAAAGCTAACAAACAAAAGAATAAAATAAAGCTAATAAAGAAAGTAAACTGTTGAAATAAATTTGCGAGTATATTATTTATTTAATTTGTTTTTTTATTATCGTTTGCTGAAAAAGATTTTCTTGGTAATTGGAGACAGTTTATATGTTATTTATAAACATTGTAACTTCCTTTTCTATACATTTTTATTTTATTGTTTTCGTGTTTAGAAAGATGGAATCTTTTTATTGATTTTTCAGTAACTTTCTATATTTTTAAATTTTATATAATTGTATATTCTTGATGAATATATGCTTTTTAAAAAATATTTTCAAAATTCATCATTTAATCAATATATTTAATTAAATTTTATTACATATAAGTGACCCCATTTGAAAGTGAATTCGAAAAAAGAAATGATTACAGATTTCATAAATATTTAAGATAATAAATTATGAATTTGAGAGTGAAAGATATAAATGGAAACTACAAAATAATAAAAAAAAATTTCGTTTTAATTCACTAATAAAACTGCAGTTTTAAAAGTTATTTTATGAAATTGATTTCATTTCTTTTTTGATTCTTATGAAAGAAACATTTCTTAGGCTAAGGACGTTTTCTTAGGACATAACGATTGTGAAAAGAGATGAAAAATGCTTTATAATCATTATGCATATTTCATTAATTTATCTTAAAAAGTATTTTCGCTTCTCAAAAGTTATTACAAGTATCTTCAAAAAATTACAATAATAAAAAGAAAAAAATCGCATCTTTTGTATGAAGATTATGATAAAAGTAAAGGGGAAAGTCCCCCTCATACACGTACATATTGATTTTTCTGACAGTTTAACAAGTTTTAGTAATAATTTCCTTTCTTTTTATTCATTCAAATAGAATTGTTTCCAATCATGAAATTAACGATAAAATTTAATTGTTTTGTACAAATGTATAAAATTTGTATCTTTGTAGGTTGTAATTATTTCAATTATAAATTAATTATTAGGTTTTATTATTATAAGCAATAATTAACATAAGGTAAACTAATCATAACTTTTTTTGAGAATAAGTTTAGAAACAAATTTATCTTTAGTAAATTAAAATTACAGTTGCAAGACTACAATTGTTTTTAAAAGGAATAATGAAAAATAAATAGTCTGGTGCTTACATGCGCTCTAGTAAGAGCAAAGATTTAAAATTTATGAAGTTTCTTTTCAAAAAAGTAGAAATTCGAACATATCAATTTTAATTACATTTTGAAACTCATATTTACTATGCATGTTTCATTCTTTTTTTTAAATACAAGTTTAAAAGAATATTTTTTAACATATAGTTCTATTGTTTCCTTAAAAATAAACGTTAATAAATTATGTCTACAGATATGTTAGTGACGATTTTAAAAATTATTAATTACATGTTATTTTAAAGATAATCGTAGTTATTTTCATTACTTAAATATCATTATTTTCACACATACGCAAAAATTAACATTTTTAACCAAAATATTGATTAAAGGAATTTAGAAAATTTCTGAATATTACAAATTTGACATTTTTTAATGAATCTTCAGATTTGCCATAAATGTCATCAAGAATGGAATACAAATTGATTTTAACACTTCCTTAAAAATAAAACGACTCAATTCTTAAAATGCTCTTTCAATGTGAAAAAAAGAAATGAATGCTTTGCTGTAAATAATGATGCATATGGATATTGTTTTGTTTATTTGCTGTAGTAATAAAACAATAAGTAGCATTTTATATAAAATTAGAACAATTAATTAGCTGCAAGATTTTTTGAATGAAGTGTAATTTCGTTCAAAATGTCACTATTATAAAACATATTAAAGATAAATTTTGTCCTAGTTTATTTTTCTTGCAATAAGTAAAGAATTTATACTGTGTGCGATTCCAAAAATATCAGTCTATTCTTATAATTATATGATTTGAAAAATTTATTCAGGTCAATCATTCATATTAATGTCTACATTAAAAAATCTTAATTAATCAATCATTTAATCGATAAACATAGCACATTTTATTCTTTCTCAACTTCACAAGTCAGACAAAACTTACAATTACAGAAAACTCACTAGATCAATGATAATAATTATGGGTTTTTTTATATACAGTGAAAAAAGAGTGAGTAAATGGAAATAAAATACAAATTAAACCGTTCATTGATTTTATTTTTATACATTCAAATAATATTTTAGGAACTTCTCTAAATATCGTTATGGGAGGATTGTCACAAAGGAAATAAGTTAGTACGAAATTCAGATTTAAAATTTCTGCATTCGAAATCGTTTTCGATTAATAATAAAAATATTTAAAACAAATTATAAGAAAAAAATTACCATACAAACGTTGTATTAAATTTTCCGTCATATACATGTATGTATAAAATGTATTGTGCAAGAAAAATAAAAATAAATCTATCGTTTGATTCTTAAAAATAACATGATATGAATAACTAAACACTGTTTATTGTTTACGTTCTTTAAAAAAATCTTTTTATTTAGATAGCTAAAAATTTTACCGTTTGATTCATTAAAAATTCTTGTTTTAGTAATTAAATAAGCATTTATTATTTTGTGAGTAAAATAAAAAAGACTAATTATCTGCACTTTATATACTTTATAAGCCATAAATTTGTTTTTCTTTTTATTCTATTTTGAATAATTTAAGCAGTTTCTTTAAACGAACTGTTAAGTAATTGCCAATTGTTAGAATGAAAGAACTATGAATATCAAAAGTAAATCCATGTTTGTAGAATTCGAGCAATGCTGAATATAATTTAAATTTAATTACATTGTATAAATAGTGATGAAATATTTTTTGTTCATTATAAATCATGATTAATTTATTAGTTTTACAATTTTTATCACCCTACTTTTCTTTTTTTAGAAATTGATTAAGCTAAAAGCAAAACAATGAAAAAGATTATTTTTATTTCATTGAAATTCTTTAATAACAGGAAGCAAATGAATTAAAAAAATATACACACGTTTCGCATTATCAAAGTAGGTCTGAATAAATTACTTTTAATGATTAAGTATTTCGTTGCAGTTATTCTAATATTAATGATTACTAAGAAGCAAATTAGATTAAGTAAAAAAGCGGTTGACTTACAGAATAAATTACCATCCTTAAGATATGTTTAATATTCATGTCGCAATTTCATTTATGTAATACAGTGAAACATATTGGTTTCAATTTTTTTTTTTATTAGCGCAACAGTTGGCATTATATTTTATCCTTGTTTCGATTTTGTTTAATTTTGAAAATTAATGAAAATGCATTGAAATTTTAGAAGATAAATTATTTCCATGTTCTTAATTTAGTTGTGAGAATTTTTTGGAAAGGAAAATAATATAAAATAGTTTTATTTAAAATCTATCGTATATTTAAATTTTATAAGAATTAAAATGGAGTGCTTTAAAATTATTGAATCATAATTATTTTGATGTATTACAAATGCAATTCTATGCCTCTTGTTTTATTTCTTAATCATTGGACTTTACCTGTTCAAAATGATGGAATTTATTTTACTTACGGCACAACAGAATTTTTTATGTTGCAATTTAGAATTTACCCATAAAATCAATAGCTAGACATTTTCTTCATTAACTCAAACACGAAGGCTAATGAATGAATTTTTAATTTCATTGATAATATGTAAATTCGTGAAATGGAATTTTAAAAAGTAAAAAACTGCTTTACAATAGTATGTTTAATTATATAATTTAATGAATACAAATTCTTGACTATCAAGTAAATTACATTTGTGTGTGATATTCCTATTTGAAACTATCTCAGTGAGCCCCAGTTAGTTTCGAAAAACTCAATTCACACAGTTTTTAGAATATAGTTCCGTACAATAATATTATTAAAATTTCAACATTTGGTAGATAATAAAAACAAAACAGTGGATGGAAAATGAGATTTTTTTTTTCAACTTTCAGAAAATGAATAAAAAAATCATACATATAAAGCAGTATTAAATTATTTTATTTCATTTTTATTAAAAATCAAATGAAATATGTTTAAAATGCCATCTGTTTTAAATCGTTTGGAGTGTTTTGTAAATGTTGGAATCTATTTTTTTTTCTTGCGGCAAGCGATTAGAAGTCGATGTCTTAATGTAAAATGAATAAAATTTGAAGGCTTACTTTTTGTTATGATCTGTTTATCCTTAAATTATAAACTATCAGCTAATATTTACATTCATTTGCTTTAAGTAAATAAAACATTATTATATTAGAGAATTTGAGAAGAAATTTATTCAAATTTGATTCAGTTTTACTATTCGATGTTTTGGAACGGATTGCTCTTTCTCTTTTTCTTAATTTTTGTGCAAATTAAAAAAAATGTTATTACGAGCCAAATCTGAATTCAACATGAGCTGATATTTCCTTTGTGTTACAATCCTTCCAATCAAACACCATTATGAAATGATTTCTGAAAACAAATCTGGATTCTTATTAACAACTGATGAACACAAGATGATGTCTTCTATCCCCATCTGAGGGGCTGGCCCAATGGTCGTGAGTGGCCTCCACCTCTGGTGACAGCACTTACAATATCAGACCTCGTGTTGATTTTGGGCATTCCAACAAATTGAGGTTTCCAGTGTGCTAGCAGGCTCAGAGCTCTTTTAGCCATATCCTCGGTTAAACCGTAGCGTTTGTAGTAGGCCACAATATCTCCCGGACTGTAGCGTTTTACTTCATTGATATCAGACGATGAAGATTCATCGGAAGAGGATGAGATATCATAAGCTGTAGCTTTGCAAGCGAAGAAGAAGAGTAGTACCAGCACGAACATCCTTCCAGAAGTTTCTATAAAGAAGAAATAGACATATTGATAATCAAATTTTTAAAAAATTCTTGGCATAATAAATTTTTTTATTTTAGTAAATAATTTTTTACTAATGAAAAAAAATTCTTTCCACAACCCGGAAGGCAAAGGTAGATTCCTTTTCGTTCCTTTAATATTTCATGAATCTGATTTCAGGTAAAATTAGGACTTCGAAATCACTTTTTAGCCCTAAGTTATTGCAGTTATAGAAGAACTTCAAGTTCTAAAGTTGTTCATCTTAATGAGGCGTTAATTTGGTTAATTGGATTTATTTTTCTATCTTCAATATCAAGGACCTTATAGCGAAATGAAAATTTCAACCCCCATCATTTCCATCTTCTTTGAACTAGATAAACCATTTATGAACCAATCTGAGGTTTCTAAATTTCCAACAACATATTCCAAGCCGCTTAAAATCAAGATAACATTAGGAAAGCGTTATACACACAGACACGCGCGCACACACATACGCACATATATATAGGATGGTTTTGGGTTCTAGGGACTATGATCCGTGAAGATCTGCAGAAATATTCCAAAAATCGCGTCATGAGAACCCTAGTAATAAGTAGTTTTCTTAAAGGAATATACCTAAAAATGAGGTTCAAATAGTTTTAGTAACACATAATCTATTTTGGAGCAATAAATTAAATAATATAAATTTTAATCAAATTTGTTACTTGTTGGATTTCGATAGAATGACTCGACAGAAGTGGTAGGTGTAATGATATGCAACATTTATATATAGCTTTTGACATTTCATTTTAAATAATATTTTCGAAGAAATGTTTCTGATTGAAACATAAAAAAAAATGTGGAAAAAAATGATATATTCTCTTTTTTATTTTGAGAACCAAATACCCCTCTTTAAATCGATAGGCAAGAATGCGATGTTAAAAGTCTTGGTTTTAGCAAGTATTCTATTCCTTAATTTGCTTTGGGGGGAAACTAAAACGATTTGAAGGCAATTAAGCATAAATGAAGAAAAATATAAATATTTGCTTATTTTAAGTGTTCCGAATAGAACGCAATATTATCGTAGAAAACATTTATTTTTCACAGTAAATTGACCATTGTAAAAGCAAATAGGCCATTCTGTATTGATATATAAAATCTGCATAATAATCTAGTGAAAACGTTTAACTTATAGAAAACAACAAATAATATGTTTTCCAAAAAAAATCATATTTAAATACTTTTTCGTTGAAATATTTGATCAAGTTGTAATTCGTTATGACATGAGGCATCATTTAATTGCTGATCTAAAAATTAAAAAATCTTTCTTTTGCTAATATGTAACATAATCATCGTTATCTGATGATATTTCTTTCAAAAATTAAAAGAAATGTTCCTAATTGGAGGGAATAATTACTTTTCTACATCGTGATGCTGTGAATATTAAACGGAAGGAGAAACAGAGTTTATAAAGAATTAAAAAATTATTGCTGTTTCATCGACAACATCGAAGTTTGCAAGTTGCTATGGAAACAGATTTAAAGAAAAGAAATAACTTGCCGTGCAGATCATTATTATTGAAGACCTTTTTTTTTTTTTTTTTTTTTTTTCGTTCGAGGTGAACGTAATTTAACGCTTTGTTAGCAATTGATTAAGGAAGGGGAAAAAAGTAAGAAAGATTGTAAAATATTTATTTATTATATATTTTATAAATATAATTATTTATTTCATTTGCTTTTTTTCCCCCATACTTCTCACTGTAAACTCTTATATTAATGCATTAAAATAAATCGTCTGAAACGATATTCTAACAAAATGATGTGCTATTTATTTAAAATGAAATAAATTTTTTCATTTAACCTGTGTAATATATTAATGCTTGTCTGCATTGTTATTAGCACCATATAATAGCTTAAATATTCTGTTAACTGACTAAAATTTTATAATATTTTTTTAATTGAAACGTGGGGAAACTGAATTAAGAAAATTTTATTTCATTGATTAGATTTAGGAAATTAATAATTATTCATAAATAATTAAATTAAGTAAAAATTATGATATTAAAATTGAATAACAAGTTTTGAAAATCCTACACATGCTGTGTCAAATGCGGTTAATCGATTATTATTAATAATAACTATGATTAGTACTGATAATAACAGACTGTCGTTAATATTAAAAGGATTTTTAATCGATTATTATTAATAATAATAATGGTAAATAGTACGTAAAATAATTTATTCATTCTAGCCATGTTTTTATTTTAATCGTATGCTACACCTATTTCTTCTTTTTTGAGTTTTGGAACACAAATAAAAGAGTGCAACCATTTTTATCTAAGTTTTAAAAGAAAAAAGTCGGCGCTTTGAAAGCTTAGAATACTCAAGATACATTTTTCCTAAACAAAACCAGTGGGGGTGGTTTCCGCAAAACTTTCTCATATACTCTCTAATACAGGTGTTATTCCAAAGTGCGCACTGCATGGCATTGATGTGCAATAGTTACGAAATATTAACCTGTGATGTGAATATAGCCCTTTTACTTAATCTATCGCGCCATCCCTGGCGATTAATTATTGGCATAAGATTAAAAGTACCGAAAAATCGAATTAAAATTTTTTAATTAATTAAATTTTTATGCGTGTTTTTCTCGATCGATTGAAACAAAAATTTGTCACAGAGTTATAATTGTCATAAATTCCCATACCAAATTTGATATTTTAAGTCACTGCGTCTTTGAGTTGTCATATTTACATATTTCTGAGTGCATAGACTAATAGACTGTCACCCCCTGGTTGAATTTGCTCAAAAATTGACAGATATCTATACTATAGATGCTTAATCTATGTACCGAATTTCATCTATCTAGCGTTCTTCGTTTTGTAGTTATGGTGTTAAATTATATTTGAACAGCCGGACGGACAGACTTCCTCTGAGCGGATTTTGCTCAAAACTTGATATAAATCTACAAATTTTGTATAATTATCACATACCAAATTTCATTCGTCTAGATCAAAGAGTTTTTGAATTATCTTTGTTACAGACAGACAAACAGACAATCATGATGCCAAAAATGTGTTTTTCGAACTCAGGAAGATCTAAAACGTGGAGATTCGTCTAAATTTCGAGTTCGAATTTCTTTTATGATTACTATACTTTCTCTATACTAGGCATACAAGAAAGTAAAAAGGCATAGAAATTATGCTTGAAAAAAATACGAAATTTTAAAGTAGCAGTTAAGAACCTTGATAAAATCCATAGCGGTAAAGTTGAAAATGAATAAAATTTTTTGGTTTTTAGATTGTCACGAGAGAGAAAAATCCATGATCTTGCAAAGTCATTAAAATGTAAAATCTTATCATAATGAAAAATCTGACACTATTTTCGAAAAATGTTTGGCTTAAAGTTTATCATGAACTTAAAATGTCCAGAATCTTGTAAAATCAATAAAATGTAATATCTCATTGCAAAAGCAAATATGATAGAAAAATTTCTGAAGCAAATGTTGCCGCGAATGAGAATTTCCAAGATCTTGTCCCTTGATAGTATAATGCAGTTAAATCTTGGTTAGTATTACAACAGAAAAAGTGACAAAAATTTTGGTATAAGATAGTTTGCTTCAAAGGTTATTATGAGTTTAAGAAATCAAAGAGCTTACAAAATTATTAAATTATGATACCTTACCACAACAATAAGAAATCCCAAAAAAAGTAGTAAAAAGAAATATTTGGATCAAATAATGTTACAAATAAAAAAATTCCAAGACAATTCAAATATAGGAAATAAATCATTATCTATATCATAACTGTAAATGTGACAAATTATCTTTGAATACATATCTAACTGAAAATAACGAGTATTTTTCAGATAGCATATATATCTTTCCCTATAATATGTAGGCCAAAATATTAGCACATAATTTTCTTTTGATTGTTCGCTGTCCCTATCAACAACGCTCTGGTTTCGATTCGCATCAGGTTTCATAAAAGATCATCGTTCTACTCGTGCGAGACGTTTTACGATGCATAACACCATCAAATCTTATTACATCAGCGCCACAGTTATTGCCAAAATAATCTAATTAAAAGAGCTTTACCGTAAAACCGTAATCATAATAATGGTGGGTAATAATGTCTTGGATCATAATCTGTCCATCGTAATCTCCGAAACCATCTTCCATTTTTCCAGAAAAAGAATATCGTGTTGAGAAAAGACTCACTTTAATACATAATGAATGCCGTCAGCAACTTTGCGCAGAACTTAAATAATTCTATTAATTAAATAGTGTAAGACAGGTATTGGCTTTGCTCAAATTATGCTAAGGGCGATAATCCAGATCCGGTACAATACAGAGAGATCAAGTAAAGTGAAGTGAAGTAATTCGACTTGAATTTTTGATTTAATGAAAGATAAGATTATTTTTTTAAGAACAGTTCTTATTTATTCCTAAAAAGAAATGTTTTAAAAATTAGTGTTAGAAAACTGAACTTCGATCTTATATTTTTCTTCTTAAAATAATAGCATACTTTCTCATATAATCAGAATTCTCTTTCTGTTGAATATATTTTTTCCGAATGTCAACGATTTTGTTGCTGTTAATCAAAAACATGTTTTTATTGTCAAATTTTTCATTTATCATTTATTGTAATATTATTCATTCGTCTTCAATTATCAGTTGGAAAGCTGTAGAAAAAATCGTCTGCATAAAATGATTTGAATATTCGCTCAGTTTGGAGGGCATATTAAAATCAATTGTACTGGTGGATGGTAATGACAGTAGAATAATGCTGAATATTTTTCGAATGATTAAAGTGTTTCGCACGGCTGCTATTTCAATTATGATATTATCATATTTTTTTTATGATTGTATTCGGATAGTTAGTTTTAAAGAGAAGTGATCTCGAATCTTCTCTTTTTATGTAAACAATTTATTAAATTGTTCTTTGTGCGTGTGAAATTATTTCTCATCTAAATAATGAACAATATTTTTTGATATTGTTTAATAAAGAAAAAATTCTTATAAAAGAAAAAAATAGGTTTTAGCTGTCTTAAAAATTGGTTAGTGTTTTCTTTTACAAATTTTATGTTGAATCAGATATATTTCTAATTTCATATAAAAATAATTATGCATTGAAATTATTATCGTTTATTCAATATTTATTTAAAAAATACTAGTGTAAATCATTTTTAAGTCATGTAATGATATGATTTTTGTTTTTGAGGTAAGTGTTTATGTATTTTTTTATATATAAACGCCAGCTGATATACACAGTTTTGCCTAGGTCAATATTAATACACATAACATTTGAACTTTTTATTAAAACGAGAGTATCGACTGAAAATTCAAAATTATTCAAAATAACAGCAAGATATTTAAATCAGAGAAGTAAGAGCAAATGATAAGTGGTTATTATTAATATTTCATAAATTTTTAACAGAAAAGTCAAACAATCAGAATGTAAAATCATCATATTAAAGATTACATCTCATTCAATATACTAACAAACTTCACTTAAAACGCAGGAAAATCATCATAATATTGAACATTAAGAAGTTTACTAAACATTTAAACTCTGAATATTATGGAATTTCAAAAAATTTAATCTTTCTCTTTATAAAAGTCAGAACTTTCATAAAGGGAAAAGTTTTTATAAGTTTCACTTTTTAAAGTCAATCAAATCCAAATATCAGAATAACAGTACCAACTATGAGATATAATACAAACCATTCTCTAACTAAAGTAATCGATTAAAAATAATATTTAATCGATTGCTTTAAGAAAGAGACAAGGCTCTTTTACTTTAAGAAAGAGAAAAGGCTGCAAAATCATCACATTTAAGTGTTGAACATCAAGAAACTTTCAAGACGTTAAATTATTGAATATTTCGAAACTTCATAAAATTTAGCGTTCTCTAGTCAGAATGTAAATAAAACACAGCGCATGTATGAAAGCAGATTTTAATTCTCCATGCCTTTAGAGCACATGAAAATTAAGTTAAATATTTTTAATTTTCATTATTTCTTTTTAATTTAATTGGGATGTGAACCAGAATAAATCTGAAAGATCGATTAATTATCAATGGTCAGTGTTCAATGCATAAAGAGCTAAAAAAAATATTTTCCTTTTGAAACGATTGGCGAAATACTATTTAAACCTTGTCTCGCTGGAAAAAAAAAAAAAAAAAAAAACGCAGTTTTTAAAATATTATAGACTGGAAATATAGGTTGACGCTCTGCGCGTGCGCGGATTATTTTCAATGTCATCGGAAGTTTTGCCTCATTGGCATGGGAAAAGATTCAGCAGCTTTCACTCACCGCTTTAGGAAAAGTAGAAAGATTCGAGGCGGGGAAATAGTTTTTATTTAATAAGAAAATTAACCATTCTGTTAATTATCACAACATTTTTCAGGGATCTTCTTGATGCCCCAATATATCTGTATGTCAAATTTGAATAAAATCTGTATAGTTTTTTTTTTTTAAATCTATGTAAGACACTCACAAGCAAACATTGCTTTTTGTGTAAATAGATTATGCGCTTACGGTAAATATTTTTTAGATTATTATTTTCGTTATCAACTAGCTGCCTTTGACAATCAACTGATAAAAATTTTTAATTAAATATTTTGTGTAACTTAGTCTTAAAGATTTCATCAGCAAAAATTTTTAAAGCTAGATGTTTTGATAGACATATAAACTTGTACTATTTCTAAAGCTTTAGTCTGTTATTCTCATTGTGCTAAGAATTTTACTTATTTTCTGTTAATATTTTTATGCATTCAGCGATATTGGAAGAAAGAACAGCAGTGTTTAAAAATGAAGGCATTTCAGAAAGAAATTTTAACGACTGCTTAATTCTGAAGTCAAACGTTAAATTTAAGTATAGCAAAATTACAAAATTAAGAACCAAAACATGAAACAATCGTTATAAAATAGGTTTAAATATTCTTTCAAAATTTATCAAAAATACAAAAAAGTATTTGGTAAAAAAAAATGATCATAAAAAAAAGACTTTTTCTTGGGGATTTTAAAATGGTGTAAAAATTATTTTTATATAAGTTTCGCTAAATTTTTAATCAATTAAAATTATATATCAAATATCAAATATATCAAAAAAAGATTGCTCCGAGGTGCACTTTCTCATCTTCTAAACATGTACCAAGTTTAGTAGCTTTTGGATAAACAGTCTGGCTTGTAGAGCATCAAAAAACGGACACGCAATCATTCATCTTTATTAACAGTAGAAATGATTCAAAATTATTATTCTAAATTATTTCGTGAGTCATTTAAAAAAACATATGCCAATTAGTACCAAACAGGTGTCTTCCAAAACATGTACCAAGTTTAGCAGCTCTAAGAAAACAGCCTGGCTTGAAGAGCATCAAAACACAGACACGCATGCATTCATCTTTATTAACATTAGAAATGTATTCAAAATTATTATCCTAAATTATTTCGTGAGTTATTTAAAAAAACATTTACCAAGTAGTACTAAACAGGTGTCTTCCAAAATATGTACCAAGTTCAGTAGCTCTAAGATAAACAGCCTGGCTTGTAGAGCATCAAAACATAGACACGCACTCATTCATCTTTTTAACAGTAGAAATGATTCAAAATTATTATCCTAAATTATTTCGTGAGTCATTAAAAAAACATGTACCAAGTAGTACTAAACAGGTATCTTCCAAAATATGTACCAAGCTCAGTAGCTCTAAGATAAACAGCCTCGCTTGTAGAGCATCAAAACATAGACACGCATGCATTCATATTTATTAGCAGGAGAGATCCATTTCGTGAGTCATTTAATAATATGATTTTTACTTAGAGAAAAAGTGTTTGGGAAATTTTTAACATACATACTTCAGTCCATTCCAGAAATAATTTATTATAATCAGCAATGATTCTCAACAGCTTTATTATCAACTTTTCAACTGCTTTATCTTAATCATCAAAATGTAATTATATAAAACAGCTAAGCCGATTTCTTTATGATAATAGAGCTAATCGACGTTTACATAGTATGTTCCAAATGTGCTATTATCAATTTTTTGTGATAATAGAGTCAATCAATGTTTACATAGTATGCTCCAAATGTACCATTATCATTTTTTATGATTATAGAGTCGATCGATGTTTATATAGTATTCTCCAAATGTACCATTATCATTTTTTATGATAATAGAGTCGATCGATGTTTACATAGTATGCTCCAAATTTACCATTATCATTTTTTATGATATAGAGTCGATCGATGTTTACATAGTATGCTCCAAATGTACCATTATCAATTTTTTGTGATAATAGAGTCAATCAATGTTTACATAATATGCTCCAAATGTACCATTATCATTTTTTTATCATAATAGAGTCAATCGATGTTTACATTGTACGCTCCAAATGTACCATTATCAATTTTTTGTGATAATAGAGTCAATCGATGTTTACATAGTAAGCTCCAAATGTGCCATTATCATTTTTTTATGATAATAGAGTCAATCGATGTTTACATAGTAAGCTCCAAATGTGCCATTATCATTTTTTTTTATCATAATAGAGTCAATCTATGTTTACATTATATGCTCCAAATGTACCTATATCATTAATTCTGAACACATTATGTACCTCTAAGAAGAAAATCTGAATTAGAGATTAATAACATGTTCCTAATGTGTTCATAAAGTCGTAGGAATGGCCTTCATGCGAAATTAGTGATAATAGAACTTTCTAAAAAAGTCTTTTTTATTAAAAAATTGCTTTTATAATCATTTAATATAACACATAACTTGCATAACATCGATTTGATAAAGTAAGTAAAATGCCGAATTGTTATTTACATGTAATAAATAAATTGCAACTGCGATTCGATTAAATCTAAATTTTACATAAATAAACTTCAATAAAAATTTATACATTTATTTTTCAAAAAAATAAATAAATTCAGGATTTGATAAGCTAAAAGTTCGAATTAAAAGAATGATTTTGGGGACAGAAAACTTGAAACTTTTCCAAACAATTTTTTCCAAACTTAATCACCAAACGGAAACTGGTTATAAAATCTCAACGTTCCATCGATTTCGCATTTTTTCTTCTTATGCTTTCTCTGATACTATTAGGGTATAAAAGGCACTTTGTGTCGTAATTCGGGATAAATAAAGTTAAATGCGTGGGGCACGGCAAAGTTGTTTGCTATATGGAAGGATCTTAAAAGCTTCTCTAAATCTTTTAGCTTCAGTTTTATTGCTGCAGTTCAACTACTTCGGTATCAGAGGACTGAATATTTTTCAAAAATATTTTTTTAGCTTGTTTATACAGAAATGTTGATTTTATAGAGAAATTCTGTCTCCTTTTTCGTAAGTTTATTATCAATATATAAATAGATGGAAAGATATTTTTCTGGCTGAAAAATATCAATAAAATTATATTTTTCTATTTACTTACTTGTGGAGTTTAAAATAATGTAAGTTTATTTTCCTCTTTTATAGTAATATTTTATACTAATAAAATATTCTATTTGAAAAGTGTTTTATACAATTTGCTCCATTATTATTATTCAAAAATTGCGAATTGGTCAAAATATTAAATAGTTGCTTATATTTTTGATTTAACATAAATAGAGAAATTATCTATATTTGTTTGTAATAATTTTAAATTAGACCCAATAAATCGTGGCAAATTTAGTTAGAAATAGCAGCCTTCTTCAAAGGGCAGTTTTTCCAAACACATTAATATTTTTTTCAGCGTTGATTTGATCTTCTCATAACAAAATAAAATAGTTTGTTTTAGTTATACTAATGTGCCGTTTAAAAACAACACAAGGCTTTTTTTGGATGGACCTCGTAATTTTTAACTACGGTCGTATGACGAGGGCGACATCTGATGTGGCATTCCCTCTCCAAACTTCCGCACCACACCAGCGAGAGGGCATTTGGTCTCAACGGATTTAACATGCACCAGACCCCGCTTACCTGACGGTTCTTCGGTAGAATAGGGTCTCGAGCCTACATACCTCTGGCCCCGAAGATGAGACCGTACCATCAGGCCATCGAGATCCCTCAATAAATAAAATACTATCTTAGATTAAATTTGAACAATAAACAAAGTACGTTTAGATTGATTAGAAATATTTGTACATTGGGGAAATCGGCGAAATTATTAAGGCTGGGAGCAGTAACAAAATTTTATTTTGAGATATCTCTTGAAACTTTATTGCGATGGGGAGGGGGGGGGACTGCCTAAGAGTCAAGAGCGATCTTATGAAATTAAAAAAAATTCGAATTGTGATCTTGGCTAGTGGACTCTGAAAAGATCTGTATTATTTTTAGTATGGTTGAAATTTTCGTCATATCCAATCAGTTTGTCACGCATATAAGACAGTTGCAAGAGAATTTAAATATTTCGATCATTTTTAATTGGATTTTTTTCCTCAGATTCATTTTATTTCGTATTTATGTAATATTAAAATATCGTCTGTATTGATTTTTTTGATAAATTTAAAATCAAAAGAAAAAAATGTAAAAGAAAAAGGTTTTTCTTGTCACATTATTTTTGCCATTTAAATACGTCCGTGTCTTGGAGACACTACTCGTGTTTTTTTGTTTGTTTGTAGTCAAATTGTTTTTATTATACGTCAAAATGACTTTAATTAAAAAAAATTAAAAAATCTTGAAAAAAAACTCATTTAAAAAAATTCTTGAGCTCACAAGATAGAAATTTCTGTGTGTTTTGGAGTTTTACTGTTCCATAATTTTATTCAAAATAAAAGCAAAGTATAAGTAATTTTGATAAGTGTATAATATTCAGTTATTGCCAATACTCACTTATTTATTGAATTTATTATTTTCAAATAATTAATTTTTTTTAAATTATTATTTCATTTTTAGTATTTTATTACTTTTATTTATTAAAATTACTTACTACCTATTTATTTATTATACATAATCTAACGAAACCAGAAAAAATAATTCTCTCCTGCCATTTATAGCTTACAAATTATATTTTTTCCTTTCATGTAATATTCTTTTTTTTTTCGAATTTTTTGGATTAATCGAATTTTTATTGCGGTTCTTTCAGCTTCGAATTAGTCATGCTTCTTTACTTTATCTCACATCGGCAGAAAAAAAAAAAAAAAAAAAAAACTTTCCTCCTTTTTTTTTATTTTTATTTTTCCAATTTGATAGTTTACTCCTCTTTTACCCCCTCCCCCTTTCAATTGATAAGTTCTAATTCCTCCATTATAATTAAGCAGCCAAGTGGTACTAATTATGCCTATGACCTACTTTCTTCCAACCCAGTAAAACAATTTCACATTAAACACACTGGCATATCATCAAAGAAAGGTCCTTTCTGATCTTATTTTAAGGCGTTAGACGGTAATTGAAGCCTGCTTAAAATTTGTGCACATCTGCAATTTTTCTCATGCTTCTTTAATGAGTCTAGAAAAACAGTGTTACCTTATTCAAATAGACTCACTAGCGCCAAATAGACATTGCAGCTTCAACTGAACTTTATTTAAAATGCAAATTCTTCTCAATAAAATTTCCGAAACATAAAGTTGTCATCAGAAGCTTCCCTCCCTAACTTTCTAGTATTTCTATCTTTATTAACAATAACGGCCAATGTGTATGTGTTAACGTTCAGTAAGAAAAATCACTTGGTATAAAGCTAATAGATTTGATTGAGATATACTTTAAAGGGTGTAAATGCGTACCTCGAAATATTTTTTTAAAATTAAAATTTTAAGTTTTGAAAATTGAATTTTAATCGATTTAAAATTAAACGAGATTTTTGTATTTTTCTGCTATAACTTTCAAAACTATTGTTCCAAAAAATTCATTTTTACATCACTTTAGCTGTTTGATTCTTAAGATCAATTAAGTTCAAATATTTCAGAACATTGGATTGCTTTCAAATACAAGAAACATTTCCTAGCCCCTCAAGAACTGCGATGATAGCTCGTATTCTTAAGCGGTTATTATTCAAAAGAGGACCCCTCTTAAGTGATGGCTATTAAGCAAGTGATTGCTCAAACAGAATTTTTAAAAAGCCTCACTGTCTTCTGGAACTCATCTAGACGATGATTTCTAAAGAATAAAGCCCGCGCCTCAGATATTCAATCAGTTACACTTAATGAAATGACCAGGGGAATTTCGTAATTATATCCAGGAGGCTCGGGCGCCCTTCGTAGATTCGTTGAATGGGTGTTTGTGGCCTTTTAGTATTAATAAAAGATAAAATATTGCCTTTTGTATGATACAAATGTAATTGGTGTGCAAAATTTTCCTGAATTTTATCGGTTTTTTTTAGAAAAATATTTTTTTTGCATAGTTTTTATGAATAAATTTTATTGTTGCATTGATATTCAAATGGTTTTGATTTTTTAAAGCATTATTTATTCAAGCAATTTTCACCAATTCCAAAACGTTAAGGGAGAAAGATTTAATTAATTACCAACGAATGAAGAAACAGAGAATGAAATTATATTACTGCCTAAGAAACAACATGTAATTTGAAACAAATTACCCAGATTCTTAAGTTTTTAATCGCTCTAAGATGTCATGGGACTCAATCTCATTAGGGAAGTTCATGTGCTTAATAAACAGAACAGGTAGATGTAAAGTTGCTAAATTTAACACGATTTTAATATCTGCCATAATTTGATGCTCCAACATATTTTACTGAGGGAATCACGATAAATTTAGCGAAAAATTCATCATAAATTTATTGAAAAAATATTAAATTGAACTTAAAAAACAATCAATGTCACCGGCAAATTAATTGGTCGCCAAAGGCGGCTAGTTATTTCATTATATGGAGACCCTGATGTTTAACTATTCAAAATAGTACAGAAAAAAATATCCAATCTAATATGCATTTTGAGAGAACGCCACTTCCTGCTCACTGATTGTATACAAAATTTGCCACTGATCTACAGTTTCGGTGAAAGATTACATACTAAGATCGATCAGATAGCTTGTTTCGTTTTTATTTGCCATGCATACATATCCCTAAATAAATAGAGCAACCAATGGCATAGCAAAAAACAGAATTGTTTCAAATTTTAAACGTATAGTTCATTTTTGGATTCGAAAATCCTCCGCACCTTTACGCATGAGTCAAGAAGCGTTTATTTAGTCAAAATATGGGTGCGAGGAGTGATGAAAGGAGGAGATGTTTTCATTTAACAATAATGTGAACTTTGAAGCCGTAAAAACTGCGAATAACGCGTAGTATTGTCGGAAAAAGATACTAATTCACAATAAAATACTTTTGAATAATTTTTATTTACTGTAAAGGGTCTAAATATTAAATTATGATGAATAAACAAAAGATTTCTGTCCTTAAAATTCACTGATTAAATTTTTTTTTACAAAATAATAATAATTTTTATGTTAAAACAATTCTTTCTTTATTTGTTATTGGACTTTTTAAATAACATTTTAATATTAAGGACGGTAGATAATCTCAGTCACATTTAATTATATTACATAAAATATTCTTCGTACCATTTCTGAAAGCTTGGCCACTTGAACTAAAGATGGGCTTACACGCAGCCAATTATAAGATTCCAGTAAGTCACTCATGCGCGGAACAAAGATGGCCCATACATTGAAAGAGCGGACAATAGTAAGTTCTTGTCTCGAACAGTTCTTGCGCATGCATGATATTACTCGATGGATCATCGCTGGCTGAGTGTAAACCAATCTTAACCATATAAGCAATCAATACGCAATTTTAAGTTAAAATAAAATATTACGGATAATATTAAATACCATGACACTTACATGCATATAAAAAAATCTGAATGAAAAAATATCTAATGAGGCGAAAATTAAGGTCAAAGAGCGATGCGGCTTGTAAATTGCTATTTTCATGGACACATATAAAAAATGCAATTCTAAAAAGGGTATCAGAAGGATTCATGACGGTCTGAAACGTATAGATCATCAAAATCTCGGGATTAAATTTCTTTCCTAATGTCTTTAATTTCTTTCTATGCTGAAAAGATGAGAAAACACCGAATATTATATTTTTAGAAAGCTAACTAAATTGAAACTAAGTTTCCAAAAATTACAGTCATTAATTTCTTTGTGTACTGAATTGACGGGGAAACATCGAAATTATATTTTTAGAAAACTAATTAAATTGAAACTAAGTTTACAAAAATTACAGTCATTAATTTCTTTGTATTGCTGAGTTGACGGGAAGACATCGAAAATTATATTTTTAGGAAACTAACTAAATTAAAACTAAGTTTCCAAAAATTACAGTCATTAATTTATTTGTATTGCTGAGTTGACGGGGATACATCGAAATTATATTTTTAGAAAAGTAATTAAATTGAAACTAAGTTTCCAAAAATTACAGTCATTAATTTATTTGTATTGCTGAGTTGACGGGGATATATCGAAATTATATTTTTAGAAAACTAATTAAATTGAAACTAAGTTTCCAAAAATTACAGTCATTAATTTCTTTGTGTGCTGAGTTGACGGGGATACATCGAAATTATATTTTTAGAAAAGTAATTAAATTGAAACTAAGTTTCCAAAAATTACAGTCATTAATTTATTTGTATTGCTGAGTTGACGGGGAAACATCGAAATTATATTTTTAGAAAACTAACTAAATTGAAACTAAGTTTCCAAAAATTACAGTCATTAATTTCTTTGTGTGCTGAGTTGACGGGGAAACATCGAAATTATATTTTTAGAAAACTAATTAAATTGAAACTAAGTTTCCAAAAATTACAGTCATTAATTTCTTTGTGTGCTGAGTTGACGGGGATACATCGAAATTATATTTTTTGAAAACTAACTAAATTGAAACTAAGTTTCCAAAAATTACAGTCATTAATTTCTTTATGTGCTGAGTTGACGGGGAAACATCGAAATTATATTTTTAGAAAACTAATTAAATTGAAACTAAGTTTTCAAAAATTACAATTCTAATTTCTTTATATGCTGAGTAGACGGGGAAACACCGAAATTATATTTTTAGGAAACTAACTAAATTAAAACTAAGTTTCCAAAAATTACAGTCATTAATTTATTTGTATTGCTGAGTTGACGGGGAAACATCGAAATTATATTTTTAGAAAACTAACTAAATTGAAACTAAGTTTCCAAAAATTACAGTCATTAATTTCTTTGTGTGCTGAGTTGACGGGGAAACATCGAAATTATATTTTTAGAAAACTAATTAAATTGAAACTAAGTTTCCAAAAATTACAGTCATTAATTTCTTTGTGTGCTGAGTTGACGGGGATACTTCGAAATTATATTTTTTGAAAACTAACTAAATTGAAACTAAGTTTCCAAAAATTACAGTCATTAATTTCTTTATGTGCTGAGTTGACGGGGAAACATCGAAATTATATTTTTAGAAAACTAATTAAATTGAAACTAAGTTTTCAAAAATTACAATTCTAATTTCTTTATATGCTGAGTAGACGGGGAAACACCGAAATTATATTTTTAGGAAACTAACTAAATTAAAACTAAGTTTCCAAAAATTACAGTCATTAATTTATTTGTATTGCTGAGTTGACGGGAAGACATCGAAAATTATATTTTTAGGAAACTAACTAAATTAAAACTAAGTTTCCAAAAATTACAGTCATTAATTTCTTTATGTGCTGAGTTGACGGGGAAACATCGAAATTATATTTTTTGAAAACTAACTAAATTGAAACTAAGTTTCCAAAAATTACAGTCATTAATTTCTTTATGTGCTGAGTTGACGGGGAAACATCGAAATTATATTTTTAGAAAACTAATTAAATTGAAACTAAGTTTACAAAAATTACAGTCATTAATTTCTTTGTGTGCTGAGTTGACGGGGAAACACCGAAATTATATTTTTAGGAAACTAACTAAATTAAAACTAAGTTTCCAAAAATTACAGTCATTAATTTATTTGTATTGCTGAGTTGACGGGAAGACATCGAAAATTATATTTTTAGGAAACTAACTAAATTAAAACTAAGTTTCCAAAAATTACAGTCATTAATTTATTTGTGTGCTGAGTTGACGGGGATACACCGAAATTATATTTTTAGAAAAGTAATTAAATTGAAACTAAGTTTCCAAAAATTACAGTCATTAATTTCTTTGTGTGCTGAGTTGACGGGGAAACATCGAAATTATATTTTTAGAAAACTAATTAAATTGAAACTAAGTTTACAAAAATTACAGTCATTCATTTCTTTGTGTGCTGAGTTGACGGGGAAACATCGAAATTATATTTTTAGAAAAGTAATTAAATTGAAACTAAGTTTACAAAAATTACAGTCATTAATTTCTTTGTGTGCTGAACTGACGGGGAAACACCGAAATTATATTTTTAGGAAACTAACTAAATTAAAACTAAGTTTCCAAAACTTACAGTCATTAATTTATTTGTATTGCTGAGTTGACGGGAAGACATCGGAATTATATTTTTAGAAAACTAACTAAATTGAAACTAAGTTTCCAAAAATTACAGTCATTAATTTCTTTGTGTGCTGAGTTGACGGGGATACATCGAAATTATATTTTTAGAAAACTAATTAAATTGAAACTAAGTTTACAAAAATTACAGTCATTAATTTCTTTGTGTGCTGAGTTGACGGGGAAACACCGAAATTATATTTTTAGGAAACTAACTAAATTAAAACTAAGTTTCCAAAAATTACAGTCATTAATTTATTTGTATTGCTGAGTTGACGGGAAGACATCGAAAATTATATTTTTAGGAAACTAACTAAATTAAAACTAAGTTTCCAAAAATTACAGTCATTAATTTATTTGTATTGCTGAGTTGACGGGAAGACATCGAAATTATATTTTTAGGAAACTAACTAAATTAAAACTAAGTTTCCAAAAATTACAGTCATTAATTTATTTGTATTGCTGAGTTGACGGGAAGACATCGAAATTATATTTTTAGAAAACTAACTAAATTGAAACTAAGTTTCCAAAAATTACAGTCATTAATTTCTTTGTGTGCTGAGTTGACGGGGAAAACCGAAATTATATTTTTAGGAAACTAACTAAATTAAAACTAAGTTTCCAAAAATTACAGTCATTAATTTATTTGTATTGCTGAGTTGACGGGGAAACATCGAAATTATATTTTTAGAAAACTAACTAACTTGAAACTAAGTTTCCAAAAAATTACAGTCATTCATTTCTTTGTGTGCTGAGTTGACGGGGAAACATCGAAAATTATATTTTTAGAAAACTAACTAAATTGAAACTAAGTTTTCAAAACTGACAATTCTAATTTCTTTATATGCTGAGTAGACGAGAAAACAGTGAAAATTATTTTAAAAAATACTAATTAAATCGATACAAAGTTTCCAAAAATAGTTACACTGAAACCTTAGATTTTAATGATACATTATCTATACCTGAGGAAAAAAAAATTCGATAAATACTGTACCGCCCTATCTGTAAAGCACTTAAAACAAATGCTAATAGTAAAAAAAAAAAAAAAAACTATCACGAGTGTTCTGTATAAAACCAAAAGCAAGGAAAGAAAATTGTAGCTTCCCTTTCTGACAAAATTGATTGTTTTGACTCAGCTAAAAACACTTCATCCCGACATACTAATTTAATTATTTTCTGGCACTTCAACAGCACCGTTCGGCTGTAGCACGGGAAATGAAGTGGTAGAAAAATGTTACATCTTTAAATGGATTTTTCCAGCAAACATATTCGCGCCTAAAGCTTATTTTTATGGCTAGATACTCATGTCGAATCGATTGAGTTTGCTGCTCAGATAAAGATTATTTTGGAATTATTTTTTGAAGCTATTTTTGTTCAGTTAAATAGATAATGTAGATATTTTTCCTTTTTATTGTTTATTTTAAATATTTGAAGAAAAATAAATCTTCTCTCTTTGTTTTTACATAGCTAATGAGTTTCAGTTCGATTTGATCTAAGTTGAGTATCGAATACTATTTGTATCGTAATCGTTCTAATTATCTCCTCACAAAAATAATAACTTATATCTGGCAACATGTTCATGTATTCATAAAAAAATAAAAGAATTTTTTTTAAGTTGAGCTTTAAGCATTTTTTTGCATTGTTAATCTGCAAATTTTGCCTATTATTGTTTATAATTAGGCCTCGTTAGTGAAACTAAACAATTTATTATGCTTTTTGGTACGACCATTTAACCCCCTACTTGGCGCAATTTTCAAAAATTGCCAACTTGCCAACAATGGTCTTGCGCCGTGTTTTACGAAATGTTCAAAAGCGAGGGAGCAGATGTTCAATCATAGCGCATAATAAAGGCGAAATATAATAGTTTGCCAGTCTAGAGAAAACGGAGGATGCCAGATTTGGCGTGTTATTGTAACTTGGCAAAGAAAGGGTTAAACTCTGGTTCACCCTGCTTTTTTTCTCTTATTCTAAGTATATAGAAGCTAAATTTTGTACTTTGGCAGCCATTTTTGCCAAATAATAGGTGCTAATAATATGCTGTCGTCATTGAAACTATTTTCACCAAATAAAAGAAAAACGTCGCCATCTCGATAATTTTCTAAAAAAATGTTATTTATTAATTAACGGTGAAAGAGCCAAAACTCGTTAAATGTTGCACCAAATTGGCATTGAAATCCTATAAGCGCGCTTCTGACTTACGAGAAGAAAACCAGAAAACTTTTCTGTTGAAATTTGAAAGAAGTAAGAGGTAGGGATTTATAGCAACATTGTCTGTTACCCCCTGTTATCCTAGTTGCAGAGAGCAAGAAATTTTCTCTATAAACACAAGAGAGCTCACAAAAACAAATTGAAGTTTCAATCGGTCAACAGTTACAGAGCAGCTTCGCTGATGAGATTCAGTCCATGTTCAGATTTCTAAAAGTTCAGTTGCATCTGTTTAAGCTGTTTATATTAAAAATTGTCAAAATTATTGATGTAAAAGATGAAAAGAAATAATCAATCCTTCACCGTTAATTAATAAGTACAAAAAATATATGAAAATATACGATGAAAAGATGGAAGATTTATCTACCATACTGGCGTAAGTTTCGCAAAATCTGTGCCAACTTTCGTGAATGACGCGATAGTATATTATTACCAAATAAAAAATTTAATTTGAAATGTTAATGAATTTTTATGCTATAAGTCTCGTCAGAACAGTAATAACAACAACAACAACAACAAACGATTCTTGGGCATACATAAGTAGAACATACACCTTTGAACGCGACAAGTTAGAGTCACAATAAGATTAACGGATGAAATGTGGCTCGCAGTCTTTACTCAAAGTTGTAGATTTTTATTAAATTTTGCATGAAATCTAGAGAAGACGGATTAGTATCTGTCTTCTCGCCAAGTACATCAAAATCGCGCCAATGCTCCAAAAACTCGCCGAAACCCATCTTGGATGGTTAAGAGAACAAGTAACAAATAGCTTTTTAAGATTTCAATAAAGAATTGACAAGATCCCATTTGACGAGAAATCGATTTAAAATAATTCATATTTGACGATTGGACATAATATTTTTTTCGGCTATATTTAATATTTTAGCTGAAATTCATCAGTAGGAAAACTCTTTGCTTCTCCGGAGAAAGTAAAAATACTATAATATAAATCAAATTTATATTATAGTCCTAACATTTTCAAATAATTCAAATTTCATTATAATACTTTTTTAATAATAATAAATAAGCATTTAAAAATTATTTCTACATTTGGGAAAGTTCTGTATTTCTGCGGTGTGCGAAACATTTTTTCAATTTTTTTTTTTAATGCGTTGCTCTAAACTATATTTCTGTTATGTTGTTCGGAAAGTAATTTCATTTTTTTACCAACAGAGGACTTAATTATTCTTTTTCACATCCAGCCTCACATTTAAACCGCTTAACCATTATATAATTTGACAACTTATATAGTAAAGCTTGCTTGTGAAAAAGTTCGATTGATTCTACGCAGTAGTTTTTGGTTGGCACACGTTCAAACATGGAAAGTAAAAAGCAGCATTTTCGGCATATTTTAATTGGTTTTATTAAATCTAGTTTGGTAACTCGTCAAAAGCTTGGATGGAATATACTGTCATGCCCACCTTATTCTCCAGATCTGGCACCTTCTGATTATTATCTGTTCCGATCTCTACAAAAATTTTTAGACGGTAAAACCTTTACTTCAAATAAGAAGGTCAAAATTCACCTATATCAGTTTTTTTTTTTTTTTTTTTTTTTTGCCAGCAAAGACTTTATGAGCGTTGAATTATGCTACTACCAGAAAGATGGCAAAAGGTATTGGACCAGAATGGAAATATATAATTCAATGAAATATTTATTCACTATAAAAAATTGTCTTTTATTTTCATAAAATGATCAAAATTATATTCCGAACAACTTTATAGAATAATAGCAGAAATAATAGTTCAAAAATTTGTTTGCTTAAAAAAACTTGCATTGTAACAATAACATATGAATCTACTAATAAAACAACATTTTCAATTAATTAAACTTGATGTAATTATTGAATTCTTTATTTATTCTATTTATTAAATTTAAAATATCAAATTAAATTAATTTTTCACTTCAACCTTCTCATATATTTTTTCATAACATCCCTAGCGAATTTTTTTAACAATAAAAAACACAACGACAAGAGAAAAATAATGATTGTAGTATTTCCACTGGACACTTGGGGTTTTGTAGTTGAATCCTTGTTGGTAGTAGAAAAAAATATTTTCTACCAAAGACACCCATTTCACTACCAGTAGAAAATAACAATAAAAAAAAGTTTTTCTCAAAATCACAGCAAAGGTTCTATGTAATCTTTAGTAAAGATTAAATGCACTTTTCTTGCTATTTTTTTTATTTCACCTAGTATACGAACAAAACTGCTACGAATTCGAATGCCCTTTACTTCGTTCTTTTTTCGTCATTCGAAACCACTCGCTACTTTAAGCTCACCGTCGAAGATCGAGGATTACTCATCTTAAGGTTCTTCCATTCTTAGAGCGCGGAAAGATGTCCCATGCCACCCACTGGAAATGTGCAGCAGCAATGACATAAAAACCCAACTTTTCTTCGCTCGGACCTAACAAATAAAAATCACTTCTCTGAACTTTCTGGACATACTTGCTCTTTTCTCCTGGTTTAAGAATATTCCGCAGAGTTTAGAGGTGGTATAGAAGATGAACAATGCTGAGCAGACGATTTTTTTATTTTTTTTAAATAACCGAACTCAGAATGTCTTTTTTTTTTTTTCCTGATGCGTTGAAGTTGCAGTATTTATTTTGTGAGCTTATAAATCTTCAAAGCTGCTAAACTAGTAAATTCATAGAGATATGCCATTATTATTTTTCAGAAGAGGATTTTATATTTAACTAGCCGCCTTTGGTGACCAGCGTGTTCGTCTCAGATTACTGAATAGTTGGATTGTTAAATGATTAATATGAAATACATTTTTTTAAAAAAATCATCTTGTTATTGGGTACGATTGCAAAACGTGAATTTAATTGAATCAGTTTACAACAAGAAAAGTGTGTATATTACGAAATGAAAAGAGAAGTGAAAAAGGGCCGGGATAGCCTGGTTGGTAGAGTGTTGGATTCGCGTCCTTTAGGTTGCGAGTTCGAACCCCGCCGGCCGAAGATTCCCCGCGTGCTTGGCAGCTGACGCGCGTATAAATCTGTCGTCGTCACAAAGTCCTCCATGTCGAGAGTAATACCACTGGGGGTACTGGATCAGGGGTGATCGTTCTCTGATTCAGGTCTAAATTACGATCTGTGGATGAATGTATGAAGTCCGAACCGTAAAAAGGGTTGTGACGTGTGTGTGTAGCTAAGTCGTTCTCTTGGCTCTAGATAGTGCTATTATAAAAACAACAGACGCTCCCCCACAGGCTTAAAATCGCTGTCTATCGCTGTCTTCGTAACAGTGGGCTTGTCCATGGCAAGTGCCATAAGAAACAACAAGAGTATGAGAACAAACGTTTTAATGAATGAGTTTGAGTCCATAATAGCATTTAAAAATATACTTACAAAATATGTATCCAATTGAATTGAAAAATATGATTAAAATTCAGCGAAAAAAGTTGCATAGAAATCGAATTGATATCATTAAAAGGGTACTTTTCTTAAAATCATTTTTCTAAGATAATTGCTTTGGAAGATATTCAAATCAATCTCCATAGGCAAATCATAGCGACTATCCGTCTGATGACGGTTGAACCTGTTTTTGTGATTGTTTAAACTTTGTTTGAAGCCCTATTTCTAGATTTCTTTTATATCTCCTTTCCTGAGTGAACTTTTTGGTGATGAGGCGAACCCACTCTGCAACACTTCTAATAACATTTTGTAACTACATTAATTGGCTGTAAAAGCGTTCAATTAAGAAGTCTGAAATTCGTAAGATGGTTTTGTTTACATTTTCTAATCGACCACAAGTGCTGTTCATTTCAGTATCCTTAGATTATCACTTTTCCACGATTCTACCTTGCTATGGGGTGAGACGCGGGAGGATGAGCGCATTTCCGGAATTAGCATTTATTTCCGTCATATTAGATACTTTTTCCTTCAGTTGTTTTTTTCTCGCGTGTATATGAGCGTCGTGTCGTTTCTGACTATACTATTTTATTTCAATTCAAAATTGAGTATTGATTGTTTTCTAATCCGTGAATGAACAGTAATAACAGATATTTCTGTGTCACGCACATTAGCTTTTTATAATTATAGATTTTTGTGATGCTTGTTTGGATGACAGAAATCGGAATATTTCTGAAATTTTCTTCAGCAAATATTATTACAGTGTAAAAAAATCATATTTCAAACAAATATAAATTTTCACCCATAACTGAATAAAAGCATTCATTTCAAGAACAAGAATTTCAGACCCATGGTCAAGAATGAATTATCTTTGAGGCTTCGCAAATGTTAGCAAATGGAAGATAGTTTTAAATATAATTTCATGGCTTAGTTTTATAAATTATTAATTTTAATATAAATTGAAATCATTGTGGATATGTCTGTACGCATATTCTATTTCTTCTTCTACACAAATGGGCCAAATTCAAAAAAAGAGAAAGAATATTGTAAACTTTTGAAACTAAAAGAATTCATTAAATTTTCAGTTAATATTCCGTTAATCGCGTGTTTTTTACTTCTCATATACATAGTACAGAGAAAGTATAGTAATCATCAAAAGATTCGAGCTCGAGATTTTGACGAATCCCCGTTTTAGACCTCCCTCAGATAAGAAGAAAAAAAAAGCATTTTTGGAAAAAGTACGTTTGTCTATGACAAAGATAACTCAAAAACTGTTGAAATTTAGTATACTGTCTTTATACCAAATTTGGAGGGTTCTATCAAGTTTTGAGTCGGTTCAGAGGGTTTGTCTGTTCGGCTGTTCGAATACAAACTACAAAGCGATAATTACAATTCGATAACTACAAAGCGGAGAGAGCTACACGGATAAAATTTGGTGCACAGATTTAACATTTATAATATAGACACCTGTCAAATTTGGAACTACGGCTTGGTTTGTACTTCCAGAAATATGTAAACGGGATAATGAAAAACGCAATGAATTAAATACGTCAAATTTAGTATGGGACTTTTGACTACAAGTGCAATTTTGTGTCAAATTTTTGTTTCAGTCCGTTGAGAAAAAACGTGTCAAAAACACAAATCCGATTTTTTGGATACGATTAACGCATGACAGGGATTAAAAACTCGCCAAGGATAAAACTATAAATTCGTTAAAAATTCTTTCACACTAAAGTAATTATTACGTAACTATTGTACGTCAATGACATGCAAGCGTTCTCTGGGGTAACAGCTTTATTAGAGAGTATGCGAGAAAGTTTTCGGGAGACCACTGTTGCCGATTTTTCCAGAACAAATGTGATCGTCAGATGCACCTGTATAGATTGTTAATATTAATAAATAGTGATAGAATAATATAGATATATAAACAGAATTTAAAGTAGATATAAGCCAAAACACAATAAATTTTTTTCCAAAACAAACTAGGAAGATAGCAAAAAAGAATTTTCTCCGAGACATTGTATCATCTAGTTATTGCAAAAAAGTAGTCGTATATATGATAGATAAGGCGCGAGCGACTAACGTAATGTTAATGAGAAATGAACCGAAATACTGCCATTTTCTAGCAGTAACTTTGAATCAAATTATCCCCAAAAATATCTTTATATTTGCATAAAATTCAAACTTTTATCTTTTTAATGATACTAATTTCATTTATCTCTTTTCATTTCCTATAACTGTTGTTTATTTTTCAAAATTTAATAAATATTTAAATAGATGCAGACGATTTTGAAACAAGAAAATATAATTAGTTGAGAGACAATGGTGAGACTTTGAACTTTTCTATTTTTATTTTTTGATGCTTGTTTTTATTTTAAAAATATTTTTGTTTTTTGCTGGTTTCAGAAGATTTTTTAAATTCATTTGATTGGATTAAAAGTTTCTGCCGTTATTTTGCATTTCAACTTTACTTGCTTTTTCAGCGAAGTAATAATTCGGTACTATTTTTAATTCAAAAGAGTACAAAACTCTGAGTAGCAAGAAATTTAGGAAACGATTGAACAACGACTTGAAAAGAAAGTTCACTGTTCAAATTCAAAAGAAAATAAGGAAAATGAAGCATATGCGGGAAAAAAAGAAATCGATTTCCGACGACATCAATATTTTTAGACTCAGTGAGACCATGCTGAAGTATCACAAGCTGATGAATCTGTTTTAAATTAATTAATTAATTATCTTTATATATTTTCTTTAATTCAGCATAAAGCTTTCTTCTATTTAAGAGTTTTATGATCAAAATTTGAAGAAGTTATCAAATTTATGGAGAAAACTAGCTATAGGTTCAATTTATATTCACATTTTAATTAAATAACGTTTCAAACGGAAATAGGATTTTGCATATTATATCATTTTATACTAAAATAGTTTTTACTTTGAAAATACTAAACACGGAAGTATTTTAATCCCTAAGGACACAGGGTATAATAATCAGTTATGTATAGATATTAATTAGAATTTTAATGAACAGTTAACCTTTAGTTCAAAAAAAGCATTGTTCTTTATTGCTGTCTTTAAATTTTTACAAAATTTTAATATCTATTGTGAACTATCCTTATTTCCTGGTGCATTGAACAGCATAATGTATCGTTCGAGGTCGTACTTTCTTTTTCCCCTTAAGATATCCGACTAGGTTCGGAGGGAATTGTTAAAAAAAACTAACATTTCAACGTTTATTTGATGTTCGTTATTAAGATCAATATAAGGGAGATCAAAAGGGAGATTATTTAAATATATATGTAACTTTTGGAGGAAAAGTATATTTTGATGTAAATTTTAGAATTTAATTACCAAAGACTAGGATTGTTCTAGAAATTTTTTTTTACAGTTTTCTATTTTTCTTTGTAACATATCTTAGAGTGTAACTAAGAATTATCTAAGAATTATATTCAAAAATAAATTTTTTGTGTACAATATATGAAATTTTATATGGAATTTTGAAATTCTTTTTAACAATATTTACATTAAACAATCAATAATCTACTTATAGAGCATTCTACGTCAAATCTATAGTTCATTACATTCTGCAACTACAAATAGCAACTAAATGACTCAGATGTATTTCGTAATTTTTTTTGTTTGTTTTGGGGCCCCCCTCTGTCTTTTTATGTCTTTCTGTCTTTTTATACTAATTTATTATTTTCTTTCCATTAACTGAATTAAAGATGCATAAAACGATCAACAATGGGTTAAGAAAATAATTTTCTTTTAAAATTAAAAACAACAACATGCTAATATCATAGTTTTTAGTAAAATTATTCGATGTGTAAAAATGAAGACTTTTGATTGGCCAAATTTGTCCATCCTAATTGCGAAAATTTAGCTGAATACCGCCGTAGAAAGCCATGGATTTACGAAATATAGATTTTTTTTTTGTATTTATGCTATAGATTAATGAAGAAGCTAACATAAAACTGACGGATTTTACACTGTACTGATATTTTGTTTTTTTAAAAAAAAAGCTAATTGAAGAAGGAAACATAGAAAAAACTTTCTATTCGATTTGAGAACCTCCCTAATGTGAGGGCTCAGGACAACTGCCCACATGCTCTTGCTTTAGTCAGACTCTGAGTATAGAAAATAAAAAATGCTTTACCCGCATTTTTTACAATAAGAGAGCTTTACAATTCTGCTTTCGGTAACATTGACGGTGTAGCATGTTTTTGCAAGTATATATTTTTCAAAATAACTTAAAATATATATTATCTACAAAAGATGATATATAAAAATCCTTTGCTTCTTTTAGAACCAGAAATTTAAAAAAGAAAATGAAATTTTTTTCCCTCTTAGTGTTTTGATGCTAAAATATTACAATTTGGAAAATGGTTAACTTAACAGATGATATGGAAATGAATTATTTTGTTAAGACTTGCTTAATTTGTAAAATCACTTTGATTAGACCAATATTAGTGCCGTAAAAAATGGTACTGCTGTAGCTATGATACAGATACAGAGCAACGTAACTTAGAGAGAGGAAAAGAGAGCCTACATGGTTGCAGTTAGAAAACAAGTATTTATAATTAGGTATACCGTCGATTAAGTATTTTATTAAAAGTCTAACAGTCCCCAGACAATTTTAAAGTAAAAACCAAAAATATTTTATTATACCTCGAGACTTGATTTACTATAATAAACTTTGGCTACGATTTTTTATAATAATTTTATTAAAACAGTTTATAGATAAGATGTAGTGATTATTTAAATTACTGTCTAGAAGTTGCTCTGAATGAACACCAACTGCCTGACTAGAAATAATTAAATGAATGGGTCTACTATCTAGAACTAGAGAAAGAACAGAGAAAATAGTTATAATTACTACTAATAGTCGTGTATTGAAAGTCTAACAGATAGAATAAATAAATAAAACGGCATAAAACGGCAAACCTCAAACCAGCAGGAATGATGTTTGCATACCTTTTTCCCATACTTCTTATAAAAATATTATCTCCTTCCTAATACATAAAATTGTGGATTTGGGAGAAGGCGGTGAATACCTTGCATGGCATTGGAGAACTATAGTTACGAAATATTGAATTTTGTCACGAATATAGTATTTTTACTGAATCTATCATGGGAACTTTGGAAATCCTGGTATACTGTTTATGCATAAGTACCGAAAATCGAATTTGTGTTTGGCACAAAATTTTTCAGTCCGACTGACACCAAAATTTGACACAGAACTTCAATTGCAATCATATGATCTCATACTGAATTTCATTTATTTAATTTAAGTCACTGCATTTCGGTTATTGTGTGAATGCACGTGAAAGTAAAGACTGACAGAGAATCAAACCTTCGACAAATTTGGTTCAAAATTTTATAAGAATCTAGATAGATCTTAGATATTTTATCCTCCCATCGATGACGGGGCATACTTCCTTAGGGAAGGGTTGTACCACGACCGGTGAAGGCCCTTAGGACTCAACCACAGTTTCTGCCAGTGTTGTTGTTGTGGCGGTCCGGTCATTCAGTATTATTTATCCGTGTGCCTTCGGGCGGGTTGCAAAGAGATATGATATAACTTAAATACTAAACCTGTGTATCAAATACGTTTTGTAGTTATTGTTTTCATTTTTACTTGGGCAGTCTCACTTTTTCCGAATGGGGTTTGTTCAAAATCTGAAAGAATTCTAAAAAATGTAATGTAAAGTTTGTATACCAAATTTCATCTGTATAACTTAACGTATTTTTCTATAATTTTACTCATAGTCACACAGACCTAATTCCAAAAATGTATTTTTCAGATTCTTGGAGATTTAACATGCCAAAATCTGGAATTCACATTTTTAGTGATTAAATACTTTTTCTTCATATATTTCGCATACAAGAAAGTAAAACTCTTTGCGTATATTATACACAAGAAAGTAAAAAGAACAAAAACAAAGTCTACATTGTTTTGTACCGTATGTATCTGAGGAAAGAAAGGAAGAAATTGAAATGATATAGAACATAAAATATGATAATTGATTCATACATTGTGTGCTGGTTTAAATTTGAGAATTAATAAAATGCTTGTAGTTTACTTTATGGTTTTGCTTGCTTTTATTTTATTGCCGATTATTATTCAAGCGATTAAAATCAAAACCGAAAATTTCGTTTATGCATCGAATTAATTACCATTTTCTTAAAAACTAAAAATTGAAAACAAAATAACCAGATAATGTTTAGAATAGCAATGAATTTACTTATTGCGATAATAATTCTTTAACCAAATCTAGATTCTTCTAACATCAAACAATAAAAATATTTCTTACTTTACTAGTTGATGATTCAGACGATATTTTAATAGTATTCAAGTAGTTGCTATTAAAAAAATTGTTTGCCGAAAAAATATCTTTTATTTTAAAACATGGACGATAAATTTTCGGCTGAAAAGAAATTATAAAAATAAATCAGCATTCATTAACATAAACTAAAGAGGAAAATAAATTCTTTATCCGCCTTTTATTCCTATCCATTTCATCACTGAACTTGTAGAAAGGAAGAACTATTTGAAAGAAAATGGAATCTTACACACATTCCACATTTGTATTTATCAAATCTGTTCTTCGATTGCATTCTCTATGCTTTCTTTCACTGCAACCGTGTCTTAATGCCTTTGTCTTTTGGGGTAAATAAAAGTCTACTGTAACCGTGGGGGAAAATAATTCTTTCTGACCAAACGAGAAGTTACGAAACGAGAAACTGTCGCCTAAAAGCCGAAAAACGACAGTTGTAGGGCGAAATCACGATAGAAGAATGTAATTTTGACTCTGCGCCCAGAACAATCTTTGTCCTTTAAATTCTTAGTAAATTTCGTGTTCTTTTTTTTTTTTTTTTTTTTTTTTTTTCTTTCCACAGATAGAATTCAGTGGGAAACGTTGATATTTCTTTTTCTGGAGATTCATTGATGATATTCGGTTTTCATGAGCATAAAGAATACTACGGTTAACTCTCGTTTAAAATGTCTTAAATTCAGCACTGCAAACTTCCTTTTCTAAAATTATATAGAAATAATGTTTAATAAATTTGTTTTGTAAAAAATATTTGCATTAATTATATTTTAACTGTGGCATTTGATTGCCAATTTGTTTATGAGAGTAATTATTGGGAAAAATTTCAATAAAATCACTTATACATGTACGAGTATTTTCTGGAATTACCGATAAAAATTTTGAGAACATGTTTAATTTAATTTATTAAAATTTCAAAAAGCATTTAAAAATCGCTTTTAGATACACATTTTCATCTTTTGTGCCAATTTTGGAAATTCTTTGTTTGTCATAGATTTCCAATATATAGAAACGTATATGCATTTATCTCTTTATTATTATTTAGACTAGAATTCTTTGCCGACTAACTCAAATATCAGACAAATTTGTTACGTTTCATATTAATTTATACTTATCTTGCTGCTTAATTTTCCTTGTATGAAATTTCATATTTTGATAGACAATTTATCCCCATAGTTTCAGATCAGAATAAAGAGATATATTGGTAATATCTATAAAAATAAAGAAATCTATTCAAATGAAATTAAAATTTAAAAATTCATTGATCTCTAACTGAAAGACAGACATTAAAAAGACAAAGCTGAAAGATAGACACACCTGTGATTTATCAAACGGGTACGTTGAAAAAAAAAGCAAAATATGAAACAAAACTTAAATATTTTAGATAAATATTAAAAGAGATTTAAAATTATATTACGGTATACTATGCAGTAACGAAATAAAAACGAAAACTCATTGTCCAAAGAAAGCAAATTGCTATCAAAACCTTAATAATGTAATTGGTTTGAATTTCATCACCATAAAGATTAAGCCTAATTATGATCAATTCTTTAACTTATTTTTAAATATTTGTGAAAAATAAGAGAAATCTTGCATCAAGACTGAAGACTAAACTGGGATTATTGAGAGATAATTTCCTGAAATTTAAGGAGGATGCGATAAAATTGTTTTTAAAGCTACAATATATTCCGAAGATATTTAAGTAAAAAAGTTAAAATTTCTATTAATTTCTAATTAAATAAAATTTAAATTTAAATTCTATAGAACGTTTTTGGAGGTGTACATTTCCATAGTCCAAAAGTATACTGATGCCCAATTAAGCAGTTTTAAGTTCCAAGATCTATAATGGATACAAACATATGATTATTTGCTTTTATTGTTAGAAGAGATTTTTCTTGTATCAGTGGAATGCATACATGATATTTCCCCAAAATTTTTCTGTGTGTATTTGCGTTCTTAATGATTTGTCTCGCTTTAATAAAATTTGTTGGTGGTTTTGCAATAACTTAAACAAATATGTATAAAGAGAATGTTACTTCCATGAAAGGTCTTTGGTGATGATATTTTATGTAAAGAATCACACCCAAAATGTTTTCATGCATATATTTATTTTAAAGGACGTTTTACAACGTTTGATTTTTAGTTATACATTTTTATTTAACTTGATTTACTTCCTGTTTGCAAAGATTGAATTTTGTCATCAATTTTTTTTTTCACATCCTCATGTGTCAAAGTTTTAAAATTGTCTGTACTTGTGGACATTGAATGACACTGAATAATTTTAATAATTTCAGCAAATTTTTAATTGTCAGCAAACCGATTCAGTAATTTTTAATTGTCAGCAAACCGATTAATTTAATTAAAATATAATTCTATACATATGGCACCATCATTCGGCAGATTTAAAGATTAATTGATTTCAAAATTCCATAATATTTGCTATGATATATTTATAAATTAAATATTAATAAGTAGAAAATAATTTTTAAAAATTTCTTCTTTTTTTATATACTAAAAAATGTATTCTAAAACTGTTGTTATTTAATTTATTTTTGTTTTAACCAATTACTCGCTAAAACAATTGTGAATAAGACATTAGTATATAATCTTTCAAATTTTTTAACACGCAATTTAAAATAGCTGAATTATTTTTGTATTCTTTCAAAGTAATGGTGCAAGAAACGGTCCATCAATCATCTCATCTCTTGGCAAAAACACTGGATGATGTAAGAGAGAGAGATTCTTTTGAAATCTGTCAACAAAATTCATGTTACAACGTGATAAATTGTTAATCGATACCGTAATTATGTTTAAAAAGAAACTGACAGACATATTTATATTTTTTATGCTTTAATATTCCATTTTTTAAAAATTTTATATCGTTATTTGAAAGACGGATGAAAAAATAGAATCCTTGGTATGAACCACTCGGAACAACAAGTAGCTTTAAGCGCGGCTTCTGAACTTAGTAGAAAAATAAAACTATGCTGGTACCTCACTCAAGTTGTTTGTCTTTGTCAAATTTGTTTGTTTATATCTCAAGGGAAATAAATTCGGAATGCGTGGTTTTGTCAACTAAGCAAATTTTTCTTTTTGCCTTTTTGTTTTTGTCAAAGAATTTATACGCGAGATTTGTAAGAATTCTCAGTTTTATACTTTTTTAAATTCGAATAAATCATTATTATAATCCTGACTAAATACAATAAGAACAAAAAGGGAGATGCATTGATCAAGTTAGATCGAATTAGATCCGACTTTCAATGTAAATAACACATTACCGAGAAGTGCAAAACATGTTTTTATTTTTACACCTAACAAATGGTTTAATTTAGAGTAAAAATAAAAAAAAAATCAACAAAATCCATCTAAATTGAAAAGTTTCAGAAGCATTTTAAATAAACATACGTAGAATTTTGCATCAAAAAATTGAGAATACACCAATAAAATTTTTGCAATATCACGCATAGAAACGAAGTGTTACTATTAAGTTGCGTGTCTTTTGGCTCTTAAAATGGCCTCTAAACGTCATGATACCTATTCGACCCATTTTTGGTGGTATCTGAAGATATTTTACCGCATTCTTCTTGCAACACTTGTTTTAAATGGGTTTTGTTTCTAATTTTGTGTTTTTGGACCACTGTTTCGAGTGTGGTCCACAGATATTCAAGGGTATTGATGTCGGGGTACTGTGGTGGTGTGTGTAACTGCTGTTTACAATTCAAAAGACACCACATTTTGACGTTATGTGCATTCTGTTTGGGGTCGTTGTCCTACTGGAAAATGAAATTTCCATCTCAGTCAAAATTTTTAGCACTTTCCTTTAGATTGCTGCGAAGTATATCAAAGAAAACCATATCATTTATAATGCCATCTATAAAAATTAAATTTCCTACCCCGGATGAAGTCATGCAACCTCAAATCATGACGGAGTCATCATCATGTTTAAATGTAGGACGTAAATTTTTTGGATACAAAGCAGTATTAGGCTTTCTCCATACAGACGATGGCTGTCACTCCCAAAAATGGTGAGTTTTTTTTCATTACTAAATATAGCTTTCTTCCAAAGGTTATTGGTCTTCAACTCATGAGTTTTTGTAAACGTCAAACACTTTTTCTGAATTTACAAGCTGATGCACAGTTTCTCTCTAACAATGCAACTTTTATATCCAGCTTGTATAATGGCATTTCGCACAGTTTCAGCACTTGCATTTTTGTCTATGATTTGAGAAGTTTCTGCAGCAAGCTGGATGAACCATATGGTCGTAGTAATCTAAAGGAAAGCTAAAAATTTGGGGTTTAGATGGAAATTCCATTTTCCAGCAGGACAACGACCCCAAACAGAATGTACGTAAAGTCAAAATATGGTGTCTTTTTCATTGTAAACAGCAGTTACACACACCACCACAGTACCCCGACATCAATACCTTTGAATATATTTGGACCACACTCGAAACAGTGGTCCAAAAACACAAAATTAGAAACAAAATCCATTTAAAACAAGTGTTGCAAGAAGAATGGGGTCTTCAGATACTACCCAAAATGGGTCGAATCGGTACCATGACGTTTAGAGGCCATTATAAGAGCCTCTAAACGTCAAGTGTTGCAAGAAGAATGCGGTAAAATATCTTCAGATACCACCAAAAATTGGTAGAATAGGTACCATGACGCTTAGAGGCCATTTTTAGAGCCAAAAGACATGCAACTTAATAGTGACACTTCGTTTCTATGCGTGATATTGCAAAAATTTTATTGGTGTATTCTCAATTTTTTGATGCAAAATTCTACATATGTTTATTTAAAATGCTCCTGAAACTTATCAATTTAGAAGAATTTCTTTGATTTTTCTTTATTTTTACTCTAAATTATACCACCTGTTATGTGTAAAAATAAAAACATGTTTGCACTTCCCGGTAATGTGTTATTTACATTGAAAGTCGGATTTGTCAAGTAAAAGTAAGGTGCACTCTCAATTTTTTGAGCCACTGTAATTCCTTTGCAGATTTTCTCGAAATGGTTTGTCAAAAAAGGGAAGCAGAATATAAGCTAGAATTTAATCCGTATACATTAACTGTTTTATTAGATCATTAGAGAAGCATACTAGCAAATATACTCTATGAAAACAATTAAAATGAAAAGTGACAGAATTAGATTTCAGAACTTTACAAATGGAATGATTCGGAACAATGTTCGCTATATACACGAGGGAGAAAAATACTCGAATCACCTGAGATTTCTGGATATTTGCTTAAAAGTGAAACTAATAAGACAAAACGGTTCGAGTTTATTTCAAGAATGAACCAACTGATTTAGCATTTCTTTTTATTTCATGTATATTTAAACCATTTAAAAAGCGCTGAATCGTCGTCATGCAGATTTTTGCTTTCATATCGTTTGCATCTATTTTTTATTTTCCACTAGATTTAGAATTTAATTCAAGGATATTAGCCATAGAACAATTACGTTGTATAAATTAAAGGATAAAGGTAACATTTCTTCTGCTAAATGTTCTATGAAATTCACTAACTAATAATAATAATTCATAACTATTATGAAAATAAAGCGTTTGCTATTTATAAATTTTATATAACAATGAAAATTGTCAGCACATTTTTTAAACTTTGAAATTAATTTTTAGAAAGCACGATCTTTGTTAAACAAAAAGCTTTTTTTATTAATTTTAAGAAGTGTATAAAAAAACACTCGATGGCGGAAATAACAAAATAAATTTAGCATGGTTTCTAATATATCTCAAAATTTAATTTTAATCTTTTAGCGATATTTTTTTTTCGTTCGGACGTCAAAGACTTGATTTATTTTTATTAGTTTTACTGTTACACCTCAAGGCTAGCTATTTTTAGAGAATTTGTCAGATTTCTTAAAAAGTATCTCCATTCTTATTTTTTTATTTTAATAGAATTCTATTATGTATTAATTTTTTTCGGGTCACCTCATTCCGAGTTTAAAAGACGAGTTGGTTCAAATTCTCAGAGTAAACATTTTATTTTTCCTGTTCGTTGGAACAATGGACAGTTTTATTTAACTGTTGCCACTCAGGCTCAATTTATAAATCTTTTTAATGTGAATGCTGTGAGATACCGATAAAATATTTAGATATCTTTTTATATTCGAATGTCATAGACTTGATATATTTTCATTAATTTTACTGCCCCACTTAAGAAATATTTCCTTCTTATATGAAGTATAACATAAAGAAAATTATGAGATATTATACTAAATAGTGATTAATACTATGTATTAGAAACGTTATTTTGGTGTATTTTGAATATATTTGGTATATCTAAGCATCTATCTGTTTCAATGTGGACTTTTAAAATTACAAAGAACTAAATCGATGGAATTTAAATCCTGATACTAACATAAATTTTTTAATTTATAAAAATTTCGAACAAATGTATTAAGAATTATTTTTCAAAGTACACTAAATATCAAAATAATGTTTCTAAATATTAAAAAAATCTAATATATTAATCTAGGTATAAAGCATCAAACTAAGTATAAAAAACACTATCACTAAAATGTGAAACTTCACAAACAGATTGCAAGAGGTTTGCAAGATTTTTTTATGCACGTTGCCATTGATTTGGAATGAAAATATTACTGCTACCTGTCTACAAATTATTTTCGGAATCCAAAAAGCAAATTTTTAGAATTATGTCTAAATTTGGTATATCAACTTTATATCAAATTCGTAGATTTCTATCGCATTTTGAATTAAATCTATTTGGAAGAAGTTTGCTCTATCCAGATGCCCGAAGTTAACACCATAGCTATAAAGCGAAGATAACTAGGGGGATAAAATAGTTTACAAAGAATTAAAATCTAAATTTAGTACCAAATACATCAAAGAGTTGACCATATGTCCATCTATACTTTCACAACCATATAAACATGATAACTCAAATAACTAATTAACGATATATAAAATTAAATATGTGACTTTATGTCTACAATTTTAATTTCATTAAATTTTAGTTTCAATCGAAAGAATGATATCTAAGATATGCATTCGTTTGTTCTGATACTTGTATATTAACCGTTTCTGCGGGATCAGTCGCTAAAAAACCCACCAGAGGTCGCGCGCTAATAGATTCTTTCTTAACTATTGCTCGTTAATTGCTAACGATTAATATGGAATATGCGAGAAAAAATTTGGTGACAGCACTCCCGCTGATTTTTAAAACACTTTTACGGAAATTTCTTTGTGGTCATTTGACTAAAACAGTTATCAGTAGTTATACTCTGAAATTATCGTCTGACATTTCAAAGACTTTTTATAATACCAAAAATGAGCTTGTAGATGTAGTTTTTTCCGTTTGTATTTGTTTCGTTTTTTTTCCCGTAGAGAAATAGTTTTGTTCTGCTATTTAAGAAAATAGCAAAATCATTGATAAAGAATTATTAAATTCAGAATGCTTAGTGTTAATAAATAAATAAACACCCATAAAAATTTATAAACATCGTCTGGCACTTTCTTATTTTTGAATTTTATTCACACTTTAAAAATCGTTTGATTGATTCTTTGTTTGTTTACAGTTCTAAGTAATGTTTATCATTTTTAAAAACTGGCAATCGTAAAGAAATAACAAGAAGCATTAAAAAAGTGATATATTTTATCACAGATAAATTTATCCCATTCAACAATGTAATATATGATAAAAGGCTCTAAAGAAAGAAAAAAAAATTGAATCTAAAATAAAGAAAAAAATATCGTCTAGCTAAGTTAATTCCAAGTAATATGAAATGTTTAATTAAAAAAATTTGTGAAAAATCGAAGTTTGAGTGAACAGTAAAGATTTTTAAATCGTTTACCATACTTTTTTACTTCAGTTTCACATGAAACTATTTAACGAATGATCAGATCAGCTGAATTATACACACATCCAACCTGGAGAAAAATTTTGTTGAAGCAAAATTAGAAAGCTTGGGATTTTTTTTATGAAATAAATAATAAATAAGACCGAAATGCAAAGCAAAGTCAACATTTTTGGTTCTGATTGCCAGCGTATACAGAGAGGAAAAATCCAAAGAACTTGGTTGGACCTGTAAAGCATGGCGGTGGAGGTTTACTTATATGAGGGTTGCGTGTCAACATTAGGACTAGGAGATTTGGTATTTTTTTGGCTATAATAATAAATCATGTTCTGGATTTAAATATTTTAAAATATAATTTAAAATTATCGGTTTAAAATTTAAGCATTGGAAACATTTTTTTTTATCAAAATAACGATCCTAAGCACAATTTTTTTTTGTTTCTTTTTAACAACTAATTTACAAAAAAAAAAAAAAAAAAGAGAGAGAGAGAGAGAGAGAGAGAGAGAAATTTTTGTGTACATTTAAAATATTCAATGAAATTTTATTAAGAAATAGTTATGGAAAATTTTGGAACATTTTCACATTGAAATATTAATTTTTATTTATGGATAGAGCAGTATTTAAATAAAATTTGTAAGCTCAAGATTACTTTTGGGAGTAGCTGCTGATGTCCAAGCTGATATTCATAGAGGATGATTTATCAGTAACGAAGTATGTTAATTTTGAAAGCTAAATATGAAAGGATAAAAATAAATAATAAACTCTTTCTGGATGAGATTTGCATTGCTGAACTATTGTTGATAATTGAAGACGAACAAGTGGAAGTGGTCTCAACAAAACTTTCTCGCACACTCTCTAATAAAGGGGTTTATATTAGAGAATGGCCAGCATGGCATTGGCGTACAATAGCTACGAAATATTAACCTTTGGCATGAATTTAGCATATTTACTGAATCTATTCTGTTATATTTGGCGAGTTATTTGGTGATTAATCCCTGGCATGCGGTTAATAACATCCGAAAATCGAATCTGTATTTTTGATACGTTTTCTCCAATTGATTGAAATAAAAATTTGTAGAAAAGCTACACTTGTAGTCGCAAAATTCCGTCCAAACTAAATACATTTAAATCATTCAGTTTTTGAATATCACGTTTACAAGTTTCTGAAAATGCAGTCCAAAAGACGCACGCCCCTTGTCGGATTTGGCTCAAATTTTGATATTTGTCTACGCTATAGATGTTAATTATGTGCTTCAAATTTTATCTATTTAGCTTTTTTTGTAGTTATAGACAGACAGCCAGACAGGCAGGCTTCTTCTGAGTGGAGTTTTCTCAAAATTTGATAGAAAACTTAAAATTTGATGTAAAGACCGTTTACCAAATTTCATCCGTTTAGCTCACAGCGTTGTTGAGTTATTTTTGTCAGATAAACAGACAGACTTTTTCCAAAAATTTGTTTTTCGAACTCATTGAGGTGTAAAACCTGCAGATTCGTTAAATTTTCGAGTTACTATACTTTCGATTACTATATTTTCTCTGCACTACGTGTACAGGAAAGTAAAAAAATGCATATTATTTTCTAAGCTCCACTACCTTTATCAAGTGCTTGACATCAAATAACACAAGCTAATTGTTTGAAAACTATAATAATTTTTCTTTATACTCGTAAAAGCGAAAATGATAAAATTACCACTTCAATGATAAAATGGTCAATCACGGTATACTTATTTGCTTTAGTAGGACTAAAAAAACTCTCATGCTAACATTAAATATTACATAAGCTACGAATAAGCTTCAAAAATCTACACAGACCGTTATACTCGAGCTGCTATGAAACAGGTTTATTTAATCAATTGGAACGTTATTAAAGCAATGATAACAGCATTTCATTTGCATTGTTTGAAAGAAAGCAATTACACATTGTAGTCTAAATGATGAGAAAGCGATATTCATTAAATGGGTAAAAAGTGGGCGGAGAAAAGAACAAAAGAATGTCAGTTAAGAACACCAACTGTTGAAAAGAAATTCGTTTCACTTTCCTAACGGTTGCAGAAAGCAACAGTGTCTAGGACGGCTCAAAGAACAATGGGTTCTTAATTGTTCCCCAAGGGTGAGAAATCCAAACAACAATGCGAAGGGCCATTTTCTGTTACTTACTAACCAACATTTTTCATCAAGGTTAGACAGTTAGATGGGCGTGGTCTGTTTGAAATATCTGGTTTACAATATGGCAGTAGCATTTTATATTGTTTAAATGAGATCGTCTGCACTTCTTTGTTATCTAAACAATTGAAAAAGTTGGAAAGATACAAAGAAATACAGTAACGTCTTTAGCTTATTGAAAGTAGTTATTTAATATCAGAATACCGGTTATTTAATACCAGAAAATACAAATAATAAAAACGACGGATACAATTAATGTCGTTTGGAGGATTATTGAGTGACATACAAAAGAAATCTGTATTTTCGAACACGGTAGCTTTTTTTGTTATGAAAGAGTAGAGCTGTAATTATTAATTTCTGATATTTAGAGAAGATATAGTTATTACATCGCTAATTATAATTAAATAATATATTATATAAATGAGTAAACAAAAAAAAACATATAATGATTGCTGAATTCGTTATCACGGTCATTTTCTTGGCGATTACTTAACAGTTTTCGGAAAATTGAAACATTTTTTTTAAAGAAAGGCTATTTATAAAAAGACTGATAGATCAATAACGATTTCATGTAAAGAGTTCTTTAAAAGAATTTGTGTTATAACTTTCTCGTAAATTTTTTTCTGGTAATTAAAAAAAAATCGACATACTTGTTTTTTTAAGAACACTATTTGCTTTGTTTTAATTTTTCATCTAATATTTCCCTATTAATAATTTAAAAAAATTTCAAAGAATTCTTATTTTAATCTCTTGTTTGACAAAAAGCTGTGAAATTCTATTTTACATATTTCCAGTAATGAATATCTCTTTTTATTTTCAAAAGAAAATTTTTTGGAAATATGACTCGACTATAGAAAAAAGAAAATGTAAATCACTTCTTAACAGTTTCATAAAAATTTTCTTTGAAAAATTTGTTGACATAAAAAATTATTTTAAATATGATTAAAGTTAATTATCGCTAAAACTTAAAGATGAAAAAAAGTGTCTCTAATAAAGGGTAAATCTCAAGCTTTCAAAAATTCGGTAAATTAGTATGATATTATCCTCTATCAAATAAATTAAGAAAACCTACTTGCCTTTATTTTATATTATTTTATCGATTATTTCATATTTTGTCTTTATTAAAAAATTGACTTATTAGTATGAGTTTAAATATTTTTTGTGTTACAAAAAAATTAAAGTTGCATGTTTTAAAGGTTTTGAAACATAATATTAATAATGTTTTTATTGTCGTGAGCATAACAAACTAAAACATATGAAGAAGAATTTACGTTTAATGCTAAATTATTTAATGTTAAGAAACATTGAATTATTTCTTTATACTTTTGTTAAAGCTTTTTAACTCAAAATAGAAGTAAAGAAACAGATTTTTATCTTTAAATAATATTTGCTAATTTTTCTTCACTGCAAGTAAATTATTAAAATTATTAAAAAGTTTCTGAATTCGAAATCAATACTTACCGTAAAAGTATTTTTGTAAGTTGGCCATATTTGTTGATTGGGTATTCTCCAAACTGAGATCTGAAAACACAAATTGAAAATTAAATCAAATATACGTTATTACATATTTTACATTATAATTACATCTAATGTAAAATCATATGACATTTATGTAATTGATAAGGTAAAATAAAGTTTTTTTAAAGAATTTATTGGTCTGGTATAAACTGGAACTTGCGAAATCAAATCTACAATAAAATTTGAATTGAATATTTAGTATCTCGTTGAATACGATTTGCTTCTCAAATGGTTCACTTTTGTTAAAACATCAAAGGATTTTTTTATTGAGAAAGAATTTTCAAACTTATATAAAATATTTCCAAATACCGTGAATTTAATTAAATTATGTTTCTACTCCATTTGTTTGTGCATTTGTATATTCACATAGAAAATAGCTTAAATTGGAGTTCAACATTAGTCTTCAATTAAAAAGAACATTTTGCACTTCAACTTTTTCTGTTAAATGCTTCCAATTTCAAAAATACTTAATTGCTTCAAAATCCAAAGATATTTTCGATTTATCATATTTCATTAAGTATATTTAGTCAATTTCCTTAAAAAAGCTTTTTCCAAATTTTATAATATTCAGCGTTTGAGACAATTTTGCTTACAGTCTTGTTCCTGTCTCCCATTTTGTCGAATATGATGAATTAAATACGAATTACATACTAAAAATTACCAAGAAAATTAATTTGATTTTTACCCATTTTCCGTAAGTATTCAAGCAAAGAAAAGAGTTTCTTATGCCTTTGCGTAAAACATTATTTATTTGCTAGAATTCTCATTATTTAAAAAATAGGAACAAGAATATTTTTGTCTAAAAGTTTCCGAATAAAATATTTATTTTTATTCGAAATATCATAAAATTATCAGAAATTTTTAAAGTATTTTAATAATTTGGCAGTGATTGTATTTTTTATAATGCATATATAAAATATTATTTTCTACTTAATCTCTGTATTATTCTGGATTTGAAATTAACAGAAAAATTATTCTAAATAAGAATCTTGAAATTCTGTAATTCTTACTGTATCGATTGATTCTAAATGAAACAATCTGTAAAAAGGTTTTCAAAGAATTGTTACGGCGGGGATAAAATTAACTTGCAACTATTCGCTGTTGAATAAATTCATATTTAAAAGTTGTAAATAAAAAATGTCGTTAATAAACGATCGAGAAGAAACGGAGTAACCAAATGAATTCTAAATTGAGTAATCCTAAAAAGAGTGATGAATTTAAATTAAAATAATCTATCAAGCGAAACAGCTCTCATAAAACTTTAAAAATTAAAAAGACTTAAATTTTGGAACTGATTTCTTTCCTGTTGCCACAAAAAAAAAGAAAAATTGAATTCTTCTATTTTTTTTTTTTTTTATAATTAACATTGTTTTTCATATGAACAATGTTTTTTTAAAAATTCGGTGTGGTAATTCAGCAAACGATATTTTATAATATTCAGCAAACGATATTTAATTTGATAAAATATTTCCAAAAGAAAAAAAAGAAAGTAATCGCCGATTGCTTTACATAAGAATTTTTCAGTTCTTATCAGACATTTTTGAGATTCTGCAGAAGCACTCTTGAAATATTTGAGTGACAGAAAGCGCATTTGAAAGCCTTTTCTTTCAGCATTTTCTTACAATAACTTATTAAATATCTTCTCATTTCTATCTAATCAAAAACAAAATTTTAGAAAAACTTACTTATGACTGACTTTTTCCATAATATCCATTTGCTAATTCTCATTTTTTTAACAGAAATGTTTTTTTTTTTATTTGTGTGAAGTTAATGTAACCTTTGTATAGTTTATTGCCAATCATGATTTAAAATGATTTTATATACAGTGGCTCAAACAGTTGACAGTACACTTTACTTTTACTCCATAAATCCGACTTTCATCATAAATAACACATTACCGAGAAGTGCAAAAATGTTTTTATTTTTGCACGTAATAAATAGTTTAAATTAAAATAAAAATAAAGAACAATCAACGAAAAACTTTTAAATCGAAAAGTTTCAGAAGCAATTTAAATAAACATATTTTCTCTTTTTGCCTCAACTTGCAACTTTGACCAAAGTAAATTTTACTTATCTAAATTTTTATTTTTTTTTTAGTTATCACGTTCACATTCGCGAATGTGAATTCAACAAATGACACTCATTTTGGCAGATGTGGTCCAATATTTAATACATATATGCAATTTTGATAATAAATCTGTATTCTAAATCCCATCCATGTAATTACTTGCATTTTTGAGTTATCACGTTCACAGACACTTGGACAGACAGACAAACTCCCATTCATCGAATTATTTCATTCAAATTCCTAGAAATCTACAAATTTCATGTTTATACTATATATCAAATTCCACAGTTCTAACTCCATCTATTTTTGAGTCATCATATTCACAGACAGGTATAATTCTTAAAATGTTTTTCAGATTTAGAGAAGCCAAAACAAGGAAATTCCTCAAAATCTAAAGATTAAATATTTTGGAAAATTACATTATTTTCTTTTTGTCTAATTCATATAAAAGAAAATAAAACTAGTAAATTTTAAAAGTTGAACTTAAAATGATTCTCAGAAATAGAATGTAACATTTCTTCCACATATCGAATCATATTTCCTAGCTAAATTAAATTTTCCTGTATTTTATCTTTTATCTTTAAAGGAGCAATTCTTATTTATATACATATAAATTCATTTATTTCGAGTATCTCGGAAACAGCTCTAACGATTTGGATCAAGTTTTAGATAAGGTTTTGCTTTTTAAATTTATCTATATAGGTGTCTTTCCTGAAAAAAGCCGAAAGTCTAGGGGATTTTTATTTTGTTCTAAGGAACTTCTGCATATTAGATAGATCGTTTTTCCGAAACTTTACAAAAAAATTGCTCTGGAGAAATCCTATAATTCTCCTTGAAGGACAGATCGGTTTTGTGCCAGCAGCTGGTCATACAATCCAAAATACAATTCCATCAAGTAAATTACTTGAGCATCTGGATGAATGAACTGCTCTGCTGTATTTCCATCTGCTTCATGCAAATAATACTGCGTAGCTGTTTGAGATAAATTTCTTTGTTCGAAGTCATTCAGAAATATTCAGAAATACAAGCCTTCTTTTTTCCTGCAGAAGTTTGACTAAGTGAATGAAAATATGACTATGATTACGAACGGAATATCTTTCTTTGAAAAATATTATACTTTTGGATTTTGTCTTTAAAATAGCTAGAAAAAATTTTTGAAACGAAAATGCACCAATTACAATACAAAAAAAAAGCAAAAAATTACTTTTTTTTTGTTGTTAAACAGAGGTGTAAAGAAAATCCTACTGGTTTAAAAGTGAATGAAATAATTTCTTTTTTCAAAATTTTGTAGATAATTTGAGTAAAATATTACATAGTTCTGGAATCAATAAAAAGGTTGTGCCGTCTTCTGCCTATATCAAGTTTTTAAATATTAGGGCTCTAATGTTCAATAATATGAAATTTTCAATTATTTTTTCGCTCTAAAGCACGAAAAGATCTGTAAAATTTTTTTAATGAGCATATTACTTATTCAGTATTTCAGAAACTGCAGATCGTACTTAGAAATTATTATAATAAATCTGAATAAATAAATAAATAAATAAGATTACCCATAAAGTTTTTCAAAGGAAGATTTTGCTAACATTTGGAATTTGAGAAAATGGCACTTAAAGATATAAAATAGCATTAAAATTTATATCTTATATGTATAAAAATAAATTGAGGAAAAAAATTCAAATAGTTTTATTTAAAAAAAAATTGTTTAAAAATCAAAAATATTGTAAAAAAAATCGATATTGTCACCAACAATTGGTTTTTGATGTAATTACTTAAAAAATTTAAAATGAAAATTACGATTTTCTACAATAATTTGCAGTTGTAAGTGATAGAAAATAAATCATGTTATGTATAGAAATGTAATAATTTGTTTACAGTTTCATTTAACTTAATTTATTTCATGCTTGAAAGAATGAAATTTTGTTATCTATTTCGCTCGCACTTCCTGATCTGCTAGGGTTTTCAATTTTTGTGCACTTTTACATAAATGTAGAAAATTTGAAAACTTAGTGTGATAAAATATACACATACACGCACGCACACACATGCACACGCATACATACACACATTTTTGATAGCAAGGCAATATCTTTAAAGCTTCAGAAGTTAATTATCACTTAATTATTTAAATTACTCAAACTTCCATGAACGGAGGTACCACTTGTAGTAAATTTGATAAAAAAAAGTCATTTCAATATTTTGGAATATTTACAATAATGACAAACAAAAGAAGAAAAACAATTTTCTTCAATACTATCTAGTTTTTAATACATCAATGAAAGTATGTTTTAAAAAATTTATTATTATTATTATTATTTGTTTTTGTTTTAAAGAATTGCTTTTTATCTATGTTCAAATCCTTTTCAACATAACGTCGAAATTATTATTCAAAGTGAAACTGATAGTCTGGAGAAAAATGCGAGGTGTATCATTACTTTAAAATAAATAGTCCTGGATATGATCTTAATGTATTCAAAAACTGATTGATATATTTTAATAAATTTTCGTTGCTAACAACGTAAAACGATATTCTGTGAAACGAATTTCTAAAAGTTTAAAACTGCAGTCGTTTAAATTTTTGGAGCGTTTAAACACTTACGACGCCAACCATAATTAATGAGATAACTCATAGCTTTCTTCAAATTGCTAACTTTTGCCATTAGGCGTATAATTTAACACGTTTAAATTTTAAGCGTATTTCGGAATGTTTGTTTCATAAAAGTGATTTAAAGAGAGAAAGCTTATTTTATGTTTATCACTTACTATTAATAAAAGAGAAAATGTTTGTATCTTTTACTGCTTTACAAGCCAGACAGATAAAATTCTAAACAAAATGACTCAGAAGGATAAAAATGTATTACAAAAAGTGAATTTTTTTTTGAAATTTTATTATTAATTTTAATTAATTAAAAATTCAGTGTGATTTCGGCATTTTCCCACGATATCTGCTGAATGTATTATTGCGCAAAACTAATCGTTCAGCATTTTAAAATTAAACAAAATATCTTTTTAATAACACTGATTTAGTTAACATTTTTTCCCTGAATTTTGACGATTTATTAAAAATAATTTTTGCGTAATTCTATACTTTTCGATGTAGTAATGGAATTCAAATATTTCTCACTGTTTCCTCAATTTTTTAATCGCAAGATTTCCTGTACTTTCCAGAAAGCAAGATAAGAAAAACAAATCCAGCTTCTTATCCCCGCAGTTTACATAAGAAGTAAGAATGTGAAGTTACAGAACTGCAAAAGACAGCGTGCAATTAGAAGATAATTTTTCCGGACAGTTACACATTTATTAAAAGCATGACATGAATAGAAATCAATTCCATTAGGAATATTATGTACATGATAAACAGAACAGATTTAAGGTTTTTTTTAAACATCAAACCCTAATGTCAATTATAATTTGATGCTTAAAATATTTTGTTAAAGGAATTTTAAACATCAAGTTTAACCTAAGAGATGAAATTGACATTACGCATAATCATCTTTCCCAGTGGAGTAACTGGTCGCCAGTGGTGGCTACAAAGTAAATTATTTGTAAATTTTTAACCAGCGAAATCAAAGAATCCTTTAACGATGTAGTTAGCATTTTTTTTATCATTCGAAATTCAATATTTTTATTAGGGCATAATTATATTATATCGAATTTGCAAAAAATGTGATAATATTTCATATTTTATCCAATATATTTTTTTCTCACAGAATTGTCACATGTTATGGTGGAAGGAAATGTTTTAGAAATTTGTTTTGTGTTCTTTTGCGAAATAATGATTTTCAAAAAAATTGTTATTCCTCTTCATAACATAGCAAAGTTTGGTCAGATGACGTTACCCTTTGTGTCTAAACTATTTGAAATTACGTGAATTTATTGTACTTATTCCATAAAAATTTAGATTAAAAAAAGTTTAATTTAAAAAAATATTTGTTTACTTAATTGCAAAAGTTTTATAGTGTAATTATCTCTGACTTTTTTAGTATCTTGAGATATATTCTGTCTTCGTCGCAATAACAAATGGTTAGTACGAAATCAGAATTAATCATTTATTAAATGAGTAATTCATAATTAAGTTCTAGTGCATTGTTATCGAGATTATATTAATGTACAAAATTTCAAACTTCCAGTACAGAAGGGAGCAAATGACAAATCGATTCCAAAATCTCATCTTTGTAAACATACAATAAAATTGTACAAAAACAAAGGCTCATGTTATTTAATAATCTTGCTCTTTCACTTAACGTGATATATTTCAAATGTCGTTTAATGTGGGTATATTTAAAATATATCTCTTTGTTTCATTTTAATATATTTCAGATTTTTTACAATTTAATGTGGCTTTATTTATTATTTATATTTCATATTTTTAAATATAGAATTTTGCATTTGATATTTTATTTTATCTCAGATGTATTTTTTTTAGAATTTTGTCAATTGCTTATTTTTGATGATAATACAATTTTTTAAAGCATTTAGAAATTAGTTGTCAGTTAATTGATAGATTTTTATCGTATGATGATGGCACATGAAAGACATAATCTGATAAAAAAATTTTAGAAAAAAAAGTGCAATAAGATTTTATGATTTTGGATTAACGAATTTCGAAATATATTATAAGCTAAAAAGTATAACATAATAATTAAAATCATACTTTTATTAGATAGAAATTCCTCCTTTATCGAATATTTGAAAGTAGATCACAACAGAAAAATGTCAGACGCTGAAAATAATATTTTTATAAAAATTAAGTCAATAAATACTAACAAGATAAAAAATTCTTAAATAATGGTAATTTTTCTAGTTCCTTGTGCTTTTACAATTTTTATTTTACTTCTAAAGTTTTGATAAAAAAAAATCATTTTCTACTCTTTTGTTTTCAAATAAAAAGCAAGCCATTTAGTAAGTTTTTGTTTTTTATTTTTTTAATAATCTTATTTTCGTTTGCTTATTTTTTCCCCCTTGCGACTTCTTGAATAAATTAACTGTTAAATAAATGCTTTTCTAGCTTAAAGTGGTTTAATATTCTTGATTTCCAACTCTCTCATTTTAAAAATTTCATATTAATAAAATGCTGCAAAAACTTAATTATAATAAAGTGGAATTCAGATTCAGATAAAATTCTGCATCTTAGAATATAAGACGATTTGTTATGATTTTCTAATAATATTTCAAAGCAAAAATTATTATGTATAGGTTTATTAATTTATTTGGAATATTATTTAAATGTCTCACTCTGTTAAATTAAGAAGATTTTAATAACTCGACTTTTTTTTATCTCTTAAAAGAGATATGTTTGCAAATCTGTAAGTTTACATTTAAATGTTTATATTTTGAGTCCAAGAAATATATTAAAATTGCAAAATATGTTCAACTATTTTATCTTGTTTGATATTAAATTTCAAAATTTGCGACTAGAAATAAATGAAATAACTTTTTGTGTTTTTTTCTGTTAGAGATATGTTTATGAGTTTCTACGAGATGGATTTTTCGTGTTTGATAAATATTTTTGTGGTAAACTCATAGAGAAAAAAAATCGTCTGTTATTTTCAAATTCTTGTGTCGAGTAGAATGGGTTTATAAGAAAATAGGAATATAGAAGTTTGAAAGTGACTGTAAAAAAATTATAAAACTAAAAAAAAATCGCTAAAAATTAATTTGATTTTACGAATTTACAATAAAAAATTAACTGAATCAGGAAACAGATATATCAAATTGAAATAATCATAATTTTTAACGATGATTCATGCTATCAAATTTGCACATTACAAATCATGATGATGTCATTCAGAAAATGGAAGATAGATTTAGAGTTAATAAATTTATTTAATTTTTAATACGAATTTATTATAAAATATATATGAATTGATATATTTACGAATTTATAATAAAAAATTAACGAAACCAGAATAAGGATATATAAAAATTGAAATAATCAAAAACATTTTAATGATGAATCATGTAATAAAATTTGCACATTACGAATCATTCTGATGTCATCTAGAAAGAAGAATGTAGGTATAGATTTAATAAATTTATTGGTAGAATTCTTAAACCAACAAAGACTCAAATAGCATAATGTAATTATGTTCCAATCACTATTTTTACATATCATTGTTTTACATAGAAAAGCTCACATCGTTTTTTTCCCCTTCTACGATTTTTTTTTCACATTTAAATACATATATATTTCATCAATACAAAAAATTTCTATTGTAATATTTTAAATAAAGTTTAAAGTAATATATTTAAAAATATTATTTATATAGTTTTAAATATTATAGTTAATAATAAAAAAACTCATTTCTAAATACAGGAAATAATAATGCAGAATAAATTAGAATATTAATGATCTTAGAGACTTCAATTCATGTAGTGAATCAGCCGCATGCAGTACTGTTTTCAATTCCATATAAAAATCTAACTTGCCATAAAACTGCAAATAAAAGTTTAAAAAAATTATTTTGAATTCTTCATTTCAAATTAGAAAAAATAAATGATTTAGCAATTTTTTATCAATTAATGATCGAATCAATTATAAAACAGATAAGCAGTTTTATTTTGCATATCGATCCCATATTTGTAATTATTTCTGTAATTAGTAAATTAAGTATTATTTTTATTCATATTAACTTTAAAAAAAGATTTCGATAAATCATTTAGTTTAACATGAAATTATATGATAACAAAATTATGATTAGTTATAAAAAAAAGTAAAATTTTTAATTGATATTATTATATAATTCGTATGTAAGTAATATTTTTAAAATCGTCTTTTGTTTAAAAGGGAGGAATTATTGCCTCTATAAAAATTTAAGCTGAATTATTTTTTAAAAAAATAAAATTTTAAGTTAATACTAGGTTTACCAAGGGGTCATTTTGACCATTCCGAGAAAACATTTCGTTCATTTTCTTCAAGAAAATTATTGCCGTACTTTATGAAAATATTTTAATTAATTTTTGCTTGCATTTATACGACATATAATCGCAAATATTATCTTTTGCTTTTTTAGTTTCGGAGGAATGTATATAGTATACCTGGTTTTACCAAAGGGGTAATTTTGACCATTCGAATAAATATTTTTGAAAATGTATACATTTTTATTTAAATGTCTAACGGCTTGATAAGGACGTACATAGATATAGGTATAAATATAGAAATAAGCATAGTAAAATGTGTGTATATAAAAAGCAAGAAGCCGAGGCCAAAAGCCAGATAGAAGCCATTATAGGTTGTTATAAGAAGATTTGCTAGTCAATGTTTTGGCGGAAGATGATGGTAGATGAATTGATAGTCTTGAAGACCTAAATTAGAAAATAAACACTTTTTTTAGTAAATAAACACAGAAGGACTGCCTTTTCATTACCCACACTACAGCAAATATATTGAAGATATAAAAGTTTTTTCTACTTTAACTTCATAATAGATAGGTCAATTTACATTTTTCTAATTAAATACTGAAAGGGGTTCTTTTGACTTCTTTGGTGGAAATAGGTTTGTGCCAACTTATGGTAAACCAAATTTTAATACATTTTGAATATTATGTATATATAATATTAAATAAGCATGTTAAAACGTATTCAATATTCTGAAATTGTTTGAGTGGGATTGGATAGAGCTATTAGTTGTATAACATACAGCATAATTATGACGCTTTAAAGAATTTAAAAAAAGATAAGATATAGTAATTCGTTTTTCCATTATTCTTAGAATTTTATTTATATTTTCTTATAAAAAAATAGAAAATAAAAAAGCAAGATGGAATCATAAATTATCTGCTTGTCCCACTTATGACCGGAAAGCTCTTCCCAGCTCTTTCATATCCCGCAATCTGCCAGGTTCCTTCTGGTAAATATAAAGCAAACCCATTTCGGGTTTTACGATTAACATTTAAGGAAACGTCCGATTCGAAAATCCCCAAGCGTGAAAAGGTCTTTCAACTAAACGGAAAAGAATCCTAAGAACGCAACAATTGTTCTTAGGTCAACCCCTTACAACCCAAATACTTTCCCCTCCTATACAAATAAAACTTTTAATCGATTTTCTTCATCGAAGAGTAAGTATCTTAGTAAAAGACTAACAACGGAAAGGAAGTCATTTCTTCTGAAGATGCGATGTCCCTAAAGACTTAACCCCTGGTCAAACATGACTAATGAATCCGGGACTCAATAAACCGTAACAAATCCGATTATTATCAGACTTTTTGATCATCCACCTGCGAGCATTAACTAGGGATTACCTCCTGATAAGAGCCGAACAACAAGTAGTGAAAGAGAATACCAAATAGCACGCGCCGGAAGTTTTTCAATCATTAAGTATGGGTGGTCTTTGTTGGAAAGCAATTTGTTGATGTTATCGAACAAGACAAAGACATCGTGTGCTTTCAGATAATGCATGGTTTGATGGCAGTATCGTTTCAGCAAACGATTTGTTACCGTTTAGAGGTTGCCTTTCAATTGATATGGTCTTGTTGAGAATCGTGTGGCGATCTGAACAAACCGTTCGCGCGCTCGCTGAGTGGAAATTGATAATGTTATTTGTGTCTTGTTTGAAAAGGCTTTGTTTGTTAACTGCTGAAGGGCTTTCTCTTTTAAAAAGAAGAAGCTGATCATGATGTTTATCACGTTGTTAAGGAGTTTTCTTTTTATACATTTTATATTATTCAATGAGATGAAAATGATTACACATTAAAGCTTATTTACTTTTTCTTCTTTTTTTAGTATACGATTTATACGAAGAAGGAATTCTTTAATTAACGAACATTTCAATCTTGAGATTTTAATAAATCTCTATACTTTACGTTTTCTGAGTCCAGAAAAATCATTATTGGAAATTGATCGGTCTGAACGTGCTGTACTGCCTTCGGTCTGTATATGCACAAGATAACTAAAAAAAAGGCAATAATCCAGACAAATAAACGTTGGAATTTGTTTATAATACAAAAATTGTTTGTTTCTTCCCCATTTTGAAAATGTACGTGAACAAAAAATCTGTCTAATTGTAGATTGTATCAACTTTTCGAGCAAGGAAGGACTGCGTGTCTGTCTGCCTGTTAGAGTATATACATAAATGCGACTAAAAAAACAATAAACTTGGTAAATGAAATGTTTTACGCGATCTTGATTATGCAAAATTTTAGACTCAGCTTGTCAAAGAGAAGAAATCAAAGATATATTTAAAAACTAGCTGGAATAGTCTCCCCAAAACTTTCTCGCATACTCTCTAATATAAGTGTTATACCAGAGAACGCCTTACACAGCACTGGCGTGCAATAGTTACGAAATATTAACCTTTGGCGTGAAGTTGATAATGTTACTGAATCTATCGTGTCATCTTTGGCGAGATATTTGGCGATTAATCCCTGGCATGCGATAAATAACATCTGGAAATCGAATCTATATTTTAAATGCGCGTTTCCCAATCAATTGAAACACAAATTTGTGAAAAGCTACCCCTATATTTTCAAAATTTTATACCAAATTTAATATATCTAACTCATTACACCTTTTTGAATTATTGCGTTTATATGTTTCTGAAAGTACAGATGGACAGATAGTCAACCCTTCATTGGATTTGACTCAAAATTTAAAAGGTGTCTAAATTATAGATGCTAATTTTGTGTATTGAATCTTACCTATCTAATTCACTTCGTTTTGTTGTTATCGTATCAAATTATATTCAAACAACTCGGCTGACAGACTTCCTCTAAACGGATTTTGCTCAAAATTTTATAAACCAAATTTGGTGAAAAACCGTATATAAAATTTCATCCGCCTAGCACAAATGGCTTTTGAGTCATCTTTGTTACAGACAGACAGGCGGAAGTTTTTCAAAAATGTGTTTTCCGAACTCAGATAGGTCTAAAACGTGTTAGATTCGTCAAAATCTGGAGTTCGAATATTTTGGCGATTACTGGAATTTCTCTATGTACATGAGAAAGTAATAAATAAAAGAAAGCAGGTTTAAAGCAAAAATTATAAAGGCATGAAGCATAGAAATGAGTAATAGAAGAATACAAAGCCACTATAAATATCCCAGGAAACAGACATTAAAAAAAATTACCTAACATTCGTTCTTACAAATTATATTATAAATGTAATTGCAATTTAAATTACTTAGAAATTTCTGTAATTTAATTCATTTTAAGCATTTTTTTAAATTCACGGTTCTATCTTAATATAACTAAAAGTCATTGTATATATGCATGCATGCACATTCCTTATCATCTCCTAAGAGACAGAGAAGAATTCCGAGATGAGGAAAAAAAAATGTTGTCATCTTTTCGACGAGCGAAAATTAATTAAATATTTTATTAATTCAAAATTAATCAGAATTTTACCATTACTCTGAAATAACTTCATAACAAATAATCCCACAAGAAATAATTTTATACCCTCTTAAAATTCCAAGTCTTTTTATTGATATTCATTTTAATTTAACGGAATTTTCCCCCTTCAATTCTTATTGGGTTTTTTTTTCAAAATTTAATAATTAAAATTTTTAATCATGAATTCTGATTTTGAATATGGAATCTATTTCAAATTATATTCACAAATATTGAAGAATAAGAAAGGAATAAAAAAATAGTTTTAATTAAAAAAATATTAGACTTAATAGTATTAAGGAACTGTAATATAACGGGCGAATAATTATTTTAGTAGCAACGAACAATGCTGTTTATATCAGCTGTTATTTATGTAAATCAATTGTCCTCACTTAAACTAGATAATTTTAATTCATGATGCTTTTCTTTCCTGAGCAAACGATTGAAAATAAATGCATGAAAAATCGTTTGGCTTTTAATATACACGAAAATGGTTTGATCCTTATCTTTTGTTTACTTCCCAAAGGAAGTAAACTAAATTCCCTTGGGAAGTAGTTTAGGCATGTAGTTATGAAAACCCAGTATTCGTTTTGGGGCTTTTTTTTTTTTTTTTTTTGACTAATTGGCTCCAGATCTGAGTCCAGAGATTGACAAAAATAGGTTTAAAAGTTTGATAATCAAAGAATATTTGGAATTTAAAATGAAATGAAAATAAGGAAACTGACAAATTGAGATAAATGTTTAGAAAACACCTTTATTAGCTTACTAAAAAGTAAATCTTTTGAAAAATTTTTACGTGAAATATTCATTTTTTTAGTTTTTAATTTATGATTCGTTATTAGAAATTAATAACGAATCATTAACGGAATTTAACAATCTTTTTTTTTCTTAAATTCACTTCTAGATGGCGGCACGCGTACGTATCAAAATTCAATCAAATTAATCTATTAACTGATAATTAAGTTTAGGAAATGTAGAATAGAGTATTTAAAAGGCACAAAAGTAGAAAATTAGAAGAATCAAAACTATAGGAACTGAATGCAGTTCGATTTCAGAATTCTATATGGACAGTCGTGGAATAAATCCAAATAAATAAAAGTGTCGGTTAAGAAAAGCATTGATTATAATTTCTCAAGTATTATCTTATATGTACAAAAAGATACCAATACATAATTTACAATTAATATTTCCACTCAAAGAACGCATGTGAAAATAAAAATTTCCATCTTAAACATGAAAAGATAAATGCAATTAACGAGGATACACTAATAGGTCTCCTCAGATTTTTCTCGCATACTCTCTAATAAAGGTGTTAGAGCAGAGAACGCCTTGAATGGCATTGGTGTACAATAGTTACGAAATATTAACTTTTGGCGTGATTTGAGTATTTTTACTGACTTTATCGTATAATCTGTGGCATGGTATTAATGGTATCAGAAAATCAAATTTGTGTTTTAGAAACATTTTTGCCTACCGATTGAAGCAAAAATTTAACACAGAACTACAATTGTATTCTTAAAATCCCATACCAAATTTGATATATTTAAATAATTGCTTCTTTGAGTTATCGCGTTTAGTTATTTCTGAAAGTACATACCGATAGGCGGTCAATCCCCTTGTTGGATTTGGCTCAAAATTTGAAAAGTGTCTAGACTACAGATGTTAATTCTGTGTATCAAATTTTTTCTATCTAGCTCTCTTCGTTTTGCAGTTATAGTGTTAACTTTTGTATTTAATCGTATTAACTTTTGTATTTTATCGTATTAACTTTTGGATTTTATCGTGTTAACTTTTGGACTTTATCGTATTAACTTTTGGATTTTATCGTATTAACTTTTGGATTTTATCGTGTTAACTTTTGGACTTTATCGTATTAACTTTTGGATTTTATCGTATTAACTTTTGGATTTTATCGTGTTTAATTATGGATCATCTAAATGGATTTTGCTAAAGATTTGATAGAAATCTACGTATCTGATGTAAAGAACTTATACTAAATTTTATCCGTGTAGATCAAACCGTTTTTGACATCTTTATCACATACGGAAAGATGGACGGACATTTTCCAAAAATGTGTTTTCGACTTCAGGAGGTCAAAAAAGATGGATATTCGTCAAAATCTCGAGTCTGAAAATTTTGACGATTACTATACTTTCTCTATATTGCATATACGAGAAAATAAAGATTAATCCAATTTCAATACAATTTGGAACACCATATCAGACCATTAAAATCTGTATACTACCAATAGAAAACCTTGTTAGACATTAAAAGGAATTTTCCCTTGTTTCATTTTCAGGACAAAAGGAAATAAAAACTTTCTTTTACTACCGAAACCCGAGATATACTCCTGCTTTTCATTTTTACGAAAAGGAAATCTCACGGATCGATGACCATTTACCAGAAGCTTGCAGGAATGAATAACAACGTTGCATTTGGCAAAATCCATAAGCTCCTAATATATTGCGGTTTTCCTCGGAATGATGTTCTCCAAAATGACAAGTGGATTGACATTGTTTTAGGACGTCGCCATTCGAAATCGGGGAAGAAAATGCATGCGCTTTACAGTTCGCGATCGATGAAATGGAAGATGCGTTTTGCTCTGGAATGGAGTGTAGCTCGGTAGGAACTGCTCTGTTTTCGAATTTTTACAAATATGGGAAATACGGGTTTTTCTGTTTGGCTCCGAGAGAGTGTTTTGTCATATATTTTTATTTTTTTTTGCCATATATCAACTTTTTGATCTAATACTTCTTTATCTATGAAAATACTGTTCTAATCTAACTTACTAAAAGCTTAAATTAGTAAAGCTTTTCTTTTACAAAAAAACTATTTTAATATATTATTTTTTTTCTTTTCTCTTTCGTATGCGTAGTATTGAGAAAGTACAGCAATCTTCAAAAAATTCGAACTCGTGATTTTGACAAATTTCCATGTTTTCGAACTCCCTGAGTTCGGTAAATACATTTTTGGAAAATTCTCTCTGTCTGTGACAAAGATCACTCAAAACCGTTTTGAGCTAGACGGTTGAAATTTGGTATATGGCCTTTACACCATATTTTCTGATTTCAATCAATTTTTGAGTAAAATTTGTTCAGAGGAAATCCATCTGTTCTGCGGTTCGAATATAACTACGAAACGAAGAGAGCTAGACATATAAGATTAGGTACACAGACTTAATATCTATAGTGTAGATATTTATCAAAGTCTGAGACAAAACCAACAACAGATTGTCTGTTTGTCGGTCTACGTTTCCAGAAACATATTAATGCGATAACTCAAGAATGCATTAACTTAAGTATATCAAATTAGATAGAGGATTCTTTGACGACAAGTGCTGCTTTCTGTCAAATCTTTGTATCAATTAATTGAGAAAAACTTGTCTAAACCACAAATTCGTTTTGTAGACGCTGTTGAATGCATGTGCCCTGGATTTATCGCCAAAACACTCGCCAAGGATGACACAATAAATTCAGTAAAAATGCGAAATTCAAGCCGAAAGTTAATATTTCGTAACTATTGTAAGTCAATGTCATGTAACGGATTCTCTGGCATCTCACGTTTATTAATGTATGGAGAAATTTTTTTGAAAGAATCACTTCCGCTGGTTTTATTTTTATTCTTTCCAATTAAAATCTTCAGATCATTATAAGGCTTATGGCCTGTAACCTACAACTTAGTGGTCCAGAAATGAATCAAACATAAAAAGTTCATGTTTTAGTTTAAAATTCTAGGGAATTATTAAGATTAAAAGTTTTTAAAATACATGTTTTTATTTGTGCATTAAAGGTAGGAAATAGCATTTATTTTACCATCAAAATTCCAGAAATCAAGACACATTTCGAAGAAAGTGTGTAAAAATTTAGGTCAATGTGTGAATAAAATGTAAATAAAGATAACTAAATATCCTGTCCTCAAGAATACTATAAAATATTACAAATATTACTTAGAATATTTATATTCCAATTTAATTAAAGTAGAATATTAATTACATTCATAATATATCTAATATTTTTAATAAAAGTTTAACATTTCTTTTTTTAATTTCTCTTATATGAATTATAGAGAGAAAGTATTATAATCGTCAGAAAAATTCGTACTAGAGATTTTGACGAATCCCCACGTTTTAGATCACTCTGGGTTCAAAAAACACATTTTTGGAAAATGTCCGTCTGTCTTAATATCTCTTACAAAGATAACCAAAAAACGATTTGAGCTAGAAGGATGAAATTTGGTATATGGTCATTGCACTAAATTTGGAGATTTATATCAAATTTTGAGCAAAATCCATTGAGAGGAAATCTGTCTGCCAAATAGTTCGAATAAAAGTTAACATAATAACCGCATAACGAAAAAAAACAAGATTGATAAAATTAGGTATACAAATTTAACATCTATAATGTAAACACTTATCAAATTTGGAAACAAATCCAAAAAGGGGTTGATTGTCTGTCGGCATGTAATTTCAGAAATATTTAAATGCAATAACTTATAAACACTAAGACTTAAATATATCAAATTTGGTATGATCTGGTGAGATTTATTGACTACAAGTGTAATTTTTTGTCAAGGTTTTATTTCAGTCGCTTGGGAGTGTTAAATTCTAGCCATAGATTAATATTTCGTAATTATTGTAAGTCAATTCTATGCAAGGCGTTCGCTGGGATAACGCCCTTATTAGAGAATACGTGAGAAAGTTTTGGGGAGACAACACAACTCTATCTGATGCTATGATATTCGTTGTGAGTTTATTTCTATATAATATTGTTTCCATTACCTCCGTATTTCATGAATTTTTATTTGGACTCCAGATATTTCAGGAATAATTTACTTTCAACATTTTAATGCATTTATAATAAGTATGATTCTTCTAAAAAATGTATTCTTTTTTATTATTTATCACTTTTTTGATTAGAATATATATCATAAGTCATTTTCGTAATTATAATAGAATATTGTTTCCAGTTCTTTTCACAAATGAATTACCAGACTATGCTTCTCATTTGAAATAAAAATTAAATTATAAATATGCAACTAACTGAAAATTCTCAAAATATAAAAAAATATTATAATTTCATCTTGAGCGCACATCTGTAGTAAATTCCAACCCTTTGGAAGTTGAGGAAACTCGATAACAAAATTGCATCATTAAAATCATAAAATAACCTCAGTTAAATAAAAGAATGTCATAAAAAATCTATATTATTTGTTTTGTGCATTTTCTTCAGAAATTATTGTGTTATAAATTCTTTTAAATAAAAATCTGTTTTATATGCCTAAATACATTTTTTTTAATTTCATTATTATGATATTGCCTTCCTTTTTAATCTAAAAAAATCATTAATATGCGTCTGTTTTTGTTGAACTCTAGCAATGGAAGTTAGCTTTTTATGGGTTATCTCGGAATAAAAATTGCATCAAAATCAGCAATATCTTCAATAACGTGTTGAGGACTAAAGAAGGTAGATTTTATTGCAATTAGACTTGTGACATGAAATATAAAAGAAGAAACGTCGGAATTATAAAGAAAAATCAAAATAAATTATCCAAAACAATCAAAATTGTCATTTAGAACTTACAATCTTTATAAGAATTTAAATATCTTAATTTTAATGAAAAAAATGAAAGAAATAATAAACTTAAAAAATGACGCATTGGCATAGTTTTTCTACAGATGGAACAACCTTTCATTTTAAGCTCTGTTTAAATTAGAATAACACTTTCGCAGATAAAACAAAAAAAAAGTATTGGTAACGAAGACAATAAATATCCAGATTGCAAGCATTTCTTGTGATTTTTTCCCTTCTCAATATATCATTTTCGGTATTAAAGACTTTATTTCATAATTTATACAATTCTGTCAGATTGCTTTTCTTGAAATTTCAGCATAAAAACGAAATGTAAGCAGATTTGAGAGGGGAAAAAAAGGCTATTCTTTTAAAACAGAAAAAAATAACTCCCCCCCCCCCCGAGAATGAAAATATGTTTTTTTTTTTTTTTTTACATAATTGTTACAAGATTAAAAGTCGCTTAATGTCTCTGAAAGTGAACTTTTTGTTTTAAAGGTGAAAAAATAATATAATATTTAAGAAAGAGTAAGCTTACTAAAAGAAATGCATCCATTAAAACATCAAATAAAACGAATGCATTCTTAGACAAAAAATAGAGAGAGAAAGAGGACAGAAAATAGAAAAGGAACTATATTAAGTATAATTTATCTTGCAGTAAATTATTTGAATAATGCACGAAAACAAAAGATATTTTGTAGCTAAAATTTCAGATTGTTGCCCTTTACTACGAAAAAAACAAATTCCTTTCTTTATTTTTCATATACTATCAAGCCTAAGCGATTCCAACGCCATCTGTTTTCTTCATAATTAATTATACTTTAAAAATATTTGTCTAATGTTTCTTAAATAATCTAATGTTATTTGTCTTAAAACTCTTATATCCTTATATATAGAATAGATATATTTGTTCTTATTTTGTAATTTTTAGAATTTTATTAATGAAAATTGGTATTTTATCCTATGTTTATATTTAGGAGGATGCAAAAGATTTCCTATTTAGACAATCAATTTGTCTTTTTTTTTTTATCGTTCTGATGTATTTTGTAAAAAAATATTTGTATATTATTTGAACTAATTAAATGCTGTAAATTTAAAGATAAAATCTTGTAATTAGAAAACAATGCTTTTCACATTGTCTAAACTTGCATGACTTTTAGAATCTTTGTTATTCTTCTGAAATTTTACGAAGAAAGAAACTTAGCATCATATTCTTTATAAAGATAGGAAATCGTTCAGAATGACTTTCAAAATTCAAATTCTTAGTGAATTTGCCGTAAGAAATTTTAGAAAAATAACATAATAGATTTTTATTTTTTGTAAAGATTCATCTATTTCTTCCGATATCGTTTCACGGCTCTTTTAGTTATTTTTGTTTTTTCAAATTGCAAGTTACTTGCCAGAATATTTTCCATTTTTATACAATTTTTGATAATGAATTATAATATTTCTAAAAAAGATCCGAATTTAACAATGCTGAAATTAAAATTAGAAATAACAATTGGAATTTAAGAATGAGAAATATTGTTGTTGTTTTTTTCCTTCACTGAATTCTAGAATAGAGTCAATTGATATAACGTTACGGTCACGTGATATATAAACTCTTTTTTTTTTTTTTCTGAAAAATGCAGAATGAATTTTCGCATCAAATTGGCATGAAGTGTTTGACGTATATTATGTGAGCTGAAATTGATTTAATTTACAATTTGAAAATAAATGGCATCATTTACAATTTGAAACAAATAAGAATTGGGGAAAAACGTAAAATCAAGTTTTTATATAGAGGAATGGCTTCATTACATTTGGAAGATGCATAATGAGAAACTGTCAAACTTTGTTTAACAAGCAAAGTATAATGCAAAAAGTAACTCAATTAACGAGCGATGTTTCGCAAAACGAGTGGAAAGGAGACATCATGACGCCACTTAATGTACTGTCTTTTACCATTCGTTGTTGAGCGTTTGTTTAATGAAAACATTTATATCTGCAAAGAAGAAGTGTTGGTAGGTTATCGTTGTCGAACGCGACTCCCAGTAACCTAGCATCTATGGAGCCTTAATCGACGAGATTTTGTCTCTGCCCAAGATTATGGAACGAGAAGTAGATAGCAAAATCATCGGTGAACTGGTGATAGAATACAACTATAACTATTGAAGAGCTTATGTATCTGCATTCTGCGTCACAGCGAAAAGCTGCGGAGGAGGTTTGGTCAAGAGGGGAAGAAAAAATAGATGAAACCTTCCAGTAAAATAAGGAAGATGCTGAAAACATAATAAATAATTGCATTGTATCTTAAAAAGCATCATACTGACAATGCAGTAACTATCGTGTTTAAATTCATTGAATGATTATGATGTGCCTTATTATTGCCAAATTTCGAAGTGTGCCCAGATACAAATGTCTTTAGATAACTTTCGTATTTAAAAAAATGCACGCATTATAAGCAATAAGTTAAATTATTAAATTTTTTTTGAATATTTCGTTTTAAAATGGAACGCATTATCGTAATTTACAAGGATTCTTTTAGAAAATATTGTTATAACGAGTTATATTGTTAATATATAACGAGTATTTTGCTTTACAAGCACAATTCATGAAAGAAATATCACGATAAGCGATGTATATATATATCATATTATCACATATAGTAATATGTGAATTGGACACTGTCATTTAAAATTAATTGTTTAAAATACATTTCTTAGTTAAACATTCATATAGTTCATAACATTTTTTCATTATCTTAACTACCTAATTAAGATTCATCTAATCAAAAAATCAAACAAAATTAATTAATCCTTGATTATTTTGCACAAGAAGTTTATTTTTTAGATCTAGAGTTAGTTTATTCAAGTAATCAAGTAACTTTCAGACATGCATTAAAAATAAAATATTTACTACAGAAAAGAGAGTAATAAACATAGCTATAACATTCTTTACAAATTCCTTAGTTCCATTTAGAAAACATCTACACTCAAACCCTGCAAGTGGTTTAAATATTATATGAGGCTTCCAGCATTAAATGACAGACATAAATGGCGCAATGGTTAACGAAACACTGGATAATGACATACTGTTTCTGTGCGCTAAGAAAAATATTTCGTTTTTAGGCTTAACCATCTGATTTATTTATGCGTTAGTGCCGAGAAAGGAAACGCATGACATTTTGGCTTCATTAACGTGCCAAGACGAATAAGGCCCATGGTACTAAGACTGACGTCAAAGGAGGCACGCGGATGCTTTGTGACTTTTTTTAAATGACAAGAATATATTTCCTAATTTAGCAGCATTATATAGTTCTCGAATAATGGAGATGACGGCCTATAGGATTGTCTTATAAATTGAGTAAGCATAAATATTTCCATTCTTTATGAGAAGCTATGAAAAATAGCATTTAGGAATGAATGAAATCTATATTCTTATGCAATGCAGGTGCCCTGGCTTAGAGGTTCTTGGGTTCGAGTCCCGACTCGAGCATGGTTGTTCTTCTTCTGTGTTCTGTTTGTGAGGTGTGTCAGTGTGTCCCCCGTAATAAGGGGTTGTGCAAGCGAATATGACGCATGAAGTAGCTAAGATGCACTCTTGGCCCTAGCTGGCGCTGCTGGAAAATCAAGAGCCGCTCATTCGGCTGAAATCGCTGACAGATAACTGCCAGCGGGCTTGTAAAGTGCCATAAGTCACAACACATTTTTATGGAATTGTTAGCACTCTTTTAGGACATGATAATGCGCTCTTCACGATTTTGTTCGATGTTCTAATAATCGTTCAGTATCGTGAAGATACCGAAACAACGTTGTTCAGCATTTTGTGCTAATTGGATATTATATTTTGACCAAAATAATGAATATTTTTTTACAATACGGTATCTCAACATGACTCAAAATAAATAACTGAAGGAATTTTAAAGAAATTTTTGGAAGTAGAAAATAAATAAGGTAATAAGCAGGTAATAAATATATTTAATAAAATTGCCAAAATTGAAAAAAAAATTGGAGGCAGTTAAATTGGTATCATTAGAATGAAATATTTTAACTTTAAAATAAAATAGTAATACATTTTGTACAACAGTATATAGTCAGATATCAAGGAAAAAAAAAACTTGGGACGTGTTATCTTTATAAATTTTTTATATTTTAAAAATTATTTTTAATTATATTTATTTTAATTATATTAATTATATTTATTATAAATTATTTTTATTTTTTATCCATTGCAATTATTATTGCAGCAATTGTATGAACACAAGATTGATCTAACTGCAATATAAGAAACCTCTTACAAGTAGGAAAAGGGATAGACCCAAAATGATATGGATGGAGTCAGTGGAGACAGACTTCTTGGCTATCCAGGAAAGAAACTGGTGCAGCACAAGAGTCAAAAATAGAATGCGATGGAACAGAACTCAGAGGAAGGCACTGACACACCCTGGGCTGTCTAGCCAAATATGATAATGATGATGATCATAGAAAAAAATCCAGGATCTCAATTAATATTTTAATAGCTTAAAATTTGTAAGAAAAAAAAACCATGCTAGTAAAGGGTGTCCCAAAATAAACGCAAGATTTGAATTTGCTACTAATCGTGCAGTAAAGTGTTGGTAATCCTATAAAAAAAACAATTTTGCAGCTGATAGTTTAGAATTAGTAATAATGGAGCATTACATAATAGAACAACGTGTTGACGGAAGATTTGAATTAAATAAATAATGCAGTTTTATTCCTTTTAATTAATCTATTTTATTAAATCGTGAATTGCACAGGATAGGGTTATGCATAGAAGAACACAAAGGGCAAAGAGCCTACACGGCTTTTCTGGCGCGTGCGCACTCTTTTGTTGAAATTTTCTATGACCATTTTGCATAAATGTGGCTGAATTTCGTTGATGTAGCGTCAATTTTCTTCAATGCACGCGTACTTGTGAGCTTGTTGACATAGACGTTTGATTTTAGAATAAATAAAAATCTATCCAATCTATCCTATAAAAAGAAATCCAATGGTGTTAAATCACACGATCTAAGAGAGAGGGGACAATTCTTAAATTTTCGCACCGTGGCCGCCAGATTTCCATTATTTTTTTAAATATTGTTCAGCAATGAAAACATGTTGTTCTATCGTGTTAACGCTCCATTTTTTAATAACCCTAAACCATCAGCTGTCAAATGCTTTTTTAATAAGGTTGCCAACACATTACTGCACGATTAGTAGCAAATTCAAATCTTTCGTTAATTTTGGGACATTTTTTATATTAGATCAAATGGTCTTATAGAATGCCAACAGACACTGAGACAGATTCTCCTTTTTTATTGTTAGAAATGCAAATGTATTCATTTCATTTTACTTTTCGATTCATTATCAGTGCTTAGTTTTAAGCTCTAACTTTTGCGTAAAGTAATTTACCAAGATCTGGCATGAAAAATTGTCTTGCTAATGTTTTAAAATAAGCATTTCAAATAAAATAATTGAATAAAATAAACAACTATTTTTTTAATGAACTGATATTAAATATTTCAATTATTTTCTTCTTTTACTTCAGAATATAAATTCTTTGAAGATAATTATCGACGCATTACGGAAATGTGAAATTGTATGAAATTGCAATAAAATTTAAAATTACTTTTAAATTAGAAAAACACCAACAATTTCATTTCATTCACATTATTTGTTCGATAGAACGAGATCTCGAATATTTTCTGTTTGCATGTGCATCTTATATAAAAAAACATTGTCTAAAGAAAATATTTCCAATTTAATAAATAAAATTTATCAATCAAATCCATATTATGTTTATAATAATAAATCATTATAAATAAATAGCAAAAAAAATCGAGTTCTTCGAGTTATTGTTTTGTTCTGGATATAATTTCATCTTTTATTTTTTTACAAACACTAAGGAGAAAAAGGAAAATTGCAGCGAATAATTTCTTGTTTTATAGTAATAAACTGTGTGACAATATTTTTTTTTAATTAAAAGAAATATTTTTCAAAACATATTGGATTTTATTAGATTTTCTGTTGTTCCAAAATATTCTTCTCACAAAATGTAAGTTTTGATTATAAATTTCTCATATCTATAAAGCGACGTCGTCAAATGACAAGAAATTTAATTAAATGATTCTTATATTAACAATGCAGTTTATAAAAATCTTCTACTAAAAAATCCATTTGATGAATTTTAAAAAGTTTTTTTAACAGCGATTTCATGAAAGGAAAGATTTTAGTTAATTTTGCAAAGAATGACAATAGTACTTACATATATATTTACAATTATATGGAAATATTAAAGTTATTCTTTTTATAGCCGTTTAAAAGAAGTATTATTAATATTTAGATAGATTTACTAATGTATTACTTTAAAGCATTTTACAAATCATTTTTGTATTTTTTACTCATTCCATCGTATTTTTCTATATGTTGTCATAGTGCATATTTGAAATAAAATAATAAAATGAATGTACGATGAAATGTGTAACAGGCTTCATGATGGATAATGATGTTTTATTTCACAAGATAGCATGAAAACACTGGTAGCAAAATACAACCGAAGCTTACATAGCAGTTGCAAAGATCAATAACACACAAGTAATAATTCATTATTAAACAATCATAACAGCACAAAGCTCTCAAAAAGAACTTGTTGGAGGTTATCATTCCAAACAGAGAATCAGCCTCATTACTTTCGTGCATACATCTATGCTTTTATAGCTTCCAGGACAAGGCATAGAATATTGAAAACGATGAAACTATAGTACTTGAGTCCTGAAAGATATCGTCAACATTCTCGTGCGCTCGAAAACCTTTGTTTTCGTTTCTAAATTCGCCAAATTCATTTCTAAATTATTAAATGGTCACCAAGTTTGTCTATAAGCCCGAGCGTTATTGACTCCGTATCCTTTCGACATTCGTTAGAGCTACCTACAGAGTTTAATCGTCCTTATTAATATACTCTCCTTATAGGTGAATTCAAAGACAATAAATTTGTGCCTATATGATCAAGAGAAGCGAATTCGGATTGTAATTATGTAAGGAGACAAAACACTAAGCTTCCATATTGTGTGCAATTTTTTTTCTCTTCCATTCATTGTTTATAAGAATCTTATTTCCATTTGTAATAGATGAAATGGTTTTGAATAACTCTGTGTTATCTCCTTAAATATATATGTTCCAAATAAATACATTAACTACTTATTGCAAAAAACATTTTAAAATCAATGTATTCACTTTGCTCGCTATACATTTTAGATACGCGTTGTTTTTTTTTATATATTAACTTTATCTAAATCTATAAAATTGCAGGGATAAAATTTTTAACCGAAAGAAAATTTTCATTTCTATTATTTCAGAAATGTAATCAAAATCCCAAACTCTAGTTCCCATGGATACAGAGACATATTTGTATTGTTGTCAAGATTCTATAGAATTGGCCAATAGGAGTTTATTTTGAAGTTAATTTTCTACTACATGTGGTTAACCTAATAGATCAGAATAAGAAAAATATTCTAAATTTTTAAAAGATTTGCTAAAACGGAAGATTCAATGATAAAAATATATAGCGAAATTCGAAAATTTAAGCAAAATTAAACATGTTGTTTATTTATACAAAATAATTTTATTTACCTCATTTTCAGTTTTACTAATAGTTTAATCTAGTTCCAATAAGAACCATTTTTATTATCAATTTGATGGTAAAATGTTATACCACTTTAAAAAATTATTTTTACTTGTTTACTTACGAGTGGAAATGATGTATAATCGTTTAATTTTTTTTACTTTATTTTTTTAATTTAATTTTCTTGTTTGAAGAAACGATATTTAATTATTTTTCATTATAAGGAATTTTTTTTATTATTATTCGTTAGCATAATAATTAAAAATAAAAATTAATTAAATTGCGCGTTTTTTCAAATTCTCTTTGATGGTTCGCTTTTAGTGAATTTGAAGATCGAAACAGTCTTAAAATTCAAGGGATTTTCCAATTTTTGAAGCTAAGGAATTTTCTATCCTGTAGGATTCAAAATTCTGATTCAATCTGGTAGAATTCATATTCTTTGTTTCACGAATAACAATTCCTTTTCCCATTTCCAGTCATCATAGCCGAACGAATTCCTGTCAACCGCGCAAACGATTTTGAACGATCAAAAACTAGTTCGAATTTCCAAACGAAAACTCTGCAACCGATTAAATATCTGCGTTTCATTCACAGCTGCCGTCCACAAGAATTTGTTGAGAATTTTTACTACTGAGTTCATAGATTTATTTTTGGTGGCTCAGACGAAAATATATATGATTTGCTTGAATGAAATTCGTTGTTCTGATACAGAAATACAAGTTTTTTTTTCAAGAATGCGAATATTCCGATGAAGTTTACAAAGTTTTAAAACGTTAAATGAGTTCCTGTTTTTGGCAACAAGAAATTTAAATTTGGAGTATATTGTCTTTGAAAATTAATAATTTCAGCCTTTTGGTAAGTTAACATTTTAATTCTTCAATGCTCATTTGTTTATACTTTTTCAATGAAATTAAATGTTTTTTTTTTCATAAAATTAAGCTTGCATGCATTATGTGATAAATAAAGAATGTAAAATTATTAGCTTTAATTAGATATTAAATTTGTCGTTTTTGGAAAATGTTAAGTAGAATACCTCTCCGATAATTTAAATATAGCAATTGTTGCGATGCAAAACTTATGGAAGCACTCACTCTTATATACATTATGGTACTAAAGTTTAATTAAAATTCTAAAGAAAACAATTGAAAGTTTTCTATTTTAGTTATTTTATCCAAAATATTCATTCATTAATAGATCACTTATGGACGAAGTAATTTCATGTGTAAAATGAACGCGAACGGCTCATAAGTCAATGATTTGTAAGCAAACAACACCCATCAAATAACTATAAAAAATTCTAGTATTTCCAAACAAATTAACAATTATTCAATACTTTCTCTCCTTTAAAGTATTTGAAAAATAAACACAAGTTAATGATAAATCTATCGTAATAATCGTCTAAATCTGCTTCAGAAAAAAAACTCTGATATTTAAATAATAACATTTATATATAAGAACGTCCTTAATTTATAACTTTTATTATTTAAAAGTGATTTTTAGTGAAAATGATTTCAGTTCATAAATGTATAGTTTACAATGCTAAAAATAGACTAAAACCTATTTTTTTTACTTAGATTAGGGCTTCTTAAAATTCTGTACCGACCCAAGATGGCGATTATTAAAAACTAGTAATAACTGTTTCTGTCATATTGTTTAATATTAGTATTCAAAAGAAATTTTATCAACGCGTGAGATATTTGATTTTATAATCTATCTATCTATCTATATACATATATGATTAATTTCGCCACTAATTTCATGTGCTGAGGAGTTCAAATTATGCAAAATTTGATCAACAAATAATTCAGGTAATGAATTCGCCATAAAAATTATTACAAATTGGGAAAAAGATTTGATAAACAATAAAAATAGACATAGTGATTTCATAATAAATCTTATTTTTTCAAAGACTTCATAGTCTCAAATCATACGTAGTGAGATTAGATCAAAGAGATACCTCGTATCTTATATGGAAATTTATCGAAACAATTGTTGAACAATATTATAAGTGTGGAGAATGCACTGACATTAGCTCTAATAACAAAAATCTTGCCAATCTACGTATATAAAATACTAATGTACATGATACAGAAATCCCTTTCATTACTTATTACAGGAAAGCAACACTCAAATGTAAGTATATCTATATACCAAAGTTTTACACTGTTTTATTTAGCACTTTTACAACTGCACATTTCACCACTAATTAAATAAATTTATCTTATTACGAATGCTGTTCGCCATGTTACACATTTAATTCAGCCAAACATGTAAAACAATTCAAGAAGTAAGCATTAAACAGAAAGTTTTATCGAGAGTGAAAATAGACTTAACTATCAGTGGATGGATACTCGGTATGATTTACGACCATATCTTTAAACACTATTAATTTCAGCAAAAGATTTTCAAACAATTATTTCTTTAAAGATATCGATTTCATTTCTATACAGTTTTTTTCCCTTTACTTTTAATAAAATCTTTAAGTTTAATTTGCAATGCTATGATGATGTTAACGTTATGAAGTTTAAACTCATCCATCAAAATATTCAACCGCGTGCTTTTGACCCTTTTAAAATAAAGATTAAAAAATACATTTTATGGGCATTGATTTCGAAATAGGAATTTTACTTCCGCTTATATTTCATAATATATACACTTTTAATTTATGCCTACAATAATTTGTTGGAGATCATTCAATTAAATTTATATATTTAAATCGTATCAAACAAAATGAAATTTATAAAGATACATTCCATATTAATCGCTTAATAGCTTTAAACGTCAATATTCTGGACGATCAAGCTGGTCGCCAAAGGCGGCTAGTATATCATAATGCCATTTCTCAAAGACGGGACTAGCTAAAATTTTTATAGAATTCGGTTCTTTAAAACAGCAAAGACCAAATAATTTTTAAAATTTTTTTCAAATTTTTCACTTTTTTTCATTTTTCAACTTGTTTTAATTCTTGCTAATACGCAAAGGTAAATTATTGGCATTTTTGCAAAATTCGTCCAGTACAAATCCATCTATAGGCGAAATTTTGTAGCATTTTTATTTAACATATGGGGATCACATCCTCAGAAAGATTTGTTATTCAATTTTTGTGCCCTTTAGATTAATATTACTTTCTCCACAACATTTTGAATAGAAAAAGTTTAATTTGTGAAACCTTGTATTTGATTAAATTTTTTCTTTGGTAATATATTTTGAGTTTGCATTTGGTTGCATAATAATTTTACAGCTGAAATTGGTTAGAAATCATGTTCTAGATTTAAGTAATAGAAAATGTTCAAGAAATATATACATAAAGGTTCTAGAAAATATTTTTAGAAACCATGTTCTAAATCGAAAGGAAGAAAATTCGCCTCCATAAATATTGCATTAGGTTGCATAATAATTTTACAGTAGAAATAAATTAGAAATCATGTTGTAGATTTAAGAAATACAAAAATATTAACGGAAATGTTCTAGAAATTGTTCATGAAATTATGTTCTAGATCGAAAGAAAAAGAACAAAAAAATCGCCTTTCATAAATATTATTCCAAAACTATTTACATTAGAATCTTTTTGTCCCGCGAAAAAAAGTGACAAAACTGATGAAAATAAAGCACACCTGCCTTATCTCCAGTCACAGCTTTGTTTGGCTTCATGTTTGAAGAGAGCAAATTAGAATGACGAACGTAACGGAATTCAAATTAACTTCGAAATAGAGATAGAACACCATCCCGCAGGCAGACGCTATTTATTTTCGTTTCTTCGAATGGAAGACTGTGCGTTTTGTATGATAGATGGTAAAATAAATAATAAATTGTATGTGAAACATGCGTGAGCATTTATTTAACTTTTGACATTTGTTGCAAACACATTTATGCTACTGAAACGGATGTTTCACATTCTTACAAAACTAGAAGAAAATGCAAAATACATAAAATCCATGCTTTCTATGTTTTGTTTTATATGTATCGGATATTTCATTTTTTTTATCTCCCAAATCTATATAGAATAAAGAGATATGGCCTTTCTTTTTTTCCCTCAAATGTAAAATATATATTGAGAACGTATTGAGGTAATTTAGACAATTTAGACCTTTCTTATCAAAAAAAAAAACACATTTGATGCTAGATACATCCACGTTTTTGTCTTGCATTCAAATGTGAGACTACAACTGCACATCTTAAATAGATGAAGTTTATAAAGACAAACCTTAAGAAGTAAAGACAATTTTAGACATTTTTAGAGTAATTATAAAATCTATTATTAGATTAATTATAAAATCTATTATTAGATTAATTATAAAATCTATTATTAGATTAATTATAAAATCTATTATTAGATTAATTATAAGTCTATGATAGAGTATGTAATATTTGATTGCAACACACATAAACACAACTATTTTTTGCCACGTTTAAAGTAAAGTGCACTATAAAGTCGTCTTAAGAATTCTTTTAATTTTTAGACGCTTTAATGGATTAATTGATGTGACACAATTTGAAATTTTGCACATTTGTGTGTTTTTGGTGGCAACACATTGTTTTACTGATTTCAGTTATTAAATTTCCGTTAATCGATTCATTTAATTAATGTTTTTCTGTATGGTGGCACTACATATTAATTAATTCGTGTAAAAATCGATTCTAAGATTTCATTCATTTGTAATTATGAATCAAAGACTAAAAAGAATAAAGAATTATTCTTTTAAATAAAGAATTCTTGTAAATACAGAATTTATAAAAAAAAGTGCTTATGAAAAGTAAACAATGTTGCATTCTTGTTCATTAAAATCATTTAAGAATAAAATTTATTTTATAATTTTTTCCTGAAAATCTTGATATATTAAATTTTTTCCTAATGTTTTTTCTTATATTATATTTCTATTGCCATGTAATTTCCTATGACAGCAATTTGTACACATGATTATTTTATTTAGTTATATTTTATCAAAAAAAATTCTTAAATATGAAATATTGTAAAAACTTGGAAGTGTTGCTTTTTATTCATCAAATATTGCTTATGTGAGTGTTATTTGTTTCTTATGGCACTTGCCACTGACAAGCCCGCTGTTACGAAGACAGCGATTTAAGCCTGAGGGGGACGACTCTTATTTTTTATAGCAGCGCCAACTAGGGCCAAGAGTACGACTTTGCCACTCACGCATCATTCATTCGCTTGCACAACCCCTTTTTACAGGAGGGCACATTCACACATCTCACAGATAGAACAACAGAAGAACAACCATGCCCAAACCGGGACTCGAACCCGGGACGCCCAGATCACGGGGAAGACGCGCTACCCCTATGCCAGGACGCCGGCGAGTGCTATTTGTAGTATTATTTATCCATTTTGACAAACCATTTAGAATCTAATAAATTTCTTTGAACAAAATTTAGTCCAGTTTAAATAATTTGATTTTTGAAACAGCAGATTACCTGAAAAAATAGTTAAATCTCTATTAATAATGAAGGTGAACTGTGTTTGTATTTGTATGGATATTAGGACTCAACTGATCAGAGTGTTTGTACTAGAATTACCAAGTTTGTCGCAAATGTATATTGAAGATTGGTAACGTGCACTTTGGCTGATTGTTTCGACTTTTTATTTAAAATTTTATTTCATTAAAAATTAAGGGAAGTTTTGGCATTTTCTCCTGATACTTTCCAAAATTATCACAACACAAAAATAAATTTCATACCGTTTAAATTTTTTTTAATTTCTTTTCAATGAGGCTAATTTAATAGTTGTGCAGATTTTTTTTTAATTTTAATTTTTATTATTTTTGAAAAATAAATATTTGCTTTATTTCCAGAACTGAATTATATTTTGACATGAGATTCAAAGAGTTTTCATTGTTTCATCAAATATTTAATTGCGTGATTGTTTCCCATTACTGCAAACTAAAGAAAAATAATTCTATTTAATAACTGTGTATTTTACAGAAGGAATAAGAAATGGAATAAGTTCATAAAACTTGTTTTTCATAAAATTTCAGAAAATTGGGGCTATCACAGGTAATATTCAATTTCAAAAGTTATGAAATAACGAATAGGAAATGAATGCCCTTGCGAAAATGAATTCCATAAGGAAATTCATTTTCGCAAGGGCATTTTTACACGATTATATTATTGCTTTTATAACTCGATGCTTTGCTTTCTAATAGTAGTATGCTGATTTTATTTTGAATCAGAAAGTTTTTTACTGATATATAAAGTAAACAATGAAATATATTCTGAAGTATATATGAAACTACATTATTGGAAGATTCTTTTTTCTCGTCTTATTTTCTTTACGAAAGTACTTTGATTCGGTAAGCCTATTACTAGATAAGTTAATTAATAGAAATTTAATAACTTCCCATTTAAAACTGAACTTCAAATATTGGGTTAAAAAACAAAAATTTAGCGAGACGTATAATATAACGGTAACTGTACAAGGCTTCTAAAATAGAACAAGCTAGATGAGTTTCAAAATTCGTATTTTAAAAATATTTTGCTGAGGAGGTCAAATTTTAGCAACCAATAATCTTGGCAAACCAGCTAGTACCTAAGACGGTTTTTATAGCTATAAATGAGAAAAAAATATGAAAAAGGAAAATATATCAAATCAATAATACCAAGAAATTCTAACCTTTTTAACAAGGCATTGTCATAAAGAAAGTCCTAAGATTCCACGTAATTATACAATTTTATGCATAATTCCAGAGTTAAGTTAGTTTAACAGAATACAAACAAAAAGGTATCTAAACAAAAGAATGGTATTTCAAATATTACGAAATAATGAGAAAATGTTGCCACGAAATAAAAATTATTATGACGCATAGAGAATTCCCAAATCATAAAATAACTGTCTTGTGTATAGCTGTAGGAATTTCCGGTGAGACATTCTCCTTTTTTTTGAAACATTTTCGAATTTCATTAGTTTAAATAAAATTCGAATGATTCTGAATTCAATAAAAATGCATTTTTCCCACCTTGTAATCCTCATCCAACAGCTAAATTAAATTAAGCTTGACAGCTTTAATTGAATATAAGTAAACAAAAACATTTATATTTCCCAATAGAATGGAAAAATAATAATCAACGGGATTAGTTGTTATTTAAAATTGCTAATAACTTCTGTCGATGTGTTGTTGCAGGCGATTTAATAAATAATTCATGCAAACGATTATTCTTATTCTGACATTTGCTTCAAAATTTTATGAGTTATTAAGAAACTTTCAAGAATTCTTTTTTTGTCATTTTCTGAACTGTCGAGTTGAGGAAGTCAACTAAGGGAAATATTAATTAAAGAATTTTCAAATAGACGAAACTCGTTAAAAGCGAATAAAATAATATGTTTTGTGAGAAAATAAATGTAATGAAATGTGTTGTTTTCATTCTAATAAATATTTAGATTTATTTAAAATTTCAAAAAAGAAATATTTTAAATTAAAAATATGAATTTTTACAACTATAATAATTGTTTGCAATTAGCATTAAGATGGAAATAAATAATTACATTCATGAAATAAGAATGAGAAAGAGATATATATATATATATATATAAATTTTCTACTTCTGTGATTTAAAATTGAGTTTAGAATGCTTATTAAATACTCTGATAATACTACTAATGGGAAAATATTCTAAAAGCGAAGCATAAATTTAACTTGAATTCATGTTTAATTTTTCTTTTCTTTTTTTCTTTTTCGTAATTTATATGTAAAGTCTTCTGAAAAGAATATTTACAGAGAGAGAGAGAGAGAGAAAGAGAAAGAAATACAAAGCTTGAATGAGATGATTCTTTTTTTCTACATAATATTGCAATTCATGGAAATGCCTATAAATATCTTAAGCATTTTTTTAATTTACTTATTATTTGCTATAAATTTTAAATTGCAATTAAACTTTTAATGCTCCCTCTTGATTTTTTTTTTTTGTATTCCACTGACAATGAGTTACAACATCTTTAAGATGGTCTCTAAATATTTCTTCTTAAAACAATTCTATGTACATGGTTATCACTCATTCCCGATCATGAGGTAAAGATTTTGTAACATTCCATGATGAGTAATATTTTATCACACATATGATTTCAAAATTTAAATATTATCTTATCCTAGTGAAGTATCATTCTTCCACGAGAAATGATTTAAGTAATTCCATTTTAAACTCTATGCTAAAAAAGATTCCACGAAAATTTTTTGACACATTCATACGTTGTTTGATGAAAGCGAAACGAAAAACAATCATACTTATTCTCTTCAGACACATTCTAATTTATTTATACAAATAATAAAGATTAATGTATATGTGTGCGTGTGTGGCGTTCTGCGGGCCAGAACATTGGTCTAGAGCTCCAATATTTGGTATACGCATACCTAGGAGGTCGGGAATATATATTGCAGAGCTCTTTTTCGAATATTTAATTAGAATTTTAGCTAATTAAAATGAAGCTGAATTTTAACTTTTCTCCGAAATAATTTCCAAAGGAATTTTGCGCACAAAGGAATTTTGTATCGTTTCAAAATTTAAAATATTGACCAAAATAATAGTCGTGGGAATGCCTTGAAGTTCACACAGTTTTCGTTGTACCATCAACTATCTAATCGCGTAATTTTTTTTTATCATTTTGAAAGTTAAAGAAAGATTTTGCTTAATATTTTTGTAGTTTTCGTGAGGGATAAGAAAGTAAAATTTACAGGATACCGCAAAATTAATAAAAAAGATGAACCGCACATTTATGTTCTTAATTGCACCATGATATGTTGGGACTGGTCTGAAATAGAAAGGTTCGTGTACGCAATAAACAAAGAATATGTAAGAAACAATTAAAACAACATGGGTTCAATATCCGATAATTTAACGGAATCATGAACATGAAGTTATACTTACAAGATTTAAGTAAATTAAATATAACCAACATTCCTTCGAACCAAATGGTAGTCAACGGTTAATATTTTTAAATAAACAGAAAGGTTCATTGTGTTCTGACTGAAAGTGAGTGAGTTATACAAATTTGAATACTACTAGCTAAAAAAAAAGACGCGTGATTTTAGACATCCCATCAATTGTCTGAGATATTCAAAGAAGATACACCTATACATGTCTATATTTTCCCCGATGCTGATTAGCATAAAATTATGAAATTGTTAATTGCCCCAAAATAGAGATATTCAGAACCAAGGCAGTTTTGATCCCAAAAGATAAAATTTTGTTTTATTTGTTTATTTATTTAAAAATTGGAGTGTCAAGAATATTTCGCAGAATCTGACTCCTTAGGGTAAAAGTACTGAATAAAATTTAGACTTCATGTTTTTTTGAAGCAGATTTACTGACCGAAAAAATAAAATATTATTATTACAATTAAACCCCCATTGAAAGCAAAAAAAAAAAAAAAAAAAAAAAACTCTTTAGTGCTTATAAGTTTTCAATTCGGACGACTCTATTTTCTGCATTCATATTTTTTTTTTCAAAAAAAAACATGCTTGGTTTCAGCAAAAATATTTTTGAGTTAATTCAAGTTAACCTCTTAGAATTTAATTCAAAATTCTAATTTTACTGGAGCTGATAGAAAATTAGAAAGATATTCAGTACAATGAACATATCTGTGTGAGGTGTCTATACTATGAGTTATATTACTATCAAATTTGGAGCTTAAAATTATTTTGCTGAAGAAGCTATTAAAATACCAAATTACATAAAATACTGAAATGAAAATTTTAGCAAGCATTAATCCCATCGAACCAACTGGTCGTCAGATTAAAAATATTATTTAGAATTTCGACTCAGAAAAAAACAAGAGACATTTTTGACTGCTTTGACAATATCTCCCAAAAGCATTATCGCATCAAAATATTTTTACATTCTATTAAAACAAAAACAAAAATTATTTCTACAACTATAGCAGTTTCGTTGCCACCTACTCATTTCTTAATAATAGCTAATTTTAAAAATATTTTTTGCATATTTGTTTATTCAAATAGTGAAATGCATAATCCCCTGTTGAATGCCAAATAATGTAAATTCTGTTCCATTTCTCTGGTAATATCGTAACAAATTTTATCTTCTTTGTTCGTTTCATCATTTTGCAGTGAAACAAAAACAAAAGTCTCTGGGATATTATGCACAAATGGTATATACAATTTTTTTTTTTTCTATAAAGAATTATTTCTATAAGGAATTAAAAAAACGCTTTGGAATAAATTTTATGGCAGCAACTTATTGTTCAAAATGAGAAATACCATCTGCTAGTTTAAACTTAATTTTCTTCCAAAATGTCGCATGTAAAAACAAACAAAAAAAAAGTGGAATTGAGGGATATATTTTCGCGCTTTGTGAAGAAAAATGTTTCTACTCCCTAGTTTAAAAGCTTTATGAAATGCATGATATTAAAATTTATAATTTCAAAATAAGCAACAATAATTACTGAAAAGGGAAATAATCTCTAATCATTTTTATAGAAGGAAAGAACACTGCAAAAGAATATTTGAAAAAGCTACGTACTGTTTCATATATTCATAAAAGAAAATCGTCGTTAACACGTAAAGCAATCAAAAATTAATTGCAAAATCTTTAAATATATTTGAATTAGTAATAATACAATTATAAACCAAGATTTGAATCTTAAAAAAGCTGAAATAATTTAATTTTCACCAGCTTTTGTTGCGACATGTAGCTCATTGTAGAAAAGTTTGTAGAACTTCGTTATTTAAATTAAAATCGAATGCATATTTTTTTATCAAATTTGGTATAATAATTTCTCAACATGTTCTGCAGTTCCTGAACTTGAGAATAAGTGATCTATTCATTTAGAAATATTTTACAGTTGTGTTAGTGCTTCACTATGTAAGAAAATGTTTAAATTTCCTGTTATTTATTTATCTGTCGAACCCCAATATTTTTTTTAAAAAATGGACAGAAATAGAGCTTATTTTTTAGTTAAGGAACTAAATAATATATTTTTTAAGCTATCTGAAAAATTTTAAGCGAATTATTTCATAAAACTCTAAATTAGAAGATTTTTGCTTTGCACCTTTTTTTAACCAAAGAAACCCACCTTTTTTTTCCAATTTTTAGAAAAAAACCTCTGCCACTTAACTGGTTTATTTTAGTCTCATAGATGTTTTTACAGTTTTTTTTATGAAATATTCATAAAAAAATTATTATTTTCGAATATTCTTCAAAGAATTATCCCGAAACGTAGTCGCAAACCGTAAATGATTTACATGCTTGCTTCTATAAGCCTCGTTTTGGACATTTGTAATATTCAATTATAAAATAAATAAATATTAATACTAGAATTGTAATTACTAAATATTAATATTAGAATTGTAATTAATATAGAATTTGTAATTTAATTGAGGAATAATAAAGTGAAGTTTGATCAATTATATACTAGATGACAAGGACAGTTTTTTGATTTCATTGCAGCCATTTTCATGATATATATATATATATATATATATATATATATATATATATATATATATATATATATATATATATATATATATATATATATATATATATATATATATATATATGAGAGAGAGAGAGAGAGATGAACAGAATTGGTTTAAGACTGCCACAAAATACGGATAAAATGTTTATCCAAAACTGAAATTTGACTCTCTTAGCAACAGAATTTGCTTTTTGAATTACCTGAATTACCTGCTTTTGAAAAAATAATTCTGCATCATTCTTTTTTTTAATGAGGCAGTATTCCTGCGATAACTGGTTTATTCCCTTTCCTTATACTATTCTGAACAGAAAAATCTCAATTCTATCAGTCGATATATTAGGAATAGAAAAATAAATAAATAAATAAAAATAAGTCAGTTGTTCACATGCAAAGAAAGACGAGTCTTTAATTATTAACAAAGAATAAATCATATATTCGCTAGCTTCTCTAAACGCGTCTAAAGGGAATTATAGAAATATATAGGAATATTAGAATGATACGCTTTTCTCCCATACATTTACTGACATAGATAAATAATTCTGACAGCACTAGAGATCTGCTTCCCTTTTTCCCTACTGTTTCCTTCCACAGAGAGTTGGTCTTTATTTGTTAATTCATTTTTATTTTTTACTTATATTTAAGCTTTGATTGAATGTCAGATATTTTTAGAGTGTCATTTTTGTATTAATTTCTAGAAAATTATTTTTAGTTTAATACATAACGCAGCTTTTATATCTAAACTTCTCCAATCAGTGGCAATATTGCCACTCCAATCTCTCATTATAATATAACAATATAAAATTACAATTTGTTACGTTTTTAGATTAATTCCGTCGTTTATTAAAAGGGTCCGGTGTATATTCACTTTTGGGCTTGAATTTGGTATTTGTACTGAATTATCATGTCGTCTTTGGCGAATTTTCGGCGATTAATCCCTGGATGTGTTAAGAGTATCCAAAAATTCGTGTATTAGGCATGTTTTTTTCAACCGATTAAAAAAAAAACCTGCACTTGTAGTCACAAAATTCCATAATATATCAAATATATCAAATTCAAATTTGATATATTTAAATAATTGCATTTTTGAATTATCACGCTTACATGTTTCTGAAAGTACAGACCGACAGACTGTCAACCATTAGATGTATTTGGCTCAAAATTTGACAGGTATCTAAGATATGAATCTTAGCTCTGTGTACCGAATTTTATCTATAAAGCTCTCTTCGTTTCGTAATTATCGTGTTAGTTTATATTCGAACAGCCGGACAGACGTCTTCTGAATGGATTTTATTCAAAATTTAATATAAATATTCAAGTTTCGTGTAAAGACCGTATACCAGATTTCAAACAGGTAGCTCAAAGCGTTTTTGAGTTTTATGCTTTCCAAATTCAGGGAGATCTAAAACGTGGAGAATCGTCAAAATCTCGAGTTTGAAATTTTTGACGAATACTATACTTTCTCTGTACTACGTATACGAGAAAGTAACGAGATAATAATTTTATAAGATTATGAAAATAAAACGACGGTAATAAAATAATAAATTTACAACTAGGGAAACGTGTTACATATAGAGAGTTAAAAAAATAAACTTGAGCTGGATATTTGCTTTTTATCACGGGAACAGGAATTGAATCCATTATAATTATCAAAACATCACTAATTCTTATACCGCAAAATTACTTTTTTCTTGTTGCTAAATCTTCGTGTGAAATAAAAAAAAAATAATTTAAAAATCCATCATTAAAATAAATAAGCATTAATAATAGACCAATTGTAGATAACTAGAATTCCCATTAAAATAAATTGGAGACCAAATCGGTTTTATCTCAATAAATCACATCATCACCGTGAAACGTGATTCAATAAATTTAAATTTCATAATCTGGCACTCCTCTTTCTTTGTTGATTAAAATTTCAAAGCTGAAATTACTATTATATTTTAAAGATTTAAATACAAATATAAAATTCGTAAATCGACTTATTTTCACCCAGGTTTCCTCTTTGTGTTTGATAATGTCTTGGTTTCATCGGAAAACGAAAGATCAGGCATGGATCAACCGTAAAAGAATCGCCGAGGAAGAAAGGAAGCGTCGAATTTTCAACGCCAAGCAGAGGCAAATTGGTATTGATGTTGATGCCTTGGACCATCAAGTTCAGGAACATCGCCTTGCTAGAGCCAAAGAGGAAGAACGTGAGCGCCAATTCGAAGAAGAAGCCAAGAGACAGCGCGATTTGGCGGAATTGCTGGAGAAACAAAAACAAGAAGAGATACGTGAGAGGGACAAAAAGATCGATGAATATCGTCAGTCACAAAAACCGGAATACAGAAAAGAGTTTGATTTATACGATCCTAACCAGAAGAAGAAAGAACGCCCGCCAAGAGTATCTGCCGATGACCCATGTCCACTATCTTCAGTTCAGAAGTTGGATGGCGAGGACATCAACAGCAAAGACAGGCAGAAGAAGCAAAAGGCGCAGGTACGAGATCTTCTGTTGCAGCAGATGCAAGAAAAGAGAATGGAAAATTTCAAGAGAGACAAGGAAAAGCATGATTGGGAGAATATGATGTTGGAACATGATTGCTACGCGCTGCAGTTAGAAAAAGAAGAAGAAAGAAGGAACAGAGAGGCCGTTGAAAATCTAAAACAAACAAACGCTACCCTTGCCACAGAAAAGAGGGAAGCCGATAGGAGACAGGAGTTACTCGAAAACATGGAGAAGAAGAAAGATATAGAATTTAACATTGAAAGTGATCTTCTAACTGAAAATCCGAATGTTGCCAAAAGTGCCTTAGGTCCATACCGTGTGGTTCCAGACAGATGGAAAGGAATGACACAGGTAGCCCTCGATAAATACCGGGAAGAACAACTGCAGCAAATCATCGACAAAAAGCGAAGAATGGAACGAGAACAATATGAAAATGCTCAATGGGATGAACATTTGATTAATGAAGAAAATGTATTATTACTTTTAGAAGAGGAACAAAAGAAAAATCAGATGCAGCTTGAAAAGGATTTGATTTGTGAAAATGAAATCTTGGCTTATGCCCAAAGAAGACAGAGAGACTACCTTGATGATTGGCTTTATCTAAAATATGTAGATCAAGATTATTATGATCAGTTTAACAAAAGCTCTAGGTAATGAAATAATGGCGAATTAGAATGAATGATAAATTTCCTGAATATGGACAGATTGGCTAAAAGTAAATCTAGTAAATTTACACAATATCATATATAAATTTTAATTGAAATATTTAATCGAAGATATATTTTATTATTAAATTTTCAAGTGACTATTTATGAAATTATAGACGAAATGAGAGTATATATCATAATTCTATCAAAACAATTTATTTTAAATTGACTGAAATTTGATATTTAAATAAAACATTTTTGCATGGTCCTTATAAAAACTTAAGTTGAAATTAATGTTAACATTCCCATTGAGTTTTCATCAATATGGTAACTCGAAAAAGCAGAAGGTGCAAATCTTCTAGCAACCTTAAAGAAGATTCATTTATTAATATTTTTCATTGTAGAATAGTTCACACACTACTTTGGCTACTTATTATTACCTGCATCCTTGGCGATATAAAGGGACCCATTAAAATAAATTTCAATCAAAACATGTTGTCAAACCTTTTTCATTACAATTGATAACTTAATTTACTAAAGCATAACTTTTATTTAGCAAAAATTAGCTCAACTATAAAGGAAATCATATCATACAATTTCTCTTTCAAGGGAAGGAAAGCTTTGTATTTGTGCATTCGTATGCAGTTGTAAACTATAGTTATAAAAGGATATGTTCTTTGATGAATAGTTTTTTGGCAATTCTTAGCTAGCATATGGTCAATATACATTTCTTTTTTGATTTTCTCACAAGATGCTGTTCAGCTTTTTTAAATAGCGTAGAAAATGAAGTATGATTTTTGGATCTAATCCTGTTGGATAATGGAACCAAATTTGATTCAGAACTGAAACTCGGTTTTTAATGCAATATATCATATTTCATTTTGGGGTACTTTGGGATTATACCGTCCACCATTTTCGCTAAACCCGATATTATTGCCAAAAGGTAGCTTTGCGCCAATAACCGTAAATTACTTTTCATTATGATGGCGCCAAAGGATTGGCACATTTTTGCCAATCCTTTAGCGGATTTTGCGAAGATTGGCGCATTTTTCCAAGCGTAGACAGACTGACGAGAAAATCTCAAAGTACTCATTTTTGTTTCTAGTGTTTTTAAATATTTTATCTTACATACCGGTTTTATAAGAACAGTCATTCTGCCCTTTGACGCATTATAGTCCAAAATTAGGTACCAATTTATAATTTTGACTGAAAGATAATAAAGAAAACATCGCTCATACGTCTTTCAAAAAAAAAAGTAATCGAAAACAAATTCACATTTAGATGAAAGGCATATGATTAAAATTTTAATAAGCATCTTTTATTGATATAAATTTAATGTTACTAATGGAAAGTTACTTGAAATTAGTAATTTTACGTTGGAATTAATACACATATACTACTTGAAATGAAATTTAAATTTTAAAATAAGAAAGTTATAGCAAAAATAAGCAAAATTAAAACTGAATGTCTAATTATACATTTGTTATTTCATACAAATTTTGAATGTGCAGATACGTATCCAACAAAATAACTTATGTCGTCTGATACGCTGATTGTTTATAAGGATAAGATTTCTTTTTGGAAACAGTCCAAAAATCAACCGAAAGTTCGCCATATGATATGATTACAAGAAATTGTATAACAAATGGCTATTATTATTGCAAGAGAATTGTCAGGATTGTATTTGGTGAGAAATCGCCCTAGAAAATTAAACTTTGGCGAATAAACATTACTTTTAAGTAGAAATCATTATGAATATAAAGAATAGAGTTGTTAATCGAATTAAATTCTGCGGATGTCACTAGTGTTGACAAATGAAATAAATTCGGACAGTTTTCAATGGAGTCTATTGCATTTTTAAAGAATTAGTTTAGTTATATACGTCCCGTTTTAAACCAACACTAGGGCTATTTTGGGACGGACCTCGCCATTTTGAACCGCGGTCAGATGACGAGGACGACACCTGGGCTGGTACCCCCTCTCCACACCACGCCAGACCAGGGGCAGGACGTTTGCCCCGGACGGTTTTAACGTGTACTAGACCCTCTTACACGCTGATTCTTCGATGGAATTGGGTCCCGCACCTGAATCCTTCCAGTTCTGCAACTGACACCTTCCCACCAGACCACTGCGACTCCCATTTTTAAAGAAATTAGGAATTAATACCTTTCATTCTTCAGCATTATTATCTAAATCATCATCATATAATTTATCTCCTATTAATTCGTCGAATGTGAACAATTCCAAAATCATAATATCAATATCACAATTCACATACACTTTGAAAGTGGTCTCAAACAGAGGAAAAGACGAAAACGATGTGCAATCAAACTTTTGCGTTGTATAAATAAAGTATTTTATCTTTCCAAGAGTTACGAATGAATCAGGATTGTAAAAACGACGGATAAATGAGAGACATATGAACGGTGTTTTAATGTACATCAAAATTCCCTTATTTAGCCTGTTAACGTTTTCAGTAGCCATGCTAATGTTTTAATGAATACGGACAGGAAGACAACTAATCCGCTGACGAATTTTATCTAAAAATTTAATACACAGATTTGTTAATTTAAAAATCAAATTTATTTTCAAATTTTATAAATACAGCTTATTTTACTTTTGAATTAAGTGTCATTAGGTGCACACAATAATAAATAAATATATTTCCAGCAGATGGATTTCATTCAAATTTTGGTAGAATTTATAAATTTGCCGTGGTGTCGATATCGATTTTCACCAATAAGGCATGTTCCATTTTTATTTTCTAACATAAGAAGTATAGAGAAAGTTTTGTAAGTGCCAAAGAAATTGAAATCTGCTATCGAAAATTTCAAGTTATAATGTAGAAACATTATTATTTTTAAGTTATTGTTTGCCAGCATTTAACAAAATCATCAGCCTTTATTAAGTTGATGTTTAATTCATTATTAATAACGAACATATTATAAAAATTAAATACCAAAATTGAAAAAAGAATAAACAGAGCGATTAATTATAGTTAAAATATGTTCATAAAATAAATGTATGTTATTTCTATGCATACTTCAATTACCTCAGTCCATTTTAACGTTAATTAATTACTTGAACCCCGTGTATACATTGTTCACCGGTTATCAGATACTTTCTGTCATCAGAACTGGTAAATTACCATTTAAGAATTTAACAAAAATTTCAAATTTGATATATAGATTACAAACCAAATTTCATTCATATAGCCTTCACCATCTTAGAATTACTTTATATACAGATAGACAGAAAATAGTTAGTCTTCTGAAAGGAATGAATAGACTGACATAATTCCAAAAGTCATTTCATTGGACTCCGGGAACCCACAAATATAGTGATACTTCAAAATCTCATGGCCTGATTTTTTTTGTTTTTACTATGCATTTCTGCTTATATTTTTCGTACAAGTAGGTAACAATGTAAAAATGTTTCCCCCCAAAAAAGGGAACATTTTATTCATTTTTTTATTTTTCATTCAAAGAACATGTTGCGTTATTTGTTAGAAAACGATATAACATGAAATGCATAATGCATCCTTATTTTCGATATTAATTTAAGCTGTAGAGTCTTCTGTTCAATTTTTGCATAGTTAATGAAATAGTGCGGATTCATATAAGTTCCTATAATTTAAAAGAACAGTGCTAGACATCTCGGCTGCTTACCAAAAATAATAAATTATCTAAAGATCAATAAGCAAAATGCAGGAGAGAAAATTTATAATCTTGAGATTCTTACTGTCATCCCATTGGTTTATTTTGTATGCCATCAACTCCAGACGTTTGACATTGAACTTTCAATAAATGTCTTATAATTATATGAGTATTAATTTCCAGAAGAAAACTCTGCCTTTTATCTTTTCCCCCACATGGATTTCCAATTAACAAAAATGTTTCATAACTCGTGTGAGAAAACAAAATTTATTTGGAGAGGTTTTATTTAATTTGAATTATTGCACACTTGTAAAAGAAAAATTTTGGTACTGTGGTTTTTGATGACAAAACGACATTTTAACATTTTCAGAAACTAATTATTAGTTATTCTATTAATTTAAATTTTATTTTAAATGAGTGATGTATTGTGGTAGAATATCTCAGAATAAATTTCCTTGAAAGATTCAGTGATATTTTTCATAATCAATTATAAAAAATATTAAAGATTAAAATGTCAAAAGAGTTTTCAACAGTACCATTTTATTATTATACTGAAATAAAAAATAATAATAAGTTTTCTCGAAATCGTAAATTTGTGGGATCCTGATAACTATACCATAAAGAAGTTAAACCATAGTGAATATGATAAAAAACAATTCTAATAATTCATTAGAAGTCAAAATATAGCACCTTAATGTATTTTTGATAAATAATAATGTAATTTGTAAAATCCAAAGAAATGAAGTTAAAAGCAGTCCCGCTCATTCGGTCATTATCGGATGCGCTACTTCCAACTTCTATTTTGACGTCAAATAATTGATACCGGTTTTTTTTTTACTTTTAAATTTATTTACAGTCGTAAGAATACACCTTAATATGAGTAAAAACCATTTGTGGATTTCAAACTTTATATTTGTTCATCCTTTTCTTTATGCTGGATTGTAGTAAAAGTTAATGAACTGAGGTCTGCAATTTTTATTTTTTTTATTTATATATGTTACGACATAAATTATAAATATTTCATTCAAAAGTAACTCACGAGTAGTTTAATAATTATAAATATTATTTTGTAAATAGTGGTTAATTCAGATTGGCAACAGTGATATGTTTTGAAATTTTTTAGTTTGTTGTTTAAAAAAAACGATACTAGATTTTGAATCAAAATTTGATATAAATTTGGTAACATTATTTATAATGTAATAATATTTCGTTTTATAATGAGTTTGTCTGAATTTCAATTTTGTTGACACACGAACTCAACATATCTATTTCTAATATTTTCATTTCAGTTAGAAGTTATTGCTAATATTGTTTATTTACATTTTAAGTGTGAAGCAAATAATAATTATTTTTATTTCTTAGGCACATTGCTATTGTTTGTATTATTTTCTAAGCACTCAGCCTATGTACATGATATCCGGTTGTGCGAATGCACGTGAACACAACGACTACAAAATACAAAGGGCTAGGCAAATGAAATTTGGTATATAGGCTTAGAACCTAAAATATAGATCCGAGTCACATTTTCAGTCAACTTTGACTAGGAGTTGACTGTCGGCCTGTTTTGTACACATAAAAACAGCTTAATTTAAATAAATGAATTTGGTATGTGATGTTATGACTGCAATTGTAATTCTATGTGAAATTTTAATTTTAATTGATCAGGAAAAAGATGTCCAAAATACATATTTGATTTTCTAATACTTGTGTATTGCATGTCAGCGATAAAAATCGCACACTGTATTCAGTAATTATTTTAGATTCACGCCAAAAATATCAATAGTTCAAAATTATTGTTTGCCAACGCCATGTGATTAATGAACAAGTACCGGTTTTCTTACTATACAATGAAGCCTAAAATTCTCATGTATGGAACTTTGAAAATAAAAATATGAGTAGTTGTGGAATGCCCGGCTTTCCCTATGTCCACACTTCTATGGAGGGGGTGAGGAGATACATTTATTAGAGAGTATGTAGGAATGCTCTGGGAGATCTTCCCCCCTTGGTTTCATGATTGCAATGCTTCCTCTTTGTATACTTCGTACTTGAGAAAATAAAAATGCAAGCATAAAATGAAATGAAATTATCTATATACACATTTTAATTATAGATTTGTTCAAATTTTGGAAATTTAAAATTCCTTTTCTCCAAAATGTTACGGAGCTCAAAGCGCGTAATATTGTGTTAGTGAAAGGAGAAAGTGTATGCGTGCGTGGTAGAGGGTAGAACATTTGCTCTAGTTTTAATCATTTTTTTATGTCACAACTTGATGTTATTTTTAAATTTCGAGGCTTTGAAACCCCAAAAGAATAATATTGTCTCGATGCCTCTCTTAAAATTTCCATCCAAGACATTTTATTGCAGTAATTAAAAACTGCTAAATTTCTTTAATGTAATAGCATAACTTTGAGCATAAATAAAAATGTATTTAACTATACACTGCGAAATTTTCATACATTCAATTTTAAAAATTGGGAATATTTTCTGCTGAAACATAAATTTATGTTTCTATGTCGCTTGATAAATATGTAAATGGAACCTTATTCAAGTATAAAATAACTATTAGAATTTTTTTAATTAATGGAGAATAACAACCGTTACAAATTTCAATTACCGCAACCATAACTGTTTCCGTGTCGCAGAAATTTTAATAATAAAGAAAAATAAAATGTCTTGAGCAGTATGAAACTTCTTTTAAAAAATTTCATGCAGTGTACAGACTATGTCTTTAGTTTTAATTAAATAGTTATTAGAGATTTAACAAAAGTTTGTATAGTCAGCTCTTAAAGGAATTTAGTAATTTATATTGTAAGGAAAAGGAATTCTTAAAATATATGGAGGTAGAATTCTCATATTTTACTGCTAATAAATGTGTTGGGTGATATTATTAGAATTTATATTTCTTCGTCACCATTTGCAGAAATTAAAAGTAAGCGATATGCGAGTAAAAACTGTAAGAGAGAAAAATGAACCAAAATCAACTTTAATGAATCAGTTTTTTTTATAAAAAATTCAAATCAAATTGCAAAAATGATCAAATAAAAATTAATCAAAATAAACTTGAATGAATAAATTCTTTATATTTGTTCAATTTAAAATAAAAGATAAAAATGAATCAAAATAAATTTGAATTAATAATTATTTTATATTTGTTCAAATTAAAACATTAGATAAAATGAATCCATCTCAAAACTTAACTTCAAGGAACCAATTTTAATAAATAAATCATATTACTAGAGACAAAAAATAATCAAAGTTAACTTCAATGAATCAAATTTTTAAAAATTTAAATTGTGATAAGATATAAATGTCAAAAAATTTGTCTTCGAGTTTTAATAAATCTCCATTTTTAAATACATGTAAACCAAGGCGGAAAACCTGAGGGCGGAGGGGGGGTTATATCAGCGAGTCTAAAAAAACATTAAGTCAGAAACGCAATGACAGGGAAAGATGAAACTCGGTACTAGGTTTTTACACCAAAATTCGAAAACTTTATCAAATTTTAGAAGAAATATGTGAACGGAAGCCTGTCTATCCATTCGACTTCTATTGTCATTCGTTCATTCGTCCATGAATACGCTAATTCAAAACCATAGAATCTAAGCAAATGACATTTGACTTACAGTTTGACTGAATAAGCATATCGTGATCAAGCTTTAAATCAGATCTGTCTATTGGTTGTCTGTCTACCCATGTGTGTGTGTATGAGAGAGAGATATATATATAGAGAGTGTGTGTATATATGTGTGAGAGAGATAGAGAGAGAGAGAGTGTGTGTGTGTATGTGTGTGTGTGAGAGAGAGATAGTGTGTGTGTGAGAAAGAGAGAGAATGTGTGTGTGTGAGAGAGAAAGAGAGAGATAGAGTGTGTGTGTGAGAGAGAAAGAGAGAGATAGAGTGTGTGTGTGTGTGTGTGTGAGAGAGAGAGTGTGTGTGTGTGTGTGTGAGTGAGAGAGAGAGAGAGAGATAGAGTGTGTGTGTGTGTGTGAGTGAGAGAGAGAGAGAGAGATAGAGTGTGTGTGTGTGAGTATGTGTGTGTGTGAGAGAGAGAAAGATAGAGAGAGATAGAGAATGACTGTGTGATTGTGTGTGTATGTGTGTGAGATAGAGAGGGATAGAGTGTGTGTGAGTGTGTGTGTGTGTGTGTGAGAGAGAGAGTGTGTGTGTATGTGTGTGTGTGAGAGAGAGATAGAGTATATATATGAGAGAGAGTGTGTGAGTGTGTGTGTATGTGTGCGAGAGAGAGAGAGTGTGTGAGTGTGTGTGTATGTGTGCGAGAGAGAGAGAGTGTGTGAGTGTGTGTGTATGTGTGCGAGAGAGAGAGAGTGTGTATGTGTGTGTGAGAGATAGAGATAGAGAGAGAGAGAGTGTGTGAGTGTGTGTGCGTGAGAGAGAGACAGTGTGTGTGAGAGAGAGAGAGCGAGAGATAGATAGATAGAGAGAGACAGTGAATATATATATGTGTGTGTGTGTGAGAGAGAGAGAGAGAGAGAGAGATAGACAGATAGAGAGAGACAGTGAATATATATGTGTGTGTGTGTGAGAGAGAGAGAGACAGTGAGTGTATGTGTGTGTGTGTGAGGGAGAGATAGAGAGAGAGACAGTGTGTGTGTGAGAGAGAGAGAGCGAGAGCGAGAGAGATAGACAGTGTGTGTGTGTGAGAGAGAGAGCGAGAGAGAGAGAGATAGAGAAAGACAGTGAGTGTATATGTGTGTGTGAGAGAGAGAGTGTGTCTGGTGTGTGTGTGTGTGTGTGTAAGTGTGTTGGCGCTCTACAGGCCATATAGTTTAATTTACAGCTATCAAATTTAGCATATACATATTTTGTAGAATGGAAATGTGTACCTTAGAGCGATTTTCTAGAAATTTTAATTAATTAAAAATCAAGCTGAATTTTGGAGTTTTTCCACTATAACTTCCAAAAATATTATTGTACAAAATAAATTTTACACAGAATTTTTTTTTTTCAAATTTAAAAATATCGCCTTTAAAGATATTTTGGTATTTTTAAAAATATTGCTGCCATATTTGGTGGCATTTCAGTATTGCTGGGTTTTAGCACTTTTTTGCACAATTTCTAATAATAGATTACATTATTGTTCTAAGATTCAAAGATTCTTTGTTTTATCAAATGCTAGTTACATTTGGAGTCCTGCTGGAGTTATTGGTTACGTTAAATTTCATTTATATTTCTTAGACATTACTTCATGTCCGTGATTTCATCAAATTTTATATACCGAAACCTTGTTGTCTTAATTGCCTTATATATGACTGTTTATTCCTTACAACTTTTCAAATATTGGCTAGTTCCACAACGTGATAGCATTATTAAAGCGTCAGTGTTCGATTCATTTATCTTTTAAATTTAGGGATATTTTAACTTTGATTTTTTTATACATCCTGTAAACTAAACAGATATTATACAAAATCCTATTTTAGGTTCCAACAATGGAAAAAATAATAATAAAATTAAATATTTGATGAAACAATGAAAAGATTTGGCCTGCCTTCATTAAAAATAATACGAATATTATTGCGAAATATATTTAAAAAATATGTTTAAAAGTTAAGTAAATTAATGAATTTATATCAAAATTATTTTTCTCAAACAAATGTAGCCTATATTCCAGGTGAACTAATTGAATACCGAAGAAAGGAAAACAAAAATAAAATAAAATAAATCAAAAACAAATGAAGCCTTTGTAGAATAAAAACAAAAATAGAATACCTGTAATCGCAAATAAATTATTTGTTAAATCATATTATTACAAGCACTCAATATTAATTAAAGTTATTATAAATATTGTCCCACAAAGTCAGCAAGAATTACTCGAGTGCAGAAGCCGCTAAGTTAAAACTCGCATGCTTCGCTTAAGAGTGCATAGGAAATATGAAATATATCTGTAATTATATTGTATATTTTATAGATATATGATTTTAGATATATATTTTTTTCATAAGAAATCAATAAACATTTATTAAAATTACAGAAGAAATTGTATGACCACTAAATTGGTATTATTGTCAAGATATGTTTTTAAAGTTGAAAACTACAAAAATCATTTTTGTGCTACTGTGCTTTTGAAGCTTATCGTGAGAAAACATCAAAGTTTTGCTTAATTTTTAATTAAAATTTTTTAAAAAATTATCTTCGTGTACACTTTTAAAGTATGTACATACCTAATTTTAATCTTGATGCATATTCATTTTTTGTTATATTATGGATATATCTGCAGAATTTCATTTATTTGTCATTATTCTATCTTTCTTCCATTTCCTCTTGAAGTGTTGCGACATAGAACAGCAAATAAATCTGTTTTATAACTAGCAGAATGCAACGCACATGTTGAGAAGAATAAATGAATCGTCCTGGACGTCACAATTTTCGGGTCTTTATTTGTGATTGGATTAGGACTTGTTCATGAATGAAAACACGCTTGGAGTGGCATTCAGGAAACATATTAAGTCACTGACTGACTGCTACGGTGAAGGAACAGAAATGACGAAGATTTATTAGTGCTGTATGCCCTGGCAAGCCCTCGGGGTCTGCTAGAAGGCTTGAAACTTTGTTTAATTAAACTACTAATGCTGTGCGTGCCAGTGTAACTTAAACCGAAGTCCTCAACGTGATGAAAAATACCTTTGAGTTAATGAAGAAATGGATGTATAAATTTCTAAATCATATAAATATGGGTTTGTCCACAAAATTAATATTTGTACTTCGGCCAAATAAATTATTGATAAAAGTGGAATTTTTTTTAAAAAGACACTTTAATGTTGTAGCTGATATAACAGCAATGCTTAAAGTGAAGTTATTTCTTGTTTTTATAAAGGAAAAATTAACTATTGAAATTAATTGTCACAAAACACTGTTTAAATTTTTAATCTTTAACAAAGTGTGAAGTATTTATAATATAGCAAATATTTATGACCAAGCTTAAAGTTATCATATATTATTAATTTTTGTTTGTTTTAATTTTTGTTATATACAGATATTTTTTAATTATACAGATATAGATTATAAAAATATGCAGATATTTTTTTAATTTTTGTTTTACAATCCGAAATATTATCGGCCTTTATATATATATATATATATATATATATATATATATATATATATATATATATATATATATATATATATATATATATATATATATATATATATATAGGAGCAGGAGCGACGAGCACACACAGAACGCAGAGCGAAATGAGGGAAAGCTCATGAACCTTTTATCCCTGGTCTTATATAACATGAGATATTGATAGGGAAAATATTTCTCCACAGTGCTTATATAGAATGGGATTTCGATAGGGATTTTCGCTACACACACGCGAATCTGGCAAGGGAAACACAGTGATCTTTTAAAAGACAATTTGTCAAATCAGCGGTATTTTGTCCCTTCACTCGGAGCGCGGGAACTTGAAGCTTTCAGCCGATTTAGCAATTTAAAAAGCTACTGTTGAATTAATTAAACAGAAAAAGTGGAATAGGATCAGGAAATAAGAGAGTATTCTAGAATGAAGTTAATATGGGCTAAATTGAGCTAAAAATTAAGAAATTAATTAAATTTATATATATATATATATATATATATATATATATATAGAGAGAGAGAGAGAGAGAGAGAGAGAGAAATATACAGATAGATATAGATTGATAGATATAATAAAATGCAACATATTATTTTTCAAAAATCATTTGAACACCACTCTAAAACTCAAAAACTTTGTTTTCTGTGTACCACAATTTTATTTATATAATTTTTTTTTTACATTTATACTTTTGCGAATTATTTATGTGTGTGCTCATTACTGTTCTTATGATTAAAAACATGTTTTTAAAAAAATAATATAGACAGACAAAACAAGCTAGAAACGTTATCATGTTATGCTCTGGACAAAAAGTTCAAATTTCCTTTTTTTTCTTCAAAAAATCAAATTTCGTCAAATTTTTATTTGAGAAAAGATTGCAAGTAGCTTATTTTTACTGTTTTAAACAATTTCTTTAATTAAAACGTTATGAAAATGTATCGTTCTGCAAGGACTCAGGGGAAGGAAAGACACTGCAGAAAGGATGTGTTCTAAACGTCTCAAAATCTCCATCGTATCCTTAATTATATCTGTAAGCTTCATCATGTGACATTTATATTGAGTGGAAAAAATAATTTTAAAAAATAACTCTCGGTTCTTGGATATTTTGTGAATTTAGCTGACAAACTCTTTTCGAACATCCCCTCTCTTAATTACCTGAAATTACCTTTGGATGCATGTTCCCGAAAGTGGTTCAAAGCACTGCTGAAGGGATGTTTAGCAAGTTATTAGTATCCTTAATTTGCAAATCATTTGGAATATATTATGTCATGCAATAATTAATGAGCGTTTCTTTTCCTAATTTGAAAAATGGGCAAGGAAAAAAAAAGGCACAGTCAAAATGTTTTATATTATTTGAAAAAAAATTTAATGCGCTACAAAACAGCATAGTTTTATTCTTTTTAATTTGTTGATATCTGAGTCATCATGTCATCAAAATAAATTATCAAGTAGTCAATCTGAGCAGTTTCAACATTTAATTTTGTGCGTGTATTTGAAATGTTAAACTACTTGGAAAAAAATCTGCAGTTTTTTTTCCCCTTAAAAAAATAACAACAGGAGGGAGCAACTGAATTAACATGAAACAACCTGAAGAATTAAAAAAATTTTTTTAATAAGGTTTATAAATTAATACTCAGCCTAAGACATAAATATTTGATGAATTATATATGATATGAATGTAGTACTTGATGATATGTTTACCCCCCCCCCCGCAAAAAAACATTAAAAAATGAAATGACATTAGTTGTGAAACGGATCTAATATTTCCTTTAAATTCGTGATAGCTAATTCTTTATTTGTTCTTTCTATAACCTTTCCTATAGATCAAATATTTACTTTTACCAAAAAAAAAAAAAAAAAGATCATGAGATTATTTATTTGACACCCTTCAATAACTTCACCATTCAATCGATTTTACCGTCAAAGACAGGTTCCTTGAAATATTAGATGCTGTTTAACAATACGAAGTTTTTCAACATATTGAACTGCTGATATATCTTTTGTCTTAAGAGAACTTTTGCTGTTTCTGAAATAATAATGCTACTTTTGCACACTACTATTGTTCGCTTCAGTATCAAAGCCAACCACTTTTCGTCGATTCTATCTCATTAAGGGGAGAGACGCGGAAAGATGAGTGCATTTCGGGAATTCTTCGTCATTCTTTGACCTTGATTTTCGCTCTATTAGATACTTTTTTATTCAATTTTTTTTCGCGCTTTTGTGAGTATGGTGTCGTTTCTGACCGTATAATTTTAATTCAGTCTGCGAGTAATCCGAGTTTATTTCATTGTTAAATGTAAACAGCCTCCTTTTCATCTTTCCTCTCACCCCTATTTTCAGGAATTAAATATATCCTAATGCATGAGCAAAAGCGTGGAGGGTTTTAGAATCCGTTTTCAAACAATATATATAAATCAAATTGTGTAAAATTCTATTCTAAGAATGATTTTACAATTTTTGCACTGTGTTACGAGGATGTTGCATTATAAATACCTTAGTTAAAAAGGAATAACTGTTTATCGTCACAAATATGTGTTCTGTATAAGACCAGAAAGAATATAAAAGAAACTTAAAGCCTCAAAAAAATTCTAAAGCAGCCATGTATTCTAAATACTTTTAATCAATTTCACTTATTTCATGTTTGTAAAGTCGGAATTTTTTTCATGCATTTTTTATTTCCTCACTAATGAGATAGATTTTAAAACTTGCCCTTCTTCTGTTCTCTTAATGAAAATATATTAGTTTAATATTTCCAGAATTCTATAATGAGTAAACAATCAATTAAATTTACGTTTGATTTCTCACCAGAGGCGCCATTAGATAATAAGCTTGAGAAAAAAGAATTGATTTCAATATCAAAAAGTAAAAGGTGATTAAAATAAAACTTCCTGTTTTGAATGTTTGTAAAAGTGTGTTTTTAAAAAATAGTATTTAATTATGAAGTAGTTATTAATTAGATAAGATTGGGTACGATCTTTTATCAAGTATCCTAACCGAATATATATGCTAAAAGAGATCACTTATTTAAAAGTAACATGCCGATCCTATTCACCACTTTCTCCCACAAAAGCATATGGAAATGGAATGTCAAAAGACTATCTAATAAAGGCTCTTAAAATCCTTCTTAAAAGTATACGAAAATCAAGATCTTCATTTTCACCATTTCTGTTCAATTAAGATCCTCAGACCTACATATCTTATGCACTATTGATTGTATTAGTGACCTTCATGCACTTAATACAGAAATGAATGATTGAATGTGTGCATATTAGATGATTAAATGTGTTTGTCTTTGGATTTTTATGGACTCCAGCGCGTTGCAAGCATAAGATTTGATGATGAAATATAAAGTATAATTTATTAGGTTGATTTATAGTTGGAATATTTATTATAGTTGCAAAATGTTTTGAAATTTCTAATCTTTGAACTGTGCTCTTTGTAAAGACAGATTGCATTCTGATGAACAAAAATGAGGATTTGTTACATATATAATATTCCAAATATTTTTAGTAAATGCTATTTGTTTTGAAGACTTTTTTACTTTCTTATATACGAAGTATAGAGAAAATACTGTCATCTTCAAAAAGTTCGAACTCGAGATTTAGACAAATCAACACGTTTCGAACCTCCCAGAATCCGAAAAAATACATTTTTGACATTACGTCTGTTCTGCCTGTGAAAAAGGTACCTCAGATTCACTTTGTGCTAGACATATGAAATTTGGTATATGGACTTAACGACAAATTTGTAGGTTTCTATTAGATTTTGAATGAAACCCCTGTAGTACAAGTGAACTAGATAATGACAAATCAGAGAGCGTAATGGATAAAATTTGGTACACAATTTTAATACCCAAAGTGTATATTCTTATAAAATTTTATATCCAATGTGTCAAAGGATTGATTTATATTAATGTAATTTGGTATGTGATCTTATGATTACAAAATCGTGACTGCAACTGTAGTTCCGCGTCAAATTTTGGTTTCAATTATTCTGAAAAAAGGCATCCAAAATACGTATATGCACTATAGCTTTAGTAAACACGTAAAATTCAAGCCAACGATAGAACTTTGGAAGAACTGTATCCTTGGCAACATTCTTCTATTTTCTGCGTCTTAAAATAACGTAGAAAAACTTTTTTGGAAATTATTAGTTTTGGAAGATATGGTCACCTATTTCCATACGTAAGTCATAACGATTATCCATTTAGTGACGGTTAAGCCTATTTTCGCCCTCGATTATTAAACATTCTGATTAAAGCCTATTTCTTGATTTGTTTTACATCTCTTGGCTGAATAAAATATTTAACACGACGAGCAGCATTTATAATAGAATAATTTTAATTAATTAGAGAAGTGTTGAATTAAGGGTAGCACAGTAAAAACACTGAATAACGCAGTCTGAAATGTTTTTATATCGATATGTTTACATTTGACAGTTGCCATTCCATAATAAATAAAAAGAGCAAATTCTTTGACACGATCGTTAGCGATTTTTATCTATAAATACTTCATACGCAAGTAAGTAAAAAAAGGGACTGAAATGTTTTATATGATAATTTATCTGGATAACATTTATTTTAATAAAGAGATAAAACTCTGGTGAGCATTGCGTCACTAACATGTATTATGAAAATAAATATTTGACTTCGTAACTAATGACTGTTCCTGCATGGCATGTTTATAGTTTCTCTTGTCACGCGCTTATCCCAAATAATTAATGCAAAAAATAATGTATCACTCTTTTTTTGAAAACTAGGCATGTATTATATCATGCTATAATCTATCGAAAAATAATAATTTTCTTGAGGCTATTGGTATCTAATATCTGCTTCTTTACTGTATATATTGGACAGGGTTACAAAATGGCATTGTAACGGTGGTGGGTTAGAATTAATGAGTTTCTTGTTAGTGCTGTATGTTCTATAAGTCAGAAGTCATGCTAGGATGGTAAACGTACATAGGAAAATGGATGATGGAAAAAAATTCAATTAAATTTAATAAATATATAATTCAATATATAGAAACTTCTTTTTAAAACCATCTTTTACCAGTATAGATAAAATCGAATTTTTGTTATTTTAGTGACTTTTTTTGTATTTTAATCATTAATTTATAATTCATTAAATTAAATACTAAGAAATATTGAAATTTTTTTATCAAATAGAGTCGCAAGTAAAGGATCAAAATTTACTTAATTAGTAGACTGATAATAAAGTTGTGAAAACCAAAGTAATGGAAATGTTAAAGTGAAAATATCCAAGTATTGTCAATAGTGTCATTTGGTTTTCGAAACGTAATCTATTCTTTCGTTTCTTTAATTTAGTTCAATCTTAGTTCTTTCTTTTTTTTAAAGAACCAAATTACAAAGAAAAAAACTCAATCCAAACTGCACACAACCTTGCCATGATTCTATTGAATTTTGTTAGAAAAATAATACACAGAAATCTTGATGCGTTGCCAATCATGAAAACGGACCGACCAAAACTATTTACAGAAATTATTTAACATAATTCTACGACGGCCTAGACAGCTGCCTCAGCAGTGCAATGGATACTATCTTCTAAGATTACATCACTGAAAACGCTCAAATGCCTAAAATTTCAAAGCTGCACTGTAAGAGAAGAACTGTAAAACTAATTACAAAATTCCATTTTCACAGCACTTGAGCAGCTCTTTTTAAATAAAGTTTTAAAAATAAACGATAGTGATATATTAGAAAATGATCTGCAATATCAGCAGAATCCAGCTGTCATCATATAATAATTCAAAGACAGTCGTAGTGCACAATAAGTAAGAATTATATATAAAATGGAAACGCTGGAGATATCAAAGATTGTCTCTCGGTCATCCATTTATTTTACTACTCTACGAGTACTCAAAAATTAACAAACTTTCTGTCCAGAAGAAATCGAAACTGTTTCAACAGATTTATAAGCTTTTAGATTAAGGGTTTACGCTTCTTCTTTACACGTGCTTTTGTCTATTTTCTCGTACACATAGTACAGAGAAAGTATAGTAATCGTCATAGAAATCAAACTCGAGATTTTGACGAATCTTCAAGTTTCAGACCTCACTCTGAGTTCGAAAAATGCGTTTTTAGAAAATGTCCGTCTGTATGTCGTGACAAAAATAACTCAAAAACGCTTCTGTTTAGACTGATGAAATTTGGTATAGAGCCTTTATACCAAATTCGCAGATTTCTATCAAATTTTGAATAAAATTCACCCAGAGGAAGTCTGTCTGTCCGGCTGCTCGAATATAATTTAAGACGGTAACTACAAAAAACGGGAGTTAGACAGATGAAATCCAATACATAGAATTAACAGTTAGACACCTGTCACATTTTGAGCCGAATCCTACAAGGATTGACCGTCTGTTGGTTTGAACTTTGAGAAACATATAAACACGATAATAAAAACCGCAATGGCTTAAAATGTATCAAATTTGGCATGCAATTTTGTGTCATTTTTTTTTCCAATTAAGAAAAACGGTTCTAAAACACAAATTCGATTTTCGGATACTATTAGCCAGTGCGCCAAGGATTAATCTCCTAAAAAACTCGCCAAGGATGATAAGACAGATTCCATGAAATTCTAAATCCGTATCAAAAGTTAAGATTTGATTATTGTGTGCTAATGCTTTGTGAGGTGTTCTCTTTGATAACACTTTTATTAGAGAGTATGCGAGAAAGTTTTGTGGAGACCACTCCGATTGGTTTCTTCGTAAATCTTCTACTCCAATTGTTAAGCTCAAAGGCAAAGATTACATGAATGACACAACTGGCAGTTAATTATCAGATTCGAAGGGGTAATATAAAAAAAATTCAAATATGTTTCAAAATATCACATAAGGAAATCATAGTTTGAAAAGTCAGTCAGTCTTGTCAAGATCGGCAAAAAATAATTTTCCATACGAAAACTACTCTCTCTCCCAAAGAAATAAATAAATAAAACTGTCACGTGGCAAAAGAGTTCGTTTTAAACTTCCAGACTGTCACAAGAATTCAAATTAGCTTTTCTGCTGCAGTGCGAAGATTTTTTTGAACATAGTTTCTTTGATAATTCATACTGAAATTTCAGAAATATACAATGATACGTTTAAGAACAATTACAGGATTTTCTTAGTACTTACTCATTTTATATTTAATACATGTCCCACTACTTCACTTCCATCATGAACACAATGTATATTTTTTCTTTTTTCACGAATTAACTAAGAATTTTTACGAATACACTTTCAAAACGATTTATTCGCAAAATATCTTGTATTTTCTCATACACAGTTAATTTTTTGAATGCCAATCTGTGCATTTTGATGGGTCGAGATACCCTGGTGGTAAGGTCTCGGCTTAGGAACCGGAAGTTTCCTCATAAAGTTTCCGGTTCGAGACCCGATTGCATTGAAAAACCATAGTGTACATGGGTCTGGCGCACGTTAGATACGTCAAAGCCGAACGTCCGTCTGGTATGATGTGGAAGTTTGGAGAGGGAGATGCCAGCTCAGTTGTCGTCTTTGTCATCTAACCGTGGTTCAAAACAACGAAGTACACGCGAAAATTGCCCTAGTGCTGCTTTGAAATCAGGACGTTAATGCAACCAAACTGATTGGACTTTAGGAGGAAAATTGAAGTGATTGCGTTCAAAGCTTTTCATTTTTCAAATGAATTCGTTTTCACCATAGTCGCCATTTTCAGTGAAGTTAAATATGGGCAATGTAATGTTTATGCACGAGTTCAAATATAACATTAATTCTGAATCGAGATATGTTTTGACCTGAAAATGGCAAAATATAATAGTTTTTCGAAATTACACGAAAATTGTTTAAAGCTTCGGTGAGGAATCTGCTAAAATGAATTTAGCCAATTGTATAAGAGAGAGCGTTGTACCCAAGGAATTGATTTTTTTTTTAAAAAATTAAATTTGTGTAAAATATAAAGTTGTACGATTTAGTTTTTAATAAAGTCAACCATTTAAGAAGTATGCTACAACTTTTAAATTGACTATATCTTCCATGAAAAGGAAGTAATAATTATGTAGCATGCCTTAAGAGCAAGGAGAAAAACTAAGAAAAATATAGTTTTAACCAGAGGAAGTGGTCTCTACAAAAGTTTCTCACATACTATCTAATAAATTTGCCATACTGGAGAACGCCTTGCGTGACATTGACGTACAATTATTACGAATTTGTGTTTTAGATGTGTTTTTACCAAGCGAATAAAACAAAAATTTGACACAAAACTGCACTTGTAGTCACAACATCCCATACTTAATTTAATATATTTAAATCAATGCTTTTTTGAATTATCACGCTTACATGTTTCTGACGGTACAGCTTGACAGATAGTCAAGCCATTGTTAATTTTGACTCAAAATTTGATAGATTTCTTCACTATAGATGTTAAATCTGTGTACTGAATCTTATCTATATAGCTCTTTTTTGTTTTATATTTGTCTTGTTAATTTATATTTGAACAGATAGACAGACGGACTTTCCCTGAGCAGATTTTGGATGGAAATCTGCAAAATTGGTGTAAAGACCGTATACCAAATTTCAGTCATCTAGCTCAAATCGGTTTTGAGTTATCTTTATCCCAGGCAGAGTTGCACGAACTATTTTCCAAAAGTGTGTTTGGCGCACTATAGCCAAATATGGCTCTTGCGCCAATAAAACACACAAACCAAAAGTGTGTTTTTTGAATGGAGGGAGTCTAAAACAGAGAGTTCGTAAAAAGCCTGGATTCGAATCTTTTTGACGATTATTATACGTTCTCTGTACTACTTATACAAAAAAGCAAAAGGGGTTGGGTTCACTCATTTCCAAAGAGGGCCCTATAATGTATGTTTATTATCACATAGAGTTCTCTCAATCATATGAAAATTTTTCAATATATTTGACGAAAATAATTTTGATTTAAATGGCACGCTCATTCTTGGAGGATGTGGCAAAAAAACATTCAGCAACAAATTCGCCAGTTGTTTGTTCGGATTCGTTTTGATTTGGGGCGATATAATTTGTTCTAGTATGCTTGATTCGCTTTTAAAGTTTTTTTGGATTCTTTTGCTCATTTTTTAGAAATTTAGAAATTTTGTACAATAATTGTTCGATTTTTAATATAACAGATAACTTATGACTTTTGTTTTAATTTGCGATTTATTATATTAGTTAACAATTTCTGAATATTTATAAACCGGGTTTGCTAATATTTTTTTTTTCCGAATCTAAACACTTTACCTAAAAACTTCAAATATATTTCCTGATGGCAAGTATGTAACTATAATTATTGATTTTTGTATACATAATTTTCTTATATATATAAAAAAAACGCGAAAGGTTTTAGAATGCTCCATTATCTATACACATAACATAGTGAGTATTAAAATACAAAATATTTTTACTACCATATTTATCGAACAATGATTTTACAATTTATAAATAATAATAATGGTACTTCTGAACTTAACTGCTCACAATGTATAGCAATTAAATAGCTACTTTTATATATTTATGCCTGTATTATTTGAGAAGATTTGTATTCTTAATTAAACATATCATCACCGAATTTCAATTTCGAAACTGAAAAGAAGTTTTTATACATTATTTCTTCATTGATCTCCTAGCCTCATTTCACAGCCGTATATTCTTTATTATTCTTATTAAAGAAAACGGAATATTGTTATGAAGCTAACGCAAATTTCGGCTTTGAAATTTGTACATAAATGGGAATTTTATTTTAAGTTAATAAGTCATCTTTAATTAATTACCGGTTCTTAGTGTCTGTATTGTTTGTTTTAGAACTAACTATTCGTAGAAAAGTTATATTCTCAAAACTGTTCTGATATTTACAGCATAATGCCGATGAGAAGCTTGCAAATTATTTAAAATATTTCTTTGTACCAAATGTTTAAAATTCGAACGCCGTTAATTTGTTTTTAATCATTATATGCATTAATTAATGGGAAAATGTTGAATTTTTGTAGAGAAATATTGGCAATATATTGAGGGTTTTGAAATATACAAATAAATTTTGTAACAATATTAACTTATAAATATAACTACGTGAAAAATCACTTTGCATTTTCATAGAAAAATAAAAGTTTAATATTCAATTATTATACACTTAAATAACAGTATTTATAACGACGAGCTCTTATTATAAATTCTTACAAACATGTCTCAATACTGAGGTTAAAAGTGAATTGATGAACACTATGGACTGAATTTCAGTTCGAAACTGTACTGTTAACTAGGACGAAATTAAAAACTCTGATTCTTCTAGTATCCATTTCTAGTAGCTTTAAATTGCAGCTACATATCGTTCAAAATTGCAGCAGAATGCTATTTCTAGGATCCGTTTAAAATCAAATGGCTTATACACAAATGGTTTACATTTTCGTATCATAATAGATTATTTCTGACAAATTTTGAAAGAAATCCGTCTTTAAAAATCTTCTTTTTTTCCTGTTTGTCTGTGAGCGTATGAATCTATGACACAGTTCTGAAGCAACTAAATAATAATGAATTAATGTTTCCCTTGTTGGAGTAAATGATGTTCTGCATCAATTTAAGTCCTAATAATTATGATTTGATTACAAAGAGGACGGAATTGATTTATGGCATTAACTACAAACTGTCTACAAAACGGCTCTTTATATGGTAGGCCGACCGTTGCATCTAAACCATCAACAGAACTGGTATTTGTTCAGGTATTCTTCGATTTCTATTTCGATAGAAAAAGTCGTACAATATACTCGTATAGTGGTGACAGAACTTAAAACTAAAGTTAAAAAGCAATTATTAGCGACCTTTCCAGGAGTTAAATCTTTCATACGAAGTAAAAAATTTTTTAATTAGGTACAATGTTTATGGATGAGGAAATCTATTAGTGGTTTTCAAAATATAGTATGCACAGCCCAATGCAGTTTTTGAGACTTCTGTTTAAAATGGAAAGTGATAGAGAGCAAGATACTGTTGATAACTTTCATAACTGTTAATAACTAGAAATCATGAGCTTTCTCATGAAGCAAAAACTGGCAAAATTGGACCAGTGGTTTGTGTTCAGGAACTGGTTCTTTGGTTTTCCCATTCATTTTATGTATGCAGAGAATTAAGTTCAAAATTAATTCGATGGAAAGTTGCTTATAGTATCTCCAAGACTACAACACTAGATGCTACTGTGGAATTTCCAAACCTTATACATTCCGCTACCAATTTTTATAGCTAAAAAGTAAAAATTTATTTCATTTCGAAGGACTGCTTTTTATTCAAAATTTACCTTGTCTAGTTTCAAAATTCTGATTTTAAAAAATTCCTAAAAAAAAACATTTTTTCTACATTTACTATCCATAATAAGTTATCTGCTTAGATGACCGAGAAATAAATAAAACTCATTGCATCCCATTGAGATAATCAATTTACTCTCAGAAGCTTTTCAAACTGTGTCGGCTGATTGCCAACTTCGCAATTGTTGTCTATAAAATATCTGTCAAATAATCTCAAAATCATAACATTTAATTACTATTTCCAAACAATACGGATAATTATTTCAGTAAATACACACAGGGCTTTGCATTCGTCAATAAATATCAAATCAATTGTGTTGATTGTTTAATTCACTGTATTTGAAACATTAGCTCTATTTTACTATGAATGGATATTTAGATAAAAACAAATATTTAACCATTTTTCTCACATGTGCATTGTAAATAAAGTAATGATACCGATTTTGTTGCAAGTTCCATTAAACAATATACTATTGTTTATAAATACTGGTGTTTAATTGACATTATTTACCTATCATCAAGCCTAATAAACTATGTAAATATCTAATCTCTTCAACATTACTCCGCAAAGCATTATAACTTACATAGATTCGGAAACCGCAATTTTCAAATCATTGTTGGAACAAAAGTTGCTTTATAAATATGCATTTAATTATAAAGTACCGATTTCTCCATTTTAAATCGTAGTTAAAATTGAACTGACGTATATCTTAAGTTCTAATAACTTTCCACGAATGATATCTGATATTTGCTCAAATTTAGTATCTTCATTATTTATTCAATAAACATTGCACATTAAGCAAATTTACAGAAGTTAATTGTAAGCATATCATGTGACTGCAGCGGTAAGTGCTCCATTTATCCGTCTACTTGCATTAAACGAAGCACTTTTGACAATAAGATATCTATTTTACCTTTTAGTGTAAGAATCGATTTTCACATCCTGTTCTCTCTCAAGTTGTATGGAAGGTTTAAATTTCTGCTAAAATTTTAATTTACCTTATAAGAGGAGATAAATAGATTTGTTAAGGTAATTTAAAGAATTTACTTCAGAGAACAGGATGTGAAAAATCAAACCTTTTAAATATCAGTATGTTTAATTCAAAATTCAGACGAATAATATTTAGACAAACTGTATTAACAGCGATGAATTCACTTGTGAAAGAAAACAACAATTTTTTTATTAAATTTCGAAAACGTTTAATATTCACCGGCATTGTGCTCACAACACACTCTAAATAAATAATATGAATAGAAGAGTATTAACTTAAGCAAACAAAAGAAACGAAAAGAATAAAACCAAACGATTTTTATTAAAAGATGAGATTAATGATTTCAAACATTGCCAGTCCTGGAAATATAAATAAAATAAATATTTAAATAAATTCATCGACGATATTTGCTTTGAAACAGCTGAATATTTTGCACATTTTTTTTTCTTACAAAGAAAGAAGTAATAAAATGGAATATCAATATTTATTTTTAAGTAATAAGCAAATAAACAATAAACTTAATAAAAATTCTTCGTTACAATTATATTAAAATGAAAAAGTATTACTTGAAATATGTTAGTTTCTAATGTTTGTTGTAGGATATAATAAACTGTCATTTATATGTGATAATTTAATTTCAATCATATCGAAGAATTCCGTGGGTGAAACTATTAATTTATTTCCAACACTTTTTAAAAACTGAATTTATACTAACAATTTTTTTTATTTAAAACATTCTAAATTTTAATATAAGTATTCCAATATGTATTCGTTTATAAACATAATAGTTTTGTATTTGTCTTTGGCTTATCTTTTTATACTGTTATAAAATAATATTAATAACAATGATATCAATACTTGTGATTCTTAAACATTTTCTTGTCTTGAAATGCCTTAGCCATTATCTCATGTTTTTGTGAAATCCGAAAAAAAAACTGAGCAAATATTCAAAAATATTTGATTAAATAAACAAATGCCAATTATTAAAAAAATCTAAATTAGGATTATATTAAATTTTAATAAAATGAGATATTAAAATACTGATATTCTAAAAATTCAATTCTAAAATAAACAACAAAAAATCTACCGTTAAATATTTCAAAAATAGTTTAATAAACAATTCTGTTATTTATTTTTTATGCATAATTTTTCAAACTGTTCTTTTTATATTTATTAAAAAGAAATATTATTTGCCTCTGAGATTTATTTTATAGAATATTGCTTAATTTATTTTTCTAAGATCGGTTTCCAGTTTTTTTTTTTTTTTTAATATCTTTAGATATTTACAATCGTAGAATTTTCACTGCTTAAATTACTATTAAATAACGTTAATCGTAATTTAAAATTTATTTATTATTTCATTTAATTTATTGTAGATGAAAAGGAAAAGCAATCGAATGTTGAATATACCATCATTTTTAAAGCTCATGGAAGATAAACATCTGAACAAAAGGAATTCCGAACAAAATAAAAGTATTAAAAGTAAGAGAAAAACATATGTTGTTTTGTTGAATTGATCGATCACGTAATGTAAGAAATTATGTCCTCAAAAACATATGGAGTCATCTTTTTATAAACCTTATTTTCATCCTACAATTTTTTGCAAGAAAGAGCGATTTAGAGAAGTTTGGAATAACAATTTTTTTCCCTTTAAGAAAGATTTTTTTTTCAAACTGATCATTTCATAAACATTATATGACTATAAATTTATAGTTTCTGAATCGAAGAATATTTTTAATGCATTAGATATTTTTATTTTAAGATATAGTGATTTTTATAATAAAACATAATTTATTGTACGATTAAGATAATTTTTAAACAATGTAACAAATTTTTCATTTTTAAATTTATACTCTTTCATTCAACAAGTAAATTAAGTCTCATCATTTTTTAAAATTTTTTCGTATATAAACTATGCACATTGACAGCTGTATGATCGCCAAAAAACAGAACTTAATTTTATAGATGCAATTTAATTTTTGACTTCACCAAAACGGGCTATTTTTTATAAAATATTGATATAAATACTTTGATGGACAATATAAACCTTTAATAAGTGCAAAGTTTTCATCTCTGTACTAAAAAAAATCACACACACATACATACAAAAAAATAATAACTAAATAGAACGTTCTCCCTATTTTCTCATTTTGTTGCAAATTTTTCGTCAAGGATCAAACGTTTTATCTTGGTTTTTTGGCAAAACTCCGAAGGAAAGGATGCCATATGATCCATTCTTCTTGATCAGACTACTGAGAATCGGCGAGAAAGGGTACAACAAGCACCTGGATGAAATGATGCTGTTTAAATAACCAGGCTATCATTTTCCTTGTGGGTGTAGCTATAATGTAGAGTCGAGCTACTTCCATTCCAAATATGGGGCGTACTTACAGAAGGGGTGGTCCATGACCTTAGGATTAGGATTCGGATTTCAAATCTCGCTTTCTGCTGTTGCTACGACTGCAAGGATATAACTCAGCCGTGATGCAGATTTCATTCAGGGAGTACTCAATTATGAAGATGAGGAGTTACCGCATAAGTTAGCTTTGGAATATATTAATGTTGATGCCACCTGGTTAAAGAGCCCATCACCAACGACGGGTCATACTTCTGTCTTAGCGTTCATCATATGAACGCTTATAATGAAATATTTCTCGGTAATATATCTTGAAATTTTTGTTTACGGTATCTGGAACATTACGTCTCCCCTGTAGGCCAAAGGAAGGTCAGGGTGTTTTTTCGATTAATTACATTATCACTCTGGGGGACACCTCAGTTATGGATACAATAAGTCATCAAATAAGTTAAGTTGATGGTCGCGTTTTTCGAATGTACAATGAACTGTGGTTGTGTTGACAACATTTCTGACAATTCTGTTTTTCCTACGGGAGGGCTCGGTGCGTAGGCCGGCGATGACCATTTTGTATCTGACCTCAGTGCCTGTGTTAGTATTCAGTATTCTCGAATGACTAGACCTTCAGATTCACCAAACGGTTCAAGCAGACCTGGACATTTATTTACAAGTTATTCGATTTTTCGACCCGTTGTATTTTTGTCGCAAATTATCCGTTACGCAATTTTAAAATGAATGTTATTCTAACAAATCTAGTCAGTTATTCAAATAGGAATTGAAAAAAGTAATTAAAACTATGAAGCATGTCCTATTACTATAATTCAGCTATTTAATAATGAAAAAAAAATTAATCAAGTTAAATTCATGTAAATCAATGTAAAATTCCGAGCTTTATCTTTACTATTAATAAGCATCTATTCTGTTGCATTTATTACTATTTTTATTTCGCTAGCAGCAACAAAAATCTGTATTCCCATTGCACTTGAAATAAATAAGCATTGTTGTTTGGGGGAAAAAATAACGCTCGATAAATAAAATTTTTATTCATCTTCAAATAAATATTAGTTTTAGGTTTACAGGCGGCATGTATTATTGTTCACAATAAATCTAGGGTAATAATTCCCAAAACACAAAAAGTTTAAATTCAGTAATTCTTTTTTTTTCTCCCATCCAGCATTAAATTTCTGCTTCGTATTACATACATCAGTTACCAAGCATTTAGGACTTCAGAGCCAATATTCTTTGTTATAGATATCCAATAAAATGTCAAAAAATAAAAATAAAAACAATCCTGCATTCTTTATATTTTTACTCGTTTGCCTTATATACTTGAAAATTTCCATTTATCATTTATTTATTTTTATTTCTATTAAATTCTTTTAATTTTGCATTTTTAGTTTAAAACCAGTTGTTTGAGTCATTATGTTATATTGAAATAAGCTATTTCTGAGTATTTAAAAAGAATGCACTGGTTTTATTGAGTTATGTATAAAGTAAAAAATTTTATTGAAAAGAATATGGAAAAGAATTTAATGGATACATAAATTTTTTGATATTAGGTCTTAACCCAAAATTTAATAAAAACTCTGTAATTTTTGCATTAGTTCCAATATGAAATTTTATTTTCTAGCTTATTGCATTCTGAGTATTGTATTTATATACCCACAAATAAACAGACCGACAGATAGTCAATTGATTGATGGATTTGATCCAAAATTCGACATAGATGTGTAGTTCTGTTGTTGAAGCAATGAGATATTTTATACATATAATTTGTTGTATTTTTGAGTTATCATATCCAATAACAAAGAGACAGCCAGACGTAAAGTGTGCTTTTCATTAAGTCCAAAAGTGTGCTTTTCACACTTAAGCAGACCTGAAAAGTAGAATTTCATCATGCATTCTAAAATATTAGAAGTATAGAGTTAGGTCCACTAAAATTCTATGAACTATAAAATATTGGGACTATAGAGTACGTTTGCACTGAATGTGTACTGCGAAACTTTCTTGAATACTTCCTAATAAAAACATCATTTCGCCTCTCTTCAGTATAAGAGAGGCAAGGCCATGAATGGTCAGAATCCCGTACTTCCGAGACGTGCGCTTCGTAGTATAGTCAACCATCTAACTCTCCGACCCGCCCTAAGGCACACGGATTTAAACCATAAAACTGAATGACCGGACCGCCGCAACAGCAATTGGTGGGAACTGTGGTTGAGTCCTAAGGGCCGTCACCGGCCACGGTACAACCCTCCCCGAAGGAAGTACGTCCCGTCATCGATGGGAGGAGCCAGATCCCCCACCTATTAGTGTACCCTCCAGGATGGCGAGATCCAACCACCATGCCGGAAGCATCTCATCCTCATTTCGAGGTGCCCCCCCCCCGAGGGTCCGCTTCGTAGTATAGTGAAAACATTGACTTTGGATTTTTTTAACTTCTTTTCTTTTTCAACAGATTAAAAGTGACACAGAGCTACAATTTTAGTAATTAACAAATTTCAAAATGACAATTTGATTATCTTCAAAGGAACTTTATTATCATCAAATGAAATTATAGATATGTATATATCAAATTTTATTAATCTAATGTAAGTCTTCCAAATTTTGAGCTATCATGTTTACATGCATTTGAATGTAAGAGATCGACAGACTGTCATTTATTTGTTGGTTTTAGTTTAAAATTTGTTATGACATATGTATCTAGATTCTACATGCTAAAAATATGTTCTAAATTTTGTCCATATGGCTTTCTATATTTTATAGTTATTGTGTTCATTTATCTTTAGACAAACATATAAACAAAAAGCATTCTACAAATGGATTTCATTCTGAATTCCTTTATAAATCTGGGGCTGTAACCAAATCTATAAAAATACCGGTAAAAATCTATAAAGATCATATATCGAATTTCATTCAAAGCTTTTATAAATCACTATGCTTACAAACAGAACAACGGACAGATACAATGCCAAAAATGTGGTTTTCAAACTCATCTGAAAGGTTTTCGTGTAGATTCGCCAAAAACCTTGAGTTCGATTTTTTTTATGGTTACTATTCTTTCTTCTTGCATGCCAGAAACTAGAAATCGAATTGCCATTTATATCAAACATTATGAAACTGGAGCTCACAAATTGTTTTCTAATAAATGTGACACGATTTTTTTTTCGCATTTTAGTTACGAGATAGTTATGGAGAATCAATGTCTTTAAAACTGAGAATAATGAGCGATGGTATCTTTATTTTATTCGCCAAAAAAAGCAGCGGGATGTTTGGGTATTCACAGAACCTGAGTTCATTGGATATTTCATACGCGATGGATATTTCATGGAGAAAGAGATTAAAAAACGAATTCCCCAAAGTAAAGTTAGTAGTGTGTTTCTGTTAACTTTTACACAATTGGCTTATAGCCGAAATTTAACTAAAAGTACTATCTTTAATTATAATTCAAACATATGGTAGTAAAATATTGAAAGCAACAAGAGTGATCATCCATCAAATTGTGGCTATGTAGTACCTTTTGTAGTAAGACCAAGTAGTACGCTTTGTATTTAACTTCATAGTATAATAAAGAGAAACGTGTATGCATTTCGTATCACTTTCCTCTGAAGGATTAAGATTAAAATTTGCAAAAGCTGAATAATTTTAGAATAAACATCATATTTCTAAAATACCCATAACGGATTTGTTTCGTTTTAATTACATTTGTGAAGGATTGACAACAACAAAATTAAAAAAAAAAAAAATCTTTTTTCTTTATTAACTGTTTGTTTGACGGCATAATTTTTATTTTACTAATTTTACATTGTTAACTGTATTATTTTTATTTCTACTTGAACATCAGCTTAACAGTGATTGCAATACAGAACTTTTTGAACTTTTCCAACTTCATTTGTATTTTCATCCGCTCAATGTTTCTCGGTAATTAATTAAAATAAATATTTTTTTTATAGTTAAGATGATGGCAACGCAATTTTCTTAAACTATTTTATTCCTCATCATGAATTTTAAGAAGCTAAAATCTGTATTTAACATGGAGATCATAAAAACCCAAACTCCATACTTTCATATATATGGGAATAGGCAGACAAGTCTAATTTTGCACACATTTTGATGCAGATCAGAATTTTTTATATTATGACCACATTCCAAATTTCATGCATTTTTCTTGTTATGGTTTTGAATTATCATGTTTACATGCCTACGGATGTACAGACAGATTGTTATATTATGCTAAAATTTTAATACAAATCTTCCATTTTAGGACAAAGCAAATTCCATAAGTCTAGCTTACTCAGTTTCCGAGTTATTTATTTTCTTAACAAATCCGTATTATTGAGAAAAGAGATTCGATTTCATTGAAGTTCATGCGAAAATTCATAATCTCCTCATTGAATTATTATTTAAAATCTACTTTGATGCGCTTCTTCACATCGCCAAGAATGCTAACAATGCCAAGTCGTCAAAGGAGCAAATATGTAATTTAACAAAGCAAAATAAATGAGTAGACAAATCAGTGAAATCGCTGCAAGAAAAACTACTCCTCTTGCTTGTTTGGATTATAATATTGGCGAATTACAAATTTGGCAAACAGCAAGCACATGGAAATAGATTTAAATTGAATTATTTCGTGATTATAAAACCTTCTCTTTGCATGAAAAGAATAGATTTTTTCCGGTCAACATTTTGGTACTAAATCATACATCACAGTGACTTTTATGGTGTTAAATAAATTGGTTTATTGTTTATATTAACGATAATAAAATAATTAAAAATTCTTTAATGGCTTTAAAAGTTAAATCAGTTGGATAATTTGAAATTTCAGTTATATCCGGTTTTAGGATTGGAAAGCAAATATACAATGTGTCATATATAACTGTTTTCAAAACTCTTTCAAAGAAAATACTCACAGTGCGCGCTGTCCAAAAATTAATTATTGGGTACTTCTTAATATTTATGGCTCCAGGTTTTATCGCCAAGCAAGCAAGAAATATCGCCAAAATGGTTTCTTTGTGCATTATCGATGTAACTTGAAAATCGCAGTGTAATCCCAGGCTATAATTATCCTCAAATATCAATTATTGTATCAAAAGTCGACTATTTGTACTACGAATCTATTACTTTCGAATATACAAAGTTACACAAGATTCAGACTTCTATGAATTTAAAAAAAAAAAATGTAACTATGTCTGTTTGTCTGTGAGCAAGAAAAATCAAAAATGCTTTATGCTAGACGGATGAAATTTGGTATGTGATCATTATATCAAAATTGTAGGGTTTTGTCAAATTTTGAACTGAATTCATTTCCGGAAGTTAGTCTTTCTATCTGTCATAAGTGGATACTTATCATTTAGCCGGGCGCAAGCAAAAAATTGCCAAATAATGTAAAGTTCCGCCAAATTTCTTACGCCAAATTCGCGTTTGGTTCACAATTGGCGACATGTGCGCCAGGCTAACGGAAAAGTACCCATAAGTGAACACGATAAATACAAAACATTAAGAGTTTGAGGAATAAAATTTGATGCACAATTTTAAAATTTAAAATGTATACCTGTATTAAATTCTGAGCCAAATCTTTCAAAAGATTGACCTTCCGCCGATCTTTTTTACATCCTCAATCATATAAACGCGAAAACTAAAAATGGAAAACGATTTAAATATTTGAAATTTGGTATGTGATTTTTTTAATAAAAATGCAATTCTGCATCCACTTTCGATCGATCTAAAGAAAGCAGGCCTTTTTTCATTATCTTAGGAAACAAAAATATTTTTACTGGGACTCTAAAAATCTTAAATCTCATTTCTTTAACGCTTTCTTCACGATTTTCATTTTTTTAAGAATGGGGGGGGGGAGATAACACTTTATTTAGCATTATCTGAGCCAATTTCCGAGTCACCTGCTGATTTAACTTTACATAAAACACTCTCGAGGACAATTTAAAACAGTAGTCTCGCAATCTATTAAAAGGATGATTGATTTCCGTGTGCTTAATTAGAACCAATTAATAATTATTTTGTATTAAAAATAATGCCTCTTATATAAGTTTCGATATCCTTTTCGCATTTAATGGCGTATTTATCAAATATTGTCATAGATTATGCAAAGTAAACGCCAATTAATCAATCAATTTCATAAATGAATAATTTGGGGAATATTAATTGAAAGGTAGTAAATTTAATGGGAAACTAGAAATATTTCACCCATTCAAAGACAGATAGTCCTCTGTGTTTGAAAGCCACCGCTGAATTCGCCATTCTTTTTGATTTTTCCGTAATGTTCAGAGAGATGTCTGTGTTTGGTTTCATAAAAAGGATTTCTTGATACAAATGAAACAAAATTTTAGAAAGAGTACTGAAATTTACAGCGCCATTTGTTTGAATGACATGAACAATGTTCATTGAACTTGCTGATGAAGAAAAGGGGCGAAAAAATTCGCTAACGGGAAATTTTCAGAAGAATTAGCACCTCTCGATTTTCATCTGCTTGTTTACCCTATCAATAATATTTATTCAGTAACGTAAACTAAGATGAATTATATTTTTTTATACCATTTGGTGATACTATTTTGCAAATGTACAGTAACCAACTACAGTAGTCTCCGCAAAACTTTCTAACATAATCGCTAAAAAAAAGGTGTTACCACAGAGAATGCTTTTTATCGGCGTACAATAGTTACGATATATTAAATTTTGGCGTGATTTGTTATCTTTGGCGAGTTTTTTTTCTTTTTTCTTTTTTTTTTTTTTTTGCGATTGGTCCAACCTGGTATGGAGTTAATATTATCCGAAAATCGAATTTATGTTTCAGACACGTTTTTCGCTAACCGATTGAAACAAAAATTTGACCCCGAACTCCACTTGGAATCTAAAAATCACACACCGAATTTAATGCATTTAAGTCATTGCATTTGTGAGTTATCAAATTAACATGGTTCTGAAGGTGCAAACTGACAAACGATCAACCTGTTGTTAGTATTGGCTCAAAAATTGATAGTTGGCTACACTACAGATGTTTAAATTCGTATTACGAATTTCATCAATATAGCTTTATTCGTTTTGCAGTTATCGTGGTAATATATGTTCGAACAGCGCGGACAGAGAGTCTTCCTCTGGATTGATTTTGCTTAAAATAGGATTGAACTATTCAAACTTGATGTAAAGGTCGTATACCAATTTTCATCCATCTAACTGAAGGCGCTTATGAATTATCTTTGTCACAGACAGACAGACAGATATTTTTTTAAATTAGTTTTTCAAACTCAGAGTGTTTTAAAATGTGCATATTCATTAAAATCAAGTTCAAATTTTTTGACGATTACAGTAATTTCTCTATACTTCATACGTCCTCCCGCTGGTGTGGTGTAGCGTGGAGAAGGGTGTGCCAGCTCAGGTGTCGTCCTCGTCATCTGACCGCGGTTCAAAATGGCGAGGTCCGTCCCAAAATAGCGCTAGTGTTGCTTTACTACGGGACTTTAATCTAACTAAACTCTGTACTTCATATACTAGAATGTAAAAAGTAAGCTACTCATGAGAAGTGGAGGGATTATTTAGATAGTGAAATCGGCGAATTTAGCATATTTGTTGAGATTAGAAACTATGTTAAGATTTTATTTTACGCAATTTCTTGAAACTGAAGATAGGAAGCGACAGATGATCATTGATGACGCATCAAAACTCTATGAGCTACCAAATTAAGTTGAGATTGGTAAAATTTCTTAAGTGGTTAGGAATGGTGGATTCTTCTTCGTCTCCTCTTTCTTTCTTCTCTTTTTTCTCCTCTAATTCAGAATGTACAGAATATTTTTTTGAGATTTCTCTCGGAAAAGAGTGGGTATTGGGGACAGGTATCTATTAATGACGCCTCTAAGATCATGGTCGTCATATGAAATAAAAATTGGAAGAATCAGACCAGTGATTGTGGCTGGGATACTGGTTCTTTGGGGTTATTTTTTTCCTAATTAATTTAAGCATATGGACGGAGGAACAACCGCAGTGAACAATTGTGAAAAGTGCAAACATTGATTATTCCCTTATAATCTCGTGCTCTCAAGCTCTGCTATTAATTATGTGTACATATAGCAAAATACTCATTACGCCTGAATGATAAAATTAGACAAACAACTCTTTTTGTCTAAGTGAGTCTACTCTGTATAAAATCTTGTGATAATCCTGAAAATATTTCAAAAACGACGTGAAGTCTTCTATTCTACAATAGTTTCATTTCGTTTATGTCCCATTTTTAAGTAACTCAATGGCAATTTCAGGACAGATCTCGGGATTTTCAACCATGATCAGATGGCGGGAGAGAGAGTGATACTGGCTCAGGCATCATCATCGCCATCTGATGATGTCTGAGCCAGTGCCACTCTCTCTAAACGTCCATTCACACAACGAGATTGCTTTTGACCATAGCAGATTTAATGTGCAAAAATGCCATATAAAAAAAAATTCCGACACACCTCCCAAAGCATGGCATTCTTTCAACATTATTTATCTTGTAAGAATGATATAGCAGGGAAATCTATCGTTAGGAAAGTTTAAAAGTAACACGAAACGAGTTAATTGTGCTATACAAAATTAAAAACAACCTCTTTCAAGATTCATAAAACCTGTCATTCTGGAGAATAAAATCAGTAGTTTGAAGAGAAAATAAGCTCTAAAAAATCGAAATTTGCTGTTGCGCCAATGATGAGGTGTCATACAAACCCTCATTATTAATAGTGAAAAAAAAGGAGGAAAAATTATTTAATTCACCATTGATGCAAAGCAATCTCATATAAGAATATCTCATAGGTCAAAGAAAATATAATAATTAAGAAGGTTAGGAAGTTTAAATTTATTTCCTAGTTTAAAAAATTAATTTTTTTATCATCTTTAATTTGTTTTGAATATAGAACTAATTCCATCCTTGCAAAACATAAAAATCATCATTTGTCACATTTTTTTTTTCACTGTTTTGCTTATAATTTAGATATAACAACCGATATACAATGTTTGTCACTAGTGCCATACAATGAGTTTCCTGATTGTTTTACTTTATGTTTAATTCCTGATTGTTTTACTTTATGTTTAATTCCTGATTGTTTTACTTTATGTTTAATTCCTGATTGTTTTACTTTATGTTTAATTCCTGATTGTTTTACTTTAATTCCTGATTGTTTTACTTTATGTTTAATTCCTGATTGTTTTACGTAATTGTTTTACTTCAATGTATCTCGTGCACTCAAAATCATAAAGTCAAATTATTTTTCTATCGCTTCTTCTTGTGGTATAGATATACTATTTACAGTATCAATAACCTACACCATAAAATAAAAGGAGGAAAGTAGCAAGATTCAATGCACAGTGGTAAAGTTTGTACAAAATCATGATAACTTGATTCGCCATTTTTTTTATCAAATTATTAAAAAAAAATAATAAATAATCTGCATCATTCGTAAATGCATCTTGCAACGAATAGGACATAATCTTTTAAAATAGTTCTTTTTTTAATTAATGAAAAAATTCATTATGTCTTACTAAAACGACAATGAATATATTGGAAGTTTCAAAAATACGCAATATAATATAAGAAAATATTTTTTAAAAATGTAAACAATCAACTACTTCATTTTTTTCGTTATCGAATTTGATGAAACAGTCTGCTCTGAAAATGTGTTTTTACAGCATTTAATGCATGACTCAGCGTCAAATGACCATAGTGGTTTTGAAACGTTTATGAATTTCAAGGCATTTTTAAATTAAATATACGACCTATGAACATTTTAATTTTGGTTTATAAATTTAAAAATGTAATAATTGATAAATGATCGATATGCAGGAGTGTTCAAAAGTGCACACCAAAATTTCTTAATTGTTTTGCTCTATTAAAATATCTAATTAGATGAGACTTTCTATTTAGATAAGCTTTTCTGACTGATTCATTTTGGAATCCAGAGAGCACTAGTAAATTATATGTAATTTTTGTATATCGAGACAGGATGTCTTTCAATGATTTAATTTCGATTCAAAAGTTTGACAAACGATAGTTTGATGCCCAAATGGTACACGATCCCAATGAAGTAAAAAGAGCATACTTTTTCATAAATAAAAAGCATAGTAACGATTATTATGCAATATTATAATATAAGAGCAATATTATAAACATCATCATTTGCGATTATGCGGAGAACCAGAGCATTAATTATTTTAAAATTCGATATCAGTATTTTATATGAAATTTCAATACATTTAATAATTGCTCAAAATCTTTTTAAATTACAACAGATTTCTCTCTGACAAGTTGAATTTATACTTTTCAGTACAATTTTTTAAATGAGCAGGAATTTAGCATATCTAAGTGTTGTACGTAATGTAATAAATACTAATATGTACTCTATTACAAATATTATAAACAAAAATACGAAATAAATTTTATATTTATATATATTTTTTTGTCATTATAAGACATACGTCGTGAAAAGATGGTGCATGGATAGCAACCAATTTTTAAAATTGTGCGCACATTTTCTATGGTACCCTATCCTATATAGAAACATGGAACTCCTATATAGAAATAAACTAGACACTCAACAACCTAGAGATATGAAATTTGTTCGGAAGCAATATTATAAAATCATGCATGATTATTTTACCAAAAAGAAAAAAACCGTCGGAAATAGAAATACAAAATTAAGGACCGAAGACAGAGTCCAGAAATTCGACTTACCGTATATTCAAGAGAATTGTAGCAACTTGGGGGAAACAATCACTGCCGAGATCGGTTCAGGCTGCAGCCACTTGTTGAATAAAAGCCCTGGACTTGAGAGAAGTAAACTCTGGGCGTTCTTTCCTTAAATTTTCTGTTTTTTACTTCTTTTCTACCATTGGGGGCTGCGTGAGAGGCTGACGTCACCGGCCCTTTGGACCAATGGCGACAGAGGAAGGAGTTCACTTCTCGGGATGATGGCTTTTCCCCCGCATTTCCTGTTTTCCCGAAAATTTCATGAATTCCGGAAAGATTAAAAGAATCGTCTGCAGTGATTAATAAGTGCGGAGTGTACTGATTCAGAAGTATTTTGATGTTTGGGCCGAGAAAATATGGGAGATTGATGCAATAAAAATTGCAAATGTTTTTATCTTCCAGATTGTTTATGAAGGCGATTTGTTTCTAATGCTGTATGAGTCAATGAACTACGTGCTGAGGTTGTAATAATTGCTCATAATATTCGGGATTCTTTTCATAAGGTAAACAAAGCGAATAAGAGTTATGATTTTATTATGTCAGGAAACATTGAATAAATTGCGAGATAAATACGTCCTTGATAGATGTATTAAGTAACTTCTATTTATCATATTTTTATTGAAGGTAGCAAATGAAAAAAATATATATTATAAGCTGTCTGAAGATAATTAATCCATTTTTATTTCAAATTTTCCGGGTTTAGCGACGATCTGGCTATCTAGAATTAACCCTTAACTGGGGAGGTGGAATTTTAGGAATTAACTGGGGAGGTGCGGTCTATGAGACCGCATTTCATTTACACTTAAATTAAATTTTCTAATGAATGTATTAGTATGTAAATCTGCCAACATATTGTACAGATATTTTTCTTGATATATAGATACGTTTTAGAAATTTTTCAAAATATATTATCATGGAAAAAAGTAAATGCGTTGGAACATACATTTTCTTCCCAAATTACATGTTACAATAAACAATATTCTTGAAAAAGCATATTACTTGTTACTTTTTAAATCATATTTATTTTTACAGTATATGAAGGTATATAGAAGGCAATATAATGTAAAATTCAACAATTATATGAAAAATTAAAAAAAATGACAATGGGTAAAACTGACCCTTTTTTTATCGGCTTGTGTGACTTTCATAGCACGATTTTCTAGGGCATTTTAAACATACAGGTTAAAAACTAGTATAAAAATCAACCTTTAAATTATGTATATATATATATATATATATATATATATATCTTGGTATATTAATATATTTTATAAATTTTTCAAGATACATTATCACTAGAAAAATTAATTATGTTTGGACATACATATCAAAATCAGTTGAATGCGACAATTATCCTTATAACTAATTCAACAATTATCCTCATCACTAAAATCACTTTATTCTTCACTTAAAAGTGTCTGGAGCACTGCTTCATAATAGGATCAGTAAACTGGATGATATTTCGGGGCCCAAGTTTTACCGCCATCTGTTAAACCTTGTTTATCACTGGGACACTAACAGGGAGATGCGGTCTTAGAGACCGCGCTCGAAGAAATAACTGAATTATTTTAAAAAGCATCTGCTGAAATCGGTTGAAAAAGTGCACGTGTATTTAAGGTAATAAAACAGGAAGCTACAGGATCAATCCATTCAATTGAGCTAAAAATAGAATAGGGGTGACAGAAAATCCATCGCTCGCGGTCTCACAGACCGCACGTCCCCAGTTAAGGGTTAATGCTTACTAAAAACTTCAATTAAATATTTTAAGTAACTTGGTTTTAATGATTTCATCAAAGTATTTTTAAATATCAAATTTTGATAGATACGGAATTTGTATTAGTTAAACGCCTTAACCATTCTACTTGATTTGATAAATAATTGATAAATTATCATCATTAATTTGCTCACAACTTTCCTGAATTTGATGTTACCTTAAGATTGGAACATTAATTCATTTTAAAGTTGAACTTTATTTACAAGTACATCAATATTTCAAAGGTTTTATTAGAAGTGTACTTTAGAGTGAAACTTACTTAACGTGAAAAATCAGCCATATCTTCAGATCTTCAATAATAACAATGGGAAAAAAATCAAGTGTGAAATATTTGTAGAAACAATGAAAATGATTTAAGATACATTGAGTTTTGTAACAGTGAATATATTGTTGGAAAATCGATTTCATTTTTAAACGCACGTTTTTGATAGGGTTCTAAACAACGGAATGTTTTTTTTTTATTATTTTAAACCCAAATGTTTAATGCTAATGTTTTATCGGTAACAAAAGTCTGGAATTTTTTGTAAGCAACTTGCCATCGAGAACACACAGGTATGCAAAATTTCAAACATTCGGAACATCAGTTAGTGAATGAAAAGGCGATTACAAAATTTCATCATTATAACCATGTAACATAACAAATTAAATATAATCGTTTAAATAATTAAAAATCTCATTTTCAATTAATGATAAAAGGAAAAAAATTGTGCGTTAGTACTAAACTGAACAAACCGTTTGAATTATTAATCAAATTTTACACAAATATATTTTGCAAGAAAGGAATGTGCATTTAGGTGTAATTTTTTCCCTTCAAATTTTCAATAGAATTTTTATGAATTAAAAAAAAGAAACGATATCTTGATATTATGCCATAATAACGTCCAAAAAGATAACTTATAAAAATAATTTCTACTCCGCTTTGAAAATTCAAAAATTATCTTTTTAACGTTAATGTTTTATTTCTGTATAATTTTCCTTTAAATTTAATGAATTCAAAAATCGCTTTATGCAAAATTTTCATCGAATTCAAACCGTTTTCTCTGTTTCAACAAATATTTAATCGTGAGTTTTTCTACCATTGTTGAAATTCACTGATTGAAAATTGTGTTTACATTTGCATCTTTTTTTTTTTTTGGCAATGATGTAGTGAATTTTTACTTCCTAATTTTGTTTCCTTAATTTTTTGGTGAATTCTATAAACCTAGGTAACCATAACCGTAACTGACTACTCCGACCTACCCGAAGGCACGCGAAGAAATCTGAATGATTGGACAGCCGGGATAGCAATACTAGCGGGAATTATGTTTGAATCCTAAGCACTATCATCGGACACGGTACAACTCTTCCCGTGGAAAGTACGTACCGTCATTGATAGGCTGTAACCGACTCCAATAATTTCTGTATCCATCAAGGTAGCGAGAACCAACCACCATACTGGAAGCTTCTCATTCTCATTTCTGAGGTGCTCTCCCTGTGCAATTAGGCAAATTAAATATTATATATACCAAAATAATTGAACCCTGTATACTGTATGATTGCATTTTTCATTTTTCAATTTACTTTTTTGCATGTTTCAATACAGCTCACATACTATTTTGAGTAATCAATTTACACATACTCATTGTGCTGCATAAATATCCTACTATAGAATAAGTAAGAATAACATAGAAGAAAAATAAGGTGAAATTACAACACAACTTAAGACAAACTGCAACTAAATATTTGATGATGTAGACAGTTAAGATTTTCATGCCATTTTTACACATTATTCATCTTTAATAAGAAGATTCATGCGTTCAAGGAGCATAAATAATATGAGATAGCACAAATAATGCTATCTAAATTATTTAAATCTCTATTTCAATTTGGTGTCGAAATACAAGGGGTGTTCAAATTAAAAGGTACGAAACAACACTGTGGATATAAATGAAGACTTTATTGAAAGTATACACCATAGGCCTGCGCACAACGATCCCATTGATTAACGAGCCAAAGGATTCCTTGTTCCCAGAATTCCTGTGGTAGTGACGAGACCCAGTCCTTCACAGCGTCCTTCAGTTCGCCGTCCAAAGTCCGCTACTTGTTGAATTCCTCGAGCACAGAAGACCCATTAACTCCGATGTGTACAGTGAGACATTCCGAAGACGCAGGTACATCAAGAACTAAAGACCTGGGCTACTCACGGAGGGTGTGGTAACGCGCATGATAACGCGCGTCCACACGTCTCCAGGGTCACACACGCGGAACTGGCCAAGCTCAAATGAGAGCAACGCAACCGTCCACCCTACAGCCCTGACATGTCGCCCTGCGATTTTCATGTGTTTTGTCTTCTGAAAAAACCTCTGAAAGGGAAGCGCTTCAACTCGGAGGGTGAACTCGAGGACGCTGTGAAAGACTGATTATGTCACGGCCACAGAAATTCTGGTAGCAAGGAATCTTCTGCTCTTTAATTAATAGCATCGTTGTGCTCGCCTATGGGGTATACTTTCAATAAGGTCTTCATTTATACCCACAGTATCGATTCGTACCTTTTTCATTTGAGCACCCCTTATACTTTATTCAAGAAACTATGAATATCTATAAATATTCATAAATATATTCTTAAATAAATATATTCTTTCTATAAATATTCATTAATGTATTCTTCAATTGATAAAAGTTAAAGAATGAAGTTTCTATAAATTTTCTTTCAAATTTTTTTGATAATGAATTAATACATATTCATTTAAATTTAACAAATATTTTTCGGAATCGATTAATAAGCCTTTAAAGATTTATTTAAATATATCCCACATGTAGAAAAACAGTCATTGCTTTTCTTTAATTTTTTTATTAACATGTTCCAAACCAGTTAATTTTTTTATTAGATTTTGCTCATGCAATGCAAGTAAAATTTGCCGCTTTATTATAGTGCTGTAATCTGTCACGAAATGCAGCATTGTAATTCTTGGATAATCACGTGATTCACAACTCTACAAACGCACAATTAGCCATTAGTTAATGATCACAATCGTACTTTCTCTACGAATGCCGTTTTTATGGGAGTGCATGTTTCTATTAATAATAATGAAAACGTGTTTGCATGCTTGTATGTGTATTTATATATTGATACTTTACAGGATAGAACGTTTAATTTAAGAGCTGCTAAATCTGGCACAAGTATACATTGGAGAGTTAGAATGTGTCGGTCGAAGCGATTACTTTAAAAACTACATTAGAATTTTAATTAAGTAAAGATTTGTGTATCTTCTGAGAATTTTACCGCCCAAAAAGAATTTTTGAGAGTTTTAAAATTTAAAGAGTTGCCGTTTTAATTATACTAATTTAAATCCCCCACCGGGGGAGGCACCTCAAAAATGAAGATGATGTGGTTGGTATGGTGGCTGGTTTTCACCATCCTGATGGATACAGAAATAGCGGGGATCGACTACCTCCCACAGACGACGGGACATACTACCTACTGGAAAGGTTGAATCGTGGCCAGTGATGGCAATTATGACTCAATCACAGTTCCCTCTAATGTTGCTATCGCCGTATCCGGTTTCTTTCAGTTTTTTCCGAGTGCTTCAGGATAGGTCGGAATAGTCAATTTAATGATGATATACTAATTTTAATGTCCTGCAGTCTTTTATAGAATTCTGATAATTTCTGAAAAAATGCATAATTTTAAAGTCTACTTATCTTTGTTGCAGTTTTCATTGTTTGCTCAAATATTTAATCGTGTGATTTTCTCTCATCGTTGAAGGCTAAGGAAAAAATATTCCATAAATTATCTAAGCAGTTTAGATTAAGTAATCTTAAATATCTAATCATGATTTGGCGGCTGTAGAGTTATACAAAAGAATATAAGTTGATTAAATTTTTTATTAATTGCTTAACTATGAGATCACCAGTATAATCTAGCGAACAAGTTAGTCACTGGAGGCGGCTATTACAAAATAAAAAAATCTATAGGTAAGAAGTAAATTTTTGATCCACAATTTGAAGCAAAAACAGTAAACAATAAATTGTAGAAACGTTTCTAAATATATTGCCATGTGAAAAAAAAAGTTCAAGTATGATTTTAATCTATTAGATATTTCGTTGGATCTCGTTCGACACTACATAATTTTCATTTACTATTTTCGGTTTTTTTTTTTTATTTTGCTTTAAATAGCAAGAATCTGTTGTACTTTAAAATTATTTTTGGTCGTTGCATTTTCTTTCTTATTCGTTGTATTCATTTTATTTCTTTCATAAATAAAGCTGCTTCATCAAAGAGATTTTTTTTTGTTTGTTTTACGGGCAATCAGGCTGCCCTTTAAGAAATATCATATTCCTTGCTCTTTTTTTAAATACTCTTCTTTGTATAAAAGCACAGATGATACTATAAAAGAAAAAGAAAAAGAAAAGAAGGCACCGAATTAAAATATTAAAAAAAGCGTTCCTTTAACATTTTACACGAATACGACCCTTAAATCCTATACTTATTCGAAATGTTATGTAGTTTGTGAGATTTGAATTATAGGTGCAATTCTTGTTTGAATAATAGATGAATTTATCAATTTCTTGATTTTAACCCCATCTGGATCAAGCAAAGTCTTTCACGTCAGCTTGCAAATCCAAAAAGAACAAGTCGATATTTCATTACTGGTAACCAGATTGTAACACAACTTTACTTATTGCAGATGACATCTTTCTTCTAAAAGCCGATGGGAAAAACAGTTTTTAAAGCCGGGGGTTAAAAAAAAACACTACAAACTTTTTCAACAAAAACACTTAGGGACATCCATTCTATGACAGAAAGACGGTTGCTGTTTCTCCTTATATATCAATGGCTGCAATAAATGAGGTCACATATAAGTATTTCATATGAATAAGTTATCTTCTGAAAAGCGTTTTTGCATGAATAAATGCGTTGTGACAGCAGAAACCTTTCGGCATCCATTGCTTTTACAAAAGGAATAGTTTCATATTTTATTCAATGCACCTGCATACGGTTGGCCGTTTTCTTGCGTATTGCTTCGTTCTTTAGAGGATTGTATTGATCGTCTTCTATTGACTTGCTAACAAAGAATTAGATCCCTAAATTCAGCGGGACGCAACTTCTGTGACGTTGATCTGGAACATTTTGAAGAGGCAAGTAAACATGCAAGTTGGTAAAATAGTAGCTGTTTGGAAGTAATTATTTGTAAAGAACGCCGAAAGTTACAAGGCATTGCGTTTTAATTAAAAATATTTGGACGGATGCGATGAATAAAATGTTATATAGATATATCCAACAATATATTTACGCAACCATACAGTACAAATATGCAACCCAAATATCTCTATATATACTAATAATATAGATTTGGATTTGTTGAATTTTATTGGCACAAGAGCCATAATGTTGACTATGCTGCGCCAAACTGTATTTTTTTAGGATTAAAATATATAAAATTTTAGCTATAAAAAGCAATGGAGAAACCTTTGAAAAGGATGAAGAATACTTAAATATGGAGCTAAAAACCTATTGATTTAAAAAGAAAGCAAAAAGATGAACATGTGGTATTTTATCAAGCAAAAGATAATGTGAAGTTGCTAAAATGATATAAACGTTGAATACTAAAATATGGACCTTCACTCAGAATACGCATTATTTAATTAAGGAATATTTTTAATTATCTGCTCAATTTACATGATGAAGAATGAGATTACATTATCATGCAGTTTAAGAACATTAAAAAAACGCTTACATTTTTACTGTGTTGTGATGTCATGGGACTCAAGCCCATTAAATATATTAATATACATAATAAAAAAGCCCAAGTGTGAAGCTATTAAAATAACACGATTTTAATATCTGTCACAATGTCATGTTAAAAAAATATTTTGTTGAGAAGATCACAGAGGATTAAATTATGCATAAGTAATTTAAGTGAAATTAAACACAATCGATATTCTCGGTGGATCAGCTGATCGCCGAAAGCTATTAATTCATATAATCAAAATAAACAAAAACGACGACCATATAAATGCATTCACAACACGCAGAATATTCACGTTAATATCATTATGTTTATAAATGATTTCAATAGAATATCTGTCCATAACGTAACAGTGACTTTTGTCTAGTCGTATCTTAATACCATACCCCTACTCTGCATTACTTCAAAAGATAAATCGAAAAATTCTTAAGATACTACAAACTTCATTGTAAATGAGGCAGCAATTAAAAATTATCAGTTTAGAATTCTTCCTTTTCCTGCTAAATAAAGTTCGAAAGCGCCAAACAGATCAACAAAATAAATGCCATAGTTTCATTCGGCATCAAGTCTTGCCAAGAACAAATTATATTTGTTATAAAAGTATGAAATTAATAGAACTTGAAGCTTTAGTATAAATTAAATTGATGCTAAAACAATTTAGCAGTATTAAAGAAAACATATTACATTTTCCCGTCCAAAGTTATAAATAATTTCGTATGATAATCAACAGATCATAAATTAAATATGCTAATAATTGTTGAAACAGTAATTTTCATTTATTGGTTTTGATAAAAATAAGAATAATGGTAGTACGTACATAAAATAATGATGACAATTATTTAAATATTATGTTTCTTTTTTTTAATTTTTCGGAAAGACACTAGGAAATGTGTACAGAATTCTCGAAGAATAATACTTTGTCTCCAAAGTCACTAAATGGTAGCCAAATTTGATGCCAAATCCGAGACGCAATGACCTGGCATCCGATCAACATCCAGTAGAGCTAACCGTAAAACTATCTTTCCTACGATAGAACTAGCTGTGCTGGGAAGCAACATTACAGTTTCGTAATAATATTGTTGTCTATTTAGTCTCATAATAGGAAAAAGAGTTTCGTAGACATTTCAATGGATGCTGAATAGATGTCAAGTCAGGGACATTTGATAGAGGCTCTAAATGTGATGATTTGACCAATAAAAAAATAAAGATTTCAGAATATACAAAAAATATGGTGATACCTTTATCAAATCGTCTAATTTTATAAATCCATCTAGGGTTTTTTTTAATGTCTTGCCGAAATATTTGTATATAGAGATAAGTAAAACTTATATAAAAAAATTTTTGTAGTGTAATTCCAGAGAGAATTTTCAAGCTGCAATGGAGAATCTTAAGCTGTGCTCTTTATTTTAATAGTGATTTACTGCTTGCGTCTGTGCTGTTGATTTCTATAAATTCCATAATTATGTGTGTTTGTGGTGGGTTTTGTGTATTTTTATGTAATAAAGCGTTGTTATCCATTATTGAGTTTGCTGGTTTTACCACTATATACCTATTAGACGGATTTCTATAACAGTTTCACAAACATTTACTCGTATTTATAATGGGCTTTTTAACTAAACTATAAATTTTTTATTTCACAGAACATTCCAAAGACTAATGACTCCAAATATTTAAATTAACTCTTTTCTTTTCGTTCATGCGATTTAATTTTGAAAGTTAATTATTATAAATACATTTAAATCAAATTAAGAAACCAGCATTAAATCAGATTAGAATCTTGAAATATACAAAACGTACATTTTTAGTTAGTTACTGTTAAATGCAGAATTTAAAATCCGAAACAAAAGCCAGGGTTCTGCGTTCGTCTTAGAATCGAATCAATCGTTTCTCTGATTTCCTCCAACGGGGACTTTAGATAATTGTGCAGCAAAATCTAACAAGTGGTGGAACGTGCTTTGCATGAAATGGGCTACATTTCCTTGATCCACTACTTTGATAAATAAAGTGTCTCTTAGATGAAGGTCTCTTTTAAAGATATTTGCATAAAGATCAAGAAGAAAAATTTTCTTTCCTAATAATCCGATGAATCGTCTTCAAGCTTGAAAATGTGAGTGTGGTGAAGCTTTAAGTGATTAGATTTGTTTAATTATTTAAAAATCCAATTTATATTCAAAAATAATAATTTATTTAGATGTAAATTAATTTAATTATGATATGAAAACGTTGTGGTATCTCAAATTTTTTTACACATTATTTACAAATATAGAATAAAAAAACATAGATTATTAGCATAGAAAATTTATTAACATAAAAAACATATTGTTTGTTAGTATTTATTGGAAGAGTAATTGGATTTATTTGATTCGTTACAAAATAAATTTGAGTGGTTCATTTACATTAAAGTTACATAATTAAAGTTAGAGTAAACAGGCCCTGAAAGTAAAATAAAGATATTTTTAAGTGCGAATTTAAAAGGTTGTAACTAGAATTAATTTTATACTATTTCAATTTCTGCCATAGGGAATATCAGGAAATCCATTGGCGGTGGTAGTGCAAAATAGCTTCAGATTGGTTTTAAAAAAAATAAAATTGAAAGCTTCTTAACTCTTCCTGTTTAATCACAACAAAGAGGAATTTTCTTTGGTTTAAAATGTTAATTTTTTTAGAATATTTTAACATTACAATTAAAATAACTGGCGAAGAATATATAAGAATTAAGAATATTTTAATTTTTTCAAATTTTTCTTTATATTATTTAGAGCATTTTTTATCTGGAAGAATATGATCATTATGGTTTAGAAGGTATCCGTTGGGACTAAAACAAAGAGCATATTTTGTATAATTGAAAATAAAGACTTTTTTTAAACATTATCTTTTTAAACAACATTTATATGGAAAATTTATTTTTAAAAAATTTATTCGCTGTTATTGTTTACAAAACACGATAGAAACTAAATTTTTCACACCAAAAAAGGTGAGAAAAATTAGATACTATAACTTTAATATATATTGTAGCGTAGGTTCTTTAGTGTGGAACTCAATGACACACACAAGAAGTAGAGCTAAGCCAATTTATTAACTCAACTCAGAACTGAGAACACAGTGAATGACAGATCTTCTGCTTTCATACTAGCAGGGAAAGTTCCAGAATACTTTTCTGGAGACAGTAAGAAAAGTCCAGAACACTTGTCTGGTAAACTAAAGAAATGTCCAGAATCTTCTGGAACATGGAATAAAGGAAAACATAAAATCAAGGAATTAGATATTTACACAGACTGTGAAACTCATTGTCTCTAGGGGGGTTCGAACTTACTATCTCTTGATGAAGAGACCAGTGCTATGACCATTCGGCCATGGAGAGTCGCCTGCCTCTTTTCAATGCGACATTATATATGAACCAATAAAATTTATTTGCGCAGAATCAAGTAAACCCATTTAACCATGGAATAAATATTAATAAACGTATCTGTCTTTTTACCTTGATTTGTAAAGAATGTGTAAAAAAGAACCCGAGATCTCATAATGTTTTCAGTCATAATGTGCCTTATCAAATAAAAAACATAACTCTCTCTCTCAAAAAAAAAAAAAAATGTTACGTCAGTCCCTTTTCTGAAAAATTCCCGTCTCGTCCTTGCATAAAGAGTTAAAACATTTTCTCATAGTCTGTTTCTGTCTTTGAAATCGACATGACTAATTTCCTGTCTTGGTTCGATAAATACAATTTATAATTTGTCACAAACATGAGGATTTAGCCTAATTCCTAAGAAGAAAGTAAGATGTGATTCATTTGAAAATTTCCTCTATTTTTTCGAATCTACTGAGTGATAATAAAAGTAACCTTCCAACTCCATTTTAAGTTTTTTAGTGTGATGATCACATTTCCATGCAGAAATAAAATAGATTTTGCCTTTTAAATATTCTGAAATTTTGTCACCGTAGCCGTAACTGAGAGAATTGTTGTTTCTCCCATCATTCTTGAACGCGTAGCATATAGTAACTAAATACAGAATTTCTTCCTCTCCATTATACGATATCCTATTCTTGTAGGATCTTCCTATTAGTAATCTCCATTAATTATCCTGACAAAAAGAACGGGATGTGGGTGTGTGCGTGGGTGTACACTCTATCATCGTATGATGTGTATGTGTATACGTGTGCGAGTGCGTGTGCGTGTTTACAATCTATCGCAATATGACAGACTATGTGAATGTATATGCACAGTCTATCGCTATATGAAATCTATGCGTGTGTGTTAGCAGTCTATCACGATATGATATGTGTGCGCATGTGTGCACAGTCTATCAGGATAAGATGTGTGTGCATGTGTATATCACGATACGATGTGTGTGTGTTTTTGTGTGTATAGTCTATCACGATATGATATTTTTTGATGAATTCCTTAACATCAAAATTATTCATTAGACAGTCATTGAAATTTAAATACAAATCAATATTCCTAGTGAACCAACTGTTCACTAGAGGCAAGTGGTCTTATATTAAACACAGCATAAGCCATGAAAAGAGAAGAGCTCTGATTATTCAGGTCTATGATAATGGTACAGACCATTTGCAGATGAAAAAATATTCAGTTTCAATATCTGTATTGCTCTTTAGTAGAAGTTTAGCAGAACCAAGCATGGCAATGCAATGCAATTTGATGTATCCTTGTGTCAATTAAACTTATTAACTACACCATAAATGTTAGATGTCATGGAAGTATCTTATTTTATAAGATCTAAATTCGACTATATTATATCCATTTTTAGAAATGAAAAATTCTTTTGTTTATTATGAACAGGATACTATAAATATATCCGAAATAATGCTTGCCATTTGGGACTCATCTGTTTTAATTAACAAAAGGAATCGGAAATTATGGTTATTAAAGTAAATACAAGCCTTTTTAATTTCTTCTTTTTTTTTTCTCAATAAATTATACTTTGTCTTCGGTGATGTTGCATATGGTCTTTAAAAAATTATCCCTTTTTTTTTCTTGCATCTAAAAATGCATCTCAAAATCATCAGCCATGATCAAAAATACAAAAAAAAAATCCGTTTTATATGTTCGAACTAAAAGATCAATTACATTGAATCAGATATTAATATAAGATTCAAGAACACGTAATAATTTGCTCATAAAAAATAACAAGAGATTTTTTTATTGTTCTGTAATAAAGATAATTGTGTAAAGTGTTTACTGCAAGTGATCAGGATAAAAAAAAATCATTCGTTATTTTTTGGAGAATTAATTTTTTAGAGCATTTATTTGGTAATCTATATTATTTTCCATTATAACAAAGAAAGATGTCTAAAAAAATATGTGATTCTGCAGTATTATTTTCTAAATATTATTTTTAAATATACTTGATTAAAGATTCTTTTTAGATTGCGACTAGTAAAAATATGAAATCTTTTTTAACGAAGAAAATATTAGAAAAGAAAGTAGAAAGAGCTTTCATCTTTTTTTCGAATTTCTAAAGAAAAAAAATCGGTTTCTATTCAGTATATTTACGTTTTTTATTTTCATTTATACGAAACATACAGAGAGAAATATTGTAATAGTCAAAGATTAAAGCTTAGAATTTTGGTAAATCTCCACATTTTAGAATTTCCAGAATTCAGTACTCTTTTATACTTTCTTATATAAGAAGTATACAAAGAAAAACGATTGTTATTGTTAAAAATTTGTACTTGAAATTTTGACGAATCTGCACATTTCAAACTTTTTTAAGTCAGCACACAATTTTTTTGAAATTATATCTGCCTCTCTGTCTGTGAACATGATAACTAAAAAAAAGAATGCTTTGAGCTAGACAGATGAAATTTGGTAAGTTTTCTTTAATGATACGATGTTTCGATCAAAATTCGATTTTGATATGTTCAATAGAAAACTGTCGTTTTCGATTTTTGCAATAATAAATGAGCACGAAAACTGCAAAATATAAAGAGCTAGATGAATAAAATTTAGTATACATTTTTAGCATCTATAATTTCGTATCCAGTTTTGAACAATATCCATTAAAGTGCTGATCATCTATTTATCTGCATTTATTTTCTCAAAAGAGAAAAGGCAGCGATTCTGGGAAATAAAATCCTATGTATCATCTTGCGATTGCTATTGTAATTTGGTACAAATTATAATTGTAATGACAAGATAACTGGTCACTTGACAAAAATACGTTTAAAATGGATACTTGCTTATTTTATTATACGATGGAAAACAAAACTTTCATGCACGTGATTCATAGTCTAGAAATAAAAATCTGAGCATTCATTGTGTTCATGGCTTGATCCAAAGTCCTAATTTTTGTATAAATGCTTTATTAGAAAGCATACGAGAATGTTTTGGTGTGATCAGTTTCGCTGGCTGGAAATATGTCCGTTGCTCCGTCTATCAGTGAATACGTTAATGTAAAAATAATGTCCGTTGCTCCGTCTATCAGTGAATATGTTAATGTAAAAATAATGTCCGTTGCTCCGTCTGTCAGTGAATACGTTAATGTAAAAATAATGTCCGTTGCTCCGTCTATCAGTGAATATGTTAATATAAAAATAATGTCCGTTGCTCCGTCTATCAGTGAATATGTTAATGTAAAAATAATGTCCGTTGCTCCGTCTATCAGTGAATATGTTAATGAAAAAATATATTCAGTTAGAAGAATAAAATTTAATAATTGTCTCAACATAAAACTTGTGCATTTTTAAAAAACTTTAGATGAAATACTTCTAAAAACTTATTGGTCCATGAACATCACTTCAAAACGTAAAAATCTAGATGGGTGAAATTGTGAATATAATTTTATAATCAGAAATATAAATATGTATCAAACTCTGAATCAAAGCTATCAAGGGTCTTCTATATTTTCCTGTATAAATGAAAACAATAACCCAGAAAACAAAATAATTTAAATAATGATATCCAAATGCCGATTTTGTGACCATAAATGTAAATGAATGTAATATAAAATGTAAAAAATGTGACCAAAATCTAAATTAAAATTTGTGATTTAATCGATAGAAACGGAGATTCTAAAATTCTTATTCGATTTTCTCGCTTCTTCTATGAAACAGGGCGGAGGGATTATATATTGCATCGCTGCCAGTAGAAATCAGCGTGGGTACTCCCACTTGGAGATTCGTCATGACCTTCAAGGTTCTGCCGCCCCCCTCTCCACCCACTATATTTTCAAGGGATGCGTAATCTTAGAAGGAGAACCGAGAAGATGTCACATTATATTAATATTTGATAAAGTCTTGGGTTCATTGACGCGCGCTTATTTTATAAATTTTTATCCTTCATTCATAATAAACTATATTATGTGTGCGCTCATTAAGCATGCCCTACTGATCCATAACATATCATAAGCAATGAATCAATAGGACATACTGTTCGTTTCAGTACCCCCCCCCCGAATTTCCGGATGGGGGGGGGATACGGAAGGATGAGCGCATTTCCGGAATTCTTCATTCTTTGACTTTAATTTCAGCCCCATTAGGTACTTTTTCGTCCTGTTTTTTTCGTGTATTCGTACTATTTTATTGTAACTCAATATAACGTATTGATTGCCTATATAGCTAGTTCAAGCGGCAAAACACTTTCAGAGTTTACACGAAAAATATTTTATATAATATCATTAAATGTGAACGGAGATTATCTATCGTCGTTAATCTCAAAATGTCATCGAAAAATTCAGTAACAAAAAAAGTGACTTTCTTTTTAAAAAATTAAAGACCCTTATAGTAAATGAAAATTATTCTAAAGTATTTTATTGTGAATTATCTTTTTTCCATCCTATGACAAGTTACTTGCAGTTCTTATGGCTCTTAAGTGCTCATATAATCCTAGTTCACCTTATTATTAAATTAAAACAACTCTTCCTTTCCTTTCACCCCTATTTTGACTAAATAAACGCGTCCTGACGCATGCGCAAAAGAGCGGAAAGTTTTAGAATCCGAGACTGAACAATATGCCGATTTCCATTTTAAGGTCCTCAGTCTCTTACGATGTTATCATCCAGTCATTAACTTAAAATATTTACATGATTGCCATTCAAAAAAATAGAAAAAGAAGGTAGACAAATAAAACAACTTTCTGAAACAACTAGGCTAATGGAATAAGAACACTTTTTATTATTATTTTAGCTATTTTTCCAGTTATTAATATTTAATTCATAATTCAATGTTATAAAAATTATGCTATTTACGAATTATTTTTTTCTTAAATTCACTATTATCTGTTACCACACGTAACTAAGAATTTTATTAAATTAATTCATTAATTTAAATTAATTAAATTAATTCATTAAAGTTAAAATTTGAATTTATTAATATATTATATACCAGGAAGAACACATATTTTTATCAAACCAAGAAAACAGAATAAAAATACTTATTTATTATTTTTTTTTAAATAATAATTAAAAAATTCATTGATTGTTACTTGGCGACAATTATTCCTTAACAGTTCATTTACATATTGTTTGTACATGCACTGATTAGTAAAATTAGGTGAACCGCATTTCAAAATATCGAGAACTTACTTATTTCAGCATTCATTAGAGATCCTATTTTTTAAATTATCTGAAAAATTTTTAAAAATCGGTTGATAAAATTTTATATAGAATAGATTTTATTCTTTATACCATTATCTAATCCACCCCTTCCCCACAGAAAAACATATTTCTTCCAAATTAAAAAAAAAAAAAAAAAAAAAAAAAAACTTTTAGTTTTAATGAATATATTTTATCTTCTTATTTATACTTCGTTTTTTTTTAAATCTATTTTATGGGAAATTTCCAAAATATAAGATTTTTAAATTACTTATCTTGAACATTGTCATATACCCTAAGCATAAATCAACTGTCAATCAAAGAATTATTCAACAAATGTTGTCTCTTTCCGTTTTCAAAAAAGAAATGAGTGATCTTGATATCGTGTAGGTATTGAAACATTCCTAAAAAATGTGATGAAAAATCATTTGATAAACTTGTATGCAAAATATTTTTTTTCTTTGTACCACTATCTAATCCCCCACACACACAAAAAAAAGACATATTTCTTCCAAATAAAAATTTTTTTAGTTTTAATGAATATATTTTAATTTCGTTTTGTTAAAATCTATTTTATGGAAAATTTCCAAAATACAAGATTTTTTAAATAACTCATCTTGAAAATTGTCATGCCTTAAGCACAAATGAACAGTCAATCAAATAAATGTTCACCGAATGTTAACTTTCCTCATTTTAAAAAAAGGAATTGCCTTGCTATATCGTGTATATATTGAAACCTCTCTAGAAAAAAAATGATGAAAAATAATTTTATAAACTTTTATGTAGAATATTTTTTTTTCTTTATACCACTATCTAATCTCCCTACCCCACCCCCCACATAAAAACATATTTCTTCCAAATAATAATAATAATAATAATAATAAAACTTTTAGCTTTAATGAATATGTTTTTGCTTCGTGGAAGGTTTTTAAAATCTATTTTATGGAAACATTCCAGAAAAAATTTAAAATAACTCGTTTTTATATTGCCACATGCCTTAAGCACAAATCAACATTCAATCAAAAAATTGTTCACTGAATGTAGACTTTTCTCACTTTCAAAAAGGAATGAGGTGACACTATTAACATGTATATATTGAAACATTCTTAGAGAATGTGATATTGACACATTCCTTAGTTTATACCGACAATGACAAAATCTTCTTTTTGGGGTTTTTTGAAATTCATGTTTTAAAATTTTATTTTAGCAGAATTTGTCTCCCTGGGCCTTCTATAAACCGCATATAAATTTTAATTTCATTTCGTTCATTAGTTTCCCCAATGCCTGCTTCCAAATGAAGAAAGCCATTTTAGGGTCATCCTGTATACTGGTTGAAAATTTAAAACAAATTTTCTTCCTTTAGACTCTTCGCATTTGCATTCAAACTATACAAAACATGCTAGCTATAAAATATTAAATACAAAGATAAGAAACGCAAAAAAATTATATTTGTTGTATAAAGTTAGTGATAATTCTCATGAAATAAAATGCGTGAGCCTATGAAAAAAATCTAATCCCGGTGAAACGCCATACAGCCTTGATCTTTAAGGTTAATGAAAAATATTTTTCAAATATTAATTTCCAATTAAAAAATTATTGTTTTTGTGTGTGTGTATGTGCAGTATCTCCGTCGTATTAAAACATTTCTTTTATATACATATGCATGTGTGTACGCGTTGTGACAATAAATTCTTCTAAAGCATAGCTAGACTTTTATTTTTAGCACGGATTATCTATTTTTTTAAATCGGGGGGATTTTTTACAATCTTGATTTTATTCAGTGGTTAATTAAATGTCATTAAGCTGACCTTAAAAAAAAGGGGAAATACCGAAAGCCAGGAAAATTGCTTTTTGTCCACTGGCTTTGATTAATTAAATAAATGCTTCGGAATTTTCAAGAGAGCTGAAATGCCCATATTCACGAAAAATTCCTCTGTACGTCATTTCAAATAACGAAACTTAAAAATAGAAGACAGTGATTTATTTGGTGAAGGTTGTTGCCCCTAAAAATCCAAATAAGAAACGAAAGAATAACGATATCGAAGGAGGAAATCGTTAAGAAAAGTGTATGAAAATGTTAAGGTATTTTCGTTACCTCTTGTAAAAAAAAATATCTTGTAAAATAATGTGCTCTATATACTTATCCAAACACATACTGTAGTATTTTTCCTCTTGTATTAATTTAAAAAATATCAACTTATATATTTTCTTTTTTTTTTTTACCCTGATGAAAGATTTAAGAAGAAAAACAGCTCAGGAATATCTTTGCCATTTTTCGTGAACTTCACATAATTATTTTTTTAATATAGGGAAAATATAGTAAAGATAATTAAATATGCATTTTTTTCTTTTTGCTTTTGTATTAATTTTTTTCATGCCATGTTTAAAGTAATAATGCTACAAAACATGCTGGAAAACAAGGATTCACAAAGTAATAAAATCGAAAGAGCTTGCTAGAAAAAATGCTTCTTATTACATTACGAGTTTTGCGTGACACTTTAATTCAGTTGGTTCATCCAGAACATACAATTATAGATTTAAAATAATAGGCAAAACTACAAAATCTGTCTCCTAACCTCAACCATTGGTCTGACTTTCAATATTTTTATACCATCGGTTATACCAATATTGGTTTATACCAAGCAATGGTATAAACCAATTCCTCAATTTCCTCAATTCGATTCCTCAATTAAACCCATTCCTCAATTTCAAGAGAAATCATAAAAGGGATTCTTTACGGGAAAAAGTTTTCACATATTCCCCACACACTAACCACTGTATAAATTTTGGAAGTATTTAGTGCATATGAAGCTCATCAACTTTACAGATACGTTTTCAATACTTCCTGTTCCGTATTATCCTCCACTTTCAAGAAATACCAAAAAAATTAAAACGTGTCAGAACCTAACACTGTAACAACTAGACCGATTTCACCAATTCATTTCGACATATTGAAAGCATGGTTAGCCAGTCAGAATGCTCTATATTTATTATGCAAATTTACTTTAAAATAGTACTTTCATTTGTTGCTATAAGATATAGTCCATCGAAGTTGGTGGAACGATGAAACATGCTTTAAAATCTGATGTTTGAAGTCCAAAATGTGATATTATGACTTTACAATGTTTCGAACTAAAGAATCGAGAATACAATCTTTAATTCAAATGTGTTTAGTTTTTGCATGCATTTTGTTTTCGTGGTGAACCAATGATAAAATTTCAACTTCAAGGTTGATATTACCTCCTTCCAGAACTGATTCTGAACACATGTTGTGCCTGCAATAGGCAGGGCCAAAACTTTTATTCGTATGGTGTAGATATATTATCAATATGAATATATTGTAAATATATTGTCTTTGCACAATTATTCATTCAGAATCGTCATTCAACATTATTATTCTCCTGAGTTAGACGTCGGTTAGTTGTTGGTGAAACGTTGATAGACGTAGGCAGCTAATTTTCATAAAATAAGTAAAGTAAACTCGCAAAATCTCATAGTATGAAGAATCAAGTTTGGGAAAATAGGAAATGCTTTCAATCAATTTACATAAAAATGCCTTAACACTGAAATTTAATATTCGTTTGCAAATAATATCTAATTATATTTTTCTTTGTTTTATCATGACCAATCAAACTGTCATGGATCAAAGGTCGAAAAATCAGTCAATTCAAAATCTTTCTGCTTACAATAAGCTGAAACTCAAATATTAAGTTACAAAATTGCTTCAAAAGCATTTATGGCATTCTTTGCTTTCTCTGCCGTAACTCTACTCCACTTTATTGCCCATTAAAACGGTTGAAAGAAGCAATTCCATTTAAATGCAGATTCATTACCATTTTATTGTATTCTTTCCCTTGGTTAGAATACTCTTTCCCCTTACTTTTCTTAAGAAATGTCGGTGAATTAAGCTCTGTTCCTTAAATATTTATTGATTGAAGCAATAGTTAATCAAGTGTTAAAAAGATGCAAGGAATACCATATTTATTTATTTGTATATGAATTATACTAATAGCAAACACTGTGAAAAATTCCAATTCCAGATTTTGAAGACTCTCCACATTTTGAACCTCTGTAAGTCCTAAAAAATTTTTTTGGAATCATATATGTTTGTCTGTGAACAAAATAACTCAAAAAATTTGATGATAGGCTGAAGAAATTTGGTAAGTGGTCTTTACATTATATCAAATTTGATTCAGTTTTATCAAATTTTGGACGAAATTCATTCACAGGAAGTTTACCTGTCTATTTGTTTATCCGAAAACAAAAGAACAGAATCACAAAAACAAAACTAGAGGAATAAAATTTGATGCCCACTATTGTTAATCTAAATTATAAGTCTTTATAAAAATTTGAATCAAATCTCTCTAAAGATTGATAACTTAGTAAGGTAACAGCTTAGAGAAATGAAATTCTGTTTGTGATTCTGTTATTAAAAGCGTAGATCAGTTTCAAATTTTGCTTTTAATCAGTCGGAAAGATACGTCCAAAATACACGTTCTCAATATTATTACGGAAAATTATTCTTCTCAATAGTATTACGGAAAATTCCTTGAAACATATAAAAGTCCGTAAAATCAAAGGATCCTGTGCAGCAGGACTACGGTTTAAGCAGTTCAACCAATCACACACACACACACACACACACACAAATGCTTATTCAACATAAAGACATAATGACACAGATAGCAGACACGCAGCTAAGCGTACACAAGAAGAGTATTAAGAATAAACAGCAGCACAAAGCAGCAAATCAGTAATAAACAACCTTTTAAGGTTGCTCAAAGAACTCCGGAGGAACAGAGAGTTGACTCAATCATTCCCATCCCACCAAACGTTTGCTATTCTTCACTATCTACTCGCTTTAACAGAATATGACTGCCGATTCACTACTAAAGCAATGCTTGTCTAAGTACTGACTGGTTATTCAGAGCACGACTCAATGTTATCTCAATACTCGACTACAAAGACTCGGCACAAGACCCAATACTCGTTTCAAAGTAACGAGCAGTCGCTTTAGCTCAACTGAACTAACAGACTCCAGCTTGCTCTAGCGGCATTTTATAACTTCTGAGACGATGCAGTGGAAGTTTTAGAAAGATCGTCATAAATCGCATCCTAATGGACCTATCGCCAAAGTTCCTGGAGATTTTTGAATCTTTTTTTGTCGCTAAATTCGTGTTCAGGTCGCATGCCTTAGGGGAGCGGGGGTATTAATCGTTCGTCCGTTCAGCATCGAAGAGCAGCACTTCTGTATTTCGTAAACAAGAAAGTAAAAAGCGGATAGGTTTTCCCAAAACTTGCATACTCTTTAATAAAAGTGTTACCCTCAACTTCCCCTTCCGCATTTAAAAGTAAGTGCGAACTTTTTTACGCCGGTGAACCCTATGAGTGCTTGAATTTTCAAGGACCCTCACATGAATGTTTTATGTTTGATGCTATAATAAGAAAACACCGATTATGTATTTCAGATATTTTTCTGACTTTTTGAAACCAAAATTTGATTTAGATAGTTTCTAAGATTTTAAAAATTTCAATTTTTATTCAAATTCAAATTTAAAAAAACCTTTTTCTAAGTTATTGCATTTTTGATTTATCGCGTTTACATGCATGTGACTATACAGATTGACAGACAGTCAACCTCTTGGCGGATTTTATTCAAAATATGATATGAATAATAGATGTTAAAATTGCGTACCATATTTTATTCATCGAGCTCTTGACGTTTTGTAGCTATTATGTTCACTTACGCTCAGACGGATGGATAGACGGACAAAATTAGAGTAAATGGATTTCACAAAAATTTGATAAAAATTTAGAAGCTTGGTGTAATAATTATATACGGAATTTCATCTGTCTAGCTCAGAATGGAATCCCTCTCACAATAACAAAGAAAATCTCATATGCATTTTAAACTCATTTTATTTTACTGATTGGAAATTAAATTTGAAATAGAACTACACGGTACATGAAACATTGTACCAAATTTTAGTGATGCGTTTTTAGACAACGTTTCTAAGTTATTGTGGACTATACATTTTGTGTTTTCACTTTCTGTTATTCTGTCTTTGGCCTATACATTTATATGCAAATGAATATACAGGCCAAAGACGATCATCCCCTTAACGGATTTGCTTCATAACTGGAAACAGCGGAATACTTTCGATTAAAAAATTATGTATCAAAGTATGTACCATTCTGCCACTCTGTATTTTGCAGTTTTCGCTCTCTCTTGTGCTTGAATAAATAGTAGTTTGGTTTGGTTATATTAACGTCCCGTTTGAAGCAACACTAGGGCTATTTTGGGATGGACCTCGTAATTTTGAACCGCGGTCAGATGACGAGGATGACACCTGAGCTAGCACCCCCTCTCCACACCACACCGGGAGGACGTTTGGTCATGACGGATATAACGTGCAACAGATCCCCTTACACGACGGTTCTTCGGTGGAATTGGGTCACGAACCTGATGAATAAAAAGTAGATAAACCTCCGATGAAGAAATTTCGTTCAGTATATAATAAACATGTGGCAAATTTGGTAAAACAACAAACAAATCTTCATTCATCTAGCTCAAAGTATTTTTGACTTATCGTAAGCAAATAGAGGGCAAAAAAACATAATTTCAGAAACATGTTTTAGTAACTCAGTAAAATCTGAAATATACAGATTATGAAAACTTCGCGGTCGAATTTGTTGACAATTCTTATTTCTTTGTATGTGGGCCATGGTGGCCTGGTGGTAAGGTCCCGGCTGCAGAACCGGAGGGTTTCAGGTTCGTGACCCGATTCCACCGAAGAACCGCCTCTATGCGGGACTGGTGCACGTTAAATCTATCCTGACCAAACGTCCTCCTGCTAGCTTGGCGTGGTGTGAAAAAGGGGTGCCAGCTCAGATGTCGTCCTCATCATCTAATTGCGGTTCAAAATTACGAGGTCCGTCACTATATAGCCCTAGTGTTGCTTTGAAACAGCATGTTAATGTAACTAAATTAAATTTATCTTTGTATATTTCTTAAGCTAAAAAGTACAAACGCAGAAAGAATTTATGACGTATGTGAGTTGTACCTTAAAGGCAGCTTAAAAATTCTAAAAACTCCATTAAAGAATTTATCTCCTAGTGGGGAATTGCTAAATAATTATTTATTTTTTATAATTTAGTATATATTTCAATGGCTACACCTTTTGTAACACAAATAACATTCAAACAGTACTCTAGTCGATCACTTGTTTTTACTAAAAACGATTACGTGCAAAACAGTGTCAGAGCTGAAAATTCCAAAAATTTCATATGGAAACAAATCTTATAAACATTTGCTTTATTTATGGTGATCTTACCTCTTGTCTTGATTTTGATGCACTCTGCCAACTGTGGCTATATTTCGGAACCAAATTGTTTTGTTAGCAGTGGTGGTGAAGAAATGATGCACCAAGAACATAATTTCTGTTCAAATCATACACTTCTACGACAGTTAATTTGTTTTATATTTAACTAATTCTCTTTGGTAACCAACATGACCATTTGGAATATTGGTTTTCCTAGCTTTTAAATTATTAATATGGAAAGCATTTTTAAAAAATTTTATTTCTTTATTTATTAAGACTTAAAAAATATTAATTTAATTGGGCTGATAAAAATTACTAGGCGTGAAAAATTTTAAACAATTTAAGGCGCGACATTCAAGTGAGAAGTTATGAAATAAAAGCGAAAGTAAAAGTCCTATTTCAAACTTAATATCCAACTAAAGCAATTATTTTTTCATAATTTTAACATCAGTAAAAGAGCGGGATTGAACATGTTCATGGAGCAATGAAGCTAGTTTGAATTTTATCATAACAAAAAGAAAATTTTTATAAATTGTGAATGAAACTAAATTTTAAAAATTCATTAAAATTAGAAAAAAAAATGTACGCAAATAAAATTTTCATCATTAAAAAAGATATTATTTACAACTTCAAAAAAGTGTAAAATTCATTTTTGTGAAATATATTGTTGAAAGATATAGCTGAAAAACACCACAAACATGAATTTTAATTAAATTCTGGAATTTGAAAGTTGGTTGAGACCTTCTTGTCTTGAAAAGCAAATGTGCCAACTTTCATCGAGATGGATTTTGAAATATATCAATGATTTTTAATACACCTTGTATTTCACATCCATGAAATCTCTAAGCATAGCAGATTTTTAAGAAGTTTTAAACATTTTACATTGTTCCTCTTTTCATTCAATAGCATTTCACCATCTCCTTCATATTTAGTACTTTCTGTGGTATTTTTGCTTAATAAAGCTAGTCAAATATTTATTTTCGACATCTTCTCTTAAACTATATAGACCCAAAATTTGTCGCTGTTCTTTGGTTTCAAGACCTTGTGCCAAATTTCACTTATCTAGCAAACTGCGTGTTTGGGGGTTATATCAAAATATACATATGGATGTAATACAATAATATGTGCATATATATATATATATATATGCACACATTATTGTATTACATCCATATAAATAAGCCTAATAGCCATAGTCTAAAATAACTCTAAATCCATAATCTAAAATAGAATCGATTCTTCAAATATGTTGGTAAAATCATAAAAAGCTAATCTCAGTCATCTACCTGATTGTGGATTTTTTTTTCCATCATCATTTTAACATGCATGTGGTAACATGATGCTACAGACATCTCTTTGGCGGATTTCATGCAAGTTTGAGCACAAAACTACATTTTGGATTTAAACACCACATACAAAAAGAATCATTTCATCAAGCTCTTGACATTTCTTCCTTAAAATGTTCGTAGCGAAAATTAGCCATTTTTGAAAATTATAATAATAATACTTTTTTAAGGGTCGGAAACTTGTGGGCTGCATCTCTTCACTATTACAGTACTTTTACTTTATTCCATCAATATAAAAGGAAAAATATGTCGATATCCTTCATTAATTTTAATGATAACTTTTATCCTCAAAAGTATCTCACCCCTTTTACAATTTTTCTATCAAATTATAGCTCTGAAAATTATTCTTATTATAGATATTTGACCTTAAAATAACTTCAGCTAAAATACAAAGAATTTCGTCTCTGATATAGTATTTTTTTTCAGTTGCAAATATTAATATTTTTATGCCTTTCTGAAAAATCGGGAGCAATCATTTTATGTTTTTAACAAATCATGGATCTTTTTCAAAGCAGTTCCGGAAATTCTATGCTTATTCTTTAATCCATTATTTCTCGAAATAAATGCAGCAGTTGCAGATAAATTTATTTATTGTTCTTATGAATTGGATGCCGTCTAAAAAACACACAAAGCACTTTCGAATATCGGTTATTTCCTCTTAGAAATTGTTTATTTTGAATTCCGAGTAATTTCCTTTCAATTCTTAATTTTAGATCGCTGGGTTTGTAGTGAATGTGCGTTAGGTCATGAAGACAGAAATGCTTCATTCAGTAAAAACTTATAGAAAAAATACAATTCCTGATTGTTGAAATTGGAGCTTCTTATAAGTAAAATTTTTTTATCATGTGCTTTTTAAGAAAAAAATTGAGCATTATGAAAATGAAATAAGTTTTGAAATATATTTTTATAAAAACACTGAAAATTAGAGAATTTTTTATTAAAAATAAATTTAAACATTTCAATTCAAACATTCAAATAAGATCACAAAAGCTTGAAATGCTGATAAATACGTTCTAAGGAAATTATAATTTCCATGGCATTCATGATACAATTTTTTAAATTTTCTTTTCTATGATAAAAATTGTATTTTATACAATATTATTTTCGGCACCTCAAGGGTTTAAGATTTCATTTTATTAAAATGTTTGGGTTCTTTTCCGTCAGCACGCAACAGTGCTAAAGATATCTGGCGCCAATATTTAGTTAATGCATTTGGCTACTTTTAATGTTAAGATTTCACTAATATTTGGCGATAATGTTGTACTTATAGAAAATTAACTCCAATTTTTAGTTTGGAAACAACGTATTTCCATGAATCCAACATTTAGCTTAAATCTTATATTAATAATTAGTTACTACGTTAGATAACTATTTATTCTATACTGACATCAATATTTGGTGTCAGTGCAATGCTTGGCGACATCTGAAGACCGTATTTTAGCTTATAGTCAAGATGCTTGCTCTGGAAGGTTTAACTGAAATATATGACGCACCGAGGTCTAGCTGAAATATTTGGTAATAATTTATACTATAGTATCACCAATATTTGGCAATGACTGATATTGTACAAATGAAAAATGCCAGTTTTTATTTTCGTATTTTTTACATAAAAGAAGTATGCTTTTAAAGATTATTTTTCAAGTTTTTTTTTCCTTTTAGTATTATTAATATAATTCAAAATTAATTATTGTGCGCAGTTTTTCATAATCTTTTATATCCTTCATCTACATCTAGTTTTCAACATTCCTTATGGCACCCAACATACGGAATAGAAAATCAATTAAAATTTGAGTAGCCTAAATGAAACCGGTGTACAGAAATGTAATCGAATTCATGCTTCTTTAGTCATGCTATGATATCTGAATTATTCTGCGTTATTTCTAAAAAGTAATATCATGATGCTATTTTATTTTATAAATGATAATTATATTTTTTTAAAAAACTTTTGTCTGATTTTTCTTCTGCTTGCTAACATGCATTTTCTTGGTACAATTTGGCTATGCTGCAACAAATATTCGTCATTTTTGAATCTGTTAATAAAGTTATGTCCTTATTTTAATCAGTCAGAGAAGTCACCAGAAACTTTCTAGCGTATTCTCTATCACGCTGCTACGCAAAAGTTTAGGCAATAAACAATTTCACACAGATTTCAAAATACATTTAATCTATTTTCCTAACAGGACTTCCCTATTTATACATACACAATATTATAAAACTAAAAGTTGGTTTGAACAAATTGCAAGTTATTACGTAATTCAAAACAAACTTAACCTCGTCTCAGAAGTTTTGACAAAGATGAATTCAAATTGGAATAAACTGAGTTTAAAGTCTGAATGTGCATCCATTCTTGTTTTTTGGTTTGTAGTTCTGCGGAAAACGGAAAAATTAAGTTTTATTGTATTATAGAAAGAACAAGTGTTAAACTCGTAGCAATAAAAACAATTCTCGTTTTTTATTAATTCTTGTTTGAATCAATAATCTCTTATATGCATATACAGTACACTCCCGATTATCTGCGGAATTGGGTGGCGCGGCCGCCGCGGATAACAAAAATCGCGGATAATCCGAAAATGCTAAAAACGGGTATAGCAAAAGAGAAAAAAAGTCATTCCAACTTTGAAAAATCGTTTTATGTACAATAAAACGTAAAATAAACAGCAGGAAATGTTTAACTAACGCTTAATATTTTAGTATATCACTCAAAACTAACCTAAAATGCATTTTGTTAATGAAAACAGAAAAGTGCTTTGTACTTACGAGAGGCGTCAAGGATACACAGAAAAATGAATACATATGTACTGTTTTAATACTGTAATGTATTATGTAATTACAAAAGCATAACTGTAAAACAGCACCTTTTTGAAGAAATCCGTCATTTGTGTTTGCTTCTTGCTTTGGAGGCATTTTCTCTTTGCTTGGAAACAAAAAAAAAAAAAAAAAAGCTTTGTGCGGCAGGCGCGGATAACCCGAACGCGGATAATCGGGAGTCTACTGTATATGGGTTCTGTGCTTCATCGTATAACGTATTCGCCTGATTTAGCTACATGCGATTTCTTTTTATTCTCAAATTTAAATGAAGTTAAAAGAATATTATTTTCATGATATTCCACTCATTCAAACGATTTCAACGCATGCTTCGGAACAGTTTCACAAAATGAATTGAACAGGAATTCAAATAATTTTTAAATCGCTGTAACAGTTAATATATGAAACAGCTTGTTTTGAATTGTAATATATATATATATATATATATATATATATCGCGGATAATCCGAAAATGCTAAAAACGGGTATAGCAAAAGAGAATATATATATATATATATATATATATATATATATATATATATATATATATATATATATATATATATATATATATATATATATATATATATATATATATATATATATATATATATATATGACTGATTTCTTCAAAAAGGTGCAGTTTTACAGTTATGCTTTTGTAGAAGTCTCTTGTTTGTATTTCCTTTCACAGATTCCGTTTTAAAAATTCTTTGATACATTCTGCAGTAGCTATGTTATAACAAGTGTCTCAACGGCAATTGCGATTAATTATTTTTGGAGTCATATACCTCATGTAATGATAGCTTTCGAAATATCCTAAATAGTTTTGCAAGCAGAATGCTGAAATTTTTGTATCTTCAATACTCGATTCCGTCTCAATTTCACAAGATAATGAATTTTTCAAAGGTATCCTCTCAATTGCAGAGTTTGACGACATTTAAGTGATAGGTGATTTTATTTTAAACTTTCGCAAAGCTTCTTCTTTTTTTTATTGTTGTTGTTGTCGTCTAAAAAGTAGAAAATATGTTCAGTATCTTTTTGACTAAAAGTATGTTATTAAAAATGGTGCCAGTAAAAAGGTCCCGGGTTTTTTTTTTTTTTTTTTTTTTTTTTTTGAAGAGGACGAAATATTGGCAACAAATGAGATTACCTTGTCATATACGTTTTTCTTTAATATATTTTCAACGCTGAATAAAATTTTTATTGCTTGTTCTTTTTAGATGTCTCAAGTACAGTTAATATCGACCGAGAAAGAGATTTATTTTAAGTCAGGTTCTTCTTTCGAAGCAAACAGTTTGCCTTTCTAACCAGTGAGTGTAGTCCCCCCGAAACTTTCTCGCATACTATTCAATAAAAATCTTCTTCCTCTTCCCCCGCATAAAACTGTAGACTTGCGAATACCAATCATGGCATTGATGAAAGATAATTACAAAATAAAGATCTTTGGCGTGAATCTCTCCAAGATTTGGCGTGGTATTTTTATAGAATTTTGCACAAAAATATTTAATTTATTGAATTTTGCTCAAGAATTGTCTTTTAGATGCCTTCATGCCGATTGACACTAAAATTTGATTCAGAATTACAAATGTAGTTCCAAGAATGCACACCGAAATTCATTAATTTAAATCATCGCATTTGCTTGCAGGCGAAAGCACAGACCGACAGACAGCGAACCATTTGACGGTTTCAGTTCAAAATTTGATGATTATTAACATTTTTGACGTGAAACCAGTTCTATAAATTTTATTGACCTATCTCTTTGCACTTTGTAGGTATTGTGTTCACTTGAATTCATGCAGTCGGGTGCGCAAACTTCCTGAGAATGGATTTCGTTGAAAATTTAATAAAAATTTACAAATTTGATCATAGTTCCATATAATGAATTTGATCTGAGGTATCTTTTAGGGAATTCAAAATAGTATTACAAACTATTTTTAATTGAAAAGAACATGATAATGGAACTTAATTGATAAGGCTTTTAAAGTGAAAACCCTAGAGCACAATCTAATGAAAAAAAATTGTCAGATGTAGATTAAATTGTTTCTTTCTTTAAGTTTAAAAAAAATAAAACAATTTTGGCTAATAAAACACTTTTGAGGCTAATAATGTCTATCCACTTCTTCTTCTATGTCAAATTTTGCATTTGATCATATAAATAGAAATATCATGAATCAATATCTGGTGAATAGAGTCGCCAATGCAATCCATTAGGATAATAATTTGTGTGTTCATACATATATTGTATTATAAACTCAAGTTAAATGACTTAGATAAGTTTTGACATATTGAAAACCACTTCTCCAAAAATAATACTGAATTTTCGCAGCATAAATGCCACATTTCAATAAAAAGAAAAGTGAAATCTTCCGTTGAATAAGATGGATAGAAAGTTATTTTGAAGAATAAAGTAATATCGAGAAATTTTTACTTTGTGATTCCAATAAAAACATCACATTTTAAGTCATGTAACTACTTGCCCTTCAGAACACATTTGATTTTTTAAAATTCTGATAATTGACTTCAATTAATATCAAAATTCCATGATAATTGCAATACTTACGGTTTATAAATTTTAGTATCTCTCGTATTGTGATTTTTCTTTTGCTTTTAGATTTTGATTAAAAACTTTTCTTCTTCTTCTTCTTCTTCTTAGTTCATTATAAAAAATTTTGATTTTTATTAATAATTGTCTTCTACTTTTAAATCTTTAATGTATTTCCTAATTCATTATTGTAATTTTTTCATTTTTTTTTTTTTTTTTTTTTAGATTTATTGCTGAGTAACTCTATTTCTAATGGAACCAATATAAGAACTGATCGATGAAATTATTAATATCAGAAAAGGAGCACAAAGTTGGAAAAAAAAATTCTGCGCTTTAGCATACTAAGAAGTGCGTGAAAACTTAATAAACGAGTCCAATCGTTACAAATTTGAAGAAAATTGTTTAATATAAGCCAAAGTGGTTTCTACAAAACTTTCCCTATATTCTCTAATAAAAATTTTATCTCATTCACCAGCAAAAATATATGAACCTTGAGTAAAGCCACGACTGTCTTGCATGGCATAGAGGAACAATAGTTACGAAATATTGATCTTTGACTTGAATTTAAAATTTTACTGAATCTTTCGTGTGATTCTAAGTGATATTTTAGACGATTAAACCTTGGCATTCATATAAATTAATAATAGAAATTGTATTTTCGACATCTTTTTAATGATCTAAACCAAAAATTAGGCATAAATTGCAATCATTATAATACTGTCACATACCAAATTTCGCATGTCATTGCATTTTTGAGGTATTCCATTTGCATGTGTGAAAAAGCAACGACCGAGAGACGATATTTTAAATGCTAAATCTGAGTATCAAATTTTATTTTTCTAGCGCTTTATGTTTTGTGTACATCTGTGCTTGGACAGGTTGAAAGTTAGAATTTCTCTAAATAGTTTTCGCTTAAAATTTTATTAAAAAAACACTACAAATGTAATGTTAAGTCAATATACCAAATTTTATCCGTCTAACTTGAAGTGTTTTTGAATTATCGTGTTCATATAAGGAACGGGCGATAAGTCAGCCATCTAACTCTCCGACCGGCCACGAAGGCACACGGATTTAAACCATAAAACTGAATGACCGGACCACCGCAACAGCAACATTGGCGGTAACTGTGGTTGAGACCTAAGGGCCGTCACCGGCCACGGTACAACCCTCCCCGAAAAAAGCACGTCCAGTCATCGATGGGAGGAGTCAGATCCCCCACCTATTAGTGTACCCCTCCAGAGTGGCGAGATCCAACCACCATGCCGGAAGCATCTCATTTTCATTTCGAGGTGCCCCCCGGGGGTACGAGGGAACGGGCGATAAACAGAAATAATTCCAAACATGCGTTTTTCGGGCTCAGGAAAGTGTGGAACTTGTAGATTCGTTAAAATATATAATTTAGCTCAGTTCAATTACATTAACGCGGTCCTGAAGCCGAGGCATTATTATCAAACCATTACTTCCCCGCCAAAATCTCCAGTTAGAATTTTGTAACAATTGCATCACTTTCCCTTTGCCTAGAAATCGAAACATAATTAAAGACTGCATTTAAATCTGAAACGATAGACTAAACAATATATCTATAATAGAAAGTAAAAATGCATTATGCTCCTGAAAGCTTTTATTATGTGCGATTTATCTAAAGAATTCAACTGTAAAAACTAATGTCTTTTGAAAATTTCTCTCACAAAATAAAATCTTAGCGTACGATAGTTGTTTGCATATATATCTTTAAAAATATGCAACACCTTTTATGGCATTCAGAATTGATTACATTACGTTTATTTTAACGTTTTAGCTCTTTTAGTTCACGTTTTGGCAAGACGCCAGAATTATGTTTTCGGAATCTTTTACAAAACCTTTATGTCTTCTTTTGCACCAACAACCAATAGATTTTTTTAAAACATGAATAAATTAGTGTTAATGAGGTAGATGCGTAAAAATACTCAATGTTGTTTCCGAAATCAAAAGGTTGTGATAATTGGAACAGGTGCTCTTTGCTTCATTATCTTATCTCGTGTTTGGGCAGGTGTTTACGTTTTGTAGGCTCTCTCATGATTATATTTATATTAACTTCAATAGTGATTATATTCCCGGAGTTCCGTACTTTTTATTTTCTAAAATTATAAATTTCTGATTTTTTCTTCTTTTTTTTTTTTTTTTTTATTTTTTTTTTTTTATTGATTTCATCGAACTTTTTTTGAAATTTTGTCTGATTAGATTTAAGATTTCGTAATAATCGCAAAATATAATTTCAATTATAGGCCTAAAAAAAGAAAATTGAATGTTTCTTTATAAAAGCAATAGTTTTTTTCTGTCACGATTTAAGGTGGCAGCCATTTGGCGGACTTTTCATGACTTAGCATTAAGATCTTTCCTTAATTCTAAGTTCTACATGAAACAAATAAATCTTTGTAACATCAACGAGTTATGTATTAAATGGAATGATTACATACTGCTGCATTTAGCTTAATTTCGAAGATTTATGATTGAAATTTCGCTAATCATCTTTCTTATAATTTCATTTGTATTGAATTTATTAGAATAAATATATATAATACGATTGTATTTATTAAATTTATAGGGAATTATGGCAAGATTATTTTTTTAGGAAAAGAAATGCATCTCCAAAGAGGCTTGTATTAAATGAACTGATTATCGGTTGAAAAATTTATCTCTAAAGAAATATTTTTTATCAAGTTTAATAATTTGAATCCTGTTCTACATGGTGAAGCAGCAACTTTCATTGCTTTGATGAAATTTAAATAATTTGTAAATTATATTTTCAATTATTGAAAAGCTATTAGAGCAAGAAATAGAAAACTAACAAATAGTTATACAGTTGCTTTAAACATGAACTGAAACTATTGATGTTGTGAATTTTCGGGTTGGAGTGTTTAACTCTCGATAATTAAATTTAAATCAATGTTAGTTTGTAACTAACCTTTCGATGCATAAATTACGAATTGAAAACAAGTATAATCTATAATTCCTTTATTTATTTGAAACAAATTAGCGAACTTAATATATGTATTATAATTTCTGAATTTAAAAAAAAAAATTCACACGTCACGAAAACGCAGTAGGTAAGCGCTACGGGGACATCTCGAATTTTCAAAACTGACAGATGCCGGTAGACAGTTAAACGAAAAGTTAGTTATCTATAGTTAAACTAAAAGAAGATGCAATAGTAAATAATTAATGTTGATTAAACTATTAAATCTTTCTTTTTTATGGAACCATTTTTGCAAACCTATTGAATTATCTGGGTAATAATAAGGTAAATGATGAACACCTTATCGAATGGATACTCTATATACGGTGCAGACTGTAAACTATAGTTTATTTTCTTTAAACAAGGATGCATGTGTGATTTTGAAATCAGAAGACTGCAAAACTCCAATGATTTTTTTCTTAGAAAAATTATTGAATCTTCCATCAATGATAATTTATCAAAATTCCTTAGTTCCCATGAACCTTTCTCTATCTGGTTTCAGTTCCAGTCCAATTCCTGTTATGACGGATACTTTAAAATTCTAATGTGCAGATCTAATGTGTAAATCTTTATGCTTTCATTATGAGGTAGATGAAAACAATAGACGAGTTTCAGAAACAGTTATTTCATTATTTTCTAAGTTCCACATTTCACAAGACAAAACAAACAGGAACACGAAAATACACGGCACACACTAGAATACAATCTAATAATGATCCCCAAGAAGGATCATAGGAAATATACCTTGATATTAATAAGGTAACATTATCTGTATGTATCAAAAGAGGAGATGGTAGAGTTATGTAACCGCTACAAATGGAGTATTGGAAGAGTTAAGTCAGCGGTTCTTAACCTATGGGTCGCGACCCAAAATTGGGTCGCGAAGCATATTTCTTGAGTCGCGACAGATGTAAGTAAAGATGCTCAACTCATGGTTTACGTGCGGTATCCAGGTTTAACAGATATACAGGAGGACATTTTATTTTGCAAACCAATGTCAACAACAACTAGAGGTGAAGATATTTTTCTTATGGTCGATTCGTTTTTTAAAGAAGGATTAAATTGGAATCAGTGTTTCAGTATTTGCACCGACGGTGCAGCTGCCATGACAGCATCTAAAAAGGGATTTTCGACAAGAGCAAAACAAATGAATCCCCAAATTATATCGATTCATTGTTACATAGACAAAATCTTGCTTCAAAAAAATCACCCGAATCATGTATCGTTTTGGATGAAATTGTTGCTGTAGTCAATTTTATCAAATCAAGAGCTCTTAACTGTAGAATTTTCCGCGAACTGTGTTTCGAATTTGGTGCAGAATACGAACATTTATTATATTATTCTGAAGTTAGATGGCTGTCATGGGGCAAAGTTGTTCAAAGAGTATTATCATTACGGACAGAAGTCGAATTATTTTTGAGAGAAAAGAAACACCCATTAGCATCTATGTGCTAATCAAAATGTCAATTATTTTCAAAAAGTTATAAATATATTTTAATTTGGTCAATAAAAATTATTAAAAACACTTGATTATTAATTAAATTTTCCTTGGATCGAAAAGTACTTTTGTTTATCTTTATTATTAAAAAAATAAATAAAAAATTTGTAAGTTAAAAAAAATCATCATCGTACGATTGAAGATTTTTTAAAAATACAATCTAAAATAAAGCAATGAAAAAATTTTGACTTTTTCTCAAATATTTCTCAAATTTGGGTCGCGACTTAAAAAGGTTAAGAACCACTGAGTTAAGTGAAAAGCCATTGATTTAATCAAAATGAACTTTTATTTATTATCTGAGAAAAACGTACATACAGCAATTTCCAGAATCACTGCCCTCCCAAAAAAGTAAACTGAACCAAGCAGTTATTTAACTAAGCAATTTTAAATATACTAAGCAATTATTTAAAACAATACTGGAAATATAAAATGCTGAGTAATATTGTGAAATGATGCAATGAATAATTATTTTCAAAATTCCCTTTTTTTTGCCTCACAAATGATTTTTTTTAATATCCATGTATGTATATGCATCATATTAACATTTTGAATTGTTCGATATCATGTCGGATTTTTGTTTCGCTTTATTTTTCAGGATTTTATACAGAATCGCAATTATCCTTGTAATTTATCCGCCAAGTGTTTCTCGGATGGAAAATACTTTTATGCCTATTGCCTAAAAATTCATATAAAATTTTAGATAAAGAATATTTTTAGTTCTATCTCTACTAATAAAAAAGATGAGTATGTGTGTGTTGGCGCTGTCTAGACCAGACCATTTCAACTATAGCTACCAAAAATTGGCACATATATAAGTTGGAGGGTGGAAATAAATATCCTAAAGCGAATTTAAAAAATTTTTAATTTATAATAATCTAGCGAAATTTTGACGTTTTTTTTCACAATTTGTAGCACGAAAATAATCATGTCATCATCTTAAAATTCGAAAAAATATCTTTTAAATTATAATAATTTCAGAATTATATTTTTTCTATTTTTAATTAATTTTTTTAAAACCATATTATTTTTTATATATTAAAAACCATATATATTTTTATTGATGAAGTGGATCATGCATCGGTTTCATTATTGATATTAATATTGCATTCTTTGTTTTTTCGATTATTGATAATCAAGATATGAAGATTCGGCTTATTTTATATTTTAAGTATATTTCACTATTAATACAATTTTAATTAAATTTGTTGAAATTTTATTGTACTTATAATAAAATGTAATTGACGAAAACTTCGGAATTGGAGAAATATATTTGGAATTTCGAATTCAATGGCGAAAAATATTTAAAATAGGCCAATTTTTAAACACTGAGGCTCTGTCCTGCGATCTGTTTTCGTGTATGATGATATCGATATAAAATTAATGAAATGTACAGAACAATAAACAGGGTGGTCTAAGGCATCTAATATGAGCTATGAGCTTACATGTTGAAAAAATTAAGGATATATACGAAAAAGGGAATAATGTACTAAACTAACTTAACCAGAACAAATTAAGGAAACTTTTTTTTGATATCTTTATGTTATTTAACTAGTTATATATTTGAAACTTTCATTAATGAGTTCGAATACTGAAAATTTTACATTTCTGTTAAAAATAAACTGTTTTAATTTTTTCCATGACTTTTTTATCCCCTAATCAAGTGTTTCATTTAAATTCTGATTCTATAAAAGTGGTGCCATCTAGTAGTGATTAGAATGGTAGAAAAAGAAAGTAGATTTTCAGATTCCGTAAAATATATAAAAACGAGTTCTAAGATAAAAAATAAAAAATTAGATTATAATTGAAATAAAAATTAAGTTTTTTAAAGCATGCTAATAAAAATTGCTAATGTCCAATGCATTCTTATAAACATTCTGATTTTTCAGTTCATTCAAAGGTCTTTTATGGAATAAATTCCTAGAATTTTTAATTCAAATTGTACATTTCTTTATGAAACGGTTTCGACCACAGTATCATTTTGTAAGAACTTACAAAATCATTTTATCTGTATCTAGAAATATAGCCATTCTCTTTTCATTCAAGACCCAGTTTGTCTGTCAGTTACGGTTCCAACTGTCACCATACCTTTTCCCTCTCGAGACATGGAAAAGATCTCTCACGAATTTCTCTGTTTCTCAGGGGAGACCAAAGATTACCCCAGAGAATAAGAAAAGTCTCTTTATTTTTTACAACTATCCCACTAGAGACAGGAAAGATGCGTATTTTGCTTTAAACTCGTTTTTTTATTTTCTAGTATTTCGAAATATATTAAGAGAAAATATTTCAGTCGTCAAAAAAAAATCGAACTCGAGAATTTGACGAAGCTTTATATTTCAGACCACAATGAATCTGGAAAATAAATGTTTGGAATTAAGTTTGCCTGTCTGTGAATACGCCAACACAAAACTCTTTGAATTAAAAGGATGGAAGGAAGTATGTTTAGCACCTACTGGTCGATTTTAACCAAACTATGACAGAAATCCAATTAGAAGAATGTCTGTTCGACTGTCAGAATACAGATGAACATGATAGCTGCAAAATGTGATGTTAGGTACATAGAGTTTGGCAGATAGATTTAGAATTCTTAAGTATAGACCCGTATTCCAAAATGTAGATCCGTAGATTTTGGGCCAAATTTAACAAATGGGAGCTTGTCTGTGGATCTGTTCTATCGCATATGAATAAATGTGATAATCCAAACATTCAACGACTTATATTAATGAAATTTGGTACACAGTTTTAGTATCTAAATTGCAGATTCTCATGAAATTTTAAACTGCATCTGACAAAGGGTTGGCAGTCTGTCTATCTGTACTTTCGACTGCATGCAATTCAGAAACTTAACGATATAGAAAGGGATGGGATAGCATAATTGGTAAAGCGTTGGATTCGCATTACTTGGGTTGCGATTTCGAACCCCTCCGGCCGAAGACTCTCCGTGTGTGTGGTAGCTGGCTCACGCATAAACCTTTAATGATCCCAAACTCCTCCATGTCGAGAGTAATACCACTCTCGACATGGAGGTTCAGATGTTATTGTTCTCTGATTCAGGACTAAATTACGATCTGTGGATGAGTGAATGAAATGCATGAATTAAGTCCGCCCCGTATAAAGGGTTGTGACATGTGCGTAGCTAAGTCATGCTCTTGACCCTAGATGACGCTACTCAAAAAACAAGAGATGCACCGTTGACTTAAAATCACTGACTTTTAGTGAGTCAGTGGACTTGTCTATGACAAGTGCCAATAGAAACAACAATAGATATTGAAAACTACTAAAATTGCAGTTCTACGCAAAGTTTGGTCTCAGTTAGGTAAAAAAAAAAAAAAAAAAAGAATATCCAAAACACATGTCCATTTTTTTTTTTTTTTTTTTTTTTTTTTTTTTTTTGCTCATGTACAAGACTCAACATATAAATCTAAACACTCGTGACTTTCAATCTCATATCTAAAGTCCATAATTTTTATCTTTATACAAAAAAAAAAAAAATTATCAGCCACTCACGCTGGCTTATCCCAGTGGATTTTCAAAGACAGTGAGAAAAGCTTACTTCATTTTCATGGATTTTTTTGCATAAGATTATTTTAGTGAAATAAAGGCACCTTGCGAACACTAAAAGCACTGATAATTTCTCTAAGAACAGATATTATGTGTATGCATTTTTTTACTCTTGGTAGTCCACTCATTCTCATTCATAAATTTAAAGTAGTCCATTCGTCCATAAATATTGGGACAATGTTATAATAAATTCAAAAATTAAATTGAAACTTGCATTTAGTGTGTATCACTGAGTTGGCATCGACTTCTTAAAATAGTTTTATAAAATCATGCCTCAAGAATAAAATGCTAGTCGTATTATTAAATATTAATTATTAAAATAATACTATTGATTATACACGTCTAAAATAATATTCTATGTATTATAAAATTTACATTTGCTGGAGAATCTACAAGAAGAAAAAAATTACCAAGCTGCTATTTTAAGTCGGATAGTTTGAATTTCAAAATTTAGAATATGTGGCACACGTTTATTAAAATCTAACTTTTCCTTTAACTCATAAAAGTAGCGAAAAAAAATTCTATAGTCTAAAAAATCTTTTTCTATTGAAAATTGTTCATTAGACTTAATAAGCACTTTAAATTTCATGGAAAGGAAAAAGTAATGTTTTTGGGCCCACGCTTATATAAAAATAAATCTTATAAAATTAAAATTATTCAATAATTTAAGTAATTAAATTTTCTGTTCTGCTGACATCAAGTTAATTTAAAACTAAATCTTGCTACTTAGCAAAATTATCGTATAATTACACAAAATGTATGCCCATCTATGTAATAAATGAATTAGTTTAATAATACGTTTAAATGGCTAATATATTTTTATATGAATAAATATAATTACATAGCGATAAAACAATATAATATAAACATAGCGATACAGCTAGGAACATTTAAAAACGTGAGCAATCGTACTTGGTCATAGCGTTAATATTATCTTAATATTTATAATTTATAAAATTTGCATTTTTTTTTTACAAATTTATTAATACAAGAAGCTTGTATGCCTCTTCCTTCAGCCTAATGACCCTAGACTGCTGCCTAGTTGGAAATTTGCCATTAGCTTCTGAAGCAGGTTAATTTGTTCAGAATTACTTTATTAATCAACTTCTATGAATCAACTAGATCTATGAATTTCAACAATCTGAAATTCACAATTTGAATCAGAAATAAATGAACGCTTATTAAAAATTTGGAAATTTTTCTTTACTTCATAAATTTATATGTAATATTTTCTTTACTTATGATATTTTAAATGGAAAACCAAATTAAAAATAATTTGTTTAAAAATAAAATATTTTTTCTCATAAAATGTAATTATAAGGAATGTTTATTATTCGAATTTGATGATTATTGCTTATAAAATTTATATTTTATCCATCAGTTCCGAGGGCAAATTGTAAACATTTCATTTATTTTGAACTAATATTTCTTAAACAGAATCGAATTTATTTAATTAAAGCATTTGACTAAATTCACTCATAATTATATACCATCGATTGCATATTTCTTTAATTAAAGTTACTTTCCAACTTATGCCAATAAAAATATCGCTTGCTGCATATTTTTATAGAAAGAAATTCGTAAAATTAGTAATGCAAAATAAAAATCATGTTTTGAAATTTTGCTTTGAATTTTAATTCATATTAATAATTTTGATATTCAGCTCAAAAAAAGTAATCTCGTGAAAATTATCATACAAATTGAGCAACCATTTCTTTATTTCATTACAATTTTTTTAAAGATGATTTTAATTATCGGAACCCATATATCTTTTAGAAAAAGAAATTCATGGGATTAGAAAGAAATAACCAAATTTATAAAACCAATCCTTTTGCAGGTTTTTTTCTCTGGGAAATCTCATATATATTACCTAGAACGATGAAATTGCATTCTTAATTATGATTTAACAAACTATTTTTATATTGATGAATTTTGCTTGAAAAATAAAGCGGCTGTGGAATATTATAATTAATCCATTCAACAAAATATATGCATTTCATAAAAACCATGATGTGATATCATACGACTTGACTGCATTTTTTTTCTTTCTTTCTTTCTTTTTTTTTTTTTTTTTTTTAGATTTTATCAGAATACAAAAATAAGATGCTTTCTTAACCTTAGTTAAATAACCAGAAAAGAATATTTCTTCCGAACGTTTCGTTTTGGCAAAAAAAAAAAAAAAAAAAAAAAAAAAAATCGCTTGCGAAACGAAACGAAAATATCGTTTGCTCAACACACACGCATACATACACATTAGAAATGCATCGTATTGCTTGAGTTTTTCCCTGTAATACAAGATAACTTCAATATTTTATCTCATCAAATGTTTCGAGTAGCTTTCTGCAAACGAATAGGCCAAGAATATACGAGTTGAGTAAATAGCGAAATAAAAGTAATGCATTCGCTCACCGCAAATCCGTAAGATGTATCGCAGAAATGCAGCTTTATTCCACTGTCTACCTAAGTTACTGTTTGGAACCTTATGTTTGTAAAATTACAAACATAGTGGGTTTTTACTGTATATTAGAATGCAGAGCGTTATTTTTTGAGACATGAATGTAATTTTTAATTTGATGTTCATTTTATAAATTTGTAATGCTGTTACTTGGAAATCAAATGATATTTTATCAAAGATTAATTTAAATTATTCTTAACTTTTTTAGAAGGTTCTTTGTTAATAAATGTTGAGTAAGAGAAAGTTTTCCTTTTCTAAATAAGCACCTAATTACTTAACTGGAGCTGAACTGAATGCAATTTTTAATTCGATGTTATTTTGATAACATCTTTGATTTTTTTTTTTTTGATAAGCAATAAAACAACACATTCCAAGAGTAAAATTTTCATTCAATTATAATGAGTTTTTGTGCAAAAAAAAAAAAAAAAAAAAAAGCACTTTATCTTCAAAATAAGTTTTGTGTTCTTAATTGCTTTCTATAAATTCGAATACAGAAAAAAATAGAAGAATATAGTTTCTTCTTTCCAATATTCAAGATACGACAGAGATAAATTTCTGAATGACTAATTAGTAATTTTAAAGTAGAAAAAGACTTAGTAATGTTTTGTTCCGAAAGCTTCTTAATATAAACCAAAATTTTTTATCTCTATGTATACGTCATAAAGTCGTGATTTATTATTAATCATGAATGAATATATTATTCATTAGCTATCCTGAAATGATCTGACTAATAAGTCACTTCAAATATTTTATTCATCATAGAAAGTCAAAAGTAAATTCTACAAATGTATACAATTATGCGCTTCGATATTTAGTAACGTCGTTCATGAGAAATGAAAGCAGTAAAATAGTTATTAATTGGTCTTGCAACATAATTTCATATAACCAAATTGGAATTCATTGTGCTATACAGATTTAGATTACATTATATACATAAATAATTAAATTATTTGTATGAAATTAATTTTTGAATCACACAAATACTTTTAATAACGAAAATAGTGTTTAATAAACATATTAATTAACGATGTGCTGTGCGAATTTCTAGTATAAGATTAGCGTATGCCATTTTTTTTCTTTCAGTTTTTTTTTTAAAGTTTTATAGCAAATATTTTATTAAATTTATTCATAACATTATTAACATTCTCATCATTTCCAGTTTGGGATAATTCAAAAATGACATGATAGATTCAAAAAGATTAATTTAATATTTAAATGATTGAAAAATATCATTCTGTAAATGTAAGGATAATTAGCAATGTTAATATAATTTTCAGAACGGAAATAAAATTTATTTACAATTCAATTAAACTATCTAAGAATATTTAAACTGTTTTATAAAATAAATTTTAATAAAATAATTGTTTCATGACTCTTTAATTTAATCAAATTAATAACATATTTATAATTTGTTTTATTGATACCCTGTAAAGCAAACTCAACGACAAATTTTGATTTCATTAAATCAGATAAAGTTTTGGTGCGTGGTTTAACACGCATTGCCAAATTTACTTTAAATTAAAGTATTAAAACATTTTTACTTAATAAAAACTGCCAGCCATTTAAATAACAAAAATAAATTTTAATTACAAATTAAATTAACAAATATAGAATATGATACATTGGCCGTAATTCCATCGACCAGCAGGAGACAAACGTTCTAAGCCAGCTGGCGAAGGCAGGAAGTGAATCACTCGTATCCGTTGGAGAGCAAAGTTCATCTCCAAAGGTAGGATTGATGCTTATCGCCAGTTGGCGAAACAAACAGTCATTTATCGCCTGTTTGGCCGCTGCAAAGTCTTTGCAATAGTTGAGAAGATCATATATATATATATATAATACTCGTACATGGCTACGAATAAAAGTATCAACAAACCGTCAGCACATTGATGGATACTGTCACTAATTTTATTTATATTTCCAGTAAAGATAAAATCATATATTATGTTTCATTCGGGCATTCTGCACACATACATTTACAAGGACAGGACAGACTGAGTGCCCGTTGAAGGATTTACAGTAGGACTTAAACAGATCTGTAATTTAAGTATTAAGACTGTGTATGCAATTTCATTAACTTATATCGTGTCTTTTTTCAGGAAGAGTGTTTACAGACAGATAGATATAATTCTACTCCTTCAAAAGAAAAAAGGAAAAAAAAAAAAAATCTCGTAGAAGTTTAGATGTCTATTAAAATCTTGATGTCAGATTTTTTAGCGATTGAAATATCTTCTCTTTGCATTCTAGAAAGAATGAACACGCAGGCAATTTTGTGACCGTTTGATTGTGTCGAAAGGAGAGTAGTCTATTAAAAAGATTAATAATAATAAAATTATGGAACTCGTAAATTTGTAATAAGATGATTATATTTTAAATACACAAACAAAGGTAAGGTAAAATCTTGAGATTGACTGTTTTTGTTATGAAAAATGCTGTTGTGAAAAAATATAGCGAGTTCGCAAATTGTACAGACTAAGTCTATGGCAAAGGATACCGACGTGCTCTGATTGGTTTAAGCCTTGGCATCATTTTGGCAATGTTTTGCCAAAAAAATTCCATACCGAAATGTATTTTTATAAAAATAAATAAAATTTGTGAATTTATCTCCCCCCCCGCCCTATTTTTTACGGTGTACATGTAATATTAATCTGGAACACATATACAGCAGAAAAGATCAAATCCTGAAACCTAAATTCAGGAAATATAAAAATTACAATTTATTAAAAAACATTTTTTGTGTGCGGTTCTTCTTAATATTATTTTCATATAACTAAAAAAATTAGCTACGAAATCACATATTCCGTTAAAGCTTACATATTTATACATTTTGGGCATTAAATAATCATCTCCCCATATGTAGTTGATGGGAAAGTAACAAACGTTCAGCAACAAGTTTCAATGACTGCATAAATTATCTAATAAAGGCATGAAAATAATAGAAGAATAAGAATTATTTAATTGCTGCCTCATATGTTGAGTAATTACTTCCATTTTGTTTTTATACTTCTGTGCATAAACAACATTAGTCCCTTGTATTACTAGTATTATTAGTAATATTTATTATTATTATTAATTAGTATTAGTAGTATTACTAGTAATATTTAGAGAAAATTATATTAATAAAAATTAGATCGTGTTGATATTCACTCGTATCTTCCATAAAACTAATGAAAGGTACAATGTTTGAGCCAAATAAGCGAAAACTACACTATTATGAGTGCAAAACATTGCCAAAAAGATGCCAAGGCTTAAACCAATCAGAGCACGTCGGTATCCTTTGCCATAGACTTAGTCTGTACAATTTGCGAACTCGCAAAAATATATAGGAAGATTTTTAGATGCCTAAAAATCTTCCTATATATTGCCGCCAACTACAATGCTAAAAATTTCATCTCTTGGCGAAGCGAAATTTAGTAAAATTGCTGTTGCTGCAAAAGTTCATGTGTCATTAAATGCCGGTGGGAGGGGAAGAAAAAAAAATCAAATCATTTCAAAATTTATTCTGAAACATTTTGTGACGAAAATATTCATAATTATGTTTTTTTAAATTATTATTCTAAATATTGTATTGAAATTATATAAAATGTTTACTTAATGAGCCCTTCAAAAAAACATAAATTTTGAGAAATTTTGTTAGAACAACACTACTACTACTTCGTACAAACCGAGTCCAAATTGTAGGGTAGAGTTAACCGGAGGACGTATTGGAGGATCAAGCTAAGTTCCAATTAGTGCCTGTAGACGGCGCCAGCAGTCTACAGCCATCTATAGGCGCTAACAAGAACTATCCCAATTGCAAGATTAGCTATAATAGGGGTTATAAGATTTGGCAAATAAGCACATTTGTGGCGAATTATGCCAATCTTTTTCATTTCCTATTACGCGATTTTGTTTTTTATTTTATTCCGCCAATACTTGGAATCGTCAAACTGTTTCGTTTCTTTTACTCTTTCTGAAACTTTACTCGTTTCTTTTAAATTCTTTCAGAAATTCATCATAATTTTTTTTTATTTTAAATTGATTTTGATGTAAATAAATTCTTTATTATTATTAAAATGTATTTATTTATTAAGAATTTTTTAAGTCATTTGTTAAAAATTATTATTTATTAAATAACATATTGAATATATAAATGTATTTATTTATTATTTTTTATTTTATTATTGTATAATTATTTTTCATTTGAAAGAAAACGTCACCAACAGTCGAAAATAATAGAAATATTTTCATGCGAAATTTGAATAAATAAATGTTATGTTATTGCGATTCGAAATAACATTTGACTGCAAGGACTCTCCATATAATATATATATATAAATTTTTTACTATATGCAAATTTTTTTTCTAATAAAAGAGAGCGTGCGCTTGTGTATGCAGAGAAGAATAAATATGTTTTGTAGGGTAGGAAAGTGTAATGTTTGGTAGAGCAATTTTTTAATTTTTATTATTTAAAAACCGAAAAAGTTTGAAGTTTTTCTGCAATAACTTTCGAAAATGTTTCCAAATTAAAAAAAAAAAAGATTTTAATTCATCTTTAAAATAAAAGTATATTTAGACATATATCTTTTTAATTATAAAATCTTATGATAGTCTTTATTTTAACAAATTTTTAAATTTTGGATTTTTAGCAATATCGTAAATGAAAAACAAATCATTTTCATTTTTCAATCAAAGCTGAACGATTTTTCTTTGTTAAAAAATATGAGATAAAATTATTCATACTTTTAATATAATAAAATTTATAGGCTGGCATGCCATCAATAAATTGCATCTTTCGAGGCAGGTTGTTGGACTTAGAGCTTAATAAAATTTATTGGCTGGCAATTAGCTATTTCTTAGATAGCAATATTAAGAAATCTTGTTTCAAAAATTAAATTAAAATTTCAATAAAAAATTAACAAAATTCCAGCATTTTCTTTATAACTTCGAAACATATCACTGACCAAAAACATTTTAAATTTTTAAAAAATTAGTTTTTCAGTTATCTTTTTTTTTTTTTTTAATTCCATTCAATATTTTTCTTTTTTGATCTTAGTATTCTTCAAAATACTTTTAAACTTATTTTTCAAAAATATTTTTCATTGGTTTAGTAAACTATACTTCTATATGAGCACATTGCAGTGATATTCAATACAATTTTATGCGCATATTATTGTCATTTTAATTTTTTAAAGATAATATAAAACTGAACAATTAAAATCTACAATCTTGGCTTTCTATAATATTTTGGATGAAGATTCAGATCTACTTTATTATTTTCATTTCTATTATTTATTTTTTATTTATTTTATTTCATTTATTTTAGGTTAACATAAAATTAAAAATTAGGTATAACTGGAGCATCATCTTTTTTTTTTTTCCTAATAAAATGCAGTTGATTTTTTTATTTGACCAGCTTTTTATGGCTTTTTTCTATCATTTAATGAAAAGCAATTTTAAAAATTAACTTTCTATTAGTTTTAATATATTTACTTCTTAGCTCAATCATTAAATAAGTCCTCTATCAACTGCAAGATAATTCTTTTCGAAGGTTATGTTAATTATTTATATATTATAGTTTGCTTAAACAGTAATTCTCATAAAAAACTAAGAATTAAAGAATAATTAAACTAAAATTAAGTATTAAAAAAAATTCTCATAAACAGTATTTTTTATAATAATTTACAACTATATATAACTTGTTATTTTTTTGCAATTCATGCATTAATTTAACAAAAATTAAATTTATTGCAAATACTTTAATTGACATAATTAAAGTAATACTAAATGTATGATGGACAGACCAGCTGGTCACCGAAAGCAGCTGGTACATCCCTAATTATTTCGATTTCGTTTCCAAAGTATATATCTAACAATAATCATCCTTATAATGTAAATGTGTTTTCAATGTGAAACAAAACAGTCTACTTATCATTGGGGAACGTGGTGTTTATATATTAAATAGTCAGCTAACATTAGAGCTCATGTTTCTTCTTCGGCTCTAGCTATGTCATACATGGAATACCTGCTTAATTATGCACCGACTCCTCTTAAAATCTAAAATTACTATTTATTGACTGATTCTCTATTTAGCATTTATGTTCAGCAGCCGGGTATGCGCCTATATTGTTATATTAATGTTGAGTGTGTAGCATGGACCTTTAATTGTTCTATAAATTTCTACATATCTTTTCTGATCAACTACTATTCTTTGAATAATCTGCTTTTATTCTCTGAAAATGTAATGAACTTGTTTGTAGATTATTTGATGAAAATAAGCTGGAATGTATAAACCCCTTCAAACCCATAATGGGATTTATGATATTTGATTTTATCAAGTAAATTCTTCCAATCAGACTTCAAATCTTAAGAAATAAAAAATTCAATTAAATTTGCATCCAAAACTATTGTTATGACTTTTACAAACGCTATCAATAGAAGGATATTGGAAAACCTATCAGGAAAAATGATAGAAAAAAAAAAACCATGAAGGAGCCCGAAGTGGAGCAGTTCTCTTAGTTTTCGGAAAGGGGATATCCTACAATGGCAAATTTTCAGGCACTGTGTTTTAATTTTGTTCAATTAAATCCTATTACTCCTTCCAATGATTAATACATTAATCTTATCCGGTATCAATGACATCATGTAATTTGATCTTGACCACTTGTTATCTGCTAGGAGAGAACAGATTAAGGAAAAAAATGTCTTTGACGGCAGATCAAAGAGATCCTTATATTTTCTATAGACTACTTATATTCTCTTTTCAAATTTATCATAGAAATTATACAAAATATAAATATTAAGGTGATTCGAACCTTTAATTCGAAATATCGTAGTATAATAATATTTTAGGTTTCATTTTAATCTATCTTTATATTGTTCTTTTTCCTTAATTACAACAGCAATAAAGTAAATAAAAATGGTGTTTAATATCGACAATATCAAACACATTCTTGAGTATAAGACCAAGAATTAAGCAGGATCGGTCTTTAGTCGATTGCTTCCAATTGGGCGACGTTCATAAGGTCTCTTTCTTATTTCCTGCATACAGGGTTAATTTTTCTTCCGCCTTGCCATGGACCTTAACAAACATAAAAGAATCCTAGTAGTCTTTTTACGAAGGGTATTGTATGTTCGTAACATAAAATTTACAGCTACTTTGTCTATTTAGTAGGGGAAAAAAAGGGGGGTCACGAGAAGGGTATTGGGACCAGACATTTCCGTACGAGTTAAACGTCCAATAAATCATTCTTGCTCATTGAAGAAAGGGCTAGAGAGTGATTAGTCTTTGCTAAAAACGCATAAGCCTGCTGGCAAGAATGTTTAGTGAGAAAATGTATTGGTATTTTAACTAAATTTTGATACTTAAACATAAGGAAAAAGCTTCTGTCTGTCTGTACATGTGCTGACTTTACAAACCAGCCTTTTTGACATGTATCAATCAAATTTGGCAAATATTTAGTTTGGTGGGTAAAAATGTGCTTTTCAGAGTGATTAAAAATTTTTTAATTAATTAAAAATTAAGCGAAATATTGGTCTTTATTCGGGATAACTTTTTAAAAGTTTACAGTAGAAAAATAGTTTTTATAGCATTATAAAATTTATATATATATATATATATATATATATATATATATATATATATATCCTTTTAATGATACCAAATTTGTTTATCATACAATTTTTTTTACAATATTTAATAAATTTTTTGAAATATATTTTAAACGTATTTTGCAACAATATATATTTCACTGTTGAAAAAAAAAAGCTCAAAGCCGTTTTCAATGTTACTACTAATTTTGTATCAGCTTTTTTTTTTTTTTTTCTGTTTCCATCATTGCTACCAGTTTTTTGTCTATCATTGTTTCTATCTTTTTTTAGAATTTACAATTTAGAAGAATTCAGAAAGTTAAAACTCTTCAGCAACGGAAATTATTAACTTCTAGTCCACTTAACATGCTATTTACTAATGGATCTGTGGCGAAACTTTTCATGAGCAGAAAATAAAAATTTCAAGGCATTTCTTCTTTAAAAAATAATTAGCATTTTATGCATTGGATTCTGGTTCATTATAAAAGTGGTGTTTTCTATAAAATTTGAATAAAGGAATTTTTAAATAAAAGCCTTTTAACTAGGTAATGTGAATTTATGAAATTATTATACTGCACTGAATTTATTCAAAAACAAGATATTTGTTCTTAATTCGAATTCTCCTGTAATCCTGAAAGTTTATTTTTAAGAATTTTATTTTAACTTTTGCAAGCTCAAATGCTCACAAAAATAAGTTTTTTTTTTTTTTTAATTTTTAAAACTTTTTTTTATTATCGTAGATATGGATATTCTATCAACATTTTTATTTATTAATCACCATTTTAACAAGACGCATTTATCCATATGTCATTAATGGGAACATTTGGAATAATATAGTTTTTTTTCGTGAAATAATTTGCAGAAGGGGAAAAAATCCCAATCCGATTTCTTTTTTGAATGAAAATATGATAGTTGAATGCTTTGTGAGGAAATTGAAGAATGCCTTTGGAAATAAAATAAAATTAAAAATAAAAATAAAACCATGAAAATTTTAAATTTCTGGCTTGTGGTAACAGATAAGACGCATTTCAAATTTATATATTCATCTACGGATTCTCTTGACAGTTTCAGTTTCTTTAGCATTTATAGAAAGAAAGTTTTCCAACTTGAAATTAATTACGATCATTAAATCATTAATTATAAAACATACGATCATTAAATCATTAATTATAAAACAAACTTACGATCATTAAATCATTAATTATAAAACAAACTTACGATCATTAAATCATTAATTATAAAACAAACTTACGATCATTAATTCAGCAAGGACGCTTAAATTGTTGGGCAGATATATCGATTGGATCTGAAATCAACTGGATTTCGGATTTATATAAAAAGTTCGCAAAAGGAAATAAAAACAAGAAAAATTGCTCCCTAATAATAAACGACAATAATGATCTATGAATTTTCAATTATTTTTTTATATAAGTCCTAAAAATTATTTATTTCTGACAATGTTCTTGCATTTCAATTTTCTTTTTGTACCAAATAAAGAATTTTCATAAATCTTTGTTAAGTCACTGAAATAAATAGTATAGTGACCTATTTACTTATTACAAATAGTATTTTGTCCATTTGTTGGCTAGCTTATGTGTATTCATGAATTAAAAATTAAAGCATATGTTTTAAATTATATATAAATTTACGAGTATGTTTGGTTTATTAATCCGTGTGAAAAACACGTTTTAATCATTTTCTATTTAGCATTAATTTCTATTTGTGATTTCCATTCTATTGCTGAGTTATATCTATAGCAACATTTTATTTAATACTAGTCACCTAATAACTGGCTAGCCAACGTTAATGACCGCTAAAATTTTCAATTAAATACTTTACATAACTGGGTCTTAATAGCTTCTTAAGCAAATTATTTATAAGCTTCAAATTTTGATAGATAGTCTATAATAAATATTATATTAGAAGACTTCTATGATTCTATTCATTTTACTATGCATTTTCCTTATTTTCTGCCAAAGCCACTAACCATCGTGGATGCACTTTGATATTTTTAGTCTTTTAACAATACAATCTAATTTCTAACCTAGAGCAAAACAAAAATTGGCATTTTTCTTCATATTAAAAATATTTTAAATGTAAATTTTTCAGATTTTTTTTTTTTTTTTTTTTTTTTTTTGCAGAATTAGATAATTATATTGCTTATTTTCCTGAGATCAGCTTTGCCAGTCATAATTTTTTTAAAGGGCAGAATAATAATTCGCACAGTAAAACGAAAACTGAACATTTTTTTGCAAATTTAATAATAACTTTGGTGTTCATCAAGAATTCTTATGCTTTTGTATAATTATTCTTGATACGCTTACTATTTGCTCAGAATTCTTAAGATTTTTGCAGGAAAATGTGCCTAAAATATTTTTAGAAAATTGATTAAATATGAAAAAAATATTTATACTGCAAAAAATTACAATCATTGAAAAAAAAATTTCTGAATATATAAAAATAACATTTATACTGTAATATTTTCGAAAGTTATCGAGGGGAAAAAACATCAAGAACTTGCTTAATTTTTAATTAATTAAAATTCTAAATGAAATTTTAAAAAATTGCTCCGAAGTGCACGTTTCATCCGCCCAACATAGTAAGTTTGGTAGCTATATGTCTTACGGTTTGATTAATAGAGCGTCAACGCCCATATATACAGACACGCAAACACATATTGATCTTTATTATTAGTAGAGATCGCTCTACTAATAATACGCTTTATTATTAGTAGATAATGCATTTCATGTTTGTAAAGATGAAGTTTTGTTATGGAATTTTTATTCACCCTCTCAAGTGACACAGTTCAAAATTGCACTACACGTTTGTATTCTCTATGACTATACATAATTTTGCTAGAAATTAACTTGTCAATTTACTTAATTTTTAATTTCACATGAGTAGTGTCATCCGGTACTGAATATGAGAAAAAAAAACAATTTATTTTTAAATTACATAATGCATATAATCTGCACTAATTATAAAGATAAATTTGTGTGTGTTTGTATTGGTACTGTACAGGGAAAATCGTTTGATCTATAACAACCAAATTTTGCACATATATTCAGTGCGGAAATTTGAAATTTCGGTGGGATTTTTTGAATTTTCAGTTAATTAAAATTTGTGAAATTTTGGTGTTTTTGAAATAATTTCTGAAAATATTATAGCAGAAAAACAATTTGTACAGCATCTTAAAATTCAAAACATTATCTTTTTAATGATGAAAATTTTTTTGCCATATAATTTTTTTTTATTTTTTTAAAAGTTTTTAAGTTTATTTTACAACATTGTATTTTATTACTGAAGAGAAACTGAAACCATTTACATTGTTGCTCCTAATACCTCATCTTAGCCTTTTCCCACTGATATGAAGGTTTGGTTTATTTTCCCATGTTGAGTTGACTTAAATATGAGGCATGCTTTTAATAATTTTTCTATGTATATTTTGTTACATTATATAAAAAAAAGTTCGCCCTTTTGTGACCAAAACTGAGTGAATTATGACAATTTGAATGTCACTGTTTTATAAAAATGCGGAACTCCATTGACTGCCTCGAAGATACAAAATCAGTGCCCTGAGTTTCCCCAAGATTGATCAATCTAAAATAATTACATTTTTTATTGTCCTAAAATAAGGATATTCAAGGCTTTATAACTCGGTCAGATTTGCCGCAAAGATGGAAACGTTAGACGGTCAAGATTATTTTACTGAATAGGATCCCTAGGTCTGAAGGATCGTATAAAATTTAGACTTCATAATCGTTTACAGAAGTACTTTTTTAAATGAAATAAAATAAAATATTACGTCATTTAAATCTTTTAGAAAGCAAAATTAAAAATAAAATTTCATGACGAGGCCAAAGAAAATATTATTGAATTATGTTTTTATTTAATTCATAAAATATGTAAATATTCTGTAATACAAATTAGATATTAATTCTGAACTCATATATTTTTTAAAGACGTGTTTGGTTTTTAAAAAATGTAATTATTGAAGTTTTATCAATTCCGGCTTCAAATTCAAGTTTACATTTTACGAGAGCTCATAGAAAATTAGAGAAAGGCATCGAAGAACAAACAGAATAAGGAAAGGCTTCAATAATAGTATCGGTGATATGTTTATAAAAATTTGAAGCTTAAAAACATTTTGCTTGAGAATCTATTAAGAGAGTTACATAAAATATTTAAAAATGTTAATTCTAGGCAAACCAGCTAGTTGCCAAAGGGGAATAGTAACAATAATTTAAAAATTTTAAAAAAATAAATTAAAATTTTTTTAAATCTACTTTTAATTCACTAATTAGAATATCTTTTAAAAAGTGTTTTTTTTTACAAAAGTTATTTTATATAACTAGTAAAAATGGTCTAGAAATAAGTATTATAGAAAATAGTTTCAGATTGGGCCTCGCGTTTTCTAAGACAAACCCTGTAACAAAGGTACTAGAAAGTATTATTATAAAATATTCTTTAAAATATTTTCAAATATTTAATTAAAATATGAAAAGAAATTACACAGAAATAAAATTGATATCACTGAATAATTAATATTTTGAATTTTAAAATGGCATAAGAATGACTTCTATGCAACAATACGCACCGAAGTTATTGAGACGAAGGATTAAAACGTCAATAAATTTTTAAAGAAAAAAACCTATTTGCAATTTTAAAAACTTTTCTTAGTGAACATTTATTATTCAAATTACGAACCAACTTTCGGTCGAACGGTCTAGCCTTCAGAAATCTCGAATATGTTTTTGCCTTATAAATGTTCTAACTTAATTCAGAGACAACATCCAATCTATAAATTTAATCCTGTTAAAATTTTTGTAAATAATGCAACATCCTTTTCAGAAAAATTAGACATATCAATCGAATGAAAAATTGAGCCCAATTAAAAAAATAATAAAAGAATAAACAAAAATCGATATTTTAACTTGAATTTATTTTTGCAAACGATTGCCTTTATTTGAGAAGCTACTTTTAAGCGATTTCTTTCTTTGATGAATACAATACCAAACAAGAAAGGGGAAAATATAAAACTCATGTTATTAAAATTTTTTGGTTAAAAATCTTCATTATTAAGCAGATTAATAAAAATAATAAAAATTTTGCTATATGCTGCCTTCCAAATAGCTCTTCTCGGTCCTTTTTAATGAATATTAAATCAACAGAATAACGTTAGAGTAAGATGCTGATACCCGTTCGTAATTTCAGTCTTACTGAAGAATAATATAATTATTAATGTGTTTATCTATATGTTAACATGAGTTACAAGACAGACTGCCGCCCCAAAGCTTAACATTTAGCAAACGTGATTTAGAGGATAAAAATGTGTACTTTTAGGCAATTTATCAAAATTTACAACTATAATTTTAATTAATCTCTCTCTCTCTCTCTATATATATATATATTTATACATAACTATATATTGAAATAAAACTCATTCGACATGGTTGTATAAAAAGTGGTTTTGTCCATTATTGCTATCAAAACATTAACTATATTAAAATGCAGCTCAAAACAGCGACTATATATTGAAATAAAACTCATTCGACATGGTTGTATAAAAAGTGGTTTTGTCCATTATTGCTATCAAAACATTAACTATATTAAAATGCAGCTCAAAACAGCGAACTCAAAGACTGACTAAAATACAACGATAAAAAAGTATTAAATAAGAAATAAATCGTAATAATAATTCCAATATTCTTTATCAAGTGTTTGTAATATTTATATGCTACAAGGGAAAAATAGATTCAGTTTTATCAACTTTACTTAAAAATCATCCGTTCAAAATGGATATTCACAGACCAATGCGAATGTCAAATACTTTGTTATATCATTTGTGTAAACAAATAACTGTCTGTTTAATTATTCCTTAATTTGTCTTTTTTTTTTAATTCAATAAAAAATTTATTCATTTGCCTTTATAAAATGAAGGTATTTGTTTGAAGGAAATTAGATCATGAGTTCACTGAATTTTCCCATCTCCAGGCATGGGTTAAAGTGTAATTATCAAGTTTCGCGTGGGAAAAATGTTGATTATCCCTTAAAAAAGAATCATTATCCATCAATCACTCACATTATAAGAATGAGAAATATGCATTCCTTACAGCTTTTCTAACTGTTTACCAAGTTTTCTCTAAAAGGTAATTAAATTCCGTTAATCCTGCAACTTTAGCACATATGATACTAGATAAGAGCGCATCTGTTTACCACCATCCGGTGGTTTTGTTGCCGTAAGCAAATTGGGGTAGCTTTTCAAAAGCAGCAGAGATAGATAAGTAGATGGAAGTGGAAAAATCAATTACAGAACTGTCATAAGTATCTATTTTTCTTTCTTTATGCTCATAAAAGCATCGGTTACTGCGCTATCTAAGAAATACTTTTCTGCAAATAAGCTTTCTTTGAGAAACTACATTTAAGCAATTTTATTTTGATGATTAAAATGCTAAAGAAAAAAGAGAAAAATATCAAAATAATGTTTATTAAAATTAATTGATAAAAAAACCTTCACTTTTAAATAGAATAGTAGATAAATAAAAATTTTACAAGATGCTGCATTCCGGTGGATATCAAATCAAAGAATAACATTAGGTCAATATACAGATATGCAATTGTAATTTCAATCTTAATGAAGAAATATATAGTTGTTCATATATTTATCTATACTTTAACATGAATTATAAGACAGACTGCCGACTCCAGAAACTGAAAATCTGTCAAACATGCTTTAAAAGATGAAAGCGTGTGCTTTGATGCAATGCATCAAAATTTCCAGTTATAATTTTAACTAAACAAAATGTTGATGTTTTCCTCTTATAATTCCCAAATATATTATTGTACAAAAATAATACTAACACCATTTTCCAAACTTAATATCAAAATCCTTTTATTGATATCAATTTCATTATCATACAATTGTCTTTTTAATATAAATAAACTAAAAAAATATTTTAGAATGTATTTCTACAATAATTTTTATTATTGTAATAAAATTCATTTCATTCCCAAGACTATCAAAATTTAACTAATCAAGTAAAGATGAATTTATTCTTTTGTCATTAATTTAAACTTGTTTTTTCTGTCACTCAACATTACGCGTTTGTTTGTATGCAATATAGTGATTACAAAAAAAAAAAAAAAAAGTATGGCAGCAATAATATTATTTGATAATAATAATCTTTGAAAAAAAATGGAATATTATGTTTACAGTAGTAGCTGAAAAATCTACAAACGAGGTAAACAATTCCTTATGACATCTTGAAACAACACAATTTCTCGTACCCTTCAAGATATTTTATTTGTTCAATAAAAATGCTTAGGTAAATTAACACAGCCATATTCGAAATTTTGTTAAAATACCATTTTATCATTCAGATTTAGTATTTAAAACTTCAAAAAATACATTTGGAAATTATGAAATTTTCTTCTGAAGCATTAACCAAGGTTTCTTTTATTCGCAAAATAATTATTTTTCTTCAAAAGTAAAATTTTCTTTTAGTGCGAGTTGATTAGTGATGGCATTCAGGTATCTAATTTTAAGGATAAATATCCACGATGGTTATTTATTTTTCAATTAATTGTATTCATATAAAAAAAACTGTATGATCTTATATGCTAATGTTATAAAGAGGCAGAAAAAGTATAAATATAAAAGATAGAAAGGGAGGGAAGCATATAATTTTTTTTATTTCATAAAATTTTTAAAAAATTAATAAAAAAACAAAGAATAACACATCATACATTTAACATACTTAATTTAAATTCTTTTTAGTTACAATGAATAATAATGAGGTAGACGATTTTTTAAAAAGTAATTTTAACTAAATAAAAAAGAAAGATTTTTTTTTTTTTTTATTTAAAATGATATTGGAAACAAAAGTGAAAGATACTGTTTACAGTTTTTTTTTCTTCCAATTTTCAGGCTGTGGTTTAAGCATTAATAAGAATCATGTTTTAGAGGTAGAATTTGAATTTTGAGAGGAGTTGCATAGATTATCAGCTTTGATACAATACCTTGAGAATATATTATATCATATATTCCAATTGTAAATAATTGTGCTTTCTCTTTGTTCATTAAGTTTTTTTTTTTTTTTTTCCTGTCAAGTTATCTTTATCTCTTTAGAAGTTCCCAATTATATGGTACATATCCAAGTTCAACTGCTCTTTCATATGCTAAAAGATTTCTTTTTTCTTCTTTTGTGAATACAATGGCCCAGGAAGTTCTTTCAGTTGCATTTAAAATGTACAAAACTACTTTGATTTTTAAAATACTGGTTTCATACAAACTCCTTCCTCAAAACAATGATCAGAACATATTTTGTGATCCTTCTGACATTATTCATTCTCTGTCCATCCTTTTTTCTATAATGAATAAAATCTGTCTTCAGTTGATTGCCATCTATTTTCTTTTATTGATCCAATTGATATATGTAAGTTAAACCACTCAGACAGTTTTAACCTACTTGTGTCAGTAGTTTAAAATTTTTACTGAAGGTGAATTGAATCAATATTAAATTATTTTTGGAAATTAGCCTTTCTTTACGTTTTTGTAATGGGGACAATGGAAGTTGATTTAAAGTCTCCAAGTGACTAAAGTCATATTCTCCAAGTTATTAAATTCCTATTGAACAAATGAATTTGCAGATAATTTGATTCAGAGATTATGATTATTTTTATTATTGATTCTAAATTGTAAATAATTTTTTTCAATTTAACATAAACAGTGTTAAAATTCATTATTCCATTATAATTATTCATTACTTTAAAACAAAAAAAATTATTTTCCCATTTTATTTTTCTAAAACATTTTTTTTTTTTTCTTTATCCTCATAGAAATTGCCTTTTTTAATAATTTAGTCAAAACCTTAATTCTAAAAGATAAAGTAGGTATATAAACTATATAAGTTTTAAGGATTTTCATCATCCTTTATAATTTTTTTACACATTATCTCAGAACTATTCATCACTTAGTATTTATCCACTCATTTGAATCAGTTAAAACAATATTAGTATAGCATTTTTTAAGGTGGAGTAAATGTTTATTTTGTTAATGGTTTGGTTAATTAATATACATTTGTATAATACAATAATGAATGCTTGTGAAGCAAATCATATTTATTTCATGAATTATTATTGAAAATCAAAATGAGAAGAAATTAAGCTTAAAAAAACTAAGAAAAAGAAAAATTTCTTGAGAAAATGTAAGTGTCGAATAAAATATGACTTAAATATTATGCAAAAATTAACAAATGATATTTAACAATTTAATTGAAAATTCTATTGACTAATTTAGAATACACTAATATTTTTATATTAAATTAAAAAATAATTTTTATTTTTTGAGATTAAAAATTACATTCCAAATTTTCTTTAAAAGTTTTAACTTCTGTGCATTATTATAAATGTAGAAAATTCAACATTTAGAACAAATTTATCCATGATATTAGAATTTTTAATACAAATTTTCTTTTAAAATATTATTACACCAATCGTATAATTAGAAATAATTTATTCTATTACCTTTTCAAATTTAGTTTGGCTACTTTCAATCAAAATTCTGATTTTTAGCATTAAAAGAAGAATTAAATTGCTGTATGCATAAATAAATGTATTGAAAAAGTACTTTTTAAAATCATGTAATATTAATCAGCTTATGCATATAATTTTTAATTCAATATAAATCTTATTTTAACAAAACAAAAATTAGTTTTTATTAAATAGAAAATATTGAATATTTTGATGATTCCTTTGAGGATTTTTGGTTATCATACTTTCTTAACAGAGAATAAGCCATATTTTATCAAAAACTTAGCTAAAATTATATATATATATCTTTACAATGCATATTTTTACAAGTATGAATTATTCAATTTGAAAACAAATTTTAAAGAGTTCATCATGCACATTATCAACATTAAAATAAAAAAAAAAAATAAAAAAAAAAGAATGGACAAAACTGCAAGAAAGAGATTACAGATTTTTACTATTGCAATTTTTAGACCACAAAATATAAATGCTTTATTGCTACTATAAATACTAGCAAATAACAAAATCTTATAAAAAATGTTTTAAATGTTCTATAACACTAATTTATTACTTAATTAGGTAAAAATATATATAATTTTTTAAAAGCATCATTTAAAAATTTTTTAGCTAATTTTTAAAAAACATTTAGCTTTGTACAACAACAAACAAACAAAATATGGGCATTAAAATTAATAGTATAAAAAAAACTAAAATACTTTCCAATGAATACAGCAAATTGCAAGAAATAAAATTAAAACTACATCGAATTTGTATTCCAAATAAAGCATCATTTTTAGCTTCCATTAAGAATTTAAATGAAACTTGTAAATTCATTCCATTACTTTGTGAAAACTTTAAATTTCATTTAACAAACCAATAGAAGATAGAATTTAATTATGAGTTAACATATTAGTTTCTTGCCATTTAATTAATTATAAATAGAAGGCGCCTGTAGAAAATTCAGCTTTCCCAAGTTCCCACTGTACACAGCCACAGTCAACATTAATTTCTAGTCAAAAATTAGATTCCTAAAACGTAATTATGAGCAAAAATAAATATATTATAACACGGTATTATTCTTTTATTAAAAAAGATCGTGCATAAATAAGGTCTGCCTTCATCATAGATCCAACCGACATTCGTCCACACTCAACCCAATACATTCCAAAAATGCGCTTCATTCTTGGCGGGTAAATAAATTTTCAAATTTTGGCGAAAAAAGCTTTTCCGTAAGCAACCATACATCGATTCCCCCATTTCCATCACTACCGGAATGAAATCCGTCCTCCAGTGCTGCTTCCCCCCACTGCTCCCCCCTTTCAACTTCAAATGGGGGGTTCAAGCGTCCTCCGGTTAACGAGTCTCCAAATTGTAAACAAAAACATTTACTAAACAGTGGAATATTTATATATTTTAGAAACATGGTTTTCCCACCAGAAGCATCCCAAATTGCAAAATTAATACCTAGATTAAAGTATAATGTTAAACCGCGTCACAGAAATCTAAAACAACCTTTAGGACCTGAAGGTAGGATAAATAAAATGAAAAAAACTTTGAGTGCATTATTCAAGTATGAGAGAATAGAACTGTTCTTGCCTCGTTGTGATGAAGTCCGTGGATATGCCGAAAGGGTATTTTTTATTTTCCTTTAATTTATTATGGCTTGTAAAAAAATAATATCCTTTGAATAAAATTCATCATACTGTAATTATCTCAAGTCGTAAATACGGCTTATATAACGGATCTCATTTATTTTGGTCTTACGGTCCTGATGACATCAATGATGCTTTTATTCTAATTTTAACTTTTATAAGCAAAAGTTATCATTTGGGAAAATTTATCAAACGCTTGGAAGTAAGGCTGATTCAAGTAATCTTGACAATCCTTCATCTGTGGTTTCTTTCTCTTTCTGCTTTAACATTATTATTTCTGATTTATTGGATATTATCCATTTTGTTAGAAATTACACTTATAGGTTGATTTTATAAATTTATTCTCAATAAAAAATCATAAAATAATTCAGTGTGGAATCAGTTAAAAGATAACTTTCTGAGTTTTAAGAAATTTATATATATATATATATATATATTGGCCACATTCCAGTATTAGGGTATAAAAATATAATATTTTTATAGTTAATTAAAAATTAATCAATACTTCCGAAAAAAATATTTGAGATTTTTATAGCCATCCTTCAAAATATATCCTTGTCAAATATATCTAAAATTTAAAGCCAGTTATCTGCTATGTAGAGTTATTAAAGCAGGCATATTTTTAATCATTATTAAAGCTTTGCTTTAACTATCATGCAAAGTAAATATCTCTATTGAATATATATATATGTTTAAAATTTCATTTCTTTAATCTTCAATATTTTTTTTAAAAAAAATTATCTTAAATGTTATTAACTAATTATGAAGCATTATAAAGCAATATCATTTTTTTAGAAATGATCACAAAATCGACTGCTTCGTTTTACAAAATAACTGAAGTTTGTGTAATGTTTGGAGAATTTAAAAACAACAATTTTTATGAATTTCTTCTCCTATTCTTGTTATTTATTTCTTAATAAAATATTCTCTTTATTGTTTTTATTTAGCTGATCACAGAAGCAATAAGACATGGAGATCAACATCCTCCTACCATGGATTTAGCAAACTTCTTTCTGGAAGTATGTTACTGTTCATTAAAAATTTGATTTTTAATTTTCTTTATTGGTAAAATACGAACTAAACACACTTAAATTCATGTGATTTTCTTATATTGTTAGGAATCATATTTAAAATCATTATTTTAGTTTTTGTTATAAAACATTTGTCCAATGTAATATTTTGTCCTTTGCATTTTTCTGCATTTAAAGTACTTGCTTCCATTTTTTTATAGACTTAAGTATGTATCCACTGTGTATCGTTCTTTCATTTTAACAGTTAAATTTCAAAACCTGATTCTTTTATTTTTTATGTAAAAGCAGCCAAAATTATGAAATTTACTAAATGAATGTGCTACACATCCTGAGACAAAAGATAAATGATATTTTGAATAAAAATTATTCATGGCAATAACCAGAGACTGACTAAGGCAGGGGCATATGGGGCAGTTGCCCCGGGCCCCCACATCAGAGGGGGGCCCAAATCAAATAGAAAGTTGTAAAAAGCATTCTAATATAAATCTTGCCATAGCATTTTGTCAGATTGCATTTTGAATTCAATGTTTAAATGTGGTACTTTGAGTTAAGACTAAGAGTGTTTTTAGTTTTAAGTTTAAACTGCATTTTGAATTAATTAATGAAAAATACCATAGACAAGTTCTATGCATGGTTCTTCATGACTGAAGTAGAGAAGCAGAGGGATGGGGGGGCAAGGATGTTTTTGCCTTGGGACCCAATTAGGCTAAGTCGTGCCCTGGCAGTAATTACTAATGAACTGACAAAAAAAAAAAAAAAACTGATAAAAATGTTTGAATTCTTGCACCTTTTATTGCATTTTATTTGGAAAATCTTTTTGTTTCTGTATAATTAGATTGTCTGACAATTGTTGTTTTTATGTATTTTTACCTGACTTGTTTCATGTCTCTAAAAATTGAATTTTATAATCTTTATGCTCTTGTTTTGATTTGCTGGAGGTTGTTTTTTTTTCCTCCCTCTGTATGCCTATGGATTCTTTGTAACTGAGTAGTCTGTTTATATTTTCAGAATTTTATTTTTAGTTAGTCAATTATATGAATTAAATTGGTTCTATTCTTGTGATATCTCTTAACAGTTGATTTTGGAAAAAAATTGATTTCAAGATTCCACAATAATAATAATAAAAACTAAAAAGTTCCAAATAATTAAAATATAAAAATTATAAATTTAAGCATCTTAATAAAATAATAAATTTTTATGAATTTTTTTTTAAATTGATTAATTAGATATACAGATAAAATTAATTAGATATACAGATATTAACATTAACCTGTTTTTCAATTCTTTGATGATGCATTGTAAAATAGTGTCAATGTTTAAGCTTGTAAGAATTGAGAGTGCACTAACTAAATAGTATTGATTTAATGTACTCTTGCATAATTATTAATGTAGGATTCCAGAACTATAATTTACAAACAAGAAAGAAAGGGCAAAAAATGGTAATAATGATTCACTGCAAAACACAATCTATATTTATAATTAAACCTAATCCACCATAGTTTTTGCCTTACTATGGTGTATTTAATGTACAATTCATATTCATCTCAATTTAAATTAATATATTTTTATAAGTTAAATAGTGATTTGGAAATAAATTTTAGAGAAAATGATAGCAACTTATATTCTCTTTCAAGAACAAATAAAATATTTTCTGTCAACTCAGTTCCTTACATCCTTTTTCTTCAGTTCACAACATATGTTTAACACATGTAGATTCTAGCTATCTTTTACCTTAATAAAAGAAGCTGTCATCAAGTCAAAACCTAACAGCACTATAAAACATATATCAAAGTTTAAAAAATAATCTTCCAAAAAACATTTTAGTTTCTGTTTAGTTTATTTTAAAATTTTGAAGTTCTCCCAATCATATAATATGAACATTTATTATTCTCAATGCTACTTTGGAATAATAACTATAAATTTTCTTTCCAGAGCTGATGGTATTGCATTTTGAGCATAAAACATCTGTTAATTGCTTTATAAAAAGGACTGAGATAACTTATAATGGTTGCAATTCCAAAATTCAGTGATATTTTATGTGTGTAAAAAATAGTTTTTAATATTGTATGTAATGCATTATGGCACCAGGAATATAGTGGAGAATTCCATTACACTATTTTTATAAGGAGAAATATCACTCATTTTTTATGAGAAATTAAAACAAGGGGGGGGGGGTGTTAGAAACCTCCTTAAATCAGCACAATCTTTGTTTAATCCTTATCTTTGTAAATAGGATTAATTTTTGAAATTACTAAAAATTATAAACTAAAATAATTAGTAATCAATTGCAGAGAGTGGTTAAAAACATTAAGATTACAAGCATTTAAATGCTTTTTGTTTTGATTTTAAAAACACATTATTTTACTATAATATTCATTCATGAAACTTTAAAGTGAAATGAATTTCAAGATAACGTAATATAAATTTTAAAATGGATTTTCTTAAAATTGTTACTATACTCATGTTTTGAATTATAATATGCATTATGTTAATGTTTGACCAAAAAAAATAATCAAATTGCTAGTATATTACTCGAATCCCCCCCCCATTTCAACATCTAAATAAACTAAATATTTAGAATGCAAAAATAAATAAATTCTTAAATAAAAATTTGGAATGATAGTCTATTTATCCTTTCTATTACAATTCCCAGATCAGAGCATTCAGATACTGCTTAATTTATAACTACACCATGATGATACAGGTCATTCATTAAAGAATTGTGGATTTCAAAAAATGTTCTTTCACTGATCCAGTATATTTATTAGACTCTACATGCTAATTTGATGCAATTTCTGTATGTGTTGCATCTTCTTGTTTCCATAATCCAGAGAATAAATAGCTTATTTAGTTATTGTGCATCTCATTTATTTGATGTTATCCTGATTTTCTACTCTATTTTCAAAGTGAGATGCTCTGTTTAAGAATTAGTTCTAATTGAGAAATTCAACTTAATTTTTAATATTCATTCTTGTTTATTAATTCTTTAATATTATTATTCATTAATATTCTTGTTTATTCATTTATTTCCATTGTATGATTTCACATTATACTCAACTTTAGTTTATATATGATTATTTAATTTAATGATGTATATTTTGTCTAAAATGAGAAATATTAGTATTTTGGTAGCAATTTTATTGGTTTATTTATTTCATGTTTTAAAATTTATTTTCAGGACAAACAGATGATCCACAAATTGTTCAAAGTTTTAGCACCACGTTACAAAGACTATCAAACTACATATACAGATGTACATTTAATTCCAGACAAATGTCATTTAGCAGCAGAACTGAAGAAAGCAAGATTTCTTCAAGAATGTGTTTTAGAACTGAAAGGTGACTTATAATTCACCTTTCTAGAATCTTATTTTCTTAACTTCATTTTTAATGTTCCACGAATATCAATGAAAAGTTAATGTCTTTCTTTTCTTAATTATATTTTTTCATCCTTTTAAGTTAAATGGTTATCTTAATATATTTTCATTACTTTTTATAAATTTTTATCTATAAAATAATCAAATTAATTTTTTCCACACTTTTTCAGGTAACCCTTATCCACCTCTGCCTTCAAAGCCAAAGCCTAATCGTGAATCTTTAACAAATATATTGTTAAGGGAAGCTAATAAAGAGTTTCAGAAAATGAAACTAAAATCAGAAAGTGCTGAGAATAAGAATTAAAAGCTGACGAAGAAATCTTGTTGAGTAGTTCAAATATTGTGTAATGTGATGATTTTTCATGTTTGTTCATCTCTATATAAATAAACATATTCTACATAATTTTTTCCAAGTTTATTTTAAATAACAAAATCCATATATTTCAGGTACCAATAAAAAAGCACTTTTGAGAAGATTGTATATTACTTTGATCTATTTAGTGATAGTAACAAAATTTATTACAACCTATTTCTTAGGCACAGTGGCATAAAAACTCCATATTTTTTGAAAACATAAGTTTATTGAAAATGAGTTTGCCTAAACTTTATATGTTTCCACCTTTGTTGGCTGAAGTTTTGAGCCTTATGTTGGACAACTTAATTTTACACTTGTGCAAATAAGGATTCTTGCCCCCTTCTTTTTTTTCAGTGTTATTGTCTCTGAAAACATTTTTTTTTCCTCCACAAAATAAGATTTTTGATAGTCTTCCTTCTTGAAAACTCAAAGCTTTCTTTTGTTTTTTTAAGCAAATATAAAACTGTTTTTTTTTTAAAATGTTAAATGGTCTATATTTTATCTGAGAATTGTTATTCCAAATAAATTTTTCACTATAAAATAAAGGAATGCCTAAAAATTACATTAAAAAAATTTTTATTTTTTAAAATACCAATTATTTATTTTGATTCTATGTAATAATTGTTACAAGATTATTAGAATTTATTACTTCCAATTATCTTGAACTGATACTTTTAATGTTGGTTGAGTTACATAGTTTTTCTCACATCAAGCAAATAGAAGGCTTTTTAAATCTATGATGTGATTAATTAAGGGAATATATTTGCTGGATCAGAATCCATTTCTGACAATCCCAAAATATTATATTGTTTAATAGATATTTTTCATTCTCGTATCTTTTGAACTCAGAGTACATTAAAAATAAATTTCCAAATTTTCATGTTTTTTATTTTAATATATTGAAATTATAATAAACAAAAATTGTAATAAAACTTGCAGAAATTCTCATTACAGTTTAAATACAGGTATACTTACTGAGCCACAAATATGTAAACATTAAAGATAGAAATAACCATGTTGTATTCTTGACATAACTTTCTTAGTTTGAATTTATTGCCGAGTACATATTTAGAGAAATCTAAATGAAATCATCAAAAATTAGTACTGCAGATATATTAAATTTTTTATACTTTTAAGCAATGGCATTATTACAGATTATTAACTTGTGTAAAATTAAAACAGAATTTAAACTATGTATATGCTTTTCAATATGTATTTATAAATATATCAGACATTGTTTATCCTCTGAAAATTTTCACACCATTAAATTTATAAATTCATCTCTCTTAATTTTTATTTTAATATATCTGAAAAAATAAAAACATTAAATGGTGGGGGGGGGGTAAGGGCATTTAATTGATAATCCATATAAGAACTTATAATGAAGCTAACAGAGCTATTCATTTCCTTGTTTTTGATCCATTACCTTTATTTTATTTCTTAATTTAAAAAAAATCAAATTGCTAAATATCAATTTAATACAATAAAAAATTCTTTATCTGGGTATGAATTTCAGACTCAATTATTCATTAAAGTCTATGAAATAACTAATTTAACAGAAACTAACTATTAACAGAATAATTAATTTTTAGGAATAAAAGATTGATATTAAAAAAAAAAAACTACATTGATTTAAACATATTATAGTCTCTTGTGTCTTGAAAAGGTTAAAGAAACTAGCTGCATTTTGTTGCTTTTACATACACAAAAATTCATTTTAAATATCACGATTTTCTTATAGAATTGAAAACTTCACATTCAATAATGGATTATATACAGCAACATAAAAATGAGAAACTTGAATTATGAAGTGATAGAATCAGGGCAATCTAACATAGAATAGTTACTGTGCTTCTAAAATAACCTCCTAATTCAATTTTAATCTTATATTGGCTTTTACCAATAAGTTAGTTAAGTAATTTTTTTAAAAAATATGTAATGAATGCAATTATAATATTCTATAATAAGCATGAGCAGAATTGTAAATATAATATTCTATTTAACTGCAATACTAAAAAAGACCATATGACATTGAGAAAACAAAAACTTATCAATATAAATAGTGACAATTATAAAATATAAATGTTTTTATTTAAATATATAAATGAATATGGAAAAATAATAAACAATGAATGTTCTATTTTAACATGCATTATGTACAATGATTTAATATTACAGAAATATCATTTGTCTATCAGTGTTCCTCTTGGTTTCTTCTTCAGCTCTGGACTAATATATGGGCCCTGTAAAATAATTGAAAAATGAGTTGTGAAATATGTTAGAAAAAAAAGAGGTAACATTTTTTTTTTTTTTGTTTTATAAAAGGAATTTTATTTTAATATCCACACTAAGTTTTTCACAATTCTTTATATTGCTTATAATTTAAAATGGAGAATATACAAGTATCTGTACATCATTTGAAATCCTCAAAATTGACACATAAAAAAAGGGGGCTGAAATTTGCACATTTTTTTTTTGTTGTTGTTTTATAAAAGGCCTATTTCTAAGTCAATTGTACTGTTTTTAACTTTTAAAATTATTTCTAAATATCTTAGTGAATCATTATTCTTTTAAAATTACAATAGTTTTGTAAATATTTTTTATTTAATTCAAGATTATGACAAAAATCTTAGTATTCATACTTTCCCTTTTCTTCTTTTTGGTTATTTCTGGTTATTATTATAAAGAATAAGGATATACCCCAGAGAAAATAGGTTCTAAAATTAGTCTTTCATGCATCAATCATAATATGTTTTGTATCAAACTTTTTGCATTACTTCATAAGATTTCACGATTTATATTAATAAAGATCAAAATGTATAGTAAGGCGTGGAGAAGATTCTAAATAAATTACCATCCAGGCTTGCAATACAATAACTCTCCAATTTTAACAACTGCCAAATCCATTTGACAGCCATTTTGAACATCAAATTCAATACAAATTTTAATTTTTGAAGAAAAAAAAAATGTTAAATTCTTTGATCTTTTATTGCCAATAATCTTAGCCTTTTAGAATAATTAAACTGTTTTTAAAGTTATCCTTAGAATTTAAATTAGAGAAAAATTATTTCTAGTTTTTAGGTTAAGTTAATATATAAACATCGTGAATGTTAGCACAGTAAAAATGGCGGTAATTCATTAAAAAGAGGCTTTTATTTCAAATTAACATCCGAAATTATTGAAATAAAAGAAAAATTTACTTATACCTTCAAAATATTCAAGACTTGTAACAATAATAATAAAAATACTTGAATGCCTTAGGATAAGTTTAAAGAAAATGGAAATTTTGAAGATCACACCACCGATTGTATCACACTGATGCAATCAAACTTAATTCCTGAAACTGCTCTTCTCCACAGATTTTATATAATATTTACCTACATATCTGCTTTGGATTGGTTGGATTTCTTTATCTTGGATATTATTTGTATTGTTCATCAACCCTTTTCTCTTTTTATATAAAATTTATAGCCTTGAAAAATGTATCAGTTCATGGGAAATTTTTTTTATTAACTTTTGATGCAGCATACTTGGTTTATATAGAAATGTTTAAAATTTAAATTAACAGAATTAAAAACACCAACTACAGATTAAAGCAATATTGTATATGAACTTAAAGGTAACAGGATATATTTTCTGCAAAATAATACCATTTAGTTACACAGTTTTAGACCAACAAACGCTTTCATCTGCGAGTCGAACAAAAAAAGTAATGCAGTTCATGCTATTTATTATATTTTGAAAACAGTATTAATAATAAATTCAAATATTGTCCATTGCCATTTATATATATCTATATCACAAATGTGCAAAACCTCTTACATCTTTTTTTCTGTTTTACAAAGCTAACCTATAGAAATCAAATAAGTTATGTCTTTTTTTCAACTGTTATTAAATCTTATGTTTTTGTATCAATTACTAAAGATCACACAAAAATTTAAAGATGACTGCATGTGGATATCAAATATAGGATATAAACAGGTACAATAAATATGTTTACTTTAATAAACTGTTTTTGCAATTTTGTGTACACTCTGCAGAATATATAATTTCACAAATCCATTAAATTAATTTGAGGGAAAAGAAAAGAATATTGAATGTGTCAATATTTCACATAGGTTTATTGGTTATTACTATATTGATTAAAATCATGTTAAGATTTAAACTTTGATAGAACATAAGGAACCAAATTGTATTTAATAATATAAACAAACACATATATACAAATTTTATTAAATACCTGTTCCAAGGATTTTCTCTTATACATTCCCTTTCTTTCAAGTTGTTTTTCTATAATTCTGGCATTGTTTGCATAAGAATCAGCTACTTCTCTCTGTCAAAGAAAATCAGATTGAATTAAAAATGAGACAGCTTAAAAATTTACCAAATGAAGTAATTTAAATTAGTAACTCCTGAAGCTAGTCAAAACTTAATAGGGTCCAGCTAGTAATTAGAAGGTTAAGCTTTCACATCTTTATTCTTGTCATTAAAGTTCACACAACTAGTATATTATCACTTATATTTCTGTAATTGTTGATTAACTAATTATATAACAGAAAATATTAAGTATAATTATTTATTGAAAGGCATGGTTTTATCATAACAAGGTTATTTAGACCCTCAATTTCAGTTTTAAAAAGCTTTACTTATAATAAAGATGAATGTGTTTTATATGTGTCTGTGTGCTGTGGGAACGTGTATTTTTGAAATTTTAATTAAAAAATAAACAAAATTTTGGTTCTCAAAAACTTCCTGAATGTTTTAGAATAAAAATTATTTTTATATCAAAAAATTCAAAAACTTTCTTTTTTATATCAATATTTTGACAATTTTTTTAAAAAAAATCTTTATTAATTAAAAAAAAATAGTTTGATATTTTAATATAAAAATACAAATATATGTAATAATTCTGAATGGATCTTAAATATAGCATGCACGATAATAAAAAATATACAAATTGTGGAAGAACATTTATTGAAAATAGTAAAATTAAACTTCGGTCTTTAACACAATCATTAGAAGTATATATCTGGAAAACAAGCAATACTTAATTTTGAGAAGAATTTCTAAAACATTTAAATTTATATTTAAAATGCTATTAACATGAAGGAAGATGCCAAATTTTATATTGTTTTAGATCAGAAATTAGGCTATAATGTTAAAAGGTTGGAAATAGCAGAATATATCCATTTCTTAAAATTTTAGAAAAGCTAACAGAAAATAAGGGAATTAATTGCATAGTATAATGAACAAAATGGTTTAAGGCTTTTAAAATAGAAAAATGATATATCTATCAAAATTTGAAATTTAAAAATATTATGCTGAAGAAGCTATTAAGACGAAATTGTATAAAATATTTAAATAAAAATTTTTGCAACCTCACAAACCAAGAAATCGCTAAGGATGATTAAAATTTTCTTAATTTTATCTAAGTATAAAAATATTTTTGAACTTCCAAAAATGCATAAAAGAAGAAAAATTAAATATTAAATAAAGGCAGACATTGTTTGAAAAAAAAAAAAAAGAATAAAATGTTTGAAATGAAGACAGTTATTTTTGTATAATAATAAACATATATTTTTTCATTAATATTATTTACCATTAATAAAGGGACAAAGCTTTAAAGTTAATACAAACAATCCAACATTTTAGTTTACAAATGGGAGATTAATTATTCTGAAATTTTTGTTATTTAACTATGTTGATGTCACATGAATTTTTTAAATTAATTTTTATTTTAATTATTTACTATTAATTATTACTTATAATAAAAAATATTAAATTATTATTTTAATTATTTATTTATGAAAATAAAAATTATAATCTCCTCAAAACTTCAAAAAAAAAAAAAAAAAAAAAAAAAAATCCAGCGCCTGACATTCTACTAGTTTCAAACAAAAGAATTCTAATCACATGTGCTGATGGCATAGTGTTAAAAACAATGTCTTGGGAGAAAAAATTTTAAAAAAAGCACTCGATTCCTTAATTCTACAAAATTTTTAACAATTTATTTACACATTTTTTTAAGCCACATGAAATACAAAGAAATTTCATGAAGTTATAATATAAAAAATTAAATTTCAATTATTGTAATATAAATTAATTACAAAAATGAATACATCTATATAAATTATTTTTATATGTTGGTATTATTATCAAATAATTCATAAGGTAATTGAAAATATTACTTTTTTCTTTTTTCATATTAGTAACCTTACATAGTACAATGTATCCAAAATTATAAAATAAAGGACAAAAAATGTTTTACCGCTTCTATTTCTTCTTCTTCTTCATCTATCGTGGAAACAGTGACAGAACTGAATTTTCCCATATTCTTTGTATGTTTGGTTACCATAATCTGTAATTAAAAAATATATATATCATAAACAAGACAGAATGATATAAAGAAAAATCATTTTTTAGACTGAAACAAAATAACCAGTAAAGATGTAAATCATTGTTATTCATTTCACTACAGAACAACAAACAGAAAATAGCAATACAACTAATAATTAGTGTCCAAGTATCGGGGGGAAAAAACAACCCTGATAGAGCAATAAAAGTAATTAAGCAATAATAAACTAAGCAATAAAGGCAAATAAAAAGTTTTAATACATAAATTATCTTATCAGCACTGCATGAATAAGGATATATTTATATTTAATTTCATAATCTAAAATCATGCATAAAATGAAGAAAAAAAATATATATATACATACTTGCTTTTAATATTTATTTATGCTTAATCATAAAACAATTGGCGGATTAAATAATTATTTATATCCCTTTAAATTAAAAATCAATACCATTTATTGTTGATTTAGATATAGAAATCTTGGTCATAATTGTGCTTTTCAGTTGTGTATATTCCAATGCTGATTCACCTTATTTCTTTCGATTTCAAATTCAAAACTATGTATTAAAATACATTGCTATATCTTTCAATTTATTTAAAGAGATTAATGTATAAACAGACACTAAATCAGAATTCAAAGAAGATGAATTTTTATATCTTTATAATCAATAATATTAATTTGTCGGCAAAGATATTATTATCTTAAGTTTAGAATACGAGACAAATTTTTTAATCTAATAAGAAATCAAACTGACTATTAGATTTTCTAAACATTATTTCTTATTCTATTAATATGCCTTCTAACAATTTATTACATTGTTGGTATTCAAGATTTCTTTTGTATTGTCACATATTAAATAAATTTTTTAAAATATAAAACTCTTAAATAAAGTATTTTCTAGAATAAATTAGTATAGATACTTTTCCATTATCCAAACCTCAGTCAGATATCACTAAATCCTAGAGGTGGTCATTAAATCTTAATGATATTTTCTTATTACCAAATATTGGTGTCATAATTTAATACCTCCAACATTTAAGCTAGATGATGATAGAAGTTTTATTAATAAGAAAATATATCATATAATTATTACCTTTTTCGGTTCTGGAACTTGTGGATAAGCTGTTGCTTGAGAAGGTCCACCACTAGTCTTACATATGGAACCTTTTATAATGAATGTGATATTACTTTCTGGTTCATGCTGGTAAAAAAGAGTTAATCCACATCTAAAGGCAATTAAATTGTATTAATAATTATATACATAAATAGTAAGTAGCAAAGGTGTTAATGTACAATTTTCTTTTTATTACACTTTCTAACAACAGTTTAAATAACACTCACTTTTTACATTTTTTTCTAAATTGCTTTTCAACTCCTTCCTCTCTGTAATGAAAATAAATGAAAAGACAAATAAATAAGATTAAAAAAAAGTAAATAAAAAAATGACAGTACAAAATTAATATTTAGTGACAGTTTTTATTATAGATTTATAAACCCAACATAAGAAATGGAAATAACTATGTAATTATATGGGTATTCAGAAAAATAAATAAATATGGTTGAAAAGTACAATATATTCTATGTTTATTCTCCCTCACTTCTCTAAGAAATGCAAGCCAATCCTCTTTGTAAGATTAACTTCAATCATTACTCCAATAAACAATGTAAAATCGAATTTCTCAATATACTAATTATCAATAAATTAAAGTGTAGGAAATCAAAATCCAAACATTGCATGTTTTATTTATTCATGAAAAACAATAGAAATTATTTTCTTAAATTCTATAATTTATTTTTCTTTATCTACTCAAATTTAAAGTAAAAAAATCCAATGAAAAACAGGCAATTGACATTTATTTAATTTAAAAGACTGTTTAAAGACATTTAGAGACTGTTTTAAGTTTATTTAATTTAAAATATATCTCTATTAAAATTTCCAGCGTGTTTTTGAATGTCTAAAATATTTTCTATATTGGCATACATACTGCAAAACTAAAAAAAATTCTACCATCTATAATTTGCAGTAATTACAGAATTATTTTAAAAACTAATGGTAGTATAATATAGCAAAAAAAGTTATTTTATTTTAGCTGTATACTTGATTCTTATACATGCTCAAATAATTTTAAACAAGAAATTTTAATTAAATTAAAAGATTTTTCTGCAATACAATTAATTATTTTGCATATAAATTTTAAAATAATACCTTTTTAAGTAAACTACTTCACCCTTTTCACAAGTTAACTTATGGGCATGTTTTGCACCATCAATAACTTTTGCACCATCTCGAGGTCTAACAGGTAGTCTTTCAATAACACAATCTGTAAAAAAAAAGTTAATTAATAAATTTATTTACAAAATATATTTAAACAACTTTATGATTTTTTTCGATATCAGAGAAAACCTAATTTAAAGCAACTATTCTATCTTTTACCAAAGAGAAAAACTACACGAGAAATATGCTTTAAAAATAAATAAAATATACTTGGTATTGGTACAGAAATTGGTATTGATCATAACAAAGCTAACATCAATATTATTTCTTATTTACTTGTAGGAAAAGAATAAAGTATTCTGCACCAATATTGCAAACATTTTCAAAATTTGTAGTTTAAACTTTTTCATTTAGTTTTAACTATTACTCAAAAAGCTCATTTACATTTTGCATGTATTTTTCCTCCATCTATATTTTTTGTATTTATTCAAGACATTTAAACTTAAGTTTTCTATAATTACAGCTATCAGTATTTCTTGAAGTTTTCAAAATTATTATTTAACTCGTGACATTGAGGCACTATCTTGAACTGGATTTTCCATTCTGGTTGGTCATCAACTCCCTGTTGTTCAAAATAATAAGCACTTTAATTTGAACTATTGTCTTGTGGTCTTTCAATAAAGAGCCAGCCTTTCCAATCAGCCAGAAAGTTTTATCCAAGTTGGTTTACTTTTCAGAGCAAAATATTTTGCTCATTGGCATATTAGGATGACTTTTGTTAGTACAAATTATTTCAAGTTTATAATTTTATTACTAAAAGAATCAAGTTTCCTTTTTCATTTTTTTTTTAAAGTTTTGCATCATGTTTCTAAAAATTTATTAAAAACTGTTTTGTTATAAATATTGAAAAAGTTTGATGTAAATATATGCATTTCAAAAGCAACATTATTTTCATGTGCACAACACAATGAGATACATTTTTTTTTTTCATTAACTAAAAATTAGGCTGAATTTTAAATATTTTTTTAACAATAATCTCTGAAAATATTACTGCACAAAAATAAATTTTGCTCCATTTCAAAATTTTAAAAAATGTCTTTTAAATAATTCTAATTTAATAACTGTACACATTAAAAAATTACCTAATTTTCAATAATAAATTATGTTGTTGCTCACAAATTCATTCCATTTCCATTGTTTCATGACACATTTAATAGCATGATTTTGTTCCACTTTGATAACAAAGGATTCTGCTCAATACTTGTGTAGTTTATAGGGCAAATAAAAAATTGAAACAAAAATATTATGAAATTTAGGTAACAGAAGATCCATGCATTTAAATTTTTAATTGAGCTACAATGTTATAGGATTGGAATTCATTAGCAAGGTTCATGTACATAATAAAAAGATCCTATGTAAGACAATTAAAAATTGACAATATTTGACAATTTGGCAGAATTATAGAAAAGAAAAAGTATATCTAAACAATTTAAATGAAATTAAATATAACCAATATTACTATGAAATAAGTAGTCTTAAATAATTACATTCTTTTATTATAAACTAGTATGCTCACTGTTTTTTTTTTAGGAGGCAGGGGTGAATTTCTGATTATAAAATATTATTTAGAGTTTTCTATAGTAATACTAACAAAAAGTAATTTTTTAAAAGAAATTTTTATACCATGCTTTGAACAATTTATGCAAAGTTCTTTTATACTAAACCATCAAAATAAAAAATGAAATAATATCTACTCTAAAAATATAATAATTTTTTACCACATTTTTACTAAGCTTTTAAAATATTACTAAAATAAGCTTTGTCAAACGTAAATAATAAGCTTTTTTTTTGTATTAACTATTTAGGGATATATAAATTATATGTTTTGAAAACTTCATTTAATATTGAAACAAAAACTTTTAAATAAATGAATATTTTGATAGAAAACACAAACATATTCACATTTTGAAAATGATTTCATTATTTAAAACACTTTCATTATTTTAATCAATTTATTTTCAATCAGATTAGATAAAGAGATATATTAGAAATTTTTTAAAGACATATTCAATAATAAAATATTGACATATTAAAAATACAAAATACATAGATTATAATTTAATCAATATATAAATATTATATGAATTTAAACATGATAAAAATTTCAAATTAAACTAAAAAAAAAAAAAAAAGAAAAAAAAAAGAAAGAAAGAAAGAAAAAAAGAAATTGAGAATTTTAAAGGGGAAAAATATTTTCTCATAACAAAATACCTCAACAGCTGAAATTCAAATACTAGAAATCTTTAAATCTTCTTTAAATGTTTTTGATGCTTAACATATTTTGTATTCAGGGAATTAGAAAATAAAAATATTTTTTCAAAATAAAAAATTGTAATATTAAAGAGCTAGTATACACATACATATATTTGCATTTATCTGAACATGGAAAAAAATTAATTTCAACAAAATGTTATTAAGTAATGTTCATTATAATAAAATCTAAAACAACTGCCACATTCATAAATTTGATATACATCACAATACACTAAAATCTCAATTGCTTGAGGGTCATTGCATTTAAAACAGCAACACACAATTCAACACAGAGTATGAACCTCACCATTTCAGACTAGTTTGAAATTTGGCACAAATATACTATTGGTATATACTTTTTTATGAAATATGAAATTTTATTGAGCTATGTCAAATACTTTTTGAATTATAAATCTCTAAAATTCTTAAAAATGAGGCTAAAAACAGTGAATGGCAATTTTTTGAATTATTGTAGAAGCTTCCCTAATTGAGTTAAGAGACCTGGAATAGGTGATATTTCGCAGCATTTTTCATGCTATTTGCTATGATATTCAAAAGCATACAGGTTCAGATAAGAAACATTTCTTAAAATCTAATATAAAATTTTAATTTTTTTCAAAAAATATATAATTTAAAATTTTCAAATTCCATGAATTGTTTGCATTGTTGTAAATCACATGACGAAATTAACGATGGTTAATGATTTCATTGTTGAAAAAAGAAATAAAAACTAAAGCTTCTTTTTCATTAATTCCTTTTTAAATTAATTTTAATTAATATAATAATGTTAATATTGACATTTTTATGAAAATAAACATAAACACTGATATAGATTCCACTTATCAAAAGTATTAGAATCAAGTTAATAGGAAAAAAATCAAAAAAAAAATTAAACCAAAAAAATTATTAAAAAATATAAAAAAAGAATCCGGCCTGAAGACTTTTTCAAGGGTCACCCTCAGGCAGGGATTCAAAGAAAGAGATTTTTTCTGTGAGGACATACAGACATTGTCTAATAATGATTCCTCGTTACCCGAAAATCCCCTGAAATTATGCTCAAGAGATATACCATTTTAACAGAAAGGAAATACAAAATAACAAATTAGAAGAAAATAACCACAACAAAGTAAAAAAACAAAAACAAAAACTAGCACTAAAATTAAAATTAAAAACGAAAAGGCCAGAACATACCATCCAACAATCAAGGAAACTTTAAACTATCGATTGTGATTCCCTGCTTTTAAAAAAATTAATGGTAAATTATGTAAACAGAGGTAGGCTCCCAGCGCCATCTATTGAGTGATCCAATATGCAAGGAAAGTTCTATTTTTATTTAAGCCAAAGGATTAATCCCAAACCATACCTTGTTTAATTAAAAAATTGACATTACAGTAATTTCTAGGAAATTCATTTTTAATTAAATTTTTAAGGAGGATGTTTGATGCTTCAATATATATATATATATATATATATATATATATAATACCTGTTTATCATTTTAAGCTTGAAAAAGTTTCATTCATTTGGTCTATATTGCTGTCAAGAACATTAAGTCCTTTCAATAAGAGTCACAAGATAAAACTGAATCTATATCTGAAACCCATATAATTTCAGCATTTCTGGGACAGGAGAAGAAAGATGAAAAGTTACATTTATTTTATATCGAAGTCTTCATTTTTCTCTAAAGCATATCCAAGCCACCAATAAAACAGAGATTTGGCCTGAAATGTCTGTTAATTTAATTAAATTTCGAAAACTTTTTAATGCAAAGAAAAGTTTTTCACTAATATTTTAGATGAAAATATGGGAATGAATACATGATACTGTGTTTCATTGAGGGACAAAATTTGATCAAAGCGATACTTCAAGATACAACCCAATTCAACATAATCTTATTCAAATGAATATGAAAAGTCTGTGTTTTTAATCTTTTGAATCGCCCATTCAAAAAGTTGTAGCAATATTTTAATTTGGTTTCCATTGGATCTTTGCAAACTGGCACAAATTACCAGTCTCTTTGCAGAACTCCCTAATAATCGCAAGATTCCTTTACCATGAACTGTGCAAAAAAGTGTCATTCTCCTTTTCTTTTAATATCTTCTTGATGAAAGCAGAGGTTTAAGAATTTCTTTTTATTATTGTATAGGGCAGGAGATACATCTGAAAAAAAAATAAAAGATCTTTTTTAGAAGATCTTCTAATTTAGCTGTTAAAAAAGATACAAGTTTCTTTTGGAATTTGCACATAGCAACTGTATTGTGCACTAAAATAACAGAAATTATGCTGTCATTTTCAAAAAAATCACAGATGACAATGAAGTATGATTCTTTTAGATTATCTTTTGTGTAGTTAAGGTATGAGAATGGCAATGAAATCATGCTGGATTAAAGAGGACAACCTGCTGCAGAACAAATCAAATTATTTAAATTCTTTCTCTAAAATTTGTAGATTACAATGGTCAATTGTAACCCATTAATGGAATTAAATTTCTTTTTTTTATTGAATTTTCAGCAAATGATTCTTCCAAAATTTCACACATCTCAGTCCCATCTGGACAAAAAGCACATTTCCCATGTTGCAATCAATAAACGATGAATTAAAAGGAGTTTTGCAAGCCTCTGCTTGTAATTTTGCATTTTCCCATTTCTTACGATATTCCATTTAGTATTTTCTATCATTTGTTCCCTGTTTTGGAGAATAGCACAACACACACAGAGCATGTGTCACTTTTACTGGCTAACACACAGTGTTTAGGTCTCAGTTCGGCAAATTCAGAGAAACTTATTTTTATGTTGATAAACTTGTCCTTAAAATTTTTATATGCTTCTTTATGGTTATACAGTACGAATCATTTGAGAAATTGATTTACTTCCATCATCTTCAATAATTATCACACAATCTTTTATACCCACTTTGCCCTACTAATTTCATTATGCTCATAAAATGGATTGCTTCAAATGGATTCATGGTTTCATTTGTTTCCCATTGTTTTTGAAGTTTTTTTTATTATACACCCAAAATTTTGTTTTTGAAGTTTTTTTTATTATACACCCAAAATTTTCACCTAATTTCCAAAATAACTATGGAAATCCCATAGCTGTTGGAGGGTACGTGGCATGGTCAAGTTCCATAAAATGCAAGAAAGGCCTAAAACCAATAGTAGCTTCAGCTGCTGGAAATCCCATTTTGTCAGAGACAAGAATTTCATTGTTCTAAGGAATAATCAGCTCAGTAATAAATTTGAATTCTCACACACCTACCTAACAATGATGGGGGAAAAATGCCAACATGGTTAGTTATTAATTTGAATTTGAATTAGTCTGTTGGAGGGTACGTGGCATGGTCAAGTTCCATGAAATGCAAGAAAGGCCTAAAACCAATAGTAGCTTCAGCTGCTGGAAATCCCATTTTGTCAGAGACAAGAATTTCATTGTTCTAAGGAATAATCAGCTCAGTAATAAATTTGAATTCTCACACACCTACCTAACAATGATGGGGAAAAAATGCCAACATGGTTAGTTATTAATTTGAAAATCGCTGTCATTTACGACTTTACTCTCCAAAACATTCACAATATTTTCCTGCAAATCAAGTTCATTCACGCTAAAGGTTTTATCAAGATCATCCCCACCAATTATGATGATAAATCTAAAATAACTAAATTTTCATCATAAAAACTAACGAGGAATTTTTCCTACCTGAAGATCCAAATTTCAGACCTAGCAAAATTGTTGTTAAAGGGCTCTCATTTTACCATGATAAAGAAGAATTTTTTCAAGAATTTCAATATCCTAATCCCAAATTTTCCAACTCCATAGTTTTTGTCAAAAGAATTTTTATCCAATTTGTTCAACTGGTTAAAATTCAAAAAGATGGATCCTACAAACATATCTACAATTTCACATATCTTTACAACTTCCAAATTAAAATTAAAAGCTACAGAAAAAAGAACAAAGCTACTCCATGTTTTCAATGGGCAGGATTCTTTCACAATATGCAGAATTGCAAATGCAATCCATGCTGCATTGACTATAATGACAACCAGTCAATTAGAGACTGTGTTTAGAAGAGCAGAATCCTTGAGCTTATATACATTGATTGCAATGAAAGTGGTCATCTGGCTTCACGCCATGGTTGCAAAGTTATGCAAACCATGTCTGAAAACTGCCCCACAACCAAAACAGACTTACACTCAAACAATAAAGAACTCTCTTCCTAAGTCCCACCTCCAACGAAATTCCAAAATCTTTTACCCAGATATCTTAAATCCCAAAAACCTAAATGAACTTAAGAAATAATAGCCACAATTAAGATATCAAAGCAATCTTCCAAGAATTTCAATTCAATTTAATGCTGTAAAATTTGTGAAAAATGCATTGGATGCCAAAGATAAAAAAAAAAAAAAAAAAAAAAAAAAAAAAAACTCATCATCCTTAATATTCTATTAAATCTGTAATAACCCTTTTTATACTTCATCTCTGAGTGGCTGTTTACAAAGACAATATTTAAACACAGTTCCCTTTTTATTTAAATTCTCTTATTGCTTCGCCAGACCTAACACCTTCCTCTAACTAACTATGTCGAAATCCTATCATGTAAAATGTATCCTCTGCTCTTCCTTAATTTCTTTAAACAAAATATTATGTTCTTTTATTCCACATCCGCAAATGTTCATTACTGTTATGCAAGTAAATGTTTATTTAAATCTGCAATCAACATCTTTTCTTATGTAATTGCATCTGTTTGATATCTTCTCTCAACTTTATTAGGTCTGAAAATTAAGAACTCTGAATTTAAATACCCTGCAATCAATCCCTCAAATTATATTAAAAATTATTTATCTTTTGAAAATTCACTTTTCTGGACTAAGAAATAGAAAAACTTCTATATGTTCAAAAATCTGTTCCTTCCAATTGGGTGTTTCACTTTCTTATTTCCTAGTATATGGTTAGTAGATTAATAATATTAGAAGACCGGGATAGTCTGGTTGGTAGGGAATTTGATTCGCCTCCCTTGGATTGCGAGTTCAAACCCTACAAGCTGAAGACTCTCTGTGCATGTGGTGGCTGGCACACATATAAATCTGTTGTGGTCACAAAGTCCTCCATACCGAGAGTAATACCACTGGAGGTACTGGTTCAGAGGTGATCGTTCTCTGATACAGGTCTAAATTATGATCTGTGAATAAAATGTCTGAATGAAGACAGCCCCATAAAAAGTGCTGCCATATGAGTAGCTAAGACATACTCTTGGCCCCAGATGGCGCTACTAAAAAACAAAGGACGCTCTCTTGGTTTAAAAAAAAAAAAATTGCCGACACCATCAATGGACTTGTTTATGACAATTGCTATTAGAAACAACAACAGATAAAAAATACTGCATCCCCGACAGCTTAGTAATTTTCATCATAAATATTATGTTCATATATTCAATAAACAATATTAAAAATAATAATTATTATGACAATAAAATAGGAGGATTTATCTAAGTTCAAAATAGGCTTCCAATGCAATTTTTTGTTTGTTTTGTTTCCCATTCGCATTTATTAATCTGCATATTTGATTATGTTTTCATTAATCATATATATGATAATAATTTTAAAATAGTCATTTGCTTCATATATTGTTTATTATCATTCAACATTTTTTATGCTTCAGGATATCAAGTTGGCAATTCTTTTCATTTTGTATAAGAAGGATTAAAATAATTTGAGACATTCTTTTTGTTGAGAATAAACAAAACATCAGCTGAAGAATAATTTACTAGCCAATCATTACCTTTACTTGATAGATCATTAATATCACATGAAATTAATAAAACTATCTCAATTTCTTTTTCAGTAACTTATTACTCATAATGGGAAGTGAATTAACACAAAAATTAGATAATGTGAAAATCTTCCTTAAAACATGTAGTTGAAATCAAAAATAAATATTTAAAAAAAAAAAAAACTGAAGAAAAATTTTCAGAATAGAACTGGAACAAGGAAGTCAGTAATCATTAAACTATATGGATAAGAAAATTCTACAGTCATTGAAGTTTTTCAAATCATTCTATACCATTTTTTTCTGATACTTTGTATTTACAATAAAAAATTTCCTTTAAGGAATAAATAAGATGCAAGGAATCCACAATTCCAATGACAATAATAGGATTAACCCTTCCATGAAAAAACTGCCATAAAAGGCCACAGTGCAATGCAATGATAAGTTCATTCAATCATTACAATAACCTTTATATTAGAAAGACAGTCTGATACTTTACTGGACTGAAATAGACTTTATATTAGGAAGACAGTTTGATGTTTTACAAGAAAATAAAGAACTATATATATGTGTATAGCATTTCAATGGAAAAATTTTCTGTCAGTAAGTAGCTATAAAATATTTTCTATTCTACGCTAATTTTGCACGGTAATTGTAATTTAAATATAGGCAACTTTTGAAAGTGTACAGCTAACCTATTTAATGAATGTTTCTCTCATCAAATTACAAATGTGCATCTTTAGTTAAACTATCTTAAAAAAAATATCCTTAAAGATAATTAGAACCCCCCCCCCCCGACTTCACACAAAAAACCATTTCTGAAGAGCAACATCTTTTGCAAAGAGCCCGGACATCTGAAACCAGCCATTATTTAATATTAAGTTCAAACTGTTAAATCATCATTCGGTATCAGAGAATCAAACCCCAAATGTGAGAAAATGTTCCATTCTAGCTACCTTTATATGAAAATTTTTTCCTCTTAATGACACAACCTTCATTCTATTTCCTCTTAATTTTGATTTAAAAAAAAGCAATATTTATAAGCTCTATCTCCAAGAACACAAAGGTACAAAAAGTATTATATAAAAAACTGAGTTAAAATATTCTAGTTAATCGAGTTTGAGTACTGAAAAGATCTCATTAAATAATACTTTAGATAAACTAATAATTTTTAACAATAAGAAATGATATTTCCTAAAATAATGCAGGTTATTCTACATTTAAGTTTGTTATAATGAACAACAAATTACAAAATGCGAAGAAAAAAAAATGAAAAATATTCTTAATCTTATAGAAGTAGCACATCCCTTATTTAGATATAATTTAGTAATATAGAATTAAAGGTTTACTACCATTTTAATAGTTTTTTGGATTGTCTCTATAAAAACAACGAAACAACTTATATTCTGATTTAGCAAACCTTTCAAAAAGTTTTTTTTCACAAAATTTGCAAATTAATGAAATCATAACAGAAAATATTTAAATTAAAATGTAAAAACTGCAACTGAAAATCTAACGAAAGTACAATACTTTACATGCATACATAAACTGAGAAAGAAAACCTAATTAACATACGAAACAAGTAGAGAATAAAATTAAAAAGAAACATAAGTAACAAAAACAAATCCAAGTATTAAATTTTTTCTTCTTTTAAATTTTAAGCTAATGGTCAAAATAATACCAACCTAAAATTAGAGCTATGTTACCACATAAGCAATAATACACGTTCAAAGGTTTATCTTCATTGTATTCTTCCTGATCTTTAGTATCAGAACATATAACACTCCTAGAAACCACTTTAGGCATACTTAAATATTAATGTAAATTTAAATTTAGTATGCTCAGGTAGGATTGCTTTTGAAGCTTCTTTAATATATGTGCAATGGAAAAAAGGAATGAGGTTTGTTTTCCGGCGTATGCTCCAGAACGGATTCTTAGCTTGTGCCGGGTTCACAAAAATCAAAACTCGAATATCACAAAATATGTGCAATGTATTTCGCATGTATGAGAAAAATTTAGCAAAAAATCAACAATCAGGCAGTTAAGGGGGGAAAAAACATAATATTAATAGAAGTAGAAGTATTTTGAAAAATCAAGAGTTTTTTTTTTCTTTTATGTTCACAACTTTATAAAAAAAAACTGTAATTTTAATTTTATGTAAAATTCAACTTATATAGAAAACTATAGTGTTTTTAATTTATTTATTGAGTCTTATCATACAATTTGATGATTTTCTGCTTCAATTTCAACTAATGTAACTTCAACTGCATCTGTTTGAAATCTGCCATTCCATGTTTTGAAGTTTCATTTAAAATTTAAATCGGTACTTCATGCTTACAATATGATTTGAAATCGGCAATATGAAGTTTTGCAGGATATGTACTCCCGTCACAAATCCTTAAATTTTGGCCAATATGTTCCAAACGATAAAGTAATTTTCAGTCTGTCCTGTTTTACATGGTTTTATTTGATTTGTGTTGTCAAACGTTGAATAATTAAAATTTCATTTTTAGGTTTTGAACAAGAAGGTCCCTGAAAATCCTAAATATAAACATGTAAAGCCGGCAATAGATACAGGTTCGATTTCTCTTCACTCTAGATCATTGAAAAATTGATATTTTTATGTTGTATTTCTATGTAAATCTGTAAAAAATACGGGGACTTATACTAATTAATATTTTATTGAATCCATAATGGAATATTTTACAAAATAAATTGTTGGCTTTCTTTTTTTAAATTATGGTATAAAATAAAATCGCCGTATAATGAAATTTATCAAAATCTAGGGTTTTATTTGGGTAAAATTTATCAAAATATGTTTTTGAAACTTATATATTTGTTTAAAAAGTGCAAAATAAAAAAACTCAAGAAAATGCTGATTTAAATTTTTTTCTGAAGAGGTACTTTCTATTAAACAAGTTTGCTAAGTTATTTTTATAGTTTTAAAATGCCAATACTACACAATTTTTATTATATATTTACAAGATTTTCTAAATGTGTAAATGCTTTTAATCTGTTTATTAAATGAATTTGTGTCACTTAACTATGAAATATACAAAATTTGGTATTGTCTTTTATTCTATTATTTCCTACTTTTAAGTATTTTTAATACCTTTTTTCAAAGAAATATTTTATTCAAAGATATGCTTTAACACTTTTTGCTTTAATTGCTAATTTTTAAATCTTATTTGAATAGATAAAAAAAATCATCAGCAGCAAAGAAATGAAATCGTTTTGTAGTTTTTCCAAATTTTTAGTTTTGCTTTAATTACTAAATTTTAAATTTTATTAGCATAGATAAAAAAAATCATCTGCAGCAAACAAAGTAAATGAAAGTAGTTTTTCCAAATTCATTTACTTAAATATGATATTTTAAGATTAAAAAAAAATGAAAATAAAAATTTGATTTTTTTTATTATAGGGAATACAACAATATTTATAAATATTTAAATTAATGTTTGTTAATGTATTTTTTTTCAGTTATATATTTGGATTAGTTTCAAAATTCATTCTAATTTGGAATATGAATTTTTTTATTTATCGTAAATGCAATTTTTTATAATGTTTTTCTACATATAAAATTTTGTTTTTATGTAATTTGATAGTTTAGTTATTTTGATTTCAATCCAAATAAATATTAATAATTTTTAATTACTTATTATGCTATTAATGGATTTCTTCAAGTTTTTTTTTCTTATGTCAATTACACATCCTTTGTCTGGTTGTAATGAAATCATAGCATTACAAACACTTAATTTAATTTCATTATGAATTAATTATCATTGTATTATTCTATCTTTGTTTTTAACTCAAATGTATTCATATTGAATTATATAAATATGGAATATATCAACTATGATGTAAAATAGTAATGTTATGATTGCTCATTTTCAACAGTGTAGTTTTTTTACTTTAAAACAATATTTTGCAAAATCTCATGGACACAGATAATCCTTATTTAACAATGGAGTTGCACTATAAGAACCTATCAGATGCTAACTGCATTGAGTAGCTGAAACATCTCCCCCTTTTGAGAATAATGTGACTAGTGAAGTTTACATTTAAGAGATATTTATTAATAATAGTGTTACCATCTAAAGAAAACTTCCCCAGATTATCAAGATAAGAATTTCTATTTTAATTAAATTTTACTGGAACAAATGATTAGAGTGAAGATATAATATAATTTTTTCTTGCTCATCATATATCATTTAAATACATCTTTATAAAGAGAATACCTGAAACATTATGCTTTTAGAGCTCTGGAGCAGCTGTAATTGAGAGGTTGAAAATACTGATTGAAAGAAAATGCACCAAATAGTGTGTATAATGATGTTTGTAAATCTGTTAATCAAGGTTATTGGATAATTCTTGATTAATGGTGATCGGCATTTCAACCATTTCTGAGTATCGATTTCTGTGACTGTATTAATTAATTTCAGCTGTAATACATTAATTTATATATTAATTTGCTTCTGAATGCATGTCTAAAAAAATTTGCTGAATTATTTGAGGCCATTTTAAGCCCTTAATCACAAAGTGTAAAAGCTTAAACAACCAGCAGGAGTGGTCTCTCCAAAACTTTCTGGCATAATCTCTCATTGCTTATCAAGCCAGAGAATGCCTTGCATGGTACTGGCATATAATTATTATATAACATTAACTTTTGGTGTGAATTTAGCATTTTTACTGAATCTATGATGTAATCCTTGGTGATTTAATTCCTTTAAATCGCTTTAATAGCATTGAAAAATCGAATTTGTGTTTTAGTCACATTTTTCTCAACCAATTGAAACAAAAATTTGCCACAAAATTGTATCTTCATTCACAAAATTCCATATCATATTTGATATATTTGAGTCACTGTATTTAGATGTTTCTGAAAGTACAGACTGACAGATTGTCAACTGTTAATTAGGTTTGGTTCAAAATTTGACAGGTGTTTGGACTATGGAACTTAGATATGTGTACCAAATTTTAGCTATCTAGCTCACTTTATTTTGAAATTATCATGTTAACTTATATTCAAAGAGCCATACAGATGGATTTCCTCTGAGCAGAATCTACTCAAAATTTGGTTGAAATCTGCAAGTTTGATGTAAAGACTACATACCAAATTCTAACCCACTAGTTCAAAGCATTTTTGAGTTATCTTTGTCATAGACAGACAGATGAACATTTTCCAAACTCATGGAGGGTTAAAATACGGAGATTCATCAGAGTATCGAGCTCAAATTTTTTGGTAATTACTATACTTTCTCTATACTACATATATAAGAAAATAAAAAAAAAAAGAGGGAAAAAAAGAATTTTTGAAGATAAAAAACTTTTTTAATCATTTTACTGGAAAAAAAAGAGTGACATGAAATTATCTGTTTTATGTTAGCACTAACACCTCTTTTTTAAATTTTAGATTATATTTTTTTGAAAGATTTTATAGATTTTGTTTTTATTTATGTACAGGTAAAAATGTAAAAAGGCATATTGATGAACTCAAAGAAAAGCAAAAGAGTAAGTTATAATATTTGAATATTAAGTTTTCCCAAGGCATTGCTTATCTTAATTTGAATACTGTTGAAATTTTTGCATTTTGATAATTCAATTACATTGTTTTTAAATATTTCATTAATCACAATTATTTTCATTCTTAAATGGTTGCAGTATAATGGATGTAAAATCTATTGCATTACATTTCCAATTTTGATAAATTTTTTCTTTATAACTTTAATTATAAGTCCTAATGAGTATTCCGCTTTTGAAAAAAGAAAATCAGATTTTAATGCTTTTAAGTCAGATGCAATATATTTGTGGGCCTGTTAGATATTAGGACTGATGGAGGGTCAATGTTGGTTAGCTATGTAGCTAGCTGGAGTTTTCTCGCTTTTAGCAGGCTGAACATTGTGGCCAGGTCACGAGATATCTCGTTTTCTTGTGTTTTTTTTCGCCTGAATCAATGCATAACCAACCAGAAGCAAATATTTTTGTTACATTACCAAGGTAATGAAACCTTGCACATTCTTATGATTGATTAACAAACTGAATGTTGACGTTTCAAGTATGTGGAAATAATCAGTCAGTATAGCCAGTATGTTGGTAGATCTGTGCTGCTCATTTACCATACCTTATAAAGTGCTTTATTATTGTACATTTTGTTATTTCAAAGTTTGTGTTTTAATTTGTAAGGAAACAGCTTATTATAATGTATAAAATCTTATGTAATAAATAGATATAAAAATATATAGTAATATTTAAGAATACTGTATGTAAATATAATACCAAATGCAAATTTAAAATGTGCATGCATACATCCTATTGCTTACCAAGCATGCTTCTAGAGCATTAAAAGATGTGAGAGTTGCATTGTTGTGAGTTGAGCTAGCAGAGCGCCATATGCAATGTGTTAATAATAATTGCATTCTGATTTTCCTGTTCTAATTCATTACTTACTATTTTTTCAACTTGCATAATTTTTTATTTATCCATTTCAGATTCCCACCACAAGAAGGATGAAGTTTTTAATCGGGTCAAGTTTTCCACTTTCATAAAACTAGTAAGTATAGTGAATATATATCAATTCCTTTTTGAAATTTGATTGTGCTATATTTTATTTTGAATTCTATTTTTAGGGTTTCATCATATCTTTCAGTTATCCAAAATTGGACAATTAAGTTTTACATTGGTTTCAGTTACATATTTAATTTAAATCTTTTCAATGATTTAGATAATTTGTTTAAGTGCAATGATATAAAAAAAGTTATGCTAGTAGTTTTAATTCTCTTGATGCTTTTTTAAAAACTTCTGATGTGATAAATATTAATTTCCCATCCATTTTCATTTAATGAGGTGCAGGTATATCATGTCACAGGTCTTATGATTGCTTTCATTTTGTACAATTGAAGTAACTGTAATTTATCACTTAACTATTTCAATTTTTAAAAAAAGTTAGATTATTTTTAACTGTAAGATATTTTGCATTTCAGTTTAACTTGTTAATGTCCAAAGTAATTTTAAGCATAAATCTCAGTAAATATCTCTTAAATTTTGTTAAACAAAAAGTTAAGTAAAATATAATTGTTAAAAAAAATTTCAGATAAATGGATAAAAGAGCATTTTTTCTTGTAGATTATATATTAAAAACACTTTTAAAATATCATAATTTTTTTTTTTAAATTGGAATTTTTTTGAGTTTCTTTCATTACTTACAAAAGAGGGGGGGGGGATTAAAATGCCATGTTTTGGTAATCTGGTTAATGGATTTTATTATGCCAGTTCAAAATTGCATTAACAAGAAAAAAAAGCTTATCACTTCCTTAACCAGTAATATGTTCAAATTTTATTATAATATAACAAAAGAGTTTAATGTTTCACTGTTTTATAAATAAAATCTGATTGTTAAAACATTGAAATCATTAAAAATGCTTAAATCTTCTGTATCTGTGTATTTTTGTTTAATCAACTTATTTGTATGAGCTTATGAACTTATTTGTAAATTTATGAGCTGTAAAAATTAATATTCAATAGTTATGAAAAATATGCAGAAAAAAAAGCTATTGTACATTTATAAATAAAATAGGTTTCAGAGATGATTATGAAATTTTTTATTTATTCTCAAAGATAATTTTTTTAGAAAGTTAAAAAGAATTTTTTTAGGAGAATAGTAAGAGTTTAACAATATGTAACTGTGACACTTATCTTGGTTTTATATGTATTATAGAGAAGGCAGTAATTGCTTAAGTTTTTAAAATTTAAATGTTAATGTTTTTTTTAAGTATGATCAATTTGATTTATATTCCCCTTTCCTCTTTTATTTTTAGTTGCACAAAAATAAATAACATTCTTGAACACAGTTTTTGTTCTAATGCATTTTCATATATTAAAATTTTATTTGCACATTTTTACATGCTTTAACAGACTGGTTTATTTCACAGGCCATTACTGTTGCCAAAGAATCTTTCAAACAAGAAGAAATAGGAGGTAAAATTTTTTATTAATGTGCTTTGCATTTGATGCATTAAGAGGGATAAATTTGTGAATCTGAATTCTCATATTTAATAGAAATAAGAATGATTTTTAGTATTTCATGCAACAAAACTGACTTTTCATTTTCTTTGTTTACCTTCAAAACAATGTTTTTAAAAATTCATTTCTTAGTTTAAAAGGTAAGACTAAATAACTGATTGTTTAAAGGATTAGACGTGTCATCTAATCAACATTCTTCAATGTTTGTAATAATATAAATGGTTGCTTTGAATTCAATACATAACTTCAGATTGCAAAAGAAAACATGAATTTTTACAGTTGTATTCATAATTTATTTTTGTAAGTAATAGTGTCATTTTTAAGTGTGTATTTCATTAAATTTAATTTATTCTTAAAGAGAGTGTTAAACTAATTTATTATTTGGTTTTAATTATGATAAATTGTTTTCATTCTATAATTTGAAAAAACTGGTTAAAATTAAAGTATCTTCAAGATTCTTTAAATTACTAATAAATTTTAGAAGGAGGAAAGGGCTCATTTTAACACTTAACTGGGGATGTGCGGTCTGTGAGACCGCTAACGATGGACTTTCTGTTACCCCTATTCTATTTTTAGCTCAATTAAATGGATTGACCCTGTAGTTTCCTGTTTTGTGATTTTCAATACTTTTCAACCGATTTCAGCGGATGCTTTTAAAGTAATTCAGTTATTTCTTTGAGCGCGGTCTCTAAGACCTCACCTCCCTGTTAGTGTCTTAGTGATAAACAAGGCTGAGCAGATGGCGCTAAAACTTGGGACCCGAAATATCATCCAGTTTACTGATCCTATTATGAAGAAGTGCTCCGGACACTTTTAAATGAAGCAGAAAGTGATTTTAGGATAATTATACAGAAGAGTTTTTCGATGAAAGTTCACATTCAACTAATTTTGATATGTGTGATCAAACATATTAATTTTTCTAGTGATAATGTATTTTGAAAAATTAATAAAATATATTAATATACCAAGAGATATATATACAGAATTTATAAGTTGATTTTTATGCTAGTTCGTAGCCTGTATGTTTAAAATGCCCTAGAAAACTGTGCTATGAAAGTAACACAAGCCGATAAAAAAGGGCCAATTTTACCCATTGTCAATTTTTTTTTATATATAATTGTTGAATTTTACATTACATTGTTTTCTATATACCTTCATTTACTGTAAAAATAAATATCATTTAAAATGCAATATCAAGAATATTATTTATTGTAATATGTAATTTGGGAAGAAAATGTATGTTGCAGTGCATTTACTTTTTTCAATGATAATATATTTTGAAAAATTTCCAAAGCATATCTATATATCAAGAAAAATAACCGCAAAATATATTGGCAGTTTTTTATACTAATACATTCATTAGAACATTTAATTTTGAGTGTAAATGAAATGCGGTCTCATAGACCACACCTCCCCATTTAAATCCTAAAATTTCACATTGCCAGTTAAGGGTTAAATTATTGTTCCATTTTGGGACAAAATACCATCATTGATTTGCTGTATGCATATTATTATTTGGATATTATTATCCATGTTATTATAATAAACAATTTTTTAAAAAATTGATTTTTAAAAATTTTATAATATTTTATATGAGTGTTTATTATTTTATGTAAACTGAAATGTTCTTTTTATATTCTTATTTGAACTTTATCTTGTTTTTTTTTTTTTTTTTTTTTTTTTGCAAATAAACATTTTCTTACATTAATTGCATTTGCTCTTTTCTTATTAAAAAAAAACTAGTCACTTTATTACCAAATAAAGTTTAAAGAATTTTTTTAAGCTTGTATTGTAATTTGAAGTAATTCTTTTGTTTGAACTGACTCGTATTTAACATTGACATTTCGAATAAGCTTTAACATTAAATTCTTAAAATTTTGAAAATTCATTAACATATATTAAAAAATGTGGTTTAGTAATCTATAAGTTTTTATTTTATAGATATTGGTTCAAAAGAGGTTGTTGAGAATTCCATTGAAACTCACAGAGAAAACAAAAATACTCTGGCCAAGTAATAATGTTTTTTTTTTTTTTTTTTTTTTTTTTTAATGTAATGTTATATCTATATTATGTTAAAGAAATATGTTGATAAATTGACTTCTCAAATGTTTCCTGCCTGTATAAATAAAAAGTTACCAGAAATCATTTTGGTTTAAGTATAAATGGAATAACAATTTTTTTTTTTTTCTACATCTGATTTTTTTTAAAGACAAAAGACTTTCTGCCTTTTAGAAATTTAATAACAAAGTAACTCATTTTATGATTACATTGGAAATTAATTTCTTGGGCAATATAGTGGTAAAATATTCAGTATCTTTGAACATGAATAGTCTAGATTCAGTTCAATTGTTATATTATTTATTCTCTTTAGGTTATAGCAAATCATCCAAAGTTTTGTACCAGAGAATCTCTCTTGAGATCCTATTGAGAAAAATTGTTTAATAATCTATTGTATATCCAAGCAGTCTATCAAAATTTTTTATATTCCATGAATAATTCTCTTACTGTTAGCAGTCATCATCTCCTATACTTGTTAATATATTAAATACATACTCCAATACTTGTTAATTTTCAAGTATCAGTTCTTATCAGATACTTGAAAAGTTAATTAAGAAAGCATTGTCTATCTAAAATGTCTTAACTGATCATATTCAAATTGTAGTTGACAATGCCGAGATCTAAGTTTCTTCTCTCCCTCCCAGAAATGCAAATTAAACTTAGTGACTTTTATGTGTTTTGAATAATCTCAAAATGAGAAATAATCTCTGAAATACAGGGGGGGGGGAGAGAGAGAGAGAAACTAATTTTTTAAAATTTCATTTTTTTAAAAAAATGTTTGTATGTGTGTGCTTGTATTCATATATGTGGATCACATTAATATTGTGAGTTCTGAGAATTGATCCTTGAACTACAATTTGTCTCTGCTTTAATACTATAGTAATTTTTATAAACCAACATCTTTTAACTGTTTTCATTTATCATGTACTTTTAATAAATTTAATTTGTGTACTTTTACAATTTCTAAAGTTAAATTAAATTTTTTCCCAGTGTACTCATGGGTATTGGAGAGATAGACTTACGTAATGAAAAAAAGAAGCAACCTGTCATTCAACCAAAGATTGAGAAAAAAGTTCCATATCTCTTATTAGATGTCAGAGACAGGGATGAATTTCTTAAATGTCACATCAAAACAGGTGAATTTCTATTCATTATTGGCTTGATTATTATCTGTTGTATGATGATGATGATAATATATATATATAGGTATATATAATATGCACCATTTTTGTTATTGAATAGACTGTTATACTAAACTACCAATTTCAAATATTTACTTCATAGGTAATGTTTCTCAAAATTTTAATTAGATGTAATAGTTAATTGAACATTTTATTGGCTTTCTTCAAAAATTATAAAACATATGACACACAAAAATATTTTATTCATTGCTTTAAAAGCCAACAAACCACTAAATTTTTTTTTTTCCATAAGATTTTTTCTATACTTTTCAAAAATAATTTTGAGCATATTTTATAAAACTTTTCATTGTTTTAGTTATTAGATTCATACTCATACGTGTTGTGATGATGTGAAATAACTTTTTTTTTTTTTTTTTTTGGACATGTTATTGCTACTATATAATTTTGAAAATAAAATATAGACTCTTAGAACCTGAAATACTATTATACTACAATTTTCAAAAAGAGATTCAATCTTTGCTTTTTATGTAAGTAGCAGTGAAAAAAAAAAAAGAGAGAGAGAGAGAGAGAAGAGTGCGAGAGAAATTACATGAAAGTTACCAATCTTTGTTTTAATTCTTTGTTACTAATAAACACATTGCATCAGTTTTAGCCAAATTTTTTCTTTATTTTTATAAATTATTTATTTAAATAAGATGAAACCATATTTAGAAAATATTTTTTTTCTTCTTTTAAATAAGTTTTACAATTTAAAGATATTTTGAATGTTGATAAATAATACATACAAAGGATAAAAATTTATTCCCTACGTCATCGTATTATTTTAATATATTTTATTAATGTTTTATAGCAGTTATTCTTAAAAACTGATGCTTTTTATGTGGAATATTGTAAGTAAAATGAAGTGGATTTTTTATGTATAAACAATTTTCTAATAATTAAAAATATCTTATTTTCCCATTTTCAGCTAAGCATTATCCTGCTGCAATGCTGTCTCGATCAATTGGTTATGAGACAGAAGAAATGAAACTTTATGTATCCTTTTGTTTATTTTGACCTGTGAAACAACTGGAGATAATGTTGATGTATTATATTTAATATTTATAAGCAGTTTTTTATAAAATGTTTTTCCAATAACAATAGTAAATTAAGTTAACAGTTAACAATCCAGTTAATAATAGTAAATTACATCATAAAGAATACCAAGATCCAGTGTTTTCATTGCATCAATTTTTGGGAATTAGTTGCTAAATTTCATGCTTTATTTCATGAAGCTTTAATTCACTTGATGAATTAATTTTTATATTGATATTGATACTAATTAATTTTGAAAATAAAATAAACATGAAATATTGTGCATGAAGTATTTACTTTTTTTGTAATTATGATTTAAAATTACAAATTTAGTCTCCATTTACATTTTTGTTCTTGATAGAAAATGATTTTCACAAATAGTTTTATGATTATAAAAATTGTTTCAGTTACTTTTTATATGCAATTTATGCCTGCATACATACATTTTTTTCTACATAGTACAATTAATTTGGTCTGTGCTTTATCAAATTTATGCTAAGAAAAATGAACATGCTTCTGCTCAATAAAAGCAGCAAAACAAAAATGTGTGCTATTTTATGAATAATTGAATTTGTTAAAGTCTTTCTTTTTAAAAAACCATATCGTTGGAGCTCTACATTTGATTTGCTGTATGTTTTAGAAAATTTTTTTTTATCAGGATATTGTAAGAAGATTGGCAATGACAAAAAGTCATAAAAATCATTCAGTCTTTAAAATTAGCATTTTTTTTCTCCTACAAAAATTAAATTAAAAAAAAAACATTAAAACAGCTGTGTGTTTGTTTTATTGATATACTTTAATTTTTTAATAAACATTTAATTTCAAAATATTAAAGTTTTTAGATTAACAAAAGCTTTATTGGAATAATATTTGAATTCCTTGGAAATATCTATTCTTCAATAATTTGTTTATACTATATGTTAAATGTAATAAATATGTGCTACTGATGGGGTAACCAATGTTGGAGAGTATATATAGTGTATTTGTATTTTATTATGATGCAACATTTTGATTTACTCATATGATTGAATATTATAATTTCAATGCTTTTTCTTTGATTATTAACATTGCATTTAGGTTGTATTGAATAATTGAAAATGCTTTTATTTCCGTACTTATATTTCTTATTAAATATTTACAAAGTACAAAATTTAAAGAGATTGAAAGCCTATGATCTAGAATATGAAGATATACTATTCATATATAAACATGCAGTTTTCAGTTATAATGATAGCATATAATGCAGTATAAACAGCTGGTTAACTGTCTGTCTCAGTGATTAAATGTATCAACACTGTTGTATGGATTCCTTCAATGGGAAATTGCAGCAAACAGGCTTACATTGCACAATTTTTAATATGTTTATGCTCATGTAGTGGATATATTCTTTTTTTTATTATTATTAGAACATTTTCAATTTCAAATGATATGTAATCATTTATAAAACACTTATCATATTTCCTGCATTATTTTCATATGATTGAATTGCTTTCCTTAACATTTCTGAAAGAAAAATAACCGTCCTGAACTTATAATTTTGTATGATGATGATGAATCAACTGCATCACGAGTTGCTACCACTCTTGTACAAAGAGGTTATGAAAATATCTATTTACTCTCTGGAGGTAAAGCATTTTTTTCCCCCTCTTGCATACAGTAGATTTCTAATGTAATATGGTCAAACCGTTTTTCATTTAAAATTCAATAGAAATGTCATTCTTGTTAGGATTTTGTGTTTTTGTACTCATAAGTTAATAATAGATCTAAAAACAGTTTTTATCAGAATCAAGGTGATCTGAAATATGGTATTCATCAATATTTTTTTCTTTGAAATTTTAATATAAAAGAGTAAAAACCCTACATTTTACTGTCAATATTGATGTTTAAGTAATGAAGAAATATATTTTGCTTTCATTAATTCCAGGTTTCTTAAAATAAAGCAATATGCTCGTTTATTTTTAATAGAAATTTGTCTTGAATTTCTTTTCCATCTGTTTGAAATGACTAATAATGAATAATTTGATTAATAATTCTTGAAATAATTTGAAAGGAAGATTTTACATTTACATAAAATTGATTTTATCTAATTAACAGAAGTTTGTTACTCGTAGTCTAGTTGCATTTTTTTAAAATTCAATTCATTCTTCTGGTATAAACTTAAACAAATTATTTTTAATGGTGTAAAGCTAAATATTTTTATTTATTTTAGTTTCAATTTGCAAATCTTACTTTTCCACTCACCCCCACCCTCCAGAACTGTAGTCACTTATTTCACCTAATTTCAGATATTGTATTACTGATGTGTGTTCATGTTTAACTTGAATGCTGTTTTTCTTTTCAAAGAAAAATATGATAAATTGTGATTGTCAGTTAGTAACTTTATTATTTTATTTCAATATGAAAGTACTTCTTTTATGAGTAGTACATTTATTAAATGCTTAATTTGTACTATTTTAAAAAATACATATTTATTTTGCAATGAATCTTGTTAAATAATCAAATTATAGATTATTTTATTTATAATAAATTTATTTGCTGATAAAAAATATGTATGATATATATATATATATATATATATATATATATATATATATATATATATATATATATATATATGCTGATGTATGATATGCATGAAAAATATGCTGATAAATGATTTTTTAATATGTGATTTAGATAAATGATGATTTAGGTTTCTTATGGTATATGTTGCAAATGATTTAATATTATACTAAAATTTTATCATTGTCATTTAATATGAATTTTCATGTTCTATTTTGAAATAGGTTTAAAACTAGGTTATGAAATATTTCCTCGTGCTCTTATGGCTTCAGTTACTACCGGAAATGGTTCTCCTACAAAATATGGGCCAATATCTTCTGTACAAATTAAAACTACCTCATCAGAGAACTTCTCTCTAGAAGATATCCTTTTTCATATTTTTACCTCTAAAGATTGTTATTAAATTATATGAAACATTTCAATGAAAACTTTGTATTCAGATATAGTATTTAAGAGTAAAATTTTTTGAAGAGTTTAATTATATTTTCATAAAATATATAAGCTAATTTTTTAAATATTTATTTTATATTTCTTCTTGTGCATTACTGTATTATATATGAGCATTAATGTGCCTTATGTGTGTACCTAAGCAACCAACTTTTGTGTTTAAAATAAAAATTCAGAAATTTAATCACTTAATGTAGCATATGAGCCAAAACACTGCTCATATGCTACATTACAAATTGATGTCGATAAAGAGTAAATGTAAATCAAAAGAAAGAAAATACATATAAATCCATTAATACCAGCATTATATTTATTAGACAATCATATTTCCCTTCTTTCATTAAACTGAAAAGAAATATCACTTCTTTTTTGCTTTATCTAATTAGTCAATATGTATTCCTAAAATTCTAAACAAGTTTCAGTTAATATATGCCATTCATTACTTAGAATTTAAATTTAAATGTTATTTTGAACCCCCCGCCCTTCTATGACTTTATGAAAATGGAAGGAATTTTAATATAACCATTTTTTTATTCTTAATATTTAAAATAAATTAATGTATAATCTGTAAAAAAGTTTAAAATGTCTTTTCATCAGCATTTTTATTAACTTTTTTTTAAAAATTGAAATTTAATTTTACATTATGATTATTTTAATCTTGGTGTTATTTTTTAACTTACTTTCAATGAATTTTTTTGAGCATTGTGCTTTTGATTAAATTGGGTATTAAAAAATCTAAACTATGAACTATTTCAAATACAGCTAGCTATCTGTCAAAGATTTCAAAAGTAAAACTCTTAACCAGAGAGGAAGATGTCATTATTATGAGCTTCAAATAGGCCATCCTTATTTAACCCAAAAGCATCTTTTGCACTCTGGTCATGTACCACTTTGTAATAAATGCAATTGTGTTTTAACGGTTAAGCATATTCTGTGTGAATGCTAAGAGTTCATTTCATTGTTACTGTTTTTTGCTTAAATGACATTTTAGGTAATAACCCTCATTCAAATATTTTTGCCTTTTTAAAGGATATTTAAATTTTAACACAAAAACCATGTCTAACAAATGTTTGGCACAGAATGATCAAATTTGTGCATTAATCCATAAAGCCAAACCATACCTAAAAAATCTGACATTTCTGTTTCTCAAAAGCAGTTAAGTTAAAAGTGAGTTCTTTCCTCAGATTTGCAAAAAGAAATTTTGTATGTATGTTTAGTATTTTGGCCAAAAATATTAAGAAAGACTGAGTAATGAAAAATTAATTTAAAGTGTTGAAATAAGTGTTCAAGATTCAGTCTTACTGGTGAAAAATTAATGAGTTTCTGTTGGTATTTAACATTGTTCTAAATTATGAGATGCTCTAAAATTTTTAAAGGACATTTTTTTTAAATGCTTGTTATTTATTTAGTGGATAAAAATTTACTTGAGACAAAAGAAATTTATTTAGAATACTTTAATTTTCAATTCGATGTTTATCTCTTTAACTTCATACATGTCAATAACATTGAACAATACATAGAAGATTGTCCTCAAAAAGGTGAGTAATTTTTACATTTTATTTATTGAAATATTTATTTCCTTGATAAAAATTAAAAAAAAAAACAGCTTATAGTTTATCTTAAGTAATTTTATATACATGGCATATACATAATAATGAAAAAAAAAAGTTTCATGCTGGATAACATTCCTTGTATGAGTAAGATATAAAAATTGGCTTATTAATTATCAAAAAATTATCTTAATTCTGTATTATGTTTATTTCTTCCTTTATTATCTTGAATTATATACTCATTCTGATTAATATAAAGAATCAATAATGGACATAAAAGTTTTATAAGTATTAATCTGGAATTTTGTCAGTTATTAGGAATGGTCAAATGTTGTTAGTAAAACTAAATAATGTAATTGCATATTTTATTAAAACACCAATTTATATTAGAGAATAGTCTCTCTTAATGGGTGCTCTGATTTTTTCGATTGCAGCTGATCTTGAATTGTGTAGACAGTGTCTTTCATTATCCTTAAACTTTCTAAAATGATGTACAATACATTTGAAGCAGCGAAATATATTCTTTTAAATCCATTTCTGTACTAATCAGGTTTCCCCAGGAAACCAAGATATGCTTTCAGTTTAATCTTAATCTATGTAAGATTACTGATGGCAATTGAGGTATAATAAGGTATGAAGTATTGATTTTATATATATATATATATAAAATTTGGGACATTTTTGGAGTATTGCATTAAAGAGGGGAAGAGGACTGATTCTAATACACAAACATATATAAATTTAAAGTTACAAACAGAAATTGTAGATTTCATTACACAATTTATTTATAAACTATTTCAAAAATGTATGTAAATGATTATACTATAGATATATTTTTTTTTAATTGCATCGAAATCTGAATTTTAAAATAGTGGTTCCCAGGAGAAATTATTTTTTAAAAATTGAGTTGATAAATTTTTGTTACCTTTTGCCCACCTGTGCCTTAGAGGGCTTAAGTATGGCTTGCTGAAAACAAAGCCAGAAAGATAATGTATTGCATTTTCTGCTCGGTACTCTCAATCAGCAATATTTAAACCTATTATTCTGCATGCTCTTTTGCAGTAAATTGTTTCCTGCTTATGGTTGACTGCTGGAGCTTAATCCTTCAAACAAAATATGGAAATGGATTAGTTACCCCTGAAGGGTTAACCTTGTGCATTGAAGCTGTATCAGACTTCTACTTTAGATAATATATAGGCATTTAAAGAGTGCTTTGATCAACAGAAGAGGCCACATTTCCCTTTTATTGCAAATTCCTAGCTCATAAATTGACTTGATCACTTTTACCTGTCACTTTTACTTTCTTATAAACAAAGAAAAAAACATTCCTATCATCAAGAATAAATAAAAATCGAACTCAAAATTTTGATAAATTGCCATGTTTCAGAACTCTGATTATGTATTTGTGAACATGGCTCAAAAAGGCTTTGAATGATAGTGGATAGATAATTCTCCACTATTATTTGGTATTCATTCTTTACACCAATTTTATGGACTTTAATCTAATTCTGATTAAATTTTTTCACTGGAATTTTGTTGGGGAATAGATGAACACAATAACTGTAAAAGATTTAGATGGATAAAATTTGGTACACAGTTTTAGCATCCAAAGTATAGATCCATATTAAATTTTGAATCAAGTCAGTTAAAGGGTTAATCATCTGTAAGTCTGTACATTCACATGTATATAAATGCAATAGTTCAAATATTTAGTGTCTTAGATAAATGGAATATGTAAAATTATTACTAAAATTGTAATTCCGTATTGAATTTTGTTTTCGATCTTTCAACCAAAATGCAAACCTAGTTTCCTTGAAGAATGAAACTATGAAGTACAAAATTCTCATACATTGGTCTGTAATATTAAAGTTTTGATATTCGTAGCGTTTGCAGATTTGTTCAAGATCTACAATTCTCAGGTGAAGGAGGAGGATAATACTTTCTTTTTATGAAATATGGTAAAAATATTAGGGAAACTACTCCAACTAGTTATATCACAAATTTATGTGCAGTTTAACTTGCAATTTAACTATAATCAAATTAATTTGAAAATGTTGTTAAATGGTTCAATTATGAACCCAAGGAACCCTTGAAATATTTCTGGATTCCATGCAATTTATAAATTAAATTTTAATAATTGTGAATGACTTAATTTTTGTCTTATTATTGAAAGCATGTAATTATTTGAGTACAAACTATACTACCACAATTAATAGTTAATATTCTATTGTACTTTAATCATCACCATATTATTTTTTTTATTGTATAGTAAATCCGGTTGGGAGTTCTAAGAGTTTGATGTCCTGCTCCAAAACAAACAAGTCTTCTGGTGCTTATACTCAGAAAACTGTGAGTTCGACTGAGTACGGTTCTAAATATGGACATATAACAGCTCGAAGGGACAGTGCCTGTAGCTCTAAAAGTATGGATTCTGGAAAATCAAGAGCACCTAGCCGGACATCTACTGAAGGGAGGTTAAAATCCACAGGAAAAAAAGCTCCTTGGAAATGAATAACCTGCCCACATATTATGCCATCCTTGCCTTGCCGTCCAAAATCTTGGTGCAGTTATTGCTGTAATATTGTCACAGCTGACGCATAATTTGTCTATGGAAACAAAGCACAGCACTGAGTCATTTGAATTTTTATTTATTGTAAAAAAAGCAACAAATTTTATCTTTTACTTCTATAATCATTTCATAAGACTCAATTATTTTTTTAACCATAGTTGGATTGTTTTAGTCAATTAAAGTTTATATCTAGTCTCTGTATGAGGTCTTTCCTTACTTTTATACTAAATTACATTACATTTTTTGGGGGGAAATAATTAAATGAATGCACATTGATAAATTTTTGCGATGTTTTGTGTATTGTTAGAATGTAACAATGCATTCAGTATCGTAAAAAGTAATTAGTCAACACACTTCAATTATGTATTGCTTAGGATATGTCAGAAATATATTAAGGCTGATTATTAATCTTATTCAACAACCTAAAACATAAAGAAAATTCTACAATGACTATTTATAAATTTCGTTTTTGATTTTTGATACTTCCACTGAAGCATATTTGATTTATTGACTTTTTTTTATGAGGTTATTTCTTGAATAAAAGTTACATACATTATTTTCTAAACTGTTATTCAGATGGAAAATTTTATAAAGAGAAGCATCAATAATTATTCATTTTTACACGTAAAAAAATAAAAGCAATAGCAGATCTTTAAAAAATTACATTTTTGCTGCTTTTGATTAGTGAAACATTGAATTAAAACAATTCCAATAGCTCTATGCTGGATTTTGGTTCATTCCAACCCACCAATATATATACCAAATTCGGTAACTGTAGTCAAATGGTTTGACTTGCACACACACATTCATCCTTATTATTTGATCGACAAATTATGAAATATATTAATTAAAAGAGGAGAAAATAATAAAAAATACACTCTCTTTTATTAGCTTATCATATGTTGCAAAAATAATCCCCCTTCAAAAAATTTAGAGGATAAAATAAATTTTTGAAGGCGTGAGGTGTTGAAACGGTTAAAAAAGATATTTAGGTTGCCACAGAGAATATCGAATGAAAAACCATTAATTGACCCACAAGAAGGATATATATATTTTTTTTATTTAGTTTGGTTATTGGTAATTTTCACAAGAGCCAAAGCCTGCTAAATATGCAATTAATTAGAAATTAAGCAAAGTGTTGCTAGGTCTTTTTCTTTTTATTTATTATTATTATTTTCGTTTTAACTTCTAAGCAAATTGTCCGCAAGCAACATTTTATATTATCTTAAAATTAAGAATTTCTTTTCAATGATACCAGTTCCATTTTTGTGCATTTTTTTTCTTTCAAAATTTAGAAATAAATAGTTGCAGACGATTTTGGAAAAAAAGAGGATAATATTGATACTCCGTTTCTAAGCAACGGTGGGACATTGAATTGCTCGACCTTTATTTTTTTTATTATTCTGTTTTATTTTTTAAAACATTTTTTGGCAACCTTTTATTATTTTCTAAAATAATATTCACATAGAAGGATTCTATTTTTCTGCGATCGTTCTAAGGTTGTTGTTAAAATATTCTGTCATCTTTACTTGCGTCTTCTACGAAATAATAAATAAGTAATATTGTAATTAAAAAGAATAATGAATTTTAAATGATGAAAAATTTTAAGAAGCAACTTAACGATGCATAACAGAAAAGTCAATTGTTCAAAGAAGGTAAGAAAAGTGAAATTTTTGTGAGTAAAGGAGACAGATGTTCGACGATAGCAGCTGCTTCAGGCAGTGAATTAAGGATTGTATCAAAATATTGCGAATATGTGAATCAGAAGATCAACAAGTATGTAATTCAATAGATTTTCACATTTTAATTTAAAAATATTTCTGATATTAAAAAGTTTTGGTATATTATAATATTTTATACATAAGTGGGTTTTATATTGAAAATATTAGACATGTATGTTGATTCCAAACAACGGTGGATATATCTGCTGATTTATTATAAATATGATTAAAATTCTAATTTGCTTAGAGTATGTTCTGTCAGAGCCTTTGGCTTTGGTTTTGGTCTCATTATTTAAAAACAAATTAAATCTATTTTCCAGTTTAAGGAATTTCTGTATTTTTACTTTCGTTTTATATTATAATACAAATTTTACTTAGAAAATTCCAATTCTTATTATAGCATAGAGAGGGTTGCATGCATTAAATATTGTTTTTCTTATTAATTTTATGCTGATAAAAATAATTTTTAAACATCTTGTTGTAACTATACCACTATCAATGTATTCTCCCATTTCTAATACTCCATGGTTAAAGATTAGAAATTGCGTAGAAGAATTATAGAAATAAAAACTTTCATTTTCGACGAACGTTTTATTCATCGCAGAATTCCCGGTATCATCCGGTGGCATCTAGATTTTTCCCCCTTTTCCTTTGTGTTGATTCACAAGTAGTGAATGAAACGTTTTATTAAAATGAATAGATTGAGTTTCGCTGATTAATAACATCCGATGCAGAAGAATTTTGAAAAGTCCCAATTAATCGTTTTATAGAATTGATGGTATGCACTTATCTGTACATTTGTAATAGTTTGAAAAATATATTAATTCGGAACTTTTAGCTAGCATATTAGATGTGAACGCATTTCGAGTATCGTGATACCTGTATTCATATTAGTGTTACAAAAGTCCCACCAACGCTTTTATTTATTTTTTTGTGACTCATGAGTCTAAAAAAAATACCATCAGATTCGAGTATACGACTGGAAGATGATATTAAAGACTAATATTTCTCTGAAAAAAAAAAAAAACTCATATCAGAAAGTAGTTTGGAGGGAAGAGTGATGTTTGCCATGCCAGGTATCGTTTTCGTTCATATGATCGCCTTTCAAAACTACGAAATCCATTTTCAAGTATGCTTTGTGTTGCTTCAAAATGTAACATTAAAATAACTATATACATATTTACGGTCAATGTAAGTAATCAGTTATTATTAACATTAATCTCGGCTAATGTTAATTATAACTGATTTAAAAAATCGATTCAATTAATAATTATCGTAAAGCATATTTATAATGAAATCTTTTGAATAATTGTTTAGGTGCTTCTAGAATTCTTACTGTCATAGTATAAAAATTGCCATGAGTATTCATATAATTTTTGCTCTCATAGTAGAAGAAAAAGGGTTTTTCCCTTGGATTTTAGCTATATTTACATCCCTTTTCAATATTTAGCGACGGATTCTATTCAGATTATTTAGCGACGAATCTAATAACTTTTAGCGGCGGCCCGATGATAAGGATAATACTTGAACCAGTTCTTTTCCGGGCTTTTGCTCTATATCACAGAGAGGAATTTGGTTTTGACTCATTTAAAGCATACCAGACTAATTTACTCAATGATTCTTCTTTGGGGACGGGTTTTGAACTTGGAGCCTTCTAGTTCGAAAGCTGGGTCTTTACCATCATGTCATCGCGGTTCGCGAGGTACACATGAGGCTCAATATAATTTTTTTTTTCAATCAAAAGTCGATTCATCAAATAAAAAACGTAATTACTAAAGCATAAGCACATTTCATTGCACGTTCCCAATCCATTACGACAAGCTTGATTGAAGAGAGCGTGTTAGAAAACGGGTATAATTACTAATATTTTTCAAAAAAATGAGCCTGGGAAATGTCAGTTCGTTTATTCAATCTATTACGAACCTGTACCTGTCATATTTTTCACTTGAATAAGTTGTAAAGACTGAAACAAACTATGGATACCTTAAGTCGGAAGATTCCAAGACATATTTTGGTAATTATCTCAAGTTGCTCAGCACCATCTTTCAGAACGTCCTATTTTCTAAATTTTCATCGCATATATTATTAGCTGATTTTGTAATATTTCTTTTTTAACTCGCTTAATTTGATGTTCGCAATATCCTTAAGAATGTATTTTTAAACATCAAATTGTAACTGACATTAAAGCCATCTTATTTAATGGACTTAGGCGTGTTCTGTTTATTTTGTGCATGAACCTTCCTAATAAAGGCGAGTCCTATAACTTTATAATATTGTCGCATTGAAGAAAGGCAGTCGAATCTCCATGGCCGAATGGTCATGGCACTGGTCTCATAATCAAGAGACCTTAAGTTCGAATCCCGCTAGAGACAATGCGATTCATAGTGTATGTAAATATTTAGTACTTGATTTTATGTTTCCGTTTATTTCATGTTCCAGAAGATACTGGACATTTCTTTAGTTTACCAGACAAGTGTTCTGGATTTTTCTTACTGTCTCCAGAAAAGTATTCTGGAACTTTCCCTGCTAGTATAAAAGCAGAAGATTTGTCAGTCACTGAGTTCTGAGTTCAGTTAATACATTGATTTAGCTCTATCTCGTGTGTGTGTGTGTCATTGAGTTCTATACCATAGTATCTACGTGACAATATCATTATAATCTTAAATATCTAGATAAGCTGCTTCAAAATGTATGTCTTTTGCAGTAATATAATTTCTACAAAAGATCCAAATTCATCATTTAAACTGTGCGGATAATTTACAGAAATTTCTTTTTAAATGTTCAACAACAAATGAAAATTATGCGATTAATTTGATGAAACAGTAAAACTGATAAGAATTTCATTGCAATGATGAAATTTATTAGTGAAAATTGTGCATAAATAAATAAATAATTTTTTTTTTTTAAATGGCGAAAAAATGAAGAAATATTTGCTCGACAATTAAATGGTATTATTAAAAGGACAGTTTTTATAAATAAAGAATAAAATATTGCTTAGAGTAAAAATCATTAAATTATTAGTATGATAAATAGTATAAATATCAGAAATGTAAAAATATCGCTTAGTTTTTAATTAAATAAAATCTCAAAAATAAAGAAAGAAGTATATACTCGTTGATATAGTATATACTTCTACCTACCAAACTATATCTGTTCTAAATTTAATAACTGTAGACTAAATAATTTAAAATGCTGAGCCATCATACATATATGCTCTAACATACACAACACATTTTTCCTTTACTATTAGTAGAAATGAGAGAAATCTTTAAGAATAATGTTTATATTATAAATAGTTGTGTAACTGTAGTATCTAAAAGTAGTTTCTCAAACTTTGGTATATGCACAAACGAGGCGGATATTTTAGTGGTTTGAGAATTTGAAGACATAGAATCGCATTAAATTCTTTTCGCCATTCATGCGAAAGTGATATTTCCAGATAGTTCTATGCTTTGAACATAAATGGAAAAAAAAATCTAAAGTTTATTTCGTATTGAATGCATTCGGAAATAAAGGTAAGCGGTACTTCCTTTCCGAACATTTCTACGAAGTCGCAGGAAATGATGGCGGAATAGTGCTCGTGCCATCGCAGGGTAAACAGTTGCGAAGAACGAAGAGAAGTAAATCGTTTGACAAACAATTACAATTGCTTGAAGAGAAGAAAGTGCTTGGAAAGGAACGGGTTCTTTATTTGTTTACGAACGGATTACTTAGTTCATTTATTTGCACATGCTGAGGTAAGTTTTCAATGGCCGGAGGCAATTGTTAAAAGTACTTCCTTCTGATGAACTAACTATCTTGGCAACTCTTTACAAATTCAAGTTCTTTAAGCACTTCCGAAAAGCAGTATACTTTGAGATAAAAGTGGAATGTAGATTCGTATTTGTTTATTTAAATATTTTAAAGAATAAGAGATGATTTCAATTTAATTCCTCTTCCACAAGTTTTTAAGATTATATAATGTAATAAGAGATCTCAACTCTTAAGAGCAATCAGCAAATTTGATCATTCCAACTTTTTATAATCCTTTAATTCTTCTGTATCAGAATATTCTTATTTAAATTTTAGCTGAACAGGGGTCAAAAATTTATAAAAAAGGATTTTTCATTAAAATAAAATTTATGTATTTCTCAAATTAAGTAAGAAGCACCATATCTGGTTAAAATTCTGAGTAACATTAAAAGTTAAACTGACAGGATTCCTCAAAATAGTTCTTCAGCAATTTCGATGTAACTAAACCTAAAACACTATAACGAATTAATACTATAATAAGCATTTTACAGGAAATTATTTTTATGTATTTATTTTAGGAATTGCATCCTAATGAGTTAGATAAGTATTCTTTAGAACTATTTTTTTAAAATTCAGCCTTTAGGGATATTTTAATGATCTACTCGATAATCTGTTAAAATATTTTATAACCATTTTACGAAAGTAAAAATATCATTTCACTAAATTACTATCTATAAAATTATCACTTATACCATCGTAAAGCTAGTTTATAATTTAAAAAAAGATTCGAATTTAAACGTAATAAAATCGCCTTATCTATCCTCCTTCACATAGAAATTCACGAAATTTTTGTAAAACCGTAAAACTTTTGTTTACGTTATATAAAACTATAAACGTATATATTATTTTGACTTTAAATTTTAATAAAAATTTTAAAAACAATTGTAGAATAAGTTCAATTATTTAATAATAAATTTTTTTAGAAACGTCTTGATTTATTTAAAGTCAATTACTCTCTATTTTCGTTTACAAAGAATGAATTTTTACTTGGTATTTGTGAAGTTGTATATTTTTAACAACATAGAATTGTTTGAAGCTCACATTAATTTCGTTAAAATAACTTTTCACGAAATCGTTTGGCAATAATAAATTATTCTTCCACTTGACGATATTTTATTACTTTATTTTATCAAATCATGCATTATTTCAGTAGTTTTGTTCGTAAAAATGTAAAAATTATTGTTAGGTTTTCAAAGACTCTTATTTCTGTTTAAAATGAAAATAATTTATTTTTCTGTAACTGATTTTTACATTATTTTTCGAAAGTATATTGTAAGTATATAATTTCATTTATAAAATAATATAATGATTCACTAATTTTCATATTTTTATAGAACGTATCAGAATACATGTTGTAAGAATGATTGTTAAATTTTTATTTGTGTTGATAAAGTTAAGTATGGAATATTTTCTTAACCACGATTTTTAAATTTTTTTATGATTTTTTCAACGTTAGTTTATACTTATGAAATACAATGAAAAATTGCTTTGTGGAAATTGCTATGCTGTTCTATTCATATACAGTAAGAATAGAACCATATTTTTAATAACATTATAAATCGTTTATTTTTTTAGTGAATATTTCTTATATTAAAAGACTAAATTCATTATGTTTAATTATTAAATTTAATTATTCGTATTATCATATTTGAAGATTTACATTTAGATTCTTTTCGTCCATTATTATTGATTACTATATTCGAAAAATCTACTTTTAAATTATAACAATGAAAGGTATTCTAAAATTTATTTACAAATAGATTTAAAATGTAATAAAACTAGAAAATTTGCATTGAAAAATAGTTGGTAACAGTGATAATTTAATTTCTTGAAGTTTGAAATGGTTTAAAAATAGATTTTGTGCGTTAATATTCCCAGACATTATTGAAAAAAAAAAGTTTATATAAAAATGTAATATAAAAAAATTTATATTAATATGAGCATGTGTAAAAATCTGCAACTAAAATGATGAAAATATTGTTGCAAAATATTTAGAAAAAGATACTTTTAGAATTTTATTTACATTTGAGAAAACAAATACACTGAAATTTTTTTTTTTTTTTAATTTTAAAGTTATATAAAAATGTTTTTTTTCTGCGGTTATAATTAGCAATTATTGAAGAAAAACCTTCACAACTCAATTAGTTTTAATCAAAAATCTAATCAAATTTTCAAATTCCGTGCTAAATGAGCACCTATTACCTAAAAAATAATTGTCTGCCGAAGTTTTTAGCTCCAGCCTCAACATTGCGTTCCATAGAGAGTTTTAATCCCTCCTCCTATCAAATATGTCATAGTTTACAAATAGTATCAAGCCTATATATATATATATATAATATATATATATTATGACATTATAAACAAATAATGCCGTTGCCGTGAGTAATTATCTTTATCTTTGGTTCAAGCAGAAAAATCTTTTATTCTTTGATTAGATAATAAAGATATTTTTCAATTCCTTTTGTTTTTTAAATATTTCCAGTTCTGATTTGTTTTGGATATGCGATTCCGATATAGTTAACTTTCATTTATTTATTTATCCAAACTTCTTCCTATCTTCATTTCCTAAAAATAATTTAATGATATGTACTTTGGATTCAAAAGTGTACAATCCAAGACAATTTTATAAAATGTGGTATACTTTACATTTCAATTTTAATACATGGAAATTGCCTTAATTATAATTCTACATAGAATATATTTATAAAAATAGAGTTTAGAAAATTTTAAATATTTTTTTTATTGAAGAAACAGTACACATAAATACCGAAGACTGAATTCAGGAATAATATTTAGTGCTATATTAATGATGCTGTTGATTTTAATTTTTAATTTCATTATATATGAGGTTACTGCTACAACTTATTTAAAGCATATTGTTGAAATTGCATCCACTATTTTGGATGCTTTTAGAGCGATTTTGTTCTAAATTTTTTATTCACTCACCATATTTTTTAGATTTTAGAAATGACAGTCAATTACCTCCTACAATTCATTCTATTTTATTCAAATTGAGGTGACTGAGATATAACTGACGTCATTATGGTCTTTTTTACAACAGCAATAATATAAAAATCTATGGGTGCTATTATATTGTTATGTATATTGTAACAATATAATAGCACCCTTTTAAAAAGTTTGTAGTAATAAGTTTGTTTTATAATGATTAGATTCGAGCAACTGTCCACATTAATTGCTGTGAATTCAGTTTTTCAACTTTAAAAAACATTTTTGCATTGCCAATTCTAATTCTTTAATAATTCCGTTTAAATTCTTTAAACTCGCATCTTAATCCAGCCTTCTCTTCATTATTGCTGCTATATTTGAATAAGCAGGATTTTGTTTTGGACTCCAAAATAAAAAAATAGATATTTAAAGTTTTTCATCAAAAATGGTCATGTTAATATATAATTGGTAATTTGATTCGTCTTTATGGAATCCTCCAAAGTTCTAACAATTGAACTATATCATCCCTATATCATTGACTATATGTCATTCCAAAAATTTTGGATGTGTCATTTAAAATAACTTTTTGATATAATAGATTCTTCTGAAATCAACTATCAACATCTAAATATCAACTATGAACAACTTTCAAGCAGATTTCAATAATAATACTGTCGATATTTTTTTGGTCATTAAATAAAACTACCAACTGCACTATAAAATGGATTCGTATTTCAAAAAGATTTTGCATCTAAATTTGAGATTTAAATTCAGAACTTGCAGAACTGTCAGGGGAATTATGAAAAGAGAGAAAGTAGCTGTCTTTGCATTTATCTAATTTTAAACTTTCCAAAATTTCAGAATTTTATTTTTCTAGACATGTAAATATTTTCAACTTTCATTCAAGCATCTGAATCTGAATAGGGTTCCCTATATAAGTAATGTAATTCTGGCTATCAATATATTAGACTTATATAAATGCATTATTTATTGATAAGAATGATAAAAAAATTTGTAAGGATGTTTATTTACATCAAAAGATTTCGATGAGAAAATATTATCCATGCTATAACATTTACATTATAATTATCAATTATTCTATTATAGAATTTTAAAATTGCTTTTAAAAACTAAAATATTCACCTGGAGTATCGTCAGTTTTGTGAATGATCATCAATTATTGCCTTCATCACATTTTTTTTTCTTTTCTTTTCTAAGTGGAATGTGAAAAGAGCACATCTCGCATAAAATCGCTAAAATCCAATAATAACATCCTTGAAATTCAGATGTTTCCAACGACGTTAGTCGTAACAGTTTCATTTAAGTGATTAGATAACACAACCTCTGTAATATATATTATATATTACATATTGTTGACTGATTTAGAAATTTATGAATAACAACGACATGTCAGATCTTCATAAAGAGCATTTCAGCCTAGTTTGATTCATGATCCTACTGTCTGATGATTGTATTAGATAACTGAAGTAAAAAGTGTAAGTAGGGCCCTTGCTATAGTATTATTTCTTCGCTCTCAGTCGTCGTCAATGGTTAGCAAGTGTAATTTTTTAAAAATATCTTCTTGCTATATCTGACTATAACCAGCGGAAATGGCCCCCGCCAAAATTTTCTAGCATATTCTCTATAAAATACAGTAAAGACCTCTATTACAGTAAAGACCTTGCATGAAATTGGCTTATGATAGTTACGAAATATTAATCATTGGTGCGAATTTACCATTTTTACTTAATCTATCGTTTGATCGTTGGAGTGTTTCTTGATTAATCCGTGCAGCAAATAGTATCGGAAAATCGAATTTTTGTTTGAGACAGTTTTTTTTTCTCAACCGATTCAAACAAATATTTGACACAAAATTGCACTTATAGACACAATTCCCATGCCAAACTTGATATATTTGTCATTGAATTTTTGAGTTATCAGGTTTATATGTTTCTGAAAGAACAGACCGACAGACAGTCAACCCGTTGTTGGTTTTGTCTCAAACTTTGACAGGTGTCCATGTCTGTTTACCGAATCTGATCTATCTAGCTCTCATCGTTTTGTAATTATCGAGCTATCTTATATTCGAACAGACGGACTACCTCTGATCAGCATATCTGCATATTTGGTGCTAACACCCTATACGAAATTTCATTCTTCTAGATCAAAGCGTTTTTGAATTATTTTCGTCGTAGACATGCAGACGGACATTTTCTAAAAATGTGTTTTTCCTAATTCAGGAATGTTTAAAACTTGGAGATGTGTCAAAATTTCGAATTTGATTTTTTGATGATTTCAATACTTTTTCTATGCTATGTATACGAGAAAATAAAAGGCGAGTTAACAGTACTTAACGTTTTGTCTCCAGTACTTTCCCTAAGACCACGCCCCGAATCTAGACATCGATACCTCCTTTCCACCACGTCATGATATTACTGCCAGTCATTTCCTAATTAAATGAATCCTCATATTTTCATAGCCCTTTCCCAGTGTACGTAAAATGAGGTACACCACGTGATTGAAATACTTAGTGTCATTCCACCATCATCTACCTAATTGTTGTGACTCCTAGCCAAAAGGAAGCAAAAATAGGGGAACAGTTCCGCTGGAAAGGAGTAGAAGATACTGGTGAGAGCGTGTCTTGGAAGGGTCTTTAAAAAGAATTCTGAAATATAAATTTTAAATTTGAATCTTAATTTTAAATGGCCATTATTTACTCAAGATAATGTAATGAATTGAGGAATGAATCATGACGAATTGGAAATCATGATATCATCCAATGAACATTTTTAGCTAAAAATATTATAACCTTATTCTATTGAAATTATGTTGTATAGATTTAAATCGTCGTAGATATAGGAAAATATCGTTTGTCATAAACTACAAACATTTTAATGCAACAGCTGAAATCTCTGATATAATGGTATTTTGGGTCAATATAAAATGCATATATATCACATTCAAAAATTTAACAGCAGATGAAATTAACATATACAGGTCTTTTTTTGTCAAATTCGATTGACGACATTTCGATGTAACAATGACGATTTCTGAATCTAGAAATCTGCGGAAAGTGAAAAACATATTGCACAATGTTTTGATATTTCACGTAATGTGCAGAAATAGTTTCTAGAATTATCTGTGATAAGATCTTCTCATTTTCAAATGTTAAAATTATCTACTACAAATCATTTGCATTCTAATCAGAAATAATAACTGTGGCTAAGAATAGTAGAAATTATTTTTTCCTTTTTTTTTGCGGTCAAAATGTTGCGCGTCATGTTTTAAAAATGATGTGTGGGTTCTAGAGAATTTCAAATGGGGGAAAATTTGAGCATTATTATTAGTGCTTGGCAATAGCGCCAAGAGAAATATAAATGGTACTCAAATCAGAAAGACGAAACTATAAAAGATGATCATTTGTGACTTTTGTGGAGGGAAGACCTTTCTTCCGCTTCCTAAGCACTTATCAATCTCAATATAAATATCACAAATCTTTAAATTGATCGTGGTTTTTTTCAGGGAGAAGTCTATGAAGGAAGGAAGTGCAGCAGTTCATTTCCGTGCATGAAGACAGCGAAGATAGAATGAAAAAAACTTGCTTCGTCGGAATAGTAAGTAAAAGTAACTATAGTTTTCTTTTTCATATTAATACGCTTGCTAATTGTCAGTAATTTCATTTCACTATCTTTTAAAATTAATTTAATTAGTTTAAATAGCTGATGAAGAAAATAAAAATTAAAACATTACGTTCATTTTTATCTAGCTGAAAAATCAACTCGATAGATATTTTTTATACCTTCCTTCCACTTTTTCTTTAAAAGAGAAAAAGAAAAACTTTAATGAATTTCATATTGCTTACAGCAATATTTTGCATTAAAATTGAGACCAGATGTATAAGTTAATGTACTGCTCCACTTTCTTTCCTGTACTATTCATTGTTCTTTTTTTTATTTTAAGTGGAGTTGGCGGTTTCACATTAATGATTTTTGACTGTATTAAATTATCTGTCTAACTTAAAGCGATCATTTCAGCGAGAATTTAAACTTTTTTTTGTCATTTTATACCAAGAAGTAATTTTTTTTAGGCACTTTAAAGCTGTTTTATCTTTAGTCTAAGTGCATCCACAAAAGAAATCTGAGCTATTTTAATATCACTTACTTTTTAATATAAACAATGCAAGCCATAAATATTTATGAGAGAAATTTTTAAGCAATTTTTTTCTACAAAAATATGACAGTTCTAAAATTTCGTTGAAATTTTGCGCTAACATTTCTTTTATTCTTGGATATATCAACTAAAATTTATGTTAATGTTTTCATACAACCCACTTTTGTATATTAAAAAAAACTTTTTAGAATTGCAATTTATTTTTCTTCATGTCATCTGATACATTTTATAATAAACAAAAAAAATCCTGAATAATTCTGTTTATGAATTTGGATGAGAGTTATAACACTACGCAAAACTCGGCAAATTAAAATAGGTCTGACAACTTTATATACAGTTATAGCTGTTATTAGATTTACGTGAATTTTATTATTAGAAATTCGTATAAATATATCATTAATACCTTTCTAAAAATCAAATTCTTTCTTTAGTGATCAAAGATACTATTTATTTCTTTACAATGACAAAAAATTTAGCTATGTCTTATATCATTGGGGACACATGAATACTTAACATACTGTTTATAAACTTTTAAGTAAAGAGAATATTAACTACATTCTTGGTATCACGTTATCATTACGAAAATTTAGAGAAAATTTCTAAAAGTAATATAAAAACAGGCGGATTACGCCTAAGGCTATCATGATCCTATGTTTTAGACTAATGGTCCAAACCTCCTTACTTTCGCGAAGACGAAGTATACAAAAAGAAAATAAAGTAATCATTAAAACATTCAAATTCGAGATTTTGATAAATTTGTACATCTCAAACTTCCTGCAACTAAAAAATACATTTTTGGAATTATTTCTGTCTAAAAAAATGTCTTGAGCTAGATGGATGAAACTCGGTTTTTGTTTCTTACATCGTTTTCGTAGATTTCCATCAAACTTTTAAGTGAAATTCATTCAAAAGAAGTCTGTCCGGTTGTTTGAGTAAAAGTGAATACGATAGCTACAAGATTTTAGAGTTATATAGATAAAATTTAGTACATAGATTAAATATGTAGATCCATATCGAATTTGAAACCAAAACAGCCAAAGTCTTGACTATCTGTTGTTCAAAATTACTTTAACTATGCGATAACTTATAAATGCGATAACTTCAAAACGCACTGGCTTAAATAAATGTAATACGGCATGTGATCTTAAGATTACAATTGTACTTGTATGCCAAATTTTGGTCCCAATCGATCGGAAAAATAAATATTCGATATTCTGGTACTTCCGTATTTACCTCTTACCAGCTATTGATCGGCCCCAAAAATCGCTGAATATCGCACAAAAAAACTTTTTCATACTTTGTGTATTGTCTACATGCCAATGGCATGTATAGACAATATATAAATGCCGTGTTTTGTTTTTTTCTTCTGCTATACTATGAAGCACATAATTTTTACATGTAGTACTCTGAAAATAAAGCTGGGCACTCGTATCATTCATTGTTTTGCCCAAAAGTATCAGTTTTATATAGTGATGGGGACTGAATAACACCTTTATTTGAGAAAATTTCTTGGAGACTCTTCCTATTTATGGTTTTCTTTTTAATGTTCATATTAAGTGTACGAAAATGTCGAACGTACTGTTGACTTTTACAAATGAACAAAATTATTGTAATAAACAACTACGTTAGCTTACTCCAAAAATTAACGATATTCTATTATGGAATAACAGATCCACTGCGGATCTGCTATTTTTGATCTGTACCAGTTTTCTGAAATAAGATCTGTAAAATTATATTTTTATTATCAGGCAATCTGAATGCGCATCATGACGTGCAACATCCTGGTCTTGTTTGCCAACGACTCGGAGAAATTGGCTATGGAACTCATTAACCAATTTGACAATGTGCCCATCAATTATATTTGTGTAAATAACAACTCTCTACAACTTTCCAATATGCAGCAGAAAACGCAGGCCAAGATCCACGTGGTCTTTTTTTCACCGGACTTTTTACGATTCTTGGAGAACAATGTGCTAGACGCCTATCATATATGTGGTCATCTAGACAGCAAATCCTCCGTCGCTGTATTCTGTCTTGGAATCAAGGTCGAAAATGTTCTTTGCTATCATATGGCACCTTTGAAATCTTTTCAGAGTTGGAACAAGTTCGAAGTTTTAAAAACTCCTAATGGAAATCACGTGTTCCCCAATGAACTGATGAATCGAATTAATGAAGTTCTCACCCAATTTAACTTTGCAGCTGAAGATATAATTGTTGTACCCCAGTTTTTAAAGAGGGTAAGTATTCTGTTGGAAGGCTGACATCAGATGTTTTATGTCTGTATATTGATTTGAAGATACTGTTTTAATCGAATAATATTTAATGTGCTTTTATAATAAAAATATACTTTTAAATCAAAATTTTGGAAACGGTGGGACATAAATCGTAAAAATGCAAGGCGCTCACAAAAAAATTCAACGTGCATTAAAAATTTTTAATTCACGTAATTTAATTCTCATACTTATAATACATTTTTTCTTTAAGTTATAAATAAAATACTTGAAATCTCACTAAAATTTTTTTAATTTTTTTATTTTTAATGAAATGTCAGACATATCCTTTCTTGCGATATTAGGGCTCAATTTAATTATAATACCATTTGCAGCACCTAGCAACTTTAAAATTTTTGTTTTCACATCTAGATTTTAGATCAAAAATTACTTTTCTCTTTTCTTGCTCGCTTTTAAAAATATGTTTATTTAGCATTTCATACTTTTTAGTATTCTATGAGATGCTTGGCTATTTTTTAATTTTTTTTATTAGTAACTGTTATACTTTTAGTAATTTTTTTATTAAACTGTTGAAGCCTTGTATTTAAGAAGTTTTCATTTCATTTATAATTATTTTTCACTTTTAATTTTTTTAAAATTTAATTTCTTCATATCGATAAATATTATAAAACCTTGTGACACTATTTTTTGAAATTCCTTCAAGATACAGCTTCCGATATAGAAACACAATTTAATTAAAAAGAATTGATGAAGTGATAATTAAGTTCTGAAAACATAAAAATATTTATATGTATAAAATCTATTTTTAATACTATATATAAATTTTATTAAATATCAATCTATAAAATTCTGTCTTTAAGTGTTTTTTTCAATTAAAATTATTTATTTTTTACTTTTTATGATATATCTCATAATTTATGATTATAAGTGTTATGAGAATTTCTTTCGAAATTTCACTATCATATAGTGCTATATGAAACTACCAGATAGTTACCAAAAATATAGCACTATCGTATTTGTAAATAATTTCGCATTTCTATTGAAAAATGGAGTCAATTTATCTGATGTCACGTTTTGTAAGATTTTGAAGATGGATTTGCATATCACATGAACGCATATTCTGCAGGTATTTCATTTTCAGTAATAGTATAAAAATACAAAAAAAAAAATCAATATTGTTTAAAAGGAAAGATATTTAACTTTCTTCCTATATCATTTTTATTTTTATTAATTAATTGAAAAATGTGTTTTCCAGCACAACAATACCATATATACCATATTTCCAAGTCCGATCGAAGATTGTCACGATTTATACATACGTCTGAATGACCATGAAGATATCGATATTTCTCTGAAAAAATTGAATCCATATGTCATGAAATTCTCAGTTCCAGGTAAATGTTTATATTTTTTGATGGATCAATTCAATTTAAATGTCTTATATATGAACGCTAAAAAAATGAAATATCAAAAACGTGAACGTTATAATAAGTCGAACTGTTGTTATTCGGATACATATCTGAATAAAAACAGTATAATAGATAGTTTAAAACAACAAAATCAAAAGAAAAGATATTGGGCCTTCTTTTGGACTTTAGACATGCAATTTAACTTATTTTTTAAATCATATTTCTCAAATTATAATGTGGTATAAACTCTGAGTGAGTATGACTCTGTAATTACAAAAAAATCTAACTAAAAATAATTCCCTCCAGAGCCAAAATATCATGGCAAAAGTTACCAGAAAATTTTATTAAGAACTATCTGAAAACCAACTTAATTTTCCTTGAAATCCAATTTTTTTTCAGACTTCTGTTTTTCTTTTTATTCAGGTATTATTGTTACCTTTTTTAGTAAACTTATATATCCTTTGAATCACATCTAGTTGAATTAAACCTTTCATACCATGCTTTAAATAGAGTTCTCAAATATTCAGAGGATTCTAGTAACAAACGTTATTGATCTAAATCATTACTGCAACACATGTCATAGAATTTTCTGACCACTCTTCCGCACCTCAGATTGAACAAATACTGGTCTTCAATCTTACATTACAATGTTTCATATTTATTAGCACAATGACATTAAAGATAGCTCTCATATTCTATTTCGTAACTTTCAAGACATAGCCTGAACTCCAGTTTTATGTTTGCTCTTCAGTTCCTAGCTATCTTTGATTTGCCATCAGTCCGATTCCTCTCAAAATGGCTCGAATTCTTTTCTTTTGATACTTGCTCAGGAAGAACATTTCTTTGAAGGCAAGATTCAAAATTCCATGTTCCTTTATTTGTGAAAGCACAAGAAGTGATAACAGGATATCAGTATCATAATGACAATAACTTATTTGATCGATATATCCCTACTGATTAATTTACAGTCGCCATATACAAAAATAGTTTTTCTCTAATTAAGATTCATTCTATATATGAATAATATGGACTTCCCCATCTTTGTGGGTTTCGGTTATCAGTTTTTGTTTTATATATCTGTCTTTTGATATCATTGTTTTTTTATGATTAACACTAATGCATAGATGATGCGTTTCCTTCGAGTTCCCGGATAATCCTCATTTTAATGTTATTGTCCGGTATGCATCATTCGATGATTAGCCAATAAGGAAGCCTTATCATTAGTTTCCGTTTGCCCTTTATCAGGTCAAATACTTTACTTTTCCATAAAAAAAAAAAAAAAAAAAAAACTCGCTTATTAATCATACTCAAATTGGTTCATCTTTGTAAAGCTTCTTTTCAAGATACATTAAATCTAAAAAGGTAAGACAAATTGCGGAAACTTTTTGAAACATTCTTTAACAAATGTATAAGTGCATTAAATTTCGTACGTTTGTTTTTAATCCTGCGAAATGTTCTGTAAGTATTTTAAAGATACTTTCAACTCTTAATTGTCTTGAGGATGCATGTACACTTTGAGAAGTTTATTTGTTAAATGACAAGTGCGTTTATATATGTCTTCAAAAATTACTTTCTTCTGTAATTTGTTGCATCTATCGATTTTTATAATAATGACTTTCAATAAGAGCTTCACCCCCCAATATTGTTACTCCCCCCCTTTTCAAGTTCATAACTTTGAAAAAGGGGAGTGAGAAATAATTGTGGGGTGACAATAAAGACGCATTATTCTGCATAATGTAGTACTAATGAGTAAATCGAATCCGAAAATCTGCAAAGAAATGTTTAATACGAGGTAAATCAAATATGAGATCATTTTTATAGTGCTAGAGGATTATAATAGCCATGTATATAGTAATCGTGAGTTTTTTTATGTAATCGTTCGGAATAGTTTTATTCTTTGTTCGTTCATTTATTTATTCACTCTCAGAGGGTAGATGAGAACTTTCGACGAATAAAAATTAGACCTTTTAAAATTTAGCACAAACTGAATACCAGTTCAGTAAAAACATTATATTGAGGAGTCAGATTTATAAATGGCATAATGATCTTCAAAAATACCCGTAAAGAATTAGGAAGTTTGATTGACTAAACGGAAACAAAACTATTTTTGAGGTTTCACAAGTTTTTTTTGTATAGATGACGAACAATCAATACTATTGAGAACTTTTAGGGAGAATTAGGACAGAGCATCGGTTCAAAACACCTTTCAGTCTGGTTCCCATTATTCTCTTAGTCCAGGATAATGCGAGACCCTATAAATCTAGTGGAATACAAAACACTTCAGTGAGAAACCCTTGGATAGTTTTCTATTGTTCAAAAATAGCTTCTTCGGATTACCATTTGTAAGAATTCCTCAAAGATGCGTTAGGACGAAAATGATTTTCATAATAAAAAAAGAAAGAAAAGAATTTTTGCGGAATTGACTTCATACATATCCGACTTTATTTTATCAAAATAAAATTTTACATTGCGAACTTTAAGATTTTTTCATGAACCTGTTTTATAAAATAAATTCAAATGAAGACAGATATAATGCTCTGGCTAAAATTGCATAAAGCCTTAAACACTTTTTTCCCCCTAATACAGGCTTTAGACGAGAATGTTCATTCCACAAATTGAGAAGAGGATTTTTGATTTATACAATTTTCATTTTCATTCACCAAAACAACCTTGGAAAAAATTCATTTTTTCCCCATTATTTCTTATTTTTTGTATCTTAGGTCATTACCAACATTACTACTGCGTACACCCAATGACTTCGTCACGTATCCTTCCAGGGATACGAGTAACAAAAATAGGGAGCTTCTGTTATGGATAAGGAATTTGATAGATATCATCAATCTATGCAATTCTTAAACGGATTGCGAATCTAATGATTTAATTATATTATCCAATTGTCAATAAATAAATTGTGTTGCGCGCATTTATATTTTAAGGCATGCAATGGCATTACTAAATTTAAAAAATGATAATGTATAAGAGAAATTCATATTAATTTTTTTGATTGGATAAAATTTACCAAAAAAAAAACTTGATGAAATAGCTTTAGTGTTTGTTTTTTTTTCTTCTCTTTCATGAATTCGAATAATTATAGATACAGATACTTCGGATTTTGTTAACTCTCATACCTGCTAGCTTCCTTAATCTCCTTTATTTAAATACAAGAAATATTTCTAATTAATATCCTAAACAATGTGGCTTTAAATGTGTTGCTTCAAGCTTTAGCATCATTTTAAGCAAAGCATAAGATTTTGCAAATATTTCTTAATTAATAATAATTTATAAAGTACATTGTAATAAATCAGATTTTAGACTTAAATTCGTGTAATTTGTTTTTGCTTTTTTCAATCATCTAATTTAATTCCGTTAAATTATGGACGCAGTATATATACGTCAAGTTGTCCAAAATTAAATTCACAAAAAATAACAGAAAAGCGAATTTCTAAGCAGTTAGGAATATACATACTCCTGAATGAATAAATATTCTGTTTTATATTGTTTTAGTCAATAAAAGTACTTCAGAGAAAACTACAAAATTTTAATTTTTATACAATTCTTCGGTAGTTTGATTTAATAAAGTATTCTTCAATTTCTCTTATCTAAATAAAAAAAATGATTTACTTTTCTTCTACAAAAGCTGATATGGTTAAAAAATTCTGAATAACATTTCATTATTTTAAACATTTTAAAGACTGTTGATTGGTTTAAAATGATAAAAATGAATAGTTTCGCATCTCGAACAATTTTAGTTGTAGATGAGAGGGGGCATTTTTGCTTTCCCTATAATATATAGGTCAAAAGGATAGTATGAAAATTTAGTCTTCTTAAATTTTTCAAGAGTTCATTTATTGAATGAAGGAAAATATAAACATAATGTTTTACGTCATTAAAAGTATTTTCCTAAAGCAAATATAAGATTATTTTGAATCATTTGGAAAATAACAGCGATTCTATAGCTAGTTTCTAAATCTTTTTTAATTATAACTATAATTGAAGCAGACGTCAAATTATATAAATTACCTATAATTAAAGATTATAGTTATAATCTGAGTGGGCGACACCTGGAATATCTGTCATGTAGAGTATTAGTGCAACTGCCCTAATTATTATGGAGATGTTAGTAACTATTAAACTAAATAATACAAAAACAATAATTTTTTTGATGAAATTTCTTTATTATGGCTTAGAATATGAGAATTAAAAGATTCATTTTAAAGACCCTCTCACATTTCCAGTTTCTTCTTGTTTAATGTCTCTTTAACCATATGAACCCAGACTGGCTCTGAATCGTTCGACAAAGCTCCTGAATTTGACGCATAACTGAAATCTAGGAATGAACGGTAATTGGTGAAAAGCCGCTTAGAAGAGATGATTTTATTCTATTTTCATATACGAACAATTACACCAGGCTTTGAAATAATGCAATATCAAGTTAGTTGGATCCATAAGAGTTAAAGCTTGTAAGATTTCAAGCTAAGTTTAAAGAATATTGGACGCCGTTTTATTATTATTTTTTTTTCAATTCTTGCTGCACTGTTCAGAAAAAAAGCAACCCTTAAAACTTCCTTTTGTATTTCATTCCCCAATCGCGTTGTAATAGCCAAATCATAATAAAGCTACTTTTCAACTCGAAAGGGTCACACAAAATGTAAACAAAACATATGACAATGAAATAAACATCCGCACTAAATGTCACAGTTGCATATTCAGTTGACATAATATGACCATACGTCACATGAATTGACCCCATCGCACGAAAACTTTCTTCCTTCATTGAAATGTCTAAAAGTTATACCGTCTCAGTATAGAATCTAGTGACGTAAAATAATATCCGTAAACAAAACTGAAAATTTCCATAAGATGTTGCATTTTGATATAAAGTCTAGTGACGTAAATTGATATCCGTAAACAAGATATATAATTTTGATAGAGAAAATTAAAAACAGGATTTTGACTATTGTTTGCTATCCGGTATTGCTACGATTAATGTCATGCAATTCCAAGTGTCTATCATAAAACGGAAAAAATAGTTGAGGCGATGGATTATGGTTGCATATCATTAGCAAACTTACAAGTAAAAATGATCTGTAAAATTTTAAGCATTTGATTGCTTTGGAATTGAGAGTTTGATCAAATGTTTTATAATAAGGTCAAATAATTTATCGTATTATTGGTATTGTGATGCGGATAAACAAAAACCTAAAAAAATTGAATTATGAGTAAAGATTTTAGACCATAGGTTTTGGTAACCAGTTTGGGCTTATTACTTTCTGATACCGCCAATTAAGTTTTTATTTCTAAAAGTGAATTATATCAGTCGTACTTAGGAGATAATTTAACATAAAAACTCTAAACACTTTTATTCGCTCTTAATTCTAAAATTTAAAATGCAAAAATATTTTTTTATATTCATCCATCAGTAAGAAAAGAAGTCCCAACCGTAATATTATGTATTCATTTGCTTATACAGTGCATCCAATATGTTAAATACAGTGCGTAACAACTGAGGGATTAAGAGGTGCAGATGCTATATGTGCTAATTTTTTGGGCACCACGGTTGCAAATTATTAATGTGTCAGACTTTCGAATGAAATATTCCCCCAGTGGGGGCACTTCGAAATGAGGATGACAGTATTGGATTCTAGTGGTTGGATCTCGCCACCCTGGAGAGTACACAAAAAGGTGAGAGTCTAGCTCCTCCCATCGATGAGGGGACGTACTTCCTTAGGAAGGATTGTATCGTGGCCGGTGATGGCCCTTAGGACTCAACCACAGTACCCACCAGTGTTGCTGTAGCGGCGGTCAGTCATTCAGTATTTATTTATCGGTATGCTTTCGAGTTTGTCAGAGCGTCAGTGATGACTTTAGAATGACGTATATGGAAGGGGTGAAATAATGGTGATATTCTTCAATACATCTACTTAATCACTTAAGACGAGAGTAAAAAAAAATGTCCCAGGCGCTACGTATTCCTGCCTCACTTACGCTACTTCCTAATTGGTATGCTTCAACAATCATTTTTTTTTATTTACTTGATGGAAACTGGAAACATTACTAAGAAATAATTCGAATCTCTAGTCCGGAGTAACGTAGCATGATAATATTTCAAGCTTGACTCATCTTTCCCGTCTTCATTTGAATTGATTGTGTCAGTTTTTGCGTTCTTTGTGTGATCATTTTTATATCAAGCATTTGATAGAAAGAATGTCTTTCTATCCTTTTATAACTATACATCTCTCTCAGAACGTCTATCTACAGATAGAATGCCAGACTAAAAATATTTTTATGCTAAAAAGATTATTATTTGGCACAAAAGATTTAACAGCAATCAACATTTATTAATAAATATCTATATAAAAATACAAACTCTAAACCAAATGTGTCGTAAAATATTACTTTATTAAAAGCGATTTAGTACACAGTATAATTTACTTTACTTTCTTTCTTTTTCCATTGTTATGCATGAGGTGGTTTTAAAATTTTACGAAGTTTAAAACAATCATTGATATATTTTTCTTAATAGAATTTAAACAAAAAAAATATATGGCATTTATTTTTGCAGATTCTTTATTTCAATTTTCTCATAACGTCATCATTAGAATACAGATTGGAGAACAAGTCATAACTAATCAGGTAGTGCATTTGTCTCAAGATACGCCAAAAAATGCACAAGTGAATGGAACAGAAAATGCTGAAAATGATCATCCCAAATTGCTAACAAGACAAGAGTTGTTTTTAGACGAACAAATCAAGTATCTCAAAGGCATATCTGGATTAAATACAGAAGACGAGAAATCTAGTCTGAATTCTGAAAGTCGAACGATCAAAACTGAGGATGCGCAAGGTAATGCATATGCAGTGTAATGGGTGTTTAAAAGAAAATTTTGATACTACTTCAATCAACCATTATTTAACCACGAATAACACTTTTCCACCTTCTAACAAATACAAAAGTTACAAACACTTATTTCTGAAATGTGGTTATGCTTTATAGGACATAATTCTAAAGTATGGAATATGAAAATTCTCACTGCAGTCATAAAAAAAATTTGTCCAAGACAAATTCATTATACTTGTAAAGAATGTAGATTTAGTATGCCTTGAGTGCAAGAAATCTTTTCATTCAAAACTAATCACTAATGCTCTATCTCACGTATGTGAATATCATTTTTTTTGTATATATTTTATATTTTTCCAATTATTATTTTTACACTCGATGAATTATTAACAATATAAAATTAAGAAATTGTATTTAAAAAACTATTAAATAGTACTTTTATCACTTAATAGTATTAATAGAACTTTTTCACTTAAATTCTGCTCAAAAGAAGATTAAGCCTTCTTTCTCACTTTCGGCTATTTTATACTGTCTCTTAACAGAAATTCAGCTTTTAATTGGTAAGCGGAAACTTTTCCATTAGCAAAACACTATTCATTACAAAGCTAAAAGATTGACACATGTTGTCACCAAACACTATATTATCGCTATATTTGGCAACAACATAAATGTCAGTCAAATATTGAAGCATTGCATTGAATCCAGCTAACAAAGGGCACGAGGTTGAAAATTCAGTTCGCAATGAGATTTAGTATAAATGTAGTGTACATTTAGAATGCTCACTTATGAAAATATTAAAACGCAATGAACCGTCAATTTCGAGAAAACGACTCTCAAACTTTCTGCATAACTTATATGTACTAATAATTTGTCGACGTTGCTGAGGCGCGGATAGTGTAGTGGTTAAGACACTGGCGTAGCAAAATAGAGACCCGAGTTCTATCCTAGACTAGCAATTTTTTTCTCTAATTTATTTCATATTAATTTAGCAATTTACAAACAGTTTCAATTAATTTATTTTTCATTTTTTATGCAAAAATAAATGTTTATTCTCTTAATACGTGGATTACAATTTAGTTTTTAGAAAAAAATTATTATAATTATGAATACATTTTTTTAAATATTCTGACTTACTTAAATTAAATTAACATTTAAAAAATATTTTCAATTAATATGATACTAATTTTTATATAGAAAAATAAATGTATTTTCTCTTAATACATAAGTCATAACTTATTTTTTAAAAGAAAATGATTATGTTCATGTATATTTTTCTCGAATTATAATCATAATTTAATTTTTGAGTATTAAGATAATTATAAATATAATTTTAATTTTAAAATATTTCAAAATAACTATTTTTTTTATCTTAGAATCCTTAAAAGTTTTAAATTTTTGGATTTTAATAAGGAAAAATTATTTATAATAGCTCAAAGAAGTTGTATTTATATCGAGAATTAAAGAGCAGCTGAAATAAATAAAATTATATCCGTAAACATTTAAAATGTTAATAATCGAAAATAAAAAATAAAAAGAAGGTGTTAAGTTATGGACTGCATAGGCAGATGGTTCAAAATTTTTTGTAACACATGATAGGCTGTGTGCGCTGTTCTATTTTCGGGTGAAAAACAAATATTTTTTGAAGGTAAACGAAATTTTTTAAATCGATTCTTTTAAGGTTTCTCTTGTGGATAATAATCCTTTATGAATTTTTCAAAATATCAAAATATATCTGTCTTGTTTGAAATGTTTTTATGATAATTTCAATTCTGTCTCTTGTGGGTAGCAAAAAAAATAATGAAATATTTTTATTATGTCAATAATTTAATCAACATTTATCCTCATTTAAGTTATAAATGTAATTATTTTTCCTACTTAAAATAAAATTGTAAATCAGTACTTATTTTTAAGAGAGATTTTTAAAACATTTATTTTTGATTAATGAAAGAGTTACATATTAATGGAAACTGTCTGTAATTATATTTAAATATCTTTTTAAAAGAAACACTCGTTCATATCTTAATATATATATAATTCAGGTATTAAGAGAAAATGCCCTTATTTTTCCATATAGAAATTAGTATCATATTAATTGAAAATATTTCTAAAATGTTAATTTAATTTAAGTAATTCTGAATATTTAAAAAAAATTATTTATACTTACAATTATTTTTTTTTTCTAAAAACTAAATTGTAATCCACGTATTAGAAGAATAAATATTTATTTTTGCATAAAAAAATGAAAAACATATTAATTGAAACTGTTTGTAAATTGCCAAATTAATTTGAAATAAATTAGAAAAAAAATGCTAGTCTAGGATAGAATTCTGGTCTATAGTTTGCTACGCCAGTGTCTTAACGACTATACTATTCGCGCCTCGGCAACGGCGATACATTATTAGTATATAAGCTATGCAGAAAGTTTGAGAGCCATTTTCTCGAAACTGACTGGTCTCATTGCTCTTTAATAGTTTCGTGAGGGAACATTCTAAACGTATATTACCTTTATACTAAATCTCAACGCGAACTGAATTTTCAACCTCGTGCCCTTCTCTTGTAAGCACAGAATCATTTTCGTCAAGCCAAAACACCTATGCTAAGTATTTGCTGAAATTTAGTAGCATAGATAGTAGCCAAACATAATAACCAAATGATGCCATCAGATCTTTACGCATTGGCATTGATATTGTGCTAATGGGAAAATACAGATGAATGTTTCATTTTTAAAAAATTTTGCAGGTAATACCAAAGAAAATACCAAGTTTGATTTGAAGAAGTTGTGCAAGCAATACGGCTTGGAAAGACTAAGCTTACTCATGAGTGACACATCTTCGAATTCCAAAGATAAAGACGACGAATTGACGGTACAGGTACACAATTTTCAAAAACAGTTTAATGAAGTAAGATTTGTTTAATATGCAAAAGATATTATTTTAATTATACAAGCAATTTCATTATTAAATGTACAGGCTCAAAAAATTTGTCTTATAAAAAGTATTCTTCACCAGATGGAATACAATCAGTAAAGGAATTTTATGCATGGACTTCAAAACAAAAATCGTAAAAGCGTATAACGCTGATAGAAGTACTCTAGACTAAATTGTATAATAATTTCTTTTTAATTTTTAATGAAAATGTGGGTATGTTCTTTTTTACAATATCCATTGTAGGATAATTTTTCCATTGTATGATTTGCAGTGCCTCGCACCGTTTAAGATTTTTTTTTTACATCCATATTTTTGGAAGCAAAATATTTTTTTTTTCATTTTTTTTAGCACAGAAATAAAACTGACAAAAATATTTTTTATATATTTCACAGTTCAATGTCATAAATAATATAGAATCTTTTTAAAGTATCCAAATGGAATTAAATTAGTTGAAATCGATCGGCTAAGTGATTAAATTCTGAAAATTGTAAAATAATGCATTGTTACTCACAGCTGCACAAAATTTCAAAGCTCCCTAATACATAAAAAAATGCATAAAAAAAACAAAAAAAAATCTTTTTTTCGAAAGTGAATAAAAGCGCATGGAAACTAATTTTATCATTTTATTTAACCAAATTTCTTAATTTTCATTAATATTTTGTTTACATTATTAAAATTAAAATTATCTTTAGAAGAGTTGGCCAATTTCTTTTAGTATTCCAGCAAATTGCATTAATCTAAAAATGTGTACAGAATGCGTGATATAAAAAAATGCGCTGGCGTCAAAAACAAAACGATAACCATAAAAAAGCGTTTTCTGTAAAATAGTATAAGTAACAATCTAATAAGATGAATCGAATAACACTCAATGAAAAATAGTTTGCCACTGAAGATCACGATTATCATTTAATTCAATAGGATTCAATTTTGCTTCTTAGAAGCATGAAAATTTTGAGTGCTTTGTATTGGTACTTTTAGAAAGGAGTACAAATCAATCTTTGGAATCCCTTTAAAGAATTTTCTCACTATTTGGAAAAAAATTTCTCAGATGGAAAGTGGAATATAGTGTTCAGGAAACATATGGATGGAAAGTTAATTGAAGAAAGATTGTAGTAAAGAATTGAAGAAAGATTGTAATCTTCGCCTAGATAGACCAAAAATTAGCTAGCAACTTTTCCTATTGGTAATGTAAGCAGATTATTAGATCAATGTCATCAACTTACCTCAACTAACTAACTCTCAGGACTATTTTTGGCTAAAGTTACTGAAAGAAAATGTAATTGACGTCCGAACAGATTGTCAGAGAACTAACTCATTGCAATTATATGATCTTAACTATCCAGATAAACAAAAAGTACCAGGCTGCTTAGAAATAAGCTATCTGCAAGGAAATCCATAATTTGCTTTCCCCTAATTTCGGATGGTGAGACACGCTGGGTTTAAGTGATCCAGAAATCAGTGTGACTGGAGTATTATGGAATGGAGCTGAATTCACTTCAATAAGGATTCCAGTCAGTTTACTGTTTGCAGAGGGATTTCAATCTGGAGGGAGCAAAAAACGCGCAAGAAGTCCGAAAGCATTCGCGAAAAACTTCAATGCAATAGTGCCAGTATCATGATATGGTACGCATTATTTTGAATGGCGCTTTCTTTAATTTGCACATTTTTACTAGAATATCTATGAATTATGAATGAGGCTATTATTATTCATTTCTAATAGTTTATCGTACATTTGACAATGTACTTTTAATAAATTGTAACATATTCCCTCAATGCGCCTCGTTAGTAGCTGATTAATTTTGAAGGTGAGAGAATCCTACGACGTGAGTACACCGTATATTTTACGGATTTAAATCCTTAACATGTGTTACGTATTAAAGTGCTAACTTGTATCACTGTAGCTACCACATTTGTACATTTATATTTGAAATGCTATTCATCGTAAATATATTTTGATATCGCTCGTACTTTACAATGCACAATAATCAAAATCGATGTACAGTTTGCTTTTCAGTTGAGGTTGATCATTTATCTCATTAATTTCTTTATTCATATCGGAAAATGTGTGGCATTAATTTTTTTATTTCCCATTTCATATCGCCTATTCTTCTATATCAGGTATAGACGATTTATTTCATATGGTTGTCTCGCATAATAAAATAAAGACCATGTGAAAGTTTTATGTTCATAACTTCTTAACCATTCCAGTTACACGAATTTGTATAGTTCCCTATTTAATTTTTATCGTCATTGTAATAACAATCTAAAAGATAGAAAATTTTCATAAACAGTTTTTGATGGAAACTGTTTATAAAAATTTACAAGGTTAACCAATCGTTTCAATTAATGATGTCAAGATGGAAACGATTCTAGCGTGTTCTTAAAATATTTACTTAATTTAGTTATGCATTCAAATAAAAGCTAAACATATGAGACTGTGTGTATCTATATATGAGTTATCTTTTCTGTTGCAAACATAAAAGGTACACGTTTTGGAATAGTTAGCAGGGGTATACTTAATAAGAAAAATAAAACTTTTTTTTCAGGGAACCAAGTTACTGCGATATTCAAGGCTCATGAATGATCTACCAGAAATGGATTCATCAAACCGGATGAATTCTTTCCTTGTGCAAGAAGCAGGTATGGAGCCAAAAATTTGTCTATAGCAGCTTTGTAAAAATTGGTTTCACATATTTTTAAATTACTGCCTTCAGCTGTGTAAACAGCAATGGTAAAGTTTTTAATCTCAATTAATATCTAGCCAAGTTCATGAGAAAATAATTCAAGAGGAAGGAAGAAATGTGGCGATTATTGTGGTCAAGGTTATTTTGGAGCATTTAGAGAGCATCTGAGATAGATTCAGCTGTAAGAGTAGGGTGTTTAAATGCGGGATTTTCAGGGAAACTGGCACATATTGTAATAAATGTATTGTGGTCACTAAATTTTTTTGCAAAAAAAAAAAAAAAATAGTAACTAAACAAAGTTAAAGTCTATAGGCATATGGTAGATTGAAGCTGTATATTGGCGACATTTAATTTTCTCTTTTGGCAAAAAGCAAAATATTTATCTCTATTTAGTTAAGAGATATATATTAAAAATTCTTGAGTTTACATCCTATACTTCAAAGCCATTGTTAGTTATCATTCTATCGTCCACTTCGGAATCTTCCAACAAGTCAGCATTTGACTGCAATATGCCTCTACAGTTTTTTAGAGAGGGGTTTCTTCCATCTGCAACAATCTTTTCATCCACTTCGCAATCCGCATCTGAAAATTCTCGTGCTGGATTGGATAGTATGTGTTTTTGGATTTGAGATTTCTTGGGAATGTCGTATAACACGAGTTTTATTTAACAGGAGTCTTATTGTATGCAATAAATAAAAAGAAATATTGACTATATACCTATTACGTTGAAAGCGTTGATCTGAAAACAGATGATTAAATAACATTGAGAAGATGTAATTCAAAAATACGCTCGTTTATCGTTAAATTGGAAATTCTCCATAGTTTCTATGGTGTTTTAATTTTTGTTTGATTTAAATTTATAAAAACTGTTTATTTTACTGTAAAGTGAGAATTCTATCTCAGAAGTTGAGTACAATTTCCGTCCACTGATACTCTATTTATCGCTGTAAACTTTGTATTAAATGAGAAAAAATAATGTTGTCATAAGAGATAAGATATGAGATGATAGATCCACATCAAAAAGAGACTTATGTAAAATATAGATATAAAGATGAATGGCGATTAATATTAAAGTTATTACTACATTTTTAGGATAACAGTTTTACAATTCATTTACTATATGCTTTTTTTTATATATATTTTCACAGGTGGTCACAAACATCTCTCTCTTTGTCGATCCTTGTCCCTACCATCCACTTTACTTCCAACTTCAGATACTCGAAATAGTTTTGGAGGATACTTGGAAATGGGAGGAAAAGAACCCTCAGGTATGTTATTGATTTTAAATTCTTCAAAATGAAACTTCCCGATATCCTTTTTACATTTCTAGTAATTTTATATTGTTACGGGAAACCCAAAATGTGCACAGTTAAGAGCCAATCCCTTACAGGCCCTTTATTGAACACGAAAGCACGAATTCGCAGTAGCAAAACTCAGACAAAGCGTGTCAAAACAGCACTATTAGTAAATAGCAGTACATAAACTGTATATCAGTAATAAACAACCGTAACAATACAAAGCGCCGTGAGAGAATTCTCTCAATTATTTGCATGAGCTTAACTCAAATATTTTACTACTGACTGACTGTCACCCGGCTTTTTATAGTTTCCGTTACAGGACAAAGAAGCTTCTTGAAATATATTACAATTTCGCTTCCAATTGATATATCGCAAAATTTAGCAGCTTCAGAAAATTTCTTCCTTAATTTTAAAATTGTCATCAAATTGCGAAATGGTCCCAGTTTTTCTCCACAACAAGAGGGATTATTGACCCTCATTTGTTCAGCATTTTTTTCAGCTATTTTTGACACTATCTTTCTTATCATGGAACTAACTGTGCAGAGTAGCCATATTACAAATTCCTAACAATATTAAATCTAGAAAAACATTATGAAATTTTCCATTTTCCTTTTCCGTTTAGGAAGCAAGTTTTATTTTTTTAAGTTACTTAAAGCGAAATTTCGTTTAATTTGAAGTTATTGATATTACTTTACATATTTAATATGAAAAATTTATGAAATAAAGCTTTTGAAAGCAAGTTTTTTTGATTGGAAGAAAAAGATGATTAACAACAAAATCAGAAAAGTTAGTTATCTTGATATGCAGAATGTTAAGTCAAAAGGCTAATCAAACCATTAAAACTATTATAAGTGACACAACAAATAAAATTTTTTTAATTAACAAATTTTTATATGTTAAGATCCACCCTTTTATTACATGAGAGGTCTTTTTTAATACTGTTAATTTGATAGTGTGTTGAAAAGGCATATAGATTTTAAATAATTGTTACATAAATAAGTTTAATAATTCTTCAAACGCATTGAATTATATAAACATTTAATGACTTTCATAAAAATTTCAAATATCAAATTAAATAATGTAAATGTATAATTTTATCATCGATCGAATTACTGTTCCGTCAATACTGATAGCGATGAATGATGAATTTATGAAAATTGTCAAGTATATTATGGGTACTTGAACGCATATTGTTTGATTGATAGAACTCAGCTGATTGATTATAAGTGGTCTTGCGATATTTATATTATAGGTTAGCATGGTGTTCAATTAATTATCTATTGAAGGTAATCAGATGCCAGTTGATTGTAATTATGACGATTTATCAAATGATTTAATTTTTGGAAAAATATTTTTAAGCAATATTATAAGGAGAGGAAGCATTTTATTTATTAGTTTGAATCGTGTTACTCTAATATACTGAAAAAAATTCTACAATCATTTATTTATTTTATTTATGAAACTATAGGTTGGTTGCAAAGTCTTTTCATGATTACAAAAAAATTATTGTAAAAAAAATAAAAGGCATTATATTTTGGCATATGGTTGTTTTTATGTATTGTAAAGACGGATATAAAATTTTTGCCATTCAGTTTGGTAAATTTCAATCTGAGCACCCTTAGTAGCTTGAAACATATCAAGGAGGTATTCCAGCTCTCGACACTTACTGGCCTTTCATAATAATCACCTGTTCATCATGATAATTTCATAATCATTCTGTTGTCATAATAGACTAGCGTGTATAATCTTAATTTTGTGAGTATCACTGTCTTCAGCTGACAGTGCAAACACTGTGCTCTTTATGTAATCCCAAAAGAAAAAAAATTAGTGAAGTAACATCGGGTGAGCGTAAACAACATTAATGTTACTTTCGTCATGATTTCATTGGTGCCATTTTGATAACAATCGAATCTAAAATCGTTATTTCTGCATCAGTTGCGTTATTTGTTAGACTAAGAAATTTCAGAACATGAACAATACAAAAATTGTATTGCATTATATTTAATGGTGCTTCTGTAATAATTTTTTGTAATCATAAAAAGACCTTTTGAACACCTTTTGTATTATTAATTGCTCTATAATATATGCTAATTTAAAAAATTGCATCAATTACAAATAACTGCGACTTTCTTATAAACTGTGATAAAATGAAAATTGTTTACACATTAAAGGCTGAAGTTTAGAGGTTTCTTTTTCATATATAATATTTGCTTTATTTTATTTCTTTTGATCATTCGGCAACAAACAAGTGATATTCCATTTCGTTACCAAGTGAAATTTTTTAGGCATACCTTTCTCCCGTTCACTGTCGCACTCAAAGCGGACCTTGAAGACAAAGTCTACTATATATCCCTTTGATATGAAAATACAAAAAATAATGTCAGCAGATTTAGATAACTATATGCAGAATATGCATGTGGATATCGAAAACACTTCAATGCCTGCGAACGTGCTTAATATCGTATGTTCCGGGCGCGGATGTTGTACGCGTGATAATGAGAATCAAATAGGTCAATTCTTACGTATGTAAACAAGGGAAGTAAAAACAACAAACTTTAAAATAAGTTACAAACTTCATCTTCTGTTGCCACTTATTAGGATGTTATACACATTTGTAAAAGATAAAAATGTTTTGGGCTGACTTTCGCAGTCTAAACATATTTTTAGAAAATCCTGAAGTTTGAAATAAACACAGATTATTTGTATTCAAAAAGAAAATTAATAACAGCTCGCGTTCCATCTTAATCTTGTTTAATTTTCTTTCCATTTGTTTGATGTAATGTACAATTGTTAAAAGTTTGGGTTTGTAAATAGATTCAGATTGCATGGGAAATGTTTCCTTTTCAGAAATGAAGCCTCATGAGAGACTTTTAATGGGCTGCAAGCATTTGGAAAGAAGACGAAGCAATGATTCAGAAAATTTACAGAATGATATCATGAATTCTATATCAAGCGGACATTACATGACTTTGAGGATGTGTAAGTACATTCCTAATTTCGATTTAATTTCGAGGTAATAAATCCTTGCTTTTTATGTAAATATTTCTATTTTGCCATTTCAGATATCTATTTCTGAGAAAAATATTTGTCTAAAAATAAATGTTTTGACAGTCGGCATTTTCTTACTTGATTTTTTTTTTCAGTTTTAAAAAGCTTTTTTTTTTGTATTGATATATTTTGTTTATCTTTTAACTCTTTTGTATGTATTTTCTTTATTTGTAACGTATTTTCTTTATTTATTTTGAACAATTCAAGATATCTTTATCTCAAACTTTAAAAAGTATTTTATGAATAATATGACCCTGTTAATTATTTCTCAAAGTGTTTATGATACTCACGAACGCTGAGAATTCGTTTTTACGATTTGTTTCAGCCAATGACGAAGTAATTAATACCCGCGCTTTATTGAAGAAAGGTCTGAGTTCCAGTCAGCAGGAACTTCTGGATTTAATGGAGGATTTTAAGGATGGCGAATGCACCATGTCTTACGTTGAAAACCAGTTTCAATTGTGGAGGGAGAGACATTGCCGCAAAGCCACTGAGGCAGACAAGCGCACTCGGAAGACATCGGCGTTAGGCATGTTCTGGAAAAAACCTAAGAAGAAAGATTTAAAGGTAATTATATTTCTAGATTCTACTGTGTCTGATCTTCAAATAAGAATATTACTTCTGAAAATCCGTTCGATAAATGTACGGTGAGAAGTTCAACGAGTTCGATAACTAAGAACGGTGGGAAAATATGAAAACAAGGTAGGTAGAAAAACGCAGAAGAAACATATACAAAAACAGCGCTTGCAGATAATAACAACACATTCAGAAGTGAATTGCTAATTAAATAAAAAAGCCGTACAATACTGCTAAAGAGTATCTCTATGATTACATTCTAAGAGAAAATTTACTAGACACATTTCACTCGCTTTCTCTTCTCGGTGGGCAAGTTTGAAAACATGGTATCGAAAAATCTAGATCAATCAACAAATCTCGGGCCTTAATAGATGCATCATCTTATTCCCTTTTCTTCGAAAAACATTTATTTTTGTCATCAGTGTCGCCAAATGCCAAATGGTCGCCAACTTAGTCGTTAAAGCTAGAAGTCATTGTCCTGTATCCATTGAAATATCTGTAAAACTTTTTTCCTCACTATGACGCTAACTGAAAAGGAATTCACTATTACAAATTCGCAATAATATTAATTAAGCACGTCAAATTCAAACATTATGTCATCCAATAGGGATTTCTTTCCCTACGCTTGAGCTGGTGTAGCTGACGTAACTGCTATATCTCTACGGCATTTTAATTTCACTAATATCGTATATTTATGACACTGTTGGATTAAAGTAAGATAATCGGAAAATTTCTCAACCTCATAATCAGAGATCGAGATTCGGTTCTGCATAATCTTCCTTGTATGTGGTTTAGTTGGACATTGTACGATTTTATTATTCCATGACAGATGTTTAAATATTTTTAAATAAGAAATTATTTAAGAAAGATTTTTATATAATAATTTTGAGCGAAGAAAAATGGTAAAAATATCGTGCAAAGAATTTGCAAATGTCAGCTCAATACTCTGTACCGGTTCACCTCGCATGTATGAGATCATATTCACTTTTAAGATTTGACACTCACGTATTTTCAAAAGACATTGATTCATTGAAACTTGGGTTACTAATCGTATACAATTGGAAATTCTACTTATTAAATTTGGAGTCTGAATATTTTTTAAATTTTTGTTGTGAGACAATATCATTTATTAGGAGTCAAACCAATATTTACTCATTTCATTTAAGAATTAAGGTATATATGAAAAGTAGGTTTTAAAAACTCTTTGGTAAATATTATTGATTTTGTGAAAATCTACAGTTTCGGATTGTATTCCCCTGGAGGATCAAAAGACAAACGTTTATCAATAAGAAAAGGAATTTAAATAGATAAATTTTCCAACATTTCTATTTTTTTATTTCCTGCTTTTACAAATTTGTGTTTACTGCCTCAGAATTTTTTTAAATCACCCATTCTCATGCAGACTTATTATGTTTTCAGATTGTTATTGAAAATAAAGAGACAGCTAAGACGAATGCAGACGTTAAAGAAGAAAAGATTTCCACAAGAAAAATATCAAATACTAGTGCATCAAGTAAGTGCGCTTATGTGAAGGATTTTACATCGATAATTGAAATTATTTGACTTTTGAATTTCATACGCATGCATTTTGTATTGTACATATGCTTCACTAATCAAATATAAGAGGATTATTTGTTTAAAAATTTAATTTGTATCTGTGTATTAATCAATTTCAATAAAAATAAAATACAATATCAATCAAAATTCAGTATGCAAATAGTAAAGGAAGGAAGTAGAGAGTACATATGTTTTTCAAAATCATATTGAAATCGCTACTCAGATGCATTAAGAGTATGCACATGCATGGAAACGCAAAAATGACAAGTCAGTCATGGAAACCATATCTCTTTTTTGGGTGAAGGGTATGTACTTTAGAATTACTTTTTGACAGTAAGTGTACGTAACCTAATTTCATAAGCCAATTTCTGCATTGATCATAGCGGTGGTTTATGGATTGGCGAAACCTTTCCAAAATGTATGGCATTTTGCTGACATTCTCCTCTGCTGTTTTGTAGTAATCGAATACTCTATGAATAAAATATATTTCCTCCATTTTATCTTTAAAGATTTGTTTATGATCTCCTTATGAAATTTAAAGTATTAACATTGAAGTCACACAACTACTGAACTGAGCTCACGAACAGTGTTCTCCTGCTCAATCACTTGGCTTTTTCAATCCTATTCCTCTAATAATATGTATGTTGAATTTTTTTATATATATAAAATGCATTTATTTTCTTTGAACTAAAAAAAAGTATGGTGATCTATATTTGTGAAATTAACTTTGACAGGTTCAAGTTCTAAAGCGAGTGATAAAAGTTTGTCGACGGCGACGTCGAAAGAGGATGGTTCAGGCAATGAGCAAGTACGAATAATTTTTATTTAATCATTTTGAATTGAATAATTTATATTTTTTTGCACTGAATGAGGTTATTATCATTTTTATAACACATAGAAAGGCATCCGACTATAATGTAAATTGTGAAAGCTTCTAAATCTGAAATTTAGTGCTACCTGATTAATTTGTATGATCTTTATGCAAATTCAGAGGAGTAAAATACATCCAAAAACACAAATTTTATTCAATGGTCGTTCCAACTTCTCCCTTTTTCATTTGGAGTAAGTTTTTGCTTTAAACATAAAGCAGTCACTATTCTAAAAATTCTATACAATGAAACCTAACATTAAAGCAAAATTCTTTATTAATTTTCCTACATTCTATAATTTTAAACAATTATTTTGAAAAATAATAATTTTAATTTTACCGCAGAAGAAATATAACTATAGTAAATACAAAAACTATAGTATTATATATAAAACTGGAAATGAAGTAAAAATCTAACTATCAAAATTATTTATACCAGGCTGGCTCTAAATTGTAAACTGTCTAGTAATTTAGTATTAGTTCTGAATCATTATTACTATTTCTAGTAGTTCTTAATCATCCATCATTTAGTGTCGATCATTTGTAAAAAGGTTGTTTCTTTTTCTTTAATGATAATTTCTTACAATGCGTTAATTCAATGACTCCAAAAATAATATTTTTAACATTTTGTATACATTTTTTATTAAAATATAAATATTTCTAAAAGGAGGTGGAATCAAATCAGTGCAAGATTTGAATTTTCCACCATTCGTTCAGCAATGTATTGGCACATCTATTAAAAAAAACTATTTGACAGTTGATAGTTTAGAGTTTGTAAAAATGGAATGTTACATGATGGAACGCGTGTTAACGCAAGATTTCAATTAAATAAAAAACATTGAAAACATCTTTGAATTGTTATATTTTTATTGAATCGTAAATTATACAGGATTAGGTTATGTTTGGAATAACACATAGAGCAAATGACTCCCACTTCTTTGCAGGTACATGCTCACTCTTTTGTCGAAATTTTCCATGAGCATTTTGCACAAACCTGCCTGAATTCGTTGATGCTGCATTGAATTTCTTTCTTCAATGCACGCGTGCCTGTGGCTTGTTAGCATAGTCATTTGGTTTCAAATAATCCTATAAAAAGAAATCCAAAGGTAATAAATCACGTAATCTAGGGGGCCGATTCTTAAATTTTTGAATTGTGGCTGCCAGACTTTCACCATTTTTGAAATATTGTTCAAGAATGAAAACTCTCTTTCTATCGTGTAATGCTCTATTTTAACTAACCCTAAACTATCAGTTGTCAAATGGTTTTTTAATAGGTTTGCCAACTCTTTACTTCTCGAATGGTGGCAAATTCAAATCTTGCATTAATTTTGGGACACCCTTTAGAACAAATCAGTCAAAACCAATTATTTCGTTGTACTTACTTGATATTACCGAGAAGACTTTGCAGACGGATTTCAGTTTTTTCCTCTCAAAGTAATCTCAATTTCTGGAAATTAGTCAAATGGAGTTCCATTGTGTATATTATTATCGCGATGGTAGAAATAGCCATTTTAATTCCATATAGTTCATATTCATCCTCTTGATCTCTGAATACATAAAACTTTCTTATAAAGATGTCTGGCAACCTTGTTTCCTCTTATTTCTATCCACATAAGAGAATTAAAAAAGGCGATCTAAAATATTTAAATATACCCGAATGATTTTTGAAAAATTATTCACTACTGCAAATTAATCACATTTAAATATCAAAAAATTCTGAAATTAGATACGCGTGTTAAAAATGTCATTGTCAGAGCCAGATTATTAAATAGCAATGTAGGTGTTTACTTATGAATCCTATAACTTTAGAGAGCCTTTAATCCTCGATATTTATTGCGGTATTTTAAAAATTATTTAAATTTGTGTTTTTTTTTATTACATAGGCAGTGCAATGGAATTAAGTCAAATTAAAATTCAAAACTGTTTAAATTAATATTGGAATATTATTCTAATAACATTCCTAATTAATTACCATTTATAAGTTTTATATTATGTTATTTCAGTGTTCTAAAGGAAATTTGGTGCTTTATTATTTAATAACTTTCCAATCTTTTTATTAGATATTTTTTAGATTGCGTTAAGAAAAATATTGCTGTTTTTTCCTATTTTTAAATTTTAATTGTATTTTCTTTCATGTGCCATACCCTGAAACTAACTTTTTGGAAAGCGATCTGCAATTAAATGTTTTCAAAATTTTGCAACTTAAAACTACTTTTTATAAAGATTAAATTTTAAAAATTCGGTTTTTAAAGTTTGTAAAGAGAAAAGGCCAGATATTTGCATGCCTAAGACATAATAGAAGACTTAATCCAGCCCTGATCATGCAGACGAATGAATCAATGATATATTATAATACACTGTGTGAGAATAACGTATACTGAGGTAACAAAAGTCATAAAATAGCAGTAAGTATCCTATGGGCAGGAATTTCATTTGCATTCAAGTGATTCATGTGAAAAGGTTTCTGAAGTGATTATGGCTACACGAAGAGAATTAATCGACTTTGAACGTGAAACGATAGTTGAAGCATACATGGGACATTCTATTTCAGAAATCATTAGAGAATTCAGCATTCCGAGATCTACGATGTGAAGAGTGTGCCAAGAATACTTAATTTCAGCATATCTCTCACTATGGACAACGCATTGACCAATAACCTGCACTTAGTTACCGAGACCAGCGACGTGTGCGTAGAATTGTCGGTGTTAACAGACAAGCAATACTTTGTGAAATAATCACAGGAATCAATTTGGGAAGTGCGACGGTCGTGTCTGTTAGGATAGTGAGGCGGAATTTAGCTTTATTAGGCAGCAGAATATCGACTAGAGTGTCTTTACTTATAGCACGACATGGCCTGCAGCATCTCTCCTGGGCTTTTGATCGTATCATTTCGATCCTGGATGACTTGAAAATCATGGCTTGGTCATCAGATGAGTCATGATTTCATTTAATAAGAGTTGATAGTAGGGTTCAAGTGTGGCACAGGCCCCACGGAGCTGTGCATCCAAATTGCAGACAAGGTACTCTGCAAGGTAGTTGCGGCTCTGTAACGGCGTGTTTTTTTTAAACTTGAAATGGTCCAACTGAACCGACAATTGATTGGAAATTATTATGTTCAGCTACTTGGATATCATTTGCAGCCATTCCTTCATGTGCCCAAACAAAAATAAAATTTTTATGGATGACAATGCGCCTTGTCACCTAGCCACAACTGTTCGCGATTGGTTTGAAAAAACATTCTGGACATTTCCAAGGAGTGATTTGACCACCCAGAATCTCATCGAACATTTATGGGACATAATCGAGAAGTAAGCTCGTGTACAGAAGCTTGCACCGACAATACTTTCGCAATTAGTGACGCCTTTAAAGACAGCAAGCCAAAAAATTTCTGCAAAGGACTTCCAAGGACTTGATGAGTCGAGTTGCTGCACTTCATTGGGCAAAAGGAGGTCAGACATATTATTAGGAGGTATCCCAAAATTTTTGTCTCCTCAGTGTTATAACCAGTACAGATAGCTGTTTACTTTCTACATAATTACTTATCAGATATTCCAGTTGAAATGCATTATATCAATATATCTCATATATGCTCAAAAATTACAAGCACTTAAAACTAGTGATTTGCTCAAGTTATAATATATGAAATGTGATAAAATTTAATATAAAACATTTATTATTGCTTTATTTTAATATTTAAATTATACATATCTAGAGGTCTGACGACGGTACAGCACCAACAGGTTGGGTTTCTAGTTATTCACCAACAGCAAATCGAATCTTCTTTCCCCGTTATCCTAAAACAGAAGAACCTCCACCTCTTCCTTCAAGACCACCGCCATGGGCAAAGATGAATACGATAAATAAAACACTTCTACGAAAGACCCTGCCAAATGCCACCAATGACACAACTGATGTGATTATGGAAGAAAAAAGTCCAGACTTGATCGAAGGTAAGATTAATTTCTTCGCACATTGAACAACGCTCTGAATGTTAGAACTCATTTTTGACTTGACGTGATGACCTTGCAGAGTGGTATGGATTCTAAATTAAGTAAAATTAATGGCATAGGAAAGTACGCAACGCTTGAGGCATAGTATGATTATTTAACCTCCACTTGCAACAACGGTTTAGAAAGAATAATTGGCGAGCATGGCGTTATATTTTCATTCTCTTTCTTCATATTTGGCGCTAAAAACTGTCATAAATGCACTAGTATGTATAGACCTATCACCACCAATTGTTATATCATTACGAGTTCTGCGAGTGAGTGGTTACCACTTACTAGTAGAATGAATCGAAAATTAATTTATACAGAAAAACGTCTCAAAAATTTTCAAATTAGATACACTACATATTGAAGAAATATTTTACTTAGGTTTACGAGATCCCTATAAAAAAGGGTTAAAACTGTAAATGGAATAAACAGGGTGAAAGTCTAATTTAGTTAAATGATAGTGCAGCGTTTTATTTTCTTGCCATTATTCGACTTCTATTTGTTCAATATGAATTCTTATTAAAATCTTAAAATGCTTCTGAATAATTAAACTTTTAAATTAAGAAGTACTTCTATCGACAAAAATATATTCAAATATGTTGCTATTTCAAAAGATTTCGCTGGAATAAATGGACAAAATTAATTTTTATTAATCTTCATTATTTTGACCTAAATTTAATCGAAAACTTTCTTAGCGAATCTTCTTTAAAAGAATCTCTTGGTTAAAATATCGAATATTTAAATTTAGACAAGAATACAGAAAATACTTTCTAAACGTGGCCCGATAGTTAATTAACATTTAAAATGTTAACATCTAGTATTTTGAAAAATACAAGCTTTATTCTTCCGCGACGAAAACTAATGCTGCTTTTGATATCGTTATTTAAAATGATTTTATATTGGAGAAGAATCGTCAATCAATATGTGGCATTCTCTAGATGCGGTTTTTGGTTGGTTTAAAATAATAAATCATATTTAGCAAAATACTCTAACCTTTTAAGCAAAAAAATTTGACTCTTCCATGACCAAAACCGACTGAACCATACATATGAAGGCAATTCTTTCTCAAGGAGACTACTTAAATAATAATAAACCGTTTATAAAGTAGTTATATTCAGAGCTTCGTAATTTAACCAGTTTCAGTCACAAAAGATTGATCCTTATTATTGTTTTGTTATATTTTATTTTACTTAAAATATCAGTGAGTCAAAAATATTTCACTAAATATGATTCAAAGAACCCTGGGAACAATGTGAAAATTTAGATTTCGTAATTTTTTAGTAGTGCCTTTAGTTATTCAAACAATCTAATATATAATTTTTGCAATATTTTGATCATATAGGAACCTATATCAAGCGATTAAGTAATTAGCTATTGAATCTCAGATACCCTGTAGATTTTGCTATAATCATGATTTAGTTACTTATGGTCTGCTAATGGGAAAATGCAGTTGAGTTTCTTTGGCGCTGTCGGTAGAGAATTCCAACCAACTATATCGCTTCTTTTAGAGCGCAAATAAAGTGATAACTTTAAATGACGCCCCAGACATAATGTGGATTTTTTTGCTCCCCCCCCCCCTCTCCACCCATCAAAATGACGTTTTGGTTTGGAATTTTTTTTCCATACACTCATTATATTTAACCCTTATATGTGACTAATAAACATTCAAAGCTTCATTTTTTTGGCACTCCTTAAGATACCAGTCCATCATCTATAACCCCACTTTTTTCTCCCATTACTGCGTCTCTGATGTGCATGTATATTTAATTCATTAAAATTCCCTACCTTTAACTTTTTTTTATTTTGGAAATAAATAAGAGTTTTTAACAGTTTTATTGAGCTTGTCGCTTCATATTTGGGGATATGTAACCGATTTTTCCTTCACAGTTCTTCTAATATACTAATATATATTCTAATATAATAATCTAATATATTTATGTGTTTTCAATAACAATTTACTATATTAGTCTTTCCAGAATTAAATGATCAGTTTCTAGTAAATTGCATAAATAAATCGATAATTTAATAAATTCTGGAAATCGAATAATTAGATAAGTTTTGAATTCATATAAGTGTCATGATGTCGTACTGAATTTTAGGGGAGAAATCGATTTAAAGATTCTGTAATAAACCATTATAAGTTGAAGACTGAAAATTAAAAAATATATTTAAAAAATCTACTTGCTATATTATTATAAGTAGTGCATTTTTGAAACTACTTTCATTCAGTTTATTGTTAATTCATTTCTGTTGAGTTTTTCAATACAAAATTGGAAATGTAACGTTAAACAAGATATTTCCTCCTCAGATTCAGATGATGACTATGAAGAAGACGAAGAAAGAAAAGCGAGTATGTATGAACTCTGCCAGAAGTACGGCTTACAGAAGCTTGGAGTATGTTTTGTGACAGGGGAATGCCCTATCCAAGATGACAAAAAACCTCTTGTGCGAGAAAAAACGGTAATTTTTTCTGTTGTTTGACTTATTATTACAATTATTACTTTCACTGAATTTACAATTAAATTACAAAAAAGAGAGCAATTTTGAAACAACATAAAACGATAAAACTCAACAAATAATTTTGTACCTTTAATGTATTTGCAGAGGAAGACTTTCTGTAGAATTAATAGAGGTTGAGTACACTTTTGAATATAGCGAGAGAAGAGTTCATTTTTGATATTACAATTATTAAAATGTCTAAACCCGGTGCTGGGCTTTTTTGCTATCAAATTACTGCTGATTTAACATTGTTCAATTATCTCCAATTCGTTATGAATACCAATTCATTTATTTACTTTCTCTTTCCCTTTCTTGAATTTTTTGGCGATTGCAATGCTTCCTCTTTGTATACATTTGCATAAAATGTATTCCAAGAGAAAGCATTGTAATAATTAAAAAAAATTAACTTTGATATCTTCGTAAATCTCTATGTTTTAGATATCTCTATCTTTCCTTTTTTCCTTTCTTTTTTTATGCTGTTTACTTGCGAACTTATATCCTGTAGGCTCTTTGTCTGTTGAATAGGTATGCATTGGATACATGTTAAAGAATGCATTATAATGTAAAATACATCAAGATATAATTATACAAAACAGAGTATGTTTAGTGTGAAGCAAGGAGTTCATTGAATTTGATGTTAAATTTAATTTGTTTAAAGAAAGTTCTCCACTAAACATATCGATGAAGCCAACATGAAGGTGAAATGAATTTGGGAAGAAATATCGATATGATTCTGAACCTGGATCTGGGGAATTCACGTTTTCATTATCCTGGAAAATTGCACTTGTTTTATTTGTGTGTATATTTTCTTTTAATTTTGAGCATTTTGTTTTTTGTTCTATCGAATTGATTCGAGGTCCTGAGTGGATTTGTTTACACGAAAGAACGTAACGAAACGAATTGTCCACATGCCCGCAGCTACAATAGTCAGAATCTTTGATGAGAAACTCCTTTAACTATGAGGAGAATGAACCCCTACCGATTGCAAGGACACCAACTTACTTATTCCGTAATGTTAGATTAACTTTATAAGCCCGGACTCGTCCCAGATTGCTTCATTCAATAAGCCCCAATTCAAGCGTTTTCAGATACATAGCTAAAACCTAGAAATGAAATTTAATACTTGACCATCCGCATATATGCAGATAGTCAAGCCATTCGATGGTCGATTCCATTCTATTTTTGTATTTGAAAAATTATCGCGATTTTTGAGGCTCTGAAATTCTCACACTAGCTGGATTCGTAAAGTTAATAGAGACTTCTGTTTAAATTGACTGTTTAAGTAAGCCTTTGCTTCATTGAATAATATATTTTTTGAGTATATTTTTAAAGATTATTGGAACTGAAGGTTATAAAAGGAATTGTGAGTCTTAAAAAATCTATTTGAGATTATTTCAGCCTGTTTATGAAAAAGCTGATCTAAAGCCATAACTAGAAGAATAGGCCATAATATAGGATATTTAAATCATATTTGAAGATACATTCAAAGTTTGAATGAAATTCCTCTTTTAATATAGAGTTTGAGTTATCGGTGTTATTATTCAAAGGATAAATTTAATTAATTTTCATTCAAATATGTTATTCATAACATTTTAAGAAATTCAATAAGCATTTTTACGCAATACTTATTTATATATTTTTGCTCAGTAAAGTTTTGTTTAACTATATAATAATAAACATTTTTTTTTCTTTTATTAGACGAACACCAACAAAAATAAAACTCTACAGAGAAAAACAGTGGATTCAGAGGGATATGAAATTCCAATCAAGAAAAAGCTTGGAAGTTTTGAAAGTAAAAAAGTATTCTTAAAATTATAAGCAATTATCATTAATTAAAATTCAAATAACAAACAATTGCTAAGAATTTATTCAAGAGTTCTTGTTAGTTTATCAGATTGTGTATTTGTATGCATATGTGTCTGGGGTTGGGGAGGGGGGAGGTAAAAGTTATTCTAGTTTTTATTTTCTTTTAAGCATTGAAAGAATTGTTTAGTTTCATTCTTTCTAGTATACGTAGAAAAATTATTATAATCGTCAAAAATTTCAAACTCGAGATTGACAAAACTCTACTTTTCAAATCTTACAGACTCCGAAAAACACGCTTTTGATATTATGTTTATCTGTCTGTGAGCACTATAATTCAAAACGCTTCGAGCTGAGCAGATGAAATTTCATACATTGAATTTGAAACAAAATTTGTAGATTTCTATAAAATTTTAAACAAAACATTTGAATGAAGTCTGTTTCTATGGTTGTGCGAATAGAATTAACCCGATAAGCAGAAAACATAAGAATCTATATAAATAAAATTTGATACACAAGCTAAGAAATTAAAAGTTATATCTATATCAAATTTGGAACCAATCCATCAAGAAAATGACTATCTGTCGGTCGGTACTTTTGCATGCATGTCAACACTATAACTCAAAATGCGTTAATATAAGTAAATTATATTTGGTATATGATTCTAATGACTGTAGTTCTTTCAAAACTGGTATCGACCATTTGGAAGAAAAGTATCCAAAATATACGGTAGATTTTCTAGTACTTGTGACTTAATTGCCTGCAAGAGATTAAACACCAAAAAAAATTACCGTAAGTGCCTCATATATTAAATTCATTCTTCGCCAATATCGGGCAATTAATACACAATTCCCAGTTTTTTTAACAGTTTACAAATTAAACAACTTTTGTTTGTGGAACTCTAAAAATAAAGAACTAAGTACTCATGACATTCACGGATTTGTCTAAGGTTCACACTTTTATGTGGAAGAAAGGGATAATGATTTTATTAGAGAGTATGGGAGAAAGTTTTAGGAAACCATTCTCAGCTGTTTTAACTTGCTGATACTGGTGAATGTGGGAAATGAAACTAAAGATGGATAGTTATATAGACCAGAATTTGGTTTAATGTTTCAGACGCAAATCTGAAGGAATCTTCTCTCTTAGTTCCTATTTAAATTTGAAAACAGAAAAAAATGCCTTATTACAACAGACGATTATGCCAATAAATAACTAAATTAGCACTAAGTGTAACACAGGATTAAAAATTCGCAGCCTTCCCTCACATGTAGAACGTGAGCACTTTTCTTGGCATATAATTGTGATAAAATAGTTTGTATTTTTTTTGAAATTACGTGATCAAGTTACATAATATGTGAACTATTTCTACAGTAAAGAAACGATTTTTCCTTTTCAATTCAAACAGTAAAGGAATTAAATTCAGTTATTTTGTAATAGTATGCTATTATAAATTCATTGTTAAAGATTTTATAGGAGAATATTTTTTCTTATAGAATAATATATAATCGTAATTATATGCCTGATTTAAAGAGTTTTTTTTATATTGTTCCTTATTAAACAGATAGTTGTTTATAAATAAATAGCTAAAATTTTGTTCAAGACGCTTGGCAGTTAGATAAACATTTGATACGTGAACTATTTTTGTAAAAGAACAAAGACAAGTTTGTATTTTGAATTTATAACATATGAAAGCTTATGTAAAATAAAAAATGCATCTACTTTCCAATAGGAGTAGTTAGCTTCATTTCGATGATGAAATTTCCATATAAAACAGAGAAGGATCATTTATATTCTCAAGTTATACAGAACATTGACTTTTGTAAATTTTATCATCAAATAATTATTTAAAAGTGAGATAATTCAGTGTATTAAAAAATTTGTTGTATGTTTTTTATTAATGAAGTCTATTTGAAAAACTTTCAAAATGAATCATATTAAAATTAGAAATATTTCATCACATTTAAACAACTATTTGTAGTATAAATATTACAATTTCTTTTATTTAGAAAATTCATCTCATACAAATTTGCGGCGATCATTTTCATTGCCTTCAAATTTAAGTCAGTCATATGAACTTCCGGACGATTTATTGGATTCTACAGGTAAAAAAATCTTTAATACTGATATACTGACCATTATAACCTTTAAATTGTAATTTTAATCATATTTTTGCTTTCTAAATAAAAAAAATCGTTGAAATCTTCGTGTGAAAAATGATTTTTTTAAAATTAAACTGTTTTCAAGAAATATAAAATAATTCCCCCCCCCCCCTTATTAATAATGAAGCAAAGAGGAATTTGTCTCAAAGTTAATAAGTTAACATTTTTATTAAAAGTTTCTTATAAATTTGAAATGTCAATGCCTAAATTTACTCTGCAAACAGCATTTATATATATATATATATATATATATATATATATATATATATATATATATATATATATATATATATATATATATATATATATATATCAAGAGAATTGGTAGAAATTTGCAGCATTTTTAGAATCGATGATGGACTGCAATTTTCTTGAGCTATATTTAAAAAACCAATTTATCTTGGTATTAATGTTGTACAATTAAAAATTATTTTGGCCAAATCGCCTTCTTTTAAATAGAATAATTTACACTTACACAGTGACTATGCCACAGGTCAAGTTTATCAGCTTTCTTTCCTTTATATACAGAACATGATCTCACAAGCAAATTTTTATGAAAAAATGTAAAAGATTTATTTTAAAATGAGAAGGCTTTAAAGTAAAAATGGCTCTTAGTAAAAAAACTATATTTTGAAGCATTCAATAGGGAGATCAACTGCAAAAAAGAATGTTCTTTGTAAAATATTTATATTTAAATGAAAACTTCTTATTAAAAAATATTACTGTTTTTATTGTTGTTATACTTTGAAAAGACCTGTTTTGTTCTTTTTCTTTAGAATCTGAAAATCCACATCCTGCTGAGAATCAGCAAAATGCATGCATCTGTGATCATTGTAACGAGAATTATGATTGTTTCACCAACAACTTTTATATGTCCTTGCTAGAACTTCGTAAGTGTCAAAGAAATTTAGCACACCCTACACTCTTTTTTTTTTCTTTGAAAAATTTTCACAAATAATGAGTCTTATTTTATGCATATTATTAATTAATATAAAATCTTCATGTATTTTAATTTGATTATAGAATACAAGATATAATATTTTTTTTAATTATACCATGAATTCAAATAGGAGAAAACCAGCTGGAAGTTACCAATTATTTGTATAAAAGAATGAAAACGTTTAAGAAATGTTTCATTTCATCTTTTAATAAGCACTTATAATGGTTTTAAAATACAGAGGTACAATGCCTTTATATACAAAATAATACAAAGTATCCATTATAATCGTAGTCCAATCATTCATTTCTAAACCTTTCCAAATAGGCGTATCCAAAACAAACAAACAAAAAACTCTTTAACAGTCTATAGCGGATTTATGGGCAATTTACGAGAATCGGTCGAAAACCCGCATAGACATAAAATGTCTGGTAGGTATAGCAGAGACTTTCAGACTCGTACATCTTATAACTTTTTATAGCATCAATAAAATGCAAAACAAAATTTATTTTTAAAAAAGAAAATTTTGAAAGTATGAAATCAAAAAATATAACAGAATTTGGAAAATATTAAGTGAATGAAACTTATAATAATAAAAAAAATAGAGAGCGTAAGGTTGAATGCAATATAACAGACATTAGATAATCAGAATGAAATAAAATAAATATATAATTGATCATACAATAAAAATAAATAAGATAATAATACGAATAGAAGATAATTAAAAATACTACTACTAATAATAATAATAAGCAACTTCTATATGATTAGTTTGTGATATATTTATTTAACAATGCATGATTCTGTTCAAAATCTCATTACAATAACTCTATTATTGAATAATCCTAGGCATGTACTTTCAAACAGAAAAATGCTTTAAATGACGAAATTACTTCATATTTTATATTTTGGCTCAATAAATGTACTGCTTAAAAGCATTAAAATACTAAGATCTTCATACAGTTCCCCTGTCATCATATTTAGTAAAATATTCTTGACATACTAAAATGTAACAAAACAAAAGAGGCCCATTCCTCTGCAATTAAAATTCCCTGATTTGTAAAGCTTTAATTTATCTATAGTCTATCCCGCATTTAGACAATTTCAATGTGTGCCTCAAAGAGGGTCAAATGGTTCTTGGTCAAGGTTGTCGCTTATACGTTTGAAATAAAGAAAATCACTGCTCCATAACTTGGTCGATTTCAGAAATATAACTTTATTTTCGATGGATTGCATTGTGACAAGAATATTTTACTAAATTTAACTAAAAGGGTTGAATGATTGTATAAAAATTTAGACGCTAGTTTTTTCAGCAGCACATTTATTGACTCAAACAACAAAAATATAGTTATACACGCCATTTAAAGTATTTCTTCAAATGGTAATATACACGTATCTCTAAATATTTATAAATTATCTATTGAATCCCCATTGGAATGGACAACCGACATAATTTATACACATAATATATTCCGATATTCCGTAGCTCTTCAAAGAGAAACTGCCTTATTAAAAAGTTTCTACGCCCCCTCCCCTCCTTAAATAAAGTGAAATGGAGATAGAATGATTTAAAATGTTTTCACCAAAACTTAAAAACATATTTTCGCACAAAATTTACTTTTATGCTATCCTAAAATTCAAAATAGCTTTTCGGTGACATAAATTCATTTCTGAATGACTGTTTTCCTATATTTAATTTTAAATATAATGTATAGCGATTCTTTTTATTTTACTGTTTAATTGTATCTATCACACTCGTGTGCTCTTGCCAATTTGAAACTTAGCCGGATATTGATTAATAACTATTCTAATTAAATGATGAAGATTCTAAGATGCCCTGAAGGGCTGAATATGAAAATTCTGAAATTTTGCAACATGAAATAATAATTTGTTTTTTGTTATATACATATGGAACAAATAAACGCAAGCTCAGCCACGAGCATAAAGCGCGGGTAGAAATAAAGATAGTCTGCGTATACTTAATTTCAAGCATAAAAATATTTTAATATTTATTTTAAAATGTCTTTTTTCGGGGGAGAAAAAATTACTGAAAAAGCTATCAAAACCTTTCTTAAAGTGTAATATACAAAAGTAATTTTCGAATTTAAGATTTTTCAAACATAAATTTTCTAGATGTAAATGCCAGTATGCTACTGGAAAACCTTGGATTTTCTTCGATGCAACTATGAGAGGAAAATCTAATCAACATCTAAATATGGATAGTATATTGTAATTAAATATCGTAATGCATTGAAATCAACACTAGTTATTAATTAATTTAAAATGTTTACTCTTAATATATAATATAATGCTAAATAGCTAATTTTTACAATTTTAGAAACAAGCACATACTTTCATTTGAAAGAATGAGTCGAATAAAATAAATTGCTGTTTTTGTATTGATTCAATTTACACTGTTTTGCTAAAACCCTTCTGTACAAAATTCGAATTGATACACAGCTTGCCATTTCTGTTAGTCATATTTAGTAAAATAATCTTGACACACTAGTCTTTTAAATAACACAATTTCACTTTCCTGAAATGAAAATAGGATGAGTTACGAAGCTATGAATTTCATTATTTTACGAATTTTAAATAATTTAAACGGTCACCTCAAAAAAGGATTTGCCATATCAACAGAAGTCATTCATTGGTCTAAAATAACGATGGATATTTAAACGTTATTCTATATGATCTTCGAATAAAGGATGGAGATACTTGCCTAACATTGGACCAAATCTGTGAAAGAGCGTATGGTCTGGTCAACAAAATTCGACATCGGAATCAAATTTTATTTCTAATGGGACAATGGGATGAGACACCGAATCACAAATTCTCATTATTGTGGAGAAAGAAAAAAAAAAATCCATTTTGGACAAGTGTGCTGAATAATAGATTGAAAACTCTAATTGGATAAGTTCATATTCACTTGTGACTACGCATACGTTATATCACTCTTCTTGGGGCCGCGGTGTCCTGGTGGTGAGGTCTCAGCTCGGAGCCGGAGGGTTTCAGGTTCGAGACCCTATTCCACCGAAGAACCGTCGTGTAAGGGGGTCTATTGCACGTTAAATCCGTCATGACCAAACGTCCTCCCGCTGGTGTGGTGTGGTGTGGAGATGGGGGTGCCAGCTCAGGTGTCGTCCTCGTCATCTGACCGCGGTTCAAAATTACGAGGTCCGTCCCAAAGTAGCCCTTGTGTTGATTCAAACGAGACGTTAATATAACTAAACTAAAAAAAAAAAAACTATCACTCTTTTTGATAAATTATCTATATAATGTCTTGCTTTTAGTGAAAAAAAGTGTTAAAACTGCTCGTTTCAATCCGCCATTAATTTTATCTTTCAGGAAGGGACAACTCAGTAAACGAAACATCAATCTTGACGCAAAGTTGTCTAAGCAGGAGCCAACAGGAACTCCTGGATCTCATGTATGCCTTCAAGAGAGGAGAGCAGACCATGTCCCAAGCGGAGCAGCAGTTTCAGGAATGGCACTCGAGGCACATGGGGAATTGCCCACATAACTTCATTCTACCTTACCCCAAGTTGCCCAAACAAACCTCCTTTGCTTTACCCGGTTTTATGAAGATATTGGGAAAACAGAAGAAAAAAACTTCTGCTGATAATAAGGTAATTCTTGAAGAAGGTAGAGAGAGAGACAATGTGAGTAATTTGTAAGATAAAAAAATCAAGAGGTGCCTCGCTGAAATAAGACAGAGGAGCCAGATACTACAAACCCGTTCAGACCAAACCGGATCTTTCAATTTCCAATAGTCTCAAGATTATAAAAAACAAAATATGAATACAATAAGTAAAGATATAGAGAGTATAAAATTCAAGCAAATAGCAAAATTTAGAAAAAATAATAATTATTAGAATATTAATGTAGTGTAGAATTGTTAGTAAAATTTTACATGAAAAAGACGAATTGCATAAGATCGGTAAATAAAAAAAATATAAGCGAATATAGAATTCTGAATATATATAAATGAAATTGTAATGCTAACTTATTTTGTTCTCTGTTGAAATTTAAATTATAGAATAAATTTTCTTAAAATTTTGTACACAGATACCATGAAACACAAGAAATTTTAGTGAAGGTATTCATGACAATTAATAAAATAATTATGCTTTTTATAAATTAAGCTCAGTGCTTCCATTGAGCAAGAAAATAATACTTCGGCACCCAAGGTTTGCCTAGGAAACTGTATAAAAAGTATGTAATGAAATAATTTTTAAAATTTTTTTTTATTTGAATTTATTTCCAAAATTTTTATACCTTAAATAATGCAATGTATATTTGGCTTTTTACGGAAGAAATATTTGTAAGACAGGCAAAATTCTAAATAATTATTTGAGACGTAACTTTTTGTAATTTAGAGTAAGTCTTCAATTTAAGAATTTAAAACACATATAGCGAAAAAAATTCCCTTTTATATTTTGAACTATGTACATTAAAGATTTTTTTTTCTCTCTTCAGTTTGATTTAGAGCTTGAAAAAAGCAGAATGAAGAATTCTGAAGAAGCGACTTCAGCTCAAAAGCGTTTGAGCAAGCTTTCTCATTCCAGTACCTCCAGTAAGTAATTTTATGATGGCTCATCAGAAGCGCAATCTCAAAATGTAGTATGCTCATAAAGTCTTTCCCTGATCTAAAAAATTATTAGAGCCATTGAGTGCAATAGAATAAACTTTTTACTGTGCTATATTCGTGCTTATAAATTTTTTTAGTCCAAAAGCGAAATGGATGCAGGAATAATGACTTTTACATTCAATTGTTATCAAATACTGTCAATGAAGGAAGAAGTTCTATGAGTCTTTTTGTTCAGGGATTTTAAATCGGATATTACTGTTCAATGTCAGTTTTGGAGTTACATAAAGAGCAAACTGTTTGTAACACCAGTTGAAGATATTGATATACTCAAAGTTAGGATCGCAAATGCTGAGTTTAGTATGAATTTGAAATGTTAGGTCATTCCTGTAGAGAACTGGAATAAAGTCTTGACATTTTTCAAATTACCAGGAGTGCTCCTATCGACATTTATGGACATAAGCAATTGTATTAAAATATTGCATAAACGTGTTAACAATAAATCGAGACAATCCTATGCCAAATTATAATAGTTTTATTGACAATTATTTTTGTATTCAGGAAAGGACTTTGTGATCATTTATTTCATCAAGAAACTAACCATGTCTTTTGAATCAAACCTTTTATCCATCTTGAAATGCTTTAAAGCTATTTGTGACGTATAAATTTCAGGTATGATTTCCAGACACACTGTATATAATACTTTGCTAAATATAATCGGGAATAAGACAGTGCATAAAATTCACATGGCATAACAACATATGCCATCGAATTAAACATTGTCTTGTTGTTTAATGTAACTTCTTGTCTTTTATTCTACAAAATATTCATGAATAGTTGAAAGAGTGTCTCTATATTGAAATCTTCATGTTTTAGCCCCTTCTAGGTCAACAAAAGCGTTTATGGAATTATGTCGTTTTTTACTTCAAAACTGTAGATTTTTTTATCAAAACATGGAGGAAATCCGTCTACAGGGTGTTTGTCTATCCATTCGTGTACATGTGAGCCCAGTAAATAAGAAATGTATCGATCTTAACCAGCATCGAGGACATTACAATCATTTTTAAATTTAATGAAAATAAAAATACTTATATATTGTGTTACACTTTTAACAGTCACATTTATAAGTAAACATATTCTATGAGTTCTATAAAATTAGTCTGTATATAGTTTGCATTGCTATTTTATCTACACCATTGGCTAGATAGCATTTTTTTAAATCATTTCTACTACAATAAGTTATAGCATTTAGTTTTCCAAGTTTAGTAAGAATCTTCTTGATTTCAGATATAAAAGAATGTACTTGAATGAATGAAGACACTGTCTAAGGAATCAATTACTGCTTTCTTATGTTATGTTTATGTGTTATGAAGAATTTTTCATCTGAGGGAGAAAATGTGATTTATTGTCCTAATACAAAAACTTTCAGCATTAAAATACTTATAAGTTAGCATACCAACCAAAATTTGTGACATGTGTTATGCGGTATCAATGATAAAAAAATCTTTCGTAACAGTCCATTGCGCAGAACGATGGATCTTTAACTGTAAAATTTTCCACATAACTAATAGATGCTCCTTAAGCAAGAGTTTTTCAAAATTTTAAACGTATATCTAATTAAAAATGAACCGAGTTCCTCAAAAAGTATATTAAAGCAAAATTCATTTTTACACTGCCTTACTCATTTTATTCATAAAAAAAAATTAGACTTTTAAATATTTTTGTTTTATTTCTGCACAACTTTTTCTCTAATTTGAATAAATTTTTGAAATTATTTTAAGCGTATTTTACAATAATACTCTTCTTTATTTTAGTTAATGATAACTCACACATATATGTTGCTGTATTAAGCCCCCCCCCCCTTTTTTTTGTAATCACGTAATTACTGTTATAATATTAAGGGAAAATTGTAAAAATTAAGATAGACTATTCTAAGTTAAAACTTTATCGTGCTACAATGCTTCAGAAAAAAATTTCTAGTCCGAACTGTGTTTCAGTTAATGATCTATTGTTTAAAAAAAATATTGAAGCTATAATGACCTGCAATCGTGTTCAGGGAGCACTTCGAAAACGTAAGCTAATTTCTCTCTATTCTTTAAACCTTTCTTCATTGCTTCACCTGAGACAGATTTGGTTTTCAAGGTGTGCCTGCTTGCAACCAGTATTTGTCTTGAAATTCAATACGTTTTACACACTACAGGGAACTGTACAATCAGGATGTCATTCTCTTGTCTCCAACAAGAACCGATTGTGTTGGCAATTCCAAAACCTGGCATATCCTGTACACCATGTAAGAGCATCCACAAAAATAGATGTAATTTATGACCAGATATAGGTAATATGTTCCGCCCATTGAATAGAAATCAAGATCTACAAAAGACATTATAGAGCATTAAATTTGTGGAAAACGAAATAATGTATCATCTCTCATAACGTCAATGAAGTAATTATTCTAACGATGGCCGTAATTTCATCAAAATTTTCAAAATCCTTTCACCAAAAATGCACATCAGCATTTATAAAATAATAAAGGGTCTCTAACAGAAAAACTAAAATAGTTTGTTTATCGTTCATTGTGTGTAAAAAGTTAATTATGTATCATTAGCTTCACCAATTACCGAAGATTTTATGATATAGTCTGTATCAGCAGTTATTAAATGGATGTTAGTAAGTTTTCTGAAGGAACTTTATTTAACAAAGAAAAACAAATTTCTCAATAACAACTTGGATTGTGATTTGATTGACCATCATAACCATGACCATGTCCTTCTTAAACTTCGAAGCATGGTAGCCAATTGTTTTCTATTCTTTTAACATCCCTTCTTAAAAGAGGTTATTATTTTAAAAGATATGCTAAAGTCATGAGTTTACACGAGAATGAATAGAATTCATTTGATTTTGTTTAGTGAATGTAGAACCTCATTAACTACTCATTCATTAAATTATAGTAATTGTTAAATATAATGATATAAATAAGAACATTAAATATTTTAAAATTATTAAATAATTCCAATATATTAAATGTATTTTTTTTAATTTGATCCATTTTTCCGATAAAAATTCATGCTTTTTTTTCACAGGTGCAAATTCTGAGTGGAGTGGAGTTTCTAAAGCAACTATGAAAAATATGAAAAGCCCAGAGGTAATGTTATTTTAAACGTTTTTAATAACTTTAGGTCTCAATCATTCGCTTTTTCTTGAATCCCTGATTGCTCTTTCTTCACAAACCACAGCAACTTAATGCATTAATAAGAATATTTTCTACTATGCACTGGGAGCGCTACATAATGTTCGCTCTAGATTGTTGTCAGGGTAAAACAACTCTAAAACAAATTAAAAATGATTAAATACTGTCAGGGAAAATTTAATTCATAATTTGATATCCCAAGAAAATTCATATCATAAAACTAATTATTGTAATGATCAAACAATTTACTGACTGGATGTCAATTATCTTGCAAAAGCGTAAAATAGGTTGCTACTCAAATTTTGAATAGCAACCTATTTTACTTCTTATAATGAATATTTTTCAATATTCATTATATGAAGAATAAAGTTTATAAATACTGCATATTATATGCAATAAACATAAGTTTTGTTATTTAGATGATTTTTGAAATGTTATTCAGGAACTTTGCTTTAATGTTTGCCACATTGTTGAGAGTCTACCATATTAAAAAAGACGCTCATTATAGCTTTTATCCAAGTAATTGCATTTGTATTAACTGCATAATAGGGATTAATCGCCAAAAATATCGCCAACGATAACATGTTAATTTATTGACTATGTTCGCTAGTTACATGCGGTTAAGCTAAAAGGTCGCCAATGGCATGCAGTTAATACACAAGTATCATATAATTAAAAAAAATTGATAATATATTCTTACTTCAATTAATATTTGTAATTAAAGATTCAAAAAGGCAACATATAAGACCTTAATATCTGCATTAATTTTAAAAAAAACGACATTTCCTTGCTATATAATTGAAAAATCAAATGGTAAATTCGTATTTTCTATCGTAAAATGCTATTCTCTGTATTTAATTGAAAAAATAATGATTACAAATTATAGTTAATTTCTTCATATATGTTTAAAATGTAGAGATGAACTTTTGGTTCTTACCAACTGATACACACCTTTGGCACTTGCTTAAAAACTTCAAAGTTTTTCAATAATATAAACTTTGTAACAAGCTTAGATTTGAATAGTATTTTTATAATATTTGTTATCTTAATAATATTTATTTTGCAAAAAACGCTGAATTTTGCGATAGCAATAAAAACCTTACCTATGATTGCTTCAATATGTAATATTTAATTGATTTTGGAAAAGGAATGAAAAGAGCTTCAAAAATTTAGATGATAAGGAATCTACTTTTGCCTTTTAGCTTATCGAGAGGAATTTTTTTAAAAGAAAAACATTGATTGATTTTTTTTTTTCAAAATATTTGGAAAGTTCTTAATTCAACATGTTTTTAACGTTGATTATGTTATATCTAAGGAAAACAATTATTTAATATAATAATAATAATAATAATAGCAATCAATGTAATCACGTAATGTGGATTATTAAATCCACATTACGTGGTGAAACGCATACTAATTTTTTAAATTTTGGTCCTCTTTTAAGGAACTTTTTTTTGTCATTTATCTTATTACTGCTTTTTTATTTTGTAAACAATAAACGTAAATTAACAATCAGCAAATAAATTTCATTTAATTTCAATTCTACTCAGGTGATATTAATTGCATTGTGTAAAATTCATTTCCTAAAGAAATTACAAACGAATGGAATGGAAAAATTAATGTTTTTTGTAAGAGATATCTCTATTTTATTTATTTAATATTAGCTTGCTGAATCAAATGGTATAGTGATCGAAATGGGTTGGATTTATTACAAATTACACTCATCTGGATTTGGAAAAGCAACGCGTTTCGCCTGCAATTTTGATTCGAAGGTAGATAAAGATAAATCCAGTTTAATAACCATGAATATTCACAAAAACCTTTATTGGATGTTTATCACTTACAGTTTACCTAAATCAGTGGTTCTTAACCTTTTTAAGCCGCTACCCAAATTTGAGAAATATGTTCATGTCGCGACCCAAAAAAAAGTCAACATTTTTTCATTGCTTTATTTTAGATCGTATTTTTAAAAAATCTTCAATCCTACGATGATGATTTTTTTTAACTTACAAATTTTTTATTTATTTTTTTAATAATAAGGATAAACAAAAGTACTTTTCGATCCAAGGAAAATTTAATTAATAATCAATGTATTTAATAATTTTTATTGACCAAATTAAAATATATTTATAACTTTTTGAAAATAACTGACATTTTAACTTATTCCTAAAAAAAAAGAAATATCAATACATATGTTAAGTCTTTTAAATTTTAAATGCAAGTCATACAGTTTTAATGAGAACCTTGTGCTTGAATACATTTTGAAAGATCTTCAAACCTCAGTTGAATGCTTGACAAGGAGCACCTTATATCTATTTCAGGATTTAACTTGTTCCGGTAATTGTTTTTGATTACACACAGAGCCGAAAAACCAGCCTCACACATATATGTTGTTGCAGAGGGCAATAATACTTATAGGGCTGTTTCACCCCAACTTGTCAGTATTGTAAAAGGCAGAAAATGTGACGCTCCGCGCTGGGAAAGAGTTCCCCATCCATTTTGACTTTAAAACAACTAAAATGCGCTGACATTTATCAAATTATATCATAAATTACAGATATCGTTTTTTTTTATCAGCATGTATTTAAAATTATTCTCAAGTTAGAAGTGCTTACCTGTTAAATATTTTGTAAATAAAGCGAACGAATAAAACCAAAAGATTGACATAATGAAATATTTGGCGCGCTTCTCTTGTACGCCCTCGCCAGCTTTGCTCCATTTAGTTCTCACCGTTATTATCATCACACGTACTTTTTTTGCTCTCGCTTTTTAATCAGCTGATATTTTTTGATCTTGTTAATAACATTCATTTTCGATTGTTGATATTTATTCAAGTCGTCATTTCTAAAATGTCTGAAATTTGGTGTATTACTAACTTTTTTGGTTCGACTCAGAGCGACCCAAGAAATATGCTTCGCGACCCAATTTTGGGTCGCGACCCATAGGTTAAGAACCGCTGATCTAAATGGAGGTTAGAAGACACTAATTTACAACTTTGTTCTTATAATAAAAATCAACGAAAATTGAAGAATAAAACCTAGCAATTATAAAGTAGATTATAAAAACAATAAAATATAATAAACCCCAAAGTCATATCTAAAAGTAAATTATCTATTAACAGAATTAAATTACTATATAAAAAAGAAGAAATACAAAAATATAAGATTTGTGACTATTTTCAATGTGAATTTTTTTTAACGAAGTAAAATAGTTATATTTGAGAATTTTTGAGTAGAATTTATTGAAAAAACATCTATGAAACCAAAATAGCGATTAAATCCCAAAATGTTTTTCAAAAATGTCAAGATGTGGACAGTATCTATAAATAACTATAAAGCAAAAAGGATCAAGTACAGAAATTTCAGAGGATTTTTTCAAACTCTTGCGGATAACTTAAAAATAAATATATTACTCAGTTCCTGAACCAAAAAATAAGCCCTATTTCTATTCAATTTTTAAATATTGGGTTTCGAGTAATAAATAAGAATTTTTCAATTTTATACACTTTGTGAAGCATTAAAATAAATATAGAATATTTCTAAATGAACAAACTATTCTCTAGCTAAGAACTGCAGAACATATTAAGAAATTAGTATACCAAATTTGAGTAAAAAATATGCATTTATAAGGTTTTTTTTTTATGTGAAAATTCTACTAAAATTTAGAAATCGAGAAAAAAGCATTTAAAGATGTGGAATATCTCTAAAACATATATTGTGCATATCAAAGTAGCTTCCTAAAGAATGAACTTAGAAACAAAATTCAAACGGGTTTTTCAAAAAACTAATTCAAAGAAATTCAATTCCAAAACTTAATGAATTTCGTTATTATTATTTTCTGAAATTTTTAGGCAGCCTTTTTAAAAACTATTAAAATACTAGCCGCCTTTGGCGACCAGCTGGTTCGCCCGTTTTAATGTTCGTTTAAATATTAATAATTAACTATTTTACACAATTCCTACTTTAATAGATTCTTCATCAAAATATTCTAAAACTTCAAATTTTGTTAGTCATATAATTCACTCATAATATTATAAAGGCCTACTGTCATAACGTAATATGTATCTCTCTAATTTTCTGTTAGCTCCCGTAGAATTTATGCTTTAAATTAAGGTGGAAATGATTAATCTACCATTAATATAATAATATTTCTTACTGAAACAAAGCATTTTTTTATAATATGATTACTGATAACAGAGTCACTGAGCGTTTAAACTTTATGGGAACTAAAGAATATCTTTCTTAATTTATGTAATTTGTCAACAACATTTTCTCAGATTCATCATGAACAGATAGATTAATTAACAATGTTTCATTTTAAATGCATCAAACACTAAGAAAATAAAATGAATCGTTTAAAATAATCGGCCGAAAACAGGTTTAAAAAAAACTACTTTAAAAACGATGTACTTAAAACTATAAGCATATACAAAAAAATATATAACTAACATAAATATAATTTAATTACAAAAGCATGCAACTAAAATAAAAATAATTCAAATCAAGTCCGCATCCGTTGATAACAATCAGAACACAATGCACATGCGTGAATTTTCAACGCCAGTTACGGAACGCAAATGCGCGAGTTTTTCTACTCCAGTTGGGGTAACGCCATGCAGATTAGAAATTTTTAATTTCCTTTATTCTGTTTTATTTTAATTCAAAAGTACTTAAGAATGAATCTGAAAGATCGATTAATTAACAATGTTTAATTTTAAATGTATCAAACATTAAGAAAATAAATAGAATCTTTTCAAATAATCAGCCAAAAACTCTTAAGCCTAGCCTCATGACTGTTGGGAAAAAAAACTGAAGCCGTACTCATTTGGCGGTGGGGAAAATGAAACGATTTTTCTGGCGGGAAAGTTAGTTTTTAAGTAATAATTAAAATTCTAATTAAAAATTCAAAAAAAGGGCTATCCTATCTTTTAAGTTAGATCAAACTGCACACGGTGTGCAAATTTGATTAAAATCGGTTAAGTAGTATAGGAGTCCATCGCGGACAAACAACGTGACACGTAATTTATATATATTAAGATATGCTGGAATAAAAAAAGTACAGCAATAGGTAATTTTTTTAACAGAGCAAAAAGGGAAAGACAGTTCTAATTTAGATTTAAAATGGGAAAGAATATTTAAACGACGAATAGAACGGTTAATTAATTCGGAAATTTATTTATTTTTTCTTAAAATAATTTCTATGGCTGGCAATCTTCCTCTAATCAGAATTCCTTTTTTGAAAAAATGTAGCAATATTTTATAGTTACATCATTTTATCTCAATTCATATATTTCTCCTGCAGGCTGCTGTAGATTTGACGCCTCCTGTTTGTCCAAAACGGCCTCCACCAGTGCCTCCCAAAAGACCTTTGTATACCAAAGAACTTCCGAAAACGAGTCAAATAATCAAAGAACAGACTTCGCCAGCTTTAGCAACTAATACGGAGATACAGAAACCAAAAAAGGGAGAGAAGCCCATTCCTCCACCTAAACCGAAATTCCGACTTAATTCGAACTCGACGGGACCATCCGAGTCTGAAGCTCCCCACACTGCCGAGGAACAATCGAATAAGACGGAAGAATCGAAACAAGATGTAGAAGGTTTCTTTACCATATTTTAATGCACATTTTACAACAAAATTTATAAAAAGATGTATATTGTTTTCAAGACGCATTTCGATTTATCTGGATATTTTTTTAAAAAAATATTTTAGTTATTTTTTTTCTAATATTATCTCATTTGAAGCAATAATCATCTTCAACGTTTTATTTGCCCTGATACTTCTGGCACAAATGGAATTCAGCTTGGATTTGTAATGATATTTTGTAAGCGAGTTGTATTTGGATAATATTTTGTGAGCGAGCCCATAGTTTTCTGTAATTCGAGCTGTATTTTGGCAAGAATATAGAAAGCGAGTTGTATTTGGATAATATTTTGTGAGCGATCCCATAGTTTTCTGTAATTCGAGCTGTATTTTGGCAAGAATATAGAAAGCGAGTTGTATTTGGATAATATTTTGTGAGCGAGCCCATAGTTTTCTGTAATTCGAGCTGTATTTTGGCAAGAATATAGAAAGCGAGTTGTATTTGGATAATATTTTGTGAGCGATCCCATAGTTTTCTGTAATTCGAGCTGTATTTTGGCAAGAATATAGAAAGCGAGTTGTATTTGGATAATATTTTGTGAGCGAGCCCATAGTTTTCTGTAATTCGAGCTGTATTTTGGCAAGAATATAGAAAGCGAGTTGTATTTGGATAATATTTTGTGAGCGAGCCCATAGTTTTCTGTAATTCGAGCTGTATTTTGGCAAGAATATAGAAAGCGAGTTGTATTTGGATAATATTTTGTGAGCGATCCCATAGTTTTCTGTAATTCGAGCTGTATTTTGGCAAGAATATAGAAAGCGAGTTGTATTTGGATAATATTTTGTGAGCGAGCCCATAGTTTTCTGTAATTCGAGCTGTATTTTGGCAAGAATATAGAAAGCGAGTTGTATTTGGATAATATTTTGTGAGCGATCCCATAGTTTTCTGTAATTCGAGCTGTATTTTGGCAAGAATATAGAAAGGGTAATCTTTACAACCGCATTTTAGTGTTCGAGAAAAGAAAGAAGTCCATAGGAACTAAGTCTGATAAGTAAATTAAATAAAAAAAGAACAACATTACGTTTTATTTGAAAGTTTTTGTTGTCATAGGGAATGAAAATTTGTAAGTTAAAAATTTACTGTATACTCGTAATATTTTAATCTTGTCCAGGGAATGATTCTTCGCAATTATTATATTACCTACTCTATTATTATACAGAGAGTGATCCCAAAGTCAATTTGAAACTTGAGAAGAAAACAGAAAATCTTAGAAAATTATTAAATGATTGTCTTGGAAACAGTGGACTACCAACAGCATTATATATTTTACTCAGTTCTCATTAATTGCTTAGCAAGGCTAATGAATTGGTATAATTATTATTTTGCTCATATTTGGTTTCAAAAAGTGGTATATATGCACTAAGGTTTTGCTAAAATGGTTTCCCCTAACATCTTTGTTATTTTCCGTAACATCTTTGCTATTTATACGCCCTATGCTCCCTCCTTAATATGTTTCGAGCCACTACATAAAAATGCATTTTTGAGAACAAAAAAGTTTTGTTCTTAAATGTCCCTTATAATTTTATAAGAATAATTCATTTATGAGTAAGATTTCCTTTATTTCTTAGTAGCGTTATTCGAGCATTACCTTCAAGCTATTAAAAAATTTACTTGCAAAAGAATAAAATAAATAATTTACTTATTGCGTTCTAATATAATAACCTAAATCTAAAAAAAAAAAAATCAGGAAGTCATCATTCTGTGGAAATCATAAAATCACATATATTGTCATCATGTGAGGATCATATCATACATGTTCCACAAAATATGAGCAGAAATAATGCTTTAGCCTCTGCTATTTTTGCATTTGATGATCTTTATCCTTTGCATATTTAGATTTTATTTTTTACTTCCTACATTTCTAAATAATTCTTCTTCTCACGTATGTTCTAATTATGTTTAACCATTTTTAAATGCGATTTACATATCATTATGAATATCTTCTAAATTTTTCCAATTTAGGTTTAATTTTTGCCATGGATTGGATTTTGTACCAAAAATTATCACAAATCAATTACTTTAACTTCTACATCATTTCTAGAACATAATCATTTCATTAAATTTCAGAAAATTCCAACGACCGACCCATTTCATCCATTTACGTAACCCCTGACACGCACCCTCGTCCTGTCCGTCCGAAACTGCAACGACAAGCCAAGGAAATATGCAGCACTCAGAAATGGTCCACTCTGCAAAATCGCCAGCCATTCTCATCAGCAGCCTTGGCGAATCTTCCGGCTCCCAGGTGCAGAAACATAACCGAGCCAAGTGAGGCAGACACACTCTCGCAATTGACGCTCGAGTTGTTGAAGAAAGCGAATCTTTTCAACCCTAACGTAACAAAACCCATGTTCTACGTGAGGAGATCGAACTCGGATCCTAACATCAAACTTTCAGAACCAAGTGAAATAAAAAAGAAGCCACCTCCAGTGAAAAAACGGCACATCTATCTCGAAATTTTGCCGCCTCTGGAAAACGATCAACAGTATCAATGTAATCCAGTGACACAAAACACTATCGCCAGTTAACTTTGACAAAAAGAGCAGTATTGATTGAGTGTACATATTTATGTGTTTTAAGATGATGAAATCCCGGTGTTTTTATATATAGATTTGATACTTTAATCGTGGCCTAGTAGTTAATTTCTAAATAAAGATAAGCAACAACGGCAAAACGCTTTAAATGTAGATTTTATAATGTTTAAGTGAATAAACACACTGCAATAAAAAAAATAATCAAGATGTGATGCTTTAGGCGTCATTATTTTAAACCAATGGACGGTTTTTTCGGGTAAGCACTTCTAACTGATTAGGGAAACTTTCTCATTGAAGTGGTCTAAAATATTGATTTCCAAAATAGCAGGTATTTTTTTAGCAAAAAATGTAAGAGAGTGAAAAATATTTTATTGATAGCTACTAGTAAGTCTTAGGAAAGAATAAAAATTTAGACATCGTAATTTTTTCAGCAGTATGTCATTTGATTTCATCTACATAATCCTTTATGTCATTCAACAAATTCGTCCAAAAAGAATCGTATGCGTCTCTTTAACAGTGAAGAAATTAGCTACTGGGCCACGATTATAGCGGTCCTATATACCAGCAGTATCAGTTTTTTTAGTATTTAATGCGAGTTTTAATCACACTTGTCATTCCCTGATTTGTTTTTAAAAAAAATCATTCCTTTCAATGAATTTTTAGCAGCATATCATTTGTTTTATCATATCGTGGTTGTTATATCCAAATGTCGTATGTCAAAAATCACAACTAACAATAAATATATTAAATTTTGATGTAATAATTTGAGCCGTTAGCGACACATGGCATTTTTCGATAACATACAAGTACTTTTATATCTCTTAAATAATTTATTAAGTATGTATCTGCTCTATATAAGTGTATGAAGTTGAATCTATAAAATGTTTTGACGAACTTGATATACGACATTTTGATACTGCAGATACATTACATTAATCTTGTCTACACGTCGGTAGGTTGGCAAGGATAATAAAAAATATAAATATATTGACATGATATTTTTATTAGCCTCCATATGATGGGAAGACAACATTTACCATCGGAATATATATATATATATATATATATATATATATATATATATATATATATATATAATATGAAATCTTTGAGAAAATGTTTCTGTATTTTAAATTTACATATTGATTTTTATACATATTTATATGATGTAGAAAATTTCTTTTCTTTTCCTTGAATTTTTTTCTGTTCATTTCTGTAAATATAAAAATATTTTATATGAAAAAGCAATTTTAGATTATCTTGAAGAAAAATGTGATTATATGGAAAGTTTGGAGGAATCTATTTATATGTAGTCAAGAATCATAAGATTATAATTATACCTGCAATCTAACATGTACTTGCGTGCTGTCTTGGGTATTGCTGCGAAGTCGCATCCTTTTTACGCCTGAAAGAAGAGCATCGTTTCAACAGATTTGATTGAATTCGCGATTCCAATTAAAAGTGTACCGCATGAGTACAAACTGGTCTGAAATTGCATGTTAATGTTGAAAACCCCGAAAATTAATTAATTTTCCAATATTGTGGGCCTCTTAAGTTGTTTATGCAAAGCATGTTTGTTCCTTTTGTATTACGTTATCTGAATGATACATTGACATCAATTTTTAATGTAATATTTTTTGTTAATTGAAGTTATAAGGTATAAAGTAAGATAGTTTGTCATAAAAATAAATTAATTTTAAATTTCAAAATAAATTTGTTTAGGATGTATTATGTAGATTTCTAGATAACAATTATCATATATAAAAAATTTCTAAATATTTCTGGTGATGCCCAGTGTACTTTTGATAAACCTGCAATTAATCAACAAATTATTTTTATTTTTTACAGAGCATATGAGGCACTCAGATTTTTTTTTTTTTTTGGGGGGGGGGGCGAGTTACTTTTTCCATTAACAATTATTGTCTCATATTTGCATTTTTTTAAAATTAAGTTTATTTTAATAATGGAATGGTATTATTGAGAATGCTATCATAAAGCAAAAGATGTCAATTTATAAATCAATAGCTATTACATTTTTTTAAAAAATAATTTCCTCAAACTACATTGAATTTTTGTCAACTTTTTCTCGATTCTCAAAACGTTTTTCAAAGATTCTTTCAAAATTGCAAATATTTTCCAAATATATTGCAAATATTTTCTGTTTCAAAAGTTGCAGCATGAAAATAAATTTTAAAACATAATCACATATTCTTCACGTAATTCATTTCTTTCGCCATTTTGAAAAATTTAGAAAGTCGAAATTCTACATATCTCTCTAAAAATAAATTTATTTTCAAACAATAAAATGAAATCAAATACTGAGAATAATCAAACATCTAGAAAATAAAAATTGTGAAATTTTTTCTATATGTATATTTCAAATTATATTCCTATGCTTTTTGATCATTTTAATATTACATAAAATTGTTGAGATTTTATGCTTTAAATGCCACTTGATATTTTTGAAGTATTTTATTTGAAATAATGTAAAACTGACAAATTTTGATTTATGATATCATTATTAGTTCTTTTTCTTTTTTAAAGTCTCCCAAAAAAATCCATAATTTGCTTTATATGATTCAATGAATTCAAATTCTGAGTCTGATTAAAAGCACTAGGGACATTTTTAATTCAAAATTTTACATTCATTAAATCTAAAACTACTAGTATTAAGATAATAAGAATTGTTAGTACTAAATATCTAAGATGCTAAATACTATTTTATGAATTGAATATAATGTTGGAAACTTTGGGGCTGGTTTATTTTTTAACTTCAAAGATATCTCCTGGTGATATACATTTTTATAAGCTATTCAGCTTTCAATAATTTCAGCTGATACTAATGCATGTATCATTCTTTTGTTTTCGTACTTTCTTTAGTTTATGTCTGTCCTTATAATAAATCGCATGTTTTTCTGAATATGATAATGTTTATGGGTTGAAATACTATTTGCAATTGTGGCATGTTTGATGCAAAAATATTTTAAAGTGCTCCATATAATCTACTTCATCCTAAATGTAGTTATTGTTTGTAGAGAAAGTGTTTAGTAAGAAAGAGTACTTCAAAGTTTTAATTAGATTTTTAAATTAATTTAGCAATAGTCAGAATTTTAAAGGTTTTCAATACTAATTTGAAAGCATATTATTTCACAAAACCCCCTTTTTTTTCACCTCTTTAAAAGTAATTAAGAAAAATTGCTTTGCATTAATGCCAATTTTAATTCTGCACATTTAAAAATTAATCCTAACAAGTCCTGCTACATTTATTTAAACAAAATTGTATAATAATCTTTTTCCTGTATATAATCCCTTGCAACAAAATAGCAAAATTAAGGATCATTAAAATAAATATTTTAAAAGTTCTTATACCCAAGTCAACATTAGACTTTTCAGTATATTACATATTATTGTATTTAATATATTTCCTAATACTGGATGTTGTTTTTAAAGTGATAATAATTTTAGACTAATACTTTTCCTATAATTTGCATAATGTAAAAGAAAGATCGGTAATGCCCAAAACGTCCGATGATTTCAAATTAAATGATATAATTGACTGATACAAAATCACGCAGCATTATTCCGAATAAAAAAATCAAATATTCTTTAAATTTTGCCCTTAAGAAACATGTAATTTTCTTTATACATGTATTCCTATGTATTCGCAAAAAATACTATTTTATCGTATCTCTTATCTAGTATATGGAAAGCCAGAGTCTTAACCTAATTCATTTTAATTTCTTGCAGAAAAGAAACAAACGTTTTGAACTCACAAAATTGGAGATAAGAAATCTTAGACCTCTCCAGGTCCTAAAAAGAAATAATTTTGAAATTAATCACATCTGAACGTTCCCGAACATGATGAATTGCACGTTCTTAAGTTCCATATGAGAGTAAGTGGTCTTAAAGAAGTGAAAAGTGATATATTCTAGAATAACATGATGTCTCAGTCATGTATCTGCTTTGGTCATGATTTTTCGGTTTTTGTATGTCTTTAATGGAAGAAATGTTCTTTCTTATTTAATTTCAAAATCTGGAGTGCAAATCATTTTGAGTTGTTTTTAATGGATATTTTTATGAGCCAATTACCAACATTTGTTAACTTAATATAAAGCCATTTTATCATATTTTATGAAATAGTATCTTTGTAGAAGTACACGTAAAAGTCAAAAAAGGCTTTTTTTTTAATAAACCAAATTGAATCTTCAATTAGTATGAGTTATTAGTTTAAGCGATTAGTTTAAACACATGAATAATGTTATTTCCGATTAACAAATAACGATATTAAAAGGAGGACAGCATATTCTTCATTCAAAAAAATTTAAGACAAGCTCTGGAAAGTGATTTAGTTCTCAATTTTTGAAGGATAAAAATATGAAAGGGGGAATCATCATTTAGTAAGATTGACTTTTTGGAATGTGCAATTCTATTGATATAATTTTATAAGATTATAGAGACGCAAAGCTTACTACAATGTCTATTCGGAGAATTAGTTTTCTATAATGAAAATATCCTATAGTTCGCTTCATACTTTGTTGATTGAAAACTTGATCACTACCCAGAACTTCGAAAGCATTAAATTTGTGCTTTGAAATAATTGTAATCTCAAAAAAATTCAACAGTTGGTTTTGAATAAAAGAACTACCTTTAAATTGCTGAACGTTTAGTGAGTTAATTGTTTAAAACATTTTTAATGGTCTTATATAATTCGTAATCATTAAATCAAAATTTTGAGTTTCTTTATTACCTTCTTTTTATGTTGGTTTGTTAATTGTTTGAGGAATTTATGAAAATGAACAATTATAAGATTTTTAAGAGTAGTATTATTGAAACAAAAAATGTTGTCAAATATTTATCTTTCTTTATAATTTTTCAAGTAAATGAAAAAAATCGTGTTTTATATATAATTCTGAAAAAAAGAACAGACTTTTAACATTTTATTAAATAGAAAAATAACATTTTCGGATAAAATTAAACTTTTCTAATATTTTTTAATCAAATTTATGCGAAAAACGATGAGCTAAAAAGTTAACATACTTTAAAAATATTGGCCGTTTAAAGGAAAAATTCATAATGATATTAAAATATTTTAAAAAAGAATTTTTCTTTATATCTTTTTTTTTTCTTTAGAAATAAAAGAATAAATTATAATTTTTTTTCTTGGAATAAACAAACTGTGATATTAGGTAAGTCTGTGCATTGGAAAATTGCAGGATTGTGTACATAATTTGCCAAAGTTCATCCATGTATTGGGACATTTCGTATGCTTTGATAATACTATGGATCAAAGATTTCCTCACTGATGTAGTATGAAAATTTTGATGTCGGCCTGGCCATCTGACTACAATTTAAAATTATAAATGTCCTCTAATAGCCTTCATATAATTTCAAAATGAGATGCTAATTTCAAATTATGGGTCTAATACGATAAATTTAAAAATAATTAAGTGATAGGTAATTATTTTATCTTTCTATATATAGTTTTGTAAAATATGAGTATGAAACTGGGGTTTCTAACGAAAATGTTTTGGAATATATGTATTTGACATATTTGTATTTTATAAACATCTTTCTGAATATATAAAACATGAAGAAAAAGAATAGTGAAATGAATTTTGGTGAGAATGTTGTAGTGTGAAAAAAGTGACACGGACTTCAATCAGATTTTACATAGTTTATTTTTCCCGCAAATCAGCAGGAAAACGGAACACATTTTTATTGACATAGAACAAAGACGTCACATTTATCAACACTGGGATTGTAGGAGCTACATATTCTCCGCTTTTCAACACATTTTTAAATTATTCATCATAATTAATTTTTTAAAAACAACACTTTTATCTGTTAATATTTTATTTTACACATCACAACAATTTTTGCAGCCACTTTATACAGCGAAAAAGAATTAAAAAAGCATACAAGTTCAAAATACAACATGCGCTGTAATGATACAAAGGTTGTGCAGGTTGAAAGCACAACAGCCACAAATTGCAAAGTAAAAGCGCTTTGCGTTGCTACAGTAAACCATTTCTTGTAATTTCTTTGAATGAAAAGACTGAATTATTTATTACAGTTTGTAAGCTAAAAAAGACATCGCGCAATCATGTCCCTTTTTTTCAAGCCGTTTGTTTTTGAAACATTGAGAAAACAGCTCATTCATTTTTGCTAAAGCCATAAGTTTTTAAAAATACAGAGCAAGTTTTGAAAAAAAAATTCAGTTATGATACACTTTTTATGAACAAATTTTTAATGTGTGTTAGATAGAATTATAAAAAAAAAAGTAATTATACACATTATTTGCAACTGTATGAAATATTAGAGACTAATTTTAGATAAATTTGACCGTCTTATATTTTTTACAAATCCTAAAAGGACTTGTTAATTATTTCAGGCATTAGATATAATAAAATTCCACAAAACAATCAGGAAATATTGAAATTTAAAAGGGAAATATTTGTAATTCATTGGCGAGCTTTTAGAAAGGTGAAATTATTTTATTCCGCCTTTTTCAATAGAATTCTCAGAAATTTACCGTTAAAGTTATTAGCTTTTGAATAAAAATATGGCACAAAAAATTTGCAGAAACGTGTCAGATGTAATAAATAAATAATTAATTTCAAAAGTTTTTATTTCAGTCGCGCTATTTAATTTAAGAAAATTTGAAAACGATAATCATCTAATATTGTTTCAAACGAATAAAACAAGAAATAATTTGCTTACTATTTTGTTTGTAATTTTTGAAAATTGTATACTTCTTGAGACCCATCACAAAAGGATAAAATTTCGGAAATAAAAAATAAATTCAATAGAAAAACGAATTGCAATACACGTGTAAAATCTATACACATGGATTAAAAAACGAATGCTATGTAAAAATTTTACAAAAGACTCGTTCTGAAAACTACACGAATAATTTAAAAAGAATTGTTGTAATGTATAAAACGATGATAATAGAAGAAAGCTATTAGTAAAAATCAAAACTGCTTCAAAGACAGGAAATAAATATTGAAAAATATTAAGGAAACGTCATCTCTGAACACTATTTTACAAACAATTTTGTACATTTTTCCCTGCATTCTATTGCGGACATATTCACCGAAACTATCCCTTGACTTATGGCCTTACCAAAAGCAAACAGTTTAAACCGCTTTTTTTTTATTATTATTACTGAGTACATCTTGACACACGTAATACAAATTCGGCGCGTCGTTAAAAATAATATGCAGGTTCTTATAGGATCACAAAAGCACTAACTCTGTCCCCTGCACATTACTCACAGTAATGAAAACTTTATAAAATTATTGCATATATAGTGGAAGCATTGTAGTTTTATTACTCATTTTTTTTTATCCAAAAGTTTCCTTTCCAGGAAAAAAATGATGCAGAAAAATATGGAACTAAATTCTATTCTCCAAAATTTTCTTTCATGCCATGTGCTTAGCGGTTTAATTTCGACAAAAATTGGCAATTTTTATCACAATAAATAGAGGTAATATGCTACAATGGGTCATTTAAATGCGATAACGAAGAGAGGAATTTTCAAATATATGAAAAAAAATTTCATTCCAATTTCTTTTATTTTGTACTAATTCGTTTTTTTTTTATCATTTGATCAAAAAGGGAAGAGGTTATCGGCAAACAAGCAACGTTCAATTAATACAAATAGTTATGAAAAAAGTATGTGACGACAACGAAAAACACTTAAAGCTTGTCGAAACAGCCGGCAGCGAAAAACGCAATCCTATAAAGCAGGTATAACACTTCAGATACTTAGCAACATCTCAATGAATAGATAAATAAATAATAATAATAATAACTCGATATAAATTACAAAAAGAAAAAAGAATTATACACATTCTGTACACGAAGTGTTCCACATATCGATTACATAATGAACAAGTGATTGTACACGTGTATATATATGGTATAGTGTATGTGTTTATAATAGTTTTCTCAAAATTCCGAATAACGCTACTGATAGTACCAACAGTACAAATATCATTTTGTGTGTTTTACAAATGCAAAGTTGCTCAGCTACGTAATGCAGTAAGAGTTAAAAAATTGCGCTTTTCTAAGGGTGCAGCTGAATTTGCTTAGGTAGCGGTTACGACACTAAATCCATCTCGGCCAGGTGAGTCCAAACAAGAGCAACAATTAATTCAAGTATGCAACACTTTTTCCGAATCATTCAATCAAGGATCGTAGTTTTTATAAGGAAACCCCGGCTGGAAGTGAAAAAAAAAATACAGCAAGTTTTCATTTTAAAACAAGATGTTCTTTTTTTAGATTAAAGAATAATTTAAATAATTTTTTTCAAGGTACGCATAAGCACCTTATATTTTACGCAATAAAACATCTGTTACTAAAAAAAGTTTTAGAAAGAGCTGTTATACCAAGCATATGTATGCTATTTAAAGAAAAATGTTATTTCTAAAGCTCTATATGAAATGTCCACCTTAAATTAGTATAATTCAGAGTAATTACAGCCTTTGACTAATAAACTCATTAACATAATTTAATCTCTTATAGTACACTTATAATTAGACAATATGGTTAGCTTTTATAATTTTTACAACGCAAACATAAATAAAATTAATAATCATATTACATAAATAATTATTTAAAAAAAAATTTGAATTTAAAATAGAAGAAATTTACCTAAGAATTTATATATATTGCGAATTTTCAATTAAAATATTACTTAATATTAAAAAGCGGAAATCTTGATTTCAAAGTCGCCATTTACAATTGCGTTTATTTCATTATTTATCGTGAGCTGGTCTCACGAAAATAATATATTTATTCCTAGATAATAATAATGAGTTCAGAGCAATATATATGAATCATAATATTATATAGACTGGAAAATATTATTATCAATTATTTTAATGCCAAACATTAAAAAAAGAACAAGAATTCAAAACACCTCGTCTCTAAAAAAACTTGCTTACTTCATATTATTCGTATTGAGGGAGATTGCTTTTCCATTTTTAATCATTATCCGATGAATCAAAATTATTTTAGAAATAAATCTATAAATTTGAATCCATGCATTTTTTTAATAAAAATGAAGGTTGATTATTTTAATGAAGATTAAACAGAAAGAGATGTAAAGAGCTATGCAAAATATTGCACAAGATTATTAAAAGAGAATTTTTTTCACTATATTTTTTTTTATGTGCAGCATACTAAAAATCGAATTCCAGATCTTATTAATGAAGAAAAAAATTAATGTTCAGTACAATTTAGGCCATTTAATAAGAAAAAAGTTGGAAATTATTAATATTATTTTACTCTATGGTAATTATTTGGCTAAAATCTAATTTTTTCTAATGAAACCTTAAACAAATAATTATTTCCACAGATATTTTAAATTTAATGAGGGAAGACAGAAATTTTAAGTTGTACATAATTTTGTACAATTTAATATTTGCATTTAATTACTTTTTTTTTTTTACTATGTTATGAGTTTTATAAATTATTCAATTATGGTAATTTAGAATTGGATCTTTTATATAATCTATCACTTGTCAATTGAATAGCAATGTTCATTTCTTTTTTTTCAAAGCAAAAAAAAAAAAAAAAAAAATGTATAATTTTAATTGAAAAGTATTATAGTGCATATTAGATCCCAAACCCTCATTCAGATTCCTTTTCGGAAGGACTCACCGGCAAGCAAAGTGAAAAAAGCTACGAGATATATATATACATGGATATATCACGCAAAGAAAATAGCACTTTAAAGCCCATAAGCAGCCTTTCCTGCAAGGCAATGACCCAAACGTGGCTTTGTTTGATGTATGTATTGCTCAAATTGGCGCAAGGCTGGCAGAAAACCAAGCTGCAAATTAATTTCTTCTCAGAGTTTTGCCCGCCCTTTTCACCCGAACGGATTATTATACAAGTTATGTATAACTGCCGTACTAAGTGACGATTTGCTGCTTTGCTCAAAGTATGATTATTTTTTTTTTGTAGTTCTTTCAAAGATTAAGCCGCGATTCAGAGGGGACTAGGATTATTGAAATCAAAGGAAACGAACCAAACAGCGACAGCCGAAAATCAACCAAGGAACGCATGACATGTTTTCATCTTAAATAGCAGAAGGGTTGTATATATATATATAATTATATTTATAATATATATATATATATATATATATAACAATTATGAAACAGCTCTGGGTTTTTTTTTCTTCTTTTTAATAACAACTGTACACATGACAAAAACAACGGGGGAATCCTATTGCTCTGGTTATGAAAAAGCATTTTTTTGCATCGTTTTCAAAGCTACATTTATTTATGTATTTATTCATTATTTTGTCATACTAACACACCTACATGTTTTTTTCACTACAACTACTTGAAAGTGTTCACATGTTACATATACAAGGTGTATAACCCCTTTGTTAGCTTGCAAACAGCACTAAAGGGGTCTTATTATAATATATCGCTGCAAAATTGCGATCAAAGAAGACTACTTATAAGTATTGCCTCAAGAAGTTTGTTTGGGTGCCAATGGAATCATGGGGGGGGGATGGGTCGCGGAGGGAGTTAGAATTTGAAATTGCAGAATTCCACTCTAGCATTCTACAATGACTCACGAAAAAACAGGATCCTGGTTTGGAAGGCTACACGAAACAACAATAGGTCGACCGAATGTATAATAAAGTCATAACACGTACACACGACATGATTCGAAAATAACCAACCACAAAATACATAGTTATGTATATGTATATATATACGCATTTAGTAAACTTTTTCAATATAAGATAAAAACATTTCAAGCGACACTTATCGTTCAAAGTGACCTTTTTTGTCAATCTTGTAAACTTTGTAGCACACAAAGCAAGTTTAAATACATTCTAATGTCACAAATCTAAATATCATCCATCAAAGATTATTGCTGCAAAGTTGAAAAATGAGAGCTGAATAAAACAGACTCACAATATATATATATTTTTTCTACGAAAGTTGACCAGACAGTATTTTCTACATAGTTGTGAAAATGTGTTGACACTAATAGTGTGCACGTTTTGTTTTTTAATTTGACCGAGACAATTTCATTGACATTTTCAATGCAGAGCTTTACAATTAAAGAAAAAAAAACTAAAATTTGTTTTGAATCAAAGATTTACTTTCAATTATTCAAAATGAACTATGGAATTTAATAGTTATATAACATTTTTAAATAATTATACAAGACCTAATTTTAGTTTCTTTTAAAAATTGCAAATTTAATTTAAATTTATTTTAGTTATGAAATTTATTACATCATTATTAACTAAATATAGTAAGGATCTTCAACTTTTCATTTAAAATTAAAAAAACAACAAATAAGATATAAGTATTTTTAAAGGTTATAATAATATATATCATACCATCATAATTCTTTGAAAAAAAAATCTTTGTTTTCCCCTCTTCCTCCCAGAACATTTCTTTAAGAAATTCTTTAACAGTATATTTAAAAACTAAAAAAAAAAAAAAAAAAAAAACCGAATGTTACGACAGATTCAAAATAGTCCAAGCAAGAGCAGAGAAAAGTCAATGTCGCTTCTCACAATCTTTTGCTCTAATTCCTCGTCGACAGCCCAAGAAGTACAGTATTAATCTGAAAGAGTACTGCCGTACTGCGAAGGTGCGAAAGTATACTTCTGATCAACTTTTTTAAAGCTACAAACAGTGAACAAGAGAAAAACGAGAGCTCAAAAATGAAACTCCTTTTGCACACATTCTAAGAACAAATCGTTGTCATAGAACGTCGCCAATGCACATGATGTACTTTTTTTTTTGTTTAATGTTATGGGCTATTTAAATGTTCATTACTGGTTATTTTTCTGGCCAAGTGCATAGTAATATAAGCAGTCAAAGGTATGGCTAAAAGGTGCGGGAACAGCACAGTGTCTGGCAAACTTAAAAGAAGGATTTTTAGAATAATATTAAAAAAACATCCAGAAGTATAGCAGCACATTTATCCTATGACATAGATAGTTTGTATGAGACATTAAAGAAAATAATTTTAAACATGTATGTTAAGCAATATCAAATTGTACATATAAGTGAAATTTTGTATAAATATAAGAAAATGATCCATACACTGTTCTAGAGCTTGTGCACTGGTATTGCTAAAATATTTTACACTGGTACAACAGAGTAAAACTGAAAACAAATAACCAAATTCTAAAATAATTTCTAAATGTAAAATATAAAGCATTTATCACCAATTAAATCACAGTGGCAGATAGCAAGAAAATATTCCTAAAATATCTTCATTCTTTTGTTACTCTAATTAATATTTTTGAAATACTTAGAGAAGATGAGAAGGCATATGACTGTAATGTAAACAGTGGAACAGCCCATTAAATATGCATTTTTTTCTTTTGTTTTGAAATGTACAGAAAAGTAGGAAAAACTAATAAGAGTCAATACCTCCAAAAATAATTTAAGAAGATACTTACAAAGATAATGCTGCTTTAGAATTTTTTTATAGTATAAATATTGTTCGAATCATGGATTTATAAAAGATACAACTGCAAAGGGAAATATTTCATTTGAATATTAGATCCATATTCATATAGTAGGAAGCCCACATAGAATATACGAAATATGTACTAAACTATGTAATTTTATAAAATGAAATTACACTATATCATGTACAAGATAAATGGTGTTTCAGAAAATTTAGAATTTTTATTAAGCAGCATGCAGATATTGAATTTAAGACAATGCACATAACATACAAAAATGTAATTATTATTTGAAAGAATAAATTTTCAAATTGCGTTTGAAGAGTTTAAAATATTACAAAAGTGGAAAAAAATTAATCATAATGAATACAATTTAAAAAAAAAAAAACTATGACAGAGAATCAGTAACGTATCTCTTAAAGAAGTTAAATAGTAAAACATAGCATATAGCAGAATTAATTGATGAATTTTTTTTCAATATCTGCATACTGATACGAATATATAGAAAGTTTTTATCTGAGATTTATAGCAGAATTTATTTTACCTAAATAATTAAAATGTTTGAAAAAAGAGGAAAGAAAAAAAAAACATTTAAAGAAAATAAATTAGGATCACATTTTTTTCTACGCTAAATTAAAATAAATTCTAACAAACTAAACATTCTAAATACGCCTAATTTATAGAGGAACTTCATATTAATACATTTGTACACATAAATTATCTTTATAAATTGCCATTCTATAATTAAACACACTAAAAAAACAGAACACAAAAATGAATGCAAAAACAAAAATAACTTCAAAGAAAATTGAAAAAAAAAAAAAAAAAAAAAAAAAACTGTATACTTTTACATAATTTCTTTCTACTTTATTTCAAGAGAATTCAAGTTAAATTTCATTTACAGCTATTAAGGATTTGCATAAAATATTAGAGCAATGAATTAATCATATATGAAAGACTAACTTTCATTTAGAATTGTATAAGTATGTTTTCGTATTAATTTTTCATTTATATTGAAAATAAATTATTGCAAAAATAAAAAAATACTGCAATTTCTACTTTCTTTAACATTGGATATTATAAAAATGATAGATGCTATATGTGATAATTTGAGTAGATATGTTCGGTTAATGGAATCGAAATGAATTCTTTCCAAGTTAGAAATCATATTTCTAATTAAAAGCATCCAACAAAAGAAATAATAGTTTAATTCCTTTTTGTACTATGGTGTTTGTACCTTACGATCACGAAATCACATTTCGGAGATAAATTTCAAAGAAAAATTCTTTCTAGATTTCATTATATAAATCATAATTTTAAGGATGAAAAATGCTTAACTACAAATTATCTATATAATAAATTCTGTTAATCTCTCTTAGCATCTAATATAATAATCATTTATTAAATGCAGAATTTTTTAATGATTTTTTATGAATAATATTAATGGTAAATATTTTATAATAATTTTTAATTTTTATATAACACAATGCTAAAATAAAATGTAACAGCAATTATACATAACTTGATGCATATAATTTATGCTTTTCTTATCAATAAATATTCATAAATGGCTAAAAAAAGTTGGTAAAAGCATCACAAAACTAAATTATCATAAAAAATTAATTGAATTTTGGGCTGCCACAGGATAATACACATTAAAACATATCAATTTCACATGAAAAAAAAAGAAACAAATGCTTGGCTAAATACATGACCAGATACTGAAATTGGCCAACATATATAAAACACCATAAAATTACACATAAAAAGAGAAAAACAAACAAAAAAATGCACAGAAAAAATTCAAAAAAAAAAATCATTTCTGTATGATTATTTTTTTGTTTTTGCAAATAAAATAAAAAAAATGGCTTCCAGTAAAGCTTACTAAGTAAATGCCAGTGTTAATAGTAATAAATAAGTAACAATAGAGTGCTGCTGGAATTCGTTGTTATATGCAATGCTGAAGGCCTCTGGTATCTTTTTTAAATTTACGATGGATTTTCTTTCGGAAGAAAAACCCAAGTAAACGGGATTTCATTCTTGAAAAAGGTAAAGAAGCAGTGAGAACACAATGACAACTGTGATGCCTATATTCAACAAGTAAAAAGTTCAATATCATTACATTATTACAGTAAAAACCAAAAGAAGCTGTCTTTAGAACACATTACGATTAACAGTTACAACGTCAAGCTATTCTTATAATATATAGATTTGCAATTCTTGATAGTTAAATGCTGCAGTTCATCTGGGGTTGTGTATATATAATGTCAATATATATATATAATGTATGTAATAAGAAGCACACAGTATAGTAGTAATGTCTTGGGAGGAGAAATAAACCGAGCTGCATGTCTTTCACTACAGGTGGGAAAAACGAAAATTTCTCCCATTAAGTTCTTTTTCTGCCCAGTTTGGATTAGTTCAAATTATATGAAAACACACAAAATGAAGGGAGAAAAAAAAAATCAAGAGTGGCGAGCACGTGTTCATTTTCTAATCAATAATAATAATGCTTTGGTGGAGGAGTGAGTAAGAAGAATCAACCACAAATTAAGTGCGCTCTTTCGGGCACCAAATCCAAGGAAAGGGAAGCAAGAACTGGTGCCACTTGTTGCAAAACACAAGGCTGTCCATACACAGTTCGTTTATCCTCTTCCTCCATACCTGAGTGAAAGCGCATTCCAATCTGGAAAAAAACCCAACTTAGATGTAGGAAAAACAGATACTTTTGCAATATTAAGTTAAAAACAATGAATATAGGTCATTGTATAAAGTAATGAATTCATAAAAATAAATCAGGACCCAAGTAACACAGAATCGCAATGATATTTACGCAACAAAAACTAATATCTAAAAAAAAAGGAAAAACATACCAGACTATTTAAAATAATGAAGAACATTGTACAATATCGAAATACACTATTGAGCAATAAAATCGTTTTCACCCTGCTATAAAAGTGAGCTAGGTTATTCAATAATTTTATGACTGACTATCATAGAACAATGTAAGGGAGGCAGGCACTACAACTGAACAAAACATATGAGAAAAATATTATCTGGAAAAGAATAGATAACAAATCAAAGATTCGTATAGAATTGGGCGCATTGAATAATTAGGATAAAATTCATTCATTCATCCAGAACTAGTTTTTTAAAGTTTTTAATAAACTTCAACATTCATTACGATAAATATTATGGAATTGTGCATTCATTTCTTTTCTCAAATTTATTACTAGATGCCGCTTATATGAAATCAAAATATAATTAAAATAATTAATTTAAATTCATTAGTAATTAATTTAAAATAATTAATAATTATTTTTTAATTTAATTTAATCCGAAATATTAAAATATTGGTTTGCCATTGATGGCAGAGAAATTTACGAATTCCAGAATTGTAGTACATCAGAAAGAAGATGAATAAAAATCGATTGCAGAATTCCACTTTTACAAGCATAAAAGAATTTAAATAAAAGTCCCTCTCCCAAAAAAAAAGGGGACGTGTACTTATTCATTAAATAAACAACAGCAACAAAATTAAATGGCTAATATATTTGGATCCTCATATAAACTAAAACGACCCAAATATGAAGTAAAACTCAAAGCAGATTCCATTTATGAGTTTAGAAAAAATTTACATTTGAATATTAAGTTCAAAAATTTCTTATATAAAGATTGGATTTTACTCATTAAATAAATAGCTTATTAAAAGGATTCTAAAAAAGAATTCAAGCATTTGTAATGAAAATGAAGAAAACCAAATCTTACCAAATATTCTTTAATAAAAAGGAATACTGATTCAAGACAAAATAAAAATTTTCAACGAACAAACAGATCGATTTTTTGGAAGAATAGTATACAAAAATGGTCATCCAATAGTTTGATAATTTGTAAATTTAGTAACCAAAATTTGAACAACATTGCCGTATTGTTAAAATTCTACAAAAAAAAAAAAAAAAATATTTTTAGACAGCCTCGTAGTGGAATTTAAAACCAAAATGTAGAAAAAAATTCCGCTTACCGTGTACTGTAATTCTTGGCAGTTGTAAAGATTATATTTCAGTGATATCCATTAGTGAAGGCTGCGGCAATCAGCGGCCCCTAGCGGTCGATAGAATAATTATTAGCGTATCGTTCATTTAAATAAATTAGACATGACATTAACGTTTTAAAGTTTGTACTAAATGACAAACATTTTATAATAGTAAAAAGTTTTGGCTTGCCAGTCGATGAATTCGGCTCAATTATGCAAAGAATCTACTCAAATTGTATTTTTTTTGCTATTAAAAATTTACTGCCATTTTATCAATTTTTTTAAACTCAAGAATTACATCAAACGGTAAACAACTAGTAGTCATCAAAATAAAGAATAGAAGACTATTCTACTAAATTCTACTATTCTAATTTAATTCAACGAAATAAAAAACGATGAATTTATCAAAAAGAGAGGTTTTTAATAACTGTCTTTTTGATTTCAAATAAATCATTTCTAATAATATACAGAAATCAGTAAGTCCCGATTCCGTTGCCCACATAGTGTATCTACACAATATAAAGAAATTTCATTAGAATTGCATATAAATAAAAATAAATGTTATGTGTAGATACTTTTTCATCAAAAACTATATCTAATTAAAAAAATTTAACTAAAGATTTTTGTTTCACTAACAGATAATACTCATAAAATTAAATTATTAAAAAAAAAATCTCTATAAGCATTTCTAGTAGCATCTACTTTGATAATTTCCATTCTACTGGCAGCAACTTTTTACTATCATGATCAACATATAAAAAAATGATCTATAACATGAAGAAAAGCATTTAATTACATATTCTGTTTGAACATTTACAATATAAGAAACAGTTGCAAACAAGAAATTTCTTAAATTAAAATATTTTGAACAATCAATTCATAATCAGTTACTGATATTAAATAGACATTATCTGCAGTTATCTTTTTTTATACAATTTATTTAAGCAATACGATTAGATTATAATCATAAATGTAATTTCGGTATATATCAAAACTTAAGTATAGGTTGAAAGCATGAAGGAAAACAATATGTAATTAATCTGAAATTTTAACCACGTAATTAGTATGCTGAAAATAATTCAATAAAATCATTTTAATATGGGAAAAGTAAATATTCTAAAATATAAAATGAAAAAAGTTATGAAAGTCACTAATATAGCATTAACATAACTTTTAAATAAAATTTTATTAATAATGCATATCAACATTAAGAATAAATATATATCATAAATAGAAAGGATATTTTTTTACCATAATAGTGAAAAAATATTTTATAAAAGAGGGGTTATTACAAATTTCACTTCAAATGAAAACGAAAAGTACTAAACCAAAGTTGCTGGAAATCTTTAATGGAGAGAAATGTTCATGCAATGGAATATTTTTGTTTAAAAATTGCATTTATCAAATAGTTGTTTAATGTAGAAAATTTCTTATAAGTAAGACAATTTTAAATCACAAAGAAACAAATTTCGATTAATTTATTTTATTTTTATGACCCGTGTTAATAAATTATTTGTGTTGGTTTCGCACTTTAATAAAAATATTTTGTTCGAGCTTCTTGAAATAATTTGCTTTTATTTACATTTTATTTTCAGATTTTGTCTGATTAATAGAATTTTCTTTATTCTTAGGAACAAATATTCCTTTCCTTTTTCTTCTTCTGATGCTTCTTTACATGAGAAATTGTACAAGAACAGAGCTGAGGCGAATGGAATGATGATGCATTAATGTTTTATAATGTAACAGAACGAATAATAATAATCAAGTGCGATAGAATATTTTTTCATGAGTTGTTGAAATTATGAGAAAAGATCTAATTGATATTTTGCCTCGATTTGTGTTTAATTTTTTTGCAACTCCTTGTTTCGAAAAATATCTCTTATTGGCGTAGAAGTCATTAGTTATACAATATAAACTCTCTCTCCCACTGCTAACGAATCCTTAGTGCATTTTTTAAGTTACAATATTCGATGTACATTATGCAAGTTACAGGCATCGTGGGGTGCTGCTAAAATTCTTCTTATAAAGACATGAAGATTTTAAATAGCCTTCAGACTAAGAAAATGCAAGCACGTAACAATAATTCCTCATTAAAGCTTTTGAAGGAGACACAAAAATCCTATACCATAAAGATTTTTTTTTAAAAAAAAGTAAACAGTAATCACAAACCATTTGCTTAAATGGAAATTTAATAAAATTTCAAAATATTAATTTATTTTTCTTTACTGCTTACACTAGCAAACCTTTAGTTTTTTAAAGTTGGCAAATTAACATTTTTTGGTGGAAAAAGGTTAAACTCGTTAAAATGTGTTCAATCAACTTGTAGATATTAATCCGATTAAAGTGAAAACTGATGATAAGATAAATGGGGGAAAAAATACGCTGATTCTGTTACCGACCATAATAAATCTGAAACATCTGCCAAATAAACGTCTAAAATAGTTGCAATGATTTCTGATTTCATCTTATATTACATTAAACAAAAATTAATAAATATTTTATTTAGCGTAAATAATCAAATATATCGTTGGTTAACGGTTAAATAAACGGTTTCGGAATCGGTGGAATGTTATATATGACTAAAATTTTCATATAATTTTCTTCAAATTAATGTTATATAACACAATTTTTCATATAATTTTCCGTCAAAACATATTAATTTAGACTATAATATTTCGTCTAAAGATCTGCTCTATTTATACAGCAAATTTAAGCTTCCAGGATATTCCTTTCTCAACATTACGTTTTTTCTTATGATAATCCTCTGTTCATTACACTTAGTTTTAAAAAATTTTAAGAATGGCATTGTAACAGCAATATGATTTTTTTTTTAATTTGGTGATTTGTTTTCATGTGAATCAATGCTTATTTTATATTGATTAAGTCTAAATCGATAATAAATATTTCTTTTCTTTATTCCTCAACAGAGTTCTTTTTCTTCTCTTGTTAAACAACTAGAAAATTCTTGGTCCTTCATCAATATTTAGACTGTAAGGATACTTACCCTACTTACAGCAATAGGTGGGAAGCCCGTGGGTTGGGGGCTGGTGGCTTGCACATAGCCAACACTGTCTTGACCAGAGGTATAGAGGTCGATGGGTCCAGGGCTGTTGGTGGCGGGAAAGCCGCGACTGTTAGCAGGAGATGTAGGCTGGGCAAAACTCTGCGGTCCATAATTGTTGATCACTATTCAAAGAGACAAACCACCATTAGACTTCAGTGACATTAGGAAACTAAATAAAATTTATTATGGATAATTCTTGTTTTCATATTGGCTTTATCACCAAATGCATTTATTTCATTATTTTTTATTTTATATGGGCGACTGGAAATGTTGACCAACAAATTATTTTCAGACCAGGTGCATACAAACTAACATACTCTGCAATAGATAATAAACCAATCTGACAATCGTCAATAAAAATGAAAAAGCTTTTGAGAAATTGTACGGCCTGTAAGAAAAAAATTTAAGAGCAAAATTTTGAATTGAGATAATTAAACAAAAGGTAATAATTAAAAATGTCTTAATGTATTCAATATTTTCTTAAGAAACACAATTGATACTATGGACTTTTGTTTAATCAATCAATATTCTCAGAACAATCCGAAAATTATTTATGTTTTTAAACATATTTCACCAAAAAACAACTAAAATAAACATAGCGAAAACATACCGGAAAGCGCTTGAGTTAGAAGTGGAGGTGAAGTCTGCTGACCATTCAATTCCACTGCAAGGAAAACGACAAAACAAATATTTTATAAGTAAATTTCAGCAAACAAATAAATGATGAACATTTCAGTAAAGTACACGAACTTGGAAAGGGCATAAAATGAAATATTCATGCACGGATAATTGACATATTTTTATTTCGATACGCACACACAAATAAATCGTTTAAAAAACACTATCTAGGAAGCATAAATAAAGTTCTGCGATTCAATAAAAGAACTTTCAACACTTTTTGAATAAAGAATACTGTCAGAATTAAACGACATAAATATTCAAACTGAATCCTGAATATACCGCATTGACACTAAAATGGGTACGCATATACATTCAGAGATTTCTCAACAGTTAGAAATGGGTTATGTTAGTTTTATATGTTCCTCAACATTTTATTAACATTCATCGCTTCCCAAATATTAAAAACAAAATATCAAAACATATAATGAAAAAATAAATAAATGAATGCGAAAAAATAATTTTCAAACAAACAAAAAAACAAAAAAAATAGAATTCGCTAATTCATAAATATTATCAAAATGAATCAAAAAATGTAAAAAGAAAGGATTAAAGAAAGGCGCATATAACAGAAACAAAAATACTTATGATTTCTGAAGAAACGAAAGCAAATAAAAATTTAAAAAACAAACACAACTTCAAAGGTTCTTACCTTCCAAAATATTCCACGGGGTAACTAAAACCCCTTCAGGTTGGATACAAAAAATTTCTAACTACAATAGGTAACTATTTAGGTACTACTTTGTATTGACTACGATATTTTTAAAAGAAGAAATTCACTATAAAGAGTAACTACAGAAGGACTACCATGATACTCTGTTTGTTTATCCTGAAAATGATGTAATAGGGCTACGAGGAAAGATTTCAGTTTGATAATGTCTACCAGAAAGTTTTTTTGGGGGGACTACATGGGTTAAAATATTACCTTGAAGAAAAGGGTCTATTTGGACTATGTATAGTACTATGGCTACTACTTGGTAGAGATGTGTACTATAAGAAAAGTTGACTACAGAATATAAAAACAGATCATAAATATTTTCACACCACATTGACTACTGTACCAATACCGAATATTTAAGTCTAATAAGCAAAGCGGAAAGCTCAGAAACGGCACACATTTCAATACCATCTGTTACAATAAAAATAAATAATATTGCCACGTTTCACAAGAAAGCGAAAGAGCTACCTGTTGAGCATCTGAAAGAAATATAACCCGCTTAAACTTATTTTTAAGAATACCCTTGTCTTAAATTAAGATAGGAAGAAGTACGATTTCGAAGAATTTATTTTTAATGGAAGAATTTATGCCACACATAACGCCAGTTTGAATAGCCATTAAACACAAAAAGCTTATTTGAATGATTTGGAAGATTTTCAAAATCTTTCTCTACACAAATGAAAAACTGACTTTAAAACATTGTCAATTCAATTTTTACAATACCAAATGATTTATCACATGGAACACCGTGAAATTGTTTTAAGTTTTCATTTGATACACTTTAACCAAGATACATTTGGTAACGCGATCAGATAACATGTATGAAAGTCCTTCAATTGAAAAGAATTTCAATAAACAAACTAAATTTCAAATAATTCCAAACATCAGTTCATCCCTCCCAATTTTTGAGTATTGAAGAATTGCTTTTCTTTTATAAAATGAAACTAGATCAAATTATATAGTATTTTTTAAAAGAAAAAATTATAGCATGAAAAACAAATGCTAATATAAATAAGCAATATTTTTATTTTTTACTTTAAGCAGATAAAATGTTTTTTCATTCGAACTTCAAAAAGAGAAAAAAAAATGTGACTAGAATGTACTGAAAAAAAGAGAGATAGTACTGAAGCCCCGAATAACAGGTATCAAAACTCATTACTTTATATTTGCATTTAAAATTGTAATTACATATTATAACCAACTTCTTAAAACTATATTTAAAAAGTCCAATATTATAAAACAAAAATGATTTTGAAGGTTGTATTTAAAACAATACATTAAATATTTTTTTACATAACTTTCATTAAAACTAACTATTCATTCTTTTCATTAAAACTAATTATCGTTGTGTTTGCATTAGACAACGAGGTTCATATATTAAAGGGTACAAAATATCTCATTTTAAAAATTTCAATTCTTGTTTTCTTAATGTTATCACTTTAATAATCAAAATAGCACATAATATTTTTACCACAAATAAACACAGTATTGAATACATGTAGCGTGCTAGAGTTCTACAAAAAACAGTGCTCTAAATTTTCATTTCCATGCAAAGTTTTGCACCTAAAGTGATTATGAAAGTATATGTTATACATGTGAGCTGAAGTAAATTTTCAATTAGCTAAAGGAATCTAAAACTAAGGGATTCATAGGATGATTACAGGTCAAGTATCAGGAAATAGACAGTGTAACTAAACTGAACTAGTTCCAGTGCATTTCAAACATAATATATGTTCTCAGTCATCATTATGATTATTTTCTTCATTTGAAGAAAAGTCTTATTATAAGGTAATAATGACTCTCCCCCTCTCCTATATTGTTTATTTTTTTCTAAAAAAATATTTCAAAAGGAAAATGTTATGAAATTAAATCAAATTATACTATTGAAATGTGATCAAATAAAAATAAATTCTTAAAATTATTGGTAATCGCAATAATTCATTTAAGTAGTAAGAAATTAATTCTATGTCTTCTCAATTAATCTTCAATAATTGCATTTATAGCAACAACCTTTAATATTCATACTACAAAACCCAACATGTAATGATGACATGATGTCTCTAAGCCAAGTTAAAAATGTTTCCATTGCAAATAACATAGATATGTATTTCTTTATTTTCATCAAAGTGTTCCGTATTATTCAATGAAAATGCTTCAGGTTAGAAATATTAAAATATGAAACTTTCTTTCAAATGCTCAACTTCACTAACTTCAGAATACATGCAGAATAGTATAGTATGCTATTAGTTAAAAGAAGAGTAAGTACATTATCTACACTACTACTCTACAATCCTAATACATAAAAGAGATAGGTACATGGAAATGAGAATATTCACAGAGTCAGAATTTGAATATATACTGTACTATAGATCTACAAACGCATCACAAGTACAATGCAACTAATAGAAATGGTCAGAATTGCCACTATATCATACAGTCAGCAAAATCCCTGAAATAGGCTAATTCACACACTACAGTCAGCACTAAATCAACTAAGTCTTCAATACTGCAAAAAGAAGAAATGTCTGTCAAGTCAAGTTTCAAATAATTAATATGTTAAAGTTAAAGAATATTGATGACTGTTTTTAATAACAAAATTTTTAATGCAATAACTATTTTACATTGTATTCAATATTTACTTGTCTGAAATTTATTAGTTTTCCTTATTAAATCTAAATTTAAATAAGAATAACTTATTATCACTTTTTCAATTTTTGGATATTTGAATTTAAATATTAATTGCTTTTTTTTATTTATTTTAAGCAAGATATTTTCTTTGTCGCCTACAGGAAAAGTAAATTATAAGTTTAATTTTAAAATTTTGAATTCTAATTAAGATTTTATTAATGTACTTTCTAGCTCTAATTTTAGCAACCTTTGATAACTTAAAAAAATTGTTTAATGATAGTTATGCATAAATATAACATAGAGCAAACTTAAGTTCATTTTTAATATCTAAAATCTTGTAGTGTTAAGGCAATTTTTTTCTTATGTAAAAAACATAATTAGATGATAATCACATATATTAATTAATAATTAATTTAAACTTTTTAATTAAAAAGTATCAAGACCCATTTTCAGGTCTAAAAGTAATTATTTATATTGCATTATAATATTATTTTATAAAAAAAATTAATAATGCACGAAATTCTTTTTTGTGAAGATTCAAATGAACAGCGCGTACTTTAAAAGCAACATCAAATACTTTTTAGCAATATGAAGAAATAAAACATAATTTACCAACACCGGGGCTTGTTAATCTGAAAATTAGCATCTTTAAACAAATATGTGAATTCAGAATTATTTATAAAAGAAATAATGACACATTTAGAAAAGACCCACATTTGTGGAAACAAATTTAAAATTTAAAATATTTAAAATATTGTGAATGTTAGATCCGAAGGGTGAAATAATGAAAGTCAATCCTAAGTATAAATAATCAACAGATATTGCTTAAAAGATGATTTTAAACCTTAATTATTCCACACTGCATTCATATACTTTTTGCCAACAATTTTGTTCTTTTTTTTTTCCCAAAAATTACTTCTTATTAACCACATATTAAAAAATTAAAGACGTTTTCTAAGTTATGGAATTTTCAATGGCAACATAAAAAGATGAAATCACAGAGAATGGTGTAGAACTCAGTAACAATATTATTTGTACTTAACACAGGAAAACTACAATAAGAATATCTCTCGTTTACACTCAAAAATTGAAAAAAGGACAGGCCTAAATTTTTATATATATATATATATATTGTAGAAAAAGGATGTAGATAAAATTGGTATATGATCAAGATGAAAGATATGAAAGTTCTATGCTAAAATTGCTGAAGAAATGCGTAATTTTAACACCGCTTTTAATACTGCATTTTTTGGAATTTTTATTGTTTGGGAAAGAAGAGAGAAAAAGCAGTTTCAGAAATTTTCTAAGTATCAATTTTGATTATGAATAAAAGTAAATGCAGAAACTGGAGCTATTTAACTACAGTCAGCTCAGGAATAACATCACAAAAACGAAGATTCGTTTTTTAAACTCTCCTCACATCTATTTTACACTCAAAAATTGAAAAAAGGATACGCCTAAATAAAATAATTTTTATGCCATTATGAAATTGAAAAAGGAAACAATTACTGATATTGTTCATAAAATGAACAACAGAATGCATACAAATATCGCCATATTTATCCGAGAGGTGATATATCTTTCAAAGTAGACGCTGTTCATTTAAATGCAGCTACGAATCAAGAAGCGGAAACTTTAAACCAATTTTTTGGCTTTGAAAGAATAATTTATTTATAACACAGTCGATAACAACAAGTTTTTAAGCACAAAAGCTGAATTCGAAAAATCAAATGACCAACAGTATAAAAATCCAGGACAGAAGCAACAGATAGTACTCGCAAAAAATAGAACCGTGTGCTCAGAATGACTGAACGCTTTCACGGTTTGTTCATAAAGTGCATTTAAACAGAGCAGCAAAAAACATTTAAGAAAAAACATCGCAATATGAAACAGCTGGCAACACATTGGAGGAGTAACCAGTAACACAAACAAGCGATTCCATATGCGTAATCATGAGTATATATAAATAGACGCACGTTCTTAAACTTTTAACAAAATTATATGGTGCAAATATTAAGCATAACATGATGGCAATGGGTTACCAAGGCGCGTAACAGAACCCCGGAAATTATTTGAAAGCCAGTCTCCAAAAGCCAGTGAAAACATTTTAGCTGAGGCAACTGGCTGGAGTTCACGAAAAATGAGAAATATTGATAGAGTGTTATTGCTGGCAGAAAAATTAGCTTAGCACGCAAATATGAATTAAAACACACTTAAGTAGATAATATCTTAGTAATCAAAAAAGTTTAATCATTCGTTAATGCAACGCATATAATTGTTTTGAAGCATAAATGCAAATTAAATATAAATATCAGATAAAATCATTTGATTATTATATTTGAAAGCAATAATAAAATGTATGCTCCATCAATATTTCCAGTGGAAATGATGCTTAAAATCCAAATTAAGGTTGACAAAATCAATTTATGAGGATGACAATTTTGACCTTACTTATTTTATACCCACACCTTTTTTTTTTTTTTTTGTTACTTCAGAATATAAGAGAAGAAAATATTTGTAAACTTCTTGTTGCTATTGATTTAAATTTTATAATCACAAATTATTATTATTATTATTGAGAAGTGAGATTAAAACAAATTAATGCAAGTTAAATTATTTACTATTATTAATTATATTAATGTTAAATTTTAAATGAATATATGAAAAATAAATTAAAATTTCTCTAGACTGAAACTTTTGTATGCATTTCTGCAAAAATATATAAAAAAATTAGAATGTCCTTAATCAATTATATTGTTTTCCGTGTAAAATATGTTTAAAAAAAATTATAAATAAAAATGATGGAAGATGTGAATATTAGAAAAGATGATAACCATAAAAAAATTAATCTTTTTTAAAAAAAACTTTTCAATAAAATGTTTCAGAATAAAGTTATAAATTTCCTCGTTACTAACTAAACCCTTTCCTGGATTTTATCCTAAAAATTAATCGAAAACATTTTTTTTTTTATGTTTCAATCTGCAAAGCATAAGTTCTCTAAAAAAACAAAAATGCCAATCTTATTGAAATTTTTCACAAAACATTCGATGGTACATTATAGCAATTTAATTTTAAAATCAATAGACATATATGGAATTCTAGGCATCATTTCTCGTGAACATTTACCCTATATAGTGTTCATTTTTTTGTACTTAAACCCAATGAATAAATGTAAATGGAGGGAACAGGTAGCTTAAGCATAAAACGGAGCGGCTTGTAAGAAGAGCTTAGTTATTTAGAAACCTATTAGAATGGCACCTGATAACAATGGCTGGAAGCAGTGTGATAACGTTAGCTAATAAAACGAAAAGACTCAAGTTTTCAAATTTTTTTTCCTGAAAGCAAAACACACTGCATATATAATGGATGGCAGAAACATATACCACTCTAAGAAGTTACCCTATCTACATATATATTACGACGGATCATAAGTTGCCATGAGATCTGAATTGGTGTTTCGTTGAAACAGTTTGTTACAGAAAATACATTCATATTTGACTGAAAACTATTCGAATATTTCTAGCTTTTAACGATCTTTTAAAAATCACTGATTCAGCCGATGGTTTATTTAGAATATAAACCAGTAAATCAGTGATGTAAATAGCATTACAAACTTTCATATTTTTTTTTTAAGATTTAATGTTTTAATATTGTTTTGAAGAAAACAGCGGGAGTAAAAACTTAAAAAATAATTGAGTGGCATAATGAATACTGAAAAGTATGAATAAAAATTCTTCTATTTCTTAAACAATAGGAAAATTTTTGGAATGTTACTTTAAAATTTTATAAAAAAAAATGTACAAATTCTTAAAATTAAACTTATTTTTAAAGAATTCATTATATGGAATTCTGAATTTTTTGTTTCAATTTGACAAAACAATGTAATTTTAACGAAGTGATTGTCTTTAATCCATAATTAAGAAAATCCTTTGTAGGTACAAAATTTAAAAATCTATTAAATGTTTTATAAATTCAAGATATTTGTTGGCCACTCAGATTCAGGAATGAAAAGAAATGGTTCATTACATCAAGCAATCATTGCAAGCGATATCTCAATTCATGGTTTCACCCTCATAGAAAAAAAAAAGCAGCTTTTCGAATTTGATATTTATGACTTGAAATGGTCTAGATATAATTTTGTTTTTTACATTACTTAAAAAATTTCTACGATTAAAATGATAAAGTTAGCCATTCTAGTTTTGCAAGGTATGACTTGCTGACGATTGTCAAGAAAATCACCTCATAAACTGTTTCAAATGCAATTCAGATCTCATGAGAGAATAGTAAATACAATATAGATTTTCACATGCAATGTTATATTCATAGAATACTAATACAACTTTAAATACAATAACTACTTATAGATACATGAGTACTACGTGCGATAAAGCATTTAACTCATGAACATCCTTTTTACAGAAAATTTTCAACTATTGTTTTGATTTTATAAAATTTAAATAAAAATGATAAAATATAAAAATTACGTCCATTTTTCTCTATTTTTTTCTATTATAAATTAACTTATCATAATTCGAAGACAAATATAAAATTGGAAAGAAACTTAGAAAATTTCAGCATTTCTTTTTAAATATCAAGATACTCATGAGTAAATACTTCATCAGAATCCTTTGAAACCTTTCTAAAATTTCCAGTTCCATTAACAACAGGATATATGCTACGGCTAGTAGCCAGCTGGGATTCGCATATTCTAGCCCGAAAACTTCTCACTTCTATCTCCTGCTCTATCAAAGGATTCTAAAAAAAATTGACAGTGTTCGTGTTTGATGGCATTTCAAACACTTCCACTGAAAATTTACTGAAAACTACACCACATTTGAGTATCATAGTTAGTAAGTTAAGTAGTAGCCACAGTTACAGAACTCTACATCTATACGTTTAAGTAGTGAAAATGGGAAAGTCCATTAAACGATTAAATCTAGATTTGCTAAATAGTAGAATTTGGACGCTATCTGGACGTATCTAGGTGGATACATATTACGAAAAGATGAGCACGTATATATTGGAACGAATACAGATATAATAGTTCATCCTATCACCCACAGAGAGTATCGAAAAATGATTATTTGTGTAGTTAGGGCCGTATTTTCACTCGAAATTGTTTAAGTTAATACACCAGATGGTATGCTGAACACATATTTTGATAGAAAGAAATCCTAGTTCATAATTTCTACCCCATCTCCAAATTAGAATACACATTTTCATAGAAATTAAAATATTTTGAAAATAATCAGCTAAAGCAAAATAAGTTTCGCTAACGAAATTATATATATCATATAAATTCAACAAAATTATTTTTTAAGAATATAATTATTTAATCTGAATATGATATTAAGCAATACGGAACTTCTTCAAACACCTTCTGTTTTCAATAAGAACTGAGATTTCTCCCTATCTCAATGTATTCAATAAGGTACTGAAACAGAATTATTATCATGATAACATAAAACAGATGTTGCACAGTCTAAAATAGTAATGACCAACAGACTCAAAAAAGACATTTTTCAAATTTCATACCAAAGACCATTCCACATAAAATTCTTGACAATATAAATATAAACAAACACTTTCCAAGAAGTAGATAGTTTATCCTCCATCCATTAGTAACCGATTCGGGATCCCCCAAACCCACCCTAGCTTCTGATTTGGATTCTTGTACAACAACTTAAGCTAACTTAGTATATTACATACATAAGTTAACTTTGATTGTAGTCTAAGAACTAGAAAGGACTTAGAAAAATCGATAATTTAAGAAAACGTTTTACTTTGAAATAAATTATTATTATTATTATTATTATTGAAAAATTGGGAACTAAAAATTTTAGGCTTTGATTTCCTAGATAATTTAGAAATGATAAAGCCAATGAACGAGAGCAGTAAATTAAAAATTAAATTTTATTTAAATAAAAAAAATTCTTTTATAATGTTCAAGACTTTAAAAGAGACTAATTTTTAATTCCCAATTAATTTTCTTTTGTATTTAATGATTAGGATACTACTGAAGGATTTTCTTTTCATTAGCTTGATAATAAACTAAACATCTTGCAACTTAATAAACTAAATTTACAAAAAGACAAAATTTAACTCCAAATTTCGATTGAATGAAAAAAAGGTTTCTTACTTCAGTTTATTCAAAATTGCCTTGTATTTGGCATTTGTTAAAGAACAGAAAAGACAGTTCCTTGAAACACAAATTATTTCAAATATAAATCAATTTCTTGAAACAAAAGAGCTTAAATTTTAAAGAGGAATACCTCATCAGTTAATTGCAAAATAAATAAATAAATATAAAAAAATTCTCGATATCGATTTCGGACTGTCAAGGTGGAAAAAAAATCTAACATGTTTTTTTTTTTTTTTTTTTTTTTTTTTTTAAATTTAAACCCCATTACATTTACCGAAATGCCAGAAGCAAGGATGGGCTGGTAGGGGAAGAGATACTCTTTAAAGTTCGACGAAGAACACCGTCTGCCACAGAGGGGGCATCGCTGGGTTTCCCTTGGGGGACAGAAGTTGCTCGGCAGGGTTGAGTAGGGATCGCGCATAAGGGATCCCTGTAGCAGCGGTTGCAGAGGCCCAGTCAACGGGGAGGGATGCACCCGGGGTTGTTCCTGTGTGCACAAAGGGCAGTCAGCAGAATGAAAAACGCGAGTTTACACTCCCTTCCAGCGTACTGGCCACTTCATCAAAGAAATGCACTTTTTAAAAATGTATCATACAAAACGGCGGAAAAGGTTAGGCAGGACAAAATCATAATCCCTGTATCTTTGAACTTATGTAAACTTATATTGATCTTGGTATAGCATTAGTTTTTTAAATACAAATTTCATTCAATTAGATTACCGGTATTCCGATAATTTTGATCCCTGTACTACGAATTTTACATAATTTCTTAATTAGATGATACATCTTATTTGGGAAATTTATTAAATATCTATACTAAAAACATTTATACTAATTTTTTTTTTATTCCGAGGCAGTTGCACAAAACTATGTTAGATTATTTTGCGATTAAATTTTACAGTTATTATTTTCAAATAATCCTATTTAGAATTCAGTAGAAAATAAAACGAATAGCGGAAAAAATAGAATATTAAGTTTATTTTCAGCCAATAAAAATTTGTTATACCTTTAAAAGTCTCGGAATTACATATTTATTTGTATATCATAAATATTTTTCGGATATTAAGTTTTAAAAATTTCCTTTCAGTAAACTTTTCATTTATGGATCAGTGTTCCGCCCTTGATGGAATATCATAAAATTAAAAACTAAAGCCCGACAAAATTTTGATATTGTAGTTGAATACTGGCACTAAAACTACTTTGATTTGAATTCCAAACTTTAAAATTCTTTCGACAAAGCGGCTAATATATTGAAGAAAGGGAGAGAAAACTCGTTTTTCTATTTTGCAGATTGTGCGCCTTGTCACACAGAATTTTACAACTCTAGTTTCACATTAAATCTTATTTTTTTTTCCAGTACTGTTCACACTGCTAACGCCCTAATGCAAAAATATTGCCTAAGATTCTCAAATGTTGGAGAGAGTTGCTTAACGGCTCAATAAAAGACAAAGAAGAAAAATTTTGAGGAATGAAAAAAAAAAAAAAAAAAATCGTTGTAACTACTGTCTTTCAGTCTTTCTTTCTTTCATACTAAAAGTTTTCAAAAATGATTATTTGGACTTGATACCAATACAAGGCTATTTTCAACTACGACATTTTTTTAAAAAAAAATAATTATTGCCGGAAAAAAACGACTTTTTAAAAATAAAATAAAAAATATGTTTAAATAGAACCACATAGCAGTATTTTTGCATCACAGACAAGCAATGCAACAATACCAGTTACAGAAGTCGTTACAAGAATTTTATTACTGCAATGCATGCAAAACAAAGTAAAAATTGATATAAATAAAAATATTTTTAAAGTACTTCCAATCGACACAAAATTAAATACTGAAAATGATTTAACTGTATCAGAATTGTAGATATATTTTTTAAAAACTTTAAACACACAACAGTTACGAATAAGTTATTCAAATGAGTTAAAGATTCATGCAAATGAAAATAATCAGAATATTTTAAAAGAATTTATAGATATTTCAAAAGAAATATAATGTAGTTTAATCCAAGCTGAAATCCTAGTGGTCTAATTTGTCACTAAATTTGACCATGAAAATTATTTAAATTAGATGAATTGTTTGAATAGCTAAGGTAGATGTTATTTTTGGCAGGATTTAAAAATAAAAAAAGGACTTCGGAAACAGAAATTTACTATGAAAATTCATAATAAAGAATAATGTTATGAATTTTTGAAGAAATATAAAGTTGATTAATTTTGTTGTTAAGTCAAGTTTTACTAAAAATCCCACATTCTATCTAGAATAGAAACATTTTCAATGTTCAGAAATCACACCATGGATAGCTTAAAACTTTCCATGAAAATTCATCTTAAGCTTACCGAAAGCAGTACAGATCATTAACATAATTTTTTAAAAATGAATGAATTTATAGACACTCTGATTTCAGCGAGAAAGAAACTATTAAACGAAAAGCAAGTCAAGATATTAAATTTAAAGTTGCAATGCATGCAAATTGCACAACCCCACGGCGGAGTCCGATGATAAAAGGGGCAGGCAGAGATGATGGGGTGGACTGAAGCTCATACCTGCGAAAGGGTAGCTGAAGCTTGGATAGCCCGGGAATCCTCCACGTCCGTAGCTGTAAGCTGCGAAACCAGCTGCTGCTGCAGAAGAAAAAAAGAGGCACAATAAGATATAAGGCAACAAATTTTCAGTACAATTTGTAGCGCATTTTATACTAGAGAATGAAATTCAGAGACGTTTAAATAATATTTCAATGTATGAATTTTCTAATCTTAATGCTCTTTTAAGCTTAGGTTAATTGACCAAACTTTAAAATAAATTTGAACAAAACGATCTGAATTATCCTACTTTTACTCATTTTTATTTGACTCGTTTCATGTTTGCAAAAATGGATGAATTGTTTGTTTGTTTTTTGGATTTTTATGGCGCAAGAGTCAAAGCTGACCATGCTGCGAAAAAACAAATGTTATGTGTATATTGCTATGTGGTCTATGAAAGAAAACCTTTCCTCAAGGTCAAAATACAAACAACGTTTTATACTTATAAAAACAAATCACAATAAGTTTAAAGGAAAAAGGAATAAAAATTATGACTCCAATTATGGAAAAAATTCCAAGAAAATGTTTAAAATCCTTATAATATTCATATAAAATAGATAAAATTTATAGGTCTTAAAAATTCAAAGATATTCTTGTGAGAGTATTTCCTCCCACCAATTCACGCATCTCCAATGTTAATGAATTAAAAAACCCGCATACAATGAGAATGAAATTTAGAGCACTGAATTAAAATGTGTAAAACTGTAAGATTAACATTGCGGTCTGAGCACATCGGTGCACACTGATCAAATAAAAGATGTTTGTACGTAAGGCGAATGGGACCAATGAGGAGTCTGGTTAATTTGACATCTGTCCCTCTAATCGAGACAACAGGCCACGAGTTAATAATCGGTTTAATAAAATGCAATTTATTTGCATTTCTCTATCCCAGGATTCCTGCCAAATAGATCAGTATGAGTGAATGGTCCTGATAGACTATGTAGAGCCGCCCTCGCAGCGCAATCAGCCTTTTTGTTGCCAATTATACTCTCCATGACTAGGTATACAGCAGAAAAGTATGCTGAATCCCTTTGTTTGAAGTGTTTTTAAATGACAATGAATATCGATTGCAACAGGATGTTTGCATTTTGTAAAATGACACAATGCAAAAATGGAATTTTGTAATAAATTTTCGCTTAATTTCAAATGCTAGAATTTTCCAATTGTGACTTTTGTATGAACTTCATGACAATAGCTTCTTTTAATACTTTCAGAAAACTTATTGTCAGTTAATTAATTTAATTAAATGTTCATTCCATAATATTTGTAATAGCAAATTATAAAAAATATTAGACAAAAAAAAAGCAGAAAATAAAAAAAATAATAAATAAATAACAGTATGTTAATAAAGATGAGTTTTTCACAAATTGTTTTCAATGAATTGCTTTAACAAACCGTTCATGTTAAAATGGATTAATTGAATTTAAATTTTAAAACTCTGTATTTAATAAATCTCCATTCGCCACTTCAGCTACAAATAGTATATAATTATTCTACCTTAATAAATAGTGACAGTGGCATAACTACTACAAATATATTCCAAAATTTGCACGCAAGGTTTTTTTTTTCCTCTTGAATATAGGTAATTTGTCTCACTAATATCATGAAAATTAATTACATTACCCTTATTAAAACTTCATAAAACATATTTCTTTACACCAATTGTGTTTGTAAATTGCTTATAAGGATAAAGAAGTTAAACACAATTCAAAATACCATTTCATCTATCTTTTTAATCATAAGTAATTGATTACTATATCTTCCTCTCGCCAAAAGGAAATCCCACTACTTATATTTAGCAATTCTTAAACTGCCATCAAAATAAAACTATTTTTTCAATACTTTATCAAACACATGGCATATTCTTGTCAGTGTCACGAAACAAGTATAAGTCATTAAAATTAAGTAGTTACTTCTCTATATTGTTTAATTTATACAACAGAAGGAGTGAACTTCATAATTTCCGATCACATATACATATAATATACGAATTCGACTCAACCATTCAGCAAAGATGCAATCAATAAGGACAAAAGAAATGTTTAAAAAATATATATTATTACAAAAAAAACCGTTTATTTCTGTAGGAAATGATATTTTAGAGCTTAAAATTTATTTGTAATTATTCTGAGGAGGCGGCAGTACGATAGCGCGATTTATTTCATCGAATTATTTTAAATATTTTTCAATTACTTTACTGCGCTTCACATTTTTTAAAAATGCACAAATTTGTTCAAATGTTTTATTATTATTTTTTATTTATATATGTTTTATTAACATACCAAATCCACAACATATACATTTTAATGCGGAAATAAATAAAAATTAATGATCTACGAAAGTTTAAAATTCTCTTATTCAAATCAATACAAAAACAACTTGATTTAACTTTTGTTTTGCAATCCATGAAATCACTATATAGTGCATTTAAAATAAAACTATCGTTTAGTTAAATTGCTTTACTTTTTATAAAAGTGGACATCGAGTACTTTTAAATTGATTTTTTTAAATGTTTAAAAGTAAAAAATTAGTATGAAAGAAGGGAAGAAAACATGGAAGCATCAAAGCAAAGAAGAAATAAAACATCACAGCAACAGCCCTATCAACAACAAACACCAATACACTATGTTGTTTTGAACAGAATTTCAGCTATTGCTTATGAAGTGAATGATACGCAACGAGTAGCAACTAGATTGATATTGATTTCACAAGTGTTAAATTTACAATAATTCATTCGAAATTTTATTATTAAAGAAATTAAGAGCAATGGCATAGTAGCTGAAAAGATTTATTTCAAGATCATGCCTTCATTATTGAAAAATATTTTTTAAAAAACAAATTTCTTAACTAAATCCGAAAAGGTCCTCAAATTAAACTACAAAAAAAAAACCACAATTACAAATACAATCTACAAATAACACACAAAACTCAGCTCAAATCAACAAAGCTCAAAAACAAATGTTATTAAGTGCAATCAATTTCAGAACTGGCATTGATTACTTGGCCTTTATTGAAAGGCTAGCAACGAGAATATTCTAAATCAGCCACTTTCTTATTCTTAGAAGCAATTTCAAAAACATATCCAAGTCATAAGTTAGAATGATAAAAGGCAACACGGCGAATGACAGAAGAATTATCACGCTTCACATGGGAAAAGATTAATTATTCTGTTATGCGCTAAGTTCAGAATTCTAATAGAAAAACGACAATGCGCGTATCGCTGGCAAGAGTAATTGCTGCTCTTAACAGCCGGTGGACTCACTCCTTCGCTCTTGATTAATTATGACTTTCGCTTTTCAATGAAGAAAGAAAATTAAAACACCTTATCAGTTCAAAAGACGAATAGCTGAGATTTGAATTTATGAGTTATGAGATTTTTTGTACTTTATAATTATTGATTTGCTGTTTATTCATTGTAAGAATGAAATTCAGATGCATTTCTCTTCAAGTATGCCATCACTTTTTTCCTTAAAATATTTAAGCATCCTTATAATTTGTATGAGAAAGATAATTTTACATAAAATTATGAAAAGTATTTCATTTTTATAAATTGCGACTTCCCAAAAATAATTTTTCTTTTTGACTTATCAAAATTTAATCGAGAATATTTCAGTAAGAATTTGCATAAATATATACTTTTCATTTGCTCTACATATCTTTTTTTTTTTCATTTTGTCCATGGAATAACATGATATCAATGAAGTGCATCGCATCGATTTAATTTATTGTCCGTCATACTGAAGGAAAAAGATGTAATATCAATATCTGCATAAACAACTTACAGTTATGCGAGAAAAATTAAAGCAAGCGATATCAGTGTTTTGCCATTGCTGTCCAAATCATGCCACAAATTAAAAACTAACCATGGTGTAGTAACAAAAACTATATTTACTCCATCGGTGAATGATTATCATACCTGGCGAGTTATCGCCATAGAAAAATTCTAGTTTGGTGACAAGTTTATTTTAATCTATTGATTAGATGATAAATAACATGTTACATTTATCATTCTACAAAATGAACTCACTCAAAGTAAATAAATTTAATTAGTCTGAAGTAAATACCACTTACATTTGACTGAAAACAATTCGGCAAATTTTATACCAAATTTTAACAAATATTAAAAGTGCTTTTAAATGCTTGTGTATTCCAAAGTTTGGAAGAAATTTTAATTGCTTGAACAGACAATTCCAAAAAAAATTTCAAGAATGCGATATGATAAAAACTTAAATTTAACTGAAATAATTCATCACTTTATAAGTTAAAAAAATATTCTATTTTAATATAAAACTGGTCATCATTAAATTCGCTATTTAACTATTAACTATTTAATTAAAAATAAAATTATAATTAACTATTTAAAAAATAAATAAATAAAGTATTGTTACATACAATGTCTAATAACTTCTTTATTCTGTTTATTTACTTATATTTATTTCAAGAGTTATAAGATTATTTGCCACCTCATATAACTGTAAATGCATTCATTAAAAATAAGAAAGAAAGAAAAAAGAAAAACAGAAAGCAACCATTCAGATTTTATTTCTTAAGAATGTCTAATATATAAATTTATTTTTCTGTTCGTAGTTCATTTTCTAATTAAACTAAAAAAAAAGAAAATCTTTTCTATATCATATTTTTAAAAAGGAGAATCATTATTAAAATAATAATTAAGTGACGAACTATTCAAATTTTTAATAGTAAATACTCTTTAACAATTAAACGCACTATAAAACACATAATGGAATTCGAATTAAAAACTATAAAAAATGTTAACAAAATGCTACTAGCACAAAAAGAAAAAGAATTATAAACAGAGTTTTGACTTACTTCGAGATGCTGTAGTAAGTGGAACGCATAACATTCCATCATTACCATCAGTGAGAGCTCCCAAAGGCCATACAATATCTAGAAAATACAAAAAAATATAAAAATGAAAGCAACAGATAAAATGCTATAACAAATTTCTACGGAGTTTAATATTGATTCATTTTTCAACTTTAAAAATTATTACTACTGAACTAATATTTTCCAAAATTTTATCAGAAATATTAGTATAATGATTCCAAAAGAGGTTTTTTTTTTATATATTTAAAAAAATAAAACTTTCGATATCGTCTGCCACAATTTTCGTGTTGCCAAAAAATAAAGTATGCAATAAAAGAATTTTGATAAAATTTAAAAACCAAAAAAATCGTTTTCTTTCCTACGTTAATCATTTCAAAATAAAATTCTAATATTTATTTTAAACTGAAAGAATAATAAACAGGAAATAAAAAAAATGACACTAAATGAAAATGAAAAAAAAAAAAGTTAAAGTTTGGTTTTAGTCTCAAATAAACAAAACTTATGACGAATATTAATTTTAATTAAACATAGAGTAAAAAATTAGCAAAAGTTTCATTAAATAAAAAAAATTAAATATTATTAATTTCAGATTTAAAAAGCAATTACAGAATGTTAAAAATGGAATGCAAATTCAAGGAATTAACGGAAAGAATCTTTTTTTTTTTTTTGTATAAATAATTTCAAAATCAAATATACATAATTTGATTGTTTCATAAACAATAAATAATCAACATGACTGTTAAATTATGAAATCTAAACTACAATGAGTAAAGATAGGAAAAGGAAACAGAAATAATTTTATAGAAAGTTAATAGAAGGAAATCATTTTTAGGGAAAAGAAATAAAAAAAATTATAAAATTTCTAATTTTAAATTTAAATTCAATTACATTCTGAAAAGAAAACTGACATCAAAGATTTTTTAATCATTCAATTATGCCAGGGAATGTTACGTCTCTTAACGGTAAAGAAATGAAATGAACACTTTTAAGCTAAGCAATGCTGAACAAAAACAAAGCAAAACTCTTTCTAGACTATTCTTAAAAAACTTCCGTTTCAACATTTTTACAATTGCTTTAAATTTCAAAAAGTGTTAAAATTGCTAAATTAAATGTAATATTTTTATTAATATTAATATATATCTTAAATGCGGGAAATAAATACATAAATTCTTTTTATATCAGAAATAGCGACGTGTAGACGAAGAGTGTCTCTCCTCTTATCTATACAACACATCAGCTGTTCAAAAGACTGGCATTTTTAAAATTTTTCACAAAGTTCTTAAAATTAGCTTTTATTACTTTGATAATTTCAGTTTATTTCTATAATTTTTCTTTGCGACAATAATTTTAAAAATATTACCCGAAAAAAAGCATTTAATGGCATTTTAAATTTATAGAATTATCGATTTGATGCCAAACCGATTGAAGCTATATTTTTTCTCTGGTAAACAAACTTTAAAATAAAAAATTATAGCCACAGTAATTTACATTAATACATAAATAAATTTATTTTTTATTAGTCAATCAAAATTTTTTTTAAGAAATAAAAAGCGTTAATTAAAATTTGGATGAGATGGGACAACATGTAAATAAACATATTAAAAAAAAATTTAGAATAGACTTTGGTTCAATGTGAATGGCATTGCAAATTTCTAAAAAACAAAACTTTGTAATTATAACATTCTTTGTAAAATTATGTGTATAGCACAGTGAAAAAATGGTGTGTGTGTTTATATTCTAAGTGAAATTCCGTTTTAAGGCTATTATAGTCGATCTTGTTAAATTCGAATGTCTTAAAATCGAATTGGATAAAAATTCGAGTTTTTCATTTGATTTTTTTAAACATTTCTTTTTTACAAAGAGTTTAAAAAATTGTTTATAATTAGACTTTACTTTGATTAATTCAAAACTAATACTTTTCAGCATTCCTGATATGTTTTCATAATTACATATGTCTTTATTTTGTGTTTTCCAATAGTAAATGAAAAGTTCTTAAAGCCTTGAATTCTTTAATGGACTTAACAACCAATGTGTACAATATAACAAAACATAATATATACAAAGCGTAAGTCAAAAAGCAATGAAACATTTTTGGCGTTTTAAAAAGCTTTGAGAGCGGAATTTTTATGTTGTTGCGCATTTTGTTGTATTTTAAATGTTTGTATTGTTAAAATTACTGAAATTACTTGTAATTATAATCACTTTCTTGATAAAATTATTTAAAGTTATTATTTATATTTATTAATTACATCGTTATGTTTTGTCCATAATTATCAACACAGAGAAAAAATTAAAGTAAATCTTTACTGGCATTTTTTAGCTTTGAGATTTTTTCTTCTATTCAATTTTAGACCAAGTTTTTCTTAATTCAAAAGTCTGAATAAATTAAACTTTATAATTTATTTATTTATCTCAACTATAAAACAGCCACATTCTACAACATATGGTTACTAATACTACCCTTAAAGGTACCCTTTATAGAGTAATTTTACATCTACTACAATTCCAAGATAAAATCGCATCTAAATAAATTATGCAATCAAACCAACGCGTACATGCTCATCAGAGAGATAATTATCAGCGCGAAATCAGCGATGCTTGACAATCTACTCATTGTAAGAGAAATGTCCCTCTAGATCCATTTATGGTCAAACAACCGTTTAGCGCACTGTTATTAACTATCATTTAATTATTAACTCCAACAGGAAGAGGTAGAGAATCCGCTAACAGGAAATTTCCGGCACGATTAATTACAGTTATCAGATGCAATGCATGGTGAGATTTTGAGGAAAAATCTCCTGAGATATTTGCATTGATATTGCGATTATGTTTTGGAAATATTATTACTGTTATATCAAAATACCGTATGTGAAATTTAATTAAAAAAAAGCATTTTATTGATGCAAAATGCTTATATGGATTAGCTATATATGTTCAGATGGTTATGTGGTTATTGTATGTTTCACAAAATGCTATTTTTCACTGCCGATTCCAGTTGTAACAGCAAAATATTTTGCTATTAGTGATTTTTGATATACAGCATTTTGATACAACAGCCACACTGAAGAGTTGATTCTTACTTACTGCAAAACATGATACAGACAATAATTTTAGTGCTAAGGCCACATGCCAGATTTCAGTCGTATAGTTTTTTTTAATTAATTATTTTATTCATAACAGATATAATTCCAAAAATGTTTTTGGATTCAGAAAGGTCTAGAAAGCTCAATTTCATTATGAAAGAGAGTCAAAATTTGTAAATATTACAATATTTTTTCTTTTCTATTCATCATATACAGTAGAATCTTCATGCATCGAACTTCCTCTCATCAAAAATCTGTACATATCGAATTTTCTTCAGGAACACGAACTTTCAATAATAAAGTTTTTTTTTTCATATTAAAAAAATAAAATAAATAAATATAACAGTTTTTATTAAGAAAATGGTAAAAATTTTGCTAATGTGTATACTGAAAAATGTGTATACTGAATTTCTATGTATTGAAATCGTTTCCAAGAATGTTCAGGTTTGGTTGTAATTTATAAAGGTTCTGCAGAAATCATACATTTTAAATGCTTCTCACAGAATAACTTTACATATACTCCGAGGAACCACCTAGGCTATCCGGATTATTCTAAATTATTTTGCACACTTAAGGATCATTATGCAATCCAGTCACACCAAAGCCATATTAAGCAATTCAGGAGGATTTAGCCAGTTTAATTTTTGGATTCCTCTTTCTAGATTTTTTTTATTCATTTTAATTTAATATTTATTTAAGCAGTTTTTAAATATCAAATATTTTGACAAGCTAAAATAAAAAAAAAATATATTTTATTGCATGCCTTCAATAGAGTTGGTTTCAATATTCCGTGCATAAAAAAATGAAATTAAAAGGTATTATACAACAAAATAATAATAAAAATACAATTGCAATTTTTAATACCTTCTATATATTCTAATACTAAGTTTACCAGTGTCGTTGTTTAATAAAGTTGAACCGAGAAGAAAAAATGGACATCACGAGTCTGAAAACCTGATGCGACTCTTAGAATAACTCTTTATCATCTTTTTATTTTTTCCGTTTATTTTATTCTGAAATTTAAGCGTTACCTAATTTAAATTGAGTATGTTCGATGACATGACTTTTTTAAACCAAATGAAAGCAGAAAATTAGATTATCTTAGAAATTCTTCAAAAAAGAAATAAAAATCTAAGATCCTCGGGACCTTTTAATGTTACGGGGCCCCTAGGCAGTTGCCTGCTTTGCGTATTTGATAAGCCTATCCTCCTTGGCACGTTCGTTTCGCAAATTATCAGATTCTGCAAAACGAACCGCAACTTAAGTTGTCCTGTCACACAAAAGAAATGAATGGCAGGAAAAAGATAAAAGAAGAATGAAAAAGAAAAGATCCCCCCCCCCATGAAAGCGCTGGATGAAGAAGAAAAAGAAGAAAGGGATGATGATGATGAATATGGATAAATGACGCCAGTCTGCATGAGAGGAGAGAGCAGCCCCGTAGCGCCACCTACCGTACGCAGCCCTACCTGCTCCCCGTCCGCGCGCAACGTTACTGGGCATCATCACCTCCTTGGGCTGGGCCTTCTTGCATTCCACCTGCACGAAAGAAAAAGAAAGAAAAGGGTTAAATACTGATAAATCATAAATTTCTATACAAGTAACATGAATTCAAAGAAACTAAAAATTGAAAATTATTATATGTAGTTAAACGTATTTTTATGGTGCAGAAATTCAATATCAAAAATGAGTTAGGAAAACACATCTCATGTTGCAATTTATTGTTTTAGCTGTATGTTAGATTTCTTTCATTCTTTTATCACATTATAAATTTATAAAAGACAAACTTTCTAATTATTATTTGTTATAAAATGATGAAATTGATTCCATATATTGAATTAATAAACTACAAAATGCTGTAAATTTTCATTATCTACGAAATTTAGTAAATGATATCCACGAATAATACTAAAATGGCCACTAAACAATGTAAATCAACATAAAGATGCTTTCAGCAATCTTTATTTATTATGAAAACGTTTTATACATATGACTGAGATTTAAAAAATAATAATTTCAATACTTACCAATTTATTTTCAAAATTATATAAAAAAAATTGCATGGATCCATAAAAAAATTACCTCGCTTATTTGCTATAGAATTAACCGAACACAACTTCATCTCGGATAAATGCGAGTCGGATAAACCAGTAATAAGACCTAATGCCTATTACACAATAACATGCATTTTCTAGAATTAGAATTTAGATCAGTATATCTGCGTTTACAAAACCAAAATACTGAAATAAAACTTTAATAAGAAATAATTAATTCCTATTTCAGCACGATAAGTAAAAAAAAAACTACATATATATAACGGAACATGTATATAACGGAAATAACCAAGATTTGTTAATATTCAAAACATTGCAATTTTGTTTTATTTACTTAAACAGAAATAAAGAAAAATAATAAATTTTTTCCAAACGATTTCTTTTAAAGTTAGTTTTTTCAAAAATAAATAAACAAAATGCGCATGAGTTTTGAAACACTTATTTTTAACTACTGAACTATTTAATTTTTTTTTTATTATTATTATCTAATTAGACGACATTTTCTGTTTTGAGAATAAGCTACTCAAGCAGAAAATGAGCTACTCAATTTTTGAGCTTGAGGAGATACATTTTAAGCTGAAAAAAAATCCTTTGAATGCATGAGTATTTGCAGATAATTTATATCTTTTTATATCTGAATTACAGCATCTTTGAATTATTTCATTTCAGTTTATAAGTTTCAGATGAGATAAAATGATTCCATTACGATGCAGTGGCACAGTGATCCATGGATTAATATGAATTAGTGTAGCTGATCTTTGTATTTCAGACAGATAGTTGCATTTACTGGGGAGGGGGGGAGGAATTATGAAACGGAGAATGGATTGTGTAAAAATAACATGGCCCCAATGAACATGCTTGTGTGGAACTCAACTGCAATCTGGCAAAGATTAATCCATGCCTATCACCTAATTTATTAAAATAGAATCGTCTGATATTCCATAATTATTACATCCCATCCACCAACTCGTCAGAGCCAAGCTATAGCAAAAATTATAAAATAAATAAATGATATGATATTCAGAATTTTATGATTATATTTGAAATCAAAATTCTTAATTTTTGTACACTCCAGCCAAAATAAAATATATAATAAAGAATTCAAGAATCCCCCCCCCGATTTTTTTTTTATTTAAATACGCATTATATCCAAAATGTGTCAAAGGTTGTGATTTAAAATATTCCATTCTGCGCTCTTTTTGATGTTTGCACACAAAAATATATGAAAGAGAGAGAAACCGCTTAGTAACAAATATAACCAAATAACAACAATAATGCAAAATAAGTTTTCATCTAATTTGAAAAGGCATGGAAATACAAATTGCATGAACTTTTTTTCTTTTTGTGAATGTGAGTAAGCATTGTCCAGGAGAAATCTTCACCAAATTTATTCCCAACCAAATAAAGTGCCACTCTGAACAAAATACTCCTGTAATAAAGTTTCCCCTCTCTCTCCTTTTTTAAATATTTTTTTCGCTATTCTTTTTATTATTATTATTATTCTGAAACGTTCCTTCTTTTTTTACCCGAAGATCTCTCAAAGAATTCCAAAAGAAATAGCTATTGCATTTTAGGAAAACGGGAAATAGACTGCATACATGAATAAATTTGAAATGACTTGCACACAATAGTCTTTTAAAATTTTGCGACACGCTGCGCAACTGAAGTGAAGAGCGGCGAAGAATCATCGCCCTGACGGGGGAAAAAAAAGTACGGAAGCAAAGGAAGAAATCCGATTGAATCGGACTGAGTATAATGAAAGGAAAAGTCAGACAAATGATTGGTGTGAAGATTTATTCACCCCGCCCCCTTCCAATCTCTCCGTCCAGTTATTCGCGAACGTACTTCCTCTCCCGAAGCGAAACTCCGGAATAATTACACTATGCCAGCGCAGTAACTAAATGAATCATTGTTGTAACGTAATTTGAAGAGCTTCCTGCCTGAGCTTTGGATTAAATAAATAACAAAAAGAGCTCTGTGCAAAATTCTGATTATTTACAATTTCGGAAATAAGATGAGTTCTTTTTTTTAAGCTGTTGTTAAAGACATCCGCGAACATTTTTGATACAAAGAAGAAAGTTTGTTATGATAAATTGATGCGTAACAAAAGAAGCAAAAATCATATTAATGAATAGAAAGAAGTGTTAACATTGAGATTAGAGTCTTAAAAAAAGTGCAATTTGTAATTTTGATGGGAAAAAAAAATGTAAGACCAAATTCAATATGCCCACTCTTGCTACTGAATTGTATATTTCGCTTGTATGCATTTCTAGTATACTGCATTTAATTTGTATTCATTTACACAATAATATCGATGTTCAAAAAAAATTATTAATTTATGTTCTTGCAGACGATAAATGTAACATTTACATTAATGATTGCATTTTTATTTCGTAATGTAAGTTATTTTAATGTAAGGTCACTTGGAAGTTACAGTATTAGTTTAGATTTATAAAGAAAAAAAGAACTACTGTCTTGAAAAGACAGCTAAGGAGATGTTACAGCATTACACTGATTTGAATTTTTCTAAAATATTTTTCTGTTGATGAGGGATTCTTCGTTTGCTTGATTTCCAAAGTGACGTTTTTATTTCTAAATTGTAAGTGTATCTCTTTTTGGCCCTGTTATTGAATTAATGAAATATACTGTACTATTAAATTGGATTGGATTTTTCTTTTCAATTATAACTGACTCAGTTTTTAAAAAGCATATATGCGTTTCTTGCATGAATTCCAAGAGATTTCATAAATCCAGCTGTAAAGAAATAAATCTACAATACCTGTATTACCTATGTTGTTATTCCTTCATAAGACAAGATTTTTTTTTTCAATCCTTATTTCCCATTATGGCATTATGGTTTTTGGCAATGATTTTAACTTTTGAGAGTGAAACTTTGACCACATTTTGAAAAGTTTTAGATTTTTTTTGAATTTTTAAAAAAAATTAGGTTTGATTTATTCGAATTAATATTACAGATGAATTTGTATCGGTTTCTGTATATGTGTTTGAGTTTTACAAACCAGACCCTTTGTCCAACAGCTCCCAAATTTAGCAGATATATATTCCATAAAAAATGGAATGCTCCTTTTGCCATGTTTTTTTTAGTTAGAATTTCAATTAATTAAAAACTAAGTAAACTTTTAACGTTTTTCAGCAATAATATTCTGAAATGTTATTACACAAAAATAGTTTTCACATCTTTTTCAAATATATATATTAATGATATCAATCTAAAAGCCAGTCAAATTTTTTCTGAAAATACTCGTTTTCTTATTTCCAATAATAGATTACATCTTGACATAAAATTCGAACGATTTTCATTGTTTCATCGAATATTTAATAGCGGGATTTGCTTCTACTGTTGGAGGAAAAGGATTTTATGTCAGCGTAATTTACAAGCCAAATAAAAAGTAAATTTGTAATATCGCGGTAGTTGCAAAAGAAATAAACTAGATTATTGTGCTTTCAATAGGGCTATGATACCATGGGATTCGTCTCCATTAGGAAAGTTCATGTATACAATGAACAGAACATATGTAAGACAATTAAAATAACACAGTTTTAATGTCTGATATTTTGATGGAATCATGGACATGAAATTACGTCAAAGTGATTTACGTCAAATTGCACAAAATCAATATCAAAGGCATTAAACGACATTCTCATTTTGACGTACCGAACTGGTCGCCTAAGGCGAATAGTTTCAAATAAAAAATGAGTTCTCTTCATAAAAATAATGAAGTCGTGTCTTTATTTTAGCTTTTTTTGTTTAGTTGAAATAAAATTCAGTTAAAATGCATTTATCCAAAATAATCATATATGTATATATAAATATTATATTATATATATATATATATATATATATATATATATATTCATTTTAAAATCTGAATAAAGTAATGAGGAAATAAAAAGTTTTTGTACTTAAATTTATTTTAATAAACACAATTTTATATTAATAAACACAAAGTCAAATAGCCTCTTAAGTTTTAAATAATCAGCAAGTGTTAACAGGAAAATGCAACTTACCATTTTGTTGTTGATTTCATGAAAATGAATCTCGCAGACCTTGTCAACGACATCCTCATTTTCAAATGTGACGAACCCAAAACCTGAAGAAAAAAAATTTTATCATTAGGAAACATTAAAAAGAAAACGTAAACAATGAGATTTTTTTTTTAATTCGGACATCCATGAAATATTAGAAGACATGTAAAAGATACGAAAACTATAAACCATATTTGATGTGTGTAGATATTAATATAAACAAATGGAATTTGTGACTATAATGAATGAAATCTATTTATAACATAAAGTATAATTAAATATTGGTGGATATTCAATATAGTGTCTCTTGGAAATAAACGTAATAAACGCGGAAATGTTTCCGCGTTAGTGCAAAAATAATGAAATTATATTACGGAAGTGAGCGAAAAAAACCCCACTTATATGAATAAAGAAGAGAGAGAGAGAGACAACTATAAACTCGAGACTTCCTCCAAGCTTTGGAATTAGTTAATTTGGAATTAGGTGTAGCCCCGTTAAGGATATAGAAAAACTCTTTTCCCTATAAATACGTCATTTTGATTCCCCCAATAAGCAAATTTGTACTGAATACTGAACTAAAACCCTGATTATGGTTTAGACTTGCAATGAAGTTTCATTAGAATAGAATCTCAAATAAAAAGTGAGATGGCGCGCTTTGAATGGAGAATGGTATGTGTATTCATCGAATGATCGAATAATCAAAAAGTATCCACAGAAATTTTAAAAGTGTGAAGAAAGAATTAAAAAAAAAAAAAAAGAAAGTGTTAAAAAATCCACAAACATCACTTTTTTTTTAAATAATTAGAATTTTGCAACTGCTCCAAAAATGAAATAAGTCATGAAAAACCATGATATCTTTCAATAAAAGCTTTAAAGTGAGTTTTTTGGAGCAAAATCTGTTTTATGATATTTTTCGTGAGAAAATACAGGATTTATCAACCGCTGTTATTTCTACATTTCATTTTTTATTTTTATGATGTTAGATTTCATGTTTTATATAAAATTTGAAATGCAGTATTAATATGTGTAATGAATATTAAATCTTCATTTATAACATTTCTGTGTATATTTTAGAGCACATTTATATTATATTAAATTTAGAGCATATTTATATTTATATTAAAAACGTACACATTTCATATTCGAATACATAAAACATATACTCCGACTAAATTAAATCTTATGAACAATGAAGTTCCAATAAGTTTTTTACCTAATGAAATGTAAACTTCGTTTACATTCCTTTTGGTCTATTAAATCGCACATTTACACGCTGAAAATGCAATATGAACCAATCACGTAATTAAAGTTCAAATCTTTAAAAATGACATGCGCTCTACCTAAAAAATATGCAAATTTCTGAGAATAAAGATTTATGAATCTGAAAATGCTTATCTTAGTTATGTGTAAATTTTAAATTATAAAACAATCTCGATGCATTTAGACATCTATGCATTGTGCAACGTTAAAATAGCATTAATCGAAAATTTTCTAAATTTCTTTCTATTCAAAATGTCTATGCTTCATAAATTTGAATTTTTAATAATTTTCAGATCCAGTTTTTCCAGATAACTCCAAATAAGTCACAAGTTTCGAAACACATAATTCTGAATTCGGATGCAAAGAGCGAACTATGAAATTTATCGCACATAAATTGAGTGGGGGAAAACAATGCTTGTTCCGCTTTGGATTAGTTGCCAGTTACACACTCGTAATTAGTTGTAATTAAACCGATTAATCTGCAATGGCTGGTTCACTAGTGCGCCTTCTACCTTGATCGCCAGCAGACGATTTACGAGCTGTAGCCGTTAAGTAATGCTGTCGAGCATCTGGCAATGGCAGCAAGTTGCTGCTGCTGATGCAGGCATCTGGCGCAGTCGGCCATCTTGGTTGATGATGATCTTAAAGCGTCAAGTTTTCGATCGCGCACCATATTATCGTCTGATTTCGGCTCAAAATCGTTTGGCGCTGCTAATGTCGTCGGTAATGGTTGAGCGCTGCAATGCTTTAGTTTCTAGAAATGATGATACAATTAATTTTGCAGTGTCTTTAAATTGGACGTTGGAAACATCGCGCCGGTGCCAATTATGTGCTATTATCACAGAGCGCCCTAAAATCGAACAATAGCTGCTTGTGCCTGTAATGTTGCTTCCCTTTGCACGCCGCTGCCGTGTAATTACATTGATTGAGAAGCGTGTGTATTGAGCATGTTCTCACCAATCCAGAATGGGGGGGGGTGCTTCTAGGGTAATTACCGAGCTTTCAAAAGAAATTGTTTTCTTTAATTATTAGAAATGCTTGCTCCAGAGTTAACTAACGCGAATAGCAAGAGTTGAGAACCATTTTTGTTCATCCTTATTATTATTTTTTCCCCTTTTAATTGGAGAATGACATAATTTCGGAAGTACGTTATAATAATATTATGTAATGAACCAATTTTCTTAAGTGATTTTTATAACACATTTTTTTCCACCTTTTGTTGTAATGAATTGAGTGGCGGTGGTAATAGCTTATAATTCAATTAAAAGAAAGGAAGAATTTGCAATACTAGAAATAGAAATGGTTCCGGCTAGTTATTATACTCATAAACGGTAATTATCAGAATATATACCCTTTTTATTTTATTATGAGCATTTTATACTGATTGAAATGCTTCATCTTTTACAGCCTGTGGGAAAAAGCAAGAACATTAAATAAGTGCTTTAAGTGCGTTACTTTAAAATAATGAAAATTTGTTTATTAGGCAAAGGCTCCCTGCAGTAAATTCGAAATTATTGTATATGTTTTCTAATTTAGCTACTAATGTTATTACTGCTTAACAAAATTAGGCTTATTTGGATTATTATCTCAAAATAGGTATTTTTGAGCATTTTATTAGAAAATGAGTTCATTTCCATTTTATAAGTGAGCTATTTAAACATTAAAACTATTATATCAATCAGTGGATTAATAATTTTGAATTTGCAGAAAAGAAAATGTCTGATTATCATTTGATTTCTGCTGAAAGTGCAATAGGGTAATTCTTTAGATTGATTTGAAATGAAAGAGTTTTTTTTTTAAATGATAGTTAACAATATGAATAGGAACATATTAAAATAATGAGGTTCTTCAGTGGAGATTTAATATTAATAAATGAAATCTTTATTAACTTTTTTAAGATCAACATTCCACAGATCGCCAAAAGAATCCTATAACATTAAACGAGCAATTCTTGTATATATATATTATATATATATATATAAATTTATTTATTACGTTATCTCGGAAACGGCTCTAAAGATTTGGATCAAATTGTATATTTGGATAAGGTTTTGCTTTTTTTAATTTTTCTATATAGGTGTCTTTTCCGATTAAAAAAAAACCATGATTTTACACACACTCATGTTTTTTTTGACGTCCTAAATATTGACATCTGGCTACACAAGTGCTGCTTACGTGTATCAGAGATGGAGTAGCGGTTAAGACTTCGCACTCTCATGTTCGATTCCGCGTTTGCAATTCAATTAAATTTCGTTTATAACTTTAAACGAGCCATCAAATAGGGCTTTATTTACAATTTTGAAAAAAAAAATCCTAGCGAAGTTGTCAGTTACTATTTGTTAAACAGACAATTAAAATATCAAAACGAACCGGATAGTTACATTTAACAGATATACTGGCAACAGATATACATGCATTATTTTCATTTTGGCAGCTTAAAAATGATATAAAATGCATAAAAATATTATATGTTATAGTACTTTTTAAAAAATTCATAAACAGTATTTTAAATAAAAATTTTATAATTCAATCTCCTCAGAAAATACATTTTTTAATTTAAAAAAATCAGTTAATCTTAGTGAAGAAGACGAATTGTTTCGATTGAACCTTAGTGGTGAGATTTTTGAACTACAATCAAATTTATACTAAGCCATTGCAATCATCATTTCAGAGCTCGTCTCTTTGTTGGAATATTCATATATCAAAATCGTGCAACTAATTAAATATTGATTACTTTTTAAATTTTGATTTTAAAATAAATGTATGCAGTGCTTTTTAGTAAAAATTAAGTTACATTTTTTTTTATTTGTAAAAATATTTACGTAGTTAGCACTTTCATTAAGAGTTATAATTTTTCTCCTTTTTAAGGAAAAATGGTAGTTAAATACCATTGAAATAGATTTTAAATTTACCCAGCAATATAATGCAACTCGTAACATAATTTAATGCTAGAACTGTATGACATAAAATATCCCTTTTCATATTTTAATTCAAAAGGAATCTAAAACTGCTGATACATTAAATATACTAGGGTAATTTAAGAATTAAACTTTGGTAATGTAACGATTTAACTTAACTTACTGGTGGGAATTCGCAAGGCATTTTAACTTACCAAGTAATTACTAAAAAAATATAGATACTTAATACAATATCTAGCACAGACTGGGTGTGGCAGACAAATTGGGCGTTTTAGAACCTAAAATTGGAATTCAGTTTTCGAGACAGACAAATTCATTAATAGTTAAATATAACCACCATTTATCTTGTGTGACAGTATGGAATAGTTAAACGTTTAAAGATTAAAAAGTTATAAAGTATTATTACAAGTTCAAAGCTATTTTTTCCCCTTTGCTTTTTCGGCAAAAAAAGTTATAGTTTCTATCTTTAAAAGTATGAATAAAAATACGTAGTAGAAAATAGCATGTGTAGATACGAAATAAAAAGTTGATACATAGCATATTTAAAATTCAAGCTCACTTTAGTTAAGGTGAAATTTAGGTGTTAATTAAGGTGTTTAGTTTTGGTTGCATTAAAAAAAATATATATTAGGTTCAAAAATGTTGTTATGCATCATTCCGGAATGCAGGTATGAATTTAAGATGAAACGGTGTGCATCGTTTTTTTAAACGTCATTTTATGGAAATCGTACTTTTCGAATTCCATGGCCTAAAACGGGGTATAAATACTTTTAGAATATTAAATAAACCACCGGAGTTATCTCCCCAAAACTTTCTCGCATGTCCTCTAATAAATGTGTTACTCCCCCCCCCCCGCATAAAACTGTGGATCATGAGTAAGGAGCGAATGTCTTACATGGCATTCGTGAAAAATAGTTATGAAATACCAATCTTTGGCGTTAATTTGGCACTTACTGAATCTCTTATACCTTTCAACAAAATATTGATGTTTTTAAATGAATAAAAACTTCAGAGTTATTCGAAAAGAAGGGGCAAAAGAGTGCAAATTACCCTCCCGCTCTAAATGTCAACCGATCCCCTCAAAAACTTAACTCCACCTTTCCTTAGCGTTCCGAGTCATTTGAATGGCCGAGTTGCCATGACATTAAAATGGGCAATGTGGATTTATTTGTAGTTCTTAATATGGCACGGTTCATGTCTTCATATTATAAGGAGGGGATAGCAAACTCCACACCTTTGTTTTATTCACCAAGAAAGTGAGAACCGACTACCATATCAGGATTTCTCATTCCTATATCTGATGCCTTTTGTATCTTTTGTCTTCAGGTCAAATAAAAGCTGAATTTTTTTTCTCTTTTAATTGTTCCTGCTATTTTTTTTTTCGGTAGATTCCTATAGGAAGATTATCTATTGCAATGGTTCTTATGGCAAGACTTAGGGAAATTTTCTTCACCGATCAACGGGATCGGGGAATTTTCATTTCCCTATAACTTTCTTCATATTAAAGATAGAAATATAAATCAAATTAGCGTTTCATTAAGACCAATAACTTTTGTATTTAAAGTTTTTCGACAACTGCAATATCTTAGAAGTTAAAGACTAAAAAATTATTTTCAAGCCCTAATATTGACTGTTTCTAACATCAAAAATATTGTTGCCAAATAGTAACTCAGATGTAAAGGGATTACAATAGTAATTTAGGTGTAAGGAAGGGAAGAAAAACCTTTGCCTCCCAAATTGCCGAAAGGATTTTTTTTTTTTTTTTTTTTGCACTTTTAACTGTTCAAGTTAAAAAGTGCGCGCTGATCCAGTCAATAATCAAAATATTAATGAAGTAGAATTTTATAGTATTGTCTTCTTTCTATGAATAAACAGCATATATTATATATATATATATATATATATATATATATATATATATATATATATATAATAAGACCGAGATTATGAACTCTTTTTAATATATAAATCAATTACCGTTACATATATGCAATGCTTTTTAGATTCCAGAAACAGGTATTCTCTAATTTGATAGATTTCCCTACAAGACTTTACCTCCAAATTAATTCAACAACTCTTAGCCTACCTCCTAATTCTCATGAAGACATTCCCCGAGACAAATGACTGTTTTCTCAACTAAGCCAGCTTAATGGCAGAGCATGGTAATATACAAAAGGAAACTTTTAAACAATCCCAAAAGCCAAAACCTCATCATCGCCAGCATAAGCGGGCACTTTTCATCCCGAGCGAACGAACCGTGCAGCCGGAATGCGATTTCAGATTGCCTCTGTTACCTCTATCTTTTAAACCGCCACTATCAAATTTTCTCTTCAAATGCCATTCTTTTCAACAAACGGACCTGCCTGAGAATATGCGACAGACGTTATACGTCGTTGGCTCCTTTGTTAACGTTTTAACTTAGAAGTTTTGACCTCGTTTAGAACTTTCGTTGTAGAAACAAGAACAAAAAGTGATAATTACCATCGTCCCCATAAAACTTGCTTGGTAACTTTTTTCCCCTTCCGCTGCTGAAGTTTTTGTTCTTTCGCATGAAAAATTAGCATAAAAAAATCAGCTTATGATGTATTAGTTGCTTGGAAATGTTTTGATGGAACACCTTTTTGGTGTTCTAACTTCAGCTTTCGAGAACTTAAACTTTTTTTTTAGAATGCTGCATTTATTTGTCAAATAAAATACGGCTAACCGTTAGTTTGGCACATTTATTACTTTTTATGCATGCTTTCTGAAAGATTGAAGAGAAGTGTTTAATCATTATTTATGTTAAACAATATTTTGCAGAGCAAAATATGCATACTCATTTTTGTTAAGACAAATATTGCGATTTTTGATTTCAAGTATCGGACGGAAAAAATATATTTTCAAAGGTATAAAGATAACAAGGTATTGTTTTCCTTGAATTTTTCCGTATTTCGTACGATAAAGCATATTTTGCATTTAATTTCATAGTATTAAAAAACACTAAGGCAGGGATAGCCTGGTTGGTAGAGCGTCGGATTCGCGTCCCTTAGGTTGCGAGTTCGAACCCCGCCGGCCGAAGATTCTCCGCGTGCTTGGTGGCCGACGCGCGTTAAATCTGTTATGGTCACAAACTCCTCCATGTTGAGAGTAATACCACTGGGGGTACTGGATCAGGGGCAATCGTTCTCTGATTCAGATCTAAATTACGATCTGTGGTTGAGTGAATGAAATGCGTGAATGAAGTCCGCTCCGTAAAAAGGGTTGTGACGTGTGTGTAGCTAAGTCGTTCTCTTGGCCCTAGATGGCGCTACTATAGAAACAAGAGGCGCTCCCCCTCGGGCTTAAATCGGCTGTCTTCGAACAGCGGGCTTATGGCAAATGCCATAAGAAACAACAAAAAACACTAAATACAAGTTTGCATTTGGGTCTTCTCTCATTGACAAATTGCATCCAAAATTTGAAACAGATCAATAATTTTGGATCAAAGATTGCGTATTACTATTTACCAACATTTCTAAGTTATCGCCCTCACATAAACCAAAAATTATCAAACAATTCATCCCTAAATAATCAGCAAATAATTCACCCCCTTGAAAGATTTAATCAAAATTTGACATAGATTTACAATTCTAGTGATTATACGCCAACTTTAATTTATCTTGCTTGCACGTTAATGAATGTTAAAATTTGATGGAAATCTAATATTTGCCTGCATACCATATTTCATCTATCTAACTTGCTACTTTTTTTAACTATTTTTTCATACATCAAATAGTGGACATGTCTCACAAAATGGATTTTTCGTTTTCAGGAGGATTTAAAACATGGAAATCATCAAAATTTGGAATTTTTTTCATCGATTATATTTTTTTTTGGATAGTTTGCATAGAAGAAAGAAGAAATAAATAAATATTGTAACTAAAAAACAATATTTGATATTTTCTCTTATTAAATGCACAAATATAGAAATAAGATACTGTCATAAAACTCAAAAGTGTTTATTTGAGTAAAGGTATGATTTTTAACGTGAAGCGGTGAGAACGGTGATTTGGAAAAGAGAATTCACAAAGGATTTCAGCCTCTATTCCAATATATTGCAGTATGATAACGTCTTGCGTCTAATTCATATATCTTTATTTTATGGTTTACAGCGTTAATTTACTCTCCATTATAAAATAACAATAATCAACATTGTAGAGGGACGAGACTTTATATTATGAAATAGATGAAAACAATAGATGAGTTTCAGGAACAGTCATTCAATTATTTTCTAAGTTCCACGTTTCACAAGACTAAACGAACACGAACACGAAAATACACGACACTCACTAGAATACAATTTAATAATGATCCCCAAGAAGGACCATGGGAAATATACCTTAATGTTAATAAGGTAACGCCATCTGTTGTCTCAAAAGAGAAGGTAGTAGATTCATGTAACCGCTATAACATTTAAATAATGTATTTAATTTTGCCACAACGCGTATATCATAAATGCAGTAACTAAACCAATAAAAGCTATCTTTGATGCATACATTCAAAAAGCCTCTTTGAAAATTTATTAAAATCAAAAACTTTCACGGATATAAAATGAGTTGTGTTAAAAAGCTATTCACTTTTTTTAAAAAATTTTGAAATACTGTGAGCAAGGTAGTAGAACGATTATATACTCCAAAGTTACTTAGGAAAAACTTCACCAATTCGATTAATTTTTAATTAAAAAGCTAATTGAATTTTGAAAAAACTCTTTTTCAGTAAGTGTTTGCTACCTAAAAAGTAATTATGAGTCGAATTTGGTTGCTCTAGGTCCAAATGTCCCCTCTCAAAGTATTCCGAAGGATTTTTGCATTATGTAAATCGAAAGATATAATTTAATTTATAAATATTATCAAATAAAAATGTAACGAAAATCGTAGACAGATAATACATGCTTTCTATTTAATTTGTATTAGCATTTACCTTGAGGGGTAAAACGATGGAAGCAATGATCAGTTTGATAAGCACCCAGTTATGCGAATCCTATTTCAATATACGTTTTAGTTTAATGGTTGTGAAATAGTTTGAAATGCTAAAAATATCGACTGAAAACGCTATACAATGTCGTGAAAGGGGCAAAGAATGTGTCAAAGAGGAAAAAAGAACAGTAAAGACAGTATGAAGATTGTAGGCGCGGCCATGGAATATGAAGGGTAATAGTGCAGATCGTACATTAGATTACTGCCTATGTTTTCGAGCATGTCGTAAACGCCTTTTTGAGCAAAACTGTTCGCTCGATGCACTAGAAGCAACTCAAATGGCTCAGAAATATGAAATGGCCATAAAGAAAATGTCTTATAAATGGCAATGGCCACCAAAGAAATGTCTTATAAATGGCAATGGCCACCAAAGAAATGTCGCTTGCTCCCTGTGCTTATATGGGAGAAATATTTTCCCCTCGCCCCCCTCTTCCAAAAATTTAGTCCCTTAAACTTTACCAGCATATCCGTTAAACCTTTACACGAATAATATGTATTGGCTGGCAATGTTTTGAATTTCAAAATGTCAATAAATAAGTAACATATTTCGTTAAAGCATGGTATAGACTTTATTATTTAATCACATTTATTCTTGCAAGTTGTAGCGATTTAGTCAATTCTTAGGCTTTTATTTTCTTCCCAGCAGATATATGTTTCAACGTTCGCGCAATTTTTAACTAGAGGTTGGCTTGCAGGACAGATAACTTAAAACATGTTGCGGTGTAGCTAAAACCTTCACGATTTCTTTCAAATTCTTTTAATTTGAAAGCGAATCAACCGCGTTTTCTGAGCATGAGTAGCTCGCTTAAATTTTTTTCCAAAATATGGGTGAGATGAAAGATCGTGAAGCAGATGCTTATATTTTTATCAAGCATTATATTGAAACTTAACATAAATTTATAATTAAAAAATATGAGAATAATTACAAAATCATCATCAGAAAAGAATAACTAACGAGAAACCGCTGGTAATAAAGGAGTCTGGAATAGCTCTCTTCTTACTCGCTGCTTATCACCCGTTTACGGAGTGAAATCGTCCAAAAGAAATAGGAGTATCTCCATCTCAATATTCTAGTTAGATGATACTGAATCGTGTTTACATTTCAGCAGTTTCTTTCCGATCAATTTTCTCCAATAATTAATACAAATCTACATACAATTTTGATAAAGTTCAAATATAAAATTTTGTCTAGCTTACTGCGTTGTCATCATGAACATTATAAACACGATTAAAATCAATAGAAAGTCATTCGATCAATTCAATTTATCCAAAATTTGATATAATTTTGATTTCAAGAACACATATCCAAATTTATTTGTCAGGTTCGTTCCGCTTTTGAATTATCGCGCTTTTTGACAATTTCCCCAAATACTTTTGTTTTTTCGTTTCTGAAACAAGCAGCTTTAAACATGTAGATTCATCAAAATTTTGGGATTTTTTTTTCATTTGATGATTTAATACTTTTTCTTTAATTATTTCGTTTATAAGAAAATTAAAATAGTGACTTGATTTCATTCTTTCAACAAAAATTGAGGAATAACCGTTTTAAATTTGTTAATTTTTTTCTTAATGATATTAGTTCCCTTTTCATTCCATTTTTTTTCTGCTTTTTCTTTCTTTCGTTCTCTCTCTCTCTCTCTCTCTCTCTCTCTCTCTCTTTTTTTTTTTTTTCATTTCATTCTTTTTTTTTTCATTACAATTTCCGAGGGCATTGTTTAAAGGAGAATGTTTCGTACAATTTTTTTTCTTCCCATGTTATATAATAATTCCGAACAAAAAATATTTGGAAAAGGAGTAAATGGCAAAAAAAAAAAAAATGAAATAAGTATATTACCATCGAATACCCCTTTAAGAATTAAAATGAAACTATTGTCATTTGAAATTTATATACACATGTTCTTTCAAATTTGACAATAAATCTTTGAAAGCAATTCTAGCTCTGTATTTTATTGTTAAATATCTGATATTGTTTTAATTGTTATTTATATAAGTCATGTCAAGTTGTGCCAACTAATACGGGAACTCTTAAACCGAGATCTACGAAGAAAAAAAAAGTGAACAAAGAGCTTAACACATCTTGTCACCTATAAACAAAGCGTAATGCTCTCAACATTTAGAAGTTACTTAGTTACAGTAAAAAACGGAGTTGAGTAGCGCGTAGGAAGAAACAAAAATCGTTTGCTACAATCTTAAGTAGTTTCCTTTTTCGAAAGTAATCCAGGCAACACGCGATAGTATCGTTTCAGGAAGGGGAAAAAAAAGAACAGACGTGTTGAAAGGAGTTGAACATTCGAGAAAGGAAAGAAAAGAAGTAAAAAAAGATCGTGAAAAATGTCTAAGTTTGTTAACTGGGATTTGTGTTACTTTTATAGAAAACAAAGAATAGGTAGCATACTGTTCGCTTGCAGTGGCGTGTGCAAGTCAGGAATCTGGCATGTTTGTCGGAATGATTTAAATTTGAAAAGAGAAAAAAGAAAAACAAGTTGGCAAATTAAAATAAGTAAAGGACTTCGAAATTCCCAAATAAAAGATATTAATTGCTATAACATCCAGAAGGGACAGTTCAGCTTTTTGATTTTAGAGCATAAATTGACCCTCTCGGAGGGCTGGAAAGTGCACTAAATTTATTCTGGAAAGAAATCGAAAAAAAAAAAAATGAATTTTGAAATGCTTAAAATTTAATAGTTATATGGGTTTAGAAATACTCAAAAAATTAATAAATACAATAAATATATGATGTTGTGTATAACAAATGCTTACAAGTAACTATTAAATTCTGCTAAAAATAAACGAATCTACAAGAATTTTGACAATATGAAAGCGAACCTCTCCTCCTACTAAACTAGAAATGTAATAAGAGAGGAAAATAATATAAAAAACAAACGAAACCTACTGTTCGTTTCAATTTTTTGAGAAGACCACTTTTCGACGATTCTATCTCATTAAGGGGAGAGACGAGGGAGAATGAGCGCATTTCCGGAATTCTTCGTCATTCTTTGACCTTTATTTTCGCCCTGTTAGGTACTTTTAGCTCAATTTTTTTTCACGTGTATGCGAATATGGTGTCGTTTCTGACTGTATTATTTTAATTCATCCTGCCGGTGATCCGAGTTTATTTTATTATTACATGCAAACATCCTCTCCTTTCATCTTTCCTCTCATCGCTATTTTGACGAATTAAACCCATTCTAACGCATGCGCAAAAGTGCACAGGGTTTTAGAATAGGTTGTCAAACAATATTTATAATATCACAAAAGAAAAATAGAATGTTCGAACAAATCCTTTTTCAATTTTTGAAACATTATTATGGCATTTCTATCGTATTTTCATTACGTTACTAACATTTAGGAGGTTGTTCGTCATGGATTTTATTTGGGTTTCGTTTTAATTAAATTTTAATACTTTAAGATTTTATTTTTAATAAAACCATTTCGAATATCAAAATTGTAATTGATTTTTAATCCTATTTTTAATATCCTTACATTTGTTTTCTCTTTCGCATATTTTATATGAATTTTCAAATTAGATTAGTTTCCAAACCAGTCATGTTTATATGTAGCTTTAAGGAAGCAAATCTATATAGAAAGTCAAAATATGTTAAGAAGTTAGCTTCCAACGTATTTTTTATTTGTTCTTATACCAGTAAATTTTGTTACTTTTTATTAAAAATGCATTTGACATCAAGATAAAGAACCTAATACACCAGTATTGTTTTTAAATCTAATTCAAAACTGCATACCTAAGCCCTAGGAGCCCACTAGAAACATCATCAATGATATGATCACAGTATCATTTGATCCGTCTTAACGAGGACTACTTATCCACAGGATAATGTCCTTTACAATTCACATCCTGCAATCTCGTTCGTATGCCACTTATTATCCTGTCCATTTTCGCAATGATGAAGTCTTTACGTGAAGACATTACATATGGAAGCGCTCTCACCTTATTATTATGTCCTCGCCATTGTAAATGATGGTTCTGTGTTCCAGGATAATATCCTTGCACCATATCTCTTTTACCCAATTTTAGTTGTAACCGAATGTTCAGGAAAAGATTATTCTCTTTTTGTGAAAAAATGGTTAAAATTTATATTTTCTTTACATATAATTTTTCTTAAATGCAAAAAGAAAAAGGGCCAATAACAATATATTACATAACACAGAATTAAATCAGACACACGCACAAATTTGTTTGCTCGGAAAGTTATATTTGTCTGGGATGTTATCAAAGAGATTTTTAATGAATATCTGCTTCTCCCAGACTTCTGTTTGTCATTATTCATATGAACACAATATTTCAAGCAGTATTCAACTGAACACAATAACCCATATCAATGATGTAAAGCCATCAAAGGGCGGTTTATCGGTCTGGACGTGACCTCAATAATTCATAAACTGTTAACTCACTGTGAGATAAAATTTGGATATAATTTTTATCCCTAGAAAATTACTAAATCACTGCATCAAAATTTGGATCAAATTTGTTCAAAAGTTGACCGAATTGGATTTGTTATGTCGTACATGTGTGGACATGAAAACGCAAACTAGCGGAAATAATCTCCCAAAAATTTTCTCGCATACTTCCTTCCAGAGAATGACATTGGCATACAATAGTTGCGAAATATTAACCTTTAGCAGGAAGAATTTAGCATTCTTATTGCATCTATCTTGTGCTCCTTAGTGAGCTTTTTTTAACGACTAATCCTTGGCATGCGGTTAATAATACTTGAAAATCGAATGATTACAAAGTAACTTATATCGAAATAGCTAGACAGACAGACTTCTCTTGAACGTACTTTACTCAAAATTTGATAGAAATCTACAAATTTGTAGTAAAGATCATATAAAAAATGTCACCCATCTAGCTCAAAGCGTTTTCGAGTTACCTTTGTCACAGACAGACGGACATTTTCCAAAAATATGTTTCTCGAACTCAGGGGTGTCTAAAACATGGAGTTTCGTCAAACTCTGAAGTTCGAATTTTTGGACTATTACTATACTGTAACATTCCCCGTTTCCCAGTACTGATAAGACATTTACAGCCAGCTGTGTCGTCGCTGTTAATTACTAAACTCCTCGAGATAGCCAGATGGTGGATCTTTTTACCTGGGTAGTCTTGCATCTGTTCATTAGCGACTACAGTGAAAGACCACATGTGGGAATTCCTCGTCCAAGAGATATTGAGAGTACCTTCAAAGAGAAAGGGGTGTCCAAAAATCTGGATACTAAATGTTTCTCTTTGTGAAAGGACTATGATAACTCCGTTTTCCAGAATAGTCAGTTATGAAAGGTGCATCACACAAAGGACCTTCCCACGACCGACTGGCGCCGCTGAGAGAGCATATTACTTAACCCCGATTGGTCGAAAGAGAGCTCAAATGACCAATGTAAATTAAGAGACGGAGATTGTCGCCGAAATAAAGTGCGGGGATTTTTTTTTTTTTTAGGAGAGGAGAAGAAACGAATTGCAGGAGACTGGTGGACTACGCCCACGAGTAGTTCGGAGTCCCAGAACTACCCCTGGAGTGGTCGTGGACTAACAACCTGTTAGTTCACTGTGGTGTTGTTTCTCCGTATTGATGGAGAACCGAGTTTCAAGATAAACCTTCGACTTCGACTGTTGTGTCTCCTACTACACATGTAAATAACTATTTATTTAACCAAGATTAGAACAAGTTGTTCTTTTGTATATATAGGGCTGTAAAATAAAGAATTGTCTGGAAATTCTGCTTCGTTATTTGATCAGTCTAGATCAAGACATTAGAATACTTTCTCTGTGCTACTTATAAAAGAAAGTAAAAAAAGGAACAAGCTATGTGGATACCTTTGCACCAACACTGTAGATTTGGTCCAAACATTGCACTAAATCTCTCACTACCTATCTGCTAATGTATATTTGAACACTCAAATATCCAAAATGCAAGTTAAATGAAATTTGGTAACTGGTCTTGATACCCAAACTAAGAGCAAGACAAATTCTTTTCAATATATTTCAAAGCGAAACTTAAATGTACCTTTTGCGTAAATATACAAGATATTTCAGGGAAGAAAGAACACTGCATTCTAAAACCTACATCTTCTTTTAGACTAAAAAGAAGAGCTTTGTTAACTATAAGACGTAAAATCCTCATCTCTTCACAAATGCAGTTGAGATTCGGTTAAACAAACCTTTTACTTGGCGCTTGACATTCGTGCCAATCCCCGGGTTAGTCCCACTTCCTTAGTGATTACATACTTTTCGCCCAACCACAGCTCTAAAAATCTCATCCCAACAACCCATTATCGGAGTTTCGGTGGGTATAACGACGCCATCAAATTCCTGCATGGAACGGTCTTCCCCAAAAATCCTCCACAACACCTCACGGATACTTAGGTGGCAAGTTTTAACGCGAGGGGAAACTAAAAGTTTCTAAACTTTATACGTGAAAAGGGCACAAACCAAAATTACTTGTCATAAACTGCTCGTAAAAGTGAAAGGTAAAGAGTTTATTAAAGAACAGTGCAAAGTTTTCGAGCACAACGAATGGGCAGTTCAGTTTACGACAGAACTCGCATCCACTTTTCAGTCCTTTCGAAAAAATTGTACTTTTGGAGCTTCAATGAATAAGATGGTCTAATGAATTATTTACTTTGTTGAAAATGGATATTAAATACAAGAGGAATAATGAAAGTAAGAAAAGAATGAAATATACAGGGTGATTCAAAAATCTAGCCAAACTTTAAATGAATAATTTCTGAACGAGTGAAAATAGAAAGATGGTGTTTCTTATAAAGGCCAAAATGTAACTGAATATTTTTTTGTTATGAGTTAAAAATATATTACTAGTTTAGTTTAAAATTTAAGAAAGATGACTACATTGAAAAAATCGATGTTTGACAAAAATATAGAATAATTTTTTTAATTCTAAATTCTTAATTTTTGAACAATTTTTTCAATAAAACAATTTGAATTTTGTTTCTATACTCATTCCTTGAAAAGTTACATTCATTTTTATAACTGCGCAATATACGCTTTAATGAATTTTATACTTTAAACGTTATTTTACCAATTTTTATAATTTCGTAAAATCTTCTTAAGAAAAACTTCTTGAATTAAAGTATAATGCATATTTTTTGTACAGATTTGGGAGATAAATTTCTCGACATGTTTCGCAGTTCTTGAACTATAAAATAAGCAATCTGTTCATTCAAAAGGATATTGCAAATTATTGTTTCTTATAGCGAAAAAAAATGAAAATTTCATGTTATTTGAATTATTAAATTTGTTTGTATTTGTATTTAAAAAAAATTAAGCCATTTCATAGTTGAGAAACTTGGTAATATAATAATTAATTTCATATTTCTTCCCAAGTTTCTAAACCCCTTCATGATGTATCATGGATGTGTTACAACTAAACAGTACAAATCAGTTGTTTGAAGAAAAATGAGAAGGAATTTTATCACGATTCTGGGATAATACGAGGGTCTGATATTAAAAACAAGTAATGCCTAAAGATCGTTTACAACGGTAACCAAATTCTTCCTGTTGTGGCCCGAACTTTAAAACATCATCTTTAGGGCACTTATTAGTAACGCAATAGTTCATAATATTTACGTCACAATAGTAGATTGCTGAAGATTTAAATGTCAGAGAATTCGAACAATTTCTTTGTATTAATGACATGGATTTTAGTTGGAATTATTGATCTGTTCGGTTGATGTACCATTTTAAGGTCATATGAAGAACGTTTCAGGACAATCATAGCAACCTGATAGAATATTAAATATAAATAATAAAACAAATATATCATTTAGATATATCCAATTAATCTATTCCTTAATGTCACAAATTTTAATTTTATTTTTGGGTAATGTTTCAACAAGTAGGTGAAATCAAGTTTAATAAGAACAGAGTATAAATTCTTTTAAGAATATTTAAAACCAAGCGTGGTAAGTCTTTTCCATTTTTTCTGATGAAAATTTTGTTAACAAATGCTTATTAGTTAGATTAAAATTTTGAAAGGGGCAGGTATTTCACACTTGGGGAACCTTTTCTGAGAAATAAACCATTCCTCAAGGACAAAAGTGTAAAAATTCAAGTCTCCACAGTTTCCACCTCAAATTCCTTCCTACATTTTTCAAACTCCTCTCCCCCGTTCTATATCACAAGCAGTTCAAATTCGTCCCCAACAATTTCCAAACCTTTTACTCTCTCTCTCCACTGGAAGATCCATCAGGGATTAAAATCCTGGCCCTTAGAAAACACAAAGAACCCGAAGAACCTTTCCCGGGATACAACCAGAAAACACATTAAAGCCCTGATCTGTTTCACGGCTGAGTTGTCTCAACAACAGACGAGAAAAGAGATTTTCTCCCGTACATCTCAACTCCTCCCACCTTTCCCTGTGACCTAGATGCTGCTGGTGCACCCCCCTCCGAAAAGAGCCCTCGCCCTTCTTTCATGCGAGAGCGACAATTTATCACCGGTCCTTTTTAACTGGCGACTATTGACGGCCGCCAATGATTCAAAGCGCTCCTCTGTTACTATTGATCTAGATGTCCCGGATGTTGGCGCCATTTGGCGAAGGCATCAAAAAGATATCGTACAACATAGTTTCTCTCTATGGGAAAAGGTTATTAATTAAAGAGAGCAGGCAAAAATAGGGACTGTATAGGGGGAGGAATGCCACACTAATGATTGGATTCGGTGCGAGTGACATCCAGCGATGAAGGGAAGTTTATAAGGACATATCGATTTAAAAGGGATGTCGTGTCAGTATGTTGGGACGATTGATCACTTCGTTGTTGGAAAACAGACGATTTTGATAGTTACTTATTAGCAGAATATTGGACTCAATTATACGTATTGACCGGATCCGCAACACAGCGGATGATGCGTGTCAAAACTACAAGCCCAGACCCGAAAAGTTCCATCTTCTGTTGTTGACATCGAGCCCCAATTACTCTTTTGACACTTAGGTAGAATAATGTATGAAATATCATGAACAACACATAATAGAGGATTTGCCAATGATATGGAAAAGGAAGGCATAAATGCTTTCTATTCGATTTTGATGCTTTGAATGCATTATTATTAAAAAGAGTGCAATGATAGCGATGAATTATAGATATGTAGGGCTGTTTTCGCTAAAGTTTAATGGAATAAATTACTTTATACTGCATATTGTGATATGTATTGCTTCTATTATATGATTATGTTTATTGGATGGGTTATGTCTGTAAAATGCGTTATTCGACGTGAATGATGACAAAAATCATTGCAAACGCTTTACAACGCAGATCAGGATCTCCAAATTTATCAAATAATTACTTCTTGAATGAGTAGGGGCTAAAAATTTTTTCAAAATTTTAATTAGGTTTTTTAATTAAACATTAATTAAAATGCTAGAATTTTTCTCAATATCATCGGTTTAAGATTATATTATAGCACAAAGATTCATATATATTTCGTTATTCAAAAAATAAACTTTTCAATAATATCAATCTTATTTCCACATATTTTGTTTCCTCTAATAAATTTTAAATATATATATATATATGTAAATATTAAGAATTTTTTTTAAAAAATGTACATCATTGCTGTTACAGAATTCTGAGTAACTTTAAAAATAAAAATAAAAATATACAAATCAAGCCTTTATCAAGCTATGATATTTTGGATTAGAGGTTCGAACCTTCTTTAAATATCTCACTAATTAAATTAAGAAAGGAAGCAAAGAATATGTTTATTCCAGAAGAAATATAGATATTTCAGGTTTAACCAAATTTAAAAATTCAGTCAAATTTCACTTTGGAAGGGCAATTTTTAAATGTCTTTAATTATTGTGCCCATGCGTTATACTTTTTGAAAATTCTAACAAATCAATCAACTTCAGAATTCAATACATATATTTAAATAATATCACAAAATTGTTTTTCTTTCATTACAAGCGGCCTATTAGAAGATTTTTTAAATACTTTTATTTAACTTGATTCATTTCAAGTTTGTGAAAATGGAATCTTGTAAACAATTTTTCACTCACTTCTTGATGTGTTAGAGGTTTATAGTTTCATGCGTTTGGATATTCTTAGTACAGTACAAATACGTTATTTTGATATTTTAGACTTCAATTATCAGTTAAATTAAATTTTGTTTCTGTACTAATGGTGCCATCTGAGAATGAATTTAAAAATAGAATGAACTTGAAGTTTAAAAAACTTGAAAATAATTAAAATAAAAAGAATTTCTATTTTTATCACGCTAATAAAAGTACATATTTGAATTTTTTAAAAATTAAATTCATGCCATTTATATACAATCTTGTATAAATAATGTATCTCAAAGCCAATAGGAATTCATTTTCCACACAACACTAATCTTATGGATCTCCAATCACACATTAGTAGATTTTGATGCAATCTCAAAATCTACTAAATCTACCCACAATGTATTCTACTACATCACAACATGCGTTACGGATAGCTTATTGATAAAGAGTGAAGAGCGAAATAAGTTATTTTAAGAGCGAGCAATATTATACTTCAATGATATGAAAATAGCGGATAGACGTTCTAACTTCTCCACTAAAATCACTATCTTGACAGTAAAAACTGAGATTTCTTAATTATAATCTTTAGGTTAAATTAAGATGCCCTATTTAAATATTTTTTTGACGTTTATAGAAAAGCCTGATGGATTTAAACCTCTAAAATACGTCCCTCGTAACGTTAATATTACATCATTTTGTCGGGTTCGTATTCAGTCCTATTACGTTCATTTTTTTTTTCTGTATCTCAGTATGCTGTCTACTCTGAATTTTCAACTTGTCAATGTTTTTATTGTGATTTAATTATTAATAAATTCAATTAAACAGTGATTTAATTAGAATACAAAATAAAATCAAAATGACAGTTAAAGCAAAACAAAACGAAATTTGAGCATTTATCGATATCTTAAGAAAAGCAGAGAAAGAAAGAAAGAGAGAAAGAGAGAGAGAGAGAGAAAGAGAGAGAGGTGTTTTTCAAATTCAATAAAGATTATCATTTTAATTTCTATTGATTATTATATCTTGTAAAATATCCCAATACATAAGATCATGTGACTTACATTTTATTATTATAAACTCTGTGATTGATAAAGAAAAAGAAAATTATATATGGTTGCTCAAGAAAGGATACTGCAATAAAAGCATGCAATTCCCTTTAAATATCATTCCGTGAATAAATTTTCAATTATTTTGAAACTAATAAATATTATCTAACATTATTGGTAATAATACACAAAAGTGATTCATAAATCTTTTGAGAAAGTGGATCAATATATATCATTACTAAAATATGACTAATAATATGTATTGAAAATTATATTATTACTATTATAATAAAAATTGAAATTATTGATTCAAATTCTAATTAATAAAATAAGAAACTGAATCAATAATTTCAAATGTTCTGTTTTATTTATTTTAGCAATGATAAGTAATAAAGAGCATTTTAAACCACAGCTAGAACCATATTGCATAGTGACCATTTTATAGTGCATTAGTTTCTTTAGCATGTGATTTTAGATTTGTGCTTTGAAGGCTATATTAAAGAAATTCATAAAAGTTTCAAGCTTTACCAGTAGGTCAAAAAATTTAGCTAAGATTAATGAAGTGAATTAAGATAAAGACGTGTCAAAAATCAGGACATCTGATTACAGGCAATTCATTTAAGAACAACTTAATTAGAATTTTCATGCGATGCGTGAACTCTATGATTTTCACCTTGCTTACATCGTCATTTAAAACGCATTTAACTTTCTTGCAAACGTCGAAACTCGTCGCTTTAAAAAGTGCATATTCTGATGTGTCGTATGATATTTACAAAGATTAAAGTATTGCTAATGCATAAACACCACATTTACGAACCAGTTCATTTTCATTTAAATTAAGGATACGACGGTTTGATAGGAAAATACATTAAGCGAAATCCCTATTGCTGAACCATTAAGCCTTCTGTTAAAGATTGCTTTATTATCATTGCCGCAATCAGTTTCCAATGAATAAATTAGCACTCAATTTACAGAGACGCACAAAGCTTTGGCGCATTTTGGCGCCAAAAAAAAGTTGCTTTCACTGCTTGTTTTTTTCTCCTCCAGGAAAACTTTACCTTTTCAAACCGAAGACATTAAACGAATCATAAATCCAGAAGATTATTTACCTCGAGCAATTTACGGAAGTTAAAATTCTACACAGAGAAATCTCTTATTATTCTATAGTGGTCTTAATGTTTAAGAAGGATTTAATACTAGCACTCTAAATGTCGAAAAAGAAAATGAAGGAGTAAACAAGAAATGAATCTTTGAAGTTTAGATAACACCCAACCCTTCGCCACCTCAATTGCTGTATTGAGGAGAAAAAAAATTGCAATGCGCAATTTTTAATCCTTCGCCAGCTCTTTTAAATGCATTTTCCCATCGAATAGCGATGGTACAGGTTGTAAATCTTCCCACCAGATGGCGCAGCGTCTTAATATAATGTACAGCTGTAATTTGCATAATGTCCACGGTCGAGAGGTTAGGGTGGTACGGAATCTTCAGGCCACAAAGGCAGAACTAAAAGACGGCCGAGCCGAAGGTGGTCCAGGGTGGAGGAGGGTGGGGTGTTCTGCGAGTTGACCAATCCACAGCGAGGGAAAGAGCACGCGTCATAGAACAATAGGAGTCTAAACTCTAGGAAAGTGACATTAAAATTGTCGTTTTCGAAGCGTGACTCTAGGAAGAGGGGTGAAATCCAAATCTAGCTAATTTTCCTCTCAGATATTTAAAAAAAATATGAAATTGTCATAAGTTAAAGCAATTAAACAAATTTTCTTAATTTTCTAAAATTTAGAAATTGTTCCATTCTTTGTTATTTTATGATATTATAACTTTCCGATGCATTTATTTATGTGACTTCATTTCCAATATTTTATTATTCATGCAATTATAAAGCACTTAAATTTGGACAACACCATTTTAAAATCGAAGTTACCTTAAAAGATGTTTTGTATATGACTTGCAGTTTCTTTTATGTCCTATACCTCATTTGAGTATAATCCATAATAAGCACGATGCTGAATTTCATGAATTAAACGTAACAACCTTGATACTATTTTAATGATATCTAAAAATAGCCATCGTGGGGAGTGTCTCTTAAAAGAATGAGTAATTTATTGCCATTACCTTATTCCATTATTTCATTATCGTCAAAAAAGAAAAGAATTTCAAGTGTCCAAGATTTTTATTTCCCTAATGACTTAAGAAAAGGGCAAGGGGAGGGGTATTTCTGCAGTAGTGGAATCTCTGCTTCAGACTCATATGCTGAGACTCTATTTAGGTGTAATTTAAAAAGAAGCTTAAAGAATTTAATATTAATCTTCAGAATACGAATAAATTCAAGACCGATTTCAATGGGGAAAAATAGAAAAGTATCGTCTTACTTCTTCAGGACCTGACAGGTACAGTCGGTGAATGGAGTAATACTATCTATAAGTTGATTAGAGATCTTCCATTATGTCCTCTTAAGGAAAAAAATCTTAATATTTGAATGGTGCTACATATGAACGGCTGTTAAGGGAAGTGCTTTAAAACTTGAAATTAATCTTACTCGATATCACCTTTACCACGAATCTAGCTAATCTATTCACAACAAACAGCAATCGCTGCACGCGCCCTGGAACGTTGTCCCCTCCACCTCCTTACATTAACCCTTCCTTTTCCCCCCGAGAAAACAAGTCTCCCCCCCTATCCCTCTCTTTAACAAAAGAAAAAGCCTTCAACAAACATTTTACATCTCATTCCCGTTACGGTTACAGCGACTTCGACTCCGGCAACGTAAGAGGGTAGTAAACAGGGTTGGTGGGTCGTCATGTTTGGGATTCATAAAAATTCCTCTCCGGTTCTGACTTTTATGAGTACACTTTCTTCATTTTTACGGCGGTACAAACATAACAGAAGAAGAGAAGACGACGTTGAAATATTTCGCTCCTTTTCTATAAAGATCCCGGTGGGTGGGGTGTGGGAGCGGGCCACATTAAATTTGGTGGGGGGAGAGGGAAAAGAGAGGTGCAAGATGGAGTAAAAAGGGGTTTTGCATCGTTTCAAGAAAAGAACGCAGGTGGAGGTTTAAATTTGATTTTGAAAAGTTGAAAGGGTATGGGAAATTGAAAACGATTATTGTTTATTTTTGTTTGTGGAAAAAATATTTAATTCTTATGTAGTTATTGTTTTAATTGTTTCTGGTAAGATTTAAAAAATGCCACCTTGGATAATAAACAAGGAAATGTACGCACAATAAAATGGCGAAAATACTGCATGGGCATTTCCTGATTCATTTATTAGCAATTGGTCTTCTATTTAAGTAATCGTTATATTCTTTTTATACTAATTGAATGCACCATATTCAGATTAGAACCAACTTTTGGGCAAAAAGAGTTGCAGGATTTAATCTTCTTGAGATCAATTCTTTTTATCAAATAATTTTTAAAAAAGAAGCGGTACTATTAGGATTTAAACTGGAAAACTGTCTTCGCTGCTTATGAATTGCCAAAAAGAGCAATAAAAATATAATTCTGGTAGTCGGTTTGCAGAAAGAGACTCATAATTTAATTAACATTCCAAGTTACAAAAATGAAAATATTGAAGTTGGTATTTTAAAGCCAATGAGTCATAACAATCGATAACAAGTTATTCTTTATAGGGTATCAAAATTTTAAGCGTTTTTGAGGTGTACAAAATTTTATACCTTGAATTCTTTTTCTGTTTTAGACAAAAAAATTCGTGTAAAAAATTCCACATTTAAAAAAAAAAATGTTTAAAACGTAATGATGAACTTTAAAATGTAACTGTAAACTTTGTGAATTTGTATGAATATTTGTAAACTTTGAATAAATATATATTTATTTTTTTAAAAAAGGATGATCTTAAGTAAAGAGCTACATAAAAATGTAGATTAAATCTTGGGCAACAACAATTACCTGATCCACATTTAAATCTAACATTTAATAAATAATATTACAATTACCATTATAGCTGAAACGAACATCAAAATGCACAGATAAACCGATTTGCAACAACTCTCACTCACATACTATAATCACCGGATCGAATCTTCCGCCAACCGTTCCTACCAGAGCAACCACAGCATCAACTCACATAGTGGGAAAGATCCTTCAAGGAAAGCACTTTCCGAAAACCGATGGAAAACTTCCAAATCCAAACGCACTTCCGCTGCAACTCTTCCTCCACTCCCCTAGCAAAATGGTCACGCAGCGAAAATATCACGTTTAATTAAATTTCTCGTCAGACGAGCGACAGAACAAGACCAAGTCTTCCTGCATTCGATCCGTACAAAGAACAGGGGACGACAAGGCTTAACAACTACACAGAAGCCTAGCCATCGACCACCTCACCCCTCCGCCCTCGAGGAAGGAGTTGTAGTATTATAGTTAATGACTCACAACTGACTTAATTTACAATTCCCCCTTTATCTGCAGCCCTTTGTCACTCCGCAATTACAGGGTACCAGGAAGACAGGTCTTGCAGTCAGGTTTTGTGGGAAAAGATGCTGAGTTATGGGAGTGCGCAACCTGCAGGTCGTGGATGAAGTTTTATCTTTTGGTGAGGGGTGGGAAGGATGGCAGGACCGATCCTTGTAGTCAGCAGATACCCCCATGCATTCCCTTTGCTGAAGTTGTAAGAGAAGTAGACAGACAATGGAAGCCTTTGTTTTCAGATGTTAAAAGGGAAACATTAAGATCCTGACGATTCTTTTTTTAGGGGGAGGGGGCAACAAGGTGCTTATTTATTAATTACTATCTCGAAGGATCGGCTATTCGAAGAATTGCTACAAGGAAATAAATGACAAGTAATTAATCGTTCTTTTTAATTTCCATTTATTTGATGCTAATAAATTGTTGCATTGTTTAGAATGCATGGAACATGTTTTTCTCCCATAATATTTTATTTAGTGCAAAAACGATATAATAGTCCTTTTTTTAAGATTACGTTCGATTCGTAAGTAATATAAAATGCAAGAGTAGTAGGTACCTATATATAATATATCTAGCAGAGATCATGATTTAAAAGCTCGTGAATAGGTAAATGCATATAACAAGCTTTTTAAAAAAAAATTATTTAGATAAAAAAATTATAAATTTTTTAAAGTTTAAGTTTTTGGATTTATAAGTAATATAAAATATGATGATGTAGTTATCTCAGCATACCAAGCATTTCAAACCAAAACCATGATGCGTGGCATCTCGAGTTGACCAAAGCGACCTTAAAGCACCTACTACTTTATAAGGAAATAGTAGTTGGTATAGTTTTTTTTTTTTTAAGAAAATTAGCCCACATTTATGTTTGCCTGGAGGGATAGCCTTAACAGCCAACTCGACATTTATTGTTAATCAATATTAAATAAGGGTTCCAACCGCGGCGTGGCTGGTACCTATACCCTTCTTCTAATTCATTACCTGCAGCTTTACCATATATTATCCCGCATAGCTAATCGTACGAAAAAATAATAATAGTTCACATTACTATCTCAACAAATATACAAAAATATAACCAACAAATATATAAAAAAGTTTCCAAAATCAATGAATAGCTCATGTAGCTACAAATGACTATCTCTGCCCTGCCTTGCTATCCAGCGTCAACTAATGACAGCTACATGAGCTAATGAGAACTACCATCGTTGTCGAGGGAAGAGAATTCAACCTCAAAACATCATTTTACACTGAGGAGAAGCGAGATCTACTTATTTATCCCTTAATTTCTGGTCTACTTTGGAGGTTATTCGTTAGAAAAGGAAAAAAAAAATCGATATAACCACACAATGGAGTTACTCCCGTTGTACATAAGAACCTATAGTAGTTAAATAACTTTGATCGTGAAAGTATGGAGATGGAAACTAAGATTGTGTCCTAATGGTCACCACCTCTATGGTAGAATCACTCCCGCATTAGATACATCTCATCATTGAAATGAAGGTGACTTATCCCCATAAAAACCAACCACTGAACAAGAAGCTTCTCATCACTAAATCTATGAGCTCATTCCGGATATACGCTTATTAGAAAAATTATAGTAGGTACATTAAACATAAATCACTTAGAGATCTCATGCAAGTCTAAAAAAATATATAAAAACCATAATACTCGTAAAGAAAGGAAAGAGAATGGAATAAAATGTATTATCAGAGATAATTCCTTCCTTTAATGTATTAAAAATATCTTCAATAGATGCGACTCACAGCCAAACTATATACATTTCGATATTCATTTGTCTAGACATATTTAACATTACTTCTAGTACTCCTGATTATCCTATTTTTATAGCAAAACTTACGTCGAAAAGCAATTTTCTTTATATATAAAATATATAATAACCAGATAAGATATTTCACTGAGTTACTTTGTCCACACCACTTCCTACCCCAAAGAAGTTTACTTTCCTCCTATCTTCCAATTTAAACTTAAACCAGTAAACACAGAACGACAGATATATTCCAACCATAACTGTCACCATAGGAAAGATATTCCTCCCTATGGATAGCAATAGTCGACCGTAGAACGGTTTAGAACTCAAAATATGGAAATCCGGATGAAAACCTGCAATATCGGCCATGGAACGGTTAGTTAAAACAATTCCGCCGGCAGACTTTGAGTGGGAAAGCATATTTTGCAGGGGGTGCTAAAAATTCCATATTCCGAGACCGACACCTAACGACTCTATCGCGCGCCGCGCACAGTTCTGGTAGCGTGGATTTAACTTCTCATCTCTGAACTTTATGCCTTCCTTTGTTTTTAAAAATGTTGAGAGGGGAGGAAAAAGAAGAGAAGAGGCACAAGAAGAATGGTTATTGTTCGGGATAAGTACGCGGGAATTTTAGCACGCGAAATTGCGACATATTCACGGCCGTCTGCTATGTTTACGAGCGCCTTAAACCCTTATCGTGCGTTTGTGTTTGTTCAGCTCCTTTTATTATGAGGCTCCTATTTCGTACTCTCGGATTCGGGGCGAATATTGAGATCTCAAGGGGGGTTGACGAAGTAGCCATCTTTGGTCACTCTTTGAGAATGGGTTTTATTTCAATATTTTTTACTTTCTTATATACTAAATATAAAGAAAGTATTGTAATCATCAAAAAATGCAAATTTTTTTTTTTGTGAGATTTAGATTTGAGCTTGATGGATGAAATTTGGTGCATGTTTCCTGAATTCGAAAAACATATTTTTGGAAAATATCTGTCTGGCTGTCTGTGACAAAAATAATTAAAAAAAAAACTTTGAACTAAACGGATAAAATTTGGTATATGCACTTAAGACCAAATTTATAGATTTCTATTAAATTTTGAATGAAACGAATTTACAGTAAGTGCGTCTGTCTGACTGTTCCAAGAGAATTCAATAACTTCAAAACGCAAATAGTTAAGTAGATAAAATTTGGTACTCAAGTGCAGCATCTAAAATATAGATACTTATCAAATTTCCAACCAAATCTGCCAAATGGTTGACTGTCTGTACTTTCTCTTTCAGGCAAACGCAAGAACATTATAAACACGACTTAAATTAATGAAATTCGGTATGTTATATTGTGACTACAACTGTAGCTTCAGATTAAATTTCGGTGTCAATCGGTCCGCACAAAAGGCGTTCAAATTGCGTGGTCAACTTATAACATAAAACCAAAGAGTTGGGTTTTCCTGATGCTGAATGAATGAAAGTTTTTCCCCTTTTAATCCAAACAAAACACAAATGCAGGTTAGTTTTTCCTAAAAGTCGTCGGACAACTTATAGACCATGGTGTTAAACTAAATTTCCACTTTTTTATGTCTTTTCTTTTTATCATGATTACTTGTCTTATGGTCCCGGATATGCAGATCAACGAAAATTAGATTCCTCACTACTAGACAAATGTTATCAAACCTGGCTCTGATGAGTTGTCGGGTGTAACTTCAGAATTGCGTAATAGCAGACGAATCTATTAATATAAGTAAAGAGAAGAATGTATAAGTTTGCGAGATGAAATTGCTTTTATCTCTTTATAACAAGTGATTGGAGATATACCAATAAAAACAAAAGAAGGGGAAAAAAATGGACGAAGTTCAAAACAATTGTGTTTATTACTTTTACCTTTTCTCCTTTTCATACATTATTTATTCTCTCTCTAAAAAAAAAATGAATTGTTTATTTGAGGCCAAAGGTCAAGCATGAACTCGTCAGAGTCCATATCTACCAATTATGTAATTCTTCTTTATTATTTACATCAAAATAATATTCATTAATTTTTTTTCCAGTCTTGTAGTTTTGGATAATTTAAAAGAAACAAAGTTTAAAGAATATTAAAAACCAATCAATCATTATATAAGAAGGCCAAATGTAAATTAACACCATAAAATGAATCTCACTGTTATCTTGTGGTTAAAAATGGAGGCACTCTCCAAGTTTGGGAATTCACGCCCACTGAATTTTGTGGAAATACAAGAGACATTTTATTTTAATATAAGCAGAAGAAAGAGGAAAGAAGTGAAAAATAGAAGAATGTGTTTGTACAGTTTCTCGGAGGGCCCACAAGAAGTAGAAAAAAAAAATTTTTTTTTGTTTATTTTTTTGTTTTAGGGTTGCACTTTTTTGCAACGAATTTTAAGAAATAGTTAGAAAGATGAAAGAAGAAAAGCTAGCGAAACAGCGCAAAAGGAATTAGAAGCAAACCAGCAAAAGTTCGCCCATAATGCAAACAACAAGTCAGACTTTATTTCATAATTAGTATAATTTAACTAAACTGCTGCGCAAAGCAGCACTTGCCTAAAAAAGCAGTTATAAAAACGTGTATTTTTGAAATGCGTTTTGTCGAATTTAGACAGCTTGATTTTTTTTAGTTCAACACTAATGAACTTCATTTTTTGAACAGTTATGGTCGCCTTAATTAATTTTTGGGGTTTTTTTTTCAGGACCTTCGTCAACCATTTTTAATAATGGGGAACTGCAAATTAAGAAATTAAAAAAACTAAATTGCTCTGAGCACTTGCTCTGAAAAATAAGAATTAAAATTGTGCTTTTGAAACAGGAAATCGAAAAATTAAATTTAACATGATCAGAATCAATTCCGAAATTAATTCATAAAGGTTGCATAATTATTTTAACATGAAAAATGCACAGTATTTCAAAATTAATGCCTTGATCCCAAAGCTATATTGTGCAGCTCATTGTTGGTGTATTTATTTGAAAGAAAAAAAAAAGATCTTTTATCAGCTTATCATCAAAAATCACAAATTAAAAGAAAAATGCGCAATTCGAATTTCATTTTCAAACACACACATTTTTTTTCTTTACTCCTCTGCATTTATAATATTTTTTTTAAAAAATTTACATTTAATTCTATAACAGCGATAACTGTTATAGAATGAAGCTTACAATTATTTAATACTAGTTACTTAGTATACTTACTTAATATAGAAGGAAACTTAATATTACGTACACTATTACTTATTAAATGGAGTTACTAGAAAAATGAAAAGTAATTTTGTAAAATATACTTGATATTTCCAAAAATTATTAAAATTAATGAGAAAATCACACGGGAAAAAAAGCTTGGTATCACGGAAATTTAAAGTTATTTTTAAATGGTGCAAAAAAGTGTTTTTTGCGCGTTTATATGTTCGGATATTATTGAGAAAAATGTTAATATTTCTAGGAATTTTGAAATTACTTTTTTCAGTAAGCATTTACTATCCAGAAAGTATTTATAATTCAAATTCTTTAGTTCTACTTCCGAAGATGTGTCCTGTAGAATTCTATGAACAATTTAAAAAAACATTTCTAATGATTAGTTACGTAGCAACCATATTTCTACCATGAAAAATAAATTGAAAATCATTGATCAAAATTTGGTCACATGTTATGAAAAATATGAGCATCGGGAACTTTACAGGTCATAATAGGAGGGAAAGTTCCTTTTTAAAAATAAAAAATAAAAAACACAGCAAAGTTAATTTTTGTAATATAACGCGATGTGGCATATGAAGTGCGGAAGGAAAAAGAAAAAGAGAATAGAGAAGTAAAATTAATTTTAATCATATTATTTGGCCGAGATAATGTTTGATATTTACAAAAAATTATCTTAGAAATAATCCAACCGACTAAGTATATACAACAGAATTCATTGCAAGTTTGAGAAAAGGATGAAATAAATTATATGTTAATATACACACAGACGAGTAGACAGACAGGAATTCTACGCCTTGATAGATTTGGTCCAAAATCTGATACGGAACCACAAGTTTCATGATTCCATATTGAACTTCCTTTGTCTAGAACTCAACTTTTTTTCATCTTTGAGCTGCCGTATTTCAAATACACACATGCGAAGAGACAAACATTTTTTTTAAAAGTGAATTTTGTATTCATGGAATTCTGAGATCAGGGTGAAAATTTATCAAAAATGTCGTCTTTTTTTTGTTTGTGCATCTCTTCTCATAGTTCGCCATAGAGAGAATCAAAAGTTTCAATAAGAAGTTTTAATTTGAATGACATTAACATCAACGACAGAATATCTGTTGGACATATTTTCAATAACTTTTGAAATATTTCGTAAGTATTCTTCAAAGAAGAAATAAGTCCATTCAAATATGTAGCTTAATACATTCGCGTGTCAAATAATAGTTGATGATTAGTCCCTTTATCATTTGCTGCGATGAAATGTGTCATTTTTCACATAAAAATATTGATATTTCAACCAACCATAAAAATAAATCCCTCCTCTACAGTTATTTCGCACAATCATGCCATTTTTAAGGTCATTCTCCCAAATTTTAAAAAAGAAAACCTGCATTGATCCAAAATTAAATGGCCACCAATATTACACCAAATTGCACATCCAGATAAGAATTCCATCACGAAAACCAGCCCCGATAGGATATCGTCGCATTATCCAATTTAAAATCGGATGGACGACACATTACATTTCATCGAAGAGAAAAACAACCTCCTGACAACCAAACCTCTAATAAAATCTATCGATATCTGTATCCGATGACACATTTTCATCGATTTAAAACTCCCAACAGCAGAAATTCTTACATCACACTTTTCTACATCGTGCAAAAATGCAATTACGATGCAGTAGGGGGTGGGGATGGGTTTGAAGAACTGACAGAATCACAGGGTTGGGGGTTCCTTCGGCTCTCTTCACTTATCTTCTTCAGCCTCCTTGTTTCAACGCGAATAGTTATGGAAAAAGCTTCAAATAACCAAGAATTTATGAGACATAATCCCATAGAAAAATCCCACCGCCCCACCAAAGGCACGAAATGGGCGTTATGGCTGCTATATTGATTTTGTATCAACCTTCTTGATAATGGATCCTTGGTCTGATTGATGTAGGGCCACACAAGCCAGTTTTTTTTTCTTCTTTTTTCTTTACTTTATTTCATTCCATCCTATTACGGGGAGGGTGGTGTTTGGTGCCATCCTCTCCCACCCCAGCATTTTCTTGCCGAAAGGGGCAGGGGAGAGGGGTGGGGTGGGGATTGATACAAAGAGACAGATAATAGAAGAATGGATTGGGCGAGGTTTGGAAAGGGGTAAAAAATAATAATAATAATGAGAAGGAGATATTAATGTGGACCATTATTTTCGCGGTGGTGGTTATTGCTCGTCCTTTTCCGCCATTAATGAAATTGGTTTTGACTTATCGGACTCTATAGATGTGTTTGTGTGTTGAAATATAAGGTGGTATATAAATGTTGATATATATGTACAGATTATAAAAAGTAGGTATGTTTAGAATAGCATAGAAGAGGAGGGGAAAAAAAGAACGATTCAAACCTTTAATTTTGAAACATCATAACCAATTTTAAGGATTAATTCTGATTTCAGCTAAAACATTTAATGTTATTATATATTAAAATCTCAATTATAAATATTTTTTTATTTCTTAAGTACTCCACCATGTTCATAAGATTTTGTATCACGACATTTTTTAGTTAATCAGACACAATTTCAATAAGTTTATCCGAAATATTGCTACAGGATAACAGACCTTCTAAACGGACATATCTTCTAAAGGGTTCCCAAAATTCACGCAAGATTTGAATTTGCCACCAGTCATGCAAAAAAGTGTTGGCAACCCTACTGAAAACAACATTTGACAGCTTATAGCTTAGGGTTAATAAAAATGGAATGTTACACGATAGAATAACGTGTTTTCATTGCTAAACGATATTTCAAAAACAATGAAACTCTGGCGACCACAGTTCGAAAATTTGAGAATTGGCCCTCTAGATCGTGTGATCTGAACACCACTGTATTTTCTTATTGAATTATTTGAAGTCAAAGGTCTATGCCAGAAGCCCACTAGCATTGAAGGTGGCAAACTAAAGCTGTATCAACAAAATTCAACCACATTTATGCAAAATAGTCATGGAAAATTTCGGCAAAAGAATGCGTATGTGCCAGAAAAGCCGTGGAGGCCATTTGTCTTATGCGTTATTCCATACATAAATAACCCTATCTTGTGTACTTTACGGTTTAATAAAAATATAACAAATTAAAAGAAAAAATTTGCTTCTTTATTTAATTCAAAACTTGCGTTAACACATTGTTCTATCGTGTAGCATTCAATTTTGGTAACCCTAAACTATTAGTAGTCAAATGTTTTTTTAATAAGGTTTCCAACACTTTACTACACGAATGGTGTCAAATTCAAATCTTGCGTTAATTTTGGGACACTCTTTAGAGCGTTTTATAATAAGTCTTTTAAAAAATTCCACTTTTACAAAGAAAAATGCAGACGCTGAATCAGTAGTATACTTGTGTTAAAGTATAGTACTGAATCACAAGTATACTACTGAATCAGTAGTATATTTGTGTTAATGTATAGTCTAATCGGAATTTTTTATTATTAAATGACTAGTAAATAATTCCCTACTTAAAAATTACGTTTAGTTTCGTCACTTAATAGAAAAAAATGAATTCTGCGTTTTAATACAACTTCCTATCCACCGATTAGATTAAAAATTTGTTAGAAATTTACAAGTTTAGTGTAAAAGTCACAAATCGAATTATTTTTTTATCTGGCTCGCCTCTATCTAGCTCATTGTGATTTGGAATTACCTTTATTACAGGCATAAGGACGGATGGAAAGACTCTTTGTAAATATTCATCCAAAATTCACTACAAAATTTTAATTTTATGCTACCGACTACATACCGAATTTCATTCTTGAAGTTAGTTATTTTTCTGCAGACGCGCTAACAGACAGATTGATATAATTCTAAAGACAAATTTTCGGAATGATGAAAATCTGATTAATAAGTAAATTCATCAAATTCAAAAGGACAATAACAATCTTTTTTTCATATTTCATCATGAGAAGAAGTAAAAATCATTAAAGAATAATTAAATTTCAATTAGATTAACAATTTCTCTCGAAAGAATAAGTATTTAATTAAGTTCTCCCTAAGCAACATTTCCAGACAGTAAACCAAAGTAACGCCAAATGAAGAGCAATAAAAGTTGAACAGTAGGACCCAATCAGTTATTGCGTCCCTTTAATAAACAGAAAAAGTGCTAACCTTGCAAGCCAAAAATGGCGCCATTGCCAGCCAGATCGGCAGAAAAATCTTTGACACGAGTTCTGATTTTATTTGTGCCGTCGGATTCTTTGTTATTATTTCTCTTCGTCTGCGAATTCGCTGAGTCGGTCCTTGAGGTAAGCACCATGTGTTCAGGTTGGCCGATTTGGCTATTTATCAATATTCTCTTGGCACATATTACAACTATCGGTATTCTCCAGAGTTCCAAAATGGATGGTAAAAAAACGCCAGAATGGGCTACTAATGACAGTCGAATGGCGGGCAGGATGATAATGATGACGATGATAGAATCGTTATCGTCCAGAGGTGCTGTTGCCGGTCCGAAAAAGACCAAGGAAATCGGTTTAATATGAAAGCTTTTCGCATCGCATCAGCCGGCCTAATGTTTGACTAATTAGTAGGTTGGAGACTGGAAAAATATGACCGATATGGACAAGTGATATGCTTTGGGAGGGAAGCATTCGAGGATTAATTTTTTTATTATTGTTATTCTTATTCGCTTTACTGATCGCAGCTGGTATTTCCCAAATGTCCTAAATGGAAACGATCGTTTCTTATAATAAACATATAGAATTATTTTGAATGGAATGTATCTCTGGAGAACCTGTCTCTATAGACTGTCTAAGTAAATCTATCCACATTTAAAATTATTATAAAAGCTGGTGGAAGCTAATAGGATGTTTCTGAAATAATCATAATTTTTTTATCAGGCAAAAAAATATTGATGGGCAAATATTTGTAGTTGTATTTGTATATAATGATGAACGAAAAATCACATTTTGGAAATGATATTAATATCTGCCGATGTTTTGAAGTTCCACAGAATGCATCCGATTAAATGAGTCAAGATTTCGCTACATCACGTTCTAACTCAGCCTTTCCACAAGTCCTGGAGAACGAACCTTGCACAGGAAGATTTTTTTTTTATTTTATGAACCTCCTGAATGAATATTAAAGCAACACATTATTGTTTCAGGCAAGAGAAATGAGGGATTTCGTTGGGTTTTGGATCTCATCATTCCTCATCATCATTGATGAATTCTCATCATCACAATTAAAATATTCTCTTCTAACTTTCACAACAACGTGAAGCCGATTAAAATACAAATTTTATGAAAAACTTTAAAAAAAAACAGCAATTAGAATGAGAATAATGATTGTATAAATCTTGAAAATATTTAAAATCTTTTTTTTTTTAAGGAAAAGTAACTTTCTTAAAGAAGATATATTTTAACTTTATCTTTCCCATGTGTAGAATATTGATTGACTTTTCAATGTAAACAAAATTAAAGATATTTTTTACTATTTTATTAAAGTCTTCAAATTTCAACAAAAAAATTTAAGAACGGACAGAACAACTGATTTTTAGCAAAAGTTCTTGGAAAATTTAAAAAAAAAAATATCTTTACGAAAGCAATTACAAATATTGTGAAATAATTGATAGAAGCATGAAAATAAATTTTAACAAATAAAAATATTTTAGCAAATTTGCATATCAAAATCATGTACATTTAAACACATCCAATTTTGTTATTTAGTTTTTTAATTTATTATGCAGCTTTAAATTTATCTTTCAGTAGTGTTGCACCGTATCCATATAACTTGTCACGCATCTCAAAAATAACTTAATAAATCATATCAAATGGAAACTTAATTAAAATAGCTTAAACATGAGAAAAAATTACATTAAAAATTTAAAAAAAAAAAACTTTTGAGAGATTACTAAACAGAAGAAATTTTTGTCATTTTGATACTTTCTACTTTTAAATCTAGAAATCTATTGTTTCTCACATTAACTTCCAAATAACGCTTTTACTACAAAATCAAAGTTGAACTTTTTTAATGACTAATTGTTTATTAGGTTCTAAAAATATAAAAATAAAGCAATGCCATTGAGAATGCATAAGTATAGAAAATTCAAAAGATTAAGCAAAAATTCGGTTACAAATTTCCTCTTAATATACATGAAACATACCAAGTTAAATAAAAGTGTTTCAAAGTTTCACTAATTCACTTAGTGAGCGAGAAAAAAAAAACTGAGTAGTTAATGAATTATTTTTCATACGCAATTCAACCTGCTAGATTTGACTCAAACCCTAGACCACTGCAAGCTGTTTTCACCTGTGGAAGAGTTTTGTAACGGAAGAAAACGTTTTACAGACAACCACTGACTGCTTCCTCTATTTCAGGCTCCCCTGACTTGGATAGACACGAGGGGAAAAAGAATTTAATTAAACTTTTATTCGCCTCTTAGCAAAAAAAAAAAAAAAAAAAAAAAAAAAAAACATTTTTTTTTTTCTGATACACAAAGCATACCTAGAAAAAGAAATCGTGACCATCAAAAAAAGTAAATTTTAAGATTTTGATAAATCTTTATGCTACTACCATTTTTTGGTGGTATTATTATCCGTTTATGGGTCTGGGAATATTGACAGCTCAAAAACTAAAAAGATGAAATTTATAATGCTGCTGATATGACAAAATTATAAATCTATATCTAAACACATATTCGATCTATCTCCTCATACCACAAAATTATCAAATAAAAGAGCCGTACTTAGAAAAAAAATTAATAAACAACATGTGCGTTGCCATTCTCTTTCTCTTTATATATATTTTACAGTTATATATATATGTTAATTTTTAAGGCATTTATTTACGCGTTTCCACTATGACCAAAGAAAATGCTTAAAAAGTTGTTTTTATTTTATTATTGTGCTTATTTTCAAATACAATAGAGATCATTCCAGCGAAAATATCAGTCATTATGACTATAAATAAATTTAAAAAATATTTTTAAAAAACAGAAATAAGGAGAAAAATGGAATAGAAGGTACAAATACAAAATTTAGTGTTGTGATGTGTACATCTTGAACAAGTTGGCAATCCAGGGAGGAAAAAATCAAAACACTGTTTATTGAAATTTTGACATAAGCTTAAATTGATGAAATATTATATTAAAATCTTCAGAAAATAAAAATATTAATGTTTAGATCAAAATCTCTAAAACATTCAACTTCTTGACCATTCTTTAAGTATTGTACATATATCAGCACTACATATTAGCTGCAAGTTTCAAAGAATAGTAAGAGAATGTTGAAATTCGTATTTTGGTTTTTATACTTTTGAAAAGGGAAGTCTCCGGAAAAAAGCGCTTATTCTACATTTTTTTATGAAGTTCGAAAAAAAAAACACACACATAAGCACGACACACAAGTTAAAGTAAATCTTTTATCTTTTAAATTAAGTGGTGTAAGAAAAAATTACCTCAAATATACATCTTTTTATAATTAATTTTTTTTAAAAATGAGAAGAATGCTTTTTTTTAAATTTTTCCGTAAAATTAGTAAAATTTCTGAATAAATAATCACAAAATACTTTCAAACTATCAGAGATTTATGTAATTTTAGACAATTAAGACTTTCACGGAGAGTGTTAACTGTATAACATGTAAGCAAAATTAATTGTAAACAAGTTTTATAACAGACATTTTTAATCTGAAAGTATAGATTATAAAAAGACTTTAAAAATCAAATTTTTAAAATTTGAATGACAATGCAAAGAGGATATATAAATATTCAAAAATCTGCAGAAGTCGTATTAATAGGCGAAATGATCATTCCTACACAAGGAAGAACTTTGCCAGAATAGAAAGGTTTTAAATCAGATGTCATAAGGCATTTTTGTCTTTCACAAAGATTGGATTCCTTGAGAATTTCTTGAAACTCGGCTTGTAGAAATAAACATATGTTATCTTTCATTATAACAATAACGTTTTACGGTTTATTAAATATGCAACATGAAAAACTTTGAATAATATGTTACCATCAAGCTACAAAAAAAATGCCATATGTTATCTTAAATTGAAAGCTGCCAGTATGCCCAGGAATATTCAGAGCCATTTTTACGCATATGAAACACCTGCAGGGGAAGGGATGCCAACCCCTCCATGGATCTGGATATATTTCATATGCTAAACATCCATCCCCAATATACGCCCACCTTCATCCAAGGACGGCACGCAAAGATCTTTCAAAAACGGATTACACACATTCCCCCTTTCTCCAACAAAATGAAATTGGGTTAAAGACGGAAAAATTCCATACGAGATGGATACAGTCAGAAGTGGGATGGTCAGATACAAAAAGAATAAAATAAAAAGAACTTCCACTAAGGCCCCCATCTCCCTTCTACGATCCTGCTCCAAACCTGCATTTTTCCATCAACCTTTTACCGCCCGCCTGGCGCCAGATATCCAGCCAAGCGAGATTTCGATGCAATCGGCTTTTCCATCAAAATTCCTCCCGCCAATCCCCCTTATCACTTGTCGCCAAAGGCACGGGGAGGGTGGAAGAGTCAGTTTTTATCACTCTTGCATTTTGGTGGGATGGACGGCCAAGCAAGAGATTAAGCGAGATGTCAGTATCTTCCGTCATTCCTCCTCATCTTCCTCGTGGGCTTCTTTTTTTAGCGAGGTGGAGGGATGGGAGGCTGTCAGAGAGGGCTGTTCCACCCCCACCCTCCTCTTATAGTTTAGTAATCATACAGCAGAAAGAAGAGAGTAGTGAAACAGCAAAAAAAAAAAAAAAAAAAAATCGTTAGAAATTCTGATCGTTCTTGAGGTAAGGTAGAAATTAATTTTGGATTTGCGTTGATGGGGCTGTCCTGAAGCGTTTGCAGTTTGGTGATTTCAATGTCATTACAGAGGGTGACAGAATGTTGATGATATGTGTAGTATAGTACTGTTTTGCATAAAGTCCAACATGGGACATGCTGAAAAATTCAAGAGTTTTTGAATATAAAACTCAAAAATTCAACAAACTTAATAAATAAAGCGATGCATGGTCTTGAAGACAAACCATATTGTGAAATTTTGGATCCAAAAGTCAAAATTATCCTTAAAAGATAAAACAAGACATATTTTTACAATATATATATATATATATATATATATATATATAAATGTAATCACAATAATTTTCAAAAGCAGAAGGCAGGTTCAATGATAGAGAAGACACTTTGCATTTTTAATTTCGTTTTATTCTCTTTAATCTCTCCCAGGAAGACATAACTTAATTACAAGAGGAGACGCGGACACACACAACACACAGCGAAAGAAGAAGTGATGGAAAGCTGATGAACATTTTATACCTGGTCTTACATAACATGAGATTTCTGACGCGTGTCGATTATGATTGGAATTTCTCACACATGGCGACCTTCATAAGAGAAACAGAGGGATCTTTTAGAAGAATCTGTTTACATCGGCGATTCTCTATCCTTTCACTCGGCACGTGGGAACCACTTATGCAATAATTTTTACAAAGCTTCAGTTGAATTAATTAGAATTGAAATAAGAGTTTAAAATATCATTATATATATATATATATATATATATATATATAGTAATGACCAAATATCAATGCAGAAATATCCTAAAAACAAATTTAAACAAAAGGAGTTTGATTTCCATCGAGTTCCACAATTATTGAATAACAACTTAAGAAGATAGAACCCGTATTAAACAATTAACAGACCCCAATCTGGTAACTATTATTAAAAGTACCAAACGGAATTCAATACGATCATATCTAATAAAAGTCAAAATGTGTTAATGGTACAATCTTAATGCCATTAATCGATATCCTGAAATATAGCTAAATTTCTAAAACTAAAATTCAGAAATTCCATGGAAATCCTCCTACAGCCCAAATATGTGGAGAAACTGTTACAGCATCCTTCAATGATGATGTAGCTTGTCGTTTAAAGTTAATTTGAGATGCCTCTAGCACTAATTAATGTAATCTAAATTCATAAAAAATGTGCTTTTTATTTTGTCGTACATAAAAAGAAAGTTCAGTGAATATTTAAAAAATTCGACTTCGAGATTTTCTGAGATTTCTATGTTTTAGACCCTTCTGTATATGAAAAGTCTTATTTTGGAATTGCATCTGTCGGTCTGTCCTTTTATGAATACGACAATTCAACAACTCAAAGCACTTAATATATGAAACTACGTGTGGTGTTAAAATCAAATCTCTCTATGCAATTCAGGGTCCAATGAATCAACAGGACGAGATTAAAAAAAAAGTTTACACGATTATTCCTATGGTCACAAAACACGCCATATTGTATAAGTATAAATATATTAAAACCTTTCTGGTTTTTAAAGCAGTAAGTATATCTTAAGAACACATATGAGTTTGAAAAGGAAAGGTCAAATTTAAGAGTAAAGTGAAATATTTTAAGAATATCCTAAAATTGTAAGGAAGAAAAGAATCGTGGTATAAAGGCTCAGTTTTACGATTGGAATTCCTTTTGTAATTCCTGATATATTCACTTCAAAAACTTTTTTGTAGGGTCTTTTATACCCAACATCGTGAATGAATTATGTGGAAAATGAAATTTTTATAGAAACTTTAAGCATCTTCTTTTTTTTTTATCTTTAAAGAAAATACATGAATCGTATCATGCATAAACAGTAAAGAAAAGCACTAGAACAAGATTTTATTTATCTTCTTTCTTGCCGGACACAAGCTGACGGACGACGTTCTTCTGGAAACAATAACTACAGGATGCACTTTAACACACACCCTACTAAGGGTAGGAAAAGAATGATAAAAGCCCCACAGGATCCTCGTAACTCTTTTTCCACCGTAGTTGCAAACACGGCGCGCGTTTTACGAATGCAACAAATTCTGAATATTTCAACCATCCCCCTTCCCCCTTCCCATCAAAGAAAAAAAGTTGAGAAAAAAAATCGTTTGGTGTCTTGATGCTGATAACAAAAACCCAATTCATATACAACAGGGAAAAGAGAAGAGCGTGTCATGTGGAGTTGATGGGGGTAGGAGCTGAAAAAAAATCGTTTGGAACATTCCCAGGGAGAGACAAAAAAAACTTTTTACTACCTAAACACATACGACCGCACTCCTTTTCGTATAAGGTACGATCTGACGTTTTTGAATTATGCGTCTCATGTTAAAACACAGATCAGCGTTGAGATGAAACTTTACACATATTTTTGCATTTTCTTTATCTTCTTTTTTATCCGCCACTAAAGAGGGAAGAAAAGGGGGTTGGGGAGGGCTAAATGATCGTAAAATGAGCAACGCGCCCTTCCCAACAACAAACAAGTAAGATATTTGGCGGCTTTTATGTTTTTTCTCCCGCTAGAAGTGGTCATTCGATTGAAAAGGGGTGTTAGTCATCCAGGATGACACGGAAGGGTGGGACCATTCTCGAGTTGAACATTCCTCTGAATCGGATATTCATTGTGCATCCATCCCCAATTTTTATCCCCTGCCTCACAAATTGGCTCTTTTTTTTCTGATGTTCTGTTCGACGTGTTCGGATGAAAGAAGTTTATCACGCAGAATTTGTCGTGAGCTAATAATGGAATGCTTAATTTATTTCATGTGCCTTCCTTTGGCGTTTCGCCGAGTTGAGGGTGTTCGTAAAAAATGAATTACCGCCGATAAAATTTGGTATGCAGTCGAACTCTGAATGAACGATATTTTCAATGTTGCCTCAATATCCTTTAGTCCAGCAAGAAAATTATTAAATTCTTTCAGGCTTATTGAATTGTTGCATTTATCGAAATAAAGGAAAACACTGATATCACTAAAACATTTGACCTCAAAATTTTGATCTATCTTCATAAAATTTTTAAAACTTGTCGAGTCTGAAAAAAAATACGTTTTTGGAATTATAGTAGATTCTTACGAAGTTTAGTGTTATACGATTAAGAGCTATATAAAATTGTACAATAAAGGAAATTTATTTGAAACTAGTCGCATTTAGCGACTAGCTTGCTAGCTCGAAAATACTGGCATAAAATTTCATCTTGAGTAACTTTAAGTAACTTTTTGTTTTACAGTTGTATTTTTCAAAAATATTATCTCACAAAAATTATTTTTATTTCATCTTAAAAGCTCGCAATATTAAATTAATATATTAGTTCTTGTACTTTGAAAATTCGACAAAGACATTCCTCTTACCTTGAAAAGCACGTGTTTGTGCTAAATTTCATCAAAACTGAACAAAAACTGTAAATTTGTATAATAGTGTGTATGTGTGTGCGCGCGGGCGTGTGGGTGTTGTATTTTGAACATTTTTTGAAGAAGCAGGCGTGAAATTCTTAAACAATTTTTATTTTACAAAATTTAACGAAATAGGACAGTTTTTACCTGTTATGAAGAGTTTTTGACAAGCCATAAATGAGCACGATGAAACATTGTTATGTTTCATCGTGCTCATTTATGGCTTGTCAAAAACTCTTCATAACAGGTAAAAACTGTCCTATTTCGTTAAATTTTGTAAAATAAAAATTGTTTAAGAATTTCACGCAGGCAGAAAATCATGAGATAGTATTTGGAACTTGCTTAATTTTAGAAAGGAATTTACCAACACAGAATTTTGGTTCAGTGGAAAGACATTACACCAGGAAATTCAGAAGTTAAAGTTACAGTGAAGCTAGAGCTCGATTCATTTGTTATTTTTTGAAAGATTAATTAGAATATATATACACATGAAGGGAATTATCTACATGGCCTTTATACAATGTAATAGAGAAATTCGCCAACTGAAATTTTGTCCGTCTGTACGTCCGTGTACATCTGAACACGATAACTCAAAAAAGTAAATGGATGGAACTTAATAGTTTAACTACCAGAATGGTAGATCAAATCTAGTTAACATACAATGTCAAATCTAGGAGCAAATTAAAGGCAATAGACATTATTTCCAAGGTTAATTTTTCGACTCATTGCATTACATTAGACATAAAATACGTCATACTGCGATATCATAGGAGAAAGTAGAGGATAAGACATTTCCGTGGTTTTAAGAGAAGCTTACTAAGAATCTACTGCAACATTCAAAAAGGCTTGAAAAAAATTTTACTATAAAATGCAGACAGTATTTAATAGTCGTTTCTTTGAAGTAAGTATCAGGGAAATTATGCATACTCGCTACCTAAATGCGAATTACAAGACTCCTTATGCGATCTACCCCAATGCCTTCATAGTTGCACTGCTTCAGAACTTGAGAATTGTTGCTTTTCAATCAAATTTTTTTTATCCGAGTACAGGATGAGATAAGGAGGGTTGTACTAAAATATGTTATTTATTATTATTACTTATCGATGTAAAATATGGAGATCTTAATGCATGGCCTCCACAGAATTTGGAGTTCTGAATGCTGGTAATCACAAACTACACACATAGACTGTACATATTAAAGGGGATACATTCAGTTCTAATTAAATGATCACACGATAATCCCTTCTTGTTCTGCAGGAAATGACATCATTCAATAACAATTGGGAAGCATTTAAAAAGCTCCGAAACTTTTTGAAGGTTTTAATACAGGATTTAAAAACACAAACTCGAGAATTCAAATCAGTAGACCATAACAGTTTTCAAAACTAATAACCGAAAATAAGAAGAAGGGAAAAAAACATAATATTTCTTCCATCTGAAAAACAGGCTTCTAGCTAAAATCACCTAAAAATTCTCTGAAGAATCTAAAAACGAATACGAAGGAATTTCCAAAACACCATCTCCTTTCTCCCATCTACGAATAGGTCGTCCTATTTTGCAAAAAAACAGGAGAGGGAAGGCAAGATGGGAGGAAAAAAAAAACAGTGAAAAGTAAAAGCTGATAGCACTCAACGTCTTCGATGGAAGTAACTTTCTTATTTCTCTCTACTTATTTATTTACTGATCGGAAAAAACGTCACTACCAACTTTCTAAGAATTATTAAAATCCTATAGATCCCGAGCTCTAAACGGAGCACTTCAACTATCGGATTCGAACTTTAGTCGAGCGTGCAATGAAAATTCATCTCCCTCGTCCACCCCTCGACCCTCTTTCCTTCCGAAAACTCTTTGCAGCAGACGATTGGAATTCTCCTTACTTAGGAAAGAAGGGTGGGGGGCGTCTACCCCTTCTCTTTTTAAAGCTTTATTTGTTTAGTCAAATCTGTCAAATCGAGTTGCTCTTGAGGAGAAAGCCGTTTGATTTGAAAGAGGAGAACGTGTGCTGGCAATAAAAGACGAGTCTGAAGCACGGTCGTCTAAAAAAATTCGTTTTTTTTTTTAAAGCAGCAATCAGAAGGAAAATAAACTTTTAGTTGCGATAGAGAGACAGTTTCTTTTTTTAATTTCCTGTAGCTTAAAGAAATGTTGGAATCTGGAATTAAAAGACATTGGAGATTGTGGTAAAAAAATATCCTCTTGAAATTTTTTAGTGATTATATTCCAGTTGTTTGGTTTTTGACTCTGGTAGCTTCGGTTTCGATTCATAGTACGTCGTACTTTATAATCTGCTTTTATTTAAAATATGACTTCTAAAATTTCATTCAGATTTCTTTCATAATTCAGAAATATTATCTTCAGATGCTTGCTGTTTTTCAGTAACATAATTTTCATGCGTATTTCAAATATATAATTAACTAGCCGCCTTTGGCGACCAGCCGGTTCGCCAATCTTAATGTTCGTTAAAATTTTAATAATTAAATATTTTATGCAATTCCTACTTTAATAGCTTCTTCATCAAAATATTTTAAAACTTCAAATTTTGATAGTCATATAATTCTCTCATAATATTATAAACGCCTTCAGTTATAACGTAATATGTATCTCTCTCATTTTCTGTTAGTTCCCGTAGAATTTATACTATAAATTAAAGTGGAAAGGATTAATCTGCAATTAATATAATAATATTTTTTACTGAAACAAAGTATTTTTTGTAATATGATTACTGAAAACAGTCACTGAGCGTTTAAACTTTATGGGCACTAAAGAATATCTTTCCTAATTTATGTAATATTTCTAGAATTTGTCAACAAAATATTCTCAGATTCATTATGACCAGAACGATTAATTAACAATGTTTAATTTTAAATGCATCAAACACTAAGAAAATAAAACGAATCGTTTAAAATAATCGGTTGAAAACAGGTTAAAAAAAACTAAAAAAACGATGCACTTAAAACTATAAGAGTATACAAAAAAATATATAACTAACATAAATACAATTTAATTACAAAAACATGCAACTAACCTAAAAATAATTTAAATCATCCGTTGATAATGGTTGTCATATCAACAATCAGAATACAATGCGCATGCGTGAATTTTCAACGCCAGTTACGGTAACGCAAATGCGTGAGTTTTTCTACGCCAGTTGGGGTAATGCCATGCAGATTAGAAATTTTTAATTTCCTTTATTCTGTTTTATTTTAATTCAAAAGTACTTAAGAATGAATCTGAAAGATCGATTCATTAACAATGTTTAATTTTAAATGCATCAAACATTAAAAAAATAAATAGAATCGTTTCAAATAATCAGCCGAAAAATCTTAAGCCTAGCCTCATGACTGTTGGGAAAAAATAATGAAGCCGTACTCATTTGGCGGTGGGGAAAATGAAAAGATTTTTTTGGCGGGAAAGTTAGTTTTTAATTAATAATTAAAATTCTAATTAAAAATTGAAAAAAAGGGCTATCCTATCTTTTAAGTTAGATCAAACTGCACACGGTGTTGCAAATTTGATTAAAATCGGTTAAGTAGTTTAGGAGTCCATCGCGGACAAACAACGTGACATGTAATTTATATATATTAAGATTTCACTTACTCATTTTTACTTTGTGTGCCATTAAAGTTGACTTCTTTCAAATTATAACTTAGACAGAACCCATCGATTTATTGCAATTCTAAATGAATCGTGTTATTTATAAAGGAATTTAACCATTCATGCTTGAACCAATCGGTTTATGGTAAATCATACTAGATTAACTATTTTTTAAAAAATTATGTTCACATCAATCAGTTTATTGAAACATACCGAATCTATCCGTTTTTAGCAATTTAATTTCGTAAACCAATCAAGTTGAGGCGAATCAACTGATTTTTAGAAAGTCATGTTCGCAATTAGTTCATTGAACTCAAACCGAATAAACCTAATTCTAATATTCATAACTCCCATTATTTCAAAAAACAAAATGACCGACACATAAAAAAGTAAATAAAAGTCCCCTTCCAATTTCCAAACAAATTTCCCCAAAGTAAAGCATTATATTAAATTTTATAAGCTAGGCATATTATAAAATAATTTACTACAGACGATATCTTTTATTTACAAAGAGTTTTAACCAGGTCTTTAACTACACCCATTAAATAGTTAAGCATTAAATCATCTGAAAGGTTTATAATAATAAAAGTAGGGCGAAAGACATGCATTCGGTAAAGGGGAGGTGTAGGGAGCCTGATGCTAAAAGAAAAAGCATCAATTCTCTATCGAGAACACCCATCCAAGCATTTACGGTAATGGCCTTTCTCTGCCACAAGAAAAATGTTAGAAAGATATTACGTGTTATTTCTCTGTATTAAGCACATGAAGCCTGACGATACCAAACAAGTGCGTGAATTCTGCGAGCTTTAGTCCAAAGTTTGGGGAATCTTGTTTACATTGACGGCATTCATGGTGCCTAGAGATATTCATGTTAAGCAGTTTTGTAATGCACGCTTAAATTTAAACTAGTTGTTGAAGGACATTTATGATAACTGTATATGATAATATTATTTTTAAGGTAATCACAATAATACAGTCATTTCATTACATAATACTGTTAGAAGAGATGTGCCAAAAAATTCAAATATTGTTACTGGAGGTCACTATGTACAGAGAGGAGGAATGTCTTGGGGAACCATAATAAAATTTACCATAAAATAAAAATAAATTTTACTGCACGATTAAAAGAAGCGGTCAAATATTCTTTCAACATGCATATTTAATAATCTGAATAAGTTTAATTAAATCACCCTACTAAAGCAGTTTCGAATTTCACTTTTATTTACTCCAAGTAAAAAAAAAGTATTGCCATTAGTTTTGACAAATTTAAAGGATTATCGACATTTATAGGCTATTGTACTAAGCAAAACGCCATTGCCGAAAATGCCCTAACGTAGAAATAGAACACAAATGACATTTTTCTCAGTTTTAACAAACATATTGTGTATGTATGGCTTTCTTATTTCCCTTCTTCCAACGTGTACGTACAAATAAACAAATAAATAATAATAAAAAAAATCGTCAAATCAAAAGTCGTTCGTTCTAGAAATACGATCGACTTAGTTCATTGGCAAATGGAAAGAAAACTTCCGATACTAGTGCCATCTATTGACAAAATCAGGCCACTTTTTCTTCCCAAGAAGCAAAAGGAAAAATCCAAAGTTATCCAATAGCGCAAAATAAATTCTATTCCAACCAAGCTCCAGAAAAAAGAAGAAGAAGAAAAAAGCTATTTGTTGGTTGTTGGTCTTGCTTTTTCAATCTACGTCTTACGCTTTTTGAATGGTACATAATAGCCATATTTATTCTCTTTCATAAATATCTCATACTTTTGATGCAATGTTTACAATTCCCTTTATTTGTTTATTAAAAAGAAGTGGAAAGAATAAAATGATGGATTGAAATAAAAGGCAAACAATGCCTTCAAGTATTCGCTGTGATTGATAGCATAATAAATCAATCCGTCTTCTTTATAATAAGCCAATCAAGCTGGCTGCCACTTTGGATTTGTGGGGCTTTTGTGCTGTGGGATGGAAAATTTGTTTTGTAGGAAGTATTCGATTTTAGAAGGGAACAATACTGTTCGAAATGTGAGGTAATATTATTACTTTTTTCTCAGTTTATATCTCAGTAAGGTAATAACTGAATATTTATATAGCTACTCATAAGAAAATCGAATACCGTACATAAATTTAAAAAAAGGGAAGATTTTTAAGAAATTGGTAGAGAAAGCATAGCTTATTTACCTTTAACTAGAAATAATTTATCTATAAAAAAGATAAAGAATTCCGAAAAGTGGTCCCACCCTTCCCTATTTTAGAAACTGCAACCAATTTATTCGAAATAGCTCGATCGACGCCTTACACAAGATGGTCATAAATTGCAATCATTAATTTCAAAATTGAATAAAAGAACAGAGTAATTCCCTTCTGTACTTTTCAGTTAATATAGAATAATTATTACTTTTCCGTTTTTCTTGGTTAAATTATAGAGTAATTCTCACTATTTTGGTGGCTGTAATTTTTTGTGACTCACTTTGGTGGCTCCAATTTGTGACAATACCTACAAGAAAAATGTTAAAAACGATGGATTGGCGAGAAAGAAAGATTCCATGGCGTGCAATTTCTCCACACATTCACACATTCATTTTTTTTAACTTGATATATTTTCAGGTTGGCATGTTTTATGCAAATTGCATTATATAAATCTCCCAATGCTCTACAAAGCCCACCACTAGACCTAAAATTACCCAATTTGGCACGTAGTTACTTCTAAAGATTTAAATTTTCATGGACAAAGGGATTTTTAAAAGTTGAATTCAAATTTTAATTACTAAAAAAAGGATCCTCAATGTTAATTTTTCCTCAATAGCTTCAAACACATCACTACATAAGAGACATTTTTAAAGCATTTTAAACTTCAAAAATATATGCGCTAATAATTTTAGGTTAATTTTTTATTTATTTTAGGAACTTAGTGAATATATATATTTTAATTCATTAATTTATAATGACTTATAATTGCGCGGAATCCACGTTCGTTTACAATAAAATTTCAATAGACGTTTTTTGTTAACAAATATTGTTAAAACTGTGAACGCGTTGAAATAGATAGGAAATAACGTGTTAAAATTATTCTACTTGATATGTTAATGTTATCCTAAAATAGTTTGCTTAATTAATAGAATTTGTAATTTTTACAAATTTATTTATATAAAAAATAGACTAATATCATTCGTTTAATTAGTATGGTTATGGGATCCACCATGCATAGAAGCCACTGGATCTGATAATAAATTGAATCTTTTCCTTGAGATGGCCATAGTTATATCGAATAATAACCATTGCAACAGTTCTGTCCTTTTTTGGAGCATTTTTTTTTCAAAAATTTTATAACAATTTTTTTGATAACTCTGGAATCAGTTTAATTTTAAACTTGTCCTTATATGTGACACTATGTCTTAAGTAACAAGTAGCATTTGCTATTCGCATTAGTTAGCTCAATTGGTTCAGTCTGGTTAGTAGATCTCATGGTTAAAGTCATAAGAAGCATTTTTAATGTTAATAAATGGGTACGTGCAATGTGGTAACCGATTTTTAAACTTTTAATACTTCAATGAAAACCCATAATGCTATATGCCTGAAATTTGTGCATTTATTTTCAATAATTTCTTATTTAAATGTTTTTTAAATGTGTAAGGTGAAATGGTTCATTCATGAAAGTGGCATCATGACTATGTTTCGAAAATACGATTTAAAAATTCATTGATATAATGGACTTGAGCGCTTAAAACAATGAGTTCATCAAGATATCCATTATGGAAAAACGCTTCAGTTAATTACCATAATGGAAAAGAGGAAAAGCACACACATAAAAAAAATTCAATAACTCGTATATCCATTCCACCGTGAAGTTCCATGCCATTTCATAAACGGGTCGCTAAATGGAACTTCGAATTATATGCCACAGTGATTGTAAACTTTCAAAGATGTACGCTTACAAAAATAATATTTAATGAAAATGTACACTGTAAAAAAGCTTGCAAGAAAATCGATTAAAAAAAAGGTAAAAGCAAGTAGGAGTGGTCTCGCTGAAACTTTCTCACGTACTCTATAATAAATGCATTTCTGCATTATGAACCAACCATATGCCAGTGACGACCAGTTATGAAGTAGCCTATTAGAAAGCGATGTTTGGCGATAAATTACAGGACTGGAATGCAGTAAAAACTGAAACACCAGAACACCGAATGTGCATTTTGGACATCTTTTTTCCGATCGATAGAATCTAAAATTTGACACAATTGCAATCATAAGATCGTATACCAAATTTCTTTATTTAAATCCTTGTTGTTTTTAGTTATTGCATTTATATGCTTGTGAAAGTACAGTCTGACAGACGGCCAAATCCTTGAAGAATCTTGCTCCAAATTTGATAAACGTCTGTACTTCAGAGGTTAAATCTATGTACCAAAATTCATCCATCTAGATCTTATCTTTTTGTAGTTATACTATACATTTATATTCAAATGGCCGGAGAGACAGATTTCCTTAGAATGGATTTCGTTCAAAATTTGATAGAAATTTACTAATGTGGTATTGAGATTATATACCGAATTCCATCCGTCTAGTTCAAAGCATTTTTCAATTATTATGTTCAGAGATAGATACACATAATTTCATTTTTTTATTTTTTTTGACTCAGAGACATCTAAAAGTGTAATTTCGTCAAAATCTCGAGTTCGATTTTTTTTTTCTCTTTGTATATTTTATATACAACAAATAATTAAAAAAAATCACAAAAAATCTAATATCCCGATTTTTAAATTTTTTAAAAGAAAAAATTGGCTGCAAAATAATGATTTAAACGATTTTTAAACAGAACAATTAACTCCATAATAACTGTTTTTTTCCACAGTAAGCCATACAAACAGACATATAAGCAAATAAAAAATCAACGTAGAAACAAGTGGAGGAAGTAGAAAGCCCTTAAACAGTCAGAATCGTGAAAGAATGAACGACAGAAAATGTCACCAGGATGATCTATAGGATACACAAAAATGCAGAAATAACAAAATAATAATGGGTGAAAAATATACTTTACATTTGGACGTTAAGTCCAACAACTACTCAAAGTTTGTAACATTCTCACTTATGCAACCTTTGCAGAGGCGGTACATGATTGGCGAATACTTTTGCATATATCCAACAACGTACATACATGCCATTGGATATTTGTAGTTGCAATAGAAATTCGTAAGATATGATCTCTAAGTCAATTATTACTAAGATTGTAATATTTATTTTTTTAAACACAGCTGAAATTTTATTCCTCCATTATGCGTAGTCATTGGTTAGATTTAAGATTGCAGTAAGATTTCGTCGCCAAATTCGCCAAATGTTTTCCAATGGCAAAATATCTACCATCTCAGATAGTGGCAAGAAACGAAACTTAGCTGGGGAAGCATTTAATCTCTCTCTCTCTCTCTCTCTCTCTTTTTTTTTAAGAATGCAATTAAAATTTTATGGATATTGCCACATTCGGTATGTTATCGTTTCAAAAAGTTATAGTTTGGAAAATCATATTGCAAGATATATTTGTAAGATATTGCTAAAACAAAAAGTTAATGTGTTTACTGTTGAAATCAACACCATCAATTTCTTCTTATATTTTATTATGTGGTTAGGCTTGATTTTTGTGTTTCCTACCGCCCCATAGTATTTTGTAATTTGAATACTAAATACTCTGTCTATACATAACGATATGCCAAATATGTACCCCTGACACCATGCATCAATTCCTTAGTGACACTGAGTCCAACCTCAAAACTTTTTTTTTTCAGAAACTATATTTATATTTTGCTTATTCGTCAAGAAACCTGATGACTTAAGCCAGCAGCCTTCATCCTTTCAACCCCTTTTCCTAAACGAATCTCAGCTCCGCAAACCCAACCAGCTGGGCGCTCCCGCAAACGACACAGCAAAGAAGGAATGCAAAATACAGGTTATGAAATTTCAATATACGTCATCTTTTCATTTATATTTCCCTGCTCTCCCTTTTTAAGATGTGACGTCGACTGAGACTTTAAACCGAGGGAGAACCTCTGCATATAAATAATTTATTAAAGAAAAGCGGAGGAGAGTACGGAAAAATGCAGTGTAGCTCTTTTCCTTGGATCATTGGCCATGTCGGCATTATGGAAATTACTGGCTGTGCCGGGACTCTCTCTTTTGTTCACGCATGGCTGGCCCACCCACCCCTTCTCGTGCCTGCCCTGCCGAATGCCAAGATATGACATTTCGAATACAGAGGGACAACTTTGCATAAGCACTGGAAAGATCTTTATTACTTCGAGTGGATTGAATGGAGGGAAAAGGTTGGGCTTTTTTCTTCTTTCTGCTGTTGGAAAAAACAAGAGAATTCGCTTCAGTGATGTCGAAATTTTTAGAGAATAACTCTGTTGATACTAAATCCAGAAATCGAAATGGTATATGTTATAGTGATGAATGGTTTTGTATATACGTCTCAGCATAATGGTCATACAAGTTGCGGTATTTATGGTAAGATAGAAATGGATGAAAATACGAAAGCTTAAAGTTAATAATACATGCAAAAGATTCAGTATTGTCAAAAATGTTTTATATGTATTTCTAAAACAAAAATATTTTTTTATGGGAAGAAAGCGCAATCGAAGTTTCCAGACAGTGTAGAGAACAAGGAAAAATATGCAATATCCAAATGTTTACTAAGAATTATTTACATTCAATAATCAGAAAATAAAGACAGTTATTATTTTTTTATTTTCATGAATGCCAAGTACACAAAACGGAAATATTATGATCATCAAAAGATACGACTTCGAGCTTTTGAAGAATCTTCACGTTTCATATTTCCCGGTGTCCGGAACACCATTTGTCTTATGTTTGTTTGTCACCCTGTATACGCTATAACTCGGAGAGTTGGCACTTGCTATGTGGTCATTGCACAAAACTGCAGATTTTAATAAAATTTTGGACGATATTGTCTATGGAAATTCTCTGTCTGTCCGTCTTGTGAGCATGATTATTAAAAAATAAGAATAGGCTAGAAGGTGGAAATTCAGCGTATGATTTTAACATAAAAACTGCACACGTTAGTCAAAATTCAGATTCAATCTGCTAAAGGTTTTGTAGTCTATCTGTTTGCCTACTCATGCATTTTTAAATTTGATCATTCAAAAATGCAGCCAACTACAGAAATAAAATTTTGTAATTGATTTTGATATTCTTGAACCACATATCCATATATTATTTTTTTTTTTTTACAGAAAAGGTGTTTCGAAATTCGAGTAAGTTTAAAAATATCAAATGATAACTCGAACTCTGAACCAAATAATTACAAAAAAAACATAAAACTCTTTTGAGCCAAATGATTGCTTACATATTCTAGAAAAAACGTTCGGAAAAATACGGAAGCAGCCTCAGATTAGACCAATATAAATCGCACATATGTAGTGTTTGCGTATGTTCAATGAAATAAAATTTCTATATTTTCACCTCCCATAAATATAAAAAGAACTCAAAGACAGCGGGAAATAGAAAATATTTTGTGCCAAACACTATATAGCTCTTAAAAAAAGAATAAAAATACGAATAGGTGGAAAAAACTAAATCTAAAAAATCAGCATTAAGATAATATTTTCAGAAATTACTCTAAAAAATATTTTTGGATATATTCAAATATATTTTTTAAGCACAAAAAATATAAAATAAAGAATTATTTTTCAGCTCTTAGATTAACAGATATTATCCAAAATCGGCATCCATGAAAATTTATTCAAGCATATGATAACTATTTTTAAATTATTAGTACGGAATGCATTACTATTTCTCATCATTTTCTGACATGACTGAAAAATGTTAGTGATATTGGTAAATTCGTTAAAGTCAAAAAGTATATATTCCATAAAATTAAAATGGAAGTGAAAATTTTTCTTCAGGGTTAATATACTGAAAAAAAAAGCAATTTGTTATCTAATTTTAACATTGACAAAGCTCCCAACTGATGGCTTGAATATATAGAAATTTTATCTCATTTAACATATGCAACACATCGGACGTATGTCCAATTTAGACTGGTCTATTCTGAAGCTGCCCCCATATTTTTCGAGCGGCTTTTTCCCTGGAATATGTAAGCAATTCATTTAGTTTAAAAGAATTTTATGTTTTCTATAATTATTTATCCAGAGTTCGAGTTATCATTTGTTTTTTTTGTTTTTTTTTAAACTTCCGTAAATTTCAAAACTTCTTTTCTAAATTAATATACGAATAATATGGCATAGGAATGGAGCAATGAAATTAATTTAAATTTTGTCGTAACAATAAAATATTGCTTTTTTTTTTATCGTGTGACTATTAAAGCCAATTTTTTGTGCAATAGCTTCTGAGGGTAAAGACCTCTGAGCACCCGAGGGCAGAAGTCTGACTTCTAGCTCAAATGAAGATAGCACACGCACACTCGCTTGCACAACCCCTTTTTACAGGGGAGGGGGGGCTCATTCACGCACCTCACAGAGAGAACACAAGGAAGAGAACAACCATGCCCAAATCAGGACTCGAACCCGGGAAGCTCAGATCACTGGGAAGACGCGCTATCCCTAGGCCAGGACGCCGACAAAGAAATGGTTATCATTCAAAAAGAAATTTTTTGAGTTTTAAGACAGTGTAAAAAATTTTTTTGTCAGATAATAATTTCCGAAGATATAGCTAAAAACCCTTATGCTTATTTACTAATTAACTTGCATTTTAATTAATTTTGGCTTTGAAAATTTGACGTTCTTACTCGTGTCTTAAAGAGCATGTGTGCTAAATTTCATTAATAACTATGGAATAAAAACTGTAAATGCGTAAAAGCGAGCATTTGAGGAAATAAATATACACCTTTTTCTATAGAGATATTTAAATTCCAAATATATCACTGAAGCACATAAATCTAATTTCCTAATCAATGGCCCGTATCAATTTTCAACCGTAAAATACCCAAAACTGATAACCATGCAGAAAATTATTTAATGAAACGCAACCACAAAAGCCGAAATCCGACGGAGCGCAGAAATAACACCTACATCCTAAGCTGTAAATAACAAGAAAACCACGTCATTTCCATTAAAAATAATGATACGGAATAAAGCAAAAAAAAGTAAAAATTCAAATCATAATGCGCTGCTTCGGTACACTCGGTAAATAAAGAAAAAGTAGACAGGAAAAAAAAGAACAATAAAAAAGTCCAGTCATTGCTTTTTAAAGATAATCTACTGCAACCTAACAGAGAGCGCCACTCGTAAAAAGACCACAGGGAGATAGAAAAAGAAAGAAAGAAAGAAAGAAGAACTTTATTTAAAAAGGAAATACTTACAAGTAAAAAAAGAATCTACCGAATCGAAATCCTCATCTAAAGCTTCGAGCCGTTGCCAAAGAAGAAAAGAGTAAAATGGGGGAAAAGTAATGGAAGAGAAAAAAAAATATTCTAGAACATTCTAGAGAAGCGAGTAACTCCAAGTACGTAATCTAGAACGAATCATTAGTGTGAGTTACGCATCATTAGAAGACTGGAAAACACATAAAGGGAGGCATTCGTCCTTATTCGAACAAGTAGTATCGACTTCAGCCTCTGGAACATATATACCCCATGCAGCAAGCAGTACCTTTACTTATTTATACTGAAAAGCTCGTTGGAATAGGCCTTCCGTTCTTTTATTTATTTATCTCTATGATTAGCTTTATTAGCGGCAATGGGACTGACTTGCTCGGGGATGGAAAAAAAATTAATTGCTGGTGTATATGAATCGAAAAGCAATCAGGGATAATCCGCAGCAGCAGAGGAGAGCAAAAGGCATAAGCTTGTTAGGACACTACCAAGCGTGAAGAGGAAATGGGAGGTTATAGACACCAAACGGGCTCGTTTTTAGATTCTAAAGAGAAATTAATGTTGTGAAAAGCGTTTCTTCGCTTGCGATTGAGTTGCGCAAATATCCCCTTTTTTATCGTTTCTCTATCTATTAACAGAAATCCTGGATGTAGATATTGGAAAGAATAGGAATAAAGTGACTTTTTTTCAGATTTTGAGGTTGGAGTGACTGAGAGGACTTCTGCCAGGAGCACTGATATATAACATATATTGTAATTATTCATAAGCTACGGTTTTAATTTTTCTACAGCTTCGTTACTCTCTTTAGATTTTTGTATTCTTGTATTTCAAAATTATAATAATTTTTATTAATTTTCTCGTATATGTTTTGATCTATTAATTCAAGGATATATTATTCCATTTTTTCATCATTTAACTCCTCCAAGGATCTATTAATCCATGTTTTGATCTATTAACTCCTCCATTGATTTATTAATCAATGTTTTTATCTATTAACTCCTTCATTGATTTACTAATCAATGTTTTTATCTATTAAATCCTTGTTTTGATCTATTAACTCCTCCAAGGATCTATTAATCCATGTTTTGATCTATTAATTCCTTCAAGGATCTATTAATCCATGTTTTGATCTATTAATTCCTCCAAGGATCTATTAATCCATGTTTTGATCTATTAACTCCTCCATTGATTTATTAATCAATGTTTTTATCTATTAACTCCTTCATTGATTTACTAATCAATGTTTTTATCTATTAAATCCTTGTTTTGATCTATTAACTCCTCCAAGGATCTATTAATCCATGTTTTGATCTATTAATTCCTTCAAGGATCTATTAATCCATGTTTTGATCTATTAATTCCTCCAAGGATCTATTAATCCATGTTTTGATCTATTAATTCCTTCAAGGATCTATTAATCCATGTTTTGATCTATTAACTCCTCCATTGATTTATTAATCAATGTTTTTATCTATTAACTCCTTCATTGATTTACTAATCAATGTTTTTATCTATTAAATCCTTGTTTTGATCTATTAACTCCTCCAAGGATCTATTAATCCATGTTTTGATCTATTAATTCCTCCAAGGATCTATTAATCCATGTTTTGATCTATTAATTCCTTCAAGGATCTATTAATCCATGTTTTGATCTATTAATTCCTCCAAGGATCTATTAATCCATGTTTTGATCTATTAATTCCTTCAAGGATCTATTAATCCATGTTTTGATCTATTAATTCCTCCAAGGATCTATTAATCCATGTTTTGATCTATTAATTCCTCCAAGGATCTATTAATCGATATTTTGATCTATTAACTCCTCCAAGGGTCTATTAATCAGTGTTTTGATTATTAACTCCTCCATTTCCTACAGGTCTAATAATTCCTTGATGTAGATATTGAAAAGAACTTTGAAGAAGTTATAGAGTGAAATTTTGCCATAGTTTTGGGATATCTGAATCACAGATTACAGGTTTTTGAAGATATAGCTAGCTCTATCTTTCCTACAGTTTTGTTTGTTGTTTTCTATCATTGTATATATTGTTTCACACAATTTTATTAAATCTTTCGTTCATGCTCATTAAGAATAGGAATGGAGCGACGTTTCTCTGATTTTGAGGTTGAAGTTATTGAATGGACTTCTTCCAAGAGTATTGAGGTATTTGCAATATATATTACAATTATTCATATGCTATGGCTCAAACTTTTCTACGGCTTCGTTTCATGCTTCGGATTTTTTGCATTCTTGTTTTTCAAAACTATAATAGTTTTTTTTTTATTATTTTCTCATATATGTTTTGATATATTAGGTCCACAATTTCCAACAGATCTAATAATTCCTTGATGTAGATATTGGGAGAAAAAACGAGAACAAAACATTGTCTTCCAGATTTTGAAGAAGTTGCAGAGTGAACTTTTGCCTATGGCTTTAGGATTCTGAATCACACATTACAGGTTTTTGAAGGCATAGCTCTGTCTTTTCCTACAGTTTCGTTTGTTGTTTTCAATCTTTGCATGTATTGTTTCCTGTCATTGTAACAAATTTTATTAATTTTTCGTACATGTTTTGATCTATTAAGCCCATAACTTGAAACGATATACTCAAAATTAAAATCAAAGCGGAATACATACATACATATATCTAGTATTGCATTTGCGAGTGATAGTTTTCGCATAAATGAATAAGTAAATTCATTTAGCAGTCGACTTGCAGACAAACCTGGTTTGAAATTGGATGCTAGATTTCAATTTTAGGTGCCAAAACAACAGACAAAATTTCATTTCTCTAGTTTCTGAGTTATAATACTTTGAAACAAAATCAAGCCAGCGTCCTGGCATTGGGGTACAACGTCTTCCTCGTGATCTGGGCGTCCCGGGTTCGAGCATGGTTGTTTTTCTTTTCCTATGTGGTGTGAGAATGTGCCCCCCTGTAAAAAGGGGTTGTGCTAGCGGTGGCCCTAGTTGGCGCTACTGAAAAAACAAGAGACGCTCACTTGGCTTAAATCTCTGACAGATAATAGCTGTCAGAGGGCTTGAAAAGTGCCATAAGTCACAACAAACAAAACGATTGATTAAAAAAAAACAACTGTTTTCGGTTTAAGAGTGATGTAAAACAAGCAAACTCACCAAAAATTTCAAATTAAATAAACGGAGCATAATACTATTTTCTCCACCTATATATCTTATTAAAAAAAGAGAAAAAAAAATCGAAGATTCAATATTCAGAATTATAAGATTTTAAATACTTTGCCTGACTGAATTTTTTAATTCAAGAACATATAATTTATTCTGCATGCCAAGAAGTATTAAATAAATGTGCGAGTTTGAAATTATTCAGAAATTTCTTTACAGATTCAAATATCTTCGATTCAATATACTTAGAAACAGTAATAAAATGATTTAAGAACTGAAATAACTTTCATTTAGTTCAAATAAAGATAAAAAAATTTTTTCAAAGATCTGACATTGTCTTGTTTCATATTTCTTCCAAAGTATCATGATAGATATACAAAACTTTGGTACTATAAGTGCAATACAATTCGAAATTTTCTTAGCTAACAGATCGGATTATAGTTATTTCATCCTTCATTTCGTTTGCATTTTCAACTGAAACTCCATTCACTAATTAGTTTTCTTTAACTACCTCCAGCATTGATGAGCTACTATAAATTTCAATTTGTGATCTTCAAAGACACCCCCATTTCTGCTTTTTAACCAATGAGCAAACCCAAACTTTCAACAAACAACAAATCAAATCCCGTCCTCTGCAGTGTTTACCCAATCACTTCTTTCCAATCCCCAGCATTAATAAATAGCATCTAAATCATGGCACGTCCTTTGAACATTATGCCTTTAAAATCCAAGGCTATAAGAAACCAGCCCTACGACCTCAAACTTTTCTTACGATAAATAGGAAAGTTATTGCTCTGTCGTTTGCGTTTTAATGCCGAAATCAGGGGGGGGGCTCGTTGAGAATTATATTGGGCGATCCCTCCCCGTTCTTAATCTCGGAACGAGGCAATAAATTGGCTGCATTAAATCTTGGCAGGAGCAGTTTTATGCTTCTCCTTCGGTTAATCTCCGAATTTTTGCATTTTAATTGCAGTTCTGTATTTGCAGGTACACTAGTGATTATAATTCCTCGCCAAGCAATAGCTCGGTTCGGCTTATTTTCCATAGATAAACCAACCCTCGGGGTCGACATCTTTGTGTTGGTTGTTTGAGGATATATTTTTATCTCGTTTTACGGTCGATCAATTTTGGAACGGTGCAGGTTTTACTCAGTGAAATGCATCCTCCGATAGTAAATTTTAGGATGTGATTCCACCCTTAAGTTTGCTCGTTTCCGTGGAAGTGAATTACTAACAATTCGTGAATTACTAACAATACTAACAACAGTTATAAGAACTGAATAAGGATATTTTTATCGAAGCAATCTGTTTTAGGAGATTAATTTCTTCTTTTAGATCGTACCGCCATGATTTCTTATTTTAGCATTTCTATATCCAGTTTCGTTCCACCAAGCAAATGCAGCTTAGATTTTATATAAAGTTCTCGAATCATGAATCTATCTATATATTTTCTTCAAAAACAGTTCTGCTTCGCTGCTGTCATCTTATTCAGAGTGTCATATTAAAAATATCTAAATACTAAAAGAAGTTTAATTTAGATGATTTTCCTTATTAAATCTATTTAACTTCTTTTAAAAGTGAACTTAGTATAAAAATTTATGGTTTGCCAATACTAAAAGTACTTTCTGTGAGATTATTTTAAGGATATATTGGTTTTTACACTCGATGTTCCCATGTAACATTTTTTCATAAGCTTATTCTAAAATAATCTCAAATGTTCCAAAATTTTCCGGAAACTTCTAGAATATTCCAAGAATGACAGAAAAATATTCTGGAACACATAAAACTATTTATAGTCTTCAAAATGTTAGACAATGTTCGGCAATACTAAAGGTACTCTCTGTGAGATTATTTTAGGATATACTAACTTGCACAGTAAGCTTTCGCATATCATAATTTTTACACAAGCTCAACTTTTTACTGTAAATAATCTCAAATGTTCCAAATTTTTCCGGAAACTTCTAGAATTTTCTAGGAATGATAAGAGAAATATTTTGGAGCGTATAAAATGATTTATAATTTTCAAAAAATTATATAATATCGTATATTGATCTGAAAGCAATAATGTTTAAAAATACTGTAGAATGAGGAACAATATCCTAAAGTGGTCTAGAAAGTTTCAGAAAGTATTACAAATTTCCAAAATGTGAGAGTTTGAAAATATAATGGATAATTTTCAAGTACATTTATCTCTTTATAATATTCAAAGTATGTATATTCAGAAAATTGTAAGTAAGTAACAATTCATTATAATTTCTAGATAAAATAGCTCAGTGTTTTAAAAGAAGATATGAAGGTATTAATCGGTTTTAACGGCAACTAAATAGCGCCAAGAAAAAATTTCCAAAATATATGCATATAATATTGGCGAAATTTTTTCTTGGCATTTTCTTTGGTCGCCGTTAAACCCGACAATGAATGAACCGATTATTAAAACCGATATGAAAATACAGATATAGAGAAAACGATATTTTTAATATTAAAACAAAAATAAGTTTGATTAAAGAATATTAAATGGAATCTTGAAACCAAATTTATCTAGTACTGGTTGAATGAAATTGAATAAAAACTATTCAGAGCTTGGTCAGGAAAAAAAAATTTAAAGTTGTAACAACAGCAACTGTCTATAGTATGCATTTCAGAAAATGGGGGAAACAAATGACGCTAAAAGCTTTAAAATTCCCACATAGAATAGTTTGTAATATAAGTAAAATTCAATCATTGTTGCTGCCAATTGACAGTTAGGAATTATAAGCATTATAGTAATGTCTTGGATAATAGATAATAATGCTATAAACATCTAACGTCAATAGAAATAATGCTTGCAAGCTCAAAGGAATAAAATTTCCAATTTTAAAATCTCTTTTATTCTTTTCTTACTTCATTCATTTCTTCATAATCTGAAATAATTCCAACGAGATTTGGCATTAATAAAACCATCGTTTTTTTTTTCTTTCTTTATAATACTCAAATCTTTTAATTCTATTTACCTTGCATATCAAATGACATCCTTAAAAAAAACATCCTCATTACTAGAGATAATTATAAACATAAGAGGGAAAGTCAGTATTAATTGAACAAAAGTTCTAAAAAAACTTTAAAAATATTTTTAAAATACAGTAGATAGTAGAGAAGTTTTATTTTACTTACAGAAATCTATTTCGGAAGTCTATTCGGAATATCTCAAATCATTTTAATCTTTTTATGGCTTTTATAAATTTTACCGAAAAATAATTCTTTTATTTCAGAAATAGAATCTTCGACATACTTTACTCTTTAATTCCCGAGAAAAAAATTTAATGAGCTTAAACAACTTTATTTTGCATAATTTGAATCTGAGATGGAGATTAATTTTTTTCTTTGTTTGGCAACCGGAAGTTTAATCTTACAAAAATTCTAAATCACAACGAAGGCAACGCTATTCCTAACCATAATTGCTTTTGCAACACAATACTCCAATCTTAAGCAACAAACAAACCTAGAAATAAAAAAGAAGTCGCCATGTCCTAGAGCCCAAGAGACCACCAGTAACGGACACAAACGGAGCAAAAAACAGCCTTTTGTTAAAAAGCTCTTTACCCATGATGCCTTTCGGAATTAATCTCGCACTGCTTCACTCTCAATCGGGAATAAGAATAATCTATTATCATCCGGGGGAAAAATAACCCTACAAAACCACCTCTTAAATTTTACATCATAATTTCCATTGATATCATAATGAGATTCATTACTGTTGTGATAGAAGATATATATTAAATTTTCTCTTAGCAACGGCATGAATACAAAAAGCTAATTTGAGGCTGAATTTTTTTTTCTATTTTTTTTACCGAACTTCTTCCAAAGTCTGTAAAACAAGGCTGGAATAATAATGCCCCAGAAACATTACGTCGAATTTTATTCCGTTCCCCACCTCTCTACACCCTTTGAAGCATCAGATTTTTTTTACCAACTTTTTTTTTTCATCCTTCCCTTGTTATTCCTGGTGGACTAGCAGAAGGGAGAATACTAATAACAATGAAAAAATTTTTCTTGGGTAATCTGCACCGGCTAATATATCCAATCAATCAACCGGTCCGGGCACGCAAGGACAAGGAGAGGAGAGAAAGTGCAAGCCACAAGACGAGGGCTGAGCGGAAGATGGTTCCCTTCATTATTGAAACATGGTTGGAAAAAGGGAGAGACAAATTTGCATAATGTAAGTACTCCGATCTTTTCTCTTAAATTTGGGCATCGGGGATGGGCTCCAAAGTGCGAGGCAACTTGGGGATCGTCCTTCAAATATTTTCATAGTTTGAACTATTGGTTATAAACAAAATTAATTAGAGGGTGTGATCCCCCAGAAACATTCTTGCGTACTCTTCAATAAAAGCTTTATCCCTTCCGTCCCAGCTCTAGGTAGGGTTTTGAATGGCTTGCATGGCATTGGCAAACAGCAGTTACGAAATATAGATCTTTGATCTGAACGTAGAACGTTTACTAAATTTATCATGTGAATATATATTTTAGATGCCTTTTTCCCAGCCGATTGAAACTAAGATTTCACACAGAATTATAGTTATATGTCATATCATTGTGTTTATGAATTATTGCATTGGCATGCTTGCGGAAGTACAGAAGACAAACGACCAACGTTTGAATTTGAATAGTCCGGTAGAGAGACTCTAAGTGGAATTCCTTTAAAATTTGACAGAAATCTACAAATTTTGTCTAAAGATCGCATTTTTTCCGATTAGCTCAAAGCGTTTTTGAGTTATTTTGCTAAAGGACACAAACATAATGTTCCTGAAAGTACACATGAAAGCTCCTGAAAGTAAAAACTGACAGATGGCTAACCCTTAGTAGGATTCCGATTAAAATTTTGTAGGTATCTAAGAGGACAAATGAAATAAAAACCAGTCCTTTGTTCAAAGGGTTTTTACCCGTGTTTTACCTCACAACTATACACAGAAATCCTACAAAAGAGGCTTAATTATAGTACGTTTTTTCCATCATCGAGTTGCGGTGTAATTTCAACTGAATGCATTTTATTTTGCTACCGACTGGGCAGAACTATAACTGCATTCTGATTACATATAGGTTTAAAATAATATTTCGTTAAAATATATTATAAATATATTTATAAAATCGTATCTAAAATTATATTTACCGATATCATATAATAAATCAGGAGCAATACGAGTAAATTCTCGTATAATTTTGGTACATTCGTGTTAATCTAATTAATAAGAACGGCTTTGGAGAAAATGAAACTCTACTGCAAATTTTTTAAATTAAAATTCCCCAAAATAATGATTGGCGACGTTTTACAATGAGGTCAGGTAAAGGAGCCTACGATTTTCTCACATAAGGTTTCTCGCGCAATATAAGAAGTAAATGAATTTTCTATAATGGTGAAACATATATTAGAATTTTATTTCAACATCAAAGCATAATGATATCTAATAAAAATATAGCATATATAACGAATTCGGCGTGTCGTAGAAAATTAATTGCACTCAGTAATATTTCTACCATTCATAATTATTAATATGTGAATTAATAATCTGACAAAATTAATATTACTGTGTGAAATTAATTTCACCAAATATTTAACATTAAGCATTTCACATGTGATTAGAATTACCCAAATTTTTCATTCAGCTTGCACATAAATCGATAGCTTCTTCTATTTTCCGATGTAATTAAAATATTACCCAGATCAAACATTTTCAGATCCTAAATGAAACATCAAAGTATAGTTTTAGTTATATTAACGTTCAGTTTTAAAGCAACACTAGGGCTATTTTAGGACCGACCTCGTAATTTTGAACTGCGGTCAGATGACGAAGACGACACCTAAGCAGGCACCCCCCCCCTTCTCCACACCACGCCAGTGGGAGACGTTTGCCTCGGAAGAATTTAGCGTGCACCAGACCCGCTTACACGACAGTTCTACAGTGGAATCGGGTAACGAAACTGAAACCTTCCGGCTTCGAAGCGGAGATCTTCCCACTAGCCCACCGCGGCACTTGTAATATTTCTAGCATTTATTAAAATTTGACCAAATATTTAGCACTAAGCTTTTCACACAAATTTGTAATTACCCAAATTTTTCTTTCAGGTTTGCTCACTTCCCGATGTAATTAAAATATTATCCGAATCAAACATTTTCAGATCCTAAATGACACTTAAAAAAATGAGCTTATTCATACACGAACTGTCTCATAGTAATTGCAGAGCCTAGAATTAACATAATTTCTGTAATGTCGACACTGTAGGCTTAAAGCAAATACAAATGATACCATGGAGATATAATTAGACGTAACTGGACATAGAATCATGAATAGAAAAGTCATACATTCTTCTGATATATTTAATGGAAATGACTTCGGTTAGCACTTAGAACTCATTTTCACAGCAAGTATAATTTAATGCAAATTCTAAAGTCGAATCCCAAAAGAAAATGTCATAAAATTCTTAAGACAACAAGGAATATTTTCGAAATATTTAACCCTATTTCGGGACACAAATGGATATTTGCAAATGCTTCCAAAGGGGTAATCCTATCTTTCTACCATTGAAGTTTTATTTCAAAATATTCCTCGATTCTGACGGCTATTTAGGTAAAAATATAATAAACGTAGACAACTAAATGAACTTGAAAAATCAGTTTTCAAAATAAATTTCACTTTAACAAAATTATATTACATTAATTAAGAGTTAAAGCAGAATAAAGAGATTAGAAAAAAAGCTTTCACGTTAAAATATGCATAAATAAATTAGGTTATTCTGGGAAAAATCAGAAATAATTGTAGATTAATACAAGAAAACTGGTCCGAACCAAATTTCCAAGTATTTAGCTATAGTTCATCATAATATGGCAACTTTTTAAAGAACATCTTTCTTGATATTATTGAAAATTGACAACTATAACATATGGCAATATTTTATTTTAATCATACGTGAATTTGGTTTCATTTCAAAATCGTCAGTGGTACTTGTCATTCGAATTTAATTTCAAAATTTGACGATACAATAAGAGATTCGAAAAGATGAACAAAATTTTATAGAAAAAGAAGATGAAATCATATAATAATAATTCGGTTAAAAAGTTTACAGAAAAATATTTAAATTAAAAAAAAACAATTTGTTCTAGAGGATGAGGAATGTAATGGTGAACTGAAAAGGGACATTAAAAATACCCAATAAAACTTCGCAACTTCTGTCCAAAAAGAACAATTTCCACTGATTCGTTGTTTTTCAAGAGGATAGAGGAAAATACAAAACAGAAATAACAAAAAAAGAACGACCATCATGTCGGATTTTATATTCCGAATTCGAACGCTTTCAATGCGGATTATCCCAGATCAACCCGAATAGGAACGGAATGCAAAATTCCACCGAACACACTCTCTTTCTTCTTTAAGATTACCACAATTTTCTCCGCAAGCCTAAGCGAAGCTCTACACTTCAGCAAACACAGCATGGCCACGAACAAGATGAAAAATAAATACGAAAAGAAGATAGAGAAGAAGTGAAATGAAACGAAGTTACGATGGAAGAACGGAGGGGAAAAAAAAGCGGGAAGAGTATTTTTTTTTCGAACGAAAAACTACCAGGACAATATTATGAAGTCCTAATCTTGTTTCTTTCTGCTGGTTTTCCAAATAGCTGTGTCCCATTCCTTTCTCTCTCTGTTGCCACTCTAACTGTATTACGTATTCTTTATTTTTTTATCGTTTGGATTGTTTATTTAGAAAAAAAAAAATTCGGCCAGCAGTGAAAAAAGAAGAATTTTATTGGATATCGGAGAAAAACAATCTATGGTGAATTGTTTCGTTTGGATGAAAGCGATACAAATTTCAAGAAGGAAGGAAATAACTAATTTTGTTTCATTTTTCGAAGAAGTTAATGTTTATCTTATGGTGGATTTTTTTCCCTACCATAAGTGTAAATTGGGTTCAGAAAATATCACAACTTCGATTACATTTCCAATACATTTACAAGAAGTAATAATAACAGTAATCAAATTTACGGTTTTGAAAAAAAAAATTTGAAATGCTACTTTTTCAAGTACTTGTGTTGGCCATTAAGAAGGCTGGAAAGGGATATAACTCGAAGAACATTTTGGAAATGTCATTTCAACTAATCATATCTAACTAGTTATGATTTAACGTTTTTAAAAATACAAACTTCAGCAGTTTTAGTTAGCACAGTGGTATTATCATGTTTCATATAAAAGATTCATTTCTAAAAAAAATAGGGCGCGTCTTCTCACAAATCCTCAAAAATCATACCAACTCATCAAAATCTCGTCATAAATAGATCAGCTTGGCAGGCACGCCACATTTTTTTTTTTTTTTTTGAGCGAGCCAAAATGTAAATGATTTTAAACCATTCTAACAACAATTATATTGATAAATACCACAATCATAGTAGCTTCGAGATAAAACCAATTTCGATAATGGCGAATCGTTAATTAAAGGCCCGATTGCAGAAAAAATATCGCCTTGCATGTGGGCTTGATTCATATGAATCAACCATAAGGCCAAATGCTTTGAGGAAAAAGTATTTGATGTAACATGGAAATTTGGAAAAGATGGGGAAAGGTTTAAATGCCATCATCTGAGCACAGTGCAAAAATGGCCTTTGGCATACTAATCTAAGAAACTGCCAAAAAATAAACAAATAAAATTGGTGAATTAGTAACAGAATGAATGCTAGTTACATGTTTCTTAGGGACTGCTACAGTATATGAGCAACTAAGTCAGAGACTCATAAAGACTGTCATACAAATTAAATGTGTGATTCTGAATCCGCCCTCCAAGTATGTTATGCCGTTGAAATTAGGTGCCATTTTTATCTCCTCAATTCAAAATACGAGGTCTGTCCTTCAAGATCTCAAGTCATTTTTAAAATAAGAGTTTAATTAAATAAATTAATGGAATATTTCTCTGAATCAGCAATCAAATCTTTGCTACCTCATCAAAGCAATTATATATTTAAAATAAAAAAGAAACAGCTCTCCAGAGAAAATCATTGGTCCAATTTTTATTTACACGAAAACATACAAATCTTTGATACGACATCATAGGCCCCCGGTCCACGATATTCCCCGCCCTTTTCCAAAGAAACCTCAAAAATACTATTTTGCTGTACATTTTCTGGCAGGACGGGGGGGGGCTCATTCCTGACCAATGCTTCTATATGCTACCTCATGCCATCTTAATGTTTCGTAAAGGGACGCTTGCTCCCTTTCGCCATTCAGAATTCTGAAATATCACAAAATAAAACTGAGAAATTTCGCGTCCAGCATGAACAACTCGACCGATTTCGTCAGTTTATTTCACTATTTTACGTCCACAGCTAATCAATCAATACAAGCATTTATGCAAGCACAATTTAAAATAACATTTTTAATTTGGTATTATCAAAGTTCGTTGGCATTACTAAATCAATAGTATTAATATGGTGAGGGAAAAGTTTATCAATATAGATGGACAGTATTGTATTAAAAATTCTTATAAGAAGTTGCGAAGACTGAAAAATTGATCATCATAACAATTTTCGCAGCGATCAGTCTTGAAACATATACATTATAAATATTTTAACGATTCTACTAAGCAAGTGTTAAATTTCTTTAAAACGATACACAACAATTTTTAATTACTAAAAAATAATAGTCTATATGAGAACAAAATAGTGCAAATTTACATATATATTCGCTCTTCACTACTTTATCACTATATTAGAAACGTTAGTCCATCTTATTACGGGCCGATCGAAAAATAAGCCAATCAAAATTCATATCGCATTACAGATCTGAAATCTGTTAAAATCATTAAAACTTGTCTCGAAAATAAACACCTGGGGGACGTAACAGACAACTAGCAAGACATGAAGCAGAGAGCCGGTGACGTCAGAGAACCCCGACAAATTCCAAGAGACACAAAGAGTCGAGAAATAATTCGAAATAAAAACTGCAACTAAAAACGGAAGCGGGAGATTTTGCTACTCGCCGTGATGTTATTAGAGGGATTTCCACGTACATGTGCCGCCAAATGAAAAGATGGGTCGCCCACTCGCAACTCTTTGGCGCAGAATTTGAGAGAAAGGATGAGGAATATTTAGAAAGATCACGAAGGTTAGGTGAACCAATTACTTACAGGGAACAAATTGAGGAATCTTGCAATATTATCTTACCGATGACATGCCGAGAAATATAAAGACGGGACGCAGAGGAATGATAACGACATTAGGGGACTGTATGCATATTAAAAATCTGGTATATGCTGAGGGATCAGCGAAATTCAACTGACGTGACCTTGGAAACAGATCAGGAGAGAATTAAACGATGGGTGAACTATGTGTTCGCAAGAGGTTCCGAAATGAAGATATTTATTCATCATAATAGATTTACTGATTCGTACACCCCTTAATCATAAATGCATTTCCAGCTTACTAACTGAGAGAGTTATAAGATTATTTATTACTTAAAGGGATATTATTGGTAATAGATAAATTTAGTAAAGAAAACTAATCCATTAAGGAAAAAGGGATAATTTGCTCAATGGTATATTTAACTGGCTCAATGATAATATTAATATGAAGGAAGCTTAACTTTCTTTCACACAACGTGTTCTTCAGTTATTTTCGAAAGCACCTGTAAAGATTTTCACATATAAATTTATAAAATCAAATTTAAAGAATAATTAATACAATTAAAAAATATATATATGTTGCAATAAAAAACACAAATACTATGATTAAATTATATTTATTCAATGCAATATTGATATTCCCTAAATTATAAGCAGTTTTGTTTTTAAAATTAGTATTATTATACTATTCTTTTCTTAGTTTTATCATTCTTTAATTTTTAATCCATCATTATAAATATTACGGAATTTTTAAGTCATTTATTTCTCAAGTTCACCACCAGTTGGCGCCACTTATATAAAAAATGCTAATTAAATTAATTGATTATCTAATAATTAGGTTCGATGAATATTACAACAGAGTACCCCCAAAAGGAAAGTATAAGTATAGAATTTAGTATCTAACACATTAGAAAATCAGTGAAACAATCATTTTAGAATTATTGTATCAGACACTTTGCATATAGAATACAGGCTATAATATTTTCATATTAAATTCTATCATTTAATGCAGATAACGGGTAAATTCCATCATTTTGTTACTACACGAGTCAGACTCTATTTATAATGATGTGTCTGACTCATATAATAAAGAGTCAGATATATCGTTGAGTTAAGGCAAATTATACTGGGTGTCTCAAAAACCTTGACCGCGGCTTTTATTCCTTAAATATTAATCATAGACATATACTGTAAATTACAAAGTTGCGTAAAAAAAGGTGTAAAATGTTATGAAATCGATTAAAATTTTCAGGGGATCAAACTTCAAAAAATACAAAATTTAAATTTTTATACGGACCCCATACAAAAAATTCCTAATAAAATGTGCCCCATCCTTTAATAAGGTCATGTACAAAATTTCAGCAATTTATCACAAAAAGTCTGAAAGATATGAAACTACATAAATGCTGACTGAAACCACTTTTCGGTACCTGGATATGAGTTCGGAAAGAGGAAAAATCATGTCGGATGTTTGTGTTTTAGGGGTCGTACACAAATTAACAAAGAAAGTAATGATTGAATAAATAAATAATAATTTTGATATTTATTGGTTCAAAAGTATTAAAAAATTTGTAGAAATGATAACTTAAAGGAGAGATAATATATTTTTTTTTACAAGTTCATTGACTGTGCTATTTTTAAGGTATATTCTGTAACTCATGATATAAAATTTTAAAGTATTTTTTCAAGAAGCATAGATTTTAAAATTTGCATTTAAAACTAAAAATATAAAGCATATTTTATTTCCTTATGATGCATTTCTGCGTCGCGTCATCTGCACTGAAGCTGTAAACATTTACGTTTTAATTTGTGATTGACCCTTCACCAACTTCGTTTTCACATATCTTTGAGATTTTTTATGATAAAATTCTGAAATTTTGTATATGACCTTATTAGAATATGGAGCACTCATTGGGAATTTTTTTGTACGGGGTCCCTATAAAAATTTAAATTTTGTATTTTTTAAAGTTTAATCCCCTGAAAATTTTAATCGATTTCATAACATTTTGCACCTTTTTTACGCAACTTTGTATTTACAGTATATGTCTGTGATCCATATTTAAAGAATAAAAGCTGCGGTCAAGGATTTTGAGACACCCTGTATACTTTAAGCAATATATATAAATATCAAATATATATTTAAGCAATATATATTAATATCAAAGACTTTTTCATTTCATTTAAAGATGAAACCATTATATTTCTGTGAATATCAGCAAACCATAATGAAACAGCAACAGATATTCATTCAATATACAGAGCCTCGAAAGCGGACAAACCAGTTTCTCGCTCTCTTTCCGCTAACTAGTAACTTCTTCAAGATCATTTATAACATAAGCGAACAATTAGTTACAATGTGGATGTTCAGCAAGATTAATAACGAACTTCTGTTATGATAAATACACAAATCTGGGTTGTTTCTGAGCAACCCATGAACTTACGGAGCTCCGGATCATTTGTCTTCCCAAATGGTAAAACAAGCTAGCTGAAGCAAGTATCAAGAAGACACATTCGCAACTCTTAAACGGCATTTCGGGTTTAACTCTGGGTTTAATCTGAAGACGGAAGCGCTTACCCAGCTAAATATGTTCCTTCTTAATTGATGTTTATTAAGAAGATTAAACTAAGCGGGTGTCATTGTTTAGTTTCAGCCGACTCCTTTGCAGGAAGTGTTTCACGATTAGTTAGGGATTTAATACCTAGTTGATTTGAAGACATTAAGAACGTTACAAACTGTGCTTAGTATTATAACAAATCTACTTTCTCATATGTCTTGTTAAAAATGTCACTAAGATGTTAAAGCCGAATGTGGCATAAATATATTAAATATTATTGTGGTATGAATATATTATACAATAAGGTTACGATAAAATATTTAAAAAAAACTGCACTTATGCTGTATTCGACGCAAATAAGCATATTTAGTCGTTCTGAATAATGCATAAAAAATTTCAGATACTTTATTCATAAAAGTACTCACTAAGTAACACATAGATGACTTTTCTGTTACACAAACCCAACATCGTAGAAGGAATTACAGTGAAACATATACGGTTGCTGAGCAATCGGAGTACACTTTTTTCATGAATTAATGAATATTTCATTTCTGTTCCATATGATTTATAATCTCAATGAAACACAGGCTGTAGTTGAGGAATCGGTGTATACTTTTTTTTATGAATTAATAAATTATTTATTGCAGCTATGATAGCTGTAGGTCGATAAAACTGAAGAAATTGTATCTACATCGAGAAATCTCAAATTATATAGAAGTTCGCGAATCAGAACATAAATTGCACAGGAGTCGCGTAACTCGCTAGATAGCTTACAAAAGTAGTGTATCTCGGCATAAAATATGCTTAAGTTATATGCTGAGTATTATAACAAATCTACTTTCTCATATGTGGCATTAAAAATGTCACCAAGATGTTAAAGTTGAATGTGGCATAAATATATTAAATATTAATGTGGTATGAATATATTATACAATAAGGTTACGATAAAATAATATTTTTAAAAAACTGCGCTTGTGCTTATGCTTAAGTTATGTACTGAAAAAATTTCACGGCCATACCAAATTGTAAAATAGTACTGAATTGTAGCAAAAATTGTAACATAATCATGAATTGGATTTGGTATGATACTAAACAGAAATATATATATGGCCCAAAAGTTTTTAATTGGAATTTAATTTGTACAAAAGTCAGCAATTGCATCAAAATTTGTACAATCATCCTGCATTGAATAAAAAGTTGTGCAAACATCAGAAATTTTATAAAAGTCAAAAATCACATCAAAACTTATACAAAAAAAAAGTTAGAATCACAATCAAAACTGGAAAAAGATCATAAATTGCATCAGTTAGAGCACAAAGAAGTCAGAACTCGAAACAAAACTTTTAAGGCAATCATAAGTAGATAGATATAGTAGATTTGTATAAAAATTTATTGAAGTAATATATTTGTATAGAAATGGTATAAAAGTTGTAAAATGAGGCAGAAATTATTAGCTTTGAAATGAGTTAGAATTATTAGGTTTGAAATGGATCGTAAACTGAACAAAAGTCTTGGTTCTGAAACTGGACAAGAATGGTATACCTCATCAAAAACTGTACCAGTTTCGTGCAATGAAAAAGAAAATTTACATAAGTCTTGAATGAGAATTGAAAATGTGCAAGAGAGCTGTATCTTAACAAAATCTATACAAGGAGTTGAGAATTTCAATATAAACTAAACAAGAGCTGTGTATTTCGATTGGTACAGCTCATTCTATCATGAGCCTTGACTTGGATAGTCACGAAATATTTTTTTTTTTAAAATACAAAAAAGAATTATGAATATTTATAAAATGATTGATCTAAACAAATTTTATTGAATGAATCACTGTAATATGAGATAGTTTATTTTATTCCAAAATTTTTTTCGTTTTGTATTTTTCTTGCAATATCCAGCATATGATGCTTTACATACATTATCATATTAGAAATTCAGAAAAAAAAATTATATTTTAGTTACAAACAAACCTTACCCGAAGAGACAATTTCTAATATTTCAAAGCCTCTAGCTTAAAATTCACATCTTTTTACAGTGAATAAATAAGAATTGCGAAATTTAGTTCTTACAACAATCATTTAAATCTACCGTCTTCTCCCCAGCAGCTTGACGCGATTGACTGAACTGTCCCGTGTTTACCATTTTCCAAAACAAGTCAGCTATTTTCTTCCTCGAGAATGGAATTCGGTTGAAAAATTTTCATTCCGCCACCCCATTCCATACGAGTGAGTGATTTTACTCCCAAATAAGAAAACACGCACTCTCTCGAAGATCCCTTACACGAGACACAATAAATGATGAACCTGGTCTTTTGTCATCGGGGCGCAGGAAAACAAAAACAGCAGCCCCAACTTTCTCCTGGTGAGCCCCCAATAGGAATATACCAGCGCGTGTTCCGACAGAATCGCAAATAAGGAAGGCCCAAGCCCAATCCGTCTTTTTGGACATCTGCCTAAACAGGCCTTTTAAGGGCTACAGTCCCCGCAATTTTTCCACATGAATGAAATGAGTTTGCTGCTGAGTCTTCCACCGCTATTTATCTTGTTTTCGGCTGGATTTGTTTCCTCAAAGTATTGCCATGTGTGCGTAAACAGTTCAGCCCAATTTGCTGTAATTGGTATGTAACTATTTAAGCGCTTTGCGGTTCGGGCTTATGATGTCTGTCTACAAGAATTAAGTCTTTCATTTCGTACTTTTTAGTATGTTTGCTCATCGCATATGCATCGCTGGGTGTTTTCGCCTCTATTATTATTTGTGTCGCCTCATTTGTGCCGTTGATCCTTCTCGCTTGCTAATTTCGTTCGCCAACTAATTTCGGCGGGAAAGCAATTATTCGTTGGAGGCTTAGCGTTTGGCATCGTTTGTAGTTTTGGCGTCGGTTGTTGCCTAACTGGTCTGTCATTTAAGTTGTCATTTAAATAGATTAAAATTCTCTCGGTGGTTAATATGCATGCCTATAGAGCATGAGAATTAAGTAGTTCTAAACTTTGTGTGAAAAATTCAATTATATAAAGAGACAGGATTCATGATGACTGTACTAGAATCATCAGAAAATGACTAATTTTTTTGAAAAAAATATTTTCTTTATCTTTTATTTCCTCGTTATAATATGCATATCACTCGTTATAAGTTTTGATTTGAATTATGTAAAATTATCAAATAATGATTGGCTTTTGATTATAAAATTTTATTGAAGGGAGTTTTGTAATATGAGAGTATTTTTCAATATAAACAACCAAACTTTCTAAGTTTTACTTGGCTTTAACATTTCATAACATATAAAGGATTAAATATTCGGTACATGTACATTAATAGCATGTCAGCGATTAAATGAAAAAAATCATCTTAGGTGTCATATTTATAACAAACGCAGCAATTAATCACTAAAAAAAATTGCCAATGAGTCGATAGTCTAAGCTAAAATTTGACTATGTTCGCAGCATGTAGTTAAAACATACGCAAAGTCAGAGAATCAAAGATTTATATTTAAAAAGCATATTATTAAGTTAAAACTAAAGTCTTTTTTGTGTAATAAACATAATTTAATATACTTTTGATAAATTAAAACTGAAATCAAATTTTTAAAAAATATGGCAAATGCGACCAATGCCATAATGTGATACAAGCCTAGATGTTAAGATTCAAAGAATAGAGGAATACGTGTCTATATTGCCACTCAAGTGAAAAAAATTACTGAATTAGTAATTAGTTAATAACATAAATATGTATATTCTGTTTATGAAGATGTGTTATATGTTTGTGAAAAAAAAAATCTATTTGAAATGTACCAACTAGTATCAATTTTAAAGATGCACCTTTATTAAAGTGTTGAAAATCTTAAGGCATTTTAGTTAGTATGCATTTATAAAATTATTTATTCTCTATTTTTACAGACATTTAACAAGTTTTTTTTTTTATTTAAATAAATGTTATTAAATCTCGTAACAATTTTTACGAAGTTACATTTTACATTTTTATTTCACATTAGTGGTACAGATAGCGCCACGAATGCAAAATAAAAATTTAATTCCGAAGCTATGTAAATACTATATTAGCTTTACGAAAATGAATTTGTACTAACTTTCAGAACTCTAGAGAATCAGAAATTGACCAAATAATTGAATTAAAAAAATTCAATTGAAAATGACAAAAGTTAAATTAAATAAGAACACGCAATAAAAAGTATCTGGACTAATATGTTTATTATATAAACTACACAAGATAAAAAATAAATGAGATAATAACTTACCTAAAATAAATATTTATCTTCTCAAATTACCTTTTTTAAGATTTTGAAATATTATTATTTTGAGACTTAATTCACAGAACATTATTATTAAGATAAGATTTTATAGCTCAATATAGCCATTATGCATTTTTGTCGTTCAAATTTAAGCGAATAAATTAAAAATTTTGTATCAAGCCATCAACATAATCACCGAAAAGAAACTGGAGAAAATCCTCTGAAAAATTTCAACCTTTATGCGATTTAATTTAAGGTACAACTTAATGGTATGTTACGAAATCTTCCGAAGTGATTAAAGTATCAAAGTAACAGGAATTCTCTTAAACCCATTAAAAGTAAATTACAAACTATAAGACAAATATTTGCAATTAAAACACCTACATTAGCGCTTCAGGACTTTCGCATTTCAATTTTATTCAGTTGTTAATGCGACGGAATTTGTTCTTTTTTTTCCCCTTATCCCCATGAAAATTCCATAATATTAAGCCATGCAGACTAATAAAATTCATATATTACGCAACGATAATTTATAACTGTAATTAAGCTCAGCTTGAGAGATTTTCAAATTAACAATCTAAAGTATCAGTTATTTAAATTCCTCAGTGAAAATAATAATCTTTAAAACTTAGTAACGAAAATAAAAAGGAAAAAACCCTTCATTTAAGATTAAATAATTAATTGACAGTCCCCGTGCCCGTAAAACTTCCTTCCCTAATAGTACTTTCAACTTTGTCTGACATTTTAATCTTTCGGAAAAATCGCCAAAAGAGAAAGCGATAGTCGTCGGCAACGCAACCGTTGCCATTCCGTCAGGCACTTATTCTGTTTATTTTATTTCCTGTTCTCTCATAAAACCGGCGTTGTATGATAATCGTGTTGCGTTTTTGTGTTTTTATTTATTTATTTTCTCCTCCCTTCTTTTCATTCATTCTATCCATGCGTCTTTTATTTCGAAACAAAACGTTATTATTTCGCAAGATTTTTATTTTAGCGTTTTTTTCCCTATTAATCTTTACTTCTATGTAATCATGTTTCGGAGATATTAAACTCAAAATGATGATTGAAAAGATGCAGAGCGAAAAAAAAATCAAATAAACGAATTAAAAGTCGACGTTATTGATTAAATTTCAAGCTGGCAACATAAGGGAAAAAAGTTTTTAGAATAAAATTGAAAAGCTGAGCCATAATGACTTTAGGAATGATATTAACAGTTTTTGAAAAAAATACGTAATTCTCTTATATTTTGGCTCAGTTAGAAAATTAGATGAATTCTTTAAACCACACAAAAAAGTATTCTTCAATTTTAAGCGATTCTTTTTGATTAGAACTATTAGATTTTTTTTTTACTTATTACGTGCATTTTGATGAAAGCAGACAATATAAAGAAAACTTTTCCGAAAATAAAATTGTTCTTTTAATAGTATAAAACCTATATAATTGTATTTTGGAGCAAAATTTTATTCAATTTTGAGTCATCATGAAATTATTTTTGTTGTTAAAGCTTATCATAACACTAAAAAGAAAAAAACAAGATGCAAAATAAATATTTAAAAACTAAAAACGAAATGTGAGATTATTTTTAGGTATTTTTGTTCGCATGAAATAATTTGAAATAATTTTATATATTATAAGCACTCAAAATGGGAAATTTAATAAGATTTATTTGTAAAATTATTTTGATTTCTGGAATGATAATGATTTGATTCTTTATCTGATAACCGAACATTTTTTAAAAGCTTATTCCTAGAAATTGTTTTCCCAAATTTCTTTTTCAATTTCAGAATGAGATAAAAAAAAAAGTCTTTGCTATTTTTTACCGCTTTAAATTTCATATAATCATATAATTTTAAACTGAATTAAATAATTGTATTCAAAAGAAGATAAATGTAAGCAATCCAATTTTCTAAGCAAGTGCACATGTCCCAATTTTTATTTTATTTTAAGCTTTGTGAGATATAATACATGAAAGAAAGCAATCAAAATATATATTTTCTAAAGACCATAATCGTATTTAAAGTCGTTCAATCATATAATTTCTTTAAATTATAATTTCATTTTGTCCTAGTAAAGTTTTTTCATTCAATTATATTATAGTGTGTTCTATTGCAATTGGAATGTTTTAAATAATAAAATCTTTCATAAAGGCAGAACTTATTTTAATTATTTTACATTTATCTGATTTTATGCTCTTTAAACGCATTGGATTGCGCAAAAAAAATCTTTTAAAATCAATAAAACTGGGAGGAGGGAATAAAATTGTTTGATTTGTGAGAAACACAAATTGGTTCGGAAATATGATTTGATTTGAAAAATTGTTTGGATTGTGAGAAATACAAATCAGTGAAATTAAGATAAGTTCTAAAAACGATTAAATTTACAAAGTTGTTTGGATTGTGAGAAATACAAATCAGTGAAATAAAGATAAGTTCTAAAAACGATTAAATTTACAAAGTTGTTTGGATTGTGAGAAATACTTATTAGTGTAATACCGATCGGTTTTGAAAGCGATTTAATTTGAAAAGTTGTTTGGATTGTGAGAAAAATTGATTAGTGAAATACCAATCGGTTTAGAAAACGATTTAATTTGCAAAGTTGTTTTAATTGCGAGAAACATAAATTGGTTTAGGAAGTGATTTAATTCACAAAACTTTTGATATGCGAACATGTTTGCTAAACTTAAGAATGTACCTCATATGTTTGGAATATGAGACACAGGGAATAGTGTCAGTGGTAAGCACTTTTATTATCGTCTGCAGATAAGCATTCTAGTTTTCAGGACGGTCCCTGTGCTGTTTATCGAAGAGGAAATAAACTTTTAGGCAACATGGCCATAAAAAACTTCTGGAGCGGACGACAGATAACTGAAGCAAAATGTTTATGTTTGCAAATGATTTCCTAATAAATAGAGGGGTACCTTCTGTCTCTAGAAATTATTTCCTTTCTACCCTTTTTTTTATTTATTGCTTATTTTTTTACACAAATTTTTTTGTTCTTTCCTTCTTCAACTTCCCCATTTAGTTCTGCTTTATTTACCCTGCCTTTCTACTTTTATTCACTACTACTAGTTTCTTAAGTTTCCTTTCTTTTCTTTTTTTAATTCATTTTCTTCTCTCTTCTTCTTTTAACATTTTTCAAGAAGAGTTTTCGCCTCGCAACGTTAAATCGTAAGTGGACTTGCACTCAAGGAAATCATACGATAAAAAAAAAAAAAGAAACGCTGCAGCAGTAAATTAAGATTAATCTGTGAGCCAGAATGACAGGAAGTTCGTTCGGTTCCATCAAATGACGTCAGAGTCGACGTAGCGGAAATGATGCAGTTAGTCGGTTGCTTTTGTTAGCGTTCTCTGGAACGGTAAGTGCAGGATTTAGAGAATACAACTCGGACATTGTTCTTTCTCTCTCACTCTCTTTATAACTTGGTTGAGCAAAAACAAGAGCACATAAATTCCGAGATTACATAAAGAAGTTCCATGTGTTCAGGGTAAGCATTAGTCCACAACATACTTAAGGCCAAAAAAGAAACTTCTGCCATAAATTTAGAAAGCAAGTTTATAAATATTTAGAAAATGAAATAACTTGAATTAACACCATTCTCACCCAAATTAAAACATGGAATTCGAGTTTCAACCACCATAAATCAGAATTTAACAAAAAATTCGTCTATGCCATAAATTTAGAATTAAAATTTTCCATTGTTAAAATACGGAAATTCATTTATGAATGTCTAGATTATGAAATATAATTTTATTGACTCAGTTCTATCTCAAAGGAAAGCATGGAATGCGAGAGCTTCAATAGCCGTAAATTCGATTTTTAGAATAGAAATGTATGAGTCGTAAATTTAGAATTAAAATTTTCCACTGCTGAAATTTGGAAATTCATCTATGAATATCTAAATTATGAAACATAATTTTATTGACTCAGTTCTCAGATAAAACTGAACGTGAATTGCGACTTATAATCTTCTAAATTCTCTTCTTCTAGAGTGACATAAAAAAAAGTTGAAATAACTGATGAAATTGAAGCGAACAATTATGAAGTAAACACTTTTTATGACATTTTAAACGTAGTAACTGCAATGAAGTTCAGAATACGGACATACACAAAAGTCAGAGATATAATTTAACCTTTAAATTACCAAATAGGAGAAATCTCAATTAATCCCTTCAGATAGCATTTATCACAAATAGATGGGAAAAGGCATTCCTCTTATTTTAAGTTAAACTAATATAAAATCTGAATTCTTTTATCGTCAGTAGGATTATTATTGCCACCTTCTTTCATTAATGAACTCATCTTGCATGGTGTTATAGGATAATAAAATAAAACAATTTAGACACTGATTAGTCAAGACACTGATAAGTTCTTTGATGAGAGTTAAATCCAAATTGTTAAATGGCTTAATAATTAAGCAAACTTGTATATAAAGTAAAATTGTCTATTGGCATAGCATCTAGATAGTAAAAAAAAGGGCCAAGGTCTTTCGAAAGATTATTGAATTTGTAGTTTTTTTTCTCTTTTAACGACAAATATAATTATTATGTAACTATTTTATTTTCAACAGAGATTTTTCAAATGAGTTTTGAATTGTTTTTTCAGTAAAATTTACTGCATGACCAAAAATAGCAAAAGCTAAAAACCCAGCAAAATTTACTGCATGACCAAAAATAGCAAAAGCTAAAAATCCAGCAAAATTTACTGCATGACCAAAAATAGCAAAAGCTAAAAACCCAGCAAAATTTACTGCATGACCAAAAATAGCAAAAGCTAAAAATACAGCAAAATTTACTGCATGACCAAAAATAGCAAAAGCTAAAAACCCAGCAAAATGTATTGTATGACCAAAAATAGCAAATGCTAAAAACCCAGCAAAATATATTGTATGACCAAAAATAGCAAAAGCTAAAAACCCAGCAAAATTTATTGTATTGCAAAATGTGTTGTATTGACAAAATGTATTGTAAGTTGGAAATCATATCGATTTCTTAAATTTAAAATTATTCATGCATACTTTTGATGAACGACCCCAGTTCTAAAAATATTCAAGCATCATCATACGAATATGCCCCTCCAGGGGTACCGCCTTCCACCCTATTATCATCATCTAAGGAGGAGGGAGGAAGCAGCAGCAAACGATCCTGCAGGGGGCTAGAAACACGCCCAACCAGCGCACAACAGAAACATCGTTAGCGTTAATTAAAGCGTATCCGGCTAGAGTCCGGGACGCACACCAAAAGTGACTATCCGGCCTCGAAATTAACGTTAATATTCATCGGGGTATTATGCATTTTCCCATCCGCTGTCTAACGGAGCGCGCTGATTGGCCAGGACGATCTTTTGCGATAGGTTTCAGTTCGAAAATGAGCGATTAGTAGTGTGGGAAGGGGGGTGGATGGATGCTTCGATCCAATCCTCCCCCCCCCCTTCCCCATTATCCTTCCATCACAGCACATTTTACAAGAGGCAGAAAAGACGTTAAATTAGATTTAGGAATGCACTTTTTTTCTCCGGCCCATCGTCGATTTTTGGATATTGAGTTGATGAGATTATGGTTGATGGGAATACGTTAAGTTCTTCGAGATATTGCAGTATCCTGATCGCTCGCTCCTTCCATGCTTCTTTTCTTCTTTGTTTCTTTTAAAAATAGAAAAGTTAAGGGAGGGATGGCTTATAAGATGAGGGTTGTTACGGATAGCAAACATTTTTTTTAAAGAAATATTAAGGCAGAAGAGCATTTGAAAAATAATTGTCGTGCTACTTAGTAATTGGGTATATTCTAATTTTCTATACATTGGCAGAAATTATCATAAATTTTATTAGTTTTATTATTAGTTTATTAGTTTTACTTAGTAATTGGGTATATTCTAATTTTCTATACATTGGCATAAATTATCATAAATTTTATTAGTTTTAATTTTAATGGTAGAAGGATATTTATTATATATTTTTTTAATTTAAAAGAAATTTTTAAAAATACAACTTAGTGGCAAAACATTCGCTTTCTTTACGTAAGATCAAAAGAAATTTTAAAATGCTCACTTATCAATCGATTGGTTTCAATGAAATCTTGAGTTCTAACTACATAACAAGAAGGAGTTAACTCCCAAACGCTTTCGCATACTTTCTAATGAAGGTGTTATTCCAAAAAACACCCTGTATAGCATTGACGTTCAATAGTTACAAAATATCATCCTTTAACGCTAATATAGCATTTTTATTCAATCCATCGTGGAATCCTTGGCGAATTTTTTGGCGATTAATACCTGGCATGTGGCTAAAAGTATTCGAAAATCAAATTCGTGTTTTAAACGTGTTTTTCCGAACCGATTGAAACAGAAATTTGACAGAAAATTATACCTGTAGTCACAAAATCCCATACCAAATTTGATATATGTGTCATTGTGTTTTAGTTTATATTTTTCTGATGGTAGAGACCGACAGACATTCAATCCCTTTGGCTCAAAATTTGATAGGTGTCTACAATGTAGATGTTAAATATGTGTATCGAATTTTATCAATCTAACTCACATCGTTTTTACAGTTATCGTGCTAAATTATATTCGAAAGGTCGGACAGACAGACTTCCTCTGAGAAGATTTTACTCAAAAGTTGGCAGAAATCTGAAAATTTAGTTTAAACACCGTGTACCGAATTTCAGCCGTCAAAGCATTTTTGAGTTTTCTTTAGTCACAGATAGACGGATATTTTTCAAAAATGTGTTTTTCGAACAGAGTTTAAAATATGGAGATTCGTCAAAATCGGGAAGTTATAATTTTTTGACGATTACAATATTTTCTCTGTACTAAGTATATGAAAAAGCAACATTGTATTTATTGTGAATTGTATATAAATAAAAATGTTCAACGCTTGCCACTTATATTTTTAAAATAATACATGTTGATAAATGGGATGAGAAAATAACGAAAAGGAAAGAAGTCTTGATATTCTTAAAGAAAAAAACTAAATATTTTGCATTTAAATAATTATAAACACGTAATTACATATATGTGTTTCTTAAATAATAATTTTGGTATTTTTCTTTTAATTTCAAGCTTTATTTTTACTATTTTAATTTACAACAGAGAACAACAATGTGCTCTCATCTTTACAAAATTTTTAATACATCCAAAAGTGCATCATTTTTTTAAAAGTTAACAGTTAAATATTAAATATTTCTGTAATGTTAAATACAAGTTTCGAAAAAAAAATCAGATGCAATTATAAAAATGAGTTTATTGCAATTCTTAAAATAATAATAATAAGTACTTACCCCTATGTCTGTTGGTCTGTTTGTCGAACATCAACATAGCATCTTCTATCTGAAAAGACAAAAGAAAAAAAAATATTAAAAATTTGCTTATTAATAATAAAATATATTTAAAAATAAATCACTATCATGCTTTGACATATTGCTAGTCCGTCCAAATGGCATTTCTTTTCTTACAGTAAGACAATTCAAGTAAGAAAAACACTTTTACAGAAACTATGAGAGAAAACGTGACGCTGAAATACCGGTTTGAGAAAGCAAAAACGGTTCTGCTCTTATGCTTATCTACGAATAAAAATTATAAATTCTCTTATTGCTTGTCTACGAATAAAAAAAAAGTCTACCCAATATATATCTGTGTATATTTATACACGAGTTTTGCATACTGGTAGAAATTTAATTAAAAATCAGAATATTTAAATATAGTAATATCCTGGCACAATATTATACCTTGGCTGAAAATAAACGCATAAAAGCCACTGTGTTAACTAAAACAATTAAAAGTTGATTTCAATAATGTTATCTTCAAGTAATGTAAAAAAAAGTATTGTAACAAAAGAAAAATTTAAAATTTTACTAAACATGATTATTTGCTGCATTTTTTTTCGAACTCTAATTGTTTATCATAAGTTATTTCATAGAATAACTTAATGCATGGAATTGTTAATTTGTTACCATAAATAAAAGCACTGAGGTAAAATCTGTTTTTAAAGTGTGCATTAAAATTTTTGCAAAAATTTCTCCATAAAATTTGTCTATTAAAAATCCTTGCAGTAAAATGTTTTACCTCTAAAAGAAAAAAGTAGGAAAAACGCACGCAACTAACTTGACATCATCGAAAAGACATTTTTTAAAAGTTTTAAAATGGAGTAAAAAAATGTGTGCAATTTTAATTTTTGGAAATTATTGCGGGAAAACGCAAAAAAACGACTTAATTAAAATTAAATAAAAATTCTAATTGAATTTTTTTTTAAAAAAATCGCTTTGCAGGTGCACATTTCCACATTCCAAAGTACATTTGTTTTCAAATTTTATAGTTTTACATCAAGTGTGTATCATATATAGCGCCAACACACCATCCTCTTTATTAGCACTACAGAGAGTAATGTATGGGTATAAGTAAAGTGTATAAACGTAAATAAAATAGCAAAAGGATGGGGGGAGGGCATCTATTATTTACAGCATCGTTGAAGAGCATCGTCTGAACTGAATTCTACTTTAACTCTACAAGATCGCGTTCGCCAACAGTAATAACAAATGACGCAAAGACGGTAGGCATTCAAAAAATTCCTGCTTAAATGTTTTAACATTATAGGGATCTTGTTGGAATCTTTGTTGTAACTGTATACTGCAGATAAATACATGCATTCTTTGAAATTGTATACCAAACACTCCACTAAGGCTATCCCTGATTGGTGGATATCATTATTATTATCGAAATAAATACTTTTTGACGGTGTTACAAATAAACAATTTTCGTTTCATGTCTGCAAATAACATGAATAACACTTGTAATGTTTTCTACTATTCCTTAAAATTTATTCTATTAATTTTGAAATCCCCTGCATTAATTCTAAAGTATCTAGTGTCAGATACAGCTTGAATAGTTAACTGAACCGCTAATGCTATTTCTTAAATTGTCAGCTTACAATTCTTTGCTCAATACAGTTAATTAACAAAACTGCCATTAAATATTCGAAAACACTATCAAATTAAAGAACTTAACTCCTCCGATACGATACGTATCAAATTCTGTCTTATAAATATAAGATTAAACCTCAACTGTTAGATACCAAAACATATAATCAAAATTTCAAAGCTTTCAACCCTTTCCCAGCTACTTGATATGTAAAATCTCCGGATTACGTTCTCTCTTTCCCGAATAGCAAGAAAAATAATTTTTAACATCTTCTGACGCATCACCGAATCAAACTATGCAACATAATCATCATCATCATCCACCATCCCTGGAACCGTAACCCCTTGAGGTATTAATGTGTTAATGTCAAACTCCGCAAAATACTGAAGTTTCTCTCACTTAAATCTGTAATTACTTCTACTTCCGTGGACTTCATTACCAGGGCGAGCCGGATCTTTCATTATCCGGCAAACGGGAGGGAGGAAAGGGAATGATCAGGCTGCCAAAAACTATGCCTATCACCCCCAATAGTTTAAATCACAAAGCTTCCTGGCGACAAGGAATCCAAAAAGGAAGAAGGTTCCATTTTATTTAGAGGGAGGAGAGAGACAGAGGTCGAGATCTTTGTAAAACTAAGTTTGTCATTCCATGGCCACTGGGATGCGTGTAATCTTTGCCATGGTTTGTACTGTGACAAACAAGAAAAAAAATTTCAGAATTATTCAGGGTCTTCTGTGAAGAATATGCAAGGTATTCGTCTATTTGGGGAGGGTCAGGGGTGGAATGCGATTCGGGGGGAGAAGAAAAGGAGTGGTGATAAGCTCCTAATTATATCTTCGTCGTGCTCGGACGGAACTGATGAGTTTAAGGCATTTCGGGAAATATAATTGCGGGTCTCAATCCTTTTTGGAGTTCTTGGAGAATGAAAGGGTTGTCGTTAAAGAGGATACTGGAAAATTATAATGATACCGAATCATTTTGGAGGGGTGTTTTATGAAAATGATGCGATGATCATTGTATTCATATAATCTTCTAGAGGATTTTGAATTTTAATTCAAAAAGTGACCATCAGTTTCTCTGTTAAATTCAGACATGTGCAAGCCATGTTAAAAATTAACTCCCCCCCAAAAAAAATCAACGAAATCAGAATAGGTATAGATATTACATAATATAGCATCTCAATAATTTTCGCTTAATGTTGAATAATATAATTTCAGATTTATATTCTTCCTTCAGATACTAAGATTTATTAACGCGTTCATTTCTTCATGCACAAAGAAAACAAAAAGAACGTTTTTACTTAACAGTGTTAATAAAATCCGTATAATATGACAGATACAGAGGTGAGAATTTATAATATGAAACAAAAAAGACATGAGTTAATCTGTCACGAAAATTCTTCTAAAACGATTGATGATAATAGCATGAAATCTATGCGCTGTTTAGGGAAGGATTTCAAGATAACTTCCGTAAGATTTCAAGATAATTTCCTTCAAGATAACTTAAACTTCCGTAATTGTTTCTGAAGTTTTTTCCTTTATTTTCTATTTAATTAAGGGAAAGGATTATTATTTATAAAGATGAAGATTTTATTTGTTTGTCTTTAACATAAATCCACAGCTTTCCACCAATCTTGAGAATACATCGTACCCATAATTTTAAAGAGAAAACAAAAATTTGGTCTAACGTCTTTCATACAAATCTTCAGCTTTAGTCCAATCTTGATGAAACTTAATACTCATAATTTAAAGACAAAAATTGTTTACTGATAATATTTCAAAGTCAAAAAGTTAATAAAAAGTAAAGAACGTTTTGGGTGTTTTTCAGCTATATTATTCGAGAATATCATCTCACAAATATTATTTCTACACTATCTTAAATCTCACCTTTTTATTGACACCAATTTGATTTCGGAACATTTTTTCTCTGATTTTAATTATTTTAAAATATAGCCTGATACACAATCTGTAGCAATGTTTTTATTGTTATAACGAAATTTAACAATTTTCACCGTTGCATTAAAGTATTCAATTCGCGTGCTCTTGCTAAACTAAATGAAAATATTGTTTTTTTTTGGGGGGGAGGGCGTTGATTTCTAAGAAAGATTTTCGTTGCCTCTTTTATTGCGCATTATGTACACTTTTTTAATTTGCTCATGCAATAATCTGTAATAGACTGATTCCATTGAATTCTTATCAAATAATATGTTGATACATTAAGTAAATGCATTCCGTATCAATAGTTTCACAGCCAGGGAAATCCAATATTCTGGGGTAAATGCTGATAGTGAAAGGCAGCTAGCTAATTATTATATGCTAATATCCCCACATAGCCAGAGGACATCCAGGAAACTTGATGAAGTCATCGATTAGCAACCCCACTCAGTAAGGCTAATTGTTATATTATATAAATATATGTGTGTGTGTATGTGTTTAACTTTCTGTTTTGAATTATTTTGCATGTCGTTTTTTATATGGCTTCTTGTTACATCAAATTCGATATGTAAAATAATTCAGAATAGAACAGTAAACATTTATATCTCTGGTGCATTTAGGAGTCTCATGCTGTGCTACTGCAATAAAAGAAATATTTTTATCTATCTCACGAAAAACCCAGTAATAAAGCTAGTACCATACAAAAAAGAAACTCTGAAACCCTAAACGCTTTATGAAAATAACAAGAAACACATCTAAATAATGCTTTCCATCCAAAAAGCCGAAACATCCTACCCCTTTTATTCAAATGCCGGGATCTTTTAAGCAAAAAAATGCGACGCAAAGAAATGCTCGCATAGCGAACAATGCAATCAAGAATCGCACAGAGGCCACCTATCACAGGAGTCCCGCGTGGAGTTATCTGTGACCGTAAACAATGCGGATGTTGCGAAGATCTTAGAAATGCCTTCCATGCCCGAAGAAGAAAGAAAAAGCCTTATCTGGCAAAAGAAAGAAGCAAAAGCTTATCGGAACGACCCCTTTTTGTTAGCCTCGGCGGAGGTTTTATTTGTTTTTTCCGGGAGACAAACACGATTAATGTGGCTCCAAAAACTTATTCTGCCTCCACCGGTCCCCGGACTCCATCACTAGAGGTGCTCGGGGCATTTATCGGTGCCTTATCTGTCCGGAACTGTTATTTGGGAAGATGCGACTGTTTCTGACAATGTCGCATTGTGGACTCGTTCCGAGGTAGCCGAAACTGGAATCAATCATTCCAGCTGGTCATTTCAGTGATGGGTTGTTAAGACGCGGAGATAACTGGACGTCGAGGAGTTTAACCAGCAGGGAATGAGATGCCAATTTCATAAAGGATATAGAGCGCCCTGCCTATCTTAGTAGTTTAATTCGGAAGGCATTTGCCATGTTTTTTCTGGAACAGTTTTTCTGGAAAAAAGGTCCTTGATACAGGTTTTTTTCCCCCACCAAGCCTATTATTCAGCAATAATATTCGCAATTATACTCCAGAAAATTTAACATCAGTCTTAAGATTACAAATTTAACAAAATTCTTATTCTTTTTCACACTTAGTAAATGCAAACTTCCTATAGAGCAATTCAATCTGGCCGTATTTTATAAAATTATGAATATTATTACGAAAAATTACGAAATAAATCAATTGTGTTGGCAAAAAAAATGATTAATGGACGAATAATGAACTAACGAGCATATTGACCGAATTAGTCATTATATATGAAATCACTGAATGAGTTAACCGTGTTCTATAGAAGAAAGAAAAGAGTCAAACAAAGGACCGCATTAATTATGCATCAAAGTATCTGACATTAACTACGGTGTATCAAAGGATAAATCTACCATATTGCATCAAAGCATGGAACGAATTCTCCAAGATGTATCAAAGAAAAAAACTGACCATATTGCATCAAAGCACGGAACAAATTGAGCGCGATGTATCGAAGAACGAATTGACCATATTGCATCAAAGCACGGAATAAATTCACCGCGATGTATCAAAGAACAAATTGATAATATTGCATCAAAGCATGGAACGAATTCTCCAAGATGTATCAAAGAAAAAAACTGACCATATTGCATCAAAGCATGGAACGAATTCTCCAAGATGTATCAAAGAAAAAAACGGACCATATTGCATCAAAGCACGAAACAAAGTGACCATATTGCATCAAAGCACGGAATAAATTCATTGCGATGTATCGAAGGAAAAACTGCCCATATTACATCAAAGCACGAAACAAATTCACTAGGATGTATCGAATCACAAAGTGAATGCATCGAAATTATGTATTGAAATTGTATCAAAAAAAGACAATTAATCAATCATATTATACCAAATAAAGGAACAAAATAACAATGTTGTATAAAAATCGTAATGAATGTGTCATATTGAATCAAAAGGCGGAATGAATTAACCGTATTCCATTAAAAATGGAAATGATTTAAATATTAAATTGGAAGTATGAAACACAGAAAACAATTAATCAGTGTCAAGTTATGAATAGTAAAAAAAAATGAAAAATATCGAGTTTAATAACAACTGAAAATTATTTTGAATTGCGGCAGAAGGAAATCATTTATTCTGCAACATGTTATATAGACACAATATTGCTGGATTGACCGATTATAAGTAGACTGTTACAATTTTCTATACTATATTATATAGAAATTACTTAATAAAATACAAAATATCATTACTCCATTAATAAAATATATTCTACTTAATATTTTAACTACTTAAAAAAAGTATAAAGAAAATAGTCATGGGAAATATGACAAACTTTCTGATGACAATAAAGATTATTATGTGATCTGCAGTATAATCAACAAGGTACGTGTTTTCAAAATTATTTCAATCTAAACATTTGAGGTAGTCTATAATTCTATCACATTCCCGACACGTAAAAGGGCCTCTGCAGTCAGTAGAAGCGTTTGACTATTTATTTAAATTTCCACGTGGTCCGTTACAGAAGATGTTCTACTAAATCATTAGGATTTCATCATTTAGGATCATCATTTTCACGCTCTTCGCGACACTAATCTGGCGGAATTCTAATTACTCTACCGAATATATTATGTCCTGATCCTACCCCTACACAGATTTCATAATGTAGACATTTATTGCTTATATTGTAAGATCAAAATAAATGCAATCGTTCTTAAGGAAGTATTGCTTTTCAACTAATAATAACAAATGCTTCAAAAACTGTCAAAAAGAAATAAATTATACAAAAACTAAATCAATGCTATAGTATATTTCTCTTCGGCGCAAAGAAGAAGAGGAAAAAAATTCTCTTACGAGAGCGATTTTATTGCAGAATTCTAGGCTATGGAGGGGCAATTTCATCAAGAAGAAGATAAAAGCAGTGTCCGCCTTATCCCTTGGCAGACTCCATTCTGAGACATATGGTTGAGGCAGGAAACAGACCGCGTAAAAACTAAGACCCAATGATAGATTTCTGGTAGATTTCGAAGGGGATTTGGGACCGTCCAATTAGAGACCCTTTAATTCCCCGTCATTTTTTTTTTCCTCTCTTCACTGTAACCATCCTCATCAAGAAGTTTTGATAGAGTGGTTCTGGATCAAGGGGGAAAAAGTAAATGGACGCAAAAAAAATCCTGAGGCATGAAATTTATAATTAAAGACCTTCTCTCCAGTATGTTCCCGTAATTACTCCAGTTTAAGGAAAGGATGCGAAATCACAGTGGGATCTATTATATTTTCGCGAAAGCTGGAGTTTCTGGTAATTGGAAAGAAAGTTTACGGCATAATTTTTCTTACACAAAAGAACTAATCGAGTGGAGGCACCCGTATAATCTCTATGTACTATCGCCTTATTTACCATCGGAAGCTCTGATAAAGTATGTTTCTTTAAATTGATTTTGGAAAATTTTCAAATCAGAAATTTTTATCTAATAAATCAAAATAATGAATCTCCATCGGGGTGTTTATTGTAGTGGTTTTGATGGATGCTTACAATGTAATGGGAGTATTTTTTTTTTTTTTGGCATTGAAAAAAATTGTAAATTAGTTATGAATATATTTGAGTTTTAGTTGCATATTAAGTTAGATATATTTAGTTGAAAAATAGTAGCTGGAATAAATAAATTTTTTATAAAATTATCGGTTGGATTTGGTAAATCTTTACAGCAGTGAATCGTCATGGAATCTACTATGTGAAAATCGGAATATTCTTAAAGTTAAATCTAAAGACATTATTTATTATATTTGTAACATGTAGTTTCAATGCCACAGAAATCTGGTCCACACTGCACATAAAAGAATCAATAGATATGAAATCATGAAAAATAAATTCAAATCAATGAGTAAAAAGACTGTTTATTAAACTTGGAAAAAAGCTGGGAGCTAAAATTGTTTGAAAACGATTCAGTTAATTGGTTGAAATATTCTTAGAAAGATGGAAATGTTGGCTGGACACAACTCAATTTTTATATGAGATAATTGTTTTGCTTTGGCGCAATTTTACAGCACGAGATCTTCATGGATTACACTGTATAAATAACAAATAATAAAAATAAAATTTGATGAGATTAAATGAAGATTCCCAGAAACCTGGTTCTATACTGAAAATAAATCAAAAGATACAGAAACATGCTAAAGGAATTCAAATCAATGGGTATAGCGACTACTTAATAAACTTGGAAAAATTCGGGACTAGAATTTATTGCAAAAATTAAATTAATTGGTAGAAATACTCACAAAATGGTGAAAGCGCTGGCAACAAAAACTAGGACACAATCCAATGGTTAACATACTATGCAAGATTAATTAAAACTCAAATAGAGAAGTTTGATTTTCGAATGAATGGAATAAAAGCTAAATATTCATCAAGTCTATTTAAATTTGCGATAAATACGTTTTTATTCGTAATAATGCATTACGAATTCGTAAATATTCGTAATAATTCGAATTATTCGTAAATATTCAATTAGTTAGTATTAATTCGTAATAATTCAATATTACGAATATTAGTATTATTCGTAATAATTCAATATTAAATATTCAATAGTTATTCGTAAATAATGCATTCGTAATAAAATATTAATTTGGAGCTTATTAAAAACATTAAGTATTAACCTTTTCAGTTACAGAGCACATTCTACAAAAATCGAAGAATAATTTGCATAATTTTTGAGATAGCAATTAAAAAAAATCATACAATTTATTATAATTGCTTTATTTAGCTTCAATAGCATTAGATATTCGCAACAATAAATTACCCGGTGTTAAAATAAGGAAACTATCAAATAATTTACTTTTTTTAGCGACATTTCGCATTCAGACATAAATTATTCTACACAGCAAAATCCAAGATGGTGTCGGTACATTTCAAATTCAAAACAAACTCTACATTTCGTGTTGCCGGAAACAGATGGCGTTGTTCACAGAATTCGTTTTGCTACACAGCTTGGAGGCAAAGAACGAAAAGAAAGAACAATGTGCGAGACATACTTAGTTTACAAGTTTTTATTCTTCAGAATTCTTTCGTAACTTATGATTAAAATTTCCCAGTATGTTCAACTTTCGCCACTTCCAAGAATTTTGGCCGTTGAGCGAATTTTGATTACCCGAATTCATTCAACTTCCAAAAAATGACTTCAGATATCTTTCACAATTAAGAATTAAAAAGATTTCGCTGGAATCCATGAACTTTTATCATGTTTATTTTTAGATTAAAGTACTGCTTTAATCGTGTTATAAAATAAAATATGTCGAGACAATTCTGCAGCATTATTCATAAGCATATTTAACAGTAATTTCTAAACTATTCAAAGTAACGAAGCTAATACCAAAAGTGTGATGAGTTTTAACACTAAAATGCATTTTTTTCAGGCTGGTTAACAAACCAGGAGATGTCTCCCCGAAACTTTATCGCATAGTTCGAATACATATTTTATCTCCCTTTCCACTAAGTTGAAAACTGAAGATCTTGCGAAAGGCAGTGAAAACCATGAGAGATAAAAGTCTTCATAGTTTAGGAATCATACATCAGCAAATGACGGAGTGTCCCTCCCGCTTTTCCACCCTCCAATAGAAGGACAGAATCCTACAAAGGAGAATATTAGTAATATGGGGGAGAAAACTGAGTATGGATTTAGTACACTTTTTTGATCGACAAAAACCGAAATTTGTTATAAATTCATAATTTTGGTTTTCAAACCAAATACCAAATTTATTTTGTCTAAGCTGTACATTTACATGTACTGGTATCTACAAACCAACAGACAGGGAATCTTCTGATGGATATGATTCGAAATTTTATACAGACTTATATTTTAAACAATAATACTGAGTACCACATTTCATACGCCTTTTTTTTCATTTTGTATTATCGTATTTATTAGTATGCAAACAGAAATAGGTAGACCTACTTTCTGTTGGTGAACTTCGACCAAAATTTGAAGAAAATCTACAAATTTTGTATTAAGACTATGCACTAAATTTGATAAGTCTAGCTCAAAGAGTTTTTGAGCTAGCGTGTTCACAGACGCACAAGTAGAAATAATTATCAAATTGGTTTTTTCAAACGCAAAGAATTCTCAAACATAAAAATTCATCAGAATCTCGAAATCGAATTTTTTTTATTAATAAAATAATTTATCTTAGTGTTTGTAAACAGAATGTCCATCAGTAGCCTAGAGAGATTAATGGCTGACATGAAAGGGTTGAGGAACTAGTATCGGCGGAAGAGGCTGGGGAATTCTAGCCTCTGGATATGTTCCTACCAGTGATTTTCAAATGAGAGCGTTATCAACAAACAACACGGGTTAGAGCAAATTTTCCTCAAAGCGAAATTGAATTTAAGGCAATTGAATTTAATTGCAAATCCACCAAGAAGGATTCGATTCTTTATTATCGGAACTAAGTAAGACATCTATTTTAGGTTGTGGAAGGTATATTTGACCAACAAGCCTCCTAAATTTCTTTATTATCGTAAAGATTTAACTAAATTTCCTATACTAGATAGAACCGAATTATGCCTTCTAAATTGGCCTCTGACAATGCAAGTCTAAGAGCCACCATTTTTCCCTCTTTAATGTACGCCATGTACTTCTATCGACTTTAAATCCACACACAAGTAGTTTTATGTAGCAAATTCTGATACACTGACATAATTATTTGATCAAGGAAAATACAATGCAAAATTCAAATTAAAAAGCAATGTTGAAAAATAGCAAATTTTTTTTAATTCAATGCAAATATCATTTAATAATAAAATATTTAATTATAGATAAAAGTTAATACTTTTTCAAAAGCAACATTTTATGATTTAAAAATAATATAAAACTTATTAAAATTAATTAATCAAAATAGTAGAAGAATGTTACGCAATTTAAATGATACTTGATTTCGTTCAAACTTTGATAAAAATCTCAGTGATCTAAAATCCATAATATCCTAAATTTCTTAATAGGGCTTAAAATTCAAATATTAAATTTCATATGTCAAGTTATAAGTGTTTTGGAGTTGTCATATTCACAGTCAAACAAACGAATGGGCAGTCAGACAAAGTGTCAAAAATGTGTTTTCCAAACTGAGAAAGATATGAAACATGGGGATTTGTAAAAATCTAGAGTTCAAATTATTGGATAATTACAATAGATTTTATATACTTCATATACGAGAAAATAAAAATATATTGGGAACATAATATATTCAATGGAACAATTTGCTATCGAGAATCCTACGACAACCTAGGAATTTAATATTGAAGAATTCATAAAAAAAATCATTATTCTTAGCAAAAACAATATATTCTAATTTTCTTAAAATGAAACTCCAGTAAATCATGATTTATATACAGCATTTTCTATACATATATAGAACAGATCAATATCCAACATCCTAATATTTGTCTTAAAAAGTGTCTAAAATTATAAGTTAGTAAAATTTTTCTACTTTGAATAAAAAACACTTCTTAAACTTTCGAATATTTGCATTTTATTAGTATAGTTAAAAGCTTATTTCTTCAAACCACTTAAAGACTTCGGATACTTTTTTTTTTTAACTTTTACGAACTAAATTAAAGAAAATATTTTTTTAAAAAATGCATTCAGTTATTCTAGAATAAATTAAACCTTAAAAAATGATAGGAAATAAAATGCAAAATTATCTTTGCGTACTATTAAGAAGTTTTAATTTTTTTTATTAATGCAAACGACTTGTTTACTTCGTTCTTTTAAATAAATGCACGACAACTTGAACTCCAAGCGAAAAAAAAAACGAAAGAAAAAAAAAAGAGAACCTGTATTAAATGTTTTCATTCGATTTGTAAGTGGAAGTTCCAAAAAAATCTGATACAGGAGTTCAATTAAAATTATGGAATGAAAACATCGATAATGCTTGAAGGAGGAAAAACATTACCACCAGAAAAATAAGATCTTTAAATGCATTTTACGAAAATTCATAGAACAAAAAAAAAAAAAAAAAAAAAAGAAAGAAAGAGAGAGAGAGAGAGAGAGTTTCTCGTAAAAGCAATTTGAAACGCATTTTTAAGAAGAAAATTTAGTGCAAATAGAAAACCATCCAGCACTTAAAAGTTTCGAAAATTCTTTCAAAAATATTAGGTATGTAAACTGCTTCTTCATATCCTTTAAGAAATATAAATTCTTATAGCCAATGGAGGAATTTAAAGAATGGAAAAGAAAGTTTTTATTAAAGAAAAAGATACAAAAACAATTTAATTTCAACTATCGATTTTTATATTCCACCGCCATTAAAACTAACACATAGAAAGTAGCTAGCTGGCGACATCTGGTGGCGAATCCACGTACTTCCAGGTATCGCTGATTACAAAATCAATATGCTAAATAAAAACGTTTTTCTTTGCTGGGTTGGGGAAGGGGTAGGAACATTCAGCGAGCTCCTTCTAGAAAAACAGAACGCGAGGAAATAGACGAGGCAGAGAGTAAAAAAAAATAAGTAAACAAACGCGCGCGTTTTTAAGCTTTTTTTTATATGTAAGTAAGGTTTGAGCTCCGAACGATAATATACAAAATTTAGAATAACAAAAAAGCGCAGACGATTTTTTCCCTTCCAACGTTTGTATCTATAAAATAGCAGTATAATGTCCGTAGAACTATGGCGTTTTTGAGTTACGAGGTGTTAGGGAAAATGTGGCTGTGGCGGATAAATTACGAGGGATCGAAAAACAAATTTATTTTCTGCACCTTCCACCATCACCACCACCCCTTTTTCTGGGCCGGAGGATTTTTTTTTTTTTTTTTTTCATATGCAGCGTTACGAAGTTAATAAACACACGCAAGGGCGCACTTGACGCCTGTTATAAATTTGTTCTCTTCATGTAATAGGCTTCTATTCCAAAACTTTCTCAAGTAAAATGAATTTTTATACTCTCGAGACATAAGTTTCCTTTTTTTTTTTTTCTGTCTTCCTTGTCTTGTCGTATAGTTTTTATGATTAGTTGTTGTTTTGTTAAAAAAAAAAAAACTGGTTTTGCCTTTGGCGATTTTTTTTTTAGATAATTCTTTTAAGCTAAACCGAGCATGGTTTCTATCATATTACGTCATCAACTGCCTAATATTATTTTACCTAAATAGAAATAAATTCATTACCGCTATGTATGTATGCTCTATGTTCCATATCTACTCTAAGGTCGTGGTGGTTCGGGACTGGACAGTTCGAGGTTCGAAATCTGATTCCATTAAATGTCTTCTGAATATGCGAGCCTATTGCACTTTAAATCTGAAATTATGGGCCAACCATTCTCCAGCTAGTGTGGTGCAAAAACTTGAGTGGAAGGATCCCAGCCAAGGTGTCCTTCTCTTTAACAGATTGGTGTTCAAAATTGCAAAGTTCATCCCAAGATAGCCCTAGTGTAGCTTTCAAAAGCAACATTAATTTAAGCAAATTGAACTAACCCATAACGGAGTTATTATTAAATAACTGGACTGAATTTAAACAAATTTTGTTCAATCATTTTTTAAGACAAGTAAAGGAACACTAAACTTTTCAAAGAACAAAAATTAATTAAATATTCAATTAAATAGAAATTATCCCAACTTTTGATTATTTTCGAAAATAATTCGGGGCAAAATTATTTCAGAAAAAAAATATTTTTACATCATATTTAAATTTTGAATTATACCTTTACAGTGACACTGATTTCGTTTCAATAAAATAAAAAAAAATCTAATCTAGAGAAATATAGAATAAACAGAATAGCGACACAACAAACGATGCCCTATAAGCAAAAACTTCACATAAAACTACTAACGATACGTAAATAAGTACTTTCAAGGCACCTTATAATAATTTATCTCATCTTTTCTCCACTATACTTCATTTCGCAGCATTTAAAACATATCAGGGTCTAAATATCGAGAAATATTTGCTGGAAGCATGCATGCAAGCCGATAAATTTGCCGTCCAAAATGATCCAAAATATCGTCCAAAGAAAAGAAAAGAACGATGCAAAAAAGGGAGGGAAAAAAGAATAAACGACAAAGAACGACAGACGAAAAGTGGCGACTGGAGGTGCGGGAGGTGGAAGTGGAACTCTGGCAAAACAAGCTCGTACCGAACGATGTATTTGTCTCTCTTATTTACCCTTTTACGAATAAATAGACTGGGAGGAAGGGAGGGGGGAGGTCCATCTCCCCCCCCCTTTCCCCCGCCCCTCTTTGCCTCCAAGCTGGTCGCTAACAGGGACTTGCCTCATTTACTGTAGAAACGCTTCATTCAATTTAGATCAACAGTGCTGAAGCAGATTTTCGTCTGCTAATGAATTATCTAGAATTGCTTCCCCCTTTTTTTTCTTATATTATTATTATCGTCCTTTACGTCTTCTTTCTCCCTCTTGCAACCCCACCTCTTTATTTTTATATACATATTTTTTGTCCCACTGCACTTGGCGTTAACGAAGGGTAAATGTAAAAAAGTGAAAAGGGAAAGAAAAAGGAGGAAAAAATGGGAAATATCCATTTACCTTTGCAGAATTTTATACTTGTACTTTCCGATGTTGAAGTAGGGCAGGCAAAAAAATATGAGAACTAACTAACTAAACATTAAAGTGAAATTTCTATTTCTTGTAATTTTTAAATATAATTTTGTAAGAACATTTTAGGCAGAAATTATTTATTTGGCAGAATATCTATAGATAATTAATCAATTTCACAATATTCTTATCCCTTAGTTGCAATACATCCAACGAGGTTATAAGTTCTCTACCAATAATCAGATCAAAGAATCCAAATTTTCTACTTAAAGATTTTAATTCCAACAGTTTTAAGCGGGTTTGTTTTAACCCTTTAAAGGGACATTTTCTTCTAGTCATATTATGTTAAAATATTTTTAGGCTTGAAATTAGAATAAGAAAAGGAATTCATTTAGCTTATTAGATAAATTTAATTTGATTAATTAATTAATTTGGTTAATTAATAATTAAGTAACAAATCAAGACGCATCATTTTGTCTGAGATAAGATAAAGAACTGAAGCATCTAAGTTTCTGACTTACTAAAACAATTTGTCAGAACTTATGCCAACCTACATAATTTCATACAAAGATTGATAAATTTGATGGGAAGCATACTTCCCATGGCCCTAGAAAGGGTTAAACAGAGCAATGAGCATATATAGCTGTCTAATTTTTTAAAAACATTGATGATCACATTGTGATTATAAAATATCTTATGGAACATGATATATTTTGAAAATTTGTGAAGACAGCAAAAATGATATTAAAAAGATTATTGCCATTTTTCTTCCGAAAAAAATGCTAAAAACATTTGAAAAAAGAGACTACAGATTCAAGGAAATGCTAATGATAATATATTTAAATCTTTGCAAAAAGGGTGAAAATTTTTATGAAAAATATGCGTTTTAAATTAATACTGGCGCTTTAAATAAAGCTGGAATAATTATAAATATTTTCTTAGGTAAAATAGGTTTTAAAAGTCAATAAAACGTTAGGAAAGCTTCAGTGTTATAAAAACGAGAATGAAAAAAAAACAAACCTATAACACATTTACAAATATCTAATTAAAGAATTATTTTTATACCGAAATTTTAAGTGGAAAAACAAAACGTTTTTTTAAACTGAAATTCGACCGTATTCTTTAAAATAGAAAAGAATGATTAAGCAGAATGGTTCTAAAAATTGAATACATTGTATCGTATTTATTTACTCTATCACTGTATGGTATAATATAATTACAAAATTAAATGTATATTTCTGTACATATATCAACCGCTAATATAAGAACTGCAAGAACATGATGCCAGATTATAGAAATAAATACAGACAAAGTAAGCATTCTTAAAAGGTTTCTATGACAATTGTCCGAAATGTAGTTACAATGAATTAATGTTAATTTATTAAATCAATTTATATAAACAAACTTTTCTATTTCTTATACATAACATTTTTTTGCAAAAAGATTTAATAAATTTTATAATCGTAAAAAAAGATCTACAATTTTATAGTTGCAAAAACATCTAATACATTTTTGGCCTAGATCAACCATGACGCCTAGATCACGGGGAAGACGCGCTACCCCTAAGCCAGGACGGTGGCATGATTTGTCTATTGAGAATAAGCGTGTGAGAGCAAATCAAACCTTACGATTTAATAATGTTAGCATAAAAATCTATACATTAATTAATGAAAAAAAGTCGACCAAATTTTGATGGAAATCTATACATTTAGTGGTAAGAATACATATTAAATTTCACCCTCTAGCTCACTGTGTGTTTGAGTTACGTGTTCCCAGACCGACAGGCATAATACCAAAAATATTTTTCTCCCTACTCAGGAAACGTGATTTGTCAAAATCTCGAGTTGGATTTGTTTGACAAATACAATACTTTGTGTATTTTGAATACAAGAAAGTAGAAAAGATACGCAAGCGTGCATCTTTTCTAGGTTTAAGAGAAAAAGAATAGCACCAAATTTTATTGTTGCTTCCTACGTCTTATTCATATATACTATTTCGCACGATTTATAACGTTGTAATACAAGCAACTATGTTAGAATTGTTTTCTAATGTTGTATTACAAGCAACTAAATTAGAATTGTTTTCTAATGTTGTAACACAAGCAAATAGATTAGAATTTTTTTCTAATGTTGTAATACAAGCAACTAGATTGGAATTGCTTTCTATTAAATCTGTGCTATACATTTTACATGATGCAACTTTTTCTGTTATTTAATTCAGAGACAAAGACAGTAGTACTCTTTTTGCGTCTAACTCTACGCCTCAACGCAAAAAGACTTTTTTCTGTAAACCTGGCCTTCCATTAAAGTTTGTAAACAGTGGTTCGTGATATTTTATATAATGTAAATAGTAACTTGTGCACTATTTACCCATTCAATTTGTGGCAGCTTTTCTTATTATTTTCTTGCATTTGGGAGAATTTTAAGAATCTTTTATTCATTAAAACAGAGTTTTAGCGATGCATTTCTCAGGATTTCAGCTTTCAACCAGTTTACAAACTGTTTCAGATCATCTGACAGCTGAGCTTTTAAAATCGCTTACGCCAAATCATCTGCCAAGGATGAAAGCAAGCAATCTATCCGAGGCAAAAAAAAAAAGCGAACTAAAAGGTTTCTAAAAGCATTAGAACAAAAACACAAACTTTTTTCAATTAAATTGTTCGACCAAACTAAATCTTTCGTCTCTTCAACCGCTGGATAAAAATGGCGAGATTGTCTTCGAAAATTAAGTTCGAATTCTTTTTTTTTTCTCTCTCTCTCCTTCCCAGAATCCTCCCTTCTTACCCATTTGCGACTCGATGCCATTTTCTTTTACTAAAACTTTTTGCAGGCTTTGGAACAACTTCAAAATACAGAGGCGTCCCTGACGATAAAGTAGTGCACACGCAGACGATATCTTACAGACAAAACGGTGGAAGTCGAAGTTGGAGTGTTCTTTTTTTTTTCTCTCCCGCACACATACACATATATATATACAGAAGTTCTAAAAACTTTTCTTGACGAAGAAGGGAAAATTTTAAATTGCGTTTCTTTCGCAAAAGAATTACTTCGTCGACTCGGACAAAATGAAACAGCTGTACAACAATGAACTTTCCACTTTTAAAGTTTGCAGCTTAAAAAGGGGCCAAAAAAATAACCCTACTGGATAGGGTAAAAAATAGGGAAAAAGAAACCAGTGTTTCATTCGCGCTGACTTTCTCATTACTTTTTCTGCCCGGACTCCAAGAAAGCTGATGGTTTTCTCTTTTTATTTTTTTCCACTTATTTTTCTATTTTTTTTTTCAAGTCCCTCCCTCCCCCTTTTTTTTTACTCTTTAAACCGAAGTAATTTAAGCACGGTGCGGTGTTTTTCACAGAGGCGTTGATTTTTCATCTTCTATGCGTAATTCCGAAAGGTTGGGGAAAAAGCAAAAAGAATTTACAGTACGCTTCAACGGATCGCATGAAGTGATAAAATTAAAGCAAGGAATTTTCGAGGCCTCCTATTTTGTTTTTAATTCCATTTTATTTGGTTTTTGTATTTGTATGATAACAATACTTTTCCCGGCAATTGTTTTTCCCTTCAGTACGAGGATTAAATAGCTCCACAGTTGCCACTACTAATTGAGAAACTTTCTCCCTTCCGCAAATCTTATAAATAAAAACAACTTTCGGTGCAATATTCATTTCCGGTAAAAGTAAAGAACACTCTTTTTTTCGACGACTATGAACGTAATTTTCTCTTTTTCGAGTTTTACTTTCTTTCTTTCTTCTTTTTTTAATTCGAAAAGAGGAAAGATATTTTTCCCGTTTCATTCTTTTTCATGCGTCTCCCTTCTAAACAGAGTAATGGAGCATAATTAATGACTTCTCCTTTAGCTGTGATTGTAACTGAAGAACTTTTTTCCGTAGTAGGTCGCAGTTTTGGAATGCAATCATACATCCAAACATGCAGTTATTTTTTCAGTTAAGCTTTACACTAAAGGTAAAAATAACAAGCTCTAGATCTGGAAATAACAAAAATATATTTGCATTTTAATTGCTTTTATAATTACAAATCGTTTGGTGATTACTACTTTCAAAATTTTGATTTTTCTTTTATATAATAACACGTTTTTAAAATTTCTCCTTCATGTTAGCATATTTGATTAAAAAGGTTTTCCGTAAAATGGAGTTCATGCGAGTGATGATATAATCATGTGACAAACGTAATTGCGCATGCCATTTAACACTGCTGATCTATGACGTTATATCCATTTTCTATTGTAAAATGGACATTGGATTACAAAATTAAATTTACATATAACGTATGACGCATAAAACGCAAGATCAAGTTGTCTTTTTCTGAAAATTTTATCATATGTTTGATTTTATCAACAATTGCTTTTTGAGTCTACTTTTGGTTTTTATACATATAAATTAAATATTTTAGAGTATCATTTTCATTCAGGTCTTCGTTTTTAACTTAAAATATCTTAGTAATAAATCCGATATAGAATTAGTTTTAGAAAGGATGCTTATCGAAGGTAAGAGAATGAAATAAATGTATAATTAACCACTTTGTATGTAATGAATTCGCCTTGAATTACTAAATTTTTAGTTTTAAATCTGCAATTAAGCAATATTAAGAAATTTAAAATGAAAAAGAGGCACTTCAGTATCTGAAATACCCCGTACCATTGGAATACAAATAAACAATTAATGTTCATAGGATGTACCAATAAGTTAGGAAATTTAATAAGATTTGAAGTTCAAAGTGTAAACAGTTAATAAACAGTTAACTGATAAGAAATCTAACATGACAACAATGGATATTATTTTTCAAAATGTGGATGAAAACATAATTCAAAAGATGTTAATTTTATTTTTATAAAATCTTTTAAAAACTATACTTTGAAAATACAGGGTGCTTTTTGCTGATTAAAAATACCTACAGCATTCAAAAATCTGCTATTAATATGCTGAATATGGAAAAAAAATCAGCACATTGAAAAGTTTTCACGTAGGGTAGAAGTCTCCTCTTTGACAAAAGAGACAATTTATCAGTTATTAAAGAGAGAAAATTGAATTCGCTTTTCTAAAATGTGAATGAGCAAAACTCAAAACACCTTAATAACGATTTTTATAGCAAGTAATTGTAAACAAATTAAATAAAGAAGGAAATATTTAATTTGAATCACATTAATTATAGATTGTTTCGAGAACGGCAAGGCAAGTGCAAATATTCGTTTCCATGGATGGGATCGAGAAAAATGATAAGTAAATTTGTTTCCCAATAAGTCAACGTCCTATTGATGGTCAGAATCTTTATTAGAATGAAAATAATGCATTTTCCTTCTTTCATTTTATGCTGGAATATACTATAATAATATGTTTAAGTTTTTTTCTTAATTTTTATAAAATATTATAGTTATATCCATTTTGTTTTAAGAAAACATTGCGTCTATTATATAAAATGAAAACATCTACTAGAGAGAAATTGCTTACATTTATGTTTTGAAGCTGGCAACAATTATAAAATTTAGAATTCATTATCTTCTACCTATTATCAACTGAAAGCATTTATGTAACTTTACGGAATTTTCGGATTCTTCATCTGAGTGTTACTTTTTTATATTTTATTCTTTTACTATTTGAATTAAAATTACTCTTGTTCACTATTGTAGGATTCTTAATTTGCCATATCGAGAAAATGAATAAATGAAAGTACCAAAATAATATAATTCATAGAATATAATACTCAGTACTTCTAAGTGGGCAAAAAAAATGGCTTCCGGCAAGATTAAATGCACTCGATTATCATCGTACAAAAGTTCGAATTAAAAGTAGAAATTTAATGATCCATGACAGCGCTTAAGTAAACAATTTCACAAATTTTTTTGTTAGAGATAATGTCTAACCAAGTAATTAGACGTAATAATTTAATAAAAGACTTTAGCAGTTCGGATAAAAATACTACCTTTTAGCAAATAAAAAATTCTTTATACTAAATTAAATCAACTAGTCAGTTTGCTAAACATTTAATTTTCATCAATTCAATTCTTGGGTTTTATTAAAATACGTTTTTTTTTTTAAATATTTTTTTTCCAAAAAGTATTGTGTATTTATTTTCGAAAATATATTAATATTTTTAAAAGCAGTGCTAATTCTTTCTTAACAAAATAAATGTCATAAAAGGATAGAAACTTAAAGAGGAATTTTTTTCAAAAAAAATCATGAAAAATTAACAACACAACAGAACTCTTTCGAAAAAAAAAGGCATTTATTTTCGCATGTATTTAATTCCTTTCAACATCTCTTCCTTTTAAATTCGACTGATTTTAGAACAGAGATCTACATTTCATACAATTTAGGAAAAAAGTAGCTACAGAAGACTAAAGTTGTCACGCTATAATGAATAATTATAAAATAAAAAAGTGGAAATTCCAGATAATTTTTACATTAAATATAAAAAGAGTATGATATAGTTAGATGGCCACAATCAGCCATCTAACGGCTGATTGCGGAGATAATGGTATAATATTCTATTAAAGTATTATTTCAAGAAATTAAAAATTGAGTCCCTCTAAACTCACAATTTATCATATCATAAAATTACTGAATTATTAATTGCATTAAATTGGCAAAACATACAAGGGGACTGAAAAGATAAAATTCACGATCACTATTTATATGTTCACATGACAGCGATATGCAAAAAATTAGAACAAAACACAAATACGTAAATGATTTTGAAATATTTTTTAAAGATTATAATCGTTAAATTTTCATTTGAAATAAAACATGTAAAGTTCGTTTTCACTTATAAATACAGAAAATATATGAAGCAACACGAAATGGCAGTAATAAACAGCAAAAACCTAGAAAATTTCTTAAAAATATTTGTCATTTGCAAATATTATTTTTATTAGTTACAAGCACAATTTTATTACTACACGACATCTTTAAAAATTCTCAATAAATCATCATTGGTGAGGGTTTTTCTTTTGTTTGTTTCTTTTTTGTTGGGTTATTTCTCTGATTTCCAGCACAAACTACATATACCCATAAAAAAATGCGCTCATTCATAAAATGGGGGGGGGGAAGAAAAATGGCGGAAAGCTGTAACTACAATTGTAGATAACAAAGGAAGTAGATCTATCCTCGAAGAACGCAGCAAGCGAAATCAGAAGCGATGCAGGCATTACAACAGCTTTCGGAAATTCACGGCGCGATTTAATGCTTCCCGGAGGACCCTTGCAAAACCAAAACCCCATTTTTCTTTCAGCACTTTCAGTTTCTATTTGAAATCCCATAGCCTACTTTACTTTAACCACTCAACGCTGCTCTTCTTTTGTTTGCTGGGTCACGGATTAAAGCAGCGGAGGCCACTAGATGGCGCTGCATTCCCAGATGGAAATAAAATGCGCGGAAAGGAAATCGCTTGGCCTTTTCCAAAAAAAAAGAAGAGTGGTGGGATTTTTTTTAACACATATGTTTGTTTATTCTGTTTTTTTTTTTTTTTTTTTTTCAGGTTTCCCACCCCACTTCTAGACAAACCCCACGTGGTTAAAGTTACATAGAGAGCAGTGCTTCAGAGATGGGAGATTTTTTTTTGTATGTGTGTTTTTTCTTTCGGGTACTTAGGGAGACAATTAAAAATAGAACGAATAGATCCGAAACAGCGTTAATAATATTTAAATAAATTTTTAGCGATCATATTTTATTATATATCAAGCCTTATTAGTCAGATTGATTTTCATAATCAACATTCGATTAAGAATTTAAATTTAAAGAATTTTTAACCAGGAATATACATTCGACGAAACGATTATAAAAGTATTGTAAAATCTTGATATTATGTAAAATAAATAAATTATGAAACTTCATAAACTTTGAATATTAACAAATCAGAAAAATATCTGTCCATATGTTTATCAAAAACAACATCTAATTCATAAATCGAAGTTTACTATTTGGAAAACATCATTATAGAGAAAGTTGCATTATGAAGCACTGTTTAATATAAATTCCGTTTTACAAGTTGTTATGATTATTTTTTTTTAAAAAAAAGTCACTCAGACTTTTTAAAAAGCATATTATAGGGGATTTTTTTAAAACCAGAAATAGAATGATATCCAAAAATCGGTCCATGAAAAAAATTATATAACTTTACATTAGTTCCAAATATTCAAAAAACAATAATTTGATAATTATAAAAAAAAACTAATAAAATATTAGTAATTTTGAAATTACGTATAATTGCCATATCAATGTCATTTTTGTTCGCCAAGAAGTTACGCATCTTTTTATTTTCAATGCTAACATAGAATGATCAACTATCCCCCATATAACCTTGCTTTATGGAAGATATGATTATGGATTTTTTAACCTTTACATAAAATAAAGGTTACAAAAAAATGAAAAAAAAAATTGCCACTAAACAAGCAGAAAGTAATAATTTGAAACGAATTAAGATAAAATTTAAAACGTATTTACAAAATGTTTGAAATTACATAATATTTTTTATGTGCTCTCATAGTCAAACACAGATTTATTTTTTGTTCTTCGTCAGGCTTTCTATTATTTTATTATATATACAACAAATTTATTTTATAAAGTCACAAAATAATTAGAAATACCATTTTATAAGTCATTCTATGCGGTTCATTTTCTGCTAAGAACACGTGATTTCGATTTGAAATCAGTCGCAACTGCATGTTCCCTGTTAGCTCAAAATATTACGAAAAAGCACGGGATTGATTGCATTGCAAAAATATTTTCAAGAAAAATTTTAATGCGGGCAGAAAACACATAAATTGAGGGGGGAAAAGGAATGAAACTTTAATGCGTTCCCATTCTTTTAAATTATCTTAGAAATACAGAAACTGCTGGGTGTAAAACGTTTTTAGGATAGCTAAAAGGTAGCATCAACATATTAGATATCATTGCGAAGCATACGACTGAATGGATTACCAAGAGTATTTAAAATGACGATTTTAAAGTATTAAATTGCAAATAAACCGGGGGGAAAAGAATGACATATAAACATAATTTCATTTCTGCAAATTATCTTAAATATATATAAAAAAATACTTAATAAATCAACTATCAGGATAGCAAGGAGTTAACACCGACGCCTAAAATATTGCACCGACGGGAATTTAAAGCAGATAATTCAAATTTATACAGAAAAATAAGAGGAATTAATAAAATTATACCATTTAGTTAAATTTTCTTAAAAATTAGAAACCACTCTACATAATACACAGTTTCCCAGAATAACAAAGAGTCAATGCCGACATTTTAAATATCATTGTGAAGCATAGGGAGAGATTATGAAGAGATTTAAAAAAAACAACAATTCTAACATGCACAGAGAAGCAAATAAATTTTAAAAAAAAAAGAATGAAACTTAAACATCCTCCCTACATTTAAATTCTTTTAGAAATACTAACTGAAGGCATTCTTTTAGAATAACTGAAGGCATTACCAGGAGATTTTTAAAAGACAATTCTAACGTGTATAAAAACGCAAATAAACTGAGAATAAAAGAATGAAACTTAAACATCATTCCATTCTTTTAAATTCTTCTTAGAAATACAGAAATTTCTGGATGTAACCAAGGTTTTAGGATGGCAAAGAACTAACACTGACATATTATATTTTGAAACCGAAGGCATTACCAAAAGATTTTAAAAAGACAATTCTAACGTGTATAAAACGTGTATATAACGTGTATAAAAACGCAAATAAACTGAGTATAAAAGAATGAAACTTAAACATCATTCCATTCTTTTAAATTCTTCTTAGAAATACAGAAATTTCTGGATGTAACCAAGGTTTTAGGATGGCAAAGAACTAACACTGACATATTATATTTTGAAACCGAAGGCATTACCAAAAGATTTTAAAAAGACAATTCTAACGTGTATAAAACGTGTATAAAAACGCAAATAAACTGAGTATAAAAGAATGAAACTTAAACATCATTCCATTCTTTTAAATTCTTCTTAGAAATACAGAAGTTTCTGGATGTAACCAAGGTTGTCAGATAGCAAAGATCTAGCACTAGCATCGTAGGTTTACACACATAAGGCTAAATGGATTACCAGGAGATTTCAAGGAGACAATTCTAACATGCATAAAAATGCAAATAAATTGAGAGGAAAAAAATGAAACTTAAACGTCATTCAATTCTTTGAAACTGCTCTTAGAAATACATAAATTGCTAAACTCAACTAAGTTGCCAGGATAGCAGAGGGGTGACATCAACTCTGAATAGGGCGAAAATTACTTTGGATAAAACCTGTATCGAAACAACAGCAAATCTAAACAAAGAAGGCACAAAGCAAGAGGGGAGTGAGATGGGCCAGGAACAGAAAAAAAAGGAATAACAGTAAGAAAAGGGTACAGATAAGAGCCAAATAAAAGGTTCGAAAGAGGGATACAATACGCCAAATCAATAGCAACCGGGTGGGGGGAGGAAGCGCTGCCAAAAATTGATTCTCCATCTGTATTCTCCAGGGATGCAAGGACGATATATATAAATAAAACAGGAGGAAAAAGAAAGAATTGTCCTGAAAATAAATGAAAACAAAATAAAATAAGTCTTCTCGGCGCGCTATCCGATGGAACCGTTGATTTTTGAGGAAAAAGAAACAGGAGAAGGGGGGGGGGGGGTATCGAATAATAAAGACAACTTTCGGAAATAAGGTGTTTGAGCGAACAAAGAAAAAAAATGGCCGAAATGTTCACCTTTTATCACTTTTGAAGGAACTGGAAGGAAGTGTAAAATGGTAATTCACATGCGCATAAAATATAATACATAATAAGCTTAGTCTTTTTTATAACAAATTGCATGCTAATTTTTAGCGAATTTGTAGTGAAATACTGAAACGAATTATAATTTTAAGTTATTAAAATGCAAAATTATTTAGGAACAACTTTTCAACTTTCCTGTAACAGAATTCTTCAACCTCAACTGTATTATTCTCTAACAGTTGAAACAGGGATAAGACAAAAATGTTGGTAAATTTTACTTGAAATACAATATATAACATCATGAAAATAATTCTTAAATAAAATGCTCCGTTATAATTAAAATTAGAATAATGAATCATTAGATATATAGGTTTACTATTTTAGTTTACAACAGAAATATCAAACATAAATCAGACCTAATGTGATATGTATAAAAAATATTTGGTAGGAAAAAAAATGGGTAATTTTTTATAAATCAAATATGGGTAATTTTATATGTGTAATTCAAACATATTTTATTTTAACATATTTAATTTTATATGAGTAATTCAAAATTTATACGGGTTATTCAAACATAAATCAAACACAATGTGATAAATATGATACGTATAAAAAATATTTTGCAGTATAAAAAATAGGTAATTTTATTAATGCTTCAGCAATTCCTCGCTTTAATTTTTTTTTTTCTAAAAGTAAATTTTTAAGAATTGTAATAGCAAGAAGTTAAAATTGATATGAACATAATATTTGGAATAAAAATGCTTATATACACAGAAATGTGTTTTCATTCTACATTTGTAAACACAAGTAATCATTTATAAAAAATCATTAGCGGAAAATTCGCTTCTCAAATTTTCAATTTATTTAATCGCAACTGTATATATATATATATATATATATATATATATATATATATATATATATATATATATATATATATATATATATATAAGGATTTTTTTGAAGCAGTAGCAGTGGCTGAAGTCAGAGAAGACACTTTGAATTTTTGAAGTCGTTTTATTCTCTCCCAGGAGACATGATTTATTTGTACAAGAGGCGCGGGGGAGCTTACGTCCGCTCACAGAGCGACACAAGAGCAGATTAGCGTAAAAAGAGGGAGAAATTAATTATCCCTGGTCTTATATAACCATGAGATTTTGATAGGGATTTTTCTACACACGCCGATTATAAAACAAGGGACACACAGGGCTCTTTTAGAAGAATTTGTTTAGATCAGCAACTTCTTGTCTCTTCACTTGGAGCGTAGACGAAAGCATTTTACAAAGCTTCTGTTGAATTAATTAAGTAGAAAAAGTGGAATGGGATCAGGAAATAAGAGAATATTTTAGAATGAAGTTACTATGGGCGGAATTACGATAAAACTTTGGAAATTAGTTAGAAATGAAATTAGAGTTTAAAATATCATTATATATATATATGGACAACTAAAAAAGAATAAAATTATTTTAGTCGAATAATTAATTAATTAATTTTTTTATATTCCAAGAAGTCTTATAAAATAAGATTTTTATTATTTATTGCTAAGATGTAAATTTTTCTGTAGAGAAATCGAAGACAAAAATCAAACTACTTTTGAACTTTTCCAGTTTTGTTCTTTATTGAATCTGCTGGACATAACAAATGTATGTCTTGAGCATTGAGATTAAAGACAAATGTAAACTTTTTCGAAGTCACGTCTGTATTCTTATCTTAAGATACCACTTTCATTCTGAGCAGCTTGTTTGAGGAGACTGAAAACAAGAGAGAGAGGGAAAAAAAAAGAAAAGAAAGAAGATAGTCTCACACCAATTGAGGCATCGACTCACAACTCAACTCTCCTTGAAAGAAATGAGAGGAGAAAGCGATCCTTTTCGTGTATTAAAAGGCTACTTCAAAAGAAAAATCTGGTCTGAAGACTGGAAGTAAGAAAAATAAATAAAAAGAAAAACGAAAATAAAAAGCAGACGATACCTTTTCCCCCATTCTAACGGAGTGAAGTTGAGAGGAAATTTCGCAATCGAATTCGTACACCCTCACTAACTCAATGGCACGTTTGTTTTGAAAAGTTAGTTTTCTCCGAAATCAACGTGCTTTGTGCGTTTGGGATAAAGAAAAAAAAAGAAAGAAGGAAAAAAGAAAAACAAACCTCGAAAAGGAAGAAGAGTTGGTCGAATTTTTAACTTTCTAGTCGTTGGGAATTTCGTACCTTGTTTCCGTTTGCAAAAGAAAATACCGTTATCTTCCACTGAAGAAGTCTAATCTACTGAGTAACTATAGCAACCGATTATTTTGTAAGCATTTCTGATCTTTGTTTATTTTTTTTTATTTTATTTTCTTGCACCCTGACCTAACGCGGAATTACTACATTTTAGAATTTAGGTAAATTACAGAAAAAAAAATGATACAAAAATCAATTAATTGGAAACTTGTAATTTGTATGAAAAATTCTCAAGTCAATACAAAATTTCTAGCAAGCTCTTTAAAGCGGTAAAAAAAAATGGTGGCAACCCAAAATTTGAAAGCATTTGCGCAGACGATATTTTAGCTGATAATAAATAAAAAGAAATTTAATTTAAAACGCAAGCGGCAATTTTTATTGCAATCAGAGAGCTAAGATGACTTTCTTATTTATTTTTTTTCTTTAAAATCAATAAATAAATAACAGTTAAATTTTATGTAATTTATAATATACAAAAAAGAAACCTCACACGTTTATAAATCTGTTGTAAGGAATAACATGTCGACAGTCCATTTTTCATAAGTAGTAAAATCAGTAGCTACAAAATAATACATTTCAAGGAAATTGGAACAAAATAATAAAAAATGGCTAAAAAAACAGACAAAATTCAGCTGAAATCTTTGGAATCTATCCAGTTTATAGGTGTATTCATGAAAATTCTATTAATCAAAAGTAATATATTTTTCTAACAAGTGCATATTACAGTCTTTGATCGATACGGTTACGAACAATAAAGAATAATTTTAACGAAACTCTTATTCCCTTTTTTTGGTTTGTAGCTCTAATTTCATGATGTTTTTAAATCCAAAAAGCATTAATTATAATTTTTGATGCATAGTAGCATTAGAAAATGTAATAAACAAAGAAAATGTTATTCATTGCTAGCGAAACGCTTAAAAAAATGGAAGCTTTCTACGAAGTTGCTCGACATTATTTTTTTAAATAAAATGTCGTTTGCTGTTTTAAATTCGTAGCCTCGTTTGCAGAGGGCGTGAACTGTGTATGACAGCAGCTCCCCCCTTTTCAACTAAACAATATGCATCTCTGTCGGTCGGCTAAACTTTTTTTTATGAATTAAAGCTCTCATTAATTCTCTTTGTTTTCATGTTTCAGCTCTAAGCGGATGATGCAAGGATAATTGCCACCCCTTTTCATATGCATTCACTTGAAGAATTAAGGAACTTAATTCTCTCTCCCCCCACTCCATTCAATGATAATTTTGTTTCTCGATTGTCATAAACAGAAAAGACGGCAAACGATTTTTTTTAAAAATCTTTTGCTGTATGGTTGACGAAAATTGAAAAGCTAGTATTATCTTGCTCAAGATAGGAATAGGAAGTTTTTCATTTTTTATGTCCCACGCCTTTCTAACATAACAAGGATTTCTAAGAACAAGTTTTTCGAAATTTGTGGCTTTGACATCTTAAACAAAAAGGTTTTTGTCATCAATTTTCCTTTTATTTATTCATGTTACTTTTACAGAGAGTATGCATTAAAATTTGTTCATAATAATGCAATGGCGATAAATTATAGGTGTGATTAATTTAATAAATAAGAATAGAAATCTGAAATATTTAAGGATATATGTACAAGGATTACATCCAATCTCTAATTAACTTCAATTCCGAAGTCAAGAAAAAAAAAATATCTGCACTATTAAAAAGATCTTTTCAAAATAGTAATATTAACACACATATTCCACTTATTCTGATTTCCAAATATGTGTTAATTTCAACTCTTTTTCATCAAGAAATAATGGTAAGATAAATGAATAAATTTTTTCCGATCAAATGATCTGAATAAAAGGCAAGAATACAGTAACTGCCTTTAATTTAAACGTTGCAGATTAAATTTCATGCTTAAAATGCGATGGTATAATAATAAAAATAACAATATCGGGAGAATATTTTTATTTGTTATATAATCTAGAGCAGTGGTTCCTATACCACAACGTTTTTGAATAGGCCTATTTTATATTTAGTGTTTTGTGCAACAGTGAAATTAACTAATTGTATTGTTCTTTCAACAAATTACTAACATTGTTGACGATGTTGTTGCACAAGATGTTGTACAAAGGAGATTTGATATTCACAAAATTTAGTAAGAAGTGAGTATGTATTCCTGCCAACACTTTTCGAATTTTTCCTGTCAGGATTTGGTTCATGTAGATTTGAAAGTTAGTTTTATTAATGTTAGTATGAAGTTAAGTATAAGTGACTGCATTAATTATTTTAATAATAGTTAAAAACAAAAATAAAAACATATTTCGTTTTTATTACAATGAGAATATCAATTTGAAGTGTATTTCCGATAAAAAAATTCTTCTTTTTTAGAATCTATCTAAATTGCCATTTTTTTTTTTTTTTTTTTTTACTTTAAATATGAACAGTACATTCGATATTTCGTGCATTTCGTTAAACAAGTAATATTTAATATACGAAAAATCCTGTACAATTATACTTTAGCAGCTATTCCCTTAATTCACTCTAGATTCTCGATAACATTGTACAAAATTGATCGGTAAATTTAAATTATGCCATCAGTATCCATTGATGAGCTTAAAAACATTTATAATAAATACATATCCGAAACCAAATACTATTATGCATAATTTTAAAGAAAAACAGAATTGGAAAAATATATTATTAAGTAAATATTCATTAATTTAAAAATATTTGTATCACAATAAAAACATGAATTTTTTTCAGACTTAATCCTACATATTAAATTCGAAGCAAGCAATTCAGAAACCATGTAAAAGTAACTTTTTTAAAACTCTTCACTAAGCAGAAACGGAAAAATGTGAACAAATAAATTATAAAAGGTGCACACTGGTTCAAATTTAAATTCACTTTGCTCATAATCTTCCAGCAGCATACCTACAACTAACCTCCAAGTTCCTTATATCACTAATTTCATCAAAATGTGAGCTCGTCGGCTTTTTCGACTCAGCAGCGCCATCTCGCGATAATAATTGGAACGCTAATAAGCGCAGACCGTTGACGTTGCACAATAGAAATGACACAGGAAAATGAACAAGGCTCTTTATTAGAGCGTGGGTTGAGTGCTTATTTAGCTCGTACTGCGGGCAGCCATGTATCATATCTTTCGATTATATGCTCGAGGTATTTCGCATCCGATGTGAGCAGAGGGATTTTAATTATTGTTCCACTGTTAACGAGATAATGAGAGACTGTTAAAAAGAAAAGGATTAAGGAGTTAATTATTTCTGTACATAAACTAAGGATGGTCTTTGCGTTATACTATTCACCGAAGGGGTGTTTCTGATGTAAGGCCTTAATTTGGAGTATACAGTATGCATAAAATAATGTTTATAAGTGTTAGACAGTACTTTCTGTTGGAAGCTACAAGTTACATACTTAGTTAAATATTTATTAATTTAAAAAGATAATTAGCTAATATTGTTTCCATCATAAGAAGAATATTTTTATTTTTGGATATTTTTTTACAGGAATTGATGCATTCATTAAGGAAAACATTATATTTGCCTTTAACACCCCGGGTTTCATAATTGTTACATAATACTAAGAATAGAAGTATAGAAATATATTAATTTTCTATAAAATAATAATAACTCGGGTAGAAATATAAACATAAGGGAATAAGCGTGTATTAACAAAACATCGACAATTACAGTTAAAACTAATCTACAATCCTTTAAAAAATTAAATATCGAAGACTTCAGAATTTAGATTTACATTGTTAGAGCTGAGACAAAAAAAAAATGAAGCTGAAAAATCAAATTACTCTTTAGTAAATGTTAACTCAATTTGATTTAAAGACAAACCAACTGTGGGCACGATAAAAGCTGAAAGCTGTCCTTTAGCACATACTGTTTGCCAAACATTTGCAACTATAACAGGGCCAGATTATCAAACAGGCAACTACCTAAAGGCCCTCAAATTAAGAAGGGGGAGGGGGAGAGACTCAGTGACTCGATAGTTTTTGCTATATCTTCGGAAGAATGAAAATTTGTTTCTACGCGTTTTAACCATATATTCAAATTAAAATCAAGCAAAGGTTAAATTTCAGAATATTATTTTAATGATTTTTTTTAGTTTATATTTGAAAATTTAGAATATGTTAAAAAAGTTTTGTAAATTTTTTTACAGTAAAATTACATTTAAAGTTAATTTTTTTTTATTCGTTGTAGATTGAAAACAGTTCTCTTGAAAGGACCCATAGTTAAATCTCTGCTATTTCAGCTGTGATAATACTTGTAACGTAAAGATTGCTTATTTAGAGATTAAATCAGAATCGAGAAAAAATATCTCGTTATAGCATGGGGAAAAGAAGCTCCGAACATCCCATTGCTTAAAGACCGCTACAGAGCTTAACTCGGTTCTGAATTTCAAATTCGTAGCCGTCTGAGACCATACACTTCGACCCTCGTCTTCGAATTCATCTTGAACTTTTCGTATAGCTGCTTCAATTAAAAATTAGGTTTAAATTATATGGCATATATCACCCAATTTTTACATAGTTTATTCTAAAGACCAACATTAAATAGAGAAAACACGGTAACGATTAAAATTGATTAAAGAAAGCGAGACACAATTTTAATGACTTAATCAAAATAAAAAGGAGCTAAATAATAACATTAGTTTTATAATCTTATTCTCAGCTGTCGTAGCACAAAGTATCTAAAGTCATACAAAGCAACCACTTGTAGATTCACAAACAAAGCAAACTAGCTGGAGAGTAAGTTAGTAAGTAAAGAACCAACTATGCTGAATGATGCTACCACTACATTTACGGAATCCTATTGAAATGCTGTCTATCAGTTGGCTTTAGAGACATTATGGGATATATAAACGCACTTCTAATTAATAATGTAAAATAAAATCTACTTCTAATAAATATAACAAAATTAGTTAAATTTAGTCAAAATATATTTTTACATTAACAGTTAGTAGTTTCCGAACTGGCACATACAGGACTTTAAAAAAAAAGAATTATGCAACGTATCTAGACACTGTTGTTGTTGCGTATTCCCCTTCGAATGAACACCAATTCAAACCAAGTTCATGATCAAGGAAAACGGGGTGCAGTATCTTCTGAGGTTAAAGATCCCTGAGCACCCGAGGGCAGAAGTCTGACCGTAGCTCATATCACACACTCGCTTGCACAACCCCTTTTCACACAGAAGCTCTTTTACACAACTCACAGATAAGTCACAGGATAGAGAACAACTAGGCCTGAACCATGACTCGAACCCGGGACATCCAGAACACGGGGAAGATGCGATACCCCTAGGCCAGGACGCCCGGCGCATCTAGACACTGATTTCATATAGACATGGCTCTACAGCTTAATGTAATAAAAAGGGGGATGGGGTAGGGATTCACTGCCAAAATCACCGACAGAGAGCACAATATTAATAACAACACCACAGCATTAAAAAAAAAAGAGGAAAATCCAGAATTTCTAGAAACGACCCTAAACCTCATATTTTATTTATACTCACACATTCATATTGAACGAGAAACAGCTTCATAGCTGGGGGTGCTTTGGGGATGTAAACGGGAACAAAATACGACGGAAGGTTAAGGGAGGGAGCAGAAAAAAAAAGTTTTCAGTGCAAATAAAATAAATGTGGAGGGAAACACTAGAAGCAGAAGACAACAAAATGTAAAACTAAATCCTCTGGCTTCCAATTTAGCCCTAAGGCAGCCCAATCTTCCACCGTTTGGATGTTACAACGCAGAAAATTTTGTTTACTGGAGTTCGGGCAAAGCGTAATTAAGCATTGCCTACTTTCACCGTTTGTTATTCGGAAGCTTCCTTCGCTTTTTTTTCTTTTATCTTCTTTTTTTTTCTGCGCCATTTTTATTCGTAATGAAAGAGAATCGTTTGCTTAGGAAAGCTGCGATTACATAATGAGGGTTCTGAAAATAAATGTTCTTTATTGTGTGAACTTTGAATGCGGATTATTCTTATGAAAAGGGGGAAAGTTTGATAACGTTTTCTCCAGCAATTGCTCCGAGAAGAATTTTTTTTTCTTTTCAAAAATTATTTTTAAAGAAGAATGAAAAATTTTTACAGAATTTAAGATAGCAATTTACTTATTTCACCTTTTATGCAGACGACTTTTAACAATTTCTTTTATTAAATGTCGAAAAGGCGAAATTAAAAGAGAGGAGTAAACAATAATTTGTTTCTTTAATATCATGACTAAATTGGAAAGAGAATTTCCTGAAAAGTAAATAATCCGCTATTTTATTTCAGTGTTTTTGATGTACAGTTTAGAGGCACAATTAAATAGGGAAGATTTCTCTATAAAAAGTCAAAAAGGCAACTCGTGTGCGTTCACCAAACGATTATTTTTCTTCGTTTTATTTCAAAAGAAAAATTTGCTGGAAACTAAGATAAATGCATTAACATGAATTAAATTTTCATTTCTTATTCAAAAAATAAATTTAACAGTTCCTTCAAAACACCATCATTGATCATACAAATATATAAAAAAAAATTGGGGGGGGCACATATAATTTATATAGAATCATACTGGGTTATCTTAAATTTTCAGTTAATATGTAAAATTAAATTTTAAAAGAAATAATAATAATGGTCTTATTCTTGGCTGATGATGAGATGGGTTGAAATCTATTTTAATATGTCCCTTCATGTCGCCAAGGATGCCAACAATGCTAAGCATTAACAAGCAAATAAGCTGAACGACTCGGTTTGATTATTTGGATTACTATATCGGCGATAAACTGAAGGCACGCATTAGAGTAAATTTTATTTAACCTATGAGATAGATTGTCACTTACTAGTGATATACAGCAGTAAAGAATATACAGTCACAATCATCCATTTAAATTCCATTCAACAAAATGGAAATCTTATTATTATTTTTTTTCCATATATTCATTCCATTCCATAAACTCAACATGCCATTTACATTATCAATTATACTTTACTAAAGATCTATAAAAAATGTGACCGATTTATATCATTAGTAACAAATAAAATCTAGTATTTCTGGGTTAAGGAATAGACTCAGTTCTTATTCACATCTTCTGGATTAAATTCCCCATTTTGGTCCCCCCCCCTTCTCCCATTACAGATATTACCATTTTGAAAATCAGAACTTTAAAAGAGTTGTGATTCAAAACAACCAATCAGGCAAACCAAGAAACAAACCAATATAATAATCTTCTCAACCATATTTATCTTTTGTTTAGATTATTGTTTTCATTTCACACATAGTTGCAAATTTAAGATGTCAACACACATATAAAAATAAACTTCCGAAATGGAGATCTGATTACTTTATCCCCATGGCCTCACCTTATCGTGAACTATTATCAAATAAAGAAGGTTTATCAAGATTCGACCGCTTAGAAGTCAAACAATTCATCAATCACCTAAAAAGTATACGAGACTTCACAACATATTTGGAATACTTTAAGGATGGGTGATGCTACATCAGCCTAATGTTTTGTATCAGGTACACAAAAGTATTAGATACGCAAAACTGATACAGATTAAAAGTATCAGGCACTCAATATTAGTTTTTAGATTCGATTGATGCCGATTGGTTTATCTTCTCTGCTTCATTCGTTTTCGATGAAGTGATAACATATAAATAAATCTGTTTCAAAGAATTAGGTTACTATAACCCTGTATGACACTATGAAAACGCGAGATTTTTTTTTTAAATTTAATATTTTATTCCCAGCCGTTACCCCTGTAACCCCTGTAACAGTACGCAAACCACTGAAGAATCCCAGTCTTCCTCTATACTAACTACACTAACAAATTCTTTCTTTTCCTTTTTTTACCCACTCATCAATCATTGTCAAAAGAAGACAGAAAGCCCTTCCTTATCAATATTTCCAAAGAAGCAAAATTCGAATTTGGAGTCGTATTCCTACCAGTATCAACTCTCAGTCCCGGCGCAAGTGCGAGAACTAATACCCACCGAATATCCAGTTTCGCTCCGATGGGAAAAGAACCGGTTACCTGCGCATCAGGCACTGAATTATCAGATGCAATCGAGTATCAGTCTCAACCTGAATATGATATAGCGACACCAGGTATTAGATACAATCACCAGGTATCAACCCAGACATTAGATACACAACTAAATCTTAACAATATACGCCATTCAGAATATCGAAAAATATCGTAAAAATATAGTTCAATACTTTTGTGTAAGCAGATAAAAAATGAATTTAGTTATTATTAAATAAAGTTAATTCACTTCAGAATTAAATCCTTTGAATATTGGCAAAAGAAAAATGCAATCAAGAACACTATAGATTAGCGCTTTTACAGATTTGCCATTTTGGTCAATTATTCCTAAAATTCTGAATTTCAGTAAATGTTTGGAAAATTTCAGAAACAATTGAACACAATAATGTTCTCAGACATATTTATCTCCTATTCAGATTATCGCCTGCATTACACTCGCGGATGCCACTACCATTTCGGATTTGTAATCAACCTTTTAAATTTCATCTAGCGAAAATGGAAATCTGGTTTCCAAATCATCTATTGCCATCCATGACCTAAAGTCCCCATTACACGATCCATTATCCCAAACCGAAGATCTATCAAAATCCAAGCCACTTAAAGATCGCCACAAAACCAGCAGGCAGAAAAGGAATCCAGTCCTCCAGGGTCAAAATCAAAACGGCAGATTCACTCGGAGATCGAAAACTTCCAGAGATCCCCCATTAAAGGAGAAGGGCGAACAGGAAGATAGGAGGCAAACAAGATTACAATAGATCATCTCCTTTAAAGATATTGTCATCGTGATCATCTTTTCGAAATTGCCTTCCCTAACATCAGAACCCGTTCTCTAACCCCTGCCACTAAGTCATATCTCCGCGCCTAATGGGTATCAGTTTGAGAGCAGGCATTAATTTCTCTGCAGGGAGTTATTATAAGGGAAAGTTATTTTTAGGGGTTTTGACGCTGCACAAAACCGTGGAAGGGGGGCCGAGGCACGTTGGGGACTGGTCATAAAGGCAAAGGGTATTCGGTAGTCTCATTTCCTGAGACGCTGGTTAGGGTAGAGCAAGAATCACCAGGCGGGTAATGTCGGGAGAAGGACGATAGGGGTTTATGGCACGGTAAACTCTCTTTATCGCGGTGCTGGGCTAGGGTGGCCACCTTGGAAGGACGCTGCAGTATATGGAAATATTCATTTATGGCAAAAGTATTAAAAGAGGAATTCCGTAAATGGAACAACGAAGCAGTACACGAGAGCCAGTTTTATTCCAGTAACTATTAATTAAGTTTCTCTGAAACAAAGGAAAGGAAGTTCCGTTAAATAAACAGAAATTCAAATTTATAAAACTTGATAACGCAAATTACTGGGATTGTGTTTTTAAAATGAAAGAGAATGCATTTCATAAACGCATGTTTTAAAATAAAGAATGCGTTTATCAGGTTCTTTCAACACTGTAGAAAAATTTCTCAGAGAAGGATTTCTTTTCATAAATCATGGGCCCTGCCGCAAAGTGAGGCAAGAGCTTCTTTAATTCTGGCAAGGAAGATATTCTCTTGAGCGGCTTAGTACTGGCAAGAAAACTAATTAATAAAAAATCACCATGATATGATGCATTTCATTCATATTTTACCAAAGATAAATTATTACTTTTTGTTTAACATCACTTAATGTTCTATTTTCTTATTTCATTCTTTATAAGATAGCTGAATATTTTTATAGAGGGAAAGAGATTGCGATTTTAAAATATTTCAGAAGCTATAATTTAGAAGGCAGTTCTGTATGTATAATATTTAATAGAGTATTTTTATCGATAATTTTTTTAAATTTTATTTTAATCAATGAATCGCCCATAATGTTTCTAACAGAAAACATACCGACTCATACAGGAAAGCAACTTTTACATAAATGATTCTTCTTCTAGAGATTAGAATCTTGACCTAGGAAAAAGTTTTTCAGCCAACTTGGAAATTTCGAAATTTTATTTGATTCAAAATTTCAGTTTCTGGCGAATACTTGAATTATGGATACAATTTTCGCCAATAAATTTTTAACAAATGTTTCCCTCCGACACAAGCAAAATGTAAACTAAATGACAGATTTTGGAGGACAAAGCATTGGATTATTTGAAAACTTCTAAGATTTATGCTCCCATTTTAAAAGGATTATAAATCGTAGTTAGACAACGAAGTCGCCAATAATTCCTGTATGATGCTTTAAAATATTTTCTAATCAGATCAACATGATAATATCTGTGTAACTTGCTATGTTCAAAGCACAGTAAATAGTCCCCTGTATCCAGTATTATCCCATTACAAACTCTTTACCCGCTTTATAATGGCCACAGTAAACTTTAGCCGTTTTATAATGGCACTGGCCACAGTAGACGATACGTATTCTATTCGTGATAATGGGATAGTCAACAAGTTGGGATTGTATTGTTTTCCAACTGCACGCAGTACTGTTCAAATGAAAACGCAGCTTTAATGTGGCGATTATTTAAAAGTTTATTTTAATAAAAGTACTTATATAAAAGGAATTATAATATTGTTAGTAGTAGTTTGTTTTCTTCGCATTATCTTAATAGATAATGCGAAGGAAACAATTTCTAATAATTGTAACAGTGTTCGAAGAAATATATTATTCCAGAGAAGTTGCTTTTTATTGTGCTTATAGGCGCCAAATTATACTACACTGAGTCAATTACAACGTATAAACATTCTAATGTTGATAAGTTATTTAAAGCCAGAGACAAATAATTTAAATTTAAATTAACAAAAGAAAGAAAACGAATCCTTTTGCTTCAACTTAAATTTACGTGACATAAAAAAGTATATTTTGGGTTTTTAACCTACGGCATAAAATGCCATTAAAACCAGCTCACCTAAAAATTCAACTAATCTAAATCCATAATCAAATAAATGACTTTCCAACACAATTTTTTTTTTCTTTCTCCATAAATTTTTAATGGATTCACGCAAAACACTCCGAGGCAAATTTCAACTCATAATCATCGATAGACTAAATTTTGCCCCGTAATACATCAAATATTTAAAAATAATAATAATAATATCATCATCTGATGACTCGCCGATGAATAAACGGGGCAACAAAACAGCAAAATGCAGGAAATGAAAGAAAAAAAAAGAGGGGGCAAAATACTAAGCAGTGGCAGAAACGAGGTGAAAAAAAAAAAAAAAAAGTCGCCGCTACCATCACCACCCCAACACCACCATATGGCGTATTAGCATTCACAGAGAACTTCTGGTCATGACAGCCGAACCATTCATGTAGCCCAAGTACATAGAGAAGGCGGGTTGCTTCAAACGGGGAAAAGTAAAAAAATAAATAAAGAAGCAGCTTCGGGGCTTTATATAGTCAGCTCAAATAAGGCCAATGAAAGGGCACGGAATAATATATATATATATATATATATATCCCATACTTTTTCACATTTGTAGAGAAGGAAGAACTGGCATATTTTTAGGGGTAGTTGATAAAGGGTTGAGTGGTTATATCACACCGATTTCTTTTTTGTAGGAAATCGTTTGGCAGATTTTCGGGAAAACAAGCCATCATCTTCAACTGTATTTTGGTAATTGATGGTGGCATGCTCCGAGCGTTTTTCCAGAGCAGATCCAACAAAAGAGGCTGGAAATATTTTTGTGGAGTTTTATTAAAGTTTCAGAAGAGGTAACAATGAATGAATTGTTGCCGGAAAATCTTTGCCGCCTCACATATAATAAATGGATGATCGATCAAAATTGAATTTTCCGCCATTTTCTTAAACAGCAAAGAAATTGGAGCAGAAACTTTAATAAGAAAACGCGATGTATCTTTTGATGGTAAATATTTGCAGAAATAACCATCCAAAAATTAATCACTATACATTTATTTGAATAATAAGAGTGTACTCTAATGTGATATTATATGTAATTAATAAAAGAAATTTAATAAACTGAAATTTTCATATTAAAAATTGATGGCACAGGAAAAAAGTATTCATTTTGTTGAAACATTTAATGAATGTCTGCTTAAGTTATGAAAAGTGTCTTAGTTGATTTTCGTAAGCAAACTAACATGGCAATCTAGGATGGAATGTTGTCTAAAAAAGTTTTTTTTTATAATTTAAATAATTCCAGTATTATTCTTTTGATATAGTAAAGTACAATAAGCTCAGAAATATTTATAATTATTGCTAAAAAGAAAAAAAAAAAGAACTTTGAATAAATTTAATAATAATTTAAACAAATTTATATCAATATTATTCACTTTTATACTTTTCAAAAGACCAGATTAACAATGGTATGGATGGAAAATGTAAATCGCTTGCATTAATTAAGAAAAGACATTGTAAATGATGGGAAATTATTAAATATGGAAATTAAACACAGATATCTTCTAAGCAATCCTTAAAAGATGCCCATTGTTGTAGTTATGCTTATACTCAAGCAATAAACTACTTTTACAAGTAATGAGTAAAAAAAAAATATTCATATCAGGTGTTTTCATTGAAAAGGTCAGATATACCGAAAATTTACAGCGAAGATAAATGTAATTTAAAATTACTCAAACAATTTAAATTACATTTATTTTCTTTATATAGAGAGAGATGTGTCTTCTTTTCTTAATTTATTTTTCCCAATATTATCATTTCGCAAGCAATAATTTGAAATAAGAATAAATAATTTGACTAATTTTTTTATAAGATTCATCAGGACAATTTATTTAAGCCCATTCATATCCTGGAATTTTCTGAAAGAATCTTTTTTTAAATATTACTGCAATAAAAATTTCTTATTTACAGAACGCAGTCAACATTTTTAATTAAATCAGATTCTTAAAAAACACATCATATGCCGAAATATACTTTACATATATTATTGAAAATAAAATGCAGGTAAATGTAATTTTCTTAATTTAATGCGACGTTAAAAGTTGCACACTTTCAATTTTTTTTTCAAAAAATTCCAGAAAAAATGCTTTAAAATATTTTAACTCTCGAAGTCAGATTTATAATTATTTAAACAATAACTTATACTTTACAACGCAAGAGTTTCTATTTGAAAAAAATCTGTAATCATGAATGTTCTCTTAAAATAAGAACAAAAATTCGCTTTCTATCTGAAAATATTCTGTAGCCATGAATGTTCTCTTAAAATAAGAACAAAAATAGGCTTTCTATCTGAAAATATTCTGCAGCCATGAATTTTCTCTTAAAATGAGAACAAAAATCGGCTTTCTATCTTAAAACATTAAGGAGTCATGAATGTTCTCTTAAAATAAGAACAAAAATTGGCTTTCTACCTGAAAACATTCTGTAGTCATGAATATACTCTTAAAATAAGAACAAAAATATAATGCTGAGAAAATTGAATGTTACAAATTACCTTTGCGGGCAAGCTAAAAAAAAAAAAAAAAAGATTGAAAATATGAGATAATCATTATAACCTCATAAAACTCCAGCCAAAATTTAGCCGAGATAAATCCAATACAGCACTAAAGCTGTTAGAGCATAGATTAGTTTTATCAATCACATAAACCTCCTACTTCGAACATTTTTCAAGGAGTGTCACCTAATTCCTTTTACGCAAATAGAAAAGCAGTGTCACAATGGAAAAAAGAGTGTGATGAAATCAATAACCAACTCCCCCCCCCCTCCGGGAGAGTTATTAATGACCACGCATGCGCCATAAGAATTGGCGAAATAGTAGAAAGATAATAATTCTTAATGATGAAACGTCGTCATCACTTGCTAGATCCAAAAAGGGGGGGAGATCGAAAGGGGGAAAAAACGAAAGAAAAATGAATAAATTCAATGGTGATAGCTTGATTACTTAGAGAACAAAATACAGTCAGTAGATGAGATGATTCTTCTTTTTTCGCAGCAAACGATTTTTTTCCACTGCCACTATTCTGTTCTAAAAAACTCGCTCGTTTGTGCTTGATCAGCAAAAATGAAACAAGAAAGAAAAGAAACGAAAAACTCAGGAGAAGGAGGGACAAAATTTGGAAAGGAGGGGGGGGGGGGGGAGGAAGTAAAGCAAATGACACTCGTAGAGGATTTTGGGAAAAGAAAAAGAATAAGAGAAAAGTAGTAGGGGAAAGAAATGAAAAGAAATTCGTAGAAATGAAGATTAATAAGTTCAAAGACAATTTCACTCGTTGCTTGACGTTCTCTCTACGACTGACGGCGAATTTATGGCAGTGGTAAGTGATTTCCTTCTAGAGTATTACCTATAATTGGTGAACTGGAAAAAAAGGGGGGAAATATTAAAAAGAAATGGAAAAAAGTATATAAAATATCAATGGAAAAAATTTTGAAAAAATAAACAAAAAAAAAAACAAAAATCAATCGAGAAGTTCTATTTTCAACAGAGAAGTGAGGACATTTGAACATCGAAAAATTTAGATTTTGATTAATCTGTTGCAGTATCTGTGTTCTTCAATCATGCATTGATCCTAATAAAATTTTAGACTAAAAAGAATGGGCACACGTTTTTAATAAAAAGATTTTTGACTAGGAAGGACACATTATTATCCAATTCCGAAAGATACATAAACATATAGAGCTTTTTATTACATTTCAAATAAGGACATACAGACTAACTTAAAAATCACTAGATTTTATCATACTTAGTGAGTCTTATCAGACTTACAATTTCGAAATGAAATTTTCAATGATCCTCAAAAAAAAAAAAATAATAATAAATAAATAAAAAAAAATCATGCTTTTCAAATCCAATGATTAAGGGAAAAATCCAGATCATCAGATCTATTATAGATCAGTTTTAATTGCAGTTTTCGTTTTCTTGTTTATTTAACAACTAACTGATCTTATAAAGTTTGTAAACAGCAATCGCTTTATATTCATAAACTCATAAACTATTGCATACTAATTACAAATTCATTACTCCAATCCGCCCTAAGGCACACGCAAAAAAAAACTGAATGACCGAACCGCCGCCATAACAACACTGACGAGAACTGTGGTTGAATCCTAAGGGCCATCACCGGCCACGGTACAACCCTTCCCTATGGAAATACATCCCGTCATCAATGGGAGGAGCCAGACCCCCACCTTTTCGTGCACCTCCAGGCTAGAGAGATCCAACCACCATGCTGAAAGCATCTCATCCTCATTTCAAGGTGCCCCCAGTGGGAAGCTGTTACATATTAAAAATAAATGGTACTTTTGCTATTCAATTATACAATAAAATCTTCTATAATGCAAAGCGAATTACTAAAGCTTTCAAATAATCTTCGAAAAAATGCCGAACAAAGAATAAAAATACCTTTTAAATAGAATAAGTATAGAAAGCAAGAAGAGTAAGAATATATATATATTCCCTTTTCTATCTACCGCAAACACATAACAGGATAAGTCAAAATCAGTTATGTTATTATGAACAAGTTTTACAAATGGTATGTGTTTTTTTCTTAATCGCTTTAGAATTTATCCAGTGTTAATATGATATATTCGGAAGCTAATATTTTATAGGGCTTTAAAATTTTAAAACTAAATTTACTAATTATAAAAGTTTTTCTATTTTCAGTTTATAGATGGCAGCACAATGTATTTATAAACTAAACTAAAAAAATCAATAGTTTTTAATTTCATTTATTCCCATTTATAACAGTTTTTTTAAAAACTTATCAAGGAACGAAGAAGTAGACGAAAAGGTGAACCACTAGCCGCGATAGAATAATTGGTAGAAGGACTTATTCATTATAAATATTACCATTTACGCTTTAAAATTAATTACCATGTATTTAATAATTACTCCAATAAGCAGACGATAAAATTCGAAATAAAAAAAATACACGAATATTAACTTTCAGAACAGTGTAAATAATATCATATTTTATTTTATTTTTAAAATCGTCTGTTCTAGATCGAAGACAAGAACACCAATCCAAAATTAATATTTTGTTAGCTCAAATAAATTGTACGATAAACTTACGCTACGTAACGGATTTTCAGGAGGTCTGCTCAACTGTCGGATTTGCTGTAATCTGGATGGTTAATTACACCAGCAATTTTATCGGATTATCCAGCCGGTAAAAAATAGCCATCTATATCACTTCTACTGGAGGGCCTTCTGCTTTAGGAAGGATTTATGAGGAATTATCAAGGCTATTCAATAAATCCTCTCTTCCCAGTCCAGGGGATTAAGATAGAGGATAAACTTTTATAAAGATTAACGAGGTTTATCGAAAAGCACTGTTTTTAGAAGGGCCGGCTGCTTTAGTTTTGATTTTGATGCATCCTTAATTAATGTTTCGCGTCGATTCGAAAACAAACAAGAAAATATGTTGAACGAGAGCTTAAACGTGGACTACGAAAAATACTAAAATTGTAGAGAGTCGGTTGTTGACTGAAGAAGATTTTTATACCATTCTGGAAATAAAATTCTCCACTACCTTTAGGAGATTTTGATAAAAACAAAATTTTAATCTCTGAAACTTATATAAGATGGTTTATTTTTTGAGGCTGTTTCGAATTTAAACGTCAGCTTGAAAGTATATTTTAGATTCGAATTTTTAACATTTCTATATGAAGTTTAATTTTGTGATGATTTGCGAATATGGAATTCTTTTTTAATTACATTTTTTATAAAAAAATAATAATGAAACCTTTATTTTTAAAACCTTATTTATTCATTTATTTTTCTCTTTTTTTGAGTGGTTTTTATTTATTTATTTATTCCATTTTTTTAGGCCGTTGGAACCTAAACATCAAGTGAAAAGTATATTTTAGAATCGAATTTTTAAAATGAAGTTTAATTTTGTGATGATTTGCGAATATGGGATTCTTTCTTAATTACATTTTTTATCGTGATATACAATAAGGTGAACAATATATTTAAAAAGTAATAGAATTATTTATTTCAAAGTCACGCAAAAGAATATTTAAATAGTGTTTCATATTTTCAACTATATAACTACTACAATAATATTTAAAGCATTCCTAGAAGTAAGTTGTATTTAATGTTTAAAGTAATACCCATTTGATACATGTAATTTAAAGTTATACTGAAACAGACATTCAGTATGTTAAATTCGTTACCGACATTTTACATGTAAAATTTATTTTTTTCATTTTAGACAACTTCTTAAATTCAAATAAATAAATAAGAATTCAAGGTAGTTCCCCGTACGTAGTTCATCGTTCAACACATTTCAACCATTTTCAAAACGGTTGACAAATATATGTTTAAACCTAACGATTGATGAAATAAGTAAGCGCAGAAAAATTTATTAAGTGAGCAAATACTTCTAAGTGAGTGCTGAAAAATGAATATCATGCTGAAAAATACACAAGATAAATAAAAACGCAAAAAGATAATCGTGCCTCAGGAAAAGAAACAGCCATTAACACACTTATATTATCCCAGCTTTGTAAACTTAACAACGGAAATTGTTTTAAAGTTTACGGCGAAAAAGTATGACGCAGTATACTTGGTAAATCTCAGGTTGATTCAACGTCTTTGTTTCATGTATTTTACATTTCAACTCATGCATAATTCTTGCCACTTCACAGAAAAATGAAACTACATCGATGAATCATATTTCAGACTGTCTCAATAATGGAAATACGATAAAAATATTCCAGACATCCGATTCCGATATGAATACGTACACGAGAAATCAGCTATTCAGAAAAATGGCAAAATTCTATCTTATCTAAAGTTAAAAGGCAAATATTACAATCTTTATGTAAAATACATACATCATCGCCTTAAAAATAAAATTTAACAACTAAACGCTACAAAATAAGATTGATTGTTTTTTCGTCTGTTGGTAATTCATGAAAACTATATTAAATTACTTATTATTAATAAATTTAATTACTCACAACTTTTTAAATAAAGATATTATGAATCATTGGCAGATAATGATAAATTAAAACTCTGACAGATCATTGAAAATGTTAACATAAGTAAATGAATATATTTTTAAATTAATGAACCATCAACAGACGATAATATCTATAAGAGCTGTGATAAATTGTAGAAAAGATTTTTTCATATCGTAAAGCATATTTTATAAATAAATGAAACATCAACAAACGATAATATCTATAAGATCTATGATAAATGAAAGAAAATATTTTTTTCATATGGTAAAGCACTTTTTTTTAAATAATAAATCATCAACAGACGATAGTATCCATAAAAGCTATGATATATTATAGAAAGGGTTTTTTTTTCATACTGTAAAGCTCATTTTCTAAAATTAATGAATCATCAATAGACGATAATATCTATAACAGCTATGATAAATTATAAAAAAAGATCTTTTGAAATTGTAAAACACATTTAAAAAGAAATTAATGAATCATCAGTAGATGGCAGATCTATAAAAGATATGATAAAATATAAAAAAGATTTTTTTTTTAACATTGTAAAGCACATTTTTTAAAAGTAACGTATCATGCGCAAACGATAATTCTTTGCCCATACAGCTCTAAGTTTCATTAGAAACTGAGATTTATTTTATTATAAAAAAATGTAAGGATCTGACACTGTTTTCTGTAATTTTTAAATTAAATTTTCTAGGCTTATTTACACTTCGTATCATTTCGCTAACTATTAATTTTGGAGCTTTGTGTAATCCTTATTCTGTTATGCAATACAAAAAAGGTTTTAAAAAATTCTGAAAAATTCTTCATGCCATCCAACAAGAAATACCATACTCCACATCTTCGCCATGTTTATATCTTTCATGGGAAATCACGAATAATGAACTCCTTCTATAAATACAGCAGTTTACTGACAATGCATGTCCAGGCATACCAACAATAAATGTATCGGTTTATGCCATAAAGAAAGCTCTGATGTTCGCACAACATTTCATCACTTTTAATCAATGACTTAAGGTCTTTTGTCATTCAAATACCAGTATGCAGAACTAAAACGTAAAGCTGTATCTAAAATGAAGCACTAACTATTTTACGAATAACATTACTTCATTGAAAATTCATAGACGTTTCAGACGCAAGTTTACTATCTCCATTTCAGTCGTAAAACGAAACATTAATATTTATTATTTTTCCTCTCCCTCACTTAATTTGTTTCAATTCGTTTCATTTCCTTCACAGAAATGAATCGTTTGCAGGAAGGAATAAATGTAAACAAGAGTGTAAACTGACAGTTTTAGCATTAAATGTAGGACTCTGGTAGCACGTACATGTAAGTTATCATTTCTTCCACTGTGAAATAAATGCTGAAAGTTTAACTTTTGTTAATTTTTAAATAAAATAATCTGTCTAATTATAAGATTTGATAAAAACAAATTATATATTTTGTATCGATAATTTTTTCTAATTAGTCCTTAACAATTCTGTTCAAATAGATTGTTCTGCTTTCAACCAAATAGGAGAAATATACAAAAATAAATAACAGTGCCTTAATGAAAATGAAATTCTCAAAATTTTACGCAAGTAATATTAGGTTCTTTAATATAAATAACTTAAAATAGAAATAAATGATTAATACATAAAATACATTTGTTTAAAAGTATTCAAACTATGTTTTACTTCTAAATAAGTTCAATAATTACTAAATTACAAAATTAAATTTATAACAAATGGAATCAATGGATCTCTATAATTTGAAGCTTAATATTTAATTTTCATTGATTAAATAATTATTGATAAAACTGTCCCATTTTAAATTACTCATTTGTTTATTTTTGCCCATTACAAAAATAAACAAATAAATAGATACATAAATAAAACTTTGGCACTTGAAGCAAATATACATCCAAAAATGATGCATTCAAGGAGGAAAATAAAAAGTCAGAACAATTAAGTGTCTCCAATACTAACAAAAATGCATTGTTTCATTATTAAGTTGATGCCAAAAATGTATTAAAAAATTCAGATTTTTTTTAACTCTTTGTCAAAATTAAAAGTGGCTTCTTTGTAAGCTAAAATGATACTAAAACAAAATAAAGTGACAAAAAGTAATAATTCTTTTTATCATGAAAACTAAAAAGTAATAATGAAAACAGAACGAGAAAGAGGACATTTTTCTGGAAACATTTTTGAAGAAAACTAATTCGCAGTTTCGTTCAGAAACATGTGTCGTTATCTTTTTTTCTTCTCCTTTCCCTCTTCCTGAAATGCCGCTCTTTTACAAGCCGAAGATATAAATTTTGACAGATTTTTTTTCCTTCCCTTTTTTAAAGAGTCACGAAAACATATCACATTACTTTTTTTTCAGAAAAAATTATAGTGACAATTGCGAGTGTCTTAAACATATCAGTGGAAACTGGTGAAATTAGTTTTGATGATAAAATTTCATTCCCAATTAAAAAATAATACTGAGTTTTAAAGTCGAATTACCAAAAAAAGAATGTATTGTCTATTGGGTCTAAGATGAATAAACTAAAAGTGAAAGAATCTAATCAACTCGAACGGAATATTTTTCAATAAGAATATTCTGATTGTCATTCATTTATACTTTCATTTTATGAAGAACTTTTCTCAATTGGTCTTGAAAATAAGAATTGATGATGTAAATAATTTATAATGCAATAAAATAAGCTGTCCTGTCTATTTTTCCTAAATGCTAATTTGATATGAATTAATTTAACATGAGATTTCAAAAATCAATACAGGTAATGTAATACTCGATTTAGAAATCTAACCACGCATGCTATCTATCTGCTCATTGTGTAGTGCTGTGGTATGATGGCATGCTCTTTTTTCTTCTAAGGGTTATTTAATCTTTCCAAAATAAAATCTGACAACATTTTTGTTGTGTATTACATCAGCATGATTTAATTTCTATTTCCAATACCTACAAATATTTTCAAATTATATAAGGTTTTATTAACATATTGGTATGATAGACAATGTTGTAAATCAATGTGTTCAAAACTTACTTCCAATGTTTATTAACATATTGGTATGATAGACAATGTTGTAAATCAATGTGTTCAAAACTTACTTCCAATATTTATTAACATATTTTTATGATAGGCAATGTTGTTCAAGGCTTACTTCCACGACAGATGTTTATTAACATACTGGTATGATAGGCAGTGTTGTGAATCAATGTATTCAAGGTCTACTTCCACAAGAGATATATATGTACGTGAGATTAATGTACATTTATGTGGTTTGATGTGGTTTGAAAATTTGAAGAAAGCATGTCGATGATTATTTTTCCCCAAATATAACACAAATAAAATGATATGATATCGCATCTTTTTCATCAAACAAGATGTGCAATAGATTATAAGCAAAGCACATTTGATAAATTTCCTAAACTGTCATAAGCCTAAAAAAAGAAGAGAAGCTTTACGCGGAACAACTTCCCCAAAATACTACTTAGTTTAATGACATTGTACAATTTAACAAAGCAACATTTCCGCTAAGCCATTGCAGATCTAAACGAAATGAAAATTTTACTTCTTCACTAAGAAACATCAAAATCAAGCAACGTCTCGTTACCTACCTAGTCTACTTAAAGTCAGAAACAAATTGACCTGCTTTTTCAAAGAGGCTAGCTATTTTTTTCTTTTTTTTCGTTCTCGTAGTATAGAGAAAGAAACAAAACAAAGAAAAAAATTGTCCTTTACTTTGAGACTAAATGCGTCCCTTCTTTCGGTCTACATTAAATCGTTTTATTCCTTTACCCATGAGACAGTCTAAAAACTGCCGTAAAGTATACATTTTCCACTGTACCGGTAAAACTCCACTAAGAGAATGGTACAGATATATTTATATGCAAGGATATATTTATATGAATGTATATATATAAAGGATTTTAGCGTCACTTTCTTTAAAAAAGCCCTCTTTTTCTTTCTGTCCCCTTCTTAGGTTTTATTCTGTTTCGTTTTATTCTTTCCCGCCATTTTTTCTTGTCCTTTTTCTTTGTCTCCTTTTTTTTTTCTTTCGTCTCAGAGAATAGCAATCTTATGTTTTGCGAGCGCCTTGGATCCAAAATGGCATACATTATAAGAAGTCGCACACTTCTATGTTTTTCTATCATTCTTTTTTATTTTTTCCCGCTCTTTCTCTTAACCCTTATTTTATTCGCTTTATTCTACCATTTTTTTTTTCGTTCTTTTTTTTTCAATTTCCCATTTTTCCTATACTATACTTTCTATTCTAAAAATTTTTATTCTTTGTTTTTTGAACCTCTGAGTTACGTGTTTTTGTTTTCGAACGAACGAAAAAAAAAAAAAATAGAATTCGCCTGAAAATGGCGGGAAACCTGTCAAGATTGTCGCCCAGCTTTGAAGGGAAAATGCGAGGAATGGTAGAAGCGAATAAATAAATGATAAAAAAGAAAAAGGAAGAACACGAGAGTAAATAAATAAATAAATAGTGGGTCGAAGCAACATCAGATTCGAAATAAACATGTGACGAATATTCTGTCCATTTTCAATACATTATACAAGAAAAATTCGAAATATTCTGCTCCAAACAAATATTGAGAAGGTTTATTTGAAGGGTTTCCATGATGACGGATTTTATTTACTATATGAAATATGTATGAGTTCTATTCACTATGTAAGACACCAGTAAGTTAAATGCTAAAGCCTGACAAAGTTCTATAGCCAAGGCTATAGAACTGCTTATGTTGTACAAAATATGCTTTTAAGAATTTTCTATAGAACATCGACAAAACAAAATACGACCTTTATATAACACTTTAAACTAAGAAACAAAATTTTAAAAAAGATGTTTTATGCTGTGCTGCTTACCTTTAATCTTTTTTTAAAAGAAATTAGTTCTTAGGTATTTTTTTAATATAGATAAATGACTAAGATACAAAGTAGCATCATCAAAAACTAAATCTTACATAACTTGAAAGCATGGAAGCTTTTCAATTTATTTGAAATACACAATTTTATTGTTAGATTAAAAATTCATATTTAGTAAGAATATAAAATATTTAAACAAGCAAAGAACAAATATTAATACAGCTTATTTTCTTTACAAATTGAACATCGTTTTCTAAAAACTTTAGAGCATGGTGATTGTTAAAATTTCAATAAATGAAAAGCTTGAAAATTTAAAGTAAACTATTAGTTGTGTTGAGCGGATATAGTCTTCTGTTTTTCTTTTACAACGGACATAGCTTTACAATTTGACAGAATTATATTCAATAAATATAGTCTAAAAATAGTAATAAATAGTAGTAATAATTTCGTATCATTTAACATGAACAATTCCTCACCTTGGACATTAGAATTAGTAGTGTTTCCACTTTTATTTCGAAATATATACACTTTTTTAATTCGGAGGCGTAGCATGTATAACAGGCTGATTTTATTATTTTTCATCATCATAACAAAATGAAATTTTAAATAAATTCTTTCCACATTAATAGTTTAACAGCCATGAAAGGCAATATCCCAGGCAATCAAGATGGTTTCCAAAGTGGACTATGTCTGAATGAAATAACATTAACATCGTCCTTATATAGCAAAGTTCAGTTTCGAATCCCTCACAATGTTTTCATAATTTTTATTGATAAAAAGTTGCAAAGTCAGGTATCAAATATTAATCGGTTTATTCAAAATTTATTATTGGTCAGTTCAAAATATTAATCGGTTTTCAAAAGGCATTCGAAACATGTCTAACGAATCTTTAAATTCAGAATACTAAACTATATCTAATGGCCGAAACAAATACATGATCAAGCAAATGAAATTGCCTATACAAAAAATACGAAGTGAAATCGCAAGAGATAACTCTTTAAAATTTTTACTTGTTTAGAAAAATGCGTCATAGCAACACAAGAAAAGACGTTTAAATTCTAAATAAGATAAATAGATTTTCGAACAGTGAATACAATCTCATTAACTGTTCGATTTTGTCGATGTAAAGAGATTGCAGATACAAACATAATCGGAAGCAAGTATACAGCTTGTACGGCAGAAAAAAGACAACATATAAAGTTTATACAGAACGGCAATTCCTAATGGTCCACAAATGAATGAGGGCGGAGCCAGGTGTTACCCAACCGTCATTTCCGCTTCCTGTCACATGGACGCGAACTACATTGCCATCTGGATGCTGTAACTCTAGAATGGAATTCATTCTTTCCCTTTTTTTTTTCTGTTTTTATTTTGCTTTTAAAATTTATTTTCTTCGAATCCCTTCCGTCTCAAAAGAGGCATACGCGAGAGAAAAGTTTTACATTTTTAAGAAATTTTTACGACTCGAACACGTGATGGTGGATCTGGATAATAATAGGGCCTCTCTACGAGCCAAGGGTGAGAGCCAAATAAAAATACAAAAATCTTAAAAAGGAGGAAAATATCCATAAAAGTTTTATGCTTTTCCAGAAAGTTATAAATTCTTTTTTTATGGGGTCGCGTATTGATTGAACGGGGGCACATTCGACCATTAATAAAGGCGTCCGTGTTTGGCAACGCTAATTTCCTATTATGAGTAATGGCCAGCGTTTACCATTCTGGGCCAAAGTGCCGAAGGTTTAAAAATAATTCAAACTTCTTAAGGTACGTAAGTTAAAAAAAAAGAATAATAATAATAATAGTAAGTAAAGCTAAGGGCTCTGTTGTAATAAAAACGATCGTGTAAAACAAAAGTAATGAGTTCGCCAAACTAGTAAAAATATGTAAGGAAAATCTGAATGAAAAAGGAGGGAGAGAATGTTTGTTGAGAAATGGGGGAAGGCCCGCGATGCGAACAGAGTAAATTCTAGAAGAAAATTCGTGACTAGAACATTCAATAATGCAGGAACGAGATGGGGGACATAAAATTCAGATGAGAACAGAAAATAGAATGCAGAATATTGTAAGAAAAATTAAGCTAAAGGGCACTGCTGTGCATAATTGAATTCAATAATTTCTTTCTTTAAAATATCCAAGTTTATGTCCTAAGAAAATGTGCTGCTACATGAAATATTCCTCAGATGTTCTTTCTCTCCAGTTTCAAAGTAGTATGCTGGCATATAAATTGAAAGCATCGATGGTTGAATACTCCCAATGACCATTGTTTGACATCTTGTAAAAATATAGCTTGACTATCCTTTCAAGTTTATTTGCAACCACCTAATGCGAACACATTGGAATATTTTTCGTTTCACCTACAACAGAGTATAATTGGGACTGACTTCTTAATAACATGGGCATATATTAACTCATTTCTCAAATATCTTCAACTACAATTTGTTACTGATCGGATAGATAAGCTTTCAATTTTGGAAAGCAATAAATTATTTTGATCAGGGGTTTGCAGGACATAAACTATCTTAAAAATTGAGGAGTGAGATGATATATAGTAAAGGTGACTTTAAAGGTGGAGCTAGTAGCAATGTATAGCGCAGAGTTCAAGATTACGTCTGCAGTTGAAGAAATATAATCAAATACAAAATTCCATAATAGAATTTCATATAGTAAACCTATATAGCAGACCTAATGACTGAATAGGTTACGAAGTATTTTAGTTACATAAAAAAGATGTATAGATAAAGAAAAAATATAGATATCGCACTCCGAATATTAATTTTACAAGTAAGTTTACAACGATTATTCGTATTCAATTCTGTCTCTTCTTGGAGTAGAAATTAACATTCTGATAAGAATGATAAATAATATTAATATAAGAATGGTAAACATCATTCTCACTAAGTCGAAAAAAGTATTGTTTGTATCGATTAAACAATTACAGCTTATCTGATTAACATTACTGCTTTATTTGGTAATATGAAGTATGGTTTGTCGGTTTTCAAACCCGGTTTTTAAAAACCGATTTTTTAAAGTAAATTTGTCAAATTTGAAAACCGGTTTTTAAATTAAGAAAACCGGTTTTCCGGAACGCCTGAACATTCCTCGTCTTCAATAAATAAATAAATAAAATAAAAAATAATTTTATTTTTAATTGAATTTTATCTGTTGAGACCGATTCATCTAGCAGCTGAAGGCTTAGGGCAATGAGATGCCAATTTATTAACAAATGAAGGTATATTTGAATTTCTGTTAATTGAATTAAAAAATTTAAACACTGAAATAATTTTGAAACTATTGTATGCTTCAGAAGAACGAATTCAAGAAAGAAGACAAGTAGAATTTACTAACTCTTTTGCTGTATTTGCAAAATCCATAAAAAATTTCTAGTTCAGCGAAGAAATCTAGTGTACTTTCTTTAATTTCAAAAACCAAAATTATAAAGTTATCTGGAAACTGATTCTGATGAAGAGCAAATCGAAGATACTGCATCAGAGTAATGCTTTTTTAAAAGAAGCTATAGAAAAACCAATTCTTAAGTTTCTTGAAGACTCTGAAGACTCTCTTTTTACAAATCCAAAGACACTGAAAGCTGAATTTTCATTATTTGCGGTAAAGAATAAAAGAACAAACAAACTTAGGTTTGTTATTTGAGGCTTTGAAAACTATAAAACCGAGCTCAGTAACTAGTGGAAGAGTATTTTCAATTTCAGGCAATATTGTGTCCAAAATAAGAACAAGACTTAGCCACCATTCAGTGAATATTTTAAGTTTTTTAAAATCCTATTTTCTTAGGAGAAATTAAAATGAGTGAAAATAATATGAATATTATTTGAAATTTTTGTTTGAGCTTTCTTATTTTGTGTAAATAATATGTGTATGTAATCCTTAATTTTTTCATATATTTTGACTTTGATATTGATTTAATTTTTTGTTATGTTATATAAATTAAATAAAATATTTTCCCTATGCGAATTTTTTTTGGACAAAAATTCAAAAACCGGCTAAAACCGTTTTTTTTTTAAATATTGAATTCGAAAACCAGTTTTTCAAAAAGTCGGTTTTTGTATAAACCTTAACATGAAGTCTTAAGTTAGAAAACACTGAGGTAACATGAGCAGAGTTTTTTGTTTGTTTTTCCTCCGCTTACGATTAAATGGCGATTCATTTGTGAAACTTATTTTGATCAACAAATATAAGTTACTATTACAATAACAGACTTTCATCAAAAAAAGGAACCGCTGAAAACTTGATATTATGAATAAAATATTTAAGATAGCACAGTATGTTCTCCTTTAGACTTTCTCGTATATCTCACATATTGAGCATTTTATGTTAAGTTTCGTAGTTCAGTGAATCCAATTGATTACGCATTTGAATCTCTCTTGTAACCAGTTTCAATCAAAAATCAATCAAATCTTCAAATTTAATACCAAAATAATATACTAAATTTTATTTTGCATTTTTAAGATATTGCATTTTCAAACTCAAGTAAAGACAGGCCGAAAGAAAGTCAACTCCTTTAAAGATTGAATTCAAGCTTTATATATAAATCTCTAAAAATATCTATTTATATACATCTCGTATATCTACAAATCTTATACTGATATTGTACTAATACATTTCAAATATATCTTCACTGTTGGGTTTAGGTACTTTGCGGCTCTAGACAGATGGGTATTACGAGTTCCTTTATCAATAAGCTGGACGACACACCTTTTTAACGACTGATGATGTTTTTTAATGATTATTTAGATAAATCATTATTTTTGATTATTTTATTCACTTTTCAAAAATGTATTTGTCTATATTTATTTATTATGAATTCAGATTGGTATACATTCAAGTTTCATACATTATTTATTGAAGCATACGTTCAGTATATATAAATATCTTAATACCTTAATGAACGTAACGAAATATAGAGAAATCTGACCAACTGTATTTGATAAAATATTAATATTGTTTTAATGTTTTATCGACTGAATTTGTATATTTTACAAATTTATTTATTTGGGAACTAGGAATTAAAGTTTTTTTTAACTGATATAGTACCTTTTATTCTCTCTCTGTTTAATTGGAAATTCACGACTGTATGTCTTTTGTCTATAAAATCCTCATCAATCCAATTCGTTTTGTTTATCAGCCATGTAGTTCACTGCTATTCCCAATTCTAACATAGAAATGGTATGGCATTTCTACAGAATATTGCATAGAAATCCAATTCTAACATATATTTAAATTTTGGTATCCAATTATTAACCAAATTTCATCATTCTAGCTTACTGTGTTCACCTTCAAAGAAAATCCAAGAAATAAAATTTGTTTTTTTCGAACTCCAGAACGTAAGTAACGTCGGGATTCATCAACGACTAGATACCGAATATTTTGAAGATCGCAATACTTTCTCCTTCCAAACGACAAAGTAAAAATTCCAGAATCTGAAAATCTGTACTATGGCGATGAAAATTATTTCAATCTCATCCACCGAATAACCAGTCACTATCCAAGTATTCCCCATAGCATCATCATTATCTATATAATTCGTTCTGTTTTTTAGATATGTAATTCACTGCCATTCGAATAGACAGAAACATAATTCTAACAAATATCTACCTTTTGGTGTCAAATATTTACCAAATTTCATCGTTCTAGCTCATTGTGTTCATCTTCAGAAAGAATTAAAATCTATTTTTTCAAATTCAAGAACGTAAGCAATGTCGACATTCATCAAATACTAGAGGCTGTATTTTTTGAAAATCACAATACTTTCTTCTTCCAAACGACAAAGTAAAAATTCCAGAATTCGAAAATCTGTACTATGGAGCTGAAAATGATTCAATCCCATCCGCTGAATAACCAGTCACTATCCAAGTAATTCCCACGGCGCAAAACATTCCTCTGAGGATACAGATGCAAACTACGCTTGTCTACCCGTTTCCCTCGCAAAGGATATAAAGACTGAGTAATATCCTTTGCTTTTCAGTGTCTGCAGTTTAATCCCATAGAAATCCTGGGAATAAAACTTGACTAGAAAAGTCCAGGGAAAAAAGCTGATGGCGAAAGCGTGACACAGAATTGAGGAGCTCTTGAGTTTCTCCTGAGCTCGAGGGCATGGAATATTCGGCGCAGAGGAAGCTGTCATTAAAGTTGACAGAAATGTTAAGAAATTGGACAGAAAATCTTTCAGTTTTATTTTTCTTTTCTATTATCGATTCAACTAAAGAAATTCAAGGCAGTTTTGAAGAAGAAAATCGTATATTAAAATAGCTGCCATATAAATGGAGTGCTGAGAAAGCACATTCAACGAAAACTTTTATGTGGGGACGGCTTTCACAGTATTGTCGCAAATATTCGATTAAGTCAACAAGAATTTATTAATGAAGTATATATGGTCCATAAAAAAATATTAGCCTTATATTTCAAAACAATAATGTATAGAACTTCTATGTGAGAACGATTTTCACACTATTGTCGCCAATAATCACTTAAATTAACAAAAAATTATTAATGAAGTGTATCTGCTCTATGAAAAATAACGGCTTTAAATTCCAAAACAGTAATTTGCATATTCTTTTTGTTTGCATACTCTTAAAATTAATAAATGTGCACTAAGTAGTAGTTTCATAACGGGACGTACATCCAACGAAACAAAACCATTTAATGTTTCAAGATCTATTTTATTATATTTAAAATAACCTCAAAAATAAACTTATTAAAGAAAAAACAGTTAATCCTCTCAAATGGAATTTTTTAAAATTTCGGATTTTTTTCTTTTAATTTAGATTATAAACTAATAAAAAAAGTTTCAACTATTTCTGGAAATACAAATATCTCTTTCACCCTTATACCCTTGGTCAAATGCTAGTTCGGAGTAAATAGTTTCAGGGATTTAGCTAAATGCTAACTTAAACTACCAGGAGATTCTTCCCTCCAATTTCCCATATATTAAATACAGTATGGTGTGTGGTACATTAAGGTGAAAAAAAATGAATATGGGTTTTGGGTATTTTCTTCTTCATCGACCATATCCAAATTTAGAATATGTTACAACGTTGATGTAAACATACCAAATTTCATTCATCTAGATCGCTGCGTTCTCGAACTTTTTTTCACAACTTATAAATAAACACAGTGAGAGATGGTGAGTCCTTTGATGTATTAGAAACAAAACATTTATGCAGATTTAAAAATCTAGTGATGAATCAATAGATTAATACCACCCATCTTAATGTTTGTGTTTTTCAGTTACAATGTTCAGATGGATACGGATAGTCGAATTGACGGACTTCCCATTGAGAGATTTTGCTGCAGAAAAATACAAATATAGGAAATAGTAACATACTAAATTTTATTTCAGTAACTCTATTTTTGAAATATCTAATTCTTAGATAGATAAAGAGGTACTCTCATTGTTTATACGGCTTAGTTTTGTGGTAACTGGCCGACAAGAGATACACTTCAGAAATTAAAAGACAAAGAGGTAGAATTCAGAAATAGCGTTGTTTCGACTTAAGAAAATCTGAAATGTAAATAGTTATCAAAATGACGAAGTCGAATTTTTTCGACGATTTCAATGCTTTCTGTTTATAGGAGAAAGCAGAAAAGGTTTGACGTAAAGAGAAAGAAATATAAATTTCACAACACAGGAACTATTTTTTAGCTTATTATTTTGAATTGAAATTAGAAAATTAGATGACAATCCTTAAATTTGTATCGATAGGGCTAAGCCAAGAAATTAAATCGTCATAGCACAATCATTTAGAGATCAATAAAAAAAATATCCTAAAAATATATTTTCCAGTTATTATTTCTTTTTTTTTATCTATCAGAATCACCACTAGTTTAGATAGTAGATAGGTCAGTAGATAGACAGAGGACACCAGGACAACGATAGAGATACCAGGGCAGGAATAACAGACAGGGGCCGTAAATAGGTAAATGAAGGAACTTTACTTTCTAAGTTTGTAAAAAGTATAAATTCTATACGTTATAAAATATTACAACACTTACACATTTTATCATGTATAATTGGTCAGGTTCTTGTAAGTTTCATTACATTCACTTAGCTATTAGAAAATTTAAAAACACCGAACTCGTCTCAATAATATTGATATCTCAACCTATATACGTTGAGACTTCGTACATATATACGTTGATGTCTCAATAATATTGATGTCTTCAACGTATATACGTTGATGCCGGACAGTTCGGAATCATAACAGCTAAATAAAAGCGAATATACCTTTAAAAATTTCATAACATAAAAATAAAACATATTAACTTAAAAAAAAAATAAAAAGTTTAGAAATTATGAAATCAAACTGATCAATTTATTAAAAGAAAAGCCTCCTACTGTGCACAGTCTAGGCCGGACAAAATACCTATATCTGTCACTGACTTCTGGCCAACAAATGTCTAAAATTTACCGACCCCTGAATTTGAAAGGTTGGCGACTTTTTGGCGACGAAAGCGGGGCGATATCTTTCACAAGCTGACTCACCATTCAGAGAAAATCAAAACCACGAGTCTAGCAAATGAATGTGCAGATCAGGGTTGCAGGGCCGGAATGCCAGTAGATCTGATTTCCCAGCGTAGGCAATGAGGATGAAAATGGATGGGTTTTACGGGCGAGATGTTTTATTCGGATTACCCCGGCGATCTTCCCTTGACATTTCAAAAGGCTGATCCGCAGATAGTATTGCCCGGCACGAATAGCTCAATAAAACAGTATTAGGAGAGCGGTATTACGTAAACAGGGCAGCAAACACAATCCCGTTGTTTATTATGGCAGGAGGTGTCAAATCAACAATATCCATACCCTTTAGTTTATCCAAGGCACTAACTTGAGCAGAGGAGAAGTAGATTTTCTCCATATTTTTCATTCACCTATCAGGGCACTTTTGTTGTTGTTGTTGTTGAATGTAAGAAAAGAATTCATTTGTGAAATGTGGCAAAAGAGTTTCGGAACAAAACAAACAAACAAACAAACAAAAAAAAAAAAAAAAAAAAAAAAAAAAAAAAAAAAACGGAATCGTTGTCTCCTCGACTTTCTCTAGTAGTTTTTCACAATAAGTCTAGAATTTTTGTGGTCAATTAATATCAAAATCATATAAAAATTTAATTATCCGTTCCGTTATATTTCTGAATGTTTTCTAACCGTGTTTGTACATAATATATGGACAAACAAACCGCCTACCTTCGACAGATTTAGTCTACACAGACAGAAATCTACAATTACGTTGTAAAGATCACACCTAAAACTGAGCTATCTAGCTAATTATGCTTTCGAGATAATGTCAAATAGACAGACGGACAGACAATCAAATCTTTGATACTGCTCCAAAATTTGACACAAATCTGAAATAATATCCCAGATTTTATCAACTAATTTATTGTGATTTTGAGATATCGTGTCCACATACATACGAATGATAGAGAGACTAATAGCCGACAGATTTCATTTAACTTATGATAGATAAATCACAATTTTCATGTAAAACTTTCAGTCGATCTAACCAAAGGTCTTCATCATCAATAATATTATTAATTGTTATTATTTTGAGAAACCATGCTGACACAAAAACTGGATGGTAGGCAGATATAATTAATTCCAAAAAAAAGTTTTGGATTTAGAACGATCTGAAATTTGAAGATTCATCAAAAGCTTAATCGAAATTTGTGACTATAACAATACTTTCTTATTACTCTTACTTTCTCTCAACTTAATAATAACATTAGTAACAACTTAACAACCTCATGGTACAAAAAAATCTCCAATCCGTAATCAGAAACCACGATACAATGACATGGGAGTATGGTGAAACAGTCCAACAGCCTCAGTAACAAAGAGCATCGTTTTTTTCTGCACAAAACACACCTGAAGCGTACTGACTTTTACAATAAACAATGGCACACAAACGCAAGTAAATAACACACAATCAGCACAATCCTTCAGAGAGAACTCTACAGCACTTTATTGTCTCATTTAATTCTGACAACAGGATTGTCGACTAATCTAATACTGACTGCTTGTTCAACGCATCACTCAATGTTGCTTCAATACTCAACTATCTCCAGCTTGGTCTCCTGGCTTTTTATAGTTTCCGTGTCAGTGAAAAGAAGGTTCCTGAAAGATCACAACTACCAGTGTCCTAATGAACCAATATTATTATTTCTCGAATCTCCGATTTTATCGTCAAATTTGCTACATTCGTCGCCAAGTCACCAAAAAATTCACATTTATCGCCAAGGCTGGGAATCAGTGATCTGGCATCCATTAGAAGTTTCTGTAAAACTGTTTTCCTTACTAGAGGACTTGCTGCGTTGGGAAACAATATTACAAATTCGTAACAATACATTTGGACATAACAATTTGACTCGCCACCTGCTGAGATGATGAGGAATCAAGCTTTTGTTCTTAGTTTCATAATGGAGAAAAACGTCTCATCATACCATATTATCTTGCCTCGATAATGCCTAATAGCATCAATAATCTTCGATAAAATGAGCGTGTTTGGCCTTTCTTAGTAAAGCTACATGTGACATTAATACAAGATCAATGCACAGGAAGAATAAGGCTCTCTGTGCAGACTCAAATCGATTAGCACACGAATTCCAAAAAAGGGAATTTTCCGCCAATTCTTCGGCAGACACTTTACCTTAATAGTCAGGAAACAGCGGTTATACAGGGAGCTGGTCTACTCATATTAATTACAGGCGAGACATTTAAAATTTAAAGTCTCCCCCAGATGGATGACAGAGGAAGAATGCTGTTCCACATAAAAGGGCAAGAACGGATCTGCAGTCAGTTAATTATGGCGTTAAGAATGGAAAGTCTTTTATCATCATCAGCCGCGTCACGAAACAGAGCGGAAATCGGTAGAATGTTCGTAAAATTCTTGCCATTGTTGGACGGGGAATTTTGTCACGAACCTATAAAGTGAGACCAATCTTAATTATGCGAACAATGATTAATTGAATGCACGGATATTGAAAATGATTCGTCGACACAGTTGCGGTTAAAAGGGTTTTGGAAGAAAATCGTCTTTAATTGCAAGCATCGAATTTAAATAGTTTAATTCATACTAATAATAGGGAATTAATTAGAAGGGTTTTAATTGCTAATTAGCGTTTCAAAATTTCCCTATTTTATTATAATAACAATTATTCATTTGAGAAAGCGCATACAGAAAAGAAAATCAGTTACAGTACCGTAGGAAAGAACACGTAAATAAAAGATAATATATGAAATATACACAAATTTTTTAAAAAAATACGCGAAATAAATTACAATGAACCACAAACCAAATATACACATAAAAAAACCTATCAAATAAACGAAGTCACGAAGCATTTGAATTTAAAAGCTGAAGCAATTTAAATTTTAAAACATTGAAAGACATAAAGAAAATATCAAGATCTAAAAAATATTCATTAAAAAGCTTATAAATGTTACTCAAAAAATAATAGTCTAAAAATAGTGCAAAAAAGAGAAATTTTTCCCCTCAGCGATTTTACTGTGAAATCTTGATAAGGATTTCTTATCACGTGTCGACTTAGTTATCTTCAAAGGAATGTAGTAAACATTAAGGACTTTTACCCCTTCACTTGGAGCGTGAGAAAACGCTGCAATGAGCAGTTTTATAGAGCGTGTGCAGAATTAATTAAATAAAAAGGTGGAATTGAATCAAGAAAGAAGATAACATTTTAGAATGAAGTTAACATGGACTAAATTAAGATAAAAATTAGGAAATTAATTAGCATTGAAATTAGATTAAGAGATATCATTACATAAATAAATATCATATACCAAACATTCAAAATGTAAATATCAATATTCACATGTACTTAAATCCAGCTTTTATTATAAATTGTTGTTCAATTATACATTTGGCGCGATATATTGCTACCAACAGGAAGTTTGTTTTTCCAAAGGATTTTAAATCGTGGCCTATATCTATACAATGGCTCAAAATAAAATTCATATAATTAGATGAAAATCCATATGAGACATTTAAGTAACTAATGTGAATTTCGAAATAAAAAGCAATACAAGGTTATATTGTCTTCTTCTTCATGAGCACAACAGCCCCTTGGCTGCCGCAACCACGCGCTCTTTCTAACGCTTTCTATCCCCCGCAACTTCCTTCCAATTCTTTATCCTCAGAACAGAATGATCTCTTTCCACATCATATAGCCATCTAGTTGGTGGTCTTCCTCTAGCCCGGGATCCCATAGGATTCTTAAAAGGAGATATTTTCAGGGCTTCTCCAGATATGGCCGAGCCATCTTAAACTATTGCTCCGGAAAACTAGTGTTACCTGTGGTTGCCTATAGAGTTTGTATAGTTCAGAATTGAATCTAGTTCTCCAATATCCTCTCTCTAGTACTGGGCCAAAGATAGTTCTAAGGATCTTTCGAACATGTTCAGAGAACGCTGACAAGTTAGAAGTCCAAGTTTTACTTGCATAGAGCAGAACAGGCATAATAGGAGTCTTATAAATTCTTAGTTTAGTTTTTAAACTGATTAAGTTGGATCTAAGTAACCAAAGAAACATTTACTAGCCATTTTTATTCTGTTGTCAATTTCTGCTTTGAGTTTATTATTGTCAATAATCAAAATTATATTGGCATACAACACATTTAATGTGGATATAACGGGACTCAAGGGGAAAAAAACCCTCCAATGAAATCAAAGACATTCAATTTCTGATCATCAACTGAAAATGCCAAAAATTACCATCATAAGTTAGAAAATTTCTGGATACATTATAAAAATTAAATCTAACTTTAAATGCATATGATTTCAATTAAAAGTGCTTGTGAAAATTCTGGACTATAAAAATCAATTTATGCTTCCACTTGCTTGTGAGGTTCTTCAGGTCACAAGGCATTTCAAGCGCCGTGATTCCTTTTTGACTCTAAATTGGAAATATTCTACCGCCGTGTTAAAAACAACGACAAAACTCGTTACTGCTGAGCACCTTTCAATAACCTAACAACATCCTCCGTTATTACACAATGGATTGCAAGCAGTGGCGAGTGGGAGAATGTAATTTAATACAGGATCTCCCCCATTGTGAATTCGAGAGCCTATAACGTATGGAATTAATGATATTACCCCATACACAGAGCTAAGTGAAGGACGCATCAGCTACGCAGCGCCAGATCCAACCGAACGCCACTTATCCTCTTAACGGAATTAAGAATATTAATTACATTAAAATATTCTGAATTATTCAAACTGCAGACCTGAATACTTGTGAGTAGATGATGGAATTTTAGAATAAGCTGAAATTGAGGAATTAAGGTTTCATAACAAGCTGGAGCTTTTGAAGCGCTACGTTTTTGTGACACTTAAAAATATCATTAGTAACACTAATATGAGATATAGTTATCTTATATATAAAGACGAGTTTTTGTTTGTTCGTATTTTATACCATTCATCCGATTGCTATAAAACTTTGCCAAATTATTGCTTCGAACCTTGAACATTCATGTTTTGTCACATGGTTAGTTATATGTTGGATTCTCACAAGTTGGACAGCCAAGAAATGTATTTGTTTTTGCTGAAGATGGAAAACACAAAAAATATTGTCTATCTTAAAGTATACTTGAAAATAAAGTAAAAAAAAAATAGAATAAATACTATTTATACTCCTCCATATCATTCGATTTCAGTGAATGGCTTCACTATCGACAAGAAAATAAATATAGTTTTTTTTTTATTTCATTCTTAATTAAATAAGATAGTTATTTCAAAAATATTTCTTCTGCGGAGGAAACGCACCGGGTACCAGCTAGTAAATAGTAATTTCATTGAATTGAAGTTCGTAAAAACGTAATGTTAAAGCTCTTTTTTTATTTAATCTATTTTTCTTATAAAAATAAAGAAATAAAAACGAAATTTAGCTCTAATAATTGCGAACAGAAAAAAAAGGTAAATTGAAAACAAAAAAGATTAACATTTTCAAGAATGTGCTAGAACTTTTCTTTTTAGAATAAATAAAAGTGAAGTCTTTTATTTAATATAAAACGATTTCGCAAATCTTCACTTTCGTTTCGCCGGTTACTTCAACAATTATTCTTAACAAAATCAATTCAGTTTAATAGTAAGAATAATTTTCTTTTACAAAATACTTTATTCGTTAGGAATTTTGTCGTCATTCCATCATAGAATTTTATTAAATGTTTGTAATAGTTTACAGTTTAATAATAAATTTGTGTAGATGACTAAATAATGTGTTTCTTAGTAATGATAATACATATGTAGTTCTCTATTAAGTTTGATTCTTTTCCAAATCTCAAATGCAAAATTGATTTCTTTGATATCCGAATGGATTATCGAAATTCCATCATATATTTTTATAATACGACCATCTTCAATATAATTTTCTTTACACAGAGGAGACTAAATGTTGCCATACTTTAGTCATGTTTCTCTAACTTCGACTGGGCTTCCTAAGAATGAACTATTGTTTTAAAGAGAGGAAATAAATGGCCAAAAGAATATATTTAAAAAAAGGTAGGCATTAAATAGCAGCAAGATATTATTTCCTAATTGTTTCCTATTTTTATGTGATCTATTTTGTTCTATCGCTTTGGAATAATAGATTAACATTGAAATTTCAGTAAACATCTTGCTTTCCTATGTTTACTTACATTTACATTGATTATTTCTAGCATTTCTTCAAACAAAATTGTTCGAATAATAATGCCTTGTTTTATGCCGGAGAACTCGGAGGATGTAGAAATATTTTCTAAAAATCAGTTTTTCTTTTAGTTATCTTTCTTAAACTATATTATGTGTTCTATAGCTAGATTCTACGGGTAATGGTTTCCTCTGTAAAGGAATTGAAACTATTGAAATAGCGTTGATTTTTCAATGGATCAAAAACTCGCCAGAACATTCAATATTATAATTTCCCACATTTCTTTATTTTTTAAATGAATATCAATTATTTCAAAACAGAAAGTTTAACCGTTCGCCTAATAGTTTCAACAACGGTATTAATTAAGGAACAATTAAGTTTTGCTGTTGTTATTGTTGCCGGAGAATGCAACGTTCGTTAAGATTGACTGATTAATTGATCGTTCGTTAAGCGTTTCGTAACAAACAAGATGAGGTACATAAATAAGATTCATGCGACATACAATATACTTCGTTTTAAAATTTCCAACTTTTTATTCAGAAGTTTTAAAATAAAAATTTTGGATTAAATAATGGCCACCAAATCCTGAACTTAAGACTTTTGAAAATCATTTAATCACCAGTTTTATAGGCGCAAAAAATTAAAGCAAAATTCATTTTATTTCATGCAACATGATTAAACAAGCAAACACTAGAAATAGTGCAATTTCAACGTTACAGTATTTTTGTACAAACATCTAAAAACTTTGTCAATATATTAAATCAAACTTTGAACAAAGAAAAATGGCAAACTAAAGAGTTCAACAATGAAAAAGCATTTGGAGAGAAATTCGTGCCTATAAAATTAATTTTATAGGCACGAAAAGTAAAGCAAAATTCATTTTATTTTATGCAACATAATTAAACGAGAAAGCAATAGAAGCAGTATAATTTCAACGTTACAGCATTTTTATACAAACATCTAGGAACTTTGTCAATATATAAAATCAAACTTTGAACAAAGAAAAATGGCAAACTAAAGAGTTCAACAATGAAAAAGTATTTGGTGGGGAAATTCGCTTGAAAGGCATTTTACAAGAAAACTCGCTTTGCAGTTCTTGTTTCATAGCAATTTTAAAAAAAAAAAATTTATATTCTTTTTCTGAAAAAAAAAATAGGACTGTACATTTTCATTCATTGCTAATATCCAAAAACTTTATTCTACGGAACACCTTTTCTCACTTCTTTCCCGCTTTCAAAGAGAAAAGAATCAAACAAACGCTCACCTTCTCCTGAAATCAATATAACCTTCCATTTCCTTTCGTATATGTAAAATAAAACAAATCGAAATATAAGAAGAGAAGAGGGAAAAAATAATAATAATACAGACGAAAAAGAAACAAAATCACTGGACAGCTGAAAAGCTTAAGTTGGAAGCAGACACTACGCGAAAAGTAGCGTATCATAACACTTAGTCTTCGGTTACTGAGGGAAAAAAAATGGCGGGGAAAATGAATAAAAATGGAATTGCATAGGTGCGAGAAGGAAAGACGAACTTTCTCTCCCCCCCCCCTTTTTTTTTCTTTTACCTCCTCCTCTCTTTTATTTTTTTGTACTACGTGAGGGACAGAAAAAAAATCCAAATGGCCAGTCCGTTGGAAAGAAAAGTCGTAGATTTGGAACGTGTCCGAAAGGGAAATTTTTTTCCTTTCTTCCTTTTCTTTTTCCCTCGGATAGCTCAGTATGGGTTATCTCAAAAGATGTAGTATAAGAAGCTCGATATGGAAAAAAGTATACACACGCAGACATCGAGGTAAATGGTGGAGTTATGTTCTTTCTTCCATTTTTATTTCTGATTTGAACAATTGCGGAAAAGAATTGTATTCGTTATAAAAAAAATGGAATTCTTCTTCTTCTTTTTTTTTTTTTAAAGTGGACATTTTTGTGATATATTCGTTGAGAAGGCAATGCATTTCTTGGCTTTTCAAAAGAATGGCGAAATGCTTTGTTTGATCAACAAGAATGTAAGGCTATATAGCCAATCAACACTAATGTTAGACCGACTTGGTTGAATGTGGTAAATTGAATTTAAATTAAAATGTTATCATAAATTTTTGATTTAATTAAAACGAACATTTTTATTTCATGTATTAATTTCGACAACGAATTAATACGAAAAAAATAAGAAAAAAAACATTGCTTAAAAATTATTAAGATTTTTTTTTTAATTCTATAAAAAATATGTGAATAAATCCTTTTATAATGGAAATATGACAAAGAAACGAAGAAGCAAATTCTAGCTCATGATGTAACCTTCTTATCCATAAGATTATCACCTGAATATAACACAAGACTCTTCTAAAATTCTAATCTTAACAATAATATAATTGCTCTGCAAAGAGTCTTAGTTAATTGACTAAATTATTATTATTCATTAAAACTCGGTAGAATACAGAAAAAGAGAGAGAAAATTAATCTCAATATTAGGAACAGAATCTAGCTAGGTTTTTCTTAACTATGGTATTATTCTTTTATATATTAAAATATCCTATCTTCAACTATTACAACCACTTCCTCTATTTCTTTTTAATACTAAAAGCACAATAGCAATAATGATACATGCATGTCCCCATAAGCTGATTTACTCAGTTGCGAAGGGTCATTTTCAGTGACGTCTCTTCCCCTAATCCCTTCAGTATCCCCCCCCCTCCCTTCCATATCCATCAGCTCTGGCCTTGCATGTCACAACCATAAACAGTTATTTAAATACCCCATACATGAAAAATGAATGAAAAGAAGAAATAGGAACTTAACAATTGGTTAAAAGAAATAAATTTTCTACTGGACCATAAATGGATTCTTATAATACCAAGAATCATCAGCATCAAAGTCATATGACTATAAGAAATTTGGAATTTCAGCAAAGTGAATCAGTTACTCATGAATCATGTGTACCACTGAATCATCATGAAGAGTCCACACTCTTTAATCAAATTAAATTAACACTGAAGAGATGTCAATTAAACAGTTATCAATGAAAGGAAAGTGTTAAGTTTACTGAAACGACATTTCGTTAAAAAGTACCCGAAGATGCGGAAAGAGAAGAGACACAGGCTTTTAATAAAAGAGAAAGCTGTTTATAAAATAATGAACTGTGCCAAACATCAGCATCGAAAAGTAAAATAAATATGATTAATTGAATAATAAAATTAATAAATTTATAGAAAATGTGCTAGATATATTAAAAATATTGTAAAATTATTGCATAAAAGAAAATTAATCCATCTCAAGAATGATAAAATTCGATCCAGAAAACGCTGAAATCCGCGTTTCAGTGGAAATGTATCGTATCTAATCAAGAAATACCTTTTGAGAATATACAATACAAAAGATTCCTCATCCAAATCCCATCAACTGACAGAGTGATATTACTATTGTGAAGTTTTAGGAAAGGAAATTCTCCGCTCTTTTGCGCATGCCCATATAATTTCATCAAAATAAAGCTCAGATGAAACAGAAAATGCATACTTTTTATTAAGCTTTATTGAATAACGTATTATCTTCCTTTACCGAGCGCCCCCCCCCTCCGAAAAGAGTATGAGATACTTCCGGTATGGTGGTTGGATCTCGCCACCCTGGTGGGTACACAAATAGGTGGGGGATCTGGCTCCTCCCATCGATGACGGGACGTACTTCCTTCGGGAAGGATTGTACCGTGGCGGAGATGGCCCTTAGGACTCGACTACAGTTCCCGCCAGTGTTGCTGTTGCGGCAGTCCGGTCATTCAGCCATTTTATCCATGTGCTTTCGCATGGGTCAGAGTAAGTCATGTGATTGTCTCCTTTACTGCTATACTTTAATCAGATAAGTTTATGTGACTACGTTCGAGATGAATGTTTTGGAAAACGATAGAAAACAGTTATATTTTTGAACATTTGCAAAGGAAATATTGAAAAAATATCTATGAAACCAAAATATGCCAGTAAATTGGCAAAAGTTTTTTTTTAAAATTGATTAAAAAAAGGGGGGCCTCTTTTGGCTAAAAAGGGGTGTAGAGCAAAAATTTTCTAATTTCAAGGCTTATCAAAATGATTTGATTTAAATTTTGCAGATAGCTCAAGAAAAATACTATCTATATCCTGAACTAAAAAATAAGCTAAATGTCAATCTATTCTTTAAATATTGAGGTCCGATTGATAAATAACTCGAAACTATCACCTTCTTCACATTCTAAAGCACTAAAACAACAATAATATATTTCTAAAAATAGATTACTTATTCTCTATCTCAGGAGCTGCAGAACATATTGAGAAATTATAACACCAAATTTGAACAAAAAGTATGCATTAGATTTTAGTTTCTGAGGTTGTTTTTTTTTCGTTAAAAATTTTTATTAAAACTTAGAATCTGAGAAAATAGCATTTAAAGATGTAAAATAGCATTATAATGTATGTAAATGGCAAATATAAAAATCAAAGTAAATTGCAAACTTATCTTGATTTGAAAAATAAACTCAGAAACAAAATTCTAACGATTTTATAAGAAAATTGTCAAAAAAATTAAATAAAACAACAACAAAAAATAAAATAAAACAATTTTCATAATTCCACAAAAAAAAAAAAAAAAAAAAAAAAAAAAAGACTTTTCAAAGTAGTCACCTATCATAAGCTTACATTTCTTTTCTATATTTAGACACTTACATTTCATATTTAAAAAGAGTTCTTCTTGTTCCAAGAATATCTCTCTTCACTCTTTAGAAGAGTAAAATCATTTAAAATGAAAGGTGTGATTTTTTTTTCCGAAATTAATAGCATAATTATAATTATTTTAATTTTTTATTCTATTGCAGAAAATTTATAGTTTGTGTAAGATAAAATGTTAAAATATATATTCAATAAAAGACGAAACGTATAACTCGAAGTAGTAATAGAAAAATTATAAAATTTGTATCAAAGCCACATCGGAGATATTGTGACAAACTTTTGCAATATTTTCGTAGTGGTATAGTCGTCTAATATTTATTTTCACGTTTTACTAACTAAAAGACTTTTAAATGTGCCATTTAAGCACAATTTTCATTTTCTTTCCTCAACCTGATTGACAGCTTTTATTTCTGGTTTAAAATATACACAGGAATAAATTTCAACTACATGCAAAACTTATTTTAAAATAAATTCTTCCAGAACTTCGAATCATGTAACTTTAACTGCATACAAAAGGCTTTTGGCGTACTCTTCAAGCACGAGACAAAAAGAATATATTTCGAGAAATACAAATAGATCAGCACACAAAAGGTATCTTACTTTATCATTCGCTACCACTTCAGTGGCATCGGATAGTTTCCAATAGCATAAAATAGTTCTATTACTCTGAATCACGGGTCTTTTATCCAAACTTTTCTCCGCGCCTTTCTCTCTCGTTTTTTTATAGTCTAGCTGAGCTCGGATGGAGCGAGTTATATCACAGTGAGTGTTTTCTCGCATTTCATTTTATAGGATAACACACACAAAACGATATTCAAAAAACAGAGATGCCATTTACATGTATTTTATATGAGACTATGGCAATAACAAAAGTTCCCTATGTTATACTGTTGGGTGCAAAGCAAAACAGTACATTCGCCTTGATATTAAATTGAACGAACTCTGAGCATGTTAATGTAGGAGATTGGCTTACTATATTGATGAACAGGCTATGATCGGGAAATAGGAGAATAATAGTATATTAAAATAGTTCCGAAATTGCGAAAAAAAAAACACCTAAAATATTACACAGGGTTAAAATCTTTTCCTGCTTACAAAAACGTTGTAAATAGCTTATAAAATACATTCTCAAATATTCGTTCTGTGGGACGCAAGAAAATATGGTGTAGGTTTAAAAATTATTTTTCTCATTAAAAAAAATTAATAAAATAACTCAAAAAATTTATCAAGTATGTCTTTGTTATGTTTCTTTGTTATAAACGTTTTTTTTTTCGAAAATTATTGTACATAATTTTTATGAAAAAAAAAAAAAATACGTTTCGCAGAGAAAAGGAAAAAAAAAAAAAAAAATTCTAGCCTCAAGCCTGATATTTTGTAAGCATGATAAATTTTTAAAGTATTCTTTAATGTTTGCCTGTCTTGTTTTCGTTTAATTTGAATGCAGCAAAAGACTGCATTAACGTGTGATGATTTTTAAAATGAAACAATTTACAAAAAGATTGTTGGTCTCAAGTCTATTCTTATAAAAACGAGAGTGAATTCTGTTTTGAATTTAATATCTAAAGAAAGAATGTAAAAAAACTATGATTTTAATATTGTCAAAAGCACGGGTGAGAAAATTCTGTAGAAAAATAAAATTTATTTGAATTTCAAAAAAATTTTAATAAAAAAATACCGTTAGAAATTCTATTTAAAATTGTAGAAAAAACTTAACTTAAAACTATTATGTAAATTAAAGGAAAAAATGTAGGGAAATGAAATCTATATCATAGAAACTTAATTTTTAAAAATTTAAAGTGCTATAAAATTCTTTCTTTATAATAATAAATTGATATTATTAATGGTAAACGTGAAAATATGAATTCATTTTAATTATTTAAACATCTGATTAAACTTTGAAAATCAGTTTTTTAATGAGATCCTACTCCTTAGAAAATAACACGTGCAAAATTAGATTCGATAACCCTATATCCAACTACCTTGATCAATCCTCGATTTCGTCCTTCCATTCTTTGGAATCACATAATTTATAGACAACATACTAGTCTAAAAATATAATCGTATTAAAAGCATGTTTTAGATGTTAAATTCCAGTTTTTGTGCTAATCTTGTAGCTTAACATCCTACAGCCCCACCAGGGTTATACGTAATAGTTTTTCACCGAATAAAACTCGATCGAAAACCGGATCAATCCGCCTTCTGAAACATCTAAGAAAATACTAAACCTCTAAGAAAGAGCCTAAAAGAGTGGTTTTATTAAGAGAGTGAGTTATATACATTCATGTTATTATGACGTAACTTAAGTGCAGAGAGGCACTGACTGCTTTCTCAAAGAAATAAATTTCTTCATTGCATCAAAAAATATGACTTATGTATGTATATAAAGTAGCCCACAATTTTCTTTTCTGCTAGTCACGCATTATATGTGTAGGAGTACAGCACTTCGATAAACTTTTTATAGCCAAGAAATACCATCCCATGTAAGGTTTTAAAACCTCGCAGTCAATCTCGCAATTTTACTATTCATCTCCAACAAAATCCGAAATGAAACAGAAAAAAAAAGTATCGGTAAATTAATATATTTTTAGCTTCTTTTTTAGCTCGAGTTAGAAAGACTGAATAATTTTATTTTGGACAGAAAATATTCAAAATTTCAAAGAATAAAAATAAGAATTCAATTATAGCGTTCATTTAAAAATAACTTATGTGTATAATAACTTTTTCGTATGACAATTTGTTATAAAAACAAATTTAAGCTTTAAAAGGGGGATGGGATCTAAATAACAACACACATAATTGCTCAAAGTTCTAAAAATAATGAATGAAATTAAAATAACAAATTTGCTTCATTCGAATACTTGCACTAAGAAAATATATGAATCGGACGTGATCTATTGCATATTTAGCAATTAATTTAATCTATAAAAATTCACAACAAAAAAATCACGAAAATTTATAATCACGAAAAAAAATTATTAAAAAAGCATGAAGTCGGAATTTAGAATTTGAATATGTAGCGGTTGCATAGTTCTACTATCTTCTCTTTTGATACAACAGATGGCGTTACCCTATTAACATCAAGGTATATTTCCCAGGATCCTTCTTGAGGGTCAACATAAGATTGTATTATAAGTGAGTATTGTGTATTTCCGTGTTCGTGTTTGTTTTGTCTTGTGAAATGTGGAACTTTGAAAATAATTAAATAACTGTTCCTGAGACTCGTCTATAATTTTCATCTACCTCATAATGAAGTTATAAAGAGCCCTGTCCCTCTACAAATACACTTAGGGTTAGTAAAAAAATAAAATTCGTTAATTCATTTGTTCAAAAAATTTTTTAAGAAAGTGAGTACATAAATACTATAATGCATGAATAGAAAATTTTAGCTTCAGTTTTCAAAATATTTGGAGTTAAAAAAGAAAAGGATAGTAATTTTTATTCACTTTTTATCGCTACCGATATAAATTTCGCTGAGAAATAATCGTAAATAAAATACTTTAAATATCAGCTTTTAAGAGCAATTTTTTTCTTCCAAACAAAAAAAAAAAAATCCAATAAATCTCTTTAAACCTAAAAGCCGGATTTAAAAGAAAATAATTCCTTGAACTTGAACTGGTTCGAAAGTAGAATACTAAAGTATACTTTAACACAAAATATAGTGTTCGGAATCATTCCAGAAATAAAATTAATCATAGAAAAATCCTAGATTCCGTCTGGAAACGCGCCAACTGAAAACAAAAAAAGAAAGAAAATATTTGAAATAAACTTTTAGCTTTCAAGGGGGAAAAAAGTATCAGCATTAAGGAATCGCAGTACACGGCATGACACGGATATGTATTTCTCTTTTTTACGGAAAAAAAATTCTTTTTGTTCCGTACAATTTTCATTCAGTTTTTATTTCATTTTCGAGATGAGTTTTAATCTTTTCCAACCCATATCGGTATTAGTTCAGAAAAAGTATTCTTTTTATTCTTTATATTTATTTAGCTCTTTATATTTCCGTCGATTCGATGGAAAAATTATTAATATATAAATCATTAAAACTATTTTAAATGAGTATTTGATTACTGAACATAATAAAAAAAAATTAGAAAACGATTTTTCTTTTTTATGTTTATACACGAAAAATAAAAGTCGTTTCATTCAGAAGTAAAAACAAACTAAATGTATTTTAACTTTCTAAATAAAATATGATCAGCAAAACTAGTCTGCTTCCATTTTTATTATTTTTTATTTTATTTTTTTACGCTTCTAAAACAGCATGAAATATTTAAAAGAGGGCATATTCAGAAAAGATGTTTTCAGTTGCAAATTCTAACCTATATTTGCATTAAAAAAAAATCAAAGCTATTTTTTAGGAACGAGGGGATTTTTAAATAATGTAATATTTCCAAAAATAGCATATTTTATATTTTAAAAAGTCTGGGGCTTCTTTCTAAAATATGAAGCTTTATTTCAACACCAAAAGACGGCAATGTTTTTATATAAGTTTTTTTCTGAGAAAATTTCTTTAATAGCATGGTAGCAAAATTAGTACGGAAAATTTTTTATCATTAATAATTTGATAATTAAGTATGAATATATTAATTTGTAAAGCAAAAAATATCGAAAAAAAAAAGAATTTTTTTTTGTCTTCCAAAAATTTTAATTCATTATTAAGTAGCGAATAAAATTGTTAAGAACTTTAAAAAGCTTAGTTTATTTAGTATCTATTAAAACAATAATAAGGAACAAATTATTCGATTGTTCTGAATTTTTCAAAGATATTATCTATAAAACTGGATTTATTTTCTGTTTATTGACAGTCAAATATCAAATTTATAATCAACAATAGAAAGGATTATCTCGGCCATGTTTAAAACTAAACGCCACAATTGCATACGTTCTGACATTTACAGTTTGATTTATAATCATGTTGTGCAATCTTAAAACTTTAGCAACAATAGCTTGACGACAGAGAAACCATGTACCATGCATAATTTTTAACTGAGCAATATAATTAGGATAATTTTTGAATTTTATGATTTATAGAATAATCCAAAAATTTGTTGTATTTTTAATTCATTGGTTGTATGCCAACGATATATAGTCATTAAGTTGTTTTATATATAAAAATTATCCTTTAAAAGTGGGGGACGGATGTTATTGTTTTTAGCATTAAGAAAAGTTTTCTGTATTTAAAAAAGAATTTCAAATCGTATTTTTCATTATAATTCAGTTTTTATGCATTCATTGATTTGTAGAAGTCCTGACATAATCCTCGAACAAATATAATAGTCAATGTCAGTGGAAGGTTTAAACTATTTATATAACACTGTAGCAAATAAGCATTCTGAATTTTTAAAAAAGTAGATAACCACTGAAAATAGCGCTACCTTGTGGTGGGATTTTTAACTATTAGTCTGAACTGAGAGCTGAGACATTGAACATATGCGGAAATTTCCAAAACTAAAGCTTTGGCAATCTAAATATTTCATTCTTTAAGTGATCTAATGCCAAATAATAGTGAATAGTAATAGTGATAGTGATTCTAATAGTGATTTAATGCCAAACATTAAGGTAAATGTTGTACAATACTTTGATTTCATAATATCATCTTTGTCTGATTTCCCTTCGTAACATTCCATAAAAAAAATGTCATTATGTTGTAATAACTATGAAAATGTATATCAGAAATTCAATATTTTTTTTTTTACTTAAATATTTAGAAGGGGAAAAAAGGAAAAGGAAACATGAAAGCTGGAAATATGATTATGAGAAATCTCAATTCAAAAATATCACAATTACAATAAATTCCATCAAAAATTTTCAGCTTTTACAATGATTTGGGTATTTGATTCCTTGAAATAATGTTAAAATTCACAAAATTAATTTCAATAAAAAAATTCATTTTCGACTTTCGATTTCTCACACTTTACAAAAACCATTATTTTATTTACAAACTTCATGAAAAGGATTAAAAGTTCTTTTTAAAAAGTGTTGGGGGGGATTTTAATTTCTATTTTAGAAGAACAAAGACTGCATAATATTGTTACGACATTATTCATGATTTGCAATATTGTGAATATTTCACAATATTGAAGGGTATTTCGTGCAATTTCAATAAAGTGGCAACAAGAACAGCTTTCAAACAATTCTCATGTCAGATGTAATCGAGAATGAATGTACAGGAAACAGCGAAGAAGTTTAAATCATGATAAAGAATACAAGAAATAAAATGGCCAAATTCGTAATAATATTCATTTATCTCTATTACAATTCCTTTTTAAAAGCATTCTTCATGTATAAACTTATTGGAAAAAAAAGTATGGAGCACATTTTTAAAAAAAATCTTATTCAATGGAAAATATTAAAAAAAAAAAAAATGGCAAATCTGTATATTACTCAAGTAGTACAAAGACTGCAATATTCAATGCATTATATTCTTTTGAAAAGTAAATAAATTCGCAATCCTGTACAATATTAATATGCGTTTTGTTCTTTTTAGAAAAATGGAACAAGAAGAATTTTGAAAGAATGATGACGTCAGTTGTGAATTAGAATAAATAACCCAAGAAATTGCGAAGTAAGAAACTTGAAAAAGAATATTACAACAAATCGTCTGGTAAATTTGCAGTCATTTTAGGCCGAAGTTAAGGCAATGCAATATATCAACTGCGACCGCAAAGAATCTGTTGTACCAAGTTTTTCGCCATCTTCGAAAAAGGACATTGCTAATTACTTCAGCCTGCGTTAACTGAAAGCCCTCAATTACTGAACCAAATTGAAGCTCGAAAGACAACTCCAAGCTCGCTATCTTCCAAAAATCAATCCCAAACTCTCTTTCCACTGCTTTCTTAAGAAGTCGGTCAGGATACTTAAGTATATATAGAACATTCCTTTCCTTCTAAGGAACCCTGTATTTACTGCTAGTGCCGGATTTTCTGCAACACAAGATAGCGGCGTCCAGAAAAATTGCTTGTCAGAGGGACGAACAGTATACATGTGTGTTACAACCCTATCCGGCAATCCGGCTGAATCTGGTACACGGATGGCAGGTTCCCGATAAAAGCGGCCGAACCGAGATGATGATGATGTATTACTCCGCCACTCGTCGTTTCACGCTGGCAGAAAGATGAAGCTGCCGCGCAGAAAAATATTCCCTTGGAAACTTCTCCGTTCTTTCCTAACTATTTTTGCCCCGAGTCCCGGAAAAAGGATTAGAGGGTTGATTCTTTTTTTGCCCCTTTCGTTGCTTTTTTTCCCTCCCCTTGGATGACGAATTTCATTCTGCAAGGCATTCAGAAACAAGTAGATACGAAGAATTTTCTATTATTTCTTTTGGAAATAGTTTCCACTGAGCAAATTCATCCTCAGTTGCACAAGTATAACGAAACGCCCACTGGACGTTGAAAGATATTGGCCCAGTTATAGCTTCCAACGTGTAACTTTTAAATTTGAAAAACCTTAAATTAGTTAGATTAATGTCCATTTTTGAAGTAATAATGGGATATTTGGGGCGGACCTTCTCATTTGATACATCTGAGATGGACCTACTCTCTCTAAACTTCTGCTACTCAACATATTAGTGCGAGGATATCATTAACAAGATCAGATTTGCATAATCCGCAAAAATTATTCAGTAAAATAGATTCTCCAATGTAGGATTTTTATTATAAACCAATGAAAATAGTTCATGCGTCTGCAATGTCTATTATTAGAATTCAATGTTAAATTTATAGAATTAAATACTCCAAAACTAGTTGGAAGTTTTAACTCGTATACTTTGGTGAATCAAATGTATTTTTGAATTTAAAAAAAACGCAGGGTTTAAAGTTGGAAGAAGATAACCAAATCATGCTGGTGTTGTGGAAAAAAAAATATATTTCATAATAAAAGACGAAAAAATATTTTTACACGAATTTGCGAAATATGTAATGGAAACTTTAAAAAAAAATTTCATGAAAACCCATCCATACTCCATCCAATTCACTTCTGAATATATATATAAAGAAGAAGAAAAAACAGCGCATATGCGGAGGGATTCGAGAATTTGTTGAATTTTTCTCTTTTAAATTTTCTCGAATCCGAGAAAAAAAAAAACAAATTTTAGAATTATGTAAATCTGTCTTTGATCACGGTAACTAAAAAACACATTGTGATGGAGTAGATAAAATTTTTGGTTTTTACTTAACTAAATTTGGAACGAAATTCAACTCGAGGAAGTCTGTCTGTCTATCGGTTTGAAAGTGAACATGATAGCTGAAGAGCATAAAAAGCTGGACAGATATATTCAGTACACAATTTAATTATTAAAATTCCAGATCTGTTTTAAATTTTTGACTAAATTCGTTAAAGGGGTTGATTCCGTCCCTGTATCTATATTCTCGTGCATGTGTAAGCGCCATGACTTTGATAAATAAAATTTGATTTGTGGTTTTGAAACTCAAAATTTAAGTTCCATTCAAATTTTGATTTCAATCGACAGAAAAGAGAGTATCCAAAATGTATATTCATATTTCACCATTATAATGCAGAGTAAAAAATGTGTCAGATGATGTACTTAAGTCTTCTGCTTACGAACTTTGTCGTGACTTTCGAGGCTTTGCTGTTTCCTTCACTATGCATTCGAGGAGAGAAGGGAAGTTCTATATTTTCAACAAAAAGTTCAAGAGGGAAACATTTCCCTTTTATTTCTCATTTTTTTTTCGCACAATGGATACTAAAAGGAACATTACGAGGAATGTTACTTTTGGAAACTGAATCTTCAATGTCGTTCATCCGAGTAAAATCAATTGTGTGTGATTCTGTCTAAACAAGCATAGCATTTCGATAAAAACATTAAGCTGTATCATGGTCTTTCCGTTATTTCTGCGTGGAATTCTTAGAAGATTCCCTTTAACGAATAAAATTTGTAATTCTATGCAAACTTGTAATAATATATTCAAAATTTTCAAAAGATAACATGGAATAACGAACCATTCAAAACAATTTCTAAAGTTATTTCCATTATTGCTCAAAGCATAAACACGAAATTACCTTTCACGAACAATTGGAAACTATTTTTTATAAAAAGATTGTATCTTGCTTTAAAATTCAATTCTATTCTTTAAAGTCTTTATTGTTGGAAGTTATTATTGCCTTTAGTATGATGTTTACATACATATTTGAATTCGGCAAATATAGAAATAAATTTCGTTTCATTCTCATTTAGTGCACAATACCAATAAATGTGTTTATCTAACCAGGAACAGTATAGAAGTTGACAAGGAAATTTGAATAAAGAATAATGTACCCAAAAAGACTTCATGCATGTAATTTTTTTAGAACATGTTTTCTAAATAAACCAGTTGATTAAAGAAACAAGATGAAACATTCAACAATTTAGCTTTGAATCAACTTTTAATGTTATTGTCAAAGCAACGTAGTTGATCAAAAGAGAAAATATTGATAAATAAAATGCAAATAAATCAATTCAGAGAAAACTAATGTAGATATAAAGTCATTATACATAAGTAAATTTTTTTAATGGAATGCAGTTCAATCATGACCATTTAATAAAGAAGATATGCGCCATTCCAGTTTAATTTTGGAATCCATTCCGCACGTTGTAGAATTAAAAAGAACGTAGCGTCATAGCTCAACAAATACTACGCATAGTGGACATGTTTGACGGTATGAGGTTATTTTTGTCATATGATTATGACATGACGCCGATTGATACCATTCAGTCAAGGATCGTTCAGAAGAACAGAAGGAATAAATGAAACGATCAGTGTTATACACCTGTGGAATTAATTCAGTTTATATTTTTAAAAAATCATTATAATGATAAATGTAAGAGTAAAAGGAAAAAAAATGTTATCTGTTTATAATAGAAACAATGAACAATAATAATTGTTGATAGTAATTAAAATAATAAGCACTAAACTAGAAGATAAATTATTTGCTGAGCTGTTTATTTGGTGAAACAGTTGAAATTACGCTAAATAAGTACTATATTGGGATGAACCCCGTCATTTTGAATAGCTGCCCGATGAAAGGAAGAATATACGAACCTATAATGTTCTATAATATAATGTCACTACACTTACATATATCAGAAGAGCGTTTAACTACTATGGATTTAATAATAGCTCGTTGTAAGTCGGTTTTTAGATTTCGAACTCGTTAACTTTTCAGACCCGAAGCCAAGATTTTTCCAGAAGATTCCAAGATTTTCCTGTTGAACTCTGGAGTTTCGAGTCCGCAAAATATAAGATTCTATTACTGCACATGGATGTAAGAAATATTTAATAGAAAACGCATTTCGAACTCCTTCAGAATGCTCTAATGTTGGGAGTCACAATCTATACTTCAGTGGCATAAGAACTAGAAAGACAGTGGGTCTATCAGCGTGTCTAAAGTTTAGACAAAATGTGAGATTGCTCAAGGCCAATTTTTCAGTTCAAATATGATAAAGGGGTGAAAAAGTACTATGGCCCTGACGTCATTTACATTTTCTGCACAACTAATAACGGACAAAATAATCACATTCCCCGAGCATTTCACACAGTGATAGATTTAGATACTTCGCCTTTCAGATAGCAGCCCTAAGCATCTGCTTATTGAAAATCCTTCACTGACACCACTGCTGTATTTACGAGGTTTGAATGCACGCAAAAGTTTAATAAAGAATCTTTATAATAGAATTTTAGATTTTACATCCATTTTGATTTTAACTTTATCATTCCAAATTTTATTAAAATACCATGTTTCACCAGATTTCTTTTAATATAATTCAGTTTTTAACCTTGGATAATATTTGTAAATATCATATGTCATTGCGATGCAAAAATCGCTCTAAAGCTATAGAGGCAAATCGTTGAGCCTATAGTATTACATTTGTTATGTAGTTAATAGATATTCATTAAGGAAGAGTGTTTCTCCATGTTAATTGGATTTTTAATTATATACAATTCGAAATGTTTATGCTTGGACCCTTTGAACTGCAGATCAGATTTTTAAAAAATTAGCAGAAAAAAACCTTTTTAGACCATTTTGAATTTTAGAAATAATTCAGCATTGCAGTGTCATTAATTTAATTCCCGTACAGTTTATTTTTCTTCTTGTTTTAATAAATTTTCCAAAATGATTTTAAGTATATTTTACAACGATGCTTTTCTTTCAAATATCGCATTTATACACAATATTAAATGTGTGTGTGTGTGTATTATGCTACCGTAAGAGTAAAATAAAGACAAAAAGAAAACAAATAGTTGAATTAAATCTAAAACAACATCTTACTACGATATTTCAGGCTAGAATTCTGAATTTTTTTTTTTTTTTTTTTTTTTCCTTTCTTATTTGTATGAGATGACTAAGACATGCAAAATTTTCATTTAGACAAATACTAAAACGATAAATTACCCAAGACAAATATACTAAACTATTCTACGATTTCAAGGCAGTCGTGGTATAGTTTAGTATTTTTCTTGAGATGCCGATTGTAAATTATTGAAGAAGCCTTGCTCTTTGAAGTTAGCCGGCGCCATTCAATTTGAGGATGACCCCTCTCGAGAGCCTCTGCGCGGGGCAAGCGGGCGGGCCCCGCGGACGTGTCCAATATATCGACAGCTTGCTTTTCATCCGGAGAAATTTCGCTGAAGATACAATTCGGAGCGCCACCTATCTCTGGCGAGGAGAGATGCAAATTTTATTACCCACCGCTTTAAGGAGGGTGGAGGAGGGATGAAAAAAAAAAGTGAGGGGGTGAGTGAGATGAATTGTGCAATCGTCGCCATTTCCACATGCAGAGAAAGTCCTTTTTCAGTTCTTTAGCGGTTCTCAACAAATGAATGCTATCGTTTCATTTTGTGGAAGGGTCTCTATCATTCCCTCTCCAACAAAATTTTACGCTCTTTTATTATTTAGAGCAGAGCTGCAAATGAAAATGAATTTCTAGACATAGTGGCAATCGAAGAATGCCAACAATGTGATGTTTCACAAAGAATAGAATGCTGTGCGTGCTCGATTTGATTTAGGTTTGCCTCTAGCGGCTGCCATCCATATAAAACTGTATAAAATAAATAATCGGTTGCGTTGAACGGTGAAGGAAATTTAATTTAAAATTTGTTTGAATTAAATGGAGTCATAAAACATGTAAAATTTCTAACCAGATCAATACTGTTGAAAATTCAGTTAAATGCAATGTTAAAAATTGCTCCCCGGAATAAAATGTAAACACTGGATTCCATTTGGAAAAATTAGCTTTTGATAGAAAAAAACGTTTTAAAGATTAAATATGTTTTATGTATACACAGATACTATTCGTTTCAATATTTTGAGACGACCATTTTTCGACGGTTCTATCTCACTAAGGGGTGACACACGGAAAGATGTGCGCCATTTCCGGAATTTACTTTATTGTTAAATGTAAACATTTGCTCTTTCCTTTCACTCCTATTTTGCCGAATTAAACCCATCCTAACGCATGCGCAAAATTGTGGAGGGTTTTAGAATACGTTGGCAAACAATACCAGTGATTTTTGCTTTTCAGAACTTAATAAATCAGCATTTATTTGTTTTAAACAATAATTAATTTTAAACAAGTAGATAATTTATTGAGATGAAAGTGACCAAAATAAAATTACGTGAAACGATATAAAGTTTTAAGAAACAGACAAATGTTAAAAGATTTAGCGATTAGAATAAACAATGGTTTAAGTAGTTAGTTGCAGTAATATTGTAAGTACAATGAAATTATGTGATTTTAAAGATTTTAAACCCTTGACAGCATAATTTTTTAAAATCACTATGTAGATGCAATGTTTGCAAATAAGTTCAAATATTTTTCAAACAAAGTGAACTGATATTATATGTTACACGATAAGAATACGATATAAGAAAAATCTATAATCATAAAAATAAACACTCTAAACAGCGAAAAACGCAGGGTACAATAGGAAGTGGACTGACTGCAAACCCATGGAATTCGAGGGAAAAGCAGCTGGATTGTTTAAAAAAGAAATGAAAAATTTCAGTAGTCGAAGTTGAGAGTATAATTCACGGCATCCAAAAGCGGTGCTGTTGTTAAGAATTAAAAATTATATCATTCAAAAGAATGTGAAAAATAATACCAAGCAATCACAGCGTGGGCCTTATAGCAACAAAAACCGATACACAAATTTGGTGTAATTTCAGATCGAGATGGCTTAGAACAGTGATTTTTTTTTATATCGAATTTTATATAACAAATTTAATTGCATGTAGTGTGTTTTGCATTAAAATCTCCATTGTGTTAAATCAGCAAAGAAAAAAAAAGTTGTTTCTGATACATACACTTTTAAAATCATATGCAATAACTATTTTCGAATATAACGTGTGATAATACTGAAGACGGAAATTAAAACAGTTGTCAGGAGCTCTTAAGTAATGCTCATATAAATCGCCACGTACAATGAAACAAAAAATTACTACGACTTGAATAGTTAATAGACATTTTTCACATAAGCAAAAAGATAAATATTCTGGAGTAACTCTCTCATTTACCTACCTGCATTGTTCATTTATCATCAGCAGCATCATTTTTATCAGTAATCATCCAACCTTATGGTGCTGTTTTAAAGTGTTGTTCTTCCGTCATAGTGATGCTACTCTGATTCTTGTTAAATATGCTGCATAATAATTTTTTTTACAACTTCCGCAGCTATTGACATAATATAGACCTTTGTAAAATCTCTAGAAATGAAGTTTGACTCGGCTCATTCACCGAAACGGCGAAACCAGCATTCGCGCATTAATATGGCATGAAAATTTGGTAATAAGAATACCGATTCAGGTGTTGTATCATGATTTGACCGAAGTCCAAAATTAAAGATCTGTCTACAATTACTTTCCTACATAAATAGTTTTGTTATTATTGAAACAAATAAATGCTTATATTAAGGTTAATAAAAAAATAATTAAAAAAACTAATTTTGAAATCAAAAATATATTTTAGGCTGTGAATTTTCTATTTCACAGATGTACGAATGAATTTAAATTTTTACAGCAATTCACGTCTTATCTGTCAATTCTTGTAAAATAGATTTTCATTACTTACTTCCTGCCCCGTCCTTTTGAAGTTTTATTATTTGTAATATATAATTCAAATAGAAAAAAAAAACTATTTTTATGAGAGGCAACTAATATACATTGCTAAATTAAATCGTTTATTTTTAACATAAATAGATAAAATCTTTATAAAAACACTTCATTTCCACAACTTGAATCCAAATATTTATTTCAATTTAATAAATTAATTGTAACATCTAAGCTCAAAACCACAATAACATAAAAAAAATGCGACGAATTTAGAAAGGGAAAAAATGGATCACTTGATATATTAAACGAAAAAGATAAATATACTGCTTTTATTTGAATTAGTGATATTCTTGGCATCGCTAATTTAAGTAATTACAATTCCAAGTTACTGCGTTATAAACATCCTCACTGCCACAAAAATTCAAAATGCTTCCATAACAAATCGCTACAGTTTTAAAAAAAAATGCCGAATAAAAAAACATGATAAAAAAATCACCAACCTATCAGAGAAAGCAAATTCCAATTCCATTACTCAAAACCAATCAATCCCACCTCCTCATTATTTAATAAAAGGGCTTCCAATTAAAATCCAATCATACACTGGCACTTTCAACACATCGAACAAAACAAAGAAGAAGCCCCAAACACTCTTTTCATTGCGTCCAATAAGACAAGATGGAATAATAAATTAATAGCCCAATTAAAGCGGGCGAGGGGGAGGAGAGCGCCATCTATTGATTTAATTAAGAACCCATGTACGAGGCAAATCCCCAAAGTATGTTTGCCCGTTACAATACATTATTCAAAGACCTTGTTCGGAAAGTTTGATCTGCTTGAAAACGTAATAGAAGCAAATTTCAGCCTATGTTTTGATGGCGTCTCCCAAAGTAATAGAGTTGTGCCATTTAAAGAGTGTGATAAATTTTCTCTCAAACAGAACAGGGATGGGGTTTTGGGGAAAGAATGCCTATTTTTCAAAGTGGAATCTTATTCAGAGGTTAGATAAGGTTGTGGGGGTAATGGCGTTTGCAATAGAATTCAATTCCGCCGATTTCAGCCCTCAATAAACTTGTATTGTCTAAGGATTTGTTTTCCGATAGTAAAATACTGATTTATTTTGTGCATCTGCTATTACCATGCGTTGGTTTTATTTAAATGCGTTTGGTTTGTCTTTTACTGCAGAAATTTATAGTAGAAAATAATACCTGTACATTCAGTATTCAGTTAACACAGGGAATTCCAATATTCTAAAAGAAATTTTTTAATACTGAAAAATGTTTATTATTATTACTTGCATAAATAATAAAATCGAGAGAAAAACAGCGGGAGTGGTCTTAACAAAACTTTCTCGCATATTCTCTAATACATTTGTCATGCCAGATAATGCCTTACATGACACCGGCGTACAATAGATACGGAATATTAACTGTTGGCCTGAATTTAGCATTTTTCTCTGAATCTATCATATTATCCTTGGCGAGTTTTTGGCGATTAATACCTGGCATGCGGATAACAGTAACCAAAAAATCAAATTTGTATTTTAGACACTTTTTCTCAAACGACTAAAAAAAATATTTGACACAAACTGCACTTGTAGTTATAAATTTCGAAACCAAATTTGATATATTTAAGTCACTGCATTTTTGAAAGAACAGCTCTACAGAAGTCAACCCGTAGTTAGATTTGGCACAAAACTTGACAGATGTCTACAATAATGATATTAAATCTGTGTACAGAACCTTATCTATCTAGCTCATCTCGTTTTGTAGAATCGTGTTAACTTATATTTGAACAGACAGACAGATAAACTTCCTTTGAACGTGTTTGTTCAAAATTTGATAGAAATCAACAAATTTGATGCAAGGACAGTATACTAAATTTTAATCGTCCAGCTCAAGTCGCTTTTGAGTTATCTTTGACACAGACAGACATTTTTCGAACTCAGTGAGGTCTAAAACGTGGAGATTTGTGAAAACTTCGAATCTGAATTTTTTGACGATTACTATTCAAGAGAAAGTAAAAGCGCGGCTAACAATTCGGTTTGAAGATACTGGTAAGTTTAGATAACTTAGAATTCCAGAAAAGTCATTTCTTGGGTTTTAAGTCAGAATGTCGGTCTATTTGTCGAGAATTTCATCAAGATAACTTAAATCTATAAGAAGATTAATGAAAGAAAATTTGGCAAGAAATCTTTAAATAAAAATGCACATGTCCAACAAATATTAGACCAAAATCGTCAAAGGCTATGCGGTTTTTGTCCCGGACACAGTAGAGCAAAAAACAGCTCTTGCACCAATATCCAAGCAAATAAACCGCATGTGTGCACACACATCACCGTAAAATGAAAGAGATAGATAAATGAATATCGACTGATGGTATTGATGTAAAAATTATGCATTTCTGTCACATTTTTGATCAAATCTATCGTCTAGTTGAGATGCGTACATAATTTATCAGTAGCTGCACGTAATTATTTAAACAATGAGCTAACTGCATGAAATGTGGATTACTAACAGATTAGTTTCTAGATCTGCGTTTAGACACTTTTCTATTGTTGTAGTATCTGCATTAGTGTTTAGAACTATATCAGTTTTAGGAACAAATTCATCGATAGATAGACTTTCTGTCTATCCTTGTTAGTATGGGATTATTTGAAAACGAAATTAAATTGATGAAATCTCTTATAAGGTATTTACACCAAACTATATGTGTACAAATGAAGATGACTGGCAGATAAGTGCAGAAATATATGCTATTTAAACTAGCGCGAGTGGTCTCCAAAAAATAAGCTCGCATACTCTCCAATTATTTCAAACTTTCGAACTTCAAAGATTCATCCCTATAAAAGCAACTATCAGAGACAGATAATAGTGATTGCATTGAAAATGAAATTGCGTCAATTTCTAACAAACAAATAATTTTTTAGGGTCAATAATGATTAAAATAATTGCACTGTCAAAGTAATTTATTTCAAAAAGTTATTGCAACAGTGTAATTTGTTGTTTTTCTCGTGAAAATCCAAAACTCGAGAAGAAATTTCAATATTCAGATTTCCGATGTAAAGAAATTCGATATATGGAAGTTCGACTATATATGACACAATGCAGGCTCATTTCAAACTTAATGATATTTCAAAATCAAGTCACTATTTAATCTAATTTTAGAAATTTGACTTTTTTTATTGCCCTCAAGCTATGTCAATAGACATTTCGTTTCAAAAAGTTGGCCGATCTGTCCATCCGGAACACCAGTTCTATGCCAATTCCCCCAAGTTCCCCGTTATGCCCAGAGGGTTAACAGAAAAAGAAACTTAAATTGTGTCTTAACCATGCAGCTCAAGAAACAAATAGTTCCGGCTTTGTTTTCTCTTCAAATGGTTTTTCTTCTGTTAGTTTTGAAACTTTTTTTTTTTTTGCTTTTAAAGTTAGAATCTTTCTGTCAAGGGAAAAAAAATAATAAAAGGTCTCCTACATTTTCAGATAGTGGAAGAACGGAATTGTAAAGACACAAATGTTGTAGTTTATGTGAAAATGGAAATTTAAAATTAGTTCATGAGAGACTGCGCTGATGCATGTTTTCCTCTCGTAATTATTTACGCAAGATGCTCAAATTTTACCTACCAATTTAGGATCAGTCCACAGGTTCACTGATTTTAAGATACAGAATAGCCAAGAACCATCAAAATCAATGGGAAGATACTATTTAGTATAATTTGCACTATTTAGCGCTACTTTTCTGAAGCACTACCACGTAATGAAATTGACAGATCGATGAAATCTTTGTAAACAGTATTGTAATGATTCAGCTTCTTCCCTGGGTGACCACTGTGACATTCCTTTTTCCCACACTCGATAATTTACATTCCGGGCCATTCTTCATGAACGAAACTCCCACAGTGTTAAGTGCCTCCAGATTGCCAAATGGAAGACCCTCCTTTTAAGTACGGTCGTCTGGCCAATTAGTGCTAATCCAGATAAGGAACCACACGTGCGTTTCCCAGGGAAATATATCGTGTCTTCGAAAGGCGAGAGTGTCAAACACTCCAGATGTCCAGATGTCCTTCATTTTTCCCATTGTGGAGGGTGGATCATCAATGGACATCTCCCACGGGCGACCAGAGACGATTCAGGTTGTTCTGAACGGTGATTGGGTAACAGGGAGTGGACAGGAAAGGTGGAGTTTGAGAGAAAGATAAAAGGTGAGATTTTTCGGAAGAAGAAGGAGAGAGGAGCTTGGTATGAAGTGGACTTCTGAGAAAAATTCATCCCGAAGGAAGTTCGGTGGATTCCTAGAGCTAACCCTGCAGTAGCCTGAGACGCCAACCGCCTGTTAGTTGTTCTTGTGAAGGCGTTTTCTCCAAATTTGTTCGAGGAACTATTCTTGTTTAAATTTCGTGCTATAAATAGCATCATTCATTTAACCTAGATGAGAAAGAGTTGTTTTTATGTAATAAAGCTGTAAATAAAGAATTTGATCATAACGCTACCTGTTATTGGATCGAGACTTTACAGTATGTTCTCTGTGGTCGGACTTTATGAAGGAAATTTACAAATCATTCCCTTGATATATATATACATACACATGTGTGTTGTGGTGTGCGCGTGTTTGTATGTCTGTGCGTGCGTGCGTGCGTGTAGATAGATAGATATTTTATAGAATTTTAAACTGATACATAAATGAATTTTGCGCTATACTATGCTAGGGAATTGTCAAACTTTCCAGAACTTTTTACTTAACCAAAAATATAAGTCTTTCTTGGTGAAGACTTATAACAATTGAAATAACTTGATGCCAAACTCTGCAGCTCTAAAATCAACAATCTGTCTTGTACAAAGAAGCATTTTATGTGTTATGCATCACTTTTCACTCGGTTAATAAGGGTTTGTGCATCAGTCGTCAATTCAAGAAAGTATGCCAGCCTAAAAACAACATTACGAAGAAAAAGCTTACAATATCTCAACGTGATTAAAATAGGGAAGACCCTTAATAATAATTCCCGCAGGATCTTGAGAATACTTATCAGTAATATGAATCACGCCCGATTCTTCTACGAAGAGAAATAAGCCATAGCGCAAACTTAAAAGACGAATACCAATAGTAATTTACATTTCAATTATTTTTCCTAAGCAACCAATGATGATAAGACAGTACCGAGAAAATGTTCGAAGCAAAGTACAGGAAACTTTCCTAAGATTTATGCTAATGTTTAGTCATCATAAAAAAATAAAAAATAATCGTTTTCTGAGAATGCACAAGTGAAAAGATTTCAGACGATTACTTACAGCAATCATAAAACGTCGAAGAGAAAAAATAAAATTAGCATATAAAACAAGATGGAAATTACTGATAGAGGCATTTAAACAATAAAATAAGCCCTATATTTATATTCATATAAAAGAACATATTTTGTGAAATGACTAGGAACCGTTTACGGTTATTACTACGGTTTTATAAGAATTTTCTTTCTTTTTTTTGTGATATCGTTTGCAGTTGCTTTTTCTAAGATAAGGAAAACAATTTAAGCGAAGTTTACGTTCTGTCTAGTGGCATCAGATTTCGAGCTAGTTTGATGGACTATTTTTATTTGGCGGGGAATACAGATAAGAATTCCAGACGAGCTATCGTTAAAAAAAAAGCCGAGAAGAAAAAAATAAACAAATAAAGAGACATTTTTTTAGGAATAAATATAAAAATGCATATCACCGAAGTTTATTTTTTTATGAAGCCTGATAAAAGTGTGTGAGTTTAAGTTTGTTATAAAAATAATTTCAGGCAAAAATTCTCATGCATTTTACGTTTTTTTTTTACAGATCTATATAAAAAATAAATTTATTAAAGAAAATTTTCTACGAAAAAATTTACATTTTATCTTACGTAGCCAATTTTGATCAAGAATTTCTGAAATCTATATGATATCTATGTCAATCCAGATAACTGATTATTTTGATTTATTTCAATAATACAATCTTTACATTTTTCAGCGAAATTATCTTGTACTTAATAAAAATTTTCGACATAAAATTTATACATTTTTATGGAATTATCTTCTATTTAATAAAAATTTCAATATATTAATTTATTTTCTTATTAACGAAGGAATATTGCTTAAAATATTTCTTATTCTATTATCGTCTTTAATGCTGCTGTCTAGTATTTAATTATAATATTTAGGTAATTATTTGAATTTTAACATGATAATGTCTACAGTCTTTTACTGTAAACTGCAACAGGCGTCATTAAAAACCATGCAAAGCATTCTACAAAAGGTAAAGGATTTTTGAATCTAAAAATACCAAAAGGGTATGTAGTTATTTCTAGAATAGTAGTCATTTAGAAATAATTTTTAAAATTTTAATCATATTTTTAATTAAAACTGCATATTATTGAACAGCAAACAATTTTACACCACTTTATAAAAAAGAAAAGGAATCGTTTTTCATGATATCGATTTGATTTATTTTTCACTATTTTCAAAAAATCTTCAAAATATTTAAAAATATATCTTACAAAAATACCTTTCATCGCTTTAATAATTTCATTCATACACGCGCACTCAACAATGATATTAATAACATTTTGTGTGTGCACGTCATCATTGTCATAATTAAAAAATTTTTTTTTTAAATATAGGCAGACGAATCAATTTTAAAATAAGAACATGTTACGGCGTTCCAACAGTGTGTTTGAAAAATTGAAGTCTCATCATAAGAAAGGTGCTTGACTGAATTTTTATTTCCCCTCCACCCTTCTCTTTTTTCTTTTTTTTTAACCGGTGGGGGGAGGTAGAACACTGTTTTGAAAAATATACTTACCACTAATACAATACTACATTTTTTTCCATTCATTAAAAAAAATATATATATATATACCGAATTAGCTTCCAAATTTTCATCAGTTTTGTAATAGATAAATATTTCATATATGTCATGAAGGTTAGTTAAAGCTAAACGTCAATTTTAAAGGTCAGCATTCAGAAGTCATCTCAAAAACACAGCAACAATTTAGTATTATCAAACGTTTGCCCATTAGACCACAAAAGTAATGATCCTATCTTTAAAAAAAAAGAAAACTAAATAAATAAAACTACGTTCCTCCAGCAGTTGCATTTGACATTTCCATTTCAAAATGACCTTTGGTCAAGCGGATATCTTTCTTTTACCCAAAATTGCTTATTTTACAATTACTCCCAAACCGCTTTCCCGCCCACCACTCTCATTCCCCCCCCCCTTCTCTCCTCAATTTCCCTTGAATCCAATTTGTTGCCAGATTCAAGGGGGAAAACAAGAGAAAAGAAGGAGAAAAAAAAAAAGTAAAAATAAAAAATAAAAATAAACTACATTTCGGCTTATTTTAAGAAAAGAGGTCCCCATAATGACTCAAGTTCGCCATTTTTTTTTTTTTTTTAATATTTTATTTTTTAAAAAATCGGCAAAAGAAGCAAAGTAACGTAAAAGTGCGCTATAACGGAGAAAATGCAATTTTACGATCAGTTGGCTCCGGAAATAGTTCTGCGAGTAAACGGCATATACCTGAAATATACTAGATTGAAAAATTTTCTGCTAGTTGGGCAAGCATAAAATTATACTATCGCTGAATTTGAGGCAGCCAACTTGCTCAGCCAAGAAAATGGTACATTTTTTTCTCCCTTGGTGTTCTATGCGCGTATATTTCATCTTTTGTTCGTTTACGGTACACTGAGTAGAAATGATTTATGTTGCCATTCCATGTGGAATAAAGTTGTAGTTTTGGACTGTTTTTTGTTCTTCTTTTGTCTACCTCCTCGAAGATTCCAGCTTCTATAAAATTCTCCTTGCCATTCCTTTTTAAGGTTCCGACCAGGTAGATGCCGTCGTTCTAATCACCAGTGGCGGATTTTTGTTTGTAAGAAATTCAACCAGTAAGCTTTCGTAAATGATTTTTTCATTGTTATTATTGCTGTTGCGGTGGTTCTTCTACCTCCATAGCCTTGCATTTCTCTCAGAATGAAGATTATCATTTTCTTAGAAGGGTGTTCTTGGTATTCTTTTTTCTCATTTTGTTGCAATCCACCTCCCATTTTTTTAACTCTAAATATTCGGTTTGGCTGGAAGCCAAACGAAATGAAGTGAAGTAAAACATCAAATGGGGGGGACTGGATGAAAAGAGATGACACAACGCGTGTTCCAAAATATTATCAAGAAGACAAACAAAAAAATCTTGGCATTATATTCACAATTTACTACTTTATTATTATTTTTTCTTTTTAATTTCAAAGTAATGTTTCGGTTAATCAACTGTCTTAAGAGTTTTTTGAAAGAGAATAATTAGCTTTCACAGTGGAAAGTGCAATAGATTGTTATCATTGAGCACAAAGTCTGCTAAATTTAGGTCGAGATATTTTTCATTTCAGAGCCGACATTAGGAGCAAAAACAGATATAATTATTTGAGAAACGCAGACGTTGAATAAAAGATTCAGGATAAGAAATGGGAAGGGGTGGAGCCCAAACCTGAAGATGGATTATTTATCTAAAATGACAATTACTGCATTCTTTCAATAATTACGTCTAGAGTCAAAAAGTAAAAACGTTCGCATAATTTATATAAGCATTCATGCCTGATTTATTACATTCCAATAACTTCATCTTGAATCAAGAAGTTAAAACGCTTGCATAAATTATATACGCCTTAATGCCTATTTCTTTAGCTTGTGAATTAAAGTAATATATTTCTTATAATATAAAACATTATTATAACTTTAAATTCCTTATGTAATAACTTATATAAAAAGTTAAAATAATTGTGTCATTTTTACTTATAGATGAACTATACAAAAAGAAATTTCCATAATCGTCAAAATAAATAAAAGTGACATTAAAATTTTTAATGAGTCTCCATGTTCAAACCTTCCTTAGTTCAAAAGACACACTTTTTAAATTATGTCTCTTTGTCTGTCAGTCTATGAAATGATAACTCAAAGACATAATGATCTACGACATTCAATTTTTTAAAAAAAATCAAATTTTCGACAAAATCACGTATGGAAAAAAAACTGTTTACACGTCATCAACGACCATGTGAGCACGACAACTCAGAAACATAAATAGCCTAAGTAGGTGGAATTCTACATACAATTTTGAATTGTAGATAAATAACAAATTTTGGAACTGACCTATCAAAGGATAGATCGCCTGTTGTTATGTTTATCGAAAATGCGACCATTTAGATGTGATAGATTATCTTGTCATTGTAGTTATGTGCCAAATTTTAGATCACATAGATGACAATTGTCATTTAGCAGAATACGAATTGAATTTGAAATTATTCATTCTCTAATTTCAGCAAACCTAATAATTCTTGATTTTATGTGAAATAATTTTATAAAGAATTCGAACATTGGTTAAAGGACATTAACTGTTACAAAACATAAAAACGTACTACAATAGAAATTTAAAAAGAAAAAAAAAAAAACTTTCTTATGACGTTAAAAGATTGTGACCAATGAAATATATTATATCTTATTTGGAATTATTAGTGCATTAGTCTTTTTTTTTTTTTTGAAAAAAATTAAATAAATAAAAAAATGGCTTAAGAAAATCCGAAGAAATGATAACTCGATCACCATTAAATTAAATCATACAATCATTCAATAAACTCATTAAATGGCTAACACTGCTATAAAAAAAACACCCAAGAAAACATTTAAAACCGATTTTCTTAATTCAAGAACGTGTATGGAACCACTTGTACAACAAATAGAACGTAGCAAAATATCTGTAATCACGCTTCCACGTGATTTGATGTAAGTAACAAGCAAAACGAAAGAAAAAAAGAAAAAAGGAACCTGATTGTTCCACGGAGTGAGATCACCAAATGCACTTTCTCGTACAAGTAAACCACAGAACAAGAAAGCGCTGGGAAACTAATGTCCGTGACTCAAACGCAGGTGAAAACGTCGCCCGGAACACCTGCTTTAACTTGCTGTTAGTTTGCAGAACGTGCACTATTTGCAATGGAAGGTCAGGGATAGTCAGAGCTGACAGACGGTTCGGCACAAAATAATTTGGTAAAACTGTATTTAAGTGTCGTGGGTTGGATGTGGTAATTATTAACCTAATTAACCTGTCAGGAAAACGCTTATCATGTTTGCTCAGCTATTAATCAATTTCTCCCTCTCTATTGGACAGCGGGAAGAGGAATATCAGCCAATGAAATCATTAATTGTTAGTGAAAAGAGAGACAAGTATCTTCAGTTGATAATGAGTTTAATAAAAAAACATTGAAGTGTGTTTGCAACCTTTAATAAAACGATTTGGAATATCTTTCCAAATTTTATAAGCTATTTAATTTAGGAAATACATACAATAAATGAAACAAAATTAAATATTAAAAATATTGATAGAAAAAATCAATTAAGAAAACGGGTATCTTTCTAAAATATATGTCTTTCTGGCTTTACTATAGTGATCAGGCGTTCCGAATTTCAAGAGTTTGCAATATATTTGTCTTGTGTTTGAATTAAATGTACCAGATTACAGTTATATCTTTCTATTATTTCTATGATAATGGCTTCTTTGTTTTACTTATGGTGACAATTCGTGTCGTCCTTGCATAATGTCGCAATTCGATCATACACTCTGGATACAATCAGAATTTGAATTAATATTTCATTTTGCGTACAGATCGTCTTAAAAAATTAGGTAAAACAGATAATTTTAACTAAGAGTAAATTAAAATGAATTATTTCCTTTTCATGCACATATGAAGAACACAGATACCCAGAAAACCCCTAAAAAAGATTCTTTTTTACTGGAAAAGGCGTCCATTATTTGAATAACATTTTCTGATTTACAGCGTTTTGTACTTTTTAGTAAATAATTTATATTAAAAAGAAAAGATTAAATATTTTTTTTTAAAAACAAAATGCAAAACTTTAAAATATATAAAAGTTTGCTTCTGAAAAATTCTACTAGTTTTTATTACGAATTGAACACGGTTTCTTTAATATTGTTATTAAAATAGACGAAATAATGTTAAAAAAGCTTGTTCATTTATACTTTTTTAACTCCTTCAACAACTTCAAAAATATACACACACATAAACTTTATAGATCAAAAGAAAAAGAATTGATTGGAAAAAAAAAAAGATTTTTATACGGATATTTAAAAGCTAAAAGCAAATTAAATAACTCAGATAAACCTTAAATGAACTAAAAACTGCCTTAAAGACAAATCAAACATTTCAACTTTTATGAATAATAAAAATAAATGCAGAAAAACATAAGGCCCAAAAGACTTTAAGTTTCAAAAATCAAAAACTGTTTCTAAGTTTTTTTCTTTCAGTCCATCCTTGAATCCATCTAGAGATCACTTTAAAACTCCGTCTTTTTTCAAAACTGTAGTTAATATTTGTAGAATTTTTTTTTCCACTAGCAAGTAATACAATATGAAAAATTTCATAACGGCACGAGACCCACTTTTAACGACTCAAACTTGGAATGACACATCAAAAAATGAATTAATAGAGTAAAAACAAATTTTTCCAATTACTAAACCACGGAAAAATTCGCAACACTTAAAAAGCCAAGTAACATTAAAACCGACAAAGAAAAAAAATTAAAAAACAGCCAACGGAAAGATTTTATTCAATGTAGTTTAGGAGAACTAATGCTTTTTTCCCCCAGCTCTCAAAAGTTTTAGAACTCTGACTATTTACTCATCTTTCGAAAACACAATTTTGAAAGAAAGACGAATATGTTACCGAAAAAGTTTTTTTTTTTTCCGTCAGTTTATTTTCGTTTCTTTTTCTGTATGTGTAATAACGGTTTAAAGTTCACACATTCTATGCAATGTTTTGATCGATCTTTGAAGCATTTCTTTGAAAGCAGAGGAGGTGGAAAAAAAAATGTGTATATTAATGTTTCTTTCCAAGCTAAAATACCTTTCGCTTTTGGTTTCCGGTTAAATATTAATCTCTCTTTTCCAAAGATGACACTCAAAATATTTCACGAGAAGAAAAAAAATCTGTAAATAAAATTTCAAATACCATTTAGTATTTTTTTTTCTTTTAAAAACTTCTTACTCACCGTAAGTTTGGACTGTTTAAATATAGTTTTTTTCCTCCCCCCCTCCCCTCCCCCCTTTTTTTTGAGCAGAACTCTATAAAATAATTGCTTTCACATGCTATTTAAGTTGAATAAATTATTTTTAATAAAATCAATGGATTAAAGCTAGGATTAATTTTTGTAACATTTTAATCGTCTGAAGGATTTGATAGGCACCATTGAAAATCGTTTGGCACTGATTCTTTTAATAAATATAAACACATTTAATAATTTAAATAGTAAATAACAAATATCTGACCAAAACATAGGAAAAGTTTGATCAAGCAAAAAAAGGAGTTATATAATTGAGCAGATTTGGTTCACAACGCAAACATTTAAAAGAAAAAAACATTGAAATGAAGGAAATGAAAACTAAATTTTCTAACAATAGGTCCTGATTGCTATATATTACAAACCACGAAAGCATCAAGGTTCAATATAGATGGGCATATAAATTAATGAAATTTTGTATAAAATTTCAAATGGCATGGTTTGACATTTGATTTGATATACGACAGAGCTTTCCAACAAAAATAGTACAAATATTGCTGGCTTCGTCGGAATTATTTTCCCTTTTTTGTATTTTGCTTTACATTAATGTATAACCAACCATCTTACTCATATTCAATTGTAGTTTAAGAAAAAAATAATTTTGGAAAATAAATATTATTAATTTTTTTAAAAAGGTTTTAATTATTTAATCTTTTTTACAACGTCTATAGTAAATGCGGATATATAAAGTAACCAATCTAAAGTAAGAAATATTTTGAAAACGAAGAAATATTTAGAACTGTTTCAATTCCATTAGCATATAATATACATAACAGTAGGCTCTCCTTGGGTCCTCCCAAGTGTGAGACTACTAATTTAATAGGGATTTAAGAGTTTAAAAATTCGTACACAAAATGTATTATTCTAGATCTAATTAAATGTAAACTTAACATTGGAAAAAACGATTTACTTTTTAATAATAAAAATAATGTTACAAAGAATTCTGTGTGATTAAATTCTTGGATATTTACTTCGAATATCTAAAATTACCCAAAATTATACATAATAATAATATATTTTTTCCTCTTTCAGATAAAACAACTGTTTCAATAGCATTTAGTTATACTTCAACTTTAAAAAAAAATTTGTAATTATAATTACTATAGCAAAAATTTAGATAAAATAAATAAAAGATTGTTACTGTAATAAAGAAAACTTTAAAGATTTTATAGATGTTGATAAAGGTCATATTATTACAGGTAATTTAAAAATAATTGAATCCAACTCTTTAAGAGAATTAATGGAAAGAGGAACTAAATTTAGATTTAGAGAAAAAATAAACCATAATAAAATTTTAATTTCTATTGGTAAAGATTTGGATATTTTTATTGCTAAATTATCTAGAAAATACTATTGGCCAACGGAAGATTTCGGGGAATGGAAAGTGAGAATTTTATAGGAAATAAAAATAAAAATGAATACCGATATTGACAGATCTAAAGAACGCGGGATTTAGTTTAGCAAAACATTAAAAAACGAAATAAAAAATTTAAAAGAAAAATTTGTTATTACAGTAATAGATAAATCAGCAAATAATTTCTGTTTAATTTGTAAATATTATTATAAAGAACTTTTAATTAATGAATATAACTCTAACGAAACTTATATTTTAAAGAACACCGGGAAAAAGGTATTAGATAAAAAAAAAATGCTAGCTTTCGCGCGCAAAAAAAAAAAAAAAAAAAAAAAAAAAAAAAATTAAGACTTGCTCTCTATAATATCCTTATTTATTCCCAACAGTTAAATTTAAAATTCCGATTCGTGATTTGTAGCACTGGCAGTTATAATTACTATACGGGAAAACATTTCTTTAAATACTTAAAAATTATCCTGGACAAAATCAAAGATGAAGACAATTTTATAATTCCTAGTAACAAAGAAGTACTGGATTTTCTTAATGATAAGAACATTAATAAACTTGATACTTATGATTTCGAAAATTTATACACCAATCTACCTCATAAAAAATTAATAAAGGTCTGTACCTTTTTATATGATTAATATTTAAATGAAGATATTATTCCTAAAAATAACTGGCTAGAGTTATGTAATTTTAATATTACTGAAAATTACGTTTTTAATGGTATCAATTTTTATAAACAAGTAAAGGGCATTCCAATGGGAACAGCTTTCTCAAGTGCTTTAGCTAATATTTTCCTATATTACTATGAGAATAAAATAATTAAATATAATTTAATAAACGGGTGGAGGTATATTGATGACCTACTTTTGATTAACTTAGACAATACAAATATTGTTATTAATTGCTATCCAACAGATTTAATTCTAACAGAAACAAATAAAAATCAACTTGAGGCTACCTTTCTGGATTTAAAAATCGAAATTGCTAATGATAAAACAATAGTTGGTATCTTCGATAAAAGGGATGAATTCAACTTTAAAATCACAAAATTATGTAACTATCATTTCAATCTAACTTCAAAAATCTAATTTTTTCACAAGTTAACAGGGTCAAAAGGGCTTGCAATAAAAAAAAATTCCTATATTGATGCATCAAATAAACTCATTAAAAATTTAATTAAAAATGAATTTCCTAAAAGTTACTATAATGTCAACTTTTTAATTAAACAAGGTATGGTTTGGGATTAATCCTCTACCTAAAATTAAAACAGAACTTTCCTTGCATATTAGATCACTCAATAGATGGCGCTGGGAGACTACAATAATTATTTACCTTTAATACGTTAGCTTTGTGTTTTTAAAAAGCGGGAATCACAATCGATAGCTTAAATTTTCCTTGCCTGCTGTTGGTATGTGCTTTCCTTTTTGTTTTCCTTTAGTGGTTTAAGTGCTTTAGTGTTTATTGTTATTTTGTTATTGTATTTTTACTTATTAGTGGTTATTTTCTTCTAATTTGTTGTTTTGTATTGTCCTTTCTGTTAAAATGGTATATCTCTTAGGCCTAATTTCAGAAGATTTTCGGGTCACGAGGAACCATTATTAGACTTTTTGTCTGCATTCCCTCACGGAAAAAATCCCTTTTTTTGAATCCCTGCCTGAGAGTGAGCCTTGGAAACGTCTTCTGGCAGGATTCTTTTTTTATTTGGTTTATTTGATTTTCCTATTAACTTGATGTTAATACTTTTGTATAGTATATATATATATTGTCAGAGATATCAATATAGAGTTATTTTTCCCTTATGAGATCCCCCTCCACAGTAACCGATGCTTGATAATTTCATGTCCATGATTCCGTCAAATTGCTTAGAATGAAAAGCTATTATTTTAATAATAACATAATATATGTATATGAATAGAGATTAATGACATTATAGCACTGTCAAAAACGCAACTGTCAGGGTTCGTCTCTTTTCTAATTTTTGCAGTATTACAAATTCACTTTTCATTCGTCTTGTAAACCACACAGATATTAAATAAAATCCTTTTTCCACACCTTTTAACATTGGAAGAAAATCTTATATAGATTATATAGAAAATCTTATCTTAGATTAAATATTTGATGAAAATTGAAAATGATTTGAGTTTGTTAGAAATTAGCCAAACAGACAAACCAATAATAAATTAAATTAAATACCAAAAAAATGCACATTGTTAAATTGACATCGTTAAAAAGATTATTATTATTTTTGAATTTCGAAACTAATTTTGTGCAACATTTTCGGCAGTTATTGCCAAAAAATACAACAATCAGTTTAATCTACAATTAATTCATTTTTTAAAAAATCGCTCCCTCTAAGGTATATTTCGGCTAACTTTGTTAGCTCTGTGTGAAACGAAGTTACCTGTAGAGCGCCAACATATATAGAAACACGCAGATTCCTCTTTATTATTATCAAAGATAGAGATATCTTGTAATACTGTGGCATTAGCAAAAGAAACAATATAAGTTGCTCTATTTATCTTTCTGAATAATTACAATTAATTTGTTTTAGAAATGTTCTTAGATTCAGATTGAAGAATACAAACAATTGTCAGAGGGGATATAAAATCGTTTCCAATCCTTCTTTTATATGGGGGGGGGAGAGAGAGACAGTGTGTGAAAATGAGTGGGAAAAAAATAAAAGAAAAGCATTGACAAATCAGAACATTAAACTAAAACCAAACAAACACGGCAGTCATAGCAAAATATACCGCTCTCTCCAAAGTATATCTGGGCTAATTTTGTTTGCTCTGTGTGAAACGGCGCGACCTGTAGTGCGCCAACACGCCTAGAAACATGCCCATTCATCTTTACTATTATTGAAGATAGTGATATCTTGCAATACTGGTGTATTAGCAACAGAGACAATGTAACATTCACAACAGATACCATATAAGTTGTCCTATTTATCTTTCTGAAAAATTACAATTAATTTGTTTTAGAAGTGTTTTTAGATTCAGATTGAAGAATACAAACAATTGTCAGAGGGGATATAAAATCGTTTCCAATCCTTCTCTTATATGGGGGGGGGGGGAGAGAGAGACAGTGTGTGAAAATGAGTGGAAAAAAAATAAAAGAAAAGCATTGACAAATCAGAACATTAAACTAAAACCAAACAAACACGGCAGTCATAGCAAAATATACCGCTCTCTCCAAAGTATATCTGGGCTAATTTTGTTTGCTCTGTGTGAAACGGCGCGACCTGTAGTGCGCCAACACGCCTAGAAACATGCCCATTCATCTTTACTATTATTGAAGATAGTGATATCTTGCAATACTGGTGTATTAGCAACAGAGACAATGTAACATTCACAACAGAGACCATATAAGTTGTCCTATTTATCTTTCTGAAAAATTACAATTAATTTGTTTTAGAAATGTTCTTAGATTCAGATTGAAGAATACAAACAATTGTCAGAGGGGATATAAAATCGTTTCCAATCCTTCTCTTATATGGGGGGGGGGAGAGAGAGACAGTGTGTGAAAATGAGTGGAAAAAAAATAAAAGAAAAGCATTGACAAATCAGAACATTAAACTAAAACCAAACAAACACGGCAGTCATAGCAAAATATACCGCTCTCTCCAAAGTATATCTGGGCTAATTTTGTTTGCTCTGTGTGAAACGGCGCGACCTGTAGTGCGCCAACACGCCTAGAAACATGCCCATTCATCTTTACTATTATTGAAGATAGTGATATCTTGCAATACTGGTGTATTAGCAACAGAGACAATGTAACATTCACAACAGAGACCATATAAGTTGTCCTATTTATCTTTCTGAAAAATTACAATTAATTTGTTTTAGAAGTGTTTTTAGATTCAGATTGAGGAACACAAACAATTTTAGTGAGATATTAATTTGTTTCCAACCCTTCTCTTATATGGGGAAAAAGAGAGTGTGAAATGAGAGATGAAAAATAAAAGAAACACCATCAATAAATCAGAACATTAAAACGAAACAAACAAGCCAGTCATAACAAAATATATTTGGAGGACGTAACTTTTTGTCTATATATACGTCAAGTGACTAAAAACGGTATAAAAAAAAAGGAAAAAAATTGCAACGAAGAGAAGGAGGGTGAGAGTAGACAGAACGAAGTGAAGGGAAGAAAAAAAACGCTGCAAGCACTGCCGTTGCTAAGGCAACCGGACGCCCACCAACGTTATTGTTATGACTTCCCGTATAGGTTTCGCACAATGAGCCGCCCATTAAATACTATCAGGCATTTTCCCCCTACATCCTTCTGTTGGTGACTTCATTCCCTCCCCTGCTTCACCTCCCATCAACTCTTCCTTTTAGCAAGATTTTTTTCCCTCTTTTTTTCCCTCCCCTCCCTTATTCCCGCATGCCCAGTACTAAGTAGAAATGGTGTAGAGTGATATACACCACCTACACATAAAAATTGGGAAAACGTTCCTTTTTTGTTTAGCAGGTGTTACCAACAGAAAGCGAGTGCATTATTTATTTCGTATTTTTTTTTTCTCCTTCTCCCCAGTAAAAGGGGGTATGGACGATTTCTTTTCACTGTTGTCGGACAACTCATGTCTACAAAGAATAAAGATAACAGTGTGTTTCGAATTGTTTAATCGAATGTGCTGGATAAAGAACTGCGCATCTCCAATAAGAGCAAAAAAAAAAAAAAAATCTCATGTCGATACAGAAAATATTTGTTCATTTTTATATAAGAGTCAATTATTAATTATTTAAGAATACGAATAAATAAACAATAGGTTAAAAAATGTGAATCTGTAAGTTGCAAAATACAATTAATTCTAAATTAAACTGTAAAAAAATCATTGTTGCATATCACTATGAATGAAGCAATTGAATTAATTATATTTAAACTATTTAAATTATCATTATAAATTTATTTCTGTCTATTTTCGAACAGAAGCTCATTACAGAAATTAAAAATATTTTAAGTTTTATAGTATACGTGTAAATAAAGTGTACTTTTTAAACAGTATACTCAAATCTTCAAACAGTAATTTTAAAGACCATCCAAAATTGGATCATTCATACACTCGATGTGTGTGTGTGTGTGTGGACTAGCAAAGGGAGGTACAGGTTATCCAAGCAGAAGTTTCGTGGGATGCCATGAAAGTAATGTATTTTTTCATGTAACTTTCGGTTAAATAGCCAAAAGTCAACAAAAGAAATAAAGGGGGCGGAGGGTAATAAAAACTATACCCGGGCTGTGACATAACATTGGGGGGTGTGGTAAGGAGGTACAGATGCCCCCTGCTTCATGAGATTAGAGCAAAACATTAGAATGCTTAAATGACCTTCAAAAGCCAAATATGAAAGAAGAACAAAACAAAATATCATGCCCCAGACACCGTTTATACTTATTAAATTCTTGATGGTGACTGGAGTGAAAAACAAATCATATTATGATCCAGACGCCACTAACCTTTGATATATCATCTAAGGTATCATTTGCTGTAGCTATGATGTATGCACTCAACATGAGGCAACTCCAAAAGAATAATTTTTGTCACGATTTTTGCCAGCTTGATTAGCTTACCCATATAAAAAAAAGGGTATTCAATGTTAACAAGTCTGCTCACTGTTAAACAATTCATTCATAAACTACACTTAATCAAAATAACGATAAACGCACAGAAGGGAACATAAAAAAAAAGGTTCTTGCAAAAAAGACAAGGGATTCATGTGGTACGTGCAGTGTCAATCGCTGCGCAGGACACAAAAGAAATTACCCAACATCGTACCATTCTTCTCCAGATACAAAAGAGACAGGAAGGTATAAAATGAATCTAAAATAAAAGAAAGAAAGAAAAAAAAAAACCCAGATTTGCAGCCAAACTTTCGCCTGGATTAGTCTCATCACCAAGATTTATCATGCAAAAAGACGAGCGAAAAAAAGGTGCACATCGCATTAGTGTTCCTGGGCGTGGAACCTTAAAAAGATTGATGAAAATGGCTCAGGCCATTAGTTGCGGACTGGACCAGTGCGGTTTAACAAGCGAAACTCTCTAAAAAATTAATAAAGGGCGATTGGTAAGAGTTGCGCCGGTATGGTACAGCCCATTTTGATGGAAATGATTTAAAAGAGAGAGAGAATAATCACGATTTCTGTCTACATTGTAAAAAAGTAGAAGAGCTCTTCGATGTCACATGCATTTGATTCTGAGAAGCATTTATAAAGATACAAATATTTTGAAATAGGAAAATATACCATGAACGATCTGGAACAAGATCACAATGCCTTCAATAATCAGAAAATATTATTCAATAAAAGTTGTCACAGCAAATCATCAAAATAAGGGAAGACAGTTTTCAATCAGCTGCGCGTTAAAATGTCACCTTTTTGATTCGGAGTAATTTTTTTATTGTTGTTACCGTGGTATTGGGAAGTTCGAAAACGAATTCATATTATTTTTAATAGAACATTAAATTTTCTGAAATCCAACATTCCCATTAGCCGGGTGCTCTTTCTGGGATCCGTTGCTAGGTGATGAGTCATTATTTATAGATCAAAAAATGTCACTTTTTTGTACAAGGTTTATCTGTTTAACGTGCTCCAAATCAACTTATTAACATATTTTCCCCCTTTACTATACTGTTCCCTACATGCAGAAAAATGTAACATTACATAAATCAGTGAAGTCTATCTGAATCCGTATAATACAGATACTCTCAGTAATGCTACATGAGTCCGGTCCCAAATGCGACGGATTAGACAGAATTTACTGTTCTAATAAAACGTTAAACAAAATTTAATAAATGCAATAAAAAAATTGTTTTCCTTGATTTCTGGGATTTGTGAAATGTTACAGTCATTTTCTGCACTCAAAATTTTTATCATGTGCTTATTCTTCTGTGTTTTCCTATATTCTGAATTTAAAAAAAAAAAAAAAAATGTTAAAATATTAAAGTTAGAGAATTTTACGTCCTGCGACTAATCGCAGAAATACAATTTGATTTATTTCAAGATTTACAATTAATTTCATAGTCAAATTTCCATAAAAAAATGTGTTTATTTCTAAACTCTCTAAATAAATTTATTTTTTCAAACTGACAATAATCTAAACAAACAAATAACTTCGATCCAACTTAAGCTCGCAGAATGTATATCAGAAACTTTTCATAGCTGTTTTTAAAGCAAGAAGTAGGCAATAAGATAATGAGATTAATTCAAGACATTATAAGCATATAAATTTTATATGGAATAAAACCTCTTTATCAAGATAAAAACCAGCGACTATTTATTAAAGAGTTACAAAATAAAATTCATTTCGTGCTTCGCAGCAGTGAAGAAATGAGAATATGCAACAAATAGGCTAAGATTTGAAGCAATAAATTTGTTGTAAATAATTTTAATAAAAATTTATGTAAATTTTGACGATAAGACGACATACCAAATTTTATTTATCTTATTGTTTGCGTTTTTTTAGCGATTGTCTTCGTATGCACATGAAAGGACAGATCAAAAGTCGGTCACCAAAGCACACATTGTGATCCAAAATTTGATACACATTTACAAGTCTGATAATAAAATCATATGTTAAATTTTATACATCTAAGCTGAGTCATTTTTTAAGTTACTGTATTTACAAGTGCAGGCTCCAATAGAAGAAGTGATTTCGTAAAAATAGATGTCATCTAAAATTTTATAGAAATCTAAAATTGTGATACAAAGACAGTAACAAATTTCTTTTATCTCCCTCATAAAGTTTTTGCCTAACGGTGTTTAGATAAACATATATAAAAGAAACTTTTAAGCCTAGAAATTATGAAACATGGAGATACATAAAAATCTTGATATTGAATTTTTTTTTACCTTTATAATATTTTACAGCTAAACATTCCGTATATACAAACAAGTCAAAGCGTATTTAAAATTAATGTTTTCCTCCAACAGAGCAAAGAAAAATTCAGCCCTCCAGACAGAAATAGCAAATAAAAGCCTTGAAAGTTTTCTAACCAAAAGCATATAACATAAATAATTTTGTATTTAATTTATTTCGAATTCATGCGTTCTCCAACTATCAGAAGAGGTAAACAAAAATGGCATGCTTGGGGCAGCATGTTCAGTCATAATCGTAGTACCTCCGACAGCCAAATATAAGCCATCTTGGCGCAAAATTTGGCCATCCCATCAATTATTTACAGCTAAAACAACCTTTATGAGACTAAAATCCGCTAATAAAATATTTTTGCACTACATTTTGAAGGAAGAATTTTATTACTCTAACCAATATGCCAAAGGTCGCCAACTCCACCCAGACGATACCCTTACCATAACTGTCATCTCTCTCGCTAATTCCAACTATTTCAGCTATTCAATACTGGTTTATATCCTGCCAGCACAGCACATTTCATTCTATTCTCTTACGCAAAACGCTGCTTCCCTAAAGACAAGCATAATTTATAATAAAGCATCTCTTTGCCATAACGGCAGAAGAGAGTCCAGCGAATTTGTTAGCTACTATAAGTAAGACGTGAGTATATCCCCGTAAAGACATATCCCGCTGATATTGCGATCGTTATTCTAACGACCTCCCCCCCCCCTCCATCTACTCCCCACCCCCTTGGGGGTTGAACTGCACAGTGCTACACCCTTGCGATAACAAGGCCTTCTCCTAAGAATGCCCACTAGCAATTTGCTACGTTGCATTAGTCGGGAACATATTAATATATTGACACAGCCAGTAATTTCTACCTTCTGGTGAGCTGAGGATTTTTTTTTTATTGGTGCCATTGTCAGGTACTTTTTTTGGATTCCGACGGAGAGGAGTAATGAAAAGTGCTTATAAAATATTCACGGAAATGACTGCAATAAATGTGAAATATTAAGTGGTCGTATTTAATGCGAGGGAGTACAGAACTCGGAATGCTGCTGCTGCTGCTGCTGTCTTGTACCTGGGGCGGTTTGAATCTGTTACTGTCATCGGCTCATTCTAATTTCCTTCTTTCTGATTTCTTTTTGCGGCAGATTTGTCATCGCTGGTATGGCATCCGGTTGCCTCTTCAGTCTTTGGAAATAAGATTTATTCGCTTTAGAGGGTGTCGTTTCTGACAACAAACGATTCTGGAGTCCCTAGAAATCACCTTGCAGATTCGAATAAATTTAAGGGAAGATACTTGATTCGAAATAGGAAATTATTAAAAAAGTTGGTGGGTTTGAATAAAGATTTAAAATCAAAATGATTGAATAATTTGCGTTAATAGGGAGAAAGGAAAGAAATTGTTGTGATTTTGGATGATAGGGATGCTAAAGTACATTATGAGAATGTAACACATACATACAAAGAATCTTATACTTCGGAATACAATAAAACCTTACATAATCAGCAATACGAAGGCGTAGCAAAAAATGTCAAGATCAGCACTTTATCAAGAAATTACTTTATTTATCGACATGGGTACATTGTCAACTTTAAAGCAGACAGTTTTCTTTCGCCGTTACGCTGGCTTCCTCCTACTTCTGGAACGTGCCCTAAAAGTTCATATTTTGTAGTGTGCCGATCAGCTTTGGATCTCCAGCAATTGTCTTCTCTTTCACTCCCTCTCTGTCTCTAAATGTCTTCTGATTCCGCTTTTAGAGTGTGAATGCCACTCAAAACGCCTCATAAGACTCGGAACAACATCGCTGTTAAAATTGCTGTACCATGTTTAATAGGTTTGCATCAAATTTGCAAGACATTGTACGATATCTCCATGTTTGGTTCGATATTCTATTGTTGGGGATTTTGTGCTAATATTGCCAATAGTGAACTTTTACTTCAACTTTTTGGTTATGTTAGGATCGCAAAGGTAGTAACGAATTTGGTCATAAAAGCATGAGCTGCACAACTATCATTGCACAATATCTCTTGACTTACTGAATTATGAATGTCAGTGTGCACTATGACTTTGCTTACGCTTTTGTGTTGTTTATTTGTTGGAGTATTACAAAAATAGTCTTGAAAATTTTTGATACTAACTTGTATCAAAATAATAGCACTTTTGAGCCTTTAAGTTTCAAACCATTTAAGTTAAGACATATAAAAATATGTATCAGTCTACCAATAAGGAAACATGTCTCATCTCTCGTATCTTAGATAATAATAATTTTCTCAAGAACATTCAAATGTACATGTTCCGCCATGAGTGCAATGTGTAAGTTTCATGTGATAATATTCATTAATTTTTTTTTAATTTCACTTCTTTTTGAGCTTTTTAAACTATTAATATACGATTATGAGGTTTAAATTTTGATAAAATGTATGTTTTTGGATATTGTAAATTTTATCATGGCCAATAGATCGAAAACATGAAAAACAATACAGATGATATCACAGAATATAAAAGGCTCGTTCTAGAACATTTCCTGTTAGACGAGGAAAAAAATCTCTTTTCCAGCATCGGCAAGGCCCTGTTGGTGCCGTTTAAAAAATGATACTGATATTCAATATTTTTTTCAAAATTGTATATGTCGAGTTGATTAGAACTTATAAAATTTTTATTCGCTAAAAATTATTTAACTTAATTTATGTGGGATGAATAATATTTATGTTTTTATCAGGTTAGCAAAAAATATTTTCAAAACTTATAATACTAATGTGATTTTCTTCTTCTTCATGATCACAACAGCCCCCCTTTGCAGACCTTAGCTGCCTCAACCACGTGCACTGTCCAGCGCATTCTATCCCACGCAACTCCCTTCCAGTTCTTTATCCTCAGAACACTCAGGTCTCTTTTCCCATCATTCAACCATCTAGTTGGCGGTCTTCTTCTGACCCGAGATCCCATAGAATTTTTAAAAGTGAATATTTTGTGGGCGCTGTTTTTCAGATATGGCCGAGCCATCTTAACCTATTGCTCTGGATAACCTGTGTTATCCGTAGTTGCTTATAGAATTTGTATAACTCAAAACTGAATCTAGTTCCCCAACATCCTCTCTCTAGTACTGGCCAAAGATAGTTCAAAGGATCTTTCTCTTGAGCATGTTCAGAGAACGCTGTGTGTCCAAGTTTCACTTGCATAGAGCAGAACAGGCATAATAAGAGTCATAAATTCTTGGTTTAGTTTTTCGACTGATTAAGTTGGATCTTAGTTGTTATTATTAATGTGATACCATCTTTTTATTTTACCAGTGTGTTACAATAACCTGTGAAGAGTATCTGTATTGGTTTGAAAAGTTACCAAAATTAAAACATAAATAGTGATTAGTATGAAAATGGTGATTTTATTCATTTAGTCAGTTAGTAGAAGACATAGTATCAGTATGAAATCGGTGATTCATGAATAGTGTCAATGATTTTTACCAGATAGCTTTGCATTGTTAGTATGGGAAGCTGAAGTTCGTTGTTGGCCAAAGGAAAAGCTGCTGAAATTGAAATCCGTGAATGAATAAAAGGTTGGTACTTACTCTACCAAATTGCTGGAAGTAGTTTTTCACATCCTCTAAAGTAGTGGGGGCTGAGAGCCCTCCAACAAATACTTTCTTGGTCCTGGTTACCATCTGCAACAAGAAACAAAATTTATTTTATGGAATTAAAATCTGAGATATTAACAACAATAAATTAACCCCATAATGCATCATGTAGCCATTTGGTAACATTTTTTTTATTTAATTTATAAGCTTCCCATGATTGTCCAAAATTGTAACAATGAGTGTTTGGAAATCCTTTTTTAAATGTTTTTTGATAAACATTTGTTGAAAAAGCCAATATATGACAATAGCGATATAAGAATTATGTTTTATCTGGAAAGTTGGAAAAATTCCAGAATGGCTGTTGTATTAATAATTCTAACATTAAAAATACTATCAATAGGATTTTTATTCTACATTATAAGAAATATAGGTAAAAATGGACTTTTATTTTTCTTGCGGAATTTTTATAATTCGATTTGTGCAAATGGGATATTGTTTGATTCATGATATAGCTCTTTGGCCCATTTTAATTTTTTTTTAATTTCACGAATTTTTTTAATTTTTTTAAAATTATATGCAGCTATTCAAAACGTGTATGATTTTTTTTTTTGCAAATAAATAAATAAATAAAAAGTTATGTATTCTAGAATTAAAAAAAGAATATGAACTACAATAAACTCTGAAATATTCGACTTGTTAATACCCAAATGGTTTTTAGAAAATTTAGTCAGAAATAAAAAATGGGATGCTTTATATCATAAACAAACTCACATCAACAACAACAACAAAAAAAAATATTTGGCCAATTTTTTCAAGTAACTTACGAAATATGGAAGTAAAGAAATATGCTATTTATTAAGTCATAATTGTATATGCAAGCTCCAGTTGCAAATAAAAACTGTTCGAAAGTTTTGCGGATGATTTACTATATTTTAGAGTTCATTTTCAGCGATGCGAATTTTACTGTTACTGTTCGAATTTACTGAATTGTTACTACTGTTCCCTCACTAAGTTTTCAATACTAAGAATTTATAACTGGTTTAATTGATAAATTGAAAAATCAGTTTTTTTTTTTTTTTTTTTTTATCCTGATCAACAAGCATTCTAGTTTCTCAAATCTTTGTTCATATCAAAAGGGTGTACAGAAACTCTGATTACGTATTTTAGTGGCGATGCGATTCATCTTACTTTTTTATATAATATCAACAAAAGTTGGCCCTAACTATGCTCATTAATATAACTATTCAAGAAATAAAAAGTGAATGAATTTCATAACAGTTTCTGCATGGCTGAATCTTTTTTTTTTTTTTTTTAAGCAGTAAAAAGTGTTTTTAAACACAGAAATGTAAAAGTTGGAATCATTCTAACATCGTTTCAGTTATTAAAAGTGTTATCGTTTCAAACGATGCCAAAATTATTTTTCTAATAGGGATATACATCATTAAGTGCCATCAATATTCGATGAAGAAAACACTTATGAATATTTTTACTCATGATTATAATATCATAATACTGATAGTAGTACTAAAAGACACTTCTACTTCCTTTAGGCCATTAAAAATACATTTCATATATTATATATTCGTATTTTGTTTATACAAATAAACTTTTTTTTTTGGACAAAACTCTTCAAATGATAATGAAAAGGGAGAGACAAAAAAGCAGAACTGGGCGGAAATGATTAACAATGCCACTTAAAAAGTAATAAGGCCTAACAAGAGACATCACTTAAAAGTATCAGTGAATGCATTCATCATTTCCGCCGAACTAACTTGCAATTCATCATGCCGGTCTTTGAAAAAATGTCCGACTTGCGACAAAATAGCACACATAATGCAGTTAGCAGACACAAAAGAGGCTAAAGCAGCCAGGGGAAAGAAGAGCTTCACTTTCAGAAAGAGCAACGAGGCGTTTTTCCAAAACTTTTGCGTCTTTGTAGAAGAAAAATGTCGCATTCAAGTTTGAATAAACTATTTTTAAGCAGTTTAATTCGACATAAATCCCATTATTAATGTTAAAGAATACTTTACTGAATCCTGCCGCTTCTGCTTATGTATATCTCATATATAAAGCATACACACAGATAATACAGTAATAGAAAATAAGAAAAAAGAGGGCCGGATAGCCTAGTTGGAAGGGCGTTGGGTTCGCATCCCTTGAGTTGTGAACTCACACTCCACTGGTCCAAGACTCTTCGTGTACATGGCGGCTGGCTGATGTCACAAAGTCATCCAAGTCGAGACAATACCACTGGGGTTACTAGTTCAGAGGTGATCGTTTCTCTGATTCAGGTTTAAATTACGATTTGTGGATGAGTGAATGAAATGTATGAATAAAAAGAGACCCTATGAAAAGAGCTGTGATGCATGAGTAGCTAAGACGTACTCTTGGCCCTAAATGGCGCTACTGAAACAAGAGACACTAAAACTCGGCTTAAAATCGCTGACTTCATCAGAGGGCTTGTCGATGACAAGTGCCTTAAGCAACACCAGAAAAAAGAATTGGAGATTTTGACTTTCAATCTTTTCAAATTCTAAAAAACATTATTTGTGATAATATCTGTTTATCCATCTCTTCGGATGATTCCATCTAAGCCATAATGAATTACATGATAAAAATTAGAGTGTAGTTCTTAAACACATAACTACATATTTGCATGAAAATTTAAGAAAAGATTTTTATTCCGAAAAGATGATTTACTTAAACACATATAATATTTTCGAGAAATTTATTTTTAACATACGAATTGCCATCCAAATTGAATGAAAATGCAGGGATTATGAAATTTGTTGGACGTTATTATAAATAAATACTTTTCAAAATATTAACTGGCAGGCAGCATTTTAATAGCAGCTTAGTAAGCTTAGTGTTTCAAGGCAGTTCATAATTACATATTATTAATTTATTCAGAATTTTCTTAATGGTAAATACATATAACAGTACTGAAAAAGAGAAATAAAATTTATTACTGACATAATAGCAACAGAATTATTTTCTAAAATATAGAAAAGTGTCTCGAAAAGAAATATCACTTATAGTGCACTTGATTTGATTGAAATGAAACAGCTCAAAAAATTTTGGTATGACTTGATTTATAGATGAAATATTTTCAGAACAAGAAGCGAACACATTGAAATTCCTTGGAAAAAAAATAGCTTTTTGGGTTTCTGTACCTTATAATCGTGCATCTTCTCATGTTTAACAGCATAATTTAAATAATACACAATTATTTTATTCAAATACCTTGCAGTATGCTGCCATTCGAGTTTAAGAAAAACATTACAGATATTTTCATTTATTGCGATTATTTATACATGCATTGCTATTTTTTCAATGAAAGTAAATATATCTCAAGACAAGGAAACATATGTGCAACTGGGCATGCGTCAACCTGCAAATATTTTACCAAAAAAACGGGTGAAATGAAAGATAGAGGTGGAGATATTCATTTTTTACTAAGCAATATAGAGAAACATTATATATTGTCAGAATAATGTTAGAATTAAAAACAAATACTACGATGGGAAAAGAAAATGAAAATCAATCATGCAAAATAGCTTTTAAAAAACATACCTAATAAAGAACCTTAGTTAAGGCTTATATTATTTATTATATATGTATCACTCCTCTGTGGAGCTAAATAATAATAATAATTAAAAAAAAACGGTTTCTGAAACGAGCAGTATGTTTATTTGTGTCCACGCGATTGGAACTAAAGTTAAAAAAACTTCAGCTTCAGTCATTGCATCTAGCAGCTATTTAATTAAACGTATTTATTAAATTATATATCAATTTATTGAACATTTGCTTACAGCACCGTAATAAATCAAGTACATGCAAACGCCATTTTTACTTTTGGAAGTAGAAAACGTAAGTTTACTTTTAAGACACAGAATACCCAACAAAGAATTTCAATTTCAGCATTCACATCAATCTTTCCCCCCCCCCCCAAAAAAAAAAGATAAGACTACTGAAACCACTTTTAATCAAAATGGGAACTTTACTAATTGAACCAATTAGAACATCCCTTTCTCTACAAGACAAACAGAAAAAACACCGCTAACAAGCATGCACAAACACACTATCCGTACAACCCCCTCAGCTAGCATCGTCCTACCCAGGATGTTGAGCGCGTTCAAGAGGAAATTGAGTCTGTGTCGCCATGCCAACAATTGACAGTCCTCCACCCCTGCACCCCGTCCCCTCACTCTCCCACCCCCGACGGCTACGTTGGAACAACTGCATCCCAGGATTCCTAGCGCCTCCCCCCCCCCCAACCTCTTCTCCTGAACTAAAACTCCCTTCTCGCGGGCAAAAGAATATCAAGAAATAAAAGAAACCGACAAATAAATAAACGCGCGCGTGTGTAAATGCGCGTGCGTACCCCTAGCCTGCACAGGGGTTCATTCCTCATTTTATTTATTCGAGATGCGATTTTTCTTTATTCTTTCTTTTATTTATTTATTTTTTTCCCTTCACAATAATGAATGAGCGAGTTGGGGGTGCGAGGGTGTAAGGAGGGAGAGGAAAGGCGAAAAGTTTAATTAGTTCAACACAAAAGCCGATAAGTGAAAGTTCGACACCTTTTCTTTTTTTTTTTTTTCCTTTCTTTTTATCTTTTACGTTACCCCCTCCCTTTTCTTCTATTTTTTTTTTTAATTTAACGTTATTATGTGTCCTTTTGTGATATTCTGGTGCAAGCTGGGATTGATTTCGAACTGAGTGTGTGAGCCAATGAATGGACGAGTGAGATGAGGGTCGTTTGGTAAGGTTTCGAAAGAGTTGTTTGAAGCAGCCATGCTCCTATGTCTCCATTTCCAATAACAAAAGTAATTAAGGAAGAACGAAGCTGTGTAACACCAAATCGTCGTTTCAAATACTGATGGTTCAAATATTTTTGAAAACTGAGAAACACTTCAAATGCATAACACCAACAATTGAAACTAACATTTTGCAGTTGATGATTGGATAAAATTACTAAATTAAATACACTTCTGCAGAATGAAGCAATAAAATCTAATGAATAAAATGTCGCTACAAGAACACTTTGTTTTTACAAAAATGGTTTGAGGTTTTATGGCACATGAACCATTATGACGGTTATTACCACGCCAAATCAGTTTATTTGTGGTTCAAAGTTTAACAAGAACAATTTCTATTAAAATGATACAACGATAACCATTAGTAAAACAATGATAAATTACAAAAGTCACAACGAAACCATGATAGTGAGTACAAATTAAGAAATAAAATCCTGTAGATTTTAAAAAGACAAAAAGGTTCTCAAGTGGGTCTCTGCCAAGCAACAGTGGCATTGCTGTTGTTTTGAAGTAAAACAAGCGCTGAGCATTAAAATATGGACATCCAATAAGGATATAATAAACTATTGCACCACAGTTACAATGTATTTCACATTGTAACTGTGGACATTGGCAATTCATCATTTAATAATAGATGTGTGAATCTAGTGCGACCGATTCTCAAACGAATTAAAACTGTTTTATGGTTTTGGTTAATGAAAGAGGACCAAATATCTATGACAGGCTTACAATTATGAAGTTTGTTTAGTTTCCGAATCTCAGTGAGTTTCCCAGTTGATGTAAATACAGCGTTTTGCCTGCTTCTTCAAATCACATGAAGATAAGGGTATTTCTAAAAAAAGAGTAGCGGATTTACAGAATGGAATGGATAGAAAAAGTCAGGTGGTACCGAGGAGGAAAGAAAAGGTGAAAATGTGTTGGTACTTATGCAACTCTGGCGATGTTTGCAATGGAAAATACATACTGGTAACAATAGAATTATGTAATAAGTTTTTCAGTCATATCCTGGAAATAATGTTTGGAAATTTCATAAAAATGTCTCTCAAAACCGAGGAAATTTTCAAACGTTTTATGAAATTAAGTATTAATTAAATTAATTTTTGAGTACATAAGAAAGATGAATAATGGTAGTAAATTTCAGAAAAAAATTGAATGGCAAGATTTTATAAGAATTATAATCAAGAATTATGAAAGTTACTAAGAAATAAAAACTAAAAGGTTATAAAAATAATCATAGGTATGATCATTGTTGATAGTTATAGTAACCTAGCAGATGACAAACCAAAAGAAGTAAAGATTAAATAATAATAATAATAATAATAATAATAATTTTGGTCAAAAATGTTTATTGCACAAAATGTTACATAAATTTTATATATTGTTGTATTATTATTGTTGTTGTATTGTTTAGGGGATCAATAAAAAGTCCGAATTACTGTAACAGTTATTTGTTTACAGATTACGTTACACACAGACAATTTACATACAAAAAATTAGAATAATTTTAAGATAATTAACAATTGGATCAAAGCATGCAGCACATGCCATTGCAAGATCTGAACTGAATCATAGCGCCACAAGACTTCAGAGGGCGCTGTTTCTGACGTCATCAATCAGTCATGGTTTTTATTACAAAAGCGGCTTCAATATATAATATATTTATTACAAAATATTATACAGGAGAAGGGAGAATATACATATCGAATTTTACATTATCGAAGAGGCCTACATGATATGATTCGGCCCTGCGTTTATGTAAGATATAAGCGCCAACGTGCGAATAAAAAAAATTAAAAAAAAACACAGCGATTGAAAATATTGAAAAGAATTTCCTTTTTTAACAATATCCGACATTTTTTTTCTGCTAGGTGAAACAAATTTAAGACAGTTAAGTAAATTGATATCAATTTCCTGCAGGACAAATTATATGGAAAGCAAACATTCAAACCATGGGCGCAATTGAACTTTTGTCCTTCAGAACAAATAAATAACAGTAACAACTTATTCTTTGATGAGTCTCTATTTCACGCATTGAGTTTTTCTCATTAAAAACAATGGGAACTTCCCACGGTTTGATATTTTCTGACAGACGGAAACGGAAATGACGCATCAGATTTTGGAATATATGACAAAGCACGCAGCTTTGCGAGACGCGTGCCGGCGAATACTATGTGCGGTTTAGGAAAGTTAAGACCTGGTTTTGGAAATTAATTCTATTATTGGGGCCAATTTACCAAACGCGAAAATGATATTGGAGATCTCCTTCACATAAAATCTACAAATGAAAGCAAAAATTATGCAGGTTCACAGTTCAATTGTTATTAAAAATTATTTTAAAATTATACAGATTCTTTCTGCTATAAATTTTAAGTTTCGATTATTTCAGGGTAAAAATAAATGTTGCTCTGGCTGCTATACAAATAAGAAGTTTCAATGTTCAATGCACTATATCTTCTATCTTTTAAACATTGAGATATTAATTTTATGTTTATGTGTGTTATTGCTTTCTCTATGTACTTTTCAATTTAGTCTCTTGAATCCAGAATTGGTTTGTTTACAACTTAATTTAAATATTTTATTTTAGTCAAATGAACTATAATGTTTACCCTTAATTACCATCTATATTTTGGCAATGATTGGAAGCCTTTCAATAAATAAATAATGGTCCCCTCCCCGGCGACCTTTAAGGTCTTATACCCTTTCGGGTAAGGGGTCGTTGTGTGGCAGACCAAAGCCAACGTTCAGTTCAAAAAGTAAGCAAGTAATATAATATCTATATAAAAAAAATCAAGCGGGAGGTTTTCATTAATCTCCCTTTTAGACATTCCCCAGTCATGGAGGATAGGGATGACTTTTGGAATTAAGAATTTTTGTTTATATTTTTGCAAACATAATCTCTCCAAAATCGACTTGACAAATGCAATTTGGAATTAGGTCTTCACACCTTTTTAAAAAAATTTCTTAATATGAAATGTAATATATATTGATAGATAAAAATCGTTAAAACTGGGACATTATATTCAAAACCGGACTTATAAATGACATACATTGAAAAAGTTTTTCAAGTTATATTTAAAATGTAAATTACGTCCTAAAATTTATTCTCTTTCACCACACAGAAGGGTCTTTTCAATACTGTTGATGTAAAATAGTATCAGACTCCACACCTATATAATTATTTTTTGTGTTACGATTAATAATCTAAAATATACGGTGGTTATAATTAAAGTTCCACTTTGAAATGGTCTTAAATGGAAAACTACAGGACCAAATGTTATCAAATTTGGTAATAGTTTAAAGGAGGCCATGGGAATTTCCTTTCCTACAAACCAAAAAAAGCTCAAAAACTTAGCACCTGGGGTGGGGGGTAAGCGATATATACAATATTGTTAAGCAAAATAGGACATCAAGACGCCGATTAAATACAGAAACGATTAAAACGTATTTAATCGTTTCTGAAAGCATGTTGAAAGCATTGAATGTGTTACAAAGCATGTTCAATGTGGACATCCACCATTTTCTGAAAGCAAGTTAAATCGCATTACTGCATTCTTATCAGTAGCTCTTAGCATATCACGAGGAATGTTTCGCACATGTCGGTGCATCGCATCTTTCAGTTTCACTAAATGTTTATATTATCACCTTAAACAGTGCTTTTGAGATAACACACATTGAACATGCTTTGTAACACGTTTCTGAAACGATTAAACACATTTTAAAGCGGGTGATTTCCTATTTTGCTTAACAATATTGTATATTGCGCCAATATTGTATATTTTGAGCTTTTTTGGGGGGGGAGGGAGGAAATGAAATTCCCATTACTTCCTTTAAACTATTCCCAAATTTGATAATATTTGGTTCAGTAGTTTTCCTTTTATGACAATTTCCAGGTGGAACTTTAATTATAACCACCATGTATATTGATCCCAATGCATTACAATAATAATCCAAAATAAAAATCATAAAAACTGGATATTATATCCAAAACCGGACATACAAATGAAGTACATCGAAAAAGTTTATCAAGTTATGTTTAAAATATAAGTTACGCTTCGAAATTTATTCCATCTCACAATTCAGAGGGTTGTATTCGATTCAGTGGCTGTAGAATAGCACCCCTCCACCCTGCCCTTTTTTGGAATATAATAAATCTATCAAAGAGAAGATAATTACTTTTAGTATTATGATTACTAATCTAGAATACATTTATCTCAATGGCTTACAATAATCTTTCGCAGTGCCACGCATAACTTCATGAAATTTTTTTTCTGATTCCTTGTGCAATTTAAAGAGTCGTCTAACTTCTTTCACCTCAAAATTAAGCTGGTGTCCACAAAAATATTGGAGAAAAAAAAATCCACATGGGATAAAAAATATTCATACGAGAGAGCACTTCTTTCGAGGGAATAAAAAATTTACATATTCTAACTTCGAGAGCTCTTTTCGAAAGATGGAAGAAACAGAAAACCTTAGAAAAAGACACAGAGAAGGAAGAGTGGAGGAGAGAGAAAGCCCAGCGAAATACGCCAAATGATATGTGAAATTTGCGCGCCAAGATATGCGGAATCGCATTACTGAATTCATTTTTTTTTCTTCCTGCCTCCCGTTTCTAATCTCATGAAGTTGGCGAAATTTGGCACGTACTCCATCGGCGCAAATCAAAATGAACGACTTCAAAATCGGCCATTTTAAGAAAGCGAGGGATCTGCGTTGATATATGCCCGCGCTCTCGCGTTTGGTCAGGAAGGGGGGACATTAGCTTCATAAAAATATTGGCTACGGGGATCGGATGTGAAGCGATATGCGCATTTATAGGTTAGAATTCCATATACACAGGCTTCGCCCACACACAAAATAAGAGTCTGAAGCGAGCGAGGAGAAGCATGAAAAACTTTATAGATCTCGGATTCGACACATGAGTTTGACTGTATCAAAAAACCACATATATGTAAACATAATATCTTTAAGTAGAGGCCGATGAGAGATAAGTCACTTTTGAATTTTAAACTTCGCTTTTATTCCATCCTGGGAGGCATAATTTATGTACAAGCAGAAACGACGAGGCACACCAACACAGAAAGACACAAGAACGAAAAGAGGAAAAGCTAATGAAATATTTATCCCCATGATTATATACTGCGAGATTTTGATAGGGATTTCTTTACACGTGTCGATTTCGGTAAGGGAATTATAGGGATCTTTTAAAAGAATGTGTTAGATTGACCAATTTTTATCCCTTCACTCGGAGTGTGGAAACAGAAATTTTACAGAGCTCCTATTGCATTAGTTAAATAAAAAAGGTACAATTGGATCAGAAAATAAGATAATATTTTAGAATGAAGTTAATATGGGCTGAATTAAGATAAAACTTTAGAAATTAATTAGGATTAAATTAAATTTTAAAATATCATTACATATATATGGGATATAATTCAAGGAAAATCAATCTGACATGATCTGCAAATTTTGAGCAAGGAGTGTCCGTCCAGATATTTTCGTCGTCTTACAAATGCGATTTAAAATGGGGAGGTCAGTTCCCAAATACTCAGCTCTCATATTAGACAATACAGATTTCGTCTCTTTTTTTCTCATCTTCCAATGTATCAAAACCAGATATTCTTTATTCATTTTAATATTTTAAATTAATATCCAGATAAATAAAGTTTGTAACAAATTTTATGACAAACTGAAATAATAAAGCATTTAAATGTCGTTCATCTTCATAAGAATTGGATTTAGTATTTGGGGTATAAAAAATGTAAAAATTTTTTATTTAAAATTAATTTTTAAAAATGGTGAAACAATTACAAAACTATTGAACTCATTTTAAATTCTGAAACACAAAATTTCCTAAGATTGTTGAATTATGTTTAAGTTAAACAACTGCAATAAAAAAAAGTAAAACCTTTGAAGTAAATTTGAAAATATGAGAAAAAATCTTATAAACAGAGCATTGAAAATGAACTTAATTTTAACTGTAGTTTGAATATATTAGAGTTCAAGTTAAACTAGAGCAAACTATAAAATTCAGAACTCAAGGACTAAGTCATTCAGAAACGCAATGACTTAATCAAATTTGGTATGGGATTTTATGACTACAAGTGCAGTTTTGTGTCGAATTTTTGTTTCAATCGGTTGAGAAAAACGTGTCTAAAACACAAATTCGGTTTCGGGATACTATCAATGCATGCCAGGGATTAATCGCCAAATAACTCGCCTGATTAACACGATAGATTCAGTAAAAGCCAAACTGAATCCAAGCTGATTAGTTGGCGATCAACCAAGATCGCCAAATAACACAATAGATTCAGTAAAAATGCTATATTCACGTCAAAAGTTAACATTTCATAACTACTGTACGCCAATACCATGTAAGGCGTTCCCTGGCATGACAAGTTTATTAAAGAGTGTGCGAGAAAATTTTGTTGATACCACTTTCGATGGTTCTTATTAGACATGTATATTTCCAGTATTTGGCGTTATATTTCCACAACTCGCTGATTCGTAATTAAGACAAAATTTCTATATTCTAACAGGTTTTTGTAGTATTAGAGCATTCTAAAAGCATTCTATCCAATAAAAAAAAACTGGCGAGATCCGAAAAACCAGTTCAATACTTTGAAAATCACGAATCACAAATAAGGGGAAAACATTCCTTAAATAAAAAAAGGAACGCCAAACGCAGGAAGAAAGTACTGAACTTATAAAGAAGCAATGCAATTTAAATATTCCATAATTGGTAATTAAGATTCGTTTTCACTTATATTGATGAATATATGTCAAAATCAAATACCTTCGTTCAAAAAAATCTCTCCTCATTCAAAAAAATCTCAAAAATATCTCCCTCATTCAAAAAGGAGGAAAAAAAAGCGCGACAGAGAATCCAATACTTGACTATATTATCCATTTCTCATACCTACATCCTTCAGAAAGTCAAACACACGTGTCAACCCACCTACCACCCACATTCAAGAAAAAGATTCGAGATATTTTTCCCGATGCATTATTTATTCACTAACTGAAATCCTTCTTTATGATCTTCATCTATTTGCAATATAAATACCCACAGATCAAATCTTAAAAAACATGGAGAGGAATTTTGGCGATGATTCATAACTATCTGTTGGCGAGCAACAACAAAGCCAAGAGATTTTCGTTGTTTTTGTTGGTTTATGGAATCAGCGGACATCATATCCGAACCTTCAAACGACGACAGAAAGTTTATTTATTTATTTATTATTTTTCTTTTTGGAGAATGGCAGCAGTTCGCCTTGGAAAGGGGATTTTCAGTGCCGGCGAGGGTTTATTTTGTTTTTATTCCTTGGATTGGAAAGGTGTTCGTTTCTGTCCGCCTTGAAATCCATATTTTGAAGTGTTTACGAGAAGTAAGATTTTCGGTCGATGCGGAAGTTTGATTTAGGATTTTGGATGGATAGTCAACAATTCGAAATTAAAGCGAAAGTCTGCTGGAAAACAACACACATTTATAAGAAGGGAATAAACTTTCAATGTGTTGTCTGCAAAAACCCTCTTCACAGTTCAGAAAAGTTAACTTTCTACATTCTTGTGTGCTTCCGCAATATGGAAGGTTTTATGTTTAACTTCTTTTTATAGAGGAGAAAATTTGAGTATGGATTTTGAATCCCTTTTTATTTAATAGTTGGCAGCAAAATATGAAACAAATCTGCAATTTCTGCGTCAAGAAAATACCCAATTTTACTTAACTAGCTTACTGCATCTGACCAAGAGAAAATACATAGCGCAATAACTGCGCACTAGCATTTGTAATACCGTTTCTCTGCCTACTTAGTCTCATAGTAAGGAAGAAAGATTTGCAGATATTTTGATGGCTGAATAAACGCCAGATTAATGAAACCAACCTTGCGACAAAAATGAAAGGTCTCGTAAACGTGAATATTTCAGTGCTGCGTCTATTTGAAGTCCATATCTAGATACCAAAGGCATTCCATAACCTATTGGGAGACTATAAAAGGTGAGGTGCTCTCACGAGTATTGAATTTTTTCTTCGTTGTACATCTAGAGATTTTCCGTAGCAATTTTCTCAATAAAACCTTTTTTTTTTTGCAATTTACTTACAGCTTAAGCTTCCCCTTGAGTTCGAATTTCTTTTTAAAAATTACTTATAAAGAAGTTACAGTCGTTTGTAATTGGTGTAACTAGTTTGAATAACCTGTACTTTTTTTTTGTACACTACTTGTACGAAAAAGCACAAATAAAGCAAGGTTTAAAGGACTAAAATAATCTTTTAAACGAGAAAAAAAATCGGATTGCGTAATCAAAAGATGAACAAAATCATTAGTTTTTATTTTTAATTCTCAAGTTCATTTTCTTTAACAAATTTAATTACCATTCTCTACAAAAACTCAATTATTGAAAACAGATGAACAAAAATTAAAATTGTAAAAGAAATATTTTTTAATGAAAACGGATTTAATTAAAACAAATATTTTAAGCAAAACGAAAAATTAATTTAAATTAATCTTTACCCTAACTGAATCTCAGTTAAAGAAATACCAGATTCATATTTCTTCAAACAATCCTCATTTCCTAAGTGCAATGGAAAGGATTAAAACTAATACCTGAAATAATAAAAATTAGCAAATAAATTATATAGAAATGTGATTAAAGTTAATACAGAATCTTAAGATACTACTATATGCTCTTCCTATAGCACAAATTTAATTATGGAAAGCAAACTCACGACGAAAAAAAAAAAACTTGAGAGGTTTGTAAATTTATTATGTAAATGATTTATTCATGAAATTCAAACAGAATATTTAATTGGGACTTAAGAATGCTCATCACACACAAGAAAGTTTATTACTTTAATAATAGTTTAAAAACAAAGACATCGGTTGCTTGTTTTTTTTTAAATCAATTAAGAAACTTTCCAAAATATTTTATTGATATTATCGTTCGACTAATATTATTCATATATCTGAAACGTAGCGGAATTTTTATACTACAAGAATGTGTACATATAAGAGTACATAAGTAAAAATAATTAAAACATTTTAACCAAAATAAAAATGTATTATTATTTCAATATTTACTGGGAGAATTTTTCCAAAGCAGTATTGAAATAAATTTCACTGACAGATTATTACATATTATCCAGACAATGAAAGTTTATTACTTTTAATAAAAACACAATGCTTTTAATTAAACAAATTTGATTTTAATTGAATTTTGTTCCAGAACTTTAATGAAATAAACATCTTGTTTCATAGCCAATTATTTATCATATTAAAATATTTGTTGTTCGTAGTAAAATGATTCAATTTTAAAATTTCTCAGAAACTCAAAGACCACTTTAATGCTTTTCATGTCATTATTTCACTACTCTTGTTTGGACTAGTTTTTTTTTTTTTTAATTTGGGCTAAATGTCTGGGAAAGATCATCACAAGCAATAACCATATTTATAATTTAAGATTTGTTTTTTTTTTTGATTTTCAGTAAGTAAATCAAATTAATTATCCCGATCTTTTAAAAAGGTGACTTTGTATGCTTTATTTAATTTGAAATTTTTCATATCTTTAAATTTCATGATAGTAACTGGGAATTTTGTAATTTATTTTTTTAGTTACTTTCTGATCTTTTAAATCCAAAGAAGTCCAAATTTTGCATGACGTGTTTTCTATGACAACTCTATACGTCATACCTTAATTATAATTGAATCGGTTAGTTTTAATCACATTTTGGTTCCATGTAACAATCGCCATCTGATGGGCGAATTTGAAAAAAAAAATAGGCAAGGGTGCTTAACACAAGCAACAGTGAATTCTGAATACATAAAAGACTGCAAAGAAGGTATTTACTAAGGTATTAAATTGCTAAGTTTTTATAATGAAAAATTTAGAAGTCACAAACAAATCGAAAAAGTGTCATGCGCTTTGAGAAAATTAAATCATATCGAATATCATAAGAAGAATTCCTAAGCATTTTGATTAAAAATTAAAAGGTTATAAATATAGCAAAAATTTCAATTCATTTAGGACTTAATCTATCAGAGCCTCATGCTCTTACGATTTTGTGTTAACCTCATATTCTTGATTTAAAAAAATACTTGCTGCTTAAATTAATTATTTGACTCTCATATTAGCGTTTAACTGTTTTTATTTTTTCATGATCTTCTCAGATGACATGATTCAATAAAATCAGTAAGACAGCCCACAAATTAGAATCATAGAATACTTGAAGTTTTTGTAGATTATGTGTAATTATTGTACCGAATTATAGTGTCTTAGAATGATTTAATATCAGCTCATAATCTTAAGAAATAATAATTCCATGCCCAAAAGACACATGGTATGACGATTAAGGGATTAATAAAAGTTTGTCCTATAATTTTTTTTTCTTTTTTTATAATTTTAAAAACGCCATATTTAACAAAGAGAGCTAAACATATATACATAATTAAATAAATCTTATGTGATTAGAAACATTTTATTTCGCTATTTAGCCATTAAAACTTAATCAGAAGTATTATTAGTAATTTAATTAAAGTGACAAAAGATTGAATGTATCATGGAATCAAGCAAGAATCCATGAAAACTTCAATCATGAATTCATCATGAATCTTGGAATAATCATTAAATTCACGATAATTCCACGAAAAACATATCCCAATAGTGCATGTATACCACAGTCGGCCACAACAAATCCTGTCGATACTACTTCTTTCAGTTGTGGCGGGGTGGTCGGCTGCATACAAGAAGAAGAAATGCATGCATACCAGATTTCAAAAAATGCTTCTATAAACCCTCACAACAATGAGATTTCAGCAGAAATGCAAAGTGAGTGGGAACTTTATTCTAAGATAGTTCCAACCCAAACAAAAGAGATAAAAATAACCAACCAAACCAAAATCAATACTTTTCGCGAAAGATAAACTGTATTACTCTCTCCAGGAGACAACATCCATTATACATAACAATGCAAGAGTTTGACTAACCAGATACAATTGTTTACAAGGCGTGATGTGGCACGCGATGGTAGAGGGATATAAAAAAAATGAATAAACAAACACAACAAAATAAAACTGTTAAAAAGGAAGATAATTCTGGGGGGCTCTCGAACGGGGATAATGGGGCTGCCCGTAATCCATCAAAATCACATTCGGGGCGAGATAAACAGACGCCACTAATGCATGCAGGGGCGGTAAATTACGGTCCCAACCGAAAAGAGAAAGCAATCACGTTTTCGAAAGGAGCGGGAACACTCGGGGTTGAATTCAATGAATCTTTCGGTCTTCCGCTGTTAAATAGACGAGCTGATAGACTTTGCCGAAAGGAACCAGCTTCCAAATTACGATTTATAGTACAGAATTTCGAGTCCATGGGTTGTCCTATAATACAGAGTAGAACTACAGTACGTATTGCAATTCCAATTGTTATCGTATGAAACGGTATTGAAAATATCGTAAAGAAAGAAAAAAAAATACATGCCTTTATTTTCCAAATTCCGTAATATTTCTGATAGACTTTGCCGAAAGTAACCAGTTTTCAAATTATAATTTATAATACTGAAATTCGAGTCGATGAGGGATCCTTTAATACAGAATACGACTACAGCTCGCATTGCATTCCTAGTTGAGGTTGTATGAAACGATACTGAATCGAAAAGAAAGAAAAAAAAATACATGTCTTTATTTTCCAAATTCCATAATATTTCTTTCTGCTAGACTTTGCCGAAAGTAATCAGCTTTCAAATTACGTTTTATAGTACTGAATTTCGAGTCCTTGGGTGGTCCTGTAATAGAGAGTAAGGCTACAGTACGCTACGCATTCATTCCTAGCTGTGGTCACATGAAATGATATTGAATCGGGGGAAAAAATCTATACCTTTATTTTCCAAAATTCTGAAATATTTCTAGCTTTGTTAAGAGATTATTGGTCTCTGAATCACTGACTTTTACTGTTCTGCAGAATCTTAAATTGAGGATTATATGTATAGCGCAATACAAGTCAAGGATGAATACTGGCGATGATGCTAGCTTTAATCTAGAGTACGAGTTCATAAGTAAAAGGTGCTGATCTCGAATATAGCCGTGTAAGAATATATCTCAGATGTCGCATACAATTTTCCAAAGAACCGTTAATTTTTTTTCCAAAGAATTGTTTGGTTAAAAGTTTTTAAGAAAACTATTCTAACATGAAGAAGTTCAATAAAAGTGCTCGATTTATGTTCAATTATTTTCTACCTTTTATTAAAAAACAGCCTTCATTTTTTTATCAATATCCCATTGTTCCAGAGGATAAATTTATTTGTTTCCTGCGGATTTATAAATTTTCTACGAAAACTGATGGGAAAGAACAGACTTAAATAGGGCAAAATGTTCAAGAAGCCTTCTTGCCCTTGATTGTCCAATGTTTGAGTTGAAATATCGTTAGGAAAAATCATCTTAATTAAAAATATTTCAAGAAATGTCGCTAACTGATTGAATTTTTTTTATTTGCCAATAAATAATATTTACGCTTAATTATTTATTTTTCAATTTAGGCATCATAATGAAATTTAAGATAAAAATAAAGCATTAGAGTTCCATTTTTGGATTTAATTTTTTTCCTCGGAAAAAAAAGAGTCAAGAAGAGGGGAGAGGATAATTAAGAAATCTTGTCAGATGTCTATTGCATAGACAATATTTCGAAAGGTTTGGAGTTAAATTTTACAAAACTGTCTTCTTCAAATATAGTCTAGATCGGATTACTAGAATTTCTATATATCATTACAAAATCCGCAAGACTGAGATAGACGAAACATTACCAATAGAACACTGAATTCATCATTGGAAACTAACAATTTCAAAACCATCCAATCTTTACTTGAAGGGGTCTTTCTTATAGATGAAGAGGATTTTCATCAAGATCCGCTGGTTCCTTTGGACAGAACCATTGCCCAAATAGCAATCCACACACAAGGACAGACTACAACAGCGTTTGTTCTCTCCCTTAACATTAAAATAACCCCATCTAAGACAACATGGGTTCTGCTTGCATTGTGTTAGGGCCGCTCGTCGAGATCGCAGCTTCCATTGATTTCATTAGGGAAGGAGGGAGAAAAGAAATGCGCTGACAGAAGGCCAATTTACATTGAGCAATTGAGTGCCGATATTCGTTAGGTGGTTCGGAAGAGGGGTTGGCTGTTTAGTTAGCCACTTTTCATTACTGTGCAGAAGACGTGACGCGTACCACGAAGAAAGCGTAAATGGTCCTTTAGGAAGAAACATTGTAAGGTTAGGTAGATTCTAGAGATAGACTACTAAATGCAAGTTGTCTTTGGCGACTAGCTTTATAGTCGAAACTATTGTTTATATTTCGAAATAGTACCAACATAAATAACAGGCCTGAAATAGGAAACACCAAGGGTTATTACTTAAAGGAAGCAGAGTGTTATATTCTTGAAGTATAATTGTGGGCCTTGTTAGTTGATTTGGCTTGTTTAAAATAAAAGGTGATTACTATTTAAAAAAATTATTTCTGTGAATAAATTATTTTAATTTGATATAAAAAATAAAAATTTAAATACAAAATTTTAATTCATTAGAATGTTTAGTTTCGAACAGAAAACTATACATTCAAATGTGCTTTTTTTTTCTCTTCTTTTAAAGAAATGTGTATTAAAGCAATAAATTTTAATTTGCAAAAGATTCGCGTTGTCATTTTTTTAGTCATTATAACAGGATTTTCACAACAGAAATTTTAAAAATATTGCTTGCCAAAACATAAAACAATAAGCCCACAAAAAACATTTTCTGTTGTAAAATGATGCCTTGTATTTGCGCGAACTTAATAATACGTATTACGATACATATTAAGTGCATGTGTTGAAATCTTACGTGTAATAGTCACAAGTTGTAAGACGGAGCACAGTCGAAAGTTAAGTAATTTTCAAGTAACAGCCATGAACTACTTTGAAGGAAACGTCACCGAATGTTTGTATCACCGAATCAGTGTATCAGTAACCTAGTTCTGATATCAACAAGAATATCTAGACTAGTAATATCAATATCGAGTAATTTTTTAGTGACGATAACCGCATGTCTTTCATGGAAGTTCTGTTAGCAATATTATACAACTTCATATCTAAATTAGAATTGTGTTTTTTATTAAATTATTCCTAGATAATTCAGTAAAATTTAAGACGATAGTTGAGAAGTAATTTAGTAAAGTTTTAGAATACGTTAAAGCTACAAACTTATAATTTTTTCGATTTTTTTTTAGTAAATTTAGTATGTTTTCAGTAACTATAAATTGTATTCTTTGATAGAGAATAATTTTATAGACTTGAAGTGAAGAAAAGTTTAGGAATTGGTTTTTGTTTTGGGTTCAAAGAATTTTTGCCAACGTGTGGTTCATTCAATACAGCATTTCATTAGCAGGTTAAACGGCCATAATTTTGGATTAAAATTGGTACTTTTCCGTTAGCCGGGCGCAAGTGAAAAATCGCCAAATAATGTACAATTCCGCCAAATTCGCGTTTGGTTCACAATTCGTTAGCCGGGAGCAAGCGAAAAATCGCCAAATAATGTAGATTTCTGCCAAATTAGTTACGCCAAATTCGCGTTTGGTTCACAATTGGCGACATTTACGCCCTCTAACGGAAAAGTACCTAAAATTGAATCCAGATGGGCCGTGGTTTTGCTGAAATCCCTGCGAAAACTGAGAAAATTTTAAATCTAAAGTTGAACATTGTTTTTTATTTCTTATTGAATCTTTTGATATTACATGAATTGCAGGGTTATAGGCAGGTTATCATAAAGGAATGGAGAAGAAAATGTTCTTTTCATTTTAATTTAATATTAATTTCGATAGCAAAGGATTACTCAAGCATATGAAAGATATCAGAATGATTTGACAAAATAGAATGGCAATGCTATTATGCTTGATATTCCATTTCTTGAAGAAAAAAAATTTGCCACAAAACAATATCTATTAAAAACTTCTAAAGTTCTCATAAAAAAATCCATCACAGCAAATATTTTCACTTAACATATAATTTTTTTACTAAAAAATAAAATTTAAAAAAGTAATAATTGAAAAGAATCTCTTAAGCAAATTCAAACCCGGACAATTTACCCGTACTTCCGGAAAAGAACCCCAAATTAACTCAAAGTTTTTCATCTTCCCCACTTCGTAAAATTTTCCCATTTCGCACAAAAGCAAAACCTACCGCCTTAACTGAAACGCGTTCTTGCGAAGTTATTTTAAACCTCCTCCTTTTCCCCAGGAACAAGGAGACCGTATAAAACTCGTTCAATTTAAAACTCTCCGCAGCCAAAAGGATGCCCATTCTCTTAGAATTAATGCCCATTACCCTTCTGCCTTTTCCACTAAAGTTAACTTCCTCTTCATTAAAACCTTCCAGCGCAAAAGTTGCTCTCCCTTTTCTATGGCATAATCCCAACGCGAGTTTTCTAAAGGCTTAATTACTAGTATTTCCGCCCGGCGTATAAAAGATTTCCGATAGTCCGCAGTTCGGACGTCATCTCCTCCACCCCACCTGCGCTGCTGCATACTCCCCTTTTTGAGGAACCAAACGATTTAAAACCTCGCTAGCAGCAGCACCAGAACTTTGTTTAACAGATGAGCGGGCATTGTTATGGGCCCCACGTGACACCGACAGTGGCAGTCGCATTCTCATTGGTGGAGAAAGTCCTCGCCGCAGTGGCTGTCGACAAATAGGTGGAAATAAAACTTCCAGGGCGATTGGAAAAAACCCCTTTAAATCTAAAAGGAGTGAGCTGGTAAAAGAGAGAGCGAAACAAAACGAGCAACCAGGGTGCTTTTACCCCAATAAATTGTAGTCCTTTTATTTGGAGTTCTTTCTATCATTGTAAATTATTATGGCGTCCACTAATTAATTATATTTAAGGCTGGCAGCATTTTTTTTCCCTGTTCAAGCTAATCTAAAATCATTTAAACATGTAACAATTAGTTTTAAAAAGCAAGACTATAGGGATGGTAAAATATCATTAGAGATAAACATGAAATTTTATTTTTTTAAAAAATCAACCGCGAACATGATATGGTTTCAAATAGAGATAGATAGAGTCTACAATCAGTGGGTAAGTTCTACCTTAAGTTTTTTTTTTTTTTTTTTTTTTGTAATGTTTTACAATAAGGCACGTTTTGTGCTTAACTTCGTTGAATAAAGGACAAAATCTACATTCATTTTGAACCACTCTTTATTATTAAACTAGCCGCCTTTGGCGACCAGCCGGTTCGCCAATCTTAATGTTCGTTAAAATTTTAATAATTAAATATTTTATGCAATTTCTACTTTAATAGCTTCTTTATCAAAATATTTTAAAACTTCAAATTTTGATTATCATATAATTTATTCATAATATTATAAAGGCCTTCAGTCATAACGTAATATGTATCTCTCTCATTTTCTGTTAGCACCCGTAGAATTTATGCTTTAAATTAAAGTGGAAAGAATTTATCTTCAATTAATATAATAATATTTTTTACTGAAACAAAGCATTTTTTTATAATCTGATTACTGAAAATAGAGTCACTCAGCGTTTAAACTTTATGGGCACTAAAGAATATCTTTTAAATTTATGTAATATCTCAAGAGTTGATCAACAAAATTTTCTTAGATTCATTATGAGCAGATCGATTAATTAACAATGTTGAAATTTAAATGCATCAAACACTAAGAAAATAAAACGAATCGTTTAAAATAAACGGTTGAAAACAGGTTTTAAAAAAACTACTTAAAAAACGATGCACTTAAAACTATAAGCATATACAAAAAATATATAACTAACATAAATACAATTTACTTACAAAAGCATGCAACTAACCCAAAAATAATTTAAATCATGCATTGATAACGTTGTCATGGCAACAATCAGAACAGAATGCGCATGCGTGAATTCTCTTCGCCGGTTACGTAACGCAAATACGTGATTTTTTCTACGCCAGTTGGGGTAACGCTATGCGGATTAGAAATTTTTAATTTCCTTTATTCTGTGTTATTTTAATTCAAAAGTACTTCAGAATGAATCTGAAAGATTGATTCATTAACAATGTTTAATTTTAAATGCATCAAACATTAAGAAAATGAACAGAACCGATTGAAATAATCCGCCGAAAAATTTTAACCCTAGCCTCATTACTGTTGGGAGAAAAAATAACTGAAGCCTTTCTCGTTTGGCGCTGGGGATAATGGAAGATTTTTTTGGCGGAAAAGTTGGCGGTGGCGAAAATGGAAGATTTTTTTGGCGGGAAAGTTAGTTTTTAATTAATAATTAAAATTCTAATTAAAAATTCGAAAAAAGAAACCCCAGGTGCACATTCCCAACCTCCAAGGTATACATGTACCAAATTTGGTAGCTGTATGTCAAACTGTCTGGCCTGTAGAGCGCCAACACACACACACACACACACATTGAGCTTTATTATAAGTATAGATGACTGAGATCAAATTTATGCCAATATTACGCACCATACTTCATATATCCAGATCGTTGCATTTTTTTTTGCAACATACGCATGAATAAATAGATTTAAAGGTGCTTTTTTAAGGCGAATTGGGTGTATATTTCAATATAATGTATAAAACTGGTGACTTATTCATAGATAGGGGAAATGAACAGCTACTGTGTCCTAAGACGACTGGAGCACCAAAAATAGAAGTTTGACTTAGCACCAATGCCTGTAGACCTTAGCTAGGCAAAATGGAATGGCCTTCACGCCTAGGGTACTTAGTAGATAGGAGTTAAAATCCCGACGTATTACCCATTCCCCCCCCCCCAGTGACATCCCCTGTTCACGATGAGGTAGTCTACAGGACTTGAGGGGGGTGTCACTGGGCTTCTCTAGGCAGAATCTTATAGAGAATCCATTGTTAGTATTGAACTTCTTCAGAATGCAAAGTTTCATAGACGTGATATAACTCTGCTGTTCTTGGAGATGTGAAACAACAACACAAAACTGATGATAAAACTGGAAGTCAAATTTCATTTATCTAGGACTGTGATTTTGACATCAGCTTTCAAGCGGTGATTTTCAGAAAACTGCCGAAATATTTGATACAATTGGTAGAACCTGCAATTTTGGTTCATCTAGTTTTTGAGATATGCACGTCACACGCACGAAGAGAAGTATATTTCCTGTAAAAGGATATCATTTAAAAAAAGTTTCTCCAATTTCAATATAAAGACTACAAATCAAATTTTGACATTCTATTCTACATTTTACTACATTATTACTTGGTATTTACAATATAGCAATTCCTCTACATCTTGCATGCAATATTTAACATTTGCAATATAATTTTTATCATATGTTTGGCGCAGTATGACCAAATCTGGCTCTTGTGCCATAAACTTCAAACTCAAACACAATTCACAAAGAAACCGAAATATTTACATCCAAAAATGGATCTTCCGAACTTATGCAGAAATTGCACATTCAACAAATCATCTTGTGCCATAAACTTCCGACTCAAACCCAATTCACAAAGAAACCGAAATATTTACATCCAAAAATGGCTCTTTCGAACTTATGCAGAAACGGGATATTCATCAAATCATCAATGAAGAATTTTTTTATAACAATAATACATTTGATTTGTATATTTCGAAAAAGTCTATAAATGCTTACAAAGTGCCCATTTCAAATAATTAGAAAAAGTTTTAATTTTACTTCCAAACATTATTCACAAAACGCTTTTTTATAAAAAAAAAAAAAAGACAGGAATTAAAATAGTTTTAATTTACATACCAAAATTCACCACTTTTTTATCTTCAAAAAAAAACCATGAACAAGTTAATTAAAAAACCAAACCAATCTGCCGAGAAATGAATGCATCACTTTTTGAAAATATTTTCATTTACTTGCTGGTCCTAATGATAAGCAACACAAACCGGCGAGCAATTACACAAAATGTCAGATACGGTCTACATATAAGAAATTTGGCAAAATAGACTTATTCACTACGCACTCTCATCTTAAAAGATCCTCTACTCATTTCTTTAAAAAAAAAATCTTTTACTTTTTAATCTAAAAAATTCCCTCTTAACAAAACGGAAAAGAATGGCGGAATAAGAAAAACCATACAACTTTTGGACAATCTTCTTCCACTATAAAGGCGGCTAAGAGCCGGGCGCAAAACAAAAATGATAAAAGCGATTCATTAAAAATATTTCAATTTTAGACCGTGCTTGCATAGAATAGCCGATGTAATTCCTCTCTCCCGGCTTCCACCAGTTTTTTTTCTTTGTTTTTCAATTTTCATAATTCTTAATCTTTTTTAACCTCCTTCTGAATTTTTCATTATCTCTTTTCTTGGAAGATTTCATTTCGCTTCTAGCTACTTCCTTTAAGAAAGTAAGGATTTTGAGCTTCTATAATTTCTCTTGCGTAAAATGAGATAATTACGACACAAGGAACAAAAAAAAATATTAAATAATTATAAAGAACTGTTTTTTTTTGTACTTGTGTGTGTGTGCCTTAAAAGAAGTAGTAAAATGTTCGCGTATTCCCGGAAGAGGCACAATTTAATTGACATGGATTAAATTTCTCAGCAATTTACAAAGCTGGCGTAATTAACAATCTTCACAAAAAAATATTTGAAGAGAAAAGAAAAAGATTTTCTAATCATTCTTCCATAATCAATCGATAATTAACCCTTAAATCAGATGCACAGTTATTTATTATGTAGGTCTGGCTAACTAAATAAATGTTATTTCATATTTTCGAAAAATGGAATTCTAACATATATTTGGCAAAAACTTTGAGCCAGCGTGTGCTTAAATCAATACATACATTAAAAATTTATGTAGGACTCAGAAATCACTACTATTTTAGAACGCACATTTAATTACATTTAGGACATTGAGGATATATATACATTAACATAAAAGAATTGAACATTCAGTAGATTTCGTCGAATACGTCGCGTCTCGTCTTTCGTCCAGATCCGTCTGATCTGACACGTCTTTACTCTCGTCCAGATCCGTCTGATCTGCCACGTCTTTACTCTCGTCCAGATCCGTCTGATCTGACACGTCTTTACTCTCGTCACTACATTTATTAAATTAATTAAAATTTCCATATTACTGTTTTATTCTCTAAAAAATAATTATTTTCAAAGGTAATAAACATATAAAGACAAAGTAATGTTTATTTATATACTTTATATAAGTAATATTATTTCTAATCCGACCTCCAGTTTTTCATATATCTCTATGATTTAAATTTCTAGTTGGGAGAACCATGCAATGGAATTATGTCTGTCTTTCTGGGGACAAGATGAAAACGAAAGGAGCTGGACAAATGAAATTTAGCACAAAATTTTAAATCAACCAAATTGTGGACAAAAAGTGTCAAAGTTAAATTTCTATATCTGTTTGTTCATGCCTAATGTGAAAACAGAGTTAAAAAATGCAATGATCTAGATTAATGAAATTTTGCTGAGGATTTTCAAATAACTATGTAATTGTCTGCTAACTGGTTGCCCGAAGGTTAATTCATACATACGTAAACATGATAATCTAAAAACGCATCAATAAATAAATGGAATCTGTTGTCAAATCAATAATTCCATAATTATAAATTAATAATTAAACAAGCGAAAAAGGCATTTATTATATAATTAATTGTAATTAATAAATGCAATTTTGTAAAATCTAAGGACAAAATAATGGAATTACGCAAGATTAAAAAAAAGTACACTCCTGCTAGTTTCTGCATTCAATCATGTAGTAAATATAGTAATTACCAGTTTTCTAATAAAGTAAATTTTCAACTTCATGAACTACAAATTTACGGAGTCTAGAATTAAAGTACAAAATTTGACTGTAAAAATATTTGACTAATCATTTTTTAATATAATGCAGAATATGTATATAGTTGCGGGAAAAATATTTTTGAGTCAAAATCTCAGTTGTGTTTCAACGTTTAAAAGGAAAGTTGAAGCCTTTGTTCAACTCTTCTAAAATGCAGTTATCAAGAATTTTTTTGCCAACTAACATGGTACGTTGGTAGAGTATTTTTATTTTTTTTATAATGTGCAACATAATTCCGATTATAATATTTCATTTTAAATATTATCGATCATAACATTTATGCGATATATGATGAAATACTTATTGATATTTATCAATTTAAAAGAAAAAAAAATATGAAAATCCAAGATATTCTGTTTAAAATGGGATATATATATCCCATTTTAAATATCATATCCTAGGTTTTCATGATTTTTACACACACACACACACACACACACACACACACACACACAAACACATATATATATAGGCCGGCGTCCTGCCACAGGTGTAGCGCGTCTTCCCCGTGATCTGGGCGTTCCGGTTCGGGCATGATTGCTTTTCTTTTGTGTTCTATCTGTGAGGTGTGTGTATGTGCCTCCTGTAAAAAGGGGTTGTGCAAGCGAACGTGACGCATGAAGTAGCCCTAGTTGGCGCTACTGAAAAAACAAGAGACGCTCACGCGGTTTAAATCGCTGACAGATAACTGTCAGTGGGTTTATAAAGTGCCATAAATCACAATACAACATATTATATATTATATATATATATATAATTATTAGAAATAAATATTAAAGCTAAAGAATCAGAAAGAAAGATATAATGAATCCGGCATGAAGACTTACTGGTTAGACATTTGGTTAAGTTCATTTGTGTTTTAGTTGTAGCAGCATTAGCGCTCTCTAAATACAATGTATGTTTTATTATATAGGTTCAAGAAATATTTTGTAGGTGAATTTTCACACAGATTGTTTTTGAATTGATAGTTTCTTATATAACAGAAAGATGGATATGTTTAAGTAATAAAACTTCAGTCAAGAAAATAATAAAATTCATAAATACTTTTCGTCACCACAGAATTCAAAAATTTGTTTACAATATTTTTTTAAAGTCTAAGAGAAAAAAAATTAATACATTTTTATTACCATTATTCAGAAAACCAGAAAATATAAAAATAATTTACATGTATCACGGACTTCAATTGAAATACTGAATATTTCAAAAGCATTTTTTCAGTTATATATTATAACAGGATTACCGACTCACATGCTATGGTGTTTTTATTATTGCATTTATGTGTTTCTTCCGTGGCTACACAAATTTGCATATTATTTGGAAAACTATACCCTAGCGACCCGTTCCTCAAATTCTACTTCCCATGTAACTGTACCCAGGTTAAGGCTTTCTCAATAATTTGAATATTATAGAAAATTTAAGGAAGCCATTCAATGGTAGGATAATAGCCATGATGATTTCCTTTCATTTTTTTAGTGAAATTCATAACATGCGAAGAAGTCATCAGTTTTACATTGCACGAAACAATTGTTTTTCTGTATATTTAAAGATATAAAAAGCATTTCTTTAAACAATGAAGGATTAAAAAAATCAACACAGTCACTTCTAAAATTATAAGAACATTTGAAAAATGTTATGTATTTTCGTAACACTTTGGTTTAGAAAATTTTATGAAAGCTATTTTCAGACATAATGTCACGTGTTTTTTTTCCTTGAAAATGAATGTATATTGTAAATCGATTTTGTCAAATTATTTTGAAAAACAACCCTTGTTGTCGATTTTTTACACATCCAAAAATTCATTACAATAAATGAATACTTAAAGAAAAATTAAAAAATTCGCTGTGGCTCAAAATATTAAAAATCTTTTGATTAAATATATTACTGAGCTTCTTTCTTTAATCCATGCTCTTATACATATATAACTTAAAATTTTTCTAAAATTTTGTATGTAAATTGTCTGTGAGTAACGTAACCTGTAAATAAATAACTGTTACACTAATTCGGACTTTTTACTAAATCACTTAACAACCTCACAATATGAAATATAAGATACGTTCCAAATATAAACACCTGCGCCGAATTTTGTCCCTTTTTTGCCAATAGACAGCAACGTTTTAAACTTCAGTAAATTTTTATTAAATACTGGGTATGTAAAAACATATCTAATAAGAATTAACCCTATTTGAATTATAGCTGAAAAAATCTGATCGAATTACAGGCAAAACAATAAATAAATAAATTGCTTTTAACACAAAATAATGCAGAAATTTTTCAATTTATTCCTTATTTATCGTCATCTTCTTTAAAAAAAGATACTTGGATGCAGCTGAAAAAGAATTCTGCCTTCAGGTCCCCCGGCAGCAGCAAATTCGACAAGATTGTTTTTAACTGATTTTGAAATTGAAATCATTTTATAAAATAGAATAATGATATGAAATATACGATACATTCTAAATATAAAGACTAGTGCCGAATTTTACTCGTTTTTATGCCAATAGGCGGCAACAGCATTATGAATTTCATTAAATTTTTATTAAATATTGGGTACGTAAAAATATTTCCAGTAAGAATTAGCCCTATTTGAATCAAAACTAAAAGAAATCTGATCGAATTCCAGTCAAAAAAATAAATTGCCTTCAACACATTTTACTGTAAATTTTTTTAAAATTTATTCCTTATTTATCGTCAGCTTCTTTAAAAAAAGAAAAAAAAAAAAAAAGATACTTGGATGCAGCTGAAAAAGAATTCTGTTTTCACGTCGGCAGGCAGCTGTTAATTAGACTCATTAGACAGGATTGATTTTCACTGATCACGATAAAGAATAAACTTTTTTTTCACCCTTTCATCAAGAATATAAAAATGACAGAATAAATAAATTAAGATAATTATGTTTTAGGCCAAAATAGTTATACTTTTTTAAAAATGAAAGATGTTGAAAGGAAAATATTCAAAAGAGCCCGGAACATGCCTTTTATCCAAACATAAATCAGCGGAGATGCTATTATTTCGATTATTTTTTTACTTTTAAAAAATTCGGTGCATTTTATATTTAACTTCATACAATAATAAGAATTTACTCTTTTTTCCCCCTAGTGATAGTTAAGCGTGAAATTAACATGATAAATTTCATCTATTGAGTTTTTTTGTGCTGTTTAACTACCATATTCGCACATACACATAAATAAAAATAAAAACAAGTGATGTAACATTGTATATAATTTGACAGATTTAATCCAAAATTAAATATTTTCAATTTTTATGCAAAAATCGCATACTAAAATCAATCCATTTTACTTATTGTACTTTTCACGCGCAGATTAATAAATAGACCTGCCGACAAATAATCAATCTCTTTTACAGATTTGGTTCAATATTTGATACAAATTTGCAGTTTTAGAAATGAATCCACATTATAAATTTCATTTCCCGAACTTTTATGCTTTTGGGGTTTAAATGATTAACGTAGACTCATTAACAAAAGATGAGAGATCGACCCTTTCGTCGGATTTGATCTAAAATTTAATAAAAATCTACAGTTCTAGCGTAAAGACTGTATACCAAATATCATTCAGTCAGTTATAAGCTCACAAATAGACAGACAGACAGATAGTTATAAGCTTAGAAATAAACATTTTCAGATTCAGATTTGAAATGAAAAGCTTTATCAAAATCATGATATCAGAGTTTTTGATGGTTATAAAATTTTCTCTGCATATAAAAGGAAATATAAAGCACTTTTCCCATTTCGATGCAGGCATTTCCATTAAAAAATCTTTTCTTTTTTGGTGATCATAATATTTTCTCTGCGTATAAAATAAAATATAAAAAGCAGAGAAGGTGAATTTTCCCATTTCAATGCAGGCATTTCCAGTAATAATTTTTTAAAATTTATTTATATATTTTTTAGTTTACTCTACCTTTATTTAAAAGTTGATTAATATTTTAAACTCTTACTAATTCTATAACAAGTTTTTGAGTTGAATAATGATTATGACATAAATGGAAAAGATGAAATAATTTACTTTCCATTTACCAAAGGATAATAACAAGACATCAAAATATATGGCTTAGTTAAATTAAAAAAATAATCATGATATAGTATGCACACATATTAAAAGCACTCATGAGGATTTCTTTTTCTTCTTTTTTTACGATTGCTAAAATAAAGAACTATAAAATCGCCAGAGCTCTAAAAACAAACAGACGAAAAAGACAACTGGAGAACATAAAATAAATTTAAAAAAAAATATTCCCAATCTTAAACAAACCATTTTCAAAATCTCAAGTCAACTTTTTTTCAAGACATACACACATATCCAGAAATCGCCCAGGCATTGGGCTTAGACGAGAAACCGAAACACAAAAGAGGACACCTACGAGAAAAATAATAAAAGGGTATTTTTTTTTTAATGACTGAAACAACACAGTGGAATATTAATCATGGCTCAAACAAAAACTTGGAATCTTTTTTCCCTTAAAAAAACTCAACGACAATGAATCGTTTGGAAAAGAAAATTAGAAAAAAATAATTAATGATATAAAAGCAAAAGACTAACGACCATGAATCTTGGTTGTTGCTCCAAGTGCATTTGAAATAAAAGAATGTACTTTAAAACAAAAGATTGGTTTTGAGCGTATTTATTTAAATTGAATTTTTTCCCTCTATCCCCGTACAGAATGACTGCTATTTTCAAAGCGGATGTAAACGTGATACGTCGGACTTGAATTCTTTTCCATTTTTTTTCAAAGTGTTCTCTAAAGAGCAGTAAATCCCACGTGAAATTTAGTTCTTTTTTTCCCCCAGACCTTTTCATGTTTATTTAACTTTTTTTTAAAAACCTTAATTTTTCGCCTCATGGCTCGCTGGTAAAATTGTGGGAGTTGATGCGGTTAGGAAATTTAAAATGTAAACCAAACTTAGATACAGAAAAAAAAATTAACATTTTTGAGCTCGTTTTGTTAATTACGTTTTATAATAAAAGTGGTGAGCAAAAACTATCAAATAAGAACCAGACATTATGTTAAAAAAAATAAGTAAAATATTTTCGTGCAAATGTTTGAGAGGAGAAAAATATAACGATTTCATTAAAATGTTTAAATAAAACTTGAATCTTAAAAGAAAAAGCGCCATAGTCTAATAAAACAATAAGATTTATAAAAAGCATTCATTAAATGAATTATTTATTTTAGCATAATAATGTTCATAGGCTAACGTAAAAACGCGAGTAAATTTCTTGATGCAACGTGGATAATATAAAATCCGTTCAAAACACTTCATAAGGCAGATCTTCTCAAATAAGATTACTTATTTAGGTATATAGTTATTTATTCGGTAGCACTGCCTACTAATAAAGGGTTTTAGAAATTTTAGTATGATTTTAATTAAACATTAATCAAAGTTTTAATATTTTTCTTCAATAACATTGCAAGATATTCATACACAAATACTAATTTTGCACCTTTTTAATTCTATGAGCCTGAACCCAAAGTCAAAACAGCAAAGTCATTGCGCTAGATAAAGCTCTGAATCGGACATTTCTGGTCGTTCAACAGAGGGCTGACTCGGGCGTAGCTGAAGTCAAGGGGTGAAACAAAAAATTACCGAAGGATTTGAGGTAATAGAATTCTCATATTAACCGGACTCTGAGTTAAGATTTCTTTTTTTAAAAAGAAAAAAGCTTTTTATTGATATAAATTTTAAATTTGAAAAATTTATGTTTTTTTCATATACAAAGTATTGCAATGGTCAAACATTCCGAATCTGCACATCTCAGACCTCCTTGAGTTTGGAAAAATACGCATTTTTAACATTATGTCTTGCTGTCTGTGAACATGATAGTTTAAAAACACTTTGAACTAGACAGCTGAACTTTGGTATATGGAACCTAGTTTGGGTAAAATTAGTATACTTTCATCAAATTTTGAGTGAAATCCACTCTCGAAAACTGTCTGAGAATGGATTTCGAGTACAAGCGAATTCAATAGCTGCAAAATGGAAGGAGCTAGATCTATAAAATAAGGTACCAGATTTATCATCTAAAATACAGATACTTATCAAATTTTGAATCAAATCATCAAATGGTTCACAACTTGCATGTAAACTTTCATATGCATGTAAATGCAATAATATATCAGTACAATGACTTAAGTAAATAAATAATTTATCAGTACAATGACTTAAATAAATAATTTATCAGTACAATGACTTAAAAAATAAATAATTTAGCAGTGCAATGACTTAAATAATTAATTTATCAGTGCAATGACTTAAATAAATAAATAATTTATCAGTACAATGACTTAAATAAATAATTTATCAGTACAATGGCTTAAATAAATAAATAATTTATCAGTACAATGGCTTAAATAAATAAATAATTTATCAGTACAATGGCTTAAATAAATAAATAATTTATCAGTACAATGGCTTAAAAAATAAATAAATTATCAGTACAATGATTTAAATAAATAAAATTCGGTATGTGATTTTCTGATTGCAATTATAGTTTCAGGTTAGAATTTGGTTTCCATCGGTCGTAAAAAAAGATGTGCAAAAAATTGCTTGACTGATTCGGTAAAAATGACAAATTCATGGTCAAAATCTGTATATCGCACCTTTTGTTCGTTAATGCAAGCCATTCGAACCTTATCCGAAGATCTACAATTTAATGCAGGGGTGGGGGAAGGAATAAGACCTTTATTGAAGAGCATATGAGAAAGTTCCAGAAAGATGCTCTTGCTGGTTTTCATAAATTTAACGAATTTCTCTCATAAATTAAAAAAAAAATTAAGTACATTTCGCAACATTATTTAAAGCAAATGAAAATTATATTAAGGAGCCTTGCAACGATATTAAAAGCGTTTTCAGTGTGGGTGCTATCTCTACTGTATAATTAAAAACATTTTTAAGAAATAAAGTGTAGATTGAAGAATCTATATCGCATCTATACCTTCGAATCTTTTAATTATTCCCTATCTCGTATAGAAGCAAATCGAATACTGTAACCATCAAATTAAACTTCATCGAAGAATAAAAGCAAACACGAAAAAAAAACACTACTAAGATGGATGAAATTTACTTTATAGTCGATTTCTGTCAAATTCAGGAAAAAATCTGTGAAGGGCAAAGTTTCCTATCTACCTCTCTATTTATGCCAAAACAGGGCGAGGGATATGGGATTTTGTTAAAACATATGTATATGAACACGATAATAATAATAATAATAATAATGAACCTTTTTTCTTATTTGAATAGCGAATCCACAGTTTAAGAGTTTGTGTTTCATTTATCTTGTATTAATTTTTATCCTTTCGTTATATTATAACAACATATAAAACTTCCCATTTATTTTATTGTGCTTACTTACTGCAGAAACAAATATATATCTTTGCATGCTACAGCGGATACATAGTTCAGCACATAGAAATACAAAAGCTCTCTTTGGCATAAATATTCGCATTCCGCAAAAAATCCAAGAAACAAATGTAATTTGGCAAGAAAACGTGAGCTACAAACTCTATATTTCCGGGAAAAAGCTAAGAAAAAGGATATTATGTCTGGTTTAGGAGCTAATTATATAGCAATAACCATATAGCTAACATTATTTTTTGACCAGAAAAACTCCACTTAGTCGGTCGGTCTGCGAAGTTTCAAAATCCATGTCCAGATCCAACTTCTGCACACGACATCATTCCCTTTCTTTCTTAAAATCAACTTAGACTGCTAGCATTTACAGAAGATTCATAATCATTTTCAAATTACTTCTCTTGGTGCCTTTTGGCACTCGTTCAAAAACGGTGCCACTAGCCCCTGCGACGGTCCCCCTTGCCATAGAAAAATTGACCGTTTTCCAACAAAAACTCCCGGTATCAGTTACCCGCTTGCGTGCGTCGGTGCCATTTCACTTCACCAAAGAACTAACTCTCTTTTGCTTCTCCCGAATTGCAAGGGCTTTTATCCCACCCGACAAAGGCGACCAGGACCGGTGCTGGCCGTTTCTTAAAATTGCCCAGGGTTCGTTCTGACAACAGGTAATTTCTGGGGATGACGGCCTCCATTGTCCGAGGGAGTGTCATGAATCTTCTTCCCTTAAATGGCTATTCCAGAAAGTGCTTTCGAATAGCTTCGGTAAGCCTTTTATTTCTCGTCACGTGGCGCCCGAAATCGAGACGAAGCCATTCTCGAGAAAGGATGAATGGAGGCAATATGAGGATTTAAAATGATGTTGATCATCTAATGCAATTTATGGCAGATACAAACGCAAGACAATGGTCGCATTATGATTCTTTCATGTTCTTGATGAGAAACATCATTTTGTAACTAGTTGCAAATGATTTTTATATAATACCGCCCGTCTCTTTACGAACATTATCACATATCTCAATCTTCCAAATTTACTAGGGGAAGGTGGAATAGAATGTTTTGCTACTAATAACGAAACTAATTGAATATTTCGGTACTAATAATGGATTTTTTTTCTACATCCTGAACAAATTCACGGTCTTATGTTCATACCATATGAAACCACATTCGTTGTGAATTGATAAAATTCATTTTTCCCTCTCTTCCGTAAAAATTGATAACCTGAGATTAACGTTATTGCTTACTAAGCAAAGATATTTCATTATTTAAAGATAATTTTCATCTAAGATTAATTGCAATATTTTAAAATTTTTCAGTCTCAATCACTAATAATGAACTTTATTAGTACCTCCTATCCTAGCTGCAATAGTTTGAAAATAACACAAACCTCAATGGTCCAATAGGCACTCACAGGTTACTGTGATTATTGCCGGTATGCAGCTTCTGATTTCAGTCAAGTAAATAACTGTTTTAAGTTACCAAACGATGCAAGTTCATTATTTATATTAGCTTACGTTACATCAGTGTTCCATATGTCTATATTTGGGAGGATCAGATGACAGACGTCAAAAACGAAATGAAAACGCCAGATTCTGGACGGTAGACATCAGGTGTCCTACATCCGCGCACAAATGTCGAAACTTTGATGGAATCAAAGTTTGAATTAGCGTTTCTCTGATCTAAGTACCGAGATCTTTTCACATACTACCATAACCATATGAACAGTTTCTAAGATCAGACAAAGGATTTTCAAATCTCAACAACAAAGATGTCTTCTGTATTCAAGTACTTCAAAACAAGCAAATTTTACAAATAATTTTCAAATTTTGAAAGATTTGGTTGTTGAGCTCGCTCCTTTATTGTATTTTTAATGAGACTAAAGTTTTAGTGTTAAAGTTTTTTTCCAAGCAACGTTTGCAAAGTATATATATATATATTTCACAGAAAACAATAATGGTCTAAGACATATAAAACAAGCTTCTAAACTATAATTTGCGATAGGAAATAACGTATAAGTAATTAAAATGAAATAACATGAAACACAAGTAATAGCACACATTCAAAATAGCTATAAAATAAATTCAAATGACAATTAATACGACGTATTCAGATACTGGATACGTCGTATTAATTGGATTAATTGATATTCAGATACTGGATGGAAGTATAGAATTCAATGCAAGTACAGGCCTAGAATTCAATGGGAGTCCAAATTCTGATATACTGATTCATCCAATATTGTTTTCTGGTAAAAGTGGTTATCTAAATATTTTAGTATAAGTCGATACTTGAACGAGTTGTGTCAAAGTAATGACAATAGAAAAGGGAGTGAATAATTGTTCAAAACTCACTCTAATAACAAATCTGAATGATGTTTTTTGTATTTTTCAGATTCCTCAGTTTTACTTTTTCATCTAAAAAACAGTTCTTCATTCTGTCATCAACTACCGAAATATTTTTGCTCTATATAACTGTCAATTAACAAATAGCATTAGTAAGAAATAGGAACATCTTCTGCCATTGTTTTGGAAAGTTTTTGCAGGATTTTTTGTATAACGGTCTTTGGAGAGAAAAAACTAAATTTTATCACGAAGTGCACAATGTTGTGGCAACATGGCTTATTTTATCACTAAGTTCACAATGTTGTGGCAACATGGCCTATTTTATCACTAAGTGCACAATGTTGTGGCATTATGGCTTATCTCATCACTGAGTACACAATGTTTTGGCAGCAGGGCTTATTTTTTGATAACATGGGTTATTTTGATACTAATTGCACAATGATTTGGCAGCATGGCTTATTTTATCACTAAGTGCACAATGTTTTGATAACATGGGTTATCCCATTTCAGTATATTTCAATCACGCCTTTAAAATGATACATATGTAATGATATTTTAATATATATGTATATGTAATGATATTTTAAACTCTTAATTTAATCCAAATTAATTTCCAAAGCTTTATCTTAATTTAGCCCATAGTAAAATATTCATTTATTTCCTGATCTAATTCCACTTTCTGTTTAATTAATTCTTTTGTAAAAATAATGCGCCATCAGTACTACGTTTCAAGTGAAAGTGATACTTCCGTTGCCCTTCTCAAAAGTCACCATGTGTATTGAATTGGCGCGTGGCCGGAAATCCCATGTTATATAAGAATAGTGATCATGTGTTTCGTCCCTTTTTTGCCTTTCTTTACTTCTGCTTTTGTGTCGCGCTGCGCCTTCTTGTAAATAATCATGCCTGTCTCCCACAAGAGAGTAAAACGAAATTAAAAAACGAAGTCTCTTAACTGCTTGTCAAACCTGCATTCCGATTCAACCAAAATAGCATTATATATATATATATATATATATAAACTGTCAATTGAATCGGTATTTATTACAAATAAAATAAGTGCAAAGAGCGGACAAAAGAAAAAGTTAAATCAAATCCTCTCCGAAATTTCAAAGTTATAAATGCGTATTAAAAATTTAGTATTAAATCGAAAAGAAAAAAAAAATCTTTGGCTTACAAATACAATCAACTCTCAACAAAATACAAGACAAAAAAAAAAAAAAACTTGCACCATTTTATGCTATTTAGAAGGGGGAAAAAATTGGAATGGCAACGCAATGAAACCATCAAAAAAGGTTTCGTATAGACACACATGGAGGAGGCATGAGGGGGGGGGGAGAGATATTTCATGAAGGCAACAGTCAACTACAGATGTTATGTTGAAAAAAATATACAAAAGCCGGAATGAAACAAAAGGTAAACAGAAAATAATAATAATAAAAGAAAAAAAGATTAAATGAATGCCAAAAACTTTGCGAGATTAATTACTATGATAAAATGAGAGGTTGAAAAAAATTTTACTAAAAAGTAACAGCGATCAATCAAAGGACGGGAAATTATTTCCTATTATAACTCCACCAGCGCTGTGGATCATTGCAAGGCAGAAAAAAAATGCGACCATTAACAGAAAAAAAATGATTGCTGAAATATGAAAAGAATAACGGAAGCAACAATAATACACTTGAAAGAAAGGCAGCTAAAATAATAAATTGGTAGAGCGGAAGTCTCCATCTTTTTTTTTTTTTTTTTTTTTTTCCCCGTTCTCCACCGTTTCTTATTTCTAAACATCTCAACCGTTCTTTCTCTCTCTCTCTCTCTCTCTTTTTTTTTTTAATAGTATTAAGTATTTCGGGATAGACGGATTTAAAAAAATTAGAATCTTAAAAAAAAAAAAAAAAGGAGGAGAAGATGATGAATCTTTTTTTATTTGGCGTTAAGTCATAACAACTGTTTCATTTGAAAAAAAAAAATCTGAAGCTTTTATATAATAATTAAATAAATGAACTCAAAGGAATCCAAATTATGAAATTATAAAAGCGTCGGATAAATACATATATAATGTGTATTGGTTAATGATATGAAACTTTTTGATAAATGTAAAGCTCGCTGATAAATGATTACATATTATTTTTTGAAAATCCATTAAAAATTTTAAATGAATTCAGATTTATTTAATTTTATGAAAGAATTTAAGATAAATCTATGAATGAAAATCATATTATACAAATTTAAGCCGCAAATCGTAGAGTATAAATTAAATCATAATAAGAAATTAAAAGCTCGTTTATAAATCTTTATTTCCCGCTTATTTGAGATCGCTTTTAAGGAAACGTGAACTATTATACTGATACCACGATTCTGGAATTCTTCAAAAGTTGCGGAATTATTAAAAGATAAATTGTCTAGTTCCAATTTAAGAAATGATTAAAAAGAATGAGAAGATTTCAAATTGTTTATTCAATATCTATTACTTTCGGGCAGTCAATTCAGGCAAATAATGATTGAAGAGTTCTCTTGATTATACGCCTACTTAATTATATAAAATCAGAAATATACAATTAGTAGTAAAAAAAGTATGACATTTTGAAATTTAAATACTAATCACAATACTTTAAAGTTATATATTAGTTATTATTTTTATTAAAAAATTAAATTTATTAATTTTAATTAAACTTACGTTATAATCAGAATTTATAATTATTTATCCTTTCCGTTACACGTCATTTTAAGTCAATGACTTGAAAAAGAATAAATCGTGCTTAACTATATTTGGTTAAAATGAAAAACTAGTGAAAATATATATTTAAACATCTAAAAATACAAATAATTTTTTTCCTAATCTATATCAAAATTTGTTATTTTATCCATTTATAAATTTCCTTACAGAAATTACATCGAAGCTTTTTACCCTCCACGCATTTGATATATACAGATAGAAATTTTTTAAAAAAAATCTTCAACCACATTTCATCTAATAAAAAACAACACACGCAAAGCTAAATAAATTAATCCATTTCAACGTGGAATTTTAAACCAGAACGAAACAAAACACTTTGTCGCATTTAAGAAAAATCACAAACTCAAAAGAAAGAAAAAAATCGTGCTATATGCAGAATTTTCGCAGAGAAAAAAAAATTATAGCGTTTCTTGTGTCTTGGACCAGTCACGCACTTTATACAGCACGGAAACTCCATCGTTTTTTCTTTTTTTTGTTCCCTTTCTTTCTTTCTATCGTCATGCTCCACTCACAAATTCAAGTTGATTTTTCAGCACGACACTTGGAAGTTAAGACAGCGTGAAAAACGGAAAAACCAAAATCTAATTATTGAACGACCTGAAGTGATATCACGATGCTTACAGATATAAATTAATGATTCATTTTTAAAGGCAATTATGATAGTTTACTTGATTTTTTTTTCTCATGAAAATTTGTTTTATTTGTTGATTGATGAAGGTGAAATAATTATTTAAATCTTTAACCTCATTTTAAAAGTGTATAAACATTCTGAATAAAAGAAAAAATTAAATGCGCATGTGAGTGCGCAAGTAATACAGTAGGTTAAGTCATAAATTGAAGGAAAACTGTTGAGATTCTATCCTCTGATTTCGCTCTAAACTAGTATTATTCACAACATGGAAGAGACATGTGAACTCTAAACAACGAAATGTTCACTGTTATCGCTGTTGGGTTTCCTCTGAAAGAAATTAAAATGTAAACCAGTTTTCCTCAAAAAATCCCTCCCGTAGGAAGGTAAACTATTTCCAGAGATTGTCAGACTTCTGCTTCAATTGATACCACTCTGCTTATTCTAATTGAAATAAGGTGCTACAATTTCTCTTTTATGATGAGTCCTTGATTTGTAAACTGGGTTAGATAGACTACAAGTGGTATTAGATTTATTATTTTCAGCTGGTATACGTACTAGCTGGAACAACTATTATATTATTAACAGGACCGAAATAAGCACTGCAAAAATTTACAAGCAATATAAACTTCGGGGCAGCCCTGAATAATTTTTTCATATTTTTCATTATTTTAATTTATTATTTATCTATGTAATTTTTAAATAACAAATATTGCGACTTTGGCTGCGATAATAAATCATTTAATTGCAGGCCATTGATAAAAGAATTAATTCCCTGTACGAATTAGAAGACATTGGTGGGAGAGGGGTGGGGAATCTTAAGAACACTGTTCGAAATTCAAACAATACTTGGAATTTGAATAAACACACACCTCTTATAAATCAAAGACAAGCACAAAATTACCTAGAAAATAATGTTGGAAAATCTCGGGCCATCCAATCAATTTAAAGCACCAGAGCCCCTTCTTACTTTGCTTATTTCATAGTCCGTTCTGTTCTATTAAGACGTAAGGATTCACTTAAGAAGATAAGAAACTAATAATTCTAATTATACTTCAAAGTATTAAAATTTATTATAAATATTGAGATTATACTAGCCAACGGTATTATTCAATCATTTTTCAAGAGTGTTTACATTACATTTCTTACTGAATTTCCTTAGCTACATTACTTTTTTATTTGAAAATTCGTCACACTGAAATAAATCGAACCAATCCACTCAGAGGAAATTCAAACAGACAAAAATTCTTACTACTCAATCAAGAACATAACAACGGGAAATCTTCAACACAAATGCTAAGAAATCAATTCGTCACGATAGAAATTCTCATCTTTACATATTTTTTTCTTTTTCCATTCTTCTCCTTAAGATCAGGGTCGGTGACCCTCCGAAGAGGGTAGAGTGACGACGTCTCCAGCAAGCAAACGACAATGGTTCCACGTTCTGGGAAACCGTAAACCCTCCTTCGCACTATTGTTTTCTGCCACGAGCGGTGATAAATTTCCGACAAACAGGCAGCTTCGACGTTGTTAGCGCACCGTTAGATCACTCGAGAGTCGGAGACTAATTTGAGAAAACAATGCAGACAGCATGATGGCCGTGACTATTGCAGTAGGGACTGCCTGCACAAATTGTCTTGTTTTTTTCACTGGGCAGAAAAGCCCGCGGAGGATAGCTGGAAAATGGCTCAATAAATAAGACGTAAATGGGCTTCTAATTTTTGATGATTTTCATTTCGGTCACTGTTTTGAGATTTGATATCACAAGAGAATGCATTTGAGAAGCATGTTTTAAAAGATCATGAGACGTTGATTTGTTTTACTTTCAAGGACGGATCACTTAGCTTTCTTGCTCCTTATTTGCAATGCTTTTTCGGCTAAATAGAAACTTCAATCTCAAATTTGCAATTTTTGGGACATAGGGGACCTTCCTATTTCCAGCTTCTAAATTATAAAGTAAATATTAATGTTTCAGTTTTAGAGCTGCTTAGTGCTAATAGCGCAAGAAATGTTGCCAAACGTTCATGGTACCCCGAGAATATTTGCTGAAGATGCTTTTTGAATATTCATTGATTAGTTAATGTTAGTTTGTTATAAAATATACTAGAATTTCAATTTTATTGGTATAAATCACATAATTCATACTTCCCAAATATTATCGTTTACTCAGTCACTCTAGACCAGAAAAGAAAGCACAAATATTTGGTTTCAGAGAAAGTATTTTCGTTGCCTCAAACAATTCAATTCGATATCATTTGAAAAAATTAAAATTTTAAAACTGTCGTCTTTATTTTTTCAGAAATCGCCAAGTCAAGATTCTTAACTGCTATGGCAATCGTCTTGTGGCTTACTATTCGCAAATATTCTCCGCTAAGCATATTATAATTCGCACGGAATGCTATGCATGCTTGCCCAAACAGAATATTCCACGATATTCTCGTGCAATATTGGCCATTTCCTATGCACTAATTGGGGTGAGAGCTATTTTGAGATGATCCTTGAACTGAGGCCAGATGATGAAATAGACATCTCAGCGGATTTCGAATTATCATGATCAAATGCACAAGGACAAGACATGCCTTTAGAAGGATTTCGCTCCAAATTTCAATACGGATGAAGAATTTTAGAGATAAAATCGTATATCAAATTGCATCCTTTTTATTTCCTTCGTTTTTTTCAATCACTGTACTCACAGACAGACGAATTTAATATATATATATATATATTTCCAAGGGTGCTAAAACAGAAGGAATCATTAAAATCTCAAGCTTGGATTTCTTGTGTAGTACAATATTTTTCCCTTTTGTATTACATATATGAGAAAGCAATTGCTTTATCTTGGCGAAAACGATGACTCTCCCTAAACTTTTAGTGTTTGATTAGAACCACGGTCCTTTAACTAATCTATAGTCCAAACCAAAAAATATATTAAAAGGTACACAAAAAATTTAGTAATTTTATTGTAAAATTAAGAAAAAAATCTTTCGATATCTATGGAGTGCAGTCGTTTTCTTTTCTTTTCTTTCTTTCCAACTTTTTTTTTTATGTGTAACGTTCTTTAAAATCTTTTCATTTACTATTTAAAACAGATTACAAAACGCGCAACATGAAAGTGGTGAAAATGAAAAAGAATTTAAAAGAGCTTATTAAAACTGAGAAAACGATAGGGGAAAAAAAAACAGCACCAGTCCCTGTTGATAGAAAATAAATAAATAAAGGATCTATGCCTTCAAGCAATAATCAATACTCCTTTAAAACAAAGCGGATATTATTCAATAAAGTATATTCCCATGCAACACCCTTTAAAACAAATTACAGAAAATCTGCTTCTAAACCATTTTGCAATACATTGATTACTTTTTTTTTTCTCTTCCAAGTCATTTAAGAGGGTGCAATATGGAGATATCGATCTCAGAAATACTTCAAAAATCGAGAAAGTATGGATTTTTTTATTTTATATATCATATCAAAACCCGGGGGGTAGTAAAAAAAGTACCGTTTCCACCTGGTTCAGAAAAAAAAAAAAAAAAAAAAAAAAAAGACTGCTATCGCTCGCACACCACACCACGAACTCTTCCGTTTTCTTGGGGGAATTTGCAAAAAAACATCCAATCTCACGTTCTACCCTTCTTTGGCGTGGATTTTGGCGCTATCTTTCGAAAGCCAGCGGCTAAAAAAAAAAAAATCGCCGTGTTTTTAAATCACGTGACTTCTAGCCGGCGGATATCCGTAATGGATGACACATGATCGGATGAAAAGGTATGGAGGATAAGGATATATACCTCGAGGGGTAGAGGTAAGGGGCTTTTTAGGAAGAGGGGTGACTTTGGAGTTGAGATGCAGAAATTTTTTTTTTTTTTTTTTTTTTTTTTTTTTTAAAGCACGAAACGTGTATTTCTTGGGAATTCCTATACGCAAGAGAAAGTTGCTTGCACGAGGAAAAATTTAATCAATAAAATTAAATATTAAGAAATGAAAGAAATTTCACTATTAGAATGATAATTCACTATTAGAATGATTTTTTTTAATTTCGCCCATAAGAATGCTAAAATTATTTCCAGAAATTAAAAAAAAAAATCAAAAAGTAAGAAGAATTATCTGAATATAAACTTATTTCCTTTCCTTCATAAATATATTACTTTTAATTGCGTTATATGCTTTATTTCACCTTTTATTTGTCATTCAATAACATCAAATTATATTATTTTTAAGTGGAAACTTTTGGTCACCATATGAAAATTGGTTCTTGTTTCCAGTTAGTGACTAGAAGTACCGAATTAAGATGACTATAACCAAAGTTAAGATTATCTTCCATTAACAATAAAAAGTATCAAGATATGTAACGCCAACAAAAAATTTGGAATCGGTTTTGCAAATAGCTTGGCTTATTTCAAAATATTCCCTAAACTTGACAACTCAAAATAGAATCAAAAACTTTGTCATGACTTAATGTATTGAAAGGCTACACAATGATATTCTTTGAGATGAATATCATTCACATAAACATAGAAGGATTTTGGTGCAGGTTTGGCAACCAACGTCAAATTTCTCGCTAAGTAATATTCTATAACTTTCAATAGAATTTTGATATCTAAGTTATGACTAAACTAAATGATAGACCGGAAGCTATTACAAATACAAAGTGGCATCCAAATGCTTCGAGACTAATTTTGAAAGGAAAAGGAAACACGCCAATAGACAGCAGCACAAAAACTGCCGAAACAATCATTGGAAGCACCAACATTGAGTCAAGAAACATCGGTCTTGTGCATTGGCAGCTATGAATTTTGTGATGCATCACCACTTTTGCCAACATAAACAAACAACGATCATGTAAGTGTATGCAAGTCCGGCAAATCTGCATGTGACGTGCTACACCCAGCTGGCATGGATTATGTAAGATGCTTTAAGTGACATGATTGCCTCAAAAGCTGAAAAGCGTCGACAGAATCAAAGCAAATCGTAGAAGTCGCTTGATCTCTTCAAGAAGAGGACTTCTGGATATATTGCATAAATAGCAAGAACGTTGCATTATTACTCTGTAAGGCGACTATTTTGAGTATGGCCAGTCTGCCTAAAGTAGATAAATGAAGTAGTTTCTTGATAACAGAGCTAGTCCTAAAATGGCTCGTCCTTAATATCTTCCTACTAATATCTTAATAGGAGTTCTTAAATGACCTCGTATTTGTTTTGCAGATAGACAAAATTATATAGTCACTAGGAAGTCCACTAGCTTCGTTTTGGGGGTAGCAAGAAACTCGAGAGTTTTTAAGAAATTATACACGTCGAATTAATGTGCATGATTTTCTAAATGTTAACTACTTGTTTTGAATATTAACATTTTCTTTCTAAATTCGACTAGAGTTACTTGGATATGATATAATTGTAAAACCTGAATACAACAACCTTTCGTATGTTAGACAATAAGTTTAATGATTCTGCCTTTAGCAGATACTCCAAGCATTTGCAGCCAGAGTGAGTTGGATAAACCATATACACAGAACAGAATTTAGATTTTATAAGATCCTAAGCTATTTGGGAAATATGGTATGTGTCTGTCAATACAAGAACGAAAGATGGGACCAACTAAAATTATCCCTTTTGATCCAAGGGCTTAACATCAAAATTGTAGATCAGTATGTTCAATTCAATCAAATTCAATTGTTCAGCTCAGTTGTAGATTAGTATGTTCAATTCAATGCAATAAATAATGTAGATCAGTATGTTCAATTCAATCAAATCCAATTGTTCAATTCACTTGTAGATCAGTATGTTCAATTCAATCAAATCCAATTGTTCAATTCACTTGTAGATCAGTATGTTCAATTCAATCAAATCCAATTGTTCAATTCAATCAAATTCACTTGTAGATCAGTATGTTCAATTCAATCAAATCCAATTGTTCAATTCAATCAAATCCAATTGTTCAATTCAATCAAATCCAATTGTTCAATTCAATCAAATCCAATTGTTCAATTCAATCAAATCCAATTGTTCAATTCAATCAAATCCAATTGTTCAATTCAATCAAATCCAATTGTTCAATTCAATCAAATTCAATTGTTCAATTCCATCAAATTCAATTGTAGATCAGTATGTTCAATTCAATCAAATTCAATTGTTCAATTCAATCAAATTCAATTGTTCAATTCAATTATAGATCAGTATGTTCAATTCAATCAAATTCAATTGTAGATCAGTAAAATGAAGTGCTTCAAAATACTTACTGGACTTCTTCGCTACATATACATAATGTGATATATTGTAAAAGAACACACACACAAAAAAGGTGTCATTATTTATTATTGAATTACACTTTCATATCTCACGCTAGTTTTTGTTTCTACCCACTCAAACATTAAAAATCCTTCTCGTCATCAATCCCCAAAATCAAATTCTTAATGTCTTCCAACTTTCCCTCAACGCGGCAATTCCCACACTTGCACCAATCTGTACCAATCCGTAACCTCTCGTCACTGCTCTGATCAGGAATTGGAACAGACAGATAAGTTGTGTCTCCCATCTTCAGGGAACAGGAACACGGGATACAATCTTGTGTGAGAACAGAAAGAAGAAGAATCCGGGAGAAGTATTACGCATTTAGTTCGATTTAAGCGCCGGAGTCGGCAGCAACTACTGGAATAGTAATTGAATAGATGGTGTCAGGATGTTGTAATCTCTAAAAGTCGACCGACGAAAATGGCGTAGTTGCCATGGTAACAAATTAAGGCCGGACTTGACGTATTAAATAAAACTGAGAGAGCCATAAGGAAAGGCGGGAGGAGAAAAAAAAATGAACTTAGGATATAAAGAGAGAAGAAGGATTGAAAATTGGTATTGCAAGGTGCACAGCAAATATACTATGCTACCTCTCAAATATGAGTACTGCAAAATCATGATTAGAAAATAAGAATTGTGAATTATGGATATAATTAAGTGGATAATCAGTTAACGTGCATTATTTCCTCAAAGGCGATATCCACTCTTCAAAGGTTAGGCAAGGTTCGTTATGAACCACAACATGCTTCCATTGAAATATAAGAGCATGTTGTGAGCGAGCAATTCTGAACAGAATAATGCATGCATATAATCGAAGGGATGTGTAATATGTGTATAATCCAGAGGATGATCAATTCACTGGCATGATTTACAAAAACAAATAATATATATTAAAAAAATGTTAAGTCAATTACTACTTAGGTCAACAATTTTTTTTATTTTAGTTAATTGTAATTATTCAATAAAAAGTAATATAAATATGTATATGCATATGGCAGAATTACAATATTAAGTGGAAAAATAGAGCTTGGCGACAAACTTGTCGACCATGTGGAAAACCAAAATAGAAATTACTGGACAAATTTAATTAATTAATATTTGAAAAAGAAAACTGTATTAACATCAAGTGTCATCCACTACAAGTTTAAAAAAATGTGTTTGAACTTGAGTGGATAAATAAAAAGCATTTTATTAACGATTGAAAATTTGTACAAGATACATATAGAGAGAGTGTGAGCTAATAGTAGGAATTGAAGAAAAACGATATTTATTTTGCAAAGACTAAGCAATATTCGCCTTGACTACATTCATTAACGTGCAAAACGTGTTTTCTTCCATAGGAAATGTTCATAATTAAAAGTATTTATTAACAAACTATCAATTTGCAATGGATTTTTACGTAAATTGGAGTAATGAATTACTCCAATTTATTCATTTATAAATAAAAGCATAATTTCTTGTTGCATTTCTTTACACGCAATAGAAATAAAATAAGCCTACACATTCTTGTATTTTATCAGTCAAAAATTCTTATTTAATAAAATATATTACTTTTAATCATCTTTTTGGAAAAATTCTGACAGTATACATTTGAAAAATGTTAAGCGTTGCCTTATAATACTTATACACATAAGTCTCGCATGGTATATATATATCCCTTGATCATAATAATTCAGTCATAAATCATTTCTAGTATTAACATGTATTGTAGCACCTCTTTTTCCCCTTGTGCACAGAGAGCCCCCTGGTGGCGTTTTACAGAAGACAAGCAGTTGAACGAGAGACCTGCATCCTGAGGTCGGTGTTTTCCCTATGCGCAACCCTTGCGCTAACGCCGCATGCTTTCGGTTGGAAACGGTGGAATCCCTCCACCATACAGTTTTCTTTAACCTAATTGCCTATGTGTGTTTGTAAATTTTGTAGTGTAGCTGTGTTTGTGGAAATTAAAACTAGTGTATTTCAAACCGGGCGATTCATTAGAAAAATCACAACACACTCACTATAGTATTAATTTTAGAAAAGTATTTAAAACTATAAAAAGAAAGATATTTAAAATTGTAATTTTGAATGAAAGTCGTTTGAAAGATGAAAATTCAGCATAAATCAGTTAGATATTGTTTATTTTCCAAACATTTTTTTAATAAAATTCTTGCCAGAACATGCAGAATTCACTCACTGAATTCATGAAATTTTAGCCAAATATCTTCATTATAAATAACTAAAATTATCCATAAAGATAGTTTGAACTCAATTATATAGTGTCTTTAAAATTCATATTTTAATAATCAAGCAATTGATGAAACCTGAACTTGCACTACAAATTCATATTTTAATAATCAAGCAATTGATGAAACCTGAACTTGCACCAGAAATTCATATTTTAATAATCAAGCAATTGATGAAACCTGAACTTTCACCACAAATTCAACTACAAAAAACAACAAAAATCTTGCGAGAACATCTAAAGTTTACCCATCCATTTTCTTAAACAGTATTCTTATACTAAATATCACCATTATCATACTATCCAAATAGATAATTTTCTTTCCATTCCATGAAAGTTCTGAAAATCATATTTAAATAAAACAAATAATTAATGTAATCCGAACCCCCTCGTCAAATTCAATGAGTAGTCAGAAATAAGTTATTACAATGAACAACGAAAATTTCATCATTACATTCAGTTATAATTCACCAGTTCTCTAAAATCTTATTCTCATACAAAACATTATCATCAGTTATTTCCATTATCATATCCATGCAAATAATTTCAAGTCCATTGCACGGAAGATGTAAGAGTCATATTCCAATAACCAATGAGTCATCGAAACTCGAAATTGCATCACAAACTCAGTGGATAGTCTGAAATCATTTGCTACGTCAAAGCAAAGAAAAAAGTTTCAGAAAAAACAAAGCCGAGAAAGATTACGGTGCAGATAGGGTTCGTCATCTCGGGTCTATTTTACGACGTCTCAGTTAAACTCCTCGTAGACAGCAAAAGAGTGGAGCACTTTTAACTCGATGCTCTTCCATCAGTTTGATCGATTGCGTGTCAGGCCCTGACGAAAGAGCAAAATTTACACTCGCGCGTCGCGATCCGAATTTAAATTGCTTGCCCGAAACGAACACAAAGTCCATAAATAAAAGATTTTCTAATCCATCTCCATGTGGAAGCACGGCTACATCTATCAAAGTGGCACAGGCTTCTTTAATCCTTATTTGAGGAATGAAAAAAAAAAAAAATTGTTTGCTCAAGAGTCGGAAAGCGAACAGTGACCTGGCCAATGTATTTTCTGGCATCAACATTTTGTCTTTGTATGTTTTGATCCGGCTGAAAAATTTAACTGTTTTTACGTAGTGCACCTGACAAGGTATAAAACAAAAACATTTTTTAACAGACAACAGATATAATTTCTTTATTATTTCATTTAGGAGACTTGAACAATGAAAAGTCAAAAAACTTTCACTTTGAATATATCACAAATACTTGATCTCTTCATGATGATATCATATACCATAAATGCATACAATTACATTAAGTGTCCTTTTTTTGCAAAAAAAGAACTTTTCCGCATGGTTGGGCAAACTTCAAATACACAAACAAAAATAAACGCAGTTTGACAGACACCTGAACACCTCGGGATGATACTATATATCATAAATGCATGCAACTACATTGTGGGTAGATTTTTTTTTAAACAATAAAAAGTATTTCTCGCACATGGTTGGGTAAACTTCAAATAGACTAGTAAAAACAGAATAAATAAATAAAAATTTTCTAATAAATAAAGGGAAACAAATAAAATTTTCAACTTTCTTTGCAATAGACGAACTACTTCAAGATCTATTAACTGCAATGTGTCATTCAATAGAAAATGGCGTAGTTAGCTGCCTCTTTCAGAATAAAAACAATTTTCAAGTATTTAAGTAACAATGAAACTTTGTAACTGTTTTCTTAAACATTCAGACAAACACAATATAACTTTTGAAAGAAGAAACTAAAAAAAGAAATTACCAGTTTAACATCTACGTCTTTCCAGTGCTATTATTATTTGTACAACAAGTATAATAAGAATACTTCCTGCGATCTCACTTAACATCGAAGCCAGATCAGTACGCAAACAAAAATAAATTTTCCAAACTTAACTCTATTGAAGTTTTCGGAATCTAAACCTCTGAGAAATTTGAGTCCAACCCACTTTATCCTTCGGTAACTCACAGCCTTCTCACTCAAAGTAAACCGTCCCTCAAAAAACGGATGTACCATCCCCCATCCCTACTATACCTCCCTCATTCAATCCGGTTCAAACTAAGAACATCTTCCGATAAACAATAGGAAGCATTGAATTCGCATTAAGGGAAACCTTCTCCACGGCCTGCTTGTCAAAGCTGGAAGATGTCTTCTACGGTTACGTCAAACAACAGCGATAACCTTATCCCTTCATCTGACATGCTGTCTTGGGTACACACATGGTGAGCCAGGAAGTCGGAAAACAGGGTATTTCCTTACGGTTCGGAGTTTCGGATCGGTGAGTTCTTGGCACTATTGCGGGACCTGCCTTCCAAAGGGGTATGCCTTCTTCACCAGGGTTTGGCTTTTTATAGGGAACCCGAGGCAAAATTCGGCATGAAGTCCTTCTAGAAAACCGGATGGTGATGGCATATAACCCCGAGGAATGTTCTTGGGTATTTCAAGGTTGAGTGACGAAGCTCGTCTTGATCAGGTATCCAGTTCGAGAAGGTTTGGGTGGGAAGGAATGACACAACTCTGATTTTGATCTTGCGAGAAAACAGGAAGAAATCAGTGTTGGTTAGAGGAGTTTATAATAACAATAGTTGCAAATAGGGTTCCTAGGCAGAAGAAATTAGTGCTTAAAAGACGTCTTCATTTAAAATAAGACATGCCAGAGGATAACTTTATAAGTAAAAGTTTCATTTTTCTCCCCAAGTTTATTTTAAGCTTTCCAATTGTGCCTTTTAAGCACAATTGGAAAATTGCACAATTGCCTTTTAAGCACAAATTACTCTCGACAATTATTAGCATAGAGTATCAATTTCGGTTTCGTTAAAATATATAAAATGCATCGCAGAAAATAAAAATACGGTTAAATTTAGTATTGGTGAATCAGTATCTTTCTTATGCCAAAAAAAAAGAATAAATAAAATAAAAATATCGGTAATCATAATAATTAGTTGTTAAAAATAGTAGGTAACAAAAACAAATATTTAAAATGATGACTGTATAATAATCACACATGAAAGACACCATCCGGAACTAAATCTGAGAAAAACTGATTACAAGATTCCATGAAATTTATAAAAGTAAATTATAAAATGTATAAAAGATTAAAAAGTAGAAAAAAAAATGAAAATAAGATTTTAAAAAAGTATTTAAAAACATATGCCCTTATGCCAAAATACATAAGAAAGTAAGAAAATAATACGATAAAGAAATCAAACCAAACTAAAAACGCTAATATTGGTTTAAATAACCAGCTAACTGTTTCGACCTCATCGGAAAATGCGTATCTATATTGTCATATATGTACTATATAAATATAATAAATAATTACTGCTAAATATAATAATTTAACAATTTTTATTTAAATATAATAATTGTCATTGAATTAACTCGTAACAATGTGAATTGTTATACTTTTTCTATGACGAGTATATTTGTCAGAAATAGTGAACTGGATAAATGAAAAAACTTGTCATAAATATGAATAAAATTTCAGCATTTCTAAAGATCTCATTTTCACTCTCCTGTCGTCGCGATTTTTGTTTTAGCTTCCAAATCTCTGATTAAAAAAATATTGTTTTCCATAGTTCGCTAATGTTAGTACAGTTTTTTTTAGAAAACAATAATCGTTTATCTTGATTAGAATAAGATCTCAGAATTATCTAAGTGCAGAGCAGACACCAAACGGCAATTCTTAACTCTATTACCGACACCACAGAGCCAAAATAAACTGGGCGAATGAATAAGGATTTAGTAAATGCCATTAGAAGAACACCTTTACGAAGTTAGCGGGAAGTTCATGACGCGTGTAGCAAGAGATGTCTTAAGGAAGTATAAATCTTTTCAAAGTCTAGACAACGAAAGTATATGTAGGAAAATTTTAAACTTTTACCACGGCGTCTCTATCTCATAATGATAAGAGTTTTACGGCTGTGTCATAAAATTTAGGGGGTAAAAGTGCGCAAATATATACTCTAAGAACGCCAAACCGAAAACTGATGAAGAGTTTTATTTTGGAAAAAAGAAGAAAATATTTCGCACTAAGTTGTTTATGGAATTGCTTTTTCAACATCCGATACATATCAGTAGAAGAAAATTGAACATTTTATTTTTTCAGAACTGGTGTTTAGCCGAAAGAATTTTTTGAAATAATACAAATGCAAAAGATTTCAATCACTACCAAATGATTTTTTTTTTACCAAAAATATTGATGTAAAAAAAAAATCGTAAAAACGCAAAGTGTTCCTGCATGTTCTAATCAAATTTGAAATTTAAAAAAATATCTATAGCCTATTTTAGTTTTTAATGAACTATTACAATTTCTTCTTCATATAATAATCAATGTATTTAATTCCGAAACGCCATGATTATAAAGTCCCACTCTTTTACGATTTTTCTTTTGCCTCTAGAGTTTTTGCTAAAAAAAGTTATTTGTTTATACCAATTCACACCTATAAAATCCTTTATTTTTACTATTTTTTACTTTTTATATTTTAGTATGCTTCTTGATTCAATATTATAAATATTATAAAATAATGTTACCGATTTCCGACAATTCTTTTACCAGATAGTGCCTTTTTATAATGAAAATGAATGAAAAATCGATTACTAAATTCATTTTTAAAAATCAACATTTTTCCTAAATGATAGCTGTTTTTAAGATCCCGATAAGCATGGAGATCGATTGATAATATTATGGTTAGCTATTGATAAGATTATGGTTCTCAAATGTAATAACTTCAATTCAGAATTACTATGGATACATTAGAATACATTTAGATAAGTTATTTATCATAGTAATATCAATACGAAATGTTTCATTCTTTCATGTTGAATGATTCACTAAATCCACTGAAAGCAATAATATTGAGAAGAATTCTTTTTCCAATAATACTCAAGAACTATGCAATGAAAATACCAAATGCATAAAGAAATAAAATAAACTGATAAATGTCAAAATATTTCATGGATAAAAATGCTCAACATAGCAACCTTAAACAATTATTGGAAAAAAATTTAATCTTGATATTTTTTAGTTCAGTAATCCATCATCTGCATCTGAAATTTCCTAAAATCAAGTATTCGCAATCTTATCCAATTCAAAAAGTGAGTAATTTAAATCATGCCAATAAATGCCCAAAACTTCAACATTAAATTGTGATAAAGAATATAATACAGAAAAAATATTTTAAGGATTCTAATATACAGGTTATTGAGATACATGCTATTCTTATGTAAAAAAAATAATTTGAAATGAATTGATTAATAAAATAAAACAGAACGAAAGATATTTTAACAAAAGGGATTAAAACAAGATAATTTTGTGGAAACAGAATTTTCTTTCTTTTCTTTTTTTTAAAGTAAAACAGAAGAAAAAAATGTTGAAGTTTATTGCCATTGCTTTTCAATAACTAACAATATCTTTATATGCCTTTAATATATCTTTAAACAACTGAGCAACAAGCATAAGGCAGTTTGAAACAGCCGAAATTCAATATGACGTTGTAACTGTGGTACTAAGAAGGGACAATTCAAACAAATAGTTAGTATGTTAGTGAATTCAAACTTTTAGAAAGCATTTCCAATTTCAATATAATCTTCAGTAAGTCACATTTTAATGCTGTCTTTAATAACAGGATATAAACTTAGTAGCGCTTTGCTGCTTTCTCAATTCTTTGAGTGAACATCACCCTCCATATCCTGTTTTTCCTACTTTCTGGTCTTTGGCATCTCACAGTAGACATATGACAAGATTAATTGACAAAATTTATATATATGTAACATATTTTTGGTTTAAGTAGAATGCAGGTTCGAAGCAGTGAAGAGACTTGGTGTTTTTAATTTCGTTTGATTCTCTCTCGAGAGGCAAACATGATTATTTACAAGAAGGCGCAACGCGTCACAAAAGCAGAAGGCAAAAAGGGACGAACAAATGATCACTAATCTTACATAACATAGGATTTCTGGCCACACGCTAATTCAATACACGTGTTGACCTTTGACACCTTTTCAAGGGCACAGAAGATATCACTTTCATTTCATACGTAGTACTGATGGTGCATTATTTTTACAGAGGAATTAATTAAACCGAAAGTGGAATTGGATTACGAAATAAGAGAATACTTTAGAATGAAGTTACTATGGGCTAAATTAAGATAAAATCATGGAAATTAATTTGGATTAAATTAAGAGTTTAAAATATCATTACACACACACACACACACACACACACACACACACACACACACACACACACACACACACACACACACACACATATATATTTGCCTTTTTTTTAACGCTTAGAAGTATTGTACTTATGCTACGTAAAAGTGATGAACTTTTGTAATATTGTATTTTTATTATTTTTTAATATTGTACTTTTACCACTTTCAAAAATAATACAAATATCGTACTATTACTTTTTATGTTATTGTTATCTACTTTCTATAAACATTTTTCGAAATACTTTAAATACCTTAAATACTTTGTCACTGGTAAATAGTGAACCCATTGAAAATGTTTTATTTGTGATATATATAACCACTTGTGATTCCTCTTTCAGTCTTATCATTTTGCAATATTGTACAGTTGCGATTTTGTAATTAACTTTCTTTTAAAAACATTTAGAAGTAAATAATCGTTTGCATAGATTCTACTTTATTTTTTTTTTCCAATCATATATACGTATCTTTCGAATCTTCTATTCTGTATATACAGCCAGACGATTTGTATATACTGAACCCCTCTCTCATTCTTTCGATTCAGATTAATCTTCTATTTAAACTCTCTTTATAGCAGAAAGTCTACTTTCATAATGACTAACGGGTGGATTAATTTAAACTAGGGCATTCGAACCAAATCTGCATTCCAGCAGAGTCCAAGAATCAAAACTTGGCATCAGAAACGGTCTGCATTCATCAGTCGGTTGAGAGAAGATACTAGCTTGCGATCAATCATTCCGCCGGGGGCTCTAATCCCTTCTGGGGGGGAATCCCAATCGAGTTTTCCGGCAGCGAATCCAACACGCGAAAGTTCCACGCTCCGTCAATCAAGATCCAGCCGTCTATTTATCCCCATCTGCAGTGATCAGGAGGTCTATTGCATTAGGCTAAATATCGTCCCATATTATCAGTATTGATTCAGCTACTGTGAAGGTGCATAGCCAGGCTTACAGATAGACACAGGCTATTGTTCAGTAAACAGCCAGAGCACTAAGACCAGTAATTTTGAGGAATGCAGCAGACATTATTAGTCAGTGTATGAGCGGTATTTAATGAGATCAGAAATTAATTGCAGTTCATATCAGTTCATAGAAAACCATCATCGCCTGAAGCTATTACATCGACTGGCTATTATAACAGCTTTTATATTAAATATAATGAATTACAAAATTAGAAAAGCGCCTGTAATCTAAATAGAATGAAAATAGAAACGGTTAGAATTAACAATTTTCTGATAGTCATATGCCTGCAAATCAATGGAATCACCAAACCTTCCAGAGAATTCGTACTAAAAACTGAAGCATATAAATTAAATCAGTGTTGTGAATTAAAAGTAGTCTGTTCGGATCATTATGTTCCACCACATATAATCAGACGCCGGCGCATCATTGGATTCAGCAAAAAATTTTAACTTCTCTATTGTTAAACCCACTAATTAATTGTTAATCACACTATACGGCCGATAAATCCAAGCTAAACAGAGACAGATACCTTTGGGATTCGAATTCCTAGTAAACATCCTCAGTAAATTCAATTTAAAAATATAGTATAATTTATAAGAAATCCTTGAGTGAAAAACTAAAAATAAACATAATAAAAATGGCGGTCTAGTTCAAGGATACTTCAATTTTTTTTTTTTTTTTCGCGCTTCATATGTATGGCGCGAGCTGATTTATGAGCGAAATATTATTTGCGAAATATGCTAGAAAAATGAAACCGATAAAGTGTTAATTAAGATGAAATTAAAAAATTTAATCAAATATGTTGCATTAAAAATTCTAGATAAATATATGAAAGTTTTTCTGAATTATTTTTGCTCATTAGTTACTTTAGAATCTGACAGAGATTTCATTACAATGAATGTATCATGGATCTAGCTCCATAGATCTATCAGATTATGGATCTTTGACAGTTGGGTCCAAAACTGGAGATATATTTACAAGTTTAGAGGAAAATCAAAATTTTATTTATTTATTTATTTTGCTGTTTTACGAATTACTTTATTCATGTATATTTGACGAAGTAATGAAACTGTTGACACATTTGATTTAAAATTAGTCAGAAATCTACAGCTTTGGTTAGATCATATGCTAAAATTCATAAACATAAGTTTCCAATCATTTCACTTATCTTATTCACTCACTAGCTAATATATTTTCGACGGATCTGAACCAAATTGGATACATATGTACAATTATAGGAATTAAATCTTTTTTTTTTTTCTTTTTTTTTTTTTTTTTTTTGCTTTTCTAACTTATAGTATTTCCAACCATCATTTTCAAATGCACACATATAAACAGACATGCAAACTTCTTATCGGTAATATTCGTTCCAAATTTGAAACAGACAATAGTGGATTTTTGACTGTCTGGGGCCATTAGGCTAAAAGGAGACTCTAAACAATTGATTAAAAGATTTTATATTCCTAGTTGCCAAATAAATAAGTTTATGAAAAAATTAAATGAATAATAAAATATTATAATATTGCCGCACAAATCCGAATAATTAGTAATCGCCCTGGCTCACTTGACAGAGCATCTCTTTTCTGATTGATTGGTTGGTCCTTGTTTCGAATCTCAGCCACGATGTTTTATCAAAAGACTAGAATTCTTTCATTTAAAATGTTACTTATTGTTTATCTAAGATCTGGAACATTCTAGATCTTCATTCTTAAATCTTCAAATTGAATTGTTCTCGAACATTCTATATCTGTAAGAAGTTGAGATCCATCTGTGACGGGTAAGTTCTCAATCTCGTGCTGTTGTAAGTTGCCTCATTGTAATAAATCTAATTGTTTGTTTAAACTAATGGCGTAGTTCTTTACATTTTCATGACAATATTATCGAGAATAATTAGTTAGATCTTTATATATTTCATGTCATTAATCTAATTATCAGAATATGAGTAAACACCGAACCTCTGTTTTAAGAAAGAATATTCTGTGTAAACACGGATGCCACGCATTTTGGAATGATAATAGATATATAAAAACTAATGCTTTTTCTTAAAGTTAATAAAATAAAAATTATCAATCTAAATAAATTATTAACATGTTAAAAATGTGTTGAAATGTGAAATTAAAGTGATCAGTTTGTTAAAGGAAGGATCTCATTATGTGCACTGCCGGGAACCGCAAAATACCCAAATCGCCACTACATACAAATCTATAATTTTGATATAAAGACCATATACCAAATTTTGATTGTGTATAATATATCCTCTTTAGTTACCATATTTTCAGACAAATAGACATACATATTCAAAAAACAGTTTGTCGGACAATATAAACTCTAAAGCATGAAAATCAGTCAAATTTTTTGTCGATCAGAGTGCTTTTTTCTCCCAACATTTCATACACAAGAAAAAAAAATGCAATCTTGGCTTCAATACCAGACTATTCATCAAAGGATGTGAGGAAAAACCTGATACATTTTTTTGCACAATTTTTTTAAAAAGATTTATTTTTTAAAAAAATTCTAATGATTAATAATGTGTCCCAACTGGCTTATTAAGCATATTTCAAACGATCCAATATCTCAAATCAAATCACAACTATGTACGATTTGAGGCTAAAGACATAACACAAAAAAATTAAGAAAGAAAAAAAGGGATTTTAACTGCTGACGCTAGATTGGATAAAGGACGACAAACAAATGTCGGAACAAGTGTACAGACAAAAAAACAAGGTTTTTCAAGTTCATTAAACTGGTCTTTGAACTCTAACGACACCTGTTGCATCCACACATTTTCGTAAAAAAGGGTAAAAAGGCAAATGAACTCTGGCGGGGAGTTAAGTTAGTTTTGCATTTCATCACAAATATGTATTTAATAATAATATCGAATGATGAGAATACAAAGTTTGAAAATTTAAATATTGCATCATTTTAATGAGACCGTTAGATGAAATACATGATTCGCGTTTCATAATTCCAATCGAAGCGGCGGGAAAATTTTATATTTCATAACATGCAACTAAAAAAAATCGATTTTAAATTTTTTCCAAACTTTTAGAAACAATACGAAGAACTGTTATTATTATTTTTATTATTTACTATGTCAAAGGAAAATAAATTTAGGTAGTAATTTCAAATTAATTTAGTTTTAAAAAATAATTTCCTAATCGTTCTAATTCCGGCTTCACTGTAACTTTGACTTTTAAGTTGCGCGAGCTATTAATTTTGTCACGGAATCAAAACAGTGAGCCAATAAATTCCTTTTTTGAAAGTATATAAGTACAGAATAACTTCTCGCACTTTCTTTTAGTAGCTTTCTTTCTTTTTTGCAAAGTTTTCTGTGCTGCACTTGCCACGGATTGGACAAAGATATCTTAACAAATTCTAAAAATTGGATCATTTCACTAAAATCATGAAAAATAAAAATCTTTAAAGAATTCTAGGCATACTACTTTCAAATCATGTTTTACATATACAGTATCCATTATAGCATGATTTCTATCAACTGTATTTCGTACTCGATTATACGATACACATTATATCATAATTAATATAATATAGCGTGTAATATATCCGTATTCCTTTATGTTAAATTCATTATCTGAATTGAAAAAAATATTATACAAACAGCGAATATTAATAATTTAAAATTACACAAAGAATTAACTTCTCTAAAACAATAAATCTTACTTTACAAGCACTATAATGTAAAAATGCAATAAATAAGATGAGCTGAATTATTCAAAATTAAATTCTGATTTCAATATCATAGAATTCAGATATATAGTGCTCTCTTTTAACGTTGTTAAATAACTAATTCTTTAATAGTTAGAAATATTCAGATTTTCCGAAAATTGCTCTAAATGATTTAAAGAGTTTTATTTTATGTTGTTTGAATCAATGGTTGGTTGGTTGAGAGTGAGTTTTACTGGCGCAAGAGCCAAATTTGGCTATACTGCGCCAAACTTATGGTGGGTTTGAATCAATGATATGCTAATGAAAAAAATACCAAATTTTTATACAGTCCCCTGGTTCTGTTAATCATATTTACTAAAATATTTTTGACACTTTAACAAATTAAACAAAATAAGTTTCAGTCTTCTGCCATCAAGTGTGACTGGATTATGAAAATCTGATTTTCCATGTTTTAGGCCAATCAACAATTAACTCTCCCTTAGCGACCATTGATAAGCGGACTTTTTTTCGCTGCAGACGTTGAAATAGTCTAAAATTATTTACAACACTGATATTCAAAACTTCATAACTTGGTCATTTGTAGTCGTAATAATGTTAATACTAAAAATGACCAAGAAATGACTTTCTTTGTTTAAAATGTTAGTGTTAATGTTAAAATGCTAGTTTAAATGTAAATAACTTTATCTGAAATACGACCAAGGGCTGAAAGTTTGTGTTAAAATTTAAACTTCCTAATTTTTTTTTCAGAAGTATATATATAATGATTTAAAGTACATATGCTATAATTCGTAATGTCATTTAAAGCATTTTTCCAATTGGATGTATATGTTTAACGGTTTCGAGTCTGTTACAGGGCCTGAATAAGGTTCGCATCCTATGTATATTTCTAATTCAAAAACCTACTTCCTAAAGCGTTAATTTTTAAGCTTTTAGCTTAAAATTTTAAACTAAACATATATTCTCATTGATAAAAAAGTTATTTATGTCGTTATTTCATTCTAGCATCTATTATATTTTATGATTATAATATATTATGCCATTATTTCATTATTCTTAAGTCCTTAATGGCCGTATTTAGCAAGCAATGTCCCTTTATTGGTTCACAGTTTTAATTGAGAAGTCATATCACTGACTCTACGATCTGCCTTGAAGGCACACTGAATAAATGATATAGATAGAAAAGAAGACCAGATAAAAAACTGAATGACCGGACTGCCGCTACAGCAACATTGCCGGGAACAGTGATTGAGTCCTAAGGGCCATCACCGGCCACGGTACAATCTTTCCCTAAGGAAGTACGACCAGTCATCGATGGGAGGAGCCAGAGCCCCATCTTTTCGTGTACCTTCCAAATTGGTGACAACCAACCACCATGCCTGAAGGATCTCACCCTCGTTTTGAGGTGCCCTCCGGAGGAGTTTTACTTGAAAAGAGTGGATTTTTTTTTTTTGTTTAAAATCTTAAATTATGGCGAATATTTAATTAAATAAGACTAACGGAACAGGAAAATATAGATTTCGCAATTTTTTCTGCAATATATCGAAAGAACATAAATTATAATTCCTCACGCCATTTAGAGTATTTTTCCAATTGGAATGATATGCCTGTCTCTAGCGGAATTAGTCTAGTTTAAAAGCTCCAAAGCAACGAATAAATTGAATAACCTGCATATTTTTTAAATTAAAAACGACACCTAAGCCTTGTATTTAATTTTGACATAATAATCTCACATATCTTTTCAGACATCATTTATCAGAATTAATTATAAAAGAGGAAATACCTCTAAAACAATAAAAAAAAAACGATTTTTTTAACGAAAAATAAAATGCTGCATCTTTTACACGGTTTTTAAATAACTGGATAATAAAATTAGAGAGAACCAACTCTTCTTACATAAAGAAACACAAAGGAAATACAAAAGAAACGGCAATTTATTAATTCAAATAAGATATATCAAGCCATTAAAAACTAAATTATTTTTAAAAATGAGTTATATAAATGTTATGCACCAAAAATATTAATACTGTTATAATAAAATTGAAGCATTATGATAATAAAAAAAAGAATTCCAGACAAGAAACGCTTTTTGAAATTAATCTCATACGAAATACTTAATTCAGTGAGGTGAATAAAATAAATCACTTTAAATTCCATAGCAACAGTATCTGTAACAAAAACAAAACAAGTAACTTAATTTTGAAATTTTTCAATGTGAAATGTAGCGAGGATATTTCACATTTTCTTTTCTTTTCACTGTTGGAAAACCGTCAGTTAAAGAATAAGTTTTAATCTTCACCCGTTGAACAACTTGTTTTCATGTTGAGAATACATTTTTGAAAATGAATTGTAGTAATTAATTAGTCTAGTCTTTGTTTTGGTTATTTGCCGTCTTAGGGAATGTATTCAATAATTTTATTCTAAGAGAATATTTAGAATTTTTTTTTTTCAAAAATGAATTAATTTTCTGTTGAGTAAAGAATAATATTTAACAAACGTTAGATTATGGTATAAATAATGGAATTATTTTTGAAATTTGGACTGTAATTATTCGAAAATTTTGTTCGATACAAATGATTTATTTTGAACAAATTATTTTAAAAGAAACTTTTCAAATACAACTGTCAAGCAACATCAAATACTTAGAACTAATTAAAATATCCTCGAAATAATTAAAAGTTTGATATTCTACAAAAGATATTTTTAAATTCTAAATAATTTAAGCAATAAAAATTCAGACTTTTTTTTAAAAAAAATCACTCTTATATCAACGTACTAAAATGTAAATAAATAAAAATTTAAAAAAATAGAGAAATCTGGAAACCAAATTAAAAGTTATGAAATTTTTGAGACTTTGATATAAATTCTCCATGTAAATTAGAATTTTAAACATTTTAATAATATAGTTTACTTCTTAGTTTAAGGTCCTACTTTAGAGTGACCGTTTGCTACAGAATCTTTGAATTCAAACTAAAGACATGATTTCATAGAGATGGCCTTTTGCTTTCTGAACATTAAGACCACTTCAATAAAATGATTTTGACATATGATGATATATTTAAAAATTATCAGGACATTTGACAGATCTTTTATAAAAATCTGGTCATGAACCAATGATTTTCAACATCCTAAGTCGATATTCTGCCCAACAAGCCATATGCTCAGAATGATATTGCTATGGATAAGAAAAAGATTTCTTTGAATTTTCTTTTTTTATTGAAAAAAAACAATAATTTCTATCTATCCAATGTTGGATTTCTATACGGTCCAGGCATTAATAATAGGAATGCTTTTGAAACAGAAAAAAAATCAAGTGGCTTAAACAATTTTAAACGCATATTGTTATTTTTAATCTATTAAATTGACAAAACTGCAAAATTATTGGTGGATTATAGCTTTTCTAATGAGCTTGCAATAATATGTAAGCAAGGAAAAGAATAATAGAATTACACGTGAAGTATTAACAGTAGATGAAGTATTAACGATTATAATTTAATTGGGTAACTAATTACAACAAAAATAAGAAATAAATTTCCATACAGTTATACTATAACGGAAAATATTCAAATTCTGTGACGAATGTTACCAGGTGATATTCTGTGGATGAGTTCACAATATTATTTCCTAACATTGTTCGTATATTTAGTCTAAATATCCGTACAATATTCGCTCAATTAAAGGTTAATCGATAAGATACGAAAAAAAAAAATCCGGAAAAAAATATAGAATAAATTAGTTGTTAATGATATTTTGAAACATCATTGAATAAAATATTTTATTCAATTCATGATAATATCATTATGATCCAAGAAAGGATATCAGAAGATTATAAGAGTTAATAAAAAACAAACAAACAAAAAAAAACATAAGAATGTCAAGATCAACAAGATGAGAGGAAGATAGAGTTTTTAAATAATTTGGTATTAATAATGCATGTATCAATAATTGTGTAATATCTACCTCAATTAATGACACTTCCATAATTAAAAAACAAACCGGAATTAACGGAAGAATATAATGACTAAAAAACTCCCAAAAAAACACAATGTATTCGTATAAAGCAATGCTTATGGCCCATTTCTAAATATTTGTACTATGTCAGAATCAATGACATACCCATTAGATTCAAAAAAAGGAAGTAAGTCTTAAAGGGAAAGTATTAGTATTAACAGGATTCCAGAACTAATTTTCGGAATGAATTAGTATTATTTGGGTACATTAGTATTATTAGTATTATTTTATTTATTGGGGGGGAAAAAAGAGCATAGATACTGAGAAAAAGAAATAACTTCTTATGAAAAAGTATACATAATAAAATATTGCGTAAAATCTCAAAGGAATAATAATTCCCAATAACTGTCTCTTCGAGTTCATTTTACTTCTTTTTATATGTGTGCGATCCAAAAAAGATCCAAAAAAAAAAAAATTCAGGACTAAGAATGACAAGCAAATGCCTTATTTCATACATTCTAATATCTACAGTATTCGATTCAACTAATGACATACCACAATATCTAAAAAAAAAAAAAAAAGAATAGAAAAATAACATTTTGGGATAAATTATTATAGTACAACTTACCATTTAAAAAGTTCGAGATGCTTTAAGAATATGCCAAAAAAAAAAGAAGAAAAACATTTTTTTTGTTCTTTTAAATCTGAGAATTTACTATCTCGAATCCTACTAATAATTGCTTCTGCAAGCTTACTACATCTCTAAATATCTGTGCGATATTCGATTCAATTAATGGCATACCTATACAATCCAAAAAAAAATAAATATTGAAAATGGAACCTAGGACAAATATAACGGCAGGGAAACTGCCAATTTTCTCTCACAGTTTCGGAATCAAATCCAATCTTCCACCACGTTCCACTGCAATCAAAATGAAAGTCTCTTGCGAGAAACTAAAAAAAATAAAATAAAAAACCCACAAACCCAAATCATATTGCCATCCATTAGGAAGAAGTTCTGACCATCCAAAAAATTAACCATCCAACGAAACTTGTTCCTCTCGTCATCGATTCGATTGCTGGGCGGGAATCGTAATCGGTTATTTCGAAGTTGTTTCGATACTTTTTCCCCCCATCTACTTTTTCTTTGAGTGGCGCAACCACCAGTGCTGGAGCAATTGATGTATGATTGTCTTTGCACTTACTAAAATAGATTATTGATTCCGCCTTGGCTAGTAAGTGAAAACAACGATAGCAGAAAAAAGCAATAAATAATACACCGGCATAGGGTTCTTCTCATATTGAAGTGGTATATCTGTAGGGATAATCCTTTCCTTTTCCATAGCCTATTTGAGTTATATTAACTTTTCCCAATCAAACTTTCAAAAAGCCTTATGTGAGAATTAATTAAATTTGATCTGTAGTCAAACAATGTCAATGTATAAGCACAATCTAGATTTCCACAAAACAATATCATTATAAAAAGAAGCGCCGACAAGCAACAATATGCAGATTGTTCTGAAAGGTCTTTAACAAATCTTAAAAATAATCAGGACATACGTCAACATTTTGCAACCTCCTTTTCGTTACCAGTCCTATGTTCCATCACAAAATTGTCTTGCTTATGTTTATTGATCAACCTTTAAAATCTGTAAACGACTTTTCAGGCCATCCTATGCATGTCATCTGACATTCCATATGAACTTCCGTCAATACTAAATTAACTAAACTTCAGAAATCGAAAAGTACACTCAACAGTTTCTCTTTCATTAGATAGATATTTTGTTTTGCTGTTGGTAGGGCGTAAGCTCAGACAGTCGGGTTGTTATACAATGTTTAATTACATTAAAGCCCTATTTAGAAACTATATAAAGACTGTTTTGAGATGGATCTCATAATTTAAATCATAGTCGGGTAAGAATGATACTTGATTCAGAGTCTTCTTTCAAAATTTTGCAACTACACCACCATGCAAATTTCTAAGGATTTAACGTCTTATCTGGACTGTTTACCTGGCAGACCATTCGTGTTTCTAAACGGGGATTTTCTGATACAGAAGCCAAGATTCTGCCACAAGAGGTGTCATATAATTAGTATTTCTGGTGACCAGAAATTGTTTAGTTGGTAGAAGTAATGATGATGGTATAAGTAAGTTGATGCTCTAGAATGGATGAATACTGACGTAAAATGTGAAGGGATAAAACTGATAAACGATGATACGAATAGCTTGAACAATATGAAAATTAGATCAGTAATCTGAAAAATGGTTCAAAAGAATTGGAAGAACTTGAAATAATGAGATCATTACTCTTAAAAGGATAAATAATAATGAACAGTGGGTAAAGAGATTAAACTGTTAAGTTAAGAAACAGCAATGTCTATTGTTTAAGCATGTTCACAAGTTAGATCAGTAACCTGAAAAATTATTCATAAAGATGAACTGAACACAACTGAATCGTTCTTAAAATACAATAAGCAGCAAGATCGAATTTCAAGAGTGGACATGATGTTTTTCATGAGATGGGATACTACAGAAGCTATAAAGCACTAGTACGAAAAAAAAGCAACAGTTCCTCACAATTTTTTAAAAATTTGTATTGTCTTTATACTTTGTCAATACTTTTGAAACATCAGAAACATCAGATTAACATCTCTGTATGTAACGTTCGTTACGTACCTTCTGTCTTAATATTGAAATACAGTATATGGTGAACCAGGTTGTTTAATACAAGGTTTCAACACCGAAGGTGCAACACTAGTGAACACTGTATTGGCTTACGAAAAAACTTCAATTTCAATGATTAACACCATGTTTCAATGCATTTTAAATTTTCGACGATTTAAAAAGCCATTTGGAAATACCGCATCCTGCAGTGACTACTTTACACTCAAAGGGAGTATTTTAACCTCCGAAGCAGAACCTCAAAATTTTTTTAAAGACTACTAAATTAAACAAGAAAATCGGCGAAAGAAAAGTCATTATCGGAGGAGAACTATCTCCAATTATATATATCAAGCCTTCATATTGGGTCAGAAGAGGCCAACTTTTCGACTAGCTCACTAGTGTACACACAACTCAGATAGCAGCTTGTCGACACTTGAGGTGCGAAGCCTGTCATTATGATCTTCGAGCACTTCTAGAAGTGGCATGTGTTGACAGAAACAGCTCATCATGCCAGACGATTTTTAAATACAGCTTTGGAACAAGCATACGGATTTGATCTTTTTATTCGTTAGTAATAATAGATTTATAATCATAACAACCTAATGTGTGATATGATAAATAATTAAAATAAATGGTTGGTTCAACGATGAAATGTTAAATTGTTATACAATGAATAAATATCAGAAAAGTAACAAATAGAAAGCAAACCATTTTTGGGATGGAGGGGATAACAGTTAGAATTTTGTATTTAGTGGAATAAAAAAAAAGGTGTGTTTTTTTTCTTGTTTTTTAAAAATAAGACCAGATGTGTATTATTAACAAATAGGTGACTAATTGATTTTTGCACAATTTTGGAGAACGCCGAGAATTTGAAGCTTTTTTAGGGCTATATAATTTTGTGCTTTCATTTGATTTACAAAAATCATGAACTTGAATATAATTAAGTTAAAACATTCATGCAAAACCAAATATCGTTCCAATTTCATAACATTATTTTGAGGATTCTTTTCCCTCATATTTTGAAAGTAGACTACAGACAAGTGAGGCACATATATAATTACATATTTCATTTGACTGACTGATTCAGAAACGAACAGCCCATGAAGGCTTTACATTTGAGAATAGAAAAGTTTTGTAATATTTTTACAATTTTTAAATTAAAAATTCTTTATGATAGAAATATTGAATACAATATGATACTGGAAGTCATCCGCACCAATGATTCAGTTTTTCATGATGCGAGTTAAAAACTATTTATATGGAGATTAAATTAAAATAAATTACCAAAACTTGGTTTTGGAAGCTTGAATTGAAACAGGACCTCAAAAATTACAGTGTTAAAAAAATCGTTAAGTAGTTTAATCCGGTTCTGGATGAGATTCTTTATTTAACACAGATCTCATATGAGAAATTAGAATTATATAGGATGTTAGTAATTTATACGGTGCTGAATAAAGATTTTCTTGACCATTAGGGGCAGTTATATAATTCTAGATGGAATAATTCTAAATGACACCAAAGGATGATAATTAATATTTATTACTAGTTAAAAAATACACTACTGAAAAAAAAATTGTGCAGTCAGAATCTTTATTCATTCATCTAACCCCCTTATTTAATAAAATATTCATGGTGCACCAATATTTTAAACAGATACCCCAGCCTCTGCCCCACCCATTCTGTTCAAATGAGATTTATCTATACTTATAATAAAGCTCAATGTGTGTGTGTGTGTTGGCGCTCTACAGGCCAGACCGTTTGACATACAGCTACCAAATTTGGTACATGTATACCTTGGAGGTTGGGAATGTGCACCTGGGGTTCCTTTTTTCGAATTTTTAATTAGAATTTTAATTATTAATTAAAAACTAACTTTCCTGCCAAAAAATCTTCCATTTTCCCCACTGCCAAACAAGAAAGGCTTCAGTTTTTTTTTCTCCCAACAGTAATGAGGCTAGGGTTAAAATTTTTCGGCGGATTATTTCAATCGATTCTGTTTATTTTCTTAATGTTTGATGCATTTAAAATTAAACATTGTTAATGAATCGATCTGTTCATGATGAATCTGAGAAAATTTTGTTAACAAACTTTTGAGATATTACATAAATTAAAAAAAGATATTCTTTAGTGCCCATAAAGTTTAAACGCTGAGTGACTCAATTTTCAGTAATCAGATTATAAAAAAAATGCTTTGTTTCAGTAAAAAATATTATTATATTAATTGAAGATTAATTCTTTCCACTTTAATTTAAAGCATAAATTCTACGGGTGCTAACAGAAAATGAGAGAGATACATATTACGTTATGACTGAAGGCCTTTATAATATTATGAATGAATTATATGCTAATCAAAATTTGAAGTTTTATAATATTTTGATGAAGAAGCTATTAAAGTAGAAATTGCATAAAATATTTAATTATTAAAATTTTAACGAACATTAAGATTGGCGAACCGGCTGGTCGTCAAAGGCGGCTAGTTAATTTATAAATCAATAGACAATGCTTGTTAGATCGAACTTAATGTCATTATATTTCAAGTTATTGTTGCAAATGGCACTGGAATGTGAAGCAAAAGCATAATAATCTTTGTTTGTAAAAAGGGTAGCTTTTTATTGCAACATAGATAAAAAATTTATCAATGAATCAATGTAAGTAAGGATGAAAAATATTAAAAATAATAAATATTTTTCTCAATTTTTAATCCAATATTTATTTATTTATTTATTGAGATGGTATATTATTTTATATATAATGGTGGCAGGCTTATATATTATAAGGTTTATATATTATGGTAGTAGGAAATGGACAAAAACGGAAAAGATTGAATTAATTATATAAATTTGTATATTTTATGGAATTAAAAAAAATATACTCATGAGTACAGCAACACTTAATTCGAACGTTTCTGAAGAAAATGACGAATTTTTTTGTAACTGCTAAATAAGCTGTACTGATTACCTGCGCATATCAATCTTATAACATCTGTACTACTTCTAAAATTAATGAAACGGCACTTTATGGATTCATTTATTTCTAAGAAAACTTCTACTGTGAAAAAATGTTTATGCTGCAAAATTTCGGCAGAGCAATAATGATTTAGTTTTAAAATGATATATCGTTTGACGTAATTGCAAGATATGATTTGCTGGCGATAATCTGATGATTTAGAAACCGCCTTTGAAAATTGTGAATCTAATTTCAACGTTAGTTACTATTCAACCTACTTTTGCCAAGTATCTCTCGTTTTGGCGCGATACGAGCCACGTATATTGCCACACCCAAACAAAACCAAACGAGAGATGATCCCAACGACACAATTCAGTAAGAAAAGTTACTTTCTCTTCGACAACCTTATCCCTGCTTCTTTCAGCGATGAGAGGGGTTTGGCAAGGGGTGCACAAAAACAAACGATAACAAGAAAAAAAGAGAAAGAAAAGTTGCCTTCGTGAAAGGGGTGAGCGAACACCAACTCATACTTCTTTTCCCCCTCCGAGTTTTCTGATTGAGTGCCAGCACAACCTAAGCTGCAGATTAAGAGCAGGGTTGAGAAACGAAGAATTACGGAGGGTGTTTCTCGGCAGACGATAGAAAATTTTTATCTCACGCCTTGTTCTTTGGAAGGAATTGCCGTGAGAAGTAAACCCTGACTTGTTTCGTATCGTCTGTACGTCCTTTCGAACCTGATGGGTGGCACTGAGATACGGTACTGGCTTGTTAAGAAGTTTGAAAAACTTCAGAAGGATCATAAGTCGAGGGGGGATTCATATCTGAAAGTTAGGAAAATACTTGTGTGAAAACATTCTCAGGAGCGGTAGGCTTTTTTGTTCTGACAGGGATTAGGAAAAGTTGTTAATTTCTTTAAAAGTTTTGTTATTTCAAGTATATGTCACCTTTTCCATAGTAGCTTTAAAGAAGACTAATTTTTTCTTATTTTATTTCAATATATGACTTTATCTCTCGCCTTGATTCCATGCAAAATTATTGAAATTATTATTTTGAATGCATAGTAAAGTTCGTCGCTTAATTATAATTCTCATTCATTTGTAACCATTATGGTAATACAGGCCTTTCATACGACTCGAAGCTTCAGTTATTCGTCGTTTCTTCTATTCGTTTCAAAAGGCACATGAACTTATCATGATTTCAAATTATTTCAAAATCGACGAATTAATAAAGAAGAAAAAAAACTATCCTGAGCTAAATTGAAACACGAAAAAGAAAAAAACGTTTTTATTCCAGCTTCCTTTAAAAAAGCTATGGATTCCATAAAAAAACTACGGATTTATTTCTTTTCGAAAACTCAAGTAAAAAAAAAAAAAACATTTTCTAAACATAATTCTATGCTTAATACTCAATTTAAAAAAACCATGAAGCAATTTAAAATGTTCATTAAACGCTTACCTACATGCACATAAATCACTTAAAATAAGAAATCTTTTATTTGCATTTAAATCTCACTTTTATGATAAATATTTAATTTCGTAATTTAATTACTGTTTTAATACTATGTAATGGCATATTAGTATACCTTTAAAATTATTACACTTCAATGCATTTGTGTGATATTAAATTTTTAATAATAAATGTTATTTGTGACTTTCTGACTATAATTATAGTTTTGTGTCAAATTATTGTTATATCAGTAGGTCAAAAAATGCACCCAAACCATATAATCTGTGTTCTGAGAATGCTTTAAATACATACAATTAGTGTATTTAACACATCCCATTTATTAATTGGCAAAAAGAAATCGCAAACATCCCACTCTTTCTTAACTGTTGTTCGCCAATGGCGAGTATACAGAAAAGTTTCGGGAGATCTCTATCGCTAATTCATGATAAAATTAATGACTCGGAATTCATTTTACAAATCTGTAAATTTACAAAAACCATAAAGATACGAATTTCCATCAAGAGGCAGGAAAAAAAAAAGACGGATTAAAATTTTTGGATTAGAACAATTTTTTTAAAGAAAGCGCTGTAGTAATCGTAATCGTACAAACGTAATGAATCAAAACGCCCGAAGTTATGAAGGAGGCAATTAAAAGAAAAAAGTTTCAAAATTAAAAAAAAAGAAGGAAACAGCGGAACAAACAATAAAAAAAAGGACCAAACAATTTCAAACATCCCATTATTTTAATTAGTGAATTTTTGAAGTGATCTGAAGAAACGGTACCAAAAGAGAGGAAGAAAAAAAGAAAAAGAGCTACAAGAGAAATACAACTATATGTTGAGGGGGTGGTAAAAAAACTAAAGTAACAAAAAAATGGGGGTGCAAAAAAATACAGAAAAGTAAAAAAGATTTATAAGGAGGCACGAAGAAAAAAAATTACCATCATTAGTTGTAGGCAAATTAATTAGGCAAGCGTTTGCTCTTTTTGAGCTGTCAATGGCAAAAGATGAAAGAAATGTTCGAGGGGGGGGCAGAGCAAAGTTCAAATAAAGTAAATGCCTCTCACTTAATTTTTCATCCAATTTAAACCCTGAGAAGTAAAGCTAAAAAATATTGACTCAGCATTTAGTTACAGGAAAAGGAACGCCGTGTTAGGCTACTTAAGGACACTTTGGAAGCACGGGAGATAAGAAAATGCGATTATAAGCGACGCAGAAAAAAAAACCTGAGAAAAAGCAGAGTAGATGTATAGCAAAAGATATAAAATATAGCTTGTTTCCAGAAATACCAAAAGTTTCAAAAGGGTAAATAAAACTAAATATGATTTTTATGAGAAGCATAATAAATGTTTGCATTTATGATAGAAAATAATTTAAAATATTAAATTCAGTATAAGAGATAATTGCTGCCTTCGGCCAATCACTTGCTTGTCATATTAATAACTTAATTTAATGATATCAGCCAATTTTGATAAATTACATTTTATCATGCCAAATAAAAGACATATATTAGAATTTTAAAAAAAATCTAAATTGGTTAGCTCTATATATGCAAAGTGGTGAAATTAATTTGCGAAATGGGTCCAATCGTCGAAGCTGGTAACTATGCCGATATTTTATTTGTGATATCTTTCGGAAACGAAGGGTATACAGGGCTGTAGTTGACCAATAAATCTTGAGCTTTTAAATGAAATAAAAAAAAACTGTATAGGGACGAGATTCTTTATAAATTCATTATGAGGTAGATGAAAATAGAAAACGACTTTCAGGAACAGTTATTTGATTATTTTCTAAGTTCCCCATTTCACAACACAAAACAAAACAAACACGAGCATAGCCGGCGACCTGGCCTAGAGCGGTCCAGACGGCAGGCGGGCCATAAATTGTCGGTAAACTGGACAAACATCAAAGCACCCCAGAAAACCACAAGAGGGGTCGAAAGGGGAACGCGTGGCCCGTCTGAAGATTTCTCGGGTCGTGGGACCACCGCTCTAGGGGTAGTGATCTGGGCGTCCCGGGTTCGAGTCCTGGTTCGGGCATGGTTGTTTTCTACCCTGTGTTCTATCTGTGAGGTGTGAAAAAGAGCCCCCCCCCCCCTGTAAAAAGGGGTTTGCAAGCGAATGTGTGTGCCGTCTTCATTTTAGCTAGAAGCCAGACTTCTGCCCTAGGGTGCTTAGGGACCTTTGCCCTCAGAAGCTACTGCACACTCGGCTGAAATCGCTGAGTCCGTCAGCGGGCTTATAAAGTGCCATAAGTAACAACAACACGAGCATGAAAAATACACGCCCCTCACTTGAATGCAATCTAATAATGACAGCCAAGAAGGATCATGGGAAATATATCTTGATGTTAATAAGGTGACCCCATCCGTTGTATCAAGAGGGAAGGTAGTAGTTCTTTACCCTACATAATGAAATTGGCACACAGTGGTTTGGGTTTTGAAACACTGTTGTGTACAATGAAATAGTGTTTCTTTGGATTTTTCTCAAAATGAAGGAATTTAGAGAGTAAGCGGCCGCTGATGATATATCTAAAGATCAAGTATTTTCATATGATGAAAAAACTAGCAAAATCGGAATAGTGGTTCTAACTGAAGGGAAGAACTTTCTTAATTATTACAAACATATAGATTCTTAAAATATAAAATTATCAATACATGGTTGAAATTTTGTCTGGCTTGGAGGAATTTCATTTTTATCATATGATTACAAAAATTTTAATCGTCATATGCCTTTGAAAAAGGATATGTTTATCAAATTCTCACTTTTAGCTTAGTATTGCAGAAATCCATTATTCATAAAGTGAAATATTTATTTATATGGTAATCGTCGAAGCCAATTAATTGCCTGAAAATCATAAAAGTCACTGTAATGGCCTTTGGAAGTTATTCATCTGCTGAACGAAGAGCTTTGATGAATTTTGTTATATTTTTAATTTCTAAAATATCTGAAAATAATCAGCTAAATATACTTAAAATAATTAATTAAAGAATTATACGCAAAATTTTTAAAAGGCATGTTTTTCACATAAAATGTGGTTGGTGAAGACTTATTTTACGAATAATTTAAAGTATAAAAAAAATTCCTCATCTTTAAAATATAAATAAAAATGAGGGCATCATTTAGATCAAACGATTTTTAAATTTCGTAGTTTCTCGAAAAATTAAAAACTAAATGAAGTTACATTTAAATAAAGCCGAGTCTAAATCTTTACTATAAGTTTTTAATGATTTTTTTAAAGAATGTTTTAAAATTTAAGTTAGGATTACAAATGAAAATACGGGGGCAAATAAATAAAATTATTAAGAATTTTTCTAATATTTTCATTTATATAGGAATAGCAAAATTAATCATAAAAGAATCCTTTCTATGCATGCGATCATAGCTTTTTAAAAAATTCAAATTCAACTATTTTAACTAATCGTCATGAAACTTCATAAAACCCGTCATGATTCTTTATAGTATTTATGAGCAAAATTTGAAGAAAATGTCTTGCACAATATGTATAAAAACTATTTCTGAAAATCTATTTTCTATGTTTCTGGCCATTCCACTTGAAATGGCCATACAAGGAAAACTACTGGACCAAATGTTATCAAACTTGGAAATAATTTAAAGAAGGTCATGGGAATTTCTTTTCTGCCAAAAAAAGTTCAAAAACTCACAACAAGAGGGGAAAATAGCGTTGTATGCAATAGTGTTAAATAAAACAGGACATGAAGATATTGTTTTCAAATATGTTTAATCGTTTCCGAAACGTGATACAAAGCAAGTTCAATGTGTGTTATCTCAAAAAGCACTGTTTATTGGGATAATCTAAACAATTTGGCGGAACTGAAAGATGCGATTTAACGATGTGTGTGTAATATTCCTATTAATATGCTAAGAGCTACTGTTTGGAATACAGTAATGCGATTTAACTTGCTTTCAGAAAATGGTGGATGTCCACATTGAAATGCTTTGTAACACGTTTCAGAAACGATTAAACACATTTTAAACCGGAGTCTTGATGTCCTATTTTTCTTAAGAATATTGTATATAGTGTCTTTCCCCTCTGGTGGTGAGTTTTTGAGCTTTTTTTTTGCAAAAAGTAATTTTTATGACCTCCTTTAAACTATTACCAAATTCGATAACATTTGGTCCAGTAGTTTTCCTTTTATGACACTTTCAGAGTGGAACTTTAATTATAACCACCCTGTACTTGATAACACTAAACATTGATGCTAACAATTTCGCAAGTCGACGGCACTGTTATAACGTTCTTTACTTTTAAAATTCCAAAATAAAGACAATAGGGTGTGATGAAAAAGAAATCCAGTTAATTGAGCTGAATCTCTCGCACAGTCTAACATTTTCTCCTTCTGTAAAAGTGCATCTGATGCAATTAAAACAGAATCATTTTTAAAATGCCTCTTATTCTTTTCACCACTTTCTCTATTTGAAAAAGAATAGGTTCTTTGAAGGCTAGCTCAACTTCCCACTGAAGAATTTTGCAAGTGGTGGTGTGGTCCTGCTGCTCTTTTTCGTCTGCTAAAGAATTAAGGGATTTCGAGACAGTTTCAAAAACTGGTGTGTCTCTTTTCCCATTTGTTACGAAAAATAAATGAGTTACTGAAGTAAATGAAATTCTCCGGTTCCAAACAGTTAGAATTAGAACTGTTTTCGCTATTACCAATTGCTTATACCCAATTCTTTAGACAATTATTAAATCATTTAGATCATTCATCAAATAATGACCATAATGTGTTCAAATTATGAACAATTTATCAATCTAAGACATCAAAATTACAGAGGAACTCATCTAGTCCGAAGCTAATGAAATAACTTTAAAAATTCGAATTAAGAAAATTAGTTCTAAATATAAATGCAGCAAGAAAAACGGCAGTTTTTGAAATAAAAATATCAAAAAAGTTTTTAACAATTTTAATAACTAATACAAAATAAATAGAAATAATTTTGTCAACTAGGACATCAATTTGTATGCGTTAGTGAAAGAATTCTGTACAAAAGATAAATCTTGATGAATCATTTTAAAAAATAAAGACAAAATATTAATATAAGCTGTAATTTAGTATATTTTTGCATTAAAAAGATTAATTCTAGATAGATCTTCAAACAAATGATGTAGCGGTTACATTAACTCTACTACCTTCTCTTTTGATATAACAGATGGCGCTACCTAATTAACATCAAGGTATGTTTTCCATGATCCTCTTGGGGGTCATTATTAGAGTGTATTCAAGTGAGTGCCATATATTTTTCGTGTTCGGGTTTGTTTTGTCTTGTGAAATGTGGAACTTAGAAAATATATAAATAACTTTTCTTATAAAGAGTGAGAAAGTCGTCTCTCTATAATATTAAATTTTTTCGGCAGTCTTCGATAAAAATTAAGAATCTTTAATGTAAAACATCCTATAAATCCAGTCTTACCCTTAGAGTAGGAAAACATTTTTCCTCATAGGCATAAACCAAACTTACCTGCAACAAAAGAAAAATTTGATTTTAATAATCATTGAAAGTGAGAATTCAAAAAATTAGACAATACATCATAAAAATATATAAAAAAATTATAATATAAAACTGTTACAGCATATTTAAAGCAATTATTTGCAAAGATTCAAATGACAGATTCTAACCATAAGTCATGAGGTTAAGGATAAGTGATTAAAGTTGTACTCTTTAAATTAATTAATAACTTAGAGATAAATAAATCTAGATTCACTATAAGGAATATCGATACTCAATTCATAATAGTAGAATTTATGATTTATTTTAAATATATTACATTCAAATTCAGAATTATTTAATTTGGCCTCATAATGCACCTCGAGCTACGTTTTACTATAGTCAACCGAAACATCGTTGTCAAGGCAACGAAGGCCACAGCTCCTTTCTTGCATCAAATAACTGATGCCATTCTAAATCATCCATCTTAATGGAAATTAATTATGCAGAACACAAGTATTTCATACCAGAACAAAATCATTCCATCACTTTTAACCCCAACGATAACTATCACTATCCCAAATCTATTCAATCCTTTCCACAAGAATACCGAATACCAAACTTAACTGAAAAATTTATTCTATCACCTTTCACCCTTTGCGATCAATACCCTGGACAAGCCTCCTAATAATCTTCTTAATCAGGCCGACACTTCCCGTAATGAAGGCCAGTGTAAACGAGGGTCATCAATTTGCATTCACTGATCCCCCAGATGCCTCGTCCGTCCAACGAAAACTACTGTGTAATGTACAAGTTAAATAGTTAAGTCACTCCTCCCACCACTCGTGGTGCTATTTTATAATCATCGTTTCGCACTTGACGGTGACGCCTCTATTTCGCCTGCCATCCGATTCAGGTTTGTGCTCCCGGAAGGTTTAAGGAAGGTGATCCGATTGGTCAAAGGGTAGTTTGAAATGGCTGGGTCACGTACTTAAAATTGCTTTATATATCTACATAAAGTTCCACGTATTATGAGGTGAGTGTATTGATTAGCAAAGATATTCGCTTCATATTACGTAGTTTCAATTGGCCAATTAAGATAACGTATTTTGACGCATCGTTTGGATGTCTTGTTCTTGTTAAAGAAAAATTTGACTTGTTTGTTAACAGAGCTACTTGAATTAGATGTGTGAAGAGCCTTAATTCCTTGGCACTTCTACTCAGTTTGAGGTAGTAAAGTGGCAGAGAGGAATTCCGAAGTAATGTCCACTGGTGCATCAGTTAAGTAGAAAAAAGATTGCTTAAAAGCGTTTTAGGTGAAAATGGAAGCATTCTTTAGATGCAAGTTAAATTTCGGAAGAAGTTATGGAAGTTTAAGTGGCAAATTCCATTTAGTAATAAGGTAAAGAAATGTGTAATTTTTTCCATTGCAGTGGGCATAGTTAATTTCTTCCTTGATTGTGGAATTTTCATGAGTTTTTTGATTAAAACATTTTTTTGAAAGTTCTTTGATGAAATCATCCAGCTTTGGAGTTTTGAGATCTCTGTGTAAAATATCATTCCGGATAAACTAGGGGGCATTGGTAATGATACGAAGTGTTTTATGGATTTTGTTTCGGTTCGTTTTAACTGCTAGTCCCCAAATTGTTAATAGAGATATGTATCTACATTATATTCTTGTAGCCCTGTGTAAAAATTGATGCTGTGGTAGAATTTTTTCAATAACGAAAGACAGCAATCTTCCTTTTAAATTGATAAAATCGTAGATATTTTATTTAATATTTAAGACATACAGAAATTTAAGATGTGTTGAAAGGAGAAATTATGATTAATTAAAGTAGTGTTAAAAATTCCTTACATTATACTATCATAGAAGAAATTCAAACTTAATATACAATAGATTCATTGTTGTGAAATGTTAAATTAATGGCATGGTATGATTTGAATATCTTTAGATGTCAACTGTCTGAAAACACAATAGTAATTTTCAGGGAGAATTAATAATGGCATAAAAGTTCAGCACATATCCCGTGATTCCTAAATTTAAAGACGGAACTTCATTACTTTGCCCAGTGCTCTTAACTACTCAAAATTATGACTATATTTCTTCGTTCAATTCATTATAAGAGTATTGTATTTAAAAAAAAACCAATACTCTGACATAATGTCATCAAGAAAATGCTTTTATCCTCTCAAGATACAAATTACACTTCAAATGTAACCCTAGCCATGAAAACAATTTTATTTTGACATAATGACGTCAAGAAAATGTTAGAATTTTAAACAAGGAAAATCCTATTAGTGGGATGTTTAACTGGTAGGGCAAGAAGTGATATTGAATTAATTGAACTGTTTCAACCTCTAGAATTCGAATTTCAGAATGCAATTTAGGGTAAACTGCATTGAAACATAATATTTTTTTCTCAAAGCAGTTACTCAGCAAACTTCTCGGATAAAAGCACAGGATGAGTCACAGGACAAGAAGCATAACAGCATAAGAAGGCTAAATTGAGAGTTTAAGTTAAGCTAAGTGTAGAAAAAGAAGGTTTATATGTAAAAATTCCACTTTATTCTGTAACAAATTCTTAACAATCAGCATAATATACAGAGAGAAATGAAATTGTACGTCTTATATCGAATTCAAAATCCAAAGGACCACATAAGATCTTGTAGCATCAATGTTGCATGCAATATATATATATATATATTGCATGCAACATATATATATATAATGTTTTTTCTGATTAACAATTATTAAACTATACGGCACAAATGGGCGATAAAATAATTCGTATCCTATTGTTAGTATACTACTTACGATAGTAAAACTAAATGAAGTTGAGCGTAATCTGATATGGCTTTGATTAAACTTTATCGAATTTAAAGATGAAATTTCAAGCACTTTTTTGAAACTGGGATTTTGTCCAAGAAAGGGGAAGGTTTCTTTTTCTCGTTGCAAGTTATTGGAAGATCCTCTTTAAAATCATATTGGTAGCATTATCTTTACTATTAGTGTTTTCATTTGTTAGCAATAAATCTAGTAATCTTACACTCGGAATGATGAAATGAAACGAGAAAATAAAACTATCATGAAAGTGATAAGAAAGAGGAAATAATTGATTTTGCAATGGAAATATGATAAAAATAGTTTAATGATACATAATCCATTCCAATCATAAGACCTTGTTTGCACAAGGATAATCGCTGCCGGCAATAGAAAGTCGGTGAGCCCAACAAACAAGAAGCGATATTTCACTCTGAGCATGTGTGAGTGACACTAAATAGCTGATTGGTGACGAGATTTTGTGATCACATGATATCCTATAATTAGCAGCAACTATTTCAGTGTAAACAGAATCTAAAGGAATTTCACAAAGCTGTAAATGGAAAAATATGTTTTAGAAATCGCGTTGTTGTTATTTCACTTTTCTAAGAACAGTAAAGCTACATCAAGTCTACGAAATTGTGTACCCTGAAGAAGTCCAATACTGTCAATAAGAGCCTGCATGGCGAGTCCAAACCAGTAAAAATGTGATCAAAGAATCAAAACTCATTTAAATCAAATACAGACAAATACAGAATTATAATCAGGTAACAATATATATGCTGTATAAAAAGTATAATATACAATATGTTGTATTAAAAATCGTTTGCCAGATATTTTATCCATGATTTTGAGATATTTTCAAATGATGACAAAGATGACATTTCGATGGAGTCAATTTTTAAAACTTGGAAAAAATTCCGCATTTGCATAATTTTTTGTAGCCACTCAAATTGATAAACCCACCGACCAATAATTTACGAAAGTAAACTTGGGTCGAGCAAACAACTCAAAAGCATTTTACCTCAAAAAAATATCGAGACGAAAAACAAATATTATCTCTGAAAAACGATCATTCGAAAATACCACTCCAGACACACTCGCTAAGTGTTTCAAGTATACATAAGAGACAAACTAAGATCTTTCCTTGAATTTCGATCACCACCACCAGAGAAAAAAAACGCAAAACAAGGCAGAGAGATCGAGAAAAAAAATCGTTTTAACGTGAAATAAAAAGCCTTGGCACGTACTACCTGACGAAGAAGTGCAAAAAAATAGAACAAGAACGAAATTTCACGTAAGTTCGTGTTTGTACAAGCTTGCTCAGTGTCTGTCAATAAAATTCTGTTTCGAGCACTAGAGAGTTAAAAGTGCTCGAATAACGGAAATTCTGAAGAGTTTTCTAGCAGAAATTCTTTCGCTCTAACCGGGCTAGCTTTTTTTTCTGGGCACAACCAAAGTGACGCTCAAAAGCGCATTTTTGAGAATGTGATAAAATGAATTCTCGTTCCGTTCCATTTTATGTTAATAGAAAGCAGAAAAATGACGCCTTGTTTCGAGTGTTTGTTGTTGATCTTTTTTTTTTTTCTTAGTTATCTCAAATCGCAAACAAATGAATGGAGATTCAGGTAGAATAAGGGGGGGGAGAAGAAGAAGAAGGCTTTAAAAGGAATTCGTCGGTTCTTCAAAAGTAATGTAAAATGTTATCAGCTGTTGCGAAACGATGGAAAACCAAATATGCAGATTGTATATTTAAAAATTATAATAAAATGAAAGGCATTTTAGAAATTATCCACCGTCGCTATTTTCTTTCGTTCAAAAGAATATATTAGACACAGATATGTAAATCGGAACCACACACGATTTTGTAATTTCGAATTTATTATTTTAAACCACACCTTTGTGTGTTCAGGTTTTTAGAAAAATAGACCCAACATTATTATCCCCAATGTGGATTATCCATTGAAAGTTAATCTTAAAGTTTTTGAGCAAAAATAATTTTCAAGAATAACCAAAAGTTTTAAATTACATTGAAACTCACAAAGTAAACATTATATAGATTCCTCTTCATTACCTCGCTTATTGATAAATCGATCTCATTAGTAAACCATTTTGATTTCACCTCGATTAATTCTTATTCATTTCAATATTGAAAACAAATCTTTATTCAATAGTGCTTCGCTTACAAACATCTTGGAAAACATTTTTTTAAAAAATATAAACTCAAAACAGATTTTGAATTGGATTCATTATAAAGTGTATTGGCAATCGGAATAAAAAAAAAATCTTTTAAACAAAAAATAAAATTTGAAGGTTTCTTAAACTGCAATGAAAGAATAATTCTAGAGAAGAATTACTGCAATGAAAATAATAATCTTAATTTCATTTCGTTATAACCAATAAATAGAATCAATCTTTTTTTTTTTTGCAGTATGTTCTGGAGAGAAAAAATAACAATTAGAAGCGTCCATATATATTTACTCTAAAAGGGTTAAAAAAATACTTTACTTATCATCACGTGCTATTTATCATTTAACAAAATTTTGGAATGTTTAGAATTTCAAAATTCTTTTACATATTCATAATATTGTTTCATATTGTAGATATAATATATTAACATCATTTTGAAATCTAATCAATAAATATATCTATACTATTATATTGTGCTCAGTGGCAATTTTTCAGATTACAAGCAAGTAATATATATAAACAAAAAACATTTTCCAAAAGAATATAATTAATTTTAAAAAAAAGTTAACTTTATCTTTTAAGTCGCCTAAAAATTTCCATCATAAGTATCTAAATTCCATTTTAAAGTTCCAATGCGTCATATATAATATACACGCACACGTGTGCTTATTAAACCAGATGTTTTTGCGTAGGGTAATATGAAAGCGAAACCGATAGGCCTAAAAAAAGACAAACCCCTCCCCCCCCCAAAAAAAAACCCAAAAAATCATGGATGTATAAGGGGGGGGGTAGCCAATTTGCCAAGTAACAAATCAGAGCTTCAAAAATCGCAGTTCTGTCAAAGCCAAGTTCAAAGGGGGGAAACGCGGCTTTACTCTTTTCAATGTGTCACTTATTTATGCGCAGTGAAAACATTTCAATGCTAACTAGTGCTATGAATGTGCAACCCAATAGTTTGATCGTCATTTTGTAACATTTTTTTTTTTGTAAATTTATTTTCCATGCATATAATGAGCATGTTTATTTAACACAATTAGGAATATATAATAATGGGCCCCGTCCCCTCGGGAACAAAAAGTTAAAAATGGAAAATTTTAAGAAAGCATGCTAAATTCAATGACTAATGTACGAAATTGGCCAAAAATTTCAGAAATTCAATAGAAAATATTTATTTCAAATCGAAATCGTATAACTGAATTCATTCAGAAATCTTGACATAAGAATTCAAAATTCGTAAACTTTGAGAGAAGAGGAAATAAACCATCTAGATTATATTACTGGTGAAGACGTTTTGATTTAGAGAACCATACACAAACAACGCAGAAAAAAAATAAATACTCGATTTACGCAAACGTTAACCGAGAATTTTTTTTAAAAAAAACTATTCCCTCTCATTCTCTATATATGCACTAGTTTTATTGAATGCAGTATATATTTAAAGTAAAGAAATTCAATATTTGCAATTCAGACATCTCAGACCTCGAATATACACTGAAACACACCGATATATTCCGTTGGATGTTGGGTTAAATTATAAGCAAATACCGTAGTTCCATTTGAATAAACAAAGTCCGGTTTTGTTGAGTCCCTGTTTAAAAAGTTGCAAAGGTCAATAAAAGAGTTTTCCGTTTTAAAGAAAATTTATGCAATGGAGGCGTATAGAATTCTATGAAACAAATAACGCCAGAAAGGATGGATAGTGTTTAAATACAGGGAGAAAAAGAATTTCGAGTCAAAGGCTCTGAAACTGAATTTGAATAATTAAACTTCTGAATTCATTGGTTTTTAACTGCCCTTTTTTGTTTCACTTTTTTACTTTCTCGTATATGTTGTTGTTGCTTATCCACCATGGATTGAACACCGATTCAAACTAAGTCTAAGAGATCGGGGAAAGAGGGTAGAAGTCTCACTTCTAACTCATATGAAGATGACACTCGCAAAGTAATTATCAAAAAATTCGAACTCGAGATTTTGTCGAATCTGCACGTTTTAAAGTTCCCGAGTTCGAAAAACACATTTTTTGGGAAATTTCGGTCTATCTGTGATAGAGAAAACTCAAAAATACTTTGAGTTAGTCGGATGGAATTTGGTATAAGTCTACATCAAATGAGCAGATTTCTATCAAATTTTGAGTAGAATCTGTTCAGAAGAATTTCGTCTGTTCTATTAGAAGTTAACACGATAATTACAAAACGAAGAGAGCAGGATAGACGAAATTCCGTTCACAGATTTAACACCTATAGCTTAGACACCTATCAAATTTTGAGACAAATCTAACTATCCTAATCTAACTCTGTCTACTCTAAGTTTGCACTTTCAGGAACATTGTTTACTCTGTCTACTCTAAGTTTGTACTTTCAGGAACATGTAAACGCGATAATTCAAAAACGCAATGACTTAAATATATCAAATTTGGTGTGGGACTTCGGGACTATAAATGCAGTTTTGTGTCAAATTTTTTTTTCAATGGCCGAGAAAAACGTGTCTAAAATACAAATTCAATTTTTGGATACTATTGTAGTGAAAGCTTATAAGCCAGTTAACAACTACGCTGTACGGGCAATTGCTTTTGTATCATGGTCATGTTACTGGGTTGCGAACCACAAGGTCCCAGGTTCTATCCTCGATCATCTCAATCCGCTACACTGTTAATCGCATGCAAGGAATTAATCGCTAAATAACACCCCCCCCCCTCCCTCCCCGCCAAGGATGACACGATAGATTCAGAAAAATTTTAAATTAAAGCCAAAAGTTAATAATTTGTATTTATTGTACGCCAATGCCATGCAAGTCATTCCCTAGCATGACAAATTTATTAGAGTGTATGCGGGAAAGTTTCGGGGAGACTATTCTCGCTGGTTAGAAACTAAGTTGATATTAATTTTTGAAGCTTATTATTAATAAATTTCTGTGTATGGCTATTACACCAAAATTCTAAATTTAATCAATTTTAGACGAAATGATCGATTTGGGCGACTATCTGAATGCTTATCCGAACTCTTACATGGAAACAGGATAACTCAAAACCGCAATGAGTTAGACAAATAAAATTTGGTGAATTATTTAATCGCCAAACTCGTTAAATTTTGATCCAAAACATTTAATGTGTAGATTATATCATCAAAAAACATTTTTTTTTAAAATTTAAACAAGGCATATAAACAGATTTAATATCTAATTCGATTAAATTTTCATTAGTTACAGAAATGTGCTTTAAAATTTTGCTCTTTTCCCATGCTTCGTTGAAATAAATTTTGTTAAATAAAAACGCACTAAAATAATTTAACTTTAAATTTTGTTTTTTTGAATATTTTAAGCACTTCACCCAATCAGCGCATTAATAGATGATTTTTGGACAAAGCCATATTCCATATTTTATTATAATTTTAGATTCAAGATAATCAATGCAATTATTTTTTTAAATTGCATGATAAACTTTAATAAAGAGCTAACTTTCTTTCCTAACTAATTATTAACATAGTAAGATAAAAAGAAAGATTTTAGAAGATAAAAAAGCATTCAAGAAAATGTTTATAGTTTTCAATGATTACAAGGAAACAAAGGAAAATTTCGGATTGAAATTATCCTGAATCTCGCTTCAATTACTTCCAAGCGAGGAAATCAGGAAAATGCAGACTCTCACGAGGAAAAAAAAAAAGAAAGAAAGAAATGGCTGAGAATTAAAGCGATTTTCATTCAAAACCTGAAACGAAAAATCCTTTAATCCTAATCGAATTTCCTTTGGCAGTAAAAGAAATAAAAGAACAAGATAATATATATTCCTAACGAAGGAGGATTTCGCTCAACAGAATTCTAGCATTAAGTTAAATAGCGGAAAAATTTCAAAACATTTTCTTGGCAAACGAAAAAAAAAAAAAAAAAGTTTAACACAAACTAAAAGAAGGGAAAGGAGAAAAAAATCTTTAAACTAAACTAGATCTGCCCAAATTTAATTAAGTGATTTAAATTAATAGAATAAAATCTGTTTTGACGGTTCAACCGATCAAAATGAACTAATGACATTATACCACAATTGATTAGTTTAAAACTCGGATTGCTTGAATACATATTGCGTTTATTAAATTAAATTCGAATGATTAACCACATAGGAAATATTCTTTCTAGTTTGAAAAAAGTCTCTCTTACATGCTATAAAAAACTGGATAAAAATGTAAAATAATAGGGCAATTGAATTTAATTACCATTGTCATGTTTATTGTATAAAACCACTTTCGTAAAAAACAAAAATAAATATATTTTTGAAATCTTATAAGTAATTTTACAAGATTTGTAGTAACTTCAGTATCACAACTGATGATAAATAATGCATTCTTTCAGCACGATTCAAAGAAACTGAACCCATTTCAAGCGGCTATGATACCCTTGTAAACAACAAAAGGAAGAAACATTTGATGAGATTACAAGGTAAAATTGCAACGATCGTGAGTGGTTACAGCATCTTAGAAAACAACAAGAGAAAGATGTATTTGACCACAATACGGGATAAACTGTAACGTTTACGTGTGACTACAGCAAGTTTGAAAATAGAAAGCAAAAAATTTATCTCTCTACATGATAATTCAAAACAATTGAATCGATTTTAAGTTTCAGCAAAGTCAATGTAAGCACCAATAGGAAAAAAAAAAAAAAAACGTTAGTCTAATACATATGAAAGTTTAAAGAAAGAAATGCTTTTGTGTCTTCTTCAGGCCACATGGATACCATCCATGATGTAATCCATGTCATACAATATTATTTGAAGCCTTTTTAAACTATTATGAGCATTCGACATAGGGACATAAAGGACATCTTTGAAAATTACTTCTTAATTCTTCATTTCATTTCATTGGAATTTGTTACGGACTCTGTCTTAAACTATTTAAAAGTGCAAAAATTTCAAATTTCAAAATGTTTTCAATTTTATTTATTACTGCATGATTAAATTTTAAGCCATACAATATACTAAAATGATTACAAAATAATATTTTAGACTTGCATCATTATATTATATGGTTTAAGAAAGTATTTTTTTCGCATTTTGTAGAAAGAATCAAAAATAAATTATTCTCATTAATATGTTATTTTGGAGCGATCGTTTGATTGATGTATTGAACAGTTTTTATTATACTCTCAAACCCTTTGCATTTTGATAAACAAACCTTCTAAGACCACTTAAATTTCCAGAACTCTATTTCAGAAATATTTATACATAAGATTGGGTATCATTCTATTTAATATTTAGCGCATCTCCATGGCACGTAGAAAAAAATATGATAAACAGACAATTGCTTTTATTATCCGTTTTTAAAAAAGGAATCTCTCTCGGCGCTTTTGAGCATGCGCGTGCCGATTTCGATTTCGCCAATCAAGAATGAAATGAAAGAAAGAAGAGGAGGTGCCAATATATTTTAAATAGTGTAAAGAAACATTTTATTTTAAATTACTGTTTGGCTGTAAACTTGGAACGCTTTAAAAATATTGATTTGGAGATATGTTTTCTAGATATGGATATTGATGTTTGGGTATTTAAAAATAATTCTTTTAGCTCACACTTTGAGAGGAAAAAGAAAGAAGTATAAAATAAACAAGAATTAAAAGAATTAAGAAGAATAAAATCATCCGAATGAGGTAAATGTAGCTTTCTGAAGCAAGCAGTGTAAATATCTCGTAAATATTAATAAAAATGTAGAGTTTTTTTTTTATAGATAGAGAAAACAATTCATCAAAAAGCTGTACTGAATAACTAATTACCTAAACTAATAAATACCTTCTACAGTCATATTTTTGCATTCTTTATAAAAATCAAAATAACTGCGACTGTCACCGAAGGAAAGAGGACTATGCAAAAATATACAAATAAAAATGAATAAATCTACAAATTAAGAGAAAAAATATAAAGAAATTTAAATAAGAACTATAATAAAACTGTGGAAAAAACCCCGTGAATTGTTCCGAAAGGCCGGATGCTCCAATACACCCAGTGGAGTGCATCAAACCGTGCAACGAAATGTACATAAAAACAATAAATTGGAAGTGGGGTCGGTTCCCCCTTCGTGAAGACAAAGAAAAAGATCTAGTTTGCTTCCTTTTTTTTTTTCAGTTTCGGTTCTGAACTCTTTTATGCCCAATCTTTTTCCGGACATTTTCTTTATACTTTATCTTTTCATTGTCACATTCACCAAAATAATCTTTTTATCAGTTTCTTTCATTTCGATTATTCAACACAGCCGAGCAAAATTTCATTATTTCGTTTGAAATTTAACCAAATAAGTGCATTTTTTTCAATTTTTTTTAAGGTTGAAGAACTGAAAGCCTATAAATAATCGCAAAATTATATTGCATAAAAATTCCGAAACGAATGACAATAATGAGAGGGCAGTATTAAAATTTCAGTCAAAACTAGAGATAATTTTTTGAACTTTCTTAGTAAGTTTTTCTGTGTTTATTTGCACATAAGTAAACGAAGAATTATGGTTTTCTGATATCATATGAGAGTGGTGTGACTTTTTTTCTATATATATCTATATATAAAAGGAAATGTTCGTTTGTGTGTGTCATCTATAGACTGGAAAACTAGTGGGCAGATTTTATTCAAATTTTGCATACAAATGTATTCTGGAAAGTTTTGTAATTAATAACTTAATGGTTATTATTTTATTAAATAAAAACTGCTTTTCGTTTCTTTTGCAGTCCGTGCCTCTGTCTCGAATCTTTCTACTTCTTTCCCTACGCCTATGAAGTAAGGCTACTGATTCTTTTCCCACGTCAATCAAACAAAGCCTCTGGTGATATGGAAAATTATTCATGCATAAGCAGTGTGTTAGACTATTTATTGTACTTCAAAACATACACTGAAAAAAACACAAGCACAAGTTCATTACGTACTTCAACAGATATTCATATTCCAAATGAATTAAGTTATGAATTCTAATAAAAAGAAACATTAACGATGATATTAACATTGCTGATATTCATTTAATTAAATCATAAATTGTGGCTATTTCAAATATGAAGTAATAGATAAAGTTATTCGAATTTAAAATTTTTACCAATTTTTTACAGAAATTTACAATTATTAAAAATATTTTAATAAATTTTCAAAAAATCATTTTTAAAAAATTTAAATAATTATGTACTTTCAGAAATGAGCTAGAAACAAAATTAACAAATTAATTTTTAATATTATTATTAATTTTACCAGCATAACGAAATCAATAACATTTGTAGTTCAGAGTAATTAACAATAGCAGTGGCTCATAATGGCAAATAGTAACAGAAGTCCAAATTAGTAAACAGTAGCCGGCTCATTTTTTTTTCTCAGTTTAGTTCTATGATATCAAATTATAAACTTAAATTAATTTATTTCACTTAAGAAAAATGTTAAATTGATTATTTCGATAAATTTTAAAGAACACTCATCTTTTTCTCTATTTATTGCTATGACAAGAAGAAAGTAAAAATTAATAGCAAGACTCAGGTAAAAATACGAAAATGACGTAACAATAAAACAAATCCATTGTCAAATTCAGATGTATCACTTATGCCTATGCCCTGCCTAAATAAAATGTAGAAGTGATTTTTTTTTGTTAAAATTTCTAAGCGCTTGTTGTATTTACTGAAATCCTATCAAAATTTTAATACTCTTTCTCTTAAAATAAAAGTAATGCCGTACGGCTCAATAACTTTGAAGCTTCGATAACAACCAAACATCTCGTATTTCACACTCAGATTTATCATAAACTCTCAAATTTATTTGCACCGCCTAATGTGCAAGCAACTAGATGGAAACTCTCGCCAACACATGCTGTTCAATACAGCGAAATGAAAAATCTGTCCATTTTACTTCCCGAGACGTAATGCCCAATCGAAAGAGACAGTGAGTGCAACAGAACTACTTTCTGCAACTGCAAACACAAACAGTTTTTCTTTTATCTGCCGCTTCTAATATGACACGTCTAGATTCAATTTGAAATAACGCTGAGATAAAACCCTTAAAACAAAATCAAATTTTCAGTCGCTGCTATCTTCGGATTTTTTTATATATATATTTTATTTTGTCTTGTCTATGTTTTCCTCCGTCGTACCAAAGTGACAAAGAGATGGCTATTCCTTCAGTCATTCTGCGCTTCGCTGGTAATCGAAATACCTCCAACTTGATGGAATCCGCCATCTTCATTTTCTTTGTCTCTTCTTATTTCCCTCCATTTTTTTCTTTCTTTTCTTTTATTTCAAGGATCGAATGAGAACTTGGATTTCTCTTTTCTGTGACCTTGGAAGGGAAGATTCGTATGAACTGTAACTGTATAGCTTTTACTGAAGTATAGTCAGTCCAGTAAGGACGGCTCTATATATAGAAATATGAGAATATGACGAAAATGCTAGATCTGAGATCTAAAGTGCAAACTATAAAACTTTTAAATTGTTTTTAGTCGGCAAATGAATATATCCCAATCGTTTTCTTCGTTCTTTAATATTTAAGAGATCACTTTGTATATTCTGTTTGCTTTGAAACTATCAGAAAGGAGGTCTAAAGTACAAGCTTTCTTCTATATTTTTAATTAGCTTTCATCTGAAGATGCGTCGTCTCTTCTTGCATATCGCCTTGTTCTTTGCACAGAATACCGTAATTCAAGTGCAAAAGATGGCATCTCTTACACAGCCACAGATCTCCTGCACTTTGAGTAGCGATATTCTATTCAAAAGTAGTAGAGAACAAAGCATCAGCTGATGAGAACTAATAACAAATTTGATCTTTCATTCTTCCATATTATCTGTGTTCTTGTATTATCCTGGAGAAGTGAGTACAAAATACAATAGAGATCTAAAAAACAATCCATTATTTTTTCATTGATTCTCGTCAGTAAATGTACAGTTTCGAATTAAACCTTATTCTCACTTACTTTTGAATAAAATTCTCTTATTTTATTGCGTAAATGGAAAGGCAGAGTTGAAATGTAGAGAACTTATTATTTTTACATTCAAATGGACACAAACACTCTTCAAATGGACTCGAACAATTCATTTGCCAAATCTTGCGCATTGCTATATTTGAAGTTGATCTACACTTATACAACAATGTTGCTACAGTACAATTGATTGCTATACTTATTGTTAGAGTAATTGCATGATTTGGAGATGCGAGTATGTTCTGTTCTCAGAATCGAGAACTAAAAATCACCTACTGTTCCTTTATTAATTCTCTTAACATTTAAATGAACACGAATCTTTTATTAATTCTTGTTTTCTCTACTACTTTTGGGAACATTTCTTGCTAAAAAAAATCGGAAGAATTCTCACAGAATCGAGAACTAAATAATCACCTCTTGTACCTTTATTAATTCTTTTAATATTTAAGTGAACACGAATCTTTTATTAATTCTTGTTTTCTCTACTACTTCTGTGTACATTTCTTAGAAAGGTAAAAACATATTTCATTATAGAGATGTGAGAATGGTACAACAAACTCTCCGAATCGAGAAATTATAACAAGTAATTATTCATTAATTTTCATCACCAAATATACAAACCGAATCTTTTGCTGCTCTTTGTCTGTATTATTTTTTGAGTATAGTTTTAATAAAAGCATTCAAGTATTTTATCGAGGAGATACGAGAATGTTCTATTAGACAATTATCAAAATACAGAAATGAAGGGAGGGGGGGGGGTTAACTACTCTTTTATCATAAATTCTTTTAAAGCAAATATGTACATTTCACTTGCAGTGCTTTGATGTTTGATACTTCTTTCACAAAGCAACTACATATTTTATCGGAGAAATGCGAGAATTTTCTGTCACGAAACTGTCAGAATCGAGAACTTTAAACAACCTATTACTCCTTCATTAATCATCTTTCACAAAGAAACAAGCCTGAATCGTTTGACAATTCTTACTCTCTCTCTACTACGTTTGCGGTCATTTCAAGTTAAGACATCTGTGTATTTCACCGAGAAACTATAAGAATGTTTTATTACATAGCAATCAGAATTGAGAGCTTAAGAATAATTCATTGTTTCCATCATAGATTTTCTCGAAGAATGCACGCAATTCTTTAGCAAAATCCTGCTAAGTTACTTTTACATTCAATGTTCATTGAGTTGCATGTTTTAATGTGGAATTGGAAGAAAACTCAGTTTTAAAACTATCAGAATCGAGAATTAAACAATTTATTAGTCCAACCCTAATTCCTATCGCCAAATCAGCAAAACTAAATCGTTTAGTTAATATTGTTCTTTGCTACATTTATATTCACTTCTAGTTAACACAATTGAGAATTTTACCGCCGGGACACAAAAATGTTCATTACATAACTTTCAAACAACCGTTGGTTTTTTTTTCAAAAATCCTTGTGCTCATTTGTTTATATTTCCAATCATGGATATTACATATTTCAACCATGATGTGCGTCCACCTTTTAAAATACTTACAACTCTATAAATCATTTAGATTTTTAAAAAATGATATGATCTTACAACGTAAACACAGACGACCTACTTATATATATTTTTTCTCTTTCAATCAAATCTAGAAATTTAATATGGAAATTCTTCGAAATGAAAGAAAAAATAAGTACAAAGCAAAATCTCTGATTAGGGGAAGCTGGGGAAGAGGATGGGACAGAAGAGAATACGACGGTTAACCATAAGCAACAATAAAAGAAATCAAAACTAGATCTCCATCCCCCTACACACTCAAGCACCCCCCCCCCTTCGAAAAGCAGGGAGGATTTAATCCCACCAAATCGCATTCGTTTTCTCATTCAATTTCAACTCATTAGATCGTATAGTCGTGTTTCAATGAACCAAGATCGGAGGGTCCTCAGAAGCAACCCCCCCCCCCGGATTTTCTACCCTTCCCCTTTTCCTTCTTTTTGAGAATGTTGTTGCTTTATAGGGAGGCGTTCGATTATTCCCTCATTTAGAATATGAATGCTCTTTTTTATATAATTTTTTTTGGCTCCATTCGTTCAGCAAAACAAAGAAAAAAACGGTTTGAAAAAGAAATCGAAATCTTCTTAAGGTTTTTTATTTTATTTTTTTTTAAACTTCCTGGCCCATCCTCCATCCTTTTTTTTTTTTTTTTTTTTGAATAGTCGGAAGAAATTGGAATTTTATAAATGAGAAACTTGCTAAGTTTTTTTCTACTGGAAAATAGCTTTCAATTGTTTATCAAAAGGAAATGGTCGGAAAGGATGAAGTCGTTCATTTTCTTTTTAATGGAACAAATTAAGAATGATATCATAATCAGTTTTAGGCGATTTTAAATCTATTTTTAAGACTATGAAATAAATAGGTTAAAAAAATCTTACTCAAAGAAATAGGCTTTTATTATTTACTGCATAACTGATTTCTCGATATACTCAAATGGGTTTTCTGTAATGTTCTTTCTAAAAGATTTTATTTTATAATATTATCAAAGCTTATTCTAATGGGTTGGATCAGAAATTCAACAATAAATGCCAAGATCATTGCCATTTCATCCGATTATAATATAGTTTATAGAGATTTCTTCAAACTGACGAGCAATAAAATTAGAAAATTTCGAATTCAGAAATTCGAAAATCAGAACTTTGAAAATGTGCATTCTACACACTTTAAGGGGGGGGGGGGTAGTGTTATGCCTCGTTTTTTTTTAAATACTTATTTTCACAATATGGAGCATTTGAGGTTCATATTTGCCGTATAAAAAGGAAAAAAGAAGTATGAATTATGGCCCTCTTTCCTTTTACTGACTGGGCTAATACAAATATATTATTTTGAAATCAAGATCATATGTATATTTATGTTTATCATATTTTAGAATGTGTACACATTTATGTATATACCAATATACAATCAATCAGTCGATGAATTTGCTCCAAAATTCGTTAGAGATATACGATTCTGGCTATAAAAACATTTGCCACGCTTTACCAACCTAATTCATTGTGGATTATAGTTATCGCGTCCATATCCGCGGAAATATATGGATAAAATATTAGTAGAAAGTTTTCATTCAAAATTCATAGAAATCTAAGATTTTAGAGAAAAAAACCACATATTGAATTTTCTCAATCTAGTTCTTTGCATTTTCGAGTTATGATACCTACAGACAGACAAAAATTACATTTTTTTTTTTTAACTCGCGATATTTATAAACACAAATTTATCGAAATCTCGAAATCTAACGATTTTAATAGTTTCTCTTTATAAACTTCATAATCGAAAATCAAAAAATCGGATGAAAGATACCGAGTCATGAATTCTGCTTCTTTATTAAATTATCCAAGCAGCTCAAAGTCCACAGCTTGTTTAAGTACAGTTTTCGTATGTGATAGTAAACAGGCTTCACAGCTTCCGAAAAGTTCAAAACAAATAGTTGTTATTTAAAATAAATGAATTGAATAACTGAAGCAAAATATTTTCGCCTTCTCTCTTGCCTGGCCATTTGGTCTGAATGACCAGTCCTTCAAATAGAACCACAGATTCTAAAGTCACAATCTATGCACCAAGATCTCTCGATGTAGCTAATACAAATGATGCCACCTTTTTTTTTATACTCTCCTGACAACTGAGAACCCATTCACTTATCTGGCGACTTTTCATCCCCATATCTAAGACATTCCCCCAGAAGGTCTAGTGTATTAGCTGAAAACAATGGCATAATCTGACTTTTAAAAAGAAATAGACCCCCAAATACAAGCTTCATGTTGAGTGAAAACCTCAACCAGACGCTATTGTAAACCAAAAGACACTAATAATTATTAGATACAAGATACTTTGATGTTTCGTTCAATACAGCCATTACATAGAGAAACATCCAGTAATAAATGATGTCTGCAAGAAGCCGAAGATGAGAAGTTTTATTACGATCTTTAAATCCATGGGCACACCCTCCGCCCTCGGTCTCTAGAGCAGCATCAGATCCTCTGGAATCGGAGCTGAGAAGTCAGCAGGCTGACTACTTACTCAATAACATACCGTTTATTGCCATAATAACCTTTCCACATTTTGAAAACCAGTTAATGCTCATTTCTTATGATTTCTGAGCCTGCCTCACGAAACGACCGAAAGTTGCCCTTTTTTTCTATGTTCAATTACTTTCACCCCATTCGCGATCCGTAGAGGGCGTGGTCTTTCTTCGCAGTCACGTGATCGGCGATAAAAATGTCGGGAACGAGAGTAAAACACGCGATAACGAGATTATTAATGGTAGGATAAAGATGGCGACGATACTGAAAGTTTTCGAACAAGTTACAGATTTTGGATACTTTCTTTTCCCTTTTTTTGGCAAACGATTGTGAGCCCTAGCTTGTTAGAACTTTTCTCTTTAGATCACTAAAGCAATTTACAGAACTTCATCTTTATAGCAAAAGAGTTAAAAGAACAGTACCTGAGAGTATTAACAGTTTCTGAAAATAGGGTTAAATCACTGATTTTATCCATTTAATGGTTGATTCAACAACAAAATGGTCTTACAGACACTCTTTCTTATGAAAATTTTTTACATTAGGGCTATTCCAACAAATCACCCAAACTAAAGAGCAGTGATTTAGCAAGTTTAAATGGTACATGCATCAAACCATTTTTTTCTGAACCTACATGGTAATATTTGACTTTAAAAAGTGGAAGCAAGGTTACATAGCATCCCAGACATCAAGCGATTTTCTTTTACAATGATGTTAATGGCTTCGCAACTGAAAATGGCAGCCATGATATTCTATTATATTGTTTTATTTCGTTCTTCTATCATACATTGAAGAAACTGAAAGAAATGTAAACATTTTTTTTTTTTCATTATACCGCCACCTAAGACTGACCTTCGGAAAGATTCTATATCCTTGCCTCTTCAACCCTTTGCTACAACGTTAAACAACCGCTCAATTTTTGTGATGCATTCCAAGATTGAGAGAGAATATTTGTAATCTCTCTCCCCTTACCGCCTGCAATGCTGATCTACTGCTGGAAACAAATTATTTTCTGGAATACGAAGTACTTATAGAAAAATGATTGCAAAAAAAAAAAAAAAAAAAAAAAAATGGCGCAGAAAATTTTGAAGAATCTTTTAAATGCAGCGAGGGGGAAGAACCATTTCTAGAATAACCTCACTCTGCCCGTGAATACGATCATTGAAAAATGCAACAATTTCGAATTACGGAATTTTATACATGGTCTTTTCGCCAAAATCATAAATTTCTATCAACTTTTTGGACATAATTCCACATTGAGAAATATATCAACATGTTTACATGCATGTGAACATAACCCATAAATGAAATGACTAGATAGATGGAATTTAGCACGTTGTTTAATCATTAGAATTATATATCTGAATCATATTTTAGATCAAATCTTTCAAAAAGTTAACTATATGTTTATTAATGTACATGATGGCACTATGATTGAAAGACATAATGAAACAGAAAAGTAAAAATTGGTGTCTGAAATCAACATCAGAGCCGCCTATCAGTATCAAATTTTTGATGAACACGTTAATAATGAGCTAGAAAAGTAAAATTTGATGTCTGATATTAATGCCAGAATTGCTTATCAGCAACAAACTTTTACCGCAATTTGCACAAAATGCAAAATTTGATTCTCCAATGGCATACTGGTGCCAGCCTTATCGAAGCTATCAAGAAAAGACAATAACGAGTTTAGATAACATTTTTTGGAATAAAAAATTATGATGGGGCCAAAAAAAATAGTATCATTTGGAGTGTTAATTGTGTTATGCCTAGGCGACTGTTTCCTTTGCTACACCATTGTGATACTATCTGATGGAGATGTATACAAAATACATCATACAATGATGATATTCGAAAAGCATAGGGGATAAAACTCCCACTGGTTTCCTACAGAATTTAATTGCTGATATTCTATATTTCAGCCAGGCACAAATCCACGTAGTCGATAACGAACTTTCAATTTTCAGAATCCTTCAGGGCTTATTTATCCGATCTATTTTATATATTCAGCGGAAGAGAGCAAATTATTCCAAGAAGTTGCTAGCGCAGCTTCCAGAAGAGCATCTGGCCACGAGAAGAAGGGCCTTTCAAGAAGAGCCCGGCGCTTTTCTGCGTGCCTCGTTTCCTTGGGTACACCCGCCGTTGGATCTCTGTTTACCCAAGACAAGGTCGATGGCTGCAAACATGGTGACTCGGGCAAAATGGCTCCCCTCTCCTTTCAGCAAATACAGCCCGAAGGAAGATATCTGCGCTAACTTTCCCATAAACTTTTCTCTCTTTAAAGGGCAACCGGTCCATACCTTGTGCGAAATGTCTGAGGAATTATTTCGGGCTGTTTGTTTGGGATGGACTGTTTTGCAGATGTGTCGTTGGTTCCAATCTCCAGTTTTCTTGCAGGAATCAATATTATCTCAATTTCCACACGGATCTTGGATCAGAATAAGGCTTTGGTAAGGTTTTATAAGGTCTTTCTTACCTGATAAATTTTTATTTGTGGATATATAAAATTGCAAGCTGCGATTGCAGATTTCATCATGTAAGAATATGGTTTTTTTTTGTAGTATAAATGTTGATTACCGAGAGTTGGATTTTTAAACCATAGTTAGTCACAGGAAATCGATTCATTGATGAATTGACCATCCGAAATATTTTGAAACCAGTAAGAATAATTTCCCTGAAACTTTCTGACATAGTTTCCAATAAAGGTTTTATTCCTCTTCCCTCGCATAAAATTATGGACCTTGGATAAAAATATGAATGCCTTGCATGGCATTTGCGAACAGTAGTTACGAAATATAGATCTTTGGAGTGAATTTAGCATTTTAACTAAATCTACCATGCGAATATGTATTTTGGACGCACAGTTGTAGTCACAATACATATGTTTATTATTTACATAATTTTCAATTTAGTCTCTTGACTCCAGATAAGGATTGTTTATTATTTAATTTAAATATTTTGTTTCAGTCAAATCAGCTATAAGGTATACCCTCAATTACCGCCCATATGATTGTAAGCCTTTCAATAAATAAATAATGGTTCTTTTCCTGACAACCTTCAAGGTCTTACGTCCTTTCGGGTAGGCAAGTCGACGTGGGTCAAACCAAGACCAAGTTGTAGTTACACGATTACAAAGCAAATTATATTGATTTAACTTGTTACCTGCATACGAAAGCGTAGGTACGATAGATGTTTATCAATCAGTAATGTGTGTATAAATATGGCAATTAATCCAGTGGCAGAGGTCTTTCCGGAACTTTCTTATAAAGGCCTTATCCTCTCTTGTCCTCGCATAAAACTATGGACCTTAGACAAAGTCACGAACTCCACAAGTGCTCAGAATTTGATTTTCAGAGCATTATCCCTTTGTACAAAATAGTATAGTGAAGAAAAATCAAGTATGGATACTGAACGGTCAAGTATACATATCCGACCTATTGGAACCAAACTCTGATGCAGAATTACAATCGTAATAACAAGATCACATACCAAATTTCATTTTCCCAAACAGTTAGTTAGTTTTTTGATTTTACACGCATGCGAATATACGGTTCTAAAGACAATCTATCCATTGATATTATGTTTAAATTGTAATATATATAATTTTTTTTTAAAAATTCAACTCTGAAGCAAATGAACAACATTTATTTATAATTATAACAATTTTATTTCAATATTTCTTTAAATAACCATTTATACTTATTTCTATTATTTTGACATTTTTTTTAATCACAATACCACAATGGTGCCTATTATTGAATATTCCAATCATTAAATCTTCTATTTGTGACATTTTGTGAAATTTTTTGTATTTAGCTCTCTCCTAATGTAAAACGTTTACACTCATACATTTTATGCGTTTTTAATGTTTCACAACTAATATGTAATGTAAAATGTAATATTTTTTTTTCTATTCTTTTTCTGTACCAATGTGCATTTTCTCTAGAGGGTTCTTTATTGTTTGCAAGGTTCCAATGTCATCTAGTTTGTTCCTTCGTGCTAGGTGGGGGTTGCTCTTCGGCGGCCCCATCAAGTTTCCAGCATGGCCTCTGGCTAGGTCGGAGTATCGCATAGTGTACAGGGTGCCTATTATATTGCGACATTTGACATCATTTAATTATAATAGACAAAATGTAAAATTATTCTCTTTTATTGTGATAATTTTTATTGCTATTAGGGTAATTAGTAAACATATGCTGAATGTTGGTGCCAAAAAAAAAAAAAAAAAAAATGTTTAGTTTTCATGGCATTGGATTTAGATTCTATATAAAGAAATCACGATGAATTGAAACGTTATTTTTGAAATTTCCAAGAATTTTCCAAATCGGAATTTAGAATGAATCGGTTCCACGAAAAATAATACTATAACGCGCAACACACTAAAAGGACTCTATTATATTACTTTATAGAAATATAATTTTTACCATCTTCGATAGAAGATATAGGAATTCTCATACATTCATCTGTCTGCATTTACCGATATATGAACAAAATATCTACACCACAGACACAATAAGAGCGCAAATCGATCTAGACCAAATCTGTGTCTCCAAACCAGAACTGTACTGCAATGCACTCAATGCGGTTTCCGAGAGATATAAACTATCAATACTCCCTGAGCCATTAATCATACTCTAAATCAGTGTTTAAGATTGGATATCGCAAGTCCCTATTATTCAGCCATTGCAGTCCGGACGACAAAAAAGTCAAAAGGGCATTTATCATTAGACGTCACCGAGGTACTTAATCATCTGCATCTACAGCAGCGCCCTTGGAGAAAGCCCCGCTTAAAAAATAATTTATAACGATCCCCGGGATTTCGGGAACGGGAGGGGCACACCTACTAAATGATGATAGTTATTTGATCAATGGTCACTGCGTATAAATGTATGCGCAGTTCGAATCTTTTTACATCATTTGTTCGAATGCACCGATGTGGGCTTTCTACAGATAATTTTTATAAAAACTAGAAGGTATCATTTGTTATTTTCTTACCATTAGTGATTTATCTACATCATTGCTTCTGAACAGTGAAGTTGAACACGCAATTACAAGATAATTATGTGTGTCATGGAGTTCAAAAATGATTAACAAAAAAAAATGATGACTTTTTTCAGCAATTTTCTATTGTAGATTTTAGACATATATAATCTTTTCTACAGCATTGTATCAAACGTAGCTTAAATATGAAAGGTTTCGTGTTGTCAAGTGATAAAAGAGATCAAATTGACCTAAAAGAAATAGGAATAAAGATGAATTAAAAAAAATGGAGATATCGTTTTTTCCCCAGCTATATGGCACATACATCAGAAAGTAATGTATTCGACATCTCAAACACGAGATGAATGCCATTTACATTGGTAAATAATCTAATTCACATTGATATGTAATAAAAGTAACACAAGAAGACACATAATTTAACTGCACGCCGCTGTCGTCTTTCGAGACATCTTTTACAACACGCGCATTATATTTTAAAACTAAATTGCCTTCATATGGGTTGTTTGAACATGAATTTAAATCTTTCATCTTCATAAGAAAACAATCCACCAGTTTTAAAAAGGGATTTGAAATTTCATGCTTTCTTCAAAATATAATCGACAGTAAAGGAAACTATCAATAAAATTGTATAAGAAACTATATGGATTACATTTTGTTATGGATTCAAAATGCTAACATATTAGTTACAAAATCAAATTGATGAAGAGGCTAAAGACTCATGTATGGATTTTCCAAAATTAAACTAGAATGAGTAATTGAATGAATGGTCTCATGAAAATGAAATAATTCCATTGATTTATTCACTCTATTGCATTCTTATTTGAAGCAACACGAAAACTTTTGGAGCAAATCTTATACTTCCGAGTTGTGGTTTTATGTTGAATATGATATATTAAGCTTCACAATGCACCACTAACAGGACATATAATCTACAGATCGTTTTATGAGTAGTAGCAGGCTCATATATGAATTGGATCGGTTGGTGGAAAGACAATTTTTTAAATTCACAATCCTATAGTAATGGAATTAAAATATGTTGATACTATATTAGCGTGGCCGTCAGCATTTCAAAGAATATTCTAAGAGTAAGTTATACGTGCAGCCTTCTGTTTCAAATGGGAAAGCATGTGCGCACATATCCTAAGTTGGAGGTATCACTAAAGATAAGCCGTTGGATGCATCAGATTTAACGAAAATCAGACGGACATAAATAAATCTCGAATGTCAGATCCAGGTTTAGTTTGTCTCTTTAATTTCGCTTTTTTAAGCGATAATATGTCTATTTAATGGTAGACTTAGAAAATGTGACCAAAGGTCTAAGCCACATCAGCGAGAGATACCAATGGACTTAATATACATCAGATTCACACTTACGGTATGTTTTATATACGCAGAGGGGGGGGGGGCTCAAGCTCTGATCTAGGAATTAAGTTCTTATCACAAGGACACCATAGCTATTTTTAACCTGAAGGATATAACATGCACATGACAGCATACGCAAAGATTATGTAGTGGAATCGAGTCTGTAATTCCAGATATTTCCGCCAGGACACCGCAGTCCCCAGTCTGCGTGGGAGCAATTCACTCCAAAAACCAATAATTCTTGGATGAATACTTTTTATTAAGATTCCTTCCCCTCCCTCGCAAAAGAGAAAGGCTTCAGAAGAAAAGGCGAAGACGGGGGCCCAGAAAATCGATACCACACAATCATACAACTCCAGCAATGCAAACCCTTCCCTGCTGCTCATTTGTTTAAGCTCCATATCATTTCTAAGAGTGAAATGAAAAACATCGTCGAATAATACTTCCCATTCATTAATTCTGGGCGCATGTCAGCTCCAGTTTTATGCTAATACCTCGGCCGGTACCATCAAATGCGAAATAGCAACATATAAGAACATACCTTATCGCTTGGAATTTTATTCCTCCCGACTATTTGTCGCTGACGGGCAATTTTTTTCGAGGCCCCCGGCGTTTTTCATCATTATTATTAATTTTTATTTTTATGGGAGAAAAGGGGGGTACGAAAGGGGGGAGGGGTGGATCGCGACGAAAAGTCCTTTTCATGCTTTGCTAAACGACACACATAAATCACTGTAACCGTGTATGTGACGCGTGCTCCAAATTTTCACGGAGAAAATCAATATCATCCAAAAGGAGATACGATCAATCATGAAGTTTTATATCTATATACGAGAAATGCGGAGATTTTTTTTTCTTACGTTTTTTTATAACTCTTTACTGCCCATAACTTCGCAAGATTTCATTTTTTTGTACCTTTCTATTTTATTTATTTATTTTTTAACACACACACACACATATATATAATATGGTCCTTCTGCAGTTGACTTCTAATCAAATACCACAACCTCTTAATGTATGAAAAAATGAAAAAGCCACCACATTACCATTAGAAAACAGTAAGCATATATTCAAAGAAATTAAAATTGGCATTACAAGGAAAGGTACTCGATGAACCCTAACGCCAAGTAATTTTCTATCCTTAAAAACACTGAACAAAATTTTAAACACCAATAACCAATTTATATATTGTAAAATTCAGCATTTAAAGCATTTCCTTTTTTATTTTAAGGAATTATTTTTACAAATTTAACTCTTCACTTCTTATTATATCCATACGCATTTGTCATTTTTTTGAAACACTAGATCAATGATATTTCACTCAAAAAGCAAACACAAAAACATTACCAATATCGATTAAAAGATATAATTTCATTGAAATTATTATTCTAACAAGTATTTCTGGTAAAAATAACAAAAAGCTTTTTAAACGTATCGCATTTTTTGAAGAATGTTAATATATTTTATAATTCATTAATATTAATTATAAAATTCATACAGTGGAATCTTGCAATAACTTTTTTAAAAATTCATTATTTACATATGGAATAAAAAATGTACTAAAATTAGTCAATAATCAAGATCGAAAAATATTAAAATGGAGTTATTGACCATGGGAACACGCCTGTGGGCAAAATTTCAGACCCCCTAGTAAAACAGAAAAATTTATTGCAAAATCCCTTCTTCTCAAACATGAAGTTTACAAAAATGAAACGAGTAAATATAAGTATATAACGTGTAATTCACCAGCATATTAAGCTTTATGGTTAGAACAAAGCCAACAGACCTTAATTGAATTTGTATAATGAGATTTGGGCTTTTATTTTGATAGAGTTTTTGTCTACAGATTATAATTCTATTTCTACCATAGTCAGTGGAATTCAGCTAATTCAGACTCTCCGGTAATTCGATTTCTTTTCACTGATCTTCGGAATTTCTTATCAATAAAACGTTAAAAAAATTATTCGCAATTTAAATTCATTTTCGAAAACATATAACAAGTTCGGAGCTAAAAACTGTTAAAAAAAACTGTTTTTTAAAAAATTACGCCCATACCTTATATTCTCCGTGGCCAAATATAAATTAATTTTTAAGATTTAGTCGAATTGTTTAAAGTTGTTCGAGCTACTCAAGAGGGCAAGTGATAACGAACTCACTTAATTTTTTTTATGAAGTACATTTTATATAAATTACATTATTTATTTGAAAGTTTTAGTATTTATTTAGTGCATTCAAAATGCTATCTGTGAGCTGTTTATAAAAACAAATACTTATTTACCCAAGAAAACTATTATTTCTTAATCATTAAAACATTGTTAATTACAATTATTGTTCATTAAGATTATTTATTATTCATTTATTGAGCATTTATTACTTATTAAAACTATTAAATATTGAAAATAAATATTTGCTGGCATTTTTAATTTAAAAACAGGTATCTGATCTTACTCTATTCCTTTTTTTTCACTCGATTTCTTTAATTTTGATTTTGATTATGCGAAATGTTTGGAATGTTTATTGTGATATTTTATTGAAAAAAAACACCTTTATTTCGGTGTCGGAAATCTCCAGCTCGAAACCAAATTCTGCCAGCGACTAGCTATATTCCAGAGACACAAAACTTAAGACAAATTTCTTCCAGCTGTGTGGTGTGGAATTGTGGATATGGAGTGCAGTTTCATATGCTGTCTTTCACATTTGACCACGAGTCAAAACTGCAAGATAGTCCCAAAAATTATCATCACGTCACTTCAAAAAAGTTCACTAATATGACTAAAATAAACTTTAGCACCGATTTAAACAAATTGCAATAAATGAACTGAAAAACATATATAGTTTAATAATAGTCAAACAATTCAGTTCAATTTGCTTTCTCTGAATTCTAAACTCACAATTTGAACAAAAAAAAAAAAAAAAGAAAGAAAAAAAAGAAGAAAAAAAAAAGCTAGTTGGTAAATGTAATTTCCGTTTAAAAGGTAAGACTATTTCTTAAACCCCGAGCAAAACAGAACCATTTCTACAATTCTCTCAAGTCCAAGTGTCTCAGCGCTGAGGGCCAGGCACGTTTTAAACGCCAGGGGTGGCGAGAAAGAAAAAGGCATATGCATAATTCAGATCGGTGCTCAGGAAATCCACGGCATTTACATTCTTTTGCAGCAGTGGCAGCCGCGTGGAAAAAAAGAAAAAAAATCTTTTTGTTGAGTCTTCTCCTCGATGTGAATGCTGTCGCTGCAACAAAGTACGAAACTATTTTAACATTTTCTTATTCAACTTCTATAACTACTACCCTACTAGTTTAAAACTTCCTAACGCCACGCTAGTGCTGGCTGTCAAAAGATGAGATAAAAGGAGTTGAAGGGGGGCTCTCTTGCTATTGCTATTTAGCTGAGAGGAGATCATTTTTTGTACTTTGATATTTCTTGGAAATATATCCGGGTCATTCATTATTTGTCTGTTACATTTGAGGTTTAAGATGTACAAAATATGGAATGTCTAGAAGATTGTGTAATTAGAGAAAATGCAATCCTCATTATTTATCAAGAGTGAATGAAAATGGTTTTTAAAAAAAGTTTAACTAAATATGTTTTCATTGTCCCCGTTATGAGAAAGACAATGATAAAATTGTCTTTCTCATAACGGTCTAACGGATAAAATTGTCTTTCTCATAAAATTCAGTCTCAAGAATATGATGCATCTCAATCTTTGATACCTTCTAAAAATTATCAGTTTTGGAATCAAGTGTTTCAGTATATCTGTTCAGTACGTATATAGTTTTCATGTGGCTTCATATTGGATGTTTAATTAAGTAGGTATGTAAGACAATGTCTATGAAATACCATAGAAAGCTGTCTTGTTTGTTCATGTTTTCTATGCTACTTTAAAACTTAGCAACTGTCATCAAAATGCAAAGTTCATCCTTTTTCCTATAAATGAAGTCGACTTCAATTTATAAAGAATCCAAGGACTAATTTGAAACATATTTCATATTTCTGGACTATTGCTAGATGATGAGGGCAACACCTGAGACTGCACCTACTTTCCAAATTTCTCCACTCCATTAGTGGAAGAGAGATCGATCCTCCATTTCATATTTAATATGCATCAAGTCTACAGACACGGCAATTCTTTGGCAGAATCCGAGTTCGAACCTATAATCTTCTGAAACCGAGACCATACTGCATGATTATTACATTTTTAACTAGTATGTATTTCTAGTGCTTGTAAATTATTGTAGTATTCATAATTTTGTCACTGTAATATTAATTTTATAGATCATTTAGCATTTAGTATAACATAAAAAAAATAAATGTAGTATTTTAATTTGTAGTATAGAAAGATTTCAAAATTTCATATAAGATCCTAAAATAATCCGGAAATCGATATGTTTAAAGATTTTAAATTAAATTTTATACTTATTTTTGACTACAAATTTCTCATGAAAATTTTTTTTTATATTTGTAATTAATTTCTTAAATCTCTCCAGACTGGAAAATACAATAATAAAAATTTCACAATATCCTAATAATTTATAATTTATTCTTTCGGATTATAAAATTTTAAATGATGAGTAAAAGAAACAAAAATGCAAAGAAAAGTTTGCTGCTTTGATTAAGATAATGTAAAGCATGTTCAAAAATGTCCAGTACATGTGAGATAGAAAGACAAAAAGCGAGTTTTTGCAAAGTTAGCTCCGAAATTTGTTATTATTCTTGTTGAGTAAACCAACAAGGTTGTTATTTCAATACCTTAATTATCTTTTCTTATTAATTATCTTGTCTAAAGTTTCATATTTTTCAGAACTTTAAAACTGCTCCACTGAAATTTCTTATTGTGTTAAAATGCCAATTCTTTAAAAAATGTTATTAATTTTATTGCTTGGTTAAAGAAACAGAACTTTAAAACTGCTCCAAAGAAATTTCTTATTGCATTAAAATGCCAACTCTTAAAAAAATGTTATTAATTTTATTGCTTGGTTAAAGAAACAACAGTTGTTTCGAAATTAAAAATCGTTTGCATCAAACAGCTAGAAATAAGTATATAAAATATAGCTAGAGATAAGTATATAAAAGCTTTATAAAAACTCAAGTAGTAGGTTTGTTTATGGAATAACTATAATATTTTATGATAAACAAATTTTTCACATAATATTTAGATATTTATCAATTATTATAATTTTACAAAAGTGGGCATCGTCTGAGATTTTGAAAATAATTCGAAGAAGATTTGAACTTATATAACATAAATCATTAATATTATAAATTTAAACTAAATACATATTAAGAAATTTGATTTTTTTAGTTTGATTTTAAGAATCATATAGATTTTTTATCCGAATAAAATCAGTAATATAATTTTTATAAATTTTTATTTTCTATGTAATTTTATTTCTTGATAAGTTAATAACATCATGGAATATCCGGTCTATAACAATTAAATTTCCTAACAACGCATTATGTCCTAAATTTTTTAAGGATGCATTAGCATTAATATTTGCATTTTTTTTAATATTCAAATTTGCAACTTTTAGGGAAAAAATAACTATTTTGTTAATATGGAAAATTAGTTAAACATATTTTGCATTTTAAAGCAATTTTTAGCAATCCTTTGCATTTTTTAAAAAATTGTGGCCTGCCTATAGACTGAAAGCAAAAGCAAATTCCTCAAACATTGAAACTACCTTTTTATTCCGTTAGACATAAGAAACGTATCCCTTCCGTTTAAATTTCACTTACTGATTACCTTAAATGAAGTAACAGCACTATTTCAAGCTCCCTCTTTCATTTCCCTACTTTTCCCGGAATGCATAAGATAAAATAAATACATTTGTTGTATCTTTTAGGATATTAAATCAGTCTATGCCAAAAGACCATTCAAAGTTATAATGATCCGTTCAGAAACGAGTTGTGGTACAAAAAAATACTATCCAAATCAAATACAATTGAACACAATTTTATCGGGTCCATTATTCCAAATTAGATTATGTTTATTTCCTAAAAAAACTTTAAAATTAGCATATAGCATCGTTGTGGCCTCTTTCAATTCATAACCAAGGATGTAATGATAAGGAGGGTAAAAAGGAAATACAGTAGTCTTGGGCATTACTTTCAGGAATCGGTACTTCTCGAAGTCAAAATATTTTAGCTTTTAAAATCAAGTATGACTAACGAGTCGAAAAAACAATATTTTATAATTGGTTATGTTTTATTCTTTTTATGCTAGACTAAATGACATAAAGCAAGGAAAATGAATCGGAAAAATTCGTGACTTTATGTAGTACTCTTATCATTAGACAGTTCCCAGGCACGGAATCTCTTTATCAGCTAGTCACGGAAAAAAAATTTCTATTACTAGGATATAGTTGTTTTGAAAATCATAACCTTTTTATTCCTCGAATGGGAACGTGTTTTCTGTGACCTTTCAAAACAGTCAATTGGATGTCCTCGCTTAATCCATTTTGAAAATTAAAGCGTATAATTATACCAGCAAAAAAGTTAAACAAAATAAATTTTTATTTAACTATACGAACGAGCGTTATATAAATCATATTTATGTAATATATATAAAAATGAATTTCGATAAGAGAAAAAAATAAATATAGTTAGATTTTTATTTTTAAAAATTTTAAAAAGGTGTAAAATTTAGTTTTATACAATGATAGTTTTGAAAATTATCATGAAAAGGCAGCATTGTATGCTGAATTTTTAACTATTAAATTTATAATTAAAACTTTAAAAAAAATCGCTTCGAGATTCATATTCTCATCCTCCAAAGAATATATGTATGAAATTTGGTATCTTTAGTGACAGTACATCACCAATACACACACTTTCTCTTTTTTTTATTATTATTATCGGAAATTTGTATTTATAAAACTAGCATAGATAATGTTAGGCTCCCTATTTGCCCTAACAAATGAATTATTTGAAAAAGTTTTAAAAAATGTGCATCGCAAACAAACCTTCAATCAATTTGTATCTGACCCCTGATTACATATGAGAAGTGGAGGGAGGAAGTGAAAAAGAAACAGTGGTGCGATCCATCGTATCAGAAGAATAGACATCCCCCGTCCGGAAGCTGGAGGGGGGGGGGAGAGGGAAAAGAATGAAAAGAGACGAACCTCGTCTGCTGGCAGATGAAAACGAGAGAGGGTGGGAGAGGACGGAGAAAAAAAAAAGAATCTTAAATTGATGCCAGTAATTATATTAAAGGTTTAATAACAGAAAGCAAAAAGGTTACTTTCTATATAAGCCTGAAGTCTCCCCCGTTATTGCCAGGTATTAGCTTTCTTCTTCTTCCCTTCAAAAAGTGGAAGGCAAGCAGTTTTAAAGGGTAATATTGAAATTGATTTGTTTTCTGCGCTCCTATCGATAGAGCAATTCTATTATCATCATCCATTCATTTATCTAATACGTTCTTGCGAGATGATCGCTCTTCGTTTCGTATGGGATGTCGAGGAGAATTTTCGATGACGGTGATTTATGGAGGAGAAGAAATCATTCCTTCAAAATCGAGGCGTCGACAATAAGTTTTTAGGCCTCTCTGTTTTTGAAAGGTCCATGGCGATGCTTGTTGGACAATCCGTCATGTTCAGTCATCGCGTTTTCGGACAGATTTTGTTTCGTATTATAAGAAAGGATGGGGGGGGGGGGTGGAATTCGAACAAAATTAGTTTAAATGACAAATACTTTTGAAAAAAACGTTTTTGATGAAGACAAAAGTAACAATATAAAATGATGTAAAAATGAGACTTTTCCGATATTAAATCATTGGGATTGGTCTCTCCCGAACTTTCCCGTTAACTTTCTATTAAAGTGATAGTCCTCCTTCTCCCACATAAAAATTGCAAACATTGGAAAGGCCTTGAGTGCTCAGATTTTAGGTAGTTTCCTATAGGAACACTATCTATTGCAATGGTTCTCATGATAAGATTTCGGGAAAATTTCTTCAGTTCCCTAGAACCAAAACCACCCTTCATTCAAAAGTGTGTGTGCGTGCGTGCGTGCGTGCGTGCGTGTGCGTGCGTGCATGCATATAACGCATGTTATAAAATGTTATTAAAATGTATATGTTAATGAATATGTTATTAAAAATGTATATGTTAATGAATATGTTATTAAAAATGTAAAAATCTCGTTCGAGTTCGTAAACGGTCCATCTAAATCAAAGTGGGTGGAATGGTGGGGGATTTAAATTTTAAATTTCATTTCGCTATGACTTTCATAATATTGAAGATAGAAAAATAAATCCAGTTAGCCCCTCATTAAGACAAACAATTTTTGTATTTGTAATTTCATTTCGCCATAACTTTCATAATATTGAAGATAGAAAAATAAATCCAGTTAGCCCCTCATTAAGACGAACAATTTTTGTATTTGTAATTTCATTTCGCCATAACTTTCATAATATTGAAGATAGAAAAATAAATCCAATTAGCCCCTCATTAAGACGAACAATTTTTGTATTTGTAATTTCATTTCGCCATAACTTTCATAATATTGAAGATAGAAAAATAAATCCAGTTAGCCCCTCATTAAGACAAACAATTTTTGTATTTGTAATTTCATTTCGCCATAACTTTCATAATATTGAAGATAGAAAAATAAATCCAATTAGCCCCTCATTAAGACGAACAATTTTTGTATTTGTAATTTCATTTCGCCATAACTTTCATAATATTGAAGATAGAAAAATAAATCCAATTAGCCCCTCATTAAGACGAACAATTTTTGTATTTCAAGTTTTTCGATAAATGTTATATCTTAGAAGTTAGGGGTCGAAAAGTGATTTCCAAGCCCTGATTTTGACTGTTTCTAACATCAACAATTTATGTTGCCAGATACTAACTTAGATATAAAATAATCCAATCTTCCAACTTGGCAAGAGGAATTTTTATTTTCCGATCACCAAATATTAGCCACAGCAGTGCAATAAAGAAGACCGAACATGAATTTTACAATTAGCTGTTTTCTCAACTGATAAAAAACCTCAAAATATGACACAAAATTACTTCTTTAGTTAAAAAAAAAAAAAAAAAATCTAAAACTATTAAATTTTATTTATCTAAATTTTTGTACTTTTGAGTTATGTTTACATGCATTTGAATGTATATTCCAATAGTCACTCAACCCCTTGATGGATTCGGTTCAAAATTGAAGCGAAGATACACCTTAGATGATAAAATATCGTATCAAATTTCATTCATCTAGCTGTTCACAATTTTAGTTATCGTGTTCCTTTTCATTCAGTCTGAGAGGCTGATAAATTTTCTCTGAATGGAATTTACAGAAAATTTAATAGAAATCCGTATATTAGGAGTAAAAAAAAAAATCACAAACCAAATTCCATTTGCCTATCTCACGAAATTATTGAATGATCAAGTTCTCCATCACATAAATAAATAAATATAATCTACTTTTAAAAATTTTAACATAATGAAACTTAATCTGTAATTAAATCAATAAACTAAGATTAAATTTTATAGTTACAGATATGAATTATAAAATCGGTAATGAAAAATGTTGTAAAAAAATGTTTAAAATACTGCCAAATCTCAGGTGAAATTTGCATAAAAATAAAACCAGTAACATTAAAAAATAAGTTTTTTTTTTAAATTTTAAAATGGCGGAAAAATTTATTTCGTTCAATAAAATTTTTGGGAGTTAAAATTAAATCAAAACCTCTCTTAGTTTTTAATGAATTAATTTTATTTTTTAAATCTCTCCAAAGAGCACATTTTTATCTTAGAAAGTATATCTATGCTGAATTTGATTGCTTTAGGCCAAACGGTTTATCTTGAAGAGCGCCAATACACATCAACGTTCTCCTTTATAATTAGCAGAGACACTATGGGACACACTATGTTTGAACTTGACATATTAAATCATTAGAAACAGCTGTAATAACACACAAGAGATTCAGCGAACGATATTACCACACATGAAATATTATGAAACAAGAACGCTGACTTCAATGCTAAGATGCCAACCAAGCTGCAACAGCAGAGCCAACTAGCATCAATGCACCCCTTTCCAATGCCAATCCTGCTTTACTAAGGGACATCCATACATAAATTACACATTTACAAAAGCGCATACAGCGGACGACGTTTAGTTACGGTAACTAATGACATTGTGGTACGTTTCATATCTGGTAATACCCAGTTCTCAAGCGCATAACAGGCAATCAGATAGCAGACGAGCCCATTAATCCAATTCGAACTAATTGCAGCGACAGACACTGAAAGACCTCGTTGAGAAAGCGTGCGAAGGCACATTTATCAACGTGAACAAACCGTTCTGGAAATCCTAGGAAGTCAGAGTGCTACACCCTCGCATGACGTGAAAGAGGGGGGGGGGATGGAAGGCTTTAGGGAATTTATTTATGGAATTGCTGCGAAGAGTTCTATTTCTACATACACCCCCCCCACACCCCCATGCCAGTGTTGTATTGGTGTCGGAGGTTGGAAAAAAAAAAGGAAGGTATTTTGGGTCGTTTTTCATCTCTCCACCTTCCTGCTCTTCCAATTTGCACAGTAGGCAGCGCTTTGTTCGAAGCTTTTGTTTCCCTACGTTTTCGGTGATTTTTTTTGTGAGTCTCCCTGCCCCCTTACTCATGAAGAACGTGGGATCCTTCGGTTCAAAGTCGAAGCTTCAAAAGCGCGTTATCGTTTCTGAGGGTAAAGCAAAGAAAAAAAAGAGTAGAAGAGGAAGAAGAACCGAAAGAGAGAAAATAGAAACTTGGTATGTGTGTTGTAAGGGGTGAAATTTCGCTGAATTTCTGAATTTCCCTTCATTTTGAAGCGAAATGAAAAGTTCAGAGCGGGGGCGTGACATCACGTGACATGAGAAAATGAAAGGAAAATCTTGGAATAAAAATTTGTCTTGCAACAAACTAAAAATTTATCTACAAAACTTCTTACTTTCTATCATGAAAACTATCTCTCTATCTAATGCAGCACTTTCGACTCTAAACATTCTAAATGATTTCTAAAATTGCCATTGTGATAAGTATTTTCTGATAAAAAAATCTGTAATTTTAAATTTAGTATAATGGGTTTCCATGATTTTCACTTTCTTATGAAAAAAATGTTAGAATTAAAAAAAAAAATCAGTTTCAAAATTTTGATACATTTGGGCGCCTTTGAGAAAAAAAAAACTATGTTTTTGGAATAATATCTCCCGAATGAAATTCTGACACCAATTTAATAGATTTTCGAATTTTGGGTGACATTCATAGACATCTATTTATTCTCTTGGACACATGGAAACATGATGCACCAAAAGGGTGGAAAGCTCGATGGAGAAAATTCATTCACATTTTTATCGTCAAAATTGTCAAAATGTATCGAATTTTGAACCAAATCCATCAACTGATTAATCGTCTGTTATTGTGTAAATTCGCTCATATGTGAACAAAATAATCCAGGAACGCAATGACTTTAAAAAATTAAAATTGGTATGCAATCCTGTAGTCAAAATTGAAAACTTGAGCCAAATTTTAGTTTCAGGTGGTTAAAAAGAAGGCCTCCAAAATTTATACCCTATTTTCATCATTATACTACAAAAAGTCCTATTATACCATTATATGCGAGAGAAATTGAGGGGCTGTGGTGGTTTGGTGGCAAGGCTTTAGAACCGGAGGTTTACAGGATCTAGACCCGATTCTATTGAAGATCCGTCGTGTAAGCGTGTCTGGTGCACGCTAAATCCAAACGTTATCCCGTTGGTGTGGGGCGGAAGCTTGGTGAGGGAAGTGCCAATTCAGGTGTCGTCTCGTCATCTGACCGCGGTTCAAAATTGCGAGATCGTCCCAAAATAGTCCTGGTGTTGCTTAAAACAGAATGTTAATATTTCATTCCGAGGCAATCATTCTCACTTATATAGTCCTCCTTCCCCAGTTTCCAATTCTAAGAAAAATAAAAATCTGAGTACTAGTAGCGGTCCTAGTGTTGCTGCACACCCGCAAATGTTCATACAGCGAGATGATGATACTTATATTAGGGAAAAGAAAAAGTTGCAGCAGCATAGGGATGTTTGTATTCTAGAAAATCAATATGAACTACTTTCAAGTACATAGAAAAATAAGACTAATATTTTTTTTTTCTTACCAAATTATTCTTATTCACGGCACAGTTTGAAATAAAATGCTTGAAGACTTACCTAGAAGAAAAAGAAAAAAATTGTTGTTACAAAAATAGTTTAATTATCATATGTAATCATGTTATAAAATGAAAGTCAAAAATTAATTTTAAATAATAAAAGCACTTTAAATTGAAAAAATCAAATGTACGTTCGTATTTAACCATCAACGAAGACAATGATATTTTATTTTTAAAAAATGGAATTAAGTCATATGATACACATGAAATGTGCCTCGCCGATTTACTTTTGGAATGCACTATGTATTTTGATATTTATTTATAAGATAACCTTAGATATATTTCCAAAATTATGCGAAATGGTTTAGTTAATATAAGGATGTTTATAAAAATAACGTGTATTAATCTTAAACATATGGTGAAATCATTACTCGAACCGTAAACTTCTAGACATAAATACTTGATTCTCAGAAGAAAAGGACTATCGATGAAATAGTGTCTCCTGATGTCATAATCACGTGACAAATGTAACTGAGCTGACAAATGTAACATTGTGTCGAGAAGTTTCATTTTCAAGATGTAAAACTGATCCCAACGTCATTCTCAGCGCATTTAAAATAGTATAAAATGTCTGTATTGTTTCGATATTAACAAAAACATCGCAGCTAACTGACAATGTGGTATTTTATAGTATCTTATCATTAATTCATAGCACTTTATTTTTGAGAAGGACTTTCACTCAAATTTTAATGACAATTTCTGACAGTTGAATAGCATTATTATACTATCAAGATTTTATACATGTAATTATTTATCGTCTATCTACCCAAGTTTCTGATCGTAATATTAATTCTAAACCAGAAAAACCAACATAAACCAGAAAAATGTCACATTTCTTTATACCATGGTCTTTTCTGAGGGCATTTCCCTTGCTAAAAATACAACCCATTGAATATTCAACATGAGAAAGGTTCTTTAACAAGATTTGTGATGGTCATTAAATATTTGATAGAATAATATTCAAAGCGGTTTCCGTTCCCCAACCACCGAGTGTTCCGGCAGACTTCAACTCTGAATGATGGTGCAGGTCACACCTCAAAAAAAGAGGATTAATATTAGACACTAACTAATAAAATATGTCTAACTATTTCCAACTTATTAACCTGAGTTCTGGGGTGTGACAAAACCGTCGAGGCCGCCGCAAGTTAAGAGGACATAAATGAAAGGATATTAACAAGGTTTTTAAAATCAGAAGCCGCAATTAATCTGAGGAGTTAAAACAGAGAGAGTATTCATTTCCGTTTTTTCATTATGTTTGACATATTATAGGATTAGCAGAATAATTAACTCAAACATTATTATCTCAAAATTAGTTTAATATATAGTGTGATTAGGTTTAAATGATCCTCGTTCAAAGATAGTAGAGGGAAAAAAAGCAAATAGCAATAAGATAAATCATAGAATCATAAGTGGTTGGAAACGAAATATAAATTATGTATATATTTCGCTACATAGAAAAATAAATGAATTTACACAGTAAAACGACCAATAAAGAAAATGATATATCTGATAAAAATTATTATTTTTATCAGTGGGTTTTATTTCATAAGCGACGGTTTAATTAACATTTGCTGTGTTAATGGCAATTTTTGTATCTATAGTATTGTTATACCAATTACAATTAATTAATGTGAATCAATCAATCAGTAATTAATATGAATCATGATTGTTGTTTATTATTATACAGATGCTGTAAGATGTCTTTTTTTTTAACGTTTCCATTGGATGCATAAATAATCGTTTGGTTCAAAACAATTTTATTATAATTGCAAAAAAGTTACTCAAATCCGTTTCTTTACAAAATCTGAAATATTGCAGAATTTGCAAATTAGTTACCTGAAACACTATAATTTCGTATTTAATTTAATATATAGAGTGATTAGAATTAAATTATCCCTATTCAGAGCATTGTAGAAAGGATATGACAAGCTAGTAATGCCGAATTTTAGCGGCATGTATATCAGAAAATAGAGAGATTATGTATTTTTTTTATTTTTCTGATAAGTATGAAGATAGATTATTATTATATACAGACAGGACTTAAAATGTACCACTTTGATCAAACGCTCATATACCTAGTAGCACACAAATACTGTAAAATACCATATGACATTGATCCTTATTCGCAATATTGTATAATATTGTGAAATATTGATTAATATTATATAATATTGTACAATATTGATTAATATTATATAATATTGTACAATATTGATTAATATTATATAATATTGTACAATATTGATTAATATTATATAATATTGTACAATATTGTGTAACAGGCTGTTATCTTCGAAATATGAATGCTTTACCACTTACAAGAAAATGAAGCGTATAGCAGACAGCAAATATTAGAAATTAAATTATTTTAGTTCATTCAAAACCTATTTTCCTCTTTCGTAAGACTATTCTGCACTAAAGGTGAACAAATAATGCAAAAATGCAATTTAAAAGTTGCTAGTAAATTAATTGTTAAATTCATATAATAAAGTGTTAAATTCATATTTGGGTGACAACGACAGCAGATAATATGAATTTATTGTCATTAATATACATGCCGACTCAGAGTATATAATCATATGATTCGTTTCTTAAAGTTCAAATACGACCTCCCCCCTTTCCCACACATACACGCGCTATTTAATGTTCATATGAACAATGTTTTCTTCTCTTAATAAGTATGAATTTAATTCTTGCCACTCGATAGATTCTGGCATTTGCTCCCTTTTATCGAAATATTTTAATTAATATCTTAGCATACCATGGCAAGTCTTAACAGGAGAAATAATTACTGAATTTGCATTGAAACTATTGCTCCAATATTACAATTTATTTAAAACACAAAAAATTAATGCATGCATTTAAATATCATGTGTATCTTTCAAGTTCTCTGTACTCAAGATGTAAATTGTTAAAATATAATCAACGCTTCGAGGGCTTAAGATGACATTTAAATCTATACAGTTTTCTAAGAGAAGTAGAACTTGTAGTTTCAAATCAGAATATCTTTTAATATTGGAGCTCGATTATACCAAAGGCTACAACTTGCGCCTACTAATTAGTTAGACTAATCTAACTAATCTGCAATTTTCTATTTTGGAGTAGGAAAGTCTGCAAATAAATCTATGCATTTTGCAATGTTTATGAATTCAGAGACATCTAAGATTCATAAATCCAGGAACTTTCATTATTATTAATAATAATAATAAAAGAGTACAATTTTTGAATATACAAATTAAGCATTTTCTTAACCCATTTATTGTTCCTGGCATTTGATTAGTACTAATATTAAAATCAACAACAATTGAATTTGATAGTAAGTATAAAACTACGAATGTCAAATGTCTATTGAATGACATTACACATTTTCATACGTTTGAGGAATATACATTAAATGTCAAGAATACGAGATTTCAAAATAAAGAATAACAATTATTGATATCTACTTTTAAATTTTGTTCAAATATATTCATTACTTTTAATGTATTGAGATCATATTCATAATTATTTAGCTGTGGGTAGATCCCATACTGTCAACTTTTTACTGATTACATTTAGTTGTCGATCATGGCATTTTAATTGTAATATGAAAAAAATACGGTACAAATGGTTGGATATGTGGCTAACATTGCAAAAAATAAGATCAATATGACAGTAAAAAAAATTTAGAGACAAATTAGATGATATCACAAACAGATCGCACAAAACGCCAAAAATTTAGTGCTAGGATCAAAGCAGGATTGTCAGCAGGAAAAGAAAGCATTTATCTAGAGATAGCAAATTCCAAAGACCTCCGAGATTTTTTTGTGTGTGTGTGTGCGTGTTTTTTTAAAAGATGTTCTTTTATTTGATTTACAAAATCCATATTTTCGAGAATATTCAGCTTAAAATTTTGTTTTGTTCAAATTTCAAAACATTAATATGGCTTTATCTCTTCTTTTCATGTTTAAAAAATCGCCTACATATCAGCGGTGTACATTACATTTTGAAGTTGGTTGACTGACAGACAAATCAACCACTTAAGCAAACTTTGCATTTACATATTTAGATTGTTTAAAAACAATTTTTTTATAGCCATTTCATTTAAAATTAATTTTTCGATTTAAATCTTTTATATGCAATACAATGAAATATTTATATGCAATTTATTATGCAGTGACAAGCAATGAAATGCTTTGTTGGTTTAATTTAATAACATTTTATGTGCAAAGTATCCACTCTAACTGTGGGTCAATAGTTAATTTCTAAGCTGGCAAAGATAAGCTTATAATTCCTAGAAAAAAAACCCCGCTCTAAATAGCATAAGGCATATTTCATTTTGATTTTAACATATAAATGTACTGCTCAAAAAATTGAGAAATTTACATTTGAATTGATTCTTCCGAATCTATTAGTCATATGAAATATTCTTAACACGTTGACATTTCAAGCAAAAAAAAAAAAAGTTCCAACTCTTTTACATTTAAAAGTTACCGAGTTTAGAAACTTCGAATAGACTATTTTAGATGATTTTAAATCATTTCAACATTTATTTGGAGGAAGACGGTCCAATCAACAGATTCTATATCCTCGAGACGAGCAATGACTACTGTCATATAATCCTTTATGCCAGCGTTTCTAAATTTGAAGTATGAGCACCTCCTAAGGGACGTGAATTCGGCTTAGAGGGTAAGCAGGAAAAAAAGAAGTAACGTTGACCATTGATATATTATATACGTTATTAATTATATAGAATGTGCTTCGATTAGGATACATAGAACAATGTTGATGATTCAAGGAGTATGCGAGTAAAATAAATAGATTGAGAAACGTCGCTTTACGTCATTCAAAGCGTTTTTTCAACTAGAACAGTACGCTTATCTCTAGCAATTTAGAAATAACCATAGGCCAAGATTAGAGTGGACAATATATACAATATTAAATTAAAATCTATAAAATTATCTGGCTTTGAATCGAGAATAAAGTTTGCGAAATTTGCATTGTTCTACACTTGTCTACCTCCCTACAGGTGTTTCTGACACATTTAAAATAGTAAGCCATTAAGTCACACTGAAACATAATCAAAACACCCCCGACAAACTTCGAGTGGAAAGGTGATATTGAACGAATTAATCGAGATGCATTGAATATCGGATGACTAATTATTAATTCAAATTCAAGCCATAAACATTAATCCCTTTGCCGTTCGTAACATTAGGAATTGCATTACAGCACACCAACTTCTACCTTTATAACTTCTTTTATTTCTTCTTATTATTTCTCTCCCACGAACCTTCCCTTTAGTGAGCCCCTAAAAAATCGCGGGTATAAAAAGTTTTAACTGATCATTCTGCTGCGACGTAAAGCCGTAAACACCCGTCATTTGGGAGCTGAAAATGTTGGAAAATGAACATAAAAATGCCGTTACCGGGATGCTATTCCTACTAGTTTCCACTCCCCTTTTCTCATATATGATACTTTTTTTTCTATCATTTCCTCTTTATTTTTTATTTATCTTTCTCACAAATAGAACAAAAATTTAGGTTTAACGGCTTGTCAAGAGAAAATGGGTAAAAATACAGAGAAAGAAAAGATTTTTAGTCCCCAAAGAAAAAATAGATCACACCGAAATGGACGGCAATGGCTCTATGCACTGTTGAATTTAATGTTCTCCGAATAATAGAAAGTAACAAAAGGGGATGGAAAAGGTTTTTAAATCCGAATGGCCTTCCTAGTGAGTGGACAGCGTCCAATATCCTTCGATCGGCATTACAGTCCGATGTTCTAGGAGTGGTATTGTAGGTGGACGGTGATTTTAACTTCTTTAACGTAACTGGACGGATATTACACGCTGAAAGAAAAGGTGTTAACAGCTTTCGAGATTCCCAGCGGGACTCAACCTCAAATGAAAGTTTGCTGGGAACTTTTTTAAACACCTCTTTGGGACTTGGAGAGAGGAGGAAGTATAAAAGAATGTTAAAGTGATAAGATTCATATAAGTTTCATTTTAAGAAACGCTGTGGAAGTCTTGGGAGATCGAGTGATGGTTATACTTTGGTTCTCTTGGTTAGGCACGTGGAAAACAAATCACCCGAGTTCTTTAGGAGGGAAAATAAGTTGGTTAATACATGAAAAGATTTTTATACAAAAAAACTGGAAGTGTTTCCATCTTTTTAATATAATTCAATACATGAAAATAGCTTCTACAATATAACTGTTTAGGATGACGAATTCTTTAATATCTAAAACTGACTTAAATGGAATAAAATAGTATTATTTACTTCATTTAGACCAATTTTCCAACTAGATGCATATGCCTAATTTTATTTAGAAATTATTGGAACTGTTAGGTATTGAGACTTGATAAGAGTGGACATTCAGTAGTAGTATATTAATACTAGATTATAATTATAAATAAATCACATAAATAAGAATTGTAGTAATCAAAACATAATTATAACAGCTTGTAAATGAAATTTGTTTACATTATCTTTTCTTTCTGCTTCAAGCTGTTTAAAATTTAAGGTCTTTTTACTTTGTTTCTTTTAAAATTGTGCTGAATTGCCATTCATTGGTGATAAGAAATTGTAACTGATAGAAATGTATACAATAAAGATTTTGATCCCAAAATTTAATCTTTGTAAAATTCTCAACGTGCATCAAATAAGTTAAAAACAAACGGTGATGTTTTTATATTTGCATGAAATTAGCAATATTTGAACAATAAAAAAAATGTAAGTAAGTTTAAAGTTCGTAAAAAAAAAAAAAAATGTCAATTATTTCCTGCCTTTCCTAATTGAAAATTTACAGTTACTACTTTATAAGTCTTAAATTTGTTCTGATTTACCATTTATAACCATTAATAGGTGGTAATTAATATTAAAAAAATATTAAACTTATAACCTAATGCCAAAAATGTTAGCAATTATTCTAATCATTATTCTCCAGGTAATGAAGTGTTAATTTATTTCTTTAATTATTTCGGCACACGATTTTGATAGATAGTAATTTTGATTCTATAATATACGTTGAAAAGAAAACGATCTATCCATTTGTACAAATATATAAATAACATTTGTGTGTGTGTGTGTGTGTGTGTGTGTGTGTGTGTGTGTGTGTGTGTGTGTGTGTGTGTGTGTGTGTGTGTGTGTGTGTGTGTGTGTGTGTGGAATTTTGCATTTTGCGCTTTCTGATCATATCGGTACAAAAGTGATAAAAGGGTTTTCTTTTTTCTTTTTTTTCTCTCTAAGAAGATTTAACTGAGATTTTCGCTGTATCTTCGGTATTCATCCACTGTACTTTCACTAAATAGATTTCTGCTTTTCAGTATTCCTATCATGCTTTGGGCGAATTTTTGCCAGATCCATTCTTGCTATTTTCAGGCAACATTGTTAAAATTTCGTTCATTTTGATACAGGAATCTACACAATGAGATTTTTATCGATTGCACTGCTCTTTCTAGAAAATACCATGTTTCAAGTTCGTTTCATTTCTTACAGACGCGTGTTGAAAATTATATTTTTCGAAGCTTAATTTACAGTAATAGTTAAGTTATTTTTTTTAAATCTGAGCTTTAGTCAGTGTGATTGCACCATGTTGATAAAAGCTAATTTCCCCCATGCATGTGTAATGTGCTCGTGCAGGTTAAATTTTATTTTTATTTGGTGCAAAATAAATTGTTTGAAAAAATTCTAAAAATATACTTTAAAAATTGATTAAAAACAAACGTAATTGCGGATAAACGCCAAAATTTCGTTCAATTTTCAATTTATTCAAAAGAATTAAATTATTTCAAAAAAGAAATTGCTCCGATGTACACATTGCAAGTCTCAAAGTATACATAAACAAGCAAGCTTGCTTGTTTGTTTGTTTGTTTTAGGCGAATCGGTCTAGCTTGCAGAAAGCCCCCCCACACACACACACATACATTCATACTTATAAGTATGAAAGTATAAGTAAAGATAGATAAAGATTTGGCAAGCCATATTTTAATTTGAATTCGACATTTAGTTAATCTAAACTATTATTGTTTTAGTGGATGATAAAGTAATTCTTCGCAACCTTCTGTTGTAAAATATTAAAATAAAGCATTAATATAATATCCCTATCCTATATGCACTTTCTGACACAAGTAGTAATTGAAAAAAATAACATCCGTTTAACCAATAATAATTACTTTATGGAATACTCTATTTTTATTATTTTAATTTGCAGATAATTTTTATGTGTTAGTTTGTGTTTAGATGTCTTAGGCAAACATAACATGAAAAATCTAGGATATTGCAGTGTTTAACCTATAATACTTTATCAACATATAATGCAGCTCGTCTTTTGCGCGATAAACCTAGACATGCTTTCAGTTATTCACAATATTTCTCTGACCTTCGATTAATGTTTCTCACTGTTGCCACATAAGACTGCTCAACTTTGAAATATGTCAGAAGGGGAGAAAGAAGTAAAAAAAAAAAAAATATTATATCGTCCAGACCAATTTACTATAGACGTGCCCGGGTTATTCAACCCCTAGAGCACTGATTAAGCCGTTAATTGGGCCCCACCCTGGGGATAGAAAGGCAAGGGGGCTCGGTCGGACATCACCTTTCGTCAAGCGTGTCGCCAGCTGACAGGATATAAAAAAGACTGGTGCAGGAAAAAATTATCACCACCACTACCCTTGTGCTCGAAGAAAAGTGGAAAACAACCACACCCTTTCCCGGAAGAGGCTTTACCGCCGCTAATCCATTCCCGAATCTCTCCAGGAATGCTGGATGCCGATAAAGCTTGCATCTGACTAGAGTGGATTTGGTTGGAAATAAATGGGGTGCTCACAAATCTTGTAATGCAGTCTTTTTATGCAATGATAAATTGGGCTGTTTTGATTGAATAGGGTTTTTTTTTCTTGTCATGTGGCCCTTACTGAAGCTAGTCTAGAGAAGGAAATTAGGTTCAGATATCAACATGATGGCATGGAAAAAATTCATATATGCGTTTGATAAATCAAATGCAAAATCACAGAATCGAAATCTCTAATAACAGCCATCGAAAATATAAAACACTGATATCCTGATGTCACGGTTGATGGCAAGATGTCCAGTGGTAACCGTATATGTTGATGATGTGCCAAATTAAAAACAATTAGTTAAAATAAAAAAATAATATTTAGAATAGTAATATGCTCTGATCTGCCACTTTATGCTATACTTTGGTCTATTCTGATTGAATCGCATATTCCCTGCTGTGTTGTTGAAGGTATCGAAGATAGTTGGCTTGCAAATATAATTTAATTCCATATATTAGCAGTCAAATATATCAATGATGTACCAAATGCAAAATAATATTAAAATCTTATTGGCTACCAAATGAATCAAGCTTAGTGAAAACCTCGAGGTCATAAAAGCTATTCAGAGATGAAAGAATTGAGTAATACAGAAATAACTTTTTAGTTATGTATTAGAAGTAATTACAATTTTGCTAGATTTAGTCACAGTCCCTTTACGATTATTTATTTAAAAAAGATAACAAATAAGGATCACTGATTAAGTCACTTTTTCATTTCTAAGGCGGTTCTGCTGATAGAAATCTGAAAAATGTAGCTACATAGTCTATCTTTCCGTGTAGTAGTTTTTCACTCGAATAAAGTGACATTCCTCGGTTAATAAATTTGTACAGGACGTTAGCAATATGGGTACGTAAAGTTTTTAAAATAAAGTAGGCTAAAGATAGATATTTAAAGGCCTGAAATTCCGATCTATGGAATAAACAAGAAGTGACATTTTAGGAATAATCCTGTATTATTTGAAAAGAATATTAACGATTTCATTAGAAGTGATTTCAACTAAAAATTTGTGTTTATAAAAGTAGGAATTAAAATACGTGTGGAATTCCAAGTTCTTCCAATCACCCCTCTCCCCAAATATATGCAATGAAGTCCATGTGATGTAACAGTTACATGTTAAAAGTAATTGCACATGTCATTTTACATCCAACTGCGCAATATTTGACGTTAAGCAGAGTATTGGAGCAATTTACTCAACAGTAGCTCTGGTACTAAAAAACTGAAATCAAACCAAAACAAGCTGCGCCGTGGCACAGTAGCACAAAAATTGGAAAGGTACTTTTGAAAAAAAATGACATGAACAAGAACTGATTTCATTTATAAGAAAATCAAGCATCTACAAATTTGGCAATAAAAATTTGGATTTAATTTGCTCTTTAAGAAATTTATTTACAATCATTTACATTTCAAGGGATATTTCTATAGAGTAATTAGCAACTGCAAAAGCCGAGCCATTCTAAACTGTAAAGCCACTACATATTTAAAATTCCTTTCATCAAATTTAAATTTAACATTTTATTTCACAGTGGAGCAGCTGGTTTCCTTCTAGCACAGAATGTAGCAATTAGGATTTTCATAACCATCTCAAGACAACATCTTTTTTTAAAAAAAGAATGCTACAAAAAGGAATAAAAGCATTAAACACAATAACATGCACGCTGAAGCAGTGATGGTCTTTTACAAGCGGCAACGTGTTAAAAGAAAGAAGGCAACTTTTCCACTAAGCCAAGAAATTCGAGCACGGAAAATGCTAAAACTTGCAAAAGAGCCAACTTTTATTTGCGTGTTTTGAGAAGAACACCATTTAAATTCTGAGCTTCATGCAAGGACGGATCTTTCTAAATTGTGATGTTTTGTACTTCATCAAAACAAATGTAGGAGAAGTAATTCAGAAGTATGTAAACTCAGAAATTCAAGAAGACGAGAATTCACCCCCTTCCCTCCCCCTCCTCACATCACCCTCTTAAGTTACAGAATTTGTAAAATTTGAACAGTCGGCGAAGTCTTTAAATAAATTCATCAACATCTGGCGACAGCTGAATTCGTACAAAAACGAAATCTTTCTGGTAGAAAAAGTTTGACTGAACTCGATGTTGGCGATATTTTCTTACCGAGGGAGGGAAAAGGGATTTAGTTGTACTTAATTCGCAGCCATTAACATTTCATTGAAAAATCCATCGTAATTCAAGAAATAGAAGTTAAATATTAGAATATGTTATGGGAAACAATGTAATAAGTTAAAAACACAAAAGTTTAAGATAAAAATATATCGCAACTGAAGAAAGCGAATTCAAATATAAATAAGCTAATGTGTATATATAACATATGCATTCATAATTTAACAGGAAAGCATATTAAATGTATCTGATAAGTATGATGTGATTAATTGGCTATTACCGCTAGAAATAATAAAGATGAATATGTGTGTGCTGGTGTTGGTACTCCCCAGAGCAGACCTTTTGACCTACAATCACCAAATTTGGCACATTTTTGTAAACCTTGAACGGTAAAAATGCGCATCTCGGAGCGATTCTATTAAAATTTTAATAAGAATTTTAAATAATTATAAATTAAGCTAAATTTTGATGTTTCCCGCAAAAACTTCCCAAAATATGATTGCCCAAACGTATAACTTACATAGTTCCAAATCTTAAAAAAAAATGTCTTTTTACTTTTTAAAATTAACACTAATTAAATAGTGGTATAAGTGTTCCTGAATTCCGGCTTTTAAATTTTTTATTTCTAATTTCCATCAATAAATTACATTGCTACCCTGAAATTCAAATCGTTTTCATTGTTTCATCAATGAAAACTCATTGTTTCATCAATGAAAACGATGTTGTAATTACGTGATTTTCATGTTGTGATTCGACATGTTGTAATTACGCGATTTTCTTCCGTTGTTGAACGCAAAAGAAGAAGAATGTTGTTTAATATTCTGTACAGCTTACATTCAGAATAAAAGAATGATTACAATTTAGAATGATTACGAAGAACCGTACAGTTGTTTCTAATAGTACTAGGATGTCACGAAACCGATTTCCATGAGAAAAGTTCATGTACTCAATGGACAGAATGCCACCAATCTTTATTAATAATAAAGATAAACATGTGTATGTATGTATGAGTAGAAGTTCTACATGCCAGGTCGTCTAACATACAACTATTGAATTTGATGCATATATATTTGAAAGGCGGAAATGAGCACCTCGAATCTATGTTTTTTAAATTGAATATTAGAATTTTAATGAATTAAAAATTAAACTGAATTTGTGAGGGTTCTTCGATAATTTCCACAAATATCAATGCTCAAGTGATTTTTACAGCATTTCAAAATATTTTCAAAAAAAAAATATTGTCTTCTTAATAATCTCAATTTAATACTTGTACAATTTTTTCCTGCATTTCAGAAATTTTTTTAAACAATTTTTACTTTCTCTTATACATAATATAGAGAAAATATAGTAACCATAAAAAAATTCGAACTCGGAAATTTTGACGAATCTCCATGTTTTCGACCTCACTGAGTTCAAAAAACACATTTCTGGAAAATGTCAATCTGTTTGTCAGTGACAAAGAAAACTCATTAACACTTTGAGCTAGTCGGTTGACATTTGGTATACGGTCTTTACATCAATATTGCAGGTTTCAGTGAGATTTTGAGTAATATCCGCTCAGAGAAAATCTGCCAGTCCTGCTGTTCAAATAAGTTAATGCGATAACGACAAAACGAAAAGAACTAGATTCGATACACAGATTTAGCGCCCATACGGCAGATATCCGACACATTTCGAGCTAAATATAAAACAGGGTGATTATATGTTGGTCTGTGCTTTCAAAAACAAGTAAATGCGATCGTTCAAAAACGCAGTGACTTAAATATATCAGATTTGGAATGAGATTGTGTGACTACAAATGCAGTTTTGTGTCAGATCTTTATTTCAATCGGTTGAGGAAAACAATCGGTGTCTAAAGCACAATTCGATTTTCTGTTAACGGCATGCTAGCGATTAATCGCCAAAAATCTCTCCAAGGATGACATGAAATGCTCAATTCCCTGCAAAATTTAATATTCCGTAACTATTGTACGCAAATGCCATGTTAGGAAGGCTTCACTAGCATGACAAGTTTATTAGAGTATGCTAAAAAATTTGAGGAAGATCACTCCGTTTAAGTGTTTTTTTTTAATTCCCAACAATAGTTTCTCTGAAATTCAAACCATGTACCTTATTTCATCAAATGTTTTATCGCATGATTTTCTTCCATAGTTGAAAACTGAAGAAGAAGGATTCTGTTTAATAGTGGTGCAATTTATATGGCCATTAGAAAAATTAAATGACAATGCTGTGAAATTTAGAAGACAAATGAAAATAACAGTTACATATTTATTAGAGCTATGATGTCATAGAGTATAGTAGAGAGAAACATTCATGTCCATAATAATCAAAATATATACAATACTACAAACGAAACCGGCTTGGATGCATGATAATTTGACAGAATCATGGACGTATATAAGCAATTTAATAGATATTAAATATAAGCAATATTCTCGGCGATCTTGCTGGTTGTGAAACGAACCTAATTAATAAAGCGCCCACTCACAGTGTTCGCGTATTCGAATAATCCAAAACGTCTGATCGTTGTCTGAACAACCAACATAAATATACCGAGTTCTTTATCTTTCGAAAGTACAAAAATAGTTTCCAAAATAAATCACCTTTTAATTGTTCGTGGTCTCAAATTGAAATTTTCCTCTGCCATTATTCATACGCAAGAATGGAAAAAAAATTAGAAAAAGGTTATCAATCTTCTGAGTACAAAACACGAATCAACGAACACATAAAAATGCGAATTCAATTTATGTGGAATTGCATTTTATTTTTTTTTCTCTCATTCTACAGCATAGAGGCTGGTGACACCCAAGCTCGTTCCCGAACCCCAGTGGAACAAAGCCAACCAATCAAAGAAATAATTGATGCCCGAAATAACAACTCATAAATTAAAGCAACAAAAATCCGCACCGAAAAAAAAATCGGTACAATGAGTGGAATTGAATGCAGCGCGTTACTTGACATGGGTTCTTGTGTTGAGAGGGTATCACGTGAACCTGAATACGTCGGAAGCGCCTATTGTTGCTCACTCATAAGCTTCTACGTCAAGGTCGTCTTTAGATGCGGTTTGGCGGCGTTGGCTTCCCGCGCGCGTCAGAATTTTTTTTTTCCCCCACCTCTCCTGAGGAAGAGCTATTGGGCTGCCAAAACTATGATGCTCAAAACTTATGTGATCATACGCTGAATTAGCTGGAACAAACCCCAATTTTGACTGTTTGTTCCAGAATTAAAAAGGGTCTGGAATTTGAACTGAATGCTTGGATTGTCCCCAATTTTTATTTAAAGAAAAATAGCTCGCATTGAACAAACAAAACTGATTTAATTTTAAAACTAATTAAAAGTAGTGAAATAAAAAAATAAGTAAAGAGTAATTAAAATTATAAAAAAATATAGTAAAAAATGTATTTTCCTCATGATCCTTTACTACATGCATCGTGATAACTCGCATAAGCCAAAACAGTTCTAATTTGAAAACCTCGCGTCGAATTTATTCCATTGTTTTTAGAATTAAAATTAATTTTCCACGCTTCAAAATTCAAAAAAATGTCTGCTGTTCAATGAAATTCAAAACGTTTTCATAATTTCATCAAACATTTAATGATGTGATTTTCTTCGATTGCTGGAAGCTATAGAAAAAGAATGTGGTTTTATATTTATAAAAAGTACATGAAGAACAAGAAAGTGAAGTTAAGTATCGCGAAAGTTAGATGAATTGGTCAATTGTTTTTCAATAGCACTCATATCGGACTTAATTTCATGTGATTCGTAAACACAATGAACAGAACAGATTATGTAGGGTATTAAATCAACACAACTTTAATTTTAAAACAATTTTTTTTAATTTAATAATTAAAAATACTTCTTTGAAAAAAATCATGAATATCAAGTAATGAATAAGAAATTCAACTGAAATTCAACACAAACAATAAATCCAATAAACTTCTATTGTAATTTTTTTTTTCCTTTTTTTTTTCTGTATAGAATTCACTTGCAACATATCGCCTTCCGACTACAAATTGTATCGCGAAAAAAAAAATTGTTTTAGTTTGATTAATATGTTTTTTAAGCTAATCCATGGACGCTCGAATACTTATGTAAATTACATTATTTTTAACCATTTCAGAAGCATTACCCAAACGACATCCAAAGAGTTCGTATGAGTTGGTTAACAATAATTGTTTCTCACATCTTCCCAGTTTTTAGATGTTTATCTGTTTTTTATATATAAATTCAACTTATTATACACTCAAAATAAATAGAGTGGACTTCAATCAAGGCAACTAATTACAACTGCTACATTAGAAAAGAGGGAAACAACGAGATGGAATTAAAATTGTTCCATTAAATAGTTATTTTGCAACGAAATTCTTTGGTAGACCTGGCAACAGTCGGAAGAACTCAAAAATCGTCTGCTAAAATAACAGAATAAAGAATATAAAGTAAAGGGAATGTTTGCTTTCGGAGAGAAAAATAAATATTTAAGCGATTACCCGCGCACGATTGCTTGGAAAAAGTAAGCAGGCGAGGCGCATCTCAACTCGTGCATTCCATCGATCAAGTTCTTAAAAAGATTCCAAAAATCCCGCAGCACAAAAGCATTCGTCAGGATCTGCTTATCTCTTCCCCCAAAACCCCATTTAGTGCCAATAAATAAATATATTACTCATCGGACTTGCATAGAACTCAAATACCTTACTTAAATCCCCCTAAAGACAACCCTAAGAAAAAAAGCAAGAAATAAAAGTATCCATATAAAGTCAAAAGACAGAAAAGCCTTTCTCTCGCAAGCTATCGAAGAGATCTTATGTCTTTTAATCTGGTTATAAATATTACACGTGAATCGTTCAGAGGGTTCCAATAATAAGATTTCCAGCCTGCATCCTTACAAATAAGTAATTACCCGAAAAACTGGTGACAAAGGCGTGTGCAATAATGACGGAACTGGGAAGAGGGGTCGAGGGAGTGATTTCGATTTCCTCCGCGTTAGGGTAGCCTAACAGGACACGGTTATATCAGGGAATGACAATGACACAACAAAACGCCATGTTTGGCCACTGTTTTAATTTCCTGGGTTTAATCACTACTTGGGAAATAAGTGAATGAATGAATGCGTGATTTTCTTATTATTTTTCCGATAATTAAACTAGAACGGGAATGGGGGTTGGATTTTTCATCAGGGCCTTCTTTTCTTTTTATCGGCTTATTTATTAAAGCACTGAGATAGAAAGAGAAATAATAATCAACTCTTTTCAGTGAAAAGGGTGGATATGGAGTGAAAGGAGAGATGGATGGCGGCCATTATGGGAATCGATGAATAATAATGGCGTTGTTTGCTAAAATAATGGTTATTAACCCTAAACATTATTTGCTTTCATGTATCAATGCAGAACACTTTTTAAACACTGTTTTCAGAAGCACGCAGGAAAGGCAAGTTAAGAGCGAATCACTGCGATATGTAATGAATAGTGATTGATGAAGTCCTTATGAAAAGGGAGACTATTAGGTGATAATATGAGAGGTTTTTAGCAGACAATCGCTTTGAATTGGAATAAATTTACATTCTATAAAAAAAAAGTGGAACTCAAAAATATATTACAACAGCAGCAGAAAATAATATATATATATTTGGCATGTTACAATAATTAGGTTACAATGTTTGGAGACGAAACTAAAAAATACGAATCACTCTTTCTAAATTTCCATGCTCCACTGACATAAAAAAAAAGAAGTTTTTATTATAAGTTTCTAGAAGATGAAGTGAGTTTATATCAGATAAGACAATACCCCCAAAAGAAGTTTTTAGCGTATATGAGCATTCGAATAGTTAATAGAGAAAGCTAGCAACATTTCAGGATACTACTAATTAGCATAATGGTAATGAATTGTTATGATTCACTCTGAACTTCTGGAATATGTAAGTATATAAAAACAACAATGCTGGCTTATTCTCACCTCATAATGGGTATGAGGTGAGAAAGATGGGTGAATTGTGACATCTTTTCGAAACAAACTTATAAGAAAGTGAAATTAGTGAACGCGAATGAAGTGAAATGAGAGCATACTAACAATGCTTTACGCACACATAATTGCGTAACAAAACAATAGTGAAAGCTATCAATATTTGGGTTATCCTTAGTTAATGTCATGAATATGAACTCTCAGCTAGTACAGTGCATGTTACGTGTAAGCTCATACATACACGTTCATGCACATAATCTTATGTCTACACTGAAAGTTAGTTTTGCTCAGAATTTATATGAAAGTGAATTATATAAAGGCATATCAAATCTGCGAACTGTAACAGATTCCTTATGTCTTGAAAGAATCTGATAAAGAAATAAAAATACATGAACTTAGTTAGAACCAGTTTTAGACTTCAGCGAATTTATTTATTTATTTAAAGGTGAGATGATGAAAAGTTAGTAGTAACTGAATATATGTTGTGAATACTAGATACGCGTTTTAGCAAAATGTACTCAACATAACCATGAAAAAAAAAAATATGGCGACTTTATGTTTTAATTTCAAATTATCAGTAAGTTTAACAAAAGATTCTTTTTCTTTTCTTTAAAAAAAAGTGTTGTAAATTTGGATGCTTGATATTCGAATGGACGTACATTCTTCAAATCATTCAATAAAAATTTTCTAAAATAATATGGACAATGGTATATTATTTTAAAAAAAGACAAAACTAATAAAATGTTTCGATAAATTGTCGTGCTCTCATGTGTGTGTGTGTTTTTTTTTTCAAAGTCTGAAAGTAGAAATTTGATAATATTATGGACAATACATCCAAGAAGCGTTTTAAAAGATAAGAAATGAATTCCTAAACCTTCCGCCTACTAGAAGTAACAATTCTAGCGAATGCATTACATTCTGCATTTCATTGCAATAAACCATTCTACTCTAAATATTTTTACAACTGAATTCTTTGTGCGCATTTTGTAGCTGAATGAGCAAGCCAAGGGAATTTCTGAGCAAAATAGCGTCCTTTATCATTCCAGTCCTGGCCATCCATCCGTCCTTTATAAAATATTGTCCTGGTATTGATTTTCCATTACATTCTACCTATACTCTACCCATGCCATTCCGTTAAATCAAGATTCCCACCAATGAATTAATTATTTGTGCCCATTTTACTACAGACCGTAAATGGTATCTATGCTTACCACAAATTCTTTTCCTATAGTAGCTATTAAAATAAAGCACTCTTATATGGTTATGTTGTTATAATCATTTCTAATTAAAATTCAGATCTTGCTACGTCTTGAAGAGGTTCTATAGAAGCCCATTTCATAAAATTAATTTTTTAAAATAAAATAAAAATAAAGCTGGAAAATATTTCTAAATTCAGAAATATGATTTGCAACTTTTTTTCATTGTTTTAATAAGACGCATGAATTGTTTTTGTTTCTTTATGAAATTATTCGTTTCTAGAAGATCTTTCTTACAATTACAAGAAAAACTTCGGAAAGATATGTTTCCAATTATTTTGAATCCAGAAATTGCATAAATAAATGATTAAATGAAATACATGATAGATATAAAATTAAATATATAATTGATTGATATACAATTGTATAATTGAATTTATACATCTTTACTTAAAGTGCAAATTTAAATTACTGAAAATTTTATTTAAGACCTTAAATTATCCGTTTATATTTGCTCCAATTTCTTGTTCGTAAATACCAATTGTTGCAGACAAACACAATATTCTACAATTTCTCTATTAATGCAAACTTTTAAAATTTTCTATTGCTTTATACCAATAATTTTTCTACACATTTTTAAAACATTAAAAATTTAAATAAAATTAATTTTTGAACTGGATTCGTTTGTTATATATTTTTAAAGTTTAATACAAATACCAGGAAGTAAAATGTCTTTCACCAGCAAGTAAATATTTATATTCGATCAAAACTAATTTTTTGTCAGACAGAATAAAGGGGAAAAAATTCGGTATTCTGGTCCAACAAATAAAATATATATGAAAAAAGAAGCAGAATTTTCTACTGCAATTGTTTTAAAAAATATATGCGGTTTAAAACAAAAAAAATCAAGAAAATATCGATACAATTCAATGGTAAAACAAGTTTTAATAATGAAATTACCTGCACAATCGATAAAAATCTCATTTTAAAGATTCCTATATCAGAATAAACGAAATTTGAAGTATGATGCCTGGAAATATCAGGAATTGATGGGGCTGAATTTCGCCAAAAGCATGATAGGAATATTGAAAAGCAAAAATGTATTTAGTGAAAGTATAGTGGATGAATGTCGAAGATATAGCAAAAATGTCTGGTTGAATTTTCTAGATTCGAAAAAACTGCTCTCACATTTTCATTCCAAAATATTCAGAAAGCACAGTCTGCACAAAATGACTATGTATATATACTTATATACACAAATAGATTATTTTCTTTTTTGACAATCATTTTTATTATTGACAATGACTTTTTATTATCAAATCAAATTTCTCCCAGTCGAAATCATATGCTCGAGCCATTAAATAATAATAAAAAAAAAAAAAATAAACACCTAATTATTTTAAAAATAATGAATATAATAATTGTTATTTCTTTTACATATGATTTTGATAGCAATTTTAAGATTATCTTTTTTTGTTATCAGTTACGACCTATAAACTGGTATAAATAATAAAATAATTTCAAGACTAACTAAGTAGTAATCAATTTTATTTATTAGTAATTAAATTAATTATTAATACTATTAAATTAATTTATTAGTAGCAATTTATTTACTATTATTTATTGACAGTGACTTTTTATTATCGAATCAAATTTCTCTGACGAAATCATATGCTCGAACCGTTAAATAAAAAAAATAAATACCTAATTATTTCAAAAATAATGGAAAAAATAATTGTTAGTTAATTTGACATATGCATTTCGATAACGATTTTAAGATTATTATCTGCTTTTCTATCAATAATTTCAAGACTAACAAAGTAGTAATCAATTTCATTTTCTATTATTTAAAACGAGTTCTAAATTCACCTACATTTTTATTTATTGTTCGAATACTGGTGATCGCATGATAATATAAAAACATCACCTTCTACTTTTAACTATTTGATGCAAGTTAAAACATTTTTCAAGACTGAATTTTGGGATCGAGACTTTTATTATATGTTTTTCTCATTATCAGTTACGAACTCTTAACGACTTTGAATTTCAATTCAGCACAATTTCAAAAAGAACAATAAAAAAGACCATAGATTTTAAATAATTAGAAGCAGAAAGAAGATATAAAAGATTTTATTTTAAATCTATTTTAATTATCGTTTGATTACTTCGATTTTTATTTATTGTTCAAATAATCTTTAACGAATAATATCAAAAATGTCTGTTTTTTTTCTTGGAGAACTGATGCATCTTGGGTAATCACATCATTTTGTGTTAATAAATATTTTTTTTTGTACTCTTAAAACCTAACCTCAAAACATATTACTGCATACAAGTTCTTTAATTCGCGTGAAATCTGCAAATTGTCATATTACAGTCATAAAATTTTTAAAGCAAGGTAATAAAATTTTAGAATTAAAAAAGAAAAGCCCACGAGAAGCAACTGAGCATGCGCCAAATTAAACAATTCACTTGAATACAACATTTTAAAGATGAAGAAGAATTAAAAGTTCTAAATATTAAATGAAAAATGGAAAAAAAATAATAAAAGTGCTGAACACTATAGCAAATGCACAACGAAAAAAATTATCGATTAAATAAAGGATATATCATAAATTATTTTAAAAAACGATCAATAGATGAAATGCAACACATAAAAGAAAAAAAAAAACAACAACTAAATAGTCAAAAGATATAAGAGAGCACATTAAAAAGCGATTAAATTTTTATCTCTTGAAATAAAAATAATATTTAACTTTGAAGAATTTTATAGGAGGAACATTTTATATAATCAAACACCTTAACTTATGCTCAATTAGGTATAAATGACATTCTTCTAAACATGAAATTTCAATAAAAGTTTTATTTGAATTCTTTCCGCGTGTAGATGTTCACAAAATAGTTCCCGTCAAACATATAAGCTGAATTTAAAAATAAAGTCCTCATAAAATAATACTTGAGACGTGCATTCTTCTAAAAAAAAAACGCCCAACCGTCAAACTAATTTTTTTTACTGTCAGTGCGTGAAATTAAAGAATGATTTGATGAGGTTCCTTTTCTGTCTACTTAGATGAAGATTAATGATATGTTTATTTTTCATTTTCATAAATTACACATTGCCAAAACGCTTGCATAAAAAGTGGAGCAAACATTCACACAAAAGAAGGCATTCGTGAGCGCGTTATTCCTCTAGAACGATCCAAAAAAGTTGAAAAAACAATGCGAATGCTTTTCTTGGAAAGATAGGTGCAAAATTGAATTTTACAGGTGCAGGGGGAAAACGTTCTGTCTAAAATTAAATACAAAAATTGGCATGTCAAACGAAGTTTTTGGCGTAACGAGGGCTGTCTATTTTTAAAAGTGAGACATTTTCCTCCCCCATATCGTCGGCCTTTTAACATTTACTAAACTTGCAACAAATGCAGAAACGGCATCTGTTGATTTGAAATCTTGACACTTCCGAATTTTAGTTTGTTTCCTGATGTTCTGGATCCCCAGAAAGCAATGTAAAACAGTAGGTTTTAAATCGTCTGCCATTTTGTAGCTAAAGAGCAGCTGGAGGCTTTTCAGAATTTATTTTTATTCTAAGACTAAAACATACTTTCCATAGTTCAGGAAATGTATCTAGCTAAAAATCTATGTTGGCTTTGTACTTGAAGAGTAAAAGTTTACGATAAACGCATTTCGAATTATTGGAACATAAAAAAAAAAATTACCATTTTCGAATAAGAATGTGAAATTATTTGGAAAGTTAGGCAATTCGAACCCCATCATGTTAAGAATTTAAGGTTTACTAATGATAACTACCGAAAAACATGCATTTTACCATTGAAATTTGTATCATTTCCAAAGGTTTCAAATAAAATAATTAATAATGGAAAAATGCAGTCCTAGGTTTTTTGTTGTTATTGTATTTCGCAAAATAGCTATAATTCAAATAAATTATATAATTTGATTTGATTCCTTTTACTGCATTCAATTGACATGAAGTAGAACTTAGCTACTTTGTTAGAGAGGAAATTATTAATTGCTTGCATATATTTTAATGATTTTTTTTCACTTTAAAAAAGCATTTATTGAGAAAAATTGGTACAGTATATATCAATCAAAATATTCCCCATCATGTTCAACTTTTTTCCATTTTCGTCCAATAAGTCTAGCAACTTATTGTCTTCGAATTGTTTTGGTCCTCCAGGCCGTTTTTTGCCATTGACATCGAAATCGACACTCTTAAATGGTTGAAACTAAGACCGACAATTGGATATGACGGAGTAGTATCACCATAAGTTTCTAAAAGGGTCTGACGGGCTTTGGTAGCAGATTTCTTCAAATCAAACGAAAACAGCAATGAATGTCGAAAATGCAATTTGAAGCGTTCCATGATTGGGCCTTTATAAACTGAATAACTCAACAACTTTAAATGGAAAGCTTTCAAAATGATAATAATAAAGTAATAGTAAATTGGTAAAACCCAAAACCATTGTCTCTTATATAGATACTTCACATGTTTACAAATAGATGTCGCTGATTAAAATACATACAAGCATCTAATATGTAATTTTTTTTTTTTGTGTGTGTGTGTGTGTGTGTGTGTGTGTGTATGTGTGGAAGAAAAGCTTATGTATCATTCAGATTTTGATGATTATCTCATAATTAATATTTAATTTTTGGCAGAAATATGAATGAAGCATATTTGCATCATTGCGCCAAGTAGAGTTGTGTACTCTTTTGAACTATAATGTTAAACAAATATTGAACACAACAATTCTCTGCAGGATTAATAAAAAGCATGGAAATATTATTCAGTGCAACGAATCAGCCGCAAACGATTTCCGTAGTTCCTCCACCCCACACTACCGGTCTGGAAACCCCTCATCGCTACAATGCACATAATGCGAAAATGAATTATTCCACGAGGTTATTAAATTCCAACGCTGATTATTCTATTAATCAATACTTCTTAGCGTCTAATTAATAATTTATAATGAGATTAGAATTGAATGGTGGTCATAGATGGCTGCTTCTCCTCCGCCTTGTCATTTCGGGACCGGATGCAAGACTGTAGGTAGGGTAATAGGGAAAAGAAAAAGAGAGGGAGTTTCATCATTGTAGTAAAAGCTGCTGATATCGACTTCGGCTCAATTGTGTCAGCGGTTGCCATGGGGACCCGAGGGGGTGGGGAGGTTGGAAGGGGGAGAAGGGGAGAGTGCACAGAATTTTCGCTGGTGCGGCGTTATTTTCATTCTGAACACAACAGATTTTGAAATTATCAGGTTCCTTCGCTGATAATGAATGTTTCACCGGCTTAACAATTCCCGATATTTTCTTGTGCGCTAGATAGAATACGTGCGCCGCGCTTCCCCAAACGATTTTTGGACTTCGAACTGAACTGAATTGAACCGGAGGAGAAGGAATTCATTTTCTCTCATTCGCGCGCTCTTTCATTTAAAATTCCCCCCTCCCTTTTTCTGCACCGCTTCCCTCCCCACGTTTTATTGAAAGGTTTCATTCGATAATTAAAGTAATCGCCGCGAAGTGAAGTGAAGTTATGATTAAGAAAATAATTCATATAAATGGGAAGTGAACTGAAGGAATTCGTTACGCTTATTCGGAATTATTTTAAAGATATGTAAAGCTACCAAGTAATTAAGTCTGAACTGAAAATTTTCACTAAGGAAATTATAAGCAGATTGTTTGAAAGACATATGTAATATCGCGAATCTTTAATGCGTGAAAATTGGGAAACGCTTTAGCACTAACAGCTTTTCAGTAAAGCTTTATGTTGGCGTTGTTTTGAATATAGCATGAAGTTTCATGTTAGATATTCTAAAATAACAACAAATTTAGCTCTAACTTAAATATCTTATTCTTTGGGACCTGGTTATATGTTGAAAGTTATAATGAAACGTAACAGATTTACGATTAAGATAAATATACAAGGAATAGCAATGAATAAATTTCCAGGTTTGAAATTTTCCTCGAGATTTTACGAGTTGTAGCAATCGTCGTCTAATCCAAATGCGAAAAATGCAATGAATAAATAAATATATTTAAGAAAATCTGCATATAGTAATGACAGTAAATGTAATCCTGGGATTAAAAAAGTGTTTTCAGATTTCAAATCAGTGTTGATTTTACGCATGTATAAGCCATGTCTACATTAAATAAAATTCAAAAACTTCACCTACAACACGTTAATATATTATTTTTGCTGAAATATATTCATGCAAAACCGGAAACAAAATTATATGTTTCCCGCAAGAAATAAAATAAATTCAAATTGCTAGTCCAAAATATTAAATCAAAGTGATATTTTAGGCTTTATTCGTTTGTCTTTAATTTATTTTAAAATTTGCTCTTCATTACATAATAGCGATAATGTGCATATATAGCACGGAGGCACATGCAAATGTTAAAATTCAGTACACAAAAAAATAATAATAAAAAAAAAAACGAAAAGAATTGCTGCAAAATATACTTAAAAATATTTTTTATAGTTATAATAAAAATTTTTATCATAAAAAAACTTATTTTTTGCATTTCAAGGTCGTGCAAAAGTGGATTATTTCACAGTAATATACTAGGTAGTTATTGAGGAAATATTTCGAATAATTAAGAATGTGAAAAACACCTCACACCAACAAGTAACTGTTTGTCGATTTGGTCGCTCTCATTCTAAATATGAGTTTTGTACTCAGTTTCGTTAACAAGTAATAGTGTAATAAGAATAACAAAAAATCGTTTCAACGCACATTTCTAAATTTCATGACTCACAAAGTGACGTGCAAAAGTAAAATAAAAAAATTGATAAATTACCATTAAAATGTAAAATTTGCTATTTCATAAAATATAAAGTTATTTCAGTAACTGACGAAGACAATTAAAACACGAAATATAACATTGTTCTATGGTTTGAATAAATTAAATATTAGAATAATGAAGCTGCTCAAGTTTAAAATAATAATAAGCATGTAGTAAAATAATAAGTAAGTTTCTTTTCTTAAGTTAATTAAGCTTTTTAAATTAAATATGAAATATTTAATATACTAGCTTTTCAGTAGAATAATAAGTTTATGTGCGATATTTAAATTAACTTTAAAATGCCTTTTCTTTCTTATTTCCTTTAATATGATAATTCCCCCCCCCCAAAAAAAAAATCGATCTCGAGATTTTTATGACGTTTTACGTTTCATGTGGTTTTGAAAAAATTATTTTTGGAATCATTTGTGCTGGTGCTCTATGATCACAATAAATTAAAAACAAAATGAATTGATGTATAAATTTTACATGTGAAGTGTTGCTTTCAAACAATTTGTTGATGAGATCTGTCAACAAGCAATCTGTCAATCCGTTCTCGTGTATGAATACGAGGATTCGAAAACATCACTAATTGAAAAACCGAAATTTGGCATACAATTTTATCACGAAATTCGAGAATACATATCAAATTTCGGAATAAATCCATCAAAGGGTTGTTCGTATGATAGTGTATGAAATTCGTGCTAATGTGAACGCCAAAAATCAGTCAGTGGAAATGATTTTCCAAAACCTTCCATGCATATTCTCTAAAAATGTAGCTATCTCCCCCCTCAGCATAAAATTGTGAACCTTGGATAAAACTGCGAATGTCTTGCATTGCATTGTAGAACAAAAGTTACAAAATGCAGATATTTGGCGCGAGTCAAACATTTTTACTGGATTTTTGGCGATTTTTTTAGAGCGATTAATGCTTGGCATTCGATTAATACATAATCATTCAAAAATCGAATAAGTATTTTGGATGCATTCTTCCAAATGGCTGGAAATAAAATCTGTCATAAAATTACAATTGCAGTCGCAAAATCATATATATCAAACTTCATTTTATTATTAGAACTTTTCAGTTATTGTATTCACATGCATGTGAAAGTACAGACCGATAGACAGTCAATTACTTGAAGGATCTACATTTTAGATGCAATGTCTGAGTAAAAATTTTATTAATTTAGCTCTTCACATTTTGTAGCTATTAAGTTCACTTATACCTAGAAAATTGTGCAGACAGACGTCCTCTGAATGGATTTCATTCAAAATTTGACATAAATCTACAAATTTAGTCATGATTCCAAATACCAAATTTCATCATTTAACTTAGAGCATTTTTTTAGATATCGTATTATTCACAGACAGAGTTATAATTCCAAAAATGTGTTTTTCGGAACAGGGGAGGCCTGAAAAGTGGAGATTCGTCAAAATCTTGAGTTGGAATTTTTTTATGATTACAATACTTTTTCTTCAAATACTTCGAAACAAACAATATGAATTCAACAAGTGACATCAATTTGATATGAGTTATGGCAGCACTAATACTGGTTTGTAAATCAGAAGAAAAACAACAATAAAAAAATTGATATTCTACTTTAAAATTTAATTATTTCAGTAATAAGAAAATTATTAAAATGTTACTTCTGGCTTGCAGTATTTTATTTATTAAAAAAAAAATGAATGAAACAGAATACGAATATTTTAACGATAACAGATGACACAAACTAAAAGAAAAAAAGTTACAAAACTCGCCAACTAAATTGAAGGGAAAAAAAAGCAACGAAATTAAAGTTTGGCGAAATATCGCCAAACTCATGACGGTTGAATGAAATAGAAAAACCAAAAACAGCTTACGAAAAAGATGAAGAAATAACACGGTTGGTACTTGACGATTTGAAAAAGGTGCGTGGCGTTTACAAGTGTCTCGATTCGGAAAGCCGAAATTAAGAAAGATGTCTAGAAGAACGTATCAAGGAATAACTCAAGCAAATCCAGAAGTGAAAGCACATAAAAATGAAAAGAATGATAGCGATTGGAAATGGGTTTAGGTGTCCATGTACTGTGAAAAAAAAAGTCGTCTGGAACAGGAAATTGAAAACATAAAAACGTTAGAGTATCATTATTTTTACATACCATAAATGAAATTTTATAAGCAATAAAACAAATGTTATAACTTTTACACAAATTTATTCATTAAATTTATCTTTGTAATCTACCCCGCATCTGATAAGACGAGTAATTAAACATAGATATAACGCTTATGCAATTCAGTTCGCGTGTAACCGCAAAATTTTGTAAAGTAGTGTGTGTTAAAAATGAAACTAATGACGTACACTGCGTTTCTCTTGAAACCGCATTGCACGTCACATATTACGTCACTCATCTTAAGAACTCTTGAACTTTAAACTTAGTAGCTTAAATCGTTAAGGGGGAAATAGAAATAGAAATAACAAACTCTAAATGTATTCCGGAAATAAAAATTAAGAGTTAATACAGTTTTTTTATATATATTAATTGATTCCGAAACTAACAATCAAGAACTAAGACAGTTTTTTTATATTGATTAATTTTATTCACTTTTATTTCAATTATAAACGTATAATATATTTCTACTAATAAAAATAAATGTGTTGTATGTTTGTGTTTTGGCGCACTATAAAAAGTTAGACTCGCAGCTAACAAATTTTCAGACGAACAAATAATTACGTAACCGTACATTAAAAGGTCAGAATAATTACTTCAAAGTGATTTTTTTTTGAAATTTCAATTAGTTTAAAATTAAGCTGGACTTTGTCGTTTGACCACAACAACTTTCGAAAAAATAACTGCACAAAAATAACAGGTACATCATTGCAAAATCCAAAAACTTGTCTTTTTAACGTTATCAGTTTAGTTGGCATGCGCAATTTATACTGAAATACAACATGCAATATGGAGATAAATCACCCGAACAGCTATGTTTTTAATGCCAAGGTTTCGAGTCCATTAGAGAGATTCATGTATATACCAAAATGAACAGGTATAAGGGTTTTAAAATATCACGGCTTTAATATCTATCAATATTTGATTCTTAAAATACTTTGCTAAGGAAATTATGAATATCAAATAAAGCATAAGAGATTTAATTGGTAACCAGAGGGATTGTCTCCCTAAAACTATTGCATACTCTCTAACTTGTCATGCCATAGAATGCCTTACATGGCACTGCAATTTTACTGAATCTATCGAGTCAGCCTTGGCGATTAATCCCTGGCATACGATTCATAGTATCCGAAAATCGAATTCGTGTTGTAGACACGTTTTTATTAAACGACTGAAACAAAAATTTGACACAAGACTGCACTTGTAGTCCCAAAATATCATACCAAATTTGATACATTTAAGTCGTTGTGTTTTTGAATGATCACGTTTGTATATTTCTGAAAGTACGGACCGATAGACAGTCAACCTGTAGTTGAATTTGGCTCAAAATTTAACAGGTGTCTAAGATATGGATCTTAGTTCTGTATACCGAATTTTATCTATTTAGCTCTCTTCGGTTTGTAATTATTGTATTATTTTTATAATCGAACAGCTGGAATTCCTCAGAACAGTTTTTGTTCAAAATTTGAAAAAGATCTGCAGATTTGGCGAAAAGATCGTATACCAGACTTTCACCCTCTAGCCCAAAGCGTTTTTGAGTTACTTTAGTCACAGAGAGACATTTTCCAAAAATTTGTTTTTCGAATTTAGGGCTCTCTAAATTGTGGAGATCCGACAAAATCGTAAGTTCGAATTTTTTGACGATTACTATACTTTTTCTATAATTTTTATAAGAGAAAGTAATAAAGAAAACTAATATTCCCCACGAACCAGTAGGTTGCTGATAAGTGACAGCTTTATAAATCCTTACATGCTTAGCATTTGAAAATCAACTCATTGCTTCGAAAATGGCATATACAAAGTGGAAAGTGTATAACATGCAATGATTTCATTTGCAAACGATTATGGTTATAGTATAAAAATAATGTCCACACATACGAAAATGAGGATGAACTATACAATGAGACACAACACAGCGCCCCTAATGTCCAAATGCGAAAAAACCGCTCTCATCTCAAAACTATTGAAGAAAGGGGGGGGGGGGCAGAGTTAAAAAGCTGCACAATGTCGCCAATTTAAAAGAAACTGACACTGCATGTGTAGGAATGCCCTTTAATTCTGGGCTCAATAGCGCATCACGCAGAAAGAAAAAGGACTCGACGTCACAGATAAAGCTCCATCAGGCGACATTTTTGTAATATGATTGTGATGCCATATGAATTGGCTTCATAGATAAGTAAACAAAGCAGATGGGAAAATAAAAAATCAGTTTTTAAATCCACAGTTAAACTTTTCTAGTCAATTCTTAACCAAGTTGTCTACTCCAGAGCTTAATATCTCATTTCAAAATAAAACAAAGCTCTACAGAGCAACCAAGGAGTAGAAATTAAAAGAAGAAATTACCTTTTAAAAATAACTGCTACCCTTAAATGTTAAAATAAATCAGCTCCACACTTCCTCACCAAAAAAAAAAAAAAGCAGTGGTTCATACATATCGTCTCAAAAATCAAGTAATAAGAAAAAAAGATGGGACATTTCCTTCGTCCTATAACTTTTACTCTTTATCCTTTTTTTTTTTCACACTGAAACCGTGAGACGCGCTAAAACACCCTCCAGGGGCTAGTTCCCAGCTCTCAGCCAATAATTACAGTTCGTTAGCACTTTCGCTTCGATTTCTCGCTTACGAGGGATCCTTCCACACCCCCACCTGCGGCAACTACCTATCCTTCTCCCGCCAGTACAAGAGTGAATTTCCTCTTATCCAGTGTTGAACAGTTGCGAATCCCGATCATCATCACAGGAAAAGAAAAAAGATAAATAAGGAAAAGTGCAATGGATGACAGAGGGGTAAGGGTGATGACGAATGGAAGGGGATTCCGATGCAAAAATCGGTCGGTTAAAAGGGCGCCCGGTTAAACGAAAGAATTATCTGTCGTCAACCTTAGTCCACGGTCACGCAAATTTTTACGTCAATATCTGTAATTCTCTTTTATTAAATAATCAATACAGAAACTAATTAAAATTTACATCCCTTGCAATGTATAAGAATTGTAGAAAAATCATAGTAAAATATCAAAATTTCTTTTAGAGTTTTTGTTTGTGACAGTAGCACGATAAGTATAAATGGCATCAAGGAGGGAGAATATTGTTTCCCCCCCCATTCGTCATATTTGATTTCAGAAAACAAAATAGATGTGCTATTATTTATCTTTCTCTACCCACCCTCCAAATAGGCATCAGCGCCATCTATATTTCCTCATCTCTCTTTCGCCGATCGCCATTCAATATAGTTGCCCACTCCATAAATTATAATTTCGCACCGCTCCCGGAGCAATAAATTTTCCATTCTATATAACTGGCCAACGATTGAATTTATTTCATTTATAAGTCATTTGTTATGTTGCGTGTAAAATAACAAACAAGTCTGAAAGTAAATAGATAAAATAAGGATATTATTATAATTTCTTCAATTTAACAGAAAATTTGAAATAATTTTAGAAATAATAAGAACTACGATGCATTCAATCCCATGCCGTTGCAGGCTCAAATGATGCCAAACATTTATTTTAATCTTTGCTTCCACAATGGCGTAGCGAACGTCAACAGAAAGTACAATAGATTATCTGGGAATTAGTCTTAGGAGAATGTCACAAAAACATTATTGAGCTTATAACATTTTTTAAAGCAAATATGATGAGGGAACAAATGCTATATTTTAAGCATTTTTATTTTTCGTAAGTCACTAATGATGAAGGGAAGTGAAATAATACCATGGCCACAGGCGCTACTTCATTTCACTACGCCACTGTCTTTCCAGTATCATTCGTGAAATGAGCAGATTACTCTCGTTCGTTCAAAGACAAAAGAAAAAAAAAAACTTTAACAAACATTGCCTTTGTAGTGCCCCTCATTACCAGTTCCAAGGGCATCTGCATCCCTTAGCCCACCCTTTGTTAAGCTTCTAATCTGTTGTATAATATAATCATTCACTATTCAGTCTGCAAGTTGAAGAAAATGTATTTGTTCTGTCTGAAACTTTTATCCGAATAATGTTCAACAAACATTTTAAATTCCGCAACAAAGTAACTGACTCCCCTCCCCCTTTTCTTCCATTCTGCTTTCAACAGAAACCTGGAAGGCTTTCAAAACTATCTGGAATTTATTCCTCAAATAAATGTAGTTTAGTTACGTTTGGTTTGCATTACCCTATCTTAATTCAGCTGCAAAATACAATCCCGATTCCAGCATCGCACAAAGAGATATCAGACTAACAGACTTAATACTAATTGAACTATCTGCACAGATTTCTAAGCAAACTATCTTCTTCAATCTTTACCAGTGCCTTGTTTCCGCAGTGGCCCATCAATTGATTCTCAGAATGGCATTCATTCCCTCACCTTCCCCTCCCCCCGTCTCTTAATACATATTCAATGAGTTTCCTGCGTGGGAAAAGTGTCAAAAGCACTTTGCTGGAAACTTTTTGCTAGCTGCTGGAACTTTAAATGACTTTTTGAGCGGCCTGCATTCAGTCCTTTTGTCACACCTCTGTTAGTGTTTCCGTTTAATTGATGTGGAGGGGTGATGGGTTCAGTGCTTTTCAGTGGAAATTCACTTTTGGCTGGTTCTTCAAAATGCTGTTTGGTTGGTATGAAGTGGGGAGGTGATCAATGGCGGAGTTGTTTCCACTCGAGTTTTAGATTTTCCTGAATGGTAGTCATGGAAACGGAATTTTATTTTAGTGTCTGTGTATGGTATGACTAAGTGGTTGGCTTCTCAAATTAATAAAAATAGCAAAAGTTGCCCAGTTAATCACTATGGCCAAATAAATAATATAGAATATAATACAAATAAAGAAATTAAAGCGATTGCATATGGCTGTAACTTTCATGCAAACAAACAAATGAATAAAAAAAAAATGAAAAAAGAAACTTCAGAATTAATGGTATGTGTGTGTACATAATACATACTTTTTATAACAAGTCTTGAGACACGACAATATCGAAGTGATAATAAATTTCAGAGTCATTAATGTTGGTACATTCTATGAGTGTACTTTCAACATATTACTTCAATATGGAATGTGCAAAATCTGGAAAGATTAATTAAAAGGAAAATGGAATCTATAAAATTAACCTTTACTTAAAATGTGTCTTAAAGTCCCCTGCAACAATGAAATGCATTATCGCTTGAATATTGTCTATTTAATTAAGAATAATCGCACAGAGCAATAACAGCAACGCTTATTCTTTTTATACTGAACAATTCAATAATCCCCCTCCCTTCTTATTATCATTTATAAAGAAAATATATCCTCTTAAATACTTAAATCATTCATTAGGTTAAAATCATTAATATAAACGAATAGAATTTAATATTAAATGTCAATAATCCATATTTCAGATTATAAAACTGAATATTTAAAACGAATTTTTAAAAAAGCAGGAAGGTCTTTTTGTAGACTACAGGTGCATAGAAATATGCCAGAATTCTTAAATTAGTGAAGGATATAATTCTTCTCTAACAGCGATAGTTTTAGAAGAAAGAAGAAACCATAATATTCTCTTCGCGTTTCTCACTCTAACTACAAATCCATCAATAGATACAATAGTCGATATATGCATTAACAATAAATATAAAGATTAATATAAGCCTCGATAATAAACACTACAATCAATATATGTAATAGTAATAAATATATTGATCAACAAATTAAATCCAATCATCAATATGCGCAATGGAAACAAATATAACGATCATTGCATTAAATATAGAGACCAAAATTCTAAAATGCTTGACAAAATAGCATCATTACTAATCTGCACACAGACGAAACAATTTTCGTGGAACATAGCATCTATACCAGCTTGTTGTCAGATGAAAAATTGTACAAGGACAGAATCTGTGCCAACCTAAATACATATGAAAAATTCAACAAAGACATTGTCCATAACAAGCTCTAAGCAAATGAAAATTTTTACTAGTACAGCAAATGTACCAGTTGCACGTAAAAAGCTGATTAAGTAATTCATAAGTTTTATAAAATATTCTGAAAGTGATGAACAAAATTTCAAGATGGACATTTTTTTATTAACATAAAACGTTTTTTTATGACAGAAAACCAACGTCATGCCTAATGAATTTGTATGTCCAAGAACTGTAAAATGAAAAAAAAAAAAAAAAAAAACATTATACCTATTTAAAAAGGGGGTTGACCTAAGCTCAATGAACTCATGCTTGGAAAAAACTCTACACAAATAAAAGAAGATGTAATAAATTAATTTGACTAAGAATTGCTTAAACTTCAATTGCTTAACGGCCAGTTCAACGTTGTCTCACTTTCTTTCAACATATTATCTTCTAACAGCCACTTCGTCGCAAATAAAACGCGATCTGTAACGGTTCATCAACCATTTAATTGTTTACAGACAGCCTAAAGCCTTTCTCTGCAAATGCAATAAAAACAAATTTTAATTTAACAATACAATGCAAAGTGCCCCTGGAATATGAAATGATATATTTCAAATAAATGTCATTGATAATATTGAGTGAATCTATTTCATTTCATCATAATAAATGATTCCAACAAAAGCACTCCATTTACATCAAGCTGTTCAAACTCTAGTACTCTTTCAAAGTCATTTCACTGAACGTCCACAAGACATAAAGACAGAAAGTAAAAAACAAACAGATTCGACTTTTATTCTCACACGGAAATATTCTTTAAACTTTCATTTGTAAGATTCATCATATCGCTTTGTCATTAAATTTTCTGTTTCAATATGGAAAGCTGTGTTAGTCTGATGATTTTGTTGCGAAACAATATCTGATTTTCTCTTTCCCTGTTCTAGTACAGAAATGCTATTTGAACTTTCTTTCACAAGTACATCAAGTTGCTTTACCATCAGTTTCTCCATATGCATATAAAAAGCTGCGTTCGTTTGATGACTTTGTTGCGAAACAATATCTGATTTTCAGTTTGAAATGCGTTTGTTTCTGAAAACAAAGTCGCCTTCGTTAGATGGCAGAGTCATGAATTTGAGACCTAATTCCACCAAAAATAAGTCGTTTTCATGCCTTTCACATCTGTCCATGTCAAATTTCTTACTATTGATTTTTTGTGAGTTTGGAGAGTATATCCCAGTTAGTCATACCATAGACAGACATTAAAATAAAATTCCGTTTCCATGACTACCATTCAGGAAAAGTATTATCCTAGTCATGTGACCACAATTCAAATTTATGATGTCCGTCCCAAAATAAACTTCTCAAGGGAAATTTTCCATATCAGTGCACACAGAGGAGTTGTAATGCATTCACTGCAAAGTCTCTTTCGATATCAGCAAGACAGTGATAGGAGATTTGATTCCACCAGATCCACGCCATGTGTGCAAATCTGGAACATTTTAAGATTTCGATAAAATATTCGAGATTTGAAATCTCGAATATTTTATCTCAGATGGGCATCTGGACGTTTCATATTCATATAAAAGCGGAAACTTAAAAATTTAATAAACTAAATGTTAGTTTTAGTGTCAAATCTCTATATAAAAATGTAAATTGTAACAAATTTTGAACTATAGCCATCAAGATGTCTATTGCCTATGAGTCAATTTTATTCGTATGCTTTAACTTCTGTGACAAACATGCATTTATCACAGCAACTTCTGTGACAAGTGCATGCAATTTAGTATATATGTTAAACGTAGTGCATATATATATATGTTTAGTAACTATGTTGTTAACTCATTCCATCACAATTCCGATACGACGCAAATGATGCAAAACTTCGCTTTTGGTTGGCATTCAAAATGACTGAAATCACCTGAGAGTACAGATCAAATTACGACTATTGTATAAACTATGACGACTATATCGTTTCGAATTATTCACAAATGAGAGAATAAAGAGGAGAGAAATCATCTTTTACTACTTTAAGGAACAACGAAGTACAATGTGAAGAAATTATTTCAATCTCATATAAACGCGCAATAGATTCTATTAAAGAACTTCGGTTTAATTTATTTGACAAAACACTAGTGAAAAAAATTCAGAGAAACATTACATTCAAATATATATTCAAAAACATTAATTCGATTAATAATGCTGTGTTTAACATTTAACACTAATGCATAATCAGTTTGGCGGAGACAGTGAAATATCTTTTAATTAACTGCTTACGTGAGAGCACAGAACTAAGAAATAAAAATTTCTTCTCTCAAAATAAGCAGTTAAGTGATGATTTTTCTCATTTTTATGGTAAATGTTTAATTTTAAAACTTAACTATCGTTTTCAATTCTATAATGTAATGTGCTAGTGCCAGCATTCAAATTAAATATTATTAATTATTTTAAAAGCAATTTTATTACTTATAAATGGTTTTGCATCTGTAGCCTAAAGTTTGTAATAATCAAAATAGATTATTAAAATTTTGATTATACGTCTTTTCATTTATATGTCGTTTTACATCATTTCCTTGAAAAATGTATAGACAATGCTTTATCTTGATCTTGAGATCACACTTGTAATGCTTATCAGTTTTGGCTTCAATTGCCCAAAAGGGAGACATCCATGCTTATTTCACTTAAATGAAGTTTATTTTTCATTTTTCCATGAAATTTATTTTTCTACAATTGTTTTTTACTCTTTATCGAAATTTAACTCAAAATACAATATACCATGCAAGTACACAAGATAAATGTAACAATCCAGTTACTTTATTTACTTGATGCTTTGCAACTCATTACAAACATTTAACACGTAATCTGCATTGATAACTATGCCAAACACTCCGTCATTTGGCTTCATTATTTTAAGCAAGTCCCTCCCCCCTCAAAAAAAAAAAAAAAAGAGACTCAAAAAACCCAACTTCAACATTCCAGTAAATATGAACACGAATTCTCACTTCGCAGAACGGAAACTACTTAGACCGCGTAAGAAGACCCGCGAATCCAAATGAGGAAATAAAAGCATCCCTAAAAAGCCTAAAAGGAATCAAATTCCCATAAATTAATGGATTAATGAGAGTCTGGAATCCTCGGACGGGTGTGTAAATACGATAGTGATGTTCCCCCAACAACGTTGGGGACATTGTTAAATGTGCTCTCATCAATCTAGATACAAAGAAGTGTCACTTCTATTAAGGTTTATTTGAATAAATGTTGGTCTGGAGAGAAAGAGAGACGATTATATATTGATAAAGAATGCAGGATGGAAAGGGGGGGGGTACAGATGGGGGCAGGGACGGGTTTATTTATTAAAGTTAAAGGAATGGATGGCTGCTGATGTTGTTGATTTTTTTAGAAAAAAAATATTTTAAAATAGAAAACAATGTTTGATGATAATGCACAAGAAGAATGATGCAGGATTCATCGAAAAATTCGACATCAAGATTTTGAGGAATTTTAACATTGAGATCTCCTCCAGCCCGTAAAAAAACAATAAAAGAACTTTTTTTTTCCGTTTGTTTATATTTGGTATACGACCTTTACATCAGACTATAGATATATGTATCAAATTTTGGATGCATTAGAAGAATGATGCTGAATTCATCAAAAATTTGACATCAGGATTTTGAGGAATTTTAACATTGAGATCTCCTCCAGCCCGTAAAAAAACAATAAAAGAACTTTTTTTTTTCCGTTTGTTTATATTTGGTATACGACCTTTACATCAGACTATAGATATATGTATCAAATTTTGGATGCATTAGAAGAATGATGCTGAATTCATCAAAAATTTGACATCAGGATTTTGAGGAATTTTAACATTGAGATCTCCTCCAGCCCGTAAAAAAACAATAAAAGAACTTTTTTTTTTCCGTTTGTTTATATTTGGTATACGACCTTTACATCAGACTATAGATATATGTATCAAATTTTGGATGCATTAGAAGAATGATGCTGAATTCATCAAAAATTTGACATCAGGATTTTGAGGAATTTTAACATTGAGATCTCCTCCAGCCCGTAAAAAAACAATAAAAGAACTTTTTTTTTCCGTTTGTTTATATTTGGTATACGACCTTTACATCAGACTATAGATATATGTATCAAATTTTGGATGCATTAGAAGAATGATGCTGAATTCATCAAAAATTTGACATCAGGATTTTGAGGAATTTTAACATTGAGATCTCCTCCAGCCCGTAAAAAAACAATAAAAGAACTTTTTTTTTCCGTTTGTTTATATTTGGTATACGACCTTTACATCAGACTATAGATATATGTATCAAATTTTGGATGCATTAGAAGAATGATGCTGAATTCATCAAAAATTTGACATCAGGATTTTGAGGAATTTTAACATTGAGATCTCCTCCAGCCCGTAAAAAAACAATAAAAGAACTTTTTTTTTTCCGTTTGTTTATATTTGGTATACGACCTTTACATCAGACTATAGATATATGTATCAAATTTTGGATGCATTAGAAGAATGATGCTGAATTCATCAAAAATTTGACATCAGGATTTTGAGGAATTTTAACATTGAGATCTCCTCCAGCCCGTAAAAAAACAATAAAAGAACTTTTTTTTTCCGTTTGTTTATATTTGGTATACGACCTTTACATCAGACTATAGATATATGTATCAAATTTTGGATGCATTAGAAGAATGATGCTGAATTCATCAAAAATTTGACATCAGGATTTTGAGGAATTTTAACATTGAGATCTCCTCCAGCCCGTAAAAAAACAATAAAAGAACTTTTTTTTTTCCGTTTGTTTATATTTGGTATACGACCTTTACATCAGACTATAGATATATGTATCAAATTTTGGATGCATTAGAAGAATGATGCAGAATTCATCAAAAATTCGACATCAAGATTTTGAGGAATTTTAACATTGAGATCTCCTCCAGCCCGTAAAAAAACAATAAAAGAACTTTTTTTTTCCGTTTGTTTATATTTGGTATACGACCTTTACATCAGACTATAGATATATGTATCAAATTTTGGATGCATTAGAAGAATGATGCAGAATTCATCAAAAATTCGACATCAAGATTTTGAGGAATTTTAACATTGAGATCTCCTCCAGCCCGTAAAAAAACAATAAAAGAACTTTTTTTTTTCCGTTTGTTTATATTTGGTATACGACCTTTACATCAGACTATAGATATATGTATCAAATTTTGGATGCATTAGAAGAATGATGCAGAATTCATCAAAAATTCGACATCAAGATTTTGAGGAATTTTAACATTGAGATCTCCTCCAGCCCGTAAAAAAACAATAAAAGAACTTTTTTTTTTCCGTTTGTTTATATTTGGTATACGACCTTTACATCAGACTATAGATATATGTATCAAATTTTGGATGCATTAGAAGAATGATGCAGAATTCATCAAAAATTCGACATCAAGATTTTGAGGAATTTTAACATTGAGATCTCCTCCAGCCCGTAAAAAAACAATAAAAGAACTTTTTTTTTTTTCCGTTTGTTTATATTTGGTATACGACCTTTACATCAGACTATAGATATATGTATCAAATTTTGGATGCATTAGAAGAATGATGCAGAATTCATCAAAAATTCGACATCAAGATTTTGAGGAATTTTAACATTGAGATCTCCTCCAGCCCGTAAAAAAACAATAAAAGAACTTTTTTTTTCCGTTTGTTTATATTTGGTATACGACCTTTACATCAGACTATAGATATATGTATCAAATTTTGGATGCATTAGAAGAATGATGCAGAATTCATCAAAAATTCGACATCAAGATTTTGAGGAATTTTAACATTGAGATCTCCTCCAGCCCGTAAAAAAACAATAAAAGAACTTTTTTTTTTCCGTTTGTTTATATTTGGTATACGACCTTTACATCAGACTATAGATATATGTATCAAATTTTGGATGCATTAGAAGAATGATGCAGAATTCATCAAAAATTCGACATCAAGATTTTGAGGAATTTTAACATTGAGATCTCCTCCAGCCCGTAAAAAAACAATAAAAGAACTTTTTTTTTCCGTTTGTTTATATTTGGTATACGACCTTTACATCAGACTATAGATATATGTATCAAATTTTGGATGCATTAGAAGAATGATGCCGAATTCATCAAAAATTCGACATCAAGATTTTGAGGAATTTTAACATTGAGATCTCCTCCAGCCCGTAAAAAAACAATAAAAGAACTTTTTTTTTTCCGTTTGTTTATATTTGGTATACGACCTTTACATCAGACTATAGATATATGTATCAAATTTTGGATGCATTAGAAGAATGATGCTGAATTCATCAAAAATTTGACATCAGGATTTTGAGGAATTTTAACCTTTAAGCTCTTCCTGGGCCCAAAAGAAAAAAACATACACGGACTTTTTTTCGTCTGTTATCCGCGAAATCGATATTTATTATGTGACTGAAAAATTTTGGATGAAACCTGTCAAAACGAAGTCTGTCATGTTTCTCGTCCGGGCGTTTGTGAACATTATAGCTCAAAAACACAAGATGAAACAAAGAAATTTGGTTTATGGTTTAACAACTAGTGTCGATGATGTATGCCGAAATTTTAATCTCTCAAATGGCTGCGTACCTGTCTGTCTGTCTATTCCAGTGTATGTGAATATGGTAAATTAAAAACTCATCAAGGAAAGAATATAATATTCAGTATGTGATTCTGAAAACATAATTTTAGATATGACAAATTTTGGTCCAATCAGTTTATGGAAAGAAATACAGAAAAAGGCTGAATTCTCCAGATCATGAGATGAAGATCATATAAACACTAGGATAGTTAATATAAGAGAAATTCGAAGAAAGAATATTTCCATGATGTAATTATTTTTAATTTTCCCTACTCACTCAGTCCAACCGTCCGCGTAAATTCTAGACAGGTAGGCCGATTTCTGTTTCAAATGAGATAAGTGATGTAAAGCGAAAACATTCTTGGTTATAATTCATTTTATATCCTACACCTCTCGTTTGAAATAGATATCGGTCTGCCAGGATTTAATTTGAGAGGGCATCGGGAACGAGTCAGTAATGAAAAGGTTAAAAACGTTTATTTTTTAGTTACTTTAGTAAAAATTCAATCCTGACTAATACACCAAGGCGAGACCTTTCATATGTTATATCAAACTGGAAGGAATTAACATTTTTTTTATCTGAAATAACAGTAATTCAAAATCAATTATGCAAGAAAATTCCTTTTTATTATCATTTCCTTATTTTTAATATCATTTTCGATACTATGTGTACAGTGGTCTTTTGAGGACTAAAAATGTTGCTAAAATTAAAGAAATACCTGGATTTTTTTATATTATCTTATTACAATAAAATGATTTATTTTCTTATCTAATTACTCACACTCACCTGATAATATGAAATGAAAAATTCGGAAACTTACCTAGAAGAAAAAAAAAAGAAAACATCATTAAAAATAAAAGAAATCATAGATCCAAAACAGTTTAAAAAATAAAATAAAATTTCTTATTTTCTTAAATTTAATTTGGGCCACTAAGCATTTTGCAAACTAGGAAGCGATGTGTTCACAACGATGAGTGAAAAACAGGATTGTCTTATCAAATGCAGAGCGACTAGATACATCGTGATTATATCGTGTTTATCTACGAATTCGAATCTTAGATACTATCCACCAATTATAAAATAGCATATTTTTTGAAATAATAATCTTAATGTTACAAAATAGATGGCTGTCTATAATTATAATTTTACTTTTAACTTAATAAAATTAGGATTAAATAATTTCTTTTGGTTTAAAATTAAAATAAATCCTATGGGTATGATGATCTGAATTTGATGTACATAAATTTGCTATTAAAATAATACAACAACAAATTACTGATTTTATCCGACAACAGGGAAGATTCCACAGTTATATTCGATTCTTTACCTTGTATTGCAAAGCTAAACACGAAATGCGCCGAATTATCTATCTATGCTTATAATATGTGGCGGTCGACGCTCTAAACATGAACCCATTTTAAATTTAAAAAAATTAATTATACCAATTTAATTAGCTGTTTTTTCTGAATTTTGAAAGTTAAAGAATTATTTTTGTTAGGTTTCTATCTAAGATTTCATTTTTGCATTGAAATTCAAACCCTCTCCGTTATTTTATCAATTATTTAACCGTGCAGGTTTCTTCCATGGATAAAAACGAAGAAAGAAATATTTTATTTATTATCTGAGCTGTTAACATGTGGTATGAAAAAGTAAAATTAGATTACCTGCAAAAGAAAACGAGCAATATGAAATAGATTACCCAAACACTTAAATTTGCAAAAAACCTATGAAACCCCGGAACTGACTTCGTTATGCAAACTTTTTTTTATTGAAAGAATCATAGACATCAAATTATGCAAGAGATTTCATCTAAATTAAACACTACCGACATTTCCGGCGAATCAAATGGTCGCCAAAAGAGCCAAATATAAGTATGTAAGAAAGTTAAAATATAAAACTCTCCGGTTTGAATTATAAATTCTCATTATCATTGAAATCTTTTAGCTGGGTTAACAAAGGCTCAAAGCCTCAAAAGAAAATCATAATCTAATTTACATCAAATAATACTGAAGCACTTAAGCCAAGCGAAACATTTTCTAGTTTTGCGGAGATGCGAACTTGCTTATCATTCATTCTCAAAGACAATTCAATCGAGCAACCAATGTTTCAATAAACAAACGCTCACTCAAGCTCGATGGGTGATCTAGCGAAAACGGACTGCTCTCATAAACAAAGCGCATTACTTCTCTAAAATTCCACTCACAACTAAAAACTGCACGGTCGCCCTATTTCGTTCAAAAAACATCGGAAATTGAACTCCGCCGAATAAATCAATACGGCAGTCGTATCGCTAAAAGCATAAATTACGTTACAAACGTTCCAAAGAAAGAAAGAAAAAAAAAAGCCCCAAAAGAAATACAATGCACAGGAATAAAATATTGAATAATCCTTTAACTGGGTGCGGCAATAACAACAGCACAATAATCGCACGAAAATGAAATTCGGTTTCAGGAGAGAGAAAGGAAAAACACACAGCAAATAAAAATAAAACTTTTTCCTAGTAATTTAATTTAAGGTCGGTCAAAATATACCAACAAATTGTGTTTCAACTCACATCTTTGTAATGTAAATATATTTATATATATTTGTTTAGTTTCTTTTTGAACTTGTTGTTGATTTTTCTTCCATTCGCTTTCTTTCAGTAAGATATTATTTTGATTTTCCTTTCAGTTTTTTCCCCCCATCCCCGTTTATTCATTGTAGTAGGGAGTAAAAATCCCTTAAAATTTTCTATCGGTTTTTTTTTTTCTAGCGGAGTATTCGAAACGTATAAAAAGAGATTCGATGTATCTTCAGGAAGAGGAGTTTATCGGTGCAGTTTTTAAAACTACGAAAACTCACTTTCATTGCGTTCCATTTATTTGCCTTCTTTTCGTAGGAGGCCTTTGTATCTGTATAGATAGAAAAGATTTGAAGATATTCAGAATGAAAAAGAATTTTCGTTTGAAATAAATGATTTTGTTACTCGAGATTATTTATAAATAAAATTGAAAGCGGTACAATTTAAAACATACAGCATTGATTATATTCGATTTTAAGTTGATATAAGCCCCATCGTAATTCGTAAATTATGATACATTTTTTATTGCAAAAAAAAAAAAAAAATCTCTTCAATAACCGGTAACATAATAATCAATATTTTTTTGTTATTATTCAACAAAAGATGGAAATATGTCAAAGAAGATATCATTTTAAATAAATCTAAAATCCATTATAAATTCAATCACAACAGAGGATTAAAAATTCAAAAGAAGATTTAAAAATCTTAGTTTCAAAATTAGAACAACAATAAATGAAAAGAGTATAACTGATAATTTTGAATACATATAGTATTTTATTGCTAAGTGCAGGAATTTTCTTTATTAACTGGCAAATTAACTATACCGATCCAATCAGAGGTAAAAAAAATTTCATTTCTCACATTACATGTAATGCAATTGCTAAGATGAAAATAAAAATTCGATTCAAACAATATGGCCATATTTATACTCAAATTAATATTCAGAGCCCCCCCTAAAGAAAAGCGATTTTAATAAAATCGCAGCATTAATAATTACTAGAATTAATAATTTTACATAATAATATGTAAGTTGCATATATACATGATTATACATGTGCTGTGCTGTGCTGAACTGTGAAATGTGTGATTAATATGCTGATTAATGAAAAAAGTGCTGATCAATGAAGAAAGTCTGTTTAATATTTATTTACTGATTAAAATAAATGATTGCTAATAACAAAAAATTAAAAGGACTGATTTAACAGATAAATATTCTTTTTATTTACTATGTTTATTATATGCATGTATTGCTCTTCATAATTTTGTTTCTTGTATTACATTGAGTTTATTAAACAATTAATGAATCAAAGAAAATTAAATAAATCGATCGTAAATGAAATGGTTTATACAGATTGTCGAGATTGATGACGTTATGAAACTTTTTAAGGAACATCTTGAGATTCATTTACAAAACGTTAAAATATATCTTAATATGTTTTTAATTCGTAATAAATAACATTGTTTACTGTAAAATTTTGAGAATTAAAATCTGCTAACTAAAGAAAATTTATAAATAAATTGTGCATATTGAAAAAATATACTAAAAAATTTCATCAGATATAAATTATATTAGAAGTATAAACTCATTTCAGTATAAGCTCATTTCAGAAGTATGAGTTTCAGTATATGCAAGTATATATTTGCAAACAAATCCAATTAATCAGGAATTTTAACTATAAAAAAAATTTCAGTATTTTTATTGCGTTTTTATGAGCTAAATGAATGAAATTTTTTCTTAAAACTGAAGAATAAAGAATAAAACAGAACAGAAATCAAAAGACAAAAAAATCTACCGAAAATAACACTTTCGGTTATATATTAGAACAAAAATATATTAGAAATATAAACTTATTTGTAATACACCTAAGTATAAATTTTCACACAAATCCAATTAATCAAAAATTTTAATTATATTCAAATTTCTGTATTTTACCTGCCTTTATGAGCAAGCTACATTAATGTTATTTTTTCTTCTTAAAATTGAAGAATGAAGATGGATAAAACAACAGAACAGAAACAAAAAGAATCTACCGAAAATAACAATTTCGGAACTGACCTACAAACGAAAACTTTCAATCAGCACTCCACCCCCTTATTTTTTTTCTGTTGAGAATGCCTATTTTCGTTGTTGGCCTTTTGGCGCAATTTTTTCATCCCTCCCCCTGTCTTCTTTTTAAAGAGGATAAATCTTATCCGTTAACAAGATAAGAAAATCCCAATTCAAGAATTCATAAGGTACGGGTATCAAAATGTCCCTTTTTACAAGGCTTCCTTCTCACCTTTCAATCTTTACGACTCTCCCCCCGTCTTCCGCTCGTATTCCCCTCCCCATGCTATCTCAGGACATCGTACCAGACTCTAATTTATTGGGAAGCTGCCTTACTTGTGCTTCAAAGAGCAGATAAAAGATGGATGTGCGGTTTTAAATGTATAATGTACAAAAATTGCCCGGGAGAGAAGCCATCTTTTGAAAAGTTCAGGAGGACGGGGGTGTTAATGGAAAGGATTCGTTGTTAAGTATAGATATTGAAAAATGGAATCCTTTTCAGAGTTCTGAAGAATCAAAAATAAGCTGAGTGCAATAAAATTGGATTCATATTCGAATGAAATAGTTGGCTCTAACAGGAAGACAAAGCTGATTTCCTCGAATGGAATAGTACATAGATATTCATTCATAACATCACTAAGAACTATAAGATAAAGGAAGCCTATGAATATATTAGATATTAATGATAACTATCGCCGGTACGTTTTAAAATATGACATTCTATAGAATGCCTAGGCCCTTTAGGCAAGTGTAGACAATTCATACATTCATACACTATAACCGGTAAGGATTGATATACGGTATTCTATAGAATGTCTAAGCATTTCAGTTAAAGTGTAGAGCGAATAACAATTCATATATACATATACTATTACTGATAAGGATTCAAATATGGGATATTCTACAGAGTGCCTAAGCATTTTAATTAAAGTGTAGAACGAATAACAACTGATACCTTCATACACTATAACCGATAAGGTTTGAAATATGACATTTTATAGAATATCTAGACATTTTTAGGCAAAGTACAGAATGAGTAATAATTCATACATTTCCTAGGCATTCTATATAATAGGTTGTGCTCAGGCCTATGATGTATACTTTGAATAAAGTCTTCATTTATACCCACAGTGTCGCTTCGTACCTTTACATTTGAACACCCTTGTATATCAGATTAAATAATTATCATATTAAATTATATGTTCAAAATAACCACTGGATGTTTTGCTTTCCCTAATTATGTTCTTACCTAATTATGATAATTAAACTGGAATTCATAACTGATTTCTATATAATTATGATAGATGACACCTACCTTATCAGAAAGAGTTGTCCTATTAATTCAATTAAGAATCTATAGAATACTTGAAGTTTTGGGCGAATTCGTGCAAATGCATTGAATCACACCGTCTCAGGATGATTTAATAGTAATTTATAAGTCGGAGAAGCAATAATTCAATTCACATATTGTCATATGTGAATTGATAATGATTAAAGGGTTAATAGAGATCCAACCAATATTATCCAATCAATACAATTAGAAATGAATCAATTCTCGTTATTTTTTTTCTTTAAAAAAAGTTTTTATCAGTTTTCCCTTTTATAAATAAACATAGTTTTTCAGAAATAAAAAAATAGTTCTCAAATTATACACTCCATTACCTATTAAATCTTATTTCAAGAACTAGAGGACAATTTAGGCTATAATCCCTAAGCCATCTTTTAAGAAATAATTTTCCAACGGCTCTTATGAGCCTAAATTAAGTGTTTTAAGTTAGTAAGAAAATATTTATTAAAGTATATTATTGTTAGTAATATTTAATAACTTCAATAAGTTAGTCGTTTTATTGAATTATTTTTAATAATTAATTACTATTAATAAGTATTAGTAAGTTTATAGTTAATTTTTTATTCCGCGCTCGATTCTTTTAAGAACAATAAAATAATAAAAAATCGATTAATGTGTAATCTTAATTAAAACTAAAAACAAATACCCAATTAGAAATCAGTCTGATACAATGAAACCTTGTTAAATATTTACACAACTATTCTATCAATATGTGCTTAGAGCCAGCATTCGCAAGTTTCCGATTAATGAAAATGTTAATTGAATTCTGGAGAAATTTTCCACACCATACGTCATATACAATGATTATGTTTATAGAATGACAGCTTACAGGAAAGTTGCATAAGTAATAATTAGATTTGTCCACAATGAACGAACTTACACAGGAGCTCTCAAACTATATAACACGATACCGAAACAAATAGCGATTTAACAAAATGTTTCATAATAAGTAATTACATAAAATTCATTCATTATAAGTAATTTTGTGATTAAGACAGTTCAATTCAATTTGATAGATAATGAAATTGATTATAAGTTTATTTACTTTTAATTGATGGTTCTTTGGTGCAATCTATCTAATTTTTAACGAACATATTAGTGAACATGGGCAGTTTAGGAGAAAGAAGTGTATTTAGTACAGCGATGAGAGCTTAAAGAGGATAGATATATAGAGAGATCTCAATTTGTCAGTCTTCATGGAACAAAGCATTTAGGGCTTCACTAGCTCAAAACAAATCTGACGAGCAGAGAAATAATCAACGGAAGTGGTCTTCCAGAAACATTTTCGTATAATTTTTAATAAATGAATGAACTGAAAGATGAGAAATGAATTCTATATTCTATGAGAAATGAATGTATTAATAACCGCATGTCATTCACGAATAATAATTATAAAAGAGCCTAATAGCTAATAATAGCTCTAATAATCAATTAAGAAAATTAAATTATCTCATTCGAAAATTCATTGAAAACCCACCACTTTTTGAAGTCAGCAATATTATTCAGATATATCAGTCCTCCTCTCCCTCTTTTTTTTTTAAAGCAGTAGTGGTCTCCCTAAAACTTTCTAGCGTATTTTCTCATAAAGGTGTCTTTCCTGATAACGCCTTGCCTGGCATTGGCTTACAATAGTTACGAAATATGAACTTTTTGCGTGAATTTAAAACTTTGGCTGACACTTTCATATCGCAATTGGCGATTCAATGTTTGATATCATTCTAGGAGTTTTTTGGTGATTCATTCCTGGTATGCGGTTAACAGTATACTAAAATCGTATTTGTGTTTTAGACTTGTTTTTATCAACCGATTAAAAGGAAATTTTGACACAAAGCTGCACTTGTAGTCAAAATCCCATATCAAATTTAAAATATTTTAGTTAATGCGTTTTTGAGTAATCACATTTACATGCTCTGAAAGTACAGATTGACGGACGGCCAACTCCTTACTGGATTTGTCTCAAAATTTCATAGGTATTTACATTATATATGTTAAACCTGTGTACCGAATTTTATCAATCTACTTCTCTTGGTTTCTAATTATCGTGTTAACTTTTATTCGAACAGGCAGACAGATGGACTTCCTCTAATAAGATTTTATACAAAATTTGATCGAAATTTGTAGATTTGGTGTAAATATCGTATACCGAATTTCAATCATCTAGCTCAAAGCGTTTTTGAGTCATCTTTGTCACAGACAAAGGACAGACGGACGGGTGTATTCAAAAATGTATTTTTCGAACTCAGAGAGGTCCAAAACGGGGAGATTCGTCAAAATCTGGAGTTCGAATTTTTTGACGATTATTATACTTTCTCTATACTACGCATACGCAAAAGTAAAATAATAATAATAAATAAATAAATAAATAAAAATAAACAAAAAAAAAAACCACAACCACCAATCTATCTCTAGCGAACAAGTGCCGAACAGAAGCCCGTGTGCGGGTTTTTGTTTTTTGATGTCTCAGCATGGGGTGGAAAACTGAGAGAACTTTCAACTCGGGGCAGTTTATCTTAGACGGCAGTTGTCGTGAGACCAGACGACATATTATACCTCGTACGCCGTCTCTTGTTATCGGGCAGAAGCATTTTTCAAACGGAGAAGAAAACAAAGCAAAAAGAAAAGAAAAGAAAAAAAAAAAAAAAAGAGCAGCACGCGCGGCCGTATCCCAGAAGAGTACGTGTGTGTCGGATGAGAGATGGTCTCTACGTGTCTAGGTGTTGTTCTCGGGAAGGGAATATTTTCATAGCCTTGTCAGCTACGGTAATGGCGGCCTTTAGACTATTTGGGAAGGAGAATCTATTATTTAAGCATAGCAATTTGAGACCTTGCTTTTAGTGGCGGCGGAATATTGGGAAATCAGATTTTATTTCTTCTCGTGTAAATAAATGTAACTTATGATTAAGAGGTACATTTTGTTGACTTAAATCTTTTTTTATATGGTTGGCACTGATATTGTATTAGAAGATTTTTTTATTTCACACTATATGATGCATGGAAAAAGAAAATAAATGATGTAATCAAAAAAAAATTGAACCAACTATTTCTAAGTAATATTTTTAGTGTTGTGAATAATTGTTAGTCTTCGATCTTTTTGTTAAAATCTTTGATCTGTAAGAAATTTGAATTCATATTTTATAGAAAATTAAAGCTTTCGGCTATATATTTAAAAATACATTTAATTGATTTATTCTAAATGGGCATGCTCTTTACAGGAGTATGTCTACTGTTTCATTATGAGTACAGTTTTTTTAAATGATTGATAATACTGTTCCTTATCAAACTTCCTTAACAGACTTCAAACATATAGTTTTAAAAAAAAAACATTCACTATGAAAGATGCCATGAAATCTTCGTTGTCATTAGTGTACAATTCCTAAAGTTTTTAATGTGTACAGAAATGTACACAATTTCCTCAGTTTGAAGCCAATTCTATGACAGACCATTCTATCTATTCATATACAAAATAAAGGAAAAGAAATTATTGCAATCTTTAAAAAAAATATGATATCAAAATGCTGATAAAGCTTCTTATTTTTGACCAACCCAAATTGAGAATTATTTTTTGAAAGATGTTTGTCACTCGGTCAGTTAATGAAAACGATAACTCAAAAATGAAAGAACTAGAAGAATGAAATATGTTGCGTGGTCTTTACACTACCATGATGTCTCTATTAACCATCGGTCAAAATACGTCAGCGTGAAGTCTGTCAGGATTGGCGTCACTGATTTTTTTCTTTTTCACTGCGCATCGTATTAAAACGATGGATATTTACACAAACATGATAAAATAAAAAAAGATCAACATACCTAAATTTGGAAAGCTATAGGAAAAAAATGGTAAATAAAATAAAAAAAAACAAACACAACCTCGCATCAGAAAGAACAAAGAGTAAAAAATGTTGGAATTAATCTATAATAAGTAACCAATTTTTTTTCACGCCAAAAAAAAACAACAACAAAAAAAAAAAAACACCGCCAAATTCTACAAGAGCATGTCCAGTAAGGGAGAAAAATACAATTCAATACAACGACATATTGCCGTTTCGTCGAGATAAGTACTTCCCATGGACCGAACAGCATTCTTTAGCCTTTTTATGCATACGCTGCCTACTGGCCGTCTTATACCTGAGCAAGTGTAAACCCCTTAAAAATCAATCGTACAAATTGATGAATTTATAACATCTATGCCAGACTAAAAATATTTCATCATGTTTTAATATTTTTCACCCAAAGAAACATGAAAATATATACATGAAAGTATCTAGTAATAAAGTCCACTAGTCATACAGTAATATATAATATATAGTCTGGTATACATTATATAATAATATAATATATAGTCCAATAGTAATATATATTATACATTTTGTAGTCGTGCAAATTTTCCCTGGGTTTTGGTTTGGGGGTAATATATATTATATATTACCCCCAAACAGATAAAAACTTCACAATTCATACTGAACATAAAATTAATCCGATCCATCCTCCATCACTGTCTGCTCCTTTTCCAGACACACTATACTTTAAAGACTGCCAATAACTGTCGCACAAATAGCCTATAAACCATATTGAGACCTAACTCCACCAAAAGAGAAAGAAAGATAAAGGGGGGGAAAAAACCGATCATAGCTCACTAAACAAACCACTTCTCCTTGAGCGATTAATAACACCCTTCACTGGAAGGATACCGTGGATCTAATCCTCAATTTGAGGTACCACGACGAGACAGACGGACTTGCATCGAACAAATCCCTACGACGAGGCGGAATTTCTTGCAGTTCGATTCGATTCATCTTCTTATAATGATGAGCCCAAACAAAGAAAAGGTGGGCTTTGGAAAGCAGCGGTAGCCTCTGCTACGTGATAATCCCTAATAGTGTTAGATATCCAGTTGGGGTTGAGATCTTTCAGAGAAATTGCGGACAAGAAGTGTCTTGTTATTGCGCACAAATAACCAGGAGGAACGGGGCGAGATGTATTTACTGTTACATAGATGGATTCGTGCGGAATTGATGCAGTTATTCTCTCAAAACAGAATCCTTTTGTTTTCCACGCTGAGAGTCAGAGTTGGATGGAATACATATGATCAATTTCGAAATTTTACGTGTATCATTTTTATAGTAAAGAGACTTAAAATATTTTTTTTAGACCGGAAAAATATCTGTATTGTTATTTTTAAATCCTATGAAGATTGTTTCTGGCAATTTCAAATGTTCGTACAATTTTTACTCAATAAAAGGACAAGCTGGTTTTAGGTGTTTGCCTAGTTTTAAGGGAAGGTTGGAATTTAAATAAACTCAAAAACGATAAAAATAAATAAAATTTGATATTTGGTCATTACACCAAAATTGAAATGTTTGTCAAAATCCTTCAATAGGAAATCTGTTTCTCCATGCTTAAGCGAACTTTACAATTCAAAAAGCAAAACGAATCAAATAGATGAAATTAGGTATATTTTTTAATAATAGGCAAAGCTGGTTTATTAGGTTTTAATAGGGAAAGTTTTTAGGTATATGTTTAATAATAATAATAGAGAAAGCTGGTTACAGGTGTTTGCCTAGTTTTACAGGAAGGCAGAAATTTAAACGAGTACCAAAACGATCAAAAAGTTAAATAAATAAAATATGTTATATGATCATTACACCAAAATTGTCGATATGTATCAAACTTTTGTCAAAAATCTTTCAACATGAAATCTGTTTATGGTATCTAAAGGTATATGGCCATTACATCAAAATGAAATCATTGTCGATATGCATCAAATATTTGTCAAAAATCTTTCAACATTAAATCTATCTATGGTATATGGCCATTACACCAAAATTGTCGATATGCATAACATTTTTGTCAAAAATCTTCCAAAAGGAAATATGTATATGGTATGGTATGGTATGGTATATGGTCATTACACCAAAATCGTCGATATGCATCAAATTTTTGTCAAAAATCTTTCAACAGGAAATCTATCTATGGTATTGCAACGGGAAACGAACAAACTTGATTTTTTTTCGTAGTTTCCTGTAATTCCTTTTTTTTATTTGCTTTTTTTATATATATATATGATGCATCTGTTCATTTCCGGTCTAGTGGCGCCAGAAGGGATTATTATTTATATTGGGTTTTTTGTAATTTACCAGTTGTCGGTTAGAACTCCTAAAGGAGTGCTTGTATTTTAATAATCTGCATTAAAAATGTTAAAATGTTAAAGAAAACGTCCTCACTGCTTTTGTCATGTGTTCAGTAGAGAAATTATTGGATATTTTTAGTGTAGGCAATCTCTATCCCGGACACTTTGGTTCGAAATTTGTTCAGCAGAAAGGTATGTGGATTCTTTTTTGTTGATCAGTAGTAATTAAAGAACATCAAATCCGCAATATATGGTTTATGGCATGGTCTATTGGTATAAGGTCATTACACCAAAATGAAATCATTGTCGATATGCATCAAATTTTTGTCAAAAATCCTTCAACAAGAAATCCATCTCGCCATACTCAAGTGAACAATACAATTCAAAAAACAAAACGAATCAAATCGATGCAATTAGGCACATTATTTTTTTTAGAACTATAATTCTACATTAAAATTTGGGTCGACCGGTAACGAATTGATTGTTATATGTCTATATGTTCTTTTGTATTTGAAAGTGATAACTGAAAGCCCTTCAAAATAGAAAAATCAAATTTGGCAGTTGGGCCTGCCATCAAAAATTTTAGAATTGTTTTAAATTTTCAATCTGATTATTCAAATTAAAGAGGATCATAAATATAATCGATTTTCTTCTTAAACTATTCTCCAAAGCGAAACATTAAGCTCATTATCTTTTTTAAGTATAGTCGAGAAAAGAATACTCCCTCAGGCATTTTTAAAAATCGATTTTCAAATTCTTCATTAATTTTGATCATCAATCTTAATTTCTTACAAATTTATGTCTAATTAATACTTGGTTATCCTTTTTACTTTCCACTTTGAAGGTCGTACAAAATTATTAGCGTAAAAAAGAATAACGAAGCTTTGATTCAGAACATGACTTTTTAAACTGGATGTGCAAAGAACGAGAGAGATCGTGCAGAAAAACATTGGCATCGCGAAAATCCTTCTTCATTTAGTTTTTAAATATTCATTAATATTTAAAAGCGAAAATTGTAAGAAAGAAACAGCTATAAGAAACTACTAGCTAGATGCATTAAGTTGTTGACGCTAGATATAATAAAAATTACGGCGGGAGAATCACTTTTTAGCCTCCAACTTCTAAGAATACTGCAATTATCGGAAAACTTTGAAGACAAAAGTTGTTCGTCTTAATTAGGCGATGATTTGGTTAATTAGATTTATTTTTTTATCTTCACTATTCAGAAATTTATAGGGAAATGAAAATTTCAACCTCCACATTTCAACCCTCTTTGAGCTAGATGGGTCATTTACGAATCCGTCAGATATTTTTACATTTCTTAAGCATCTTCCAATTTGTTAAAATCCAAACAAAATTACTCTAGTAATAATTCTATTTACAAGATAACATGGGCAAAATGTTATACACATATATCCAGTTTGAAAATTTTTTTCCCGAAGTCTTATCGCGAAAACCATTGCAATAGGTGGTCATACTACAGGAATCTACCTAAAACAGTTTTGATTTACCGAAAATTATTCATTCTGACTCAATTCAATAAATTTAACAACTCATTCCAATAAATTTAATGAAAAATGAATCTAAATTAAACAATTTTAATAATTATTGTTAAATATTTATTTTCAAATTTTGCAGTCGTTAAATATTTTTTTTTCAATTAAAAGTGACTGGGATACGAAGAAACTTCAGATGCCTTAATTTAGACATTGTTTTGCTTAGGGAAAAGAAAAAAAAATCCTCAAAATTCTGAATAGCAATTAATTAACTACTTTAATCAAACGATAAAACTTATCAGCTAATTACAATTCGGAGAAAACCCTACATCAATTTTGAACAACATTCTTTTAATAATCTCATTTTAATCATTTTCCTGCCACTACCCGATAAATTAAATTTTTGTGAACTCTGAAAAAATAACGCACCAGAAATTTATTTCCTCCATTTAAAAAAAAAGAATAATTAAAATATTAATTTCATTACAGACCAATACATTCATTTAAGCGTAACTAAGTAATGCATTCGTTGAAATTTTAAATTAATTAGCTAGCTTTCTAAAACTGCCTCCTTAGATTTAGTTATAGAATACACATTCATAATGACGTTAATTTTCAGTAGGCACAGTATACGTTTTAACAAGGGTTACGCATTAGCATTTAAATTGCCGCTAAACGGGGTTTTAAAATGTAGTAACAGAAACCGACAGAGATTTATGAAACGAGAGATACGCATTTCCACAAATTATTAATGATGGTGGAAATACACAAATAAAAGCGCGTTTTCTCTATTTTTATTTCAAGGGTTGCCTTATTATTAATAGAGTGGTAGTTCATGGGGAAAAAAATAATAGCAGCAAGGTCCATATTTCCCCAAAGCGGGCTACTTATAAATTATTCAGACGTTAAGAAAAGTTTTTTCCGTATAATTTACTTTTCTTAAATGCACAGCTGATTTGAAGAAAGAAATAGTAAAATTCAAGAGTAGTGGAAGATGCGGAAAAAATTAGTAAAAAAAGAAGCATGTAAAAATTAAAATTCTTCCAAGCTCAACAAAATATTTAAATCGTGCATATTTAAAAGGCACTCCGTTTTTTCTCGTGTCAAGTGAAAGAAAAAATAAAGGAGGGGGGGGGGGAGTCGCAGACGAAAAGCATAATTCATTTGCAAAATATAATTGCAGATTTTTTTGTAGGAGGGCAAAAATTTAAATCCTAGAAGACCATGCATGTTTTCCTTTATTGTAAACGAAAAATGATAAATCATTTTGAAACTCGGACAATAATAAATTTAAAAAACGCATCAACAATTAAAAAAATATTTTTTTTTTTGAAAATTGACATATTTTTTTATTAATACCGTGAAATTTTATTAAAATATCGTTCGTTTTTATGTCGTTTGCATTATCCCAGATTTAATCCTATTCATTTTAATCTTCGAAAAAATATTTATAAAGTCGAAAGTTATGTATAGTAAGTACTTTGTCTAAAATCACGAGAAAAAGCTTTTAAAACTATAGATCAATTTCGGATTGTTACAATTAACAAAATCAAACGATGCGACAATCGAAAAGTTACAGAATTTTCCACCGAATAAAATAATTTGTGCATTTCTTTCATATCTTTTAAAAGGAGATAAAAAAAACAAGAGAAGCTGTAAGAATAAAGATTCTTATTTTAATCAGTATGCATTGAAAAAAAACTGATCTAATTTAAAATAAATTAAATATATTTTGATACATTGGTAATCAAAAAGGAAAAGATTTGCATTCCTTTTGACCTTCTGGTATACGATTTATATATAAAGAGAAAAATTTCCAGAGTTTGACGAATCTCCACATTTTAGATCACTTTCAATCCGAAAAACATTTTTGGAATTATGTTAAAATCTATTTGTGTAAACATAATAGTTCATGATGATGATGTCGTGTCCGCGTTACCACGGAAAGGGGGTGCAGTAGCGTCTGAGGGTAAAGACCCCTGAGCACCCGAGGACAGAAGTCTGACTTCTAGCTCATATGAAGATAACATACAAACATTCGCTTGCACAACCCCTATTTACAGGGGGGCACATTCACACACCTCACAGATAGAACACAGATGAAGAACAACCATGCCGGAACCGGGATTCGAACCCGGGACGCCCTGATCACCCCAATGCCAGGACGCCGGCATAATAGTTCATAAACGCGTTAATACAAACGGAAGAAATTTAAAAAATAGGCGGAGTACAAAATTTATAAATTTCTATCTATTTCGGTCAAAAAGGAAATCTGTATGTCCATGTGCATGATAATACAATAACTATAAAATTGAAATAACCAGGTAGATAAAATGTAATATACAACTTTGCCGACAGTATTGTAGGTCCATATCAAATTTTATCAGAAATGACCAATAAATCGACCTCTGTTGGTCAGCACATTCGTGAGTATTTGAAAATAATAATTGAAATAAATGAAAGTTCGTATGTGATCATATAACGAGCATTGAATTTTGATTTCAATTAATTCAGAATATGACATTCAAATTGAACATTCCTTTCTTCATACTAAAAAGCACAAAAAGTGCTATATATCATAAGCATACGCTAAAATGGGTTTGTGTATTTGTCCGTGGTGGTATAATATTCAAACTAGTGAACTTTGGTGTTATCTTCGAGATTTTACTGCCTACCTCTATGTTTTCCCCGATATGTTCCAAAGATTCAAATTCAAAAAGAAAACGAAAAGACTACATTTTGTTCAACGTATGAAAAAGGTGAGATGAATATACTCTCTGGATCCATTTGACTTCTGTTGTCAGCCAGTGAGTAAAGAGTTAAGACATCTTTAATCTTGTTTCACATGTGAAAAGAGACCAATTTAGGTGCCATTTTTGTGGTCTTAGTTGATTTTTTTTCCAGTTTTTCAAATATCATTGATTTTTCAAGTGGAAATATGTTTCATGATAAAAATGCTAGAAAGAAGATATCTGCAAATATGGTTACTCAAGGATAGCTACTATTATAAAACTGTTGTGCCGGTGTCTTGGCATAAGGATAGCGCCTCTTCCCCGTGATGTGCACGTCCTTTGGTTCGAGTCCCGGTTCGGGCATGGTTGTTCTTCATCTGCTCTATCTGCGAGATGTGTGAATGCGCCCCCCTGCAAAAAGAGGCTGTGCAAGCGAATGTGATGTGTGGATAGTTAAGACGTACTCTTGGCTCTAGTTGGCGCTACTAAAAACAAGAGGCGCACACTCGACTTAAAATCGCGAGCTTGTTCATGGCAAGTGCCATTAGAAACAACAGCAACATAAAGATGTTGTAATTATAATGAAGTGGAATAAAAGTATTTAAAAGCTAAAACTTTTATAATCTTTTATATTTTATTATTTTTTAATTGAAATTATATATGATAATATATACTAAAATGATTATGCACTCATATGAAAAAAGTAGACTCATAGCTTTATATTGTGCATCTAAAGTAAGTATAAATGAATAGTTGTTATATTGAATAGTTGTTGTTTTTCTTCCATAACATTTCCAGGGTATTTTCAAATATATAATAAAGATTTAGAATTTAAAAAAAATCAAACATTTATATTGACAAGCGTCCTAGCTTTCCATTCCTGCATTTACACATACCATAACCTTTCTAACGCAACACAAGAATTCCAGCCAAATCACTACAACGATTCAAAAGCAAAAAATAAACAGTATATCATCTTACTTTCTTGAAGTGTCACGTTTCTTTTATTAGTAAGCTTACATCTCTTCTTCCTCGAAGTGCAAGATACAGATACAGCATGGTGGAAAAGCCGCCCCTGAGACTTCTTAAGTCTAGACATGAATTGTCTAGACTTGAAACAACGGCAAAAGAAAAAATTCAATTCACACAATTCACGGCATTTCATAATGCTCCAATTCCCGGCACGTTTAATTTTCTCGGTATGTTCACCAAAACAATTTTTCTAAGAGCATTCTTAAAACGGGCAATGCTATCATATGACAGGTGTTTCTCAATGTTAGAAAAAGATAATGTGATGACGAGGGGAGAGAATTTCCATCTTCAAATATTAGATTATTTATATGATCATATGACTGAAATTCAGAAGACGGCAATGATCAAACACAATGAAGTTAATATAATATCGCTTTTGTAAAAGTAATAGAAAGTTATTTTAAAAGATCGTGGCCTAACGACTTAAGTTGGTGTATGCGGTTTTTGAGTCAATACATTTGACTCAGGTGTAAAATTAAAATAAAACTATCGTTATAAAATACATAAAAACTTAAGGAGACATAATTTCAACACAGTGCCAAATGATTTCATTAATTGAGTAGACTTATCCAACATTTGAGACATTAAGACTGGTTCAAAGTATTATATACAGTGGAATGTCACTAATTCGGAGTTTTTTTTAGTTTGTAGCAGCTGCATGTATCGGATCATAATGATCTTCATTCCACCACAAGTTTAAATTTCCAAATAGTCAGCATCTTTTTCTCTAGCCTTTTAATTTTCCATTATCATAATGTTAAGCCTTTAAAAGGCAGTTCTTTTTCTAGTCGTGGTACATCAAAATATTTTTTAAGTGGAGATTGGCTTAAAAGAAGTGTAGCTTCTTAGATAAAATTCATTTGATTAATTAATTACATTGGTTAATTAATAATTAAATAAATAACCAATCAAAACACCATTTTGTATGAGACAAGGAACTGAAGCAAATAAGTTTTTGTCCGATTGAAAAATTTATCAAAACTTATGCCAACCACATAACTTCATATAAAAATTAATGAATTTGATGGGAAGCATACTTCCCATGGCATTAGAAAGGGTTAAAAAGCATTATATAATTCGAAATTTATTTTGGTTTGTTCAAATATAAAAGTGATAACTGTAGAAGAAAAATCGCATTTCTGAGCAGATTCTATTATTAAACAATTTCGTACTTTGTGTTTACCATGTTTATTTTATTTTAGTTAGAAAAAAGGAATTCAAAAAAAAATTATTTTTTCATAAAAAGCTTTGATCACGTTAGATGGAATTTCTATAAATTTACTTTCACATTTTATTGCACAAATGTTGTATGCAGAGCGCTGTGCACAGCTTATTTACTAAAATTGTCATTTTAAATACTTGAAAAGAATTATAAATAGAAACAATATATGAATATTATTGATTTACATATCTTAATATTTAATGTTTATTATGAAATAATTATCAAACTGCAAAATGTTAAAAATAAATTTACTGCTATTTTTAGCTAAGTAGTTCTTTTTCCTAAAACCAGTTTCTTCAGTTTGAATATTTTCCGATAAATCCAATTTTAGTGACATACCTTTCACTCTGAATTCTTCAAAATTCCAAACGGCAGTGCCTAAAGCAGAACTTTTCAACTGAAATGACATCTCACGCTAAATATAGCTCTATCTCAATCGATGTGTAACTTATTTTAACGGAAAAATAGATGTATTTTTCGTTCCCACCTGCAATCGGTTCTCAAAGTGAATTTTATAAAACACTTGTTGAGGAATCAATTAATTGGGGCCAACTCAAGATTGGTAAACTAAACTGTGGGTTGGAAACTAAGCGATGGCGAAATTCAGTAAGAAGGAAAATTTGAAATTTTTTATTTGAAAATATAACTATTTAATTTGGCCTCTCCGTTTTAATTGATAACTTTTTGTCATCTTCTAGGGAGTGTCATATCTAGGGAGTTATGTTAGTAAAACTTCTGGTTTTTTGCCAGAAAAAAAAACTGAATTAAATGAGATTTTATATCATCAGAGTCATTAAAACTTTTACCATTCAAGGGGTTCTGCATGGAACGAAATAAATAGAAATTTTAAGGCGAAAACTGAGAGTTAGATAATGAAAGTGACAACATATCCCAGCCTACCTAAAATAATTTTTGGAGAGAGAGAGACCAAAAATGTTGGGGATGGAATTATCATATTGGAAAACAACACCCACACTATTTGCCAATTCTAACCGTTTTTCTTGAACTACATCGCTGAGTTTGATGAGTTATTGAACACTGACGTTTGAATTAACAGTTTGGTTTCTTGTTAAAAGTTCTAACAGCAGAATTCCATCAAAATTCCACCAAATTGTTAGAACAATTTTGATGTCACTTGGTGTGGGTCATCCTGCTTTGTCTACGATCTCTTTTAATCAGTGCTGTTGTAAACTATTTAATTTTCTTGGCCAGAAATCAATGGTCATTTCAGTACTGGACCAATTCCGTTGTATTTCAGAAGCAAATCATGGATGCTAAAGCGTTGCATCAAGCGAATTTCCTTAAGCACCGATAAATCAAATTTCTTAACATAACTAGGTTGTTTTGAATGCATATATGTGATACATTGGTGCTTCTCTGCAGTCTTAAGTATTTATTATGCTATGATCATCTGAATCAATAATGACCTTAATATGAACTTCAACTAGAAACCAAGATGATTGTGTATTTTTGAGTGAAAAATCACCAAAACGGAATTTGGCAAACCAATTCTTGACACTACCCTTCTTTCAAGTTTTTCTTCTTACATGCTTACGATGCATTTCTGCCTTTTGGAAATAATGCAATAAAATAAGTCTGCAGTGCGCGTCTTGTTCTTCCATTTTTAAATTAGATTAAGAACGAAACTAAATTACTAATCTGTACAATTTCCTTACTAATTAAAATCAGAAATCAAGTAATAAGGAAACAACATGTGTTAGATATTTTGAATACACCGAAAGGATAAAACAATTATTAAAACCATCTATCGCCAAACTCCGCCAACGTGCCCATTTGGGTGACCAGCCACAAACTGCAGCCACAAACCACATGTACAGACGTGTTATAATTGTTTTAGAGGAAATTAAGCTCTTTTATCTCAATAATAAGACGAATTCTGGTTTTAGAAAATTAATTTTATTTATTCTGCTTAAGAGAAAGGTTCGTGATTTTAACAATATAGAATGCTAGTTTCATATATAAATCTGGTTGTTAGGAACTCGTTTTAAAAATCACTGTTATTATGTTGGAAAAGTAATCGCAGAAATGTTAGATTTCGTTCATGCTTGTACCATCAAACACTTAACTAGATTTCGCTTATTTAAATTATATTCATCTGTTTAGATATCGGAACCATATTGTAATTTTTTTCTCAATCACTAAATATTGATTACTACTTTATTTCATCCTAATTATTTAAATGTATAAGGACTGAAACGGTGATTTGGGGCAATCAGGTGCTTATAATAAGACAATAAAAGTAATTTCGTTGTTAAAGAGTTAAACCACTAAAAAGTGATATAAAATATAAAATAATTCTACAGGATTATCAACTTATAATAGTAATCATTTCTACATACATACAACTTTTACTAGATTTAATATAACAGTTATAGTATAAAACCACAATTGTATAGTACACTTCCGTACTATGAAACGGCACAACTGAAAAGATTACTGATAAATGTATTTTCTGTTATTGTCCAAGGTATTTTGAATCACTGAAATGAATCCTCTTATTTTACTAATCATGTATCATGCTTGTAAAGATAAAATTTTGTAATCGATTTTTTACTCACTTTCTCATACGGTAAAGTTTTTAAATTTTATATCTCTTATGTCAATGCATTATTTTACCATTTTCAAATCTAAATTAAAAGTTAATCGATTAATATTAATAAATATTGATTCCATGTAAGTTAATACGTGTATTGAAGTCAAAAAATTATTTATATGATTTTAAAATATGTAACATAATATATAAAAAATAAGGACTAAATATTGTAAATAACTAAGATAAAAATAGCTCTATTTTTAACTAATAAATAATAGTTTTTAACAAATATGTTTCAAAATATTTTCAACAAGTATACTATCTTCAAATCTACAGGGGTGTTTGTGCTCCGGGGAAACCCCGGAATTCCGGGGATTTTGAACTTCGATACCCGGAAATTCCGGGGATCGTCTTTCAAAAGGAAATAGGAATAATAATGAATTATTTATTTTGATCTGGGTAATTTTATTTGCTTTGAAAGCAGAAAAACGCAAGGTCAGTGTGTGTGGTGAAAACTTTTCCTTTCTTTCTCCAAAGGCAGTGATAATGCGTGAAAAGGGGGAAAAAACTTTTTTGTTCTTTCCTTATTGCGCGTTATGACTCATTCCCCCGGTTCTCGGACATTCTCTTCTGGATTCTTTTCGGCAATCAGGCGCGGCAGAAAAAAAAGGGAGAGACTTCGTTCGACTAGATGTGCGATAACGTGACTCTGGGTTCAAAGATCTTATCTCTCCTGGCGTGGCGCCAATAAGTAGAGAAGGGGGATTTTTCGCCGTATTTGCTATTTGTCATTGATCGCTTCGCAACTTTTTTTCCTCCGCTGTGTAAAATTTTCGTTTCATTTATTGATGCAAGTGTAAATTTTTCGTTTCGCTTATTGAAATATTTTTTTATTTATGTACGCAAGAGAATTTCACTTTGAAATTTCAGCATATGAAACAGAAATTACCCCTTAAAAATTCATATCTAATTAGTTTTACAGCATTAGATCCAGGGCTAAGAGGTAAAACCAGTACAATATTAGCTTTTGAAAAATTATCATCTTTTATGTCCCATATTTTTAGTGATAATGAAAAGTCAAAAGTAGAAGCTGAAATAAGGTTACACCAGAGTGATATTGATATCACCAAAGAAATGCTCTACACATCTGATGAAAGTGGAAATCAAGTCAAGTGTACAATTGATAAATATTGGTCTTAAGTTTTTAATTTAAAAGATGATTTCACAAATGATTATAAGTATCCTACATTGGCTAAATTGGTCAAAGCCTGCCTTAGCTGCTTCCATGGCCCATTAGTGGAAAGTGCATTCAACTTAATGGACATACTTGTCACTGACTATAGAACCTCTCTTAAGATTGATTCCCTAGATGCAGTGCAGACTATTAAATATGATTTAATGGCTTCTAAAGAAACCTCATGTGAAAAATATGGCTCAAAAAATCCAATGACTGATCCAATTCGCAAAGATCTCTTACTGAATATGAACAGAAGTTGGAAAACATATCAAGAGGACTTAAAAACATGTATTTCAGATGAGTCATCTATAAAAGTCTCCGAAAAACCTTCTACATTAGCAGAAAAGCAAACTGCTTCTACCTCTGCATGTGCAGTTCTCGAGGAAATTTCTTCAACTGTAAATGAGGAAAATAAAAGTCAACCTTCCTGCAATTATGAAGTTCACCACAAAAGAAAGACAAGCCCACAAACATCAGAAAATAAAAAAAAGCAGCAGAAATTAGATAATTTTTTTTAAAAGAATTAATTCATGTAATTTAAAATATTTGCATAAAATGTAGTAGTTTATATGTTTGAAAGTTTATGGTTATTAATTTTGCAAAAAAAGTAATTCATTGAACTTTTATAATTAGGTCATTCAATACTTCATAATTGTAATTTTTCATTTCTCCCCTCCCCCCTTCTCGAAACTCCAAAATGCCGGTAGTAAGTCCGTAAAAGTTTCAGGGGATTTTTTGGGGTCCCACAAACACCCCTGAATCTAAGAAGACAAACGAACCAAAATTTCCGATTCAATACACGAATATTTATTTATTAAATATCATTACATTAAATGATGAATATGATTAATGATTAATTTTATATAGAATATGATTAATGATATATTTCTAAAGACGTCAAAACAAAATGTTTTCGCTACTATTTAGATTAAATCTTCTACAATGATAGATACTGACTAACAACTAATGGTAAAGGAAGCAGAACATTTAACACCCAAAAATTGAATTTTGTACATTGTTCTAAGTGATTTTCATTTCCGTTCTCACTTTGAGCCGCACCCACCATTCGCAAGAGACATTCCAGTCACAAAGTAATTGCTAGGGAAAGGACGATTTCTGTCTAAATCGAAACGTAAAAAGGGACGTAAAATACTTTGTTTTTACTTCCATTCGAATGTTCAATTGAATTCAGTGTTGAGTTCAACGTTCGAATTCAATGTTCAAGCGAATGGTTATTGTGGGATATTTTAATTTAATGGAACAAAGCAAAATAAATAAATGGTCAACTAACGACATGATGAAGCTGATCGTCCAAAGAAGCATTTGGAAATTAAAGGAATAAAATAGCATAGAGACAATTTATATGACGTCACATCATGTGACAAAGGTAACTGCGCAAGTCATCTATACATGCATTTGCAACATCTAGCGTGGATTTTGCATCTGTATCTGGTGCGAATTCAATAATAATTTATTTTATTTTATTTTTATTTATTTACTTATTTATTTGCATTTTGGACAATTTTTAAATTGCTCTATCGTATCATTTTTGACTTTATAATAAACATGAGAAAAAAAACGTCATATGGAAAAGTTTTCCATCTTAACATTTCTGCTCGATTAAAAGAATGGCTTGAGAATAATTGAAATATATATTTGCTATATCAGATGGTACTTTTTTTATAACAGTGCTAACTGGCACAAATAGTATATATATTTTAATTAATTAAATTTTAAAAAATAAGATTTGATAAAAAAAATCTAAGTAAAATAAAATTATATATTATAAATTCTGAAACTTTTTAAAATATAATTTAAATTAGACTTATTCTAATCATTAAGAAGATGAAAAATTCTAAAATAAATAAACAAAAAGAGATTGTATTAAATAAAAAGAAAATATATATAATAAGTAAAAATAATAATAATGTAATAAAAATTTCTAAATCTATGAAGTAATATTAAATTATCAAAGAAAATAAAAATTTAATCTTTGATTTTCGGTTATGTAGCTCTTTACATTTTCAAATTATCTTGTTTGAGAATACATGGGGGGGGGGCAGACATTCTATTCGTTCACGTGTTTAGTCCAAAATCGGATATATGTTTACGACTTTGAGGTTAAGAGCATATATAAAAAATAAATTAATCTAGCTTATTAAATGCTTGCATTATCACGTACGGCTGTAAATTAAAGAAGGTCAATTCAAAATAGATTAGGCCTTACATTAGATATAGATTTCTTTGAACATCTGATGATAAATTCATTCGCTATATTTCATCCGTTTACCTTGTTACGTCTTTAAATTATTATATTTACATGCACACAGATGGACAAACAGATCGATTTTGTTCAGAATTTGATAGAAATCAACAATTTTAAAGTGATAATTGTAAAGCATAATTCCTCTTCCTGATGTTATTCGCTTTTGAACTACCACAATAGATTTTTTTTTTAATGAAAATTATATTATCTCGCATGCGAGAAAGAAAAAAGAAGCAATAACTTAACGCAAATTCAGCAGCAGCAAGCAGTCGCTAATTTGTCAAGAAAATTAAAATCGCAACTTTTATTTTTACCACGATTAATTTTAAGAGCAAATCTTAAACGACTTAAGATAACAGCGTTAAACGGAAAAACAAAAACTGAGCACAATTACCATCCGACGAAACACGATAATAGGAAGACTTTAAAGTTCACAAAGATACGAAGAATAAAAAAAATAAAAATCCGAACTGTAATTTTAGACTTACCTTTGGGTGTGCCCGTTTTGGAAAGGCAACTTTGGGGTCGATCTGCAAAAGAAAAAAAGAAAAGCATAAGTCTCGAAACCATCAATAGAAATAGGCAGGTAACCAAAAAGAAAAGAAAACCGAAACAAAGGACCTTGGAAATATATAATTATTCATTCTTAAGAACAACGCCTTAGGGAATAAAGTGTAAAACGAAACATGGGGCCGAAATACAGTCATCAGATTTTTCATACAAAATTGATATTCTTAGAAGTGGTGCAGCGATTAAGATCCTTCATGTCAAACAACGCCCCAGGATGTAAAATACGTCGACGATGTAATCCCCTAATTTCCGCTAAAAATGTAGCGCCAATAAATTAACAAAAACATTTTGTGTTTGCTTAAATTAAACACGAGTATTTTGCTAACAAACACTTTTCACCGTGGACTTAATCTCATGGGAATTGTTTTAACAAATGCAATGAATAATTTGAGTCTATAATATTGTTTAAATTTATGTTTAAAAAAATAAAAAGCGAAACATTTAGTGAAATGCATCAAATAAATTTTAAATTAATTTTTAGAGATAATTAATCGAGTACTTGAAAAAATAAAAAAAGGAATATTTTTTAATAATAATAATAATGAACCGAAGTATATTTCATTTAATCAAAATAGAATTACAGTTTATTTATTGTTTTATACAGTTTACAGTCTCGCTTTCGGCATTATAATTGTGTTTATGAGTTTTTAATTATCAAAAGGTATTAAAACTAATTTAATAAAGTGTTTTTCTAATTACGTTTTGAAGAGGAGAGCAAGAACATCATAAAATCTTGATAAAAGAACTATGATTTGAAATTATTAATAAAGCAAAACATAATTAATTTTAAGAAAAAAAAATAAAAGTTAATTTATTGTAGTTCCTTCCTTTTAATTTCAAGGAGAAAAAAAAACTACACTTCATTGTTTTTAGATTTGTCGCTGTAATTATTTTCCATTAGAAGAAATAATTATTCCTATCCTTTATAATTTTTTTTATAATATAACTTCTCATTCTTCGTAATGTTCTTCTTGTCAAAGATATATCCCAAAGAAATGAGAACATAACTATTTTAAATTACAACATAAATACGGCAAGGAAAAACTGCATCTGTTGTAATCTCATTTTTAGAAAAATATTTTATAATGATAAAATTTTTTATTTTGCAGAGTGTGACAAAAATATTTAATATTCAACTAACAGAAGCGATAATTTTAAATTAGAGGCAGCATTTAATAAGCATGATTCAGATGAATTAACTACTTTTTAATAATTATAAGTTTATTTATTCATATTAAAAAATTCTGAAGAACATTAAAAAATAAATTAAAATATTACGAAATTCAGAAATAAATTATAGCATACACACTATAAGCAAAAGTTCCACTTGATCCAAATTCATTTTTAGCAGATGATTCTATAAAAAGAATTTTTGCTAAGCAGATTATGCCTCAAAAGATAAAACAAATAATGTATATATGTTAGAGTTCTGTCAAAACCCATAACAATAACGCAAAAAAAAAAAAAAAAAAAAAAAAGATACCTAATCATTTTTTGCAGATGATTTTATAAAAATAATTTTTGTTTCAAAGATAGTGCATCAAAAAATAAAACAAAAATATTATGTTAGAATCTACCATAAACCCCATGACGATAATAATAATAATTCAATACTTTTTAGGTGGAAACAAGCCAAATTAATACACGATTCCGATAAATTAACCACGATCGCCTTCACTTAACACAATTCTAACAACTCACTTTGAGAAAATTCTAAACCAATTTAATTCATATTAATAAAATTTAGAAATAAACTACAGCACAAATGTAATAAGGAAAACTCCCCATAGTGGAGTTAAATTTTTTCTCAGAATAAGGCAGAAGAATAAGGAATAAGAAAGAATTATGAATTCAGAATATGATATACGTTAATAATATACTTTATATTAAAATACATCTTTGATAATTATAAAGATACCAAATAAAACAAATATTTGTTTGAGAAAAAGAAATATCCGAATTATTTCTGATGCACTTTGTAGATTTAGCACCAGCATCATTAACTGAAAGCATATACTAAAAGAGCCAAGTTCTCTATATTTATAAAAGAACACATTTCCGATCTTGAAGTGATAAGAAAAATTCATGGCATATAATTACGATTTGTCAGAAACTTGGGAAAATGATTCTTCTGACAGCACTTTCTTATCAGATATTTTCAAGAAGAAAATAAAAAAGGATATAAAGGGTAAGAAAAAAAAATTACTAATGAGCCTAGCAGTTTTTCTTTTTCTCTTGGGTTACTAGATATCATTATTCTCATTCTTTATGAGAACAGGAAAGAATATCCAAAATTAGGAATCTCTAGATTCAAATCCTTTGATTCAACGAATAGTTCTATTCCTATAACAATTAATAGCATTAATATTTTTTAACTGGCATTCACAATTTGGTCAGATAAAGTTAAATAACTTCATTAGCAGACGATAGATAATGGAAAAACTATATTGTGAAAGCCGACTCCAAAATAAAACTACATTAGCAGACGATATATATTTCAAAAGCTATACTGTGAATGCCGACTCCAAGATAATAAAAAGGGATAAATCTCCAATTCGTTGCCTTTAAATAGCTTCAAAAACCTCAAACTAAAACAATATGTTCTCATATGATAATAACTAGACTAGGGATTCACCAATCAGAGTAAATTAGGATATATTTATATATATATAAAAAAAAACCCAGTAAATATTCTTCCTTTAATTTCTTTCATACTTTTAGATAAATTTATCGTTTATAATATAAAATGAAAAATACTTTTGTTTAATTATTATCCAACAAACCACACCTAAAGTTGTCATCTATAAAAATTGCATAAAAATATCCTAAATGACCTTTCCTAATAATTCATAATTGCCATTCTGAAATTTCGTAATTTTGGTGCTATTCAATTAGAAATCTGATAAATATTATAAAAAAAAAGATTTTTATACCGTCTTAAAATTTAAGAAACCTTTACACGGATCAATGCGGATTCAATAATTATGTTATTTTATTTCAAATTTGCATAGTTAAAAAATTATATTTAATTCCAGTCATTATAATCAGCACACACTTATAAATGTTGCATTTTTTACTTTAAATGAATACCAACTTTTAAGTTAATAAATACAACAATAGAAAATATATACAAAGTTTTATAACACAAACAGTTAAAGGAATAATATTAATTAAAATGTAATATATTTTTTTCATTCAATGTAAACGACAAACTTCATGTTAAATGTTCCGCCGAAAATAACTTTAAAAACATTTTTTTTTTAAATTCTTATCATTAAGACTGTACAATTCAGTCTTCCATTAAAAAAAAATGAATTCGAATGTAATGAAAGTTTGAAAAGCAACAGTTCAGAAACAGTTTTCCTAAAACGATAAAACTGGCAAAAAGAATTCAATCGTATGATAAATTTCAAACACAATTTGTGAGTGCAGACGATTCGCTGGTCAGACAATAAGCAACTCAACTATTTTTACGACCATCCGAAAGGTCACGCCATTTTCCAAAAGGATTTATGGCATCTCCAATTAAATCTTTAATTGTTTTCCACTCGCATAATGTATTCTTTTCTTCTTAATTATGAAAAATAGCGCGATCAATTGAACGCGGATTCAGTCATTCTGATTGGATGCATTGTTGAGGAATTATTTTTAAAAGAAGAACGACCCATCTTTCATTAGGATCTAGAGAAAGGACAATGGAACGTTCGAGCGAAATTCGCACAAATGAAACGCACTAAATGCTTCCGGATTTTCTTTTAGAAAGTGTGAAGACATTGTTTGTGTTTCCATTAGAGTTTCATTAAGCGATTAGGGCAGTTATTGAAGAGTTCATATTTGATTACGCTTAAAAAGACGCATATTTGTGCAACGTTATTTAAATAATGTAAAAAATTAAATAAGCAAATAAATTTGATAAAAATGTGGATTTTGTGAAAGAGTGATATAACTTTGATCAAGACCCTAGAGGAAGATACCAGCATCAGAATATAAAAAGTACATATAAGACATTAAAAATAAATTCATATACTGTTTCTTTAAAAACTTCATCTATTAAATGTTCATGCAGTGCTTTTAAATTACGATTTTTTTTCTTAAGTGTATATATAAAGTGCCGATGAAATATTTAATACAAACATACGCTATTAAAAGTATCGCGACGCAAAAAGATATCTATGTCATTACGATTGCATTGGTAACCAATAATTTCTTTGTATTATTATATTAGAAGTTTTGTTGTATATAAAAACCTTTATCAACGCAGTATCACAGAGAAACTTATTAAAATAGATTTCCTACTGTTGGATTTCACCTACTCACCACTTACAAGTAATAACTGCGTTTTCGCAGAATTTCAATTATTTTAGTAATTTTATAGTTATGGTTAGTTAAGCAATAAAGATGAGTGATGGATAGTTGGAATAAAATGGCTACATATATTAATATCAACATAGCAAGGTTCGATGAATAATTTTTGCCTTTTACTGTTTGGAAATTTTAACAATAAATATCTATGATTTCTCTAAGGGAGTATTAATGTAGAACAAAAAAATATGAAACTTATTTTGCTAGAAAATAAGTATTACAAAATATAAAAAAAACTGTTTACAGTTTGAAATAGGGCACATTTTTTTCTGAATGCTGACAATTTCTAAAAGTATATTATTTTTGTGTGCTTAGTTTCCGACAATAGATTACATTATTGATTTGAAAGTTCAAGCCATTTACATTGTTTCATCAAATACTTAGTCGCCATTTATTTAGTCTTCCATTGTTGAAAAATTAAGAAGGATTCTATTTAATATTCGAGAACGTCACAAGACGAATAAAAAACAATATCGCGAAATTTGAAAGATACATGAATCACAATTTTATGTTTTTTAATAGCGCTATGATAAAATGAGATTGGATATCATAAGAAAGATTCCTATGCAGAATGAGCAGAACATATACTATAAGATAATTAGAATGATACGACTTTAATGTTTGATAATTTGACAGAATCATGGTGTATATAAAGTTATATCTAAAACGATTTAACTGAAATTAAATATTATGACTATCCCCAGCAAACTAGCTGGAAGCCAAAGGCTATTAGTTACAAATAATTGTTCTTACTAGAAACACATGTGTAGAAAGTATTTCATATTATTAAATAGGAAAACTCATTGCAGAAAAGATGATTGAAAGTCAGTTTTACGATTAAGTTAATTAAGTATAAATTTAATTTAATAAAAAATTAATATTCATGTAGATAATATTTATTATCGACATAGACGCATGTAAAACTTAAATAATTTTGGATATTAATAGAATGCAGATAAAAATGTCACAAGTTTAAAAAAAAATCCGGAAAAACTCTTCGAGATTTTCCGGATCCAAATCTATTAAATTACGACTTCAGTCATCATATTTTAAATTTAGTGCTGTTCCTCTGTGTAAACTAATCTAAATTTTATAAAAGTTGACAGTAAAATTTTATGTCGATGAGACATCAATTTGAAAGCAGTTTCCTTAAAATAACTTTTATTGATTATAAAGTATAAAGTCAATGTGCTCATTACTGGAGCAATCAAAGTAATAAATGTTAAACTCAAAGTTCAAATTAACATTACCAGACCTTGGTCAACAGATTCGAACCATTCGTCCTTTTTGTCTAACATTTAAACGAGCTGAAAGAAACTATCTTAAAATGGTGAAGCAACAAGCCAGTTGCACACAGCTAACTTGTCTCCGTCCAATTTCCATTGCAGTTGCTGCCAACCACTAATCACGAAACTTTCAAAGAGGTCGGGTTCGAATAGGTTTGTTTACTTGAGATCATGGCGCGGAATTGGAAAAACACAAGGACACCATAAAAATTCGGATCCGAAATAAATTTCTGTATGGATCTTTTCCAAATTCCCACCATTTAGAAATTACTGAACTGTCTAATTTACCAAAAATGTTTCGCAACATTAAAATGCTTATTTATTTATTTGGTATACTAATAACGGAAGTATTGTTTGTAAAGAAAATATCTTTCGTATGGACTAAATTTTTGAAATTTTGTTTCAATAGAAATATTACTAGTCAAACATAAAATAAAAAGTTGACTTAAAAAATTTACTGTTTTTATAATAAACACTGATCATAACATGTACAAATTACAGACCACCGATATAAAACAGAAAATCGAATAAAGTAATTCGAAGTTTTAAAAAGATTAATACAGAAAGAATTTTTTTTGTTAATGAAAAATTGTTTTTTTTTCCTTCTTTTTTTTCATTTTAAAACTCTTTTTTATCATATAAATGATGGCATGATCCCAAAACTTTAAATTAAATATGATAAGAATAAAATATTCCCCAATAATAAATGAAGAAAATAAAATTCAATGCATTTATTCAACAATTCTTTTTAAAATGCTTCATCTCAAGATGGTTGTTTTTTAATTGATTTCGCTTCTCGAAAATTTCTAGGCGATTCACAGTTTTATGAAATCTTATAATAGAATATATCAAACAAAAAATAAAATATTAATTAAAACTTCATTGCATATAAAAGCTTCGCCATTAGATATTTTTGTCTTTGTTATAGTCATGATGTATGGCGATATTCAGCTTACAAATTGCTGTAATATAATTATTATTCCCAGATAATGCATCTTTGGGTATAATTATTGTTCCCGGATAATACACTTTAGGGTATAATTATTATTCGCAGATGTTCTATAAGGTATTTTGCAAGGTAATGTTTTTTACGGTTAATCCCTTTAACTGTTGTCGCATGCTTAACTGAATCGAATTATTGTATTTTTTAAGATCATAAGCTAAAATTAAATCATTCGAAGACATAACAGGTCGACACAAAAATGCCATGGATCCATAAGTTTTAATAATTCATAGTATAATATGAAATCATAATTGGATAGACAGAAGGTGAAATCTAATAAACAATCAAGAAACAAAACAGTTAAACCGTTAAAATTTGAGCATTTCTGCTTTCTAGACACATAATGTAAAAAATTATTCTTTAATAAATGAAGAAATAAATATCCATTTTGCTCATCTTATTACTTCTCTGACAGCAACATTGCATGAGAATTTCAAACAATATCATGCAACTGAGTGTTGCAACTGAAGATAAGCAAAACTGCCACGATATTAATGATATCATGGAGCATAGAGGGACATCATATAGCAACTTATTCTGTTTGGGTTTCAAATGAAGACAGATAAAAACTATACAATAAATTCTTCGGCAGCGCAAAGATATTGTATGATGATATTGAAAGTGTCACAAAGTACCTTATAGAACGAAATATCCAGTTTACTTGCGTTGAGAATACAGAAAGCAAAAATTGCATAATAAACTCTCCATCAGATAAAAATGTTATACAATATTTCGCAATTTTAAAAGTATCAACAATACTAATTTATAGTATTATTGTTGCAACTACTTTATAATAGTATTACTTAGTATATAGTATATTTTATATAGTATACTTAGGTTGGAAATAAAGAGAAACGAGAATTGCAACAACTTGAGAGATAGAGCCTATTTAACAAAACAATAAGTATATTTCTCCCCCTCCTAAATGAAATCGCGAAAAGGCTCGTACACAAAAATATTATACAGGAATAAATTGTACAAGCAGTATTGAATAAGTAGAAATTACATTGTAAATTTTCCAGCAGTACAAACATATTGTACAATATTGCATGATGTGGTAAATCTTACATAATACCTTATAGTATATATTAATACTATGTATAATTTTATCTTCCTTAGGTTGCAAACAAAGAGAAGCGAGAATTGCAACAGCTTGAGAGATAGAACCTCCTTAACTAAACAATAAGTATATTTCTCTCGCCCAAACAAAATCACGAAAGTGCCCGTACCACGTAAACCTCCTTTTCTGCAGCAACAACTTGTCCATTCATTGCCGAGATAATAAGGCTGCGCTTGTCGGGGAGCAATCAAGGAGGAATCCCCCCAATAACCTTATAGGAAAAATAAACCTCATAAGGCGGGCGAGGGCTAATTCCTCGGAATAGAGATAGAACTCTTGCCGGATTCTTCCTAATCACCCGGACCCGAAGATCCGACCATTTTCCTGTAGTGTTTTCTTCCCGGAATTGCTCGTCTTCTTTTCATTCTTCTCGCACTTCCACCCCGTTGTTTACCTACCGTCGTTCGCTCAGGGATAACAATCCACGGCTTGTTTGGGAAGGCGATGTTGTTTTTAATTTGACGGGGCCCCGCTTACTTCGTTTCGTTGTTCTTGGTGGGTAAATAATCTGCTGCTTAAAGAGAAAGGGAAGGGGGAAGAGCAGGCATCCTAGGGTGAGTCGTGAAAATCGGATTTGTCTCTTTTGACAGAGATGGTGGATGAAGTGTTGAAATCGTCGCGGTAGGTGTGTGCTCCGCTGGAGTAATTTGTGATGTAAGGCTTTGGGCTTTGCATCCGGGAGAATCAATCTATGACAAGCAAAGCAAAATGCAACCAAAAGAGGAAAAAACTTATTTTCCTGGAATCTGTGACTATATATTTGAAGGTTTTACTATCTAAATCGGTAGAAGACGGTAGAATCGGTAGAATCGGTGGAGAAGACAAAGTACTAATTTCAAATAAAATCAAAATCTACATATAGTGACCAAGTAAGAATGATACGGAATGGATTCTATTCATTTTGACGTGATACAATTTCAAATGTAAGGTGGTAGCTTAATTTTGAAATAGGTTACATACTTTTCAGAGAGAAAAAAGACAAGATATCAGTGAGTTATTTGAGAACTCGTGCACCGAGGTTTGACAGGAATAGAATTGTACATTTTTCATATAACTGTGTCGTTCCATGATTTCATTTTTCTGATATGAAAATCTTATATATACTTATTAATCTCATGTTCTTAAAATTTTACAGTATTCAAAAACACATATTGGTTTACGTCCTTTCTATATATTTGCAATCTATTTGTAAGCAAGTGTTCAAATCTAAATAATATTTTTGTTTATATTCATGATATTTTATTCGAGACTTAAAGTATTTACAATGTCTCCTAAATAATGTATTTTTGCACAATATTGATTTATATTAGGATGTTCTCTTATGATCTCTCAGTATATATGCAAAGTATTTAACTCAACTTTATACAAAACCAGCAGACATTCCAACTGGCAACGTTTTTTTTTTTTTTTTTTTTTTTTTTTTTTTTTTTTTTTTTTTACTTGTTTACCTAGCTAATATTTATTTAAACAAAATTTCAATATTAGTGAAGTATTGAAATCATTCCCTTAAAATTATACTTTTATACAATCAAACGCGAAAAATAATTGACAATTTATAACTTCAATTTATACCGTAGAATTCTCAGAGTTTGATAGCAAATTTATAATTCTTAGAAATAAGCTTTACCTTAAAAATAGTCTTTAAGAGCTCTATTGTAAAAAAGAAATCCAAAATATTAATATGCATTAAAAGTAATCTGAAGTTCATTAAAAGTAATAAAAGCAAAGTATCTAATACCATATATATATATATATATATATATATAAGCGACAGAAATTTTTGGAAATAATATTTTCACTCTTTATTTTTATTTCATATGTCTGCCTTCGCAAAATATAATTTGTATGCGAAAAAAGTAAATAAAATTAGCAAACGTCAATGATGATGCATTTATAAAAGCACGAATGAAAACAAAAGTATTATGAATTCCTAAAAACATATTTCAATATTGTATAGTGAAAATAGAAATGATAGATCTTGCTTTATATAGCAATGGGTTATATTATATTATTTACAGCATTGAGATTCTGTACATAACAGCATTATTTACAGAAAACTACTTATTTTGTACAAACAGTAATTAAAAATGACCCAAGAGAGTCAAAGGCTTATTGCTATCAGTAATTTACAAATTCACATCAAAAGTAATAGTCCTCCGTTGCAATTTGGCATTTCAAAATTGAGGAAGTTGAAGCTACATACCAGCATCTGAGCTCCTCAGTAACAAATACAATCAGCCGAGATGCCATCTGTGTTCAAGTTATTGGTTCCAGAGGCATGTAAGTTCGGTGACTACTATTTACATAATAAACTCCGGATCCACAAGCGTTAATGGACATTGCCCAATAAGACATTCCTCTGATGTCTCCGATGAGCGCACTAGCGTGTAAGTCCAGTCCAGTTAATGGATATTGACTTAAGTAACCTGTATCCATGCTTACTGCCCAACAGGGGGATAGATCTAGCTATTTTAATCGCGACTGGTAATGCACATATGTCTATACCAGTTCGACTGCGGCAGTTTCCAGTTGGAAACTCAAGTAAAGATTCCGCCATAATTTGATGTATCAAGTTATTGAACAGTATAAATGTATGGTTGAAGCTATAACATCTGTAGCATTGGATCACGCTTATTTTGTATCTGGTCGAGTTTAGTATTGGGATATAAGTTTCGTATATATCAGTAAATATTTGCTTCGGCTTTTTAAAAAAAGTTATTTGTTGGTTTCGAGCAACTGTGCTTTTTTAATTGCAAATAATTTTATTACATAGAGTATCTCCCATCGGGAAGTATTTAGGTGCCTTTTTGTACATTTATTGTGAGATATTAATTAATCTTCTAACAATTTGGCTTCTGACGAAATCTTAGTCAGAACAGAATCATAGTATAGATTTTGAAAATTGGAAAATTCGGTTCATTCTAAAGGGTGCCTAGAAGGTTAGAAAAAATCTTATTGTGAAAACGAGGAACTTCCGTTACAAAAAAGCTTGATTATTTTGAATTCCATATATATTATCTCAAATCATATCAAAATCTATGTTTTTCATAAAAACATAAATGGGACAATCTTTAAATCTGTATATTTATTATTAATATTATTTAAGAAAGTCTTCTAAGATGAAAAAAAACTTTAATATGTAAACATAATTATAATGATAAGAATTCAAAACCAAGACATTGTTGAGTCAAATACTTGCATAGTAAATAATAGAGCAGATTATTTAGAGGTTTACATAAAGAATGACAGGATAAGTTCATTATATCGTTTTACATTCCTAATTGAAAATCAATCAGATCATTTTAATGAATATTATATACTCAATAAGACAAGATGATTTTATTTAAATTAAATTTACGCTATTAAATTCATTCGGTATCAAAATAAAATTATTTGTTAACTTTACAACGATGCTATTTGACAAGTGATAAAGAGACAAATAATTATTTTAAATATATAGAAATAAACGACGTTAAAATCTTTACAATATCATCCTACAGATGAAAAACAACTATTTAAAGAGACGGCACTCATAAGGTTAAAGAAATATATAACCAAAATATTATCAAAGACTTCGACCGCTACATTAAAAGCTGGTCCGTCAAAGCGGTTGTAAAGAGAAATTCAATAGAATGAATAAAGATCATTTGAATCTGTTGACAAAAACCGTAGAAAAATCAATCACCTAATATTATCCAACGGCGATGAAATGGAAGAGAAAAAATGAATTAGATGAGCAAACTAGTAGCTAAATGCAGCAGCAATTAAGAAACAACTTCAAATTATTTCAGCTGCACCTTTTGTTTACGAATAAGAACATACGATGGCTTCCAACGGAGATAATGAAATTACGATTTTAAAATTCGATATATCAACAGAAACTTGCACGTATTTTATCTCCTCTCATCTCGTGTATTGTTTACATAATAAAGCCCATTATATAAAATAAAAAAAATATTTCAGGCTAGAACAGAACTTTGAAGTATGAAGCTTATTTAGTGTAAATAAATAAATTGTGAGAAGTGGCGTGAAAAATGCTAGACGTTACATTTGGTTAGTTGGTTGATGTTTATTGGCGCAAGAACCATTTTTGATTAAACTGCGCCATTACATTTGCATTGAGAATATTAGATAATATATTAAATAAGTAGGTTGGTAGGTTAGAGTAGACAAAAAAAATTTTGATAAAAAGAAAGGACATAAAAAATATCAAAGCGTAAAATTTTTCATAAATTAAGTAGTGAATTCAAATTCCAAAATTATATAAGACCAATACCGTGTATATAATTTTGCTGTTAGTAAAATTTAACAAATGGCTTACTCTTCAACTAACTTCTATTACTTACTTCTATTTAATGTCTCATTTTGAAGCTATATGAGCAGTACTATTTTGGGATGGGAATTGTTATTTTCAACAATGATCTGATGACAAGGATGAAATCTCATGAAAAGAATATCTGTATTTATATTGTCTTTCTATCTGGACTGATAAGCGGAGTTCCCCAAGAAGACTGCAATGTCAATTCCAAAATAATATCAACCACAAAAGAAAAACTTTAACTAGCACAATACAAAAAAAAAGTATTTTCTTTGAAATCAAATCTATTTTTACTTCTTCATTGACGTCATCATCTCAGGACAATATAAGCAAAATATGAAACCAGGGACTTTAAGATTTTCTATAGAAATCATCTATTTACTCTGGCATTAACGCATGGTCTATAAATAAAAACCTTTTAACGCAATTTCGAAACTCTTCTGAGAACTGACGTTAGTTTAGAACTAAAACCTGGAAATAATCGAAAATAAGATGGATTCTTGGTAAGTCTTGGTTAATTTCATTTTATATTTGGCTCAGAAAAATCCTATTTTCATCAGAACTTACTTATATAAAAGTAAAAACTCACATGTGGCCAACAAATGTGGTATTAATCATGTAGAACTGATACCTAAAGATCATCTAAAGTGACAAACGATGTTAAAGGTATTAAATATTTGCTTTTTTTTATGGTAAAAATTTTATCATCGCGCTTTGGGCTCTAACAAAACCATTCTTGTACTCGCATCATTAAATCTTTTAATTCAACCCTACGTAAAAATTCAAGAATAGCCACTGATTTTACTAGTCAGTTTTGTGTCAAACCAATAATATCTGAAATCTATAAGATGAAGTCTTGGTAAAAACATTGAATACAGTAACAATCTTTCTTAAGATTAAGGGACTTTTCCCCTTGCATTTTGGCATAGCATAACCACTAGGTTTGGTTCTTGGGTCTTAATAATCAATTGAAGGTAGAAATTTAGAAACTACCAATATTTCTGTATCAACAATAAGTTTCATATTAACTGTCTACATTTGAGAACTCCAAGTCATCGTGAGCATATCAGATATATAATAATTTTTTTAAGGTATAAGTTCAGAAGCGACCTTGATTTAAAAATTAACTGTCAGGAAAAATAATATGAAAGTAAAAGTATTATCGTTAAATATTATAAACAGTTTTTTTCTTAAAGTAAAAATTATGTCCCCTTGCATTTTGCGCAGAATATACGTGTTGGCTCTTGAATCACTGAATATTAAGAACACCTTTGAAAAAAAGGTACAATCAATGGGATTTGGAAGTTTATAGATAGAATAACAGTCTGCTTAGAGTTAATTGCCAGTAACTTAAGTTTAAATCATGATTACTGGAAAATGTATTCAATATTTAATTCTTTTTCCATAGTGCATTTCATTCAATATTCAATTCTTTTTCAAGGTTTCAAGGTTCAAGATTTTAATGGTTTTTCAAGGTACTTCTAACAAGGTACAAGTTTAGAAGCGACTACAGGTTTTGAATTGGCTATTTTCTGTGCAATAATAATCTAGAAATAAGGTATGGAAGCTACCTTAAGAAAAATGCAGTAATGGATAAGATTCTTTTGGATAAAGTTTCTTCAGGTAAAAGCTCAGAATCTTTAACGAACGAACTGAGCCATTAGAATGCCAAATGGCTTCTGAACTTTTACTTTAACCCTTTATTAACTGAATTATGTTGCCATCAATTTTTCATCTTCATTTTTGCACTAGCAGTTAAGTCTTCTTGCAGAATAATCCCAGGGAACCCAAGAAAAATATTTTCATTAATAGAAATATCTTAATTAATTTAATTATTAATTAAATATTTTTAATTCCTACTTTTAGCTTATATTAACTTCTTGCTATTTGTGTTACATTCTCCGTGTTCTTTAGAATACCATCAACAAAAATTGTCATATTACGAAGATATAAGCCAGATTTAAATGGTACTTTTAAGTACCGTCAGTAAATAAAGGGTTAAGATAAGAAACGTTCAGAAACATTTAACAGTTATCTTTTTAAAGTAAAGCTTGCAAGGGACGAGATATCATTGGCTCAATAATAATAATAGTCTGATTAACATCAAGAACTTGTAATTGAGATCTTAAATTCATTGTAAAATATTATTTTTATAAATATATACTCAATATTTTAATTCTTTCTTTCAAGTTATGGAAGACATAGCGAATTTTATATTGGCTAGCTGCTTTTCACTAACTGTCTAGAAATAAGATTTGAAAGTTATCTTAAATTAAATACAGTCTTGGAAAAGACTTTCTTAAGGCAAAGGCTCAGAAGAAGTCATGTTGATGCTCTGTTTTAATAGAACAGTTAATGAAAAATTTCATTGCATTCGCCTCGATGTGCCCCAGATGAGGCTTCTTTAAAGCCAAAAGGACCCTTAAGGTGCTCAAGGTTCCCAATCGATTTCACTGTCGAATGAATCGGAAACTGAGAAGAAGACTTTTACATTCAGTTGCAAATGAGGCCCGGAAAGTCACAGAGAAATTCCATTTCCAGATCAGGTGGATGAGAGGGGTGGGGGAGATGGATCATGATGTTCCAACCGATAAAGGGGAAAGATAGAGAGAGAAGGAAAAGAGGAACGAAAAAAAGAAGGGTAGGTGGAATGAAGGACGGCTCAGTTAACTTTGAGTGGCCGAGATTTCAAAAATAGTTCTCCAAAATGGCTAATCGATGATCGATCGCGCAGTGTCTCCGGCGAGGTATCGAAAAGATGACGCCACCTGAAACTTTGTTTTTATGCCAGCCAGGAAAAAAGTAGATAAAGTCGATGGACCCCCCCCCCCCCTGGAATGTGCACCAAAATTCTCGCCCGGTGAGAAGCTAATTTCCAGAGGTATTGCTACGGAATGAATGATGGAAGGAATTGCTTACGATAAGAAATAAAGTGGAATGGCTCACCTCTATATACATCATGGCAACTTTGTAGAAATCATGTTTATCTCAAGAATAAACTAAATGTCTGTTTATGCAGTAGCAGATCATGTTCATCTCAAGGATAAACAAAATGTTTATTTGCGCAGTAGCAGGCTAGGTCTACATCAAGCATAAACAAAATGTCAATTTATGCAGGAGCAGATCATGCTTACTTCAGGAATAAACAAAATGTCTACCTGTGCAGTAGCAGATCAGAAATAAATAAAATGTCTATTTTTGTAATAGCAGAGTATCACACTTGTATCAGGAATAATTAATATGTCTATTTAAGCAGAAATAGATCATATTTACTTTAGAAATAAGCAAAATACTTATTTATTACTGGAAGATAAAAGTATTAATTTTGAATTTGTACATAGAGAGAGAGAGAGAAAAAACTATTTTGATGTCATTCTATTAAAGCTCTGAAGTCATATTGTGTACTGATTAAGGAAGTGCTTTTTTGGGTGGGAGGGGGGGGGGGAGACAGATTAAAATTTTTCATTTTATTTAAAGCAGTCTATAGCAAAGCTCTTGAACTTTGTCATCATAAGCAATAAACATATCATATAATACAAACAATCTTTGGTTGATCTTGAGAATTATGGGATAGCCATTCTGAACATTTTCAATAATAAGTAAAGATTACTTGAATCAGAAATCTACTATATCGGATTACTATGCCATTTGTGTTTTTAGGAAATATGGTAGGCACATCTCGAGCATCAAATTTTAACTTAAGACAAGACAGGATTCATAGGACACTGTTCAAGACATATCAGATAAATATATACAATATACACATACATACAAATATATACAACTTGATGAAGATTGTATTCTCTAATAAAAATATCCATCATCGTTACACACACTAGTCCTTTCATGGGAAGCATTGAAATCAAGCATGATTTATTTCATCACAATCAAAGAAACTATTCTCTAATTATTAAAATTTATTGTACATTCCAAGGACCTAGTCCACCTTTCACAAGAATGATTATCAACTGATAATTCGTGTCAGTTGATGAAAGAATTAAAACTTCCGTCTTTTGTTCCGTACGGGTGTTTTATCATTATTATTTATAACAAAGGAGACAAAGATTCTGCAATATATTCTTAGTACTTCCAAGATATATTTGTAACTAATTTCCGGGTTTATAAGGTAAAGCACACTTGAGCTGTGGGAAAGACTAAATTAGATTCAATTGTTAAGATTGATGTATTTGAGGAAGGCTGACGTACTATATTGAGAAACAGGGGCAATTCTTTAACTAAGAAAGAAGCAACACAAGAAAAAACCATTAAATATAAATTTAATTGAGAACACAGTTTAAGCAATATGTTAACCACAGAAACACTTTTCTTTATTTTCTATTTTTAACCTCAAGATTTCTAATTTTTCGAATTCATCATAAGATGGCGCCACTGGTACAGAATCAAACAACTAATTTGTTTAATGATTGGCTGATTATTAAATTTTGAAAATACATCAAATGTCTGTCTTTCAGCATGCACAAATGTACATAATTTCAAACCTTAGCAAATGGGGTATAAAGAGAAAATATTGATTGTTAAATTCCGTTCTAACTAACACAAAACAAATTCATAATAATATACAGCAAATTCTTTCTAATTTGTAGTAATCCTAAATGTTTAGATTCATAGTCAAACACTTTTTGAGGAGGGAGGGAGGGACTTTTGGGCAGCATTAAACAAGATTTATCAATTGTTTTAACGTACTCTGTTATTTGGTAGAGGGAGTTGACATGTATAAGAGAAGTCAATCCAGATGTCTTCCTCAAACTTCGACATCAAAGGTGAAACAAACCGCTTCAGTCTTGAACAAGCAACTCCCCGATCTCACATCTTAGTTTCAGCCACAAAATCCTTACCATCTTTGTGTATGATCAGAAAATAATAAATTAAGATTTTCCTCTAAATAGGAACTATAATAATATAGAAAATAAGAAGGAAAGAAGACAATAGTAATGATTTCATTACTGAAGTGTTCGAGACAAGCACGATTCCATGAGCATTCAGGTTTTCATATTATTTGCAATGGGTGCAAATTTTTATTTTCTCGTATATGCGGAAAAACTTAATGAAGAATATGAATGAACTCATAGAATCTCAGAGAACTTATGAAGAACTTAATTATTAATGAAGAATATTTGTAGAAATATTCTTCATTAATAACTTAGACCAATCAATGAGCACAGTATTGCTCAGAATGGAAACAAAAAGTCGAATAAAATTTGGTATGCCATCTATGTATTAAAACTGAAGACCAGTACCATATTTTAGGCAAAATCTGTTAGCGAAAAATTGGTGAGTGTTTTAAATATGATAGTTAAAAAAAAAGCAAGAAGGCCTGATAGATGAATTTTGATATGTGATCTTAATGCCCATCTGGATTTTAAAAAAAGTAAAAAACTATATAATTAGTTATTTTTACCACGGAACGAAGTCAAACACAAAACGTGCCTTATTTTATTAACTACCAAAACAGGAACACTTCTATTTTTTTTTCTCGACCTATATTCGTAATCACGTTCGATATAAAACCAATTCCAGAAATTCGAACAACTTAGAATGAATCGACAATAAAAAAAAATAAAAGACTAACCATGAAATGGTTCATAAAATTACATTATCTTATTTCACAAAAACCTATTACATGTCAAACGATACATATAATCAAGAAACAAAAGCGACCAAATGATATCAAATTCTTAGTGGGATCCCAGAGAATTATTCCAATATAAAACATCCCAAGGTATTAAGTGTCAAGGGGGATAAATTCGAAGTGTTTTTTGAACATCCAAATGCCATGCTGCGTGTCATAAAAAATAAATAACAAGAAAAGAAGAGATAAAAATTAGACTTGGGACATACAGCACGTGACAAGAATTCAAAATGGAATTCGCAGAAGAAAAGATTAATTTCTGAAAAGAGAAAAACACACAAAAATGACAACGCTGCATTACATTTTAGGTAGAAATTAATATATAAAAACACATGTTATCTTCGTTTTGTAGCAGATTTATTTCGTCTATAAGCCACAGAAAAGATTGAAATAAAATGTAATTTAATTTCAAGTTAGCTGACTGTAATAAAATATATCGTTTGATGTTTTAAGCATCGGAAGCATTAAGTATACTTTAAAAATTTATCAGAATTAAATTTTCTGTGGCATTCCAAAAAGCGTTTTTATCATCAATTTTTTATGAAAATAGTGAATACTATGAAATAATTTCTTGATTAAATTCTACAGCGACAAAAAGTCTTTGCTGAATTATTTACTCAAAAATCTTTTAAAAAAAGTAAGATTAAAGAAGCTTGAAAAACAATTGATTTTTTTTCTTATTGATCAAATTAATTAGTTTTTTTAAAATGAAATATTTGATTATTGTATTGTACTGATAGTATTGGTAATGAGGCTTACTTTTTGAATTATTTCAGAATTTACTTTACAGTTATATTCGTTATTGCATTAACTTAAAAATTAATTTTGAAAATTATTTTGAAATTATGAAAAATACTATCTGAAAATCGTTTGCTAAATTCTAAAACACTACACCATTGGTATAATATTTCAATAACATCTAAAGACAGTCTATTTTTGGGATATTTTTTTATTCTTTTATTCAATTTAAGAATAATTTCAAATACTTAAGCGAGTCTAATTAACTTTTGTCTTTTAGTTTAATTACAACTTCGAATTATTTCAGCTTTAAATATAAAGAATTTTGTAATTTGATGGAAGAGTTAGACAAGCGAATGTAAATGAAAAGATTGATTAAATAAATGCAATGAAGCAAGCGATGTTGTAAATTTAGAGATATTTTGAAGCAAAACTTTTGCAGGGAATTCCCAAATTCACCTATATTAGAAAACTAAACACGCTACTTGAAAACGAAGTACATTAATTTTAGGGCGGTAATTTAAATTTTCTAATCCACAACAAATTATAAATAACCGTAACTTGAGCAAGTGAAGACCCCAAAGAATAAACAGGAAAATGGCAATGTGTTTTTTATGCCTTTGAAATTACAACTTCCCGTAAAAGTCCTGATTCCGCGCTTGTTTGAGGTTTATAATGTTTGCAACATATGGTTGCCAAGTAAAGAGACGTCAAACAGTTACATACAAAAAAAAAAGCGTTAAAAAATGAATAATTCTGAATTGAAAGAAAAAGTTTTTTTTTTTTTAAAATTAATTGACTAGAAACAAAATAAATTTTTAAGAAAAACGCGAAAAATCGAATTCATCAAATAAATACACAACGGGCTCAGTTATGGACTGATTTGAAAAAGGAAAACAGAAATTATTTTTTTTTCATGCATTTAATCTTTTATTTGTAATGGATTTTAATTATAACTACTTATTATTGCAGGTACATTTAAAAAAATGTATTTAAAAAATTCAATAGTGACAATTCAACCACTTAACAAATTTTTAGAAACTGTTCTTTATTTATAATTTTTTTTTTAACTGTTCTTCATTTTAAACAAATTATTCGTTTTCTCAAAAATAATCGGAAAGCTATGTATGCTAGTTCTTTTCAGCTAAAACGCTGACAGTCTCATTCAAATCTGCTTGTTTTATTTCTGAAGCCTATTTTCTTCCATCATCGATTTCACAGTCACAGTTACAGATAAAAATGATTCTTATAGATATACCCGCGTTTATAGTAAATACGTTTTTCATCCCTATTTTTCAATTGCTTTACTTTTTTATAGGGAAAAACAACCTATCCAATTCACCACCACCATGATTTCCTACATATCCATCTTCTAGTTCTCTAACTTGAGCAGACATTATTTGGGCGAATTTCGGATTTCTCCGCTTTGATCTTCTATCCATGGTAGCGTTATATTTGTTTGTTAGAAGACGCAAGAATCGATTGACGTATATCAGGGTGATTTTTTTTTCTTTAGGAAAGACTTTCTTCTAAATAGCTGGGTTCCACCCCACTTTTAACAAGACATGTTTTTTTAAAGGCGATGTCTACATTTCCTTTTCCCGTATTGACTGGTCCTTTTCAGAGTCTGGGAAAAGACGCAAGGTTTTTCTGTGAAATGCTCCTATTGATGGAAGAGTGGAAAGGAACAATGAGCAACACACACAGAAAAAAGTTAAATTAAGGCGCCGGCTTTTAAGTTGTCAAATGTGTTTTTATAGGCCATTAGTTGGTTGGGGGGAAACGAGGAATATAAAGAAGAAATGCACTCTTAAAGAAATATTTATTTCGCCAGTCATTTATAAAATAAAAAAAAGGAAGGAAAAGACATTCATTTTATAAGGTCCAACTTCACTATGTTACAAAGTCTTTTAGTAAGTCAAGGAATCGTATGGCTGGTTGTGGATGAGACATGTGATGACTTTTTACCACTTCCATAAAACACACATTGAGAAAGCATTAAACAAATAAATTATTCTAAACAGTCCGACCATTCGTTTAAAGGAATTTCGTAACAACACAGAAAATAATGAAATTCACACTATTGTATCCTAATAAGGCAGAAGAGAAACTATTTATTTACATATATATTGTTTACAAATATAATAAACAAAACAGTGCCATCTGGTGTGGGGGATACAAATCAAAATAGAGAGCTGTAGCTGTGCTATGGAAAATAGTGGTATTATTTTATCAGACCCTTTAGACATTTGTCTTGCGACATCAACGCACTAATGTTTGTTTCCATGGAGAGTACTAAAATAAACACATGAGGTATCGTTCTATGCATTCCTTGTCCCTCCCCTCCCATATCTCTAAATTACTGCGTCTGTCGGTTCGGAGGAAGAAATTTATGCGTTACATCTGACTTTATCCTAAATCAATCACCATTTATTAAAAAAAATTAGAAAATCGATATACTCTTTAATAACTATTGCATTGACGAAAAATCATGCAATTGTGAAAAAAAATTTACCCTCATGATATTGACGATTTCCAATGCTTTAGATTTGGCTGTGTCCGAAAATATCAGTTTTTTTTAATTAATCTGTTTATCTATGAATAGTAGAATATATCAAGAAGCTAGGCTTATGAATTCTAGTACTCTAATTTGACACTTGATGGTTTTGGATAAAATTCATCAATGGAAAGTCTGTCTTATCTGTATGTATGATAATTCAAAAACGTATCTATCTGGATAAATGAAATTTAGTAAATGGTTTTAATCCCAGAATGGTAAAAAGTTTTTTTGATAACAGAACAATCTGCATCGATGAACTGGATAGCAAAATTGTACATCTACATGAAATTCTGAACCCAAAAGTGTGATCCAAAATACATACTCTCGATTTATTTTTGTGTTATTATTTTCATTCATTTTCTATTCATAAAATAATGTTTATAAGCTGAACATTATCTGTAAACTATGACATACATAATACAACACATATGGCGAAAAAATCATTCAAAACACTCTACAGAACAAACCGTTGCACACAAACCAGCCAAATTGGGAAGCAAATGTTTACTAAAAGAGCGTTTCCCAAAACAACATAAGATATTTTACTTCTACTAATAAAAAATATGAATTTCTGTGTGTATGTATTAACTACAGGGTCGACCGTTTTATCTACAGCTACAAAATTTGACAAATATTTACCTTGGAGGGTCAGAATGTCTCCTGGAAGCTTGTGTGTGTGCTATATATATATATATACAGTAATTTTCAACATTAGATTATATTTTTGCTCTGAAATTTAAACCGCTTTTATAGTTTCGCCAAGTCTTTCAAAATGTCAGCAAATGTTGTCAAAATCGTTACATATAGAATACAACGACAGATATAATCAAGTCAAACGAATAAACCTTAAAGCACTGCCATGCTTCGATGTTTCGAAGGGAAGTTCGAATCTCTTTTAAATATTTTATTTCGTTTTATTCCTCATTCAAACCAAATAAATTGAATTTAAATAAAATAATTTTTACGCAATTAAGTCTCAGTTTTTCAACCAACAAATCATGAAAAGGCAAAAAAAAAAAAAAAAAAAAAATTATAACGCCATTTTTTTTCTTCTTTCTTTCTTTTCTTTTCTTTTGAGCGAACAAAAGTAATAAAGCAATACCATGAAATTCCAAATAACCACTGAGGTTAAAAAAAATATAATCGTACAGTAAAAGTTTCGAATGTGTGTGTTATGCAATGTAGTAACAGTAGAAAAACACTACATACAGTCTACCTTCCGCGCAAATTGCGACAGTCCAAAACCCACGCACGTCATTGAAACTTTACCGCCCGTTGCCTGTCAATTGTGCGAATGTTGCCACTTCAATAACCTTAATTCCACTTCGTTCACCAGATCTATCGAGCATGGTCAACTAATCAAATTAATCTTTCCAGCGCTGCAAAGGATAAAAAGTTACAACTCGAAGAATTCTAATAAAAAGCACTGAGAAGTATGAATTGTTTTCAGAGGGTTGCTTTCAATAACAGAAAGCATTCCGGACACAGAAATAGTGTCATCCGATTTCCGTATTTTCTTTATTTTAGTATTATAATTTATTTATTTATATATTATTATTTGAATATATGCTTACACAAGATTCTAGTTATAAAGACCAAAATAAATTCCAAATTGTAGGTAAGCTTAATATTACATTTTTTTTTTTTTGCATTAAAAAATTATTATCGAACTAAAAGTTTATGCATCTGTTTTAAGCTGGGACGTTAAATCTTGTTAATGATTTAATTTTGTTTCTTTATTATTCTTGTTAATTTTCTGGAAATATCCGTACTGAATTTTTATTAAAGCTTTGTTTTCTTTGAACTAAAACTGGCTTTTAAATATTTAAAAGGAGTTGAATACTTAAATTTATTTTAAAGTATATCAGGAAAGCCTTATCTTAAATTTTATGTCATTTCTCAAAAATTAATAAGCCTAGTGCTTTGCAAAAGCATTAAAAGAGAGAAAATATCGTTTTTAGAAGCTACTATAAAAACATACTCTCTTCTCTGAATATATTAACTATTTATTTTCTTGAATAATTTTTTAATTCGCATATATTTAATAATATTAAAAAGCTAAAAAATGTAATATTTCGATTTTTTTTGATAAATTCATCTTTTGTTTAGTATAAAACTGTTTTTTTTTTTTTTTTTTTTTTTTTGTTTTTTGCAGAGCAGTTTTCTGATTTTTTAAGGAACATTTGAATCCTTACAAGCGTTAAATGAAATAAAAAGCACGATTAAAAAATTATTCGAAACTGATAAAAGTAGACATAAAAAATATTAATTTTTAAAAGGCAATAACAACCGGATTATTATTGTTATTATGATTATTTTTGCCTTTTCAAGAAATATCATATATCCTTCTTCGTGAAAAGTTGCTTTTGAGAATTCAAAATTTTTTTAAGAAACAAAATATATGTAGAAATAGCACAAGAGTAACAAACAAACACACACACACACATTTGTCTACCTAGAACCTTCGTACAAATTACTTCTTATATAAATACAGTCTGGATTACTTTATGATATGCCATTTCCTATCTATTAAATCCTGTATAAGACATTACTAATAGCTCAGACACCTCGCCATTATATACGTCTGAGCACATCAGAAAGCAGACGCACTAATATTATGTAATGCGTTTTCGAAACTCAAAGCAGAAGCGTTAAAACCATTCAATGATGCAGGTTCAAACAATGCTTGTTCTTGGAATTTCCTACGGTGTAACATTTTACTGTGCCGCAGCGACAGAACAGATTCCATTTGTAAATTTATACGAAAGAATTTGGATATCGATTATTTATTCGGCTGTGAGCGGAATCGTTTTCTTCACTTCGACCGAAATGCCAGACCATGTCTTTAGGGTTCTTCTGAGATATTTTCAGTCGCAGAAAATTTTAAAGTAAAAGTATGGATTTATTTATTTTTTTCCAGATATATCAAATGTTTCCAAAAGAGATGCACTAGTATAAAAAAAATGGTGAATTTTTTTTCAATATGTAAAAGATAGTGAAATTAAATTTTCAAGTCCTGGATTAAATAAACAGAAACGCCATTAATTATAGATTAAATCAGAATAAGAGAAACAGATTTTGAATTTTAGAATTATGCTTTAAAAATTATTTTTATCGATTAAAGCAGCAAACGTCTAAATAACAAGTTCAAAAAGTAAAGATAAGCAGCTATACGTAAAATATGTACTTTTATATGTTTTTAAGAAATTATTATTGATGTGTAAGGAAAGTATTAAAGAAAGTTTAGAATTCTAGAATCAGCACTTGCAAAATAGAGATACATAAAAAATTGTTGACAAACCAGGATGTCAAAGGTGACATTCGCTATTAACACATACAATGAAATCTCTTAAGTAGGTCACTTGTTACGACATTTTATCTTAATCGTTTTCAAAGTGAAAAAAAAAAAAATCTAATCAAGTAGCAGGTATTTGATAATGTATAACTTGAAAAAAAAAATTCTTTTTTTAAAAAATAAAAATTTTAAAAAGATACCTTATTTTCACAATTATTTAATTATAATCGAAAATTGAATTCACAACAATCGAAATTAACAGAATCATGTTTTCAAAATAAAATTAAAATCATTGTTTTTTTTAAAATTTGTTTTAAAGATATTTGACAAACGTAGAAGGAATGAAAATAACAATTTTAAATATATTAATAAAAATATCTAAAATATAGTATTATATTCATGAATGAAAGTTTTATTTCATCATTTGCTTCATGATAAACATTCTAGAAAAAAGAAATACTTATTTTATAGTTACTCAAGACAAAATATTTTAAAATTAACTATATTGTTAATAATTACATCGAATAATTACATTTCCAATTATGATTATAAATTTAATTGCTAATTAAATTAATTATTAAATTTTATTAAATTCAATCCATACAATATTTAATTTTATGAATGAAGTAAAGAGTTTATCGCATTTTGAAGTAAGATTTGTTAATAAATCATTTTAGAGCAATGTTTAATCGACGTGCTAAGGACTTTAGAACTGTTTATATTTCCGAAAACAATTCTAGCAATGAATGAAAAACGTATTATTTGGTTAATACTAGCAACTTTTCCATGAAATAAATTCTCATTCCCTTCACCACCCATCCCCTTCGATTATAAACAATAACTCCTTCGTCTCTTTATTTGCCGCTAACAAAAAACTCCAAAAATTATCGGATCAAATCCCACATGTCGGTTTTGGCACAGAGTGTCAACACAACTTCGCAACGTAGCCGCAGGATAGAACAAAATGCGCAGTTTGGAAGACAACCAACCAGCGAAAAGTGAATGCCCAAATACAGGGCGTCATAGTAATAGTTAAGAAGATCTTGGGTAGGCGAGACAGTCTTGCGAAACATATATCCCAACATCTGCCACCCCGCGCAGATTCACCTGCGGGTAAAAGTGACTTGCAGTTTTCAGATAATGCCATGTTTGGAGGACTGGAACAAATAAACTAGGGGCGGGGATGCGAATGCGAAGAGTTCATCGAGTTCATACTAAAATTTCAGAGGTGATCTGCACATGATGAATATTGTTGAGGGTGATTTGATTTAAATGTTTTAGTTTGGAAGAAAAGTAATTGGTAAAATAATAAAAAGAATTTAAAAGTTTCTATAGTCATTGAAATGTATCAGTATTATATTAAGCAAAATTAAACTCAAAATGTTGTTGGTTATTGATAAAACTTAAAAATTCACAATATTTTTATGTGTATACACTTAATCAGAATTATCACTTACAAATCTTTCAAATTCAAAAATTGAATGCAGCCAGCAAACCTCAAATGATCCTTAAATATTATCTATTTATTTTAAAGCACCTACACTAAATTGAAATGTTCTAGTTAAAAAAATTATTAAAGAACAAAATGCACTTGCACACATTAATTTAGCTATGAAAAATACAAGTTGATTATTTCATTCAAAGTACTTATATTCTTTATAAAAGAATATGAAACAAAATTCATTACAATTTTTAAAAATCTTATCTACCTATTCTAATCCGCCATTTTGAAAATATTATTCACTCTCTAGAATGTTGAATTATTTTAAAATAAGTTGCCACAATCCAATTCAATTCAGAAAAATCTAAACAATGAATTTTTATTTTAAATCGATGAACAACAAATTCAGTTTATTCAGTAATTTCAAAAAACCTACTTACTGCTAATGAATGAAATTGTGTAAAATGCTAAAATTGGATTGCACTAACATTCATGCAGCAATATGTTTTTTTTACAGAATTGAAGAAGAATTTTTGAAATTTTTATGAATTATCTGATAAATATTAAAAAATTGTCACTATTAAGAAAACGAAATTCTGATTAAATAACGACTATAATCAATATTGCTCTTGGCAGACTTTTTAAAAAAATATTATATTGCAATGAAATGAATCAGAAAATGTTAGAATTCGTAAGAACATGAACAAATATTTCTGAATACCAGACATGCACAGATTTTGAACTTTAAAACTTTCTCTTCGACATAACTTCAGCATGGATCTATCTACAGATATCTCGAATTTTCAAAGCAAACTAAATTATTTAACTTAAAAACTAACCCCTAGAAAGAACTCAGACTTTTAAACAAAAGTCATTCTCCAATTTTCTAAAAAGACAAATACGACGTGGTGAAGTTGTTCTATTCCACGTCCGCCATTTTGTCAACATTGATCTATCTGGAACTCAGAGTCATTTTGACAGGCTGCCGTAATTGAATTCAAGTCAGAAGAACTCAAAGTGAAAAAGAAACTGATAGAACAGAATCCAACCGACAAAGGTTCGGGAAAACTTCTTTAATTGCCGAATTTACGCTTCTAGAACAAAAAGGAAATCGTCTGCAGAATGCCGCAAGCAGAATTTTTTTAAAAAATATATAAAATTAAGGGGAAAAGAATCGTTCGTTCTCTGTCATTTAATTAAAAAGAAAGAAAAAAGTTAATTTAACTTTCGTTTTAATAATATCTTCAGTTTAACTATACTCGAACCGTTCTTTTTGAAAAGTTCTGGCTCAGGAAAAGGTTTGTGACATTCTATCCTCTTTTTTTTTAATTACGAATTCTTTTGAAAAGTGTAAGGGATTTTAAAGAGTTAAAACTCTTTTGCTTTAGAAATTATTGAGTTAGATTGTAACAGTATCAATTCGGCTTAAGCCTTCGAAAAAGAACTAAAAAAAATCACGATTAATTGATTTAGATAGAAAAAGAAGGAAATTTTTAACTTAATGCACGGCAACGTAGTATAGTGTGCAACCACTGCTATGAAATAATTCATCCATATTAAATTATTAATCCTATTCTATACAGTTGGCATTTTTGTCCTTTAAAAATAGATTTCCAATAATTTATGAATTGGCTGTCGAAATAATTCGTATTTTGAATTTATAATTAAAGATAGGACTAAAGATGGATGTTTATAACATTTGGTATTTTTAAACTAATAAATTAAGCTCAATAATAATTTTTTACCAGTAGTCATAACTCGTATTTATGTAAAAATATGTTACAGCAAAATTAAAATTCATGCGATGGAAGAATATTCTAATGCAACTGGCAATTTTAGTAAAACAAGATTTACATATTCTTATAATAACTGATTATTATACTATAACTCATATTATAAGTTTGAAAATTTAAAAGTTAGGAATGTTAATTTCGCAGTAGTAATAACAGATTTCGGTTATCTTTACTTTTCACGTATTTAATATTTATGCATTAAATAATTTTAATAATTACAACTTATACTTAGTTAAAAATTTTAATTTAAAAAACTAACTAATATAACTATTTTTATCAAGTCGTTTCTATGAGTTTTCCAAAATTTCTCGAGAAAAATTGCCATTTTAATGCATATTTTCCACCATTAGAAATTTTTGATAAACATTATAAAAAATTAACAAATATCTTATGAATCGGATTTTTAATTTAATATCCCAAATATATTTCCTTTCGCGGATAATATAAAAAATATCATATTTTTCTCCGATTAGATTTATACATAGTAAAAGATGATAAAGAAAATTTTATATTTTGTGGAAAATTTTGTTTTTAAAGGCAAACAAGAAAAAAGAATATAATATATTTGATAATTATTTATTTTAATTCTACTTGTAATGAAATAATGTTCCTAATTTCTAAATGATAATCTAGTTTCGAATCTTTAAAAAATATTAAATTCATATTTTATTCAAATTTTTATTTAATTTCATTATTTTGAAATCTTTCTGATGTTTCAAAAAAATTTTCTGGATATATGAACATATTTAAAATGAGATGTACCTATTATTTCTTTATCTTGCTATCTTTTTATTTTTTAATTTTTTTTTTATTTTTAATTTTTCTATATCTACAACATTCAAACTTGTTGAAGATTTATTTTGTTTTGATTTAAGTCTCCAGGTATTGCAAAAAATGCAATAAAAATAAATATTTTGGAAAGAAAATTTATTTAAGTTTCTACCTACGTTTCAAAGTAAATAATATTTGTATAAATGTAGATCATATTTTACACTAAAATTGCAAAATCAATGGTGTTATAATCATTCGGATTCTAAGATAGTTCAAATATAAACTACTGCACTCAAAAAGGAACTAATTTTGTTACAGTAGAATAAAAACATATAAAACTTATTTATTAAGTGTTCCTTTCAATATACAAACTACCTTGTGCAACTATGCACCATGATGTAAAAGCAAACTAGAAGTCTGTTTTTGGTCCAAACTCCAGAGTCTTCAACATAGTACTTCTTCAGAAATTGAGAGTCGTTGCCCATACAGAAAATGCTTCATTACAGGGAAAAGTAGCATACAGGATAATCAAGCGAAAAACTGGCAAAAACATACGAAAATTTAATGTTTTGGGAAATAATTTGACACCAGAGGGCATTTCTTATTGCGATGGACCAATCACTACTTGATTTTTTTCCGTGAAACTTGTAATTACGAAATATCAGCATTAGCAGTACATATTTAAATTCAATGAAAGAATTTCAGCAAGTAGGCCATATGCTATACCTCGTTCACTAATTTGAGAAATATTTTAAAAATTGAGGAATATTTTGAATATACTAATATAAATGAAATGAATGTCAAGAAAAGGTTTATAATCATCCTCTCCAGTCTTCAATATTTAATAAACAATGTATCATTTTGATATACGAGCTGAAAATTTAATCCGAAAATCTTCTCAAGTCACCGAAATTTTGCCTGTATCATGCTAACAAATTTCCACAAAATAATTCAATTTTCTGCGTCCCCTGCAACTCTGCAACAACATATTCCCGCCGCAATTATAGATTAAATTCCAGACGGTTGGCTTTCAATATGGAAATTTGATCAACAATTAGATGGGCGGCATCATACTCAAAGTGAAAATTTATGCATGGAGTTTTCGGATCAAAACATGCAAATGCAGAGTTAATGACTCATAAACGTTTCATCCGTCGGTAATTGTTGGTAAACAAATGAAACTAAGGGAATCCATTAAGTTTCTCCCTAGCAAAGAGAAAAATGGAATTTACCGCAAGTGAGTGCACTTTTGAAATTAATGATCTTGTTTTAATTAAGGAAGAAAATGCTAAGTCTTTTAGAGAAGTAGATTTGCCTAAACTTTAGAGGTCTTTAACTAAGAATACCTCAACACAACGGTTTTCCTTCTGGTCGTCGTTTGAATAATTTGATGTTCATTTTTCGAAATTCTTTGCATAAAATATCGCATATACTTTTTACAACAATTTTTTTCCCAGAAATTTGAAAACATTCTAGAAGAATCAACTCAGTTTTATTAGTTTTAATAATAAAAATCCAAAAGAGTCTGATATTCCATAATGTTTATTAAAGTATAGTCATAATACAGGAAATGATAAACTTCGGCTATTAAAATTCTTTTTTAAGAGTTTCGAAGTTTTTTTTAAAGTATATTTAAACGACTTTATGTCGTATAAACGATTTGATGTTTCGTTTTGAATGTAATTTTATGAAAGTGTCTGTTTTTCAGAATACTGGAGGCATTCTAGAAGTATCGATTCGATTTTTACCATCTTCAATTTTAGTAAAGTACTGATCACGAATGCACAAGACGCTGAAGTTTGTTTATATTCTAAAATGACTCCTAAAACATGTAAAAGAAATAAGATCAAAATTCTGTTCTTAAATTTTTAAAGAATAAATTTGGAGCTTCTGAACTATGCCTTCTTCAAACTGATGGCCGTTTGAATAATTTGACATCCATTTCTAGATGTTATTTGATGAAAATATTAAAAATACCTTATTACCGCGCATTTTTCAGAAAATGATGACATTCTAGAAATATTGAATATTTCCTCAGTTTTCTACCATCATCGAATTTTAATAAATGTTTAATTAGGAAATTTCAAGAACGACGTGGTTTAGTGTTGCTTATATTCTAAAATGTTTTTCCAAAATATTTAACAAAACATAGATCAGAATTTTGCTCTAAAAATTGTTTTAATATTATATGGAATTTTGATCAAGAAACGTTTCAACGAAAGAATTGCTACTGCTAGTGGTTGTTTTGAATAATTTGATGTTTTTTTACTAGATTTATTTGATAAAATTATCGAAATATCTTATTACCGTCCATTATTTTGGGAAACGAAGACATTCTAGAAGCATAGGTTCATTTTCTACTGTAACTGTTTAGTAAAGCGTGAATTATGAAGATTCAAAAATGCCTTATATATATAATATTCGACAGGATTTATTTAAAAGAGAACGTCTTAGATCAATTTTTTTTTCCTTTAAAATTTTTTAAGGGCTCTTCTAATTTTAAGCATATTTTTTAATTGTTTTTAATCTTGTGAAAATTTGATATTTAATTTGTTTATTAGATATCAATCGAAAGTTAACTTCGAAATAATATAGAAAAACATATTTTAAAAACAAAAATATGTTTCCAATATTTTATAATTTTCAGTAGATCTCCTTAATAAATATTTATAAAATAACTAATATTCTTTATGTTTCCGAATTAATTTAATAATAATCCGTTAATAATCCGTTTAAAATTGATAATAAAAAAAATCCCCAAGATTTTTCATATCGATACAAATAAGATTATTTTTAAAGCTAAAATTTTTGTACACTTTTCTGGTGAAGTAGACAGAATACAAAAGTGATTTTTTAGAAGTGAAAAATTTCTCAAAGAAATTCCACTGTAATCGGAATTTCTCATTTCTTTGCTGCTTGACAAGAAAAATAAGATTTCTTCTCTTCTGTTTTACTGTATTATCAGTTCTGTTAATGAGAGAAAAGTAGGTGGAATGCTTCTAGTTCTAGCACATTACCAAAAAGGGGATTAAATTTCTGGTATCGTGGATTTTAGATTACGGTACGAATCAACTGGAAGAAAGATAATTCAGGAAGCCATTCTTAAAACTTTATAAGAGAGACTTAAAGAGAATTTCTCCATTTTAGATAAATAGTTAGGCTTAAGAATTCGGCATGTTGTTGCAAAGGTGCGTTTCAGCGTAATGTTGATTTTTTTCTCCAAATACTCGCCTAATATGGAAATCATAAAAACTTCTATTGCAACTCTATAAAGCTCAAACATAACGTTTTTTTTTTTTTTTTTCGACATAAAGTTGCCATTATTCGTTTATTTTAACATATATATAATGGTTTATCCCTAACTTCATAAAATAATATACCCATCTTTCTTCATAACATAATATATCCAACTTTCTTCATAACATAATATACGCATCTTTCTTCATAACATAATATACCCATTTCCATTTTCTTTTAAATTGTGAGAAAAAATTATTTTGCCCCTAAAGAATTAACTTCTCTGCTCGCTCCACCGACTAACCCCTATGAGTGACGCTGCACATATTCTGGGACCAAGACGTGATACCTACTCGCTCCCTGTTAAAGGTATGTCTTACTGCTAGCAATAAGAAATTATAAATACATTCATAACTAAATAAATTTTAGTTATTTCAATTTGCATGAATCGCTAACATTAATTTTCATCATTTACTAAAAACTAAATCATTTAAAAGTTAAAATAGAGTCGGCTTTATTTTGAGTTCACATGTGCTTTTTATATATAGGTATTGAAATAATTAAGGCAATTAACATTTGAAATATTTCAAATGGAATAAAATCCTTAGATAAAATAAAAGGAATTAATGTTTAAGGAAGATAGTATGTAATGATAAAAGTTAGAAGAATTGTAACACTACATTTTTTGATAGAAAAAAAATCATGTTTAAAATCAAAAGATTTTTCTTTTTTAAAAAATTCTTTAGAAATTTGTAATTTTTTGGAAAAAAAAACTTGTAATTTTTAGATTTTTAATACACGGTAAGGCATATATAGCTAACTAAACCGGACTTATGTTAATATTTTTATTATTATTTACTAGCCGCCTTTGGCGACCAGCCGGTTTGCCAATCTTAATGTTCGTTAAAATTTTAATAATTAAATATTTTATGCAATTTCTACTTTAATAGTTTCTTCATCAAAATATTTTAAAACTTCAAATTTTGATTATCATATAATTCATTCATAATATTATAAAGGCCTTCAGTTGTAACGTAATAAGTATCTCTCTAATTCTCTGTTAGCTCCCGTAGAATTTATACTTTAAATTAAAGTGGAAATGATTAATCTACAATTAATATAATAATATTTTTTTACTAAAACAAAGCATTTTTTTTATAATATGATTACTGAAAACAGAGTCGCTGAACATTTAAACCTTATGGGCACTAAAGAATATCTTTCTTAATTTATGTAATATCTCAAGAATTTGTCAACAAAATTTTCTCAGATTCATCATGAGCAGATCGATTCATTAACAATGTTTAGTTTTAAATGAATCAAACACTAAGAAAATAATTAGAATCGTTTAAAATAATCGGTCGAAAACAGGTTAAACAACTACTTAAAAACGATGTACTTAAAACTATAAGCATATACAAAAAATATATAACTAACATAAATACAATTTACTTACAAAAGCATGCAACTAACCCAAAAATAATTTAAATCATCCATTGATAACGTTATCATGGCAACAATCAGAACAGAATGCGCATGCGTGAATTTTCTTCGCCGGTTACGTAACGCAAATACGTGATTTTTTTTCTACGCCAGTTGGGGTAACGCTATGCGGATTAGAAATTTTTAATTTCCTTTATTCTGTTTTATTTTAATTCAAAAGTACTTCAGAATGAATCTGAAAGATTGATTCATTAACAATGTTTAATTTTAAATGCATCAAACATTAAGAAAATAAACAGAACCGATTGAAATAATCCGCCGAAAAATTTTAACCCTAGCCTCATTACTGTTGGGAGAAAAAAAAACTGAAGCCTTTCTCGTTTGGCGGTGTGGAAAATGGAAGATTTTTTTGGCGGGAAAGTTAGTTTTTAATTAATAATTAAAATTCTAATTAAAAATTCGAAAAAAGGAACCCCAGGTGCACATTCCCAACCTCCAAGGTATACATGTACCAAATTTTGTAGCTGTATGTCAAACGGTCTGGCCTGTAGAGCGCCAACACACACACACACACACACACACACATTGAGCTTTATTATAAGTATAGATTAGGCTGAAATGTATGTTATTTACAATAAATAGATGCATGATTCATAATTGTTCTTATTTATTGCAACAAAAATTTTGTTACATTTTTCTTAAACCTTAACATAATAAAGGCCTGCATATATGTTTATTTATTTTAACTGAAATTACCAAACATAAAATATCTTCAAGACTTGTTTAAAAGACACTTCTACAGGGTTAAAATTACTTACTATTCCTTATACTTTAACATATTGTCTGCATATATGTCAGCGCATTTTTACTGAAATTACCAAACATCAAAATCTTCAAAACCTTTTTTAAAAATTGCTCCAAGGTAAAATTACTTATTATTTCTTATACCTTAATATTTAATGTCTGCTTATATGTCAGCTTATTTTTACTGAAATTACCAAACATAAAATATCTTCAAGATCCTTTTAAAAAATCTCCTCCAGGGTTAAAATTACTTATTATTTGTAATCTTTATAAAATTACGATGCTCTAGCTTTTGATATGTGGGGATGCAATAAATATACATGACGAATGAGTTCAAAAGAAATTCAAACAAACATTTTTTCACGGTCATCCTTTACCCAAAGATAATACGTTCAACGAATTGTTCAAAATGAATGAAATCCAGCAATTATTGAGATAAAAAAATAAAGAGAGAGAGAGGGAGAATCTAGTTTAAATTTATGTAAGCAGAAAGAAAATAATATTTCTTTAACAGGACAAAACCAAGGCATAAATCCTTTCTTTCTGAAAAGGCAGAATGGCCGGCCAAATTTATTGCCCCCAGACATAAAGGAAAATTTTATTCGTGAATATGAATGAAAAAAAAAAGGATCGTAGTGCAATTGTTTAACGAGGTGAAATAATGGCATTCGAAAAGTTTGCAGAACGTATATTACATAATGTTATAATTTATAAATATACAAAAACTAAATTTCTATAAGAATAAAATAATAGATGATATATTATGAAATATTTATATAGTACATGAAAATGTATTTATTAAACAAAATTCAAATTAGCGTTGCATCCATTTTTATAATTAGCTTATGTGAGTAAATTTTTTATTAGATTAATTAACGATGAAATATACAAGGTTTGTTAATTAGATTTGTGATTAACAGTTAATTAAGAAAAGTGCATGATTCCTAAATAACTGCCTACTTAAATAAAAAATTCCCTACTAATTAACAGTAGAATGATTAGCATGTGCTTAAAAATCACCATATTAAAAATTAAGAAACCGCTATCACATAGGCTTTTCAAATTATAATTTATAAACATATAACTGTTATTCAGTGGAACATTTTACTTAAATAATATAATTTAACGTTATCTTTGTAATTAATAAATATATCATGATATGCATATTTACAGATAAGAAAAATACAACAAAATCAAAGCTCACATTCTGTTTCATAATCAATTTATGCTTTCAGCATTTACTGTACTAATTCATTGGACGTGATGAATATACTAAATTTTATTAATTAAACTTATTATATGTATAAGTTTTTCTAATTAGATTTGTAATTAACAGTCAATTAAGAACAAAGATCCGCTTCTAAGTAACTATTCTAATTAAATAAAAATAATAACTGCCATTAATATAATTTATATACACTTTAAACTTAAAATGAGCTCCAGAATTTATAGTAATGAAGAAACAGCATTCATATTTACTTTTTAAAAACCTTTAGTTTATATTTATGCACTCGAAAAGGGATTCTAAACTTTTTATAAAAAAAATGTAAAAAAATCATCGAAATATGATATGATTGAAATGTGGAATGCTTTTTAAAAATTTGCTGAACTTCACATATAAATTTACATTCATTTTCCTTCTGAGCTAGATTAACGCTTTGAAGAATATGCAATTTTTTTTTCTCGTTTTTTTAAAAAATCATTTTAAAATTTAACTGCGCATTTTGAAAAAAGATTTATTTACTTTTAAATTTAATTATTAAATGGCATTAAAATATTAAGATATCCGAAATTATAAACAAAGTGACAGAAAAAAAAATGAAATGTGGATCTGAAATCGTTTGCTCTAGTTATTAATTCATTTTTTTCAATATAAACCTTATAAACTTTCGTTAATTAAGCAAAGAAATGGCTTCTAAGTAATTAAATAATTTTATGAGTATTTATAAATAAATTAAAAATGAAAAAATAATAATTTTAAGAGTATTTATTTTGCATAAATCTAAGAACTTCTTCTCTAGTTAGGAATTATAAGAGAATAACAGCATAGTTGAAAAAATTCTTAATCTTAAACAGAAATTTGAAAAATTTTTTGACTCTCGTAGTTGTAATTAAAAATTTTGACTTCCTGGACAACTTAGATTATTTCTCTCTCTCTCTTCACATAAAAAAAAAACTCCGGATTATTAAAACAAACAATTCACCAAATAAATTTATGTGAAATAAAAATAAAACAAGTCATTGAAACTCTTTTTACGAAACACTGTCACATAGTTTTCGAATGACACAGATATCAGTTTACCAAGACCAATACAACAGGAAGATCGAAATTTTGCGTCGCCATTCATCCATTTTGAACTTTGATGAACTCATTATACCGGAATACTGAAAGCGAGTTAATCTCCACATAAATAATAATATTTCGGTCCCAACCTCATTAGGGGCTCGAGTCGACGGCTGAAACTAATTTAATCAGATTCTTTGATATGAAGGAACAAATCATAACGCCTACTGATTATTCATTTACCGGAAAGGGATTACGTAGGCTGCTGATGACGTAATGGAAACGAAAGGGGTGGAGGGAAAGGTTACTTACCTTTTTACCATCTAGTTCGTGGGTGCCACTAGCTAACACTTTATCTACACTAGTTGGATCTGCGAAGGTTACGAATCCGAAACCCCTGCAAAAGAAAGAGAAATCATTGTAAATATATAGATTTAGTTATAAATTATTTAATTTTCTCTTACTTATTGAATACTAATACATACCCCTCCCCCCTTCTTTAAGATATATATGTACCAAATGTGGAGGTGGAGGTAAAATGATATGAGCTTTAAAGCGACAACACACACACATGATGAATTTATCGCAGGTATAATCCTGTACTCACGTTTTAAATAAGAGTGCTAAATCATAGAATAAATACTTAAATATTTTAGAGGAATAGTTTAAAATGGTGTAAATATCATTGTCACGACAGATTCTACTGAGTAAAATGATATACAGATTAATCTAAATTCAAAAATATGTCTGCCTTGACATCTTTTATTATCATTGTTTGAGATGCAATCTTCCCCAAATTTGTAGTCTGATAACATATTTTAATTATGTTTATGATAAAAATGATCACCATTATTTCTATTTGATTACGCCAGGTCATAATAAATACAAATTGAAAAGACACTTTTATTGATGTATTAATAGAAAAGGTAATTTAAAAAAAAGCCTGGAAGTCAAAAGAAAAATTGTAAAAGCGTGGAGGTCAGATAGGACTTAGTAAACTTGAATTGTAATTACGTTGAGATTGCATCTTAACTTACATAAAATTATTTGTAGGGTTTTTTTTTTTTTTTTTTTTTTGTTCTTATGATATATATTTTTACCTATTGATTTCTGCCACTTAATATTCATTTTTATAATAAAATTTCCTGATGGAATTTTATTTCATTATTGAGAATAAAGATATAAAAATGTTGTTATTTTTCTGATATTTTAAATAAATTTCTATTTAAAGTATTTTTTAAAATATTTGATTTCCTTTTATAATTGCGTAATTACGTTTAAAGTTTTAATTCAAAAACAAGCAATTACGAAAACATTTTTAAGTTCGTCCCCCTTTTTTTTTAAATTTTATTTTAAACACACTATAAAATACTGTGATTTCACCCCTTTTTCCCCATTAAAATTTAAAATTTAAAAATATTTTGTAAGGATAGCATTCAAACCAATTTTTGTATAAAAGATTTAATTGGATTTTTTTTGTAGCCAATAAACTTTGCTAATTACTTAATTGCAAAGACGGCCAGTTTAGTTTTATAGGCAAGATCTCCACTGTTCTCTTAGGTTTAGAAAACCTAATTATTTTAATTCAACAAATATTCGGCAGGTGGCGATCATGGTGAGATCTCTTTAAATCTATTCACATTCTTGCGATGAAACCAGAGACAACAAACTTCAACGAGCTCACAAAATTTCGAAGAAACTGCTCCATCAGATACTAAAATGCAGCGAAGTAGAAGTATCATTGAGATTATCCATCATTCCTGCCTTAAACAAAAGAAAATACAAATGCAAATTTTAAATAAAGAATTGGACACGATTTTTTTTCCTTCTAAAAGCCATCCATATCCTTCCGAATATCCGATCCATCCGTGATTCGTTCCAATAAGAGCAACTTCCGCATTCTGCCTGACGAAGAAAATCTGGTCTTTTTCTCCGGATTCAATCAATTTTTGATTAAAAGTTATGACGAGTTCACTTCCGCTTTAAAAAAAATAATAAAAAAATACGGCAGCAGAGACACAGTGGCAGGACGCGAAAGGTCAGTGAAATATTCGCCGTAATTGGCATAACTACGGTCGATTTACGACGATAAATTCTTCTCTACACGGAGCGGCCTTGTCGAGAACACAATAGTCCGTTAATCTTCGGCCCGACGAGTTGGAAGCTTTTATTTATTTATTTATTTTTCTACTCTCTTTTATTTATTCTTCCCAAGACGGAATCCAAAACGGACGCCGAGTGCGAGCGTCAAATATCTGCTGACGGTAGGATGTTTCCCGGTTAATGAATATCCACCAAAACATTCCCCCACCCCTCGTAACTGTTTCAGAATGAAAAAATATATATATATGTTCTTCAGGACCACACACAAATGAAAAAATATATACCGCCACTTACTTCCAAAAATATACGGACACTTTAAAAAAAAAAAAAACTGCGTCGCAATTTCGGGAAATTTCTATACCAAATAAATATTTCTTATACTTTTTTTTTCTTACCAATTGAATTCAATCATAAAAAAAGAAAGCAAAGAATATTAATAATTAAATATTAATTCTTAGTTGCGCAGATATCTGGCTATTTAGTGTATAACCTATAATTTTAATTGTCCCATGTGAAGTTGCAATATCACGTGAAAGATACGTGCCCAAACCAAACTGCTTGCTCATGTAAAATTCGGCAAACCCCTGTTTGAGGCTATATAAGTTCTGAATGCGTTCCCAAGGTCTCTTCTGCATGTTGTCTAGTTTTCCTTGTTATACTTGTCGCTCGCTGCCTGTTCATGGTTTTAATAAAGAACTTCTTAAAGCATCTAACTCCTCACTACTTCTCAGAAATTGGATTTCATACCTATATTTCATAAGGTCTAACTATCTTTAAGATGAAGAATATAAAGAATTGCTCTCATTAAAAGATATTCTACTGCCATTGAAGATATTCTACTGTCGTATTAAATCATCACGTTCAGATACCCCCCACCCCGAAAAAAAACATTTTTGAATTTATCCCTGACTATTAAAACAATAGTTCAGATGCGGAATCAGCAAAGAGTACGAAATTCAAACTCAAACTCAAAATTAAAGATTTCTATAAGGGTTTGGCTAAATTTTGAGAGTATGCACACGAAATAAGCAATTCAGTGAGAATATATTTGCCACAAATGCTCAAAAACATAATCAACTCGAAGATAAAATTTAGTCTATGACTTTGTTTGTAGATATGATTTGAATTTAGGTTTGAAAATTCTTCAATAGGTTCACCATCTTTCATTCTGCTTATTCATGTGTAAGTGAGAAGGCAAAACCGGCTAGATGGGTGAATTTTGGAACATGAATTTTGCATCAAAAATATAGAGCTGTGTCTAATATCGCCTACTTCAATTATCTAAGGATATGTATTCTGTCTTTCAATGAATATGTGAACGCTGTAAATAAAAAAAACACAGCACTTTTTACATATAAAATATGTTACGTGGTTAATTGGAGACTTGCATCTAATTTTAAACCTAATTCTCCCATGAGAAATAATACAAATGTATAATCTATTCATTTCATTAAACTGCGGAGTTGAAAACAAAGCGTACCATTCTGTTTACGTATTTAAAAAAATAAAGTCAGAAAACTCCTATTAGTTCCACCACCTCTCTTAAATAAGTGCAATTTTACATGAATTTGCAACTTTTAAAATATCTATTATTGGAAAATATATCAAAATGCCTACCGAAAATATCTAGATATATAAAGAAAATGGATTTAAGAACCATGTTATATTGAAAACAATTTCTGCTTTTCTAACAATGCAATAAAAATCAGACAATTCGTAAATTTTTTTTAAAGATTTTCATTTATAAATTCTACACATCCTTGGTTTTCCTAACCACGGAGTTTATTATTTTCAAAATGAAATTATATTCAATATATGAAAAGAATAGTATAAAAAATGCAGCTTTTAGGTACATAAGGTATTAAATTTATGTAAAAGAAAACAACTATGCCCTCCAGCATTTTGCAAAAAAAAACAAAAAAAACAATATAATTGCATTGCGCAGCACTGTCTAGGAAAAATGGAACTAAAATGCTTCTAAATTATTTTCTTCGTTGATAAAATTCTTAACTTCGAGAACAAACAATAACAAGGGAATTTTCCTTGCTATTTCTGTGTTGGAAAATTTTAAGCAAATTCCATTCGCTTTTAGAACTGAAAAATACGATATTAAGTTCTCAGATTTGTATTCAAAATTTTCTCAAATTTCAATTATAGAAAATTTTTAATTGAATTATTAGTTGGGACAAGTAAATTTCTCTTTGAAACTTATAATATTTAAAACAAATTGCATTTGTTTTTAGAACCGGAAAATACGCTATTAAGTTCTCAGATTTGTATTCAAAATTTTTTCACATTTCAATTATAAAAAAAAAAAAAAAAAATTGAATTATTAGTTGGGACAAGTAAATTTCTGTTTGAAACTTTAAAACAGCTTTAAATTTTAATATCATATAAGTCTTTATATTAAATCCTTATAAGTACTAAGTTAAAAGTACTAAAATTTCAATTTTTAAGTATTGTCTCAAAGAAAGTTAGGACATCATTTATTTATGATATGAAGACCATCTGTTTGCTGTATGGTAACAGATAGATAGTTTTTTAAACTACAGTAACGTCTTAACTAATAAAAGAAAAACCAACTTTCCATTTAAATATAAAATTAACATGGTTTTTAAGCTGAGGCATTCTTAAAGGATTCTTCTTTATCAAAACCATTAAGAGTCAATGAATGTAATCTAATAAACAAAATCTCCATATTCGGGAATATTTTGAAATTTGGCTGACAAAAAATTAGAGATACATCATTAACATGATGATCAAAAGTACTTAAGGGTTCTATAATAGTATAAGTCATATGATTAGCAAAATTTGAAGCTTAAAAATATTTTATTGAAAATTTTATCTAGCATTAATCCTGGCGAACTAGCTGGTCACCAAAGGCGGCTAGTAATCTAATAAACAAAATCTCTATAATCAAGAATAGTTTTAAACTGTATCAAAAATGTATTACAATATGTCAGTTGCTTTAGTGAAAACATTTTCTAAACAATCCAGATGAATCGATTCAAGTATACTCACGGTTAAGGGAAGATGCAATTCCGCAAATAAATAAAATATATAATTGGATGTTATATTATGTCACACACACACACTGAGCTTGTGATAATCAAATAAAAATTATATAATGTAATTACAATGTGTGCATACATTGTTTTCGAGCATTTTTCCAATAAAGAAATGTTATGATTTTGTTTTTAGATGCCATAATGTAAAAGAGAAAAGAGATTAAGGTACAAAAAATTGTCTATTTAACAATCACGAATTGCAGAAATATTTGGCTGTGGAAATTCAGATGAGAAGTTTAAAGTTTACATCAGGTAATACATTACATTCCTTGTAGACTAAACGCTCAATTTTGTATATGTTTATAAGCAAACTTATTTAAAATTAATAAATTTTGATAATTTAACTAAACATATTATAAATTCATAAATAAAATGTATAAATACAATTTAAATTAAACTAGTTCGAATTAATTAACTAACGATCAAGAATTTTTTTAATTGATTTAATTTGAACTTATTTACATTTTATTGCTATAATATCGTTTTCTGTTTAAATAATGAAAAATATTAGTATAAAACGTTATTAAGTATATCAAAGAATGATTTAGAACCGATAAAAAGTTAGAATTGAACTTAATACAAATTATTTAATGCTAGAATTAGAATTAATTATTTGTAAGCGAAAGATAATACAGAGTTAAATATAAAAAGAAATCATCCCTATGTTACAAGCTTAGATAGCATAACGCACAAAAGAATCAAAATCTAATTTTTAAAATTAAAATTACTTAAAACAATATTTTTTCTTTATTTTTAAATTTCATTCACAATTTTTCCATGCATTTACGAGGAGATTCTCAACACGTGAAAATCCAACTTCACCCTCCAACCACTTCAGTGCATTCTCAATATAAATAAATCTTCCGAAGATGACTCCACACCTCCTCTATACATCCCCGTGAATGAATGCTTTTTCGGAAACGGGCGGAACGTTAATATGTCTTTGTAGACCCTCTATTCACCCGTGTTCTTCCGAGAGCGATAATGCAGCTGCAACAAACAAACACGAAAAAGATTCGGGAAAACTTCTTGCAAAATAAATAGACTTTAAAGGGAGGAATTTGTCATTCCTCGGCCCTCATCTCTCACTGCACATGACGAAAGAACACAAGGGGTTGAATAAGAAGTGAAATAAACTGGACCAAATCCAGGTATTTTGCGACGATTTGTTATTCCGGAGCTGTTCGCGATATGTCTTGTGCGAGCGTTGTTTTGGTGCATATTCCCAACTCCACCATACCCTGTTTAGAACGCTTCATTCCTAAATGCGCCTACGAGGAAAATTTCTTCAGATTTTGGGTCTGGTTAAAAGGATTGCCCCTGGAAAGTCGTAGGGGAAGAAAGGTTATTTTAAGAACATAATGAAAATTTTCTTTTCATAAATAAATATTAAAACAAAACTGTTAACATAAATGGATTGAAACATTTAATTACCACTTCGTAAGAGATTAACTTAATAAGATCCATAATGTCAACAAAATTTCTAATGTAAGGCACTATAAGCGTTTTACGGTTGATGTACGACCACGAGCTTGTAAATACTTGAAATCATGAACTATTCGGGTGTTAATAAAATTACCTTTTGCCCCACATTTCCAATTCCACCTACAGGGAAAATTTCTTGAGATTTAGGGTCTGGATAAAAGGATTGTCCTCGGAAAGACACACAGAAAGAAAGGTTATTTTAAGAACATAATGAAAATCTTCTCCCCAAAAATTAACTTTAAGACAAAGCTATTAATTATTATGAAAAGAGAATTAAACTTTACTGGGACATAAATGGATTGAGACATTTAATTACCACTTAGTAAGAGATTAACTAAATAAGATCCATAATGTCAACAAAATCTCTAATATAAGGCACTAAAAGTACATTACGTTTGTTGCATGACCGCGTACTTGTAAATACTTGAAATAATGAAATATTCAATGGTTGATACAAATCCAATCTTTTAGTTTATAAATATCTATAAAAGTGAATTAGAGGCAAGAGAGATAACGTTGAAAAGTCGATTTTTGGCGAATATTTTCATTCAATAATTCTTTCAATTTTCATTCAATTTTTCTTTAATCTCAGAATAGTTTTATTTTTCTATAAAAAAGTTGAATTATTTCGGAAGTTATGCTGATTTTTATAATTTCAAAATTTATTTTTTAATGTTGCATTTATTTTTAAATTGCTATTTTCTCAAATTCGAAATTTTGATTAAATCATATTGCGACTTCATAAATTTAAATTCAATGTATATATATATATATATATATATATATTTAATTTCCCACAATATTTCAATATGTTATGTAGTTCTTGAACTATAGAAGAAGCATTCTGTTCATTAAAAATATTTACAGCTGCCTTTATGCTTCATAACATGAAAATATTAAAGATTTCATGTTATTTATCAGTTGAATCGCAATATTTAAAGATAAGATAGAAATACAGCTTATTTTTTAATTCGGAAACCAGGTAATATATTTCATGAGTTTTCTTCAAATTTTTGAATGAATCTTTTGACTGAATTTTGAACTGGACAGTGTTTACTTTACTTCGCTTTTAAATCCTCCCCCCCCCTCCATCCAACCCCAAAAAATGCGTTCCGTTCAATTTTCAAAACACTTTAGCTTTAATTAATAAATTTTTGCTCCACAGAGTTTTTCCAATCTATTTCATACAAGAAGTTTAAAAAACATTAATATTTTATGATTTTTTTTTCGTTGTTATATGTTTTAACATGCATTTAATATTTAAAAATTCTAAACAAATGCTGCATATCGCTTCATCCTCACTTTTTTTTTTAGAATATTTACTATAACTTTCATTTTCTCAGCTTAATCGCCTGTTCCTCATTGAGCTTCACGGGAATGGTGAAATCTCCAAATCAGCAGTTTCATATCTGTTACATACATATTTTCAAGCACCCCCGTTTAGAAGTTATAAAAAGTTCGAGCATGTAGTTGACACTCTCTTTTTAAGATCTGAAGGTAGCCGATGCTAAATAAATTCCTGTGTTCAAATCATTTAAAATTCAATTTTAAAATAATAAACTAACGTAAAAACAATATTGAGGAAAAAAAATCAGTTCTTTTTCAAACGTTCGTTTGAAAAATATCTGCACCATCTGTTTCATTCGTTTCAAAAATATCTGCACCAAAAACTTGATATATATCTTGAAATAATTAAATTACGCTGAATAATTATTTTCTTTGGTTAATTTAATAAACGATTAGCAAGTGAGTTTAGTGGCATATAGTCCACATGTGCACATATGCACAAGCAAAGATGCAATTCTAAAGCAATATGAAAAATAACTGCGCACGTGCCAACTGCATCCTGACCTTTCTAATGAAAGAATAAAATAAGCGTAATGACGATGGAAATTAGCATAAAAAGCATTTCTTAACTTCATTAACTAGGCGAAAAAAATGAAAATTGTTTATCTTATTCTCATTAATATTTTTAATGGGACGATAAGCTCTAATAGATAATTTTTTTCAACCTCTTTGTCTCCAAAATACAGTTAGTCACTAGATAACACTAGATAACGTTTTTTCTTTATTATTATTATTTTCCCGTTTTGTTATTTTTTTCTAGGAAAAGAAAACATGAAAATAATTATTTTCATTATCGGCAAATCCCGCCTTCCTAAATGAAAGTTAATGAATCATTACTACCGCCCTCGTGATAACACACTAAGGATTTTTAAATGTCTAACTTTCTTATTAAAAACTCCGCCGAGGATGTTTCTGACGGTAATTAACTATTTAAATGATGGTCCTTAAAATGTAATTAGCCCCACCGTTGCTAATTAATACCACGAGACTGAATTCGTTTAGCATTTAGCATTAGCACTCGGAGGAAAGCCGTAAAAAATCATCCAGGAATTAAAAACAAATGAATGCATCTCCCCTCTCTTGTCTCGAGTTGTCATCGTTTATGAAAGAAAGTGTCAACCGAGAAGTGTTAAAACCCTTAGCTTCAGAGCTGAGGACTTTTAGTTAATTAAAATTTTAAAGAATTCGCCCAATGGCTTGGAAAATTTTGAGTTAAATTTGAAAGGTATTGGGAAAGATAAAAATGCTCGTCGCATTTCTCTCTTAAGCACATCTGGATTTTTCGTTTGTAGCAGCACTTATTCGGCGTACAGCTCATTAGCTAGATTCAACTTATAAAGGGAGAAAGTATTGTGAGAGAATCAACTTCTGATTATGCCTTGCCATGTTTTTTTCAGTAAGGCAGTTAGAAATCGGTTTTATTTTTGCGCAATGTATTGTTTCGAGTTCACTGCAGATGTCTGGGACCAATTCCTAAAGAAAGAAAGAATGAAGCAATGGATTGTTTCATGAGTAACAGTTAATGTTATTCATGAAAAGAGTAGTATAAGTTAGTATGAGTTAACAGAGCTATTGAAGATCAATCTACAATAGTTCCTGATCCAGGATCAGCCATAAAAAACATCAAAACGTAATTTTCATTGTTGGAAACAATAATCTTTATTTTAGATCTTTTTATTATAAAAAATCGATTGAAATATACATCATTATTTTTACTTCAGAAACTATTTATTCCTTTTAGGGAAATTTCAAAATAAATTATCTAATTTCAATTCTGTGCTCAAAATAATAATGTTAATTTCTTTTGTTGTGAGATTTAAGTCTAAATTTTATGTTCAAAGTTAATTAAATCACGGATGATTAACATTCTAAAAACATTCTGTATTTTCAATGTTCAATAAATCAACGAAGATTAATATTTTAAAAACGTTCTATATGTTCAATGTTAAATAAATCACCGAGGATTAACATTCTGCAAACGTTGTGTATGTTCCATGTTAAATATATCATCGAGGATTAACATTCTAAAAACGTTCTGTACGTTCGATGCTAAATAAATTACTGAAGATTAACATTCAAAAAGCGTTCTATATGTTCAATGTGAAATAAACTATTGAGAATTAACATTCTAAAAACATTCTATATGTTCAATGTTAAATAAATCACTGAGGAGTAACATTCTAAAAACATTCTGTATGTTCTACGTTAAATATATCACCAAGGATTAACATTCTAAAAACGTTTTGTATGTTCAATATTAATTAAATTACTGAAGATTAATATTCAAAAAGCGTTCTGTATGTTCAGTGTTAAATAAAGCACCGAGGATTAACATTCTAAAAACATTTTGTATGTTCAATGTTAAATATACCATCGAGGATTAACATTCTAAAAACGTTCTGTATGTTCAATGTTAAATAAATTTCTGAAGATTAACATTCAAAAAGCGTTCTGTATGTTCAATGTTAAATGAATCACTAAGGATTAACATTCTAAAAACATTCTATATGTTTCACTTGTTGATTAGATATCCCTTCCGCAGCATTCAATGTGTTGAAATCTAATAAGAAAATTCACGTGGCATTACAGTCACCTGATAAACGTGCTTGCGCATGTTGTTTACGTTTTTTCTTCTTGGAAGACGTTCGGTTGATTGCAAAATTAAATTGTTGCGGAATATCCACATTATCAGGTGACCCCATTTACATTCACCGGCTTATAAACTTTCGTAAGAATTTTCATAGCATTACTTTTCAAATAAAATGTCTTAAAATATATTTCATTCAAATTTCAGAACATTCTTTTAAGGGACAAATTCAATATTTTTCAAAGGAAAAGATTAAAAAAAATCAATGCTTTTTTTTCCCATATGAAACAAAACGTTCTAACTGGAACTCAATGAATTTAAATTCGTTGCAGTTTTACTTCAATTTTATTTAAAATGCCTCCTAAAGTTGAAATTTGGCAATGCTATACTTGCAGGACGTGATTTCCGCAGCACAATAAATTTCCAGAAAGATAAAAAAAAAATAAAAAATTGGCATTCTATTTGGCGTGGGATGCATATTATATTCCAAACATAAAACGTCAAAGAGCTATAGCACAGTCACGTCAATTTTATTCAAAGTTTCTGGTGAAAAAAGTCTTTTTTTTCCTCCATCCCATTCACCTCTTGCGATTGACATTTGGATGTGATTTCCTTCTGACTTTTCCAAAGGGAGCCTTTTTCCCATTGACTTGCATTGAATAAACAACATCTGGAATTTCTGCTTCGATTTCAAAAGTCGAATTACTTTCATTCCTTCGGTAACAACGGAGAAGTTATTGAAAATTAGACTCGCTTGTGTGAAGCAATTGGCAGTTATGAATTTAATAAAGCCGGGGAATTCACTTTGTTAACGCTGTTCTTCAGGCTAATACATTTTCTGATACGAAGAAATCGTTTCTATCGTTAATTTGAAGAATTTAAAAATAATATCAATATATTGTACAATATTTTTGCGCTATGAGGATGAGATTTTATGATATTTCTATTTGTGTGGTCGCTAAGGGGTTCTGTAAAAAGTCCGAATTAGTGTAACAGTCATTTATTTACAAGTTACGTTACACACAGACAATTTATATACAAAAGTTTGGAATAATTTTAAGATATATGTATAAGAGCATGGATCAAAGCCTGCAGCATATGCCGTCACTTGACCTGAACTGAATATAACGTCACAAAGCTTCAGAGGACGCTGTCTGACGTCATCAATCAATTATGCTTAATATTACAAGAGCGGCTATATATTTATTTATTAATTCTATTTATATATATTTTCTTATTTTTCTGATTAGAAAGCTGAAAAAGAACATATTGTAATGAAAATTTTGCTACTTCTTAATTAAAAATAAAAATCAGGTTTAAATAAATTAACAACACTAAGCAAATAAAATCGTGCGAAAAAGATAAAAATGAATGGGTCAGCGACTGAATACTTGAAATAACACACACACACACGTGCGCGCACACACTTGCATGTATATGATGATTATATCGTCTGTAGTTGATCATTCTACAAATCTGCAGTTTTTGTCTAATGCTGCCAAAACTTGGCACATGCCCTGTTCAAAATAAGAGAAACATTACTGTCAGCTTTTCAAAGTCGAAAAGTTAATTAAAATTTCATTTCATTAAGAATTAAATAAGACTTTAGTGTTTTTCTATGACATCTTTCTTAACCGCACAAAAATTGTTTTTATGCATTCCCAGAATTCAGAAAATCATCTTTTTCAATGATACCAATTTCTTGAAATAATTGAATTTATTAATAATTTTTCTCTAATTTAAAAGTTTTCTAATTTTATGCACAATATATAACAATGCCTTATGTCGCAAATTTTTTTAACAGATTTCAATCTTTTGTCAAATTATTGAATCATGTGCTTTATTGCTAGTATTAAAATTAAGACAAGGTATTGCTTTCTTTGGATCTTAACATCAAAGTATGATTTTCACTTCCGCTGTTATTTCGTATTTCGTTTTCTATTATGCAAGTATAATGAATACCTTTTAAACATTGCCTTTATAAAAAAACAAAAATATTTTTATGGAGCCAAGTCCAATACCTAATTATTTCTCTTTTTCATTTTCTCTAGGCCTGGGGAACACAGAAAAAATCACACCAGATTTCATAATCTTAGAATTGTTTTAAGCACAAGATCAGAGCTTGTCCTTCAAAATTTTAGGACATTAAGGACAAATTGGAATTATTTCCTACGAAGATCTTAAAAAAAGAAAATATTCCCCCAATAAAAAAGAAGAAGGAAAGCAGATAATTCAACTCAGGAGTGAAACAATCTGCAAATGATATCCAAGAACCAAATTTTGGGAGATGATGTCAAATAAATCGTTCTCTAGAACCAAATCTCATGATTACAACACTCCAACAAGAGGTAGTTAATAGGTGTTCTTCTTTCAGAACCAAAACAGCCATCAGTAACACACGCCAACATCCACCGAAATGCAACAAAACACTCCTAAACAGACAGCCGATGCTGCCTGCATCAGCAATAGTAATCTTCCGTTATAGGAATAAATCTATTAACTTTCTGCGCTCTTATCACATTTCCTTAATGAAACAGAACTTTTCCCTGTGTTTCATTGGCCTCATATTTCAAGCAGGTTCATCCAGCAGATAGGCGAAACTTTCTACCTGTAATAATTCCTGCACGCGTGAACGAAAACTCCAATGAAACAGAAGCAAGCCAACTCCAATCATCCAAATACTTTTTCTTGTATATATACCCCCCTCTAGAATTAAGCAAAGAAGCACTTAACTAAGTAACGTTCCCTAAGCAAGGAGAAACAGGAGAATAAAAATCGGCAAATAAAAAAAATAAAAAAAAGATACACCCTCGATCCGGTTGCAACGTAATTGAATTAATTTAGCTCTTTTCATATATATAACCCAATCACGCCAATTCCCACCAGATTCTTTCTTTCGAGGCACTTTTTTTCCCCCGCCTCGTGTTTGGCGATCGCCAAATTTCCCGTCATTGCATGTCAATTAGAAGAAATGGAGCATTGTGGGAAGACTAGCAAAGATGAGAAATTATTATGTGATGTTGTTTCTTGAAGTAAACCTTTTTAGGCTTACATGGATAATTGGTTAAACGATCTATCTATCCTACGTTATTAAGAAGAAACAATTTTTGTTCTTTGTGCTGTGCCATCCTCCCTCAAAGATGGCGGCGAGTAAACATAAAGCAAATAATTTTTTTTCCCCGTTCTTGATGAGAGAAATTAATTTTTTTTCTCGACCCTTTCAGCTTTCAATTAAAATTTTTGCAAATGCTTTCCATTGTTTCAGTGATTTCTTAATTATACGGTGGCAACAGGAAGCGCTTCTTCAGATGATGAAAGCGCAGTTGGAACAAAGGATGAACTGAATTGTCGGTTTCACTTTGACGAATCGAAAAGTAAGGAGAGAAAAGCAACTCATTAATAGTTTCATTATCTTCCCTGTAACCTATTCCTTAATTTGCAATATCTTATTTGTGACTGGATTAATTAAAAAAAAATGTGATTTTCGCTTTCTTTGCTGAATCTGTGTTATCAAGGCATGTACGGATTTTTTTTTCTGTGCGATTAAATAAACAAATCCGAGAAGTAATAGCTTTCTTTGATTTAAAAGTGTTTAAATATTTATAATTTATTGAAAGATATAATGGAAATTGCCTACTTTGTAAGGTTAAACAATTTAGACCAGCAAAAATATTTCAAAGATACTTCAATTATTTTATAATACATTTAAAACATTTGTAAGGTTAAACAGTTTATACCAGCAAAAATATTTCAAAGATACTTTAATTATTTTATAATATATTTAAAATAAAAATTAAACAAGAAATATTGTGGAATTTTATTTTAGCAGGAAACACAGATTATCTAATCTCATACATGTTCTATCCCATTAAAAAATATATTAATCATGTTAAAATTTAATATGTTTTTCTGTGTGTGTAGCTTGTGATGAACAACATTTTAGTACAGTTGCGACATTACTTACACGAATAAGAAAAAAGTTAGAGTAGAAATTACTACTACTCTCCAGATAATATCAAAGAAAAAAAAAACTTAAATGGTGAAAATATAATAAAGCTATAATAAGATATAGTAATAATGCACTTGTACTTAGGTTTTTGTTATTATTATTACTATTTTGTCTTTATAAAAATAATAAATTGTGATCAATTTTGTGACATGCATTGTAAAATAAATTTTTAATTAAGTTTATATGAACCTAAATATGAATGATATTTTATTCGTTTTTTAATTTATTTGTTAATTATTTTTTTGATTATACTTTTTATTATATTTAAAATTATTACAATAATTTAATTTAACAGTATGGAGGAGAAGAGAAAAACATCTTAATTAAATTATGTATATTGCAAAATCCAATTCATAAGCGAAAAAAAAAAAAGAATTTACAAAAATCTTATTTAAACTTTCGATTATAACTTAATTGATTCACCTGCAGTAGCTAGCAACGAAAAATTTATTTTCAGATATTTCATTAAAAAGGTTCATATTTTCTAACATCAAATAGATTTACTAAAATACAATTTCTTGGGGTAAAAATTGTAATAAAGAGAGAGAAAAAAGTAAATACTGTCGAGTAGGGATTGAACTTTCATTAATGTTTATAAAGTACACATAATAGATATTCATTTATTATTTAATTACAACTCAGCAACCCCCAAATGCAAATAGATTTTCAAAAGAAAAGAGGAAAAAAAAGAAGAAAACATTTTTCGACAAATTCAGCCTCCAATCATTGAAGTTCAATTCGTTATTATTTTTTTTTTTTTCTTCTTTAAAATGAATAACTAAAAAAAAAATTGCAAATTTCAAAACCAAGGCGAATAAACCTAAAAGCAAACAAAATTAACGATTTCGAGATGTCAAAAAAAATTATGAATTTTTAATAAAACTAAATTTGATGATGCGAAACTCAAATGGAAAGCTCTTTAAATGGGAAAATAAATATAAATTATCAATCCCTTCGCATATTTCGTTATTTATAAAAGAAATTTCAATATTGAAGAAGCAGCGATAGCCCGGGGCTACTACGAATAAAGAGCGGTTTAGATTTTCTTGCTCCACTCTTGAGATTTCTTACAATATCGAGTGGAAGAACTACATCTGTATTCTAATGTCTTTGTTCCAATTCATGTATTATGCAAAGTGTGCGGATACAGAAAAATATGGATGTAGAAGTTTTTATCTCAATGCATTGCGGATCATAAACTTTTTCCATCGCAATTTTTATCCGCTGATGCTTAAATGAGTGCTGCATGGATTTTATAAAAAAAAATGCAAGATTTAAGCGAGTAGATATGAGCGTATGATAAAGATAAATACTTGCGATGAAGAAATTTGAAATAAATGGAAGTATGGAATTGTGTAATGATTAATTATCATTCAACCGATATCAATACTTAATTAAGGCTGAAAGTTAATGTGATATTTGATGTTGAAGTTTTCTCTTTAAAATAAAAAAAAAGCAAGGAGTTAAAGTAATAATGAAAAATATGTTTAATATTTGTTCTTTCTCTATTAAAAAAAAGTCAATTTTCTATGAGAAAAATTATTTCTGAATTTGTTTTTATTTCTTCTAAAAATCGAGGTGGTGGAATCTATTTTTAGTTTTTTGATTAGGATATTTTAAAAAGTAATTTGATTAAAGTAACAAATGTTTGGTTTAAAACAATCTTAGTTTCTTAATAATTCTTTACTCAGACTTTATTACAAAACTGCGTTTGCAAAAACAAAAAAGCGAGAAACAGAAACGTAAAAGAAGGATTTTTATTTTTTCCGAAAAGAAATATTTCTATTTTTTTTTATATATCAAGAACATTGCATATCCTAAATGCATATTAAATATAATTCATAATAACAATTAAAAATTGCTTAAAAATGTATAGTTACTGAGAAAAAAGGTTTCAAATATGAATCCAAATAAATTTAATAAAGAGAGTTTGATTACCGAACTGGATTCTCTGTATTATCAACTTTGAAATTCAAGATTTTATGAAATTCATAATTCATTTAAAATCATCAAAAATTCAAATCGAAGTCTGAATCTGCAAGTCATCTACTCAATGCTCATCATGCAAAGATAATTGCGACATCAACTTCTTCCACTGCCTACAATATTTCTAATTCAAAAAATATCTAAATACAAATAAACATCCTCGAAATCTCAACATATTAAAGCATTCTAGAATTTAAAAAATACAATGTTTAAAAATTACATTTTTAAATCTCACATCATATAGATTTAATGCACAATCTGTGCATTAAATCTGGTATTAAATTAATTAAAAAAGATTGATGAAATGATATCCTACAGGAATTTTTAACACTGGACCTTCCAACTTGTTTTCATCTTAAGTTTAATGTAATTTTCATGCAAATCATAGTTGCCAAAGGCGGCTAGTTTTAAATAAATCAGAAGCAATGTTGATGAATGTATTCCAACATAACATCTTTCATCACTCAAGAAATAAAAACCTACTTTAGTATAGGAGTGTGAAGATAAATATATTAAATACAATTGGCCTGGTTCTTAATATGAAGCAGATTTGTTCATATTGAAAAATAAAAACGCACTGGACAAAAGTAATTGTGTAAAAGTAAACATCCAAGTATTTAACACAAGTTTTCCCACATTTTTCTTTTCTTTCATTTTCCTTTCTTTTTATTCTTTCTTTTCCATTATCTCCCATTATCATTCTAACTAAAGTAATTTTATGCAAAATCAAAAACCGTGGGTAAAAAATTTCTATTCTTAATAAATTTAATCTTACTATGTATTTTAATCGGAATCACGAAGAAATATATCACAAAAATATAAATTTTCTTTTAACTTTTCAATTTGGATTGCTTATAAATGAAACTTCTGATCAAATATTCATATTAGAAAGATTAAATACATAAAACTGCATTTAGAATTCAAAACCATAGAGAATATATTTCTTTGATGCTATTCATTCATTGTTAAAAGCGAATATCGAATGTAAAAGGGCAGAGATCAAAAATGATGTTCGAAAAGAAATAATTCATATGTAAAAAAAAAAGAATATATCTTTATATATTTTACGATAAATGGCAAATTTTACGCTTTAGAATTTAAGCACAAAACTGAATGAAAATATATTTCATGAATATATCATATTTCTTTATGCAAACGATTTCAAAAAGAACATTTATAAAAAAAAATGACGGAAATTCAGTGAATCATTTGCGAAGTCGAAGCAAAATACTCATGATATAACAAGAATGCAGTCACAATTCTTACAAGATATGGTAAGATTAAAAGATATTTCTTTATATTGACATAATACATAAAAATATTCAAGTATTCAAATCATGAAATTTTAAAATTCTTCATTTTTATTTTAATGCAGAGGTAAATATAAAAGAACGATAAAAAAAAATAAAGTTCCCAAGTTTGTTTTCAATTTAACTTGTTTTATTTCAGTACAACTGAGATCTTTTAAATTATTAGTTATTTTTAAAGTGTGAAAGGTAGTTATTTTATCTTAGGGAATATTTATTTTAGAAAAAGACATTATTCAAGAGATAACTTACACATTCGCATTTTATCGAAATAAAACTGAAAAATGATAGTTCGAATGAATAGAAAGTTGGATTGCATTTAAAAAATTAAGGTAAATTTCCTGAAAAGATTTTCAGATTCTTAAAACGAGAAATAAAGTAGCTGATGAAATAAATCCATTTTGAAATAATCAACTAATTCAGTAATGCTGTTTTCAAGTGTTTATTATCTCAATAAAGCCATTAAAAATAGTGTAAAAAATTAAACGAAGAAATTTTATTTTATAAATTGAACATTAAATTCTTAAAACCGGCAGTGATACCCACAGAATTATCTCACAATAATATTAATAATGGCAAAATGAAAATTTTCAGGTATCATGTTTTTGTAATTATGCACCATTTCTGTGTTTTTTCGATTACATTACCATTTAATTTTAATATTCTTCTTTAATTCTGAGTTTTAGCTTTTATGAAAGAACTTCATAAACCTGCAACCGAATGAACTAATTTAGGAAGGATGGGTATTCATAAATTCAATTAAATCATGAATTGTGCGATGAATAAGGTTGATTGATATTAAATTTGAAATCATAGTAATTTCAAATTTTCATTTATATTTTCAATTTATTTAATTTAAAATCATTTATATTTTCCAAGTAAATGGAAAAAATATAAAAATTTATTAGTATTTATCTTTATTATAATTAAAAACTTCTTTTTATTTAATAAAATTTATTCTTAAAATTTTATACCTTAAAAGAAAATTCATAGTTTATTTTTTTATTGTTGGTTTTATATCTTAACTTTAAATTACTAAAGTTTATTCTTAAAGCTTATATTTTAAAACAAAGATCTTAATTATAAAAATGTAATATTATGTTCAAATTTTTCCCTGAGTATTTATAACCAACCCCCTCACCTCTTTTTGCACTAAATCTTTATTTCGTATAGCACTGATTCATGAATAATTTTTTTTTTTTTTTTGAGAATTCATCAATCGTAGCAATACAAGTTTCCAGGTATGCAACTAATTATTATGATGAGGAATTTTCTTTTGAAGAATTCCCTAGCTTGAAGTTTGTAAGTCAGAATATTAGGAAAATGATTTAAACTTGATTCACGTCTTGATACCCCCAATCAAGAAATAGAAACAGCGGTGCCCTTGAGGGAATAAAATTCTATATTGGCATCTCCGTTCACTATTTCTTGTCCATTGTATTTAATATCTTGATGATAAGGAAAGGAAAAACCGAAATAAACTCAAAATTCAGATTAGATTAAAGATTCCTTATATAGTTCGACATCTTGAAGACAATACTTATCTGAAAAACAGAAATTCAGAGATTGATACGCAGGATTTCGTCATTTACCGGATCACAAGAAATTTCAAAGAATGGCGGTGGGTGGGTCCACAAGCACAACAAAGCGCCTCGACTGTGCAACCGATTTGGAGATCGGAAGGCACCAGACCACATTCTCGATATGGATGTTCGTTTATCTTTCAGAATAATCAAATAGCCAACAGTTATAGCTATCAGATCATTGGACCAGCAGTTCATAGCAACATCCGAAATCTTGGAGGTGAAAGCAAAACTGTTGAGGGCTGAGGGTAGAAGTACGAGAGGGAGGAAAATTCAAGAAAAAGTAAATAGTAGTTCAAAATAAAAACCGCTTTTTGCGAAACGCGATGGACGATATACGTAAACAATCTTTCAGAAGGCAAAATACGTTGAGATAAAAATGAACAAAAACGAACGGGAGGGTGGACGGCCGAGAGTGCTGTGCAGATAAAAGGTACTTGAGAAAGTGAACGGCGGATAACTCGCCTTACCTTTAGCTGTTGTGTTTACACTCAACTCCTTCTCTTCCCTACCACCCCCTCTCACTACTTCACTTCATCTCTCTATCTCCCCCCCCCCCTTCATCTTCGCTCGGTCTGTTGGCAAGTAGTGACTTCATCTCTTATCGGCGTAATCTTCCGCTAGTGTTTGTGCTTCGACTCTTTAATCTCGACCGGAGCTTTGGAAACAGCCTGGATGACTGATAAGGAAGAGTTGAGTTGTCGGGTGGTGGCGTGCTAGGGCCCTTTGGCAAAATGCCTCTAAAAGCGATGTGAGTACCGTTTTATAGTTGAGATGGCTCGTGAAGAAGGTTGTAAATCGTGTTCAAAACGAAGGGCCACCGTTAATCTCATGTTCTTGAGACGCGGGACACAAGTTCGTGGTATGCCTGCCCCGTGGCGTCAAAGGATAAGGTGGATCTACTCCCTGATTATCTGGGGAGGAGCCACAATGGGCTGAGAATGTTGTGTGTGGCCAAAAGAATAACAACTGTGGCGGAATAAACTAAAAATTAGAAATCACCTTCACTTCAAGGATTAGTTAATGATTATAGAGGTTTCCATCCTATTAGACATGAAATCAAGGATTATTTATACTTTACCATATACAATGGAAAGTATTGTAATGGATAAAAAAAATATGATTATGAGATTCTCGAAAGATGAGATGAGATTCCTCGAATTCGAGAAATAAAATTTTGGAACAAATTCTGTTCTATTTTCGAACAAAGTAACTCAAAAACCTACAAAAATATAATTTAGAACGCGGTCTTTCAGTGAAAATGAGTATCTGGATCAAATTTCGGAAGAAATCCACTTCGAGAAAGACTGTTGGTGACCACCAAAACTGAAAAACAAAACCGCCAAAAAAGTGCAGTCTTGTCATTAAAATTGTATATCAGTATCAATTTTGAAGCTTATTGATTGATTGTCTATCGGTCTGTCTATTTGTGAGTACGATAATTCAAAAATGCAATAATCGAAAGTAACGAAATTTGATATGTGGTCTTGCAAATAACATATTTGTAGGAATTTTAAATCCAACCAATGAATAAGAAGACGCCTGAAATGCATACTTCTTTCCAGTATACGACATTAATAAATATATGTATATTGTTCAAGTTTATGAGAAAATAGAGGGAAAAAGCACACTCCCTGGTTATATATACTTTCCTATCCATCTTATATTTTACAATACATGTGCATGTATATAAATCATGCAGCTACTTATTCTAAACTACAATAATTCATTTAAAATATTTCATTTTATTTTAATCTCTTACTCGCATAAAATGGAAATACTCAATTCATCAACGTGCTACTATAATTCATAGATTCTAAAGACATATCACCGATTATGTATATTTTTCTAATCATCTTATATTTTACAATACATGTGCGTGTATATAAATCATGCAGATACTTATTCTAAACTATAATAATTCATTTAAAATATTTCATTTTATTTTAATCTCTTACTCGCATAAAATGGAAATACTCAATTCATCAACGTGCTACTATAATTCATAGATTCTAAAGACATATCACTGATTAGGTATATTTTTCTAATCATCTTATATTTTACAATACATGTGCGTGTATATAAATCATGCAGCTACTTATTCTAAACTATAATAATTCATTTAAAATATTTAATGTTATTTTAATCTCTTACTCGCATAAAATGGAAATACTCAATTCATCAACGTGCTATTATAATTCATAGATTCTAAAGACATTTCACTGATTAGGTATATTTTTCTAATCATCTTATATTTTGCAATACATGTGCGTGTATATAAATCATGCAGATACTTATTCTAAACTATAATAATTCATTTAAAATATTTCATTTTATTTTAATCTCTTACTCGCATAAAATGGAAATACTCAATTCATCAACGTGCTACTATAATTCATAGATTCTAAAGACATATCACTGATTAGGTATATTTTTCTAATCATCTTATATTTTACAATACATGTGCGTGTATATAAATCATGCAGCTACTTATTCTAAACTATAATAATTCATTTAAAATATTTAATGTTATTTTAATCTCTTACTCGCATAAAATGGAAATACTCAATTCATCAACGTGCTATTATAATTCATAGATTCTAAAGACATTTCACTGATTAGGTATATTTTTCTAATCATCTTATATTTTGCAATACATGTGCGTGTATATAAATCATGCAGCTACTTATTCTAAACTATAATAATTCATTTAAAATATTTCATTTTATTTTAATCTCTTACTCGCATAAAATGGAAATACTCAATTCATCAACGTGCTACTATAATTCATAGATTCTAAAGACATATCACTGATTAGGTATATTTTTCTAATCATCTTATATTTTACAATACATGTGCGTGTATATAAATCATGCAGCTACTTATTCTAAACTATAATAATTCATTTAAAATATTTAATGTTATTTTAATCTCTTACTCGCATAAAATGGAAATACTCAATTCATCAACGTGCTATTATAATTCATAGATTCTAAAGACATTTCACTGATTAGGTATATTTTTCTAATCATCTTATATTTTACAATACATGTGCGTGTATATAAATCATGCAGCTACTTATTCTAAACTATAATAATTCATTTAAAATATTTAATGTTATTTTAATCTCTTACTCGCATAAAATGGAAATACTCAATTCATCAACGTGCTACTATAATTCATAGATTCTAAAGACATATCACAATTATGTATACTTTTCTAATCATCTTATATCTTACAATACATGTGCATATATAGGAATTATTCAGCTACTTATTATAAATTACAATAATTCATCTAATATATTTAATTTTATTTTTGTCTCTTACTCGCATAAACATGTAAACACTCAATTCACCAACCTGCTACCGCAACTCATAGATTCTAAAGACATATACAATAAATCAAGCACATAACGGCTTTGAAATAGAAAATTACGAACTTTCCAATACCTAAACTATAAACGCAATAATTTTTACCAGACTAAACTTTAAATGCAACAACTTAATGCAAATCTATCCGTTTTCTGACTCAAACAACTAACACCTTACAAGAATCTTCGTTCAAAATATACATCCCTCGCCCACCGTTATGCGCCCCATCTTGAAATCGGTGCCAGGCATTTCCAAAGCCCCCATCCCTTGTTCGATGAAAATAATAAGGGGGAATTAAACACGGCATCAGACCCCTTTTCCTGGTCCAAAATTATATCCAATGCATAAAACTGACAACGCACATTTAGTACCGCAGTAATTATCAGAAAGAGATGCATGAGCGTCCTGCCAGCGAACTTTTCAACAACGGAATAAATATTTTTCCTCTTTCTTCCAAGGCCCTCGCGAATAAATTAAGTTTAATTATAGATAAGGTATTAACCGTGCCAATTTTAATTAAAAGCAGCTTTTAGCAAAAGCACGTGAAGCATATTTAGGATCGTTTATTATTCAGTTTGGCTCTTGGCAGTCTTAACAAAGAACTTCCAACTCACTCGCGATCTTAAAAGTAAACTTTTCGTCTTTCTTTCTTTCTTTTTTTTTTAAGAAGAAATTTTCTCAACCATTTTTCATTGAAAAAATGCTCATTAATTATTATTAGATACGGTTATCTTCCAAGATGAGTTCACAGCACTTTAAGGTTGCGACGCTAGCGACAAAGTGCATCTTAGGTGAATTGTTTTCTTTAGGATTCAGCTGCATTTCGTAATAGGGCGTCTTTTTACTTTCTCGCGTGCGTAGTACTCTACAGAAGATGATGTAATTATAAAAAAAATGGGTTTCCATGGATTTTTAAATATTTTCCAGGACACAAAACCTCACTGAATTCTGGAAAAAAAATGAAAAAAAGGAAAAGTGTTTTAAATTGTATTTGTATGTATGAATGGGATTTAAAATTATTCTGATGGATATTTTTGAAACTTCTCGGCCTATATTCGAAAATGAAAAGAGACAACCATTGATGACTCATCTAGGGAGCATGTGCTATCTATGAAATAAAATTCGTAGAATAGGATCAGCGATTGAGTCTGGGGAACATTTTCTCCGATCTTGTTATTTATTTGAAATATATAGATGATATTTGGGCTTCAAAATGATGAAAATTAATCTACCTCAGCAAATATATTCGTTGCACATTACATTTTTCTCACAATAAATCGCAAAAGAATGCTAAACATCGCCGACATCTTGGCATCTTATATATACATATCCCATTCTATCTATCCGGTACACATTATACTTTATCTACTTCCACAAACACATTCGGTACAAAAATTCACATTTTTAAAGCCTCCGTGATAAGTCGCCAAATAATGCAAAACATCGCTAACATCTTGGCGTTTTATGTATAATGGAGCTTGGCGATTTTCGGTAATGTAATCGAAAAAACGCCAAGTAAATTATAAAAATATATAAGTACCACATTGTTCCAAACCTAACCAGCAGAAACTTCAAAATTGCACAATCAAAAAATTAAAAGAGCGAAACGTCAGTAAAAAAGATAATTGTGAATATCGCCAAAAGAAATTATATAAATGCTGATCGAAAAACTTTGATTTCATAAGAATCCTACGAATTATTTCTTGACTAGAATTTATAAGTGATATCATTTAGTGATAATATACGAAAACTTCTGACTACCCTCCGGCTTCAATTGTATTCTTATCAAGGCGGGACATTTTATTTTCGACATATCTTTTACCAAGAAAATCTGATATCTATTTCTCAAGAATAGAATAAGAAAAATATTTCGAATGATATTTCAACATTGCAAAATATCGAAAAGGAGATATCACTGTAAAAATAGTTCAAATTTATTGCGAATGTCTGTTTTCCTCTCCTACAAAAGTATGACGTTTAAAGTTTTAGTAAAATTTACACTCAAGATATGTTGTTGTGCTTTTTAAAAACATGTACGGGGACATTTGAAATAACTATATTAAGAAATTTTTAGAGAGGAAAGACGATAATAAAAGGATTCAAATTGAATTCGACTTCTCAAATAAGTTTTTTGTGTTCAAAGAGATTTCAAAATTTGACATTTCAATGATAATGCCATAAAATGAGACATTTCCAGCAGAGATGTTTGCGTCACAATGCAGAGAATAAAATGTTTTCTTAAGTACTGCTTCAAAACTATATTTTGCTTGCAAAGTGGTTTTTCTCCTTTGTGCATTTCCGCATTTGTATTTTAAATCAGTTTACAAAATATTTAATTTTTATTTATCAGAAAGTTACAAAAATACGAAAATAAAAAACAAATACTTATAGAAATCCTTATATTTTACTTGAAAAAAATAAATTTCTTTCTTTTCTTTTTTTTTTATTTTTATTTTGCAGTTAAGTTTAGTTCAGAACACACTTGATTCTTATCTAAAGAAAATTAATAAAGAATCATAGTAGAAAACGAATTCTGATAGAAAACCATACGTTAAGCTTGAAAAAAAAATATATTCGTTTTAAGATATTTATATTTGAACTTGGTTTGCAATGCACTTAATTCTTATTTAAATAAACTTAATAATTGATGAAAGAAGAAAACGAATGTTTATAGAAAGTCATAGATTTTACTTAGAAAAAATATATTCCTGATATATTTTTGTGTTTGTAATTGAGATTGTCTTACAAAACTCTTAATTCTGGTCTGAAGTAATGCATGAAAATAGAAAACGAATGTTTATAGAAAGTCATGAAAATAGAAAACGAATGTTTATAGAAAGTCATGAAAATAGAAAACGAATGTTTATAGAAAGTCATAGATTTTACTTAGAAAAAATATATTCCTGATGTATTTTTGTGTTTGTAATTGAGATTGTCTTACAAAACTCTTAATTCTGGTCCGAAGTAATGCATGAAAATAGAAAACGAATGTTTATAGAAAGTCATAGATTTTATTTAGAAAAAATATATTCCTGATGTATTTTTGTGTTTGTAATTGAGATTGTCTTACAAAACTCTTAATTCTGGTCTGAAGTAATGCATGAAAATAGAAAACGAATGTTTATAGAAAGTCATAGATTTTATTTAGAAAAAATATATTCCTGATGTATTTTTGTGTTTGTAATTGAGATTGTCTTACAAAACTCTTAATTCTGGTCTGAAGTAATGCATGAAAATAGAAAACGAATGTTTATAGAAAGTCATAGATTTTACTTAGAAAAAATATATTCCTGATGTATTTTTGTGTTTGTAATTGAGATTGTCTTACAAAACTCTTAATTCTGGTCTGAAGTAATGCATGAAAATAGAAAACGAATGTTTATAGAAAGTCATAGATTTTATTTAGAAAAAATATATTCCTGATGTATTTTTGTGTTTGTAATTGAGATTGTCTTACAAAACTCTTAATTCTGGTCTGAAGTAATGCATGAAAATAGAAAACGAATGTTTATAGAAAGTCATAGATTTTACTTAGAAAAAATATATTCCTGATATATTTTTGTGTTTGTAATTGAGATTGTCTTACAAAACTCTTAATTCTGGTCTGAAGTAATGCATGAAAATAGAAAACGAATGTTTATAGAAAGTCATAGATTTTATTTAGAAAAAATATATTCCTGATGTATTTTTGTGTTTGTAATTGAGATTGTCTTACAAAACTCTTAATTCTGGTCTGAAGTAATGCATGAAAATAGAAAACGAATGTTTATAGAAAGTCATAGATTTTATTTAGAAAAAATATATTCCTGATGTATTTTTGTGTTTGTAATTGAGATTGTCCTACAAAACTCTTAATTCTGGTCCGAAGTAATGCATGAAAATAGAAAACGAATGTTTATAGAAAGTCATAGATTTTATTTAGAAAAAATATATTCCTGATGTATTTTTGTGTTTGTAATTGAGATTGTCCTACAAAACTCTTAATTCTGGTCCGAAGTAATGCATGAAAATAGAAAACGAATGTTTATAGAAAGTCATAGATTTTATTTAGAAAAAATATATTCCTGATGTATTTTTGTGTTTGTAATTGAGATTGTCTTACAAAACTCTTAATTCTGGTCTGAAGTAATGCATGAAAATAGAAAACGAATGTTTATAGAAAGTCATAGATTTTATTTAGAAAAAATATATTCCTGATGTATTTTTGTGTTTGTAATTGAGATTGTCTTACAAAACTCTTAATTCTGGTCTGAAGTAATGCATGAAAATAGAAAACGAATGTTTATAGAAAGTCATAGATTTTACTTAGAAAAAATATATTCCTGATATATTTTTGTGTTTGTAATTGAGATTGTCTTACAAAACTCTTAATTCTGGTCTGAAGTAATGCATGAAAATAGAAAACGAATGTTTATAGAAAGTCATAGATTTTATTTAGAAAAAATATATTCCTGATGTATTTTTGTGTTTGTAATTGAGATTGTCTTACAAAACTCTTAATTCTGGTCTGAAGTAATGCATGAAAATAGAAAACGAATGTTTATAGAAAGTCATAGATTTTATTTAGAAAAAATATATTCCTGATGTATTTTTGTGTTTGTAATTGAGATTGTCTTACAAAACTCTTAATTCTGGTCTGAAGTAATGCATGAAAATAGAAAACGAATGTTTATAGAAAGTCATAGATTTTATTTAGAAAAAATATATTCCTGATGTATTTTTGTGTTTGTAATTGAGATTGTCCTACAAAACTCTTAATTCTGGTCCGAAGTAATGCATGAAAATAGAAAACGAATGTTTATAGAAAGTCATAGATTTTATTTAGAAAAAATATATTCCTGATGTATTTTTGTGTTTGTAATTGAGATTGTCTTACAAAACTCTTAATTCTGGTCTGAAGTAATGCATGAAAATAGAAAACGAATGTTTATAGAAAGTCATAGATTTTATTTAGAAAAAATATATTCCTGATGTATTTTTGTGTTTGTAATTGAGATTGTCCTACAAAACTCTTAATTCTGGTCTGAAGTAATGCATGAAAATAGAAAACGAATGTTTATAGAAAGTCATAGATTTTACTTAGAAAAAATATATTCCTGATGTATTTTTATGTTTGTAATTGAGATTGTCTTACAAAACTCTTAATTCTGGTCTGAAGTAATGCATGAAAATAGAAAACGAATGTTTATAGAAAGTCATAGATTTTATTTAGAAAAAATATATTCCTGATGTATTTTTGTGTTTGTAATTGAGATTGTCTTACAAAACTCTTAATTCTGGTCTGAAGTAATGCATGAAAATAGAAAACGAATGTTTATAGAAAGTCATAGATTTTATTTAGAAAAAATATATTCCTGATGTATTTTTGTGTTTGTAATTGAGATTGTCTTACAAAACTCTTAATTCTGGTCTGAAGTAATGCATGAAAATAGAAAACGAATGTTTATAGAAAGTCATAGATTTTACTTAGAAAAAATATATTCCTGATGTATTTTTGTGTTTGTAATTGAGATTGTCTTACAAAACTCTTAATTCTGGTCTGAAGTAATGCATGAAAATAGAAAACGAATGTTTATAGAAAGTCATAGATTTTACTTAGAAAAAATATATTCCTGATGTATTTTTGTGTTTGTAATTGAGATTGTCTTACAAAACTCTTAATTCTGGTCTGAAGTAATGCATGAAAATAGAAAACGAATGTTTATAGAAAGTCATAGATTTTACTTAGAAAAAATATATTCCTGATGTATTTTTGTGTTTGTAATTGAGATTGTCTTACAAAACTCTTAATTCTGGTCTGAAGTAATGCATGAAAATAGAAAACGAATGTTTATAGAAAGTCATAGATTTTACTTAGAAAAAATATATTCCTGATGTATTTTTGTGTTTGTAATTGAGATTGTCTTACAAAACTCTTAATTCTGGTCTGAAGTAATGCATGAAAATAGAAAACGAATGTTTATAGAAAGTCATAGATTTTATTTAGAAAAAATATATTCCTGATGTATTTTTGTGTTTGTAATTGAGATTGTCTTACAAAACTCTTAATTCTGGTCTGAAGTAATGCATGAAAATAGAAAACGAATGTTTATAGAAAGTCATACATTTTATTTGAAGAAACATTTTTTTTTTTTTTTTTTTGCGTGTATGTGCTTGAACTTAATTTGCAACACGTTTTATTCTTGGCAAATCGAAATTTAGGAGAGAATCATTGAAAAAAAAAATTCAATACTAATAAAAAGCATACATTTTGCTTGAAAAAGTGTTTTTCTTTGGTATGTAATTTTACATTTGAATTTGAAATTAATTTATAGTAAAGTAACCTGTCATTTGATCGAAAGTTACTACAACAGGATTTTAGACAATTGATATAGATACTAGTATTAAACGGCATTATGAAAAATAAAGTTTATAAGATATCCTCTCTGTTTTAAATAAAAACTACGAAAAATACAGATATAGCTCTAATTTAATGGAAACACGCTTATACTGCTATTTTTACACTATGGACATGACGACTGCGTTCTCTATCCTTCCTTTTTGGAACATTTTTCCAGCCATTCGTTTTCTCGTGTGATGAACTACATCCGTCTATATCTTATGGCGGATGCAGTATCTACCTTATCTACTTATATTTCTAATCCTAGTTTCTGCGAAGTAAAATATTAAAAATGCAAAAAAAAAAAAAAAGCTCCGATAAAGTCATTAAACTGCATAAACCATAATAACTTCCATTATCTCTACTTTATCTCTACTTTTTCTTCGGAATAAAGATATGATTCTAACAACTCTGAAAATCTATGAAAATCAGATACAATTCGGTTTTCAAGGTGACCAAAGAGCATCAAGAAAAAATTTCGCCAAATTATAAAAATATATTCAAGTGTATTATTATTTATTATGAAAAATTTTGAAATTGCAAATTCGCATGCTATATAGTTTGACGACGGAAATCGCCAAAGTGGCGAAATTTTTGCTTGGCGCTGTTTGGTCTCTGTTGCAACCGACAAGTACCAAAAAATAAATATGAAGTCATATAACTGCATAAGTCATAACAACTTTCATTATCTCTAGTTTATCTTTTGACAGCGTTCGGAATAAAGATATGATTCTAACAACTCTGAAAAATCTCTGAAAAATAGGTAGGTAGGAATGGAAAAAAAAGCATGAGATGAAGTCGTATAACTGCACAAGATAACTGTATGGCTTCGACTCCACTATCTTTCTTGCGAGAAGGACTGACTCTCCATAAAAACCGGGGCAGAATTTTCATCCCAATCTTAAGTCTTGCGTATCGATTTTCATCTCGATCGTCCAGGTACTGTTTTTCTTTCCCAGTCTTTTCATCTACGAAGGCAAAAGGAGAAAAATTCAATTACTTATAAATCTCAAACTCCAGTCATTCAGTTACTGGATTCCCTTTTTCAACACGGAGGACGTGAGGGCAAGGTTTCTTAAGAAGAATATCTTCTCTTGTTCCAGTAAAACACTCAGCCAAAAACAGTTTCTGGATTTAAGGCAGAATCGTGCTTTGCATTGAGCTGGAAATATGCCTCCTTCTTCTCGGGTAAATGCCATTTCCCTTTTTTCTTTGAGACAAAAGAAAGAAAAGAAATGTTCCACCCATCCAAGTTTTCACACACACACACAAAAAAAGTAATTTAGGATTCTTCTTTTAATTCCGCTGATATTTCTTCCAGCAAAAAGTTCCGAGTTTAATTTAATTTGCCACACATTTTATTTTTCAGCCAATTTCGATCTCTTTGTTGACTTTGAAGAGACACGGTTTCTATATTAATCTTCTAAAAGATATCTCAAGGACTTTGTGAAAACAAGTTCTTCCTTTTTTTTTTAACAATGTTTTGAAAAAAACTGCAATAAAAACAGAGCAAATTTGAAACTTGGAATAAACGTCCATACAACTTTTGCAAATATAATTCTTATTTTCTCATATATGAAACATATATAAAACAAGTATTGTAATAGTATACATAAATATAGTGCTGTATAATTTCGATATTTCAGATTTCCTTAATATATATATATTACCATTTTTCTACTCATTCATACGCATTTGAACATAATAACTCGAAAGACCAGAGCGAATAACATTTGGCATGCAGTTTCTACACCAAAATGTTGATATCTATCAAAATTAGATGATATCTGTTGACGAAATACTTACTAGAAGTTAATAATTCAACTTACAAAAAAAAATCAATAATCAGAATTTTTCAACTCTCAATTCGCATAGCTTGTGTAAATATAAGGAGAAAGAAAATTGAAACAGTAAATAATTATGAGTAAAATGGAATTTGAGCATACTTATTCCTTGAATTTAAATTAATTAAAAACTTATTCCACATCAAAATAATTTTTTCGGAGAATCTCTGATACATGTATTCGTTTTAAAACGTATCGATCGAAAGTTTTTGTGTACAACCATTGCTAGAGCGGCACTACTTAGTATCTTTCTTTCTTTCTTTTATATCTTTTTCTTATCTTTTAGCTTAAAGATCAAAGAGAAATTTTTAATCTGAGAATCACTCTTTTAATAACAATTAAATGTGAAATTTAACTTCTTACAATTTTAAAAATTGGATTGAATTCAACATGATCATAATGAAGAGATGAATGGTCATGAAATCAAATAAAAGTTATAACAATTCCTAACTTAGTTATTGCTAACTTCATTAACAAGCATTTTGATTTCAATGAAAAACGAATTATCTGTTGTTGAAATAATATCCTACTAATAATATTTAATATCAGTAACACTGTTTGATAGAATTAAGTATAATTTTGAAGCTAAGACGGAAAGTTCATGAAATCGAATAGAATTTTATGACTTGCAACACTGCAAATAACATATTAACTTCAGCAATAATAATAATAATTTTTACTTATAAACTTCATTCTTTAATTTAATCAATGATTGCAACGGATTATAGTGCTCTATTAATAACAATCAATACCATAATAGTGTTTTACTGACAATAATCAACAGTATAATTGTATTAAAATAATCAGTCACAGTGGTATTTCTCAACTACGAAAATAAATATTTTTCAAATAATATGCAAAAAACTCAAAACGTTTTGCTAATTATGTATTTCACTCATTCTAACTGAAGATTAATCGGCCTGTTATCCTTTGTTTTGTTTAATTATGTTGCTGTACTGGATAACAATACTCAACTTATAACAATCAATATCAATTGATACTCAATGGAATTTAGCATAAGATGCAAAAATCAGGAAATCAAGCAGATCCATAACTTGCAACGTTGCAACAATGTTCAAACTTTGGCTAACAGTTAATTTTCCAGGAATAAAATTCATTACATTGTTTAATCAATAACGATAACTCATAACAGTGTAACTTATAACAATTAGTGAAAATAACAAAATTGCTCGAATAACAATCAGACACAGTGATATTATTCCACATATAACAAACAACTTCATTTTTCAGATTGGAGACAATTCAAAAGGTTCTTCTAATTATGTATCTCTTCCATTATAACTGAAAAATAAATGTAAAATCATCACAAAAGCATATTACTTATCAATAATGATTATGATTACAAACATTTAATAAATTTTGTTCGCAATAATGACGTTTTGCAGACGTACTCTCATTATCAGTCTCGCAGGAATCATCGCAAAAATTCGTAACTGATCACAGATACGATATTGTTTGTTATAATGATGCAAACATATGATATTCTTTCCAACTCAGGCTGCGATTAAATAGCATGAGTTAACAGACATCTGCATTTCTCATCAGTATTAATCCATAATTCTTATTAAAATGGATCCAAAACTGGTAATCAGGATGAATTACCAATGCAATCAAGAATAAGAAAATCGCCGGTGGCATCATTTCATTAAAATTTCCATCAGTCATAATACACAAGAGAGCAACGCAATTTAGATGAGATGGCGATGGAATGAGATAAAAAAAAAAAGGCAATTATAGTCATCAATAACAAGCTGAACTTTCGATGATGAATACAGAGTATGTTAAAATTAATAAGATACTGAGAATGTATTTTTAAAATTCATAGAAAAAGGTATGTATAGATAGAACTGGAATTCTGAATAGATTTATACATTTCAAGTATTCCAATATCAAGATATAAATCAGTGCAAATAAGTTTTTTCTTCTTTTTTTTATAAGAATGAAGATAGAATTAATTTCTGCATTATACCAGTTTTCATACTTCCATATTCCATTCTTTTGCATTCTTTCAAAACAACCAACTTTTTGACTTCAATTTACAGTTAAGAATTGCACTAATTTTTGTATTTTCTTGTTCCATTCTTCTTCCAGAAAACCAATTTTTATACTTCAGTTCGCTCATCCTCTTAAGAAGTCATAGGAAATATTGAGATCATTCCTCTTTTAATATGACGTCACAATTATATAATAGTGAAAAAAGAAAATGATACAGCCAAATGACCTGGTCGCTACAAATAAAGTCATAAATAGCCCGCGTTGCGAGCGGACCAATCCGAGACTCCTCCTACACGTCTAGTTATCAATGATATTCAATAAAATTCAAAGAATTACACATGTTTTTAAAGAATTATTAGAAAATGCGAAGGAAACAATAAAAACAGTTGTTTTTTTAATACGTAATAGCACTTGTGATTTGATTTTTTAAATTTCAAATAAAAAGTTCTGGGAAATATGGGCAAAAGGAAGGAAGTGCACGTTTTAACTCTATTCTCCTTAAACTGTATTTATAATTATCAGAGGTGATTAAAATCTCATCCAGTTCGGTTTACCGAGGTTCTATTGAAATTATTAAAAGAGGGCGACAAAATAACCAACAGACAAATAAGAAGGGTTGGTCGAAAGGAAGGAAGCCACGATTTAATCCTAGTCTCCTTAAACTGTTTTTATGATTATCCGAATTGATTAAAATCACATTCGATTCGGATTAACGAGGTTTTTTTGAAATTATTAAAAGTGGGCGACAAAATAACCGACGGACAAATGAGAATTTCGCTTGACAGACAAGCGACCCTACATAATAGGCGACCCCGAAGGGTCACCTAATGGTAAAATCGGCCCTGCGAGAAAATAAAAACAGAAAAGGCTCACGAGGCCATGCACTAGGAAAGAACTCCAAGACCGATAGAAATAACTCAGCAAACAACGAGCTCTAGCAATTACGACACTTCCCACAAGCTGTGTGACATTTCCAGCCCGTATCTATGCAACCTTTCCCCGCCGCTGAAATTTCACCCTATTCATAGCGCACGTTCGCAGAAAGCGGTTTTCATTTACATTGTGTTCTCCGCGCCGCACACCCTCTTCTGTTCTTGCACGCATTTTTAGGCAAGAGTGCACCAGTCGGAAGGCGTCTATAATTAGGACCCTCAAGTGTTTTTTGAAACAAAAGTTCATAGGTGAACGTGCGATTCAAAACTCAAGAGCTCACTCTGAGGAAAAAAATGAACTAAACAAAAAGTTAGAATGTCAGAAGGGATGAATAGAATTAGAAGATGGCAGGGAAAAAACGACAACAAAGTATTTATGAAAGATCAGCGGAATTGCAAGAAGATGAGAGAAAACGTATGTTTTTTAATTTATGTTCCCCCCATCCTGGTCTATTTTGAGGCACCGTTCGGTCATGGTGCAATGGCTTTTTGCATAGCGTAGTAAGAACACCCCACTTCCAGATGCTTTATGAGTTTTCTGCCGTGGCAGTCGCAGTTAAACAGTTGAGTTCATTCAGAAAATTTTTCTACAGAGCAAGGAAGATGGTTTACAAGGGGAGGATCCGCTTTCAAAAAGGTACTGGAAATAACTGCCTGGAGATGTTGCGATAAGGAAGATGAATGTTTTGTGGTAAGAGCGCGTGATGAAATAAATTAAAACTGCTTGTTAAAGTAATATTAAACGATGATTTAATGCAAATTCAAGCATGTATCACCTGCTGCTCATACTCAAGTGATTTAATAAATAACCAATTCCCCCCGAAGTGAATAAATAACCGATTTTACAGTTTTTGGAGCAAGATATCATCTCTGGAACATTAATTTAATATTCATATGATAAAAATAGACTTTGTTTTCAGGAAACTTTTCATGATACGGAATTAGAAAGAAATAATATCCATTTAAAATGAGTCGCTAATTTTAAAAATCATTTTAAAATCAACTTAGGGGGAAAAAGCAAATTGCAGTATTTAAAGTATTATTCTAAAAGAATATTACAACTTTAATTAATTTTGTATGTGCTTGTGTTCTTACGTTTGTCAAGTTTACAAAGAATATTTGTTTTATTATCCGTTAGTACGGGATACTGTTACCACTTTTTAAAGGATTTTAGTTAGCGGTATTCCGGCAATATATGGGTGAATATTTACTAAAAGAATCCAAAACTAATCATCAACAATACTTTACTTTTCATTTACAGGAATGAGAGAGATTGTTTTTTCCTATTTCTTTCCTTTTCAAAGAATCAACACTTCGAAATATGACGATTTTGAACAAATAAATCGAAATAAAAATTAGAAGGAAAATCCAGGAAAGAAATAGCGGTCAAAAATAAATACTCGTTAAAAATCAAATTTATGTCATTCATACAAAATTTCACACTATAATTAGGGTTTTTTTAATTCCCCCTCCCCATTCAAAATTTAATCTAGTCTGTTCCAAAAATTTAGAAGACTGTGTATAAGCTATGACAGTTATTAATTAAAATAAAATTTTGTAGACATGCATGTATATGGCACATGCAATATTCTTCAAATCGAAAAGAAACCCAATCAAGAAAGTTATCGTGATATTTTGGGTAATATTTCACAAAACTATTAATCCATCCTTAACGAAATATTGCATCAATTGAGATTTATTTTTATTGTGAACATTCATAAACATATAGTACTTTCTTTTGCCAACGCATATTCGCGATAAAGAAAAAAATATGTTTAGGTAAAAAGGAGGCAATTGTTAATATTATTTTGTATGTAGCAGCTTGCAAGGAGAAATTTTTTTAAAAAAATAATGCTCTAAACCTTAAAATATTTTCTCTGTAGCTTTGAAATGGTGACCAGTATTATTCCTTTGAAATGATAAATAACAGTTCGTATCGTATAGCATTACTGTAAAAGGAAACTTGTGCACTGGCAACCAGTATTATTCCTTTGAAATGAGAACTAACAGTTCGTATCGTATAGAATTACTGCAAAAGGAAACGTGCATTGGCAACCAGCATTATTCCTTTGAGATGATAATTAACAGTTTGTATCGCAAAGCATTGCTGCAAAAGGAAACTTGTGCACTGGCAACCAGCATTATTCCTTTGAAATGATAACTAACAGTTCGTATCGCAAAGCATTGCTGCAAAAGGAAACTTGTGCACTGGCAACCAGCATTATTTCTTTCAGATGATAATTAACAGTTCGTATCGCAAAGCATTGCTGCAAAAGGAAACTTGTGCACTGGCAACCAGTATTATTCCTTTGAAATGAAAACTAACAGTTCGTATCGTATAGAATTACTGCAAAAGGAAACGTGCATTGGCAACCAGCATTATTTCTTTGAGATGATAATTAACAGTTTGTATCGCAAAGCATTGCTGCAAAAGGAAACGTGCATTGGCAACCAGCATTATTTCTTTGAGATGATAATTAACAGTTCGTACCGCAAAGCATTGCTGCAAAAGGAAATTTCTGCACTGGCAACCAGCATTATTCCTTTGAAATGATAACTAACAGTTCGTATCGCATAGCATTGCTGCAAAAGGGGAGTTTCTATGTGTTATTTCATTATTTATTTCTACCTAAAAATTATGTTCAATAATTAGGGAAAAAACAATATAATACATTTATGCATGAAATAAAAGGGGGCCACTCGTAAATCCGCTTAGATAATGAGGTAAATTGTAAGCCTTGTTCAAACATTAAACCTTTGCGGGTATAGATTCGTCATGAGCGGATTCTGATAATGATTCCAAATTAGTTAAAACTATTTATTTTTATAAATGCAGAATTAATCATTATAATTAAATTCATTTTACCTTTTTAAATACCATAATTATTTTATTTACAAAAAAACATTAAAAATAATACGGTCTTAAACACGAATGGCCTTAACAAAGAAGACGCAGTTTCTTACAATACATACACATCGGATTAAAGATCAAGTGACCATTCTATCCAGCGCATGTATTCGTTATCTCCAAATTCACAAATTACTCATCCGCACTTAATGTATCATTTTTCAGTCGCTCCGATTTTTATCTGAACATAACCGTTAAGTAATAGGAAGGATAGAGCAATAAATTCAGTTAACAGTTACATTAAGAGGACGGAAGCTACCGCTAAAAGGGCACGGGACCTAAGACATTGCAGAAGAGTGTTGAATCTTTCCTGCATGTCCAGAGGACCATGTCACGCTGAGATAAAGTACACAATCGAGGGAGAGAAAAAAAAAAAAACATTCGGGGAAAAAAAAATGTTCGAAATGGAAAGAAAGGGGTTGGTGGGCGGGTGGAAGAACGATTATGTATTCTCGGCCCGTTCGCCAGACACCACCTTGCCTTTCCTTTTACACTCCCATACACGCATGCGTAATAACACGCGAATGCCTACCTCATCGACAGTGACAGTGGGAGAAGGAAAAAAAAAAAAAATAATAATAATAACAAACCTGGTTTGCGTTTGTCACTATCGAACTGACACGCAAAATGCCTTCAATGAATATATTTAGATTCGGCGTTCAAATCTAGCTAGCACGAGTTGTGGAAAGAGAATTTTTAATGTTTCTTTAGATTCAATAGACAAGATTTTGAAGTTTCTTATGGTCATTTGACTCTCGGCATATAATATTAAAATGACTAGATTTATTGAAGTTTGACTTCACTTACAGTACGGTTAGCTACAGAGTCTCGACCACAATGAAATATCGACGTATGTGTAGGATGAAGAATTTTTTTATTGAACGAGATTTAATAAATAATTAAAGAAATGAATAAAAAGTCAGAAAGAGAAAAATAATTAATTAAATTAAATTAAATAATAAAAATAATAATTAATAAAAGAAAATCCATTAATTAATTAATTTTTAAAAAAACAGTAAAAGCATGAAGAATTCTATAGAAAAAAGGCCTAACACATGTTGTTTATTTATTATTATTATTTTAGTATTATTTATTTTCGCAGAAGGCTGATTCATCTATTTAAATCCTATCAGAATGATACAATTTTATGCAATGTATAAAACTAGAATGAGAATTCTTACAAAGAATATCTTCTTAAAAATTGGAATCTAGTTATTATTTTTCACAATAAGAATATCTATTGAAAGAATACTAATAAGTGAAAGCAAAATGATACAAAAATAAAATAAAATCAGAGACAACTGTAATTCAAAAACAGACACAAATTGTAAATTCTAGATTGTACAGTCTAATTTGGAACGTCTGGATATTTTAGATATATAAAAACATATAACAAAGCGTCAAAAATAGAAGAATATTGTAAAATTTTAAATTTAGAGGTTCTCATGATAAAAAAATAAAATAATTAATAAAAAGATAATTCAAACTTCAATGAAATTTCTATGTTTGACCACTTTTAAAAATTCCGATATTATCCATTTTTTCTTTCAAAAATATACCACGATTATATTTGGAATTAAATGATTTGACGATTTCAGGTCAAATAACTTCTAGGAATGGAAAAGTTCGAATAAAATCGGTTCGAGATTTAAAATTCACATTTGGGCACAAAGTTTGGAAAGGGTAAAAAGTTAAAAACTTCGATAAATATTTCAATGGAATTTTTTTTTGAAAGACGTTTAATTTATAACACTGGGTTAAAATATTTCATAAATACGGTAACCACAAACGTCAGCTTATGTTTTAAAAGCGCAGAGATTGTCAATAATTTTTAAATAATTTGTTAGCATTTTCTTTATTACGCTTGAATACATCTTTATTTATGGAAATGCCGCTTACATTTAACAAAATCAAAAGGATATCGAGCTTATAAGCTTCATAAAAATAATTATTTTAAAAGTAACATTGTAATTATTATTAATTAAATCTTTCTGTATATATATATATATATATATATATATATATATATATATATATATATATATATATATATATATATATATATATATATATACTGTCTAAACAGACGACAATTTATATTTACCATTACTTAATTTAAATACTTTAAAGTTTTAAAATGCTTAATATATCAAGAAAACAGTTTATTTGAGCAGATGTAACATATCATCATTTTCCTCATTTCTATAACCTACAAAAGTTGTTTACCCATCTTATTAAGATTTTCATAACAAATACTTTCGAAGTATAAATATTTCCAATTTTAAAATCTAGAGAATTTTGTATACTAAAAGCTTTTTCCGTCGAACAAATTAAAATTCTGGTTAAAACTTTTAAAAAATTTCAAAGTTATAACGTGCAATATTTAATGTGCCTGTTCGATATAAATAAAAAAATATTTAAGAATACCTAACATTAAAAAAGGATAGGAAAATTCTTCGAATGATTTTTAGGCAGAAATTGTGAACGTTTTTGCTTTAAAATCAAATTTAACTAGATTATTTGTTTATTGCGTATATATTTACCTATACATTTCAAACACAAAATACTATAGAATAAATCGAATTTCTGTTTCTATATTATACGAAAACTATATTCATTTTATATACAGCTGTACAAGTTTATATACAGCTGCTCATATAAGCATAAAGAAAATCCAAAATGTCCTGAGATGCCATAATTTAATAAAGAAATGTGATATATATTACTTAATTATAAGAAATTAAAAAATGGACTATTCCATAAGAATTTGAGTAAAATATAGCAAAACAATAGTGGCAATATAGCATGATTATCAACAAAAACTGATACTGATCTCACTTTTAAATTAAAATATTAAAAAAAAACATAAATAGTAAGCTTTGTAAAAACAAATTTTAAATCGAATTAAACTTCGAAAAAGAAGTGTTGTACTTTCACTAAAAAAAGTATTAACAGCTTTTAAGTATGCGCTGAACGTTCTTATTCCTCTGAGAATTTTGTCTTTTCCGCGCTAACTTACGTGAAGTGAATTCAAAATAAGGGACGGGAGTTTTAGTTTCAAGACATCCAAAGGACGGATTTTCACTTCCGTCTTCCTACACCAAAAGAACCTGTTCAGTATAATAACAAAGCAAATTTCGTGTTTTCACAAATGTCAAAAAAATGACAAAAAAAGAACGCGAAAAAGTCCAAGAAGAAAATATTCTAAAGTGAAACTCAAAAGCTATTAACAAGTTTATTTCCTTTGAAGCTATTTGCGAATATTTTGTTTTATTTAAAACAAATTTCTGCTGAATGATAAATAATCAATAAATTTCTATTTTCTCATAAAATCATAATTTGGTTGATTGAGTTTAGGAAAAATGTCTTCTGTAGAAAATAATTTTAAAATAACACAACATGAAAAATAAGAGTGAACTATTTAAAAATTGCTTGATAATGAAATAGGTTTCAAGCAAATAGAAAATAAAATCTATTTGAAATAAGAATTATTACTGAATTCTAGTTGACGCACTTAGAGTTAGTTATACATATTAGAATCAAATTATACGATAAAAATCTATTGTTATTTCAAATAAAGAAATCTCTGCAAATTTTAATGATTACATAACTATATAGAGACCATTTGCGATTATAACGAAAACTGCCAATAATTTTGGTATTTTTTTTTTCATGAATTATAACTAGTTGTAAACATTTTAAGATTTCACAGCCCAAAAATTCTTTACTGCATTTTTCTTTCTTATGTAAAAATGAACTTTAAGAAAAAGTTGTTCAATTCCAACATAATAGAATTTTAAACGAAATATCTTTTTCACTACTCCTTAACGAATATTGGAAACTAAATAAAAAATTTATTCTAAAAGTCTATTTAAAAAAATGAAAGAAGAAACTGATGTGCAGTAATAAATCTTTATTCTGAAGCATTTTAATAACAGAATATCTAATAAGTTCAAACGATATTAACCTTTTAAATCGGGCCTCACATAAATATGAGCAAAAAGTAATTAAAAAAGAACTCTCCTTTTTTTAAAAAGCTGAAAAAGAAATGAATTTGATGAAAAAGAAAAACCTATTACCAAATTTTTTACCGTCGAGTCTATTCGCAAATAATTCGATTTAAATTAAAAAAAATTTCTTATCGATAGTTTAAACATAGAGCAGCTGACTTTAACGATTATAAAAATAAGGAATAGAAAGCCAATTTCACGAAAATACACCTGTCCGAACAAAGTAACTTTTATTCTAATAACAGAAAAGGTCTTTTCGTTTCACAAAAATCGTCTGCGATAAATCCCAACCCTTATTCAAACTGAAAATTTCAATTACTTTCTTCATTCGTCGGAAAGTAAACGTTGTTCGAAGATACTGATTTTATCAACGAAAGCAATTTCGAAATGAGTTTTTAAAAAAAAGGGCGGGAAAAGGATATTAAATAGATTTCCTAATATTCCATCAATTATGAATTTTGCAAAGCTACATTAAATATACTCTGAATTCATCTTAGATCATATTTAATGAGTAAATATTTCTAAAGGGAGATTAAATGTTGACTTTCATTAAATAGAATGTCAGAAATAGGGAAACGTAAAAAGAGGAGTTTTCATTGAAAAGGAGGAAAAAGTATTTTGTAAATAGAACTTATCGTTTATATTTTCGTGTTTTGCGTTGAGTCAAAATATTTAAATAATAGCATTGGTATTTTATCTTTTAAGGCAATGCCAAATAAATAGCTTTAAACATCGAGTAATTTGGACTAAGAATTTCTTTGAAAAAATGAGAAAGTAGATAAAATATGAATAATTTTCGCAATGTAGCTAGCCATTGATAATGTCTATTCAGATCTAAAATTCTGCTTTCTTTATTTAAAGCCCTGGGGTAAAGAATTATTGATGATTTTTTTAAACAATATTTTTTTACTTTAGATGCTAGAAATGGAAATTTACGATGGATTTAAAAAAAATATATAATTTGAATTTATTTATTTTTTTCAAAAAAATATTTAATGTAAGCAAGTTTATTATATCCTGTTTTATAAGAATTTTACACGAATCATGTAAGACAAATGAATGTTTACAATTATATTTCTCTGACATCATTTAAAGAGGCACCATTGATATTTTAACATTTAAAATTATAATAATTAATAATAAATAATTTTTAAAATTGTTTATTATTGAATTTATAAGATTTTTTTATTATTTTGTAAATAAACGTTCAAGAAATCAACATTTTTTGCTTTATTATTAACAAACTAATATTTTAAAATTATTTATCCTTATTTTTATTTTGATATTAATAAACAATTCTTACTATAATTTCTTATTAATTTATATTTTATCACTGTTATTTAAATATTATTTGTTTAATTAATTAATCAATATATTTTATTATTTATTTTATCATAATTTCTCATTAATTTATATTTTATCAATGTTATCAAAATATTATTTTTTTAATTAATTAATCAATGTATTTCAATTTTATTATTTCATTTTATAGTTAACCATAAACCTTAAATCTCGCTTAATTTTAATTCATAATACTTGTTTTACTTCGGAAAAATTGAATTTTAAAGATGACATGGTGTGTATATGGCAAAAGTAAGAGAGAGGTGTTGTAATACTTTTATCTGCTGAATCATCACTTCGGTATTCATATAATTTTCTATGGCAAAACTAGAAGGAATATATATTACATACTGGTATTTAATACTCCTGAATGGTGACAAATATCTTGTTTCGAAATTAAAAATCTTAGACTGTTTATGAGTAAAATAGCTTTTTAAAATTTGCAATCACTTGATAAATATTTTTTGCAGCACTATTAATTTCCGATCTGACAAGTCGCCACTGAATTAGCGTTCCATTTAATTATACAAAGCCACATTTTTTTTTTCAAGAAAATTTTGTTTGAAGAATTACATAGAGTGGAATCTAGCTTAAAAAGAATGTTTCGTTCCCAAATCTTACACACACGCAATGCTAAACATTCGTTAAGCGAAGCCATTTTTTTACAAAAGAATCCATGTTAAATAGGACAATGTGCTCCATTCGGAAAGAAATGCTCAAATAAATTTACAATAATGAATATTTTTTTTTAATAAAATTGTCTCAAGGCATTTGTCTTCCTCCTTTTTAAAATTTAGTGAAAATGCGACACAGCTTTATTGTTAAATGAAATTTTAATGTCCGTGGTCACTGCCTTATCGGGATGATTTCTTAACATACGATGCAATAATTTCCAATATTTTCAGCATCTCTCTTATTTCACTGTAAGGATATATCTGGTATACATTTTTCTCTTAAAAAAATCTCGTCTGTAGTGTTTTGATGGGACATAGAATGCAATTCCATAAGCTCTTCCTTATTTCTGGCTATTTTCATCCAACAGCTCATCAGTGTCGTTACTATCAATCTCTAGTCAAATAATCTTGGCCACAGACAAAAGCTCATTCTTCACCAGAAGCACGTATTCAAATCCCTCGGAGTCGCATTCTTCCATGTGGGTATAAGGTCTCTCTTCACACAAATGCTAACCTGATATAAGCCAATCTAGCGTGTGGGGACAAGGTGGCGCATCGTCATTCGTTTTGCTAAACATCGCTCGTTAAGCCAGTCATTTTTTTGCATTTAACTCGTTGTTTGTATCATTCGTTAAGCAAGATTGAAATGTATTAATAACATTAAGCTATGTAAATATATACACAAAAATGTTACAAAATTCTTATTTCTTCCGATGGTTAATTTGGCATTCAACTAGCAATTTTTCTAGATTTCAAGCAAGTAATTTGTTTGGAACCGATGTTATGCAGTAATAACATGATGTGTTCAAGTTTCAATTTCAAATTCAAAAAGTAAAGCTTTCACTATATTCGCTACCTTTAATAGAAGCATTACGAAGGCCCCCAAAATAGAAATTTTCAACTCTTTCTCCTTAGGAAATCTAGAGGGCCCCAAACTTCACCATTAAGTAACAAAACAATATGAAAAAGGGGGAAAAAATTACTGGCAAAGCAAACTCAAGTGAAATTTCCACCACATTAGCACTGTTTAGGAGAAGAAAACAGGGCGAAAAACTTCATTTGAAATCTACCAAAAGAAAAAGAAAAAATGTTCGCCAAAGCACTCGAAATTGCCTCGCCAAACCATGCAGGTTTACTTTTTTTTTTTTTTTTGTTTTTTTTTTAACCTGCCAAAAGACTTTTCCGAGTGACGTCATTCGCACACATGCAAAAGTTACGCCTCCATAGGAAAATACGGAAAGGGGGTGAAAGAAGGACGTTAAGTTTTGGTAGTTTGTTTATTTCTCTTATGCTTTTCTTTCTTTTCTTTTTTTTTCTCTTCCTCTCTTTTTTTTAAAGCTATTTTCTTTCATGCTTTTTTTTCTTCTTTCCAGGGGCGTAAAGAAAAAGAAAAAAAGGCATGGATTGTCCGCTCCGTAAAGGTCAAAGTAAGGTAGTTTCCTCGCTAAGGAGTGGATAGCGGCACTTTAAACACTTCTCTCTCTTTCAATGCGGGTTTTGTGCAGGCTGTGAAAGGATGGATTTAAGAAAAAGATAGGTATCGTTCTCCATGGTGGTAGATATCTTTTTTAGAAGTGGCATTACTGTATTCTCTTTTCCTTTAGAGAAAGAGAATTCTAGAAATAGTTAAAATCATTATTACAAGATTTTTCAATCCACGGATATATATAATATAGTCTATTAATTATTTTTGATGATGTAATTTGCATTTAAATAGATTTAAATGAATTTTCAAAATTAATGTAAAGTGGCTCGCCTTTGTACATTGTTTTACTCTTTAGTATTCACACACACACACATACACATGTAAGCATTATTATATGTGAAGCAGGATGCAGTCTGAAGACAGTGAAGATACTTTTAATTTCGTGACGTCGTTTTATTTCATTTTGTAGAAGCAGGCATATGTACAAGCGATGAACACAGAGAGCGACACAGAAAAGGAATGAGGAAAAAGCTCTTGGACATTTTATCCCTGGTCTTATATAACCTTAGATTTTGATAGGGAAAATATTTCTTCACAGTGCTAATATTCTGATAGGGATTTCTGACGCATGTCAATCACATGTAAGGAAAACACAGGGATCTTTTAAGAAAGAATGTGCTTACTGGACATTTTTTACCGCTTCACGCTGAGCGTGTGAAAGTGTCAGCGTTTAGCCGATTCAGCAATTTTATAAAGCTTCTCTTGAATTAATTATGTAGAGAAAGTGGAATTGGATAACGAAATAAGAGAATGAACTTACTATGGGCTAAATTAAGATAAAAGCTTGGAAATTAATTAAATTGAAATTAAGAGTTTAAAATATCATTACACACACATATATATATATATATATATATAATTTGTGTATAAATTATATATACCAATATTACATTTTATTATATTAAATATATTATAACCAAACGAAATAGGAATTCGAAAAAATCGATGCCAACAATAATTAACAGAAATTTTCAATGTCTTATTCTTTAATAATAAATATACCATTTGGAAAGCATTGGTTTCTAATTGAGAAATGCTTTTATGATGATTATAATATGTTTCTGGTCCTTATTTATGTCATATAAAATTTAAAAATTTGTGAGTCCTTGTTGAGCAGATAATTAAGAATTATTGATATATAGTGAAATCTCTATAGTATGTCTTTATACCTTAGTCTCCATATCCCCCCTTTTTTAATACTAAAAATATTTCTCTATCGCAACAAATATTAATAGTGCTTTAATTAAAAGACAGGAGAAAAAATTGTAAATATATAAATTGTTCGATTATTTTAAAATTACAGTACGATCAAAATAACGATTCGAATTTCAACATGGCTTCGTCAACACTGAATAATTTTTTTTAATACTGTACTATCATACTGAATCATGTTTTTGTGCACAATATTGTACAAAGTTGTCCAATATCATGGTACTGCTGAAAACTTAAATTAACTAAAATTTTGCATGCCACTTATTGTACTGAAGTCAGTATCAACATCAAATTACCACCAATCAGCGCAACTTCATACACCTCACTCCTTTTCATATCTATAAACATTTCTCAACCCTTCCTTTCTAAAGCTTCCAGATCCCATACCAATTCGAAAAGTTGCAAACGACACATGCTCGTTCATTCTCGAACATGGCATGGAAGACAAGGCCACTTGGACATCAACTTCAGATGCCAATCGAGCCTGTCTGTCGCTCCGACTAGTACTCTAGATTGTGATTTCCACGCACCTCTCAAGTCGTAACTCGCGTAATCAGGCACTGCCCCAGCATCTAATCGTCCCCTCAAATAAGATTGGGGGGAGGTTGCAATCAAGAGAGAGTTTCCTCTGCCCTGATTCCATTGTAGGACATTCGTGCTGATGGAGGATGGGGGGTGGAAGAGCGGAGGGGGAGGGAGGCTCAATATCGGATTGCATTGTAATTCTCTCCCTCCACGTTTGGTTCGCTGCTGCTCTGATTTTCACCAATACAGGGTCTTAAAATTAGTTTGGTACGCGGCAAAGTGTAAATCAATGAATTTCCAATTCCATCTACAACAATTCTCCTGTCAGTGCTGGATTCGTGCATAGTAATTTGGCGATTACAGTTCAGAGACTATCTCTACGTCAGCAGTGGAATTTTTGTGAATAGGCTGAGCTTAAAATATATGGAAGGAACATCTTAGAAGAAATAAATGAATAATGATTCAATATTAAAATGATTTGGTTTACAAGAAAAATAGTTTGTAAATCTTTCTAGGCTGATTCTACCACTTGACGAATGCTAGAAGCAACTACTGCATTACAAGGATCCTCCCTTTCTGAATTCAGAAATTTGGCATTTCATATTTATTGATAAATAGTTATTTTTAATAAAAATCTGAGATAACAACTTAAAATGAAAAGTTTTTTTTTTTCAAATAATTATTTGCATCTTTAATTATGATCTCAGTTTGGTCTTCATATATACGTCGTAACACAACTAATTTTACAAATCTTTTACCAACAGATTTTTTAAAAGAATGTTGACTTCATTATTTTATTCTAGATCAACCAAGATGTAATTTTTAATCAAGAATAGTATAGCAAATGTGCGGTTCAAATGCAATAAATCAAAGTAACGTAATAACTGAAAACAAATTTCAATGAGATAGAGTACCCTTTATTTAGAAAATAACGGAAACAAAATTATTACATTATTTACATAGAATTTGCTACGGATAAAACAAAAACTGATGCCATTAAACTGTTATGGAATTGATGAAACCAAAAGAAACCCAACGAAAAAGTCATCCAAAAATATTTGTGTATAAAGATTTAGAATCAACTTCTCACGTTTTCCTTCGCATTGATGAAGTACGAAAGCCACTCGAACCTCTTTATGAAGGTCCATATTTTGTTATCAGCCGGGCACCAAAATATTTTATTCTGAGGATAAAGAAGTGAATGTAATGATAGACAGATTCAAGCCGTCATATCTACTACCACAAGAAAATCCTGAAGAAGAGCAACTTACAACTCTAACTTGCGCGAAGATTACGCCTGTACCACAGCTATCTAAGATTCAAATCAACCTGATCTTAAATCAACTTTAAGACAATCTCGAACTGGTAGAATTATTAAGACGCCATTGAGATTCAAAATTTAAATTCTGGCGATATTTACTTCCTACTTTCTAACGTAACGTTCGTTACTGGTAGGGGAGTACATGTTGCAATATAAATTATAAATATTTCATTTAAAAGTACCTCACGAATAGTTCAATAATTATGCATATTACTTTGTAAATAGTTGTTAATTCAAATTGGCAACAGTGATATGTTACGGAATTTTTGAGTTGTTTAAAAAGATACTAGAATTTGAATGAAAATAAATTGTTAATTTAGTACAATTATTTATAATGTAGTAAGATTTCATTTAATAGTAAGTTTGTCTGCATTATATTTTTGTTGACACACGAATGCAACAAAATTTTATACCTTCCGTGGCTATCAACATTTTTTAAACTTTTGCATTACATGACAAAATACTCTCACCATACAGATACCAATATCCTTAATTCCACAGTTTTTACAGTTCATCATCAGAAGATGGGAAGGGGAGAGAGAGACAGACAGACAGAGAAAGTTTTCCTTTCGAACATAAATTCAGGAAATTGCCACTTTTTTCTCGTTCCAATACTTCCAGAAATGAATAACTTCGTAAACATTAAAGATGGCCAATCTCATTTCTGGCGACGGTCCAGCGAAGTCAAACATTTTCACAGAAAAACCAACTTCGGAAAACCATTTTTTCATCTTCGGAATCACTTTACTTACGAGTAGCAGTCGAAAAACCGCGAAGATTCCATACGGAATTTTATTCAGTTTATATATTTTTATTCGTTTTTCCGAAGCCTTCCTACTTTCATTGCTCTCTTCGGCAATTCCTATTTTATATATATATATATATATATATATATATATTTACAGAATCAAAAATAGTATTTCCAACTTCTACGCCAGCAGATTTTTGTAAAAGTAAAAGAAAAATAAATTGGAGAAAAAAAAGAACTGTTTTTCATGACACAGCTCCATAGACTAGCACGACATTTTGAAATCAAAACATTGAACTTCGAACTGAAAAACTGATGCCAGATTTTAAGTTAAGAAGTAGTCGAGAGAAAGAAAAGGAGACTTTTTTTCAATAACTCTTGCATAAAATGTATATCATTAATTTTTTTTCCCCTCAGAAAGTCTTCGATATCGATCTTTTTTTTAACTAACGACATTTTACATGTACCCATCAATCATGTCAAAATAGTTTGTAGCATACAATTTTTTTAATTATAAGTAAATTATGGGAATTATAAGAAAATCATTTTTGCGGTTGATGTATATAAGCGAGAAATTTTAAAATTCATTTCAAATTTTCGAAACAGGAAGAAAAAAAAATAGTTAATTTTAAAATGGGAAAAAACTTAAATTTGATTTTTAAAGAGAAAAAACTCAAATTTGCAAATTTTTATTTAATTAAATGCATAATTTATACCAAAAACATTTCAAAGTTCGTACTGACATATGTAAAAAACACGAATTATTTCAGAATATTCTAAAATTCATAATTATTTAGCAATCAAATTTTTTCATACAAAATGAAAAGCAGTACAATAATATTTTTCAAATACTTTTTTATACATTTTTGTAAGATGTTAAATATTTTAATTCTGTTTTTAATATCATTTAAGAAGAGTATTTGCTAGTATATTTTATTCATAAATTTTTTTTCGAATTGTTTTGCGAAATAATTGCAGCAAAATTAATATTCGTTTATTATTATTCGTTTCGCAGCAAAACTGGTTTAAGTATTTATCGTATTTTATCTAAAACCAATAAAAGCTATTTGATATAAGTAACATTCGCCAAAGTTAAAATACCTTAAATTTTAGAAAAATATTTTTAAACTATATCTTTCTAAAATATTGGTTAAAGAGTAAGTTATAGATAGTAGATAAGTTGAATATAGAAGTAAGTTATAGAGAGAAACTGCTTAAAAAAAATCATAACATAACAAAATGCGCTGACGACCCCTCCCCCCCCAAAAAAAAAGTTTTTCTCCTTAAAAAGCTCAAAGTTAAAAACAAAATTAAAATCAACTGCTAATAATCTAAATATTAAAAAAATATATATATGCAAAAATGCAACAAACTGCAAATTTTATGTCTTTTCATGTGTGTAGAATCAAATATTAGAAAGAATGAAAAACTATAATATTTTGAAACTTCTAAGCTTTGGTAAAATTCAGAAACTAGATCTACAAGTTGAAAAGAGATTTTCTGAGGAACATTAAGAGAATTTTCACAAGGTCCCTAAAAATAAAGGAGACATTGATTGTTACACAAAAAGTATCGCCAGAAAAATGGCACAAAGACTTTTTTCTTGAACAAAGCACTTTTTCACTGACACATCTATATCATGGGAGATGAGCATAATCGTTTGGCATTTTTTGAAGGATGCTTCCAACAAAGAATCTGAAGAATTTTCCGCGCAATTAGTGGCATTCGTCAACGTTTCTGTAAGTACTAATATACCTCAAATAAATTGCTCACTGGCCATCAGTGCGGCAACAAAAAATAAAATTTCTTAAAGATAAGTAATGTCATCCTAAAAAATCAAGATTTTTACAAGATTTTATTATTTAAAAATAAATAAATAAAGGGGCTTGATGATTTTGAAAACATGTATGAAACGAAGGAAAAAAAAGCCACACAACATGAAAAGGGATTATAGTTAAAACCTATCCAAGAATGCAAAAAAAAAAAAAAAAAGGCAAAGCTAATAAGTTCTATAGTGCTTACGAAAGAAGAGTTTTCTATAAATCGAAAATTTCATTTTTATCAGAAAGCAAATGTATTATAAAGATTATGTAGAATTTTAAAAAGCCGAGGACTCTTTTACAAGAAATACGCTATCACCGGAGTCACAAACTTCTAAGAACAGTAAAATAAACAAATTATGGAAATGCATAGCAATTTTGAGTCAGAAATGCATGCCAAACATGATTAATGGCGTTGTACGCGCGTTTGATTCCAGAACGCATAATAACTGCCTTTACTTGAATTTAGACCCTGATAAAATTTTGATCGCGCTGATTGGTTGTTTGAGCAACATTACGTATGATGTCATAGTATTACTTCCAGCGATGCCCAGAGTATATTTCAGGTTTATCCTCTGATGAATGCCAGTTAGCATCTAGGAATATTATTTTTAAAGAAATATTTGATGAATTATTTTCAACTTTATTATGCAATGAACATGAAAATTTTTCTTCTTAAAAAATATTTTAAAAGATTCAACTAATATAACTAACAATTGCTTCACTACTAGTTGCTATGGCATCATATATGACGTCGTGTAAACAACCAATCAGCACGCTCGAGATTTCAAAAAGGTCCGAATTTAAGTAAAGTAATGGTTCCCGAGTGTTCTTGCAGAGAGCTCTTCATTTCAGCATTCCATAGCAATATTCAATAATCATAATAGACGAATCGCAGCTATCCACATGAACAGAGCTTAATCTTAACCAATGATGTCACAACTACATTAAATTTTCTTGTCAGATAAAAGTACTCCCAAAGTTACTCTTGTAAAAGTTTCTTGTTTTTAATCTATTTTGTTTATTCCTTAACTAGAAAATAAATTTAAAAAAAAAAGAATTTTTAAAATGATGGCAAGATTTGCCGCTAAGAGTGGCATCACTGATTATGATTATTAAATCTTGCTATGGACTATTGAATAGTCTTTGCAAAAATGCTAGGGAATTAGGCACACATGCTAACCTAAGATTGTTATATGATTCCGTACCTCTGCTAAAACTGTATCTTCTAACACTGTGCATCACATTAATAAAGAGCAACAGCAACATTTGATAATATTGGTATACTTTTCACACAAATTTTCACATTATTTCTTATATCAGCATTTACGTAAGTGAATTTAAGTTATAGATACATAGACATGAAAAAGTTAAAAAGCTTCCATGAAATAGAGTTCCTAAAGTATTATGCATTATTTATGTTTGAGTTTTAAGAATTTAAAGCAAAAGCTTTGTCAATACAGTTTTAAGACCAATTAAATACATAACAAATGAAATATTTCAAGAAATAATTTTTACAAAATAATTTTTTACTTAAGCGGAAAATAATATATATTTTTTTTCTATTGAGTTTAAAAACAAAACAAAACAAAAAACAACGAGGTTTTGATGTCTTCTTAAAACGAAAAAAATGAATTGCAAGAATCAAAATCCAAAGAAGCGCTACTGGAAAAGAAAAAAAGAAACAGTGAAATTTCTATGAAAAGTTAACATATATTTCGCTTTTAATGGCTTACTTTTAGCAAAAAGGAAGTAAGTAGCTTAAATGTTAGGAAAAAAATCTTCCATTTCCAAACAAGAATTTAAATACACGTAATCACTCAGCTCAATCTATCAATGGGGGAAAAAAATGGCAAAAATATTTTTTAACAACACTAAAAAAACTTAATACTTTGATCTTAATACCATCAGTGAGACCAATTACCAAACAAAATATAAAACAATAAAAGCAATTACTGAAGACGCAAAACCATGAATTACGCTTTTAACCTATTAAAAGATAGTTTATGAAAAAAAAAATGGCTGCAAAAGAAAAAAAACAACCTCAATCAATATTACCATGAAATCGCCGCTTAAAATTGAGGAATTATAATCCCAGAGTCGAATTGAGACAGCCACATGTTTAAACATTGTGTGTGTACTTTTTTTTCTCTTTCACCCCCCTTTTTCCTTCGTCAATTCAACACTGAAGTTTTAACTAAAAGCCTCAGCGCATAAAATTGGCGAGTTGCCAGCCCATTCTTTTATTCAACAAAATCTTTTGTTTCTTATAATACAAGTTCTTTAAATACATACAGCGAATATTGTAACTCGGAATAAAATTCAATCTTTGGAGAAGGCCTTCCGAGTAAGCAATTTTTTTAAGCTTTTTTTTTTTTTTGGTTAAGGGGGGGGGATAAGTTGTTTTTTTTTATGAATTTTTTCCCCAAGTTCTACTTAATGCCAGACATGCCTCGAAATGGAAATATTGTTGAGTACTTTTTTATTTCTTTTGTAATATCCACTTTAATTTTGACGTACATCGCCTGTTTATAATTTTGGCTGAACAAAAAAAAAATCAGCAAAGGCAGTATTTTCTTTTAAAAACAATATGGTTTAAGATTTATTTATTTTGGAATTCATACGATTCATAAATTGTGTTCCCTCTTTTTTTCTCTTGTCTCCTTTCCTACTTTTTTTTTTTTTTTTGCCTTTATGAACAAAACATTTAGAAGAAGGTAGATTCTCCCCTTCTTTTCTACTTTAAGAACACAACATTTAGTAAGTAAAAGTGGCAAAATATTAGAATTTAAGACAATTTAAGGCAGTATCTACCTGGATTGTAAGCATCCATTTTGTAAGTAATAAAGGAGTTCAGATTTTACCTCAAAAATTTATTCTCAATCTAAACGGTTTGTTAACTATGATCTCCCTCTTTTATAATATTACAAAACAGCAGTAGCATACATCATTATCACTGATAATGCATACATTGCATTCAGTAGCATACATCATCAATATCATATAAATTTATTCTCACTCTGAACGGTTGTTAATTATGATCTTCACCTTTTATAATATTACAAAACAGCAGTAGCATACATCATTATCACTGATAATGTATGCATTCAGTAGCATACATCATCAATATCATATATTATTGCATACATCAAAAATTCAGTTTTCAAGTAGCATACGAATTTTTTGAATTTAATCATTTATATAAGCAAGAAAATTATTTCGAAAAATGTAGGCACTGATTTCCTTATCCCTTTGAGATGAATGGACACTCCTTTTTAATATTTAGAAATTATAAAAATTCATTTCAGCCACACATATATCGCATCTAAAGATTATTTTTGTTGAAGTTTCAAAGGATGATTTATTTCTTTTATTTCACAATCTAATCTTGAAGTGGTCCAATTTTAAATGAAACTCGTAAAAACATTAACCGCTATTTCTAATCCAAGAGTTTCTTTTTTTTTCTTTTTTCTTCTTTTTTTAATTAATTTTTTTTTCTTTTAAAAAATTGAATTTTTTTTTCAAAGCATAATGATTGCAAAATAGAATACTCCATTACGTTAAATAATTATCTGACATTCTTTCATAAAAGAGAGCATATCTTTTTACAAACCCTTCAGTTAACCTAACGAAATTCTATCTACAAAATAATCAATCTAAACCTTTTGTTATATATGCTGGCAAGATTATCCATGGATTGAAATCGAAAACAAATTTTTTCCATTTTTCTTATCTGTAATAAATATATCTTTCGAATTTTTTTTTTTTAACTTGAAATAAATACTTTCTATATTTCAAGTTATAATAAACAAACGAAGCTGATAGTATAAACTAATGAAAGAAGATATCAGCGAATTAGTACGTTGGATCACTTGTGTGACACGCCTATGTTTGCCTTCGAGGGAATGAATTAATCGGATTTGTAAAATAATCTGATGAACAGGCAATGAATGAGCAAATGCACATGAACAGACAATATACTGATAAATAAGTTATAATATATATATATATACATACATACATAGGATGAAACAAATCGGACCAATTTATCATTTTATTTGATGGTTGAAAAAAACGAGAAGAAATATGAAATTTCTACAGTAAATTCCAAAACAATGTTTTGGGAAAATTAACGAAAACTTTGAAATCTAGGAACATTATTCAGAAATTCTTTATTATCAATATACCATATTGGAAGAATTGTAATTACTTTTTATTCCATTACCTTTGTTTTATTTTTTATTCAATTCAGAAAATTTATGGCAATGTTAGAAATTTTTGGAAAAACAATAAAGTGTTTTAAAAAGTTTTGATAGTCCTATGTATTGTCAATAAGTTTTATTTTAGTGTAATGAAAATATCTAAATAGTACACCGGTGTTATCATGAAATCTCATTAAAAATTAAGACTTATATCAATAAATTGCTCCGTTGAAATCATTAATTTATATTATCTTGACTCAAGATTCGAAGCGCGTTGTTTGGAGATGTCTGAGGAGACGTAATTAACAAAAAATAATCTGTATTTTATTGTAAAGAAATTAATGTATTGAACCCTAAATTATAGCTCTCTCTCTCGTCTTTCAGATAATGGTCATAATTTATTTTTATAAAATACATGACATTTCTGTTGCTTAAGAAAACAATTACCGTATATTAACAAAACCAAATGTCATCGACAAAAATCAGAAAATTCCTTATAATTCAGATAAATCAGTCTATTTAGACTTATTTTCAGTTTAACAAATATCCATACTATATGTAAATATGCAGTGAAATGTTCTTCCCCTTCTTTAAACAAAATAGAACCTGCCATCGACTCCTTTTTATAACAAACACTAGGAAGACCTTCAGAGTTACTTTCCTTGTCTAGCCCACAACCTCTTACAGCAAATTTCCTGAAAGAGAATCCATCCACTTGGAAATCTTTGCTAAACGGCATTCTCAATTTCCTCGCTCCGCCAACAAAGACAGTGTAGATGCGAGGGCCAACTAAAGCAGACAGGTGAGTCTAGCATTTCCACATCCATCCTCAGGTCTACATCCGATCCCTTGGAGCACAGGCAGTAACTGATCCATCCCTTCAAGGATACGCAAGGGAGGGGTCAAACGGATTTATCATATAATATTACAACCGCAAGAGGTTCCATGATCCACTTCTAAATATATTTGGTTAGAGAAAAGAGCGTCCGCCATTTTAGCTTCACTGTTTGCAGTTGTTCCTTCCATAATGGAAGAGTGATGGATTGAGATAGATAAGAGAACCACTGTCTTTGTGGGGATGACAATTTTTTTTGCGGGTATAGACTTCTACCGTTATTAAGCATCGGAAATTCTCTTTTCATCTTCTGCTTCCAATGCAAGTTCTTGTTTTTGTTGCGCAGGCCTATATGGATTGGAAAATCAAAAAGTGGTGGAACCTAAATATAGAAGGCTTAGCTTTTGGATAGCGGCAAGAGTTAGGGTTGTGTTTATTAAGTTACGGATCCTCGATCCGGAGCTTGATGAGGCTCAAAAAGTGGGTTAAGTATTATTTTCGGTAGGCGACAATCGCCGCTTTGATTGCTTGCCGATTGGAGGAACAATAAAGCATAGAGGAGCCGCCAAACGGACGGGTTGGAGTCACAGGCGCTTGAAGAAGTGACAATAACGTATTAGGAGCTAATTGTTATTTACGATCAATGAATCACAGCGGCCTTTTATCTGAATTTTAAAAATAGAAGCTGTGAATAAAAATGAAATACGAAAGGGAAGTAAGTGCTGGTAACGGCCTTTGCTAAATAATTACAGTCGTTCATGGACCGGTTTATTGTTTAGTTTTGCTCCTTATTCGCTGCTAAATATAGATCCAAAAGAGAGGGAGTGGTCTTCTCGAAACCTTCTCGCACACTCTCCAATAAAGATCACATCTTATTCCTCTCAGTATCAAATTGTGAACCTTGGGAAAAGTCATAAATGCCTCGCATCGCAATAGTGAAAAATGTCCATCTCTGGCGTGCATCTAGCATTTTTACTCAATTTATCATGCGAATATGCATTTTGATGTCTTTTTTCCAACTTATTAAACACAAAATTTGACACCGAATTACAACTGTAGTCATAAGATAACAGTCGACAAGTCGTCCTGGCATAGGGGTAGTGCGTCTTCCACGTGATCTGGCCGTCCCGGTTTGGGCATGGTTGTTCTTCTGTTGTTCTATCTGTGAGATGTGTAAATGTGCCCTCCTGTAAAAAGGGGTTGTGAAGCGAATGAGTAATGCGTGAGCAGCAAAGTCGTACTCTTGGCCTTAGTTGGCGCTACTATAAAAACACGAGACGCTCTCCCACCGGCTTAAGTCGCTGTCTTCGTAACAGTGGGCTTGTCCAAGGCAAGTGCCATAAGAAACAACAACAACAAGATAATACATCAAATTTCATTGATTTAAGTCATTGTGTTTATGAATTATTGCGTTCAGATGCATGCGAGACAATCCATTCTTTCCCAGATTTCGTTCAATATTTAATAAGAATCTCTATTTCAGATGCTACATTTGAACATCAAATTTATCAAGTTCACTTGATAAGACAGAGACAGCAAGACAGATTTCCTCAGAATGGATTTCATGTAACATTTTAAAGAAATCTAAAATTTGATTTAAAGTTCATATACTTAATTGCATACGTCTAACTCAAATAGTTTTTGATTTATCTCGTTCACAAACAGACAATCATAATGCCAAAACTGTGTTTTCTTTTAATTCAGAGAAGTCTAAAGCCTGAAGATTCATCAAAATACTTTTGCTTTTTCTACTATATTCTATTTAAGTTCTAAAAGATTGTAATGATAAATTTAAGTCAACGTCAACAAATAATTAAGACCTTATATTTAATATATACATGTGTAATAGCATCTCTTAATTTAATTTAAATCCTAATTAATTTTCTAATTTTTATCTTAAATTAACCAATTTTAACTTCATTTAAAATGTTCTCTTATTTCCTGATCCAAATCCTACTTTTTTTTATTTAATTATTTCTTAAACGCACTTTAAAACATCGATGACTCCATCGAAGGGATAAAAATCTTTAATACCTACACATCCCTTTCAAAGATATCAAAAATTCCTTCACCTAACTGGACACGAATCAAAGAAATCCTTATCGAAACCTCATAATAAGCCCACTTAAGAGAAAAATGTTGGCACTGTAACTCTTGTCTTCTGATGCGAACGTGCATATCACACTTTTGTTCCTGTGTAAAAATAAATTGCTTATTCAAAAAGTATCTTCCTTTCGAACACATCACTGCAAAAATTACACTCCATATATGTGTATAAATATATCGAAATTCCTATGAAACTAAACAACATTCTAGTAAAATGCACACTTCCTCGAAATGAATATACAGCATGCATTTAAATTAAACATATTTATTCTTTACAAATATATTTAAGGTTTAGAAGCTTTTCGAATGGTTACGTTATCTTTCATTGAGAACAAACTGCCGCCTTCCCTACCTTGCAACGCCTAGAAGAAAACACACTACCCACATATTGAAAGGCAAGTGCTTTAGCTTCTTCTTTGTTTTATACTCATCAATTTCAGAGAACTGAGTTTAGAATCAACACCCTGTTTTCAATAACGACTGCTATTAAATTTAAATCGAAATTCAAGTGAAACAAGCAGGAATTGGAGAAAATGATGCATTAACAATTCAGCCATGAATCCATTCATATGGAACTTCCTACAGATTATGAGATACATATTCTTACCAAACTAAAGTGGCACATGTCCGTTTTGAAACCTTTCAAAGGAACTTACCTGGAAAAGAAAGAAAGAAATTAATTAGCATTATATTAATAAAATATTGGGAGATACTATTTGTATTAAATATAAAAAATCATAGATGATCTTAATACTAGTTAAATGTAATAAATAACTTGAAAATGCACATAACATATAAAAATATTCTTTCTCGTACCTTTTTGTTATATTTTTAAATTAATTTGCTAAAAATATACAATATTCGTGAGTTATAGAACCAAATGCTTTCGGTTTGCATTGACCAAAATTATATGAAGGCTTCCAAAATTATCCTTTCCAAATATGTCTTGTCACAATAATTGTAATCATTTTGTCCAAGTAAAACAAATTTTAAGGAATTTTAACAAGCAGCAATTAAGCAGTCTAAAGAAAACATATATATATTTAATGTTGTTTCTACATTTTTTAATTCTCTTTTTAACGATGCTCCTCAGCTAAAATGAGTTAGAGTTTGTCCCCCGACTTCAAACAGATTTGACATCTGTTTACGGGGTAAAAATACAAAACGGATAGCAAAACGCGGAGAAATAACAGAATTGTAATTAATATATCTATGTTGACATCTTAATTTTTCTTAACCCTGTAAAGGGCCATTTTTTTCTAGTCATATCATGTTAAAATATTTTTAGGCTTGAAATAAGAATAAGAAAAGGGATTCATTTAGCTTATTAGATAAATTTAATTTGATTAATTAATTAATTTGGTTAATTAATAATTAACAAATCTAGAGACATCATTTTGGGTGAGATAAAGAACTGAAGCATCTAAGTTTCTGTCTATCTAAAAAAATTTGCCAGAACTTATGCCAACCTATATAATTTCATACAAAGAGTGATAAATTTGGTGGGAAGCACACTTCCCATGGCCCTGGAAAGGGTTAAAATGATCTCTTCTGATTGCCCATGACGCTTTCTATCCTTTACCAACGCTATCACATTAATGTATCAGAGCCATATAAAGCTGGGCATGCATAATTTCTTCACATCACGGTAATGAAGCGGTTGAACTCTAAATTCAATTCCCGTTGCGAAAACTTGACAAAAATATAGTTCGTTTCAGTATCCTGAGACAACCCCTTGTTAACGGTTCTATTTTACGAAGCAAAAGGATGTGAGCATTTCTGGAATTAACTATATTGCTAAATATAAGCATCTCCTCCTTTCATCTTTTCTCTCACCCCTATTTTGTCGAATTAAACTCATTTTAACGCAACCGCAAAAGAGCGGAGGGTTTTAGAATCCATTGGCAAACAATAGCATGGGTTGGTGAGATTAGATATATTCCAACATATTCGAATTTTCAACACTATTTGGAATTGGCGTTCTGTGAGTACGGATGGAGAAGAAGAGGCTTGGGATGCGTGGATAAAATGAGACATGCTGTATATTCAAGGAAGCCATTCATCGTAAAAATACGAGTGAAGCTGCAACCACTCCATTAACGTGGTATACAGTGTTTGTTTTAATAGTCCGAACATATATGCACTCACTATTTTCACCAAAGATATTAAAAATGTGCATATAAACGAACGTAATAAGTAAAACCATACACCCACCATTGATGTATGGTCCAAGGCACGGCATGGACCATAGATACATGCATTCTTAGAAGAAAAAAAGATAGATTCTGGTTTCGAACTATTCAATATCATTGGGCATTTTATTTCTAAAATTTATTAGTGAGCTTGTCAGAAGAAAACACACACCTTCGCTACCATGAATTCTAGACTCATGAGCTCGGATGCTAGACCAAACGGGATTAGAATAACCATATTTGTGAATGAAAAAAAAAATAGTGGGAATATTTATTAATGAGCTTATCAGAAGATTGCACACACTTCATCTGCCATGAATTCTAGACTCATGAGATCGGATGCTAGACCAAACGGGATTAGAATAACCATATTTGTGAATGAAAAAAAAAATAATGGGAATATTTATTAATGAGCTTATCAGAAGATTGCACACACTTCATCTGCCATGAATTCTAGACTCATGAGCTCGGATGCTAGACCAAACGGGATTAGAATAACCATATTTGTGAATGAAAAAAAATAGTGGGAATATTTATTAATGAGCTTATCAGAAGATTGCACACACTTCAACTGCCATGAATTCTAGACTCATGAGCTCGGATGCTAGACCAAACGGGATTAGAATAACCATATTTGTGAATGATACAAATTGTGGGAAAATAAATTTATTAGTGAGCTTATCAGTTGATAGCATACACCTCCTCTGCCATGAATTCTAGACTCATGAGCTCGGATGCTAGACCAAACGGGATTAGAATAACCATACTTGTGAATGAAAAAAAAGTAGTGGGAACATTTATTAATGAGCTTATCAGAGGATTGCACACACCTCCTCTGCCATGAATTCTAGACGCATGAGCTCGTATGATAGAGCAAGTGAGATTAGAATATCATATTTGTGAAAGATAAAAGTAGTGGAAAATTTTTTCGCATTTTTTTATACTTACATAAAATTTACGTCGCCCAATGCATTCTAGATTTTATCGGCGAAAATTCTTCGTTTCCGCACACTTTAAAAATGTTCCTTCATTACTGTTAAATTAAAGTTTATACAAGAAGACTGGATGAGAAGAGTTCAGTAATGAAACAATGATGGGAAGGCTGCCAAGGGAAGTATGACAGTTTTAACAAATGCGAACAGCATTTTATTTTTAAATTATTGTGATAGCTGGCGATAACATGCATTTTAAACCCCCTTTCATTGTGTCACGAAGAGTTTTTTTCACTTTTATCGTCTTACTCTCTTCAATTTAAGATTTTTTTTTAAAGTTAAAGAAATCTTAAATTTTATAAAAATTGTTTTTAAAATACATTTTAATAGTGCAACGAAAAGGCAATATTTTTTAATTTAATTGTTTTCTACTTTTTAGTCAATATATAATTCATTGTAAATATTATTACAGAAACTAGAAATATTTTTTTCCAAATTCTCGCTAGATGTCTCCACGCATATAGAAAAGATTTAATTAAATTTAGCAATTAAATGACGGTTAAATTTTCAAAAATATTAAAATAGAGCTTTATTATTAAATTTTCAAAATTATAGCAAATAATTGATTGAAAAAAAAAGGAACAGAAATTTCAATTTCAAAAAAATATGAAATCAATCTATTTAAATAAAAAAAATGTATAATAATCAAGGCCAGATAATTAAATAAGCAATTACCCTGGGCTCCCAAACTTTAGAGAGTCCCGATCTCTCAAAAAATTTTTTCTTCCAGTTTTTTTTAAATTATTTAATTGTGTGCTTCCATTTAATTACGAAAGCGAGACAATCGAAGTAAAATCAAGTATTATTTAATTTTTTTTAAAAAAATAGTTTATAGAAAAACGTCCAATCCTTTAATTAATTATCCTTTAGATTGTATTAAATAAGTTTATTTATTTTGATTTTTACTGTTTATAAAATTATTTTTAATTTTCAATCGTGCATTTTTTTATGTCTGATATATTGAAACTAATTCATTCGAAAATGATCTGAAATTAAATGTTTTGATGTTTTCATTTTATGAAAATTTGCTGCTTCAAACTACCCACATAAGAATTAACGTAAAATAGATAAATAATATTTAGTTCTAAAAGTGGGAGAGGAGGAAAAAAGGCACCTCGACATTTGTATAGCTTAAGGACTTCTAGAAGACACAATGTTTGCATTACTAAATAATAGGTCATTATAAGAAAGGATGGTTATGAATATTAGCTAGATATGTATGTGCAACATCGTTTTAATTTTTTATACATACTGTTATGAAACATTTTCCAAAAGATTCTTTCAAATTTTGGTCTTCATAAAGCGGAGTTCCTACCAACTGTCCGTCTACAGACAAGGCACGCTTCCCCCCCTTGACCCTTTCTTGCGATTTTCTAGGGTGCTTTGAAGTTTGTCCAGTTTACAAACAAATTGTCGGTAAATTGGACAGGCATAAAAAAACCCCTGAAAACCGTAAGAGAGTGTCAAGGGGGGAAAGTGTGCCCTGTCTGACAGTTCACGGGTCAGTGGAACACGTCTTAATGTTAAAGAATTCAAAAGAGAGAGAAAAAAATGCTCTGCCCAAAAAATAAATCCCACAGTAAAATAAACCCCAGCGCGACATCACGAATACCGGTATTACTTTATCCCAAGATATTCAAAGAAATGCTAAAACACATTCCGTGGGCAGGATTAAAGACCGGCCGGAATCATGTTCAGTAGGCACCCGAAACGCGCTTACAGACCCCGAGCACGTAACGGCGTAATGACCACTGAAAGCATAACAATAAAGACAGAAACAATGAAAAAAATAATAGAGGGAAGGAAAAAAAATAGCAAGAAATTTTGCATTGGGGGTTGGCTGTAACGGTGCCATTTCCATTCCAACGTGACGCTACAGAATGTAGTGTTAGGGTGGGGTGGTTTAGGAGCCGTTCTCCCGCGTTTTTTGATGTATAGTGGCACTGTGCAACAGCTGCCGTAAAAGGCTGACACGCAGGTATGAGTCGCGAGGGGAGGGGTTAAAAAAGGGACAACCCTGAAGACGAAGCAAGGATGAAAACAGATGGTAACTGATATGGGTCAGTTGTTCATCAGCCATCACACGAACCGTACGGTAACTGAATTTCAGAGTTTTCCCGTATAATGATGTGGTTCAGATATCCGTACAGATATCTGAACCTCACGCGTTAGAAATGGGAAGCAGTGGCGCAGTAATACGAAGGGAAAAAAAAATCATAAATGCAGATGGTTATTGGGCTGGGGCAGCTTCACGTTGATCAAATATTTGTGTATTTCTTAAACCTATACATGACAAAAAAAAAGTATACTATTTCTGGGAGGGTATTATGCCTTACTATGCCATTGGTAGAGAGTAACATAGATCACATTTCCAGATTGTATAGCAAAACTGAGATTGTCTTTCATTTATGAGGAAGGATTTGATATGCCATCTTTGCCATCTAACTGAAAAGTAAGATGGCATGTCACAGTTACTCAAATAAGATCATGAGTCACTGTGAACCTTCATATCAAGTTGTGAAAAATAGACCAAAACAAAATAAATTTAGCAAAATATCATTAAAGAAGAAAAGCGACCTCACGTCACCTTACTGGGGGTAAAATTCACTTTTAAAAAGAATTTTCAAAAAGAAAAATCCAAAATATAACGACTACGATGTAATTTAAAGTAGGCTTAATAATGAAGGAAAAAAAGCTTAAATTTATTAAAAATCATCACGGATATTGAGATGAAACATTTGATTTTTCTGACAGTTTGGTGGCTCTGTTACTTCCACCGTCTAAGTAATGCTTAAAATTCAGTACCCAACAAGGAGGGGAGGGGACAGAACCAAGAATTAATAGTCAGCATAGATAGGTAAAATGAATTAAATATTAAGGTGAGTTAATATAATGTCTTCAATGGCCCATTTATTCCACTTTGTAATTTAAGCGGAACTCTTCAGCATGTTTATACTGATCATGCGAGGAGTTGTTGACCCATATGAAACCTGTAGTTCAAAATATTATCATGTCGAAAACCTATATAAAGCAATCACTCCCAAAAACAATTTTGAGACGTTATTGATTGTGAAAGGCAGCAAAATAAATCTAAAGTAATAATAATTTGAAAAGTAAAATTGAAAGTCCTTAGTCGTTATGTCCGTGCATCATATGGGCGTCGAATTATTGCTTCCGAAATTTATGAACTGAAATTAAATAATTAAAAGCTGCTATAGTTTGATACAAAAATAGCCTGTAACCCATTAACATCTCAAGTGCTCTATAGATTAATAATTGAATCAGTAGCACAACATATTCTCGAAACAGATGTTGTAATTAGGTATTAAAAAAAACAACAACAGGAAAACATTAAGAGCTAAATGTGAAATATTTTATTTAAAACAAACAAAATCGATCGAAATTTAAAAGTGGTTTAGACATGAGTGGCATTTTTATTTCACCATCCCATCATATTTGTTATATATTTAAAATATATAACAAAATCCTTTACCTCAAGTGCCGTAGAGAAGAGAAATAGCACCAGGGGTAAAAGATTAATTTTTCTTCCTCTTTTTCCTATTTGATTTCAAAAGAAAGAACAAATGCTTTAATAGTGCGTCTGAGAGGCGTCTTCAAGACTGATACTCCAAACTAAACATCTACACACTCCATTGTCACTCATCACTGACACAGCCCTATCCCCCCCCCCTAAAGACAGGGATCAATCTTACCCATCCCTCCGTTTAGACGAAATGGTGAAACAAATAAGCAAGTACACACATAAGCATCATCCAAATCATAAATTTTTTGTTAGCACAAAATGAAGTTAGAAAAGCAAATCAGAAGGGAGAAAAGCACAACGCCTCTACTCGGTATAATCCATATCTTCATGCATAAAAACGCAGAAAATAGAATCCAACCACATCCCTTTGCATCTCTCACTACAGACAAATAAATACAGGAGACACACAAACACAATAAAGAGAGAGAGAGCGCCCAAAGAATCCCGTGTACCCAAACGATGACAACACTAATTTTATGTAAATGCGGTTCGAATACAGAGCTCCCAACTCGTTAATATCGCGTCTAAAATCCATTAGAGCTCGGATTCCATTCCAGCAGTAGGAGGCAGAATTTATGCCGAGTGAAAGCTGCAAAATGATGGCGGTGCAAAATTCAAGGCGGGAGTCCCTTTAATTATATGCGAATTCTTCGCCCTTAACAATTGCCGTGCAAGCGAAATCCTGACAACTGAAAAGCCGGTTCCAACTGTTAAAGAGGCCTGCTGCCTTTGAAAAGCGGGCAGCAGCACTTTCGTTTGTTCCAGGGAATTGGTGAAGTGGGGGGGAGATAGAACAGACGATTTCGAATGACGGAAAAGGCGGCTTTGTTTAGAGCAGCTTGACAGTAGCTTTCGCGCGCTTTTATTGGCAGTGATGCTGGCTGCCTATCCATATCGTATGATCTGTTCGAATTGGTTCGTATGTATCTATCGCTTATGAAAGAGATGGTCGCAGTAAATGGTGGCGGGAGGAATTGGGGTTCGTATTGAATCGTTTGGAAAATTGATAGATGATTATTACTTATTTGTGGGTTGAAGAGAAATTTTATTTAAAAGCTTGAAACATCGAAGGTGCATTTCAGTTCTGAATCAAACACGAATTTATCCTTTCTTTTCTGACACAAAAAAATTATGACAATCGTACTCTCTCAAAAAATATTAAACTCTTTATCAGACAAGTAAAAATCCAAACTTTTAAATCCAGTCTAGTTTTAGTTTGATTAAATAAACCAAGAGGTTATTTTAGGACAAGTAAAAATCCAAACTTTTAAATCCAATCCAGTTCTAGTTTGATTATATTAACCAAGAGGCTTTGAGAGGCTATTTTAAAATCAACATCAAATGATGAGGGCGACACCTGAATCTCTTCTTGAACTTCCAACAGGACAGCACTCTTGTCTCAATGTCAGATTAACTAGCTACATGAAAGATACTTGATGGAAAAAGAAAATTCTTCTTACCATGTTAGAATAACAAAGAGTTAACAATGCATTTTTAGAATCCTCACAACATCGTTAAACAGAAAACAAATCAACGCATGTTGCTATCATTGATTGAGAAGCAACATAAAAAAAAGTTATACTTTGTAATATTTGTTATAAATAGCATAATTTTGTTAGTGCAATAAACACATTTCCGCCAATAAGATACATGTTTTTAAAATGCATCTTTACTAACCCGGTAATTTTGTTCAATTACACCCCTAATTATCGATAATTTATTGTATTCTGTATTTTGCGGAATATGTTCAAGTAGGGATAAGATGACGTATCAAATGATCACTGGCAAAGCCCGAATTTATATATAACATAATCCAGCAAAAATACTCTTCGCCTTACATTTATTGTACTTGATTCATGTTTTAATCGATTCGATTTTCTTAATTCAAGTTCTTCCAAACAAAATTTACTATAGTAGTTCTGCAAATATGGCAATAATGCACCGCCTGCCCTTGCTTCAATAAAAATGAATGCATTGCATTCATGATTATGCATTCATTATCATCGAAGCAATTTTTTATTCCTGGCATCACTTAAGGAAATGATGCATTTTTATTCATGCGGGCTCAGCAATAATCCAATATGTGTTCCCACTTGCACAAAATCGAAATAAAAAGACGACAAAAATATAAAAAAAGAATAGCAGGGAACAACAAAGTATTTTTCTTTTTTTCCTTCTCTTGGATCAACTGTTCATCGAAGTGCACGTACATGAAGAGAGAATTTAGCATAACTCAATATATCAGTTGGGAAAGAGTGCTATATAACACTTTTGTGGTTTTTCGCCAACCGTACTCATCTACATATAAATAGAAGTTGCAAAGATGGAAGGGGTAAAAAGTTTGTTGTCTTGAATTTTCACAGGGGAAAATACTATTTCAAGATAAATAAAATAAAAAAGCAGGGAAAAAAATTACTTTTACTACTGTAGAACAGACGAAAAATATCCATATTTATTGCCTGCATAGGCAGCTAGAAAGTTAGGCTTTGTAAACAAAAACAAAATACATAAAAAAATATATATATATGAACTTCCGTACATGTAATAGCATTCGAGGGAAAGGTTTCAGATGATAATAAACCCAAATGAGTTGAAGGAAGAAGTCATTAAAAGAATAATCTTTCACGTAACGTTCTGCAGACATTAAATTAATTTTTCCACAATTTGGTCCCAAGGAAGAAGAGAAACAAGAAAAAAAAATATATCGAAGGGAGAAAAAAATGGAGAGAGAATTCATTTAGATTTGGAATGCGAGAAAAGAAATCCTGATAGTTTCATTTCCTCTTTTTTTTTTTTTTTCTATATATATACATATAAATTTCCCCCCTCTTTGCCAAGAAAAAAAAATGAAACAACAAATTATAATTATATAGCAGTAAAAAGAGAGAGAAAAAAAATCGTTTGGCGATGATTCTACGTCAGCTCATCTTTTGATAACTATCGTTTGCATTTAAATTATTTTCATTGTCTCGCGTTCTTTTAAGCAGTTTGCTTCCGCTGAGCCTTTTGCTGTTCTTTTTTACAGTAAAAAAACTAATAAAAATAAAGTGTATAACTGACGAAGAAGAAATGAAATTAGACAAGGAGAACGTTTATAAACGGATACTGTTTTCACATTCGCTAGAAATATGAATCGCCCATACTTACCTCCCTTTTTTTTATCGTTCTTAAGAAGTCGGCGTTTAATTTTTATAAAGAATAATTCGATTGCATTTTAGAAATTTCCTAGAAATGATTTTACTTTCTTCTGCCTTTTATAGGTAGTTTCCTAGAAAGAATTTCATATACAAAATTTGTTTTCTTAAGGGAAAAAAAAAAAAAAAAAACCTACATTATTTGGCAAATCTCATTTTGCTTCTTTCTTTGTTCTTCTGCAACATATTAAATGGAAAACTGAAGGCAGTGCATTTATAATGGATCTCTTTGCAAATTGTTGTCGATTATTTTTGAAATTTATTACTAATTTGATTTTAGAAGGAAACGTAACAAGGGAGGGGGGGGGTGAAACAATTTGAAACAAATTATTTAATTTTTACCAACGGTGGAAGTTTTAATTCGTAAACATATTAGTGAAATGAAAGCGTTTTCTGAAATGAACTGGCATGAAAATGAAAATTATACTCCTTTCATAATACTTTCTTTGTTTACCAATGGTAAATGAAATGTACTTTCACTCTTTACACTTGAAATTCGATTTCATTCAATTCAATATACAATTTAAGAAATCTAAGAACGCTTAGCAAATGAGACTTCTTTTAATATAAATAAATGTATATCTCAGATTATTTGAAATCATAATGTAGATATTATAATTAACCAGTATTTCCAAAAAAAATGTTGAAGATTATGGTAATTTAAAAAATGATGTCTAGACATATTTATTTTGTACTAATACGGAGAGTATTAATTCTTGTTAAATGCTTTTTTCATTACGACGTAGAACAAATTTATTACATTTTTTACAAGAATTTAATTTAATTATTTCTTAAGTTATCTGGTTTGAAACGTAAGGGAAAACTGAAAGAGAAAATATTCAACTCTCCCATTTCGGTTGTCACAATTGCTATATTTTGCAACGTAGTTTTTTTTAAATTATTATTATTATTATCAGAGTAAAGACAGAAGATGGGATAAATTTCGCAAAACATGTAATTGGTAATAAAAATAATATATACAGGATACATGAGACATAATGAATTCTATCAATACCTCTTATTGCAAAACATAGTTTTACAACACAACAAAGCACATCAAATTTCGTAATTTATGATAACTTCTTAACTGGGGAATGATTCATGTAACGAATCTTTACATTTCTTATCTAAAATTAAATCATCATAGAAGTTAAATTTTATACACAAAAAAGCGCATAATAGAAAGTGGATAATAGATAGAAATAGATAGAAAGTGGCATCTTATTAGTCAATACAGAAAAAAAACACAGTTTGAGGGTTAAAATAGTTACAGTTAAGGATAAGTAAAGCTGACAGCATGAAAAAAGCTTCGATTCACACCATCGATGAATAATGCTTATTGTAAACGAGTCTTAAAATCATGGGAAGGGCTTCGATGATTAATATTCAAAGACTGGATAGCATAGTTTTCTCTATCTGTCAAATTCAGCAATCACTGAATTGTATGATTTCATATGAAAAAAGATTCTCCATGTTATTACAACATATATGAAACACACTCCCTCCCCTCCTATTGCATAACAGAGAAATAAACTCTTAATTTTCCCATTCCACATTTTACGACCAACCTTTCCATATAATTAAAGCAAAGATATCATTCCCAGATCAGGTGCAGATAAAAAACATCAAACGAAACAGGGAAAAATAAAGAGAGTCATTCTTAAATAGGTTAATGAGTTGCGGCAGTGATGCCACTAACTGGAAGAGAAAAGAAAGAAAAACGAAAGGGCATCATTTGCACCAACGGGCCTAAACAAAGTTGGCTCATATGCGCGTGCACATTCATCTGCGGTCCAAGTTCAAGGTCGAACGGTTACTCTCTCCCTCCTCTCCCCTTTATTCGTGTCTATCCTCTTCCTCTCTGCGGGGCGAGGGGGAGAGAGGACGCGAAGTGAAATGAGTGGACCCCAACATGGCAAATGCTACCTTACCGCTCGTTCATCTCATCCTGCTTTTACACTGCTAACCTCGTCCTGTTTTGATCACAGAAATGGGGGGCGTCTCCAAAATAAAAAAAAAACAGTAAAATGTGTTGTTTATCTAAAAGTGTTAGACTTTAACTATAAGCAAAAAACATTAAAACAAAAAATATCGACAGATTTTTATAGTAAAAAATTAAATTAACAAACTTATAAGTACAGAAGTCAGCTAATAAAAATTATTCAAAATCGTGTACTTTTTTATTCGTGTACTTTTTCGGTAATTTTGAAAATTATCCGTGGTTGCTAAGGCCACCCAATTCCGATACTAATGGCGGCTGGGGGTTCGCATTCAATGAAGAAGATTTAGAAAAAAAGGAAGAATATTAGATTAGATCATGAAACGAATATTACAATTTCGTGACCATAAAATTGAAGAATCATAGGTAAGTACATAAAAAGGTATATTAAGCTAGGTTCACAAGTTACAGCTAATGGGTAACAGTTATAAAAAAATTCCTTAGGTGTTACCCGAACCTATTAATAGTACTAGTAGGTTAGTAAACAAAGTAGTTTTTCACACCCTCGAGAAATCCAGAATTTTTTCCCCCGTTATTTTTAGATAAATTTATTTTTTAGTATACCACACTAGAACTTGTTCATTTAAAATCAAGTATCATTTAAATTTTGGATCATTATTCTAATAGCATTTCTAACTAATTACCTTTTGCAAGTTATATGTTGCGTTATTTTATAATTTTTAATAAGATATGTTGTTTTATAATTTAATAGTTATCTGATTCTATAATTACATAGCATTAAAAAGTGTTAACATTTTTAATTATTTTGTCTAAAATTACTTTTAAATTTTAAGTTTGAATTTCTTTTGCAGAGGTGATATTGAATTTAATTTTCTTGAAGATAACCCAAAATTAAATGTTTGTTCTTTCAATTTGTCAAAGCTTTCTACATAAAATTGATTACATATATAGATTAAAATTAAAATCCAACACAAAAAATCTTAAATGCGAGAGGGAAAGCATAAGGGGTCTGGGGACTTGCACTCCCTAAGGAGTCCTAGAAAGCTTAAACTTGAGTGTTACTAATTATTTTAATCATATCCTTGGATACTTTCAGATCTATCAAAAATTTGTTGTATGATGTAAAATACGATGTTGAAAAACCGACTCCGTCGAAGTATACTGAGATAGGAATTCCATTCGCTTAAATTTTATATCAAGTTTAAATTTTTGTCTTAAAAAAATTTCATGAAACATTTTTACAATCGATCTTAGACCTTATATCTTACAAAAGTTCTAATTGCAAAGCCTCAGGAAAGCAATATCTTTTCATACATTTCCATTTTCTTTTAATAAACTAAATCGAAAAATTCAACTTGCCTACTAACTATTTTAAGACAGTTTGATAAAATTTAATTAATCACACACTTCATATATAATTTTAAATATAAAGAACCAAACATTTTGTTACGCACTGAGGAAAAGAACACAACAACAGCAAGAAGTCTGAAGACACCAGATAAATGCATGTTTCATATCAAGCGAAGGAAAGAAAAATGTTGGCCACTGACTTGCTGATAAATTACCCCCGTTGCTGAGAATCCATACATTTGAGCTCTCATTGTTAACTTGCGAGAACAACAGGTCGTTACGAATCGACACGATTAATAACTCCTTTACGTCACCTCGTGATGGATCATGTGACTCACCCATTATTAACTGCGACTGCAGAGGAATCATGTCAGAACACTCTATAAAGCGGAATCCTATAATCTTCCTATTGATTTCAAGTACAATCAGACCTCTATATTTCGTCACTACATCGGCGGTTTATTTGAAAATTAATACTGCGACGCTATAAACGAGTTGACTAAATCTTATTGGTTTCAGATTTTGCTTTAGTCAGACAAAATTTAGCTGGTGAATGCTTATTAATGCATCACTATATTTCGTTCGATAGTCCTGTACAAGGTCTTAATGTATTTCAACTAAATTGCATATTTAAATCGAATTTAGTTCTAATTAATAATAGCCGATATTTTGAAAAATGTAATAATATTTAAAATAAAAGTTGTTTAATTTCAAACTTTATTTATAATTAACAAAAATAAACTGATGAATCTTAGGTTTTTATTGCTGTGAAATTCAGTTGTTTTAGAGGAAGTTTCCAATTTTTCATTAATTGTAAGCCGAAGATTAAATTTGAGCCCTTCAAAAATGAGCCCACAGCTCAACAACATTGAGTAGTATGGCTTCACGTTATAAAAATACTTACTAACTTGAAGAGCTGATATACTTTGTTAACATCATATAAATTAGTTCTAATGAATCATTATTCATGGAAATATAGCAGTCCAAAACCTATGTTTAATGTTGAGTAAGGATTTGCCATACTGAATTTGTAAAAAAACATCAGCCAATGAATTACTTACTTTCATAGCTGTATTGCATATGTTATTAATACAGAATGTTAGATAATTATTTTTTACAGAAAATCTCCAGTAAGTTTATTTTGAATAAAGAAATAATTATAAAGAAAGATCCTAAAACACTTTTTAAAGACGTCCGTTTTTTAATATATGCACGAAAATTTTCACTGTTTTAAATTGAAACAAAAACGGCATTTTTTCCAGTAATTTTAAAAGATTAGATTCAATTTAAAGTTGCCATAACAACATGAAAACGATTTTTGAGAGAAGGCTTTCTATTCTTCGAGCTATCTATTAACTAGATTTACTTCACTAATTCTAGCTTTCTATTAACTTAACACCTTCCTAGTGATATTTCTTATTGATAAAAGGTTAAAATGCTTTTTTTATTTTGTTTAATTATAAGTTGAAATAGGAATTTTTTTTCCTTTTTGCATGTTTTTAAAATAAAATAAGTACACACCTTATGTTTTCAATGATGGAAAGTGAAAACTTTCTAAGATTTTTAATTCATTATCGTTAAATGTATTCTAAAGATGTATAAAAAGAATTTCACTCTTAAAGTTCAACAGTATTGCTTTAAAAAATATTATAGAAAACTTGCATTCAAAATGCTGTATACAGTTGAAAGAATAGGAAGAAAAACTATATTAGTCTGAAATTTTCAATTAAGACAGTCAAATTTGGATAGGTACTATAATCAATCAAATTTAAAACATATTTAAAGCCAATGGAGAGAGGCTGTAGTAGAACTACTCTAATACTCAATAATTATATCTACCTTTATAGAACCGATTAATAAATAAAACAAATTTTGTTTGTGTGTTTTGTTCTCACTGATTCAGTTAATGTATTGAATATACTTGCTTATTTAGTGAAAATATTTTCAAAATTATTAAATAATTATGGATTGCTTTATTTATCATATTATTATTATTTATTTAGTTGTTTTATTAACCTAATATATTGCTTATTTTTTATTGTAATATTATTTATTAAATTGTTATCTGTATTGTTTTCCCGAGGACTAAAACATTAAAATTAATCTTTTCTTCCATTTCTTCGATTTTCCATCTGAAAATCGTAATTTTATTTCATGATAACTTAATCTTTAGCAAAAATTCAGTTAATAAGCTTAATTTAAATAAAATTATCTTGAGTTAATTATTAAAATCCATTATCCAAACTACATCTCTCTAAACTCATATTTAGAGAAATCTAGTTTTTAATAATTCGAATTTTTCATAGAATTACCTTCTACTGTGGTTACGTCAACTTCGAAATTGGTAAGTTCAAATACATCAAAAATTAATTATCATTTCAAATCAAGTTGTTGAAAGATTCTCTTACGTTCATGCCAACGAAATTGAAATTAAATTAAAAAAAAATTGAGAAATTTGCGATTATTTTGGTCGTAAAGAGTTCCACATCCAGAAAAAAAAAATCCTTCTGCTGAAAATTCCGAAAATATTCTCCGAAAATTGATCCCTTTTTTACCTCTCGAACATAACTACGAAAGTTCATGGGCCCGTTCCCATCCTGTACCGATTCGGAACTCCCCTTTGTGTTAAGTTTGTCGGCCTTGCATACACCAAACTATACTAAAGAAAGAAATAAAATAATATTAAAAAAATGACAAAAAAAAAATTCTCCACATGCAACAAGCACCGGTTTGGCGTTTAGCAGCGCGGCAAATATCGCCATCCGAGTTCCTGTCAGAGAAGGAAAAGAAAAAGGAAAAAAAAAAAAAAAAAAAATCTTTTATGTTTCGGTTACGTAAAATGTCCGTTCTTTGTTTGGAAATATATATAAAAAAGGAGGGAAATTGTGTATTGTGTGAGTATTGAAGAGAATATTAGAATAAGAAACAATTAAGTAAAAAATCTTTTCAGGCAATTTTTTTTAATTAAAGAATAACGATATTATTTAAGGAAAAGAAGTTTTGAAATACAGATTGTTCGATAGTTAAATAGTAGATAAATAGCTAAGGAAATTATAGAAAGAATAGAGATTAAAAAAAAAAAGAGAGTTGCGAAATGTACATGATTTTTTTTCTATCCTGACATTTATTTTTAAAAAAGTAAAAAAAAAAAAAAAAAAACGCAAAGGGGAAAAAAGATTACAATGCTAAAGAAAATAACTTTTGTACCTTTCTTGTAGTTCTTTAATTCTTTTACAGTTACTGTTATTTGAATTTCTACTTTATTTCAGTAAAATAATTAATTAAAAACACTAGATAATTAAAATAATGTTGCAAAGTTTTATTTAAAAAATAAGAAATAAATACAAAAGAAAACTATTTATTTCACAAAATGAATTCTAAACTAAACCAGTCATCGACTGTGAAAAAAAAAAAGAATTTGATTTTAAGAATGCAAATTGAAAAAAAAACAACAAAAAAAAACATTAAACGTAATAAGGACGTAACAAAAAATAATATATAATTTGAATCCAATATTATTCACGGCAGGCAAAAAAAGTAAAAAAAAAAAAAAAAAAAAAAGGCTTCTTTTTTTATAAATATTTAATTTTAAAATATATTAATCATTTTTAATAATGTGAAACAATATAATAGCGCTATCTTAAAATCGCCGAAATTATTACGTTTAAATGAAGTTATATTAAAAACATTAAATTGTAATAAGCAATTGTTTATAAAAATTTTATTTGTAAGTCGCTTTGCATCAATCCGTTGAAAGATGCATACACTGTTTTTTTACAAAATTATCTAGTATTGTTCACTACTAAGTACAATCCTTAACTAAATCATACAAATAATATATATAATCTTTATTTCTTATAAGATTATCTTTAGTTTTCCAATTTTTTTTAAATCGATCCATATCAAAACTACTCCTAAATTTAATTTAAATATCGAATAGTTTGATAACGAAATATCCATAACCATAACGAAATAACTCTACAAGACATTAAGTACGATGATTATCAACAGAAGAAATTGGTTATTATCATAACATGATCAGGAAATTAAAGCATTTTTACCACCAACAAAACGAACAAAAATATTCTAAAACATCCCACACCCTCCAACAAATAAACACCCAAAAAAGAGAAATAATGAACATAATCTTCCATCAATTTAAACCATACCGTTCTCATTCTTCAAGCCCTGGTATCATTCCTTCCATTAATAAACATCTATTTTAATCACCAAACAAAAAACACATCCTCCATTTTCCACCTATGCTTTTTATCATTCTTCCAAACGATTTAAATGGAAATTAACAACGCCCCCCCCCCCCTCAAAAGAAAGAAAATCCCCAACAAATCTGACATAGCTAAGAAAAATGGCTATTAATTAATGGATGTTCTCGCAGTCAGAACAAAGAACTTCTATTTGATTCGTACTCTTGCAAGCAGGAGGAACACATGCCAAAATTTTGCTTTTTTGCTGTCTCTTTGCAGTTAAACGTCTATGAAATACGACTTTGTCAGCACTTAAATGAAAGAATAAACATGTTGGAAGGCATATGAATAGCTGGAAGACAATACCGATTCCAAATGGTAATGGGCAACAGAGGGAACCTCGTAACATATAGCTTTACTTGTTTCTACCCCTTTTGTTAAACACTTTTTTGGCTGAAGAGTTTTACTTTTTTTTGGTGTTTATCATCTTGTGAATTGGTTAAAAGTTTCTTGCGTGTTTACATTCAAATGAGGGCAATAGTTTTTTTTTTTTTTTTTTTTGTAATTTGATTTTTTTAATGCTCAAAATGCCAAGTGGTGAATTACCTAATATCAATAGAGTATTTTAATCTTTAATGTGAACAAAATAGCGATATTTGACTAGTTATAAAGAGTGTCAATCTTCAATTATGTTTTAATATTTGTATTTCAAGATAAAATGAAACTCATGAATTGCTGTTTTTGAATGTATTAAGAATTATTGAGTGCATCAATCATTGTACAATTTTGCAAAAGCAGAAACAAAAAAAATCACAAACAGGGCACACAAAAAAATGAAATCCATCAAAATATGAAAAATAATTAAATTTATTGCTACATCTTTTCGTTTTTTAACTTTTTTTATCATTGATTATCATTGTATCTCCAATACAATTTTCGCAATATTGTATAACTTACCGAATATTATATACTTACCATAAAGATCTTAGTAAAAATATCGTCCAAACTTTGTAAAAATATAATATCCAACAATATTTTACGATATTTATAAACATTGTAAAATATTGCAGAATATCGTATTTTATCACTTAATGCCGAACAATGTTGCACAATATTGAGCAACATATGGCTGTCTAGGGTCTTTGCTGTTATTTTGTTGCAAATGAACAGAAAGCACTGAAATTAACAACAGCCAAACTTTAGATTTTTGGTGAAAATGATACATTATGAAATAGAAGAGAACTTTACTTTGCAACTAAATTGCAAATGAGGCACAGTGACTTTGAAACAAATGAGACAGCTTGACTGAAATGAAATAGAATTAACAATATGTATTGAAGAGCTCATTCATGTGTGTATATGGCTTTCAGAAATTTTACATCGAATCTGTGATACAATTTGCAATTTGTAGGAAAGCCATATTCATGTGTGTATATGGCTTTCAGAAATTTTACTTCGAATCTGTGATACAGTTTGCAATTTGTAGGAAAGCCATATTCATGTATGTATATGGCTTTCACAAATTTTACTTCGAATCTATGATACACTTTGCAATTTCTAGGAAAGCCATATTCATGTGTGTATATGGCTTTCAGAAATTTTACATCGAATCTGTGATACAGTTTTCAATTTGCAGTAAAGCCATATTCATGTGTGTATATGGCTTTCACAAATTTTATATCGAATCTGCGATACAGTTTGCAATTTGTAGTAAAGCCTTATTCATGTGTGTATATGGCTTTCAGAAATTTTACTTCGAATCTATGATACAGTTTGCAATTTGTAGTAAAGCCTTATTCATGTTTTATGGCTTTCAGAAATTTTACTTCGAATCTATGATACAGTTTGCAATTTGTAGGAAAGCCATATTCATGTGTGAGCTTTCAGAAATTTTACTTCGAATCTGTGAAACAGTTTGCAATTTGTAGGAATGTAATGTACCTCCCCCCCCCCAAAAAAAAAAAATGAACTCAAAGTTGTCAATATCATTGGATATTTCCAGAAACTATGCGTTTATTAATATGTGTTTTATATGTTTTACAGAAAATCATTATTTAGAAACATTTAAAAACTGTATTCCTTGGTGTTTAATGATGTAATATTGAATTTACTGAGCTGATATCAAAGCTATTGAATTGAAATTAATTTCACCAAGGTATATATCTATAGAAAAACGTTAAATTTCTGACTGGAGCATCTCTTATTTAATCATATGCAGGATTTTAAAATGCACTGTTAATTTAAAGACATTAAAGTTTTTTATTTGAAACCTTCCTATTTCTATACACATACCCGATTGTACTTAAAGCAATATCACTCTTCCACATTTTGACTTATTATCCATGCCGATTATACATTTCTGCAAGGCATTGACGAAATCGGAATCAAAATTATTGCTTACCAAGCGGTACAAGCAAGAGATTAGGAAACTGTAGCTTCAAGAAAACTGCAGTTTGAAAAGATTTCTTTCCAAATAATTCAAGCACGCAAACTCTACCCAAAACCGATATAGCCACAGAGCAGAGAATCTACGAGTACCATTAGCATCGACCGTTTGTCTAATGGATCCCAGAATTCAGAAAAGGAATCCAATGGATTTTTACCAATAGCTGGTGGCCGCCGGGATTTCGGAATAAAACCAGCATTTGAATCTGATAGTTGACTGCTAGGGATTTCCGATTCTAGCATTCGTTTTACTCCTTCGAGGGCTTTCGGGATATTTAACAAAATAACGCTCACATTTCAAAAACTGCTAGAATAGCATTGCACCTAGACATAACTCGAGCAATTTTCTGCTTAAATGTATCAGAGAAGATTTATCATAATTTTTTCAACAATATAAGTTGAACATAAGTTGGCCCTTAGTAACGAATAATCAATGGAATATTAATAAATAAGATACCAGTTCAATGTAGGTAACATTCAATTGCATCTGAAATTTGCCGAGAGATAATCTCCTCAGCAGCAAAATTTCTGCTGACAATACCAGATCTGTTTGGCCAACAAATTTTTAATATTTTTATCAGATTAGTTGGACAATTTCAAAATAGAAAATTAGCAAATATGAATAAAGTTACCGACTGAATAGCAAATAAAGAGATGCTGTATCTTAAATTTGCGGATAGATAATCTGGTATGAAAAAAAAAAAAAAAAATTCTGGCGAGAATACCAGAAAAGTGCGCCAAGAATAGTCACTGCTTGTAGTGTACTGAAACGCACATACATTTGGCTGATAGATAATCGGGTAATAAATTTGCTGATAGATAATCGGGTATGAAATAAAATTTCTAGCGAGAATACCAGATTAATGCGCCAAAAATAGGCACTACTTGCATTGTATTGAAACGCGCACACATATGGCAAGAAATGCTTTAGAGGGATGTTCGAAGGTATATAAATCAAACATATGAATAGTTCGAAGAGTAGTCAAGCTGATTCGAATGAAGAGTCAAAGCCTCGGAGTTTTTATTCCAAGGTTAAGAATGTAATAGGCTTTGGGAAGTATATGATTCAAATACCAATATATGTGTTGTCAGAAACAATTTTTCCCTGCCAAAAGCATTAAAAAAAACTTTTCTCTTTACAAAATTCCTCAAGCATTTCCAAATAGAAGTCAATTGATCGAAATCATAAATGCAGATCCACACGCACACGAGCGAGACGCGCTGACACTATCGTGCCAAATCATCGGGAATTGTCAGTTACCGAAACATTCGCATACAGATGAGATGGAATACGAGATAGTGTCCAATCAGGAAGCCCGGTGACGTATGTCAAATCCCACTAGCATGCATGACGCGGATCCAAACTGCTACCCTGATGAAGTTCTGGTGACGTTATCTTTTTGACATTACGACTACGCCGCTCACGGTAGTCCGTTCTATGACGTCAGAGAGGGAATAAAACACTAAAAGAAAAAGAAAGGAATTTTATTGGACCATGAACAAAAGAAGGCGAGAGTTTATTTTCAGCAATGATAGCGAATATAATATCTGAAGCAGAAAGGGTTCTCTCTCCTCCAGGAGATGATAGCGGATTTTGGAACAGGCTGAAGAGATTTGTTCCATCGACTGTGCTCTTTGTCCTCCTCTCTTCATTCAGATAGCGGAGATCTGGATGCAGGTGCCATATCTGTTAACGCTCAGACTGCGTTCTGAATCCGCTGAGACGTGGGCTTCCATTTGGAATGAAGTGACAAATTGAATGACTGATAGCGAAGAAGAAGTTCTGACATTACCCGAAATAAATGATATCTCAAAGCATGGAATTCAGTAAAAATTTGACAAGTTGTTTTTTATACATAAAAACAAACTAGTAAAATTTTTATCATGAACAATACCGTCTTTACTTAGAAGTGTGGGTAATTAGAGAGGTGTTTACGTGGTAAGGTTATCCAGAGAGGTCCATTAAATGATGCTCTAAAGAAGTTATACTGCAATCGTTATTTTAAAACCTAATTCTAGATTCCTTTTCCCACCTATATTTGATTATATCTGATGGTAATTTCGCGGATAAATTTATATAAAAAAATGAAAGTAATAATGCAAGTAATATTTGACATTTATTTATTTGTATTTTAAGAGGACCAAAGAAGTTCGTCTAAAGAACAGCAGTCCATTTTAGTTCCCTAAACCTATCACGCAAATCGAAAACACGAAACTCTTTGCTGATCAAGCTTAAATCTAAAAATAATCTATCTATCAACCTGGATGTTTACCATGATATTCAACCCATATTTAAAATACGCAATAAACACTGAAAAATGTAACGATTTAAAATACCAAACACGATTTTCAACATTCTGTTTGCGATTCAAAACACAATCTACCTTTTTTTTGGAATACAAAAAAAAAAAAAAAAAACCCTAAACGTCTTAAAATACAAGCACATCTTGATTCATAGTTGCAGTGAACTTTCCTTTCCTAATCGTCTGCTGGGAAAAAGAAGGGTGCATTTTCAGGTCCACCCCTTCCCACTCGATCGCAGTTCCACACCGCTCCCATCAGTTCACACCATTCGGGCGTAGAAGAGGGAAGTGAAGAAAAAATAAAAGATATTCGAAAAAAAGGGAAGCAATTAAGCAGACGATTCTTAAGAGTCACTCCCCCCACTTTTTGCTTACCCCACTTCTGCTTAAAACAGGAGAGTTATGAGACGAAGCCTCTCTCTCTCTCGCATACCTTTCCACGGCAGACGACATTTAACTGCAGCCAAATCTAAATATAAAAGTTATTCTTTTTTCTTTACTCCGTTATGTGGATATTTCTTTTCATTTCATTTCATCTCATTATTTTGCTTTCTTCTACCGCCATCGGTTGTGATTCGCTTAATAAAAGGCTAACTGTTTGTTTGCAGGAAAGACAGACTCGAGAAGAAAGGAAATGAAAAATGCAAGCTGACTTCGTAGTTAAGGATAAAAATCAAAATTAGATGGAACAATAAATGCAATTTAACTAGCAATAGGTAAAACTTTCTTTGTTTTCCCATGAATATATTGTGAAATTATGACCAGAAATCTATAGTAACAAAATGATAATTCAAATTCTATTCGAATTTAATGAATCAACAATCAATCGTACTTGAATTATGTTCTAATATAAAATGAAACTAAAATCGCATTATCTACTTAAATTGCATTCTTATATAATTAATATACAACTACACAATTTGCTTAAGTTATCCTCTAATTTAATTAAACATAAGCCGAATGTTCTAGTTAATGTTTAATCTCATCTAATTCCATAAGTCACACAATTTTGTTAAATTCTACTTTAATATGATTATACTACAATCATTCGTTCTTCTTGATTTATATTCTAAATAAATTAAGCTAGAATCACACTTTCTGCTAACACTCACTAATTTGGAATATACTGCACGTCTAGCACGAGCTATAAATTACGATTGTTCAAATATTGTAATATCAGATGTTAGTGTTCATTCAGCGACGGGAATCCAAATTCATCTGTATAAACGAAGAAATTTAATCTGCAATACAAATGCATAACCGTATAATTTGATGTTGATTTGATTTAAAAATTTACAGTATGGTGTATTAAACGCGTATAAAAAAATCTGGATAGGGCAGACTCTTTCTACTGGATAAGTTGGCCTTAATTTATAATAAAACAAACGAAATGCACCATATAACACAGGCATAATATTCTATCACGAATAAATTGTAACTTAGATATCTTCAAAACGTGGAATACCAACCAAAATAATCTTGATTATGATGCATGCCGGAAATCTATATTTTCTTTCCTAATAAGAGGAATTCATTTTTATAAATTTTTTTTCGATTTGTAATTTAAAAAATTGTTTAACATACATAGCATTCTAAAATTGATATATCACACAAATGTTTTTCTGAAATCGTGGGAAAAGCTTTAAGGGATGGCCCAGCAATAGAATATAGGTTCACAAAAACAGAGTGTTCTTTATTAATGAATTAAATTGTGATTTCAGAGGAAACTTTGCCTATATTTCAGACTCGCCTTCATGTACGATGGCACTTTGGAAAAACAGTGACAGTTTATTTCCAATTAACAGCTTTTTCTTGGCATTTATAGCGCTGGCGTATGTTATAATACAGGTTCCTTGCCAATAAGATTGCGCCTTTTTTTTCTTTTTTTTTTTCTATGCGAAAACTAGATTCTGATACAGGGAAAGTATTCGCAATTTAAAAAAAAAATCAACGAAATTTTGTAACCATAATTATAATAATTGTTTTTCATATCACACTTATCTGAAATTTCTTCAACACTCTCTTAAAATATAAGTATATAAAATTTCATTCCGTTCTTTGAGCATTAGGATCGCTATGAAATTTAATTCAAAGCGCTTTTTTTTTCAGTAGGGGTAAAAATAGAACGTAATGTGTAAATCTAAAGAATTTATTTCCAGAAAAATTAAATTTTATTTAACATACAATGAAACTTGATAAAATGACAAGTTCAATAAAGCGACCACTTCATAAGTTTCATTCGAGGGAAGATAAGTATATTGAGGATACTTTTCGTCCTTTTACACATTTCTTTTTTTTAAATATATGATACTTTACATTTCAGAGAAAAAATGTTCCTTATCAGTGTGATAAGAAAATAAGCTAACAAAGCCTTCTCCAAACTTGATTCAAACGCTATTTCGTAATAGTAATTTCCATCGATCAATTTAATCTCAGGTGCAATACACGGCACTCCAATCCTAAACCCGAGGGATTTTCACAAAATTGAACATGAGATGCAATAACTGTTATATTGGATGCTATCCCCTGTTTACAAATTTAATAAATCTCAAGCTGCTAAACAGTCTCATCTGCTATTTCTATTTAACAAGGCAAAAGGTATATGTGGTACAATTTTAATGTGAAATTTGGTTTATTTTAAAGCCACAATTTTGCAAAAAAAAAAAAACTTATTAAAATTTTGTTGATGTTATAATGAAAAATGAATATGAAAAAACTAGAGAGGAAGTTTCATTATTGAATTTGAAAGTAATTGTATAACAATGTACAAAATATTTATGATGCCACAACAAAATAAATGTGCAAAAGAAACATAATACCAATTGGTAGATTTTAAGTAATTATATGTATGCAAATATATATTGGTATAAAATGAATAAATATAAGAAAATTTTTATTAAACGTTAACATGCTTTTTTCGTCAATGAACAAAGCATAGATTAATTAGACAATTTCATAACCAAATTACTTGTGAAATATTATTTCCAAAATACCATTTCAACGACAGATTAGTTAGTAGTATTGTATCCTTCGTTTGTGAATAGATAACCTCATATGTTTTAAATCCATATCTGAGAGAGATTTAATTCACAGTATTTAATATTGTGTGTATTTTCTTCTTAATATGGACATGTGTAACAGCTCTGAAAAAGCAAAATAGATACATATCAGACCTCCTTTTATCCGAACTTCAGCTGCTCGGATCACTTTTTAGAAATGCAAACAAAAATATTATTGAGTAAATACGAAAAAAGCGAAATAACTGACTTTAACTGATGTTCAAAGAATGGCATTTTAATATAGTATTTAAATACACAAAATTTAAAAGTAATGTTTCTGTAATCATTAAATGAATTCATTATTAGTAAATTCATTTTTTATCAAAATAATCTTTCGTTAATTATCCTGATATTTGATCATTTAAATCAGATTTAGCCTTGATTAATTCGCATAGCTGAAGTTTTCTGTATTATATGTTATTTCATGAAATTATAGAAAAATGCCAGAAAATATACACCTCGTGTTATTTAACTTCATTTAATTTGATTAAAGTGGGCAGACATTGGTCAAAGATAGTAAACCAATAGGATATTTTCACAATGACGAAAGGCAGCCATAATGAGTATTTGTGAAAAAGTAATTTTATATATTTCACTGTCTTATAACTTTTTTAATGTTAATTTTCGTTTTCGGCCGCATAACTATGCATAATAAATAATTATTTTTGCCCGATTAATTTGTGTATGAATTTCTGTATAAATCTAACAATATGACTAATAAATCCGCTTGGATAACTTCTATTTATAAACTTATTTTCAATTTATAAAGTGTTTTAAGAACAAAAAGAGAAAGAACGAATTACAAAGATGTGAATTTCACAGAAAAAGTATATTATATGCATTAATATATTCTCGGAGAAACTGTCTAAAAATTCTCGGTAGCCATTTTCTAGGTACGAAGGCGAACTTATTAGGGATGTCTTCTTTATCCGCATTAAAGTCTGACAATGATGCAGTGGAAAGTTAGTAACTGTCTCATTTACAAACCAAATGCAAACTCGTTGTTAGCCGCTGGCAAATATTCTGAAGGATTAAAAAGAACAAAAGTCGGAAGCTCTTAGTTGCCGGAAAGTTGATAGTCAGTTTCAAAAAATTGTTCAGCGCAGGAATCATTTTTAATACAGTATTTCTTAACTGTTAAGGTTTCTGGAAGCCTTAGAAATGCTAAGCAGTTAAGCCTGCGACCTAATCATACAACTACAAATATGTAAAAAGGCACATTTATGGTTTTTAAGTTTGCATACATAAACTGAACACTACTGTAAAAAAATAATCTCTAATTGGCACGGGTATTGAAAAAGAGCCAAATAGGAAGTGAATCTCCTCAGTCAATTTAAATATTATTAATAATAACTGTAACTTTTATCTGATTATTAAGGGAAGTAAAAACTTGAAGCTGGTGTATTTTAAATGGCATAGATTAACTGTTGCCAGGAATTATGGTGTACGCACATTGAATTTTCAAAAAGTAGGATATTTTTCTTAAAATTCTTTTTGCTTTTTATTTTTATAATTATATTCAAGTATATTTCTCAAACTGGGAATTCAACATTGGGGAAAATTCAGAATTCATCATTTTTGTTATATTGATGAGAAACCATGATTAGAGAAGACAGATTTAAACTGAAAGATGAGCATTCGAGTTTTTAAATAAATAAACAATTAGTGTAATCGATTAAAACTCCCAAAGAATTTCACTTGGGTATATAATACATAACTTGCAGTCAATTTCAACTTTTTATTATTTAGTTCCAGTTCAGAGTTTGAGAGACTTTAGTTAAACTAACATTAACTAAGACATATACATAGATTGAATGCAACATTTTGCCAAATACAATCATGAATTATTGTGATTTTTTTTCAAACAGCTTATAAAATAATTTTATGAGCATGATAGAATCATTATATTTATTGATATTTCTTTTTTAAAATTCGACGAATATAACTAAATGCGATATTATAATACAGTCAATAATATGACTTATTCATGTTTCATTTTCTTCTTTTTAGGTGCAAATAAACAAAAAGGAAATAAAAATAATAAAAATTTAAAAGTGTTCAATCAAGTGAAACAAATTTTGTCTAAGGCAGAGTGATTGTTTCCCTGTTGTCTTCAGGTCGGAATTGGACTTTTGAAATCAGGTTTAAATTCTTGTTTTGAAATATATTTTTTAAATAGATAAATTAAAAAACATAATCTTCCGTTATGTCAATAAAATAAGTCAGGAAAAATGAATGAATCCAAAAAACAATAATTATAACACAATTAATGGTAAACTGATACATAATCTTCATCAAAAAATCTAATCTTCTGCTAATAGATAGGTTATAAAGCAAAAATAATCTTCGTATCTTCTCAGCTTCTACCGAATCGTTCTTATTATATTTTTATTCCTATATCAGTAAACATGCGACAAAGATAACATTTGAAATATCGAATTTTATATCCGTTTGTAAAATGCCGACGCTTTTTACAGAGGAAATGATACAATTTTTTCGCGCCAAAACTTTCTTCGAAATTTAGAAATGGAACATTTTTTCTAACTATAAAAAGGATAAGCCAAGATATGATACCTTTTTTTATATGGAATGCTCTATGTCGGGACTATTTTAAGTCCTATGCATATGAATTTGATCTCATCTTTTTGATGATTTATCACAAACTTTTAATATTATGCTATTGAGATTTTCAAAAATTTATTTCTTTTAATAATTACAATCTAAAAATAGAGTGAAATTTTATATCAGACCAGTTGTTTGGCTGCGATATTAATAGCATTAATTTAATGTCTGCCAAATTTTATAAATTAATTCTTATTACGCAAAACGAACGTTATATTTTAAAGTATACTTCCACAATAAGCATAGAATTTTCTGATTGGCGAAACTGATCCAGACTGCAGGCTGTATCAAAGTTTTATTTTGCAGTAAACTAAAGGGTGCGCGGGGGAGGGGAGTAGGAAAACATTGCTATCTAGGGGTTATAAGCTTTCATATGAAATAAAAATTTGCGAAATCGGTACAGTGATTAATGCTGACGGATTGGCTCGTTGTTTTAAATGTATATATTTTAAATAAACGCGTCCTATTAATGAAAATATTAAATGATAATGGCTATAATTTAAATGAATTTAATCATTCAATAGATAGAATTTTAAATTTTAAAATGGCATACAAATCATAACATAATAATTTCCAAAGTAGTGATAATAGAGTGTTTGTTATAGTGCCCCACTCGATACGAAAAATAATTGCACATTTAATTCCAAAACTACTTTTTTATTACACTAGTTACTAATAATTCGAGTTTAATATTTAATTTATAATAAAAATGGTAAGTGAATTGCATTTTAAAATAAGCTGCTGTAATATTTTAATCGACATGTGCTCTTTAATCGCTTTTAAAAATACGAAAGATTGAAAAAAGGACTACTTTTTTTTTTAGCAAGACTGATTTTTTAAATTCCAATTTAATTCACGAACAAGTTTTCGAAATTATCAGTAAAAAATAACAAAACTACAAAATAAAGAAATCAGTGACACTCCATGCAATCAATAAAATTTAATGTTATAATTATCAAAATTGCAGCGTTTGAAAAAATTATAAATTAACCGATACCACAACAATTAATTTCATTTTTTTTTCTTTACAAAATAATGTTTTTAAACCATTTGCTTTCTGCATGTGTTAGCCGTAGGGAAAAAGGGGCCTGCACAACATGCTCCTAGATAACATATTTACAGTTACTATCATCATTTTCTAAAAATATTCCACTACAAGAAAGCCAAACGAATCTGAAGTCATTATTTTTCAATAAAATAACAATTCCCTGCTAATAGATTATTGTATAAAAAGCAGTTCGTTAAATCAGATTCTCCAAGGAACAGTAGAGCACAGAAAACATTAATGCCATGATGGAAAAAAAGAGAAAATTCATTTAATTACCAAAAAGAGAATTTTTAATTAATTTGTGAAAGTTAATTATCATTTAAAAAAAAGAAAAGCTTTTGTCAAGCATTCTCAGTTATTTTGTGTTCTATTTTTTATACAGCAGTCAATTAGATATATTAATCTATTTTTTTATTTAAATTTAAAAGCAAAAGAGCAGTAGGAAAATTCAGATCCCTAATACTTTTAAGGGAAGAAAACCGTCACAAGTGCAGACCTTTTTATTTTTTTAAATGATTTTAATCAATAAAAGCTTTTTAATAAAATTTTGTAAATAATAATTAAAAACTAACAAGTATTTTTGATTTTGAAGAGAAAACGATTTTGCTACAAATATGATTGAAATGCATCAGAATAAACTAAAAAAATTAAAGAAAATTTAATTAAAAATGATAGCTTAATAGGACATTTAGATGCTAAAATCAAATGCTATGAAATTAATTGTTATTGAAATCGATTACAGGGTGGATTTGCATCACAATGATATAAACTTTATGTTTCTGTTCTTTCAGATACCTTACACAGGTCAGTAACTTTAAAAAGTCAAATTATTAAAAAAAATTACATAATTGACTGACACATACCATTTGATAGTGAACCTATGAGTTATTGTATACATTCATCAATGTATGAAAGCGATAACTCAGAAACGCAGGGAGTTTAAATAACTAAAATTCGATATGCTATTTCGATAACATTTTTATTTATTTTTTATTTTTTATCAAATTTGGGAGCTAATAGGTGAAATCTGATATGCAAAGATGGAAAAATCAGATACAAATTTTCATCTGGGTGGATTTGCATCAGAATGAGATAAACTTCATTTTAAGTTATTTCATTTACCTTGCACAGATAAATAATTAAAAAAAATTTAATTATTTAATTTTTTTTACATAATTAACTGACACATTTCATTTGACAGTGAACCAGTGTATCTCTGCTTACATTCTAGAATATATGAAAGTGATAACTCAGAAATGCAGAAAGTCTAGACAATTAAAATTCCTTATATATTTTTGATATCAATTTTTTTTATTTGTATAGAATTTGGGAGCTAATAGGTGAAATCTGATATGCACAAATGATTTCCTTTACAATAAGTCAAAAGTAAACACAAAGCATGCCATATTTATTATAGAAGTATGCGATAATAAGGAGAAGAAAACATTTCCAATGGATTTTGTAATATTTATAATTTAAATAAGAAAAGACCTTAGCAAATTAAATAAAAATATAAAACATCCAACAGTCATCTACCACTGATAATGATGATTTAAAAGACAACACATAGCGACTCTAAAACCTATCCCAATAACTTTAAGGGACGATGGACTCTAATAGACATTTTTGGGAATTATTCAGTCAGGGTTATGAAATTTTTTAAGCATATGTATTAAAATATAAATATGTCGAATTTCGTAAAAAAAAAACATTTTGAAACGAATTATATGCTTTTTTAATTTAAAGGATATATAATTTTTAAAAATTTCAAAATATTCCAGGCGACTTAATGTTGAATTTTTTTCTATTATTCTTTTCTTACTATCCAATGTAAATTTATTTGGCACAAAATTACACATGATTTTGTAATTCAATTAAATGCTAATTTTTTGAAATATTTTTATGTACCCTTAATGAATTTCCATAGGAATTTTATGTTTATCTCAACTAAAATTGACTTTACGAAAAACTCGAGACATAAAATGCATACCCCATTTTCTTTTAATGTTTGAACGAATTCTTTATTATCAATTTCATTTAATTTCTTTGAAAATTAAGACACTCGAAACATTTCAAAGATATTTAAATCTAATTATAATATCATTTTGAGAAAAGTAATCAAGATGTACTTTTTTTCCCTCTTAACCCTTGAAATATTTATTTTACTGAACAATACATATAAACATATATTTTGATGATGAAACGATAAAAATAAAATTGCACGTTTTCGTCTATTTTTGCTTATTTTAAAGTCCACTTTCCCCTTAAGATATGATACACTGATTACATGGGCATAATGATTAATTTTTATCGATCGAATTTTTGGCCTATATCACTCTAAAATGCCGATTTCTTTTTAAATGGTGCAGCACAACCACCTGCATTAACTAGCAAGAGGCAATCAATAAGTTTAGTTCACAGCAATCCTTTTCTCCTGGACAGTTTCAAGCGCCAAGAAAACGAAACGCTTTTACAGTTTTCCTGAAAGGGGAAGGGGGTGGGATAGAGGTGGGTGGAGGCACCACTATGTTGTATGCCGTCGTGGCATCTAAGAGAAAACAGAGAACATGTTCATAAACTTTTCCATTAACCCTCCGAAACCACCTTGCCCAGAAATCACGCAGACGACTTAGATCACGCGACCGCCACCAATCCCTCGGATGGGACTTTTGCACTATTATGTCCGCTGGGTTCACAGAAGCAGTGCGGTGCTTTTGATTAAGTGGTTTTAACATTTTAAATCCATTAGAGTCGGCAAGTTTCGGGAGGGGGGAGAGGCATATTTTCGGGAGAATAATAGATATGGATAGGAAAACAAAGGTATCGGAATATGTTAGTGCGAGGATTGGGAGAAAACGCATTTATTTTGGAAGTTAAGAGAGCAGCCGCAAAGAAACGAAGTTAAACGCGTCCTGGTTTAATCCTTTAAGATGCACGTGAGTAATGGAGTCGAAAAAGTATTTTCGCTTTCTCTTTTTCTTTCATTTCTTTTAAATATCCAAGAACATTCAAGCAAAGAAAAAAAAAGTACTGAAATCGAAATTTCGATGAATTATTATTTTTAGACTTTTCTGTGTTCAAAACAACATTAAATGAGTGAAGTCTGCTTGTGAATAGGTTAATACAATAACGCAGCAAGATAAATAGATGGTAATCAAAATTGTATATTTCTATCAAATTTTGTCTTCTGACTTTCAGTGTACAAATAAATACGATAACTCAAAAACACAATATCTAGAAGATGAGCTAAATGGATGAAATTTCTCATCAGTTTTTATCGTCAGAAAAACTAACATCTGGATAATTTTAAATTAAATTCCTGATTATCCCCTTGAACAAGTTGATTGTAAATCAGTCTGTATGTTTCTGTGCATTCGAACCGAAAAATTCGAAATCACAATCAGCAAGATAAATGAAATTTGGCTTTTGGTCTTGCAAATGCAGATCTGTATTAGAGTTTTCATGCAGTTGGTCAATAAAAAGTGGTTAAAATTAGACATCCGATTTTTTTTCTATACACTATGAAGTTCTATAGGTAACGGGCCACTTCATGTACGTATGCGAGGAATGAATACTCCCACTTGTTTAATCTTCTTTTATTCAGAATTTTTATTTAAACAAATATTATGCATCATGAGGATGAAACAAACAAATTATTTAGACATTCAATTAAAAAGTTATTATATTCATATTTGATTATTTTGCATTTAAAAGATTTACGTGAATTGTGACGAATATTTCCTTCTTTAATGCATAATTTTATACGTTTGCTCATATTAAATACAGAAATTTTAGCTGTTCAATTAAAAAAAAATCATATACTCTACATTACCCCACATTTAAAAATTAAGTATATTTTTTTGATTTCATGCTCTGATACAATTTTTTTTCTGATAATATTTTATTCAAATGTTCTAGAATTCAATTTATATTCAAACAATTTAGAATTCAACTTATATTCAAACAATTTAGAATTCAATTTATATTCAAGCAATTTAGAATTCAATTTTGATTCTACGGTTGAATTAGCTTCTTGTGTAGGCATCAAGAGCGATCTGAATGATTGTCGACTCTGTAGAAAAATGTGGAAATTCAAGTTATAATCAAACGGATCGCACTCCAACTTCCTTATTTAGGAGGTATGTCTCGTCATTGTAATGGAGTTAATTTGACTCCACAACATTGCTATATTCACCAGGAAAGCAAGAACCTGTTTACTTATACAGTCGCTTCCTCTCCACTTACTCGAGAACCCTTCCAGACGAGAAACAATTTCAAAGATGAAAAAGAGAATATAACTAAGATTATTTGCATAATATGTTTCAATATTCAAATTCTGCTTTCTATTGCATCGGTTAAATAAGAGGACTTTTTACCGCCTCTGAGATTTTTTTAATATCTCGTTCACACTATCCGTTTTTTTTTCAATTAAATTATTAACTTGGTTGCAAAAAATTATGAAATACTTTTGAATATCTTTCATTTAATTCAATTTATTGTGGCAAAACATCGCTTCTGGATTTTCTGAACACCTTTTATCATCCGATATTTTTCAGATCATTGCAGCAACTTAAAGTATAGAGAAAAAGTAGCATTCTTTTTAACAGTACATGAAGATTGTTTTGATAAAAAAAATTGATCGTAATAATCTTAACTAATGATTGTCATATTGTTTTCTCACTAGTCAATTAGTTTTTTTTTAAATTCAACAGCTGCACGTATAGTTACAAAATTTAAATCTAAAAATTTTTTTAATTATTTTTTCAATTTCTATGTATTTATTCGTATGTATTATGACGTAAAAATAAAGTTAAATTGAGCGTCAAAATGTTTTCTGTCTCGCTTTTTTCTTAAATGTGTTTTAAATAATTTTATACATAAATTTGCATAGTTTTTTTTCTATAATATTTCTAAAACTTTTCCAAGAGGTTAAATTATTAAATAACTTTTAAAATGATACTTAATTAATTAATCGCTTACAATAGTCTGTGATTTTTTTGTGTTTAAATTGAATACTTTGATATCAGCTATATGTGCCTATTTAACATAATAAATGCACAATTAAGAATTTGATCTTATAACAACGACAGAAGCCTGTAAAGTAATTAGTTAAAAATATTCGTATATCATTTCCAAGGACAAATTGTTTAAATGTTTAAACCGTAAGTACTTTCAAATATAATGCGAAATTTTAATGCAGTCTTTCGACATCATTATCAGTTTAATAAATAGTCTCCAGTTTATATAATAAATTAAACAAACAAAGAATTAACAATTACGAATAGAACTGCGATTTAAAATCGGTAATTAAGTGTAAACTGGCAACAGATTCGTTTAGCGTGGATCCCGACATTTATAAAAGATATATTTTCGATAATTCCTTAGACTGAGAATGGCAACATTACATTGCAGTTAGAAATGCTGAGACTTAATTACTATAATGGCAAAATTATCGATACAATCTACACAAGACATGCAAACGTGAGACTTTACTATCACTGAGTAATAGTTAAGCACATATTCCAGTTCTTATCGAAATATTGGTTAAGAAAGGATGAAGAGATAGTGCGAAGTAAAGTTAAGAACATAGATGATTAATTTAGCAGATATTTAATGTAGGATGTCAAAAGATGATATATTTGAAAATCAATTGTAATAAAAAGACGGCTAATAATTTCTCGGATAATGGAAATATCGAGTTCATTTATGATATATTGTTAGTTCTATCGTTAGAAACTCAGTTTTCCAATTTCAGTCGACTTTGGAGAAAGGATGGTCAATATTATTTATAAAAGAAAACACTGCTAGACAATTTATCAAGAATACAAGAAATAAATAATCGTTAGTTGAAAGCATTAATTTTTGCAAACTGAATCATCTTTAATTAAGATATGAATCTATCAAATAAATCAGCATTTTGAAAGTATACTATCAATTTTGTGAAAAAGTTGAAGATAAAAGTTAGCAGACATAACACAACATTAAAATTTTTTTTTGATTTTTGCACCATTTGTTGGACTGTTTCTAAACACGTAAATATGTGAATCCTACACCTAAACACGTCAACAAGCTATATATATGAAACTAGGCATTGGTTTCAAATGCAGAATCAAAATTTGAACTGAAATATCATCTGAAAAAAATATATGGTTCTTGTATCACTATATATCACAGCTAAATAGCTGAAAGCCTGTTAATGAAATATTTGTTAATGATATTAGTGGATTGTTGCATTTATAATTTTACGCGAAATTATAATTTAAAATATTTTGAAAATAGCTTTTCAAAAATTCAAAATATAAGGATAAATATAGTACATTTAATGCAATAAACCTGTTAGAGTATATATATATATATATCTTAGACTTCTTTGAAGTAAATGTAAGTACAACAATAAAATGTAATTCTAATTGTTGGATATATTGGAATATTTGGATGGAATTATTACAAGAGATAGAAACTAAAATATGTACCAGTATTAGAATATCGTTCCGAATTTTTCTTCCCTTTTCAACAATTTTGAAAGGAAATGCTCATATTTTAATTTTGTTTGGCAAACATTGTTTTATAGTTCGGATTGCTGCGCTGTTTGATTTTTTTCTTCTATGTAAACTGCAATGAAATGCATTTATTCTCTAAAGATTCTTTTCTTTTTTTAAAACTTTTCAACAACTCACCATCGGTTGTGACTTTATAAAGATTATTTTAACGTTGAAAAGAATAGCAATGAAATGGAATAAAAGAAAAAGAAAATATAGTAATAAACGACGTCCTAAAGAGATTTCAATGTATCAGATTTTTTAAAAAGTGAAGTTAAATCTTCAATAACTGATTCATTATTATTATTATTTAAAAAATTACGAAAAGTGAGATTGATTTATTGCGTAACACTAAAAATTAGACAAGCATATTTGCCATTCAATCAAAAGATTCCGAAAAACCACATTATTACTTTTTGATGCTTTATTACTTTTTGAACCCACAGAAATAAATAGATGTTTTTACATATTTCTTGCTATTCCCATGCAAATAAATAATTTTTTCCTACGTTTATTTCAATTATTTTTTCCCTTCTTTTCTTTTTTTAACAATTTGCTGTCAAATTACTGAGACTCAATACGTATGTACATTCAAGTCAGATATAATACCATGCGACGTACTAAGGAGATTTTTTTAAAGAGATAATTTAATACTTGATTCGTAAGTTTTTTTACTCATAATTCTTAAAAAATACATCCGTTATTTCTATTTATTCTTATTAGATGCCAATCGAAGGTAATTCATAAAAGAAGTATACTCATGTTAAAGTAGAGAAGAACTCTTCACATTTCTTTTCAGCAAATGGTCGTCTTTTTTTACCACTAAAAGGAAAGCATCCCAATACAAATAATGTGTACCAAAAAATACAACCACCATTGTTCATTTTTAACATTTGTCTGCATAATACCTGCCGACGTTCCCATGGCTCAATCGATGAATATGAAGAGGCTACAATTGATATCATCGTATTTTTAAGAAAATGTCTGAATGAGCCTGGGAATAACGTCTGATGCAACAAATTCATCATGTTTCTGTCGATAAAATCGAAGAGCATCGGGCTAGGTTTGAAATTTTCAACGGATGTAATTGATGGCAGTTCTTGCTGTAAACACAGTTAACGATCTCTTAATGCGACGAGCTTCTTTATCTGGGGTAGACTGAACAGTGACTAATCATATAAATGTATCCGAAATCCATAACACTGGTATTTATATATATATATATTTATATGGAGAGACTTTTAGCATTATTCTTGAATGAGGCGATCGAGCAAATAAAAGTTTGATAAAAATTGCAATGTTTTTCAGCGCTTTTAAGCATATGTTTCAGTAAGACTTTGAGATTTCGATTTGATTATTTTTTAAATCCTAAGGTATCCGACTAGGTTGAAAAAATGCTTTTTCCAAAAAAATGTTTTTTTTTAAATGATCTAAAAGTAATTCTAAAACAGATTTTGTTTTTAATATATATGTAAGATAGAACTATAGATACAGTAGTTTCAATAATATACAACAAATAAAAATGAAATCAGAAACAGTGGTACTTTTAACTGAAAATAAGTGATTCATTTTATTTTTACCATGGAGCCGTAATAATATTTTGGAGCATACTCAGTATATTCAGCCATAGTATGCTTATTTTTGGCATTTTTATTAAAAAAGCGTGAAAAGTACATTTGTTTCCAGCGCATTTGGATGAGCAAGTACAATATCTAAACGCATTTTCTGAAGAATGAATATTTCACTGTGATTGATTCACGGAAAACGTGATATCTCAAAATCAATTCAATAAAATCTCATGAAATTTGCTATGCATGTATCTAAAACCTTTGAAGGTGTGACAGACCGCGGATTTTAAGGTGGCTTCATTTAGATATGTTTTACAGACACTTTAAGTTCAAAACATAGACAAATTTTGACAAAAAATTTATTAACGCCAACTTCTAATGCTCATAAAATTTTTATTTATTAAAATATTTCTTATCTTGTGGTCTGTTACATTTTATGTAATTTGAGAAAGTGTAATAAAAATTTAAAATTTTCATTATTTTTTTTTAACTAGCAGTTTTTCCATTATTTTTTAAAACTTTTTTTAACCCTTTCTAGGGTTGTGAGAAGTATGCTTCCCACCAAATTTATCAATCTTTGTATGAAATTATGTAGGTTCGCATAAGTTCTGACAAATTTTTTTAGTAAGTCAGAAACTTAGATGCTTCAGTTCTTTATCTCAGACAAAATGATGTGCCTTGATTTGTTACTTAATTATTAATTAACCAAATTAATTAATTAATCAAATTAAATTTTTCTAATAAGCTAAATGAATCACTTTTCTTATTCTAATTTCAACCTAAAAATATTTTAACATAATATGACTAATATGATTTTTCAAGTTCGTTTTAGCTATTTGGAACAATAAAAAAATATTTATATATCATTTTTTTAAAAATTTGCCTAGTCGGATACCTTAAGCGTCATAAACTTTCTTTGTTAACTAAAAAAAAATCTAAAGCAATTTTACAATTTGAATAAAAAAAAGGACTGAAATTTCAACTATTGTTGCCAACGGATTCTAAAATCCTCCGTGCTTTTGCGCATGCGTTAGGGTTTAATTTGGCTATATTTGGGATGAGTTTAATTCGACAAAATAAGGGTGAGAGAAAAGATGAAAGGAGGAGATGTTTACATTGAACAATAAAATAAATTCTGGAAATGCGCACATTCTTCCTCATCTCACTCCTTAGTGAGACAGAATCGACGAAAAGTGGTCGGTTTAGGATACTGAAACGAAAGTATCTAACCATGGTGTTATCAAGTCATCGTGTTTATAAAAACAGACAGACAGACATAATTCCGAAATTCGGAATCCGAAAAGTCTGAGGCGAAGAAATTCACTAAATTTTCAAGTTCGTAATGTACTTTATTAATACTTCCAAGCACAAAAAGGTAAAAATACTTTTAAAATTCCCCTTTCCCTAATATTAGACAAGTAGTGCTAAACATAATTAACTCAGGCCATTTATTCAGCATGATTGTCGTTGCTATCACTTTGAAGACAAAAAAGTTTACCGACATTTCGCTGAACACTTAGTGGTTCATTGACTGTTGAGCAGTAGCAGGCTACTTACCCAGCAGGCTCGAGCCTACCACATCGAACTAATCTAAAATAGCTTACTTATCTCCGTTGCCGTGAATTATGGCTTGTATCTGACCCATTTAACGATAGTTCTTGCATACAGTGGGGTGGTTTTATTTAGCCGGGTCCAAAATAGCGGGGCTAATGTGAGATATTAACTTAAGTAATGGCATCATTGTTTGAGCAGGAAGCTGCAGGAGAGGGTAGAAGAAACAAAATGGTGCACTTTTGAAGGCCTTTTTGCTCGAGAAATAGCAGTTTTGTGTCTAACTAACTGGATATTTTCTTTGAACGGTATTTATGAGTATGATGTGTTGAAAAATTGAGTGCAGTTTTTCGAGGTTTTAAAAGATTTATAATTAGATCCTGCTTTGAACCTGCAATGTCTGGGTTGGCTTCTGACTAGATGTTTATTTATACTAGTTAGGCAAATTAAATAAACAAATAAAAGAATGAGATAGTAAAGAAAGGTTGTTTGTGAGTCGCGACGTATTCACCAGAATAGAACTGGGAGAAATAATTTTCTGAACGTAGAATTAATACAGTTGGGGGGAGGGGGGGATAAGTTTACAAGCAGACGGAACAAAAACAAATTGAATATCCTTTACGTCAAGATCGTTCGTTGCTAAAAGCTGGTTGGTGCATTGTTATCTTGTTACTAAGTTGCCAGACTTTTAAAACAAAACCTTGTTTTTGAAGCAAGTACTATTATTTAGTCCTACTATTCAGTTGTTATTTCAGCAATTTCTGTCGATATTCGGTTGAAAATAATAACATACTTAGAATACAGCAGAATGCCTACCATAATGCAAGTAAAAAAATTGCAAATTAATAAAATTTTCCGTAATTTAAAATTTGTAACCTTCTTTAGACATCGAAATAAACTAGTTTAGAAATTTAAAATTGTATAGTTTCAATTTAATTTGTTTATTTACCAATATAAAAAATAAATTTAAATATTACGACAAATTGATAAAAAAAAGCATGTTGTTTGTAAATAGTAAATATCAGATCTTAAACAATTGTTCAATTTAATGATACATTTTTCTATTAAGCAAAACATCAATTTAAAAATTATTAGAATTAAAAATATCCGACGCTTTTCTTAAATACAGAACATTTTTTATTATGAATAGTTACTTTAATTATAAAAAGAGAAATGTTTTTTCTTCTCAATAATTAATTATAAAAATTCTCTAATTAAAAAAAACTGGAAAATTTTTTAAAGAAGAAAAAATATGCTGTATAGTATTGAATAGTTGCAAATTGATTCTTTGTATATTATTTTATTTGCAATAATAATCTACAATAATTTATTTTTTTTTGTAATTTTCAGAAAATATTCAAAGACATAATAAAAAAAGCTAGCTTAAAATTTAAAATAATAATCTCTTTATTAAGTATTTTATTTCACAGCGCTTAAAATATATGCTCACGTAAGATAGAAGCAATACTGAAATTTGGAGTTCGTGAAGCTATTCTTAGTAAGACCAAAGAGATAAGAGATCAAATTTACACAGTATACTTAAGCAATCAATTGTAGTGTACCACAGATTCTTATGAGGAACAAAATAACCACAAAAAAGAATTCACTATTTATTGTTGCAGTATAGTAAAGTTCGTTGAGGAATTATTTATTTAAAGAATTACAAACATTATGTTTATGAAAAACAAGAGTGTCACTGTAATTCTTTTTTTTTTTAAATTCCTAATCTGAGATTTATAAAGTGCATATTTTCGGCTTTATTTACAATTTTTTCGTTTGTTGCGAGAATCGTTTTTGTTTGCTGTGCATATAAAAAGGCACCTGAACATATAATACCATCGATTTCTTATTTATACAATCGCCAAGTACATTTGGCAGTTATTTCAAGAGCCAAATTCAAACTACTTCTGGCTTCTGTACAGAAACAATTGTATTATTTGACTTTTTTTAATATCCAATACTCTATTTTTATTAAGCTATTCAAGTGATTAATTAGAACAAAGATAAGAACAAAAATTTACACTCAGTTCGGATATTTAATAGGAAAAGTTGTAGTAAGAAATTTTTAGATAAGGTTTATATATTGGCAAGAAAAGCGATAACAAAGCAATTACGGCAACCATTTCGGAAAATGAGGTTAATATTTTAGATAAGCTCCCATGGACAAAGAACATGCACCAGGGAAAAAGAAATGCTTCATGTTTTACAAACGATGCATTCTAAATGAAATTATATTATTTTCAACACTTTCTTCAGTCGTATTAATTTACGAGGAAAAAAAGTCTTATGGACATTAACGTCTCCAAATAGCTTTCTGCATATTAGAAGCCTTTCACTAAAAAACATTACACCTGAAGTCGAAATGGCATGAAGGATATTCGAGTTCGAGTGTTCTTAACACTTTCAACGCTACCGGTGAGATATCTCGTTTTTCATATACTTCCATTTACAAGTTTCTGTGGGCTAAAAATATACCAATTATCCCTTATACCAATTTGAAAAAAGTAAATTTATTTTTCAGATATATATTAGAAAGTTCAACCTATCTAAACTGGCATAAGAGACAGATTTTTAGCCCACAGAAACCTGCAAGTGGAAGTATCTGAAAAACGAGATATCTCGTAGGTAGCGCTGAAAGTGTTAAATAAAAGAAACAAAAACTCGTGCAAATTAAAAGAGAGAGTTTCGATTACTTAGCGAATTTCACTTTTATCTATTTTAAAATATAAAATTAAGTGGATCTGACATTAAAAAAAGGAGAGACAAAAAAGCTTTAAAAGTTTATATGCTTGAGAGAAAAAATGTTTAAATATATTTATTGCGCAAGAGCTGCTATTCGCGCTGTCTTTGCAACAACAACAACAAAAAAAATCTCGAGTTTATTTAGGAGTTTTTTTCTTCTATTTTCATTAATTTTTTAATGATATAATATAGTTAGATTAGTTTTCTATTAAAAATAATGAACATCTGTATTAGTTGACACTCGTTTAGTCAGACGACTCTGAGACATCCATAAACAATTAAAAAAAAGTTACTGGAAAAAAAGGAAGAACCACATTAGAAATTTTTTGGTTGAGCCAACCGCCGCTGAAAGCACTAAAATCGAATTAAAATGACAATAATAGAAAAAATGAAAATTAAGATTAAAAAAATCAGTCTAGACACCATTTTTTATCTAACCTCAAATGAATTCTAATAATTATCTGGAATAACTTCGATGGGAAATTTCGAAATGGTCATTCGATTTAATGCGAAAGTTTCCGAGTATGTTTTGCAATTTTTACTATACGATTCACAACCGCTGACTGGTATGCACATCATTAAGCATTCTCCTTCTAAATTCTTAAGATGTGAATTCATATTATCAGTAGATCATTAAATTCTTTTTTTTTTATCATACTTAACTTTGTTTCATAAAATTAATTAAATTTTATTTCATATTTTTCTAAAGAAAAAAAAATTTTAATTCTAAAACATTTTTACATTCTAAACATTAATTCTTCTAAAACATTTTTTTAAATCATAAGATTTTAAAAATAATTTTATGACACTAATTTTTATGAGGGAAGTAGAATTTTGCAATTTAAAAAAATGCTTATCTCTCTTTGAATGTACATTTTTTTATTCAAAAAAAAAATCTTTAATTTTATCGATTCGGTATAATTTGTATCGATTATTATAAAACGATAAGAAATCATTAAAGTACTCACCGAGATCGTCTGGTTGTGGGGTCCTTCATGACCATCACTTCTGTGATCTCCCCAAATTTACTAAAGTACTCCCTGAGTCCCTCTGTAAAACACAAAACGCAAACGATTAATATTTCATTGTAATAATAAATATAAATAAAAAAAATCTACAGTGCAATGCTTATATTATTTCATATTTCATAATTTACCATATCAGGAATTATAACCCTTTTTAAACCTTTGTATTATAATATAACCCCTTATAACCCTTTGTATTATAATATAAGTATACATATATGTATGGTTTTGTACTGTGGTGAAAGCTTATAAGCCAGTCAACAGTTACGCTATTCGGGCAATTGCTTTTGTATTGTGGTCATGTTAATGGGCTGCGAACCATGAGGTCCCAGGTTCTATCCTCGCCCATATCAATTCGCCACAGTACTATAACCGATGTGAATCATTTCGTTTGAGATTGTGTGCTATTGAAATGCGAAATAGATTAATAAGCGAAATGGTTATGATACAACTCGTCAAGATACGTTTTCTTTTTTTTTGGGGGGGGGGTTACACTACTCATTTCAGTATTATTTACAGAACCAGCACCAACTAATGATCAGTACTGCCGTCAGTATGCACTCCAAATTAAGAAGGCGGGGCTATACTACTCATTTCAGTATTATTTACAGAGCCAACACCAACTAATGATCAGTACTGCTGTCACTATGCATTGCAAATTAAGAGGGGGTGGCTATACTATTCATTTCAGTATTATTTATAGAGCCAACACCAGCTAATAATCAGTACTGCTGTCACTATGCACTCCAAATTAAGAGGGCGGGGCTATACTACTCATTTCAGTATTATTTACAGAGCCAGCACCAACTAATGATCAGTACTGCTGTCAGTATGTACTCCAAATTAAGAGGGCGAGGCTATACTACTCATTTCAGTATTATTTACAGAACCAACACCAACTAATGATCAGTATTGCTGTCACTATGCATTATAAATTAAGAAGTGAGAGGGATATACTACTTATTTCAGTATTATTTACAGAACCAACACCAACTAATGATCAGGTCTGTTGTCACTATGCACTCCGAATTAAGAGGGAGGAGAGAGACAGAAAGAAGGAATATATATATATATATATATATATATATATATATATATATATATATATATATATATATATATATATATATATTAAAATGCTAAAAGGAGTCTCAATTTACATTAATTTAAATCTTCTGTATAAAATATTTACAACTAAATATAATGTAATACACCATTGGTGGTACATATGCCAAAAATTGAAAAATCTCAAATTAAAATAATCAATGTTACAGTTATATTACAAAAAAAAAAAAGTGTACGTAAATATAGAATCATAAATTTTTCTATTTGTTCAACGCAAATTTACGATCTTTTTTACTATTAGTAATAATGGAATACAATTTTTTATTTAGAACATGAGTTGAAAAACATAAATCTCCCATGTGCTTATTCTAGATTCATGTTAACAGTTTTTATTGACTTCTAAATTTTTCCATAAATTTCGTTACTCTTGGGAGATATTATAATGTATCGGGTTTTCACAGGCATATTCTAATTGTTTTATTTTTCAAAAAAAAAACAACCTTAAATTAAAAAAATATGTTTATGCCGTTGTTACTTATAAATATTCCATAATCGAAATTTCGATACTCCAGATAACCAAAAACTCAAAAATGTGGTAAACATTGTATTCAGTTTAATACTGTAAATTAAAAAACAATGATTTAAAAATATTGAAAATCTGTTTGAAATTACTGATCAATTATTTTATAATCTACTTTCAAAAATTCAGCTTTTTATTGCCCTTACTTTTTTTTTTTAAATTTAAGCGAATCCATTAATACAGTTAAAGAAATTATTTTTTACATACATCAGAACATCAGTTATGCAAGCAAACAATCATTTTAAGCGAACTTTCGAAACTTTCACTAGAATCGAATAATTGATAATAATGATTTTGCTTACAGGGCTCTCGGTTAATATCTCGCACAACGTATTAATGTGAAAGACAGGCAAAACGAACAATAACAATAATCCTATTTTAAGCAACTTCTAATTAATTTTCGCCAACTTCCCTGGCAGCAAGAAAGGAGAAATATTTGGCGAGCAGAATTGATATTTGGATTTGACTTAATTAATCTAGTCGGTGACGGGTTCGTAGAATATCAATTATGTTGTTGTTGGTTTCAGCAGATGCTTATAAATACGAGGCATTTGTATATTATTTATTTGTAGAAATTGGATCGAGCAGAAGTTTGGAATAATCGAATGAAATTTATATATGTTTGTCTGTGTATGTGTGATTCTGAATTAAAGTACGTTCATGCTCTGAAAGGTAACTAAAATGTTTATTAACTTCCAGATAAATATTTTTAATTATAATTTATTTCCTATTTGTTAAATTTATGTATATTTTTTTAACTGTAATATAAGTTTGAAGTGTAGCTATAACAGTTTTCAATTTTTAAAATAGTATGAATTTTATTTTTTAATTATTATTGACGAAAAAGATGGCAAGTCTCGGATGGACGATTGTAATATTAATTGAATTTATGTTTATTATATATGAAATAAATTTAATTAATTCATATATATATATATATATATATATATATATATATATATATATATATATATATATATATATATATATATATATATATATATATATATATATATACTTTTGTGCTCTGAAACTTATATATATATATATATATATATATATATATATATATATATATATATATATATATATATATATATATATATATATATATATATATATATATATATATATATATATATATATATATATATATATATATATATATATATATATATATATATGCGCGTGTGTTTGTGTATGTGTTAAACACGATTTAAGAAGTAATCGTTAAGTTCTTTAACAATTTTAATTCTCCATCAATTTAAATATATATATATATAAGAGAGAGAGAGAGAGTGAAACATATATTATTTCATTGTTATTATTGAAATGAATGACTTGAATTTAGAATTAAATAAAATAATATTAATGATTTTACACTTATTTCTATTGACTTTATTAAAAGATAAATATAATATTTATAATTTCAAAATAATTGTATTTATTAGAAAATAATTGTATTGTTTAGAAAAAGCTAATAAATGTTTTAGATGCTGAATTTATGGTCCAATGAACGTTTGTGCTCTATAAATTGTTAATTATAAAATGCACTGCCAAAATTATTACTAATACAAAGGTGTGGAATTTTTTCCAAATGGTTTAGTTAATTTTTTAAATGAACTTCACTTGAAAAAATTTTTAGTACGGAGGAATATAAATTCAGAATAAATAAATGATAAAAAAATAACTTTTTGGTTTCGAATTTAAGTTCTGTTATATTTAATTTACGTACGCTCTGCATCAAAAGATGCTTGTATAAGTATTTTTTTCTTGAACTTATGATCTTCTCTGTCTAAAAATGGAATAAAATTCTTTGCTTTTTATATTTCTATACAATGATTAATGATTTTTTAAAGCACAAATTTGTGACATTTTGCGATTTTTTTTTAGATTTTTAACAGAAATATTTGGCATGGAAAGAGTTTTTACAAAATTTGAAATCCCCCCCTCCAAAAAGTTAATTATTATTTTATTTTATTTATTTATTTTGTTTATTTTTATACATTTATTAAAAGTTTTTTATTATTATTTTAAAATTTCATTTATTTTTAAAGTTAATTTTTATTTTCTGGGTTATTTTGTTCAAAAAAAAAATGGAAGAAAGCATACAGATTACATAAAAGGAGTCCCTATAACGAAATCTGGTTGTTTAAAAAACAATTAATCTTTGCAAGTTTCATTTAACTAGCACTTAGTTGTTTTCCTGAATTCAGAGAACCGAAAAGGATTCAATGGCTTTGTTTCCCAAGCACCTGTTGCATATGCTAAGAAACGGTACTGGCAAAGATGACAACACAGTGCTCCCATTCTTTTCTGAGATTAAGATGGATGATATTCAAATGAGACGCTCGCAGAGATTGAAGATTTCATACGGCATTCCCCACCACCGACGTCAGTGTCTTACAAAAACTTCCAGAAAAGCATACGTCATTGCCGAGAACAAAGCCAGCCATTGAGGGATTTGGCAGAAAACAGAGTTTCCCCTCCAAAAAACAAAGCCAAACAAGAAAAGAAATAATTGAAACAAAAAGTTCACTGAGTGATTCTCAGCACATTCATTTAAGTAATCAGCAGGTAAAACACAAAAAACAAAAGCCAGATAAACTGAAGAACGGATCTGACAATTTTCCACGAAATGGCTCAAAGACGTTCTACGAAGGCATTGTCACAAGATGTTGAAACAATATCTTTTAAAGACAGCCCCAGTATTTTGCACTTTAAACAGCTAATGGGAAGTTTTAAAACAAAATTATTATTTGTTGAAACTCACGAAATGGCGGGTGGTAACCAAGGGAAAAAAGAAAAGATAAGCCACCAGTATTTGTATGGGACACATGAAAAATTGCCGCCAAACGGCTTCCATGAGCCAAGTTGCTGAAAAGCAAAAAAAGCAAAAACAGGAGGAAAAGCGGGATATGACAGACGCTGTCAGGATGAGAAAGCAGTTCCACCTGAACTTGGAAGTTGCCCAAAGCTTCTTCAGACTTCACTGACAGATCTTCAACCGAATACACAAGGTGTTTCAAGGTAAGAAGCATAAGACTTTTAACGGCTCGGCGACATTCTACTCTACGAGAAGATCGGAAAGAAAGAAGGGGAAAAAAAAACAAGAAAAAAGAAAAGAAAAAATACCAACTATAAGAACTTTTCCCTTGCCGCTTTGTTTGTTCGTTAAATGTGAAATCTACAGGGGAGGTCTATAATTTGGGAAGGCACAAGAGGTGTCCTACATGTTCTACATTCCAATCTAGTGGTTTATCTTAAAATTGGTTGCTGGTAATAACATACAGCTGTTGTAGACAAAGACAGCTCACGTTGGAAAAATTTCAGGATGAGTTTCACATTTTATTTTCGCCTCATGTGCAAAACCCAAAGGTTGATCAAGAAAAGCATCTGTCAAGTTCAATTTAAAAGTTAAAGAACAAGTCAGAACTTTATTATTCTGCGTAAGTAAAACGTTATTGTTGAGCACCTCAGAGCTTTTTTTTTTTTATTATTCTGCGTCAGTGGATTGTTTTTCTTTTTTTTTTTTGACATCTAAAAATAAACTTTTAGGATTTGTTTATATTAAGAAACTATTATGCAGCATTTGGAAAAGAAAAAAGAAATATTCTATTTTAAAAACGAATGAATAAAAGAAATTCGCCTGTTGATTCCCTAGTTGTTTTTATTTTAGTAATTGACAGCTAATTAATAATTCATAAAAAATGTACCCAAGAAAAATATTTTAACTTTTCTATTATAGAAAAATGTCTGTTTTTTATATTAAAAAATATTTACTTATTTATTCTTTCTTTAGCAAATTAACTTTACTACTTGATCTAAAAATTAATATTTTGTACGCACCATAAGGATTTCAAAAGTAATTTAATATTTTAAGCGTAAAAATATTTAATATAGATATTATACAAGTGGTTACCAATAGTTCGACTTAACAATGTTCGGCAAACACATTACATTAATTTTTTTTCATTGCCAATAATAAACATTCTATAGTGATTATTTTCAATGTTTTCAGATATAATGTGACCGGAAACTCATTTAATTTATTCATGTATCATTTGCAATTATTTTAGAAAATTAACTCTTTTATTGTTTCAAAGAATAAAACTTATTCCAGAACTCGTCACACATTAAAATTCTGTACCATATGCATTATTCTGAACTTTTTAAATACCAAAAAGTTTTTTTTTAATCAATTTTCCATGTATGTTATATCAACCGATTAAATTATTTGACAATTTCGTCGAAATGTAAACACCAATATAACCAAAAAAGAGTATAAAACAAACATCTGAAAATTAGATTAAATACTCCTTATCATTCTACAACAACTCAGCGACGATAAAATACAAGAAACAGTCAAATAATTTACTTACCAGGTGCCGTTTGCCAACTCAGCCCGCCGACGAACATTTTTCTGCAGGAAATGACATGAAAAAGAAAAGAAAAGAAAAAGGTACTATTAGTATAAACTCTTCCAAAAACTTTTCGACTGTGCTTTATAAAAATGTTCCCCCTTCACAACAGCTTAATCCTAAGGATTACGATGCCAATCACTAACGTTATAATCGATAAAAGGCGTAAACAAAAGCAAAGCAACAAAGAGCCAAGTTCTTTAGATACTTACTGCTGCCACTTACAAAAATAATAATAATGATAAAAAAAAAATCGTTAGATGACGGGAAAAGTGAAGGTTTGAGAAGAAAGGAGATTGAAGCGGGGTAAATTGATCGCAACTTTTAAACAATCCACTTCATTTATAAATAAACATAGTAGACTGGTTGTTGTCTGTTAACATTCTTTAATTATAGCGGTAGAAAATGCTAAAAGGATTGACAGGGGTAGTGTATCTTTCAGGCTTCTGCTGTTTCGCAGATGGCAAATGCAGAAATCACGAACGCAGGGTTCGCACGCATACTGTTCATTGTTCGCCATAATTGTTTTCAAAACAATATTAAGTCAAAATGAATGTACTGAGGAGAAAGAATAGTCTTTATTTTTGTACTTCTTAGAATTAATACATTATATGCCCGTTACTGGCAATTAATATTTTGTCGAGGTTCACTTGGATAACAAGTGAGATGCGATTTTGAGTTTTTCAAAATAAAATTTGACTTATTACTTTACTTAGACCGAAAATAAATGAATAGACGAAATATTTAAAATGGTCATATGACCTATAAAAAAATCGTCAAAATCTAATTTTAAAAAAAATGAAAAAACGTTAAAATGCATTGAAAATAAAATTTTGCGCTAATTAAATTTATTAAATCCTTTACTTACCTTAACAGTGTTTTTTCTCCCAAAAATAACGCATAAAAATAGCAACTAATATAAATTAAAGCTTACGTTTAATATTTATATACTTCATAATTTAATTTATTTTTATTACTATTTTAACATATCAAACAAATAGCAATACAATAAAATATAGTCGAATTAAAAATGTTACATAAAAGTATATGTTTATAATAACAAATCGAATTAAATTTAGCATGCATTTTCAACAACATTTTTCATTGAAGTTATGATTAATGTATTGATAGTAAAAACTAACATATTTACTATTAATGCATTAGTTTTATTATTATATTTATTTATTCTCTTTTTATTAAAATTTATTAATTATAATTTTTAAATCGATTAGAATCTAGTTTATATTTTAATTAATAAAAATTTATTTATAATCAAAAATGAAACAAGAGCTTTTAAGCTTGGAAATTTACTAAAATAAGAGTTGTAAAATGCAATAATAATAAATGCACAAACAATGGAAAGTTTTTACATTTAAAAGAAGAGCTCTTATTACTGTTTTACAATAAAATTAAATATATCTCTAACTAAACCCAAATATCCACATTAAATATCCGAAATTCTACTACGCAAACTTTACTATTGTAACAAAATTAAATCTACTCTTTTATACGAAAAAGATCACGCACTTAACTAGAGCAGCATCATGCAAATTCATACCAAATTTCTCTTTTCCACATTTTTGTATAAAAAAAGGAAAGCAAAAACATAAGAGCACCTGTGAAAAATTTATTATTTCTCATTCATAAGCAGAGCCCTAGGCGAACACCCCGAAAACGCGAGCACAGTTGCAAATTAAGTTAATATCGAGCGAATATGAAACTTCTATAACTGCACGTATTGATTAAACAAGCTTCGGCAGCAACCCATCGCGCCCGTATTTCATATTCAGTAATTATTTAGATTAGATGAGCTTCTCTCCTCACACAGAATAAACTTCCAGTCTGCATAGAATAGAAGATCAGTCACAAGCCTTTTCTTATTTTCGCTGCGTGCAGTGTTGAGATCTCATAGCTCTTTTTCAGAAACATCTGCTATTAGCGAAAATGTGCAGGTCTCTTCTGTTTATTTTTTTTCTTTTAAAGAAGGTGACTGCATTGTTTGTTTGGAATGGGGGATATTAAATTAACAATCGGTGATAAGAGTTAATATTTATGCATTGAATTTTAGAAGGAATGTCGATGTCGTTCTCGAAGAGTTTTGTTAGCGGAATGCTCGGTTTTTACTTTTTTTCCCTAGCTTTTTTCATGTTTTATTAGAGTAATTTGGAGTAGAATGACATTCTTTCATGACTCTATTAAGAAGATTTTCAAGTACTAATGCACAACAGTTAATTGGTGTCGATTTACTTCTCTTCAGAATTCCGTGACAAACTTAACAACGCATGCCATCTAATACAAAACTACATACTGTCCTATACTGCTTATGATGTTAAGTTCTTTTTTACATGGCAAAATAGGGATAGGATTCCAAAATGAAATTTGTTCTATGAGCAGTACTATTTCATCATTAACTGATTCGTTTATACACTCATTTAACCGTTTGAATAAGGTGTTTAAACAATTTGGCAGTTTCATTTAACAGTTTGAATAATATGCTTTGCAGTTTGTTTAACATGCTTTGCATGCTCTTTAATAGAGCAGAAGATGAAATCTTTTAATGGATCCTATACGTCAAAATATGGGATTTTCACTTCATCATCTTTTAATAATTTAAAATATACTCATAATAATAATAAAAAAAATACACGAGAAATATTTTTAAAAGTGGTTATACAACTCAAACGACCAATCAAATAAAATCAAAACTTTTCAAACTGCTAATAAAATTTCACGATTCTTGCATTTTATTATTGTTATTACCTATTAATGTTATAAAGGAATTGGTGGGTAAAAAACAACAACAAGAAAACATGGAGATAGCTCGTAAATACAAGCTCTTAAAAAGAAATAAACCTGTGTTGCCAATTCGGCGATTATATTCACATGCAAAATTAAGTAATTATAATTTTGACTCCGGCTATATTTTTTTTCTGATCTAAAAATAGACAAGGAAAGAAAATTAAGAATAATTTTAACATATTTGATTAAAGCGCAATTTTTGTTAAATAAAAACAAATTTAAAGATTTTATTATTTTATAATTATTGAAATATTTTACTTATTTATATGCAAAAAGAAATAGATAAGTCGACTAAAAGAGCACCATGAATTTACGATAATTTATTTATTAATCAACTGAATAAAAGTGTTAATAAATTATACATTATTCTTGTAATATCTAAACGGCATTTATTATAATTTGATAGAAATTTCATTTTCAATTAGTAAGAAACGATGTATATTTTATTTTGTATGAGGATTTTAAAAGCAAGTTCAATAAATACATTTTTTTTTAAATTTTTACAAAGGTTTTTACATTTACAAAATAACAATTATACAATTCGACACGTAATAAAATAGTAGAGATATTAAAATTTATAAAAACATATTTTTAAGTTGAGTTTACCGAACTAATAATTTAAATTTGTAATCTTTAACCAAATTCTTCGAAAACACAAGGCTAAGTTAAAAATAACATGCAAATTTACATGACACCGTATTGATTTTGGTTTAAAAAGACGAAAAAAAAAAAAAAAAAAAACTGGAGAAGAGAAACGATTAGCCGTTTGCATAATGTTCGTTTTTTTCTCCCAAATGAAAAGTCTACCAGTTTCCAGGTACAATCCGTTACTATGACAACTCGCGTCGTTCCTTTGAAAATGAAATAAGATGTACATAGCAAAAATAGCTATTTTTGAAAACTTAAAAGCAATTAAAAATGAGATTAATTTAAAATGCTTTCAAATAACGAGAACTCTTCAAGGTGTTATTAAGAAAGGACTAGATTAATGCAGTATTCATATTTAAATGGACATTTTTTTTATGTCATTTGTAGGTAATGTAACGTGAATAGGAGAAATAATTATTTGAATGGAAAGAAGAATTCGCTCTCTCTCTCTCTCTCTCTTTTTTTTGAATATAAAAATAGCAAGAAAATATGTATGTATTTCTAATTATTCGCTCATTTTCGGTTAAATGTCTGTACCTGCAAAATTAATGATGGAAAATATGACTAAAGCATAAGAATTTCGTGCACTTAATCATTTTCGTTACCCGTAAAAGTAAAAAAAAAAAAAAATGACATCTGATATAAATGGATTTTATATATTTTTTTTCTTTCTTAATTCAACGAATGTACTAAGATCTATTAGTATTAAAAATGAGCATCTAAGACAGTTTTTGAAAATTAATTTGGTTAAAAAATGCTTAGGAGAAAATGGTGTTTATGAAAAATCAATATATCTCAACTTTGTTGTCGAAAATTAATTGGAGCAAACATAAGATACAAAATTTTGGTATCAAATTACTTAATATTAATTAGTGATAATTATTCGACGATTCAGATCTTCACTGTATGAGTAAACATTTAAATCACGCATAAGTCCTAAAAAGTAAGTGAAGCTCTTATTTGCAATAGTAGCAAATATATTTGCAAACAATAAAATTTTTTAATCATGTAAATATGCTGAAACTTGTATATTAATAATAAATATCAAATTACACTTCGACTTTTCACAAATTTTTACGCGGAATCAAAAGTTCTGAATAATTTGTTAGATTAAATAGCGAAGCATTTTGAGGTAGAATTGAAGTTAGTATGAATGGAATTTTTAAACCGTTAACAAGTGGTTAACTAACAACAACAACAAAAATATTTTCCGTAAATATTTTCATATAGGTTATAAACTTGCTACTGATAATTTTAATATAAGGTATAGAAATATTGAACTAAGTGAATGTTTATAAATATTATTGGTTAATAATAGTAATAATTATATGGCGTCCCTATTTAGCAAATAGCAATTTTTTTTTTCTTTTTTTTTTAGATAAAGGTAGGAATTTATAGCTGCAATTTTTTCTTTCACCATTTAAAATCTTTACTGTATTATTAATTTTTTTGGAAGCTTTTCAGAAATCGACGAGAGTACAATATTATTTATGATTAGTATAAATAAAGTACATGTTGAAATCATAGACTTATTACTAAAACATCCTTTTCAAGGAAAAAATCTAAAAAAAAACAAACTGTTTATAATTTTATATATTAAGCTATATGTAACAAACGAATTCTCTATATCAAATATTTTAGAAGTAAGTATGTTCGTTAGATTCATCGACAAGAGTGACAGAAAAAAAATACTACGAAAAATATCTTCATTGAAGTTTCTATTACATTATTCTAAATAACTTTTAAATCTAATTTCCTTTCTTTTTATTTTTTTGGTTTAATACAATTATTCATTCTTCTTGTTGTAACCTCCACACTAAACAGAAAAATTTACATGCGCATCTGCGCATTAGGAATCGTGATAGTGCTTTTCAAATCGTGATCGTAAGTTTAATCACATTAGATATGGTAAACTCGCAAGGTCTTCAGATTTTTAATTCTTCAAAGTATGTAATGAAAAAATAATTTTAAATAATGATTTTTACTTTAAAAAAAACATTATCAAAATTTGGTAGATATCTATTTAAAATTTTATTCTGTCATTAATTAAAATCTAATTTTCTTATTTGTTTCCAATTTTAAAGTGGGTTATAGGAAGGTAATAGGATCAAGAAATTTTTCAATAAAAAAAAAGGTTATAAAAGGCATAAATTTAAGAAACCGTGATAGAGAATTTAAATGAAACTGTAAGCTCTACTTTTGTACTGTAAAATAAAAGAAAGTTCTATTTTATAACTTATATTATTTTCTTTTTAATATACAGTAAAATCCTAATTTAATGGAATTTCAAAGAATATAGTATTTAATGAATAAAAACTCAAAAATCGCCTTGAATTTATTTATTTTTCGTTTTTCTAAAACGAAAGTGTAAAGAGGGTTTTTTTTTTTTTTTTTTTTGCTCTAATATAGCACCTACTTTAAATATTTAACATTTATATTATATAGCATAATCCAAATTTTAAGAATTTCTCCTAAACAATTCATAATTTAATTACTTTTATTTTAAATGCCAAATTAGTCTGTTCAATCGAGTGTTCTCTGTACTGAACATAACAGCTTTCGACACAAGACCCACTAGAAGTTTTCATCTTTTACAGCGTCGCCATTTCTCCATAACGTTTACAGGAATTGCCTGAACTCGATAGGAGACTTTGGAATTGCCAAAGAAGTGCAATTCTGGTAACTCAAGGAGTGGTCATTGACCCAGAAGAAGGAGGGGGTCAGCTCTTCATTCTCCCCCCAAAAGTCGTCCCCTCAAGGAGTGGTATGCAAATAGTGGTTCCGCAAAACCGACGATACCAGTAATACCGACCCCAGGATATTGACCCATTGGAGGTCCAAGAATTTGGGACTGCTCACCACCTATGTCAATATTAAAGGTCGGTTTCAACGTATATTTTCTAGTTTTAAAATTGAAATTATGATCTAATATAAATTTCGGAAATAGGCGCATAAATGCTTATTTACATTGGCCTTTTGCCTTATCATGTAATTTAAAACCCACCATAAAATTTAACATACAACGCACGAAATTTCAATGTTATATTTGTTAAAGACTGTCTATTTTTTTTAAGAATAAAATAAATTTTCCGATTCTAGAACAAAGTACGATGAAGATATAATTTGGTTTTCATATACGAATCATATTAAGAGAAAATATTGTAATCGTCAAAAACTTCTTCCTTGAGAATCATATAAATTTTCACGTTTTAATCAGAAAAACAACAATAACAAAAAAAAAAAAACTTGTTTCCCTTATCCACTTTATTCGCGTATATGTCATAAATACAAAAACTATTAGAAGATTGAAATTTTTGTTTTTTCTGTCCTGCGTCTGCTTCAAAGTTCAAAATCATATCTGAGAAAAAATACAAATATAAAATTGCAAAATTATATTCTCTAGTCTTTCGTTATGAACTTGAATTTGAATATAAACATTGAGGGATATAGCGACAATGGCTGTTATCCTAGTCATTCACTATATAACTAAGATAAGTCAAAACGAACAAAAGACAGCTTTAAAATGTGTGTTGTCGCTCAAATTACCTGCCAACTAAGAAAAAATATTAACACATTTTTAATAATCTCATCTATCGGTTTATTTTCACGTTTTCACTCATATTTAATGAAAATATTTTCAAGGTTAGTTATTGTATAATCCAGGAAAAGATCTTAAAACGCTTATTTGCGTTCACGTTAAGACAGTTAAAATTAAACGCGAATTAAATTTTTTTCATTCAAATTTACAGAAATCGCATGCGCATTATACTTCATCAACTTCAAAACATAGATTTGGCAATACTCGTCCTCATAAATACGTCATTTTGCATTGATATCCCGAAAGACCTTCTGAAAAGGTTTTATAATGGCTCATAGAATGAGGCCAAGACTTTACGGCGTTTTTATTTAATTTAAGCATAAAATTGCTTTATATTTTATTCCTTTAGTTAAAGTCAAACTACTTTAATATCGGTTTAAAAATGTATATATCATACGCATAAACTTATGCGTAACGATAATTACTCATTAGCCTGTTATTAATAAAATTACAATTTCCCTCTTTCAAGAATAATAAATTTTATGAATAAAAGTATTCATATTTATTATAAACTCATAATTCATTATAACCAAATTGCATGAATATATAAACATGTCTCTAATGATGAAAATTAAACTAATTACTTGACTTTCGTAACTGTAACTAAGACTAGACATAAAAATACAAGAATTCTTTTTAACAGAGAATTAAATGCGGAACTGTTCAAAGAGAGGCCACAAGGGAAAAAGCTATTTTCATACCAGATGTAAACAGCACTGGATTTGTGTAATAGACTAATGTAAATTTAATAAAGCTTTCTGAGTATATTTTTATATGTATGAAATTTTATACATTAATATTAAACTTGTTTATTTCGACATTGACTATGAATTATAATACTTTTTAAAGACTTCTGATTTACAACACATATGAAAATAAAAATGAAACATTAACTACTATTCTTACATCACAACGCATAAGGCATTAATATTTGCGTTGTGTAGAATTTGGCGATGAAATTAACCAATTTCAGTAAAAGCTTTGCTATGTTTGTGATTTTTTTTGGGGGGGGGGGAAGGGATTTGATATTTGTTATATTCCAAGTTTTCAAGATTGATAAGCTTTCATATAGAATATTGGGCTTGTTTTTTACTTTTAAAAATTTACAAAGAACGAATTTAAATGACGGTTTTATACAAAGACATAAAACAATAATTTTAACCTATAATAATATAGAAAACCAGAGGAAGTGGTTTCCACAAAACTTTCTCGCATATTCTTTAATAAATGTCTCATGCTAGAGAACACCTTACATGGCACTTGCGTACAATAGTTACGAAATATTAACTTTTAGCGTGAATTTAGCATTTTTACTGAATCCATCGTTTCATCCTTGGCTAGCTTTTCGGCGAAATTAGAATTTACATGTCAGGCATATTTTCTCAACCAATTGAAACAAAAATTGACACAAAACTGTACTTGAAGTTACAAATTCTCATAACAAATTTGATATATTTAAGTCATTGCGTTTTGAATTATCGCGTTTGCTTATTTCTAAAAATACAGATAGAAAGATAGTTAACCTGTAGTTGGATTTGACTCAAACTTTGACAGATGTCTATACTATAGATGTTAAATCTGTGTACTAATCTTATCTATCTAGCTCTCTTCGTTTTGTAGTCATCGTGTTAACTTATATTCGAATAGACGGACTGACGGACTTACTCTGAACAGATTTTACTCAAAATTTGGCAGAAATTTGCAAATTTTGTATAAAGACCGTATACCAACCTTATTCCTCAAATCGTTTTTGAGTTATCTTTGTCACAGAGAGACAGACGAACATTTTTCAAAAATATATATTTTGAACTCAGAGACGTGAAAATTCGTCAATTTCTCGAGTTCAAATTTTTTGTCGATCTTATGCTTTCTCTATACTTCGTATACAAGGGAAAAAAATGAAAAAAAAAAAACATACATACGAGCAAAATAGATGAAACTTACAAGCATAAGTAATAAAATAAAATTTATACACACATGCACCACATTTATAAGCCTCATGCAGCATGGTGGAGGGGGACAACAAAAGGTACTAAGCATGAAAAAACAGTTTCCTATAATAGAATTTGGTGAAGGAAAAGAAGGCAGAAAATGGAAACGCAAATAAGAAAAGAAATATATGCCTGTAATACAATTTAGGAAAGTGATCCAATTTAATTAATGAGTTTGGATTTATTCCTACAGATTGCACTAATAACATTGAAACTTTGATGATTTGCACAAATGAAAGCCAATCACAGCTCCCCAAATACTCGTTTTATTTGAAATAGGAATATTACAAATGCAAAAGTAAACCAGGTACCGTCTTGACTAAATATAGTAACTAAAAGTAAGAAATCTGCCATCAATGGTCAATTATTCAGCTTTCAAACAGGAAAATTAATCCAAATCTCTTGATCCAAACTAGTATGAAAATGTTTTTTTACCCCTATTTTATTCAAAATATACAATGAATTTTTCCAAAAAAATATTCACAAAGCATCTCAAATTATTTGCCTGTATATGAAATATTTCGCTTGGTGAAATTATTTGGCCAACATAATATCATGGTATACATAAGATTTGTGTGGGAGACGGGATTGAAAGATTTAATTTCTAATGTTGACTCTTTTTTATGCATTATTTTATTAAAATAAATAATAAAGGCGGGGAAAATATTTATTGTTTCATAAAATAAACGATATAAGGTTTAATTTTTCTTGAGTTTGGTCATCAAATTCGTAAAGCTCTGTTAAAGCAAAATAAAGTAATGTTTTTTCTTAAGAATGAATGAAAAGTTTTGCAAACATCAAAATATAATTAAAAAATGATTTATTTTTGGAAACAAGGTTCTTGTTTTTGGTTTTAAAGCAATTTGGCAACAAATAAAGTTAGGTTTTTCTGAAGAATAAATGGAAAAGAACAACAAATATAAAAATGGCTTATTTTTGAAAACAAAGATTCTTGTTCTTGGTTTCAAATCAAAATGGCAACAAATAAAGTTATGTTTTTCTAAAGAATAAATGGAAAAGAGCTACAAATATAAAAACGGCTTATTTTTGAAAACAAAGATTCTTGTTCTTGGTTTCAAAGCAAAATGGCAACAAACAAAGTTATGATTTTCTAAAGAATAAATGGAAAAGAACTAAAAATATAAAAATGGCTTATTTTTGGAAACAAAGGTCCTTTTTCTTTGCTTTAAGGCAAAATAGCCACAAATAAAGTTGTTGTTTTTTTGTGTTTTTTTTTTCAAAAGAATAAATGGAAAAGAACTACAAATATAAAAATGATTTATTTTTGGAAACAAAGGTTCATGTTCTTGGTTTCAAAGCATAATGGCGACAAATAAAGTTATGCTTTTCTAAAGAATAAATGGAAAAGAACTACAGATATAAAAATGGCTTATTTTTGGAAACAAAGGTTCTTTTTCTTTGTTTTAAGGAAAATGGCCACAAATAAAGTTATGTTTTTCTAAAGAATAAATGGAAAAGAACTACAAATATAAAAATGTAAAAGAAGTACAAATATAAAAATGGCTTATTTCTGGAAACAAATATTTTTGATAGAGATAAATCAGCTCATGGTGTTTAAGTTTTATCAGAATTAAATAAACATGGTCACAGCAAATGAAATATACATCTTCATAATAGAGAGGCGAAAAATATTCGTATTCTCGGAAATTAAATACCTATACTTAATTCTTAAGTTTCGTACTCAAAGAGTATAAAAATTTTGCCCCAAACAAGCATCTCATTATTTTTCTCACTTTCTGCAGAATTAAGTCACACGGAAGCACTTCTGCGAAATCCGCTTTATTTTCCTCAAATTTCCAAACAATCGGTCATTAATCTTTTCAAATATAAATTCGCAACTGAATCATGGCCGATGTTTTTTCCAAATTATCCACTTGAATTCCAAACACAAACTTATTATTAAACACATCTTCTTTTAACAAGATCTCAGAATAGTTTAAGATAAATAGCTATTTCAGCAGTATCAGTTACCATCGGCTTTTACTTTTTTCCGTGAATCATTCAAATCGGAAGCAGTGCGAGAGCTTTCGACGTATAGAGTCAGCAGGCCATGAAAATATATCGAATTATAAACCGTAAAACGATCTGTACGATTAAAAGTTATTTATTCATCGTGTTGCGAAAGAGTGAGTTTGACGGTTGACTAAGTCGCCGCACCTTGCGAATAACAATTCATTCCTTGGGTCATGTTATCAGTTGCTGATAACAAGGGAACATGTATGTTTGCTTTTTACGAGCGCCTTTATCTGTGATAGGAAATGTCGGTGATCCATTGTTACTCACATGCGTTGTCACGTCTGCTTTCGTTGAGGTGGAGGTTTACTGAGGATGCAGACAGATAACATGTTGTTTCTCGATTCGAATTCATTGCTTGGTTCTTAAAGAATTCGAACGAACATTTTCATTTGTCTTCACCTTTTAAGAAAATAATCTAGAATGTGAAGACAGATTATTATAATCCTCAAAATTCGGAGTTCAGATTTTGATGAATCACTATGGTTCAAAGCTACTTAAAAAGAAAGAGAGAGAAACAGCCTTGGAATATGGTCACCTATAAACACAATAATTCAAACACAAGATATACTTGTGGATACCACGGCGGAATTGTTGACTTTTAACAGCTTTTGAACGAAGTATATCAGTGGGAAATTTATATAATTATTTGTCCCAATGTAAGTGAATATGATATACTAAAAATAAAGGTTCTAAAGAGAGAAAAATTTGCTTTATAACCAGAATAATAGATTTTTTTTATCAAATTTACATCAAATATGTGAACGATTTACCACTCGTTGCTCGGTCTGTTTGAAATAACTCCAAAACATAATTGTTTAGATAAGTGAAATCTACCTTGTGTTTTTTGTCATTAAAACTGCAGATTTGGATTTTGAGTCTAATTTGATAAAGAGAAGAAATTCAAAATATAATAGCTTTTCTTCAGTATATAACGAAGCTCCAAACAAATTTTGAGTCAAATTTGGCAAAAAGAAGAAATCCAAAATATAATGCCTTTCATCGCTATGTTGCGAAACTCAAAAAGCGTCTTATTTTGCAAATTACAAAAAATTAAATTCCGATGATTTTTTATTCAAAAAATGAAAAGGATATTTTAAAATTATGTCTGAGATATTCAGTTGTGGGAAGAAATCCAATCTCTAAAGCTTATTAATCTCTACGTCTAAGGTCTCCCAGAATATGATACTTTTAGATTCTGAGCGACCTGAAACACCATATTTTTTTGGAATTATATTTTTTTATGTCTGTCTGTCTTAGAATACAATAACAACAACAACAACAAAAAAAACATGTTAGCAGGATAAAATTTGATATTTAGTCTTTATATCAAACTTAAGTAGTCTCGGTTATTCGACATAAGAGTAAACTATCAATGTTCAATAACCAAAACTACAAGATAGCAAGGGGAAAAAATATAAAGCAATTTTTATATAAAATATTTTAATATTATATTTTATATTGTGTATTAAATTTAAAGTTTTCTAAGATGTATTGTGCTTCATGGTAAAATAAAAAGAGAAGTTATACCCAAACTAATAACAAAAGATTATAAAGAAATTAATCATCTAGACCAATCTTGATAATAAAAATTAAAACATAATTAACTCTTTCATGCATAGCATGCACTGTAAAAGACACGAAATTGGATATCTCTTTTAAGAGGCATATTAGCATTAATTTTTTTTATAACTTATCATTTTTAGGGATAAACTTATAACTTATCATTTTTAGGATTAAAATTAACTCATGAAAACAAAATAGCTTTTTTAAAAGCTTATAATAGTAAATTGATTTTTGAGTAGTTTTTAGTTGAACAATTTATGATAATAAACTGAAGTTTATGAATATTAAAATCGGGTTCTTTAAAACTGATTTCGAAAACTTTACGTTAAAATTTAAAAATTCAATTAAGCACTAAAGATAGGAAGCAAAGGAAAAGGAAGGGGAGGGTAGACCTATAAGAAAAGATTTAATAAATTAAAATAAATAATTAATTTAATAAAATCAACAGTAATTTGTCAAAAAAATCCGATATGAACTAAAATGTGATGATTTTTTTTTAAAATTCTAAACAAACACGAGTATTCTAACACGAAATTTCATCTTCAGATTCCCTCAATTCAAAACAGGGTGGAAAAAATCTATTGCCAAATCAAAATTTAAAATTGCTGTGAAGCAAAAATAAATGTAACTATCTGTTGAAACATTTAATTTTGAAATCGGTATGAAATAGCATTGAAGAAATAAAATGAAATATGTTAATGCAAATCAGCGCAATGGGTCATTACAATAAATAAATAAATAAAAACATTAGAATTTGTTTCCAATTATTGCTCAATGGGTAGTCGAAATTAATCGTTGTTTTGAGAAAGAATTAAGAAGTTTAGAGTTAGTTCGGTTTGAGGTTGTTGAGAAGGGATTTTATTATTAAAGACGATGTGGAAATGCAAGTACAAAAATCTTGCAAAGAAATTTCCTAATCACTTTTAATATCAAGGTTACAAATGTAATTCAAAATTTAAAATTTAATATCAAATTGCAAGGATTTTTTCTGTTTATAGTTAGTGCAAATTCATTAATTTTTCACTTATTTATTTCTTTATGTTTGGAAAAGAATATATATTAACATATTTCTTCCTGTTACCAAACAGCTGGTTTAAAAAGTGTTTTGAGTGTTCGCTCAAAAAAGTCAGAAATTATTTCTCTATTTCTTCTGTATATGGCTGGCACAAATGGGCGGATATGAGAGTTTTCTTTACTGGAACTACAAATTCTGTATCAGCGAATTTTTCTCTTCTGCTCATAGTTAAAAATATCTGCAAATGTTATAACAAATATTTCACTTTTTATTCATTCATTTTCACTTCATAGGTGACAAAGACTACGTATTAAAGAATTCGTTCTCATTGTGAAAAGTCTGATAAAAAAATGTTTTATGTGCTCGTTAGAAAGGTCAATATTTATTTACCGATTTCTAATATGTAAGGTTGGTAAAAATGCAGTAATTATATATATATATATATATATATATATATATCCTTCCCCATATGAGTTAGTACAAATATCGCTCAAGTAGATAATTAAAGTTTCACTTGTCTCACTCAGCCAAGGTATGTGATATCTAACCCTAAACCCCCCCCCAACATAATTTCATTTTTTCCCCTATTGTCTCGCTTACTGGGCGATAAATAACTTTATTAATAGTGAGGAAATAAAAGAATAAATAATCCATCATATATTCCAAAGAATATAAAAATAAATTTAAAGACTAATTCTACCTTGTAATCTATATGTTAAGAAAAGGCTGCGTTAGCTTCTTGGCAGTCTCAGTTTCGTTACAAGAGGATCTTAAGTTCGAGAACCGATTCAATGGAAAATTCATTATATATACTGGCCTTGTGCGCATAAAATCCCCGAGTGCCGTATCTTCCCTTGCTGGTATGAAGTGAACTTTCAGCGAGAAGATAACGGTACAACTTTTGTTTAAAGTAATGAGACCATTTCAAAGTAACTCCAGTACTACACCAAAATTTAACTAATCTAATTAAATTAAATTGAAAAAAAGAATTCCAAACATAATTCATCGTTCCTTATTTTCTTTTTTATAATTAGATCGTCTATCCTCGCCCCTTTCTTTCTTCCCTCTAAGGTGATATAAGGAAAATCGTTGCAGCATTCAAAGGTGTAGCGATAGAAGATGTATGTGCCTTAAAGTCCAGTTTTAGGAAATAATGCGAACGAATATTTCTTTCCTTTATTTCTGTTATATGATTACGGGCTGAAAAAATTAATATTCCCATGACGCTTCTTGCCATAGTTACGGCCATGACAATGTTTCATTCTTTATATAATAATTATGGATCAATATGCTTTTTCGTTTAGTACAATTCCGACCAAATTATAATAGCTATGTTGATAAAACGCACACACACAAAAAAATAAATCGGCATAACAGTATTAACAAAACTCGTGAAAATAATAGGCAAAATCAACAATAAAATAAAGATTATAGTGTCCCTTAACTTGAAAAGCAAATATGTTTACGATCTTTCAAAACTGCTTACTTTGAACCTACCTGCATCACAAAATACCTTTAAAAATTGCTACAATATTATAAATAAAATATTGCAAGCACTTTCAACAATAGAAATTCCGTCAAAGACAGGGGTTTTTTTTCCTGCCTTAATTCGATGTTGCCTGTTTCGTGACAGCAGAATGAGGCGTTATTGTTGATTGAGCGCCATCAATCAATTCATTTGTGTAAGTTGTGTATTGCGTGTAACATTTTTAAATCGGATACACGCAACAGTTACAAACGCATTGCAAATACAAACAGCTGTCAAATAGCTGGATTATGTCTTAACTTAAATTTTCTGCTGTAAAGTAAGGGATGAAGTGATTTATGAAGAATGTTTAATTCCGTTTCAACGTCATTTAATAAGATATTCGAAAATCTTAATATAGTCAGAGACTGAACAAAAGGTACAGGACTGGAAATTATTCGATGTGCCACTATGGTCTTGAACAAGATGGGAATGTATTTAAAAATAACTGATACATATTCAACAAGCTTCAGTGTTTGGTATACTATGAAATGAACCATTGCATTTTTAATAGAAGTTGTTTAACTTCACGCCTTTATAAGCATAAGATTACATTTAATATCATTCAATTGTGATTAAAATGTTTGTAACCTTTTATGGATTTTAAATTGAATTATCTTCAATTGCAGAAGTGATCGTGATTTTAGAAACAGAAGGGGGAAAATAGCACATAATGTAAATTTGAATCCTGGGCTGCATTTATATGATAGTATACATTTTTGGTAATAGATATAAGGATCATGAGCTTGAGATACAAGTGAAAATTCGTCATACATGTATACTTTTGCCTACATGCTGCTTATATATTAAGTGTGGTATTATCAAGTGTTATCTATCAAGCATCTTCCCTCTGATAAAGAGCGGAAGTTCGAAGAAAATAGATATTGGCTGTGAATCATTTGACTATGGTTCATAGTGACAAAGTCCGTTCCAAAAATAAACTATTAAAGCTCCAAACGGACAAAAATACACTAAGTTTAATTCTGAAATTAGGCTTAATAAGAATTTAAATCTTCCTCTTTTGTCTACATTCAAGAATTTTAAATTTCATATCAGGATTAGCTTCTCAATTCCATTCATTTAAAGTATAATTTAGTATTAATATAGTTCCCCATTGCTATTAGGTCAGATGAAATTAGCCAAAATTTTGCTGAAACTTTTTTCACGTAAATGCTATTTCAAGGCATTTATTTTAAAGAAAAAATAATTATTAAAACACAGAGAAACAAGAATTTTTTTTAATGTATTAGCCTTATTTTTTAAAATATCATGACATACAATAGTAGTATATCTGAAGTAGACCTAATATTCAGCGAATATATGACGATTTAATTTTGAAAAATTATCATTAAATTTTAGAACATTTCAAAGCTGGAAAACGTTAATCCCAAATATAAACTAATCGTTCATCAAAACTATAGAATAACCTTTTCTTTACTGATGAAATAATTAAAACTGTTATGATTAAATTTTGGCTGCATTTTCAACAGTTTCTCTTATAACCAAATGGAGAAAAAAAATGAAAGTTATAAAAATTGTTAAAAAACTATTAAAGGGGAAAAAAATAGGAAACATTGGCTTATTTTTTTGGTCAGTATCAAACATTATTCAATCCAGAATGTACTATATATTCTTACTATACATGTTTTACATTTTACACTTGAAAAGCTTAGAGCTTTGCTTATAAAAACTATGATTTTAACAAAATGTTTAATATTAAAGAACAAATCAGAACAAAATTGAAGATATTATTTAAAATTATTTTGCCAATGAAGATTGACTTGGCATTCACAGATCCAGATTTCACCGAGAATTTAAAAAGAATTTTAACCTAAAATTTACACAGAAGACAGCTTAACCTATTTCTTTAATCACATGAAATCTAATATCAATCTGTTAAACAACATTTAATCCGTTGGTTTTTAGATCAATGTTTATTCAATATTTTTTTTTCTGCTCATGGCTTTAATCTATAAACAGAATATTCTTTTCAGCTGCAAATATCTGATGGATGTACTGGATTTTTTTTAAAGTAATATTTTGGATGGAAGTGGATTTATAAAGTGAAGTATTAAAAAGTGTGTTACTCTTTCACATGTCGATCTCATTAGATTGTTATTTTCATCTTTGTCCCGATTCAGTTATAAAAATTTCAATGATAAAAATTCTTTATAATGTTGCAAATATTCTATACTGCGTTGGTTATGATTACAGAGCAGAAATTTTAAAAGGCCCATATTCATTTCACAGTGATTTAATTAGAAATCATAACTAAACATTCCCACAACTGGAACTAAAAAACGTTCATTCTGAAATTAAATTTAGAAATTTTTATTTTAAACATTCCTAAAAAAGAAAGAAAAATCAAGTGAGAATTAGAATCTGTTTAATTTCTATCTGTAGAAATGAATTTAGATATCGCAGTACTTCTGATAATGAAAATTGCATTTTATTATATATTCTGCTATGAAAATTTAAGAAAGAAAATATTCGTAAGTGGTTACTTAAAAAGGATTATTGTAAAATATTAAATCATTATTTGGGAAAAATAGTGCATTTTTTAATTTAAAACCATTTCTTAATTTTTTTTGTCTGAAATTATATGTGTAATGATGTACAAAAGTATTTGTAGACCTATGTATCATAACCTTGTAGACCTTTGTATCTTGTTGACCTATAAACATTATATTGCTCGCTTAAAATAAATAATTAATTGCATTTTGAATCAAAACTCGTTAACGTGTTGTTTGCATGATCCCTAAAATGATGTAATAAAAATGCTTCACGTATAAACTTCGCTTTCAAAATTGACCAATAATCTTTAACATGAGTAGTTCACTAAACAAAACAAACTAAATGGCACATTACTGTTTGTGTTATTACATACATTAATACACATTTTGTGAATTTGTAATAATAGAAATACTACTATGTATAGTTCATATTGGGTTCTTCTTAAACTTTTCAACTCTCTACCTCCTCAGAAATATTCACTCTAATTTTGATACAAAAAAAAATTGCAACGATCATCAAAATAAAAATTTTATTAAAGAAAATAAAAGATTAGGGTATATACAAAAGGAAACTCAATTAAAATGGTTAATAATATAGTTTTAATAAAATATTATAAAAAAGGTAATTTCCTTTTTTTTTAATTTTATGTTCACCATTATTAAGAAACATGGATAAATCAAGAGACCAAAAAATTTTCTCAGAATTGTTCTTTGTTATTTCGTCCCAAATCGCGATGCGAATTTTAAGAGATGCTGTTACAATTGAAATATGCTTCTTTTGTAAGAAAAAAGAACAGTTTTAAATTGAATTACATATGCTTAAAATTAATTTTATTTACACATGTTAAATCCAATGTTTTTCATGTTTTTAGATACAAAATTTGGTGCGAAACATCAAAACAGTTTAATAATGAATAATTTATTGTGCACATTTTTGTACAGATTTGTGTTCAAATTTCAATATTTACGGAGCAGATCTGAATTTACTTGCAAAAAGTACCAAATTTAATTAATTTTTGGGCATCTTAAATTCCGAATGTATCAAAATGAAATCTAAGTATAATAAGGAACTGTTAAAAGATCAGTGTTTATCTTCAATAAACATAACAATAAGCCTTCAACTAATAAATATAAATAAAATAAAACAAAAAAATGCAGTTATCTCTAGAGGAAACAATTTCTTTTAAAGATTACACTAATTTCCAGCATTCAAACTAATCTTTATAAAGTAATGTCTGACAGATACAACAAGAAACATGAGTTATAACGGTTGGTTGAAAATTTTTTTTATATATATAAAAAAAGTAATGAATTTTACGATTCAAAAGCGTATCATATAATTCTTTCGTTCACAAGATGTCAAAACTAACCATTTAAACACTGGATTAATCTTGCAAACAAAAGATATGAAAGTGCAAAGTCAAAATATGATCTTCATTTCAATGAATATTCCTTTTTTCTCTTTTGGTTTGTTTCTACCAATTTAGCAGCAGGGTTTCCTACTTGGAAACATATAACGGAACACTCAATCAAAAGAACCGGTTTTAGGGGGATGGGGACTTCTACCCCTATGGACAATCCCAGTTCCACCACTTTTATACTACATCTTTTGTAGACACATGCATAAGAGGAGGAAGCAAGGGATATTCCTAGAGACCTGAATGGATTCATATTTTCACACCCCTTCATTTTTTTTTTCGGGGTGGATGCAGGATACAGCCCTAGAAGCTCTTGGAAAAAGGGGTGTGTTTTTTATAGAGGCCTATTCTGGACGACATCTAGAAGAGATAGCTATGAAGAAAGACGTGCTTTTCAGTAGAAAGAAAAGAGTTTTTCACTCATAGTTTTTGATGGCCCCTGTTGAAGGGTAAATGTACTGGGTGAAACTTTAAGATGGGAAAAAATACGAATTCGTAGTAGAAATAGCCGCTACATTTAACTGTAGAAAAAACAGATGAAATTTTAAAAGGAAGAAAACTCATTGAAGAAATAGTTGCTACATTTAACTGTAGAAAGAAGAGACGAAAATTTAAAAGGAAGAAATCATTGAAGAAATAATTGCTATATTTAACTGTAGAAATAAAAGACAAATTTTAAGCGGAAGAAATCATTGAAGAAATAGTTACTACATTTAAAAGTAGAAATAAGAGACAAAATTTTGAAAAGAAACCACTGAAGAAATATTTGCTACATTTAACAGTAGCAATAAGAGGCAAAATTTCAAGAAGAAATCGTTGAAAAAATATTTGCTACTTTTAATTGTAGAAATAAGTGACAAAATTTTGAGAAGAAACTACTGAAGAAATAATTGCTACATTTAACTGGATAAGTGAATTTTTTAAAGAGAATGGAGAAAAATTTTAGGAGAAATATAATAATTGATCTGATAATGATAATTTTGAACGATCTTCCAAATTAATCATGAAGTAGATAGTGGGTGTTCAATAAGACTGTTTCCCAAAATTTTAATTAAATTAGTAGCTGAAAAGTAATCAAGAATTTAACGGGTTTTTTTCAATAACTTTGGAGCACATTATTGTACAAAAACCATTTTAATTACACTTTAAAATTTAAAAACGAAGCTTTTTTATGATAGTAATATTATTTGCGTGCAATTTTTTCACTGATTTTAATAATTTTTTTAAAGATTTCTTTTTATAACAAAGATTTTTATTGTTTTAATTATTGGATTTATACATGAACTTTTCATTGCTTTAATTATTGGATTTATACGTGATCTTTTCACTGTTTTAATCATTGGATTTACACGTGATCCGTTCATTGCTTTAATTATTGGATTTATACGTTATCTCTTCATTGTTTAATTATTGAATTTATACGTGATCTGTTCATTGCTTTAATTATTGAATTTATACGTGATCTGTTCATTGCTTTAATTATTGGATTTATACGTTATCTCTTCATTGTTTCATTATTGAATTTACACCTGATCTTTTCATTGCTTTAATTATTGGATTTATACGTGATCTTTCCATTGCTTTAATTATTGGATTTATTTTCTATTTGAAATTCTTATCATCTTTGAATGATCTTATCACCATATCTTTGTTATATAATTAAGAATAAATTTAAAAAATAAAGACTGTTGAACCAAGCATAAAACATTAACAATTTTGAATTTTCGGACTAAAGTTTGATTCTTCTAAACATTATTTTAAAAAACAAATTTCAGTTCAAGCAGATGTTCTGCATTTTTTCAATAGACTTACTCAAATCTGGACAGTAAAATTTTTAATACATGATTTCTTTTGAGCAGACTCAAATAAAAGAAAAGTATTATGAGATCACAAAATATGGGGAAAATTTATAAATAATACAATATCGCATTTTTATTATATAATTAAGAGCATCTTAAAGAACAGCAAATGCAAATCCGTCATTTGAAATAAAAGTTTAACACAAATTTCATCACGAAATCGAAACAAAAATTGGGAAATCTTCAGTTTATTTCAACCACTGTAAAATTTAGCACCTAAAATGACCATCAACTTCAATTTATATGATATTATTATCGGTGTGTACCATGGAACCTAGTTTCATTTACAGAAGACCTATTCAATCTCGTCGAATATTCAAATCAAGATATGATTGGACATTATGACGAAACTAATTGAAATACAATTAATTTCAAGGAGAATATATTTAGTTGACGAAGAGCTGTTCAAATCCATGACATACTTATTGAATATTCGTTTGAACAAATGTCTATTTCGGTCGGTAGACAAAGATTTGTTCGGTTAACCTTTCGAATTTCGTACAACTATTCGACAAAGCTGTTTTGTAGCTCTTATTTTAAAGGATCATTCAGTTTCTAAGGCTAATTTTAAAGTTTATTTTGAATAATTTGCTCCAGTAATTTAATTGGAGTAAATATTTATTATTTTCCCCGATTTATATTTGATGAGACAATTTATGAATAATATGTCTTAAGATTTTACGAATGCTTTTCAAATCAAAAATGAGAATGAAAAAAGGATGAAATATGTACATGAAAGAAAAACATATATTATCGCTTATCAAAAAAGAAAACGTCATGATATTCAGTGCTTGATATGTTTTGTACCTGAATGACCAAAAATTAAACACTAAAAAATATCATTCGCTCTAAACATGAGTTAGAAGCAAATATGTATACTCTTGTACATACCTCTCATGTACACAAGTATTTTTAAATACAACACGCAAATTATTATTATTTTTTTAATTTAAAAGTTTAAACAAACATTTTACATTTATAAGTGGCAGCAGCCTATTTAAATAAATATAGCTCAATTTGTTTACTCTAATCAGCGCAGTTCTTGATCATTTCTTTGCAAAAAATTAAATAAAATATGGGTTTTATTCTATGAAGAAAACGTAGAGCAAAACTCAAGTTACATTCTAAAAACTAGTAACAATACTAATTCACAGCAAAAAGGGAAACATTTTGTTAACAAAAGATTTGATTCATAAAGTTATGATAATTTTTATAAAAAAATTAAGTTTATCTGTGTTTAATGTAAAATCCATTAATTTTTTCTCAAATAAAATGAAATTCCACTTAGGCATCCAATAATTATGAATATAAAAAAACAACATTTTTCAGATCATTCGCTTTAATTCAAAACTGTAGAATGAAATAAGAAAAGAAATATAAAGCATTTTTGTAATTGGATGCTATCTGTGCTTATTCACCTACTTTTATCATTAAAATTTACATTATTTTTGTTATTATTTATAAATCTTTGACTATCAAATTATATAAAACGGCAAAATTAAGTTCTAGTGAATACAAATAATTATTTCTGAACCATGCATCAAACTATCTTACGAATGCAATTTCTGTAACAGGCAAACACAAATTCTCTGATAAACTAAGGTCCATGCAAAGAAAAAAGGAAACATGCAATTATAGTAGATCGTACTCACTTTAAAATCTATATATTATCACATTTATACTAAACAATCAGGCTTCTATGAATTTTTTTTAACAAAGAAACGATGGTAAGCAAAAGCAATACGTAGGAAGACAAGCATAACAAAAAGGAAAGAAAAATTTAGAATAATGTAAAATGTTGCCACTAGAAAGTACAATAATAAAAAAACCAAACGATAATAGATTTGGAAGTTTAATGCTGTTTCGTTTGCATGAGACCCATCAAGATATCCAGTCATCTGATTACTCATTCTCTTTTTATTATCGCAAACGATATTATGGTGAACTTTTAGGAATCTTTTAACAGTATTTTTATTTCACAAAAGTTATTTTGTATTTATAAGAAATACCTGAATCTCAAAGCGAAGTCACGACTTTTTTTTCAACATACAATAGATTTTAACATGATAATGCATCTAAACTGGATATTATATGCAAATTTGCGCGATGCGACATTAATGATCTCCAAAGAAAGAATGTTAAATTGCTTTCACATTTAAAAATTAATTAAGAATTTAAATTAAGTTTTAACTTTGGACCTAGAGTTATCAAATTCACCACAAAATTTTTCTTGCAATTATTTCTTATTAAGAAAGGGGTTTTTAAAGTTTTAATTTGATTTTTAATGAAAAAAAAATGAATCAAAATGCTTTCTTCCTTTATAACTTCAGAGCGTGATATATAAAAAACTTACTTTAATTCATTTTTTAAAAACAAGCTGCTCAGAGATTTAAATTTGATTCGCACATAATTCTTTTCTTTAACTTTAATAAATTATTTTAAATTTTTTTTTATATATTTTATAACATTTTTTTCCATTTTTTTAGTTGCCGTGTTCAAACACGCGCGTATTTCGACGATATGAAACGCAATTTTTGTGTATATTATTTCTGCTATAAATAAAAGAAAATTTTTAAAAAATAATATAAAAATAAATGGCAAAACATAAATCATCATATGCTATGATATTTCGAACTAAATGTTCGAATTTGTTTTAAATTTTCTTGTACTGAAATTGACAAACGGATTCTATATTCGGAAAAGAAAACTTATTTAAAAAAATAGAAAAATTAAAAAAAATTAAAAACAAAAAATAAATTATAATATTTTTTCCTTATAAAATGAGGACTAAGAATTAGTTTAGAATTTTATAGTCTAGAATTTTAGTTTAGAATTTATAGTTTAGAATTAGAATTTATAGTTTAGAATTAGAATTTATAGTTTAGAATTTTAGTTTAGAATTTATAGTTTAGAATTAGAATTTATAGTTTAGAATTAGAATTTATAGTTTAGAATTAGAATTTATAGTTTAGAATTTTATATCATATAAAAGAAAATTCTTACTAAAAATAAATGATTTTTTTTTTAAATCTCGAAGAATTACAAAAGAAGATATCATAAAAAAAAAAAAAAAAATAAAACCTTCTTTCAAATAAAGTCATATAAACATCGTGATATTTAATGCAACCCAATGAATTATAAATACCCTAAATTCTATTTATAGTCTTTAAATTTCGAACAAATAACACAAAATATTTAAAATTTATTAAATTTCATTATTAAGTATTTTAAAAGCAGGAAACAATCTTTATTATCCTTTGGAATTCACCGTTACACATTCTTTGACGGGAACTGATAAACTAAATTGCCAAGACACACCTTTGAAAAATTTTGCCGCTTTGTGTTGAGTCTCAAATCCTTAAATTTTTGCAAATTTAAAACCACGATAAGCTTATAATGTATGAGTAAAATTTCGTAATGGAACAATAAATAAAGCCATTTGTTATGTTTATGGTCTGAAAGATAGCGCGTTTAAGATAACGCGAATTTCTCTTTCATGAGCAGATGTTACGTATTATAAAGTGAAATATTGAAAATCGTTTGCGGCATTTCCTGAGCAGATATTGTAAACAAGATGAAAATATTTTGAGGTTTAATAATGCCGCTTAATAATCAACTAAATTTTGCCGCTTTAACTTATGATATTTTATACTTATGTAGATACAAATAGTTTGTTAAGTTAAAATATTTTTTCTTTCATTATTTTATATAAGATATCATAAATAAGTGAAAAAATATTTTGATGTTTAATAATTTTTAAATTATTATATTTTACATTAATGTAGATATAAATATTATTCGTAAAGTTAAAACATTTTTTTTTCATTATTTTAAATTTGGATCAGCATATTTTATAATGCTCCAATCATTTGATCTTTTACAAGCAAAATTAACAATAATTAAATCAAAATTAAAATATCATATCATATTATTAAATTGAAAATAGGATATTTAAACGAATTTTATTTTACAAATTTATATTCAAGTTTTAATTCCGCATTTCAACTAAACATTTTAGCATCGAAATATAATAAAATGTTTGAGAAAAATACTTTCAGAAATGCGATTTATTCTTTTTATATATTAGGTACAAAAAAAGTGTAAAAAAACCCCCTTAAATTTAATATTTGATAATATTTGATTTCATAGCTTTTTTTTTTGGATAAAAAATAGCTCTTTCTAGATATTAATATTTGAAGTTATAAAGGAAAACAAATTTGAGTGACTTTTAAATAATAAATAGAAAATTATTTTACGAGCAGTAATTTGAGTTTATTAACAATTATTTCAAATTTTTATAAGTTAAGAAGGAAAAAAGTTTTTCACTTAAAAAAATAGTGTTCAATTTTATCCCTATTTATATTATGCTTGAATATTGAAAGACTGATACATAAATTAAAAATTGTTTACACTAGCATTTTATTACTAGCATTTTAAATTTTCAAGGACTTTACATGATTCATCCTCATAATACTATTTAATTTATAGCTCATTAATTATACTCATGGTATTAGCTTATAACTTATACCCCTTTCAAAAAGTAAGGAATTAAATACAGCGCATTTTTACCATTTAAATTGTTATAAACAATTTTATGAATTTAAAAAGAATATGATAAAACTAGAAGCTGATGCGGCATTTAAATACTATTATAAAATTTTTTAAAAATTGTGTTTAATTGGTGTTTAGAATATATTTTCAAACAAAATATACTAGAAAATAATAAATTAAGCGAGTATAATTATATTGTCGTTTCATAAATATCACTAAATCAATTGAATTTTTTTGTGCAGTTTTTTTAAAATTCCCACACAGTTTTTTAAATCCCAACGTTTAACAATAGCTTACTAAGAATTAAAGATACATGAAATTTTTAGATGTTAAATTACGAAAAACGTTGAATGAGTTTGTGACGCTGATATCCCAATTTAGAATTTAAAAAAAACATTTAAGCATATTTATATGTTTTTATAGTCAATAAATAAGTCAACAGCACTCAGCTGCGAAGCCATCGATAGTTTGAAAAGTATTTAATTCAATTTCAAGTAGCCCATTCAAAAGCAAAGGCTATTTACTTAGCTTCCAGTTAGTTGAATTAAAAGTTGAAATTGGATGAAAATTCAAGCTCTAATTATTATTCATTTGGGAATGTATCAATTCTAAAGACTAATACGAAATATAATAAAACTCTTTAAATAATTCTTCTAATAAGGAATGCTATTAAATTTTTAGATACTCGCCATAAAAGACGATAATACATTAAATAATTAATTAGTTTGCATTTTCGACGTTTAAAATGGATGATATTTTACATTTATAAATTGTTATTTATCAAGGAATTTTATGTCGAACTGTGATATAAAGCACTTTAAATAATTAACGAAAATAAAGAAACGATTAAATGTCACGATATGCATTAATATAATTAACAAAGGATAGTACGTTAAATAATAAATTGGTATGTGAAATTAAAAGTTTAAACTGAACGAAAATTTACACCTTAAACTGTGTTGCAGAAAAATCTTTTAATAATTCATTATAGGAAGAATATGACTATATTATGAAATATGCATCGATATCACTATGATATTTACTTTTTTAAATTAAAAATTTGAACTGTATACACATAAAATAAAACTCTTTAAATATTTCATACAATAAAGAAAAGGTTTACATTTTGAAAAACGTTTTAATATTAACTGACGCTGGTGCATTAAATTATTAATAAATTTGTTGAATTAAAAACTGAAATGGAGAGAAATTTACAATCGAAATTAATATTCATTTAGGATTATTATAGCAAATCCTACAGGGAGCAAAAACGCGCAGTAAAATCCTCTGATTCATTTTATAAAATAGAATATTAGTTTAATCAAGTGACGAAATATTAAAGCAAATCTAATCTAATCGGCATAAAATCTACAACCTTAAAATATGTTCATTCCATATGAAGCCATAGAATATACATTATATAAATAATTAAAATCGGCAGATTGTAGGAATAACTAAAGTCAACGAAACTGAAATGATGTAATATATTACATGGTAAGGACATTCTGCATAGGATAATGTCCTGCAAACATGTTTTCGGTACAAGCTCCGAACATGGTTTGCGTGCTTTGATGTAATTAAAAGGATATATGGATGACAATATAAGGGACATTACGGGACATGTTCTGCGAAGGTCGCTGTGATGGCAAAATATTTTATGAAAGATTTATTATGCTTGTGGGATTATATAAGGAATATGAGAATTGTTTTATATCGCGTATTTTGTTGGTTTGTTGAAAATATGCGCTTTTAAATTCTTGCTGAAAATAAATGGTTTTAAATGAAATAAACCAAGGAGAGTCATCTGATAATTTTAATTAGCTAACTAAATCAAAGCAAAATATTCAAGTGCAAATTAAATTGGAAGATTTCACAATTACTAAATATTTTAATTTAAGAAATACAATAAGGATTTAATTATTTCTATTACGCTATTTCTGCTAAGTTAAAAAGGGGGAGTTAATTTTGTTGCATATTATAACTTGCCGAGATTAATTTAATAATAAACCGATAAGGCACAATAATGAAAGCGTTACTTATAAAATATACAGCATTTGTATTATTTTACGCATTATAACGTAATGTAACAAATTATATCATCAAAAACATGCTCAAAAATAAATATGTTATAAAAATAAGTACGGCAAACTTTAATAAAGATTTTGAACGGAAAATATAATTTCCTTTTAAAAAACAGTATTCCGAGTGATGGCATTTTTATAATATTTAATAAAAACGTTGTAAAACACTTTTATTAAAATACTTATGTGCCTAATTTATATTAATCTATAATTTCTATACACGTATCATTATATATTATATTCATATACAGAACGCAATATCTTTATTTATAAATAAAAACCTTATTAGTAATTGGTAATCACATAAACGCAGACAATTTCGAAAAATTTCAACATTTTATTTAAGAAGTGATTTAATGGATTTAAGAAAATCAATATTATTAGATTCCTTAAAAAATTTGCAAACTTGGATGTTTGATGAAATTAATTGATTTGTATTTGACGATCACAATAAATAATTCCCAAAAAAATCGAAACGTTTTTCGTTCTTTTTTTCTTTAAAGAATTTTTTATAATAAGTTTGTTTATCAAAACACAAATTCATTTTAATAAATACAGTAAGAGATTTCCAAGAAATAAATTCTTAAATAACTAATAATCAAGAAAATTTCGAACTTCGAGAAACTTCGAACTCAGCCTAACTGTGCTTTTAAACGTTGAATTCTTTGTATTCCTATTACAGAAAACATTCCTTCACATATACATACAAGATTTAAATACCGAATTCCTCACAAATAAATAAAATTTCGGAGACTGAACTTGGAAGTTAAGCATCAGACATTTCTTCGAATCCCCTGAGAAATTGTGCGATGAAAAATCACGATCGCAATAAAAAGTTACTCCGATATATTCTTTATTACTTGTACACAACGTTTTTAGTGCGCACAGTAATGTCATTGTATTCCTCACATATACCATACGGCTCAACATTTATGGCAAATTTTATCTCTCATTATCATACAATTGAAGTGATGTAGAAGTATAGCTGAAAGCGTGAAGTCCGCGCAAAAAAACTTTGCAGCTTTGAAAAAAAGTTCCAGAGAATAACGTTCCGATTGTGGAACTCGACAAATAAAAATAAATAAATAATTCAATATTTTCATAAATAAAATTCATTTAGTAGATGTTATTTAGATTTGTAAATCGAATAATTTTAGTAAATATTTTTGAATAGTGCCCTCACTTGAATACATGAATGAGAAATTCAACAAATTCCTGCGCATATCTATCTATACGAATATTTATACGATAAGTATCTATACGAATATTTATACGACACGTATCTATACGAATATTTATACTACTTGTATCTATACGAATATTTATATGATTCGCATCCATGTGAATATTTATACGATACGCATCTATACGAATATTTATACAACACGTATCTATACGAATATTTAAGGGATTTATGAGTGAATATAGCATATTTCCAGAAACAGCTACTCGAGTATTATTAACGAATAAAGTTAAATATGATTTTGACAAATTTAAGAAAATCATGAGTTTTCAATGCAATGTACAACTAAATTATGACACACGTGAAAATTTGTAAATCGAATAATTTTAGTAAATATTTTTGAATAATGCCTTTAGTTGAAAGAGAAATGAATTCCACTAATGAGAAATACAACAAATTTCTGCAAATATCTATACGATATGTATCTATACGAATATTTATACGATTTATGAAAGAATATAGCCTATTTCCAGGAGCAACTCGAGTATTATAAGCGAATAAAGTTAAAAATAATTTTCATAAATTTAAGAAAATAATGAATTTTCTATGCAGTGCATAGCTAAATTATGACACAGGTGAAGCTAAATTATATTGCATAGATGATATACTATTTAAACAGCAAAAATAGCTAGACCAGACATTTTCGTTAAAGTCATTCGTTGCCAAATGCCATATAAAAAAAAAATCTGAAATTTCATTTCTTTTTATTTTGCATTAAATGACACACAGATGTTTTTAAATCGAGAGTTAATTTACATATTTTAGTATTTTATAAATTAAGGTATTTGATTCGCTAGGTTAAGTCTATAATATGCATATGCAAACGCGGTAGAAAAATAATTGGCGAAGTATTTTTTTTCTTTAAAAATCCTAAATAGGAATGGAATAGTGTATGCAATTCACTTTACTAAAAAATATTTATTTTCATTTTTATTATCATGTTAGAATTTCGATTTGTGATACTTTTATACAAAGCAAACAAACCAGTAAAGTACGGCGCGAATATCTAGAGTGATTTAGCAGTTTCTACAAATGATGTAATGTTATTTTATAAATACAAAAACAAATTTGTTGTTATACTACAAATTTTCATGCTGATTAACTAGTGAATATTTTAAATTAATTTTACATTTTGGTCTTTTAATTTCGTATATTATATTTTCTACACAAATGAGAGAAATTAAACGTCACGCATTCCGATTTAAATATTGAAAAGTAAATGAACAATTAATTTATATAAAATAGTAACATATCTTATCGTCAATCGACAAACATAAGTTAAAATATTCATATTTTTAAAAAGGATTAGTTTTTTTCTGAGATATTTTCAAAAAGACACATACAAGATAAATAAATTTCTATTTCTCGCTCTTTAGAACAATTAAAAGCATAAAAATATTAAAAGCAGAGAAATATACTTCAAATAAATTTCAGAAAAAATTATATTCGGTAAAGAATGTGGATTAAGCTAAGAGGGCATTAAAATTTCAATTAACATTCACTAATTTTGTCATATTTTAGGTAATGCGTTTCAAAATCGTTCTGCACTATATTTTTCAATCATACTATTCTAAAACTCATTTTGTAAAAGAATTAAATTATTTCAGAAGTACAAGAGATTATTGGACAAGAATATTTGTAAAAAAAATATTCTCACAGAAAAATTATATTAGATCAAACAAAGACTTAAATTTTGATTTCTACGGCCTAAAATTCCTGTGTCTTACAGATTCTACGATTTAAATAATCTACATCTATAAAAATAAATTAAACAAAAATAAATTAAAAGTAACAAACAATTCATCATGCAAATATTAGCAACATATTTTACAGCCAATCTGTGAATAGGATGGAAAATTTCAAAAGCAGATTTGCGACAAGAAAGGATTTTGTTTTCAAGATTCTTTAATTCTTCTCTAATACATCTAATTTTTTTAATAAAACAATAAAAATACGAAATTATCTGATTTTTAAGATAAAATACTTAAAATATCGTCAAGAAAAAGATATATTCGTTGAAGAATGTTTCCTAATTTTATGATGCAATGGTTTCAATCAAAATCCACGAATCTCCGTCACATTTCAAGAAATGCGTTTCATGATGGTTGGGACAGATTTTTTAAAGAGCTAAACGTTAGGATATAGTTTCAAATTTTTCCTATTAAAAATGTTTAATTAAACAATTTTTTAAAACTGATTTACTTACTATTATTATATAATTAATTTGTATTAAATTCTATAGTTAAAGTAATTTAATACTATACAAGCAAATACACTTAGCGTGAAATAATGCAAGATAGATAAACAATAACATTAAACTTGTTTTAATGTTGATCGAAGAACATAATTAAATATTTCCCCAAGATAAGATTTATAACAGTTTCCACAGTTTTTTAATTTGATCGGCTTCAAATTTTCAGCGAAATGTATTTTAAATGAGAACTGCCTGAAAATATACGAAGTTTTACTGGAAAATATTTAAAATAAATTCACGAAAATCGTGCAATCGACGAATGATGTTTTCTAAATTAATAAAATAACAAGTTTTTCCCAGCATTAGAGATTTTCGCTTTACTTTAAAAAATGCATTTCAGAATCACCGCATTCTTACATCTCACAATATGAAATTATTTAAGATTTTGAAACAGATTACTTTCGAGTCAAACTTAAAAAGTTGAAAAATATTTCGAAAGATATTTCCACTTTAGAATCGATTAAAGATTTTTTTGATAAAGCAAAAACTTTTATATCTTTTTTTTAACCCTCCGCCAGTATCAAAAGAATTGCTTCAAAACGCCACAACGGTATCCTTCATAAGAGTTAACTTCACTTAACCGAAGGTTATCAGCAACGACGAAGCCGTTCGGCGTGAACCGTCTGAACAACTTTTTTTCAAGTGCAAACGAAAAGAGAGGATCCATAGTTTCGCGTTCGGACCGGTTATCCGGCATCTGACACAGTAACATACTTAAAAATAATAAACATTTGCGCGAAAGATGAAAACGGAAAGGATATGATGGGGGGGAAACAATCACAGCTTGACGCAATCTGTCATCACATCAAAATAAAATGAAAAAAGCAACAACTCGCACAGCAACATCCATCCGTCTCGTTATCAAACATAAAAGCGAGCGCAATATTTAAAGCAACGGATCAAGACACAAAAGAATGATGGAAAGGGGGATAGGGAGGGAATTAAATACAACAAAGACATCGAAAAAGACAGAGAGAAAGTGAAAGGAAAATGAGAAGCACAAAGAAAAAGGTGGAAAAAAAATGAAGTTTTGTTTACATACCCGGGGTCGTGAGCGGCATCATTTTGGCCTGGGTTACTGGAACAATTTTGATGTGTTTCATTCTCCATTGTCCAGTCAACTATACTTGGACTAATTTTTGCCGGCAAAAAAGTGCGTGGTGTATATATATAATCAAATATATATATATATGTATATATTCAAATAGAATAATTATTTTTTTACAATAACAACAAGGCGCACAGTTTGTTTATATTGATTTTTTTCTTTGTATGTTTGTATTTGTATTTTTTTCCACAGCAGGAACGTTCACACTACTAAACGGACACACAACTGTTTGGTTGTATTTTGTGTTGTTTCCCAAAAAACTACGGCCTAACTACACTAAAAAGGGTACTGCTGCACAATCTAAGACCCCCACTACTGCTTTTGGTCTCCTTGCACACACTACACCTACGATGGTCGAAGCTGAGAGCACGCCGCTAAGGGTTGCCACAAAATGAGGGGTTTCCAGAGGGTTTGCTCGCCAAACTCTCTCCCCGCTCCTGCTCTGTCAGTCGCTCGCGCGCCGCGGAGTGGAAAGGGTTTGATTTTTTTTTCAGAACCGATTTTTCAACACGAGCCTCCTTCCTACTCTTTTTTTTATTTTTCTTCCGCTGTTTTTACCTTTCTGGATGGCATCAGTCAACTGAGTACCGTTCATCGGGCTGAAGGTTTCGTTTCCGCTGCTTGTTTCTCTCTTGTTTTTTTTTGTTGTTGTTCGCAGAAATTAATATCTGGATTCTCTCTTTTTTCGGCATAATGATCTGTTTATGCTTTGAATGTATTTGGCTCCAATTAAGGAACGAAATATACAGAAATGACTCGAATAGGTGACTTTAATTTTTATTTTTATTATGAAGTTTTAAGGCACATTCTCTCGAACTTAAAGTATAATGTGGGATTTTTTTTCCTTCCTTTTTTTTTTCTTTTACTTAATTTTTTTTTCTTTTGTTTATATTTTGGTTATTGTTTTTAAACAGAAATTTTTAACTATTCTAGAAATTTGCTTTCTAACTAGATTAAGTTTTATGCAATTTGGAGAAGTTATTTGAATACTCTACAGTTGCTGCCATTGTAATCTTAAAGCTTCAAATTCACAAAATTCTCGTTTGCAGAACTACGTAGTTTTGATTTTTTTTTCACTACATTTCCTTTTACATGACAAAACTATGAAAAAAAATTCTTCTTTTTTTTTTATTATCTAACATATGAAATTATTCGTAAGTTCATAAAATATGAACATGATGAAATTGATTAGGTATTTAATTTAAGAATAATTTTGATGCGTGTACATCAATCTCAACGCTTTAATGAGGTAGTTAATTTTTTTAGTCGTATAGATTTTTAAAAATAAATGCTGTGTATTACATATATCTGATTAGATAAAAACTGATATAAGATTTGAGTTGAAATAATATCAATTATTAATCCCTTATTAACAAAAATAGTTTTTTTACAACTCCATGTATTTAATTATGAATTTATTTGATTTAGATATTTTAAACAAAAACAAATAAATTTTTTGTTCTTATCTTTTTCTTTCATTTCGCATTTGAAAAATTAATCCTATTACAAAATAATTCTAATCATTACACACACACGTGTGTGTTACAGTAAAAGAGATTAATTGGTTATAATTAATAATAATCAATTATGATAGAATAGATTATAATCAGAACCATGCTGTGCACCCGAAATAGAAAATATTTGCTTTCTAATTGCTCTAAATTTACATATCAACTTAAATTCCCATATAACAAAATAAGAAACGTTCGACTAAACATTTAAAATCATGTGTTTCAGACTTTTGTTTAGTCCTTGATTAAAAACTTACATTCGTGTCCAATAGCGATTATTTTAAAAGGTATTTATTCAAGATGTTTATTATTTAAAGAATTGAAAGAACGTGGAACAATTTATTATATTTTGCCTAGGTATGAGGAAGATATAATTTTTTTTTTAAGAAAAAGGTTTTCATTACTTTGCCATTCGGGCCTTCTTCCTTTTTTTTATTTACTATTGCTGTTTTTAGCTATTTGAACGTCAGCCATGAACTAATTACTCTTCATCCGACTAAAGGCTTCATTTCTATGAGGTTCTGTTTCATTATTCAAAGAAATTAATATCTGGAGCTTTTTTATTTTGAACCGAATGATTATTTCTTTTTGTCGTAAAGATCTATCTCCTGAACTGTAAGAAATTAATTTTAATCTTACTCCGGAGAGTGATTAAAACAACCCTTTTTATTACAAATGCATCATTTTAGCACTTTTTTCCGCTCAACATTCTATAATTTTATAATTGATTTTTAAAATGATTTATTTCTTACATTTTTGGATTTGAAGAAAAAGAATGTTAATGAAGAAATTTGATTAAAGAATTAAAATTATTTAAAACAAAAATAAGTTTAAAATAAAATTTTTTAAATTTCTCTTCATTCAATCCTTTCATTCCTTTACTTCCTTTTAAACTATTTAAGTAAATTCCTTTTTATTCAAACTCCCACTTTCTTTATTCTTTTTACTTCCTTTTTTATTTAAAAACTTTAAAAATTCGTGAAATATTATATATAATGTGTGTGTAAAATGAATTTGCGGAAATAGTGAATCTGTTTCCGCTCTAGTTATATATATATATATATATATATATATATATATATGTGTGTGTGTGTGTGTGTGTGTGTGTGTGTGTGTGTGTGTGTGTGTGTGTGTGTGTGTGTGTGTGTGTGTGTGTGTGTATTTTATTAAAAAATTTTTACACTTAATCTGAATATTTATTATCAAATTTAAACTTAAAAAATGATGTTAAAATTATTTGAATAATTTGCTATTTTATGCCCTGTACCTTATTTCGTAAGCAAAATTCAGAAATTTCTCAATTTTCAATATTATTTATAATAAAAATGAATGTGTGTTTGTGTATGGTGTTGACGTTTTACAAATTAGTCTGCTCGACTTAAAGCTGTCAAACTTGGCATATATTACATAAACGGCAGGTAGTCTTTGGTGGGTAGAAATGTGCGACTTGGAACAATTTTTTTCCTAAAATTTTAATTAATTAAAAATTAAGCAAAATTTTGATGTTCTTTCGCGGTAATATACAAATAATATTACGGGACAAAATGGTTTTTAGATCATCTTAAAATTAATATATATATATATATATATATATATATATATATATATATATATATATATATATATATTGATGAATAATTTTTATCATATTAGTTAAGTTTCTTATTTTTTCGTCAATTTTTAAAGAATGTTTTAACCGTACTTTCAAAAACTTTATTTTACAAATGTAATCTTTAAAAACAAAATGCGTCCATTTTTAACAATTGTTGTTTAATATAAATGGATACATCATATATGTAATTAATATAATTGGATGTAGGAAAATATATTATCACTCGTATTCACTTGAACATTTCTTTCTTATTGTAATGCACATAGTTTTTTGTTGAATCAAAGAAATCTTTATTGAATAATTCTCTAAGCTAATACACGAATTTCGAAAAATATTTTTTAGTGCCCTTAAAACTTCATTGCTGAATGATTACAGTTTCTAAATATTTAGTTACGGCGAGAATAGTTTTCTATTATTTGATTTTAAAGCATTTTTTTTTGCAAATCAAATTTGAAATCTTCGGTGAGGTGACAGAAAATTAGAGATAGATATTGCACAATGAATGAAAAGGTGTAAGGCTTTTAAACTAACACATGTAACATGCCTATCAGATTTGAAGTTTAAAAATATTTTTCAGATGAAGCTTTGAAGAACAAATTACATAAAATACTCAAATTGAACTTTTCCTCGGTGAATTAACTGATCCCCGAAGAAGGTAAGCATAAAATAAAGAAATTAATTTTTAACTAAGCTTTAAAAATTAATAATTAGCATTTTAAAACTCTTTTGGTGTCCGAAATAATAAAATTAATTAAACTTACTTTGATGACTACTTTTACAATTTGTTCATTATGTTTTATACTTAGAATATGATATAGAACAGCTTAGACATATTATTTAACAATTTGTTAAGACATTATTTTAGTGAACAGGTGAAAAAAAAAAGAAATTGGGAGTATTTTTCTTCGTCTTTCTTGCTAAATCTTAAATGAAGATGTCACTTTTGTAGTGTAAGTCTTTTTAATAGCAAAAGCTACTAAAACTACATTAATGAAAACTGAATAATACGTTTTTTCCCCAAGATAATTTTAGATTCTGAAAAGAAGAAAAAAAAAATCATCATAAACTGAATTATAAGGAACAGCGAAATTGAAAGAAAGAAAAGCAAAATTCTATAATTTGAAAGCAACGGTAAAAACAAAGTTCGTTGCCATGCAATAAGAAAAAAAAAAATAAACTGAATCCTGCGCTTAAATTGATCTAATCTAATCATCACTGTATAGTTATTAAATTAATTTTTTTTTTCAGGAAACACGAAAGTAAATAAATGCAGTAATAAAAAAAATGTCTATGATATTTTTTCTTAGAATCAAGCAGCAAAGTAGGAAAAATCCAATGATTGAAAGTGTATGTATTATTTTCATGGTAGTATAAACATTTTATGAATTTAAAAAAATTCCCTTTTTGTGTAACTTATATACAGAAAATGCAATTTGTAAAAAGTTGTCATTTAATACATTTGAAGTAGATCTTCAATTCTGTGCAAGAATTTCAACTATCCAACAGATTTCGTTTTTGATTTAAAATAATACACATAGACAAATGGACATTAAGACATAATTAAAAAAATACCTTTATCTTTGATGCTAGCTAACATCTTTAGGACATATTTTGGAAGCACTCAGACAAGTCTTGAAAATTAAATATTTTTTAAGTGTAAATCTGCTTATTTTTTAAATTAAAAATAAGTAAATTAAACTAATTAATTAAATTTTTAAAAAAACCGGCTCTGAAAACCGGCTTTATAATTGATGAGATAAATCAGAAATTCCATCGAACGTTTAAGGGAAATTTGAAGAAATTTCATAGTATATTAATAATATCATGCTAAAAAAACATTATTTACATATTAAAATTACATTACCTTACTAAAAATTACATTACATTATTAAATTACATTAATTACATTATTAAAAAACATTATTTATATTATAATTTGTAAATACATTTCGCCGTTGTTTCTGAATTAAAAATACTAATTCATGAAATTGCATAATACAAAATACTAGAGACTTTTTATGTGTTAATATAATAAGTTTGAACTAAAAGTACTCAAGCAAATCTTAAAAATTAAATATTTTTGAAATCTAAGTATATTTTTTAAAAATCAAATATTATTCTATGAAAGCCGACTTCACAAATGAGCACATTATAGAACATTTGAATAAGATATGAAGATTAATTATTTATTCATCAGAAGTCGCACAATAGATTCGAAAAATGTGTCAAAATTAAAGAAGATATTGGTCGGGAATAGAAATTGTATTCTGAAAAGCTAGGTTTTTGAATTTTAAAGTGACTAAAATGGTTTTTATGTATTAATATAATTCGAGACTATTGTTTGAAAAGATTAAGACTTCGATTCATTTTTAATTAACTAAAAATTTATTGTAGAATTTGTAAAACCTCTTTTTTTTAAATTTATTATTTAAGAGGCAACTTTTTATCCCTATTCATTAGTTGTAATTTCGGAGATCTGTCTTATTAAACGTTTTAGAAAATTAATTTACAAGCCTTAAGCCTTTTTTCAAATCTTAAAGTATTACCGTTTTTAAAAAAATTGGAAAAATGAAAAGTATTTCGAAATGTAATCAATCAATAATTGCAAAATTACTTTTTGATTGCTTAAAATCGAGTTTGTATCAGGAAAAGCAACCAAATGAAATACTTGCATAATAATTGCTTAAATAATTTTTGATCCTTGTTTTTCAGTTTTCATAACTAAAATTTTATTAAATGAATATGAAATAACCTTTCATCATTGATGAAGCTTTATTAAAAATTTACATACCGTTTGTTATCGGATACAAAAGCCTTCCTCGCTCATGCGCATGCGCCGTGGGTATTGATTGCATCACAATAAGAGTCAGAAAATTCAGAAGGAAACATTTACATTATACAGGAAACATCGATTATTATCGAATTTAATTGAAATAGCATCTAAGATAATCCTCAAAATTTGAGTTTGCTGTATGAACAATAAATGCAATAGTTTCTAATTAAAATGAAATAGTGCGCTTCAAAATGACAAGAGAAAATGACTAAAAGGATCTAACGGGACAAAGCCAAATCCTAATAACTCCAAAAATGTGCTCGTCTCTTTTCACTGCACGGCGTCCTTCTGTGGGGTAAAATCTCCCAAAATTGGCAGCAATGAGATATTAAATGAAACAAAAATGGCGGTTGAAAAAATGTCATACGTGAGGTTAATATGATATCCATTTTGAATAAATGGCTCATGTTTTAATAAAATAATATATTCTTTTTAAAATAAACATTTTTTTTAAAGTTCAGGTCAGAATTTTTTTTAAAAAATTATAACAATTTAAACAGTGAATATTTTTAAATAATATTAAATGAAATGAATATTATTATGCATTTAAAAAAGGCAAAGATACAGATTTTTTATATTAATCAACACTAACAAAGAAAGCATCATTTTCAATAATGTCAAAATATTCTTTAAACACATTACTACTTACCCACATATTTAAAATATTTTTTACGTTGTTTTATAATTATTTTCATTTATTAAAAAGAATATTGTATTAAATTCATTTTACGCTTATTATTCGAAGAAAAACTAAAATTAATTGGTTTTCTCCTATTTCGTAACGAAACTGTTGATCTAATTTTCTCGAAATTCATAAAATTTCCGCTGAAAAAGTATGATCACCTACGCCTCTTTTTTTTTTAATTGAAACTAATATTAGTTTTTAAATCTATTTAATAAAACTCTAAAAATTCTAAAAAATAAAATTAAGCCTTTTTAAAATTAATTATAAGGTAATATAAGTTTTTAATTAAAGAATTTTATTTTTGTTACCGTTTAACTTAAGAATTGGGAAAAGGTTGTAAAAATAAAAAAATAAAAACGATAAGAACATTTTTTTTGCATTAAGATATATAATGTATTGAGTATATGATTAGGTCTCTATTGAAAAAACATGTTTTTACATACTATCGTAGGTGTCATCTTTCATTTCAAAGTAAATGTTTTGAAAGAAATTTTGTCATAATGGGTTTCAATTATATTCGTTCACCACTTTATACATATAATATATCCTTAATTATAGTTATTAAATTCTTTATCATAAATTTTCTAAAATATTTTTTATCGTAATACTTACTTTTTAAATTCTTATTTCGAAAATAAGTGAAATTTGTTCAATTAAATTCTATTGGTTAGAATTTACAGCAGAATTAAATATATTAAATGCTTTTTTGTAGTTTCAAGTGATTATTATAAATATTTTTCTATAAAATGATTGCAATTTTGCGGAATTGGTCTGAGGTGTCTTGATCTCTAAGAAATAAGACAATAATATTTTTTTGCTTTAAGTACAGATTAAATTTCATATCACACAACTACAACAAATCAAATGTCAGGTAAGTAATATTAAAAGTAACAACAAAAAATATAAGCATCCCATTTAAGTGACTGTCTCAAGTTTTTAAACTTTCGCTTAAGTTATAAAATTAATTTAATCTTAGAATATTAATTATTGGTAATTAATTTAATTGTTATCGACTATTAAAAGATATTCAGAAGGCTGAATTTATATTTCAACCGCTAGATCATGTGCAGAAAAAGAAAAGAAAAATAACTGGACAATGTAGCAAGAAACGTTGTTATAAATTTGACAGAGATGAACAATTTTTTATCGACATTATTGATTATTAAAAGATATTCAGAAGGCTGAATTTATATTTCAACTGCTAGATCATGTGCAGAAAAAGAAAAGAAAAGAAAAAAACTGGACAATGTAGCAAGAAACGTTGTTATAAATTTGACAGAGATGAACAATTTCTTATCGACATTATCGACTATTAAAGGATATTCAAAAGGTTGAATTTATGTTTCATCTGATGGATCATGTGCAGAAAAAGAAGAGAAAAGAAAAAAAACTGGACAATGTAGCAAGAAAAGTTGTTATAAATTCGACAGAGATGAACAGTTTTTTTCGAATGCTTTTATTCCTTTTGAATCCTTATAGATTTATATCGGTCTATTATATTTAACACATTATCACATTGTAGATTATCATAAGAATCATAAAATACCATAAACGAATTGCTGCTTATAATATATACAGCCGTTTTTATGATTAATTCACTTGCCAAAGGAATTTTTTTGCATTTAATTTGATTTAAATTTTTTACTCATAATTTAAGATTTATGGTTTCTTAAATAAATTATTTTAAACTTAATTTTTAACGATAAATTTAAGGAGCATTATTTCAATAGTCTTGCACAATTTCCGCTCTTTTTATGCATAAATCTTCTTAATAGAATCCATCATAACTTTCCCTTTCTCCATCATCTAACTGCATGATGCCATATGCGATACTTTCTTATTCCATACAAGACATGTTGTTAATTCCAGTAATAAACTCGTTGATAGAATTTACATATATTATGCGAACTCGTTCAAACGATTATTAACTGGAATGAATTATGCTGAAAAATTTTTTTAGAATAGCAAGTATAAACATCTATTCTTAATAAACTCGATATCTAACCTTAATATTAATTTCGTTATATATTTTTCAAAAACTGAAAAAAAAAAGGAAAAATTAAAATTGCTACTCGAAGACTATGAAAGTAAGCAGAACTTTAAATTCTTCGTCTTTAACATGGGAATAACGAACACAATAGACAATTAAATATTGCTGAAACATTCAAAAAGCTTAAATTTGATTACAATAAATTGGAATAACGTGTGTGTGTGTTTTAAAACACTGTAAATATCCATTTTGAGTAATAATTTTTCGGGAAATTATCGATAAAAGTCAATTTTTTATTTCATTTTTAATTGATTAAAAATTTATGATTAATACAATTTCATTTTGGAGGTTTATTAGTCGGCGTTTGTCCTTTTTGTTCAAACAGTTTGCCTTAGAGAAACTAACAGACATCCCGGCTGTCTCACTCATTCATTTTTGTTAGTAGTAAATATTATGATGAAATAGATAGTAAAAAAAGACAGTTATTTTAGGATTGTTAAAAGTTTCATATATTATACTGTAATGAATTCTAACACACGTTAAAAGTTTTGGTAGATAGTATTTTATACTTATTACACATTTTCAAATAAATGGTTGTTATAGAAATGAAAGTTTTTTTCCCTTAAATTTTTACACATATAATATATTATTATCCACTTTATAACAATTTATTATTTGAAGCTTATCCATAATCAAAGAAGACAGAAAGAGATAAGATTTTTTAAAAAGTTTTAAATATATTTTTAAAATTATTAAATATCTTAATATTATCGAAATCGCGAAAAATATATTTCGCAAAATAAAATATTATCGACATAAAAAAAATTATTAAAGATGGGTTATTATAGATATTTTATATTACGATATAATAGATAGTTATAGACATGAGAGATTTTCGTCGATACAGTTTGATACTTATGTATTTCAGGTTAAAGATTATTATAGACTTTAAAGATCTTTATAGATGTATACAGACTTTATAAAAATTTATAATTTATAGCCCATCAATAATCAAGAGAGAGATAGGCTCTTTTTAAGCTTTGAATGCTTTCAATACCTTTATAAAAAAGAATGTTATTTACAATAGAGAGGATAGGTTATTATAAATACTATATTTTATAATAAAACAAGTTTTTATAGAAATTTTTATTGTTTTAAAGTGTTGGCTACATTTATTAAAGTTAACATAAATATGAGTTTTTAGTTGTTCTTATTGATTACCGTGTATAATATATCCATTTTCTTGCGATATAAAACCGTAGAACGAGATACAAAATAAGACTCAAAACGCTGATTCTATTTTATTTCATTTATTTTCACTCATTTACTAATTAAATCAATCATTTGGAGTGAAATATTTGTTATTCTAGAAAAATTAAACCTTTGGAAGATTCATTGCTGTTACATATTTATTTAATACGATATTGGCTTCTAACTTTCATACAAATAAAACAACTTTATACGCGAAATATAGACTTTATTATTGCAAAGCTTTGTTCATATTATGTAAAAAAATCAAAATTCTAAATACAATAAAGTTGTTTTGAAAAATTATTTCTGCACTAGACTCCAATCCAATAAAAATGAAAGCTTTCGTTATATAAACCAATTTGCAAGATTAATATGGGATTACCGTTCAATTTTTCCACGCTAAATATTCGTAAACTATTAGTTCCTGATTCATAGCTATTTGAAAAGAAATAGCGTATTATTATTAAATAATTTAAACCCACTGAACCTGGAAACATTTTAAGAGGATTATGAGCTCCTTTGTTGCGAAATGAAACTTTTATTCATCGGATGACTAGTTTTCTTAAATGAATAATCTACAGCTTATTCTTTAAAGGAAAAGGTGGGATACAGATTAAAAGTGTATATACAAAGGTTAATTTGATATTATTCGGTCGGATTTTTTTTTTCGCACTAAAGAAGCGTATATTGAGTTTGGTCATTTTGTCAGTCATATTTTGTTATTAAGATTTTTGAAGTATAAGTCTCGATAATGGGTAAATATTCTTTCAAATCTAATAAGATCTAAGCGATTTTTGAGGGAATTGATAGTCTTGTCAGTCATATTCTGTTATGAAAATTATTGGTGTAAAAGTTTCAGGAGGTGTGCAATATTTATTTAAAAAAGAGAGACGTTAATAATAATTAGAATTAATTATTACTATTATTAAATTTGCATTGTTTCTAGACAGAGAGAGAGAGAGAGAAATGTAATGAAAATAATGTTATATTGAATAAGCTAATACTGAATACTGAAGGTGATTCAAATTTCACATGCAAACTGTCAGGAAAGAAAAAAGTGTACAAAAATAAACCATGATTTTATAAAAATATTGGTACTTGTTTATTTTTACGTCCCCCACAATAAATCGCTAAAAAAATCGAACCGCCGTCAACTTAGAGATTAGCAACTCGAATTTGGCATAATCTAAAAAATCAGCAAAAAAAAAAAAAAAAAAAAAAAAAAAGGAATTTGGCAATTGGCAACTTGGAGTTGACATAATCTGAAAATCGCCAAAATGAACAAATAATTAAATAAATTATACAAACCATCATCCACTTGGCGATAGGCAACTGGCGTTGGCATAATCAAAAAATCGTCAAAAAAAAAAATACATCGTGAACTTGGCTATTGGCAAGTCAGCATTGGCGCAATCTCAAAATCGCAATATATACCTTGATGCTGTAAAAATGAATAAGTACCAAAATATTTGACTGTAATATCATCTAGATGAGCTAGAGAGCGCATAAAGATGCAGAAGTAAAAAAGCAAAAAGGATGGAAAATCTTTTATTTGACGTCATTTTATTATTGTACAATATGCGCCATATCAGTTTCACACCAAAGCAGTTATGTATTCTTCAAAACGGTGATATATAGATTGGAACCTCGTTTAGAAAATATCCAATATTTTTCGCAAAGGCGGATATTCTTGAACGAGATCTTGATATCCGCCATCTCATAAGTGTAAGCATTTGTAGTTTATACCTGCTATTGAATATTATTTTTTTATGTTAAGCTATTTTCACAAAATAGAGGTAAATGGGTGTTTTTCGCCAGCTATTCATGCGAAGTTTGGCTCCCTTAAAATCAGTTAGGCACAATTTTTTAAAAATCTATCCCTATTAAATCGAATATTTAAATGAATAATGATGAAATATTAGCACAACTGTCAACTACAGTATCTTCTATCTAATTCGGCTGCAATCATATTTCATGTGATTTTTTTTTTTTTTTTGCTTGTGTTACTTAAAATTTCTTTAAAATTTTATTTGTTCGTTGAATTTTGAGCATATGATGCAAGCACTCCAAGAGTGGAGAGCAAATATTTTGATTAATGTTTTTGTTGCCTTTTATTTAAAAATCATTCAAGAATTTAATTCAAATTTAAAACAATTGATAGCTGTAGATTTAATTCAACAGCTTCTACGAACAAGCCCGCTGCTACGAAGATAGCGATTTTAAGCCGGTGGGGGAGCGTCTCTTGTTTTTATAGTAGCGCCATCTAGGGCCAAGAGAACGACTTGGCTACACACACGTCACAGCCCTTTTTACAGGGCGGACTTCATTCACACATCCACATATCGTAATTTAGACCTGAATCAGAGAACGACCACCCCTGATCCAGTACCCCCAGTGGTATTACTCTCGACATGGAGGACTCTTGTGGCCACGAGAGATTTATACGCGCGTCAGCCAACAAGCTCGAGGGGAATCTTCGGCGGGGTTCGAACTCGCAACCTAAGGGACACAAATCCAACACCAGGCTATCCCGGCTTTAATAATAATAATAGTCATAATAATTGCATTCTCATCCTTTTTTTCCCTTCAAATTCATTGACATTAAGGCCCATTTTCTGTTTTAAAATTCAACTTTAAGAACGTGAATTTTTTCAACATCAAAATACTTCTTTTGTTGACCGATTTTTTTGTGCAATTTGATTATTATTAATTGACGACTATTAATAACTTGACTCCTCTAATTCAATCCTTCCATCGTTTTGTCACTATAATATTACTATACATCTAGATAGACAAACATACTCCTTGTAGGATTTGGTGTTTAATTTCGATTTAGATATAGATTAAAAATGGGATAATCACATGCTAAAGTTTATATCGTCATGATTTTGAGCAAATGCAATAAAACAAATAAACCGTCTCATCGCAGAAGACTGCGAAAAATCTTAATACGATTTTATACACAGTTTTCCCCGTCTATTTTTTTCTGAAAAAAAAACGTAGATGGGCGAAATTCTTTTACTTTGAATTAGCCAGAATACATTAGTGATAGTGATCGGTTCACAAACATACCGGAAGACAAACATAAATTGAAAAATGTTGTTTTGGATTCGAAGATGAACTAAAATCTTTTATATACACGAAAATATGGAGGTTCATTTTTTACTGAGAATGATACTTTCTTTGTGTTAAGAAAAGTGTAAAACAGAAATATGGCATTTCAAATATCTATTCTTTTAAACTAAAAATCTTGAAAAAAAAAACTATATTAATTATTATTATTTTTTTTGTGAAATTAATCGTTTATTATTCTTTGGTAACCGGTTCATTCATTTGGAACATTTACTTTCTTGTCTCTTAGACGATTAATTTGGAATACGTTTATTTAAAGTTTTGCCTTGTTATTTGATAGGATTTAAAAACATGAGTTTAATTGATTAACATGAATTTAATTACAGCAAAACAGGAATTTAATTATAGCAAATTACTAAGCATGCAAATTATGTTGTGCTGTGATGGTACGTTTATGGTACTTTACAAGCCACTGACAGCGATTTAAGCCGAGTGAGCGTTTCTTGCTTTTTCAGTTGCACCAACTAGGGCCAAGAGTGCGACTTAGCTACTTCATGCGTCCCATTCGCTTGCACAACCCCTTTTTACAGGGGGTACCTCACAGACAGAACACAGAAGAACAACCATGTCCGAATCGGGACTCGGACCCGGGAGGCCCAAATCACGGGGAAGATGCGCTACCCCTATGCCAGGATTACGGCGTGTGAATTAAAAAAAGTTTATATTCTAAGAAACAAAAGCTGTAGTGAAAATACTATTTCGAGTAAATGTCCAATTAAAGCAATTTTTTAAAAATTTTGATATTGCTAAAAGTAAATGATTAAAGGTTTTAATAAATAAATTGAATTTCATCATGACATTAAAGATATTTTGGCAAATTTTACATTAAATAAAATTTTAAAAACTTAATAAAAATAAAGAAAAACAGTGAAATGAAATTAATATGATTAAAAATATAATTTTTTTGAGCTTTAAGATAATGCAAAAACCAGTTTCATGAGAAAATAATTTTGAAAGTCATAATCTTCAGTTCCCATATGCAAGTCATTGTCAATTACTCCATCTAGCGACTATTAAGTCTACTTCCGAGCTCAGTATTTTCTGATGCCTGCTCTAACCATCTCGATTTTTTTTTTATCTCTGCGTTAATGGGGTTTTGGGAACCTGGCGTGTCCCCACCAGAGCATTTCTAAAAATATTTGATTTTCTAAAAATCAGTTTTAACATTGGAAAAAGCATGTATTTTTTCAGTGTTAAATTATATGTGTGTGTGTGTATATATATATATATATATATATATATATATACACACACACACTAAGAGAGAGATAGAAAGAGAGATTTTAAATTTCTCTGATGAATTTTAAATTTGAATCCTAATTAGTTTTTCAATTATATGTTAACTTATTGCATATTCATTTCTTTAAACAGAGCTATTTAAATTCCGAAACTCGTGAAAACAAAACGTATATTTCAAAAATCCCGTAGAAAATGTGTATATCAAAATTATATTGAATTCGATGATAATTGGATGTTCTGAAATATTCATAAACTTTCATTCCATTCCGTTGAAGGCGTGATGAGAATTTGAAAAAGCTATGTCTAAGTATTAACTATAATATTTTGAATAAAATGTTCATAAATATTTTAAATATCCAAACGATTTCAAAGGCAACCTAAAAAGGAATTTAACGTATATAAAATTCTCCTAAATATATTCATTTATAAATGCATGGATTAAATTTTCATTTTTTAAACTTTTTATCATCATATTTTATATGAATAGTTGATTTAACTTGCTTCAACGATTTCTAGTATAAATTAGAAAATTCTTTTTCATTTTTCTAAAGTTCTTTCATGACAATCATGTTTCTTGGGGTGTTTTTTTTTTTTTTTTTTTTTTTTTTTTTTAAATACTGCTATTTATTCAATAGAACAGGGAATATTAATTCTAGTTTCACGACATATTTCAGATTTTGTCGGATTGAATTAGCTAGGAATTATTAAAAAGTTCAGTTATTTATTTTCTGTATGACTGGGAAAACTGATGAATTAATAAAATGGAAAGAATTTATGTTTTGTTGAAATTTTGGAGTCTTGGGCTATTTTATCATAGTTTTACTTGCATAGTAAAAATTTTGATTTACAAATTTAAGAGTTAATTCAATTAAGGCGAATATAGATGGTTTTAATATCTGTAAGTTGCTCAAAAATTTCAAATTGTATGATTTTTTCATATTTGTCAAACCTTTCTACAACTATTAATAAAAGTAGTAATTCAGTATAATAAAATAGCTGCCCCTTATTGAATTAATCAAATTATGATGCCTTTCTGCAATAAATCAGAAGTTAGTCTAACATGCTTAGTAAGTCTGTGGTTATATTTTTTCTCATTTTGTTTAAACCTTCCGCCATCCTCTCCTGTCCACGAAAATTTCTCCCCAGCGCTCCTCTGTTTATTCCCACATTAGAACTAACAAAAATAAAAACTCAAACAAGTAAACATGTACAAAGCGTTTAAAGTTTTGAAACGTAGAGGAACGCCTAGGCGCATTACGGGTGCCCTGCAGACGTTTCTAGACGCGTTACGGACGACGAAGAGGTTAAAATAGCATGTTGGCAATGTTTTATGTTTAGCTTTGTCATACAATAAAAGCAATTTGACATGCAATTGCTTGATATATATATATATATATAACATTTGGTAAGAAATTTTTTATAACTCAGAACCATTGAGCAAAACTTGAAATAATTATAATAAATATTTGCAGCAAAAGCTGGCGATATCACATGACAAAATATTAAATGTAAAAGATTATTTTAATACTGGAATTCTTTCTATCGTCACCAGCTTTACTTTTACTAATTAATGAGTTTGTAAGCATATTATTATATTTACTTTTAGATCATATAACATTATGTCACCAATTCCGTCAAAGTTTTTGACTCTAATTTTATTGTCTTATTTATCCTGTGTAATATGTTCATAAATAAAACAGAAAAACAGCTCTACAAAATCATTACGTTTTTAAAAACATAAATATCCGATTTATCTATCTTCTAAATTTTTCAGTATTGTAACTTCACATTCTTGTTCATCTTGTAAGCTACATATATATTAAAAATAAAACTTTTTAGTTCTCAGCAAAGGAAGAAAATCAAGCGATTAAATACTTGATGAAACACTGAAATAACACCTAATGAAACAGTTTACAGTACAGTTAGAAACAATACAGATGAACAGTTAGTAAACATTAATATCTGTTGAAACTGTTTGAATTTTATTGCAACAATTTAATTTGTTGTAGAAATTTATGTCAAAGATGTATTTAAAAAATGATAAAAATTCAGAAAAAAATGTGCACAGACAATTAGTGACATTATAAAGATGGTTTTCTGGGTTTTAAAATGATGTAAAATTATTATTCTTTTTTTTTTTTTTGCTGCGATTATCGTGGAAAAACACCAAAAATTTACTTGATTTTTATTTAAACTAAATTCATATAAAATATAACTTAGAGGCGCATTTTATTCTCAAAAGTACATATAAGCAAAACTTAGCATTTGTATCAAACGGTTTGACATTTAGGCGCCAAAACACACACACACACACACACACACACACACACACACACACACACACACACACACACACACACACACACACACACACACACTTTACTATTAGTAGAGATTAAATGTGGAAATTTGCTGCACCGAACAGTATTATACTCTTGTAATATTATTAATATTTAATACTGGCTGAATTATTAATAATATTTAATGGCTGATGCAAAATTTAATCAACTATTGTGAGTAGCAACGTATATATGCGTTTGCAATATATTATACATAATACCTATCGTCTTTTAAACAGTGAATTTAAATCTCCATCAACCTTTAAAAACTAAATAATCGAGTTTTAAGCCAAATTTTAAGTAATAATAAAGCTGAAAATCATTTCCAAGTATTGGAGACATTTTTTAATAACAATAAAATAAAAGTATTGAAGTATCTCTCTTGAAAGAGAACCGTGTGAACATGGTCAGTTTTATAAGCAAATCTTGGTCATCGCCATTTTGTTTGCTTATTAATATTGCGCATGTGCCATGATAATAATTTTTTTTAATTCTCAAAAAGATAATTATTCAGTTAATCGTCCCAAAATCCTCATTAAGCCACTTCTTATGCTTTATACTATTTGTGAGAAAAAAATTGAAAGAAAAATTTAGTAGTAATTCGGATTTCTTAGTGTATTCGGATTTCAAGCATTTAAGCTTTATTTAAGCAGGTTATCAATGTTTACCCTTAATATAAATAAAGATTAGTATATATATATATATATATTTCACGTGTCATAAACAACTGGGCCTTAGACTAAATTTTGCGCACTTATTATATAATAAGAAAGAATACTGTCAAAATTTTAATGTATAAAAATTAATTAAATGTTCATTTAATTAGAAATTAACAAAAAAATGTCTTTTTTGCTTTAATGAATTTTAGAAATCCCTTGTTCAATTGATAGTCTTATTTTTTTAATTAAAAGCCGCTGAAAAAGATTTTAGGCCTTTTTACAATATACAATAAAATTTTACAATATACAATGTAATATAATTTTACAACATACAATACAATTTTACAGCATACAATACAATTTTGCATTATACAATATACAATACAATTTTACAATATACAATATCATTTTATAATATACAATATGCAATACCATTTTATAATATACAATATGCAATACCATTTTATAATATACAATATGCAATACCATTTTATAATATATAATATGCAATACCATTTTATAATATACAATATGCAATACAATTTTACAATATAATATAATTTTACAATACACGATACAGTTTTACAATATAGAATATAATATATTTTTTCAATATACAATACAATACAATTTTACAATATATAATATAATATAATTTTACAATATACAATATAATGCAATAACATTTTACATTAAAAATATTCTGCATAAAAGAATTTATACCAATAAGTATACCAATAAGGTTTTTTATATAATTGAAAATTTGAATTGTCCTTATAGATATACACATTTAAGTTGCTTGTAATTCTGAAAAGCACAAGCTTTATCAATATTCAAAATAATTTGCATTGAAAATAAAACAAAGTAAACTATATTAGATGTCAGTTAAAGAAATGCCAAATTAAAAATCCATGTTTAAATTCTTTTTAGAATATCTGAGTTAAAAATAATGAAATATGATTTCATTTGAATAATTTATTTTCATTTAAATAACAACGATTATAAAATAATTAAATTATAAATAACCGATTGTTTTCAGATTTTATAATTCTAAAAAGCAGAAAAAAATGTTCTTATTAATATAAACATGATATAAATGCAAAAAAAATTATTGTATATAAAGTTTTAGTTTAGGAAAATGGTAAAGAATGGATAAGCAATATATAGCTGATATTAATTCACAGGAAAAATTAGTTCAGTACTTACAATATTATTAGAGTAAATATAAATATATATTTTTATTAAGTATCCATAGACTGCAGAAAATATCTTAAATTACGTATTATATCTTATTTTAACCCATTAAATGATATAATTTTGCAAAAAACCATGAATACAAATCATAAGGTTTGCAAATAATTCGAAAAAAATAATTTCTATAAAATAAAACTTGATGATAGCATAATAATAAGGGTTTCATTATAAACACTGAAAACTTAATGCATATTACAATATAACATAAAATATTTTTATTGCAATACAATTGCAGAAAGAATTCTTAGTGCCATTAAATTACATTGAAAACTATTTGTTTTGTGATGAAACAAAATAAGTTATTAAGATAATTGAAACTAGTGAGCTTTGATTCTTATTAAAAGAGAAGAGCTCTACATCGATTTTACGAAGGCAGTATATCATAAATACATAAAGATTACATTAGTCATTATATAATATAAAAGTCTTTCCAGCTTTACGTGTATAATTTTTTTTGCCGGATCTTGTTGTACGCATATTTACCTTAACAAAGAAGCAAAGAATATTCTAGAATTACATGCAAAGTATATTTACATTTTTTTTGATAAACTCAATAAAGTGGCTTAATAGAGATAAATCTGGAATAAAAGATTTTATTAATATATTATATATTGATTTTTTCGCCCTAAAGTCTAGCCTGAAAAATAAAATGTATTTTTGAAAATAGTATTTCATTTGACAATGCTTTCATTTTTATTTTCATATTAAAGCATAATTGATATTAAGAAGTATTTTTTTCTGTACGATTTTTTGTTTGTTAAATTTATTACATTTTTTTTTTGTATGTTTCATGTCATTCCAAATTATTATTATTTATTTTTTTGTGATGTAAATATTCTACTTCTTAATTTTTTTGTTTTTTTTTCTGAATGATATGTTTTTGAGAAATAGTTGAGATATCTTTACAATAAATTTTTATATGTAAAACATTATTTGGAAATATGTTCCAAACTCTTTATTAAGTAAAATCATTTTAAAGTATTTGCTGAGATTAACTAATTTTAAAAAAAGAGAAATTTTTAAAAAAATATTTCAAAACAATATGAAAAATTTTCAAAATTTACTGGCTTTTTATGTTTCTGAGAGCGAAATACTTTCGGATAATTACAGCAATTTTATAAACTGTTAAAGAATATGAAAAATTGGTTTTCAGTCGAATGTTATAGAAATAAGAAACTAATGGAATTTTCTAGAAGCATTTTTTGAAGTTTTTTGTCATCCTAGAAACATTTAATTTAAACTGTTCCTTAATGGCAAAACTTTAAAAAATTAATTAATGCATAAAAAATTTGGAGAGGTATCCAATTTTTATCTTGCATTAAAAATTAAAATTCACCGTAGTCATTATATTTATACTCTTTCTTTTTTATAAATTAAATTTTTATATAATATAATTTTAAAAATTTGTCATTTTCATGAACTTGAATTAACCGTTTTTACTGTTTATATTGGAAGATGTGAGCGATAGAGACATTTTCATATTTAGAATAGTACTAAAATCTTCAAATATAATTCTTTATAAAGTTCTTTTATTTTTCGAAGTAAGTGTTTTTGGATCATTTCAGCAATTTATCATTTTTACGAACTTCTGGAAAATATTAGAATTTTATAAAATTCATCTTTAATTAATCAATGACATAAAAAATGTGAAGCTGATGGAAATATTCTAAAGTGTTTAATTATGAAACTTTTGTTAAAATGTCTAACAAAAGTTGCCTAAATTTTATAAAATTATTTTTTCGAATTTGCCAATCCAAACTGTAAAAGATAAATTGTTTAGAAAATTCTGACACACACACACACACACACACACACACACACACACACACACACACACACACACACACACACACACACACACACACACACACACAAACAAACAAACAAACAAAATTTTATTCCGAATTCTTAAATAATTCTTAAAAATAATTCGTAAATAAATTATATTACCGAGAAATACTCTTTCAGAAATTGGCAACACGAAATTCCCTGTACAAATAAATTTTTTACAAGAAATCCCAGCTTATTCTGAAGCATTAAAACCGTGTAAATAAAGACCAGCTATTGTTTAATATTTTTTCATATTTATAATCTTTAAATTTCGCGAGCCAGGACATATTTCATTTCATAGAAAACCAGAGGGAGAGAAAACTAGCTATTTATTAAACCTCTTATTCTGTAGAGTTGCGTCAGAGAAAACAGACCCGACCACGATATTTTTAACTCATTGTTGCGGAAATTGATTTCCCGAGCTTCAAGGTTGAAACTTGATATGGACACTGAAGTTATTCGAGATGTTGCAACGCATCATCTTATTCGGTATCATGTGCTAGTTAGTTGATTGTCTGAGAACCACACGTGCCGATTTCGATGGTGTTTTTCGAAAGGAAGAAGTCTAAATTATTATGACAGTAGGGATAATTGAGAGGTGCCAGTTTATAAGAATAAGTAATGACATAATAAATTAAAATTATGTATAATTTTAATTTATTATAATTAATTTTATAAATTAAATTTTTGGAATTTTCGCGCTGGAATCGTTGATTGTAAAATAACTTAAAGAATTATAAATCCGACATTTGAAATATGGAATTATTTCAGTACTTTTAATGGAAGAATTAAATTGCTAGATCATAACAAGTGGTCTTTTGAAGTCAGGCGTTAGTTATCGTTCTTTCAGCTTCCCATGGACTTTCTTTTCTCATAAGCAATATAATACATGACGTTGTATTGCTTTTAATTGCTAAACGTAAGATTCTTTAATTTTTGTACAAAAATTTAACCACATTAAGCATATTAGACTTTCTAACTTGTCGCTAGAAGGCTGATAATTTGATTAATTCAATAAGGGGCAGCTATTTAATTATACTGAGTTAGCACTTTTATTAATAATTGTTGGTATTGAAAAGTAAATAGAGAAACGTTAACCATGTTAAGTTCTTGACAGCGAAAATGGTCAAAATTTTAGCTGTAAATAAAGGGGAGTTTTTCGCAAGTAAATTTTATATACGATAGAAAATTTAGGACAGATATAACGAATGATTTAATTTAGTAATAAAATGGTAGAATAATATTTGATTTTTAAAGTACTTGTTTTTTTTAATGCTAAATCGAGTATGTGTTGTGATGTGATTTCAAGTTAATAATCGTTAAAAAAATTGATTTTCGTGTAAAAAATTTAAAAAATAACGTATTTTGTTCTGCATGATAAATAATCTCTAAAAATTAATATTTTTGCATAGAAAAAAATAAAAATAGGCTTAATAGATGCATAATGTTTGTAAATGTTGTACAAGGTTTTATACTCTGTAATAAATGGAAGGTGTTCTATGTGTACCAAAATTTTAAAAAATATACCGTGTTTCGAGAAAAAGGCAAAGACTCTTAACTTTCTGTTATAAAAGTTGATGCTAGATTCATAGTTTAAATATTATCTATAATCTTTCGATTTTTTAAAGGCATTTGAAGTATACATTTCTACATCCTGTGAAATTCCCTCTATTTTAATAGATTAAAACAGAAAAATCCCCCCCTTTTTTTTTGAAGATTTATATGTTCCTTGTTCTTTAATAAAATTTATGTATATTTTCATCACTCGTGGGATCATACAATATAATAAGACGTGAATATTTGGTTAACCAAACAACTTGCAGCTATTTTATCATATTGTCATATTACTTTTATAAGAGCTGTTGTTGTAGGAAGGTTAAGAGGTAGGAAATTGATATAATTTGTGTATATCATGGGATCATATAATTGAACAAAATAAAATTCGTTAGAGAAGGATTAGAAATTAGTTCCACGATGGTATAAAATACTAATGCACCACTGGAAGAGCATTTGTACCTGCTATTATTTCTAATGTGGAATTGCAACGTTTCTTTGGTATTACATTTGTACTAGCTATTATTTCAACGGTAGAATTGTTATTACGTTTCTTTGGCACAATATTTGTGTCAGCTATTATTTCTACGGTGGAATTGTTGTGTTTTTTTGACACAATGTTTGTACCAGCTATTATTTCTACAGTGGAATTGTTGTATTTTTTTGATACAATATTTATACCAACTATTATTTCAACCGTGGAATTATTGCATTTTTTGACACAATATTTGTACCAGCTATTATTTCTACGGTGGAATTATTAAGGGTTTTTTTTGTGTGCAACATTAGTACCAAACAATATTTCGGCATTGGAAGGGAAGTCATAATTTTCACGGCGGGGCTGATGTGATTTTTCGGCGTACTTGTATTATTCAATATTTATACTGTGAAAGTGAAACCTTAAGAGTTTATTGGTACAGAATTTGTCCCAACTACTATTTTCATGTGGCTCTTCTGTACAACATTTGTACCAATCAATATTTACGCTTTGAGAGTGAAACTTCAATGGTTTATTGGCATTAGTATTAGCCATTATTTCTGGAGGAAAAGCAGTCCCACTGGTTTATTGATACAGTATTTGTACCGGACTGCACGTTGGGGGAAAAATTGCATAGTATCTGTAACGGCCATAAATGTAAGGATAGTAATATGAAATATAATTTATATTAAATAAATTCAAGTGCTTTTTTTGTTATAAAATCCTTTTCTTAAGTATCACGAATTATTATTTATTTAAATTTGTGGATAAATAGAGGTATTAGATTCATTCTGACAGTGCTATAATTTATAATATTTTTGTTATTTTGTTCTATGAAACGCGATTAATGTAACTAGTGACGAACATAAAATAAATCATGGATGTCTGTAAAAGTGTACGCACTATTTCTGTTTTGCAAAAATGACCAAGAATTATTGACATTAGATATAAACTGTGATCAAATTTAATCTTATCAGGATTAAAGTTTTAAATTATTTCACACTCGTAAGAAACAAATTGCATATTTTGTACGAAGAAAATGGATATGTCGTAACATAAGATATGCGGACATAAATACTAAATAACACGCACAGTTTCATTTGAAGAGATTTCACATGAATTTAATTATATTTTAGTTTTCTTGGACATTATATTGCCTCTTCCCTCAATTAAAATTCTAAATTATTTCTCAAAATCGCATGAATATAAGCAGACGATAATAAAAATTGCTAGACAGAAGTGGAAAAAAACAAAGCATATTATATTTTCTCAGTCGGGAATAGTTAAATATTTTATAAACGATATTTTTATCAAATGCTGTTTTAATATTTTTTTTTGAATAAATATAAACTCTGCAACGTAAGTCTAAAAGTAAGTCAACGTAAGTAATCTACTTATTACTAGTGTCAACAGACAAAGTGTAAATACATTTTAATATTTTTGTAAATACATTTCAATTGAACATTTTAACAACTTTGTTTTTTAAATTTTAGACATTAAACAAGGAATCTATTAACACGAACATTTCTATTAATAAATATTCAAGCAACATATGGTGCCTTTTATTAGCTAAACAGTTCAGTAAATTTCAGTTAAACGTTCGTAAATAACGAAACATGCTGAAATGCGTTTCTGGCAAGCATAGCTTTTCCATTGGTAGAAAATTGAATGATGTTGCCAACAGGGAAAATATGTAATAGAAATGAATGCGTTTTTAACCTTTTTGGGACCAACGGGATTTGAACGCTGCATTCATGTAAGACCGTTCCGTCGACAGCATTGTAAATAATTTACTACCATATTCACTGTTGGGACCTGGCAGTTACGGTTCCAGGTACACGAAAGCTCAACTTGATTGCTTCTAAATTGCTTTGGCTGAGATAGAATTATTTTGATGGATGGAGTCACTCACGTTGCCATTTGTTTTCAACAAAATCAAGGGATTAGTTGGTTTACTCTTAATGTTTAAACAACAACAGATTGCCTATTTCTCCGACATTGTTCGATGGCATCATCGCCAGAAATGTTTGCAGACAAGATATTCAAATTTTTGGTGATATTCAATGAGTCAATCATATTTTCAATTGGACAATAGCAACTATTTGCATTTTAAATAAATTTGCAATAATTTTAAGAGTCAGTTTTTTTTAAAATTCAAGTGATAAAAATTTAAAACTTGTATTAATTTACATATGAGAAAGACAGTTGTTTAAGAAACGGCTGTTTTTAAGCTGCTATAACTGACAGATGTTTTTAAACAGCTACTAACAGCTATTTAAGGAATAATAATTGAAAATTCTATGTAAAAAAGCCATTTAATTATAAAGCATACTAACTAATAAAAAATTCTGCTAATCATTGCTTTTTAACATGCCTAAACCAGAATTTTTTTTTGATTATTTTTTTAAAAATCTCGAATGCTTTTTTTCAATTAAATTAGTATCGTACTTCAATATGTCTTAAGGTAGCTCTTTAAAAACATCATTGACTTAAATCTTATGAAGCTTCTTTAATGGCTGTTATATATCTAGAATAAATTTTGTAATAGTACTGAAAATTTTTACTATATGAACTGTAGATGTCTGTTTAGATCAATTAAATTAGTACAATTAATTATTACACACACACACACACACACACACATATATATATATATATATCGCTCTAGCCACAGAATGTTCATACAAGTTATTTCTTTACATATAATTTCGGAAACCTTACATTAATCACAGCCAGATATTTTCACGAGTACTGTATTATAAAGAATTTTTCATTAGACAGCTTAATGTTAAAAAAAATGGTGTTTGGATTTTTTTTTTTGCCTTTTGAATTGTTTAAGCATATTTTGCATTCATTTTCCTTTAGACATCGAAGCAAATTAATATTAGAATTATATTAGAAAATTAGCAAAGAAGGTTTTTAGAAACAAACTTTTAACATACTAAAGTGTAGATTTTTTAAAAAAATAATCAATTATTTCTTGAATTTTATAATTCATTAGTATAAATATTTTTAATCTTAAATCTATAAATTTATATCTATATATTTAAATCTACAAATTTTCTACCAGGTGGCGTCACTGGCATGGAATAAAAATTTAACCAAAGCAGCGAATCAATTCATAATCAAGTTCTGAAAATATTTTTTAAACTATTGGCCTAGGCAAAATGCAAGAGAATAAAGTTTCAAAGCTTTAATAAATCATGAAGTGAGCAAAAATTGATTACAAAAGTACATCTTTGCCGACTTGAAATAGTCAAGTTCAATAAAAGAGCGTAAAAATGAATGTTAAGTTTTCATTCAACATAAATGATAATTTTCATGTTAAAAATCTAGATCTTATAATTGTGTGGGATATAGGAAAAAAAAATCGAATATTGTATGTATAGAAAGAGCATATCCTGCTGTTGATGGATTTCGTATGGCATCTGTAAAAAATTTATAATTTTAATTTAAACAGAGCATGTCAATAATTTCAATAGTCACATATTTCAATAATTGATCTTATATACATGCTTGGATATAAGCAAACATTCAGACGTAATTCTAATTTTTCCCCGGTTGCTCGGAGTTCTAAAACTGAGTGATCCATCAAATCTCAAAATATTACTTTTTGAGAACTGCAATGCTGATTTTTTATTTACTTTGTATTACAGACGACATGAACTTAAATTTAATAAGAAAAAATATATGATTAAGATATTTAATAAGTTTATTTTCCAACATGAATGCTAAACAAAGTGAACTTAAGACTGAAATGTCTAGACTAGAAGGGCCAACTCTCCCCCTCCAGTTTCATTTCGATTTTATTTGGATAAACTCCGTAAAAATAAAACTGCGAATATTGCGGTATAGATAATAAATGCATGCATAAGAGGAATATATAACAAAGATTTTTATTAGACATAAAAATTAATTACTTGTTAGTATTTTTCATCTGAGATATTTATAATTTAATCGGTACTATTTCTTAAATTTTATTCCTTTTAATTAATGTTATTCTCTGAAGTTAATTAATTTTTATATCTAACATTCTTTAACGCGAATGGATCGAAAACGCTGAATTATATATATATATATATATATATATATAAATTAATGACAATAAGGTTGTTCATAAAAAGACTTAAAGTATCCGAATAGGTTAAAAACATGAATTTGGATGAAAATTCGAATTTTTTTTGTAGTTTTAAAAATTAGATACGTTTTTGTTTCCAGTGATATCTTTATTTCATTTTATGCCAATTAGAAGCCAAGTTATGACAAACGTTTTATAAGCATTTATAAACTTTAAATGTATTTTCTGAAGAAATAGTTTTTTTTCATAACTCTACTGTATGAGTATTGTCATATCTCGAAAAATAATATCTTAATGAAAAGCATCTTAATGAAATTAACAATTAGTGCTCGTTATGTTATGCAGAAAGTAATGAACTATGGATTTGATGTTGAATGTTCTAAAAGTAGATTTATGATTGTTTCAAATATTGCTGAAAAAAATTTCCAAAATTTCATATATTAAGCACATAAATTTTATTTTTGGATATAATTCTTAGATATAGTTCGTTACAACATATGTTACAAAGAAAAACGAAAAAAACTGTAACTGTAATTTTTTTTTCTCTAGAACAATCCTAGTTTTTGTCAATAAATACTAAAATTTACATAAAAATATGTTTTTTCTTCAAAAGCGTCATATATATTTAAATAACTTCACTTTTATTCAGCATTTTTTTCTTATATTAATTAAAAAAATATCCTACAACTATAATTTTTTTTGAAAAATCTCCTCCGAACCATGTCGGATACCTGTCATTAATGAAATCCAATAAATAATTAAATTCATCCAATTTGTTTTCGGTTCTGCGTCTTTCAAAAGTCAAGAATTACGTTTTCATTTTAATTTTTCTAATAATTATTTTCTTTAACATTCTTTAAAGAAGCAGAAGTAAAATTGTATTAGAGAGTCTTGAAGAAACACGAGTTTCTGGCAATAATAAATTTAATGAAGTAGAATTTTCTTCTTTGGTTTGGAATCGGCGTGTGATTAAAAATCAAGTTAAATCAAGATTTATTCGAATAACCTGAAACCGAAATATCGTAGCAGGATTATATTTTAGCTTCTATTAGTACATCATTTTAGAAAAAAAGTATTTTACTCTTAATTAAGTAGCTGGGACAATGTGCTTACAACAAATTTATTTAAATATCTTGGCAACGTGCATAAGTATAAATGAAGTAAATAAACTAATGAAAATTATTGTTGCAAAATACAATTAAAGATGTTTTTTAAAACTTATTAAAATTAGAAAAAAAAATGTACGCTACTAAAATGGATATCAATAGAAGACTTAAATTTTAAATTTTTAAATAACATAAAAATGGTTTTCGTGTAATTCTTTGCTCTGAATAACACAATTCGAACTTCATTCGCATAGCAGCAAAGAATAGGTTTTTAGATTTTATTTGCCTGTCCTTATTTTATTCTGAAAATTAAGCTACTTTTTAATTAATTAAAAATGTATTAAAATTTTCAAAGAACCTTTTCTTAGTAACCATCTATGATCCAAATTAACTTTGTGGCTTCGTTTCAAATGTGGTAAATCTAAGCCAATTTGTCTGTCCCGTGGAGCCTTTTGAAATATGTCTGAATGAGATGTGACGCAACATGTTATTTACGGGTTTATTCAGTCTATAACCATTATCTTGCAAAATCTCAGCTGCATTCTTCTTTAAGGTTTTTCATAGGCTTATTGATTTTAAGATATCTAGTTAGCGTATAAGTATTAAGTAAGCTAAAGTATTAAGTAAAGTACTATATTATTAATTAAAAAAGTATTAATTCTTTCGATTTTGTTATGCCGACTTATTCGAGTTTAAAAGAAAATATTTTAAATTAAAGTTTTCCAAGACTTTTAGCTTCATTCTTACGACGAAAAAAAAGCCATAAGCCACACGGCAAGAAAAATTTACTTTAGTTACAGCATTATAAAAATGTGAAGACAGATGAAAGCTTGGAAAGAGCATATCACTTAAAAATGTAATTGAATGATATTGAAGAATTCTAAATGATAGGACTAATACTGATAACTAGCATTCACAGAAAATAATTTATATTGTCTATATCTATTATTAAAAAAAGAATATATGTGTTAGAGTTCAAAAAAGGCAGACCGTGAGAATTAGAATACCAAATCTGGTACATATATACTCTGAAGGTTGGAAATGTGCCTCAGAGAGCAATTTTTTTTAAATTCTTTAATTAATAAAACACTAAGGGAGATTTGAAATTTTTCTACTATAATATCCGAAATCATGATAGCTTAAAATAATTTTTATGCCATCTTAAAATTCAAAAAAAAAAAAAAAAACATCTTTTCAATTATATTAATTTCGTTGTCTAACATGCTTATGTGTATAGTTGTAAATATATTTTACTGCAATACCTGTGACATAATGAAACTCAAACTGTTTTTATTTTTGCGACAAATATTTCATCTAGTTGATATTTTTTACCACTGTTTATTACTGAAATATAAAAATTGGACCTATTTTTATATTCTAAAACCATACTTGTATTAATATTTATGATTTTTTTCATTATTATCATGATTGTGAATTTGAAAAAAATAAAAATAGGATGGCTTATAGCAGAATGAACGGTGCAGTAATACGCTTCTAAAATATTTTTACATATCATAGCACAAATTACATACCAGTCGAAACTCAAAGTTTAAAATTACTTTGCTGAGTAATCCGTTCCGTATAACTACTTGATTGAAATTTTTATACATAACTGTAATCATCAATCCTGTTGAATCAAATGATTTTAATGATGGCTAATTTTTTCATAAAAATATTTTAAAGGAAAATGTTTTTTAATATAAATTCACCACTTAAAAACATTTTGAAATGCCATTTTCAGTAGCATTTCATTTGGCAGTTTCTCAGATCACACAGATTTATTTTATATGGATGCCCGAATCTTTAATATTAAATACCTATAATATATTTACTCTCTTTCATATTTTATTTACATAATGCTGCAAGAGAATTTCTTAGATGCCTTGCAAAATACTCTTATTGCGACGATCGTATTTTTTTAATAGGCATTTTGTGGCTGTAAAAGAAGTAATTGCTCTCAATTATGTTTTTAGAAGACCATTCATATTTCTAAGGAAATTTTATTATTATATTAAATGCATTTGGAATCAAACGATTTAAAATATGCAACTAAAAAATAAAGGAATATTTTCCGGGGATCCTGAAAAAGGAAATTGCATGGACATGTAAATAAGAATGCATGGGTATGTAAATAAGAATGCATGAGTATGTAAATGAGAATGCATGGCCATGTAAATGAGGGGCTTCAAGCTAAAACTTTAGTTCTCCTTTCTTCTATGAAAATAGAATAGAAGCTTCAAAACCACTGATTTGGAAGAAGAGCTCTAAGCCCATCTGAGATACCAATATCTCATGCAGGGAATATATCAAACCCATCTGAGATACCAATATCTCATGCAGGGAATATATCAAACTCATCTGACATACCAATATCTCATGCAGGGAATATATCCAACCCATCTGAGATACCAATATCTCATGCAGGGAATATATCAAACTCATCTGACATACCAATATCTCATGCATGGAATATCTCAAACCCATCTGAGATACCAATATCTCATGCAGGGAATATATCCAACCCATCTGAGATACCAATATCTCATGCAGGGAATATCTCAAACCCATCTGACATACCAATATCTCATGCAGGGAATATCACAAACCCATCTAAGATATTGCCAGAACCTAAGGAAGACATAATTATATTTCGATAATTATTTCCGAATTTTACAGAGAGTTTTGAAGTGTACTCTTTTTACAGTTTCAAGCTATAAAAGAAGGTTACTTATTACATTTGTCAGAACACATTAAATGTTAATTTTCGCATAATCTATTCACTTTTATTTAACCCTTTATATATATTATTTTATTAACCCACTGGTATATATTCTAACCACCAGCAAAATAGTTTTTATTAAGGCTAAAAAAAGTATTGTAGAAGGATAAATAGAGTATTCAGATGTTTAAAATTCGATTGAGCTACCTTAATAGCTCAGTAATACATCAAATCTAAAGTTAAATGTCATTTATATTCAAAAGTGATAAACATGCTTACCACTGCCTGTTCACGATGTAAGCGTTTTCGTAGAGACATTAAGTTGCAACTTGTCATTAAATTTTAACTCCTGTAAATGTTTTGAGAAATGCACCACCACTGTGTTGTGTTCCTTATATATAAGATATTCTGATATTTAACTATCACTATTTGCTATCGAATCAATTTAATTTAAGTTCAACATTCATTTATAAAAATGAACAAAAACTATTTATTCAATTGGAATTTCTTAAAATTCGGAATCTTTCTGTTAACGATTTTATGCAAATTTTGGCTTTATTTTTGATATATTTATTATTTGAATACTATCATTTACGGCATTTTAGTTTATTTTTTAAAAGAAAAACGTGGCTAAGATTGTTATTAATATAATTGCATCAGATTGGAACAGTTTTATTTTTATGCAATATAACAATCCACCCAGTCAGTCTGGCAAATGCAAAATGAGTGTCAAACTTTAATGTAAGACCTTACTGAATTTAAATTCCAAAAAATTCCATGATTTATAACTAAAAAAAACTGTATAAAGTTTCTTTAAATTACCTAAAATTAAGTAGCAAGTATATTTAGCATTGGACGTTCGAAGACATTTTTTACCTTTAACGCTCAATAGTAAATATGCTTACCACTTTCAGTCCCCCCTGAACGATCTCTGGTAAGCATACTTACAATCCTTTATTTCATAAATTAAATGAAAAATCCATGAACTTTTGATGTTTTAGTATTTACCTATCAATTTATCATAATATAATCCTAAAAATTTGTATTTCTCAATGCTGCCTTATAAAAGGTAAAGAGAGAGAAAAAAATGGGTTCAGTGCGTGGGAGAGTAGTCTGAATTGAGTTACCCTTACGGGCTTCGTACATCGAGCTGTTGTTTCTTGCCACAGGCCTTCCCAAATTCCCGCTGTAGAAGAGCATCAGCAGCTTTTCTGCCTCCTTTGCAACCTCACAGCGGAACATAGCATTTGCTCTTGGCCTGCCCAGCATTGAACGGGGATCCCTCACGGATCTGTAAGGGCATTTTCTCAGACCTTCCCAAGGACAACTATGCGCAACATGTGCGCTTTCGTAATCCCTTGTACAAACTCACCGCGCACGTTCATGGCCATAAAACTCAAAGTATTTATAATCAATTTAGCCGTCTGTAATTAAAATAGTGGTATCTCAACATGTGTAAGAAATTTTTTTTCTTATAAAATGGCCCACATTGTGACATATTTTGTGTACTATCCTTAATTAATTGCCCTTGCTCGACGGTTAAAATGTTGTAATGCATTCAGAGCAATTAATACAGTGTCATTTACCATCTCGAATCGAAATACAGGAAGAAAATATTATAATCGCCAAAAAATTCGACCTTGAGATTCGATGAATGTTTATGTTTTAGACCTTTCTGAATTTAAAACCGTAGTAAATGGTTTCCCTAAACTTTCTCGCATACTCCCCTCCTCCTCCATAAGATTATGAACCTTGGGTAAGACCACGTAGGCCTTGCATGGTATTGGCAGACAATAGTTACGAATTACAGATTTTTGGCGTGAATTGCCTTTTCACTCAATTGGTCATTCAGAATATGCATGCCTATGTTGAAGACCTTTTCTCCAACCAACTGAAACCAGAATCTGACTCAAGACTATAGTTCTAATAAAAAAAAATCAAATCTTACCACTGATTATTTCATAAATTAAATGATAAATCAACGAACTTTTGATGTTTTAATATTTGCATCATCAATTTTTCGTGATATAATACTACAAATTTGTATTTGTCAATGCTCTGGAATTACGCCTTATAAATTGTTAAGAGAGCAAAAAATGGATTCGGTGCATGGGAGAGTAGTCTGAATTGAGTTACCTTTACGGGCTTTGCACATCGAGCTTTTGTTTCTTGCCACAGGCCTTCCCAAATTCACGCTGCAGGAAAGCATCAGCAGATTTACTGCCTCCTTTGCAACTTCACAGCGGAACATAGCATTTGCTCTTGGCCTGCCCAGCATTGAACGGGGATCCCTCACGGATCTGTAAGGGCACTATCTCAGACCTTCCCAAGGACAACCATGCGCAACTTGTGCGCTTTCGTAATCCCTTGTACAAACTCACCACGCACATTCATTGCTGTAAAATTCAAAGTATTTATATTCAATTTCGCCGTTTGTAATTAAAATAGTGGTATCTCAACATGTGTAAGAATTTTTTTTTCTTATATATTGCCACACATCGTGACATATTTCGTATACTATCTTTAAGTTGTAATGCATTCAGAGCAATTAGTACAGCCGTCATTTACTATCTCGAATCGAAATAGAGGAAGAAAATATTATAATCGTCAAAAAATTCGACCTTGAGATTTCGATGAATGTTTATGTTTTAGACCTTCCTGAATTAAAAACATAGTAAATGGTTTCCCACAAACTTTCTCGCATACTTCCCTCCTCCTCCATAAGATTATGAACCTTGGGTAAGACCACGTAGGCCTTGCATGGTATTGGCAGACAATAATTACGAAATGCAGATTTTTGGCTTGAATTTGGCATTTTCACTCAATAGGTCTTAGAATATGCATGCCTACGTTGAACACCTTTTCACCAACCAATTGAAACCAAAATCTGACTCAAAAGTATAGCTGTAATAAAAAAAATCAAATTCGGAATTTTATTGATTTAAATCGGTGCGTTTTCGAATTATTGCGTTTACATGCGTGCGAAAATACAGATCGAGATACGGTCAATCCTGTGAAAGATTTGGTCCAAATTTTGATAAGAATCTACCTATATTTTAGTTGCTAAATTTTATGTACTTAGCTATAAACATTCGACAAGACTTTTTATGAATAGATTTCGTTCAAAATTTATTATAGTCGACAAATTTAGTCCAATGCCTGTAAACATAAAAAGCAATATAGAAGAAATTCAGAGTGCTGTTTTTTATATTAAAATTTTAGATTTCTATCAAATGTATCAAGAAATATCTTACAGAAAATCTGCCTTTCTATTCATCTGCATGTGAAAATGATAATTCAAAATTTCCATCTAACCAGATAAATGAAATATGTTTTACAGACTTATCACCAAAATTTCAAATCTGTATTCACTTTTGAATCAAATCTATCTACTTATTAACTTTTTGCTGGAATTTTCTAATATATCTGGATGCGATAAGTGAAAAATACAAAAATCTCGTACAGAGGTTTCGGAGTTGTGGTAGGTTAGAAGACGTGAAAATAATATTAGTAATGGTTTAAAATATAAAACACAAAGAAATAAAATAAAAGAAGTTATAGAACTTTATTTTTTAAAATTTGTATGGTAGGTTAGGCATATCTGAAAGCCAACTCTGTTACTAAGTAAAAATTCTACTCAGTGTCGAAGGAATAAAATATTTAATATCTTTCATAAAATATTTAATATCTTCAAGAGCGAAGAACTTGCTGAAAGAGTGTACACTTTTTATATTTTTTAAAGAACAAATATTGCAGCCAGCTTTGCATATGAGATTATACCTGCTTATTTAATAAAATTTAATAATTTTTTTAACAATATTCAACTTTTTGAAACACGCTAAAGCATTTCTAAGGATCGTATTGAAACACTGGAATTAACTTCCTTCTGAAAATCTAAATCATAAGTAATTATCAGATTTTGTCATAAGTGAATGCGAAATTATTTCATTTCATTACAGTGATATCAACACCATTATGAATAATAATTATTGAAAAACTTTTGTAAAAATAATTTTATCTATGTAAAAAGAAAAGAAATAATAATTTCTTGTTTGCAAAAATCTGATGGCTAACTTAAAAATTGCAAAAGCACGTGATGCAAATACAAATGTTCTTAGCCAATTAAACTAGTAATCATATTTGGAATGTATTTCAACTTTTATGTAATATATGTTTTGTCATCTTTTGTTTCAAATAACTTTCATTGTGTCTTTATATCTTCCATTTATTGTCTTCTGTGCTTCTTGGCTTTTATGATTTTTGTTTGACGTTTAAATTTTTGATTTTCTTTCTTAATGCACTAATAAATACATTTAAATTTTTTAATATATATTTATTATTTTCTAATTTTAGCCTTAATTTATTATGACATTCATTATGGTTCTTTTAAAAAAAAGAAATAAAACACCTAAACTTTATTTTGGAATTCAACGTCTTACGAAAACGACTATATCAAATAGGCTGATTTATATTAACACGTTGATGGAGAGTAACGACTTCAAGCGTCAAGTTTATGAAAATGATACGACGGACGCTTTACGACGTAAACGGTTTAATCCGTTCTGTCATATCACATAATTTTATAATTATGGGTTGTGACGCTACGTCTACAGGCAATGTATGAAATTAGTGGAGTCAGCAGGCACTGCCACCAAGGTTGTACAGTCTACCAACGTGTAAAGAAAAAATATTCATACTCGTGACAATCATACAGTGTGATATCCCAACCTAGCCAGAGGCAATGTGGGAAACTTGATGGAGCCACCAAAGAGCAACCCCACCTAGCACGAAGGAACAAAGTACTTGATGACATTGGACCCTTGCACACAATAAAGAACCCTCTAGAAAAAATCATATTGGTATAGAAAAGAATAGAAAAAAAAACATTACATTTTACATCCCATATTAAGTTGTAAAACATTACAAATGCATAAAATACATAAAATGAGTGTTAACTTTTTACATTAGGAGAGAGCTAAATACATAAGATTTGACAAAATGTCCCTAATAGAAAATTTAATGACTGGAATTTTTATAAGTTCTTCGATGTCAAGAGACATCCAATTTCTTGGCCATCTGAGTCTGTGTTCTCGCCATAGAGCACAGACTTTGATCATGTGATTTATAGATCCTCCTTCGGTGCCACACTGACAAATCGAATTTTGGTCAGAGAAACGACTTTGATGGACAGAAAATGGTGTTTTACCATGGCCAGTGTATACTTCGTTAAGATAAAAATCATCCTCAATTCGGTTAACCGAAACATATTTAAAATGTTAATAGATTGTTCACTCTTTGATGGAATTATTCCATTTCTCCTGCCATTCCTTAACTCAAAGAAAATGATCTTAGATTTGCATGAACAATTGTTTCGAATTTCTATATAATCTTCACATTTGATATTCTACAAGAATAGTAAATATTATTGTTCGCGTCGGTAATGCTTCCTGCACTAAGAATAAATTGATTTCCATTTTTTGATAATATTCCTAAATTTTGCTTTTAATTAAGATCTTTCTATAAAAAAAGTTGGGTACTGTTGGGTAAAAAAAAGTTGGGTAAAAAAAGTGAGATACTGACAGATATATTGTAAGTAAATTCGAATATCAATAAGTTTAATCAATGTTTTATTTTATATTTTAGCTTTCAATGAGCATCCAAGTATTTGTTCCTTGTGAATAAACTATATCTTAATGCACTCAAACTATTTCCGATTTGTTACTATGCTAGCAAAATGAAATCTAAAATATCTTTATTTTTTTATTAATTTCTACTTTTTTGTCTTTAATATATTTTTTTAACTCATGGTTACAAGTATTATGGAATCTAATAATTAATATTTCTCAAATTAAATTATTAATTTCGCCACCAATATGAAATTAATATTTATCTAAATATATCAATTTATAACTAAGAAAAAAAGTCTAATTTAACATTTAATCTAAAATTATTATATATTGGGAAGACATCAGTAAGCCAAACAACTCTGCCAAATTTCAGAACTCTTGTACAGGAGGACGTAAATAAAAAGTTAATAACAAAAATTCCATCATTAAGAATACAGAATAAACGAAATAGAGTCAAAGCATTCAAAAATTGAATAATATGCAAAATCAATAAGAAGTTCTTCAAAAAAGAAAGTCATTTTGAATCGCTTGCTTCTCAAACTAGTTTAAGAATTTAAAGGTTTTTGTACAAATGAATAGTTGAAGTATTGGAGATCATAATAGGAGGACAAACTAAAAATAATTTTATTTTATGGATTTTTAAATTTTATTTTACATTTATTTTAAGCGAATCGGTGGGAAAAAAGATTGGGAAAAGTTAATGCAGTGAGATGCATTTCTGCATATGATTTTTACATATTAGTTTAAGAACTGCATGAAGTTTTAAACCTAAAACATTAGCAAAAAAATGCCCAAAATGCATACTTCATTATCAACGATATATGACGACGACAAACCTAAAATGTACAATAATTTGAAAGCATATAAAAAATTTGAACACTCCTGCTGGTTTACACATCCTCCAAAAGTTGCAACCATCTATTTCTGCTATTGAAAATCCACAGCAGCTGTTGCAGCTAGCAAATGACTTGAGTTTGAAGATAGCCGAGAGCCCTAGATGATTGTTGCAAGAATTTTTCTGAACGAATAAGAAAGAGAGCATCGTTAAATCGCAGCTCTGCTACCATGGGAATACTGCCAACATAGTCGAACAAGGAACTCGATATTCATATTTCCTGTCAGAATTTTGAATTTATTGAACGAAAAAGAAAATTCAGAGAAATACTCAGAATTTTCTTCCCTTAAAGACTGCTGGTTTCTTGAAATGTCTATCTCGTATCTTCATATTTATTGTGAAACTTTCAACCAGAATTTAAAGGCAGTGTTTTTTAAGTAGTATACCTTTTGAAATATAACGTTTTCTTAAAATCAAATAAATATTACTTAGTTTGTGATGTTCTTAATTTAATATGAAATATTTTTGTGTTTTAATGCTAATTATTTATGATCCAGATAATGTCCCAGAAAATAGCTAGCAGGAATGTTTCACCATAATTTTTTTCATATTCTTTCCTAACAATACATATTTTGTGTTTACTATTATTTGTATTGCGAAAATGACTCAGAATACTTTGAGCTACAGTGTTTATATATGCTCAAAGAGACTGACCAATTGTCAGTCAAACAATTGATGAATTTGGTCCCAAACCTGATATTGGTATATATCTTAAATTCTTGCTATCATATAGCTACATCTTTTAGTTATCATTTTTGTATGTAAGTAAACATATGGATAGATAGATTTTCCAGTGACATATTTCTGTTAAATCTTGATGCAGATATGCAATTTATATTTAGAAACCATGTACTAAATTTACCATCCGGTCGTTTCAATTTTTAGTTACTGCTTCATAGAAGCAATTTCATTAATGGATTTTTTCGGACTGGCTGAGGTTCAAAATATGTAAATTTATCTAAATATAAAAAAATGTCAAAATAAGGGATCGAGTGAATTTTATAATTGTTTTCTCTGCTACGCAAAGTGATTAAAATTAAAAAGAAGTCATTTAGGCAACTCCCGCACAGATTTATAGAAATGAATCAAAATTTTAAATATACAGTTTCTTAAAAATGTGGTCTCGATTTTGGATGAAAATAATAATTTATACATTTCCAATGGGGTTAAAAGGGCGCTGCGGTGATATTGATTTGTATAAAATCGAAAATATTTTAATTCTTCTCCCTGATAATGACTGCAAGATGCAACAATTCATTCAACTAGAATTTTTTTTGGTAATGATACTAACTTTACCAAGCTGAACAATTTTTCTCGACAAATTCTTTTACCAGAAAATTAACAATGCTTCTGAGGTTCTCCACAAATTTTGAAGCATGATTTTGAGCCTCAAAATCATACTACGAGGCGCTAAGATTATTAAAAAGCTTAAGCAAATGATTTTTATATTTGAAGATACAATTTTTGCGAGATGATTGATATTTGGATGAGGTCGCATATCATTTGAAAGATAGGAAGTTAAAAAAAATTGCTAGCGGTACACGAGCAACAAATGCATATGGTACTATCTGCAAACATGCATTTTTGTAACTTCACGTTAAAAAGTGAAATTGTACTTTTAAAAAAAGTAAAAGACTTATATTCGTAGGAATGCCCTTTTACTAATTCGGGCCAAATTCTGAGCTAATTTTTTCCCAGAAATCGCAGTTGCATGTTCAGCAGAATATATGTACAAAATTTAGGAGGATAGCAGTAGCATTTAATTCCGTAAACGTACTCATTTTCAAAATTTCTTGTCAGGTTTTGACCTTGATTACCGTTTTATTACACGCATTTTCTCTCATCTCCTCACTTATTTTGGCAAAAAAATACCACTTGGACATGCGCAAATGAGTGGAGGGTTTATATATCTGAGCACTGATAACAGAATATGATTACTAAAAACAATAAATGCAAAATTTGATGAATCGTCATCAGTAAAAGTAGAATTAATTAATCATAAACAAAACTCCCAATATAGTCCCATCTTCGTATTTTCGATTTCTATATTCTTAGTCTTTCTGCCTTTTTTACTTAAACTTTTACTTTTTACTTTCGCTTACCTTTTTTTTTTACCTTTACTTTTTATTTTCGATTCTATGTTACTATTCTAATCTTTTTACTTGTGCTTGACCTACCCTTTATATTTATTCCATGATTTTAGGAGTCACCTGTACACATCTTTGATATTCATAATTTTAAAATGCTCGTGAAATAACTTTCAAATTTCATTTTCATTTTTCATCGGGGTCTTGTTATCGTTCACCGATGTAATTAAACGGCAGGATCTACTAGGAACTGGCAATCAAGTCCCAGTAAATATGAAGGACATTTCACATCTGGTAAAATAATTTGAATAAACTATTTGCATTTCTGATAAGATAGGGAATATTTCAACATTTACTTATGCCTTCCTGCCTTTAATATGCGACATGATTGAAATTCTCCCCCAAACAATTCGTTTTATTAAAATCTGCATTTAACAAGCAATTGCCACGTCATCCAAAACTATTTCCTGCCAGTTCAAAAATACAAAAAGTATTTCATTACAGTTCCTGTCATACATTTCTTGAACACGAGTTAATCCCTGCACAGACCGAATTCATTTCCTGGACCAATAGTGTCGATGAGCTACAATAAGCAATCTGTCTCTCGCAAAACAATTTCATTATTTCAATCCAGTGCATAAATTACAGGCTCTGAGATCCCGAGCGAAAAGACCCCCATATAATCCCGAATCCATTTTCCAATCCGCCCGCAGTGCGACCTGCGATTACGCTTGCCTGCGGATTTCGTTTCGGTATTACTGCAGGACTCTTAATTGAGAGCGGAAAATAGCCTTTCGGCCGTTTGCAATTAACATGCGGATGGAAACAGCATATCTTGCAGTTTCATATTGGAAAGGAATGTAATTTTTGTAACTAAACATCCCTGCAGGCAAGGGTTTGTAATAGCGAAATAGGCAAGTTTTTCCTGCAAATATTAATTTTATGGCAAAATACATGAAGGAATTTTTTTTTAATTACTTAGAATATCAATATAAAGACTAGATGAATTAGACTCGATTAATTGTTGCAGTATAAACATCGAGGCTTCTATTAGAACAATTAATCGATTTAATCGACAATTTTAATCATTTACAATCAACACGTATATGAGAACCCCAAATGTTACAATTTGTTATTTGAACAATAATTTTTGTGATAAATCTTGTTTGTAATGTTTGAAATTAGAAATCGAGAATATTTTTCTCGTAAGAGTCTTCTGGATGGAACAATACAATTTGAAACATCGGATTTTGATAATTTGTTGGATTTGTGTCTCACAAATCAATGGAAAATAGTCTCACAATAGACTTTCGTTCCTTGAAAGTACACGTGATAAAAGTAAAGTGTGGTGGATTACGGATGGATTAGTTTGAAAATGGATTATTAACATCTGCCTCTAATAGTAGAGAAAAAGGGAACGGGCTTTTTAACATGATGTTGAAACTGTGGTGAGTTAGAAGCAGTTTTAAATTCAGTGATCAAATAACAAGAGAAATTCCACTTTTCATTTAGTCCACTATCAGCATCCATGCAGACCTAGTTCGCTCTGAACCTGCTTCATCCCTTCACGTGGGAAATATTGACCAAATCTTCCCTGGGAACCCGTCTCACGTCAAGTCTTGGCGTTAGATTTTCTTTTCTAATCTATGAAGAACTTTTTAAAACTTTGAGTTGCATATCTAGTGATCCACTTGACGCTTTAAAATGTATGACAATTTTTATATAAATTATAAAAACTGCGATTTTTTGTTTAAATATACCATTTCATTTGTTCAGTTTTATCGATAAGATTAAGCAACCCATTTATGAGTCTACATCGAGTAGAGCTATTCGATGTCAAATTATCAATTCTTAACTCTAATCAGAAGAGATAAAAAATATCTGAGATAGTATCCGAGATTTTCCGTTTCTCCACAACGCATCAACTAAAGGATATAATGGATTGCCCAGAAAAACGAACCATCAGCATCAACGATAATAGAAGAGAATTGATATATGAATTAGATGTGCACCTTAAAATAATTATATTTCAATCTAAATCTTGATAACTTGATAATAAATGGCGTTCCATCCAGTCATCTATTTCAGGTTTTAAGGCTGACTCTCTCAGTCGTAGATTTAATATGAAGTTAACAAGACTTCGCACAAGTCATACAATTTTACTCATAAGCATTTACTTCATTCGAATACAGCTCCAATTTGTGCAAGATATAATATCATAATTTCTGATCGACATATCGTATGTGAATGCCCTAAGTACCGCTTCCTAAGAATAAAACATTTTGGCAGAGATTATCCAAATTTTAAAGATATAATTGACGAATCTTACCATGTTAATGTGTTTTCATTTTTACTTCACATCAATTTCATGCATAATATTTAATTTCTATTTTGACTTTGTTCTTTTAACTTGCATCTCCTTAATGTTTTAATAAGTAATTTTTTTTTTGTATTTTAAGTTAACACGAGTTTGGCACAGCTTGGTCAATATTGCCCCCCCCTTTTTTTAAATTAATAATAAGTCAATCCTTGTGCACCACAAAGTACAGCACAATGCTTACAGAAGTAAGTAGAAACAACTACATATATAGATAAAAATATGTACATATAAAAATAAGGATAAAAACAACAGGAAAAAATAAACAACAAAGCTAATTAAAAATTGAAGTAGCAAAGGCAATAAATTTACAGAATGAGCAGAAAGCCATTTTGTGGTCGACCAAAACATGAAGTGGAGGTGGAAACTTAATATTACAGGCACAATAAAATCTCTTCTCCCTTCAGTAAGTTTGGAGCAATCAAAAAGCAAGTGTTCGACATTTTGAACTCCACCCACGCTGCAAGAGCACAGATCAGTGTTCGATAATCCAAATTTCTTGAGATAATAATTGAAATTACCGCTTCCATTAATAAATTTTGTTAAGTGAAAATCACTGAAAAAATGCTTGTGATTCAACCTTTGAAAAATTGTGGGGAAAAATAATTTGGTTAAAGAGGCAGTTGACGAATTTTGGTACAGCTCGTTCCATAAGAGAATGGTTCTTTTGTGATTCTCATTACGAATGTGAGATTTGGGGATGCTCACAGGATCAATGATGTTTAGTTTTGTAGCTTGCTTTGCAAGCCAGTCGGCTCTTTCATTCCCTAATATGCCAGAATGACCTCGGAAGTGAGAAAAACAGATACTAATTCCTCTTGCTTTAAGCTGGTAAAGAGTGATAATATTGGCCCTTGCGCCAGAAAAAAAAAATCACTCAAGCAATCAATCTAAACTTTAGCAAATAATATGCATTAGTTATACATGAAAATCCCTATCTTGCGACTTGTGGTTTATTTTCTCTTTCAGCAAAGTAGAATGTGTTTTTTTTTCGTCTGAGATCAACACTTGCCACTCCCTTTCTTTTACCAACAGCTTGCCGACATTCTTGGGCATCGCGTACAAAGACATTTTTCAAATTTCACACGTTGCCCTCTCTTTGGGATTTTCAGTGATTAATTAGCCGATAATATTGCTGATTTCCTAGCCACCAACACCCCATCCATCATTACCGGAAGTGTCGAAGAAGACTGAAGAACGACACCTGCGCAGATCACTCCAAAACGTGGAGGTCCGTGATATTTTGGGTTCCTGCCCGGGTCTATAAATATGATACTTCACGCGATAACAGCTCTCGGTTGTGGCACAATCGGGCTGTCTGTCTGTTCGTTTATTTACCACCGCAGGAATTGCCTAATGCGTACGTTATGCAAGGATGTGATTAATGGTGACTAAGTTGTGGTTGCGGCTTTCAAGGCCTGATTCATTATAACAAATTAGGAACTTTACAAGCATGATGAACATAAAGCTTGTAAAGCTCAAAATTTTAAGGAGAAAATACCAATGTGGGAAGCAAATTAAAACGTAATACCTTGATATTTTTTTTTTTTTTTTTTTTTTTTTTTGTAAATGACCAAATATGATAATGTATTTGAAATTATATTAATTCAAAGATTAATGTTTAGCATTTCTGGTATTCGTTTTTATTAATCAACTTGCGCTTTTGGGGACCAGCTTTTTCGATCAGATTATTGGTTTTCCAGACTATTAAAATATTGATATGGAATTTGTTTGTTTAGAATTTTTTGATTCATTTGTTAAACATTTGAAAAACACGAATTCAATGTTACGATTCCTACGCGATTACAATATATATAATACAGGTTGTATATAAAATTAAATTTTACAGATTATTAAAATTAGAGTAAAAAATGGCATGGAAGAGAATTTGGTGTGGTTGAGAAAACATAACATAAAAATAATCTTTGTGAGAAATTGTTTGCGTAAGATCTAATAAAAATACATTAAAAACTTAGATAATTTTTTATTAACTTATATTTGTACTAAGTTTTGGAGAAAGTTAATAAAGACTTTCCTCTTGTATAAAAGAGAAAGTGTCATATTTCATCGATATATATATATATGTATATATATTTCTGAAAATTAAAATTTACTAACATATCATCTTTTCATTATAATTGCATGCTTCCTTATATATTAGATTTCCTGTATAATCTCATATTCTCCAATGCACCAAGTTTAGCGAAGTGATGAAAATTCTTCAATTCAAAATGACTCTCTCGTTTTCTAAATTCTGGTTTATTTAAATAAAGCATGTTTCATCTAAATAAAGATTTATAGTTAATACGGAATAACGGACGTCCTCTAATTCGAATATAACGATATTCTCCCACATTTAAACATTATTTTCTTTACGCATGGGGTGGCATAACTATCGGATATTAAATAATTTTCTTCGTATAATGCATATTTGATTTCTCTATTCACTTTGTATATAATTTTAAATCTTTTATTCTATTATATCACCATATATTCAACTTATGATAAGTAAAAATGGTGATGTATAAGTCAATGGTCATGCAAAGATTCTATCGATTCAATATTCTAACAACTTGGAAAGGACATATAATTTAATTACTTTCTCATATATGTAGTATAGAGAAAATATAGTTATCGCCAAAAATTTTGAGATTTTGACGAATTTCCACGTTTCAGAACTTCGGGGGAAAAACATTTTTGGAAAATGTCCGTCTATCTCTCTAATGACAACGATAACCCAAAAAAGAATTGAGCATGGCTGTTGAAAGTTGATATACGGTCTTTACACCGAATTTTCTATCAAATTTTGTGCTAAATCCCATCTGAGGAAGTCCGTCTGTCCGGCGTTTCTACTATAATTTAACACGATAATTACGAAACGAATAGAGCTAGGTAGATAATATTGACAGATTAACATCTATAGTCTAGACATTTTTCAAATTTGAAGCCAAATCCAAAAAGGGATTAGCCGTCTGTCGGTCTATACTTTCAGAAACATGTAATCGCGATAACTCAAAAATGCAGCAGCTTAAATACATCACATTCGGCACCTGATTTCATGATTTTATGTTTAGTTTTGTGCCAAAGCTTTGTTTCAATTTGTTGGGAAAAACCTGTCTGAAATCCATATTTGATTTTTGGATACTTTTGACAACATGCCATGGATGAATCGCCAAAACCTTCGCCAAGGATCCCGCGATAGGTAAAGTAAATGTCTTAAATTGTCACCAAAGGTTAATATTGCGAACTATTGTAAGCCCATTCCATGTAAGGCGTTTCCTGGGATAACACCTTTATTAGAGTGTATGCGAGAAAGTTTTGGGGAGACAATTCCAGCTGGTTTAGTTATGCTGTCTTCCCTTTTTGAAGTTGCACATGTTATTATTATGGTATACCTCTTATTTTTGATTAAGTTTCTTTGATCACTGTACCTCGAAATTTCAATAACATGCCAATGGAAAGGGGGGGGATAATTTAAACTCCAATGTATTAACCCCACGGCAGGACTTTTGTGAAATTGGGATTCGAACAAATAGCTCACTTTACCTGAAAACGGAGTTTTAAGATCAAGCTGCCTCCGTATATATTACTTCCTTATCTAATGTTCAAAGAAAAAAAATCAAATGTCTTGACGACTAATTGGCCTATTTAAAAATTTGCTTCAATTTTTTTCCATTAATTTTTTTGTGATTTTTTTTTATATTATAGACCCATATTATCGTCTGTAGAAGATCCAGTTTATAATGAACGATTCCCAGCCCTCTACCCTTTTGCTTCGTGTTTTTGGTGTGCCTCTTTGTTGCCAGGGAATTGGAAGTCGCTCAAAACGGCACCCACCTATTATTGCATCCAGCCCATCATAACACGGATGCTTTTCAAAGGTTGTTTAATGGAAAATCACCGGAATTTGTTTACTAGTCCTCCGCTGAAAACGACGGCTTTGTCCCAAAACCATTAATTACCCAGCATTGTTCTGCATTCATTAATTATACCTCCGTGTCTGAATCGGAAGCCGATTAAGATCATGTTGCGCGCCTTTGTCGCATTTCCATACTAGACCCCTCCGTGCACCCCCTACGAAACTTTTAACTCGATTCTCCGGTGATGCTTAGACTGCGAGCGCCTTTGTTGTTGAGGTGTAGGCAGCAGTTATAAATAGATGGAAAGCTGCGAAAGTAATTATTGACGAAACTCGATGCACTAGTTCTGTTTTTGAAAGAAAAAGCCAGAATAAAATGCGTAACAAACAACGCAGTCTAGCAATGATAGGGTTATAAAACCATGTTAATAACACCATGCGTTTTGAAGGGAAGATGAGGTCCTTTTGTTTAGCCAGTGGTGTAAAGATAGGGAAAGGGGTGCAGTACACCACCCGCATTGCAACGCCATTTCCTCTAAGTCTTATAGAGCACTATTAAGTAAAGATAGTAATCCATGCATTTAATTGCATATAGTTATACTTGTCAAAGAAGGATACTATTTACGTTTGCGTTACAGTAAATGTTTATAAATATGTGGTTATTTTTGAAAAATAAAAACGAATCTTTTATTGAAAATAATTATTTTTCAAAAAAATCTCATATAAAGCAGATCGAATCCTTTCCATTAGAAAATGAAATTTTTGTTGAAAACCAAATAAATGCTTATAAATAACCTCATGAAGAGTAACTATTGTCAAATATGCTGAGTTTTTGTTATTTTCGAAAAAGGCAAGAGATTTTTTTTGATTAAAATAAATAATACTTGAGTATTTTGAGGAGAAAAATATTAAAAAAGCGTCATTTATTCGTGAAATATCCTTAGATATTAAAGGCGATCGTTTCTGTTATTTTCTTCAAATGTAAACGAACTGTTTATTCAAAAAAATTCATTGTTTACAACATCTACAGTTGTACATTTACATTAATTGAAACATCTGCAAAATAGGAAATATTAATATATCTTTGTTTTTAAATACTTTGAATGTGAAAATTATTATTCAGTTATAATTATGAAATTCAGTTATAATGAATAGTGTATGATGAAATATCAAAATGCTAACCAAAAATTAAAATTTATTATAAACTAGATTGAAATTTTGATTTCAATATTTATTTTTAATGCACTTATAAAAGCGCTTTTGTCTACTTTTCTTTTTCCTTAGACGTTGTCTGTAAAATGAATATAGAAAAAATTTAAAGGAAAAATCATATTTAATCATAATTTTAAGGAAAGTAATAAAATTATGACTACTTATTTATTGAATTAATAATCATATTTACAATAAAAAAATTCAGAAATATATGATTGTAGTAATATAGTCCTTATTGCAATAAACGGTAATAAATAATACATAACTAATAATAAATATAATAATAATAAATAATAAATAATAAAAATAATAAATAATAATAAATAAATAATACATAACTAATAATAAATATAATAATAATAATAATAAATAATAAATAATAAAAATAATAAATAAATAATAAAAATAATAAATAAATAAAAAATAATAAATAACAATAACGGTAATGAAAATAATAAAAGTCTTTATTGCAAAAACACTTTGAAAAGACATAATCATTTATTCTTAAAAAAAAAAAAAAAAAAAAAAAAAAAAGCTAAGCTTACAAGTTAGAAAAAATATATCTCTAAATCCTTTCCAAATTGTAGACTTACACTTTTTGCTCCTAAGTCTCTATTTACAGAATAATTTTACACATTTAATGCAGCTATGCACTCAAAGATTCATTTTCCATTTTAAATCAAAGCAGAAACACCTGAAAGATTGAAGCGTTCCATGGATACGTTGGATGATAAGTCATTAAAATGTATTCCTTTATGAAAAATGCAAATGCTACGCAAAGTAAGCATTTTCTTTTAAAACTCTTCACATTATTTAAATTTACATTTATGTTTGCCTGATTTTAATCTCGAATTAAAAAATTCCTACCAAACAAATCGCTCTTCTACAAATATTTGTTGTATAGTAGTTGGAAAAATATATGTTTCAAACAAATGCTTGTTTTTGGAAAGGATACGATAATTACTTGCGATATTTCCCTGAAACTGCAAATTTTATGAATTAAATCAGGAAGGTCTTCCACATAATGGTTGCAATAAGTTTTCGAATATCTTTAAAATAACACTGAATAAACAAATATAACGAGATAAACATTTTTTATATTTTGTAGCATTGCATTCTAAATATGGCCTGGTAATAAATTTCTATACTGTCTGAGGCATATACATTATTTCGGTGTTTAAAAAAATGTTTTGAACAAATTAAAAAATTGGGTTCTTTCTGTTTCTAGAATGCAGGGGACCGTAGACTCTGTTAGATATTTTTGTGTATTATTCAATTAGAGTTATGACATTTTTATTGCATATGTATCTAATATATAAAATTCTCGTGTCACAGTTTTCGTTGCCATACTCCTCCGTAACGGCTTGACCGATTTTGATGAAATTTTTTGTGCTTATCCGGTATCTATGAGAATCGGCCAACATCTATTTTTCATCCCCCTAAATGTTAAGGGTAGTCCATTATTAATTAAAAACTAACTTTCCCGCCAAAAAAATCTTTCATTTTTCCCAACGCCAACTTTTCCGCCAAAAAAATCTTCCATTTTCCCCATCGCCAAATAAGTAAGGCATCAGTTGTTTTTTTCTCCCAACAGTAATTAGGCTAGGGTTAACATTTTTCGACGGATTATTTCAAACGATTCTGTTTATTTTCTTAATGTTTTATGCATTTAAAATTAAACATTGTTAATTAATCCATGTTTCACACTCATTCTGAAGTACTTTTGAATTAAAATAACACAGAATAAAGGAAATTAAAAATGTCTAATCTGCATAGCGTTACCCCAACTGGCGTAGAAAAATTTACGCATTTGCGTTGACGTAACTGGCGAAGAAAATCCACGCATGCGCATTGTTCTGATTGTTGGCATGACAACCAACGGACGATTTAAATTATTTTTAGGTTAGTTGCATGCTTTTGTAAGTAAAATGTATTTATGTTAGTTATATATTTTTGTATATGCTTATAGTTTTAAGTACATCGTTTTTTAAGTAGATTTTTTTAAACCTGTTTTCGACCGATTATTTTAAACGATTCATTTTATTTTCTTAGTGTTTGATGCATTTAAAATTAAACATTGTTAATGAATCGATCTGTTCATGATGAATCTGAGAAATTTTTGTTGACAAATTCTTGAGATATTACATAAATTAAGAAAGATATTCTTTAGTGACCATAAAGTTTAAACGCGCAGTGACTCTATTATCAGTAATCATATTATTAAAAAAAATGCTTTGTTTCAGTAAAAAATATTATATTAATTGCAGATTAATCATTTACACTGTAATTTAAAGCATAATTTCTACGAGGGGTAACAGAAAATTAGAGAGATATATATCACGCAATAACTGAAGGCCTTTATAATATTATGAGTGAATTATATGACTATCAAAATTTGAAGTTTTAAAATATTTTGCTGAAGAATCTATTAAAGTTGGAATTGCGTAAAATGTTTAATGGTACGACCGAAGTTTTATCCCCTGCTTGGCGAAATTTTTAAAAATCGCAAACAACGGCCTTGCGAAATGTTCAAAAGCAAAGAAGCAGATGTTCAATTATAGTGCATAATAAAGATTGCCAGCTTTGGTGCGTTATCGCAACTTGGCGAAGAAGGGGGTTAAACTCCGGTTAAACCTATTTAATTATTAAAATTTAAACGAACATTAAGATTGGCGAACCGGCTGGTCGCCAAAGGCGGCTAGTTTAAATATAAATAAGTCACATTTCGTTTTAAGAAACTTTTAAAAAAGCGATATTATGTTTTAAAAAATTAAAAGATGTATAATTTTTTCAAATTTCAAAATATTCCAGGTAGTTAAATTTTTAATTTTTCCTATTATTTTTTCTTTATTAACCAATAGAAATATAGAAATTTATTTGCTAAAAACCGAGTTATGATTTTGTAATTCTAATTAAATGCTAATATTTTTAGAAGTATTTTTATGCCTTTATTTTTATTAAATGCTAATATTTTTAGAAGTATTTTTACACTTACGGAAATTTCATAAATCTTTATTATCAACTTTATTTAATTTCTTCAAAAATTAAGGCAGCTGGAACATTTCAAAAATATTTAAATCTATTTCTATTTCAAAATATTCTATCTAATTCAAAAACATTTAAAAATATCTGAGAATATTTCTTTTGTTGAGCAATGTATCAAATAACACTATTTCAGTTGAATATAGGTATAAATTTTATTGAGGATGGATTACAGATGGATTTTACTCAAAATTTGATAGAAATCTACAAATTTAGTGTAAAGACCATATACAAAATTTCATCCATTTAAATCAAAGCGTTTTTGAATTATCTTTGTCACAGACAGACAGACAGACGGACAAACATTATCTAAAAAATGTGTTTTTCGAACTCGGATTTGTCAAAATCTCGAGTTCAAATTTTTTTACGATTACTGTATTTTCTTTATGCTACGTATACGAGAAAGTAAAAATGTATAAATCTTAGCATCCTTCAGGAAAAATTAGACAATGAAGTAAAAAAAAAAAAAAAAATATCAAATCCCTTTCAAATTTATAATTTACATATTTTTTACTCCCAAGAGTCCTTTATCTCCTTTCATGTGTATGTAAGGAGATAAATCATTAAATCTATTGCTTCATGAAAAACGCCAATGGCATGCAACGCAAGAATTCTCGTTTAAAAACAATCTTCATATTATTTAAATTTCCATTTAAGTTTGCCTGATTTTGATTCTGAATTCCGATATAACTACGCGAATAAACACTGCTCTTCAAATATTTGTCGCGTAGCAGCTTCGGAAATATTTGCTTATATACTGAAAACAATTGCTTGCCTTTGGAGGAATCTTTTTCTAAAATAATCACCTGTATTTATAAATTTGTATGCATTTAATTAGGACATTATTAAGCGATAAAAATAATAAATTTTCTTACATCTTTAAAATAATACTGAGCAACCGCATTTATGGAATATAGGATCATATTTATCTTTTTTTTTATCTATTTATCTGGAGGGAAAGAATTTTGATTGATAAATACTTAATTTTACTTCGTACTTATATTAAGATTCTCATTAAAAATCTGGTAATAAGTTATACGGCTTTACTAAACAGCGTTCAGAGGTAAGCTCGTATTACGCGATTGTTTGGTTAAGCACAACAAACAAAGTGGAGTTAATCCATACGGTGAAAAAAATAATAAAAAAAACAAGCACAAAATGATGGTTAGGCAGCAAATATCGAAAATAAAACTACGGATACCACTTTATTTTTAAAGGAATATTTACTTATTCTCAACAATATGTACTGAATAACTACGATTTTAAAGCAATTGATATAAAATGAGTGTGGAAAGGTTTTGAATTCGATTTTTTTAATATCCCAATATTAATATGGTTTTAGAAATTTGCCAAGAAATGTGTACTCTCTTAATGAATTTGGTTGTACCATTTAACTTTTTATACATTATTAAAACAAAAATAATAATAGGGAAACAAACCGTAAAAGAAGAAAGAATTTGGTTCTTCCATTTAACTTTTTAATTTTACGTTATTGACAATGGCAATAATAAAAGTGAAGCAAAATTTAAAAGAAAAAATAATTTGGTTGTACCATTTAATTCTTTAATTTTAAGCAATGGACAATGGAAATAATAATAGTGAAGCAAAACTTAAAAAAGAAAGAATTTGGTTGTACCATTTAACTTTTTATACATTATTAAAACAGAAATAATAATAGTGAAGCAAACCGTAAAAGGAGAAAGAATTTGGTTCTTCCATTTAACTTTTTGATTTTACGTTATTGACAATGGCAATAGTAATAGTGAAGCAAAATTTAAAAGAAAAAACAATTTGGTTGTACCATTTAACTCTTTAGTTTTAAGTAATTGAAAATGAAAATAATAATAGTGAAACAAAACTTAAAAAAGAAAGAATTTGGTTGTGCCATTTAACTTTTTAATTCTACATTATTGATAATGGAAATAACAGTGAAGTAAAATTAAAAAAAAAGAATTTCGTTGTACCATTTAACATTTTAATTTTACGTTATTGACAATGGAAATAATAATAGTGAAATAAAACGTAAAAGAAGAGAATTTGGTTATGAAATTTAACTTTTTAATATTACGTTATTGACAATGGAAATAATAATAATGAAGCAAAACGTAAAAGAAGGGGCTTATTTATAACAGAAAAAAACTCGTTTATTTATGTGACATTTACTTATTAGTAATTTCGACGGCACTTTAAAGTAATTCCGATATAGAAAGGCATTTAGTCATGGGATGAATTTGTTATATGTCTTCTGGGACTTCTTATTCTCATTTAGGTCTCTTGACATCACATGTGACTATTTCATAAGAGTTTAATTGGCATTCATGTCTAATTTCTGGAAGAACATAAAGACACAAAATCCTAATCAGCATAAAAGCATAAGCGAGGCTTCTGCCATTGCATGTGACTAATTCACTAAGAGCGTCATTGAAGTTTGGTTTCAGGAAGAATGTAAAAGTACAGAGAGAAATCTTCTAAGTCTTCTTGTGTTTTGGGGGCTTCTGGCATTGTATATAGCTAATTCATTAAGGATTTCATTAACATTCATGTCTGATTTCTGGAAGAACATAAAGATACAGAAGTATAACGAAGTCGGTCTTCTTGCATTCTCGAGACTTTTTTTTTCCATCTCAAAATCGTTCGAGCTTTAAAACATTTTTTAGCAGCTAGAAAAAATTGAAAATTGAATATATATAGATTACTTTCAATACCTCCTCTCGCTGTTTCGTTTTCATTTCCAATTTTTTTCTCAGTGCTTCTTCGGTCAATAGCTTCTTACATCCCTACCTTTCATTGGCTAGACAGGAGAATCAGGTACATGGCGGACATTCGCACTAAATTGTAACTTTTGGTGACAACCTTCTTTATCATTTCCTAATAATCCTAAAAACTGATGCCTCAAAAGCGATAAATGGCCAATTTTCTGCCAGGGCATAAAATTGGCCATTTGTGGCTTCAAAACCAAAACAACACCATATTCTAACACGATAATAAAGATAAAAAAAATGAGTAATTAATTTCAAAGCGATATTACAAGCTCACAAAAAAAATAAAATTAATAAATTATTTTTAGAGAATAATTTTTCCCTGATATTTTAACGTGCTTTCTTAACTAAATGTTTACAATTACTTTCAACAATATTCTGGAGTAAAACTTACAAATTATTTGAAGAAAATTGAACATTCATCGATTACAGCTTCTTTCCTTATGCTACGGAGAAAAATTTCTTTCTTCTTCGTCGTTTTTGGTGAGAACTGATCAGCTGTTCCATGTCTGGAAGACGTTTTTGTTGCTTTTTTCCATCGGTCGTGGAATTCGAAAGCAACATCTTTTAAACTTTCTATCCATTTCCATCTCCTTTTCTTATTGAAAAATGCCAATGGTAACCATTTTAGCTATGACATGGTTTGTAGTTTTCTTGGTACTGTAACATTCAGACATCTTAGCAATTTGTTACTGATTTTCTGCAATGTTTAATGTCGTGAAGGCAAAAAAGATTCTTCATTGTCATGGCGGATATGGATTTTGCAAGTTAAAAAAAATAAAGAAATACTTAAAATTTAACCCTTAAATGTATGATAAATTATTTTGAAATTTAAAAAAAATCATTTATTATAGGAAAATAGTCACGACTAAGTAAAAAAATAAAATAAAAAAAAACAGGTAATAATTTGGTATATTTATTTTGAAAAAAAGTTCTATATAGACTTTTGGCAACATAAAATATTTCCCAAAAATCTAGTTTGTATCTAATATAATTTTCAAATACAACATTGATAACTTACCTGACAATAGATGAAAAGTAATTTTTTAACAATTAGATTAGATAGATCACTCCTTTATACGGAACTCGATAATAGAAACTATCTCTTCAGGTAATACACTGAATTTCCTCATCCACTACATTCAAATATAAAAAAAAGATATAGCTAACCGCCAAAAGTAATGTCAACTTTCTTCTTTCACACATGATTTATTGTCTATTGTTATCAACGTGCGTTCGGAAACGGACACACTCAATTTTTGAATAAAATTAAGAGGAACTGGAGGTATACAATTGGCGACAATATACATTTAGGAATTAATTTAATCCTAAATTTTAAAATTTTAATAAAAAAAGATTTTTATTTATTTACATGCCACTTTTCCTTACCTGGGTCACTAAGAGTACTGACTGTGTTTAATTTCATTCAAATCACTGTGACATAACAGGATGTTCATAATTCACTTTACGAAGTTCTTTTAAAATTCAAATTATAATCAGACATTAAATTGGTGTTTTTAAAGGACTTAAATATGTTTTAATTATTGTGAAATGAATCTTTCTCATAGATTAAAGTCCTATGATATCATAGTGGCTTTAAAAGTATAGCCGCTCGCGTAATCCATTTTCTATGTGCTTTTTGTCTTCCGTGATTTTATAATCATAAATTGACTACTCCGAAGCGCCCCGAGGCGCACGGGAAAAACTGAATGACAGGACAACCGTGACAGCACTGGCGGGAGCTATGGCTGAGTCCTAAGGGCCATCACCAGCCACGGTACACCCCTTCCAATGGAGAGTATGTCTCGTCATCCACAGGAGGTAGCCAACCGCAGCCTTTTCTGTAACCACCAGGGTGGAGAGAACCAACCAGCCTACCAGAAGCTTTTCATCCTCATTTCTGAGGTGCACCCCCCCCCCTCGTGTGAGTTCGTGATTTTGTAACTTCATTTTTTTATTTTTTGCAGTTCTAGGTCATATAGCCTGTTCTGTAGAGTGATAATAAACACATACATACGTACGCAAGCACACACATATTTTTCTGCATTATCAATATAATGAAAAATGAATAAATATAAGAATAAAAAAGAACTCAATAGTTTAAAAGGTATATTATACATTGTTCATTTATAAATGAAAATAATTTTGCTTTATGATCTAAGAGTATTAGATGCAGAATTATGAATAGAATAGCTCATTGAATACTATTTTAATTAGTGTTTTGAACAACAAAATAACCACAACCACAAACTGGCTACTCTGACCAACTGGAAGGCACACGGAGAAATCTGAATGATCAGACCGCCATAGCAGTAACACTGGCTGGAACTGTGGTTGAGTCCTAAGGGCCATCACCGGCTTCATCATCTTTCCCTTAGGAGCTACATCCCGTCATCGATGGGAGGAATCAGACCCCCATCTTTTTGTATACCCACCAGGGTGGTGAAAACCAACCACCATGCTGGAAGCTTCTCATTCTCAATTACGAGGCAATAAAATAATCCAAAACATTTCAATGAAATTCATTAAGTCATTAATGGAAGGCGAAATAACCTCTTCACATTCTTCTTCTAAATTAGCCCTATGCAATCAGCCTGCTATTAATTCATTAATTGATAATTCAATCAGAATTCATGAAAGTTTACCTCTTAATAGGAACTGGTAAATAATGATTTAGACAGAAAATTTGTAAATATTAAAATGGAGGGAGCGACGACGCTAAACTGAGTCTAGCTTCCTTTCCGTCGTGTATATCAGGTATATTATGATTATAGTGGATACGAATGCATCGGTACAATGAGCAAAATTGTATGAAGGAGAAACGTATCAACTGTGCTCAGGTACTCAATCGTGCTGTGTTCATAAATACCATACAGAAGAAATGTGCATTCTCCTCATGAATGAAACGAAAGAAACTGTCTTCTCCTCATTTTTACTTATTCGTATAGAGAAAGTATAGTAATCGTCAAAAAATTCGAACTCGAGATTTTGACGAAGTCCTTCCAGAATTCGAAAAATATAATTTTGAGAAATGTTCGTCCGTCTGTCTTTCACGAAGATGACTCAAACGCGCTTTGAGTTGCACAGATGAAATTGATCTTTACATCAAATGTTCAGATTTCTATCAAATTTTGAGTAACATCTGTTCAGAGGAAATCCGTCTGTCCGGTTGTTCGAATGTAAATTAACAGGATAATTACAAAATGAAGAGAGCTTGATAGCTAAGATTCGGTATACAGATTTAGTATCTATAATATAGAGACCTGTCAAATTTTGAGCCAAATCCAACTACGGGTTGACTGTCTGTAGGACTGTACATTCAGAAATAAGTTTACGCGATAATTCAAAAACTTCAATGACTTAACTATATCAAATTTGACACGAGAACCTTTAACTGCAAGTGGAGCTTTGTGTCAAACTTTTATTCAACAATTCAACACAAATTCGATTTTCGGATACTATTAACCGCATATTGGCGAATAATCCCCGAAAAACTCGCCAATGATCACACGATAGATTCAGTAGAAAAGCTGAATTCATTCCAACAGTTAATAGATCGTAACTATTGTATGTCATTACCATGTGAGGCAGCGATTCTCAACCTGTGGGGTGCGCCCCCCTAGGAGGGCGCTAGCACGCTAGAGGGGGGCCCGAGAATATCCAAGAGAAAATATTATTTTTAAAAATTGATTAACTGACTGAAAGGAAAGCACACATACACAAAGAAAACAAAATACATTTCGACTTATAACTTATTAAAGTAAAACAACTTACAAATCAAAACTTACTTAATCAAAACATACTAAATTAAAAACAAATTTAAAAATTATTAGTGACTTCCTTGGGCCTGTCTTGCAGGGCAAAGTTTTTCGAAGGATGGCTTGATATTAGAAATAGACACTCTCAGTTCTGTTTCTATATTTTGTCTTCAAAGAAGCCACAGCAGAAAATCCAGTTTCACAAAGGTAGGATGTTGAATGGTAATAGAATGTGAAATGTCCTTGTTTTTAGTGCAGAAAAACCATCCTTACTCCTGCCCAAAATAGTGATATAGTCAAATAGTGATTTATTACTAAATTGTCTTTTAGTTTCGCCACTTGTTGTGAAGTTTATGAATTTTTCTTCCTCATCAATTGAGAGTCCTTCGGAAGTCTTAAGAAATGGATTCTAAATCCACTCGTAACTTCCTATCATTTTGTCGTCAGCATGAAAATACTTTTTAAAATTCTTTGCCAGCATGGCTAAATGATTTTCAATTGTTACCAAAACAACTTTTACATGTTCTTCGTCAGACTTATAAGTTTTAGTACAATCATCCACATTTGAAAACATTGCTAGGTTTTTGCTTTAAATTTCTGCTCCGCAATTCCAATTTTCTACAAAAAGCATTAACTTTATCACATCCAACATATGTGTATTTGCTCCTTGGAGTTGAAGATTCAAGTTATTTAATTTCTCGAATATGTCGACTAAGTACTTCAATTTCATCACAAATAAACCATCGCGGAAATTCTAGGCCTCCTGTTTCTGCTTTCAGGAAAATGACGATTTCTTCTCTTAATTCATAAACTCGTTACAAAAATTTCCCACATGATGACCATCTTGCCTCGCGATAAAATAGTAACGCTGAATGTACTGAACCCATGTCTTTACAAAGTGCAGAAAAGATTCTCGATTTCAGGGGTCTCATTTTTATATAATTTACTATGGTTACAGTCGTAGTTAACACAATATTCAAACCAGGGCTCATTTCTTTCGAAGCCAAAGATTCTCTGTGAATCATGCAATGTGTGCACTGAGGCGAATATTGTTTTACAAGTGCGTGTATACCTTGGAATCTTCCGGACATTGAACGAGCACCATCGGTGCATATTCCGACGCAATTTTTCCATTCTGTGTTTGCCTAGTTCATAAAATAATTTAAAATAGCAAATAATGCGAGCGCTGATGTTTTGAGTTCTATTGATTTGTAGAAAAGTAGTTTTTCTACTACTGACATATTATCACAAATTTGAACATAGGCAATTAAATGAGCATCTTTTTTACTATCTGTTGCTTCGTCAAGCTGTATTGAAAACAATTTGTCGCGCAACTTCGAGAAAAGCTGATACTGTACATCTTCAGCTATATCGCAAACTCGACGAGCAACAGTATCATTTGAAAGAGGTATGGACTGCAATTGCTTTGAAAAATTATCTCCTAACATAGATTCTACAAACTTAATTGCTGCTGGCAAAATAAGCTCTTCACCGATGGTGTGAGGTTTTTTACATCTGGCTATTTTATATGAACTTTGTAAGATGCAATTAAAGCTTTTTTATTCACAGACAAAGTTTCTTTAAAAAATGATTTTTGCTTTTTATATGATTTTAATTTTAATTCGAAGAATTCTCTGGATTTGTTGACTTACTCACTATGAAGCGTTTCCAAATGTCGTTTAAGTTTTTTTAGGTTTCATGCTGTCTGCGGCCAACATTTTTGAGCAATGATACACAGGGGTCTTTCTTCTTCATTTACTTCAGTACTGGTAAACCTAAAATTTAAGTATTCTTGAGAATATTTCCTTGATTTTATTTTCGGAACCACGCTCGTCTGTATACTTGCTGATGCTTGACTATTGTCTAATGCTTGCTTAGTTCTGCTTAAAAATTTATTCATGAGTCTGCATAAATCTGCTGCCTTGAATATTTAATATGGTGAATTGCAATTAACTCTAAAACATGTATAACATACAAATTCACGATAGATTCGATAGCGATAAAAGGGGCGACTCGAATGAGACTGGCTGGAGTTGACACTTGCGTTATCGAACATTTTCTTTCTTCCTATGAGAAAAAACATTTGCTCGGTGCATGCTCGAGACGGCATCGGTCGTGTGGATTAACTTCCACAAACATTGCTATTTTTTTCACTTTTGTTTCGTCATGCTTCTGTTTTATGTCTTTTATTATTCGAAAAAATATATTCCCAGTTTCTAAATTTAGTTCACCCTTTTTAGGTTAACTTTCATTAACAAATTTTTCTACTTTCATATTCTTTTAACGTTATCTCCCTGTTTGGCTTTCATTTCAAATATAACATTTAAATTTTTCCCGTTTTCATTCGCTTCATCTGTTTACCGCCCGCTTGTCCAAAATGCAAGATGTGGTTTCTCACCAACGTTTGCTCGATTTTTCTCTTGTTTCATCAGTTAGTTAAAAATAATTTAAAAACAGAATCCAAAATACTCAATATAAATTTTGTTGTATACATTTTTTTGTAAGCGGGGGGCGCGATGAAAATTATGATTGAAAACTGGGCCACGAATACTGAAAGGTTGAGAAACGCTGATGTAAGGCGTTCTCTGGCTAAACAAGTTAATTAGAGAGTATGCGAGAAAATTTTTTGGGAGACCACTACATCTGATTTAACATATTTTTTTAAAAATTGAAACGTTTGTTATGTTGCGCGTGTAATGTACAGATTTTTAATTTTTTTTATTAACAACATACTGCCAGTGTCTGCCTAAAACCCCCTATAAAAGGATAAAAAATACAATGACGGAAATTAAAGAAAAAAACAAACATTCGTTTTGATTATAATTCCAAATGTGAAAATATTTTTTTCTATTGCTCTACGAATATTTATATTCCTGAAAATCTTAGTCATTGCTTTCCCGAAAAAAAGATGATTGCATCATGTGGTGCAATTTTTTTCACACACTTTTCTAGTTATTGATTTAGTTTCACTTCGTTTTTTTATTTTTTATTTTCCACAAACCTACAGTCAGACAGAGCTTCAGAAAAATTCCTTTTCAGATGTCAGTGAAAATGGATAAAAATTTAATATTGAATTCTATGATGTTTGCAATATTTTCTTTTTTATATTTTGTTTTGGAGAAAATAAAAATATTTCTCATAAGAATAAAACTATAAGCACTATTTTTCCTTACGCTTCTTTCTTTGTACTGGCTATTCTTTCTTTTTTTTTGATCCATAAAAAAGAATAACATCACACAAGCCTTCTTTTTTAAACCTAAAAACCGTATTATTATTATTAGGTGCTTGCATGTATTTTGATCCTTTTTCACTTTACAAAGGCATTTATTGAGAACAATTGGTACAAAATATATCAATCAAAATATTTTTCATAATTTTCTACAACTTTTTCCCATTTTCGTCCAATAAGTCGTGCGATTGATTGCCTTCGAATTTTTTTTGGTCCTCCAAGCCATTCTTTGTCATGCACATCGAATTAATCACTCTTAAACCTTTGAAACCAAAACCGACAATTGGGATATGCCGGAAAAGCATCACCATACGTTTCTAAAAGTGTCTGATGGGCTTCGGCAGGAGATTTCTTCAAATCAAACGAAACGAGCAATGAATGTCGAAAATGCAATTTGAAGCGTTCCATGATTGGGGTCTTTATACACTGAATTACTCAACAACACTAAATGGAAAGCTTTCAAAATGATAACAATAAAGTAATAGTAAATTGGTAAAACCCAAATTATTGTCGTTTATATAGATACTTCGTATATTTACCAATAGATGTCGCTGCTTAAAATGCATGCAAGCACCTAATATATTGCATTCGTCAGCGCACACAGCAGTATTAACATTTTTATTTTACAATAGTGTAATAAATTATTATTTTATTTTTGAAAACAAGATTTTAAAAATTATCGCAAAATACAGCTAAATATTTATCATACGATAAGTTCACATGTTCATATTCTTAAAAGTATAATAAATGCGGTTCGATATTCTTTCAAATATATTTATTTAGGGCTAGCCACTTTTGGCGACCAGTAGCTAGCAGGGATTAATGGTTACTAGAAAATCCAATGAAACATTTTGCAGTAGCTCTGTCTTAGCAAATATCTTCAAACATCAAATTTTGATACTTACATAACTCATTATTTTAGAAGCAGCCGCAGTTCTGATCTTTACGCCGTGCAATTTTTCTAATTTTCTTTCCTTATCTTATACATAATAATATCATTGGAAACAGCTATAACACTTCCACCACAAAAAATATTAGACCTTGGATAAGCTTTTGAATTCTTTGTATGGCATTGATGAGCGGTAGTTATAAAATATAAAGTGATGAATAATAGGTATGAATCTATCTTTTTTACTGAATCTATAACAAGAATATGTGTTTTGGATAACTTTTTCTTGGCTCATTGACATAAAAATCAACCGTTTCACATATTAGATCCAAAATTTGATGGGTATTTATATTTTAGATGCTAAACCTGTGCACCAAATTTTAACTGCTTAATTGTTCACTTTTTGTAGTTCGTTTTTGTTGTTGTTTCAGCGTTCATTTGTTCATTTTTCGTGTTCATTTGTATTGAAGCAGGCATAAAGATACACCTCTTCTGAATGGATTTCTCCCAAAATTTCATATATATTTAAAAGTTTGGTAGTAATTTTACATTTTACCGAATTTCATCCGTCTAGCTCAAAGCATTTTTGAGTTAGCGTGTTCACAGACAGACATATGTAATACGGTAGCGGATTGTTATGAGCGAGGATAGAACCCGGGAGCTTGTGGTTCTCAGCCGAGTAACAAGACCACAAGACAAAAGCAGTTGTCCATACATCGCAGCTGTTAGCTGGCTTATAAGCTTTCACCACAATACCAAAAAAAAAAAAAAAAAAAGGTTTTTTTTTTTTTTTTTTTTTTTTTTCGATTTTAGTGGTCTAAAATGTGGATATTCACCAAAATCTTGAGTTCAAAATTTTGATGTTTATATATTTGATGTTTATATATATTTTGATGCTTATATATTTGATGTTTATATATATTTTGATGGATATATATTTGATGTTTATATATATTTTGATGTTTATATATTTGATGTTTATATATTTGATGTTTATATATATTTTGATGTTTATATATTTGATGTTTATATATATTTTGATGTTTATATATTTGATGTTTATATATATCTATACACACATACGAAAAAGTAAAAATGGATATACTTTAAACAATTTTTATCACAATTTATCGCAATTTTTATAACAATTTAGTTCTGTAGCTAAATCCTAGTTTCAACAAAATTCGATTAAACAATTCCATGCCTTAAATTTGCCAGTAAAAATCAGGAAACTGTAACTTACTCAACATGGAAACATAAACTGAGTCATTATATCTTGATTATCAGTTTAGAAAAAGATCGAGGATGAAATAATGTTAATAATAGTAGAAAATAATAGTCTATTGTTGTATGATAGGCTTAAAATATTTTTTTAAGAATTGAGAAGCAAAATTATGCGGAAAAAATTTATATCTTTGAAAAGACAAATCTTTATTATTAGAAGAGATAATTTTAAATCATTCGAAAAACCTATAAATTCATAATGCAAAAAGTTGCGCTGCTTTATGGCTAAAAATTCGTTTAAACGATTGAATATAAAAAGAAAACTTCTAAAATGAAACAGTGCTTACACAATGTAAATATGTATTTTTCCAACCACTACGCAACAAATATTTGCAGAACAGTATTCGTGTAGGTGTTTTAGAATACAGAATCAAAATGAAACAAATTTTAATGGAAATTTGAATAAATTGAAAATTCTTAGATAAGAATTATAACATTGCATAGTATTTACATTTTTGATGAGGTAACAGATTTTAATGATTTAAACTCTCTTCTGATTTAAAATGAATATATATTTCTACTTAAAGACTGCTTTAAATGCTTAAAATTATTCCATAAAAAGAGAGTTAAGAGACAAAAGTACAGATCATTGATCTGAAAACGTTATGGATATTTATTTTTGTAACTATGTAAGTTTTTTGCTTAGAAGTTCCAGTGATGAGGCGTTTACTGTCTGGCTTTCTGGCCTTTTGTAATAAAAACAGCCATTTTCTCTTTATATCTTTTCATTTATTTTATATAAATATAGTAGTTATCAATTGTATATATATAAAGTTATAAATCCGTCAAACCTTATTTAACTAATATTTTTCAACCTTTTAAATTGTGATCCACGTGTTTTTAATAAGTTTTAAAATTATAGAAATAAGTGTAAAAATTTTATCATAGTTTTTAATGTTTCAAATTAGCAATATTTATATCTGAACAATTTTTTTGATATCAAAACCCCGTGATATTTTTATATGGTAAAAGAGCATTTTAATCATCTCATTAACAAAACACTTGAAGATAAAAAGAATTGATGAAAAAAACTCCTCCTAAAATTGTATAATTAAAATCTGGTTTAGAATGTCTATTCATCTCACCAAGGAGGCCAACAATGCCAAATCGCCAAAATCCAGATAGCTGACATTAACTGTTTTACAATACTGTTTATTGTTGTTTCTAATGGAACTTGTTATAGACAAACCCACTAACTTTAGAAGTCAGTGATTTTAAGCCAAGGGTGCGTCCCTTGTTTTTCAGTAGCGCCAAGAGTACGACTTAGTTACACACACGTCACAGCCCTTTTTTATGGGGCGGACTTCATTCACTCATCCACAGATCGTAATTTAGACCTGAATCACAGAATGATCACCCCTGATCCAGTACCCCTCGATATGAAGGACTTTGTGACCCCGACAGACTTATACGTGCACCAACCACCACAAACTGGAGGAGTCTTTGACCGGTGAGGTTCCAAACTCGCAACCCAAGGGACCCTACCAACCAGGATATCCCGGCCGTTACAGTATTGTTTTAGGGCCGGGATAGCCTGGTTGGTGGTGCGTTGGATTCGTATCCCTTAGGTTGCGAGTTCGAACCCCGAAGATTCCCTGCTTGCTTGGTGGCTGTATAAATATATCCTGGTCACAAAGTCCTCCATGTCGAGAGTAATACCAATGGGGGTACTGGATCAGGGGTGATCGTTCCCTGATTCAGGTCTAAATTACGATCTGTGGATGAGTGAATGAAATGCGTTAATGAAGTCCGTCCCCTAAAAAGGGTTGTGACGTGTGTGTAGCCAAGTCGTTCTCTTGGCCCTAGATGGCGCTACTATAAAAAGCAAGAGATGCTCCTCCTCCGACTTAAAATCGCTGTCTTTGTAACAGCGGGCTTGCCCATGGCAAGTGCCATAAGAAACAACAACAATATTTTTTAACTGGTATCAACTTAATTGGCGACTTGGCAATATGGGGCGTAACGCATTGAAATCATGATTATAACTAAAATACATTGGCGATTTGGTTTCAGTTAATTATATGAAGCGACACCATCCCATCATTGTAATTCAAAGTTTATTCGATCTACAGGAGCATGCCCAAAATTTATATCATCATTCTAAATGTTAAGGGTTCTATATTAAAAATTCTATTCCGCTGAAACCCACTATTTCATATTTCTTCATATCGCTATCTGATGCCAAGTCGCCGCCAATATTAAAAAGCAAAAGGATTTCTAAAGTAAGCATTGTAACGAAATGGCACTGAATTGCAATATCTATTATAATAAATATGCATTGGCGATATGAAGTGGAACTCGCCAGTGTTGGAAAGCAAGATGGCTGCAAATGCAAACACTGCAATGAAACTGCTTTGAATTAAAATGATGGCCATAATAAATATGTATTGGCGATTTGGCGTCCATTGATGATATGAAGTGGTACAGATAAGTGGATTTTACCAAATAGAGTCTATCATATAAGGGTTTTTTTGTGTGTCTTAAAGGACTATATTCTGTTCGCTTCACCGCCCTATGAAACTAAATACGTTACGTATCTGAATATGCATGTTAATAATCCCGGAAAAAATTGAAGGATAGATTTTTTTTTAATCAGCTGTCAAGAAAACTTAAGAGTAATTTCTCAATAACTCTCTACAATTTGCAACGAACATATCTCTTATGAAAAATGATTCCGCTTTTAAAAGCAAATCCGGATAATTTTTCCTCCAAGTTAGAAAAATCGAAGCCATATTTAAACCGATTCCGCATTAATGATTCTTTTTGTTGAGCTAACTATTGTTCCCCCCTAAACATTTCAAGTTGTATTACCATCATTAATGAAGTTTCATGATGTGGGAATAAGAAAAGAAGAGTCATTATGGTGATTAATGGGACTAAGTTGATCAGGAAATACATCAATATTAAATGTTATCAGTTTTGGTCTCCCCTTTGGGTAACCGAGGAATCGTTATTCATACGGATTAATCATTTCCGTTTCTGAGTAAAAGCAATTAATTCTTTATAAAAAGCTATTAATTATATCTGAAATAGATTAAGTAGTTGCGAATTTAATTTAGGGAAAAAATAAGATTTTTTAAAAGAGGAGAATTTTTAGTAATTTGGTTTTGGTAATTATGATGCATAACTGAATAAGAAGAGATTTAATATATGTAGAAGAAATTTTTTTACAAGATATTCTTTTGTTATTTGAGTTAAATGAGATTTTTTAATTTGTTCTTTGAATGAGATTGTTTGATTATAATGTTTTTATTTTATATAAAAGTATTAGCTAAGTATGTAGTCTTCTTTCTTATCAAACTTTGTGAGAAAGATGTGTAAGTCAAATTTGCTAAAACATTTTATTGACGCAAAACATTTGTTAAATTGTTATATGCGATGTATTTTAGTTATTTGTTGTAAAAAAACTGGCATATGTCAATAGTGACTAAACTGTTACACCAAAATGTCATATGTTTTTGTTTTTTTTAACTAAGCGTGATTTTTAACATACAATATTTTGATGTAACAACTAAGGATATGGAGAATATAGTTTTTTTAATATCATTTCATTAAGGAATTGTACTCCAATTTTAACTACTAATTTATCGCTCATTTTATTTCCTACAGAGCAAAATATCAGAAAACTATTCTTTACATATTATGTAATTCTACCTGAAAACAACTCATATATAGAGATGAGAATTTGTTCAAAGGAGTAAGTAGGTTCTCGCTTCCCTGGTGGGTTCAATAAAGGTGTTGTTGCTTTCTGGGTCCATCGCTGATGACAGGTGGCACCTTGATATAAAGGGTAGTGAATTGCTAGTAAGGCACCCGTTTTTGAATCAACTTACTGAGAGTTAAGTTCTAAACAATATACAGTTTTAACACAGGAAAGTTGAGGATGAATTGGTAGATATTACTTACTACCAATTCATCTAGTAACTCCTTAGCTCATTATCTTTGTTCCCTGAAGATAACCAGAAAAGTAATTACAGCATTAAAATGCTTAATTTTCTCATTTTAATGATATCATTAGGAGATTCTGGAAAAATTCAGTATTTTTCGTGAAAATATTAAAATTTTTCATACACTAGAAATTGGGTAGCATCATTAAAACTTAAATTGCAAGTGCAATTGCTTTAAATTTTCACAATTTTTTTAAAATTTCAATTAAATTTTAATAAAGCTATTAATTAATAAAGCTATTTACAATTTCTATAAATGCAATTTTCATGTGTGCATTTCCTGTATACAGAATTGGAGCTCCAACTTCAAAGAATCTGGTCAACATGCCTTAGGGTATTACTGTATTTGCTTCCTTATACTTATTGGGTTTGGTCATTTGAGGGATGGGCAAGGAGTATGTGAACAAGAAGTGCACACGGAAGGAAGAACAGCAAATGAATAGAGTTGTATCATGGCAATGAAATAACAGGTAGTTGTAACGGTATTATACAGAGAAACTGATGTTGATAGTAAAAGACAAAATAAATTCTGTAAACCTGTTATCAACCTTTTTACCCCTCCAACAAAGAGAAAATGAAAAGATTCAAATACTCTTTTTATGCATGCTAAATTACAGACCAACAGACAGTCAATCTGTTAGTAGAATTGGTTGAAAATGTGATAAAAATCAATATATTAGATGCTTAATCTGTGTAACAAATTTTATCTTTCTGGTTCTTTAAGTTTTATAGTTATTGTTTTCACTAACACGGTATAGTTTGAAAGACAGGTTTCCTTCGAATGGATTTCACCCAAAATTTCTACCATTTACTTCAAAGTGCTTTTCAGTTATAGTGTTGAGTTATCGTCACAGACAAGAGAGACATAATTTCCAAAATGAGTTCTTCGGACTATGAGTAGTAAGTCTGAAGATTTGTTAAAATTACGAGTTCGAATTTTTTTAATCATTTCTATTCTTTCTCTTTGCACACTTCGTGTAGAAAAAAGTAAAAAGTTCTTTGAAATGTTTTCAAAAATATTCATCAGTTTTGCACAGATATAAAGTAACATCATTGAAAAATTTATTTTTTGAGTTTTTGGAATTATATAAAAATGCATTTTGTGCAATAAAAGATTTCGAATGTATTAGGGAACAGCGTTAAAATTTTGAATAATATAAAATTAAAAACCCAATTAAAATTTGGTAAAATCTTTTCCTAGTGAAATCTTATGACATAAAATAAATTCTTTCCACATTTTATCGCTCTATGTCTAAAATAGTCTGTTCTATAGAGCATTTTGAAAGATTTTTACTTTGTGCATGTCACAATTTATCGATATTATGCCAACCTGTAAACACCAGTATTTTAAATTAATATAACTTGAATCAATAAACTGATATCACTTTTAATGGATATAAGTTCATTTTGTCATTACCAATATAGTCCATTCATCTTACCATAACTACATCAACACCCGCAGATACAGTTCACCCTTTCTCCATAACAAATCATCAATAAACCAGATTCAATTTACCTAAAAGACTTCAATACAAAGTGAATAAATCGAATGAAATATCAGTTATGACATGGCATGGCGATAACGCAATCTCCCGCCATTATTCGATTCATACAAAGACGACATGCCCTATCATGTATGAATAAACTTGCAACGCTGGTCGCACGATATCCAGATATAGCTATCTGGCTTCCGACTTCCCAGGCCGTGGCGACAAATGAAGAAAGCAGGCAAGGGAGGAAAGAAAAAAAAAAGACAGAGGGACAAACAAAGCAAGAAAGCAACCCGGCATTGATGGATGTTTTCAGGTTTTCCTTTAGTAATATCACGGAACATTTTCTTTGCACTTTGTCTCTCCCCACTCGCCTGACCATCATTAATCTTCGGCAACACGCACACCCCGAGCACGTGTGTGCGGCGAACGAAGACGATACTGGAACACGAAAATGTTTCTTTTCAGTAAATTTGGTAATTTTAGAAAATTTTCTTTTATTTTTAAGAACGGAAACTGGTAGTTAGCCATTCGTGATGCTGGCTTAAGACGGTTGGGTATTCACGATGAGGTATGGCCAGGAAGTGTTGTGAAAGAAGAGATGTAAAGTCATCATAAATGGAGTTTATTTATGCATAAGTCTTGAACTTATTCATTTTGATAAAATAAGTAACATTTTGTGAGAAGCGGTTAAAATATTCTGCTCTATTTAACATTCTTGTATACTAACTAAGAAGAAGTATATATATATAACATATTTCGGTTGAAGCAGAATGCAGGTTTGACAAGCAGTGAAGAGACTTTGCATTTTTAATTTCGTTTTATTCTCTCCCATGAGACAAGCATGATTTATTTACAAGAAGGCGCAGCGCGGCACAAAAGCAGAAGTAAGAAAAGGGGACGAAAGATATGATCACTAGTCTTATATAACATGGGATTCAATACACGTGGCGACCTTTGACACCTTTTCAAGGGCACTGAAAGGATCACTTTCTCTTGATACGTAGATTGACTGGGCAGTAATTTTTTCACAGTTTCAGTTGAATTAATTAAACAGAAAGTGGAATTGTATCATCAAATAAGAGAATGAAATTACTATGGGCTAAATTAAGATAAGCTTTGGAAATTAATTTGGTTTAAATTAAGAGTTTAAAATATCATTACATATATATATATATATATATATATATATATATATATATATATATATATATATATATATATATATATATATATATATATATATATATATATATATATCTTTAGTTACTATTACAGGACAAATTAAATTTATCATCATCATAAACAAATATCTGACGTTGCATTTATTATCAAACCAGCTAGAGTATTCTCTCCAAAATTTTCTAGCGTACTCTCTAACAAACTTGTCATGCCAGAGAACACTTTGCATGTCAGTGGCATAGAATTGTTGCAAAATATTAACTTTTAGCGTCAATTCAGCACTTTTATTGAATCTATCATATCATCTTTGGCGAATTATTAGACGATAAATCGCCAGCGTGCAATAATATTATCGAAAAATCAAATTTGAGTTTTAGGCATGTTTTTCTAAACTATTTGAGACAAAAATTGGACACAAAACTGTATTTATAGTCATAAATTCCCATACCAAATTTGATTTATTTAAGTCACGGAGTTTTTGAATGATTGCATTTATTTATTTCTAAAAGTACAGACCGACAGACAATCAACCCTTAGTTGGATTCAGCTCAAAATTTGATAGATGTGTATAATATAGATGTCAAATCTGTGCATCCTATTTTATCTATCTTGATCTCTTCGTTCTGTAGTTATTATATTAACATATATTCGAACAGTCGGACAGACGGACTTCCTCTGGATAGATTTTACTCTAAATTTGTCAGAAATCTGTAAATTTGATGTGAAGAACCAAATTTCATCCATGTAGCTCAAAGAGTTTTTAATTATCTTTGTCACAGTGAGAGAGAGAGAGACAGACGGGCAATTTCTAAAAAAGTATTTTTCGAACTCAGGGTGGTCTAAAATGTGGAGATTCGTCAAAATATCGATTTCGAATTTTTTGACCATTACTACACATTCTGTATGCTGTATATACGAGAAAGTAAAATCGTAATTAAATTTAACAATAAATTAAAAATATTACTCATAATTTTTATTTTATGTGTTCAAGTGATTTCTAGATTCTTCAATAATTTCGCTACTGCATTTTAAATTTGTATGTACGATTTTTTGGCGGTGAAATTTTGCTTTCTTATTCTTTTCTGTAAGAAATGGTTTGATGAGGCTTCAAACTCGATCAATGGATTTTCCTTTTTCCAAAATTCAGAATAACGTGGATTTAGGAACTTCAACGACGTGAGTTATAGATCTCAAAGTGCTTCTTATGAAAAAAAAAAAAAATAAGTTTTAGTATTTCAAATTTTTACGATTTTGTACATCAAGCAGTTTATAGAACGTATGCTAACCTAAAAACATTAGAATATTAAAAATTAGTTTTAGAATAATGTCCCTTTTTCTATAAATACGACGATTCAATATATGAATATATAGCTCGTATTATATTTCTATAATTCGAGCTATCATATCTTATCGTTTTCGAGAAAGTGAGCGCTATTTCTCTCTCATGTTCTTTCATATCATTAGAAATGGTGTCTAAATACGTGAAAAATACGCCTAAATACGCCTTGAAATCTTTTTTCAAAAGAAGATTTAACACTTTCTTTGATCAGATGATGACTCTTTTAAATCAACTTTTTACATAAATTTTTTTAACACTTATTTCCCTTCTTTAGTCAATATCATCTTCGTATTTCATCATTCTCCTAAACAAGTCATTCTCCGAGCAAGTCAAGCATTCTTGGCAGAGTAACCTCTCCTTATCTAAATCGAGAAACTATTGTTAGAAATTCTAAGCTTAAAATGAAAACAATAACCTGCAGCTTACGTGCGATATCAGTAAATTCAGTTCAGGTTCATTAGTTTTGATTGCTGGCGCTCGAAACAACTTCAGTTAACTCAAGTTAGAGCAGATCTTCAGTGAATTAGTCATTATTTCGCTTTATGTGAAAATCGCGCGCAGTAATTAATGTTAAGCGGCTTGAATATAGCTCATTTCAACTTTAAACAAAGTAACTCATAACTTGGGTAGAGTTTGATTGGGTGACTTTGAGTATAAAAGTGTCTTTCTGAAGTTGACGTGATATTCAAAGAGATAATTTTAATAAAAGTATGTAAAATTCATTAGCAATCTTTAAATCTTTAATTGTGAATAATATGAAGGGATAAAAGTTTTCATATTTTATCTTTAAAGCCAGTAATTTAATACCACTACTTTGTCCAAAAAGTTTCGTAATTGATTTTATTTAGGAAGAATAAATACAGATAGAACCTATTTCTGAATGCTTTCTTCAAAATAATTATAATGTGCAGTGGTGCATTTTTGTTATCCTTCATATAAATATGCAAAAGGGAATTATAAACTTACTTTTGCCATCTCTTTTAGGGCATTCCTTTCTTTGCACTTCTTCGGAACTTGAGAGTAGTTACTGCGATTATATAAACGAATTCAAAAAGTTTCATAATCGATTTTATTTAGGAAGAATAAATACAAATAGAATTTTTTAGTGCTTCCTTCAAAATAATTACAATGTGCAATTGTTTATTTTTGTTATCTTTTACATAAATATGCAAATGTGGTCACAAGCCTATTTTTACCATCTCTTTTAGGACATTCATCGAGGTAATTCTTCGGAACTTGAGAATCGTCACCACGACAGTATAAGTGAATTCGAAATCGAAGGAAAAGTCACATGAGATGGGATCAAGAGAATGACTTAAATCTAGTTTAATGTGTCTCTTCATATTGTCGAGAATGTCAGTGATGCCAATTCATCAAAGTCAAAAATCAAAATAGCTGACGGTTTAAACAATATCTGTTAATTATCAATTTAAACAATAGTGTTATTAGAATTACTATTTCCCTTACTAATTTTGCACTAAGTTTAAAAAATACACTGAAATATAGGATGGTTGTGAATGGATAGCCCAGCTATGCAGGGTCGCTAAACGAATACAAAACAAAGTACAACCTTGTTGTTCATCGGAATACAACAAAACTGTTGAAAAATTAAATTCAGTTACTGGCTGTAGATATCCGTGTCTGAAGTTCGTTAATGTCAGTTGGAAGTATTGGAACTAATACTTACTGTTTGTTGTAGGCCCTGAAAAAATATCGATTATCCCTACATACGCATAATTGCAGTTTTTCAAAGCTTCACACCAGGCATGCATAATAAAGTGTACAATGAGTTCCCTATCTTACCTTATCTAACTCATTAGTTATCTTAACAAGATTGCATTTGGTATTATTTTTCAACAGCTCTGGAAAAGTAGGAATATTTATTTGCAAACACCTTGTAGTTTTCAACATAGTTATAAGATAATAGTGTTATTTGGAAGATGAGATTCGATGTTTCATCAGGTAATTTAACATCCCGAAGGACTTCTGAAAAAGGACATAAAAGTCAAAAAACATCAATTTCTTGGTATCCCTAGAAATTTTATATACCTCTGATCATAAGCTAAGCATGTGAGCAGTACTTGTTTGAATTGGATGAAACTAATTTTATCTAGCCGATCGCATGATACTCTTCCCTTTTGTCATGAAATAAATCATTTATATTCGGGAAACTTTTTGAACATGGTCATAGAAAAAAAGCCTTTACATCTAGAAAAAGGAAACAGAATAAAATGAAAGGCAGCCCTTTCAACCCTTTGTGTCAAGACAAAGCCAACAGCGAAACCGTGAATTTTAACGGAGAAAAGTTTTCACAAAACTTAAATTAGAATTCGGTATTAGAAGACAGGAGATTATTTATTGTATCGTACATTAACCAACCAAAAGTGACTAAATTAAAAAAAATTGGAAGTGAAAACTGAAAGGTGGAAAAAGTGAATGTTAATAGGAAAGAACTATGGTTGAGCCCTAAGGATAGAGGAAAACAATTCCTCAAGTTTGATACATATTCCAATAAATAAATAATAAATATTCCAAAAATAATAATAAAATATTCCAATCGTCCAAAAAAATCAACAATGAGATTTTGATGAACCGTCATCTTAAGTTGGAGTAAATTTAATAAAGACAACTTAAGAAGTAATTTTTTTAAGATTATAAAAAGTAGCTTTTTATTTTTAATTATTTTCTTCTTTTTCGTATTTCATGTATCAATGTATCTAAAATAGGAAGTAAAAGTCACTAGTCCCAAAGGCTGAGACTTTTATGCTAATTTGAAGCTCATAATAAGCTTTCATATGAAACAAAAATGTCGTCAATAATCGTCTACAAATCGCATTTTTTTTTTATAACGTGAAATCTTAAATGTACTACTTCACTGCACACTTCCTATGGGGAGGGGGGGGGGGGCTCCGTAACACAACCACTGCACTGCTTTTGATCATTGCAATACTGATCAGAATATTTGTATTTATTGTGCAAGCGTAATTTAAAGTAATACTTTTTTTAAAAAAAATAAGGTGCATTAGGTGTATAAATAAGACTTTTTTTAGTCCAAAATAATACTATCTTTTATTATAAAAATTAAAGATTCATTTATTGAAAATATTTTCCTTAAAAAACAAGAACACTTGTCCACAGTTTTGAACCTAATTTTTTTTCAAGTGGCTTACAACATTGTAGCTTTAATCTGCCCATATATGGGCATGAGCAGTTTGCACAACACTTGAAGGAATGAGTTATTTAGAATATTACCATCTCATCTCTGAAAAAAAATTAGATGAACAAAACAATTCGATCATAGTAATTTTAGAACAAGTTAAAGAATGCTTACGTTTTCTAGAATTTTTCTATAAGATTTATAGCAAATGAAACTTTATTAGTGCTATCGTGCTTATGTTAATTAATTTTGGCTCTTTTTTGTATCTCTCTAAAAAGTGATTTGTTGAAAACTTCCTATTTAATGTAATTTTTCGCACAGATTTTTTTAATTACCAAATTGCCGAAGAGTGTACTGATTTCCGATAGCATTTAGTAAATCTAGTGTTCTTCAACCATAAACGATGATTCGCAAATATTCTTTTTACAAAAGAAACTTCGATGCATGCCTTTAATATTTACGAAAGCTATCAACAAAGTGAAAGGAAAAAAAAATCTAAATATTACCCGATACTTTTTTTTGCTCTTCTGATTTTGTTCTTCTAGAACAATCCATTTCGCTTTTCAGTACTTATCTTTTTCATGAAAAAAAACCAACTCTCCGTTCTTTTTCGAAGCACATTTGGCAGTTTTTTTTTCATCGCCAAGGTAAGTTTATGCAAGCAATTAGCTTTTTTAACCGAACGGTAGAAAAATAAAAACAAAAAGAAATTTTTAGATAAGCCACTTTAACATTAAAGGTTAGGCTTAATTAGGTAAACCTTCTTGAAATTAATTAAAAGAAGAACAGATAAAAAAAATTCAGATTTTATATCTAGTTCCGGTTCTATCTTGACATTACAATGACGCTCCAAGATTTATCGAATCGATATAATTAAGCAAATTAATCGTCTTGTAATGAATTAAATCGTTATCGTTCGATCATTTTTCAAATACGTTAATTAAATTAAGCAATAGAATGGAATTTTTCTTTTAGACTTGTCAATGGAAGGGGTAGAAGTCACAGTTTCAATATTAAAAGATTCCAGAATAAAGTCTGAAGTTAAATGTCATTGGTATTTTGTCGAAAGTCATTAATGGCAGCAGCCATTCATATTTGACAACTGGTAGGCAGCGAATTAGACCGGTAGTGTTTAGATTTAAGTGGATATAACTTAGAAATATGTGTTCGAATTAAGTAACTTCTAATGTAGATAAAAGCTGAAAGTATTTATTATGAGTAAACTAGGAATTAAACTCAGAGTAGACTAGGAAAACATACCAACTATTTTTTTATCTTCTCATACATGAAATGTGCAAAGAGAAAATATTGAAAATATTCTCATCTTAGATAATCCTGTATCAGAAAAAAAGGAATTTTTTTTTTGTAACTGTGTACACGATAATTCAAAATTCTTTTTGTACACTATAATTTAAAAAAAAATACTGCAAAATGAAAAGATGGATTTCTGGTATGTAAGTTTTGCACACAAAATTATTGATTCTTTTTCAAATTCTTGACGACATCTGCCAACGAGAAATCTGCGTATCAGAAAATGAAATCTCACAATGAACTTTAAATTCTTAAAAGCATACCCAAATTATATAAATAACATTTTGGAGAGTAGGATTTTAACGTCATAATGTTTTTAGACTGGCCCACTATTTGCAAATCGTGTGAAAAAAAATCAATCAAAACGTTCCACAACACAGATAATTCCAGAGGTACCAAATTGTTGGAGAGTAAATGTTCCCTATCGTAAAGCTATCCAAAATTTTACTTAATTTTTTTTATTTAATTAAAAATTTAATCTAAATACCAATACCGTTCCTTTATAACTCCGGAATTTGTTACTATACAAAATCCATTTATAGATAACATTAAAATACAATCAGATGGAATAATCTTTCCAAAACTTTCCTGCACGTTATTGAGTTATTATTGTTCACTTCCACTTAAAATGGTGGACTTGGGGGGTAAGGCCGCGATTAACTTGCACAGCATTTGCGTACAAAAGTTATGGTATATAGGTCTTTGAATGTGAATCTAGTAATTTTACTGAATCTATCATGTGATGTGGTTATTAATATACGAGTACTTGAAAATTGAGTATGTATTTCGGACACTTTTTCTCCAACCGATGGAAACCAACAATTATAGTCACAAAATCGCATACCACATTTTATTTATTAAAGTTCCTTGTATATATACGAATGCGAAAGTACAGACCAACCGACAGAAAATCCTTTAGGAAATTTGGTACGAAATTTGATGATAGAATATGCATTTTAGATGTTAATGTTGTGTACCAAACTTTGTTTATCTATTACTTTATGCTTTCTAGCTATCGAATTCACTTGCACTCAATCATATGCAGAGACAAAATTTTCTCAGAATATATATGTAAACATATAATTGTTGAAGCAGCGTCGTAGGCGAAGACAGAAAGTACAGAAGCGACAAGCACAACACAGAACGACACAACACGAAATGAGGAAAAGCTAATGAAAATATTATCCCTGTGAATATATACTGTGAGATTTTAATAGGGATTTCCTACACGTGTCGGCCACAGGCAAGGGAATCAAAGGGATCTTTTAAAAGAATTTGTTTAGATCAGCAATTTTTATCCCTTCTCTTTAGCGTGGGAAGAATCGATGACGAAAGCATTTTTACAAAACTTGTGTTGAATTAATTAAACAGAAAAAGTGAAATGGGATCAGGAAATAAGAGGATATTTTAGAATGAAGTTAATATGTGCTGAATTGAGCAAAAAAATAAAGGAAATTAATTAAGTTTAAATTAGATTTTAAAATGTTATTACACACACACACACACATATTACACTTTCGTGTACTAGAAGTTAAAAAAATTAACCTTTTAGCTATACCAATTTTATTTCTTTTTAAACTTCTGCATTTTTAAAGATGAATTTTAAGCATCATTTTGTTACAATGCTTTTCTTTTCTATAAAGCGTGGCAACAAAACAACAAGATTATGAATACTCAGAATGATCATTTTGATAGCTCTCATGCGACTACATGAAAAAAAAAAAATATCAGATTCCTGAGTTTATTTTTAACTCATTCATGACCAACTTAACAACTAATGACATTTCTTCTATAAATTGCATCGTGTTACGTACAATATCCAATGATGGATGCACTCGAATTAGACGAATCTAATTTTAAACTGATGTTGTCATGCACTTCGGGGTATAAATTGATTCTTTCTCTCTCTCTCTCTCTCTCTTTTTTACTTAAACCAAAGATTACGAAATTTTGCACCGTATTCATCAATGGGAAGATGTTCAACACACATATTCTTTTTATCATACTAGCAATAAAAATAAAACATGAATTATGGAAGAATGCAAAAATATCAAATGAAAGGCATTTCTGCTGATTAATCTTGGAACATTCTTTTAATTACACTTGTTTTGTACTAATCTAAAAATAAATAATGGTCGCCAAAAATTTAATTCCAATGTTTGTTTAATTTGAATGATTTCTAAATTAAAATATAATATTTTTGGTATTATCTTCCTTTGTTTACGTGAACAAAATATCTTATATCTCAACAGGTTAGATGAATGAAATTTGCCATATGATCCAATCATAAAAACTCTGGATCTGGACTAAATTTTCCAACTAGAAACTGTAATTTTTTTAATAACACATTCTTGGTTTTGTTCGCTTTACCACTACTCATAGGTAGTCCATATTTATAAAAAAGGATCTTTGCCAGTTATTATATATGATGCTACAATACATGTTGTATATGTGAATAATGTGTGTTTATTTATAATAACCATTTAATAAATTTTAATTTATTATTTGGTTGTTATCATAAATTCATTAATAATAACTTGTGCATATTTAATCATTGCACTTATTTTCCTGCGCATTTGAGTTCACGCTACCAAAGAAACACATTACACATTTTTTTTTTTATATCTATATGTTGCTATCATTCAGTCAAAGTACTAAAAAATAATTCTTCTGATTATAATATTGGCTGTTATTATGCCTACAATTATGAAAAAACGTATTGTATTATTCAGAAAAAAAATCAACTCGTTATTTAAATGAACGTCATTGAATCCAAACGCATTTGCATTTCAAATATTAAGGTGCAATTTTTTTTTAAACGAAATATTTTTTTTTTATTTCTCAGCTATTAATTCCCATGGCCAAGGTAAAGAGTTATATATATATATATATATATATATATATATATATATATATATATATATATATATATATATATATATATATATATATATATATATATATATATATATATATATATATATATATATATATATATATATATATATATATATATATACAAAAGTATTAGAATCAAGTTAATAGGAAAAACAAAAATCAAATAAAAATTAAACCAAAAAAATTATTAAAAATATTAAAAAAGAATCCGGCCTGAAGACTTTTTCAAGGGTCACCCTCAGGCAGGGATTCAAATAAAGGGATTTTTTCTGTGAGGACATACAGACATTAAGTCTAATAATGATTCCTCGTGACCCGAAAATCCCCCGAAATTATGCTCAAGAGATATACCATTTTAACAGAAAGGAAATACAAAATAACAAATTAGAAAAAACCACAAAGTAAAAATACAATAAAAACAATAACAATAAAAACAAAAACAAATAACAAACAAACAAACAAACAAAAATATAAAATTTGTGGAAACGGAAAGTGTAGGACATGTCCTTTGGCAGATAAGGAACAGATCAAAAATGAAAACTCAAAATTACAAACATTCTGTAAAAACAAAAATTTGATTTATCTCCTTAATTGTTCAGAATGTAATTTAAAATATATTGGCCAAACTAGCACCGAGCTTAATTTAAGAATTAACAATCACAGATCCGATATAAAAAACTTCATAAAAAATAGGACCACTGACTTCGAACTGGAGCATTTTCAAAACCATAACTTTAACAATATTAATATCTACATTCTAGAAGACAATATTAACGAATTAAACAAAAGATTAGATCTGGAAAACATTTATATTTGCAACCTGAAAACTTTATTTCCTTATGGTCTCAATAGTAAATTAAATGGGGAAGGTTATGCAGATTTAAACAATAATTGCATTTATAACAAATTTAACATTTTTAAAAATTTTCTAAATAAAGATAACTTTTCTAAAAGATTTAAAAGAGGTAAAGGGAAAGGAGGCAATTTTCAAATTATATTTGAGGAATTTCAAAATTACTGTAATCTGGAACACAATAGTGAAAACATTCACAGAATTAGGAAATACATTTTTGGTCTTAGAAATAATAAAATGAAATGGTTTTTAAATAATAAATTCGGGGAATTAGAGTTTAAAAATTCGTACACTAAATGTATTATTCTAGATCTTATTAAATGTAAACTTAACATTGGAAAAAACGATTTACTTTGTAATAATAAAAATAATGTTTACAAAGAATACTGTGTGATTAAATTCTTGGATATTTACTTCGAATATCTAAAATTACACAAAATTATACATAATAATAATATATTTTTTCCTCTTGCAGATAAAACTAATGTATCAATAGCGTTTAGTTACACTTCAACTTTAAAGAAAAAAATTTGTAATTATAATTACTATAGCAAAAATTTAGATAAAATAAATAAAACAGATTGTTACTGTAACAAGGAAAAATATAAAGATTTTATAGATATTGATAAAGGTCATATTATTACAGGTAATTTAAAAATTATTGAATCCAACTCTTTAAGAGATTTGATGGGAAGAGGAACAAAATTTAGATTAAGAGAAAAAATAAACCATAACAAAATTTTGATTTCTATTGGTAATGGTTTGGATGTTTTTATTGCCAAATTATCTAGAAAATACCACTGGCCTGCGGAAGGTTTCGGGGAATGGAAAGTGAGAATTTTAAAGGAAATTAAAATAAAATTGAATACTGATTTTGACAGATCTAAAGAACGTGGGATTTATTTTAGTAAAACATTAAAAAATGAAATAAAAAATTTAAAAGAAAAATTTGTTATTACAGTAATAGATAAATCAGCAAATAATTTCTGTTTAATTTGTAAATATTATTATAAAGAACTTTTAATTAATGAATATAACTCTAATGCAACTTATATGTTAAAGAACACCGGGAAAAAGGAATTAGATAAAAGAATGCTAGCTTTCGCAAAAAAAACCAAAACTAAGACTTGCTCTCTTAACTATCCTTATTTATTCCCAACAGTTAAATTTCATAAAAATCCATTAAAATTCAGATTCGTAACCTGTAGCACTGGTAGTTATAATTACTATACGGGTAAACATTTCTTTAAATACTTAAAAATTATCCTGGACAAAATAAAAAATGAAGACAACTTTATTATTTCTAGTAACAAAGAAGTATTGGATTTTCTTAAAGATAACAACATTAATAAACTTAATACTTTTGATTTCGAAAATTTATACACTAATCTACCTCATGAAAAATTAATAAAGGTCTGCACTTTTATATATGACGAATATTTAAATGAAAATATCATTCCTAAAAATAACTGGCTTGAGTTATGTAATTTTAATATTACTGAAAATTACGTGTTTAATGGTATTAATTTTTATAAACAAGTCAAGGGCATTCCAATGGGGACAGCTTTCTCAAGTGCTTTAGCTAATATTTTCCTGCATTACTATGAGAAAAAAATAATTAAATATAATTTAATAAACGGGTGGAGATATATTGATGACCTACTTTTGATTAACTTCGACAATACTAATATTATTACTAATTGCTATCCAAAAGATTTAATTCTAAAAGATACAAATATAAATCAACTTGAGGCTACCTTTCTGGATTTAAAAATCGAAATTGCTAATGATAAAACAATAGTTGGTATATACGATAAAAGGGATGATTTCAACTTTAAAATAACAAAACTATGTAACTACCATTCCAATCTAAACTCTAAAATTTTCAAAAATCTAATTTTCTCACAAGTTAACAGGATCAAAAGGGTTTGCAATAATAAAAATTCTTATATTGAAGCATCAAATATCCTCCTTAAAAATTTAATTAAAAATGATTTTCCTAGAAATTACTGTAATGTCAATTTTTTAATTAAACAAGGTATGGTTTGGGATTAATCTTTTGGCTTAAATAAAAATAGAAATTTACTTGCATATTGGATCACTCAATAGATGGCGCTGGGTGCCTACCTCTGTTTACATAATTTACCGTTAACTTTCAAAAACAGGAAATCACAATCGATTGTTTAAAGTTTCATTCACTGTTGGATGGTATGTTCTGGCCTTTTCGTTTTTAATTTTAATTTTAATTTTAATGCTGTTTTTGTTTTTATTGTTATTGTTTTTATTGTATTTTTACTTTGTGGTTTTTTCTAATTTGTTATTTTGTATTTCCTTTCTGTTAAAATGGTATATCTCTTGAGCATAATTTCGGGGGATTTTCGGGTCACGAGGAATCATTATTAGACTTAATGTCTGTATGTCCTCACAGAAAAAATCCCTTTATTTGAATCCCTGCCTGAGGGTGACCCTTGAAAAAGTCTTCAGGCCGGATTCTTTTTTAATATTTTTAATAATTTTTTTGGTTTAATTTTTATTTGATTTTTGTTTTTCCTATTAACTTGATTCTAATACTTTTGTATCAATTCATCTGTGTTTTAGAAGCGCATCTGCAATTGCGCTCTCTAAATACTATGAAGTTCCTTTTTGGTTTTAGTTTAAATAGTTTATAAATTTTAGTTGCGATTTCGAAACTGTTTTTTTTCGTTTTCATTTTAGTTTCGTTTTCAAACTTTTTCTTACTTTAGATTGGTTATATATATATATATATATATATATGCAAAAGTATTAGAATCAAGTTAATAGGAAAAACAAAAAATCAAATAAAAATTAAACCAAAAAAATTATAAAAAATATAAAAAAAGAATCCGGCCTGAAGACTTTTTCAAGGGTCACCCTCAGGCAGGGATTCAAAGAAAGTAATTTTTTCTGTGAGGATATACAGACATTGTCTAATAATGATTCCTCGTGACCCGAAAATCCCCTGAAATTATGCTCAAGAGATATACCATTTTAACAGAAAGGAAATACAAAACAACAAATTAGAAGAAATTAACCACAACAAAGTAAAAATACAATAACAAAAATAACAATAAAAACAAAAAATATCACTAAAATTAAAAATTAAAAGGCCAGTACATACCATCAACATTCAAGGAAACTTTAAACTATCGATTGTGATTCCCTGTTTTTAAAAAACTAACGGTAAATTATGTAAACAGATGTAGGCTCCCAGCGCCATCTATTGAGTGATCGAATATGCAAGGAAAGTTATATTTTTATTTAAGCCAAAGGATTAATCCCAAACCATACCTTGTTTAATTAAAAAATTGACATTACAGTAATTTCTAGGAAATTCATTTTTAATTAAATTTTTAAGAAGGTTGTTTGATGCTTCAATATAAGAATTTTTATTATTTCAAACCCTTTTGATCCTGTTAACTTGTGAGAAAATTAGATTTTTGAAAATTTTAGAGTTTAGATTGGAATGGTAGTTACATAGTTTTGTTATTTTAAAGTTGAAATCATCCCTTTTATCGTATACTTTTCTTACTTACTTACTTTTTCGTACTTTTTCTTACTTAAGATTGGTTACTTATATATATATATATATATATATATATATATATATATATATATATATATATATATATATATATATATATATATATATATATATATATATATATATATATATATATTTATATATATATATATATATATATATATATATATATATATATATATATATATATATATATATCTGTGTGTATGTGTGTGTAAGAAAACGGCCATATAATCTTATCCAAAAAAAAAAGTGTTAAAGATGCTTGTTAAAGGTGATAGTCATTAGGGAATTAGCAATTCAAATTTATATATCTAATGCTCTTAGTAAAATTCTTAATTTTTTCTCAGTACTTATTATATATATAAATTATTTTAAATAAAATGTATTTAATTTTCTAATTGATTGCAACAGTCCATGTTAATCACTATATGAAATTAAATTACATATTGAGGACAAAAAATGTGAGGCTCTATTTGCAGTAAAAGAGAATATGTGTGTACTGAGATTTTGAATTCTATATGCCATATTGTTTGATACAGAGCAACCAAACTGCGCTCAAATATACTTTGACGAGTAAAAAATGTTACAGTTTTTAAAAGGTAATTTTTAAAACATTTTAACATTTTAATATTTGCATTTTTAATAAAATTAATTCAGTTATGCAATTTGTCCGAAAATTTTGACACTCTCCCCCAAAAAAAGTAATACTTTTGCATAATCTTGAACAATAGTTTTCATTGTTGCAATACAAACCTTTGAAATTTCCAACAAATGTATAATCACTCTCTTCTCTTCCATTATTGAAAGTCAAGGTAGAATAATTCTGATTATTCCCACGCAGTTTATAAGAAGAATTAGAAAGTAAAGTTCCAATACTGCGAAAGACAATGTACAATTAGAAGAAACATTACATGGATATTTAAAATTTTAATGACGTTATGACATCAAACAACTGAAGAAAGGTTCATGCAAGCAATAAACAAAATAGTTGTAAAGTTATTAAAATGATACGATTTTAATTATATCAGAGTTTATTGTTTAAGAAAACTTTGTTTAGGGAAATATGAAAATCAAGTTATGCATTATGATATTTAATTGAAATTAAACCCGATCAATACTCCCAGCAAATCAACTAGCCGTGAAAGATGATTATTACAACAAAAACAAGAATTGAAAAAAAATAGATGCCTTTGAAACTGGAATCCAAATAAAAATTGTAGTATTATTGAAGAAAATAATACATTAAGAAAATTAAGCCATACAGAAAACTACTATACAGAAAATTCTAAAATAATAATTAGTAAGTAGAACTAAATTAGGAATTTGATTAAAATGTCAATTTATTTAAGGCATGTCCATTGCACTTGATACTATAGTAATTTTTGTTTGGCCTTCTTGATTTTCGATTAAAACTATTTCCAGAATTTTTTTGTATACGAAAAATAATATTTTTATAAGCTTATTAAATTTTATTATTTTTACTCGAAAACTTTTTTCATAACTTTTCTTCATGAAGATACATTTCAATTTCGCAATAAACCAGTTAAGAATCTGACATGGTTAATACCAGGCAAAGTTTTTTTTAAATTAATAATTCAGAAACTTTTCTTTTATTTATTTGTTTGTAGCAAAGGCTGGTGATAGTTTAAAAATATCCTATGATTGAATATAACAGTAACATGTATTTTTATAGGAAAAAAATTAATCGTTTTTATTTTTTCCTTCAAATTTCTGCTTTTATTTTTATCGTTTGGCGATTTTGTTAAGTCTATCCACTCTAATAATTTTCGAGTAATGAACTAATTTCAATTTTTTATTCTAGAGAAATACAATGCAATATAAATTCTATTCCTCTAATAAAATAAAAAAAATTATTTATTTATTACCACTTTTGAATGTAAGAATAGTTACAATCAATAACAATAACAACAACAAAAAAAATAGTATGAGTTTTTCGAAAAACAAAATGTGACCTCATTCAATTTTATTTCTTTAGAAAATTAACTTCCTTCGCTTGACTTTAACTATCCTAGTTACATTTTCCCTTCAAATTAAGAAAAGTGCAAAGTTAAATTAGGGGAAAACTCGATTTAGATGGTTGACATTAATTCATGTATAGGCAACTGCCGTGTTTCGTAATTGAAAATGGCAAATTAGGTAGCAGTGATCGATTTTGTATTCTCGTTTCTCGAACAAGTTTATTTGCAGGTACGAGTAGTTTATGGAATGTTATTTGAGTAAGCAATGAAAAATGAATGATGATATGAATCCATGAAAACCTGGGGAAATAACCATTGTCGTTTGCTCCATTCTGGAAAGAAACGGTAAACTCGTTTCGTTAATATTTTGTTATATGAGTTTTGCCAATAACTCATTATTGCAGCGTCGGTATATTTAATTATGAGCTTTAATATGCAATGCAATTTTAAATCAATGAATTTCGTTTTGCATATTTGTACTAGCCGTTTTTAACGATCAAATACTAATTCGTCCAGAATATTGGCGGGACTTATTTGTTTAATCTCGTGATGTTCATAACTGTCAATAAGGCATTTCTAAGCATCAAATTATAATACACATTAAAGGTTCAATTTTAACAAAATTATGCGTGCGCATTTCTTATTAAGTCGAGTTCAAAAACATTATTGTACCAATAAAAACATAACTTTGCAGTTAATCCATTTTTTTAATTGCATCCTTTCTTTTTCAATACTGAAACTTCACTTTTTGATTCTGCTTGTTAACTGAGCAAATAAGCAGAATTTTATCCCCAGTTTTTAATAATGAAAAAAAAAAAAAAAAAAAAAAACACGCAATTAGCACTTAAATTTCATGATCTTGATGACGCAATTAACATTTAAATTTAATGTTGAAAATCATGTAAAACATAATATATATGTTTTTAATAACTGAATATTTAGAATTGTAAAATTCATGTAAGAATTGTACAATAGCTCACTTGGTGTAATGTAAAAATCAGCAATTTTAACGCTTTATTTACCAACAATACTTTAGAGTTTTAATCCGCTGATATTCTCACAATTTGTCTATTTTTTTTTCTAACAGTATATGAAAGAACACGCAGAACATATTTCCAATAGAAAGTAGTAGATATCAACTAAAAATAAATTAATAATAAAAGATTTTTATTGTTGATTAATTATATTATTTTAATTAAATTTTTTCTTTCTTCTCCCTGGGTTTATTAAGTACGAAAACTTAACTAATAGTTCCAAAAATAAATTTGAAAAATTTGTGGTAAAATAATTCAGTAAACAAAGGGTTAAAATAACGTACAAACTGTTTTTTGTGAATTATATTTTTGGAATTATTGCGGAAAAACGTCAACGCTAAATTCTTTAGTCAGTATTTGAAATATTGTAGCCAAAAATTGGAAGCCATCCGCCAAAATTTATTTGTGCCGAATTTGGAAGCTCTAAATAAAACAAACCGCTACCAAATTTGGCACAAATAAACACGCACAAACCTCTCCAAATTTGGCCTAAAACTTAGTTATTTCTTTGTAAAGCCTTTGCAAATGGACACTCACACGCTCATACTTTTTTATTATTCATAGCAATATATTTCAAAATAACTAATACATTCTCTTATTTTCAGGTCTTAAATTCTTTCAACACTGACTAACCAATGTTTTAATTCATTTCGTAGTCAGTATAATTCATGATGAATCATATTAACATATATCCTTGAGTAATTCATCATTTTATCAATACATCAGACAGCTTTATTACCATTTTACATTTGCATCTACTCTATTTTTGGAAGCTCTAAATCAAACATACTGCCTGTAAAACCGCTGCAAATATCCACGCATGTACATTCTACTTTATTATTCTTAGAAATATATTTCAAAATGACTAATACATCCCCCTCATGTTCAGGTCTTAAATATTTTCAACATTGACTAACCAATGTTTTAATTCATTTCGTAGTCAGTATAATTCATCATAATTCATAATGAACCATATTAGCATATGTCCTTGAGTAGTTCATCATCTTATCAATATGTCTGACAGCTTTATTTCCATTTTACAGTTTCACCCACTCTATTACTGGACGAAGCAAGCTATTCATTTCAAATAAAGTCTCTTTTAACAGGAAATAATTTCTCTTAGATAGATGCTCTTCGGATTCTACTCCTGTATTGGACATTTTTATAAAACTTATTTCGGGGAAATGGAGCTTAAAGGGAAAAAGGATTTTAAAAAGAAAACTTTTAACAATAGATCTTCAATAATTCTTCGTACATGTGTGACTGTGTATTTCATCTTTAACGAGACTATTTCTGTTTCAAAGCTCTATTTTTCAGTACTTCTATATTTGGACAACAAAGTACGATCAAAGTCTAGGATTTCAGATATATATAGATATTTATTTATTTTTATAGGAAAAAAAAGGAGTTTTATTCTTTTTTTAAAGAAAATTAATCTTTATAGTGAGACGTTGTTTAATTCAACATTAGAGAGGATAACGCAGGTAAATTTACAATAAATCAGGCAAATAAGTTCAAAGAATAACGCGAAAAAGTTTTCATTGTATTTGGGATTTAACAATAGGGAAAAATCTTTGAAACATTAGACACCAATTATATTTTCAACTTAAATACATTTTGATTAAAAATTTAAAGAATGAAAAATGTCACTGAAATAAAAGATATAGTTAAATTGATTTGTTTAATCTTTCTTAAAATGAAAGTGATTACTTATAATACAATTTATTTCAAATATTTGTAGCCATTTGCTTTCCAAGGAATAAATTTCAATAATAAATGGAATTCATATAAAGAAAAAAGACAATATTTCTATTTTAATTTAAATCGCACTTAATTTAGAAACGACTTAATTAAATCGGATTATATCAGATCAAAATCTTTTGTTCAAATCTAAATCCTAAATTAAAACCAAGTTATTAATTTAGCGTTTGAAAAACTGTCTTACAAAATTGCAGCTATTTTATTTTTACAAATTTCAATCTGCATATTTTAAGCAAAGACATTTCCTAACGCTATTATACTTAATTTTAGAAAACGATTTGTTTGAAGCGGATGACGTCATAGCATTAGTAATGACGATGCATAGTAATGAATGCATTAGTAATGACGATTTCTATGACGATTAGTAAAGACGATTTCTGATTTAAATGTAATTTGTCGATTTAGCATTTTTAAAAGTATCCATTTCAATTTTTTTTCAAGATAATGTATAAAATCGTATTGCAAGTTTAAATTTATATTTAAAAAAAATTATTTTAAGTAGAAAAAATAAACAAAAAATAGAAATGGAATTTTTACTTTAAAATTATATATTTATTTTATTTAGAAAACGATTTTTTGGCAAATCAGATGACTTCGTATCAGTTTCATTCATTTAAATCTTATTCCTAATTTAAATCTGATTTTTAGTTCAACTTTTTTAGGCTAATTTAAGTTTATTTGATAAATGTCTATACATTTTATATAAATCTAATCGAATATAAGTATCTGGAAACTTAAATTCTCAAATATATATCTCTAGAAATAATATAATAGAATATATCACTTCTAGAAACATCAAATCACTAATTTTTTCTTAAATTATTATTTTAAACCAGTTTAAAACAAAAACACGTCTCATTATAGTCAGCTGTGATGAAAGTAGTATGTTACAGATTTCCGTAAGTTCTGTTTTATATTATTAAAAGTATTTTTTTCTAATTCCTTGCACATCTTTTAATAGTACATTGTTTTGTTTTTGTCCAGATTTATTCCTATCGATTTCAGTGATAAAAGAACGTTATGATTCTAAGAATATTTAACAGAATGTTGCTTAAAACTATCAGCAAATCAATAACATAAAATAGTTCTAAGAATAAAGATATAAATTCAAATAAATTATAAATCTGAAAATGAAACTCTATGTTATTCTAAACAGCAGATGTTTCTATAATCAAAATGAAATTTGGCTAGTTTTAGTAAATTTCCTTAAAAATAGATTAAATTCAAGAATTATTGCAATATAAAGATAACTATTTTGATTTAGATGTATTGTTTTAAAATGTCACGATGCATTCAGCAAAGAAAACTACATTTAGTTCTAAGTTTCAAGAAGAAAAAAAATTAAGTAGAAAGGAATATTTACATATGGTTAATCAGAAATGATTACTGTATCAAAAAAAAAAAAGTCACAATCAGCATTGTGTTTTGATTAGTTATTAAAAACGTTAAAATTTTTATTGATTTGTTTAAAATTATATTAATATTGGTTGAAACTATAAGCATTCTAATAAAATAAAACGATTAAAAATATTTAAAAAGTTGATCTACACCATTATATTGTAAAAATAAGATAAGCATTTCATGCTTTATCATCTGAAATTCTGTGGTACGTCATTCCTATTAGTTCATCGCTTTGGAAAAAGTTCCTGTAAAGGCGTTTTATAGAGGTTTTACTAAATTAGGAATAAAATATTTATTTTTAATATGAATTAGGTCAGTCGCAACAGATGTCGTTTTGCAGCAGTCTCTAAAGAGGTGTGCTAAACAGCCTTTACCATATTAGAAGTAAAATATTTTTAAAAGAATTTTCTGTATAAATAATACGTCATTTTGAAGCGGTCTCTTGTATAACATATAAATTTAGATTTAAATTAAATTAAATTAATCAGATATGAAATGAATACAAATTTTAAGCAAGTAACTGAACGATGTTGATTATAGAGTGAAATGATATGAATTTAGATAATTAATGCTAAATATATCGATTTGAAATTAATCGATTTCATTTTCAAGCATGCTTAGTTTTAATTCATTACAGAAACTTACTTAAATGTTTGTAAAAAAAATAAGTGCTTTCGAATTCATACGATGCATTCATTCTATTATCAAAGACAATTACCCTTAGAACAAAACCCTGAAAAGAATCCGCTTTGATGCCTAAAACTGCGCCAACCTACAAAAGCTCCTTTTCCTCTTCTAGCAACCCGTACCCGTAACCGTCAATTCAGACCTTGATGGACAATCGTAGGACGTTTGCCATTGGTTCACGAATCGTGGCCACTTGTGACGTCAGAACCACGCCCAGAAACAATAGCTAAACGGCGAAAGCGCCCTCTAGGGAGAGCGCTTCAAACCTCTTCGCGTCAAGGAAGGGTAGAAAAGAAAAAAGAATAGATTCAGAAGCGAAACTAGGGGTTTTCTTTTTGCTTTTCTTTACCTTTTCTTTTTTATTATTACTAAGCTCTCTCTTTGGGATTTTAGCCTTTCGAGTTATGATTCGACTAGTCTTGGGATGAAATATATTTCATTTCATTTAAACATGAATAGAGATTCAGCTCAATATAAAAGGTCGAATTCCATGCATTTTTTTCAAGATGCAGAAATTCTTTTCTTGTTTAAGAGACGGCTACTTTTGCTTTCGAGTTATTTTTAGGGATAGAAAAGTATTTCTTGAAAATTTTTAACAAATATTAGCAAAGGAAGTAAAATAATTTTCAACCATAAATTATTAAAATTTTAACTATATTGTAATGTTAATTTCTTGAAATTTTACCTGCCTTTTTTTTCATTTCCTTTCACACACCTTTAAAATAGCATTGGACAGAAATCTAAATTATAAAATATTATATCAAAAATTTGTTCGATGTATTATATTATATAATTCATCACATCAAAATAGCAACTTCCGAATTTCTTCTCTATTGTTGATCACGATATAAATATGATAAAATTTACAAAAAAATATGTAATAAATTAGTAAGATAAATCCTCATTTATTATTATTTAACAATTTATTTATTTTTATGCGCTGGTTTAGAACGTGAAAAGTGTTTAATATATCTGAACATTAACATCTCTTATTCTTTTGACAATACAAACCATATACTCATTTTCTTTAATCAAAAAAGTATTATATATCCTTATTTATTATAACAAAACAATGAACTAAAGTAAAATACGATTTAATTATTTTCCACTGACACAAAAAGTTTATTTCTTCGTGGAATTCCTCAACTCAGTGATTAATTTATATATAATATTATTTGAATTATAAAAATTTATTTATTATAAATTATATAATTATTTTTCTTTATTTGTGATATATTATTTATGTCTCAAAATATTTAATGTTGAAGAGATTAATTTGATATAAGATTTAAATGAATTTCAAGAAATATTTGATATCATATTGATTAGTTTTATACTTCAACATCTGATAATATTTATGGCGCCATCTATTGGTGCTTCTGAGGTTTTTTCTTTCTTTCTTTCTTTTCTGTTTTTGCCTTCAATAAATAATACAACCAGAGCCATGACTAATACTTTTATAGTGATTTTAGTTTTAGTGAAAATAAATTAAGATTATGTGATTCACTTTCTTGCCGTTGAGTTTCAATTAGTGACAGAATTCCTCTGTATAATATAAAAATAATTTTTGACCGAATATTTTAAACGACATCTTTACATGTTCGATGATTTTATGTAGTTAAAAATTATAAAGAATTTCTTTCATCTGCAAAAAAAGACGTATGATTAACTTTTAATGGAGAATATTAAAGTGTTATTAAATGAAAAGGCAACATCTCTAAATTTTACACTTTAACGCTCAACTTAATTTAAGCGTAGATTTCAGTAAATTTCATTAAAAATGATTTTGGGAACACCATGATTAAGATAACTGCGAAACCGAATTAAATTTTTTTCGTTTTATAAAGTTAATTTCTAGAAAAGTTATCGAAAAATTGATAAGGTATCATTCAGAATTTTTTTTTAGCCATAGCCTAAAAAGGCTTTTAAGAAACAGTACAATATAAGCTGCAAAACCGAATTAAATTGTTTTAGTTTTATACAGTGAATGTTTTAGAAAAGTTACCGAAAAATCGATAAGGTATCATTCAGAATTTTCTTTTTAACCATAGCCTAAAAAGGCTTTTAAGAAACAGTTCAATATAAGAAAAATAAAGATCACTTTCGAATTGCTACCATTATTTTAGAAATAAATCAAATAAAAAATATCAAAATGACTTCATTATGACTTCAAAGTCTCAATAATGGAGGATATATGACCATATCAAATGCTTTAGGTATTTGGAAAAACATATTGATGCAATAGATAAAGTACTGGAAAAGAAACAATAGAATGCCTTCGATTTAACCACGGAAGAACTGAAATAAAATAACTGTATTATAAATAGAATGATCTACTTTAACGAATTGTATCACTCAAGCATATTCATAAATTTAATAGATTAAAGATTTATATCATTAATAATGTTGTTTCAAATTCAGTTCAAATTAATAATTTTTTTTATATGAACTGGCTAGATAGGATTATGTCCAGTGATAGCTAATGGATAATGTTCTCTTCGATATTTTTTTTTGTATATTTCCTCAACATGATGTATTTTCTGCTTTGCTTGTGACAAAATATAAACCTTGTGATACCATCTTGTGAAACCCCCCGGGAGGATAAAATGCTTTCGGTATTTACCCTGGAGGGTACACAAAAAGGTGGGGGATCTGGCTCCTCTCCTCCTCTCATCGAAGAAGAGGCGTACTTCCTTCGGGAAGTGTTGTACCATGGCCGGTGATGGCCCTTAGGACTCAACCACAGTACCCGCCAGTGTAGCTTTTGCGGCGGTCCAGTAATTCAGTTTTCGTTATCCGTGTGCCTTCGGGCGGATAGGAGAGTCAGTGATATGACTTCCCATTTTGTGAAAAGAATAGACTATCCCTTTTGAAACGATGTCTCTTCCTTTTCACTAAATGGGTCTACAATTTGATATGAATATACAATTTGGATGTCAAAATTACATTCCGTTTCATTTATTTAATAACCTTTTTGAATCATCGTCTTCTTATGCACATGATAAAACAACTCTCTGGAAAGACAGTCAATATTTTGACAAATCTTATCTAACATTTGATACAAAACCAGAATTTTTGTATGAACTACAGAATTTAATTTCAGCCATTTTTCTTAGTGCGTGTCTAGATTATTACATATTCAGAGACTCACAGACATACTTTCTTCATATAGATTTTTATCAAAAAATTTATACAAGTACAATTTTATTACAAAGTTCACCTAACAATTTCATTCTTTTGAGTCGATTTTGAGTTAATTGAGAAATTCAGAAAGTATGTAATTAAAAAAAAAGTTTTCCTTCTCTTCTTTTTTCAGCTTCATGGACGCCGAAGATTGATTGAAGTTATTTGGTAAATGGTTTTGAAAATTATTCTACTTATTTATAGTAAAAATTTATTACTTTAACTTGGAATTAAACCAAAGTTATGAAATAGTAATGCATTCTTCAATCTATAGTAATAATTTACTATAAATCCGGGACATTTCCATTTCTTCCCTTAAAAATGTAATCAGTAACATAAATTTTTCATAATTTCTGTTGGAATTTATATGTCTTTATTTAACTTTACAACTTTCATGTATGTAAAAATGGATTTTTTTTTTCTTTCGGCATCCGATATTCTAAATTTCTGAAAAGTTGTAAAGATGTGGCCACTTTAACTAGAACGTATTTAAAATTTTTACAGTTTAAATATTCATTAATCGAATAACTTTATTAAATTTTTGTTCAGTAAGAGAAAACATATCGCAGGTGCGCAAAATAATATAACTTGGAAGAAAAAAAATAAGAGGAAAAAATCTGATAAACTCACCATGTGAACTGAAATAAGAAATTGCATTCTCTTCACGTATAAGTGAAGTAAGTGCAACTTCACGTATAAGTGCAAGCGAAAAGCATATAATAAATTATGTTTAATGTGGACGCAGTAATATTATTTATTTTTCAAATTTCAAATCCATTACTACAGAAAAATAAATTCGGAGTATAATTTGAAATTGGTTTACTTTCTGTTTCATCAGTGGTTTCTGAGATTTGAAATAATTTTTTACTGTCCCTTTTAAAAAATGCAAAAAGAATTTTTTTTTGTCTTCAAAAAATTTTATCATGAGATTTTAAGGAATCTCAAAGTTTTAGTCTTGATTTTTTTTAATATGCTTATTCGTATGCGAACAAAATCATTCTATAATGGACAAGTTAGATAACTAAAATTTGACGTGTGTCTTTACATAAAAATAATAAAACTGCAATACAATATGGGCCAAATCGGTCAAATGTAAGACATGTGACGGATTTTCTTTTCGTGTTTATGTGAACTCAAAATAATAATACAATGGTAATAATAATACATTAGAATGTCAATACATGATTTTAACATCGAAATCGTAGTTCTGTATCACATTTTGGATGAAATCTGTTTACGGGTTGATTGTTTGTATATCTGTCTATTATCTAAATATAAAAATTGTAGATTTCTTACAAGTTTTAAATCAAAGCGACAGTTTTTGTGTTAAAAGGAAGAAGAAGGATTATATCAAAATGGATACTCAATTTTTTTCATTACTTTATGAAATAAAACTCAAAATGTGCGTTTAATACTGTTCAAAGCCAGCACGAATAAAAACGGAGGGTGGTGCAAAATTGACTTGAAAGGCAACGAGACAAATTTGGCCCCCTCAAAATAATAAATTTGCCATTTATTACAATTCAGAAATTGGTTTGACAAGGACTTAAAGAACACACAAAAAGCATAAATGATTAAATTATTTTTCAAAATTAACATTTCAATCAAAGAAAACACTATTAACGAATCAAATAAGAAAATACTTGTTTCATAAATTAAAAAAAAATGATGAATATTTTATTTTATCTTTGCTTAACATTTCAAAATACGTGTAAAATGTAATGTATTTTAAACATTAAAACTTATATATTTTTTGTTGCATCTTTTCCATATTTTATCGAAACTCAAGATCATATCATTAAGATTTAGTTTTGTTGTTGTTTCAGATTTGATATATATATAAAGTGACGAAATGCTTAAACCATTCTTGGTAAATAATTAATTTCAGTCTCGAGTAGTTTACTATTCTCTCTATTAAAAAAAAAAATATTTTTCTGGATATGCGGCAATAATTGATAAGGCTATTATAATTTGATACAATTTGAATATGAGAAAATTTAGATACAATTTAAAGTATCGTCAATTAATTTTTAGATACAATTTAAAGTTTAAGTAAATTATTTTAAAATAAATATTGCAATATTTGTAGCATTATGATCTCGTAAGGCAAACTCGATTTTGAATTCGTCTGATAAATCAATGAAATCGATATGTGACAGTAGTATTACATCGCAATGTTTAAGATGATCTTCCTGATTCATTTTCTTGTGAATATTATTTTGCGTGGATTATATATATATAAAAAAATCGTACCATGTTTCATGTTCGTGATAGATTTCGAGTGTTACCTTAAAGATTCGATGGCGCTGTCGATAAAGATCCGATATAAATTAGATAAATCAAATAATCTGTTAATTAGCATAAAACTGTTTTGTTTTTCATAAAACATTTAAAAGAAAGAGAAAAATTTATTTTATCTTTCTTTTTTTATTTCATCAGAACTGCATTATATTTTATCACTGTGTCAGTCTTGGCTAATGATGATTCAAAATAATCTATAAACAATATTTCGATAAACAATAAGAAGGAATGTGTGTGTGTGTGAGTGTGAGTGTGTCAACGCTCTACAGTCCAGATTGTTTGATTAGAATTATCAAATTTGGAACAAATATACTTTGGTTTGTGAAAATGCGTACCTTTGAGTGATATTTTTAATACTTTAATTATTTGAAAATTAATTTTAATTTTGGCATTTTTCTGCCATTCTATCGTTTTAAAATTCAAAAATTTATGTTTTTAATGATATTTTCTATATTTGCTATGCAATTTTTTCTTCTAAATTTTGACAATTTCTTACAAATATTTATAATATGCAAACAATCGTAATATTAAGCTTTCAGTTTGATGAAAGGCTCTAATTTTTTTTTATCTGTCTGAGATATATAGATAAATAGAAATTTATTTCAATTTTAATAATTTGAAATTCGATTTTCGGCAACAGTTCAAAAACTTGGCAAATTTACTTACATTCTGAGAATTGAAAATTACATGGGTGTTTGGATCTAATATGCTGAATTGTCAAGAGTTGTTGACATAACAGGTCTTTCCCTGAATTACATTGCGAAATCTGGAATTCATTTTTGTGTATGAATTCAGCACATTGTTGATCATATCAAATTCTGATTTATATTTCTTTTTTTAAATGCCAAACGATAATAATTTGTTGTAGTTTATTCTTCCCAGTTCAGATTTCTTTTCCAAATAAAACAGAGCATTAAACAATAACGCCGTTGAAAAATTTGTAGCAGATTAAGTTTTATAATTCTCTATTAAGAATATGAAAAATAATTATTTAGAAAAAAAAATATATGTATATATATTGTGTTAAAGTTTTAAATCACGGTGATACTATGCTGTTGTACAAAAACTTTAATATTTTATCAAAAACTGTATAGGAGACTCTGATTTATATTTAATTCCATATTTTTGCTTTTTGGAATTCATCGTTATTCTACGTTTTCAATTCATAGATGCCGCAGAAAGATTTACAAAAGCCCATTGAATATCTATGGTATAAAGCAGAAAATATTTCAGCAAATAAAAAGCAAAAATCTTTTATCAAAATGACAACTATGGGCCTTTATATATTACTTGCGGCTTTAAACCATTAATTCACAAAATCCTACATAACAATAAATTTTAAAGAATAAAAATGAAAAATTTCTTGAAATCTATTTGAAATACGAAACGATATTCTATGAAATGGTATTCAGTGAAATAACTCTATATGTGTACCGTCTTATGTACAATAAATTAACAGCATAATATCATAAAATAATATATTCTAGGAAATAAAAAAAAATTTTTTTTTTCAAGTTTACAAATACATTACAGAAGCCGAATATTTTATTTCGAAGGAGAAAAAACAAAATGCCCACAATGAAGCGTGGGAAAACTAAGATGTGACATTCTAATCTTTCTGTCTAAACAGCAGGAAAATCTACGAGGTACTTTATAAAACTCGGAGTAATGAAAGCAGCTACAGCGCAGGAAACGACCCAAAAGCATTGCACCCAATTTCATCCTCCATATACCATCTACCATAAACGCTGTCGTTTCAGAAATAGCGAACGCCCGGCCCAAAACCAGATGTTCAACATTGCTTAAGTTTGCGCAAGTAGAAAAAACATCAACACTGCTGCTACGAGAGTTTCGCGGTTCTGCCGCAAGAGGCGCTATTTATAGTTGCATTCTGGGAAGGCTATGTGATGAGCGTAATATGCGTAAATGCGTGTGAATAAAAATGCTCTCTGGTCCAGCTGTAAGCCTTGTTGGAACATGGCGCTTTTTGTTTTTATCGGTTTATTTTGAGAGTATTAGTGGGGTTGACAACGGAAGAAGAATGTGTGATTCTAAGCTTAAATAGAGAACCAGTTGGGGGATGGTGACTTGGGTGTTCCACACACGTTACTCATCGATTTTTTTTTTTTTTTTCAAAACGGTGGATGTCACACTTTTAGCATTAAAAAAAAGCAGCTTTCCGTGACAGTTTTCAGTTTCAAAAACGCTATATAATTTTATAATCTATTTTTTCACTTGACTCTTTATATATAAGGGCTTTAAATTCTTATATAATTTCGAATTCTCGATGACAATACAGCACCTTAATATAATCAGAGCTTATTTAACAACTAATATATTAACTTTATTTAAATTTTGATGGGAAATTTCCAAAAAAAAATATTGCAAGTTTTAATGATATTTCAGATAATAAATTATTTAATTTATTTTATAAAATAAAAATTGAAAACACTTTTTTTATTAATGTATTGAAATTTAGAATATATATATATATTTTTTTTCTTTAAGCATCTGGAGTCAAAGCAAAAACTAACAGATAAACACAATTCCACAAATGACTTTTGTTAGATTTCAAAAAACCTAAAACTGTAGAATGTTCAAAATCTCGAAATCCAATTTCTTTTAAAGACTTTTCTCTTTAAATATTTATCATATAAGGTAGTGAAATATTTCTGTTAAATTAACGTAAAGTCAGTTTTTTTAATAGTAGAAATTCAAATTACTTTGCTTGATTGCTTCTTTCATGAAGATCAGAGCTAATTATCGAATAAAATTCTCAATTTAGCTTATTATCTTAAAAGCGTTTAATTTGCTAATTCTAAAAGTAAAATTCTTATAGATTTTTTTTCTTGTAAACTTTATTTTTTTTTCCACTTTTTTTTTAAAATTTAGAATGAAAGATGCTACAAGGTTCTTAGATGTATTTTAGAATTAACAACCATCTTTTTAAAAATAGGTTTCTTCTATGTTTAACGATGAAGTATATATATTTTTTTTCATCGTGTTATTACCTAAAATTGTAGATAAGATGGGCTAAAATGGTTCTAAGACTAAAATTTACTCTCAAAAAGGTAAAACTTAAAAAAAAAAAAATGTGATGATATGAGGCGAAAAAAATTCAGCATTATGACATAATAAGAGAAAATGCACTCTATTTATAATGTTTGTAAGCTCTTTGTTCAATTTAAATTATGCAATCGATTTAATTATTTATTTCAATTTGAATATCCCAAAATTAATGTAATTGAGATTTTTAACTCGATTGTTGTTCCATCATTAACTAGAAGATGTGCCTATCTGGATGGGTTGTGATAGTGTTAACAATGTTTCGATATAATTGTTCGATTGATTAAATGGCTGAAGTTGTAATAGAAGATTTCATGCACATTTACTGAATACTTTAAAAAAATGATTATTTAACGTACACATTAGATGTAAGTGTATCATAACATTAAATTTTTATTTCCTTACATAGACGTCTTCTCTACTATAACCTACTTTTCTCGGACAATCAAATCAAAACTAATCACTAAAATCGGATTGAAATCATTAACAGAAATAAAATTTAATATACCGGATATAAAATAAAAACTCTTGCGCAAAGTGTACACATACTTAGTTTTACAACAGTTGCTCACTGTTCTTACCATTTACGCTTATGTACGTTTTACAGCAGAGACAGATTAATTGGCGCAATTTTTAAAAAATATTGGCGATATTTTTTTTCAAATGCTGACATTTTACAGATATTTTTTGCAGACATGAGGCTTAGCTGCGAGTTTGCTATTTCTGTTTTTTACTGCAGTATGTTATTTACTTAGGGTTCGTCTGTCTGTACACAATCTTATTTAGATTAAACATTAAATGACCGGCACTAAAAGCGAGAGCAGTATTCTCTAATAACTGTTTAGGATTGGATTGGATTTTGGCGTTTTATGGCACAAAAGCCGGCGTCGACTATGCTGCGCCAAACACACGGTTAAAGTATGAAACAATTTAAAAATACAAAAATAAGTAATATAAATTAATATAAATCGAAGATTTTAAATAATGTTGCAGCTTTTCTTTTAAAAAAAATGAAGTCATACTGTTACAAGGCATTAAAAACTGTGAGAATCTCAAAAGACAGTAAAAAAATGGGTTTAAACCTAAATTAGAGGTAAGATACCAATATTTCTTAGGAAAAGAAACAAATTTGGGTGGGGTCTTTCACCCACTAAGTCCTTCAAGTCTAAAATGGTTGTTTTAAAATAGTGTAAACGTGAAGAGTTAAAATCAGGGCATTTTGTTAAAACATGATCTACAGTTTTACTTTCGTTGCACGTTGAACACATTAGTGCAGAATCCTTAGAGAGCAAGTGTTTCCTTAGAGTCAACTGTTTAGCATCTCTGGTTATAATTTTATTTATAATTTTGAGAACTTTTTCATAGTTTATGCGTTCATTGAATTTGGAATCGCATATAGGATACAATTTCAATAATTTTAAATTAGCTGAAATTTCATATTTAATAAATGACCTACCGACTAAATTTATAATAACTGTTTTCACATTAACCATTGTACACAAAGAACACTTATCGGTAAAGTGCTTATATTGGTGGAAAAATCCAGTTGCATTAATTAAAACGTTACACATGCTCATTATTTTCTGCATGCAATTGTTATCTTTTTTCCCACCCAACAATCGTGCTTTCATTACGTCAGGTCACCACATATACCATCCCTTCGTTGTTTAATCCACCGACCATTACGACAGGCTCGCGCTTGCCACAACGCTTTCATGCAAACAGAATATTCAAATCATGGATTCCCTGTTCCGTAAATGTTTAAGCTAACCTAATATTACCTCTCGCGTCGTTAGTGCTTGTCTAAACACAACTCTGCTGACTAATGAATGCGGCTGAAGTGGCTAATTGTGCTGATCTACATGTCCCAGTGTGCCTTGTCCTCTGGTGGCCATGCTGGTGCTGTCATAAAGCGCAAAGTGAAGAACATTCGAGTAGATTAAGTGATTGTGGAGCTGTCATAAAACAGACCCACGATAAATCCCCTCGCGCATTTGCATTTTTGTTAATTGACTCCCTGTGCGTAGAAAAAAAGTGCTTAATTATCCCTTGATTACTTGTAATGAACATTGGACTTGCCCATTTTTTTTATTTTTGCTGCAGATTTTTCTTCGCAAATGCTATAAGCTCGCTTGTTTAGTTCTTACGCCCTTTTTTAATTTCGTAATATCTTCTCTTATTATTATGAGCCTTCAGCTGCTATTTTGGTATGGCGTTGCGTTGTTTTTCTATTTCATTGCATTAGCCGTCGTATTTTTTCGTCACTTCGTATTCGAAAAGATAATTTTTATGCCGAAGTGGCTTGGAAAGCCCTTTTTTTTGTTGTTGTTGTTTCTTATGAAGGCGTAAGAAAAAAGAACTATGGGCGCTTGTTTTTTTGTTAAAAAGAGAGCTTGCTTTCAGCATTAAATTTTAAAAACAACTATTTATTGGTTTTAAAATTAAGTTTAGGTAATAAAAAAGTTGTGTCGTCAGTGTTTCACTGAGAAGGAAATAAATTTCTTTTATTATTGATAAATTGCAAGCATAAAAAGTGTTCCATTATAAATGAAGATGAATATTTCAAACAAGAACAATTAGAAATAAAAGCTGTCATTGTTCTGACCTACAATGCAATAGAATTAATATAAATTTTTATTATAATAAAGATGAAAGTATGTGTTTGGGAATTAGCACTCTATAGGTCAGATCGCTTGCTTTAAAGCTACCAAATTTAGATCATATATTCTTTGAAGAGTGAGAATGTGAACCTCGGAGAGAGTTTTTGAAATTTCAATTAGAATTTTAATTGATTAAAAAATAAACGACATTTTAGAGTTTTTTTCAAAATGACTTCCAAAAAGATTATTGCAAGAAAGATATTTTTCACGATTCAAAAAAAAAAAAAAAAAAAATAAAAAAAAAAAAAAATAAAAAATAAAAAATAAAGTGTATTTTTAGTGATATCAATTAAACAGTCTTGCGAATTTTTGCTGAATGTAGGCAAATTTAAAACAATATTTTCTTCCTAGTTTCCAACAATAGATGGCATTGTTGCCCTGAAAGCGATTCCATTATTTCATCAGCTCTCTGGTCAAGTGATTTTTTCCAATGTTATAAGTTAAAGATTCTGTTTAATATTTGTGTGATGAGAAGACAAGTAAAAGAGTTAAGTTATCGCGAAATTTAGAAAATCGGTGAATCGGATATTTATGTTTCTAATAGAGCTATGGTGTCATGGAACTGGTCTCCATTAGGAATATTCATGTACACAATAAATAAAACTTCAATAAGTCAATTAAAATAATATGGTGTTAAGAGATAGTTAGAATCATGGACTTAATGTTATATCTAAACGATTAATTTGAAATCAAATATATAGAGTATTCTCGGGGAACCAGCTGGTCGTCTGAGGCGACTGGTATACCATAAAAAATATCAACGCATGCATAAGATCTGACTGAATATATCATTCAGAAAAAGAAAAAGTACCCCACCTTTTTTATCACATAGTATTTATTTTACAATCAAAATATTGTATATTGTATATTGAACAATATTTTGATTGTAAAATAAATACTATGTGATAAAAAACATGGGAGACTTTTTCTTTTTCTGAATGATATATTCAGTCAGATCTATGTATTTTAATACATAGTCATCATTCTATATATTTTAATATATAGAATATTTTGTTAATATGCATTCCACAGTACAAGTTCGAAGAACGCTGAAATTTTTTTTGACAAAATATACGAGTTCTAGATGAACGGACAAACAATAGTTAATGACAACAATAACAAGAACAAGCCATAGTTAACAAGAACAAACAATAATTAACAATAACAAGCAATAGTTAACAAGAACAAACAATAATTAACAATAACAAGAACAAGCAATAATTAACAATAACAAGAACAAGCAATGGTTAACAATAACAAGAACAACCAATAGTTAACAATAACAATAACAAGAACAACCAATAATTTACAATAACAATAACAAGAACAAGCGATAGTTAACAATAACAAGCAATAATTAATAATAACAATAACAATAACAAGCAATAATTAATAATAACAATAACAATAACAAGCAATAATACCAGTAACAATAACAAAAACAAGCAATAGTTAACAATAACAATAACAAGCAATAATAATAACAGTAACAAAAACAAGCAATAATTATTAATAATAATAATAATAACAAACAATAATACCAGTAACAATAACAAAAACAAGCAATAGTTAACAGTAACAATAATAAGAACAAGCAATAGTTAACAGTAACAAAAACAAGCAATAGTTAACAATAACAGTAACAAAAGCAAGCAATAATTAACAATAACAAGAACAAGCAATGGTTAACAATAACAAGAACAGCCAATAGTTAATAATAACAATAATAAGAACAAGCAATAGTTAACAGTAACAATAATAAGAACAAGGAATAGTTAACAATAACAATAACAAGCAATAATAATAACAGTAACAAAAACAAGCAATAGTTAATAATAACAATAATAAGAACAAGCAATAGTTAACAGTAACAATAATAAGAACAAGCAATAGTTAACAGTAACAAAAACAAGCAATAGTTAACAATAACAGTAACAAAAACAAGCAATAATTAACAATAACAATAATAAGAACAATCAATAGTTAATAATAAGAACAAGCAATAGTTAGCAATAACAAAGTAATAAGGAAATATCGTATTCACTGTCCGAGAGTTGTCTTCTAAAAATGAGAAATTAGAAAATGATGCGGCTTATTCTAACACCTGTCTTTCTCACCATGTAGACAGGTGGCTTAAAACAATTTTTCAAGCTTTTTGCTGTCGAAAACAGTTGCGCGCGAAATTGAGTACTATGCGGTATTACCCTGTTTCTCCTATACTCAAATATTTAGGAAACACAAAACCAGAAATGAAGACATTACATTTGAAACACAGTAAACCAATGAGGGTATTTTCTCCGATTATTTTAGGGAATAATAGCAGAGCAAGATAAGTTTTGTGTCTAACTTCTTCACATTCCGAGTAATATATTGTAAGATTTTCTGTGCTCTTTCCACTGATAGAATAGTTTAAAAAAAGTTAAGCAGATCTACAGTTTCGGTCTCAAGACCACATATAAATTTTCCATTATCTAGTTTGGTAAATGTTGATACTATCGCGCATGCAGAAATACGTAGGAATCAGCCAATCTTTTGATGGAATTGATACAAAATTTCTGAAAAATTTATAATTCTGGCTATAAGTCCATGAACTAAATTTTATATTTTTAGCTTACTATTTCCGTTGAGTTATTTATGTTAACTTAGATGGATAAAAATTGAGCCAGCAAAAAGACATTACTATTCAAAGGAGGCTAAAATTTATTATTATGCAATTTTTTTATTTGCCACAAAATTTTTATAACTACATATTCTGTACTAAAAATTAAATACTTAAAAAATTTTTTGTTCTAACTATTATTCGTTTAGTGAATATAAACCATTAACAAATAATTTTATTGAAATTCAGTAAAAAATGGCAACAACAACAAAACACCGTATAAATGTGGAAATTATCGATTATTTATTTCAAAAATTTCTATTCATTTCTAAACTGATTGCATTATTTTTATTTCAAAGCGACAAAAAATTATTTTCTGAAAGTTTGGGACGGAAACCATCAGAATTCGAAATCAACGAACTGAGACAATTTTCAGTGGAAAAGATTATTTTTGAAACCTTTAGTAGATTTTTATCTAAGGCAATCGATGACATTTCATTGCTTAATACATAAGCAAAATCATTTTTGTTCGTGCTGTAATTCCAACGGGGAAAAAGTTGAAATCAAAACAGTCGCGATTTTTCATTAAATGATGTGTCTCTTTTAAAAACGTAGGTTTAATTTAAGAGTCCATAATTATTTTAATTTATTTCCAAATTTTTTCTTAAGAGCTCAAAATCAACAAAACTCAACCAAAGGCAAAAATTTATTTTTATTTAATGAATTCCCGACAAAAAGAAAAATGCTTCAATAAATTAAATGAACATTTTTCAAAAAGCAGACGATTATTTAACATTTTTCTTGGAATGAATGAAATAAAAATTAAACGAAAACGCATTAAATTTATGTGCCTTTTTTAACTTTTAAAAACCTAAATGACAGTTTTACACACACACATACATAAAAAAATTAAGATTTTAATTATTTTCTTTTAATTAGAAATTGGAAATGACGTTAAAATGAATTAAACTGAATAAATAATTATAACCTCGTACAGAGTTCATTTCTATGCAGTCGGTGAGTTTCTTAATTGAGTAAAATAACCTGAAATTAGGAATTTATCATTTAAAGGTTAGTTAATGCTATTTATTTATTTTACTTGTGCAGCCGCCTTTTGATTTTTAAAGTCTTGTTTGATTGAATTCTTTTTTTAATATAAAGAAATATTTTGTTTTTAGAGATGTTCAGTGGAAAAAAAGAGAAAATACTTTACAAAAAAAATCATTATTTTGAGATATGTGCTATGATAAAGATAGCGCAAAAATATATATAAATTTGTATAATAAAATACATTGATCTAGCAGCAAATTTAAGAAATTTTGGTTCGAAAATGTCATCTTTTTCGTTAAATGACACAATCCTTTTTTGTGTATGAAAGTAATATAATCATCGTCCCTGTGATTAGTCATGTTATACAAGCAGCATTTGTTCAAAAATATCTATGCAACATTAAATTGTTCAGGTATTCAAGTATTTTTTTTAAAGTATGAGAGAAGTCAAATTTTTTTTAACTGTAATACAATTATAATTGTATAAAAATATTCCCACAGAAACGCTGCATTTAACAACAACAAAAAGTGGCTAAACATTTGCATTAAACAAATATGTTTTTTTATTTGTATACATAAAAAAATATTTGAACTCTGTGCAAGTTTATTAATCAAAATCGTTTGCAAATAAATTATTACTTTAAACTCTTTAATATGTTGCCATAAATAACTAAAAAAATAAATCATTCAAAAATAATAATAACAATAACATATATAAATCCTACAGAAATACTTTTTTTACCAAATATAAGGCCTATAAAAGCTCTTACACAAAATATATATGATTTTTGTTTATTTATTTTTTATTTAACTCATTTGTCTTTTTAAAGAAAGAAAAAAATCATTTTAAAAATTAGATATTTTTCTGATGAATGATTATCACTAAATTCTTTGTAAAAAAGACAGACAGCAAATAAACAAATGACTATTTATTTGACAAAGAAACAATAATTTGATTTTTTGATACATTCATTTGTTAATTTATTTCGAAACAAATAGTCCTTTGATAACATAAAATTCTTCAATCTACTATTTAATAAATAGAGATAAAATGACATTTATAATGTAGCAGTTGTGTCTAAATATAATCTCACATTTTATTTTAAACTAAATTTTAAAAAATACGCCTCTTGAGTTACAGTATGCTTTCTGTATTGTTCTTTTCTTAGAATTTTAGAAACAGAAATAGAAGTAGTTAAAATATAGCAACACGAATAAAAAAATTAATACATAAAATTTGTAATCTTGAATGATTATTGATGTGCGGTTTGTACTCAAATATGTGTTGCTTTAATAATGCTAGTACATGAGATTTAAAACTTACTATTCTGTATTAGAGATATCGATACAGAATTTGTTACTGAAAATAATTGCATTTTTTTAATATTTCCTGTAGAATAACGAAGGAAAAATACCAAGTACACTACATAATAAAGAATAAAGAGACTTATAAAGTCGTTTGGAACCATAACAAAAAAAAGCTTTAACTAATTTTTAAAACCAACAATTGCAAAACTTAGATATCTCTAATCTATCCTACTGGAAAACGTTTTTTTTTAACATTATTTTTTTAAAACTGCATATTACTGAAACATAAATAAAAGAAATAGAAATTTGTTTAATTCATTGCGTATGAAATTATATTTCACTAGTTTCTTTGTCTGTATATAAATCTTTATGATTTAACCACTTCTTCAAACGAGATTTACACAAGAAAAGCGTCACATCAAACGACTTCTAAATTTTCTTAAAGGTCAGCAAAATGAGTAGCATTTAAATAGTAAATTTTTTGATTTATAAAAATAGTTTCACTTTTCAAAATTTTATTTTTTTATATGCAAAAAGTATTTTGCTAATAATTTTATGGAAAATTAGATGTTCTTTCTACATTTCTCTGTACTCATATGAACAGTATTATTTGTTACCATGCAATCAAAATGCAGATAGAATTTAATTATTTTTTTTATATTTTAACACACTATTAAAAACACTTTTTAAAAAATGCATGTATTATTAATTCTTCGTTTATTTATATGAATTATTATATGAAATTTTGTTATTCTACCATTTATTGATATTAAACGGTTTCCATTTGAGGTAATATAATGAATAAAGCATTAATTCAAAATCTTAATTTAAAAAATCGAAAATTTAATTTTTTACTTAAAAAATTACGAATTTTAAATAATTGTTTTATCCAACCCTATAAATTCTATGAATAAAAATTGGCACTGATTTTAAAACTTATCTAATTTATTTTACAATACAATTTTTTATATTATGTGCTCAATAAATCTTTTTGAATCGAGCGGAGTAGAATGTAAGAGTAAGACTTTATTCCATCTTAAAGACACAGACTGAATGATTCAGGGATTTAATAATTTATTTGTTCGAAATAAATTATACCAAAGTAGATGAATGGCAAGATTTTATTATGCTGCTATGTATTTCAATTTATATAGGCATATTTTAATGTTGATTGAAGAAATATATTTGATATCAAAGAACACGATATATTTTTAATTTTTACCAAGAGTGCCTTTTAATTACTAACAATAAGAAAAATGTTATTTTGCTTGGTTTAGTTATAGAGAAATTTTTTTTCATATTTCAAATGACTAAAATAGTTGTCGAACTCTACATTCTGCATTTTGTTTAAAATTTTCCAATAAAAAATTAATAAATCTATAGAAAATTTGTAGAATATTATTAAGAATAAAGTTTTGTTAGAATATAAAATTTTAAAAAACATTGTTTTTGAATATTTAATTAAAATAAATAACCTCAGAAAATAGTATAAAATCACCTTGTCGTAATTATTTGATTAAAATTTGTCTTATTTCTAGTCAGAAATTTAAAAGGCAAATTATTATAAATTAATTCTCAAAATACTTAAAATCAGAGGGAAAAAGAGACATTAGGGATTTTAATATATTTTACCTAGTTCATTGGTTTATGGTTATTTATTTGGATTTTATTATTTATCACTATGTAGTAAAAATAAAGAATATTTTCTTGTATAAATTATACATAAGGTTTCATTGTATTTAAGATTTCCATGAAACTTAGTTGGAACAAAAAGAACTTTAAATATCAAAATTTAAGAATGTTTTAAAATTGGAAATTGATGTTTACATCTGATCAAATCACTAATACTTACAAAAATAAATTCAAACTTTTTTTAAAAATAGAAATAAGAAAAACAATGCTATTGATCATTGGAAAGAAATAATTTTATTTGGGAATAACTGTCTCTGAAGTAAAGGTGGTTATCAAAATAATGGAAACACCTGTGAATAAAAGTGACATTCTTAAATGCGCTTCGTAAACATTAAAATATAATAATAGTTACCGGTTTTTTCTATAAATAGCAATGTGTTTATTCTGGTAGTATGTGTAAGCTTTTTTTTGAAGTTCTGTAACTCAAGGATTTTTTTTTTCAAAAGCGTATAATGTCGGACCTCTCAGATTTTCAAAGAGGCGAAATTGCTGGAGGCCGTCTAGCTGGAGCAAGTGTGACCAAAACATCCCAACTTTTAAGCGTTTCTAGAGGTACGATGTTTAAAGTCATGACAGCATATACACAACGGGCCAAGACAAGCTCGGCAAAGCACAATAGTGGTCGGAAAGAGATCGACGGATATTGAAGCGGATTGTAATGGCTAAAAACTGCAGAAAAAGTGACCGCAGATCTCAATAATCATCTGGATTCTCCAGTGTCAGTGATTACAGTTAGAAATCGTCTTCATAAACAGAACATTTATGGCAGAACAGAAATAAGGATAAACGTCGTCTACAGTGGTGTCACACTCACAAAACCTGGTCGATTGATAAGTGGAAGAAAGTAATATTGTCTGACGAATCGTGTTTCACATTTTTACCTGAACGGGACGGGTGCACGTTTGGATTAAACCTACACAAGCGTATGATCGGAATTGTTTCCTTCCAACTGTCAAGCATGGAGGTGGATCTGTCATGATATGGGCAGCCATGTCGTGGTTTTCTGCTGGACCAATCGTAACCCTGAAAGGAAGGATCACTGAGTAGAAGTATAAAGAAATTTTAGCTGACCAGGTCCATCCTATGATTCAAACTTTGTTTCCTGCAAGAAATAGAATTTTCCAGAGTGATAATGCCCCTATCCATGCAACGAGACTTGTTCATTCATGGTTTGATGAACACGAGGATGGAGTTAAGCATTTGCCTTGGCTCGCACGGTCACCCGACCTGAATACAATTGAGCCGTTATGGTCAATTTTAGAGCATTCCATACATACTCCACAAACTTTCACAATATCTCTAGGAAGAACGAAACAATATTTCTCAAAACACTATTCAACACTATTCCTAGGTGAATCCAAGCTGTATTACATGCCAAAGGCGGTCCCATACTAATAAAGGTATAGGACCGCCAATATATCATACTAAAAAAGGATTCTTTAAAAATCTAAGGTGTTTCCATTATTTTGATAAACACCTGTATTTATTTTGCAATGTATTAAATTATATAATGTTGTGCATGATTGGTAAAAATTTAATACCCATGTATTTATAATTATAATTACTTTACAGATCATTAAATGAAGTAATGAACTGTACGGCATTTTTACGGAATTTTGATTTTTCTGGCGTTTTGTTTTAAGCTTGAAATTATTATTATTTTACTAAAAAACTTATTTGTAAATACGGGCCACATGCTTATTCCGACAGGTACGTCTTGATAATCTGTTGTTGTTTCCTCTAATCGTGTTGGCAACCCATGTTAATTTTTTTTTTTTTTTATGACGGAATATTGTATGTTTTTTTTTTTTGACACACATACACACTTAAAATCATCTTGCAATATTTTTGAAAACATTTATTTATCTTTTGGTTTAAATAATATATCTGTTATTAATAAAAAATTGTTCCGGATAGAATTTAAATGAAATAACCGTTCCAAGATTTGAATATATTGAAAAAAAGATTGTCAAAACATTTTTTTTTGGTAAATTTATTTAATACGATTAAATTGGAGCTGAAAATAGCTGCGTTGGATTCGATTTACAACGAACGTTTTATAAAGATTAAAAAAAAAACAAAAACAACAACAATTCATATTAAACTCCATCTAAGACATAACAAGAATTTAAAGATGAAGCCTATTTAAATAGAATTGAAAACTCGTATGAAATAAAACAACCCACAACTAGCCGAATAGAAACATAAAACTAAATATCTTCAATAAAATAAAGAACACCCAACTAAATTGTTTCACTTTTAAAAGATAAAAGTCCCAAATTATGACACCAATTCATTCGCATCGGGAAATTCTGTAATAAGCAAAAGAACGAAAAAAAACAAAAAAAAGAACCAGACCTCCACTACCAAGATAAAACTACTTAGGACATGTTAAAACATTTGTTCGAAAATTACGTGCAAGAACTTTGTTTTCGCCGTAATTCGATAGCTCTGCGGTTCTTTCTCGTAAGATATGTATAAAAAAAGAGGAACGAAACGAAAGGAAGAACAAAAATAAAAATTTTAATACATTCGAAAATGAAGAGGTGAATTTAATAACAACAGAGGCGTGAAAAATAATACGAGTTAAGCGTGCTCAAGACAATTGTCCCCGAGGAATATATCCACTTTAACCTAGCATTTTATTTTGCGCTAACTTTACGCACATACGTGCGGCTAAAATAAATTTTTCTCAGCATTTTCGTTTCTCCTTAGCATATACATGCTGCTGGGCCACGGCTTTCGTCCAATCGCACGCTCGCTTCGATACCACGTGATTCTCAGCGGTGAAACTGTATCGATATATCGATTAACGATATTCCAACAGAAAAGCGCGGGGTCGAATTTATTCCTCTTTTTTTTAATCTTTTCCTTCTTAATTTTATTTTCTTGGTCTTGTTATTTCTTTGATACTTTACGCAGTGGTCGTATACATCTATATTTAACAAAAAAAAAAAAAAAAAAAAAAAGCTAGAGATCGAAGAGAAATAAATTGTGTTTTGCTACTTATAGGTAAGAGTACGGCTGGCAACGTTTTAAAAAAGTTCTTCTGATTTTGTAAAAGAGAACATAAAAGTTCTAGAAAAAAAATGAGGGGAAGGGAATGGAGAATGTACTGTACATACTCTGAAGAAATTTAGCGCTCTATTTCTAGAGATGGAAAACTTGGCTTTCTTGTGATTGGTGGATTATGATGTAGGAGTTTTTATTCGTTAGGAGTAGAGGGGGAAAGGATGTTTATTGTGTTCTTACAGAGATCAAATATTTTTAGGATAAAAATTTTCCATGAATTGAGATGTCATAATTTTTTATGTTGACTTCCTTTCTTTTGGTTTGCTTGCTTTTCCCTCTCTCCGCCCCTTCTTTTCAATGAAAGTAAAAGCAGTGAGGATTTTTTTTTGAAAGACAGAAAAAAATATTTTTTTTAAAAAAAATATATCTTCTTTTGACAGCATACTGATCATAGGATTAGGAATGTTTTGTTTGGAATAATATTTTCCTCCTAAATTTTAAATAATCTTGGGCTTTTTTTATGTTTTTCCCCCCCTGAAATAAAACTCTAGCAGTTAAATTTTATATATTTATATATGTATGTATAAATTGATTTTTTAAAAATTCTATGATTATTTTTAATTTTTACCAATATTTTATGCTATTTATTTAAGAATATATTTTCTTATGAAAAGTATTAATTTACCTAATATCAGTATTTTCATTTGATGGAAAAATATGTTTTATTGTTACAACAGTGCTCCTATTGTTAAAATTTCATTCATTTATTTCCTTTCATTTCGTTAATTCATTTGTTAAAACTACTCTTAAAATATTGAATGAATAAAATACTACATTTTTACTTCATTTTTATTATTTTTTTTGATTTAACAATATTTATAAATACACTCGTACGATGAGAATATCATTACAATTTGAGTTGTTTTTATTTAATTCTATGTCATTTTGTATTATTTTAGTTTTCCTTTTATAAAAAATAATTGCAAAATATAAGTAAAAAACTAATGTTGTCTAATGTTACAAAAAGCAAAAAAAAAAAAAAAAAAAAAAAAAAAAAAACCACTCAACATTTTACTTTATTCTCTTATTGAATTAGAAAATAATTTTTCTAATACTGTTTCCATGTATAAATTTTCTGTTTATATAAAGGCTATTTTAAGGTTTTTGGCATTAAGCTATTATAGAGTATAAAATTTGTTGTTGAGACAGTGTTCTTTTTTTTTTAAAGATTCATTTTTTGTACGAGAATTTTTATTTTTATTTAGTGATATATACCAATCTATTGTTAAAACTTGTCGTTCAATTTCGTTGTTTGTTCTATTACAATAGGTACAGAAATATGCATAGTATTTTCCGTATAAAGATGAATAGAGAGAATAATAATAATGATATAAATTTTGTTGTACCTATTCATTGCATTACTGTATTAGCATAAATTTATTCCTTACTTAAAAAAAGGATAGCATGTGCAAATATCAAAATTTATTCACGTTCTTGCAATTAAATCCAAATTGTCAGCTTAACAATCTCTAATGTCATAATATGATTCAAGCACTTCAATTTAACACAGCGGCTTCTTTTTTTTGTTATTTTTATATTGTTTTCAAGAAATTTAGGGTTCTAAATATCAAATTTTATTGATTGTTCTAAAATAAATAAGTCTATCTTTCTCTTCTCTTCTCTAAATTAATAACTGTCTTTTACTAAAAAAATGTTTAAAAACATATTTTTGTAAAGAGTAAAATTTGATATTATGTGCTGAAAATATTTTTTCATTTCTATTGAAAGTATTTCCTCATATTTTCATTGAAAAATTTATTGCATTTAAACTACTTATTTACATTTTAAATTGTTCTCAAATTTAAGTGATTTTTCTCTATGAGTTATTCTAAATTATACTAGCATATTTTAAATAATTTTAAATTCGAATATATTTTATTGATATGAAATTCTGAACTGTTTCATTGAACCAACAAAACTATTTTGAACTGACTTCTATTGACTAGAGGCTTTTTATAAACTATTCCGCAATCTGACATATTCTAAGGTGTCTTCTGTTAAAAATTCTTAATGCTTTATAAATTTTAAAGTACCTACAAACTATTCTTTACATTATTTTGAATTACTTCTATTTATTAGCATAATAGCTATTTCTAAATTATTCATCTCTAAGCATTTCAAACTGTTATTAATACTACCAATTATAAATCATGTAAAGTTAATTCTAAACCATTCTAAATATTTTGCTATCCTAAAATGTTTCTAAATTATAATGAATTCTAAAATATTTTTAATGGTTTGTAAATTATAATTTTTTTATTTGTTCTTGGCTTATTTTATTTTATTTCTAAATTATTCTAAAACATTTTAAACTAACTATTAACTATTCTGAATCCAGAACTGTTAAAAGCTAATCTTAGGCTAATTTAAACTCTAATTCATCAGTAGTTATTCATACCTGAAATGTGTAACGTAATCTTTGATGATTTAAAAATAAGTTTTTAGATAAACCTTAGAAACTGATTTCGAAATTTACTTTTATAGTTATGTATTATAACTGGATTTTTATATTAAGAACACTGTCTAAAGTAATACGTGTAGAAATAATTACACTTTCGGTTTAAATTTCTGTTACGTTATATTGTCTTAAACATTATTTGGATGTCGTTGCTCTTTCAATTCTCACTTTACGGCTACTGAATGCCAGATTTCTTTATGCCAATCAAGCATCTGCGCATACATATGAAAAAATATTTTAACAGTGTATGGCCCAAAAGATGGAACTTTCGGAATTTTAATTTCGATTTATTTCACCACGAGAGTCATGTTATGTACAGAGAAAACATGAGAAAGATGTGTCAATCTACATCGCGGTATAAGAGCAAAGTCCGAAGTTTTTCAATTCAATGATTTTACTTATAATTCTGATAGGGGTTGCTTTGCCACGTGTCGATTTAGGTAAGGGATTCTTAGACATCTTTGAAAAGTATGTATGAATACTAGAGATTTTTATACCTTTGTTTCTGGTGCGGGAACAAAGGAATCAGTGGTTTTATTAAGCGCGTATTAGAATTTATTAAATAAAAATGTAGGAATTGGACCAGGAAATAAATAAACATTTTCGAATAAAGTTAAAATTCATTAAATTCTAATAAAATGAGGAAATTAATTAACAGTTAAATTAGATTAAGAAATATCATTAAACGCACACCCACACCTCCCCCACCCCCCATACACGCACACGCACGCACCAACAGTAGTAAAAGCATCGGATATCTACAGCTCATTCACTCAGAACAGTAAATGCTCATCAGGAATCTAGAAGATCTAGCAGTTCCAGTGACATCATCCAGACTGATTTTATATGCCCCGCATACCTCTACCTGTAAGCAGCTGCCAGGATACCCCGAACTGTCGAACCCTGTCAAGTGCACTGCAAAAATCTTCAGTATTCTGTATATATTACCGGATGCGTACTCACCAAACTCTCTAAGCTATATGGTAATTATGATGCAAAGTGGATCATCAGATATCCACAGATCCTTATTTATGTTAAATTTTTGAATTTTTAAAAAAGAAATTGGACTGTACTTCTGATAACATTGTAAAAAAAAATGAGTATTTTTTTTTGTTTTCTTTATCTGGAGTATTCACTAACAACTACTAATTGAGTCCGAAATATGAAGTGGCTCAAAATTCTCATTATCGTTGTTCAACGAGGAACGATTACAGATTTTTGTTTACAGTTATAGTTGTTTTCGCAACATATTACAGAAAAAAACTTTTGATTCTGCATCTTCTCAGAATTATATAGAGTGATACCAAATATATCTTGTAAAATATATTAAGATAGGTTCAATTCAATTTAAAACTGTAAAAATCTATACACTACGATGTAGTTTTTAGTAAAGAACTCAAAATCCATGAAATAGTATATGGTTCCAAATTATATAATTAATACCTTTATTTTCAAATCGTATGCTTTTCCTATTAAAAAACATCGTAATTATTATGTATTAAAATTATTATGAAAATTTAATTTATCGTAATAAAATTCTTTTACTATATTGCTTATTATTAAATAATTAATTAAAAGTTCATAAAATGATCATTTCGTATAAAGATACAATAATTTTTCCACTAAATATAATTTTTTTTGCTTAAAAAATTTATCGTCTGCAAGATTTTTAATATATTTATTTCATCAAGGCTTTTTTTTCCTATGTTGACAACAGCTGTAATCATTCTTTATATATTTTTTCAAAAAAAAAAAAAATCTTTTGGTGTTATTCTTTTTTTAATAATTTCTCTTATGTTTTCGTTAATATCAATTTTAAAATTTTCTTTTCATAAAATGGATATTTATTTAAAGTCGTTTATGACAATGCATTCATTTATTTATTAATAAGAAGTAAGTACGAGAAGATTATTTATTATCATTTATTTTTCACAAAACTAAATTTATCGATAAATTTATAGTACGGTAATAATTTTTTTCGTATTTTCATTTTGAATAATTATATTAAAACTATAAACTACGCCAAGTCTGAGAATTGTTTTTAAAGAATAGAATTTCGCTTTAATAAGAGATATACAATGAATTAACGAATGGGTAAGTTGTAACTTTGATTTTGATTTCATTTATTTTAAAAAAAACCATATTAAATGTTTCGAAACTTTATCTAACGATTTGGCAAATAGTGTTATGAATAAATAAGAAAATACATTTCATTCCTTCATATTTAAATATAAAGCTACATTTTTTAATACTGCCTACGAAAAATTCATGATATATTTTGAATCGAATAAAATCACAATTTTGAAACTTCTTTTAATTTCTAGGACGAAATGGCTCAGTTAAAAACAATCCTAAAATTTCGATATAATTTTCTTTTTGAATTCTATAGCAGATTTAGGCGAAATTCTATTTATCATGACTTATAACCTTACTACTACTATAACTATCTCTTTCCCATAATTTCTTAATTAAAGAAACTGGTCCATTATAAAACGTAGAAACGAAAATTAGAGAAATTCAGCAATTCACCGCTTGAAACATGCACGTTTTTTTAAAAAAATGAATTGGCGATATACAGCAAAAAACAGTAGTTGCAACGTCGAGTCGTTTTTTTTTCCACGAAGTGTAGCATCTGCATAAATTTCACCTGCTCAGGTTTTTACTGTTAACGATCGTACGTTACTGAATTTGCAGTGTTTATTTTTTTTCTCTAAAACCTACGCTGAAGAACAATAAATTAAAAACAGTCTTCCCACTTCGTTTCACATGGCCGCTCTTTTACAATAGCGAGAAACATTTCCGGAAAACTACCAAACAGGAAAACCTATTAGTCAAAGTAATTAATTTTCTTTCCACTTTTTTTCTCCATACTTCATCTAAATAAATACAGAAAAAATATTTTAAGAACTGAGCAATTTATATTTTTTAAATCGTGAAATTTTTTAATTACTCCGGCCATTTTTTTCGAGAGCAATGATGCATGCAAACACTGCCAGAATCAAGTAGAGAAGATCTCGGCGTTCTCCATTACGGTGGTTCTTTTTCTTTTGTGAGAATTCTGGGGCCGTAATAAATGAGAACGCCACAATATTTAACCTACCTTCTAAGGCCAGGGATTCGCCGAGAAGGGGTGGTTAAAGGAAAAGACAGAAAAAGAGAATATCTTCCGCTATAAATTACATCAGGCCAGCAGTGATCACTTTTCCAACAATTTATTCTTTTCTGGGGGACTAATTAATTGATTGGGAGAGGGTGGTTTTGTAAAATGGTATCACAGGTAAACTGGCAATGGGTGTATTTCGAGTTTTGTGTGGAAGAGATGTCGAGATTTTTCTATTATATTGAGCTTTTTTCATTGGATTTAACATGTTTATTCTAGTGATACAATTCCGAAATTCTAATTTAAGTTTGGAATTCATTAAAAATTTCGTTGTAGAAACCATCGGGAGTGATATTCCCAAAATTTTATTGCATGCTATATAATAAAAGCATTTTTCCTGAGAACGTTTTGTACAATAATTACGAAATATTTACCTTTGGCATGAATTTAGTATTTTTACTTAATATATTGTGTCTTTGGCTAGTTATTTGGCGATAAATCCCTGGCATGGAACTAATAGTATCCAATAATCTAATTTACATTTTATACACGGTTTTTTCAACATATTAAGACCAAAATATGACACAGAATTAAACTCGTAGTCACAAAATTATCTAATAAATTTGATATATTTAAGTTGGGATTTATTTTATTGCGATTTTGAATTCTCGCGTAAGCATGTTTCTGAAAATACAGACCGAGAGCGGATCGAACTTTTGTTGGATTTGGCTTAAATATGATTGTTATTAAAACTGTGTACCGAATTTTATCTATTGAGTTCTCTTAATTTTGTAGTTACTGTGTTAGCTTTTTTTTTCTAACAGCGAGACAGAAATGTCCTCTGAACGGACTTTACCATCATCAAATTTGGTGTAAAGACCGTGTACCAAATTTCAACCATTCTCAAAGCTTTTTTGAGTTATCTATGTCACAGACAGACGGACATCTTTTTCAAATCTGGTTTTTGAATTTAGGGCGGTCTAAAACGTGGATATTTTAAAATCTCGAGTTCGATTTTTTTGACGATTACTATACTTCCTCTAAATCTATACAAAAAAAGTACAAAGGACAGAGCACAGCTATAGAAAGTAAGTAGTTAGAGAAGGATCAGATTAATAAAACGGCTGAATAAATAAATTGTTAGTGACCGAGACCTCCAGAATTTTTTTTACATTATTTTTAGAGAAATTTAACTTGCAAAAGTCATGCACATGAAATTGTTCTAGTAAAATCAAACATTGCTTAAATTTTGAACATTATTTTACCATCACTCATAATTAATTATTTGTTTTACCAGTTTTATACTGCGTTGTTGTAAAATTCTAAAAAAGAGACATTATTTAAAAGTTATACCGATGTCAGATCTTTTAGCTAAATAGTAAATAGTATATGCATAATATTAAAAAAGTTTTTATTTTTTCTTCTTTTTTTTATTTTCTTTCAAATTCCTCTACAATTTTAATTATAAGTTTTCTTTTATATAGTCAAAGTATTGAAAACTTCTTTTTTTGATGGTGACTCGATATTATATATTTTGTTATTTCATTTTGTCAAAATTTATTACTCAAAATTGCTTATGTACTGATAGCAAGATGCTAATCCGAGTTAGAAAATTGAAGCCTATTTAGGTTCATTTGGGACACTTGGAATGAGCCATGCCAATTTAATTTTGGAATTAATTTACATTTGCTGTAGGAAAACAGATGATGCATCTCAGTATGTGGAAGAGGGTAGTTATATGTTTATTGAATTCTGAAATGATGTTTGCCATCTTGCAGAGGAAATATGAGAAATGATTCCATTGCGACACATTTTTGATTTCTAAATTATCTCATTGCTCTATCCATAAAAACAAAAATTGCTATTTTAAGTGTTCTTACCAGAAATATTGTTTTATTTCCTTATTTTGTTTCAATTAGTAATAACCAGGAAAAAATTTAAAGGAACACATTTATTTATAATATAAATACAAAGACTAAAAAGATAACTTTTTTGAATTTTGAAACAATGTAAAAGTTATTTATGTACTTTTCCCACAACTGTAGCTAAAAATTGCTTTATATCAGATATAATTTAAATGTTTTAAAAATTCGTTTTATTTCGCATTGCTTCCATTTTTTAATAACACATGATCCAAATTTAGTAATTCTGAGTCAAACCGTCTATCCTGTAAAAAGACAATAGCAAAATGCATTCTTAGACAAACATTTGCTTTTATTATTAACTAGCCGCCTTTGGCGACCAGCCGGTTCGCCAATCTTAATGCACGTTAAAATTTTAATAATTAAATATTTTATAGAACTCTCATTTTAATTGCTTCTTAATTAAAACATTTTAATAGTCATATAATTCACTCATATTATAAAGGCCATCAGCCATACCGTAGTGTGTATCTCTCTAATTTCCTATTAGCTCCCGTAGAATTTATGCTTTAAATTAAAGTGGAAATGATTAAACTGCAATAAATATAATAATATTTTTTTTTACTGAAACAAAGTATTTTTTCTATAATATGATTACTGATAACAGAGTCACTGAGCATTTAAACTTTATAGGCACTAAAGAATACCTTTCTTAATTTATGTTATAACTCAAGAATTTGTCAACAAAATTTTCTCAGATTCATCATGAACAGATCGATTAATTAACAATGTTTAGTTTTAAATGTATCAAACTCTAAAAAAATAAACAGAATCGTTCGAAATAATCTGCCGAAAACATAATAAGCCTTCAAAACCAAGTCCGTATCCGTTGTAAACAATCAGAACACAATGCGCATGTGTGAATTTTCAACGCCCATTATGGTAACGCAAATGAGAGAATTTTCTAAGCCAGTTGGGGTAACGCTATACAGATTAGAAATTTTTAATTTCCTTATTCTGTTTTATTTTAATTCAAAAGTACTTCAGAACGAATCTGAAAGATCGATTAATTTACAATGTTTAACTTTAAATGCATCAAACCTTAAAAAAACGAACTGAATAGTTTGAAATAATCTGCCGAAATTTTCTTAAGCCTCTCCTCTTTAGCGTGGGGGGAAAAAAATTGAAGCCTTACTCATTTGGCTCTGGAGAAATGAAAAGATTTTTTTGGCAGGAAAGTTAGTTTTTAATTAATAATTAAAATTCTAATTAAAAATTCAAAAAAACGGGCCCCATGTCCACATTCCCGACCTCCAAGGTATGCATGTGCCAAATTTGGTAGCTGTAAGTCGAACGGTATGGTCTGTAGAGCGCCAACACACACACTCACACACGCACACATTGAGCTTTATATAAGTATAGATAAAAATGATGAATCTTGATAGCTATCAAGAACTTAACTTTTAAATATCTTTAAAAGTTAAGGAATTTGAAACGAATATTAAATTTTAAAGTAAAGAAAAAATTCTATTCTTTGTCTTTAAACATCTTCCTTCTCCAGCAATCTAATACTAAACAAATATTTCGAAACTTCTCTTCTCTAGGAGATCTATATAAAAAAATTCCACAAACGAAATTAATCATATAGATCTGCACTTTATAAATATCCAATAACAAAAGGTCAACCTATTAGCAATACTTTTTTCAAATCTCCCACAATCACCTATTCTTTGTCTTAAAACACATTCCCTCTCCAGGAATCTAATACTAAACAAATATTTCGAAACTTCTCTTCTCTCTATAAAAATTTCTCCAAAGAACTTAACCATATAGATCTGCACTTTATAAATATTCTATAACAAAAGGTCAACCTATTAGCAATATTTCTTTCAAATCTCCCACAATCATCTATTCTTTGTCTTTAAACTCATTCTTTCTCCAGCAACCTAATCCCAAACAAATATTTCGAAAACTTTTACAGAGCCTTTAAAAGCGAAGTGACAAAAAAGAACGATAGCACTCCATTCTGCTGTAGTATTATTAGGGAAACTTAGCCGGAATATGGAGTGCTAATTTGCGAACACTATTCTTTTCATGAAAATTAAGTCCATTAAGTATCAAGGTGCGCCTCTCGCTATATTTATCATAGGTAATCCTTCTAAGCCGTCTAGATTACCTTGAATTAACGGAAAAGTTGCTAAATAGCTACGTAATGGAGGGAAAATGTTGAGATTCTTCATGATAAAAGATTATGGCCCATGTTTTTCTTGGGCATTTTATGAGGTGACTAAGCCATGCTGGGGGTTTGGTGTGATTGAAATCTTATTAAGCTTATTAGGTTTCTTGAAAGCTTATCATTATTTTGAAACGTGATTATCTTTTAGATAGGTACATTTTCAACTGTTTCTTTGCTTGGGAAAGCCTGATGGTCTTGTTCGTCTGGTGTCTTATTTAATGACATCTTGTTGATTAGCTCATGGCTCTAAGCAACGATCAGTCTTTTTAAAAGGGTTTGCTGTTTAGGAATAACGAATTTCTGGAGAAAAATTCAAAATCTAGTTTTCGTTTATTACATGCTTTTTATTTTTATTTGATTCGTGTGCTGTAAAGATGAAATTTTTTAATCGACTTTCGATTGATTTTCTTCTTTGAATTTTTGTGCAATTGTATCTTATATATATATATATATATATATATATATATATTATATATATATATATATATATATATATATATATATATATATATATATATATATATATATATGTATCTTATATATATATATATATATATATATATATATATATATATATATATATATATATGTATGTATCTTATATATATATATATATATATATATATATATATATATATATATATGTATGTATCTTATATATATATATATATATATATATATATATATATATATATATATATATATATATATATATATATATATATGTATCTTATATATATATATATATATATGTATCTTATATATATATATATATATATATATATATGTATCTTTTATATATATATAGTAACCAATCTTAAGTAAGAAAAAGTTTGAAAACGAAACTAAAATGAAAACGAAACAAAAACAGTTTCGAAATCGGAACTAAAATTTATAACCTATTTAAACTAAAACCAAAAAAAGAACTTCATAGTATTTAGAGAGCGCAATTGCAGCTACTTCTAAAACACAGATGAATTGATACAAAAGTATTAGAATCAAGTTAATAGGAAAAACAAAAAAATCAAAAAAATTAAACCAAAAAAATTATAAAAAATATAAAAAAAGAATCCGGCCTGAAGACTTTTTCAAGGGTCACCCTCAGGCAGGGATTCAAAGAAAGGGATTTTTTCTGTGAGGAACAGAAAGAAAATATAAAACAACAAATAAGAAGAAATTAACCACAATTAATGGCTGTTAAAATGGTATGTCTCTTGAGCATAATTTCAGGGGATTTTCGGGTCACGAGGAATCATTTTTAGACAATGTCTGTTTTTCCTCACAGAAAAAATCCCTTTCTTTGAATCCCTGCCTGAGGGTGACCCTTGAAAAAGTCTTCAGGCCGGATTCTTTTTTTATATTTTTTATAATTTTTTTGATTTTTCTTTTTTCTATTAACTTGATTCTAATACTTTTGTATATATATATATATATATATTGAAGGTGGGGCAAGTCCATTTTTGAAAAAAATGGAGATAACGGTAATTATAGATAAAACTTATTATGATCTTTTTATGCGCAAAAAATTTATAGTAAAAAAAATTTAGACTCGAATATTTGGGAGAGGGAAGTTTTAGAACTTAACAGTATTGAAAGTATGTTTATTTTCAAAGTGGTGCAAGTCCATCTGAGATTGAATATACTTTTGAGCTATTATATTACGACAAAATTTAGCTCCTGTTGCTGTATAGTGACGCAAATGTGGCTGTTTGACATCATGTCTGAAATCTATGATGTTTCTATACCATCGTCTGTGTTTCCTCTTCATCTTATTTTTAATTTATTGGAATAAACAGTGGAATTATGGGACGATAGAAGAAAATGTTATTATTCAATCCAATGCAACCTCATGCAAAAGGTGAAAGAGTTTCAAGGGCTGTACAACACAGAAAATCTGAAACTCGCAAGAAGAACACTCATGTCATTTAATTTTTGTTCATTTCAAAGAGTTAAAAGTTTATTACGAAAAAAAAAGATTAACATAAAAATATCCATTTCATTTTTATATATCTATCTTTGATATTGAAAATCGGTGGTTGTATAATATTTCATAAATAATAAAAAGTATATCTTAATTTTGTGTTTCGACAATAATATGTTACTTCCGACACCGAGAAATGTTAGTAATATTGGCAACACTTTTATCAGCTGGCAAGAAAGTTCCAATTTAGTTTCTAATAAATACTAGACAAGTCGAAAATTTGTTTCTTTGTTCTCGGCGTACAAAAACCCCTTAACAGTTTCATTCTTATTTGAAAAATAAATAATGGATTGTGGTCTTTTTTTTTAATAAAAAGAAAAAAATGGATCAAAACGATTACAATGGAAATTATAACTCTGATGCACCTGAAAGTGAATTTGGTAAGTATCAAAAGAAAAAAAAATTCTGGGTAATAACAACACTTTAATAAAATCCTCATTTGCAAATAATTTTATTATTTTTTATTTTGTTTGTAGAAATAAGACCCATGGCAATCGGTAATAAAAGAAGGAATAATCTTGGAATCATGATCTGAATGCGAAGACAATTCGGACCAAAATTATTCAAAAAAATTTCAAAAAAGAATATTTGAACTACTGACTTCGTCATCAGACAAGGATGATGCTACAGAGGAAAGTTACGAAGAGAACAAGGTTAATTATATCCAAAAAATAAGAAAACTCAATCGAAATAGTGGGAAAAATACTGCACAGAAGTAGGTAAAATTATTCCCGAGAAAAAATGCGTGAATAAAGATTGCCAATGCTCAAGGGCATGTACAAAACTAATTAGTGAGGAAGAACGGAAAAAAATTTAATGAATTTTGGAAACTTGCAGATTTTAATTTTTTTCAAAATTAGAAAATCAAAATTTTTTTCTACATGAATTTACTCGCAAACTGGGTTCGAAAAGAAAGCGCCCAAGGAATTTCGAAGGAACGGCAAAGGATTTTAGTTTCAAATATTATTTGAGCACAAATCGTGGAGATATTTTAGTATGTAAAATATATTTTCTACACACTTTTAATATCTCTAAAGGACGACTGGACCGTGTTCTGAAAGCAGAAGTCGTGGGAAAAGATTTACGTTGCTAGGCAGAAAGATCTTCCCGGAAAACCAGTGAAAATTTGTTAAATGACGTAAAGCAACACATTCAACGTTTTCTTCAGTTTGTAAGCCATTATACAAGGAATCACAATAAAGGGAGAACATATTTAAACTCAGAACTAAATGTAAGAAAAATGTATAATTTTTATGTCGATCAATGTACATTGAATTAGAGACCTTACGTAAATGAGTGGATTTATAGAAATATTTTTAAAACACAATTCAATTTGTTTTTCCACCATCCACGCAAATACACCTGCAAAAAATGCGAGATACTTAATATGCACTGTAAACACTATAGAATAAACCTACATTATCTGATACCGCAAAATACCAAAAATATATCTATTAATACTTACCAATATTTTTAAATTTATTGAAATGCAAACCTTTAAATGTCTCTCAATAACAAATATATATATATATATATATATATAATGCAAAATTTCAGCGTATAGGAAGTTAGTTTATTTTCTGCTGCATTCAGCTGTTGTCATATAATAAAATGCTATTAATGGGTAGTATATAATAATAATTCGGTTTGTCTTAAAAAAAATGCATTTAAAAAGAGATTTAGAAAAAATGGATTGCCAGAGGACCGACAGATAACACAACATGTTGCACAGTGTTGTCCCATATTGTGTGACTACACAAGATTCAATATTAGCCTCGTTCCCAGGTAGCAGGGCATGTTGTGTGATATTGCAGTATATTATATAATATGCAAAAACATTAAATAATATTCCGAATATTTTGTAATTTGTATACTTATACTCGAGATAATAGAGATAAAAATCTGCCACTGACATCTTGAAATATAATGGCATTAAAGAATTATATTAATAACAAGCCGTATTTTTAATTAAAAGCATCTATATTATAAAAACTATTCAAATAAAAAAAATGAATGCGAGCCGATAGACTAGTATATGAGCTAGTAGAATTCAATGTGAAGAATTTAATTTTTTTCTTAAGCATAAAATGGCTAAAGATTTCAAAGATAACGTTATAAAAATTACACAAGATTCCAAAGTGTCTTTTTCCAATCTTCCACATCCTGCTGAACGTGTTCCTATCGAAATTATCGATTATAAGGACAATGTTCTTAGCAATTTTCCTGTAGTGTGTTTTACTGATGGCAGTAAACTCAACCACCGTGTTGGACTTGCTTTTGTTGTGTTTCAAGACGCAGTTGAAATGGAACACTTTATGTTTAGAATTCCCGATGAGTGTAGTGTGTTCCAAGCAGAATTGCTGTGCCTCAGTAACTCGCTCAAATGGATCGTAAACTACTGTACTCTGTCATCTAGGTTCCTTATTTGTACTGATTCTCTCTCATCCTTATTTTTGCTTAGTAATGTTTCTTCCTGCAACAAAATTGTAGTGAATTTTCACATCACTCTTTACGAGCTTAAAGCAAGAGGAATTAGCGTTTGTTTTTCTCATGTCCGAGGTCATTCTGGCATTTTAGGGAATGAAAGAGCCGATTGGCTTGCAAAGCAAGCTACAAAACTAAACATCATTGATCCTATGAGCATTCCCAAATCTCACATTTGTAATGAGAATCACAAAAAGACCATTCTCTTATGGAACGAGCTGTACCAAAATTCGTCAAATGCCTCTTTAACCAAATTATTTTCCCCCACAATTTCTCAAAGGTTGAATAACAAGCATTTTTTCAATGATTTTCACTTAACAAATTTTTTTACTGGACACGGTAATTTCAATTACTATCTCAAGAAATTTGAATTATCGAACACTGATCTGTGCTCTTGCAGCGTGGGTGGAGTTCAAAATGTCGAACACTTGCTTTTTGATTGCTCCAAACTTACTGAAGGAAGAAGAGATTTTATTGTGGATCTAGATGCCTGTAATATTAAGTTTCCACCTCCGCTTCAGGTTTTGGTCGACAACAAAATGGCTTTTTTCTCATTCTGTAAATTTATTGCCTTTCCTGCTTCAATTTTTAATTAGTTTTGTTGTTTATTTTTCCTGTTGTTTTTATCCTTATTTTTATATGTACATATTTTTTTTCTATGTATGTAGTTGTTTCAACTTACCTCTGTAAGCCTTGTGATGTACTTTGTGGTGCACAAGGATTGACTTATTATTAATAAAAAAAAGCATAAAATGGCGACAATGGGAAATCAATTATCAATTCATCGATTTTACTGTCGATTTGTCACTAAAAAAATCCTCTAAATGTAGTCGTGTGAAACTGAAACGCTACCCAAAATTATTGCATAAAAAACTACTTGTAAGGCAGAGATTAATTTGGAAACAAATATACCGCTGAAATTTCTCCTCACGTTGCTTTTCGGAACTAGCTATATTTGAAAGGTGCAAATACTGTGGTTTCACAGTGAAATATACTTACTATATCTCATTGAGAATGGATACTTCGTTGCTTAACTGAATTTCAATGTACTAATTGTGAAAGTGCTGTCAAGTGTACTATTTATTCAGCTGTGTAATTAGTGTACTAACTTTCCCCTTACTGCAAGACAAATGGGGTGGGGAAGAACACCACATATGCCCACACCCACACTCATTCAATTGAAATTGATTTTGCTTCAGATTAAAAATAATTTCAAAATGATCGACTTGGGGAAAAAATAACTTTGCACCGAAATTTATTAATTAATATTAAACAATGAAATTGCCTGTAAATATAATATTCAAGTCTGAGAAAAAAAACGTTGAACTGTTCAGTTATTTCTCTGTCATTGAAGGTACAAGAAAATCTTATTTGAATCTCGAAACAATCCAAGAATGAATTTTTTTTGGGAAATAAATTAAAATTTGTTTTTAATTCATTTTAGAAGGTTTAAAGTTGAGATATTGATTTATTTTTACCAGCTTTCATCACCAAAAAATTCATATTTCAATCATGAATTATAAATATTTTATGCCAAAAAAATATTCTTCTAGAAAGTACGTGTGTCGATGATAAATAATAATTTAACTCTACCTTACTTCATAATCAAATTGCTTGAACGTTAATTTTTTTTGAACGTGAATATAATTTTAGTAATGTTAACAGTTTTTGATTCATTTCTTTCATTTGTAGATTATTTTGAATATATTCTAATTTGATTAGACATCTTAACTTCTTTACGTGAACAGCCGACCACCCCACTTCCACTGAACGAAGCAATATCGACGAGATTTGTTGTGTCTGAAAGCTATCTTTCATATAAGCTCACATGTTGGCATTTTAATATAATGTCCACAATTTAATAATGAATGCATTTGCTGTTTTCATTCTCCCCATATCAAATTAAAAGAAATTCTTCATAAAATTCCCCATCACCATCTTTTTTACCTTTTTAAAAATGATTGGCTTTTACTATTTGACATGGCTCTTAAATAACTTTTAGATTGTGTTTTACCATGCTACTACTTTTAATAGATTTTACATGTTGACAGTTCTTGAAACAAACCTTAATTTAGAAACAAATTTTTAAAATAAGTTTATCTCTCACCATACGTTTGGCGCAGTGTAATCAAAAATGGTTCTTGCGCCAATAAACTCCAACAAACCAAACAAACCCAAACCATAACACTGGCCAATTCACCAAACTGGCATCTTTTTCGATGCCTCCAGCCACAAAGTGGCCAATCACTGACCTTTCTCCTTATCTTCCTCTACACCTATCTTTCTGTTAAACAAGGAACAGGCCATCGCTATAAGTCATATCACTTATTCTCCTATCCGCCCGAAGGCACACTAAAAATAAATACTGAATGAATGGACCACCGCAACAGTAACACTGGCGGGAACTGTGGTTGAGTCCTAAGGGCCATCACCAGCCACGGTACAACCCTTTCCTAAGGAAATACATCCCATCATCGATGGGAAGAGCCAGACCCCCATCTTTTCGTGTACCCTTCAGGGTGGTGAGATCCAACCACCATGACGGAAGCATCTCATTCTTATTTCGAGGTGCCCCTCCGGGGGGATAGGCCATTACTATAAGAAAATTTCATCGAGATTCTCAATGGATCCAAGATAATATCCAAACCCTTTAAGACTTTGAATAGTTGGTAAAAAACTGACAATTTTTAACATCATGTCCTTTTATGTTTTAAGATTATCTGGAGCCATCAGTACTGTACATAAGTCATCATTTTCAAAATTCTTAATTCCGAGATTTCTAAGCATTTTTTTAATAATGTTAAACAGTACCGATTCCACCACAGATGCCTTTATTTTCCTGCAAAGACATCTTAACTATAAGGAAATTCATTTCCTTCCTTTGAATATATTAAGAGCTATTTCAAAATTCATTTTTTGAATTAATATATCATTCATTTTAAATTAATGTTTTAAGATTATCTGGAGCCATCAGTACTGTACTTAAGTCATCATTTTCAACATTCTTAATTCCGAGATTTCTAAACATTTTTTAAAATAATGTTAAACAGTACTGATTCCTCCACAGATGCATTTATTTTCCTGCAAAGACATCTTAACTATAAGGAAATTCATTTCCTTCCTTTGAATATATTAAGAGCTATTTTAAAATTCATTTTATCTAAGCAAATTTTCCCTACCTGCGCAACAAAGCAATTAATTTCCCACAATTTGATATATTTAACTTCGCATTCTGACTACTCAACTCGACCCATTTCAAATGTTTGCCTTTCAGTACGGTTTTATTAAACACTAAAACCTTCCACCGGAGCGCACACATAACTGGTTTATATTTCAGTCTTTATTCACTCGTCTCAAAAGCACGAACATCAAAAAGCAGCGAAAGAGAGAAAGAGAGAAAAAAAAAAAAGAATAAAGAATAAAAATCACCTTTAATCTGAGACTCGCGACACATTTTCGTGTTTGCTCAGAACATCCAACCGCATTTCTCCTCACTCTTTAGCCTCTAAATTAAATTCCGGGCTTTAACGGTGAACCGCAGCAAACTCAAGGATAAAATAAATACACGAACCCCCTCCTTTTAAAGTAAGCAATTTCCGAACAGCGGCTGAAAAAAAGAACGGGGTATTTTACGACCACACTGTCATAAAGAAAGATTTTTAAAGGCGATTACACCCCCCAGGTGAACTTATTTACAAGATGTTGCTTATATAGGTTAACTTTAAAATCACCAATAAATGTCGTGAAGTATTAAGTTCGGTAAAATTGGATTTAAATTTATAAGCTTTCAAGTTTTAGTGAGAAAGAAAAAAAAAATTATTATGGATTTTTCCACGAAAGGTATGTGACATAATGGCAGTTTGACCTAGCAACGTAAACATCTGGGACAGTAATTAATTGTAAGGTTTTTTTTAAGGCACCGAATAATTATCATTAAATCGATTTAATGCTGGATAATGACTTATCGAATATTTTTTTTCCTTTCTTGAATGTGAGGGATATTGTGGCTTCAGTTTAAAGTAAACAATATATCTGGCAACTTTTATTTTTTGTTTGTTATTCACCTCATTAATTATTCTGCTTTTATCAGTTATGATTCGCATAATCATCGTTACTTTGGCTGGAGACAAGTAACAGTTGGCATTAAGTTTTAAAGAAAAATTGATATTTGGTTTCTTCAATCATAATTTCAAAAATATATTGTTCAGAATATCTTTCAAAAAATATTAAATTTTTGTATATCAGCAGATGTTACTCCAATTCTTCGTAATCTTACTTGTATTTATTAAGATAATAATAATTATGATTGTCTAATGTGTTCATAATATGCTTTATAATTAAAAAAAGACAACTTTTTTCTAGTGAAATTATGTATATGTAACATATATGTATAATATGTTATATATATACGTATATGTAATATATATATTATTTTTACTATATATTATATAATATTATAATTACTATATAATATGTGTTAACATATTTGTATAATATGTCTAGAATTCCCAAGAGAAAAAGAGAGCTTATTCTGATTTAAAGACATTTGAAAAATATATAGGTAATAAATATATAGAAAAAGGTTTGACTTTTCTTTTTTTTTTTTTTTTTTTACGTGTGGTAAGCGAAACGGCGGAATCCAAAGAAATATAGAAAAATATTTTTGATACGGCTATGAAGGCAGCATTCAAATAACTTACTTAAAATTTGTACAACTAATCAAAAATAATTAATTTAAATCACTTGATATTTAAAATTAACTATAGTAAATATCTTATTTCTTATAGAATAGGATCTCTTTAATGCGTTATTATAGGTACCACTTCAAAATGATATAGTATTGAAAAGTAATTCAAAATGTAATAAATTATTTACATTTGTAGGCAATAACAATATAACTGCACATTTATACCTTTTAAAGATTTTTTTATAAGCATTTTAGCATATCAATTTATAATTTTAGGTAATATCAACAGAATTTAGTACACTTTAAAGTTTCAAAAATTCCAAAATTTTTAAAAAGTAATTAAACAATACAATTGTTCTTGCAATAACCCTTTTTTAACCAGCCAATTATAGAATTTTTTTCGCAGAACATATATCAAAATCTAATCAATTTATAATAATTAGCATTTATTGAAATAATTATTTTTATTGCATTAACTTTATGGCTTGCTTTCTTTTTTTGGGTGAAGTGTTTTAGAAAATAATCACAAATTAATATTTTTTTTTTTGGGAAAATAATCTAATGGTTTCATTCTAATCAAATCGCAATGATGTGAATATACTAAGCGAGTCTAAAAAAATATAAATGGTTTATTAATACTAATAAGCAATACTAAGCAATTCAAGGATTGATCAGAAATGGTTATGTGACATATTCTTCTTTCCATTCTTGAAAAAGTAATAAATTATTTACATTTGTAAGCAATAGCAATATTACATCTGCAACAACACACAGATGTTGGCGGAAAAAAATTCGTTGATAAATGCTTGTTACGTATACAAGTTTTTGTTCGACTTAACGGTTCAGAAATTTTCAAAAATACATTGGTTAATACCTATATCCTGATTGATCAAGGTCAACAAATATTTTTAACATCAGAGTGATTGTGTGCATTGACTGGATACCTGAAGGTCGAACACTCAATCAACAATAATGTTGAAGTTGTCCTTACTACTCTACTGAACTATGTAAACTACTACTTGTAAACAAATGAGGATAAGACAGTTTGATTTATGAAAATCAAATCATGGCTTCTTCCTTAGGGCAATGCCTCAATCTACAATTTAGTGTCTGAGAAGATAAGTGTGGCCAAACCACCGAACACGCACACAACTAACCTTATCTTATAATCTGTGACATCCTTTTATTCTCCAAGATCAAGTCAGCTCTAAAAGGAATTAGATTTTCCAACTGTAAATACAGTTAAAATCTGACATCAAAATTGATAACAAGGCTTTCAGGAAATAACTTGCAGAACTATCTCGAATGATAGGAAATTTGTATGAAACCATATAGATTTGAAAAGAATAGTGCATTGATAAAATAAAAAAAATAGTGACCTCGTATTAAAATTTAGTAAAAGTACATTTTAACTATCTTAACTAATTTACCAAATAGTAGTAGGATTGTGAGTAAGAAACACCGATAAAATTTAAACTCCGTATTTTATTTAATATTTTAGTATTGTCATTTAAAAACGGTTAAAAATACATTATCATGTTATTAGCTGAAAATCGGGAAATCTAGTAAGATTTCAAAAAACAATGTTAATGGATATATATGATTGTTAGTGTCATTTTACATAAAGTTAAGTAAGCGCTTTTAGTGACCAGTTGGCTCACCGGCAATATTGGCCATATTTTATTTGAATTAAGTCTCTTATGCATAACCATATATATTAATGTTAATTAAATCTCTCTAAATGCTCATATATGGCATTAATTAAGTCTCTAGCATAATATAATATTCAGGATTCTCTCAACAATGGAGTGGTTTGCCAAACGCAATCGATTCGCATAGCATCCTATTGCAGTTAAAAACTGAAGGTCAGGGCAATTTATTTCAAATTGTACGTTGTCTTTTGCAGTAATGTAACTTTACATACCGATTTCTCATGTAAACTTCTCATGCAGTAGAATCTTTCAACAATGGTTGGGAATCATGCTATTAAATATTTAATGAAACAATAGAAACTTTATAAATTTAACTGCAACAATGAAATAAATTATCGAAACTCATATAAAAATATGCTTTAAAAAAATTTCCAAAAATACATGAAAATAATTGCCTAGCAGTGAAAATTATGCAGTAAAAAGAGAATATTTTAAACTTTGGAATGATCTAAAAATTTTCTGGAATTTTTGCTGAAAAATGCCAAGATCTTGTTTAATATTTAATTACAAAGATTCTAATTTAAAATTTTAAAATTCGTTTCGAAGTGCACATTCTCATCTTCTGAAGCATATTTGTTTCAAAATGGTAGCTTTCGGTAAAATGGTTGGTCCTGCAAAGCCCCGGCACACACAAATGCTTCTTTTTATAAGATAAATTATTAAATGAACGAAAATTAATTATACAAATTTTCAAAATGAATGTAAAAAGTACGAAGAAAAACGAAAAATATTTATTTCAACAAGAGAGATTTTTAATCAATACAGTAGCTTTTACCGAATCAGTTTCGAACCTGATGTGGTTTTGGCAAAAATAGAATGAAATTTCAAATAATAATAAGTATGTAAAATCCATTTTTTACATTCTGTGTATGTATATAGGCAGGTGTTAAATGAAACTGAAGATATTTATGTGTATATTACGCAAAAATTACAAGCTGAATTGCAGCAAAATTTGCACACATATTTTCGTATGTGATTTCGCAAAGGGAAAAAGTTCACATTTTGGCGGATTTGCACAACAGCAATATTTTTCCACGTTAGATGGAAAAATATTGCTGTTGTGCAAAAGGGTTGTATATTTTTTTGAAAAAAATAATTGCGCCATTTTTTAACGAGAAAATGCAAAGTCATTAATTACTAGACGCCTTTGGCGAGCAGCCGGTTCGCCAATATTAATGTTCGTTAAAATTTAATTAATTAATTATGTTATGCAATTCCTGTTTTAACAGCTTCTTCATCAAAATATTTTAAAACTTCAAATTTTGATAGTTATATAATTCACTCATAATATTATAAAGGCCTTCAGTCATAACGTAATATGCATCTCTCTAATTTTCTGTTAGCTCCCGTAGTTTATGCTTTAAATTAAAGTGGAAAACATTAATCTGCAATTAATGTAATAATATTTTTTACTGAAACAAAGCATTTTTTTATAATATAATTACTGGAAACAGAGTCCCTGAGCATTTAAACCTTATGGTCACTAAAGAATGTCTTTCTTAATCTATGTAATATCTCAAGAATTTGTCAACAAAATTTTCTCAGATTCATCATTAGCAGATCGATTAATTAATAATGTTTAATGTTTAATGCATCAAACACTAAGAAAATAAATTGAATGGTTTAAAATAATCGGTCGAAAACAGGTTTAAAAAATTACTTAAATATACGATGTACTTAAAACCATAAACATATACAAAAATCTATAACTAACATAAATACAATTTAATTACGAAATCATACAACTAACCTAAAAATAATTTAAATCAAGTCCGCATCCGTTGTTAATAGTTGTCTACAATCAGAACACAATGTGCATGAGTGAATTTTCCAAGCCAGTTAGTAACGCAAATGTGTGAATTTTTATACAACAGTTGGGGTAACGTTACGTAGGTTAGAAATTTTTAATTTCCTTTATTCTGTTTTATTTTAATTCAAAAGTACTTCAGAATGAATCTGAAAGGTCGAATAATTAACAATGTTTAATTTTAAATGTATCAAACAGTAAGAAAATAAACAGAATCGTTTGAAATAGTCAGCCGAAAAATGCTAAGCCTTGCCTCATTAGCGTGGGGGAAAAAACTGGAGCCTTACTCATTTGGCGGTGGGGAAAATGAAAAGATTTTTTTTGGCGAAAAAGTTAGTTTTTAATTAATAATTAAAATTCTAATTAAAAATTTAAAAAAAGGGACCCCAGGTGTACATTCGCAACCTCCAAGGTATACATGTACCAAATTGGATAACTGTAGGTCAAACGGTTTGGCCTGTAGAGAGCCAACACATACACACACACACACACATTGAGCTTTATATAAGTATAGATTACCCATTAAATATCAGAAAAAAACATTTCAAATTGAAAAAAAATTATTTTAAATTTTTTTTCTAGCAAACAAATGAAGAATTAAATCTTATTAGCATTACTTAGCAAATAATTACCTACTGACTTACCTCACTGTAGCTGTTATTCTGAGGAGCAGTCTATGACCAAGCGTCGATTTTGAAATCTCCTATACAGAAAAGGGAAAAAGAAAAAAGAAAAATCTTTCCGTCTTTTAAACTTCTTTAAAACATTTCAAATGGCATATTTACAGATGCGAGGGTTCTTCTCTCGTTCTGGTGTTTTTCTGCACTCAATCCGTTGCACATCTCGGCTCCAATCAAGCGCAGCTACTTTGAATAAATAAGTCATTAAATAAAATCAGGCGAAAACGAAAGTCTCCTTGAATATGGGCGGATGAATAAAAAGAAGAAACTTGCATTAGGGCTGCACTCGAAATGTGCTGGAGTATACTTAACATTCAAGCTTCTATGGAAATACCGAATTTTAATGAAATGCATTGTTTTCATGCAAAAAAAGTTAATAAAAATGCATTTTTAATTGGAAAAATAAATTATTCAATTTCGGTTTTATTTGTTTTCATGTTGATCATTATTTGAAAAGAATTTAAAAAATAATTAATAAATTCAATTTTAAAATTAAAAAGTGTTAACTAAAGAATCAGATTTACCAATGAAAATGCAGGGCTTTCATTTGCCAATTAAGTGAGAAGTTCTCAAAATGAAATTCATTGCATGTTAACAATCATGTAAAAAGTATGATTAAAACATCTCGAATTTATCCCATTTATGAATTACTTATTTATTTTCTGATATTTGGTTTAATAGATGAAACCATACACTAAATTACATCCATCTAGCTTTGGGTTTTGATGTTACCGTGCATACGTATATACGTATATACTGACTTCCCTTTGATACATTTCGAAAAAAATTAAATGCAGATGTGCAATTTGAGTATAAAGATAATGAAAATATTTTATCTTGTTATCTCTTTACGTGTTTGATTTACCGCTCTCCAAAAGAGCAAACAGACATAATTCCAAAAATATTATTTTATAGAGAAATTTCAGGATCGTAAAGATCTTGAAATCAAACATTTTTCAGACAATTTCCATCTCCCTATGTTTTCATGCATGAGAAGGTTAAATTTTTTTTGAGTTATTAACGTTTCAATTATATAATTATGTCGGTTAAAATTTGTTGTTAAAATTGTCATGTTCTCATTAAAATATCTGACATGAACTGCAAAATGGTCTGTAAAAAAGAATAAATGATAAAATTAGTTTCTTTTTAGCAAACAATTATTTTATTATTTATTGGAATCCTAAAAAATTTCAGAGCGAAAAGGCAAAAGTAATCTGTCGAAAAATTAATCTTCACATTTTTACAGTATTTATTTTTTTTTAAAAATTTAAAATAGAATTCTATTTCATTTATTAAAAATGTAGTGTTTTCTTAAAAACAAACAAACTTGCATCATAAAGCTTACTGCGATACATTTGGAGATCTTGAAAAGAATGCAGAATTTTTCATCCTCTTGTTCCATTTATATTCTAGATAAAATTTCTTTTCATTGTATTTAAAAATTTATTTAAAAAATGTAGCTATGCATAATTGGGGTCGGATGTACAAGAAAAGTAAGAATACGAAAACAAGGAGAAATCTTTGAATTTATTAGTATAACATTTGAAATGTTTTAAAAGAACTGTAAGCTACCCTATCAAACATTCTCGAATAAAGAGAATAGGCAGATTTGTAATTCAGCATTTTAGATTTCCTGTAGCACTGTAAGTCATTGAAGAAAGTCGTATTCACATACAAAATTATTTACAAAATTCAATATTCCAGCCGGAGGATTTGGAGTTCAAAAGCTTCCATTTAAAACTCTAGCCTTCATTTTATAGATAGAATCTCTCTCAAATAAGAATTCAAACTTTCAATCAGGGCCAGAGATTTTTTTACAGATGGGTTCAAATCTGAGATGTAAACATGCTTTTTTTTATGGCATCTTTAAAAAATAACAGTATCACATAATAATTCAATAATTTTAACAAAAAAAAACTTCATCTATTAGGAAGAGCTTCTAATCATTAAAGGAACACGTAAATGAGTTAGCTAATACGGCAACAAAGTTAAGATAATAAAAAGACAGCAAGTCCAGTTTAAAGACAATTTTCTCATTTTCAGCCACAAGCCCAATAGCGCAACGAATTCAAACCATCTTATACCGTTACTATTCAACTAAGAGTGAATTAAAGCACATTTCAGTCACAAAGGTACAGAGGAAGAAGATCTCTTAGCCAGAAGATCATGTCTATAGATTGCCCCTGCAGTATATAGTTATAAGAAATTCTAATGTTTGATGTTTACAAGAAGAATTTTACAATGGATTTAGTGACAGAAATATCCACCATATTATGTAAAAACCTTTCTTTAATTTAGCACCATGGAATAAGTCATGATTCTTCCTTTCCATATTTCAACTGCTTTCACATCAAGGAATCTGATTGCTGTGGATACGGATGGTGCTTGCTGCCTCGATAATTCGCTTCCAGCGCCATCAATTCATTTGGGATCTTGCTTTCCTATGGAGTTCTGATTCTTATTGATGATTTTTATCTCCTCTGGTAGTTTGTGGGAGTCCATAAATACCTGTACAGGAAATCACATTCCACGGCACTTCTAAGTACAAAAGATCCTCTGTGATGCAAATCTTGTTGTGGTCCATTTAAAAATGGACGTTGATTCTTATCCTAGTTTTTCTAGTATGTCAAGTATCTATTGTCAAGTATGATAATGGGGGAAGGTGGCACATGCATTTGGTGAGCATAACCTTAACTATCCAGAATACTAGAGGTTACTTAGTCTAATTAACTTCTAGCACTTTTTAGTTACGTTCTCTTCTTCTGAAATAAAATTTTGACCTGGCTTCTATAAAATGAGATGAGTCGTCTTCTAGGAGTACTTTCAAAATGTTCCACATTTGTATACCACTTAGATAAAAATTAGGGAAATTCGTAGGATCCTACACGAATGTTGCTGTTAATTCATTGCTAAAATATACATTGATTTATCAGTTTTTGAATAACTTTGGTTATGATCACAGTTTAAGAATAAAGCACCATAACCTTCTTCTGATTCGTATCTTTCAACTATACAGTGCGTATTAAACACAGGTAGACATTTAAAAACTTTACAATAATTAGACGGAAACCACTTTCAACGCTGTTATTAATATTTTGAAGCAATATCAAAAAGTATCAATTGAAAACATGAGTTGAGCTGCTGCCCATTTTAAAATTTACTTCTTAGTTAACATAGCTTAAAAGGTAAGAATTTTCAAGAGGAAAAATTCCCTTTTGTTTTGCCAATAAAAATTCTTGCACTTCTCTGATTTTATTCAATTTTGAACTCAATTTCTTTAAAAAAATTCATCTTTGCTAAGTACCAAAAATAAAGTATCATAAAGTATCATATCTCATATCATCATTTCTGAGGTATATTTCTTGTAGGATTTTAATGAAAATCAATGTGTTTTTTTACATGACTTCAGCGAAATTCCCAAGCATTCATTGATCCATTGAATTCACAAACATGCCTTCGTTAAAATGCCACTTTTCCAAAGACGCTTGTATATATATATATATATATATATATATATATATATATATATATATATATATATATATATATATATATATATATATATATATTTAAAGCATGCAATGCTTTGATCAAATTATCTTGGGGACTCGATAATTAGAGGGAATTTCATTGAACTTCAATCAGCATAACATGCATTGCAGAAAGGGGAAAATCTCTGCTGAGTTTTAGATAAATTATTCAGATCAAAGGGGGTAGAAATAGCGAATGGATGGGTTTGGAATTATCAAATCCCTATTACTCTCTTAGATATAATTACTAAGAGTAATATAATATTATATTATAAAAGAGAATATAACAATATTATTGAATTAAATATTTTAAGAAAATATATTGTAAACGGATTTAACATTAGAAGCAGTGGAACTATAAAAATGATGCATAATTATAATTATTAAGATAATTTGAATTAGATGAATAATTATCTGAATTTAACAAACAAATTTTATACTGAAAACTGCTCTACTGCTGCAATTATGTTGATATTATAGACTGAAATACGATTTATAACCCTTAAATTCGACTGTTTTTTAATACATGCGAGAAACATATTGTTGTAAAAATATCACTAATTTCACTAATTTTCATAATAGCATCTAGTTAAGTAGAAGAAATTTCATGGTACATAATTTTTCTAAATGAAATTATAAATATGTATTTGATTTTTGACAAAAATCTATCCGCTGAAATAGGTGCCCTTTTAATATCTTATTTTTTTTTTTTGGCCATTGTTCAAAAATAGGCAAATATGCGACATATTTAGTATCAGATCATTTATAAAACTAAATAATTTTTTGGGTTTTTATTTCAATAAAATTAAATTTTTACATTTTCAAAATTTTGGTATTTTCGAATTTTTTTGAAACTTTGTTATTTTCAAATTATTTCGAAACTTTTATATTTTCAAATTATTTTTTGAAAATATCAAAATTACAAAATGAGAAGAGAATGGTCTCAATCTTGCATTCAAAAATTAAATTTGGAATAAAAATTTTAAGTATAAATCGGAAACTTTGAATTCAGTTTTAACTAGATAAAATTAATTTTGCCTAGACACAGCTTAAAGAATATAGGTAATACCTTTTTCAATGAAAAAGTATCACAAAATCTTGGAAGGAATATTTTCAAATTTATTTCCAAATATAGGGATTTCTGTTTCAAACAATTATCTTTAATGAAAATTATACATTATAAAAACTTATACTTTAAATTTTCTTTCAATTTAATTTGAATAAAAGATTTTAATATAAATTGGAAAACTTTGGATTCTATTTATTCAAAATAAAATTATTTTTATTGTTTATTATATTTCCATATTAAGATTTTTAATACAGTAATTTACCTTAAAAACAATTATTTTTAAGCAAACTTATACTTTATTTAAGCTTATATGATATTTTTTCTCACCGACAATTACATTTGTGCAAAATCTTTTAATACAAAAAGATAATTTCAATTTCTATTTTTACCTAGATATAATACGCACTTTATTGTGTAAATACATGATAAAAATTGAAAAGAAAATGATTCCAGATAATTTTTTTTCCTAGATGGTAATTTCTCTTACAAACAATCGCTTTTTAATCCAATTTCCCTCGACATTAATTCTCTGCTTAAAAACACACAAATATATTATTCAAGAATTTAACTTCCCAATTAAAAATATACTTTTTCTCTCACAACAATGCATTCCATTTCATTTACCAAAATCTATTGTTTTAGAAAGGAAATGTTGGAATTTTAAGCATGCCACAGTTCATTTTTGAGTGTGCAGATTTAAAATAATGCAAAATTCTCCTTTTACTTTACCGTTAATATTCAAAAAGACTTTCGTTTTCTCCTGATTTTATTTAATGACTTATTTATTCAAAGTAGCTGTGCTTGATTGAGGGAAAAAATGCCTGAAAGAGAAGAAGGCCTAGCGTCTGTAAATACGCTATTTGAAATGTTTTAAGGGAACTTAAAGTTTAAAAGAGGGAAGAATTTCCTTTTTCTTTTCTCGATAGGAAGATTTGGAAATCGACGTTTTGTCTCAAGGTACTTCTAGGGATTGCAGTTACAGTGAAGTATGCAGAAGACTCATTATTTGCATACTAATGCTTGCAAGACTAAATTTTCCATTTGTTTTGGGGAGAAATGTTCTTTCCTATTTTTAAAGATAATCGCCGTTTAAAAAATTTAAATAAGATAATCAGAACTTGTAATATTTTGCAAATACTATAGGTAAATTCCAAATGGATATTATAGAAATAATTGGTACTGCTAGAGTTACGTTTTTTCATCTGGAGAAATAATAGATTTTAAACATTAGACATAAAAAGATCAGAATTGGTAAAACTGATATCTTTCAAAGAATACTATCATTAGTAAATTCTAGAAAAGTTCTTAGGAATTATTGGTATTAAAAACTGTTATTTCAGTTTTATTCTTTTTCATCAACAGGTATTTATTAAAACATTTTTTATGTATTTAAATATTAAGTAAAAAAGTTATTTTTTTTATATGGCAATAAAAATTACTCTTATGAAATGTCGTATTAGATATTTGTTGGGAATCACAATGCATAATTTTTGGCAGTTGTTGATATATCATGAAAAGGGATTCTAAAGACAAAGAGCTGTTATTATATGTTTACTTCAGGGTGTTAAATAAAAGTTTAAAAATAAAAGTGTCCAAATTTTGATTCCAAATTATTCTTGTTCTCAAATTCTTCTTTGGAGAAACAATTCGTTTCAACTGGGATAGACCATGGCAGCTTAAACTGTCGCTTATAATATTATGGATAAATGTTTATTTGTGAATATCAAATAATCATTGAAATGAAAACATTACATCTATTTTAATTTACATTAGTTCATGTGGTTTTTCACATGCATAGGAGGTTTATTGTCTTGCATGTAAGATTTATAAATTAATTATTATATGTAATTGTAATGTATTATATGTAATTATCAAAGATTTAACCTGCAAATTTTGATGTATCTTCTCGTCTTAATCCTCAAAGAGTTAGAAATATTATTTACTAGCTGCCTTTGGCGACCAGCCGGTTCGTCAATCTTAATGCTAGTTAAAATTTTAATAATTAAATATTTTATGTAATTCCTACTTTAATAGCTTCTTCATCAAATATTTTAAAGCTTCTAATTTTGATAGACATGTAATTCACTCATAATAATAAAAAGTCTTTCAGCCATAACATAATATGTATCTCTCTAATTTTCTGTTAGTTCCGGTAGAATTTATGCTTAAAATTAAAATGGAAATGACTAAACTGCAATTAATATAATAATATTTTTTACTGAAACAAAGCATTTTTTTTAATAATATGATTACTGATAATAGAGTCACTGAGTGTTTAAACTTTATGGGCACTAAAGAATATCTTTCTTATGTAATATCTGAAGAATTTGTCAACAAAATTTTCTCAGATTCATCATGAACAGATCGATTCATTAAGAATGCTTCATTTTAAATGCATCAAACTTTAAGAAAATGAATCGTTTAAAAATATCGGTCGAAAACAGGTTTAAAAAAACTACTTAAAAAACGATGTACTTAAAACTATAAGCATATACAAAAAAATATATAACTAACATAAATACAATTTAATTACAAAAGCATGCAACTAACCTAAAAATAATTTGAATCATTGAAAACAGGTTAAAAAAAACTACTTAAAAAACGATGTACTTAAAACTATAAGCATATAAAAAAAATATATAACTAATATAAATACAATTTAATTACAAAAGCATGCAACTAACCTAAAAATAATTTGAATCATTGAAAACAGGTTAAAAAAAAACTACTTAAAAAACGATGTACTTAAAACTATAAGCATATACAAAAAATATATAACTAACATAAATACAATTTAATTACAAAAGCATGCAACTAAACTAAAAATAATTTAAATCATTGAAAAAAGGTTAAAAAAAACTACTTAAAAAACGATGTACTTAAAACTATAAGCATATACAAAAAATATATAACTAATATAAATGCAATTTACTTACAAAAGCATGCAACTAATCTAAAAATAATTTAAATCATCCGTTGATAATGGTTGTCATGGCAACAATCAGAACACAATGCGCATGCGTGAATTTTCTTCGCCAGTTTCGGTAACGCTAAGCAGATTATACAATTTTATTTTCCTTTATTCTGTGTTATTTTAATTCAAAAGTACTTCAAAATGAATCTGAAAGATCGATTAATGAATTATGTTTAATTTTAAATGCATCAAACATTAAGAAAATAAACAGAATCGTTTGAAATAATCGGCCGAAAAATGTTAAGCCTAGCCTCATTAGTGTGAGGAAAAAAACTGAAACCCTTACTCCTTTGGCGGTGGAGAAATAAACATTTTTTGGCGGGAAAATGAGTTTTTAATTAATAATTAAAATTTCAAAAAAAGGGACCCCAGGTGCACATTCCCGACCTCTAAGGTATATATGTACCAAATTTGATAGCTATATGTCAAATGACCTGGCCTGTAGAGCGCCAACACACACACACACACACCACACACACACACACACACACACACACACACACACACACACACACACACACACACACACATTGAGCTTTATTATAAACTAGCCGCCTTTGGCGACCAGCCGGTTCGCCAATCTTAATGTTCGTTAAAATTTTAATAATTAAATATTTTATGCAATTTCTACTTTAATAGCTTCTTCATCAAAATATTTTAAAACTTCAAATTTTGATTATCATATAATTCCTTCATAATATTATAAAGGCCTTCAGTCATAACGTAATATGTATCTCTCTCATTTTCTGTTAGCACCCGTAGAATTTATGCTTTAAATTAAAGTGGAAAGAATTTATCTTCAATTAATATAATAATATTTTTTACTGAAACAAAGCATTTTTTATAATCTGATTACTGAAAATAGAGTCACTCAGCGTTTAAACTTTATGGGCACTAAAGAATATCTTTTTCAATTTATGTAATATCTCAAGACTTGGTCAACAAAATTTTCTTAGATTCATTATGAGCAGATCGATTAATTAACAATGTTTAAATTTAAATGCATCAAACACTAAGAAAATAAAACGAATCGTTTAAAATAAACGGTTGAAAAAAGATTTTAAAAAAACTACTTAAAAAACGATGTATTTAAAACTATAAGCATATACAAAAAATATATAGCTAACATAAATGCAATTTACTTACAAAAGCATGCAACTAACCCAAAAATAATTTAAATCATCCATTGATAACGTTGTCATGGCAACAATCAGAACAGAATGCGTATGCGTGAATTTTCTTCGCCGGTTACGTAACGCAAATACGTGATTTTTTCTACGCCAGTTGGGGTAACGCTATGCGGATTAGAAATTTTTAATTTCCTTTATTCTGTTTTATTTTAATTCAAAAGTACTTCAGAATGAAGCTGAAAGATTGATTCATTAACAATGTTTAATTTTAAATGCATCAAACATTAAGAAAATAAACAGAACCGATTGAAATAATCCGCCGAAAAATTTTAACCCTAGCCTCATTACTGTTGGGAGAAAAAACAACGGAAGCCTTTCTCGTTTGGCGCTGGGGATAATGGAAGATTTTTTTGGCGAAAAAGTTGGCGGTGGGGAAAATGGAAGATTTTTTTGGCGGGAAAGTTAGTTTTTAATTAATAATTAAAATTCTAATTAAAAATTCGAAAAAAGAAACCCCAGGTGCACATTCCCAACCTCCAAGGTATACATGTACCAAATTTGGTAGCTGTATGTCAAACGGTCTGGCCTGTAGAGCGCCAACACACACACACACACACACACACACACACACACATTGAGCTTTATTATAAGTATAGATATATAGATTATAATGTAGCTAAACGTTTGAAATTCGAATATTCAAATAAAGAACATTTTGGGAATTATGTTTTAAAAGGCTGTTAAGACAATAACTTATGAATGAAACGAACTTGGAGAATATAATTTAGTAAATGGTTAATTTGTTATGACCATTAATACAGGATATTTTTGAAAAACGTTTTTATTATATTAAGCATGCATAGGTAAATATTTTCAAGATGTCAAATTCTGTTTTCCTTACCTTGAAAACATGCGAATCAAAAATTTTCCATTTTTTTTTAATATGAGCTTATTGTTCGGAATTACCATTTTTAAAAATTTTTAATCCAAATAATTTATTTTACAAACCACTATTCTTTAAATTTAATTTCAACTACAATGCAGTTCAGAACAGAAGAGATAGTTTTAAAAATTGAAATTAAGTTTGCTTTTCAAATTTTTTTTCCTTGCATAAATAAAAACAATTCATTCATTTCCATTTATTAAAAATTCATTCTTTTTAGAAATAAATGCCAGAAATTAAGCATTCTCTAGTTTATTTCATGTGTAAACTGTTAATACAAATTTTCCTTTATTCTGCTCTGCTCATATTCAAGAAGACTTTCTTTTTAACTTGACTTTATTTGATGACTAATTTATTCAAAGTAGCTGTGCTTGATTGGAGCCAAGATGTACAAGAAAAAGAGAAAGCCTGTGGGAAAAAATGCTAGAAAAACAAGAAGATCACGCATCTGCAAATACCTCATTCGAAATGTTTTAGAAAACGTTAGTTTTAAAAAGAGAGAGAGAAAAAAAAGGATTCACTTCTTTTCTTAAATTTTTTGAATGAGAAGATTTAGAATATGACTGATGCCAAATTTCTTTTTGGATCTACATTTACAGCATGTTGATGATCTACATTTACTACTATTTACATTTACAGCATCATTATTTCCATACTGATATACCTAAGTTAAAAATTTTGGTATACATATTTGCATTAAAATATATTTCATGATTTATATTTGTCATTTTTAAACAACAGAAGAAATATTTATTTCAATTTTGAAAGAGAATTATTATTCAAAGAGTTGGCATAAATTTGTCAAAAAGTACTAGTAATATTTTGATAAGATATATATTATTGAATATTAGAAACAGGAAAGACACAAGATTATAATATATTGTGTCCTTTTATAGTCCAGATTTTCTAATATTTTAACCATATTTCATAATATGGTTGCAAACAAATCCTTAATGCCCTATTATTTATTACTAACGAGTCAAGGAATCAGCTAGTTCGCCGGTAATATTTGTTATATTTGATTTCAGCTGATTCGTCAAGAAGAACATGTCCATGATTTTCTCAAATTATGTGACATTAAAGTCCTGTTATTTTAATAGTTTTATTTAAGTTCTGTTTATTGTCCACATGAAACTTTCTTAAAGAGACAATTCCATAACATTATAATGCCTATTAAAAAAATTAAATATCCGAATCATCTAATATTTGTTATATTGCAACTCCACCTTTTTATTTGTTCTTGAAAGCGATACAGATAGTAAAAGGAATCTTCTTCCTTTAGGTTTCAACAATGAAAAAACCTCACGTGAATAATTATTTGATGAAACAATGAAAACGGTTTGAATTTTAGATCGACTCTGTAATCTGGTATTGGAATTTTTTAAAAAAACTACAAAATTCTGGAAAAAAAATGCACGGTTGTTGAAATTGACCAAGAAAAACATTTTTTTTCTTCAAATTTTGAAACGGTGTAAAATTTACTTTTGTGCAGTAATATTTTCGGAAATTAACAGGGAGAAATTCGAAAATCAATTTAATTTTTAACTAATTAACATTCTAATCAAAATTTCAAGAAAAATCGCTCTGAGGTTCACATTTCCACCTTTCAAGGTTCCAAATTTGACATTTTTATAATCTAAATGGTTTGGTTTGGAAAGTACCAATACATACGCACATCGATCTTTATTATTAGTAAAGATGTAAGTGAAGCGCATGTCTGTTGGTATCCAACGAGGTAGACTTTGATTTATTAAAATTTAGCATTAAGATAAGTTGGAAGGAAATAACGTGCACCTAAAAATAAAATTTTCGAAATTTGAATTAGAACTATGTTTATAAGGATTGGAGCAGTCATATAATGCATTTCTTTGTTGAAGGTTTCAAAAATATCACCTCACAGTATTAAATTGACATTTTTAAATCAAAAAAATATTTAATGCTCTAAATAATTTAATTGCTGCATAGTTTTTACTTTGTGTTGCGTAGTGTTTACGTAGTTATAAGAAATTTTTGAAAACGATTTGCAGCGAAATTCGCCACAATACTTTTGATTGTTGAAATGAAAATCAAACCTCTTTAAATGAAACATTAAATATTGAATAAAAACATGCATTTTCCTTTCATTATAAAGATCATTATTTCTTGAAAACATTTTTCTGTAGTGAATTTTACTTAACAGAAATCAAGTAAAGATAGTGATGACTTTTTATTTATAATTTATGGTTTTATGGATGTTTAAAGATGTTTCTTAAACATAACAACATTTTTATTTCAAGGTTCAATTTATCATATGATATGGTTTGTGTTATACAAGAATAGGGCGCATATTTTAAAATGACTAATATATTTATTGAATAAAATACAAATAAGTAAAAGAATGAAATTAATTCAATTATTTATATAAATACTATGAATAAGGAGAGGGAACTGTTGCTTGAAAATGCCATCTAGGCATTTAATAAAATTAAGAGAAACAGGGAATCTTGAGCATTAAGTGCAGAAGATGCCGAAATTGGAGTATTTTAAGACCTTCGTATGCGAAATGTACAAAACATGCTTAAAACTTTTCTATTTATCCCTGAAACGATGTTTCGAATAAATGGTTTTAAAGAATAACTCTTTTAAGAGAGGAAAATGGAAATCTTAAATTGGACATCAGAATAAAAATGTTAGAGGTTAAAACTCCGCAATTTTTATACGTCTTAATGAACAGTAAGTGCAGTATAGTAGTTATATAGTTTATAAGTGTTGTATAGTAGTTTTATAGTTATAGTCATTTATAGTAGTTAGTCTAAAAGAATGTTATTATTAAAATACTTTATTTTGAAAAGAAGGCATTGGTTACACCAAAAAAGATTATATAAATTAATTAGTGGAACCATTTTCTAATAAAAGGCTTTTTTTAGCTCATGAAAATGTTTTTATTTTTAAAAATTATTCTCCACTTTATGGCCTATTTATAGTTTAATTTTATAAATATTTAAAATATCATTGTTAAGTGGTGCTATTTTTAAGAAATCAAAATTTAATTTAATTAAACAGATACACTGATAATCAGGTTCTGAAGATCTTAGCCTAACATTTTAATTTCTTGGACTTGAGTGTATGTTAACTAGCTTGAATCACAACTGATAGTGATTGAAATTTTTTTTCCCTACTGTTTCGTGGTACGCTTGTAGGCCTACCCATATTTTTCTTGTGCGTATTCACCACAGTAGACAATATTTTTTTTCCGTATTCAACAAAAACAAATAAATTTCTTGGCTGTAAGTCTTGGCAAATATGTAAGCATTCAACATACAATGCCATGTGAAAAATATGGATTTTCTAGCTTCAATCCGCACACATGAAGTGATTGACCTTTCGCCTTGTTGATGGTCATTGAGAATACAAGTCGAACGGAGAACTTCAGTTCGTTTGAGATCAAAAGGCATGTCGGTGGGAATAATGGGAATGCATGGAATGAGCACATCTTCTACAATCGACTTTCCGTTAAGAGTAGTTGCCTTGCTTCTTGCCGCATATTGGTCTTTTGATTCTGATGCGCGTGATCAGGCAGTATATAAACGTGGCCTCTCGGTTCTTCCCGCATGTTCATCTTGAGCTGGCCGTATGTTGAACCACGTGGATTTGCAATTCATAAACGATCTGCTTTATTGCTAGCTTCTCGTTCCTCGTTTGTTTAAGAAAATCGAATTGGCTTATTTCTATGTGTTGCGCTGATAGATCTATTAAGTGACGAACGTATTTTCGGACATATTTTTTGTCGAAGTAATCAGCACGATATACGCTTTTATAACCGAAATGTAGCTTATCAATTCTCGGAATAAATAGAAAAATTACTGTTTACAAAGGAAAATTTCCATTATATGTAACTTAACTTCCCCAGCATCGATAATAATAATTCTATTTTGTATGTGTGAGATAAACTCTGAATAATATGTGTGGTTGCCACAGAAAAAAGTATTATGCTCACTGAATGACAACCTCCTGCTTATTCATTAATGAGAAGAAAAAAATGAGCGCTTGCTATTTTCGATTTACTCGCATTGATTGGCATCAATCATAGTAATTTTATTTTGTTAGATATATGTACGATTGATTCCGATTGACATGTGTCGTTTGTCGTTTATTGTTTGTCTTTTGTGAACTGTAAATTTTAAAATATAACCTTTGCGCAGGTGCAAGCAATGAGTTAATCAAGTTTCAACGCAATCGGTTAAATGGTACGTCAGAGCATAAGGTACCAACAAACAACAATTCATTTTTATATATTAGATTTGAAATAGTATGTTTATGTACATATTAATATAAAACTAATTGATGCAGTTCATGCAACTGAAGTGAATCATAATACTGGCAATAATTTAATTTCATATCGAAATCATACATATGGGATAGCAAATTCACAAATCTATATATACATTTTCAATAGAATATATAGGATCTTGAATCAAAAAATCAGACAACAATCCTATTTCTATGTCGGGACCCCGTATTACTGAAATGAAGAAACTCTTTGAAAAGTTGAATTTTACTCTTAAATGCATTAAAATTATGCATCCCGTCTCAAAATAACCGTCGTGTTGCTTCGAAACAAGGCATAAATATAACTAAACGTGGAAACATTAATATGCGGATAATGGATACCCCGCATATTTCACAGTAATTGCAATCCTTGGTAGTTCCGAGGAATAAAATGTGGATTTTTGTATCTCCGGATCCCGAATTTCTAAAAGAGGAAAAACTTTTTAAGTTACATTTCCTTAAAATTTTCAGATTGCATATTTACAGATAATATTTCTTCTCCTCTTTCCAAGATATTTTCAGTCACGATCTAATCGATGCATCGCAGCTCTAATCAAATACATCACTTCTGAGTGAAGAGTCGATAAATATAATTTATCAAAAAGAAGATTTAGATATTAGTGGAAAAGTAACTGTGAGAATTCCGTATTATTTAAAGACTAATTATGGAAAGTTTTACAAATCAAACCACTTTTTAAAAACTCAGAATTTCAGTATTGTGAAGTAAGAGAAAATTTTATTTTAATTGTGAGTTTAAATGCAGAATGTATGTATGTTTGTGTATTTTTATTCCGTGAATTGTTGTTGATTAAGTTTGAATTAAAAGAGTATTCACTGTCTTCCATTATTCTAATGCAATGTCTTATTAAAAAAAAAATGCGAACTCTGAAAGGTAGTGTTCATTTTTAAAATAAAGTGGGATTTGTAAGAAAGAGAAAATATTTTTTATGCATGATATAAATAAAAAATTCGACTGATCTTATTCATATACTAAAAGAATGTGATGGTAATAGCATCTAATTTCGTTGCTTATTTAAAACAAAGAAATTACTGAATATCCATTTTTTTTAAACCATTCTCCTTTTACTAATTCGGTTAAATTTCATACAAATATTTGATTCTGAGATTCATATATCTAAATCAATGCATATTAAATTATTATGTTCACATTCACAATGAGAGATAAACTGACTTCCCTTAAATGGATTTTGACAAAATTTGATAGATTTGCATTTTGGAATAGTTGAAAAAAAGTAATTTAACCCTATTAATAATGACCCCCCCCCTTCTCCCCCTCTCTCTTCACGTTCGAAAACTCCTGTGGTGTCCAAGACGCATGTCTTTCTCTGGGAAATTTTCTCCCCATCGTTAGATGTGATTGACTGCATACTCAAGGCGCATGCTTTGTTCGTTAGAGCCGCTCTCTTAAATGAGTTTAGAAGACAAAGAGGTTTTCTAAGTGTTCTCGAAGAATATTCGAGCATATATTTTCCTTAAAGCCCTAAGTTGACTTTTTTTATATATATCGATTCCTTAAGAACACGGTCTATCTTTGCTATTTTTGAGGGGAGATAGGAAATTTCTGAAATATAAACTCTTTTGTTTCGATATTCTGTGGTATCTGAACTTGAATGATCTTAGGAATAAGAGAGCTAAAAATACTCTTTGTCTTACTCAATATAATCGATGGATTATTATGTTCTAGATGTACATATTTAATGAAAAATAAAGAATTTTGCAGATTTGACTTGTATCAAAAGTTTGAAGATACATTTAAACTAGTGTACTTTTTTAATAAATATATCCTTTCATAATATACATTCAGAGTAAAAATATTCTTTGACGATTATAATAGCTTTTTTTTCTGAACTTCATATATTTGGAAAAATAAACGAAGTTTAATGTAGTACAATTTTAATATAATAACATGTATAAATATTTAAACATTTTCTTTTTTTGACTCTCTCTTATAAGAAATATACAAAGAAAAAGTATTGTGAGCGTTGTCAGAAAATGCAATCTCAAGATTTCTTCTCGTTTCAGATCTCCGAATCTGAAAAAGGTTAGAGCAAACAATTTTTGGAAATATATTTGAATGTCTGTCAAGAAATACCAAATCTAAAAGATTCTGGATAAGATTTGATGGGAGATCTCCAAGCTAAAATTGTGGATCTTCATTGGATTTTAGATTAAATCTGTCTAAAAGAAATCTGTATGTGCGTAGGCAAATATATTTATTTCAAATAATAACAAAAAGCCCTTAAAAGCGCATGATATTACATTAGAGTTGTAAATGTATATCAACGGTTTCATTAAGTCCTTTAAGGGTGATCCTCTACCGATCTTTTGTAAAAGAATGCAATTACTCATGATTGTGACAAGGTAATCAAGTAAAAATTTTGGATGCGATATCAAATGGTAATCTATGTTTGATTTTTGAATGAAACCAATAAAAGAGAAGAGATCCAAATTATTGATTTGATTTTCATTATGGTACCATGAATTTAAAAATCAAATGTACCATATTGAAAAATTATACAAGAAATTATAAAGGAAGAAAATCCTTGTTAGTTGAGCAGAAAATATTACAAACTGAAACTACAATTAAATCATTTAGATATTTTAAAAACTGAAAACGGGGCTTTTAAATTTCTGCAAACAGTCCAACTAAATTTGGCAAACATGGGTCATGTAACCTGAAGTCTGAACTTTTTGTATACTCTTGGAGGAAAGATAAGTTCTTCATTTAAATTATAGATATGATGAACTGCAAAAGTAATACTCATTGACAGACATTTAAAATAAAATACTCATTGACAGATAGTTTAAATAAAATACTTATTGACAGACATTTAAAATAAAATACTCATTTAAATTAAACTGACATTTAAATTAAAATATTTATTGACAGACATTTAAAATAAAATACTCATTTAAATTAAACTGACATTTAAATTAAAATATTTATTGACAGATATTTAAAATAAAATACTCAGTGACAGATATTTTAAATAAAATACTTATTGACAGACATTTAAAATAAAATACTCATTTAAATTAAACTGACATTTAAATTAAAATACTTAATGACATACATTTAAAATAAAATACTCATTGACAGATATTTTAAATAAAATACTTATAGACAGACATTTAAAATAAAATACTTATTGACAGGCATTTAAAATAAAGTACTCATTTAAATTTAACTGACATTTAAAATAAAATACTCATTTAAATTTAACTGACATTTAAATTAAAATATTTATTGACATACATTTAAAATAAAATACTCATTGGCATACATTTAAAATGAAATATTCATTGACAGACATTTAAAATAAAATACTCATTTAAATTAAACTGACATTTAAATTAAAATACTTAATGACATACATTTAAAATAAAATACTCATTGACAGATATTTTAAATAAAATACTTATTGACAGACATTTAAAATAAAATACTTATTGACAGGCATTTAAAATAAAATACTCATTTAAATTAAACTGACATTTAAATTAAAATATTTATTGACATACATTTAAAATAAAATACTCATTGGCATACATTTAAAATGAAATATTCATTGACAGACATTTAAAATAAAATACTCATTTAAATTAAACTGATATTTTAAATAAAATGCTTAATGACATACATTTAAAATAAAATACTCATTGACAGATATTTTAAATAAAATACTTATTGACAGACATTTAAAATAAAATACTTATTGACAGATATTTTAAATAAAATACTTATTGACAGACATTTAAAACAAAATACTCATTTAAATTAAAATATTTATTGAGAGACATTTAAAATAAAATACTTATTGGCATACATTTAAAATAAAATATTCATTGACAGACATTTAAAATAAAATACTTATTGGCATACATTTAAAATAAAATATTCATTGACAGACATTTAAAATAAAATACTCAATGACACTTTATGGGCTAATTTAATTTCTCTGATAGATAGAATCACTTATAAATTCCTTATAAGACATTATCAATGCTGTATTACAGCATACATTTAAAGAGGGATTATCTTTTAAAATTAGAAAAAGCATTTACTCAATGAACAAATGAAGAATATTTAGAATATTTGCATACAAATAACAATTCCCCAACATACTTCAAAATAGCAGTAATCCCTTCGAATTCTTTGGAAAAAGACGCTGATTTCTTAATCTTCCATTCCAGAATTTTTAAAAGGGAAAAAAGGAAATTCGTTGCCACGTTTAAACTTAAGTTTCTTGAAAACATTTCAAATAGCGAATTTACAGATACTAAGGACTCTTCTCTTGATGGAATGCTTTTTTTTCAAACACTCGCCTCCTTTCTAGCACATCTCGGCTCCAATGAAGCACAGCTATTTTGAATAAATAAGTCATTAAATAAAATCCAGCGAAAAGGGAAGACTCCTTAATCATCAGCCAGAAAGCAAAAGGCAGAATCCTGTTTCGATTTAAAATTGTACTCGAAGTTCACTAGAATACACTTAAAAAATTCTAACATTCACTTTTGAAAATAGTGAGTTTTAATAAATTTTGGCAAAGAGTTGCTGTTTAGTGAGAGAAAGGATAGAATATTTTTAACTGGAAAATGCATCATAAAATTGGGAAATATTCAATCATCTGAGTGTGTACTTGTAATAATAATTTAAACATATGTTTAGTATTTTTCTTTGTACTGCTATAAATACTTTTTGAGGATATTTCATCTGTTTTGTCAACGATTCACAAACAGCAGTATTAAAAGAATCATGTATGTGAATTTTCTAAATATTACTTATATAATTTCCTTTATTATATGTCTTTGACTTATATAAAACTTGATAAATAAATAAAATAAAGACTTGACTAATATAAAATATTTTATATGTTCATTAATGATGAGAGTTTCATGGCTAATAATCTATTTATTTCATTAGGCACTTTCAATAACACAGATACAAAATAGCTAAAAGATAAAAACACTAGAATTAAAACATTATTTCCGGAGTTCTTGTAAACAGGATTCGAAATCCGAAGTGCAGTTCTGACCATTTACCGATCGCCATTTTGTGGTGATTTTTAAAGTGCAGTTTCTATTCATTGATGTTGCCATAATGTCTTTTCTCAGTAGAGGTGCTCCGGCACCATTCACATGACCTAATTTAGAAATAAAAATCTTATAATTAAATTAAAAATGGCATCCACACACTGACAGCACACAAACATTGACATATACTGATAGACATTAGACACATATGCATGCATGTATTTAAGCTAATAATGTTGATTATGAGCTGAAATACATTGCTTGATTACCAATGGGAATAATTTTCAAGAAACTTTCTTGAATATTCTCAAATAAAGACATTATATTTCCTATTCCTTTTCGCAAATAACTTCAGATATCGATCAAGGCTATGGAGACTGCTTGCACTCAAATTTTTATGCTCTGAATCCTGCGTGAGCTTCTTGTGCTTCGCAGTATAGTGGGGAAAATTGTGAATGCATTTTAGATACTTTTTTTGATCGAATGAAACTAAAATTTGACTCAAAACAACAATTTTAGTGAAAAGAAATGCCAAATCTCATTTATATAAACTGGTATGCCTTTTAGTTCACATAAAGGAGATTGTATAGACAGATGGTCAATTCTTTGCCATATTTGATACGAATTTTGATACAAATGAATTTCTTAGATGCTAAACTATGTACCAAAGTTAATTAATCAAGTTCTTTACATTTTGAAATGATCGTGTTCACTAGCACTCGAACAAAATAACTTACTTTAAATATTTTCGTTCAAATTTTTCTAGAAATCTACGATTTTGTGAAGATATAACGTATTGAAGGTGAAACAACATTCTAATGGCTTTTTTAAGTTATATTATTCACAAACAGATAGATATAATTCGAAAAAATATATTTTTTTCTGATTAAAACGGGAAAGATTCTTTAAAATTTCAATGTATATTATTTAATAATTACATTTCTTCCCTTTTATGTACTTTGTACACGAAAAAGTAAAAATAGCAACAGGTGTTTTGAATACTGTATTGAACTAGCTGAATAATTTATAAAACATATGCATTGTTAGTACATTTCTTGAGTTGAGTAGAATTTCACCTATTCTGAAGAATTGGTGAAATTGAACAGATGAATCAATATCATTTTTTTTCAGAATTTCATGGGTAAAAATCGAAGTTATGATATTGTATGTTCGTATTCTTCTTATTTTTATTTATTTTAAATCGCCGAAGATTTTATTAATATATATATATATATATATTAAATTAAAGAGCTCGAAATGCGAATATTGTAATTTTCCTCTAACTTGATAAGATTTTGTAGAAATTTATGGTCCTGATGAATAGGATGTAGTCTTCGTATTTTTTTAAAATTTTTTGTAGTAATTTTGAATGTTAGTTTTTAGTGTTTTTCTTTTTTAATATGGCAGATGAACATTTTTGCTGTTTTGATGATATCTTTTAAGAAATAAATTCATCTAAATGCTAAAAAATTAGATCATTTTTATAAAGTAATTTATTTTAGAAGTTTTATTGGTGTAATAATAATCTTTTCGCGAGAATACAATGAACTAATCAGTCTCTTAAATGCAACAAATACTTATTTATTGCAATAAATTGTCGTGAACTAAAAGTAAAATCAATCAAAAATATGCTGCATTCACAAATAATCAATTTATTCGAAATCTCAGGATAATATATTCTTTGAAGTTTTATCCCTCTTTTGATGTAATAGAATTTTAAAAATGATAAAAAAATACTTTAAAGATAAAAAAAAATTGGAGACGGTTGGCCTGATGAGAAAATCTTGAATCCTTCAAATTCTATTTCATCAGATATTTTTTCCCATGGTACTAGTGCATATCACATCTAAGGAAATGCACTTATTTTGTGTTTTGGAAAAAATAGTGATGGCTCTAATTTCATCTTGTCCTACAACTTTGGTGCAAAATTACAAAATTTGTTTGAAAATGGATGTTTCATAGTTTCAAAACTAGGCGTAAATCTATGAAAGCCTTTAAACAGCCATCGAATGTAATAGCATAGAATGCGTTGCAAATTTGACACCATCACAATTATCGTTATAAACAAAAATGCTGTTACCAGTTAGCAGAAGTTCCACAAGAATCTACTTCCTGTAACAAAAAGTTGAATTTTTTCCATACCACTAATCTTTTCACGAGCGGCTTTTGAAAATGAAATGTAGAAATCGGCTACTATGTATCGTATTGTGCGATTTTATATTATGAGTCTCGCCTAAGCGACTCTTGCTTTCTGTGCCTTGCTGAGAGTTCATCCATGACTTATGATTCGCTGCATGACTGCGCCAATGGAATATCGGATATCTATGCTTCAAAACCTACATGAGATGAAGTATTGACTGTTCAGACTTCTACTTCTCATTCCTGTTTTTGAAAAAGAACACATGTTAGTTAATGGTTAATTTCAAATAATTATTTTTCAATTTCACCTTTGAATGAAATTGAAAATATTTTTTTTGTCTTTCTTCAGAATCGTATTCTATTATTATCTTGAAACAGTAACACATTTATATTATAGTTTAATATTTTTAAATAAACCACGAAGCAAAAGAACGAGGTTTCTGTAACGCATTCTCAGATGTTTCCCAAATATCAAGTAGTGCTTTTTAAAAAGAAACCGCAAAATATCTATATCATAAAACTGATATTATGTAATGTATAAAACTGTTTGACGTTAATTTATTATAGAGCACAAAGCTGAATTATTAAGAAGGCAAGAGGGTAACTCCCAAGGGCCACGTAACTTTAGAAGAAAGCCGTTGCGACAGTTTCTGAATATATTAATTTTATGATCTCGTTTCATTAACAAGGCTCATACATTCAAGCTGATTGTATAGGCTCTATTGTTTCTTACTAATTATCTTTTCCAAGTTTAATATTGTGTCATTTAAGAGTTTTAAAGAAATATTTGCTTTATGATTTAAAAAAAATCGATTCTATAATTAAACAAAAATAAAAAAATAAATAAATAAAAAAAAAAAAACTTAAATTTTCTCTAAATTTGAATCGATTTTTTTTGACATACTGAAATAAACTCTCTTGAAAGAGATCTACAATTAAATATTTTGCCACTTAATCAAAATTTTCTCCATAAAACTGATCATATAGAGAATTAAAACCAAAAAAAATGTATCAAGTGTTGGAAATTAGAGAGAGAGAAAGGCCATCAGAGACTTGCATTGCGAGAAAGCCTCTAAAGGCTACAATTTGGCCATGATAGAGTGACAATGTTTAATTGCAGTAGCAACGATTTTACTTCGTAGCTTAAATTTCCCTGTTGTAAAATCAATGAAATGATTTATCGAATATTCTAAAAAGATTCTCTGAGTTATATATATATATATATAATTGCAATAGCATAATTTACCGATATCTTAAGCTATTCTCACAAAACAGCAAAAATACTTTTCACATAGCATAAAAGTTTACTTTTGTAAACCATCGAAACAAAGCGCAAATATCGAAATAAAAGTAAACGATCGCTTCAACGACCTTCTTTCAATTCATGACAGCACAACAAACATTTAATTGCCTTAAACAAATAACTCACAATTCTAAATAATACCCGCAAACTACGTCCCCGCCGTTTTCCACAAACACACCATCAGAGTGAGATGACAGCAACGTTAAATGGCAACAATATGGTAATATCACGCCAAAATTTGCCAGGAAATTAACGAAGGATTCAATATTCCATTCCGGGCTACCAGCACAAGGCGCATAAACTCCAACTAAACTTGTCTAAAATGTTCCCGAATGGAACACGTCCTAACCCCACTGCCAACACGATAACAATTAAAACTCACGTTAGTGATTTCCCGTCGCTAATACAACAGCATCAAAATGGTGTCGGGCGATGATTGGCCCCCGCATGCCTTTATATCCAGGCGAGGGATCTGTGTGCAGAGATGGAATTTCGAGGAAACCGCATTCATAACGGCCCTGTTGTCACTTGTCAAGACCGACATGCCTAATGGTGGGGTGATGGCGATCAATAAATACGAAGAATATTAAGGGGCCGCTAAGAATTCCCGGAACTCCTGTTTGGAGGTCCGGATTGGCTCGGACAAGGACATTTGATGATTCTTTTAGCTGATGGATTAATGGTGTGTGATCTGGAATGAATTATGATTACTAAGAAGTACCACGGAAATGGAATCCATCAAGGAACTTGTAGTACATGGGCTAATGCAGGGGCTCTAAAGGCTGAGCATGGTCGCATTGTGCTCCTCTTAATCGAATTGCATAGTGTAATTAAGGGGTCGCGGTTGCTTTGACAATATTGCCTTTTGTACATTTCTCTAATATAATTTATATATTTTTTCAGATATTTAACTAAAAATTATTAAACAACTGCATGAATTTCATTTAAATGTATTTATTATCCATTAATGCATAATTTGGTTGTGCTTATTTCTTATACAAATGTGTATTTAAATTATGACAAGGACATTTGATGATTCTTTTAACAGATGAATTAATGGTGTGTGATCTTTAATGAATTATGGTTACTAAGAAGTACCACGGAAATGGAATCCATCAAGGAACTTGTAGTATATGGGCTAATGCAGGAGCTCTAAAGGCTGAGCATGGTCTCATTGTGTTCTCATTAATCAAATTGCATTGTGTAATTATGGGGTCGGGGTGGCTTTGGTAACATTGTCTTTTGTACATTTCTTTAATATATATTATATTTTTTTCGGATATTTGATTAAAAATTATTAAACAACTGCATGAATTTCATTTAAATGTATTTATTATCCATTAAAGCTGATGGATTAATGGTGTGTGATCTGGAATGAATTATGATTACTAAGAAGTACCATAGAAATGGAATCCATCAAGGAACTTGTAGTACATGGGCTAATGCATTGGCTCCAAAGGCTGTGCATGGTCGCATTGTGCTCCTCTTAATCGAATTGCATTCTGTAATTATGGGGTCGCGGTTGCTTTGACAATATTGTCTTTTGTACATTTCTTTAATATAAATTATATTTTTTTCAGATATTTGATTAAAAATTATTAAACAGCTGCATGAATTTCATTTAAATGTATTTATCATCCATTAATGCATAATTTGGTTGTCCTTATTTCTTATACAAATGTGTATTTAAATTATGACAAGGGCATTTGATGATTCTTTTAACAGATGGATTAATGGTGTGTGAGCTGGATTGAATTATGGTTACTAAGAAGTACCACAGAAATGGAATCCATCAAGGAACTTGTTGTATATGGACTAATGAAGGGGCTGTAAAGGCTGAGCAAGGTCTCATTGTGCTCCCATTAATCAAATTGCATTGTGTAATTATGGGGTCGTGGTGGCTTTGGTAACATTGTCTTTTGTACATTTCTTTAATATATATAATATTTTTTTCAGATATTTGATTAAAAATTATTAAACAACTGCATGAATTTCATTTAAATGTATTTATTATCCATTAAAGCTGATGGATTAATGGTGTGTGATCTGGAATGAATTATGATTACTAAGAAGTACCACGGAAATGGAATCCATCAAGGAACTTGTAATACATGGGCTAATGCAGGGGCTCTAAAGGCTGTGCATGGTCGCATTGTGCTCCTCTTAATCGAATTGCATTGTGTAATTATGGGGTAGCGGTTGCTTTGACAATATTGTCTTTTGTACATTTCTTTAATATAAATTATATTTTTTTCAGATATTTGATTAAAAATTATTAAACAGCTGCATGAATTTCATTTAAATGTATTTATCATAGATTAATGCATAATTTGGTTGTCCTTATTTCTTATACAAATGTGTATTTAAATTATGACAAGGACATTTGATGATTCTTTTAACAGATGGATTAATGGTGTGTGATCTGGATTGAATTATGGTTACTAAGAAATACCACAGAAATGGAATCCATCAAGGAACTTGTTGTATATGGACTAATGAAGGGGCTGTAAAGGCTGAGCATGGTCTCATTGTGCTCCCATTAATCAAATTGCATTGTGTAATTATGGGGTCGTGGTGGCTTTGGTAACATTGTCTTTTGTACATTTCTTTAATATATATAATATTTTTTACAGATATTTGATTAAAAATTATTAAACAACTGCATGAATTTCATTTAAATGTATTTATTATCCATTAAAGCTGATGGATTAATGGTGTGTGATCTGGAATGAATTATGATTACTAAGAAGTACCATAGAAATGGAATCCATCAAGGAACTTGTAGTACATGGGCTAATGCATTGGCTCCAAAGGCTGTGCATGGTCGCATTGTGCTCCTCTTAATCGAATTGCATTCTGTAATTATGGGGTCGCGGTTGCTTTGACAATATTGTCTTTTGTACATTTCTTTAATATAAATTATATTTTTTTCAGATATTTGATTAAAAATTATTAAACAGCTGCATGAATTTCATTTAAATGTATTTATCATCCATTAATGCATAATTTGGTTGTCCTTATTTCTTATACAAATGTGTATTTAAATTATGACAAGGGCATTTGATGATTCTTTTAACAGATGGATTAATGGTGTGTGAGCTGGATTGAATTATGGTTACTAAGAAGTACCACAGAAATGGAATCCATCAAGGAACTTGTTGTATATGGACTAATGAAGGGGCTGTAAAGGCTGAGCAAGGTCTCATTGTGCTCCCATTAATCAAATTGCATTGTGTAATTATGGGGTCGTGGTGGCTTTGGTAACATTGTCTTTTGTACATTTCTTTAATATATATAATATTTTTTTCAGATATTTGATTAAAAATTATTAAACAACTGCATGAATTTCATTTAAATGTATTTATTATCCATTAAAGCTGATGGATTAATGGTGTGTGATCTGGAATGAATTATGATTACTAAGAAGTACCACGGAAATGGAATCCATCAAGGAACTTGTAATACATGGGCTAATGCAGGGGCTCTAAAGGCTGTGCATGGTCGCATTGTGCTCCTCTTAATCGAATTGCATTGTGTAATTATGGGGTAGCGGTTGCTTTGACAATATTGTCTTTTGTACATTTCTTTAATATAAATTATATTTTTTTCAGATATTTGATTAAAAATTATTAAACAGCTGCATGAATTTCATTTAAATGTATTTATCATAGATTAATGCATAATTTGGTTGTCCTTATTTCTTATACAAATGTGTATTTAAATTATGACAAGGACATTTGATGATTCTTTTAACAGATGGATTAATGGTGTGTGATCTGGATTGAATTATGGTTACTAAGAAATACCACAGAAATGGAATCCATCAAGGAACTTGTTGTATATGGACTAATGAAGGGGCTGTAAAGGCTGAGCATGGTCTCATTGTGCTCCCATTAATCAAATTGCATTGTGTAATTATGGGGTCGTGGTGGCTTTGGTAACATTGTCTTTTGTACATTTCTTTAATATATATAATATTTTTTACAGATATTTGATTAAAAATTATTAAACAACTGCATGAATTTCATTTAAATGTATTTATTATCCATTAAAGCTGATGGATTAATGGTGTGTGATCTGGAATGAATTATGATTACTAAGAAGTACCATAGAAATGGAATCCATCAAGGAACTTGTAGTACATGGGCTAATGCATTGGCTCCAAAGGCTGTGCATGGTCGCATTGTGCTCCTCTTAATCGAATTGCATTGTGTAATTATGGGGTAGCGGTTGCTTTGACAATATTGTCTTTTGTACATTTCTTTAATATAAATTATATTTTTTTCAGATATTTGATTAAAAATTATTAAACAGCTGCATGAATTTCATTTAAATGTATTTATCATAGATTAATGCATAATTTGGTTGTCCTTATTTCTTATACAAATGTGTATTTAAATTATGACAAGGACATTTGATGATTCTTTTAACAGATGGATTAATGGTGTGTGAGCTGGATTGAATTATGGTTACTAAGAAGTACCACAGAAATGGAATCCATCAAGGAACTTGTTGTATATGGACTAATGAAGGGGCTGTAAAGGCTGAGCAAGGTCTCATTGTGCTCCCATTAATCAAATTGCATTGTGTAATTATGGGGTCGTGGTGGCTTTGGTAACATTGTCTTTTGTACATTTCTTTAATATATATAATATTTTTTTCAGATATTTGATTAAAAATTATTAAACAACTGCATGAATTTCATTTAAATGTATTTATTATCCATTAAAGCTGATGGATTAATGGTGTGTGATCTGGAATGAATTATGATTACTAAGAAGTACCACGGAAATGGAATCCATCAAGGAACTTGTTGTATATGGACTAATGCAGGGGCTCTAAAGGCTGTCCATGGTCGCATTGTGCTCCTCTTAATAGAATTGCATTGTGTAATTATGGGGTAGCGGTTGCTTTGACAATATTGTCTTTTGTACATTTCTTTAATATAAATTATATTTTTTTCAGATATTTGATTAAAAATTATTAAACAGCTGCATGAATTTCATTTAAATGTATTTATCATAGATTAATGCATAATTTGGTTGTCCTTATTTCTTATACAAATGTGTATTTAAATTATGACAAGGACATTTGATGATTCTTTTAACAGATGGATTAATGGTGTGTGATCTGGATTGAATTATGGTTACTAAGAAGTACCACAGAAATGGAATCCATCAAGGAACTTGTTGTATATGGACTAATGAAGGGGCTGTAAAGGCTGAGCATGGTCTCATTGTGCTCCCATTAATCAAATTGCATTGTGTAATTATGGGGTCGTGGTGGCTTTGGTAACATTGTCTTTTGTACATTTCTTTAATATATATAATATTTTTTACAGATATTTGATTAAAAATTATTAAACAACTGCATGAATTTCATTTAAATGTATTTATTATCCATTAAAGCTGATGGATTAATGGTGTGTGATCTGGAATGAATTATGATTACTAAGAAGTACCATAGAAATGGAATCCATCAAGGAACTTGTAGTACATGGGCTAATGCATTGGCTCCAAAGGCTGTGCATGGTCGCATTGTGCTCCTCTTAATCGAATTGCATTGTGTAATTATGGGGTAGCGGTTGCTTTGACAATATTGTCTTTTGTACATTTCTTTAATATAAATTATATTTTTTTCAGATATTTGATTAAAAATTATTAAACAGCTGCATGAATTTCATTTAAATGTATTTATCATCCATTAATGCATAATTTGGTTGTCCTTATTTCTTATACAAATGTGTATTTAAATTATGACAAGGACATTTGATGATTCTTTTAACAGATGGATTAATGGTGTGTGAGCTGGATTGAATTATGGTTACTAAGAAGTACCACAGAAATGGAATCCATCAAGGAACTTGTTGTATATGGACTAATGAAGGGGCTGTAAAGGCTGAGCATGGTCTCATTGTGCTCCCATTAATCAAATTGCATTGTGTAATTATGGGGTCGTGGTGGCTTTGGTAACATGGTCTTTTGTACATTTCTTTAATATATATAATATTTTTTTCAGATATTTGATTAAAAATTATTAAACAACTGCATGAATTTCATTTAAATGTATTTATTATCCATTAAAGCTGATGGATTAATGGTGTGTGATCTGGAATGAATTATGATTACTAAGAAGTACCACGGAAATGGAATCCATCAAGGAACTTGTTGTATATGGACTAATGCAGGGGCTCTAAAGGCTGTCCATGGTCGCATTGTGCTCCTCTTAATCGAATTGCATTGTGTAATTATGGGGTAGCGGTTGCTTTGACAATATTGTCTTTTGTACATTTCTTTAATATAAATTATATTTTTTTCAGATATTTGATTAAAAATTATTAAACAGCTGCATGAATTTCATTTAAATGTATTTATCATCCATTAATGCATAATTTGGTTGTCCTTATTTCTTATACAAATGTGTATTTAAATTATGACAAGGACATTTGATGATTCTTTTAACAGATGGATTAATGGTGTGTGATCTGGATTGAATTATGGTTACTAAGAAGTACCACGGAAATGGAATCCATCAAGGAACTTGTAGTATATGGGCTAATGCAGGGGCTCTAAAGGCTGGGTATGGTCTCATTGTGTTCTCATTAATTGAATTTCATTGTGTAATTATGGGGTCGTGGGGGCTTTGACAACATTGTCTTTTGTACATCCCTTTAATAATATCTGGAAGACCAAGCTTCTCTCTACATTTTTTTTAATCGTATTTTTTTGGAGAAAATGTTTAGAAACGAATCGCATATTGTTACATATGAATATTTTTCAATCCTACCTATATATGAACTGCTATAAATAAAACTATTATAAATAATATATGAACTGCCTATATATGAATTACCTATAAATAAAAAAAACATGAATGCACTTACTTTAACATATTCTTCAAAACAATCTGCTATATTACAGCACTCATATTACAGTTTATCTATTATTACTTATATTTTTGTATTTACCCTCAGTTTTACCATGGTGAAATCGGGTCCGAGATGGCGCTATGCAACATTGTCAGCATGAGAGCAGATAAATGGTTCGAATAATTATAAGAAAATGCTTTTTTTGTGTGTAAAATTGCTTTTTACATAGCATTTTTTTCTTTTCAAATAAACTTAAAAGGCAAAAATATTAAATATAAATGTATAAATAAAAAAATAAAATAAAAAGTACGACGCGAACTGACAACACGCAACACACGAATCATTTCCTGTTGTTCTGACCACTATATTTCGCTGCATTCTAATAGTTAGTTATTAAAAAAATGTTTTTGCGTGTATGAAATCGCATTTTTTTTCAGGAAAGACATCTATATAGATAAATTTAAAAAGCAAAACCTTATCTATGCATAAGATTTGATCCAAACCGTTTGAGCTGTTTCCGAGATACACGAAAAAATTTATATATACATACAATAATTGCTCGTTTATAGTTTTAAGATATAATTTATCTTTTTCAATATTTTATTAAAAACTATTAAACTGCATGAATTTCAATAACTACATGTAGATATTTATTATCCATTATTGCATAATTTGGTTTTCCTTATTTCTTATATATAAATGTGTATTTGAATTATGATAAAGGCATTTGATGTCTCTCTTAGTTTTTAGTTATTGTGTATTATCAGAAATGAATTGTGGTAGAAATCCTACTGAAGCTGAGAAGAGATGGAATTCGTTAGATTTGCAGCATATGGTCAGGCTTAAGCTTATGGACACGAATCTTTGTCTCCACTTCCTAACCAAATGGTATAGTATAATTTTAGGTTCAAGAAAGAGTCATTTAAGGTATGAAAATACACTTTTTTGTTCAATTCTTAAGCATTAGAAATCAATATAATTTTCCAGACTTCAATTTCTCTAAAATTCATGTAATAATCATATAAAATAAAGTTTTAGTTATTTCGTATACGATGGGAAAATGTCACAATCGTTAAGAAAATTGGTCTTAAAGATTTTGATGACTCTCCAGAATTTAAGCCTTTTTCAGTGCGAGTAAAAATAAAAAAGTTTTTTTTTTAAATTTTATTTTCCGTTGAACAATTTAACAGTCAAAGGTAACGGGATAGACAAATTGATTTCAATATGTGATATGGACAACTAAACTGTTGAGTAAAACAAAATCTTTAAATTAAGGCTTTAAAAGCATTCCTAGTACTTATGTTTAAAGTAACTGCAACATGTAACAAGATAAATTTTAATATGTTCACTTTGCCTCAAATTGTAGATTTGTCCATAATTTTGGACTAAGTTCCTCGTTTAATAGATTATCTAGTTGTTCATCTTCCTCATATATTCGAATAAAATTATTTGAAACTTCAACGACCCAGGCGAATTAAATTTAGTTTATAGTTTTGGCAGCATCATCAAGAGTCAAAATTTTTGTCAATATCCATATTTGAGTCAAAATTTAAATATTTCAAGAGAAATAATACTTTTCTAAAAGCATGCTCGGATTTCTTAACCATACGATGCTGTTAAGCGCAATATGCACTCACTATATTATGAAAATATATATGACAAATCGAAGAGAGGATCTTTCCCGAAGGCTGCATTTAATATCTTTCAAAATATTTTGTATACTTTAATTGTAAGCAATTTATATGCATATTTATGATAACGAAATGTATGGCCATGGAAAAGTTTTTAGTCAATATAAAGAGTCATATATTTTTTTATTATTTTGGTCTCAAAAAGTTTCAAGATTGAAAAAATATATAAATCTCTGATATAATCTTATCCAGAGACACCCATTCCTTCTGCAACGGGTGCTATAATCTTATCAAGAAAGAATTTCTTTCTGAAAGTGTTGAGTTTAAATTTCAATTACAATCAAGAAAAGTGCGAAAGGATTTGTAAATTCTCTAATTATAAAACTGGAAAAACTTGATCGGATTTAAATTCTATTGTTTAAAGGATTTACTTTGTTAAGTAATACGACCCCTCCTTCGATGCTTGAAACTATTGAGTAACATTGTTTTTCTTCTTGTATATCGTCAACGGTTATCTTCTCATTGGATATTTATGCTTTTCACATACATTTTTGATGCCCAAAAGCTCTTCTATTTTTTTCTGTCAAGGAATATCATCTTTGATAATTTTCTGATAATATAATTCAATATGTGGTGACACTTATAATATAGTTAAGGATAGCCAGATTTTCACATTTTCGACAAGATCACTCTGTAAAGTAAGTTGTCAAGAAATACTCCAAATTTTAATTTATGAATCAAAGCATTTGTACTAATTCTTTGATGGACCTACAAATTAAGCTCGTGGACTTTCAATCTGAGTTTAAAAAAGTTTTTTAAGGGAAAAAAAGGAAAAGTACTTTTCTGTCTTTTTAAATAATTTAATGATCAACTTCAGCCGATTTAGTGTCAATAATTAAAATCATATAAAACTATGATTTTAATTAACTATGATAATCACTTTGTTGCAATACCTTATATTTTGTATCTTGCATATTTTTGATACTTGACAAAAAAATTTCGGATACTCTGTATTTAATTCAATTGTCAATCCACTCGTATGTAGGTGCATTTTGTTACCCAGAAATGCAATAGGCTTGAGATCGGAATTTCACCCTTTGATCATAATACTGAAAGTTTAGAGCTGCGCCAAAATTTGGATGCAATATGCCATTGAGAAAGAGCGCAAAATTTATATTCGAATCTCTTTTTTATATGATGTAAACTAAACAGATTACTCTTTTACATACTGTAAGAATAGACACATTTCAGAAGCGAACATTCCCACAAATTTGGCGTATTTTTTTCTATATTGTATGCTACAACCAATAGTTTTAATCATTCAGCAGAGAAAAGATGTGTTTTTGTGGAAATACATTTATCTATACTAATAATAAAAGAGTTCGGGTTCCTGTTTGTCGTTGTTTTGCAAATCCTTTTATTTAATCTAGAGTTACCAAAATTGGTTCAAACTAACTTCAGAAAATAGAAATATGCAATTTAAAAGGATTTAAAAAAATAGAATTTATTAGAAACTAAGCTAAATTTTGGCATTTTTGCATACTAAAAAAATATTATAAATTGGTATTATACTAAAAATAGCATAACATCAATCAATTTTTACATTGAAATTAGACACATCGGTTTTTTAATGATGTCATTTAAAGTATCGCGTAATTTTATAAAAAAAAGTTTGGCAATTTTTCAAAAATAATTTTTTTTGCATAATTTTCAATATTACATTTCACTGTTGCATTGAAATTTAAACAGTTTTCTGTGTTTCATCAGATATTTAATCGCTTGATTTGTTTATCACCGTTGAAAGTTGTGGAAAAAATATCATGTTTATTATCTCTTCACGTTACACATAGAATTAGAGAGAGAAGTTCATTTCTCAACAATGCATTTCACTGTTGCATTAAGATTTAAACAGTTTTCTGTGTTTCATCAGATATTTAATCGCTTGATTTGTTTATCACCGTTGAAAGTTGAGGAAAAAATATTCTGTTTATTATCTCTTCACGTTACACATAGAATTAGAGAGAGAAGTTCATTTCTCTACACTGTATTTCACTGTTGCATTGAGATTTAAACAGTTTTCTGTGTTTCATCAGATATTTAATCGCTTGATTTGTTTATCACCGTTGAAAGTTGAGGAAAAAATATTCTGTTTATTATCTCTTCACGTTACACATAGAATTAGAAAGAGAAGTTCATTTCTCTACACTGCATTTCACTGTTGCATTGAGGTTTAAACAGTTTTCTGTGTTTCATCAGATATTTAATCGCTTGATTTGTTTATCACCGTTGAAAGTTGAGGAAAAAAATATTCTGTTTATTATCTCTTCACGTTACACATAGAATTAGAGAGAAAAGTTTCAATATCGTAAGAAATTATAAGCAGTTAGAAAATGGATATAACTTTTTAAATGCATTACAATGCCATGACATTCGCATCATAAAGAATGCTCATGTTGACAATAGACGGAATAGGTGCAAGGCTATTAAAAAACATCTTTAATGTATATCACCATTTGAAATATAATGAAGATATTTTAGCGGCGGAATCATGAGCATCAAATTACATATCAGAGATTTAAATAAATTAAATACAACCAATATTTCCAATGACCAAAAATGGTTAGTTCATAATATTTATTCATTGAAATAACGTGAAAAAATCAATTATAATTAATTTAATGCAATTATTTTACCTTTTTCTATCTTGGTCAATACCATCTGGCTCATTGATTAGTTTCGAAACTTAAAAGACCTTTTTTTTTACAAATTATTTGGTTGAATAACTATTTAATCAAGCGTAAAATTTCCAGACGAAATATATTAAATTGAGTCTTTAATTAATTGTTTCTTAAAGAGACGTGCTTATTAATAGCATAATAATTACGATAATGTATTTTTATATCGCAATAACTATATTCTAACATTTTTTTGTGTTTGCTTTTTTGTTGAAAAAAATCTTAATATTAAAAATTTTAACGAGTTAACGATTACAGGAGTCTTATAATAGTTATACGAGCATGCTATTCAAGAAACAATGCGGAAATGTAGGTTTTTTTTTATTGAATATTTTTATGCTCGAAATGCACTAATAAATGCATTAATAAAAGCTCGAATAAAAGCATACATGGAACAATGCGGTTTCAATTTCAAAAATAACGATAAGAATAAAAATAATCTATATCTATACTTACAATAAGGCTCAATGGGTGTATGTGTGTGTGTTCGCACTCTACAGGCCAGACCGTCCGACCTACAGCTACTAAATTTGTCAAGTGTATACCTTGGAGGCCGAAAATGTGCATCTGGGAGAGATTTTTTTTGAATTTTTAAATATAATTTTAATTAATTAAAAATTAAGGGACATTTTGCCCTTTTTTCCGCTATAACTTCCGAAAATATTATAGCACTAATTTAATTTTTTACTTCCAATTGAAGTTCAAAAAGTATTTTTTTCAGTTACACTAATGTTTTAACCAACAAATTAAATTTCTATTTTTAATGACTTTTTTTTAAAAAATAATTTAATTATATTTTTCAACAATTTATTTTGTACAAAATAAAATAAAATTTAAACTGTAAGAGCACGTTAATGGGAAAAAATTAACTTTTATTTACGTGTTGCCATTCATAATTAAAGGCTCAAATTAAAAAATAAATTAACTGTTACTAGAAATTAAATAAAGAAAAATTAATATTCAGCACGTGTCTGTATGAAATGAAATGAAATAAATATAAAATAAAATATTTTCTAAATAATAAATGCAAAAAAGATTTCTATGATCTTTTATGATATCTGCATTATTAATTGAATAAATCGGTTTTTATTTATGGCAAACATGGTTTAATATATATTCTTTTAATTCAGAGCCCAATGGCTAGTTTGTAAACCTTTAATGATAGAAATATATGTGTTCAAATGGTCTAAATGAAGTAAATGATTATATTTTATGTAACTTGAGTCAATAAATTCTCTGATAAATTATGAATGTTTAGCTTTTATTTAGATCCAAAGCTCTGTGAATCACATTTAACAAAATATTCTTGAGACTCTAATATTTCAAATAAAAAGAGTTGCACTTCAATTAACTAAATCAGTCACTAAAACTGATTGATTTATGAAAATAAAAATTGTACCATACCACTATACCATAAAAACGGGCGATTTTAGACCACTTCATCGATTGTCTCAAAGATAATACCCCAATCAGCGCCCAAAGTTTCTCAAGACAAATTAACCTAAGACTATAAAAATATTGATTGCTCTAAACTATTCTATTCAAAACTTTATAAATCAATCAGATTTGATAGCAGAAGATAGAAACGCCCACTTATTTATTTAAAAGTTGAAGTGCCAAGAATATTTTGCAGAATATAATTCCTTAGGATCAGAGGTTTTTATAAAATTTAGACTTCATAATTTTTAAAGTATACTTATACACCGAAACAAAATAAAATATCGTTATTGACGTCATTTAAATTCGTTTGAAATTAAAACTAAAAATTCGAATTTCATGAAGAATCTGAGAGAGTTTTTATGAATAATTCCTGAGATATTACATAAATTATGAAAATCACTCTGCAGGTGCACATAAGATTTAAATGATGAACGCCTTGGTTTTCATTAATCAGATTTTTTTAAATACTTGGCTTCCGTAATATATTAGTTGTAGTTCCGTTTTTATATTAGTTGCAGTTCAATCATTTCCACTTTAATGTGAAGTTGAAATTTTACGGGAGCTGACAAAAAATTATATATATATATATATATATATATATATATATATATATATATATATATATATATATATATATATATATATATATATATATATATATATATATATATATATATATTATATCATGGCTTAAGACCTTTATAATAGTATGCATGAATTATATGACTATCAAAATTTGGAGCTTTTAAATAATTTGATGAAGAATCTATTAAATAAAAGTTATATAAAATATTTAATTGAAAATTTTAACGAGCATTAAGATTGGCGAACCGGCTGGTCGCAAAAGGCGGCTAGTTAATAATAAAGGAAAATTAGTATATACATATAATACGATCCATATGCTTTTTTTAAAGATTTTGTTATATGTAAAGAGTACATCGAATGCTGTCCATGTATTTTGTTCTGTAGAGGTCTCTTTTAACCAGCCTGTTTAAGTTTGAGCAATTCTTGATATAATTAGCATGAAGTTTTGCATGAAGAAAATTGTAAATGCATGAAGGTAATATATAATAGTATATGTTTCTTTAAATGAAAAAAATGCTGGTTTAAATTGTTTGAAAGTCAATTTATACTAACAAATGTTGATAAGAGTTTCCTATATCATTACAGAATCTTTCGATAAACATTTCATATAATTCTTTACTAAACCTTTTTATAACTGATCGAAATTTAACATTTATTTTTGCTATCAAACAAACTATCTAGCTCTATAGTTTGAGATAACTTTCATGTGTGCTGAATTGGTAGAATTTCAGTAGAAAAGAGAAATGACGTTAAAAAAAAAGAATTGGTCAAGGAAAGTCGAAATTAAATTAGTCGACTCAGCGGAAAGTTGATTCTATTTCGACATTTTTTCATTTTGTTTTACGTCGTCAGTCAATATTCTTTCTCTTATTTCGATAAGCGTTGAAGAAAGATTCTCTGAAGTTATAAAAAAAATCAATAAACTATGATATTTCATAACTTTTTCCTCACAAGCAGGACAAATATATTAAACTCTTCCTTTGAGAATGGCTGATAAAAATGTTCTGCCACTGTGCTACTAGAATCCTCCCGCCCACCCTTCCATAAGAAACGGATCAACTGGGCGTCTCTAAAAATTGTAACCAATAATAACACATATTAAGTATTAATAGCACACATCAGAATATCATAATTCAAATTAAGTTCTTTTTGTAACAAGTATCTTATTTGCGAAGTAATATGACATAAAGAAGTGAAAATATTGTATTATAAATTCTCGGTTGTGTTAAGAAAATGTTGTTTAAAACCTGCGATAAGAAATGAGATTTTGACATCAAATAAGTCTGCACTTTTTTTTTATTTTTTTAAATTTATTTTTGAATATGAAATACAAAGAGGAATTATTTCAGTTGTCAAAAACTTTGTCCTTGAAATTTTGACGAATCTTTTCTTTTTAAACCTCCCTAATTCCGAAGGAAAACCCATTTTTTGTAATTATTTCTGTCTGTCCAGGAACACGATGACTCAAAACCACTTTGCGCTAGATCGATGAAATTCGAGAAGTATCGTTTATATCAAATTTTTAGAAATCCATCAAGTTTTGAATGAAATCCATTCAGGAGAAGTGTGGCTGTCCGTTTACAAGTGAATATTATTTCTATATAAATATAAATGACTTGATAGATAATATTTAAAGCACATATTTAGCATCCTAAGAAATAGATATGTGTCGAATTTTAAAACATACCGTCAAAGAGAGGACCATCGTCAAAGAGAAGAATTTATATTTTCTCACGCATGTTGTTGTGACTTATGGCACTTTACAAGCCCACTGACAGTTACCTGTCAGCGATTTACACCGAGTGAGCGTCTCTTGTTTTTTTAGAAGCGCCAACTAGGTCCAAGAGTGCGACTTATTTACCTCATGTATCACATTTGCTTGCACAACCCTTTTTTAGAGAGGGACACATTCACGCACCTCTCAAATAGAACACAGAAGAAGAACAACCATGTCCGAACCAGGACGCCCAGATTACGGAGAAGACGCGCTACCCCTATGCCAGGATGCCGGCCTAGAGCATGTAAATACAGTAATACACAAATGCAATGAACTATAAATAAAATTTGATGTACGATCTTTTGACTTTAATTGTAATTAGTATATGTCAAATTTGTGTTTTAATAGAAGGAAGAAAGGAGTCCAAAATGTATAGACAAATTTCTTTACTATATTAAGAAGCACACAAATCTCATGTATGAGACTGAAAATAAAAATCTGATCTGTTTCCTCTTCAGGGATTTGCCGAAGGTATCAGGGAGTATACGGTAAACTTTCGGCAAAAAAGTAAAGTAACAAATTTAAAAAGTTTAGAAACCTAATGTTAATTAGGTGATAATTTATATTTAGACTCTGATTGTGAATAGGAACTATTTAAAATATTTTCTTGCTAATTCTTACCCTTATAGACTATTTTGTGGATTATCCATGGTTGTTGAAAGCCCCAATTTCACGAATAATGGAATTTATTATTTAATTATCTCATAAAATGAAAACAAACATAATGCAACTTATTACCATAAAAAAAATTGAAACTGTAATAATAGTCTCACTGGTATGGTGTACATGTCGAAAATATTTTTCTACGAATTTAATTCTATAAATTTGAAAATATAAATAATTGATGTACGCTTATTGCTGATATACAAAAAACAATTTCATATACTATATAATTATTGCTCTCTAAAGAGTGATCTGATTTTTTCTAGTATTTCTTCCCAGCATTCTAAATTCGCTGGTAAACGTCACTTAGGATGAAATTTTTATTTATTTTGTTTCAGAATTTTGTTTTTCTTCCTTTGTAACGACTTCTGCAATTAGATATTAGTTTCATTATCAGTTTATTTTTCAGTTTGCTACTCTATTTTTACATTAGATCATCTATCAAATACAGATAATATTATTTTATTTTATACAAAATAAAATAATAAAATATTTTTATATCTCATGTGAATATGGAATTTTTTTATCAGTTTTTTATTCATTTTCTAATGTGAGAGTTCTGAAACTGGTTCGCTTATGCAATCTTTCCACTTATGTCACTATTTTAATTTTTACAGAGCTGATTTTCGAGTCTATCCATCAATTTAATAAAATGTTGATTTGATGCTCATAACGTCATTTAACACTGAATTTGAAAAACAACTATTACAATATTCGATAATAGTTATAATAATAAATTATGAAGTGAAGTGAAAAATTGAAAATTTTTAGTACACTATATATATAATTCGTTTCATGAAATAGGAATTTTAAAATACAAACATTTTTATGCGCTATGTAGATATAGGTAAAACTTCAAAAATTTTGTTAGTTTTATTTAATCAAAATTCTGGCAAGATTTCCAAGAAGTCGCTTCAAAAGGCACATTCCTACCCTTTAAAGTATATTTGTGCAAAATTGGTAGCAAAGTCTGACCATCAAAGTATGAACAGACATAGTTGTCTTTTATCATTGGTAAAGATATCTCGGCTAATAATGCAAATAAGAATATGTATCTGCTATAACAATGAATATCACATTATGCGCACGTCATTCGATTGAAATGAAACGCAATCATTACTGTGAGTGAACAACCTGGTGGCCAGAGGCGACTTGTTTGAGATAAACATTTTAATGGATGTTATTGAAAAGATGTTATTATTCCGATGTTATGATGCAATGTCAATAATTTTAAAAACATGAATGATCCACTTTAATCAACAGACTTGGATTCTAATAGAGTACATGCTAAGCAGGGACTAAATGCGAATCTTATTTTTTTTAAACAGAATTGAAATATTAATAATTTATTAAATCCTTATATAATAAGAAGATTTTTTTGAGAGAAGAATTATCAAATCTGTATTCTATCAATCGAAACAAATGAAGACATGTTCCTTGATTCTTTGAACATTTAAAATATCCACCTTGTGTATTCACATAGATGATGGTTAGATTCGTCTTCTTTTTGATGGCTTGAATATTGTATTAATTATCAAAGAGCCAAGGATCCACAATGGTTGATGGTCAGGTCTTTTTGTCATAATTTAAAGATTGCTGTCAAATAAATGACGACTATGATTTCCTCAAGCTCCGATCTGAACGATTTATAATTAAATTCTTCATTCTGTTGATGGTTTAAAGATTATGCTTTGTGTATCCAAATAAATGACGGTTAGATTCACTGGCCATAAGATATTTAATAACATTTTTTATATACATCCAAACAGATATAGATTAGAATTATTTGCCATCTGGTGTCATAAAAATGTTAAGTTGCCCAGCCACACATGCCAGGATTATGCCTATACCCTTAAATTGGAAAGAAAAGTTTAATCAGTCATTGGTGATTAGGGTCATTGGCGCCTTGGTAACTTAAATATTTTTTCTTGCCAATTCGAAAAGAAAGATAGGTAGCTTAACCAGGCTGATTATCTGCGCCACAAAATAATCATCCAAGGTTTGAATCTTTGTTCTTATATTCCTTCATAAGTTTTGCATAGTATTCAGATGCAAGGGTTTTTGCTATTCAACCAATAATTTAATTCATTTATCTCAGTTTCATATATCGAGTCTTTATACGAAATATTTTAAACAACCATCCCTACTACTCTATCATATCTTTACCGACAAAAAAAAGAAAATCTTCATCACGCTGAATGGAGCGGTCAAGACACGAAATGCACCAATCGAAACGACGAAGAAAGTTAGAGGGTGATGTTGGAAGGGAAGGTTTTGGTCGTCGGAAGATAAAATGCCCAGAGCCTGCCTACATAGAAGCTATTCCGCCCGAGTCGTGCGTGCGTTTCTAGTCAGCTTTCAATGAAAAGGGGGGTTGAGGAGGAATGAAAAGACTGAAGGGAGGGGACCAAACCAGTATCTTTTGCGTCACAGATATCGTTTTGTGTCATAATAGCGTTTTGACCACTGATGGCCTGTCACCACATGCCACTATCGGGCGGGCATAAAAAGGTATGCCAAGCATGCACGGAGATATATTTGATTGGCTGTCACAAAATCTTCCATCTCTCTTTCTCGCCGAAATTGTTTTTTTATTTATTTAGTTATCTATTTCTCCTTCCCTTATCTTTGGGAGGCGACGTAATGGAGGATAAGTTTGGGGATAAGACATCCAGAGAAAAAAATTGATAGTTTGACGTTAAAAGAAAGTGGCAGGGAGTGTAAAATAAAACGGAGGCGAAAAGAAAAAAAAATCAAGATCTTTGTGGAATCTATGTTTATTTTTATTTTTTTACTTTTGGGGTGGAAATAATAATGACAAAAAAAAAATGAACAGTGTAAGTTGACATAGAATGTACAGGGAAGGGTGGAGGAGGAATTATATTAAATTTCAGGATGATCGTTTCGTATTTTATCGTCTGCAGAAAAAGGCATGAAAACGATGGTAAAAGAGGGGTGGGAGCGTTTTAATTTCGCGGGGTGATTCCTCGCGACTGTTTCTCCCCAAAAGGGACAACCACATTGCAGAATGCCTAATTTATTTGTCACGAATTTAAATTTCAGACATACCCAAAGGATGCTCGAATAATAGAAAATGATGCCGATATTCGAGGAGAATGAATTGCTGCTTGCAAAGAAAAGGAAACGTGTCATTCCAGAAGGCCGTTTTATTTTATCTGTTTAGATAGAGATTTTTCCGCATTATTATGTACTAGCAAAATATTACCCATCATATTTACGAAGGGAATAGGTACAAATTTAAGATTTACTTTTTCACTTTTTTTTATGTGTGCAAACATAGAAACAGAAAGCATTGAAATCGTAAAAACATTCAACCTCCAAATTTTGATGATCTCAACATTTCGATCTTCTCGAAAAAGGAAAAAAAAAACATCTTAATTTATTTTACTTTTAAAATTTGCTTGTCTATTTATATAATTGTATGTAATTTTTTTAGTTTAAAAAATTTGCTTACTTATTTCTAAAATTATATGTAAATCCTTTTATTTTTAAAATTTGTTTGTCTATTTCTATAATTGTATATAATTTTTTTATATTTTTCAAATTTTCTTGTCTATAATTGCATGCAATTTTTTTATATTTAAAATTTGATTGTCTCTTTCAATAATTGTATGTAAATTTTTTATTTTAAAAAATTGCTTTCTTACATCTATAATTGTATGTAATTTTTTTTATTTTTAAAATCTGATTGTCTCTTTGGTAATTTTTTTTATTTTTCAAATTCGCCTGTTTATTTCTATGATTGTATGCATTTAAACATATTTTTGCAGTCGCGTGATCGAATAGAAGATACCCTTGAAAATTTTAAAACTTTGATTTATTTCACCACGTTAGGCATGATTTAAGTACAAAAAATAAGTGGTAAGAAATACATTAATCCACATCGAGACACAAGAGCAGAAGAGACCAAAACTTTTTCCTTCAGTAATTTTATAATGATATTTTGATAGGGATTTCTTTGACACAGGTAGGAAAGGAAAAATTTAGGTATTGTTAAAAGAATGTGTAAACATTAGAGATTTTTTGTCTGTTCTCCCGGAGCGTGACAACCTGCTGAATTTAGCAGTTTTACAGAGTGTGTGCAGAATTAATTAAATAAAGAAGTGGGAATTGGCTCAGGAAATAAGAGAACATTTTAGCGTGAAATTAATATGGGTTCAATTAAGATAAAAATTAGGAAATTAATTAGGACTTAAATTAGATTAAGAGATATCATTACATGTATATGTATACTATAATTTAATGATGTAACTAACTATACAGATGAATCTTGGTATTTGTTCTTCAATCTAAAATTTTATCTTTATCAACTTTGGGATAAAATTTGACAAAGGGAAGACTATACTTCAGTCTGTACGTGCTCAAATAAGTAATATAATTAAATACTTCTGATAACCAAGAAGTTGGTGAAGGAAATTTAGTATACAGCTGCACACACTGAAAATTTTGAAATCTGTCAAATTGCGGACTATATTCATTAAAGGATTGATAGATACATTGTGTGTTCTTTTGTCTGTCTTTATGTCTGAGAACATCTGAACTCAGAAAAGAACAGAGCTGAATAAGGGTAGTTTAGGGCAAGTGTTTTGACAGCGAAATTGTACATATATTTAAAAATTTTGGACAAAAAGGTGTGAACGGGAAGAAGCTTGGTTAAAATGAGAGGTGTTATGTCTACACTATATGGCGAAGTTAAACTCAAAACAAATCATTAAGAAGAAGTATGTGAAAAAAGAAATTCTACTGCTTAGGATTTCTTTTTTCAACAGAGCTAATTTACCAGTTCTCTGATCGCTCTTCGTTACTACTGTGCTATCGCATATATTACGATTATTTATGCAACAAATACTGGAAAAAATAAAAAAAAAATTTCTACATAAAAATTGAGAGTTTTTTTGCCAGTTTCTTCACTAGAATTCCTGTTTTAAAGAAGATATTTAGATTAAATGCAGTCATTATCTGCAGTGTTATGACTTTCAAAACTGCAATCTCATTAAGAATCTGGGTAAAAGCTTAAAATCCTTTGTTAATTTATTTGTTTTCTATATTTACGTAAAAGTAATTGCAAATAAATTGATTTGAAGAAATCAATGTCAAAATGTAAAGCGTTGATCGCAGCTTTCCTCGAGTGAGTTGATTCAAAGGTCTTAATTTTTAAAGACGTATTTCAAATTACAAATCTACTTATTCGAGCAAGAATTATACAAAGAAACAGCATCGTAATCAGTAGAAAAGTCCTTTAATCTTTAGATTTCAACCAATCTCTCCTTTTCAAGCCTTACTGAGTGTATGAAAACTTTTTGGAATTTTATCTATTTGTTAACGAGCATGATAGCTCAAAAAACGCAAGAATGAAATTTCTTTAATATATAACAATTTCATCTCATTTGAAGGTCACTGCAAAATTTTGGATTAAATATGTTAAAGAAAAGTTTGTTTGCTCCGCCGTTCATATCCATGTAGACATGAAAATTTGCGAATGCAAATAAGTAGAGAGATGAATTTAAAACTTATCATTTATTATCATCAAAATTTATTATTCGAATTCTTAAATTACATAACATTTAAGGGATAATCAATACAAAGTTGACCGTCTGTCGGGCTGTACATGTGTGAACACATGAATACAATGACTAGAAAAAAAGAACGATTTAGACAAATGAAATTTAGTATATGATCGATCATATCTACAACATTGAAAATTTATATCAAATTTTATAGGTCAAAATACATATTGAGTTTTCTTAAATTACATAACATTTAAGGGATAATCAATACAAAGTTGACCGTCTGTCGGGCTGTACATGTGTGAACACATGAATACAATGACTAGAAAAAAAGAACGATTTAGACAAATGAAATTTAGTATATGATCGATCATATCTACAACATTGAAAATTTATATCAAATTTTATAGCTCAAAATACATATTGAGTTTTCTTAAATTACATAACATTTAAGGGATAATCAATACAAAGTTGACCGTCTGTCGGGCTGTACATGTGTGAACACATGAATACAATGACTAGAAAAAAAGAACGATTTAGACAAATGAAATTTAGTATATGATCGATCATATCTACAACATTGAAAATTTATATCAAATTTTATAGCTCAAAATACATATTGAGTTTTCTTAAATTACATAACATTTAAGGGATAATCAATACAAAGTTGACCGTCTGTCGGGCTGTACATGTGTGAACACATGAATACAATGACTAGAAAAAAAGAACGATTTAGACAAATGAAATTTAGTATATGATCGATCATATCTACAACATTGAAAATTTATATCAAATTTTATAGCTCAAAATACATATTGAGTTTTCTTAAATTACATAACATTTAAGGGATAATCAATACAAAGTTGACCGTCTGTCGGGCTGTACATGTGTGAACACATGAATACAATGACTAGAAAAAAAGAACGATTTAGACAAATGAAATTTAGTATATGATCGATCATATCTACAACATTGAAAATTTATATCAAATTTTATAGCTCAAAATACATATTGAGTTTTCTTAAATTACATAACATTTAAGGGATAATCAATACAAAGTTGACCGTCTGTCGGGCTGTACATGTGTGAACACATGAATACAATGACTAGAAAAAAAGAACGATTTAGACAAATGAAATTTAGTATATGATCGATCATATCTACAACATTGAAAATTTATATCAAATTTTATAGCTCAAAATACATATTGAGTTTTCTTAAATTACATAACATTTAAGGGATAATCAATACAAAGTTGACCGTCTGTCGGGCTGTACATGTGTGAACACATGAATACAATGACTAGAAAAAAAGAACGATTTAGACAAATGAAATTTAGTATATGATCGATCATATCTACAACATTGAAAATTTATATCAAATTTTATAGCTCAAAATACATATTGAGTTTTCTTTATTGTGCTGTGAAGTACAAAGCATGCCGTATCGAGTTAGTGTAAGAGAAAATGCAAAGGAAAATATTTCTATTGATTTAAAATTTATTAAAAGAATCAGATTAAAATAATAGTATTCGTTCTCTAGGATTTAGAATTGGATCATAACTTTCATAAACTAAACATGTGCTTAAAGAAAGTATTAGACTTCATAAATAAATAAATGTTTCCGATGAAGAATTGAAATTTTTTTAAAAGTTTAATAGAAATATCAACCCATAAATGGAGATATGAATTTCCTCACTTTGCCAGAGACATGGAGTCAAAATGATTCCATTGTTATTTATTTATTATTATTATTATTTGTCTTTTGTAAATAGCATTGGAATTTATTTTGAAAACACAATACATTCTGGAAATCATGCAGTTACCAAAAATAATAAAAAATATTAATATTAAAAATGTTAAATGTTATGATATTAAATGTTGGACAGATGTTATAAAAAAACCTAAACAATGAGTATTCACTAATGAGAGATTACACAATGAGAATTACACTAATGTTAATAATAACTGTTAGAATTTAACAAACAAAAATGAAGAATACTGTATTTTAAGAATATTTCTTTATTCTTTTTTTTCATTATTCAAACTAAAAGCAGTTTCAGAGTCACGGAGTCAATGACTCCATAAATAGCAACAAAAAGTTTGAAAAGGAATAAGTCGGTTATAAACAGGCATTCATACTAAAATTTTTGTCAACGTACTGCTGAAAGAACAACTTGCAGGTACTGAGGAGATGATTACATTCAAGGACAAAATACCACGTGATAATCAGAGCTAATGAACAACGTGGAGTCATTTTGACTCCCGTCTCCAGTTAGGGTTAAATTTGAACCATAGGAGAAATTTATCTTGACAATTTTTCTACTCTAAGAGGGACACATTTGGTTGAAATTAATCTTACTTTTAAATATTAATCCACAATTCATCCAAGAAATATAAATCTGCTTTATAATCCAATCAAGAACCTGAATCATAAAAAATTTCTATTTCAAGAATTATAAATTTACTTTGCAATCCAGTCAAGAACCTGAATCATAATAAATTACTTTTTCAAGAATTATGAATCTACTTTGCAATCCAGTCAAAAACCTGAATAAAAATATATTTTTTTCTAGAATTTTAAATCCACTTTATTAATCCAATCAAGAACCTGAATCATAGAAAAATTACTTTTTCAAGAATTATAAATCTGCTTTGCAATCCTGTCAAGAACCTGGATCATAGAAAAATTATTTTTTCAAGAATTATAAATCTACTTTGCAATCCAGTCAATAACCTGAATAAAAAAATACTTTTTCAAGAATCATAAATCTACTTTGCAATCCAGTCAAGAACCTGAATCAGAAAAAAAAAATTACTTTAGGTTAATATTTTTAATTTATAAGAAAAACTATATAATACTTTCGCCTTGTAAATATTTAAATTCCCTTTCTGATTTTTGATAAACGGTAGTTTTTTACATCTGCAAACTGTTTACCAAAAGAATACAAAGTATTTAATTTACCTTCCAGCAAAATATTTCCTTTTGGTTGTTTTTCCCAAATAACGTTTAGCATAAAGCTGAAATAATTTGTGGAAACCTTTCGGGCATTAACTCTAATCTGTTCTCCATTACAAACGCGAAGCTTTTCTGCAGAGTTTTAACGGATGGTTGGCAAATAATGGCAAACGGCGAAACTCCAAAGCTATTATCTCTTACACAAACCTTCAGAACGGGAGCTAAAACCACACAGAATGGCTTTTCCTACATTTTATAATACACACAATCTTCTTCCTACTCTACATCTGCAGAGCAGGTCCCTGGATATTATTTGATTAATTGCCCTCGAAGGAATCCTCAGCTCTACACGGGCTTGAAGGGAAGAAACTCTTTTCAACTTCATATTTATTTTACTTTCTCTTTCTTAGTCTCAATGTTTCCTCTATTTTTTTTCTTATCATTTTTCTTTTCTTCCCTCTTTCGTACTGTTTTCTTGCTGATAATAAATTAAGCTCTCATTTCTTTGCTTTCACTTAAGGAATAGCAACAACTTTTATGATGGAATGGACGATTTATCGAAAGCGGGGAATTGCTTCTCATAAATCAAGTTTTTGAAGGACGGGTGAAAACTTGTTGAGAAGTTTAAGAATATCTCTCCTCTCCGATTGGTAGAGAAGAATTGGGTCAAGATGAGTAAACGAATGGAAGTTGTGTTTCCTGAACACTAGGTGAATTTCATTGGATGATCTCTGTAATCTAATAAAGAGATGTCAATTGTTAATGTACTGGGTATTTCCGATGTTTGAATTATGTATTAAGGAAGGATTTCTCTTCTCTACTCTAGCTAATATGCTATAGAATAAATTTATGAATTCCAACTCGTTCTGAACACAACAACAAATCTTTTGTTCAATTTAGTACTGACTTGTTGCATTCTTTCATTTTTTTGGTCGTATTTTAGAAATTTCTGAATTGATTTATGGGTATCAGTTTCATTTAGTATCCAGACTTTTCTTTATACTTTGTACGTTATTCATCAGATTGACTTGCAGAGACTTGAAAAACTAAATTATGATAACAATGTAGTATCATCCAATACTTAGAAATTGCAATATTAAAAAAAACTATTTAACGATTTTAACATTTAGAATAAGCATCTAGTCCTCATTTTCTGATTTAAAGACTTATTTCTTTTTTTGGAGGAATTAAGTTCATTTGTATTTTTTTTTGACACTTGTAAGGTGTCGTTGAATTAATTCACGAATGTCAGCCTTAATCGTTGTCTCGTTTGATTTTATTTTTATTTGGTGGGTTATCATTTTGATATTTATTATATACTAAGGGCGATAGTGACTTATTAAATCATTTTCCTGATCTTGCACCCCATTAAAAACAAACGGAAAGACTGCAATATAAAGTAAAAATGTATAGGTATTTTTGTGAAAATGAAACTATAAATCCTTATATTAAAAGTAACAAGTTTTTTTTTTCATCTAGTATACTTCAGTTATCACAAAACAAATAAAAAGCTAAAGAGAAAAGTGTGATCATGTCATTTATAAAATAAATCCGTACATTTCCCCTCTGTTTTATTATGTGATCCATATACCACTATTTTCATCCCATTCTTCTCTTAATATATTTCAAATTTTGCAAATTTCTTACGAGCAAAAGCCTCAAATTTCCATTGTGATAAGAATAAAACCTGAAGCATTTTTTTGCTCCTTTAAAGTTAATCAATAAATAGTTTCCCTTTCCCTTCCTTCCTAGTACCAGATATGATGAGTAAGATTTCTGTATTTGTTAAGAAGGCCGACGTTAAGTTTGTTACATTTTTTATGCTTTTTAATTTCGAAGAAAATAATTTAGCTAGATTAATGCTGGGTTTACACTCGGCCAGTAGGCAGCGCATGCGCAGAAAAGGATTGATTTATGTTTGCCACAGTTTCATGATAGATTCAGACATTCCATGCTTGGCTATAAATTGCAGTTTTGGATTCCATGAATTTTTTTTTCAGAGCGTATCGTATAAAAATGATGTATATTTACACGAAGAAACATGGTAATTTAGACCAACATACCTAAATTTGGAAAACTAGAAGGAAAGTGATAGATAAAATAAAAAAAAAAAACACAACCCCACATCAGAAAGAACAAAGAGCAAAAAATGTTGGAATTAATCTACAATAAATGATCAATTTTTTCACGCCAAAAAAACCCTCCAAATTCCACAAATGCACGCGCAGTAAGAAAAAAAAATACAATACAGCGGCATATTGTTGTATCGTTGGTACAACAACTAATTACTTGTCATCGACCGAATTGTTTTCAGCCTTTCTACGCATACGCTGCCTACTGGCCGTCTTATAACTGGCCGAGTGTAAACCCGGCATAATGCCAAGAGCTTTGAAGTTGATTTTATAGCAGATTTCTCTATTTCCAGGAGTCATCAGTCAACAAAGACAGAAAGCAAATTTCGGTACATTATTCACCAAATTTCCATTCCTCACATACATAAAAAAAAAGTGTGATATTTTGGTGAGTGAGTCGACATTAATTTTTAAAAACAGGAAGTTTCAGTCAAGAAAACATACCTACCAGTTCCGCAAACATCCCATATGTATGATGATGAAATCCTGTTTCGAATTTCTTATTCTCCGGTTACTAAACTGAATCTATCAATTTACTGAATTCCTATTTATTTCATGTGAGAAATTCCATAAACATAATCTACCAAGACAAATATATAAGTCTCAGGAATCACACGCCTCATTAAGATATTTGTCTGCGTACGGAGGCAAATTTTTGAAAAATCCCTCAAATGAGCTATTTCAGTTCATTTTCTGGATCAGTGTGATTGCAAATAATGAAAAATATTGATAAGGGAATTCTGTATCAATTGAGATTCTGTAAAATGCATCAATTTGAGTAAAAAATAGTGAAAATTGCTCTACAAAAAATTCGATTGCATTTATTCTAATTATTTTTATACACAACGTACTTACAGCTATGGTAAAGGGAATGAACTAGAATTTGCATTTTGAAAAAAAGTCACAGTTAATCGAGTATTTCTGTTTCAAAAATTTTACAAAATTAATTGTTGAAAATTACATTAGGCAGCTCTAAAAGAAAAACTACTCAATTCAAAGTTATATCTCTAGTTCATTATAAAATGGCTTTGTATACATAAACAATGTCCAAAAGCAGATGTAATTGCCAATCCTTTCGGTATAAACACTACTCAAAACGTATTCTAATACGCGTGGCTTGCTGATAGAACATATCAAAAATTAAATTATAATTCAGGGAGATATGTATTTCATAAAATGTTGGAAAACATTCAACTTCTTCCAGTTTTCAGCTACAGTGATTTATAAAACCTCAAATATCTCTGTTTCTATTTATCGTCGAATTAAAACAAACACAGAATTGATTTGGTAACCCAAATAAATGGGTTTTAAAATAAAACAATAAAAATATTTCTTAAAGTTCACCAAAAACTGCTTTTTAAACGTAGACAAATACCTTAAGAAATTTAAGAAAATTTTCCGATTATGTCAAGTATCAAATGCAAATAATCATCTTAATATATATGAAAAATAATTTTCTTTTGATTCTAGAAAGAAAAGGTTTCTTTTCTATCTTAAATATATACTTTTTGAATGAAATTCTTAAGAAATCAATAGAAGAAAAAAAAATCGAATTATTAAGAATAAATATTTTGGAAAGTCATAAATATAAACGTAAGAAGAATCCATTAAAGACATTGAAAAGATGAAGGAATCCATACTTTTAGTAAAATAAATAGCGGCAAAAGATGTAAGAAAAGAATGAACAGTGGAAAAAGAAATAACTCTAATGCCATTTCTAGGTTGTGAAAAATATGCTCCAAAAATATTAGCTATTCTTTGATCTCTTGATGCTGCATTAGACTCAGAAAAATATTAGAGGCGCGTAACAAAATGTTACATGATTGGGAAAAGCGCATAAATGGAAAAAAGTAAACGAAATGTTACGACTTCATTCATGATTTAGTGAAATGTGTTACAAAATCAATAAGATAAATTTGTTTTCAGAATTAAAATTTTTCTATTCATGGAATAAATAAGCCAAATAAAGATGAAGTATATAAGTATTGCATCATTTTCCAGATTTAAAAAAATTTCAACATTTAATGTGAATTAAACCAGTATCTTTGAACCTTTCACTAAAAGATATAACATCTATGAAAAAAAAATACTCCATTCAATATGTGAATCGATTATTACTAATTTAATTCCCTTGCTTTACGAATGAATCTTCTTTTCTCAAATTAGGACCGCAGTTACCTGCTGCTCGGTGGCGGAACGGGAGGGTTTCAGGTTCGAGACACGATTCCACCGGAGAGCTGTCGTGCAAGCGGGGCTGGTGCACGTTAAACCTGTCGGGAACAAACGTCAACCCGCTGGTGTGGGATGGAAGCTTGGAGTGGGGGATGTCGTCCTCATCATCTGATCTCGGATCAAAATTCCAGGTCCACCCCAAAATAGCCCTAGTGCTGCTTTAAAAAGAAATGATAATATAAATAAACTAAACTTTCCATAAATTCACCAATCGAGCATTTTTTCTTTACTTCCATTGTATCACTTTATTATTTTTGATTGATAACTAGCTGCTGAACACAATTGACATTAAAATACAGTTTTACAGATAACCACTAAAGTAGCAGCTTTTTTTTAAGAAATCAAAATCCAGGAATGGGAAAAATATTATAAAAATGGTATAGTGTTTGTTAATAGTGTTTTATATTGGATAAATTATTCTATTATCATAAAATAATAATAAAGATACATTTATTATTATAAAGTAATAGAAAGCAAGAATCGAAGGAATAAAGTAAAGAAAGTATTTATCATTATAATGTAATAAGAAGGATGGATATGCTTGTTGACGCTCTCAAGGGCAAACCATTTGATCTACAGCTACTATATCTGGCATACATATTCCTTGGAAGGTAAAAATGTGCACCCGCACACCGTTTTTTAAAAGTTTTAATTAAAAGCTAAGAGAATTTTTTTGGCAACAACTTCTAAGAGTATTAGTGCACAAAAAATGTTTATATCATTTCAAAATTTAAAAAAAATATCTTTCTAGTGATAACATTTGATAGTTGTGCTAATTTTTCTAGAATTGTGATACATTTTATAATATTTTTGCCTTACTTTCAACAATAGATTATATTGTTATCCTGAAATTCAAACCGTTTTTATTATTTCATCATATATCATAATTATTTCCTTTTCAATAAATAATATCATCATTATTATTACATTTTATCACCCTTATTTCCAACAATAGATTACATTGTTATACTGTAATTCAGATTGTTTTCATTATTTCATCAAATGTTTAATTACTTAATATATTTCTATTGTTTAAAGATTAAGAAGATAAATTGTGTTCTACTATTGTGAAGTTTACAAGAAGAATAAAGAAGTGGATTACAATGCCGAGAAATTTAGAAGACTAATGAACTGGACATTTAATTTCGCTATGATGTCATGGGACTTGTCTCCATGAGAAAGGTTCATGTACATAATAAGCAGGAGATATGTGAGCAATTAAAATAACGCGATTTTAATGACTGACAATAATTCTAAATAATGAATTAACTGAAATTAAATATAACTAATATTCCCAGCGAGGAAGATGGTCGCCAAAGGCGGCCACTTAAAAATAAATACAGGAAACCGTTGCAACTTAAAATGAATCCGTGGCAGATTTCTAGCTTTCCAGACTATGTAGCTGCCTAGGGCCTCAAAATATCTCAGGTAGGAGTATTAAAAATTGTTATTAGTCTAGTATATAATAGTATCTTTCATTTGCATAGCATAAGGCATTTAATGCTTTCATACAATGTTATATCAATTTTTTTAGACATTATCTTTTTTTGGGGAGGGATTCGAGGAATTACAAATTCATGCTTTTTTTATCTGTTCGTTAATTCTCTGTCAATGATAAAAATTCAATCATTTCAGAAGGAGGAGGAGGCAAGGCACAAGTACTGTTTAATTTTTTTTTTTTAGCATCAGTTAAAGTGTATTACTTTTTTTTTTATCGAGAAGCTTTTATTTTAACTTTCATCAAGAATTCCACAGATTTATTGAGCAAGCATGTACATTGTACAACTTAAAAATAATTTGCAATGGGATTGATTGTAGAACATATAGAAGATTTAATTCTATTGTATTTTTGCTTTTGACAATTTGTAATCTATAAAACATATTGTCACGTAAATACTTTAGTATAGAACTCAATGACACACACAAGAAGTAGAGCTAAACCAATTTGTTAACTGAACTCAGAACTGAGAACACAGTGACTGACAAATCTTCTGCTTTTATACTAGCAGGGAAAGTTCCAGACTATTTTTCTGGAGATGGTAAGAAAAGCCAGAACACTTGTCTGGTAAACTAAAGATATATTCAGAATCTTCTGGAACACGAAATAAAGGGAGACATAAAATCAAGGAATTAAATATTTACACAAACTGTGAATCGCATTGTCTCTAGCGGGATTCGAACCCACAATCTATTGACCCCTTTGTCTGTAAATATGATAAATTAAAATCACTTTTAAATAAGATGAAATGTGGTATATGATCTTATACTAAATTTGTAGATTTCTATCAGATTTTGAGCAAAATCCTTTCAGAGGAAGTCTATCGATCTGGTTGTCCGAACATAAGTAAACACAATAACTACAAAAGGAAGAGAAATAAATGGACATATTAGGCGCACATATTTAATATTTAAAGTGTAGATGCATATCAAATTTGGAATAAAATTCCTGAAGGAATTAACTATCTGTCGGTTTGTATTTTCAGAAGCATAGAAACGTGATAACTCAAAAACACAATGGCTTAAATATATGAAATTTAATACATCATTTTGTGGCTACAATTGTAATTTTGTCCCAAATTTTGGACAGTAAATTCAATTTTTGAGTACTGTTAGCTATGTATATGCCTGGGATTAATTGCCAAAAAATTACCGAGAGGTACACGATATGCTCAGTGAAAATGCTAAATCAATGCCAAGATCAATATTTCTTACTTGCTGTTTGCCAAAGCCATATAAACTATTTGTGGCCTTTCTCTAGATCCACAGTTTCATGTGTGTGTGTGTGAGGGGTAAAATACCCTTTTTTAGAGAATATGTGAGAAAATTTTGGAGAGATCACTTCCACTGGCTAAATTCAGATATAATAATAAGGCAAAAATAGTAACATGTTTGGGTATTCCAATAAGATTTGCCTAGCCATTGAGAATGATTGTAGAGGAAGGAAACATCATTTTACCTTGGGAGTTACTTTCCTTGACTATGCTGGTAATTCAATAAGATACTGGCGTGAATTTAACCAATGTCCTTTCGTTTTTAAGGAATCTTTTTTCAGGGAACCATTTGGAGCTTAGGTAACTCACAAATCTTTGAAATAAGCATATATTTAAAGACAGGAGTTTTTTGTGGAACACGAATTTTGATTTTTTCTTAAGTGGAATTTGATATAAAGCGACGGAACAATAATTCAGACTTCATACTTTTAGTTGAATCTCGGCAAAGAAAAAAAAACACTCTTATAAAATTTATATAATGTTGAAGGCTGTTTGTGAAAATTATATATTGAATGAAACGGCTCTTTACAGATGGATAAAACACATTACTGAAATACCCGATGATTGTTAGGAACCTTGCAGGAGAACCTAACCAATGAGCCGACAAAAGAAAAATTAAATGTTGTGCCTTTTTAGTGATAACATAAATCACTAGCATTGTTTTCCTTCGGATGGATACAATTAGATAAAATTTGTTTATGCACACGATTCTGATAAAATCTTTAGGGTTGTGAAATTTGTTTGATGATTATAATCAAGTTCATGGCTATAATTTAACCACTACAGGAAAAAAATATGATCTTATTCAACAGATGTATTATAATGCGATGCCATTTGGATTTTATAATCCAAAACTATCCCATGGTAGCTGGGTTGAACTGATATAGTATGACGAAAAAGCAACTTAAAAGCATCGACTTGCAAGACCATCTAAAGTTACGATGGATAATAGGTATAAAGATTGGATACGTGTATTATTCCAAATAGGAAGAATGACGCCATAGTTGGGGTTGTAATGTGTTGATTGCAGTGCCCATTTAAACTTTCGAGGTGGCTCGGTCATTCAGAGCTTTCTTAACGCAAAGGTAAAGTGAAGATAATTATTTGTGGTTATTTATTAGACAAACCATGTGCAGATGAAGGAAAGCAAATATAAGTAGAATGAGCGCCATAGTTGGGGCTGTAATGTGTTGATTGCAGTGCCCATTTAAACTTTCGAGATGGCTCGGTCATTCAGAGCTTTCTTAACGCAAAGGTAAAGTGAAGATAATTATTTGTGGTTATTTATTAGACAAACCATGTGCAGATGAAGGAAAGCAAATATAAGTAGAATGAGCGCCATAGTTGGGGCTGTAATGTGTTGATTGCAGTGCCCATTTAAACTTTCGAGATGGCTCGGTCATTCAGAGCTTTCTTAACGCAAAGGTAAAGTGAAGATAATTATTTGTGGTTATTTATTAGACAAACCATGTGCAGATGAAGGAAAGCAAATATAAGTAGAATGAGCGCCATAGTTGGGGCTGTAATGTGTTGATTGCAGTGCCCATTTAAACTTTCGAGATGGCTCGGTCATTCAGAGCTTTCTTAACGCAAAGGTAAAGTGAAGATAATTATTTGTGGTTATTTATTAGACAAACCATGTGCAGATGAAGGAAAGCAAATATAAGTAGAATGAGCGCCATAGTTGGGGCTGTAATGTGTTGATTGCAGTGCCCATTTAAACTTTCGAGATGGCTCGGTCATTCAGAGCTTTCTTAACGCAAAGGTAAAGTGAAGATAGTTCTTTGTGGTTATTTATTAGACAAACTGCGTACAGATGAAGAAAAGTATATATGAGTAACCAGATAGGGTTTCACAAAGGACAAGGGATTTCATTCTTTTGTTTCTTCCAGAATCTCCATTTGTAAAGGTTATTTTGAGATTTCGTCTTCAATTGATCTGAAGGTTAATTTGATACTCCTTAGTTATGCAGCAGCATTTCTATTAATTAAGCACAAATTCACGTTCCAAGAAATAAACGCAGCCATTTCGCAAACTGATTATTTATTTAGTGGGCGCATTTTGACTAGTTTAAAACGCTTCACAGTTCATCCGGGTGATTTATTAAAGTGATCAAACTTAATGCAATTTTATTCATCTTTGAGAAGGAGAAGGTCGTTACGTTCCTGCGTCTCGGACAATCAAGCAAATGAGTTTTCCAAATTGTTGCTCTCAGTCATTATTTTGTTCAAAGAGCACTTTCTTTTACTAATTTCTTTTCCGATGTCTAATTATGGTAATTTCTTGAAATGATGATTTCTAATTTTCCGACCGCATTTACACAGACGGAGGCACTTTCTTGAGGAGGAGAAATTCGCATTAAGAGGTAGAGAAAGTTGCAAATTTCGCCCTATTGATTGCACCTTGTTACATTATTATACTCTTAACGATTCGATTTGCAAGCTACTCGTATATACATTCAGCTACGATGTATGCTTTCTTTTTTTTTAAGCTGAGAAATGTTTGCGATGAGGGGTGAGTTGTTATACGTTGCTGCTTGAATATTCAGATTAAATATTGGATTATGTTTTAATATAATGTTTGAACATAATTCTAATGAATTTATTGAGATTGTGTGATCAGCATTTTAATGGGCCGTTTGTATTTTTGGAACAGCAGGAAAATTAGTAAATGTTAGTTGTAAATTTTTCTTATCATTTGTGATAATATATTTTTTTGTATGATAAACATCTAGTTAAGTGATAATTGAAATGTATATTTGTTTTCCAAATGGTTCATTGCTTTATTGGTTTTTGGTGTAAATAAATTTAAATAATAAAAAAATTATTAAATTACTTTAAAAATGGGAAATATTTGATGCTAATAAATAATTACATCTTCTTTACTAGGTAATCAAAAGAAAATGAAATTAATTACAATCTTATTGTTTATTGGAAATCAAAAATAACATTTGAAAGTTTAAATGCAATACAGTTATCAATGTTCTTTAGAAGCCCCTGCAGAAACATGAACGATATCGAGGCGATACAATAACTTAACCCACATTTTTTAGATATAGATATTTTAAGTTCGTGAACGTCAGCTGGCACCGTTGGTTAGTAGAGGTTTTCTTCGTTTTGATCTATTCCCAGAAAAAAAAATTGAAATAAGTGAATGAAATTTTTTTTTCTTTTTCTTCTTTCAAAGCTTTATACCACATATGCAGAAAAAAGTGTAGGATCAATTATCGTATTGTCTCTATATGAATCGTGTTTCTGGAGAGGCTTACATTTGAACACTTATAACTGTGTTGAATTTAATTTTTCGACAATCATTTTTGATTTCCATTGAACATCAACAAAAAAAAGATTATAATTAATTTTGTTTTCTTTTAATAATTTTGTAAGTTTGGGATATTCATTTGTATATACCTATATAGTGTAAATATTTTCTTCCCAGCAGAAACTTTTGTAGTGGTTTCACCAGAATTTACGCTTTACTAGGAATGCAGTTGGCAATTTATGGATATTTATATACAGGGTGATAAAATAAAAATAATGCAGACAAAATTAAAAAAGCTGGAAAAAAAGCAAAAGTTATAGATACAACAGCTATCTGTATGTGATGGCTGAAGTTTGTATCAAAACAAATTAAAAACAAATAATGCGAACTTCAATTGAATCATGCATTTTTTTTTACAAATATCAGTCACCACAGAAAATATAGAAGAGATTTATATATATTTCTCAATTTGAAACGATTATATCTAAATTATAAACTATTTTAAATTTTTTGCTAAAAACTACTTGATCCATAACTACTTGAGAACGATAATATAGATGTGCACCATTCGGATGGTAGTGCCAATAAAAATGTTTAAAGGACATGAGGTATTTTTAAAGTAATTTAAAGTCAATTTCTTTATTCGCGTTCTTCTGAAAATATCCCTTATGCTAGTAATCCATTCGATGCAGCTGAGTCGGGAACAATTCACCTGGTGCTCGTTGCGCTGTCAATGCAAATTATTACTTGTCTAGTACTTTAACTGCGTCAATTAGCTGATCCATTTGAAATTTGAAAAAGTATTTAATGACATAAAAATTTAATTTAATAATTAATTTCAAGTATGAAACTTTATTATCTGTTTAGATTTTACATTAACATAAAATAGTTTGAGTAAATAAATTTCATTGTATTTTATAACAGTGAACTCGTTAAAGATTTTGATCGCGATGAGTCTAAAAGAGTTTCCCTTTTTTAACATATAGTATACAAAATTATTATTTTGTATAGATAAGTTATAAGAAACTAGTTTTAAGAAAGCGTAACTCTTCTAAATTTTTTTTTTATTGAATAAAAATTATTCAAAGCGATTGCAAAACATAATTTTTTTTGTTGCAAATAACCTTTTACTTAATCAATTATATTTAAAATCTAATTGCTCCGGCCGAAAGAGTATAAAATGTCACTTCCAAAGTGAGTGTAAATTCTTTTTATAGCCATAATAAATTGGAATTTTTTGAAAATTGCACAATTTTGTCCGAGTTCTAAAATGTTGACTGAAGCTCCCTATTACACTTGTAATTAAAAACAATCAATTGATTTTGATTTAATGTACTTATGTATACTTAAAAAAATAAAAATATATATGTACTTAAAAATATATATAAGCTATTTAAAAAATTTATTAGAAATGTTAATCTTCGACGCATATTTATTCATTAATATAATCCTGTTTGTTTATCATTTTATAAATTTGTTCCAATTAATGAAACATTATTTTTGACAAAGTATTTTACATGCTTCATACATTTAGAATATTTCAGAAATTTGCTTTATAAAATAAACAATTATAAAAATAACCATTTTAGTATATATATATAAAGCTTTTTTTACATTCTTATTTAAAATAATATGTTCATCGCTTTTAAAAAGAGAATTTGGTGAGTGGTTTTTCAATAACTTCCTATTGAGCTAAAATTTTGAAATTCTGTTGATTTATATGTTTTCGATATTAATGCATTATTTTAATATTTTCAAAACTTAATTATCTTTTTATTGAATACTTAAATAAATTTTTGTTCCATTTATTTTCTGCCACCTAGTAACAAATCTGATCAAAACTGATCACGCGATTCTAATTTTCATAATAATAAATTATAAATTAGATAACAAAAGTAAGAGCATGATTAAAGAAAGCCTACCAAAAGGCATATTCTTCTTTTTAAAAAAATGTACTTTAGCTAAATTTATTTTTTAATAATTTCGCTTTTTAATTCTTTGATTTGCAATACTCCAATATCTTTAAATTATACAATTATTTTTTATAATCAAGCTTTTCAAAGAATATTTCCATAATATTTAAATATTTCAGAGAAATAAATAAATCATTGACTGTATCACTAATAAAAATAATCTTACTGCTAAAATGCTAAATAAGTTATATTCTTTTTTATTATTTAAATAAAGTTTTTTTTAATATTCCAGGCTATAAAGGTTCTTAGTAAATATTCATAATAAATCATTGATTTATTATGAATAATATATAAAGTAGTTAATTATTAGAAAATGGCCTTAACTATCTAAGATATATTTCAATTCACATTTATACAAAAATTTAGACTTATTTTGGGAAAAAAAATATTTCAGTGCTTGTGCAACACATTTCAATAAATTATATATGAGAAAAAAAACTTGAAAAGTTCGTATCCCTTTTTTATATCTGCTTTTCCCAGTCTTGTAACATTTCTTCCCGTAGCTCGAATATTTCTCTCACTCTAATGTAGCATTAGGAGATCAAAGAGTGGCTGATATTTTTGGAGCATCCTTTTCGCATTCTGGAAATGGCATTAGAGTTGTTTCTTTTTCCAAAGTTCGCTCGCTTCTTAGATCTTTTGCCGCTTCTGATTTGGCTTAACATACGTCTTGCATCACGTCTTCAAGTCATTAATGGATTCTTTTTTTGCATTTATATTCACTATGCTTTAGGCATTTTTTCATGTTAAACAGTTGAATTTTTTTAATTAATAGTTTAAAAATTATCAAAAGAAGAAAAATACGTCGTGTTTGATGTATGAAATTTATTTTTCATGAGAATTCATGACTGGATATTAACTCTAAAGTATGATTTTCAATTTATCTTTATTTTGTCGAATATGCACTTAATTTGCACGCGCAACGATTTATAGTCGACTGATTTCATTAAATTCATTTTTCTAATCCTATTAAATCTTATGAAGGAATTTTAAATAAATGCATTCCAAATTCATAGACTAGGAAAACTAATATTTCAAGTGAATAATCTAGTAGCCAAAAATGGCTAGTATTGAATAAATAGTAATCAGCCATTTTTTTAAAGAATGGTGAACTATAGAATTCTTAGAAATTCGTTTAATAAAAACCTATTAGTACATAGTAGTTTGGCTTCAAAGTTTCAGCTTCCAGATCAAAGATTCCATAAATTGGGCCACATTATGCCTACGATTTGGTCTTGGGTCTCATAAAATTAATACTGATGACACATACCATCCTGGATTTAAAATTTCAGCTTCGAGATCAGAAATTCCCTGAACGAGGCCACATTACGCCTATGATTTGACGTGTCTTTGGTCTTTGATTTCATGAAATCTGTGGTTAATCCTGATGGCACATGCCATCCTGGATTTAAATATTCAGCTTCGATATCAGAAATTCCATGAAGAATTCCATGATTCCCATATTACACTTAAGATCTGACATGCCTTTGAACTTGGTTTTCATAAAATCTGTGGTTAATCTTGATGATGGTGTACTGAGGAAGCTTACTGCTCCAGGCGATCATTTGGATGCCGTCCATATCATATGAGCACTTTTCAAAATTGTGAAGTGCGTCCCCCCCCCAAAAAAAAATCGTGCATTTACAAAAAGATTTTAATCTATTTTATTTATTAGCAATTAAGAAGATGCCAAAAGGAGAAGAATTTCAGGTTGTTTTCCTTGATAAATACTAAAATATTATCAGATTTAAGGAATATATTACGAAAATGAAATATTTACTGTCATTATTAAATTTCATGCATTAGAAATTGAATTTATGTACCTTTTGAATTTTCTAAATTTTGCTGACGTATATTAATATTAATGGTGATTTAATAATTGAAAAATACACGGACAAAATGGATTTATTTGAATGAAACAAGAAAAAAAATTAAAGCACCGATTATTTTTTCCCCAAGACAAATAAATTGAAATATATGAAGAAAAACCTATATTTTTACTTATTTTTCTTTTCTCTAATATAAAAATTTTTGGTCGAAGCTAAATGAAAAAGTTAGAATGAACTATGCTTAAGAAATTTTTCTATCATTTTTCTGGATTCATTTAAAAGTTGAAAACTACTTACTGAATTCTTAGAAATGAATCATGATTCATTTCTAAGCAAGTCGAGAAAAACGATAAGGTACGAGTCAAGACATTATATAAGATTAAAACTCATGGTTTAATTCATCAGATTCATAAAAGTGACAAAAATGAAAACGAACTTTAACAAGGAGGTAAAAAAAATCGTTAATAAACGGGACAAAGGACTACGTGTTGAGTCCGAAATGTTATAAGATTTATGAGTATATATGCAGTATTATCCGTTGAGTGTCTTTGACATATGATGGTTAATATAGAGAAATAGAATCCTCTTCTAATCTATATTTCATCCATCAGAAATATCCAGTACCTTAACAACTCGATTGGTACCTCTATATTAAATTACAAAGATCATCCACTGAAATTCATCTAAAATCATGAAAAGTAATTCTTTTTCATTATTCAACATAATCTAATTCTTCTCAGCCAATTGGAAAGTAAAGATACACCTTAAACTTCTCAACAAATTCCCTCCTACCCTTCAAAAATTTGATTTACGAGAAGTAATTCCCCGCTTTCGATAAATCGCCCATTCCATCACATAAGTTGTTGCTATTCCTTAAGTGAAAGCAAAGAAATGAGAGTTTAATTTATTATCAGCAAGAATATTGCGTGAAGTGAAATAAAAAGAGGTAAAATGATATAAAGAAAAAAGAGAGCTTTGTGACGAAAGAAGGAAAATTAAAGTAAATATGAAGTTGGAAAACAATTTCTTCCTTTTGAGCCCGTAGAGCTGAAGATTCCGTCGAGGGCAATTAATCAAATAATATCCAGGCCCCTCTATGCTGGAATAGAAAGAAGATTTGTATGCAATAAGAAGCAGGGAAGACCATTCTGTGTGGTCTTAGCTCCTGTTCCAAAAGTTTGTGTAAGAAATAATGTAGAGTGTCCCGAATATAACGCAAGATTTGAATTTGTCATTATCCGTGTAGTAAAGTGTTGGCAAACCTATTGAAAACTACAGTTGATAGTTTAGGGTTAGTAAAAATGGAATGTTATATGACGGAACAACGTGTTTTCCTTGTTGAACAATATTTCAAAAATATGGAAGTGTGTCGATCACAGTTCAAAAATTTGAGAGTTGGTCCCTTAGATAGTGTGATTTAACACCATTTGATTTCTTTTCATGAACTTATTTGAAGTCAAACTTCTATGCCAAACAAGCCCACAAGCACACGTACTCTGAAGGAAGAAATTCAACGCTGCACCAACGAAATTCAGCCACATTTATGATAAATGGTCAAGAAAAATTTCCACAAAAGAGTGCATATATGCCAGTAAAGCCATGGAGGCCGTTTTCTCTATGTGTTATTCCATACATAATACATCCTGTATGCTCTATGATTCAATAAAAATATAGGAATTTAAAGAAAAGAACTTTTTTTTTTATTTCATTCAAATCGTACATTAATGCGTTGTTCTATCGTGTAACGCTCCATATTTTCTCATCCTAAACTATCAGATGTCAAATGGGTTTTTTTAATAGAGTTGGCAACACTTTATTGCACGAATAGGGGCAAATTCAAATCTTACGTTAACTTTGGAACATCCTTTAGCTTTAGAGTTTCATCATTCGCCAGTATTTTCCAACCAACCGTTAAAACTCTGCTGCAAAAGCTTCACGTTTGGAATGGAGTACTGATAAGAGTTATTGCCCGGAAAGATTCTACACATTATTTCAGTGTTATGCTAAATCTGGAGAAGTAACAAAATCAAATGCTTCACTGAAAGGGAAATTAAATACCTTGTATTCTTTTCATAAAGAGTTACACAAAAGAGAAATTTATTAAAATCGTATTTTAATATTTGAGAAATATAGAAATTATTTTAATATTTGGAATGCTGAAGTATTTTAGTATTTTAATATTTTTATATTTGGTATAAGGTAAGTATTTTAATATTTGGAATTTTAAGAAAGTATTTTAATATTTGGAATGCTAAAGAATGCGCACTTTATTGTTTATGGTTTATGTTTATAATTACAAAAATTGCCCATTGTTGTAAAATCGTTCACGAAAAGATTTTTTAAAGAAAAATTTAACCTTAATTGAATGCGAAATCATGCCAAATAGGGATTTTTCCGAGGGACAAATATGAACCTTTAATGCCTCTTCTTAAACTTTGGAAATTATAATTTGAAATAATTATTTATTTTTAAAATTAACGTGAATTTCAAATACTTGATTTCAGCATCAAATTAGTTAAACAAATGATTGATTGTATGATCTTAAGTATAGTGAAACCTAAAGCGCAACTCCAACCTTTTACATATAAATGTAGGTTTGAGTGTGATTCTCCGACCCGATTAAAAATATAAAATTGGAAGTCGAACACAATAGACGTATTATTAAAAGACGTACATAATATTTAGAATAAGAAAAACAATTAAAGAAACCAAAAAAAGAATAAAGAAACCTGACTGTCTTTTATACCAATTTAAAAACCAGGTATCACATTGCCAACAACGTCAACGCATTCAAATTCTGCTTTCTCCTCTAGTTGCCAATCGGACTGAGAAAATATAAGCGCCATGATGTAATTGCGTGTTGCCATCGTGTAGAACTTGATTCCTATACCACATAAATGTCAATTCATTGAAAAAAATTTCGAAATCAAAATTTTTAAACTTTTATGCATTGCTATTAGGGTGTCCCAAAAGTTTCTTTCTCATCGCGCTATGAATGGTCTTATCTGGCTCTGCTTGAGCAAACATGCAGGCTTATCTGTTAGCCGTCTATGTCATCGGTTTCAATCGTACCAGAGTTCTACTACACCCCAAGCCAGGACAATACCCCCAAAAAAGTTCTTTTGTCGATTTGGTGGTATTGTAAAAGCGTAATTTTCTACGAACTGCTTCCTCCAGGTAAAATAATAAATTCTAAGAAATACTGGCATCAACTGGATCAATTGAAAACTGTCATAGCAAAAAAAGCCAAGAATTAATGAACCAACGATGCGCTGTTTTTCGTCATGTCAACGCGATACCACATATTGCATTAGTCGTAAGAGAGAAGCTCTTACAGTTTGATTAGGATGTTTTACAGCATCCTGCATACTCCAGATCTTGCTCCATTTGATTATTACTTCTTTCTGTCCTTTAAAAATTCTTTTCGAGGTAAGCTCTTTAAATACATCAGCGAAATAAACGCGCATCTAGAGGATTATTTCTAGTCCCAAACACAACAATTTTGGTAAGAAGGCATATTGAAGCTTCCTGAGAGATGGCAGAAGGTAACAGAGCAAAAGGTTCTTATAAAACTAAATAAATAATATCGTAAACAGTAAATATTGTGTATTTATTTCATATTAGAAATAGAAAAAAAAACTTATGGGATACCTTAATATTTAAAAGAATTAAAAAGAAGTTAAAATAAAAATTATAACATAAAAATATAATTATATTGAAATTATAATGAAACAATTAATATCTCATCTAAGATGACATTTCTATATCCGAATTATTCTCGATAAAAAAATTGAACTAAAATTTTTTTATTTGTCTCATAAACTAGGAAAAATATACGTAGCACAAATTCACTTCTTTTAATAACATTTCCCTCAATTAAAAAAATCATCGCCAAATATCTCTAGAAATATCTCACATATAAATCATCATAAATTCTCTTTCACCAAAACTAAAGAGTCAATAAGTCAAAATAGGGTCTTAAATCCCTCCTCCCTTCCAGAAAAAAAATATGCACCGGATTCCATTTCAGACTTAATAAGATTTATCTCTACTCATCCATCTATCTTTAGAGCAAGACGGGGAGGGGTGGCAAGAAAGTCTTCCTTTTCAAAACGGCATGATCGTTTGGCCTTTGTTTCCATTCGAGCTATAAATCAGCCAGAACAAACTTCACTACAATATTTTCCGAAACAGAATCACCTCCCAAAACACGATAAGGGAAAAGCAACACCGACAGAAAATGCTGGAGAATTTATATACGCGCATTTTTGCTCGTAGTTGCTTTTTCCATAAATCACAATAGGAAAAATCTGGCCTCTATATTTCACATATTTATCGCCTACCCTAATCTGTGCATGTTTCTAAAGGAAAAGGGGGGGGGAGGTCTTCGAGTTTTTAGTGCCTTTTTAGAGCAGAAGGAGGAAGGTAGACGGTGCTGTTTAAAGGATGGTGAAGTTCTTCCTCAATCGCTGCACGCTCCAGGTAATGTTCCTTTGGCGTGATTTATGTCGGATGGTATGGCCAATCAGCCGCCAAATGGAGTATGAATTGCAGTTTTTTCTTTGTGTAAAGCCCTTTTTTATGAGGATAGGGTGGCTTCATTGATTTGCCTTTATTAACAGAGATAAGGCAAATTTTTTGTTTAGGGTTTAAACTTTTTTTCAGGTATTTTTACAATGAGTAATGCAGGAAAGGAATATCTATAGGTCGTGGATCACTTCCTCATCAACAGCTGAAGCTTGGTCATTACAACAGTAATAGATGCAGTGCTTCCGCTATTAATCTCATGTCATGGAATAATAAAATGTGAATTCTGGTGTAAAAAAATACAATAAATTCTTTAAATGATTTGAAAATAACGAACATGATCCATTTTAACTACTGAGTATGAAACTTTATGAAGTGGACCTTTTATAAAGCAATATGGGATCATCAGAGGTATAGTGTATTATGTTAAGGCATGAGTAAGAAAGAGGATTTATAGACTTTTCTTCTCCAGCTGTACTCTTAACAATCATTAAGGTGGGTTTACACTCAACCAGTTATAAGATTCCAGTAAGTCACGCAGAATAAAAATTGCTCACACGCAGAAAGAGCGGACAATCGCAAGTTCTTGTCTCGAGGCAGACAAATAATTACTACTGTACAGTTTTTGTGCATGCATGGTCTTACTGTATGGATTACAGCAGACTGAGTGTAAACCCACTTTTATTTCTAACATCAGTAGATCGGTGCATGCTAACATAATAAAGGCCTATATGGTTCTCTGCTACTACTTTCATCCAATGAAACATAAATGTGGACTAGTTTCCCTGAAAGTCCTTTAGGGCGGCAATCTGTTTCCATATATCAGATTGATTGTAAACCTGAAGAACTTTTATAGAATCTGCTTTGCATCCTACATAGATATTCCTGTCATTTTGGCCAGTAAAAGATTTAACACACTCTATTTTAATTCTCTGATTTGCTTAGAAAGTGGGATTAGAGCCATTTGGTAAATGGTTCTAATGGTTATCTTAATTCGTGGACTTGCTTAGAAAGTGGAATTAGAACCATTTGGTAACTGATTCTAATGGCTACCTAAATTTGGGGACTCACTTAGAAGGTGCAATTAAAACTATTTGGTAAATGGTTCTAATGAAAGGACCTGAAATCTCATTCTTAGTTCTCAAGGGAATGAAACCTCATACCCAATTCTCCAAGCAATCTATCGCTTTTATGTTACTCACGTTAAGCCGAGAATTATGTTACTCACATTCTCTTTTTTAAGAATTAAGCCTCACAAAATTCTTAAAAAGTTCTTTAGATGATGGAATTACTGCAGAGTGTCGTCGAAAATATTTACCCAATTTGGAATCTTAAATCTCATGGTCGTAATAAAAATCGATCAAAAACCGAATTCTTATCAAAATAATTGAGCCTCAGGTCATTACTGCTACAGATCCAGAAAAGTTTTTTCTAGTAACTAATTTACCTTTATTTCCCCTGAAACTTAGTTCAAGAACAAACAGTTAAATATATCTTTCCGATCAATAATAGTTTAAGCAATAATAGTACTTACACTTTTAAGATTAAAATCGGGGTTAAAAGATACTGCATCAACAAAAACGCAGCATTGATATAAATAATTCTTAAGATTAGATAATTACCAAACGTATAATTATAAAAATCTTAAGATTAGAATAATCGATGTCCCTTCATTTAATGCAGCTATTATGCAATGCACGCATGACCAAATAATGAGTTCTTTTATGTGGAATTAGAGGAAGTCTTTTGAAAAACATAATAATTTTTTTAAAGATATCTACTCGTCTTGGCGCTTAGCTGTTCGGATCGTTGCGATAGCAATATGGATACAGTAATCAGATTAAAAATGACCGTCACAGGCTCATGTATTAACCTCTCATGTAGAGGAAATATGACTAACATTGGACATTGGATATATGACTTAACATTGGATATATGACTAACAATATCCCACTATCATTGCCGTATTCCCCTTTCCAATTGTAGGCAGGACAAGTTTGATAAAACATGAAAATATACTCCTTATGTACTTTTTCATGGCACCTCCTAACGAATATGAATAATATTCACCTCCTAACTAATATGAATCCCTATTGACAAAGAGAATGCAAATGATGATATTATAAAGGGTGACCCAAAATTACAGTGAGATTTCAATTTGCCACTATCCGTACAGTAACGTGTTGGCAACCCTATTAAAAAAACCCATTTGACAGCTGAAAGTATAAAGTAAGCAAAAAGGGAGCGTTAGAACAGAGTGTTTTCAATGTTGTACTATATTTCAAAGATAATGAAAGTCTGACAGCAGTCTTTGAGAATTGACCCCCTAGATCGTGTGATTTAACATTCTTTTTACAGGGTTATTTGGGGTCAAAGGTCAATGACAAAAAGACCACAACCACGCATGCATTGAAGGAGGAAATTCAACGATGCATCAACGAAAGTCAGCCACATTTATGCGAAATTGCCAAGTAAATTTCGATAGAAGAATGCGTATGTGCCAGCAAAGCCGTGAATGCCATTTGCCCTGTGTGTTATTTTATACATAACCCTATCCTGAATATTTTGTGGTTCAATAAAAATAAAACAATTTAAGAAAAAAAGCTGTGTTTTTTATTTAATTCAAATCTTGCGTTAAGGCGTTGTTCTATCATTTAACCCTCCATTTTTACTAACGCTAAACTATCAGCTGCCAAATGGATATTTTTTAATAGAGTTGCCAACAATTTACTGCACGAATGGGGCAAATTCAAATCTTGCATCAATTTTGCGACACCCTTTAATTGGAGAGATAGTTTATTGGAATTTATTCCATTATTTAAATTTAATTTTTAATTTAACTTAAAAAAAGTGTTGTTGTTTGACATCGATTATGCGAAAGAAAGATAAAGAAAGCTTAAGATATTTGAAAACGGATGTAAAAGTCTAGAGCATATATACATTATAACTAAACTGTATCAAAACTTTTGCATCATAAAACGATTCAATTTACTTAATAAATACTTTATTTTAAAATATTCGATATTCATAAAGGAAATGTTTTAATTTTTGACTTTATTTCCCCATTATATTAAAAATCAAAATTTTTAAACTGAAACGACCCCCACTAAATCACTGCTGTAAAAAAAAAGGCAACTAGTTATATAAAAACATCGCTATGGTAATTACTTGCTAGTTAATCTGAGTTAACATATTTGCTCAATACATGCTTACACCAGTTTTTTTTCCCATTAATGTCCACATCCAGACAGCGAAGTCTGCATGTATAACATAAAATGGACAGTTAAAAAAAGTTACCAAAGTAGCACTCAGGCAAATTTATGCATAATCTTCCTAATTAGATAAAAAGAATTATTCGTATAAAACATATGTTAGTTAAAATGTGAATTTCATGAAACAAATCCTCTATTTCATTTGCTACTGTATAATGTGACTATTCGACCATACAATTAATTCAGTAACATAATTACATAAATATTTAGTTTGTGTAAGAGTAAATATTTATTTTTCTACTGTCGTTATTCTTTGCTTATAGTTAGAAAGATATAATGTCTGCAATAAAATGAAAGTCGATCTGAAATAATGAAATAATTTTATTTTTTGAGATGTAAAAAAAGGAGAGATTGTTTAAGATATTATTTTAAATCTATTTTTATTATTTTAAGTGTTATTGTTTTTGAAATTTATTGTGCCTGTTTTGATTTAATGTTTGGCACATAGCAAATCTTTTATTAGATAAATTCAATTAACAAAAATGGATTGAATTAATAGTTATTCATTCACAATCCCATTTATATCTATTTCGTTTTCTATTTTATTTATTAATATTAAACAGTTTTAAAGAGTCCTTTGCTTCCCTGTTACCCAACCTAAAATTGTATGCTGTTTTGTATTATTAGTATCCGACAATTTTACTTATACAATTCCTGGCGTTCGAATCACAGACTGTCTTCTCCATTGGGTTGGGGGGGGTCACAAATGACAATGAAAAGTATCCGGTATGATGGTTGGTGGGTAAAGAAAAGGTAGGGGATGGCTACTCTCCATCTATGATGGGACATATATCACACGGGAAGAGTTGTACCGTGGCCGGTGATGGACTCAATCACAGTTATTGCCAGTAATGCTGTTACGGTGGTCTGGTCATTCATTTTCTTCCGTGTGCTTTCAGGCTAGTCGGAGTAGTCAGTTTGTGATTACCAAAAATCTTATTATTGAAGTTCGCAATCCCATTCGTAAAATTCTATGCGATTTGGTCTTATTGTTGTTAAACAATTCTACAGAATCATTTCTTTTTTTTCTGTTCTTTTATCTCATTCATATTAAACAATTTTTGAAATTATTCGATCGTCTTATTCATAAACATTCATTTGATCGTCTTATTCAACTGAACAATTTTGAAAACTCACTTGTTAGGTTTCTTTGCTTTCCCCTCCGAAATTCTGTATCAGTTTTTCAATTAATATTGGGAAGTTTTATGTTATCAATTATTCGAATTATTCCGATATTAAAATTCCATGTTCCGTTGTCATCTAGTATTTAAAAAAAAAGAAAGATTGCATCACTTTTTTCTTTCTTCCGACTCTATTTTTTTTTTAAAACTAACACTGAAAAATTTTTCCGAATCATTTATGTGACTTCATATAGTTCCAAATTTTATATTATTTTGTCTTACTGATATTAATTTCTTTTAATGATTCAGTTATTCTATATTTTCGGAATTAAAATTCTTAGTTGCTAAGTTGTTTAGTAATTTTTCAATTAATAAACAACTTTATTAAAACTTATTTTTTTCTTCTTTTTATTCCACACCTTTAATCTAACTACCTGACCAATTCCTACTTACATTTTCAAAAACTTTAATTTATAACACTCTGTGGTTAAAAAAATTTAAAATATATTTCATTGCTGTATTATTACAGGTAGGATATGTTCATTTAACGTTTCTGTCGAAATAACTATCCTACAACAAATATGTCTTTTTATAATGTGGACGTTATTGTTGTTACTTATGGCACTTGCCACAGACAAGCCCTCTGACGAAGTTAGCGATTTTAAGTCGAGTTTGTGCAGTAGCTTCTGAAGGTAAAGGCTCCTGAGCACCAGAGGGCAAAAGTCTGACTTCTAGTTCATATGAAGATGACACTCACTTTATAGGAGGACTCTTTCACACACCTCAGAGATAGAACACAGGGAAAAGAACAACCATGCCAAAACCGGGGCTCGAATCCGGGAAGCCCAGGTCACTAGGAAAAACCGCTACCTCAAGGCCAGGACGCCGGTACAATGTGGATGTAAATACAGAATGCAAGATTTCTTTAGCTATATCTGATCTTCATCGTTACACTTCTTTTTGACTTGAGAATCCTTGGAATGAATAAATTTTTCAATGAGGCTTTAATAGAATTGGATTTCGAAACTGGAACCCTCTGGTGTAATGACCGAGATCTTAACCCTAGGCCTCCGAGGGAAACATTGAACATCAAAGAAAATAAAAATTCTGATTATTATTTTGAATGAAGCAGGGAATTCCTATTACTACGAAATACAATGTGTCATTAAAAGATGTATTATTTGGAACATTATATTTTAATGCACTGTGGTGACGATGGATTTGACTCCATAAAAGAAATTTTCACATACAATAATAAACGCCGCAGATGCAAAGATTTTAAAAGAATAGCAAGCCCAAGCAGCAAAAGATCGTTGGCCAACCATTGGCCAAGCATCGCCCCACGGAACGAGCGAGATTGGGGCGAGATCGGAGGCGATCTCGCCCCGACATTGGTCATGTCCCCCGGCGGTACGCCGCGCGATGGTCGCCCCGACTTGTTTTCGACGAATTTGCCGATCCTTTGGCGACTTGTTATTATCACGGGCGACGTTATACCAAGCATTTCGCGACCTGTTTTATCAAAGGGCGACCCAATACCAATCATTTCCCGATGTGTTTTAACAATCGGCGACCCAATACCAATCATTTCCCCTTGTGTTTTAGCAATGGGCGACCCAATACCAATCATTTCCCGATGTGTTTTAACAATCGGCGACCCAATACCAATCATTTCCCGATGTGTTTTAACAATCGGCGACCCAATACCAATCATTTCCCCATGTGTTTTAACAATCGGCGACCCAATACCAATCATTTCCCCATGTGTTTTAGCAATGGGCGACCCAATACCAATCATTTCCCCATGTATTTTAGCAATGGGCAACCAAATGCCAATCAATAGGCAATTTATTTCTGAACACTTGCTGGTGTCAAATTGAAATATTAGTTTAATGGTTATTCAATTTTCTCAAACTCTAGAAACTAGTGTCATAATATTTAAAACTATCATACTTTCAAAATTTTGTCAAAAGCCTGAAAATACGAGATATTTTGAATAGTTTACTTTTCTTTTTTACCTATTAATAATAGTGTTTGTTATTTATTTTGATAAATTTAAAATTCCATAAAATACTTGTTTTCGATAAAAATTCATGGAAAATGTCATTCTAACAATTCCTCCAACTTTTTTTTAACTATTATTATAGCATAGATTTTACCACAATTTTACCCTATAAAATGTTTAAATGACATTTTTTTACTGTTCTTTAAAAAAAATAAACAAATGTTAAAATTATATGAAATAATTTTAAATTTGATCCCCTGAACATCTATCTACATATAAGATTTATTTCCTTCATTGATATTTCCTATTTATTTTCATTGTTTAATGCATGGGAAGAAATGTTAACATAATCATAGTTTCAATTATATAATTAATCAGTATAATTTTAACTGATATTAGAAATTTAAAAGTAGATGTATTATATATATTGCCTATATCATTTGTTTTTAAAAGCTATTTTATAAAAATTCGAAACAGAAAAATATATAATTCCTATTAAAAAAATATATATATATTTTTTTTTACTATACACACTTTTATATTGCTTAATGTGAGCAATAAACAAATAATTCCTAAAGAATAATGAATAAAACACAAATTCCTATTTTAACACCCTAAAATTTAATGCATTGGTTAAAAATAGTTTAAAACACTAAATTATATAATTCCTATTATATGTTTCTTCAATAGAAAATATTTTACAAGCACAAATTAATAAGTTACTTCAAATTTCTAATATTTTCATAATTTATGTTTAGTGAGGTTTAGATTTGTGGCAAAATAACAAAATTTGATCAATGTTAAACCCCGAATATTTCACAAATATGTTTCATAAAAATTCCATATACAAAAATGTAACGCTTCTTTCAATTTTACTGATTCTATTTACTATTGATTTTACAAAATTACTTCATGAAGAAATTTTATACCTCATTATAAATTTTAGTGTTAGCTAATGTCCAATAGATAACATTTTACAAGCACAAAATAATAATTTACTTCAAATTTCTAATATTTTTTTATTATCTATGATTAGTTTGATTTTATGGCACAAGAATTAAATTTGATCTTTGATTAACACTGAATATTTCTCAAAAATTCCATACACAAAAATGCAGCACTTCTTTCAATTCTACAAAATTCCTTATATTTACTATTAACATGTAAAGTTTCTTCAAGTTGTAGAAATTTTACACATTATAAATGTTAGTGTCGGTTGATGTCCAACATACAACATTTTACAAGCACAAATTAATAATTTACTTCAAATTTCTAATATTTTCTTGATCTATATTTAGTTGTTTGGTTTTGTAGCACAAGAACCAAATTTAATTAATGATTAACACTGCATATTTCACAAAAGTTCCATACCCAAACATGGAACACTTCTTCCCATTATAGGAAATTTTATTTACTATTAATTTACAGAGTTACTTCATATTGCATTAATTTTAAACCTCATTATAAATGTTAGTGTTAGCTAAATTCAATAAACAACAATTTACAAGCACAAACTTACTTCTTATTTAATAACTTACTTCAAATTTCTAATATTTTCATAATTTATGTTTAGTGAGGTTTAGATTTGTGGCAAAATAACCAAATTTGATCTATGATTAACTCTGAATATTTGAAAAATATGTTTCACAAAAATTCCATGCACAAAAATACAACACTTCTTTTACTTATACGAAATCTTATTATTAACTTACAAAGTTACTTTATTATTATTAACTTACAAAGTTACTTTATGGTGTAGAAATTTTATACCTTATTACAAATGTTAGTGTTAGCTAATGTCCAATTGATAACATTTTACAAGCACAAATTAACAATTTACTTCAAATTTCTAATTTTTTTTTAAATCTATGATTAGTTTGGTTTTGTTTCATGGCACAAGAACCAAATTTGATCTAGGATTAACTCTGAATATTTTACAAAAACTCCATACCTAAAAATGTAAACACTACTTTCAATTATACAAAATTTCTTTAGACAAATATTTTTTTAATTATTATTTTCCCCTCTTTATTTTTAGGAGAAAAGAAAAACAACTATGCAAAACAATTTATTTACAAAGACCTTCATTAAATAATATTTTAGAAATACAAAGTAAAATAATAATTTACTTGAAATTTTTTACTGAATTTTCTGTAATGACTTATACACCCAAGCAAAATCCTGAAACTATGACTTATAATTTAGAAGAATAAATAATATTGACACAAAGTAATTTATAAAAAAAATATTTAAACTTTATTTATTATGTAATACTTGAAGAGTTTGAAATTTTCTAAAAATCCACACACATTTATATAAATATTTTATATATGTATAACTGAATCTTCAGCTACATATAAAAAATTATACATTTATTTATACATTTCATTTTTCCTTTTTGCTGAACCTAGAAAACAATTATAATAGTAATTGAGATTTCGCTTCATTTAAAAGTACAAATAAAACATTTGTTGACAAGTGGACATGAGTAATTAACAAGCAAAAGTCTTATAGAACTTCATAAGCATAATATTTTTGTTCTGATACTGGACTGTGTAAGCAAACTTTATAATAATGTTTAGGATAATAAAGAAAAAAAAAAACTCAAACTAATGGGAGTAAAATTTATGTTACTGTTATATGAAATGCGAAATACTTTGAAACTATTCATATAAGAGAACTCAAAAATGCCTGCATAATTTCAAGTTTTAAAGTTTTTTTTTTTTTTTTGAAGTTTAAAATAAATACATTCTGCTAAACTTTTTTTTTTAGCCTCATGTCAAAATAAAAATAATTACACAAATGTTATTTCAATACCAAAATATAAAAATGTTATTTAATACTTTATTAAACTTCTTTCATAGAAAAATTGTAAATGAAAAGGAAAATTAACTAAGCTAAATAGAATTAAAATCACTTGAATTGTCAGTCTGAAAAAATAATGAGGTTGCCATTAAAAAAATTTATTCAAATTATATAGAAAAATAAAATTTGTACAAAACAAAATTTATGCCTTTCTAATTAAGGCAAATAAGTTTTCAGATAAAACAATCAGAAATTAAAATTTACCTACTTGTCATTCAAGCCTATCACATTGCAACATTTTGAAGTTTTACTACATTTTTCACGAAAAGACATTACATATTTTGGAAAAGACATTACATATTACATTTTACTTAAACACATACATCTGATAAATCCTTGATTGCTTCCACTGCTCTGAGTAATTGCAACTGACCAGAGAGAAATTTTCTGATTTGGAATATCTTCAATTCTAAACAAGTTCTTAGGATATAAAGTGAATTGGGACATATAATTGTTTTAAATTTCCTTCTGATGTTCCAAGTAGGTAGAAACCATACTCCGTCACATTAATTATAACTTCCAATATTTTGCTCTTTCTTGAAGTCAGGAATAGAAACTTGCACAGTAGTTTCCAAAAAATATTGAGAAATTTTTTTTTGTTTATATTTATAGATCAATTTTAAAATTTATTTTATCTTTAATTGCATTTTCAGTTTTGAAACAAAGGTTGCACAAAATTTTTATTTCATTGAATGAGAGATGTATTTCATACTTTGCCAGGTTGTCATTTGGCATTCTATAGAATGCTTAGAAAATGTATGAAATACAAATTGTTTCATACATTACTGGCTTGTTTTAGGCATTATATACAATGCTTGGGCATTCTATAGAATACTGGATTTCATATTTTGCTGGTAATACATATAAAGAATTATACATATACTTTTCTTCAAGTTCACTCTTCTTTTTGCAGATTTGATGAACCTAAAAAACATATTCCTTAATTAGAATAATGATTGAGCTTTCACTTCTTTTAAAAGTACAAATAAAATATTTGTTGACAATTGGAGATATGTAATTAAGGAGTAAAATAGATATATAGAACTTCATAAGCTTGATAATGTTTTCAATCTGATAAAACTATATAGGCAAATATTATAATAATGTTTAGGACAATAGAGAAAAATAATATAAACTAATGGGTGTAAAATTTATGTTACTATTTTATGAAAGGTGAAATAATTATAAACTATTCACATAAGAGTATTCAAATATAACTACATAATTTCAAGTTTTAAAGATTTTTTTTTTTGAAATTTACAATAAATATATTCTGCTAATCTATTTTTTTAGCTTTATGTCGAAATAAAAATAATAACACAAATGTTATTGCAAAACCAAAACATAAGAACGTAATTTAATATATTTTTTTAACTTTTTTCATTAGAAATTGTTGTTAACAAAAGGAAAGGCATTGTAAATGAAATGGAAAAATATCTGCAATAATTTAAGAACAGACACACACACAAAAAAAAGATAGGAAATAAAATCACTTGAAAAGAATACAAACAAGAAAAGAAATGATAATCGTAGCTTACGCCTAACGCTAATAATATCACGTGCAACTCCATGTTAAGCAACGAGTTCGAACGGCTTCAACAAAAATAATCTTTTTTATTCACTATTTAGAATAAATAATGTATTATTTACGAATATATAATAATAAAAACTTTACACTTACCAAGTTTCTTGAAATGACAGTATGCGTTGCTGGTTGAATTTCAAAATCCAATACACGCCAGGTGATTCATGGGAAATTTCTAAAGTATGTTCGCATAGCGCCACCTAGGAAAAGCAACTTTCCCGACATCGAGGCGACTATGGGCCGATTGCTTTAAGCCGGTCTTTTTCACTAAGTAGCCGTAGGAGTTCGCCCCGATGAAAAAGCGATCTTCAGAGGCGACAGAAAAAAATATGGTCAAAATCCGATGTCGCGCCAATGCAAAGGTGACATTGGCAAAATACGGGCGGCGTATATCAGATGGCTGCGATGCTTGGCCAATCGTTTAGCGACTTCTCTTGCTGCTTGGGAGATTATTACTTCATTAAAATTTGATGTTAAAAATAATTTAATCATGGACATCAAATTATGCATAAGAAATACAAATGAAATTAAACACAGACAATTTTCTAAATTAAGCCAACTTATCACCAAAGACTTTATAAAAAAAATGTTTTGAAACACGTACACACGGACGTACAAAGAGAGAGATTGTTAATTTCTTTTTGTTAAATAAATAAATTTTTAGCAAAAATCTGTTTTGTATCGTCATGATTGTAGAGATAATATAATAGATGCGACATATAAAAAATATTGAGAAGTTATTTTCATGTCCATCTATGCCCTTTTGCAGCCACTTTGTGGATTATTTGTTGTTAGATCTAATAATTCGCCTCTCAACTCAGTGGTTAATCGGACGTCTACTGCATATCAGTTTTAATTTCTGAAACTACATAGCTTGAAAATTCTCCATGATTTTTTTTAAACATGTCTTGTAAAAACTTAAACAGATTGCTTTATCTTCACATCATTCCATAGTTCATCTTTTTATATTCAGCTTCAATACATCGGAGCTGTGTATGGAACTATTGCAAATATCACTTCAATCGCTCAAGACTTCCAGTTTAAACACACCACACCAATATTTTATGACAATCCCAATCAACCATCTTCAATAAAAAAGAGTATTTGAGGAGTAACACGAAAAACCTGGAGCATCCCGTGCCAGTATGACGAATTGAGAGGCGATTGGACCTGGCGTCAGTCTGCCCGGGGCCGAAATAAATCGACAAGTTTCAGGAGTGCGTGAAATAAACACCTTGCAAGGGGAAATGCAACTTGATGGGTCGGCCCCGAAGTTTTTGATGGGTTACAGAAAGCGGAAGATGCCGGTGTTATGGATGTCGGCCGGATTCTTGTCCGCCCCGAAAGAGTTGAGATCCGCGCTTTGATGCGAGGGGTTCCGGGAGCTGGTATCGATTGAAGGCCTTATAAAGTAAACATGAACTGTATTTTGAGTGGGATACCTTCGATACTGAAACAGCCAAACCATTCTTGGGTCGGAATTCTTGGTGAAAGTTGCTAACTGTAAGTGCTTGGGTCAATTTATGTTGACTTTATGCAAAATTATGTACTTGTATCAGATTTATGTTGGCTTTATGTAAAATAAAAAAAAAACCATCATTACACAACTAATTTAGTAATTATAGGCAAACTTAAATTTGAAATGATATAATCGAGATCTTATATGCATTAAATTTATAAATGTGACGGATTCATATAATGCCATTATTATTATAAAATAGCATTATTACGTTATGTATAATAACATAACATAATTATGTTTATTCCAGTAAAATTGGTATAACATTGAAAAATTAAATTTTAAAATCATATATATGAGATCTTTTATATTTTAAAATCTATACGAATTTGTAATGCAGTAATTATACGTCATAAGATAGCATAATTATGTTTATTCCAGTAAAATTGGTAAACCTTTGTTATATTTAATTGTAAAATGATATATATGAGATCTTATATATTTCAAAATCTCTGAATATGACGAATTTATAATGCAGCAATAATATGTCATAAGATAGCATAATTATGTTTATTCCAGTAAAATTGGTAAGCTTTTAACAAATTTAATTTCAAAATGATACATATGAAGTATTATATGCTCTAAAATCTATGAATATGGTAGATTCATATAATGTTTCCATAATACATCGTAAGATAACATAATTATTTATTCCAGTAAAATTGAGTGAAATTTTCGCATATTCAATTTTTCTCGCTCCCTCCTCCTTCTATAAATGATTCTTGGATTGTTAGAATTAAATTTTTGATAAAATGTTACTAAAAATAGAAAAGATAGTATATTGTGCCTTCTTGATAGGATCTTTTTATTAGTTTTGTGCCCAGTACTTCTTTGTATACAGTGCTGGATATCAAAATGCAATCATTTTGAATCGTTTTGTTTGATATCTTCCAGATATTAAGATTGACATTAGAAATAATACATATAACTATTATACGGAGTTATCATAAAATATTTTCCTGATTACAATAAATTATTTTATGCATTTAAATGCATAAATATGATGGATTCATATAATGCCGCATTAATATGTCATGAAATAACATAATTATGTTTATTCCAGTAAAAGGGGTAAACCCTTGCACCCTCTGCCTTGCTATGAACAGTATAGATTCAGTTGTAAACCTTCGAATATAATTATTTAAAATAGTTTTAAACCAACTGAACGGTTACTTCTAGAAAGATCATTCATACAACAAATTCTTTTCCACGAATTAATCGTTGATTGGTCAGAAATAACGACATTTAAAGTTTAATAACTCGGTGACTTTCACTATAAATAATGCATATGAAAAAAGAGAAGACAGTAATAATCAAAAATATTCTTTCTCAATATTTTGATGAATCTTCGCTATTTATGCTTAAAAGAGATCGGAATCAGACATTTTTAGAATAATGTTAATGAATATGATAATTCATAAACAAATGAGCAAAGGCAAATTAATTTTTTTATTCTATCTTTCCTCAATAAATGTAAATATTTATCAAATACTATATAAAAATTATCAAAGATGAAACATGATATATTGTTTCATCTTCAGAATTTTAGATCAGTATCAGATTTTGAATCAAATTCGCTATAAAAGGTGTTTGAGGATTGGTCTATCTCCAATTGTTTGTCGACTGACCTGTTTATAAGGGTGTGAAAGCAATAGTGCGAATTCGCAACATGTTAGAAGTTTGCTTTTCAGCATGTGGTGTTGATACCAAAATTATAGATCAAATTTTCAATTAAATCATCGACAGAAAATTTGTTTCTCTGTCTAGCCAGGTAAAATTGAAAATGACAACTTAAGCATACTACCTGAATTATTTAATCGAATTAGGGGGTTAAATTATAATTTTTATATCGAATTTTGGATCTAATCGATAAAAAAATTCAGAAATATATATATTCAAATAGCTTATTATACGACGAAACAAAACAATAAACCAAGGATATCAAATGGAAAGCAACTTAGTTACAATTTTGTTGCAACGTTAATTATGTGGTTTTGAGTGTGATACTCAGAGCTGATTAAAAGAGAAAGATATAGTATTTTAAATAATTTTAATTAAAATTTAAAAGACGCACACAATATTTAAATAAAAAAAAAAGATGTTGAAAAAGAACAAAGAAGGCTGACTGCATTTTACATCAATTTGAAATCCCATCGCCGAAAGCGTCAACGCCATTTAACCCCACTCGTTATCCTCTCGTTGCCGATCGGGCGAAAAAGATATAAGCGCCACGGGGAACTGTGTGTTGCAATTAGGGTTTATAAAAAAAAACGCGACTTTTTGAAAAACCGGTTTTCGAATTGAATATTTCCAAAAAACCCGCTTTTAGCCAATTTCCAATTTTTTTCTAAAAAAAAAAAAATAGAATTGGGAAAAATATTTTATTTAATTTATATAAAATAACAAAAAACGAAATCAATATCAAAGTCAAAATATATTAAAAAAAATTAAGAATTACATATACATATTACTTACACAAAATAATGAAAACTCAAACAAAAATTTCAAATAATATTTGTATTATCTTCACAAATTTTAATTTTTTCTAAGAAAATAGGATTTAAAAAAAAACATAAAATATCCACTGACCGGTGGCTAAGTCTTGTTTTTATTTTGGACACAATATTGCATGAAATTGAAAATACTCGTTCACTAGTTACTGAGCTTGGTTTTATAGTTTTCATGGCATCAAATAACAAATCTAAGTTTTTGTTCTTTTATTCGTTGACTCAAATAATGAAAATTCGGCTTTCAGTGTCTTTGGATTTTTAAGTTTTTCGTCAGGGTCTTCAAGAAACTTTTGAATTGATTTTTCCATGGCTTCTTTTAAAAAATCATTATTCTGATGAGTAGTTTCTTCGATTTGCTCTTCATCAGAATCGGTTTACACATAAGAATTAGGAAATATTCTAGACAGTATCTTTCCAGATAACTCAATAATTTCGGTTTTTGAAAATAAAGAATATACACTAGATTTCTTCTATGAACTAAAAATGTGAAAATACAGCAAAAGAGTTGCTAATTCTACTTCTTTTTTGAATTCGTTCTTCTAAAGCATATAATAATTTCAAACTTATTTATTAGTGTTTAAATTTTTTAGTTCATTTAACCGAAATTTCGATATAGCTTTTCTTGTTAATAAATTGGTATCTCGTCGCCTAAGCCTTCAGCTGCTAGACAAATCGGTCCCCACCGATAAAATTCAAAAATTTTTTGAAGAAGAGGAATATCCAGGCGTTCAGGAAAGCCGGGTTTCTTAATTTACTTTGACAAATTTACATGACAAATTTACATTTAATGACAAATTTACTTTTAAAAAAAACCGTTTTTTTTTTAAACCGTCAAACCTAGTTGCATTCATGAAGAACTTAAATCTTATCCCACGAATATATGTAACTTCACTGCTAATAATGATGAATGCATGCACATGTGTGTGCTCTGTTTTTCTCTCTGTGTGTGATCTACAGGACAGATCATTTGACCTACAGCTAAAAAATTAATTTGACACATATTTACCTGGTATGATAAGAATGTTCAGCATGCAGCGATTTCAAAAATTAATTAATTAAAAATTAAATTGAATTTTGTTGTCTTACCACTATAACTCCAAAAAATATAATTGCACACAAACAAATTTTACACCATTTCAAAAATTTACTCTTAAATGTACGCTAAATTTCCTCTTAAATTTGCAAAACTCTTTATTATATCCATTTAAGAGTCGTGAAAAATTTCCTGATTTTTTTTCAACATTGGAATACATTACTAACTTGAAATTCAAATGATTTTCATTGTTTCATTAAATATTTAATTGTGGGAATTTCTTTCATTATTGAGAAGTTAAAAATGAAAAAGAATTATGTTTAATAAATGTGAACTTTACAAACGAATAAAAAGAGAATTTTCAATACGGCGGATGTTAGAAGAAAAATAAACCTGGCGGGTTTACTTTTAATACTTTACGATGTCATGGGACATGTTTCCATTAAAAAAGTTTATGCGCATAATTAACAAAACATATATTGGTTTATTGAAATAACATGGTTTTAATACTGAATAATTTGAAGGAATCATGTTCATGAAATTAAGTGATTTAACTAAAATAAAACATAATCAATATCCCCGACGGATCATCTGGTTGCTAAAGACAACTAGTAAAATATACATCTATGTTAAAAATTTGAAAGGGCCATCAATGCGCTTGTGAAAATATGTGCAGCTCAGCTAGTAGAATCGCTGACTGAATTTGTGAACACTCCCTTTTAAAACTTATATTTCCTAGAGTTCCATTCAACGGCTCGCGTAGTGATCTAGCCCTAAGTTGAAGGGATTACATTCCTCCGCGAATAATAGAGGAAGAGATAAGAAGAACATAGCTATCGGGAGTAAACGGGCTGCCGGAATTCCGCATACAGAAAGGGGGAAAAAATAGCATTCAGTTCGAATGCAATGAAGCTATCAGATTGAAAAATCCGAATAAAAGCAAAATATTATAGTTACGGCTTTACTCTGCAATGGCGAAAGAAAAAAAAAGTTGCCAAAATTCTCATACTGGCGGTATATTTAATGAGAGCTAACTGAGAAGAGAATCGAATTTTGTTTTTTGTTTTTTTGCTTGGCGCATAAGACTTACGGATTATAGATGCTTGAAAGGATTATTATGGAGAATAAGAAGAACTTTTTTTCTCTTCCGAAGTTTCTCAAAATAATAAATTTAATGAACTGTATGATTGGAATGCCGGTATCTCGTGGACCATGGAACTCGGTATTATTATAATTAGTAGTTTAAAAATGAATCTTTAGAGGAAAATGGCTCAGTGATTTCAGAAGGCGGAATTTTAGTTTTAGGTTAATGCGCATCCGCTAATATGTGCTTTTCTTTAACAATGTACGTGAGTTTTTAGATCAAAATAAATGTCTTAACTTTGGTTGAACAAAGTTGGTTAGTATTTAGAGACAAATAAAAAAAGTTGGTATCGATTTCCCATTAGTTTCATTAATATTGAATTATATTAATGAAAAAATGGGAAATATGGATTCCATGTATTTATGGAATAGAATTTAGTATTATGGAATTAGATTTATTATTATGATATTAGATATATATTTATTTTATTATTATTCATAAATGCACATTACAGAATTTATTTCTTTTATTAACATATATATTATCACATATTTTAATTAATATTTGTAAATTTTTACTGTAATTATGAGCGAAGGATTATCATAGTGAAAAAACAATCCAGATGTAATTCACAATGTCACCATATCTCTAATATTTTTCTTGTAGATCTGCAATTGTTGTAGTAGTACAAAATTGGCTACTGTATTAAAAAATACTAAAGAACTGAATGTGAATTGGAACAATTTCTGGAATAATTAAACATCGGAATTTAATTGTAGAACTAATTTCTAATTTGTTATCTCTCAACAAATAGCTTTCTAACACAAATGGATTTATTCTAGGGATCAACCGATATGGTCACGGACCCAGGAGACGCGCTATAGGCGATATTGTGTAGATAATAAAGCAATTCGAGTCGGTCTTCTGCTGCTATAGCCCATTAAAGCCAAATTTTACAACACTTTCCTTCCAAACGGACTCATCCGTCATACGTTACACATCGATTCCTGTGGTTATTTCAAGCAGTGTTATTTTCTGTGAACACTGACAATTCTACGCACAAGTCACTGGTCTCGGTCATTAAATGCTGGTGGCTCGCCTTTGCGTTGTGCATGATGTGAGGTTATGACCGAAATTATGTATTTTTGGCACACTCTTGACACTGTGAATCTCGAAATTTTGAATTCCTTTACGATTTCTGAAGTAGAATGTCCCATACGTCTAGCTTCAACTACCATCCACATACAAAATCTCTTAATTCCTGTCATCATGTGGCCATAATCAGGTCAGAAAACCTTTCACGTGAATGACTTGAATGCAAATGAAAGCCCATCAAAAGAAATGCCCATTTATACTTACTACTGCGATTTGTATATTTGCATTACTGTTATTTTGTACATTTGCGCAAATGGTGGATTCATATTGTATTTATATTTTACCAAAAGGATTAAAAATGATTCTAAACTGCCTCTGCATTGCTGTTATGGTCCTTTTGTTGAATGCTTTGAACGAAAGTAAACTGATGAATAAAATATTTTGTCATATTTTTTAAATCCCTCCTCTTCTCAAATGGATATGTCTCTGTCGAAGCGATTAATACATTAAAACTCAAATTCTATACATTTTTATCAAAACTTTCTATTATTTTGAGTTAATTGTTTCATTTAATAGAGGGGCAACAATTTCAGATACATATTTAAAATGAGGGAACACCATCAAAAGTTTCAAATTGTTACGCTATCCTCCCCTGTAGGAACCCTTCGAAACAATCCAGCTAAAGTATTCAGGGTGAGTTAAAAAAGGAGAAAATGTGTCCAGATTGGAGAGCAACGCTTGATGGACCCATTACACGGTGGTCGACGTCATTAGACAATATCCCCTGTGATAGGGTGGACGCAAATACAATTACACCACCACCCACCCTTGACAAGTGTCCCCTTTTCACTGATGGTCAGCGGTGGGGTGGGGCAGAATGAAAATAATTACAGTAATGACGTGAATTCGATGTGTTGCCAATGGTAACCGAGCAAACGCTTATGTGGGATTCAGCGAGAAAAAGGACAAAAGAAAAAAAATCTATTTTTTAAGGATGTGGTTTCTTTTCCTTTTTTTTTCTTTTTCCCCTTGCTTTTCTGCAGTCCTTTCGTTGGAGTTTCTGTTGTATCAGATCTGCACTGTGTCTGTAGTTCTCTTGTCAGTTTCGGCTATAATAATGATCTAGTGCCGCTCAAGCGTTCGAGAGGTTATTAAAAATGAATTTGGACCGACCGGTGACTGTTTCTTCCTTATGGGTGAAGTTGGAATAACGTGGTTTATGGAAACTTGATAATTTTTTTTGGTTTCAAATAAGATCTGGTTTCCAGTGTGTGTTATTACGTGTCCAAGGATTTTTGGAATTCTTTGAATGATATTTAAAATTTAAGAAGATAAGGCATGAATCAGTTGTGGATTAAGGCTCTTCTAATAATAAAGGAGAATATATGTATGTGAGTATTGTCACTCAATAAGACAAATGATTTCACGAAAAGAAATCAAATATGCTCCTTATAGATATTATTTTGTAAATTTAATCAGAATTTTAGTTAATTCAGAATTTTGCGACCTGGAATTTGAAGTTATTCCGATATCTCCTGAAAATATTGTTGTTGTTGTTGTGTCTAATGGCACTTGCCATGGACAAGCTCGCAGACGAAGTCAGCGATTTTAAGCCAAGGAAGCTTCTCTTATTTTTAATAGCGCCAACTAGGGCCAAGAGTACGTATTAGCTACTCACGCATCACATTCGCTTCCACAACCCCTTTTTACAAGGGGGCACATTCACACATCTCACAGATAGAACAGATGAAGAACAACCATGCCCGAACCGGGACTCGAACCCAGGACGCCCAGATTACGGGAAAGACGCGCTACCCCTATGCCAGGACACCGGACTGAAAATTTAATCGCACAAAATAGATTCTTATACCACATTAAAATTTGAATAATTATCTATTAAATGATCTATAAAATTTGGTTACTGTGCAAAGAAAAAAAAGATAGCCGGCCTCCTGGCATACGGGTAGCACGTCTTCCAGGTGATCTGGGCTTCTCGATTCAGACATGGTTGTTCTTCTTCTGTGTTCTATTTGTGAGGTGATGAAGGAGCCCCCCTCCCCCTGTAAAAAGGGGTTGTGCAAGCGAATGGGACGCATTAAGTAGCTAAGTCGTACTCTTGGCCTTAGTTGGCTCTAAAAACAAGAGAAGCTCTATCGGTTTGAATCGCTGACAGATCCGTCAGCGGGCTTGTAAAGGGCCATAAGTAGCAACAACAACAGAAAAAGAGAATTTCAACATTTTTTTGGCATAACTTTAATTAATTTTTTGCATAATCTTTAAAGATTCTTCTCATTAATGCAATGAGATTAAAGAATTAAGGAACCAGACGAACTAAGTGATCGCTAAACACGGCAAGTTATGAAATAAAAATTCATAATTCTAATATAGAAGTTGAGTTGAGTTTGAGTTTTATAAAACAAAAGCCATCTTTGGCTAAGCTGTGCCACATTCATGAAATTAAAATATTTGTATCAATTTATAATAAAATCAAAACATGAAATATCTAAAAAATCCAAATGTCTAAAAGCATAAAATGTGAATTATGACAAAGCGCAACAGTTGATGTAAGTTATGATAGTGTACTAAAAATCGCGGCTAATGTTTATATATGATTATAAAAACCGATACTTTTTAGAAAACTAAAAAGATTTACATGCGGAGTTTTGGAAAGCAACTCGCCCAAATCAGGGTGAGATTCTTAAAAATATGAAAGATGCTATAAAGAAAACCGTGTACATTCTACAAGAATGTGCAAAACAGACATAGGACTATTACAAATTGAGCAAAATGGTGTTGGGCCCCCCCTTCAACAAATGTTGGTGGATGAATCGAGTATGTCCAATCCTCCACCTAGTTAAAATTGTGTCGAGTTTTCTGCTGTACAAAGTCTAATATAGAAATCAAATAAATCGAAAACATTTTTGCGCTTTAGTACACAAATAAAAATGAGTTTTGATTTTTTTGATTAATCTCACTTTATAATAGAAGTAAACGCATTCATTTGTATTGACAGCATCCATTTTTAAGACAGATACACATCGTTACACAAATTCTGTGAAAGAAATTCACTGAACACGATGAGCTTGCTTACACAGTTAAATTCGACGTCATCCACCATCAAGATGACAACAAAATTAACTTCCTGTTCATGCTTGCTTTCATTTATTGAGCCTATCAAATGCGCATAGACAAGACCGAAAACGACTAGCAAATAAATCTAGAGCGATTCTTTGAAATCTCGGAGCCCGCAACAAAGAGGCCATAAACAGCCCTTTGAAAGACTGGACGGGGAACAATTTCTCAAGACGTCCGTCCTTTCTCCATTCAGATTATTCATACGTCAAAGTCAACATAAAGAGATGAGAAATGCTACAACACATCCACACTGAAGCGAAAAATTACAGCTAAATATAACTGTTTCTCTAAGATAGGCCGTGATTGATGACGGCCGAACTCTATTCCCAAGTCTTCCAAGACAATCCTTTACCACCCCTCCCCCTCCCGCGTCTCCCACCCCTTAATCCAAATCCGACTTAATCAATCACGTGATTCTGCTCTCGCGGCTTCTGCAGCGCAACATCAATCACTCGTTTCGATTGTTTTCTATTTTGTTGCGCCTAATTTTTGTGGAGACCGAAACTTTCCGAAATCTTTTATGCGCAACTTCTTTATTAATTGCGAGTTTGCGCCCTGGAGTTTGGGTGGTTTGTTTCACTTACCGGAGGTGAGGAATGAGAATTTCGGTTAATTAACTTCTATTATGTGCATTAGAATTCTTATTAGGTATAGTAAAATAAAAAAAAAGATCGAAGCTTATATTAATATATATGGCAGCCTTTTGAAAAGAGCAGTGACTCTCAGCCTAACGTACAAGTGTAACTTAAATTCTTTATTTACTTAGAAATCCTCAAATTTAATGGAGAACTTATATTAATATATATCACAGCATTTTGAGAGGAGCAGTGATTATCAGCCTAACGTACAAGTGCAACTTAAATTCTTTATTTACTTAGAAATCATCAAATTTAATGGAGAACTTATATTAATATATATCACAGCATTTTGAGAGGAGCAGTGATTATCAGCCTAACGTACAAGTGCAACTTAAATTCTTTATTGACTTAGAAATCCTCACATTTTATAGAGAGCTTGTATTAATATATATGGCAGTTTCCTGAGAGGAGCAGTAATTTTTAGCCTAACGTACAAGCATAACTTAATATCTCTATTTACTTAGAAATCATCACATTTTAGGGAGAGCTTATATTAATATATATGGAAGCCTTTAGAGAGGAGCAGTGATTACCAGTCTAATGTGTAAGTAAAACTTAAGATCTTTATTTACTTAGCAATCATCAAATTTAAGGGAGAGATTATATTAATGCATACGGCAGCTTTTTGAGAAAAACAGCGATTCTCAACCTAACGTGCAACTTAAATTCTTTATTTACTTAGAAATCGTCACATTTTATGGAAAGTGTTCTAAGTTTAGGCAACAGAAGCCTTTTAAATTTTTAGTAAATTCTAAAAATTTTAAAGTGAAAAATATTCTTAATTTAGGATACAGAAGTCTCTTAAATTTCTTGGTTAAGTTAGAAATTGACAAGTAATACCAAAAATATTCAAATCTATGAAAAATGAACCAGGTTTACTTAGAAATAACCAAATCATAGCAAAAGTTTTTTCAGCTGTGGATACGTGGATCTTTAAGATCATAGAAATTGGAAGCGACAGGTTGAGGGTTTCTCTTAATTTTGAAATGGCTGTCTATATATAAATAACGAAAAAGTCATCAAATGAAAAATCAAAAATATTCTCATCATGGCATATAAGCATTAGTCAACTTTCTCGGTTACATAGAAATGATAAATTTTCAGAAAACATATTATTAGCTTGGGAAACGCATGTATTTTAAACTAATTGTCCGTCTTGGCATTGCAAAAAGTATTCTCAGTCAGGGATAAATGCATTAAGCAAGTTAGAAATGTAAATATTTAATTAGAATAATCAAATTTAGAAAATAAATCTTACTTATAAAATACTTAAAAATAATCAAATCATGTAATGAGGAAATATGTGCATTTTCAGTCTTAACTGCACATATTTCTTATATTCCTTGTTAGCCTCGAATTCATCAAGTGGAACCAAAGGATATGTGTATCTTTCAATGTTAGGTTGCATGTAAATCGTGATTCCAAGCATACACTTAAGATAGGTAACATGCTGCACTTACATTCCAAGGTTGATATAGAAATTATGAAACAATAATAAAGGTATTTTCAGCTTAGGACACACATATATCTTAGGCTAATACGAGCATTGCCTTTTAAGGTTTTACAAAAAGATGGAAAGAAAAAACTTTTGGGTGAAGAAACTGTTTTATTGCTTTTTAAAATATTCGCCTTTAAGATTTATACTTTTACGTTCGTTCAAACTAATTCTTGAAACAGTTTTTTTCACTCTGAAGTTGATATCTCAGAATCATGGTGTTGTAAGGCATCAACAGCTTCTTGAGGTGATGAAAATCACTGCTCACGCATTTTTTGCTTGACATAAGGGAACAAGAAAAAGTTGTTAGGCGACAAATCAGGAGAATATGGGCAATGAGATAATTCGATATTTTTATCCTTCAAATAATCAATTATTTCACGTGCTGTGTGGAAGCTGGCGTTGTCGTAATGAAGAATGATGCGGCGACATTCGTTGTTTTTCCTGATTTAGATGACTTTTGGCAAACAAATTTCTGTATAATATTCACGTTAACAGTTTTTCGATCCTCTAAAGGAATGGTTGCGATATATCCTGTAAGGCCGAAGAAACAAGCAACTCATTACACTCAAAAATAACTAAAATTCCTTTAATAAAATACGACATTAAACATGAACATTAAACTAAATAACTTACACAACAAAAAATCAACAAATCAAACTCTACTCAAACAAATAAATGACCATAGATGTGGAGTACCAGCTGAAAATAAGTCTCTCTCACTACCACTACATTTTATACTTATATTTCTACAAACAGTAGCGCCCTCTAGCGTGCCAAGTGGTGCGCTATAGTGGCTCATTTCTCAACAACCTTCGTAGGATTCAGTTGATTTTGAAACACCCAAACAATGGATTGTTGTATAGTTTCTGGTTCATATGAATATATCCGAGTTTCGTAACCTGTGAAGATGTTGTATACGAATTTTGCTGTTCCCAATTTGATTTTTTTTAAGCATTTTCTTACGCCAATTTGCACGAGCCTCTTTTCCAGCTTCTGTCAAACTCTGCGGAATCCATCTGGAACGAATCTTTTTAACAACTAAATGTTCGCTCAAAATCGAATGTATTGCAGTCTGTGATATGCCAAGAAATGCTTCTATCTCACGATACGTGACATGCCGATTTCTTCAATCATCTTGCGCACAGCATCGATGTTCTTTGAATTCACTAGTGATTTTGGTCGTCCTTCAGGGGATTCATCACTGACGGAAGCACGACTTCGACGAAATTCTGCAAACTAATTGTAAATAGTCTTTTCTGATGGTGATTCATTACAAAAAGTCTCACGAAGCGATTCTATGCATTCTTGTTGAGTGAGGCCTTTCTTAAAATCATAAAAAAAAAAAAAAATCATCCAACGGAACCTTCATGAGTTTTTTCCATTTTTTCCACTCACTTACTTCTTTTAAACACTCATTGTAAACAAAATATGCACACGATTTTTAAGATGCCACTGATTCCAAGATAAAAAAAAATAATGTGAATTATTTTTAAGATGCCACTGATTCCAAGATAAAAAAAAAATAATGTGAATTTTACAAATATCCTGAAGACAAATTTCAGTAGCGCTTTCTATTGGTCGTTTGTAAAAACTTTAGAAAACTGAAAAGGCAACCCTCGTATGCGGTTCTAATAATGTAAAATGATACCAAAAATATTTTCACCCTGGCATACATGTGCCACTTAAATTCTTATGTGGTATTTAAATCGCCATTTACTAGAAGTAGTATATCAGTTTGATATGCAAATATATTAAAATCCCAAAATTATCTCTAAAATTAGCTGTATTAATTCGATTGTAAATTAAAAGAAATGATGTAATTGTTTTCATTTGTATTTATTCATAATTTAAAGAGTGTATACATTTTGTAAACATCAATGTATCCGAAAATTGCTTTCAAGAAGTTACTTGTATTCTTTCAGATATCAACTTCTCAGAATTATTCAAAGTTTGTGTAAATATGTGTCTCCAAAACTATACCTTTAAACCATATGAAGACATAAACATTATGAAAAATGTTTTCAGTTTACAATACAGTAACCTTACAGTAATACAGCTGTTCTTTTTTTGGGTAAACATTTTCATGTTTAGATTTTTTCAGCCATGCCCTGAACATTTTGCAAATGGAATTTCGCAAATTCATTTCTTAAAGATAAATTTTCATCTTTTAGACGTCACAATTTTTCTTTGCCTATTAATTAAATTTTAACAATATTACTTTATTAACGTTTGGTGTTCAGTGTTTCAACTAATTAAATACGGATGGAACATTCCAATGATAATTTTTAATTATAAATGTTTGTTTCATTTCATAATTTTCCATGCAGTGCAAATATTTCACTTTTGCTTTTTGTGTTCACTTTTGTTTTTTGTTGTGTTGTGTTTGTTTTTTGTGTACACTTTTGTTTTTTGCATCACGAAAAAATCTTTTTACTTCTTCAAATCAGATCAGAAGGAAAGCGTTTCCCTCAACTTTTTCATGTATTAACACAACATGGTAATATTTGTCGTTCGTAAAATAGTCGCCGACATCTACCCTTTGAACATTTGCATCTAGTTGTGAAATACCGAACACTGAATAACGTTTCAAATAAATATCTGATAAAAGAAAATTTGAATTCCTATCACAAATAAAGTTCCTTAAAAAAGGGCTAACAAAGAATATGCTTAAAAAATTGTGTATAATATGCTTTAAAAAATATTTTGCACATGATTGCTGCAATTTATCATGTAAATTCTTTGATATTTTAAATGAAAAAAATAAAATTAGCACAGGTTTTCATTTCGGTTTATCGCCACACAACTTATTTTCGAATAATAGATTATAATGGATTATCCATTTTCGAACAGTGCCTCTTTCATTTGACAATTTTGACTTTGATCCGCATTTTTTTAAAAAAGATAAACAAAAATTAATGAGTTAATTTTTTGTGTTTTCCAGTTATTATGCTTCTCTATTCCTGGCATGATTAGTTTGACTTTGATCTGCATTTTTGTTTAAAAGATAAACAAAAATGAATGAGTTAATTTTTTGTGTTTTCCAGTTATTATGCTTCTCTATACTTGGCACGATTAGACAGACAAAATACAGACAATCATATAATTACTTTATGCTAAACTATCACAATTCATTCTCTTGAAGCACATATTATAAGTCACAAGATAAAGGTAGTGCCGAAGTTAGGATCTTTCACTAATTGAGCCTCACTTCCCAAAATTCAACAAAACGGGAAAGTCAGAACAATTTCTTCCACAGATGTAAACAACACGCAACATGATGTGGTAAATGTTTCGTATGCAATATCCAGAATCTGACGATAAACAATAAAAGTATTATCTAGTTTATTAAAAAAAATAATGTAATGAAAATTTGAATTTATATTTCAAAATATCATGGCATATGACAAAGTTTTAGGTTTGATGAATCAATATTTATATTATTTTACGATTTTAATCTTCAAAAGGCTATATAATCAAAAAATAGATACAAACATTACAATAGTTTCCAGGTATATGGACATGAGAGTAAATCGAAAATACTTTTTTCCTATTTTATTCATTAAATCTGAGCATTCTACCACTTTCATCCTTGAAAAGACATGGATTTATATTTCCCAGAATTGGCAGCTTTTCATAAAACCCGGTGAATGAATTCATGACATATTCAGGGTATACAAACGGGAGCTTCAGTAGAAGTTCCTGTAATAAAGTTAAAGAAAAGTGATGCTTGTCTCCTGAAATTGTTCGTTAGTTTTTCCTTATTAAATCGTTATTGCTATTAATGACAGTATTTTCGTAATATCTCTAACAATAGTACAGAATTAGTAGGAAGTGCCGATTATTTAATCGGCACTTCCTACCATTTTCAGCAGTGAAATAACATGAATTTATATTTCCTCAGGAATTCCCAGTAAGCCTCTACACAATTTCGACAACTATATAACAAACGAAAACTTCTATAAGTATTTCCTGTAATAAAATGAAAGAATGTTCGTGCTCTTGAGCTGAAATCTCGTTTTATCTCGCTATTTGTTAAATCGTTACTGATACTAATTGCATTATTTTTATAATCAATTTCAATCAGTTATACAACTTTATCCCATGATCACATAGTCCACCTTACAATGTCCCCTTAATTTTTATTGAAGAATTAAAAAAAAATAAAAGAAATATTAAAATAATAGATTGTGATCTTGAAAAGTATGAAATAAATGCCAAAAAGTTAAAGCCAGCATTTTCAACACGCAAACTGATGTGATGAATATTTCATATCGAGTATAGAGAATCAGATTACAAGCAATGAAAGATTTCTCTGATTCATTGAAAAAATAATTTAATGGAAATTTTACTTAGTATATCAAAATATTAGAGAATATGATAAAGTTTTAACCATCCTTCATCCATATTTACATTACTTTTAAGATTTAAAAAGCTAAATAATTGAAAAATGTTTACACATTTCCAGTTTTATGAAGATGAGAGTGAAGCGATAGTATTTTTCTCCGTTTTATTCATTAAATTGGAACTCCCTGCCACTTTCAGTAGTGAAAAGACATTCATTTATATTTCCTCAGGAATGACGATTATCTCTCCTCCCGGTGAACCAAAAACGTGGACCTGAAGAGAATATACGAAACGGGAGCTTCTGTAGAAGTTCTTGTAGTATAGTTCAAGAAGAATCCTAATTGTTTTTGAAATTGCTATTTCTTTTTCAATTTCTTATATAACAATGAATATTTTTAGCGGTATTTTCGGAACAAATCTAAGTTGTACATCGTGACGTCTGGATCGGTATGTCTACATTACATTGTCACCATGGTTTTTAGTGAAGTTTTTAAAACAAAGGAAAAAAAAAGAAATATTAAAACAGAAAATTGTGATCTTCGTAAATATGAAATAAATTGCAAAAATAAAGTCCTGGTCAGCATTTTCAATAGAGTAGAGAAGTTATTTCAAATCAGTATCGAAAGTCTGTCAAATGTAGGTTCTTATTTATTATTTAGAATGCACATGTAAATGATGATAACAAGTATGCGATTTAGTATTTTTAAGTTTATTGAGAGCAGAATAAGTATATCAACTTATAATGAGCTATTTATAGCGTTTCAATCACATTTACATTAAAACCTATACGTACCTTTATGAGATTTGAGTTCTAGTAAAGTAACAGAAACATGCGTTTGCTTTTTTTTTTATATCTTTTCAAATAATTTTAAAATAAGAAGAATTGCCTTTTTCCACTATTCAATTTGTTCTCAATTTTCACACGATCGATTTATATTTACTGTATTTGCTACATCAACTTTTTATAAAATTCAATTTTAACAATGCAACACTGGTATTATTTACTTTAAACATAACATTACTCTCCTCGCAGCATGCGTAAATATAAATCTTCTATCAAAACAATCAAAAGTTATGTAAAGTATGAGGCCACCGAGCACAGGATTCTTTCTGGAACTAGCCCCATATTTAATACAGCTACACCGCGCGAAAGTCTAAAAGAATTATTTCTTTGCATTGAGAAATCACTAAATCTTTGCGGTGGTTATTCTGTTCACAAAGGAGCAATTCTCTCTTTAGAACACTACAATTAATGAAATTCCTCATACACAGAAAAAATAGAAATTTAGAATAAGATTTGCGTCTTTACATTAGAACATTGTGATATGAAATTGTTTTCAGTTATTCGCAGTAATACATAATATAAAAATCTGTCTTTTTATAAATGCAAGGGGCAATTTAGAATATATACATAATTAAAATTATGAATTTCCTTGTACTGTTGAATACAGAAAAATCGACTGAAAAATTTTGATTCCTATTTAATTCGTTGAATCGTTTTTTTTCCATTACACATTTGAATTGTGAAAAGACTGCAATTTTTATTTCTCATTAATGTCTAGCTAAATTTCTTGTTGAATAGCAACATTTTTGCCTTTGTTAATAACGTAGCAACCACCAGTTTAAAAAAAAACACTCTCAAAGTAAAGAAAAGGGCACTGGAACCCTATTACCAGGAATATTTTAGCGTGAACCAGTTTTGTTTCGACAAATTTTATTAAAAAATATATATATTAGCTCATGCAATAACGTTACTTGCTCTCGCTATCTGTACTTGCTTTGACTGCACATTTTGCATGTAAAATAATAGAAATGTTTGTTTTCAAAAAGAAACAAATTATTAAAAGAATTTTTAGAAAAATTGTTAAAACTAAAATAAAATGGTATTAAATAAAATTTTTACTATGTACTAAAATACTATGTAATTAAAATTTAAAAAAGGGTAAAAACATTTTTTGAGCAATTAGTTAAAAATTATTGTGGAAAAACATTAATATTTCATTTAATTTAGTTAAAGAATATTCTCTTCCCAGCATGTGCTGTGCAGCATTAATAAGTAGTAATTAGGAATACTATACCTAGCATCTGCTATCCTAGATTGCAATACCAGAATTTCAATATCAGAAACTAGACTGCCAAATGGTCTTTCTTTGATATAAGATAATTCTGGAGAAGCAATACGAAGATAGAAGAAAGTCCATGGTATGGTCCATCTACCAGGAAATATTTGTTCAAATACCCCTCAACAGTAATACCTCAGTCCATGATATCTAGCGGCAAGATCTGGTAACTTTCTATTAATGGGCGGCAAAGGGAATGAATGGAAATGTCGAAGGGAAATGGATGCAGGTATCGCAGAAAAAAAATTACATCTGCTCCACCCTATATTTGGTCCAATACTAATACAGTGGCAGAGTTAAAAGATCATGGAAAACGTGGTCCTTTTCCAACTTTCATGAAACGATTTAACCTAAGAATTACACACAAGTGTGGTTAAGGTGGAAATGGTGAAGTTTTTCCTTATTCCACCATTTGCACCCTTACCGTCTTCTTTCATCTGAGATTAGGTTAGGTTATTTTGGATTTGGCACAAAAGCCAAATCCAGCCATGCCGGTCCACTCTTTCATCTGAGAAAACCAGAGCTCAAACTAAAATCTACCAGGTGGAAGAGAAATTTTTATCAGTAGCTTCTCTCAGACGAAGATCTGATTAAACATGAAATTTGTTTGTGAACATGAAGATCTCCTTTGCGACGACCCAACTTTTGATGTCGCGTTCTCCAAATGGAAGACAGCCGGCTTTAATTAAAAGGTCTGCTGCTATCATCTGCTCACTTTACTAGAGACTCAGTGTTTCTTTCAGGAGTCCTATTTATTGTGATAAACTGTTCTTTTTTTGGGTATACATTTTCATGTTTAGATTCTGTCAGCCATGCTCTAAACATTTTGCAAATTGAATTTCGCAAATTCATTTCTTAAAGATGTATTTTCATCTTTTAGAGGTCACAATTTTTCTTCGCCTATTTTTTAAATTTTAACAATATTACTTTATTAACGTTTGGTGTTTTCAGTGTTCCTTATATATTTCGCAATAGAGGAATAAAAACATATGATCTTTAGAATGGTCGTAATGCAAAGCTCATCTAACTAAGCGTAATTACAGAAACATATATACATCGTTCTTCCATATAAATTGAAATATTATATCATTGTTTTAAATCAACAATCTAATGGATAACAAATTTAAGGAATCGAGTAATTGTTGGTGAAGTATGTTTTCTCATTTCTGTTTGATGGTATATTTTCACATCAACGAGAGCTATAGTAAGCTTAACCAGGAAAAAAATATCGAATTCGTGATGTTAGTTTATAGCATTTTTGTTTATTAATCATAAAACTTACTGAGTTTCTTGAGGAAAATTTTAATTGCCATTTCTGCGAATATCATGAAATTTGTCAAAATATGTAACATTTTATTTTCTATTTTTTAATGCTTACTTGCAATGACATGTCCAACAAATGAAATAGAATTAGAAGAAACTAAAATTGCATCATGGTATCCTTCAAAAATAATGAGAGGAGAAGATATTGGCAAGATTAGTGAAATGCTAGTGTGGTGATGTCTTGAAAAACCAAAAAAACTAATTAAATACAGATGAAACATTGCAATGATAACTTTTCATTATAAATGTTCGTTTCATTTCATAATTTCCCATGCAGTGCAAATATTTCACTTTTGTTTTTGTGTTGTTTTGTGTTTTGCTTTTTGTATTCACTTTTGCTTTTTGTTGTTTGTTGTGTTGTGCTTGTTTTTTGTATACATTTTTGTTTTTTGTGTCACGAAAAAATCTCTTTACTTCTTCAAATCAGATCAGAAGGAAAGCGTTTCCCTCAAATTTTTCATGTATTAACGCAATACGGCAATATTTGTCGTTCGTAAAATAATAACGACAGCTTATGCATCGCCCACATCTACCCTTTGAACATTTGCATCTACTTGGGAAATAACGAACACTGAATAACGTTTCAAATAAATATCTGATGAAAAAAATTTGAATTCCTATCACAAATAAAGTTCTTTAAAAAAGGGCTAGCAAAGAATATGCTTTAAAAAATGTGCATAATATGTTTTAGAAAAATATTTTGCACATGATTACTGCAATTTATCATGTAAATTCCTTGATATTTTAAATGAAAAAATAAAATAAAAATAAAATTAGTATGTGTTCATTTCGGTTTATAGCCACGAAATGGAACGTTTTTGACTTATTTTCGAATTACAGATAACTATGCACTTTAGAACAGCGCTTCTTCCATTTGATAATTTTGTTTTGAAGTTTGACTTTGATCTGCATTTTTGTTTAAAAGATAAACAAAAATTAATGAGTTAATTTTTTGTGTTTTCCAGTTATTATGCTTCTCTATTCCTGGCATGATTAGACAGACAAAATACAGTCAATCATATAATTTCTTTATGCTAAACTATCACAATTCATTCTCTTGAAGCACATACTATAAGTCACAAGATAAAGGCGACACCGAAGTTAGGATCTTTTACTAATTGAGCCTCACTTTCCAAAATTCAACACAACGGGAAAGTCAGAACAATTTCTTCCAGAGATGTAAACAACATGCAACATGATGTGGTAAAAGTTTCGTATCCAATATCGAGAATCTGATTATAAATGATAAAAGAATCATCTGATTTATTTAAAAAAATAATGTAATGAAAATTTGAATTTTTATTTCAAAATATCATGGCATATGACAAAGTTTTAGGTTTGATGAATCAATATTTATATTATTTTTATGATTTTAGTCTTCAAAAGGCTATATAATTAAAAAATATATACAAACATTACAATAGTTTCCAGGTCTATGGACATGAGAGTAAATCGGAAATACTTTTTTTCTATTTTATTCATTAAATCTGAGCACCCTACCACTTTTATCCTTGAAAAGATATGAATTTATATTTCCCAGAATTGGCAGTTTTTCAAAAAACCCGGTGAATGAATTCATGACATATTCAGGGTATACAAACGGGAGCTTCAGTAGAAGTTCCTGTAATAAAGTTAAAAAAATCCACGCTTGTCTCCTGGAATTGTTCGTTAGTTTTTGATCATTAAATCGTTTTTGCTATTAAAGGCGGTATTTTCGTAATATCTTAAACAATGGTACAGAATTATCACCGTTTTAGTAAATCAATTCTACATTGCCCTTCTGATTTCTTTTTAAAATAAGAAGTAAAGAAAAAGGAAATTGTGAACTTAAAAATATGACCTATGTGAGGAAAAAAAAAAAAAAAAAAAAACAGCATGAGTTAAGGTCGGCATTTTCAACAGTGTAGAGAACGTATTTCAAATCAATATCTAAAGCTATTCTAAAGTAGGTGCAAATTCCCTTCTAGAAAAAAAAAAAACATGTAAATATTGAAAACAAGTATACGATTTAATTTCGCGATATTTTTAAGGTTATTGAGAGCAGAATTAATATATCAACTTTTAATGAGGTATTTGTAGTTTTTAGATCATGTTTGAATTAAAACCTCTAAATATCTTTAACAGAATGGTGTTCTAGTGAAGTGACAGAATTGTAAGCCTTCTTTCTTTTCAAATAAATCCAAAATGTGAAAAATTGCCCTTTACCATATTTCATTGAGTTACCAACTCTCACTAAAGTGAATTAAATCGTCAGACTTAAGTAACTTAAGAAAATAAGGAAGGTAAACCGTCAGTAGGTAAATTAGAGGATACCCATCTTAATTTTTTGCACCAAAAAGAATAAAATCCTGTGTAACTAAATGATTTCGTATTCGTATTAATTCGTATTAATTCTGCTGGAGTAACATCTCTATTTCCCCTAAAAATTATATATATATATATATATATATATATATATATATATATATATATATATATATATATATATATATATATATATATATATTATTTAATCGTTATTTTAAATCATTAGTAAGGTTACTCTTTCCTTCTAACATCGGTTAGTCTCGAGTGTCGAAATAATTAGAGTCTATTACATTTGGTAGCAACAGAAAATTCTTCTCTTGCTTATGCCTTTTATATTAGAACAATTAATTGAGATATAGTGGCTTTACAGCCGTTATAATTTGCAGATACTAAATCTAATATTTTCTTTTGGGATACTTGTTGCACGACACTCACTATGCATACAAAAACGAATGCCAGCTTGTGAACCAGTAAGTTGATCTTGCATATTTTGTAATCCTTACAATATTTGATATAAATTTCAATTTCTGCTCCGTTTCTACTTCTTATATATATATAGGCTGGTATTTTTCATCGTGAAGTGTTTTTCCTTTCGGATGGTCAGTTATCTTTCTAAAACCAATGAGCTGATCTGTTTCCTCTGGGCATTGAATGAATGAAAGAATCTATAAACATCAATAAAAAATTTTTGGGGACATGTTTGTACTTTTCATTGGAAGGTATGCAAAACATTCCATCTCGCGCATTATAATTGAAAAATATTGACCCATTTTCCTTTTTTTTTGAAGATGAGAGTAAAACGAAACTACATGGTTAGCAAGAAACGAGTTACTCACTTCAGAGGACTCTAAAATGCGTTCTATTGATCCAAATGAGATAAAATTTAAACAGATTATTCAGATGATGCCGTTACATTTATTAAATAAAAAAAAATTACGAAAATTCACCGTTAGGTGGTGTTGTAGTATACATAAAACCATTTAATATGGCTTATAATTGTTAAATAAAGTAAAATTAAAATTGCTCAATATGTCCTCCTTCATTTTAAACAATATGCTCTAGTCGGAGGTCTATATTTTCTGTAGATTACCGGAGGAAGTCTGCCGGAATATTATGAATATTTGTCGAATGTTGTCCTTCAGATCTGGTAGAGATGATGACCTTTGAAGGTAGATATTGTCCTTCAAATAACCCCACAAACAAAAGTCTCTGAAAAGAGGTGATATCCTTCGAGCGATCAGGCCATGCTATTGGGATATGACGGCTGATAAGTCGTGCTTCTGTAAAATGCTATATTAACAATTGATTTACACGACGATCAATATGAGGTGGTGCACCATCCTGCATGAAAATGATGTCTTGAAGGCATCCACGCTGTAGAAGAGTTGGGATTACAAAATTCCTCAGCATATCAAGGTACCGTTGACCTGTACCACTCTATTTGAAGTTATCTCTTCAAAGAAATACGGTCCAATGATAAAGGTAGTTGTAAAACAACACCATACTGTCACTTTTTCAGGATGCAAGGGTTGCTTCGGGATAACGTGATGGTTTTCATATACCCAAATTCGACAGTTGTGGGTTTTAACTTGTCCATTTAGGCAAAAAAGAGCCTCATCGCTCCACAGAATATTCCGTGGCCAAGTAGTGCCCACCAACATTCGAGCAAGGAACTGAAGTGCAAAAGTTTTTTCGGACCTCTAAGCCCTCGTCCTGCAATAGGTACACAGACTTGATTTTGCATGGATAAAAATGCAAAATCTGCTACACGATATTCCGTACAGTTGAATAAGGCATATCCGGAACACGGGAAACAACTGGCAAACTCACGCTATTATGCGACGACTGACTGTTGGCTTCAACGAGCGCGGTCGCAACATTTTCGACGTTAGAAAACTGGATTCTATTTCGTCCCTTACCTGGAAGAATGCCAAGATGCCCAATGTTTTTCAAATTTCTGCATCATCTTGCGTAGGGCACCTGGAGACATTGGACCTCTTCGTATCTGCTTTATACGACGAAATTTCTTTAGAGCTGCAAAGCAGTTTTGTTGGTTCTGGTAGAAGAATTTCACCAGGAACACTTTTTCTTGTAACGCAGGCATGACGAACAGAGAAGACACTAATGTTAGTACAGAATTAGCCTTCTTTTTATCCAAAGAAAAATTTTAATAGATGTGCGCTGTATCACAAATTATGCTTTACATTTTCAATATAAGCAAATAAATGCCATTTGTGTTACAGCGCCATCTATTGACGAATTTTCGTACTAAATTTTTTAAATTAATAAATGTAAAAAGCAACATCTGAATAATCTCTTGTTCAAATCTTAGGCTATTTGGACCAATAGAACGTATTTTAGATCCCTATGAAGTGGGTAACTTATTTCTTGCTAAACCTGTATTTTTCTCACTTCTTTTTAATTAATCGGAACTTCCTACCACTTTCAGTCGTGAAAAAACATCAATTTATATTTCCTCAGGAATTCCCACTGAACTTCTACACAATTTCAACAACTACATAACAAAACGGAACTTCTGTGAATATTTTCTGTAATAAAACGATAGAATGTTCATGTTCTTGCTCTGAAATCTCTTTGTATCTCACTATTTATTAAATCCTGACTGCTACTAATTGCATTATTTTTAGAATTAATGTCAATCAGTTATACAACTTTACCTTCTGATCAGAAAGTCCACCTTACAATGTCCCCTTAATTTGTATTCAAGAATTAAAAAAAAAGAAATATTAAAATAATAAATTGTGATCTTGAAAAGTATGAAATAAATGCTAAAAAGTTAAAGCCAGCATTTTCAACACGCAACCTGATGTGGTGAATATTTCATATCGATTATTGAGAATCAGATTACAAACGATGAAATATTTCTCTGATTCATTGAAAAAATAATTTAATGGAAATTTGACTTAGTATATCAAAATATTAGAGCATATGATAAAGTTTTAACCATCATTCGTCCATATTTATATTAGTTTTAAGATTTTGATATTTAAAAGGCTAAATAATTGAAAAGTGTTTACATATTTCCAGTTTTATGAAGATGAGAGTGAAGCGATAGTACTTTTCTCCATTTTATTCATTAAATTGGAACTCCGTACCACTTTCAGTCGTGAAAAGACATTTATTTATATTTCCTCAGTATTGACGATTGCCTCTCCTCCCGGTGAACCAAAAACATGGACGTGAAGAGAATATACGAAACTGGAGCTTCTGTAGAAGTTCTTGTAGTATAGTTAAAGAAGAATCCTAATTGTTTATTGAAATTGCTATTTCTTTTTCTATTTCTTATATAACAGTGACTATTAATAGTTGTATTTTAGGAACAAATCTAAATTGTACATCATGACGTCCGGATCAGTAAGTCTACATTACATTGTCACCATGGTTTTTAGTGAAGTTTTTTTTAAAAAAGAAATATTAAAATAGAAAATTGTGATCTTCGTAAATATGAAATGAATTGCAAAATAAAGTCCTGATCAGCATTTTCAACAGAGTAGAGAAGTTATTTCAAATCAGTATCGAATGTCGGTCAAAGGTAGTTTCAAAATTCTTTTCTAGAATGCGCATGTAAATGATGTTAACAAGGATGCGATTTAATATTTTTAAGTTTATTGAGAGCAGAATACGCATATCAACTTATAAGAAGCTATTTATAGCGTTTTAACCACATTTACATTAAAACCTATACGTACCTTTAGGAGATTCGAGTTCTAGTGAAGTAACAGAAACATGCGTTTGCTTTTTTGTATCTTTTCAAATAATTTCAAAATATGAAGAATTGCCCTTTTCCACAATTCAGTTTGTTCTCAATTTTCACTCGATCGATTTATATTTACGGTATTTGCTACAATAAGTTTTCATAAAATTCAATTTTAACAATGCAACACTGGTATCGGTTACTTTAAACATAACATCACTCTCCTCGCAGCATGCGTGAATATAAATCCTCTATCAAAACAATGAAAAGCAATATAAAGTACGAGGTCACCAAATCAAGGATTCTTTCTGAAACTAGCTGCATATTTAATACAGCTACACCGCACGAGTGTCTAAATGAACTATGTCTTTGCATTTAGAAAGCACTTTATCTTTGTGGAGGATATTCTGTTCACAAAGAAGAAATTCTCTCTTTAGAACGCTGCAATTAAAGAATTTCCTCATGCGCAGAAAGAATAAAAATTTATAATAAGATTTGCATCTCTACATTGGAACATTATGATATGAAATTTGCTTTCAGCTATTCGTCTATTTTCATAATATATAAATCTTTTTATAAATGCAAGGGGCAATTTAGAATATATACATAATTAAAAATATGTATTTCCTTGTACTAATGAAGACAGAAAAATTCACTCAAAAATTTTGATTCCTATTTAATTCGTTGAATCCTTTTTTTTTCATTACCCATTTGAATTGTGAAAAGACTGCAATTTTGATTTCTCAGTAATGTCTAGCTAAATTTCTTGTTGAATAGCAAAATTTTTGCCTTTGCGAATAACGTAGCAACCACTAATTTAAAAAAAAAACTCTCAAAATAAAGCAAAGGGCACTGGAATCCTATTACCAGGAATATTTTAACGTGATCCAGTTTTGTTTCGACAAATTTTATTTAAAAAAAATATTTTAACTCATGCAGTAACGATACTTGCTCACGCTATCTGTACTTGCTTTGACTGTGCATTTTGCAAGTAAAATAATGGAAATGTTTGTTTTCAAAAAGAAACAAAATATTAAAAGAATTTTTAGAAAAATGATTAAAACTAAAATAAAATAGTATTAAATAAAATTTGTATCGCTAAAATACTGTGTAATTAAATTTTAAAAAAAGGAAAAAAAATTTTTGAGCAATTAATTAAAATTTATTGTGGAAAAACATTAATATTTCACTTGATTTAATCAAAAATCTAATTCACAAATTTTGACTTCTTACACATCAACAATATCCCGTCTAATACTTTTACAAAAGACACAATTCGCCCTTTTCTTACCCACATTTGTACGCCCCCATATGCTGGGAATTTTAACAATTCAAATCGCAAGGGAATGAAGTGGTGTTAAAATTCTTGCCATCTAATTGATTGCTTCTGCAACTTATTTAAACATGCTTTTAACAAAATAGGCTGATTTAATTTCTTGTAACCATAAAATGCATTGCGCTTTGTCCATTATGAAAGCCTTTTAGTTAAAATTATATTTTGATTTACCACCTACACTTTTGATGCAATTTTCCTTCAAATTCGAGTTAAGCCTTTTTCTGAGTTAAGCAACGGTAAAGTGAAATTTAATCAAAGAAGGAAGTAAAATAAAAATAATAATAAAAAATTTTTGAAAAAAGCACTCGGGAGGGGGATTTGGGGATCCAAATTCACGATTTTTTAGCAAAAATCAAAATATTTTATTGAAACTTCAACGCCATACAGCTATAAAATCAAACTCACCATTTAAACATTTTATCCTAGCAAATTTTATACAAATAGGAAATGATTAGCATGTCATTCATTGCGGTAGGAAAATACTCATATTAGCAAGAAAGAAAAAAAAATGTACTGCTGAACAAAAATATAGCAAGCGTTTTCAGAAAAGCAACCACTAGCAACAATGCATACTTGTATTCGGTCAAGTAAGTCTTTATGCACATTTTTATCACACACTTCAGCTTCCTCACCCACCCACCCCGAGTCAGTTTTTCATGTTTCACAAAAGGTACTATAGCCAGTCTCAAAAAATTCAATATAATCTTTTTCCAGTCAATACTGTTGGACAAAAGTCTGGATTCCTCACAGAAAAAAATCCCTTATTTTGAATCCCTGCCTAAGGGTGACCCTTGAGAAAGTCTTCAGGCCAGATTCTTATTTTCATTGGTTTAATTTCGATTCTATTTTCCTATTGACTTGGTTTATATATATATATATATATATATATATATATATATATATATATATATATATATATATTTCTATTCAGTTAGCGTAGTTCTATAGCCAATGCTCCTTAAAAGGATTAAAATAAAAATAGAAGGGGTTTTAATAAACAAAGATTTTGAAACATGATTGCATAAAAAATATCTTAACACTGCCTTAAAAAAAATTATAGCAATATAAAATTAGTTTCTGTACGACTCCTGCTCAACTGTTAATCAATTTTTCAAAATTATTCAAATTAAGATTCAGACGATTCTAAAAGTTCACAAAGAATTGAACATACAAATTCAAAAACTATACGATGTAAAATTCTTTTTCTTGTACAAATAGAGCAAATAAACGCAGGTAGAACAATGGGTACAATGACAAGTTTAAAATAAATAAAGAAAATGTCCAATTTCAGGACAGTGACTGTGGATTCAATTACCACATTGCAGATCTGCAAATATATATAGTTCACATTAATCCAATGCGATTTCTCTTACATCTACATCTACAGGCCAAATCCAAGCATAAAATATTTATATCGATAGATTTTTTTTTTTACCTTTCAAAGTCAAAGAAGATATTCATTTCAAACGCACTTTACTGTATATTGAATTTGTGGCAATGCATCACCATTTTCAGAGTCTACTTTCGGTTGAGGAAACCAGCATTTGAATGAATCTTCGAAATCTAACGAGTTAGCATATAAATGATGGCAGATCCAGAAAATTGTCTTTAAAGCTGGAATAAGGAATATTTCATGATTATCAGAGAGATTTAAAGAAGTGCTTAGTCTCGTGGTATAGATTTTGGAAAGGGAACTTAAATGGGTTTTCTTGGGAAAACATTCCAGAAAGTTTTCGTTGAGATTGATTTCTAGATGGAAGCTAATGAATTCTGTAGCGTCGGATTTTTTCTTTTAGAAAAAAAGATTTATATTGCTTACTTCACTTACAGAAATGCTATCATTTTTGAATTTAAATGATTGGCGGTTTTGACTCATAAGCATTTGATAATTTCCGATACAAAAGATGTGCATAAATTATGATTGATTGGTTTTGACACTGATGTTTCCAACAATTTATTATTTTTGTGTCTTCAATGAAAATGAAATATCGCTCTCGCAAGTAATTTCACAAAAAAAAAAAAAAAAAAAAAAAATTGCGATGTCAATATATCATGGGTGAAGTTGAACATATTTTGCCTTTACTCGGGAGTTTTATAGTAGGACTATTTGACAAAAATGATTTTAATGGAATTATACAACATTACAATAACTCCTTCACAGGAAATTTGCATGAACATTACGCCATATTTAATTACGATATTTATTTTCCAATTTTCGCAGTAATTAAAAATACTTTCAAGATTTTTGTTTGAAAAATTTAGTGCTTTACGCCTTATTACCAAACTTTTGTCGCTTATTTTCGCCAAAAAATATTTTTTCATCTTTTATTTAAATTACGGTTAGTTAAAATTTAATTATAATTTTTAATACGGGGCAATGAAATGCATAAAAGGAAACTAAATCATTTGTAGTTGATTTAATAGTTTTTGATCACAAGAAGAATGGATATATCCACCTATCGTGGGCTTTTTCCATTCTGCGTTATTTTATAAGTACGTTACCACGTTTTTAAAAATATGGGATCCAAATTAAAAATATGTCCTTTAAAGTTGTGTATGAAAAAAAGTTATCAAAAAAACTTTGAAATTTTATGCATGGCTAAATAAAAGAATGGTGATACATTCAGTGAATAACAACAACAACAAAAACATATTAGTCCCCATATGGTGACCAGAGAACATAATATCTTTAGAACCCATATATTAAGATAGTTAATATATTCAACGATAAGTTTTTTAATATTCTTATCACTCACGATTGTATTGAGTTAACGAGATAATAATGCCTATGTTAGTTAAATTTTCATCAAAATGCTATTTCCTCATCAACTTGTCTTCGGATTTAACAAGAATTTTAAGCAGATGTAGTGCTGCTAACGCAAAAAAAAAAAAAAAACGTAATAATTTACATATTTGTTTTTGTTTATAATGGCACTTGACACGGACAAGCACGCTGATGAAGTCAGCGATTTTAAGCCAAGGGATCATCTCTTGTTTTAGTAGCGCCAACTAGGGTCAAAAGTACGCTTTAGCTACTACTCACGCATCACATTCGCTTGCACACCCCTTTTTACAGGGGGGCACATTCACACATCTCACAGATAGAAAAGATGAAAAACAGCCATGCCCGAACTGGGACTCAAACCCAGGACGCCCAGGTCACGGGAAAGACTCCCTACCCCTATTCCAGGACTCCGGCATTTAGAGATTTGATGTATGTTTATCCTGAAATTGGAAGAAAATAGAAAAAAATAGTTTCTTCAGATGTAATTGAGGTTATACTATATCAGCCTACTCAAATTTTCAGTCCAGTACTAGTGTCCACAGCAAGTTTTATAACTGTTAATGTATCAGGTCGAAGGAGTTTGGATGCTTATTACAAGCATTTACGGAAATGCGGTCCCTAGAGGCAATCAGTTTTTTTTTAAATTTTTCCCTTAATTTTTTTTATTAATCTTTATTAAATCACCCACACGGTTCCACAATTTTTGGACGAATAGTTTTTAGGCTTTAAGCTGCTTTACATCAGAGAATTTTAACTATGACATTCTGTAAATGTGACAAATATGTAGCTTTGTTATGACTTTCCATTTAAAGCAACTAGCAATTTACCTTTCATTTATGTTCTGATGTGTTCGAACTTTGAAATTTTTGTTTCTGCAAAATGGCATTGCAATGCTTTAACAATGTCAAATGTGTTCCTCCAAAATGGCATTGCAATGTTTTAACAATGTTAAATGTGTTCCTGCAAAATGGCATTGCAATGTTTTAACAATGGTAAATATGTTACTGCAAAATGGCATTGCAATGTTTTAATATTTTTGCTCAATTTATTTGCTAATAAATCTCGTTGATGAAAATGTCATTGCGATGAATTTGTGAGAAAAGTAATAAAACGGGACTCCGGAATGATTATAACTATAAATTACGATTGAAAACAAATGATATGCATTATTCATTGTGAAAATATTTATAATTTTCCCACTTCCGAAAAAAAAACTTTAAGATAGGAAGAATCAAGATACACCACATATATAATAGATGTAATCTTTTATGTAGTGAATGTTCAGTCAATTTGCAAACAAATTCCTTCAGAATTCTTCTTATTTTTAGTACGAATCCTAGTTTTGCCGCAAATATATACTTGAGGCAAATAAATAAAAATCCTTTCCGAATATTATACAATTCGACATTTATGTTCACCTGAAGGGAAAAAAATATGTGGAAAAAGAAATACCCAGGTATGCTATAAGCCAGACTCCATACCTCAATTCGTTCATCATAAATTCCTCTGAAATGTTTACATTTTGTTTATATTTTCCTTTCCAACAGAAACGAAAACAAAAACCGGTTAGAAAAACCATCTCGCAATCTGTGGATATTGACTGTGGATTCAACTTTCACTTTTTTACCCTAATGCATCTGTAGATATAGACTGCATTAATCCCACGCAGGGTTTCCTGCCAATACATCTACCCACCACATACAAACAGAAAGAATATTTATAATGCTTATATCGGTAGATTTCTAGCTCTGAGGACCAAAGCAAAAATCCATATCAGGGCGCATTTCACTCTATATTGAATTTGTGCTGCATGTATCACTATTTTAAAGTCTCCTTTCCGTGGAGGAAATTATCCTTCCAATGAATCCTTGACAAGTAACGAGATAGCATATCAATGCAAGTGTATAAGGAATACGGAAAGGAGGGATTTTTCATGATTATTACATAAACTTTTGAAGAATTTTTAGTTTCAAGGATGGGTTTTAGGAAAGGAAAGTAAATGGGTTTTCTTTCTGAACTTTACGAAGTTATCTATAGGAGTCATGTTTGGATGAAAGTTAACAAACTTTTTGTATCGATTTTTATAGATGCATTGGACTTGAATCGACTATTTCGTTCAAAGAAATGCTGATATTTATAAAATTTCAAATGTCATTCAATTCAATTGAAGTTCCTCTATTGTACTGAATATTAATGAGATTTTGATTGTTTAAGGTATCCGTCTAGGTCCATAAAATGAATTTTCATAAAAAAATTCACTTTTTTTTGTTTCAAAAAATAGGCCTGCTCTTGTTTCCAGTTATATCCTTATTTTGTCACTATGTCAATTAGATGATAAATTGTAGAAAACTATTAACATGTAAGTGGCGCTCATTTTTAAAAAAATTAAAAATCTTTAAATACATTTTTTTGACGAATTAATTTTTTTTATAATTCTACTGTACGAGTATCGTCATATTTCCAAAAAAAAATCAAGATATCATAATGAAATTTATAATTAGCGCTCATTACGTAATGTAGGATGTAATAAACTATGGATTTGATGTTGAAGGCTCTAAAAATGGATTTATGATTGTTTAATATAAGTATTGTTGACAAAAACTCCAAAAATTAATAAATAAAACATATTACACACACAAATTTTATTTTTGAATATAATTCTTAGATAATAGTTAGTTACATTCCAATATAAGTTTCACATGTACTATCAGTATTTAAAAAAAAAAAATGTGGAAAATGCGGGAAATAAAACCTGTCCTTAGTTCTATAAGTTTTGTCCATAGTTCCATTAAATCCATGAGATTTAGGTAGTTGTTTTGAAAAGTGAGATGGAAAGATTATTTATTAATAAAAAGTACGATTATATTATTACAACAAACTAGCGAGAGTTTTTGTCCGATTCCTTCGTATATTTACATAAAACAGTTTGTGTTTATCTTCGTAATATAACGAAAAGAATTAAGTGTATTATTTATGCCGTTTCTCTTTGAAAGATTAGTTTCAGAATATGAAAAACTCACATTCTGGAACGGCATTTTTTTTCTGAGTAAAAAAAAAAAAAAAAAAAAAAAATCTCATTTTTTTTATTGCTCTACACTAATTGCTCACATCGTACGCATGAGAAAAAAAAATAGAACGCCTTCCTGTTTGGGATTTTAACTAAAAATTAGACACTTATTGCCAAATTACTTTCTAAAGATTCCCATACTAAAATGACGCAACTTAGGTAACTGCTGTTTCAACTTACTGTGATCGTATCCGTATGGGAAAATAGACAAGAAGAGTTTTGTGCCGATTTTGATGTTGATATACAGTTCTATTGTAAATTCTAAATACTTACATTTTAAATTTCTTCAGTTTTTGAATTATCATGTTCACACCCCGCATAATTCAATAATCAAGGTTTATTTCAGATTAAGAAAAACCTATAACATTGAGAAAAAAAAATTCATATTTTAAGGTTGGACTTATAGTTTATTTCCATTTTCTGTCTCTTTCAATTTTCATAATTATTAATAACCATTGAAAATCCTTGCTTAAACCTTTCCAGATCCATCTTGACATTCTAAATCATTATATATTGAAGATTCATTGAAATGGTAATTCCTTCTACGGAATTGAGACCTTATAAAAGGTAATACATAGAGTACTAATTCAATATAGACAGATGTCCGATATAGAATGGAGCTTTGCTTCGATTCTCCTGGGTAAAATTGTGTCGATATCAATATACTTTATGCATGTTTCTGATAGGTAGGAAAATTTGCGTAGGTTTAATGCAGTCAATATCTACAGATGCATTAGGGTAAAGCAGTGGATGTTGAATCTATAGGCCATATCCTGGGATTGCGAGAAGGTTTTTCTAGCCACTTTTTATTTTCATTTTTGCTAGAGAGGTTGATATAAACGAAATGAAGAAATTTCCGGAAGAATTTATGGAGAACGATTGGTGGTTAGGATTGCAATTTGCTGAAGTCATAGATTGTCCCATTTTGTTTTTTAAGAATTTGTTTCTAGTCAAAAAATGTTGAGGAATTTTTTAGAATTTGGAGAAACAAGGTCTTCTAAGGGCTATATATATATATATATATATATATATATATATATATATATATATATATATATATATATATATATATATATATATATTGGAAATAAAGAAATGTATTTATTTTTGAATTTTTTAATGAATTTTTTAAAAAATAAAACTTGAATTTAACTTTGTAGAACAGTTTTTAAAATATAAATTTTGACACAACAAAAGTATTACAAAATGAATCAAGATAATGAATTAGTTAACTTCTATATATTTTATAATATATAGTTTTATATTAGTTATATTCTATATATTATATAATATATTAATTATATCATAAAGAAGAATTTTGTAGCGATTGTTTTTGATTGTTATTTTCGATGAAAAATAAAAATAAAAACTGAAGATATTGTTAAATTAATATTTGTAAAATCAAAGAAGAAAACAAATGGAAGGAAGAAATCCATAGGAAGTACAGTAAAATAATAATCTATAGTTAATTATAAAATAATTTGTCAGTAATTCTTAATGTATTTTTATATCATATATAGTAGGTATTTTGTATACTTATAGTAAATATTAGTGAATAAGAAAAGTTGCGTAATAATCTATCTGGGAACTTTATGAAATCATCTTTTAATCTGTCTGAATTGAATTACAGTGTTCTGAAGAGTACTGTAATACAATTTCAGAAATTTTTGATAAACATCGGACTAGCTTTTCTCGGAATTGATATCTCAAGCTTGACCTATGGATGTATGGACCACTTCTCACCATTCTGTTGTAAATTGAAGATGATTATGAGAACCATAGAATTAAGGCAAGAATAGATAATCTTCTATCAAGAGTATTATTTAAAAAAATAGTGATAGATAGAATCTATCATCGCTTGCCTACGTTGCTTAGCAACGGTGATTAATTTAATTCAATTATTTCGACATCGTTTAACTTTCTTTATTCTAATAGACATATTTTGATCAGACTGTTGTCAGGAATGTATAGGAATATATCTAATTAGAGAGGTTGAGTCAGAAAGTTCCGTGTTACTGAAATCCAAATTTAAAGCAGGCTGGTAGTAGGAATTTTTTTATAATTAAATCTGTACGTATATAAATTATTGAGTGTGGGCTTATTAATGATTTTGTCAGTGAATCATCAATCATAGAATCACTAATAAATACTCTTTGATTTCATTTTCTTATGATAATTTTCAATATATAATTCTTTGTTTTTAAAAATAAGTTCATTTAAATTTTAAAACTGACATTGATACTACATTTGATGGAAATTAATAAAACGCCGTTAAAAGGCCGAATTAAAAGGTAAAGATTGAGAGTTTTAGTGTTCATGCATATAATATAAACAAAGTAAAAAGAAATTTGTATTATTTTACAGAAACTCCGAATTCAATATGAAACTTTTACTTCAAGTAATTAAGTATTACTCATGCACTTAAAAAAAATTTAAATATAAGAAAATTGCTTCAAACATCTTTAAAAGAATATTTAATATAATTAAAGCATATATTTTACAACTGGAAACATGAAACGTTTTAAAGACTTAAAAAATATTTAAATATGAAGAATTAAATAATTGTTTTTTGCATTAAAACGAGAATAACATTTCTTTAAATATTTTAAAAATCTAAAAACAAGAAATTGTTTCAAATATCTTCAAAAATAAATATTTATTCTAAATAAAACATATATTTTATACTTGGAAATATGAAACGTTTTGCACTCTTAAAATGATATTTAAATATGAGGAATTAAATAATCATTTTTTACATTAAAACGATGATAACATTGATATAAATAAAATTATAAAAATATATTACTTTTGCTCAATGATGTACTGCATTGTAACATAGTTCATTAACTTAGATCCAGACATAAGTCTAAACTTTATATAGTTCTTAGAAAAACCAATTTAATTTCCTGTTGCCAAATTCCTTTTTATGAGAGCAAAAACTTCTTAAAAACCATCTAATAATCATGAAAAATCATTTTCCTCATTTTTCTTATCCGCTTGCATTATTAGTGAGAAATGCGATACAGAATTAAATAATCATTTTTTGATTAAAACATAGATAACATTTCTTTAAATAAAATAATATATAAAAATACATTACTCTTTCTGTGCATTGACGTACATTTGATGTAAAACGTAGATAACATTTCTTTAAATGAAATAAAATAAAATATAAAAGTACATTACTCTTTTTGTGCATTGATGTACTGTATTATATTTGATATAACCTAGTTCATTAACTTCCATCCAGTCATAAGTCTTACGGAAAAACTTTATAAAGATCTTAAAGAAACCAATTTAACTTCCTGTTTCCGAATTCCCTTTCATGAGAGTAAAAACTTCTTAAAAACCATCTAATAATCATGAAAAATCATTTTTCCCATTTTTCTTATCCGCTTGCTTTAATATTGATAAATACGATGATTCATTCAAATGATAATTTTCCCTGAGGAATATAGATGCCATAGATTGTTATGCGTAGAGGAAAAATCCAGCATAGAGTGAAATACGCTCTCAAATGGATTTTGCTTTGATTCTCTAAGGTAAAAATCTATCCATATAAATATTCCTCCGTTGTATATATCTGCCGGGTAGATGCACGAGTAAGCAGATTCTCGTGGGAATAATGTAGTCTATTTCTACAGATGCATTAGAGTAAAGGAGTGGAAGTTGAGTCTACAGTCAATATCCTGAGATTGCGGTGACTGGTTTTTCTATCCGTTTTTTTGTTTTCGTTTCTGTTGGAAAGGAAAGCATAAATAAAATGCAGAAATTGAGAAGAATTTATAGGGAATAAAGTGCATTATTGGACTTGGTATACCGATGTAACTCTGTATTTTTCTTGTTTATTTATTTATTTTTCATATGAAACGAACAAAAATGATGAATTTTGTATGATTCGGAGAATTTTATTTGTCCCTAATGGATGTTTGACTGGAACCAGGTTATCGTTCTGTAAGATAAAAGAAGAGTTTGAGTTTGAAAAAAAAAAAAAATCAAAAATAGCGTAATGATAGCTTGCTGAAAGTTAAGTTAATGATTTTTACTAAGAAAATTTATTTCTGGAAGTTAACAAGCTAGTGAATTATGCCTGTTTTTACAGAGCTTTATTTAACTTAATTCCTGCATATTTGCATAAATGGTACTTTGTAATCAGATTTTCAATCATTCCTTAAGGAAAGTGAGCTTTGTATTTTGGTATGATTTCACGTTTTGGAAACCAACACAAACTTTTACTGATTTAGTGCTTAAACATGAATAAGTTTTATATTATTTTAATTAAGTATGGGCAATTTAATGTAATATTGAATTTAAGAAAGATTGAATACAAGATTAAATAACATTAATTGTAACAAGTTAAGTAAAATATTAAATACTGAAAAACAGCAAACTAAGCAATAGAATAAAATGAAAAAAATAACACAGTTTTAATAGCATTCTAAAAAATGGAAAGCATTTTTTTAAATCAAAATTCCTAAGAAGAATTCAACAATTGTGAAATCTTGATTTTCAATGATAAACAGCATGATAAGTAATGTAATATTGAATTTAAGAAACATTGAATACAATATTAAATAATATTTATAATAACAAATTAAATAATTTATTAAATACTGAAAAGCAGCAAACAAACTATTCTAATAAATTGAAAAAACGACACAATTTTAATAGCATTTTGAAAAGCAGGAAGTATTTTTTAAAAATCAAAGTACCGAAAAGGAATTCAACAGCACAATAAGGATCATGTGTCAAATGTATATATTAAAAAATAAAAAACAAACTTCATTAAGGCTAAAATTGTTAAATATGAATAAATTATTATTCACTTCCCGCATTTCTTCTGCTCCTGATAATTTACGGTTTTAGTTTTCATTTTCAGATATTTAATTAAAAAAAAATATTCTCTGTGTTACAATAGATAATTGTATGCTTGTTTCAGAAAAAAAACCTTAATTTCATTATTTATTCTTTACAAGATTGAAAAAATAATTATAATAAAGATTGGTTGAAATTTTATAAAACGTGAAAGTAAAATATCAAACATATCAACAATTTTCTTACAAAAAGGGGACTTTGGGATCAAAGTTAAATAATATTGAAATATAGCTGGTAGAATAATTTTTTTAAAAAGAAATTTATGACCAAAATAATATTATAAGAAAAATTAAAAATAAATCAAATGAAATAAAACTGATTTTTTTAAAAAACAATGAAGCAAAATGACATGAGTTAAATTTTTTTAAAAATAATATCATAATAAAATAAAAAGCGGAATTAAATAAAATAATATTGTCATAAAAGAACACGAAGAAACATAGTGACATGAGTTAGAACTTCAAGAAATAATTTCATAATAAAATTGAAAGCAATAAATGGTATGTATAATGTAAAAAATGACATTATAGTGAAATAAAAATAAGTGAAAATGGCATGAGTAAGAATATTTTCAAGTAATTTTATAATAAAATCAAACTAATCATAATTTTAAAAATAATATTTTAATAAAGTAAAATAAAATGGAGTAGAATTAAGAAATATTATTATAATAAAATAAAAATAAATAAAACGACTTGAATCAGAATTTGAAACAAAATATAATAATCAAATAAAATGACATGGTTCAATATTTTAAAATTAAAATTATAATAAAATAAAAAAAAAACAAAGACGGATATAAATGAGAATTTCTTTAAATACTATAATTTTTGGAACAATTAATTTCGAAATAATTTGAATATTATTTGATTAATAAAAATATAATATATTTAAAAAAAATATTTAATTTTTGGAGAAAATTAATCATGTATTATTTTGAACTAAAAGTACATGTTCCCAAAATAATAACAACAATAAAAATAAAATCTAAAGCCCATAATTTTTGAAAGAAAAAAATAATTTTGTCATGAAAGTTAGCAGAAATCATATCTTTAAGTAAAAATTTTTTAAGTAGGTATTATTAATTATTAAAGAAATTATAGTATATTAATAATTATATTATAGTACCTTAAAGAAAAATTGTTAGATAATTATAGTGACTATATGGAAAAAACATTCCGAAGGATAAAATATGCATATAAAATTCAGATTTCAAATTCTATTCTTTTATTTTGCTATATGTCTCATTTTCATTTTATCCTCCATAATTCGTTTTTGTGCGGCTGATACTATTTTATACTTCCTTTAAAATTTGACGTAAAAACTTTTTCTCACTTTTTTCTGTTAAAAATTTCAACCTCAAAAATTATTTTGAAAAAACATAAAATATATTGTTTTGACTTGGCCGTATTAATATTGTAAATAAGCAGATGAATACAATTGTCATCATTTTTACTCACGGAAATACTTTATTTAGCAGAAAAGAGGATGCTTCATCATTATAAAATATTATCGATGATTAACGAATACAAGGGATTAAATGTTTTTTGGTTCAATAGGCGAATAAAATAGTTGCGAGAAAATAATATATCGAGTTCATTGCAGACATAATGAAAAATATTCAACAACATTTTTCTGTATGTACGTTATCTAAGAAATAAATTTCAGTTTTCTTTCAAGGAAGGAGTACGTTTGTTACAATTTCTTTAGAAAATGACGTGTAATTTATTACTTTTTACTGCAACACTGAAAAAAAAAAGAATTTTACATTTATCACTTGGGAAAAACTATAATTTTCGAGATATACTTTGTCATCACGCTTTTTCATCCGGATATGTTATTATAGGGCAATCTGAGATTTTAAGCCTGTTTTTCAGAAGTCTGACAGATAAATAAAATAATTTTAGTTGTATATCACCTAAACGTGACATTATCAATTCTTAAATACGGATTAAATAAATGTGTATATATTTCTTTTTTTAAAGCATTACTATCATCTTTATCTATCTATCACTCTCTCTCTATATGCATATTTATGCTTGCTTTTCAAATTTTAAATCATGTTTTTGACACACTTTTACAACGATAAACGATATTTTGATGATTCCATTTGAATTATTTCACAAAGATATTTGTATTTATTTTCTTCATTTATTGCCGATCGTAAACAACGAAATAAAAATTGTAATGCATTGTTTATTGTCAGTAAAATTGTTAAGTATGAGAAAACAATTGTATATTTTCAGTTATAAATCTTAATATTATCTTCTATAACGTTCAAAAAGTTCTAATATTCATTCATAAAATTCAAAAGTTAAATATAAATGAATTCTGCCATTTTTCACAGAAAAAGGAATGGATATCACTTGACCAATGACTCAAAATAGATTTCATCCAATATCAATAAATATGGCACAGGCTCTCAATTTGGTGATTATAGGCATTCAAAACTTTCCATCGCAGAGATTATTTTGGCTTTTGTATAATCACTCCTGTTCGATGAAAATTTATGATAATTTAATTTACTGTACATATTTTTCTTTGAATTTCCGCTCGCAACGTTAATTATTTTTGCGTTAATTTTTATAAATTAATAATAAGTTTGGAAAAATTAGTAATTATCTATAATTTTTCGGGAAGTTACAAGATTTAAAAATTAGTTGATAGAACTAATCTATTCACTATAATCTATACTTATATAAAGCTCAATGTGTGTGTGTGTGTGTGTGCGTGTGTGTGTGTGTGCCTGTGTGTGTTGGCGCTCTCCAGACCAGACCGTTTGACCTACAGCTACCAAATTTGGTACATGCATACCTTGGAGGTCGAGAATGTGCACCTGGGGTCCCTTTCTTGAATTTTTAATTCGAATTTTATTTATTAATTAAAAACTAACTTTCCCACCAAAAAAATCTTCATTTTCCCCATCGCCAAATGAGTAAGGCTTCAGTTTTTTTCCCCAACAGTAATGAGGCTAGGCTTAAGATTTTTTGGCTGATTATTTCAAACGATTCTATTTATTTTCTTAATGTTTGATGCATTTAAAATTAAACATTGTTAATTAATCAATCTTTCAGATTCATTCTGAAGTACTTTTGAATTAAAATAAAACAGAATAAAGGAAATTAAAAATTTCTAATCTGCATAGCGTTACCCCAGCTGGCGAAGAAAAACTTACTCATTTGCGTTACCGTAACTGGCGTTGAAAATTCACGCATGCGCATTGTGTTCTGATTGTTGACATGACAACCATTATCAACGGATGATTTAAGTTATTTTTAGGTTAGTTGCATGCTTTTATAATTAAATTGTATTTATGTTAGTTATATATTTTTTGTATACGCTTATAGTTTTAAGTACATCGTTTTTTAAGTAGTTTTTTTAACCTGTTTTCGACTGATTATTTTAAACGATTGGTTTTATTTTCTTAGTGTTTGATGCATTTAAAATTAAACATTGTTAATTAGTCGATCTGATCATGATGAATCTGAGAAAATTTTGTTGACAAATTCTTGAAATATTACATGAATTAAGAAAGATATTCTTTAGTGCCCATAAAGTTTAAAGTTATTAGTTTCAGTGACTGTTTTCAGTAATCATATTACAAAAAAATACTTTGTTTCAGTAAAAAATATTATTATATTAATTGCAGATTAATTCTTTCCACTTTAATTTAAAGCATAATTTTTACGAGAGCTAACAGAAAATGAGAGAAATACATATTACGTTATGACTGAAGGCCTTAATAATATTATGAGTGAATTATATAATTACCAAAATTTGAAGTTCTAAAATATTTTGATGAAGAATCTATTAAAGTAGGAATTGCGTAAAATATTTAATTATTAAAATTTAAGCGAACATTAAAATTGGCGAACCGGCTGGTCGCCAAAGGCGGCTAGTTTAAAATAAATTTGCCGGTAAGAAGAAGAGCCACACTCAATATTGTAATACTCTTCATATAAACAATTATGCGTTGCTTGCATCAGGGTTGGCATAAAAAATTTCAAATATATATATATATATATATATATATATATATATATATATATATATCAAATGATCATAGTCGTTTCTACTTTAAATATAGTTTAAAAAGTTTCAGTTTATGTAGAATTATTTAAAGAAATATGCTTCAGTATTAGAATAAATAGTTTTTGAATTTATATCTTATTCAGTTTAGGGAGTAACAATTGATTGCTAGTATAAAAAAGTTGATTTTAAATATTTTTTCTCATAATGAAGAATCTCAAATTTGATTCAAAATAAAGTATTTACTTTCATTAATGAACTGTGATCAAATTTTGGTGGAAATCAATAATTTTAGCTTAAGAACTATTCATCAATTTCTACCATTTATTTTGGAATTATTTTAAGTTAACATTTTCCTATTCTCGTCGGCAGAAAATACCTGGACTGTTCAAAATTTTTCAAAATCAGGGAATCCCGGAACTAAACACGTTTCAAAAGCCTTATTATCGAAATTTTGATTGATTATAGTTTATTTTCAAGTGAAACAAATTAAGAATTAAATGAGATATTGCTATTGATCACATCGTCTTTTTTTTTTTTTAGAAATTCTCTTTTTTAATATCTTTTATTTACAAAAATATCCCAGTAGTACATCACCTCTGAACTATCAAAGGCACAATAAAATATTGTTGAGAAACTTTCACGAAAACACCCTGAATTATTACAACCTTTGTCACACATGTCGTCTTTTTTCTGCTATTGATTTCGCGGAGGCTGAAAACAGATGGTGGTTCGACAACAAATCATTATTTTAGTACGGCGCCATGTTGTTACGAATTTATCAAGGAAATCATTTGTTTGTTTCAAATCAAGCCAAAAAAATTCAGTTAATTTATAAATTTATTATGAAGAAGCTTTGAATAACGAGATTAATTATAATTAATATGGAAAAACTCGGAAACTGTTATGGAAAATTCGTCTAGTGGGCTTGTTGAATACTAGTTACTGAGTTACTGTTGAGGCCTTGTTACAACAAGCTCATTAGGGATAATAAGGTTTTACCAAACAAATAAACAAAAAAGGAAAAACAAATAACAAAGCAGATGAAGCCTTTACAAAGATATTACTTGCAAAAATCTACCGAAAATGCATTGTTAATTAAATAGCAGCAGAACACAGCAACGCTTATGCATAAAACAACACTCCATAATCAACTCTCTAAAAAGAGAATTCAGTCGCAGCAGAACACAGCAACGCTTATGCATAAAACAACACTCCATAATCAACTCTCTAAAAAGAGAATTCAGTCTCGAACGACTGGTTTATTTTTTTATCACGTTTTTATAATCTTTGAAACACAGCATAGAATTTTCTAGAAGAATCCCGGATCTTAGCTTCTAACAAAAATATCTCAAAAACTTTTGTATTCGAGAACCTTCTTTTTCGTTCGCAAGTCACTACATGATCGCCAAATTTGTTGCCAAATTTGAGTGTTGACTTGGCATCCATGGTAATATCTGCATAAATCTCTTACTTGGGATGAGATAAACAACGCAAGGAAATACTATTCTGAATTTATAAACAAGTAAATAAATGATGGAAATAAATAATAATTAATTAATAATTGGTAAATCATTCGCAGGCATAGCAAAATATTTACTGGAAATTTCGAAGAAAAATCCCTGAATTATTACATCCTTTACCACATGATATCCTTCCAGCTAAAGGTTTCGAGAAGGTTAAAACAGATGGTTTACTCGACAACAAGTCATCAGTTTTTAGATGGTTCCATCATGTTGAGAAATTATAATAAAAATATTTTGTTTGTTTCCGGTCAAGAAATTCGTTGCCCTCCCCTTCCAAAAAAGGGCTAATTAATTAATTTAATATGTAAAAGAAACTTTGAACAATCAGATTAATTATAATTGATATCGTTATAGAAAATTCGTCCAGAGGGTTTAGAATGAGAAGTTGATAAAACTTAGTAATGAATAAAGAGTCTTTATTCAACAAGAAAATGAAAAACCAGTAGCAAAGCAGTCGCCGCGTTTACAGATATATTATTCTCAAAAAACTACCTAAAAAAATCTTGGTTTTTAAATAACAGCAGAATACAGTAGCGTTCAAGCATAAAACAACTCTCTGCAATCAGTTCTCTAAAAAGAGAATTCACTCGAACGACTGGCTTTATCTTTTTCTCGCGATTTTATAATCTTTGAAACACAGTATCGAATTTTCTAGAAGAATCCCGGATCTCGTCTTCTATTAGAAATATCTCCAAAATATTTTTAATTTGCGAACCTTGTTTTCATCACCAAATCCTCAAATGATCGCCACGTTTGTTATCAAAGTCTATGGTCATTGATTTGGCATCCATTAAAATATCTGTATAGCATTTTTCTTTGCAATGAGATTAATAAAACAAGGAAACACTATACTAGATTCGTAAATAAATAAATAATGAAAATAATTAATAATTAATTAATAATTCGTAAATCCTCTGTGGGCATAGCAAAATATTTACTGGAAACTTCTACGAAAATACAATGAATTATTACACTCTTTATCACATGCCATCTTTTCCGCTATTGATTTCGAGATGGTTAAAAACAGATGGTTGCTCGACAACAAATCATCATTTTTAGGAAGCTCCTATACGTCAGCGAATTTATCACGGAAATATTTTGTTTGTCTCTGGCCAAGAAACTCGCGACCAAAAGAATTCAGTTAATTAATTGATTTAATAAGTATGAACAAGCTTTGAATAATCAGATTACTTATAATTGATATGAATGAAATTTAATTAATCTTATGCAAGGAGAACAATAGGAAAACATTTATTGATGATTCTTTTGTTCCAGCGAGTGTGTAATTTGCAGGCTGATTATAAATATAAATTAGTGAAGAAAGTTTATAGCTTTCTATGTTTAGTTTAGGCGCTTTATCTGAATGAATTGAAAAAGTTTGTGCGAAAGTGTGAGTTCATACGATGATGATTAAAAAACAAAAAGTATCAGCAATATTTGAATTATCTATGATTATTTAAACAGGCCATTTTTATTTAATTTGTTATCTGACTATATTTATTATTTTCATCGAGTTCTTAACTATTAGATTTCTGAAATTTTATACAACTATTATATCAATTGATCAATTTATTTTAAATTATTGATCAATTGATCATTTTATTTTTCAATTATTTTCAGAATTTTTATCTTAAATAAGATGCTATCTAGTAATAAAATTTAAAAAAAAAACTATCATAGTTTTACATAATATTTTTAATATTAAATTATGGAACATATTAAAGACATAAAAGGAAAAAAGAAAACAAATATATATTTTTTCTCTTTGTTTTAATATGATTAAATAATTTTTTGATCAAAAATTTGCGGATTGAGAAAAAAACAAATAAAGGGTGATGTGTTTTTTCATAAGAAATATTTAATCAAAGCATTCATTTAATATTTTAAATCATATTCGTAAAATTATTTAGTTATTTTTTAAATATATAAGTATTTACTTTATCTATATTTACTTTATATTCACAATTTAATTTCTTCCTAATATTTATTGTTTCGAGCATTTAAGATGTTGAAAACTTTTATAAAAAAGAGATAATAAAAGCGTGATTTTTTTTTAAAAAAATCCATTTTATATTCATTATTTTCTGCTTTTCCGACTTAATTCATTTTATACTTCATTATCATAAATTTTATGGATCTAGCAGTCAACTTGATCTTAAATTCATTTCCAGATGACATTTTATAATCTATTATACAAATTTAATTAAAATTTATCGATTAATAGATAATTGAGTTCTGAAAATATTAATATACTTTGTTGTCATGGGGATGACATGTCTGAACAAAATTTCTGAACTAAAGTATCAAGAATTGAGTGAAAAATCGATTACAGCATTTCTTCTTTTTAAATATGAAACAAGTTATGTAAAAGAATATTTCTGTAGTAGATGCTTATTCATTTAAAGGCAAAAACTATTACGTTGACTTAGATAAATTGGTTAACGATTTGTGTTAAAATTAGGCCAGGTCTGATAAGTAACTACGTAATATATTTTTGTAAGTAAAATATTTTTGTTTCGAAATGTAAGCTTTGTTTACTGGATTTTTAAACCATAGTTGGTCACATGAAATACATTAATGAATAGACCATCTAAAATATTTTTTTAAAAGTAGATTAATTTTTTTATGAAGATCAATCCATTGCAGAGATATTTTCAAAAATGCAATTAGAGTGGAAAGTAGATAGTTGTAATTCAAAATATAAATTCAAATGTTTTGAATTTGGAATTTTTCTGATTTTTAGCTTTTTCTACAGCACCAACTCTTGCTTTAAAGATTTCCAAGGATCATGCTCTTTGTATTCTTACTGGTCAATTTTTTCGACACTATAAACACCATTCCTTAAACAATATAATATTTTCATATTTCTATCAGCATATTTTTAATTTTGTAACGCAATTTTGACTGACGAACATAGGGTTTTTTTAAGCTGCAATTGGTCACAAGCTACAATGCATCAACGGACCAAATATTTTGAAATATCCAAAATAATTTGAAAATATCTGATAGATTTCTTCTTTAATCTTTCTGTAGAAGGACATTCATTAATTCTACAAAATGATGTGATTCAGAATCCAAACGCATAACTTTTGAAATCGTAAAAGTTTCTGTATTTTTTCGTTTCTCATGTTCATATTTTAAAATCAGTTCCTATTCATATTTGACTGAGCACAATCTAGACTTCTGTTTCGATTTTTTTAATTCTAAGCATTTCTCCCGTTGATCTTTTTTTTTATATAAAAAATTTCTCTGTAAATTCAAATATTTTGTAATCTTTTTTTTTTTTTTTTTTTTTTTTTTTTTTTTTTTTTTTGTATTTTTTTCCGATTTCTCATTGGTTTTCTTTGCCTTTAGGCTATTGTCTGCTCTTACAGATTTTGGTCTTTGTTTTTGCACCTTTTCAGTTGATACATTTTTTTCAACATTAGTCTTCATATTAGCACTAAGGAAATACAATTTAAGAAAATAATCTAGTTTATTTGAAAAGCACAACAAAAGTTTATATAAAACACAATACAATCTCCTTTCAAATATAAAGATTTTAAAAATATAATACAATCAAAAGAAATATCTAAAGAAAGAACATTTGCTGGAATTTTCTGGAATGGATCTTATATAATGTTGCCAATAAATATTTCTGCTCTTTTATTCATATTTTATTTTTCTAGTTTTTTCGGGTTATTAAATTTTGGATCTCGTGCATTTCATCATTTTCAAAATTAAGAAGGCAGAAAGAAAGAAATATGAATCATCCACTCCATAATTTTAAATTTCGCCCATTTTTAGTTCGACTGCAAGATGCCAAGTAATCATTTATACCCATATTTGTTACGAGAATTCATACTATCCTCGCAAACTTAAATTTACTGCATATATGTAGCCCCACAGCCGTTAAATAAAATTCTCCCTTGGAAGATCCCTAATGAGCAATATTTGAATCCTTTTAAAACTTTTACCAAATCTGACACATCAGATATTATTTATCAATAAAAATTTCTTGATCACAAGCATTATTATCAAGATTTTACACCCACTCACAGAGATGGATCAAAATCTACTGGCCAGGCATCTTTCGCTGTTATTTTTCATGGAAAAAATTTTTTTCTTACAGGCTTCTTTCTTCTTGTTCGGTTTTTACAATGGAGGCGATTGCTATTTTATATGCATTAGAGGAAATTTCCTATGAATTGCAAAAAAAAATTACTATCTATACTGACTCCTTATGTGTTTTAATGTCACTAAAATTATTTAATCCCAATCTTCTTAATCATCCTTTGATTTTAAGAGTTTTAGATAGTTTTAACAACTTGAATTCTCATGATTTTACAGTTTTACTCTATTGGGTATCATCGCATGTGGGATTTTTGGCAATGAAAAATCGGACAAGGATGCGAAATCGTAAAATATGATTTTACCAGAGAACGATGCTCCCATAAATATGACTTTACCAGAGAGCGATTTAAAAAACACGTTAAAATGGTTCTTTACTCGAAATGGCAAACAGAGTGGGATCTAGAGATAGAGAACAAACTCCATGCTATCAAACCACTTTTACAGTCTTGGCCTTCATTAAAAAATAGAAACGCAGATACCCTTTTCACTCGCTTACGCATTGGTCATACTAGATTCACTCATCTTCCTCTTTTACTTGGAGAACAACCACCAATGTGTTCACGCTGCAACTGTCAAATGTCTATTCATCATATTTTGCCTGAATGCCCGTGCTTCAATGTTCAGCAGTTGCGGTTTTTTCAAACGCAATCAAAATTTCTTTATCAACTTTACTTGGCAAAACCCCTCATGTTAATCTTTTTGATTTTTTAAAATCAATAAAGCTTTATTCCTTCATTTAAAATACATTTATTTTCTTAAAAAATATCCTTTATAGCCTCTCTTAGTAAAACTTCATGCCGGCGTCCTGGCATAGGGGTAGCGCGTCTTCCCCGTGATCTGGGCGTCCCGGGTTCGAGTCCCGGTTTGGGCATGGTTGTTCTTCTGTTGTTCTATCTGTGAGATGTGTGAATGTGCCCTCCTGTAAAAAAGGGTTGTGCAAGCGAATGAATGATGCGTGAGTGGCAAAGTCGTACTCTTGGCCCTAGTTGGCGCTGCTATAAAAAATAAGAGACGTTCCTCCTCAGGCTTAAATCGCTGTCTTCGTAACAGCGGGCTTGTCAGTGGCAAGTGCCATAAGAAACAAACAACAACAACAAACAAACAGTAAAATTTCATACTCTCAAATTGCTATGATTTCAATTAACTGGTTGGCGCTGCATAGTCAGGTTCTTGGCCTTTGTACCAAAAAAAAAATCAAAATTAAGAAGCAAGCATAGAAGTTTTTAATATATATATATATATATATATATATATATATATATATATATATATATATATATATTGGCAATAGGGCACTATTTATGCCTGGCTAGTTTGTTTCGACATCACAAACTACATTCCCAAAAACATCATCATATTGTCACATGACAAAAATAAGATGACAAAAACTATTGTAAAGGATTTTTTTACTATTGTAAAGGAAAACTATTGTAAAGGATAAGATGACGTGAACTATTTGTAAAAGGATTTTTTTTGCAATTAAATGTCATATGAAATTTTCAATCCTCTCTATTAATGATAAAGAAGAATTTATGTTGACTCAATGCTGATCGTCGAGCTATCGCAAACAAATTCGGCACAGATATAGGAAGGTAGAAAATAGTTTATCGGCACGATTTTTTAAATTTTAATTCATTAAAAATAATGAAAATAGAGGCTGTTTAAATAACTCTCGAAAATATTATTGCACGTAACTGATTTAATTATTAAAAATATTATTACATGGGAATTTAGCAAATGTTTTTTTAATTATCTATATTCATAAAACGCTAAAGTGCATGGGGCAGAAATAGCTCTTATTACTTATTGTCTAATGATAACAATCAAACGTAAACAAATTGTTATATGGACTTTTGACTGTTATTGAATATTTTTGTAGCTGCATTTAATCCTATTCTTTGCTAATTTATGAAGTGGCAAATTATTATTAAAATTTATCTGGGTAAGACAAAAGATACCACGAAAAATTCCACTTTGCATTTCAGAAAAAAATGATATATAAAAAAAAGGCGTCAAACAGAAAGTTTAATCGAATGCAAAAATAGGTTCAATCGTCGCCAGATTAATTATCGCTATGCTATCTGCGGAAACTGATGACTAAATCTTCCAAATCCCTCAAAAATGAATTTTGCTTTGTTTAAATCACAAAAAATATCTTTAAAAAAACTATGCCTTTTCATTTCCAGATAGTTTTCTCCTGTTTTCAATAAATGATTTTGATCTAATAAACAATATCTACAATTTTTTAATGCTATGACGAAAGTCAAACTCATCCATCAAAATATTCAATTGCGTGATTGTGCCAATGATTAAATTATAATTAAAAATTCCAATTTCTTTGAACATAATTCCAAAATAGGATATTCATTTCCGTTTTTATTTTTTAGTATATACACTTTGCAATTTTAATTGATACTAATTTCCTGCAAATTGATAAGTCAAATTCATGTTTTTCAGTCATATCCAGTAACATGTTGAAAGAAAAAAAGTGTATTCCATATTAATCGTTTAATAGCCTAAAAAAATCAAGAATTCTAGCAAGTAGGCTGGTCACCAAAGGTGGCTAGTATTGAAGTAATTGTTATACAATTCTCTCCCAAATTCGGACAATTTTTAAAACAGTTTTTTTAATGATTCTCTACAACATATTTAATTACTGCAAGGAATTTAAAATAGTTTTTCATTGAATAAATTTTAAAGTAACTTTTTTCCTTTGTTGAAAGAAAGATTCTTCTAGTTATCTGAGCAGTTTACACATAGAACGAGAAAATACATTACTGCAAGTTTGGTTTAGTTATATTAACGTCCCGTTGTAAAGCAACACTCACACATTTGCTTGCTCAACCCCTTTTTACAGGGGGACACATTCGCACACCTCACAGATAGAACACAGACGAAGAACAACCATTCCCGAACCGGGATTCGATCCCAGGAAGACCAGATCACGGGGAAGATGCGCTACAACTATGCCAGGACGCCGGCAGATGCATTATTATGTGTTCGAAAAGACATATACTATTTACCAGATTTTGTTCAAAATATGACATGGAACTACAATTATGGAGTTCATTCTAATTATGAATTATCCTTTGTAAAATCCGACAGTATATCCCCAAATATGATTATATAGGATTCAAGTAGATATGAAACAATGAGAATCATCAAAATATCAAAGAAAATTTTTTTTGACAATTCCTATTCTTTCTCTTTATATATTTTGAATATTTAAAAGTGAGAATATGAATATTAGGGTTAAGACAGGCTGTGCACACTACTTATTTCTAAATGATTCATTCATCATAAAAAAATAAATGGATGATACAAATTAAATTAACTTTCATTTAACTTAACTGTCATCAAATGACTTCAGTGATGGCTCGCATTAAAGTAAAAATCCCCTTTTAAAATCATTAACGTTCATTAAAAAGAATTTGGAGAAACAGCAAATACAAAGAAATTTTTCCCGTGTGATTAAAAGTACAATTCGCCGACAGTGCACTAGAAGGTTAATTGTAAATTGCAGCGCTATCTGGCTGATCCTTAAAGATAATTTCGAAGGAATCGATATAATTTCTAATAATTACTCGTTCTTTGCTCTGCCATTAACGATAATTGCCTTAATCATTGCCGACATTCAAGTCAAATTATCAGTAATGGTACACATAAATCAATATCGCGCTTTCAATTTTAAACGGAAATTCACTAATGTGCTCGTGCGTTATTTTAAGTTCAAGGAAAGGAAATTATTTCGTTGTGTTAGATAAAACATTTTGAAAGCCGTGGAATTGTTGGAAAATGTTTGTAATATTACATTAATTGAGTTGAAATTATTTATTAACCCATAAAGGGCCATTTTTTTCTAGTCATATTATTTTAAAATATTTTTAGGCTTGAAATTAGAATATGAAAAGGGATTCATTTAGCTTATTATATAAATTTAATTTGATTAATTAATTAATTTGGTTAATTAATAATTAAGTAACAAATCAAGACACATCATTTTGTCTGAGATAAAGAACTGAAGCATCTAAGTTTCTGACTTACTAAAAAAATTTGACAGAACTTATGCCAACCTACATAATTTCATACAAAGATTGATAAATTTGGTGGGAAGCATACTTCCCACGGCCCTAGAAAGGGTTAAGTTATATATATATAAAAAAACAAAACAAATGGCTGAATTATTTTTCAATATATTATAAAAAATATTTGCAATAATAGGCTATTTGAATTATGTTAGATTTTATGAATACAGAAAATATTCGCATTTTGTTTTCCTCATTTATGTAAAATATTTGTAATGTATTATATTATTTGATTTGGGATTATATAAATTAAAAAAAGAAATAAAGAAAACAACAAGATTACTTCTTTTCAAATTTGGAAAATATTTGTAATGTTATATTGTTTGTTTCGAAGCTGTATTAGTTGGAGCTGAAATATCAAAATAAAAATGAAATATTTATTTTGTTTTTATTTTGATCTTTTGCTGAGTAAATTAATTTATTCAAGTGCCATTGGAATTCAAATGCTTTAGCAATTCAAATTTTTTTCTGGATTATTAATTATTTTATAATGCAATATTAAAATTATATCTATATTTTTTAGATATTTTTGCAAATTCGTAGTCAAAATCAGAAACTACGAAATTTTATTTTTACTCCCATATTGCTTTTATTCTTTAAATAATTCATAACTTTTCATGAACAAAAATGAATAATTTTTTTAATATCGTAAATTCACTTGAGAGCGTTATTGTTGTTCAGTGCTCCTAATCTGAATATACACCATAAATCTCACATTTTCTAATGATTTTTTTAACACACTAAATGTTAATTATACTATTTATTTTAAAGTTTATTGTGGAATTCTTATATTAAAGTTGCTGAATATAGTTTCATTTATTAATATTACTTACATATGTGATGAAATTATTTTAAAAATAATAAATTTTTTTTACACTTAACTGTTATAAATTTAATTCTTATAGGTCTTATAAATTATAGATTTATATAGGTACATAGATACAAAGTTATATATTATTTATTATAATTTAAATTTTTTCCGCTTATTTATAAATTATATTATATTTCTTAAAACTGTTGAGTGTTAAAATTAAACCTTCTTTGCTATTAGTAGTATACAAATATAGTTTTTTTTATTGCTAGATGTATTTTAGACCAATATTTTTATACAAATTTTTCGATAAACCGAACTTTTATTGCTATTGAATTTATTTCGGAGTAGTCAAGTTCCCTGTAATTGCAATTAATCAAATTCCATAGTCAAGGTCGTCTATAAGAGCAAGTATTACTGGCGAGTCCTCTAACGAAAGGGTCGAATTTAAAAATGTTACTAAAGACATATATTTATTAACAGAAACATTTTGATGTCGGATTCTTTTCGCATAAGTACTCAAAATAAGGACAGCATAAATATTTATTATACTGAAATATGTATTGAACAAATGGATTACGTAAGGTAATGTATAATTAATAGAAATAAATCTGACAGAAATTATAACTCAGATTTCAATAAAATGTGATTTATAATTCGTCTTAACTAACAACAACACATGGAACTTTAATCCTGTTACTGAATCAGAAAGGGATAAAACGCTTTAATACCACATTTCTCTCTCATCTAACCATTATTTATATTTAAGTCCAGGTCCATGAAGCTATTTCAAGGTTTGACCTCAATTCAAAACTTGAATATTCTTCCTAAATTAGCTCTTTTGTAAATTCAAAATTGAATTCTAATCCTGCTAAATTAATTGAAGGCATATTTTCTTGATTTTCAATATAATTGATCTGTTCACTCTATTGTAAGATGGCAAGGGCGTTCTTGGAACAATTTTTCACCGGAAAACATATTTTCAATATAATATCAACTTTGATTCTGTGTACGAAATTATATATAATTACAATTTAAGTACCTAAAATATTACAGATATGAAATAAATATAAATTTAAGGCTTTGTGCTGGAGTGGATTTTTTGGAATAGTATACATGTGCCTAAAATACATATAAAAGTCGAAATTTCTAGCCTTGAAAATAATATTTGATTCTTGCTGTGTGTACTAATTTATTCATCATTAGCCCTTTTTGATTACTAACTGGTAGGCTATTGGTTCTCTTGGGATATTAGCTATATTTAATTTTAGTTAAATCACTTTAATGTAGTTTAATGTACATGATTTTATGAACTTGTCCATTAAGATAGTGTTACATAGTCTTACATATGTTAGTTTATTTCGTACAAGAACTATCCTAATGGAAACCAGCCTCATGACTTCATAGCAGTATTATAAATGTAATTGTCCGATTCACCTCTTTCTAATTTTCGAGATATAGCAAATTTATTTTTCATTCGGATTGAAAACTACACATATATTTAAAAAAACTATTTCTTCTTTATGTTTAAATACTGGAAGAAAATCATGGGGTTAAATATTTGATAAAACAATAAAAATGGTTTGAATTTCAAGCGAATGGTGTTAAACAAATTGTCAAAAATATTTTTAAAAAATTTTCGAAATTCAAGAAATACTTTCACTATTATTAAATTGGCATCACTTAAAAAAAATATTTTTAAATTTTGAAAAAAGTGTAAGATTAATTGTTTTGCTACAATAATGTCGAAAATTATCGCGTAAAAACGCCAACATCTTACTTAATTTTTAATTAATTAAACTTCTAATTAATATTCAAAATATACCATTCAGAGGTTCATATTCCTACTCTCTAATGTGTACCAAATATAATGTGACAAATTTGGCAGCTATAGGTTAAACAATTTAGCCTGTAGATCAAAATCATATACACATTCATCTTTATTATTAGTAGAAAATTGACTTGACCAATTTTCTTTGAATTATTTACTCACACTTTGATTGCATGAATGAATTATATTAAATCTTAATTTGACTGATCAACTAATTCTCATTATTAAAATAAGTAAAGAAATAAGACGAATAAATACTATTCATTATTAATTCGCGAGTTCCTGATTTCAGCTTAAAAAATCACATCCTACACAATATTAGTTACGCCTCTCTTATTTTTTGTTCCTCCAAATAGCACTATTTCCATCTTGTCTTTTCTTATCTATTTCTTTAATAAAATAGCCAGCTGTCATTCTCTGCCAGAAAATCCAATTATTGGGGAAAAATAAAGTGGAATTAGAAAAAAAGAGTAGTTTTAAAGGTTTAAAAAATAGAACGCAATGAAGAAAACATTGGCATTTTATTATTGAAAGTTAACTATTAACTTTATTACTAAAAGAAATTAGAGATTTGAGATTATAACAATCCTCTATAAGTCTTAAATTTGAAGCAAAAAATTATGTTGGTTTCATTATTGAAAAACAGAAGCGGATATTATTTTGTTCGAATTCTTTAAATAAAGTAATTCTTTCTTGTATAATTTTATACTCAGTTAGAAGAATTTTATTTAAGGAACAATTTTAAATACCATTTTTTATATTTTATCCTTTTTAATACTTAATTAATGTCAAAAATACTTATGATGGCTGGTTTTTAGGGGGGGGGGGAGATGTGGAGTACATGTTACATGCTTATTGCGAAATAGTTTTCAATATTTTTTTCAGCAAGCATTAGAATTTCAAAACAATTCTTCAAAGACGTTTTTAAATCCGACATATCTTATCTCATGAAATACAAAAATATAAAAAAAAAATTCCCACTAACTTCGGTGCTTTTTTTTTTTTTTTTTTTTTTTTACTATAAACTTTAAAACTGCCTCAATAAAATTCTAAGAAAAGCCCCGAAGCTTAGGATAGGGGTTCCCGATTAAATGCTTTCTCCACTCTTCCACCCTCGATAAGATAATAAAATTGAAACATCGTTTGCACCCCCTCACTCCCACCCCTCAAAAGCAACTGCTCTTAAGTGAATTAAAAAGTCAAGCGAAATACCACACGGATTAGAATAGAAAGGCGCACCCAAAGCTTTTACAATAATAACAGAAAAATTATGATGAATTAAAAGAAAACCATTTTATACTTGAGGTTCATAAATGTCATAGAATGGAACGCACTTCCATACATTATCCAAAGCCACACCACGCCTGATCTTTATTGGATGTGGTAAAAAAAATCACCCTCTTTCTTATTAATAACCAAGATATTAATGACTATGGAGGACAGTCGATATTAAACATTCAGGTGTGGATCTTACAATGGGTCATTTAAAAGTAGGATAAGGCAATATCAAAGAGATTCTTTTTTAGTCTTGGAACATTTAATGAATTTTGTTATATATATTAATGCCATTCTAATGAAAGTAATTTTTCCTCGCATTATAAATCTGTATGAATCCCGATATTTTTCAGTATTTCTTTGCACCTTAAAATATATTTCGGCACAAAGAAATAGAATTAGAATTTTGTCACATTTTTATGCAATTAATTCATGTTCATATTCCCAAAAGTTCCATACTATTTTACTTTTGGATCTAATGCACTTTCTTTGTCATAGAAACCTAGAGAGTATATTTCCTTCCTATATAATTACATAATATAGCAATTAGGAGTTTAATTTATCAGTACAAAAAAGAACGAATATGCATTTTGTGATTTTTCTTGTTAATATATTTGGATCTAAATATAATGAAAACTCTTTAACTTTAGAAATCATTTTCTAAGTTTCATTTGGCTAGGTCTTTATTTATTAATATTCATATTCATTTGGGCCAGTTAGGAATTTTTAAATTTAAATCTATAATGACCGAAAAACTAATATTTACTTTGCTTATAATGTCTCAATATGTGATTTGTATTCATATAATGACGTCTACTCATTTATCTTGTAAAATTTTTACTTATTGAAATTTCAGATTCTCGAATAAACTTTTTCATACAATTTAAACAACCTTTTTCAGCTGTAAAGATTTGTTCCAAAGTTTGAAGTAAATAAGCAATTTTGGATGATGAAATTTTGTGTTAAATTCAGTTGTCCAGCTCGTTGTAATTTTGAGTTATCGCATTCAAACGTACAGAGATAGATAGGCTTAAATGTATTTTTTTGTTCAAAATTTCATTTGTAGCGAAAAAAAAAGTGTTGTCTGGAAAGGGATGGTCAATCTTATTTGCCAAATTCTTGACAAGAAAGAAGAAATGAATATTCTTGCTTCTCTCTAGAAATCTTATTTTAGAAAAATGGATTGCGGTTTCAACCAGTTGAATAAAATACTTTTATAATAATATTTTTATATAACTTTCCAATGAGATAATATTGTAATATGCTTATATCATTTCCTAGAAAAGTTGAATTACTGCGATATTTAAAGAAATTTGTAGCAGAAATCATTGGCAGTAATCGATTGATTAGAGGTCCTGAATTTTTATATTGGAGTTTGAATCAAATAATAATAAATATCTAAATAAAATTGCTCGCATTTTTATTTTTTGAAGGAAAACCATTAATAAACCAGGACACAACCAAAATACAGTGAACAATTTATTGTCAAAGCTCACATGGATCTAAAATCTTTTTAGCAACTGGTTCGAAATCTATATACTTTTCTTCTACCGATTCATGCTCTAACCCATTAGACCACTCGCGGATTTAGCCTCTATTATTTAAGATTACAAAAACTGACTAGATTGAAATTTTTGGCATGGAAAGTATATTCCCTAAAAAGGCTTGCTAATAAACCATTCTAAAAGACATTCCTTTGAATCCATGCTTCAAATCCAGTTTTCACAAACATGGTAGCCTCATACCGGCTTATTTCATTAATCTTTTGACCGGTAAGTTAAATTATGCGTATTAATCCTCCCAAATTGCAGGACACGGAAACATGACGATTCAGAGCCATAGGCGACTGCTGAAATAGAAGCATGTGGATGATTATGTATATCATTATCCGTCTAAATGTTAATGAGCGAACCTTTGAGCACCACATCATTATGATTCCTCTGCTCATGAGTTATACTAATATGCTGACTGCAGCTTTCGAGAGGCATACTTAAAATGAATAAATATGGAGTGGAAGACTGACATCTGTATAATAACTATTTTGCAACTTATGTCGTGTATTTGGAGCAGACATTTTGTTCCAATACATGACTCTGTTTTAAAATACACAGTCAAATTAATTTAATTAGTTCAGCAGTTTAATTAATTTTCGGAATAAATTTTAGTAAATTTAACATATAAATTAAACATTTTATTGTATTCAGATACATCAAAAGAACAAGAAAATAATTTGTTTCTGTGACAGTATCTCAGATATCTCAGTATCATACCTATCCTCTTGTCTTAGACCTATTTTTACTTTATCCAATACATAGTATAGAGAAAGTAATATAATCGTCAAAAAAAATCAAGCTTGAGATTTTGACGAATTTCTACGTTTTAGACATCATCGAGTGCGAAAGATATATTTTTGGAAAATGCCCGTCTGTCGGTCTGTGAAAAGATAACTCAACAAAGCTTTGAGTAGACATAAAATGTTTTATGTTGCCTTTGCACCAAATTTGCAGATTTCTATAAATTTTTTAGTAAATTCTACTCATATGAAATTTGTCTGTCCGGGTGTTAGAAATAATTTAACACAATAACTAAATAGAGCTGAATAGATATGAGATTCGGTACACGCATTCATTTAACATCTATTGTGTAGATACCTAACACATTTTGAGCGAAATACGACAACGAGTTGATTTTCTATCGGTCTGTGCTTTCAGAAACATTTAAATGTGATAACTAAAAAAATGAATTAAATATATCAAATTTTTGTTTGAATAGGTTGAAATAAACATGTCTAAAGTATAAATTCTATTTTCGTATACTATTGACGTCGTGCCATGGATTAATCGCCAAAGATGGCATTATAGATTCAGTAAAAAGGCTTACTTCCCGCCAAAGAGCAGTATTTCCGAACTATCGTACTTCAATGCCATGCAAGGTGTTCTCTAGAATGACAGATTCATTATAGAGTATATGAGAAAGTGTTTGGGTGACCTGTCCTTCTGGTTATCCCTATTTTTGTCTAATATTTTTAAATATAAAACTAACTATCACACAAGAAATGATATAGCAACTGCGGGAAGAAAAACTACCTGTTCTGTGAGAAAACGTTACCTGATGACAAATGCATAAAATTGTTCATTGTTATTGAGTGTTGGAATTAAAAGATATTTAAGCATACCTTGGGGAAAAACATCAGGCTGAATCATAACCTTAGTTTTCTATATTGTATAATATTGTTCATTGCTAACTGGGTGATAGAAATTAAAAGATGTTTAAGCATCTCTTGTGCAGAAATTTCAGTTTGAATCATAATGATAATGTTCTATATTGTTTAGTATTGTGCATTGCTAACTGAGCGATAGAAATTAAAAGACGTTTAAGCATCTCTTGTGCAGAAATTTCAGTTTGAATCATAATGATAATGTTCTATATTGTTTAGTATTGTGCATTGCTAACTGAGCGATAGAAATTAAAAGACGTTTAAGCATCTCTTGTGCAGAAATTTCAGTTTGAATCATAATGATAATGTTCTATATTGTTTAGTATTGTGCATTGCTAACTGAGCGATAGAAATTAAAAGATGTTTAAGCATCTCTTGTGCAGAAATTTCAGTTTGAATCATAATGATAATGTTCTATATTGTTTAGTATTGTGCATTGCTAACTGAGCGATAGAAATTAAAAGACGTTTAAGCATCTCTTGTGCAGAAATTTCAGTTTGAATCATAATGATAATGTTCTATATTGTTTAGTATTGTGCATTGCTAACTGAGCGATAGAAATTAAAAGACGTTTAAGCATCTCTTGTGCAGAAATTTCAGTTTGAATCATAATGATAATGTTCTATATTGTTTAGTATTGTGCATTGCTAACTGAGCGATAGAAATTAAAAGACGTTTAAGCATCTCTTGTGCAGAAATTTCAGTTTGAATCATAATGATAATGTTCTATATTGTTTAGTATTGGGCATTGCTAACTGAGCGATAGAAATTAAAAGATGTTTAAGCATCTCTTGTGCAGAAATTTCAGTTTGAATCATAATGATAATGTTCTATATTGTTTAGTATTGTGCATTGCTAACTGAGCGATAGAAATTAAAAGACGTTTAAGCATCTCTTGTGCAGAAATTTCAGTTTGAATCATAATGATAATGTTCTATATTGTTTAGTATTGTGCATTGCTAACTGAGCGATAGAAATTAAAAGATGTTTTAACATCTCTTGTGCAAAAATTTCAGTCTGAATCATAATTATAATGCTCTATATTGTATAATATTGTGCATTGCTAATTGAGCGATAGAAAATAAAGGATGTTTAAGCATCTCTTGTGCAGAAATTTCAAGTTGAATCATAACCATATGAATAATTATATGACAGTGACCTTGCAGTATGGTTTAAGCAACCAGAAAATGTTGACAAAGCACATTGCAGTCATAAAGTATCACTTTAAAAGAAAGTTATGATTATTAACAAAAAAATATTTTGTTTTACAACAATTCTTGTGTCTTTTGATCACTCTACTAAATCGGTGCAAATGGAATACCAGTTAGCGAGACTATGCTATAGACAACAAATCAGTATCCATCTTCCAGATTCCAGTACCTAGCATTAAAAAAGAAGGAATCCCCACCCAGCAGAAGCAAGCCAACCGAGTAAAAAAGCATCTGGCCCTTGCGACAGCCAGATGCGAAGAAAGCTGGTCCCTGGGATACAATATAAAAAAGAGCAAGGAAAGAAAGAAGGGTTGGACACATCTCTGTGCGCTTCCTTCACGGGCTGATTTATCCTTCCAATAGAGACTAATTTATACGGTCATCTATAAGAGTAAGTGGGCTGTGGAAAATGCGAGTCGTCCGCGCCCCTTTATGGGACGCCCCAGATATATATCTATTGATTATATTGCTCTTATATTAAGGATGAATAAAGGCCGTCACGCTGGTGGATGCTTCTTTTTTCTTGCGTCTCTGTAGGGGTGGGGAAACTGCAATTGATTGGCCAGGAGGGTGAATGCATTGTTTTTCAAGTGGCTTTGGAGGTATGATCGGAACTCTTAAAAGGATTCTTGCTAATGAACTGAGGGGGGGGTTCTTGAGGACTAGATGGTTGGGGATGGATTAATATCTAGCAAGGATAGATTTTTATTGCGTTTGAGTTGAAATTTTACTTTCCATTTGTGAGCAATATATCCCTATTTTTGTTGACAGTTGTAGACTTTTGTTGACAATTGTAGAGTTTTGTTGACAGTTGTCGTTTTCTGAATCCTGCTTATAAATATACAGTTAGAAACCAAAATAGTCTTGTAATATTAATGAGTTATAAACAAATTTACTACTATCCTCTAATTTAACTTAAGTACAAGAAACTAGTACAATTTTTCTTTACATTTTTGTATATGAATGCAATCTAGAGAACATACAGTTCGCTAGATCGCAGTCATGTACAGCATAAAGAAGAAAATTAATATGCATTTTGGGTACTTTTTCACTAATTAGTTTAAAATTTGGTACTATCCAAAATTCCGGGGCATGATCACACAACCAATTTAATTTATTTAATTGCTTCTTTTTAATTTTTTTATTTTCTCGTATATGTAACATAGAGGAAGTATAGAAATCGTCAAAAAATTACAACTCGATATTTTGACGAATCTCTACGTTATCGATAACCCTGAGTTCAAAAACACACTTTTAGAAAACACACTGTCTGTGAAAAGATAACTCAAAAACCTTTAGAACTAGACGGTTGAAATTTTGTGTATCATCTTCCCATGAGGTTTCCAGAATTCTATAAAATTTTGAAATTTTAGAGAAAGTCCGTCTGTCCGGCTGTTCGAATATAAGTTAACACGAATAAAAGAGAATGTAAGCTAAAGTCATAACAACGTAAATAGCTTGATAGATAAAGTTCGGTGCATAGATTTAACATTTCTAGTGCGACTCTGTTAAACTTGCCTCGAGAATGTAACTAAAAAAAAAAAATACAAAAAAAGGATGTAATCAAGCAAAAAAAAAAAAAACTTTACAAATTTTTTTTTGTACATGTTAAGTTTTATGGTTCCCATAATAAATCGCCAAAAAATTATGCGTTGTCAACTTGGCGGTAATAAAATTGGCTTAATCTGAAAATCGACATGTAGGCCCAGGATCAAATTCATAGTTGTAATTATCCGAAAAATCGCCAAATAAATCTGGGAATATCACGATATTGTTGAAATTAAGACATTTTATATATAATACAGGTAGGAAATCTTTGCGTAATCTGGAAATCATTAAGTAAAAACATTATCTTGACTTTCTCGTTGTAATCTGAAAATCGCCAAAGAAAACAGAGCATCAAAAGTAAACAAGTACAAGTACCTATTTATCATGTAAATTTGTATCGAATTTTCGATCCAATCCATTAAACAGTTGAATGTCCGTCAGCCTGCATATTTGTGAGTATATCAAAACGATGACTCAAAGACGTCACCAGCTTCCTAGTCTATTGGAATTTTTTAAAGGAAAATACACTAAATTTATACTTAGTTTGCTTTACTATATTATAAAGGACAGGTAACAAAGATGTCAGTATATGATAAATTAAAGCAAGAGCAATTTCTTTCAGTTTAAAAGAATTGAAACACCAGCGAGTTCTGATTGAAACAGTTATATAAGGCAAAGCCATAGAATTCCTTTATTGGGTTATAGTTTTAAGATTAGTAACAATAACAAAAATTCAGCAATTCCGAATGGAAAAGATTTCCTTGAGTCACAAACAAGTCACAGACCTTGCAACACACTTTAGATGTGTTAAATGATGTTGCTAGTCCCCAGATGCTATCAATTCAATTGCCAGTGCTTCATCTTCATAGCTAGGAACTTGATTATACATTATGCAGAATTAGGAAACATTCTGTCCCTGTTTATTTGCCATTCTCCCAACGTGGTCTCTATTTACCCCTTACAAGTCTGCATGATTATGTCCTAAGCTACAAGAGCCCTCCTTACATGAAGCAGGCTTCCAGGCGTCCATCAACACTTCATACTCGTCGACCGGTGTATTCCCTTGTTTCAACGGGTTTAGTGAACACATCGGTTGTGATCACCTAAGGAAATCTGACTGGGGTGAGAAAATAACTCGATTATATTTTTTTTACAATTAATCAAATGAGATATATGAATGCGTAGATAGAGTTATATTACTTTAATTTTATCAACTCAGAGGTCAGTATAAGAAGTTCATTTAGTCTAAATTCTATGAAAATTGAATAATCACTTCAAGTTAGGAGTTCGCCATTTAATAAAGAATAACAAGACTTCAAAAAACAGTAAAAATACAAAAATTATTAATAGAAAACTTTGAGGATTTTCGCAATAAGTCTGTATTTTCTAAGAAGTGTCATGGTTCGAATACTGAACAGTTCAAATTAAATTTGGAAATGCATCATTTTTGGACAAATTTTATATCCCAAACGCTTTGAAATTGTCAAAGTTGTGTGACTTTAAAATTTGTGAACATGCAATGATGCTATTACTAAATAAGCATATAGATTTAAATTCCAGTTCCTTTATATGAATAGCTGTATTACTTTTTAAGTACTCGCATTTTGTATTTATTAATGCATGGCTAACTCACACTCTAAAATATATATTGTTATGGAAAATCGGGAGGTGTACGAATGAAACTAGTTGAAGAAATTGGAGAATAGAAACTAAATATATTTCACGAAAATGAAAGCTAAAACATAGCGCCTAACAGAAGCAGACAAAAAAATCTCTATTTAGAAACAATAATAGCGTTCAAAGCGCATAGCTAGAACTCGAGCTATGAACATAACTGCAGAAGGAGAATCCATTTCAGGTGTAAGCGCCTAGCCTACTATAGTCTCCCAACAGGATATGTAATTTTCTAGAAGAGCTCTGGATTTTTATAATAGCGATAGTCCAATAATTTTTACATATTCCTGAAAGTTTTTTTTAATACCAAACTCGAAAGATTCACCTCCAAGTTTGTCATCAAGATCAGGAGGCTTTCATTCAATGCCTATTAAGAGTATCTGAACATCTCTGTTCAACGACGGTACTAATTGCAGAAAACAATATTACAGATTCGTAACAATACTTCTATATCAATTGAACTAATGGTACATCCTTCACAGCCTTTTGAATTAGTAATTCTTAATTTGAACAATCCCTTACCGAAATTAAAATAATACAGCACTCTGTAACGTTCCAATTTTTTTATTGTAAGATTATGCGGAAAGCAAAATAATGTATGCACTTTGTACTGGATGCGCTTTCCTTCTGTTGTTACGTCAAAGTGAATGTTTCAAAATTTTGCTACTTTATGCTACAATTGCCACATCGTTGGCGATATTGCCAGTAATTACTATTACTTTTTGTCCAAGCCATATCTGAATTAGTGCCACGTGAACTCAGCTTTCCCTCCAAAATCTTCCTCTGCTGCCTCAATGTAGCGGACACTTGTTCCTGGTCGAAAACAGTTCAGTGCATCGGAGTATATACTTCCTGTAGGGTGACCTAAGGCGTTGAATGGATTCCGAGTCAACCAGCCTTATCGACAATTCGCAACGAATTTAGCCTCAAAAATTTGTTAAAAGTGTTCTTGAAAATGTTGGAATTCTAGCGATACATTGATTAACAACAAGATGCGATAGCCTTCTATAACTTCCAGAGCCCATCAAGGGAGCTATAAAAAGCATAGAGTACAATCAATACTGAATCGGATGAGTTGAAATCAAGCGAGATGTTAAGTGAAGTCTTTTTAACAAGTTCTGTATGACATTTTTGTGCTCTTACTGGTGTTTCGTATCTATTTGCTTACTGTTGTTTACTCAAAGTGCTATTTTGTATACACTTATTATATGTTTTGCACCTGTTTATCTTTTTTCAGAGTAGAATAACGCGTCGTTATTTGTTATAGAACCTTCTAGGCTTTTCTATCGTTCAATTCACAGACGGATTTCCGATTTTTTTTATAACAACATGTTTGTGCTAGATTTATTTGCTCTAATAACAACTACTGACTGTCCATATTAAGAGGATCAATAGGCCAACCACAAACAAACAGGTAAGCACGCACAGACAGATAGGTTTATTGCCTTTTAAAAACGAAGTAATACAAGATTAAGTGATTTCATTAAGAGTCTGAATGTAACACAGAACTTATTTATCAAAGACTGGACAAATTATAAATATTCGTATGTATTTAGAAAAATTAATATTTCAAATGGTTATTTTGAAATTTAATCCATCCGCTGTCTGAATGTTAAGTTTTATTTTCGACAACTCTCCAATTATATAAAGTAAATAGGGTTCTTGATTAGTTGAATGAAATTAAATTAATTCGAATTCCAGCAATCTTTTATTAATACAAGGGGTGTTCAAGTGAAAAGATACGAAACGTCGTAACAATGTAAGCGTTAACATATTTGCCTATGCCACTATGGGAGAACGTAGCGAGACATCTAGGGATGCGATTCGAGTCTCCGGCGCAGATCAGAGCATGCGCGGGCACCCGCATGTGCTAGAGCGAACAGATGCTCTTATAAAAAGTGCCGTCCAATTGACGCGGCAGTGCATGTGAAGACAGGATGGAGTTAGTTTACATTTCAAAATTCGACGATTGAGGAGACACTCTGAAGACTACGCAGGTCCATCAAGCACAAAAGACCAGGGCTACTCACGGTGGTTCTGATCCATGATAACGCGCGCCCAGAAATCCAGGGTCATACACGCAGAACTGGTCAAGTTCAAGTGGGAGCAGCTTGATCATCCACCTTACAGCCCAGACATGTCACCTTGCGATTTTCATGTGTTTGGTCCTCTGAAAAAAACATCCGAAAGGGAAGCGCTTTAACTCGGTGAACTCAAGGAAGCTGTGAAGGACTGGGTCTCGTCACTGCCACAAGAAATCTGGGAACAAGGAATCCTTTAGCTCGTTAATCAATGGGATCGTTGTTCTTATGCCTATGGTGTATACTTTGAATAAAGTCTTCGTTTATACCCACAGTGTTGTTTCGTACCTTTTCATTTGAACACCCCTTGCAATTTATCTGACTTAAAAGCAGCTTATTTAAAAGTGTTTGAATTATTAGATAAAATAATGATGAATAAACACTGAATTCTGTATAAAACAAACCACTTCCAGACACATATATTTCAAGAAACAAAATAAAAACAAACTTCCGCAAGAGAAAGAATGGAATGTCTGGAAAACAGTGCTTCCAAAACTTTTATTCTATAATTTATATCTTACGATGACTATGAAAAAGAGATTTAACATATTTTATATTAACAGCAAACACGCTCGACACAGAATTTATTAAATATCTCAAAAAATATGACAGCGAAGATAATTTCGAAAATAAAAGAATATAAAAGATGTTACAAAAGAAAGTTTATTTACATGTTCCTGAAGAAAAGCACAATCAAGTTACGCTTTCTGTATATTTATTCAGAGTTTGAAATTGTATTTACATTTTGTATTATGCCAGGTATATTCCAAAAAAATGTAGGTGTTGCTTTATAAATGAAAAAAAAATACTTGCATTAAATAAATTTATTTCAATTTATCTCGATGTTAATCAAGTATAAAAATATGTTTGTGTGAAAATATCATCAGTTTCCATTTATTTGTAAAATAAATATTAGAACAATTTTATTTAAAACGAAAAAATTCTTTTTTTTTCAAAAAAAAATCGTTAGTAAATGCTTTGAACTTTTCTTTGCTTCCATTAATATTTGCTACGAAAATATTGATATTACATATTTTTTACAGGGGATATAGGAAGTGATTTGTAAATAAATTCTTATGCAATTATTTATTTTATGTTTTATTATAGTTTGCAAGATTATAAGAGTTTGGTATATGAAATTACCCAAAAATGATACCCAAGTTGAGTTTACCCAAAAATGATAGCCATTGCATTTATTGATCATTAAATGATTACCAGTTTACCATAGAATGTTAATGGCAATAGTTTAAGAATATACAAAAAGAAAAAAAAATGTTGGTAATTTAAAATATCAAAAAAGAAAATACATATTTTTTTTTTACATTTCGCTGTATGCAATAATAATAAAATGCCGTTCCGATTTGATTCTTATGGCAGAACACAATTGTACACATTCTATGATATCTACTTTAAAAGCGAATGTATACGTATGTCAATTTAAATTCAGCTTCAGAACTATTGATTGATTTTGTTATGTTTGTTTTTGTTTTTTATAAGATAATAACAGTGTTTTGTTTTTGGTTTTAAATATCGTCACGAATTAATTCGTTTTTCATTTCTCTATTATAATTATCTTAAATCTGTATTCTATAATCAGCTAAAAATGTATAAATATTGATATTAAAATAAAATTTGTAACGCAAAATAAATAAAAATCATCATTAAATTTAATAATTTTAGGAAAGCTATTTTGTCGATAATTTATCAATAGTTAAATTAAAGAGCTCGAATCTTTAATTTCTTTAAATGAAAAATGTTCATTCTATAAATGCTTCAAGGATAACTTCAAATACTTAATATTATTCTTTGTCTTTTTTCCTTTTATAATTTCTAGTTAATTTATAGGTATTTTGTTAATAATGTTTTCTGTTTATAAGCATCAAGTAAGTTGAATACATATGCAAAAATTGATTAACTTTCTTAAGGTGTATGTACACACTTGAAACGTCGAAAATCGTTCAAAATATCGAATATTTTTTTATTGCTTAATAATGTTCTATGATTCTTTAGCTTTCAAACGATACCAAAATGTTGTCACTATTCTAAATATTTCTCGAGTTATAATTATTTTTCTTGAGGAGCTTTCATTAAAAACTCTAGTTACGGTGTTTTTAAAACTCATTTTATGAAGAATGGTATTTTCCCACTATGTTGCTTCATTCAAACAATCATAACTCAACAAGAAATGAACCGAATACAGTTATTTATATATCAAAATAATCTGTATGAAATAGCGGATGTTTTGTGCCTCAATCAAAGATATATTTATAGAAATAAATTTTTAATAGCTGTTTAAAAGTTAAAATGACAAAAAAATCTCGTTTTTTCTATTCATTGTTGTTGAAAAAATTATTTTTAAAAAACTATACATTTTTATAACTTGATTGAGGCAGACAACATGAAGACTAATATTAGGCATAATTTCCAACTAGAATTATGCGTCTGTGTAAATTAGAATTTAAGATATCCTGTTTCAAAAAATAGGCTAATTAGCTCATTAAATATTATTTAATTAATTAATAATGAGTGTAATATGGTTTTTTCTCACTGAAATGAGTTTAAACATATATTAATGACCTACTGTGAAAAAACTGGACTTTTAAAGTTAAAATTTTTAAAAAAAATCTTCAAGTGTGTACGTACACCTTAAATTTATACCAGTATGATGATCAAATAATTTGGTCTCCAGAGCCAAGTAATTAAAAAATATATAGAGAGAGAATTCTATATAAAATATATTTTAAATATAATAATCAGTTTTGATCAGAAATACTTACGTCTACTTTTCAAGTTACATGAGATTTATCTTGTAATTGATAATTTAGTAATATTTGGAAAAGCTTAAAGCTTGGTCAAATGGCGAGGAAATGAAAATAAACCCTTCTTCTTCTTGTCAACTATCATTTGTCCCTATTAATGATATTATCATATCATTGATTACGATAGATTTAATATGCATCTGAATTCAGATTTTACCTGAAACACTCCGATTCGGAAATTTAAATCTTGTCAGAAAAGTACCATTGCTCTAATAAACTAATTATAATGCGTTGGTGTGATGTAAATTCGAAAAATCGGAATAATTAAAAAAATAAAGTCATTATTTTTATACTTTGAAAGTTAATAACAGAATATCATTTCAAGCACCAGCGACAAAAACCAAAAGCAAGCAGGGTTACACTACCCCTAAACTTTCTCGCTTAGTCTTTATTATAGGTGTTATTTCCGTTCCCATCATCGCATAACAGTGTGAATTTTGAATAAGACTGTAAATTTAAATTTTTATTTTCAGAATCCCTCACGCGACCATTGTATGCTTCATTGTAAAGAAAAATAACAGTGGAAGTGGTCTTTTTGAAACCTTCTTGCATCTCTCTAATAAATTTGTCATGCAGAGAACGATTTAATGGCATTTGTGTACAATAGTTATGACACATTTTTGGAGTGAATTAAGTATTTTTATTGAAGCCATCGTGCCAACCTTGGCATGATGGCCTGCACCTTGGCAATTTTAGGCTTGATTCCTGGCAGGCCGTCAATAGTATTCTAAAATAGAATTTGTACTTTAGAAACGTTTTTCTCAATCGATTGATACAAAGATTTGTTGCAAAACTGCATTCGTAATCACAAAATCCTGTACTAAATTTAATATAATACGTCATTGCGTTTTTGAATGATCAAGTTTACATATTTCTGAAAGTACAGACCGGCAAATGGTCTACTCCTGGTTGAATTTGACTTAAAATTTGGCAGGTGTCTACAGTATGGATGTTAAATCTGTGTACTGAATTTTATATATCTAGCTTTCTTCGTTGTAATTATCGCGATAACTTATATTCCAGCAGCCGGACAGACGGACTTCTTCAAAATATATTTTACTCATAATTTGGTTGAAATCTGCTCATTTGATGTGTAGATCGTATACCAAATTTCAACCGTCTTGCTCAAATAATTTTTTAGTTATCTTTGTCACAGACAGATAGACAGACAGACATTTTCCAAAAATGTGTTCTTCAAACTCAGGCAACTCTGTAACGTGGAGATTCTCGAGTTCGAATTGTTTTTTACGATTCTCTATAGTAGGTATACGAGAAGGTAATGAATGAAAAAGAAAAGTTTCGCATTCTATATAGTACGGTTAAAAATGCACATAATTAAGAAAGAACCTATTGTGAGATATTTGGCGATTAATTGCGGACATGCGGCTAATACATAAGTACCAGGAAACCGAATATGTAATTTCGAAGTCCTTCCTTCGATCGATTGAAATCGAAATTTAACATAGAACTACAAGTGTAGTCACAAAATGACTTATCAAATTTCATCGATTTAAGTCAATATGTTTTTGAATTATTGCGTTCATAAGAAATTGAATTTATAGTGCATTATTGCATTTATTTTGAAAATAATCTAAAAATTAAATTAACTGTGTTTTATGTTAAATTTACTTTTTCAAACGAAGCAGCCTCATCCGAAACAAGTATAAGACAATACGAATTCTAGCACATGACTGACTTTATTATATAGGATAAGAACTAATTTGGAACACAATTTAGAAATAGCAAAATTTTGTTAGCAAATTATGAAAGGTTCATGCATAATTTAAACAGGTATTGATTTTAAGGAAAGTTTAATAAAGATTTCAAAAGACATATTCAATCACACACTTATTAAAAAATGGTGCAATTTGCAGTAATTGGCTGGAATTTGTAAATACTAAAATTCAAAGGACTTTTTATTCTTTAAATTATATAAAATCAATGACTGATATTAAATAAATCATTATATAGGAAAATAAAATAAACAATATCTACATATTGGTACCTCCGTTTCTGTTAATCGTATAGAAAAAGAAACGCGCGCGAATCAATCTGTGTACTGGAGTTTTACAAGACAAGGAGGGTATTTAATGCAAGCAAATTTGAAATTGATGGTAGAAAACGGTACTAAAAATGCTTTTAAAATATTTAAAATTAACGAAAAATTTGCATGAGAACAAAAATAAGATTTTAAAAAATTCTAGAATAATACAAAAATAAATTCTGTACAATGAACTTTTCGAGAGTTATTACGGGATCTTTCTTAGATATTGCTTAATTTTTTAATTAGACTTCGTTATTACAGTGAACATTCAAACGATTTTCACTCTTTCATTAAACATATAATCAGGTAACTTATTCCATTGTTTAAAGTTAAGAAAGTAGGATTCTCTTTAATATCTGCAAGGTTAAAAAGAAAAATAAAAAAAAGTGAAGTCATAATACTTCAAAAGTTAGAATATATAATGTATTAAATAGGATTGTTATGCATTTAATAATTCTATAATATCATTGGATTTGATTCCATTAGGTTGATTCATATAAACAAGGAACAAAACAGATATAAATTTATTAAAATAGCATGTCCTTAATTTCTGTCATAAATATATGTATAAAAATAATTTATATGGAAATTGTGAACATCAACTTAGACATAAAGGATTCAACTGAAATTAAACAAATAAAATATTACTGGTGAGCCAAGCGGTTGGCAAATTTTCTTATAATTAACATTCGAAGTGATTGAAGCATCTGTGACTTTCCTAAATAAATTTAAAGTAGAAAAATAATGCTTTTAAATTTCATTTACTATTTAAATGAACGTTATCTCCTCTCAAAACTGGTCGAAGCAGTTAATCTCCGAAGTTTTTAAATTTCATTTTCCGAGGTATCTCTATTTGAGAAAAATATTATTTCTCTCTCTCTATTTAATTCTAGAAGTTATAAATTCAGGAGATTAAATTGGAAATAGATTTTGTTGGAATGCAGGGATCGTTAGTAATAAATATTCAAGCGATAAAGTTTTCGAGGAGAGGTAGAAAGTAATGGAGTGGGTGCAAAAGTCATTTCCTTTTTGGGGAGCAAAATGCAAATGATTGGGATGGGGGAATCATTCAAATCAGGAGGATGATTCTGCTATGTCACTCGGAAAAATATAATTAAATTTTATCTCTCCTTAAAGATGCTACTTAGGCAAGGGACGAAAATAAAATTCGAACTGGTAAATTATCTTAGAATGCATAATTATACCCTTATTTGTATTGTTGCTGGACAATAGGTATTTTTCTTCCAATTACTCTTGCTGATATGTAGTACTTAAAACAAATTGTAAGTAAAACTTAGAGCTATTATTTGAGAACGAAGAAAAAAAGTGCAATAGGACAAGAATTTCTTATGGAATAGGAAGACTCATCTTATCTAGAATAATATATTTTACTTTCTCAAGTTTAAGGAAGCCACCAAATGGTAAAACAAGCGGGAACAGAACAGCTATATTATGCTCAGTCGACCTCCCAGCTACCACCAAATTAAGCAGTATAGACAGAATAAATGTGGTCGACTGTTGTCTTAATCGCCATTTAGTTAGGCCATTGTCTAATTCTTCGAGTTAGTATTCTCTTAAATTGCTCTTAAACCCTCCCTCTTCAGGGACACATTGTTAGTAGAAACAGAATAGTTGAAAAGATGTATAATAGAAACTTTTTGTGATGAAATTTAATCCAAGATCGGCATAGATGTCTGTGATGGTCATTTCACGTCTGAGAAGACTTTGGGTAATGCCTTACATATTTCAATCTTTGGCTAGGTAGAATGAAGCCGTACGAAGTAGGGAGTATCACTGAAACTAAGAATCATATAGTTCCATATATAGACTGTGTCGGTGATTTCAAAATTATATAAATATAAATAGACGCTTCAATACAGATCGTCACAGAATTTCAACGTTGAATTACTCTAAAAACTTTGGCAAAATGTATGGAAAGAAGTAAGCAAAAGACACTGCAAACCTGTACAGACAGCTGTCAGATCGGTTAGTACTATAGTTACCGAATCATTATGCTTCGGTTGAAATACTGACAGACCTATCAGATGTGTTCCACTGATGCAGATCACTGTTGTTATCGGTTAACTTTTTGCAGACAACACATTACCTGAACAGCAATGCTATTCTAGAGGATAGAAATGAAAGTAGACGCTTCAGTATAATATGCCACCGTAGTACTACTGATATTTGACAATATACATAGAGATATCGCTGACTACAGAGTAGACCTTACTAAAACATTACATTACAATACTGGCAACTGTACTGCTGTTCTGTACTTAATCTGTACTGCTGTTTTCTAATCTCACCATGCAAGTGGTTGAGAAAGCATAGCGTATGCGTCTGTCGAATATGTTTCTTATGACAGTCTGTCAAATGTGTACCTTATGATAGTCTGTCAAATGTGTTCCTTATGATAGTCTGTCGAATGTGTACCACTTATTGCAGTTTATTACTGGTCTCTGGTAAATGCGATGAGCACAATTTATTGACATTATATCAACACTGTGGAGCAGTGTGTTATTCCTTTTAGAAATCTTAATTTTTACTTATGTCTTATCTTTATTGGGGGAAATGCATCTACATAGTTACATCCAAGAAATTGTCACTAAACCATTACATTAGTTGAACTTCTGGGTTGTAATGGCATGATCCTGAATGCTTGAATAGTTCTTTCTGTCTAATGTAACCATAGACGCCCATGTTTAATAATATATTACTATGAATCAGCAGGCTTTTCTTTTTACGCATATAAACATTACTTTAAAGAATAAAAATGCCTAAACTCAACGTAAAACTAACATAGACGAATGTTTTGGACAAGAGAATGTCGCTGTTAAGAAAGGACATCGTTCTTTCACGATTTTTAGCGACTGAACATGCATCAAACATGCTTGGGTGACTAGGTACTGCCTATAATTTTCTTCCCTCTAAAGTGTATTCCTGAATTTTATATAAAATTGCTTTAAGACTGCAAATGATCTAATCCAATAATTAATGCTCAGAATTAGCAGATATTTTACTAATTTTCTTTTGCAACTCATGTCAAATGTCTTAACCCTACTGTTTTTTCGATATGGTATAATGTGTGTTGTTTTTAACATGGTAAATAAATTATCAATTTGGTATACAGAGCATATCTTGTAAATTCAATTGGTTGCTATGGTTCATTTGCAATATGTTTCCTCTTTTCAATTGTAATGAATCATTAAAGTATATTAAAATCAATGATTTATTGTAAAAGTCTCAGGCTTGAAAAGTTTACTCAAGCTTCGTGTTTATAACGATTGTGTTTATTTAAAGCTCAATAAATGAGCACCAGAAAAATGTATTCGAATTAAAAAACGGATTTAGATGATGAGGAAGACACCTGATTCTCACGTTTATTAAAACATATGCAAGTGTTTCCAATCCAATCTTCAGATTTTTACATTGAAGCATCCTTTAGTTGTTTGATTCAGGAGAGAAATTTCAAATATGAAGCATTTAGTAGACTCAAGGTATAAGATTGTAATAATACAATTATGAATTCTTGAATCTGTGTCAAACCACAGCAATATCTTGTGCAATACAGGAGAACCATTTGTTTCTAAAGATGGATATGCAAGGGGTGCATAGGGGTAGCGCATCTTCCCCGTGATCTGGGCGTCCCGGGTTCGAATCCCGGCTCGGACATGGTTGTACTTCATCTGTGTTCCATCTGTGAGGTGTGTGAATGTGCCCCCCTGTAAAAAGGGGTTGTGCAAGCGAATGAATGAGTTTCATCTTCATATGAGCTCAAGGGTCTTTACCTCAGAAGCTACTGCACTCCCTTTTCGTGGTAACGCGGGAACGACATCGTCATCATATGCAAGGGGAAAACATATTTTTTAAGATCCTGTATTTCAAATTCTGTATGATATTGAAGAATATTGCAGGATACTATATATAGATGGACTATTTCACCTGTATTATCGTAGTATTCTACAAATATACATATTTTTATATGGTACTCTATTAGATGTGAAGAAAAGTTTATGTGATTTTAAACGAGTTAGTCATTCAGACCGAAAAATACTTTTTAGCAGACAATAAATCTAACTATTTCTGTACTCCCATTTTAACCCTTTAAAGGGCCATTTTTTTCTAGTCATATTATGTTAAAATATTTTTAAACTTGAAATCAGAATAAGAAAAGGAATTCATTTAGCTTATTAGATAAATTTAATTTGATTAATTAATTAGTTTGGTTAATTAATAATTAAGTACAAATCAAAACACATCATTTTGTGTGAGATAAAGAACTGAAGTATCTTAGTTTCTGTTTTACTAAAAAAATTTGTCAGAACTTATGCCAACCTACATAATTTCATACAAAAATTGATAAATTTGGTGGGAAGAATACTTCCCATGATTCTAGAAAGGGTTAAAGAAAACTTTCAAGAATCCGATGCAACGCACTTTTGATAATCAATAATAAAATGAAAATAAGTAATAAATATCCCTTAATGTCTTTTACAATAAATAATACCTCATCACCACACTACGCTTTTCAAAACGTCTTATACACAAAATCTCATAATTTTATCTTTCCGGCATCGTGTTCTTTGGAGAATTATTCCCCCTTTCTTCCAATCAAGGCAAACTAATGGGATTAAGGGAATTAAATTGGAAATGGATTTTGTTAGATTACAGAGATTTTTGGTAATAAATATTCAAACTACGAAGTTGTCGAGGGAAGGTTGATGATAATAGACAGGATACGAAAGTCATTTCCTTTTTCGGGGAACAAAATGCAGATTAGAAGGAATTATCCCGCGTTGCAGTTCTATATATATGCAGTTCTGCTGTGTTATCAAGTTACTTGCTCATATTTTCTTGAGTTGGAAAGAAAGGCTAACAGAATTGCACCGTAAATATAATTCATATCATGTGAAAATACTGTTTCCATATGAAAATAATAGATTATCATTACCATAATCGGAGATCGTCCTTTTTTTTTGTCTGTTTTGGTGAACTCAAGTTCGTAGTACTGTGAAATCAAGTTCGGTTTTAACACTTTTCTATGTTGAGCAATACATTTCCAATTTTTGATGTAACAATTAATAACATGAAACCCAAGATTTTAATATTTTTTTTATTATTTAAAACCAATTGCCTTTCCTTCGAAATCAAACGAATGGAAATTATATCATGTCTTCTCCAAACTGTCCCAAAATTTATATCTCCAAAATCTCTTAATTCGATGTCGCAACTTCTGTTTGTTTAAAAGTTTTCTTCGCTAATTCCAGAAAAAAATTTTGAATTCAGAAGATTATATTTGGCGCAGCATTTGTTGGAGTTCTAATTCAATTATTATAATTATAAAGCTGATAAAATCTTCAGGAAGAATTAGATTGGTATTGCAATTCATATAAATGCAAGGATTCGTAATAAATTTTAAGCAGTGGAAAAATATTCAAATAATTGCCTGCTCTTAAAAACGTGATTAAATTCACTAGTGCTATCAACAGTCAAAAATATGCATTATCTCATTTGGGAAATCGGCCGAAATATCTTATATCAAAATAATTGAATTTCTCTTAAGCAGCTTTGTAAAAAGAAAAAAAAAATTAATTGCATACAAGCAAAAAGTATATTAATTTTTATTTTTTACTCATTCCCCAGAATCTTAAAAAATGAAATGAAGGATTTTTTTCTCATTTTAATATCTTGATATATTTAATTAATCTCTAAATTTCCAAAATTCTAATAGCTATTTAAAATTCTTGCCCCTGATTCTCTTCTTTACCGATACTGAGAGTCGAGCCACGAATGCTTGAACATATTTTATGAATAATAAACAAAGATAGAAAAATTTGGTATTCTTTCATAAAAATAATAATTTTTAATTCGCACTGCCATACTCTGCTTTACCCCGGACCTAGCTAAAGACCACGCGAGAAACTTGATGGGGACGCCGAATAGTAATACTACTTAGCATGAAGGAACAAACTACACTTTGCCATAATATAAACGAATCATATGAGAAATAGTACTTGATAAAACTAAATATTTTAGTCTCCTTATTAAAAGTGTGAGAGAAAATACCAACGCAACTTCGGATTTTATATCATTAGAGCATATTCATGTTCACCGCTCATTTCCCCTTAATCAGCAAGAAAAAAATTGTTTAGAATTACTCCTAACTATATTGGATAATAAGAGCTGGAAATAAATTTGGTTTAAAATGAAAATTCTAAACATAGAATGTATAAGTACTAACACTTTAGCTGAAATGAAAAATAGTGCGAATGCGATAGCAAACTATTAAGCGGATACTTATAGTTACATTTTAGGATAATATTAAATTTATTTCGCTATAAGTTCGAAACACAGAACAGTAAAGAAAGAAACTTTCATAATTTTTTTTTATCTTCTTTCATAAAAATAGTTTTTTTTAATTAAAATTAATTTTGAATTGATAACTTACGATTTGTAAATATCTTGAAAAGTGTGCCATGGCACTAGAATATATATGAGAATGGATCTTTCATTTGTAAATCGCACTCGTTGTTTATAGTTACTTTTTCTAATATTTGATTAGGCCATCAAATGAAAAAGATATTCTATTAGATTAAAAAAAATCACACATTTATTATAATTGAAACAAACAGCTGATATTGTATATAAATATTGTTACAAACCTATAATATTGCTACCCGGCACAAATAGAGTCATCGTAAGAAAGACCGTTGTACGATCGGTCCTGTACGTGCTGAGATCAATGAACTTAGAGCTTGGCGACAGACTTGGCGAGCATTTGGCGGCTTGGCGATAAATTTGGCGAGTTTGGCGACTAAATGGATAATATTAGAAAGTTCGAGAACTTTCACGATCCATCCACTAAGACATGAGGTACAGCCAGCTACGCCCTGATTGGTCTGAAGATTCTAGCCCCGCCTCCCGGAGCTATAAAAGACGGCGGGCACTCTGAAGTTGGGTGGATAGTGAGAGGTTGTGTGGATCGTAAAAGGAAGAAGTGTGTGTATCGGTGGAAGTTGTGTGTGTGAGAGTGGTCGGAGTCGCCGACAGGTAAAGAAACTGGAAGATTAGACAGCAAGCAAGTTGCTGAACTATAGCAATTAAATGTGCTGCGCTATTACAATTGATTAGCGGTATTTGTTGTAGAAGAAAAATTTTGTAACAATATATTTAAGTTACAACACGTAAGTATTTCTAAATAAAATTAATTTGAAATTCATCCACTACGTTAATTGCATTAATTTTGTAACACCAATAAGTTTTAAATCAGTTACTGCACATATTTAAACTTTATTACTTTGAAACGAGTAATTAAAAATACCATAAAAAAAGAACAATGTTGTAACTAGATTTTGATACATAATCAAAATGAAATCGAAGTAATTATTTTGTGAAATAATTCAATGAATGACTTATGCTTAATGTTTGAAAGGCCGTTATGCAGTATGGCTTCTTAAAAATATACAACTTATTCAAGATTAATTAACATTTCGTCAGGAATTTATATAATTCACAAATACTTACCTAGTTAAACTTTGATCTATTGAATTGGTATTTTGAGCAAAAATTGTTTTATCGGTTATAGAGCGTCAGATCAAACTAGAAACTTAAGAAGACAAAAGCATAATATTATAAAAATTCGATATGTAAAAATTTTTCACTGAAGATTGAACAATACTCATATAAGATAATAAAATAATTAATTAAGTATAATTATAATGATAAATACATGTTTCAGAGTTGTAAAATACATTTATCAGAATTGATAAGCTCTTATCCTGAAACGAAACAAAATTTATATCCTATGAAAGGTACAACTAAATATATACAAAATTGGGAAAAGAGAATAGTCAACTCATCTATATAAAAAAAAATGCATGCTAAATATAATTCTGAAATATAAATTATCCTATGATCCTTATAAGAATCGCAGGATAAAGACCATTATAGCCATAGATAGTAGATATCTAAAAATGTCAAATCTTCGGCAAGAAGTTAATAAAAAAATCCAACATATTTAACAAATGTGAACATATACAACATATTGAAATGTTTATCTCTTCTCTTCTTTTTATCGCCAACGTTTTTGAATTACTTTTCTGCAGCATCCTTATTTCAGAAAATTATTCTCTTCCTTGTTTTAATTACACGTCAAGTTATGAATTCAGCTGAAAAGATTTTGGCCAAGAAATAGTTTCTAGTAAATATTCCGATTCAAAAGTTTACGGAGAGATTTAGACCGAGATAGTATGAATACGAAATCCATTTCCATAACAGAGAGCGAAATGCAAATGATTTAAAAGAACTGTCACAATCTGCTATACGAGTTGATGTTTTGTTATGTTACTTGGAAAAAACATCTCTCAGTTTTGATTTAGAATATAATATAATTTTTCCAAAATAAAATTTGCGTGGTATCTCAAGAGTTGGAATAAAAGTAAATGAAATGTCACATATTTTAATGTTATATAAGAGCACTTATAAATAATGATGTAGGAAACGTAGCTAAAGATTGTAGATATCAAGAACATAGCGCATGATTATGAATTTATTCTTGTAAATTGTAATTAAAAATAACATGAATGGTCTCTCCGAGATTTTCTTGCATACTCTCTAATAATAGTGTTACCATCATCATCATCCTTATGTAAAATTATTCACCTTGAGCAAGGCCGTGAACGTCAAATTTTTATTTTCAGATTCTGATTTTTTCACTAGTGTGGTTTTCAGTATAGTAAAGAAAACCAGTGGTTTTTTATTATTAATAGCATGACGTTGGCGAACATTAATTATGAAACATCCCATTAGTGGGTGATCTTAAGTTCTGTCTTAGAAATTAATCGCTAGGATGCGGTTAATATACAAGTACTAAACAAACTGAGTATGTTTTTAGAACACTTTTTCTCCCATCGACTGAAACCAAAATTTGACACAAAAGTACGATTATGAGATCAAATACCGAATTTCATTTATTTGTCATTCAGTTTATGATTTATCGCGCCGGCGGCATGACATAGGGGTAGCGCATCTTCCCAGTGATCTGCGCGTCACGGCTTCGAATCCTGGTTTGGGCATGGTTGTTCTATCTGCGAGATGTGTGAATGGGCCCTCCTGTAAAAAGGGGTTGTACAAGCGAATGAGTGATGCGTGAGTAGACAAGTCGTAGTCTTGGCGCAAGTTGGCTCTACGATAAAAACAAGAGGCGCTCGCCCTTAGGCTTATGTATTTGCAGTTTCATCCAGGTTTTTTTTATTTAGATATCATAAAATTATCTTTTTCATTATGTAATAATTGAATTGGAGAATCGAAGTGCATTATTAAAGTGGATAATATTTTTAGTGCTATTCAATATATGTAATAAATGATCACAAAATATGCATGGTTCTAACCTTAACTGCAAAAGATTTCATAAGCCTAAAAATTAATCTAAAATAAGATATTCAAAGTTCCATAACTCTGTCAGCTTTATTCTCAGAAGAGGGTTTTTTTTTTTTTTTTGCTTAAAATGTTAAAGGGCCAAAAATATTTTACTAAATGTGATTAATATAACAGGGGAATTTTGTATAAATTTTTAAATTTACTCAACAGTGCAATTATTAGCTGAAACAACATAATTAAGTACATCAATTCAAAGTATTAATGCAATTAGAGGAGTATGCCTTAAGCATATTATAAGATATTCATTTGGTCAATATCTGAGTAGAAAACTGCATATTCTACGTGTTCCATTATTTATATGCAAGCATATTTTATTTTTCCCCACGGTTGCTATAGCCTTCGTTGGACCAGTATGGGGCATTAAGGCGATTTTCAGTTAAAAACTTTTACAGTGCTTAGCTAGTTTCAAGAGGATTCGGAACACGAAGTGAGATTTAGCACTAAAGATAATGAGAAATAAAGAACCTCCCACAAATGGGACATTCGTCTACTTACGCTAATACGGTATTAAAATTTAACGACTACCTTATGAAGAATGTGGAAAATAATTTGAGCCCTTTCTTTAAACTTCCAACTTTTTCAAAGTTGAACTTGTCGATGAAAGACTTAAAATATAACGGTTTTGAGTTTTCTATGGAATACGGTATCAAGTAGCAGTTGATTTTTAAAAAATTCAAAAATTATGCTTCAGAATATTTAAAGAATTGTAAAATTCTACAATTCAATCAGATTATATAAAGCTCTTATTATAATAATTTTAACATCCTAAACGAAAATTCTATTAAATTAATTTGAAATAACAGCAAATGTTCAATGCAAATGCAATATTTGTATTTACACTTAACATTACTTGCTTTTCTAATGATAAAATTTTGTAATTATTTTTTATTTGTTTCCCGATGTGATATAATACTGAAATTTTCATATATGGTGACAAGAGAATATTTAATTATTTTCAGAATTAATTATAAATAAATCGGTTTATTTAATTTCATTTTGGTCCCACAACCATGGTGACATCTAGTGACGAATTTAATTACAAATATTTGATATTATTTAATATCAGTGATAAAGACTAAAATACATGAAATAAAAAAGTGAAACATTTTTTTGCTTTTAATACATAACATAAATGTTATTTCTTAATTGTTACATTACTATGTTTCATTCATGTCTAGAATTTATTGACCCTTTAGTCCAATTTAGTAATATTTGTAATTTGGCTGCCTGGTGATAATAGGAATTCATATTTATTAAAAATTTAATACATAACTTTTGAAAGAAGCGATTAAAAAGACCATAAAGACTAAAATATGTGAAATAAATAAAATGAAACATTTCTACTTTTAATACATAATATAAAAGTTTTTTTAAAAAATAGTTATATTACTCTGCCTCATTGATGTCCAGAATTTATTGAACCTTTAGTGCAACCTTTAATGGTTGTGAAGTGGAAATGTTTATTAAACATTTAATACACAACGTCTCAAGCAAAGGAAGAAGAGTATAGTATTTCTATATAAATTTAATATTGGCAAATGGTACTTTCAAAATTCGGTTAAAAGTTATATCTTCATAAAACTAGTCAACACATTTTATCTCCAAAATTTCTACATTTGATACCCGTGACATCTCTATTTACGAAAATATTTTCTATTTTCCATTAGTTCAAGGGAAAGTTATAAATTCAGTTTCTGGAGATTAACTTTCGAGTGGATTTTGTCGGAGCTCAGAGATCGTTAGTAATAAATATTCAACTGATAAAGTTTTGGAAGAAAGTAATGGAGTGGATGCCAAAGTCGTTTCCTTTTTTGGGCAGTAAATGCAAATGATTAAGATGGGAAACGATCTAGTGGCACGAGTTGACTTTCACAATGTCGTTCAGAGAAATATAATTAAATTTCACTTTTCTTATGAATATTGAATTGGCGTTCGCTTGGCGCTAGGGCAAGAGAGTAATAAATAAAATTTGGCACAATTTAGCAATTTTGAAGGATTTCTCACTGAATTGGTAGAAGCCATTCGAATGTTCCCTTCTTGTAAATTTGTTAAAACTATGTGGGCACATTTCCTGTTAATGTAAGGTCAATAAGTCCTCTTCTATGAAAGCATTAGCATTCACTTAATTGTATGCATGAATCAAAATTCAAGGTAAGAACTATTAGGAGAGGAAGAAAGCACAGAAAAAATTATAATCACTTAGAAAAATATGGTCGGAAACGCCACTCGGATGATGTAGAGCGTCATTGAAAATGAAAATGTGACAATCCAACAAGGAGAGAATAATCGATACTCTTAATGTGTACTACGAGAGTAGATATACTTTCAACATATGCATTTATTTACATGTTATAGTGAAGCTATGCAAATATTTAGCGTTTCTGTGAAGTGACGGCATATAATCATGTCTCGACCGTACCGTCGTTCATGTTCGCAATGCAAAAATTTGTTAAGAGCTTCCTATTCTGTCACAAGTGAGACTTGAAATGAAACACTGGAATACAAATATAAAGTTTGAGAATGCTGCTGTTTATCTGATGCGGTTGATGTTTTGGAATCAATTTGTTTTGTAAAATTATGCTATTTCTATATTTTGTATTCTCTCTAAACGTTTGTAGGTTTAGTTTTGAGTCCCCCTGTACTTTGATGGAGAAATGTTGAGTGACCTCCCACTGGTTTGGTTTGTTGAATTTTTACTGGCGCAAGAGCCAAGTTTTGGCTAAGCTGCGTCAGACAATTTAATCTCATCTTGTAGTTAAAAAAAATGAAAAAAATTGAAAACCGTATTTTCTTAAATGAATCTTTCTAATAATCAGGAAATGCATCCTTGTATGAAGTTTCGAGCAAGAGCCAAATTAATTAACCGAAAATTAGGAAACAGTGTTGCACTCCTGACTTAACGAAAAGAAATTGTGCATAAAGTTTGGTTTTGGTTTTGTGGTGTTTAATGCCCCAAGCAAAAGATTAAGTTAAAAAATACAGTTAAAGTAAGAAAGCCGAAAATTGAAACATTCCATAAAGCATGACGAAACGACAATGAAAGCATATGCAAAACTTCAGCAGGTAGTAAAATATAGAGAGAAAATGGTAAAAAGTTAAAAATGAATAAAAAAATATATAAAAAAACTCATAAAACACGAAAATGCAAGTAGAATGATAAGCTAAATGTTGAATACAAAGATAAAATGTGCTAAATCCGACGAAAAAAACAAATAGATCTTAAAAAGTTAAAAATGTTCGGGTGACGTTTTTGACCTACTAAGTCATGTAGAGTCAATGATGTTCAATTAAAAAAGCGAATACGATAGGAGTTAAAATTAGGAAATTCTATTCAACCCCTACGGGTTAGCAATATTTAGTTTAAAGGCACATCATAAACATTCATTAATAGGAAATCTGTAGTAAAAGAATTCTATTGATTTATCGGCCCATATACAAATGGCATTAAAAAAACAACATTGTTTAATTTTGATTCTAGGAGTGACACAACAGAAGTCTTGAAGCATTTTAAGGCAGGCATCGCATTTTGCAACATCCGCATTCTTAACAGAGAAGGACTTTCGCATCCACACTTTATTACATTCTGTCTTCCAAAACTGAATATTTATCATAATTCTAAGGACTTCTGCACCCAAACAAAATCCATTCCCAATTTAATTTCTTGAGTTTTTAGCTCGTCCAAGAACCAAAAGGAGATGATATTATTAAGTTTGGTTGCTGCGGAGCGGAGTTTTAGAATATTTAAAGCTAAGGAGTTTTAGTCAGTTTTGAGAACCGATAACATTTATTTAAACAATAATTGAATTTCTAAGATAATTAGTTTCCAATTGAAAATAATTTTTTAAAAAAATCACACTGATTAATAATAATCATTAGGAAACTAAGGCATTGATGCATCGAAATTGTTTATTCTTTATTCAGATAAAATTTTAAAAAAAATAGTGAAAATTATGCTTAATATTTTCACAACTGAAAAAAGATAATAAAGCAAGTGCTATCTTTTTTTTTTTTTTGGAGGAATCCAGTGAATCTTTTCAAGTTGCTACCTGTTAGATAAATATCTCATTTGTGCTACTTAAAGATCTAACTAGTATGCACTTGAAGTCAGTCTGACAATGTATTTCGATTTGTATCTTGATAACCAAATTTCTATTGTAACTGTATTTGTTGATAAAAGAATTAGTAAAGATATGAACTTTTCAAAATGCATATACATTTTTTAAGAATATTGTATTCGGTCCAAGAATATAAAAGAATTTGTACTGTAATTTTGAAATAGTGTGTAAAATCAATAAAATGCTTTGAACAATGATATTATTATACTTAAAAGTGCAATTATATTATTACATTTAAAAATGCAATTATGTTATTACATTTAAAAGTATAAGGATATTTTTACGTTTAAAAGTGCAATGATATTATTACATTTAAAAGTTGGTCTAGAATGTTCCATCTCGATTTGAAAGGCTCAGATGAAACATTACTACACACATATATATACTTAATGAAAACACAACAATCCAATAAAAGACTTTCAATTTGTATCATAATTATGGTAGTTTATAATACACAAGATTTTACATGCATTAATTCATTGTATATTTTATTGAATTCCCAAGCTTACATAAAAATACCCAATTTAATTATAGAGTATCTTTATGTAAGCATATTTGGAAAATAATTTAAAACAGATATACTTTTCTACATAAATTTAAGAAAGGCAGACAATGCTTTTAAAATTTATTTGCTGATTATATGGGCGCTATCTCTTCTCAAATCTGCCAAGAGTGCCTCATCTCTAAATTTCATTTCCTTATCCTCTTTCTTTGTGAAAACCATTTCCACTTTTTCTTTAATTCTTAGAAAATTTATAAGTACAGGAGATTAACTTTGGGCCCCAATTTTGTCGGAGCTCAAAGATTGTTTGTTATAAATATTCAGGTGTTAAAAGTTTTGAAGAGATGAAGAAAGTAATGGAGTGAAATGAAAGCCATTTTTCTTTTCGAAAGCAAAATCCAAACAATTCGAAGGAGTGCTGTGCAACTTGTAAAATAATTAACATTTCATACGAATTTTGAATTAACTTTCGTTTGCATTTAGAACTGTTTAAGGATTCCTGCCCCATTGGTTTTATGCGAATATTTACTTGTGAAGAATTTAATCTCTACTAAATGATCTCTAAAAAATGATGAGTACATGTGAATTGGCTCTATACGGATCAGATGTTTGAATTTAGAGCCACCAAACTGGCATAAATGCATATTTTGGAGGTGGGAATATATACTTCTAACCAGCTGTTTTAATGCTTTAATATGATAACTACAAAACGAAAAAAAAAACCGAGATTGTTAAAATTTGATAAGCAAATTAATCATCTAAAGTGTAGATCAGTATCAAATTTTGGAATTAAATTAATCATCTAAAGTGTAGATCAGTGCCAAATTTTGACTTAAATTAATCATCTAAAGTGTAGCTCAGTATCAAATTTTGAATTAAATTAATTATCTAAAGTGTAGATCCGTATCAAATTTTGAATTAAGTTAATTATCTAAAATGTAGATCAGTATAAAATTTTGAATTAATCATAGAAAGTGTAGACCAGTATCAAATTTTGAATTAAGTTAATTATCTAAAATGTAGATCAGTATAAAATTTTGAATTAATCATAGAAAGTGTAGATCAGTATCAAATTTTGAATTAAATTAATCATCTATAGATCAGTATCAAATTTTGAATTAAATTAATTATCTAAAGTGCAGATCAGTGTCAAATTTTGACAAATTAATCATCTAAAGTTTAGATCCGTATCAAATTTTGAATTAGATTAATCGTCTAAAGTGTAGATCCGTATCAAATTTTGAGTTAAATTAATTTTCTAAAATGTAGATCAGTATAAAATTTTGAATTAATAATTGAAAGTGTAGTTCAGTATCAAATTTTGAATTAAATGAATCATTTAAAGTGTAGATCCGTATCAAATTTTGAATTAAATACGACGAAGTATTAATCGTCTGTTAGTCTGCACTTTCTCACGTATGTGAACAAGATAATTAAAAACTCAAAAACGCAACAAATTGAATAAATGAAAGTTGTCACTCAGTTTTAGCATTTAAAGTATTCTGATTAAATTTTGTATCAAATTCATCAAAAGATTGGCTGTCTATCAATCTGCAATTTCATATGCATGTAACTAACTGCAACAACTAAAAGAAACAAGGAAATAAATAATTGAAATTTTCTATATGATCTTGTGACTGTAATTATAGTTTGTCTCAAAATTCGGTTTTAGTCGTGGGAGGAGAAATTGTCAAAAATACATATTCGGTTATTTGGTACATACGTAGTAAGAGCATCCAAGCGATTAATCTCCAATGAGTGCACGTTAATTGTTAGTCGTATCGTAACTAATGTTCTCCAACGACATGTCAGTAATAAAACACGAATATCGGTTTTCTTTGCTACATTAAGAAGCACAAAATTTTCATATGAGGAGCTTTAAAACTAATCATTTATGATTTTCGCGGCGCTGCTCGAGATCCATAGTTGTCATCCGACATCTGGTGGTGAATAACACATTTTTTGAGAGTTTCGGAAAGACCACTATTGCTAGCTTTATTAATAAAAAATGATGAATAGTATTTTTCTCTTTATAGAAAGCCTGTAGAACTGTCATGCTAGCATTTTATCATATAATTTTTTAGGCAAATAAATTGTCCCTACTCGAACCACCCTAGAGTTTTGCTCGCCGATGCTAAAGATTAATTACAAAAAGAATTGAAATTTGATCAACGCCTTTTTAAAGGAGTTAAAAAGAGTGCAAACTAGTCAATATAACCGAGAAAGTCATAATGAATGAAGAAGAGGATAAACGAAGATACAGAAAGGCTGATGTAAACAAATAAATGGCAAAAAGGCTTGACTTGGAGATTTTAAATTTGGAAAATTTATACACATATATAGTTTCTTACAAATTGCTTTAAATTCTTAACATTCTCGATTTTAATGCTGTTCCACACCATCTGAGAACTGGTCATAATATTTATAAATATTTCTGCAAAGCATTACCTTCATTTCTACTCTCTAACAAAAATGAAAAATATATGTTGGCTCTTTATAGGGCAGATCATTATACATAGAGCGATCAAATTTAGAAAGGTGTTCTTTGTAAGGTACGAACGAGTACCATAAAGCATTTTTTTTAATTTATTTAGAATTTTGTTTATTTAAAAATTAAATTAATTTTTGTTTCTTCACAATAACCTCTTAAGCAATTACGGCACGAAAATGTACCATTATATTATTTAAAAGTCCAAGCAATAGTCTTTTTAATGATACCAGTCGATTTGTAATACAAACTGTTCCTGATTTTTGGTAATTTTTAAAATATTTTTGCATAATTTTCAACAAAATACTTCTATTGTTGAATTGTAATTCAAACTGTTTTTAAAATATTTTAGCAGGGGATTTTCTTCTGTTTCTGTTGTTGAAAGCTAAAGTCCTGTTCTTCAGTGGACACGATGACATACCTATGCAGATTTCACCTGACCAACTCTCCATACTGTAGCTATGGAGAAATAGGATCTCCAGTTCACTATAGCACCAACTGCATGCTAACTTTGTCGTTGCACAGGAGAAAGCCAGAAACCAGTCTCGAGAAAGAATAGTATAGGAGAGTTGCATCGAATACCCTTTCTCGCAGCAAAATCCTCTCTGTAATAAATCACATTCGCAGATATCAAGACCTTTCCAGGACCATCAAGATCATTCAAATTCCATCTGGCCAAAATTCCAAGCTAAGATCAAAATGTCGCTCATCAAAATCAGTTTAAATTCTCCAGTTGCAACTGTAATAAACCAATGTTAATTATCAATTTTTATTATTTTTCAGTTTTTTCCCTACCATATTGTGCTCATCTAATTGGTTAGTTAACTCAGTGTTATAGGTTCCAGTGGTGCAAGGTGGAGTTATATTGTTGAAAGCTTAGGTAGTTTGTACCTGTGAAGTTTATATGGAAATTAAGGTAGTGAAAGATAGTGAAACATTATGAACTTTAGAATATCCTATAAATCATGGCTTTGATGTCTCTATTATATTCTGGTACTCGATTCTATTAGAATGATTCATATGCCCAATGAACAATATTATATTAAAATAACCCAGTTTAAATGTCTGTAATTATTTGATTCTTATAAATAATTTATTAAAGTAACTATGAACCGATAGTTAAGAACAAGCGATTTAATAGAAAGTAAACATAAATAACAGCTTTGACGAAACTGCTGGTTGGCACAGGTAGCTAGCTCTCTAATCATTGCAATTTAAGAGTAACTGAGGTTGTCTAAAATTAATTTAATATATTTTTAAAAGTCGTTTAAATTTATTAACGCCAGCATTTATATTTACCACTTCTAAAGTTATTCAAAGCCCAAGGAAATCCCCAACGCTATGAGGCAGAAACTCGCTTTATCGCATCGACGAAAACTGGCCCAAACTTCTTATCTCCAAAGACTCGCGAATTTCATTTCCTTGGCATCTCTGTTTGAGAAAAACGTTCCCTCTCTGTCTTTAATGCCAGGAAAAGTTATCAATTCAGGAGATTAAATTGGAAATAGATTTTGTTGGCGAAGAGAGATCGTTAGTAATAAATATTCAGGCGATAAAGTTTTCGAGGAGAGGTAGGAGGCAATGGAGAGGATGTGGAAGTCATTTCCTTTTCGGGGAGCAAAATGCAAATGATTGGGATGGGGGAGGGTGGGGACCATCGAGATCTGTGGGACGAGATGACGTTTTGCAGTTCCACTCACAAAAATATAATTAAATTTCGCTCTTCTTATGAATATTGAATTGACTTTGTCTGAAACATGGGACGAGTTACAAATGGAATTTTTGCCACTGATTTGTGATGAAGGTATAATTGAAAAATGGGCTACTAATAACAAAAAGAAATTCAATTATAAAATTACCTGTGACAATATGAGTTTTCGTTCACTTTGTAATTAGTTTTAATTTAATTTAGTTACATAAACGCTCCGTTCTTTTAAGCAACATTAGGGCTGTTTTGGAACGAACCTTGCAATTTTGAACCGCGGTCAGATGATGAGGACGACACCTGAGCTGTCACCCTCTCTGCAAGCTTCCACGCCACACTAGAGAGAGGACGTTTGGCCCCGACGTGTAAGCGGAACAACAGACTCGCTTACATGGCGGTTCTTCGGTGGAATCGGATCTCGAGCGTGAGGTTCTCCGGTTCTGAAGCCAAGACCTTACCACCAGGCAACTCGGGTCCCTCTTTAGGGATTAGAAGCGCTAACATGGGCATTCAAGCATGATTATTCGCATATTTTTTTATGATTATAAATACAGTAATTAAATAAAATGTCCATAAGATGACATTAAAAGGAAGAATAATAATGATGGTTGGTTTGTCTGGTTTATCGGTTTTAATGGCACAAGAGCCAGAAAAGACAGATATATAGTTAATAAAAGTTTGTGTAAAACAATCTAAAAAACTTTAGTAAGAACAAAGGATGGATTAAAAGTCTACGTTAAAACTTTGAAGTGAAATGTGGGTGTATTATAGAAGGTTAAAAATTAAGTTTTACATAAAATGATAAAAAACCAATTGTAATAATAATGAATAACAATAACATAACAATTAAAATCGCATTGTATAGTTTTAGGAATACACATATGTATCTTTAAAGCATACTTTATTGTAAGCAATAATCAAATTTGCATAAGGTATGTAGCTATGCTTGGGATGAATTTAAAAAAAAAATGTTATAAATACTTATGTTTTTGAACTTTTACTTGAAATAGATTGTAAAGGAACCATCAAATAAAAATATATCAGTTAAAATCTAAAAGCTTTTTGAAAGTTGAAAGAAACAGCTTGTTTCGTCTAAAAACTATAAAAAAAATTCTGGCTTCGAAATTTAACAATTGGTATATTCAAAATTTTGTAAATAATTTCATTTTAATTTTATAAATAATAGTCATTTTTTTCCAATTTTTTTTTAAACTTGAGTTTATTCAATATGTTTTCATATCTTTTTATAAGTTGTTACTTTATTGAATTATTATGTATTTCATTGCACTGGCTTTCAAACCTTGTTTTTACGAAGATTATTCGAGCTGAAGTACCTAAGAATACAGGTATGTGTGAGATTCTCTTTCAAAGATTAAAGAAAAATGCATGTTCCACTCAGAAAGCACAATGGCAGACCATATTCTAAAGAGGTTAATATCCAAGGGAGGAATCCAATAGCTGATGGCTGCCAAGCAAATGTATGTTCGAACAACTTTTGAGTGTTCCCAGAAATTTTTCTGTTCCTAAATCCATTTGTGCGAGTATCTCTAACGAACAAAGCAAAAGCTTAGGACATTCAATCAATTGCAAGTTTTCATGAATGGGCGTTGGAGTCTTGCAGTATTGGTAAAGTTAAAATGTGTCTCCGAACATTTATTTACTTTTTGCCTTTTTTTTAATAGCTAAAGAGTTTTTTTTTCTATCTCTACTAACTTCATTCTTAATTCTACTTAAATAAATGGGATATTCAAATCAGACTTTTACCTCTATTAAGCATTCTATCATATAATCAAGTCTCAAAATCCAGTTATTGGATTTTGAATTATTAAATAGAAAAATGAAATATGAATATCCCAAAAGCAGAATGCATGCGAGTGCGAATCACATCATATGCACGAAGCAAATTAAAAAAAATACTTCGACATACATGCACAAACACACAATCAAAAATGTTTGCAAAATATATATTTATTTATATGAGTCAAGGCATTTCACCAACACTCACGCAGTATCCTGATCAGTGAAAATGAATTACTTGTAATTTTGCTATTATTGGAATTTTGTTTTCAGTAGCAGGTTGATGTGAAGATGTCTCATCCAGTATTAAAGCGTAGAAATATTACATGCTTGAGCCCAAAGAGGCTTTTAGATTGCTCCTCTAAAATTATTAATCTCTTATGCTAAAATTTAAACTCTTTAAAAAGCTATTCTAGGCACTACATATTTCTCCCACAGTCAAGTAACAGAGTGGGATTTGCACGCAGTCTTTGCATATATGCGCTAAACTTTGAGACTAAAAATGCCATTTATTCGAAAGTTTTAGCTTCGTAACTAATCAGAAATTATTAATGAGGATTAAGGATTTCAAAGGGGTTCAATACAAGAAATCGATATAATAGTGCAACTTAAAAAATGTGCTTTACTTTTTCTTACATGCAAGTACAACAGATGAAAGAAGGCCGAATTATGGCTACTACGGCTGTATATATAATAATAATAATAATAATAATAATATATACATATATATATAATCTCTATTCATATCTCTACGTGTTGTTTCATATCAATAAGCTCTACTTATTGTTTATAGGAATATAAGGGGTGAAATTTCATACCTCATATGAATAACTTATTGTTTATATATCTATACTTATAATAAAGCTCAATGTGTGTGTGTGTTGGCGTTGTACAGGCCAAATCGTTTGACCTACAGCTACTAAATTTGATACATGTATATCTTGGAGGTCGGGAATGTGCACCTGGGATCCCTTTTTTTTAAATTTTTTAATTAGAATTTTAATTATTAAATAAAAACTAACTTTCTCGTCAAAAAAATCTTCATTTCCCCATCGCCAAATGAGTAAAGCTTCAGTTTTTTTTCCAGACTAATGAGGTTACGCTTAACATTTTTCGACCGATTATTTCAAACGATTCTGTTTATTTTCTTAATATTTGATGCATTTAAAATTAAACATTGTTAATGAACCGATCTTTCAGATTCACTCTGAAGTACTTTTAAATTAAAATAAAACAGAATAAAGGAAATAATCTCTAATCTGCATAGCGTTGCACCAAATGGCGTAGAAAAATTCGCGCATGCGCATTGTGTTCTGATTATTGACAACCATTTTCAACGGTTGATTTGAACTTGATTTAAATTATATTTTAGTTAGTTGTATGCTTTTGTAATTGAATTGCATTTATGTTAGTTATATATTTTTTGTATTTGCTTGTAGTTTTAAGAGCATCGTTCTTTAAGTAGTTTTTTAAACATGTTTTCGACCTATTATTTTAAACGATTCTGTTTATTTTCTTAATATTTGATGGATTTAAAATTAAATATTGTTAATTAATCGATCTGCTTGTGATGAATCTGAGAAAATTTTGTTGACAAATTCTTCAGATATTACAAAAATTAAAAAATATATTCTTTAGTGCCCATAAGGTTTAAATGCTCAGTGACTCTGTTTTCAATAATCATATTATAAAAAAATGCTTTGCTTCAGTAAAAAATATTGTTATATTAATTGCAGGTTAATCCTTTCCACTTTAATTTAAAGCATAAATTCTACAGGAGCTAACAGAAAATTAGAGAGATATATATTACGTTATGACTGAAGGCCTTTATAATATAATGAGTTAATTATAAGACTATCAAAATTTGAAATTTTAAAATATTTTGATGAAGAAGATATTAAAGTAGGAATTACATAAAATATTTAATTATTAAAATTTTAACGACCATTAAGATTGGCGAACCGGCTGGTCGCCAAAGGCGGCTAGCATATACATATAAGGGGTGAAATTTCACATCACTCATATTCCCAACTTATTGCTTATTGAAAGATTACTTATATCTGGAGAATTGTTGACCCATCAAAGTGAATAAAATTAGTAATTATAGTTACAATATAGATACACTTATCAAAAATCAGGAGTCAAAATAAGGTGATCAAAGTTAGTATTTAAAACTCACTTCTCAATCACAACTTCGATATCTTTTTCAACTAAGCATACGACATTCCAACTGAAAATTCTTATCAATTGTGTTCTCTGCCAACCGCTTTTATCTTCTTAACTTATATGAAATTAGAAGAGAAAATTTCGACGACTGTGGAAAGGGGAAATATTCTGCATTTTAGTTGCTACGCTGGGATTATTTTAATAGTACGTAAAACTGCGTAAGCAAGACTTACGCTGAAGTCCAATGGTTGATCATAATTTTCCTTCTTTTATGATTATTTGTCAAAGATATGCATTTTGAAATGTATTTTAGTACTATTTTTCATTTCATTACTAGCAAAACACAATATTGTACAAAAGTTCTCGTAAAAATTATTTTCCGATTTTACTTTTATTTCCTATTTATAAAAACGCAATCCCTTCTGCAAGATTTTCAATGGTAAAAGATAAATAAACAGCAGGTTTTTGTTAAGTGTAACAATTTAATAAGGGGTTGACTCCCGTAATCAATCCTTACGTATAAAAATATTCCGTTTATGGGACACAATTTCTTGATTTATGAGATTTAATAATATTTCGTAGTATAGAAAATAAAATCAGTATTTCTGCAGTAATCGCATGCAACTGGGGAACAGTAGTTGCGTAAGAATCTAATAGATAGCCATCTTTAGAGATGAATTGCTTTTATATATGTAATGGACAGTTATCAGAAAAACAAATACGTATTTGGAACATGTTTTTTTCGATTGATTCAAGCCAAATTTTACTACAATTGTAATTGAGGATTGTATACCAAATTTCGTTTATTTAAATATGCCTTTTCCGAGATATTGTCTTAACATGCATGTGAACATATGAACCGACAGACAGTCAATTTTATGACCGGATTGGTTCAAACTTTGATACGTTTTAATATTTTAAAGACTAAACCTGCGAACCAAATTTAATTTACCTAAGTTGTTATATTTTTTAATTACCGTGTTCACATATATCGGCAGACAGTCAATTTCTTGAAGGATTTGGTTTTAACTCTGAGAAGAATCTGCATTTAAGTTGCTAAATCTGTGTAATAAATTTTATCCTTCTTGATAGATCTCGCTTTTACTCGTAGCCAGACTGACAGACTTCCTCTGAATGGATTTCGTTCTAAATTTGATTAAATCCACAAATTTGGTGTAAAGTCCACAAACCAATTTTCATCCTCCTAGCTGAAAATGGTTTTGAGTTATCCTGTTCGCAGATAGATAGACATATTAGATTCAATTACGATTTTAGATTCAATTACGAAACTACTCTTGACTGCACGATCATTGGTAATTTTAATTGACATCTTTAAAATGTTCATACAATGACCGATACTCATATTTTTATAAAACTTTATTTTCTATTTTTAAACAGTTAATTGAATTTTATATTGTTTAATTTTTCTTCTCCAAATCAAGTTGCTCCATTTCACTTAATAATAAAAAGCAAGTATAACTAATAGTCATTTTTCTGAAACTTAGAGTTGCCATTAATTCAACATTCAGCTGCTGCGGATAGAAAGTAAATTACATTTTGCTCAATTCCAATTAAAGCATCAAAGCTTCTCTCGATTGCAAAAGACCTCAAATATTTAAAAAAAACACACACACACATTTGAATATTAAGCCGAAACCAATTTATTTTCGATCGGGATATTTTATACAAAACATGTCATTTGTCAATAACTTGCATTTCTTTCCAAGCCAGATTTTCATTTTTTTGCTGGCGTGTCTTTTATAATAGAAAGGCCGCTTCTGTTGTTGACATTTGATGAAAAATTGAGGCAATATTATTTTTTTCATAGTTCCCATTTTGCCTCGGCCACTTTTTCATTTTCTATTTTGAAAAATGGTGCATTTTGATAAATTTTATTATTTCCGGTTTTGAGATATTTTATTTAGATTTTTCATTTTTTTTTTGTTGTGATATTATGTGCATTATTATCGTAAGCTGTATTATAATTGACTCAAACTGCAACTGTAACTGTAATTGTAAAGTTCTTAAAATTAAATTAAGGATTTGAGAATCAGATATAGATTATAATGAATGACTTTTTAGAAATATATTTGATAATTATGAAATAATTCAATAAAGGTACTTGAAGTTAATAATTATTTGTAGATTAGGAAAAAAATAAAGGATTAGAGGAACTGTTATAGACACTTTGGTAATTTATGGGTAACTTTTTGGCAATTTACGAGCCATGCATTCAATCTTTTATTCTTTAATAGCACCAACACACTGATGAAATCGCTCATTATTATTATTTTATCACACAATTAGCGAAAAATTCACTGCAATCTATTTATTAAAAATTATTGGCAGAACTAAAAATCACTACCCCAACTGAAAGAATTGGTCCGATTTTATACATTTTTATTTAATATGAACATTTATGATCCTAGACGTTTATAAATGCTCCCCCATCGTCCCGCAATTTTTAGCAAGGTCTAAACATTCTTCTTTTTCTATACTTTTCTTTATATAAAAAGCTCACAATAGAGTCCTCCAACCCCAACTCTGCTAATTTCGCTAATTTTCATTTTTATAAAAATGCTTATCATCAATAAATACTTCATCTCTGGTTGTCTGTCATTTATCACCCTCTGTTTCTGAGTGTTATTTTTTTAAAAAAAAAAACATTAATTCATGCATTTTATAAAAAAAACGATACATTGTCCCAATCACAACCACTCAACTAATTTTACCAATTTTTACTTCAAATGAAAACTCATGAACTCTAAATGCGATAAATGGTCACCTGCGTCACTCCGCGCTCCATTTTCGAGAGATATTGTAAAATGAAATTTTTATACAATCCTTAGCCTAAAAAGCTCCACCGATTTCCCAAAACCAAATCAGAATGCTCGAAGTTTCTAATATAGGTATAATTTAATATAAATCTGTATTATTTTGTTATTCGATATTGTTCGTGGAAGTTTGTTAATATATTATTACTAAAATTTTGACTACATTAATACTATTAATACGATGGACGAAAAGCTGATTGCTGAAGGTGGCTAGTTCTTAGTTTTTAAATAACCAGTAAATATTTATATTACTATTAAATAAGAATATTTTAATTAATGTCAAAATAAAATCTAAAAGAAAACTCAATAGAGAAGACTCGTCATTGTTAAATGATTTATAAATCAGTGGAGTTGTTCCCTTATGAATTTTCTCGTCTACTCTCTATTAAAAGTATTAAACTTCTCTTTCCGCAAAAAATTGTGGAATTTGAGTAAGGCCACGAATGTTTTAGATGAAATTGGCGAAAAATTGTAGTTAAACATAGATCTTTGGCGTGAATTTAACATTTCAATCCATAATGCGACGTTTGGCGATTCTTTTAGCATTTAATATCTTGCATTTGTTAATAAACATGTATCTGTGAATTGAATTTGTATTTAGGAATTCTTGTTTAGGACCATTTAATTAAAATTTTGGCATGAAACTACAATTTTGTTACAAGATCGCATTGCAAATCTCATTTATTTAAGCCATTGTTTTTTTTAATTATTGGACAAGCAGACGGTCAGCCTATTGACAGATATGGTTCAACATTTGACAAAAATTTATATTTTAGATGCTAAAACTCATAACCAAACCTACCCATTCCGCTCTTCATGTTTTGTAATTACCTTGTTCCCTAGTACTCAGACAAGCGGACAGCTAGATTTCCTCTTACAGGATTTCGTAAGCAGTTTGACCGAAATCTGCAAATGTGAAATTCATATGCCCACTTTCGTCTGTCTATCTCAGAGTTTCTGAGTTCAAACTCAAAAATCCTTCTAAATGCTTTTTTTTTTTTCGTTGACTTAGGGAGTTTTAAAACATGGTGATTCGTCAAAATCATGAACTGAAATTTTGTTCAAGAGTATAACACTTTCTCTTTATATGCTTCGAATATGAGTAGAAAATCCTGTTCTGAACTATATCCTTTCATCTTAACATATTATTCACGTTTGTTAAGTATAAGTTATAAGCTTGGAATGAAAGTGGATAATTCTATATCTTATTTCTCCCCCTCCCAAAAAAAAAATACATCCAGGGCTGTTCCAAAAAAAAAGAAGAAAAAAAAAGGACAATTTATTTTAACTGCGAAGTGAAATGATCTCTTAAATGACGCATTGAAGGTGTCTTTATGCATAGACAAATTAAACATCCATATTAAAAATGGCTGTCAGTGTCACCCTTTTAAGCCCCCATTGCATAAAACTGTAACAGTAAAATGTTTATTTCTTTTTATTTTACGCATTTCTTTTATTTACCATATCATAAAACCTTATTTTCCAGCCTTACTTACACATTTTATTACTACATCTATTTATTTCCGTTCCTTCTACTCCCCTTTACATTTGAGCCAGATATTTTTAAATCAGCCTGTCCATTCCCTAAAAAAATCCCTTTCAGAATCTGAAAAACCATACTTGCCTTAAACGAATGTAATTCTTCAAATAAATTCACAAACAGTCCCCTCCTCCAAAATATGCATTTTATGACTCTCTCAACCACAAGCGGAACATTCCCCCCCCCCCTAGAAAACGAAATAAATGCACAACTGCATGAAGAACTCCTAACTTGTCGCATCTATATCACTGCGACCCCAAAGTTCAGTGCAAGTCCTTTCTTAGCCGCTCGCTCGCAATGGAATTCCCTTTTTAACTTTTTCTCCGAGCAATTTTCTACAGCCCTGTCATAAAACTTGAATATAGAAGGAAAGGAAAAAAAAAATCTTTATATATATATTCCCTACCTAGACCATCGGAATGTCAAGTTCCCCAGCTTCCTCTTTTACCATTTTAACTCGAAATAAGCTTAACCGAGCCGACCGTAACATCAAAAGTTGCATCAGAATGGAGGAAATAACATTAAAAGAAGGTTTGGGCAAAAAGCGGAGTGAAAAAAAAAGACCCCTATTTAGCCCACGGGGGACTAGTTAGTTTTTTGAAGCGTCGAAGCTCCAACATCCATTGATGGAAGGCAGTTTTTCTCTCTCGCTTTTTTTTTTGTTTGTTTGTTTGTACAGTCAAACGCTCTTTTTCTGGAGGAAGGGCCTAGAGCATTAACTGCAGTTGGAAGACTTAAAGGTGTTTTTTGTTTTTGTTTTTGTTGTGTGTTTTGCAGGCATTATTTTATTTCTTTTCTTCTTATTTTTATTTCTTTATCTCTTCTCTTTTATGGAAGAGCTAAGCGAATTGTTTTTATGTGAAGTTTAGATTGCGTAGATTGTACCTCTTCCCAATCTGAGCACACGCGCCACTTTTTGAGATGCCTCGATCTCGGTATAAAAAGGATTTTCCCAGAATTCATAGCGCGGTGGGTATTAGCCCTTGTTATTCTGGAAGGGTCTTTCTTTTTTGTATTTTTTCCCGTCGTATTTGATTATTGTCTTCAGTTTTTTTTTTCTCCTGTCTTATGCATGAATTAGTGAGGACTGCATGTAGATGTCTAAATCATTCTTTAGTATAAACATTTTTTTTATATATTGAATTGGGAAACATTTCTTATATCGACTTTTTTCTATAAATGTCAAAGTGCACAAGGGAAAAAAATCCTTGAAAAATTTTCTGAAAATAAATGAATATAATTGAAAAAATAAATATAGTGAATTTGATAGAGAAAACATTTAAGAATAAAATACAACTGGAGAGTGCTTTTTGCTCCTAGATATTTTGTTGCCTTAGTAACTATGAAGTGATTTTTTCTTGTAGATTTAAACTCATTGCTCATAAAATGTATATAATATTTCAAAATGTATATGGAAAGATTAAAAAATAAGGTTTTGATATTTTTTTGATTCATCAAGGCCATAAAAAAATATCAAGTCACAGAAACTTGCACTAGCGATCTGTTTGTCAAATCGTTCTAAGACTCCCACAGCACACCCAACCGCAACCAACCATGAATTTATTCTGATGCAAAAGTAGAGTTGAAAGATACAGTCTCAGGCACGCAAAAGTAATTGGTGTACAAAACTAATGCAGAATGAGAGTATTAGGTACACAGTATCAGTTATTCGACTTGAATGACACCGCCTTTGCGCCTATTGATGCCTTCTTTAAATATACATAATTAATTATCACCCATTACTAATCTTTACTTCATATAGGTATTCAAGTACCACTAAAAAATATAAACCATCTCTTATGTTAATTATATCAGCAAACATGTTTTCATTTAAGCGTCGTTTAAAGCCAAGGCCACCGGCGCATAGTCTTCAATACATTTTCTAAAGATGAGAAATCACAAGTGGAATTATATTTGTATCAGGGCCAGTTACTAGTCCGGGCGCAACTTTGAGAACCGGCACCTACTGAATACCGACGGGAAAAGAAATGATTACCGGATGTTTCAGATACAATCAAATACCAGTATCAACATTATCTGATACTGTATATTAGTTGAACTTTGTACAAGAGAAATAGAAAGTTAAAACAGAACTACTAGACAATCTTATTCTAATAACGCTCTAAAGAGACCACTGTACATTTGCAGTCTCAAATAACCATTACCTTCTTGAATAATCAATTTCGGGGATCTATTTTATTTTACACTTTCATTTAATTTAACTTGTTTCATATTTGTTAGGATGCAATTTTGCAATCAATATTTCATTCACTTCTAAACTACTCTAACAGTTTGAAAATTTTGCGTCCTATTTATACTATATGGTAATATAATATTTTAATACTAAATTATTAATTTATACATTAATTTAACTAACTATTGATTTAATGCAGGTGGCGTCACTTAGTAATTAGAAACTAATGTTTTGGAGATTCATGATATTTATAATAATGGAATAAAAATGAAAGATTAAAATATAGAAAATATTTAAAATAAAAAAAATTATATTTTTCATTGGTGTACCGATAAAAGTTGTTTTTAAAAAGAAACTTTGATAGATTTTATTATTGTGCAAAAGACTTCAAACATATATCAGATTATATAAATTCTTACACTTTCCAAATTTATAGTTCCTTCCTTTCAAGTACATTATTTTACTTGAATTACTAAAACAGTAAATTAATAAATCAAATGTAATCAAACATAGTGAGCAAATTTCATTAAATGTCTGAAATTAATCTTTTATTAAACATTAACGACAAACTTCTTCATTAATTAAAACTCAGTTTGTATTAAGTAATTAGTGGTATTAAAATACTGAAATATTTTAATTCATACCATTAGCTTTCATAACTCGACATTTAATAAGCTGTTTTCAGAATTACATTTTCATTAATTTTATCTTTTGCGTTATTTTACATATTTAAAAGATGATATTTATTCGAAAATATTTGTACTGAAGTAAAATTAGGTTTATTTGTACATTTAAAATTTATTGATAAATGTAGAATTCTAATTCTAACTCAATACGACTGGGAATAAGTCGAATATATGTAATTAAATGTGTAAACTCGCATCGGAACAATTGCTTTTTAACATATAGTTCTTTAATTTTTTCTAGTGCCATTTTAGAACTAAGTCTCAACGCTTATTAAAAGAATTCATTAGCTATTACCAGGCGCTGAATATTATTTATTTCAAATTAATAAATAAATATTTCTCATTTATTATTTATAAATTCTCTTCATATTTATTGAAAAAAGAATTAATTTTGGAATTCTCTTATTTTAATGTTTTTTCTTTAATTAATTTAATATACTCTATCTAAAAATTTAAAAAGGTGAAAATACTTGAAAATTCTTTTAATAAAATTTTGATAATCTGTTTTTGTGAAATTTGAAACATTTTTTAAACAAATCATGAATTTTAAAAAAAAATTTAACTTATTAATTAAAAGAAAGTATTTAGTCGATATTTAGAAATATAAAATTACTTTATTTACAATCCATATTAAAAAATAAAATAACATTTATCTGTTTTAAGTCCATCATGAAAAGTCACAAAATTGTAATCTAAGTGCAATCCTAACTCTTGAAGCTGTGCCGGCTATTGCCAAATTCATTTGCAATCTAAAGATCTTTTTTCTGGGTTGCCAAAAGGCAGAATCCCGATATTGTTGTCATGTATTACGTTTTTATTTATTGAGATATTTTCACTCTATTTTTCTTATATTGAATTACATTAAAAATAAAGATTTTTTTATTTACAATCTTTTATTTAACTTTCTTGACGATTTTTTTATATTGGTTATTTTTAATGCCAAATAAATCTTTTGGATATTTTCAGTCCAAGCTTCTTTCAGATATTAATTGACATACATTAAACTTGTTTTATTTTAAATTGTCTTACGTATGTCTTTTTCAAAGAGTACATGGATCTTTCTAATGGATACCAGCACCATTAGCTGCGCTTTTAATAGCATCATAGCGCTATTAAAAATATTAATGAATGGCTCATTTGTCTTCTAAATTTCATGATATTGTAAATTTGTATTACACTTTTAGATGTATTATGTAAACTACATAGATATTGGACAGAATTTTTCTGCTCTAAGTTCGAATATGGATGAAAATCAAATGATTAAATATTTGATGAAAAATTTAAACCTTTTTGAATTTAAGATCAACATTGCATTATACTGCTAGAAATTAGACAAAAAGATATTTAAAAAAACAATTAAAAATTTGGAAAAATTTGCAAGATTATTAAATTGCTATCATTAAAAAGATAATGGATAATATTTTTTAAAAACTTTTTTAACTTTTAAAAGATAAAAATAAATTTTGATTAATTCAAATTCTCACAAAATTTCAGAAATATCCCTCCGAGATCTAATTTTTCGTCTTCCAAAGTACATATGTGTCAAATGTGGTAGTTTTAGATTTAATGGTCTGTCTTAATGTCTGTTATAAATGCTTCATGGAAAGAAAAGAAAAAAATTATTTATTAATCTGTTTTAACTTTAATTATAACAGATTTTTTTTCAAAATAACTTTCTTTTAAGATAACGAATTTTTTTAATTAGAATTTGATGGTCAAATAGGAACATTTCATTGAATGAGAATAGTTATAAATACAAGATTTATAATTTTTCATACGAAAATACCCAGCTTTGATCCAAATGAAATCTTCATGTTTTTTTTATTAATGGAATACTTACATTCTAATTAATTGTCACAAAAATTTCATTAAAACCGTTCTTGCAGTTCAGAAATTGTAAAGGAAATTTTAATTATGCATCATGTAAAAAAAAGCAAGAATCTATTTAATATTCCCCCTCGACGGAATCTCAATGTCTCTGTCAACAAACACTTTGTAAATAATTTATTTTTAAGGCAAAAGCTTATTTTATGTGAAATAGTATAATACATAAAAAAGTTCTAACGTTTGCAATTTTATTTCTAATAAATAAGCTTTAGAATTCTTTTAAAAACAATAAGAACGTTGCCAAAATATTTAAAAAAAACAGAAATATAAAAAAGTAAAGGTAGAACAGCTCATTATCTCAGTATAGCCTAGCAATGGAGTATGTATAAATTTCTTTTTTAAAAATCGTCTGCATCTATTTAATTATTTATTAAATTTGGAAAACATAAAAAAATCAAAGAAAAATTTGCTCAGAAATGAAATTAGCATCAAATAAGAAATTAAAGTTTTGAATTTTAAGATGGTATAAAAGTAATATTTGGGAATGGAATAAAAGTATAACGTGAGGAATTATTTATACTCGAATTGGGGGAAAATACCAAAATTTCTGTTAATATCTAAATAATTGTATATTTATTTATTTATTGCACTTTGAAAAGTTGCTTACATTCTTAATTTTATATTAAATAATAACTGTTCAAAATTTAATTGAATTGAGCTCTGTTATTACACTAGAACGTTTGTCAGTGTCGATGAGACACCGGAGTTTGTATAGTTTGTTCTTTTTTCCTCATTTTACCAAAGAATTTAAAAAAACTTTAGTGACTTTTAGTCATTTTTCATGATGACTACACAGAAAAAGTTTTGTGTTTCTAGGTCAATTAGGAAAGATTTTACATCTAAATATATCTAGAACGTCCGCTGTGTCGTTTCTACACCAAGGGCAATTTATCATTATAAATAGCTCTCGTTCAACAAACGATAGTTGATTAAGTAAAAGAAACTTCATAAGGTACTATCGCAAATTTTTTTGACCTTGAATGCAGTGTTATTGAGTTCACTGCGGAAATGAATCAGCTATTCTGAAATTGTTGTGTCTAAGTGTTTCGTCACACGGCATTTGCTTGCCTGCTTATAAAAAAATCATTCGATTTTCAAACCTTGTTCAGAGCAGACACTGAAACGATGGTTCGTAGAAAAAGTCTAAGCCCTTTACAAAATTGCTAATTTTTTGCGAGAGCATTCTGAGAATGGATTGGATGGTGGTGAGCTGTCTTGTTCTAATTTAGATTCCGATGAAGACATAAGATTGCGTAAAAGTGACTACGAAGAATCTGAAGTAATTTGTTTTGTTTCAGTTTTTTATGATATAAAGGATCATGATATATGATAATTACACGAAATAATATTAAAAAGTCTTAAAACTAAATCCTACTGAACAGTAGTCCTGCAATTATTTAGTTATTACAATTATTTTATATATTTCATATCTCTGTGGCGAAACGACACAAGCGGACGTTTAAGGGTAACTGAAATCCCGGACGTTCTAGTGTTAGGAGGAAATATGGAACATATATAAATACAAACATAGTCACAATAATTTATATATTATTATATAAATTATTGAGAAATATTTATATTGAGATAAGTAGATTGAGGGGAAAGCAACTTTCGAAATTAGAATAAACAGCCCAAGAATAATATATATAGTAAAGCAGGTTTAAAAGAACAAATGAGAATTCTTTAGGAAGTTCAAATATGTATAATTCTTAAGAATGATGATTAGATTATTCCAAGCAAAATAATAAATTAAATTATTCCAAGTAAAATAATAAATTAAATTATTCCAAGTAAAATAATAATTATGTACATTGGAACATTTTTATCTGAAGATGATATAACCACAGTAAAATAAGGATTTTTTTTTCTCAAGATACAAAATTAAGAGATATGTTTGTAAAATTTAATATGTCAAGAGAAAATGATTATTTCGAAATTAAAGATGGTAGTAAAGATATATTTTTATTATTTAAGATTTTAGTCAATACCTCATAGATAAATAAACATTTTATTGAATTTTGAAAGCAACATCTGGACAACCTTCTAGGTAAACTAACGGAAAACAGAATTCGTATTGACATGTTCAGAGATTTCTTTTTTAAAATATTGAGATTTTTTTTTCTTTTTTTACTGTTTTACAAATGAAGTGCCTTTTCATAGCAATAAAATACTCGCTCAAAATAAGGTTTTTAATAAATTATTTATTAAAGATAATATTATAATAAATTAAGGAAAGCAATTCAGAAATAAAAACAGTTTCTTATAATTTTTAATTTTAACTTCAAATTAATCCAATTCGATTTGTAGGTGATAGTTTAACATTATATTAATAGCAGATTAAGGAGACTAAAGAAGAAAGAGCGAATTACCAATGAAATAGAATGAACTATCATTGGCCGTGTTATATATTTTTAATTATTTAACTTCAGATTGCAAAATGTCTTATTTTTGAGTAAAAGTTAAAAAATTAACAGAATGCATCAGGCTAAAGATTTAAAAATTTAATTATAAAAAATTGTTTAATATTTTAATTAACTAAAAACTGTATTTAAAATGATAATAAATAAATAATTTTATTTATTGATTATTAAATTATTCAAACTTTATTGAAAAAAAAGTAAAATTAGTAGCGATGCTAATATAAATTACTTCTCCGCATAGGATTATATCTTTTTTAATTAAAATATTCTTATGGTGATTAAATATAAAGATAGGATAAACAGAAAAAAAGAAATAAAAATAAAAATACCTGAGTTACCTCAGACTACCTTAAGTTAAATATCCGAATTCAAAATTCCCAGTAGATTGAACCTCGTAAAAAATGCGGTGTATGTTACTATAAATTAATGGATAGGAAAAAGATACTCACATTTCCAGTAACTGATGGTAAATATATTTAAATAAATTTAAAAAAAAAGATATTACGAAGCCATCAAAATATTAATGATTTGGATCGTAATGCTTTTAATTCTACCCTATAAAAACGAGTTCACTCATAAATTCTGGAAAAGAATTTTAAATTCCATCATTTTTACCATTTCCCAAAACTTCATCACAGGTATTAATTCCACCAGAAAAGAGTGGGGGAGAAAAAAAATCGGCAATTGCTCTGACGTCACATGTGTTGCCAGATACCGTTAAGTTATCTCAACTCAAATCGCAGTTTTAACGTCGTTCGACAGCGTTCAGAAATGTTTGTTTATCACCACTGCTAAAATAAATAAAATTAATGTTGTGGAAAACTTGGAAGCAAAAGAAAAATAAATTACTCTCTTTTATGGAAGTCGAGAGAGTTGATAGGTGAAAAAAAATATCGTTTGGTATGTTCGAAAAGGGATTAAAAATGATATGAATCATCAGATTTCTAATCCTGTCTTTTGGCAACACTGGTTTGTTTCACATAGTTAACGGAGTCGATGCATGGTTTAGACGAGAAATATTTTTTTGGTTTTATCGTCGTTGAAAAGGAGAATTTGGCTTAACAAATTGGATATATCAAGGTAAAAAAATATATATATAAAGGATAATTATGGATGATCGATATTTTTTTTTTTTGCTTTCTTTTATAAATTGCTGTTTAGTTTATTTATTACCTAATACGTATAGATAAGCGTCGATGTGTTTTTATTGTTAATTCAAAGAAAGAACTGATATTTTTAAAAAAATACCAAATAGAGTATATTAAAAAAATATTGCTTAAATGTGCGGAAATATTGCATACAAATTTCCTAAACTCGTTCTTCATGGAAACATTTCGTTAAGCTAAATTTTTTAGCCATGTGTGTTATGAATGTAATGTGCATCACATAAGGCGAAAAATCGCATAAATAATTCAAAATGGTTTCAGCTTAATGTTTAGTAAAAAAAATATATATATAAATAAATGCATTCATAAAATTGTACCATCTCTTATATTTGAGCATTTCTTTTCGAAGCATGAACTAAACTAAAGAAAATATTAAAATCAGCCATTTTAGGGACATAAAAACCCTTAATGCGATATGAGCAGCAAATTGCCAATGCCAATGATATGGGGATTTTTAGAAGCTCCTAGGCTCGATGGCCTTTTATCTTCTGTTCGGCTGAAATGATAGTTAAGTAACAAACAATTATGTTGAGCGTAACGTTGAGGGTTTTAAAAATTTTATTTTTAAAGATACTTGATAAGATATGAAAAAAAAAAAAAAAGCAGCAGCAAATTGCCAAAAATGGCTAAATTTCTACTAACTTGCATGGATTATTAAATTAAATTTCGGTGTTTAAAATTCTCTTTTGAAAAAAGTTAAGTTAAGTTTGTTAAGTTTCTCTTTTGAAAAAAATTAAAAGAATGCGTTATATCACCAAAAACTGGTGGCGCATAACAAATATGAAAAAATATTAATTATATAAATTCATTTTTACTTTCTCGTACAAAAAAAAAAGTTTAGTAATTGTTAAAAAAATTCGAACTCGAGAGTTCGAATTTTTTTAACAATTGCTATATTTTTTTCACCTTTTGAAAAGAACGAGAAATTTACGAGAACGAATTTTCACGCTTTGGACCTCCCTGATTTTGACAAACACATTTCTATAAAATGTCTGTCGGTCTGTCTGCCTGTAACAAAGATAACTCAAAAAGGCTTTGAGCTAGACGGTTGAAATTCGGTATATGGTCTACCATCAAATTTTCTTACAAATTTCTGTCAAATTTTGGGTAAAATCTATTTACAGGAAGTCCGTCTGTCCGGTAGTTCGAATAAGTAGACAAGTCAGCAGAATAATTACAAAATGGAGAAAGTTAGATAGCTAAAATTCGGTGAACAGATTTAATATCCATAGTGCAGACGCCTATCAAGTTTTGGGCCCAATGAATGCGAAGTTGATCGTCTACTGTCTGTACTTTACAAAACATATAAACGCCATAATTCAAAAACACAATGAATTAAATATATTAAATTTGATATGGGATTTTGTGACTACAGCGTTTTAACAAATTTTTGTTTCAATCGACTGGAAAAAGCGGATTTAAAATACAGATTCGATTTCTAGATATTATTAAAGGCATGCTGGAGATGACACGATAGATTCAGTAAAAATGCTAAATTTAAGCCAAAATTTAATATTACGTTACTATTGTGTGGCAATGCCATGTAAGGACAAGTTTATTAGAGAGTATGCGAGAAAGTTTTGGGGAAACCACTTCTTCTGGTTTTGTTAATAAAGAGCAAATCAAAATCCAGACTACAAATTATTAGATAGTCCCTAACAACGCTGAAATGAACTATCGAAATCCATCTCATTACACTAGAAATATTAGGTAAAAATTCTTTATTAGACCATACTTGAAAACAGACCTTACAGTTCCACAGGAGCTGAAAGTTCTTATCATTCAGAATTTTGTGCACTTTGTAGCATAAATCCTGCCGAACACTTTTGACTATTCCTAATCTTTAGTAGACATTTGCCGGTACACTTTACGGCACAAGCCCTATCGAATACTTTTGACTATTCCTAATCTTTAGCAGACATTCGGTGGTACATTTTTGTTGCCCTCAACTATTCCAAATAGAAAATGAATGTCAGCTGGTGTAGTGTTTACAAATTGTTTCGTTGTCTTCGCATGAAATTGAAATGTAAATAATTAGTGCCGAAGTTCAACCTCATCACAAAAGAAAAGCGCCCTCTAGCTTATCAGGATGGTGTTGATCATAGTTTTTCGCTTGATTTGTGCTTACTATTTCCCTAATAACTCTCTTTTTAATTGCTTATAAATTGAGTAAATATTTCAAATTCAACTTTTCTTCAGTAACGATATAGTATTTTAATATTTACTCGATTTCTTTCAATTAAGTAAAAGAATGTTTGCGAAATCTTTTATTTTCAACTGCCTTTGAAATGATATAAATTTCATCTGCAGGTTTTATATGATTGATTTATTTTATGATTTACTAATCGGATGTGTTCTTTGCAGTCGGAAATTGAAATACGATAAGCGTTTTATTTAGATTTTAATCGGAGAAGATTGCTGAAATTCTGTCAGCAATAAATTCTTGCAAAAATTCTAGGACAGACAATAAAAATGATGTTTTGACTTTTGATTTGGACACATATTTCTGACAAGTCTCTGAATTTTTTAATATCCTAAAGTCCTAAAGTCTCGATAGCCAACTTACCTTAATATTATAGAGAAAATTGGAATTCGGTTTTTTTAATTCAATTGGTGAATGATCAGACAATTAGGAACTACCCCTTATTTTCGATCAGATATTATAAAACCTATTATTTTTTTATAAGTCTTAAAATCTTTTCTAAGTATATTGACTTCGTGCGAAATATAACTCGGTGAAAAATGTTATTTTTAATCTTAATATTGGCTTCTTCATAATTTTATCGTAGTTATGATTAGAGACCTATGTTTTTTTAAATAACTGTAAGAAATATCTTCGTTGCTATAGAAACGAATTTTCTATCTATGCATGAATTTTTCTAATTCCTCAAATCAGAACAATCTTTAATATTTGCTTTACTGATTATAATAATGTATATTTTTCTTTCCCTCATAATATGTATAGGAAGTCGATTTGGGTATCATCTTCTTTATCTAAATATAACTCTAAATTACGAAATCTGCCCTAAAATACGCTGTTATTTTGCCCTACGTAGGTTTGTTACTTTAAAAAGGACCTTAAATATAGTTAATTCTAAAATTCTATTTATCAGCCCTGTTTAATTGTCATATTTTTATAATACTGACTTTATTACATAATTTTGCCACATTCATAATACTATTGCAAGTAAAAAAAAAATCTTTGCTAATTACTTCGCAGCAAAAGTTAAATAATTTCCAATATTATTTAAACAATGTTTTTGAAAGTTTAACTTGACTGTTATGAGTTTTCTATAAAAACTTTTGATATAAAAATCCGAAATATCTAAGTTAGCGTTCATCTTAAAGATAAAGTAATGTTAATTAATAACTTACAATTTTTTAAAATGTAACCGATTAAATTTCCACACCGGTTAATTTAAGCAATTACTGCTGATATAATCAAAAGTTGATTGCTAATTTAATGAACCAAATTAAATCTTAAGTATATGCTTCTCATAATAATAAAAACTGGTAACACTTTAAAGAATTAACATGTAGCGATATGCCGAATTATTACAAAGCTAAAAATTCAAGAATTTATCTTAAACATGCATTATATTAGACCCACTATTCTTCAATGGGCATTGATGCAATCACTGACATTCTTTTTAATAATATAATATAATATAATAATATAATTTTTCTAATTTTCCAGCCATGAATATACTCAATTAGCATGAAATAAAATAGCCAGTAATATTTTTGTTGTAGGCATGGTAACCACACATTGTCTACTCCACTGAGGTAGTGTCTACTGAAGTACACGGATAAAATCTGAATGACGGAGACTTCGTTAACGAGAACTAAGGTTCCCTAAAGACCGTCCCGGGCCAAGATACAACCTTTTCCATGGGAAGCATGTCCCGTTATCAGTAGGAGGGGTAGTAGACGCTACACCATTTCTGTACCCATCCAGATGGCAAAAACCAACCACCATGACTGAAGTTACTCATCTTCATATCTGAAGAGCCCCCGGTGGGATATAGGTGCTATAAATATGACATTGAGTTCAGTCATTGTTGATCAGTTTGAAGGAACGAGTATTTTAAAATCATGGTTTTCTCTCAATTACAAGAAATGCAATAATCTATACTTATAATGAAGCAAAATGTGTGGTGTGTGTGTTGGCCTCTACCGGTCGCACCGTTCGACCAACCACTACCAAATTTGGTACATGTATACCTTGGAGGTCGGAAATGCACACCTCGGATCGATTTTTTAATTTTTAATTACAATCCAATTAATTAGAAATTAAGAGAAATTTTAGTGCTTTTTCACAATAACTTCCGAAAATATTATGCCACAAAAATTATTTTTACATCATATTGAAGCTCAAATAATTATCTTTTTAATGATATCTATGTTTTAACTTATAAATTAAGTTTCTATTTTTAATGACATTTTTTTTTTCAAAAGTATTTGAACCATATTTTTTTCCAATTTATTTTGCGCAAAATAGAAATAAAATTTAACTCAAATTTAATATAAGTTAATTTCAAAGCTCAAATTAAAATATAAGTTAAAAGTTATTGGAAACTATTACTAAACTGTTACATCAAGAAAAGTGTTATTTTCAGCACGTGTCTGTATGATAAGAAATAAATATAAAATATGATATTTTCTAAAAAATATACGCAAAAAACGATTTCTATGATCTTTTACAATGTTTACATTATTAATTCAATAAATAACTTTATTTAAGGCAAACATGGTTTAATATATATCCTTTTAATTCACAAGCGGCTATATTTTTCGACTCTAAGTTTTCCATCTGGAACGTGATTGCTGTTCTGGTCATGTGATTCACTGACGTTTACTCATTGCAACGAAAAGATTATTTTGAATATACGATTTTCGGTAAAAGTGAATTTTAGTGTGCCCCTTGCTGTGCCAACAGTGCCAAGTCGCCAATAAAGATGGCGGACAAAATAAACAAATACTTCCGCGGAACAGTTACGGTTACCATTTCCCGCCATATAATTAGGTATTCAGACTGCCCGGTGCCTTCTACAGATGCCGAATTTTTAATGGTAACTTAAAAAAAGCATCCTACGGCTTCGCTAGCAACGGGAGAGGGAACATAGTAGCTTCGCTAGCACATTGAACATAAGGACTGTGTAGATAACAGAAACAGTACATAAGCAAAAGAAAAGAGAGAAGGGAGAAAGAAGCAATCGAAACATTCGCCATGCAACATTTCAAACAAACATCCTTTTCCCAACTTCATCAACTCATAAAAAATTATATTCCACTCACCCGTCATCCATTCTGCCGGTTCGATATCGAACCATTCTCCATACAAAATTTCAAACAAGCATCCTTTCCTAACTTCATCAACTTGTAAAAAATATATATATACATATTTAACTCACTCTTCATCCATTCTACGGGCTCGAAATACTGCCGACATAACAAATTATGAAGAGAACCAACAGTTAGAACACCAAAAGAATTACGAGAACTGCAAAGAATTCCATTGCAGCTGTCTTTTAAAGAGAGAATGCAGACGATTTTTTAAAGCGCATACTGACAATTAAAAATTGCAAAAGAATAAATATTTTCTGTTCGTATTCATGTTAAAAAAAAGAAAGAAGAAAATTACTTTTAATTATAAGCTAAACTTTCTTTATTTAATAAACTTTTAATTATAATATAGAACAAAATTAAAATCTTTAATCGATATTTAATATTTTCAATTTAACATTTTTCATGATATAGTTGTAGTTCATATACAATTCAACCATTGCAAAAAGTAGTAAACAAAACAGCATTAGGGTTGCAAGAAGAGCGTTTTGATGGGTTGCCATATTGGCGACAAACTCGGGGGCACACTATTCTTCACTTCATCCCAATTTTCGATTCATTTTAAATTTGATTGCTGTTTGGGTTGAAAATATTTTGAATGTACTCTCAATTATTTATAAGCATGGCGGAAATATGAATGTATATGATTAATTTAAAAGCAAAAACGATCTGGTAGCATCGTTATGTGCGATTAATCTTAAATATGATTGTAGTTTCTTTTTTGAAATATTTTGAATGGACTTTCGATTATTTTTAAGCATAACAGAAATGTGAATGTATATGATTAATTTAAAATGTGTTATTATTGTGCGTCCATATTCATATTTTATTAACGTATTAAATCCAATAACAAAAGCCTTAATAATGTAATATTTTCAGTTATTTATAAATGCAATTATAGTAGGCCTGGAATCGAAGTATATAACAGCCTGTTTTTAGGATTGTCCCGTCGACCTGTCAACCCTCGCGAAAAGGCGCCAAACTTTTGGCGCCATCATAGTGAAAAGTAATTTGCGGTTCCTGCGCAAATCCACCTTTTGGCGATAATATCGGCTTGGTGAAAATGGTCAAAAGGTTTTTCGTTATTATTTTAAATATTTCAATGTAAATCCAAAGCTAAGTCAAATAATAAATTTGGTGAATTATCGAAAAAATCAAATTTGGCGATGATATCATGATTTGAGTCTAACTATTTATTACCATATAATATTTACAATCAAATTCTCACTTTAGAAAATATCTTTAAAAAATAATTAAAGTATTGGAAATTATTATAGAAGCGTGCATATATTTCTTTGAAATCATTAATAAAAAATGTATAGTATCTTAATATTTGGTTTAAAATTAATGGAATTAGTGGAAATGTTAAGTAAGATTAATCTCACTGAAAGGAGATTCATCTTACAAACGTCAGTGAATCACATGACCAGAATAGCCAATCATGTTCAAGATGGGAAACCTGGAGTCGAAAAATACAGCCGCTTGTTTTCATTCAGGGCCCAATGGTTAATTTGGGAATAACCTTTAATAATAGAAATACATGTATTTAAATGGTCTAAATGAGATAAATAATTATATTTTATGCAACTTAGTCAATAAATGATCTAATAAATCAAGAATTTTTAGCCTTTATCTAGATCCTAAATCTTTATCTAGATCATAAATTTTCATATGAAATATAAATTGATGAAATCGGGCCAATAAATTTGGCTGCAGGATTCATAAAGTAGAACTCAAGAGTTTTTCCATGGAGTATTGTAAAGAAATGTCCTTGAAATTTATCTCAGCAATGAAAGATGGCGAAAGACAGGTATAAGAGCCAGCTATAGGAATAAAAATTGTCAAAATTGGAAAAGTGGTTTAGGTTAGAAACTAGATGATAAATTTTCTTTATTATTTTAAATGTATAGATGACTACATAATATTTTCTGCTATTTCATCTTCTCGTAAGACACTGAATCTTCATATATAAAATATATTAAGCTTTAAGTTGATGCCTTTTCACTAGTCACTACTATAATTGGAAATTTATTATTAAATAATCAAATCAAGAAATTTTCTTTGAAATATTTGTTATCGAAATTTACGTCCGATGGTTTTTTTTTTTTTGCTTTTTGGCAGATAATGAGTTAACGTTGCTTTATATGGGTGACAAGTCTTAAAGACATTCTGTTAAAATATATTATAATCTTTAAAGTTTGAATACTTCAATGCTGCTTCCAGGTATTCAGGTATTTTCTTGAAATCTGGCATTGAGAAAACTCATATTTTAAAGGACGGCTCATTTCAAATTATAAGCCAATATAAATCAATACTGCATTCATTTAAATTTTCGAAAATATAATCAAATGTGATATATCGTCGAACAAATAACAAGAAATCCAAGATACCAAGAAAGAACTCAAAAAGCGTGCACTTTATTGCAGCAAATGACTGATGACAGATTTAAACATGCCCAAATGAAATTTCGATTTCAAACAGATCCGGTCATAGAATCGTGGCTATTCAACTAGTTTATGACGAGAGAGAGCTCCGTCTGCAAATGATTTCTCCTTCAAAACCAATAACAAGACGTGCGTTTATTTGACGGAAACCCCATTTTGGCGAAAACATGTCGAAATTCGGCCAAACTCGTTAAACCATTCCTTCTGGATAATTGATTCTCTTTTGTCTTGCTCGAAATTCCACCGTCTTCTCTCCTCCCCACCCCTCCCCAACGGAATATTAATGGAGTGGAATCACTATTAAGTTTGAATGCCAGCGCTCGAACAACTCAACTCGACGAACCATTTAATGCAGTCGAATTCGATGGTTTTGAAATGGCAGCGCAGCGGTCGTCGGTTGAAAAATTCCATTTAGGGTTAGCTAAAGGTTGGTGGAACATTAATTCTCGCGACGCAATGCAAACATAGCGGAAATATTTGTAAACAACAACGTGCAGCCCCAGTCATTTACAAACGGCAGTTGTTCCAAGTGACACATGCTTCACGATTATACCTAAATTAGCAGCTATTACGGTGAATAATTTACGAAGCAGCGTGCTCTCCGTGGTCCGAGCAACCAATCACACCTCTACTGTTAATTGCGTTAAACGTAACAGCATTAATAAATTACAAATATTCACCGCATAAACGAGCTGGATCTTTTAAATTTTAATGGGTGAATAATTTAGTAAAACAAATTATGGGGTGCGTATTCTTTTGTTTTTAGAAGCACTTAGAAAGTTCTCTTTTTTTTCGTTCTTTTTCCAGCTATTTATTTTTAAGGGAAACTAGGTAATGCTTCTTCTTTAAACATTCTGAAAAGCATTTAGCTGTAGCAGTAATAAAGTTAACTTTAAATTAAGTACAAATGATTCTAGTGACTTAGAGAAATACTGTTCTCAGTTTTTTTCCCTTTTAAGTTGGCAACGTTCAGGTGCTAAAAAACTAAATGGAATGCTTTTAGTGATATTTTTAAGATAGCGAATATTTGCTGAATTATTTAGTGACTTTAAATGTTAATTTCTAAAGGGTTGGAAGTTGGAGTTACATAAAAAAAGAATGTCATTATGTCTAATTATTTTTATAAAGTACTGGGCAATATAAGCTTCACTTATTTTAATTATTGCAGTGCTAAAATATTAGCTTGTGCTAAGTTGCTTAAAAAGTTGGTAATTAGAGCAAATAAATATATAGCCTGGGAACTTCATTAAGCTTATACAACTACAGCCATTTACTAAAATTTTTAATAACGAATTACTTTAAAGCCTATCTTAAAAGGAATTTTTTGTCGTAAATTTTGACGTAAATCAATCCAATTTAAAGTCAAATTTAATTTCTAATTTGCACTTTCATCTACTATAAAAGAATGTTAGGATATCTAGTTAATATTGTTATTGGAATTAGTGAATTATTCAGAGATATAATATACTGTTTTTTCAATCAAGTGGGTAAAGTAATCAAATCACATTTCGAGTTTTTTTTATGATTAATAATCGAGGAATCTTAAGAAAATTTCTAGAATAATAATGATTCTAAAATGAATATTTCGTTCTTTTACTGCTATCCTACTTGGAAACTGGATTATAAAATATTTGAGAATTATAATGCAATTCTAAATCAGATTCGAAATGACGATAAGTGTCACCACATTTTGATTCATAATGCACCGAAGCCACATTCATCGAACATTTACATATAAATGGTAACTTTCGATTTTTGGTGTTGCCTCACAGTGCTCAAATTTTCACAGGCACATAAGCTATTATATGTTTTGTCGATGGTTTTATGAAATGTGCTCTAATGTTTCATTTATCACAATTTGACATTAGCATTGCGATATTTATAATGGCATCATTCAATGTTCTTATATATATATATATATATATATATATATATATATATATATATATATATATATATATATAAGAATATTATTTGTTGTGAAGCATGATGCAGTTTGAAAACAATGAAGATATTTTTAATTTCGTGACGTCGTTTTATTTCATTTTGAAGAAGCAAGCATATGTACAAGCGACGAGCACACAGAGCGATACAGAAAGGAATGAGGGAAGAGCTCTTGGACATTTTATCCCTGGTCTTATATAACCTATGATTTTGATAGGGAAAATATTTCTTTACAGTGCTAATGTATTATGAGATTTCGATAGGGATTTTCATTACACGGGTGGACAAGGTAGGGGAAACACTGGGAGATTTTAAAAAAGAATTTGCCTGATCAGCGGTATTTTATCTCTTCATGCGCAGTGTGGGAAAGTTAGATTTTAGCTGATTCAACAAAGCTTCTCTTGAATTAATTAAGTAGAGACAGTGGAATTGGATCACGAAATAAGAGAATATTTTAGAATGAAGTTACTATGGGCTAAATTAGGATGAAGTTACTATGAAAATTAATTAAATTGAAATTAGAGTTAAAATATCATTACATATATATATAACTATATGAGATCAAATCAACAAATCATTAGATATGTTGCTTTTTTGTAAAATTCAGTCTCCATCAATGTTTCTACCGATATTTTACTTCTGGTACCTCACATGGTACCTCTGGTAACTCTAAGATGGTACTTAACATTAACTTTCAAGCAGTACAGAAAATATTAGACGCCCTGACTACGCCTGGTATTTCAGGGCATCACAAATTTTTGGAGAATTAATATTTCGTTCAACTTCCTGGAACGGAAAATCAGAGTTCAATGTCGAAAGATTTCCCCAAAAGTTAGATATTTTAGTAAGGAACAGAATTAGGCTAAAGTATTACAAGAATCTGCAAGGATGAATGATTTACAATATTCGCTAATAGAATATTTCTACAAAGTCTCTTATGATCATTACATCTGCAATGACGGTCTTGAATATCTATCTTCATGTATATAACGTTTATGTACTTAAGCAATAAAGATCTAATTGTAACTATACCTTTCTAAATTATCTATACACTTATAAACTATAGCCTACTTAATAATACTCCTCTAATTTAACTTTTAAAAACTTTAAAACTGTTATTTTTGAAAAAATTTACAGTAATAGTATAAATGATAAAAATTAGCAAATTTAAGATAAAATAAGTAGTTTCTTAAATTTCAACTTGTGTCTTTTCATTAATGCATCGTTTTGCATGAATGGAAAACATATAGATAGTGCTTTACTGTAATAATAAATTATTCTAGATGTCTAGACTAGAATCCATGCTTTTAAAAACATAGTTATTGGAGAAAAGTGCCCTTATATATAGTATATATAGTAAGAAGAAAAAAACATATCTTTAAAAAATATGTGAAAATAAAATTGTAGTAAAATTGTGCAATAATATTATCTATAAGTCAAAATAAAATTGTAAGAGCATAGTATGCATGTTAAAATGCATGTAAATATGGATAGTTTTATTTAGTTCCTTGATACACTAAAGAAATCAGGCTCGCATTTAAGAAAAATAGCTGGAAAAAAAAACGTTGATAGATTTAATCCAAAATTTGATTCTAGAATTTTTCTTTTTGGGAGAGAAATATAATTTTATATTCTCAGACTAGTTGTATATTAAGACTAGTAAATATTCATAAACGAAATATATATATATATATATATATATATATATATATAGAGAGAGAGAGAGAGAGAGAGAGAGAGAATTTTTTTATATTAATGAAGTAAGTCAGTTCTATTTCCTTTAACTGATACTCATTTTAATATGGAGATGATCCCCTCCAAAAGGACGCCTTTTCCACATCATCAGCTTATCGCTTTTTACCGATGCCACACACATTTCACAAAAGAAGCAAATTAAAGACTCAAACTAATCCAATATTTGATAAGATTAAAACGCTTCGCGACGCCGCAAATTTCAGCTCCTTCTGTGAGCCACTCGAAGCACAGTGGCGTAAACACAGCGGCGTTTGTTTAATTTGGAAAAGTGAATTTAGGGAAGAGATTAAAACTTTTCCCAATGATATATGCCAAATAAAGGAAATTTTATATCTTAGGGGTGATAAAAATTATTTTTTAAAAGGGAAGCTTTATAAAATTGTTTGGGAAGTAAACTAAAAAAACCGGGTGTTGTGAAGAAAACTATAGGTTTTAAATAATCAAAGGAAAATAATTTATGAAAATTAGTTTTCAAGGAAAAAAAAATAGCTTGGTTTCATTTAAATTAGAAATTTTAACAAGTTTTTGACATAAATATTTTTTGATGCATTACTTTTATGCGAATAAAAATTAAACGGCAGTGATAACATTTCAACCAAAAAATTACGCATAAGAATTTAGTTTATAAAACGGAATGCAAAAAAAAAAATATGATAAATGTTTTGAAATAATGCTAAGAACTGTTTTCATTTCATCGTATTCGATTGGTTAGAAGCTGAATTTTTTCAAGAATACTCTCTTGATGTTTAAAAAACTGTTAATTTCATTCTAAAAATTCGATATATATATATATATATATATATATATATATATATATATATATATATATATATATATATATATATATATATATATATATATATATATATATATATATATATATATATATATATATATATATATGAGGGCGTCCTTTTAAAATTAAAAAAATAACTCCGTTTGTTATAAAAATGAAAGATCAATTCATTAAATTATTTAATTAGAAACTGCAAAATTTGTTCGCTTGGACAACAAATAAATTCGCTGAAGAAAAAAATATCTACTTTTCTAGATGCAATATCCAGCAGTTTTTTTTATGTCTAGGCTTCCAGAACACAGAGACAGTACGTAAATACAGTGTAATTTGTTTTATTTGGAAATGTATTTAGTAAAGTAAAATGCAAAATTTGTTCTTTCGGACAACAAAGGAATTCCACGAAAAAAAAATTCTGCTTGTTTAGATGCAATATCCTGTTATCAAAGGAATTTTCTAAATCCGTGTTTAAATAGAATGTTTTTCTAGAAAGGGCGAATGCATAGAACGAAGCAAATGGTAATCTGAAGGTGCAGCATCGCGAGTTGAGCAACACATCCCAGTGAAGTGATTCTAAAATTTCTTTCACTAGTCTGGCAGCATGTGAGAGAGCACTGTCGTATTGGAAAGCAACTATATCGAGTCATTACCCATACCCTGGAGCTAAACTTTAGTGCTTCTCACAAACTGATCAAATAATGTTTGTACCGTTCACCATTGATTTGATTGGGTTGCATCAGTTTATGACATGTGCAATGCACTTTGTCCTATCTATTAAAATCATTATTCTTAAATCTTGATGATCAAAATAATTCTTCCCAAGAAGCATTGCATGTTGCACAATATTATTACAACTAATAGATATTAACTAATAGATTTACATTGTACAAATAGAAGAATATAATATATTGTGCAATATTATATTATATTATTCTATATTTACCAGTATTATACAGAATTACGAATATTGTTTAATATTATATACAAGGGATGTTCAAATGAAAAGGTACGAAATGACACTGTGGGTATAAATGAAGACTTTATTCAAAGCATACACGATAGGTCTGAACACAACGATCCCATTGATTAAAGGGCCGACAGATTCTTTGTTCCTTGCGGCCGTGACGAGACCAAGTCCTTCACAGCGTTCTTGAGTTCGCCTTCCGAGTTGAAGCGCTTCCCTTTCAGGTGTTTTTTCAGGGGACTAAACACAGGATAATCGTAGGGCGACATGTCCGGGCTGTAGGGCGGATGGTCGAGCTATTACCAATTGAACTTGGCCAGTTCTGCGTGTGTGAGTGATCCTGGAGTCGTGTATATGCGCGTTGTCATGGAGCAGAGCCACACCTCCGTAAGTAGCCCCGGTCCTTTGTTCTTGTGGACCTGCACAGTCTTCGGAGTGTCTCACAGTACACAACGGAGTTAATGGTTCATCTGTGCTCGTCATTCTGTCTTCACATGCACTGCCACATCAACTGGTAGGCGCTCTTTATAAGAGCCTCTGCTCTCACCCGCGCATGCGGGCGCCTGCGCAAGTCCGACTACGCAGGAGACTCCAACCGCATCCCTAGATGTCTCGCTACTTTCTCCCATAGAGGCATAAGCAAATATTTTAACGGTTACGTTGTTACAATATTTCGTATTTTTTCATTTGAACACCTCTTATAATACTGTGCAATACATGTGTGCTACTAGGGTTAGCAAGCTGCTTTTGATGGGCATGTGCATAACATAAATATCCAAATATCCAAAATTAACCAATGTGTTTCTGCTGCAGTTTTTTTTACAATGTAGTAATGTAACATAACGAGAGGCCATATGCTAATTTTTGGAAATTGATTTTTAATTTTTCAAATACAATTTTATGAATTTATTTGCTAGTGATATTTCATTTTAAAATAAATTTGCATTAGTATTAAGCTTAAAGTAGATTCTTAAAATTCCCGTTGTATGCCATTATGTATAAGTCGTTTTACTTTAATATCTAGGAAAATATATAAATGGTACTTTTCATGTATTTATAAATTACTTCTAGAAGAGGTTATCTATTAAAAATGAAAGAAATACATTTATTTAAATCTGATTATTAATTTCTGAATGTAAAAATACGAAACATAAAATTCTTACCCCATTTTCTTTTCAATGTCTGACACAAATTTTTATTATCAATTTCATTTAATTTCTTCAAAAATTAAGACATCTGGTGCATTTCAGAGATGTTTAAATCTAATTAGAATATCATTTTGAGAAAAGTAAACAAGATGCACTTTTTTCCCCTTTTAACCCTGCAAATTTTTATTTTGTTGAACAATACATTTTACGTATAACATTATTTTAGTTGAATATAAACATATATTTTGATGATGAAGAGATAAAATTAAAATTGCACGTTTTCGTCCATTTTCACTTGTTTTAAAATCCATTGTCCCTTAAGAAGATTAAAAAAGAAAAAAAGTTAGAAATAGAACTCCCCAGAAAAAGTGGAAAAAAATATCTGAAAAAATAACAAGCAGTTTTTTTTCATGGTAGAAGAAAAAGCATCTATAACGATGAAGCTAATTATAATTCGTACATATTTAAATACAACCTTGCTTATAGACATCGTGGACGTCTTTTTGAAAATCTTAAAATACGGCATTAAAAAGTATGAAGTATTTTTTAATATATTTCATTTATTTGTAGATTTTAAATGTTTGAAACATCTGAAGTATTTCTTGAGTAATCTTTAAAATATTTAATCTTTCATGCCTCCAAATTAGTAGTAGGTAAAAAAGTCAACAATTATAAAAAAAATCTATAAACGAAAAAAGGAAGGCTTTTTTTTTCTTTAAATAAAATGTAGTTTCTTGTTTATTTGAAACAGAAAGCAGTTTTGAAGCAAAAATAATTTATATAGTTTTGAATAAATGCTAACATCTAGTCTTTATAGCTATTTTCTTTTTTATGACACACGAGAATTTAATATTTGCTCAGAAACATTTCTTTTTGCATAGCTCTGAAAAATTAAATAGATATATTAAATTCGTTTTAAGATATACTTATATATTTTAATATGAAATTTGAGCTATATCACTATAAAATATCTTCTATATCTTTTTTCAAAACAATATGTTACACAAGATAATTGAGCACTTTATCGAAAGCACAGTTTCGACATCTCAAGAAAATAAGCACTGCGATTTGATTTAAAATTCGGCACCTAACAAGTAAAAAACACGAACACATAAATCAGAGTCGCGCGTGAAGATTCTAATGAAAATAAAATCACAGTAAAGAATTCTAAAGTAAGTTTTTCGTCTCGAAAACTTGTGCCCGCTGGGAATTTTCAATTATTCAAGAATGTCAAATGATTGCAAGAGTTTGCGAATTCTAATACTTTTTTTTTACACGTCATCTCTTATTTATTCGGCGTTAAAGAATTTTATATTTAGAAGTGTTTTACAGTATAGCATATCTGTTATTGAAAACATATTTTTTAATGATAAAGCACTTTCCTGTAAGTTTAAAATCTAAGAAAGGATTTGTAAATGAAAATAAGAAAAGCAAAGTTTCATTAATGAAATTAAAAAATGACTTCTATGAAATATATAGAATTTAAAACAAGAATTGAATCAGTTTTTCTACATAAATTTGAATTTTTATCACGGGCAAAATATATTTAAATTTTTACACATGTTCTGTGTTATCATATTTATCGTGGCTTGATTTTGTAAAAGTATTATTTTCAGTACCAGTATAGTTACGTTTCAGCTCAGTACATTTAAGATTTTGTGTTGCACTCCATACATTTGATTAAAAATTATTTGCTGTACTTTTATATGTAACAGAAATCCGCTATTCAATGTGTTATATTATTATTATTATTTACTTTTTAATCTTTTTCGTATCTTATAAGTCCTTATTTTTAATATTGTAGTATACAAAAATCATTTCCAAATTCTGTACAGTACATCTGTACATTCTGTACAGTACAGGTTTACAGGTGGCATCACTCACCTGAAAACTATAATTCAATTAAAATAATCGATTATTAAATTTTAAACATATTAAACCATTGTGCTCACTGTGCTATTGTTGGCAAATACAACTTTTTAAAAATTAAGATGTGTTTTTCATAGCAAAAAGCACTAAATAGCTTTGGAACAGCATCTGTAGCACGAAAATCACCAGCGCTAGACAGACTAAGAAGAAAAGAAAAAACAGCTGTAGTGTGCCTAACAGAGACGTGAAGTTCAACAGATTCCTCTCGGTATGGCACGTGCTTTGGTTCAGGTGCCATCACATGCAAATTGTCATCCTGGATGAAGTAGGTCAAGTAGAAAATTTGTGAAACACAACAACATGTTTTGCTTCCTGTTGCTTCTCTGCCATTTTTGTTGTTGTTTTCCCTTTTCTTCTTATTCTATCTACCGCTGGTAATTTTGGACATACAGGTACCATCCCAACGCTATTTATTTTATTTTTTTTTGCTATGAAGAACACATTCCAATAAAATAAGATGGTGTTGCTATTAAAAATTTTGAAATTTTGTCACTGTAACTTTAACTGTTAGAGCTTAACCATTGTTTATCATATAATTCCTGAGGGCATATCTAAAAATAACTTGAATCAAAGTTTTATTCCGTTGCTACTATGATTGCTACGGCCTCATATATGGGAATAGATTTTTTTTTAATAATTAGCCGATGTTAAAATTTTGCGCCGACGTCCTGGCCTAGGGGTAGCGCGACTTCCCTGTGATCTAGGTGTCCTGGGATCGAGTCCTGGTTCGGGCATGGCTGTTCTCTTCCCTGTGTTCTTTCTGTGAGGTGCGTGAATGAGCCCCCCTGTAAAAAGGGGTTGTGCAAGCGAGTGTGTGTGTGCTATCTTCATTTGAGCTAGAACTCAGACTTTTGCCTTCGTATGCTCAGGGGTCTTTACCCTCAGAAGCTACTGTCGTGTGACTACTTAAATAGTCACACGACAAAAAAAAATTTAAATTTCGTGGTGAAACATTTCAATTGATTATATATAAATTATTCTTTTTGTATCCGAGAACACAGAAATAATGCAAAACCACCGCATCATTTCATCACTTTTCGATCTGAATTTCTTTTAAATATACCTTATCATCACATTGTATTACAGCATGTATCCTTAATATGTATCATATTCCGTAAAGTACATCTGTTCTCTTGTATTTCTCGCAAAATACATCTAAATTTCGGCTATCTAATGAGATATTTTCCAAAAATATTGTAATCATACATTTTATTACGTTAGGCATCACATTCAATTGGAAAAATGATATCAAATAACTTTTAGCTTAATTTTTTCTTTACAAGGAGAACATCATTGAAATAAGCTGTATGCATTGCAGCTTTATTTTTACATACAGTTTTTTAACAAATAATTCGAAGCGTTTATGGGTATACACGTTTATTACCTTAAATGATGGAATTTATCACGGGTTTAGTTGCTTCTGGGAAGTTAAGAGATTGCAGTATTTACTTCTCGCTTCAATATTTATTGGCAGACGATTTGCCGGAATGTTCTGGTTGTTTTTCTTGATGATGATGATGCGACACAAGAGCAGTTTACTTTGATGTTTATTGTTTTCGAACCTACGAGTTATTCTTCTGTTTTATAGAATTTTTTCACCTACAAGCTATAAAATCATTCTTTTTTTTGTGCATGAACTAGGTTTTGTAGAATAATAGAGTGAAATCTCTTTAGAATGCCGTACAAGGGCACAACTCCAAAACTACATTTTAAATTTCGAAAAAACCTTACTACCGTGAATAAATGCTATCGAATATTGGTTCAAATTGTCATAAGTTTCTTATTATTTTATCCGCAATAATAGTGTAAATTTAATTTAAATGATATTCCAAAGTCCTATTAATATATTTCTGAGCTTATAACATTATACAATGCTAATAAAATCTTAGAATATTTCAACTTTTTCTAATAAATTAATTAGATAATATGGGCACTTTCCTTTTAAACAAAGATTGCAGTAAGGTAATGTTGAAAGGCAATAAAAAACACTGGTTTTCAATATTCTTTAATCTTTTAACAATTCTTGTTTTCTCTTCTGATTTTCTTTTTCAATCCTTAAAATTACATAAATAATATAGCCACTAAATTGTTTTACGAATAAAATCCATTTTTACCGAGTTCTTTTCCATTATGCAATATATATATATATATATATATATATATATATATATATATATATATATATATATATATATATATATATATATATATATATATATATATATATGTATATATATATATACATATATATATATATATACATATATATATATATATATATATATATATATATATATATATATATATATATATATAATACAAAAACTTTTTTAAAGTACTCTATAAATATTGAAACTATCACCAAACCCATGTTAAAATAGGGCAGGCAAAATAAATAATTAAAAAAAAATTCTTGAATTTTGAAGGAATATTGAAGAAAAATTTGGATAATTGAAGGAAATATATTTTGAAGGAATATTGAAGGAAAAAGAATTAGAAGCCGGGATAACTTGGTTGGTAGGAAGTTAGATTAGCATCCTTTGGGTTGCGAGTTCAAACCCTGCCAGCCGAAGACTACCTGTGTATGTGGTGGCTTATTTATTGATCCAATGCCTTTATATGATACAGCAATCTTTTAAAAATACTTAAAATGATCTTGCCTAAATCGACACATCGCGAAGAAATTATCAGAATCTGATGTAAAAATCAGTGAAGGGAAAAATTTTGGTCACTTTGCTATTGTATCGCGACGATGATTCTTTCTTGTAATTTATATATTCATTCTTGTATTTATGTCTTGTTCTTATTTCTTGATCCAATTTCCACTTTTTATTTAATTAATTCTAGATGCACTCAAGAAAACTTATGACTTTTGCATTTCCTACACTTAGAGTGAAGGAATAGAAATCCCTAATACTACAGCATTCTTTTAAAGATACTTAAGATTCCTTTGCCTAAATAGACACATCACGAAGAAATTATCAGAATCTTATGTAAAATCACTGAACGGAAAAATTTCGATCACTTTGCTATTGTATCGCGACGATGATTCTTTCTTATACATAATATGCTTCTCATGGTAAAATAAATTGAAGTAAAAATTTCAAAAGTTTCTTCTTTTCTCTCACGCATCTGCAAAACTATGTTTGAATACACGCACACACACTCTCTCACACACACACTTCTGAAATACTAATATTCCTGTTTTTTATAACTTCACATTTCATTTGAATTAAAACTATAACATATTTTATATAATAAAGTGTCTTTCAATTCATTGTTTTCTTCTTCTTTTGAAAACTTTCTACGTATTTCTCAAAGCCCTTTCTGCTTTATATAAAATATATAATAGGTAACTGAACATATTGAAGGAAAATCCTCATAACTTAGTCCTAAGAAGCGTGCTTAAAAACTTCTTATTTTTATTACAAGCAGTCTGTACTTTTTAGTTCTTAATCTAATCCATTATTCCTTATTACAAATCGTATAGAATCCAAAAACTAATATTTCTTATGGTTGCGACTAGATGATCCAGTTGTATGGAATCTTATTTTAGTTGATTAAAATATTAGTTGACAATTAAGAGTTCTAAAATTGATTAAATTTTGTGTTTACATTGGGAGTAAATATGTATGCACACATTCAAAATTGTAGAGAATAAGTAAAAGAATGAAAGCTTGATTATAAAATTCTATTTTTATAAAAAAAATGAAATAAGTATAACTAAGCAAAAACTTTTAAAATAACAATTGCTGTGAAATGTATTGTAACAAATAATGAAATGCATTCATCACATCTTTAATAGTTTTGTGAATGAAAATTAAAATGCGCATTAATTTAAGTATAGCTTATAATTTTTGTAATTATAGTATAACATTAATTATGCTCATGACATAAGCTTAAAACTGAATTAAAACGTGATCCAATTGTATAATGCAGAAAATAAATAGTTCATATTCTTTTCAAAGTTTTTGAAAGTTAGTTGAATTTATTAAAGTAACGACTTCCTGAAATTCTACTTAAAATAAAAGTTATTTCTTATATTAAATTATTTTATGCTTCTTTGCTTCGCTTATGTTAGTTTAAAAAAATTGTTCAGTTTAGAGTATTAGTTTAAAATGAAAAAATCTTCGTGCTGCTTTTAACTCGAATTTTTTATTACTGCTATTATAAAGTAGCAATTTATTTAATGCATTATAAAGATTTATCGTATGTAAGAGAATAAATCAATATAAAGCCAGAAATTTAATGAAAATGTTTCAAAAAGTTTTAGTTTTTCAGTCGCCTATCTTAAATTTAATTTCCTTATAAAGGCATTTTAAGAACACTTATTATTTTTATTTATTATTTGGTTACTAAATATTGTTAAACACACAATGCAAATTTATATGTGTATACATATTAAACTCTTTATAATTCTATTTTTAAAATGAGCTTTAATAAAAACAGTTTTAAATTGCACATTTATACAGATCTACTAAGAAGAAGAATTTTGCTTAATTATTTTCCCTATTCTTATATTCTTAGTTTAGTTTTTCATTCATACCTTATTAATATAAATATTTTAGGATCATTGAACCATTTTCTACCATTTTACTCAAGAGTATGTAATCAAAATATAGCCCATGACTAATAATTGAGTTCTGAAGATATTGAAATATTGCGTCTTCATCGAGAATGCGCAATTCCTAGATATGATCCAAAGTAATGAAAAATTCATCAATAAATTCCGTTTTTACAAACAAAAAAATTTCAAGGTAAAAAAAAAAGAAAAAAAATTATAAGAATGACTTATATTTAAACATTGAATCAAATTGACACTAAGTAGCGTTTATTTTTTAGAGCAGAGACATGGAATGTCATTATAAAACCACCTCCACTGTAATTACGTCAGAAAAGTGTCTAGATCCAGGCAGAGATATAGGCAATGCTCATTTCTGGAACTTCGCCAGACCAACTTGCATAAATCACAAGGATATCGCAATGGAATAACATGAAACACAATTATATTTTTAAAGATACTTAAAAATATTTTACTCTACACATTTTGGCTAGTAGCTTTAAACGCCGAGAAAATCTGTATCTAAAAAGATTAGAAATATCAGATAAATTTAATTACATTTACATGAAAAGAAAATCAGGCCATTATAAGGGTACGGTAAGAAAAGTTAAACTATTTATGTATTTTATATAATCATTACTATCTTATTTAGTAATACTATCTATGCATATATAGTAATACTATCTAAGTATTACTATCTTATGCTTCATTTCTCAAAAATGCAAATTTTCATTAGTTGATTTCTAATAAAATATTTTCTGCAAATTCATACAGCGCGATTTTAATTAAAATATCCTTTAAAAAAGCGATTTTCCTTATGTTTAACACTTTATAATCAAATACGATTTTTCCTGTTAAACCCTTAATGAATCAATCAATCATTAAAAATATGTAATGATAATTTATATAAAAATACAGAGTGTTTCAGTGAACCGTTTCAGAACTTCTAAGAGGGGTAGGGTACATCCTGACAACTCGAAATCATAGAGCAATGTAGGGTCGGAAATGCTTTCTTGAAGCGGTGTTGTACACAGAAGCACCATAAAGAAAAGAGACCGTAAATGAGAAATCGTTTTAATAATACATGAAAAGAAGCAAAAGGTACATGGATTAAAATAAGTGTTCGAAGTTTCTTCCACAGGCTACAAGGCCTCCACAGTTTTTTCCACAAGTTTCACATCTCCGACACATGGACATCCGAACATTCTGGAATACTCCAGGCATATCTCGAATCTCTCCGGCAACTACTGCGATTCTTGCAACGAGCTCCTCAGCAGTGTCAACAGGGGTGTCATAAACTAACGATTTCATATGACCCCAGAAATAAAAATCAAGACATGATAAGTCGGGTGACCGAGCAGGCCAACACATGGGACCCCCACGTCCGATCCACCGTTGACCAAATGTGACATCCAGGTAGTTACGAACATCTCCGCTATAATGGGCAGGGGCTCCATTGTGTTGGAACCACATCGTCTGTTTCGTCAATGCAGAAATCTTTTCATCTCTCAAAAGTTGTGGCAATACTTGCTGCAGAAAGAGCAAGTACGTAGGTCCGGTTAGACAACTCGGTAACAGGTAAGTTCCGATGAGGTGATCTCCCACGATACCGGCCCATACATTGACCGAAAATCGATTCTGTGCTGCACGACGTCGTATTGCATGTGGGTTCTCGACCGCCCAGATATGGTCGTTATGCGTGTTGAAAATTTCTTCCCTTGTGAAGGATGCCTCATCGGAAAACAACACTTCAGCAGGAAAAAGGAGATTTGTAGCACATTTTCCCAGGTACCACTGTGTGAAAGCAATACGAGGTACATAATCCTCCGATTTCTGTGTCTGGACACGCTGCACGTGAAACGGATGCATGGCTTCTGCTCGGAGAATCCTCCAGACGCTGCAATGGGAAACCCCGACTGCGTTTGCTACATTTCGTGTACTCGTTCTTGGATTCCCCTGTACATGCTGCAGCACATTCTGTTCGGCGTCTGCAGTCCGTGTTGTTCTTACCCTGTGAGCTCTTTCTAATGAACCTGTCTCAGCTAACCTCTGGTGCAGTCTTGCAAAGAAATTATGACTGGGAATACGCCTCTCGGATATCGTTCCGCGTACAAACGCTGTTCGGCTGACCCACTACAATTTGCAGCCCCGTAAGCCAAATGCATATCGGCTAACTCTGCGATCGTGTAATCATCCATCCTACTAACTTGGCATTCTTGTGCGAAATGAAGATTCCCTGCACGAAAGCTCGGACTTTTCGCACAACGCCATCTACCGCGTCAGGAAATCATTTCTGACTGTCCATGGGTATATGATTTTGGTTCGTCCGGATGTACCTTACCCCTCTTAGAAGTTCTGAAACGGTTCACTGAAACACCCTGTATATCGACTCGTACAAGGGTGGGCATAAACATGAAGGAACTTTGAAAATTCAAAGCTTTATAAACTAGAAAAGGATTAAATTTATAGTGCGCTTAGAATTTCAATTCAATTCCCCTATTTTGCCAGTAATATAATACACATATTTCACATGTGACAAAGTGTAATAAATTGTAGAAAGTTATTTTTATTTGTATCTATATTTTGTATTCAGTTCCAAGACTGCTTTTGGAAATGAATCGAGATGGTTCTTGTTGATATTACATCGATATTTTTTAAAATTTTATTACCATTATAATTTATTATTATGATTTTTTAAAAAATTCTTTTGCTTTTCTTATTTTCATTTGCTAACATGTTTGATTCATAACATCATTTCATGAAATGCATTGTTGGAACTTCCATCCGATCTGACATACACAAAGGTGTTAGCAATGAAAGACATAAATAATTGGTACTTTCACTTATCTTAACAAACATAAACATCTAGGCGTCTAGTAGTTTTGAAGAAAATCAATATAGTTGATCCTCTACAAAAATTATTGATATAATAATATTGACAAAAAAAAATATATATAATATCTCCCATTTTTAGGGTTTAATATTTACTATCCCCAATAAAGAAATAAAAATATTGTTGCAGACACTTCCGGAGTTCTTTCCCGATTTGATGGTTGATGAGGAAACACAGTCCTTTAGTAACAGACGAAGACTTTTATTAACACGAAGACACTAATACAAAAACAGAAAATTTAAAGCAGAGACTCACACAGGCTACACACAGCAGCACACTACAACAAACAATAGCACACAAATGGAAATCGTTAGTAACAACAGCCGCAGCACACAAAGCGGCCAGATAGAATTCAGAAGAAGGAGGGAATCTACGTACCTACATTTACGATCTCTCCAAACGTCTGCAATTATCCACTCTCACCCTCTTTAGCTGTATCCAATTGCCGACTCACTACTACACTACTGGGTAATATTCACGCTATTCGACGCTGCATGCTTCCACAATAGACACCAGGACTCGGCACACGGCTCAATTCAACAATCGCTTGAGCTCCATACAACGCTTGTACTTCGTCGGACTGTTCCAACTATTCCGCCATCTCTTTACACGACTCAGTACATGACTGATTGCAGCTTGAGACTGCCGGCATTTTATAGTTCCCTGAAGAGGGCAGAGAAGCTTCCATACCATCAGGCATGTCTCGGTTCCTGTGTGCTGAATCGCTAAAATTCTGGAAGTTTCAAGTATTATCTATTTTGTCTCCTAGTCACTAAATTCGTCTTGAAGTTTGTCACCAAGCTCTGGGATCACTGATTCGGCACCCGATCAGCATCTAACAAGGCAGATCGTAAAACGGTCTTTCCAGTGATTGAACGAACCGTGTTCAGAAGCAATAATATTTTTCAATAAATATATTGAGTGATATATAAATGGCACATTTTTCATTAAAGAATAATGAATTTTTTATTCTTACTTTCTATTATAATAATAAAATATAACATGTGTATAACGATAAAAGTCACGAAATCATTATATCACATTTTTAATTTTATTTTCTAAACTGGAAGAAGAGACATTTTAGGTGCTCAGAAAAAAGATTTACTGCAAGACTTTATTACCATGCATTGATGACAAACATTAGCGAGAACAATATTTTTATCTCTTAAATTGGAAATGGGTACAGGAATAAGACGTTAATAAAAATAATAATAAGAGAGCGATCTATCTGCACAAAGACATTTTACATTAATCATTTTTTTTCACTTGAGTACATTTGTTGGGTTGTTGTTTCAATACAAATTAAAAGTGTATTATTATTGCCTAAAAATTTTAATGCATCAAAAGGTATTAAATGAGTTTGAGTAATTCATTTCAAATTCAATGTGGGCGTTGTATATCGACCCGCTGTTAAAATTTCTATGAAAAGAAGCAGTTCTCTAAGAATCATAAAATCCTCAATGATAAAAAAGATTTTCATCGTCTTGATTTACTACAAAATATTGCATTTTATATTAAGTTACAAAATACTGCACACTAAATATATTTTTTGTCTTATTCGTTATTTATTCTATTTAAAATTAATAAACGTTTTTTTCTAAAAATATTTTATATATATATATTGGGAAAACAATATTTTCATTTATTTAATATTTACTTTTAAAAATACACAATGAAAACAAAGTGCAACATGTATTTTTATACAAAGAATGTGGACCAAAACTAGAAATTTTAAGAGAAATAAGAACATTTGTATTTTCAAAAATCGATTTTTGAATTTTAATCTCATAAAATAGGGAAAATTTCATTGGTTATTGTCATGTATAATAAGAATTTTTGCATTTGTTTCCTAGAACAGTGAATTTCTTGATAAGGAAGATCATTTTGCTGTTGAATGGATTCTGAATTAATGCTGCCCGGCATTGGCGACACAATTGTGTAGTTTTTGGCGACAAAAATCAAGGACCCAGAACATTCAATAATCCTGGTGACATCTCCATTGAGATTTTAATTCCAACTTTTAATGGCTGCAACATACGATGCCCTGTTTCAGAGGACTATTTTCATGTTAAATAAAACGTATCTGTTATTGAATCTGTTGAAATTTTTACTGAACAAAGCACAGATGGATTTTGGATTTTTCTGTAACAATATATAAAGATTTGAAAAGTCAAAATCTCAGAAACTGAATGAAAAAAAATTGTTAAAAGAAGCCAGTATGACAGTTTTTTTATATTTTTCTTACAATAATTTAGTTTTTACATTTTGGTACATTTCTCACAAGCACACGATTGCAATAAAAATATTTTAATCTCATCATATCAAATTTTACATTACCAAATATACAAACTTTATGCATCTGGTAAATTTATTTTTATCCATTTCTGTCCATTAGTTTAATTTTAATGTATTATTAAAAATGAAACAAATCAAGTGCTTTTTTAGTTTTCTAAGTTGCATGAAATGCAATATTTGTTAAAACTTCCAAACTTTCCAATAGAAAATTTTAAAAAAAAATCATTTCAAATTTTTAAACGAAATATAGCGATTAAAATATTTTTTTTTTGATTGAAGGTTTCAAGTATTCCACGATATAAACATTTTCTTCAAACGAATTCAAAAACTATTACTATTAGTAGTAATGTTTGTAATGATTTTTTTATATGAAATAAATAATTATGAACATCTGATTCATTTTTAAGGATTTAATTTTAATAATTGCTGCTGTTTAGTCTTGAAACTGCATTAGCGATGATTAAAGAAACATCCTAGAAATTCTATTTAGAAAAGCTCATTTAAATGTTGCATAATTAATTCAGGAAATTCTATTTGTCTTCCATCATATATAATCAGAATTTAAACTCCATAATTTCTGGAAATAAATAAAAATGCAAGCATAAACTCATTTATCCATTTATATTAACCGGCATCTTTGAAATAATGCCAGAGTTTGATTATTTTAAAAAGCTCAAAACACATATTCAAGATTAAAATGTAATGCAGCAATCCGTTGATTAGATGTTTGTTTATGAAATATGATGCTCTTAATTAGAATCTCCAAGTAATTATTAATGTTATTAATTACTTAATACAAACTAAGATTTTAATTAACGGAATTACATCATAGAATTTCCGAAATTGATGGATATTAATTATATCTAATCAAATCTGTTAATTAAGAAGGAATAAATGTTGCATATTGTTTTATTTATTATGTAATTCGAACAACGCATTATACTTGCAGATAAACAATTGTTTTGGCATATTCTTGAGTTTTGAGAAAGTCTGATATGTAACTGAATGATATCATTCAGCTCTTGAAATTAGATTCTAAAATTAAAAATAAAGGAAATTAATTTGAAATATATCTTTATACACGGAATTGTACAAAAGGTTATGTACGGAATTGCTTCAAAAATAATAATAATACATATTCTTATGCATTCCTTTCTAAGTAAAGATTCAGTGTTTTAATAAATTCTTATCTTTCCAAAAGTGAGAAAAAAGAGATTACATATTTAAAATATGTGAGATTAGGAAATTTAAGTATTAAATACTATTGCAGAAAATACATTAAATAATAAGGGTTTTTTTCCATCTGTGATAAACAAGCTGCCTGCAGTTGTTTGATTTAAATTCTTGACTTTTATACGAGTTAATTTCTTTCTCCAACTGAATTGTACATAAAATGTCTTGAAACTCTACTGATATAAAGAAATTTGAAATCATATTATTATCCAATTCCACTAATAATAAAGACGAGAGAGCGTATGTGCGTGTAATAGCGCTATACAGGTCTTCCCATTTGACACTGATATAATTAAAAATTTGCAAATATATATTTTCGAATTTGCAAAATATAGTACTTGGATTAGGCAATTATCTAATTTGGAATATGTAAAATGGTGTGATTCATTTAAAATTTTAATTAATCAAAAATGAAGCAAAAATGTTGATAACTTTTCCTCCTGAACTTATAAGAGTATTACAATAGCACACAATTGGATTTTATGTCATCATAAAATATTTCGTGCTTAGGTAAGAAATCTTTGCTGTTTTTATTATTTATTTATCATTTTTTTATTTCAATTAATTTTTTAAAAATATTGTAAATATAATTTGTAATAATATATTTCATGCTTTCAAAATATGCTTAAAATCGTTTCTTTGTTACTATTAATATTTCATACTAGCTTCTTTCTATTGTTGATTACCAAGATATGAAGATTTGGTTGAATTTTTCATGTTTAAAAAATTTTAGTAAAAAGCATGTTTTAAATTAAAAAAAAAATTACAATTACACTTCGACTTGCATGTTATTTTTAAACATTTTTTTTTCTTCTTTTGTTGGATGTTAAAATATATTGGCAAAAAATTAGGGAGATACATAGCGAAATCAACAGAATGGTCTAAATAATCTAAAATAATATAGGTTAAATATCTATTAAAATTTAAAGTTACATGAAATGTAGTTGAAATTTTGTAGTGGAAATGTATGTAGTTGAAATTTTTAGCAATCATTAATCTGCTGATCCCAAATACTTGCCAAAACTGGCTAGTAAATAATAAAGTAAGATTGTAAATTTTTATTTTCTAAATTCCTTCAATTGCAAATGAATTAGAATAAGCTTTTCTTAATTCATTTTAAAAATAACAGCTCTAAATTTGTTTTAGAAGCATAGGATCGTTTAATGTTATGGTACCCAGTACAATACAGGTTCTGTAATAGTACAGAAGAATTAGATAGTTGCATTGGTATAAAACAATTTTATTTTTCTGTAAATTTACCATTTATATAATTTAAAATAATTTAGAGATATTATAGTTTTGATAATACACTATGGATGGCGAAATGTTTCAACTCCAATTAGAGAAGTAATTTATTTTTGGAGTTTAGCCCGACCAATTAGACGAATTATATGACTGAACAGCCTGACGATTTTTCGATACAATTATTTGTTACATATTAGACGGACATGCAACATTTTTAAAGGAAATATATCGTAAGTATTGTTAAAAAGCTGAGGACAAAAGACACAAAAATTGAATTATTATGTTTTCAAGTAAAAACTGGTTATAGAATATTATCTAAGCAAATAATACGCTCAATTTTTACAATTCAGTCTTTTCTCTTAAATGCTATTTTAATAAACGTATTAAATTAATTATTTATTATTAAATTTAAAAAATCTTTAAATAGGTGACTCATTTTATGCACAATTGATAGATAAAATATATTTGCCTGTAATTTTAAAACATCGGATGTATGAATAATGTTTTCACACTTAAGTATAGAATATTTTTCCATTCATTTCCTTTCTGGATAACTCTTATCCTTTAATTAGATGGTTTTACTGAATAAAAACAATTAAATTTCATTAAATAAAATTATTTATAAAAACTATTTCCATATTTTTTAATCAATTTATGCGAATTCTGTCGTAATCAACCAGAAATATTGATTTTCACAAACGAGAAATTTTAATCACATGAATCAATTCATTCTTAGGAATATAAGATTATCGAATTAAGATATTTTTTAAAATAAAACTCTCATATTTAATATGTTTGTGCAATGTAAAAAAAAATGATAAAAAATATACTAGAATATTTCACTGAAAATTTCTATTCTATTTCTAACACATTTGAATAATTCTTTCATTGTACATTATATATAAAAAAAAGTCAAATCAATCAATCAAATGTTAGTGATAACATTTTTAAATTGATACCTAGATATTTAATTAAAAAAATTTCTTATCCGTTTATTTCTATTGATAGATGGCAAGAAGCTTTGAGAAAAGCAAAATTTAAATTTTGCTTTGCGTTAAAAAAAGTTATTAAATTGCGTTTTTAAAAGGTTGACCTGCTTTTACCAGTATTGCTTTATTATTATGTATACTTCTTTAACAGCAGATCGTTTTTAAAAGGGTGACGTAGAACTACGACATCATAGTTTCATCTAAAAATCGGTCGAGCTCCAAAACTTTGTTTACCAGCTAGAAAAAATGAAAATGGAAGTTTAAAAAAATTATGATTATACACACACACACACACACACAGAGAGAGAGAGAGAGAGGGGGGTCTTTTGATTGTTTCAAACCGGTTAAAACTGGTTAATGACTTAAATTAATTAAGACCAATAATGACTTAAATAATAATAATGTTCTCACATGATAACTTGAAATTTGCGATCGTAGATTTTATTTTAATTTCTTGAATTCTCTTCTATTTTCTTGAAACTTACAAAATAAGTAATATTGTGGAGAAATCTTTTCTAAAGTTATCAAAAAAAAAAATAGCCTGAATTTTGCTGAATTTTTAATTAATTAAATTATAGTTAAGATATCGAAAACGATCCACGCTTCCACCTCCAAAATATATATATTTGAATTTGGTAAATGCATGTCAAATCGTCTAACCTATAGAGTTCGCACATGCGCACATTCCTCTTCATTTTGAACAAGATAAAAATTATTTATTTGTTTAAAAATTTCGGGAAAAAAAATTCGGATTTTGGAAAGGAAATAATTATATATATATTTTTCTAATTATCTTTTGAAAAATAATCAAGTAATAATAAAATCAAAAGTACTTTTTATTAAATTAAAATGAGTACTTGGAATATATTCAGTGCTTATTTTCGATAAATATCAGCACCTTATTAGAAATGCTCATTAGCAAGCAGCAGAGTAATCATTTAATATTATTTTTAAAAGTTAAGCAAAAATTTTATTTGCACTCTTAAAAGTATTCATCTTCTTAATTTTCAAATCATACAAAATTTGGATTCCAAAGATACCAGTCATTCTTTATAATGCTCGATTAAATAGTTTAATATTTCAATACATGCTTGAATAATTTCTGAGTAATATCGTGTTTTAAATATTAAAGACAACAAAAAGATGAATTTAAAATGTAAAGGTAATAAGCTGCAATCCATTTATTAGATGTCTTCTTATAAAATCTGATGATTTAATTAAAACCTTCCAGTAATTTTTAATATTGTTAATTACTTAAAATGATGCGAGATTTTAATTAATGTGGAGCTTACATTATGAATTTTTCAGGAAAGTTTGACATTAAAGATATTTAATTGAGTTTGTTAATAACGCTTGAATGAAATCTTGCATGCTTCTTAATTTATTGATTATGTTATTCGCTTTGCGAAATGTTCTTAAAAATAATCTTTAAATGAAGAAAGAATTTATTCAGTAATTGTATACATTATTGCAGTAAAATATGATTTATAAATGAAATGTTGCGCACTGCCGTATCGAATTGTTCTCCATTTTTAAAACTATGCTAACTTTCTATAATGCGAGTTTAATTTTTTTTTCTCTTCTTCTTCCTTAATAAATTTTTAATAATCAATATTAAAAATTATCTATTTAATAAAACTTAATTTATTATATTCCTACCTTATAAAAATTAATTTGTTATAGTATTTAAAACTTATCCGACATATTAATTGCATTCAGTTTAAACCAAGAGTTTTAAATACGTAGGCTCTTAATTTTTGAAATTTAAATAATGAAGGATATACAAAAAAAAATTGATTAAATTTTATTAAAGAAATTTACTCTTCTTACAAATTCTTAGTTTTCTAATCTTAGAGAATATCCTCTTTTCAATCAAGCTGGAGAATGACTCAGTTTGTTATAAGAATACATTTGCTTTAATATTTTCAACTGCTAAATAGTGAAACGTATACAAAAAAATTAATTAATTTTCATTAAAGAAATTTATTCTTCTTACAAATCCTTAGTTTTCTAATCTTAGAAAATATCCACTGTTCAATCAATTTACAGGAAGATTCAAAATTCAACATGCAAACAGTTGGAAGAATCATAAAACAAAAATACAAAGTCGAATCGCATCACATTGTATCACCAAAATTCCAAATAGATGGATTAAAAAAATTACGATGAAATACAGGAAATAATTAATTAAAGATTAATTCATTATTTCCTGGTAAGTAATAAAAATTACTTATAACTAATGGATAAAATTTATTTTTGATCATTATGTGCTTTTAACCACTCTATATTCTCACAAATTAAAGAACAAATGTTCAAATATCTGTGGATAAGGTAGACATTATTTAGATTAACATAATGTCTTAATTATATAAGATATTACAGAAAACATCTACTTATTGCGTATATGAATCTTCCTAATGGAGTCGAGCTCCATGACATTATATCAACATAAAAATTTAAGCGACTGGTAATTTTTTTTCAAAACATACGTTTTTTTCCCGATAAATGTATTAAGTTTTTGATTCCTCTTATAAACTACGAGATCAGATGATTAGCAGACCGAAACCAGTACCCAGTTTTCCATAGCATATTATGTAGTATTTGGAAAAAAATTGTTAAAAGAAAGCCCACATTTAAAAAATCTTTAAAGATATAAAAAGGCCAGATATTTTTTTTAAATATTTAAATTTCAAAAACATTTTACAACAACATTCACACACAAAAATTTTAATGGCGAAAGTCATATAATATTAACTTAAATAAAATAGAGTTATAATCTTATTCCAAATATTAAAAAAAAAATGTTAAAATAGTATCAAGTAGTCTTAGCATTATCTTTGGAAGAACAATTTAAATTTAAGTAACATAATTTGATATTATTAGAAAAAATAAAAATTTTTCATATCTGGTATCAATATTTTTAAGAAGCTACCAAACAGAAAGTTTTAATATTCTTGAACATGACGTGAATCATTTTGTTTTTTTTCAGTGGACATACATTCTGCATCAAATTCCCTATAACTTTCGCCAAATATTGTTTGCTTGCTCACATATAATATTACATGACATCTCTGTAAAAATGAATATTTTCTGTGCGCAAATAGAATTGACTCAAGATTATAGAATCTCCTAAACCGCGGTTGTTTTCAAGTAACAGCCAAATTTGAAATTAAATTTAAGACTGTTAAAGTGGGTATAACGTTGCACTATTACTCATTGGTTTGGCAACAATTATTAATTTAGCAACAATTATCAATTTGGCAACGGCTCAATGATTTGACAACAATTACCAATTTGGCAACGGCTCAATGATTTGGCAACAATTACTAATTTGGCAACGGCTTAATGATTTGGCAACAATTACTAATTTGGCAACGGCTCAATGATTTGGCCACATTAGTAATTTGGCAATGACTCAATGATTTGGTAACAGTTACTAATTTGACAACGACTCAATGATTCGGCAAAAAATACTAATTTAGCAAAGGCTCAATGATTTGGCAACAATTACTAATTTGGCAACGGCTCAATGATTTGGCAACGACTCAATGATTTGGCAACGACTCAATAATTTGGCAACAATTACTAACTTTTCATATGTTGGATGGTTTCCATAAATTTATCAAACTAAAGTAAACAATTTCTTTTGCATTTTGTTGTACAACTAAAATGTAAGTCTTTGCACAAACCTACTAAGCAATTATTTCCAAAAGTGAAAACTGCAAAACTTTTGTCTTTGATACTTGTGGAATTGAAATTAATAGCCAAATACGTATTCTACCTTCTCAACCCTTCAGGGCCTAAGCATTTAAAATTTATTCATTCCGAAGCAGCAACCAACGATACTGAATTTTTTATCAACGCTTAACTCACTTATGGAATTTGGGGAAGGGAGGGTGAAATTGTGGAACGCCAGAAAATAATAAGTTCTTTCGGAAGAATAAAAAATTCGAGTTGAGTTTCTCGGTTTGGAATAAGTTAAAGATGATAAATCAAAACTTTCTGAGCAGGTGGTAGAAATGGTCGAAGTTATGCATTTATTCCAATCTCCTTATACTTAATGCAGCTATTATAATACGTTTAAGAAATGCGAAGCGAAGAACTTTCCTTTTCCAGGCTTAAAAAGAAAAAAAGTTCTTTGAATTATTTGGCCCGTCTTCTTCTCCAGTATCTTATATATTCCACTTTTTCATCGCTTTTTGATTAGGCGAATTTTTTTAAGCGGAAAATAATCCGTCCCGTATTACAATTTCATACTTTCATGTAAATGTTTCAGAATGGAATTATACTTCGCTTATTATTTCTTTCTAGTTTCGTTCTTACGGTTCGCTTTTTTGTTCCTGGAATCGTTTTTTTTACATTTATTCCTTCGAAGAATTTTGTGTAGGGAACATTAAATTGCTTATTCTAATATGTGGTGCAGAATTATATAATGGTTAAAAAAAAGGGAAAAGATCAAACAAAGGAATTGCATTTTGCGATTTTCGAATAATATATGAAAAAGTATAATGGAATTTAGAAAGAATTACGGAACTTTTCTCTCTTGTGACAATATAATATATTTGAAATGTAATGGTCAAAATCAAGCTTTAATTTTTGTATAAGTGAAGAAAATTTGTCAATAAGCTTGTAAAGAAATCATGATAGTGGATAAAAGTATTTTAGTAAAAATTGAATGCGTTGGTTTTCATTGTAGTTGATATTATTAAACTTAGTTGTTATTTAAAAATTTTTTCCAGTTAAGTTTTCTAGTCAACAAAACTAGTCCAAATTAAAGCTAAAGAAAGCTTTGTTTACAAATTTGGTGAATTTTAAGATTCTAAATTGAATAAGAAATGCTTTGTATTGTATTTAAATACGTTTTCTGAAAACTATACGTTTTGTCAGTTTCCTTTGTGATGAGGATTTTGGATAAGAAACTGAAATGAATTTCTTTCATTTCAATTGTGTTTTTTTTGGGTTCTAGCTATAATGTGAATTAAAATATAATATTTCTGTTCATATATATTTATTTCACCGACAGTCCAGTGAAAAAAAATTAGATATTATAACATAAAATTTAAAATATTTGCTTGATTAATAATATTTCCCAAACATTTAAAGTTGCTGGTAATCTTTTAATTCATAACACAATTAAGTACGTTATTTATGTACGGAGTACATACACTGGTGTGAAAAACTTAAGAAACAATGTAAATTTTAAGATGATAGCCATAAAATTGCAGAAAAATGGTGATCAGTACAATGAGCACGCAATTCAGCAGAAAGGTGATGCGTATGCCAATGTCAGGAACAAAACGTCATAGGTGACTTGAGCGTACGCAAAATGCGTGCGGTCGGCGAGCGGAGCTTAAGACTGCAATAAAATAAAGAATGGAGAATTAAAGACATTCGCTGCAAGTGCAAATGAGTTCTTTCGTGAAATATTGCTAGAAGAAATCACCTGGATGATATCACACTTGGAAGAATGATCGGAAAGCTGGAAGAGAGGCGTAATTTGACCATTCTAGTTGAAGAGTTCGGAATCAACAGAAGTGTTGTTCCGCGCGGTTGGAAAGCCTTCCAAACCATGGGTACAGCTGTTAGAAAGGTCGATGGTGGCCTCCCTAGGAAAACAACTGCAATAGATGACCGATATATCGTTGCAGGTGAAAAGAGATTGATACCAATCAGCAAGCGCCATTGCTCAGTAACTATGTACAGCAACAGGGCGACAAGTGTCACTGTTCACTGTGACCAGACGGCTTCACAAAGGTGGTCTATTCGCCCGCCGCCCTGAAGGCTACATCCCTTTGAAAGTTGGCTATTGGCGGCGACTTTTAGAGTGGTCTAAGGAACACAAAAACTGGATCTTTCATGGATTGAGTCGTGTCCTCTTTCCGGATGGGAGTCATTTCAGTGCCGCAAGCGATTCTCAAAGACAGTTGATTTGGAGAAAGGTCGGGACGCAGTTTCATTCCAGTAACATCACGTAAAGAGACGTTACACTGGTCCTGGAGTTCCGTCTGGGGAGGCATATAGACTGAGCTCCACGTTTTCGATAGGAGTTCCGTAACCGGATATCAGAATTGTAAGGATGTGATCCTTTCCCATGAGCGTCTGTTCCGAAGTGCTATCGGACCAGACTTCATTTTTATGGATTACAATGCACGGTCTTACCGGACTGCTGATATTCAGCAGCTACTCGAAAGGGAAGATATCACTCGAATGGATTGGCCAGCGTTATCTCCTTATTTAAATCCCATAGAACATGGTTGGGATGCTTTGGAGAGATGCCTTGCGGCAAGATTATATCCTCCGGGGAATACACAACAACTGAAACAGAGGCTAATTGAGGAATGGGTACTTTTACCTCAATAACTGCTGGACAATCTGCTGCTGAGTATGGAGAGACGGTGCGAAGCAAACATTGCAGTAAGGGGAGGGCATATTCCATTCTAAGAAATGTCTGCTTATTGTTCTTCCTCTTGGACAGACAATCATGTGCAACGATACTATGAGTTCAATAAATCCTTTCTTTGTTTGATTCCATGCTATAAGCATTGTATTCATTTTTGCGTAACTATGCTTTGGTCATCGCTTAAGTACAAAATGCTGTGTCTCATTTCTGAATTTCATGTGTCTCAAATGATTTCCTGTGGAGTTAGGGCAAAAAACACCTGTTGCTTAAGTTTTACACACCAGTGTATTAATGAAACACAATCATAACCATGAAATTAATATTTGGCAATGAATACAATAGATTTGTTTAAGAACATTTGCATAAATACACATTTTCTCTAAATTTAAGCTAAACATTTCTTATAATTTCAAAGTTAATCAAATTTTTATTTCAATTTCTTTGAAATTCTTAGTTTTACTCCCCATTATATTGAAAACTTGTATTTTATTGAAATTTTGTAAATAAATCGTACTCGGGAAGCAGTCATAAACCTTAGGCGGCTCATGTACAGTACTTAGAAGGATTGGGTTGGGATTTCTTTTGAGTAATTTTAAACTGGAAATGGAAATCATAACAAATGCCGAATTGCAAATTGTACGGGAGAAGGAAGAATACGTTTCAGAACAATTTTGACACTTACTGCTTTATTTTTCTTGGTCATTGGTAGTAATTCTCCGACACTACTTGGCATTAAGTAATAAGATGATAATGGACGTCAGAATTATCATGGTATATACTACACTATTCAGATCATTGATCAAATTTTTTTATGTGATTGATGACGTCTGCCAATGTGTTTATAATGACAGAATATATCGTATTAAATACTGAATTTTTTTTATTTACTACTTTTTAGCACTGAAAAAGAAATTTGGTGCTGCATTTCAAATGTAAATCTTCATTTTCAATCAACCAATTTTTTTTTTTACTTCCCACTAAACTCTCTCCATTTTAAGAGCAATAAATATGCAAACAAATCTATGCATTCATTAAGTTTAATATATAGAGATAAATTTTAGCTTAAGAAAGTTTTAATCAGTTTGTCACGATCGCATTTTTGTACAAAAAAAAGTCTTATTCATGAAGTTAAATAGTTTATTTTAGCAATTTAGTCTTTTCACTCCAACGGCTATAATAGTTTCATACCTCCGAAAAAAGATGTCATTTTACTTCTTTTTTTAGTAAGATGACATCATCCGTAAGCAGCTCACGGGCTTCGCATTACACTTAACATCCCCGCTGATGCACTTTTCTTTTACACACATTCTAAACAGGGATATTTCAGAAAAACTTCCGCATACTGTCCCGGACGAAACTCGTTTGGCAGGGGTGGGGTGGGCCGTCTTCAGAATCTTGTAAGAGTCATTTGTAAGATGGCAGTATTTTTAATAGTGCCATATCTTAGCACGGCTATTACGCTTGAAGATACTTTGCGTTATGGGCCAAGAAGAAGCTGGGAAATATATCCAAAGACGTAGTTTAATAACGGTCTTCTGCAGTAAGAAAGGATATTATGTCTTTAGAAGGTAATGTGTTTGGCAAAAATCTTGGGGCCTTTTTTGAAGGGGAGTGACGGAGTATTCATAGAAAAAGTTTGTGTGGTACGAGGTGTTACTCTTCTTTGAAAGTCACGATGAAGATAGCAGCAACATCAGTATTGTCAGTATTGAAAAAGGAGGCTCTTAATAGTGCTGGGTAATTAACCTTTTCAGTCTGATGGTATATTTTCTGTACCTTTTGGTCTTTTTGTCACAAACAAAGGATTGGTACATTTATAATATAAGGATACAAAGCGATGGAATTAGTGTTAAAATTCGGTTTCTCGAAAAATTCCAATTGTAATTGCAAATATAGAAATTAATGGAGCAAGAGAAATTGGTACTTTTAAATTAAAAATGAGAAACTGAAAATTTAACTTAAAAAGGAGAAATTAACAATTTTGAAACCAAAACTGAGAAATGAAATTCATGAAAAAGATAGCAGCGACATAAATGCTTTGTCAGTATTGAAAAATGAGACTCTTATTAGTGGTGGGAGGTAATTAATTTCTTCAACACAGATTTATATTTTCTGTATCAATTGCTTTTATTCTTGATGAGGATTGTTATATTTATAATACTAGAGAAATATGCCTACTCGAAATGATGGAATCAATGACAAAATTCGATTTTTCCAAAAATAATCGAATTATAAAATAGAAGTATAGAAATTAACGCAGCAAGAGAAAATGGTAATTTTAAATTAAAAATGAGAAACTAAAAATTTAAGCTAAAAAGGAGAAATTAACAATTTTGAAGCCGAAACTGAGAAATTGAAAATCACGATGAAGATAGCAGCTACAAGAAAGCTTTGAAATTATAGAAAATAATAATCTCTCTTAAATTATTGGAAAAAAATTATTGATTATTGAAAAAAATAATCTGTCTGACTCTTAATAGTGTTAGGTAACCAACCGCTTCCAAACAGATAATATATTTTCCGTATAAGTTAGCCTTTTTGTCTTTGGCAGAGAATTGATTCATTTACAATACAGGAGAACTAAGCCTATTCGAAATGATGGAATCAATGTCAAAATTCGATTTTTTTCAATAATTCGAACTGTTAAATGCAAGTATAGAAATTAAGTAAGCAACATAAAATGGTAATTGTAAATTAAAAAAGGGAAACAAAAAATTTAAGTTATAAAGGAAAAATTAGTAATTTTGAAACTACAACTGTGAAATTAAGATTTATATTGAAAATAAGGTTGGTAAAATCTAATAAAAGAGTAGCATAAATAATATGGTAATTTTAAATTAAAACTGAAAATTTAAACTAAGAATGAGAAATATTAGTAATTTTGAAACCAAACTGAAAAATAAAGATTTCTTTTCAAAATAAGGTTGGAAAAATAAAATAAAAAGACTGTATAAATTATACATAATCTTTATAAATAAAACTGAAAAAATATTTTTTTTTCTCTAAAGAAATGAAAAGCATTCAACAGATTTACTTCAAAACTTTATTCATAAATACAATGAATTATAAAAAAGTTTTTAGTGTAGGTAATTAGTAAATACATTAGCTTTGCGTTTGCACAATATTCCACTGGCAAACAACGTGAGGGATGGGAAAGATTTATTCATCAACTAAATTTAAAATAGACAAAACAAGCGAAAAAAGAAATTCCATAATGAGGTTTCTTTTACCTTATTTATGTTAAAATGTGTCCTTTTAATCTGAAAGTTCTTTTGAGCTTTCTTCTTTCTTTGAATTTAATCAATTCTTAACTATTCATTTTCAACAGAAGAAGAATATTTAAATTTTCCGTTGAAACTGGCTATCTTCATATTAAATCTTCTAAACACAAACTGAAATTGAAGTTTATAGTGCTAAAAAATATCGCAATGTCGATATATTTTGTGAATCCTTCTTTATAAATTATTTGTAACTTAGTGAGAAAATGTATGTTCTGTAATTTTTAAAAATCATTTGGTTAAAAATCAATTAGAACAATCTGCAATTTAAAAAAAACCCTTCGAGATACTTAAACTTTTAATGAAACATATTTTTTTTTCTCATTTGAAGCAAAAATAATGTTGCAGATTATAAGAGGATTTTGGAAATGTTTTTATTATAATATTTTAGGTATAAGATTACTATTTCTATTTAAAAATTATTTTATTATTTTATTTTTATAGGTTAAAATATTATTTATATTTAAAATTGTTGTAAAATTCCGGCAAATGCTAATATTAAATATATTAATTTTTTTCCAGCGTACGACGTTAAGGCTTTCAACTACTATTTAGATACATGATAAATTCAGTCTTTGCTATAAATACATTTTATGATACAAATATTTAAGATTTCGCTTACAGATACTGGAGTTGTAAACACGGTTTTTATAAAAAAAAATTTAAACAATTAATTAAATAGCTAATATTTCATCAGAAACAAAAAACATTAGAAACAAAATTTTTTGTGAAGAAAAGCTGGGTATATCATCTAATACATTAGAAAAATTAAAAGTAATCTTAATAATTAAACTTATAAGAGCCATGCAAAAAAACAATTACAATTTTAAGGTAATTTTAAGAAATAAGTATATATTTGTAAATCAACAGAATATAATTGGATGTAATTTTAAAATAAAATGTCTGACCCATATTTTATATGTTCAAAATTGTTAAAGATTATTTAATTTGTTTTATTATTGAATACATTGTACAGAAGTGACTTCACAGTCTTAAAGATTATTCACTTTCGGTCACTGAGTCACAAAGTACAGACTTGTTTCACTCATAAAATCAATACAGCAATAAAACGTTCTCATTTTTTAAAATTTTGAATTGGCATTTATCAAATAAACTAGAATTTATGCGATATTTTATCATTATGTTAATTGCTCCATTATTTATTATAAGTTAAACTTTATTAGTATATGGTTTGGAAAACGTTAAAAACAAAGCCTAAATTACTGGCGAATTTTTTCCCAATATCTGGAAATAAATTGCTTTTAAATGTTGTCATCTTAAGAGGATGTCTTACATTTATGTTATCCGGAATAGAAAGATTGTACTATTTTTATATCAAAATCACAATGCGACAAAAGTTAAGCTAATAATAAAAGAATTAGTATTTTTTTGTTAGTCTCATTTATTTCTAATAACTATTGTAACGTTGAAGAAACGTCAATATGTATCCGTTATCAAAATTTTATAAAGTGTGTTTTCACCAAATTTCTAGTCAAATCCGGCAAGAATTTGTCAATCTGTTCGCTTGTATTTTTGCATACATGCAACCGTGATAACTCAATAAATGTAATGACTATAATAAATGAAATTGAATATGTAAAATTTGGAGTGTCATCTTAATGTACTTTTTATGTATGAGTTTGGCTTCAGTTTGTTTAAATAAATAGAAGCATTTAAAAAGCATATTCTGTTTTTTACTGCACAAGACTCTTATGTGCAGGATTCTGAAAATAAAAACCTGATCTTACATGATATTCGTGGCTTTGACCAATGTCTCCAAATTTATACGAGATGAGGATGAATAATTCATTTATAGGAGTATGAGAGAACATTTCAAGGATATAGTTCCAGCTGGTTTTAACCTTATTCACTGGCAATAAGATCCATGCAGGTATCACATTGCGTTTGCGGTCCCATTCCTTATTGCAAAAGTTGTTTATCTTGACAAGTCCGATGATCCATAGATCCGGACAACCTTGTATATTAGTTCTAATCATTACAAGGAATGCGGGCTAAACTGAAATTAGAAAAAAAAAATTATCTAATAAGAAAAAAAAAAATGCAATTCTGCCTATTAATATTAAAAGTTACTTATCTGTATTCATTAAAGCAAACATAAGTTTCCACTATTGTTCACCCTATATAGTTTTGCCACAAGGGATCAGAGAAGAAAAAAATTGGGAAATCCGAATTTGATTTGAACTTCAAGGTTAGGTCAAGTTCCGAATGAAATGAAATTGAATTGGTTTCAGCTGTATTTTCAACAATATATGATCCTCTTTGAAAATTATGTAATTTTTCTGAAATAAAATTATATAAAATAATGGCGTTAGATAGGAGACTTAAATTTAAATTTTTATGACTTCATAGCTGTATTTAAAATTATAGCACATATAAATTTTATTTTACGGCTTTCTATTAAGAATTTAGACAAAAAAATCTAGAACAGGCTGAGAATCTTTAATTGAAATCTTTTTCATGTTTTTAATCCTCATTTACACAATACTCGGCTCTGTATGTTTTCTTAAATCAGCCTAGAAATCAAACTACAGTATTCTCATTTTGGAAATAAATGCAAATGTATGTGTTTTCAATAAAAAATTGATTAAAAGGATCTTGAAAAGTAATATTTGTTATGAAAAACTTTTCTAGTAAACTGAATGAAGAAAAATATTTCTGTTCCCTGCCTCCACAAATAAATCAACTGTTTGGAATTTCACTCGCTTTATATGGTATAAAAAGTATAAGTGAAATCATTTTATAACTACGAAAACTTCTAGAAACTTATATTTATAAAACAACTTATTAGATAAAAAAATATTACACAAAAAGCACACAAAAATTGCCCTAAATTTCTCAAAATAAGAGGAGGACTTCATTTTAAAAATTTAATTGGAGATAAAATGTGTTTATAGTCATCCCTCGTCTATGAGCACCATAAATAATAAAATATAAAAAATATAGAATTAACTTGTACAGAGCATCTAAATATAGGTGTTTGTTTTCCTAAAATTAAACAAATTTGCTAAAAAACAGTTTTTAAAATTCACATTTATCAGCGCATTAAGCATTGGAATGCATTATTTATTTCCTATTTTTAATCTTAATATAGTTCTTCTTTCTTAAATTGATTTCCTCGTGTTAACACTGGTATGGAATCAAAAATTTTATAACTGAATTCCCTTATCGCAAATTTTGAAAAATTTTAAAATAGTACATTATCTTTGGAAATTCGCAAGCGGATAGGATTTAGAAATATAGAGTGAAAACACAAAAAGTTAAAAGGAAACTCGAATACAAAATTCAATTTTGATAAATATAATAGACGTTGGATAAAAATACTTATAAACGATACAGCCTCAAAGTGGTTGAAAAAATTAAGTAAAAAAAAAAAAAACCGAATAAAAAATTTCATTAGGTCAAATATGATCATGAAGCAAAACAGACAAATTAAATTAAAGTTTTAAAAATTAATGTTTCTTTCATCAACATTATTAATGGATTTTCATTCAGTTATATTTTATAAGAAATAAGCAAATTTACAGAATCATCAGTTCTTTTTATGTATCTATTACTTTCAGAAATCAGTATTTTGTTGTAAATAAAACACTAAAAACAAAAACAAAAAAAATCTTTATATTTTTGTATCTTAACACTGGTTTTATTTCCCGAATCAAACTATCTTTCTCCATATGTAATTAAAAATCAGCTCTTAAAGATGAATTTCTTCGTTCTAAACCTCAGATGAAAAATGAGATCCTAGACCCGAAACAGACCTAAAAGTATTCGAATGACACACAGGGGTAGACGCGAAACAAGATTCCGCAATACATCTTCTTTATGAAGGAGAAGGGGAGGGGAGAAGGTAGATAAAAAAATCCAAAGAAGGAGAACAGAAACTGGAGAGTAAAAAAAGTCGCTGACTGCCCAAGAATGGGAAACGTAGGGAGGAAGAGAGAAACTTCCTCAATTCCCAAAACCGAATAAAAAATGATCCAAAATGGCGTGGAATAAAATTTAACCCATCCCTCCTGAGTCACCCCCCCCCCTTCCTCACAAACAGAAAGAAAAGTCCGAATCTACTCTCCCACTCAATCTTACCGTCTGGGACATGTCCATTCATTCTATTCCAGCCTTCGTAAGACCCTTTTTGCTACATGTTCTATACTTCTTGAAGAAGAAGAAGTAAAGGAAAAAGAAAAAGGTTGAGAACAGAGCAAGTCTGACGAATACGAACAATAAAAGCAAAGAATGAGTAGAAAAAAAAAGGGACAGCCCCAAAATCGGATAAAGTTGGAACATAATTGGCTGCTTCCTGGGATCGACGACAAGGCATAGGAATGAGTTCATTACGACTGTTCCTGTAGAAAGTGCACTCTTTCTTCATGCATGAGCCCGGGTAGAAAGACCGTTTCTTCTCTAGATCTGCGCACGGGTAAAAATATTCCCTTAAGAGATTTTTGAGGCACGTCCATAAAGAACTATTAAAGCTCTGAAACAAAAACAAAAAAAAATGTTTAAAATATAGCCAAAATAATTTTGTATTTTCAATACCTGAAATTATATCACATTTCACAACAAAAGACTGAGGATTTAATGTAAAAATTTGCAGTTCATCAAATTGTCCTTGAAATGCCCCTATTTGGAGTTTGAGGACCTGGGCATAAATACGATGCAGGGTCCTTTGTAAATAAAAAAAGAATAAATATATAAAACTCTTTAATTTTTTTTTATTTCAAGAAGAGGATATAAGAAACATCCCTTTTCATCTAAACAGTAACGCTTAATTTATAAACCTTTAATATTGACTTAAAAGTGAACAAATAAGCTTAAGACACGATTAGTTCTAAGGCCCTTAAGTATCCACCTTAAGAAATACTATTCGTTACATACATTTACAGGTTCATAATAAATCTAAGATAGTGTAAATAAGGGAATTTGATAAATACCATGAAGTTTTATTGATAAGTTAATGTACTGTAAAGGTGCAGGTCATTAACAGATATTTAATTCTTTAATTATTACTGAAAAAAAGATTGAAATTTCAATTACGGTCAAATTCTTATTTTTGGATTTCCTTAGAAAAATGACGAAAAGATGACTTAACTGGACACCTCGGTATACAGGAAATAGAATTACCTAGACTTTAGTTTTAGAAAGACTCGATAACAAGCTTTCTTCTTTGGCTTTGGAGGTGAGTCATCAGAAGTCCAGATTATCTTCTCAGAGTGTCTGTGTGATAGCCCAAGCATTTCATGGTAACTTTACTTTTGATATCTCTAATTTACTTAGTTTACTTTTGCACTATAATGAAAATCAATAAAGCATATCTATTTATCCACCAAAGTCATCTAATTTGCTTGATACACCAAGATCTTAACTTTGAAATGAGCTTCAGTTAATAAGAGGACGTAGTTGTGCTGCTCAGGGATTTAAGTGACTCATGACTTCCTCTTTTTTCTGCTGTTTTGTCTTCCTAAATAAATGAAAACAATAGGTTTGCCAAGGGGTCATTTTGACGCCTCTGAGAAAACTTTTCGTTAATATTCTTCAAGAAAATTATTGCAGTATTTTATGAGAATGGTTTAATTAATTTTTACTTACATTTATAAGATATATAATCTCAAATATTATCTTTTGATTTTTTTTAGTTTCGGAGGAATGTATACAGTATATCTAGTTTTACCGAAGGGGTCATTTTGACCATTCGGATAAATATTGTTGAGAATGCATACATTTATATTTAAATACCGGGTGCGGCGTAAATTCGTGCAAACTTCAAAAACTCATAATAAAAAAAGTAATGCTCGAAAAAAATGCGGTTTGAGGGAATATATTCAGAGAGCTTTTGGATTTTGTCATTTCCATTAAAAAAATGTATTTAAAAATTGACTGATAGATGGCGCTCACACGTCAAACCAAGACTGTTTATGCAAATCAGTATAGCTATAAAACACAAGGCTGGAAATGGATCTGTCACACGACGCCAGCAGCATGCTATCGCTACCGGATCGAGAATTGGTGGCTAAACTGTTCTGTAAGGACGGTGAATCCGCGACTAAAGCATTTAAGCGCAGTTACGGACGGTGAAAAGAATTAAGGCGAAGAAAACCCCAATTTCATTGAATGGGATATTGAATTTAGTTCGCCGTTTTGAGGAAAAGGGAAGATTAGAGGATCGTCCACGAAGGGACGCTGACCGCGTCCCTGTTGTCCAAAGTATCATGAGAAATGTGGCAGCCGAGACTTCAACGGGGAGTTCCAGTGCACATGAAGCAGGTAAAATAACAATATTCCGGAAAGGTTGGTCCGACGCATTTTGCACGAAATCTTGAAACTGCATCCGTACAAGATAGAGGCATTTCACCAGTTGTTGCCGGCAGATTGCGTCTTTGCAACATGGGTGCTCGCACAAAGGAAACGTGACCCACAATGGTTACTGAACATCATGTGGACAGATGAAGCCCACTTTTCATTGCATGCGTACACGACCAAGCCACTACATTCTCCACATGTGACTGTTTCGTGCGATTTCACTGCGTCCTTTATTCTAGGCCCTTTCTTTTTTGAAGACAGTTGTCCTGTATCCGGTTGGAAAACTTGTTCCGTCACTGCAGAACGCTATCTTAGGCTTTTGCGAGACCAAGTTATGCCTGCTTTGCAGCAAAGACGTGCGTTATCTTCCGTCACCTTCATGCAGGATGGTGCCTCGCCCCACGTTGCTAGTTCCGTTAAGACGTTCCTCTTAGACACATCCATTGAAGACAGAGAGATAAGCAGAGGATGTAAGAATTAGTGGCCCTCACGATCGCCAGATCTTTCACCAGCGGATTTTTGGTTATGGGTATACCTGAAGTCTCGTGTTTACCGGGGCTCTCCTACCACTTTGATGGAACTGAAAGATGACATTCAATTGGCCGTTAGTGGCATCGATGTTACACGCAGTTGTAATAAGCATAGTTATGCGCCTCACTTGCTTAATATCTTGTGATGGCGGTCATGTTGAACATCTTTTGCTTTAAAATAAAATGTACTATAATGTTACTGTGCTCTGTTTTCCTGATTTCCATAAACCGTCTCAGTATGACCGTTTTAAGCGCCATCTATCGGTCATTTTTAAATACATTTTTTTAAAGGAAATAACGAAATCCAAAGGTTCTCTGAACATATTCCCGCAAACCGCAATTTTTTTCGATCATTACTTTTTTATTATGATTTTTTGAAGTTTGCACGAATTTATGCCGCACCAGCTTGATATTGGTGAACATAGCTATAGGTATAAATATATAAATAAGTATGTGTTAGCAAAATCTGTGTGTATAAGAAGCAAGAAGACGATGCCGAAAGTTAGTCAGATAGAAGCTATTATAGGTTGTTTATAAAAAGATGGGTGAGTCAATGTTTTGGCAGAGGATGATGGTAGAAAAATAGATGGTCTTGAAGACCTAGATTAGAAAATAAATCCTTTTTCTAGTAAATATACACAGAGGAACTGCGTTTTCATTACACCACATCTCAACAAATATATCGGAAATATAAAAGTTTTTCCACTTTAGCTTCATAATAGACAGGTCAATTTATATTTTTTCTAATTAAATACCAAAAGGTGTAATTTGGACCCCTTCAGTAGAAATAGGTATATGCTAACACATGGTAAATCTATTGTTAAATATAAAAGGTAGAAACTACTTGAAGACGTACTTAATTTAAATCGTATTTGAAGACGTATTTCAGTTTTAAAACATGTATAAAAGCTTTCAATAGATATGAAGGATTCAAACAATAGTCTGAATAGGAATTAGTTCTGAATTAAATACTCAGATAAAAGAAAGAGAAAAGGTTGGGAATGTTTTCACACCGTCTCGCCCCAAGTCGTATTCGCATTCCATTTTTCAACTTTCTTTCGCTGCTATAATTCTGATAATTTATCTCAAACTTTCAAGTGTTTTCTTGATGCAAATATTTTGAAATTTTTAAATAATTTTGAATGCTGGACTTTATACATTTCTTGCTAAAACCATCTATCAAAATACATAAATTCAAAAAAGATTCTTCGATTGAAACTTTAATGATTTAAGTTCAAAAAAATAATTGAAAATTAAAAATTGATGTGTCTAAAGGATGACCAAGAAAAAATTAATCATCTCAATGATCAGAAGCGAAAAAATTCATCAACTGGTTCATGATCTAATCATATTAAAATTTGGTTTGAAGGCAGTACGAGAATGATTTGGGGACAGTCACCACAATTTTGATTTAATCAACAGGACACCTTCTATCCAAACTTCGTCCCCAACAGTAAAAGAATATTTGATCTTCAAGATCAGATTTAAAGTGCGCCAAACTCATACGCAATATATTATATTTGATGGAATTGGGTTTCATACATGGAACCTGTTGGCTTCACAATTGAAATCTTACCCACATTCCGCATCTTCTATCTAGAAGATTCAAAATTACACTATGTACTGCATTGAATAATTTAGCATGAAAAAATTATTCTATTCCATTTGACAATTTTTTTTTAATGAAATCACAAGTTCTCATCTAAAAAATTATTAATGGCTATTACAATTTTCGAAAGTCATTCTTAATTTTTTTCGTATTAGAAGATAAACGTTGTTCAGATATCTGCTAAATTATACCCAAAATGTAAGTCATTAATTTTCCTAATTAACTACCTTGTCATTTCATTTATGATTAATTCCTTTTTAATGATATAGTGCAGGCAACGACTTCACTCTTTCAACTCTCCTGTTGAGAGTGCCATTTACGTAAAAATATCTCTCTATCTCAAGTGGCTTATTATACCTGTTAATGATTAAATACCTTATTAAATGAAACTGGGAAACTTATACTTGGTTGCATAAGTTGTGCAGGAAAACATTTAATATATGGATATATAATGAATTGTATTGACACACGTTTTGTTATTTATTGCTTACAGGCGATGTAGACGACCAAGAAAATGATCGGTTTCTTATCTGAAAATATAAAGGAAATTATGACAAAAATTAGATCTCGAAGTTTAATGAATCTCTAAGCTTTAGAGTTATTTATAAGATTTTGGAATTATATTTTTAGTCAATTTGTTTGCGAACACAAATAATTCAAAATTGGATCGAAGCAGTGGAATGGGTTTAGATTCTTTACAGTAAAATTGAACGAGGGATGATTCAAAAAGATGTTTACAAGGCAAAGTAAAAATGCTTTATTAACAATAAACACAGGATACAAATAATAATTAAAAGACATGTGTGGCGTTCACTTCTCTATATAATCGACAAACACGTTGAGGCATTCATCACACAGCTGGACCAATTAGTTTAACCCGTCTTGGTAATAATCAGGTCCCTGGCTATTGAGCCAGTTCTCGGCACCTTTTTGAACATCGCCGTCTGATATGAACTTTGTTTTGGATTAGTGTTTCTTCAATACCAGGAAAAGGAAATAGTCGTTGAGAGGCGAATCGGGGCTGTATGGGGGGGTGGCTACAGACCTCCCACCTAAACGTTTCCAGCAATCTCTCTGACCACTTCAAAAGAAGGACACTATTTCGCCATTTGTTGTCTACATTGCTTCGCCCCCCGTACACTTCAACGATTTGTTTGTGAATGTCCGATGGGGACACATTCTTGGCCCATAGAAATCGTATCGCAGCTCACACCTTTGTGCGAGACCACTTCTCTAGACGTATTGTCGTTACTGTTAGTGTTTCAGGTCTCAGTACTAACACTATCTGCTCGAATGACCGTCTAAGACAACTAGCGCCATGTGTCTCCACTCTGGGTAACAATATTCCCAACCACAGTTTCTACTTTCCAAATATTGCTGCTTGTAAACTTTTTTGGATCACCCCTCGTACATCAGATTAAATTTTAGATGAAATTTGATTAAGAAAAATCTCTCTATATGGCTGTAAGTCAGTGTGCATGTAAGAACTGTAACGCAGAAACTAATGAGAAAGTTAGATGGAATTTGGCATATATTCTTATTGCTAGAATAGAATATCAAGGCCAAATTTCAAAAAAAAATCTCTTTTTATTGCTAGAATAGGAGATTAAAATCAAATTTAAAAAAAAAAGATCTCTTTTTATTGCTAGAATAGGAGATTAAAATCAAATTTCAAAAAATCTCATAACAAGTTGTCGATATGTATATTCGTGTATTACGTACTGACGCATTAATTCAGAAACTGTAGAAGCTTGAGGTGCCAATGGTTAGTATGTAATCTTTGTATCAAAATAGCAGATTGGTGATAAATTTTAGAACAAATTCCTCAAAGTTTAATCTGCCTTTCAGTTTCAGGGCCTTGAAAATACAATGACAAAAACACATCAAGCACGATAAATTAAATTTAGTATGTGGTTCTAGCAACAGAATTGCATGCTTGCAAGAAATTTTGGACCTATTACTCCCATTTCCATTTATTTTGTTTAAAATACATAATCGATAATTATCTCTATATATGACGTCAAATACAAAATGACATTTGCATTTCGTTAAAACAGAAGAAACTCAGAAAAAATTTTCTTTGGCAAGTTTTTTTATTATATATACTATTCCACTAATCAATGAGATTTTACTCTGACAGCGGCGTTTGTTTATAGTTCCTGTTACTCTCTTATCTGAACTTATTGTATCTCAGCAAGCTTTATATACATGTTTATTTTTAAATCACAAAGGAATTATCCCTGCTCTGACTAAGAATCCATGATCAAGGGGTTGGCGGAATGGCCCATTTTGGCCAACGTCACCATTGATCATCTTTCACCAATACATCATGTCATCAATGAACTACTTTGGCCAAATACATCATGTCACCATAGATACACCTTGACCAATATATCATACAGCGTAAATTCACCTTGGCCAAATACATTTTACCACCACAGATCCAGCTTGGACCAAACATAGTACCACCATAGATCTTGCATGGGCCAAACATCATATCACCATAGATCCATCTTGGTCAAATACATTATTTCACCATTGATCCACCTTGATCAATACATAGCATCCAAGTAATTGCACATATCAATGCTGAAATGGATTGTTTACCATCATTGTGATACTGAAATCCATTTTAAAAATATAACGATATCATTTCAGGCATTTTTTTGTAAAACCTTTTCTCGAAAAATATGATAGCTTCTTTCATAGAACCATATTGAACCCGCATATAGGTCAATCTCAGATCGCCACTTGCACGTATCCAATTGGACAATGTTTACTGAACAAGTTTATAAGATGATTCAAAATTCCTATCTTGAATTTCTAAATATGCTGCACAACGTTATATTGGTATACAACATAATTGATCCGATTACAAATGGATCTAACTTTATTGTATATAATGAGAGGAAGAAAATTTTTGAACATAACACAAAAGAAATCTTTGAATTTCGTTTGAGTAATAATTTGTTTAACGTATAACAATATGAGGCGTGTTTTTTATCCATAGTCTCGTGTTTAGTATTCAAGTGCATGTTCTTAATGCTATATAAATATCTTAATTTTCTTTAGATTATATCGTAGATTCATGAATAACTCAATCATTTCGTGTAACGGTGATCTTTGCACCCCATGATAGTAAAATAGACTAACACGTTGATGTAGCTCGTTTGACCAAAAGAAAACATATAGAAAAATTGAGAAATTAAACAAATATTTAAAATTTGTCTTGTATCGTGCTCATAATTTTTATTCCTATTAATATTTGAAAAGAAGTTTTACCTGGTTGTAATCGTGGCTACTGTTTTCAATATTTCATTGTAAGTTACACACAATTACTACAAGAAATTGCAGGATACAATAGAAAATTGAAGAATCGCCAATTCATGCATATACTAGATTACAGAATTGTAGGCTTTAGGATCAAACATCAGGTTTCGCTTGGTTGTGTTTTGAAAATTTATACTTCAAAAATTTGAACTGATTTATAAAATCGTTTAGTGTTTCTTTACAGCTAAAATAATAGATCACAAACATTTCTAAAAATTAATTTAATGAATCCAATTTTTTTTTAAAAATGCGAACACATTGTAATAATTTATCACTCCCACGAGTGCTGAGATTAATAGGAAAAATCTTCAGAATTCTCGAATATTTTAGGTTTTTCATTTTCCTCGCCAAAATCACCAAATTAGCGCCAAGACAGAGTTCACTCACTCGGCATCCACTAAGCATCCGTTTGAAATATCTATAAGATTATCTTCTCTGCCAGGAAACCAATTGTGCAGGGAAGCAAAATTTCAAATTCTGAGAAATGCAAATATGAAACAAAAAAGAGATGCCAAAAGACTTAGCCTAGAGGTGCTGCTTTTGAAAGTTTTTAACTTTTTGCTTTTTTGCATTGTGATATTTTATACCGTTTTTATCCCTCATTATTTGCTTTAATATGTATCTTACAGCTTTAAATTTTACTGTTTGTTTGGAGCAGCACAGCCAAATATGGCTCTTCAGTCAATAAAAATAACTAACTAATTTACTGACTGTGAGTAAAAATCACATTGGTGGTTATGAACATGCTCATAGTGTCCTTGGTAAATTAGAACAACACACGAATCTTGCTTTTACGACCAAGATAAGTCACATAGGACAGAATTAAACATACAATGACTTATACAGTATAAGTCACTGGACAGTACACAGGTCATATAGTATAAGGAGACAAGGAGTGCAATAAATTTATATCTGTATTGGGTCAAAACTTATCTTCCTAGTATTGTTGATGATTAAGTTATGATTATTTGCAATTGGGCACAGTAAGTATGCAATCTGTTTCCAGCTTGAATAAAGAGATTACATAATCAACTGGATGAAAGAAACTTGTGAATACATTTAAACCCAAACTACATAAGAAACCTGTTCCAACAGACATTTAAACTTGTCTCTCATTCAAGTGAATATATTGGTAACTTTCCGAATTTCAGCTTCGATACATCGATTTAAAGCATTACAAGGAACACCATTTTAAACTAAATTTTACTCTTACCAGAAGCTTTACAAAAACAGAACACAACCACCACTCACCTGTTAATCATTTTACCAAGTAAATAGATCACTTCCTTTTGGTATCCTGAAGTTCCGCATCCATGATTCGTAAGGAACAAAATATTTCTTAAAAATTCCCTTTTTTTTTACGGATGTATGAACCTCCCTCTCGAGGTCCGAATGAACCGTGGCATTTGACAAATGGTCCTCGAAAATCAAAAACATTTTCAGCATTCTTGTTGCCAATTTCAAGGAAGATTTATAACGCTAAACGAAACGTTAGCATCTGCACATCGTTCCTAAAACGCTTGCCAACTGCGTTTTTGAAATAACTTTTTATTCATGGCTGCTTCCCATGCCTCGAGGTTATTGATTTATTTAGAGTAAAGCTTGCGAAACAGAATACACTCTCTGTCTTCACAAAACTGAAATAAAGTATTCAAATGATTGCGTGCCAACTTTAAACCATTTTTAGTGTTTCCATCTTGAGATTATACGCTTTCTTTTTCCTTGAAAAAATATTTCGCTTTGAATTTTGATTCAGATTTGCCCTTTTTCTAGTTGGCTATACTAATAGAATAATTGCATATAATTATATATTGTTATTACTGTAATGACATACATCTATTTAGTTGTGTTTCTATCTATGATATGCTACAACGTTAGGTTTTTTTTCTTTTACCTATTGAGAAATAGAGATTCTATTATATTTTCTACTCTTCTTATACATTGGTACTGTAACAATACGGGTATGCTTATAGACAATACAACATTGGTATTCTTCTAGACCACTATAACAGTACTTGTATACTGTTATAGTACGTCTAGAATTCTTATAAACTGGTACTGCAACAGTACTTGTATACTGTTATAGTACGTCTAGAATTCTTATAGACTGGTACTGTAACAGTACTTGTATACTGTTATAGTACGTCTAGAATTCTTATAGACTGGTACTGTAACAGTACTTGTATACTGTTATAGTACGTCTAGAATTCTTATAGACTGGTACTGTAACAGTACTTGTATACTGGTATTCTTATAGACTGGTACTGATTGCTGTAACAATAGAATTTGTACAAAAAGTCAGTATCAAAATAAGTTTTCTCTTCTTACAGATTGTCGTAGATGCTGTACCGTTTTCTTCTCTCTCACGATCTATTATATATATTGTACCGTTTTTGTTGTCTTATTTCCGCTGCTACTGGTACAGATTTTAAACGAATCGAATGTTTTCCTCAATGTACAGGCTGGTACAAATACATTACCCGCAGAAATATTTTTTGCAACTAACAGGCAAGTACAGTTGATATACCAAAAGAAGCTTTCCACTTCTCAAGTGCTGCAAGAACTTCTCCTTGGCGTATGATTTAGTACAGATGTTGTACCAGCAAGAATTTTTATCTGCAAAAAAGAAAAGAAGAGAAAAGGAAAAAGGAAGCGCATATACGAAAAGCAATCTAGCTTTTCTGTCTATAAATGCACAAAAATCAATTGCATCGACAAATAGACTATTTTTCGCTGTTATAAATTTAGCATAGATGATTCACCAATACAATTTTTCTTCTAACTATCTGGTTAAGATGATGTTTCAGTACAATAGTCTACTATCTATGACAGATTAAGTACTAATAACGTTATTTTTCTCTGGAAATAAGACTGATACTGTTGTTGAATGAATCACAAAATGTCCTTTGTGTACATGCTAGTATAGATGTACCAAAAAGTTTTTCATTGCTAATACTGATGATGTAGTAGAAGAAATGTTCTTCTTTTTGCAGGCTAGTACAAGTGCCAGCACATCAACAGATTTTTTCTCGACTTACTACATAGTATTGATGTTGTACCGAAAAAAAATTCTATCAAAGAAAAGATTAATACATATGCTGATCCAATCGAATTTTTCTTCATCTTATGAGCTGGTACAGATATTGTAACAATAGAATTTTTTCCTTATCCTATAGGCTGATACAGATGTTGAACCAATAGAACAGTTTTTCATCGCGTGCAGACTTGTATAGATGTTACACCACTAAACCAATCGAATTTCATTGCAAAACCAATCGGTCTATCCTTTATATTCTACAGATAGTTTTATCGCTTCCTCTTTCCGTAACATCGCGTGATAAGTTTTATTGAACATGAGAAATACATGAAATATAAGGGTTGTAAAGGATTAAAGATATTATTTTTTGATGTCTTGTAATGAAAAGAGGTTTTCCTATTTCACGATCAAAATTTCCATTTCAAAAGAATGTTTTGGAATTTTATCCACAATATAAATTAAATTTAAGTCTACAAAGAAATAGTAGCAGTAAACTACACACTTTACTTACTGCATGTTATATATAATGTGAAATTATGCAAGCATTTCACTTTAAAAAATTGTATCAAATAAGATAATGAATAATTTTGTAACATCGATTATAGGAAAGTATCTTTTTTACACCCATTAACTGACAATTTTTAAAACTTATTCATTAAAATTGATGTAATTTTTATTTTACGAATATAATGATAGGCTAATATGTGTTTCATTTAATTTTGTCTTTGTATACAAAATTCACTCTGCATTTGTGTATGTTCTAGCATCCTTTCTGAATGGCATAAATTTTTTTGTTGAAGTTTGGCATACGCATTTTTAATTGACCTACTAAAATACTACTGGAAAAATGAACCTCATACCAACCCTTGAACCTAATAGCCGAGAACGAAATAGAAGACTTTTCAATACCTTTAACAAATACGGCGAGTTTGTAATTTGAATTTATATCTTTCAACCAATCTAATTAAAAATTAAGAGGATTAAGCCTTCTCTAATAAATAATTTAAAGTGATAAATACGTCATAGACACACGAATGCATGTTACTTATGCATTCTTTATGGGCATGTTTATGAATCTTAATTAGTGTGGTTTTTATTTTTCAAAATGGTAAATAAGTCATGGTTGGTAGCTCGTTGGTTGGTAGGGGGGGATTTAGTGAACGTCGTTTAAAAACTGAGGAATTAGCTTGAATTTTTTACCAAGACTAATGCCAATAAAGATGCTACAAATCTGAGTAAAGAAATAAATTTATTCTAAATACTCAAATGTAAAAAATTATTATGCTTTTAATGTGCATATTATATGGAAACATGTCTTTGAATACAAGCGTTGATGACAGATAAAAATTTATGCAACTTCAGCAAAAGTTCATTGGCGCTGCTGGTTCACTCTTTTTCTTTACGGAACGAATTGTAAATGCTATTCCTATTTGCATTGTTGGCAAGCAGTTGTATGATAATGAACTCTGAACGATATTCTGTATGGCATGTCATTGTGATATCAATTTTATGACATTTTAAATAAATGTATAATTGTCCATTCATTGATTTTAGATTTTCAGTTTCTACAGAAATTCAGGAATGCTCTATTAATAAAATATTATTTATATTATTATACTATTTATGTTTTATTGTTCTATTTCTTCCTCCAACGACGGTACAGCCTAACATTAGAACAGTCAGTAACATAATTAGCAGTCTAAATTTCCTGATTTAGTTTGCAAAAATATTCAACAAAACGAATAATCCTTATTTCTCTCAGCATGGCGTGCTGTAGGCATGTTTTACGTTTTGGGTGTGTTGGCCTAGGGAACAAAGGCGTGGCATTGTTACAAACTTTCTTTCCGGACAACACAGCACGGACAGAGGATTAAGCTGCCTAATTAAGACCAAAAATTGCAGCGATACGCTGCCAATGCGCATTTTTTCTCGTATGTGGTACTGTTTCCAGTGTTTTGAAACAAGCCCTAAACTCTTCTACTGCCAACGATCTAAGTTGATAATCATCACCATTTATCATTGCGGTGCTTTAGCTTTGGTGGGGGGAGATCTTATTAATATGCATGCGTTCGCGTGGTAAAGTTGTAGGAAACAATATTGTAGATGAGGGATTAACAGAGCTGTCTTATCTGTACAAACTTGTGTTCATTTATTTTGGTGCCTAATATTTCAAATATGCAGCGGTGGGAATTTCGTAAAAGACATTTTTAACATTATTGTTAGGCTTACCGTTCAAAGTTTACATAAGCGCTTGTTACAAATAGTAGTATCGTGGGAAGGAAAATCAAAAGAATTTATAGACCTTTTGAAAATTTTGTCAACTTGTTTCATTGAAACATTCTTCAAAATATATTATGTTCGTTAGGTTCCGTCTATATAAATATTACACAAAAAGAGCATTAGTATAAAGATTATGGAAATTTGAAAATGGATTTATAAAACTAGATCAATGGCCAGCAAACTCATTAATCAACAGAGTCAATAATCAGCAGTTCAATGACTGAAATCTCTTTTGAAGATCACATTTTTTTAAACTTAAATTATATCGATAAGTATATTATTATTCACTTTATTGGGGTACTTTTGCACTGGCTTTTACAAAGAACGTCCTCAATCTGATCTATGGTTCGCGAGCCATGGTTTGCCGAGCACTAGTATGGATTAAATAATATACGTCCTTTTAAGCTCAAAGATATTTCCATCATAATAATGTATATAATTATTTCCTAATTATTAAAAATAATAAGTAATTCTATAAAAGAATTTAAATAAAAAGAATGAAGTATGTTAAATGCCATGAATATTGATATAATTTAAAAGCATCTTACTTTAATATGATTGCAAATATGGTAGTAATGTAACATGATATAATGTTATATAAGTCAACCATCTAACTCTCCGACCCGCCACGAAGGCACACGGATTTAAACCATAAAACTGAATGACCGGACCGCCGCAACAGCAACATTGGCGGGAACTGTGGTTGAGTCCTAAGGGCCGTCATTGGCCACGGTACAACCCTCCCCGAAGGAAGTACATTCCGTCATCGATGGGAGGAGTCAGATCCCCCACCTATTAGTGTACCCTCCAGGGTGGCGAGATCCAACCACCATGCTGGAAGCATCTCATCCTCATTTCGAGGTGCTAATGAAAAGATTTATTAAACTTCTAATGTAAGAAAATTATATTAACAACAAAAATGTAAAGACAGCAAAAGAATTGCATTATAATGGAATTACTATGAATTACGCAATATTTACCAAACGTGCAGGAAATCCTCTCATTAATAATCAATTATATTAAAATTATGATGTAATCATTACATAATGATGCTGGATTATGTAATAAGAACAATTAATCTATTTTATGTCTATTGTTGTTGAGTTCTTTTTTGCATCAGGGGAGATTCCATGTTCTGAAAGACACGGTACTGAAATCTTAAGATTTTATAATTTATAGTTTAAGTAATAAGATAATAACGCCGAGAATAGAATAAGTAGATAATAAATTAGATAACTGAATAAGTAGAATATAATTATAGATGCTAGAAATTAATAGATTTATGATGAAGCCTTTGACTTGCATTTAGAAAAAAAAAAAAGGAATGTTACTTTCATATGGAAGTCAGACAGAGAAAAGAAGCTTATGAATCGGATGCACAGAAATCATAAGAAAATAGAACATATCTAGAAAAGATTTTCTCACCTATCAAAAAGTCCTTTCTAAAATACTATTCGAATTCAAGTCATCCTCATTATTCAGTAGATACAGTTCAGTTCACACAAACTGGATATTTTTGTGTATATAAAAATTCATGGAGTATTAAATCATTCATGGAGCAAAACACTGTTAAGTGTCATAAATTGAAACGAAGACGTTGAATCACATATAGAAAAGATTTTGAATCAAATCTAGAAAATTTTTATAGAAAACGCATTAAAAAAAAACGATTTTAGATCTGATATGTTATAGAATAATCTTTCTTGAAACGTTTTTCGTACTTATATTTACATTAATTGATAAATCAAACTCAGTCCACTTTAATTAGATACTTTTTTCTCTATTAAACGTTTTATATTTAGCATAAAATATATAAAAGATATTTCGAATCATGTATAGAAATAAAGATTCTAAATTCGTATAAAGGGTGCCCCAAAATTAACGAAGGACTTGAATTGGCCATCATTCGTGTAGGAAACCCTATTGAAAAACCATTTGACAGCTGATAGCTTAGGGTTAATAAAAGTGGAGCGTTACACGATAGAACAACGTGTTAACGCAAGATTTGAAATAAAATAAAAAACAATTTTTTTCTTTGAAATATTATATTTTTATTGAATTGCAAAGCACACAGGATAAGGTTATGTATGCAATAACACATAGAGCAAATGGCCTCCACGGCTTTGCCGGTACATAGCACTCTTTTGTTGAAATTTTACCTGACCAATTTACATAAATGTGGCTGAATTTCGTTGATGCAGCGTTGAATTTCCTCTTTTAAAGCACGTGTATTGTAGGCTTGTTGACATAAGACTTTTGATTTCTAATTGTATAAAAAAGAAATATAATGGTGTCAAATAACACGATCTAGGGGGCCAATTCTAAAATTTGCGAACTGTGGTAGCCAGACTTTCAATTCTTTTGAAATATTATTCAACAATGAAATCACATTGTTCCATCATGCAACGCTCCATTTTTACTAACCCTAAACTATCTGTTGTGAAATGTGTATTAATAGGGTCGCAAATATTTTACTGCTCGAATGATGGTAAATTAACCGTTTGACACCGATGGACACCGTTTAGAATTTTAGAATTTGAATAACAACATAGAAATTTCCTCTCAAAAAGCAAATCTTTAATCACATAAAATAATAATTTCTAAATTATTACTAGAACACATCTAAGCCTAATTATATGGTAATCATCGAATTTTTTTTCTTTAAATAAGCACTTACAAAAATATCTTTTATTAACAACGCATATTTAAATTCTTTTATTATCTAATAATCTAAATATCTTTCATAAATTAAATAACTCTCATTAAATTCAAAAGCCATTAAGATTTCTTGTTGATATCCTCGAAGAATGCCCTTGAAAGATATTTTTTCCATTCAAATCCAACCTTTGCAACATTATTTTCGATGGAAAGATTGCTCTATCATGTGCCAAATGAGTTAACATTTAATAATGGGCAGCGCTTTTCTCCTTATCTGCAAGTGCCTACCTTAAACGAGCTCGTTTACTTAATGATAATTACCCATGAACTACTACACTTATTGAAATCACTTACTTCGAATGCTTTCCTTAATTGAATTAAGATTAAACACCCTTCTTATCCAGCAAATAAATATCTCGCGTTACTTATCCTAAGTGTTTGCAATTCATCCAATGATGATGGGCTCTGCGAAAACTTCAACCGTGTATCTTGGGTGTAAATGGCTTCTACTTCTATTCAGTCCCAGACAATTGCCCAGAATTTTAATTATCTCAACTGAAGAATATGCATTTGGATCTTTTGATTGCTTTAGGAATTAATTGCCAACATGTTTTTTCATTAAGAATTAAAATGAAAAATGTCCCCCATTTTTGTTCCAGTAGTTTCTTTTGTCTCGGAATGTATATTCAACAAATAGCTGTCACCAGCTTTCATTTCGCGTGCCATAATATATGAATCGCAAAAAAAAAATTCATCCTGAATGTATGGATAAATCTTCTAGTTTTACACCTATAACTATCAGAGAACCTATAACTATTATTCCAACTATATATGTCCGTTCATCTAACAAATGTGAAAACTTAAAAACCTAGATCAGAGGTTTCTAATCTGTGATTCATCTACCGTTTGAGTTAACGCGATAGACCAATTAGGAATACGCAAAATTTGTGTTAGTTATAATGAAAAAATAAAATAAAATATACGATTATGATGTAAACAGGCTGGAGTGTTTTTCCCGAAACACCCTCTCAAGGACAAGCTTTCTTTGAATTTGACTATTGCAAGAGCCAGATGCTTTTTTATTCGGTTGGCTTAGCTTCTGTTGGTTGATTGTTCCTTCTTTTTTAATGTTAGAAACTAGAATCAAGAAGATGGATATGTTGTCTATATCTCGCTAACTGGCATTCAGTTTTCACAATTTAATATAGTGATCAAAAAACATCAATAATGTTATAAAACAGAAAAAAAATCAATTTCTGTTTGGTCAATGATCATAATTTTCACTAATGTGCTCGTGCGTTATTTTAAGTTCAAGGAAAGGAAATTATTTCGTTGTGTTAGATAAAACATTTTGAAAGCCGTGGAATTGTTGGAAAATGTTTGCAATATTACATTATTTGAGTTGAAATTATTTATTAACCCATAAAGGGCCATTTTTTTCTAGTCATATTATTTTAAAATATTTTTAGGCTTGAAATTAGAATAAGAAAAGGAATTCATTTAGCTTATTATATAAATTTAATTTGATTAATTAATTAATTAAATTGGTTAATTAATAATTAAGTAACAAATCAAGACACATCATTTTGTCTGAGATAAAGAACTGAAGCATCTAAGTGTCTGACTTACTAAAAAAATTTGTCAGAACTTATGTCAACATATATAATTTCATACAAAGATTGATAAATTTGATAGGACGCATATTTCCCACTGCCCTAGAAAGGGTTAAAGTAATATCTTCCGATTGCGATGCACTTTGTCAAAATTTTGTAGTTTCTCAAACCATACATCAAGGTCATTTTCGTAAAATTACGTATATGTTTATTACTCAGCCATAAGATTTTTCACAAGAGACGCTTGAATATCTTTTAATTTCTATCACTCATTAGAATGAACAGTACTATATAATATATAGTAATTTGGATAAAAATGTTTCTTTTCTCTCCTTTTATATGTATTTATTATCAGGCAATGCTTACTCAAAGTACAGATAGTTTTCCTTCCTGGAGTTGTCATATCACTTTTGTCTATAGTTTTGTGATGGTTAGTTTCATACCTAAAAATTCTGGACAAGAATAGGGATAACCAGCGGGACAGGTCTCCCCAAAACTTTCTCGCATGCTCTGTAATGCACTTGTCATGTCAGAGAACGCCTTACATGACATTGGCACCCAATAGTTACGAATTATATATATTTTTTGCCGCGAATTTAGCATTTTTACTGAATCTATCGGGTCATCCTTGACAAGTTAGGGATGCGATTAATCCCTGGCATGCATTAATAAGAACCAAAAATCGAATTCGTGTTTCAGACACATTTTTCGAAGTCGATTTAAACAAGAATTTGACACAAAACTGCACTTGTAGTCATAAAACAGCATACCAAATTTGATATATTTATGTTATTGCGTTTTTGAACTATAGCATTTACATGTTTCTGAAAGTACAGACCGACAGACAATTAGCATCTTTTTGAATCTGGCTCAAACTTTGACAGGTGTTTACACTGTAGATGTTAAATTTGTGAACAGAATTTTATTTCTCTAGCTCTCTTCGTTTTCTATTTATCGTGTTAATTTGTATTCTAAACAGTTGGACAGACAGACTTCCTCTGAATAGATTTGACACAAAATTTAATAGAAATCGGTGAATTCGGTATAAAGATTATATACCAAATTTCAACCGTCTAGCTCAAAGTATTTTAGAGTTATATTTGTCGCAGACAGACAGACGGACATTTTCCAAAAATACATTTTCTGAACTGAGGGAGATCTAAAACGTGGAGTTCAGTCAAAATCTCGAGTTCGAATTTCTTGACTATCACGATACTTTCTCTATATTACGCATAGGAGAAAGTAAAAAAAGAGTTGAAACTTTTTTGAGTTTTTTTAAAGGAGAATGATTTGCAAACCTTATGGATATCATTGAAAGAAAAGGGACTAGAATTCAATATTAAATCAACAGAATATTCAGAAACAGAATTTTTAGATAGACGGATTAGAAAAAGTTTACTGTATATGAAGAATTTTTTGGATGGTTGTTAAAATATTTCTATATCAGATTATGTGAGAACAGAACAATTTCAAAACAAAAGAAACTAATCATATAAAATTGCAATTTTCTGTTAAAAAATAATTAAGTCCGTTGCTACTTTCTATAAATCTCTTAAATATAGAATGGTAAAACATTGCAACATTTTCCACTATATAAAACTTGTTGATACAAATTTATCTTTTGATTTAAAAAAAATAGTTGCTTAGAAGTTCTGTTATTTGAAATTAAGTAGAGTCAATTCATCTTTCTTTGTGCTCGTCTGCATCTCATTTATTTGTTGTCAGCAAACGTTGGCAACAGCTCTAAGATGGCAGAGTTTCAGCAGTTCCGACATCTTCAAAGCAAGTATTACACTGTACATAATTGAGAAATTTAGTAATAAACTATGTATTGTATTCCCTTTTTTTTCTTCCAACTATTTTATCAGCTTTTAAGACAGGGCAATTTGTTTGCAGAAACAGTATTCCAAGTATAGTTCTGGAGGTGGGTGGGAGACTTCACTGCTGTAGAAATAGAATTGTGATTCAGAAATGAGAGGTTAAACAAAAGATATTTTTAAATAACAAAAAATAAAAAGTAGAAATATTCCGAAGTTATGCAATAGGTGAGACTGATAAAATGCGTATAAATCAAGGTTTTACTTTAAAATGTTATTGTTTTTCTTTTGTAATTTTTGTAATTTGAGAAATTTAATTAGTTTGAGACAAGTTTAAAAGACAGTTACTGAATGATAAATGTAATAAAGAATGCATTTTTCAAACATATCGATATAAAAATTATTTCTGCATCGATGATTTCTGAAAATCAAACAAACTCTTCTGACATTTCAAAGTTAATACTTCAACTTTTCAAATAAAAGTTTTCGTTCGCAAATTTTTATTTCTTGCCTTTCAGCAACAATGCTTATCAATAGAATAGATCCTTTTTTTAATTTTATAAGTCTCTTTCAACTAATTTGTGATCTCCAACCACAATTTTAATTGACATTCATTTTTCTGATGGATCTGATCTGATGTGTTTACATACCTGTTTGTTGAAATTTGTTTTGTTAAGGATGACTCATATCTTCTTCACGAACATATGAATCAAAAGTAGCAAAATGCAGATGAAGCGTGTCTAAAAAACACTAGCAGATATCGAATACGAATCTGCACACGCGTTATTAAACGGCACAGAGCACGCAGAGAGAATTCGTTGGAAGATCAACACTCCAAACAGTAAATTCACTCAGCTACACGCTACTGACTCTGTCTCTCAGGTTTTTACAGCCTCTTTGGCAGAACATCGATTATTCAAGAACAAACACTGGATCTCGAGTTTTAATGGAGATACCGCCAAAATTCGAGTAATTTCGGCAATCTTTGATTTTTTTTTCAAACAGCCAAATAGTCACCAAGACCAAGATTTGCACTCAAATTTGGAATTATTTTTGTGCTGTAGAGTGGAAAAATTTTCTTATAAAAAATATGGGCATTAAAACAATTGTAAAAACGTGAGGCATGGATATTTCACACAGTAAACAAGGGATTTAGGATATGTTTCCCAAATTCCTCAGTTAATTGGCGCCTAAAAGCATTTTCATCAGACTTTTCAGTGATGAATGGCGGTCCAATAACTCTGCATGCCTGGCAACGGAATTAAAATTAAATTTGACAACAGATTTAAAATGAAATAAAATTCTTCAGAGAATTCATTAGAGATACGAAATAGATTTATAAATTATTTTTACAACAGTAAGTGAATCTACCACATTGTGACGATTCATTTATTAGCTTCTTTCTGATAAAAGATATAAAATCTATATCAGACATTTCATATTTTAAACATTGTTTGGTGGTTTTTAAGTGAAAAATATTTTTACATAATCTTTTACTAATGATTTTAGAAATAATTAAATCAAGAATAAATCTTTATGTTAATAAAATAAATCAGAAATCTATTTGGCAAAAAGGCAATTATTAATCTAATGTGTTTTAATAACTTGTTTCGATAACATCATATGACTACTTTACGCCTAAATTCCTTGTGATCTTTTTTAAATGGTTTGAGAGGCAAAAAGTGATACCTTACCAAAATAATCAAACCAACCCCAGTTTAAAATATTAAGAACAGAAGAATTTCTAGTCAGATCCTTTCGGTAATAAAAGCAAATATCGTTTGCAAATAATTATTGGCAACAGTTACAAAAAGAACGAAATGAATTTGTTAAAATGTGGAAAATCGAATGACAAGAAAAGAGCAAGAAATGAGAAATTGTTTAACATTTAATACAAAGTCAAAATTCATGAGTAGATAAAAAAAAATATTTCAAAATATATAACTCACTTTGGAGCCTTTTGCATTACAAATGTATATGTTTGACGTTGGAATACTGTTGATAATATTAAGGATTAAATTGAATGGTGATAATGTAGTGATAGCTTAATAGAGGAAGCCCAATACACTACTAGTAAATATATGGAAAGAATATGCATAAATGTATGATGAATCGGGAATTAACCAATGCCGTTAATTTGCAATACTCTCTGGTGATTTGTGGATATTTCTGCATGCGATGAATGAGTTGATGCAGATATAGTATTGACACTCAAATAATGTTCCGCGAACTGTGCATAAAAGTAATTACCCTCATTTTAAAGCGACAGTATTTATTTAGAAATTCTGAAATCCAATCGGATAATCTGCACGGTTGGTGCATTTGCTTCTTTTAACTTAAATGACATATAATATAAATACTGACTAATTAGTGTCATATATTCACAAGAAATCTCTGGTGGAATCAATTGAATGATTTTCTTCTTATTTGATTATAGAGCTCAAATTTTACCATTTGCTTATTTTCTATAATATGTTTATGATAAATATTTGTTTAAAGAATACTTATTTTGAGTGCATGCATTGAAATTCGCAATTTTTTGTACATATATATTAAAGTAAATGATAGTTGCTCCTTGTTTTTTAAACTTCCACTATATATAGCACTATAATAATGTCAGAATACTTTTTTTTTATTTATACTGACATAATATATAGAACAATTCTTCCGCGTAGTCAGAAAACAATTTGTTACTTCTTGGAATCAGAATTCGAATTCTGTTAGTAACATACTAACATAATAATGCTTAAAGGATAGATACTCTCAGCAAATTGCATGAAGCATGGTGCTAAAACTTTTCAGAATGATTAATAAAGCTGACAATTAGACTTAAATGAAATGATTTAGACATTACGGTGTATTACATCAAATTAACTGCAGAATATATATATATATACTTATATTAATACCTTCAACACACAAAAAATCTTTAGTGCAATCAGGTGAACTATTTCCTCACCTACTGGTAATGAAACTGGAATGCTACCATATTTACATAATAATGTATACTATCTGTAAATTACATGATGCTAAAATTGTTCAAATATTCTACAGACCGTTAGGCATAAAGCTGTGAAATATATAATGTAATTATGCCATGCCACATCAACTTAAACTATATATATTTTTGCATGTAGAGTTAATATTCTGCATATAAAAATTTTTTAATATAATCAACGAAGATTTTTGTCATCTGATGACAGCAAAGGTCGACTGTCATTCTGTTTTCTACTGAAGTGTTCAGATAATAATGTATATAGGCTTAATACTGTCTGTAAATAGTATGATATGTCAAGTGACATGCAAAAGACTAAAAATGTTCAAAGTCATGGTTGGACAGACTTTTATCTAAGAGCTACTAAATTTGGCGCATAATTTCGCTGTTTCACACCACGCTAATAGGATAATACTTTTATATATATTGACATTAGTGACAACAATTTTTTTGGTATAATCAATAAACAGTTTCATTATTTGATAACAGTAAAGCCTACAAATCAATAACATGATAGTGTTTATTGGCTTTATACTGCCTGTAAATTTCTTGATGTGTATGCTAGATGCTGCTTGCAAAAACTATTCAAATGTTCTACAGAATAGGCCATTAGACGAAAAGTTAAGAAATGTGTCTTGCACATATTCTTGGAGAGAAAGTTTGTACTAAGACAGGGTTTCTAAAAATTTAGTTTTTAAGTAATTAAAAGTAAACATATTTTAACATCTTTCACCAAATTTTAACAACTTTAGAGCGCATTATGGCTAAAAACATTTTAAAACAATTAAAAATTTAGGGGTTCAGCTTTTTAGAGGTATTAATTCTATTTCAGTAATTTTTTTCTAATTTTATAAATTTTTAAACCTTTAGTTTCAATATGATTTTGCAATAGTAGTTTTCTCTGTATGTTCGTGTGTTCACATAATGACGAATGGTGGAAATGGGTATTTTAATATCTATAGCTGGATTACTCAAATATAAATATTACATTTTTTAACGTTTTTGTTATTAACTTAAGTTTTAGCACATTTAAAAATATTTTTTAATTGGAAAATTTATTTTAAGCAGTAACTTTTCTATGAATTACAAGCTCTAACAATTCTAAATTAAAAATGCAATGGGTGATGAAATCAATCAGGAATATTATTATGCGATGAACTTTTCACTTTACAAAGTTCGAATTTCCCTAACTCTTTCTTTTTTTAATATAAAAGTGGTAGTTGCCGAAAGTTAAATAAAGCCAAAATATCCAACTTGAACATTATTTTAAATCTTTTTTTATAGATCTTTCATAAAATGATTTTGTTGAAAAATTATGTAATGTGAGTCTATATTTTTTTTCTTTCCTCGAAGATCATAGTAATATTTTTCATGGGATAATTATTATTTCTTGACTTACAAGCAAAACATAGGATAAAAATATCCTATAAAAATTATTGATTGCAACTCATTCTGTTTCAATTCCATTTTGTAGGAAAATACCAAACAATCAACCTGAAAGAATAATAAACCCATTTTTGTAGGCACGAATTTCTAATTTCAGTAACGTCACGGCCTCGAAAAAGCTAGCGTGATTTTCACCCAACCGTAATGGGCATCCATCAGCCTGTGCCTTTGTACCCGTTACAGAGTTTATTTTTGAACCGATCTCAATGACCCGTTACATTTCGCCAAATGTCAGGTAGCAAAGCAGTTCTTATTGTGAACAGATAAGAAATGCAAAGAACCGCCGCTCAGCGTTTTTTTATTATTATTAATTCGTTTCTTCCTGTTTATTTATTTATTTATTCTTCGGCAGATAAGTTTTTTTTTTTGGTAAAGAAACCAATTTCGGTTTCTGCCGCCCTATCTTAATGCGTTTTACTGCGCATCAATATTTGAATTACGGAAACGCCCGAATTTACATTTCAATTCGAGAGTCGTGGTCGTTTCTTATGGATTTGGAAACGAGTTGTTTCATTGGTGTCGAATATTATTCCTTTCCGTTTGGAGTTGAGGCAGTAGAAGAAGGAGGCCATAATAACGTTACAAAAAAGTGAAATGACGTTAAAGGAGAATTTTATTGCTAGAAGGCAATTATATTTTTTCAGTATGATATTATTTTCCAATTTGGTCACAGCATTGTACGTTTTTCTACTAGTTTATATTGAGTGGTTTTGGAAGAAATGGATTCGTAGCCAATAGTAACCAGTAATAATATTTCTAGAAGCAATTTAGACTTCTTACTTCTTTTATATTTATTTCGGGTAAAAATTTAGTTGTTGTTCTTTTGCCTCTGTGGCAAAACATTTTGTTGTTGTACTTAACTTACCGTATACTTTCTGTTATATCATAATAAGAAACTTAGGAAATATACCATTTGCCAGTATATCAATGTAGAATCAATTTATATTCACATGATACGATTACAATTTTAAATAAAGTTTTTTTCCTTATCTAGCAAAAATGTGTCTTTATAGAATAATGTTAAGTAGCATGTATAGTTTAATTTGTCATATTAAATGGTTGTCATTGTTAAATCTTATTCTTATGCCATTGTTAAACTTTCATGTAGCCTGATTTCATTAATGAAATCTTCCTATAATTCAAAATTTACAATTATAATCATCCATTTGCAATTATGTAATAATCTATGAATTATAGTTAAAAATTATGTGATTATCCATAATATATAATTTTTTTAAAAAATATGTTGTGTCATAATGCAGCAGAAGACAACAAGCAATTGGATATTAAATAACATAAACGATTAATTTGTGATTTTAATGTAGCAACTGAATTTTTTTAATTATATGATAGTACATGATACATAATCCATAATTTGGATCATCCATTCACATTATATGTTAATCCAGTTTACAGTTAAGAGAATATCTAACACACATAATCAGAGAAAATATGTCCAATTTCATGATTCAGCATCAGGCAGCCAATAGTTATAAGAATTTTTTTAAAAAATGAAGAGATTATCTTGTAATGATGATATCAAGCATTTATATTATAATAAGTTAACAGAATAATTCGTTATAAATTATTATATATCATTATAATAATTCATTATTATAAATTTGTTATAACTAGCCAAGATTAATAATAAAGATAAATATGTGTTTTGGCGTTTCATAAGCTAGTATTTTGGCTTAGAGGTGCCAAACATGGCACCTATGCACTTCGAAGGGTATAAATGTGCTCCTTCGGGACTGGTTTTTAAAAATCTAATTTAAATTTAATTAATTAGAATTTAAGTGAAATTTTGTAATGTTTTTAAATTATACTTTCTGAAAATATTTAAACACAAACTTATTTTTATCATTATTGAAGCGAATCAACTCAGATTTTTTTCATAGCTGTTACTAATATTTTATGCTTACATTGTTTTGGTTGTTATGATCAAAATATGAAGATTCGGATTATTTATCATTATTGTGTAGGTGCCAATTTAAAGAACACTAACTCTTCAGAAATATTGTTATACCGACAATTAAGATTTAATTTCAGAACCAAGCAATATTTAAAAAATCCTTTATAGGCTTTCATTTTTAAGTACTACTGCTATATCCTGTGATATAATTAGATGTATAAAGATATAGATAGAAATGTTATTGTTGTTACTTATGGCACTTTATAAGCATGCTGACGAAATGTCAGCGATTTAAGCCAAGTGTGCGGTAGCTTCTGTGGGCAAAGCCCTTGAGTACCCAAGGGCAGAAGTCTGACTTCTATCTCATATGAAGATGACACACACATTCGCTTGCACATCCCTTTTTACATGGGGACTCTTTTACACACCTCACAGATAGAACACAGGGAAGAAAACAACCATGACCGAACCAGGACGCCCAGATCACGGGGAAGACGCACTGTCCAGAGGCCAGGTCACCGGCAGACAGAAATGTAGGAATATACAGAGGAACATTAGCATGATTAAGATAATGTAAGACTTCTAAAATAGTTTGCATTATATGCGTATTAAAATTTGGCATTTAAAAGTATTTGCTGAAGAAACTTTTAAGATTAAACTACACAACACATTTAATAGGAAATTTTACCCAATATTAATTTCGGCCAACCAGTTGGCCGCCAAAGGCATTTGGTATACAATAAATAGCGCACCAATATGTTTTTGTTCATGCTCTCATTCGTTATATTTATTCAAATACGATCTTAGCAGACTGTTTGGCAATATTCTGCATAAGCAAACTATCAATTGTTCGAAAATTGATGATCCAATACGCGATATTTTACTTACTATTATTATTATTATTATATTTTGTCGTCATTATTTTATGATTATTCATTATAAAACTAAAAATAACGTTATGAATTTTTTTTAATTTGCAACTGTCTGTGATTATTTTATTTATAAGATTCTTTATGCCAATCAGAATATAGAAACACCAGTGATATGAACAATATTAATTTCCTTGTAAATAGCTATTTATATTTTTTCATGAAAGTGCAAAAAAAAACTGATTATGATTTTCAAACTATAACTTCGATTTTTTTATGCAAAAAAAAATTTAATAAACAAGCGAATTTAAAAAGCAGCATACCAATTTAAGCTCAAATAGAATTTCAGTATCAAATATAAAGATTAATAGGAAGTCAGGAATTTAATAATATAGATTTCTGAAATCCCAGCCGCCATATTTTTTCATTTAAACTTCAATATTAAATTCTTAATAATAAAAAGAAAATATTCTTAAGTTCTTTCAGAGCCTTTATAAATAACACTTGTACAATTCAAAATTGTTTACAAATCATTACTTTCACTTAAGATATTTATCTATTTTTTTTAAGTTCGTAGAACACGCTCAAAAAACTTTTATTGCAGAGAAATATTTTTAAAAAAACTGACCCTTTTTTGTAAATTCTCAGAATTTGATTAAATTTATTTATTATAATTTTCTTAAAGACTGATCTCTCCCAAAAAAAAAAAGATCTTTGTGAAAAAAGAAAGAAAAAAAAAATACTGAAATTTTCTTGGGCATTAATAAATTATAGCGATCAAAATTTATTCATAGTTTGTTTTTAAAAAGTGAAGCTAAAACTAACTTCAATTATAAACAAACGTCCGCTTTTTTTAAAGAATTTTATATATATATATATATATATATACAGTACAGCTCTCTAATCTTGGTTTACATTTTATTTTAAATTGACGAAAAAAGCTTTAAAGGAAATATTCTCTAATGCGCAAAGAATACTTGAATGTTCCTCCTCTTCAAGCTTTAAAAAAAGAGAGAGAAAAAAAAGATTTTGTAGAGAAGAAAAACTTTCTTTCGAGCCTGGCATACATTAATCTAAAAAGATTCCATCCGTCATTCTATAGACTCGGCGAAGTTAAGTCAATATATTCTGAAACAAAAAGCTAGGAGATTCTAAGATGGTATCATAAAAAACAAACAAAGCAGCTAGTAGGGGGGAAAAAATAGTGGAAAAATAGAGTACTCATCTACAGCTTCAACGTTAAACAAATGAGATCATCAGTAGGATGTATTTTCGTCGCTAGATGGCACTGCCATCGATCCATTGGATTTGCATTACAATCTCTGATAGAAGAATCAATAGCTGATTCTTTTCAAGAATGGATTTTTTTTTTAAAATTTATTTTGTCTCCTTTTCAGTTAAGCATGCAAGGATTTTAGGCTAGGCTGATGATATATGCAAAAGCCTTTCGCATGATCTTTATCCAGTTTAGTGTTCCAGATATATCTATATAGATTGCTCTATTCTTAAAAGTTTTTGATTTATCGACAGAAATTTATTCTTTTTTTAGTTTTTATTCGATGTTTTCGATCCCAGGGAGGCTTTTAAGAAAAGGAAATAAATTGTATTACGATAGGTTTGTTTTCTGACGTATTCATGAATTGTTGAATCATATCGAAATTTCTCTTTCTCTCTTTTTATATTTTATATGTTTTGGATGAAGCAAATTTAATTTGGAATTGAATTTCTTTTTGGTAAATGTAGGTTAAAAGTTTAACCGAAATATCATGAGACAAAAAGTTGTTTACTATCTGTTTTCTTCCTACGTATTGAATTTCTATCTAAAAAGCATTTGTATCCATCAGATTTACCTCTGTTTGAAATTATATTTTAAAGCCCTAGTTTTTGTTTATAAAGAAATAAAAAATCAAATCGCCATTTTATGTTTTTTGTAAAGAACAAACAAGAAAATTAGTACAGCATTTCGAATATGTTTTGATAAATAAATAATTTAAATAATTACTTAGAGCAAAATCATGAATTATTAAAAAGTTTATTTATATTATCAAGTTTTAAAAAAGATGACATTTGGAGAAAATGATTGTGAATTCTATCAAAAGTTTTGGCAACTAATAACTAAATGTAATTGTTCAAGTTACTTGCAAATGAAAACGTCAACTCTTAGGTTTCACTTTTCTTTATAAAATACAGATGGATTTTTACCTTGACCGATTTCAAATTATTTATATTTTATATTATTTGGTTAATGCTTCTTCTTTTTACATTTTCTTGTTAATACCTTTTGCAATTTTAAATGAATTTAAGAAGAATCTTTAATATTTCTTTTGTAAATCTTGTTATAAAAAGAGAACAAAATTTCAAGTATAATTTACTCTAAGTAAAAGGTTCAGGGTTTTTAATTTTAACTTTTTAATTGATTCTTAACAGAGTAAACCACTGATTACTATTTTCTCTGCAGTCATGGTTTAGTATGTTATTACAAGCGTTAATATATATTTCGAAGAGAATTTTTTTAAACTGTAAGTAAAAATATTTGTACACTTATTGAAAAATATTTGTACAATTACTGAAATTACTAAAATTTTAATAATTGTTTTCATTCTTTAATTATATAAATTATAAAAAAATGAAACAGTTTGCTTATTATCTAAACTTTATTATTGGTATCATAATAAAAAGAATACTCAATGTTTGTACAAATGTTTGATTGCTTGCTTCTAATGAATGGAGAATAAATGAGGTGATTGGGCTATTTATAAATTTCTCACGTGAAATAGAAAATATCCTTATCGTAAACGAGCAAGAGTGGTCTTTCCGAAACCATCTCGCGTACATTACAGGTTTTATCTCCGTCAACATAAAATTGTGGATGTTGGATATACCACCACAAACACCTTGCATACCTTGATAGCTACGAATTACAAATCTTTGGCGTAAATCCAACATTTTTATTGAATCTTTCTACAGAATATGTAATTTTCGGCGCCTTTTTGACGGCCATTTGACACTAAAATGTCACACAAAAATACATTGTGGGCATAAAATTATGTATTTAATTTCATTCATTTAAGTCATTCCCTTTATGTGTTATTGTGTTCAAAATAAAATAGAGACCGACAAAAGATCAAAGGTTTGGGGGATTTTACTTAAAGTTTGATTTTAAAAAAATTATATTTTGGATGCCTAACTTGTATACAGAGTTTTATTTATCTAGCTTTTTTTCGCTTTGTAATTATCGAATTCACTTGTATTCAAATAATCAGACAGACAGATCTATCGATGGATCTCGTTCAAAATTTGACAGAAGTCTGCAGGTGTGGTCGTAATTATATATATATACCAGATTTCATCCATCTTGCTCAAACCGTTCATAGATAGATAAATAAAATATCAAACATGTGTTTTGCCGACTTAGAGAGGTCTTAAATATAGAAATTCATCAAATTCTGGAATTCGTATTTCTAGACGATGACAATACGTCCTCTATGCTTTTTATATAAAAAAGTAAAAAATCGGAACGGGAAGACTTTAAATCGGAGTCTGAATCCGGGAAACCCTATTTTTCTAGGGGTTAGGAGCAAAGCATGGTTTGATTTGGGCTTCCGAAATGGGGGAGTTCTATGCTTGAAACCCGACTCAATAACAGAATAAACGAGTAATGTGAATGCGATCATTGAAAAATGCAAGGGCGTAGATGCATGAAATTTGGTGAATGATTTTCTGGATAATAATTTAAATCTGTGTTAAAGGTTGAAACCATTTAATCGAATATGTCAAGTATTTATTTGACTTTTTTAAATTATACTACGCAGTATAAAATCGCCAATTTGTCACTAAAACACAAAACTCTCAAAAATATTTTTTGCCACATTTTTTAGAACAAGTTCGTTATACTAGCAAGTGACTTACTTACGAGTATTGGTGTAGCCTTTCTTACAACCTTGGAATCAGAAGAAATAAACAGAACACTTGAGAAGACCACTTTCGTTAGATTTTTCATATTTTATTTCTCAGGATCAGAGTGAAATTTTATTTTCTTATGTTTGTTCATAAATTCTTTAATTTTCAGTAACATGTTTTAAACGAGTAAACAGTCTATTGTATTAATCAAAAGTTGTTTTTACATCATAACTCAAATGTTAGGAAACTTTTCAAAAATGACATAGGTGCATGAACTCGTTGACTAATATAAGAGCAAGCTCCCTAAAATAATTTAAGCATTTTTATTAAATTATTCACCACTGAAAAACGAACTCTTCTATTTGAATTAAAATACTAACCAAAACAAAAACATCTGCATAACAATTTCAGTCATGAGCTCATATAATAACTAATATTTATTTTTTGACACGGAATTTATTTTCTTCCCTATATTGTTACGAATTAGCAATATTATTTATCTGCATAGCAACTGCCATTGTAAGGATGAGAGCTATACATACAATTTTAACGGTTGTTGAATGGATACCAAGTGTATAATGCTCGGCCTCGGTGATTGTTTAGATTTTGTGACAAAATTGAAGGATCCCAAATATTCGAGAATTTTGGTGATATCTCCGTTAGGATGTGAATTCCAATGTGCATTCTATAATCTTTGAAGCACTCTCACTGAAAATATAAAAGTAGAGGCGCACAGATGAGAGGAGCATGAATCAAATCAAGAGAAGTTGTAGTTGGGTTACTTTCTCTTTCAAGTGTTAATCTCCAATAAGTTCACTCTAAGCACTTTGTGCTGTTGAGGATGTTTACTGACAATTTGCTGCTGCATGTATATTGTTGAAGTGATGTTCCGCGTACGCTTCAGGTGTATTTTGTTACTTGTATTTTTATGCTTTATTGTTCAATAAATTATCTTTATTTTCAATCCAGCTTACTGGACATTTCTTAGTACATCCCTCGGACAGATTTTTCTCTTTCTGTCCAACAATATTTTTCTGTCTGTGCGTTTCAATGTCTTGGCAATGATCATCATCATTTTAACGTCTTTTCTTCCTTGATATTTAATATCTTTCCATTCAACTTTTCTGTACTGGTATCTCTTTAAATGCTTATAAATTTCAGAATGGTAAGTAATATTAAAATTAAAGAAATGAACTTCGACATTCAAATTATATAATTGAACTTTTAACAACTGAAAACTTTGATATTTCGCAAAATGCTATTTTTCGACATCCTTAAAAATGTACCATACTGTCGAATGCTTAATTGTTTCTATAAATGAAGAATTAAATAAAATTTTTGTATGTTGCATTCATCGTTTAGTAGTGAATATTAAAATGAAGCTGTAATCTAGAAAGAAAAGAAAAATGTCACAGCAAAATTCATTTGAGGAATTGTATAGTTAACAAAATAGAGTAGATTCGGTAATAAAAATCCTATCATTTCACAAACAAAATAACAGTTGAGCCATACATTAATTTATTAATTTAAGTCTAATTCAAGACAGTTTTTGGCATGCATGGTTACAAAAACTGTAATGTTATTATTTTGGAGAAAAAAAAAATGAAATTTTCATACAAACCCTGCAATGTCAAATATCACTATAACTTATAACATTACATTTGAAGGGGACAAACCAAGAAATATTTTGCAATTCATTGGATAGAAAAACAGTTTAATGTTTCTAATAATATGATTCTGACCCAATATAAAATATAGGTGTTCAAGTAAAAAAAGGTAAGATACGAAATTTTTAATAATGTAACTATCTGATAAACACTTAGTAATTATAAAATAAAAGTGTTTTACAAATATTCAAATAATACCGCGATATAATACAGACTTTTAATTTCTAGCTAGAATAAAAATTTTCCTTTAACGATGATATTTATTGAAGTTAACGCAATAATTTGCAATATAAATATATAAATTATTTCAAATCTATCTAATCCACTTTTAACAAGGAGAAACTTTATTATTCATTAGTTCTTTCAACAATGTCAAAGAGTAAGTTAAAGGGCTTCTGAATTTTATTTATATGATAAAATTTCCGCTCTTAATGACTATCTGTCGCTTTATTTTAACTTGATGAAAAAATTAAAAATGTGCAAAATTTATTTAATTATAAAGATGAAAATTATGTACTTTAGCATAATTAATAAATTTCAGTAAATTTATTCTAATAAAATTAAAATATATTTATATACTCTTTCAGAAATTTTAATATTAATGTATGTATATATATATATATATATATATGTATATACACATGTATGTTTATATATATATATATATAATGATATTTTAAACCAAATTAATTTCCAAAGCTTTATCTTAATTTAGCCCAGAGTAATTTCATTCTCTTATTTCCTGATCCAATTCCACTTTCTCAATTAATTCAACTGAAACTTTATAAAAATGATGCGCCATCAGTTCCACGTGCCATGTGAAAATGATCCCTCGGTTGCCCTTTTCAGGGTTAACACATGTATTGAATCCACACGTGGCGGAAACCTCATGTTACATATGACCAGGTATAAAATGCTCAGTTGGCCTTCATTTTTCTCTTTTCGCTCTGTCTTGAGTGTATGTTCGTCGCCTCTGCTTTTAAATAATGCGTGCTATAATATATATATATATATATATTTCTCTATAGAATTGTTGCTCTCTATAGAATTTATTTCATTTTCAAACCAATTTAAAGAATTATTTCGTGAATTGAAATGAGCTAAATCAGTGGATCAAAATATTTTATTTCTGATTTCACAATATTTATTCACTCTTTTACAAAAACAATTGAAATCTGCAAAAGTAAATATGACATTTAAACACATGTTTTTCATAACAGGAAATGTTCATTATACTTTATGCTTTTTAATAAACAAATAATTATTCAGAGAAAATATATCGTTTGGGTTATTTTTTTAACTCCCTAAAAAATTGTTTTCCAAAGTTGGCAAAACATGGATAAGGCAGTAACAAATAAACTCGTTGATTTCTATGCTAATATTATTTTCATATTCATTTTACCCTATCATTTTTCTCGCTCGCTGCCAGCAGATAAAAAAAAAAGCGCTATATCTACTACAAAAGTTTAGCAGCCACGCCTCATGATCTTTTGATAAATCACAAACTCGAATGAATCTGGCAATGGGTCAGACTTGAAAGATGACCAAAAACATACTTTTCTAGATCTCTTAAGATATAGATATAAATGTTCAAAGTAGTGTAGTTTTTTTTTCCTTGCTTCCTCTATAAAAGATGTACGCTACTTTTGACATTTCCTAACATTTTAGTGCATTTTTTGTATGCCTGCTGATTCATATTTTATCTTTCTACGGTTTCCATCGCTTTAGTGTTGGACATATATGTGTAAATTTTTTTTGTTTGGTGGTACATAATAGGATTATAGAGAAATGTTTTGAAAAGTATGGCAGGTGAGTTGTTTATTTTTTTTAATTATTATTATGTATGGGTGTGTTTATTCCCTTTTTATCTGAAGCAGCTTTTTTTATTATCCTGTTTAGTATTGATCTTATGTAAATTTGATCTTAAAGGAACTAATTAGTCATAGGTTGCAGTTGCAGATTTATAAACAGGAAATGCGCAGAATTTATATTTCGGATTGTATTTTTTTATATTTTTTATTATTATATTGTTTTTAAATATTATAGTAGTCATACTTTTAAATATTATAGTAGAGAAATTAAACACTGTAACATATTTATTATTAGGAAGGATTTTCATTATTGACTATTTGATTTCTTTTGTAATATTATTTTGTTTTAAATTAGCTAACACGTCGCTGATTAAATTTATTTATTTATTTTTCATATAATTTTATTTTTACGCTGAAATTATTTTATTTATTTTTATTAAGTCAGTAAAATATCCTATTTCAAATGACTTATTTATTTAGTTTCATACTTATATTAATTTACTATAAACAATTTGTTCAGTTGCTTTGAATGTAAATTTGTTATTTCATTGCAAACTATTTATTCATTAATTTTTATCATTTAAATGAATTATTCTTGCTTTACAGAATGAATTTTACATTTCTTTTTGAACTTATGGTAAATAAATTATTAAAACATTTACTCGCATCATTAGCTGTGTTGAAATATTTTTTCCATAATTTATTTGAAAAAATTTTAATTTTAGAAAATTGTGAAAACGAAATTATTAAGTGATAAATAATAAATCCTTGATTAGTTCTTAAGATCTTTGATTAGATCCAAGTTTGTAGGTTTTTCATAAAGACAAACGGCATTATATTATAAATGTTGCATTTAAGGTCTAGCTTCGATTATAATTTCTCATATTCGAATAACATTAAGATCATTCAGTAATAGATCCATCTAAATTGACATACATTCTTTTACATATAGCTTAAAGTACCGAACTCGACATTCATCAAATGGTTATATCTGACATTTAGGTTTCAATATCTTTTGAATAATGCAATGTAGATGTTATGAGTGCTATTTCTTGTATCGTTTTCATCATCTTACTACATTTCAGATCTACCTGATTCAACCCGAGTTAAATTTAAGGTAACTTCACAACAGAATATCATTCTAACAAAGAAAGCATATAACAACATCTCTAAATTATTTTATAAAGCGTTTTCGCTACAGCTGTCAGCAAATTAAATTCTTCACTTAATTCACTAAATCTACCAATTATTCGGTAAGAATGCAAACAGATTTCTGATTAAGTGGCGTATATCCATTCTGATTCTTCAACTTTTAAATATTCTTCAGTAAATTCTACCAGTGTAGCTCTTCATATTCACACAAATAGATTTCCCATTTATACATTCATGAGCAAATGCACGCGAGTTGAAATTCAATTTCTAAACATTAACCAGAAATCACGAGCGGTGATTCGAATTAGTTTTGAAATTACGTTATGCAAGACTTCGTTCACAATAGTATTAGTGTATATTCACAATGTATATTTAACTCTGCAATGCAGCACGTAATTCTCATATAACTTTTACGGAATGCGTGCTTTCTGTATAATTTATACATCGCCAAATGGAATCTAATTAAAATTAATAACTTTAATTTGAATTTAGATATTTTCCTGCTTTAGGGTTACAGTAATGAATCAATTATTATTTGTTTTATATGCGAAAAAAATATTGCATTTAATATGAATTAAATTATTTTTCAGGAGAATTAAGGATATGTTGTAGCAGCAATGAATTTTTTATAAATTTTAATTTTTTTTCTATTGTATAGTAAATAATACATCGAGGTAACATTTTTATAGTAAAAAGGTTTAATATCTTTTCATAATAATATAATTTATGCTGCAGATAAACTCTTATAATTATCATCCCAGAATGCCGGATGTTTTAAAAATATTGCCTCCATTTTAAATCTTAATTATTTTCTATAATTAATAAAATTGAATGCGGAATACTCATAAAATATCAAAATTTCATAGGTGTTATTATAAGTGTTCAAGATGTTTCCTATAAGCAATATGAGCATACAAATGACAGCTGGAATCGTGCAGCATTTTTTCGAAAGTATTGGTATAAAAGGAATTTAGTGTCTCTGATTTACTTTGTCGAGATCTGTGTGTAAAATAAATAGATATCAGTGTTAACAAAATTATAGGGGGGGGGACAAATAATAATATTGGTGAAAGTTTGTTACTTTGTGGTTATTGTACAGTTTATGCCATTATTTTTCTTGCATTCCAGAAAAAGCTATCAAGTTACCTGATAATGACATTATTTTTAAAAAATTCTGTTTTTTAAATCTCAAAGTATATCATATCTGAAAGGCATACATAATATAATTATAAATATAATAAAAAGAAATTCATTTTGTCAAACTCAAGGAAATCTAAAATCTCAAGAATCATCAAAATGCCATTTTTTAATGATTAACAGCCTTTGGCAACCAGCTGAATCGCTATGATATTGATTGTTTTTAAATTTAATTAAATCTCTTGCACATAACCTTGCCATGATTGGCCAACAAACTATTTTCAGCATAAAATTATCAGAAATGAAAGCCGTATTATCTTAATAATCATACAAATGTTCAGTATATATTATATATTTATGAATTGTCCTGATGGTGACCCTTCCCTATCATTTAAAAAAGTAAATTTTTGAGCAATCTATTTTCCAACTTCCTCAGTATTTAAATTCATCTTGTAAGTCCCACAATTAATAAAGGTTATCCTTCAACGATGCTTATTCTTCACTTTTCAAAATAGTCCTTTTACTTTGTTTTCAACGTTAAAAGGCAATCAATTTATTAAATATTTTAAAGTAAAAATGGAAAAGATTTGAATTTTATGTATAAAATATATTCAGCTGTTGAAAAGTAAGAAAAAAATATTTTTAAAAACTGCCAAACTTCAGAAAGAAGTTTTATAACTTTTAAATTAGTACCATTAAAAATTTTTCCTCATTAATATTTTCTGAGTAATATTTAACCCCAATAGCAAAGCTAAATGTTTAATGAACTAAAATCATATTTAAAGGGCTTTATTTTTAAGTTTTCGTAAGTGCATTTTCTCATCTTCCTATGTATATACATGCGGAATTCAGCAGATCTATATTAAAAGGTCCAGTATGTATAGTGTCAACACATATATTCTTTTTTAGTAATAGAGATTATGCTAATTCCTTTATACATATATGCTTTATATATACATGATACATTGATATATGTGTACATATACTTATATACATGATAAATCTCTTTACAAAGACTGTCCCAAATTGAATTTCCCACCATTCGTGCAGTAAAGTGCTAACAACCCTATTGAATAAAACCGTCTGGTCGATGATAGGTTAAGTTTGGTAAAAATGGAGCGTTACACGATAGAACAACGTGTTGTTGAACAATATTAAAAATATAATGAAAGTCTGGCCTTCCACAGTTCGAACATTTGAGAACTGAGTCCCTAGATCGTGTGTCTTAATACCACTATATTTCTTTTTATGAGGTTATTTGAAGTCAAATGTCTGTGCCAACAAGCTCACGAATACGCGTATGTTGAAAGAGGAAATTCAATTCTAAATCAACGAAATTCAGCCACATTTATACAAAATGGGCATGGAAAATTTCCACAAAAGAGTGCAAAGCCGTGGAGACAATTTTCCTTATGTATTATTCCATACATAATCCTCTCTTGTGTACTTTACGGTTCAATAAAAATGTAACATTTTTTTAAAAAAAGTGTTTTTCATTTAATTCAAATCTTGCATTAACGCGTTGTTCTACCGTTTAACTCACCATTTTTACTAGTCCTTTACTATCAGCTGTCAAATGAATTTTTTAATAGGATTGTTAACACTTTACTGCATGAATGGTGGCAAGTTCAAATTTTGTGTTAATTTTGGGACACATTTATATGCATGATAAACTGAATGAAAAATTAAGCCTTTTTTAATGATATTAAGGCAAATGTTAATAATAAGTGTATTTATTTAATAAATTTTAAGAAATATTTCCTATCAAGTTAAATTTTTCATTGATTTTTAGCTTTAGTTTTGAAAAATCTAAGTACATTGGTTCCTTATTCAAATAGTGCCATTTGAAGTGAGTTCAATAGTTTAAGTAGCTCATATTTATTGCTTCAAAACAAATGAAATAAGGTTTCTTTCCTCTGCCACCCTCCAAAGTTCAAGCTTCACATCAGTCTAACTAAATATTGCCAAACCTCAACATCACAATAAATCCACAAAAAAAATTATTGTTCTATAGAATACTTGAAAATAGATTGAAGATACTTGAAAATAGATTGTAGACATAATGGGCAGTTAATGAAATCTGTAAAAAACTTGCAACTTTTAAATTATTATTATTAAAAAATTTCAAGCCGTGTAAAAATTATTTTCGCAATAATATTTTAAGTAATATTTACTCTCAGTAGAAAGGTTAAATGTTTAATTAACTAAAATTATATTCAGTTTTAAAAAAGTGCTGAAGTGCATATTCTCACCTTCCTAAATAAATGTTTGCATATGTGTAACAAACGGTCTGGCCTGTAGAGAAACAACATACAGACTCTTTATAAGTAATAGAGATTATTATTCTTTCTCTCTTTATAGTTCTTACATGATAAAATAAAATAAAAATTAAACATTTATTACTGATAATAAAGCAAATATATCGCTGTCTTCGTAACAGCAGGCTTGTCCGTGGCAAGTGCCATAAGAAACAACAAAAAACAACAACAAAGCAAATATTAATAATAAATGTGTTTATTTTATAAATTATAAGAAATGCTTCAATTGAAATTATTTTTTTCATTTATTTTTAGCTTTGATTTTGAAAAGTCTAAGTACATTGATTCCTTATTTCAATGGCGCCGTTTAGAGTGGCATCTATAGTTTAAGAATCTTATATGTATTGCTTCAAAAACAGAAAAATACGAGGGTTTTTTTTCTCTTTAGAACTTTAAAACTGCACATCACAGTAAAAAAATATTACCAAATAAATTATGCACCCTCATTATTATGATGAATTCGCAAATTAATCAGTACTCTTTTACATAATTCTTGAAGATAGATTGTATATATAAGTGCCGCTATTTAGAGTGAGTTCTGTAATATATATATATATATAGAAGCTCATATTTACTGCTTCAAAACAGAAAAAAAATGTTGTATTTTTTCTCTCTCTAGAACTTTAAAATTTCACATCAGTCTACAAAAATATTAACAATTAAATTATACATCCTCATTATCATGATGAATTCACAAATCAATCTGCAATCTGTGTGATTGAAGATGTCTTTGAACAGACACAAAAACATGAAGCATTATTGAAGAATCTCTGTGAGAATGAAAGATTATATATATAAATGGAGCCATTTAGATTGAATTTTATAAGTTAAGAAGCTCATATTTACTGCTTCAAAGCATAAAAAAAAAATGTTTTTTTTTCTCAACTTCACAACTGCACATCAGAACAAAATATTACCAAATAAATTATGAAACCTCATCATCATGATGAATTCACAAACCAATCTGTACTCCTTTACAGAAAACTTGAAGTTAGATTGAATACAGAATGGGCATTCATTCAAACCAGTTTAAACATTTTAACAACAACTCAGGCAGTTAATGCCTTTTCCTCAAAAACTCATTCATTTCGCCGTCTTCCTGATACATCTGAGTGCTGTTGGCTTGTAAAACTTCCAAATCTCCAGAGGTATATATAAAGACTCATATTTCTCAGTTACGCGATGGTACAAGTTAATCTGTTTGAAGACAAAGCTATAAATCAGTCGCGTTTGGCAAGAACATGCCTTGAAGGCGTTGGTTAAAATTAACTCTCCATCGTCTGGAAGTACAAAGTAGTTCTTGTCCATTGATATATAGAGTTGTAAAATGCTCAAAAATAACTGCATTAATTACAAGTTAGTGTGAATAGGAGATTTAGTGATGCTTCGCTCCAAAAGCCTTCCAGCACTTTAAATATACATTGACAGCATAAAAGAATTTGTTGTGCAAGTTTTCGCTTGCTACTGGATGCGGTAGGTCATGAGGCACGTATTTCATTTCTTAGAAATGTGTGATGAAATTTGAATGCCGCCAAACAAGCTTCCAGTGATAAAGTGCAAAATGTCTCGCAACATTGTCTAGGTAATGTTGTTTTTACATTGTTTTAACGTTTAAACCTGAGCCCTTACTACAACTGGAACTTTCCCAAGAAAATGGAATTAGAAATAATGTGAGTGCAAATGTAAGAAATCCTCTAAGAAACATACTATAAAAAAGTAAATAATTGTATTTGGTACTGCATTTTTCATTGGATACCATTTCACATTGTATTTGAAACTGTATATTTCATATGATATCATATACTGAATTTGCGCAATAGCTGAGATCGGTGAAAACCACATAAGGTGAGGTCTAATTTTACCTACAAAACTATGCAAATTTCATTTACTTAAGAACAAGCGCTCCGAAAATAGCTGTTTAGATGAAAGTATGTATTAAGAATATAGTTCTGAGACATACTGTTAAAAAACCCATATTAATCTATTCTAAGTACATGGGAAGTATGCTTTCCACCAAATTCATCGATCTTTGTGTGATGTAGGTTGATTTAAGTGCTGACAAAATATTATTGCCATTGTTTTAATGTTTAAACCTTGTTATAACTGGAACTTATCCAGGAAAATTGAACTAGAAAATAACGTAAGTGCAAATACAAGAAATACACTACGAAACATACTATGTAAAAGTAAAAATTTATTGATATATTGTATTTGGTATAACATTTTTTATTTGATACCGTTTCATATTGTATTTAGTACTACATATTTCAGAGGAAACCATCTGATTTTCATTTAATACCATAATTTAATATTATGGTGTTTCATCACACATTTTCTATAATTAAATTTCATTTAATTATAGAAAGTGAATAAAAATATTATACTGAATCTGCAAAATAGCTGAGACCGATGGAAACCACCGTAAATTGAGGCTAATTTTGAATATAAATCTACGAAAATTTCATTTACTTAGATAGAAAGGCTTGTAAAATAGCTTTTTGGATTAAAGTATGTATTAAGAACATAGTTCTGAAACATATTGATGTAAAAAATTACATATTATAAGTGCTACACTGAAAAAAATTAGTCCAGTGCCAATGATATATCCAATAAGTAGAAAATTCGTATGGTGACTTTTTAAACCATAAAAGTTAATCGAACTAATGCTTTTATTCTTATTCTTGTATAATCTGCTGTAAAATTATTGAAAAACTTCACATTGCTTAGAAGCCTGTTATCATAGCTTTCTGAAGTCTTAAAAAATAGCCTTTTATAGGAATGTAATTTTAATTTATACAAGAAATCATCATATTATATTTCTTTCTAGCACAATTTTTCAAGTGACAACATCCAAATCAGAATGCAAATTCATATTTTCCAGATTATTTAAACTGTTGCCAAAATGCGAATGGTAAATTATAGAAATTAAAATTACCTAAAAATAACTGCAATGCCGGGTTTACACTCGGCCAGTTATAAGACGGCAAGTCGACGGAGTAAGCGTAGAAAAGGACTGATTTATGTTTGCCACAGTTTCGCAAGATAGATTCAGGCAGTCCGTGCTTGGCTACAAATTGTCGTTTTTGCGTCACTGAATTTTTCATTTTCACTTCGTATCGTATTAAAATTATGAATATTTACATAAAAAAAAACATGGTAAAATAAAAAAAAAGTCAACATACCTAAATTTAGAATAATACAGGAAAAAAAATGGCAAAAAAAATGAAAAAAAAAAAAAAAAAACCACAACCTTGTATGAGAAAGAACAAAAAGTAAAAAAATGTCGGAATTAATCTCCGATAAGTGATCAATTTTTTTCACGCCAAAAAACCGCCAAATTTTACAAACACATGCCTGTAAGAAAAAATACAATACAGCGGCAAATTATTGTCCCGTCTGGACAATTACTTGTCATGGATCAAATAGTATTTTTCAACCTTTCTACGCATGCGCTGTCTACTTGTCGTGTTATAACTGGCCGAGTGTAAACCCGGCTTAGTGATAAGTGAAAAGTTGCTGTCTTTCTCAATATCTTAACCCTAGAATGCTACTCATTCGTCTCTTTCACGAAGTCACTTACAAATGTCTTTCTCTGGGCGCCCCTAAAACAGGAAATGGGACATACCCCTCAGTACCTTTATGTGACCTTGACTGCTACACGTGCACACATTCCTTGTTATCAAAACTTTTCAGCAAGTGCCACATTTGCAGCAATGTTCGTCTCGCAGACGAATGGTTAGCAGTCAAGTTAGCTTTTTAGATAAGGACTTAGTTTTATTTCTTTGCTACTGTTAAGATGTCAAAGCGTTTTCGCGGTGAAAATTTTTGGGGTAAACCTGATGCAATTTGGGAGGTATTAAAAGAACTAAGTGATGAAGAAATTTCTACTTTTTCTGATGAATCGGAAACTGAAGATTACATTAAAGTGGAAAACAGTGATTTCACAGATAGTGACAGAGATGAAATAGAAAATAATTTGCTTGAAAATAAAGTTGAAGAAGAGACAATACTCGAGAAAAATACAGAAGTTGATAACATGAGGTTGAAATCGAAGTCTAAAAAAACGAAAGCACAATGTTCCAGAAACAAGTGATATGGTTGGAAATATTCTAGAGTTTTTAAAGTCCTGCAACAAATCTATTGTATACCCTGGAAAAATTCAGCTCACTGCTAAAGATAAGTCAAAATGGTCGTCTATTCCCAAATCAAGTAATAGAAGGACAGCCTTACGCAACATTATTCATTTCATTCAAGGACCAACGGACTCAGCAAAAGAACTTTTCACACCTTTGGATTCTTTTACTCATTTTTTTACTTCAGAAAAATTGGAAATAATTGTTTTTCATACAAATTCTGAAATCAAAAGACAAAAAGAACGTTATGCTGAAAAACATTCTTCTTTTACGGAAACCTGCATTGATGAAATTAAAGCTTTATTGGGATTATTGGTTTTATCAGCGGCTATGAAAAATAATCATTTAGCAACAAATCAGTTATTTGATACAACATTATGTGGTCAGCGGTACAGAGGTGAAATGAGTGAAGTGAGATTCCGTTTTCTGTTGAACTGCCTTCGTTTTGACTCAAAAGAAACCAGAGAAGAAAGAAAGAAAGAAAAGATAAATTTGCACCATTCAGAGAGATTTGGGAAAAATTTATCAGGCGTTGTACAGATTTTTATAAACCAGGATCATATGTTACGACTGATGAGCAGTTAATAGCATTTCGTGGAAGATGTCCCATTAAAATGTACATACCAAATAAGCCTGCAAAATATGGCATAAAAATAGTAATGCTCTGCGATGTAGGGACGAACTATATGATTAATGCCATACCTTATTTAGGAAAGAGCGTTGAAACCAAAGGCACTCCATTGGCAAAGTATTTCGTTGAAGAATTAACAAGACCCATTCAAGGGACCAACAGAAATGTTACGATGGACAATTGGTTTACATCGATACCTTCAGCAGATAATCTTTTAAAGAGCCCAATTAATTTACCAATTGTGGGAACTGTAAGAAAAAATAAAAAGGAAATTCCTCCAGAACTTTTACAGCTGCGTTCTAGAAGTGTCGGAACAGGAATGTATTGTTTTGACCAAGCCAAAACTCTACTGTCCTACAAAACAAAGCCAAATATGTGTGTTATCCTGCTTTCTACATTCCATGAAAAACCATATGTAAATAAAGAAAGTAAAAAACCTGAAATAATAGAATTCGATAATTCCACAAAAGGAGCTGTTGACACATTGGACCAGATGTGTAGCAACATGTCATGCAGCAGGAAGACACGTCGATGGCCTCTTTGTGTATTTTACGATATTATTAATATCAGTTTAGTAAATTCACATGTTTTATATGGCCACAGCATGACTAGAAAATCGGAAAAAGTGATGTCCAGAAAAAAATTTGCAGTAAAGTTAAGTGAAGATTTTCTTGCTCCATGGATGAAGAAGCGTTTAGATGCGCCTGCTTTACCTCGATCTACAAGAACAATTATTAGCGAACTTTTAAAAATAGACATGGTCTGTGAAACTCCGAAAACAAATGAAAGTAACAAAAGATAAATTTGTGCATTTTGCCCTTACAAGCTGCGAAGAATGACCCGCTTTTTTTGTCAAAGTTGTACAAGAGCAATGTGCGGAGATCACCGTGCTAATGTTTGTAAAGATTGTTCTGAAAATGAATAAATGATATTTTTTGCTTAAATGAAGTTTAAAAAGCCTAGAAACAGCTACAGGTAGTGTATTTTTGTTTTATTTTGACTTTAACTTAGGTTTTAAAAGCGCCTATGCATACTTCGTCTGCCAGACGAATCGTTACCCTTTCCGTGAGTATACTAAAGGGTAGCATTCTAGGGTTAAGATATAACTATCGATTATAATAATTATGGTTTTCATTAAGCTGTTACATATTAAAATTTATTTGTACCTTAAATTATTAAATAGAAACATATAAAAATTTTGATGCCAAACGAAAAAGAAACATCTGGAATATTATACAGTAAAATTTCAAGCATCTTCTTACATAGTTTCGAAATTATTCAATGGCATTTTAAAACATTTAGAATATTTCTATTTCCATTATTTTCAGGAGTTCATTTTAACTAAACAAATGGATTTGTTGTTGGAAAATGTGACCCAAATAAATAATTAAAAAAAACAAATTGGTATAGACTGAATATTACTTTAGATTTAACATTTTTCTTCTTGTGGTGGAGTGAAGATCATTATGATCCGTGCATTGGAAGCAACAGGACGTATGTTTACGGGAACATTTCTTTAATGATCACATTTCACACAAAACAAACACAAACAAGAAGACAAGACAAGATCTACCATCCTTCAATCATCTAACAATTTTTTGCTTGAAATTTTCATCGTGAATTTGTTTGCTAGTTTAAACTTTGCTGCAAATGTGCACTTCAAATGTTTTGTTTCTCTCTTTCTCCAAGTGGTGCAGTTTTTAAAAGAACCTAACAGAGACGTTCAGTTAGGGAAAAGAAGGAAGGGGATAAATCTGAAACTTACTCAATTCTCGTCGACTCATTCTGTGTCTTTACATTCACTGCACAAAAACTGGAACTGCAAAATGGCATAAGTCATTAATAAGTAAATAGATAATACAAGAATAAACCAAATCCTCTTGATAAAAGTAAATCGCATATTGAAGCAAGTCAAAGTCTTATGGTTAAAATATCCTCTCATTTGTCAGCTGCAATAATTATTAGAATCATTGTTGGATTATCCTTCAGATTATAATTAGTGAAAATCTTGATATCCTACTAAGACTAGAATTTTAAAGAAATTGATAAGTCTGTATCCTCCTTTTACAATCACCAGAACTTAGAAATTATCGCCCCTTCTGTCTGTCGTTATGTCCTTCCATCTGATCTGTTAATTCTCCCATCTAATAAAACAGAATTCTCCTCATATAGAGTGCACAGAGATACCTTTGAAAACCCATACAGAGCGCACCTAGAAGCACTATAATTACAAAATGGTTTATAATAACACCAACTGTAAATACGGGGCATTGGCTGGTAAAACAAATAATAACGCTATTAAAGGTTCTCATACTTAAAAGAAACTCCGATGAAATACTTTCATCGTACGATATTTTGTCCTATATCTATCCTATCCTATCTATTTGCACTATAATTAAAAAATTGTTTATTATAAAACCAAGTGTAAATACAGGGCATTGGCTGGTAAAACAAATAACAACGCTATTAAAGGTTCTCACACCTAAAAGAAACCCCGATGAAATGCTTTCATCGTACGATATTTTGTCCTATATCTATCCTATCCTATCTATTTGCACTATAATTACAAAATTGTTTATTATAAAACCAAGTGTAAATACGGGGCATTGGCTGGTAAAACAAATAATAACGCTGTTAAAGGTTCTCATACTTAAAAGAAACTCCGATGAAATACTTTCATCGTACGATATTTTGTCCTATATCTATCCTATCCTATCTATTTGTACTATAATTACAAAATTGTTTATCATAAAACCAAGTGTAAATAGAGGGCATTGGCTGGTAAAACAAATAACAACGCTATTAAAGGTTCTCACGCCTAAAAGAAACCCCGATGAAATGCTTTCATCGTACGATATTTTGTCCTATATCTATCCTATCCTATCTATTTGTACTATAATTACAAAATTGTTTATTATAAAACCAAGTGTAAATACAGGGCATTGGCTGGTAAAACAAATAACAACGCTATTAAAGGTTCTCACGCCTAAAAGAAACCCCGATGAAATGCTTTCATCGTACGATATTTTGTCCTATATCTATCCTATCCTATCTATTTGCACTATAATTACAAAATTGTTTATCATAAAACCAAGTGTAAATAGAGGGCATTGGCTGGTAAAACAAATAACAACGCTATTAAAGGTTCTCACATCTAAAAGAAACCCCGATGAAATGCTTTCATCGTACGATATTTTGTCCTATATCTATCCTATCCTATCTATTTGCACTATAATTACAAAATTGTTTATCATAAAACCAAGTGTAAATAGAGGGCATTGGCTGGTAAAACAAATAACAACGCTATTAAAGGTTCTCACACCTAAAAGAAACCCCGATGAAATGCTTTCATCGTACGATATTTTGTCCTATATCTATCATATCCTATCTATTTGCACTATAATTACAAAATTGTTTATTATAAAACCAAGTGTAAATACAGGGCATTGGCTGGTAAAACAAATAACAACGCTATTAAAGGTTCTCACACCTAAAAGAAACCCCGATGAAATGCTTTCATTGTACGATATTTTGTCCTATATCTATCCTATCCTATCTATTTGCACTATAATTACAAAATTGTTTATTATAAAACCAAGTGTAAATACAGGGCATTGGCTGGTAAAACAAATAACAACGCTATTAAAGGTTCTCAAACCTAAAAGAAACCCCGATGAAATGCTTTCATCGTACGATATTTTGTCCTATATCTATCCTATCCTATCTATTTGCACTATAATTACAAAATTGTTTATTATAAAACCAAGTGTAAATACAGGGCATTGGCTGGTAAAACAAATAACAACGCTATTAAAGGTTCTCACACCTAAAAGAAACCCCGATGAAATGCTTTCATCGTACGATATTTTGTCCTATATCTATCCTATCCTATCTATTTGTACTATAATTACAAAATTGTTTATTATAAAACCAAGTGTAAATACAGGGCATTGGCTGGTAAAACAAATAACAACGCTATTAAAGGTTCTCACACCTAAAAGAAACCCCGATGAAATGCTTTCATCGTACGATATTTTGTCCTATATCTATCCTATCCTATCTATTTGTACTATAATTACAAAATTGTTTATCATAAAACCAAGTGTAAATAGAGGGCATTGGCTGGTAAAACAAATAACAACGCTATTAAAGGTTCTCACGCCTAAAAGAAACCCCGATGAAATGCTTTCATCGTACGATATTTTGTCCTATATCTATCCTATCCTATCTATTTGTACTATAATTACAAAATTGTTTATTATAAAACCAAGTGTAAATACAGGGCATTGGCTGGTAAAACAAATAACAACGCTATTAAAGGTTCTCACGCCTAAAAGAAACCCCGATGAAATGCTTTCATCGTACGATATTTTGTCCTATATCTATCCTATCCTATCTATTTGCACTATAATTACAAAATTGTTTATCATAAAACCAAGTGTAAATAGAGGGCATTGGCTGGTAAAACAAATAACAACGCTATTAAAGGTTCTCACATCTAAAAGAAACCCCGATGAAATGCTTTCATCGTACGATATTTTGTCCTATATCTATCCTATCCTATCTATTTGCACTATAATTACAAAATTGTTTATCATAAAACCAAGTGTAAATAGAGGGCATTGGCTGGTAAAACAAATAACAACGCTATTAAAGGTTCTCACACCTAAAAGAAACCCCGATGAAATGCTTTCATCGTACGATATTTTGTCCTATATCTATCATATCCTATCTATTTGCACTATAATTACAAAATTGTTTATTATAAAACCAAGTGTAAATACAGGGCATTGGCTGGTAAAACAAATAACAACGCTATTAAAGGTTCTCACACCTAAAAGAAACCCCGATGAAATGCTTTCATTGTACGATATTTTGTCCTATATCTATCCTATCCTATCTATTTGCACTATAATTACAAAATTGTTTATTATAAAACCAAGTGTAAATACAGGGCATTGGCTGGTAAAACAAATAACAACGCTATTAAAGGTTCTCAAACCTAAAAGAAACCCCGATGAAATGCTTTCATCGTACGATATTTTGTCCTATATCTATCCTATCCTATCTATTTGCACTATAATTACAAAATTGTTTATTATAAAACCAAGTGTAAATACAGGGCATTGGCTGGTAAAACAAATAACAACGCTATTAAAGGTTCTCACACCTAAAAGAAACCCCGATGAAATGCTTTCATCGTACGATATTTTGTCCTATATCTATCCTATCCTATCTATTTGTACTATAATTACAAAATTGTTTATTATAAAACCAAGTGTAAATACAGGGCATTGGCTGGTAAAACAAATAACAACGCTATTAAAGGTTCTCACACCTAAAAGAAACCCCGATGAAATGCTTTCATCGTACGATATTTTGTCCTATATCTATCCTATCCTATCTATTTGTACTATAATTACAAAATTGTTTATCATAAAACCAAGTGTAAATAGAGGGCATTGGCTGGTAAAACAAATAACAACGCTATTAAAGGTTCTCACGCCTAAAAGAAACCCCGATGAAATGCTTTCATCGTACGATATTTTGTCCTATATCTATCCTATCCTATCTATTTGTACTATAATTACAAAATTGTTTATTATAAAACCAAGTGTAAATACAGGGCATTGGCTGGTAAAACAAATAACAACGCTATTAAAGGTTCTCACGCCTAAAAGAAACCCCGATGAAATGCTTTCATCGTACGATATTTTGTCCTATATCTATCCTATCCTATCTATTTGCACCATAATTACAAAATTGTTTATCATAAAAGCAAGTGTAAATAGAGGGCATTGGCTGGTAAAACAAATAACAACGCTATTAAAGGTTCTCACATCTAAAAGAAACCCCGATGAAATGCTTTCATCGTACGATATTTTGTCCTATATCTATCCTATCCTATCTATTTGCACTATAATTACAAAATTGTTTATCATAAAACCAAGTGTAAATAGAGGGCATTGGCTGGTAAAACAAATAACAACGCTATTAAAGGTTCTCACACCTAAAAGAAACCCCGATGAAATGCTTTCATCGTACGATATTTTGTCCTATATCTATCATATCCTATCTATTTGCACTATAATTACAAAATTGTTTATTATAAAACCAAGTGTAAATACAGGGCATTGGCTGGTAAAACAAATAACAACGCTATTAAAGGTTCTCACACCTAAAAGAAACCCCGATGAAATGCTTTCATTGTACGATATTTTGTCCTATATCTATCCTATCCTATCTATTTGCACTATAATTACAAAATTGTTTATTATAAAACCAAGTGTAAATACAGGGCATTGGCTGGTAAAACAAATAACAACGCTATTAAAGGTTCTCAAACCTAAAAGAAACCCCGATGAAATGCTTTCATCGTACGATATTTTGTCCTATATCTATCCTATCCTATCTATTTGCACTATAATTACAAAATTGTTTATTATAAAACCAAGTGTAAATACAGGGCATTGGCTGGTAAAACAAATAACAACGCTATTAAAGGTTCTCACACCTAAAAGAAACCCCGATGAAATGCTTTCATCGTACGATATTTTGTCCTATATCTATCCTATCCTATCTATTTGTACTATAATTACAAAATTGTTTATTATAAAACCAAGTGTAAATACAGGGCATTGGCTGGTAAAACAAATAACAACGCTATTAAAGGTTCTCAAACCTAAAAGAAACCCCGATGAAATGCTTTCATCGTACGATATTTTGTCCTATATCTATCTTATCCTATCCTATCTATTTGCACTAGAATTACAAAACTGTTTATAATAACCCAAGTGTAAATACAGGGCATTGGCTGGTAAAACAGATAACAACGCTATTAAAGGTTCTCACACCTAAAAGAAATTCCAATGAAATACTTTCATTGTACGATATTTTGTCCTACCCACTGTTCCATATGTTCCTCCGATGAACGTTTGTTTAGATACAATCGAAAATATCTGGAATGACATTTTGCATGATATCCAAAATAATTTTGAATGTGTTCACACTAAAAAGAAACTGAAATGCTTTCATTGCACGATAACTTTCCCCATATCTACCCACTGTTCCACAGGCTCTTCGGATGAACGTTTGTCTTGATACAAGCGAAAATATTTGGGATGTAATTTTGCATGATATTTGAAAAAATTTGGAATGTGTTCCAAACAAAAGAAATTGAAATGCTTTCATCGTACTATAACTTGTCCCATGTCCACCCAATGTAAATATATTCCATATGTTCCTTTTTTGAACGTCTGTCTAGGTACACGCGAAACTATATGATATTTTACATAAAAAAATGAATAAGTCTTTATGTTGAACGAAAAATCTTATGTTAAAAGCAGAGAGAAAGCTCCATTCCTAAGTAGCTTTGTCGTTCAAACCCAAAAGCGAATAATCAATTAAACTAAATTTAGCTAGTCTAAGAAAAACGGAAAAAAACATGATGCTCAAATGGGATACCACTAGCAAATATTGGATGCTATTTATGTCACATTTATTTGAAAAAAAAAATCAAAATACTACTACTATTGTAATGTGCTTTTAATATTACATTTCAAATTTTAAATATGAAGTAAACGAGATGCTAAAAGATAAATATTTAAATTTATAAAAAAGTTAAAGATATTACCTTGAAAAACTTCCAATCCCGCTGAAGCTATTTCATTTTTTAACCATTCTTATCAAAATGTACCCCTTTTTAACAGCCCAGTAAATCTGGACTTTTACAAAAGCTTACTATAGATTACAGATAATTAGACCAACACCTCGTAAAAAAAGCTAGCCTCCATAAAAAGCAAAATCGAACGTACAGGGGGAGACAGGAGAGGGTGCTGCACTATTTTACTTCCTCACATCCATCATTCTGAGTAAAAAGGTCGGGGGTTGAGGGACATTCCAGAATGTCACCTGACTCAATGCGGCGCGTCCACCCAACTGGAAAAATTGGCAGACGAGAGTAGAAGGAGTTAAAGGGGGGGGGGGTGAGAAAGAACGATGAATAGCTGGCGAATACGAGACCAGAAAAAGTGTCAGTTCCAGGAGGTGTTCCATATTTTGTCTCAAAAGCACTATCGTCTGCCATTTTGGCCTTTTGGAGTTGAGAGATTATAGGCTGCAGAAGGGGGTTACTTAAAATCTGCGGGAGCTGTGATTAGGAGCCTCTGACGATATAATAACGTGTTTGGACGACTAATTATTAGTAATTATAATCAGGTTTGCCCTCAAATTCACTTCTTTGACTTCAACGAGACATTGTTTTTAAAAATTTTCGACTGTCTTTTGAAGAAGGCGAAATAAGAGAAATTTAATTGCTGTTTTGTGAAATATAGAAAACTGATATTTGTTCTGAAACTTCCTAGAAATGTGCTTTAGTTTTTAGATAAGCTATGTTGTTAGTGATTTATTTGTTGGTACGTTGAAGTTTGAAATTTGTGACACTTATTTTGAAGGAGTTATGAGACCTGTTAAAACTTTTCAATCTATTTTCGTCATAATCTTAACCATGACTAAACAAACCCAGACATAGGATGACAAAATTTAGAATTTTAAAGACAGGTTTTGAAATATGAGGAATTCGTACTCATATTTCAAAAGGAGTTTGCTAAATACATCATAGTAAAATTCCTTAGAAATGAAAATGTCTTATTCAGTTTTTTTTTTCTTTTCTTTCTTTTCCATTTTTTTTTTCTTTCACAAGAAGTTGTCCAGACTTCTTGAAATATTTTAATTACTATTGAAGTATTTGACATTCATGCTTAGGAAATAATCCTTAAATAAGTCTTTAGTGTTTTTAAACATAAATAAAATGCAAGCTTTACAAAAGGTCTTGAAATAAATGATATATAAAACAAAAACAAGGAATAATGTCGTTTTTTCATTGCAAAGTATTGCTAACACAGCTCCTCAAATTTTGTTTTACAGCATTACTTATGTATGCATAGAATCCAATAAATGGTGCTAGATATGACCTAATGATGATTTTATAAGAAATCTCCAATCTGTAGAAAATCTGTTCCAAAAAGAAATTTCCAATCTCTTACACCACTAAAAAACTCGTCAACCACCAACCTACATCTTCAAGAGTTATAGGGGAAAATTAACTGAGTATTAGACCGGGGTACAGCTAATATGAAATAAAAGTCTACAAAATTGGATTAATAATTAAGGTTGAAGAACAGATTTTATTGGTTTTCTAATTATTTAGATGCATTGATTGTGCATATAAAATTTCACTTTTAAATTTTCTTGTTGTACATAAATAATAATCGATTTCAAACAAGTGGGTTGAATGTGCCATTTATACGTGCAGATTTTTAATTTTCTTTAGGGACAACTTAGCTCTCAGTCGTCGCCAAACGCTTCAGAAAGAAGGATAGTTTTTAATATTCCATTCCACGAGCCTCACAAAAGCCCATAGAAAGCAGCTCTCTTTTCCAATTTTCCACATCCGTAGCCAACGTTTGCGTAATCGTGGCCCACAAAAAGACAAACCGGACATTTAGTGGTCCATGCTCCAACAATAGGAAGAAAGGGGACCCGAGAGAATGGAAACACAGAGAAACCGGAAGCCATGGAACACCGGAAGTGACGCGGGGGATCGAGAGAGAGAGCAATTTTGTTTGGAAGCTTTTACTGCCGGACATTTTGGCGACCGGATATAAAAGAGCCTCGAGTCTATGTGAGCGCGCTTTATCTTTACGAGGGGTCGCAGGTCCCCATTTGTCAACCTCAGATGCTTGTCGTGGCAGCAAAGTTTTCCAATTTAAAGGCATGAATTTCTCGAGTGGAATTATGAGCGAAAAGTCGACACTTGGAATTCTTGAAGCGTGAAGTATCAATTCGAACCGTCCAGGGAGTTGGAGGTAAAGGTTGCTAAAGATAGAACGGAGGGAAGTTAGTTGGAAGTTCTAAGAATATTTAAGGCATGCCTATAAGGAAAATGACGCTCATTTCATGATGGCTATTGGTAGACAATCTCTGTTATTAAAAAAAAGAGAAAAAAAAAAGAAGTGCATTTGAAGTGGATACAAATTCAAAACATTACAATGGAGTAATGAAAAAGAAATCAATTATACAAAAAACTTTTACGTATGCAATGAAGAGAAGATATTTTTAGAATCCAAATAATGTCATCTATACATTTGTAAACAACTGCATTTCCATCACACGTAGTGCAGTGTAGTGACAAAAACTCTTTAGTTCATTGGGCAAATGGTATCAGCGATATTTTTTATGTGATTTTGATTTGTTTTTGTTATTATATATAACACTTGCTATGAAAAGTAATCCTTAATTGGATTATAATCAATAAGAGTCGTGCAAATGAAAAGTGGACAAGTTGAACGAAAAGAATACCTTTATTCTTTTAAATACCTTTATTCCTTTGGCTATTAAATTCTTACCGAAACGGAAAAAAAAAATACAATCTAGGTGATTTTCAAATAGATATTAACACAATACTTCAGTTGATTTTAAAATTTTTTGAAATCTTTTAAAGAGCCGGTCTGTTTAGAGAAATTGAATATGACCACTTTTTTATTTCGATTTATGTAATTGCCACGCAGAAGGAATCATTACATTTTTTGGCAGCAATTTTACGTTGAATCAAAATTTTATTCAATTTTGGATAAATGCCCATCCTTAGATGTCAGGTATATTTCAATAATTTTTTTCTTCTATTTTATTTAATCATGAAACGTATACATAAGTATATTTCCATGTCAGAAAATACTGTTTTTTAAATTTGTTAAATGTTGGTGCTAACAGGATAAAAAAATCTTAAAGCCAGCTTCTTCAAAAGTTCTCCACTTATGGGTTACTTTGTAAACGCTCCCTATTGATAAAATACTACCATTTTGTAAAAGTCGTAGTATACAAAAAAAATATTCATGGGGACGGACAGGTTAATGTTAATATTACTTGATCTAGCATGTCTGAACAAGTCAATGAAATGGAGATTCGTGATAAATTAAAGTCCGATCTGATTCCAATGCATGAGAATATGTTGTCTTCAGGATAACATGTCCTTATTCAACAAAAGCAGTCAAAGCAGTGTTAATTTTTTCCCCTATAGTTGTATTTCGCTTCTAAGAAAAGCCAAAACATGTCAATAGCTAATTCTCAGCAAGGCATGTATCGTCCTACCTTTTTTTGAAAATACAGATCAGAATTAGAGCGTAGAACCTGTATACGTACTCACTTATTTTCTTGGCCATATTATTATCCATTAGATCATTGATTGATTGGTTGCATGGATTATTATAATTTAAAAAAAAAATCCTCTCGTCAAGCTGGAAGGCAAAGGTAACATAAATTGTTGATGTTAGAAACAGTCGAAATTAAGGCTTAAAGATTACTTTTAAGCCTAAGACATTGCAGTTATCGAAATACTTTAAATACAGATGCTGTTCGTCTTAATGAGGCGTTAATTTGACTAATTGGATATATTTTTCTATCTTCAATATTAAGAAAGTTATAGCGAAAGAAAAATTCCATTCCTCCACCATTTCCACCTCCTTTGAGCCAGATGAGCCTTTACAAACTCGTCCGATATTTGTATTTCTAACGGCATATTCCAAGCAAGTTAAAATCCAAACAAAATTACTCCAGCTATCCTGTTCGCAAGGTAAAAGTTTATATAAACTTATGAACGCAGGATGGCTCAAGGTTCCAGGGACCATGATCGGTAAAAAACTGAAAATTTTTTCCTGAACCCTTGTTGTGAGAACATTGCAATAAATAGTCTTCCTATAGGAATTTATCTAAAAGACCGTTCTCTCTAAAAAAGACTGTATCTGCGGACTAATCGGAATATATTTATATTATATGCAGCGTGTCATGGATATCTGGAATTAGTGACGTAGATGTCGTCCTCGTACCTGACTACAGTTCAAAACTACGTTATCAATCCCAGAAGCTTTTTAATTATATTAACGTTTCATTTTCAAAATAGAACGTTAATTTAGTTAAAGTAATGATTAAGAAATACGAGACAAATATACAAAAACTCAATCAATTTTCACCTCGTATAATGTCACTTAAGCTAAGAATGAAATTCATTGTTCAAAAATAATGCAAATTATTATTAAAAAGGTATCCACTTTTTCAAAATACAAATGTTTCAAACACCCACATGGGAGAGCATTTTCTTTCAAATTTAGAAATATTTGCCTGAAAGTCAACAAAAAATACATCCTATATTCGACTGGATTCTTAAAATTCACCAATTTTTGACACAATTTAAACGTGATTCGAAAAACCAAAGTAAGTAAGTGCTTGTACTACTTGTGTAGTCAGCACGTTGAGCGGCTATTTTGAAGAGGACGTTATTTGCTGCAGATTGAACGAAAATATGAAAGATACATGTTCTCAATAAATAGACATAAAAAAAAAGACAGGATATGAAAAAACAAAGTAAATAAAGGTTGATGACTACTTATATAATCAGCATACTGAGTAGCTATTATGAAGAGGACATTATTTGCTGCAGAATGAACATATGCATGAAAGATACAATTTCTCAATAAATAGACACAATTGAAATAGGCTATGGAAAAGCCATGTAAGTAAGGGCTGCTGACAACTTGTATAGTCAGCATTCTGAGTGGTTATTTTGAAGAGGACGTTATTTGCTGCAGATTGAACGAAAATATGAAAGATACATGTTCTCAATAAATAGACATAAAAAAAAAGACAGGATATGAAAAAACAAAGTAAATAAAGGTTGATGACTACTTATATAATCAGCATACTGAGTAGCTATTATGAAGAGGACATTATTTGCTGCAGAATGAACATATGCATGAAAGATACAATTTCTCAATAAATAGACACAATTGAAATAGGCTATGGAAAAGCCATGTAAGTAAGGGCTGCTGACAACTTGTATAGTCAGCATACTGAGTGGTTATTTTGAAGAGGACGTTATTTGCTGCAGATTGAACGAAAATATGAAAGATACATGTTCTCAATAAATAGACATAAAAAAAAGACAGGATATGAAAAAACAAAGTAAATAAAGGTTGATGACTACTTATATAATCAGCATACTGAGTAGCTATTATGAAGAGGACATTATTTGCTGCAGATTGAACATATGCATGAAAGATACAATTTCTCAATAAATAGACACAATTGAAATAGGCTATGGAAAAGCCATGTAAGTAAGGGCTGCTGACAACTTGTATAGTCAGCATACTGAGTGGTTATTTTGAAGAGGACGTTATTTGCTGCAGATTGAACGAAAATATGAAAGATACATGTTCTCAATAAATAGACATAAAAAAAAAGACAGGATATGAAAAAACAAAGTAAATAAAGGTTGATGACTACTTATATAATCAGCACGTTGAGTAGCTATTATGAAGAGGACATTATTTGCTGCAGATTGAACATATGCATGAAAGATACAATTTCTCAATAAATAGACACAATTGAAATAGGCTATGGAAAAGCCATGTAAGTAAGGGCTGCTGACAACTTGTATAGTCAGCATACTGAGTGGTTATTTTGAAGAGGACGTTATTTGCTGCAGATTGAACGAAAATATGAAAGATACATGTTCTCAATAAATAGACATAAAAAAAAGACAGGATATGAAAAAACAAAGTAAATAAAGGTTGATGACTACTTATATAATCAGCATACTGAGTAGCTATTATGAAGAGGACATTATTTGCTGCAGATTGAACATATGCATGAAAGATACAATTTCTCAATAAATAGACACAATTGAAATAGGCTATGGAAAAGCCATGTAAGTAAGGGCTGCTGACAACTTGTATAGTCAGCATACTGAGTGGTTATTTTGAAGAGGACGTTATTTGCTGCAGATTGAACGAAAATATGAAAGATACATGTTCTCAATAAATAGACATAAAAAAAAAGACAGGATATGAAAAAACAAAGTAAATAAAGGTTGATGACTACTTATATAATCAGCATACTGAGTAGCTATTATGAAGAGGACATTATTTGCTGCAGATTGAACATATGCATGAAAGATACAATTTCTCAATAAATAGACACAATTGGAATAGGCTATGGAAAAGCCATGTAAGTAAGGGCTGCTGACAACTTGTATAGTCAGCATACTGAGTGGTTATTTTGAAGAGGACGTTATTTGCTGCAGATTGAACGAAAATATGAAAGATACATGTTCTCAATAAATAGACATAAAAAAAAGACAGGATATGAAAAAACAAAGTAAATAAAGGTTGATGACTACTTATATAATCAGCATACTGAGTAGCTATTATGAAGAGGACATTATTTGCTGCAGATTGAACATATGCATGAAAGATACAATTTCTCAATAAATAGACACAATTGAAATAGGCTATGGAAAAGCCATGTAAGTAAGGGCTGCTGACAACTTGTATAGTCAGCATACTGAGTGGTTATTTTGAAGAGGACGTTATTTGCTGCAGATTGATCGAAAATATGAAAGATACATGTTCTCAATAAATAGACATAAAAAAAAAGACAGGATATGAAAAAACAAAGTAAATAAAGGTTGATGACTACTTATATAATCAGCATACTGAGTAGCTATTATGAAGAGGACATTATTTGCTGCAGATTGAACATATGCATGAAAGATACAATTTCTCAATAAATAGACACAATTGAAATAGGCTATGGAAAAGCCATGTAAGTAAGGGCTGCTGACAACTTGTATAGTCAGCATACTGAGTGGTTATTTTGAAGAGGACGTTATTTGCTGCAGATTGAACGAAAATATGAAAGATACATGTTCTCAATAAATAGACATAAAAAAAAAGACAGGATATGAAAAAACAAAGTAAATAAAGGTTGATGACTACTTATATAATCAGCATACTGAGTAGCTATTATGAAGAGGACATTATTTGCTGCAGATTGAACATATGCATGAAAGATACAATTTCTCAATAAATAGACACAATTGAAATAGGCTATGGAAAAGCCATGTAAGTAAGGGCTGCTGACAACTTGTATAGTCAGCATACTGAGTGGTTATTTTGAAGAGGACGTTATTTGCTGCAGATTGAACGAAAATATGAAAGATACATGTTCTCAATAAATAGACATAAAAAAAAAGACAGGATATGAAAAAACAAAGTAAATAAAGGTTGATGACTACTTATATAATCAGCATACTGAGTAGCTATTATGAAGAGGACATTATTTGCTGCAGATTGAACATATGCATGAAAGATACAATTTCTCAATAAATAGACACAATTGAAATAGGCTATGGAAAAGCCATGTAAGTAAGGGCTGCTGACAACTTGTATAGTCAGCATACTGAGTGGTTATTTTGAAGAGGACGTTATTTGCTGCAGATTGAACGAAAATATAAAAGATACATGTTCTCAATAAATAGACATAAAAAAAAAGACAGGATATGAAAAAACAAAGTAAATAAAGGTTGATGACTACTTATATAATCAGCATACTGAGTAGCTATTATGAAGAGGACATTATTTGCTGCAGATTGAACATATGCATGAAAGATACAATTTCTCAATAAATAGACACAATTGAAATAGGCTATGGAAAAGCCATGTAAGTAAGGGCTGCTGACAACTTGTATAGTCAGCATACTGAGTGGTTATTTTGAAGAGGACGTTATTTGCTGCAGATTGAACGAAAATATGAAAGATACATGTTCTCAATAAATAGACATAAACAAAAGACAGGATATGAAAAAACAAAGTAAATAAAGGTTGATGACTACTTATATAATCAGCACGTTGAGTAGCTATTATGAAGAGGACATTATTTGCTGCAGATTGAACATATGCATGAAAGATACAATTTCTCAATAAATAGACACAATTGAAATAGGCTATGGAAAAGCCATGTAAGTAAGGGCTGCTGACAACTTGTATAGTCAGCATACTGAGTGGTTATTTTGAAGAGGACGTTATTTGCTGCAGATTGAACGAAAATATGAAAGATACATGTTCTCAATAAATAGACATAAAAAAAAAGACAGGATATGAAAAAACAAAGTAAATAAAGGTTGATGACTACTTATATAATCAGCATACTGAGTAGCTATTATGAAGAGGACATTATTTGCTGCAGATTGAACATATGCATGAAAGATACAATTTCTCAATAAATAGACACAATTGAAATAGGCTATGGAAAAGCCATGTAAGTAAGGGCTGCTGACAACTTGTATAATCAGCATACTGAGTGGCTATTTTGAAGAGGACGTTATTTGCTGCAGATTGAACGAAAATATGAAAGATACATGTTCTCAATAAATAGACATAAAAAAAAAGACAGGATATGAAAAAACAAAGTAAATAAAGGTTGATGACTACTTATATAATCAGCATACTGAGTAGCTATTATGAAGAGGACATTATTTGCTGCAGATTGAACATATGCATGAAAGATACAATTTCTCAATAAATAGACACAATTGAAATAGGCTATGGAAAAGCCATGTAAGTAAGGGCTGCTGACAACTTGTATAGTCAGCATACTGAGTGGTTATTTTGAAGAGGACGTTTTTTGCTGCAGATTGAACGAAAATATGAAAGATACATGTTCTCAATAAATAGACATAAAAAAAAGACAGGATATGAAAAAACAAAGTAAATAAAGGTTGATGACTACTTATATAATCAGCATACTGAGTAGCTATTATGAAGAGGACATTATTTGCTGCAGATTGAACATATGCATGAAAGATACAATTTCTCAATAAATAGACACAATTGAAATAGGCTATGGAAAAGCCATGTAAGTAAGGGCTGCTGACAACTTGTATAGTCAGCATACTGAGTGGTTATTTTGAAGAGGACGTTATTTGCTGCAGATTGAACGAAAATATGAAAGATACATGTTCTCAATAAATAGACATAAAAAAAAAGACAGGATATGAAAAAACAAAGTAAATAAAGGTTGATGACTACTTATATAATCAGCATACTGAGTAGCTATTATGAAGAGGACATTATTTGCTGCAGATTGAACATATGCATGAAAGATACAATTTCTCAATAAATAGACACAATTGGAATAGGCTATGGAAAAGCCATGTAAGTAAGGGCTGCTGACAACTTGTATAGTCAGCATACTGAGTGGTTATTTTGAAGAGGACGTTATTTGCTGCAGATTGAACGAAAATATGAAAGATACATGTTCTCAATAAATAGACATAAAAAAAAGACAGGATATGAAAAAACAAAGTAAATAAAGGTTGATGACTACTTATATAATCAGCATACTGAGTAGCTATTATGAAGAGGACATTATTTGCTGCAGATTGAACATATGCATGAAAGATACAATTTCTCAATAAATAGACACAATTGAAATAGGCTATGGAAAAGCCATGTAAGTAAGGGCTGCTGACAACTTGTATAGTCAGCATACTGAGTGGTTATTTTGAAGAGGACGTTATTTGCTGCAGATTGAACGAAAATATGAAAGATACATGTTCTCAATAAATAGACATAAAAAAAAGACAGGATATGAAAAAACAAAGTAAATAAAGGTTGATGACTACTTATATAATCAGCATACTGAGTAGCTATTATGAAGAGGACATTATTTGCTGCAGATTGAACATATGCATGAAAGATACAATTTCTCAATAAATAGACACAATTGAAATAGGCTATGGAAAAGCCATGTAAGTAAGGGCTGCTGACAACTTGTATAGTCAGCATACTGAGTGGTTATTTTGAAGAGGACGTTATTTGCTGCAGATTGAACGAAAATATGAAAGATACATGTTCTCAATAAATAGACATAAAAAAAAAGACAGGATATGAAAAAACAAAGTAAATAAAGGTTGATGACTACTTATATAATCAGCATACTGAGTAGCTATTATGAAGAGGACATTATTTGCTGCAGATTGAACATATGCATGAAAGATACAATTTCTCAATAAATAGACACAATTGAAATAGGCTATGGAAAAGCCATGTAAATAAGGGCTGCTGACAACTTGTATAGTCAGCATACTGAGTGGTTATTTTGAAGAGGACGTTATTTGCTGCAGATTGAACGAAAATATGAAAGATACATGTTCTCAATAAATAGACATAAAAAAAAGACAGGATATGAAAAAACAAAGTAAATAAAGGTTGATGACTACTTATATAATCAGCATACTGAGTAGCTATTATGAAGAGGACATTATTTGCTGCAGATTGAACATATGCATGAAAGATACAATTTCTCAATAAATAGACACAATTGAAATAGGCTATGGAAAAGCCATGTAAGTAAGGGCTGCTGACAACTTGTATAGTCAGCATACTGAGTGGTTATTTTGAAGAGGACGTTATTTGCTGCAGATTGAACGAAAATATGAAAGATACATGTTCTCAATAAATAGACATAAACAAAAGACAGGATATGAAAAAACAAAGTAAATAAAGGTTGATGACTACTTATATAATCAGCACGTTGAGTAGCTATTATGAAGAGGACATTATTTGCTGCAGATTGAACATATGCATGAAAGATACAATTTCTCAATAAATAGACACAATTGGAATAGGCTATGGAAAAGCCATGTAAGTAAGGGCTGCTGACAACTTGTATAGTCAGCATACTGAGTGGTTATTTTGAAGAGGACATTATTTGCTGCAGATTGAACGAATGCATGAAAGATATAAATTCTCAATAAAAAGGATTGAAATTATTCAGGAAATTTCATCTCCTGTTCCTCATGTTAAACTTATTTAATAAAAAAGAATCCACTCAAACGATTCTCCTCCAGACAATATTCACAAATTACGCTTCCTGTAGTGATCAAATAAAACACTTCATTTGAAAATAAAGCATCAATATCATCTTTTCCGCACCATCCAATTTATACCACCCCTTCTCCTAAGCCCTAAAAGAATTACGACCCAGTCTTCTAAATGCATATTTTCCAACTCGATATCTTTTTTATAACCTCACGCACTGCCCGATAAACCAAATTGCCTATCAAATCTGCCTTGCAATTTCCACGTGCTGCTGCTATTGCCAGATACTACACAAACATCACTTAACCCAGATGGTATTCCACTCTCTACCCAAAATGGATAGAAGGGACCACTTCGCTTAAGAAAGCTCAGAGGGGCTCCATGGTGAAGAAGCTGGGCTGAGGCAATCTCTTTTTCGCGGTTAATTTCGAATTTTCCAGAAGGAAAAGGGGAAATTTCTATAGATTCTTTGGAATCGGGGCTTGATGCCTCATTTCCGTTTTGGAAGTGGGAGGGTCTGATGATGGTTCTTCGGGGACTGTGCGGTCCCTCTGCTTAATGAGGGAGGAAGTCGGTAGTTGTGAAGAGGAATGTGCTGTGTTTTAAAATGTTCTTGTGTGGTTCAGGGCATTGTCTTCCGGCACCTGAAAAGAAGAGATAACATTGTCATTTTTGGGAAATGAAATTTCTCAAAATTGCTTCCCATAAGAAGGAAGGGATGTAGAGTAATCAAATTTTCCAAATGGAAATATTGAGTTGATTATATCTTTTATTGAATGAATCGTTCGCTTTAAGAATTAAGATTCGTATTAATATTTCAGAACATCAATAATATATCACATTTAAGTAACCTAAAAGCAATATGATAAGGCCTCTCAAAAAGCAATATGGAAAGATATGGACTCAGTTATGAAATTAGAAATTAAGTCTATTAAACAGGATTTTGAAATATAATCATTTGTGTAAAAATATTTAAAAAAAATAACTGGCATTTTACATTATTTTATTATTATTATTTTCCTTTCTATTCAATTGCAGATATAGGCATTTTGTAGCTTCAGAATTTCCGATTATGAGATTTAGTTCAGTTTTGAATAACAAAACATTATTTTTTGAACAACAAAACATTTATTGAAAGAACTGTTCCCATTAAGAAGATTCATATTAATATTTTAAAATATCAATAATATTTCATATTCAGGTATTCAAAGAGACCGCTAAAATGCAATAGGTAAAAATATGGACTCAGTTATGAAATCAGAAATCAATTCTATTAAGCACTATTTCGAACTATAATCAATTATGTAAAAAAATATTTTTAAAAACTGAAATTTTACATCATTTCATTATTAGTTTACAAGTTTTATATTAAATGCCTTTGCAGATTAAGGCATTTTGTTGCCTCATGTAGTACTCCTTATGAGGTTTAGTTCCATGAACGATCAGTTTATTTTCACATTATAAGACATTTTTAACTTAATGTGTTAATGAATTTGTTCCAATATAACTTTTTAGTTCATTAGATTTATTTATTTATTTTTTACCATGTATATCATAAAAAATGAATATTTTTTTTAATTGTGAATTTAGTTTATAAATACTAGTTAATTATTCCTTTACTTACTAATAAAAGCATTAATTATTGCCTGAAGTTATAACGAAATGATAAATTTGAAACAATACCAATTATTATTCTTGGGACATAACACGGAACAGACATAACAGTGAAATGAATAATCAATATCTAGCATATTAAAATAAATAACAAATCATAGCTTATGTTATTTAATGATGATTTTAATAATTTAATTAATGTACTCCAATACTGATATGTTATAATTTACAGAATTTGTATTATTTACTTGGTAGTAAAATTAATGACTTTTTTTTTATATTGACCAACTTGTGTCTTTCTTCAAACAATGGTTCTGCCTGCTTATTTGGGAATCTTTTATTGATTATATAACTTTTAAAATTATTTCGCTTTTGCTTAGCAAACTATATTCTTCATCTCTTATTTTTATGGCAGTCGATAATTTTATTCAAACTATATTTATAACAGCATAATGAAAAAAAAAAAAACTCTTGATGCAATAAACATATGTTATCTCAAACTCAATTCTTATTTTTTTATATGATAATGAACCCGAAATACACAAAATAGTAACCGAATTTTAATTTTAGATAAAATAGCTACTGATTTGCATATAATGAACCCGAAATACACAAAATAGTAACTGATTTGCATATCTACGTTATTATTTATTACCTTTGTATATCTCTTACAGTACTCATGCTTTAAGCCCATGTATTTAAATTCCGATACTGTACCCCATAATATTAAACATTATATATATATATATATATATATAAGTATTGGATTTTCTTAAAGATAACAACATTAATAAACTTAATACTTTTGATTTCGAAAATTTATACACTAATCTACCTCATGAAAAATTAATAAAGGTCTGCACTTTTATATATGACGAATATTTAAATGAAAATATCATTCCTAAAAATAACTGGCTTCAGTTATGTAATTTTAATATTACTGAAAATTACGTGTTTAATGGTATTAATTTTTATAAACAAGTCAAGGGCATTCCAATGGGGACAGCTTTCTCAAGTGCTTTAGCTAATATTTTCCTGCATTACTATGAGAAAAAAATAATTAAATATAATTTAATAAACGGGTGGAGATATATTGATGACCTACTTTTGATTAACTTCGACAATACTAATATTATTACTAATTGCTATCCAAAAGATTTAATTCTAAAAGATACAAATAAAAATCAACTTGAGGCTACCTTTCTGGATTTAAAAATCGAAATTGCTAATGATAAAACAATAGTTGGTATATACGATAAAAGGGATGATTTCAACTTTAAAATAACAAAACTATGTAACTACCATTCCAATCTAAACTCTAAAATTTTCAAAAATCTAATTTTCTCACAAGTTAACAGGATCAAAAGGGTTTGCAATAATAAAAATTCTTATATTGAAGCATCAAACAACCTCCTTAAAAATTTAATTAAAAATGAATTTCCTAGAAATTACTGTAATGTCAATTTTTTAATTAAACAAGGTATGGTTTGGGATTAATCCTTTGGCTTAAATAAAAATAGAACTTTAATTGCATATTGGATTACTCAATAGATGGCGCTGGGTGCCTACATCTGTTTACATAATTTACCGCTAGTTTTTTAAAAACAGGGAATCACAATCAATAGTTTAAAGTTTTCTTGACTGTTAATGGTATGTACTGGCCTTTTCGTTTTTAATTTTAGTGCTATTGTTTGTTTTTGTTATTGTATTTTTACTTTGTTGTGGTTAATTTCTTCTTATTTGTTGTTTTATATTTCCTTTCTGTTAAAATGGTATATCTCTTGAGCATAATTTCAGGGGATTTTCGGGTCACGAGGAATCATTTTTAGACAAAGTCTGTTTTTCCTCACAGAAAAAATCCCTTTCTTTGAATCCCTGCCTGAGGGTGACCCTTGAAAAAGTCTTCAGGCCGGATTCTTTTTTTATATTTTTTATAATTTTTTTGGTTTAGTTTTTTTTTTTTTCCTATTAACTTGATTCTAATACTTTTGTATATATATATATATATATATATATATAATGTAAACATTAAAATGTTTATATTATAAGCATTTAATATAATGTAAACGTGATATTTTTTTAACATGTAAGAAAACTGAAATTGCTATTATAAATTATGACTTGAATAGTCAACTTTCATTTTTTTTCAAGTGATGTTTCAAAAACAAACTTTCTCAATGATACATGCTTTTAGAATACATTCCCAAAAATATATGTTAACTGAAATCTTTCTAAATAAGGGATTGAGTAAGTTGGCAAATACGTTTTTACTTATTTTACTGCCTTTTTTAAAATGAATTCTCAGTGACAGTCTCTTCTACGATACCTCTTTCAACACGTCTTCAACACCTGCTCCACCTTTTCGCTTATTCTATGTTTATTGTAACTGCTGCAATAAACATCTGCTTTTAATAAAATGAGCTGAAATAGAAAAAAATCGAACGCTTCCGTTATATCTAGTGCCGATGTTCGTTTCTATTTTGCTTTGGAAATAATAAACCTGTAAAATTTTGCAGTTAATATTTATTAAATAATATTCGCAAACATTTGTTATAGAAATATACTTCCCACTTAAAGTAGAAATCCTCCAGTAGCTGACATTTGGTAAGTGGTGAAAAGTATTGACTTCTTTTTAGAGAAATTATTATTTTTAATAATTAATTGTCTATTTTTGTCATTCATTGCTAGCAAATATACTCTGGATTTTTACCTAGGTGTATTCTCAAAAAATATAATTTTAGTATTTTATACTTTTAATTCAAGTTAAATATTAAACTTGTTGAAGGTTGCTAACTTCTGATTAAACTAAAATTTCAAAATAAATTTCACATCATTAAAAGATGTAAAACTTGCTTTTGAATATTTTCAAATTGCTGGAATTACTAATAAAAAAAACTTAAAATTGCTCTTAATATTTCATTTTAAAATGTTAAATCAGTATGTTATGCGTCTAAACTTATTTTATTAAATTAGTTTTTTTTATTTTTAATAGTAATCTTTTTCTGTTATTTTAAATACTTCAAATTAAATTCTACTATTTTAAAAGTATTTAATAACATTGAAATTAATAATAATATAAGAATATAATTGTGATAAGAATAAGAATTGTGATAAAAAATGTAATAATTTGATTGTGATAATTATTGCCTTTATGTGTTTTGAAGAAAGGGAAGAATGCATTTAATAAATTATATTTCACTTAGGAATGATTCAAAGTATTTACTTTGTTGGAATGCACAACTTTTTTTTATGAAAATATATTCTAATCAAGAATAATATTTCGTTAGTGATGTAGGTTAATTTATTAAAACAAGAAACTATTTTGCAATGCTATTAGTCTCCGAATTACTGAATGCAAATGAAATTGAAAATAATATTCACAAACTGAGAAATATGCTTTACAATAGCACAACATTTTTATATTCAGTAGCATTCAAAAGGTATTACTTCAGTTATATAATAAACAAATTCATTTGAATAGCATTTTACGCTTTAAAGTAACGGAAACATTATTAAAAGCGTTTCTTTTTGTGATTAAATAAATTGAGAGAACATGTATATTGTTCCAGTTACATAATAAACAAATATATTTAAATCAGATTTTAAGCCTTAAAATAACGAAGACATTGTTAAAAGTATTTGTTTTACTTTAATGTATATGAAGAACAAATATATTATGTTATTATGTACTTAATGTGTTATGTAAATATATGTTAATTTAAATTTACTTTTATTCTTAATATTTCATATACTTGTGAAATACATAACGATATCGAATTACATTATAGAAATTATGTCACACGCTTTTAGCATATACTTTTATATTGATTTAATTCAGGCTTAAAAAATAGAGTTTTATGATCGACTATTTAGTAATCCGATAATGGTTATGGTTTTTTAAATTTTATATACTTTTATATTCTCGAATGCCATAATATGTTCTAACATTTTCAAGATTTAATTACTTAATTATATAACTTAAAACTCAATTATAAAACAACCTAATTTATATTGTGGCAAATATATTTGTAAAATAAGAAAGGGAAGAAAATTAAAAATAAGATTAAAAAAATGTATAAAAGATATTTATATGAATCTTTTAAGATTTGTTTTTATTCAGTTTAAGAGAGAAAAGAGAGAACCTTGTAAAGATAAAATTTCTTTGTTATTCATTCATTCGCTAAAGTAATAAAATTTTGAAATTTGGCGTAGTTTCCAGTGACAGTAAAATATTTTAATACTTTCCGAACTTAATAATCCATTAACCGTTTGATTTTTTTAAAGTTTCGTTTCAATACCAGAAGCGCCATCTGGTAGTGAATTCACAAACAATTTATAGAAAGATTATGTAATTATTATAATATAAGTTTTGATATATATTAAAAATTAATTGCAGGAAAAATAAACATAATAAAAAATTAAGAGAGTGTATTTTCTAAAATAAAATAACGGTGTCTTTTTTAATAGAAAGTCTGGAAATGAAAACAATAATAATAGCTGTATAAAGCATTGAAAAGAATTCGATAAAGAAATAAGGCAGCAATGAATATTGAATATAAATAGTTTACAAGCTTTCATTAAATAATGAAATACATTCTGAATGCGAATTAAATTTGAATATACTTAGTGTGTCATTAATTCATGCAAATTTCAAACATTAACTATTAAAAAACTTATTCTCGGTGGAGATTTCTGTTTGAGTGAATACAATAAAAAAACAATCGGATTTTTTTTTTTTTTTTTTTTTTTTTTTTTGCAAACCTAACCAAAAATAACTTAAAGTAAGCACAAATATTAGGTTATTTGCAAAGTAATTTCGGTTTTTTTTTTAATGAAATTAAGGAAGATATTTTCTTATAGGGAATAAATATTTTATTGAATTATATATTTCCCATTTTGGTCCAATATATTTTGCCATCTTTCTTGCAGTAGTATGATTTCACGCTCAAACAATTTTTGTTCTTTGCTGGCAAAAAACTGATCTAGGTGATTATTTACCTCCTCACTTGCAGTAAAGGTCTTTACCATCTAATATATTTTGTCGAGATCTCAATAAGTAATAATCAGAAGGTAACCAGATCTGGAGAATATAGTGGGTGTGGCAATATATCCCATCCTAGCTGCAAAAGCGTTTGACGAGTTACCACACTTGTGTGGTCTCGGGTTAACTTAATGGAACATCAGTACTAAATTGAATGTACCATTCAATGAAATATAATTTCAATACTTTCTCCTACAGGAACTTTCGAATGCAATAGTTACGGATTAACCATTCTTGTAGAAAAGTTTCAATACCAATGCTCGATTTCATAACAACAACATCCTGCCGGAATCGAAGGAAGAATCTATTTCCAGCCATGTGTTTTATTGCTAGCCTTATGTGCATAAAACATCTCAATATGATGTGTGAATACCTACTCCCGGTTAGTTTTGGAATCACTTTTTTATATATGGAGAAAAAATCCAATATCTCTCTGATCGTATTCACTTAAATCGAACATTTTTTTCCAAACATTACGTATTTTATCATAAAATTTGAAATCTGCTCAAATTTATGACGCTTTATGCACTTAGATTTTCCAACAGCATCTGATGTTTTTAAGATTTTCCTCTTTTCGTTTTAAATTCATTATATTGTGAGTGAATTTTTGAAATTTTCAAAAATCTAAGTGTCATTTGCAACACCTTGTTACGATATTCTGTTAGAGTTTATGCCTTTCGCTTACTAACATCTGTCCAACTTTGTTGCCAAAGAATGTGGGTACTTTGTACAAACCATGTGCTTTGTTTAAAACTCTCAAAAAAATATCCTAGAAGAGAACTGATCGAAAATCTGCAGCCCAGATGCTGCAAACAAACCTTTCCCCTTTCAGTTGAAATCTGGTGCTTAGCAAAGTGATGAAATAAGAAAAGAACTATCTATTCAGGAATACGCTTATGCTTTCCAAAGAACCTAAGTCGGTCATTTCTAGGATGGGTCAACGTTGTTTGGGGCGATTTTCCCCTGCTTTGCAATTCTTCTCCCCCACCCCCACCTTCCCAGTCGGATGAAATCTAATCTACGACCCCGCTGTGGTATGTACAACGCCAGCCGAATAAAAGAGTCTCAAAATGGGTTTTCACGGATTTTATTTCCTATTTCCTGAATTTTTCCTTACACTTCCAAAAGGGGGAAAAAAAAGAAAGAAAGGACAAAATATGTTTTTGCACAAAGATGATATTCGATCGCTGCCAAGGCGTAGGATCTGTAGGCATTTAAATGGACTCTAAAAATATATATGAGGCATATCTGTTCATAATAATGGTAATTTTTAATGGATGTATATCATAATCTGATGCATTCTGATAATGATTAGGTGTTTACCAAAAGTGGTGTTACAGAAGTAAAAAGCTCATGATTAAAATAAAAAATAAAAAATAAATAGCTGTCAAAGGATTAGTCATTCAAAAAAATCTTTCATAAGCATGTATACTAGATGCAAAAGAAGCTAAAGATAGACAAAGAAAATAAAAAAAAAGTCAGAACTAAATCTAAAGGAGCAGGCATAAAAAGAAAAAGCGGAGAAGGTCTAAATGGCTCAACCAGAAGAACCTGCATAGTATTCCATAGTAATAGTATCATTGAAATATAATTAGTAAATAATAGAACTTACCAAAAATAGACATTTAGACTGAAAATAAAAAAGTAAAAAGAAAATTAAAGAATTTTAAAGAAAAGAGAAAAATATAAATAAATAAATAAAAAATAAATATATACATTGGCTCAGTCTAAGGTAGAGTTCATGATAAGACAGAGACAAAAGACTAGAAAAAGAGTTCGTTTTCCATTTTTTTTTCTTATATTGACAAGGTATTGTCCGCTTTTAACAATGTTTGACTTTCTCTATGCATACTTTAGAGGGCTCAGGCAATGATAGAGTTTCATTTAAAGTTTGTAACTGTTATAAAGGCATTAACACTTGAAGTACTCAGAGGAATGCGAAATTGCTCTACCACAATGTATAATTAACAAAATATCCTTTTTTTTTTGTATACCTTATGATAACACTATGCTAATGATTTACATCTCATTTAATTGTAAAGTAAATACATTTTAGAAAATCACTTGTCATTACTCAAGGGAGGTAACCAAAAGAGTTGCACTAGAAAATTAATTAAAATTAATTTTTATATGATTATTCAAATAAACAGTTTCTAAAAACATCAGTAATTATGTAAAAAATCAAGGCGAAGGAATGCTAGAAAAAATACAGTTTACTTATTGCCATACTAATAATGAATCCCACCGTCTCAGAAATTTGGTTTTGATCATATACAGTTGGCTAAGATTATCTAAAGTACTGTAAGCAGCATATGATGCCTAATTTAATTCTTGTTTCGATGTTTTGTGAAGCCCTTTGGTAAATTAATATCTCTTTGACTGGCTTGTTTCAAGTCTCTCTAAATCGACCTATGTATGCTAATTTATCCTAAAATTGAGGTACTTAAAATTTAGAAAAATTTCAAATCCACAGGAGAAAGAAAAAGGGTTTATATACATCGCAAACACTAAAAAATATATACATTCTCACATCATAACAATAAATTTTCAAATTGAAATTAAAAGTATATCAATAGATTCTTAATTTTAGGATTCTGTCTCCAAGCCCTCCTAACCGTGAGGTATCTGAATGACAGTTTGTATTTAAAGTTTCTATAAAAATTTGTGAGAAAAGTTTTAATAAAAATCAGTGAGAATGATTCTTCCTAACATTTTCTCGCATATTTTCTTATAAATTTGTTTTTCTACGATTCCTCAAAAAATAATGGACTTTGGGTAAAGTAGAGAACACCTTACATGGTGTTGGCGTACAATTGCTAAGAAATATTAGCATTTGGCGTAAATTTAGCATTTTTACTGAATCTGTGGTGAATAGATTATAAGCCAGTTAACAGCTACGCTACCCGAGCAATTGCTTTTGTATCGTGGTCATGTTACTGGACTGCGAACCACAAGATGCCAGGTTCTATCCTCGCTCATCGCAAATTCGCTACAAATCCATCTTGCTATTCTTGGCTAATATTTAGGCGATTTAACCTTGGCATGCCGCTAATAACATCCAAAAATTGAAAATATGATTTAGGTGTATTTTTTCAATAATTAGAACCAAAATTTGGCAAAGATCTGCAATTATGTTCACAAAATCACGTACGAAATTTGATATGTTTAAGTCATTGCGTTTTTGAGTTATGGCTTTTAAATGCTTCTGAAAGTTAAATTTGAGCCATAATCAAAGTCTTTGTTGTATAAAGCTCAGAATTTGTGATGCGTGTACAGTATAAATGATAAATCTGTGTACCGAATTTTATTCATCTAGATCTCTTGACTTATATTCGAACGGCCAGGCAGATGGACTTTCCCTGAACAAATTTTGCTCCAAATTTGAAATAAATGTGCAAATTTGGTGTAAAGACCATATACCAAATTACAGTTGTCCAGCTCAAAATATTCTTGAGTTATCTTTGTCACAGCCAGAATATAATTTTTCAAAAATGTGTTCTTGAAATCAAGGTTTCCTAAAATGTAGATATTCGTCAAAAACTCGAGTTCAAATTTTTTGCCGCTTAGAATATTTTATCTAATACTTCTTCATATACAGGAGAATAATAGCATTTTTTTTATCTATGTCGAATTTTAATAGTAAAATAATATATTGAAAATTAAATGCGAAAATGACTCGTATCAGTAGACATTGGAGCTGTTTCCTCATATTTATCAAAATATAATCAAATTGTAAAGAAAAATAATATGAAGGCGAGAAAGGAAGAAATCAGATGTTAATATTAAAACACCTTTCAAAGATATTGATAAGATATAACATTTGAAAGCGATATTTTATTGATTTGTTTAAGAAACTATAACAAGAGGATTGCATCGAGTTTCATTTGTTTTGTATGTTTTTATAATAAAATATGTTATGTATGGGTACGTCATATCATGAAGAGAATTCTATGTGTATGATTTACATGTTCTCATTGGCAGTTTTATCCCTTATTTTGATGCAGCTCGGTAATTTTGGATGTGAATTTAAAAAAAAAAATTATGATCTTTTTTTTAAAATTATCATAGATATGTGCACTCAAATAGATAAATTGATAATTAATGCAAGGCTCAGATTTGAAATTTAAAACAGAACTATTCTTCTAAGGATAAAATCGAACACAAAATTCAACGATCAGATCAAAATCAGCATATAGTAGTTTACTTTATCACGATCGTATGTTCACAGAGGTTAGTAGATTTCCCGTTCTTGGCGTTAGATCAAAATTTTGGCGAACATTATATAAGCCAAATTTCTCTTGACTTGCTTTTCGCTTGCTTGTCTTCTTTCATGTTCATGAAAATTTCATATCAAAATTTTGAATCATTATAATAAGTTTAATAAATAATATAATTTGTGCCTGAATGCGTTTGTATGTGTACTGTTATGACGATGTATGTCCATGTTTGTGTATACTTGTGAGTGTGCGTGCTTGTAATACATGTGTGTGTATACTTGAGAGTTATGTTTCAAATATACATGTGCAAAAATTAAATGCATTTATTACAACGTGTGATTAATGGGATACTATTTGTAATAACAGCGAGTAATATCATTTGTCAATATGATAAGTTTATTAATTACTTTTACCTGTTATTATTAATAATAACCAATTAATCATATTAACCGTAGCACATATATCAGATTTTTATTTCTTTAGAAACAATAAAACATTAAAAGAATATGTGTAGCAAACGCAATAACGAAAGCAAAAGGAGATTGTTATGAGGAAAAGTTTTACATCGAAAATACATTTATACACATTATTACCCAAAATTCGCGAATCTTACAACCAGTGGAAACAGTTCTCTAGTTATTTTCCATTAAATTTTAATTAGACTTTCCAATAGTAAAAGCAAGCGTTATTGGCTTAGCTACGAAATTACATTCTGTTTGGAGATAAATTAGTAAAATGTTTAAATATTTACGAGCTAAAGTATCCTAAACAACATGATAAATTCATAAAAGAAATAAGTATAGGGATTTTAAATGCTGTTTATGAATTGCACAAGTAATCTGAATGCATTTGAACAGATTGCATACCTATCTAATTCCCTTATCTGTCTCTGGCAATGGACCATCATTGTAATTTATGATTACGTGTTCGCAGTTGTTTTTATTTCTTACTATTATCATTGAAAAATTCTGTAATTATGCTCCTACGAATAATGTAATAATACGGATGATTCCGAAACAGGCATAATTAAGCAAACTGTTAAGACAATGATATGAAATACAGTTGTGTTAAGCATGTTTTTTTTATATATATATGCTACCATAAAATAACATGAAATGTTCTGAACTTTCTTACGGATAATCTCTACGAATTATGAAGGAGGATAGATTAGAATTAGATAAAGAAATTATAAATTCTATTTCAAAATAAGAAATGAGATTGTGTGTGTTGCTTCTGTATAGGACAAACTGTTTGATTAGTAGCTTTAAAATTTGACATAAATATAATTTGGGAGGTGAAAATATGCGCCAAAAAGAGATTTTTTTGAAATTTTAATTTATTAAAAATTTAATGATATTTTTCTTTATTTTCCCATTACAACTTTTGAAAATATTATTGAAAAAAAATTATACCATTTAAAATTTTTTTAATGCGCTTAATGATATCAGTTTAATTGTCGTGCAATTTTCAACTGCAGTTTAAAAATTTTGAAAAGTATTTACTTTTTATAATTTTCAACAATGAATTTCATTGTTGTAATGAACTTCAAGCCGTTTTCATTGCAATTAATTGATTATTTAAGCGCATGATTTCCTCCTATTGCTGAAAGTTAATGAAAGGATTTTTTTATTAGTTGCACAGTTGATATGAAGAATCAGAAAATAAAATCGTATTACTACAAAAGACAGAGTATAAAATAGATCGCTTAGGTATTTAATGGTAGTATGACGGTAGGTACTCAAATCCATAAAGAAGTTCATTTCACAATAAGAAGAGTAAATGAATAGTTTTTAAAAAAGCACTTCTTTTTATATTTGTCATAATTAGATGAGAAAAGTACAGGGTGTTTATAAAGTCCTGGACCCATTTTGATGTTTAATAACTCATAAAATAATAAAGATAGATTTAAATTAATAACATAAATGTTTAAATAGACTCAAAAAGTTTCATGACCCTTGTCAATGAACTTCCACGTGTGCCCACTTCGTCGCACGGAGAATATCAAGTCGATAGTCAATTTCACGCCAGGTAGCGACAAGCATGTCGGCATCCACAGAGCCATTTGCGCACATTATGGCGATTAACAATGCCAGAAACATGAAAGGATGCTTCATCGGAGAACATTATGCTCTTCAGAAAATCAGCAGCATCTTCTATCCTCCTTAGCATATCTGTTGCAAAGGCCATCCTCCTAGGCCTATCGTTCGGTTCCAAAACTTGAACAATTTGAACTTTGTATGCATGCAGTCTTAATTTTTTCTTAATAACCTTGTACACCGTCGAAATTGGCATATCCAATTCTGTTGCCGCTGATCTCACAGTTATTCTAGGATTGTGTAAAAATGTCTCTCTGACACGCTCAACATCAAAATCACTTGTGCAAGGACGTCTGGAACGTTTCTTATCTTCGATACTTCCAATTTCTAAAAAAATCTTTTTCAACCGCAAGATGCTGTTTTTGGATGGAGGATCTTTTTGGTAAATTCTTCTGAAATTTCTCTGTGCTTGCACTATCGATTTCATTTCTATGAACCACCATAAAATCTGTGCTTTCTCTTGTGGTGTACGCATTCTCCTTAATATCCACTCGAATAAAACATCACATACAAAAGTACTACATACAACAAACACATCAAAAGTGAACATAACATTGCAATAGTTGCCAAAAACAAAAGAGAGAAAAATGCAATTAATGAGCAGACAATATTTAGAAAAGTACAGATATTTAGACTGGAAAATGAAATTATCTGAAATTAACCACACGCGCAGACGATATTTACAAAAGTAAAAATATTCAAACCTGAAAAGGAAAATATATGAGTTATTCCATCAATAAATGCCATAAGTTTGTTTATATCTTTATTATTTTATGAGTTATTAAACATCAAAATGGGTCCGGGACTTTATAAACACCCTGTACTTTCTTAAGGGAATCATGTGCATCAAATTAAGAATGAAAGATTTAATTAGATTGAAACGCAGCCAGTATTCCCGGATATAAATAAAGATATCAAAAGGTGACAAGCCAAGTAATAAAATTCATTACATGTGCGTAATGAAACTAATAATTAAACAGTTTCAAAGAAATAATATTTCATCCTCCTAACTTTCTCACTTAATTACTTCAGGCTAGTGCAATACAGTTCGTCCATTCATTAACTTCCTCTCCTATATGGTGGATCCATTGTAATCGAGGTCCAAATAAGGTTCAGGTTCATTTCAAAACCATTAGAAGACATTACATTTTCCTCCTGTTTACTTCCTCATATATGAAGTATGCAATAAGAAATTACTTTTACGTATACGAAAAAAAAAAAAAAATACGTACGCTTGTGCATAAAATTTCCATTCCTATTGAAACATTAATGTTTAGGCATACATTCCAAAAAAGAAAAATGACTTTAAATGAAATAAGGAATTATATTTTAAGTATTTTTTAGCCAATTAATATAATTTTGAAAAAATAGAAAATCTAAATTTTCTATAGTATCCTTATTTTTAAATTAGCCGGCGTCCTGGCATAGGAGTAGCGCATCTTCCCCGGGCTTCCAGGGTTCGAGTCCCGGTTTTTTCATGGTTGTTCTATCTGTGAGATGTGTGAATGTGCCCTCCTGTAAAAAGGGGATGTGTAAGCGAATGAGTGATGCGTGAGTAGTCAAGTCGTACTCTTGGCCCAAGTTGGCTCTACGATAAAAAACAAGAGGCTCTCTTCCTTAGGCTTAAATCGGCTGTCTTTGAACAGCGGGCTTGTCAATGGCAAGTGCCATAAGAAACAACATCCTTAAGTTATATTTAATAGTATAACTGAGACATGCTGACATTCTAAATTAAAAAAAATTCAATTCTTCTGCAGTCAAAACTGAACGAGAACGAAGCCAATCACAATAGCCTCTTGAAGATGGCATCCGTTGATTGGTAGATCTTCCTAAAAATAGTCATTGAAATAAGCTAAAATATTAATAATATAGTCTTAAAATATTCTTAATATTTTGTACATAAACTGATTCAAACGAAATAAAAAATCCTCACTTCATGTATAGCATTTTTTTTTTTAAAATTTAAAGAGTGTTCCTATCTCTAACAATTAAAAAAGTAACTATTATATCACATTAAGGTAGACTCAATTTATATTTTTTCATTCATCTACTTTTTAATATTTAATTTATATGTCAAGAACAATTTGTCTATTTTAACTAAATTCATATGTAAAACGCAAATAATTACAAGATTGTAACAATGAATTGTTCACAAATTCAATTCTTATTATATCACAGTGCGAGACATTAAACACAACCTTTTGTTGATAATCCTACTATCCTACCAATTTGCTACTTTTAATTTATTTCACAATTTCTTGTCCAGTCAAACTCTTTTGAACACAAATTCAGAAAATCACTCTATAAAACTCCCCCAGTAGGTCCTCCAAATGAACCCTGAAATCGGATTCATTTTGAGCGACCGTATTTACTATTAAACCGACTTAAATCTCCGTACTTAAGCAAATTCTTCATTCATCGTAAGCCGGCCCGAGTTAGTTAAAATGAGCGGAGTCTGCTTACTTGAAGGTAATCGCCAAGTTCGCGTTGTCTTCTAATTAATTGCGGACTGCTGTCTTGTTATGCTCTAAGCAAATTGCACGCTTTTCCCTGACAAGGCACCGCCGTTCCCTTTCTGGAGGGCCGGTGGGGAATTGGGAGAGGACGGGTGGAGGACATTTCAAGCCACACGAGGCAAGAGATGTAAGTTTGGAGCGAATGCTTGTCCAGTAATGAAGAATTTTTCATTATCAGCTGGAAATCATTCATTAATCAATCATTCCATTATCAGTCTTTTGTTGCCATTTCTATTTGCACTGTTTTCTGATCCAAGTATTTCTTATCTAAATTAATTTATGTCAATCTAAACAAGTTTTTCGATTTCTTGTATTTGTGTGTGTATTATATATATATATATATATATATATATATAATGATATTTTAAACTCTTAATTTAATCCAAATTAATTTCCAAAACTTTATCTTGATTTAGCCCATCGTAAATTCATTCTAAAATATTCTCTTATTTCTTGATCCAATTCCACTTTCGGTTTAATTAATTCCTTTGTAAAAATAATGCGACATCAGTACTACGTATCAAATGAAAGTGTTCCCTTTCGTTGTCCTTGAAAAGGTGTCAAAGGTCACCACGTGTATTGAATTGGCGCTTGGCCAGAAATCCTATCTTATATAAGACTAGTGATAATTTTTTCGTCCCTTTTTTGCCTTCTTTCTTACTTCTGCTTTTGTGCCGCATTGCGCCTTCCTGTAAATAATCATGTTTGTCTTCCGGGAGAGAAGTGAGAGAATAAAACGAAATTAAAGATACAAAGTCTCTTCGCTGCTTCGAACCTGTATTCTGCTTCAACCAAAATAATAATGTTACATATATATACATGTGTGTGTGTGTGTGTGTGTGTGTGTGTGTGTGTGTGTGTGTGTGTGTGTGTGTGTGTGTGTGTGTGTGTGTGTGTGTGTGTGTGTGTGTGTGTGTGTTCAAATAAGAAACAGAGCTTCCTTAGTCCATCCTGAACACAATAACCAAAAAAAAGCTAAAGCTTGGCATACAACTTTATTACCCAACTTATAGAACTGTATTAAATTCTGAATCTATTTCGTCAACTAGTTCATTACAACATTCTATACTATACTATATGTGAAAATTTCTCAAAAATTCAGAAATATACATAAATGAAATTTTGCAAAACGTAATCGCCCTAAAATACTCTGTTTGTGTCAAATTTTAGAAACAATCAATTTAATGGAATATAGCATATGCAAACTGTCTTTTGTTCTTTCGAGGTAAGTATTTGAAAAAACTGAAGGCAGCAATCGAATATTTGATGACGAAAAATGCTCCTGATCTGGCAACTTTCTAAAAATATTAATATACTAAGTTCTATATGTTTAGTTGTATCACGTTTAGAATTAACAGTGTAATTGAGAACAAGTTTGTCAGAATGAATTGTTTTGAAAAGGTTTCATTACATAAATTTTATAAAATATTCAACAAGTTTTTGAAGAAATTGATATTTTAAATATACCTTTTAGTGCTTTTGCTTCTTTGTTTGTCATAATTGCTCAGAAGCAATGCTCTTCATTGGCTCTTATGGGAAATATGCTATTCAAAATGTTTTGTATGAATATTTTGACCATGCCTTAATGCACAAATTTTTGGGTTATAATTAAAATGAATTAATTAAAACAAATTTCAAGGAATGAACTAATTAAAAAATTCTTAAAAGATGGAAATATATTATACATATCTTGCTTACGTAATATGTGCATGCCAAAAATTTTTACTGTAACTCTTAACCCTTTTCTAATAAAAGAGTTAAAATCAAATGTCTAAAAATTTGTTTCTTTTAAATATTTTTTATCTTTGAAAGCATTCGGCATTTGAAGATCTGATATTTTTTATTATATTTAACAATTTATGATAGGTTTTTAAGATGAAATTTTTTTTATTTTAAAATCTTTCAAATATTTATAAATTTAAATTAATCTCAGTTGTTATCAATTTTAGGTAATCTCAGGTATTTACCAATTTAATGTCTTTCAAATAATTTTTAAGAGTAAGGATTTGTAAGTTTTAAATTCTCAACATATTTTTGTAATATATAATATAATATATCTAATATAATATAATGTTATATCTTATATAATGTCCTCATCATTCACTAATTATAACTTTATTTTTTCTTCTTTCTTTTCATTCTGTAATGTTCACTTTAAACAGAATTTTTCTCGATAATGTTTGTTTTCCTTCAACAAATAAATTCCTGCCAGCGCCCAAAAATCTTTTAAAAAAAGAAATATAATAAATATAATTAAATTTCTTCAATACATCATTGAAAAAATGATTTACCTTAGATATTAAATCGAAAGGAACCTGATCCAATTATAAGGGGTTCTTTGATGGAATCGGGTCTGATAGTTTGAACTCGCCTCCTCAAAATCTATCCATTTAACCTGTAAATCACCGGGAATCAAATAATTCTAAAATGCTTATTAAAAATAAATGCTAGTACAGTGGGAACATGTGTTCAGGATTTACAAGATGAGCAATAATTATGTTGAAAATTAAGAGTGGTTGACCAAAAAAATTCTGCAACCATTAAATTAGTTCAACAAAATTGGTTGTTAGGGTATTGTTGAAATAAATTTTATGTTGGTTTCAAGGACTTTGTTGCCTGTATCAACAAACGAGCTTAAGTATCTTATTAACTGCTTAAGTATCCTTATTAAGATATTATTACAGACTTCCATATAAATATCAGTATACGTTGCTCAAACATTGCATACAAAAAGTGATTAAAAAATAATTTCAGATTTTATAAAGAAAAAGACAAAAAGTTCCAAATTATATAACTTTAAAATAAAGAAGTTTCTTTGATTCATTTCCAAAAAAGGAGGCAAATTCTCAGATTTGGCCATTTATAAAAAGCATATTTCAAACAAACTATATTAGTTCATAATCTTAATTAAAACATTCATGTTATTTTATTTATTTAAAATTTTGCAGTGGGATAGAGTTAAATAAGATAGTTTTAATGGAGTTAAGTAAATAAAAAGGATCAAATAAAAATAATGAAATGAAACCCAATGTAAGCACGTAAAACAGCACATATTTCGTTATCATCAGCTCATACCTTCGTTTAGAAAAACAAAATTACATCAATGTAAGTTAATTATTTTATAAATCAAAGGAAGCTACTCAAATCCCTCTGATATTCAAAAGCTTTACTACAGGTATATCTAAAATGAAATAATTTAACAAGAGGGAATATTTTCTTTCGACTTCATTATATATAAACAATTTGAAGCCTTTTCCATTTCTTAATATAATGAGCCGAACTAAATCTGTCTCTTATATATTTTTTGCCTCACCAACTGCAGCCAAAATTTGAAAAATATTTACAATTCTGATCATGAATCCAAAGAAAAAAAATGCATCCATCTACCGTTTGCCATTTTTAAGTTACCGTGTTTGCACGAAAGGAAAAAAAAAGCAGACTTGCCTTACAAGAATTTTGTTCAAAATTTAAAAAAAAAAATAATTAAAATTTTGTTGTAAAGTATATGGATTAAAATTTTATCTTTATAATTCACTGTTCTTTTGAATTGCTGTGTTCACTGGTAAACAGACATACAAACATAATTCCCCAGAGAATTTTAAACCGTAGTAATACATCTCGATTTCTAATATCTTGACAATCACAGTGCTTTTGCATTATATATTTCATACATGAGAAATAGAAATATATTTTTTTGTATGACTTCAAAGACAAATTAAGAGCATATTTAAGTTGATTATTGCATAAGGATCATTATCTGTTATAAATATGTTTAATAGAAAAAATAAAAAATAAATTTTTATTCGAAATATTCAAACCTTTTAAGATTGTTACATACTCTTGCATGACTTAGGGAAGTTCTTTAAACTATATTTGTGCTTTCAAAATTATTACTTGACGATTTGCCATTCTGTTGTATCGAAAACAGATGAAACAAACTTTGCCTTTTCATGTTTCGACAGGGATAAGAGTATTTTTAATTATGAAACTTTGCCGTAAAATTAATATAGTAAATATATCTTTTTATATACAATTTAAAAGGATATTTTAGGTAATGGCGTGTCAAAGTATTCTTCGAGTAGATATTTCTTTACAAAAAGAAATTCTTTTAGCTTATTAAATAAAATTATTTGACTTTCTAATTGATTTCTAATAATTAATTAATTAAAATTAATTAAAAATGAAGGAACTGCGCTGCTCCAGATTAAGAATGTGAAACTACTGAATTTTTTCCATTAAAAAGATTTGCCTTGAATTAACGTCAGTCTTCATTTCATCGTTAGATATTGATACATAATTATCTGGAACTAATGATAATTAATTGAAAATTAAATTGATTATCAAAGCCATTGTATGTTATCCAAGTCTTAAGTAATATATTTTGGGATTACTGAAATTTATAAGAGAAACATATATATATGATATAATATTCCTTAATTTTTGTGACCAAACATGACTGCCATACTTGGCTCAGCATGTATCTCATAACATCCCGTACACAATTTCCAGCAAGACAGACATAAGACGTCACAAGCTGTAGTCAAAAGGGATTACATTTGTGGATGTATTATGGAAATAGATCCCCAACTAATGGACTGGAATTTAAGGGTGGAATATACTTCCCTAGAGCATCTGCCCGATCCCCCTCCCTTCCGAATATTTGCTGTAGTGCATCCCCCCTGATCCTTTACTGGATTCCACAGTCGCACCCTCGTGAAAGGATCGAATAAATCTTTGCACTCCTCCAATTATTTGGCTCGTAAGATGAGGCTGATTTCTTATTGCTTGCCACACAGAGCGCGAGGATTTGGGTTGACTTAGGCATGCATTTATGGGTGTCCTAAGGCTATGTCAGGGCTATACATAAACTGAGTACTGTTGCCAATCCGCAGATAAGAAATATAATCAGCACTAATGATTGCTTTTGTGGAGTTGGTTTAATATTATGCAAGGTGTCGCGGTGAGAAAAAATTCAAAAGTAAAGGCTTATATTGAAATTTGGTTTATTTTAATCATAGCAGTATTACGTTTTGAATCACCACTTGAGATATCTTAGAGTGGTCCTAGATACCTTGATATAATAATAATATTTGAACTAATACCCAATCTTTTCACACTTCTACGTTGCATGTTTGGAACTTCTCGATGGTGTGTACATATGGGGGGATTTATATTCAGGTTTCAAACTTGAGACCTTTCATTTCTACGTCATGACTATATCGCCATGTCATAATGGTCCTGTCCCTGATTGACACAATCCAGATATTATTAATTATGAAAATGTGTAGACATTGGAAAGAGATTTGTTATAGTTCTTATTTATTTAAATTTTCTATGAAATGTTCGTGACTATGCTCACTGAAAATAATTGTTTTGAGAAGCAATTACACGCTGATTAACTCTTGTACAGCAGTTTTTAATTCATTTCAGTTGTCGCTCACTTATTACTCTTCCGTTGCAGCACTTCGTTTATCCATTCTTTCCTTTACACGATGTTTTCAAAAGAAAACTCAATAATAAAATAAAAAATAAAAAGACATCATAATATATCAATCTCAATGGTCTTAACTTGAGGCAAAAAATATTGTTAACCTCATACATTCATCAGAAAATCGTACTGTGGTCGTACGTTGAAATACTGCAAGTTGGGTAATGGAAACAATGCATTATTTCACACACAAAAATCCCATTAATCATAAGCTGCAAAAACAGAGTCAAGACGTGAACAAAGGATATTACTTGTAAAAACTGACAGTACTATTAGAAAAAATTAGTTATTCGAAAGCAATGGTAATTACGCAGCATAATAGAGAGCATAGTTAAAACTTGCTCAGTGAACAAATTCCAGAGAGTTTTATAGTCTTTCAACAATGTGTCAAGATTTAAAGAAGAATCTTTACATCTAGGATCTTAATAAATGGAAAGTAAAGTCTTGTAATTTACAGAACTTTCATTTTTGTCCCCAAAATCATCAGATTCATCGGTAAATCGCCAAATGATGGAGTAAATCATTGACCTGGCCTTGTCCATCGTTGTTGAGACAAACTTTGCTGGAAAACAACACAAGAAATTCAAATAACAGGTTGTGAAAGTTGGGTATTGCGAAAGGAAGTTTTATTCCATAAAAAAACTATATTCTACAGTGTATAATCTAAAGCAATCCACAAATTACATAGTCTTCAATTTTGCCACCAAAATCGTCTCTAAATGGGCCACAAATGCGTTGCCAAATCGAGAGGGAAGGGGACATCTGTTCAACATCCATCATAGCTATCTGTGAAACTGACTTCCTTATCAGGGAACTAAGTGCGCTGGAAGGCAGCATTAAAAATGCGTAATACGACTTATAAATAAAGTATAATTATTGGTAATAAAGATGAACCTGTGTGTTTTTGTGTTCTACAGAACATACCACTTGACCTTGAGCTACCAAATTTAACACATGTATGAATTAGAATGTGAACCCTTTTTTAAAATTTTAATAAGTATTGTTATTAATTAAAAATTAAGCAAAATTTGGCATTTTACTATGATAATAACTTCCGAAAATATCACAAATAAAAGATTTTTTACAAAATCTTATAATTTAATGATTTATATTTTCAATGAGGCCAATGTTTTAATCTGTAAATTACTTTTCTATTTAATGAAATTTCAAACAATATTTTAAACATATTTTCGAACAATTTAGATGAAATAAAAATAAAATTTAACTAAAACGAACACGTAACCGTATATTAGAAAAATTAGTTTTATCAATGTATTGCCATTATATCGATAAAGCTCAAATCGAAAGATTAAGTTAATTTTCATTGCAAACTAAACCCTAAAAAATGTAATTTTCAGTGCATGTCTTTATTAAATGAAACAAATGATTAAACAATGATATGTAGTATTTTCTAAAAATTAAATGCCAGGAAATTTTTTCTGACGTTTTAAGTATCTATAAAATTATTAATTCAATTTAAGACAAATATTGCTTAATAAATACAGGATATCCATTGCAATCAGGATCCCAATAGTTAATTTCTAAAATTTCAGTAATAATTGTATACATCTAATAAAAATGCTCTAATTAAAGTAAATAATTATATAGTATTCAGTTTAAATCAATAAATGTTTTAATGAATTACCAATTTTAAATTTTTATACAGATCCTCTGTCCTTTAAGTCATATTTAATCATTCTTGAGGCATTAAAATTATAAATAAAAAAATCCATTTGCGATTAAAACTGATTGAGTTATGAAAATCTGAATAACTCTAATCTAGAAAAACTGGAGCTTTTAGATCTACATTAGAAAATACGCCAGATTACGTTAGATTTAGAAAATACGCCAGTCAGCATATGGAATTCCCCCAAGGATGAATTTCCGATACTATTTAAATTGGTGATTGTCCTAAGATAATGATATTCAAAGTTTCATAAGTCGGTCAGACTTTATCACAGAAGATTGAAACGCTAGCTTATCAAGGTTATTTAATTAAAAATGATTTATAGGATCCTAGGATTCATAAAAATTTAGTTTTTATAATTGTTTTCAGAAATAAACTATGAAAAAATATTACTTACCTCATTTAATCTATTTTGAAATTAAAATCGAAAACTAAATTTTATGAAGAATCAGAGCATTTTCTTACTGAATAATTCCCTGAGGTATTGTATTAAATATAAAAGAATATTTTATAGTACGCATAAGACTTCAATGCGGAAGGATTCGATTTTCTGTAGTCATATTTTTAAAAAATATTTGGTTTCAGTAAAAAGGTTTTTATACTTAATGATTTTTTTTCAATTAAGTTCAAACCTTGCATTGCTGACAGAAAATTAGAGAGCTATATAGTGCAATGAAAAGAACATCTTAGTGTTTCTATAATAGTATGAGTTATATGACTATCAAAATTCGAAACTTAAATATATTTTGCTGAAGAAGCTATTAAGAAATCAACTTACATAAAATATTTGATTGAAAATTCTAGCGAGGCATAAATCCTATCGAAACAGGTGCTCTCAAAAGGCGACCTGTATGATACAATGTGTTAGGATAAAATATAAGATAGAGTGTCGAAAATCACATTATTTCCAAATGCTTTCAGGATGTAATATTTCTTTTTAAATGTAAATTCTTTAATTCCTGAGAATTTAATATCACATTTTTGTTTGATTTGATTTATTTCATGTTGATGAAAAGAAAATTTTTGATTGATTTTTCTCTAATTCCAAATGCTCAAGAGTTTGGTAGTGTTTGGAGATATTGTCTTCTACAGAAGCAAAATATATCATTATTTTAAGAACATAATTTTAAAATAATCGCCTAACTTTCAGGAAATTTCATAATAATAATACTGACGAATTCTAATGTAAAAAAGTTTTTAAAATCGTGCATTTGGTATTATATAAAAATGTTGCGAAGGAGTTTATAGAAAGTAAGGAAATCAAAATAAAATTAAATGTGAAGCAGTAAAATAATATGTTACAGAAAATAAATCTAAGTCACAGTAAAATCAAATAACAAAAGTCTTCTATTTTCTTAAAAATTTAAAATATGTTATAAATGTAACAAAAATTCATTCAAATTTATTTGTAGAACTTCTTTTACTACTTTATTTATTTATTTTTGATCTTCCAAATTTTTGAAAAAAAAAGTATTTTTTAAATTTTGGTTTTCTAAAAGAAACCGAAGTCATTTTGAAACATGAAACATGCAATAAGAATTAATAGTTCCTTTAAATGACTAATCTCAACTAATTTCTTCTTTTATATATAATTTATCTTAAGACTTGTCTTTATTCTTCACTGGTCTGGTTTATCTTAAGATTTGGCTTTATTCTTCACCAAAATTACTAGATATTATGAGGAATTTCGAGTAGATCTGTCTTTAAAAATACATTATTTGCTTTTTCTTATTGGTAAATATAGAGAGGAAAATCATGCATGCAAATTAAATTAATAATAATAAAAAATGCAGTAAAATATTTAGTTTTGAAAGTAAACATTATTTAGGAAAGAATATCAATCTTCAGGAAATTCTACATAATCATCCTAATAATAAACTATATTCCTGATACAATGAAAGCAATTTCTGAAACGCATATACTTTGCAATGTATTCGTTACGTTCAATTAGAGAAAAGTATCTGCTTAGAAAGTATTATTATCTCAATTCTTCATGGCTATATTTATTCGAAGGCTCTGATTTCTTAGAAAATCGTCTGCTTTTTTTAACTCTTGGATTTTCATTGCATCACACAATAAGTTATTTCTGGTAATATCTGGTTTGAGAGTATTCTTATATTTCATAGAGTGTCTTCGAAATGTTTTGAAATAGATGTAACAATAGATTCCGATACGTGCAGTAAGTAAGAATACATTATCATATATATGTTTTATCCATAAGAAAAATATTGGATCAGAAAACTTCAGCAGTATTATTCTTTTTATATTATTGTTATTAGATATTTCTGATTTCTTTAGAAAATCGTTTGATATATTTTTCTTGTCTTTCATTTCCTCACAAACTGATCTTGCAACATTTAGCATCAGAATATAATTTTTTTTTGTAATCTCAAACCAGAAATCCTTTATAGATATTAAATAAAACCAAATCTCAGATAAATGAGATCGGTTATTTTTGTTGCGGTTTATTATGTTACAAAAAATTATTCCTGTGAAAGTAATTCTATCAAATAAATATTTTTTTCGGATAATATATATTTTATGTATAAATATTTTCGTGGCAGTATACATACTTATTTGCGTATAAAATGTTTTTAATTTTATGCGAATCACTACCGCGTACGTCATTAAAGTAAGCATAATTCTGCAATATTATGAATGTACATTGTATTTTTATAATTAATACTACAGTGAATCTGTCTCAGTACCATGTAAAATACGGAATATTAAATAGTAACTATCATTTCCTATATTTTAAAATTTAAATTTTTGTTTATACATCACTGAATGAAATATGGTAGGCTTAAATTCTCCAATATATTGAGAAAAAGAGACTACTTTATAAAAAACATTCATAAATCTGAAATAACATTCAAACATCAATTCGCTGTGAGATTTTACAAGATAATTTTCAAAGTCTTTATTGACGCATTATAAAATACATGTGTATTTTAAAATAATTAAATAAAAAAATTAATTAAATTTAAGGAAATAGAAAAGGCTCTAAGTAATTAATTTGAGAAAAACTGGGACATGGAATGTTTGTAATCGTTGTAAAAAAAATTGCTTTTCTTCTTTTTAGAAAGATATTGCAATTAGAAACTTAAAATAAATTTTTGAATTTATGACTTAAATTAATTAATTTTTTTCTAATATTATGCAAACATTTAAAGTTCAAATATAATTTTAAAAGTCTGCTTCAGATTTAAAAAGAATTTTTGGTAAAATATGGAGTTTTGGGTATTAAATTCTTTTAAAAAGCAATAATTAAAAATTTGTAAACAATTCTGTGGTTTCATTTGTGAAATAAAACTATAGTCAAACAAAACTACAAATAATAAACAATATTTGAAATAAAAAAAACTTTTTGCACATTATTTAGACAGACTGATAGATAAAGATAAATTCGTGTTAAATAACAAAACAATTTTAAGATTCATTGAAATTTTTAAGGAAATTATTATAAAGCTATATTTAACCTTTAACATTAAATTTAAAATGAAGTGTAGATTTCAGTAAATTTCTTTACAAATTATGCTAAAAAATACCAAAATTAAGAAAGCAAGAATTAGAAAAAAATTGAATCTTTTTAATATTTCTAATTTAAAAATTATTGGAAAAATCGATGAAAGGGTCATTGCAAAAATCTTTTTTTTTTTCTAAATAGATGTTAATTTTTTTAAATGTAGAAAAATATCAAAAGAAAAAAGAATAAAGATTGTTTCTGTATTCGTTCCATCACCTCAAATATATGTGAAAGGGAAAAAAATGATTAGAATAACCTACACAAAAACAGAAAAGTAGACCTATCTTCATATTTTGATCATCAACGATGGGTAAAAACGCCAATATGAAATATTGATAGCAACAGCGAAACAATATGATATTTATTTCAAGAATAATATGTAATGTAATAAATACTTTTACAATTTTTTAAAGTAGATTGAAATTAGAAATGAAAAATCATACGGCAAAAAGATTGTTATAGCTAAAAAGATTATTTTTGGAATTTTAAGATGATTTAAATCATTTTTTGAGATAATATCATTGAAAGTTATTGCGGAGAAACACTAAAATTTGTCTAAATTTTAATTAAAATTTCTAAAAAAAAATCACACTGAGTTGCGTATTACTCTCCAAAGTATATATGGGCTTCGGAACTAGAGGGTGTCAGGTTCGAGACCCGACCCCACCAAAGAACCATCGTGTAAGCAGGTTTTTGGATCATGTTAAATCCGTCAGGGCCAAACGTCCTCCCGTTGGTTTGGTGTGGAAGTTTGGAGTGGGGGTTCCAGCTCAGATATTATCCTTGCCATCTGACCGTCGTTCAAAAGTATGAAGTTCCTCCCAAAATAGCTCTAGTGTTGCTTTAAAAACGGTACGGGACGTTAATATAACTAAATTAAACTAAATTGAAGTATATATATGTATATATATATATATGTATATATATACCTATCGCGTTAGCTCTAAATCAGACAGTCGAACGTGTAGAATATCAGCACACACACACAAGTATTCACAGACTTATAAATACTTATTTTCTTCTATTAGTATAGAGATAAGAAATAACTTGCGCAACTTCAACTTGCGCAAATATGCTTTAGTCACGCATCACGTATTTTGCAAGTGAAAATAGAACGCAAAGTCACATAAAATTGTGAATCAACTTGTTATTAGACTTTGGATGGTTTGAGCAGTTAATTTTATATGATCATTTGTCACGTTTTAAACCCCTTTTTCTCGGAATGCAAAACTGCACTGTTTGGTATTTCTCCAGTATGCATTATCTGCATACAGACACGTAAGCAAAACAATTTTACAGATACGAAATTCTTAAGATGAGATGAGAAAAAAAACATAATGAAGTTTATTTGATATTTTATATTATGAATTAATATCCTATTGCTTTTATTTTTATCGAATTTTGTCAAAAAAAAAGATTGTTTTTTTTTTAACTAAAGTAATGTTAGATATTATTTAAGATATTATTTAGTAAAGTAAATTTTAATACGAGATAAGATATTAGATATTAGTAAATTTTAAGATATTATTTAGTAAATTTTATACATAAACAATAAATTTTAATTTTACAAGTATTTTTAAAATTTTCAGATCTATTCTAAAATCAAAAGTTAATGTAATCAAAAGATTTTAGAAGTTTCAATAAAAGAAAAACGTTGTTATTAATTTATTTTATTGAGATATTTCTGATACATGTTTAATTAAATAAGTAAACATTTTTGAATTACCATTTCATATAAGAACTGTAATATTTTATATTTCAAGTTATTTTTAAGATACTTAAAAATATAATATTTTTCCTTTTTACATATAGTTATATAGACCTTATAAAGTTAGCATATAGTTATATAGTTAACATATAGTTCTAATATAGTTACATGTAGTTTCTCCCTTCTCTTTCTGTTTAAACTATTTATAATACGTCTGTCATTCCTAGAAAATCGTTAATGAAACTATTGATTAAATTATATTCCTTAGAAATATTTATATTCTAACAATCTTATTTCAAAATAAGGAATTAATATGTTTAAATGTAACAATAATAAAACTTTTGCGTTTCGAAATGTTCTGAAAATAAATGTAAGCATTGTTTCAGATTATTTTCTAAATATTAACTATATTTGAAACTAGTTAATTTTTTATAAAATTGTTTCATAAAGCATTTCAAATGCAGATTCGTTTATATTATTTATTCATTAAAACTATTAAATAATGATATTTTTTTCTAAAACAAAGAATCAACCATTTATTTCCCGAGGAAACAGATTTTTTTCTTTTTTTTTTCATTTACAGAAGGTCTAAAACGTAGACACTCATCGAAATTTCCAGTTCGAATTTTTTGACGATTACTATACTTTGTCTATTCTACGCATACGAGAAAATAAAATCATTACTTAAAGAATGAAATGATTAAGAAAATCTCGCTAGATGAAATTATAGTAGATAATTCAAATAATTATTTTATAATATTTTAGGTTAGAGCTCGGAATTTCTTTCTTTTTTTTTTCAGGCAGAATTTTAAACTATCATGCATCATGATTTTTCAGAGTTGTAATAAAAAAAGTAAATGCTCATCAGGTGAAAACCTGGATATTTTCATATTACCTTCCATTAATATCATTATAAAATGAGAAATTATATATGTATATGTTGAATTACTACAAAGTAGCTGATCTTCCAGGGATATTCATTGGATTTAATTTAGATTAAATTTTTCATTCAGTATTTGATGTTCATCACTAGCTTAAACATGGAATCTTACGCAACAAATTACACATTATTTTAATAGCCTTACACATGTTCTGATTGTTCTATAAATGAATCTTCTTGATGGAATCAAATGGCAAGATATCATAGAACCATCAGGAATGTTTCTAGTTGTCTTGTAATCTTATTTTTTCTATATAGTCTTTTACTAAATTGGCACTTCTTTCTTATTGCACATTCAAAGATCATAATCGATAAACAAAAATGTCTCTGTTTTTCTTTCGATCGAAAAAAAAAAGAATAATTGAATATTTGAGGAAATTTTGAGTTACACTGCATTAATAGAAATTATTTTTGAAATCATTTCAATATGTATTAAATAATTTTCAACACGTTTCAAAATCTCAGAAAAACTGCCTTATAAATAAACTGCTTTCATTAAAACGATAATATTTGGAATTTTAAAATGATATCAAAATTATTTTTAAGCAATAACAATTTCTGAAATTATTGTGAAATACCGCAAAAAAGTAAATTGTTCTCCTAAAAAGCTCAAAAACTTGTTCTTAAATGAACATTTCCATTTTCCAACGTATATTTATGCGAAATTCAGTCACTCCAATTCAGACTGTTTGACGCATTGAACATCAAACAGTACTAAAGCAAACAGTACAAACAGTACTAAAGCAAATTCTCCATACTTATTGACAATCGTGAATATTATTAATTCAGAAGAAATTTGCTAGAAACAATAACTCAGAAATAACATTTCAAATGGACGAATTACATTGCCAATATAGTTTGATACAGATTGAGATGGCATGAGTGAAGCAACGGTGTGAACTATTTTTGACGACAAATAGACTTATATTTCCGAGAAGTAAACAGCGCAGGTAAAAGGTAGGCGATATTTCCAACGTCACCATTACGCAAAAACACATAAATACGTAGGCGATGAAATGTCATGAAAATTCTAAGAAAATGTTTGAAATTCAGAAAACTTTCTCTCTTCTTTCTATATATATATATATATATATATATATCACTGACAACTTTCTTATGCTGAAAAATTATTTAAAGTTAATAATAATTGCAACATAATTTGTTTCCCATTATTAACAACAGGTAAATCGCAACTAAAAAAAGAATGAGATTGAAAAAAAAAAAAAAAAACTTTATCGTAAACAAGTAACAAAAAATTTTACTTAAGCATTTTAAAAATAAAACTGCAGCAATTTGGCTGTTAATAAATTTACATAGAGAGAATTTGTTTGTTTGTATATGTCTTTTTATATGAATCTATTATTTCTGACCGATCTTGATGAAAATTAGCTCAAATATCGTTCAAAATTAGCAGAAGGTTGCTCTTAAATTTTTAAAATCTGAAAGTTAAAAAAAATTACAATAAAAATTAAGGACACTTTTGGCATTTTTCAGCTATGTCTTTCAAAATTATTATTTCAAAAAAGGATTTTTCAATATCTCAAATCTCAAAATGTTGTCTTTCCAAAGATATCAATTTCATTTTTTCATACTTTTTTCAAATAAATTGTATAAAGTTTAAAAATATAATTGGATTCAGAATCAGTAACATTATTTTTATTGTTATCAGGAAATTAAAATTAATTTCCTTGTTTCATAAAAACGATCGTGTTCTTTCATCAGTGTTAAAATGAAGACAAAAAAAAATCACATTCTTTTATTTTAACCTTCTTAAATAAGTTTTTCCATTCCCAAAGATGGATTTTTGCAAATAACGAAATGCAATTTTAAATAAATGCATCCCACTTTAAAAATGTAATAAACATAATAATCACTATTCGTGGCAAAAAGACTGAACTTCAAAAATTTATTTATTTATTATTTTTTTATAAAGAATGTGAATTAAAAATTTGAAAATTGAAAAGCATTTGATTTCATTCAGGACAAAATGGAGATAATTTGAAGAGACTTTCAAAATTTTTCACACGTGTATATATATATATATATATATATATATATATATATATATATATATATATATATATATATATATATATATATATATACGTAATGATATTTTAAACTCTTAATCTCAATTTAATTAATTTCCAAGCTTTTATCTTAATTTAGCCCATATTAAGTTCATTCTCTTATTTCATAATCCATTAACACTGTCTCTACTTAATTAATTCAAGAGAAGCTTTATAAAATTGCTGAATCGGCTAAATGCTGACACTTTCACACGCTCGAATAGATAAAAAATGTCCAGTAAGCACATTCTTTTTTAAAAGATCCGTGTGTTTCCCTTACATGTGTTTGACATGCGTCAGAAATTCCTATCAGAATCTTATTAATATATTAGCCCTATGAAGAAATATTTTCCCTATAAAAACCTAAGGTTATATAAGGCGAGGGATAATTTATTTCGGCCTTTTTCCCCACTTCTTCTTTGTGCCGCTGTGTAAATAATTATGCTTTCCCTGCACATCCTGCTTACATATATATATATATATATATATATATATATATATATATATTATTTATTTCCTGTATCTCGAGATTTGGATCAAATTTTATATTTAGATAAAGTTTTGCTTTTTAAGTTTTTCTGTATAGGTGTTTTTCCTGAAGAAATGGGTTTTTACACACACACAAATCATAACTAATGTTAGAATAAGTCTGTTCAACTTAAGCTTCGAAGTATGAGCATTTATTTAATATTTTAGCTTTTTAAATTTACCTATATAGGTGTCTTTTCTGTAAAAACGCGATTTTACATTAAAAAAACATCTTTTGTAGCTAACTATTAGAGCCTTTTTCTATCTGTTCTCATACTGACCATGCCATATAGTGCTATTTTGGACCCGATATCACCATGGTAAAACTAAGACTGAGTTCAAAAATATAAGTAATGATAAATAAACTGTAAATTGAATATTGTAATATAGCAGATTGTTTCGAATAACATGTTAAACTAAGAGCATTCATGATTTTATTTTTTTATTTGAATGGAAGGTTTATAGGTAGGTGAGATTGAAAAAATATGCATATGTTACCTGTATGGGATTTGTATCTAAATATTTTCACCAAAAAAACACACATAAATTTACAAAAAAAAAAAAAAAAAAAAAAAAAAAAAACCCCGAAGATTGGTTTTTCAGATATTTTTAATTAAAGACGAATTTCCACTTATTTTTAATGTGTCTGAATACTTTTAAGAACCTATATATGTTGTTACGGATTTTTTTCCTTCACCGTCGGGTTGATAGTGGTAGTGGTATGGGGAAGAGAACACACAATCAGCAGGCGACAGTAGAAAACAACGACGACGTTTATTTACACGAAGACACGAGATGCAAAGACGACGAATACACAGATGACAAATATTTACACAGCAGAGACGAACAAAGGACAGCACACTACAGACGACAGTAGCCTACAAATAGTAATCGTCCGCAGCACACAAAGTGGCCACACAGAATAGAGCTCGAGAGGGATCCTGCGGAACTTCGCTCTACGGTTTCTCCAATGGCTGAATTTCTCGCTATCTTCTCTCGCTTTAGCTGCCGACTCACTATTTCTCACAATTTTCTGCTACACACAATACATGACGCTGCCTCCACACTAGACAGCAGGATTCGGCACACAGCAGTTCAGTACTCGCTCCACACAAAGCTGGTCATTCGCCGTTGCTTCGCTATTCTTTGGAAGGCTCGTTACTTGTCGGTGACTCCGACTACTCACACATACCACATATCGTGAGAGTGCCGGTGTTTTGTTGTTCCGGGAGGCGGGGCTAGAATCTTCTAGACCAATCAGGAGTATCTCGGTTCCTAGTGGAAGGATCTTTAAAATTTCTCAAATTTTCGAGTATGATCCATTTTGTCGCCAAAGTCACCAAATTCATCGCCAAGTTGCCAAATGATCACCAAGCTTTGGGATCGCTGGCTCGACATCCGGCAGCATCCAATACAGATGACTGTAAAATGGTCTTTCTTATGATGACACCATTCGCGCTGGGAAGCAAAATTACAGGTTTGTAACAATATCATAAAATTGCTTAATTTTTAATGCTAATAAATATCAAAATCTACATGTATGGTAGTAAGAGATTTTTTTTCCCATTTTTAACAAATAAATTCATTAAAGGTCAAAATCAAGCATGAATGAAAAGTAACACTTTCGCGCAGAAGTAACTTTATCATACAGAATTAAATATAACCAACAAGACACATAAAGCTACTTCAAACGGCAACTCGATACAAACAAATTCTTCATTAACCCTATTTCGCGCCCTCACAAAACCTGCTGCCCTGATAACACTTTTACCCTTTTCCTCTTTCCCCGTTCAATAGATACAGCAGAATTAAGGTCAAACACATCATTCCCTAGGAGCCCAGCCCTTATACGAGATAGATAAAACTCTATTAAAATCGCATGAAAGACTGCATTACAGGGAAGCCTGCTCTATAATTATGGCAAGCAAGTGAGCCAAAAGACAAAAATTAAATACCTTCTTTTACAACGGTTATCTATACTTATTCTCCACGCGTCCCGGCTCGCTTCAGACGTCAGGTGGTACAAGTTTCTTTAGTTCGGATCCAAACAATTCCCAGCTTTTGTTTCGCACGTCCTCTAACAATGAACTTATCACGCGCTTAAAAGATTAAACTGTATGCCTTGTTTTATTCCTTTCTGTAATATTTGGTGCTCGCGTTGATTAAAGCTTCAATTGATAAGGGGTGAAATGCATAAAAGCTTTTGATGTTTCCTGGAGGGGGGGGGGAGGTTGTCTCTAAAGTTATGATCGTCTTATCGTTTTTAAGACTTTTTGAGGGACGTTTTAACATTGCAGTTTATTCACAATTAAAAATGTCTGGGTATGGCTGTTTTAGAACAAAGATAATAAATGGAAAGTTCTGTCGTTGATGAGATTGGATTCGAAACATTTTTAAGATTCGTAAAATGTAATGAATAATAAATAGAGAAAATTATAGTCTTTTTTTTTCTTGGGGGGGGGCGGGGTATGGTACTGATTTTACAATGTGAGTATCAAACTGAAATAACTTCCCAGAGGCTTTCTAGATGTCGCTACGAATGCTGATAATTAAACGAATATAAAACGAAATGGCTTAACGTCACTTTTATTCTTATCTCATGCGTTCTCCAGACAGTCATATACAATCGAAGATCACATTTTTGTTGATAAACATTTATATTTATAATGCAACTTCATGAATATAAGTTTTTATTAATATGAAACTAAAATGAAGTGATCTGGTGTATAAAAAATACTTGACTTGACTGTAGCTCTTAGTTCTCACTATAGTCATTAAATTCTCACTTATCAATAAAAATTTTAATCTGCAATGATTAAAGATTATTGATTTAATTCAGACTTATTCCATAAATCGAAAAAAATTAAAATGGCCACAGATATGTAATTGGAAACGATTCCAACATTAATGTCTTGCAACCAATTTTTCATTATTTTCATGATGAGATAGAATTTTGAAATTTCTATACAGTTGTATATGATGAATGGTGATATATGACTCCAAATTTGAGTTATAAATTGATTGATTCATTTGAATTCATTTTTCGTCTTATAAAAGAGTAACATCTGGCAAAAAAAAAAAAAAATTGAGAAAAACAAAATGCAAGATTCGAATATATTTAAAATAATTAGAGGAGATAATAATAAAATATACTAAAGAATACAATGTGACCAATAATTATCATTGTAAAAATACATTTTACGAGTGCACAAAACATAGAAATGAATTATTTATTAAAAATCTGTAAATCAAAACAGAAATTGTAAAAAATCTGACTATGAAATAATACGCTAATAAATTTTACACACAATTGAAATCATAAAATAAAATTCCTAAACAAACAATAAAAATTAGAATGGATTTAGAATGTGATTACAATTTCAATTGACTTTAAGTTTTTTTTTTTTTTTTTTTTTTTTTTTTGTCATTTGACATTTTTATTTTGACATCGAAATTTTAGATAAAATTGACTTAACACTACTAAGCATACTAAAGAAAGCGTGCTTTTCAAAAAAAAAGAAATGTTTCTATTTTTATCATCTAAAATAAAACACTACACCTACATACTTCTGAGCATTTATATAAATATTTTATATATATAAGAATGGATTTAGAATGTGATTACAATTTCAATTGACTTTAAGTATTTTTTTTTTTTTTTTTTTTTTTTTTTTGTCATTTGACATTTTCATTTTGGCATCAAAATTTTAGATAAAAGTCACTTAATACTACTAAGCACACTGATAGAAGCGTGCTTTTCAAAAAAAAAAAGTATTTCTGTTTTTATCATCTAAAATAAAACACTACACCTACATACTTCTGAGCATTTATATAAATATTTTTTACAGGAAATTTTTTTTTTGAAAAAATTGGCAATTAACAGCAAAGAAAGAGCGTGTGCATTATATAATGATTCGTTAATTCACATATGAAATAACCATTTCGTTAATGGAGCCTGATCTTACCATTTGTCATTGATTCATGATTCTTTAACAACAGGAACTGTGATAGTTGGAATATTCACTCGGAATAATACCGTAACGATGTCCACAATAGTTCCATTACAATGTTATCGCTTAATAAAGGAACCGTAATTCTCCCATAGAGACTAATAAGCGTTAGTTGACTATTGGTATAAGTTATTTAAGGATTACTATCCATATCGAAAACTAACTCTCAGTCGTTTGGTACATTTAATACCTTTCGTAATGCATGTATATTTCTATAGAACTTTCGATTTAAAAAGTTTTACTTTTCAAATATTTAATAATTAATAATAAAATAATTATTGAAATTTTTAATTGTAATAGGTTAGAGTTTTAGTGTCAGAATAATTGGCTTTGAAAGTATAGGGTACGTGAGAATTCTTGGACACATTACAAAATTATGTAAAAAATAATTATGATTAATGGCTTTTCTTCAATATTATATATTAATATTATCGCTCGTAAAATTTAATCTCACATCATTATTATTTATCAGACACCAACAGATGGCGCTACATATCACTTGATGATGATTTAATGAGAAACTTTCACTTTGTAGTCATACATGCGATTTTCAAAAATAAGTTCTTCAGATTTTTTTCATATAGGATTATGAAATTTGTCTCGTCATTCAGTTTTTTCAGTTTTTCTCGTGTGCCTACGGTCGGGTCAGAGCAGTCAGTTAGTGATAACATCATTTCCTGTAATAAGGCCTCTGTAGTTTCCTACATGCCTACTATTTCCTAGAATACGTGTAATTGTTGACTGTTGAACTTTTAACTTAATATTCAAGAGCCAGGAGCAATTTTATACTTCATTTCCCGTTTCTAATATCCTTTCAGGCGCGTTTTGCAGTAGCGAAATATACAGTAGCGCGATTGTATAGTAGGAAAAATTATCAAATTTGTACCTTGTCTAGAATGAACCAGTATCACAACTTCAATTTCTATTAAATATTTGAGCTATAAAATTAATTATATGCATTGAAAGTACGTAAATATAAATTATGGAATAATGTTTAGTGAAATCGTTAAATAACTGTAGTTAAAGAACAATTATTAAGCTTTAGATATCAGAAACTAAATACTTAAATGAAAGATTAATAGTTGTTATAGTGATTTAAGTAAATAAAATTGTTATTTTAAAATAAGTAATTAGATTTGTTATCAAATTCTGTTAAAGGTAACTGGCTCTGACTATACCTTAAACTAATAATTTGATTAAAATAGTTTAAAAAATAAATTTCTTCTTTTTATGTTATTGTCCCAAAATTGCTTAGATAATTCCATATATAGATGCCTGAATCGGATTATTTAAATTAAAGAAACTATTTTCTTTAACAAGAGAAATAATTCAGAAACCATTCATGAGTTGTTTCTCTAATAACTTCATTACATCAAGATGGCCAAGTCCCAATATATATATAACACAATCAACTTGGCGACAGTTCTCGGTTGCTTGGCGATTGAATCAGAAGGGGGAAGCGTCGCTATAATATGTAAGTATATTACCATGTTCACATTCATTCGAAGAGGCAAAGAAACAAATGATCTAAATGTTGAAAGATTTATTTGAATAAATGTAAAAAACAAGTTTAAGGATTTTATATTAAAAAACAATTCCTTGTTTTCCCATTTTAGTTTCGAGTTATTGCACTCTTGTACGCACGTAACAGTCAGTAGATAGTTAACCACTTGAAGGATATTTTCCAAAATTTCATATAGATCTACTCATATAGCAGTCAAATCATATGTCAAATTTATTGCCAAGTTCATTTCGCTGTTGACTTTTCATTGTTGCATATGTATCGATAATCAGACTAAGATATATCTTATATAAGAATTTTGTTCAAAACTTGATAGAAATTTAAAATTTTTATATATAGATCTCTCATCAAATTTCACCTGTCTAGCTTCTCGAATTTTTGAATTATCTCGTACACAGACAGAATGATATAATTACGAAAATGTATTTTTCTAACTGAATGGAGGGAATAATGCAGAAATTCGTCTCACCATGACTTTTTCTTTGTATATTTTGTACACAAAAAGTGGTTATCCCCGCCAACTGCATATTTACCAATTGGGTAAAAGAATCAATTATATTCCTAATTCTTTGCACTTTGAATATTATAATATATTGTATACAGCAACTTATTATTTTTTTTTATCTTGCAGGACAAAAAAAAAAATTAGCCTACCAAACGACATTGACAAAACTCTCTCTCGCAGAAAACAATTGAACTCCACCCACTGGGACACTATCTCCTCTAGTCCCCAACTGTGACACGCCCTCCCAAACCACTTTTCTCCTCAAGTCCCCATGATCACTTCTTTCCCCCCTCAACTCATTAGCCTCACCCCTTCAGTGTCCTTTTCCACCCTCCCCAGCCTCGCACTAGTTGGTAATTATATAGCGGCGCATTGATATCCTTTCCTTTTCGAGCGATGATAAATGCCTTTTGTCTGCATCAGACAGTGGGTTCGGCCAGAGGAGTCGATAATTTTGCATTGGCCTGCCATTTTCTGGAGAAGTATCTTTGGTGGCTCAGGCTTTATGCTAATCTTTTGGACTGCAGTATGACTTGGTTTATCAGGAAATGTTTGGGGAGTAGATTGGAAATTGGGTTAATTCGTGCTTGTGCTATAGTGCTTTGGTGCTTGGAGGGGTGTCTATAAAGTGCCAATCTATGTTTAAGTTTGATTACTAGAGATGTAGTCAACGCAGTGCTTAGAATAGTTAAAATAAAAATATATTCTTTGATTTCATTAAATAAGAAATAATTGCAAAATAATTAGTAGGCTTTAACGCTCTATGGTTTAAATGAAAGTATTAAATATCTCATAAAGACAGAACATTCCATTTTTTGCATATAGCTATGAAAGTTTTATATCTCTAGACTTGTATAGCAAATTGTAGCACTTGGAGGGGAGATTTATAAAGTGCTAAACTGTCTTTAAGCTTGATTACTAGTGATGTAGTTAACGCAGTATCCAGAATCCTTATGTGAAAATATATTCTTTGATTTCTTTAAATAAAACATACTTGCATAATAATTCTTGGATTTTAATACACTATAATTTAAATGAAAATATAAGATATCTGACAAAAATATAATATTTTTTTTCTTTTTCTCTGCATAATCTATGATAGTATTATATATTTTGACATTATTCATTTTCTTAATATTATCAAATTCTAATCAGCTTCTATCGGTGTTGCTTTTCACTGTATTTAACATTCAGTAGCGGGCTTTTGTGCCTCGATTCTTTGTCGGAATTGAATAATTAAAACATACTCGCTGGAAACAAATTCCTGCTTTTTCTCTTCTAAAAAAGCAGTGGAGAAGTGTAACATTTTATTGATCAAATCGAGAGAACGGCTTTGCTCTGAAGCTTCCATAGAGGACTATAATTATCAAAATATTATCGAAAAATATCATATTTGAGAATTGATTGTGGGAAAATGTTTCTAAACTTTTTTTACTGCTCTCAAGCTTTTCAAGAAAATGTTCTGAATGACCAATTCCATGGAAAAAGAGAATTTATAATGGACAACACGATTCACAGAAGGTTATAGATGAATAGTGAAATCCATTAATTGCAATTGGGACTGAAAGATTTATCGGACACCTGAAGTAAAGTCCAATTAGTCCACACGCTGACGGATTGCCCGACACGTTTAACTCTAGATAACTTCATTCAGTGCTGCATTCTCAAACGAAAATAATCAATCTCTGAGTAGCTATGATTACAATAATTCTTTAAATTACAATTTATGCTATTTAGCGATTCTAATTATTTATATATTTCTGAATTTTTTTATTCATATTTCAAGTAATGTTATATATTCATAAAAATTAAGTGATTTTTCCCATGACTTTGTTACGTATTGCAATTATTCAAGTTACCATTTCCGATTTTTTTTTTTTTTTTACTCATATTTCAAATAGTGCTATATATTTATAAAAATTTAGCTATTCTTCCCATGAATTTATTGCTTGTTGTAATTATTCAAATGATTTATACATTTCTGAATTTTTGTATTCATATTTCAAATTGTGTTCAAATTATATATTCATAAAAATTAAGCGATTCTTCCCATGTTACTTATTGTAATAATTCAAGTTATCATTTCTGAATTGTTTTACTCATATTTCAAATAGTGTTATATATTCATAAAAATTAAGCGATTCTTCCCATGAAATAGTTGCGAGTTGAAATTATTCAAACATTTCTGAATTTTTGAATTCGGATTTCAAATGACGTTATATATTCCTTACAGTTTTTTAACTGAAATTTATTTTATAAAACTTTTATCAAAATATATGGCAACGCAATACATTATCGGGACTGGAAAAACATCTACCGAAGGCCACGATTCTGGCATCTGACATTTTGGCCTTACTATATTATATGTCAATTCTAGATATTCCTCAATTATTCCTATGTCCTGTTATTTTTATTACGCACTGGAATAGTTGCACATCCGCGCAATATTTCTCGTCATGGCGAATAGTTTGGACAGCATTCCGGGGCACAGTTCCTCATCTCTATTGATCTAAGCGAAGCACAAGAGAAAAATAAATAGCACTCCTAATTCCCGTCTTGATTAATATGTGCCGAAGCGAGGTTTCAATTATTGCAATTCCCCGTTGCCGTAGGAGATCTCTTGGCGATCGCGATTTCTTATGGGTAACCGAGCTAAGAAATTCGGTAATGGAATAAAAATGGCACGCTCCATGAAGACTGATGAAGGGACGGTAAGAACAGAGAAATAGATTGCAATCTGGTATTTGATTTTGGGATTTATACTGCTGAATATTTTTTTTATACAAATTGGCATCTTAGAAATATTTCCTACAGCAGAAGTTTTTTGATTTTAACCTTTAAAAGCATGATTATTTGTTTTGAATTTTAAAAGAATCGTTTATTATAAGAAAATAGTCCTAGGTTACGTAAAAAAAATAAATTTAAAAAATCCTAAATAATAATATGGTATATTTAGTTTGAAAAAAGTTGCATGTAGACATTTGGCAGCATACAGTACTTCCCAAAAATCTAGCTTCATTAATATGATTTTCAAATACAACATCAAATATTGGTAGCTTACACGACAACAGATGAGAAGTGATTTTTAAACAATTAGATAAACCACTTCTTTATAGGGAACTCGGCGATGGAAACTTTCAAATAACACACTGAACTTCGTCACCCACCACATTCAAATGTTAAAAAAAAAAAAAATCGATATAACTTACCCGCCAAAGGTAATGCCAACTTTTTTCTTCCACACATTATTTATTGTCTATAATGTGTGGGGTTAATGCTATGCACTAGCATATATTTTTTCGTGTTTTACGGTGATATAGCAAAATTATTGTTGCCGTCAAGCATTCCTATTGTAAAACTATTAGAATCTTCTTTGCGATAGTATTATGCGATATAATTTAAAATGGGATAATTTAAATTAAATTAATTTTACAAAAAAATTCATATAAAATCATTATTTTAATGCGATGACTTCAAGTTTGCAAGTAACATTTGTAACATACCATTATCTAATATGTATTAATATAAAGACTATAATACTAATATAAATAAATAAAATCAGCAAAACACTCAAATTTTAACAATACCCACGAAAACAAATATCATGCACATGAAAACAAAGTTATAAATATAAACATTATGTAAAACTTCCTTCGCACCTACTGCAACAGTCATCTGAACACATTTTCCCATGTTCTCCTAAAGAAAAAAAAAATCACGTAATCACGTATACGTGACCATGGTCCTGAACGGGTTAAAATGTTAAAAAAATCTCAAAGAAAATTATCAGGAAAACAGTTACCAACTTTTCAAAATATATTTGTACAGAAATAATTTGTCTTGTAGAGGGTTAACAGACACACTCATACATTCGTTTTTCTATATTTATGTATGTAAGGAAATATGAACCGCGGAAAATCTGATTCATCAAAATTAATGTGATGAATATAGGGAAAATACATTTACAGTGTCGGAACCCAATATTGAATATATATTGATATATTCAATGTATTGAATAACAATATGAACAAAAGTTATGTTTTTCATTGTTTCATTATTGTAAAACAAGATTGTGCGATATTGTATTTTTTTTTTTAATTTACAGTATTATACAACACTGTGTGCCACTTGGATAAGATGTAATGCTTCGCATTTATTTTGCCTTAAGAATACACAAACCTGTTTGTTTTTTTTGCCCCATTATAATACATAATTTTTTTACTTCGGATTTTTTTGTAATATGTCTTTATATTTATATTTAGAAATTCATTCTTTCTACTTTCATATATAATCCATTTTTTTTTCTCTCTATTTTTACAGTTAATGTAGATATACGTTTTAAAAATAAAATACATCGACATCTTTATCATGTATGCTTTAGAAACGAAGATTTATTGTAAGCGGTTGAAATACATAAAGTCCTGACTCATTACACCAATTTTTCATATATAGCTCCGATCTTCGATTTCACTAAAAAAATAGGAACAGGATTTATTCATTTGCATTATGATACATATTTACCCGCCGACGAAGTTAGTGATTTTCAGCCGAGAGAACGTCTCTTGTTTCAGTAGCGCCATCAAGCAACTCATGCGTCACATTCGCTTGAGCAACCCCTTTTTACAAGGGGACACATTCACACACCTCACATATAGAAAACACAGATGAAAAACCATGCCCGAACCGGACTCGAAACAGGAACGCCCAGATCACGGGGAAGACACGCCACATCTATGCCAAGAGGCCGGTGCTAGTCTTTGTATGATGAATCCACGAGAATGTATTTGATTGGCCTAAAAGGAGACAATTAAAAATTTCACAAATTAATCCGTTTCAATCGCTGAAGTACATTTTTTTTTCTTAAAATTTTAGCATGTCAATAACATTTTCTTAAATGTTTCTAACCGGCAGGGGCACTGTATAAAAATTTAAATTTTGAAAAGTTTTGAGGTGCATTTACTTATTTAACCCTTTCTAGGGACATGGGAGGTATGCTTCCCACCAAATTTTTCAATCTTTGTATGAAATTATGTAGGTTGGCATAAGTTCTGACAAATTTTTATAGCAAGTCAGAAACTTACATGCTTCAGTTCTTTATCTCAGACAAAATGATGTGTCTTGATGTGTTACTTAATTATTAATTAACCAAATGAATTAATTAATCAAATTAAATTTATCTAATAAGCTAAATGAATCGTTTTTCTTATTCTAATTTCAAGCCTAAAAATATTTTAACATAATATGTCTAGAAAAAAATGGCCCTTTAAAGGGTTAAGTCATTTAAGGAACAAATCTATTATTTTCTACATTGTTTAAAGTATTTTTGTATGTGAGAGAACATTTTTATATCTCTAACGGCTTAGTCATTAGTTATTGCGCCATAATCAAAAGTGCTCCAATATATTAATTCTATCTTGCATATTAAAATTATTTTCTTTGCATTACAGTATTCATAAATAACTGGAATAATGTTGATGAAAATGAAAACCACAATGAGTTAGATATGAGCACATTCTACTGTACATAATTAATATCCAGAGCTTAACGCTTCAGAGCTTAATATTAGTGAATCTTAACTAATCAGCTTTTATTATTTAATCTTACTAATCTTAAAAGTAGATTTCGAATTTTTTTTAACGAATTAATAAACATATTTACAGATAAGAATATGTAATGATAATTATAACGAAATTCTTATGTTCGCAGCAATGTTTTCTCTTTACATTAATTAACTTCATAAATTATTAGAAATTTATGAAAATTAATAGATGGTTTAGAATAAATTAAAGAACGATTTCGGTTAAAATCGACTTAAAGAATAAAACTGAATTATTGCAATAATTTTGAAAGAAAAAAAATCGTGTTTTTCCACGAATGTTTTACAAAAATAACTAGTAATTAATGAGATAACTTGACTTCGAAATGCATTTAAATAGGGAAGATACAGATATACTAAAGCAAAAATTTTAAAAAAATCTGAAATTCGTAAACGACTAACTGCTTATAAAAAAAAGTGGAAATTTTATTGTATCTTCTTGTCATAAATTCCATTTTTTTATACAGTTTAAAAAACCCAGATAAGTCTGCAAATGTTTGACTACATATAATAAAATATTGGTCGGAGTAACAGCTTAATAAAGTCCATTGTTTATTCCAACATTCAGACATGAAAAAACACTTTTTTATAGCATCAAACCTCATTAAGAATAAAAAAGTTATTTTCTGTTGAGGAAAGTTTGACTCTTCTTCAAACATGTGTGTTTCTGAAGTACGAATAGCCATTTAAATTCATGCCATAATTTCTAACGATTCTCTATCGTAATTAATCTTTTTCTTCAGTAATTACTAAACCATCTTATGGTTTAAATTGCAATCTAAGGTACCCAAAAATTCTAGTTCCATACAAAAAATTCGGTTCATTTACATTCATTTTATTCAAACGCCATCTTTCTATCGCTAATCCTTTGGAAATTATTAATATTTCAAGTTGTTCTAAACTTCTGAACTCTTCTGCATAATAAATCACTGGCGATGCACAGACAACTGGACGAATCTATCTACCAAACTTGCAAACAACGCTTAGATGCCTCATCCAAGATGCCTTCTAGTAGCTCAGCAAGGGACAGCAAACACAAAGGTCCTCATCATTATCATGGTCCACAGGATGCCATTACTGCAACAAACTCAGAGATAATTGAATTCCTTCGTTTGAACGTATCCAACTCATTCAACCTTTTCTTAGTCCTGAACTAGGTGGATACCTCCTCCTTAAACTCAGAAAGAGGAGGGGGAGTTGTTGGGCAAACACATGCACCCCTGAACTGCCCTGTCCATCAAGGGAGGAAGCGAGTCCCGGGCACAGCAACACGGGTCTTCCGCTTGTCCCAGCGAAATCTCCATTTCAAATGTTTCTCTGAGTTCCCAGTATTAGCATTGAGATGAAGTTAGGAGTGGACCATGTTGCTATGACAACAGGAGTGAGATTGCCACTCGGTGTTTGCAGATGTAAAGGAGTTTTGGTGTGCAGGGGAGAGTTTAAGTGGGAGGAAGGGGTAGCAAGAGGATACTTGTAACTTTGAGAGAAGCTCTTGAATGCCAATGGGGTGTGTAGACTTTTTCTTGTGTATCTACTTACACATACACACACTCTCTCTTTCTCTATCTTTACATATATCTCGTTATTCTGCAAAGGAAATATTTGTGTAAAAAATAGTTTGCAGGTAGGAAATAAATTAGGTTTTCTTTTTCGTAAATCTTAAAGTTTGCGTATGAAGAATTTTCTTTCAAATTTAGAATTAATCATGCATTGGAATTCAGAATTCGATGTGCATTTTTCAAGTTCAAATCCATCTTTTCGAAATCTTTCAGTAATTAGTTCAGTAATTCAATCTTCCGGCAAGATCCATTATTAAGATAATTAGAGTTTTGTATATTGCTTTATAGAATGAACATAAACTTCTCTTCCGGCATTCATATATATTATGGAATAATGAGGGGCTTTTTTTTACTATCCATTCAAATTAAGAATCAAACATGTATTGGAATTCAGAGTTCTATGTACATTTTTCAAGTTCAAATCCATCTTTACTAAATATTTCGAAATCTTTCAGTAATTAATTCAGTAATTCAATCTTCTGACAAGATCCATTATTAAGATAATCAGAGTTTTGTATATTGCTTTATAGAATGAACATGAGGAGCTTTTTTTATTATCTTCTCAGCGGCTTCGATAAAGATAAATTGATTTTAACTCATGTGTAATTTTATTTTAAAATATTGGGCTGAAAATTTGACACAGGATTTTCAATTTATTGTCAGGATTAGCTATAAAATTGTATTTTTCCATATTATTGTACGTTTTTAGTTACTATGTTCACATGTTCATACACAGATGCTCTGGCAAGTAATAAAACATTGATTAGATTTGACATATAAATTAATAGAAATCTACAGTACTGCAAATAAAACTAAATGCCAGACTTCATCGACTAAGACATTGTTTTTCCTGAGTTATCAATCAATACGTCGGTAACTAAAGTATTAAAAAATTTTTAAATATAGTAAAATATAATTAAAGCCTATTTTTGTATTTTTATGCAATTTATGGAATTATAGTAATTTTATGAATTCAGGGCTTGTGGTTGAAAATAGTATCCAAGTAGGTAATTTACCATATAAAATTTAAAAAAATTGCAAAGGAATAATTTTGCTTGCTTTATAAAAGTAATCAATTACTATTGTACAGGTGATTATTTATAAAGTAATAATCCACTTTAGGAGAAACAATGCAATTCTTTCTACTATTAAGTTCAGAAAGCTCCAGAACTTTTCTGATATTTTGAAAATATTTTTTTTTGTTTTGTTTTATGTAGGAAGTTATGCATTTCCAGGCTAGTACACAGTTTTAAACTTGAATAAGCGTCTTTTGATCAGATTTTGAAGACCAAATAGCATTAGTTTGAAATTTTTATTTATTTATGTCCCTGCTATTCACCTTCAAAATAATACAAAGAAATCAACAGTAATGTTTACGTTTTAATACTTTGCCGTTAATTTTTTTGAAAAATATATATCTTAAAAATGTATCCCAAATGACTTTTTAAGTATAAAATACCGATTGATTGTTTCTCTTTAAAAATAAAAAGAAGGGAAAATAATTAGTCAAACCGAATTAAATTTTCTTCACGTTATATCAATTTCTGCAGTGTTTTACACAATGTAAAAGAATTTTTACAGAAATTTATGCTTTAAACTAAAATGGAAGTGAACAAGTTAAATAAATGCATGTATTTAATGCATCGATAACCTTGTAATGTCATACTGACAAACAACATCACCTCCATTACTATTTACCATTATATTTTAGGCTTAAAGATATATATTTTTTAAAAAGTAACTGCACTTTTCTGTCTCGGCATTCAAATAGTATTCATTCATTCTGTACCTCATTTCGAAATCAGCAGAGTTATCTAGCAAAAAATCACATGATCGACCGGATCCGGATCCCATGATTATACGAAAGACATCCAAGTCCTCTTTCCAAACTCTACCAATCAGTTCCAGGAGCATGTTTGCACGATCCGAACCGAATAAACATTCGACATTTTATTTCCCAAAAGCTGCAACTGAAACAAATCAAAGTATCCTGTCGCAATCCATCAAAAGTGGCTTTATTTCCTGACGCAACATTCGTCCTCCTTAGGAAGAGTAAGCGGGGAGGGGGATCGAGGACATGTGCGCGTGCAGGGATATCTCCCCTCCCCCCTTGAGGACTCGGAACATCTGTCCTTTTTGGTCCATCCATCAGTGCGCGAATAAGGAGGCAGCTAGGTCTTCCAGAGAAATCTCCATTTCAAATAGCGCTTCGCGAGGCTTTTTGGGGATGGGAGGGGAGATTCATTGTGTCCTAGGGCTTCCAGAGAAAATGTGCGGCATCTTATGCATGGTAAATACGGCCAGAGACACAAAAAAGAAATGTCGAATTTCTTAGGGTCTTTTTTTTTTTTTGGTTGCAGTGTTTATAGTCCTGGGATGTGGGGATTACATCCCATGCAGTGTCTGTCTGCATTTACGTCTCTGTGGTTGGTTTCAGTTTTGGGTGGGAGGATGAGGTGGGTCGGTTTGGGGGAAAGGTAGATGCTTTTGAGATATTTTGTGCTTTTTCACAGAAAAACGTTCACTTTCTATATCAAGATGCAATTTTCTAATAATAAATGCAAAAAAGAAAATATTTGTAAATAGTCTTGAAAAAAGGATATGAAATATGTCAGTTTTTGCAAGATATATATATATATAAAAGAATCCTAAAACGACGTGGATTCAAATTAATAATTATATTATAATGCTTTGTTTAAAATATGAAGGATTGGAGAAAATATTTATTCGATTAAGGATTTTAAGAATAAGATAGATACTTTTTTGAAAAAATATGGCAGACATGACATAAACATAAAATGATTTAAATAAAAGAAATAACATTACTGCAAAAAGACATAATGCTAAATTAATTATAATCGCAAAAATATGTATATACATTTGAAAAATGATCACAGTTATCAGATCGATATTTACAAATCAAAGTGTATCTATAGATAGTTGGAAGACTTGATTCGAAGAAAAGCAAAGCTGGAATCAAACTGGATTCAAACAGAACTCTACAGTTCAATTTTTTTTCAGTAAATTTCTCGCATTTAGATAAATTATAATAAACCAGAAATTCAGTAAATGATGGTTAATTACCTTTCTGAAACTGTATTCTATTCTACAGGGAACTAAAAGAAAGTTGCACTATTTGTTGGTTATTAGAATAAAATTATAAAGGTAAAGAGTGCTGTGTAGGAAAAAAAATCAGGGATCAAAATAAAGTGGATCTAAGCATTGTGCGTTTATCAAAATAGATAACCGAATGGTGAAAAAAATTAAGAAAAACAAACAGCCTGTAAAAAGAGGCATTTCGTTTTTCTTCTTACAACAAACTCTTTATTTTTCTCTCCTCTCTATTTAAACTTTTTATTTAACATTGTACTCATTAATAAACTTGTATCTGAGGTGGATTTTAAAAACAAGAGGCCGCATGTGCAAAATTGTTTTGAGATTTCTAAAACCTGCCTGTATTCTAAATTTACTATCGGCTTAAAATTGCAACGTATAGCTAATGAAACATGATATATTCTAAATAAGAATGCTTTATCCCCTTATCCCTTCAATCCTCATCCCAAAACTTCGGCATTTCATTAAATTCCTGTGTTGTTAAATTTAAATAATTATTTATAAAATATATTCTTTTTTTAAAGAATATTCTTAATGCATTAAAGTGTAGGAAATGTAAGTGTAGAGGCGAAAAAATCATAAAAGTAGGAAATGGCGATAAAAATAATTGATCTGAAATGAATGTTTAAAAAATTCCGTTCGTTTGATATTCAGCGTCATTTGCTTATTTATCGTAGAGCTATCTTCCACTTTCGCTTTTATTATTTTCATTTTTTTATTCGAGATTCCGGGTAAAAATTAATTTTATTACTTACGTTTCTCTTTATTATTATTAATAAAATTTTCATTCCTAGTTTAATAAAAGCATGCTTTAAGAAGTTATTATTTAAAAAAATAATCATTTCGTCATTTTATCCTTCATTCATCCATTTTATTCCTTCATTTATAACGAATGAAAACCAAAGTTTATCTTAGTAATAATTAAGAAATCTTGTAATTAATTTTTTGCAAATTCTTTATCAAATGGATTATAAATTTAATAATGTGGATTATAAATTTAATTAAATAATAATAGATAACTAGAATTTAAGTTTCTACACATAAAAAAAAATTATCGTCATCGAGAACACAGAGCTGCACAAAATGTCAGAACTTTAGTACATAAGAAACAAAATGAAAATTCGGTTAAAAAATTCCATCTTTCTTACAAGCATGAAAAAAGTTAAACAAAAAGTTTATAAACGCATGCATCATTTTCTTCAGAATTGTTTTCGGAAATAGGAAATATGAATAAAGAAACATAGTGCCAAAAAATTCATCAAAATATCGGATTTTTATTGGCTCATATGATATCTTGAATCATTTAAAATATATCTACAAAAACCAGAGCTATATTCGTATCTTTTATTTAAGTTATTTAAGAATTTTTGTGCATGACAAGAGAGTAAACAATGCAGCCACACGCAATTTTTATATTTTCTATAATAAAAGACTTTGATAAATATAGGATACCAAGACACAAATATGGATGAAATATTTTAAGTTATTCATTTAAACAAATTTGAAGATGAAATTCTTCCATTTCGCTATAATTTAGCCATGAAATGCTCCTCTTTGTAAGAATGAATGCTTTAAATTTATGTTCTGTTCACGTTTAAATCATGTTCAGTTAAAGACCATTAAAATATTGAAAATAAAAGTGCACATGTATTTTTACATGTTGTAAATTTATATAGCAGAACTGTATATGAAATTAGCTCTATGGTACTGTGATACAAAATAAATATTTACTAACTTTTTTTCTAAATATTAAGATTAAATTTAAGAAGTTTGAATCTTTTCTCTCATTATGCAAATATAATACTTTATTTCTCCAAATAATTGCTATGTTTTATGCTAACTAGTTTAAAATAAGTTTATGAACATTTTTTTAAATTAATAGACTATTCTTCAGATTTTATGTAATGTTAATGGAAGGATATAAATTTCAAATTGATATTCTTTTGTCTTGTAGTTTAGTTCATATATTATTTCTTTAAGCCATAAGGATTTTTCTACTACTGTGTATGCATTTTTCTGTGAATATTCTGAAATATATATTTTGCTGAAAGGTGTTTGGAGATCTAAGATTCTAATTCTATAATTACTAGTAATTAAAAAAAAATTCCTGAAGTCAAAAATAATGAACGTTGGAAATTTTTTGCTTAGAAAATGATGAAAAAAAATAATATATCCAGTCACATATAAAGATATGTATAGTTAAAAATACCTTAAAGATTTGGAAAAAAAATTTTTAATTTACATTTTAGAAACATTTTACAATAAATACAAAAAAAAACATCGTCGCTAGTTATAAAATATTATCTTACATGAAATAGAATTATAATCCAATTCCAAGTATTAAAAATTTAATAAAACTGTTGAAATGATATTCTGTCGACTTATGTGTGAAAAACACACTTGTTAGGTATATTGAAATATACATACAAAAAATACAATTTTATTTATTGTTTTTATGTGTTACTGGAAAAAGAATTCGAAAGAAATAAATTATCAGCTTTTCCATCTTTTTATTTTTATTTCAAAAATTTACTACAAGTAATAAATCGCAAGAAATATTAATTTCGCTAATTTTAGTTTCATCATCATCTTGCAGCAAAGATGTGCTACAAAAATTGGATTTTAAATAAGAATTTTAACAGGAGAAGAAATAAATTTACTTTAAGAGTACAGGAAACCAATCTTCCAAAACCTATTTATTACAAAATAGAAAAATAATTCACTATCTATTATTTTCAATCTTTCACTTGTTGTCATGGCAACAATAGAGCCAAAGAGCAGAAAATAAAATATTTAATGGGAGAGCGGTGTACTAGATATCTCTAGAAAGAAATCTTTTAACTTGAAGCTTAATATTACACAAACCATTTGTCAAGAAGCATTCAAATAGTAATAACAAAAACACACACCATTTATCTAAGGAATTCATTTATCTTGCAAGAGCATAGGATCAAGGCGGGAAAACAGAAAACGTAATTTTAAAACAGTTGTATAAAATATTCCGAAATAAGCTCTGAGAATAATAACTTTTCTTATGCATTTAACAGAGGCGTATTTTCAATTCTTGAGGTTAATTAGGACCAACTTTTATTTGATTATGAAATTCAGTTGCATAAATTGTTCCGCTAAAGCGAACGCTCGAATTATTTTTAAGTTTTCATAGAACGCCGATAATTAAAAAGGATCTAAAATAAATTCTTTTTCTTTTCGATTGAGTATTATTATTCCTTTTGAGTAGTTTGAGGGCGTTTCATCTTTATAACGGAGGATCATTAATCTCTGAATATTCCATTTTAATGAAAAGGAAAATGATGTAATAAATTCTTTTTGAACATCGGTTAATACCATTTAATTCCTACAATAAAATTTTTTATTATTTCCGTCGCTTTTTGAGTTTTCAGGTAAAAATGTTAATAACTCTAAGCGTTTGATTCACGATTTCTAATCGCTTTTAGTAAGGAAAGAGAATTTTATGACAATTTTAAGTAAGTTTGAGAAAATTAATCAAGTTAATGTGTTTTTATTTTCTAATTTTCCGCCACTGCCCTTTTAAGGAACGCGAAATGGGAGTTTTAAAGTTCCAGTGAAATAAGAAACTTGAAATATGATCCCTCAAAATTCGGAAGAAAAATTTTTACTCTTTTGTCCCACCTTTGTCGTTAATTGTGTCCTTTACTCTTTTTGATCCCGTCCTTTCATTTAAAAGTTCCCTTGCACTTAAGCGTAATTTAATATTTCTCATAATTGAAAAATAGAATGAAAATGTTCTGCAAACACAAACACCGCGTCAGTCGCCATTTTAGCGTAAATGGCGACTGAAAGCTTTCCAAATTTATACAGAAACCGAACCCTACTTTTCGCTAACTTGATATGTTTTTCGTATAATGCGGTTAACCGACATGAAGTTTCCCACTTAAACTTTTATTCTTTCGTCTTAAGTGATGGCCTGCCTTTGTGACGTCATCTCCGAAGTGAAGAGCGGAGCAAAAAAAAAGAACGTCTTGAGGGAAAATTAAGTTCTAACATGACACGGAGGAAACTTTGTTATTTTTTTACCTCTCTTTCTGTCCTCTTCTAAATCAATTTTTAGTTGATGATAGTAATAAGATTTTAGCAAGACGATAAAAAAAGAGGGATTATGGCACGCAAGAATGATTCCAATTGTGACGTCAGACGAACTAAGTATTAGCGATAGAAGTGTAGCACCTTATTCGAGATTTTATGCATGGTATGCAGTTGCCATAGTTACTAAAATCATTACGGGCAAGGAACACTTCTGATAATAGGAGGCAGAATAGAATACTTATTTCAAGAAATCTGAAAATGTCATTATTGTAATTAGTATAACTATCTTAACGTATTCGACGTGGATCATCATTTTGAGAGGCTTATATGAGAAACGCATTTCGCTAATGAGATGCAGCGAAACACTTTACTTATCCCCACTCCAAAGAGCAGATAGTGCTTGCTACATTTGAAGATTCATTATATTTCAATTCCCCAATAACATACTTCTTAAAAATGCCTCACGAAAATCACGATTAAATGTGAAAATGGAATACTTTGTTGAACTAAATAATAATAGAGAAATTATAGATGCTTATAAACATAAAATTTCATTAATGTTTTGTATAATATAGTATTCCACACCAAAGAAACAAGTTTTCAAATTTTGTACACAAAAATTCTATAAAATAAAATAAATATATATTGAAGACTTCTTGACAACTAACAAAATATTTATTTTATTATTAATAACTATATTTTCATATGATAAAAGATATGTTAATCGAAATATTATTAATATCTAAAATTATAAAATATATGGAAGCTTATTGAGAATGTGGCGGATTGAATGGAGCGAGGATAGAACCTGGGACCATGTGGTTCGCAGCCGAGTAACAGGACCACAATATAAAAACTATTGCCGTTTCGCAGCTGTTATTTGGTTTATAAGCTTTCACCACAGTACTCTCCCTCCAGTGAGTCGGAGGTGAGACGAACGATATGGCTGGTGAGTGGTGATGTTTTAGCTGTTGAGTCTAATGGGCCTGTACCCATTTGAGCATTTGAGTAGCGCCAAACGTTATGGCGAGCGTGTGTGGGTGAGTGGTTGCTGTTGAGCCAAGCGAGTCTGACGACTTCGGGTTGCAGCGTCGAGTGAGTCTGACAACTTTTAGGTTGCTGTGGGTAGATGGCGCCACAGCAGCTGTACGAAGGTTGAAGGTTGATCGTCCGCGGTCACCAATGTAGTGATTGATTGGAGCGAGGATAGAACCTGGGATCTTGTGTAACAAGACCACAATACAAAAGTAAATGACCGTGTTTCGTAGCTGTTATTTGGCTTATAAGTTTTCACTACAAGAACAACGCCATTATGTGATGTAAACTTTACCAAATTAGAATTGCGTTAGCAAAATGTAAACGGTGAACACTCATATTCTAACTAAAAATCTCATATTTTAGCTAAAATGTAATGTAAATGTTTATTTTTCATGTTAGTGTTTTGTCAATGCACGAAATGCATTTAAATGATTCAATCATTTGCACCAAAAGTATTCAAATCCATAATTATATGTGAGTGTAGGGATTTCTTATAATGCTTAGAAATCTCAAAAATTTGATTGTAAGTTGTAATAATTTCTAAAAATTAATTTTGGAGTTTTTGCTATTTTGAGTCTTGTATCAGATTTATTGTCTAAGAAGAATGTGAAAATGATACTTCCTTCAGAAAGACGATTCAGGCTCAGCCAAGGAATACAAAGATATAAAAAAGCTGTTTTCTTGTCTTCTTGGCGAACTTATCTGTGCTTTTCAACGTACATTAGCGATGGCTCTAATGCATAAAAATATAACAAAATATTTGGTCTTCCACACGTCTCTTTTATATGTGTCGGCATCCATTGGAGAATATTGACATTTTCGTATTCGAACAATCATGATAATATATACAAAGCTTTAAATGAAATCTTTGCAATGTAACTAAAAAGGCAATGTAATTAATTAAATACATGACTTCAAACTGTACAACAATGCATATATGCCTATCTCCTTCATGAATGCCATAAACAAAACTGGATAAGTAAAATCTAACGTATGACCACTGCAACAACATCATTGTTATATACGTATCTAATATAGCACTAAATGCATTATGGGGTAGAGGGTTTGGCCACTTTATTTTACTTGTGCATGTTAATGAAGTTTCAAAATTGCAGCAAGCTAGATAATGAAATTTGGTATACAGACTTAGCTCTAAAATCTTAGTGTCAAATCTTGAATCCAATCGGTAAAAACAAATGCTCCCAAAAGGTGAATATTTTTTTTATTCACTTTACTAATATTACAATACTCCATCAGATAGATCTTGCCTAATGTCTATCCTAGTCCATTTAAATAGGCTGATTCAAAAATGCAAACAACTACAATAATGAAATTCAGTTTACGGTAAAATTTAGTATACAACTGGAATAAAAAAATCTGTCGGTTTAGATATATGTGAAATTTTGGAATAAATAAATCAATGGAAAGATGTTCAAAATACATACTCAGTTTTCTCAAAAGTATGACGAGAACTAAGACCAAAACGTGCTGTCTTGACTGCCACATTAAGCCTTCATATGTCAAATGTGTCAAAATACTTTATTAACGAAAAGCATATGTATAATTACGCCATTCCTCAGATTGTTGTATGTATATTATTGCCGATGTTTTATAAAATGCCATGTATAGCTAAAATTTCCATGTATTACGTCAAAATTTCGTAAATTTTGTTACTATGGACCTTGACATATTTCGATATAAGAGCTATGATACGATGTTATATCGGATGTGGCTATTTTATGGACGTATACTAGGGAATCAAAGTGTCATTTTCTCTTTCTTTTATCTTTGTGCTTAAAAATGCGAGTAATTAAACATTGATCAATGCATTATCTACCATTCAAAATCACAGAATAGATAAATAATATCTGCCTATAATTGTTCACCTAAAGTGTTAGCCTTTGGCTTTATTTGTATATAAACAAAGTAGACTTTATCTTCAAGTACAGAATATGGTATCTAAGACATAATGATTCAACTTTTGTTTCAATATTTGACGTGGAACCAAAAAATTTCTTTTTTAGTGGATATAATCAAACAAAATAACTTTTTTTTATTTCATGCGCAGAAATGTAGTTTATTCATAAAGAAGGGATAGATTTAAAATATTTAGTTATAACGAACTACAATATATAATAACGCCACTGGTTACAGAAAAATTACAAGTTTTATTTTATCTATTCTAACAATTTCTTTTAAAAGGAATGCTGTTATTTATTGATGAAAAAATAGCGATGCTTCAGGAAAAAGGATTTTGTGCGCTGTAGTAAATAAAGAAGGAATCCAATGTTGCATTGGAGCCTGCTTATCTATAATTTCAATAAAGAACCATTTCATCATAGATAGATACAAGGAATTCATAGAAGATGGTATATATGCAAAGGAAAAGAATTTGATTATCCTGACAGATCAAAGGAAAATATTGAATACATCCGAATTGTCTCCGAACGTAACAATAGAAAATCTCCAAGAAGAGTAACCAGAGAGCTTTAATTCTGCATTGCATAGTGTAGCCATTTGGCTACACTTTATTTCCATTTATAAGCTTCACATGACTGTTCCAAAAGGTAATAATGAGTGTTTGGAAATTGTTTTTAAATATTTTTTGAAATACATTTCTACAAAAACTCAATATATGGCAATAACGGTATTAGAATTAGATTCATATTGGAAACTTTAAAAAAAATGCCAAGATATCTGTTGTATGAATAGTTCTACCTTTAAAAATACTTTCAAAATATTTTTACCAATATATAAAAAAATATATTGGTAAAAAGGGACTTTTATTTTTATTCCAGATTCGTTGTAATGAAACTTGATTGTTGTGTTATTGTGTGTATCCATAATGTGAATAACTGTCACATTTTAATTTTTATTAATTTCAAGAAAAAGTATTAAATATTTTTTTAGATAATTTTCCTAATTTATTCGCAAAATACATACATATAAATCTTTTGGGAAAATAAAGTCATGTATTCTAGGGTTAAATTTCGCAATCAATTGATGATGTTGTTTGAAATCTATCTCTGTTACAATTCAAGCTTTGTTAAATAGAATTTTTCCAACAGTGAGCTCAATAATCAAGGATCCATTACTTCGCGTATATTTTGTCCAATTTCTGGTTCAACATTAACCGCATAACAAATGGAGTTCCTATTGACTGCATAAGATAAAAATTTGAATTTTCCGTTATCCATTGTCTATGTTTGTGTCTACGTTTCAAGACAAAGACTATTGTTTAGAAAATTTGAAATAAATATTTTAAATCTACTTCTTTTTGAATAACCCTATATGCATATAACTCTATACTGTCTATATTTATACAACAATAAACTGTATCTATATTTAAAGATAAAGACTAATGTTTGGAAAATTTAAAAAAAATAAGTTAACTCATTTTGAATAACCTTATATATATATCTATATATATAACTCTATATTGTCGATATATATTTATATAATCCTAAATTGTGTAATTGTGTTTTTATTTCACAATAAAGACTAATGCTTAGAAAATTTGAAACAAATATTTTAAATCTACTCCTTTTTGAACAACCCTGTATACATATAACTCTATACTGTCTATATATATTTATACAACCATAAACTGTATTTATATTCAAAAATAAAGACTAATGTTTGGAAAATTTTATATATATATATATATATATATATATATATATATATATATATATATATATATATATATATATATATATATATATATATATATATATATATATATATATATATATATATAAAATCCTATATGGTCGATATATATTTATATAATCCTAAATATTGTCTATATTTCACAATAAAGACTAATGTTTAGAAAATTTGAAATAAATATTTTAAATCTACCCTACTCAATTCAATACTACTCAATAGCCTTATACATTTAATCCTATATATATAACCCTATATTGTCTATATATATATATATATATATATATATATATATATATATATATATATATATATATATATATATATATATATATATATATATATATATATATATATATTTATATTTATATAAATATATATATATATATATATATATATATATATATATATATATATATATATATATATATATATATATATATATATATATATATATATATATATATATATTTATATTTATATAACCTTATATTATCTCTATGTATATTTATGCAACCCTATATTGTCAATATATATTTATATAACTCTATATTGTGTCTATGCTTCAAGATAAAGGGTAAAGTTTTGAAAATTTGAAACAAATATTTCAAATCTACTCCTTTTTGAATAATCTTATATATGGTTGCAGCGCCTTGATGATTCCATGCAAATTATCTGCAACTATTCGTGCTTTCTATATTCATAGACCTGGATCGTTCCCTACACCCTCCACCCCATTTTTCCTCCTTCGGTGAAATTTCACAAGCCTTCTTCCCGTTGCATCCCTACCGGGGTCCGCGCATCCTAATGACGTTGATCAGCAGTCCCGAAAGCATTTATTAGACGCTCTCTAATTCCCTGTGACCATCCTTCATTCTATTTTTCTCCCGCTGAGTAACTCGTGTAATCCCAAATCTCCGGTCATCCGCTGCAGGGGCTGCCTCTAAGCCCCGGTGATTAGAGAGAGGGGGCCGCCCGCAAAATGCATAATTATTTATAAAGGATTCCGAAGGCGATGTGAATAACTCAACAATGGAACGAGGGGACGCCAATAAATGTTCGTTTGTTAGAACATTTTGCTTTTGAATTAAAAAAAAAAATAGTTGTTTATAATATATTAGTAACTAAAAATATTATAGCCAACCATTAATATTAATATTAATCATTTCAAATTAATATAATAGTTTCCATTTTTTTACAGCATTGAATCTTAGCTAATTCGACTCTGATCGAGCCACTCTCAAAAATTAGTTTATACAAAATTTCGAAAAAAGAAAAAATGAATTATATAAGGCAGCGCAAAGCAATAAATTTAAAACTAAAAATAAGGACTGAAATTTAGTTTTAATGCGCAATAAATTTAATAAATAATAGAAAATTAATAAAAAAACAAAGAATAATTTTAATAAAAGGATAAAGAACTGTTATTAAAAAAATCAGTAACTACACTTAGAAATAAATAATCCTAATGAAAAATTAATATTCATAAATAAAAATATTTAGAAGCGAAGGAACAATAAATTTAATGAAAAAAATTAAGAATTATGAAAATAAAAAAAATTCGATATATATATATATATATATATATATATATATATATATATATATATATATAACCATATAAAAACACTGAAACCACTTACTCAATAGATGGCGCTGGGACCCTAAAATTGTTTTTTACCTTTAATGCGTTAGCTTGGAGATGTTAAGAGCGGGAATCACAATCGAAAGCTTACAATTTCTTTGCATGCTGCTGGTATGTTTCTTTCCTTTTTGATTGCATTACTGGTTTGAGTGTTTTTATATGGTTAGCTTTGTTATTTTTGTTATTGTTTTTTTGCTTATTAGTGGATGTATTCTACAAATTTATTTTTTTCTTTTCTGTTAAAATGGTATATCTCTTGGGCCTAATTTCAGGGAATTTTCGGGTCACGAGGAATCGTTATTAGACTGTTTAGTCTGCATTCCTTCACCAAAAAAAATCCCTTTTTTTGAATCCCTGCCTGAGGGTGACCCTTGAAAAAGTCTTTAAACCGGTTTCTTTTTTATTTGATTTAATTTGATTTTCCTATAAACTTCGTTTTTATTACTTTTGTCTCAATTCATCAGTGTTTTAGAAGTAGCTGCATTGGCGCTCTCTAAATACTATGGTGTTTTTCCTGTTCCTTTTTTGGTTTTAATTTGAATTAGAAATAATTTTTAGTTGCGATTCCGAAACTATTTAGTTTCGTTTTCAAAATATTTCTTACTTTAGATTGGATACTATATATATATATATATATATATAATAAGAGGAATCCATTATATTTTTTTGTTATTGTTAATTTATTTCCTCGAGCTCTTCCTTAAAACTTAGCATAAAATTACCTTTCGTTCCATATATTTTTATCTATTTTTAAAAATGAAACCAATTTTTGTGAGAGCAGTGTACATTATAAGTAAAACCGAATCTTTTTTTATCAATATCCTCTTGATTGACATTTCGATAAGTAATTAGTTTGACTCTGTATGGTTCTTTATTTGGTATTCATGCATTTTTGTAGATATTAACTGCTATTTATCCGAAAAAATATCTGGTAGAAGAAAGTAAAGGACTTAATTTATAAATAATAATAATATAAAAGTCGTTAATAGCATGTCCTTACTAGTGTACTAAAAAGTACAAAAATTTCTCGAATGAATAGATTTTAAAACAAAATTAAGAGTCAGAAGAGCTAATAGATATATTTTTTATAATTTAGAATTTTAAGGAAATTTAATTTTATTTTTATATATATGAATTTTCTGAATTAATTTAATTTTTACTGATTGTTTAGAATTTATATTTCTTGAGATATACATTGTGGTTTAATTTTTTTTGTTGTATTTTTGCCAGTACATGTTTCATTTGTGATAGAATTCATTGATACCAAATTGATGCCATTGATACCAAAATTCATTGATGATTCATTGATACCAAATAATTTAGATTTTCTAGCATACATATAAAAACCTGTTTTTTAAATTATTTTTATTAATATTTTCTACGTTTTAACATCTATTCATGTAAACATCCATATATCATTATTATCAATATTATTATTTTCTCTTATTTAGCATCCAATTATATGAATATTGTCACGTGAAAATAAAAATTCATTCGTGGGTTGTGCAGTTAAAAATCCAACAGGTATCAGTGAATTTATATTGAATAATATAAATAATGTAACAGAAACATGAATACACAATAGTAAAAACAGCTGAAGCATACTTAAGAACAGTAACATGCGGTAGACAGCTGCAAACAAGCTACAACAAATTGCTAATAAACAACCACAAACAGTCATAAAGCACGCAGACAGAACCTGAGGGCGATCAACACTCCTAAGAGAGGCTTCACTCGACTCAACTACTACTCTCATTTGAGAACCTTTGCTTTTATAGATACCATGATCTGATTTTTAAAATTCTAGAAGGATATCGTGTTTTCGTCTCTAATCGATTTATCACCAAAATTCCAGGAATTTTAGGAATTTTCTGGTTTTTTTTTTGCCAAGTTTGCATACAAATCACCAAATAGTCACCATTCTTGCTTGAATTTTGACTCAGCACCCATTAGAACTAATAATATTACTCGCTTTCTATCTATAAAACTGACTGCGCAGGAAAGAACTGTTACAAATTTGAGATAGTATTTATACCTACGTCATAATAGTGTTACTATTTTTCACTTTTTAATATCTAATTATATCTATAGTAACAATATTTATACTTCATTATTATAAATATTACGGAATAATTTTTTCTCTCTCAAAGAAACAGTCAGATGGCGTACCTTATATGGAACAAAAATATTTACTAGCATTAACTGATTAACTACTAATTAAATTCTGAAATTTCTAAAATGTTGCATTGTCATCGCGATATAGGCAATACAAAATTTGAGAGTTGTTGCATGCTAACAGAAGAGAGAAAATTTATAGCGAAATTCAATTTTTACATGTAGAAAACGCCGACGTCCTAACATAGGGGTAGCGCGTTCGGGCATGTTGTTCTTCTTCTGTAATCTATCTGTGAGGTGTGTGAATGTGCCCCTCTGTAAAAGGGGGTTGTGCAAGCAAATGTGATGCATGAAGTAGCTAAGTAGGCTCTAGTTGGCGTTACTGAAAAAACAAGAGAAGCTCACTCGGCTTGAATCGCTGACAGTCAGCGGGCTTATAAAGTGCCATAATTCATAAAAAAAAAACAGCAACATATAGGGAACAAGTAATATTGAATCATACCGAATAAAACTGGAAAACATTTGTCAAAAATATAAAAATTCTAACTATCAGTTACGAATTTTAGAAAATATCCTTTAATTGATACACGAATAAGTATTTATTATTCATGAATTTTCGAAAATCTTATGAACATTCTTTATATTATTCCGATAACTAAATTTGTTATTATTAGTTTAAAACATTTTAAATAACCAAAATTATCCATTCATACAAAATTTTGAATAATTTAAACCTTATTCTTTCATATTTAAAATGATAAAATAATTTGATCTAAACATCAATAATGTTTCCCGATTTTCTTTAAACTTCAAAACTGTGAATAAATTTCCATCAAATTAATTAATATATTTTTTTATCCTCAGTTATTGAATATAGCGTAATTATTCAAACAATATTTAATTATCACACTGTTCTTAAATCTTTTTATAATTGAAGAGCATTGAAAAAAAATTAATAGCAAGTATATTTATCTGAAAGAAAAGATATTCTCCAAGAAATGCAAAATAATATTTGCTATAACAAGATTATCTACAGTAAATTATAATTAATAAGTTTTCTTAGCAGTTTAATAAAATAATATTTTTACTAAGTTAATTAAATTGCATCAATACATTCTGTTTTTATTAAATAAGATTTGCAAATATTTTAAATACGAAAATCAATTGAATCTTTAGTAAATAAATAAGAAGCTGGTTTTGAAATGCTATAGAATGTTGAATATCTATTAGTTGCATTGCTAATCAACTTAAATGTTGAATTGTATAAATAGCTATCATAATTTTTTTCCTGTATAAATGCATTTTGCATGCAATTATTTAAATCTATCTCTTTCATATTCATAAAAATACAATTTTACTATCTTTTTCTTTATCGTTTGCAGATTTGTTAAAGTTAAAAAATTTGTAGAGTTGGATTTTTTTAATAATAATGCAACTATTATTTTTTTCAAAAAATAATTACTTATTAAATTTTTAACTAAAATTGCTATTTTAATTACAAAAAAGTTAGCGGTTATTATTTTTATAAAAACAGATGAAAAGTGTTCTTATACAACTAAAAAATTTCTTTTTTCTAAAAAAAATTTATATTTTTAATATTAATATATATTGAAAGAATAAAATTAAAATATTTATTATTAGAATTTAATGTATATTCGTAGAAAACTAATGTCAAACTTTTTAAAAGAATATTACTAATGAAAACGGTTATATTATTTATTTTTCTTATAAATTAAAACCATCTTTTTTTTAAAAAAAATTATGAACTTTAAAAGAAAAAATTTAAAATTAAATATAAAATTTCAAATAATCATATGCTGAATTATGAATTGCATTAAACACCAAAGAAGAAGCTAAAAGATTAATAAAAGTAAAAAATTTAATGTATATCAATGTATTAAGTAGTGAAAAATAACTACAAAAATCCTGAAAATGGAAATACGAATTGTAAAAGTTCAGATTAGTAAGAAATAATACAGAAAAAAAATTCAGCTACAGCAAATATTGCAAGTAAGCAAATTCTTAAATATTAAACTTTGAAAAAAAATAATACATTATGAATATTATTAATATGTTGCTTTCTGCTGCTTCGGCTTTGGTTTTTTTTATTTTCTTCTTACTCGCATTTTTTTTTGTTTATATGACATTTACAATTACCTCTCAACTTCATATGGTGTTTTCTGAGACTGCATTCAAAAACTTCTCGACATGCTGTACAGCATTTTGAAATACGAACATAAGCAATAATATAATTTTTTTTTATCGCAAATGCATCATATCTCTTTTAATGAAGCACTGATTATGTTCATATTATTTTTTGTATTATTTTTAAATTGATTAAATAATTAAAATATATAAAATATAATAAAAATATACACTAGACTATATAATAAATTATAAAACTTAAAATTTAATGCCATTGTCCCAATTTTCGATTCAGATAAATAAAAAAAGTATAATTAAAATGGACATTATTTCCCAAACCACAAAATAAAAGTATTACAGAGAAAAAAAAATTCGGTGGGTTCTTTTTTTTTTTTTTTAATAGAAACTTTATTTAGATTTAAAGATTCATTTAATTGAAAAATTTTTACTAACTATTAAATTATTTTGAAATATAAACTATAATAAAACTATAAACTGTATAATAAAATATAAAACTTAAAATTTATGGAATTAAATCAATGGAAATACCTTTGTCTCAACTTTCAATTCAGATAAATAAAAATGTATAATAAAAATTGACACTATTTTTCAAAGCACAAAATAAAAGTACTACAGATAAAAAGAAATTTGGAGAAAAAAGTTTATCTATTTTCTGAAAAAAAAAGTGAAACTTTATATTGATTTAAAGATTCATTTAATTTTGAAAAAATTTAACCAATTATTAAAGTAATTATGTTGTTGTTTATAATGGCACTTGCCATGGACAAGCTCGCTGACGAAGTCAGTGATTTTAAGCCATGGGAGCGTCTCTTGTTTTAGTAGTGCCAACTAGGGCCAAGAGTACGTCTTAGCTATCCACGCATCACATTCGCTTGCACAATCCCTTTTTACAGGGAGGCACATTCACACCTCTCAAAGACAGAACAGGAAGAACAACCATGACGCCCAGGTCACGGGGAAGACGCGTTACCCCTATGCCAGGACGCCGGCAAACTAATTATAAATATAAACTATGATAAAACTAAAAGTTGCATAATGAATTAAATTTTAAAATTTATGGAATTAGATCAATGGAAATATTATTGTTTCAACTTTGGATTCAGATAAACAAAAAAATGTATAGTTAAAATATTCATTATTTCAGAAAGCACAAGATAAATGTATTACAGAGAAAATGAAATTTGGTAAAAAAAGTTTTTCTGTTTGAAAAAAACCCATAGAAACTTTATTATGATTTAAAAATTGGTTTAATTGAAAATTTTGTTTAAGGACTTAAGCTGAAATAATTTAAATTTCATTTAGGTTTGTAAATTGATTTATTGACTCTTTGATTATAATTATAAGTTGTTGGAACTTCACTAGCATAAATTTGTATTATTTTTTTATTACAATATGCTCTACTTAATGTATATAAATTATTTCAAATGGTAGTATTATAGTAAAATTACATTTAAAATCTTGCGTTGTTGAAAAACTAATATTATAAGAATGTGTTTAATATCCGTATGGCGATCATTGTCAAATTTGCGAATTTTAAACCAAAATGTATATCCTTACTTGAGTGGCCAAATTTAAAAGCAATTTTAAAATACCTGAAACTGCTATCTACTCCCGTTTTGTAGCTTCACACTTTAGACTAAAGTAATGGAAACCACAAATGAAACATAATCATTAAACAAAAAATAAGAATCTTAAACTTTCTTGCCTTTGAAATCTTTTATAACAAAAACATAAAATCACTGATAACGTCACAGAAATAAATGGGAAAAAAAGCAAGGATCATCGATCTTCATCAAGCTAAACTGAAAAGCATCTCCCGAAAAAAAATTACGATTGTTTTACAAGCATTTTCACTTTACTGTTGTCCTAAAAGAATACGTTATGGGCCGGTACATTTTATTGCATCGTTAAATAGTTAGCCATGAGGGATTTCGAAATAACATATACTTTTCTTTATGAGGAATTTGAGCTTTATTCTTTGCGAGAAGTTACTCCAGAAGAACCCTTAGAAATCTGGCCTAACAAATTGTTTTGGCGCAGATTTTATTTTAGATGTTATTTAGCAAAATAATGAGAGAGGAAATTAAGGATAAAGGGGTTTTGTAGTGTTTATTTGGTGTGTGAAAATGTGACGTGACTTTAAGTAAAGGTGTATTATATAACTAAAGGATATGCATCATCTTATTCGGGAAAATTTTAACTTGATAAATTACAAAATAAAGTAATAAGTATGCTCAAAATTTTGTAAATGACGTGAAAGAAAGGTCCTGAATAAATATTTTGTATATAAATACTGATATTTCAAGATGGCTTCGTGACAATTAATTAAATGTAGTGTAGTAGTTGCATTGATATATCTTCTCTTTTGGATAATAGATGGCAATACCTAATTAGGTACGCATCCCATGGTGCACTGCGATTGTAATTATAATAAGATGATGCTGTTCTGTTAAGGTGTGCGCGTATTAATGTCTTGTCTTGTGTTTGTTTTGTGTGAAATGTGATCATTAAAGAAATGTTCCTGAAAATATGGGTCATCTTGCTTTCACTGCATGGATCATAACGATCTTCATTCCACCACAATATTTAATAATAAGTTTTTAATTAAATAAATAATTTTTACTAAGCAAGCTAATGTGAAATATTTTCATGTGATCAGATACTTCCTAAGATAATATCAGATATTTTCTAGATCAAATATATAGATGCATTTATTTCAAATATTTTTTTTAGTCTGAAATTAGTATCAACAAAGATATTGAAGTAAAACAAAAGAAACCTTTAAAATGCATAGGTCATATATTATTACATGGAGGTATATAATTAATTTACATAATATAATTTTAAATAGATGCTCCGCAAAAATAAATTATGCGTTACCAAATTTAACGTTAAAAATAATATAGTGAAATCGATAGAATTTCATAATAAAAAATTGTTGAATCTTATAAGAAATGCGTTAAAAAAGTAACTTGACCGATGTTTTAAATTATATTAATTTATTTTTTTTTATAATTTTGATATTTTCACATACATATATTCACTTCCTCTGCCTTTAAAGAATAGAAACGAATTTCTCCAAAATTAAAATAGAGATCCAAATCTAATTCTTGAAAGGTATTACCTTCGCCACTTTTACTTTTTCTGCATTCACTGTCTAAAATCTAATTGATTTTGAGCATAGGTAACCATCAAAGCTACATAATACATCATGTGAACTGAATGAATGTTACACCATCAAAATGTCAAACTTACCTTAAAATATCTTGCAAAGCATTTAGTTGTGGATTGGGACATTGTCTTCCTGTAGAAACTATAATTTATTTTAGCAAATCTCTGGTTATCTTCTTTTATCTGCTGACGTAGAATAGTTCAAATCTTGTATAATATTGTTGATAGATTATTTAACCTTTAAGTATGCAATGAATTTCCAAATTCCTTGATGTAAAAAGCACTAGTCCAATTTAATCGCCCAGGACATAGGTCATCATTTATCTCTTCTGTGACATCTTTCAACCATTTAAATGAATCATAAACTTTTGTATGCGACTTGAACTTGTATAGGCACATTTTTTACAACAGCGAATAAATTTTGTCACCAATTTTCTAAGTTTAAAATCGAATTTCCCAGTAACACTTTGCTCCATCAAAACGCTTCACAAATTTTTTCCAGTCTACCATTATATGAATTAATCATTTCTAATTTAGGTTATAATCAAATCTGAGCAATATTCGAAATCGAAACGAGAAGATGATAGAATAGGTGACAAATTGCTGGATTCGATTTTAGCAAAAAACACTCCGATCGTTTTCTAGCCACTCATCATATGAAAAAGAATTTTAGAAGTCCAGGAATCCACTACCAGGAATTTATAAATAAACGAAATCAGAAAAACGAAAATCCACTGTGATCTAGTAATAGTTCTAAGCTTATATAGAATGGAAGATTCCAAATTCGAAATGTAAATAAAGCCAGTATTCATTAAGATTGCAAATTGGTGAATTAGATCTTTCGGGGGGGGGCATATATCCTCCGACAGTACATCGTAGAAGCGGAATATCGAGGTACCGTTCATTTCGTCGACCCAAAGCTCAAGATAATTCTCCATTTTTAAAATTAGAGTCCGTTTTAAAATATTCCTTGTGTACAAAAAGAGACGATAATATGTCCTTACTGAAAATCAACAAGCTCATAGATGGTACTCGTAGTTTCTTCTCAAACCATTTTATCATAAACATTTTCGTCACATAGATTTATAACATCGATATAGATAAAATATATCTATCTACTTGAATTGTTAACAAATTTGCGAAATCTTGGAAAAATTCTGAATTTTAAATAAACTTTACATTTTAAAAATGAATCTCTGCTGAACATATTCTACGCTTTGGGTCCTCGCCAGTACGTAATATAAAGACATTATCCATAGATTATTATTAGTCATATAATTAAAAGATAACTAATGGTTGACCTCAATGACCTCCTGCAAATTAATTTGATAAAATATATAGGCTATGTACTACGTGAAAAGTTACCACATGCGACGAGTATAGAACAAACATGATACAAATTGCTGTACAAGACAGATCGTACACATTAAGATAAAAGTATTTTGTTGTATTGACTAAGAAAGGATCTTTTCAAAATTTTAAGTTATGCTTTTGCTCAAAAGTTTATCTAAATGTTAAAGTTTTTCCACAATAACTTAGATGCCTATTAATATAAAAAGTCCAATTTATAACACTTCAAAACTTAAAACAATGAATTTTCATTGATATTAATTTAATTTCCGTGCAATTGTTTCTCCTATTTTATTCATTTAAAAATATTTTTATCATATTTTACAGGTATTTTTCATTATTTGAACTATTGCATTTCTATTTACGACCGTTGTCACGCTATTAAATTTTTTTTACTATCTCGTATACATAGCATAGAGGAAGCCTAATAATCGTTAAAAAATTCGAACACAAGATTTTGACGAATCTCCATGCTTTAGATGTCCCTGAATTCGAAAAAACCATCTTTTGAAAATGTCCATCTGTCTGTCTGTGAAAAGATAATTCAAAAACGTTTTGATCAAGGCGGTTGAAATTTTATATAAGGTCTTTACACCTAATTTGCAAATTTCTATCAAATTGCAGATTTTGATAAAATTTTGTTTAGAAGTAGTTCGCCTGGCCGCCTTTTCAAATATAAGTTAACATGATAAATACAAACGAAGAGAGCTAGATAGATAAGATTCGGTGCACAGATTTAACATCGATAATATAGACACCAGTCAAATTTTGAATCATATTCAGCAAAAGGTTGATTATTTGTCTGTCTGTATTTTTAGAAATAAGCAAACGTGATAATCCAAAAACGCAGTGACTTAAATATATCAAATTTGTTATAGATTTTGTGACTACAAGTGCAATTTTATGTCAAATCTTCATTCCAATCTGTTAAGAAAAACGTCTAAATCACAGATTCGATTTTTTGATACTATTAATCACATGCTGGGGATTAATCACCAAAAAATTCGTCCAGGATGACACGATAAAATCAGTAAAAACTCTAAATGCTTTCCAAAAGTTAATATTTCGTAACTATTGTACGCCAATGCAGTACATTGACAAATTTATTACAGAGCGCGCGAGAAAGTTTTGGAAAAAACCACTCCCTCTGGTTTTCTGCTCGAGTTATAGCTGCCATATAATTTAGAACAAATATAAAAATTAAATTAAGGCAGTGTATCAAGACTAAAATAATGCCATGATTCGAGATTTCAGGACTAAAGGTTCAATTATCCTTTAAATACTCTCACATTATATAATAATACTTTACAATATATATCCAATTCAGTAAAAGATGAATAAAGAACTTGGAAATTCTGCCTACTATTATATAAAAACATCTAAAACTCCAAAACCATCGCTATATCATTAAGCAACATTTAAATATTTAATCTGCGGTTAAGTCGACAAAGGCGAAGTATTTCCTAATTTTCTACGATTTTCTCACTTTTACATGTGAATAAAGAAACTTCGGTTAAATATGCCCCAGACAGCCACACAAGAGCCTGGTTTAGATGGTCATTTCCCTTCGGTCTTATTAACTCTTCTTTGTGCCATCATTTCTCATCTAAGAGTGGTACTGTTGTCGGATTTGTGCTCCTTTTCTCTAATAAAGAAATTTGATGACACCTATTTTTCACATTGGATTATCTCGAAGATGCAGCATTTCTCCCACTGTTCATTTGTTGCTACAAATTGTTTGAATAATTTTAAGGATTTCTTGAAAGTGTTTTGTGAGATTTCATGCAGTTAATCTTGGAGGGATTTTTAAATGACTATCCACTGAGTATCAATGAAGAAAAAAGGATTAGCAAATTTTTAGATTAAGAAAATGTCTTATATATATTTTTCATTTTTGTAGTTTAAATAATTAAAAAAATAGTTCTAAAACGCAATTTAATTAGTGTAAAAGAATTATTTTTTCAATTGAGAAATCTGCAAATGATAGAAAAAGAGAAATCTTGAAGCAATAATTAAAATTAATTGAAAATAAATTGAAAAATTAATTAAAAAGTAAGTACATTAAAGTAAAGTAATTGAAAGTAAATTGTATTTGAACTATATTCATAATATATTTTAACTTTCAATCAATTATTAAGAACTTTCCACATGATTATTTGTGTAATGTGTGAAAATGGATTGTTTCTTTACTCTTGATTTATAATTGTCATTTGTTTTAAAGCTTTTAAATCACCTAGAGAGATTGAGATGGCATTCATTCTTTGATAATATAATAATTAATAATTTTAACAAATAAAGCATTTCATTCTAATCATTTGTGCATTTAAATTGTAATTTTCTAGATCTGATACGCTGATTCAGATCAGACTTAAAAAAATATGCACAGGTATATATGAATATTTTATTTAAGAATGCGTTCACATGCCATTTATGAGTCTGGAACTGAAGAAAAGACTAAAAATAGATTTATTGGTACATCTTTTATTTCAAATTTTTTTAAAAAAATCTATCAAATGTAAGGTTAATACCAGGGTTTATTTGACGATTTTCTAAATTATATAGGACATCGTTTATTTATTTATTTATTCATAAACAAAATTGAAACGTCGCCCCAAAACTTCATAACAGGACGATTGTTTCCGCCTTGATTTGTTTGTCTTTTATTATTTAAAGAAAGGTGTACTCTGTTATATCAGCGGTAACGTGCACAAACACAAAAATAATGTATTTTCGTATCATACTTTATCCAGGAACTATAACAATGAAAGGTATTGCAGCCAAATGTACTTTATAATCTTTTTAATCTTTAAAATTTTTTTAATGTTTTATTTTGCAATCAGAGAAAATTTGTATGGAATTAAAATTGGTATAACTGAAAAACTGATTTAAAAATGTTCTGAAGAGATTTCAAAATATTTTTAAGCAATAACATGCTCCGAAAGATGGAGGTAAAGAATTAACAATTTTATTAAAATTTTGAAAGAAGATAAGTGAACACCTACAACGCAAGAAATAGCTATGGTTAAAATTTAGTTGCTGCAGAGCCAAAGCATGCTTCATGTATGTCTCATGTTATTCAAAAGAGATGATTGAGAGAGAAGAGACAATAATTTCGTTTCATTCTACTCAAAAGGAAACACAAGTTTTTAATTACAAACTATTTTTAAAAAATTAGCAAATAAATACAACAGTAATATTTTAGAATTACTGCTTTTACCAAATTTAGAAAATTTGGTGTGAGTACTGACTGAAACCATACTAAAATATGACAATATACGCAAAATTTAATTAAAACTTGCCTTAAAACTCTCCTTTTAAATAAACGTTTTTTTTTTTTTTTTGTAAGCGACTACACTGAATGGTAATCAATAGATGCCGCATATTTAGTGACAGTTATTATACAGCGTATTAATATAATCATGTTGAAGGAACATATTTTAGTTGTGTTTTGTTGAACACTGTGCATGCCCCATGGGTATCTTTCTCTGTTTATGATTATTAAAACTTATATTTGTCTCTGTAATAAATTTTAATCACCCGACAGTATCGTGAATTAAAAGTCGTGTATGGCCATCATAAATTATATTTCTAAATATATGAAAATCCATATTTTTTTCATAAATGTATGTATATGGCAAACATAGCCAAATACAGCTCACATGAGATATAGAACAAACAACCAATGAATACTAATATATGTAATGTTTGCAAAGTCTTAAGTTAAAATTAAGGTGAGTTTACACTCAGCAAGCTACAATCTATCCAGTAAAACCACACATGCGCAGAATTGTGCAGTAGTAAATACTTGTCCCGTCGAAACAAAAACTTGCTATTGTCTGCTCTCACAGCCGAATGCGCAATCTTCTTTTTGCGCATGCGTGACTTACTATAATCTTATAACTGGCTGAATGTAAACCCGCTTTTAAGTCTGATAAGTTTTATAATAGCATTTCTGGTAAAGTTAAGTGAAATTTTCTCCTTTTTCTTCCCTTTGTAATTTTCAATAAAATCTTAATGTCGAATGTTGAAAATATATAAAAAAAACTACTCTTTGCTAATTCCTTTAATTTAAATTAACCTATTTTCAGACATAATTTTAAATGGAAAAAGTAAACAAACAATGATGGAATGAGAGCGTTCCCAGCATACAGAAAAATCCTGCATTAAACAGTGCAAACAGATAATCCCTTCAATAATCTGATTGATAGAAATTTGGATTTAACATTAGACGTCATATGAAATAATGAGAACAGAAAATAATTCATTTCATGCATTAAATCTAAATAAGGCTTTCAATAACAGCACCGTGAAATTTTTTTTCTCACCAACTGGCAGCTGTTCGTGCTACAGTTGTGCTATCCAGGATGTCAAATACTTGATACTTGAATACACCAATTTTATTCCCGAAAGATGTGAACTTAAGAATTGTCTTCTAAAGAATAATATAGCTTGGCATCCTCATTTATTTGCCTTTACATAGAGCAAATCATCTTTCATTTTCTTTTTGTGTATAAATTAATAGTATATATTTCTTGTACCATTTAGTATTAATTCTGTGTTTGACTACATATATTTACGTATTTACTTCTATTCTTAATGTATTTGCGTTTTAAATATTTTATTCTTATTTAATTATGCTTCTCCACTTGTATTAAATCATTTACGTTTCCTTTAGTTTGTGAGCAATTTTGTTTTATTTGTTGTTTGTATTTGTGTATTTTCTTGTCCCCCCCCCATTTTTCTTTGCATCTGTGCTTGCGGTCTTCAGCAACAATTTCTTCTACTATCAATTGTATACTGACAACGTTTATAGGCCTTGTGGTATATTTGTTAACACACAAGGAGTTCATACCTCGAAACTCAAAAAAAAAAAAAAATGAATGATAAATAAAAACAACAAGAAATAAAAATAAATATAAAATAAAATATAATAAATACAGAATATACAAGAATGGAATAAAAGCGATTATATAATTAATACAAGAGGTGTTCAAATGAAAAGCTACACAACTACATTGTGGGTATAAATGAAGACTTTATTCAAAGTATACACCATAGGCCTGAGCACAATGATCCCATTGATTAAAGAGCCGAAGAATTCCTTGTTCCCAGAATTCCTGTGGCCGTGTCGAGACCTAGTCCTTCACAGCGTCCTTGAATTCGCCGTCGAGTTGAAGCGCTTTCCTTTCAGGTGTTTTTTCAAGGAACCAAACACATGAAAATTGCACGGTGACAGGTCCGGCCTGTAGGGCGGATAGTCGAGCTGCCCCACTTGAACTTGGCCAGTTCCGTTTGTGTGACCCTGGAAACGTGTGGATGCGTGTTATCATGGAGCAGAACCATACCTTCCGTGAGTAGCCCAGGTCTTTTGTCCCTGCTGGATATCTGCATAGTCTTCGGAATGTCTCACAGTACACATCGGAGTTAATGGTTATTCTGTGTTCGAGGAATTAAACATTATTAATCAATTGGACGCCGCTCTTTATAAGAGCCTCTACTCTCTCCTGCGCACATGGGGAGGGGGAGGGGCGCACGCGCATGTCCCGATCTATGCTGGAGATTCCAATCGCATCCCTAGATGTTTCGCTATGTTCGCCCATAGTGGCATAGGTAAATATATTAACGGTTACGTTGTTACGACCTTTCGTACCTTTTCATTTGAACACCCCATGTAGAAAGAATATAAAAAGCGATTAATATATGAAAGAATAGAATAAAAGCGATTTTAAAACCCAAACGGTGTAAAAAATATCCTCATTTCAAGGTCCTATGTAGTGACGATAATGACATTCTTTTTTTAATATGTTATAGTTTTATGGTTAGCACACCAGTCCAAATAATTAAGGATTGGAATGGCTGAGAAATATGAAAAGAAGTAGAAGGTCATACCTTCTACATCTTGACCGTGCTATTATATAGCATTGTTCGAATTCTTTAAAGAGCAGTGAATTGTTTGTTGTAGCTGGATGTTTCCTGGCTTCTCTTTAAGCAGAACTCTATTATGGACAGTTTTCTGTCTCTGTTTACCAAAATAAAAATCAAACAAGTTCGTATATTAGAAATAAATTAGATTTCTTCCAAAGGTTTCTTTTAGAAAATTTTGATCAGTAAATAAAAAACGCAAAACATCTGTTTTATCAAGCGTCCTTGGGTCATTGACTTGCTAGGATGAGTAGACCAAATAAGACTAACCATCATGAATTGGATAGAAAATTCCTTTACTTAGGTGTTTTATAAAAAAAAAAATAACACTGAAATTTTAAAACATTTTTTTATAATCTAATCCCATTAATTTTGTTTTTTAGTTTGAGATAATAGATATTTTTGACCATTATGCCATGATATAGTTATCCAATACAATAATGTTTGTTATATTGGTTTTACTGAATAAGCATAGTTTATCACATCAAATCAATTGTTAGCGTAGTTAGTATGCAAATGTTCAGAAGTGGTCATACAAATGTATACTGTTTTATTGAACAAGTCATAAATTCCTGAACATGCATATTGTTTCACGTCAAATTTATTGTTGGTATAGCTAGGTTCAGAAGTGGACAAGTAAATGTTCACTGTTTTATTGAACAGGTCACCCATAAATTCGTCATATGACATATACGTAATTATAAATCATAATTATCCCCCCAACACATGTTTTCCAGTGAAGAAATTAGGATCATCATTCCCGACACAGACACACGCGGAGTCCGGCCTCCTCGATCGCCCGTCATAAATCTCGCTCGTTACCTTCCGGCACCGGTCGCATTAAAATTATCCCAACTATTTGAATCAGAAAGCCATTTTCTCTGTTTCACCAGAGTTTGTGGCTCTGCTATTAGAATAATGGCTGCAAATGATGCGCGTTCTGGCATTGACATATTACCTGCTGCTCTACCTTTGCAGGCATCGACCCAGATGTGGATATGGATGATAGAAAGGTCGAGTAATGAAAGTACGTTTTGTCAGGATTTGGTTGGACAGGGTTCCTGGAATCGAGTTGCTACATTTAGCGAGATTTGATGGTCTGATTAAAACCATAAATGTAGCCTCTATAAAAGCAACGTACTAAAATTGTTTAAGGTATATGACTACGTTCGGGATGAAGTTTGTGACAAACCTAAAAATGCTAGTTATATTTTTGAATATTTGCAAAATATTTGAAAAATGTCTATAAAACGATGATATAAATGACAGTTGTTTTTCAAAAATTGGAAAAAATGGCTGTTTTGGTGCTCAAAAGAGATATAAAGCTAAAATTTTCTAGTTTAGAGGTTTATAAAATAATTTGCTTAAAATGTTGCAGATAAGAAATGTGTAATTTAATGCCTGAATTAAAAAATAAGCTATATTTCTTATCCATTCGTTAAATATTAGAATTCGATTGATAAATAACACTAAGTTTCCATTTTTTTTTCACATAGTGAAGCACTAAAACAATTATAAAATATTTCTGAATGAATAGATTACTTATTCTCTAGTTCAGAAACTGCAGTACATATTGAGGAATTATTATACCAAATTAACACAAAAATATACTTTAAAATTTAATTCAAGCAGTCTTTCTTTCATCAGAAAATTCTATCAAAAATTGGAATTTGAGAAAATAGCACCTAAAGATGCAAAATAGCATTAAAATGTGTGTAAGAACAAACATAAAAAATCAGTGTAACCCACCCACCCTCCAAAAAAACACACACACTTAGAAACAAAATTCTAACAGTTGTATAAAGAAAACCTGTTCAAATATTTAAAATATTGAATTTTAAAAAAATCATAATAATTTCTAAAAAAAGGACTTTCTAATAATTTGCTTTAAGAGTTTCCATACAGTTTCATAAATTGTGAAATGTTTTACAGGAATTGATTTGCTAAAGGCAGTGCTAGACAAATCGAACAACTTGATCATTTACAGGAATATTGGTTGTGTATTATTTCAATTGAATCTCTTATGCCTAATGTTATCTTCATGATTATATAATTTAAGCGTTTTAACTATCAAATTTTTACAAGCATTTAAGGCGTCTCATTTCAATAATCTTACCCATGTTTTTTCACATTATATGCATGAATCTTTTTGATGACGGCGAATCTTCTGCCTTCTTTTGTAATACTTTTTAAAATTTAAACATCAGAGTAATCTATTTTAATTAGTATGTTTTCGTTTTCGATAATACATTCCACTTATTGATTTCTCATCTAAACTGCTATGTGAAAAATAACAAGCAAAAAAGTTCTTCTTTAGTCTTTACTAACATAAGAAAATCATGTGATTAAACATTTGATTAAAAATGGAAAAGTTTGAATTACATTGCCAATAAAACTTTTTTTAAAAATTAAGGAAAAATTAATTTTTAAAAAATCGCAATATTTGAAAAAAATATCAACTAAATTGATATCACTGCAAAGATACTTTATAAAATTTTAAAACACAAAAATCATTTTAAATTCTATTTTAAAAATCATTTGTTTTGAATAGAATTTAGCAGAAATTTAGAATTTTTTTTTATAATCATGAGAAAAAGAGGAAATCCTCACTTAATTTCTAATTAATAAAATTCATACGAAGTCGATAGGAAGTTTTCCATTTTCCAAAATATATTTGTGCTAAATCTATAAACTCAAATATTTGTCCTACATATCACACTACGTAACATAACATAAAACACACACATATACTGATTCTCATTTATTATTAGAAGAGATTATGCAAAAAATTTAAAATAGATATATCGGTGAATTTTTTTCACAGTGTTTCTGTAAGGATTACGACAAAAACCCATCTGCATTGAAAAACATTAGCAAGAAAAGATCGAACGAAAAATAATAGCTGACCACTATTGAAAATGGCTCGACAATACACGTGTAACTTTAAAGCAGAATGTAAATCCAATACATTGTTCAGGATTTCAATCCGAGCTGTGTACTACAAAGCACTTTTTATACGATCCCTTTTTATTACAAAAGAGTGAAACGAGGTTTTCGTAGGCACTGCGACTGCAAAAGTTGGCGCGAAGATTTATAACAGGTTGACCGAGATGGAGGTTACTATTTTCACTACTTTTCACGAGAAACTTTTCCCAAATTATAGCACTCGTGCCGGGGCTGGAGTATGAAACGTGATTGGGGCTTAAGTGGCCGCCCTGGGCTGTTTGTGAGACGAAGAGAGTACATTTTGTATTTGGCTCGAAATAACTTTTCCCTGCAAGAATCGATTTTGGGACGAAATTTCCTTCCTCGAAATTTTCGATGGAAAATAAGGAAGGGGTTTTTGAAGCGTAGATGATTTTGATTATACTCTCGAGTCAAATTACCGAAAGCACTTTACACAGTTGCCCGGTTTTCTGATTATTCTTGCAGCAGTCAATTCATGGGAAGCACACATTGCACTTACGCTTTTCGAATGAAAGGCGCTCAGCCAGAGAAAGGCTTAGATCGAAGAATGTTTGCTATTTCGTTCAGGCACTTTGACTCGCCTTGTATTTTATTTTCTGGAAAAAGAAATCAGTTTTCTTAATGCTAAACTGAATCTCATTTTTAACAATTACAAATTCATAAGCATCTATGATCACATCCCCCCTCCAGAAATAAGGTTCGCAATAATAATAAGGTTAAATGAAGTTCTTCGATTAGACTTTCATTTTTTTTTTTTTTTTTTTTTGAAAAAAGAAATTAGTTTATTAATACTGAACTGAATCTCATTTTTAGGAATTACAAATTGATAAGCTTCTGAAATAATATTCCGGCCAATCCAAAAATGAGGCTTCCAATAATAATAATGTTAATTGTAACACTTTGATTAGCCTTTAATTTCATTTTTTTAAACAAAGAAATCAGTTTTCTTAACCCTAAACTGAATTTCATTTTTTAAGAATTACAAATTCGTAAGCTTTAACAATCACCCCCTCTCCAAAAATAAGGTTCGTATTAATAATAAAGTTAATTAAAACACTTTGACTAGCCTTAAATTTTATTTTTTTTAAGTAATTAGTTTTCTTAATGCTAAACTGAAACTCCTTTTTAACAATTATGAATTCATAAGCAATCATATCTCCCCTCCCCACCAAAAATAAGGTTCACAATAATAATAAGGTTAATTGAAATCCTTTGACTTGCCTTAAATTTTATTTTTTTGAAAAAAGAAATCAATTTTCTTATTTCTAAACTGAAACTCATTTTTAACAGTTACGAATTCATAAGCAATCATATCCCCCCTCCCCACCAAAAAATAAGGTTCACAATAATAATAAGGTTAATTGAAACCCTTCGACTAGCCTTGCATTTAATTTTTTGAAAAAATAAATCAATTTTCTTAACGCTAAACTGAATCTCCTTTTTAAGAATTAAATTTCATAACCTTCTACAATCATATTCCCTCTCCCTCCAAAAATAAGGTTCGCAATAATAAAAAGGTTCATTTTGATTAATTTTTTTATGAAATTGAAAATGCATTTTGGTTATATAACATATTAAATATATTAATTTTGCTGTTTTGTAAATGTATAGAACAAGGCATATAACATGTTTACAGACTTGTTATTTACAGATCGAAGCATTTTTGCTTTTGTTTTTATTTAAGGTATTGACTAGGTTAAAAATATGAATTTGGATGAAATTCTCATTTTTATTTTTTTTAGTTTCAAAAAATAAGTACGCTTCTGTTTCCGGTTATATATTTATCCTTTCTCTATATCAATTAGAAGCATTAAACATTTCTATTTCCAGTGATATCTTTATTGTGTCTCTATGTCAATTAGAAGTCAAGCTATTGCAATCTATTGACACATAAGTGAGGCTTATTTATAAGCATTTAAAATTTTTTAATGTATTTAAAATTTCAAAAAAGAATCAAAAATTCTTTCTGGAATTTCTAATGAGTGCTCATCATATTATGCAAAATGTAATGGACTATGGATTTGATATTGAATGCTTTAGAAATGTATTTATGATTGTTTAAAGAAAATATTCTTGAAAAAAATAGCAAAACTTCATAGATAATTTCATATAATATGCACAAAAATTTTGTTTTTTAATATAATTCTTAGAAAATAGTTAGTTAAACTCTAAGATATGTTACACATATAATGTTACGAATAAAAATGAAAAACAATAACACTTTTTTACACTATGCAATCCTAGTTTTTGTAAATAAATGCAAAAATTTACATGAAAATATACTTTTTTTTCAATTGCTGCATGTATATTTAAATAATTTTACTTTCATTCATCATGTTATACTTACATTAACAAAAGAACATCATGCATTTTTTTATTTGAAAAATGTATGATGTTCCCCCCTCCACCCACCGAGCCTAATCGGATACCTTAAGAACTTATAAAGATTCTTGCCTCTTAAAATAGAAAGTATTTATCTTAACCCTTCAGCTGAATACCGTTTTCACATGTTTCCAAATTTTGCATTCATTTGCATACTTAAAACTCATTTGTTAGCGACTAGCACATTCCAAATAAACAAGGCATATTTTTCATTTTCTTTTTTTATTGATGCATTTAATTTCCTCAGTGTTTTCCAAATAAATATATAATCTTCATACTGTGGCTGAATCGCAATTTTAAGAACTTGCGAATCCACAATCTTCTGCTATTCATTTGTTGGAACTAATCTTAGTTTGTAACTTTCAATGAATGTGGAAAACAGTCTATTTGTACAACAATCTTAAAATGTAAATTCTTCTATTATCATATATTCGTTTTATAATGATTTCTTTTAGCTTTTGCTTATACTAAACATCAAAAAAGAAAGTTTTCCAATTTCGAAAATTTCAGCTTCATGATTTTCATTAATTTCCATGTTTGAGACTAACTAAGGAAAGAAACACATTTTTGCAATAGTCTTTGCATTTCTATCTGTTTACATACGAAATGATACACCAGATAGAACACAATGGCATATCATAATGGAAACTGCTTTTTCCATTTTTCGAATTCTGTTTAAAAACTTATAATTTTTATTTACATCTACGATTTTTTATATATCTAAAGAAATAATATTTTAAAGATTTAATTAAGTACAAAATAATATGTTTGAAAACGAATTAGTCAATGCATTCTCTTTAATTCTGTGCTTTAATTTGTAATAACTTGCATATCAATATATCAATATTTGAATACTTTTCGTCAGGGCAAAGACAATGCTTTTCTACCAGTGTGTCTCATGTTATGGAAAATCCATTCAATATGCACACAGAGATAAATCCAACTGGTCCAGTAATGAACAACAACGCTTTATTTTATACAATAATATAAAACACAGGTGAAGGTTATAAACACAGCATTTACAGAAATCTGCAAAACACTAACAAATCTACTAAGCACAAAAACACTCACAGTAATTCGCTGCTGAACAACACTCCTTTCAACTATTATTTTGAACTGTCTTTTGTATTTTTTAAGCTTCTGTGATAAGACAAGAACACTTCTAGAAGAGTATTGTGTCTTCATTCTTAATCGAGGTATCTCCAAAATTCTATTTATTTCAGGAATCTTTGTTTCTGTCGCCATATTCATTGCTAAGTCACCAAATGTTAGTAAAGTTTGTCGCCAAGGTCGAAATGGTTGACTTGGTATCCATAGAGCAGCCAATAACATTTCTGTAAAACTCTCTTTCGTACCATAAAATCAACTACGCAGGGAAACAATATTAAAGAATTATGATAATATGAATGAAATGAACACAACGAAATCAAAAATTAGATGAGATGGAATATAAAAATTTGGCATATTGTTTTTATATGTTAAGATTGGTATCAGATTTTGGATCAAATCCGTTTAACTTTAAATTGTTTATTTATTTTATATTTTAGCACAATAACTTCAGTAGAGAGAATAAAGCATCCACATCTTTATAAGCATTGCGGCTTAGAACTACAAATCCAATGAAAATATTAGACAAAAGTGCTCAAAAGTAAGAAGTTTTGTAGCCAAACGAACACTCAATTCTCATCATTGTACAAAAATTTAAACTCGAATCCCGCGATATTGTAGGAGTATATGAGAAAGACAAGCAGAGGACATTCTTGACTTTCAAGTCTAAACAGGATCAGTAAATATTTGACAAGACATTGAATAAATATAAGAAGTCAGGATAGTGAACTTAAAATTAGTTTCACAAACACCCCCTCCCCCCTTATAAAGTCTGTAGTCCTTTTAAAGTTAAATTTGGTCTGTGGAGATATAGTGTTCTTAGTTTTGAAAATAATTTCCTCATTTTCAGACCACAAAAAATAAGGAATTACTTCCATCTTTACAACAAAAGTTATGCTAATCTGGATCTTCCACTAATAAATATCACAATGAACGTGTTTGATGTAACATTCCAATTCACAAATCTGCCAATATAAGTAAGGGATCAGCTATAATAAACAATGATTATCAAAAAATTAAAATAATTGGAAGAATAAATGATGCTATCTTTCAACTCCAACAATCAGTCCAATTTTAGTTTTTTGTATGAAAACTAATGGTCCTTGGATATGCCATCAAGAGACCCTGTTTACTTGAATCACACATCACCATCAATTTTTTGAGATCTATCAAAAAATATAACTTAAAGAAATACAGCGGTTTCAGCAAAAGGGCGCATTTCAACAATTAATTTCACCTTTTTGCACGCTTAATTAACCAATCTATGTTGATATTGCAACTACAATTTAAAACAGAACATCCCTTTATTGGGATAAAATGTAGTTCATGAAATTTGTTTTACATGACTATATTTATTGTTTTGATATTACAAATGAGCCGATGATCATTGGAGACAACTATAAAGCTTATAATGAAGTTTTACTATTATTTATAAGATTTACTAATATATCTCCATTTTTATTTTGGAATAGAAAGCGTTTTTTCCTGTGTATCGGTATTAATAGAAATATTCTAGATATTTTATTAATCCTCAAAAAGTATGAATGCTTAGATATAAATTTCAAATATCGAAATTTTATTGATATATTAAAAGATACACCATGTTTACAACTCAGCTGCGTAGGAAATATAAAAATATTTCTAGGTACCTATAGATATATCGATGCTATTGATTGTATTATTGCTATTGCTATTCACGTAATTTTTAATTTAAGTTAAATGGCATGCATAATTTTTTATATAATCATAGAAATAAACTTTTATTATTATTTTATTATTGCATATATGTGCAAACATATTTTAACAGTTGCGCGGCTGAATAGAACAGACTTTTGAAATTTTAAAACATCGCGGAGACATTTTATAAACCAAAATAAATGGTAAGAAATACGTCAATTTACATCGCCATACAAGAGCGGAAGATACCAAAACGTTTCTCTTCAGTGATTTTACAATGAGATTTTGATAGGGAATTCTTTAACAAGTGTAGACTTAGGAAAGCGTGAGAAAATGCTGAGATCAGGAGTTTTGTAGAGCACGTATCGAATTAATTAAATAAAAAAGTAGGAATTGTATTAGGAAATAAGAGAAAATTTTATCTAATATGGGCTATATTGATACAAATATGGAAGTTAATAAGGATTTAAATTATATAAATTATATATATATATATGTGTGTGTGTGTGTTATGTATATATATATATATATATATTAAATTCATTCTAAAGTTATATTTAAGTTATATTATTATATGTATTAAAGCTCTTATTTCCTGATCAAATTCCACCTTTTTTATTTAATTAATTCAACACGAGTTCTAACACTGCTGAGATCGACAAGTTCCCACATTTAGAGTGAACGGATAAAAATGTGTCGATCTAAGACATTCCTTTAAAAGATCCCTATAATTTCTTTACCTAAAGCGACATTTGTAAAGAAATCCCTATCAAAATCTCATAGCATAAATAACTCGGGAAAAATATTTTCTATATTTTTTACGCACTTTTGCTCTTGTATTGCTGGTGAACGGGCATCAGTTCGCCCATGCTTCTTAAAATATACCTTTCGTGATGAAATAAAAGCGAACTTGATAGTTCAAAGTAATCTCTCTCCTCGGCCACGAAACTACTTAAAATATATATATATATATATATATATATATATATATATATATATATATATATATATATATATATATATATATATATATATATATATATATTACCTGCATTAACCTGCATTATTCATTATCATTTGAATAATAATTTCCTCTTAGAATCCCTATTAAACTAAGAAAGAGTCCAATTTCTGTATGAAATCTTACATTTTATTCTTTATATTTTCATAAAATTTTCCTTCAAAAATATTAAGGATCCATTACGTAACTAACACTTCCTAGCTACCTCACCTACCACAAAAAGCATTTCTCTATCTTTAGACTTTGGTGTTTCCTATTGTTTTCCAATTATTCATTCAACTACTCGCATATCTCTCGGACACACTAAACCCCTCTTGACACTTGTGGAGCGACAACTCAAATCACTTTATTTCCTTCTCAGCCAATTAGATATGTATAAATAGACGGGCAGAAAGAGATTCCTGAATTTTAAATCCTAGAAGCATTTATATGTGTCCTATAAATAGTTCATTCCTATTACCTGCATCTTTAAAATGACCGGGCCCATTAATCCGGTACAATCATGAAAATATATACTTATCCTTTGGTAAAGCTTCCACTAATGCAAAATGAACTTTAAGAGAAGGAACGGTTTTGTAATTATCCATCGAGTTTATACGCATGAGCATTATGCGAGGATCGGGACATAATTTAACCTGCAGGATTGGACACCGGGGAAAGAGAAGGCAGGGACTACTTTACGACGGTCGCAGTGGTGCGTGGAAAATTTAATTTTTAGTGGAAGCAACACTCTTTCGCACGTAATCACAGGTCTACTTAACGAGGTAGAGTTATCCTCCGAGCGAGTGAGAATTTGTTCCAAAGGAATTTATGAACGAGTCAGGTGGATTCGGCTTGTTAAGTTCAAAGGGGCATCTCTTGTGAGGGTTGGGGACATTTTATGGAAGCCCCTGGAGATACTCGGGGATGGTGAAGAATGGTCTCTACCGGTTTGTGAAATAATTTAAAGATGAAATCGTCTAGATTTGTTGACGATTCTAAAGGATGAAATCTAATGAATGAAAGGAAAATGCAGGTGTACTGTTTCGAAATATATTAATAGAAATTGTTAAGCACAAGTATTAAATTATAATCTAAAATTCCACTTTGAAATTAGCTAGTGGATTAGTTATTCTACTGTCCCTATGCTCAGTATTGTTTGTTTTGTAAAGCATTCTTGTCTTTTAGTTTAGCGATTTAACATTGTTGGCAGTCTTAAAGAAGTGAGAGGACATATTCGAAAAGGCACATTTTCAAGCTGAAGTTGTTTCTAATAAATTATTTAAAAGAATTTTCTAATAATTGACAGTGAAATCAAAATTATACAAGAAAATAACTTTTACCCACGACATTTTTGCATATCTGCACTAAATATTCTGTAAAACTAAATTGCTTGTAATTAAGTGTCACAATCATTATTGACTGTGAAAGATAAAAAATGCATCGATCTTTTAATTTAAACAGTTTAACAGTTTGTGACAAAACAGATGCATCCTCGAAAACATTTAATTATTTAAAAACTCTGCTACTTACCAGTTTTAATTATTTAATTCATTTAGGACAGCAGTACAATTCCATCACAATATGTGAATTCTTTGATTAGAATGATTATGATAACAAGAGCTAATATATTCATAGTCTAGAAATGTCAAGTGACACACGCGTATGATATTTACGGCTGCACGTTTCGATGTCATACAATATTTCTTTCACTTATGCTTGATTAATTTTTGATTAATTAATAAAGCTTGATTAACAATTTTATTTAAAAATTAATTTGTTCTACTATTAAGTCTCGAATATTTTATTGCTTGTAACATTCAGTTGATGAAATTATTAATCGGCTACTCCGACCCCACCGAAGGCACGCTGAAAAATCTGAATGACTGAGTCGCCGTCACAGAAACACTGGCTGGAACTATGGTTGAATCCTAAAGGCCATCACTGGCCATTGTACAACAATTCCCATGAGAAACACGTCCCATCACTGATAGGTGGCAAGAACCAACCACCATACTCGAAACTTCCAATCCTCATTTTTGAGGTGCCCCCGAATGAGAGCAAATAATTTGTAAAATTGAATTGCTTGTAAGTGTAGCAATCACTGTTGATTGTAAAAAGTCAAAACTCACCAATCTTTTGAATTAAGTAGTTTAGCAGTTTGTGGAAAACCATCTGCCTGCTGGAAAATATTTAACTATTTAAAAACTCTGCTACTTACCTGTTTTAATCATCTAATTCATCTAGGATACGAATACAATTCCATCAAAATCTGTGAAGTCTTTGATTAAAATGATTACAGTTAGAGTAGCTAATTCATTCATAGTCAAGAAATACCTTGTGACACACACATATGATATTTACGTAAGTATGGCACATTTGGCACATACGTACAGCACTTTCCGATGATATAAAATATTTCTTTCAATTACGCTTATTTAAATTTTGTTGCCTAAAAATTATATTAAAAATTAATTTGTTCTACTATTAGGTCTAGAACTGTTTTATTGCCTGTTAATGTTGATTACTCCTTATTAAATTTTACACCTAAATACATTTAATTTTAAATGTTCAATTTTATTTCTGCATTTTGAATTTCACTTATCTTTAAATTTGTTATGAAACTATATAAGAGCACAGACTGGCCATCTAAATCCTTTTTTGTGTGCAAATATATATTCATCCTGACAACTAACAGCTTTTATCATGGATACCATACCAAATCAAATATTTTAGACTTCAATCCAGAGACAACTGAAATAAATCCAATATATCTGAAATTTACTCACAGAGAGAAACGGAGATCTAACAATTTTAAATGCATGAAGCATTCAAACCTGTCCTAAATCGCTTATTAATATTATCTTCATTCATAAAATGTCTAGACTCGTTAAAACCTGGGCAGTACAGAAAATATATACATATACTGTTGACAAAGCTTCCGCTAATGTAAAATTAACTTTAAGAGAGGGAACACTTTCGTAATTATCCGCAGAGTTTATACTCGTGAACATTATGCGTGTGTCGGAACGTAATTTAGCCTCCAGAATTGGACACTGGGGAAAGACAAGACAGGAGTTGTTCTACCAGGACGATTGCGATGGCGCGTGGAAAATTTAATTTTTAGTGGTAACTACGCTATTTTACATGGGCATCTACGTTCTGTTTTATGAAGTACGGGTGTTATAAGGCAAGGGTTCTTTCTAGAGGAATGTAGGCCATCATACAGAAAATTCTGAAAACAAAGATAAAAGGAACATCTCTTTGAGCATCTGCTTTGAGCTTTGGAACATCTCTTCATATGCTATAACCATATAAAGGGAATTGTGAAATAGAAAGGATTTTAAGGGAGGAAACTCTCACCTTAGATGAAGATTTTTTTCGTGAAGTATTTTAAATTAAGTGATTGAAAGGTTGAATGTTCGATTTGAGAATAATTATTAAATAGGTATAAGAAATAATATTATTGACTGTACTTAATTTTGTAAAATTTTAATTTACGGAGAAAAGCAAGTTATTGATTTCTTGATTAGAATAAATAAACTATCTTATTATTTGAATTACCTATTTTTGAAATTCCAAAGTTTCCGAAATACGTTGCGGAAAATAATGTTTCCTTAGCATGTAAATCTATTTATAGACATGGCTAAGCAATTGAATGGTCCCCTCAAAACTTTCTCTCATACTCTCTAATAAACCTTTTATGCTAGCAAACGCTTTGCATGGTATTGGCGTACAATAGCTACGAAATACTAAATTTTGGTACGAATTTAGTATTTATATTGCATCCCTCGTGTCATCTTTGGCGATTCGCTTTTCTTGGATCGTGTCACCTTTGGACCTTTTTGGCGATAACTCCCTGGTATGCAGTTAATTAAGCCCAAAATCGTTTTTTTTTTTTTTTTTTTTTTTTAATATTTTAGACACGTTTTTCGTAATCGACTGAAACAAAGATTTGACACAAAACTATACTTGTGGTCACAAATTCTATACTTAATTTGATATATTTAAGTCATTGCTTTTTAAATTATCGCGTTTACATGGTTCTGCAAATACAGAACGACAGGCATTCTACGTTTTGTTGGATTTGGCTCAAAATTTGATAAGTGTCCATACTATAGATGTTAGATATGTGAGCCGAATCTTATCCATCTAGCTCCCTGCGTTTTGTAATTATCGTGTTATTTTATACTCGAACAGTCGAATAGACGGATTTGTTCTGAACAGAAGCCACTCAAAATTTCATAGAATGCAAATTTGGTGTATATACCAAACTTCAACTATCTAGCTGAAATCGTTTTTGAATTATCTTTGTCCCACTCAGACAGGCGGAGATTTTCCAAAAATGTGTTTTTCGAACTCAAGTAAGTCTAAAACGTGGAGATTTGTCAAAATATCGAATGTTTGACGATTACTATACTTTCTCTGTACTATGTATACTAAAAAGTAAAAAAAAAAAAAAGAGTCTATCTTTTGAAGATATAATCCAGCATTGTCAAATATTTATATCCGAGATATATTTTTTAAGACACAACAATATTTGCCTCATAAAGTCAATAACATTTTAAACGAAATGAGAGAAGAAATATAAAATGGGGTAATTTAAAAAAATAAATAAATAATGCAATGGAAGTTAATGATCATTTTATTGCTGGAAGTTCATTCGAATTTCGTTAGAATAATACCTATTTCTGATTGTAAAATAGGTAATCGGAAACGTATGTAGTTACGCTCTTTAGAAAATTCTAGAAAATATATATTTCATTCGGGACAATTAAATAGATTTAAATTTTCAATAAATCTACAAAGACAAAATCAATCGAGAGAACCAATCTCACACTATTTCTGTACCCAAAAATGCAGGATTCAATTGAATGATTGTAGCGATGCGATACCACTGTTTTTATTATGTTCTAAGTATTATCACCAGCCACGTGACAACACTTCCTGTAGGAGAAATGTGCAGTCAATCAATCGAGAGTAGCCAATCCCACACTATTTCTGTACCCACCAGCGTGACGAGAAATCATCCCTCATACTGAACTGCCCATCCCTATAACTGAGGTACTCTTTGGGGAAGGGGGATTGGGGTGCTTGAAAAATTTAATTTTTATTGGAAGCTATAATCTTTCAGACATATTCTGAAAACCTGTTCAATTAAGTATGGAGTACTTTCTTTAACAGCAATTTATTACCAAGAAATGTATTTCCTTGCATAGAAAATTCATTTATTTAAGTTCAAATGATCACTTTTTTTTAACTTATTGAGTGGCCATGCAATAACATCTATGTAGTACCTGAAAACATTTCGCCAGGAAAGCGCAGATCAAAGATAATTTGAATGAAATGTCAATGCATTTACTTATTTCAATTAAAATTGTCATTGAACTGGTGTTAAAAATTTCGGGGATAAGTTAATATATCAAAGTTGGTTTTCAAAATTCCTGAAATTAAGTAGTTAAATATTTGTGCTTAATTTTTTAAAGATATAAATTTCAAAAAAGATTAAAAACTAAAAAAAAGTTTTCATTTATTTTAATGCCACTCGATTGCAAAATTGAGTAGTTTCTTTTTTTGATTTATTTCTAATTTACATCGATATCAGAACTCTTTGTCAACAGAATTTGTTTTATTTTAAGACTCGATCCAACTTTCATTATAAATCTAACTTCTCATTCTTAACCTTATCTACTTATCGTAACATTGAATTAACTATTTATCCTAACTACCAAGCTGTCTGAAGAGCAAAAATACCATTTAATCCTCCTGTGCCAGCTAGTCTACAGTCATTTCTATAGTTAATCGTGCCTACAGTTAACATTTCTACATTTAACCCAGCGGCATAGCATCAGCCTACCAAGTTGGTCGTTAAATTCAAAGTGAACTAAAATCTCTAAATTTTCACCCTACGCAATTCGATACAGAGATAGAGAGAGATTCGAGAATTTTAAATGCTAGTCGGATCGAGAAATCTACTAAATCGTCCTGTCCTATCATCTGAATCCGGAAAATGGCCGGACTCGTTAAGACCCAAGCAATCCTGGAATTGCGCATACACCCTTTCGACTAAGTCTCTGCTAATGTAAAATTAACTTTAAGGGAAGTAACACTGGTGATTATCCAAAGAGTTTATTCGTTCAGTCATTATACGAGAGTCGAAAAGTAATTGAGCTTCTGGTACAGAACACAAAGTGAAGTCGAAGCAGGCGCTGCTTTATGGCGGTAGTAGTGGTGGAGGGAAATTTAATTTTTATTGGAAACTCTTTCACACGTAATCACAACTCTTGTTTGAAACGATGCACAGTTATCCGCAAAACAATTAAGAATTTATTCCAATAGAATTTATGACTGCATTAGGTGAATTCGGTTATTTAAACAGAATGCAATACCTATCGTGTATATTAGACCAAATTTATGAAGGCTCTAGAAGATAGTGTTATTTCCTGCAATGTTAGTGTTTTCGAAGATATTGTTACGAAGCTGGAATATTGCTTTCCTGCAGTGTTAGTGTTTCAGAAGATACTGTTACGGAGCTGGAATATTGCTTTCCCGCAATGTTAGTATTTTCGAAGATATTGTTATGAACCTGGAATACTGCTTTCCTGCAGTGTTAGTATTTTCGAAGATATTGTTACGAAGCTGGAATATTTCTTTCCTGCAGAGCTAGTGTTTCAGAAGATATTGTTACGAAGTTGAAATATTGGTTTCTTGTAATGTGTTTTTGCTGAAAAGAAAGATTTACAGACAATGTATGCCATGTTAGTTATCCTTATCCTTGGCGACTATTTGGCAATTTCATGAGGAATTTGATAACTTAAGTGGCAGGAACGAAGATTTTGGGAAATGCAAGTGTTATGCTAATCTCTATTAAGAACTGAGATCTGAATAGCCTTCTTGGAAATTCCTCACTCTATTGTGGGACTATAAAAGACGAAGCGCTTGCATTAAGAGTAGCTCTAGTCTATAGCGAGTCCCCTACCTATGCATTTTGAGCATTATTGTTGTTTTAGAATTAGCGATTTTGTTTAATCTGCCTGTGCTGTGCTGTACTACTTAGTGTACTGTCCTTTGTACTCTTTTCGACATTTTTCTAACTTTCTTTCGTATTTTATTGAGGAATTCTCTCATCCAAGTATCGTCCCCACTAACATATATGATTTATTTCACTTTATACCCACTAGATGATTTTCATAACAATATTTACGGCAAGTGAAGAAAATAACGGTTGGACTTATCGATTAACTTATTGAGGAAATCGGGTATTCAAGGTTAAAGTTCAGAACCTGAAAAAAACAACAACTAATGATTGGAATAAAAATTGAACTACACAGCTTGAATATACATAGCAATATCAATTCAGTTTAATAATTGAGCATTCAATGAACAATTCATGCTTACTGTATGTTGAGTACAGGGATCAGTGCATTTTTATCTATCTACTATTCTATATAGAGTGATACTGAGATAGATAAAAATTAAAGAATTTTAAATCGCCTCAACATTCAGACTTGCATCCTAAGTATAACCGGTTTTATTAAACCAGGATAATTAATGTATATACATGCATGCTTACAGTAATGTTTTATTAATAGCTATATTAATGTAAAATTAACTTCAAGAGATAGAACACTTTCATAACTGTTCGCATAGTTTATACTCGCGGAAATTATGCGCGAGTCGGAATGCAGTTTAACATCCCAGATTGGACATTAGATAAAAGCAAGGCGAGTACTGATTTCGACTAGTGGTAGTAGTGCTTCGAAAATTTAACTCTTGATGAAAATCATACTCCTTCATATACAGTATAAATGTCTTTCAACTTGGTAGAGTTCTCCTTCTGTCTAAATGAATTTGTTGAAGAAAAGTCTATGTCCTGAAATTCCCTTAGTTAGGTTGAAAAGATTCATCAGATTAGTCAGATTAAAAGTTAATCAGATATATCTCGTTTGTAAATCTGATGAAGACAACAAAAGATTCTTGTTGTGCATGACAGGAAGTTCTGTAACGTAAAAATTATTGAAGGAAGATGTCACCTTTGTTGTTTAGGACAAGAGATCCTAACCAAGAATAAATTTTAACCGATGAAAAAAAAATTCACTGCTTAGTTTGAAGTTAGTTTAAAGTAGTAATAAATCATCAAGTCATTTCAAATTTTAAAATAATTAAAGAAGACTGCTATCAGAATGTACTTGTTGATCTTGGAATGAAACTTAAATTCTAAACCTCTAGAGAAAGATACATAATATTTTTTAACATTTTTTTAAATGTTATGAAAAAATGGTTTTACATGTAATTGAAAAACTTGTTCTGAATACTGTTAGGATTATGTTTAATATAGTTTGAGTCAATCAAGATACTATTAAAAAATGCTATGTCTAATTTTTATGAAATCCCCATTAGTCATATTTAGCAACATTTTATGCTAACATTTCAACTATTAGCATTTTAAACACCAACAATTTAAACAAAACATTTTTTTCTTCTGTGATCGAAACTGTCAGAGTTATGAAAGCTTGAATCTAATTACTTTGACCAATCAACGACTGACTCTAGAAAACGAATTTCGGTGAATTGCTGATCTTGATGAAATAGGTGTTCAAATGATATAAAGTTGTTCAACATAGTGATATTCAAAGCTTAACAATCAATCAATTTCACAGCCAAATTAGGTAGAAATTCACAATATATATATAAAGACTAATAATCAGTTTTTAAGCCGCAAATGCTAGGTAATAAATAATAATGTAAATAAATTCTTCATATAAACTTTGTTCTTTCTCGATAATGCTTCGTTTCTTGTTTGATACAGTGTAATTTAAATCCCTTTTCATCTATTTTTTTAATAATTAATTTCCTTACACATACCAAATTATTTATTGTAATAACCACAGCAAGGATTATTGTTTTCCAATATTAAAAGTTCAGATATAAATTCGGCATTGAAAGCTAATCTAAAAACTAGAATAAAACTTGAAACAGAAAAACAGAATATTTATAAATGATAAAAAAAAACATAGTGTTCTTCGTTGAAAAAAAAATGACTGAATTCTTTTTTAATCATTTTTTATCTTACAAACATTCGACTTTCATTTATCAAAAAAAGATGAGGTTTATATTGTTAAAAAAAATCTAAAGTTTTTATTTTTTATTTTTACTAGAAATTTTAATTAAATGCTAATGCACATAAAAAATATTTGAAAAATATGGGTGAACACCTAAATTCTTATTTTATGACTTCTTAAAATAAATATAAAAAGGTATCAAATTTCATTTCAGCTGTGTGAATATTATTAGAACTCTTCAAATATAGAGTGAAAAAGCTTTAGGAAAATATTTCAGACTTCATCCTGTATTAGAAATTACAGTGTTTCAAGTTTTTCCAGTTGATTAAAAACTCATTTCGTATGTAAATAATTTCGTATTAAAACCAGAAGTTTTAAAAAAGTAAATTTGACTAAAAATTTATAATAAATTTAATTCAGAAACTCTTACAAAATAATGATGATTACTTTCTATTTTAATATAAAATACTATCAAAGAATATTTTAAGATAAAAGTTTGTAGTTTTCATCCTTCAATCCTAAAATATGAATTTACATTCTTTTGTGATAATATTTTTTAAAAGACGAGAAAAGTTACTGAAGACGAGAAAAGTCAATGTTATTTTTAATATTTACATCCAATTAAAACTCGTGAAAAATTTATTATTGATGTATAATAATTTACATGGAAATATTACATACTGCTGCTTACTTATCTATATCTATCTATAGTATATATAGAGAGAGAGCAAGAGAGGCATATACTATATACTATATATATATATATATATATATATATATATATATATAGTAACCAATCTTAAGTAAGAAAAAGTTTGAAAACGAAACTAAAATGAAAACGAAACAAAACAGTTTCGAAATCGCAACTAAAATTGATAACCTATTTAAACTAAAACCAAAAAAGAACTTCATAGTATTTAGAGAGCGCAATTACAGCTACTTCTAAAACACAGATGAATTGATACAAAAGTATTAGAATCAAGTTAATAGGAAAAACAAAAAGTCAAATAAAAATTAAACCAAAAAAATTATAAAAAAATAAAAAAAGAATCCGGCCTGAAGACTTTTTCAAGGGTCACCCTCAGGCAGGGATTCAAAGAAAGGGATTTTTTCTGTGAGGAAATACAGACATTGTCTAATAATGATTCCTCGTGACCCGAAAATCCCCTGAAATTATGCTCAAGAGATATACCATTTTAACAGAAAGGAAATACAAAACAACAAATTAGAAGAAATTAACCACAACAAAGTAAAATACAATAACAAAAATAACAATAAAAACAAAAAATAGCACTAAAATTAAAAATTAAAAACGAAAAGGCCAGTACATACAATCAACAGTCAAGGAAACTTTAAACAATCGATTGTGATTCCCTGTTTTTAAAAAAACTAAAGGTAAATTATGTAAACAGATGTAGGCTCCCAGCGCCATCTATTGAGTGTTCCAATATGCAAAGAAGGTTCTATTTTTATTTAAGTCAAAGGATTAATCCCAAACCATACCTTGTTTAATTAAAAAAATTGACATTACAGTAATTTCTAGGAAATTCATTTTTAATTAAATTAAGGTTTTAAGGTATTCCAATCTAAACTCTAAAATTTTCAAAAATCTAATTTTCTCGCAAGTTAACAGGATCAAAAGGGTTTGCAATAATAAAAATTCTTATATTGTAGCATCAAACAACCTCCTTAAAAATTTGTTTTTGTTTTTATTGTTATTTTTGTTATTGTATTTTACTTTGTTGTGGTTAATTTCTTCTAATTTGTTGTTTTGTATTTCCTTTCTGTTAAAATGGTATATCTCTTGAGCATAATTTCAGGGGATTTTCGAGTCACGAGGAATCATTATTAGACAATGTCTGTATTTCCTCACAGAAAAAAATCCCTTTCTTTGAATCCCTGCCTGAGGGTGACCCTTGAAAAAGTCTTCAGGCCGGATTCTTTCTTTATTTTTTTATAATTTTTTTTGGTTTAATTTTTATTTGATTTTTTTGTTTTCCGGATTCTTTTTTTAATATTTTTTTAATAATTTTTTTGGTTTAATTTTTATTTGATTTTTGTTTTTCCTATTAACTTGATTCTAATACTTTTATATATATATATATATATATATATATATATATACAGAGTTGCAGATAGATAGAAAGATAAAAAAGACTTTAAGTATTAGAATTTCTTTAATTCTAATACTTAAAATCGTCATTGAAATGTTTCATTTCTAAAAGTAAAAGGTAGAAATATAATATGGAAAAATAAAAATAAGTATGTGAATTTTTTATAATCGAATTAACTATGCAGGGTGCGTATAGAAATGATTTCGTCTACAACTTTAATTCGAAAACTAAGTAGTAATTATTCAAAATGAAATATCTCTAGGTTGACTCAAAATTTATCTTGAAGTGGTAAAACTCTGAAACAATCTAGGATCACTGAGAAAATATGTCATGAAACCACTAATAACTCGTCAGTAGTGCTTAAAAGAAATCCCCCCAAAAGAATTCAATTACAGCACAATTTTTTTAAAAAAACTATTTTTATCTTTTAATTGTGATCATATGAAGTGAATTTAAGAAATTTGCTGGCTGAATTAGGCAGCGTTATGCTAAATTGATCTTTAATCTAAATTTGCATGCGATCTATATTTAGATCAAACTGTTTTAACTCGGCTAACTTTAGACATGGAATGATTGAAATTTTTTATCGTATGATTTAAAGTGTCGACATATTTTTGTTTTACTAAATGCGAATTACTTGACCCAGGGAGCCATATAATAAATACGAATTCTAAACTTTTTTAGAAAGGCAAAATTGGCTCAAATAACATATGATCCCCCCCCACCCCCATTTAAAGTACTTATGTGATTGTAACTACATGACTATTTCTAATGATTTGAAATTAGCTGTAGGGTCATGGTAATAAAAGTATACTATTATCTTATTATTACAGTTTTTACGTTATTTTTCAATTTATTATTATCTACTTATTATTACAGTCACAGTTACAGTTTATATTATTAGTTACAGTTTAAGGGGGTCCGGGACACATTTTGAAAAAAAATTTATTAATTAATTTAAAATTTTGAAATTTTTTGTACTGATCAACCATCTTATTAATAAGCAAAATCACAACACAAAAGTTTTTAAATTTTTTTTAAACTTAAAATTTAAATTTTTTTTAAAAAAAGTGACGTTGTTTTAAATCGATATAACTCAAAATATTTTTGATCAATTTTCAAAACTTTTTCATTAAATCAAACACAAATATATATACTTTCATTTTGATTCGGCAATTTAAAAAACATTAATTTAAAAAAAAATTTAAAAAATTTGAATGAAAATTTTGAAAAAATCTTGGGTACTTTTTTTCAAAAAAATCATATCTTGAAAAGTAAATTTTTTTTTTAATTTGCTGAATCAAAATTAAGTATGTGTCCCAAATTTCAGACCTCTATCTTTATATGATCTGGACTTATATCAATTTGATCACAACAAATAATGAAAAAACGCAACATGTTTAAAAATAAAATTTATAAGAATTAAAACTATTTAAATACATTTAAAAGCTTCCAGATGCATAAGAGACGCCTCCCTTCATCACAAGTGTTTATTTTAATTTAATTTTACATTTACAATTAAGAAAACAAACTTTAGAGCAGAAAATTAAAAAGCACGTTGTCTCATGAAATGTAAACACAGAGGTTCTAATAAACACTGAATCTCTTCGTTTCACTTCATTATTGAAGGAGTTGAGTTGTATACAAACTAAATCTAGGATATAAAATAAATTCTTTATAAATTTATTTTAAAAAAATAAAAAATTAAGCTAAAACAGTGCCGGGAAATGTCTATTTACATTTAAAGAGATGAAGTTGCCATGGCAACGCCTTTTTGACAGTTGGAATTTCAAAGCAATGGTCAACAAAAATTATGATATCTTTCGTTCTAATTAAGACAGAAACATGATTTAAATGTTATTTTAAGCAGAAAAGCATGCAGAATGTTTTCAGCTAAAAAAAAAATTCGAAAATTTGACGATTTTTGTGTCCCAGACCCCCTTAAAGACTATTTTTCAACTTTTTCAAAGTTTTACAATATTTTTCATTGGTTCCTTGAATTCAGTTTAAATAGTAATTATTGTAAGAGGTTGTCAGCTATTTTCTCTTTTCTGTGTTAAATACTGATATTCATGTAGTTTCTTTAAAAATTTTAGAACATGGTAATATTATATTATGTAGCGATGCTTGTATATGTAGTAGTTAAAACTCCAAACTTATGAAATATATTCTTAATTATAGATTCCACTGAACAATATGTACAAAATACCACTTCCAAAATAGATTTCAAAATTCCAATAAAACACGACATAAAAAGGGACATGTTTATTCTTAATTTTATCAAAAGCCACTTTTCATTCCCTTCATCCTTTTTAATCAATCACAGCCCACCTTTCTCATTTGCAGAATTACATAATGAATTTCACAACTAAGAAAAAATAAATAAATACCCCCCGAAAAAATGACATCTCTACAAAAAAATCCACGAGATTCATTTCATAATGCCACGGCCGTACTCTATATATCTTTGGCCCATTTTTACGTAGCGGTCCCACGCTGAGCCACCACCAAGCCTGATGAACATTACTCACGCCTAATTGCTAAACATGCCATAATATGTCAGAGAGCAACTAATAAATGATATTTGTTTTGTTTGACTCCCTTTTTCATTACGGTTTTCTTCATCTTGGAAACGAGCGAGAGTTCTTACTGTCCAATACTGGAATGGGCAACAAGGAATAAAAGAAGGAGAAAGAAAAATGGGTCGTCTCTGAGAGAGATGAATTCGTAGATGGCATCTTTCATTGGGTCGTAATTTGTGAGATGAATCTGCAAAGATTAATATAGCAATTGCTGCTGCTTCAGCTTCTTGCAGGATATGTATGCACTGTCCGGCTACAGCAGTTTCCATGGTAAGAGGGATTTATTTAATAAGCCAAGAAGTTATTTGTCATGGCAAAGGAAATGAATGTAAACCGCAATGCATCATTTTTTGCTTAAATTGCTGTTTTTGCAATGGAATTTATTTTAGCTAGATGGATTGGTTTTTAGAACGTTTACAGCAATGGCATAAGAGGCAACAGTTATGATAGAAATAATATCTATCCGCATTTGGGACCAGCTGATTTGCTGACAATACAGATTATATTTGCTTTCAATTACATTTCTTATGCGTAACTTAATGCTTATGATTCCCTTGCAAAAATATTTTCAACTATCAAATTGAAAAGGAAATTAAAACCGTGTTAGTTTTATAAACTTACACTTGTTCTGTTTATCTATAATTTTAAACGAACAATTCTTACATATTTATAAATTTATTTAATATATCTTGGAAACGGTTCTAACGATTTGTATCAAATTTTATATTTAGATAAGGTTTAGTTTCTTACGTTTTTCTATATGTATCTTTCCTGAAAAAGCGAGATTTTACACACACACACACAACACACACACACACACACACACACACACACACACACACACACACACACACACACACACACACACACACACACAATGTTTTTACAAATAACTTTTAGAACAAGTATATTAAATTTCCGCTTAGAAGTGGGGTCAGTGCAGCATAGCGGTCAAAACAACATGAATGACGCTTGTAATGCGTGTCCTCGATTTGAGTCGTGCTTTTGGCTTTAATGTTTTACTTATGTATTTAACATGTTTGCTTTTTAAATTTATCTATATCAATTTAAATTTATCTAATCAATATGTGATTCGTATCAAAGATATTTTCTCCGGAAAAACCCAATTTAAAAAAAAATAATAATACCTGCCGAGTGGAACTTAAGTATTCCAGATATTTATGTGCATATACCATCATAATGAATGAAGTCCTGTAATATCAAAGTACTTGAGAATTCAGTTGTTCAAATCAGCTATTTTAAAATGTTTGCGTCTCTGTAATATCATTTTCTTACAGAGACTCCTTTCGCTATGTAAAGTCCACAGATTTGAACAGAATCTTTCTTCCTTAGCTTTCAATAACAGGAGAAAACCACGCGATTAAATATTTTATAACACAATAAAAACTGTTTGAATTCGATTGCAACAATCTAATCTGCTGTAAAAAAAAATTGGGCCATATTTTAAAAATTCAAAAAATTCAGAAAAAATGTATGTAACTGTAAAATTGACGTCATCATAAGGATCCTGATTTGAATTTTAAATAATTTTTCTGTTGTGCTTATAGCGAAAAAATACCAACATTTTGCTTCATTTATATCTAAACAAAATTCATGTTAAAATGTCATTCAAAGGTGCACATTTCCACCCTCAAAAGAATATGCATGAAAGGTTAGACATCTCTAGGTCGAAAGCAGGCGCCATCATATGCATAAATAGAGAAAATCATAAATACATTTCTCTTTATTAAAAGTAAAGATAGAAATAGACGCTGTTCTGCTGAAGGAATAAAATAAAGAATTATCGGCCAGGAAATTTCAGCCCTTGTAAATAGCCATCATTTTCATTCTTACAGTAGTATATTTCAGGGAAATATACTACTGTAAGAATATATGATATATTAATATATTTTGATAATATTATATATTAATTTATTTTGATAATTTCTCTTTTATCAAAATGTCGATTAGTCCTAATAGAAATACAAATAAGTAAGAAAAAAATTGAATACAAAGTGAGCAAAAAAATAAATAAGAATTGTAAACTTGAAATATAAAGAAAGAAAGGAGAAATGTCGAATTATAGTGTGTTGAAAGCAAAATAAAACAAAATAAATTAAGAAACGAAAATACACTTATCAAATCTAGTATGCATATTTATTTTTCCATATGTCCATTCCTACTAGGATCCAATAGATAATTTCAAAACCGTTAGATAAAGATATATAGTTGAAAAAAATCTTTAAATGATATGAAGAATTGTATTTTAGGTAGCTTTGAGTCAGTAAATGTAAAATGTTCTTAAAAACTTGCACATTCTATCTTATTGCATATTCTATCTTATTGCATATTCTATTATTGCATATTCTACTTATTATTTATGATTTTATAATAAATATATAAGCCAATTAAAAATAACAACGATATTTTTAATTTCATCTAAACATTTTATGTTTCCAAATTGTTCCTTAAAATAAATTTGTATACGACCGCTGTTTAGATGAACTAGCTGTAACTCGGTCAGCTTTATTTGTACCACAAAAGAAGTTTTCTTTATCTTTATGCTCTAAGTGATAAACAATTTTTCTATTAATTATGACTAATAGAATCGAGAAAGGGGTGTATAATGTTTAATTCATTATTTTTTTCCGAAATTCATTTGTTGACTCAAACTATCTAAAATAAAAAAAAAATTCCCAAAAACTAAGCATTTTAACAACCGGAACTACATTTCTATCTCTTCCAATTTAGAAATTAACTATTGGACCACTATAAGAATAGCCACATTATATATTGAAACTGACAGAGAGATATTTTTTTTATTTGGTTTTAAAATGATCGCGTACTTGTAAAATGCATTGCTATTTCTAAATTTCCCAGGAAAACCTTTCATGGCGCTATGAAACTGTGTCCTAAATTTAAATAGGGTAAATTAGTATCTAGGGCAAAAACAAATTAAAAACTAAAAATAAAAACTGAATGGGCTAATAAAAAGTTGATAACATTAAGTAAAAATTTCAAAAAATATATATATAAATTTTTTTCAATTATTTAAGAAATTTTGGAACATTGCGAGTTAAATTTAAATCAGATTAGATGATATTCGTATGCAAATCAATTAAAGACTTATTGTGCATTTAATATCTAAAATAACCTGGAAATTATGTGATTGTTTTTACTGGATTTTTTACTTTTACCTTTTACTTTAGCTAAACATTCTTTTTTAATCAGGGAAAAAAAACAATTCAAAATAACAAATATGACATTTTTGAACAGAGGCTTCAAATGTCATTTTTTATTTATGGCACAAAGTAGAATGATAGATCTAAATGATTTCTTGGACAAAATAGCTCATGTAATTAGAAAAAAGAATTTTAAATACTCATTCTTAGTCTATGCTTATGAAATATTATGTTTTTTTCACTGTTATTTTTAAAGTTTTAGGCCAATAACTTAGTTTTACTTTGCAAAGACATCTTAAGGAAAATAATTCATCGTATTAGGCCTAAGACAGAACCTATTATTTCAAACCTAGATATACAAATTTATATCTTATAGTCATAAACAACCTAATCTTCGAATCTCACTATAACACCGACATTTCATCATATAGTTCATTCACAATTCCAAGACTCGCCATCGAGTATATCCACAGTACCTTCTGCGGCTTCCGTAATATTGTGTCCAAAAGTTATTCCTGTCAACTTAACGAGTTAAATTTTTAGACACCGATATAAATACCGACTCTTCATTAAGACATACCTAATTCGTTAATTAGACTCCCATAGCCTATGTGAAAGAGCATAACTTCCACCGAAAATTAAATTTTCCACACACCGTCATGACCGTTATAAAAAATTGCCCGCCTTATCCTTCTCTGTGTCCAGCCCTGTAAGATAAATTTTGTTCTGGTTCTCGGTAAATGTCCGCTTGTATGGACTCCACAGATCATTACGAAAGTATTCCATCTACTAAAGTTAATTTTTCATTAGCGGAAACTTTGCTGGAAGGATACATACATAATTCCTGGATTACCCGAAACTTAACAAGTCCAGCCATTTTCCAAATTTTATACAGATAGAGACTCAGGACACGTCTTAATGCTTCTAGAATTTAAAATTCTAGAAATCTCTATTTCTGATTTGCGTATTTGTAAATTTGGCGATTTTATTCCGAGTTTGATTGAAATTGGGGAAATGTGAATATTTGCATTGAATGTTTAGATATACCTAGTGAAAAAAATGCTCTCCAGTTATAGTTTGTTCTGTAAAACGAATGATAGATAGAGTTAATATTTAATATTGCAAATGCCCTGCTTCGATTAGCGGAAGTAATGGTAACGAAGATTATCTGATTCTTTTAATAGACAGACTGAACGGGATTGGCCATTTGCAACTGACAGAAGCTAGAATTAATGCGTTATTCGCCTTAATTCTAGCTTCCGATCCCACGGATAATTCCGAGAAATAAAGCATAAATATTTTGATAGTTGTTTATTACTAAATAAAATTATAATGAGATAAAGTTATTCCGATTTTCTGAAATGTCTATAACAGACAAATTTTAGGTTACATTTTTTTCCGTAGTACAGTTTCCTTGTAGTTTTCTTATTAATTTTTATTTATTTTTCAAAGTGTTAGATTGAACTTCAATGGAATTTCCTTCAAATTATTAACAATCCAATGTATGTAGTCCTTCACTCGCACCAGGTGTATTCTGTGACTTCCATACAGGCTATAGAAAAATTATCTCTTTTAATTTAACTAGAGCGCACATAAAAATGTCATGAAAAAGTTCTTTCTCATAGGAAGGCAGACTGTTTGGATGCTGTGAAGCCCATCTCTTTGATACTTAGGCATTCGGAGTGCTTGTGATAAAGTAAAATTGCCATTAAATATTAAATTTTCTCAACCAACCCAATTCAGTGTAAAGACTGTCCTTATCCTAGTACCCAATACTATAAAATAAATTAAAGTCTGTTAAAACAACTGGCCATCGAAACTCTGCGAATAGTCCCGATTATATTGACTTCCTTAATGCTATAAGGAGTGTTCAAATGAAAAGTGGTAGACACTGTGAGTATAAATGAAGATTTTATTCAAAGTATACACCATAGACCTGAGCACAACGTTCCCATTGATTAACGAGCCGAAGGATTCCTTGTTCCCAGAATTCCTGTGGCCGTGACGAGACTCAGTCCTTCACAGCGTCTTTGAGTTCACCGTCCGAGTTGAAGCGCTACCCTTTCTGATGTTTTTTCCGGGCGACATGTCTGGGCTGTAGGAGCTGTGTGTGACCTGGAGATGTATGCACGGCTTTAGCATAGAGCAGAACTACGCCCTCCTTGAGTAACTCCGATCTTTTGTTCTTGATGGATCTGCGTAGTCTTCGAAGTACCTCACAGTACACATCGGAGTTAATGGTTCTTCTGTGCTCTAGGAATTCAAAAAGTAACGGATCTTGGACGGCGAACTCAAGGACGCTGTGAAGGAGTGGATCTCGTCACGGTCACAGGAATTCTGGGGAACAAGGAATTCTTCTCTTCAAGGAATTAAGCTCTTTAATCATTGGGATCGTTGTGCTCAGGCTTATGGTGTATAATTTGGATTATGTGAAGGACAGGGTCTCATTACTGCCAAAGGAATTCTGGGGAACAAGGAATCCTTCGGCTCGTTAATCAATGGAATCGTTGTGCTCAGGCCTATGGTGCATACTTTGAATAAATTCTTCATTTATTCCCTCAGTGTCGTTTTGTACCTTTTCATTTGAATATCCCTTGTAATTTTACATTAACAGAAACTGTGTTTTAAAATAGGTATATATTTTCTGGATTCTTCAGTTCTTAGAAATTTGGCCATTTCCCAGATTCAGATAATAAAACCGAGCAACCTGCGATATGTTCTACTGTTTCTGGGATGTAAAACACTTCAATCACTGTATCTCTATCTTTTGTATTATGAAGAAGATAGAATCGGAATCAGGTGGTTTCTGCCCTCATTCTACGTTGTTGGTGGAAAATACATAAGATCGGTATTTAATTTTGGAATTGTAATGTTTCGATGAATCGAGAACAATTCTACTGCATAGTTAAGTGTTTTGATAAAACGTTCTGCCTTAAGTTCATAAAATAACATCTGTCTCAGTGTCCAGTCCTGGAGGCTAAATTATATTCGATTCAAACGTAATGCAGCGGATTGTTACGAAAGTGTTCTTTCTCTTAAATTTTATTTTGCGATAGAATGCATCTGCATTTTCTGAAGTGATCAGGATTTTACAAAGAGGACCATTTTCTGACAACAGATAATAGGACTGAATGATTCAGGACTTATCTAAATGCTGTTATGAAATAAAATTCTAAAATATGTATCTGCTACTGATTGTATATATCAAAAAGATTAGAATGGAATTAAGTCCCCGTTGCATGAAAGCTCTAAAATGGCATTTGTTACTGTGCGAAATATGCAATTATTTGTGAAGATTCATTTTTGAAAAACAAGACTTTGTAAGTGTTTTGTTCTATTTGATAATTTTCAAACATGTTTGATGGTGTACAGATTAACCATTCATTTGTTCATAGATTCCATAAATTTGTTTAGAGTCTCTATTTAAGGACAAAAGATCATTGTTAAAATATCTAATAAATAAAACGTTATCGAAGTTGACATATCACAACTCAGTATATTAAATTTGTATAAATATAAATAAAAATGTCAATTACATATTTTTCAAAAAAGAAGAAGAAAAAACTCAATTCTCGTATTTTTCTATATTTTATATTGTATACGATATATGAAAAACGGAAATTAGCTAATATTAGCTAGTATAGTAGAAACTCATACTGTTATATTGGAAATCGATTCTCTGTCTTCAATTTGCAGAAATATTTTATATGATTCATTTAACCGTATCATTTCTTAACATTACAACAAAATTATTTCTAACAACGCAACCCAGCTTCCCTCTAATTTATCAGATTCCCATCACACTCAAAATGTTTAGACGCGTTTAATGACTTCCAGCTCACTGTCTATTCCACAACTCGTTTTCACATGCTCCAAGTATCTTCTGCGGCATTCGTAACTTTCGCCCTATCCGTCGAAAAGATGTTCCCCTCAACTTAACTAGCCGAATTTTCCGGACACCGACATAAATTCCTTTCGAACAAATTCTTACTCCCTGGCAGGACATCTCTATCTCATTAGGCAGACTCTTAGAGAACGTGTGAAAGAGCATAACTTCCACTAAAAATTAAATTCTCCACGCACCGGCGCGACCGTCCTGAAAGAGTGCCTGCCTCGGCCTTTCCCCGGTGTCCAATCCTGCAGGTTAAATGACGTTCCGACTCTCGCATAATGTACGCGAGTATAAACACCACAGATAATTACGAAAGTGTCCCTTCTCTTAAAGTTAATTTTACACCAGCGGAAGCCTTACCAAGAGGATACATGTATATATCCTGGATTGTCTGGATTTAACGAGTCAAATCATTTTCCGGGTGGCAGTTAATATGTTAGAGTGATTTAGGATACGCGTCAATGAATTTTGGATTTAAAATTCTCGAATCTCTCTCTCTAAGTTTATTGAACAAGATAGTGTAAAAGTTGGGTTATTTCAGTACTTGTTGCATTGCATCTCTGCATGTCTAAAAATTGAGTCTTCATTGGTTGCATAAGGTTGCTGTTGCGATGTAGGATTCATCGAAAAAATGATTAGAAACTGAGAGCAGAAAGGGAGCTAAATATTAAGTTGTTTATTTCTTACAGAATGATAGGTCATAGTGTTTACAAGTAATGTAGATAATGAATAGGCGATTAAAAATAACGACTATACTGGACGACCGGAGAAATGGCTTTGTGAAATTAACATCATCAAATCTGGTGCACAACTGTTATGCATAAATATTTATTCTTTGGCCATACTAAATTAAATTTTAATTTTAAATTAATGTTCCTAATGCCTTTAAAACACATTAAATCCTTTACTTGAGTATGCCAAAGTGGATTAAAGATTGTACTCATTAACATTATGCATGGCTTTTGATATCTGTGTGTTATTTTTTTATCAAAATGTAATAATATTTTTTCTAAAAATATAAAATAATGAATATGAATTAAATTTTTTCTGTACATATCAATTCATCAGCAATTCAAAAAAATCAATTGCTGTTGTGCTTTTAAATTCATAATCTTTTTAATATACAGACATCAGAAAAATATGCAAATATGAAGACCTGAAGGAAATTTCTGAATTAATTTTAATGTGAGATGTAAATTAATAAATTTTTGCAACAGTTCTAACTTTTTACCATTTGGGAATTCATTTTATGCAAAAAATTTTCAATTTACTGATTTACATAAAATATTGTAAAAAGATATATCATTTTGAAATAGAAATGTGTTGTAAGTTTTCTCCCACGTGAGAATTTTACTTTAATTCTGAACATTTTTCATTTAAAATGTAATAAGGCTTAGTGCAATTATTTTAAAATTTATTTCAAGAATATTTTGAAGGAAAAATAAAAATATGTCTGTGAACAATGATTTGGTGTACTAAATTTTATATGAGAAAAATATTTTGATGATTTTTATATATCCTACAAACTTATTTCACTTTTCTCGTGTTTGTAAAGATGGAATATTGTAATCGATTTACTAGAGCTTTCCCAAGTTCCGTATAATTTTATATTTGTGATAATATGCATTATTTTAATAATTTCTGAACATAATTTTGAGGTAATTTATTAATTTAATTACATTTTAATTTTATATGAGATGAATTTCTTGTTAGCCATTTTGGGAATTTTTGCTTTTTAATATTCCATAATATTTATAAAACTGAATTATAATTTGAAAAATAAAATACAGAAAAATGAAAAAGTGGGATTGGTTGCTGGAATGTATTTTTTAATACTCAAATAGTACTTTTTTAATTTTCGAAAGTGAAACTTAGAGCACAATAAAAAAATTTATTGCTGTTTCTGAACTGTAGTAAAAATAATATCTTTGGTATGGAAAACAAATTCTAAACATCATAATTGTGTATAATCTATGACTTGTTCTGGGATATTTTTTTTTTTATTTTGTAACAAAAAACATTAAAAAAAATCAAATTCTCCTTTTAAAAAAATTTCTAATAAAGATATCTATCTATAAGATAATAGAAATTCTGAGTTTTCAAAAATATGAATTTGAAACTACGAGAGTCATTTCTTAAAATGCTGCAAATAATGAGAAATTCTTGATACGAATTAACGTTTTGAGTCCCTATTTACAAACAAAATATCATAGTTAAATAATTTTAAGCATGATCGAAGCCAACATCATTATATGGAAATTTGTTCAAATAATAAATAAAAATTACTCAAAATTCTATATTTTTCGTTGAGAAAAAGCCAGACATCTATGTTTCTATGATTGATATTATATGCGCCATATTAAAAACGAAAATTATCTAATATAGTAGGCATACGTATTGTCTATTGGAATTCAAAAAAAAGTTTTTCTGTTTACACATTCGAGACGTATTTAATATCATTAATTTAAACCTATTATTTTTTTAACATTTCAACAAAAATATTTCTATCTGCGTTATACAGCTTTTCTCTAATTTTTCAAAATTCCATTAGAACAGACTAAATGACTTCCAGCTCATTGTCTATTCCACAATTGCCTTTCACACGCTCCAAGTATCTCCTTCGATTTCCCTAAGTTTCGTCCCATCTGTCCAAAAGATGTTCCTCTCCAAACTTAACTAGTCGCATTTTCCGGATACGGACATAAATTCTTTTCAAACAAATTCTTACTCCTTGGCAGGACATCTCTATCTCATTAGTTAGACTCTCACAGAACGTGCGAAAGAGCATAACTTCCACTAAAAATTAAATTCTCCACGCACCGGCGCGACCATCCTGAAGGAGTGCCTGCCTTACCTTTCCCCTGCGTACAATCCTGCAGGTTAAATGACGTTCCAACTCTCGCATAATGTCGGCGAGTATAAACTCCACGGATAATTACGAAAGTGTCCCTTCTCTTAAAGTTAATTTTACACTAGCGAAAGCTTTAGCAAGAGGATACATGTATATATCCTGGATTGTCTGGAATTAACGAATCAGATCATTTTCCAGGTGGCAGGTAATATGTAAGAGTGATTTAGGACACGCGTCAATGAATTTTGGATATAAAATTCTGGAAAATTTCTCTCTCTTTGTTTATTGAACTGAATAGGGTAAAAGTTGGGTTATTATAGTCCTTGTTGCATTGCATGTAAAAAAATTTAGTCTTCATTGGTTGCATATGATTGCTGTTCTTGCGATGTGGAATTCATCGCAGGAATGATTAGAAACTGAGAGCAAAAAAGGAGCCAAATATTAAGTTTTTTTTTGTTGTTGTTGCTGAATGATAGGTAGATAGTGTTTACAAGTAATGTAGATAATGAATAAATGATTAAAAATAACGATTATACTGGAGAAATGACTTTTGAAATTAACATCATCAAATCTGGATCACAACTGTTATGCTTAAAAATTTATTCCTTGGGCCATACTAAATTAACATTTAAAATTTGTGTTCCTACTGTCTTTGAAACACTTTAAATCCTTTGAATGAGTTTACACATGTGGTTTAAAAAAAGATTGTAATTAAAATTATGCATGGCGTTTGAAATCTGTATGTTTTTTTTATCAAAATATAACAATACTTTACTAACAAATATCAAATAAAAAATAAGAATTAACTGCTTTCTGTATATGCAAAAAATGCACCTGTTGGTGCTCTTTTAAATATATAATCATTTTAATATATAAATATCAGAAAAAATACAATATTGATGATTTGAATCACATTTCTGAATTAATTTAGTGTGAACTGTGATTTATGAGCTTTTTTCAATAGTTCCTACTTTGCACCATCTGGGGAATTCATTTTATGCACAAAAATTTGCAACTTTCTCATTTACATAAGATAATGTAAAATTGAACACGACTTGGAAATGGAAATTTTTGATATGCTTTCTCCCATGTGGGAATTTTACTTTTAGTTCTGAATATTTTTCATTTAAAATTATGTAATATTAGGGGAAGTATTTTTTATTTTATTTCAAGAATATTTGAAAGAATTTATAAATATATGTCTGTGAATAATGATGTATTGTACTAAATTATACTTGAGAAAAAGATTTTAATAATTTTATCATATACTAAAAACATATTATATGCTAAATATTTATTTTATACTGAAATTAATTTCACTTATCTCATGGTTGTAAAGATGTAATATTATAGTTGGTTTTTTATTAAATTCATAATATATTAGAGTTTGGAAGCTTTGTATAATTTTATATTGGTGATGATATACATTATTTTAATATATATATAATTTTTAAATGAGAAATTTCTTATTCTGAATTTATTATCTGTTAATTTATTAATTTAAATACATTTTATTCCATATAAGACGAATTTCTTTGTAATGATTTTGGAAATTTTTGCTTTTTAAAATTCCTTAATGTTTATAATACTGAAATATGAATTAAATATTAAAATGTAGAAAAAAATAATTACTAAAATCTACTTTTTAATGCTCAAATAGTGTTTTTAAATTTAAAATTAAAACAGAATAATTTTATTGCTGTTTCTAATCTATAATAAAAATAATCTCTTTAGTATAAAAAAATATAATCTAAATATTATTAATGTATATAAAATATAATTTGTTTTGGAACATTTTGCAGATGTTAATTCATGAAATTGTTATTAAAAAATAAATTTTTCTGTAGTTTTATTTTAAAGCCAGACTGATTGAAGCAAAAAAAAAAAATCAAATACTATTTAAAATTTTTTTCCTTACGTAGATACCTATAAGATATTATAAATTTTGAATTTTCGAAAATATGAAACTGAAACGACGAAGGTGAGTTCTTCAAATTATGCAAAGAATTTAGAATTCTTGATACAAATTCATTTTTTGAGTCTCTATTTACGAACAAGAGGCAAAAGTTATAAAAATCTTAAAAGTTATCGAACATATCCAACAACCAGTATACAAAAATTTGTTAAAAAAATAATAAAAATTGCTCAAAATTACATCTTTTTCACTAAAAAAATGGCTTCTATTTTTTCTGTGTTTAATATTTTATATGACAAATTAAAAACTAATATTTTCTAATGATATTTGCTAGCATCCTCATATTATCTATTGAAATCAGAAAATCGATTATCTGCTTACACTTTGAAAAAATAAATTATATGATTTATTTAACCTTTTCTTTCTTAATAATTGAACAAAATTATTTCTAATTGTGCAATTTAGCTTTCCTCTAATTTATTAGAATCCCATCTCATTCCAAACATTTGTAAGCGCTTAGTGACTTCCAGCTCATTGTCTATTCCGCAACTTCCTCTCACACGCTCCACGCATCTTGCTTGCGTAATTTTCGCCCCATCCGTCCAAAAGATGTTCCCCTCAACTTAACTAGCCGAATTTTCAAGACACGGGCATAAATTCCTTAGAACACATTCTTACTCCCTAGCAGGACATCTCTATCTCATTTGTTAGACTTTCAGAGAACGTGTGAAAGAGCATAACTTCCACTAAAAATTAAATTCTCCACGCACCGGCGCGACCATCCTGAAGTAGTGTCTGCCTTGACTTTTCCCGGTGCCCAATCCTGCAGGTTAAATTACTCTCCGACTCTCGCATAATGTCTGCGCGTATGAACTCCACGAATAATTACGAAAGTGTTCCTCCTCTTAAAGTTAATTTTGCACTAGCGGAAGCTTTACCAAGAGGATACATGTATATATCCTGGATTGTCTGGATTTAACGAATCAGATCATTTTCCGGGTGGCAGTTAATATGTTAGACTTAGGAAGCGTGCCAATAAATTTTGGATTTAAAATTCTCGAATCTATGTTTATGTTTATTGAACTGGATAGCTTGAAAATTAAGTTATGTTAGTCCTTGTTGTATTACATGCCCGAAAATTAAATTAATTGTATATGGTTAATGTTATTTCTCTATGGGTTTAATGGGAAGAATGATTAGAAATTAACAGTGAAATCAGGACCAAATTGTTAGTTGTTTCTTTTTGTTTGTTTGTTGTTGTTGTTGCTGACTGATAGATAGGCGTTTACAAGCAATAGATAGAATGAATAGATGATTAAAAATAAAGATGTGTGATTAAAACTAAAAGCTGGAAGAATGGAATTAAAAATGCTACAGAAATTATTTTATGAAATTAACAGCCTCAAATCTCGAGCACCATTGGTGTGCTTGATACTTTATTCTCTGAGCCACACTAAATAGTTTTTTAATTAAAAATGCATGTTCTCATTATTTTTAAAACACTTTAAATATTTCAGGTAAGTGTACCGACGTGATTAAAAACAGCTTGCTCTCATTGACATTATACACGGCTTTTGAAATCTGTATTTTATTTTATTTTTTATCAAAATGTAAATATATTTTACTAAAAAATTTAAACTAATGAAAAAGAATTTTTTTTTTCTTTACTTGTAAAAAATCTACTTCTGATGTTCTTCAAAGTACAAAATATTTTAATATACAGATATCAAGAAAGATACAACAGCGAAGACCTGAATGACATTTTTGAATTGATTTTTATGACATGTAATTTAACAGATTTTTTCTAATAATTCTAACTTTGCATCTTTGAAATCATCTGGGAATTCATTTTATGTACAAAATTTGCAACTTACACATTTGCATAAAATAATGTAAACTAAACATGACTTGAAAATGGAAATTTTTGATATGCTTTCTCCCATTTGGAAATGTTGCTTTTAATTTTGAATATTTTACAATTTGAATCAAATAAAGTTAAGTGTAAATATTTTTAAATTTATTTCAAGAATATTTTGAAGGAAATATAAAAATAGGTCTGTGAACAATAATCTAGTGTACTAAATTTTACTAGAGAAAAATATTTTGTTGATTTTTTTTTTCTATATACTAAAAACGAGTTTCACTTATCTCGCGTTTGTAAAGATAGAATATTGAGATCGAGTTTTCATTACCTTCTTAAAGTACTACAGTTTCAAAGTTTATTTAGCTTCATATTGGCGATAATATACACTATTTTAATAATTTCTTAACTTTATTATGAGATAATTTACTAGCTTAGTTACATTTTAATTCTATTATCAGAGGCATTTCTTGTTAGGGATTTCTGGAATTTTTTTCTTTAGCATAATATTAATAATTTAAATTATAATTTTAAAACTCAAAATAGTTTAATTGCAGATTACAAAAACTACTTTTTCATGCTCAAATAGTGGTTTTAAATTTTTTTTTAAATAAAATTTAGAACAAGGTAAAATTTTTTGTTACGGTTTCTAACATATAACGAAAATAACCTCTTTAGTATGGAAAACATATTCTAGATATCATAATGGCTCATAACGTATAACTTGTTTTGTATTATTTTGAAAAAAATAATTTTATTATTAAAAATAGATTTTTCTATAGTTTTTGTTTTTTAAAGCCAGAAAAATTAAAATAAAGAAATAAAATTTTTCAATTTCTATTTTGAAACATTTCCTGGCAAAGATACCTATAAGATATTAGAAAATCTGTATTTTCGAAAATACGAAATTAAAATGACGTGATACATTTTTGAAAATCATGCGAAGAATGCAGAATTCTTGATAAAAATTAACCTTTTGTGTTTCTGTTTAAGGACAAAGGAACATATTTAAATAATATTCAGCATTATCGGAGCCAACATATCCAACAATCTGTATAAGTAAATTTATAAAACAAATTGCTCAAAATTACACTTTTTTTTCACTAAAGAAAAAAAAAGCCAACCATGTATTTTCTTTTTCTATGTTTGATATTGTATACGTCTTATTATAAGCTAATTAATTAGCTAATAATATTCACAAATAAGCAGAAACTCGTATTGTTTATTGCAATAAACAATACGAATACTTAGGAAAAATAAATTACATGATTATGTAACACTATTATTTATTAACATTTCAACAAAATTATATCTAACTTCAAAACCTAGTGTTAGAATCCCAGCATACTCAAAACTTTTATATGCGCATAGTGACTTCCAGCTCATTGTCTATACCACAACTTCCTCTCACACGCTCCAAGTATCATCTGCGGCTTCCTTAATTTTCGCCCTATCCGTCCAAAAGATGTTCCCCTCAACTTAACTAACCAAATTTTCCGGACACGGACATAAATTCCTTTCGAACAAATTCTTACTCCCTGGCAGGACATCTCTATCTCATTAGTTAGACTCTCACAGAACGTGCGAAAGAGCATAACTTCCACTAAAAATTAAATTCTCCACGCACTGGCGCGACCGTCCTGAAGGAGTGCCTGCCTTACCTTTCCGGTGTCCAATCCTGCAGGTTAAATGACGTTCCGACTCTCGCATAATGTCTGCGCGTATAAACTCCATGGGTAATTACGAAAGTGTTCCTCCTCTTAAAGCTAATTTTACATTAGGGAAGCTTTACCAAGAGGATACATGTATATATCCTGGATTGTCTGGATTTAACGAGTCAGATCATTTTCCGGATGGCAATTTATATGTTAGAGTAACTTAGGACACGCGTCAATGAATTTTGGATTTACAATTCTTGGATCTCTCTCTAAGTTTATAGAATTGGATAGATTGAAAGTTAAGGTATTTTAGTACTTCTTGGATTGCAAGTCCAAAAATGTTGCTGTTTTTAGTCCTCTTTGATTGCATACGGTTGGTGTTGTGTTGGTATGGGAGTAATTGGAAGAATGATTAGTAATTGGAAGCGAAAGCAGAGCCAAATTATAAGCTTTTTGTTGCTAAATCATAGGTAGATAGTTATTACAAGTAATGCAGAAAATGAATTGGTGATTAAAAATAATGACACGGCATTAAATATTAAAAACTGGATGACTAGAGTTTAAAACGTGACAGAAATGGCTTTATGAAATTAACAACCTCAAATATGAGCACAACTGTTGTAACTCATAATTTATTTCTTGGATCACACTAAATAGAATTTTAACTTAAAATTCATGTTTGAGTTTTTAAAACACTTTAAATCTGCATTATTATGCCGACGTGATTGAAAAAGGTTTTTACTTATTAACTTTGTACGTAGCTTTTGAAATTTTTATGTTGTTGTTTTTTTTCAAAATGTAATAATATTTTTACTAAAAAATATAAAATAACGAAGAAGAGTAAAATGTTTTCTGTACATACAAAAAAAAATTAACAGCTAATGTTCATTTAAATGCATAATCCTTTAAATATACAGATAAGAAAAAAAAATACAATAGTCAGGTATGGAAAGACATTTCTGAATTAATTAAATATAAACTGTAAATTAACAAACCTCTGAAATAACTCTAACTTTGCACTATCTGAGAATTCTTTTTACGCTTAAAATTTAAATCTATTCATTTACATTAAATACTGTAAAATGAAACAATATTTTGGGAAAAGAAATGTTTGATATGTTTTCTCCCACGTGGGAATTTTACTTTTACTTCTGAACGTTTTTCATTTAAAATCAAATAATATTTATTTCAATTATTTTTTAATTTATTCATAGAATATTTTGAAGGAGAAATAAAAATATGTCTGTAAACGATAATTTAGTGTACTAAATTATACTAGAGGAAAAAGATTTTAATGATTGTAATATATACTATTAATTAATTTCACTTATCTGATGTTTGCAAAGAAACAATATTGCAATCAGGTTTTCATTAATGTACTAGAGTTTCGAGGTTTCGAAAAAAAATTTATATTGAAGATTATATACACTAATTTAATAAATTCTGAACTTAATTATCAATTAATTTATTAATTTAATTATATTTTAATTAATAAATAAGAGGCATTTGTAGGTAGTGATTTGGGGAATTATTTTAATATTCCGTAATATTTATAATAGTGATTTATAAACTAAAAACTAATAAAAAATGAAAAAAATGGAAAATGATTGTTAAAATCTAATTTTTAATTCTTAAATAAGATTTTAAAAATTAAAACTAAAATTTAGAGAAGAATAAGATTTTTTATTGCTGTTTCTGACCTGTAAGAATAATCTCTTCTTCTGTAAGAATAATAAGAAGAATTCTGTAAGAATAATAAGAATATGTTTCTTCTGTGAGAATAATCTCTTTAGCATGGAAAACACATTCGAAATATTATAACTGTACATAACGTATAACCTGTTTTGGGGTATATTGCAGATGATAAACTTATTAACTTGATGTTGAAAAAATAAATTTTGCTACAGTTTTAGTTTTTTTTAAAGCCAAAGACATTTAAAAAATCCAAAAGAATCCACAACTTTCAGTTACATTTTTAAATATTTCCTAACAAAAATATCTATAAGATATTAGAAATTCTGAATTTTCGAAAATATGAAATTGAAACGGCGTGAAACATTTCTAAAAATTCTAAAAAGAATGCAGAAATCTTCATGAAATTGATATTTTGCCTCTATATTCACGGACAAGGAATCATAATTAAATAATTTTAAGCATTATCGAAGCCAACATATTCAACTCAGTATACGCAAATTTGGTTAAAAAAATAAATAAAAATTGCTCAGAATTCCATGTTTTAAACCAGGTTTGTATTAATATTATTTTTTTGTATTTTTTATAGTATACATCATATTAGAATCGGAAATTATTTATTGATACTAGCTAGTAGAGTATCAACTCATACCGTCTGTCCGAAGTCATCGATTATCTGTTTACATTTAGAGAAATATTTTATATGATTAATTCAACCCTATTTTTTCTTAACATATAAAAGAAAATAATTTTTAGCTGCACAACATAACTTTCTTCCAATTTATCAGAATCTCATCTCATTCCAAACATTTGTACGCGCTTAGTGACTTCCAGCTCATTGTCTATTCCGCAACTTCATTTCACACTCTCCAAGTATCGTCTGCGGCTTCCGTAATTTCCACCCTATCCTTCCAAAACATGTTCCCCTTAACTTAACTAGCCGAATTTTCCGGGAATGGACATAAATTCCTTTCGAACAAATTCTTACTCCCTAGCAGGACATCTCTATCTCATTAGGCAGACTTTCAGAGAACGTGTGAAAGAGCATAACTTCCACTAAAAATTAAATTCTCCACGCACAGGCGCGACCGTCCTGAAGTAGTGCCTGCCTTACCTTTCCCCTACGTCCAAACCTGCAGGTTAAATTACATTCAGTCGCTCGCATAATGTCCCCGTGTATAAACTCCACGGATAATTACGAAAGTGTTCCTTCTCTTAAAGTTAATTTTACACTAGCGGAAGCTTTACCATGAGGATACATGTATATATCCTGGATTGTCTGGATTTAACGAATCAGATCATTTTCCGGGTGGCAGTTAATATGTTACAGTGACTTAGGAAGCGCGCCTATGAGTTTTGAATGCAAAATTCTCCAATCTCTGTTTATGTTTATTGAACTGGATAGGTTGAAAGTTAAGTTATTTTAGTCCTTGTTGTATAGCATGTCCAAAAATTATGTTGATTTTATTCGTCATTCATTGAATGTGGTTGATGCTATGGCGCTGTGGGTTTAATCGAAAGAATGGTTAGAAATTAAGAATGAAAGTAGAACGAAATAGTCAGTGTTTTTGTGTTGTTTTTTTTTGTTGTTCTTGTTGTTGCTGAATGATAGATAGCTCTTTACAAGCAATAGATAGAATGAATAGGTGATTAAAAATAAAGATATGTGATTAAAAAAACTAAAACCTGGACGAATGGAGTTAAAACCGCTACAGAAATGTTTTTATGAAATTAACAGCCTCAAATCTCGAGCACATTTGGTGTGCTTCATAATTTATTCTCTTAGCCACACTAAATAGATTTTGAATTTAAAATGCATGTTCTCATTGCCTTTAAAACACTTTAAATACTTCAGGTGAGTGTGCCAGCATGGGTTTTCAAAGATTGTGCTCATTAAAATTATACATGACTTTTGATATCTTTTTGTTACATTTTTTGTCAAAATGTAATAATATTTTTACTAAAACCTATAAAATAATAAATATGAATTAAATGTTTTCTCTGCATGTAAAAAATCAATTTTTTGCGTTCTTTTAAATACATAATCCTTTTAATATGCAGATTTCAGAAAAATATACAAAAGTGAAGACCTGAAATACATTACTGAATTAATTTAACATGAACTGTAAATTAACAGATTTTTGCGATAACTCTAACTTTTTACCCTTTGGGAATTCCTTTTATGGACAAAATTTTCAAATTACTCATTTGCATAAAATATTGTTAAACGAAACAAAACTTGGAAAAAGAAATTTCTGATATGCTTTCATCATTTGGGAATTTCAATTTTTGTTTTTAACATTTTCAGTTTGAAATTAAGTAATGTTTATTGGAATTATTCTTCAATTTATATTAAGACCAGTTCTACGAATTAATAAAAAATGTCTGTGAACAATAATTAAACTATTGTTGTGAAAACGATTTTAAGGATTTTATTAAACGAAAACATATTACTTAAAACTTGATGGAAAAAGGATGATTAAAGATGGAATATTGTAATTGATTTTTCATTACGTTCTCAATGTACTAGAGTTTCGAAGTTTCCTTTAACTTTATATTGACGATAATAAATATTATTTTAATAAATTTTGAACTTAATTATGAATTAATTCATTAATTTCCTTACAATTTATTTCTAGATGAGAGGCATTTCTGATTAGTGATTTTGAGAATTTTTGCTTTTCAATACCCCATAATATTGAGTTTTAAATTAATAACTAAAATATAGAAAAATGGAAAATATTAGTTTAATTTTTAATGTTCAAATGATATTTTTAAATTTTTTTAAAGTTAAATTTAGAGCAGAATAAAAATTTTTATTAGGGTTTCTAAAATATAGTAAAAATAATTTCTTTAGTATGGAAAGCATTCTAACTATTATAATGGACCATAACGGATAACTTGTTCTAGAATATTTTTCAGATAATAAATTCATTAATTTGTTATTAAAAATTAATTTTTCTTCAATTTTTGTTTTTTTTTAAGCCAGAGGCATTAAAACAAAGAAACCATATATTTTCAATTACCATTTTAAAATATCTCCTGAGAAACAGAGCTATAAGAATGTTTGAATTTTCGAAAATGAGAGATTGAAATGGCGAGAGATATTTTTGAAAATTATGCAACGAATGCAGAATTCGTGATAAAAATTTATGCCTTGAGTATTTATTTACAGACAGAGATCATAGTTAAATAATTTTAAGCATTATCGAAGCCAACATATCTAATAATCAGTATTCAAAAATTTGTTAACAAAATAAATAAAAATTGCTCAAAATTACATCTTGTACATTCAAGAAGAAACTGGTCTAGTATTTTTTTGTGTGTTTTTATATTGCTTACGTCACATTAGAAACGGAAATTATCTAATGATATTAGCTGGTATAGTAGACACTCATATTGTCTATTGAAAGTCATCGATAGGGAAATCAATTATTTATTACCAAAGAAGAACAAATATAAGAAATATTTTATAGGATAATTTTAAACCTTTTATTTCACAACATTTGAACAAAATTATTTCTAACTGTGCAATCTAATTTTAGTCCAATTTATCAGATTCCCATCGCACTCAAAACATTTATACGCGCTTAGTGACTTCCAGCTCATTGTCTATTCCACAACTTCCTCTCACACGCTCCAAGTATCTTCTGCAGCTTCCGTAATTTTCGCCCTATCAATCCAAAAGATGTTTCCCTCAACTTAACTAGCCGAATTTTCCGGACACGGGCATAAATTCCTTTCGAACAAATTCTTACTCCCTGGCAGGACATCTCTATCTCATTAGGCAGACTCTCAGAGAACGTGTGAAAGAGCATAACTTCCACTAAAAATTAAATTCACCACGCACCGGCGCGACCGTCCTGAAGTAGTGCCTGCCTTGCCTTTCCCCGGTGTCCAATCCTGCAGGTTAAATGACGTTCCGACTCTCGCATAATGACCGCGCGTATAAACTCCGCGGATAATTACGAAAGTGTTCCTTCTCTTAAAGTTAATTTTACACTAGCGGAAGCTTTACCAAGAGGATACATGTATATATATCCTGGATTGTCTGGATTTAACGAATCAGATCATTTTGCGGGTGGCAGTAAATATGTTAGAGTGTCTTAGGACGCGTGCCAATGTGTTTTGGATTTTAAATTCTCGAATATCTCTTTGTGTTTATTGAATTGTATAGGTTGAACGCTAAGTTATTTTATTCCTACTTATACTGTATCTAAAAATTGTTTGCTGCTGATAGATTAGAAATATGCGATTAGTTTTAAACATATTTAAACATCGGTCTGATAAGGAATGCATAAGGTAAATTTTTGATGACAGATATAGGAAGTTCTCAAATATTACAAGCAATGCATAATTCCAATTATGAAACATTATTTTAAAAAATTAGTTTGTTTTATGAGGGTTTAGAAAATGCGATTTCATAAAAATTATTACTCATTAACATTATAATTGGCTTAAATGGAATTAAAAGTTTAATTTTAATCGAAATATTTTTATGAAATTAATTATAGCAAATTTGCATCAAAACACTTATTTTCTATAACTTATTCTAAAAAACACTCTAAGAATATTTAAATTTCATTTGAATTTAAAATTAGTTTTTACGGTGTTATTTTAAACACTCCAAATACTTTGGGTGTGTGAGCCGACATAGATTTAGAAAAAGAAATTGCATAAAAGATATTACTCATTAAATTTATACATGACTTTTGGAATCCATCAGCCCTTTTTTGTATCAAAATATAATAGGGCCCTTTAATAAAAATGCAAAATAATGTTCAAGAATTGCCCGTTTTTTGCCTGTGTGAAAAATATCTATCGCTAATGTTAATATTCTTTGAAATATATATTCTTTATACTATACGGTTATTAGTAAAATAAATCACAATAGTATAAATCTTAAAGGAATTTAGCATGAGTCACAAATTAATTTTTTGTGTGTTTGCAATAGTTTTTAATTTTTAGTTTGTTTTATCGGTGAATACATTTATACACGCAATTTCAGTCTAATCATTTACATGAAATAAAGTGAAATAAAATAACTCTTAGAAATAAAGAAAACTGAAATATTTCCTTAATTTTGGGAATTTTTTTTATATATTTTTGACATTTTTCATTTAGAATAAAATATTAGAACGTTTTAGTATAATAATTTCAATATTTATTCCAAGAATATTTTGAATGAGATATAAAAATATAATTCAAAATTTTTATGCTAAAAAATAAATTAATTTGATTTGTCTCGCATTTGTAAAAAGGGAATTTTGAAATAGGTTTTTCTCTACCTACTTAATGTAAAAATATTTAGAAATTTCGCACAATTGTGTTTTGTCGAAGATACACATGATTTTAATAGTTTCAAGACATAATCATAATCGATTTATTTACACTTTAATTTCCCATGAGAGTGAGCACTTGTTTGTATAAAAAGGTTGTTTTGTATAAAAAAAAAGGTCTTTTTTAACATTCCATAATCTTTACAAAAGCAAAATCATAGTTAAAAATTAAGAAATAGAAAATAGTTGAAATAAAAAAGGGCTTTTTATTGCTTTAATAAAAATGCGTCTTAAAACAGTATTTATATCATGTTTACCACTGAATACAATTTTTATTCATGTTTCTAGTATACAATAAAAAAAATAATGTCTTTATTAAAGGAAAAAAAGCTTTCCAAGTATTATAATTCGGCATATTCTTTAATTAATTTTAGAATTTTTTCAGATTTTAAATGAAATTTAATTTTATGAATATTAATTTTATTATTAAAAATAAAATTATATAAGAATTAATAATTATTCCCTATTTTTAATAATAAAATAATTATTCCCTAAATTTTATTAAAATGTCTGTGTTTCTTTTAAAAAACAGAAAAAAAAATTTCATTTCCTATTTCAAATCTTTTCTTCCCAACTATTACTATTGTAGCAGTTGCAGAACTCTACTACCTTCTCTTTTGATACAACAGATGGCTTTACCTTATTGACATCAAGGTATATTTCCCATGATGCTCTTGAGAATCATTATTAGATTATTCTAGTAAGTATCGTGTGTTTTCGTGTTCGTGTTTGTTTTGTCTTGTGAAATGTGAAACTTAGAAAATAATTAAATAATTGTTCATGAATCTCGTCTATAATTTTCATCTACCTCATAATAAAGTTATAAAGAGTTTCACTATAAATATTACACTATAAATATAAGATTCTATGTAGTTTCGGAATCGAAGTGATGAACCCTGTACTGCGCACTCTACCATTCGTACTATCTTAAAAGAACATCAGGTGTTTCCATAGAATTTAAAAATATTTATAAATCTTGACAGATGCGGATATCACACATGGACAAGATTTAGAGAATCCTAAAACAAGTATTAAAATACGAATTAGAAAATTAATTCAAATGAAACATCATGTGTCAACTATCATTAACACTACAAACATAGGAAGTGGTAGTTCCCTCGCCTCTGTCCTTCGTCTGAAAACGTCACATAATCACAGCAGTCTCGTTCTTGGCCATAAGCCGAAGTTGATATGCACTCCTTAAACGTATGCTCTTGTGTTTTGAATCACCTGCATTTATAAATAATATACTTTGAAAGGGACAAATCATTGGTATTCGCCAATGTATACCGAATTAAGTGAAACTAAAATCCATGAAGTGATAGCAATTTCCAGTTTCCATAATTGCTCAAGATTTTAACACCTTATATCAGTTATAAATTATTAAAAGTACGAAAAATAACTGGCATAACTTTTTCTATCTTAGCTCATCCACCTAGCAGATATTTAAGAAAATATTTGTTATTTTTAAAAATTTATTTATGATATAAGTATACAAATAATTGAAATAACTTTCATATATAGAAACTTTTTATACTTTTATTTTCATTTTAAAGATAAATTAGTCACAACATTACCTGCACGCAGATTTACATTCATGAGTATAGTTTTTTACAAACAAATAATTTCATTAATGCCTCTAAAGAGTGCCAGTTTCATACTTCCTGTAAGAGTCAATTCGAAATATCTTGCCTAATTTGGAGAATGTATGCATTAAAATAAATGATATATGGCATAAATACTGCTTAAATGATATACTGCATATGTATGCCTAATAATATCATATATTTATATATTCATCAGTCATAATGATTCATTTCAACAATTATAGGTATCTCATTCACAGTACTTTGAAATTAAGCATTCATTAACTAGCTAATAGGAGCAATATTCATTATTTTACTTTGAACATAAATCTTGACCACTATATCTATACAAATTTTATTAAAAATATGAAATTTACTGGGCATGTGATATTGAACTGTAGGTACTACGATTGTGATGAGAAAAACTTTAATCAAACCTTTTGTGTAGCACTTTTAACCAATTGACTTGTTATTAATCATATTTTATCTCAGAAATATGAAAACAAAACTAAACTGAGAAGAATTCTAAAAAATTTATTATTTCCAAGAGAATTTAATTAGACATTTATTTTTGTTTTAGAAACTTGTACTTGCAAAATTATCTTTTTACTTTCCTTTAACTATATACATTATATCTTTTCCAATTGTAAAAAAAATACCTAACAATGTGAAAAAAAGACAAAATTCACTAAATTCTTAAAGCCTTGGGAAAACAGCAAAGTCAACAAGGAGGGAAAACAATGATTAAATGGTTGAAGACAATTGCAGTCTGTCACATACAAGACAAAAAAGAAAATCGCGCAAGCCGTAGCAGAGCTTTCCCCAGCTACCATGTCACTGGAAACCACAACAGATCTCAGCAATGCGAGGGCAGTATATCAAAATAACTTGGTGAATCAAGAGCGTTGTGATCCATTAAATTAACTACAAACAGATAAATAGCGTGAGACTAATCTTGTTACTTTTCCTTGCAACTGGGTAATTCATCTTCTTAACACCGACTCTGCTGATACAGATCTTTTAGCTGATGATTTACATCTGCTGTAAATTGGTATCAATGGCGAGATCTGGAACGAAGTTTCTGGAAAAGTCGTTGAATTTTATAAAGCACTTACAACCAATACAGAACTCGTTTCGATTTTTTTTTGTATAAAAACTTACAAAATTGCAAAAATCAATTATAAAGGTGTCGAAATTATCTAATTTTCATTCTTAAAGTGAAAATTGGTATCAATTGTGAGATCTGGAAGGAAGTATCTGGAAAAGTCATTGAATTTTATAAAACACTTAAGCCAATATGGAATTCGATTCTATTTTTATGTATAAAAACTTGAAAGATTGCAAAATTAGTTATAAATTTGTCGAAATTATCTGAATTTTCATTTTTAAAGTGAAAATTGGTATCAATTGTGAGATCTGGAATGAAGTATCTGGAAAAGTCGTTGAATTTTATAAAGCACTTACAACCAATACAGAACTCGTTTCGATTTTTTTCTTTTGTATAAAAACTTACAAAATTGCAAAAATCAATTATAAAGGTGTCGAAATTATCTAATTTTCATTCTTAAAGTGAAAATTGGTATCAATTGTGAGATCTGGAAGGAAGTATCTGGAAAAGTCATTGAATTTTATAAAACACTTAAGCCAATATGGAATTCGATTCTATTTTTATGTATAAAAACTTGAAAGATTGCAAAATTAGTTATAAATTTGTCGAAATTATCTGAATTTTCATTTTTAAAGTGAAAATTGGTATCAATTGTGAGATCTGGAATGAAGTATCTGGAAAAGTCGTTGAATTTTATAAAACACTTACAACCAATATAGAGTTCGATTCTATTCTTATTTATTAAAGCTTGTAAGATTGCAAAAATCAGTTATAAATTTGCCTAAATTTTCTCAATTTTCATTCTAAAAGTGAAAATTGGTATCAAGTATCTGGAAAAGTCGTTGAAATTTATAAAACACTTATACCAATATAGAATTCGATTCCTTTCTTATTTATTAAAATTTGCAAAATTGCAAAAATCAATTATAAATTTGCCGATATTATCTGAATTTTCATTCTTAAAATGAAAATTGATATCACTTGTGAGATCCCGAATGAAGTATCTGGAAAAGTCGTTGAATTTTATAAAATACTTACAACCAATATAGAGTTCGATTCTATTCTTATTTATTAAAACTTGGGAGATTGCAAAAATCAATTATAAATTTTCTGAATTTTCATTCTTAAAGTGAAAATTTATATCAATTGTGAGATCTGGAATGAAGTATCTGCAAACGCCGTCGAATTTTATGAAACACTTACAACCGATATGTAAATTTCGATTCTATTCGTATTTATTAAAACTTGCAAAATTGCAAAATTCATTTATAAATTCGCCGATATTATCTGAATTTCTTTTTCAAAATGAAATATCTTTTGTAAACTGCTAGATAATATATCTTTTAATTTTGTTTTGTTATTTCATCCCTATTCATTTAAATTTTTAAGAAAATAGCGTACGTAACATAAAGCATCTTCGATTTTATGCCGCTATAAACAGTAGTAAGAAAAAATTTGTAAGAAAAGAAAATGAAATTAATAGTGATTTAATTAGAATTAAATATCGCACACCACTACAGTCTAAATCAATAGAATTTTTATGAAAATATGATTATTGATTTACAAAATTCTCTAAAAAAGGATGAAACCAAGATGAGCATTTCTATTGAACATAATCAATCTATTTAACTTTATCTTATTAATTTATTATCTTATATAATATATTATTATAATAAATTAAATTATCTATTTAATTAATATCTTATAATATTATAAACTATTATAAGATATAAATTATTAAGAAATGTAATAATGTATCACTAAAATGGAAGTTTTGTTTTTTTTCACAAAATATATATAACAAATAAATATTGCTATATATTTTGTGAAAAATAATTAAGAAGGATTTTGGTCCGTGTGGGATGCACTTTAGATATACAGATGTGAAATTTCCTGGTGACTAGGTCGTTTAATACAAGATGGGTAGTATGATAGGGTGGAGAGAATTCTTTGTGGTTAAGAAAGGCTGCTGGAATAAAAATGCTATAAATATCATTTAGTATTTCCAATTATTTTAAAAAATTGAAAATTTAAAATATTTCAGATTATATTAATGTCTGAAATTAGAAGTATAGTAACATACTAAAATGATTTTGAAATTTTCTTAAAAATTAGACGATACAATAAAAAAAAACAAATGTAGTTTTGCCTTTTATACTAAGATTCTATAGTGGGCCACTTTTATAAGCATTCTCTGGAAATAAGTTTTACCTTATTTAGTCAAAATTAAGTTTGAATTTCTGTACTCCCACAGTTTTTCTCAATCAATCTCTTTAGGAGCAATTTCATTATATTCTACAATTTTAATTTAATCAAAATATTTCATAATTTTTTCAATTATTATTCTATTATTTTACACTTGTATATATTTAAATTTTCATTCATGATTGTGGATATATATATATATATATATATATATATATATATATATATATATATATATATATATATATATATATATATATATATATATATATATATTTATATATTTATATATTTATATATATATATAAATTTCATTTGACGATAAAATATTTGAATGTTTTCATTATTTAATCAGCGATTAATGGATCGATTTTTGATTGAATTTATGACATTTGAATTTTTGATTGAGAACACACTCTAGTAGGGAGTTTAGAAATAAATTAATTTGCTATGTTACATCATAAAGGAAAAATTAATTTATGAAAATAATTAAATACTAAAAATAATTAATAATAAAATGCGCTTTTGACAATACATTAAGAAACGTAAGATTACATTATCAATAATTGCTGAGTTCAAAACAAAAATCGTAAACGCTTGAGGAGCCTAAATAAGAAACTATTGCCACAATGAACACCATAAGAAAGATAATTCATAAACATTAGTTAAAAATGGTGGATAAATAAATATGAATAAATTTTCAATTTACTTAGAGCATTACTAATAGTTCGTCACGATCTAATAATTTAGTTCTAACCATCAGATATGTGTTAAAATAATTTCTGTGTTGCTGTACTTAAAGCTTTGTTTACAGTAGACTTACTTTCCAACAGTGTATTAGTTTTTATTGAGAATGTCTGTGTTGTTTTAAGTAACGGAAGTAACACAAACATAACTGTAAATAAAACAAATAAAATTTTACAAAAAGCATTTTAGATTATAAAGTAATATTTTTTTTTATTTCAATTGCTTTCCAGCACTTTATTCCTTAATTTACTATTCATTATTATAAATATTATGAAATATCGAATTAAATTTCTATTAAATTTAATGCTAGATGACACGACATGCATGAAATCAAAAAATAATTAAATTAATCGATCAATAGATAAATAAGATCTGGGAATAAAAGTGGATTAATATCATAAAGCTCATACAATTTATCGCGAATTAAAAATTTTAAAACATCGGTAAATGAATGAAAAATTCCATTTTTACTTTACAACAATGAAAGAAGTCAAGCTAAATGCAAGTATACAAAAAGCAGTCATCCAAACCTAAAATGAACTACTAACATAAAATAATACCAAAAAGACTATTCTTTATGTAGTTTCTGTCGACAAGCTGTCTATGAATTTAAAAACGATCATTATTTAACATTGCAAATTCTCTTAGAGCAAACTGGTAGCATTCGCCGAATAACGTAGATTCCAATTTAAGCCAAGATCCATTGATTCAAAAACTTCAACTCTTAAAAATGGCGTAGAGCCTCGAAAAAGAGTAGCTGAGACTATTATTCATCCAATAAGGAAGAATGCGTATAAAGAACATTATTTCAAGAAGAGAAGACTTTAATGTTGATTAAATTTTCTTCTCTTTCTTCCTTTCTTCCTTTTTTTTCATTATTTCTTCAAAACATTCTTTTCTCATACTCAAAGAACTAAGTTTTTAATGTTGCGTTTACCACTTTCATCACAGGAGTTTCCTTTGAATTTTTGTCTCATAAAATGTATCTTTTATTTACGGTGTAAATAATTAAATTTCATACTTCATTATTTGGTTTAACTATGAAATTTCTATGACTTAAAAGAGCGATTGAGTTATTTATGTGGGAGGTGAGTGATCATTATTCTATTCTTTAAAGAATGATATAGCCGAAAATAAATTTTTTTATTATCATTTAGACATTTTATCTTTCTTCTAAACAAATAAACCTTATAGTTTATAGTTTTCACTTCTTTTGGTTTGAATTTGTTATGGGAAGAAAAAAAACTCTTCTTCTTTTATACATATATTTAAATTTTATTAGCTTAGAATAAATACTGCACAGTTTGACTCAAATTTCCACAAACAAAAACTGTGTTAGAAAATAGGAAACAGGAAGCAAAATGAAAATCATGTCGGAAAGTAAATCGATAAACCACTTAGATGTGTTACAGAATATTTCCCAATAGATTTCAGAATTCGTCATTTAAAATTCTAATTGCGTATATCATAAACTATGTACGGATGGTTGGCATGTCAACTCAATGAAATCGCCTTCTTCATCACTAACAAATAACATGGTTAAATAACATAACTTCATCATAGCCAAAAAGCATAGCTAGCGAAATGGTAGTATCTAAAGTATCCCAACCACTTATGTGAAGACATGCAAGATTTACCGTATATTTCCAAAGATTTGGAAGAACGCAGGAAAGTAAAATCATCTGTGGAGGAATCAGTACTGTTTACCATTATTTAAAGAAATGCATTGAAATCTCGGAATTAAGGAAGAATCTGAAATTTGAAAATGATGCCTTTAGTACAGTACTAATATCGCCTGATAATCTTAAAACTCTAAAGGACATGATGTTAAAAATTGTCAGTTTTTTACCAGCTATTTGAAAGTGTTTGAATTTCTGTCGTAGTGAAAAGAGAATTTGGAGAAATATTGAGAATTTCGAGGTGATTTTTTTTAATTGATGGTCTGATCCTTGTTTAATAGGAAGATAGGTGAACAGTATCATGAGGAGGAAGGTCAGCTTGGTCAGATTGACCACCTTGTGGCTAGGGCCAATTGCCTAGAGGAGGATGTCAGTATGGTGAATCAGTCAGTGTTATGAACCGACTATGCTAAAGATAGCACTCGACGACTGCAAATCCTGTGATAGCGAAGTGGTCGACTGTACTCAATAAGAAGAAATCTATAACTATCTATTAAATTCAGTATCACCATCATAAAGGAACCAGAGTACAAAATATCTTTGAGGGTCTTAATATATTTTTTCAAAAACAAAAATGAAACAATTCAAAATAAATATATTTGATGAAAGATACATTTATTTAAATATGCCTATTTCAAATTCGACGATATTCGTAGGAGTTTAACTTTTTTGAAGTGCCTGTAGTACATATAATCACAATTTTAAAAAATTAATATGTATTGTTTTTAAAGCTGCTGAGAATACCATAATAGAAGAAAGTTTGCTTTTAAATATTCTTTTTTTTTCCCTACTTTATGTTCCTTAAAAACTTTCCTTACACATGCCCCCGCCCCAAGATGATCATCTATCGGATAAAAGTTTCGAATGAAGCATATGACATCATCAAAACGTTCTATAGGGTTTTAGCTCGTAATTAAAATTGCGTCGCCCCTCATCAAATTCCAAGAGCTGCATCTGGTGAAAATTGGGTACCATTCACTTACAGCCACTACTAACATTTGGAAAAATACATTAAGTCAAGAGAGAGCATTTCCACTTGTGAAATAAAAGAAAGAGCTACAGAACAATAGATTTAGAAACAATATATACTCTTTCCAAACAATCAATATCACAAGTTAACTATCCTGATCAGCCCTGAGGCACACGAAAAAATCTGAAAGACCAGACCACCGCGACAGCATTTGCGGGAACTGAGGCTAAGTTCTAAGGATCATTACCGGCCACAGTACAACCCCTCCTGTAGGAGGAATGTTCCGTCATCGGTAGGGGGTAGCCGACGGCACATAATACGTTTAATCCTAATAAATGCGTAAACATTTATTTAAAATGCTTTTTCATTTTGATAAGTATTTTAAATCAGACTTAACAATGCAATCCGTGTTATAAACTCATATATTAAAATGCAAACAGAAATAAACTTTAATATTCTTTATGACTTCAATTAATTGGTTAAAAGCATTTTAGGAAAAACACATTGTTAACTTTTTAGATTAATATTTACAAATCGAGATTAAACCAAACATAATCAATATTATTAGATAAACAGTAAAAATAAAAAAAAATCAAACGTTGGAACTGTAGTTATTACCACAACTGCAACACTTCAAAATGGCATTTCTGATTAACCATTCCTTTATGACTCTGGCTTGTTCCTTCTGTTTTCTAGCAGGTTGTAAAATGAATATTGAAATCAACTTATAGGTGAATCAAATAATAATAGACATTAGGAAAAAAAGGCACATATATTTCGGGGAGAAAGATTCAGCTTCTAAAGTTAAAATGTATCATAATTTCTACACTTTTATAATACATACAATTCAATAATACAAAATTAGCTATATTATTTTGGAAAAATTATACAAATTTTGGAAAGGAATTATTCTTTTTTTTTTTAATAACGTTCATTTGAAAACACATAAAAAGTTGTAAGAGAAAAAAAAATGTCATTTTTTAATAAATTTGACTTTGAAAATGTGATAAATTTCTAAGTTTTAAGCCCCTCTTATTGTTAGTCGGAAACATTATATTCGGATTCTGACTTACTTTTGATCAATCTGATAACCCAAAAAGATAATAGTCTAGATGAATAAAATTTGGTGTATGATCTTTTCAGCAAATTTTTAGATTTTCATAGTTCAAAGAACTCGTATACAAATAGCTTATCTCTCCGCTTCTATACATATGGGAACAATAATTAGAAAATACAATAATTGGGATAGATGGAATTTTTGTTTTATTACTGCTAGAATTGTATATCATCTGCAAATTTCAAACCTAATCCATCAGTAAGTTTTTTTCTCTCTGCTTATTTTATTTCTTCATGTGGGAAAGTGTTTATTCAAAAACGTAACAGCTAAGTGAATGAATTTCAGCACTGAAGTTAGACTAATACCTGATTTAGCTGCATCTGATATTGTATTGTACTTCATACTACCGGTAGTCAATCTTTTCCTGCCGTTATAAAACGTGATACTTTCTGAATATTGAGTACTAGTATTAATTGCACTTCATATGTCTCGAATTTTATATAAAACGGATTCGGTATCGTCAACCAGTTCCGGTGAAGGTGCAAGATTGGTACTTTGTTAATGTATTTAATCTTGGAGAATGCGGGGATTCTTCAATGGCATTTACACCGTAAAATGAAATAAAGAACAGTAATAGTTGGCAATGAAATATTCATATATATATAAAAGACATATGCTAATTGCGTCGCAAAGACAGGGCGGCAAAACAGGCTATTGACCTTATAATTTGTGTCAAATTGATATAGTATCATCCGAATGAAAGCGAATAGCAAGGTAATCATTCAAGTCAAAAAATCACACTAATACCTAGTACTCTTAGCTTTTGCCAATTTTCTGTACCTAATACTTTTACGTACCTGATACAAAATATCATATTGATACAGCATCACGAAACCACAGTCAGCACTCTATCTTTATACCATGATTGATTACTTTGTATTAAATTAGAAATAGACATTTTTGAATCAATATAGACAGTGTTTTTTTTTCTTAACTGCAATTGTGTATTCGCATACATAAGAACAGAAAGATTCAGTAATTTGCTTAAATTAAATTTTGCGTGAGATCTTGGCACTAAAATTGTATATATTCATCAGATATTGGACCCGGTAATTCAAATAAAAGAAACTAAAAATGCATATTATCTCCAATATAAAATTACATAGAATCCGCTTAGACGAAAGAAGATTCTCGGCGGCATACTGTGATGTAATAAAAATAAAATAGAAATTTATTCCTTCATTAACGAATAAAAAGAATATCTGAAAGTAAGCACTCTTTGGGTACAAAGGTTGAATACAGAAAATAAATACAACCACTTTCAATAAATGAAACCTTGCTTCATACATATATAAATAATATACATTCCAGAGGGAAAACAATTTAAATCCTGCCACTCTCCATATAAACGAAACGGCTTTCAGAAATGGTGTATTTGTTTTGCTCAGAGATTCCGTGGTTTCGTATAGATTAGATTACGGGTTTTACATTATTCATGTGCATGAGGCCAAAAAAAAAAAAAACTATACCATTTATTGAAACAAAGAAATAGTTTACCACAGGACTGTTTTGTGTACAAGAAACTGATAGGAAACCTTTCTAACTATAAATTTTTATGTTTGAAGAGATAAAATAGTCTAGACTGTCACATTGGAAATTAGATACATAATGTGGTTCTTACGCTATAACATGTGCCCAATAACCTAAGAGATAAAGCAATCATTTCAGAATGTACATTTTCATCATGATTTTGATGGATATATATATATATATGTGTGTGTTTGTGTGTGTGTGTGTAATGTTATTTTGTTTGAAACAGAATGCAGGTTAGAAGATGTTGAAGAGACATGTTATATTTTTAAATTTCTTTAATATCCATCTCTGGAAGGCAATTTATTTACAAGCAGACGCAGAGCGGCACAAAAGCGGAAGTAAGAAAGAAGGGACGAACAAATGATCACTAGTCTTATATAACATAGGATTTCCGGCCACGGGCCAATTCAATACATGTGGTGACCTTTGACACCATTTCAAGGGCACCGAAGGGATCACTTTCATTTGAGACGTAGTACTGATGGCGCATTAGTTTTATAGAGGAATTAATAAAACCGAAAGTGGAATTGGATCACGAAATAAGAGAATATTTTAGAATGAAGTTACTATGGGCTAAATTAAGATAAAGCTTTGGAAATTAAGAGTTTAAAATATCATATATATATATATATATATATATATATATATATATATATATATATATATATTATGTACACATTTTAGAATATTCTGTAATGTACACTATTAATTTATTTTGTGATGTACAAAATGGCAACTAGATTAAATGTGTTTATATTGGCCATATGTGGGGAATTCGTTAGCAAACAAAATCATACTTAGACTAACATAACCAAAATTAGTATATATACATTTCCGCCCATAGGATTTCGATTTATGGCAAAAACATTTTACACAGTATTGGCCTATTTTACTTATTATTTGGAGTTGCTTGCGCAAATTGTCGAATTAAATAGTCATTGGAGTTGAAATTAGAGTAATCTCAACTTTCACTAAAAATTTTATATTGGCTTCACTCTTTTTTAATGGAAATTGGAAATCTTGTGGCTATATTTGAGTTGAAGAAATTTTTATTATCAAACCCTAAAGACGGGTCAATCTTTATATGAACTATCATTATTTAACCTTTAACTGGAGAGATGAATTTCCTCAAGCAGCCAGAGACATGGAGTCAAAATAACTCCATTGTTATTTTTCTTTTTTGTTTTCTGTAAACAGCATTGGAATTTATTTGGAATTTATTTGGATTTATTATAAAATATTAATATTAAAAATGTTAAATGGTATAATATTAAATCTTGGACAGATGCTATACGAAAAACCTAAACAATCTTTGAATGGGTATTTACTTCGTTTAGATATTAGGAATTACACTAATGTCTCTTAGAATAACTTATAATAACTCTTAGAATTCAACAAACAAAAACAAAGAAGGCAATATTTTTATTTTAAGAATATTTCTTTATTATTTTTGCATTATTCAAATTAAAGCAGTTTCAGAGACATGGAGACAATGACTCCATAAATAACAAAAAAAAAAAAAAAACATTGAATAAGAATAATTCGGTTATACGTTTATGTTCATACTTAGACTTTTGCCAACCTACTGCTAAAAGAACAACTTGAAGGTACTGAGGAGATCATTCTATTCAAGGACAAAATATCAAGTGATAATCAGAGCTAACGAACAACGCGGAGTCATTTTGATTCCCGTCTCCAGTTAAGGGTTAATCCGTAACAGTTTATTACTAGTAAGTATGTGATGGTGAAGGATATTATATCTGAAAGAATGTATATTTGCACAACTTTGACTTCATTATCACTTTGCATAAAATTATTAGATTCCCGGAATGTGAATCCAGATATTAAGAAAAATTTACAGTTTGTGTGAAGGAAAAAAATGAATGAATAAGTAAATAAATAAAAGCCTAGTTATATCTAACAAATTCCCTTGATTGAATTCAAATTTAAAGCATTCTTACTTCTGAATTACCCGAGTTTTCAGTTTTCCTATGATTCATGGGTTTCTAATTTCTGTAGTTACCCAATATTAAAGTGAAGAATCGTGGAGAAATCATGCGTCTAAAATAAATATATGTATAGCTATTTTTCTGGAAAATGCACTTTTTAAAGGCATATAAGTATTGAACACTTTCTCATCATCTTTCGGTTCATCCTTGTTTTGAAAAAAAAAACAAATCTAGATCATTATTTTTAAAAATCTATTTGCTAATAACTAAGACAAAGACAACCTGTATCTTTTATTTTAAATGTAGTACACTCCCGAGTATCCGACCTAAAGTGGCGGAAGGAATGGCCGGATAATAAAAAAGCCGGATAGGCCGGAGTTCTTTGGATTCATTTCTTTAGTCGCCAATACCAGAAGATAAAGTTTTTATCTAAAACTCGCTATTATAATAAGCATTTTCTCATTTATTTCTCATTTATTAAGCGCTCCATTTATCGCAATGTGAATGCAGCCCCGGCCCGTTGAATCAGAGAAGCAGTCACTGGTGTCGAGTTAAAATAGAAAGCTCTCTACTGGAAGTTTATATATGTTTATGTACTGCATTTCACGCTTCAAGAATTTATTAAAGAAAAGTAAGTTAAAGGATATAAACTGTTCACATTTTAACATGAATTCTGTAAGGCCCAGCTTAAATGCAAAAAACATAAACAAAATATTAACCTAATATTAATAATAGGCCTAAAAGTTAGGAAAATTGCTCAAACTGATTTTAATTTTCACTGGTAAATGATTACATAGATATGAAAAGGTAACCCTAAGATAAGAATAAATTATTTGGTCTTGAAAAAGTCTTTAATAGACACCTTTCCTTCCCCATTTAATAAAGATAAAAGAAAGAAAAAAAAAACTAGACCGGATAATACGGAAGCCGGATAGTCACGAACCGGATACTCGGGAGTGTAAGGTATGTGACACCTCTTCAACATAGGAAGAAGTAGCCAAAATTGGCAAAATTGGTACTTTGACAGCTAATCTGTGATATGTGGTTACTTTAAATATAAAAATTGGAAAGGAGAAACCCCTGTTATTTTATTTTTATTCGGAATTAACTGTTGAAAAACAGATTTTACGAAGATAAACAAAGCAACTCAAGCTCACACCATCGACAGACAATAGACAACGTGCAAATTCCTCTAAAAATAGATGTTATTTTTTGCCCACATTCCGCATCCGCACCTCTTTTATGAACCCTAAATTTCAAAAGCGATAAAACGCACAAATCCGCTGATCCCAGCAAGTACTTGACAAATCGGGAGAAAAAAGTGTTGAGCAACATAGCTTTCGGCCATCCACGTTCTGTCACGTTGACATTGTGTCGCAAAAAATCGGGCTCTCACTAGTTATTTAAAGACAAAAGGTTGTTGAGCGAAGTGAACCACTCCAAGAGGCTTAGCAGATGATTATGTCACATCAGGTTGGTGCCAATTTTCAGACGCGTGACCTTTAAATCACTACTAAAAATCTCTGGCGTCTGGTAAGCTATTCGGTGGCAAGCAAGGCTTAATTTAGTCATCAACTTGTTGGTTTCTGTAATCGTTCATTTCTACTTTGACGTAAACCGTCTCGTGCCGTACGAATTAGTTCCGGGTTTTAAAGGTTAGAAGTCGCTGAAACTGATTTTTACTTTTTGGTTTTTGAGTAGAAAACTTCTGCTGTTTTTCTTCGTCTGAAAAACTAGTTTGCAATTTTAACAATTTGATTGTTACCTTACCACTTCCTTATAAATTTAAAGCTATTCAGATGATCAGCTTCAGACTTCAGCGTATCTGATTTTTGACATTTATTTTTCGGACAATTGTTTAGCTTTGTGTATTGATGTTGTTGTTTGAGTAGGTAGGGTATTTTGAAGCAATTGCATCACGATCCTGGTTTCACCTTTGTATAATAACTAAGTAATTAACGTAACGCCAATTTAATTCCAAAAAAAAATCATTATTTAAAGGAAGTCAGTTCCAAAAGAAAAATTTATTGGTTATTTTATTTGTAAAAAACTTGTAAAATATAAACATTCCAAGGAAATAATGATGATGAACAAGAAATTCAATTTAATCATATATACATTATCCATTCAGATATTAATAATGAACTTCAACCATCCAGGTGGTAATGTCATTTATATTATGTATGATAAGCATTTTAAATATTCAGCAATTTAAATACTTATTATTTAACTAATCTAATGTTCCGTAATTTTTTGTCCTGATTTCTAACAACAAAAATTCTTCCTTTAGCCCTTTATTTCCTCTCTACTCAATCAACCAGAACAAACATCTTTGTCGCTTGACATAAAAGAAGAAAATGCAGCATTTGTAGGTACTTCTCTCTATCAAGACAGTGATATTTATAAACATGGACTGCATAAACTAACGAGAATTTTTCAAACATTCATTATGAAAATAAGAGATGAAATAATTATAGATTTATCGCAGTGAAAAAGAAATGAATCGCTTGTTTTAATTGTTAATCCTTGATTAGCTGCGTAATTAAAAGTTAGAAGCACAATTTAGCTGCTTCTAACTTTTCAGGCATTGCCACTAGGGATGATGATATAAAAACAGAAGATCTAATAGTAGTCATATAGACGATCGATAAGAAATGGAAATATTTTTTAAAAAAATTAATGAAGCATAAGCCTTTCTTTTTTGAAAAACAAAAAGTACTCATTGAAAATCGAAACTCTAATTCAGAATTCTATTTTTCTGCGCCTCGACTAAAACAATTCAGCAATATTTTATAGCAATACAATCATAAAATAACAATTTTTTCGTTTTATCTGAAGCAAAAATTGAACTCTTCTTGTTACTTGCAATAAAAGAAACAAACTTTTGGAATGAATTGTGACGATGATATAGGTTATTCTAGGAATATGAATATGGCAAATTGAAAATTGCAAGCATTTATTAATTATGACTCGGTTTGGAATTGGTTGAATACAGGATTCAAGTTCTAGAAACATGAACAATTCAAAGCAAAATGAATTTATATGACCACGAATTTACAAAAACGTAGAAAAAAAAAATTTCAAAATTAACTATGAAAATTAGAAGTTTATAATATTTTATACACGAGTAATCATTTTTAAAATGTAATTTCATTTAAATTTTACTTTTTTCGTATATGAAATCTATACTAAGAAAAGATATTATATAATCAAAAAATTCAATTTTAACATTTAAACAGACAATCATGAGGTAGAAAAAAACCTTTTTAGTTTAATTTGTTCCATGTAACCTGTCCGTGTATATGTCAAAGTATAACTCAAAATTACATTAAGCTCGAAAGAGGAAATTTTCCTTATCCTTTTCGCGACGGGCGTGTCATATATGGATCACATACGAACATCTCTCACAGCCGGACGTAGCACCCGCGCGTTTCCGGAAATCGAACTCATGGGATGGTGATGCATATGTGCATTTTGAACTGGAACAATTTTTAAACGCCTCTAGATGGCTCCCTGTGTCCATTACTTTTGAAATAAATATAGTTTCAATATCATGTCCTTCAATTTGCTTATATTCAACCTGACTTAGGTATTTAACTCATCAGCTGTTGCGAAGGGGGGGGCGTAAGAATTATGTAAATAAATAGAGCTGGGTTGTGTAAATTTCTGCTTGATAGAATCATTCGCTTTTCTGATCTCCCACTGAATTATTTCTTCTTCTTCTTTTTTTTTTGTTGGTATTATTGTGTAACCGTAACTAATCATTTTGGGCTTTACCGTCAGTTCTGTTGTATTTTGCGTAGCTTTCGGATACATTTCGAGCACTTCTCTCTTTATTACGGAAAGCCTTTGTTTTAGTTGATTATGGCATGAAAACTCCATTTGTCAGAGGAAGAATGCGCTCATATTATGAACGAACTAATAAAAAGGTAGCAAAAATGACGACGTTAAGACTTAAACTTTATTTATTGTGATTTTTTTTTCAAACTTAGACTTAGCGACCGAAAACCTCCGTCCTGTAGGATTATTCCTTTCGCGTACGTCCTATCTCGTGCGTGTGTCTAGGATAGAGGCCTCCCGTCCCGAAAGGGTTATAGTCCTTACATCAAAACTGCAGGGCTGTATATAGATACCAAATTAGATAACAAATGTGAAAGGTTAGAACTTCTCAATATTGTATATAGATATCAAATTAGATAACAAATGTTAAAGGTTAGAACTTCTCAATATTGTATATAGATATTGTATATAGATATCAAATTAGATAACAAATGTGAAAAGTTAGAACTTCTCAATATTGTATATAGATATTGTATATAGATATCAAATTAGATAACAAATGTGAAAAGTTAGAACTTCTCAATATTGTATATAGATATCAAATTAGATAACAAATGTGAAAAGTTAGAACTTCTCAATATTGTATATAGATATCAAATTAGATAACAAATGTGAAAGGTTAGAACTTCTCAATATTTTTATTCGTGAAGTAAATCGGGGGAGGAAAATAGATGAAAATTGATGTGAAGTATATTTCATTACATAAAGTTATGTGATTACTTTTTGATCAATTCAAAAGCAAAGAAATGAATTTACAAGGATTTAGCTATCCGTTTACTTTCGGCAACCTGAATTGAGAATGAATTAAGTTTTTATTTTTTAATGCAAAATAAACAAGTTCAATTTAGTTTTATATAAAATACAGAATAAAATTAGTTAATGGTAGAGGGAGAATAGGATCCTGCTGCACTGTCAAATAAACTGTAAAAGATAATACGTAATTCAAATTAACCTTAAAATAGCTGGCTTGAAATTAAATATAAATAATGTTGTGCTAAATATCTACATTTAAATGCAGTAAATGTCACATAACTTTCGTAAATTTCAGCGTTTCATTAATGAATACGTTTTTATTAACTCGCTTTCTGCTTTGACTGTCAATGTGGTTCCATTTTGCAATCGATTGTGAACTAGCTTTCCAATGAGCTAGTGACGTGAAATTTTAAATATAACACAGAAGTGGATGACAATGCAATATAAGCCAAATTAGAAATCATTTTATGAAGTTCATTTTTGTTTCAAATGTAGCAGCACTGGCGCGCTCTAAATACAATGTGTCTTCCTTTTAATAGTTTTGACTCAGAAAATATTTATTTTTATATTATTTTAATAAAAATTGCTTTAAATTTTTGTTGATAGTTTTTAATGCAATATTAACTCATTTTGTAGTCTGTCTGTCTGTTTGTCTGTTCTATATAGATTTTGCAAACGATTAAAAATTTTCATTACCATTAAATAGATGGCACCATGCCAGATTTTTAAATCACCTGGAAACTAATTTGAAATAGATTGCAAAACTTCCCAGTTATAAAATATAAATGCAGAAGATAATATTTAAATAATAAAAATGCAATATATCACTTTTTAAAACGAACTGTGGAATTTTAAAATTCTCAGTTATAAATTTTAGGGCAATCTGTATGGGGTTATTAATTCATATGGGGCTAATAGAAATTATTTAATACTCTTTAGTCTTTTTATGTGGTATATTAAAAGATTATTTAAATAATTATCATCGAAATCTTGAGTCGAGATTCAAACGATAAAAGTTTAACCGACCGTGTTCCTTCCTAAACCAGTAGAGCATCCCCAACGATCAGTCCATTCAGCAATCACTATCCCCTCGACACCTCACCTATCTCGACATCAAATCTTGCATATAAGCCCCTCCAGTCTTTTCTTCATTACCCTCGGCTCCATTTCAATCACACCCGGGCCTTCCTTCCTACCCTCGTCCTTAGGAGAATACAGTAATACCTTATCTCAGATCCCTTTTCTGGCGGATAATGGAGGAGTTCATCGAGAAGGCAGAAGGGGCGGTAGGGTGAGTGCCTGATCAAGGGTTCAAAGGGGATTTCCCAGGAGGCTATCCTTGTCCGGAAAAGATGGGATTCTCAAAGATGGGTAGTCAAACGTCTATTGTCCGGCACTCATCAGTCCTGGAAAAGTTCCGGAAGATTTCAAAAGATATCCGGTCTTTTATGTCAGATATCTTAATGGATGATTGACTTAAAATGTTAATAACATAAATTTAAAGAACGGACAAGATATATCACAGAAAGTACATTAACTTATACTGAACCAGTATCTCGTAATAATGGCTAACATCGGGTTCGTGCTTCAATATATGATGTCGATTTGTCGAAAAACCAACACAAATCTAAATTGAATTTTCGACAGAAGTTAAATATACTAAAATTTAAAACATTTTTACTATTGATAAGTAACACTTTACCTCATATCATCTTTAATTTACTTAGATTAAAGTCAAGTTTTAAACCCTTTTAGGACTATTTTGGGACTGGCAGCATAAAATGACAGAAACGTACCTCTATTTATACTTCGTTTCCTATCTAATACACCACGTTTAATTGTATGCTTTTAATATCAATAGATATAGCGAGCACACATTGGATCATAAGTGAAATTCCAAAACTAAATCAAGAAGTCATTAGGAAGCTCATCTCTAATAATAGCATAGAAGAATGTATATTTGTGTGCTTTTTCGCTGGACAAATCACTTGAGCAACAAAAATGGACACAGCCATACTTTAGAGTATTGAAATCATACCTAGGAGCAAATTTTCAAATTCTTATTACAATCCAGTTAATTCAAAATTAAGCGAAATCTTTTCCATGCTGTCTATTTAATTGTTATGCAATTTTCTATTTAATTGTAACAGATTTTAAGAAAAATATTTTGAGCATTCCTTAATCAAAACTCATTCATGGGATAGTGAAATTTAAATACATTTAATGGTTACAACAAATGTTTTATATTGGGTTTTTCTTCCATTATTGATGATCAAGGTATAAAATGTTTTTGTGTGTTATAGTAAACAGTATTGATTTGATTTTTTTTTCAAAGCATGATGTGTATATATATATATATATATATATATATATATATATATATATATATATATATATATATATATATATATATATATATATATATATATATATATATATATATATGTATTATATATATATATGTATGTGTGTGTGTGTGTGTGTGTGTGTGTGTAATGATATCTCTTAATCTAATTTAATTCTTAATTAATTTAATAAGTTTTATCTTATTTTAGTCCATATTAACTTCATTCTAATATCTCCACTTATTTTCTGATCTAATTCAATTTTTTTATTTAATTAATTATACCCTACATAATTATATTTTATTGTTCTTTAAACTTGAAATTTTGTTTCCTTTTTGAAATGGGCTTTTTTGCAGTTGATTTAATAAATTTAGAAAATTTGTGTAACAAATTTTCTAAGTTATTACAAAAATTATAAAGCATTATTAATATTACATAAAACAGCCTTATTACTAAACAATGTCCATGATTTTCCTTGTATATATTATAATGTTATTCCATTTTAGCAAGTTGTTTAACTATTTTCCATTTCAAATTAAAGCTGAAATTATTGATCAGGGTATAAGCTCAATGAACAGAAACAGATTTGAACTTTCTAAAATAATACGAGTTATTATTTATCAAAATTTGATATTAAGATTACTTTTGCTAGCAGAACTATTAAGACTAATAAAAAATTTCAATAAACGATTTTATTGGAACATTTCTCAAGCAATAACCTCTATGAGCTAGCTGGTCTCTAATAAAGGCTAGTATTTATTTGTTTATTTTTTATTGAATTTATTCACATTCCATACAATTCAAAATATGAAATGGAACAATGGAATTTAAAGATAGTAGGCTTCCAAATACCCTATCTTTAATTTATCTCATATACAAAATGAGCTTCTCATTTCCATGTCCAAAGTTAATCCATTTTAGTAGTTAAGGCCACTAACACATGAAATCCTCCTTTATTGCGCAGCCGCTGCATATAAACCGACCATTGCAGTTGCCATTTCTATTCGGTAAGTATCGAAATTCAGATGGGACATGAAGTTTTATCCCTTTCGTCCTTCCAGTCGAGCCCAAGGACGCCAGTCATGGGTCCACACATCGGACCACTTTTACGATATAACGGCCAGCATTACGTTTTGATCGTCCTCGCACAAATTTAATGTCATTCTCTTTGGGGCATTTGAACAGGAATTACTTGTGACATAAATTGAAACTGATTCTACTGGCTTGAGCTCCATCTGTGTAACCACTAATCTTTTCATGGAGATGCAAAAGAATCGTCAAAGAGACGGCAGACTGTAATGATGCAGATGTTGTCGAAATCAAAATTTCAGATGCTTTGTTATAGTATGAATTGGCGAGTATAGTATGCGAGGACGATCAAACGGTAACCGTCTCAGAATTCGCAGCTTTGAAACTTATAGATCTGTAATATTAAATAATACAAGCAGATTTTAGGAAATGTTGTTTAGAATTAAAGTAATGCAATATCACAAAATATTTTAACAGTTAGTTTTGCACATTATAATGTTTGATGATGATATTGATAATAATACATCATTTTGATAGTGTTTACTGATTGAAGACTTAAAATGTATAATGTAAAACACTGTCCATTTAGATCTTCAAGCCCCATTGATAAACTTTTAAGTACCAAATTTAGTTGCTTCTTGGATAATAAATATTCGAAAGGAAATATTTTTTGAAATTTTAACTAGGTTTTTAATTAATTTAAAATCAATTGAAATTTCAGTGCTTTCCTTACGATATCAATATGTATACCGCCTAAAATCCTCATTTATATCATTTTAAGTCCCTAAACATTAACTTTTCAGAATGCTTATTTTATTTCCATTAAATTTTATTTGTGCATATAAAAATATAATATATATTATATAAAAATGTTATAAATGTTTCAAATTTTAACATAAAATTATTTATAGCAAACATTCTTACTGTAATTTTATCATATCAGCGCTGCTGAACTTTATTGATAAAGATCCACACATTACTGTTAAGTCAATATACCGAATTAAATTCGTCTAGCTCAAAGAATTTTTTGAACTATCATGCTTCACAGACAAACATGCATTGTTCCAGAAATATGTTTTCTGGTCTCAAGAGGCCCAAAACATGGTGATTTATCAAAACATCGAGTTCAAATTTTTTTCGCCGAATACTTTATCTTTGCATACTTCGCATGCGAAAACGAAAAAATAAATAAATAATAATAAAAAAAACACGAATGGAAAAGAATGATTAACGAAGTGCGCTGCTGAACTTCATTGATAAAGATCCACACATTACTGTTAAGTCAATAAACCGAATTCCATTCGTCTAGCTCAAAGAGTTTTTGAATTATCATGCTTCACAGACAAACATGCATTGTTCCAGAAAAATGTTTTTCGGACTTAGGAGTCCTGAAACATGGTGATTCATCAAAACCTCGAGTTCGAATTTTTTTCACCGAATACTTTATCTCTGCATACTTCGCATGCAAAAGCAGTAAAAATAAAAAAATAATAATAAATAAAATAAAAATGCGAATGAAAAAAAATGCTTGGCGAAGTTTGCTGTTGAACTTTATTCATTACCTAAATCCTTCTTCCCGCCAGTCGTATTTCACAGAATTTAAATCACGTGGCGTTAATTCCACTTCAGAGTGCCAAATGTATTCCGCCACAACACAAAAACCGCAAAAGATGCTGACTCTTTAGAATGGCAGGTGAGTCCTGCGGCAGCTCCAAACACCATCAACCATAATCTGACAGAAGCAAAAACAATTCTCTTGGCAAGAGATGGAGGCGTAGAAAAGACAAACATAAGAAAAAAGAGAGGACCCCGCACAATTCCCACCTGGCCGTTTCGGGGAGTCCGAGTGCTGGCGAACTGACACTCCAGGTCTATCTCTGTGGGATAAACTCATCGTGGCAAGATGGCCAGGACAGGGCCCTGACAGCCCGGGTGGATTTGTGGGCAGACGAGCTGTCGGCACGCGAAGAAGTTGAGATTGTGACGGGAAAAACTAGCTCGACAACCACCCGGTCGCTAGAAATAGAGCCCATTCGTAAACAAAAGAACAAGCACTCTTCTTCGGATTGAGGAAGTTTTTCTGTTGATAAAAGTTTCCGTTTAAGTATCTTTGAATTTCGAAGAGATTTCATAGCTTTAGATGTAGTATTATTTCTGATAGTTAGTAAAAGATAGTATTTAATGTTTAAAAGAATGCTTAATCTGCTTGAATAAGAGTAGCGTTCATAATTGAAGAATTTTTATTCAATTTATACTCTTGCTCTTTTGCAATTCAGTTATATACAGAAAAAATTCTAGAATTTTTAAGCATAAAAATTCGAAGTTTTAATAACTCCTAATGATTTGGGCCGTCTCGAGGGAAGAAAATAATTTTTCAATTAAATCTATGTGTTTTTAATCTGTTTTGTGGGCACAAAAGCAACCCAAGCAAGCAACGAACCCTGTCACTAAAATTTGGCATTTGATTTTTACACCAAAACTTATTAAATTCTGGAATATGAATTAAAATTTGAATCAGAAAACTTGGAAAGATGTTCTTGTTTATTTTTCAAATTACTTATTAAATTTTCTATAATAAATGTTATTGACACTTTCGATTCTATATATATATATATATATAATCAAATACATTGGTCACTTTTATTAATCTTTTTGTCTACCCGGAATATTGGCTTCCCTATTTGCAAAAGTATTAATATGAAAATGCATTTATTTAAAATTTCTTCCATTTATTCAATGATTCTGAAAGATATGAATTTAATAGAATCAATCAATTAGAAATTACTGCGAGTGAAAACTAAATATCTAAAAAGAACTATGAAAAACTCGGAAGAGAAAACCCTACTTCGGTATTAATGGCGAAAGCAAGTAATATTTTTATATTAATTTAAAAATTAATAAAAGCTAGAGAATAGGTAGTTTTAGAGGAACAATAAAATGAATTTGAATTTACTCATAAGAACAAAAACATCGTATCAAATATTTTAATCGTACATCATCTTATTTCTTTAAATTTCAAATTAGGTTGAAATGTAGGGAGATCAAGCTGGCATTGAAAATCGAATTTATTGAATCCAGATGATGTAAAAGTAATTTCTGTTAGATTATATTTTCAGAAAATATAGCTGAAAAACACCTAAATTAATTCATTTTTAATTAACATATAACTTATTTAATTCCACTTTAAAAGTTAACAGTAATGTTCCGCCTATCTTGAAGAGTGCGTTTAATAAATCTCATTCAGACTGGACAAAAATTATAAATTTTTACAAAAGACACAAAGTAAGATTCATCTTAAAATAAAAAGATTTAATAATAGGCAAATTATTATAATTATAATTTTAAAAATGCTAACGCAAAATTATATATCAATAATTTATTACAAAGTTACTTTGCATTACGGCATTTTTTTATAAAGATTAGAAGTTATTTCCTGCAAATAACAAAAAATATGATATAAAAATCTATTATTATGTATGAAGTACTTTTACATAAAAGGAGATTTCCAACAGACATTTTAACAATTATAGTTTTTGCCCCGCCCCTTCCCCAAAAATTGTGAAATTAAATGTATAACGATCTGGCTTTCATTCAACCTCAAGAGTATGCGTCGAGAAGCAATTTTTACTCCATAAACCCATCCTCGCCATTTCGGATGTTGAGTGAGACATTCGACAAACAACTAGCAGACGATAAATTAATTGATGCCAGTAGACAGGTGCCTAATTGTCCCTTGTTAGCTGCGAGGGAAGTTTCTCGCGTTTCACCGAATGCTTTACAGCCGGCCTACTTAAAGATCTAACAATAACCACGACCGTAGCGCGGCGAAAACAAAGAGAAAGAGAGAGATGTGCAATTGCTAACGTCGTCGGCAGACTAGGAAAATGGGGGTGGTCGTTTTGTTTTCGAAGTGTCATTGGGCTGCCAAATACCGTGCATCACGGGAACACGACCATGAAGCCTCAACTTTTGCAGACAGTTGGTGAACACAATAACATCAGACGTCTGCGCTAAGATCCAGCTGTATGCCTGGCTAGCTGTAAACAATGTAGATAAAAGCATTGTTCTAAAACTCAAGAAGTTATACAGTTTTGTATAAATAGAGAAGTAATTTAATCATTTTGCTTGAATCCTAGCAGTATCATGATGTTCTAAAGCAAAACAAAGTAAAGAATAGGGTTAAATAAAATAAAATTGTAAAGAACTCTAGTTCAGAACCTGAAAAACATGTTAAAAATACTTTCTGTTACGTCAGCTTGAACCTTCCAAAACAATGTGATTTCATTCGCAATGTGTGATTCAGATATAAAAATAAACTTCTTCCGCATATTTACAGAATACCCGACAGAACAATAATAAAAAAATGGATGTAGCAGACTCTCATTAAGTCTGACAGTTATTATTATTATTGCTAAACCTTCGGGTATGTAACAAGATTGAGAAGGCATATAATTAAACAAAAATATGTTGGCATAAGGAATAATCTAGGATATAAGTGCGTGGAATAATTATTATTATCGTATACCACCATAATGCAACAAACCTTATGATATCAATGCTTAAACAAAAACCTGTTGGCATAAGCAAGAATCTAGGATCCTTACTAAGTTGATCCTTCAGTCAATCCAGTCACGTCACTCGAAGTCCCTTGAAGGAAAAAGAGTTGTGATAACTTTTATGAATAACTATCTGTCTAACTGATCAGCAGTCTTGTTCGATAGAGTTGTCTCAGTTTCATTTAACCCAGGATCAAGCAGATATCAGACCAGAAGACTACCGGATTAATGATAAGATTCAATTTGACTATCCCAACTCGGCTAGCTGAAAACATAGAACTATAAAAAGTGCAGGATTGGTGGGTTATCCGCTCCTGACAGTCTTCTATATATGAAAGAATGGCTGGAAATTTCTACAAATTGATATTATGAATTTTGTTATTATTACAGTGTTTGAGCGATTTAAATACAGATGCTTGTATGTCCAGGCAAAAGGCAAAAAATGCAAAAGAAGGAAAATATGTAGAATTTGAATATTTTGTTCTTTTGTTTTTCATATAATTAAAAAAAAGTAAGCGTTATAATAGTTAAAAAATTCGACCGAAGAGATTTTGAAAAGTCTAAATTTTCGTTAAAGGTGTGTTTTATTCCAAAAATACCTTTTCCTCTGGTATTTAATTTACACCACCGGAAGGTTTATTTATTATGATAAAAAGACGAGCCGGGAAAATAGCATTTAAAATACATATATATTAAAAATCATTTCAAATTTTTAGTAAATATTTTTATGATTTATATAAGCTTTAGATAGCAATCAATTGTTCATTTCGTATTATTGTCTGAAAATAGATTTATTTTTAATTAAATAAGAACTTTGTTGATTTTCCAAAATGGCGAATGTAATCAATTGAAAAAATATACATTAAATATACATTCCTGCAATGTTATTCCTGCTACAAAAACATTTGAAACTTCATAAAAACAAAAAACATCTAAGTAGATGTTTTTTGTTTATCAAAAGAAAGAGAATTGCATTATACAAAATATTGGCAAATTTTCAGGTTCCAAATAGTATTTTTAATTTTTTTTTATTATACTAAAAAAAACTTAATTGCTTAGTTAAATTATGCTTGAATATTGCTTATTAAATTAAATTTGACTCTTAAAAATTTGACTTAATAAATCAAATTTAATTTATAGGAGCCTGCGAAAAGATTTCTTAGAACTCTCTTCCATTTTGGATTTATCTTACACCAACAGCTAGGTATATAAATCTAAATCCAAAACCCGAAACGGTAGGCAGGTTCTACTCTTGACAGGCTCTAACTCAAATCTAAAAATAGAACTACAGTAGAAACAAAATCCGCATGTAATTCACATTGTGTTCGGCGCAACCGAAACATTGAGCGCCTAAAGAATTGCCGGATGCCAACTTTTAAGGAGACTGATTTAAGAGTCAGGACGAGGTGCATTTTCGGAAGCCTCTTATATATCACTGTTGAGAGATTTTTTTTATTTATTATTTTTTGGAAAACATTGTTTATGAGAGGAGTGATTTTTAATAGCAATTCTACCGCCTCTGTTCTTTGAAGATAGGCTAAAAAAGGAACCGGAACCTTTAGATACTTTGTTTTCTCTTGTTGTAAGTTATGGCATCTTAATAAATGGTTGGATAAAAAAATATGTTGATATTATTCTGAATTCAATTGTCTGTATAACTGAAGAAATGTTCGTTGCATACAGAAGAAATTGACTTTTAAAGCCATTCAATCTTAATCGGATCTATATAATCATCTCAGATAGTAGAAATCTGGTTTACTGGGCAGTAAATTTTAAATTATAGTTTCTTTTTTTCCAAAAAGTTCGAAATTTTTTATGTTCATTATCTTAACAACTCTAGTTATCTTGAAAGTGAGTCGAATCTATATAAATACCTGTTGGAGCGCTTCTGAATTTTTATTTAACTTTAACTCTTTAATCGACATGACCATGTTTCATATGGGCATTTGTGAAATCAGGATCTAAATAATATCTAAAAATCCGCATGATAGTTTTAAAAATTGATGATACCCGATTCTAAAAGCATAAAAAAGCTATTAAGAATTTTTAATTTGAATATAATGAATCTTAACAACATTAAAAAACAACAAGAATTCAAAAAAAATATAATCAAGCTGAAAAACATCAAAAATTTAATAGGAATTCAAAACTAAATGTAATCAATCTTAAAAATATTAAAAATTTAATAGAAATTCAAAAGTAGTTTGCATTTAATCATATAAAACTTAAAAATTACTTAAGACATTTAAAAGTGGAGATCTAAAAGTGAAACCATTTAATTTTAAAAACAGAAAAACAAGCGCTTATTTAAAGTATCAAATTATTCAGAAAATGCGTTGCATATTTTATAACATTTATATAATGAGGATTTATTTGTACATTTAAATTTGACAAACACATTCACAAATAAATTTCTGAAGTAAAACATTCTGATATGTTATATGTATGCATTTTGCTAAGCTATTAGTAGCATGAATATATTTAGTGTTCCATGGCAATAATTATATTATTACTGGTTTTATAACAAAATGAAAATGGAAGAAAAATTTCCTCAATATTTAAAATGAGAAGAGTCAACACTTTGCGCCAGTAAATTGAGTGTGTACACAAAAATTATTAATACTGTAAAAAGAAATTAATTATACACTTCAAGCAAATGCTCGTTTTTTACCTAAATAACTTCGATTATAAAAGATCAACTAAATTAACAGCTTTCTACAAATCTTTCAGCTTGCAAATCGATTCTAACGGCACCTTTAACATTTTTTTTAATAAATATTTTTCAACATTAAAAATTCTTTGTTATTTATATTAAATACCCGGTGAAAGATACGAAATCTTCCGCTGTATTAGTAGCATTTCTATTTCCTTAATCCTTAAATTCAAAGAAAAATATCTTCTGATATTGGCTGCGTCGCTTAGAAAAATGTCCAGAGTAATGAAAAATGCGCCAAATTGTAACTGGTAGATTAATAAATCTCTTTCCTGAATAAATAAAAAAAGGAAAACAAAAATAGAAATACAGAGACGCAAAAAAATACAAATGAAGCGAGAAAAAAAACTAAATATTTGATATGATGTTAGCTATTAAGAATTTTAAAAAAATCATTACTAAGTGACAATCGTCTGAGCTAATAGAGTATTAGTAATGATTACGTAAGATTCGTTGTTTTGCTTTGTGTTAAAATCGAAAAATAACAAAATATATTACAATTTTAAAAAATCACACAAAAAAAATGTTGCATGAAAAATTTGCTCCGATTGAAATAAATTTTAAATAAACAAGCATTCTTTTAAATTTTAATCTCAATTTTCCACTAAATGACTACAAATAAGATATTTGTAAATATCAATAACTTAAGGATGTTATTAACAGTATACTTTATTTAAAATCGAACACAGGGACAGTTTTCATATAATATAAGTTCTGTTCTTTATAACTGTATTATATCTCCTTCTCCATTCTTACAAATTATCACAAAAAGGAAATAATTTTCTTTTTTTTAAAGATTATTCGAGTATAGAAATGTATATTTAATGCTAATTTAATACAAACATGAAAAAAATTGCTGCTATTTCCACTAGTCTTAGGTTAAAAAAAAATGTAATCCTACATTCACGTCAAGAAACAAAAACAAACGTCCTTAGGTGGTACACGGCCGAACCAGAAACATTTATGCAAGCGCTCCAATCGTCTTTTAATCAGTTTTAATGTTGCCGAATACGAAGAAACAGACTCCATATTGAATTACTCAACAGAAGAAGTACGAAAAAGAAAAAAACAGGGAACAGAAACTGAATCTTTTTCTTTCATAGAACCAATGTAAACATACATCTCTTTTCTTTTCTGTTTTTTTTTTTTTTTTTTTTTTTTTTTACTTCTTATTGTAATAGAAAAGCGATGTCTCCCGAAAAAAAATCGTCTGTTATTTTTATGTAGTAGTATTTTTTTTCTGCTCGAACATTTGGCAACGCATAGACGATTGCCATTTTAAGAAAAACATTCGGGATAAATTTAATTGAACTTATTCCAGATCGTTCGTTCTCGAAACTTAGCTGTCACATCAGAATTGGAAATTAAATAATTTTTCAATCTGTTTTTTTATCGGAAGAGGAATTTAAAAATCTAATCAGAATTCGCTTCTTTCTTTTTTTTTTTACTCACATTCTTTGAAAAGGCATTTCTTTTTGAAACGCATCACCGGTTCATTGAAAAAAATTATGTTTTCTTAACAACCATTACAAATGCTGTTTGGAAGAGGGGCAGGAAATACTTATCAAGTTCCAAAAAAAAATAATACACCGCTTTTTGTTGTTTTTAAATGCATTATTTCATTAAAACATCCTCTTTTCTGTCTTTCAGGAATACAAATGTATGCTTATTCCTTCTCTTATGGGCACATTTTGTTGAATGTCCAATTTATCTTTATAACAAATAACAGGAGTTGGCGATGTTATTTCTGTGGAATCCAAGCATCTAAATTTAATTAAGTTTATAATATTATCTCTCTTAAGCATACTGGTAATGGAAACGAGGAATAAAACACGTAACTGAATTTTTGGAACAGATTCTAATGCTTTTTAAGCTATATTTAATGTAAGAATATAGAAAATAAATCATTATAAGCGAAAAATAATAAAAACTTCACTTATATTTCGGATAACAAATGGAAATTTTTACTTTCTATAGCATTATTATTATAGTGCTTGTAAAAAAGATTTTCCTTTTTTTAATAAATTAAGTTAACTTATTCAGAACATTCTGCAGTTGCTACTAAAGCGGATAAATATCAAAATTTGCTCCTGTTCTAGTCTAATGTTTGTTAAATTTTATTTGCATTTAGAATATACAAGAAGGCAATAATAATGAGAATATCGGAGATAATTCAATATTAGCGACATGTTATGATGTTCTATATGCATCTTGGATATTAAATAAAAATTATTTGCTATTTTAACTTTAATGCAATAAAAGCTGTGAAAAGCTACGTTAAATTAAACAAGTTGTACAGAATATTCTGAAATTACAACTAACAATAGGGCAAATTCAAAAAATTATGGCGACTTTTTTTAGTTTCAACGTATTACACGAAGGTCGTGGAACCCAGAAATTGCATTGTGATATATTTCGAACAGACCATAATTTAATTTTAAAAAATTCTTAAAAACTTGCTCTTTTTATTTCTCATTTAAAAATTTCACAATAATTTGATTTGAGTAGACAGTGATTTTATTTTTAAAATTTCAGGTAGAATGAGGAATTTTTGATGTTTCTCGTGATAAAAACATTCTTTTTAAGCTGGAAATTTTTAATGATATTGTTCTTGGGAATAGAATTGCTTAATTTGTGGGACTGATTTGTGTTTTATATATATTTTTACACAATAGCAGGTTTAAGTATTGTGAATATTTTGCGGTTCCAGATGGTGAAAGTTTTGAATATCTTCTTTCAATAATAGGTAATTTAATTTCACATTCGAACCCTCATTTAATCAATATGTTATTTATTTATTATGTTCAATATTTTACTTTAGCAACTTTATGAATATTTGTGTATATGTGTACGTGTGTGCGTGAGCGCGTATGATTATTTTTCATTTTTTAATATGTGCATCAGAACTAATACATCATTAATTACAATAATGGTTATTTGATGTCCTCACTTAAAAATTAAAGTACTTAATTATTATGATAGAGTACATATTAGAAAACAGAGGTACATATTTAGGAATATATTGTATAGGAACATATATATGTTTAAAATACATATTTAGGAAATGATCAAATTCAAAAAAAAATACATTAAACATTATTATTCATACTAGAACTAGAACAACAATTCTGAGCATTGTTGTTGTTATTTTTACACTCTAAACGTTACTTGTTGTTGCTTATGGTAATTGTCATAGATAAACCCACTTATGAAAGCAGCAATTTTAAGCCGAGTTTTAGCGTCTCTTGTTTCAGTAGCGTCATCTAGGACTAAGAGTGCGTATTAGCTACTCATGTGTCACAGCCCTTTTCAAGGAGTGTACTTTATTCAGGCATTTCATTAGCTCATCCACAGATCATAATTTAGACCTGAATCAGAGAACGATCACCTCTGATTCAGTACCCCCAATGGTATTGTCTCGACATGGAGGAATTTGTGGCCATGACAGACTTGTAAATGCACCAGCCACCATCTACAAGGGGAGTCTTCGGCCAAAGGAGTTTATACCCACAACCCAAAGGATGCGAATTCAACGCCCTACTATCCCGGCACCAAACGCCACTTACATTTATGAATCACTTTTAATTAAGGTCACAGCCAGACTAAGCTATCTGTGATGTTGAAATGCAGTAGATAGTAGAGCTATGGAGTACATATAACATAGACCAGCACCGTTTGCCCCTGACTTCCTTGTTTTTTTCCAGTAATATAAACAGTCCAGTTATTTTATTACAATATATAATGTTTACAGCATTTGCAACATTCTTTTGTTATTGACGTGTCTTTCATAGATGTGTTGAGAGAATTGAATTTTCCTCCTTTATATTAGCACCGAAATTTTGACTTCGTCCCTTCGCTCCTTTAATGTTTAAAAAATAATTTTAAAAAAATATGTTTATACGACGGTAATGAAGGTCTAAAGAATCTAACAAGACCAAACTCATCACCCAAAGTTAATTAAAAGAAATGTGAACAGCTTGATATAAGAAAAAACTTGCGGGCATTCTTATGTTAGATTTTAATAACTTTTATTTAAATTAAGAAATCCGTAGTTTCAACTTGACTTAAATTAGATGAATAAAGTAGTCTAGTGTTTAGGCACTTTTACTCAATTTGTGATAGTTAGTAGCAAAGGAAAAATCAAGTAATGTACTATTTGTGCGTCAATTGAGTAAAATTATTGTTTTATTTTTTTTCCTATCTTTAGATTCGAACACAGAAATACATGGAATGTAAGCAATGTCTTTTGCACAGAGCCGTTGCGACCCTCGTAGTTTTAAACACAACTGTATATAAATGAATAGCATTGTTTTTATTCCTCACAGGTGGTATCTAATTATCATCTGAGCAATAGCTTGAATCCTACATACTCTTAATTAGTGTCTATTTAATAAACCACCTTAATATTCCACGCTCCAGGAATGTCACAACTGAAGCCCAGCATCATCATCCCACCCTTGATTATCAATGCACCAACTGGGGCACAATAGCTTCACATCGATAATAATGATAATTACATCGTAAAACTCTGAAATTTTAGCGAATCCCTTCATATTCCATAATGAATGAAAGTTTAATTACAACTTAGGCGAGCCACCGGTGCATAGAAGCATTGGGCGGTCAGCCGGAAGTGACGTACTGGAGAGGAAGGGGGGATGATTCTTTTACATCGCTATTCTCCTCCCCTGTATCCTTTGATGAAAATCCACTTAAAACTCACCTTGATTAATACAGTCTGAGAATAATTTTGGAGGTTGCCCGAGGAAATTTATAGAACTTAAGACCCAAAGGTATTAGAATAAACTGGTGCATGTATATGATAATGAGAAATAACAGGTCCGATCTCACAATTGCGTAGAATAAATCTGTAGTATAAACGAAATTAAACCGTTTTATCATGAAAGTGAGCACATGACATTTCTTGCTTCAAATTCCTAATTGGTTGATGGATATATTTTTACTAGCGGCTCTGGTGACCATTTGATTAACAAGAATTATTCGTTATATTTCATTTCAGTTAAAACCTCTAGAAGTAATTTCATGCCAATGACTCCTATCAAACTATTGGATAATAAAACCGTGTTATTTTAATAATCTTTAATCTTTCATGTGTCTCGTTCGTTGAGTACATGAGCATTCCTAATAGACACCAATACCATAACAACACAGCTCTGTTATAATCGCAGTAGTTCAGTTCATTTTTCTGCTAACTTTCTTGGTATTCCGAATTCTCTTAATTATTCGTTTAGTAAATTACACAAATATTAAACAGAATCTTTCTTCCTTACATTACAATAATCGAAGAAAATCACGCACTTAAATATTGGATGAAAAAATGAAGACGGTTGAAATTTTAGATCAGTGATGCAATCTGTTGTTAGGAATTAAAAAAAAGTATGGATAATGTCATGCAGTGTGATAAAATGTCGTACAATTTATTCACAATATAGCAATATTGTTTTAAAGATTTGCAACAATATATTGTTCAGATGAAATTCGAAAAAAAAAATTCAAATGTTCAGTCACATTGCTGTTATTATTGTTAAAACTATGGTTAACAGCGCTTTGCTTTCATTTATGCATTAATTACATTAAATTTTCGCTTGCTTGCAGCTTGATGTTATTCGCTTCATAAAACATGTTTCTCAAGTTTATTGAATAAAAGGATTTTTAAATTCATTTGATAAATTTCATCTTGTGAAATATTTTATAGTGCCAATTTCATATAATAATGAAAAGAATAGGAATTAATATGTAAGAATAGAAATGAACATATAATCGTTTTCTAAAAATAAAATATTTCAGAGTGTCAAAACTGTGCTTAGGTGCATGGCCATATTAAATATAATGATGTATACAATAGTTAAGAAACAAATATAGATATTCGTAATATGCCATTCAAAGAACTGATTTAAACTACATTTTAAAAAAATATAAAAGAATTTAATTGGAACTTTCGAAAATTCAATATAATGCGAGTTCAAATTTTACTACAATTGAACTAATTCACACTGACTTCTGAAATGAGGTATTTAATGTTACTTTCAATTGTTCATCATAAACAAAGCTAATTTTTTATTTGTTTCTTTCAATTTTTCAAATTGAGCATTTAACATTAGAACTACCGATGTTAAATATACATTTAAATTTAACACACCCGTCAAACTGACAGGTCTTTTGATCATCAATTTTGATCTTCGTTGTAACTTTTGGCTTAATTTATGTAATTTAAAGAATATAATAACAGTTTGTATTTGCATTAAAAAAAATAGTTTGTGTTTTCATTTTTAAGATATAACATTTGATATTGAATGACCTAACTATGAGGCTCATATTATACATGTTATCTTAGATGAACAACTGTCGCAAACGTATTTGTTGCAAGCATTACAAGTATGAATTGTTCTGCTTTTTGTTACACAATTGAATTTGGCAAGATTTGCGTTCACAAAGACTTTTATTTTTTAGTTTTCTGGAATTAAATCCACTGCTTTCCGTTTTTATTTTTGGGAGGAAGCTTTTTTCCTGCAGTAATTATACTCCTTATAGAGTTCTTCGGACAATGTATGAAAAATGTAATTCATATTTTTCCAGGAAATGTCTTAAAGCGATGTATAAATGCACGTAAATACGTTTTGATATTTGTTACTGCATAGATGATCTATAAAATATTATAAACTTTGAAATTGCTAAAGCCGTCATTTTTACGGGTCTTGTATAATAAATAGACTGTTAAATATATATACTGATTATGGAAGTTAAAATGCCCGAGTAGAAATTGAATAGGAATATGTAATTGTTCTTATATTTCATTAAAAATCGTCATAAATTTCTAGAACGATACCTAAATTATGTCAAAAGTTTTAAGCATGAAATTTGAAAGCAGTCAAAATGACGGTCTTGGTAGTTCTGTTTTTAATAATACAATCTCAAAGGCAATTTATCGAAATTTCGTTCAACAATATGGTTTGGAGTTTCCCTTCAAAACTATTTAGACATTGATCAACAAGAGAAAATGAAAACACCTTCATCGTTTCATCAAAAATTCCAATTAATGAATTAAAGAAGAAGGTAAATTTATAATTAAAATATTCAATATAAATGTTATTAAATATTAAAACGAGATGAGGATTATTAATAATAATGTTATGATTAAGATATTACTGAGCACTTTGCAAATTTAGCTATTGACTAAAGCATAAAAGTGGAGAGAAAAATTACCTCGAAGCTTAAAACATCAATAAACTACAACGATGGAGAAGGGTATAATAAAATGCGGTGAAGAAAAAATAACGAAAATAACAAAATACACTTGTTTTTACAACTAAAGAGTGTACTTAAATGTTTCCCCCTCCTAATTTTAAACCACCAGCCAGTAACGACTTGGCTGATAAAAATTAATCACACACAGAGCCAACCTAATGAAAATTTTCGCACTCCTTAATAACAGTTTTTGCGTGGGACGTATTTAATTTTTTTCCTCCACTGGCAGTTCGCCATTTTAATGATACGTAATAGATGGCAAAACACAACGTAAGAATAATAAACATTTTCGCTAAAAACGAGAAAAAAATTACGCCATCGCGAACGCAAAAATTATCAGTTTGTGACTGTAATAACTTCACACCATTAAGGCCTTCCCAACAATAATAAACATTCCGTGCATAGCTGGTCAATGAAATACGACCTAATTTCTTTCTTTCTTTTAAGAGAATTTTTTTTTCTCTCCGTAATTTTTAACGGCAACCATGTTGTTTGCGCGTTCGAAAGTTTTCGCCATTTTTTTCCTCCAGCTCGTTTTCAGTTCTTTGTTTTAACTTTCAGCTGGTGGGTTTTAATTTAACAACATCGTTTGGGGAAATCTTATTGTCTGGCGTCGAGAGTAGTGATCTTAGCCTCGATGCCAGCATGAGTTCGCCGTAATTATAGGAAGCCATTTTTTTTTCTTGTGACGCTTTAATTTTTATCAATTTAGTATTCAAACGGAGTTTTCTGAAAAGCTTGTATGAGAAAGGAAAATTTAAAAGTAATGCAGTTGAAGTGTCCTGGTGGGTGGAAACGAGAAGCTCTACACAACACATTTTTGATGAAGTAACTTAATTTAATTTTTCCCATCTCGTCGATAGATAGTCGAATTTTATTTTTCTTTCATTTACTCCACTTTTTTTGAAAATGTTATCAAACTACTTAAAATGCTTTTCATCAGCTTTAGTTGATGTAATTTTGAATTAATTTAATGCTTTTTTTCAGAAAGCTATTATATATAATCCTGATCAAGAATGCTGAAATATTTTAACTTTTATTCAATATCGTTTGATTTGCCTCATTAACTGCAACTGTAATATGAAATATAAAAAGTTCTCTTGTGAATATCAATTTGAATATTTTTGATAGAAACAAAATCTTTGAGTGATTAATTTTTTTAATCAGCGTAAAGTTTCTAAAGATTATTCCAATGATAGGCTTTTTTTTTAAATGGAGAAATGAAGATAATTTATAATGAAATTATTTTTATGAACTACTAATTTGATATTACAAGTTAATGCAAAATGAAATGCAATTAGCAAGGGTTTTCGAACATCATTTTAATTATTTTGTTCCCTGAAATGAAATATTACTTAAAAGGTATCCGACTACGTTAAAAACACTGGTTTTCGACCACATTGGCTAATTCTTCTTTTATTATTATTTCTTGTAGTTCAGGCTTACCTCTTTCCAAAATAGTATTTTCTAGGAAAAGGAAGGTCTGGCCTATCATTGAGGAGAATTTTAAACAATTTTTTAGCCAAAATATTTCTTTAACTTCAATTTTCTCAAACTTTAATTTTCATAAAAATTCTCCACCGTTAACATGATATCTCAAAAACTAATAGAAGTATTTACATAAAAATTTCAGCGTGTGTTTTAAACAATATGGGTAATGAAATGAACCAAAAGTTTTATTGTTGGTGAAATACTTTTTCATTTATAGGTGTTTTTAGAAAAATTAAGTTGTAAATTTATGGAAAAAAATGTATATATACGTACGTTTTTAACCATAATTTCTTTGCATCTCATAATGTTTCTTAGATTTTGGTTCATTTCATTCATCATTATATTCTATAACTTGTGTACAAAGAAAAATAGGATTGCTGCATTACAATTTTGTGTAGAGTGTTAACGGTTTAGGTTAAATTTCATTAAAGTTTACTACAAATTTTCCTATTTCTCAAAATATATTATATTTCCAAATAATTTTTTTGTATATATAGTGTTTATAATTGACAATACATCTAAAAACCATAAATAGTTTTTAAAAAATACAATTTTTCAAAAATATTGCTTCGAACGTAGTCGGCTACCAGTCCTGCAATTACAGAATAATTCTACGGTCATGGTTCTAATATTGAGGTGTGGTACAGGTTATTAAAACGTACATTTTAAATATAAGGATCAATGATCAAAAGAGAAATGTTCAAACGCGTTAAAAAACACGAATTAATTTTTTGCAGGCATGAAAAAAAATTGATTTATTACATCATCACAAAGTGCTTTTTTGCATTAATGTTTACAATAAATGCACAAAATTGCGACACACAGCGTGCTATTGCGATATCTCAATGTTGCAGTGGATAAAATGCCTTTGATCATGTAAAGAATACTTTTGAACTCATATTTTATCATGCCATTATTCGGCCATTTAGGAGACCAACCAGAAATTGATGTTTAAGAAATGGATTTTAGTTCGTCCAATCTTACATAGACAATAATTTGAAGTCTGCATCAACGTTCTGAGGATAATATTTATCCGCATTTTTGTAAAAAATAACATATATAATAAAAAAATGTAAAAATTGAAAAAAAAATTCCAAAATTTTTCTTTGAGTTTTTTAAAGAGTTTTTAACCAATTTGTACGAAATGTACAGAATATGTAACAATTATTGAAATATTATATCGCATTTCAAATTTTTTTATATGCATTCAAAGAAATATGTGTATTTTAGTAAATGAAATTTTATTGCAATGTGCGAAATATGGTTTCATCTTGCAATTTCAAAACCAAATATATTGTATAATTTTTATAAATATTTCAGTCGAGTACCATTAACATTTAGAAAGTTATCAGCATTGAGGTGGGATGATTTTTAATCTCTCTCTAAGAGGAATTAAAAGACGAAAGAATTTTTTTATAAATGATATGCTTTGAATTTCAATCTCTTAATATTTATGAATACAAATTACGTGTTTTAAATACCTTTTCATATTTATAACGTAAATACGCAACATGAATTGTTATTACAAAGCATAAATTGTTAATTACATAACAACAACAACAAACAATTCATTGTTAATAATACAAACATTATACTTCTAATACTTTGTAAAGAAATTTACAATAAAAGTAAAAATTCAGGAACCTTTATGCTTTGCTTAAACACAGTTTTGTCAATTGCTATTACGGCTATTTTTTGTTACAAATTAATAATTCTATTCTGAGAAGAGGATTGTTTCATTAGTTCTTTGGGGAATTGCATGATGTTATCTTTGTAAAAGAAAACTGGAAATCATTGTTTCTAATGTGAGACGTTCTGATCTAACCCTAATTCGACTTTCCATTTAATCAAATTGGCGTTTCATGGAATTAAGCTGCCAAATTAAGTACGATGAGCAGGCCAGTCAAATTATTCATCTTCCGTGGAATGACCTAGAACTTCGTATTAGATATTCCATTTAACCAAACAAGTGTTTTAAGGAATTAAGAAGATCTGAGCAAGCTAATCAAATCATTTAACATCTATGGGATAACTGGAACTACAGATTCGGCCTAGACCACAATGCCCTAGATCAATGTTAAAAGTTTAATTTTTTTGCAAATAATAAAGGATAACGTAACATTTTTTTTTTGTTATTTATATGCTTAATTTACTGCAATGTACGTTAAGCGCTTAATTTATTAGTATAAAGAGTTAATATATTTATAATATTTTATAGAATTCAGCGTAATTATTTGAAAATTCAAGTTTAAAGAATATCAATTTGGTGAAAGCCCTTCGTCATCGGGTTTCTCTCAGGCAGCAACTGCAATATATCTGAATTTGAAAAATATACTTTAATTAAGCATTTAAAATTTATTTATTAAAAATACGTATATTTTCTTGAATATTTAACAAATCCATATTAAATTAATTTTTAGAATAAAATGTGAGTTCAAGTGTGCATTTTACATGCTTGACCTTAAATGAGAGTTTGTGTAATCTTTATGGAAAAATTTGAAAAATTAGCAAATCCAAAAATGTTTGCATGGATTTAATCTCATTATTATAATTACTTACCCAATATGATAATTGTTCATATTGTATTGTGTCACAATACTATAATGAAAATCTGGCATGTGTTTTGTAAAATGGTTGCTTCTCTTGTTGTATTCTTTTCAAAATTTGATACCTTTCGTAGATTTTGGCTTAAGTGGCAATACTAAACTTCACCCTCTAGCTCATTTCATATTTTAGTTATCACACTGATTTATTTAGATAAACAAAGAAAAAAAAAGAAAAAAAAAAACGCTTTTTTTCAACTCAGGTAAGGGTTAAATTAAATATGTCTCAAAATGTTCAGATTGAATTTCTTAATGATTGCTGCTCTTTGGACATTTTGTCTATATATATAATAAGATTCATAAATTAAATTTTATAATAACAAGATTAATATAAATAAAACTCCAATTAATTATTTAAATTAACTACTTGTAAGCGTATTGAGTTGTTTAAAATAGGTTTTGTTGGAACAAGAACCTTTTGAGTATTTCCTATACAAGAAAGTAAATAAAGAAATAAGATTTTCGATGTAATATATCTTTGGATGAGTTGCAGAATTTGTTTTCCATATATTCTTCGTAATGTATATTAACTTTCGAATCTTATTCAATTGCATCATAACGCTATGCTTAGCATAATAGAGTTTCTGCACATCAGATTTATATTATGATCTTAAAAGACAACACATATACTATTTTATCTCTTTACAACTTCTACAGAAGCAAATCAATGAGGCATTAGCCATTTCATGGCGAAACGAGGAGAATCCACATTCTTGGAAATTTGAATACACCACAGATACACTATCAGAATACTTAAATCGTCGACTAAATTCGAAAGGGAGGCACAGCCATTTAAAACAGCGATTGAACGAAAACGCGCCCATTTATAAACTCACCCGTAACAACCCAAGCAAGTACACTACAGAGACGAGATGTGCGGCCATTTCCTGCGATGTTGCCATTCCGTACGAACTAATTCACCCGTATAAAAGTTCTTCGGAAGGAATAAAATTGAATGTACAAAAAAATAAATAAATAAAAAGGCATGCACTGAAAACAAATATCAATTTAATAACAATTCTTGTAGGAATGCAGGTGAAAAAATAAAAACAGCAGCAGAAAATCAGGATATCAATTTATAGTTTTAGAAGTTTAAAAAAATAAAAGAAAAGTAAAAAAGAGCAGGTGATTTTGTTGCTTCAATTTCAACTGTTTCGCTGCTATAAAAAATTTGGAACGTTCCGCATTGGTAGGTTGATTTTTTTTTTTCATTTGTACAACGGAAGATACAATTTTCTCATTCCCTTTAGGTTTTATGGAAGCAACGAAGGAAACACTAGAAGGAATTTCTTACCTCCCCCCCCTTAGTGTGGGTAAATTGTGTTTTTATGTTTGTCTGACTTTTTCTTAGGTTGATAGTGTTGGTCTTTTAGGTGAGTGATTCGAACTTTAAGTGGCACATACTTTATTCAAATTTGCAACACTACAGAACGCTTCTTTCTCTCTTTATTCTTTTCATTTCGAGGAGAATAAACTCTTTTAAAGAATTTTCACAAGAGAATCGTGCATTTAATATTTTGTGTGTTTATAAAAGTATGTGAATGAAATATATAAGCACATTTTCAGTAAGTCATCCAAGGGACCCATTCCAAAATGACTTTCTATTGACTTTTAAATTAAGATGCTTTTTATTTATATATAAATGTATTTCCTAAAAGAAAATCATGAGCTGTTCAGCAAATTTTTACATGGTTATAATGTCAGACAATCCTAATCTATTTTATACAATTTTAAAATTATTTTTATAAAATTTAGCTTTTATGTTATTAAAAACTTTTAGTGACATTTGTAGCAGTTATTTGTGCAATAATATTTACTTAATAGATATACACACTTACCTCTTTTTTTTAATTTAATCACACAACAAAGTACAGTATAAGAGAAATTTCATTATTGGATTTTTTGCCACATTTTAGATAAAATTATCATAAAATTTAAAATTAAAATTATTAAATTTATTGCATTAGTCCTTCTTTATATTATTTCCTTCGAGAAATTTCGGAAAAAATTTTATTCTATTCGTTTTTTTTTTAATTTTTCGATTTTGGATATAAATTAATGCACTATTTGGTTCAATTTATCTATATATTTCAAATAATTAGATAAATCAAAGAATCAGTTTTCTCTATTTCACCCATTTCTCTGATTTTTAGAATATTAATTATAAAATTAAAATTAATAATATAGATATTCCATCAGTGGTTATCAGTCTCTTAATATCCCTCATTTTCGAGTAAAATCTCAAAAAGTAAAAGTTCGTGTAAAATCTCTACTTCACTGTATATTCTCTTTGAGGAAAATATCCACCATAGAGTTTCTCAGCACCAACCACTGTACTGATTACAACAATTTTTATTGCGTTTGAAAAGTTATGAAGTTTATTTAGTTATTTCAATAACGATCACCTATCCTCCACAGCCCCTCAGTTTCGAACGTTGTCGGAAAATAAAACATTGATTCAATCTCCAGTCTCAACAACTGGGCTGATTTCGCCAATTAATTTAGGTACTTTGTGTACATAGCTAACTAATCAGAATGCTCTATTTTAACTGTCTAAATATATTTTAAACTAGTATTTTTATTTCGTGTGATAAATATAATTCCTCAACGTTGATTCATATCGGTCAAATGATGCTAATAATATTGTAGCTGTAGACGGATAGTTAGTTATTCAAAAATGAAACGGAATGATGTGTTGTTATTTCAGAGTATGCCACTGCTATCGAATATCTGCTATGCTTTACTTTATTTAGTATATAAAAGAATACAAATTGGGGCCAGAAAAATACATATTGGTAATATGTACATTACAAAATACATTATACATAAATACAAATTGGGGAAACTTCTAACTTTACAAAAACCAGTTAACTAAATGTAGAAATTTTCATTTTAATTTCTTTCTATCTTCTAGTTTTATAATTATAATTCTTTTTCCGAATATTACATTTCTCAAGATCAGTTATCTCTAAAATTCGCTATCAGGTTATATTACCGGCAGGAATGTAAATTGAATTAATCTGGATTAGAATTGAATTGTTGATCTAATTAAAAGGTTGTATAGTTATTCACAATATTTTTTGATATCTATTATTTAATATGAAAGACTAATTAACGATTCTGAAAATAAACTAAACCGCCACATTTTTTTTTACAGACAGTTTTAAGTTCTCAGAAATGTTAAAAAAAAAAAAAAAAAAAAAAAAAAAAAAAACATTTTCATCCTTTTTAATTTTAGTCTCTTACAATAACTGGCAATGGCTCATGACACGTCTAGAATTAAAAAAATATCTGCAAAGTCATCAGAGCAGCATTTATCTTCTTCAAAAATAAAATAGCAGAAAAAAATAAAAGTGGCAAACAAAGTAGATTCATTCTATTCAAAGTAGTTTTGAATAGAGTGACTAATTTTAGCTATGGTGCAAATATAGTAACGGCGAAGTTTTTTGTTCAAAATCCATTGGAAAAAGATTAAAGTATGCAGCATTCGAAAATGTCTGTATTGCAATTTCAAGAATGAGTTATTTTTTTATTGCTTTACAATTCGTTTATTTTATTTCGTTTATTTCTTCTATACAGAATTTCGAAAGAGCTAATTGCAGTTTGTGACAGAGAAAACAGTTCCTAAAGGAAAGAAAAATATAAACAATATGATCTGCAATAATTCTTAAATATCGAATGCAGTTATTAATGTACTAAAACACAGAAAAAAAATTTTGAATCAAAAGTATGCTGGTAAAAAAAAAAAAAATCATTGAGGCATGAATAAAAGAAACTTTAAAAAAACGGAAATATAAATAACTTTATGAAATGTCCTTTTAAGATTGTTTTCAAATACTTTATGATCATTATTCTTGAATTTCTGTACAGTATTATTTTCAAAATCTCATGCTCCTTTTACACTCCATATTTTGATTAAAAAATATAATAAATAAATAAATATTGTATTATATATATATGACATTATTGTATATATAAATGAAATCATCATGGTAATCTTATATTTATAGATAGATAGATATTGTTTACTTATCATCTATTTATCTATTTTCACATGCTACCGATTTTTTTTTGTTTCATTATTTTGGGATTCAATACCTGAAATAAATTAAATTCTTTGATATTCTATTTAAGAAATATAAATATTGATATTCTTTAAAACGTGATTCGCTTTCTAAAGAAAAACAATGCTGTTAATGTCTCTATTTGATGTATATTAATTTCGAAGATGGAAAATTTATCTATTTGGTTGAATAAGATTGAAATGCTTTCAATGCTTTGAAGTTTTTGAATTATATTATTAAGTAGGCAAGTGCCTTAAGTAGGCAAGTGCGCCTTTGTTTATTAAGTAGGCAAGTGCCTTCATTGTTATTTTCTAAGAATTTTAAATTTTATTCAAAATACCATTTTTGCATTCTATTCGAATAACCCTCAGTTACAAACCAAGAACTTCCTGTAATTTTTTATGCTACTGTTATTAAAGAAAATAGCAGACGAAATCGCTGTCAATATTTTCGATTTCCTAAAATAAAATTAAAATGCAATAAATATCATGAGTCAAATAATAAATATCATGAGGCAATTAATGAAGCAGCTTCCAATAATTTAAGAAGCTGCTTCAGTAAAATTGCAATACTTGTTTAACTAAGGAAAGGGAATGCAGTATCAACTATATTCTAATTTAGATTTTGGTTTTAAAGAATAAAGATTTTTTCATTAATTCTTTAATGAATATTTTATTTATTCCTTCTGTCATTTTAGTTATAAATTTTGAGACAGTAGATGTCATTTTAACATCTGCGAAGCTTGGCTTTTCCATATATATATATATATATATATATATATATATATATATATATATATATATATATATATATATATATATATATATATAAAGTTGATATCAAAACTTTTTGTGAATTATATTAAATATTTCAAACAATTTTATATTTGATTGAGGTGCGCTCTTACCATGTTGAATCTTGTACAAGATTCGTGTCAGAATTCAAATTTGCTTTTGAAAAGTTGCACCTCGTTTTCTGTCGTTTTAATTCCCAACTCTTCTTTTTTTATATGTCATTTATATAGGACAGTCTTTTTTCCATCCTCTCAACGACAACATCACATGATATCCCACTGTGGCTAACGATTGCCCCAGTGTATACTTGTTGGATCAAAGGAGCTCTTTTGAATAATTCATAGTCAGCAATCGGATTTTTGTTGTTTTCGGGTTTATTGGCGCAAGAACCATTCTTGGCTATTCTGCGCCAAGCGTATGGTTTAATTTCTTCCCAAGCTATAAAATATGTAATTAAAATTTAAAAGGATATAAGGTTTAAATAAAAATCGGACAGTTTTCAAAAAATATCAATCAGAGCAGGAAATTCAAATATAACAATGATTTCCAATAAACAACTTAATTCCTCTAAAAAAGAAAATAAAAACAAGAGAAAATGAAAAAGATGCTATTTTAAAAGCTCAGTCACATACAGAGAATAATGGTAAAAAAATGTTAGATACAAGTTAAAAAACGAATAGCTTTTAAAGATTTAAAATTATTTGGATAGAATGCTTCACCCAGCAAGTCTTGCATGTTAAGAGATGACAAGTGGAAAATGTGACGACTATGAATATTAAAATTAAGACATTCAATCAAAACATGCTTAACACTAAAATCAGTATGATATATGGAATACATTAGTACCCTCTCTCTAAAACGATTAGCAAATGGGAGTTAAGCTCAAAGTAGCAGATACATCAGAGAGCTTTCACATTATCCTTGAACATTCTTGAAAGATCCTTGAATGAATATTAAAATTAGGACAATCAATCAAAACATGCTTAACACTAAAATCAGTATGATATATGGAATACATTAGTACCCTCTCTCTAAAACGATTAGCAAATGGGAGTTAAGCTCAAAGTAGCAGATACATTAGAGAGTTTTCACATTATCCTTGAACATTCTTGAAAGATCCTTGAATGAATATTAAAATTAGGACAATCAATCAAAACATGCTTAACACTAAAATCAGTATGATATATGGAATACATTAGTACCCTCTCTCTAAAACGATCAGCAAATGGGAGTTAAGCTCAAAGTAGCAGATACATCAGAGAGCTTTCACATTATCCTTGAACATTCTTGAAAGATCCTTGAATGAATATTAAAATTAGGACAATCAATCAAAACATGCTTAACACTAAAATCAGTATGATATATGGAATACATTAGTACCCTCTCTCTAAAACGATCAGCAAATGGGAGTTAAGCTCAAAGTAGCAGATACATCAGAGAGCTTTCACATTATCCTTGAACATTCTTGAAAGATCCTTGAATGAATATTAAAATTAGGACAATCAATCAAAACATGCTTAACACTAAAATCAGTATGATATATGGAATACATTAGTACCCTCTCTCTAAAACGATCAGCAAATGGGAGTTAAGCTCAAAGTAGCAGATACATCAGAGAGTTTTCACATTATCCTTGAACATTCTTGAAAGATCCTTGAATGAATATTAAAATTAGGACAATCAATCAAAACATGCTTAACACTAAAATCAGTATGATATATGGAATACATTAGTACCCTCTCTCTAAAACGATCAGCAAATGGGAGTTAAGCTCAAAGTAGCAGATACATCAGAGAGCTTTCACATTATCCTTGAACATTCTTGAAAGATCCTTGAATGAATATTAAAATTAGGACAATCAATCAAAACATGCTTAACACTATATGGAATACTTTAGTACCCTCTCTCTAAAACGATCAGCAAATGGGAGTTAAGCTCAAAGTAGCAGATACATCAGAGAGCTTTCACATTATCCTTGAACATTCTTGAAAGATCCTTGAATGAATATTAAAATTAGGACAATCAATCAAAACATGCTTAACACTAAAATCAGTATGATATATGGAATACATTAGTACCCTCTCTCTAAAACGATCAGCAAATGGGAGTTAAGCTCAAAGTAGCAGATACATCAGAGAGCTTTCACATTATCCTTGAACATTCTTGAAAGATCCTTGAATGAATATTAAAATTAGGACAATCAATCAAAACATGCTTAACACTAAAATCAGTATGATATATGGAATACATTAGTACCCTCTCTCTAAAACGATCAGCAAATGGGAGTTAAGCTCAAAGTAGCAGATACATCAGAGAGCTTTCACATTGTCCTTGAACATTCTTGAAAGATCCTTGAATGAATATTAAAATTAGGACAATCAATCAAAATATGCTTAACACTAAAATCAGTATGATATATGGAATACATTAGTACCCTATCTCTAAAACGATCAGCAAATGGGAGTTAAGCTCAAAGTAGCAGATACATCAGAGAGCTTTCACAATATCCTTGAACATTCTTGAAAGATCCTTGAATGAATATTAAAATTAGGACAATCAATCAAAACATGCTTAACACTAAAATCAGTATGATATATGGAATACATTAGTACCCTCTCTCTAAAACGATTAGCAAATGGGAGTTAAGCTCAAAGTAGCAGATACATTAGAGAGTTTTCACATTATCCTTGAACATTCTTGAAAGATCCTTGAATGAATATTAAAATTAGGACAATCAATCAAAACATGCTTAACACTAAAATCAGTATGATATATGGAATACATTAGTACCCTCTCTCTAAAACGATCAGCAAATGGGAGTTAAGCTCAAAGTAGCAGATACATCAGAGAGCTTTCACATTATCCTTGAACATTCTTGAAAGATCCTTGAATGAATATTAAAATTAGGACAATCAATCAAAACATGCTTAACACTAAAATCAGTATGATATATGGAATACATTAGTACCCTCTCTCTAAAACGATCAGCAAATGGGAGTTAAGCTCAAAGTAGCAGATACATCAGAGAGCTTTCACATTATCCTTGAACATTCTTGAAAGATCCTTGAATGAATATTAAAATTAGGACAATCAATCAAAACATGCTTAACACTAAAATCAGTATGATATATGGAATACATTAGTACCCTCTCTCTAAAACGATCAGCAAATGGGAGTTAAGCTCAAAGTAGCAGATACATCAGAGAGCTTTCACATTATCCTTGAACATTCTTGAAAGATCCTTGAATGAATATTAAAATTAGGACAATCAATCAAAACATGCTTAACACTAAAATCAGTATGATATATGGAATACATTAGTACCCTCTCTCTAAAACGATCAGCAAATGGGAGTTAAGCTCAAAGTAGCAGATACATCAGAGAGCTTTCACATTATCCTTGAACTTTCTTGAAAGATCCTTGAATGAATATTAAAATTAGGACAATCAATCAAAACATGCTTAACACTAAAATCAGTATGATATATGGAATACATTAGTACCCTCTCTCTAAAACGATCAGCAAATGGGAGTTAAGCTCAAAGTAGCAGATACATCAGAGAGCTTTCACATTATCCTTGAACATTCTTGAAAGATCCTTGAATGAATATTAAAATTAGGACAATCAATCAAAACATGCTTAACACTAAAATCAGTATGATATATGGAATACATTAGTACCCTCTCTCTAAAACGATCAGCAAATGGGAGTTAAGCTCAAAGTAGCAGATACATCAGAGAGTTTTCACATTATCCTTGAACATTCTTGAAAGATCCTTGAATGAATATTAAAATTAGGACAATCAATCAAAACATGCTTAACACTAAAATCAGTATGATATATGGAATACATTAGTACCCTCTCTCTAAAACGATCAGCAAATGGGAGTTAAGCTCAAAGTAGCAGATACATCAGAGAGCTTTCACATTATCCTTGAACATTCTTGAAAGATCCTTGAATGAATATTAAAATTAGGACAATCAATCAAAACATGCTTAACACTAAAATCAGTATGATATATGGAATACATTAGTACCCTCTCTCTAAAACGATCAGCAAATGGGAGTTAAGCTCAAAGTAGCAGATACATCAGAGAGCTTTCACATTATCCTTGAACATTCTTGAAAGATCCTTGAATGAATATTAAAATTAGGACAATCAATCAAAACATGCTTAACACTAAAATCAGTATGATATATGGAATACATTAGTACCCTCTCTCTAAAACGATCAGCAAATGGGAGTTAAGCTCAAAGTAGCAGATACATCAGAGAGCTTTCACATTATCCTTGAACATTCTTGAAAGATCCTTGAATGAATATTAAAATTAGGACAATCAATCAAAACATGTTTAACACTAAAATCAGTGTGATATATGGAATACATTAGTACCCTCTCTCTAAAACGATCAGCAAATGGGAGTTAAGCTCAAAGTAGCAGATACATCAGAGAGCTTTCACATTATCCTTGAACATTCTTGAAAGATCCTTGAATGAATATTAAAATTAGGACAATCAATCAAAACATGCTTAACACTAAAATCAGTATGATATATGGAATACATTAGTACCCTCTCTCTAAAACGATCAGCAAATGGGAGTTAAGCTCAAAGTAGCAGATACATCAGAGAGTTTTCACATTATCCTTGAACATTCTTGAAAGATCCTTGAATGAATATTAAAATTAGGACAATCAATCAAAACATGCTTAACACTAAAATCAGTATGATATATGGAATACATTAGTACCCTCTCTCTAAAACGATCAGCAAATGGGAGTTAAGCTCAAAGTAGCAGATACATCAGAGAGCTTTCACATTATCCTTGAACATTCTTGAAAGATCCTTGAATGAATATTAAAATTAGGACAATCAATCAAAACATGCTTAACACTATATGGAATACTTTAGTACCCTCTCTCTAAAACGATCAGCAAATGGGAGTTAAGCTCAAAGTAGCAGATACATCAGAGAGCTTTCACATTATCCTTGAACATTCTTGAAAGATCCTTGAATGAATATTAAAATTAGGACAATCAATCAAAACATGCTTAACACTAAAATCAGTATGATATATGGAATACATTAGTACCCTCTCTCTAAAACGATCAGCAAATGGGAGTTAAGCTCAAAGTAGCAGATACATCAGAGAGCTTTCACATTATCCTTGAACATTCTTGAAAGATCCTTGAATGAATATTAAAATTAGGACAATCAATCAAAACATGCTTAACACTAAAATCAGTATGATATATGGAATACATTAGTACCCTCTCTCTAAAACGATCAGCAAATGGGAGTTAAGCTCAAAGTAGCAGATACATCAGAGAGCTTTCACATTGTCCTTGAACATTCTTGAAAGATCCTTGAATGAATATTAAAATTAGGACAATCAATCAAAATATGCTTAACACTAAAATCAGTATGATATATGGAATACATTAGTACCCTATCTCTAAAACGATCAGCAAATGGGAGTTAAGCTCAAAGTAGCAGATACATCAGAGAGCTTTCACATTATCCTTGAACATTCTTGAAAGATCCTTGAATAAAGGAAGCAGTGATTGCCATCTGATTAGTCCTGCAATTATAAACATGATTTATACATTGTCTATTTTGTATTCTCATAAATATACAAAAATAAGCTTAAACTGAACTATTCTTAAAGCAAGTGTTAAGAAACATACTCTATTTTAATACTGTAGGGTCACATAAGTGGTGATTGCACTAGGATTAAACACGACTTTACTGAATATTTGCATGTTGTTTCAAGCCAATACATTATCTACTAGAATTTCTAAAGCAATTCTAGAGAATATAAACAGTCAGAAAGTGCTATTTCTTTCTTTTTTTCTTCTCTTTTTGTAACCCATCGAAATCTGAAATGAAAAAGAAGTAAAGAATGAAGAAGAAAAAAAGAAAAATCAGAATATATGAGCAAAAGAATCCATCATTTCTTCACACGTGGAAAGAAAATCGCTTCAATAACCACATCTCCAGAGTTTCCTTTTGGAAGAAAATTTTTCGAAGGAGAAAAAACTTCGAAATACGAAACCGTATACAAAAGGAGAAGCTAGCTGCTGAAAAGGTTATCCCACAAAATGCATCTTTTCTTTTCAAAAAGCGGTGTATTCTTACAGGACCCTGTGGTCTGGAGTTATTCTGAAGAAAGATTTCCCCATTATTGACGCTGGGAAGGGCTCCCTTTTTTTTTCTCAACCCCAAGAGCCAATTTGTGGCAATTCCTCGAGATGTTCTGTTGAAAGTCACTCAATACGCACTTTTCCTTGTATACAAACGCAGAAGTTGTGCCAATTCATTTCTTGCTCTTAAGAAGTTGTTTTTCCCGTAGAGGAGCTTTTTTTACTTTAAAGAATTCTTTTCTGGACTGCCTTTCCATTTGAAACAAGTAAAAGTGAGCCTTGTTTTGGTAAATGAGATTAGGAAAATTGAAATTAAGAATCATAAAGTCATATCGTTTGTATTACAGAAATACAAAAAAGTGAGCTTTGTTTTAGTAAATGAGAATATGAAAATGACTGTCTTATTGAAATTTTAGTCATATGATAAAGTCATATCATTTGTATTATAGAAATGCAAAGAAGTGAGCTTTATTTTAATAAATAAGAATATGTACATGTTTTTCTTATTGAAATTACAGATTCATAAAGTTATATCATTTGTATAATAGAAATACAAAGCGGTATTTCTATTATTGTTTCATTAAATGAGTATATGTTTGTCTTATTGAAATTTGATCATATCATTTGTATTATAGAAATACAAAGAAATACACTTTGTTTCATTAAATGAGTATATGTTTGCCTTATTGAAATTTGATCATATCATTTGTATTATAGAAATACAAAGAAATACACTTTGTTTCATTAAATGAGTATATGTTTGTCTTATTGAAATTTGATCATATCATTTGTATTATAGAAATACAAAGAAATACACTTTGTTTCATTAAATGAGTATATGTTTGTCTTATTGAAATTTGATCATATCATTTGTATTATAGAAATAAAAAAAATATGCTTTGTTTTATTAAAAGAGAATATGAAAATGATTTTGTTATTGAAATTTAGTTTCATAAATTCATGTCATTTGTATCATAGATACACAAAAAAGTGAGCTTTGTTTTAGTAAATGAGAATATGCAAATGTTTTTCTTATTGAAATTTCAGATTTATGTATTGATATCACTTTTTTATGTACTACAGACATATAAAAAAAAACTTAGCTTTGTTTTTGTAAATGAGAATCTACATAAATAAATCTCTTATGAGACTTCCAAAATATGTTTATTTATTTATAAGATTTGGCAATACCTGCAGTAACTTTTCGTATCAAAACGCAGACGATTGTTAAAAAAAATATTCCGATAAAATTGCAGTTTACGAATTATTAATGTTTACGGATTGCAGACGATTATTAGTGTTAGAATATGAGACTTCGAAAACTTTTCTGAACCATATAGCGAGTATACAATTTTTAACATTTCGAAACAGATTGAATCTTCTTTCCCATGCATATGTTAATACTGATCTAGCTTGCAAAATACATTAATAGCTCAAGAAATATATTTCTGCAGTTGCAAGAATGTTTTTGGTTTAAAATGTGTTTTGTTTTCTTGCAAAAAACGCAAAAAATGTCCTTCCTATCATATAATTTGCTACAGTACAATTGAACAGAAGCAACGATATTCTTAAAAATATTGATGACTGCAGTTCCAAGACATTTATGTCCAATAAGGCCCATAGCTCAACTGTCTATGTGTACACAATAAATCTCGTATTGTGGCTGGTAAAATTAAAAAAAAAAATGTAAATTGACAGAAAATTGCAAAAATTTCTTCGGAAGAGAATTCCGAATGATGATTTTGGCCCGTTAGGGAGGGGGGCATCATCCCTTTGAGGGGAGATTAATCCCCCCCCCCAAAAAAAAGATACAACTGTCGCCACTACTCAGCTTTTATTTGAATCCTATTTATAATAAAATATTTTTAAAGCGATGGTTATTTCTGAACTAATGGGTCGTAATTGAATATATTACATTTGTATCCCTTTAATTGATAAAAATACTGTTGATAGAGTTGCTGCTAGTTCATGCTTTTTGAAAGTATATGAAATATCGCAGCCATTTTCACAACAACATTTATATAAACTAAGCTAAATTTTATAACAGATTGTGAATCATTTATTCAATTATTATCATAAAATTTCTTTCTCACTTCTGTCGATGCATTTATCTCATATCTCATCTCATTAATTACGAGTAATTATCCGATCATTATTTAATTACACGATCATGATCATGGAAATATTCCCAGCAATTATTTCGAGAGTTATTTATCTATTTAATATTAATAATAGCGCACACTCTTGATTTGTGCATTGTTAGCACTATAAAGTATTATTAGTGTCATTGTGGATTTGAGAGCTCTTAACTATTTTGAAATAATAAACCGTTTTGGTTAAATTGATAAGAGTGAAACCCAACATTTCCACTTCAAGCACCTATAAGTACTGATTATCTTTGAATTTCAAATTTTCCTTATTAAATGGGATAATAATTATGATAGATCTTTGTCACCGTAAAATTTGAGATGAATATTTAAAACCTATTTTATTAATTATTTTAATAACTGACTTTTCACCCCTATAATTTTGAAATCAAATACAGCATTTTGTGAAAATTTATGTCTACCATTACATATAATCAAGATCTCTGCGCATATACATATATGTAAACATAATTGTGTAGATGCTTTGGAAAAAAGAAGGAATTTGTGAGTTTCAACATTGATTCATTATATCCCGGGAGGCATAATTTGTACAGATAAAAAGCGGTAAGAGATGCGTCACAAGAATTAAAAAGATAAATTTTTTCCTTCAGGGATTTTTATTATGAGATTTTGGTAGGGATTTCCTTTACCCGTATTGACTTAGAAGAGGGAATCTTAGTTGTCTTTAAAAGAATGTTGTAAGCATTAGGTATTTTTATGCTGAATTCATCAGTTTTCTAAACCACGTCTTAAAATAATTAAATTAAAAAGTGGCATTGAATCAGGAAATGTGAGACCATTTTAGAGCATGGGCTAATTTAAGATAAAAATTTGAAATTTATTAAGATTTAATATATATATATATATATATGAACCTTATTTAAGTGGGTATGGTGCACGCCAAATCTGAGCGGGCCAAATGCCCTGCCGCTGGTCTGGAGAGAGGGAGGGGGTCTGACCGTGGTTCCAAATGACGAGGTCCGTCCTCAAAAGGCCTTAGCGTTGCTTTAAAACGATACGTTCATATAACTAAACTAAGCAAATGCTTCTATAAAGATGTAAATGCTGATTGCGTGTGCATTTTGCCACTACTTTCTCTCTTCCATCTCCCTCCTCTCCTCTTGACGCGCCTCTGTCTTGGAAATGTTTGCTCTGAAAGAAAATTCCTCTAAGGAAAAAGTTACAAAGGGCAAATACAAATTACAATTTTGCAAATAAATGTATTCCTATAGTGCGGAAATTTGATAATCTAAGGCTATCTAGTAATTTGAAACGGGCATGGGTTGGTGAATTGGCATTTTGTTCCAATGAAACATTTACAATTTGGTTTTCTCTTCGACGGGAAAGTATGCCCTATAATCACGGGCTCTACTGTACTTATTTCAACTGGATGAAACCAGTTCTGGATAGTCCGCTTTCACGATACTGTTCGTGTATTCGATGGGAAATCGGCCTATTCGGAAAAACATATTTTTATAATTTTGGAAGATTTTGAATGTAATATTATTATGAAATATGATCTAGAATATTTTCTTTATTACTTCTTCCCCTTTGTTTGAAATTTGCATTTAAAGAACATTTGAATAGGAATGAATCTAAAATCCAACTATTCAATTAAATTTCACTTTACTGAAAAAGAACGTATTTTCCTTTACGTTTACAAATACTGAAACGTCCAATTCTCTGTTCGAGATTGCGATGGATATGAAGTACACTAGCCCCATTTAAAATACGAATCATTTACGATCTCAATTGGAAACATAACCATCACTATTCCATCGTGGAGCTCAGCTAATGTAAGCTTTAAAAACCAGCGGGTGTAGTCTTCTCAAAAGTTTCTCGTATACTCTCTAACAAACTTGTCATACTAGACAATGCCTTACATGGTATCGGCGTACAATTTTTACAAAATATTAACTTTTGGCCTGAATTTTGTGTTTTTATTAAATCTTTTGTGCAATCATTGGCGAGTTTTTTGGCGATTTATCCCTGGTTTGTGATTAATAGTATCCGAAAATCGAATTTGTGTTTCAACTGCGTTATTCACAACCTATTGGAGCAAATTTTTGAAACAGAACTAGAATAGTGATCACAAAAAAATCATATACGATGTTTGATATATTTAAATCACTGCGGTTTTGGGCCATCGTGATTACATTTTCAAAAAGTACAGACAGACAGACAAACGATCAACTCCCTGTTGGATTTGACTCAAATTTCGACATGTTTCTGCAATATAGGTGTTGAATCTGTGTACCTTTCTTATCTTCTATCTTATCTTCCGTATCTACCTTTCTTCGTTTTGTATTCATTGTGTTAACTTATATTTGAATAGCCGGACAGACGAACATCCTCGGAACATAATTTATTCAAAATTTAATAGAAATCTACCAATTTATTATAAAGACCGTACACCAAATTTCAACGTTCTAGTTCAAAGCGGTTTTTAGTTATCTTTATCACAGACAGACAGACGGACATTTTCCAAAGATGTGTTTTTTGAACTCATTAAGCTCTAAAACGTTTAGACTAATCAAAATCTCGAGTTCGAATTTTTTGACGATATTTTCTCTACACTGCTTATATGAAAAAGTAAAAAATGAATTTCCTAAGTAATTGAAATAACAAATGCGCATAGTATGGAAAATCAGATTGCTATTGAATGTTTCGTATCATGGGAAGATGTGAATTGTAGCAATTCAATTGGAATTGTCCACGCCCCTAAATTAAAAATGTTTCATCAATAGTTGAAAATTAATGTAAATTTTTATTTTTCATGTGAGTATAATAAATTTAAATGTTTTAAAACAAACTAGATGACACTCTGGTAGCATTTATAACTGTATATAAAGAAAGTTCAGAAGGATTTTAAATCCAATATTTCCTGAATTATGGAATTGAAATAAACAAGATATTCTTTTTGAAGGAAGAATAAATTGCATTTTCATGAAATATTTATGGAAAAATATTCATCTTATATTTACAACACGAATGGCACGTACATTTCGCGTTATTATATTCCGAATACAAACCGGCCCACTCTTGGTATTCAATTTCCAAGAAACTGCCAACCTTTTTACCCTAAAACCGTAGATGCATTTTGAGCACAAACTTAACACCCAATCTCTCCAAGTAAATACATATGCAAGGAAAGAAAAAAAACCGTTATTTACCAGAAAAAGCAGATGAGTCCGGAAGCAAGATGGGTAAAAAAAAGGCAAGGTTACCCGAGAAAAGGAAGTGTTTCGGCGCTCGAAGAAAATGCAGTACCAAATACAAAAACAAATACAAGAATATTCTCTTTAAGTGAAGCATAGAAAATGCTCTGCGAGTGTTTTTTAATGTCGTGGAATGAAACTTCCTTCATACTTCCGTGAACTTTGAGAGAAGAATGGAAAGTGGTAATAGTGTATCTTTGGAATATTCATTTTTTTTTTTTTTCATTCCCGCTTCTTTTCTGCATAAAGCTTTGTTCGAAAATGGCGCTGGATTTTTCTAGGAAAACGATTCGCTGCCGCTGAGAAAGAAAAGTGTAGCCGTTTGCTTTTATTTAAATTTGACGTAAAGTAATATTCTAGCGAGGGAAAAAGACAAGAAATTGGGCGTTTTTGTTTCGATTCCGTTCGTTTTTTTATTTTTTTATTTTATTGTTTTGAAGGAGAGATTGAATTGACAAAACGTGGGCAGGGAATAGAGTAGTCCAAAGCCGTGCTTTAAAACGAAAAGGGTTGAAACTGGACTCAAAAATCGATCTTTTGCTTGAGTTTTTTAGAATTGTTCGATAAATAGTATATGAATCAGTTTTTAAAAATTCATTTCTAAAAAGTTGAATTTTCTTATTTAATTATGTTCCATTCCTAGTCGTTAATTTATAAAACCTATTTTCATTCCTAAGAATGATGAAATTTACTAGTAGGTTAAAAGATTACTAGTAGGTTACTAAAGATTAAATTCATTGAATGTTGATACTAGTATCAATATGAACTGAAATATAAATATATACAAGCGACAAAAATATACTAGTATCAATATCTACTGATAAAAAATATACAAGTAAACAAAAGTTCCAAATTTGGTAAATAAAAAAAATCGATGCGGAATTTTATTTTTAAAAACATAAACAAGTCAAGTTAAACAAAAGGGCTAAAGATTAGAATTACAAGATTAGATTAGTTGTATTTAAATGTTATTTTAAAGTATCTTAGGAATTAGTTTGCGCTAGACATTGTAGATATGAACTGCGGTTCAAAGGCCTAGGACGAAAACTGAGCTTGCACACCATCTTTTAAATTCTATACCATACCAGCAAGAAGACACTGAAGTACAGGAGCTAAATCATAAGCATTATTCGGGCGTAAATTTTTATAAGATATGCGAAGTGCAAAAAGGAATATAACTCTCTCAAAATAAATTCTTCGAACTCTGTTGTGAAATGAATATGAATTGATTTCGGAAAAAAAAAATATAAACACTTAATCAAAACAAAATCAGAATTGCAAGATGTTGCTTTCAGTAATAAATATGCAATCCACAAAACCAATGATTATTTAACGCAGATGTATTTATAGTCGTTCTTTGGATATTTTAAAATAAATTTGTTTTCGCTCAATTTAATCTAACTTGACTTAATTCATGACTATAAATTAACACTGGCAAAATAGTCAAATTTCATTAAATAATGAGCTAAAGTTCTGAAATTCTGCATAGCTATCTATCCCCGACAAAATTACAGTATTCTGATATTTTTTTCAATATAATCAACGATTAAACGGTTAATCGTATTTAGTTTTGAGTGTACATGCGATGTGCACCATCTTATAATGCATTTGAAAAAACTGACTTAATATTTCATAATAAGTTAGATAATAAAGCTTGAAATATATTAGTAAAAATATAATAAATTTAGAAAACCTATATGTATCGTGGCTTTGCTAGTGAAGAAAATAGATTTTATCGTATACCTACTTATGGTATCTTGCATTATAGTTTCTTGTTGGGATTCGCTATACATGATATATTCTAAAAGCATAATGGAATCTTTTTCGTGTCATCATGTAGATACAAATTCTCCTAAAATGAGAGATTTCCAATCATATTTAGGCAATTTAATATTTATAAATTAATTTCAGGTCAGTGCTATAATTGCTAAAACAACAGAAACAGAAAACAATACGATAAAGAAAACATGCCACAATAAATATAAAAAATTGTGAAACATTTATTAAATATTTATATTTGGATTGAACTCAAATTTACTATAGTTAGATTATATTTTTAAACAGACTGTCACGTTTTTATATTTTTGATTTGTCCTTCAGATCATGGGAAAAAATTATTATTATGTTACGTTTTAGTTCAGGATTGAAACCAGTAGAAATATCCAGGAATATTTTCTCCCATACTATCTGGTGAAGGCACTGTGCCTTTTCCCAGTATAAAATTAGGGAGCTCCGACAAAATCATGAATGCCACGAGTACACATTCAGCGTACAGCTCATGTGAGTTGTATAGAATAGTAAAGAAAGCCGCATATGTATTATGAAAACTTTTTTCCGGACGATTAAAATCAAAATTTGACTTAGAACTACAATCACAGGATCGCGTATCTAATTTAATTTATTTAAATCATTGCTTTCTGGGATTATCACATTTGCTTTTAAAAATATAGAAAGATAATTTATCAACCCCTCGAAAGATTTATTTCAAAATTTGATAAAGATTTACATCTTAGGTGAAAAGACAATATGCCAAATCTCATCTATCTAACCCTTTATGCTTAGTAGTTATCGCAACTGTCGCACTCACTTGTTTTTAGACAAGTAGACAGTCAGATCCTCTTTAAATGTATTTCTTCAATATTTTTTGGAAATCCGTAGATTTGGCATAAAGACCACATACTAGATCTCACCTATCTAGCTCAAAGAGTTTTAAGGAAGGGATATCTTATTCACACAGGTATGATCTCAAAAATTTTATTCTTGAATTTAGATAGATCTAAAAGATGAAGAAATTCAGCGATTTGGTATAAAAACCACATATTAAATCTCATCTATCTATCTCAAAAAATTTTGGGCGTTTATCCTATTCACAGACAGACGTATATAATTTCAAAAATTAATTTCTTGAATTCAGGTAGATCTGAAACGTGAAGAAACATTTTTAAAAATCCAGAGATTTGGTAGAAAGATCACATACCAAATCTCACCCATCTCGTTCAAAGAGTTTTGGGAGCTTATTCTATTCTCAGACAGACAGACATAATTTCAAAAATTTATTTCTCGAATTCAGGTAGATCTGAAACGTGAAGCAACAATTTTAGAAATCCAGAGATTTGGTATAAAGACCACATACCAAATCTCACCCATCCAGTTCACAGTTTTGGGGGCTTATCCTATTCACAGATAGACAGACATAATTTCAAAAATTGATTTCTTTAATTCAGATAGATCTGAAACGTGAAGAAACATTTTTAGAAATCCAGAGATTTGGTATAAAGACCACATACCAAATCTCACCCATCCAGTTCACAGTTTTGGGGGCTTATCCTATTCACAGATAGACAGACATAATTTCAAAAATTGATTTCTTTAATTCAGATAGATCTGAAACGTGAAGAAACATTTTTAGAAATCCAGAGATTTGGTATAAAGACCATATACCAAATCTCATCCATCTAGTTCAAAAAGTTTTGGAGGCTAATCCTGTTCACAGACAATCAGACACAATTTCAAAAATTTATTACTTGAATTCAGATATATCTGAAGGTAGAAGATCTGTCAAAATCTCCAGTTCAGGTTTTTGAAAATTACAATACATTCTCTTTATGTATTTCGTATCCAAAAAAATAAAACTGATTTTTAAAAAAAAAAATATTTTAAATTTTACTATTGTTATATATTTTAAGAAATGCGATTTCGAAACGATGAAGAAAAACAATCTAAATTATTTCTTTTTATATCTTGTGCTCAAACAAGGGGGGAAAAGATCTCTAAAGATAGATTCCAATGATTTAAAGTTCACAAAATTTGAAATTCCAGAGTATCGTTTAAAAATGTAAATATTCTCTAAATTCTACGGATAAGGGAAAATAGACTGAGGTAATTACGATATCTCTTATTTTATTCGTCGTAAATAGAATGAAAGGCAGGCAGTACAATGTGGGGCGCTCTCCCTTAAGCCCCTTCCAAAGAGCAGATAAGGGGGCTTTTTGCGATAGCGAAGAAAGAGCCAAAATGGTCTTCCGATTCACCAATGATTGCGGTCCGTCTGGGAATCCTGATATTGGTCAACATTAGAAGTCAGAAGAAAAGTTTCTGATGAGTAAAGTCTCGGCCATCGTCTGGTCGAAGAGACCAGTCGCCCATTACTCTTTTATTTGGTTATCCATTGCTTTGAAAATTCCTTTTTAGAACTTTTGAGAGTATAGCAGAAAGTGAATTATCTCTTTTGATAATTATTTTATTCAATTCACTAGAAAAGAAAGAATAATCTTAACTCTCATAGCACTCAGTTTTTTTGGTAATTAAAAAATGATTGTAACATGAAATAAACAGCTTTAATCTTATACAGAAATGGTGGAATTTCAAATATGGGTCATATGGGGAAGGTAGATTATTAATCTAGAGTTAAATCACTTATTCGTATCAGGAAAGTATTCTATGCTTTTATAATGCCATAATCCTTTAATTCAAATAAACATTCATTTACATTTATCAGTGCATTTCTTTTTTGTGTATCAAGGTTTTGGGGTTAGTCCATCTTTGGAAAAAAAATCTGATAGAACATTAATTTTGATTATTTTGTAGGCCCTGTGGAATTGTCTGATATTTTGAGTAATGCTAAATTGATTCAAATTAATTACTCAGTTTAAAAATTGAGTAATTAAATTGCAATTACACAAATGATTAACTAAACTGCGCAGTTATATTTCCGCATTGAAGAAAGGATGTCGAATCTCCATAGTCGAATGGAATGGCACTGGTTTCATAATCGTAAGTTCGAATCCCGCTGGAGACAATGCGATTCATAGTATGTGTAAATATTTAATTCCTTGATTTTATGATTTCCTTTATTTCATATTCCAGAAGATGCTGGACATTTGTTTAGTTTACCAGACAAGTGTTCTGGACTTTTCTTACTATCTCCAGAAAAGTATTCTGGAACTTTCCCTGCTAGTATAAAAGCAGATGATTTGCCAGTCACTGTGTTCTCAGTTCAGAGTTGAGTTAATAAATTGGTTTAGCTTACTTCTTGTGTGTGTCCTTGATTCCATACTAGACTACCTACGTGACAATATTTATTAATTGAAAGCACTGCAGTTGTAATAAATTTCACCCTTTTTATACACTGACGTTACTCATAAGTTCCATCAGTTTTCACATGGCATTTGCATGGAAAAAATAACTTTGGGACCCATTGGGACTTCGAAGTTTATTTAAATACGTTTTTCAGTTGATGGATGATAAACACAGGCTCATTTTTCTTTGACAACTTACTAGAGACAAGTAAATAAGATGATACGAGAAAGGATGACTGTACGGGAGATTGAAAACCAACCATGTATTTGCATATATAAAATATTTGTTTTCAATTTTAGTAAATTATGGTTCTTTCATTGTTTTCTTTTTTTCTCTCTTACTTATACTTTTTATATTGTATTTACAGGATTACTTGTTAAAATTATTCTTCAACCTTTTGTACCTTTCCAATTACTATTAAAAATTCTAATATTACTAAATAATATAATAATATTTTAAAAATAGTGCTTCCGTAAAGTCATATTGGGACTCCGAATTCCCAAATTATTTATCATATAATAAATGATCTTCATTATGACTTAAAAGGAAAATTGTGTTGTATGGCATTTACTTGTACCTAAAACAAGTAACAATCATATTAAAAACTTTTAAGGAATTTCCAAAATGAAGGATTTAGGATAGCTGAGACGTATAAATCAGAAAGAGCCGCAGTTCTATCATAGAATAGCTTTCTTAATAGTGCAACAAGGCGTACCGAAAGTTATTTTTAGTTGGGAATATCTAAGAGGAAAACCCAGGTGTATATAGAAGCTCTTAAATAAAATAAGCCTTTCAATTATCATTTCAGTTAAAGATGCAACAATAAGAAATATGGAAATTGCTATAATATTGAGGTGACATTTTTTTTGTGTGTGTATGGGTGTGTACACATGGAACGACTGAAGTTAATGGAATGGATGAGTAGCAATACGCTTACATTGTTTCGGATACCTCAACTTGATGCAGTAAATTTCCAATAAAGGTAACAAGATTTGCGATAAAGCAAACAAAGAGATTTATTTAAGAATCTGCATTTTGATATTTTTATTTTTACCATGCATACAAGTCAAATTTAGAGAAGCTGTTGATTTTCTGGAATTAATAATGGCTTTTCATTTCAACTTCAAATGTTTTTTTTTGGCATTTAATACTATACTATTTTAGAAGCTTTAAATTATATTCATTGTACTATGCATTTCTCTAATTTTCTGTTAATATCTTTCTGCATTCAAATTATATCACAGTAAACAGCAGCAGCATCCAAAAATGAATGCTCTTTAAAAATTCTTCCCTATTGCTTAGTTCCGAATTTAAATATTAATTCTATATATAATATAATATATATTGTATTATATTATAATTATATATATATATATATATATATATATATATATATATATATATATATATATATATATATATATATATATATATATATATATATATATATATATATATATATATAATATAACACTTTATACTGAATTAAACTCAGAAAAAAAGCCGCTTATTCATGTCTTTATTATGAATAGTGGGAAAACGTCAGATTGAAATATTATTTCCAAAAAAGAAATTGATTTTATTTTCATTTTAACTTCTTTTAAAATGTGCTTAAAATATTTTTTAAATGAATTAAAAAAATTTAAATATATGGTAAATGATATGTATAGTTAAAAAGTTTTTTTTTCTCTTTTAAAATGATGCAAAATGTTTTCTATGTACTGTTAAATTAAAAATGTACTGTAATGTTTTCTGAAGATACGGGAAAAAAGCGTTAAAATCTCTCTTAAATTTTAATTAATTAAAATTTAAAGTAGATATTCTTTCCCTTCAATGCATGTATTTATATATATATATATATATATATATATATATATATATATATACCAAGTTTGATCTCTATAGTAAATGATCTATCCCGTAGAGCTCCGACAGACACACATGCACAAACATTCATTTTTATTATTAGTAGAGACAGTTACAATGATCCATCTTTGTTAATAACTGTTACTTTCGGTTTGATATCTTAAGTGTTTATTTTATTGATTTGTTAATATAAACTGGTGATTTTTAATATTTATTTTACTTTGATTTGTTCTGATTGAAAGCAAGAATGGGTGATAGTGGACCTCGAAAATCTAATCATTCAATCAAGTTTAATTTAGATATTTTGTTCATAATTTTGAGTATTAATTAGATTTATACATTGAAACACTATTATTATATGTAATATTGTTTTGCTCCGACCGAGATGGGTTATTTTAAAAATAAAAATTTAATAACTTTCTTTAATTGGTTTAACATAATAATTTTTAAAAACATACATTAATTAAGAAATAAAAGGCATCAAACATTTTATTTAATTATTTTCCCCTGCTCTTTATTTCTTGTTATGAATATTATAAGATCTTGGAATCAATTATTTCCCCTTAAATTCTGTACAAGATATGGCCACTAGTATGGGGCAAAACTTTAATGATTTTAATCGATTAGCTCGTAATTTAGTTATGTCGATTAATTGGTAATAACATATTAGCATCGAAAATCCAGAAGTGTATTAAATTTCAGAAGGTTAGCAAACCAGAAAATGAGGGAAAATGTATCGCAATTTTTCAACTTTACAAGCATGGCACAAATTAAATAAAAGCGTGTAAAATTTTTAAAAAAAATCTGTCTGTTTGTCTGATTTGAGCCAAAGACCTTTTAAAATTACGTTACTATGCATTAGTTGTAAAAAAAGTATTCTAAGCTTTACAATGAACTGTTTCCTAGTTTGCTTCAAATATTTTGTAAAGCTGCATCTTTCAAAATCTGCGCTCGCATGGTCATATATAGCAGCATGTTGATATTATCTACATACTGAATCAAGTACGTTTTGCTAGATATAGTAGTTCACAGTATCGTGTAGATATTTTCTACATGCTACATTAAGTGCATTTTCCTTTGATATACTGTTGGAATTGCACAATTCTTTTTAGGCTTAGTGACAACCCTAAAAAGGTGTTTGTTTAGAATTTTTATGAACAATTTATTGTTCTTAGTTTATTTTAATAGTATGTCGGAATTCTTTCGTGCATAAAGAATAATCTTACATCATATGATACATTTGTATAATTCGCCATAAATAAATATTAAAGACAATGGGAGAAGTATTTTTAAAATACATTCGAATTTAAATTTTTTACTTAGAAGCAATTAATTCGAAATATTTTACGTATTAGAAACTAAAATTATCGAGTCAAAAATATGACTGAGTGATTCATTAAAAATAATTCTAAGAAGATTGGAGTATAAATCTTGAAAATAAACATACTGCTCATTTTAGGGTTAACTCTGAAATCAGCAGTTTTAAAGTGCTAGCAGTAGAAAGCTATTTTGGAGGACTAAATCCAGAAAATCTGTTTATCATTATAAATTTAATATCACTACTTCCTTTAAATTGGGAAGTTTAAATTGATTCATAAATTTTGTTCAAGGTGTATAATAAATAAAACTAAATATAATGAAAATAAGATAACAAGCTTTGCTGGAAATATAATTGAACACGTCTTTAAAGCTAAGTAACAAAGTAGTATTACATAAAAAATAATTATTTAAATGTACAAGGGGTGTTCAAATATGAAAAGATACGAAACGAAAATGTGGGTATAAACGAAGACTTTATTCAAAGTATACACCATAGGCCTGAGCACAACGATCCCATTGATTAACGAGCCGAAGGATTCCTTGTTCCCAGAATTCCTGTGGCCGTGACTAGACCCAGTCCTTCACAGCGTCCTTGAGTTCGCCGTCCAAGGCCCACTACTTGTTGAATTCCACGAGCTCAGAAGAACCCTGAACTCCGGTGTGTACTATGTGACACTGCGAAAATCAAGAACAAAAGACCGGTGCTACTAACGGAGGGTGTGGTTCTGCTCCGTGATAACGTACGTCCACATGTCTCCAGGGTCACACACGCGGAACTGGTCAAGCTCAAGTGGGAGCAGATCGACTATCCACCCTATAGCCCGGACATGTTGCACTGCGATTTCCATGTGTTTGGTCCCTTGAAAAAACATCTGAAAGGGAAGCGCTTCAACTCGGACGGCGAAATTAGGGACGCTGTGAAGGACTGGGTCTCGTCACTACCACAGGAATTCTGGGAACAAAGAATCCTTCGGCACCTTAATCAATGAGATCGTTGTGTTCAGGACTATGGTGTATAGTTTGATTAAATTCTTCATTTATACGCACAGTGTCGTTTCGTACCTTTCTCATTTGAACATCCCTGGTAAATAAATATAAGATTATCAAGCGATTATTATTTATATTCAGTGTTTTGTTTTAAAGGGCGATTGAGAATACTTTTTACGAACACTTCGAATAAGAAAAAGTAAAAATCCAGAAAAGAATATCACCCTGTCGACTTTGGAATTAGCTTCGTAGTAAAGTAAAAAAAATCCAATTTGGAATTGGATTTTCTTTCTTGGAATATATATATATATATATATATATATCCGTAATTTAATGATAAATTGAGTTCAAAATTACTTACAACCCGTATTTATGATCTGAAAAGCATACAGTAAATTCGCGCACTTGACTAATTCATAACGATTAATATATATCTCCTAAAAAACGTACTGCTCGAAGTAAATCAATACAGACATTTCTTGTCATATTTTTAATTTATCAAGTACTAAGTTACTGGCATGTCCTTGGGTAGATAAACTGACAAATAATCAACCTTTTATGAATTTTTTTCAAAATGTGACACAGAACTTACAATTCAGAAGATAAAACAATGAGCTAAATTTTAGCTGCCTAACTCATTTCATTTATATCTTCACACGCACACGAACGAAGATACGGTCTTCCTTTTTACAAATTTCTAAAATTATAATATTTTGATAAATTTAATGTATTACTATTTCAATACTTTTTTTGTATGTGTACTTCGTATTCAGGAAAGTACGCATTGAGTTCTAAATTGCCTTTAACATTTAAATTTGCAGTTAGAAAAGATATATATCCTTAGATTTTAGGTGTAATTATTTAAAAATAAAAATATAATTATTGCAAAAATATAGTTCTATATAAATTTTTAAAAATATGAAATAGATTTAAGATTTATAGTAAAGTTATAAGTCTGTTTTGTTCTCAAATATTTGTTTAAAAAAGAAAATCAAGCACCCAAAATCGTAGATAAATCCTATTTTATGGTTTCAAAAATAAGTTTTGAATGCTACAAATAAACTAAAATAAAATAGATTTCGGATAATATTATTATTACGTAAAAAAAACCACTTACACATAATTTACGCTAGAAAGCACATTATTCATTTATTTATTGTTCATTTGCGAAGCAATTCTTCATATCCAATCTTTAACGCAAATGCTTTAAAAACCAAACGGCAGATGGAACGACAGCTTAGTTCGATTTCATAATTTCAAAGGTAGAAGGTTTATTTATTACGATTGCTCATTTAATCTTAGAAGCCATATATTTATACGCCATTTTTATCTTATTTATTAAGGCTGAATTGAGTAAAGTAAATCTACCGAAACAAAACAGCAGAAAAATCGTTTCGCAACTTAATTAACTTCGAAAGTAATTAACAAATTTTGATCTCGATCATTCAAATGGTGAGAGTTTGATAAAAATTATTTTCAAAAATTACCTGTTTCGCAAAATATTGCAACTTAAGTCTTTCTTTGAATATTTCTGAAATGTAATTTAAATTAGCAGTTTTCTGAGTGAAAAGTTTGCTCTCGTACATTAAGCAGTTTCAGAATAAATGGATGTGGAATCGAAAAATGCTTTAAGCCTTGTCTCGTCTGCGGCGAGAAAAATTCTTAGAACTATTTTACTGCTGAAAAAAAGAACAATTCTCTAATTGCAATTATACTGAAAGCCAAGCGACTTTTGTAGTTTGGCACTAGGCGAATTGTAAAGATTTTCTTCTAAAAATTAGTCGGGAAAAAAAACAATAATGTCACCTTTAAATTATCTTTCTATTCGCAAAATATTTGAAATGTAAATAATAATTTTTCATTTCATACAAACTTTATTTAATTGTTTTAATTATTTGCTATATAAATTAACATATAACATAATATTTTATTAATATCGCAATTACTGAAATAATGATTTTAATTTTTTTGTCTAACATAAACGCATAGTAATTATACGTTTATAATGAAAAGTCAAATTATGTTTGAAATTTCGTATTAAAAATGAATATTTTTCGAAACGATACTTTTTTAAATATCGCATAGTTCAGAAGTTTACGTTCATTGCACAACGCATATTTTATATAAATTTATTAAATAACGCATTTTATGATGAAGATAGTAGAGGTTGCAATATTGTGACATTCATCTCCGTTTGTGTGATTTGGCGAATATTATTGTAAACATATACCTTATGATAATAAGTAACGTTCAATATAACAATAAATTAATTCTATTCAGATACATTTGAGCATGCGACTGAAGTTACCTCCTCTTTTTTGACACATGTATATGTATAAAAAGCATAGATTCTTAATATCTCCCGATCAGTTTTTTTTAAATTATAAAATACTCTAGTGTAGAGCGTGCAAAACAGATTAAAAAATATAATTCAAAAAATTTTCAGGTTTAACATTTAAAAAAAAATATTTAACAGTATACTTATTTTTTATTTACTTTTTAAATTCATCGTAAAGATTTCAAAATTTTTTAATATATTCTGAACTTGATATGAATAATGTTAAAGTTCATCTAACGACATAAAAATAAAATTAAAAAGTTGAGAGGGAAAAAATATAATTATAATAAAATAAATAAAATTAAAAGTTCAGTATGAAATATAATGAATTTAAATAGAAATTAAGGCAAAATATTTTAAAGACCTGAAATTGTTTAAGCATTTGGAAAACGCATTTTACGTATATATTTTGAATTTTTCAATAAACATTAAACCAATATCCAAACATTTGAGATTAAAAAGATTCCTTGCTATTGCAATCTGAATCCTTTTAGAACACTCGAAAATAAAATAATGTTTTTCTCATTTATTAAAATGTTTTCTTTAATATCAGAAATTATTTATAATCCTTTAAATAGTTTGAAAGCAATCCACTAAAGCCAAATTTCCACGATGTAAGAATTACGACATATTAGTGTAAATTTAGTGTGAAGATATTCTTTTTAATTTTTGAAGGTTATTTTTGAAATTAATTTTTGAATGATATAAATTATCAAATAAAACAGTATTTTTTTACAATGCAAATAGCTTATTTAAGACGTTCTATATTTTGAGTTTGACTAATGATTATCGGTAAAATATTTTATTAGTTTCATTGTTTGAGCATTTATAATCTTCAAATTAAATGTACAAATTAGCTTCTTAAAATCTAATTCATAATGAGAAATAAACATGTTTAACAAAATTGCTTTTTCGTCGTCTTAACTATGACAAAAATTGATTTTAATTATTATTTAACAATTATCGAAAAATATTGAGCGTATGAAATATAAGCGAATCTGGATAAAGTAAAATCGTTCTACAGTTCAATTACAGTTAACCTGATGTTTGATTAGAAAAAAAATAATATAGCTACAATGTAAAATCAGTTGATATAAAAATTATATAGTAAATTAAATAGTTAAGGTGCTGAAAAAGTTTCTTTTTTTAAAATTTTGTTGTAACCAATCCGCTACCGTTTATTTGACACACTGTGCCTTGTAAGTCTATGTCTTGTAACAAACTGTGTCTTGTCCTCTGACTATCAAAAAGACAAATTGTGTCTTGTCATCCTATGACTATCAAAAACACAAACTGTGCCTTGTAAGCTCTCTTATATAAGACTTATTCCGCCCAAACTCCATTAATATGTAATTTGGCTGCAAAGATACAAGGTCAAATTTCAATTAAATTGCTTGTTGTATTTTTTTGAGGTCATTTCGCATTTATACGAAAAGAGAAATCAGTGCACCTTTGATAGATTTGATCCAAAATTTAATGGGCATTTATAAATTCATAGATAAAAACTCTCATAAACTGAACTTCACTTGTCTAGCTCACACCGTTTTTCAATGATCTTGTTCACAAATGGATATAATTTCAAAAACATTTTTCTTTTCTGTTTAAGGTGAATCGAAATCATGCAGATTTATCTTGAAATCGAATTTTGCACGATAACAATATTTTATAATATAATTTTATGTGATCTACATAATAAGATATTTCTTTGTTACTCCTTATCTTATTACAAAGTGAGTATTTTATTCTCTTTATTTTTTTATTATTATTGATATATCTTAGTACTGGATATTCTTTGATCGTAACCCATATGGACATTGATTTGCTTCCTGTAAATTAATTAACGAGGGACCCGATCATTCAGCCCTCCAACTATCTTCTTTTGGATTTGGACATGGCCCCTGCTGGGAGCGCTTTTTCACACCCGACTGGAAATCAGTTTCCACAGGTAGAAATTGACAAAAGAGGCAATAAAGAGCCCGCTGTCTTAGCTGGCTCTCCAACCTGTATGGAGAGTCACAGAGTCCCCTATTGCTCGTTTCGGCTCCATCAGCAGATTCGCCCTGCCAGATTTCATCTGGAAGGGCACACAATACACCCCCATCACCACCCCCTTATCTGAAGAAAAAAAGAATCCATTATGATTCTTTGCTGGAGAACCTCGGTTTATGCTGTTCCAAGACAATCCGTTGCGTCTTTATGCTGAGTTATGCCGGATTTTTATGCGAATGTTGCATTTGTAGTAAGTGGGGAATAAATTTTTATCAATGCTCCATCAGGGATCGGCGGATGGGGGTCGTGAGGATTTCTGCTGTCTGCTTCTCTTTTTCCTCTTGCCGTGGAGAGGACGTTTGTTGTAGTAATTGTGCGGTTGCCAAATATATGTAAGGATTCGAGGTTCTTAAACTGTGTCATTTGTTCCGAATTGGGACTGAAGTGTGATGGGAATAGGTATTGTGGGAACGAAAGGTGTTGGTGAGGAAGAGAGATAAAAGCTGATGCAAAAATTATTATCTTGAGGAGGATGACGCTTTATTTTATCGTATATCATCAGCATTTTTTCTGATTAACCAACATATTAAAGAATTATTTTAAGCTGCACCTTATTTTGAAACACACACGAATCTTAGACGAATATCTAGGAATGAATTTTTAAATCTTGAATTACTCTTATCAGATAACGGTGACTTCACAACCACCACCAAATTTCAGACACACGCCAAAGGGAGAATGTTCAACCCATATGGGCTAATTTGAGAAGTATCAACTGGCCCTATGGATCAAGTCTGAAACGCATAACTATCTTCTCCTAAAGACAAGATTTTAACATTTTAATATACCGTGGTCCACTTTTATTACAGAATGCGAGATATCAAAATTTCTTTTAAAATGAAGATTGTAGTAGAGAAAGTGGAAACTTTTCCGTTCTTTTAAAGGCCTATTTTCAATTTTATCTGACTCTTTTAACAACCCTTCTGCTAGATGCAGAAGGGCTGTTTTGTGACAGGCTTCGATATTGTGAGTCGCTGTCGAACAACGAGTCAACAAGACTCATCTTTAGTCTATAGTAACATTTGATCGAGGACGATTTAACTTGCATCTTACTCACATGTGCAATGATAAAATAAAATTTATTTTCGAATCAATTAACAATCAATTCCAGAAACGATATTATCACTGAGCTATTGTAGCTTTTCATGTTGTTGAAAAATAACATTTCTGGTCCCTCCTCAGTAAACATGATGTTAATTATTCTTATATTTTTAAATAGCAATACATTTAAGAAATATGAAAATAACGATATAAAAGGACGGAAAATAAAAATAGATAAAAGACATTCTGTCTCACCAATCACATCCGTCCGTTATATATCAGTGGTTTAATAGCTCAAAGCTTGATAAGGTCAAAGAATATGAATGAAAGGGAAACAATTCAGGTTCTACACTTTGGCCTTGCTTTTAGTCAGTATTATTCCAAAATTGCAAGACCGATTAACTGTATCGCTTAGAAATGCGTGTCGTAGTCGAGATGGTCAGTGGACGGATTCCTTTAAGCAAAACACATTTGAACGCCAATATATCCTGAGCGTTATGCAGGAAAGCAATCTACCCTCACATTTTTGTGATAAGTTAGACTTCAATATCATGTGTCTCCTAAGTGGTCCAAGGTCACTTTTGCCATCAATTCATAGATATAGATATTCTACATAATGAGATTAGGACCACCGCCATCTCCATATTGTTACAAACATCCAATTTTGCTTCTTTGCGCAGTAAGTTCTGGTAAGAAAGACGATTTTGCGGAAGTAATAATGTTTGTTGAATGGAATGCAGGGTAAAGGGCCCTCGTCTTAGCGACAAACTATGAATCATTTGTGACTTGGTGATGAATTTAGCGACAAAAATGAAGGACCAAAAATATTTGAGAATCTTGACAATAACTCCATGAGAACTCGATTTCCAATATTTGTTCTGGAATATTTGACACCTTGCTCCCAAGGCTTTAAAACCCCGAAAGATGAATAATATGTCATACGACTTAAGTCTCTCTTTGGAATGTTTTCTCCTGCATGTTCTGTCTCATTGCTTCATGTTTCTACTGCTTGTGTGCTGATGTTTATTGAGATTACTGTTTTATGTACGATTCATCTGTGTTTTATTACCTATGTATCCTGTTTCATGTAGAATAACAACATGATTTGCAATTTTTCTTTCATCGCAATCTCACAGAATGGAATAATTTTTTTAAAAAAAAAGTTCCGTAACTATAGGATTAGTTCAGTGCCTGACAAATTATTTTTATAGAGAAAAAGAGAACAAATTGTAGAGTACTGCAACATTTGCATGCTTTACCATTTGTAGAAGATATTAGTGCAACATCCATATCACTCATAAAAAATAATATTGTTAATTTAAATAATTTATTGTCAATTCCGAGTAATATAAATTTTTAAAAATGTGTGTATACTTAAATAAATTTTAATTATTTAATTCATGGTTTTATGTATACAATTTACGTAACTTATATGCAACTGAAATTGCAGACTTTAATCTACATTTAAATTAAATGCTTTTGAAATTTTTTCTTAGTCATTAACAGCTTTCGAAGGAAATGCTTTTCGCTTTAATTTATAAATTTAATTTACATATAGCTGTTTTAGATCATTCTATTTTAAGCTTTTCAGTTTCGCCACCATTTAAATTTGCAACAGAGCTTCATACCTAAATTTTTATATATCTGAAATGTATTATTAATTAGCTTTTATTTTTCACTTTTGTATTTGATTTTGACGTCTATTTGTAAATATCGAAACATTATTATTTTTTCAAAAACGCTTCAAAAATAGAGAACCTTAGAATTTATATTTTCCAATCTGAAGTCATGAATGGTGTATAATAGATTATAAAATTCTTGCCTTCTATTTTTCTTTATTTTAGTTGCAAAAATTGTTATAAAATGTATTGTAATTCTAAGTATTTTTCTAAATTTCAAAACTTAATTATAATTTAACCGTTTTATTTTGACTGAGAAATATGTAGTGGCGGGGAGGGAGGGCATATAGCAGATAGAAAATTTACGTAGAAGTAAGTACACTCTCTTTCACTGGTGGCTTATGGCAACACTGCGACATCGTGTTGCCTTTGTTTCCATTACAGGTTATTTTACCACAAGACTGGACAAGGATCTTAGGACACCAAACACAGTTTCTTATCTTTTTCCGCAGCGCCAATATTCATTCAAATGATCTGATGGTTTTTAAGGAAAGAGGGGGTAAATTGTGGTTGTGGTTACAGTGAAATCTCAATAATATTTTTTTCTTTTTCCAATTCATATCACTTTATTTTAATATTATAAAACTTATTTGTAAAGGCGTAAGAACTTTTTGACGCTTCTGACATTAAAAATTTGTGTTATCCCCTTTTTTTTTCTTAAAAAGGGGTTAGCATTCTTATTCTTTTTATTTATTTTTGTATATATTCTTTTATATTTATTCTTTTTATTTATTTTTATTCATTACAGGAAACCAAAGATCATGATCTCAGTCATAATTAAATTATAATCATTATAATATAAAATTATTAATAGCTGATTAACCACTTCGAAGTACAGAACGAGTAAATGTATGGGCTCTTGTATATACTGTGAGTGTTCATAATGATAAAATCATTCCATCATTTTGTTAAAATGGATTTTAAAAAAAAATTGAAACACTGAAGAATTTCTTGCATGGCATCATGTCGTAGGTGGAAAGAATTACAAAGATTTAACTCAATTTACAATGATTAAATTAAAATCTAAAATAAAATAAAACACCAATGGAATTTTTTTTTTCGAAATAAAATTCCATCATTTCCTTGAAAAATTTACTAAAAATAAAGAGTCATCTGAATAATTATATTCAATCATCTTTATAGTAAAAATGTGATCTAAATTCCGCAGTATATCCATTAAAAAAATTAGATATTATTTTATATGCTCTACATTTATATTGCGTAGTTGCTCAAAAAGAGTTATTGAAGTAAAAATACTGTAATTATTCCAAAGTGTTACTCAATTGTATGTGAAACAGAAATTGTTTCTTATTGAAAAAAAATTATGAAAGCAACATTTAATAATACTATTATGATGCTAAAAGCATATTAATAAATAAAATTAATTATAAAATATTGATAAATAGTATATTTGCACAATTATATTGTAAAGTAAGATAATGAAACGCATTTTGAAACTATGTCAGAATGTAACTAATTTCAATTTTTTTTTAATTTGAAATTCTATGATCTCGAAAAATAATATTGGATGTAAAAACGTTTCGAAATTTTTTCCTCTCTTAAAAAAAAGAGGGAAAGAGTAAAGAGGGATAAAAAAATTGGAAGTACCTTTACTTCATATGAATTAATACTTTACGGTATTTCAATAGTAAATACTCTATATTATTTCCATGTAATCTAGAGTAATGTATTAATTTTTCATTAATAACATTAAACAATTTCACTTTAAAGGAAATTCAAACCATCTCATTTATTTATATGAGAACAACAATCGTAGTATCAATTCGATAGAGATGAAAACAAGACAAACAATTGCCAGTTTGTTTGACAAAATTCTATATTTTGACAACATAGAGAATATGATTCACAGAAAACTTTACAATTTGATAAATATCTGGATTTGCATATATTGAATTATTATATTCGTGTCTTCAGAAATGGGAATTATTTTGTCTATTTAGCAGAATTTTAAAAATGTAGACATACGATGTAAAAAAAATTTGTCGTTTAGAATAAGATAAAAAAATAATTCATTGAATTCTAGTGATGATTATTACCTTTGCAAATTGGAATAAGTAAAATAATTTTTTGAAAGCGCAGATAAACTTGGATTTATCCATTAGAAAAACTTATTTTATCGCAAATAATCGAAGAGTAAAAAAATGGAATTATGAATACATTTTCTTCTAATGATACTTACTCTTAAAATGTTTGTAACTAGAATCAATCATCTTTACTACATCTCTCGTTAGAATGTCATTTTGACTTTATCCCAATTCATTCCAAAGCTTAAAGTTTTTATAACCTGGCAGATATCAGAAAAAAGCATCGCTTTAAACTAGGAAAGCAAGTCTCAATAATATAAATTTATCTCTAAGAATCGAAGTCTAATTAGAATCTAAAATCAAACGTCAAGGTATTCAAAATTAATAAATTTTTTCAAAACAAAATTAAAAAATGGCTTTTTAATTAATTTTTTTTTTTACACTGATAAAATTAAAAATTTTACCCAACCGAAAAGACGAGGAAAAAAACTAGAAGTATTATTACAATGAAAGTCATCTCTATGTTTGCTATGTTAGTATGTTGTTGTTGTTTCTTATTGCACTTGCCACGGACAAGCCCACTGTTCAAAGACAGCTGATTTAAGCCTAAGGGGAAGGGCCTCTTGTTTTTATCGTAGAGCCAACTGGGGTCAAGAGTACGACTTGACTACTCACGCATCACTCATTCGCTTGCATAACCCCTTTTTACAAGAGGGCACATTCACATATCTCACAGATAGAACAGGAAGAACAACCATACTCAAATCGGGGCTGGAACCTGGCACGCCCAGATCACGGGGAAGATGCGCTACCCCTATGCCAGGACACCGGCATGTTGTTATGTTATGTTGCCTAATTGTTTATGATAATAAACTATTGAAAATATCGTAACATGTTCGAAAATAAGAATTACAGTTTGTTCTGTGACAAAAAAAAAAAAAAAATCGTGAAAGAAAAGGTGCCTCTTAAGGATTACTCAAACTAGATTATTGCATTAAAAATTGGTAATTATCATCATAATTATTTTTTTAAAAATGTTTTTTTCATTTAAAATTTCTAAATTCTGTTATTTTTTCTAATATTATCAGAAAAATAATACGCTAAAGTGAATAGAAAATCTCATTTATTATTCTATTTAGTGTATCATTCTATCGAATGTTTTAAATAAATAATTTATTGAATTTTGAACCGAGAATCTACAGCACGTTGTTTTAGAAAAGTGTATTGAAAGATATATTTCATAAGGTTTTACTGGACTCTTTAATACCTTATACCGTGCCCCATTAAAAAAAATACAAATGATATTGTCCAATTTAAAAAAGTGTTCTTTGGTTCGTTATTTAGGATACTCTTTCTAAAATTTAAGCTAACATCACTATTGGTGAATGTGCATTTTTTTATGAAGTGAATAAAATTAATTTGTTAATCAAAGAATGGTATTATCCAAGTAAATCATTGAAAAGGTCGTTAGAAGAAATCATTTTAAGTCGGCCTTTCTGTGAAGAGAAAAGAGAAATATGACAGTAGAAAAATCTCACAATAATACTCTGTATTATATATTTCTGCAAGCTTTATAAACATCAAGAGTCACTTACACATCTTTTGAAGATGATTCATAACCGCTGCAATCAAATCTAAACCTTTAATTCCCTCTCTTTCTTTTGCCACCAAAGCAACTACCACCAAACTTACGTCACTGCACTGACCTTGCACAAGCAGCGTTACGAAAGCGAATTGTCTTTCAAAATGAATTAACCCTCGGGGCGCCTTTTAAAGCTAAAAAGAACGACTTTATCTCCTAGACGGAAGATAGCAAAGTCGAACCCTAATCAACCCCCTCAACCAGAAGTTAAACTTCTCAACGTCAACCCCCCTCCAAACCTTAAGATGCCCCTCGGAAAAAAAGGGCGCACCGCCCCAACTTGAGCGAGAGATTTGGGGCGCCTAGTCAATATCTCTTCAAGTTCCTTTTCCTCTTAAGTACCCTCCAGTTCTCGATAGAGAGCGAATCTCTGGGGCCTCCCAAAGTCTCTGTAATCCTTGGACCAATAAAACACTAGGTATGCTGTTATCCACCCCCCAATCCCCCCTTCTGCTGATGCTGCTCGCCTCCGCCCCATTCCACTCGCACTTCGCTCCTTTTTCCTCGTCTCTTTTCGTTGTGGATTGCTAATCCTAATGGCTTCTAGGACCGGAATGGAATGGGTCTGGCGCCATCTGTTGGTAGAATAGGAAATCAGTTTAGGAGGAATGATTGAAGAGCGAGAGTTGTTTTGTATGCGTTGGTGGTATGAAAACAATAGCTATAACTTCTTTATTTCTTTAATTCTATGAACAAAATATTAATTTTATTTTATAAGCAGCTATTTCTCAGTATAGTTTTTCATTTAATCTAAGAAATGAATGAAATCTTTATAGTAAATGAATTGTTCAATGAAATGTTTATAGTAAATTAGTAATGGCGTAGCTTGTAAATATGGCGCAAGACAGAATTTCGTCATGTTTCTCTAATTATAATAATCAGCTTCGCATCAAGTTTTACTTTCTTTGAGCAAGTCGACTAGAAATAAAATAAAAGAAACAGCAATTGTGATTAAATAATCTGACATCATATTTCAATATTAGGAAATGAATAAAATTATATATGCCGGTTTATTTGCACAAATTCAAATTTATAACCACTCATTTGTTAAAGTAAAAAGTTTCTAAACTTTTAATGATAGTTTTATAGACCATTCATTTAAGATACGTGACTAAATTCGGGATAAATGTTTTGGAAAATGTTATAATTAAGAAAAAAATATTCTTAAAATGTCTTGGAAAAAAATACATATGAAACAAAAATATATTTGTTAAAAGTCAGAAATGTTTTGAAAAATTGAAAGAAATATTTATTTTTGAATTAAAAAGAGACATAAAGCAAAAATCTTCTAATTTTAAAGTTTGTCGAATAAATGTGCAGTCTTGTAGATAATTTTGGAAATAATTTATTTATTTCTCAGATTAAAAAATCAGCCGCTTTTCTATCCATCTATAACTTATGGAGTACAGCGAATAAATAACATGGGATTGTCAACTTATTTTAACCTTGTGAAGCGTTCAAACAAAGTGTAAAATCTTTCTAAATGAACATATTGCCTATTTTGTAAATATGTATTAGATTTTAATTTCTGGGGCTTTTCGTAAGAGGATTTTTGCAAAATGTAGAATTTGTGAAAATAACATAAAGAAGAAAAATAGTATTAAAACGCTTTTTATGCAAATACTACTAGTTGTGCTCATCTAGAAACATCTGTTGCCCTGTTAACAATGTCTTAGATTTAATTATCGCATATTAGGTAACGAAAATTATAGTATAAAATTTCATGCACATTGGCTGAGCATTAAAGAAATTAAAAAAAATTATTATTATATTATTTTAGTAATTTGCTAACAAGAAAAAAAATGCAGTACCAATTGAAAAAAAAACTAACTAACTTCCTACTCTCACACGAAGTGAAAATACAACAATTAACAAACTAAAAAAAAAGGCATGATATAAAGAGCATAATAAACATTGCAGACTTTATTTATTTTTTCAGACAACTCACTTTTTTAAATATCCCGTAAAAAAAATGTAAATAAAACATAAATTTTATGATTCCATTATTCATACTGAGCTTTATTCGGATATATAAAAAAAAATCTATCTGAATTGATAATTGCCAACACAGAAGTTGGGATTTCGCAAGAGTTGAAACATTTTCAAACTCTACCCAACATTATAGATGCCGCTGAATAATTATATAAACTTTAAAAACTGTAACTTCTCTAAGAATGGGCTTAGAAACAAAATTCAAGCGGCTCTATAAATGTCCAGACACACATAGCTGTTCAGAAGATTAAGAATACTGAGTATAAATGTAATTGATATTTTCATCGAACACTTGATGTTTACATATACCTTACTCACATATACCTTACATATACTCACAAGATCAGAGGAAGTTATCTTTCTTCTTCTGCATCGTGTTATAAAAAATATGGCTTAATTTGATTGTAGTTTCATGTATTAAAAAATGAGTGTGTATTTTGAATATTCTCGCATTGTTCTATCAGGCTTAAAATTTTTCACAGACCAAGGATTTCGATGAAAAAAAGAAATCGTGCCACTAGCTTGTTACATTTTTAACTCCAATCCACTTGCAAATAAAAGGATTGACAAACAGCAGTCCATTTGATAGGTCTACATCTAATATAGATCCGGAATGTTAGAGTAAAAATCAAACTAAATTAGATTCTTGTTTCTTTTGTTTTCACACATAGACGAAGATGTGCTTTGAGATATAGTGAAGAAAAAAAAATTATTATTTGCATTTCTTCGCTTCCATTGGTTGAATCCAAAATTTGATTAAAAAAATGCATAATTTCGTTGTAAAAATAACATACTAAATTTCGTCTGCCTAGCTTAATATGTTTTTTTTTTGTTATTATTCTTTACCAAGAAAGTGGTTGAAATCATAACAGATTGTGAATTTTAGAGTCCACTTAATATAAATTATTTGTTTCTAATACGAATCGAAATGGAGTTCATTTAATTCATCATGGAACATATTGCTGTACGAAAATATTAAAACTATATTGAGAACGCTCGTTAAATATTAGATAAAGGACTGTACGATTCTTGAAAGTCCATTATAATTCTAAAAATGGTGTTTTAGGACTCAGAAAAATTTTAATCATGAAAATGCTTTGAAATTTCGAAGTCAAATTTTTTTGCTGAGCAAATTATTCTGGCGTAAATATAAATAAATGTGAAAAGGTACAATTCTTTCTCTATCTCTGAGATATGGTTATTATCATTTTTTTTCATTTTTCTTCATACTGATGTGGTTTATATGTGATTTACTGTATTTAATTTATTTTTCATAGTTTGACGATCTATTTTTAAATTATTTTTTTTGTTGTTTTCTTTTAATAATTGATAAAAATAATACAAACCAACAAAATAATTGCATTACGAGGGAAAATTTCATTATATCAGATATACCTATTCCATTTAATCACTAGTTCCTTAAGATTTGTAAAGCCAAAGTGACAAATATCAATAAAAGAAATAAAATTATTTGAATTCCCTTAATAACCTCCAATTTGAAAAATTTAGAGTTAATTTAAAAGTTGACAAATTGATTCGCCCAACCGATTTTCTCTACCTGGATTGCTACTCAATATTAAAATTCATCCTTTTTAAAATAATTCAAAATCCAAATCTTCTTTCTTCTAATACTTGCACAATGTGATGTAAATTAACAAAATATTCGGAAAGATTATAATTAAAAATTAAAAAATTAAATTCTTAGATTCTCTTCAAATATTTGCCGATTTTAAAATTCCTTAGTCAAAAATTGTTACGATATTTTCCTTTCTTAAGTTCTTTTTCCACTGAATTCGAAGATAATGGCACAGAATTTTTTACATTCAAAAATAATTAAAGATTTACTTTCTACTATTCATCTATTGTTCGAATATTTTTATAGATTTGCTTTGTTTGATTTAAAAGTTTAAACACACGTGTTTTGAAGACTATATAATTGTCTTAAGCATACAATCTATTTTTAGAAAGTAATCTTTATTCCCCTTTGTTACATACTTTTTTTGTCAAAGATAAATTCAGAGGAAGTTAAGTTATTTTTAGAAACATGTTCTTTCTTGATCATAAAGTAAGGCTTGCACATAAAGTTTTATTTTTCTTCGCAAGTAAAAATACAAAACATTTTATTGTTTATTCTTTCAAAAAGGTTTTTTTTATTTTATTTTTTTTATTTTGGCTTTGTGTGGCAGATGTTAAAAAATATTTAATGTTGACAAGGAGTGTTAATTTCCCTGTGGTCATAGATAATTTAGAATTGCTTAGTAACATAACTGCATAAGGGATAATAATAAAGTTGGAGATAAAAATAGACCTCTTTTAGTCTAAAAATAATTTATCCATAATTAATTTTTATTTTTTTTTATTTTTTAGCAGCAGAATTCTTTCATAAAATTACCATTTCATTAAATTCATTTCAGATCGTCCTGTAAAGATTAAAAAACGAGCTTCTTTAAAACAGTTTTATTTAAAAAAAGAAAGCTCTAAATTCATAAAATATAATAATTATAAATAAAAAAAAAATAAATAAATTTAGAATAATATAGAATATTGAAACCAAAAGTTAAAAGAAAAGAAAGAATAAAAATTAAATGGTAACAAATTGAATTCTGTAATTTTCAATGGAATTCTGTAATAGAAACTGTATAAAACATTAATTTAGAGATAAAAAAATATAACTTTTTAAAATCTAAAAGCATTTTTTAAAAAATAGCTGCTCTGTAAAATAAAAGCTATTTTTAAATAAAATTTGTAAAAATATTGTCACTTAAAAGAAAAAAAATAAATTATATTCAACTAAAAAATGTTTTAACAAATCAATGATGTTAATAAAAAACAGGCAAAAAATAAATTCAAAATATCAAATAATAAATTCATAAATTTCGAAAAATGCAGAAAATTTCAAATAAAATGTTTATAAAATTCAAAACGATAAGCTCTAGTACAAAATGTTAAATTTAATTTGTGACTAATTAATATATCAAATCAATTGATTGCTCTGATTCTTGTTCTTGTCGCTCTATAACGTTCTAAATTAATTAATTCAGAATAATGCAGATTTTGCAATCAAAATCAGGATAAAAATCGAAGAATTATCTTTCGAAAATTATGATTTTTAATCCTGTTTAGTTGCATCAAACTCGCCAAACTATTTTTTCGGCTGACGCCAAAATTCTTTTTCTCTTCTGTCTGCATTATTCAAAACTAATAAATTTAGAATAGCGTAGTGTGTTGCAATCAAAATAATGATAAAAAGCAAACTACAAAATAGTGAAAAGGTAATAGTTAATCGCGTTTACTCATAAGATACTTATTAAAATATCTACGCGACTGATTAAATAAATTCTAAATGCTTATAATATTCACACTATATACATAATTTTTTTCACTTTCATCGAGTTCCATATTACTAAAAATGACTTTGATATTAAAATTTATAAATTAAATATGCATTGAGTCATGTACATAAAAAGATAGGAATAAAACCATTACAATAAAATTGTTAGATCATTATATAGATCTAATAGCTACGAAATAAATGGCAGTTGGTAGTCTTGTATAGGAAGTCAATTACAAGTTATTTCATAGAAACTATACTGACCATTAGGATATAACTCGTTAAATGCTTCGAGAACTAGAAATTACAATTTTCCCAGACCATCAATGCGTTAATTTATAAAGATATTTTACTTTATGTGTAAGTTTGAATTGGTATTCTTTACCAAAATGATTTGGCAAGATAAAAGCGAGAAAAATTGTTGTACAATACCAATAAGATTCAAATTCAATACCAATAAGAAAAAAAATTCAGTAAATTTTTATATTCAAACTTTCAATACGATATCATTTACTTTAAATTGGTAAAAAAAAATCCCACTGTATACATTGATCTGATAATTTCCTGAATATAACAATCAATATTTGAACATTTAATTTTAACATGAGGTTGTTTATGGGTTGAATATTATCTATAAATTACGTGGTGCATCGTGTGAGATGCAAGGTGGAAAATTTTTTCAAAAAATACTAAAGGGCAGATCATTGGCGCTACATTCTAGCAATGCTACATTTGGTAATTGGAGTTTACTATAAAAGGGCTTTTCACAATTTGAAAAATATATTTTATTTAAAAATCTATTATAATTTTAATATTTTTTCCAGGAACAATTTATTGCCCCAAAATTATTTTTATATCACTTTGAAATTCGAACAATTTGCTTTTTAGTTTAATAATAGAACCGATTACATCTCGGAGTAATATTTTTTTAGCTTAAAAATTACTGTCAAATACATTCGAATTTTATACTTTTTATTGCTTCAGCTATTGCATTCATACGCATGCGTGTTGCAACGACGATATTAGGTACACTTCTTGTAAGCATATTGCAGTTGGAGGGATTAAAATTAAATTTTTAAAAATCTTAAAGGGTGAGGGGAATAGTTGTGAAATTTAATATGCATAAGCGAACAAAATAATTTATAAAACGTTAATGAAACAAATAATGCTTTTATCAACTGATGTTTTTAGGCTTTTTGAAAAGAAACTGCATAACATAAAAATTGTGACTTCCGAATGCATCATAAGAGAAAACAAAATCATGCTATGATATTTCAGATTAAAGATTCGAATCTAAATGAATTGATTGAAAAATAAACATAAACTTCCCTAAACGTTCTTCGCATAAAATTGGAAATCAGTCCAAAACATTTATTTCTAGAATCGATGCAAATGTCTAGATTCTTAATATGGGCACTTATAATGCACTTTTATATTACTTCTGAAAAATAAAGTATGTCATTCAATTTCCTTGTGGAAATTCTGTTTTTGAGACATAATGGTGGGGATACGTTTTTAATCTCAAAATATTAGATTTTCATATGAATGTCAATAAGTGATAGCTTAAGAACATAAAAATAATAAAATTGCGGCAACATTTCGAATTTATAATAGTGGATATGTTGATGAAATAGTAATATTCATGCGTAGAAGAACAGAACTTCCATTATTTTTCTCTGTGAAGAATAAGATTCTTTAACCCTTATCGTGGCAAGATTGCTTTTTTGAAGAAAAGCAAAAAAACTGTATATAGGTAGCTTCTTTACGCTATAAAAAACATTAAAAAATACAAAAAAATCGTGTAATAAAACTAAGTTAAAAATTATTTTATAGTGGTAGTATATTTTTATAAAGTTGTATGTATGGTATACTATACAAAATGAACATAAGGGTTGAAGTATAGCTTAGCTTGCATGTTCCGTGTCGAAAGTTATGTTTTTGAAATGCTTACTTTTATTTGGTACTGTACATTCTAATAAAATGTCCATATTTTAATTATCAAAACATCTGCTGCTTTCAACCTTTTGGTATCACTTTATAAGACATCCTTCTTTCATGACTAGTCATCAAATTCAGTCAACCGTCATGACTAGTCATGACGTATGACTGATTGCTTAAACAATCTTTTGATGCTAGACTTTAGTCACATCATATGTATGCTTTACTTAATTTAATCCTAAATGGATTTTGTTCCAGTAAATTTCCCTAAACTTACTAAACAGCTGTGATCCATGTATCTTCTGGTGCAAGATTTCAACAATGACCCCGGTTTAGGCTGATCTAAAATACGTTCTGAAGACTCTTTACTTAAAAGTACTCTTTCATCCATAATAAAAAATAAAAAAATGTTTTAAGACTGTAAAACAAAAGTTTAAAGGATTTAAGTGTCTGCAATTCTTTCATGCAGTGTCAATACATTCAACCAAATTTATTAGTACATAACTCCAAGAATGTATTTCTGGGAATCAAGGATGTCTAAAATTGCGAGATGCATTAAAAACTCGTAGTTGATGATTTTGGGAAGATCTGTCCACAGATCTTTAAGGTATTCGACTAGATTCTGAGTGAATATTTCAACAAAAATTAATGTTTATATAATTTTTTATTAATATAAAGATAAGTAACGAATAAAAATTAAAATATTTAAATTTTATATGTAGCTTTTGAAGAAAAAGCATGTTTTGTTGTAAATTTTAGAATTTATTTACAAAAACTAGGATTGTTCTAGAGAAAAGAATTGTTAGTTTTTCATGTTTCTTTGTAATATGACACGTATAACATATTTTAGAGTGTAACTAACTATTATCTAAGAATTATATTCAAAATAAAATTTTGGGGTGCAGTATATGAAATTATCTGTGAAATTTTTGAATTTTTCTTTATCATATTTATATTAAAGAATCATAAATCCATTTTTAGAGCAATCAACATCAAATTCATAACTCTCTACATTCTGCATAACATAACGAGCACTAATTATAAATTTCATTACATATTTGGGTTATTATTTTTTGAGACACGATGATAATCGTACAGTAGAATTTGGAAAAACAAACACATTCTTCAGAAAATGAATTTAAAGCTTTTAAATGCTTATAAATAAGTATCACTTACCTAAAAATAGTTTACTATAATTTTTATTCTAAGTGATATGGAGATAAAATAACGATGTTATTGGAAACAGAAATGTATTTATATTTTGAAACTAGAAATAATAATAATTCGAATTTTCATCCAAATTCATGTTTTCAATCTTATTCGATACTTTAAGTCATAAAAAGAAAAAAATTAATTTCACAATTAATCATTTCAGACATTTAGAACCATTATAATTCTCTTATTTTCTTATTAAAATCAAGCTTTTTTTCCCCTTTAATACACTGTTTGATGATTTTCAGGCTTCCAAATAACATAGAGACAAAATAAAGGAAACAAAAATGTACCTACATTTTGAAACAGCAAAATAATAACAATAATAATGCGAATTTTCATCCAAATTCATGTTTTTAACCTAGTCGGATATCTTAAGTCATAAAAAAGAAAAATTAGTTTCACAATTAATCGTTTGAGCAATTTTGAACCATTATAATTCTGTAATTTTTTTGATGAAATCATGAGTTTTTTTCCTTTAATACTCTATTTCATAATTTTGAGGAGGCTACCTAAGTAGACCCCCACCAGCAATTTTTAAATCTAGCCAAATCCCACCCTCTCTTGAATAATAAAATTCTCGTCTTCTTCCTAGCGATGAGAAGATGTGTAAAATAAACTTCGCTTAGAACGTTTTCATTCTCCAGTTCAGTCACGAGTTCCACCCTCAAAAGGGAAGATGGGGGAAGGGAAAGGGGTTCGAGCGAAGTCCCAAAATCTTCCAGATCTGGGGACTGCGATAAAGAGATGATCTTCAAAACGAACACACGCGGGCATAATTTTCACGGCTCACGTGTTTGCTTTTCCCGAACTTAACCGATGTGAGAGCAATTTCGAACTTAATCGAGATGTGGGGAAGGGGGTTGTTGTTGCGAATCGATTGAACCCCTCTTCCCCCTCACATACATATTTTGCTATCAATATAAGTCCCCGGAAGTTATTAAGCAAAGATGATGTTTTCTGAGATTTAAGTTTACGGAAGACACATTTTTATTCGTAAACACTATCTGAAGGGATCATGCTCAAAATTAGTTGGACTTGGGGAAAATATTGCTCACGTCTAGGGCTTTAGGATGCAGTGTAGACTCTCAAATACTTCTGTAAGTCAAACTTGTTTGTATATGTTGTTTTCTCTCAAAGTTTCAAGAAATGTTCGATTTTGCAAATCTTTTTAGAGATGCCTCTAGAATATCGTAACATGAAGATATCTAAAGCTAAAGAATAAAAATAAGAATTTTAAAATTTAGATATATGTCAATTCCACAGAGTTGATGCTCGATGGAGTCAATTTGTTTGTATATGATAAATTCTAAAATACTCCAGGAACTTTTATTTTTGTAAATCATTTCTTGAAATGTCACTAGAAATATCGTTGATAAAAATGTAGATTTATCTTTGATATTCGAAAATAAAAATACGATTATTAATGTTTAGATGAGATAATAGTTCTGTAAAGGCAGTGTTGCATACAATCAAATTTAACAGTAAATAATGCTTCTTAAAAAAATAGGAAATATTCAGTTTTGCAAATCTTTTATGGAACTTTAATAGAAATATAGTATTCATGAAGAATAAAATATCTATTAAATATAAATGAAACTGTGAAAATGAAAAGTAAAACTAAAGGATTTTTAATTTAGATTTGACGCCATTTTGCATAATCAATAAAATTAAACTCATTCATAAATCATGTTTACTGCAGGTCATAAGAAATATTGAATTTCGCAAATATTTTTCGAAATCCACCAAGATACATTGTTGAATGGTGATGTTATTTTAAATTTGGAATTAAAGAGTCATAAAAAGAATTTAAAAATTTAGATTTTGTAACAATTTTGTAGAATTAGTGTGTGATAGAATCAATTTGATAGTAAATACTGAATTCCAAAATATTCGAGAAAAGTTTCTTTTTCTAATTTTCTTCTTGAGATGTCACCGGAAAAATCTCTGCATAGAAATATAAATTTACTTTTACAATAAGAATTTTAACCTTTCTTTGCATGAAGATGGAATTATCCATAATAACATTTAGTGAACAAAAAATTGTATTCATAAAATGTGTACTGTATATTAGTTGTTGCTGGGCAATTTTTTCACGACTATTCGCGTAATAAGGAAAGCCGTAAAAAAAAAAAAAAATCAAATGTCACAATCATTATAGCGGGTTTGAAATGGTCACTCTGCTGTTTGTTGTGGTTGGAATAAACATGCGATTTCGTGAATATTTTTTATGACTAATCTGATAATTTATTGCTAATAAAAGCAATAATGAGTGGATAAATTTAGAAGAGAGAGACATTTTAAATTTGCATGATGATGAATATTTCCATCAGACTGTTTTTTAATTATTTTATATTATATATTTATACTAGGCTCCTTTTAAAACTTTTTTCTATAATCTAGATCATGAATTATATCACCCTGATTTATTTCACACACAAAAAAAAGAAAAATCCATGCAAATAAGGGTTAAAACTAAAATGTAACACCTTTTTTTTCAAATATTAATACGATGTTTTGCTAGTATATATATAGTCAGGAATTCTTTTAAGTTTCGTATATTTTGGTGGAATATTCTATACATGTAAACATTATATGCAAACAACAAGCGATTTTCTAAAATATAAAAACCCATATATTTATACGAATAAGTGTGCTACTTTTACAAGAATAAATGTAAATTTTCCTTGGAGCAAACGAAACTTTTGATGAAAGTCTCAAATCATTCTCAGATTTCTGTGAAGCGGAGAGAACCCAGACCTTTTTCTTCTTCAGCAATTTCTTACTTGCCCCCTAAATGAAATCCTATATAAATTATGCATATAAATGAATCTACACTGGAAAATTTAAGTTTGAGCATATTCTTTACATAATCGAAATTCAAAGTCTATCCTTTCGGGCAGAAATCAAATGAAGCGTGTAAATCCGAAAGTGTTTGAGCGGTTTTGATTATATACTGTATAGAAATGAAATTAATCGCAGTCGTAAGATAAAAGTAGTAATGCCCCTAGGTTCTATTGGTCTTACATAGTCTTTACAAAGATTCCTCTTAAGTGCAGATGAAAAACTGTATTAAAAATTTTGTAAAATATAGCCATATTTATTTGCATACTTCCAAATCCTAGAAAAGAAATTTAGTAAAGAAATAATAAATTACTGTGACCTCTATAAAAGATGAAGTGTTGTTGATATTGTTAAGCAAACAGATTTTTTTTCCCATGAAAAATCGTGAACCATATATTAAATTATTTGAAATATTCGAATTGCAACATTGATTCCATTCATTTTTATCTATCTACCAGCCGTCTTCTAAACCAGCTGCTTGACAGCCAAATTAAGAGTACTAATTTAATAATGTTAACCGACATTAGTGAACTCTATCTTTTCATATTAAATGAAAATCGTATTTCAAAATATATTTGCACAATACGCTTAGAGTATTCTGAATTATTAGCTATGTAGGCAAATTAATTGGCATAATCGATTTAGGTATTGAGAGAGGGAGGTATGCCAAAATTTTATTTTGCTATATGTCTCCAAAACAGAGGACGAAGGGATAGGGAGCGAATGAGTGATTGTTAATGAGATATCTAAACATCATGAACTTTAAACTGAAATAAAAACTGGCATAATAATTGGAGTGGGATTTTTTGTTGTTGTTGTTGTTTTTACTATAAACGATGTACATTAAATTAGAATTTTTGAGATTGCTCTCGAAATAGGGTTACTGACTTCAATATGAAATAAAAATTATAGTAATAACATTGAAATAAAAATGGCGGGAGGATTGGTTCTTTGATTTTTTTAATTATTATTATTATTATATGTAATAATATTTTAAAATCTAATTAAAAAATTAATTTCCTTACTTTCAGTTTAACTTAGACCATATCCATTTCATTCTAAAATATTCTCTTATTTCCTGATCCATTAAACTTTTTCTATTTAATGAATTCAACGCGAGTTCTAAAATTGCTGAATCCACTAAAAGCCGACAAGTTCTCACACTCCGAGTGAAGGGATAAAATATTGCTGACTTAAACACATTCTTCTAAGAGATCCCTATGATTCCCTTGCTTGTGATTGACACGTATTGGAAATCCCTATTAAAATCTCACAGTATATATTCACAGGGATAAAATTTTCATTAGATTTTCTTCATTTCGTTTTGTGTCTTTCTGTGTTGTGCTCATCGCTTTTGCTTGTGCAAAAAATCATACCTCCAGGGATGGAAATAAAAATGAAGTTAGAAATTCAAAGTGTCTTCTCTGACTTCAGCCACGACTCTGCTTCAGAAATTATTTATATGTTTACTTACATATAAATATATATAAATAGTATTACATAAACAGAAATAAATAAAAAGTAACTATTAATTTTTTAATAATTATTTCGCTAACCCTGTATATGAAATTGTTAAGTTAATCAAAATAAAAAAAATCTTGCCCAACAAACTTCAATTTTGTAATAAAAATTAAATATTTTAATTGATTTTTTAACTTTTTATTCATTTTGTGTTTGTGCTTGAAATCTAAAAATTCCGTACAAGGCTTTATTTTATCTTTCATGAAATTGGAACTTTATACAACAGAAGATTTTATTTTAGGAATTAGTGTCGATTCCAACTCTGTTAATTTTCTGTAAATACTTTAAATTGTTATGAGGCCCCGAATAATATACTATGAATCAAAATTTCTTGACACTTTAACAAATCATTTTCTAAAGTTCTATTTAACTATTATTATCAAGAAAGATTCGTCTATCTTAATGATATGCCTTGATGATATCTATTGTGTTTAAATTATACTGTTCCAAGCAATACAACCATTATTCAAAATTAAACTGCGTGAGTTAAGCATTCATTATATGTTATAAACATTGAATGACAAATAAAGCCTTAAATGGGAATTATATGACTTGAATCTTTGAATTTTATAGTTTGAAAACTATACTATTATGAATAAACATTTAAGTGGAAATTAACTCTTTAGTTTAATTCAGTTATACAACTAAGCAGTTTTCACAAACAGCGAATTCTCTGTTTTCAGACAGTTGCAGGCTGAAAGTTCCTTTAGCAGCTTTTCAGTCAGATGCACGTTACAATTTTGAATAAAATCAGACAAAGAATTCTTATCATTTGTTTTCCCGAAATAAAATGCGTTTGGTAAATGATGAAAAAGGGTTGTTCTTGTTTTAATTTGTTCAAAAAAAATGGTTGCAATTGTGAATAAGATGAAAGAATATATATATATATCGATACAAAATTTTAAAAATATTTCTAAAAACACGCTTTCATTATTGGACAGGCAAATAGAGATTAACTATGTAATCGAAACTCTGAAGGTCAAAACAAAGTCGCAAGCATAAGGCAAAGATAAAAACATTCTAAGATGGAAATTTAAACCAATTCATGAAATATTATAGATTTAATGTATGTCTAAAAATGCACTTTTTTCTGTTTCATTGCATCTAGAACTGCTTATCATACAGCTTTCAGAGATTCACTACTTTGTCGGGGGAAGGGGAGGTTGTTTATTAATTTTTTAAATTTTTAAAATGTATTGTAAAATGTTTCGTTTTGTTTCAACACCAAAGCTTCGAAAAGAAAATTAGTTTTTATTTTTTTAAATACCAATAAAAGAAGATTTCTAAAATCGTTTTTATTTATATAGTTTTACTTTTGCCTTTCGCGACCGTTTGGTTTCCGGGGATATTAGTTATATTTAGCTTCAGTTAAATAATCTTAATATAACTTCATGTTCTCAAATTGCTAGATGTTAAAATTTCAATTTTAATAGTCTTATATATATTCTGCTTATTATGCACATGAACTTTCCTAATGGCGACCAACTCCATGATATTATAGCGCTATTAAAAACGGTGCAACTTTCTTCTAAATTTATTACACTTTTTTTATTCGTCCTGTAACCTACACAGACATAACAAAATAATACTTTTCTTTAGCTTTCCACTATGAATAAAATTTACACGATTAAATGCTTGAGAAAGCAAAGTAAACGGCTTGAATTTCGAGTCAATTATGTAATTTATTTTGGAAATTAGGTAAAAAATATTTTAAAAAGGGCAAAAATTCAAGAAACATTTGAAAGAATTTTAAAATTGGTGTCATTAAAAAGACATTTTTTTTAAAATTTTGCATCGATATTATGTTAATTTTTGCACAATTATATTTTCGAAATATACTGCATAAAAACACCAAAATATTGCAATTTTTAATAAATGAAAATAATTTTTTTAAATGCACATTCCCATTCTCCTAGTTATATAAGTGCCAAATTTCGAACCTATATGTCAAACGGTTTGGCGTGCAGAACACCACAAGCATAGAAAAATGCAGTTACGGTCACAAACAACTTTATTGTAAGTAGAGATTATAACCCGATTATTTTGAATGTTATTAAACCATATCATAAATTTTTTGAAATTCACTACCAAGTGGCACCACAAATGTAGAATCAAGCTTAAATAAAAACAATTAACTGCTAATTAGTTGCATAAATATTCGAATAATATTCGATAGCAGACATCATTCAAAATTCTAGAAAAAAAAATAGAAATGAAAAATAAAAAATATTCTTTGCGTGTAGCCATTAACACGAGAAAAAGTATGCATAAAAAATAATTTTTACGGTTGTAAAAAAAATTGTTGCATAGATGTTGCGTACTTAACCAAGAAAAGTTATATAAAACAATTACTATGAACGTAACCATGGTGGAGTTATCGCCGTCCTGACAACACAGCTGGAGTATATTGAATGGCCATTGCTGCTATTCAATAGATGGGAATGAAAGCTGAACCCTAACTGCCAGCAACGTTCATTGTACATTCCCTCCTAAAGAATGTAGTTCTGTCATGAAAGTGGAAGAAAACGTGAGTAAGACTAAAGATTAATGCACGGTTTCTCATGAAGCATATGAAAATAATGCCCATCGTCGAAAAAAAATTGCCAAAATTTCATCATTTTCGATAATAATCAGAAATGGAAACAAACGGTTTTTAGGAGTGCAATAAAAAAATTGTCGCATTAACAATTGGCGAAAAATCGCCCAAAAAATAATTCATCTTTGACAATGTGCATTAACACGCAACTGGAGACATGAATTTACTCACGCGGACAGAGATGGAGTCAAAATGACTCCATTGTTATTTTTCTTTTTTGTCTTTTATAAACAGCATTGGGATTTATTTTGTAAATACAACACATTCTGGAAATTATGTAGTCACCAAAACCATTAAAAATATTAATATTAAAAATGTTAAATGTTATAATATTAAGTTGGAAAGATTTTATAAGAAAAACCTAAACAATATTTTAATGTGTATTTACTTCGTTTCGATATTAGGGAATGATACTAATGTTAATAACTGCTAGAATTCAAGAAACAAAAACGAAGAATACAATATTTTAAAATGTTATTTCGAAAATATTTCTTTATTCCTTTTGCTTTATTCACATTAAAAGCAATTTCAGTGGCATCAATGACTCCATAAATAACAATAAAAATGTTGAAAAAGAATAATTTGGTTATAAGCACGTGTTCATATTTGAACTTTTGTCAACATACTACTGAAAGAATATCTTGAAGGTGCCGAGGAGATGATTGTATTCAAGGACAAAATATCACGTGATAATAAAAGCTAACGAACAACGCGGAGTCATTTTGACTCCCGTCTCCAGTTACAGATTAATCTCAAGTCTAACCATAATTTGATCTCATACCTTTAATTTTCTTATCCGGTGAAACCAGATACAGTTGCCACATCGGAATTTTTAATATTATTGGTAAGCCATTCCTCCATTTGAACTGCAATTCCTGGAGATTAAGAACCTTGAGTTTACAAATCCCCACCTTCTCGCGCAAATCTAAGTTGCTTTTTAAAGTCTGTCCAATGGTTTCGACCCTATAATATATCATTCCATAAATCATAAACAGTTTTAATTATGCTTTATATTTGAATATATCACCAATCCTTTAAATCCAAACCAATTCGAATGAGAATTCCACAAGAATAAAAGGCTGCGTTCTTAGAGTAAACAAATAAACATAAATCTTAGCGGAGATAAAACCACGCCAAATGCGTTCCAAAAGTCACTCGAACCTTGTAGTTCATTACTTACATGAAATATATTCAACTCTTTTAAAACGCAAGACGAAGCTGCTAGTTAAGTGCGGGATGCACTTAAATCATAAATCCCGGAGCACAATTCTGTCCTGTCCCGGAGCCATAGCGATCAATTCTGTCCACTGAAATGTGGTCATTATCTCCAAAATCAAATGGCGCGAAATCTCCCTCCATTCTCTACGTACGGCGAAACTGTAACTGTACCTTTCCTTTCATGCCAGAGCTGATAACGACTTGGAGCAAGGGAGACAGGCACTAGTGAATTGCAAAACTATTCCGGCTAGTGCAGCAACATGTCCGTACTAGAAATCCATATAAATATATTCGAATATCTCTGTACTGCCATCGATTAAAGATACTGTGGAAATTCATGATCTTCGATTGGTGGAATTGCCTCCGCCATATTTCATGGCCATAGATAAGCTCTGAGATAATCTTTAAGAGATGAATGATGAAATTTTCCTGAGGTTTTGAGTTTTCACTGATAAAACTTGCCTGCTTGCTTGCTTTGCTAGTTTTGAAGAATGGCGGAATGGAAACTGACTGAGTTATGGTTCGGTCCAACATTTAGGCCCATATATTCCATTACAAAAGATTTATTTGCATTCGCGGTAGTGATTGAAACGAAGGGAAATGATTTGTGGCAAAAGCAGAGTCATATTTATGAACGATTTGAGTCAAAAGCATGCGATTCACTTGTTGTTTGCAACCTTTTGACTTCTGAAGAATAGGGATAAAGAATTATTTATGAGAAAGGGAGCGAGCACGTTTGTTGCGTAAATGCAAACTGTTACATTTTCTGCTGCAGACGATTTATTTCATGCTTTAATTTAAAAGCCACTATTAACAAAGTATAAATAAATTTCTTACTGATTGTTGAGAATAATTCTGATAAGAAATTTTATTGTTAAACAAATGTTTACTTATTTCATTGAATTTTAAATTGTTTTAAAATGGTGGGAAATTTTTTCAGAATATGATAAAATAATAGCAAACTGAAACAATTTAGATTACATCTGTAAATAATTTACCAAATGTAATAGTTAGCTGATACCTATCTGGAATCCTAATTTCTTCCTATCTGTTTATTTTTACAATAAGTATTATTAACTTTCCAAAATAAACATAAATCTCTTTAGCTTTTCTTCTATGTGAATATAATCTTTGAATTATATATTAATTTCTTGAGAATAATAACACTAGAATGAAAAGACGAGAAATGTAAAGAGATAGCACGTGTTTAAAATTTCCAAACATTATTATTTTAAAGTTTCCAAACCTGAATTTTTAGGTATTGTATAGTATAAAAAATTTCCATTTTTCTAATACTGCACTATAACTAAAAATTCAGGTTATTCTGAAATCTCACAGAATATTCTAAAGATCTCTATAATATTTAATGATACTATAAGATATTTTATAATATCTAGAATGATATATAATTTTCAGAAGTTTATATCGTATTGTGCAATGTTCCCAATGTTATTTATATTCAAAACCTTTCGATTCTAAAATACTTCAAATTGTGGTAGGATCTTTTTTAGAAGTTCAACAAACTTCTAAAGTGAAATAGTGTTCAAAAATAGTTTAGAATATTTTCAAGCGTTCCAATTTCTTTTTAATGTTTTAAGGTTTTTACCTCTTAATAAGTGGTTTTGGTAAAGGTATCTCACACTCTCTATTATTTTTGTGAATTTTTATGTAATAATTAATATTCAATTTGATATCAGTCCTTTGGTTTATAATGAGAAATAGAACGTCCTTTCCATCAACATTTCTTTATTTGAACATTGCACTGTAGATCCAAAATCCACAACAGATCCACAACTGAAAGCAAATGTATATTGCATTGATCAGTTTAATCAGATATATATCGAGAAGGAAGTTATTTCCTGAAAATACTTAAGATTAACCAGCCGTCTTCAGCGACCAACTGCTAGTTCATAATTTATATATTTAAAGTAGTTAGGAAAATAAAAAAACGTGAGTTCACAGCCAGCACTATTGTACCGATTTTGCAAATTTTTATTTTATGTGAAAATTAAAGGCACCTGAATATGTTACCAACAATACTCTTCTCATTCAACCATCGCAAATTTCCAAGAACAATCTCAAAAACACTACTTTAATATGCATCCTCTATGATAAAAAAAACTGTCAGAATTTCCTAGTCACAATTCAATATCTATAATATCTACTTCGCCGATTTTTATTTAATAAAAAACCTCATACATCCTAGATATATCACAACGAGTCGTTTCTCCTCTCATCCTCTATTTTGGAGAGATATTACAAAATGAACTTATACAGAGGCACAAACTTTAACAATTAGATCATTTCTCAATTTCACCAATTTTCGTTGGCAATTAATTTAGCAAGCCCAATTTGGACAATTTAGATAATTATATCATAATTATTTTATCATCCTTTAAAGTAGTTCTTTCTTTTTAAAAAAAAAAAGATTTATTTCATCAAAATTGACTATATTAATAACATTAATATCGCCACTGAGGGTGGTTTATATCGATAACATTAATTTAGTCGTATAATAAGCTTAGATGAATTATGGCTTGTCACGCTAATGATGTGATAGATGTATTATTTGCTTATAATAATATAAGCAAGCAAAGTAATTATTTTAGATTATACCTACACAATGATGCTAATAATAATAGAATATTCTAAGTCGCGAAACTGTCAAATTGCCGACGAGAGTCTGCGAGTTTGTTTAAGATGTTAAACCCTGTCAAAATTCTATTTATATATCGCCCGAAATGGAGAAGAAGAGAAGAGATTACCATTAATGACATATCTAGAGATCATAAACATCCATAAGAAGCAAAATTTTACAAAAGAGATACAAAACAAAACAAAAACAATGGATATGGCTGGAGAACTTTGTCACGGTTCGTTAACTCGAAAATGCTTTGAGCAAGACTGATGGAATTATGTATAAGGACTCAATATCAAATAAGGAAATTTTTATTAAGCTTTGAAAGAAATTCATCCAAAGGAAATTTCTTTATATTTCTAGTACATTATCTAACACAAATTAGTAAGGACCTTTCGGTTCGAAATTTAGGACTTTTTAGTGTAATGTAAATACTAATAAAAATGATAAAAATTCTTTTATAAAATCAGTTGGAAAAAATTAAAAACTGTTTATAAATCAGAGAAAAAAATCACATTTTTATAGAGAAGTTTTTATATGACTTAAAAGATCACCTCCGTGCCATATTTTTTTTTATCAAACATAAATATTTAAAAAAAATCATAAAAATGTGACATTTTTTATAGAAATATTCTAAATAAATTCGGATATTAATCAATTTTATAAAATATTTCAACTTTCAAATATCCTTTTGTTTATATTTTACATCTTACTTTCTTTATAATATTGATTGATTTTCAATTAAAAAAAGTATTATTTCTCATTACTTAGTAAACTAATTAAATATTTAAATGTTTTTTTAATATTTATATTTTTATTTTTATATTTATAATTTTTTTTTTATTTTTTAAATGTGTTTAATAATTTATAGTTGCAAATATTATGGAATATAAAAGTTAATATTTCTGGAATTAATTTCTAGATGATATCACCCATGTAATATTAATATTTTTGCGTAATTAATATATTAATTGGCAGTTAAAGGTATTAAAATATTCCATTTTCACCGAGATCCAATGTTTACATAAAATTTAGAATTTTAGAATGTGATGATAATGGTGAAAAATCGATTTCAAAATTTAATTCTATCAAATATAAATACTGTTTTTTAAATATTCTTTCTTAATATAACTAAGAAAGAATGTTTAAAAAACAATATTTCTCATTATACATGAAATATCATATAAGTCTTGAATCGTATTTTTCTAATTGCTATAATTTTCTAATTTCATATATGAGAATATGATATGTACTTTACATCATTAAATTTTTGTATGAAAAACATCATCATCTGCTTTTATGCTAAAACTCAAAGCTTTACTTAAATTTAGATGCTATTTTATAATAATCATATTCATCCATAGCGTCATTCGAGCATCAAATTCCTATTAAATAAATAATCCCAAAATCATTATAAGTCTGACCGATTATAACGGCGCATTCCGGCTGAAATATTCACACAGAACTCGCTTTTGAGGCGAGCCTGCTTTACATCTTAATTCTTCTGTGCTCTTATCTCACGATCTTTGTCATGAAAATGATCGCATATTTCACATCTCATTTAACCAACTGTTATTGAACTGTACGATCACAGTCTATTGATATAAATTATTCAAGTATAGGTTTAATATCTACTGGAATTAATGACCCGAGGTTCAACCGGTAACGATTGGGGAGATTTCTAAAATACAACGCAGCGGACAAGGCTTCCAATTATTCATTACAGTCGAGTAGATTCCGCACGATGCATTCTGGGATTTTCTCCCTTTTAATTTAATTCACTGCAGTGGCCGGTTAAGAAGATTATGGACTGAAAAGTCGACTGTCGAAATATATTAAATAGGTATTTAACGAAATGTTAACTGAATGAAGGATTTGTAGAAATTAGCTGTGGAATTAGAATTATATTAATATGTTTGAAGATTTTCCATGTTGTTTAATTCGATTAATTTCTGCTGTAGGTGGAAATTGTAAATGATTTTTCCGTTAAAGTGTACAAATATGTTTCAATATTTGAACGTAGAAATATCTTGCAAGCGTCAAAAATCGCTTTTGTATATAAACCTAACTTATAGTTTTTATGATATAAAAGAATTCCAGTTGTGATTTCATTTTAAGCACTTTAACCTTATTTTCCATAAGCAATTCTAATTAGGATCACATCACTATTAATATGTATATGTTTAAGAAAAATAAACAAACGCTATGTGCGAAATTGCTTTCAAGCATGTTTATTATGTCTACAAATAATAGTAGAGAAATAGATATGCATATGTGTCTATTGGCAGTCTACAAGCAGACTCTTTGAATATGAAAATCGAAACAGATATATTTTGGAAATTGGGAATATGGATCTCGAATCGAGTTCTTGAAATTGCAATTAAAATTTTATTAATTAGAAATTAAATGAGATTTTGGTGTTTTTCCATAAATATCGAAAATATAGATGTATAAAATTGATTTTTATCTCATTTTAAGATTTAAAAAAAAAGCATTATGCCAATTTATTATCGTTTGGTTTGTTTGTTTTTCTGAATTAAAAAAAATTAACTATTTTTCGTGTAGTTTTTAACAATTAATTATTGCAATAAAATTTAATCCATGTTCATCAAATATTTATTTCAATATTTAAAGCATGAATTTCTTCGAGTACTAAAATCCAAGAAAGCTCCCATCTATAATCTGCATAATTGACATAAGAAAATGAAATTAATGCATCTCTAAAGACAACATGTAGTTAGAAGATGGGATACTCTGACAATTATATTTTTTATATTATGATATCAGTTATTTCTACTAGGAAATAAGAAGAAAACTTGTTTCAATTGTTGCCATCCGTATAAAACTTTATATAGTAAAAAGTTAAATAATATTATTTAAGATTCGATATAAGAACAACGTTTTTCATGATATAACGGACTGATTATACGAATCACCGATATGCTTTTTGAATTTTAAAAAAGTTTGATTGAACAAAAAAAAAATATTTGTGATTCTTCTTACCCAAAATATCTAAAAAAACAAAACAGACAAGTTTTAAAATTGAATAAATTATTCATAAGGAATTTCCTGCATTTTTTAAAAATCCATTCTATAGGAGCCTTTTTAATGAAATCATGATCCTGTTGTGTAATTCAAATCAATACACATATGTAAGGCTTAATTTGAGTGAAAAAAATTTTTAAACACTATTCATAGTTTATGGTGCTAAAATATATGAACTTGAGCTTAGATGTGAAATTGGTTTTGTTTGCTTAAATATAGTGATTTCAAATTATTAAAATGACCATTATAATAAATTTAATTTATATGCAATATGAAATACGAATTGCTTTTCATTCGAATACTCTGAATTTAATTTATTTCCAAAATATTCACTAATTTTCATAAATATACTAATCACGTAGCAAAATGTCATACTTATCTTCTAATTTCTATGAATTGTGATATATTACATACCACTAATATGAAGGAAAAATATATCAATTAAGAAAGAAATACGAGAATTTCCCATAATTCCACATTCTTTTGAAATGAGTTAATTGCAATTTCTCTTTAGAATTTTCGCTTATTTTCCTGAATATGTTTTTTATGCAACTGTCAATTTCATCTGCCAATTCTTCATTTTTTTTAAAAAACAAATCTTAAACATATTCCGATAACTCAATATTGATTAACGGTCAATAAATTTGAAGAAATAAAAATTGCTCAATAAAAATTCATTCACATTTTTATTTCCTTCATAGCAAAGATAATAAACATAAAAATTTCCATATGCCAGTATGAAAGTATCGAGCAATGCATAAAAGCACACCGCTTAAGAAATTCCATCAAGAATATAGATATTTTTTTCTCCTTTTGGCATTAAGAATTATTAAAGTATTCAATGTTTATCTAAGAGAAACACATTTTATTTTATTAGGCACCAAGAAAACTTTCTGATCGATCAATAGCTAGATTATTTGTCTCGACTTAGCTGTTATTACATGACAGGGTTGTTTGGTCTTTCTTCTTCAAAACATGCACGCAAATTGATTAGAAATTCCATTGGATAAAATACCATAGCCAGTAAGCAAAAAAGCTTAAGCCTTTAATGGCTTTTGTTTTGATACGTTAAAGCGATTTCGAAGAAAATCGATAAATACATAATTAAAATTTCCTCTCTCTCAAAATTCAGCGGAAGTACGAAGCACTCGTAGACAAAACAAGAAGAAATAGTAATAAAAAAACACCTGTGTTTGTACTTACCAACTTGTAATTAAAAATGTATTTCGATAGTTTGTTTAAATCTAAGAGCTTCGCGCTTTCGATTAATCGATTAACTTGAGCGTCTTTAGAATAGTAAATCGATTATATTTTTTTGTTTCACACTTCTCAACTATTGGAAAATGAAAGCTTTGGTGAAAGCAGTATAAGAAATTACCTACTGTTGTTCCTTGTCTTAAGTACAGGTAGATAGATAGATATACATTATTTAAGAAAATAATGCAAATTTGTTTCCATTTAAACCGATTTAATTACCCTAATGCGTAGATAAATGCTATTAATGTATTCTTCTAGTCTTATGTTTTCTAACAGGATTAATTTTACTTTCACACGAATTACTTTGTCGAAAATAATTAGAGGTTGCGAATACTTCATGGTTTTTCCTGTGTGTATAAAACAAAAATTGAAAATGCTTATAAAACTAGAATAATGCTAAGAATAACGTTGAAGATAAAATATATTACCCGGAGCCTTAGGAATTTGTGTAGTTAAATTTATTCGGAAATTATGCAAGACTCAGGCTAGCTATATTTATGCTGTTTTCATAATAGTAAAGTTTTTTGGAATAAAGAAAGGAATATTATGTAAATTACGTAATTACTTTTGGTTGCATAGTTTTGTTGAGAATTATTTTAACTTCATTTTGGATACATGTTTAAAAGTATTTTATTTATAGTTTTGTCCCATATCATGTTTGCTCTTCAATTACTTTCGAATCTTGTGTTAAATTCTTAGTCATCGTTTTTTTTTTAGTTCAAACTATTTTTATCTTTATATTCGTTGCTAAAAATTACATATATTTCTTTTTTGTTTCTCACAATTCTTATTTTTTAAAAAGAAAGAAAAAAAAATTCCTTTTTTTTCCTTCTTTTTTTGGAGTGGAGGGAAATTTCAAAATTATTTAGACGTTGAAGAATAATAACTCAAGAGTTAACACAGGAAAATTCAAAATAACATATTATGAGTATAATTGTGTTGTTTTCCTTTGATGACAAAATTTTCGCATGTAATTTTTATATTTTATTTTATTTATTTCCTTTTTGCCTTTTTTCTTTAATTGTTTCAATTTATTTGTATAAGATTTTTTTGTTTGGAAAATTTTATTGATGAAGTTAAAAAATTAATAAAAAATTCAATGTACGAAAATTAAAAAAAAAATTAATCTTGTGAGATCAGGAACTATTTTTAATAATATATACTAATCTCAGAAATAAAACAAGGGAAAAGTGCTTAGAAAAAAATTATTTTAAAAGTAATGATTTAGGCATTCAAGGTTGTAAGGTTAGTGTTATTGATTAGGCATTCGAAAAATACCAAAATAGATAAAAGACAATTTTCTACCCATTGAAATCTCAGAAGCTCTACTTATCCATATGAAGATTGTTTTTTTTTTGTACTTTTAACTAGCGATGCATATATATAAAAATAAATGCTAATAGCAATAACAATAAAATCTTCTTTTACCTTTTCAAAAAATTTCATATTTTGAAAATCATTCTCATTTCTTTAACCTTAAAATGGAAGGCCGGTGCATTTTCCCTTCCATATTAGTACTGAGTCACTTTGATTCCTGCTCTAACTTTATTTTGAAATAGTGGCGTATTTTATAAAAGCTTACTTTAAGATGCAAACAACGTTTCTTAAATGCGTTTTCACATATAAATTTTATTTCCGATTGCTATTTGAATTTTACTTTGCCAACCACAACTTGAAAAAGCGCTCTTACGCTCTGTTAAAAGAAATATTTCTTTATTTTTCCTTGTAATTAATTTACACTATCAACTTATTTCTTAGTTGTTATCAACCAATCTGCTTTTAAAGAAATTTCTTTTGATAAGTTTACATAATGAATGCATATTTCCTAAGCTCTTGAGGGTTTGCTTCCAAAAGAGAAATTATTATAATTTTTAATAAGATACATTTTAAGAAGTTTTTTTTATTATCTCTTGAACTGTAGATGGATAAGCCAGTGCGCAATCATTGCTATGCATTCTATCCTATCATATGCATTCAGTCCTAATTTTTAATACGAAATACAAAACTGATATCTAATTTTCACTATATTTTCTGAATAATAATAGAAAACTTTTGAAATTTTATTTTATTTTATTTATTTATTTTGCTAGGCCAAATTATACAGAAACAAAGTATTTTGAGGTATTTTTTTTCAACGACTTTTCTTTCGACAAGGTTCAATTTCCAGAAAATAATGTAGTTATCAATTTGAAATTTTCCAAACATCTGCTCCTGCCTAACATGTACTTTAAGAGAAATTGAAAAATTTCGTTTAAATTTAAAAATAAATATTTTTAAAATTTACATTTCAAATTCTTTTTCCTGGTTTAGCTAAATTATCTCAACGTTCGACAGTTTTACATCTCTAATTTTCTTATTAAACTTTTAATTTCAGATTATTTGCTTTTTAGTTGAAATTTTAGTTCACCTAGGAAACCACCCCCCTGCCCTATTCAGGCCGACATCCAGGGGCGTGATATAATGGCATGTTTTGGGTAACAAGATAACAACTATCTCTGAACATAAACAGATATCTTAAAGCAATAAAAAAAAATACGTATTATTAGTCGCCTTTGGAGACTCGCTGGTTCGCCGGAATTATTAAGTAAAATTTCATTTGAATTCTTATGCATGTAACTTTACAAGTAAAATAATTTTTTAACTTCAAATATTGTAATCATGCAATTTGCCCTATTTTAGAAGTCTTATACCATTCTGCTGATAGTATTATGTGACTCATTAATTTTCTGTTTTTATTCCAGAAAGTTTGTATATTAATTTGAAAAAGAAATTGACTAAGCTACGCCTATCCAGTGACTTGCTTATTAAACCAAGCCATTCATATAATGATAAAGGCATGAAGAAGAATTCATTTCTTAAATTTTTTATGAATATATTTCATAATTTAAGGAATAAATAAAAGAATTATTAAATTAAAATTTCACTGATTTAATGAAAACAAAATATGCAACATATTAGAATAAAAAATCGAAACGCCAAACTAAAACAACGGTATTCTAAAAGCGCTTAAAAATGTACGAGCATTAAAGAATATTTTTCATTGTTTACTTCTGAAGTTAAACTTTAACAGCAATGTACATAGTATTCAAAAAAATTTATAAATATGTCTAATATTGAGAAATACTCAACGTGGAAAAATTAGTAGAGTTAATATATTTTGGTCTTCAACAATGAAAACAAAAGCCGAGGTGAAATATTAGTAGCAACAATGAAAGTGATTTGAATTCCACTTCAGCAATGAAATAGATCGTTTTAAAATATTCTTAATTTTTTTAATTTAAAAAATATATAGTAAAAAATTGGTATCATTGATTTTTTTAAATTTTAATATGATATAACAATAATTTTTGTGTCTTAATATTGTCAGAAGTTATCGTATAAAACGTAAAAATTTTGCTTAATTTTTTTAATAAATTAAAAATAATTAATAATTCAGAAAAATCTTTTCGAGGTGCATATTTCCACCGTCTAAAGAATATATGTACCAAATTTGGCATCTCAGAGTCAAGCGGTTTAGTCTATAGAGAGCCAACACGCACACATGTATTTATCTTTTGTCTTTATAAGAGACTTCCATATTAAAGTGTAATGAAACTGGATAATTAAAACATTAAAAAAAGTATTATATAACCTTTTTATTTATTTATATGAAGTTTCTATAATATTCGTCGCTAGAAGGACTAAATATTTTCAGTGACATTTTTGTCAGCAAGTAGGCATCATACGTCTTTCATTTATTTAAATATAAAAATACGGAAGAAATAATCAACTTTGGCGCATCAAAACACAAAACCTATTGTATCTAAGATTTTTCAATACATGTCATAGGTAAACACCCGCATTGACAGTTTGCACTATTTCTACCCCCTCTCTTAGGGAACTTTTTATACCTCCTTGCAAGATTCTTATAACATTTTTCCAAGCATAACATTGACATACAGTAGGCGAGAAAAAAATCAGTTATTTACAAATAGCAGAATTCATACATGCACAAGCGGGAAATAAAATACCAATGCCAAGAAGATGTTCGGGTAGATAAACGAAACTAGAGAAGCATGTTTGCACATCCGAGAAATGATGTCTATTCAAATTCCGTTCTAGGCGAATAAGGGCAACACTTGTAATATCAATATGAATATACAAATCACGTTTATTTTAAATACATGATGAGCGTTATTTATCTTCCTGATTTGGTGTTGTGAACTAGATTAGACTCTTAATGCCACGAAGTAAGGATACAAAGATGGCAATATCATCATTTTGCTAAATTTTAACGTGACCGTGCAATACAGTAATGAGAGAGTAGATTTTATTTTCGTGATATTTGAAAAACTATTGATATAAATGCATCCATTATCCACGGCTGGTGGCAGCAGTTGTAATGCGCATATACTATCAAAAGAAGCCTGAAATCTGACTGAAAAAAGTCTGTTATTGAGAGGGTAGGCAGCAGAATTCACCGCATGGCTGCGACACATCGTATTGTATCCTCACTGGAAATTCGAGTTTCTATTGGTACCAGATTGGCACAGGAAACGATAACAAATTGATTACTTAAGCGACAGTGTGTAACATTCGTGCCATAATTCCAAATCTAATCATTAGCGATTTTAGTAATATTAAGTGACAATACTTTGAAAGGTGGAATGGATAGTGATAATTTATTGTGTCACAGATAGTAATCTGCCTTTCAGCCAGAGATTAATGTTTGTTGGTTAAAAAGGAATCAGATGAGAGTTTGGGAACAAACTGTTTGAATTGTAGACACACTGGACGTACATCAGGAGTAATGATTTGCAGAATAATTTCCTAATATAACAGGAGTATTTTCGTCCTTATCCCACGTATCTTGACAACAAATTTTATGACAGATTGATAATTGAACCTGCCTCCTAGTAGTGTTTCCATTTATTATTACTATTCCAGGAGTGTTTTTAACAAGATAAGGCTTGTGCTCATATCACTGCTGCCATCCAGGTAGCTCTACAGAGTGTTGACATGTTGATATGGCCTGAGAAATAACGAGCTCTTTTTCTAATCGAACATGGGACACTAATCCAGCATCGCCCACAACTAGCAAGGATTGTTTCTGAATTGACCGATCAATTGCAAAAACATGAAACTCCATCCTACATATTAACATGACACAATGAGTAAACTTTTGTATACTTGGCTTGGTGTGTTGGGTTGTAGATGTACTACAATTTTGTATACATTGAAATTCATTGATATGACTCTTTGTGCATATCCTAAGCTGCGACTTTAAACCTTAATCAGTAAACTTAATGTCATTCCTAAAGTTCATTTCTCGTATTTGGTTTTGGAATTTCATTTTCTATCAGAATATTTAATTTTCAGCCGTAGTTTTTATCCAGAAGCCAACAATTGATTTTTTTTCTGAAATATATTCTACCAAATATTTGAGTAAAAGCACTAACTATTTTAAAACTCTTATATAACTAAATTATTTATTACTTATATGTACATAAAAGAAATTTTACTTTATACAATACATTAATTTTAGTGCTAAAATCATGAAAATAAGCCTAACCATCATTCGGGAATATTTCTCTTCTTTATTTCTGCTAAACTCCCAGTAGAAAAACTTGTCTGTCTATTCCTAATAACATTACCTAATTGATTCTTCGATTTTGCGATAAAAAAATCGGAACCATTTATGCTTAAGGGATAGCAAATAATTGCTATTCCTAAGCAATCGAATAACACAGCATTGTTTCGTGAAAATCGTTTGCTATTTAGAAGGAAATGTAAGTCAATTTTTATTAGGTAACGTATGATGATTAATTTATTATTTTCCACAATACGAAGTAGACAGATTATTGTATTTATCGAAATATTTATTATTCACATTTTACAGAAAAAAAATTGTATTTATATTAGCACGATATATCAAAGACGCTAGAAGTTAGTTGAATAAAATTTGACGGGTGGCCTTTATACCAAAATTAGAGATCTTAACAAATTTTGGCAGAAAATGTCAACAGAACACTTGTCTATTTGTATTTCCTCTGGTTTGAATATTTTAACTCAAACGGATAGTTAAAATTGTGCATATGTTATATTATTAAAATTGCAGATTTATAAAATTTAATTAATTGGCAGGTTATTTGTTAGTAATTGAAAACTTTAACTCAAAAATCAAATATATTAGATTAATAAATTTCTGTACATATTTTTTATATCAATTACATTGTTTGGGATATAATTTTGAACTAAATCCCACTAGGAGTAGACTATTTGTTGGTGTGGATACCAGTGTGCAAATGCTGTTAACTCAAAAATACAACTAGCAAAATATCCAAAAACATGATTGTGATATTAAAATAGCACATCTTTATTGAATATAAAACTTTATTGGTCGAAGAAAAGTGGTCTAAAAAGCAAATTTGGCTTTCTCCTCTACACAACGAAATTAAAGACAAAATTAATCATTTGGCGTAAATATAATAAAATAAATCGAAGAAAAATTATTCTTGCTGATTTTTGTGAATTGGCTCTAATCTATATTTTGACATAAAAAACAATTAATTGAAGCTTGTAATTTACAATAGCGTTCATCCTAAGGATTGATTTTTTTCCATGAATCCGGAGTTTATTATTTATTTCAGTACAAATAATTTCTCCAAAACTTATAATAAATATTCCAGAGATCATTCGACAGTCTTAAAAAAATATCGTCTGCTATAAACTCGGAAACAATTTCGTGGAAGTCAAAAGACGACAAAGAGAAAAAGCACCAATTGCCTTAATAAATGCACGAGTCTATTCGGCAAAATCATACGATCAAATACAAGCCTCCCCGTCAGAGTATTTTATGGGCAGATCATAAGCTCTCGGAAGTAAAAATGAAAAAAAAAAAGAAAAAAAAATGTGAGATCTTAGGCCTAACATTCTTGATGAATTCGGTCTTCATTGAAGAATTGATCGACTCTGGTCGTAACTTTTTTATGGAAGCATAAATAGATCTCAAAGTAAGAAAATAAAAATAAAAAAAAGAACTCGAATCTGTCATCGGTCAAAAAAAAGTTCAAAAAAGAAAATTGGTGAATTCAGACTTCAGATGATATAGAAATATCGTCTGCAGGATTCACATTCCGGTTTGGGTTTTTTCATCATGAGATGTGTTTATTTTTATTTTATTTTTCAGATATTTGGAGATATCAATGGAATTCTGGGAGGGAGTCAATCTGTATTTCTCAGTTCGAAGTGAGAGCTCAGTTCTCTGCCAATTTTTTTTTCTTTTGAAAGCCATCATTTGACGAGGGATGTAGTCATCTGTTTTTTTAGAGCCAGGGACCATGTCTAAAGTACTTGAATCGCAATGACAGTTATTTAACTTAAAAACAAGCAATTCTGAAAACGATACTAAAGGAAAGAAAAAAAAAGAGTAAGTACATAATTTGCATTTTAAATCCTACTGTACGACGATTTTTATATTCAGATGCTCAATTTTCTACAAATGGACACAAATAAATGAACAGAAGATTTTGTAGGTATAAGAATTATGCAAAACGATGAATTCCATGCATTTAATTATCTGAAATGTTTTTTTTTTCTGAGAGAAGAATTAATTTACAAAGAACGATATATTTTAAATGTAAAAAAACATTCATTCTTTATACAAGAGCTTAATTATCAGCGACAACTTTATATTTATAAAAGCATTTTTGTGTGGCATTTTTAGAATCTGTTTGCTTGGTTCCATATTCTGCAACAGTATGCTGAATAAAGACCAATATATTTAGTTATTTTCGATTGGCATTATGATGAAATTAAGATAGGAATTAACTTTGGCACTGAACACTCAGTAGATCTTTGACGAGGAATTCAAACAGCTTGTCTTTAAGACACAAGTGATGAACGGAAATACGCAAGTAATGTTAAAAAAATGCATTATTATATAAGTACCGCAGTTGTTCATTTTTAATAACTTTTTTAATTCTTCAATTAATGTATTATCTGTCGATTTTTTAAGATTCAATGAAATAATAAATGAATCATTATTTTCTGATTCTGCCATTTTAATAATCTTTCGTGGTATTTATATTATCCCTAAAAATTACAATGAAAACTTCGTTCAAATACTGGTCACAGATATGGAGAAAAGGTCAAAGTCAATAAATTTGCCTTTCAATATCTCAGAAAATTTTATAATAGAAGTATTAAACTTTCTGTCGTTATAAATGAGTGTAAGAAAAATATTTAACTCATTGATACTCTTTCCCTATGGGGGTCGTGTAAAAATTTAATTTTTATAACTTTTTATTATCCCATTCGTCAGAAGCCAAAGTATTTTCATAAGTTAGAATACCTTATTCGATGAAGCTTTGAAGTTAAAAGATTGTGTGTAATTACAATAGTTAAGGAAATTAACAATTGTGCCCACTTGTTTTGCCACATCTTTTATAGATTGGTGAATTGTGTCCATTTACTAAAGTTTCCATGTCAAACTATTATTTTGAAACATAGGACAGTGGGGATCAGAAGACAATGGAAGACATATCTAGGACTCAAAAGCTTTCCTACTAAATAAAAAATTTCTGACATCGGCGCAGTTGTTGTAGATGAATGACTTTGACAAGGTTTTTTTCTACAAAGAATGTATATTGAATTAATATTTCGGGGAATTTTTTCTGAAATGGAAGTTGGTAGATGGCAGTCGATCATTCATGACGTATCTAGGAGGCAAGCACTTTCTTAAAAAAATATTTTTAAAATTGGTTAAGTGGTAGTGGCAACTTTCTTGGAAATATTTTGTCATAGATTTTTTTCACAGAGAATGAGCATTGAATTGGTGATTTTGAAATTTGCTTCGAACCTGGGTGTTGGAAAATGACGGGAGATTTTTTATAACTTATATGGAGATCATAAGCTTCCATGAAGAACAGAAATTGACGACAATGGACCCATAATTATGTCTCAGGTTCTGTTTATTTTATTTTTCTTAATTCTTTCAAATATGTAAATGATTTAAAATCAAACCAAATACAAATGATTACAAGAGAAGAAAAGTGAAAAAATGGGGGAAGATTGGAAGAATATTTGTGCCTGAATTTTCGCCATGTGTGAAGTTAAGCTGTCAGTCTTTGTTAGTTGTGTTATTGCTTTCATGAGCCTATAAACAGACAAATGGATAGACAGGCTATCTGTGGATTCTTATACAGTTCTGCAATTCTAGCTACAATATGTGCCAATTATCAGATGTGTGTGACATTTATAGAACAATTTTAATTAATAACGGCAGAGGAGTAAGTGAAATGTCTTTAGAATGGCAGTTGTTTTCTTCGATGATGCATTGATTTTTTTTCCTTATTATCATTAAAAAACCAAAAAAAATTAGCAAGTAGACAAAAAAAATCGTGGAAAAGGACATAAATTTATTTTTAAAGGCTTTTTTTTTATCAAATTTCAAAATTTGGTCTTTGTTATATTTGTTGAGTCCCCATTATATTTGTGTGTTTAATACCATTGCTATAAACCTAACATATTGGACTACACACAACAAACCTAATCATTTCCTTTTAAAATATAGAAGACAAAGTTGAAAGTACAATTAGATGCTTTTTATTTGCTTGTTCATTTTCATACATTGCTACCTATTATAAAGAAATTTCTCAAAAGTGTTTTTGATGCTGATATAATTGTTCTGTATTTCAGAAAATAATAAAAATACCAAACTTTTTAAAGTATAGATAAATAATGTTAGATGACAAGAAATTGATTACATTCTAAATTATTTTCCACGTCTCGTCGAGATAAACACTTTTGGGTATGATAAGAAAGAGACCCAAGTTAAAGTTCCTGTTAGCCTACCAAAAGAAAGAAAATGCAAACATTTTTCCATTTCCCGCTCGTATATGTAATTAAAGATAAATAAACATCATATATCAAGGCATGGTATCTATCTGTCACGATTCTACTTTTTTTAATTTGCTCTAAGCTATATAGCAACGATATAACATGCACAAAAAATGTATATAACTAATATTGTCACAATGTACATTTAAGTAAATCCGGTGACTAAAACAATGAAATATGTTGTAAAATTAAAAAAAAATGTTTACGAGAATTAAGTTGGTATCCAAAAAATTCTGATTTGTAAATTTTGAAATGGTTTAAAATAGATTTTCATATCAATCTGCTCCGAAGATATTGAGGAAAATTTAAAAGGCTTTATTATTTTCTTAATTAAAAATTGACTTAAAACTTTAGAAATTCCCTTTCACAGTATACTCCTACTAGCGAAGAAATGACCATGAGTTAGCTTCAGATCCTACAATTTGCCCTGTATAGATTTTGACATTTTTTTTTTTTTTTGTCATCATACCTATCTTATTAAGAACTTAGATATTATTAATCTATAAACATTATTACGTTAATAAAATATGGGCTTCTATAATATTTATTTAATCCTATTTATTCATGTCTCCATATTTCATTGCAAAATCGTTTGCAGCAATCGTAAATTCAGAGAATTGCCAAATGTTTCCATAAAATTGGAAATGATAATCGTTTGTTTCTTCTGCAAACGACTTTTTCCTAATTGCTTTTGTTCGCTTACATAATTTTTGCAATCGGGGCTTTTCTTCGCATTCTAGGAATGGCAATTGTACATTTAGATGGAATATTTCGTAATCTAGGCATTTTTTAAGCTTAATTCCCTTTTATTTTATTTTTATTAAGCTTAATTCCCTTATTGAGTGGCTACAATAAGAACAAGCAGTCTAGTGATATGGTATATGATTGTGCTAAAATAACAATGTCAAATATACTTCAAGAATTAATATTTAGTTAGCTATCAGTATTAACTATTTATTTGAGGTAAATCAAGCATATAGGTGATATCCATAAATCCTAACATTTTAGTTATGAAGATTTATTTAGAGAACAAAACAAGTAATATATTTGCACGTTCCGCATTTTTTTCTTTATCAAATAGATAGAATTCGACCAGACTTTGCGCACTTATTATTTAAGATAAAAGAAAAAATACTGTCAGCTTTTGAAAACGCAAAAATTTATTAAATATTACAAATAAAGCCAAAATTAATAAATTAATTACATATTAACCGAAATTTTGCCGATTTTCCACAGTGACGTCAGAGAAAATTATCTCATAAGAAAGAACTTACAACATTCTGGATTCCAAAATTATATATCTTTAATGATATAAATTTCATTTCCATCCTCATTTTTTATAAGGAGATTTACAGTTGCTTCTTTGCAAGTCAATGGTAAGGTTTTGAATTAATTTAATTTTATTTATTTGTGCACTTTTTAATCTGCTTCATCTTTAAAAATATTTTTAGAATTTTTTTTATTAATTTTAAAAAATAATTTGTACAATAATTTGTAAATAATTGTCCCGACGGGACAACAACATGCCGCTGTGTGTGTGTGTGTGTGTTTTCTTATTATTCATGCATTTGTAGAATTTGGCAGTTTTTTGGCGTGAAAAAATTGATCACTTATCATAGATTAATACGGACATTTTTTGCACCTTATCCTTTCTGATGCTTGGTTGTGCTTTTTTTTTTCATTTTATTAGTCATTTCTTTTCTATAGCTTTCCAAATTTAGGTATGTTTATTTTACCATGTTTCTTTGTGCAAATTTCCATTATTTTAATACGATACGCAGTGAAAAAGAAAAATTCAGGGATGCCAAAAGGTCAATTTATAGCCAAATATGGAATGTCTGAATCCATCTTATGAAATTGTGGCAAACATAAATCAATCCTTTTCTGCGCATATGCTGCCTACTGGCAGTCTTATAACTGGCCGAGTGTAAACCCGGCATAAAAGTAAGTGATTAATGATATTAGCAGAAATGATTATTGATATGGAGAAAATTAGATTTCCGGAGTTTTGAAAAAAATTTTCTTCTAACTGAAATTCTTATTTCAATTTAGAAAAATTTCAAACGATAAAATATGTTGTATATGTTTTGTATGCAAAAAATATTCGACATGCATTAAAAAAATTAGATACGATTCTAATTATTTTAATGACGAGTTTTTCCGAGTATATCAGTCAAGTTTTGAAATAAACAAGGAATCCTCTGCATTTATTGTCTTAAGCTATATTTAGACCTTTCAAAATTTAAGCCAACAAAATTATGTCAGCCATTTTGAAAATTCCTCTGCCTTTGTGTCCCACAATTAACAATAATTACAATTTTTTTATGCTCCATACAAATTAATATTTTACCTGTGGGCAAACTAATTTTAATTAAATAAATAATAACAACATTAAACTTTGGGCAAATGTTCCCACTTTAAAAGAACTAAATAGAGTTTCATTCCATCAGCTTTGATTGCTTCAGTTTTTTTCCCCCTCAAAGCGTCGGAATGCATTTTTGTGTGTTACTTTTTAATTAGGCACTCATTAAAAGTTTACTAAATTAGAACACTGAGTTCCGCCTTAGAATTTTTACATCTGACCAGGATTTTGCAGTCAGGGTAAAACTTAATTAAATTAGAAATTCCTAATTAGGGACGGCACTTTTTTGTTAGAACACGCTCTCTTCTATTTTTAAAAATATAGACAATAATCTAGAAGTGGAGGGCGGAAAAGACAAGATTCTGTGTTCTGTTGTATATTTTTAATGGCTTTGGCCTTTGAAGTTAATCTAAGATAAAGAATCCTTCAAAATAATGCCGAAATATTCGGTACATGTTGTGACTCTCCTGATTATGATGACGTTATTTTTTATTTATTTACTTTTTAAATCCAAAATAGATATCAAATCAAGGTTCAGTTCCTAACAGTTTTTTTTATAATAAAAGAAAACATAACGTTTTGCAACCATATCATCTGTAATTAATTTTCAATTATTAATTAATATTAAGATCATTGTTAGATTTTTTTTGTTTAAGTATTGAAAATATATTTTCATTATATATTTTATATATAAACTAGCTAGTAACCGACGCGTTGCTGCCTCAGCAGAAATTATTTTGGAAATATCGTTTGAAATTTGAAATAACTATTTTATTTAATTAGGACTGATAGGAAGTAATGATACTTATTTTCTTGTTGACAATGAATATATTCATTCAAATTGAATGATATACAAATTAGAAGTATAAATAATATATTTTTTTCTTTACTTACAAGTGTAAGGGTAGACATTATTTTTTTGTTTTCCGTCTTCAGCAAAAACGAAAAAATTTCTTGACTGACCGATTAGTGAGTATCCAACATACAACTGACCATGTGAAAAACATGGATTTTCTAGGTTCAATCCTCACACTTGATGTGATTGACACGATAAATCCCAATGACATATGCCGTTTACTGTTTGTCTTTGTCAATTTTAAAATAATATTGAATAATAGAAATGTGTGAAATGATTTGTTTGTAAATTTTATTGTGTTCAAAATAAAGGCTAATAATTGTACTATGCATATAACCTTCGCGCAAGTGCAAGTAATAAGTTGACCAAGTTTTATAGCAGTCGGATGAACAGTACGACCGCGCATGGAATGCGAACAAGCAGAAATTTATTTTTATATATTATATAAAAAAACAGTACACTATAAAATTGTAGAAGCCATTGGCAATTCGGAATTTGCCAGCCTACATTAAAAGATTTTTCGAATTTATTCATTGAATACGGATGAATTCATAAGGATTTTACTCATAAAATTATTAAGTGAATTTAAATGACATACGCATTGTTGATTAAAGTACATCTCAATTTTTTTCAAGAATGCTCAAAATCATTAAATAAGTAATTATTATTCTGCTAAATTGATACCGCCCTTTTATTGAATCGAACACAGTATGTTTCTTTTTAATTTGTTTCTTCAAATTTTTTTAACTATTGTATTATCATTTTAGAAACACTGTAAATTTGTAAAATATTATGTATGGCGATAAAAAGAAGATTCCTTTTCTTATTCTAATTTCAAGCCTAAAAATATTTTAACATAATATGACTAGAAAAAAAAATGGCACTTTAAAGGGTTAAAAAATTACATTTTCAAGATTTTGTGTACTTTTAAGCTTTTCAACTTTATGTTTTTTTTTATATTCTATTTTTTCGAATGTCAACTTTTACATTTGTTAATTAAAGGGCACTTTCTGGTTGTAATTCAGTTTTATCGAAAATATCATTTTAAAAATTATGGACAAAGTATTGAAGGAGTAGAACGTACAACGTTACAAACTGGATATTACCAGAAAAAATTTATTTTAAACTAATAGGAATCTTCAGGCTTCTGAAAATGCTTTCTATTTGAACCTTAACACTTTTTTTGCTTATTTTTGATCGCTAAGAATAGTGAGAATATATTATTACCCCTTATGTTCATTTTGTATAGTATACCATACATACAACTTTATATTATAACTTTAAATAATAATACTTTAAATAATAATTTTAAATTAAAATTAAATTAAATTAAATTTTAAAATAATAATATAAATAATAATAAATAAATAAATAATAATTTTAAATCAGTTGTGAAAAATAACCTTCAAAAAGCAATCTTGCCACGATAAGGGTTAAAATATGTTCATGAAATTTAACTGAATTTAAATGCTTTAAATCTTTCTTAATCAAAAAATATGGATAATGGTAGTACTATATCTGGCTTAACGTGTTTTGGATATAATGAAACGAGTTATATTGGTAAAATTTTTGGTATCATCTTTCTCCAAAACTATAAATACATACTATCATCGCATATATACTATCACTAACATCATCCCTAATTTACATTTGCAATTTTTCTGTTCTTTTCTGCATAGTATAAAAAAGCAGTCTTCATTCTGTGTAAAAAAAGTCACATGTTTACAAAAATTATTTACTCTGAACTTTGACCTTTACGCTCAATAGAAACTGAGCATGAATTTTAGACTACTGAATTTTTTATTATCGTAACTAAATGAAATTCTAAACAAAAAAAAATCTTTTTGATTCAAAACCAGAGAATGTGACAATAAGTGTTCAAAGCGAAAGCTACTGACTATCGTGAAAGATGATTTTTCATGCTTTTAATGAAGAAGCATCAGTTTCTGATTTTAAATTTTAATTATTATTTGTATGGCTTTACACTTCATCTTTAATATGAGATATAATGCATTCATTTACTTTTACTGGTATTTGACTGTTAATATCTTGTAATCATAATAATTTTTCATTTTTTTAAGTATCTGTCTGAATTTTAATTTTATTGAATCTTTTAGTCTGTTTTCAACGATTATACTAAATATTTTATTGTTTCTATGTTAGCCATGTGTTTAGTCAGTAAAATTAAATAAATCTGAATTCTATATATTTGCATAAGAATGAGATTGAAACTCAGTGAAAAATAGTTTAAAATGGAATAATAATTGCTTCGTTGCCAGCGGAGCACTAATTTAACCAATAGTTACGAAATATTAATCTTTGGCGCGAATTTAGCATTTTTATTGAATTCTATCGTGTGTTCCTTGGCCACTGTTTTGGCGATTAATCTCTGGCACGCTGTTAAATGTATTCAAAAATCGAATTTGAGTTTCAGACGGATTCTTCCCAACCGATTGAAACATAAATTTGACATAAAAGTACACTTAAAATCATAAAATCCCCTTCCAAATTTGATGTATTTAAGTCACTGCGTTTTTGAGCTATCACGTTTACATATTTTTGAAAGCACAGACAGACAGACGGTCAAATCCACACTGGGTTTCTCTCAAAATTTGGTTGGTGTCTATTCTAACGATGTTAAATCTGTGTACCGAATTTTATCTATTTACATTTTTTCATTTTGTAGCTTTTGTGCTAACGCATATTCGAACAGCCTCACAAACAGACATCCTCTGGACGGATTTTGCTCAAAATTTGATAGGGTTTAAGCCTGAATACGAAATTTCATCAGTTTAGCTCAAAGCATTTTTGAACTATTTTTATTACACACTGACCATCTTTATTATAGACAAAATTGTATTTTTCGAACACAAAATGGTCAAAAACGTGAAGATTCGTCAAAATCTCGTTTTAATTTTTTGAAGATTATTACACATTCTCTATATTTCGTGAACGAGAAAGTGAAAACGTACTTCAAAATATTTTTTTCTCGTTGCAAAATAAATAACTTTGATCGAACAATAAATTTATGACAGGAGAAATGTATAATAATTCAAATAATACTTTGGAAGTATTCAATTGAAATTTAAACCTAAATTAAGATTAAATAGAAGCGAAATGAAACAATGAATTATAAGAAGGAAGGAAAAAAGATGCAGAGTGAAATTAGAACAAAGTTTCTGTGTTTCCCTCTGATTAAGCATTGGTTCTAGAATGTGCAGTTCCTAAAGGGACATAAAAAATACATTCTTCTTTATTTCTTCTTCATTGAGACATGTCCGCTAATCAACTTCGAGCTAAACCTGCACTTTTTTGAGCTGCAGCGAGAAACAATTCGAAATCTCTTTACCTTTTTGAGATGAAATTTTGTTGAAGGACAGCGGTTTATCATTAATCAATTTCGGTTATAGGATGTGATTAATAAATGATTTTTATCGCAAATTACATAAGATAAATTGAGAAAAGTCGGCTAATGCTATAAAAAAAGTTTAACAAGAATTCTAAGTTGCTAACGATAATTGCTGTAAATCTGGAGTTCGGTTGGTCAGTCTTCATTTTTTACTTTCTCTTATACGTAATATAGAGGAAGTGTAGTAATTGTCAAAAAATTCGAGCTTGAGATTTTGACTAATATCTATGCCCTGAGTTTCAAAAACACGTTTTTATAAAATGTCCGTCTCTCTGTGACAGAGATAACTCAAAACTGCTTTGAGTTAGACTAATGAAATTTGATATAACGTCTGTACACCAAATTTGTAGATCAATCACTATCAAATTTTGATTAAAATATGTTCAGGAAAAGTCTGTCTGGCTGACAGTTCGAATATAATTTAACACGATAAACAACAACAAAAAAGGAAGGGCTGGATGCATAAAAAACGGATTTAACATCTATAGAACAATCATTTATCAAATTTTCAGCCAAATCCAACTACGAATTGACTCTCTCCCCGTTTGTACTTTCAGAAACATGTAAACGCGAAAGTTAGAAAACGCAATGCCTTAAATATATCAAATTTGGTATTGGATTTAGCGACTACATACACAGTTTTGTATCAAATTTTTGATTCAATCGATTGAGAAAAACGCGTCTAAATCTCAAATTCGATTTTTGAATGCTTTTAACGTATTCCAGGGATTAATTCGCCAAATAAAGCGCCAAGGAGGACACGATAGATTCAGTAAAAAGACCAAATTCACTCTAAAAGTTAATATTTCATTATTATGCGCCAATGAAATGTAAGGCGTGCTTTGGCGTGACACGTTTATCAGAAAGTATGCGAGAAAGTTTCTCGGGGACCACTCCCACTGGTTTCAGCTAAGACATAACGTGTTTTTATGTAAAGTGCATAACTTAATGTTTCGTGTAGATGACGTAATGTTTGGCGGATTTTCAAACTCTCTAAATTATTCTTTTTTATGACGATGCCTATAGGTAGGACAAAATCTAAAACTTTCTTGTTGCGTCTTCCCACATTCCTCTAAAAAAAGTGGAATAAACAGAGATGGCTGGATGGACAAGTGGATGGAAAAGTGGATAGTGGACAGAGAAAGCTGTTTGACCTAAGAACTACCACGTTTGTCACATATTTATTTCTAGGGTATTAGATACTCACAAAAAAGATCTTCCAAAATTTTATTTAAAGTTTAACTTATTTAAAAGTGAGACGAAATTACATTCTCCTCAACAAAATTATGATATATTTCATAACAATCATTTTTGCAATACTTTAAAATTTAAAAAAATTCAGTGATACCAAAATTATTTCCCCGAAAGGAAAAAAAATTATAAATTATTTAAAAACATAATTTTTTGGTATGTTTTCATTGATATAATCGAGTGCAAAAATATCGCAGAATTGCGAATAATCGATATACTTAATTTAAGATCGATATACTTATTTTACAAAAGATTCTACACATGGAACTAAGAAATAAATATTAATATTTTCAATTTATATTTATTTTTAGCAAACATGCATTTCAAAACCATCGTTTTTTTATATTATATTTACAGGCCGGTATTCTTTTTGTAAATCGAGTGATGTAAAACTCTGATGAAAAAAAAGCAAGTTCGGATCTCTTTCTGAAGGGACCTTATATTTATACTAGCCATTATTAGTGACTTGCTGTTTCACCGGAATTGGTAGTCTCTAAAATTTTCAATTAATTATTTTCTGCAACTTGCTCTTAATAGCCTCACTTTTAGGCTTCAAATTTTGATAGATATATAATTTAAATTATTTCTGAAGTCTTATTCTGTTTTTTCCCTTTTCATTGCATTTCTTCCTTTTTTTCAGCTCTGGTAAAATTTGTAAAAAATATATATGCACTGTTATTTCTAGCCTTTTAATAATATATTCTTAATTCTAATCTAAAACATTGTATCTTTATATCGATAAAATAACTTAGTTATAAATTTAAATCTTTTGTCGATCCTTTTTCAGAATTAAATAAATATATTTCTCGCTTTCTTGAAAATTACTTATAGATTTTGTTAAGGATAAGTTTCATTTCATTATATTTTATTTAAAAATCTATAGTAATTTAACTTGTAAAACAAAACAAAACAAAAATCTGCAATTTTTGTAGTGACTTTTATCAAAAACTTTTTTCCCCAGAATTCTTTAACGCCGTATTTCAATATTATTCGCGATATATTTAATATTCGCAAAGGATTCTTATAGGAAAACATGTTTTAAAAAACTGATTAGATATATAAAAAATTTACATGGCGAAAATTTAGAATCATTGAAAAGAAAATTGCTTGAATTTTATGGTGGTATAAAAATTATTTTTGTACTGAAATATTTTCGGAAGTTATCGCTAATAAATGCCAAAACATTTTCTTAATTTTTGATTAAAATTCTATTTAAAATTTCAAAAAAAAATCGTTCGAAAGTGCACATTTCAACCATTTAAGATATATATATGCTGAGTTTGATAACTTTTAATTCAAATTGCGTAGCCATTTGTGCACTAACATATAAACGCATGCACACATTCAGAATTTTCTATATTATGAGCAAAGATTACTCACAGGACATTCAGGACTTTGTTATGATAGTTATTTATAATGCCGGTCCAAAAGATTAAATACCTGTTATTTAAAGACGAAGAAAGACATTTGTTGTTAAAGAATTAATAATATAAATAGAAAAACAACAATTACAAAAATATTAATAACTCTTCCGAACTACAAATTTCGAGTTGAAAGCCAACTTGTAATTAATTTCCAAAAAGTCTTCATAAAGAAAATCAGTTTGTGGAAAGTCCCCTTTCAAAGCCGGTTCTGTGATTTATAACAGCCTAGTCATCAAATCAGATCTTAGGGAGAAGCTTTTCCAAGATCTTACGAATTCGATAAAACTCTCTTAATACACGTTAACGCCCCTCCCGTCCTGACCCCCTCTCCAATATTACCTCCTATACCCCTTTACTCCCCTTCTCCCCTCACTCACATCTCTTCTATACACTCCAGAGTCGTTTGGATTTTTGTTTTTAACATTTTCCTCTCTCTCTCTCTCTTCTCCTACAAAATGTCATTGCCATACCAGTTTCCGTAAAAGTGAAAAGGCAAAAGATGGGAACGAAGAGTAAAATATCTCTCGATATTTTAAGATTTTTTTTATATCTTTCTTCCTTCATTCTTTATTATGGATTTTTTTTTTCGTTCTTTATTCCTTCTAACACGGAAGTCCTAACTCGTGTGTCGTCAAAACCCTAGGTGCAAAAATTGAAGAGAAATGTTAAGACGTAAAGCATAAAGGAAAAAGTGTGATGAAAAGAGAAGTCCTGGTTTGATAGTATATATATATATATATATATATATATATATATATATAAAGAATTTTTTTGTTCTTTTTTCTGTTTCTTTTCCTTTTTTATTAAATACATTAGGAAACGTTTCTAACGATCTATGAGTAGACGCTGCAAAAGAAGCTATCGTTTAGATTTTAGTTGAGAAAATGGAAAGAACCTTATTCCCTTTTTTTTTCCTTTCTTTTTTTAGTTTTAGTTCGTGATCATTTGTCTTTTTACGAGGTGCAGGCTTTAATTTTGCCTTGAACAAAGAAGAACTGCTTCGAAGAAAAGAGGCGGGAAAAAAATCGAGGTGATGACTGGGAAAAATTAACCTCTTTCTAATCTTTTATTGCCTCTCTTCCTTTCTTACTTACTTCTTTCTTTTCCTCTTTTTGAATGTTTGATTTTGCACTTTCTTTCTTAAGAAAGAATAATGACTTTTCTTTCCAAGAATCAGCCGAATCAGCGATTCTGGAGTAGTTAAATTAGAGACTGGTGACTGTTTACTCGACCATTAACAGTGACTACCCCCAGATTGGGTTTTTCAATTTGAGAAATGTTCGTATAAAGTTGGATTTTCTCATGTGGAACTGATATTGATTTTTGAAAGATTAAAAAAATATTATATTCGTAACATGGATTGCACTGGAATGAATAAAATAAAAGAAACTAGCGATTCACTTTTTAAAGACTGGTGAAACAGAAAAAGAATTCTCACTAACAGAATAATGATGTCTTGGGCAAAATGATGGTAGGTTTAAAAGTATTCATTTCTGGAATGTTGGATTAAGTTTTCCATCTGACGAGATTGTGAGTTTTTTTTTTACACTGTTTTTCATGCGTTTGATTCGTAATATTTTTAATATCATTTTATTTTCATTTATTTTCCTACAATGTTTTTCATTGTATACCTATTTATATAATTTTATTTAAACTCATTTGTATATATTTGTTAAATATTTAATCAGTTTCTTTTGTTGTTGTTTTTTTCTCACTTCTCGATATTCAGAAATAAAAATAAATACTAAAAGATCTTATAGTAACTACTTAACATTTTGTCTATTTAATTGTTAATTTCTGTTAAAAATTTGAAAGTGTAAAGGGAATTTATTGAAATCCGGTATTATATTTCTTAAATTTTGCCCAGCTATGTATTTCTGGTATCAATGAGATATTTTAATATTTTCAAAATTTAAATATCAATTAATCAAATAATTTTAATTATATTTCTTTTCTGGATGAGTGAAGCCATCTAATAAAAAAATTCGACGACTGAATTAATTACAAGATTCTATAATATTTTTAATAAAGAATTATGAAATATACTGAGGGGAAAAAGTAATTAAGGGGGAAAAGTAATTAAGGGGAAAAAGTAATAAATGCTTAAAATAAAAAGCAGAAAATAACTTTATAAAATATGGCATCAAAACATCACCAGCCTAAGGTAACAATGGAAAAAAATGCTTCAAGAAATTGTCAAAATAAAATGTTATAAATTCTAAATATGCATTATATATATATATACTCATAACAAAATTGTGTAAAATATTAAAACAGTACATTGTTACCATGAATACAAAATTTGAATCTCCCAACATATCAAGACGTAATTGAAAAATCGATACCGTAATTTCAACTTTAAAAACCAGAAACAAGTTGAATTAAACATATTCATTTAAAATAGAATGTTCTTTGTTTTAGAGTTTTCTTTCTTAGAATTTTTTTCTTCTCTAGGTAGCAAACTTTTATTCTCCTATGGTCTTGCGACTGCTACAAATTAGCTATTCCACATTAAAAAAATCTTTGAGGCTTATAGTTATTATAGGCTGAGTATCTTATAATTTTTAGCGTTCTATACCAAATTTTAAAATTTTTTTACTTTCAAACATTTATCTTTATTTTTTTCTTATTTTTCTTATTAAGGAATCAACAATTCCTTTCTTGCCTTGGAATAATAGTTTCGGTTTCACGATTTTGACATTAAAAATTGGATTTAAGATTTTAAATCACCAAGATTTCAAAATGCCATCGTTTTATTGTATAATCCGTCAGTTCATGTGGTTCGATATATAAGACTTATGGAAAAATCCTAAATGCTTTCGCCGTATCATCCAAGACTCCAAGAAGATCTGGTTTTCTCCTAGAACAGGACATTTCCAAAGAATAAAAAAACAATTTTCCCTTATACGAATCGAAAAACATTTTCTAAATGGTCCATTCCATTGCAATTGGAATGATCAAACTAAACGTATACATTCTTAAGCTTTACATTTCCTAGCTTTAGAGACAATTTCTAAGTTTCCAATCCAATTGCCAGTGAATGGACAAAACTAAATATATATGATAAGAAGCCTTTTTTGTTTTGTTTTTTCCCCCATGAAAAATTGTTATGATCATTTCAATTTGAAGTAAAAATTAGTCATCTTACTCTTGAAGGATCAGTTAATGCTCTAAATAGAAAGACTGAACTCGCTCTCTTATGGGCTGAATGAGTAAAACGCAATATATAGCTTTTTTTTTATCCACATTTTATTTAGATACTGCTTATCTTTATATTTACACAGGTACAGGTTTATTACACAGGTACATTATTAGGTTACAGGTTATATTATTAGGTACAGGTACAGGTTTATTTAAGACAAATGCAACCATGTATAGAGGAAGAAGAGAAAGAGTAAATTTTAAAGATAGGACAGAAATGAAAAAGCAAGCCAACATTCAATGGGAACATACATTTTTGGAAACGTCATATACGCAAGCTAAAGACGCTATTTAAATTAAAGATTTCATTTACATTCTTGTTCAGCATTTAGCGAAAGTAAAATAGAATTGCAGAGACACAGCTAATGTAAGGAGCTGTTGGAACAATATAAGTAATTACTTCACTTTCACCATCCTCTTTGCCCGAATTAAAAATGGTGCCTAGGCTAAGATACTATTTTTTACGCTGTTCAATCATATTTGGCATTAAGAAGTAGCCTACTTGCATTAATAGTTTGTCTGTATAGGACATTTTAACTCTTTCTAGGGCCATGGGAATCATGTTTCTCATCAAATTCATCAATCTTTGTATGAAATTATGTAGGTTGGCATACGTTCTGACAAGAAGAAACAGAAGCATAAATACTTTAATTCCTTATTTCATACAAAATGATGTCTTGATTTGTTACTTAAATATTAATTTACGAAATGAAATTTATCTAATAAACTAAATGAATTACTTTTCTTAAGTCACCCTTAATTCTGAAAATATTTCAATATACCATGACTAGAAGAAAATGGCCTTTTAAAGGATTTACACTAGAACTAGAGGCATCAATATATCCTTCGCTACGTCTCTGCACTATAAAAATATTTTATAGCGCATGCGCATTTAGTGACCGAAGAAATTTATGGACAACGGGTGAAATATACTATTTTTATATGGTGAAAGTTTTTCAACGTATGCATACCCTAAAATGAAATATTACATATTTGCATCGAAAGTTTTAAAAAGCTTTTTCTTTTCGAATTTAGATGCTTCCTATATTAAATGTATGTCTTCTATCTAGTCACTTCTGCATCTTACATTCGCTGACACTTCAACACCGTAAACTAAAATTTAAATAATTTTTAACTTATCTTAATGGAATAATACTAAAATTATTCAGTTATTGCTTTAGACCAATTATAGCATTCTAGTAATCACCCATCATATTTACTACTGATGTGTTTCTAAGTAATTTCTTTTTGCATTCCAGCCTATCCTTACACTTTGTCGGGTTTCTTTCAAATCACTTTTTATATTCTCCCCCCCCCCAGAAGCAATTAAAAATTTCAATATAGTTCCAACAATAAAGCGATAAGGATAACTTTCTAGACAAATTTTAAAATATCTCTATAATGATATGCAAAATCAAAAATTTATTACAGTTCTTACCCCAAATGGCATACAAATAAAAGATTTTAATGATTTTTAACTGTTATATTTTCCATCCTCTTTTGTTGGTATTTTAGCTCAAAATTATTTTCACTACTTCATCATTACTGAACCTTAAATGTCTAAATTCTACGAATTTCCCCATTTCCTATTCAGCTTTATCACTACATTGATTTCTTCAACAACGAGCAATTTACCAGTTCTCGATAAATCCCCGAGGTGAGCACCCTAATTGAAACTACTGATGAACAAGGTTTTCGCCAAACATTCCCAATTCCCCAATCTCACGTCTGATTACCTTGGAAAAAAAAAGAACAAATCCCTGCCAGACCAAAAGAAAAAGAAATCCTTGTCTTCTTGGAGACATTTTCACGTGTCTCCAGAGCTCACAGGACATTAAATTCAATCACGAATCTTTCCCCTATGCATCACGGGATGGCCAAACGACTCGGAAGGCACGGTATCTCGCTCTTCAAAAGTACCGACGTGTGACGTCAGTCCGGCGTTATCGTTCTCGTGCCCGGATGCGTCCGGGACTAAGCGATTCGTGCACGCAAAGATGGCCTTCCTTTGTGATCTGTGTGTTATATCCTGTTCCCGGGATTTTGGATGACAGCAAAGTGGTTTAAGTTGATGCCGAAATTGGATCCGTATGTTATGTAATAGTTAGAAGATACTATGTGCTTGGATGTGGGTGGTAATTAATTTTGTGTTCCTGGCGTGTCAGCTTTCTAATCAATTATCTTCAAATGAGTTGAATTTTGACTAATTTGTGATGATGTATTAAATGCCACATCCAAAGGAAATGCGTTGGTATTAATCGCATTAGCTGTGTACATGTCTGTTATGTGTGTGTATTTGAAATATTTAATATCTAATTTATTACTGATGTTATTTAAGCATTTAGGAATTCAGTAGTAATAAGTTTCTTATTTTAGTGGCTGTTTCTTATTTTAATTATAAACAGTGCTTCAGATTCTAAAATTATATAAGCCTTTCATTCAACGATCGTCATAATGAGATGATAATGTTATCTTATTTTAATAAACTACTAGATGTGTTAGTAGCATTTATATTTTCTTCAAAGAATTTACAATTTATATAAATTTATATTACGATATTTGTTTTTTAGATTTGCTGAAAATAGGAATTATATTTGCTTATATTTAATATACATTCACCATGAAAAAATTCATTTCTAATTATTTACTTGTTTTTCCTCGATTTAAACTCGTAAAATATAAATGTCTAAAGCGCATAGAATATCTACAATACATAATACAGAAGGGCAACAAAATTGTTCCCAAATTATAAGAAAAAAGATAAAAATCTAAATAAATTCTTATAACTTGAACATATGGTTGTTTTTATATATTGCAAATATAATGGCAAAATTTTTACTAAAACCACTTTGGTCAGTAAAGTTGATGCCTGCAGCCTTGGTAACTCGAAAAATGCCATGGCTAAATTTCCATACTAGCCAGAAACTGTCACACATTTCGAATGGCATACTAGATTCAAACTCTTAAAATATAAAAGTCTAAAGCGTATAGAACATCTACAATACATAATAAAGCTTGGTCACAAAGTTATCCTAATTACAAAAAAAAAAAAAAAAAAAAAAAAAAGAGGAAAAAAATGTTTCTAAAAAATTCTTATAACTTGACATATGGTTGCTTCGCTATATTGTAAAAACTGTATAAAGTTTTTAATAAAATGTGATTATATCAGTAAATTTCGGTGTGTGCACTCTTGGTAGATCGAAGAATGTCATGTCTGTGTTCCCACACTCTCCAAAAACTGTCACATATTCGGCTAGATTTTTAACTCATAAAATATAAGTCTAAAGCATATAGAATATCTACAATACATAATACAGCATGGTCACAAAGTTATCCCTAATTACATAAAAAAGGGAAAAAAATGTAAAAAAATTCTTATAATTCGACTTATGGTTGTTTCGATGTTTGGTAAAGATGGTATTAAAGTGTTTAATAAAACCACTTATGTTAGTATATTTCGATGGGAGCACACTTGGTATCTCGAAGAATGTCATAGCTGTAATTCCACATTCACCAAAAATTTCTGCTTCTATATTAGGTTTAAACTCGTAAAATATAAATGTCTAAACCACATAGAATATCTACAATACATATTACAGCGTGATCACAGTTTTTTCCTAATTAAAAAAAAAGGGAAAAATTCCAAAAATTACTTATAATTCGACGTATTGTTGTTTCGATATACTGTAAATACGGTCATAAAGGTTTTAATAAAAACCACTTGTGTCAGTAAATTTCGATGTGTGGACCCTTAGTAACTCAAGGAATGTCATGACGGTATTCCCACCCTCGCCAAAAACTGTTACACTTGAGACAACATCTATGATCCTAACTTTAAACGTATCAACATCTTCAACTGGCGTTGAAAAAACACTGTCTTATATGAAACAGCAAAAAAAAAAATCTAATATAGAAATATTGATTGAACTTAGACATTATTGACGCTATTTTCACTATGCCATCGTTGGCGCATGTTGAAAAATTTCGATAGTAAAATTACTTTTTCTGCATTAGTTACGTCACCTATTAGTTAAAAAAATGTAAGGCTATTCTATAATAAAAATTTAATTGTATTTTATTCAATGGTTATCTCGCAAAAAATATTTTGTCATGTGGTAAGGATTTTGTGATCATGCATTATATCTACAGCATGATAATTCCCATATGAGTTTTGTTTTATAAAGATGTGCAATGTGATAATAATGTCAGTGGCATAATGCGTTAAAACATTGGCATTTTACAAGAACATGAATAAAAGAGAAGGAATTACAGGTCGTACTCTTAGCATATGCTTGCTATCAAGCAGAAATATTAGCTGACCGATGTGCGTTTCAGTAGCATATTGTTTCCTAAGATTAGTTGGAAGTTAAGAGCTTTTCGGGATTTCTTCAAAACTAACTTTTTTTGTTGGCAAAATTTTCAAATCATCATACATTTTTAAAAAAATTTTCTTGATTACAGCCATTTATTCAGTTACCACAGAACTAAGCCATACAAAATGGGATTATTGTAATTAACTGTTATGCATATTAACTATCCAGCTTTTGCATACGATGACAACGACCAACAAAAGTTCAAAGAATCTTCAAACTTTTGGTAAAAGGCTAGAAATCTTTTCCATCATTTTTTAATGGTTTTAAATTTTTAGGATATTTGTAATATTGCGTTAAAATTATCTCTATTCATTATGAGTTCTCCAATTTCATTTAGTTCAATACATTCTGTTATGTAGTGATGAACCGAGTCTATTTCCCCACAATAACATCTGTTACCTTGCATTCTTCAAAATCACTAGAAATACTCAGGAAATGTTCCATTCCCTGCTATAATTTGCACTAGCATCGGATGAAATATTCTTTTTATAATTTTTGGTTCCGCTATGAATTCATATTTTATGCGCCCTTTACGCGGCATTATCAATTATTCTGCTACTGCATAGTCATCTCTTTTCAAATTTCTTTCTTTAACATTTGGAATGATTTTGGAGCCACAATATCTATTTGGCCTTTCTGTGCAGACATTTTTGCATATTCATCTGCCCTCTAGTTTCCTCATATTCAGATGTGAGCCTTTATCCAATTTAATTTAATCTAATTGATCTCTTTGGCCTTTCTCAAGCTTTCTTTAATTTTCCAGATTTCTCTATTTTTGGTGTTCGTGGGTTGTATTCCATGAAGGTCGAACATACAGTCTGAGAATATAGAGAGAGCATCATGCCAGTCCTCTAGCCATGTTCTTTGCCAATCCATAATAATCAATTGCTATTATTATTGCTACAACTTCAGCTTAGTAATTTGTAGCATGATTAGAAATACGAACATATTCCAATATGGTACAGGAACGCTATTTATAAAATATATTTGAAATAATGACTACCAAGTCAAAATACAAATTATTTTTGTATGGGATCAAAGTCATATTTATATACTTCAGAAGTTAGTGTGTTCTACAAAATTTTTTTGCCTACTATGCAAAAAAAAATTCTATAACCTACAAAAAGTTCCATGCATTGGTGGTATTAAAACGATCTGTAATAACAGAATGTCTTTTAGTACAGAATCAATTCTAAATCAAAAAATATCGAGCATTTAATTCGTATAAAAATTTTTTTGCTAATTTTAAACTCGTTTTCTTTTAGTCTGTATATACAAAATTCTTCATTAAAATTATCAGTATGATAAAAATGTAGTTGAAGATTTCTCTGTATTAGACTCGGAGAATTAAGAAATCGAAGGCTAAAAAAAACTTTCGTAAAAATACAGAACAAATCAATTTTTAGAAGAACGATTTTTTGAAAAAATGGAACTTCATATGGTTTAGACAAATAAATATAAGTAATCCTACAGCAGAAATGTGGATTAGTTAGAACAGATGTTGCAATAACATTTCTAAGCTCAAGCATATGGCGCCATACTTAATCTTCAGAAAGCTTACATAAGTGATAAGAGCTTTTAATCTCCTTCGAAGGGCAAAGTATTTCACCAGTGTTTCTGACAAATCCTTCAGACTTCAGTATTTAGTGATATTTCAAAATAATATTCTGGCTCTTAGCTGTAAATATTTCGACAAAAAAAAACTGACATTGAGTTATTCTTTATTGAATTTTAAATGAAAACTGTCTCGGTAATGATTGCCGTTTGCACCATAAAAAAAATTAAGATAATCAAACAATATTTAAAACTCTTGAGAAAACTTTAAGTTAAAATTTTTTTTAGCTATGACCGTCTGCGCATTAATAGACATATAGAGAATCTTCTCAATGGCGAATTTCATTCAAAATTTGACTGAAATCTACAATTTTAATGTCAAAACCAAAATCTTTCATCATTACTTTAAAGCTTTTATGGGTTATCATGTTCAAAGAAAGACAGACAGAAAAACATATTTCCAATCTTTTTCTTTTGAAGAACTCAAGATCGAAAATATGGCAAAATATTTCGTCACAGAATTTTTTGGCGATTGCAATACACTCTCTATCTATATCTCGCTTGGAAGGAAATAAAATAGGAAAAAATCCTAAAGCATTCTTATAACTTTTATGGATTCCATCATATATGCTTAATAGAAGAACTCGCACGGCACTGCTGGCGACGATGAACTACCACAAAAATCAAAATAACATAAAATGAAACAATGAAAATGAAGTAAAAAATGACATTGATTTTATACGTTAATTTTTTTTCGTAACAATGATATAGTATAGTAAATTACAGCATATAAAATCAGTGTCTCCCCGAAACTTTCCCGCATACTCGCCATTTAAGGTCTTACACCCTCCCCTCACAAAATTTTGGACCTTAGGCAATTATTACGAAGTATAGAAAGTTCTCGGCTTGAATCGAACCTTTTCATTGCATCTATAATACAAATACGTATTTTGAGTGCTTTTATTGCCAACGAATGATGATGATGATGTCGCCTCTGGGTTGCCACGGAAAGGGGTTGCCGTAGCTTCTGAGGGTAAAGACCCCTGAGCACCCGAGGGCAGAAGTCTGACTTCTAGCACATATGAAGATGACACACACACACATTCAACCCCTTGCAAGACCCCTTTTTACAGGGAGGCACATTTACACACCTCACTGATAGAACACAGATGAAGAACAACCATGCCCGAATCGGGATTCGAACCCGGGACGCCCAGATCACGGAGAATATGCGCTACCCCTATGCCAGGACGCCTGCATTGCCAACAAATAAAACCAAAATTTGTGACGGAATTGCAATTGTAGTCACAATTCCATGCCTCATTTTAATGGATTGAAGTCATTCCGTTTATAAGTCATAGCGTTTATTTCCAAGAGAAAATAAAAAACGACAGACAATCAACTTTTTGACATATTTAGTTCGAAATTTCATAAGAATCTATATTTTAGATCTTAAATCTATGTAACAAATTTTAAGTAATTACGTTTTCCTCTTTGGGGTTATTTAATACTTGTAAACGAACAGCAACCTGCCAGACATTTTATTTATGGATTTCTCTCAAAAGTTGATAGAAATATGCACATTTGGTCACTCGTGAATTCATGTATCAAATTTCATCTGTCTAGCTCAAAGCTTTTTTGAATTATCTTGTTCACAAACATAGAGATATTATGCAAAAAATGTTTTTTTTTAAATTGAAATAGGGAGATTTGTCAATATCTCGAGTTCTATTTTTTTTTAATCGATTACAGCACTTGCTTTATACTTCACATGCAAGAAGATAAAAATTGTAACAAATAGCTGAAAATGAAGAAGACAAAGAGACATTTTCTGTAAATGAGGATATTGGATGATAATAATATTGCCGCATTGAAAAGAGGCAATTGACTCTCCCTAGCCGAATGGTCATGGCACGGATCTCATGGTCAAGAGATTGTGGGTTCGAGTCTCGCTAGAGACAATACGATTCACAGTTTGTGTAAATATTTAATTGATTTTATGTTTTCCTTTATTTCATGTTCCAGAAGATTCTGGACATTTCTTTAGTTTACCAGACAAGTGTTCTGGACTTTTCTTACTGTCTCCAGAAAAGTATTCTGGAACTTTCCCTCCTAGTATAAAAATAGAAGATTTGTCAGTCACTGTATTCTCAGTTCAGAGTTGAGTTAATAAATTGGTTTAGCTCTACTTCTTGTGTGTGTCATTGCTTTCCACTCTAAAGAATCTACGTGTCAATATTTAATGTAGACGATGATCATGTTATATAGTTTACATTATAATATAAGAATAAATTTCTTGGTTCATGATTTCTTAATTTTTTTTCGTGAAAAATGAAAAAAAAAAAAATCTTTGAACTCATCAGGAAAAAAATTAATTAAAAATCGACGAAAAAAGATATTTTTATTTAATTTATTTTTTTAAATCAGAGAAAATTGCTCAGCCACTGACTTAAGAAATTGTAAAAGATTGGGAATTAGAATTTTAGTTATAAATCGTAAAATTTTTCCAAAATAGTGACATTTTTTAAAGAGTTTTTCAAAGTTCATTAATTAAATCAAAAGTACAAAAATAAATTTCTTTACAGTGGTAATTTCTTATTCAATTCAGTGGCGGACTGAAATTGGTTTATCCGACAATTTTTAGAAACAATAGTATGAACATGCGAAAAATCACTCAAAAGTAACACACACACAAAAAAGAAATTGAATAAAAATGTTCTTCCTTAAATTTTAAAATTCGAATTTTTAGGTTTAATAAATCCCCTTTAAGACTACCAATGTACCTAATTTATTGGTTGAAGTGCTGGATTTGTCAGATATCGCAGATACGCATGCATGATCGGGCTCGATTATTTTTTTAGTAAGTACAAAATTGCTGCTTTATTTCATTTCACAAGCTAATTTTATAAGCACCTTGAATTCAAGAAGCTATTAAGTCTTTATAAATCGGCCTTTATGCCAGGATTGTTGCCTGAATATCGCATAATCAAGTCTACCTCCGAACTCTGCTATCAGATCTGGTTCTTGCTGGAGTGACGTGCGGATCTCGTGGCGGATAAGGTTAATAATATATTTATGGCAGAGTGATGCGGTGCGTGGTATTGGCTAATCAGGGTGTCAGTAATCCTGAAGGACATATCTCGCTCTCAAGGCGAGGGTGTAGCTCTGTTTTGCGGGAATTAATGAGAACAGGGGACAATACCGAGAGAGATAAGACACCGGTAATACGTGAAATACAGCTCAGGGCAACGAACATTTTAAGGCCGCTAGAAATGACGCTCATTCATCAGCTGTAATAGACCAATAAAGCTTTTTTAATAGGTTCAGGATTCCGGTTGTTATATTTTATTGCTTTAATGTGATGTATAGGATTTTAAATTTATTACAGTTTTATTTTGGGGGTATTAATGGGTTAATCCTATGAAAAAATTCTAGAATTTATTTATCTGTGCCACCGCACGTTTTGTGCACAGCTTCAAAATAATGGAAAATCATCGAATTTGGGAATATATATATATATATATATATATATATATATATATATATATATATATATATATATGTGTGTGTGTGTGTGAGTGTGTGTGTGTGTGTGTGTGTGTGTGTGTGTGTGTGTGTGTGTCGGTACCGTGTGTGTGTGTGCGTGTGCGTGTGTCTGTGTGTATACACAGGGTGTTGCCGAATTCGACCGACAAATTCAGAGGGGTGATAGTAGGCATCAGGGGGATAAAGAATCATCATACAACATGGGGTACCAAAAGACGTTTAATTGGTAAAAATAGCAAAATTATAGAGTCGGAGAACTGTTGGAAACTGTAAAAAAAATTAATAAAAAGTAACAAATGGTGTTTCAACTACGAAATTTTTTTCAGTAAAAGCACATTCTTAAAAGGTTTTTTTCATGCTGGTAACATGCGGATTTGATGATCTAGGAAGTCATAAATTACTGAAAACGAAAAAATGGTTTAGAACCGATATTTGCAAAAATGTTAAAACTTGAAGAAAAATAAAAGCTTTAAAATGTAAGGAATTTTATAATCTATAATTTGATATAAACGTGTGGAGTGAGAACTAGAGAGTTTTAAAGATATTTAAGAAAAATTAAAATGGGAACCAGAAAACATCGCTGCAACATCAGTACCGATATTCGCAGAGAGTGTTGTCAAATTCGAAAGACAAATTCAGAGTAAGGATAATAGGCATTAAGTCGAGGAAAAATTACCAGAAAACTTAGGGTCAGTAACATTTATTCAATGAAAATCACAAAAACGGACGAAGAAAAGACAATGAGTCTGGCGAAGAGAATGACCCTATGAATGCGAGGATTAGGAACAAGGTAATCGAGAAGAAACCTTCTCGTATGTAAATTTTTCATGCGTTCGAGAAGAATAAAAGCAGCGAGCAAGTATTCATTAATGATCATTGTAGAATTGATGTTCGTGATGCTTCATTCGCAAACAACAAGTCAGTCAGATTTTACGATGTAACTTAGATGTGCTGGTACTCCATCATGCATTAACCAAATTGTCGGTGTTCTCTGCAGTAAATCCGGAGGAACGTGCTGGAAGAAAACAAAGTACTTTTTACCGCTGAGGTGTTCGGGCAGAAGATACGGTTCAAATAGATGACTCTACCCAGAAGTTAATATCAAACTTGTGTTGTACGTTCGACGAGAAAGTGATGTGGGGATTTTCGAATGACCAAATATTCGCATTTTGCGTGTTGAAGATACCTTATCTTGTAAAGCAGACTTCACCTGAGAATAAAATTGTAGCAGAAAAGTGTGCATCTTCCTGTGTGGCATAAAACATCCAGCGTGCGAACTCCACCCGATTTGTGATTTTCATCGAAAAACGTTACCTGCGACCCCATTTTTTCTGGTAATTTTTCATCTACTTAGTGCCTATTATCCTTGCTCTGAATTTATCTTTCAAATTTGACAACGCTTTCTACAAACATCGGTACTGATGTTGCAGCGATGTTTACTGGTTCCCAATTTAATTTTTCTTAAATATCTTTAAAACTCTCTAGTTCTCACTCCACACGTTTATATAAAATTATAGATTATAAAATTCCTTACATTTTAAAGCTTTTATTTTTCTTCAAGTTGTAATATTTGTGCAAAATGGGCCCTAAACTACTTTTTTTCATTTTCTGTAATTTACGAACCTCTAGATCATCAAATCCGCATGTTACCAGCATAAAAAAATTTTTGATGTGCTTTCACTTTAAAAAAAATCATAGTTTAAACATCATTTGTTATTTTTTTTTAACATTTGTTATTTTTTATTAATTTTTTTATTAATTTAGCCGTAAGACAGATAATTTATACCAAGAAATGTTAAGGATTTTCATTTTGGCATAATGCAATTAACAACAACCCACTGATGAATAGGATGGTAGAGACTGTAGTACGGATCTTGAAGATGTAAGTATTCTTTTCCATATATCTCAATTTATCTGGGAATCGAAAAATTATTTTATTGTTCTTTTATAAGTATGAAAGTGCCGTTACTCACTTTCACTAATGCTTTATTATTTTATTTGCATTATTCAAAAAAAAAATCAACACACGTTTTTTATTTAGCTTGATTTATCTCATGTTTGTAAAAATTGTATTCAGGGGTAGTTTATTCGTTATGTTTAATATGTACTTGAACGTTCAAATTCTGCACATTAGTGTATTCTTAATGGCAATCCAATACTTAATCAAATTAATTATTCATTTAATTGCTTAATTTTGGAAATTTTTTAAAGTGTTATATGAGAGGCGCCATCTAAGACTGAATTGGAGAAAGAATAAATTACAACATTCCGTTATATTTATAATAGTCAGTTATGAAATACATTAAAGCTTAAAAGAAGAAAATAATGAAGAAAAAAAAGCGTTAAAAACATACCCTTCGAAAACACGTTTAGTCACAGCGAATATCATGCAAAAAAAAAAATCCTAATTACTGACGCTGATGTCGTGTCCGTGTTACCACGGGAAAGGGGTGCAGTAGTTTCTGAGGGTAAAGACCCCTGAGCACCCGAGGGCAGAAGTCTGACTTCTAGCTCATGAAACTCACACATATTCGCTTGCACAATCTCTTTTTAAAGGTGGGCACATTCACACATCTCACAGACAGAACACACATGAAGAACAACCATGCTCGAACCGGGATTCGAACCCAGGAAGCCCAGATCCCGAGGAAGACGCGCTACCCCTATACCAGGACGCCCGCATCCTTAGTTACTAATTTTTTAAAATTAAAAACATATTATATATGTAATTATATATAATACCTATGAATATTTTTGCCAACAAGTCGCGTTTTCACTACTTGGTTTTGCACATTTGCACATTTTTAATAAAATTAATTTCTGACAAATGGGTTTATTGAATTAAAAAAAAAATTTAATGCATAATAACGCTGCGAGAAAATGTAATCCTTTGTAAAACTGTTTTCATAAATATTTTTCTACGATTACAATTTTCTACTAAATACAAAAGTATGTTACTTTTCAATTTTTGGATTCTTACGTCCGCTTATGTAAATCTTTCTTTTCTTTTTTTTTTTTTTTTCGTTCAATACAATACTGCATAGCATAGAATTGCCAATAATTGAAAAAAAAATATCTAAAGACATATATTTTGGAAATTTTATTATTTTAACTGAACTTCATCTATTATACTGTTAAAATATTTTTCTGTAATATATTACCTTCGTTTAGAAAAGAGACTATTCATACGAAATAGGAAAATAAAATACATGAAAGAGCTGTAAATCTGAATGACACAGAATGATTTATGTTTTCTGCGTTTGTATTCATTTTTTCCCCGATTCAGCACAATTTTTAAAAAAATATATCTCAAGTATACTCAAGATCAACAATGATCTTTTATCTTGATCAAACTCGGTTTTCGAAATCCTTATTTATTCTTCCATTTCAAATATATCAAACAAGAAAAAACAGTTCCAGGGTTTTTTTTTACATCATCATTATCATTCCTTTTTACCCTACCTTTCCTGTCATCGTTTATTTGTGCGAATACAGGACAAATTGTCCTTTTCCTTTTCATCCAGATTCCTTGTCCTCCTCCAAAAACTACTAACTCGCAAAAATTCTAATAAATCTCGCAAAGTTCTTTAATTATCGATTCACAGCCTCGGGGATACGATACGATATAAAAGAAACAAAATATCGATAACTTCCGCTCTGATGACTTAGCAATAAACGTGCGCTATCTTGCTAGCCTTAAGCGGCTCCAAATAAACAACCCTAGCAAAAAGAAGAAATACGCTAACAATTTCTCTTGTCCTGATACTGATGTACGTTTCCTTTGGGACTTTTATCTAAAAAAATAATAAAAAAGTATACGACTCATAACTTGAGGGGCACAAGATTTTTAGCCCTAAATTCAAACTATAACGAGCAAGTATACGTCAATATTTTATGTACGTGGATTGGATAAAAATATATTAGCTTTTCCCCTTTAGTTTATTTCTTTCGTAAATTTGATGGGTATCAAAGATTTTTTTTTCTTTTTTGTTTTCATATGGGAGCTTTTATTTTATACGAAATATTTCAAAGATTTCTTGTTTTAATGCTTGACGTATTGAAGCATAAAAGATATATAATACCTCATTATTAAAAATATTATAATGATTTGTGCTGTAAATATTAAACTAAGAAATATAGTTGCCATTTAATTGTTTAGGAATTTAATTGCATAATTCATTAAAATGACAATCAATTGCTCTTCTTTTACCGAAGAACACTATCTGTAGATTTTAAAATAATATAATTTTATAATAACAATGTAATCATTTTATACGAAATATTTCAAAGATTTCTTGTTTTAATGCTTGACGTATTGAAGCATAAAAGATATATAATACCTCATTATTAAAAATATTATAATGATTTGTGCTGTAAATATTAAACTAAGAAATATAGTTGCCATTTAATTGTTTAGGAATTTAATTGCATAATTCATTAAAATGACAATCAATTGCTCTTCTTTTACCGAAGAACACTATCTGTAGATTTTAAAATAATATAATTTTATAATAACAATGTAATCATTTTATACGAAATATTTCAAAGATTTTTTTTGTTTAAATGTTTGACGTATTGAAGCATAAAAGATTTATAATACCCCATTATTGTAAATATTATAATGGTTCGTGTTGTAAAAATTAAACTAAGAAGTATAGTTGTCATTTAAGTGTTTAGGAATTTAATTACATAATTCATCAAAATAACAATCAATAATTTTCATTTTTTCCGATAAACACTATCAGGAGATTTAATAACAATGTAAGAATATAGTTCAATTCTATATGTTGCAGGTATTTGCAACGTATGAAACATCGACATTTCATATTAAGACCCTTTATTGAATGCTAAATGTTTTGAAACAAGGTATAAAATATTATGAACTTTTTATAGGCATTGTACATAACACCTTGGCATTATATAAAATGGCAAAGGCTATTAAGGCAAAGTATAAAAAATGGCCATGATAACGTTATTATTTAAACTGTTTATCAATTTAGAAACAAAGAGTGCACAAAATATCATTTTTCATTTTTAGTAGCACAATCACAAAAAGTATGAATTTTTTGGAGACATTTTGTGCATGCGTGGGGATTACTGGTTCTCCTTAAGCACGCACAACAGATAGAAGAAACGAGAATCTTTTAGATTAGCATATCATCAACATATTAGTTTAATCCACTATTAATATAATCTCATCGATGTGCTTTGAAACAAGCATTTGGTGAAGGAGTTCCTAGCTTGCCAGTTTTATATATTTGATATTTTATAAAATGCTTAAAAAAATTCGTGAAATGTTAAATCGTTTTATGCATTACTACAGTATGCAATATTCTATAAAATATCTAGGTACTCAGTAGAATGATGGCTTTCAAATATTGACGGTAATATTGCTTTAATAACTTGACAGATATATTTCATCCACAAATGTAGATGCAGTCGATAAGATATAATATAATCAAATAAGATATTACAATAAGTGAGATTATTATAACATCTTATTTGATATTATGTGTAGAATATTAATAATCTTTTCAAATAAGATATTTTAGCTTTTATACTCCGGTTTTCGTATTATGAACTTATATATCCGCTTTCATCTGCTGCCCAGACTTCCAGTATTGGATTTTTGGCTATTTTTATCATTAGAAGAAGAATTACTGTAAATAATTGATAGAACGAATGCTACGTTCCGAGTTGATATTTCTTTAGAGATAAGTCATGTTTTCCTTTATCGCAAAAAATGATGCGCAAGTGCATCAAAAGGGCAGGGTTGCAATTGGGGAAGATGCAGAAATTTGGAACTCTAGAAATGCGGAATAGTTAATTGCAGTAACTTATTCGTGAAATATGATTGTTTGTTAAAAACTTTTGTATTTATTTTGAATTCTTTTATTCTGTGTTTAATCTGAATTTGATCGCTTCCCTTTGTTCTATCTTTTGCTAATGATTTGATCTACAAATTCATATGGTTTTGGAATCCTTGACAGATATTTCGTGTATATATATCGAATATATAATGAAATATTTATTAAATATATTTATATTATATTTTTTATCCTATTTCTTAGCCATCTGATAATAATTTGTATTATGCAATTTAGTAAGTTATTCCAATAATGTGATTCAAGGTAGCTAATAAATATCTTAATCTACTTGAATTGACACTGAATAGCAATTTTCACATATCTATGTAATTGAAATAGTTAGGAAACCCAGTCTTTCATCCCTATTAATCTGATTTCGTCAGTTTTAAATTCATATGAAATCACTTAATATCTGGAAAGATATTCCTTGGGTATCTGTTCTACCTCGCATTTTTGAGTTAAGTGTCAAAAAACATTTTTCCATGTATTTTTATGCGAAAAAAGCAGGAAACATCCATATCCACTTTACCGATTTCGCTAATTTTTTTCCTACGAACGCTTATGACTTGTAAATACTTCATTAAAGGCTGTCTAGCTTCCATCACTTTATATTTTCGAGAGAATTTTAAAAATTACTTCACTATACATTCTCCAGAGAGAGAAATTACGGCAAAATTCCTCGACCCCAAACACTATACCAATTTCGCCAATTTTTATTTAGTTTGAAAGCACTTGTGATGCTTAGAGACGTCATAAGTAATAATCTACACCCCTTAGTTCTAGATTTTATAAAAAAAATATCACAAAACAAAAACTTGACATTATATTCCAACTTCGAATCTTCACCAATTTTATTCGGCAATTAATTTTTGTCAATTTGAGAGCTTGGATATCCTATCAGAATGTTCTATGATTAATGTGCAAGCATAATTTTAAAAAAATATTTACATTTGATGTAATAAGTTTCAGCTCGTTGAAGTTAACAATATTAATAAATTAATGAAATTAATATCTTTGCAAAACAGCTAATAATTTCTTATTTTATAAACATATTCTTCTATATATTTTTAAATTATTCATGCACTTACAAGTTTTACAATCCTTGCCACAAAAACTTTTTTAAAATATCACTTTTATAAGAGTACCTGGGAAACCGAGAGTTGATCGACGATTTTTTTAATCGTATTTTTTCGGAGAAAATATTTAGATGCGGTAAATATTACTTGTACGACTAGTTGATTGTTTAACACAAAATTGCATTGTTGCTATTGGATGTGAACCGAACGTATTGGTATTAGAATAATGTCATATAGCTCCTCCCCACAAAATTTTGAGATACCAGTAGGTTGCCAAAATTCGATCCAAATCGTTAGAGCAATTTCAGAGATACACAAAATAAATTTTTATATATATACAAAAATTGCTGGTTTAAACTTATACGATTAAGATAATACACATGTAGCAATTTTTTAAACAAGAATGGACAGCAAATAAACTCAGTGTTAAAAATACAAATTTATAGAGACGGGTTTCATTTGATAATTGCGTTTTCTTATACCACAAATAATCTATCTGAACTTGTCGCGTGTTGTTGTCGTAGCAATTAAAAACACAAAAGAGTCCATTGCTATTTTCTTCAGCAAAATATTCATACGAAGCGATTATAGTCGTTGATTATTTGATGCTTGTAATTTGATTTCACCGCATAATTGATTATTCTATTCGCAGCCTAAAGCCGAATAAATACCACCAGAGAATTTTAATGCGATTTATCGTCCGATACAGTCTAATTGAATCAAAGGGATTCAATTAAAACGAACATGGCAGAATTTTTTTTTCTCTCAAAAGAATTAAAACTTTTATTTTCTACAATTCGTTCTGACAGAAAGAACACAATCTCCGAATTGGAAATAAGAAGAAAAAAAAACTTGAAAGCATTAAAACATTTCGCTTGTTGTTGTTGTTTGGATAATAATTAAATTTGAATACATTTTCCGTTCGATGGCTTTGCCAATGTCAGCCGTGGAAAATTAATTTCGAACCTTAATGGCGGAGCAAGATTCCAAATGTAGAGGCTAATCAAATAAATAAATTGCAAACGAAAGTTTTAAGCTCCATGTAGGCGTGTTTTGAATAACGCAGCGGTTTGTTTTGCTTTTTATAGTTTTTCATAAGGTTGGAAAAGTCTCTTGGCTAATTTTGTTCGCAGCTATTGGCGCGAAAAATGGAATACTTCATTTGATTATTTTAACTTAACTGCAGAAGTATGCTTATTATAGCCTCTGAGAAGATTATTTGTTTTATCTAAAGAATTCGCTTTAGTTCATTTTTTAATCAGTGATTCTCAAGTTGTTGATGCTTTAAAATTTATATCTTTACATTGCTTTAAAAAAAAATTATCGTTAAGGCCTTTAAATGCAAGTTGTTTGTTGACAATTTGTTAAAAATGTACCATCTGTAAGTGAATAAAACAAAATATAATAGAACAAAAACATTAAAAATTCAATGATATATAAAGAAGGTAATTCAAGGTTTCTTTGACCTTTTTGTCAAGAGTTAACAATATGTACTGGAATTGAACTTATACAAATTCAGATAGAGCAATAATATAATGTCCATAATTCAATAAATCAATAAACAAATACTCCAAAACATTACGGACTAGACCTAGAAGTTTAGTACATAGTCACTTTTGTCACATTAAATGTTGCTGATTGCTCCAGGGACTTAAAGTAGCGCCATCTGGAGCAACGACTATTTAGTTAAAGCTACTCGAGATATCAATATTCTGCTATAGAAAATAAACTACTATTTACATATTCTCCCAACCTCGCCATTTCACCAATTTCGTCAATTTTACTCGAAAATTAACTTCTTCATTTGGGTTGCATGGATAGCATATTATAATATTCTACGCTTATTGTGTAAGTACAATTTCAACTAATTCATTTGGTGTGATGAATTTCCAACATAATCTATATTAATAATAATAATGAAGGAGAGCGACAGAGTGCTCTACAGGACAGATTATTTCTCTTAGATATATCATACTTGGCACAAATATATTTTAAAGATTTTGAAAACATGCACATTGGAACGATACTGTTGAAATTTTAATTAGAAATTTGATTAATTAAAAATGAAGAGAAATAAATTTTTAAGCTTCTCCACAATAACTTGCAAAAATATTATTGCACAAAAATAAATTTTACACTATTTCAGAACTGAAAAAATTGTCTTTTTAATGATACCAATTTAATATTCATACAAATTTGTCCTGAATTTTAACACTATTTTTTTTTAATTTCCTTAATTTCCAACAATAGATTGCATTTTTACTCTGAGATTCAGACCATTTTCCTTCTTTCATCAAATATTTAATCATGGGATTTTCGCCCGTTGTTGGAAGCTAAAGAGGAAATTCTCTTTGGTATCTTTGTATTTTACAAAATGAATATAAATGTGAAATTACAATATTGAAAAGTTCGGAGATACAGCAAGAACCTGCATTTAGTTTTAATACCACTATGATGTCATGAGACGCATCTCCTTTAGAAAGGCCCATTAGAATGTATGTAAAATAATTAAAATGACTCGACTTTATTCTTTTAAAAGTTAATAGAATCGTGGACATGAATTTATATCTAAAAAATTTGATTGAAATTAAATCTAACCAATATTCTCGACGAACCAACTAGTTGACAAACGAGATTAGTAATTTATTAAAATTATTATACAATCTCATTAGAAAATAAATAAATATCATTTTACAATACGGCTTAAAAAACGTAGTTTATCTATCTTGAACTAAAGGTGGGTTTACATTCGGCCAGTTAAAAGACGGCCAGTAAAACAACGCATGCGCAGAAAGGGACTGATTTATGTTTGCCACAGTTTCATAAGATAAATTCAGGCATTCTATGCTTGGCTATAAATTGCCATTCTGGCTTCACTGAATTTTTCTTTTCACAGAAATGATCTATATTAGTTTCATAAAATGATGGATATTTACACAGAGAAACATGGCAGAGTAAAAAAATGTTCAACATACCTAAATTTGGGAAACTATAGGGGAAAAAAGGGCAAATAAAATGAAAAAAAACAAACCTTGCATCAAAAAGAACAAAGAGCAAAAAAGGGCGGAATTTACCTAAAATAAACAAACGATTTTTTTCACGCCAAAAAAAATCAATAAAAAAAATCCCGCTTAATTCTACAACGCATGCGCTGTAAGAAAAAAATACAATACAGCGGCATGTTGTTGCCCAGTCGGGACAAGTACTAGCCATGGACCAAATAGTATTTTTCAGTCTTTCTACGCATGCACTGCTTACTGACTTTCTGGTAACTGAGCGAGTGTAAACTCACCTTAAGATTCAATATTGACTCGTTCTCATTACTACGTTTTCTTGAAACTGTCCTTTCTACCATGAATTAAAAAAGTTTTAATGATTTTATTCTAATTTCCATACAAATTAGAATTCTCAGTAATCAAATTTTGAGATGTTAAAAAAAAGAAAAAAAAGATATGATTTAAGCTAAATTCAAACACTAAAATCAAATTCGGTTACACAGGTTTCCTAGAAAAATTAAATTTTCTAAAAGTAAACAAATCATTCCTTCAAACAATCCATTCCACCTTGCTCACGAACCATTAAAAACAGAACTTTTCCATTTCAATTCATCTAGCGCTACATCAACTAACAAAACGAGTGGACCCATTGCACCAAAAGAAACTGAAATCTCCCCGGACTCTTTCCACTAATAAATAAATTAACGAGCTCCTTTCTTCTGATAATGGGCACAAGCTCTATTCTAATTAAAATCGTCTCTGTGCAGGAGAGGTGGCTGGCCTATTGTATGTACATATTTGTATATCAGATGCAGCCATGGGGGAAATCAATTGCATTCTGTTGTTTAAAATATATTCCCCGAACTCTAACGGATGAAATACTGAATTAGGTGAGACTGCCATTTTTGACCGCATTACGGTAGTTGGCTACAATTAACTCCTCCCCCCCCCCCCTGTTTTTCCTTTGAGGAAATATTAGATGTTTTTTATTTAATATTTTTAATTTCTGAAAGATTTTCTTCATAAAACAGTTCACATTTTGTTTCTAAGTTTATTTCTTGAAAAATTAAGATGATGTTTATATTTACGTGATACAAAATTTAATGCTATTTTATATCTTTAAAGGCTCTGTTTAACTGCGAAACAAATTAAACTTCGATGGATATTTTTGTTCATATTTGGTACAATAATTTCTTTATATGTTCTGCAATTCCTGAATAAGAAAAGAAGCAATCTGTCCATCTAAGAATATTCTATACCACAATGCTTTATGCATCGGAATGGGAAAGAAAAACGAAACGAAACTTTCATGTTATTAATCTGTCAAACCTCAGAATTCAAAGAATGGATATATTGCTCATTTTTTAATTTAGGAATTAGACAATATATTTTAAAAATCATTTGAATTTAGATAAATTCATATTAAAAATTTCTAAACTAGAAAATTTCTGCTTTTTAATAAAAAAAAATTCAAAAAAAACTCCCTTTTTTCATATATTTTTTTAATTTTTGGCTACAACTCACATTTCTTTAAAATTATGCTAAGTTCCATAAACGTAAAAGCCTTATTAAATTTCGTATTTTTAAAGTTGAGATTTTTGTAATCAATATTTTTAGGATTAGAAAAAAAAATTTACGCTCACGGAAGTTAAAATATCTTATAAACGTAATTAAAATTCCAAATTACTTAAAATATTTCTATCAGAATTTAAAGATGATTTAGATTTGTTTTGCATCCACAAATCTTCATAAGAATTAAAGATAATCATTAGCAGTAATAATAATTAAAAGATTATGATAGAAGATTATAAGAATTACAGTAAATTAGAATTACAGAATTAAGAATTGCAGATAATTATTAATGCGAACAGAAATTTTTTTGCATTCTAGCAGAATATTAAAGATATAAATTTTGCACAAATTAGAATATTTATTCTTAGAAATCTAGAATATTAATAAAATAGAATACTAATTCTTAGAAATATAAAATATTAATAAAATAGAATCTTTATTCTTAGAAATATAGAATATTTATTCTTAGAAATCCAAAATATTAATATTAATAAGAAGCACTTTAAACCTCAATAAAATTTCATATAGTAGTTTAAAATATGGATATAAATTTAAAGGAAGCCAATCAATTTAGTGTAGTAGTTTGTTACGGTGTGTCAGCGATAGAGAGACTACTTTCGGCTTCCGTATAGGGTTTAGTTTATTTATGTTGTTTTCTTTTGCAGTATATGAAAACTGAAATTTTTTTAATAAAAAATCTGGATGTTAAAGCATGAAGCGTGAAAAAGAATAGGAGAAGATTATTAAGTTACAATGAGTACGTTAAGAAAATAACGAAAATTTTAAAAAATACATCATACAAAAATTAAAATACTATATGTAATCACATTTCAAATTTACTTAAAAGGTTTCTATCTCTGCCTAACATTTATAAAGCTTTCGTTTTAACCTGAAGATTTCTGGTGAAACAATAATTTTTATTTTTTTAATAGTACACTCCTAAAATAAGTTCTTTTGCACTGATAAATTAAGTTTCCCTACTTATTATTCTATATTATTATTTCCTTAAAAATCTCTTAAATTACTATAAAAACAATTTACTTTTATAAAGACTTGTAGTACGTGCAACTTTTAAAAATTAGAAATTAAACTGTCAGTGATATGATAAAGATTTTTCATGCTACTGAAAGAAATTAATTTTATTTTAAATTTTTAAAAGACATAGATGGATTTAATTTTAATTAAAGCCTCTCAATTTGTATGAAAAAATAAATGATTATTAATCTTAATTTTGTAAACTAATTTAATTTTTAACAGAAAAATGCACAAAAAAAATCTTATGAAAACAACAGATAATTTACTACAAATAATTTATAGAAATCGATCATTTAATATTTGAATTTCATTTAATAAGATATTTTTCATCAAATATAAATTTCCATCTTATGTTGTGATTAACCAAATATTTTTTTTAATAATTAGTTACTTCTGGTGGTCGAAATTATTTTAAAATGAATTACAAATACCTTAAATCAGTATAATGAAAAAATTCTATTATATAAATATTATTATATATTATATTTAAAAAATGAAATGCTTTTATCAGTTATAAATGTAACCTTTATATGAGGCTTTACATATCAATTTATATCTATAAATTATTTGTTTATCATATATTTTCTTATTTTTTCTTTATTTTAAGTTAAAAGAAAATTTAGAAATTTTCTCTCCTTTATATATCTGAAAGTTTTCATGATATTTTCTGTCAGAAATTAACTCCTTTGTAATAATTAAGTAATTAAATTTAAGTTTTATAATAATAGATTCATAATTATGCTGATGTAAAAACTTATTTCATTCAAATTTTCGAATCATGTAACTGTAGTTCTGTGGAAGGCATGGTTTCTAGCTTTCATGAAAAAAGCAAACGATAAATAATCTGCAAATTTCAAATCTGAAAAATTTTTAAAGGGAAAGAAACAAAAGTCAACAAACGATAATTGCTGAATGTAGGAAATTTGAAAAAAAAAGCGATTTCGTTCAATTTTTATCTAGAATTCATTTTATTCATATTGCAATCGAATGTGAATGGTATGTAAAGAATCGCGATAATTAAATATTTTAAAAAATTAGCTGTTTTTTTATTAGATTTGATTTAAAAACATGTTATTAATAGTTTTACCCCAATAAGAAGAAATAAATTTTTAATAAAGGTTAAAACTGCTTTCAATTCCATATCTTCCTAAAAAAATTGATATTAATGATATTTTCCGTTTTTAACTGATTTAATGTTTAAATTTTAAAATTTTAATGTTAAAATAAAAATAAAGAAGCTAATTTAATAATATGTTTTCTGGAGTTGCTTTGCTTTGTTTCAAGAAATTATTCGAAAACGAACATTTCTCTCTGATGTATTAATGTATGCCGCGAACTCCCCTAATATTTTCTGTAGCAAATTAGTTCCTCTGTAGTGATTAAATAATCAGGAGAATAATAAGGACATAAGTATGCTAATGAGGAAAAGTAATTTCACTTCAAGTTTCAAATTACCAAAACCTAGATAAACATTCATTTCGTTTAACAGACGTTGGTATGCGGGTTGTAAAAGCTGTTTGCCCGATATTTTCGCCCCGAACTGCATCAGTTAAACTTCTGTGCTGTCCCAAATTACTTTGAGAATCATTAAATTCATTCATTTTGCGATTAGCTTAAACCATCATTATTTATAACGCATCTGAATGTTAAGTATTTATGCGAAGAATGTTATTTATTCAGCTGGAGGGCCATTTGTTATAGTTGGTACTTTAACCAACAGTTTATGAGGTGCGGGCATTTATGAAATTCCAAAACTTACCACACATGAAACGAAAGCATTTCATATGTATATAAAGCAAAAGCAAATTACTTGAATTGGAGGTTAAATTAATGTGTGTCCTTGGTTAGCCTTCAGTTTCTGAGATTTGCTGATTTTTTAAAAACATGGAAATTTTGCTATACATATGGACATTTTGAAACTTCTCAAAAGTCATTTTATACTTGATAGTTTAACTAACAGTATATGAGGTGCGAGCATTTATGAATTCCACAAACTTACCACAAATGAAATGAAAACATTTCAAATGTTTATAAAAGAAAAGCAAATGATGAATTGGAGGTCAAATTAATGGTAGTCCTTGGCTAGGTTTCATTTTTTGAACTTTGATTTTTCTTTAAAAAAATGGAAATTTTGCAATATATGGACATTTAAGGTGTCTCGAATGTCAGTCATAAATATGTGTGTCTGAAACTAAACAGGCACACATACATTAAAAATAAAAAGGTTTTAGAAAAGAGCCTTTTAAAGTATTCCAAACAGAAGAACTTTTAATCAAAAATATGAAAACCAAGACAAAAACTACGTAACAGTTTGAAGGACATATTTTATTACACAAATCAAACTGAATCATTAATCAGCTTTATAGTTGTCTGAACTTTTTACTGAATATTTAGAAAACATTTTCTAGCAAATTTTATCCTAACTTCTGAGGATTTTAAGACTTTATTTTGAAGTTCCTATATTTTCGATTTTAAGATGTCTTTGTTACATTTTAGAAAACATATAAAGACGTATTTTAATAGTTAAACATAGATTTTGATACAACCTATTAGGAAGATAGCAGGAATGGTAAAGGAAATCAAAAATTTAATTTATTAATTCTGAAATATTTTTGCACACTCATAAAATAAATACATTAATGCACATTTTTATTTCATCTGATGAAAGCTGGCTGAGCCAATTCAGAAATTTAATTAATTATCCCATTTAAGAGTATTTTATGTTAATTTCAAAGCATATGCTGAGTGAATATTTAGATTTATTTAATAAATTAAATTAATCGAATTCGAAAATTTAATAAATACATGTTAAGTAATATTTAAAGTTTTCTTCATAAATGTAGTTTGGATAATAATTAATAACATATTTTTTATTTTTTTACTGAATCCTTTTAAGCAAATTTCTGAAATTATTTAGTGAATATTTTAAATTTTACTAAGAAATTCACGTTGATTGAGTTTCAAATTTAACAAATAATTCTAAGATTAAATTTATCAACTTATATATCTAAGTCAAAGATTATTGTTAGATAAGATTAACATTATCTTAATACATGTTACGTGACATTTAATAAAGATGTATTTAACTAATTTTGTTAATTTATTTTTTAATTATTAAATAAATCTATATTAAGGGAATTTTGAAAAAAAATAATTTATAAATTCCAAATATTTATTCATAAATTATGATTTCAGTTGTAAATTTAGTTATAAATTTTGAAATTTATTTTATAAATCTATGTTAATTTATTTTTAGACGTACTTAAGTACATTTATTTTATGTTTAAAGAATTTATACTTTTATTACTGTTTATTGCACAGTGAATTCATATTTAATAAATTGTTAAACTAATTCATGCGTAAATTTTTTTTAATTTAATTACTATTTATTGGACACTGAATACATATTTAATAAATTGTTCAAAGTGAATATATAAACTTAAGTAATAAATTTATATTAAATAAATTTTAAAATCTACGCAATTATTCAATGTTAACGACTAATTGAGTAGTTATAAATTACTTTTAATTAAAAAAAGATAAATTACATTAAATTAATAACAATTAATTGAGTTTTTAAATTTACTTACCAATTACACCTTAAGAAAGGGAGATTTTTTTTTCTTCTTTTTAATAATTCAGCACTAACAAATGAGGTTAAATCAATGAATCTGTTTTAAAATGAAGATCAACTGATAGAAACATATTTTATAATTAGGAAAATTGAGTATAAATTTCAAAATTATTTTCTAGGGATAGAAAAGTCTACCGAGGAAATTCAAACAAATCTTAATTAGTATTCTTCCAATAAATAACATCCTTAAAGTCCCGCTTTTAAATCAGAAATTCCCTAACGAAGCCGATCTTTGCAAATAAACCAAACAAAACAATTGGTAGCAAAACATGGCGGACGTTTATTTTCATTTTTTATTAAAAGAATCTTACTCGAAATCGCAATTAGCTTTCTAGAAATAGATGAGAATCGCAAAGGCTTTCTTCTTTCATTTACGTCAAATTTGTTTGAACATTTTTGCATTTCCTGGAATTTAAACAAATAAAATATTTCTTTACTTTATGAAAAAAAAATAACTAATTAGATTAAGTTCGTGGAATGATTTCAGTAAGTCGCGTACTTTCGATGGGATATGACAAAATAATGATAAGGGAGAAGTCTAAGTATTCAGCAAATAAATATAAAATGATAAAAAGTTGATTTATTAGAATAACTTGCATTCGTTAAAAAAATGAAGTTGGTACATGATGATACAATGCATTTCTAATTAATGTGAATGCTAATAAAATCAAAGAATTCTTTATATCATAACATAAAGATAGAAATTCTTATTTTTAGAAAATTTTAGTATAATGATATGTACAATTTTATTGTATTAATATAGTAATATATTAATTGTATAATAATGGTTCTTAAAAGACCATTCTTTGAATTATATTTTCGTTGAATGAAATTATAAAATTATAGAAACAGCTTGCAATTGCAAAAAAAAGAAAAAAAATCGTTTGGTTCTTGTTTATGAAGGCAAGAACATTAAAAAATTGTATTTAAATCTTCAAAGGAATTAAAGCAGATGAAATAAAAATCGGTAATAAATAAATAAATAAACTTTTGAAATAGTTTTTTAACAATGAACCTAAAAGCAATTTTCGAATTAAAGAAACATTTTTGTATACAACTAAAGTAAAGAAATGTAATTTAAATATAACAAAGCTTTAGTAATTTTAAATTCAAGCTTATAAACAAATCTTAAATTCAAGCTTATAAACAAATATAAAATAATGGTTGTGCTACTTATGACAATGAAAATATAATTTTTATTAATTGAAAATTAACTATTTAATGGATTATCGGCCCTTTCACTGAAATCATTCTTAAACATCGGAATATTTGCGATCAAGCTTTGAAGAAAAATAATTCAATACTTTAGAATTTTATAAGATAGGCAAATTGGCGTTTCAATTTTATTTATGTACAAGCTTTTAAAAAGATATAAAACCCGAGAATGAATAGAAAATGAAAAACAAAATCACATTCTATACTAAATGAATTCTTTTATGATCTTCTTACTCTTTAGTTTTAAGAAAATGTTAATTAATAAAAATGTTTTCTAAGTTTCTTGATAATTTATGTCACGAATATTTAATTTTTATTATTTTCTTATTCTAAAGTGGAAAAAAATATTTTAATAAAACAAAGAATAAATTAATTACGAGTTGAAATAAATTTCATCAGATATAATAAGATCAGAGATAATTAAAAAAAGAGTAAATATCACGAAATCGATGAATTTTTAATTAATTCCTAATTGCATTAAGAATAATTAATTAAATAAACTAACTCAAACCCGTAAAACTAGAGTGGAACTGCATTTTTTTAAATTTTATTTTAAAAAGTGCACTTTCAATTAATTTTGTAATAATATTCTCAGATATATAAAAGATGTTTAGCAAAGAAAAAAAAATAGATAAAATACTTTGCATTAAAGTATGTATGGGAGACAAAATTTATTTATGATAAAACTAAAAGAAAATTCTGAATAAAAATGCGAATTATTCTTTTAAATATTGTAACAGATAAAAATCGTTAAATAATTTGAACCAGCTTCGTATGTTCACTTTAAAAAAATCCGATGTATTAATACAAAATGAGTAATAATTAAAACTTATTTATTTATTTTTATTTTAAATCAATTCAAATAGAAATATTTCACGTGATTCCTTGCAATTATGCATGGTTTATCTTACGGCTTCTTTTAATTATGTAATAATTAATTGCGAATCTTTTCAGTCCTTTTTGAAGAGAAGATAATAGATGGATTTAATTTTAAAATAGAATTTTTCTTCTTGAAATTAATATAGCAATTCAAATTGATTAATAATTAAATAAATTAAAATTAAAAACATCAACTGTAGAAAAAAAGCCAAAATTAATATAAGTACTCATTTTCAAAGTTTAATTTGCGTAACTCAGTGAAATCCGTTCACTCCCTATACTTTCTTTGTGTAATGTTGATTTTATTTTGTATGCAAGTACACTGTACATCAACCTCCAGTTAAATATGAGGAACACGTGCAAATATATTTATTATATAATTGTATAATCATTGTAATTGGCTCATTGCGATGTCAGTTATTTTGAATTTCTTTCAAACAAAAATCTTAATTTTATATTTTGAAATTTAAACCTTTTTTTTTACTTAATATTGACTGACACATTGAAGAAAATATTAGAACTAATCTGCTTTTCTACTTTTCAAGAGATCATAGGAATTGTAGATTTAACTGTTGGATATCATTTATATATATAAAGTGAACGTGGTCTCTCCAAATCTTACTCGCGTACCCTCTAATACTCACAACAGAAAAAATAGTGCATCTTGGGTAAGCTTGCGAATGTCTTACTTGGAATTGAGGAATAATTGAAAAATGAAATATAAATTTTTAGCATGAACCTAACATTTTACTGAATCAATTAAGTGATCGTTAGGGATTCTTTATGGCAATTAATCTCTGACGTGTAGTAAATTTACAAGCACCCGAAATTTAAATATGTATTTTACACACCCTTTTTCCTTGATATAAAACTATACTTGTAATCGCAAGATCAGTACCAAATACCATTTATTAAATTTTAACTTTTTTGAATTATCAAGTTCATATGCATAAGAATGTACAGACAGACAGACGGGAAAGCCTTAGAGGGATTTGGTTCAAACCTATTTGAGAATTTACTCTTTAAATGCTAAATCTGTATGCCAAATTTCATCTGTCTAGCTCTTTACGTTTTTGTATTTAGCAAATACACTTGTACTCAAATAGATGGGCAGACTTCTTTCGAATGCATTTCGTTAAAATTTTGATGCTGATCTTCAACCATACCAAATTTCATTTGCATTGTTCAAAGAGTTTCTTGAGAAATCGTATTCACAGACAAATATATATAATTCCAAAACTCTGTCATGAGTCTCTAGCTTCCAGGCTAGTTTGAAACCTGGAGATTCTTCTAAATCTCGAGTTCGAATTTTTTGACGATTACATTTTGTATACGAGGACGTAAAACTGCTGGGGAGTAAAGGAGGTAAGTGTTTCACAATACATTCTATTCATATTATAGAATATTTCATTCTTGTTTCAAATACTTACTTTAAATAAATATAATAATATATTAATTGCTGATACTATTCTGTCTTTATAACTCTACTTATCCAATGACTAGGATGGCTAGGTGAAAGTACAATATATCATTTTAATTTGGTATCTTTCAGGGCATAAGAACATAAAATTGCATAGAATATAATAAATGCTTTTACCGTATATGAAATGTTTGAAATTAAAAGATATTAATATGATTTTAAGAAATATCAATGGAAAATGAAAAAAATTATATAACTATTCGTCCTCCCAAAATGTGTAATTACAAACATATTTCTGCTCGCATCTCTTATTCTTTACGTTCATTATTTATCAGTCTTTCAGTTCATAAAAAATCGTCGAAATTGTTTTCAAACCTCTACAACAGTATTTCACTTTGGTAATGATACCATTTTATTGCTATAATTCTAAAATATTTTCATATCAAATGTGGTAGCTCTAGTGGTAAAACTATTGACCTGTTGATAGCCAACACACATACATGCACTGTTCTTTGTTAGTATTAGAGATAGAAATGCAAGCTGTGCCTCCACTTGAGATGTAGCTACATATGTAATTTTAGTATCTACTTCAATAATATTCAATAACAAAAAAAAAAATTTCATAGTCAAATTATCAATGCTATGTTGTATTCTACTTAAATAATGCATAGATCTTTATGTTTTGAAGTTACACTTTTTTAATATTAGAATAATCTTCTTTTTGTATAGTCAATGTCTCAATCAGTTGCCCTATTGCGGAATGGTTGACAGTATAAATTCTTTTTTTTTGCAGTGGAACGCCAAGCGAATTAAACTATTAACCGCTAGAGTTCTTTAAATATGTTTATACATTTTGAATTATCTTACACTGGGCTTTGTTATTTACCATCAGAATCATAAATGTTAGCAGTTATTAAAGCATTTATTGATTGAATCTTTTTTCTTGAAAATTAATTGCAAGAAAGAGTATTTTTGCATTAGCATCACAATTTTACAATTTATACTGATGAAATTAATGAACCATAGTTTGAATGTAAGAACAGTATTGAACTCCAACTATAATCTCCGAATCTCACTTGTATGGATTTCTCCTTTCTGTGAAACATGAAACAAATTCTACAGCTCAAGAACAACTGCGTGTAACAATTTCAAATCTTTCATTGAGGGAGAATGTATCCAAATATGAAATAAATGTTGTTATACTGTCCTTTGGTTTCTACAGTATCATCTTAACAGCAGTAGTCTATATTTCTAAGATTTATAGATTAAATAAAGAAAAGGTTAGATAGTAGTGAAACTTAAAATGATCTGATTTAGTATCAATTCTTAGAAAATACCATAATAGAATTTCAAAAGTATCAAAAGAGCTCCCTAAATTATTTGAAAGAAAGATTCATCCTCAAAATGTCATTCTAAAATTATACTTTACATCTTTACTGGAATGACCAAAAATGGTACATCAATCAGCCGTGCTTCCAAATCTAGCCCCTCCATGCACATCTGAGTATTCTCTGCTCTCCCTCCCTAGTGGGTTGTAACGCTGCATAGAGGCAGGCACCATGGGGCGGTATGATATATCTACTGAAGAGGCATCTTAATATGCAAATGGCCGACCGTAGCTAAGTTTTCGGGAATTTAGTTCCTGCGAGTGGCAGCAACCGATTCAAGGGGTGAGATTAATTAGCTCGGAACACACCCCCTCGCACGCGCAGGGCATGCCGGGAAGAGGCGATATCTGGGCCAGCAGAACCGTCTCATGAACACGCCAACGCCTTGAAGTCATTTCTTTTTCAGAAGTCAGCCTTTCTTTCCGATTTTTTGAATTAGAGAGCTTAAAGTGTTAAATTTCCTTGCAGAAAAAATTTGAAATAAATAAAATTTCAAATAAATAAAAATATCGTTTGGTAGGATTATGAAAGTCAAGAGATGCCAGACGATAAAAATTTTCGAGTTGGAAACGAAGAGAAAAGTCTGAAATAAAAATGTTGGAAACTTTTTTTTTTCGTTTCGGGATCAATTACGTCAAAAAAGGATTAGAAGAGGCTGGCTTGTTTTGAAATGCTGATTTTTTGCCGCTTAGCATTTTTGTATGAATAGATTTTTAAGTTTTATAAAGACTGTTTTATCGTGAAAAATCTAAATAAAAAGTTTTTGCTTTAAAAGTGTCTCGACAATGAATTTCTGTTCTAAAAAGATTCTTTGGCGCCATTTTAATAAAATATCGATCCACTCTTAAGATAGTTCTTAAAGCAATTCATTGTTAACTTTTTTAAGCAACAGATAATGGATGAATTGTTAATGTTCTTTAACATTTTTTCAAAAATTTAAGCACTTTTCCAATTAAAAAGTTTTTACCATAATTTGTATTTAATGATTTTTTTTGTAACCCTTTATTTGTAATTGACTACAAAAAAAATATTATTTCTTCGGATTTATAATTCAAATCAGTTTAATTTATTTATTTAAAAAAATTTTATTGGCCTTAATCTTTATTAATCTTGTGTCTTTTAATATTTATGCAATATTGACTCACCGAATTTGAATTTTAATTATTATTCGGTTTGACAATAATTTTCTCTAGCTTTCTATGTTTAATGAACTTAGTACTAATTTGGTTATCCATATTGAAAACCTGATATTAGCCATTTTAATCCATTTCTTTTAGTTACACATATAATTTTTTTATCTGTGAAATTTCTATATTCTTTGTAATAAGAATCCAGTGCAAGATTAGCATTTAATTAATATTTACCGAGATATGACTGGCGGATAGAGTGCGGATTAAGTCTTCTGCTAACTATAACTACGAGAACTAATTTAAATGAAAATGATTTACTTTCTAATGTATTTTGAATTGTTTGTTATTAAATGCATCATTTAATATTATTATATTAGTAGCTATTATTATTATGTTTGTACCTTGCTATTATTATTGTAGTCATGTAGGTAAGTACATATTCCGTATTTATTATTAAGTTATACTAAATATTGTAGAACTTTTTTAAAAATCACCACACCCATGCCACAGGGTGGACCGCAACACCTTGAAAAAATTAGAAGTAGCTCGTATCCTGGAAAAGTCTGTCCACCCCTGTGCTGGAGTTTTAAAATTGTGTGCAAACGAAACAAAATATCAAGAGAATAAACTAAACTTTAAGCAAATATTGATTTAAACCGATCGATTATCTGATAATTGGCATCATCAAGATAATTTTTATATTTTCAGAATTTAGTGAATTAATCGATTAACTTTTATTAAATCTCGATTCGATATAAATAGCAAATTTGATTTTTAAAAAAAACTTTAAAAGAAAAACTGTTTTTAAAATTCAAAAAATATTTATATTATAAGGAATTAAAATTTAATAATTAATCAATACAAATTAAATTCAAAAGAATAAGATATAAGAAAGCTATTTATAAAACATTACTAGTGTCCTGAAAATAAAAAAAAAGTAGTTTTTTTTTAAGAAAAAAAAATCTGGTGATGAAATCAAAAATCATAAAAGCATATGGAGCTAAAATCATTTTATAAGGGAATTAACTCACAGCAAAAATATAAGGAACAATTTTTTTTAAATATTAATTAAAAATTAAAATATAGTAAATGTAATCAAAATTCAAATTTTTAGAGACTATTTACTTTAATGTCTTGATTTCCACACTTTTTATAAAATATTATTTCCTAATTTTTGGTTAAAACTGTTTTATTTTTTAATTTTCAGGAAACATAGTTAATAAAAAAATCAAAACCACATAAATTCTTTGAAGATTTGATTCCTTAATATTTTAATATTTCTATATGCATGAAAGAAAAATAAAATGGATTCTTCGAAATGCAAGATCACCTCGTTTTTAATACAATGTCAATATGCAACATAAAATGACAGACGTATCCCAATCTCCCCCACCCTTTGATAAAATCTATGCATCACTCTCGATATTTCTGGAATTCAGATATGTTGCCAAAGAATTTCTCGATCCGGCGAAGTTTTCCTGTCCTGTCCAGGAAAAGTGCGTTCTGGGACTCCAGCTATCCCACCGCCATCTATCGGAAATCAATTTCCCTCGACCACAAGAGAACAGACATTGATTACGTAATCTAAGGCAATATCTGTCACGGATGAACTTTTTCCACCGGTTTTACCACAAATGTGATCAAATGGAACAAGAAATGCCCGCTCGATATATCGGGCGAGAGAGTTTTTGGAGTTACAATTAACCAGATTCCAATCAGGATAAGTTGTCCCGTACAAATATTCTCTTTTCTTCTGTCCAAGTTTTCTCTTGACTTGCATTGATTCATTCAAATGGAATTTCTATTATGTTCTATTGAATTGCTTTTCTGGAAGAGAATGGAAAATAAGATGTCCGATTTCTTTTTCTTTTTCAAGCTTCGATGAATCTTAAAAGAAAGACAAAAATATAGAACAAAATCAATTTGTTACTAAAAATATAAGCAATCGTGGTTAATTTTAAACATAGGCGCCATGAATATTTGTAAATTTATCACATCATTGAATCAGTTTCTCGATTCCTTTTTCTAGAAACGTTGCCATTAGTGATGTGATATAGAGTTTTAGAAGAGGAGGGAGAATAGAGTTTTAGAGGACGTTCCTTTTGAGGCTGCTCATTTGTCTGGAATTTTTTAGCATTTTAGCCTTTTCTTCAAATTAAGATAGAGATAAAAATCATTTGACTTTAAGCCGTTTTTCCAGGAAGGGTTACAAGGATATAAAACTGTAGCAACTAAAGATATTGTATAACTAATAGACTGAGTCTTCCGAAAGAAACTTAGGATGCTGGAATACCAGATGAACTTGGTCATCCAAAATACCAAACTTACGACCAAGTTATTCAAAAGAGACTTAGGATACTGGAATCTTTAATAACGAGTTGTCAGTCCGGCATACCAAATTGTTACGTTGGAAATTGATTATTTAGACATACCTCCTCCATATTCTTTCTTTAAAAAATCAAAAGAACTTCTAAACTAATGAGGGGCTTTAAAGGAATGATAAATCCCATCTCACATCTTGACAGCAACATTTTTTCAAAGAAATGGTCAAGAACTTGATTCATCGATAAAAAGTAAGCATGTTTGTACGTAACTTTAGGTAATAAATTCATTTTGTTTTTTTATGACTGAATCTTTTATGATCCGTTGGAGCTTGGAAAGAAAAAGGCTTTTGTACTTTTGGATTTAAAAATTTTTGTGATAAAATTGTCCAACAAAATGAAGTCATCTCATACGATGTCAAAATCATGTAGGAGATGTAACTGCGTATGTCATCTCACATATATTTGCACATCTACTGACATTACAATCCGGTTTAAGAAATATGCCATCAAAGTGCATTTTTTGATGGAGTCAAATGATGTCAGAAACATATACAAAATATAATTACACATACTATCTGCCCTAAGCTACTCTGTGGTCACATAATCTCATAGTCACATAATCTTATAATTCCAAGAAAAATTATTCGAACAATACTTCAACTAATATTTAGTACATAAGGAAAATTTTTTATAATTCTGAATAAAATATTTTGAAAAGGAAATACACCATGAAATGTACCATATAATGTCATGAAATACACCAATAAAATATACCAGGACGACAAATTTAATCTCTATTTACCGAATTATCAATTATCCGATGCGATTAAGGCCGTATTCATCTCGAATATTCGGGGTTCTAATGATCCCTGTAGTCTAATCTTTACCTAAATTAGAAGTGAAAAAGAAATGCCTCATCGATTCTGATTGATTAATTCAATAATTTCCGGGTTGAAATAAAATAACTGGTCGGGAATTTTAAGTAATTTACCTAATGAAATTTTGTTTAATATTGTGGTTACCAGGGAGCATTTTTCAAAAGACAAACTTCTCCTTACATATTGTATATCAAAGGGAAAAGCTGTTTTACAGATATTCTTACAATTGTTCATATTTGCAGCACTATAGCAAAGAAATATTTATAATATTAGTAAAGGAAATTTTTCTCATACATTTTGCTCGTAATATCATAACATATTCTTACGTTTATATAACTGAGTTGTATTTTTAAAACTGGGTTAATTCTATGTGTATTTGAAAAAAGGTTGAGAGACAATTTTATAAGATTTTGGAAAATTCATGTTTTTTATAAAATACTGAGAAATATGGAAATTGGGGAAAATATATATATATATAAACACTTATCTAATAATAATAAAAGTTGTGGAGGATCTTTTATGATTAAATTTTTCTGAATCTAGGTTGTTTAAGGAGTAATATCGGATAATAAGTCTCTATTTTATTTACAAATATTGCTGAAACAAATACATTCCTTTTCAATATTTATCGTTGTAATTTATCACTTGCTTTTATTTAATTTGACTTGTTTCACGTTTGTAAAAGTTCAATAATCGATTCATCATTTTTTAATCGATTTGCATTTAAATTTTGACGCATAAGAGTTTTTTGAGGTTTTTAACAATTGATAATTTCGATAAAATTAAGATATTTAATATTTTCAGTACATAATTGTCAGTCAGTCACGTAATTTGAATTAAATTTTATGTGTAAATGAGACCATAAGAATATGCATTTGACAAAAACAATATCGCTATTCAATAATATTTGTAATAATTAATTATGAATTTTATTAATAAATCTTTAATATAATTCACCATATTTAATAAAAACGAAAAATAATTTAAAAATTAAAAGAAGTATTTTTATAAAAAAAATTAAAATATTTTCTGTATCAAAACTATGGACGTTGACACAAATTCGTAAAATCAGAGATATTAATAATAATAATGTAAAAATTTATAAATACATTGTTTATATACAGTGCCATATTTTTAATAAAATAATTATTTTTTTTAATTGTAGAGATACAAATAAACAACGTGATTGCAAATTCTTCTTTATTATTTTTAAATTAGCTTTGCTTTTTAAAAACTTTCTTAATCCTTTATTTCGTATCCCAAATGCAGCTCTTTTCCTATTTTCCAACATTGTAATATCCTTTCTCTTATCCTTCTCAAAACCTATTTTAACGGATTCTTACACATTCCAACGAACCATTTCTGTCAATCGTAACACAAAAAAGGAGAAGAAATATACGAAATAAATCCATCTTTGTCTACTATTTCTTTTCCTAACTATTTATTTCACCTTCCCAGAATTCCACAGCCTCGACACCTGTGAGATACGGGCAGTCGCAATAACATTTCATCACTGACAACCACACCTGAGGAACAACCAGCAACAACACACGAATCATTATTCCAACACTAAGGCATAAAAAAAATTCCAACAGGCGTATGTTATATCCCTAATTACACTTCATGCATATTTTAGCATGCCAAAAATGATTCCCAGCGCCTTAAATCTAACGAATAATTTGCAAAAATAATTAAATGGAATGCTGAAATGAGGGAAGGAAATTAAGAGACTTATGTCAACTAATATGAGTATAATGATTTAGGCGTTGGTTCAGATATTTGATAATGATAACGTTTTTTAGGGTAGTTTCCGTAAGTGGATTACTTGAAGCTTTTAATTTTCATTAGATTATGCTTGTGTAAAGTAAAAGAATAAAAAGGTGAAGATGTCAGCTGGAAATGGATGACTTAGTGATAGGGATTCTTAAACATTTTGCATTCGCGTCCCCTTTTCGATTAAAAAAGGCAAGAGACTCCTCTTTTAGCTGAAAGAGTTCTTCGTGATAAATGAGGAGGAGGTATGAATCTGGAAATGAGGATTTAATTGGAAGTTATTACACTTTTGGGAACAAATTTTAAAAAGCAATTTTTGAAACGTTTTACAGAAAAATTCAAATATCTGCAGTTTTACTTTCTCGTGTACGAAGTATAATGACAGAAAATTTTATAAGTGTCAAAAAATTCGATCTCGTGATTTTGACAAACCTACACATTTCAGAACTCAACGAATCTGGAAAAAAAAATTAGAATTTTGTTTGTCTGTCAATATGATAATATTAAAAAAAATGCTTTGAGCTAAACAATTGAAATTTGGAATTACGTTCTTGCACTAAATTTAAGGATTTTTACAGCAGAATCAAAGATTTTTATATGAATTCATTTTACAAAAAAAAAAAAAAAAAACTAATTTGCACATGTACCTCAGAGCAAAGCACAATAACTATAAAACGTAAAAAATTAGCTCAATGTTATTTGGTTTACAGCTTTAGCATATAAAATGTAGATTTGTATCGAATTTCGAACCAAAGTTGTAGATCTCCGTCTTTCGCCAGTTCATTTACATGCCTGTACATATAATAAATTAAAAACGCAATATCCTAGGTAAATGAGATTTCATATGATACCGTGTTACTAAAATTGTAATTATGTGCAAATTTCGGTTTTAATCGCTGGTAAAAAAAAAAGTATCAAAAAATGCATACTCGGTTTCCTTGCCATTATGAAGTTAAAACGCTCATTTGCTAGAGTTTGAAAGTAAAACTCTGAATATCTTGTGAATATCTGAATCTTGAGACAATTACATTCTTGCTCGATTTTCGCAATTTTTATGCAGAGAGAATAGAAATAGAGATATTTCCACTGGTTAAATACTGAATTAAAATTTTATATTAAAAAGAGTGATTGAATGGAAAATTTCAAAACATTTTATGCTGTTTTACGTTAAGTAACATAATGAATTTCTGATATAAACTTCAGCTGTATGGCGCCTTTAATAATGATATTGCGAAGAAAATATTCGTTTCGTATCGATTAAACTCAAAATTTGGTAATGATTTGCAATTTATTGTCTAGACATCTAGTGAAAGATTGTAAATATAAATAGTGCATCTGCTAGTAACGTCAGCGAGTTCAATCTATTTGGAACTGTTTTTGATGTAAAATGAGTTTACTTTTTTAATTAAAATGCAGGTTTTTTTTTAAATTTATTCTACCTTCAGTATTCAATGAAACTGCAGTGGCAACAAGACAACATACTAAATTATATTATATAGCTTTTCATATTTTCTGTTATTCTTATGTTTAAAACCATAGAACAAAGAACACAGAGATAGGTAATATACTCTCTAATATTTTTAATCCAAAACTAGGCAAAAATTGTCGAAAGAATTATAAAGTGCATGTGCTAAAATTAAACTTCTAACATGTTGTGTTTTAAATGCTGTGTTTACTTACATTTGATGCCGATACTCATTTTTCAATATAAATTTTTATGCAAGATTTTATTTATCTATTTTTTTAAATTTATTTATTTGCGTATTGACGTTTTCTGCTTACATGTCAAATGAACGAGTAAAGAAACTGTTCATCCATTAAAACTTTTCTCCAGATTTTGACAATTTGGGTCAAAGACTGCCAGTTTATTCTTCTAATTCATTCCATTTTTCAATTGTCTGTTCTCAAACAGATATATTTCCCTAAAAGATCCTGCTATCATATTCAGATAGATTTGAAGCGTAGAGATTTAATCTTTTGTTACAATATCCTTTGTTTACACAGGGTTTACCAAAAAAGAAGAAGAAGTGCTTATTCCCTTAAATCTTGCATCTAGACATATGCACCCAATTACAAAGTTTCCTTAAACAAGATGGGAAAATCGTATGAAAATACTATAACTTCAATAGAAGTTGTTAAAAAAAATTTAAAAATAATTTTTATACGGCCCCCAGAGTCTAAAAGTGTTATTCAATAAAGATATACTTTTACATGCGTACAATTTTAAGTTTTTATCTGCAAAATTAGCAGAGATACGTTTATTTTCTTTATTTAAACGAGCTTATCAAAAATTTAGGGGGAAACATTTATTTTAGAAATGCAAATTTATTCAGTACATAAAAATTATCAATAAGAGTATATTTGTCTGGTAGTACATCATTTAATTATCATGAATCAAACTTAATTTGCTAATAATGCATTGTGTTATTCACTATGAATTGCCGTCTGTTATAAAGTCGACTGAATAAAGAAGAGAAGAGAAACTAAATATGTAAGTTATCCCAGACAAGTAATACAATATCAAAAGAAAAAAATTCTTTGCTTGGAATTATATCTGATACTAAGTTCTTCTAAAAAAATAATGTATTTCATACTGAGGAACATTTTGAAATTCTCATTATTTTTACTTCCTGTTGGATTGTAAATATTACTATTGTAATTTAAATTTTATTATATTACGTATATGCAAGTATTGTTAAAAGATTACAATTTTGTGTAAGAAGTGAATTTATTTATTTTGAACCAACTTTCTGAACAATTCAATTAATGTATTATTTGGATATTATAAAAAATATAATAAGAATTAATAAATGCATTATTGTTTTCTGCTTCCCTTCTTTTTAGTAAAGTTTAAAGTTTTGTGAACGCTATTAATGTATTATTTGATCATATTTTAAATTCAATAAGAATTAATAAATACATCGTATTTTTTGTTTCGCCCCTTTAATAACATACTGCAATATGTATATTATCCCTTAAATATGCATCGGAAAACTCATTCACTCATCTGCCAGAAGTATAAAAAAAATCGTCTGCATTTTAATATCTCTGCAAATTGTATAGAGAGAAGCGAAACTGTATGTCCATAGATGAATGTAAGAAAAATGTTAATTTTATTTAATTTACATTTTTACAGTGTGGAAACTGTATAAAATTATTTTTAACTTTTTATTATTAACCTCTCAAAATTCAAAATGTATTCATGCAATTGATTACCTTATTTAATAAAACTTGCAGACTAGAAGTATGCGTTTAGTGTAATATTTAAGGAAATAAGTGCTTATTTCACTTTTTTGACACACGTTGTAAATTTTATATGAGAAACTGAGAAAAAAACCTTGTTTAGTTTATAATATAGAGAAAATAATGAAAAATATTTATTGATATGTTACGGTAACGCAAATATTCCTGACGAACAAAATTCATGAATTTTAAATTTCAATTGCACCGAGACGGGATTCATAGATATGAAAATCTCAAATTCCAATTTTATCTTCAGACAAAATTCTTTTTATTGGGGCAAATATGATTTTATATTATAAATAGAAATGCAAAAATTCTATTTTCATGAAAATGATAGTTATGGTTGATATAAAACATTTTTTTAAAAAAAATTGGAGAATATAGAATTATAAAACTTCATCCAAATTTTATTGTATAGATGAAAAAAAATTTTCGTATTTCCAGGAATTAGGACTTTGAAACAGAATATACTACATTGATACTTCGAGGTACTAAAAAGAAAACGCATTTAAGAACATTGAAATAGCTCCACGTTATTATCGTGGCTGTTTGCTATTCGGAAAACCATGGTCTGATAAAGAAGACAGTTCACAAAACTTTAATCCTGCTCTTATCATAATCCCCACAAAAATATTAGAATTTTCATCCAAGGACTTCATACTTAGTCATTACTAAATATTCACTTGTCTATATAGACAAAATATGAAAAACTGTTATCTTTTGATCTCTTTGCGAGATAACTATGGATTTCGCTTATCAATATAGGCACATCATTATTTTTTTCCAACTAATAACATTATAATCATTAATTTTTTTAAAAAATCTGTTAATGTTTGGAGGCTACACACAATCAGTAAATTATGCTATGCAGGATACAAAATGTTACACTTAAAAAATATTGTGCTTTACTTCTTCCTGTCTATGGAAGACCTTTATAAAATTTTTAGATTTTTATTTTAAAATTACTTAAAATATTTAAGTTTTTTTTTCGACAACTTGAGAGCATTTCATTGCACAAAAAACATCAGTACATTACTTTAATCATTACATCAAACAATGTACTGAACATCAGTACATTAATACATTACTTTAATCAGTACATCAAACAATGTACTGAACATCAGTACATTAGTACATTACTTTAATCAGTACATCAAACAATGTACTGAACATCAGTACATTAGTACATTACTTTAATCAGTACATCAAACAATGTACTGAACATCAGTACATTAGTACATTACTTTTCAGTACATTACTTTCAAAACATCAGTACATTACTTTCAAAACATCAGTACATTACTTTCAAAACATCAGTACATTACTTTTCAGTACATTACTTTCAAAACATCAGTACATTACTTTTCAGTACATTACTTTCAAAACATCAGTACATTACTTTTCAGTACATTACTTTCAAAACATCAGTACATTACTTTTCAGTACATTACTTTCAAAACATCAGTACATTACTTTTCAATTATAACCATTTTATTTTCATACGATATTTTTTTCTTTAATTTTATTAAATTTTTAAACCTGCTTCTAAGTATATTTTACTAATCCTCGTTTTAGTAACATACTTTATACCTAAGTGCATTATAAATGAATTGAATAGCTCTTTTGCATACAATTTATCGTCCCTTTGAAATTAAAAGTAAATTTAAAATTAAAATAAGGACAAGCAAATCTAACTAAAAATATTATCATGCTGGACATTTCAAACTAAAAATTCAAATATCCTTTAATTTTTTTTTCCAACAGCAATATATCAATCAGTTTGGATAGAACATATTTACCTCTAGGCAGAGGAGAGGACAGTTACATTTTATGTATTTTTTAATATTTAATTATTTTATTTATTGTGCCTTTCATTTCATCTAGAACTGAAATGATAAATTCTGCTACTTTTATAGCCAGTAGGTTTTATATCTACCATATGCTTAAATGATAGTTTAACCCTTCATTAACCATGGGCGATCTTTCTGAATATTTGTGTATATTTTGCGTCTTTCTTAAAATCAATAGATAAAGGTATTGAATTCTTTTTGTATTATTTTACTTCATAGACCTTCCACGAATGACGATTATCATCAATCACTTATCACCATAGTCTAGAAATCACAATTCAAATCTCTTAGATCGCCACACTTAAAATCTTAATTTCTGCATTTTTTTTTCTTTGTTTGTTGTTCAAACATTTTAAGTCTCGACTTTATAATTGTTTATTATTAGTCGCTTTGGATTAAAAGACAAGAATTCTTGGACACAAAACAATCAATTTTCATATTCAATATGGGGACGGCAAATAAATAAAAATACAGAAAAATATCCCTGTAGCATGGTACAGCCATGGTTATCGAATTCCTTTTCCAAACGCGTGGTCATTCACAAACAGATTAATTTGATGGCGTTAGAAATAAAACTGGTTGCCAGATGCAATAGTATAATATAAAATAATAACAAAATACACAGGGACAATACACAAAATATAATAAAAGAAAATATTATTAAAATACAAACACATCGAAACTATTATTATAAGGATTTGAATTAGTGATGAATTTCCTTTACGAACTAGGAATTCTTTTCCGAAACCGTTGCAACTACAGCTAGTACTTTTTATGTTTTCACAATATTCATTAAAAAGTTCGCCCTCTATGATAAGAAAAGTGTTCCAGAAATCTGGTGAATGATTCAATATATAATAGAACTTTACGAAATATATTTTATATTTAACAATAAAAATTAATTTTGAACTTTTTAGATAAAAAAAATAGCATGTGATCTTACAACAAATAAAATGTCACTTCTGTCAATCCTATATATTTAATATAGTTCGAACAATTTTATTTTTTTATTTTTTGGAAAAAAGCAGTTTGAAAAGTTATGAAAAATGTTGTAATAATAATTTCTGTAATATATTTTACTGAATGTCCTATATAGTCAAACATTTCGTGTCAAAACTTATTAAAAAGACTAAATGCGTAATTTTTAGAGACTGATTTTAATTCTCGCAAGTTAATTATTTAACTAATAAATATTTTAAACCAATAGTAGACTAGTTCCTCCCAAATTCCTGCAAATTGTTAAAGATTTATGTTTATAGCACAAAGCTCTTAGCAAATGTAATATATTCTTATTAATACTTCCTATATTACACCAATTCTTCATAGCTTTGATCTATATGTTATTCTTATCTAATACTGACACATTGCCATCATTGTTACCAATTCGCGTCTTAAAATATTTCGGTCCTAAAGTATCGATAGCGGAAATTTATCGATGCAAATTCGGTACTTTCGGGCCATCTACGTCACACTACAAATCACTTGAAAGCGACCAATCATCTTCGAGCGATGGCGTGAACCATGGTTTATAACCGATACCAGATTTCGTGGTAATTTGGAGTAATGGGATGATAAAATCTATGGATCTTGATTTAGAGTAATTGCTGAGATAATTCAAAGACATAAAAATGCCATAGATGACACTTAGAGCTCAATAGAGAGAATTCATCGAGCGATTTGTGTTATCAGTGGAACAAAATTTACTGCCAATATGTAGTTAAAATCTTGCTACATCAGCATATTCGTAATTGAGTAAATATTTATGGCAATACAAATAGAGTGTATCATATTTACTACATCACCCGTTTACACGATATTCTCATTAGACAAAAAATTGTTGTAGAAAATATACATTGTATTCGCAGTGATTCAATTAAAATCCAAATCAAATGCAATATCAATCGATTCTGATCATTTTATAGAACCTAGATTATTTATAAATTATTATATAATATCAAAGATAGCTTCACATATACTGAATATATATAATTATTTCAAATTTTATATAAATTCAAATATATAATAAATAATAAAAATGCTATCTAATAATGTAAATCATAGTTTTTTTTTGTGTGTGTGTGTCCAGCAATAAGCATTTAAGGAAATTTAAAAGCATTTATTTACGTTTCTCAAGAGAGAGAATATCCTTTCAATCCAAGTATTATAATCATTATTACATGTGTTTTAATTATTTAAAAAATCGGAATTTTCAAAATTTTTAAATATTATAAACTTTGTTAAATTAATGAAAATTTATATGCATTCCATAATGCACTAATGTCTTTCAAATGTTGCTGAAAGGTATACATATATCTTTGTATTAAACGACATAAATCAGTAGTTCATTGCGTTTTGAACAATAACACGTTATATTTAATACGTTATTCAATAACACGTTATATTTAATACGTTATTCAATAACACGTTATATTTAATACGTTATTCAATAACACGCTATTTAAATTAATACAGTTCATTGGTATAGTCTTATTTTCTTTTTTAGGATAGGTAGATAACGGTTCTTCTTCTACTGCGGTTAGCAGCATCAACTTTCATCCACGGTAAGACTACTAACCTTCTCCCTAAAAAAGATTTTCGATATTATTTTCAGATTTTAATTTGGATTCATGAAGCCTATGAATGTAACTTTTGAAAAAAAAAGGTTTTTAAAAATCTTAAATTATTTTTCAACGAAGCATTTCAATAAATTTCTGAATAAAAATTAAACAGAATTGCTGACTAAAAGATCATATTGGAAAATGGACAAAAAATAATTTTCTTACATAAATAAATTCCAGATACATTATTAAGGGATATTTGATATTTATCTGAATCATACACTACCTGGGCAAAGAAAAAGAAACTATTCGATAAATATTATTATCCTTTAATATACGCAAAATGCAATTGTTCTTTTTCAAATTTCAATTTGACTTCAACAACTTGCTTTTAAGATTTAAATATCAGTTATAAATCTTATAAGCAGAATTTTCATTTTTTTTCTCTATAATTGATATTGTTTCTGAATTTTTTCATCTTATTTTGAATATCTATTCATCTTTGCTTTATTCTTGTCTGTACTGTAGTATTAGTATTGAAATTTAATTCACTTACATATTCCCAAATACATTATTTGAATATTTGCAGAACTTAATTATCAGCTAATCAACTAGTTTCGTTGGATTTTTCATCTCATACATGTGGCACAAGTTAAAGCATAATTGAGAAAAAAATATTTCAAAATTTCATAATAATCTTTAAAGAAGCGTTAAAGATCAAAAATTAAAAATGTGAAAAACAATTCAAATTAAAATTTCAGATTTTTAATACCCTAATAAATAATTTTTAAAAAAACATTTTCATTATTTTTTTTCTTATTTCTGTGTATGTTTTTCCCTTTTTACAAATGAATACGCATTCCCCATGTTGAAACACATTTATACGTGTAGTGAAGTTATGCTTTTACATTATTAACATTTTAAAACATGTAACAAGTAACTTATATAAGCTGTCATAAACATTTGCATTAATTATAAATTTCGTTTCCTGGTTTTGGTCAGAATTCTTTCAAATAGTAATGCAACTCGGCCAAAAAAGCATAGCTAAACCTTTTTATTACAAAATACAGCAAATCGTTAACTCAAATAAAACAAATGGATAAAAATAAGAAAAATAAAACTAAAAAAAATGCAATTTTGATAATTTTTATACTTTAAGAAATCTTTCCAAAAATTATCCCTAGATGTCAGTTTGTATAATTCAAAAATACCTAATTACAATCCAAATAATATTTAAATAATGCCTTCCCGTCAAAACGTAACAAATGTTTTGAAAAAAAGCAGAACAATTTGCTTAATAAGTCATTTTCTACAGAAGTTTAATACAAAACAACAACTAACTTCTAAATGCAGAGCACAAGAAATTCTATGGAAGCATTCATGGAAACATTTTTAACTTCATTTCGTGTCACATTTAAACTTGAAGGATCTCACACATTCGTGACAGTAAGTGAAAAAGACCCTGCAGAGGAAATGAAATGAAAATGCAGGAGGAAAAAGAAAGAATCCTTTTTGACTTTTCTATACGCGTCGAGCGCAGTTGTGAGTCAAAATTAAATTACGTCAACTGTCTAAAAGCATTACCGCTTTCCTGACGAATAAGAAATGAAAAATAGTAGCGCTGGAGATGAAATAGTTGTTGATTACTTTCAACAAAACGCTACTTTGAAGCGAGATGTTGGTTAATGAAAAAGCCTTTGTCCCTTTCTAAAGGACTAATCGATTGAAAAATAGGTTAAAAATCTTGGTTTCAGGATGAAAAGTTAGCAAATTAATGCGCAGGATTTGTTGAAAAGAAAAATCGCATTGCCAATTTGAACTCATTCGAAAAAGCGTTTTGAAAAAAAAATGGCGACTGTCAACGCGGCTGCAAATCCGAGATCGTTTGGCGAAACAAATGTTGCCACCTCAATGCCATAAATACCAATTATCGCTATCCGTCATAATTACTTCGACTCACGCAGCGTAGCGGTGAAAAGACTTCGCCTTATCGGTTCTCCGCTTCCAAGTTTTAGAAAAATAAAAGAAGAGTTCGCTTTAATCAAAACTTCTCACCTCTTCTCGTAACCTTCTTATTTGTTTTACTCTTTCGCTAACTCCTTTTATTTCGAGGCGAGATTTTCCCTGGCCTTACACTCTATCTGCCACAATCAATTCTTTCTCACTTTCGCTCCAATTCGTGGCTGCTGGCGAAAATTCTTTTCAGCCTTAATCAGAATGAAATTGTGGCAAGCAGCTCTGGCAGCGTCGCTCGGTATTATTATTCCAAAACGATGTTCTCTTTTTGCCTTTATTTTTATCTTTGATTTTTGTTTATAATGTTACATCAAAAATTATGAAATAAAATATGTGCTAAATATTTTATCTGCAAGAATATTTTTTTTACGTCTATGTAAACTAATTCATAATCCGAAAAAGATCCTGGAATGTTGATTTTGGGAAAAATTGTTGATATTAAACTATTATATTGTATCCAATTTTCGAAACTAAGTAAATCGTTTGGCAGTTTTATCGTTTGATAAAACTGTCAATTCTTTTGATTTACAAAAATTATTTTCTATTAGAATATATTATATCCAATTTTTGAAACTAAGTAAATCATTTGAAAGATTTATCATTTGATAAAACTATCGACTGTGTTGTTTTACAAAATTTATTGTATATTAAAAACTTGTTGGCAATAATTCAGTAATTATAGAATAATAAATCATCAAAATAATTCAAAAAGTAGAGAAAACAAAGGAGGATAAATATTTTTTCTATTAATTTACTATTTTTCACTCAGGCAAATTTATCGACATTTATTCACGGATCAAAATTTCTATGCGTTAAGAAGTTTAGACAGAAAAAAATTCTTCAGTACTAACTTTTGCAAAAAATAAATTAATTTTATTTCTTTAATACAACTTATTTATTATTAATTAAAACGCGCAACATTTTCAGAAGCTGAACTGAGATCCTGATTATTTTCTCAATGAATATGAAGAGTAGAAAATTCGAAACAATTCAGATAGTAAATGTGCCACATCATTTTAGGGAAAAGCTTAATTTTTTACATCCAGATAAGGACAGTAATATTCTAATTATAATAAAATTTAGAAATGCGAAATCATCTTTATCTTACTTTAAAAAAATTCTAATACTTATTTATTAATAATATTGTATAAAGAATTAAAATTGCATTAAAAGAACGGCCTCTAAAATTTGCTGAATTTTCATGTTACAAACCCTTTCGAGCTTAGTAAGATAGCTTCGAATCAGTAAGTCAGCTTCGAATAAGTAAGATATATTTAATAATATAAGTACTCTTAGACTTATTTCAATCGTTCGTTCTTAGAAATTTAATTATTATTCAAAAATTTGTATACGAAGGTATGCTTACCCATGTAAAGCATTTGGGTTTGTAAATTTCTCTTAAAAGACAATGAAACACATTGCTTCTGAACTACCGTGCCAGATATAGGGTTAATATTAAATAATTACACATCATTGGATTCAGGATCATCAGGGGGTGGGGATTTATTTAATTGAAATTCGAGACGATGGAAAAGAAAAACATAATAAACTCAAAATTGAAAAGATAGAATAATATTTATTATTGCCATCGAAAGTATAAAGAATAAACGAATAGTTAATTAAAAAAGTCCAGTATTTCTGTTTAAGTATTATTTTTTTTTTACTATTCACTCGCTTGAAATTTATTAAATGAATTCTTTCTTTTTTTTCTTGCGCGGAACAATTGGTTGATCAAAAAGTAAGTATCAATGAAAAAGCTTCTCGCAAAAACAGCATGCACAGAATCCATCCAAATGCTCCATGTTTTTCATAGAATATCAATACTACTTTGAAACCCAAATGAAGCGGTTTTATCGATAGTTTCTCACATTCTCTGTCATAAATGAAACTGTTTACTATAAAACGCACGCCAGATGTGAAAAATTGTTATGAACAGACCTATCGGTGGGATTTTTGGAAATTAATCTCTGGGATGCGATCAATACATATACTCTTGAAAACTGAATATGTATTTTGAACTTCTTTTTCCCGACTTTTGGATCCAAAATTTGACACAAAACTACACGTGTTATCAGAAGATCATATACCAAATTTCCTTTATTTAAATTATTGAGTCTCCAAGTTATTACATTTACATAATATAAAATTCGCACGTTGACAGACGATTAACTTCCTGATGGATTCAGTTCAGATTTTAGAAGCTGAATTTATGTACCAAATTTTATCAATATAATTCTTTCCGCATTGTAGTTATCATGCAGTTTCGTATTTGGTCAGCTGGACAGACAGAATTCCTCAAAATTCATTTCGCATAAAATTTGAGTGTTTTTGAGCTATATCGCATTCACAAACAGACGGACAAAGGGCAAACAGATATAATTCCATAAATATGTTTTTCGAACTCTGAGAATTCTGAAACATAGCGATTCATCAAAATTCTAAATTATATCTTTTGAAGATTGCAATACTTTCGTTTTGTACATTTCGCCCTCGACGAAATAAAAATGATATGTCCACATATTCTTTTAGATAAAGCTTTTATTTTTACTCGGATCTTATAATGTTTGCAATAGTCAGTTGATGAAATCGTTACCCAAGTATTACTTAAATGGGGAAATGACTTGACTCTCAACAAATTTGGCGTGCGCCAACTTATGGCAGACTTTTGTATAAATGGCAGATAAACTGTATCGAAAAACAACTCGATTTAAAGAAAAATATATGAAATAATATATCTTATTCAAATACTTTATTAAAACTATTTTGATTTGCAGTTTGAAAGCTTCTGAAAATTAAAGCTTAATTGCTTTAGCAGTTAGCAGGTTTTGTTCGCAGAACGTATGAATAATTAATTTTGAATTTCGAAAAATTATGCATAAAATTTTAATTCATTCTCTTTTAAACACAAATAGGGTAAAGCAAAACTGATACGAAATTAGTTTGAAGTTAAATGATCTCAATTGAATTAAATATTAATTAAAATGTATGGATTTATGCTGTAATACATATTTTAAATATGTGAAAGCATTAAAAAATTCAAATGTCTAAATAAAATTAAATATTAATTAAAATTTATGGATGTATGCTGTAATCCATATTTTGAATATGTGAAAGCATATGTCTTAAATTCAAATGTCTAAATAAAATTAAATATTAATTAAAATTTGTGGACGTATGCTGTAATCCATATTTTGAATATGTGAAAGCATATGTATTAAATTCAAATGTCTAAATAAAATTAAACATTAATTAAAATTTATGGATGTATGCTGTAATCCATATTTTGAATATTGGAAAGCATATGTATTAAATTCAAATGTCTAAATAAAATTAAATATTAATTAAAATTTGTGGACGTATGCTGTAATCCATATTTTAAATATGTGGAAGCATATGTATTAAATTAAAATGTCTAAATAAAATTAAACATTAATTAAAATTTATGGATGTATGCTGTAATCCATATTTTGAATATTGGAAAGCATATGTATTAAATTCAAATGTCTAAATAAAATTAAATATTAATTAAAATTTGTGGACGTATGCTGTAATCCATATTTTAAATATGTGGAAGCATATGTATTAAATTCAAATGTCTAAATAAAATTAAATATTAATTAAAATTTGTGGACGTATGCTGTAATCCATATTTTGAATATTGGAAAGCATATGTATTAAATTCAAATGTCTAAATAAAATTAAACATTAATTAAAATTTATGGATGTATGCTGTAATCCATATTTTGAATATTGGAAAGCATATGTATTAAATTCAAATGTCTAAATAAAATTAAATATTAATTAAAATTTGTGGACGTATGCTGTAATCCATATTTTAAATATGTGGAAGCATTAAAAAAAATTCAAATATCTTAAACGAAATTAATTTTTTAAAAATAATTTTAAATGTCCAACTTCATTTTATTATTTATTTATTTTGTACCAACACTCAATTTTCTTCGACAGCATAAAATAACAATACGAACTGGCGCAGTCATTCTGTTCAAATTTTTTCCATTTCTGTGAGAATTAATTAACTCGAAAGAATTTTTTGTCATCATTGAATTAAACTTTGTTGGAGAAAATGTAATTAGTTCCGGAGGGATGTTTGACTCTACAAAAAAGCTTTTAAAAAATAAAGAATTATTCATAACAGATGCGCGAGAAAAAATTCTTTAAATGTACAACGAAGTCAATTATTCAGAATTCTTTATCATTATACAGTTTTGCCGATTTCGTGCTTATAATTGAATACTGAACATTGCTATGAAATAATTAATTCCGCGAGCTTATATTTTTTTAATTAATTATTATTAGGGTTTCATTTTAACATACATTTTCTAATTTCCATCAAATCGTTTTTGTTCAGTTGTCTATTATTTATATTTGTAAACGTTTTTCACATTTTAATTAATTTTTTCTTTTCAAAAATCGATTCAATCTTTCCCATTTAAAATATACTGCAGTTCCCCAGAAAATGGACATCCTTAATTTCCCTTTTATTTAATTCGACTTTTTTCATAATTCGCTATATAAATTAAATTATAACTATTAAAGTGATTAATTTTATAATCATTTTTTCAACTAATTCCAAATCTACTACAGATTTGAAATTTTGTATGCTTATGAATTAACGATGATATTACGGTATTTTAATATTTTCGGAGTTGATAGACTCTTTTTATTGAATTTTGATTCTATACGAACAGCGCCATTTGGTAGTGACTTTAATAAAGAATTAATCGATATTTATTAATATTAAATTTAAAATAATTAAATTAAAAATAAAATATCAAAACATTGATAAGAATTTTTTAACAGCATCTTTTATTAAATTTTTTCATCTCTTTATTTAGCTTGACATTTTTCTTGCTTATGAAAGACAGAATGATGTAAGAATTTATTTTTTACCTATTTCAAGATGCGCTCTGCTATTTTGTTCAATTATATGTTCCTCATAACAATTTAAGATTTTAAGGTTTTCAGTATTTAATTATCAAATTATTAATTATTTACAATTAAAGAAACTATAAAAAATTATCTTACAAACGAGAATCTCTATTTCGTAGGTAAACTGAGGAAAAGCTGAATATAAAATTTTATAGTATTTATTATATTAGCTAAGGAAGCATATGTATTACAGACTGAAAAGTAAAAGAATAATAACAAAATTTATAATCGTTTTTTGCTATAATGAAAATTAAGAAAATGAGCATTTTTAACCAAAATATGGATGCCAAAGCAAAAATCATAAAAGCGCGAGGTGCTATAAAGGGAGCTAAACCAAAGGATTGTCATAAAAGTGAATTTAACAAACATTAGACAAAAATAAAAAAATATATTTCCCGATTTAAATAAATATAAATGATCCAAATAATAATAATAATCGAGATTTAAATAAAATATTTTTTTACAGTCTGAGAAGCTCCGATGATTTTTGTTTTCCTCCTTGAGATTTAGCACACAAAAGCGTTTTCATTTCAATAAAACGGTTTAATTAAACTAACTTTATATATATATATATATATTACTTTTTTGTTAAAATCTGAGTAATTAAAAGAAATCTAGAACATTCACTTCATCACTGAATGGAAGAAAAGAAAAACAATAATTAAAATATTTAACCATTTCTACAATCATAACCAAAATAAGTTTTTTAAAAAATTTTCATTTGTATTGAACAATAATTTTTTGAGTTTATCAAGATTTTTGTCAAAACTTTTTTAACCAGTTTTAATGTTTACGAAAATATCTAAATTAAGCAATAGAAACTTTGTAAACAAATGCATGCAAAAAATTAAATTTAAAAAAAAGTGTTTTGAGACAGAAATTTTTAAATATAAAAATAAAGACATGAGCTGCAAAGCAGATAATTACTTCTACAAAAAAAATCCAAGAAAATTTTTTTATATAAACAAAGTTATTCGATACAAAGTAATAATTGTTTAAAATTATAAAAATTATTTAAAATTATTGATATAGAAGTAATGCAAATGACAAAAGTACTTCATTCCAAAATTTTCAGGAAGACTGAAGTTTTAGATATTTTTGAATTTGAAAAGGAAGAAAAAAAAACGTTTCTAGAACTATGTCTACATTTATTGGTTCATTTTTTGTACGAAATTACAGTTTTACTGCTTCTAAAACAGCCAGTAATATGATGTAATTTAGCATGTGGTCTTACCAAAATTTAAAACCTGTATCAAATTTCAAATCCAATTCATCATTGACAAAATATTTCTTATCTAAACATTTAGTTTTTTTATTCCTTATTGTACAGAAAAGAGAAATAAAGAAAAGAAACGCACGCATGTTTTCATTAATTGTATATTTTTAATAAAATAATTTTTTTCTGTTGTTGTTTTTTTTCAAGCAAATCAAATCAGTATTTCGCTGTTTGCATTTTCTTAGTTTTGGCGTAGTGCTTTAATCTCTATTTCAATTAATGAGATTTATTCCTTCACGTTCTATTTTGAAGCAAAATTCACACGCATTGCAACTGTATAGCACTGAACAACAGTTTAGCAACAAACAAGTAAAATTGATGCCAGTCGTTATCAAATGATGTTACAAACTGATGGCCAAGTCTTCTAATCACCGAACAACACATGAATTTTGCTTCAAAAATATCATTTTCATCTGTCACGTAAGATCCATTACCTTTTCAATCACCACCATCTAAGACCTGAATTACTCCATTCCAAGCTGTATTTCAATCTTCCCATTTGTGTGGGACCCTCTCATCCGCCCACTCCTGTCCTTTTAGCTAAAAACTTCCCTTCCCCCCCCCCTGAAGCATCTTCGATCCAAGGGCCCAACCCTGTCATCATCTCCAGGGTCTCCATCAGCAACATCATAATCACCCCTTCTTCCGCCCCTCCCCCCTAAAAATCCTTTTATTCCTTTTATTTCCCTTTCAGGACACCGAAAAGTCGGGTAGAGAGGGGAAAACGACAAAGTCAGCAAGCTTTCCGTCTTTCGCGGGTAGACGGCGCCACTGAGCACACCGGAGAATAAATCACGAGACAAAATGGCCGTCCGTAACCGTCGCTGGTGAAGCCATTTATCTTGTAGGCCGGCGTGATCTGCAACAAAGGTAATGGACTCCCATTTTGAAAGTTGTCAAAAAGAAAACCTTGCCAGGGAAGGCTTATGCGTTGTTTTGCGGATATTCCACCTTCTGCAGCTTGCTTCATTTCTTTCGTTTTTATTTTATATCTTTTGCTATTATTATTTTTTCTTGTTCTGTTCGAAGAGCGGATATCTTTGGTGGAAGTGTATAACCTTATACCATCTCGGGAGGTTTTCGTTTTTAAATGTGAAGGTATCAGAGGAGTTTGTTTTTAGAAAAAGATGGAATAGGGGCTTTTGTAGTTCACAGAATGCGTTTCCTTATGACGTGTTTGGTCAAGTTGGTGTTGTACATCACCCTCGATTACGGACTTTACGCCTGACACTTGAAATTACTTGAAAGTTATTGAATCACAAAGGGAACTAGAATTTATAACTTTTTTGTCCTACAATTTTAAGAAAGCGTGGCGAATTTTTTATATTGTCGCATTCTTGGTGAATTCAAAGAGAAGTAGATTTCATCATATATTTGGTAAATTCGTGGAGAGATAGAATTTATTTTTCAAGAGATAAGTAACTGAAATTAATCAATGCTCAAAAATAAAATCAAAATTATTGTAAAAAATTGCAGCAAACAAAGGGTCAGTGCATTAGAGAATGATATGCAGACCAATTTCCTCTCTTTCATACAAACAGTAAAACAAGAAAGCACACTAGATATCATAGCTATTTACTTTAATTAAACCTCTCAGTTATGTGCCTCTAAAAAGGCTTTCTACATGACATTATTAATTTCTAATAGACTAGTTTCTTTTTGATTACTCAAACAATTAACCCAATTACACACATTGTACCTGGCATCATCAGTTTCCAATAGACTAATTTCTTCTCTTTTACTCAAACAATAAACCCAAGCACACACATTGTGCATGGCATTATCAATTTCCAATAGACTAATTTCTTCTTTTTTACTCAAACAATACACCCAAGCACACACATTGTACATGGCATTATCAATTTCCAATAGACTAATTTTTTCTTTTTTACTCAAACAATACACCCAAGCACACACATTGTACATGGCATTATCAATTTCCAATAGACTAATTTCTTCTTTTTTACTCAAACAATACACCCAAGCACACACATTGTACATGGCATTATCAATTTCCAATAGACTAATTTTTTCTTTTTTACTCAAACAATACACCCAAGCACACACATTGTACATGGCATTATCAATTTCCAATAAACTAATTTCTTCTTTTTTACTCAAACAATACACCTAAGCACACACATTGTACATGGCATTATCAATTTACAATAGACTAATTTCTTCTTTTTTACTCAAACAATACACCCAAGCACACACATTGTGCATGGCATTATCAATTTCCAATAGACTAATTTCTTCTTTTTTACTCAAACAATACACCCAAGCACACACATTGTACATGGCATTATCAATTTCCAATAGACTAATTTTTTCTTTTTTACTCAAACAATACACCCAAGCACACACATTGTACATGGCATTATCAATTTCCAATAAACTAATTTCTTCTTTTTTACTCAAACAATACACCTAAGCACACACATTGTACATGGCATTATCAATTTACAATAGACTAATTTCTTCTCTTTTACTCAAACAATACACCCAAGCACACACATTGTACATGGCATTATCAATTTCCAATAAACTAATTTCTTCTTTTTTACTCAAACAATACACCCAAGCACACACATTGTACATGGCATTATCAATTTCCAATAGACTAATTTTTTCTTTTTTACTCAAACAATACACCCAAGCACACACATTGTACATGGCATTATCAATTTACAATAGACTAATTTCTTCTTTTTTACTCAAACAATACACCTAAGCACACACATTGTGCATGGCATTATCAATTTACAATAGACTAATTTCTTCTTTTTTACTCAAACAATACACCCAAGCACACACATTGTGCATGGCATTATCAATTTCCAATAGACTAATTTCTTCTTTTTTACTCAAACAATACACCCAAGCACACACATTGTACATGGCATTATCAATTTCCAATAGACTAATTTTTTCTTTTTTACTCAAACAATACACCCAAGCACACACATTGTACATGGCATTATCAATTTCCAATAAACTAATTTCTTCTTTTTTACTCAAACAATACACCTAAGCACACACATTGTACATGGCATTATCAATTTACAATAGACTAATTTCTTCTCTTTTACTCAAACAATACACCCAAGCACACACATTGTACATGGCATTATCAATTTCCAATAAACTAATTTCTTCTTTTTTACTCAAACAATACACCCAAGCACACACATTGTACATGGCATTATCAATTTCCAATAAACTAATTTCTTCTTTTTTACTCAAACAATACACCTAAGCACACACATTGTACATGGCATTATCAATTTACAATAGACTAATTTCTTCTTTTTTACTCAAACAATACACCCAAGCACACACATTGTGCATGGCATTATCAATTTCCAATAGACTAATTTCTTCTTTTTTACTCAAACAATACACCCAAGCACACACATTGTACATGGCATTATCAATTTCCAATAGACTAATTTTTTCTTTTTTACTCAAACAATACACCCAAGCACACACATTGTACATGGCATTATCAATTTCCAATAAACTAATTTCTTCTTTTTTACTCAAACAATACACCTAAGCACACACATTGTACATGGCATTATCAATTTACAATAGACTAATTTCTTCTCTTTTACTCAAACAATACACCCAAGCACACACATTGTACATGGCATTAACAATTTCCAATAAACTAATTTCTTCTTTTTTACTCAAACAATACACCCAAGCACACACATTGTACATGGCATTATCAATTTCCAATAGACTAATTTTTTCTTTTTTACTCAAACAATACACCCAAGCACACACATTGTACATGGCATTATCAATTTCCAATAAACTAATTTCTTCTTTTTTACTCAAACAATACACCTAAGCACACACATTGTACATGGCATTATCAATTTACAATAGACTAATTTCTTCTCTTTTACTCAAACAATACACCCAAGCACACACATTGTACATGGCATTATCAATTTCCAATAAACTAATTTCTTCTTTTTTACTCAAACAATACACCCAAGCACACACATTGTACATGGCATTATCAATTTCCAATAGACTAATTTTTTCTTTTTTACTCAAACAATACACCCAAGCACACACATTGTACATGGCATTATCAATTTCCAATAAACTAATTTCTTCTTTTTTACTCAAACAATACACCTAAGCACACACATTGTACATGGCATTATCAATTTACAATAGACTAATTTCTTCTCTTTTACTCAAACAATAAACCCAAGCACACACATTGTGCATGGCATTATCAATTTCCAATAGACTAATTTCTTCTTTTTTACTCAAACAATACACCCAAGCACACACATTGTACATGGCATTATCAATTTCCAATAGACTAATTTTTTCTTTTTTACTCAAACAATACACCCAAGCACACACATTGTACATGGCATTATCAATTTCCAATAGACTAATTTCTTCTTTTTTACTCAAACAATACACCCAAGCACACACATTGTACATGGCATTATCAATTTCCAATAGACTAATTTTTTCTTTTTTACTCAAACAATACACCCAAGCACACACATTGTACATGGCATTATCAATTTCCAATAAACTAATTTCTTCTTTTTTACTCAAACAATACACCTAAGCACACACATTGTACATGGCATTATCAATTTACAATAGACTAATTTCTTCTTTATTCCTCAAACAATAAAACCAAGATTTACACATTAGATAGCATAATTATTTTCATTAGTTGAATCTCGAAAAAATATTGCTCTTTAAGAGACAATGCACGTACCAATATCGTACAGATAATTTTCTTCCCTTTTATTTTATTAGCAAATTGCAGCATGCATTAGATGCCACAGATAATTACATTAGTTTAACATCTCAATAACGTCGCTTTTTAAGAGATATTGTACTTGACATTATCATAACAATTTTTGACTTTTATTTAAATACCAAACTCAAGTACAAACACAAAATGCCATAACCATTTCCATTAATTAAACCTCACAATAACATCTTTCTTAAAGAGGAGTGTGCATGATATTACCACCTACTTGATAATTGCATTCTATCTTCTTTTTTTACATAAATCTAATAGAATTTATGATTTATTATAATTTTTAACTAATGATATCATACCAAGAACTATATTTCAGCAGAAAGGTGACGCATTCGGATTTCTATATATTAAATTAACCACTTGCTACTAATAATAACATAGCAAAGAGATGTAGAAAATATAATTGGAATTCCAAGTCAAGAAAATACGGTTGAAATCTATTTTCCGATATGGTCACCAAAATTCCAGCCATCTGAAAAGAATGTCGAATCTCTAGTACCAGGATACTAGATGATTTCTAATGTAAATAATATATTTGGCTTGGTAGTTTTGATTGTCATATTTGTAATGAATTTCAGAATATTGCAATTGGTATATTGATACTGGAAAGAATATTTCAACCGGCAAAAATTTCTTTTACTTCTAGTTTTCCTCAACAAGAAGCCGTAACCCTGAGAAAACAAGCGAGGGAAAGCAAATAATGAATATAACGTCTTGACGCTAGTTTGGGAGCTAATATACTGAAATTTGCTATTCTAAGCGAACTATGATAGCATCTGATATTTTATTTTGATATTAAAATGAAGATTATCATAGTTCGGCCACAATTAACATATCATAAGAAATCTATTAATAAAAAAAATTAAATTTTTGTAAGATTCCCAAATAAGATATGAAGAATACACTAATCTATAAATTTAAATCATGTTATTTTTTTTAAAAATCTTAAAACCTGAATAGTTATAAATTTATAATATAGCATTTAAAATTATATATAATTCCGAAAGTGACGATTTATCTAAAGTATTTCCAGCTTCTATGTATTTCTTTAAAACAATTCATTAATGTTTTACAAAAATAAAAGTGATTGTCATTTTTTTAACAATTTCTACTGAAAGAAAAGCCGTTTATGTATTTATTATTATTCTTGACGATTGACAGTAATGTCTCTTTTTCCTGCTTGTCAGATTTTGGGAATAAATCGGTCATAAATTCAGCATTATGTTTTGTATTACTGAATATTTTATGATAATTTATTATACGCTGCAAACCCTCAGCTACTAAATAAATCACCAAGAATATTAGTAAATATCAAATTATGATATACATTAAAGTTGTGTTATTTTAATTGTCTTACACCAGTTCTACTTATTGCGCACATGAGTGTTCCTAATGGGCATCAAAGTTCTATTGAATAGGCCTGAATATAACTGCCCGGGTCATTTAATTGCCAGTTGTCTTTCGCGATTATGTTGTTTCACTTTATAATTTTTCGTATAGTTGCGAAGATGATAAAAAAGAATCCTTTTTTTCTAACTTGAAACAATAAAAGAAAATCACGTGCTTAATAGTTGATAAAGCAAAGTAAATGGTTTGAATTAATTTAAATAATGAAACATACTGTTGTAAGTTATAATGAAAGTATATTTTTAAGAAATTGCCAAAATTCAATAAAAGAAATTGCAAGCAAATAAACCATATATATATATTCCTTTGATTCTTAAATAATAATTAAATAATAAATAAATAATTAATAATAATTAAATAATATAATAATAAATAAATAATATAATAATAAATAATTAATAATTAAATAATATAAATAATAAATAAATAAAATAATAATAAATAATTAATAATTAAATAATATAAATAATAAATAATAATTAAATAAATAAATAAATAAATAATAACTAAAACCCAATTTTGTGTCCAATGATATTTTGGGAAAAATAAATAATCGTGATAAAATGTCAAATTTTTATTTTTATTTTTAATTAATTAAAAAATGTTAAAAGAATCATTTCAAAGTGAACGTTTGACTATCTTAAGTGTGATTTGATTTGGTTGTTCTCAGTCATATGTTGTAGGATACGAGTTCGCAAATCTTTATTATAAGTAGAGATTAATCGTGTTTTGTAATTAACAATCAGCAAGAACACTCTTACATTTAACTTATCAGTTTCATTTTAATTATTTATGGTCAAAATCATGTATATATTAACGACTTAATAAAATCAAAATTGCATGCAATATGATTTCCTAACTTTTAAGGATACTTTGAGTTATTAAAGGAATTATTAGAGGAGAAATAAGAATCGCCGAATTTTCCTAGACCAAAATAACAAGGTTACCTAAAGCAAGGTGCTTCCCGCGCAACAAATAGAATTCTGATAGACAGAATTCAATGCCCTTAACTCTTTTTCTTGTGAATAAACCTTTTTCCCTTTCTTCCGCTCGTGGTATGGTATATGTTGGGAGACGAAAAGAAATAAACATGTTTGATACTCATTAATTTGGTCGGTTTTAAAATTTATTTTCTCTCGATCTTTCTCTATATTACAAATTTGTTAAAAATATTTTTCAATCTAGAAAGCTGCATAACTGTTGTCAAAAAAATAAGAAGTATTTAAGAACCGTGTAAATGAATTTAATTTTTTGCAATTTTTTTGAGACACATAAATTACTATAATTGATGCCTCCAAACAAGGATATCGATTGATACTTAATAACCGCAACTCGGCACGTCATCTAACACTACATTGTTTTATTCTGTGTTGTGAAGTCAAATTTGTTTCCTCGTAGAAAATGCGCAATTATTCTTGTGTAACTCTCAGCTCTTCGCTTCACTTTACAACAAAAGAAAGAAAGAGAACAAACTAGAGGAATATATTCCAATGGAGACGACTGATGTGTCTTCACAATAATGCGTAAAACCACCAACTAGAATCCCAGCATTCGATTGCTCAATATTTTACACAGTAACACCACGTGTTTAGTCTTTCAGATACGAAGTTTACAAAAAGAATTACAGATTTTTAAGAGATTCCACAATGAAAATTTGATAAATTCCTTACTGAGAGAGAAATCACATTTTTTTTTTCATTTTTTTTAGTCTTTCTGTTTATTATAACAACTCAAAAACGAAACAAGATAAAAGCAGGGAAATAAGCACGTGACTTTCATTCTAAAGTTGAAGAGTTATAGTAAATTAATCGGCGGTAAGTATGGTCTGTATTTTAATATGCATCTGAACAAATTTCATCAACAAGACAAAATTATAGGTAGATTAACAGTGCTAAATAGTTTTAATCATTACCATTGCAGATCTGCATCATTTACCCTAAATCTGTCAAAGAATTGATAGCATACAGATATATATCAACATATGTTTTCATTATTATTCATCCGTAACAATATGAACTGATTGATGCCTCATATAAATCAGTTACTAGTTGAACTAAAGCAATTCTGCTTGACATAAGCCAAATGGACAACATTTTTAGTGGTTTTTTATATATATATATGTTAAAGTTTATAAAAAGACTGATGGGAATGTACATATTGCTTCTTTCAAAACTAGAAAAACTCAAATTCTGATTAAAAAATATATAATTCAAAGCAAACATTTTGAAAATGCGGCATGTTATTTAAAGAATTTTTACTTGTTTACACTTAAATTAGTTTTAGAAACGAAAAACTAAAAAAAAAATTAAATAAAAAGATGAACTTATAATTCCATATAATTAAAGCATTCGTTAATTTATAATTAAAGTTCCCTTCAGATTTGTGATCTATCTTTAAATTTCAATGCTATTATTTATCATGTTTTTAATAATTAAAGTCAATGTCTTTCTAGTCAAAACATGAGTAGAAGCGATAGCACCATAAATAATCGATTGGTTATGTATGAATTAATGATAAATTTATGCTAGCTGAAGCTAAAGCAACAGCTGTTACTACCGTGGCTGTAATAAAACTTCTTGAAGGTATAAATTTCGGAATAAATTAGAAAGTAGATTATCATAGTTTTCTTACGCTTCTCTTAACTATAGCTATTATATCGATGAAAAATTTTATGACAAATAATTTTTTTCTAAAAGTATTTGCCTAAAATTTATTAGATGAAATATATTGCCTTGTTGAAAGCGTATCTTATTCAATGATACTAATAAAATTTGAAATAATATTATTAATGCAATGAAATAACATTCATCAACAATATATGACCAAAATAAAACTTTTTGAAAAATGAAATACGTATTTTTTCCATTATTACTGTACTAAAAAGCAGGGATTTTGAAAAAATATGAATATTATAGCAAAGCTAAAATTTTTTATGGAATCAACAACGCATTTTAATTTTCATTGAATTTTTAGTAAGCTTTTTTCGTACAACGTTCTATGTGATTTAATATTTTCTCATTATGTTTTCATCTCTTTCTTAATATTGTTCTAATGTCATTCCTATTATAAAAATAAAATTATTTTCAAATTTCCAACACGTTAATGAAAATGCTTTTTTTTTTTTTTTAATTTTTCTAGTCCGTATTGTTATTATTTTTCTTTTTAGCAATTAATATATTTCACATCTAATTTGAAAAGGCCAGAAAGTTTTTTTTGCCACTTTTTAACAACTTTCCCATCATATGAGTCAAAAAGTATATATTTGATATAATAAGTGAACTTTAAATCTTGAACTAAGTTTCTATAAGTCAACAAAAAGAAAGAGCGTAGAAGCGCAGAAGCGTAGCAAAGTGGAGTAAATAAGAGAAATTATTCCTTATTGCTACAAAGAAATCGAAAATAACTCAGTGAAAGGCAGAATCGTCCAATGTTTGGCGCAATTTTGAAAACTGCCGACATGGCGTATTCTTGGCGTCTTCACTCCAGGAGTGGAGTTGCAACCTGTCCCGAAGAATACTAAGTATTAAAGTTAATACTTAGTATAAAAGTATCCAAAAATCGAATTTGTGTTTTAGACACGTTTTTCTCAACAGATTAAAACAAAAATTTGACACAAAACACCACTTGTAGTCTGAAACTTTCATGCCAAATTTAATATATTTAAGTCAATCAGTTTTTGAATTATCACGTGTACAATCTTCTGAAAGTACAGACCGACAAACAGTCAACTCGTCGTTGGATTTGGTTCAGAATTTTGCAGGTGACTACAATATAAATATTAAATCTATGAACAGACTTTTATCTATCTGGCTCTTTTCATTTCATAATTATAATGTTAACTTGTGTTCGACCAGACAGACAGACATCCTCTGAGCGGAGTTTTCTTAAAGTTTGATAGAAATTTTCAAATTCAGTGATAAAACCGTAAAACCAAATTTCAACCCTATAGCTCAAAGTGTTTTTAAGTTATCTTTTTCTCAGTTATACAGACGGATGGATAGTTTCAAAGAATGTTTTTTCGAACACAGCATCAAACACTTTTGTCAAAATCTCGAGATCGAATATTTTGGCGATTACTATGCTTTCTATATAATGCGTATACGAGAAATTAAAAACGATTTAATTTTTAGAGATAAGTCACTGATCATGTTGTATAACTTTATTCTAATTATTGTAAAATGTGCTGTTAAAATGATATTTGGAAATTGCACATATCTAAGTCAATTGAAAGCAGCTAATAAAAATGTGCCATAAAATTTTTTGTATATATTACAACACTTTTTATGTGATTGAAGCATTCACCAAATCAAATCTGCTGCCAGTTTTCACTTCAACAGCTATATGGAAAAACAAATAATATCAACCATAGATTAATTAATTTTGTCTGTGCAGCTAATAAAAGATGAATGTTTCAAACTACTGTCCAAAAGGCATCTGATTTTAAATCAATGAATGGAGAGAGGCCTTAAGAAAGGCATATTGCTTTAATCAGGGAAATTAATGGAATGCTGCTTTTACCCTTATCAATTAGCTTTAATTCTGTTTCCTAATGGGAAAGTGGGATGGCTTATGGTGATGATCAAATTAATTAGGTCCAGGAGAATAGAGCAGAATTGGAATTGTATCAAATCACTCGGCAATCCATGAAGGTTTTAGTATACTTTATGCAGATGGTAAATTCTTCGATCTATATGCTATTGATATTTTCTTAAAAGTTTAAATATAGTGTTCAAATTAACTATGTTTCCTCTTTTTTACTTTCTCGTATAGGAAATTTATGAAAGGAAAGTATTCTAATTGTCAAAATATTTGAACTCGAGATTTTGACGAATCACACGTTTCAAACTACCTTGAGTCTTAAAAAAGTATCTTAGAATTAATTCTGTCTATCTGTATAAGAATACGATAAATCAAAACTGTTTTGAACCAGACGGATGGAATTTCGTACTTGATCTCTACTTCAAATTTGTGAATGTATCAAATGTGTGAATAACTCAAAACTGTTTTGCGCCAGACGGATGGAATTTCGTACATGATCTCTACTTCAAATTTGTGAATGTATCAAATGTGTGAATAACTCAAAACTGTTTTGCGCCAGACGGATGGAATTTCGTACATGATCTCTACTTCAAATTTGTGAATGTATCAAATGTGTGAATAACTCAAAACTGTTTTGCGCCAGACGGATGGAATTTCGTACATGATCTACTTCAAATTTGTGAATGTATCAAATGTGTGAATAACTCAAAACTGTTTTGTGCCAGACGGATGGAATTTCGTACATGATCTCTACTTCAAATTTGTGAATGTCTTTTAAATTTTAAACAAAGAAAAGATCGCTCTGACCGGATGCAATTTAACATAAAAATTATAAAAGAATAAAGCTTGTTGTATAAAATGTATTGCCTATTTTTAGTGTTGCATCTAAAATGTAGATCTATATCAAATTTTGAATTAAATGCTTCCAAGAATTAATCATTTATCTGTCTGTACATTGAAAAACCTGTAAACACGATAAGAAAAAAAGTAATGATTTAAATAAATTAAATTCGATATGTGATATAGTGATTGTAATTGTAGTTCTGAGTAAAAATTTGATTTTATGCCCAAAATATATATCAGGTTTCCTGCATTGTGGGTTAATCACACTTTAATGCTTACTCGCGATCAAATGACGAGGATAACACCTCAGCTGTCACCCCCTCTTCAAATTTCCACACCACAACAGCAAAAGACCGTTTGGTCCCGATGGAATTTTATGTGCTCCAGACCCACTTATACGACAGTTGCTCAGCAGAATCGGGTTTCGTATCTGGAACCTTCTGACCTCGGGGCTGAGAACATACCCCCAGGCCATCGTGGCCCTTAATATTCAGTTAAAATCAATTCGATTGTTTCACTGATCGATTAATTTTTTCTGAAAATATAAAAATATATTATCTCCATCGGATGCTTAGTTCTGTAAAAAATTTGGGAACTTAAGATGTTTTTGGAAAGTAGATAGTAAAATTAATATTTATAAACATTAAAGAAGTAAAATTCAGTAAGAGATCTTTTACATATTGTTATCAATGTTTGTAGTGTTTTCTATCGATTTCTTAAATATCATTTCAGTTTTAACATCTACAGCCTTTGACAATGTTGATGGATATTAAAATTTTATCATGAAGATTTTCAAAACAATTTCTTTCGGATCTGCAGTTAAAATATTAAATCTTGCAGAATAACTACCAACTATAGTAAAACTAGAATGCTATAACTAAAATCGCTTTAACTTTTCCTTTTTATTTACTATTAATACAAACCGTATAACTAAAAAAATGCAATTGCATTTAACATTTTATTTCAAAAATGCATACTAAACTGAATTGTTGAATTTTATTTTCTTAAAATGCTAGTAACCTAATGCAAGTATGAAATAAATTATATTTTGAAAGGAACTCATAAATTTATTTTTCAACAAGCATTTATATTTTCCTTGCTTGCTTAATTGAGAATTAAAAAAAATGTAATATCACTAAATATGAAAAATATAATTAATAAAAGATAATTAAAGATTGATAACAAAATAAGTATTAGTTTATTTTTATTATTCAATGAAATTTTTTAATGAATGATGCAAATAACGAATAAGGTGAAAATATACAACTGAAACAAACTTTCTCGTCGAACAAATCAATGGGTAGAGTACGAAACGATGAACATTTAAAAGTATTTATTCCATCTACTGTGTTATCCCATATAGAGATTTACTTCTTTATTACAGAACTGGTTTTGATTTGAAATGTATATGACCCTTTACTATGTTCACGTGACAAAAACAAAGCTATAACTAGATATCTACTCATTCAAATGTCTTTTTGCTATTCCTGTATTTTTTTTAATCATTGATTTTTAAAGCTACATCAGACTTCTGAATCTCCCTGTATTTACACGTATGCCAAAATCGAGCTATTTCATTTTTACTTTATCGTATACGTAGTATAGAAAAAGTATAGTAATTGTCAGAAAATTCGAACTCGAGATTTTGACCAATCTCCTCGTTTCAAACCTCCCTGATTTCGAAAAACAGATTTTTGAAAAATATCCATCTGTCTGTCTGTCTGTGACAAAGATAACTCAAAAATGCTTTGAACTAGACGGATGAAATTTGGTATACGATCTTTATGCCAAATTTGTAGATTTCTTTCAAATTTTGAGCAAAATCGGTGCAGAGAAAAACTGCCTGTCCGCCTTTTCGAATATAAATTAACACAACTACAAAACGAAGATAGCTGGACAGATAAAACTCTGTACACAGATTTGACATCTATAATGTAGATAGCTAGACAGATAAAATCGTATACACAGATTTGACATCTATAATGTAGATAGCTAGACAGATAAGATTCTGTACACAGATTTGACATCTATAATGTAGATAGCCAGACAGATAAGATTCTGTACACAGATTTGACATCTATAATGTAGATAGCTAGACAGATAAAGTTCTGTACACAGATTTGACATCTATAATGTAGATACCTATTAAATTTCCAGCCAAATCAAACTAGGCGTTGATTGTCTGTCGATTTTTACTTTTATAAACATGTAAATAAGATAGTTGAAAAACGAAATTATTTAAATAAATAAAATTTGGTATGGGAATTTGTGATTGTAAATGTAGTTTTGGGTCAAATTTTTGTTTCATTCGGGTGGAAAAAAAGCATCTAAAATACAAAATCGATTTTTATATACTATTAACTTCTTCTTAGGGATTAATCACGAAATAAATCACCAATAATGACACGATAGATTCAGTAAAAATGCTAAATTCGCTTCAAAGATTAATATTTCGTAATTATTGCACTCCAATGCCATACAAGGCGTTCCCTGAAAGATAGCATGGTTTTCCCTGGAGAGAGTTCCCTGGATCTCAGAGAGTATGCGAGAAAGTTTTGGGGTGACCGCTTTCGCCGGCTTAAAATTCTAATTACATCTAGCTCGAAATTCATACTAAAAAAGTAATAATATTTTTTAAAATTACCATTAGCAATTTATTTGAGTTTTTTTAAGTGACCTCATGTATATTAAATGTAAGAAATTTTAGAGTAATAATTGTAAAGAGGAAACATTAATGCAAATCTCAGAATTTTCTTACAATAATTATCTTTACAAAATCTGATTTGTATATAAATTAATTAATTAATTTGTGAATTATGTTCTTAAGATTCTCTATAATAATCTTTCCATTATCGGAAAGCTTTAATTAATTGCTTTTATTAATATTAAATTGAATCACATTAAACTCTGAAAATTAGTACTTGAAATAAAGTGTTTTTAATCAAAATTATTATGGCATTATTTTATTCAGAATTGTTGCAATTATTTATAAATATTATTAAGGAGAAATAACGTGTTTCAATCCTAGAGCGCAATAATTCATCCATCCGGAATTTAAATAAATAAATACGATTCTCTATTAGCGATAAAATTAATTGTCTGTGTTAAGCTTCGAAAAGTCAGTTATTGGATTTATTTTATTTTATATATTTTTTTAATTTCTTATCATTTACTTTTATCAGTTGCTGTGATATTTTCCTACATATTGAAATAATTATTTCCTAATTATGTTTTTATTAATTTTCCAAATGTTTCCTTTTTAACATGTTTTAATTTAATTATTATCTGCTCTGTCTGTTCTATACAAATTCTGCAATCGATTAAAAAAAATTTTACCAATAGATGACTCTATTCTGAGTTGTTAGTCCAGTTGGAAGTGATTTTAAAATCGCTTTTAAAATTTTACATACACGAAACTAAAAAAAAAGTAGAAAATAATTATTTAAATAAAAAAATTAAATATACCAAGTTTTAAAAATGGACTAAAAATGTATGTAATAATTTGTGATTGTGTATTTTTAAAATTATCAGTCACATATTTTGAAATCAATCTGTATGAAATAAATTTATACAGTTTAGGGACATTTTTTTATTCCTTTTAAACCACTTTAAAAATATGTTGTATTAAAAAAATTACTTAAATTATTATTTATTTATTTAACGATGTTGTTTATCTTACGGAATTACAGAACAGAGCGCCGTCTCATACCCTCGTATCCGTAACCATTCTGGTCACTGAACGAGATTTTTTTTAAGTACTTGCCTATTAACTGAATGAAAAGGATTAATCGCCAAATAAATCAGATGATTTGTTCAGTAAAAATGCTAGATTCTAGACAAAGGTTAATATTTCGTTACTGTTTTTCACCAATAAGATGCAAGGTATTCGCGGCCAAACCGAATATTCACTGCCGAGATAGGAAGATAGGACCATTATAGAGAGAAACTTTTGAGAGAGAGTTTCGGGAAGACCATTCCCACTGGTTTGTCAGATACTTCGACATCTCTAAATAAAATGTGATGCGAAAAAATTACTTGGATTTAAACGATTTCAATCAAATTTAACAAAGGTAGATTTAACGAGACATTACAGAATTTCTATTTATTACTAAATATTCTTCATTTTCATTTTGTCTAAAAAACTGGATTTCTAAAAAAAAAATTCTTCTTGGGAAAACTTGTAAAATAATTTTTAAATTCTGTGAAACTGTGTTTTCAGATAATTGCTTTCAATTGACCAAACCGTAACTGGAAAAAAATAACGAATTAAATTGTATTCCTGCACGTGGAAAACTAAAGGAAAGTAAGAGCTAAAAAATATTTTTCGACACAGTAAGTCATTTGGGGGGGGGAGATGAGGTGAAGTATCTATTTTTGATCTCTATTAGTTTTGAGCCTACCTACTACTTTAACGAGACTTATTTCATGATACATGTAATATACAATTTCATCATGACCTATCACCATGTAATATGTAGCATGTTATATGTAGCATGTAAGATTTCATGATGTATGTAATATCATGAAATTGGCTTTTTTTTCTTATTTTATTTGAAAAGAAAATATTGCAATTTGAACTAAATAAGACTAATTTCCAATGGGTATTGTATTTTCTTTAAAATGTTGTGTGTGTGCGTGTGTGTGTGTGCGTGTGTGTGTGTGTGTGTGTGTGTGTGTGTGTGTGTGCGCGCGCGTGTGTGTGTGTGTGTGTGTGTGTGTGTGTGTGTGTGTGTGTGTGTGTGTGTGTGTGTGTGTGTGTGTGTGTGTGTGTGTGAAATGCACTATATTTTAAGAAGGCTTTTTAATTATATTTCTTCAAAATTACAAACACATGAAAAGAAGGAGTGGAACGTGTTAGCAAACCTGTTGTTGAGCAAATACTCAAGATAATATAATGGATAATGAAGATATTAACGATATATAAATAACAAAGATCAGTTCTTTTTTATATAAGACCTCCAAGGTTTAATTAAAATTTCTTCTATGGTTCAACAGCCCTGAATGGGATTTAGTCTTTCATATAATTCTCTTCTATATTATTCTATTTTCAGCAACTTTTTCGTTTCAAAGACTTCACGATTTCTTTAAGGATTTACCCAACAGCCAATTCGACTTTCAATAATTAACCGAGAAAAAGGAAGGAAACTTCAACAACTCGAATCTGATAGAACCACGGTAAAAATTGGATTTATCTAAGATATTACATTAAGAAAAACCATGTCTAAAAATGAGAAATTTATAAAAACGCTTTTAAAAATATGTATTTTCTTAAGAAAAAAAATTTAATTTATTTTTAGTGTTTAATACAGTACACTCCCGATTATCCGCGGAATTGGGTGGCGCGGCCGCCGCGGATAACTAAAATCGCGGATAATCGGAAAAAAGCTAAAAACGGGTAAAGCAAAAGAGAAAACAGTCATTCCAACTTTGAAAAATCGTTTTATGTACAATAAAAAGTAAAATAAACAGCAGGAAATGTTTAACTAACGCTTAATATTTTAGTATATCACTCAAAACTAACCTAAAATGCATTTTGTTTAGTAAAACGGAAAAGTGCTTTGTACTTACGAGAGGCGTCAAGGATACATAGAAAAATTAATACATATGTACTGTTTTAATACTGTAATGTATTATGTAATTACAAAAGCATAACTGTAAAACTACACCTTTTTGAAGAAATAAGTCATTTGTGTTTGCTTCTTGCTTTGGAAGCATTTTCTCTTGATCCGAGATTGCATTTCTCGTAGCATAAGTTTATCGGCCAACTCCGTACTGCAAGGGTGAGTAAGAAATCATTTACTCATCAGAGGGGAAGGTTCCGAGAAGGCTTGGGATATTTTTCCCATAAATAAGCACGATGTTAACAAATTTAACGTTTCGCTCATTTTTGTGAACATTTTTATTTTCTTTGCTTTACGATTGTACAAAAAAAAAAAAAAAAAAAAAAACTTTGTGCTGCAGGCGCGGATAATCGGGAGTCTACTGTAGTTTTTATGTTTTATATGTAATAAATAAATACACGCAAGTAATTTTAAAAAATGTCGTGGCAATAATTATAATATTCAAATTGTGTGTATGAAAGGGAAGGAGTGTTTGCGTTGGCGCTTTACAACCAGATCGTTAGCCCTGGACGTATAGCTATCAAATGTTACACATATATATTTTGGAGTCCAGCCGGGAAAGTACTCCACGGAAAGATTTTTTCTTTTTTTCTTCTTTTTTTTGAAATTTTAATGAAACTTTTCAAGAATAAAAAAAACGAGAATGTGGAGCGTTTTCACAAAAGTTATCAAAAATATCACAGAAAAAAAAAAATTTTAACATTTTAAAGTGCAGAAAATTATTTTCTCAATGATAACAAGTTTTTGGAGATATAATTTTTCTTTCTATTTTTAATTTTTTAAAAAATATCTTAAGCATATTTTACAACAATATATTTCATTGTTGCTACTAATATGTGATTCTGACTTTTTTTCCATTATTGTGATCAATATATAAAGATTAGGTTTATTTTTCCATCTTGAGTAGATTTCAATATTAGACATGCTTTTAATAAATTTTTTATATTTTATTGTACTTAAATAAAAGGATTCAATTGAGAATCAGGCAGTGGTCAAAAAATCTTAAAGTACCTGCAGTTTAAAATACCCCTGCTTTTCCCAGTGATATTATTTGATAGTTTGCAGATGTAAATTGAAAAAAATGAGAAAAATGCAAAGCACAATGAATTGAACTGAATAAGACTGTTGAAATGAAAATAATAAATGTTGTATGCCTATGAAAATTCGAAATTTAAAAATATTTCATTGGGAAAACAACTGAAATTGTTAGTAACCATTTATCCCGGTCAACTAATTGGTCGCCAAAGGTAACTAATAGATATTAACATATAAATTACAATACATAAATTATGCAGCTAATTTTAAAACAAGAAATTGTGCAATAAAATCTCAAAATAAGAATGAATTAACGGCCACATCGTGGATATCACACGTTTTGTATTGGGAATCTTTCACAAGGTGGTCATTAGAAAAGTTTAAAATTTATATATTCAAAACTACAAAATTCAGTCAATTTTGGTCTCATAATAAGGAAAAGCTTTAAAAATGCTATCGTGCCAAGAAAATTTTTCTAAATATTACTAATTGGACCTAAATTTGTATAAAAACTTAACTTCGTAATCTTTTTCAACAATATGGATATTGATATAAATATGATAATATAGAATATAATTACGTTATTTACAGCACACCTTATTTGGAAATGTATGTCTATCTTTAATAGTTGAAATATTAACTATTGGGCTAGGAATAGAGTGGAACCCTAGTATATTGCAGCTAATATTGAGGAAATTATTTGATTTGATGGAAGTTAATTTACTTTACTTGGCAGTTTGATAATTGTTCTAAATCGAAACAACATGACAAATTTTCTTTGCTTTCTAGTTTGAAAAATAAACACTAAATCTCACGTAATTATCTTAATTAAACAAGGCGCAACTAAGAGTTGAGTTGACACTTCCTTCAACGACAAAAAAGACAAAGCAAAAAACAACGCCATCTTCTCTATACATCATTAATTTTCTCTAAATCTAACCAAGGCTTGGAAAACATCTAACGCAGCACTTGAGACTTTTTTCCCATTGTCTTCATTTTTATTATCCCTCTTTTTATTTACTCATGAAATCCAAAGAAAAAAAAGAAAGAGAAAATCGAAAAAGGAAAATAAAAAGAATTCCAGCTCGACACAATAGCAGTATTCGGACGAATTTATCTGTTCTGTGTTAGTTGTCATTGATTGGATGGCAACGGAAGACAAACGGCGTCCACTAGCGCCATCTGTTGGACAAAGAACCCATCGTCGCCTCCAATTCGGAAACACCCTCGAAGTAAAGAAAAACCCAGAAGTCGTTTCACTATTGGTGGACTCTAAGTTCTATATCTTTGTCCAAATGGCCAATTGGGAGGCTGCCATGGAATTCCAAGCTTTTGTCGAGGGATTTTTTAAGCGACTTTTTGTTTTTATCTGTTTCCCCTGCTACTACTTACTGAAATAAATAGAATGGGCATTTAACAGAGAGGAATTCTTGGTATTTGGACGGTAATTTCCTTCTTTTTCTTTTCCCTTAACGCATGAAAGTAGGGAAAAAAATGGAATTGCTTAGCATAGTATTTCAATCCTTTATCAGATTTCTTTTCTCTTACACCGTCTTTTCTTCTCTTTCTTTTGACTAAAAGCTAAGTGTATCTTCTACCTAAAATGTTTTCAAACTAATGTGCGTCCATCGAGATTTTGTATATTATTTACTATACAATGTCAGTTCAAAAATACGTGTTGATGAATGTAGTGGTCTAGTGGGAGAGTTCTGGTGCTAAAACGAAAGAATTTGGAAATGTGAGATTCGATTTGGCCAAAAATATGATGCATGACCTTGAGCCTGATGCACATAAATACCGGCAATAGACAAAAATTTAATCGGTGATGTGGAAATTCGGGAAGAGATTGCCGTCTCAAACAGCATCCTCGTAATCGGATTAAAGCTCAAAATGATACATTTAAATCTGTTCATTAAAGGTGATTAAATTTTTATAGCAGTATACTGACATATGGCTCTACACGACTTGCATAAGCATGTTAGAGATGGAGTAGTGGTAAGGGATTCAGATTCATATGCATTTTTAAATTTTGCTTATCCTATAACTTAAAACACACACAATTCCCCTATATATATATATATATATATATATATATATATAATATATATATATATATATATATATATATATATATATATATATATATATATATATATATATATATATATATATATATATATAATATATATATATATATATATATATATATATATATATATATATATATATATATATATATATATATATATATATATATATATATATATATATATATATATATATATATATATATATATATATATATATATATATTTCGGTAAAGGCTGTATTGGCTTGGATCAAATTTTATATTTAGAGAACGTTTTGCATTTTAACTTTATCAATATAACTTTCTTTAAAAAAGCGATATTACACAAGGCTAACAGTGTCATATAGTGCCATCTCGTCAATTTTTGTGGTATTTGCATTGTAACCTTAGGATGATAGCCTGTTGGTGCCTCAAAATTTTGTGAAATGGGTCTGATGCATGTGAGATCTGGTAATGTGGTAAGACAGAAAAATACTCATATGTAATCTGTATTAGATTAGAGTCTAAATATTTTCTCCGAGGAAACTAGATTTTATTTTTAAAAATTAAAAAAAAACTTCCGATTGATTCTATATATATATATATATATATACTTATAATAAAGCTCAATGTGTGTGTGTGTGTTGGCGGTCTGCAGACCAGATCATTTGACATACAGCTATCAAATTTGGTACATGTATACCTTAGAAGTTGGGAATGTGCACCTGGAGTTCTTTTTTTTTGAAATTTCAATTAGAATTTTAATTATTAATTAAAAACTAACTTTCCCGCCAAAAAAATTTTCCATTTTCCCCACCGCCAACTTTTTCGCCAAAAAAATATTCCATTTTCTCCACCGCCAAATGAGTAACGCTACATTTTTTTTTTTTTCCCAACAGTAATGAGGCTAGGGTTAACATTTTTCGGCGGATTATTTCAAACGATTCTGTTTATTTTCTTAATGTTTTATGCATTTAAAATGAAACATTGTTAATCAATCCATGTTTCAGATTCATTCTGAAGTACTTTTGAATTAAAATAACACAGAATAAAGGAAATTAAAAATGTATAATCTGCATAGCATTACCCCAACTGGCGTAGAAAAATTCACGCTTTTGCGTTACCGTAACTGGCGAAGAAAATTTTCGCATGCGCATTGTGTTCTGATTGTTGGCATGACAACCATTATCAACGGATGATTTTAATTATTTTTAGGTTAGTTGCATGCTTTTGTAAGTAAATTGTATTTATGTTAGTTATATATTTTTTGTATATGCTTATAGTTTTAAGTACATCGTTTTTAAGCAGTTTTTTTTAACCTGTTTTCAATGATTTAAATTATTTTAGGTTAGTTAATGCTTTTGTAAGTAAATTGTATTTATGTTAGTTATATATATTTTTTGTATATGCTTATAGTTTTAAGTACATCGTTTTTTAAGTAGTTTTTAAAAACCTGTTTTCGACCGATTATTTTAAACGATTCATTTTATTTTCTTAGAGTTTGATGCATTTAAAACTAAACATTGTTAATGAATCGATCTGTTCATGATGAATCTGAGAAAATTTTGTTGACAAATTCTTGAGATATTACATAAATTAAGAAAGATATTCTTTAGTGCTCATAAAGTTTAAACGCTCAGTGACTCTATTATCAGTAATCATATTATTAAAAAATATTATTATATTAATTGCTGATTAATCATTTACACTTTAATTTAAAGCATAAATTCTACGAGGGGTAACAGAATATTAGAGAGATACATATCACATTATGACTGAAGGCCTTTATAATATTATGAGTGAATTATATGACTATCAAAATTTGAAGTTTTAAAATATTTTGCTGAAGAATCTATTAAAGTTGGAATTGCGTAAAATATTTAATGGTACGACCGGAGTTTAACCCCCTGCTTGGCGCAATTTTTAAAAATCTCCAACAACGGCCTTTCGAAATGTTCAAAAGCAAAGGAGCAGATGTTTAATTATAGTGCATAATAAAGATTGCCAGCTTTGGCGCGTTATCGCAACTTGGCGAAGAAGGGGGTTAAACTCCGGTTCAACCTATTTAATTATTAAAATTTAAACGAACATTAAGATTGGCGAACCGGCTGGTCGCCAATATATATATATATATATATATTTATCCAGGAAATCCAGTTAATCATATTTTTAAGACGATCTTATTTAAAATCAAGTTATTTTACGAACTTTCTCCTGCACTATGAATTTTAAAAATATTTTTAACATTTTTTTTGTATTTTATTTTTGGACGTTTAGTTTTGGTATTGATACTTGGGGTTTCATAGACAATGTACCACCATCAGATCAATTGCCAGATCAGCGCAAAATACCCTTCCTCCAGTCCAGTCAGTCCATCAGAAGACAAAAGCTGAAAGAATTTCCTGCACGACAGTGCCGGACAACCGTAGGTACATTAATTTGTACAACTCGCAATACCGGACAGCTCGCTCCCTGACCCGTATTCATTTATCAGGTGTTAGCCTGACAGCGACAACTCCGGTCCGTTGACCGGGCCCTTCTACATGAATGACCGCAGGCCAAGCGTTTCTTAACTAATGTACTGGAGGCAACCTTTCGGACTGTCGGTCACAGGCGCAGACGATATTTCCGAGTTTTCCCGACGAGGGAGGAGGACTAATCTGGGATAGAACGACACTGCCTGCCTTTTCCTGGAATGCAGCAAGACGATTCATTTCCTGGGATTAGGGTGGTCGCGATTCAGTTGATCTGACGACTACTCGCTGTCGATTTATGAGCTTCCTCCGTGTTTGGATTTCGAGGGAGGCACTGACGGATGAGAACTGCAAGTGTTACTTTTAAATATTCAGATGCCGTAGTAGTTCGATGCTGTTAGTGTTTTCATGTATTAGAAAGTTTGAAGGGTGAGATAATTTTCTCAATGTTCAATAGATGGCGCCAGTGTAAATTCCGGTGGACAAAAGAAATGGATATGATCTGTATATGTAAATATGAATTAACCTTGAGATTATGGGAGAATTAAATCTCGGAATATCCTTTAAAAAGAAAGATTTGAATTTTGAAAAACTTGATAATGCTTTTATCTTTTTATTTTCTCGTATACGGAATACAAGAAGGGAAAGTATGGTAATCGATTTTGCCGAATCTCCAAGTTTCATATTTTCCTGACCCCCACCCCACCCCAAAAAAAAACCTGTTTTTGGAATTATATCTGTTTGTAGCTTTATCTATCTATGAATACAATACTCAATCAGTTTAGCTAAAAATCTTTTAGTTAAACTGATGACATTTGATATACAGCTTTCATACCACATTTGATGTTTCTATAAAGTTTTAAATGAATCCACTCACAAGTAGTCCATCTGTCTGACTGTTCAAATAAACAGAATAGTTACAAAAAGTATAGAGCTATATTAATAAGATTAGAAACATAGAATTAACCTCTAAAATGTAAATCTTTGTCTAATTTTGAATCAAATCTGGCAAACAACTGTCTGTCTGTCGACCTGTACTTTGAATGCATGCAAATGTGAGAATTCAAAAACACGATTAAATAAATAAAATTTTATATATGTTGTGATAAAAATTGTAGTTATGTGCCTAATTCTGCTATTAATCGATGGGAAAAAAGGTGTCCAAAATACATACTCGGTATTTTTCATTGTATTACGAAGCCCAAAGTGCTCACATATGGATCTTTGAAAATAAATTATCGATGTTTCATAATTATTATTCCTGAATGCCATGCATTGGGTGTATGTATGCGGGTGTGCATGTCAAATTAATGCAGAGCAATCAAATTTCGCATAAAAATACTTTAGAAAGTGAGAATGTGGTTTTGGGGGCAATTTATTGAAATCCTTATTATAATTTTAATTTATTAAAAATCAAACGGTATTTTGACGTTTTTTGCGCTATAACTCCCAAAAATACATATTATTCACTATTTTAAAATTAATAAAATTGCTTTTATAAATATCAGTTTTATAGTGGTTTTTTTTTTTTTTTTTTTTTTTTGAATTTTGAATTTTGGCAATTTTAATTTTGGCACATATATACTTCAGAGAAGGTTAGGCTTGCTTGGAGAGGGTATTTTTTTAAAAGATTTTTAACTAATTAAAAATCGGGTGAAATTTTGTTGTATTCAAAAAACTATTACTGTGCTAAACTGATTTTTAGGACATTTTAAAAGTTGCATTTTTAGTGATCTTTAGTTTGATTGTCTTGCAATTGTCAACAACTGTTTCCTGAATTTTGGAATTTCTAAAAAATATTTTTTTGTATAATTTTCAACAATAGATTTCATTGTTGCAATGAAATTCGAGCCGTTTTTATTGAATAACTTTTTTTTATTGTTAAAAGTTAAGGATGAAAGATTCTGGCTATTATCTGTGCAGTTTACTTGGGAAATTAGCAAGCAAAATTATATTGCCACAAAAGACAGCGAGCTGTTTGAAGCAGATTAAACTACTGATTATTGAAATAATTAAAATATTGAGCATTGTATAATTATTGTACATTTTCATGATATTTTAATATCGCAGGATTCGACCCCATGAAATAGGCGCATGTACATAATAAAAGAAGAAGTGTAAGATTAATAAAGTAATATGCCTTTAATATCTGGTACAATTTAATGCTTAAAAATACTTTTTGAGAGAATCATGAACGTAAAGTTGATGATGTATAAGATATTAATTGAAACTAAACACGATCAACTAGCCGTCAAAGGCTGTTACTTTATTAATTATAATTCCTATTGCATTATAATATATTATTTTTAAGTAAGAGCTGGCATTCGAGAAATAAAGTAAATATGTTTTCATGATAAAAATATAAGAAACAGAGATGAAATTATATCGTTTATTAGAATTATATACTATTATTTATAATATTTATTTGCAGTGCTTGCATTTTTCTTATTCTCTATAAAATTCATTGGGATTATCTTTTGATTTTGATGCCAAATATTAAAAAAAAAATCTCTAAATCTAAGATTTTTTAACCTGATCAAATCTTCTAAAAATAATATTTTGTAAACAGCAATCATTTTAAAACTACGATAACCTTCGTCTTTTTAAAATAAATCTCACCAAAAAAATTTATATATATCTGTATATATATTTGGACGTACCATCATAAAAAAGAATCTTTTTCAAGCAAGGGATTCTAAAGCAATCGGAAGTTTTCAAGCATTCCTAGGTTTTCAAATAGTCTTTTGTCGAGATAAATTCTCTTTTCGTACACATGAATGCACATTTATGGAATTTACTTTTAGTATTCCATTCAAATGTCAGTCACCAAACGATAACAATTAATTCATTCAGAAGAAAAAGAGGAAATCTTCTTAGAAAATAATAAAACGGTTCTTTGCTTCGAGATAAATATTATTTCACCAGAAAGGAGAAAACAAAATCGTTTGCTCGGAAAATATGAATAAAATTACTTGTCAGAAATAGATATACATGGTTATAATAAAAGGATGAAATTGATATACTGTTTGCATTGTGTGGGATATTATTGCCTGAGTTCTTCAAGTGGAATGAAAGAATAAAACTAATTTATTTCTAGATCGAGATGTTGTAGATGGCGCAGTAAATTAATCTAAAAGTGTATGTCTAGATATAAATTAGACTATAGAGTTTCTGCAAAATTCTAGCAATAAAGTTCATATGGTAGATTTTACTTTTTCTTTGTAATCATTAACAACATATTTTATTGAGCTTCACATACTTTATTTCATTTATACTGATATTTATTTATTACAAACAAAAGTTATATCTATGGCCAGTGATAATAATTATCAATCTTCATGATGTTTTTATATTCTCTGTAAACAGAGAATATATTATTAAATAAGAATACATTATATACATCTTGAATGTAAGTATCTGAATTTTCTTTTCTTTTTTTTTTTTTTTTTTTTTTTTTTCATTTCTTTACTAACCTTTAAAAAATTTAACCTTGATATTTTGATAAATTCCTTGGCTTTAAATCAAAGTGGTTTCGTAAATTATTGTGTGAGCAACAAAAAAATATAGTCAGTTAAATAGACTAAAAATGGTACATGGTACTTTTTCAAAATAAAATGCATTTTCCAAAATTGTGTCTTGGAAAATATACCAAATTTTCTTTATTGCACTATCAATTCTACAAATAAGGCAGTCCTTTGAAAAGATTTTTGGTTCTTGTCGTTTAAAAGAATTGATTTATTCGGGGGTGGGTTTTCATAACATTTGTTAAAGCTATTTGTTTAGTTTCCTTTTAAAAAACCCTGTGCGCAAGTTACATTCATGTTCTAAAACATATGAAGTGGTGGATTATTTTATACATACATTTTTAATGCTTAAGCTGATTTTAAAATTCAGAAGTGAATTCAGAGTGAAAAAAACAAATCTCATATAATTAGGAAAAAAATTATCAAATTCTCTTAGTGTTTGTTACGTCATAAATATGAAAATGTAATATCACATCCAAATTCCTCATATAAGTTGCGCAAATAATTGTTGGAATTCTTCCTCTATGGCTATTAACAATGAAAGAAATTCAAGCGATTAAATATTTAAAGGGAAAAAAAGGAAACAGGTTAAATTTCATTATTACAAGGAATTTATTGGAAAAAAAAATATGAAAAAATTTTTTCTAAAAAAAGTATCAAAATCTAGAGATAGTAACATTTAAAAAAATATCAGCTTTTAATATTTAAAATGGTGGAAAAAATGAGTGTGATGTAGAAATTAGAAGAATATTAGTAAATGGTAGAATAGCAAGAAAAAATGCCAATATCTCGATTAATTTTTAATTAATTAAAATTTGAAAAAATCCAAAACACACATTTCTTTTCCCAAAAATAATCTTTTTCCATATTTAGTAACTTAAGCTCAAACGATCTGCCTGTAGACCGCTATCATACACACAAAAATTTGCGCTTTCTTATTTAATATTAGTAGAGATATTGCGAAAGGTTTAGATAAGAATTAGTAATTACTTCAAAAATATTTCTTAAATATTTTTTTTCTCTTCGATTCAACACTTTTCTAAACAGAGTTAGATGGGAAATGACTTGATATAAAAATTGATCTTATAATTAATGATTCTATTATACGGAGAAAAAAATATGAAGCTATTTTTATATGAGTGCTAATTGAAAAAATCAATTTGCTAAAAGCTAAAAAGGTGATTCATTATCAAATACTTGTGAAATTTTTGTTATTTATTAGCTATAAATTGAGTAGGAAGCCTTCAAGATCAGCGCAAATGCAGCTAACAAACAACGTACAGGGTGTCTGAGAAATGTTGGATAAATTTCAAAATTATGTTAAAACAAAAAAAACATTAGAAATGTTGTGGTAATAAAACTATAGAATTTAGATAAAAATTTGCTTTTTTTTGAAATTTCAAAAAATATGTATATTTTTGTATCCTGTGATATCTTTATTTTGTCTCTATGTCAATTAGAAGCTAAATTATAGCAAACTATTGACTGAAGATGATTATTATTTATATTCTTTTAAAATCTTTAAATGTATCCTGAAAAACGAATTTTTCATAATTCTGCTATACGCGTATCGTCATATCTCAAAAAATAATGAAGATACCGTAATGAAATTTATAATACTTGCTCGTGTTGTATTATACAGAATGTAATGAATTATGGATTTGATATTGAATGCCCTATAATTAAAGTTATGATTGTTTGATTCAAATATTATTGAAAAATATTCAAAAACTTCATGAATAATTTCATATATCATACACAAAATTTTTATTTTTGAACAGAATTCTTAGATAATGTTATTTACTCTCTAAGATATCTTACACAAGTAATTTTACAAAGGAAAATGAAAAACTGTAACAACTTTTTTCTCTAGAACAATCCTAGTTTTTGTAAATAAATATACATCAAAATACGCTTTTTCTTGAAACGCTACATATATATTTAAATAATTTCACTTTTATTGATCATTTTATCCTTATATTAAACATTAATAAACATATTTCAAAAAATGCCCTCCGAACCTAGTCGGATATCTTAAGTTAATAAATCTCAAAATAAAATCCTTTGATTACCCAGAGTATATGTAAAAGATATTCAATTTCTTGCTATGCATTTGCAAGAATTTGAGGAGTTCTAAATGCAATAGCAGTTGCAATATGCTGATTTAAACCTCAAATTACTGGAAAGAATTGCAAATAATCCACAATTGTTTCAATGTCGTGCATAAAAAAATATATATAAATAACTTGATATTTGTATGATTTGACTACTGAGTGAAGTTTTCTCATTAATTCATCGTCACGCCATACATAGCGCCATCTATCGAATTTTAACAATTAATACTGTTGCACTACAAACTTTATGAGCTATGTTAATACTAAATAGAATCGAATAAAAACCATTGTTCTACACACTTTTTTTGCATAATTTTTAATATATTCAAGAATTTTGTAATATGTTCAAGAACCCTGTGTTAAAGAGCTGTGATTTATTAGCTTTGCCACAATTCTATCATGCATTAATTTTTTTGAATCTGTGACCCATTGTTTTACTAAATATGACATTTGTTCTAATGAAGTATAACATCCTTATACTATATATATTTTTTAAAATTGAAACAAGCTGAACAAAAACTTTTCTAAACAAATGAATCCATATAATCACCTTTAGATAGAATAGATTGTCCTTAGATCTCCGTTATGCTATACATAGCGCCATCTATCGGATTCTAAGAATTAGCAATGTTCCGAAACAAACTTTAGCCATGTTAATACTAGGTGGAATCAAAGAAAACTCATTGTTCCTAATTGATTTTCGATATGATTTTGTAATATGTTCAAGAACCCTGTAATAAAGGGCTGTGATTTATTTACTTTGCCACAATTCTACCATACATTTAATTTTTTGAATCTATGACATATTGTTTTACTATGATACTTATTCTAATGAAGTATAATATTCTTATAAAATATTTTTTTAAAAATTGAAACAGGCTGAACAAAAACTTTTCTAAACGAATGAGCCCATTTTACTACGAATGAACTGAATTACGTTTAGACTGAATAGATTTTCATTTAGTGTTCTTCATTCGTGGCAGGTATCAATGTTTACCACTGAAAACTATTGAACTACGTTTAACCGAAACTGAATTTCTATCGTCACTTTCATTTATAAAATGATAAGCCACCACGTAAACTAGACACACATTTTCTAAAGCAATTTATCCTTTTACTGCTTTATGGCACAAAACAGAGCTGGAAAAGACCATCTTCCCCCACCTTGTCAAACCAATTTACCATTTCACACGAGTCGCTGTCTCCTCCAATATCACCAATGGTCCATACAAAGGACCTACCCACACCAGAAAATCCCTAGCAGGGGGGAAAAGTGAGCGGTGTCAGAGTCGAAATAATCCCTAATCTCTAATATGACGAAAATAAACCCTTAAGAGGACACGTCTGCCTCTTTTTTCACTCAGGTGGAATCCACAGAAAAGATCCCAGATCTTTGTCCTTTTTTGATGTCCTTCTTGCATTTTTTTCTGACAGACCGAACAGACTTTTGCTTTTAAGAGAGTACCTTTTAGTGGTGAGGAGGAGTTAGTGACCTCGTGTCTGTCCATCTGGTGTTGCGCCATCCCCTTGATGGACGAAAGTGTGGTATCTGTCAGGGGTTGTCGTCTGCAGATGGGGGTTATGATGGCCACTTAAAAGCAATATTGATTGATTGATGGATAAGAGTGTGGAGCATTTTCTGAGATACTTGTAAGTGTCATTGTTTCAAATAAGCTGATATTTGAAGAAAATTGGCTACTCTTTTTTTGATAAATGTTTAGTTAATATTGGAATAATTACAGTGGAGCTTGGCTAATTCAGTATTGAAGAAATCAAAGAAAAATCCTGAACTGTTCAAATATTCGAAATGATTAAATTATTCGAATGAGTTTAGAAATGAATATAGGGATATAAAATTTTTAAAAAATAGAAATTTAAGCTTTAAAATTGGAAAAAAATCTAGTTTTAATATTTAACAGTTAAAATAAACTATGCATAAGAAATACATATATAGAAAGAAATATCAGTGAATGAAATGGTTACAGCAATAATTTTTTAGAAAATAAATTTTTTTATACACAAGCAATTAAATGCAGAATTTCATTCTAAAATTCAACTGGCAAATTTATCCAGATTTTTAGTATCGTACTTATAGACAGGTAGAAATGATTTTAAAAAGAAACATTTCGGACTCATAGAATTCTAAAACATTAAGACTCAATTAAATCTAGTATGTTTATATCAAGCATGTTTATTATCAATTATAAATATTGAATAATATATTCTTTAAAGTCTTCACTTGTTGTTGTTTTTTTCATGATTATGATATTTTTTTTTCATTTTATACTTCGAATACTGAAAATAAAAATGAAAAAAATCACAATAATTCAAAAATGGGAAGGAAATTAGATTGTACAAAAATTATATACTTTATATCTCATGATGATATTTCGCTTTGTGGGTTGTAATCTAGTTTATTCCAACTTTCTAACCTCCCATTATTTTTATTATATGTAAATTTTATTTGGCAACTGTAACTATTTGTTCATTCTTTCTAATAGAGTCCTATTTTTCTATGATATGTAAATGTTATCTGGCAACTGTAACTACTCGTTCATTTTTTCTAACAGCGTCCCAATTTTTCTGACATATGTAAATGTTATCTGGTAACTGTAATTATTTGTTCATTCTTTCTAACCTAATCTTATTTTTTCTCTTATGTAAATGTTATTTGGCAATCGTAACTATTTGTTCATTCTTTCTAAGAGAGTCACATTATTTCTGAGATATTTAAATGTTATTTGGCAACTGTAACTATTTGTTCATTCTTTCTAACATAGTCCTATTTTTTCTGTCATATATAAATGTTATTTGACAACTGTAACTATTTGTTCATCCTTTCTAACAGAGTCCTATTTTTCTGTCATATGTAAATGCTATTTGGCAACTATAACTGTTTATGTGTGCCTTTATATTCATTTTAATTATCAGCTGCACATATCTCGAATAATGGTCTTTAATTTTCTTCAGTATTTATTCTCAAAATAAAATTGTTTATATGCTACTTGAAATGTGTCTGCCACACGTTTCAAAAGCATCTTTGACTTAGTGACTGGGTATAGTAAAACTCTCACTAGGGTAATTAAATTCTACAGTAATCTGAAAGCTTGAAAAAACTTGCATAATTAACAGCAGCGCTTACAGTCTTTAGAAATCTTTGAAAGGTGAAAGCAACACTATTTGGTATTTCATAAGAAAAGATACAGCCGACAAAAGACAGAGAAAAACAATTTCGTCTCAGATTACTTTAATTAAATCTTTAATGAATTACGAAATTAATACGCCTAAATGGTGTTTCGTTAATTAGATACCAGAGATACTTTCAGTTTCTTCTCCTATTTTTCAATAAGAGATCAAGACGCTGCATTAAATCTCCCATTCTTAGTAAATAAAGTAGGAAAGATTTAAATGATACAACTGTGTGAATACTAATGTTTCATATGAATTATTTGTTAAATTTATTCATTTATTAGTTATAGATTTTTAATGGAATAAAGGACTTTGAAATGAACAAAAATATACGTAAATATGATATTTTATTATTATCATTTCATTACCAAAAGATATACGTTTATGTTCAATTAAAATAGTTTCATAATATGTATTGTTTAATAAAATGAATATTTGGAGGACCTAGAAAAAAAAGTAAATTTTAAGAACTTTTCATAAAATGATATTGTAATTAGATTTAAACAACTCTGAAATGTTCCAGGTGTCTTAATTTTTGAGGAAATTAAATAGAATTGATAATAAAAATTTCGGTTAAACGTTAAAGGGAAATAAGGTATGCATTTTATATTTCGAGATTTTTTTAGGTATTTAAAATTCCATTTTAGTTCAGAAAAAAATAAAATTCTTATGAAAATCCAGTAAATGTTCTTAGAAATATTTCTAAAAAATAAGCATGTAATTATAATGACAAATTTATACAGTCTTGTTTCAAACAAATTTATATTGGTTAATAAGGAAAAATAAAAGAAGAAATTTAAAATTAAATCGCCTGGAATATTTTGAAATTTTTAAAAAAATACATACCTGTCAATTTCCTTAAAAATCATAGATTTTGTTTTAAAAAGTTTTTCAAGAAATTTGGTGTATTTATATTTTAATACATATGCATAAGAAATCGCATGACCCTAAGTGAATAATTCGAAAAATGCCCGTTTTCTTAATATTGCAAAAAAAAATTCGACAGTTTAAATTTAACTAAAGCATTCTTAATTTTTATTAAATATCAAGTCGAGATTTTTAAAACTAGATTGTAATTGTAGGTAAATACTATATTTTCAAGCAATAATTTATATATTTTAATTTGATTATAAACTATTCCTTAAAGGCTGGGCTTATATTATTTATATCCAAATTATATCAAAGCATTTTCATGGGACATCTGCATTAGTATGAAATGGAAATCTTATGCTGAAAGCTAATCTTCATTCTTATGGTCTGACTGCACTCTTCCAAATTCCTTTTATTTTTCCAAATATAAATTTCTTCTCAAATTTAAGATAAGCATAATTTTCCTAAATAGCTGAATAAATAACATTGGATATTGTAATAATTTGTATTATTATCTCGATATGAGCTACTATGTTGTAACAAATACTTAAACTATCTCAAGCAATGCCTTCTGTGATTTAATAGAAATCTGTTGTTACTTATTAATCAAATTTTATCACCATTCAGTTTTTTAAAGGATATTATTTGGCGTTATAAATCCCGAAAAGATTAATATTTCAATATTTTTAGTTCTTTTAATGTTGAAAATGCAATTTAAAATTGGATTTTTTTTTCTTTTGCTTTTTAAAAATTCTGTACCAAAATAGAACGTTATACATATTTTTTATATATTGGTATAACTGTTAAATCTTGATTCAATTTTTCTACTATGTGACTAAAAACCAATAATTTATATGTTCAGTAACAATTCTATTCCTGAATTCTAGGCCATGGAGAGGCTTGAACCTGAAGCTATAATAGGATTAAGAAGTATATTATATTCTTGCTAAGAAACTGAACATCTAGAGAGTTCAGAGGTTGCCAAATATGAAGACAAAATTTATAATCACCAATTGGTTCTGATCCTATTTTTATGCAATGAGACTGCCAGGATAAGCACTCTTTGAAGAGAAAAGCATTGTTACGAATCTCTGATATTGCTTTCCCGTGCAACTAATCACATAGTAAGGAAGAGAGTTTTATAGAATAGCAAGTAAGAAAAAAACTACGGAAGTGAGCAAACGCGAGAGTCTTATACAAAAAGAGTTCAACAATTCATCAGTACACATGCGAGCAACAACTCGTTTGTAAACAACCACAGCAATACAAAACGCTCAGATCAACAGCTCAAAAATAAAATTCACACGACTGCTACTCCCATATGTGCTCCTCCACTTTTACAGCTCCCATGACAAAGCTTCAAAACGTTGAGAAAGAACTTACCTTAAAACTTAAATATTACCAAAAAATATTTAAGGACCTTTATTTTTGTTATCATTTTGGTCTATAAATTTGTCGCATTCAACATCCGTTAGAGCTGTCTGTAAAATTATCTTTCTTACTATGTGACTAAGTTTACAAATAAGCAATATTACAGATTAAAAACTGGCAGGCTCCCTTCTTCAAAAATTTCGCCAATATTTTTCATCAATTAATTACGCACTTTCCAAGCATAACTAACCAGACATAATGCTATATTTTATCTTGGAAGTATAATATTAAATACTACTTTCTTGAATTGTATTAAGATATAGTACATCAAATTTGAATGGCATGGCTAAATCAATACTATTTCTTGAATGGGCGAACAGCTGTTCTGCGAAGGTGGCTGATAAAATATTAATATTTTCCAAAAAATATTTCCATACTCATAGTTATCTTTTCTGAAAGAAGCAATTAAGATAACATAACATTCTTATCTGTATAAAACATTGTTATCACTTCAGAAAAAATTAATAAAGGAAAATAGTATCGAAATGTCTCTTAACAAACTGTAAAGGCAAAAGTCCTATAATTAAAATACGTCTCTTTAGATTTAAAGAAAGTAAGAACGATATTTGAAAAGTCTTTTCTTTCAAATATCGTCTGAATTCGAACAACAAGAAAATTCTGCTAGAAATACGTTGAAACAATCAAGTGACCTTTAACCTTTTCTTTCACTTCTTGTTCATTTATAATGCTTAAAATTTATTCGATAAAACTTTCGAAAGATTTAAGAGTTCCTCGAGGCAATGAAATAAATTACACTTCTTTCAGAAATGAAGGAATAGCTCAGGCGAGAGAAATGGCGGGAAAAAAATTCTAAAAACGAAAAAAAGGAAGAATTTTAAATAATGGAGCTTGGCTCATCTATCAATTATAACACATTATTATAAGAAGGGAAAAATAAATTCTTTAAGCTCGCAAAAATACAATGGATTCATCGTCTTTAACTGAATAGAATATAATTGAGTATTTATTTTGAGATACAAAGAACTCCACTTTTGTTAAGAATTTTATCAAAGGAAGTTTTCTTAAATTCCGATATTAAAAATCGAAGAAGGTCGCTGTATTCAAGCACTTAAAAAAATGTAACAAAAAGAAATTAAAATAAAATAAAGAATAATTTTTCTGTTAATTCTAATAATAAATGCAGTAAGAAATTAAATGAATAGAATAATTTACATTTAAACGTAAGGAAATAGATAAGCAAAAGAAGTGGATAGATAATTTTCGATGAAAATTTAAATATATATTTAATTAGCTGCTATATATAGAAATATTTTGGAAGTCCGGAAAGGATTTAACATTTCTGAACTGACGCTTTGAATATTAAATCTGACTATTTGATCAATATAACTCGCCATTGCATTTCATGTAATGAAATACAAATGCAAAGAAATAGGATAATTAATACGATATATATACTATATATATATATATATATATATATATATATATACAGTGGCTCATTTCTCATTTCTCTGTATATATATATATATATATATATATATATATATATATATATATATATATATATATATATATATATATATATATATATATACAGAGAAATGAGAAAATGCTTAAAGAGAGGGAAAATATTTTCCTCAGTGCTTATATACTGTGAGATTTTGGTAGGGATTTCCTACACGTGTCGAATTTAGGTAAGGGAATTATAGGGATCTTTTAAAAGAATTGGTTTAGGTCAGCAATTTGTTATCCCTTCACTTGGAGCGTCGGAACCGCTGACGAAAGCCTTTTTACACAGCTTTCTGTTGCATGAATTAAATAGAAAAAGTGGAATGGGATCAGGAAATAAGAGAATATTTTAGAATGAAGTTAATATGTGCTGATTGAGCTAAAAATTAGGAAATTAATTAAGTTTAAATTAGATTTATATATATATATATATATATATATATATATATATATATATATATATATATATATATATATATATATATATATATATATATATATATAAATTCACTACTAAATTTCAATAAGACCACTTACATTCACTACTAAATTTCAATGAGACCACTTACATTCACTACTAAATTTCAATGAGACCACTTACATTCACTACTAAATTTCAATAAGACTACTTACATTCACTACTGAATTTCAATGAGAACTCCAAGAATGTCAAGATGTTCCGATTCTCGCAAAGTATTGTCTAACATTTCAGCTGTCATACTAGATACAGAATTTATGATCCTAACTTTGAGTGTACAAATGTCTTCATTTGGCATTACAAAACACTTTGTCCTATATATAATTCCCAAAATAAAATTAAACTGTAATGTCCAATTTGAATTCATGGTACTAAAAAATGCATTCAACTTTTTTCTTCGTTGATGCCATTTTGATAACAATTTAATCTAAAATTATTTCTACATTAATAGAATTACCCTTTGGAGTATAGAAAAAGTAAGAATATGACAATTCTATAGTAAACGCTTTACCATATTAGGAATATTGAATAATACTTTAATAAATTTTTTTGTAATCACAAAAAACTTTCTTAAGCTCATTTATTTTCACACTTGCTTAAATTTATTTTTAATGAATTTTTAAATGAGAGAAAACTTTCTTAAGCACATTGTATTTTCATACTTGCTTAAATTTATTTTTAATGAATTTTTAAATCAGAGAAAACTTTCTTAAGCACATTGTATTTTCATACTTGCTTAAATTTACTTCTAATAAATTTTGCAATCAGAGAAAACTTTCTTAAGCACATTGTATTTTTATACTTGCTTAAATTTACATTTAATACATTTTGTAATCAGAGAAAACTTTCTTAAGCACATTGTATTTTCATATTTGCTTAAATTTACTTCTGAAAGACTTATATGTGTTTCAATTGCCATTTAAAGACAATTACCAAAATGTAAGCTGCAAATCAAAGAAACTGTGAAGATTAGACTTTTTTTGTGATAAACTGAAGAAGTGAAGAGACTATTTCACACTACCATCATGCCGATTTATTTCCTATAGGTGTCTCTAGGGTTAAAAGCCAACCTAATTTTTTTTCTTTAGCGGGCAGACGTGAATAGGACTTTTGACACTAATCATGAGACTGTTTGTTTGTTTGTTTCTTATGGCACTTGCCACTGACAAGCCCGCTGTTACGAAGACAGCGATTTAAGCCTGAGGGGGAACGTCTCTTATTTTTTTTATAGCAGCGCCAACTAGGGCCAAGAGTACGACTTTGCCACTCACGCATCATTCATTCGCTTGCACAACCCCTTTTTACAGGAGGGCACATTCACACATCTCACAGATAGAACAACAGAAGAACAACCATGCCCAAACCGGGACTCGAACCCGGGACGCCCAGATCACGGGGAAGACGCGCTACCCCTATGCCAGGACGCCGGCAATCATGAGACTAATGTTCAGTAGCTTCTGTCAAGGGTTCGTGTTGAGACACTACAAGACACTTGTTGTCATCTGTTAGCGTAATTAGGCATTCAAAATATGTATTTCTACTTGCAAATTACCATAAGACCACTACCATCCTAATATATAGTTTGTAAGAGGTGGTTCAGGAAGGTATCAAAATACCAGTAAAATTTAAAAGGGAGATATAAGAAAGCTAAATGAAATTGGCTAAAATTTAATGGAAATTGGAGGGAAATAAACAACCTATAAAACCACCGTTTTGGCAATAGCTGTCAAGGAAAATACACAGAATATAATGATAAACAAAGGTAAGAAATGGATGAAGAAAACTGACGAATGTCATGTGTTTGTTTAGGTCAGGAATTAGGTGATCCAAGGAAGCAAAATCTGTGGAATAGTACATACAAGTAATCGGATGCGTTGTTTAAAAAATTGGTGAAAATATTTATGAACCAATTTGTTCCCGTATTGAAAGCAGCACCAGCAGGCGACGAATTGACTATTGAATGTGAAGAAAAGTTTTCATACCTGGTAGTATCGTTCATAATAGTTTTACAACAGCTTTGAAAAAACATGTATCAGACACTCGCTATTTCTTCTATCCATTTAGAGCAAATTTTACACTTCTAAACAGCGTTGTTGTTGTTTTTCTGATGACACTTCCCACGGACAAGCCCGTGGCTTCGAAGTCAGCGACTTAAGCCGATAGAGAGCGTCTCTTGTTTCAATAGCACCAACTAGAGCCAAGAGTACGATTTTGCTACTCATGCATCACTCATTCGCTTGCACAACCCCTTTTTACAGTGGGGGGGTGGGGGGCACATTCACGCATTTCACAGATAGAACAAACGAAGAAGAACCATGCCCGAACCCGGATAGGAACCCATGAATCCCAGATTACGAAGAAGACTCGCTACCTCTATGCCAGCATGCTGGTTAAAACAGCGTAACATCCCATTATAAACTATATTATCAGTATATAGCGAAAAATGATTAAGGGAAAATAAAAACCAGTGGGGAGGGGGGGAGGGTTGTCCCCCAAAACTTTCTCGCATAAAAGTTTTATCTAAAAGAACGCCTTGCATTGCATTGGTGCACAATATTCACGAAATATTAAACATTGTTGTAAATTTAGCATTTTTACCGAAACCATCATGTCATCCATTTGGTGAATTTTTTTGGCGATTAATCTCTGGCATGCGGTTAATATCACCTGAAAATTGAATTTGTGTTTTAGAAGCGTTTTACCCAACCAAATGAAATAAAAATTTGATACAAAGCTGAACTTGTAATTTACAAAATCCAACACCAAATTTAATATATTTAATATATTTCATCGCGGTTTTAAGTTATTGCGTTTATATGATTCTTAAACTACGCACCCTTCATTGGATTTGGCTCAGAATTTTATAGGTGTCTATTCTATGGATATTAAATATGTGTGCCGATTTTTTTCTATCTAGCTTTCTTCGTTTTGTAATCATCATGTTAACTTTTATTAGAACAGACAGACTTCCTCTTAATGGAGTTTGCTCAAAATTCGACAGAATTCTACAGATTTGATGTAAAGATCTTATACCAAATTTTATCCGTATAGTTCAAAGCGTTTTTGAGCTATTTTTGTCACAGACAGACATGAAGACAGACAGACATTTTCCAAAAAATGTGTTTTTCGAACTCAGAAAGGTTTGAAATACAGAAATTCGTCAATCTCGAGTTTGAATTTTTTGACGATTATAGTACTTTCTTAATACTACATATACAAGAAAGTAAAAATGAGTTGATAATCTTGTAATTGATAAAATTTTATTTTTATTACAAATAAAGAATTTTGCACATGAATTTTGGGCAGCTTATATTGCGTATAGATCATATATTGATATGCTTATTTTTTTCTGTAACAGAGAGGGAATTTTGAAACAACAAAAACATTTTAATTGATTTCTTTCTTTTGGTTTGATCGCTTTTAGCACATATTTAGGATATGTTCCCATCGGGGTGCAGAAAGTTATGTAATGATAATGCTACCATGATGTATATTAATTCTAATGGCATTGAAAAGTCAACACAGAATTGAAAGCATAGACATTTATTGTAATTAATCTCAAAGACAACAATGTTAATGATTTAAATATACGCCAAATCTTGTATTATAGTTCTAAATTTGATTATATTACAAACATGCAACAAAAAGTATTTTTCAGCTAATAAAATAAATACTAGTCTCTGAAGCTGAGCAATGTCATTGCAACGAAGAAGGAAAATAAACTATAATGCCAAAAGCGAAATCCAAATTCACTTTGTATAACTTTGGCAGATTTCTACCTCCAAGCTCTATCATCATCTCTTTTTTTGCTCAATATTTTCTCTACTTTTCCTAATCAATCTTGGAATGATACCAGGAGAGACATTTATAAGCTAACGGTATAATACTGACTTATCGTTGCTAATTAGCTTATGTAAGCCTGTTTATAAATGTTTAGCTATCATAATACCCTATTTTAAGTAATATTAACATTAACATATGCTAAGCCAATCGATTATCAAGTATGCAACTGAATAATGTTTCGTATTGTATTGCGCTATTGCATCCTAAGTCAAACTATCGTGTAGGATCCAACTGAATATTGTTTCATATTGTACTGCCCTGTTGTTGTTTCTAATGGCACTTGTCATGGACAAGCCCATTTATTTTAGAAGTCAGTGATTTTTTTAAGCCAAGGATGCGTCTCTTGTTTTTTTCAATAGCGCCACCTAGTCCCAAGAGTACGACTTAGCTACACACGTCACAACTCTTTTTATGAGGCGGACTTCATTCATGCATTTCATTCACTCATCCACAGATCGTAATTTAGACCTGAATCAGAGAACGATCACCCCTTATCCAGCACCCCCAGTGGTATTATTTTCGACCCAGTGGTATTATTCTCGACTTGGAGGACTTTGTGACCACGACAGATTTATACGTGCGCCAGCCACCACACACACGGAGATTCTTCGGCCAGCGGAGTTCGAACTCGCAATCCAAGGTATACGAATCCACCTACAATCAGGCTATCTCGGCCCGCTATTACTCCTAATCCAATCTATCGTCTAGTATCCAACTGAATATTGTTTCATATTGTATTGAACTATTGCAATCTTTTGCATCCTAAGCCAATCTATTATCTAGTATCGAACTGAATGTTATTTCGTGTTGTATTGTGCTATTGCAACCTTTTTTTTCTGTAAGGTGCACAATAAATAAAATCATGATGGAAAATCTGATGTGAAGCACGAGGTCATAAGTGGGTTTCATTTCATAATGTAAACAGAATACTAATAAAATAGTTAATCTTTAACTTATTTTTTTAAAGTTGTTAACATATATATATATTATTGTGCCTATATGAAACAGAAAAGTCTATTCAATAATTTTTAGTCTATTTAATTCATCTTTCTTCTATTTAAAGTCATTCAAACAAAAATTTATTTTTGTTTTTATTCTTTATCAGTTTTAACTTGGAGTAATTTGTGCATTAAAAAGACCCCACTTTGTAAAAATAAAAAAAAGGGATAATAAAGAAATTCTTTCTACAAACTCTATTCCATGTTATGAAAACTTCTCCTAAAAAAAGCAATTCTTTTTTCCCCGGTACCTCATCTAAGCCCTGAAAATAATAAAAGTTAAATTAATCACCTTTAATCGTAGAACATTTTTAGTGCCATCACGGAAAAGCTTAAAGTGTTCCTCTTTTTAACAACGGCATTAAAATAGAGCAGGGTAAAATATTTCTTGAGCCTTAGTTGATTACTCCCGTTGCTGATAAGGTCATTTTCTCATTACCAAAGTATCATTAAAGCGAAGTCTTAAAAGTCCCACAATACGCCATATTTAGGTGACGACACATCATTTGTTACACGCTGCGATTCAAAATGGCGGAAGATTCTAATCTTAAAGAGCGCCCTCTGTCGTCGCTGGAGAAAGCCAGCTTCATTATCGTTTGGGTTGAGACAGTTTTCCGCTCTTTTTTTGTTTATATAAGTTTTTCTCTTTTTCCGCGCCATAGAAAGATATTTTTTCCCTCTTCTTGTTATTATCCTTATCGAAAAGAACTGTATTTTGCAGCTGCTTTAGATGACAAAGTGTAAGGATTCGTATATGATTGGCTCAGAGGAAAATGCAACTTGGCAATATTTTTCGACCAAATGTTCTTGTGATAGTATTAGGTTCAAACGTGGTGATTCATAAATTAATTTCTTATTTTTTTTAAATCGAATTCCAAATAGAGCTCACAAGAATATTCTTGGTAAAAAGTTCTTATCTTAAATCATGTTTATTTCACAAAACTGTGGGGAATAGAAGAAGAATTCACAGAAAGGATTTATATTTAATTTCGACAAATGATTTTTTTTGTATGTAAATTGGAAGCAAATTTGTTAGAATAAAATATAGATAAAGGGAATTGGGAATATTTGCATCTTTAAAAAAACTTTTTGCTTTATTTTTTAAATGTTTTAATTTTAGTCTCTTAAGGTAGAGGACATTTCACTTATCACCAAAATGAATAATGTATGTAGGTTTAAAAAACCGAAATTTCATAAAGTTTTGGAAACTTTAAAGTATATAGTATAAGTTTAAAAGATTAAGTTTTTAAAAAATATATATAATTTTAAAAATATATAAAATTTTTATAGTTGTGTAAGTTTTAAAGTGCAAACTTTTATAAGTGTTAAAGTATAAGGCTTATGTATGTTTATAAAGCAAGTAGAAAAACAATTCTTTTCATTTCATATGCTGTCTTACACAAAAATATTTATAAACAGTATTCATCTTTCAAACCTATTTTGATTTATTTCTACACACTAATATAATCATGATGGAAATTCACATCTCTTTTTAGATTTTCAAATACACGATATTTATTTATTTATTTCATTTTTAATTTAAGCACATTAAAATGAAAACTACTTCATTGAAATTATTGAGCTTATGCTTATTTTGGTGTGATTTTACTTAGAATTCTTTTTTTCTGAGTGTAAAGATTTGTAATTATAAACTTATAGATCATCACCTCATAACTAACATTTGATTTGCAATTAGAAAATAAATACATTATGAGCAAAGATTAATTAACTAGTATTAATAAGTCCAATTTGGTTAGTTCTAAAAATTTTAAGTCAGATTTTTCTGCCGCCTATTGATTTTCTAAGTAACATAATATTATAATATCATCAATTATTAGATTTTATTTTGTTAAATTCAAAATCAAAAATTTAAAAAAAAAAAAAAAACATTTTTTATCTAAACTGATTTTGTTTAGGCAAATTAATCCGCAATTTTTGTCTTTTATGAAATTAATTAACTAGCATTTAAATCTCTTAATTCAGACGAGGATTTAATAATGCTTAGGGTATTCAATAAAAAAACATTAAAAAAAATAAAAACATTACATTATTTACATTTTACATTATTTTAATTACAAGCATTATTACTTTATTTATTACTAGCCGCCTTTGGCGACCAGTCGGTTCGCCAATCTTAATGTTCGTTAAAATTTTAATAATTAAATGTTTTATGCAATTCCAACATTAATAGATTCTTCAGCAAAATATTTTAAAACTTCAAATTTTGATAGTCATATAATTCACTCATAATATTATAAAGGCCTTCAGTCATAACGTGATATGTATCTCTCTAATTTTCTGTTACCCCTCGTAGAATTTATGCTTTAAATTAAAGTGTAAATGATTAATCTGCAATTAATATAATAATATTTTTTACTGAAACAAAGCATTTTTTTAATAATATGATTACTGATAACAGAGTCACTGAACGTTTAAACTTTATGGGCACTAAAGAATATCTTTCTTAATTTATGTAATATCTCAAGAATTTGTCAACAAAAATTTCTCAGATTCATCATGAACAGATCGATTCCTTAACAATGTTTAATTTTAAATGCATCAAACACTAAGAAAATAAAATGAATCTTTTAAAATAATCGGTTGAAAACAGGTTTAAAAAAAAATACTTAAAAAACGATTTACTTAAAACTATAAGCATATACAAAAAATATATAACTAACATAAATACAATTTACTTACAAAAGCATGCAACTAACCTAAAAATAATTTAAATCATCCGTTGAAAGTGGTTGTCATGACAACAATCAGAACAATGCGCATGCGTGAATTTTCTTCGCCAGTTAGGTAACGCAAATGCGTGAATTTTTCTACGCCATTTGGGGCAACGCTATGCAGATTATACATTTTTAATTTCCTTTATTCTGTGTTATTTGAATTCAAAAGTACTTCAGAATGAATCTGAAACATGGATTAATTAACAATGTTTAATTTTAAATGCATAAAACATTAAGAAAATAAACAGAATCGTTTAAAACAATCCGCCGAAAAATATTAACCCTAGCCTCTTTACTGTTGGGAGAAAAATGAAACGGAAGCCTTACTCATTTGGCGGTGGGGGAAATGGAAGATTTTTTTTGGCGAAAGGTTGGCGGTGGGGAAAATGAAAGATTTTTTTGGCGGGAAATATAGTTTTTAATTAATAATTAAAATTCTAATTAAAATTTCAAAAAAAGGGACCCCAGGTGCACATTTCCGACCTCTAAGGTATACATGTACCAAATTTGATAGCTGTATGTCAAATGACCTGGCCTGTAGAGCGCCAACACACACACACACACACATTGAGCTTTATTATAAGTACTAGCCGCCTTTGGCGACCAGCCGGTTCGCCAATCTAAATGTTCGTTTAAATTTTAATAATTAAATAGGTTGAACCGGAGTTTAAACCCCTTCTTCGCCAAGTTGCGATAACGCTCCAAAGCTGGCAATCTTTATTATGCACTATAATTGAACATCTGCTCCTTTGCTTTTGAACATTTCGCAAGGTCGTTGTTGGCGATTTTTAAAAATTGCTCCAAGCAGGAGGTTAAACTCCGGTCGTACCATTAAATATTTTACGCAATTCCAACTTTAATAGATTCTTCGGTAAAATATTTTAAAACTTCAAATTTTGATAGTCATATAATTCACTCATAATATTATAAGAGCCTTCAGTCATAGCCTGATATGTATCTCTCTCATTTTCTGTTACCCCTCGTAGAAATTATGCTTTAAATTAAAGTGTAAATGATTAATCTGCAATTAATATAATAATATTTTTTACTGAAACAAAGCATTTTTTTAATACTATGATTACTGATAATAGAGTCACTGAGCGTTTACACTTTATGGGCACTAAAGAATATCTTTCTTAATTTATGTAATATCTCAAGAATTTGTCAACAAAAATTTCTCAGATTCATCATGAACAGATCGATTCATTAACAATGTTTAATTTTAAATGCATCAAACACTAAAAAAATACAATGAATCGTTTAAAATAATCGGCCGAAAACAGGTTTAAAAAAATACTTAAAAAACGATGTACTTAAAACTATAAGCATATACAAAAAAGTATATAACTAAAATAAATACAATTACAAAAGCATCCAATTAACCTAAAAATAATTTAAACCATTGAAAATAGGTTAAAAAAAATTACTTAAAAAACGATGTTCTTAAAACTATAAGCATATACAAAAAATATATAACTAACATAAATACAATTTACTTAAAAAAGCATGCAACTAATCTAAAAATAATTTAAATCATCCGTTGGTTGCCATGTCAAAAGTCAGAAAACAATGCGCATGCGTGAATTTTCTTCGCCAGTTACGTTAACGCAAGCGCGTGAATTTTTCTACGCCAGTTGGGGTAACGCTATGCAGATTATACATTTTTAGTTTCCTTTATTCTGTGTTATTTGAATTCAAAAGTACTTCAGAATGAATGTGAAACATGGATTAATTATCAATGTTTAATTTTAAATGCATAAAACATTAAGAAAATAAACAGAATCGTTTGAAATAATCCGCCGAAAAATGTTAACCCTAGCCTCAATTCTGTTGGGAGAAAAAAATAACTGAAAGTCGGCGGTGGGGAAACTGGAAGATTTTTTTGGCGGAAAAGTTGGCGGTGGGGAAAATGGAAGATTTTTTTGGCGGGAAAGTTAGTTTTTAACTAATAATTAAAATTCTAATTAAAATTTCAAAAAAAGGGACCCCAGGTGCACATTTCCGACCTCTAAGGTATACATGTACCAAATTTGATAGCTGTATGTCAAATGACCTGACCTGTAGAGCGCCAACACACACACACACACACACATTGAGCTTTATTATAAGTATATAGATAGATAATCGTCTGTTATGTATTTATTATTTCTGCGTTTTTAAGTAAATCTATCATTAATACAATTATTTAATATCATGTTTAGAATTAAAAAAATATTATTTTCTGTTGCTGTAATTTAGACTAACTTTTCTCAGTTTATATTTTGGGATAATTCTGGGGTTTTTTCCCGCGGTTCCATGGGCAAAAAAAAAATCAATGTTTCAATCAAAAAGGCAATGGTACAAAATTAATTTTTAAAAGCAACTTGCCATATTTTTATGTTATTAAATCCCTTATTATTTGTCTAATACTAAAAAATAATTCAATACTGGTGAGTCTGGAATATACGTTTATCTCCTGAAATACAGATATAAATCAAATTTTATACCAAATTCCTCATCAAGTTGTTTGCCTATAGGCATATAAATCATTATTTATGCGAACATACTCATTTGAAAATTCTATAAACTAGATGAATAACTTTATTATGAGACTTACCACCAAATGTGCTAATATAGTGTCATATTTTGGAAATGCTCTCTCTTGGTCCATGTACAAAACATTGTTAGCTCATAAACTCAGCAAGCTAAATAATTTTAAATATGATGCGTGTATTTATAACAACATTTTAGTTAGGAATACTTACCTTTACAAAATGTACATTTTGTTTCTTTTTAATGTATCATATTTGAAATTATATTAAATTATTCATATGAAACGATTCCAAATATAAAGCGCACCAAACTACAGAAGTGAGTCACTTGCCACTTTCAAATGTCCATTACGTCGAGTCCTTACGCTAGAGTTCGGTGTGATTTGTTGGCTTGTTAGTTGTTTATGTACGTCATAATAACCAAAGAATTTCGTGGCTAGAACTAAAATATTTCAGTATCAAAGTTAGAAAAATTTAGAATTAAGAAAAGGGAAAAATTAGGAGACAATAAATTTATTGATTAGGTGTTAATCTATTGAGATATTCATAAATTATGCACAGGTTTTTACATGTAATAAGAAATGTTTATGTCAAGAACTTTTAGATTTAGTAATTGAAATTTTTCTAATGTTTATATTTAAATGCCGTCTCTTACACAAGTGAAGAAAGTTTGGTATAGCACCCTAATTTTCTAACATCTATTGTACATCTATTTTTCTAATATTTTTAAAATCATGTTAGTTCAAAATAAAGAATCTAGAATTTCCGGTTCAAGATAGAGTTTGGAAGAAATAATGTGAATTCAAATTGACATAATCTATTCTCCGACTGGCTCGGCTCAAGTTGCAATTATTAAAAGCGCTAAACATTCCCCTTTAAAATCATTGGCTTAGTTTAAAATTCAAAACAAATGTCATTTTCCGTGCCATTTCTATCAACCCAAAATGAATCTAACCTTTCCGTCTCTCTTTTACTTTCACAGCAAAACACACGCAGGCATCAAGTCATTATCACCCTCTTCTCACAATTCACCCCTTTTCTGTCCCCCTCCAAACCTTTACAATCAAAACTCTTTTCAAAATTGCATCCCTTCTTCTTTCTAAATCCAACCCCACCCCCATTTTCTCCGGATAATTACTCGACAATTTCAGAAGTCACCTCCAGAAGATTTTCCTTTCGTTTCAAAAGTTCTCTTTTAAAAGTGAGAACCTGTCAGCGACAGGAGGACTCAAAAATCGAGCCAAACGAGAAGGAGAGAACATAACACAGAAGTACTGAGAAAAGCAGATATCGAAAACTCTAAATAACCAAACTCCAACCGTGTGTAGTAGAAGTTCTTCGTTTCGCAATTAAAATCGAACCTTATTACCAGAGTCAGCGACTCGTTTACAAGTGCATACCATCCCCCTTCCATCCCCCGAAAACTATCGTCTGCGAACTCTCCGGGCGGTGATTATGAAGGGTGGATTAAATTATTTAATGTTCGGGAGATCAGATCCAGATTCGAACGATTATGTTCAAAGAACGGTAAAGATATTTTTCATTGTCAGACCGACGCACTAGAGCTCATATTCGCAGTAGGAAAAGTTTTAATTAACCATTTGCACTTTGGATTTGTCTTGTGTCTGAGTGCTGAAAGGCGATGTCGGGTCTTATTTTTGGGTGAAAATGGAATAAAGAAATTTTTGATGATTTGACATCTCTATTTTTATTAAAAAGCAGTATCTCTGTACTGTTTAATTGCTACGATATGAATAATGCAAAGTTAGCTAAGGCAAGAATTTCTTTTGTATTTTTTTTATGTTTCATTAGATAATTGGGATTATTTGTAAAAATAAATATAATGAGTTTTCTATGAAAGTGTTAAGTTGTGAAACAGTTTATTTTTTCTTCTAAATGCTTCAAAAAAAGACACAGCACAATTAAATTATCAATTATTGTTTTTCTTGCACTTATTTGATTTACATGGAAAACTGCTTACTCTTGATTCCATAAAAAGTAGAAGGTCCAACTTCCCCTAATCTCATCATCATTTGGTGAATTAGCGATAATTTTTTAGATTTTAGCAACAAAAATAAAGGTTCCTGAATATCCGCGAATCTCGGCTATGTGTCTATTAGGACTCTAATTCTGGTATTTGCTCTGACACATTCGGTGTCTTGCCAAGGCAGCTATAAAAGTAAAGGCGCACAAACGAGAATATTTGGTAAAGTTTAGAGAAGGAATGAGTCAGGGAAGTCTCCCTTTGGATTGTTGATCGCCAACGAGTTCTCTCAATGTGCTTTGTGCTGTTGCAGTTGTTTAATAGAGATTTTCTACTTATCAACTGTTATTTACTGTAAGTGCAATTTTTTGGGGGGTGTATAGGCTTCGATTGTGTTTTGCTATTGCGTTTTCGTGTAAAATAAGACGTTATCATATCGGTTGAATTTTTCACCATACACACACCGTACAGTATTTATGTCATACAGTATTATGCCATATTTTCCGCAACAGTATTTATGTCATAAACTTAAGTTAAAACGAATTTACAATTTTGTTGATAGAATCGCATTTAAATGAATATAAATTTATTCGGAAAGTATAAGCTATAAATAATGCTATTCTCATAGATGTTATTCAAATGAATGAACTTCAAAAATCAATAATGCATTCAAAAATTATATACCACTAAACATTTGATATACATTCAAAATTTAACTAAATATTGCAAAAAAAACACAGTAATATACTTGTGAGTTACACCATAGCATAAACACTATAAATAAAATGTTGTTTTTAAACGAGCACAGATAGACAGATTTCAGACAAAATTTGAACAAATTTAATAAATGGAAATAAAAATTTGACAGATATCCACTCTTATGACATAAAGACATCATAATAAATTTCATCTACCCAACTTATGATATGTCTGAGTTTCCGAATTTACATAAACAAAGTAGAAGATAAATACATGCATTTAGATATAAATTTGAAAGCTGTGTATTTTGATCTGAAATAATCTACAACGTATAGAAAGATGTAAAAAAAAATTCTATAGGTCAAAATTTTGAAGCTTTTTTCTTCACTTCTTTCATAAATAAGAAAATGAATAACAACAATGGAAATGTTCTATTTTTCAAGTTACAGTTAGGATTTATCTTTTTCAGTTTTAGCATTAGTTTTATTTTGTGAATTTCTCTCAACTTATTAATTACAGTATTTCTTCAGAATGCCATTTTATTTCAGCTTGCGTTGAATATCTGAACATAAGCTGAACGTAACATGAATATAACCTCAATTATTAAATGTTCAAATTGAAAGGATAAATTGTAATCTATTACAAAGATGATAATATTTACTTTATCAGGATTTCTTAAAATTCCATTATATTATTTTCGTCAAAGTAAGAAATAAATGTTCAAATCCTCTTATATGAATTTATTATGAAGATTCACTCAATACTTTTTAAAAATTGTAATTGGGAATATAAATTTCCCAAAGTTGTTCACCTGCATTAAAAATGCGAATTAATTAAAAAAACAATAATATTTATAATGTGTCTGAATAAATATCAAAGTAGTGCTGTTGGTTTTAAAGAAGTACTGATTAATGAGTATTATTTGATATGCGTTGGAAAATAGCAATTTTTTTAACAGCTTAATTAAATGTAAATAGAATATATAACTTTTGAAGTACACTAATGCAACTCATTTTATTTTGATTTCCATAAATATTTTGATTGCTAGCTACAATTTAACTTTATTTTTTAAAATAAGTGAAATAATTAGAATTCTTTCCAAAAGAATTTAAATGAAAGATTAAATCGTTTGCAGACGATTTTTACAAAAACTAATTTTGACATTAAGAATAACGTAATTTCGTTTGGCAGTAATAAATCATTCTTAGCGACTAGAAAAAAAATCGTAGTGAAATTCCATTTCCTAGCGCTTGATAACAAAATGGATAAGAATATATCGAGTCTTGAAATAATACCTTAGACATTGAAAATAAAATCGTTACAGCAGAAATTTACTTGTTTTATATCCTTGTTAACAAAAGCATTTAATTCAATCGCATTGCAATAAAGAAAATCCTGAGTTGATTTCCAAAACAGTGAACGAGTAATTATCCGGGACGAAATGTAGATTTCAAAAGAGTTTTGATTGTGAACTGGATAATGATTCTATGCTCGAGATGTACTTTGTTTTGAAAAAGAGAAGTTTAGTTCGTTTCCTCCAGGTTTGTTTTAAAACAGAAGACTGAAACTGGGAAATGCAGCTGCTACTGTTACGAAACAATTCTTTTTCTCTCGAACGCTGATCGTTAGGTAAGAACAATTAATTTCCCTTGCTGAATAACATTCTATGAATTTTAATTGCTCCTGCACCTAATTCTCATTAGTAAATAAATGGCCTTCTGTGAAAATTAAATTCGTTTATTTCTGTGTTAAAAGAATATTTTATTTTATAAAATGAAATCATTAACATGGCAAAATAATAAATATAAAACAATAAATAAAATAAATTATAATATAATAAATATAAATTATGAACGTTCATTTCCGTTTTAAAAATATGATTATGGTTTTAAAAAATTATTTTTTATTCTTTTTTATAAAAGAAAAATATTTTAGCATTTATTATTTTCTAGTTTTTAAACATTAATAAATTTTATAATTATGATTCTTAAAAAAAGAATCTTATAAATAATATTTAATAGAATGATTCCACTAATTATTCCTTATTTTTTAATTCATTAGAAAAAAAAATCTTAATTTCTTATTCTGTCTCTCTTGTATTTTATACCTTTTTAAAATATTCTTAATTTCTTGCCTTAACAATGCTCTGCAGTAGATGGAATTTTCAGCATCCGTCAAATGTTTTTTAGAATAGCTTAAAACATGTTTTGGATGTAGTTCTAACAAAACAGACTTGTTGTTTCTGATTATTATCGAAATTGTAAATTAATTAAAAAAGTAATTTATATTTAATTGCCGTTTACAACACGTAATAGTACAAAATTTGAGTAATCATGTAGGAAATTAAGAAAAATGCGATTACAAATACTATTTTTAACTATAAAATTCACCTACATGAAGAAAAATCAATTTAAATTTAAATAAAAAAAGCTTTTAAAAACACACTTTTAATAGAATACGAAATAGTGGAAATTATCTGATATGATATATAATCTACATGTAATCTCTTAACTGATATGTAATCTACATTTTAATCTTGAGATTTATTCTTTTTCGAAGACTTCTATTCTAAATTATATCAATGAAATTAAAATTGATTGTCATCGATAATCAATTGGTAATGAAATTATAAAAATAATTTTTTAAATATATCCTCATAGAATACAAAATTTTGTAAAACTCTAAGCCCCGCAGCATATAAAAAAGTGCTGTAAAATAAAAAATTCCATCTTTACAGAAATAAAACAAGTAAGCCAAATCAAATTAAGCTATTTAATAAAAACTTGTACTAAATGCTAACTTATTGTTTATTTGTATTTTCGCTTATTATGAGAAAGAACATTAAAAGAATAATATGGTATATAAATATGATTTCAAAATTATCGTATTGTTTATATGAAAAAATAGTTTAAAACCTTCTGATTTTTTTTTTCTATTTTCAAAATGCATACATTCAAAATATAGGTTTTTTTTCCTTGTATATATTACAAATATTTTTTAACATATATTTTTAATTCGGAGAAATTTATATGGAAAAATATAAAAGAATAACTATACTTTTTAAAATACAGCTCATGGCAGAAAATTAATTACATATGCATTAATGAATATTTTCTATTTAGATAAATAGTTTAAGTATTTAAAACAACATTAAATGATAATGAAATTAATAAAAATAATGCAGTAATGTAAGTTAAATATTCAAAATGCTATTATGTTAACACTTAAAATTTTCTTTATTGAAGTAAAATTCACATTGTTATAAAATGTAAGGGTTTTGCTCAAATTTTTATGAAAATATTGTCCAAAAGCTGCTTTTCCGTAATAAATTTGTTTCAAAACTTTTTAACACTTTTACATTAGATTCAAAAACCTTGTATTTCAAATTAACATCTTTATTTCTTTAAAATAAATTGGTGGTTTTATTCACCGTTTTTATCGTTTACTTTTTTATTAAACACCTTATAACATTTAAAAAAACGATTAAAATGTTATCATTTTATACAATCGAACGAGCTCAATCGGTATCAATAAAGATACTTCAAAAGCCAAAATTACTTTTGCTTCGACAATGCAGAATGTTACTTTTAAGAAATAACAATTTTGAAATTTAACTGTACTAACCTTCAGAATGTATACGAAGAGACAGATTTCGGTGTCATGTAATAATTTTTAAAAATACATTTTCATTCTTATTAATCTAAATTACAGTATTCTTTTCCTCTGATTCTTTAGTTTTTTAGGAATTTTTTCAATCAAAGTCACAACAATATATTCCTAAATAAATGTATTTTATATTTGCATTGAGCATAGTGGCTGTACGATTGTTTTAATAATCGCAAAAGCAAAACTTTCAACATTATTTCCTTTGAATGCAATTAAAATCACACGGTTAATGGATAGCGGTAATTATAATATTACCCAAAATGCTTTGCAATCTATTGTAAATAAGTAAATAATTTCACAAAAATCTGGAATTTCGAAACTCTTGCCCAAAACACAATAATAGACTAAACGTTCATTAATAATGTTCTATATTTTATTTTTCTCTCTTACATTTGTCTGTTTTGATTATACCACCCATTGTACTTTGGGTATTATACTTTTTACACATTTTTTTTTCTTTTACGAATAATGGCCTAAAACTTTACCATTGTTCTTATAAACAAAATAAAATAATTTTGCCATCTATTGAATAAAAAAAAATGCAATAAACATTTTCCCTTTCGGTTTAAAGTAATTTGTTAATTACAATACATCTAACAATTGCATTCTTTTTAACTACAATGCCGCATTAAGTGCTAATTAATAGCATAAATTATCACTTTGTTTACACTGTTAATTACTACTTATTCATTAAAACAGTACTAACTATCGTCACTTTTATTGTGCATGTTTAATTCTATATATTTTTTAATATAATTATTTAAATGAAACGAATTACTGTCGTTGTAAGTTTTATTGATGACTCAGTTCTTAATTTCACAAAATAAACAATTCTTAATGCATTTTTAATTTCAATAAATATCAAAGAATCTGATATTTTATAATATCGCTTAAATTTAAAAATACTCTAATTTTCACAACGGAATGAAGTTTTTATGTCTATGATAACTTGAGATATACTAATTAAGCCATGTAAGTTTATAAAAATGATTTTTATGTGCCAGTTTTGAAGTAACGCGAACAGATCTCGTAATTTTGAATTGTAACCAGACGACGAGAACGACACTTGAGTCCCGACATCCCCTTCCACTCTTTCTCATGTAATCATCCAAAGGATATTTAATTGGATGAATTTAGCGTGAATCAACTTCAAAATTTGCATTTTGGTTGATGTGGCTTCGAACCTGTAATTTTTCTGTACAAGAACACCCCAACTCATACCATTTAATAGAAATGTTATTTAACGTATTAACCTATCAGAAGAGAGCAAGTAAAACTCTGGCTTTTCTTTGATTTTGTCAATAAACATACTTTCTATCTGAGCTTAGTGCCTAACTTACATTCATGAAATGTTCGATTGGTTTATTTTGATTACGAGCACTTCATATACGTTTCAAAAAAATATATGCATTTGATGTTGGAACGTAAGAGATTGTTGGTGCCTGAAAAGATAAAATTTTATTTCACATATCGTAATGAAGTCCAGCTGAAATTATCAATAAATAAATTGCACTGAGCGTTTGAATTATATCCAGAATGACTTTACATGCGGCTTTTACAAGTGGCTGCTTGGCGATTTTCAGTTTTCGCCAGGATCTCCACACTTCATCGTACATAAAATGCCAAAATGGTTGCATTTCCGAATTTACTTGGCAATTTTCAGATTACGCAAAGACCGCGAAGCTCCATAATGCATAAGATGACAAGATTATGCCAAGACGTTTGGCGATTTCGTTTAGCAATGGTTTGAATTTTTTAGCAATTTATCTTGAGAACGGTAAAAATAAAAATATATCTTGAATGTTAACAAATATATAGACCTGATTGCTCGTGCCTTTTAACCTCTAGTATTGAATAGCATCTTTCAGGTATTTTAAAATACATTTTAAGCAAAGTATTTGAATGTGAGTAATCTGATGATACTTTATGTGTATCATGTTTATATACAAGCCATCTTATTACAATATTCAATAAAGAAAAATAAAGCATTTAATTTAAATATACTTTTTATCTCAATTGTCCTGCGAAAATTTTAATATAATTCAGAGAGCATAAAGATCTCACTTTTCTACTTACTGAAAATTCAGAAATCTTTAATTATTTCTCCAATATTGATTGCTTTCAACTGAAAATGAACAGGCGAAATTTAATATTTAATAATTCTCCATCATTTTTATGTTCACTTCATAACTTTTCTTCTTTCACATTTTGTTTCATCGATTTAATTTTCAATTCTGTGATTTGGGAAAAAAAATTGTAAAAATTAGCTGAAGCTATTCATTATTTTTTTTCCCATTAAACTTTTTTCCACAGTCTCCTTTTCAACTCCAGCCATGAGTTCTTTTTTCATTAGTTGTCTCAATCAATCTTTAGTTTATTTTTTTCTTCCCGTTATGACTGTTCTTTATTAATTTTTCTGGGATTTTTTTTATCCCCTTCATTTTCATCACATTTTTTTTAATTTCAAATATTAATGTTTTCAAAGTCCTTTATCTTCACTTTATTTCTTTTCAAACTTATTGTTCGCTTTTTCATATTTAAATCCAGTTTCTTTCCTTTATATTTCATCTTTTCAAAGTCACTGTATTTAATTAACTTTTGGTTTGAATATGTGTGCGTTACATTCATTCCTTTCAAAAAAATTTTGTTCTAGAATTTCTTATTGCTTATATTAATCCCAGATGACAAACTTTCTTTTAAAAAAAATAGATATGTTTTAAAAGAACTATTCATATGCATACATGGAATGCATTATCTTCGTCTTTTTTTATGCATATGAAAATGCATCAACCAATCAATGTAATGTAACTTTAGTCGAATATTTTAAAACGACCTTATAAGATCGAATAATACTTTCAACTTTTACAATGGTTAAGCAATTATTATTTGAAAAGAATGTTTTATATAAATAAATTAATTTTATACTATTCTTTTGTTCATAAAGATAACAAGCAACAAAAAATTTTGTAAAATCGATCGATAAGCTGCAGGAATTTTTAATATTATAATCCATCAAAGTAATCAAAAGTGCATAACCAACTCATGTAAACGAAATTTGTTTTTCTCAAATCATTTTGATCTCTTTTTATTTCATTACCTTCTATTTATAATTTAGGTTAAAATTCAATATTCAAACGTAACTCCTAATCATCCTTGGTAAACACACAAAAAAGAACCACAGGGAATTGTGTGACCGGGGAAACAACGCTTCTCGGATTTGCTACAAGATGATGCAGAAAGGACAAATCAATAATGAGTAGTATATTAATTACACATGTTTACTTTGCTACAACTGTTCAAAACCTTTGTTATTCACAATTAAGTACGCTTCATAGAGACAGTAACTTCGGAATCGAAGGATATCAGTTTCATGGCTCCACGAACTGCTGCATCTGATCTCATGTAGGTTAAATCCCCCAAAATCAAATATCCCCCCGTTTCATTGAAGTGCAAGGATATAAAAAGGCTGATTCATATATCGCCCTCGCCATCTGATAACTATGATAAAAAAAAGTACAAGGTCCATCTCAAAATAGTCCTTGCATTACATCGAAACAGATATAAATATAACTAAACTAAACTGTCTATGGTGCGTGGATTAGCAATCACTTTTGACAGTATTCAACATTTCTCGCACATTTGCAACGGCAATACAGATTGTTGCGGAAAGATTAGTATGATCACCATCTTATCACTTTCAAATCTTTTACATGCTATTCATGCGCATCTAGAATTAAAATTATTACTGTTGAAATCCAGCTGCAGAACTGACTACGGTTGGTGATTTCGGTATTCTTTTGTGCATCTTTCTTTCTCTAATAGTTTTTTTCTTTTGAATCTGTTATTCTTGAGGGCCAAGTTGGCTTGGTGGTAGAATCTTTGCTACGAAATTGTCACAAGTAGGAGTCTTGACTTTTCAAAAATCAGCTAAAAGGTGCATTAGCATGGAGTGATATTATGTTATGTATACACAGGTTTTATGCATAGTCAATCCATTTGGTTCAAATATAGTTTCTTTTTGTGCAGTAGCTACCTTAAGAGTACTATTACTCCTCATGTAATAGCGGTTCAAAATTAAAGTCTTTTTCGCGACCATATCTGCAAATCAAGTTAATGTTTAAATTTTTAATTTATTGTATCTCAATAAAAGTTGTTGTCTATTAACCAGTATGTCTTTAACCTTTTATTTACTGAATTATGTTGTCATCAATTTTTCAACTTCATTTTTGCACTAGTAATTAAATTTTCTTGCAGAATAATCCCAGGGAACACAAGAAAAATATTTTAATTCATAGAAATATCTTAATTTAATTATTAATTAAATATTTTTAATTCCCACTTATAGCTTAGCTTGCTATTTGGGTTACATTCTCCGTGTTCTTTAGAATACCATCAGCAAAAATTGTCATATTACGAACATATAAACCAGATTTAAATGGTACTTTTAAGTACCGTCAGTAAATAAAGGGTTTAACTAGTCTAGATTTTTTAATATCTTAACAAAATAAGGCACATTTTTTTTAAAGTTCGCAATATAGGAAATAAATGCATCCAATATGTCTTTTCGTAGGTAAATTTGCTCAAAATTTAGTAATGTCTTATTATTTTGGTAATCAGGACAGTATAACAAATTAAATTCATCATGGTTTAGCAATTTAAAGGTAATTTTTAATTTTGTAAGGAGAAAAAGTGTACTGTAAAAAAGGTCCAAAATTGAAACAAGATACAATTTTTATGTAGAGTTCAAATACTGCAATCAATCCATTTGACTTATAAAAAGATATACTTGTTTCATATAAACACGAACAGAAATCCGCAGACAATCAATCTGACAAATTTGATCCAAAATTTCATGCAAACCTATAATTCTGAAGAAGGAACTTCATATAAAAGTTCATCCATTTAGTTTGTTTCATTTTCAAGAAATCGTATTCACATGCATACTAAAGTACAAACAAAACTTTCAGGCAGAAAAATTTCATTTCAACTTTGATTGAAAGCTATAAATTAGGTGTAAAAATGTACAATTAATTTCATTCGCCTACCTTGATACATGTTAACTCTCTGGTATGCGTATATAACGAAATTACAGTAATCGACAAAAAATTCGAACTCGAAATTTTGACAAATCTCGACGTTCGAAAAGATATTTTTGGAAAATGTCTGTGACAAAAATAGTTCGAAAACGCTTTGATCTAGACGGGTTAAGTTTGGTATACGGTCTTTACACCAAATTTGCAGATTTCTATCAAATTTTGAGCAAAATCCGTTCAGAGGAAGTCTGTCTGTCCGCTGTTCGAATATAAGTTAACGTAATAACTACAAAACGAAAAAAGTAAGACAGATAAAATTCAACATACAAGAGTTAACACCCATAGTCTAAACACTATCAAATATTAAATCAAATCCAACAAAGGATTGACCTTTCGTGCTTTGTGCTTTTAAAAACATGTAAATGTGTTAACTCAAAGTTGCAATGTTTGAATTTGATTTGTGGTTTTGTGATTGCAAGCGTAGTTCTGTGTCAAACTTTAAAAGGTTGAGAAAAACGTGTAAAAAATTTAAATTCGATTTTCGGATACTATTCATCACATGCCAAGGATTAATCGCCAAATAACTCGCCAAAGATGTCAAGATGAATTCAGTAAAAATGTTAAATTCACAACATAGGTTAATATTTCTTAACTATTGTACGCCAGTGCTATGTAAGGTGTTCTCCGGGGTAACATTTTTATTAGAGAGTTGCGAGAACGTTTTAAGGAGACCACTCATTTTTGTTGAGTTTAATTTTGAAAAAGGCTAAGCAACAGTGAAAAATATTACAATAAATACAATAACGGTTTTCAAGAATATTCATATTGGTGCACTATAAAACTTTTTAATTTTGATTATTTTCTCTTTAGTTCTTAATTTATAATTTTATATTGTAAACATCATGGAACTTTTAAATCAATCTTCTTAAATTTAATGTCATGGTAAAATTATTTTTAAGAGATTCAAAATTAAGTTAAATTAATCGATTAGCCAATAATCATGTTCTGAAAATGTCAAAATATTGCTTGTTGCCAAGATTTAAAAAGTATACAAAATTTCAAAATTCTAACAATTTAAAAATTGAGTAAAATTTAATACTAAATTTTATTTCCACAACTTTCAATCAAATCAAGTAAAAGTGTTTAAAAATGCTTTTCAGGGACAGATAAAAAAAACTGATAAATAAAATTACAGATTAAAAAAAACTTATTTCTTTTAGGTAAATACAATAATTTCTATATTTCCTATAGAAATTAAAAATATAGAGAGTATGGAAGATTCCAAAGGCTTGAATATCACCTAAACTATGAATGTGAGTTAAACTTTAGTTTACTTTGTTTCTATATTGTTAGTTATTATATCTACTTTGTTATTTTAATTGCTGAAGTAGGCGGAATTATGAACTATAAAATATGATACAGTTTTGAAATTTTATACAGTGATATTAATTCCTTGTCATTGCAAATACATATTTTTAAAATTTAATTATTCAATTAATTAAATTTCAATTCTTTGTCAGCGAGTTTAATTTTGAGATCGGTGTTTATAAAGAATGAAAAATAATTAGGGCAATTCATTCTGCTGCATCTTATACTATTCAGAGCCTGTTTTTACAAAAAAATTCATTGTCCTTAAGAACAATTACTTTTGTAATCCCGATGAGAAAAATATATGAATTTATGACTTAATATATTTAATATTCAAATTATTATTAGCATTTCAAGTAAAAAATTGACAAGTTTTCAAAAGCATGCTTCTATAAAATGTGCTAAAAAGCAGAAAATAGTACCAATTCTAGAAATGCAATTAAAAGTATTTCTATGCATTCTTACCATCGCTCATTTACCCAAATTTTAACCCTTTACACCGATAGCTCCTCTCGGCTACAAATCTAAATGTTGCATCATTCTTGATAGTCAAAGCAATCTTATTCCATAATTACAATAATTTTAAAGAATTAAGTCCCATTTTAATTTTTCAAAAGGGGAAAAATTGATAATTTACTCTTCGGAGCAATAAAATGAGCTTTCGTATTTAGTTAATAGTTATTTATCTATCATCTATGTATCTACTATTTCCGGAACAAAGATTATATATAGGCTATAAAAAGCATATATTGTTCTTTTTAAAGGATTTTTGGGTATTTTCTTATAAAATCTATCGTTTTTTTTATTGATTTTATACTTCTTTCAACTCCATATTTTATTAAAAAATATTTTAGATGCAATAATAGTTAAAGGTAGAAAATAACAATTTTTTTTAAGAGAATATAATGTATCCTTATAATCTTTATTTTTCTTTACAAACTTATCAATTAGCATTATTCATTTGAAATTTTATCTATTAATGAAAATTTGAATTTTTTAAATACTTTTAATATAATCGGGAACACTCCTGTACAAACTTTTGTAACTTTAGCTCATGAAGTAAGTGAAAAATCGATTGTAAAATTCCGTTTTCTCGTAAAAAAAGTTACGTAAAGGAACTTAAAATTTTGATTACATTACGAATGTAATCCTTTAAGTATTCATCATCATCTCCATATTACGAACATAATCACTTGGCAGTACGAGACAAAATAATGCGGTGTCATTTTTATACAGAATATACAACCATTGGCAAATCAAAGCCTCTGTCCAATGAATTTCTCGTTCTAAAACAATTTATTGTTCCATTAAAGTCATTTACAGATTTTAAAAAATTCTCAACTTTACAAAGTAGAAGTTGCTACACTCAACTAAATTTATCTGATAAATTTCACGTCTACAAAGCATGTGCAATTTCGAACATATATAGACAGAAATGACAGCTGATATATGACAAAGTCGCATGATTTAATAAATGTACGTTGTCATATTTGCTGCAGCACCTTAATATCTTGTATTGAATAAAAAAATATGCCATGCTTTTAAAATCAACTCTGAAACAAACACCTCAGGTATTTCTTTCGACTCTACACTATACGTAATCAAAGCGGAGCTAAAAGTATTGCTAAACTTTGATTCGGCTTATAATTGAGAAGTTGAGCTAAAAACGATCTAGATGGCATCGAAATTTAAAACAAAAGTATTACCGATTAAGTACTAATTAAAAATATAGAAAACTTAAACAATTTTGATCCATTGTGTATAGTATTGTCGGTTCTCAATCACTGAGTGGGGAATTTTTCTAGGTCAATTCCTCTGAAATTTTCTTTATCAAAAATCAATTTCTTTTGTGTACGGTGATTAGTGAAATGAATATTCAATATCAAACATATATTTCCCACCTTTGCGTACTGCCCCAAATTCTTTATCATTAACGAAAGTAAATATTGCTTATGATATAAACTGATCTGTCGGAACAAAAATTCACATCAACTTAAGATATTAAAACTATCACAAAGGATTTGAAGTATTATGGTGCGTTTTCACCGATTCAAATTCAATTACAGAGCACATTGAATAATTGTACTCATTTCTAAATTCGCAAATTTTAGAATAGCATGTAGGTTATTAAAATATTGTGTTTGTCAAATTAGAGCAGTTAAGACTTATAACTTACTCAATCCCCAAAAATTTGGTTTTCGCCATTTTAATAAAACATTTTAAAATAGAATAAGCTACAAATAAAGTCAAAGCAACTCGAATTTGCATTAAAGGAATATAGTTTAATAGAAATTAGAATAAATAGAATACATAACAAATACATAACAGACAATACAAAAACAATACAATAAAATGCACAAAAAATAAATACAAAATGCAAAAAATTCAATGTGTAGATAAATTTAAAAATTTGATATGCAGACATTCAAAAATAATCCAAAAGATCGTAACATTAAAAACAATTTGGCTTATATTTTGAAATAAAAATTAATCCCAAGTGTAAAAGCATTAACAAAGAAATGTAACAATATAACTGTTATTTTACTTTAAATAAGTAAATACGAGACAATATGCTAAATATGAGACATAAGGCTAAATATTTAAACAATTCTTTCAAAACAATTTTGCACAGTAAACAAATATAATTTGCTTACATTTAACGTAATAATGCAGTTTGACATTTACTTCCCAGTTTTTATTTTATTTAACTTAAAAGAAGAATTAAATTTTATTTAAAAAAGAAATTTTATTTAAAATGTTAAAAATTTAAATGATTAAAAAATTTTGAAAACAAAAAACACTACGAAAACTTTAAAGACATTTAAAATTTTGTTTTCTAATCATTAAATAAGAAATTAAAAATTATCCGAGCCTATTATGCATTCATCGCATCCATTCAATAGTTTTTACACTACAAATATTTAATTTTAAAAACGTATGCACGGATTTAAATTCATTTATCTTCGAATTTTTCTTCTGAATTACGAATTTGTGAATTAGATCTCGAAAATTTTTAATCACCATGGTGATCAGGCATGGTGACCAAGTAATTCCCAAAATCAAAGATTCATGATTGGTTGACCGGCCGCATCAACCAATCATTCAACCTCTGTCTAGAAATAAGATTAATAAAACTTGTTACAAATTAATTTTCCGAAACAACCGGAAATATTTATATAAAATTATAAGTAATAATTAGGATTCCAGATTTAAATAGAATATAAATCTAATTTTATACTCGCGAAAAGAAGCTAAATATTAAAATGAATTAACAAATGAATGCAATTAATAGGCAATTTTCTTAGGTTAATTTTACATTTAAAATACACGGTTAAGTTAAATTTGTTCTTTAAAAACAGATTTCCAAATAAAAACAAATTTAATTACATTTATAAAAGTTAAATAAAAAATTAAACATAATCTAGCTACCATATTTTGCCATCTAGAGATTTCTTTAAGATTAAAACTTTTAAAGTGCTGCAAGATTTTAAAATTAGGCATTCAAATTGCAATTAATTGAAATAAGAGATAGTAAATTCTTTACTGTCAACAGTAATTCTATGTCACTGTCACAATACATCTATAAATGTGAATTTCATTTAATTGAAATATAAAACATTTTTCACAAATATATATATTTTTACATTTCAGAAGATTAAACATTTTCTGAACTGAAAACATTTGAAACATTTACAAATATTTTGATCAGTATATACAATGTGCAATTTAACGTTTAGGAAAAAAATTTTAATATAAAAAGTTTACAATAATAGAAACTGTTAACATATATGAAACTTAAATTCGTAACACAAGCTTGACAACATTTATTATACCTAAAGATATTTTAATTAAAATGTCAACTTTTATACTATTCATTCATTATCTTATTTTATCAACGAGTTGAATGTCATCTATTTCAAACACCAAATATTTTTTTTTTTTTACATTCCATTGTCCTTAACTTTTTTTAAAAGATTTAGTTATTTCTGAAAATAGTTTTCATTTCAAATTTGAGAATTAAAAATTTATATTACATATTTAAAATACCCAAGTCTTCGTGCTTATCCGTTGACTTCTTAAATGAGAATGATTAAACAAAATGCCTCATTTGATAATGGACATATTACAAAGAATTGCTTCGAGTAGATAAAATACTTTATTTTTGTAAAATAAACGACATAGCAGACAGTAATACTGAAATAGAAGTAGTTATGACTGCATCAAGTCTCAAGACTGCAGGTTTCTGTTACCGACAACAGTTAGAAATATGCATTAGATAGCAGATAAACGTTTTTGAATGCTTTTTGGCAACATTATCTATCGACCTACCCTATTGTAAGGGGGGGGGGGGGGAAAGCGTCGATTTTTCTTCCTTTCCATACGCATTTTGATGGGCAGGTTTTCACTAATATAGGCTTATTGTGCGACAGTAATATAATTGATTAGATGTTAAAAAATTCTGCTATCATGACACGAATCCTTTTTAGTACATGGAATTTTTAACAAGAATTCCATAAAATTGAAGAAATGAATCTGGAGATGAAAATTAATATTTGTCTGCTATTGCAATTTGATTTTGCATCGAATGATTGATTAAACAATTCTTTAAAAATAAAATGCCAAACTGGAATGTTATTCAGCGAAAAAAGTTCATAAAAATACAATTAAAGCAATTTAATCATACGAGCAAAAAAATTAAAAGTTCTTAATATGTATGTTAATAATAGAGAAATTATAAACAGAATAATTTCATTACAAAAAGTTACACTTGACCAAAGAATGCCTCTCTCCCAAAAAAAAGTGATTATTTAACCACCTTAAGCAATAGATACATTTCTGCAATTCTTGATTCTACAACAAGTGTCCTAAAGATTAATCTAATTTCTTAATTTTAGATCGTCTTTGACTAGAAAAACAATTTTCTTAAAAAGTTTCAGAATTATAAGTATTGACATTAGTAAAAAACAAATAACCGAGCTTCAAAGCTGAAATAATCCTTGAATATTTAGACAAATTATTAGTATGCAACTTAATTCAGTTCTTGCAACAAAGAATGCGTTTACCAACATTAGCCTACTTGTTAAGAAACTAATTGCAGTTCACTTAAAATGCTAGGCAAACAGTCGATATATTTCAAAGACGATTTCCTCGCTTATTTAACACTAGCAGTTTTGTTATCGGCATCAAATGTTTCGAAGGATTTTTTTCAATTTCCACAAAGACTCAATGAGTGGCATTTCAAATATTGTTATTCTGATATTGCATACCATTTTAATAATTTAATAAAATTAGAGCGCTTTAGTAGAATATTAACCTTTGATGCAATAGGTTTAACTTTCAGCAGCTTGGCATTATCCATGTCTTTCGCCTCCTGCACTCTTGGAATGGTGGCAAATTCTAAAAGGTTCACCATAGTTCATGGTCAAAACACTTCAGGCTAAAGATCCACTATGGTCTGAATAGAGGCATCGAGTAAAATCTGCAAAGGATTGAGAAAAGTTTTAAGCAATGGACAACAGATAGGAATATTTTAGAAGCAAACTATAATACTGAATAGCAATTACAATAGTAAGTACATATTAAGTAACTTACGAATCCGTCGCAATTCTTTGAGATTAGAGGTATTAAAAGTTTTTTTTTTTTTTTACGCATAAATTTGCACGGAGGGATGTTTCATTGAACTATCATTTTTAACAGCCATTCCTTCACGCATGTGGTACGGTAGAATTATGAATTTCATCTATAAGAAAAAGTTTGAGTTACTTAAGTGTTATGTTATTCCTTTACTAATGAAAAGAAACCTCGCTAAATTGAAAAAATTTGCGCAACATAAATCGAAAATTCCGTGCTTCAAAGGGTTAAAGAGAGTTTGCAAATACAACTGTTGGAAATAGTAGATTATATTTAAAATTAAAATTGTCTTAAGGATAGCCATCATTAGATTCAGGTAAGGAAATGTTGAAAAATTTCAGCTTGAAGAAAATTGCTGTGATTTCTATCGCGTTGTTTCAAGTGATTTAAAAGTTTTTTCGACTGTTGGAAATGTTTCCTCCAAGAGAAAGCCCGAAATTTCCCCAGGAATAGAATCTATCCCCTTACAGCATCCAAGTCAAGATTCAAATCTTATTTACATGACATTATTTCATTTAATCCTAAGCTGTTTTTATTCCCCTCGTTTTAACCCCCAAAAACGCTATCGCACTTCTTGTTTATCATGTACTTTGGCTAATTGACTAGCTCTTATTTTTTACTCAAGTAATAAATTACTTTCCACTTGGTCAAGTCAATAATAATGTATTATCCGCATTTCGAAATTCATTTGTATTACATTCAACATATGATTTGCTTTCTAAGTAATTAGTCATGGGAACTTGCCAAGAATCTAAGGTTCATCAAATTCAATTAATACTATCGCAATATAACTTTAGTAATGCATTTATTCTAGCTCAGATAATGGAAATAAGTGCAATAATTATTTAAAATAGATAATGCGAATGAGTTTTCTAAACATACCAATTTGAATTGTTATTATAGAAATGCTCGATGTTTCTGTTCATTTACAATACCACATTAATGCATAAGGCATTTTAAATTTCAGCGTAAAAATTGGAGGAAATAGAAAGTACAAAAGTAGACCAAATTCAAAAGAATGTGCAACCAGAAATATCATTCGGATGAAGATAAACAAAGATTCAGTACTCAGAATCCAACAAATGGTGCACACACATTAGGTTTATATTTCAATAATAGACTCATACCATTTAAAGCTACATACACATCATAGTATTGCCGCACAGATTGTTTGAGCCTTAAGAAAGTATCAAAATTTCGCCATATTAACAATGGTGTCTGTGACAGTGATGTGTCCATCACATTCGAGTTTAAAAGGATTTCAATCGCATGTGACGATACAACTCTAAAAGGGAATCGGATACTGAAATGAAGCTGGAGAATTAGTGAACAACTTCTCTACTACAGTCGTCAGTTCTTGTCATTCCTTCCTGAATAATTATTTGATGTTTGAACTGTTGTAAAGCAATTTTAAAATTTATTTCTAATAAATTGTGCCATTCAAAAAAGAATGATTTTTTTACATCAGATACTGTTAAGATAATGAGTACATTTGATTACTTTAACAATAAGTACTATTAAAATAATTCAGCAACTTACCAGTTGTTACTCGATGCCACACCGAAGCAATCATCGTCACATTCATTCATTCAGAATAGAAGATTCCTGAAGATACATCTTGAATTCCAGAAGCAGTTTCCATTTAACAATAAGGAGTATCTCCATGCAACTACTGGAGAAACATCAGCAAGGAATTCCAATTTCCTCTTTGTGCCATTCTTTTTAGTAATCGGCTATCCGGAAACTTTTTTGAAGACATCACATTTGATATTGCATTTAAAAAAAGCAAAACAGGGCTATAAAATCCATGCTATTCAAAAATTACACTTTAAGTAAAAATTCCCCTTTCAGGATGGAGGATTAGGCTTAACTTCGAATACAAGAATGAGAAGCTGCCGTATAATTAAGTAATTCTTCAGGAGGATTCTTAGTTATCTTGGAAATATAATGTTGAGACAACTTAATCCAATTGATTATTATAGAAACTTTCTTGCGAGATTACGGTACGTGAGAATTTCCATATGAACTATTCAGTTAATGTCTTCATTCAATCCTTTTACATGTCTCGAAGGAAGATTTCTATTTATACTAGTGAAATAATTATCTGCATTTTAGATTAAAAATTAGAATCCATTGAAAATTGCAGATTGTGTTCTGAACTTATGAGAGGGATTTGTAAGTCCCCGTTTTCAAGAAACACTTAAGCAATCGTAAATATTGCAAAAACTAACAATATTTCAAAATAGATTCCGTTTGGTTGTAGTTTACTGGCACCGTTTAATTAAAGTAAAATCAAATAGTCCCCAACAGATGCGAGTTAATGCTTCAGGTGCTATTGGTAGTTGAAAACTTATCGGACAAATTAAAAGTCCTCCAGTCTGCTCTACTTGGATCATTCAATGTCCCGTCCTTTTATCCGATATGGAGATAAAAACTCTGCATAAACCATCCTCAATCGTATTTAATAACACCAGTCCAAGACCATAAATTTGTAATACTCATCACTTTGAAACTATTCTATGGTATGTTTAGAGAAAATTTTCATTACACATTCAGAATATCTGCATGATAAAATCTTAATATATTAAAGATTTTTTCGAATTTTTAAAAATAGTTAAATACCTGGAAACCGAGTGGTTCTGAAAAATAATAAAGAATGAATAAATTCTATGATAAGAGAAATCCATGATATATCAATTGCTTTCTTGCACAGGAATTTGAATGTTGTATTCTTAAAGCAATTCTTCTACAAACTAGTTAATGCTGTTTCATTATTTGATATCTCGCAAATTAAAAATTACACTAGAAACAGTGTTTTTTTTCTCAATTTTCTCATACTTTCACAAGGCAGCACATTTCGTCTTTAATAGAATTTAATGAAGGGAATATAATGAACATTGTAAATTTTCCTGTAAACCCGTTGTCGCCAAAGTCAAGACAGATTTAATTTATCGAATATTCGAATTGCCGCATTTTCATAGAGCGAAAATGAGATGTCAACCGGCATTGAATTTAAAACTAGACAACTACCATTTTAGTGCAAGGGTCGTATATTAAAATTCTTTCTAAACTACTGGTTTGAGTTTACATGTACTAGAATAGGAAAACACCCAGTAATAGAATTTAAAAGAAATCCGATAGGTACCCATAATCTTGGTATAAAGAACTACTAAATTTCAAGTGTTAAACATTTTTCGTTTCTTGGTTGTATGTTCAGAGAGACTAAACCCACGAATAACCAAATCAAACCAAGATTTTTTTAAAAGTGAAAAATCAAAATACTACATTGCATTACTTTAGAGAATTTCTAATGTAAAGATTAATTATATATGATGTTTATATAGCTTAAAAGCATTTTAATTGTACTGAACTGTATCTTCGTATCACAAAACGCATATAACAATAAACCAGTGTACCAGTTTATCACAGCTACAGTAGAAAAAGTGCCAAAATAATCAAGCAATTAAGAAAATAGTTTCATTAATTGTGAGAGTTTATTCTATAATACGATTTCAATTTTTAAACCTTATTTTGGAACGAAATTATCTATGCAAGTTCATAGCTTAAAGCCGATTAATATTAGGATGAACAAATCTCAAATATCAAAGTATACAGTACCTTATCGAAGAGTATAGATGTTTAGAAGATAATCCTGAAGACTGAACGAGAACCAGCCCAGCTAGATACACAATTTAGAGTGTGGAATCAGGAATATAGAAAGTAAATTGGTAAATTTCTAAAGCCTTTCAGATAAAATTACATTAATTTTTTTTTACGATCATTACTTAAATTTCAGATACTTCTAGCGAAAAACGCAGATAAGCTTATAATTCCTAGAGCTGCAATTTAATATCGTCTTTAGTTAAGATGGGTGAGGTAACAATAGCTAGGAGATCTCTTAAAAGAACTAAGTTATACTTGTAATTTAAAGTCGTTTGAGCAGAGCATTTAATAACGGTATCCAAAAAAGAAAAGATTGATTTTTTTTTTAAATTCTGTGGATAGAAATGAAAAATTTCTGCCTTTATATGAAGATCGGTTTCATTAAAACAGATTGCATCGTATACGAATACGTTACATGTTTAATAACTTACGCAATTATGTTATGAGTAGGAACCAACTTCATCGGAAGAAATAGATATGCAGTGGTAGCTTTCGAATTGGTGAATTTGTTCCGAATTTCATTACAGTTTCTTTTATATAGAAATTAATTATTTTTCAATATTTCTGAAATAGAAGATTTTAAAATAATACGTTGAAATACTTTTTAATGTTCTACCACATATCTTACTATACTATTCTTGGGTGAAGCAAAGTATGAAGCGTCGAATCATTCAACAGTGACAAATTAAATTAGTAAAGATCCCAATGAAATATCCAGTTCGCTATTCCATAAGATTTCCATTTTTGTATAGCCTAGCTTGTATTTCTAACTAGTGATTTCTCCTTTTACTTTCCTTTTTTTTTTTAATACTACAAAATTTAACTTTTAGGAATTGTTAAAATTTAGTAAAAACTGCATTTATGTCTTATCTATACGAGTTAAAGACCGGCCAAATCCAGAACAATTAAAGTTTTAAATAATAGTGACATATCAGACTGTAGACAAGTTCTTTCTTAAAAATGGATGAGTATATGCTGCACGTCATTAATTTGCTATCTGGTGGAATCTGGATTGTCGAAAAAAGTTACAGCAGTTAAACAGCTTTTTAAATTTTAATCCAGTTATGGAATATCTTTCGCTCAATTTTTAAATGCTAATATACATCTTTAATTTCATATAAAATCCCATTTTTAATGCGGCTTGCACAAATTATAATTCTAAAGGGTAAATATCAGCGTGATTATAAGATTTCAACAGAACTAAAATAAAAACGCAACATTCTTAAGACTCGCCAAATGCGATATTCATTAAGTGATTATTAGGTTCAACTGATTTCTACTTTTATTTCACATTAAAATTCCTTGGCTATTAATTGAATCTAGTTAGTATGCAAAGATTTTGAATTTAGAAATTTATCTTACCAAATAGATAATTGCCCTTTATAACCGATATGGTTAGAAAGAAGTGCTCCGACTTACTTGAATCACATTTTTAACTAACTTGGACGTAAGACGTTAAATTAGTTTATCTGAAGGATTCACAAAACTTCTCAATTTAGTGAAAAGAGCCACCTTATAAATCTAATAAACTGATGACATTTCGTAATATTTTTTATGCATTGAGGCATTTGATATGCAAAAGAAATTATATTTAAAAATTAATTTAATTTTTATGCAAAAATAACTTAAGAAGCAGCATTTCATTTATAAAATCTGAAATAAGTACCGAAAATCGTACTTCTACATCTTCCTTCACAAGACAATATATTGGGAAATAACCCCAAATTTAATCAAGCATGATTACATTTCTAAAAAGTAAAAATATAATGTCTGAATAATGCGATTAACCTTGTTTGCGAAAAACAAGAATCATGCAGTCTAAAATCGTATCGAGTCCCCATTAATATCAAAGTTAAGTATCAATAGGCAGAATTCAACTTTTAGAATGCAAGACAAAGGTGTTAGATTTTTAAACCAGTTAAATTGTCGAGCAAAATCCTTTAAAATTATCTCATTTAATTAGGCGGTCTTCACAATAATTTCGACAAACATGAATTTGAATGCAAAAAATGCTAATTTTCACTCGCCTTCGTTGCTCATCACTACATAAATTTTCCCCTTAATTGTTCATTACCTCTTTTCATTATATGCATTGACTTCAGCCTTCATTTTATACCAGCCTCGAAATACCATTTTTTCCTCTTCATTCGCTCATTATCCACGCCAACTTCGGCAAACAACGCTTTCCACTTCATTCATTCATTACTCACACCAACCTCGGCAAACAACGCTTTCCACTTCATTCACTCATTACCCACACCAACCTCGGCAAAAACAACGCTTTCCACTTCATTCACTCATTACCCACACCAACCTCGGCAAAAACAACGCTTTCCACTTCATTCACTCATTACCCACACCAACCTCCGCAAAAACAACGCTTTCCACTTCATTCACTCATTACCCACACCAACCTCCGCAAACAACGCTTTCCACTTCATTCATTCATTACTCACACCAACCTCGGCAAAAACAACGCTTTCCACTTCATTCACTCATTACCCACACCAACCTCGGCAAAAACAACGCTTTCCACTTCATTCACTCATTACCCACACCAACCTCGGCAAAAACAACGCTTTCCACTTCATTCACTCATTACCCACACCAACCTCGGCAAACAACGCTTTCCACTTCATTCACTCATTACCCACACCAACCTCCATCCATAATTTTTGCCCACCTCACTCATTGCCCATACTAACCTCGATTCACATTTTTTCTCTGCCTCGCAAATTACACTTCCACACTTTTTCCTCGCCTTACACATTGTCTACAACAACCACGATCCACAGTTTCCCCTCACCTCACTCATTGCCCACGCCAGCCACCCTAGTTTTCCTCCACCTCACTCATTGCCCAAGCCAGCCACCCTAGTTTTCCTCCACCTCACTCATTGCCCAAGCCAGCCATCCTAGTTTGCCTCCACCTCACTCATTGCCCAAGCCAGCCATCCTAGTTTGCCTCCACCTCACTCATTGCCCAAGCCAGCCATCCTAGTTTGCCTCCACCTCACTCATTGCCCAAGCCAGCCATCCTAGTTTGCCTCCACCTCACTCATTGCCCAAGCCAGCCATCCTAGTTTGCCTCCACCTCACTCATTGCCCAAGCCAGCCATCCTAGTTTGCCTCCACCTCACTCATTGCCCAAGCCAGCCATCCTAGTTTGCCTCCACCTCACTCATTGCCCAAGCCAGCCATCCTAGTTTGCCTCCACCTCACTCATTGCCCAAGCCAGCCATCCTAGTTTGCCTCCACCTCACTCATTGCCCAAGCCAGCCATCCTAGTTTGCCTCCACCTCACTCATTGCCCAAGCCAGCCATCCTAGTTTGCCTCCACCTCACTCATTGCCCAAGCCAGCCATCCTAGTTTGCCTCCACCTCACTCATTGCCCAAGCCAGCCATCCTAGTTTGCCTCCACCTCACTCATTGCCCAAGCCAGCCATCCTAGTTTGCCTCCACCTCACTCATTGCCCAAGCCAGCCATCCTAGTTTGCCTCCACCTCACTCATTGCCCAAGCCAGCCATCCTAGTTTGCCTCCACCTCACTCATTGCCCAAGCCAGCCATCCTAGTTTGCCTCCACCTCACTCATTGCCCAAGCCAGCCATCCTAGTTTGCCTCCACCTCACTCATTGCCCAAGCCAGCCATCCTAGTTTGCCTCCACCTCACTCATTGCCCAAGCCAGCCATCCTAGTTTGCCTCCACCTCACTCATTGCCCAAGCCAGCCATCCTAGTTTGCCTCCACCTCACTCATTGCCCAAGCCAGCCATCCTAGTTTGCCTCCACCTCACTCATTGCCCAAGCCAGCCATCCTAGTTTGCCTCCACCTCACTCATTGCCCAAGCCAGCCATCCTAGTTTGCCTCCACCTCACTCATTGCCCAAGCCAGCCATCCTAGTTTGCCTCCACCTCACTCATTGCCCAAGCCAGCCACCATAGTTTGCCTCCACCTCACTCATTGCCCAAGCCAGCCACCATAGTTTGCCTCCACCTCACTCATTGCCCAAGCCAGCCACCATAGTTTGCCTCCACCTCTCTCATTGCCCACGCGAGCCACCATAGTTTGCCTCCACCTCTCTCATTGCCCACGCGAGCCACCATAGTTTTCCCACTTCACTCATTACACGTGCCAACCTGAACCACAGTTTTTCCCTACCTCTCAAATTACACCAACCTCTACAGTTTTGCCCCATCTCATTCAATTTCTACACTCAAATTCATTCACAGTTTAACCACACCACATTCCTTTTACAGCATCTTGATCCATTATTCATAAGTATTCTCTGTCCTATCTAATTTCAAGCTTTTAAAATATTAACTTATTATCCCAAATTTTAAATTAAAGTCTGAAAATTGCATATTTTTAGACGTATTAACACCTTAGTAGGCAATGAAGATTGCTGATTGGCAAACACCATTTTTCCGTACGATATTTTTATTTCTTTATTCATAACAAATTTCTCGGTAGCATGACTCAATATGCCTTACAGTCGTTTATTTCGGGGAAAAAATTCCAACCTCCTCCCAAATTTACCTGCCTGCTTCCTGTATTGAACTATACTATTTTTTAGCGTGACAATTCACCGGTCAGTGATAAGCATAATCCGAAAAACCTTTTTCGCTATTTTAAATTATCTGTCATTAAAAAAGAATATAAATACAAGAACACAATAGAAATACTTGCTGCGTACTGCGTACATGGAATTCTATTTCCGAAACTTGCAAAAAAGTTTGAAAACTATTCTACGCTATCTCTAACCACCAAGGAATTTCAAGAATAGGCAAACTTATTTTGATTTACTATAGGACAACCAATATACAAAAAAATTGACACTATCTGGCCAAGAAGTTTCTAGAAAAAACCCAAAGATACAATTTACTAAGTTTGCAGTTATGAAATTAGTAACTTAATGGCAAGTTTTACATAGAGACTGAATTCGTTTCATAAACAAAGCGTTTAGGATTCTGAAGGAAAAAAAAGGGGGTAGACAAAGCATGTGCTAAATTTAATCTACATCAAATTAATCAAGTCAATTTATCATTCAGTCTATAGCAAGGTAAGAAAATCTCTTTCAGTTAAGGAATGAATTTGCTATTCACTCGGATCCCTAACTCTAAGTCGAATTTCTTTAAGCAATATTAAACTATTGCAAATAATTGTATGTAAAAAAAAGCACTGCATTATTGTAAAATTAGGTTTAAAAAATATAGAGCAGAAAACTAAGCATTTTTAAAGTCCTAGTTTGATATTTCACGATTCAAATTAATGACCAGAGACTTTTCAGATTTAGAATTTTCTTTTCATTATGTATCTATCCATTAAATAAAGATTTATTGCTGTTAATAGAAATTATGCTTGGAGTCAAATTACTTCCCATCAATAACTTAATTTTTTTTTAGCTTACACGTTTGACCTAAAAACAATTTTCCATATTTCAATTAAACAAAATTTAAATTTATAGTATTTTAGTTAATTTACCTGAAAGCGTACATAGATATTTAGAAATAAATTCTGTCTGGCACAGCACTAAGACTATCTTTTACAATCGGAACTATCTTCAAACTATTTGTATATATAGTACTGCCACTGTTGAACGAACGACTTGTTACTTATTGGATGCTTTAATAAAGTTGTCGCATAATATTTGGAAGAAATCAGTTTTATGCCCTAAATTACAAATGCTCTTTCAAAATAAGAGTTTTAGTTTCCTTTGACACGTTAGAATATTCACCAAATTTAAAGGATTATACTTCTCGTTGCATGAATACAATTCTTGGATACCAATTTCATTTAAAGAAATTGCACATAATAAAGGAGATCGTATAGATTGAGATTTTGTCCGATATAACGCGAAAAAGAAGCTCGAAAGAATTTTAATATTTAATAACCTATTCACAATTAAAAGTGGATTGAAATGGACAGCAAATTTGAACACTTTTAGGCTACTTTGTACTAATTGTTAGTTAAGGAATTTATTACTATTAGCATACAAACAAAATATGAAATAATCCAAGAAATTAAACGAAATTAAATCCATTATAAGATGTTTAAATAATTGAATTTAACAGCACTAATAACTAATGAACTTGGACGAAGAGTAATTACATTACCAAAATGCCAATTATATTACAGTGATAATTTTAAAAATTAGGAAAATGTGTAATCTGGTTTTGGTTCTCGTCCAGATCTCTCTACTATATATGGATGTATGTTGTGACAATATATCGAAGGTCATCCAAAGTTGGAATTGATTCATTTGAAATGAATAGTGTCATGCTTTTAGGAGCCAGCTATTCGGTTAATGCGGAGAATATTTAAAAATATTTCCAAATTTACTTAGTCTTATGAAAAATAATTTCACGATCTTTACCTAAATAAAGCTTATAATGCAATATTTTCATACAATATAGCATTTTTATTTAATTTTATGAAATCTCTAGCATGAACTAAGTATTCTTTGCTAACTACGTACAAATATGACCATAAATTATCTTTCAAAATTTGACAAATATATATCATTTCTTAAGGCATTTATTAGATTGATTCTATTCGCGATATTGACTGCACATCACGAAAAAAATTGATTTCATGCAGGGAGTTTTAGATGTCTGTTCTAAATTCATGAATAAAATTTCGATTTTGTTTAAAATAAACTATTTTTAAAAATCTCAAATTTGAATGAAATTTTCGCAACGGTTAATGTATCGAATAGGGATTCAAGCAGCATTATAATATCCCAAGACTAAATTGTAACCGAGTTAAAAAGACTTGCATGAAAAGAATGTGATGAACGAAAGAAATTAATTATTAATTTTCTGGCAAACTGAAAACTTAACAAATGCAGCAGGAAACTAATTTCACTATGCAGTTTCAAAACAACTTTTAAAATAATGATTCAGAAAAAGAAATACCTTAACTAAGTTGACAAATCGGAAATTTGTTTCGACTCCGTACGTTTCGTATTCTTGTTTTTCCCCCTTATTATCATACACGCAGTGATAATACAATAAACTATCAACAGTTTCTATCTATCACTAACCTATCAAGAATTTATTTGTATCCATAATAAAATTTATGCAAATCTACTTACAGTCTTACTACAACGATAGTAAGCCTATTGATTCATGAATTCTAATTAAATGACTAATTCAGAGTGAATTGACCATATAAGTATATTAAAGATAAGATGTTTAAGAACGGCCGAATATTTGTCTTAAAGCCCTACTTTGGTTTACAAATTTAACCATCTTAAATACATTATATCGATACCCAAGTCAGACATACATGCGAAGGGATAATATTTGAAGCCACATTTAATTTGGAATAATTCAATTCTGAATACCAATTATAATAACACGCATAACAGAGAGCATTTAAATTTTCAAATTGCAGAATAACATGATAAAAATTCAAGTTATTTCCCGTCATCGTTTAATAATTCTTGCTAATTCTTATTTCACATAGCTAACTAAATATCCAAATTTTAAATTATTTGGATCAGTAAAAAGATATGGAAATCATTAATTCATCATACGACGCTCTGAATGAACAATAAAAAGGTTTTCTCCAAATATACCATAGAATCGATCCCAGATAACGAGATTACAAAAATATGACCTTACCCTATGTAGAAAAATTGAACTAGACTCAATTGCGAATGTTATTACTTGCTACATCAACTATTATCAGACCGAGTCCTGCGTGAAGGAAACATGGCTTCTCTTTACATGAAAAATTCTGAGATTTGGATTTTCAGCAGGCAACTTCAAGTCAGCAGGCTTTTCCCAGGACGGCATAATCATAGTTTGAAATGATTCCTGTGACTTGAAAAGCGTTGAACAAAAGACGAAGGCATCAATTTATCTGAAAAGAGACAAATACATTCTGAAAATTTCACATAAAAATTGATAAAGCAAATCTTGAAAACGTGAATGATTGATACAAATAAGTAAACTGAAATTTTAACTCAATTTTATATTATATTTTAATTCTCTATTTTCTGATCATTATTTTGGTATAATTTAAATTATTCTCAGCATTTCACAATTTGCTCTTTTACTGGATTGATGAAAATTTTGCCATTTTAGAATACTAGTATAAGCATGCTTTTTAAAAGGTTCTATTTTTTATTTTAATAAATTTCATAATTCATTATTATAATTGAATCGTCTAACAAATGTTTCGCAAATTCAGTCCATATGGTTCTTTTTGATATAAAATTAAATTGATCAAACAAAAGCGATAAAATTTCGTTTATTTAAGTTTAATCAAGGTTCAAAATTTCAGAAATTTTAAATTAGAGTTCAGAATCTTATCACATTAGAAAGCGAGTGAAAATTGATTATAAAATTTTATCTTTATAAACATGAAGTAAGAAATCCGGGTGTATAATTTACCAATTTTCAAAAAATAATTCTTCAGAACACTTTGAATAGCACCACTTTATAAATTATGAGAAAAATAATTGTTTTCGGGGAATAAAACTACTTTCTACACAAGAAACAAAGGAGTATCTATGTTTTAACATAAATTTGATGTTTGTATGAGTTTATTGGTGAGCGAAGAAAGATGACTGCGCCGTGCCGAGCACACGGTTGGAAAATAAATTCGTTTTGAAAAATATTAAAGTATGAATAGTTTTATTCTTTGCAAACTTGCAAGAACTAGAATGTAGTTATGAATTAAACCTTTAATACAAATTAACAGGATAGCGAAGAATTCAACATCAAAATTTTCTGCAAAGCTTTCAGTGAATTTTTTTAAAAATAAATTTTTTAACCTGCTTAGTCAAAAGCATCAAAAAGGAGCATTTTGAGATTATACTCGAGTTATTTTTAATTATCAAAAATTGCCACTTTATCATGAAAATTAAGAATTTTTGAAGCATTAGATATTTTCTTAGTCATTAGTGCGGAACAGCAGACGCCGATTGTATTGTTCTAGTATCTTCCATCTATGAAAGTAAGTCTTTGGCCTACAAGACTCCCAAGACTTTAGCACTTCAAACCGTTTTGCAAAAAGCTTTATACCAAAAGTATTTTAATACTTTGTTGGAAACCTTGTATAAAAAAATCGTGCATTTTACGATTCTTAAACCAAATTCATCAATGAATGCTGTCATGTTCAATGAAAGTTTGTAAAATTTGCATTCTTAATATAATTACAAAGAATATGACATTGTAATTGATCTTAATACTTATACATACATTAAATAAATCTCAATACAGCATTTCTTATTTCATATAAGTAAAACAAAAATTCATTTTCAATATAAAAATACGACATCCATGCTGGTGTTCCTTTTAATTAAACAAGTTCCAAAAGCATATACTTAGAAATTTTAATGTATTTTATTTAACTAAAAAAAACCTTGTTAAAATTTTATAGCTAATTTAAATTTTATTTTACATTTCGGGTGCCTTACTGTCCCAAGAAATAATACCAAAATTAAAATTATCAAAAAAGTTGCAAACTCTAACCTAGAAGTACTTTTCAAGAATCATCTTATCAAACTTTTGCTGGCTTCTAATGAGTGTTTCATAGCATTCCTTCCCTATCTCTTCAAACCAATGCAGCATTCGCTCAGCTATAATTTGATTACCGAAAGAAAAATTATAAAAATAAAGAAATACTATTCAGAAATACATAAGAATGTTTTCAATTAAAGTGCATAAAAGTAATAAAATGTTTACAGATAAAAATTACTTATAAAAATTTATCTTTAGGCTTAAACAAGTATTTATAACTGATATATAACTTACATTGCTGATATTTGAAGAAAGAATATTGAGGAGTTCCATGTCAGAGTTATAGAATAGCATAAGTACGACATATTAAACAAAATTTTCGTTCATTCTACTACAGACTTTTCAGCATGTCTAAAGATTTAAAAAAGGTCCTTCATAGAAAGGAAAAGATCCTAATCCTTCTTATCTTTCTTAAAATAGTTAATAAGCATTAAAAGATGCTTAATTCCATTATTTTGACGAAATATTTCACAAAAACTCCGATAATTACAAGATAAATCTCGTATTTCACGACGATAACTATAAGATAAAATAAAAGCATTTTTGTTCAACCAACATATAGAATTAAGTTTGATATGTACCAGTTATTGAAGGCCACGAAATCTTATCTATATCACGTGACCATTAATACTTCCAGTACACTGGAGTTTAATTGTATTTTATACATAATATTTATAACATTACGATCTTGATCAGGTAATATAGCTTCTCAATACATTAGTGTTCATTCCAAAGTAAACATTACTTTCTAAGAGAACTTTCACTAAAGTATCATCCCCTTACTCCATGTGTTTGTATAAAGTATTCGCTCCGGAACCAAGGAGTATCATCAGACTATTAAATATGTGGATTCGAACTCATAATAAAATAATAATATATTGAATTCCACCATTTTTCCCATTAAAAAAATACTGCTCTATCTGTATAGCAATTAACTAGTTTATTTTAGTTTCATTTACATTAATTTCTTCTTCTGTAGTAACACCAAGATCGTAATTTTTAGCAGTAATCAGATGACGAAGAAGGCATTTGAGCCAGTACCCTTTCCACCAAACTGGCGGAGAAAGTGGACACTAGTTTACAGCGTTTGAGTTTGAGTATTAGATTTAATATATACCAGACTCATGTGCATAATGGTATGGCACAATCAGGATTTATACTCATCCCATTCAAAAATCGAAACCTTACTACCTGTAAGGATTAACAAAAGCATTCTCTAAAATGACAACGAATTCGGTTTTTGGCGCATCCTTTTAGAAACACTAAACTGTACCATTCTTTGTTTCAGAAACATCAGATCAGTAAAGATGTTACAGAAAAATTACCTAGATTAGTCCTTAAATATAGAGTCGATGTTTTCTTTTTGAAAGGTCAAAGAAAACACTGGTTCAACAGCAGAACGATGAAATATTTTTAAAGATCTAGGTATCCAGATTCGTTTATCTTCTTCCCTCAACTACTGGACACATAATTGTAATTTTCCAGCAGCTCAGGAATTAATGAGGATATACAATAAAGGGATTTGACGTTTTGTCTCTGAAGTATTTGAAGGCAGTGGACTGGAACCACAGAAATTAGTGAAGACAGGCTATAAAAGGATCAGGAATTTGGATTCTTCTATTTTCTTACAGACACAAATGGGTTTTGATTCAACAACATAGAACTGAATAAAAAATATAATAATAAAAAAGGTGCAATTGCGAATTTTTAACAGACAAGTCCTCCGGCCCTTAAAATAGTTTTGCGAAACATCGCAAAACATTACGTTTTGCTCTTTCTATTCAACTTATTCTTATAATTTTAGCTTCTCTTACGTTTTTATTTCTTTAACTGTTAACTGATTTATTTTCATTGTCATCTAATTAGATGATACTTTCTGTTATGAGAACGTTTTTTGCTTTTGATATAATTGAGAATCCATAAAATACTATGGATATTTATTAATTGAATTGGCTTATGGATTAATTTGTATACGGAATTATAACATTTATGAATGTCTTGAATATTATTAAAAAGAGTAAAAATGTGATGAATTGATATACTCGCTCAAACTTATTAACAGGTTAACGTATAGCTGAATAACTGGCTCGAATTCAGGATTGGTGCATTATTATGCGAAAATGTTTCTTTCTGCTAAAACGCTTCTACTTTAGTAATACGTGATAAAGACATGGTATGAATTACACATCTTACAAGAAGAAAATGTAAGTATGATTCAATATAATTTAAAACGTATTACATGGTCAGATGATATGCACTGTGGTCTTACACTGTAAATTTGTATGAACTCGCATAATTGTGAAATTAACTCGAATTTGGTAAAACCTTTGATTCTAATCTTAAACTATTGATGAAAGGAAAATAATTGAAGTAGGAAAAGCAAATTTTAATCTAATTATCTATATATATTGTTTTCTGCAAAATTATTCCCTTTCGACAATTTTGTCAAAACACACATAAAGGAAATTGTTAAATTAAAATAGACTTGCAGATGTATAGCATTTCTTTCCATTAGTTTTATAAAAAATATTGACTTTTTTATTTCATTTTGATAATAATTACATATTTTCGAAGTGTATAAACAAGATTTATGAATATTGTGATAAGGTTAGAAAGAAAACAAATTTTTAATTTACCAAAATTCCTTTAAAATTTATAATGGTTTTTAAAAGTTTATGCAAAGTTCTTTCTAGACCAATTTATCAAAATACTTGTTTAGAAGGAAATAGTTATAAAAAATCTTATATGAGTGAAATTTTCATATCATCCACAGTAAATGAAAAATAGTTTTTCGATTACAAAAACTATTTAATTTTATATTATGCTTTATTTTATGCTTCTGAGTAAATTACTCAAAGGAGTTCAATATTAATATAACGGACAGAGACAATTATGATCTAAAGCCAATAAAACATTATTAGGTTATAAAGAATAACATAGAATTTGATGATTATATATAATTAGTTTATTACCATTTATGCAGCTTATTTTTGTTTGAGTTCTAATAAAAAGATATGTTGGATTTTTGAAATAAGAAAACGTATTCAAAAAGCATTTTTAGGTTGACTTTATTTATCATAATACATTTATTTATGCTACTCGTATCTTCATGTTTGTTTGTCGTTGCATTATTATTCTACATATGCTTAAAGTGCTATATGAAGAGTTTAATTTTGTTTGTTTTGTATACATATCTGGGGGCACGGCAGTGCCCCCGCCAAGTCGAGCAAAAACAAGCGGCACGGCCGTACCATCCTTTTCTCGAAGCAGTTCAGGCCATTTTCGAACCCCTATAACTTCGTTGTGGATAAAACTAGAAGTCTGAATTTTCAGTAACCAATCAGGCATTATATAAACACGGTCTATTTCAAATTTCATTAAATTTGAACCAGTAGTTTAAGAATTATAACTAGTCAAAATTTGTGAATTTTGTCACTGACTGACTCACTGACTGACTGACCGATCATCAAAACTCTAAGGCACTTCTAGCAGACATAGAAGTTTCAAATTTAGAATACAATTAGTGTTTAGTGTATAAATCAAGGAAAAACTAAAATATGATTATAATAATGGACGGATAGATAAACTTCTCGAAGTTTCGAGCATTATCCATTTTGTCGGCAAATTCGTCTCCAAGTCGCCAAGTTTGTCACCAAGCTCTGGGATCACTGGCTTGGCATCCGACAACATCCAGAAATAAAACTTACAGTTGTATATAGGATAGATTGCCCCAGATACCTAACAAAAAGAACTCGTGAATGCATAAAAAAACATGAAGACGATGCTTCTATGACTGAAGGTCTGGAAGAGAACATAATCATAAAAATAGAAGTAAAAGTCATGTTAAGTCGAAATATTGACGTACTCCATCCATACAAAAAGGACTATCTACAAAAAGAAATGAGATGCCATAAAAAACATAACTTGTGAAAAAAACCAAGTCTCGCAACTCAGTTCTTCTATCGTAAAAAGTTGTGAGATCCATGTCATACCAAGTCGGTCAATTTATTCAGTGCCTACTTAAGGGTCCTTCTGTCTTAAGTTATTACGTAATTAGCTAACCTAACAACATCTTATAGTGACCATATCAATATTAAAAATCTTTTATGGTTTAAATAAATAGATTGACTTGGCCATCGCATGAAAGCACTATCTTTACATTACATTGTCAAGTCAATCTATTTATTTAAACCATAAAAGATTTTTAATATTGATATGGTCACTATAAGATGTTGTTAGGTTAGCTAATTACGTAATAACATAAGACAGAAGGACCCTTAAGTAGGCACTGAATAAATGGACCGACTTGGTATGACATGGATCTCACAACTTTTTACGATAGAAGAACTGAGTTGCGAGACTTGGTTTTTTTCACAAGTTATGTTTTTTATGGCATTTTATAGACATATGATCATATTTCCCATAGGCATATAGTTGCATTATTATTCTACATATGCTTAAAGTGCTATATGAAGATTTTAATTAATTTTGTTTCGTATACATATTTTGCAAACATATGAGGATATTTCCTGTAGCTGTTTTATTGGTTCCTTTCCTCATCTAGTTCAAATAGCTATAGAATAAGTTATTTATTTGAATATATATAATGAGAACACTCAATAATTAGAGAAATAAAAATGTATAATTCCACTAAATGCATTTTCTGCACCTTATTTAATTCTTTTTTAAAAGACCAAAATTAAATTCTATTGCTTCTTATCGCGAGTCACAAAAAATTATCAAGCAGACGATAATTCGATGTTTAGAAAAGCGACTATTAAAATTCATTTCTCATTTAAATGTAAGCCCAATATCTTTCGAATAACTACGATAAAATTCTTTTGTCAAAAATTCCCATCTTAATGTTTGTGACATTTTAAGCAGTAAAACTTGGAAGTGAAAAACCTATTAAATATTTGATAAGTGTCTATTAAAGAATGTTTGCTCTTCACAGTAAATAAATGCTAATTAGGTGTAGGTGTAGAGTATAAAAATCATTTGGAAAGCGCATTAAAAGAGCATGAAACTTTTATTTCGGTAAATGCTTTTGTAATGACTTTGAAACTTAAAAATCTCATTAATATTAACGTAGGAGTCGGTATTTTTACTACTTCCACAGAATAGAGCCGTTTGGGTGCTTCGAAGTTGATATGTACATTTTTGGAGTTAATCGCTTTAAGTAGCTTCACAATTAAATGGAAAACTCTTGAAAAGATGAAATTTTAAAGCAAAATTCTTGAGCTTTTATTTTTAATCGTGGATATATAAGTATCCGTTTTGAGCGGAAAATTTTCTTGTTGTTGTCTTTAGTACATTTTATAAACAAAAGACTGTTTTTAAAAGAATTCTCATGTCCAAACATATTATCGTTTATTTTGATCGTGCGAATTATAGAATGAAACAGAAAATAAACAACCATACACGTTAATTGGTGAAAAATAATGCCTGGAATGTATGTATTATTTCTTTACATAACGAATGCATGTACTGAAATATGTGTATGCTATGGATAAATCTGTAATACCGCTAAAGAAAAAACGTTTCTATATACGTTTTCGTATCTAACTAACTTTTACTGGTATTATTGTAATCATAATCATTATTCTTGAACACGAAATATAACAAATTAAAACTAACTATTTAAAGTGGCGTTTTCAAAGGTTTCATATCGACATCACGGCGAGTGCATCAGATATAAATGATAGTCAGCTCACAACAGTCACTAAATAGTAATCAGTCTTTAGTAACAATCTATATATCTATACTTATAATAAAGCTCAATGTGTGTGTGTGTGTGTGTTGGCGCTCTACAGGCCAGACCGTTCGACCAACAGCTACCAAATTTGGTACATGTATACCTTGGATGCCGGGAATGTGCACCTCGGGGTTATTTTTTCGAATTTTTAATTAGAATTTTATTTATTTAAAAAATAAGCGAAATTTTAGCGTGTTTCTGCTATAACTTCTGAAAATATTACCGCACAAAAAAGATTTTTACATCAAGTTAAAGATCAAAAATTTATCTTTTAAATGATACCAATGTTTTAACCTTAAAATTAAATTTCTATTTTTAATTCATTTTTAAATAAATAATTTAACTATATTTTTCAACAATTTTTTTCGTACAAAATAAAAATAAAATTTAAGCTGCACGAGCACGTTTCGCATTCATGGGGAAAATATTAGCTTTTTTCAAAGTGTTGCCATCACATCGATTAAAGCTCCATTTAAAAATAAATTAAATCTTTTTGGAAATGAAATCTGCGAAAATATGATTTTCGTCACGTGTCTGTAGGAAATGAAACAAATATGAAATATTATTTTTTCTAAAAAATAAATTCAAGAAAAAGTATTTTATGATCTTTTACACTCTCTGTATTATTAATCCAATAAATCAGTTTTATTTTAAGGCAAGTTTTGTTTAATATGAACAGGATATCCATTCAAATCAGGGCCACATTGCTAATTTGTAAACCTTTAGTAATAGACACAGATCTGCTAAAATGGTCTAAATGGAAAATGATTATATTTTATGTAACTTGATCCCATAAATACTCTAATATATAGCGAATTTTTGATTTTACATAAAGCTTCTGCTGTGGAAATCACGTTTAACAAAATGTTCTTGAAACACTAATATTTTAAATAAAGAATTAATTTCCAATCAACAAAATCAATCACTTAAACTGACTGATTTATAAAAATTTGAATATCACTATTCAAAAAAAAAAAAAAGGATAATTTTAGATTTTCCATCGATCGTTTTAAAGAAAATACGCCAATCAGCGCGCAGGTTTCTCAAGATTAATTGGCCTAAGATTATGAAAATGTTGAGTTTTTCTAAATTTTTAACATTCAAAACTTCATGAATCAGTCTTAGTTAATCGTGGAAAATAGAAATATTCATTCATTTATTTAAAATTTGGTGTGTCCAGAATATTTCTCAGAATATGATACCTTACTTCATAAAATTTAGACTTCATAATTTTTGAAATATATTTATAGGCCGGAACAAAATACTATTATTGACTTCATTTCAATCCTTTTGAAAGCAAAACTAAAAACTGAATTTCATGCTGAATCTGAGAAATTTTTGTTGAATTATTCTTTGAAATATTACACAAATTACTAAAAATATTTTGTAGTTCACATAAGACTTAAATACCAACGATTCTGTTTGCAGTATTCATATTCAATAATAATAATAATAATAAATAAATAACAACAAAAATGATAAATAAAATAAAACGCTTGGTTTCATTAAAAAATATCTTTACATTAATTGCAATTTCAGCATTTCCACTTTAAATTAAAGTTGAAGTTTTACCGGAAATGACAACAAATTAGCAAAATATATATAGTAAATTGAACGAAACGATCTAAACAAGAGTATAAGTTTGGTATGACTATCAAAACTTGAAGATTAAAAATGTTTTGTTTGAGAAGCTATTAAGAGACAAGTTACTTAAAATATTTAATTGAAAATTGTAGCGAGCGGTAATACTGTTGAACCGGCTGGTCGCCAAAAGCGGCTAGTTTTAAATAAAGCAAAAAGATCAATGAATCATTCTCAGTTCAATCTTTTGACTAGTTTTGCCAAAGTTGCTTCCATATAAAAGCTTATGAAAAACTGATATGTTATCAATATGTCATATGACTATACCATATCAATAATTTAAGAACTATTGATATGTTCGTGACTTTCATGCACTTTTCATTTTTGAGTGAAAAAAAAAAACACCAATATACAATGTCAATGAAGGAAGAATTCGACAACGTCGCCAGCCACAACCACTTGACAGATTTCGAAACTTTTATGTCATATTACGGCTCAAGACCTCCTAGATACATCATTAGTGGTCATCTTCAACCTTCCTTTCCATTTCGGAATATACAGAAAGATGAAATTTCGCGAAACACCTCAGTTCAAGACTCGACTGATTTCGCCAATTTTCGTCGCCAGCTTAATAATTTTGTCATTTAAAGTATAACGAACTAATCAAAATGTTATGTCATTGTTGTGCAGGCTGTAATTTGTTGTTGTTGTTGTTGTTACTTACGGCAGTTTACAAGCCCACTGACAGATCTGCCAACGATTTAAGCCGATTGAGGCTCTCTTGTTTTTTCAGTAGTGCCAACTAGGACACTACTGGATCACTTTCAGTAGTGCCAGATTTCGATTTAGCTACTTTATGCGTCACATTTGCTTGCACAACCCCTCTTTAAAGGGTGGTACATTCACACACCTCACAGATAGAACACAAATGAAGAATAAAAATACCCGAATCGGAACTCGAACCCGGGACGCCCAGATCACGGGGGAGACGCTAGGACCCCTATGCTAGGACACCAGCAAAGTGCAATTTAAAATAATACTTTAATTTACTATTATTTAGAATAGTGAAGTTATATTTGTGTTATGGTCAATTATAGTTTATCAAAGTTAACTAAAATGATAAAATTTAATTATAAATACTGACAGACTACAGTGACCATATTAATAATATCAATATATTCCTGTAGACCAATTTTATTTGAACAAATCTATAAAAACAAACGAAAGAACCATTTAAAATTATAATTTCATAATGAAGATCGATATTCTGATTGAACAGCTATACTTTCATAATACTGTAGTTGGCGAAATGATTCCTGTGGTTGAGTTTGGAAGTTATCTTATTTTCATTTTACGACATTTTTCTAAAATGGAGACAGTAGGCTATCCTTGATAATGCATGTAGAGATCATGTTTTTTAATGTGAAATGGAAAGTGGTGAAGTCTGTGCATCAGGAAGTTTATTTAGGAGTTGTGACTGTGGACTCAAACTAGAGTACTGTGGCTCTATTAATATTTTTCCTCACTGAGGATATATAGTGTTTTCGAAATATTTCTCGAAAATTGACCTTGGCGAAGAGCAGAGGATCATTAACGGTATGTATAGGTGTCATTGACTTCTCATAAGAAATAAAAATTGAAGAAATCGGATAAAAATTCTGACTGAAGATCTGGCTCATTGTTCAGTCAATAATTTTAAAAATAAAAATTTTCGGAGAATAGTTGTCTTTAAAAGCAACGAGTATCGCAAGATTTTCCAAATGTTTTATGAACAACAGCACTTGACTGCCATGATGGTGTTGCAACATAAGGATTCTTGTTGTCCATGAAGTTTAATTTCTATCCTCTTATAACACGGGTGCAACATTTTCAATGACCTCTGCAGAATTACTTTTTTCTTCATCTGATCCAAGGATCCGGTTGACAGAAATTGGCGATCATTTTTCTCACTCTTCTAGTTTCAGTCCCTGCAACTCTACGGACATCTTTTAATTTTATAACATAAAATATCGCCAGGATTCTGGTTCATAATCCCCATTCTAATGTAAAAAAAAAAATATTTCAATAGTAACGAACGATACAGATTAACCGTGTGTGTGTGTGTGTGTGTGTGTGTGTGTGTGTGTGTGTGTGTGTGTGTCACCTAGATCTACCAAATTAAACATCGGTATATTTTGGAAAATTGGAAAATGCATCTTGGAGATGTTTTATTGTAATTATAATTAATCAAATATTAAGCAAAGTGTTGTCGCTGCCTGCGATAACTCTCGAAAATATTGTTACAAAAAGAATTGATTTTTGCTTTATATTAAAATTTCATATTTAAAGATATTTTCTTGAAGGAATCATAATTATCAAATGATGTATAAAAGATTTAATTGAATTTAAACGTCGCTAATATTTCTGACGAGCCAGGTGATCACCTAATGCAGCTGGTGTGCATATTATATATAGACAGACAGACAAATAGATGTCTATGGCTAAGTATCTTTATCTCTTCAATAAAATAATTGTGAAATTTTATTTTAATTTAGGAAATTTAGGTACGAATACATTCAGTTCTGAATAGGTTAACTTTAATTATATGCACTCTGTATTCCTAGGGCTGAATTGCCATTTGTATTTCGCCCAAATAGCTAACTATTTCCACAAAAGAAATAACACCGACTTTTTTTAATACATCTTCCTCGTTAAGATCAAAGCCTTCCGCCATCTCCAATCCTATCTCTTCTTCCCCCCCCCTCCACCTTTCATTTCCCAGGGCTCTCTTGGTCTACGCTCTCGTGGCAATTAATCGAAGGGTCCCCTAATTAAGTCGCGACAAATCGTCCTTTGAATAACATTATGAAGGATAACCCTTCGCCTAATCGCAACTGTGACGGGCTTTTAATTTAATAATGAAGCCGCTCGTTGTCGAGGATCGATAATTAAAATTACCCTTTTCGGATGGAAACAAATGAATTGTGGCGTGTCGCCCAGCGAGAAACGAACGAGATTTGTCAAGTATCATTACGCTTTCCTCTGAAGAGCTGGAAGTTGGCATTTGATCACTGAATTGAAAGGCATTTTCTATTTATCTGATAAGAAATCGTGATGAATGGCCCTTTTCTTATTTTAAATTATAACTATACAAAATTATCATTCACTTTCGGGAATTATAATTTTGTATTAAAAAAAGGTTGTAAGATTTTTCCCCATGCTTATTATTTCGACATAGAAATTGCACTTATATGCGATCGAAAACTATTGTGATCCTCTTGCCATAACAGATGTCAATGTCGAATTTGATTCGGGTCTAAAATTTATCACAAACACAAAATTTCATTTATTTAGCTATTGATGACTATCATTTAGGGCCGTGGTAGCCTGGTGGTAAAGTCTCGGCTTCGGAACCGGATGGTTTCAGATTCTAGACCCAATTCCACTGAAGAACCGTTGTATAAGTGGGTGTGGTGCACGTTAAATCCAAACATACTGGTGCGGTGTGGAAGTTTGGAGAGGAATACAAGCTCAGGTGCCGTCCTCGACATCTGGTCGAGGTTCAAAATTACGAGGTCCTCCCAAAATAGCCCTAATGCTGCTTTGAAATGGGACGTTAATATAACTAAACTAAAGACTACCAGTTATCAAGTCTCCTTTTACATCATTGTACAGGTCAACACACGATCAACCGATTGACAGATTAGAATCAAAACTTGATTTAGATCTAGATTTTTTATTGTTTAAATCCTGCGGTGAATTTTATTAATTAAATTTATTCCGTTATTGTTACTCGTTAACAAGTATTCCAGCTATCTCATAGTCTTTCTGTCGACAAGTTTTATACTGCTCTTCAATTTTGATATAAGGATCATGTATCAAATTATATTTGACTGAATTCTATTGTTTCTGAGCTATCAGCTTACTACTTATTACAGACAGTAGTATATTTCCGGTAGATTGAGCATTTGCCTAGACAAAAAAAAAATTAAATTAAATTGCCAAATAAAAAATAATATATGAAAATACATATTCTATAAATGATAAAATGTTAGGACTACAATATGTATTTCCATATGAAAATACATATTCTATAAATGATAAAATGTTAGGACTACAATATGTATTTCCATTGCATTATTGAAATCATTATTAAATAACAAATTAGGATTAATTATTTATTTATAATTCATTCGTTTTTATACCTTGGGATTAAAGCACCTCCATATCTGAAAATTTTAAGACTAAAAAAGTTTTTTTTAGTGTAAAATATTATAGTAAATAAAATTGTTTTATCTTCTGAAACATTTGCTATTTAATATGGGAATATCAATTCAATAAGGTTTAAAAAAACTACCAATAGCTAATTTTTTTGCATAAGTTTTTGATATTTGATACAAACGTCCTTCAAATTTTGTTCACAAATATTGAATTAATAAAGAAACTTTAGTGAGCATTTTGTGACAATTAATATTTTTAATAGAAAACATGAAAAATTGATCAATTCAAAGTTGTTAAAATAGAAATTGTTAATCGACTGCATTTATACATTTATTTTAATTTTGTTGCAGCATTTTCTGGTGTTTTTTTTGGCAACAATATTCTAGTTTCATAATATATATATATATATATATATATATATATATATATATATATATATATACAGGGTGTTTATAAAGTCCCGGACCCATTTTGATGTTTAATAACTCATAAAATAATAAAGATAGATTAAAATTAATAACATAAATGGTTAAATAGACTCAAAAAGTTTAATGACCCTTGTCAATGAACTTCCACGTGTGCCCCCTTCATCGCACGGAGAATATCAAGTCGATAGTCAATTTCACGCCAGGTAGCGACAAGCATGTCGGCATCCACAGAGCCATTTGCGCACATTATGGCGATTAACAATGCCAGAAACATGAAAGGATGCTTCATCGGAGAACATTATGCTCTTCAGAAAATCAGCAGCATATTCTATCTTCCTTAGCATATCTGTTGCAAAGGCCATCCTCCTAGGCCTATCGTTCGGTTCCAAAACTTGAACAATTTGAACTTTGTATGCATGCAGTCTTAATTTTTTCTTAATAACCTTGTACACCGTCGAAATCGGCATATCCAATTCTGTTGCCACTGATCTCACAGATATTCTAGGATTGTGTAAAAATGTCTCTCTGACACGCTCATCATCAAAATCACTTGTGCAAGGACGTCTGGAACGTTTCTTATCTTCGATACTTCCAATTTCTAGAAAATTCTTTTTCCACCGCCAGATGCTGTTTTTGGATGGAGGATCTTTTTGGTAAATTCTTCTGAAATTTCTCTGTGCTTGCACTATCGATTTCATTTCTATGAACCACCATAAAATCTGTGCTTTCTCTTGTGGTGTACGCATTCTCCTTAATATCCACTCGAATAAAACATCACATACAAAAGTACTACATAGAACAAACACATCAAAAGTAAACATAACATTGCAATAGTTGCCAAAAACAAAAGAGAGAAAAATGCAATTAATAAGCAGACAATATTTAGAAAAGTTCAGATATTTAGACTGGAAAATGAAATTATCTGAAAATAACCACACGTGCAGATGATATTTACAAAAGTAAAAATATTCAAACCTGAAAAGGAAAATATATGAGTTATTTCATCAATAAATGCCATAAGTTTGTTTATATCTTTATTATTTTACGAGTTATTAAACATCAAAATGGGTCCGGGACTTTATAAACACCCTCTCTCTCTATATATATATATATAATATATATAATAACGCTTACGTGGAAGCAAAATCGGGTAGAATTTGTTAATCGCCATTTGGCAACACTTCGACCTCGTCCGGGAACATGAACACGCAGGTTATTAAGATTTCAATCGGAAGCTATTCTTGCATTGGTTTGAAATTTTTTTAACAAAAAAAACTAAACGGACAAAATTTTTTACGTTGAGTTTAAGTCGTACCGTATCGTTTTTAAAACGAAATCGTGAAAAAAGAGAAGACAGATCGAATGAAAATGGTCAGGAATCGTTCATAAAAAGATATGTCGTAATGAACGAGATAGTATTAAGCGTTTATGTGTACAGAGCGTATGGGCTGAATTTGAATATAGCTGTTTTCAGACAATTGTTAACATCAAATTCTTATTCTGTTTCGGTAGTGCAACTTCCAAATTTGAACAGTTGTTAGCAAAGAACTTTGATGCAGGTGATTTTTTCGAGTGTACTTTTTGCTTTACATTTTTTATTTCTTTCATTGTTCTATCATATTTTGGAATAAATGGAACTGAATATATCTGTTGCTAGACTAAAGTGGTTTAGTAGATGGCGAGCGAGCGAAGCGATCCGAGAGGAACTGCATTAGTAGTTCCTGGGGGTTGGCGAGTATTAGCGAGCAGGGGGCAGAGCCCTCTAGTAAACAATATTTTCAAAAATAATGCGTAAAATTAATTTTGAAAATTTTATTAATAGAAACCGAATAATTGTAGAGAAATGTGTCATTGGAAAGCTATTTTTTTTAATTTAATACGGATAAAAAATTGTTGTTTGAAATTATAGTTTCAGAAATCGTGAGAAAATATCAAAATCTTGTTTAATTTTTAATTAACTCAAATGTTAATTTATTATCGAATTTTGAAAGGCTAACAATATATATTTTTTTTTATTTTGGAGATTACATGTACAAACTTTATGAAGTTCTATACCCTTTACAATTTATGTAACATAAAAATACAATATTTATTATTTAAAAGAAAAACTTGAGTAAAAATGGCAGAAAATTTTAGCTATGGTATCTTTTTCAAATTAATTAATTAAACTTTAGAATTCTTTCAAAAGCAATAAAAAAAATTGAAAAAGTTTTAATGACAAAAGACAAGTATCCAAAAATATTTCAATTTCAGCGTTGTTTAGTAACAGACTATAAATTTCTTTATTTTGAAATCGTCTGCATCTATTCGATTATTCATTAGCTTCTTAAAAATTAAGAAAATTGAAAGTTAAAGTACACAGGAACTTGAATATTTTCATTAAAAAGGTAAAATTTTGAATTTTGAGACACTTGTGAATGAATGAATTTCTTTGAATATGCTTATTTTGAATGGTTATGTACGATTGCTAATAAAAAACAATCATTTATTTAAAGAAAATTGTCTGAATAAATATTAAGGTTTCGACAGATTCTTGAAATGAATCGATTTTTATAAAGACTGCACAAACAATTTAATTGTAGTTGTTATTCACAAATATTGACAATCGATAAAAGCAAAAACTGTCCGATCTTCTCTAAATTGCTAGAGTTCAAATTAACTCACTCACAGAGCATGGAAAAAAAACTGAAAACGTTATTCAGTAAATGTATACAAATAATTGACCTTGTTCAACAATTTCATCTCGGTCAAAACACCGAGAGATCGCGTGTCAATCTAATTTAATTAAAACGCACAACAGCCACTCGCTGATCGATGATCGCAGCAAAGCTTTTATACAGTTCTTCAAAGACTATCGAATTTTCTGGAATGAAAATAGAAATTTCGTGAAGTCAAGCAACCAGATATACTCTCAAGTCGCTAAATTTGTCATCAAACACCAATATACCAAAACCATCGCCAAGGAGCAAAAATTATGCTCTGTTTACAGAATTCGCAATAACACATTCTGCGAAGATGCTCATATAATCAAGCTTAAGATTGTTCTTGCATCAAAAGTTTGGTCTTGATTATGGCATTTTATGCAATTGTCTTGCATATTACTAGGGATTGCAATACCGGACCAAAAGTTCAATACCGGTATTCGGTATTTTATAAATCTTAATACCGGGATACCGGTTTTAATACCGGTATTAGAAATTTTAGAAAAAGAAAGAAAACACCGGTGTTTCTTTGTTTTATTGGCCAGTTTTATAAGAGAGCGTAAATATCAAAAATAATATGTAACTTATAAATTATAACAGTATATAAGGAATCACAAAAAAGTAAAGAAACATCTTATTTATTTAAATCATAAAAAAAGTGTAAATATCACTATTCAGTCTGGGGCACTATTACAACTTTTTGAAATGTGATCTTAAAAAATATAATGCATCAGTTGTACTGTCATTAAGCCAGAAAAGTAATTTTGTGTAAAAATTACTAGCTGTCGAAAACGCTCTTTCGGCATCTACGCTAGTTGGTGGTACTGTTAGCAATGCGCAATATACTTTTTCCAAGTATTTACCTCTAAATCCCTCATCTTAAAATAAATAGATTTCTCGTCGGATGGTTTTGGATATAGTTGATTTCTGTATTGTATTTTGGTTCGTTGAATTTTTTTTATTTATCGCTAATTCTAATTTTTGTTCAAGAGACAATTCTTTTTCACTGTCGACAGTAGTGACATCATAATCTTCGATAACTGAACCGAATTCTTCTGAATGTGGATAGGGTTGTGGGTAAAAAATTTTAAGAAAATTTACTCTAAACTTAATCAGATTTGAATTGGTTATTTTCTTTTCTTCTTTTTCATTTTCATTTTTAAAATCATTATAATTATGTAAATACCGTAAGACATTTTCTATTCCGGTATGCCTTTCTTCTGTGCGATTTCTCAATGTAATATATAATTCTTCAGATAGTGATGTGTGCTGTTGTTTCAGTGACTGTAACATGAAATTTATTGTTGCATTAGCTGTTAATAAATTAGAATCTCTCAGACACAATGCCTCAATAGTCAGTTTTATTGGAAGTAGAGCTGATATAGTTCTGGATATTAAGTCGAATTCACTATCTGAAAAATTAATTTACAGGTTTAAGTCGATTATTGTTTTTTGGATTGGACTTCTCAGTTTCAAAAATCGTTCCATCATTAGGAGTAAACTGTTCCAACGTGTTTTAGAATCTAATATTAACATATATTCTGTTTTATTTTCAGTTAGTAGATATTTTAATAATATGTCATTTTTTATAGGGGAACGTTTAAATATCCTAACAATTTTTCGAACTTTATAAATTATAGGAAGCAATTCTTGATATGTTAATATTTTATCCTCATTAGCAATATCTTCTTCAACAATGACATTGTCATTTTCTTCATTGTCAATATCACTCTCACTCTTACTCTTTTCAAAGTTGGAATCCGAAATTTCTATATCCACAGTATTTGGATTCTTCTGTTCTTTATTTTTTTGGTATAATACATCTATTAGTCCTAATTGAATTCCATGTGCATAGCACAACTGCTGATTTGCACCAATCAACTTTCCAACTTTTTTCATAATTGTTGCTCCATCAGTCGTTAAGTATACAATATTTTCTTTCAGGGATAATCCATGTTTCGCTAATTTAGATTTAAGCAATTAAGCCGTTAATTAGCTAATTAATTTCACCCGTTAGGGAGACATAAGAACGAAAACGTATTCTATTTTGCTATGTTGGCGATCCCTGAACATATAATGGAGACAATTTTAAAAATTTCTAGTAAATACCGAAAAACCGGTATTTAAACCGGTATTACAAAATTGTGCAAATGGCTCAAAATACCGGTATTGGGTATACAGGTATTGCAATCCCTACTTATAACATATAAAAACTAAACGATCCAACAGCTACGGATCACAAAGTTGGGTTATAATAAATGAGACACCCTATTAAAGTATCACCATGCAGCATATTTATATAATTCATACTATAGATTTATGTCCTATTACCAGAACAAGAACAGTTTTCAAATTTCACCTTGGCAAACGTTACCAAAACATATAACTTTCATGTGTTATAGTTCCCATCCGGTTGTTCAATCTTAATGGAGAACAATTCTTTTGCCATTAACTTTTTAATTACATTAAGATGTCAAAAACCAGCAATAGAAATTAAGGAACTATGTAATGTCTGCAACACCTACATTCACAAAAAAAATTTATCTGTTATGAATATATATTTAATTTATAAGGCATTAAATGTTATCGAATTCGTCTATCAAATACGTGAAAAAGCTGTTTGTTGAAACCAAGCATTAGTAAATAATATAATTAGCTTCATAATACAAAGCATAGTTTACAATCGATGGCATGCAATACAATTTAATAATAATAAGTTGGAAATAATGTTATATAAAAAAAAATAATTCGTTACTTTTTGTAAGCATTTATAAATTTCGTATCAAAAACTTGGATCAATATTAACTAGAACAATTCATTTCCAAACAAATTCTTTTCATTGAAAAATAATGCTTTTTAACTAAAACTTTCTTAGATTTTTTTTTAATTTTTAAAAAGAGTAAATGTAATGAAAAAATTGTATTAATTCATAAATTATTCAATTCTGGAAGGAAAAAGAATCTCATGTCATAAATTTTTAAACTAGTTAACAGACTTATTAATCATCCACTTATCAAAAAGAATTCTTTAACTTATTTTTCATTCAAAAAAGCGACTTTCATTCATTTAAAGAAAAGATTTCTTTTCATTCCCTAGTCTCAAAATAGTTCCTGTGTTAAGTTTTCGCGAAAGGACAACCAATGCCATCTATCGGTAACACTTGAAAAGTCCATTCGTTCATCTTAAATAATTCAAATAATGGCTGTAATTTTCTTAAAACTGAAACTAAAAAATAGTGCATATTCAATATGTTTCAACATTATAACAATCTATAAAATTAAATTCTTCTCATTTATTATCCCTTTCTTTCTTTGATAGTTCTTTTTTTTTTATTTTTAGTTGTAAATAAACATATTTTGAGAAGAGCAATTTTATTTATTTATTTATTTTGCAAAAGATTTTGCGAAATGGAAATAAAACTCACTTGATAAAAAAGATGCTTATTGTGTTCCAAAATGATAGATTGGTTTCAGAAAAAAAATTTCTTTCCGGGCAATTAATTTCATTCGTTCGTTTATCTTTTCAACAGGCTTCTAGTTGCTTGCCAAGACATGCTCCAATCCAGAAGTGAAAAAACTGATTATTCTCAATGTATTGTTTGAAAGATTGGCTCGACTTTTTATCAAGTGACCATGGTATGAGGGAAGAATGAAATGATGAACGTACAACATGTTATTTCTTAGACAGGTAAATTTGTTCATTTTCCCCCTTTCTCTTTCTCTAGTTTCTATTTTCTTCCCCTTTAAGTTCAATATCTGCTTATTTGTTGATGAATTATTTGATATCCATGTTTAATTGTTTTTTTTTTAGTTCGAATCATGTTTGGTTTGGGCACTAGCATAATTTTAGTACAGAATGTTACGGGTCGAGCGCCTACATATTCTTTCAAGAATTTCGTATATATATTCGCATTTCAAGAATATTGCACAATTTATTGCACATAAATTGATGTCTTTAAAATAAGTAATTGCAAAACGCACTATTTCCAAAAAAATATCCTTTGTCAATAAATATATTTTTATAACTTCATTAGATTTTAACATTTTATACTCTTTGTTAACAGTTCTTAACCTGTACAGCAATGTTTCAACAATGAATCAAATTTCTCAAACATTTTGAAATGTTTTAAATTTTGATTTTGTCAACTATTTAAAAGAAAATCTTGAAGTAATATTTTTTCCTTCCTTAATAAATTATTCTACAACTATCATTAGACAATCATATTAAGCTTAATCAACTATATTAAATGAAATATTTATCGTCTGAAATATATATCGAATTCATTTAAATTGTTTTGAAAATTTACATCTTTTTATCAATCATAACGAAAAATGTGAAATACTTTTCCTTCTAATACAGTAACCTAAAAATTGATCAAAAAATTTGAGCAGATATTTACAAAGATTCAAAACGTGATACATCAAAATTTATATGTATTTATTAACAACTTGAATTAAAATGGCTAGGCCCAGATTGTCATATTTTTTTGAGCAAACTGACTATGGCGAACTATACTCTTCAGAACTTACTGAATGTTGGTTCTTTTTTTATAAGAAAAGTACCGTAAGTTTCTGTACCAATCCTTCTTCTAAAATTGAAAAAATTAAGTTGTCAGTCTGAGTAGTATTGACTGAAAATAAGTAGTAACTCAAGCGATTAATTAATTTAAAATTTTTACGACTTTGCTTGTAATTGACATTATAATACTAAACTTAAGAAATAAATTTGAAATCGACAGAAATATAATATTAATCGTAATAAATTCAAATATAAAGATTGTCTTAAGCAAGAGAAAAAATTAGATTTGATTCCAAAACAAATAAACAAATAAAATATGAAAATATCGACTGCTGATCCATAAAAAGAATTTTAACTTAACCTAATTATAAATATTAAATTGCATTAAATGGTGCAATGTAATGAAATATTTCATATAAAAACTTCATTTTTCGTTTCTTTTTTTTTATATAAATAATGGAAACACATTGACAACAAAAACCTTATCACAGAATTCTCAACACCAAAAATGATCGGTGCGGATCTAATTTGCATTGTGGTGTAAATTAATGCGAAATTAATTCAAAAAATTTTATTTTTCGGAAAATCGCAGTAAAAACTTATTGTTGCAAAAATACATTGAAGTACTTACGTAATCGATAAATCGAAACTTATTTAATGATATTCAGTAATTCACAAGATCAAATTACCTATTCATTGAAATTCATGAGTAAAATGCAAAATTTCACTATTAATCACTTAAAATTAATAGAAAACTTATATTACAGAATGATATTCTATATATAAAAAAACTTATAGAATATCACTTAAAATTGATAGAAATGGCAATCGCTTACAATGAAAAGCAAGTTAATTTGAACGATTTTGAAAGATATATCTAGAATATGTATAAAGCAAACTATAAATATGAACGCTTTAGAAAACCAGCTTGCTTTTATCCTTGTACTAACCAAGGAGAATAGCCTCTCTGAATTTTGTCCCATACTCTTTAATAAAGTTGCTATTATCTTCTCCTTTATATAAAGCTTCTGGTCTTCAACAAAGTCGTAAATGCCACGACTGATAAGATTATTATTTTCAATGTCTCGCCCTTTTGTGCTTCGTAGTGTAATGTAAAAAGCCGAGTTGATCTTTGAATGCTTTTTTTTTTCCGACCGATTGAAAAAACAAATTCGATACATAACTATAATTAAAGTAACAAGATCATATGCTAATATCGTTAAAGTCGTTCCATTTTTGTGCTATCGCGTTTACATACATACGAATGTGTGGACCAATGGATGCTAAATTGTAATACGGATCTAGACGTCAAATAACGAGTGTGGGTTGTCTCCCCAAAAGCTTCTCGCATACCATGTGATAAAGGTATTATTTCAGAGAAAGCCTTGTATGGAATTGGCATACGAAATGTTAACTTTTGGCTTCAATATAGTATTACTGAATCTATCGTATCATCCTTGGCGAGCTATTTGGCGATTTATCTCTGGTGTGCAGTTACTGATATCGGAAAATCGAATTTTTGTATTAGACTCGAACTACAATTATAGTCACAAAATCCCACACCAAATTCGATATATTTAAGTTATTGCATCTTTGAGTTATTGCATTTACATACTCCTGAAGCCGGCGTCATGGCATAGTGGTAGTGCGTTTTCCTCGTGATCTGAGTGTCCTGGGTTCGAGTCCCGGTTCGGGCATGGTTGTTCTTCATCTGTTCTATCTGTGAGATGTGTGAATGTGCCCCCCCCCCTGTAAAAAGGGGTTGTGCAAGCCAATGAATGATGCGTGAATAGCAAAATCGTACTCTTGGCCCTAGTTGACGCTACTAAAACAAGAGACGCTCCTTATCGGATTAAATCGCTGACTTCAAAACAGCGGGCTTGTCCATGGCAAGTGCCATCAGGAACAACAAGAACAACTCCTGAAAGACGGTCAAGCATTTGTTGGATTTGGCTCAAGATTTGAACGGTATCTAGATAATAGAATTTAGTTTTGTGCCGAATTTTATCTACCTAGCTTACTTCATTTGTAGTGATCGTGTTAAATCATGTTCGAACAGCTGGGCAGACAGACATCCTCAGAGGGTATTTTTCTCAAAACTTGATAGAAATCTACAAATTTAGTATAAAGACCGTATACGAAATTTCATCCTCTAGATCAAGGGATTTTTGAGTTATCTTGAGTTATCTTGTTTTGAGTTGTCAGAGACAGATAGACGGAAGGACATTTTCCAAAAAAGTGTGTTTTTCGAATTCAGGGAGGACTAAAACGTGGAGATTCGCTGGAATCTCCGAGACTGAATTTTTGAAAGATATCTGTACTTCCTCTACACTATGTATATGAGGAAGTGATTAAGCTGTGTATTAAATTTTATCCTTTGACACTTTACGTTTTGTAGCTATCATGTTCATGTGTATTCGGATAACCAGGCAGAGTTCATGGGAATGAATTTTGTTCAAAATTTGATTATATATATATATATAAATTAGTGTGAAGATCCCATATTGAATTTCATCGGTTTAACTCAAAGCATTTTTGAACTATCGCGTTCAAATTAAGATTTAAATATAATGCAGATAGCCAGAATCTCAAAAAATGCACTTTTCTGACTCGGAGATGTTTGGAATGAGAATATTCGCCAAAATTTTGAGTTCAAATTTTTTTTTCATAATTTTAATTTTTTCGATTGAAAAGAACAATAGAAGTAATAAACAAAACTATTTCATTAAACACGTGGAAGTAAAAATCATAAAAACGTGAATCATTGATATAGAGTCACTCAAACAATTGAGAGTACACCTTACTTCTATTTGATGAATCCGACTTTCAATATAAATAACACATTACCGGGAAGTGCAAACATGTTTTTATTTTTATTCATAATGTTTAATTTAAAGTCTAAACAAAGAACAGTCGCCAAAAAAAGCTAAATTGAAAAATTCAGAAGCATTTTAAATAAACATATGCAGATTTTTGTCTTAAAAAAATTGAGAATACACCAGTGAAATTTTTGTAATATCTCGCATAGAAAGAAAGTATCAGTATTTGGTTTCATGTCTTTTGGCTTTTATAAGGGCCTCTAAACGTCGTGGTACCGATTCGATTGATTTTTGGTGGTTCTGACGATATTTTACCCCATTCTTCTTGCAACACTTGTTTTAAATGGGTTCTATTTTTACTTTTGTGTTTTTGAATCACTATTTCGAGTGTGGTCCACATATATTCAATGGCATTGATGTCGGGGTGTTGTGGTGGTGTGTGTAACTGCTGTTTACAATGAAACAGACACCACATTTTGACTTTATGTGCATTTTGTTTGGGGTCGTTGTCCTGCAGGAAAATGAAATTTCCATCTAAACCCAAACTTTTAGCACTTCCCTTTAGATTGCTGCGACCCTATAGTTCATCCAACTTGCCGCAGAAATTTCTCAAATCATAGGAAGAAGTGTAAGTGCTGAAACTGTGCGAAATGTAATTAGACAAGCTGGATATAAAAGTCGCATTGTTAGAGAAACATTTCATCAGCTTGCAAATTCAGAAAAAGCATTTGAAGTTTGTAAAAACTCATCAATTGAAGACCAATACCTTTGAAAGAAAGTTATATTTAGTGATGAAAGAAAACTCAACAATTTTGTTAGCGACAGCTATCTCACCGTATGGAGAAAGTCTAATACTGCTTTGGATCCAAAAAATTTACGTTCTTACAGTTAAACATGGTGGCGACTCCGTCATGATTTGGGGTTGTATGGCTTCATCAGGGGGAGGAAATTTAGTTCTTATAGATGGCACTATAAACCATATGGTTTACTTGGATATACTTCTCAGAAATATAAAGGAAAATGCTAAAAATTTGGGTTTAGATGGAAATTTCTTTTTCCTACAATACAATGATTCCAAGCACACTGCACATAACGTCAAAATGTGGTGTCTTTTTCACTGTAAACAGCAGTTACACACACCACCACAGTACCCCGACATCAATGCCATTGAATATTTGTGGGCTACATTCGAAACAGTGATTCAAAAACACATTAAAAACAAAATCCATTTAAAACAAGTGGTGCAAGAAGAATGGAATAAAATATCTTCAGATACCATCAAAATTATCCAAATCGGTACTACGGCATTTAAAGGCCATTATAAAAACCAAAAGACATGCAACTAAATATTGACATTTTCTTTCTATGCGAGATATTAGAAAATTTCATTGGTTTATTCTCAATATTTCGAGGAATATGCGTATATTTATTTAAAATGCTTCTGAAACATCTCAGTTTAGAAGTTTTTCGTTGATTGTTCTTTATTATTTACGGTGGCTCAATTGTTTGAGCCACTGTAAATATTCTAACTAAACTGGAATTTTAATCGCTTTTATAACTCATTAATAATTCTTATTTAAGGATTAGAAATTTTTTGTCTATTCATGGCAGAGCATATTTCTCTTTCAGTATTATTTAATCGCTTCAGCCTTTTATAGTTTTATTTGGACTTCTGTATTCTGATAAAATGATTTTTTTTTTTTTTACCTTTTAGCTCATAAATTCAAGTGCCCTTAAAAACGCTTTATTATTTTCGATTTTAATATATTTCATTATTTTCCATTTTAGATAAATGCTAAATTCACTACCAGATGACGCATCTAGTCAGATATTAATATTTAATTAAAATCTATTTATTATTTCATAATTAAGATCTGAAAAAACATAAAAATTTTCTTAAGGAAGATGTAATATAAAAAATTTCAGAGAACTGGTATATAAATAAATAAATGAGAAATAAATCACAATTCTTTTATAAAGAAACCGTGTAAAAAAATAAAAAATAAAAACCTTTTTCGCTTAAAATTAATGCCAAAAACATTCTTCAGTAAGATATCCATTCCAAGAGATATGGAAGAAAATTAATGAACGATATTTACAATCATAACATTTGTAAATAATACTAAGAAGCCTTGATTAATAGGTAGGGAAATGTGCCATATTTTTTTTAGAATTTTGTCTCGTGTGTTTAAAGCAAGGCTCAAAGAATTTAATTACCATTTTTTTCTTAGAAGAATTAAGATAAGAAAGGTATTGCTTCAAAGTTGTGAAAAATTATCATATTTGCAGACGATATTAAATGACTGTTGTCAGAAAGGATTTTTAATGAGAAGGATTTTTCTAGCGATTAATTTCTCTTTTTTTTAGAGCTCACTATTTTTTTAATTTAAAAATGATTATCCGTTTACGATATTCATTATAATTTATTTTGTCCTTTATAATCATGAGTGCTATTAATTTGATTCTTTAATTAATTCTTTTCTTTTAAGCTGAGACGAATATCATTACGTTAGTGTTTAAGAGATTATTGAAAAAAAATATACTTATAGAAAATTTATAATCAAACAAGCTTTAATCTTTTAATGTTTGAAACAAATATTCAGTAGTATTTAAATCGTCTTTTATAGTGTAATTTAATCAACTTCGCCTTCTTCGTATAAAATGTAAACGTTTTAATAATTTCGGAATAAATTTTGCGACACTTATATGTTAGCTTTTTTTTTATACGAAAGAAGGCTATTTTAACTAACCTAAGTAATTAAGTGACAGTAACTAAGAGGGCATCTTTCTGACATAATGATTACATTAATTACATTCTTTAAGATTCATAAAACTTTATAAATACGGTGAATTTTTAGTGAAATCGTGTTTCAATTCTTGAAACCTCCAATCGTACCGCTGACTGTACATTACCAAACTATCCTTAGTGAGTTTTCTAGTGTGATGTGGAAGTTTGAAGAGGGTGCCAGCTCAGATGTCGTCCACGTCATCTGATCCAGTTCAAAATTATGAGGTCTATCCCAAAATAACTTAAGTGTTGCTTTAAAACGGGACATTAATATAACTAAACTAAACTTTGTTTTAAACTAACTGAAGTTGTATGAAAATACCAACCTTTGTTGGTATTTTCATTTAACCTTTGTTGTTTCAGCAATTTAACTGCTTCAGATATTTTTATTGGGTAGATTTCTTTTAGAAATGCTACATGTTGCAATCTTTCAAGTAATATGACCAGTCGAGATCTAAGATGTTTTACCCATAGAGATAGAACTTTTTTTTCTATAATTCTTTTATTAATAAATATACAAAGATAATAAAAATTTAACGAATTATAGCTTTATGAAAACAAAAAACATTCATACATAAAGTTTTTTAACAGCTATTTTTGCTTATAATTATGAGCTTAAAAGTAATTTTCAGCTGTAATTTTCGATAGTCTTTCAACCTATGAACCAAGAAAGTTGGAAAGATAACTACATATTATTACAGAAAATCCGTTTGATGGTATATGGTGAAAGGACCAGTAGAATCTTTAATGTTTCACGGTATTTTATTCTATGTGAAAATACAAAACAGAGGTTATAAAATGCAGAAAAAGAGCGCAGGAAACATGATTTGTTGGAATCAATAATATACGAGTCGCAAATAAACGTTATTAAAACACAAAGAGAAGTCACTAGAGATCAAGACTCCAAAGAGAGAATTCACTTAATTACCATCCATCTTTAACAGATTTTTTATAGATGACATGACTGGGTATCGAAAACTCTAAAAAGAGCGTCAGAACTCAGTCGCCAAGATTCTTGAATAACCTATTTCTTTCTTTTTTTGACAATTTTGTCATCAAATGTAAGAATTATTGATTTGGCGTTCATTCCGCATTCGTTAGGTCTGCCTATAAAATTGTTTCTTATCTGGAAATTAGCTGTGCAAGGAAACAGTATAACAAATTCGTAATTATATTCTTTCAGCTTTGCCATTTCATCCCTTAAGTAATTAGAGTATGAAATGACAAAAGGAGAGGACAGAGAAGGACATTTTCTTTTTCTAATATTTCCTGAATAAATAAATTTTGATCTCTGGCATGCCAACATAAATTTTTTATATCTGCACTTCCCAATTTGTTATTTCCCGTCTCGCTCAAAGATTCATGTCTTGCTTATTGAGAAACATTGAACTATAGCAAATTCTGAATAAATGACATAAATTTAATGAAAATAAAGGTTATTCCATTGCATTTTTTTCACTAATTATTGTTTAAACAAGAAAGATAATTATCCTTTCTATTACGCATCCTTCCTTACTTTGGTCATTTTGGATTTACATCCGTTGAAAATTAAGAGAACTGAATACGAATATTGGATTTACATCCGTTGAAAGTGAAGAGAACTGAATATGAATATTGGATTTGTTTCTCTTCTCGTTAACCAGTATTTTTAATCGATGTTGATTAAAATTCTGAAATTTATATTAGATGTTAAAATTCATGCGCCTGATTTGCTACGTTCTTAAATTCCCGAGTCATACACGCGATAGACATACCGACATCTAATAATTCAATGATAAATATGATTCAAAATTTGATTTACTTCTATAAACAATTGATTGTTCCACAAGTCAAATTACACTAGCATAGCTAGTTAAGATTTCGATTTATCAAATTAACAGATAAAAAAAACAAGCAAACATGTTTTCGATTGACAATTTTCATTCAAGGCCTGCAATTTTTCTGTAAAGCTCTCTTACAAAATTTTATTCGACCCCTTTCCCGTCAGTTCTATAAATAATGACATTAAAAAGCATGCGGAACTTAATAGATAAAATAATGGAACGTAATATGTAGTATCAACAACAAACCACTGAAGTACTGAAATTAAATGATCTTTGTACTTGCCATTTGAAGAGATAGGAAGTTATTGATAACTCAACAGGGTTGTTGTTGTTGTCATTTTGTAAACTTGAATTCCATTAAAATAGTGTTGCGTATTTATTCTGTTTTTTTATTATTATTATTTGATTCATTGACAAAGAACCTCTTGTAACCTTCCCATTTTTTTTCTGATCCCCGTTATTGATTGTAGACATGTTTTTGTATAACATATCTTTAAAGTTTATAAATGACTATTCAGAACATCCTGAATTTTTAGTGTATGAAAATGGAAAAATAACTTGAATGTTTTATTAAGACAAAAGCACAGATAATTTCTGTTATACATCAAAAATGAGCTAAATAAGTGGACTAATCTCTCTAATTTTAGTTTTTAAGCATTATACACAGAAGCTTAAAAAGGCAAAAACAAATTATACAACAATTAAATATTTTCTTTAATCTCTTCGTAAAAATAAAAAAAATGGCGGAACAGGGAGATTACTTTTGAAATCTAATTCTTTTTCCATCTTTTAAAGCTTCCCCGCTTCAAAAACAGCGAGCTCTATTCCCCTGGCAGGTTTTTCAACTAAAGTTACATTTATAAAAGTTAAGCTTTATTAAATAACGTTTTTCATGTGATAAAACGTTCTTCTTCAGCTTCTATTTCCAGAAGATTGAATTTTGGAGCGCGTTGCCAGTCCGAGTAGGAGAAATACTGCCTTAAAAAGATTAACCCACTTTTTAATAGTTCTTTTCTAGCCTCTAGTGTTATATTTTGCTTCCAATTTTCGCTCGGGCCCCCCGTTACATGTGATAGAAACTTGAAAAGATTTTGAGCGACTGGGACATTTATAACTCTTGGAATTCTCCGACGTACGGCGTTAGGGAATATAAAAATATAAAATAAAATAAATTAAATAGCTACGAGATAAGATAGACTACCTTTCCCTCCTCTTCAGAAAAATAAAGTGTAAAAGAACAAAATGTAGTGTAAGATGAATGCTTCTTACTATGTTCTTTTTTATTTTTTATGTGTGCGATACGATGCCATTTTTCTTTACTACATGCGTTCGATGTTCTTTTTGCTTTTCCTTTTCATAGAACATAAAAAAGTAGAGATGTTCTTTCCGACACTCTGTACTTATCATCAGTTTTTCTTGGGCTTACTAAAAACAAACTTTTGAAGGATAACTTTTTGTTCTTTTGTTTTGTTTTGTTTCGGGGCAGACTGTTTTATAGACATGATATTGGTCGTTTCCGTACAATGACTGTAGAGAAGATTTTAAACAAATCTCTCCTAGTCAGTCTCAAAATAGTCGTTTTAGCTTTTTTTTTAAGCCAGAATTTTGCTTCTATAAAATTTAAGTAAAGAAAATAGTTTTACTTCTTTTTCCCTAAACCTAAAGAACGAGTATATGTATCGAAAGGAAACATGACGGAAATCATATTCTCTAGACCACATTGTACAACTACAACAATTTATACAACAAAATGTATTATGATTCAGCCTCATATTTCTGTGTGATATTTTCGTACAGAAAATACGATAAGAAATAGTACAATATTCAATAATGCAATACGATTTACAGCATAACATTAATAATTTGGTCGCTGTATTAATATATTTAACAAATTATTTTTTCTTAATTGTGGCTTCATAATTTTCCCTCTTTTCACTAAATAGAAACTCCAGACGATATTCTCTTTTAAATAAATATCAAAAATTAGCATACAAATATTTTGACGTTGATTTTTAATATTTATTTTTTCCTTTTATTCGCCTGCATTTTTTGCAATCTGAATTAATATTGTTTTCTTTTCTGTTAAGATTAACTGTCGTCTGCTTTAATCACGAAAAATTAATTTTTGATATTCTTGCTTGTTTTTTAATTCGTAAATTTCAGCATTCATTTAAATGTGATATTTATTCTTTAAATTTGAGATTGTAAAGATTTTTTTTAATTCTACATAATATGGGCAATTTTGGTACTTTCGCATTTTTCCAGAAAAATGCATTGACTTATATTCCTTTAAAAGGACAATTTTCAGTCCAAATGAAGATATTCTACAAGAGCTTTTATTTAATGTTTAATTCCCGAAGGAAAAATGGAGTTTTGGTTTTGTTTTGTTGTTATATGACACTGGTGTATACTGAATACAACAATAATTTTTAAAAAAAACTTAAGTAAGGATCATAGCTTTTGATTTAAATTCAAAGAAACTAATTGCCTTTTTTATAATATATAACAAAGCATTCATAATTTGAATATATCTTTAATATTCCATGAAATACAGATATTTATGAATTCCATTAAAACTAGTATCGAAATATAGTATTAAATATCCCATGGCCTAATAATACAAATATGTATAATTAGTTCACTGTTATGCTTTGCAATTGTTACTGTTATGCTTTGTTAATTATCCCTGCATTTTTAAATCTTTTTTTTTTCCTTTTTAAGAATATATGTTGAGAGAGAAAGGAACTGTATATTTAAATAATTAACATATTCTTTTATTTTTATTCATTGTTTCTTCTGTTTTCTTACTTTTTTAATTCAGTTGAAGTTTTATTTTCTCTCCTTGAATGTCATGTTTTTTTTTAACCCATTTAACATGTTTAAAATTGTGTGCGTATGCGTGTGTGTGTGTCTTCCATGTGCCTAAATTTCGTTCTTAATCCCTTGCATGCAAGATTCGAAATAATAGCTTTGTAAATGTTCTTGTCATTCACTGTTGCAGTCTATTGAAAGGAGAAGAAACTGTGTGAAATGCTTGTTCAGCAACAATTTTGCTTTTGAATTTTCAGAACTCGTATGTTGCTAAAACAATTCCATCCTTTTAAAATTTATTTTCCATAATTTTGATTATTTCTACTGAAAAATATTTTTAAATAATAATTTAAAAATAACATTTTTCTCATTTCCACCCATATTAATCCCAAATTGATCAGTAACATCTCATGGCATCTGAATTGAATCTTAACTGCTACACATCCTAAAAATAGAAAACGTCAATTAAGTAATATAGGAGACAAATAAGCAAAACTAATTTTAATTCAATACCCATTAAAATAAGGCTTGTCAAAAAATGGAAAAGAATGAAATTGAGTATGGTCTGATTTAAAATTAAATTCTACTTTAGTAATACATTAATAATAACTGAAATTCTATATATGTATATATAGTACTGAATCATATACAAGAAAGGAAATTGATTACGGCTCAATTTGAAGAGCATAAAAACATTTTTGCAATAAATAAGACATTCAGCTATCCACTAATATCGCAGTTCAACAGATAATTTGAAAACCTTTAAAAATGGGCATGTTCTTTAATCCAGGAAAATTCTGTCAGTGACGCAAATAATTATATTTTATTTTACTTGAGTCAATAATTATAGCCATGAAAAAATTATACAGTATAGTTTTTCGTACAATTCCCTTATTCTTTCAATTATATTTAGTAAAATATTTTTTAACATTTTAACAAAAAAAAAATTTAATCTAGCAATACATCTGCAATCAAAATTGACAGATTTTTGAAATTTTGAATTTCATTGATATAAATTTTTAACAACCGCCTCATGTAATTTCCGTGCGTGAGGTAGAGCAACAATGCTATTTTACAGAAAGATTTACGTCATTGTGCATTATTGTTGGCAGCACTGGCCATGGAAGACAGGAATCTTGCAATACCCGTTCGTCGCATAACTATGGTGCATTGTTATTAGAAATTCCAGCTGGTAACCTCAGAGTGACACAGCGAACGATAATAAATCGATTATTTGAGAGTAAATTTCAAACTAGACGCTGAGCGGCGGTGGCCTGACGGTGAAGCCTCAGCTTCGGAACCTCAGAATTTCAGGTTCGAGACCCGATTGCATCGAAGAACCATCTTGTAGGAGTCTGATGCCCGCTAAATCCGTTGGGGCCAAACGTCCTCCTGCTGGTGTAGTGTGGAAAATCGGAGAGGGTGTGCCTGCTCAGGTGTCATCCTCGTCATCTGACCGCGGTTCAGAATTACGAGATGTGTCCCAAAATAGTCCTAGTGTTGCTTTAAAATGGAACGTTAATTAAGTAAACTAATTAGAAGCTTTGTAGTGCCCGTGCTTCTAAATCCAAATCATCAACTCTACGAACTTCAGTGACATCAAGCTAAAGCCTATTGGAGAAAAGGAATAAAATTCTGTTATATTCTCCAATGAGAACTACCTCCGTCTTGATGCAAGAAATGACAGTATGTTGGTTAGAAATAGACCAGAATCAAGTTATTTGCTGCATAAACTCTTTGGACTAATACCAAGAATTATGGTCTAAGATACGTAATTTTTGTGATAAAAGTCTCGTTGTTGACCCACACACTGTTAGCAGTAAATTTTATTTCAGTCCGGAGGTGACAGAACAGGTTGCTCTGGCATTTCTTATCACCATTCCAAGGGGTAGTTTCAAACATAATAATGCTAGCCCTCATGCCGCTGCTGTGAATCCAACGTGTTCTAGAATGTTGACACGTTGCCTTAACCTGCGTGGGCACTTGATAAACTCAAGCGTGTATAGTAAATTATTAGATGAGAAATAAAGCGTCATTCATAAACAGCAGAGACATCATAAGAAGTTTTCTGTCGCATGTAGTCTTATTTTTAATGAAGAAAAGAAACCAGGAAGCCTTCGGAATTTTTTTTTAAAGCCAAATAAAAATATTATCACAATTATTTTAAACAAGAAAAAGAAATATCAAAAGATTAAGATTGAGTACCTGAATTCCCAATATTGGTTAACAATAGAGTATTTATAATTTCTTATTTCACACGCATCTGTATCTATTTATTAATTTATTAAATATTTTGCAAAATTAATAAAAAATGTATTGCGGTTACGTAACTCTACTACATTCTCTTTTGATACAACAGATGGCGTTAGTTTATTAAGGTGTACGTACACACTAGAAGATTTTTTTTTAATTTTAACTTTAAAAATCCTGTTTTTTCACAGGTCATTAATATATGTTTAAACTCATTTCAGGACGAAAAAACCATATTACACTAATTATTAATTAAATAATATTTAATGAGCTAATTAGCATATTTTTTGAAACATGGTATCTTAAATTCTAATTTATACAGACACACAATTCTAGTTGGAAATTATGCCTAATATTAGTCTTCATGTTGTCTGCCTGAATCAAGTTATAAAAATATATAGTTTAAAAAGAAAAAATTTCATCAACGATGAATAGAAAAAGCGATATTTTTTCTGTAATTTTAAGTTTTAAATAGCTATTAAAAATTTATTTCTATAAATATACCTTTGATTGAGGCACAGAACATCCGCTATTTCATACATATTATTTTGATATATAAATAATGGTATTTGGTTAATTTCTTGTTGAGTTATTATTGTTTGAATGAAAGCACCTCAAGAAAAATAATTATAAATCGAAAAATATTTCGATTATTGACAACATCTTGGTATCGTTTGAAAGCTAAAGGATCAGAGAACATTATTAAGTAATAAAAAAATATTCGATATTTTGAACGATTTTCGAAGTTTTAAGTGTGTACATACACCTTAACATCAAGGTATATTTCGCATGATCCTTCTGGGGGGAGGGGGTCATTATTATATTGTTCTCTCGTAAGTGTTGTGTATTTTCGAGTTCCGTGTTTTTTTTTTTTTTTTTTTTTTTTTTTTTTGTCTTGTGAAATGTGAAACTAAGAAAATAATTAAATAGCTGTTCCTGAAACTCGTTTATTACTTTCATCTGCCTCATAATGAAGCCATAAAGAATCTCGTCCTCCTACAATATAAAATTAAATTAGCATCATTGGGAAGGTAAAATTTCGAATTCGATGATGAAAAAAATATATCTTCTAGGATTATTTATTCTGAACTAACTGCGCAAAAAGTGCTTTTTATGATTTGAAAAGGAGACAGTATTCCTTCCCTTGTCTTAAATAATAAGTATGCAAAGTTTAATTGAATTCGCCCCAGTTGCTTAGAGACAGATGAAGAACATACTTAACATATACACAATGATTTTTATTAATATTAAGATCAAATTCAAAAAATGGGAAAACATTTTTTCTTTTTTTTATAACATTTTTATTAATTTCTAATGAATTGAATATTTTATTACCTAAGCACTTTGAAATGAATGCACACCTAATGAAAAACATTAATATTCTTCATATCGACAGGTTTTCATTGAATATTTAGCACCAAAATTTCCGAACGCTAATGTACCCGACAGAACAATTGTTCGGAACTTCTGGGCGATTACTTCATAACTACAACACCAAATCGAAGGGAGTTTTCTCAAAGAGACTGTATTAGATTAGAATCGACTAGTTTTTGACTTCCAAACTTTCATATGACAATTAGAAAGGCATTAAAATCCCATTAACGTCTAGCGTGACAAGATGAACATTCTAAAGGACATTTTTACGTGTTCCTCAAACTATCGAATTCATCGAAATCGCTTCTTTCATTGTTTCATCATTTCCTTACTTTTCAGTGGAGTTTTGAGACATGTATACCATTATAAGTTCAGATTCTAATTGGACCAAACATTTTCCTTGTCATAAAATTATACTTGTCTTTATAATACAAGATGTTTAAAAGTCATTTTCTTTGAAAAACTTATTGAAAGTACGATAATTACATGTTCCAAACAATTTTACGCTTAAAAGAGAGCTATTTAAGAAATAGTCATTTAAATCATATTATTATCAAAGTGCTTTTTAAAATTCTATTATCATCAAAGTGCTTTATTAACTTCAAAAGTACTTTCTAAAATTCTTTTATTAACAAAGTGCTTTATAAAATTCTTTTATTAGACTAAATTCCTGCTATTGATTTTTTGTTGTATCCCAAACGACTTTTTAATGCATTTATTTCTTACTTGAGTTTTAATTTCCACAGAAAAAGCGTTTGAAAATTTAAATCAGACAGTTATTGTTTTATTTTCTTCTTATGAAAATATAAAAATTGAAGTAATTCTGACAGCTTTATGACGACATTCTTTTGTTAGTTTATGTTTTATTAAAATATTAGGTGATATTCCCGAGTTACTCGGAATCAGTTTATTTACAATTTTTTGGGATAAAATTATTTAATATTAATAAAAAATTAAATATTTGATTAATTATGACAAAAGAATCATCGAAATATTTGTGTGTGAGCAAAATTTGTACATGTAATATATCTATAGCAAAAATTAATGTTTTGATAAATCAAATCAACCATTGAAAGTTAATATAAACGTCTTACGTTAGAAAATAAAAATATATTTGATATCAGCAGTGTGCAGAATCCCGCCATAATATCATTTGAGAGTTTAATTTTAGTTAAAATGAGATTACCTGTTGTACCAAAAAATTTTACCAAAAAAATTATAAATTTTTCTAAGCAATTTAAAAAATTGCAGATAATTTTCAAATATTTATACAAAATTTAACTAAGCAATGTGAGTAGCAACTGAAATATGCTTACTACATGGTATATAAAAGTGGCTATTTTCTACCGCGAGTTTCAATCTTTATTGAATCTTTAAAGGCAATTAGTGAAACTCTGAATCAATTAATGGAAAACCTCGAAACGTTTCAGTGATAATTAGCTAAAGAAATCCTATTAAGATGTCTTTTCTTCCAATATTTCGACCATTTTAAATTCAGCTAAACAAATTTTCGATATAATCACGTTATTTACTTTCATGATATTACGCATGTACAATGAAAACATAATTTGAAATCATTGAAATATAAACCATTTAATTAATTGATAAGAAAACTTCTCTAAAATCTTCTATATAATTCATAATATTTATAATCAAAATTTGTAGAAAGTCTTCAAATGGTCTGTAGAATTTTTTTAATAGCAATATTAATTTCAATTTTATTTATGTTAATAATGTGAATAACATGTTATTTTGTTTGCATTTTTTATAATTCAAGTTTCAGTTTAATAATTGAAGCAATGCAATATAAATATATTATAAGCTCAAAAAATTCAGTTAAATTTAAATTATATATATATATAATATACAATACTTAGGAACATGTATGAATTGAATATAAAATAAAATAAACATCAAAAAATAGATAATGTTTAAGAATTTAATTTTAAAAAAGCACTTAAGCTCTAACGTACGAAATAGAATTAGTTAAAATTTAGCTTAGAATGCCCCTTCATTTTGCCAAGGATGCCAAATCCCCGACTATGATGGCTGACCAGTTAAAAATACCACAAAATAGCTGTTGTGAGCCATCTTGATGTTTGATGAGTTAAAATTTTTGGATTCTTGTCGAGATGAAGGGGCTCCCTAAACTCAATTTCTATATTATCTATATTAGTAAATTTGAAATACTTAATTTTTTTTTCTTTATAGATATTCAAATTACAAATAATTTTTTTCAAATTTTGCCCGTCAATACTAAGAATGTATAAGAAACATTTTGGAAAATGTCATATGCCAATTAATTAAACTATTACTTTTTATTAATTAAAAAGTGTGTTTCCATAGCATACTTGTAGTATTGCAGAGATAAACTATATGGCTGCTTCCAAGATTCATTTAATAATTTTATGTAAAATAGCCGAAATCGGGAAAAGAGAGATGTTTAAATATGATTTCTTTTGTTTTATTGATATTAAAAAATGCCTCTTTAACTTCAAGATTTGTTTTGAAGTTTTCTGTAACTTCAAAATTTGAAAAAGAATTTTCAAAGATATAACTTGCCTATAAACAGTGAGGGATATAGCGACGACTGCTGTTATCCCATAGGAGATTTTCAAAGGTAAATACAGATTTGCTCACTGTCCAAAAATTTATTTTTCTATTCTGTGCTATAAGCTACTAATTCCAATATTTAATTGAATTTTTATCATTTATTAGAAATTATTAATTACTTATAAAGTAAATAGTTTTCTGAAGTTTATAAAAACCATTTGAGTCATTCGGTTATTTTTTCCAAAGAAAATTTGAATAAGATTTGTAAAATTTTAGATACAATTGTTTTCTCAATTTAATTTTAATAGAAATAAAAATCCTTGAGGCTATATATATGTAAATTCAATATCTCCGAAACAACTGGGCCGAATTCAATTAAACTTTTCACACTTATTATTTAAAGCAAAAATAATAATAATAATGTCAATTTTTAGGTGACAAAAAGTTTATTAAGTATTCAATTAATAAAAAATAATTTGTAATTATAATTCCTAGCCATAGCAGAGTAAATTAGTACCAAGAAACGTTTTTAGATCATCTTATAATTCTAAATTTTATCTTTTCTATTATATCAATTTCAATTCCATACAATTTGCCCACCATTATGTATACCAACATTTTAAAATTTAATAAATAATTAAATGGATGAAGATAATTTTGAAATAAAGAAATTTATAAGAAATCCGTTGCAAAACAAAAGTGAGACTTTGAACTACTCTATCTTCATTTTTTCTATTGCTATTTTTATTTTTTAAATATCTTTAACGAAGTTTCTTATTGATTTCAAAAATATTTTAAAATTTATTCCATTCAATTAAGAATTACTGCCATTAAAGTCTCTTATCAACTTTAACTGCGTCTTAATAAATAGATGATACTGTAATTGAGAAGAATATAAAACTTTAAGAAATTTAGAACAGCGATTTAAGAAAATCTACAAGAAAACGTAATTTCATCGCTCAAATTCAAACGAAAGTAAAGTTTTTGTGAGAAAATGAAATATTTTTTTAATTGTTGAAGAACAAGAATGTATACGAAAAACTGCTGCATTAGAAGAATTCTGGAACAGCATTTAAAAATAAAAACATCAAAAGAAGACGATTAATAGTTTTTATTTTGAACAACTATCAATTTGGTTTATTTCCATGTTGTTATTAATGAAAATAAAGTATTTAGGTAATAGTTTTAAAATATTCGTTAAGAACTTTTCTTATATCTCAGTATTTGTAAACAAAATTTGACAAGGAGAAAATCGTTTAAAAATCGTCTGGTTTAATAAATTTTTTTTATTTTAATGAGCAAAAACATTTCAGACAATAAAATGATTTTATCTACTATAAAATTTTGTATAAAAGATGTTTTATAAATATCAGACATGAAAGTATTGTAATGCCGAGTAACGCCTTGAGTTAGAAGTTAAAAATAAAACTGCACATAGTAGAGAGAGTTTCTATTGAAATGCGTTCGAAGTCTATTATTAAATATATTTTTTGTTGCCCGTATACCATGTTTACGCCATGAAGCTTCCAACAGCAGGTTCGATGTAACTTTGACCTCTATTATAAATGATTGGTATATTTTAAAAACATCAGATTTCATTCGCAAATACTGATCATAAGAAAGAATTTAATAAAAATGTTGTAAAAGTTAATGAAATATTTATTTTAATAAAATTACTAAAAATGTGGAAATAATTTCATTTTTCTTAACATTGGGTATATCAGCCAATCAAAAATATCAAATAAAGGCGTTTTAACGGCAAAAGAATTATTTCGCAATTTTTCAAGTAGCAATTGTTTAGTGCTTGAAGATTTCAAATCTGCAGTGTCGAAACTATTTTTATATTTATCACGTGAGTATAAATTAACAATTTTACCTTTGTCTAATTCTCATAATATTTTGTTTGATACATTCTTAAAGATACAATTCATCTTCATGTGATCATAAATTTACTTGCCATTTTACTTGCATCTAATTCTTATAGTACTTTGTTTGATGTGTTCTCAAAAATACAATTCATCTTCATGTGATTATAAATTTACTTGCCATTTTACTTTCATTTAATTCTCATAGTATTTTATTTGATGTATTCTTAAAAATTCATCTTCATGTGAGCATAAATTTACTTGCCATTTTACTTGCATCTAATTCTCATAGTATTTTATTTGATGTGTTCTTAAAAATATAACTTATCTTCATTACAAAATGCATTCTATAATGTTGAGTTCCAATGGATAATTCCATTCAGGTTGATCCTCTTGCTGCTTTACAGATGATTTCTCCAATGCAATATTCTAAATTGAGATATAACAATTTTTTTTCTCAGTATTTTGCTGTATTTTACAGATTTTATACCATGTGTGCCGTTTCTAAAAGTTTAGTATGTACAAATAGTAAAATATATTTCGCAGTAGTTTTGTTATATTGTAAAATATATTATACTATTTTTGGAATAGTTCTCGATTTCGGAATAAAGTAGTAAAAACTGAATTGGATTTTTAATAAAATGTAAGAATTATATAAGCAATGATTTAAATTTTTACATAAATATTTCTTTAGCAAGTAGTTTCTGTATGCTACGTGTATTCTTTTTTGTAAAGTTCATTCTTGTAATACAAAATAATTACTTTTAAAAAAATTCAGCAAGATAATTTCTTGCATAAATCACCATTTTATAGCAGATTTATATAACATAATAATTAATTAGCTTTTAGTATAACCAAAATATAAATCTGAGAATTTCTGCTTTGAAAACCTATTTCATTATCCAAACCCTAATTACATGAATACATTTTCTTTTCACAATATGTAGCTATTATTTTATTTCAAAAATGGTTAGATTTTTTTTTATATTTGATGGAATATTAAATGTGGATAGTTTAAAGTACAATCTATAGGATTAGTTCAAATTTTGATAGTGAAATATGAAAAGAATAAGAAATATGTAAATCTTGAATTGTTGTATGGATACTTTAATTCCGTGACTGTATATGAAAATTAATTCATATTGAGAAAATAATTTTCCATCACAATGGCGAAAGTAAATATAATTTTTGTTTGAATACTAATTAGTTATTTGAAACGAAAAAAAAGTAAACTCTTTTTTTTCAGCTAAAAACACAATGAAAGTGTTGTCATAAATTTTAAAAATGGCATTATAAAAGACTTGGGACAAAAAAAAATTGTGAAAGTCTTGAATTTAGTTTTTATTTTTAACAAAAATTCTTTGATTCCAATTATGTTCAATTGTGTTTTATGCCGGAGGTTCTCTTGCTCTTCAATTGAATACAATAAAAAAAGATCCAGACAAAAAAAAATAATAATACAGACAAAAAAATATTTAAAAAAAAGTTAAAATGATTTTTCGATGTGCAAACGCTTGGAGAGGTAATCAATGTCTAAATTTTTTTCCTCATCTTTTGCTTCCATTAAGACAAAATTTTATAATTGATAAAGTGCTCGGGAGTTTTTAGTCAAACACTTTTTCATCAGCTTTTTGAAAGCTGATTTTTAAACATAATTGCTAACTCTCTCAATCTAAGTATCTCCTCATACCAACAGCGATAAGAATGGTGAAGAACGCACGGACATGAAAGAGAAAAAAAAATCGTTTGGCGGTAATAATAAAAACAAATAGCGTAATTCTTATCTCTAGCTATTAGCACTAATCCATTTTCCTTTGAAAAGGTTAATTTCGAACACACACATTTAAAAAAAAGAAATAAAGAAAATGGTAGAAAGAAAGAGAAATAGACGCTCGAAGGAAGAATTTAGCCTGAGGTAGCTTTTAATTCGGTATGCAAACAACCATTAATTAGATAGCAATTAAACTTGTTAAACTTCATTTGCTAATGGAGGAGCAGCTGATAAGTGGCTTTCGTGCCCAGGAAAGGATGATAAAAGCATTATTCTGTCTATCGCCCTTGAAAGGTTTAAATCTAATCAGATTGCTGTTCTGCCCCTAACTCGAATCTTTTTCGTTCTTCCATCTTTTAAGTGCTCGTTTGTATGCCTTGGTTAGATGGTCCCTTACGTAGGACGTACTTAGTTTGATTTTCATGTTATCAGTTTGTGAGAACGGTTCGCTGTAATGTACACAGTTAATTATCACACATTATTTGACTGGTTTTACAGAACAGATAAAATGAAAGAAATTGGGATCATAGGGTTTAGATGATTGGTATGGTAAAAATATCTAAAAGTTAAATCTTTGTTACTTTAATGCATTACAAATGGGCTATCTAGCAAAATATTTAAATAAACATAACAAATTGTGACAAAGACAATTTCAAGTATATATATTTTTAGCCTTCGGTAGAAAAAAAAAATTAAATGCGTTTGAAATGTACAGAAGATGTGTATAGTGGTAATTTATATAGAAACTCATTTAAACAAAGAAAAAAAATACGACAAGTCGAAAAATTTATAGTTACTTTATGCAAATGTAAATGGTATAAGACAACTTTTATCGATTCCATGCAAGTTTTATATTCTTGTTAGCAGCTTAATCCTATCAAACATGTTTACATTAAATTCCTTTGCATGGGTTTTTTTTTTTTTTTTGTGATTAAAAATATTTGGATTACACTTTTATTATTGTTATTATTTATACAAAAGTTGCTACATTTACAATGAAATAATCGTACTTCATTTTCTGTTATCGTTTTCAAATAATTTAAATTTTAAAGCGGAAAAGATTTCTTCTTACATCAAATTTTGAATATTTTATCTTTTTCCCGAACAATTTGGCTTTAAAAATTTTGGCATGACTTTTAATTTTACTTTTTATCCTTTCTTCTATACAATTTTATTTAATTTTTTTAATTCTGATTATGAAAATCATATTTAATAATTTTGTAATAAATTAATAATTGATAACATACTAAATTACAGACTAATGCTTCGAATAATGACTAATAGTTAACTAAATGCTTCTAATAATAAACTAAATAACAGATTATCGCTCAAACGTCAGCACAAAAAAAAAAAACCGTGTGCCTCTCTTCATCTAGTCCAATATGTTTTGCTAACTTTTTTCTACCGATATAAATTGATTTTACGTAATTATTTAACTTTCACATAGTGTCTCTGTTTATCTATATTTGTCTTAATAATCTTTTTTTATTGTATGAACTCAAAATCTCGATTATTCTAATCAAACCTTAAATCAAATTAATGAAAAAAATGAAGCATATTTTTACACTATTTTTTTGGTTTGGTTTGATTTTAGGAAATAGAATATCAGGAATGGATATAGACAGTGGATCATAAATACAGCAAAAAAGAAATTATGAAAATACTTATCATCTTAAATCTTCACACAATCTATTTCTCCTTTCTTCAAAATGTTTTTGAGAAGCAAATTTTCAAAATTCATTAACAGAATTACATCTTCAAATGCTTAAAAAAAATTATCATTTGTATACGAAATTTAAGACATCATTAAAAAAAAATCTCGCAATGCTATGCACAGCTGTTAACAACAGCTTCAATTTTCTCCTGATTTAGTTATTTTTATTGAATAAGTAAATAAAAAAAAAGTCGTTTGCGTTATATGCTGAAACGTATTCTTTTATATCCGAATAACATTGTTCAGACGAATTTAATGACGCTAAAAATAAGTATAAAGCGAATTCGACTCACAAAATCATTAAATGTTCCCTTTCCGGATATAATCGTTAAAAATGCTGAGAAAAAAATGCATTCGAAAGAAGTTAAAAAGTATTTTGAACAGCTGGAGGAAATGTTTATTTAGCTCTGTATTATAAGAAATTGAAAGAATTTATTTGTAAGAATTCCTTACTTTTATGGCGTCATTCATGGTTCTCTTTACCTTAAAATGAACTTTTAATTCTTATATTAAAAAAATACATTTATTTCGGCAAATATTTAAAAATTATTTTAATTACAAAATAAGGATTAAAACAAAATAATGCAATGAACTTTTATATAATGCGCTCCCGATCTTGAAATCGTATAATACAACGAAAAATTTGTGAGCAGTTCTCATACAGCGCGATAAATATTCGCTTAAGACAAATTTAACATTTTCATAGCTTTCAATTATTTTGTTTAGAAAATAAGCTATAAACAACCTATTAATAAATTTTTTTATGATATTTGATAATAATATTATATTTGTCTTTTTGAAAGGCGAATATTTATTAAAGAAAGCGTGGCTCTTTAAATTTTACGAAAGTTCGAAATTTCGCTAATTTGTTTATCTGTACCTCTACTACTATTAAAGGAGAATGCGTGTTGTTGGCGCTCTATAGGAAACCGTATGATCTAAAGTTACCAAATTCGGCATAAATATATTTTGCAGGGTGGGAGTGTGCACATTGGAGTGATTTGTTTCGAAATTTTAATATGAATTATAGTTAATTTAAAACTGTCGTTTTTTAGTGGGCTTTTCTTTTTTTCTTTTCTTTCGATATCTTCTTGAGATATTCCTATATAAAAATACCAATTTGGTTGTCGTAAAATTTTTTTTATTCTAGATTTAATTAGCTTTTGAAAGTATTTTCAAGTATATTTTACAAAAATATTTTCATTGGGAATGAAACGGAAACTGTTTTTAATTGCTACTAATACTTTATCCTAGTTCTTTTCTTCCATTGCTGACTATGAAATCAAGCTATGAAAATTTTTCCATATTAAATAGGTTTCCATTTAAAGCATGCTTTTCATAAATTTTTTGAATACTATGGCAACTAACTAACTCTATAATTATTAACTCTGGAAGTACGAAATAATGAATTTTTTCATACATTTCCTAACATTTTTCTTATTGTCTGATTGAGACAGTATACCAATATAATTTAGGCACAGTTAATAGAATGGAAGAATGTTTTTTTTTCATGGACAACTTTATGTGGCACTTTCTAGAATTGCATCCAAACAAAATATTTTTGCCTTGGCACAAGGAGAAAAAACAGCCAATATAGTTTACAAAGAAATATTATGAACAGACTGAATTCTATTTTCATATCATACAGGGTTGATAAACAAGTGTGGGACAGTTTATACAATGACTTATTTGTATATTTTTAAATTTTAAAACAGCTTTCTATTGTATATTTTTAGTGGATTGTTTTGTTTATGAACATATCATATTTTTACCTTTTTAACAATCTAAATATTTCTGAATGTGTGTTAAACAAATTGTTTTGTAGTTACTTTTGATGATTTCTAAATATATTTTCATGTCTGTTTGATGTTGCATGACATGCTCATTTCATATCAGGTGGAGACTAGATTTAAATTTAAGCTAATTTTCCCTCTTGGATGTTTTGTCACGGGCAACGATGTGCGGGTACAGCTAGTATTAAATAAAACCTGAAATATATCCGTAATTTATCTATAATTTCAATGTTAAATAGTTTTTCTTTCTTCTTTTACATATTTTATGAAAGTGCCTCGATTCACCAAGCATGTAACTGGATTCATTGAAGTTTAATCATTTCTTTTTCAAAACTACCCTTCACATCTGAAATTAATAATAAATAATTAGAGAGGCTTATAACATAATGAACATAACTACCGGAGACTTCTTAAATAATAGAAGTAAAAAAAAAAATGTCATAATTTTTAAAAACACTTTGCTGAGAAAACTATTAAGACTAAGTTATCTACAAAAGATTCAACTGAAATTGTACATAACCAATAATTCCGACGAACCAGCTGGTCGCCAAAAGCGGCAAGTGTATTAGTATTTTAATGAATATGCCTTATTTCAAATAATATACATATTCATAAGAGATGAATGTATAATGACCAATAAATGATTTTAATAAATGTATCAAAATAAGTGTAGTTTTCTGTGAAAAATGCTTAACTTCTTTCCATTGCCAAATAAACTGTTTATAATACAATAATTAATTACAAAAAAAAAACGCAGCATTAAAACTTCTCTGCTATTTTTGGAGAAAACAATTTTATTTTTTAATAAACACCGAAAAATAAATTTACGCTTATTGTTTGAAAAGAATCAAGAAATGTTTCATAATGACCTTCCTCGTACTTTCAAACTATGGAAATAAATGCTTTATAAATGAATAGCAAAAAAAAAAAAAAAAAAAAAAAAACATGAAACAAAGTACAGAATTTAACTTTTGTTTGCGAGTGTTTATATATGAGAAAATATAAACATCTTTAAACATTTTAAACACGAAATCTCCAATTTCCATCTTTAAACACAAAATCTCCAATTATAAATGCTAATGTTCGAGAATTTTAAATAAATCAAAACTTTAAATTGAACAGAAATATGATATATTTTATGATATATTAAAATTATAAAATATCTTCGATGATAAATAACACGATTTCTTCTCGATCTCACAATCATTTTAAAAATCCACTTAGTATTATTTGCTACCTTCAAGATTTTAAGATTAGTTGCTTTTTTTTAAAGATCCTTAAGAAATTAAAGTATGAAAAGGTACTAAATATTTACATAATATATGATTGGCCTAATTTTAATTTGATGATTTCAGAAAGGTAAGTCTTTTATTTAAATCTTGCTTTTTCTAGGTTTATATATTTCCAGACATTTAACCCTACTATAGAATTAGAGAATAATATCTTTAAACAAGCATAAAATTATAATTAATATATGAAATGATTTCTATGCAATGCATCTATCGTCAGGATGAGTAGGAAAATTTTGCCTTTAAAAAATAAGTACTCTCTAAGCACATGTAGAGTAAAAAAAAAATAAGAAGAAGAAGAATCAATGTTAATGTAGTATTTTTGTTACCAAATTATTTAAAATGTATTTATGCAAGTTTCTTAAGAAGGTTCTCACTAAACTCTTATCTTAATTATAAGTTCATTGCATATCTAAAAATATTTTATTACTTTGCAGTTAGAATATAGTATGAAAAAAAATTATATTGCTGCTTTATCAACATATTAATTCCTTTATAAAAAAAAGAAAGAAGGTTATGTATATAAGAAAATAAATCATTTCTCACAATTCATTCAGTTTCCATGTTGATAGATTTTTATATTAATTTTTAGAAAGAAAAATAAGTATCTGAGCAAAAAAAAGCACTTTTAAGGCTCTTATATTAGAATAAAAATCAGCAGTCTTTTTTAACTTTAAATGGCTCTATGCACCCTGAAACCAATATGAACATATTGCTTTTAGATAGGCATAACAAATAATGTTCTTAAACGCTTTTCTCATGAAAACAGCGCGAACAGTTACGAAATACTTAAGAAATAGAGAAAAATATGATTTATTACAATTTAGTAATCCTAAATTCTAAAAAAAAATCATTTGAACAAAATATAATCAGAAATTTTACAGCACAGCTGATAATATCAATATTGAAAAAAAAATTAATTAAACTTAACTCGCTTCAGTTCAAATTTAAACGATAAAATGGCTAAAAAAGTCAAATATTGAAAATAATTCTATTTTTAACCTTTACATGGAAATTAAATTTTTTTAAAAAGGAAAAAACAGTTACTCCTTTTATTATTTGAAAATACTTGATCATTAAAAAGTAAAAAAATCACACACACAAAAAAGAACATAAAATTTATTAATATATTCGGTTCTCATATGTATATATTACATTTAATAAATAGGCAATTGGCCTTTGATCTTTTATGATATAATGACAAAAACTGTTACATATAAAAGCCAGACCTCAGCTATCTAATTTACAAGTTGTTTTCTTTAAAAAATAAAACAGGACTTATGTAATTTCACATTTAAAATATAAATCAGACAAGAGAAGAAAGATACCATATTAAGTATTATGATTTTTCCCCCTTTCTAAATACAATACATTTAATATAATTGTTACCAACAGAAAGAAATCAATCTCATTGAAAAGCTGCACAAATGCTTTGAGTATGCCTCAAATCTGTTAAGTAATTTCTTTCCTAAAAAAAAAAATTGAAATTATATACACTACAATGAAAAGATTTTTAACTATAAAATTTAATGATCTATGTATATACAATGATGACATATGAACATAATTATAAATATATGTATAAAATAGAATATAACAAACTTTTAAAATTAAAAAAATAGTACCTAAGCAATAATTCGGATAAAAAAAAGAAAAAGAAATATTGTGATACGAATTTGCCAATTCTCAATTAAACATAAAATATAACATAAAAATATTTACATCAATAGCATAACGTGGTAGATAAATCTCAGAACACCTGTGGATATATTTTTAAAAAAAGTACTGTTTTTTGAGAAAACTTCCAAAAAAATTTTAATTTACTGGCTGCAAGTAATATCACAACATTAATTTCCAGTAAAAGTTGATAAAATTATAAAATTTACAAGATGATTGAAAAAGAAAAAAAATCTGACTAACAAAAATTAAAAATTTTTAATAGATACTTCAAGAATATTTATACACTATATAAGTACTTTGGCTCCACATTATTACAAATATACAGATATTATAGTGTTAAGTAAATTACAAATTTATAGTCTATGAGATTAGACAGCAATTAACCATGCAAGACACCATTTCATTAATACAAAACATAAACCTTTTCTCCTTTCTAACAATGGCTCAAAAGAACATTAAACTTTGACTCATAGCACATGCTTTAACAGAACAGCTACCTGTTGACATGCTGTACAAGACGTTTAGGCAACATACATTACATAGGGAATTGAAATGGAAAAAAACCAGGATTCATCTTTCTTCCAGTTGGCTCTGGTCACAAGAAGGACAATATTGGAAATTAGGAAAGGTGCTTCATACAATCAAGCATACTACCAAACAACTACAAAATAATTTACAAAGCTGAGATGGATGCTCAAGACAGATGATGCTTCTCTAACAAGCAGACGTGGCTGCATCTGACAACACAAACAAAGCAAATAAAATATAGTTATTAACTGTGATAAATTCATTGATAGGACAAAATATAAAAATTTTATGATAATTGCTGCAATATAGTTTCCTAAGTTAATTACAAGTTTTGATACAACATCTTACTGAGTTTCTAAATCATTTTCAGTGTCACCATTCGAGAATCTAAAATTTTACATTGTAATAATAACAAGACTTGAGTGTAAAGGCCTATTAACAGTACCATAAATGATAATGATGATGAAAAAACAAAATAGGAATATATTTATTATATTTCGTAATTTAAAATGTGACATAAAAGTAATTAAATATACCACAGCCTATCCACCTGTTTTGCCATTGTTTTCTTGTACAATTTCTATATATACATTTCAAAATTTTGGATTTATAATTATTTAGCAAAGATTCATTCTACTTCTCATTTTTAAGAGAAGAAAAAATTTCTGCTGGTTGGATTGCAGGTACATTAAGCTTAATGAAAGATACTCTGCAAATGAATTTATGAGAAAAAGTTAAAACAGATGAAAATAGTTGAAATTCTTTTCTGTTTACTTAAGCTATGACTGTATAAAGAAAATGAAGATAAAGGTATCTAATCTATATATAAAAAAAAAATAATCCACAAAAATATGTCATTATATTCTGGCATGTTTTAGTATAACACAAACTACAAATTATTAAAAATTTTTTAGACAATGTTTGTTCTCCTCACTAAAGAAATCAATTCAGTCATCATAGACTAAATTTTACATATGGAACTGTCAAGTTAGTTGGTACCATAAATAGAGTAGAAATCTATGAGAATTTATGTGCTACAAGTAACATTAAAAAAAATATGATTATAAATTGTAACAAAATTAGCAAAATGTGCACAAAACACTTTACAAAGATACAGATTCTGCCCAAAACTGCAGATAAAATATAAAAATAATGAATAATAAATGATATTCATTAGATAAGTAAGATCAATTTATAATTAATTTAATAATATTTTATAACCAACTGATAAAAAAGTTCAATGCAATATAACATTTCACAAGAAATAGTGATTAATTATTGATGGAAAAGAACACTGTAAAATGCTTGTGGTATTTTTCCAATTTCTTATTATTTGTTATGAAGATTAACAAATTATAAAGTCTGAAAAAGCATTAATTTCAATTTCTTTGAAATTAAATGAAATTAAGTAGATAAAAAATTCAGATATAATGAATTAAAATAATTATAATTCTCTAATAATTTAAAATCCATTATTAGAAATGTTACAAGTTCTGAAATCTTCTCCAAAATATTAAAATTCAGAGTACTTGTAGAATTAGTTTCAGTGTGATTTTTAATTTCCTTTTTAGGTTAAGGAACTCTTATCCATTAATAAGAATAATATTTTTCTTCTCCAGTATAAAAATGAATACATTAGATTAGTTTTGCTATTTTGTCCGCCTATGGTGGCCTAATTACTTTAAACTGTTAGAATTCAATGAAAAATATTTAGATTTTAGTGAGGACAAGAGTTACTGAATTTAAGAATTCCATAATAATTACAATTTGTCCTTTTGATTTTAACCTGTGAGAATTGCATACTTTTCTCATACAATACTTAATTGTATGTATGATTATTTTAAAAGAGAATAACTAATGTGGAGAATTTTTCATTTAAATGAATCTTATAAATTCTTAACAGTTATGCCAAAATGTTCATCTTAGATACATTTTTGATGATATTATTTACCACTATGACTACTGATATAAGTTATATATTCTCAGTGACCAAAAAAAAATCAAGCAAAAGGCAATAATGAAATTAAAACTTTTATTATTTATAAAGAGACTGATCTCGGATTATAAAATAAAATTTTAAAAATTTAAATTCAGCAATATGAAACGGTTAAAGTATACCTACTAGATTTTAAGTAGCATGGTAAAAGCTAAAAGTTTATCTTCTACAGAAGTTAAAATACTTTTATCTTTAAATTTAAGAGTGGTGAAAAAAAAAATTTAATTTAAAAGTGTGGAAAATTTGAATTTACTATATAAATTCTCATTTATTACAAACAGAAACCAGCACTTTGTAATAACTTGTCACTGCCTTATCGACTACCTGTGAAATTATCAAAACTTCTTAGGCGAAAAAATTTAGGTTAATACAACCTGCTGATATTATTCTCAGATACATCACACTTCCATGAATGGGTGACAAATGAAAATCATTTTATAATTTGCAAATCTTTATATGTTTAAGAGATAATAAAATATTGAAATTCCAAGAATATTACATAAAAATCTGCTCAAAGACTGATGAATATACATAACTTAAACCTGGGATAATGTAATATAAGAAATATAATAGATTTTGGGTTAAATTTTTATATAAAAAGATAAAATTATATACAATTTTCAGACAATATAATTTAGACACAGTTAATAGAAGCTTTTCCTTCAAATTTTTCTCACACATGATTTTTAAAAATGTACGCATTGGTACTTACTTCAACATCAATCAATTGCCATTAGTATTGAATATTAAGTGCTGTAAAAATATCATCAGCCTTCTTTGCCATGGTTGCCAGTAATTCTAAGGCATTCTTATAAGTGGATTCAAGAGATGTCAGCCATTCTTTCAGAGCAATTTCATCCTGCAAATAAAAATAGTTTCTGGCTTAATCATCAGATATGAAACATTGTTATTAACATATTGAGCTTAAAACCATAAATTAAAAAAAGAAAAATTGACATAATGCATTCTACATATGAAATGGTTTTATTCTTTAAGTCTTCCAAACGTTCGAAAATGATTATCAATTTATTTGAGCTACAAGAACAAAAACATAAAAATATTTAATCATTATATGAGCTTTGGTTCATTTTACATTATTTTCATTTTATCCTATATTTTCTTGTTCTCTATCTAACAAATTTTATGAAAATTTTGATGTATACATCTGTTTAGTTAATTTTTTATCTGCAAATAATAATAATAATTCTCTAGAGCCATTAGTGAATTTTCATATGCCTTACTAGCTTTTTCAAATATCAGACCAATACTAAACACTGATTTATGCTATAAATAAAACATTTACCACAATAAAGCAATAAACTTTTTAAAAAAACTTTTATTAGTTTACAAAGCTTTATACACCCCATTATATATTAAAACCTTTAAAATACAAAAGTGGCTTTTAAACTGTCATTTACATATATTGCAGTTAAAATATTCAATTCAAACTTTCACTATTGAGAATATAGTAATATCCTTAAATTACACATGGGTACATTAGATGAAAAGTACAAAAGTTGGATTTGTATATATTAAAAGTCTAACTTTACATATAAATAAAAACAAATTTTAACTCACTGAGAGTAAATGTTAAAAAATAATTATTTGTAATAAAGTATGCAGTGAAAGAAATGCAGTTTTTCTGTACATCAAGTCAAAAGTACATATATTAGAATAAAAGTGTCCATCACAAAAAGGAATTTTTGTCCTCATAAAACTTAATGCATTCAGTTGGTGATCCAATGACATTTTTTCCCACTCATGTAAAATTTTTTCAAAGTGAATTAATGGTTTTTTGTTTGTTTCTTTTTTTCTTTTTCCCCTTCTGCCTTCTGACTAAAATGAGTAGAGTTCTAACTTATCATCTCCAAATTATATAACTTTTTCATATAAGTCAAGATCCTTTGTTATGCTTGCAATCCTTGTAAGTGTTTTTGGTGAATTCAGGTCTGAGGTCATGATTTGTATCATAGCAATTTGCTTATGCATTTCTATAAATTCTTAGATAAGAATATTTGAAGTGGGAAAGAAAAATAAGAAATTGTATAAGTTTATGTTTGCATATGACAAGGCACTACTATAATAATAATGGTGATTATAATGAAATTTCAGTCACTTGGCAGTTTTTCCAATAAAATACTTATACTAAACTATAAAAAAGTGAATGTTTTGATGGTATAAATTTTCAATTCATTTCCATTCCTTTACAGTTTCACTAAATCATAACAAAAATTTCACTTCTCAAAACTTTTCTATAAATATATTAACTGCCAAATATTTTCTAATGATAATGAACATATAAATGAGAATTTTTAGTAACTTTTTTCAATATAAACTTTAATAAATAACTGCAAATTATTCATGTATAACAGTTTAATATAATTTTGACACATTCACTTACACATATATAATCACTTTACTTACACATTTTGATAATTCACACATACTTTTTAATTTAAATTACAAACTCAATATTAATTTTGGAGAAAAATTGTAAAAAAATGGACTTCATTTATTCCAATTCATAAACAATATATAACCTTAATGATAGTATACATGTTAATTTAAAATCATCTTTTAAACCATTTGAAAATAAGAAAGCTGTAATAAAATAGAGGCATATTATTTGTATGCAGCTTTAAAAAAACACAAAAATAATCTATAAAATTTTAATTTTGTTAACAATAATATCATAAAATTCTTAAAAAACGATATTTTTAAAAAATTATAAACATAAAAAAATGTTTATAAAAACATCTTTCCCTGTTTTTATAACTTCATCTTAAAATTGAAATTTATAAATCTGCAATTTCTTTTTTTTTCCCCCCGAGCATAATTCTAAATCGAAACATCATTGTAGGTTGTTAAAATACGTACATTGCACTTTTGTTTCTAGAAATAAAAATATATGCTTGAATATTCTAATAAATTTCACTTACTGGATTCGTTAGAACAATTTCTGCATCCCTGCATTTTTCAGCATTCATTTTTAATACAATACATTGTTTCCCATTCACCATAACATAATCTGCTACAACTTCTTCAATCTGATCTATGAATATCAGCTGTAAAAAATATTGTATTTCAGAAAAATGCAAACAATTTTATGCAACTAAACAAATAGCTTGAGAAAAAAAACATAATAGGTGCTGATATTTAGAAATCAGTAATGAAAGGATTTTCAATAAATGAATTTCGTTGTCAAATAAGATTTGCCATAAGTACATTTCTGCTAAAAGACATGCATTGTTTACACATACATATTATAATTTTTAATTAGTTACAGTAAAGTAGTCAGCAAATTCAGCTAGTATACTCTACTCTATTGTAACAGAGTAGGAAGCTAATTATCTATTTCTAGTTTTAATCTTCAGAGAAAAATGATATTTCTATGACAGATCTAACAGGACAATTGAACATACAATCGTATACTTATTGTAATATTTTGTTTTTATTATTGCTATTATATTGTTTCATTGACAAGTCTCTAGTTATCATAAACTCTGTTAATATTTATTATTTCATTAAATGCCCAAATAAATTTATTTCCAAAAGCTTTCGTGCACAAAATTAACAAAAGAAAATGTCAGTCTACAAAAATATAATGGTAACTTTTATACATTTGTTATTTTTGCATGCAATGCTTCCAATTTTAAGATGTACATTTTTATATAAAAATAAAATATAATTTTAAAACAAAAATATATAATGAAAAAATTGAATACTACTGTTATGCTATTTTATGTAACAATTTTTTTCAATAATATATATATATATTATGCACCAGATGCATCATTAACAATTAAATTATTGAGAAATAGTATAAATTTATTTTTAAAAATAGCATGAAAAAATTACAATGTGCATCAAATGTAACCGAAATACAATTTTAATGGTGGCATTTCAAAAAAGTATTTATTTTAGCACAGTTCTTACCTCTGGTCTGACACTACTAGATTCTGCATGTAACTCTAACCTGTTAAAATAAAGTTGAGCATATCGAGTTTGCCATGATGAAGGAAATGGACCACCTAACTTCTTGAGGTAGCCATGTATTATGCAACCAAATTCTAAATTAAGAGAAATAATTATTAATAACAGAATCTGATTTTAAAACAGCAGCATTGCAGACTATTTTGCTTCAATCAGTTTTTCAACACAATTGTACTTCTATACAAAATGCAAAATTCTTCTATTCAAAACAAGCCATTAAAAAATATTTAACATGAAGCAAACAATACAAAGGCCCATTTGGACTTAACAAAATTGTAACAATATGTAAGAATATCATCCTTTTAAAACATGAATTATGGTAGCATATAAATATGAATTAAATATTACCTAAAACCAAAATAAGCAGGAACATGAAAATAATACATCTATTATGAATACATGTCTATACAAATTGACACGGATTATTAAAAATCACATGTTTTTAAATTATTGAAGGGCATAGTAGATTTAGAAAAAGAGAATCATTCATATCATCCTATTTCATTAAATAAATCTTAAAATCATTCTCAGACAGATTATTATTTCAAATATTTTCACTTTTTGAATACTTTTTTTATTCATGTCATTATTAGCTAATTGGATGATAAAAAATCTGGCAACTGTAGGCATGAATTTAAAGGTTTATTTAAATATAATATATATTTAAAGAAGCATTTCAGAAATTTTTTATCACAATAATATATATATGTGTGTAAATCAGCTAATTACATGTTTATAGATGGAATCTAATTTTTAAAAATTGTACTCCTTCGTAAATTTCCTTCATATTTCTGCTTTATAATTTATTCAAAAAAGAAAAGGAAAAAAAGAAATTTTTAAAAATACATGTTGCTTGTGAATTTCATAGTGCATTTGGTGTTAAATTGAGATTGTACTCAAATTGCATGTGTAATAAATGATTTATTTGCATTTGAAAATAATATATAGTTATGTTTATTAAAATTAGATATTATTATTATCATTATTTAATTAAATTTCTAATTATGGTTATTCACTATTTATTAAATTACTTATGGCTTATTTAAGTATGTTTTATTTTGGAAAAATTAAATGTCATAAATCATTATGCACAAAAAAAAATTTTAAGTATCTTTTAAAAATAATGAATATCTTATATTACCTTCCTCATCATCAAATTTCCTTTTAACAGCAGAGAAATTTTTGTAAGATTCCTGATCAGCATCTGTTAGCTAAAAAAAAAAAAAAAAAATCACTTTTTTAGAAAATATTATTTTTTAACAAAATTATTAATTATGTCAGCAAATGAAATTCCTCTTTAATTAATTGCAATGTAAGTAAAAGAAATCTCTTGGAAAATTTTCTTTCTGTGACACTGATTTCTCTACAACAATATATAGTTCAACACGTAATTATTAAGTAAATTACAAGATATATTTACATTTTCCATACAAATTTGTACTTAATTAAAACAAATATTTATGGAAGTTATTCACATAATGTATAATTTTAATTCTCTTTATAATTACAGGATTTAAAAACACCCCTATCATGTTCATAAATATTAATACAATTGCAAATATTTGGTTTGAATCTTTATGCAATATTTGAGGACATTGTTCTGTATCTGAAGCCAAACTTTCCTTTTACAATATATGTATTAAGTATAATTGTAAAAAAGTTATATCTTTAAAATAAACCAAAAGCTGCATTCACCATTAGCAGCTATACAATGTATGCCAAGTGTGATCTGCAAAAATAATTTTTTTTTCTAATTATTTATATTTTTATGAATGATTTTTAAAATGCTTTTTTAAATTCTTCTGTGTTGTATTTTTGAGTTATTATGCTCACAAGCAGATAAATATTTTCCAAAAAAGTTGTTATGAAAATGTAAAGGTTGAATTTTTTGGTCAATTTTTTTTTTTTTTTTTTTTTTTGGTACAATATAATTTTTTTTTTTTTAACTTCTTTCGCTTGAAAGTCAAATGCAATAACGATTCTTAAAATAATAATATCTGAAATGATGGTTTAAAATTAGATCTTAAGTTATAATTGACTATTTAATAAACATTTTTATAGTGTCCCTATTTATTTGCTTTTGTCTTAATAATCTTTTCTAGAATGAACTTAAAATCTTGGTAGTTCTAAACAAATTAATCAAGAAAAACGAGACATATTTTCATACTTTGATTTCAGGATACAGAAAGCTAAATATGTAGACAGTGAATCATAAAATATAGGAAAGAGAAATCATTAAAATTCTTATAATTTTAATTCCTTATACAATCTACTTTTCTTTTCTGCAAGATATTTCGAATCGTAAATTTTCAAAATTCATTAACAGAATTACATCTTTAAATGTTTGAAAGAAAGACTTATTATTTATATTTAAAGAATTTTACTACACGAAATTAAGACGTCATTGAAAAAGGCCGCTGGAAGTGAAGGCAGAAGGTTGTGTTTTGTTGGCTCTCGCTTTTGGTCCAACTTAGGTTTTTTTCTGGTTGTTCAGTTTATTTATTTCTTCATGATGTGCTTCTTAAAATAACTATTACCTTGTTTTCGCGGTATTCCTTTGTTCGTGGAAACTTAGAAGGAGGCATTTCCCTTTCCTCTTTTTGTTGTTTACGAATGTTCGACGCCATTTTTCACTGGGGGTGAAGTGGTAGTGGAACTGGGTATTTTTATTTCAGAGACTTACAGGTAAGTCTTCTATGATTTACGATTATTCGCTTTTGGTAAATGTTTTGTTCCTGTCTGGCAGATTCCAGTCAGTGTATTTGTCGGGTAGGACGAAACATAAACCCAATGACCCTGTGTCTGAGAGTTGCTACAAGATAGAAGGATCAACTATACATTGAGGAAGGAATGAAGATGTGTTCTCCGGCGAATGCTCCAGAATCGTAGTTCTTAGCTTTTGCCGGCTAAACAATAATCGAAATTGATATACACATTGAGAAATGAGTTCCCAATTGTAGATAAAGCTAAGATAGAAAGCACTTCAAAGAGGTTGTTTTATCGTTAAATTATGTATAGACAGCAAGACAGGCTCGTCCCATTGGATTAAGTCAACTGACATTAACGCCAAATTTGGACTCGTCACTCAAAGTAGTAATACGTTTTTTCTAAATAAACATTTAAAAAAAATGTTACGCGCCACCTAAACTGAGTTGAAAAAGTGACGAACTTTGTCGCGAGTTTTCCAAACGCTTGTGTTCGAATTATTGATACAAACATCATCACCAAATATATTATTCGCGATGTTGACACTGAAATGAACAATGCGGATATCAACAACGAATTCTCTGTTCAAAATATCACTGCAGCTAGAATTGTGAGGTTTATAAAGAGGGGAACATTAGATCCCATTCCAATTGTGGTATTCGAAGAAATAGGCAAATCGAATCGCAAAGAAATAAAGTTTGATCGTATTATATTTAAAGTTTCAAGATTTATTGAGAACCCAAAGTGTCTAAAATTTGGGCACACACAACTTCGTTGTGAAAACAACAAAAGATATAAAAATTGTGGGGGCACACAAGCTGAGGATTGTGTTCAACCCACTAAATGTTTTCATTGTGAAGAGGCACATGACGCACTCAGTAGGGATTGCCGTTTCTACTCAATAGAAAAAGAAATTATTAATTTGGTCAGAGGCAAGGATATCTCCTTCCAGAAAGCAAGGAGATTAGTGACATCGCCAACTTTCGAGCAAAAAGTCAAGAGTGATCCGCCAGCTCATACTTTTGATTACCCCAACAAACAAGTTTCGGATCTCAAATCAGCCCTTCAGAAGCTAACAAAACTGATTACTGGTCTTTTTCCACAGTGGAACGAAATTTTAAAACTCTAGGAAGTAAACCGTCAATACGCGGAAATCCAAAAAAAAAAAAAAAAAAAAAAAAAAATTGGAGAAGAATACTCTTCGCAACATAATTGAAAATCAATAAGCGACTATAGACTCTTTAAAGAATAAGATAGCATTACCCGAATCAAATTTTGGTTACAGCCCGTCTGATAGCCTAGGTCTAATTCTTGATCAAAGTTCCCTTGCTGAAATAAATAATCTCAGTGGGGAAGAAGAGATTTTGATAAGTCTCTTGCCCCCCCCCCTTTTCTTTCTTTTCTCCCCTGTGTGTTTATATATATATATATTTATATATATATATATATTTTCAAATGCATCTTATTCAATGGAATGTCTTTGAGAATCAAAAGTAAAATCCCTTGGCTGCTCGAACTCCCTTTTTTTCTTGCCCAGTATCTGGTATTGTAGGAATCTTAGCTGAGTGCATCGGACCCATTTTGAATTTTTTTAAAAAATCGTATTGAAAGGCAAAATTCGACTGAACGCGACCTTATTTCGGCTGTTTGTCAGGATATCCCGGCACAGCTTATTGCTCTCGCCTTTCCTCCATCGGATGTGAGGTCTTGGCATTTAAAATTTGGCTTGTTTGGACTCAGATTTCCCAATTACAATTATTAACCTCTATTCACCTGGTGGAAAGTTTGAAACTTCCTGGCTGAATTCTTTTGCATCTCAAATTACTCCTCCTTTCATGTTGGTGGGCGATTTCAATTTACATCACCCGGTACTCGGGAGCTATTATACATCCTCCGATGCTAACTTGGTTTTAGATTGGATTAGCTTTAATCAAATGTGCTTACTTAATACGAACAAATTCACCAGATATCAGAAGATCCAAACCCCCTCTTTATTAGATATGTCGATCTTTTCAACATGTATAGTAAATAAAAGTAGAATAGAGATTTCCCATGATCTATACGACAGTGATCACTGCCTCATTTCCATCTCGGTCTTAACATCGGCATGAATTCCTTCAAACCCGCAAATACATAAATTGGAATAAATTTTATAGAAAGGTAAACGATCTTATTCAAAGGCAGGGTCAACTTCCGTCCTTCGGCAGTTTTACTCAAACTTTTCAGGAATGTGCTAGTGCATCCTCTTACTCTCTTTCTTGGTCCAATCACTCTTACTCTCCGTGGTGGGGTGCAATTAAATGCGATTATCTCAAGGCAGTGAAAAGAAAACTTCTTAAAAAGGCAAAATTATACCCTTCCATTTCGAGTTGGGTCGCCTATAGGAATATGGCTTCGGTTGTTAGAAAATATGTAAAGCGATGTAAACGCAATTTTTGGGAGAGAACATCTCAGGAGGTTGCGTCCTCACGTTGAGCTTTTCGGATCATTAAAACTCTGCTGAACAAGGATGGGACCCCCATGCATTAATAATCTTATTCTCAACTCGGGCGTCACTCTAACAACGCCCCTTCGCTCAGGCTAATGAAATCGCGTATAGCTTAATCGAAAGAGCATCGAACGGACGACTTCCTTTGGATTTCTCAATTGAGCTTGCCAAGACAGCTGAATATGAGGGACTGAACCGTTCTTTTCCAATTAAGGAGCTTCAATATGCTCTCTCAAAAACCCGAAATAAATCCCCAGGTTTAGACCAGGTCAATAAGAAAATGTTGTCAAGCTTTTTGGAAAAAAACACAATTATATTACTAGATGTGTTAAATAACTTATGGGCAAAAAGTACGGTCCCAGAATCCTGGAGAACAGCAAAGATAATACAAATCTTGAAACCTAAAAAAAGTTCATCATACAGACCCACAGCGTTAATATCTGTGATAGGAAAGATTTCCGAACAGATAATATTAAATTGGCTTCTACGATTTTACTTAAATAAAAAATTCTTTTCTCCGTTTTATGCTGGGTTTTTATCATACAAAGGCAGTGACAGCCTTTCAGCAGTACTTCTAAACAAAATTTTGATAGCAAGAGCCCGGAAAAGTTTGGGTATGGCATTTTCTTTGACATAAAGTCTGCATATGATAACGTTTGGCATGATGGCCTGATACTCAAGATTCTACAATCTGGAATAAAGGGTAAGTTGGCTTTGTGGATAGTAGGGATGACGAATATTTTCAGAGCGGTTATTACGTAACCAATATCAAAAAGTCACAAATACAAGTGATCAATACTTTTCAAAGAAGGGTGTGATTCAAATCCTTCATACGATCTTACTGATGATATTTCGATTACAAGTTTTGGATCACGATAGAAACTAACAATCGATACGACATCACTGAAATTTGCCGGAGCGGTGACGATATGATCTGTCCAATGGAATCTCTCGAAAGAAATGGTTCACTCTAATAAATAAATTAAATAAATAGCTTTGAGAAAAAAAAATTTAAGAAGTAAGCTGAAACAAAAAAATAATTCAATCACACGTTAATTAAATTAGTAAATTAAATATTAATTACAATTAATAAATTTTATATTTAATATTAAGTAATAATTTTTAATTAATAATATGATTAAAATAACAGATATTTAGAACGCATATTTAAAAATAACAATAGCAATATTATTTGTTATTCAAAAAATCGTGGATTATGCATCTCTAGTGGATAGCGTATTTTTTGCAAGACCGTAAAGCATTTTTGTCTTGGAGATACTTTTTTCCTCTTCACTTTTTAGGCAAGAAAGACGCGTCCCTCAAGCAAGCGTTCTTTCCCCATTGCTCTTTACAATTTTCATGAGTGATGTTTATAATATTTTAACCAATGAGATCACTTGATGAGGTCATCAAAATTTTTAAAAACCCTTTGCGAATAAAGCCTATAAAAAAAAAATTACTTACAAAAGATTCAACTGAAGTTTTACAAAATCAATAATTCCAGCGAACCAGTTGATTGCCAAAATCGGCAAGTGTATTAGTACTTAAAACGATGTGCCTTATTCAAATAATACGCCACTTGGCGAAAGATGAATGTATACTTGGACATTAAAAGGGCAATAAATAAATGATTTTAGTATATGCCAATGACATTATCAAAAACAATCGACTGGAAACAAATCAGTCATGGTGAATATATTATGGATAGTATCATTAAATTGTTAAGTTTTCGGAAATATATGAGCTGTTATATGAATTTCTACCTATGCATAATCTCTTACACAAATTATAGAAACTATACAGTGCTCTTTTTCATTAACTTATTTATTTCACTTTAATCTCTGTCAGGTTTATTGCTTTGTTTCATGTTTGGCAAATTTCATGTTCATACTAGTAGCAGTTTATATTTATGCTTCGTCACTAAATTAGCGTATCCTGGCAGGCACGGAATTTAGGATATGGAATTTTACTAGACCACTGCAATCCCTTGGACTATGGTTTACAATCAATGATTTTTCTACACGATTCTTCAAGAAAAAAACTACTGTTCACATTCGCTTCAGACAGCCGTGATTGTCAAATTTGGACAATTTTACTCCACAGAGGAGTGATATAGAATGAATAAGATGAGCAAGAATTCTTTGACAAGCGCATTTTCTTTTGACTATTCTTTTAGATGTTGATACTCTTATTCTTTCTGCATCATACTATTTTTTAATTCGTAACTCGTGCTGTGTTTCTTGTGTATTACTTAGAAAAGAATAAATATCTCCTCTTGCTGTCACCTAAACCCTATTTAGGTGAAATCAACGCCGATTAGCAAAAGCTTGGAAGGTTTTTCTATCTAAAAGTTGGCATAGATTCAGAAAGAAAATTGACATAAATTTATAGATACAGAATTTATTATTACTAATGGTATTAAAATAGGCGATTAACTTCAGTCCATTGCCAAACAAATTATTTATAATGCAATAATTAATCATAAAAATGCAGCATTAAAATTTCTCTGCCATGAAGACTTTAATAAATGCTGAACAATAAATTCAAGCCTATTGTTGTTTAAAAAGAACCGAGAAATGTTTCATAATAACATTCCTCGTACTTTTCAACAACAGTAATAAATATTTTACAAATTAACTGCTAAAAAAACTTATAAATCAAGTTCAGAATTTAATCTTCGAGTGTCTGCATAAGAGAAAATATTAATATCTTTAAGTACTTTGAAACATCTTCAATTATAGTAATAATGTTCGGAAATTTTAAACAAATCAATTCTGTTAATGTAAATTAAACAGAATCGTGATATATTTAAATAATAAAATGTGTTCAATAATAAAAAACATGGTTTCTTCTTAATCTGTTTTAAAACTCTCTTGGTATTATCTTTTATCAACAAGATTTTAAGAACTTTAAGAAATTAAACTTTGAAAAGCCATTGAATGAATATAAGATTCGATTGGTCTAACTTTATTCTGATGATTTCGAGAAAGATAAGTCTTTTGTTCAAATCTTATTATTATTTTTTTTATTGGCTTTCAACTTGGATCCAGATTTAAATATTTCCAAACTAATATAGAATTACAGACAAATATATTTTAAAAATAATAAAATTATAATTAGTACATGAATGGTTTCCGAGTCCAGGATGAATATGCAAATTTTCTAAGCAAATGTAGAGGAAAATATAAGAATAAATATTAATGTAGTATTTTTGTTTATAAAATTAAGTGTTATAGTGAATATAAGTTGAGAAAATATTCGTAAGATATGTAAAAATAAAATACCACCAACAATTCTAAATATTTTCCAGAAATATTGTAATTAAGTTATTTAAAATGTATTAATACAAGTTTCTTATGAAGATTCTCAAACACTTATCTTAATTACATCTATCTAAAATTATTTATCTATTGCAAGAAAAAAATATCAAGTTAATCTTATTAACTATGTAAACATTTTTTTTTTTCAGAAAAATCGCCAACTCTCACAATTTATTCAGTTTTGCTCATTGATGGCTATTTTTTAATCCTTAGAAAGAAAAATAATTACCCCCCCCCCTCCCAAACACACACTTAAGGCTCTTTTATTAGGATAATTCAAAATCAGCATTTAAGAACACCCTGAATCATTGAACAAATTGCATACTGCTTTTAGATAAGCATAACTTTATTTTAAAATGTGTTCCTCAAGAAAACAGAAGAAATTGAAAAAAACTTATTCTAATTTAGTAATTATAAATTCTAAAAATATTATTTGAATAAAATATAATTAGAAATTTTACAGCACAGTTATTTAATCAGTATATAAAATAATGAATTAAAGTTTAAACTTAATATAAATGGATAAAATGGCTAAACCATCAAATGCTAAAAATATGCCTTTATTTAAATTTTACAAGAAATTTTTTTAAAAAAGGAAGAAAAAAATAATTTGATATCTGCAAAATCAATTACTTTGTTCATCATTTGAAAAATACTTGATCATTAAAAAGTAAAAATCACACTCAAAAAAAGAACATAAAATTTATTAATATGTTCAGTTCTCATATGTATATATTACATTTAATAAATAAGCAATTGGCCTTTGATCTTTTATGATATAATGAGAAAAACAGTTACATATAAAAGCCAGACCACAGCTATCTAATTTACAATTTGTTTTCTTTAAAAAATTAAAAAGGACTAATGAGCAATATATAGATACTTTTTTTCCAAACTTGGCTATTGTAAAAAAAAAAGTAAGAAGGAAAATATGTTTTTACTTATAAACTAAAAATATTATAACTTAAAAATAACCCAAAACCAATTAATATGGACAAATTAACTATACAAACATATAACTACAACATGAGACATATCCTTGTTCATATGTGTTTTGAAACATTGGTTTCAAGAAATACAAACATAGTAAAATTCGGAATTTTTTTTTTGTTGTTGTTTTCAAATAAGGTTTATATGGCACTACAAATAAACAAAAGTTTTCAAAGAACTCTTTCAATATAATAACAAAAAAATACAGAATAAAGTATATTTTTTTCTATTTGGAATATGTAAATAGCATTACTCAAAGATCACAATAATTTTGAGATATTAATAAGTAGACGAAACAGAAATAATTGATTACATTATTATCATAACATTCAGTTTTTATAACATATTTAATGATACAGGCCTTTTGGATTCTAATAATATCGTTTTTCAATTGCAAAGCAATGTTATGAAGAAAAGATGCATTCCAATGAATTATTTCAAAATTATAATATTAAAGTTGAATAATTCAATTTCAAAAAATTTGAAATAAAATTAAATGTTTTGAAAATGAACTATGATATTGATTTTCACTTTAAAAAACCTCCCTTTCACCTCCCCCCCTCTGACCCGAGAATGATTTTCTCTGTAATACTAATCCACAACTCTTGCCAGTAAGTACTAAATATTTTTTACAAGTTTTTTAATTGCATTGGTTATATAATAGGAATGATGATCCCAATCAAAATCTCACAATAGAAAAGTGAATTTATCGATTCAAACCATCAGTCTCATGGAAAAATTAATGAAATTTATCCAAACTAAATAAACTGGATCAAATACATGCATGCACATATCGAATAAATTAGGGAAATGAATCTGTACAAAAGATTATCTTTATTACACATATTACTATATACTGTCAACATTAAAATAAATTCTAGAACACTTAAAACCTAATTAACTAACATTCACAACTTATACATTGTTTTGAACATTGATTTATTTTCAAAGTGATAGAATTTCCAAGTTTTCTTGAAAAAGAATTGCAACACATTTAATATCAAAAAGTAATTTTACTCAAATTTTCAACATACTAGGCAAATATGCATATTGATGATTAAAATTTTATTCAAAAATGGACTAAAGATGTTTTACACATATTATTTTAGAGCTGACGTTGTATTTTTATTTACAGCACTAAAACACAAACTTTAATTTCAACATGTATACATAAGGTGGTATTGTTGTGGTAACTGACACTTTGTGTACATATTGTCTTTGCACTTGATTTAGAGATATTTTATTGCTTTGCATAGTAAATCAGAGAAATACATAAACCCTAACATTACTAAACTATCAATATTCCTGTCTGATTAATCTATTATTTTGCACTGGTATTAAAGACAAAACTACTGTGGATTCAAAGAAAGTATCATACAGAGATGCCCTAGAAAACTGCATTTCTGAAACTAAACATTGCAATTTTATTTTGCCTTCATTATTTAATTCCTAGATTTATCAAAAAAGTGATTTTAAAACTTGCATTTTTTTTTTTTTTTCTGCAATCGCACCTTTTAAATACTACATTTGTGTGTAGAAGAAAAATGAAAGATACTAGAAGTTGCCTAGTTTTACTTTGATTTGATTTTAAGTCAATCAAATGCTTTACATTCATATATGCATCGAATATTGAAGCAGGAAACAATATTTGTTTTAATTAATTTTATTAAAATCAAATGTGGCAAGTGTAATAATATTTTTATGTAATTTCACATTAATATAAATCAGACAAGGGAAAAAAGATGCCATATGAAGTATTATGAATATTTTTCCTTTCTAAATACAATACATTTAATATAATTGATACCAACAGAAAGAAATTAATCTCATTGAAAAGCTGCACAAATGTTTTGAGTATGCCTCAAATATATTAAGTAATTTCTTTCCTTAAAAAAATTGAAATTATATACACTACAATGAAAAGATTTTTAACTATAAAATTTAATGATCTATGTATATACAATGATGACATATGAACATAATTATAAATATATGTATAAAATGGAATATAACAAACTTTCAAAATTCAAAAAATAGTACCTATACGATAACTCGGATACAAAAAGAAAAAATAAATATTGTGCCACGAATTTGCCAATTCTCAATTAAAGTTATGCAACAACATAAAACATTTTACATCAATAGCATAACGTGGTAGATAAATCTCAAAACACCTGAGGATATATTAGAAAAAAAAAAGAGTACTGTCATTTCGAATTGCTTAGAACTTCCGAAAAAATCTTAATTCACCGGCTGCAAGAAATATGGCAACATTAATTTCCAGCGAAAGCTGATAAAATTATAAAATTTACAAGATGATCGAAAAAGAAAAAATCCCACTAAAGAAAATCCAAAATTTTTAATAGACATTTCAAGAATATTTATACACTATATAAGTACTTTGACTCGACATTATTACAAATGTACAGAAATTATAGTGTTAAGTAAATTACAAATTTGAACAGCCTATGAGATTAGACAGCAATTAACCATGCAAGACACCATTTCATATAATACAAAACATAAACCTTTTCTCCTTTCTAACAATGGCTCAAAAGAACATTAAACTTTGACTCATAGCATGTGCTTTGACTGAACAGCTACCTGTTGACACGCTGTACAAGACGTTTAGGCAACATACATTGCATAGGGAATTGAAATGGAAGAAACCAGGATTCATCTTTCTTCCAGTTGGCTCTGGTCACAAGAAGGGCAATATTGGAGATTAGGAAAGGTGCTTCATACAGGCAAGCATACATACCGAACAACTACACTTGAACAACTATACAAAATAATTTACTGAGCTGAGATGGATGCTCAACACAAAAGGAGTGGAAATCAGATGCTGCTCCACTAACAAGTAAACGTGGCTACATCTGATAACACACACACAAAAAAAATCAGACCAGCTGAAGTTTTACAGATGTATGCTAGCCCACTCGCCTGGGAGACATGTATGGAAAATGCACTGACAGTTCGAAGTGGGCCTAGGTTTCCTATCTACACAGAAAATGTTCCCTCCAAGGAAGCAGCGATCGAAGGAGAGTCCGGAACCCGTGCAACTGCGCCTGTCTGCCCAAGGCGAAAAGGAGAGATTGACCATGCATATAGAGTCAAATGGTTTTTCTTCTCATGCTATTTATATATATATATATATTTGCGTATATATATTTAATTTATTTATAAAACAATTCTGCTTTAACATTTTTTTTGTTTACAGACGAGCACTGGATCCTTATGGCACCAGATTTCACACATACCTGTAAAGAAAAAGGAAATAAATTATAGTTATTAACTGTGATAAATTCATTGATAGGACAATATATAAAAATATTTATGATAATTTCTGCAATATAGTTTTTTAAGCTAATTACAAGTTTTGATACAACATTATCTTACTAAGTTCCTAAATCATTTTCAATGTCTCCATTCGAGAATCAAAAATTTTACACTGTAATAATAACAAGCCTTGAGTGCAAAAGCCTATTAACAGTACCATAATTGATAATGATAATGTGACAAACAAAATAGGAATATATTTATTATATTTCATAATTTAATATGTGACATGAAAGTAATTAAAAATACTGTTGCCTTTCCACTGTTTTGCCATTGTTTTCTTGTACAATTTCTACATATACATTTCAAAATTTTGGATTTATAACTCTTCAACAAAGATTCATTCCCACTTCTTATTTTTAAGAGAGGAAACAATTTCTACTGGTAGGATTGCAGGTACATTACACTTAATGAAACATACTCTGCAAATGAATTTATGAGGAAAAGTTACAACAGATGAAAATAGTTGAAATTCTTTTCTGTTTACTTAAGCCATGACTGTATAAAGAAAATGAAGATAAAGATATCTAATCTATATAAAAAAAAATAATCCACAAAAATATGTCATTATATTCTGGCATGTTTTAGTATAACACAAACTGCAAAATATTAAAAATTTTATAGACAATGTTTGTTCTCCTCACTAAAGAAATGAATTCAGTCATCATAGACTAAATTTTACATATGGAACTGTCAAGTTAGTTGGTACCATAAATAGAGTAGAAATCTCTGAGAATTTATGTGCTACAAGTAACATACAAAAATATAATAATATGATTATAAATTGTAACAAAATTAGCAAAATGTGCACAAAACACTTTACAAAGATACAGATTCTGCCCAAGACTGCAGATAAAATATAAAAATAGTTAATAATAAATTATATTCATTAGATAAGTAAGATCAATTTATAATTAATTTAATAATATTTTACAACTAACTGATAAAAGAAGTGCAATGCAATATAACATTTCACAAGAAATAGTGGTTAATTATTGGTGGAAAAGAATACTGAACACATACTCTAGAAATGAATTTATGAAGATATGTTAAAACAGATGAAAATAATTAAAAGGCTTTTTTGATTACTTAAGCTTAGTTAAAAAAATGAGGATGAAATCTTCAATCTATATCAATGAACCTATATTTAAAATCCACAAAAATATGTCAATATTTCATGCATATTTTAATATATAACTCTAACTGCACAATATTATAAATTTTATAGACACAACTTGTTTGTTTTTCTCACAACAGAGATAAGTTTGTTCATCACAGACTAAATTTTACATATGGGACTGGCAAGTTAAAGTTATCAGTTTTAAATATAAAATTATCATTCTACTTGCATAATTATTTAATAAAAATCCTACAGATACAATTATACAAATGTTTGGAAAAGTGAGTGTTGATACCCTAAATAGAGAAGAAATCTATGAATTTATATGAAAAATTTAACATAGAAAAAAAAATAAGATTATAAATTATGACAAAAATAGCACAAAACACTTAACAAAGATATACATTCTGCCAAAAACTTGCAGACAAACTATAAAAAGAATGAATAAAAAACGTCCATTATGTAAGTAAAGTAATTGTAAAATTAATTATACTTTATAACATAAGTGATAAGTGAAAAACAGTATAACACTTTACAGGAAAAAGTGATAAGCTATTTGAGGAAAAGAGCACCATACATGTTTGTGGCATTCTCCACCTTTCATTATTTGTCATGAAGATTAAATTCAAATTACAATGCCTGAAAAAATATTAATTTCAGTTTCTTTGCACTAAAATTAAAATTTTAGAAAAAAAAATTATATATAATATATAATAAAATTTTTATAATATTTTTATTTATTTTTTTATAATATATAATAAAAATTTTAGATATAATATATTAAAATAATTTTAATTCTCTAATAATTCAAAATCTATCATTAGAAAAGACAAATTCTGTAACATTCTCTAAAATATTAAAATTCAGAGTACATCTGAAATTAGTTGCAATGTGATTTATAATTTCGTTTTTATGGCAAACAACTGATATCTGTTAATTTGAATAATATTCTTCTTCTCCAGTACAATAATGAATACATTAGATGAGAGCTCTGTTAACTGTTTGTTCTATGATGGCGGCCTAATTACTTTAAATTTGAATTGGATAACAGTTTTTAGTGATGACAAGAATTACTGAATTTATGAAGAGTTCTGCAATAATTACAATTTGTCCTTTTGATTTTAACCTACAAGAGCTGTATACTTTTATCATGACATCTGTTTCTTAATTGTACATGTGTGTATATTTTTAATGAGGAGAAATAAATAATGTGGAGAATTTTCCATTTAATCATATCTTATACATTCTTAAAAGTTAGACCAAAATTTTCATCTTAGGGCAATTTTGATGCTATAATTTGCCACTTAGACTAAGAACATAGGTTACATATTTTCATGAAAAACAGGTCATTGGCAATCTAATTAAAAGTTTTATAATTTATAAAAAGGGTTCTTGCAGATTACAAGATGAATCTAAAGAATTTTTAGGTCCGCTATACGAGATGATTAAGGCATAGCTATTAGATTATAAGTGGCATGGAAAAAGCTAAAAGTTTACCTGACTTAGAAATTAAAGTACTTTTATTTTTAAAATTTAAGAATATTGAGAAGAATAATTTAACTTAAAAATGTGGGCAAATCGAATTTACTATATAAATTGTCATTTTTTCCAAACTGAAACTATAAATAACTAGCACTTTGTAATAACTGAACTATGTGATTTCCACCATATCAATCACCTGCTAAATTATCAAAATTCCTTAGTAAGGTGAAATGTTGATGTAATACAACCTTCTAATATTAATTGCAGATGTATCACACATCCATGTATGGGTAAGCAATGAAAATAATTTTATTATTTGCAAATCTTTATACCTTTAAGATATAAAATATTGAAAATCCAAGAACATCACACGAAATTCTTCCCCAAAAGTGATGAAAACACATATGTTTAGGATTTAAATCTGGTATAATGTGATATAATAGATATTGGCTTATATTTTTATATAAAAGGAGACATTACACATAATTTTCAGATCAAAACAATTTAGGCATATTTCATAGAGTTGATATATAAATTATATTGATCAATATAATTTAAGCATAGTTTTTTTTTCCTTCAAATTTTCTCACAAAGGACTTTAAAAACAATATATGCATTGATACTTACTTCAACATTAATCAGTTGCCATTAGTATTACGGGACACTAAATTATTCCTATTATTAGCCTCTGTGCCATAAATTTTACCAGCCTTCTTTGCCATGGTTGCCAGTAATTCTAAGGAATTCTTATAAGTGGATTTAAGAGATGTCAGCCATTCTTTCAGACCAATTTCATCCTGTGAATAAAAAAGGATTTTGGTTTAATAATCATATATGATTTCATTCTTATCAACATATTGAACCTAAAATTATTTATTTAGAAGTTTAAAAAATGACATAATGTAGTCTACAAATGAAATGGTCCCCCCCCCCCTTAAGTCTCATAAATGTTCGAAAATAATTATCATTTTTTTTGAACTACAACAGGAATGAAAATATAAAAATCTCTAATTATTAAATGATCTTTGGTTCATTTTACATTATTTTAATTTTATCCAATATTTTTCAGTTCTCTATCATCCAAATTTTATGAACATTTTGATGCATACACCTGTTTATTTAATTTTATTATCTGCCCAAAATAAATCATTCTCTAAAAACATTAATAGGTTTTCGCATGCCTTACCAGCTTTTACTTTTTTTCCCTCTGATTTATACTATAAATGAAATGTTAGCTACAATTAGACAATAAACTAAAAGCTTCATCAGTTTACAAATCTTTATATATCCAATTTCACAGCCATACCTTTAGAGGAAAACACATAAGTGGCTTCTGAACTGTCATTTACACATATTACATTTAAAATATTCAATTTTAACTTTTCATTAATGTGAATATAGTAATGTCCCTAAGTTACACAAGGTACGTTTGATGAAAAGTACAAGAGTTGGAAGTCTAACTTTACATATAAATAAAACCAAATTTTAATTAACTGAAAGTAAAAAATAAGAAAGTAACTATTTAGAATAATGTATGCAATGAAAGAAATGCAATATTCCTGTAAGTAAAAACAAAAGTATAAATATTAAAGTAAAAGTGTCAATCACAAAAGAAAGTTGTTGTTTTTTTTCGAAGTTGATGCCTTCATTTTTTGACATAATATAATTTTTCAATTTATCTTCATTTATTTATAGTTTCCCAACATCAAAACAGAAATTTCACTTCTCTAAAGTTTTCTAGAAACATAATTAAAACACTAGAAGTTTTCTAGTGTAATGAACATAAATGAGAATTTTTATTCATTTTTTTCTCAATATAAAGTTTAATAAATAGCTTAAAAATTATTCATCTATAACAATTTAAGCATGCCTTATACATGTATAAATGTGCACTTTGATAATTCATACCAATTTTTCAATTTAAATTTTGATCTCAAAGCTAATTTTGGAGAAAATAGAGAATGAAAAAAAAAAAAATGTTTTTATTTAATTTATTTCATTCCATTGATAATATATAACCTGTAGACAAAAAAAATAGTATAAACGTTTAATTGAAAATCAGCTATTAACACATTCTAAAATAGGAAACCTAAAATAAAATAGAAACATATTATTTATATATAGCTTTAAAAAAAAGCCAGGCAAATATTCAATAAAATTTTAATTTTGTTAACAATCAATTGAATCATTACATCAATAAAATTATGAAATTTTTAAAAACAATATTTTCAAAAACTCATTAACATAAAATAAAAGTTTAAAAAATCTTCCCATACTATTATAACCTCATCTTAAACTGAAATTAACAAATTGATAGTTTTATCCCCCTTGAGTATATATCATTAATTCCACATTCCACTTTTGTTTCTAGAAATAAAAATACATGCTTGGATATTCTAATAAATGTCACTTACTGGATTCGTTAAAACAATTTTTGCATCCCTGTCTTTTTCAGCTTTCATTTTTAATACAATGCATTGTTCCCCTTTCACCATAACATAATCTGCTACAACTTCTTCAATCTGATCCATAAATATCAGCTGAAAAAAAAATGTATTTCAGAAAAATATAAAACAAATTGCTTGAGAATAAAAGCCATGACAAGCATTAATAAGGGGGGGGGGGCATAAAATTAGTAATGAAAGGATTTTTGATAAATGAATTTTAACAATTAATTTCATTGTCAAATAAGATTCATGATAAATATATTTCTACTAAAAGACATGCATTATTTACACATACAATTATAATTTTTAATATTTAATTAGTTTTAGTAAAGTAACCAGTTAATTTAGCTAGTATACTCTACTCTGTTATAATAGTGAAGAAAACGAATTATCCATTTCTAGCTTTTGTCTTCAGAAAAAAATAGTACTTCTATGACAGCATAATTGAAATACAATCCTAAACTTTTTGTAAATTTTTATTCCATTGTTTCATTCATAAGTCTTCAGTTAATTATATACAGCATTAATAATTATTTATTATTTCATTACATATCCAAATAAATTTATTTCCAAAAGCTTTCATGTCCAAAATTAACGCAAAAAAAAATGTCAAACTAAAAAAGTATAATGGTAACTTTTATACATTTATTATTGTTGCATGTAATGCTTCCAACTTTAAGATGTATATTTTTTTTATTTAAAAATAAAATACAATTTCTAAACAGAAATATAGAATGAAAAATTGAATGCTACTATTAAAAGATTTTAAGTTATTTATGTAACAATTTTTTTCAATAAATATATATTTTTTATACATCAGATGCATCATTAACAGCTAAACTATTGACAAATAGTAAAAATTTATTTTTGAAAAAGCATGAAAATTTACATAGCACATCAAATATAAATGAAATACTATTTGGAAGGCGGCATTTGAAAAAACAGTATTTATTTCAGCAAAGTTCTTACCTCTGGCTTGGCACTACTAGATTCTGTATGTAACTCTAAACGGTTAGGATAAAGTTTACCATATCGAGTTTGCCATGCTGAAGCAAATGGACCACCTAACTTTTTGATGTAGCCATGTATTATGCAATCGGATTCTAAAATTAAAAGAAAAAATTATCAATAACAGAATATCTGATTTTAAAACAGCAGCACTGCAGACTATTTTGTCTCAATCAGTTTTTCAATACAACTGCATTTCTATATATACAAAACAAGCTATTAAAAAATAATTAACATGAAGTAAACAATACAAAGACCCATTTGGATTTAACAAAATTGTAACAATATGTAAGAATTTCATCCTTTTAAAACATGAATTATGGTAGCATATAAATATGAATTAAATATTACCTAAAACCAAAATAAGCAGGAACATAAATATAATACATCAATTATGAATACATATCTATACAAATTGACATCGATTATTAAAAATCGCTTGTTTTTAAATTACTGAAGCACATAGTAGATTTAGAAAAAGAGAATCATTCATATCATACTATTTCATTAAATAAATCTTAAAATTATTCTCAGACAGATTATTATTTTAAATTTGATCTCTTTTTGAATATTTTTTATTCGTGTCATTATTAGCTAATTGGATGATAAAAAAAAAAATCTTGCAAATGAAGGCATGAATTTGAAGGTTTATTAAAATATATGTATTTCAAGACACATTTCAGAAATTTCCAATAAAATAATACATATATATACAGATGGTAAGTCTTTACAAATGGAATCTAATTACAAACCCATTAGAAAAGGAGAGAAAAAAAATTATACAAGTTTCTTTTTTAAAAAAATGCAGCATGTTACAAGTGAATTTCATAGCCTTTTCTGTGTTGAAATAGCATTCAAAATTTATGTAATATATGGTTTATTTGCACTCAAAAGTAATATACAATTTTGTTTGTTAAAATTATTTATATATATTATCATCATTATTTAATTATATTTCTAATTATAATTATACACACTTTATTTATTAAATTATTTAATGCTTATTTAAGTATGTTTTATTCTGGAAAAATTAAATGTCACAAATCATTGTGCAGAAAAATAAATAAATTTTGAATGAATAATAACAATGAAAATCTTTTATTACCTTTCTCATCATCAAACTTCATTTTCATTTTGGCCTTTTTCTTTTGTTCAAGTTTATCAGCTTCTAGGTTTATGGTCTCAAATACAGTCTCAGCGATTTCTTGCTGCCATCTTTCAGATATAACAACAGGGAAATTTTTGTAAAGCTCCTGATCAGCATCCGTTAGCTGAAAAGAAAAAAAATATTTTTTTAGATATTTTTTATTTTTAAATGAAATTACTAATTATATCAACAAATGAAATTCATTTTCAATTAATTATAATGTAACTTTTTAATTGAAAATCAGCTATTAACACATTTTAAAATAGGAAACCTAAAATAAAATAGAAACATGTTGTAATGTAATCTTTTGGGAAATTTGCTCTCCGAGTACATTGACAAGTACAAAAAATAATTTACCTTCTCTTATTTATAATTTACCTTCTTAAAGTAAATTCAATAAATAATTATTAAAACCATTTCATTTTCATTAAGTAAACAACATATATTTACATTTTACATACAAATTTGTACTGAATTAAAACAGAAATATTCACAAAGAAAATTATTCAAAATTTATATATCATTTTAATTCTCTTTATATTATAGGATTTAAAAATACCCCAACATGTTCATAAATATTAATTCAATTACAAATGTTGTTTCAATCTTTATGCAATATTTGATATCTGAAGATATTTGATATCTGATATATAAATATATTACCTTCATTTTACAATATATTTATAACGTTTTATTGAAAAATTGTTGTATTTTTAAGGAAATCAACAACTGCATTCACCATAGGCAGTTATGTCATGTATGTCAAATGTGATTTGCAAAGATAAATTTTTTAATAAAATTATTTACAATTTCTATGAATGATTTTTAAGATTCCTTCTTCAGTTTCAAGTTCTGTAAATGAAAAAGGTCCTACTTGCTTAATTTGAATTGAAGAAACATATTAAATACATCATTGATCTTGAGAACCAATATGTTAGTAAATAAAAAGATTATTAGTGCTTTGAGTAATTCAAATAATCTTTAGCTTTCATGATACACTTAAACTCATTGTGGTTTACTAAATACTGAAGATAATTTATTATATGCAAAAAGTAATTGTATATTAATATATCTTTGTCCTGGATAGTGTGAGTCACTAGAAAATTAATCTGGCTTTCTCATAAAGTTTTGTTAAAGAGTTTTGACCCAAACCTTGTTTTTTATATACTTGCAGAAAATCAGATGTAAATGGATATAATTTTTAAATTTATTTATTGTTAAAGCGAGTATCACAGAACAACTCCTTTATACAAAAGAGATGCAATTTCAGTTGCATGTATAATCAAAAGTAATAAAATATACCATTCTTGAACAAAATTCGACTATTAATTAAGGGTGTATCAAATAAAACAAAAAAAAGTCTAAAATGTACAAAACTACTAGGTAATAAATGAAAAAAAAACATTAATATATATATATAACATAAAAATTACTATCAAAGGAACAATTCTGTTCAAATACCAGTAAGCAAAAGACTTTTTGCCTTGAAAATGAAACAGATATTAAGAAAATTTTTATTACAATTCTATAAATGTTAAATACCCTTGTTTTATAGAAAAAGAATTATGCTTAAACAAACATCTAATCGTAATTAACAAAGGCTTTCTAATCTTATTGTGAATTTCTCATTTTGAAAACAAATACTTAATATAACATATGAACTTTATACGGAACTGAAAAGAACTTTATGAGGAAGTCAAATTAATTCTCTAGCAATATACATTATCCAGGACAAAGACATGTTGATGCATAGTACAAAATAAGAAACACATCAAAAATACTCTTTTCTAAATATTAAATGGCTTTCAATAAGTAAACTGATCTTCACTTAATTTTAAAATAGGATTTGGAAGTAAAAATATCACAACAAAATCTCCCATTCTTAAACAAATAATATGTAGCTACATAGACATTTTTAGATTACATTTCTAAAAATGGAATAAATAAATCACATTTAGAAGCCTTATAGGCCATATAATATATCACAATAAGAAGTTTGGTTATCGGCTGAAATCTAACCACAAAACTTGTCTCGCAAAATTGGAATGCAGCTTAACAATTTCTTATATTTTTTAATTGATTAGACATGTTTTTTTTTTTTGAACTTTTAAAAGATAACAATAAAATGAAAGTAAAATTGTAAAATGTGTTAAAAAGACAATTGAAACACACAAGTACCATGTATTTCCCTCCAAAAAGAAATTAGAAGAAGAGGGAGAAAGTGATTTTTAGAAGTGAATTACCTTGATTCCTTTGGTATCTTCCTCATCAAAAGAACCGATATCGAATGCATCAGCTGCATTAACTTCTCCCCTTGGAGGAATAAGTGGAGGGGGATATTTCTGAAGATAAACTAGCTGCCAATCAATACCCGTAAAGAAAGGATGCTCCTTCAGTTCATCAGCACTGTAAAGAATGATCAATTATTAACAGGAACAAAAAGGAACAATGCAGTTTGTTGCAGTGGCAGTTAATAATGTTTTGATGTTAGCATAAAAAATGGCTATATTCTTTAAAAAAAATGCAATGATTAATCACAGAAAACAATGCTGCAATGTGAAAAAAATATCAACAAGAATATGAAACAGTGGTGGAAAGATGAATTTATTATTCAGATAATATTATATTATTCAGATAATATTATTAATAATTCAGAGCCGTGCTCATTTAAGAGAAGTGTGATATATAAATTGTATGAATTTTCTAAGCAGAAAGGAAGTTAGCAACATTATTAGCCTAAATAGGAGATATCTGAAATTAAAATTAGAGAATATCTTGCTCAATAATTTAACATAATTAAAATTATAGCTATTACACTCTGAGAGTTGCGGGAAAACACAAATACTCATGCAATTCAAAAGTTAAAATTTTTAATTCGAATTTCAATGGTTGGAAATAGATTTAATTATACAAATTCTAATAATTTGAACTTAATTACATATATAAATTTATATAAAGATGTCAATAATGAAATATTTTTGAAAATCTAATTTTTTCAAAGAAACAAGAATATTTTACTCGGACAGTATAGAAATTTTCATCTATAGAAATTATAATACATTATGAAAGTACTTAAACAACTAAAATGAGAAACAGTACAGTAAAAATCCACTTGGAGTAATAATTCTTATTACAATTGAAGTAATTCTTTTACTACATATTTAAGCAAAATCAACAGCATTGAAAATATTTAAATCTGAAAAAAAAAAAAAAATTAGAATTTTTTTCTTTAGAATTGGAAAATATTCAAATTAGGGACATTCCCAAATCTGTATGCAGATAAAAAAAAAAATTACAAATCCACATTTTCTTTTCAATGATTAAATTTGATAATAAAACTATATTAAAAAGAAAATTTCCTAAAGAAAGCATAATAAGTGCTTTGATATATTTATCAAATGGAAAAATAAAAACATTATAAAGGAAAGCATATTTCCCTGCCGAAAATTATATAAAACATTAGATACCTGTGAAAATCTTTGTCATTTTTTGGCAAATAATAAAAGCTTTATGATGCCATGTTTCTTTCACGCAGAAAGCATATTATATTCCATTTACTATAAGGCAATGTAATAAATTGTAGTCTGAAGCATAATCATTTCTACAGATTTATTGATTGTGTTAACATAAATTAAATCTGAAGAGATAGAACACAAAGGACCCATAACACCAGGTGATGTATCCTGCGATGTATTGATTTTTTTTTCCATCAAATGAATGATGCTCATTTATTATTTACTCAAAGTACAAACTGGAAAATTTCATTGCAGCATCTCCAACAGGTTTCATCTATCTTGATAAAATATCCAGCGAACACTTTTTAAGACTTTTTTAATGGCAATATTTAGGGAGATTGATGTTATTATTAATGGAGCAAACCTATACTCTAAAATATGTGAATTTGAGATGGTAAGAACTTCTAACGCTTTTTTCTATCAAATCTAACTACCTTTTGATTTTTATTAACTGATCATGTGAATCATTTGAAAAATATGTAATCCTGCAAATACAGATCATATTCATATTAATTTTTCAACCTTCAATTTCTTGCTAAGACAGCTTGATTACTAAAATATATATCCTTGTTCTTCTTCATGTCCAAAAGATGATAAGTAATATTTATGATAAGTTTAATGAGACTAAAAAAAAAAAAAAAAAAAAAAAAAAACACTTTTCTACCAATGCTTCCGATTATTAACAGCAAAGCCTTTTCAGCTTAGAATATCTTTATTTCCCCAATTATTTTAGAAATGTCTAAACTATTTCTACAGCTTCTTTCATATCGAAAATGTTTGTCAAACACATTCAAAATCAAGCAAAGAGTTTTGAATGAAATTTATTATAAAACAAAATAATAAAATCAATTCTTTGCATATGTTTTGTTTTTTCATTTTTGAGGAAGGAAAGAAAGAGATCAAATAACAACAATAAATCAAATATATATATTATGCTAAATTTTAAAACTTGCTGATTTTATATTTAGAAATTGTATAGGTACTATAAACTGCATACAAACAATATTATGACTTCATCAACTAGCAATCTATTCAGATACTTTTTAAGAAATTCATTATATTAGAAACATACCCTTCTTCCTTGCAGCCAAGCCTTTTACCCACATCCCTTTGAAGCAGACCTTCCAAAAGATTTTTTAGCTCAACACTAAAACTGTCAGGCAATTCAACATTCTGTAATTATAACAATAAATGTGTAAGAAAAGCTAAAATATTATTTTTACATTATTCTTATTATATTAAAAAGGATAACATATTATTAATAAAAAAAGAAAGTATCATATATTTCACATTAACTGGTAGATGTTATAGTATAAATGATTGAAAACTATTTTTAAAACAAATAACAAGGCTTCGAGGCTTTTTCCATTATAATTTCAAAGAAAATCTTTGATTATCTTTTTATCCCCTTAATTCAACCTTCGGTAAAGAGTAACAATTTTTCATCAATTTAGATGTCTTATATTAATTACTTATTTAAAATACATGGTAAAATCATCCTATTTTTTTATTCAGATTGATGTCAAAATATTTTTAATATAATTTTGGTATGCTATTAAAAATATGCCAAAGAGTAAAGTAATTAAAATTAAGAAAAGAAATTAAATTTAAAAAAATTAATTAATTAAATTAAGAAAAAAAGTAGTTGAAATTTAGCATTCTCATATAAAATTGTTATTATGGCAGATAAAATATATTCAAAGCTTTATATGTACATTAAATATTTAATCTACTAATTCATATACTTCACCAAATAATTTTTATAGCAATAATAAGAGGTGTACGTTCAGACTACATAAATTAAATCCAAAAACATTTCAATTCAAAAAGAATATGATTTTGTAGATTTTTAAGAAGAAAATTAAAAAAAAAAACATTAAGATTTAAAAACTCTAAATGGCAAGTGAAATAGTGCACAAGCACAATATAGGGTGTTCATTAATTATTGTCGGGGTTTCCGTACCTCATAACTTTCGAATAAAAAATATTACGCAAAAACCGATTACGTATTCGTAAATTACAACTCAAAGAATTTTATTAATGATATTAAAGTGTAAAGCTTGCACAATTTGCACTTTGTAGGCATTCAGCTGAAGGCGATTATGTATTCGTAAATTTGCTGAACAAATTTTGACTTTTGATAATCGTGCGGGTTCTCCGAGCCCCATATTCTACAGTTATGTTTATTCACTTTTTCTGACACATGAAAAGTGGATTCGTCACTGAAGAACCATTTCCGAAGGTAATTTTCATCATCCTCAATTCGAGTCAAAATTTGTTCAGCGAATTTACGAATACATAATCGCCTTCAGCTGAATGCCTACAAAGTGCAAATTGTGCAAGCTTTACACTTTAATATCATTAATAAAATTCTTTGAGTTGTAATTTACGAATACGTAATCGGTTTTTGCGTAATATTTTTTATTCGAAAGTTATGAGGTACGGAAACTCCGACAATAATTAATGAACACCCTATATATGCATAACGAGCATTCAAATACATTATTTTTTTAAAGGAACTGTGTGACAAACAGGACAATACTTGCCAAAATGAAATGCAAAATTGGGACATATTAGTAGACAACAACCAGTTTTTGTACAGATTGCAAAATATTGTTCTTTTATTTCAAACAAAAATAATTTCTGGAAGCAAATTAAAATAGAAATCATTTGAATAAAAATCAACGTACCATGGTCAGTGTCATTCTATCTATTTCATGCTTATCTTTTGTTTTATGCTGCCTGAATGGGCTGTGACTGAAAAAAAAAGCAAATACAAATTAAGAAAATGTAGAATTTTTGTGACTATCTTTTAAAATTTATCAATTATTTCCTCATTTTTTAAACGATAGATGCAATGCTTCAAAAATTTTAAATCAGCACATAATTTTATCTACATATACAACTAAAATAGAACATTTTGTAATAATAAAAAAAATTTTAATTCAAAAATTATTATTAATGTGTACTATTTATAAAATTTTATTTTGGAAAGCATCCATTTAATAATTTATTAATTTTATTACTTATCAAGTAATCATAATAAAATGTTCAATTATATCTGCCTTCAACTTATATTCCATATTCATAGAAGCAAAGACAGCATTTCGTTTCAAATAAAATACATTCTAAATACAAGATAAACTTATAATGGAAAGTTACAATTACCCAGAAATCAATTTTGCATTACTTCAAAATATTAAAAAGATACCAATGTAACTAAAAAATAAGATTTAAGAATTTGACTATTTTCTTTATTTTTTAGTATAATAGTAATTTTCAAATAGAAAAAACGAGAATATTATTTAAAGACACTTTTTAAGAGACAACTTGAGCTGTCTCTGTTGAAATGTCTTAACAACTATCATAACTTAAATTCTATACTTATTGAAATAAAACATATAAAATAAAATATACTTAAATATAAATACTTAAAATAAAATATATTCTTAATCCATATGAGAAACATGACAATAAAAGTTTAAATTTTCTTATATAACATAAAGCTGTAATATATATGTAAAATAGAAATACCAACAACATTATATATTTAAAGCTCCAATAAAGATAAATTAAAATTTATGGAAGGATTGCTATAGGTTTATAAATTCCTAAAATGAAATACAGTAATAAAAAAAGAATAAAATAAAGCATATATAAAGCAGAAACATGGTAATAAATCTGAATTTTTTAAAAGTCTTATGTAAACAACCAATTTTAAACTAAAAATGGCACATTATGTGAAAATAAATAGGAAATTGAGTTACTTAACTAGTTTATTTATCACAAATCAAGTGATAGACACACACACACATACAAAAATAAATAAATATTAGGAGTGAAAAATAAAAATAAATACCCTTTAAGTAGCTTGTATAACATACATCCTAAGGAGAACCAATCTGCACTAGAATCATAAGGTGTTCCTTTTGATAATACTTCAGGTGCCATATAACCATGAGTACCCCTAATTGTCAATAGAAAAAAAAATCAAATTTTAATAAATTAACTACAAAAAAGAATACAGAATAATAAATACATAATACAGAAATACATAATACAGAAGATAATAAATAATACAGAAGATAAAACACTTACACACTAGCATGGGGTTTCCGCTTTGAAAAATCACATGCAAGTCCCAAATCAGATATGCGAGCATGACCATGTTCATCAAGTAGAATATTAGCTGGCTAAAATATAGAAAGAAATGGAAAAAATTAATGCACATGGTAATGAACATTTTTGAGAAAACTAAAAATAAAACATCAAGGGCAACAGGAGAAAATATAAAAAGAAAAAAACATGGTATCATAAAATAACAAATATGAAAAAAAAAAAAAAAAAAAAATAGCTGTATATATATATATATATATATATATATATATATATATATAAACATAAAATTATAAGTTTGAAATGGTTATTCTCATCAATTCCATTTAAAAGCACAGTTATATCTGAAATTCCCAATCAAACTCTACTTTTATTCCTACTGTAAAATAATTTAATATACTGTCAGGTAAAAAAACTGGAATATAAAACTATTCAAAGGAATTCATTCCTTTAAACTATGAAATGAAGTTCAAATAAATTGATTAGAACTTTCATTGTTCGAACTGAAGGGGACATCATCACATCAGATAATCAAAAATTTGGATAGTAGAAACTACATTTCAAATTGAATCCTCTCTTTCAACACAGTTTTATCAATTTATTTATTTAAAATAATAATATAAGCCCATAAAAACTATTACATATCAACAACAAATTCTTTCATTAGTAATCTAATTTCTTATAAGAAAACTTACAAATATTAACTGATTTTTGTTATTTTCTTCCTATTTTTCCAATGATTCTTTGCTGTGATACATTGAAAAAGATATTCTTCCCCATTCAACAATGCTAGACTCCCCACAATGGTATTAAATTCTAAAAAATTTCCAGTTATTTTTTCCCCCCATGAAAATGAATGAGATTTGTACAAGTCAGTATGAAGTTGTTTATCAATTCAATCAGTTCTTTTTTCTCTCCAAATAAATATTTCAGCTATAGTGGAACACCTTTTTTTCACAAACAACTGTTTCCAGAAAATTTAGCTCTAATGGCAACATTGACATCCTTTAAAAAAAAGTCCTCGACTATATTAAAATAGCATAATTTTTTTCATATCAACATGGTTAAAAGAGCTCTCAGTTGATAGAGAGTAGATAATTGAGATTATGTAACATGCTTTGTTACACTCAGCATATGATCCCATAGTCAATAAAATGTTATCATGGACAAAACATTCAAGATGAAGTTTTCTAAATACTTAATGATTCAAGAGCATTTGAACAATTGTATTTAAATGGAAATTATATATAAAACCATAAAAAGGAAATGTATACGATAAAAATTAACACAGAAAGTAATTTCCAGAAAACATGATAAATATTATATCCAAATCCATTTGTTATGTTTTTATCTGAAATTATTTCAGATAAAATTTGTCCTTTCACTCAATAAATTTAAATGTAATAAAAGAGAAATAGCACTCTAAATTATAAATTAATTTCATGCTAATTGTTCTAAAAATTCTAACCTTGAGATCTCTATACACAACAAAACGTTTGTGCATGTGTTCTAGTCCTAATATGACTTCAGCTGCGTAAAACCTCATTTCCTGCTCTGCAAACGTACCATGTTGGGATAAGTGGTAATGTAGATCTCCACCTAAAATTAAAACAAAACGGTTTTTTTTTAAAAATTGCATTTGCAGATTTATGGGCACAGAACAGTGAAAAATATATTTATGTACAGAAACAAGCTGAAGTGAACAGATTGTCCATGAAGATAATATGTTGAAAAAGATGAATGAAAAATATGACAAAAGAAAAGAAATACAATCTGAAACATTGCGACATTGATATAATTACGTTTATTTGTTCTTTTGATATTTTAGAAGTGAAATATCTTTGAAAGGGTTTCTGACAAAATTAAATATTTTGAAAATGCAACTGATTGAGTTGCTGCTTGACCGATCAAAGTAATTCATTAGAAAAAAGATGAATTGGATTGATATAAAAGTCCTAATTTGGAGCTTTCTGAAATTAGTGGTTAAAAACAAGAGCTGTTACATATTTTTGGTGACAGAGAATTAAAAGCAAATAATAGTTATTAAAAATGAATGTTTCCAATTTAAATTTATTATAATGAAAGATTTTAAAATAATAAAAATATTATTATTGTACTTTTTTAACAAATTCTTAGATAATAAAATAGGAAAAAAAATATTAGGAATAAGCAAACTTCATGGCTTAATCTAAAAACTAAGCTGCTAAAAATTGTTCAAAATCTACAGCCTGGCAAAAAATACATTAAATTAAAAATAAAAGCTATCAGTCAAATATTAGGATGCCCAGTTGCCATAAAATTGTTCTTAAAAATTATGCTATACTCAACTCGTTCAGAGCCATTAATAAATTATTTTTCTTTATGAAAACAATGTTAATTTGTATATACATAAGAAGAAAAAAAAAATCAAAATTTATGCTACCATCATTTGTTTTTATTAGAATTAAAAAAAAAATGCACTTCTATTAACAGAGCATCACCAACTTGAGAAAAAAGCTTTAAAGAAGATACTTTTATAATTAAAAAGACAACTTAAAGGATTTCCTTATTTGATTAAAGCTCTTTAAGATGTCTACTAAAAAAACAATACCCCCCCCCCTATTTTTTTTCCAGCACTCCCTTAAAACCTTTATCAAAACAGTTGCTATGTTGATAAAAGTTCTAGATTTAGCATGACTAAAAAAACTTTTTATACTGTCATTAAGCATTGAATTTTTAAATTTATATTTAATTTAGATTTCAAAACAATAATACTAAAAGGCATTTAGTGTCTGAGATACCAAATGTAATGATTTATGTGAATAGTTTTCTATGCAATACGAACTTTTAAAACAGATGCTCATCCAGTCTCTTCAAAAAATATAACTTCATCTAATAATAAATTTAAAGTCCATGGTAATATTGGATATTTCTGACCGATTTTCCTTTAAGAAATAAATTCAAAAGTAGCTAATTTAATTACATAAATGAAACTTGGAAAATCAAAGTTCCCACAACTAAGTTTAACGTTTCATATCTAAAGTAAAAGATTCATTGTAAGATTAATCTATTTCATCTATTCTAAATCTAATCATTCTAAATCATCAATATTCTAAATCATTCTATTCATCTAATCTATTCTAAAATTAAAAATACATCAAATTTCAATGTGGAATGTATCCGTAGAAACTGGCATCTTTTAAATTATTTAGTATCAATACAAGATTACTCAATGATAATTGATTTATTAACTTTTTAACTGCACATATTTTTAAAAAATGATAGATTAATTAAATGATACTAATTATCCAATATTTATTTATAAAAGCATTTCTAGAGACACTGAAAATACTATCCTTTTGTCTAGGTCTAGCTCTTGGGCAGTTTTAAAACATCAGTTAAAAGCAAGAGAGTTTACAGTTTATCAAAATAAACAGTTTTCTAATACAGGGTGCACATTTTTTACTAAAAGTGATGAACTATCTCCTTATACACGGAACCACAATTAAATTATCATTTTAATAATCTAGTTAATAGATCAGAGAGATATGGGGGAAAAAATCCCTATATAACATATGATTAAACATTCTGAGAACTCAAAAACAATTAGAGAAATAAAGCATTGAAATTACCGTTCATTAGATCCAAAATGAAGCATAATTTATCTGGGGTTTGAAATGCATAGGTCATACATACAATAAACGGACAGCCTTCCTGAAAAATACATATAAAGACAATTATTAAAAGCCAATGAGCCAAAATGAATTCTTTATTCACTTCAAACTTATTCATACTATATAAATTAGACATTTTAAAAAGGAAATTATTATCTTAAACATATCTTTTCAGCATAGCGGAAATAAATATTCAATAAGATATAAATAAAATATGTCAATTATAGGAAAGCATTAAGGCAATCATTTGAATAACACTTAAATGCATAATTTAAAGCAAGGAGAAAAAAAAGACAGTAATGGATCTCTTCAATGGTTACTGGCACTCTGCCTGAAACAAATATATTTCTATCAAACATGCAATGCCTTTTTCTCAGTAATCAGAGAAAAGGGAACCTATAGAATTTTTTTTCTATGCTATTTCAGAGAAAAAGAAATGCAATCTCAATTTTTCATGGAAAAAAGGCTCTATTTAGAAAACTATTTTCCATAAAACTCCAAATGGCAACATTAGTTTCCCCTTTTTTTTTCATTTATTACTAATTACCTAACTCTTAAATGAATTCAAAATTTACTTTCACCTATTAATAATGAATCTCCTCATTTTAATTATATTTGTTTAAAAGAAAACTTTACTGGATCTTTGAAATTTATAACTAATGATTTTTTTTCTCATTAATAAAAATAAAGCTTTAACCAAGGAAAAATCATAGCTTCTACCAAGGGGGAAAAAATCAAGCTAGAATTATACTTACTCCAGTGCTCACAAGAGAAAGCATTATCCTCTCATTTAATGCTAAAGTTTCACCTTGTTTCATTTTTATCCGTTTTTTATCAAGACACTTCATTGCATACCTATTAAATACATTAAATAGTCAATAAAGGAAATAAAAACAAAAGCGAAAAAAAAAGAAATGAAAAAAAAGAGTAACTATATCTCAAAAATGCAATTATTTCTATTAATCAAATAGATAACAGAAAATCATGTGGAATTATGTACAGGTTTTATTGTTATGCAGAATTATGTGTTCGTTTTATTATTATGTAGAACTATATGTAGGTTTTATAATCAAATAGAATTATGAGCTAGATTTATAATCATATAGAACTATAAATCAAGAATTTAATATATTTAAATACTTTGCATGAATAATTAGACTTTAAGAATCTATTTTTAATTATATCAAGACCGTCATTTATTTAACATAGTAAAAATAAATGGTAAAACTTCCGCCAAATAACATAATATCATTTTTTTCAAATTCGTAAGCCAGTGACAGTTGTTTTAAAATCACAAAAAGTGTGAAAACCATATTAGCTTAATAACTTAAATATGTACAATTATAATTGAATTTTTATTAGTATGTTTCTCACATCAAGATTGGAACTTAAACTATATAAGTCGAATAGGATATAAATGTACAAGCTATTTCACAAAAATTTGAAAGCTATTCAAGAAATCTTCAAAGGGGGAAAAGGGGGGGGGAGACATGTCATACATTTTTCCAGTATCAGCTTTCCGGCAACCATAAACTTCACCAAATCCTCCACGTCCAATGATTCGATGAACACTGAAGTCATTCATTGTTAACTGCAATGATGAAAAGTAATATATAAGTAAACATGATGGGGCATTTTGTTTTTGATAATTCTCAAATAATAACAAAATAAATTTAAAAATAGACACATAATAGAAAATGATATTTACTTGTATGTTAAGCTCTAAGTTTTTCCATTGGCAAAACCTTGTGTATTTTTCACTAAAAGAAATTCAGGGATATAAATCAGAAACAGATAATTCAATATATAATTTTTAAAAGTTAGATAAAAGGTCATATAGTTTAATAAGTACAAAGTAGTTTTTACTCTGAAACTTATAAAATAATAATAGTACTTTACTTTTAAATCAAATAACTCATACAAAAAAAAATAGCCTACTAATATTAATTAAAGCTATACAAGTAAAAATGCATAAAATGTTTGTACTTACCTTTCAATAAACTTAGTAAAAATTTCACCTCTTAATAAACTAAATATTTCTTCTATATATGGCTGAAAGAGCAAAGAAGCAAGTTTTAGGATCAAATTAGTTATAAATCGTTATCATATCATCAGTAAATCCTTCAAAATAAAAAGTAAAAAGAAATTCACCTGAAATAAATTAACTGGAACTTCATTTTTCATTAGATACTTTTGTACATAACTAACAGATTCTTTGGAATAATCCTAAAATATAAAAGCACAAAAATTACCAAACATTAAACTAATATTGCATATCAAAAGACAGAAAAATATCAGAATTTACACATAAGATAATATAGCTAATAAAGAAATACAAAATCAGCATAGCACAAGAAGAATCCATACTAAAATAATTCAAATATAGTACCAGAAGAAATACAGAATAAAATAACTGAACAATATGTTCTTAAAAATTAGTTCTTGAAACTACATTGAAAAATACTTCAAAAACAGAAGAAAGGCTAGATTTGCATTAAGCAGAATTTCTCTATAAAGGAAATGTTAATTATAAATTTTTATCGTTAAGATATATAAAACAGCAGAATTCGCCTTCAGCAATAGAATGATATTTAGTTTCAAAAGAAAAGAAAAGACATTAGTTTTTTGAATAATAGTATTCACTATTGTACTACATTATACAGCAATCAAAATATGATTAATAGTAGTATTGAATAGTAGTAGCAATATCTACTATTCATTTTGACAAATCTGCATATTTTACCCCCCCCCCCCCCTGAGTTTGAAAAACAAATTTTTAGAAAATGTCAATCTACCAGTGACAAAGATGACTCAAAACTGCTTTGAGTTAGATGGATTAAATTTGGTATACGGTCTTTACTTTAAATTTGTAGATTTCTATCAAATTTTCAGCAAATTCGTTCGGAAGAAGTCTGTTCAGATATTCAAATATAAATTAACACTATAACTACAAAATGAATAGATACGCCAATACTTGCATAGTAACGCCAATATTCTGCAGGGCGTTGCTCAAATGTTGTGCCCTTGCATCAATAGAAATATATTGATTAATATTGTAGGAAAACTGTGTGTGTCTTTAATTCGTGCAAAGAGGCTAAAGTTTGAGGGTAATAAACACCAATTTTTCCTTTATCCTTTACTTCTTAATATACAGACTGCGGTTTTTTTTGGTTTCTAATGACCTCTAAATACTTCAGTTCAGATGCCTGGTGAAAGAAAAATTATATTTAAAAACGATGCGTTATATTTTGAGATTTATGACAATCTTTTTGACAAAATAAACATAAATCAACACGCACTAACTGATTGGGAAAAGATGTCGATAGCCCTCGATTTGTAACCACCTTCTCGTGATGAACTCTAGATCGTGTGCAATTGGCTAAGAGCGGCAAAATTATGTATTTTTAACAAAATAGAATGCATATTATTCAACCAGCAATAATAGAGTTCCATAATTTAAAACACCACCATGCATGTACATTTTTTTTAAGCCTCACTTTTTTACCTTAATTCTGAAATTTCATTTTTTTTAGAGAACTTAAAATAAAGTGCATGATTTATTAACATAATTTTTCCGATAACAGATAACTAAATGAAGTACTTAGAAGCTCTATCATAAAAATTATCTCTATGATTTTAAACTCAATTCTTTTTAATCAAATTTTCCAAGCTTTAAGCTTTAAGAAGATTCACAGTATAAGTTTTTTTAAATAATTTTTCGCTAATTAGCATGCATAGCCACAATTCTTGAGCTCTATTAGAACTCAATTTTAAAAAAATCGATTAGTAAACACTTTAGTAACTATCCACTTAGGGATTTTGTTAAAAATTGATGCAAGTCTATAATTTTGGTTTGAGATTACATACGAGATTTCGTTTAACTCCTTCTGTCTTTCATTAACCGTATTCACATATAGATAGGTACTTTTTTGTATACTTCAAATGCAAAAAAAAAAAAAAAAAGTATCCATTTGTAACATGTCATAGAAAGCGAAACAAAGTATCTTATTTTTATAAACTTATTTCATATGTACACGTGTAATTTTGTCCGCCTCTTATCAATCGATTTTTCGTAATAGGACAACACAAAAACAGCCCATTCAACGATAAATTTTCCTTTTCTTATAAAATAAACCCGATTTATTAATTAATAACTACATAATAACTGAATCAAAAGAGCAGAAAAAATCATAACCCGATTGTAATAAACCTGGACAAGAAATGCATTAATCACATATAAGCCTATTTCTCAAAGTATGAATGGATGAATGCTGTAAATTAATAAACGGAGAAAGAAAAAAACTTTCACCGGTGGAATTTTTCTGTAGCAGGGCTCCACCACACAAAAAAAGAACAGAAGTGAGTGAATAAGAAAATATGGCACAAGAGTAAATAATAAAAAAAAAAAGAACGACTCAAGAATAATAAAAAGTGACAGTAAAAGCGCAGTGAAGACGAAAGGAAAGAAAAATGAAGGGGAAAAAATGAACAGAAAGTAAAAGACAAAAATTCTTCTAAACAATCTTAAAAAATGTTTCGATTTAAAGATTAAGTAAGTGAAAAATGTTAAGACAGGATTAAGGAAATAGTTTGGCGCCGAGAGTAAAATAACTCTTCGAAATTTCGTGCAAGGTAGGGGCGGGGAAAGCAGTCAAACTTTCACGCTTTCCTGCAGAATAAATCTCATTTGTTCTTCTTCAAGACGAAGGGTACCTTTTCTTCCCCCTCCCCCTTTCCTACCCTTGTCGCTTCTACTAGCTCTATCAAGAAAGAATATTTTCTTTGTAGTAGTAAGGGATGAACGCTTCTAAAATTAAATTTACGAAGAACTGACAATATTTGATATCAATGGTTAAGCATTGAAGCTCCTTTTTATTTGGAGACAAGTGGCGTGATCATAGTCAATGGCAACTCAAGTTGGCACCTCGGTGATGTGCCAACTTAAATAGTCCTGATGATGACCATACTGCATTTAAAAGTAATCAAAATATGATAGTATGATAAAATATGATAACTTTCTTCAAAATAAATATACCATATTATTACCTGGATTTTTTTTTATGTAACCTTTCACTATTTTCCTATAATGAACGAGTTTTTAAATTCAAAATAAATAATCACGCATGTAAGGGTTAAACGAGATTATTATTAGAAAAATCCCTAGAAAAAAAATGTTGCGTAATTTTTTAGTAAGAAAAATAACAAAGGCAATCTAATAAAATGAAAAATTTATCAAGTCCACACACATACACACACGCGAATGGATTTGGCATATGATTTTTAAAACAATAAGAAAACATCAAGCAAAGTGAATACTTCAAAAGTATTAAATTAGAATTCTCCCCAATAATTATTGCAAATAAACAATAGATACCTTGGCGAATAAATCAATCGAACACTTTCTATTTCATTACGAACGATGGTCAGAATATAATGATTACAAAAGAATATTTCAACTTTGAAGGGCAGTATCTCGCAATTGCACAACTTAAGGGCAAATTCTGTGACCATTGTGAAGGGGACACCTTGAGGTATCTGTTTGTCGAATTATGTTACTAGGAATATCCTCCATCGAACTACGAGAATTTATAGTTATTTCATTTCGCGTCACGATGGCAATCGCGTAGTATGAAGTGTTCGATGTTATTGAATTTGCTAAAAGTAAACAGGTCGACACTGTTCTATATGCATTTATATGTAATTTGCTCTCTCGATAGATAAAACACCGAGCGTTTATGCATATTTTGATAAACGTTGGCCTTTTACAAATCAATCCAATTAGAATGTGCACTGGATTCTTTAAGAGTTCATTTTGAAGTCAGAAATCAGGACCCCAAAACCTTTTCACGTGTCTCTAATACATGTGTTATCCTCTCCTTGGGGGAGCCCCAAAGGGCCAATATTTTACAGACGTTTAATACGTAAATATTTGGCTGTATTATAGCAAAATAGGGATTATCTTGAATATGGCTCCCAATAGATTTCATATTTTTGTAATCACAAATCTAGAAAATTAATTATTAAAAGGAAATGATCGTCAAATGGAAATCACAAATTTTATTTTTATCGAAAAGTTTGTAATTACTTGAATGGCATCTCTGATATCTCCAAAAGATTCTGATCATTTTCCAACTAAACAATTCCAATTTTTGAATGTCAGAACTAGTGTCGGATTTGCGTATAACATATACATATAATCTATAGCACAGGGCATTCGCTTTCTTGCCCCTCCCACATCAAAACTTATCCGAATGAACAAAACAAAATAAATAAAGCAAGCAAGTATAAAAACAAAATTAGAAGGGATTTGTGAAGGACTTGGTGCTTTATGCCAAATATATACAGAAGATTAAGACATAAATCTTATAGATGGATTCGAGCTTTTTCAACAATATATTAGGCATAGTCAAGATCATGGTTCAAATTAGCATGGTAATCTGACGCATTAAGATCTGTACAGGATAATATTCAATAATCATGTCCAATCAGCATTCCTTAATTCAGAAAAAAATTGATATTGTTCTTTAGTAATGTTATCTGCAAATTGCCCAGGAGAAATATTTTTCTCTTAACTGAACATAATAAAACCAGCGGGAATGGTCCCCCTAAAATTTTCTCGCATACTGTAATAAACTTGTAACGCCACAAAACCCATATATGGCATTGGCGTACTATAGTTACGAAATATTAACTTTGGCTTGAATATAGCATTTTTATTGAATCCATTCTGTCATCCTTGACGACAAGCCACAAAAATCAGTGTCGTCACAAGTTGACGGCAGTCACAAAACCCCATCCAGCTCTCTTCGTTTTGTAATTAACGTTTTAACTTATATTCGAACAGCCAGACAGATGGACTTCTTCCTCTGAACAGATTTTATTCAAAATTTGATAGATATCTGCAAATTTGGTGTAAAGACCGCATACCAAATTTCATCCATTTAGCTTAAATCGTTTTTCAGCTTCTTTGTCACAGACAGATGGCCACTTTCCAAAAATGATTTTTAACTCGAGAAAGTCTAAAACGTACAGATTCGTCAAAATCTTGAGTTCGAATTCTTTGACGATTACCGCACTTTCTCTACACTACGTATACGAGAAAGTAAAAAATGAAATAACAATGACTAAAGATAAATTATATTCCCTTTATCTCATTTGCATGAAAGGAAACAAATGACCCATTTTAACATTTGATGATATCATCGGTGATTTTGCCCTGGAAAAGGCCAGAAAGAAAATAGTTTAATATAATTCTTTAATCCTTATAGCATGTGCGATTATCTTAATAACATGATCAAGAATCTTTAATCCTTACAACTCTTAATCCTTGTAATTCCTTAATCCTTATAACATGTGTAGTTAATACTTTTAACATGATCAAGAGATTATATCATAATCCTTTAAAATTGCATCGTTTAAAAAGATTTTTTTTTTTTTTTTTTTCCTTTCACCAGATTTTATCTTGAATAAAAGTGATTTTGAATTAAAGCTTTATTTTTCCAATATCAATATACTCAAACTTTATTTCAGCTTATACCTCTAGGTATGGAAAAAATGACATTTGCCACGACGTTGAACATCTAGATTTATAAAGAACATCATATCACAAATATCTTCCCCATCAAGTTTAAATCCACCCTTGGTCTGAATATTTTTCTTTTTCACAAACTTTAAAATTATACTATTAGAAAAATGTTTAAAAGTAACACGAAATCAAGACTTTGACGAAATATATTTTTCTTGGATAACTTTTAGTCCAAATAAGACCAAAAGTAAAGCAAATTCAGATTCTTACAAAGGAAACTTGCTGTAACATATCACATCGGACAAAATGTTATTAATACTTGCACGCACATCTTCTGATAAAGACATGCCAGTCACATGTCACATAAGCGATTTCTCCAAATTATTATGGGAGGAAACTAAAGCCATAACTATGACGTATCTAAAACAAATGATGCCAAAACATTCAATCAATTTAAATAACACAATTTATAAAATAGGGAAACAAACGTTAACGAAGATCCAACATTCTTTAGACTAGCATTAACAGTCATATCAGTGTTTTCAATAAAATCTAAGATTAATGTTAATATGTAATCATTACGTTTTTTAAAAATTGATTTTAAGCAGTATATATACGTTCTTTACTATTTTTTCCTTTTAAGAAAAATATCAACCATCGCCTCGCTTTTGCAATAACAGGAAAACATGAATGCTTTTAAATTTGGGACAAAATCCACTTAATTATTCAGCTCATTCATAGATCGTATTCATTTTCGATAAGAAACGAAATCTTGCTATACAAACAAATACTTTGCCCCATTTTCACACACGTAATCCAAATCTGGATATTTGACGCAAATATGCTCAAAAAGAAAATTCAAATTCTGCATGGTAAAATTCTCCGTAATCATGACGAATATGTCATGAATTGTTGGAAATAATGCCATACATGACATCATGAAAAACGCCAGAAACTGTATTGGAAATTCTTTAAATAAATCAAGTGTGAGCCAAACACGATTATCAGCTATTAAACAATCTTCGTCCACAATGAAAGGGGAACATGTACATCCATATGAGATTTCGACATTGGCCGATTCCGTTAAATCATTCTGAAACAACCTGAGCTGAAATCTTTAATTTAAAATCTTAACCTCAATATTGGTCGGATTTTTTTCAACTCACTTCTGAATCTTATTTTAAACGGCTTCTGTAGCCAAACTTAAAATAACGCATCGGCTAAATTTCCGAGGTTCTAACAAAATGTTTCTCATTAAAATTTGAAGAAAAATACATTAACTCTGTCAATCAAACGAATATCTATGTATTAAAATCATGAATGAATCTAATCTTTACCACCTTTTTCCGAATCGTCTTCAGTTAATTATTTCATCCTATTCGATGCCAAACCTATGTCCATCCAAGGCTTTTTATGTCATGGAATATAAAAAACTTGCACGGGTCAAATACTGAGCGAGATATCAAACGGAAAAAATTAAGGATTGATTATTTCAATAAAGATAATTTGAAGCGTTGGTGGTTACTTAATAAGTGATTAATTTTCTCCTGCAATTCACGGTCTTATCTGCCATTTATGAAACTTATTTCTTAGTAGCAGTCATTTTCATTTTTAAATGGTCGCAATGTATCTCACTAAGACAAAAATAAACTCTATAATTAACTTCCTTTATAACTATAATAATTAGTTCTAACAAGAATGAAAATTGAGGATTCTGTTCGAAAATTTGAAAATATGCAAAATATATTCCATAATATGTTCAAATAATATATCAGTTCCTTTATAACTCCAATTAGTCCAAACAAGAAAGAAGAACGAGTACTTGGCAAGAAAAATAGAAACTATTAAACATTCATAATATAAATAGATAAAGTTTTAACCTAATCTGGCATGAGTATCTATTAGATATTGCGATTAACACAGGATTTAACCATTGAAAACACAATGCGCATGGCATTATATCCTAATTAAACATACGAGTCATCTAGGCATAAGATGTTACAGCCATTTACGATTGCAATATTTGGTATTTTAATATGGCTCTTTTAAAGCTTACTATGTGAACAGGCGGGAGCGTTGAAATGCCATCAGGAGATCGCTTGAAATTTAAATGCACTGTATCTGAAATTGAACAGTGTTTCTTATCATGGAAAATAATGAAGTTGCTAAATTAACATGAACATATCAGACAACAATGAAACATGTCGGAGTCAGCAACAAGTGATGAGTGCTAACTCTAGTCTCTAATCTCACTGAAAAGTGCAAATTTAAAATATCTAATTCATTCCTCAGGTTTAACCTTTAGAAAATACAGACATGTAGATAGATATAACTCAAACTATACATAAAGTTTAGACGATAGCAGCATTTGCTTGTAACCAAAAAGTTAGACAAAAACACAATAACGAAGTATGTACAACTTGATTGAGAAAATGTGCTATTATAACTAATTTATTGTAAGCATACCGACTGAAATAAAGAGAATTGCAATTGAAAAAAACTTTCCCCAGAGAAACGAGAGGACATAAATTTATACTCAGGCAATTTTCGATCCTTAAGTCACACTTATATCTTTGCCACAAGGCTTTTTGAAAACACTCATGGATATGTCTAAAAAGTTTTTCCACCCGATAATGAATAATACTTTAAGAAGATCATTCACATTTTTTTTCTAAAACTCTATTTTCAGAGCTATAAAGTAAACCTTTAAGTTCTGATTTTTTTTAAAAAAATTCTTTTCCTTATCTTAGAGAGTAAAATTATTTTGAAACGAAATATCAGTAATACGAACTGGTAATTTATTTTAACTACGCACATATCTGTATAGCCAAGAAAAAGATGAAATAATTTTGGTTCACACATTGCAATTTGATAGGAGAAATAATGCATAAATGATAACAAAGCTAGCATAACAATAGTTCAATTATTTGTAATGTTATATGGATCATATAAAAAATACACATAAATGTTTTTTTAATAGGTACCTAAACTCAGCATTTATTTTTCAAATAATAATTCCTTTTACATTCTTCGTACTCATTTATGTACACTCATGTCCATAAATTAAGGATAATTCAGATTCATGTGGAAATCGAACTCTAAAATATATATATCACCCGTAAAATGACTATACACATCTTCAAAAATCATATGCAAATTGCAGGAAGCCACCAGATGAAACCGGTAGTACGTCACAATGACGAGAGTGTAAGAAAGTGATGTACAAGGAATACAGGCAAAGATCTAAAATTGTTCTCAAGCGCTTTATAAGCCTTTCATTGTAATAACCGTATAGTTATGACACAAAGGACTCATTTGGATGATTTTTTACATGGTAGAATTATCGGCCGTCAGGAATGTGGGCGTACCCAGCTGGAAGTATCCGAGGAATTTGGAATCGTCTAGAGTGTCATCCCCAGGCTTTGGCAACGATTCCAAGATGATGGTAATGTAAGTAGACGTTAGAGCACAGGTCGCTCCCGAGTTACAACGTCGAATGAGGACCGGTATTTGGCAGTTACTTCCAAAAGAAACAGACGGAGCACAGCATCAGACATGTTTCGTCAGCTCTCTTCAGTCACTGGTACGACAGTTTCAAGGCAGACCATGTACAAACGCTTAGGGCAGATTGGCCCATATGCTCGTAGGCCTGTCAGAGTGTTCCACTTACTGTAACCCACTGTCGCCTGCAGTTAGCCTAGAGTAGAGAGCATGTATCATGGACATCGCATCAGTGGGCTTGTGTGATGTTTTCCGATGAGTCCAGGTTTAGCTTGCAGTCTGATTCTCGCCGAACTTTCATATGGAGAGCGCCAGGTACCCGTTACCACCAAGAGAACATCATTGAATGACACCGTTACGGTGGTGCAGGATTGCTCGTTTGGGGAGGAATTATTCTGTGTCCCAGAACTGACCTGCATGTTCAAATTGGAACCATGACAGACCAAATCTATCGGGATGTCATTCTGAAACATGTACATTTGTTTCGGGGCGCCATGGGTGCAGAATTCGTGTTTATGGATGACAACGCCGTCCTCACCGTGCAAACATCGTAAACGAATGCCTTCGATCGGAGGATATCACCCGTATGGACTGGTCAGCATTCTCACCGGACTTGAATCCAGAAGAGCATGTGTGGGACATGCTTGGCCGACGAGTTACAGCCCGTCAACTACCTCTTACATGTTTACCGGAACTTCGGAGTGCACTGCTTGATGAGTGGTGTAATATCTCCAAAAAATAAATCGATAATTTGATACTCAGCATGCCTAGACGTTGTACAGACTGTATTGCATCGTCTGAGAGACATATGTGTTAACTATCATACCAACCATGTAATATTGGTTTTTGTAATTTTTTTTTTTTTTGGAATTTGTTTACATTTTTATCATTAATAAAAATTGCAATTTTTATTAATGATATCAAATATATAGCATCTTTTTTTGCTCTTTACCTTTTGTTTAATTAATAGGCTTTACAAATAAGTCACATTTGTTTTGCTTCCGACTCTTTCTTTTCCTGAACTTGCATTATCTTAATTTATGGGCATAAGTGTAGATTTAAACAACTAATATTAAAAAATAATCAATTTTAAAAATGAAATTGTATGGTACTGGATTAAAGAATGCAAAGGCATAATATGTGACGGCATAAATCTGAATTACTTCAAAAATGCATGTTTAAAAGAAAACCGCACTTCATAAAACTGTTATGGTTGTATTGTAGTGGCGATTCTAATCCCACTAAGTCCAGTATATCTAAAGCAAATCCATAAACGGAAACTCATAAAAAAAGTGAAATCGTCGCAAATTCTGTTTACCAAGATATAATGTTATTTAACAACTTTCGAATAATGCAGTTTGTGTCTGGTATATTAATGCCGTATTTCGAAGCAAATGAGGGCTATTCTGTGGAGAATCTCGTAATTTTGAATATATGTCAGATGTCAAGATTTAATAAATGAATCCCTCACCCCCCCCCCTCTAAATTTTCATGTCACACCAGCAAGAAGATATTTGACATTCAACATCAGATTTAACATCAGTTCATCAGTTTTATATGTACACCTAATAATAGATGGAAACGGACCAGAATTTAAACCTGATACCGAAGTTCAAATACAACCATCGAGCTACAGCGGCTGTAAGGCCACAGTTAAAGCACAGAACTTATACAGTTCTTCCACCACTACATCATTCTTTTAGTCACCAGCTAATGATAGATACTGCATTGTAAAAATATAAATTAATATCGAAGTTAATACATCAGTCTTTTATTCAAGAAGAACTTTTATTTATATCAATTATCTGAATATATTTTAATTGCAGACATTGCCATATTTCCCCTTTCCCCCTTATATTTCAAAGAAGCATGAAATAATAATAATAATCACACACACACACACACACACACACAAAAAAAAAAAAAAGAAACTATTCGATGCCTTAATAAATAAAAAATCATCCTTCCCTATATTTCTGCCTTTTAATAATTTTTCCACCCCCTCCTCCATTCTTGACTCAGAAGACAGTTTTTACGGTATCGATTATTCCCCTATTTTTCAATGGACGCCGAGTGAATGCACTTTAAGAATCAATTTCTCCTGAAAAGCGAGATCCGGCCTTTTGAAGTCTTCCTCGCTCTTAAGCACTCGATTCCAGAAAAAGGGTACTTTTTTTTTTTTTTTTAATAAAGTGAAGGGAGCTCTTTCTGCTTCTTAAATTAGAACGATTTTGACGTTTACTGTTGAGGTGTGAAGGTTCATTAGTGGACTGAAACGAAATGAATGGACTTATACCAGATCTTGCCTGCTGATGTCCAACTAAAAGGGTCATTTTAAGGCCAAAATCTGCGTCTTTTTTTCAGTTAGGAAAAGTTTTTTGTTTGCTTAGGAGGCTGTTTCATCAGGAAAGGATGATTTATTTACCATGCAGGATATTCCAATATATTTAACCGGATTTCATTATTTGCGAAATTTTAAACGTTTCTCTTGATTTTAACTTTTTTTTGCAAAGAATTGGACCACCATCTGCCAGTTTGACTGTAATAGTTCAATCCCATCTGATTCAAAGGATACAGCCAAGATTTAAAGTTAAAAGAAAGATCTCCCATGACTTAATTATCTCGAGTAGCTAGGTAACTTCTCAAGTAGAAATTCAAGTTAGCACTCATATATAATAGAAGATTGCCTTCCAGGAGTATTTTCAAGGGAAACTGGCCTACGGTTGTGTTCCACTAGTAAGAAAATTAAGTACCTTCCGACAGCCAACCGAAAGTAGGATTTACAATCAGCCAGCTACAATCCATCCAGTAAAATCATGCATGCGCAGAAACTGTACCAAACCGCAAACACTTATCCCATCGGGACAAGAAATTGATATTGCCTGCTCCTTCAACGCATGCGTGACTTGCCGGAATCTTGTTACTGGCTGAATGCAAACCCATCTTAACCACAGCAAACAATTCGTTGTTAAAGAGCCCAAAAGTATATTTTTTCATGAATATTGCTAGTTAACAGCGCAACCAGCACACTCATTTTTTAATTGCTTTAAGGTATGAAGCCGCCAGTGCGCATGATATAAATTAAAAATTGAAAAATATTTCAATTAATTCACTGAAAAGATAAATAATCTCAAGTAGTTAAGTTTATTGATTTATCTAGCAAATGTCTCAGCTAACAAAGGGGAGACTGGAAAACTCAATTAAAAAATATACATTCTAAGAGGATGTTCGCTCTTTTAGAAATAACTGTGGTAAAAAAAATAATCTTATTTTCCTTCAAATTGAAATTACCGTATCCTTTAATTGCCTTTTCATGTCTTTGCTTTTTTTTTACTAAAGCTGAGTTCAAATACTAGAAGTGCTCTCTGTTCTGTTTTCCGCTATACTTGCACGTAAAGCTTTTGCGTTTGTGTTATGCAACGAAATGTATACGAATTGTACAATAAAAACCCATGAAAGTGATTTTCTAAAACTTTCGAGAATATTCTTTAATAAAGGTGTTATATTACAAAGCCCCCCCCCCATTTTACTAAAAATTGTGATCCTTGAACAAAGCCGTGAATTCCAAGAGTGCTCAAATTTTTATTTTCAGTTTACATCCAACATATGAGTGTATTGTGTTTCGTAGTGATAAAAAAACATGTATACTCTGGACACTTTTTTTTGACTGACTGAAACCAAAAAAAACTACAATTTTATAAATAAAGTCACATACCTCATTTTATTCATCTAAGTCGTCGCATTTTTGAGTAATGACGTTTAGATACATTCAAATAAACAGATCCACAACCCGATTCGATTCAAAGTTTGATGTAAATGTACACTTTATATACGCAAACTGTGTACTGAATTTTATTCATCGAGCTCTATATATTCTATACTTTACAAAGTCTGCTTGTATTCGGATAGAAAAAAAAATCAATAAGAATGAATTTTGTTCAAACTTTGATAGAAATCTATAAATTTAATCTAATGAGTGCATATTAAATTTCACCCATCTAACATAAATACAGACAGACAGACACAATTCCAAAAATGTATTCTTCAGAATTAAGGAGAAATAAAACGAAGAGATTCGTCAAAAATCTTGAATCCTTTGTTTTCTCTTCGCATACAAGAAAATAAAAACAGTAATCAGCATAAAATAAATTACTGAACTCAAAAATGGTTAATAATTCTCCAATCCCCCTCTCCGTGTTCCTGTTTTCCAGTGATAATTTTAAAAACTAACATCTAAAGAATAGAATTTTTGGACTTTCTTTGATTGGATTTCGTTCAAAATTTGACTTTCACGTGTAGATCATACACCAAATTTCATTTGTCCAGCTCAAAACGTTCTTGAAATCATTGGATTCACAGACAGGTAGATACATTTCCAAAAATGTACTTCTGAATCAGGGAGGGCCAACATGGAAATTCGTCAAAATTTCAATTTTGTGAGGATTACAATTTTTCTTTTTGTATATTTCGTATATAAGAAAGTAAGAACAGAAGGCCTTAATGAAATAGTTAATAAATTGGAAACTGATCTGCAATTTTTTTAAAAAATCATATAACTAAAATCCATTTATCCTTGCAGTATTTTTTTAATTATCGGCTCAGAAGCACGAAAAACGGGCATACAGACAGGCAATTAATCAGAAAATATTTTCAGTTCAAAATTTGGTATACATCTACTGTCTGGAAGACATATTTCACTTAACTAGAACAAAGAATTTTTCGAATTACCACCGTTCAATAACTTCTGAGTAGACAGATCATTTTCCCAGAAGTCACTTCGTCCGACATTTGATTGAAATCTATAATGCTGGTGTAAAGATTACAAACCAATTTTCATATTGTAACTCAAACTAGACTACATGTATATCATTAATGATGCCATTTTCACACACAAAATTTTAATAAATGGCGTCTTTTAATATTTTATGATGCTTTTTTTACAGATCAGCGATAAATTGCGAAAAAAAAATGCAAACCATCGCCAGATAATATAAAAATAAATAAATAATTTCGGTATCGTATGCATAATAAATCTTGACATAATCTGAAAACCGCCAAATAAACACATTATCTTGGCTATCTTGAGATCTTTATATTATGTAACGGAACTTGGCGATCTTGGCATTTTATGCATAACACAGCATAAAAATCTTAGCAAAATTTAAATATCGCAAAGTAAACCCACAGGGGCCGTCAAATAAACAGTACTAATAGTTTTTTTTCCCTTACTCTTACTCATAATATCTTACATTTTATATTATATTATATATATATATATATATATATATATATATATATATATATACTTCTTGATTTCTGCTTATATACGATACAAACAATTGTTAATGCAATTATTTTTAATATCTTAATTCAAATTATTCATGTGATATAAAAAAGATTCCAAAAATGCTTATTGCATTTTTGAAAAATTGTGTCCACAGGCTAACTGAAATACATAATTCTAAATATGGTTCTTTGCAATCTTAAAAAAGTTCATAAAAGTATAAATTCATGAAAATCACGAGACTGAATTTTTTTTACCATTACAATACTTTTCAAATTTGAAAATAATGTAATCCACAGTAAAATGCATGGATCAGTTACCATTTTAAGGACATCTGCAAGTCATCAAACAATAAAGCAATAATAACAATTGCAAACGTCACGGTCGAACCCTGACATTATCAAAAGTAGCATTCGCTTGACTGCATACATATTACCTGTTAGGGACTAAAATATCTTATGGTTTGGGGATGTCTTTTAGAGCACGACGAATTTAATACACGCCGCTGGCAACGTGTTAACAAACAAATACGAATAAGCAGCCCACGATTTATTTCTGCAGTTTAAGAATACCTTCATTAAACTCCAAAATGCGTCATATCAAATTATTTCGCGAAGAGTGGGCATAGAAACACGGCAGAAGAGTGTAGACCACCCACCACGACCGTAGGCGTATCTATCCACAGTTGAGCGCATATTGTCTTACTTATTAAAATAATATTTACGGAAGCATTCGGATCCGCTTTTATTACAAATTAGTGCACAAATGACGTCAAGACAGAAATTTCTTCATTCAATTCTCGGCACTTTTGTGATTTCTTTTAATTATACACCAAAACAGAAAAGGGTTACAAAATCTTTTAAAATAAAAACGTTTTAATTTACGGGATATACTTAATAACATAAATAAGAAATATTTGATCAATTAAAGGAAGTTCGTTTTAATAGATTTCAGTAGGCATGATTTATGATCCAGCGGTACATTCATACAGCGGCATTATCCAAATTTTTAGTAGATAAATCTGCCCTTTGAATGCCTACCGAATTACAGAAGCTCCGAAAACATTTAAGGCACTTAAATAAAAGGACTTTAATTTCATAAAAAAGCTAAATCCTTGAAATGCATAACGTAAAATGCTCATTAACTTTAATCATTTACAGCAGAACTAGAGTGGCACTTAGAACTTGCACACAAGAACATAAAATTACAATATAAGGTCCCATATATCTAAAAATTCAAATTTAAAAAAAAAACCTAAAAATAATTTTGAAAAACTACATATTTGAGATTTAAAAAATATTTCGTTTTAATATTTAATGGTTTATTTAAACGAAATGTAATAAATATACAATACATAATTCTTATCAATTAAATAACTTTTAAAAAATAATTATTTTCAAAAAATCGAATGAAAATTTAAAAAAAATTGAAAATAAATGTAAAAATATGACTATTTAAATACAAAAGTAATATTCTTAAAATTCAAAACAAACAGTGCTATTTACCTTAACACATTAAAAGCTTGTGAGAAAAAAAATTGGATTTTTTAAAAATTATTTCTTTTATTGAAAAGAATGGTATGTTAAAAAATACGGACGTGGTGAATCCGAGATATATGTGTATTCAATGAACAAAAAGAAATTAGAAATAAAAGCAATTTTTCAAAACTTTAACTGATTACGCATAAGCTAAAATAAATTAGAATGGCAAACGATATTTTAACATTATATTAATTGAGAAAATCATGGAACTAGAGAATAATTTCACATTACACCAAATCAGAATTCGAAACACTCGAATTTACATTGTATTTTTTAGCAATACAGTGTATTTTTTAGCCAATCTTGCACTGGCACTGTTACTTGCTAATGCGAACAATTTTAAAGAAGATAAGTTATCAAACTTCATATTGTCAGCGCCAGTTGCGTTTTCTTATTATTCGCTTAAAACAGGCATTTGATTGCAAAGTTAGTTGGACGCGACAAATTTTGAGGAATATATATATATATATATTCCCTAATTTACTAAGTATCTTAGAGAACTTATCAATTGATTTCACAGAAATATTTATAAAATAGAAAGTAAAACTCATTAGAACATTACCTTAGTTCTCAACAAATGGAAGAAAAAGGGCAATTAAACATTTGCATAAACAATGAAACTAAACTGAATTTAATTGCAAAAATGAAAAGTATTATTATTAATACTGTGTAAAATATTTTTTAAATTTATTAAAATTAGGGAGTGAAATTAAATGAAAATTTAATTGATAATTGACAGATTTTTGCATTTTCAAATGCTCTAAATTTCATTTTTGAATTAAAATATTTTCCAAAGTTATCAAGAAAAAATACCATCATTTGGGTCATTTTTTATTAGTTAAAATTTAACGAACAGTTCTGCTGCGCACATTCCTCTTTTGGCATATATTTCAGTCACAGTTAATAGCTCTTGATATAGTTGTCTGCCTAAAAAAGAGCCAATGCACGCACACACACACACACACACTATCCTTTATTATTAGAAGATGTTTATGAATCAAGCTATATTTTAAATTCTTTTAATTACCACGATGTGCCAGACTCGTGTTTTGAAATACAGATTTTTGTTTATATTTAATTCTACAGTTCAATAAAAAAAATAGCATTAATTAATTTAAAAAACGAAAATCACTTAAGCAGGCCTTAAGTATTTGCTTTCTTATATGAAATGAAATAACAATTATTTCTAATAGAAAGAAACTTTGTTGTTTAGCTTTCACACTCTCATCGCGAGGAACGAGATAACTCGTCTTACAAGAATATTCGCTATGCGCGAGACCTTAGATAACTCGTCCTCTACTCAAAGTTTTTCTATATTATCGTAGCGCATCCCATTGCCGCGATGAAAGTGTTAAACAAAGAGGAAAAAATCATGCGATAAGTTATTTGGGAAAAAAAAAAATGAAAACGCGGTTTGAATTTTATGGCAACAATGTAATCTACTGTTGGAAATCAGACAAAAAATATTTTTTTAAAAAAATTGCCAAAATTCAGCAAAAATTTATATGACTATTCAATTGGTATCATAAAAAAGAAAATTTTCCAAACTTTAAAATGGTGTAATTTTTTTTCAATAATATTTTTGGAAGTTATTGCAGGAAAACGCCAAAATTCAGCTTAACTTTTCATGAATTGAAATTTCAAAAAATTCCCTCCGAGATGCATATTTCTGACCTCCAAGGTATACATGTGTCAAATTTGATAGTTATAGGTCAAACAAATGGTCTGGCGAGTAAAACGCCAGTATACACATATAAGTATATTTTAAAATCTATAAACTTCAAGAAAAAAAAAATTGATCGAAAATCAACCCTATAATTAGCAAATAGCGAAAAGTTGTAGTAAACAAAAATTTTGGATGCACATATTAAATAAATGGAATGTGTATAATAATTTTATGTGTTCTTAGAAATTTATATTAATCAATTTTAATTTAATTTTTAGAAATTTATTTAAATTACCCAAAACTCTGAGTACGAAAACATGCTTACAATATCAATGAAAAGCATTGGAGTTGAGCTCTGCCAAGAGCCAATGAAAAGACATGTTGTTTCAGAGCAATTGTGTCAAATAAAGGGTAAAGCTGGCATCATTAAAAAGATAATCGTTTTAATTTTAAGAAGATATTTTAAAAGTCATTTTTGGGCAATAATATCTTGGGGAAATTATCATAAAATCTCGTTTAATTTTTTTTTATTATTAATTACATAAAAAGGTCGTCCCGAGACCTTATACTCACTTATCAAATTATATATGCGCCAAATGTGGTAGCTTTATGTCAATCGATCTGTCCTGCAGAGCGCCATAATACACGTACACGTATTCTCCTTTTATTAGCAGAAAAAGAGAAGATAATCTCTCGTGAAGAGAATAAAACGTATTAAATATTCTAACTCGTAACAAAGTATAAATATCTTTAAAGATAAGAGGATTTATTTCATTTTGAGTATCGTTCATAAAATTGGACAAATTACTAATGGCCGATCATATCAATTTCTGAAGCATACTAGTGCATAGCAGTTTGAAAAATTTCAAATTTGTTTAATATACGACTTCTTAAATAAAAATTAGCGCAGTTTAACAATCACAGTATTTTATAGCAAATACTTTAACATTTGAAGCAAAGAATAAATATAAAAATCATTTTAACACAAAAAATTTTATTTAACTTGCAAAATTATTATTTTCACTTCTTTGCATATGAAAATAATATCCAGTATGAAAATATGATTCCGACTATTTTTAATAGATGGTATTAATAGTATTTTTTTTTTGTCTGCAGATATATATGAAAACTTGCATTTGAAAAGTTTGACAACAATCTTTAAATGAATGCATGACTTCTGGTTAAATTTAAAAAAAAAAAAAAAAGCATTTAAGCTTAAAAAACATGACAAGTTTTGGAAGGAATTATTCCAAAGAATTACAGGAATTATTCCACGAAAATTTATTATTAAAAAAAATAAAAAAAATCCATTATTTTATTTTAAAGAAAACTGCAGCAGATTTGGATTTGGATTTAATAGATGGATGGTGTTAACTATGCTGCGCCAAACTGAGAAACTAAAGCAGGAAAACCTCGTTGCGATTGGACAATTATGGTGAACATGTCCCATACAATATAAATTGTAAATAGTATTTTTGGTCATTTAAAAATGATAATTTCAATATACTTGACAAAAAGCAAGAGTTAAATACGATTTTTTGCAATGCAAAAAGCATCAATGGTGAACGATACAAGCAGCAGTTGAGCGAAAGATTGAAGGAGAACGGCCAGGAGATAACGATAAAAATGAAAAGCTTGTTTTTAAAAATGACACTGCTCACCCATTTTAGCGGACAAGACTACTATTTGTTTCGCTCCATATCGAGTATTCTTTTTAGGGAGTGATTCGTATCCCAAGCAGATATCAAAAATTAATTTGAAAACTGGATTACATATAAACAACTACTTTTTTCTTCCCAGAATTCGTTGTTGCTCTAATATTACAGTTTCTGATTGGATACATTAAGAATAAATCAATCTTTAAATTTCATAACAAATAAATACCTTTTTTTAATTATAAAAAAAGATTGGATCATATTTATACACCCAACAAGTATTGTAATATCCAAAAGATTCTTGCAAATATTAGTATCCCTGTGAGTGATTTAAAAAAACACATAACTTTGCTCTACCTCTCAAAATGGCAGACTCAATGGGATCTGTTAACTGAAAACAAACTTCATAGTGTTAAACCTCGTGTTGAACATTGGCCATGCCTTCCAAATAGAAAAGCAGACACTATCTTAACCCGTTTGCGGATAGGTCATACCAGATTCACCCATCGCCATCTACTTTTTGGAGAAGCGGCACCAATGTGCTCTCAATGCAATTGCACCATGTCTGTTTACCATATTCTCAGTGAATGTCCAAATTTTAGTACTCAACGTTTATATCATTTTAACAACTCCACATTTTCACATTTGCTTGATAGAATACCACATGCCAATCTTTTTGCTTTTTTGAAATCAGTAGGTTTTTACCCCCATATTTAAGTAATCTTCATCTTTTTCATTCTTTTTTTTTTTTTTTTTACATTGCTTTTTAAAGTTGAAATTATATTTTAAATCCTAAAATAAATACAGTTTGGCGCAGCTTAGTCAATACCATGGCTCTTGTGCCAATAAAATCCAAAAAAATCCAAAATCCAAATCCAAAAGATTCTTCTTCAAGATGCCGATGAAAAATTTGTGTTTTATATCTCCTTCAATGAAATTTTTTTTTACATTATGGCAGTCTGTCGACCATCAAATGCAATTAATCAGGAATGCAAATGCCCAAAATGCTGTGATTAAACACAATTATTCAGTAAAGCAACTAGCTAGGTGGGTAGAATTTAGCATAACATTTCTTTACCACAATATTTGGCGTTCGCCAAATTATGAGTCAAATCCATCAAAATATAATTATTTATCAGGCTCTCAATTCTATGAGGCTAATTATCAAAGGGGTTGACTAATTATCTAAGGGCTAATTATCAAAAGAGATCCGTGGATATGTGGACACAAGGACTTAAAAATTGTATCTTTTAATTTTGATAAACATTAAAGAGTTTGTCTTTTTATGACACTAATAGAGGATGCACTTATTGTAAAGAATTCTAACCATCTCATGCTTTTATGAATTTTTCTCAAATTTTTCATAAAGAAATTAGCTTTTTCTTTTCAGTACTCCAAAAAAAAAACGGTTTTTCTTTTAATATTGTTAGCACTTTTTCACTTTTTAATCTCTAACACATTTCATTTTTTACTTTTTTAAATAATCACTATTGAATCTCATCATCAATTATTTTTAAATTTCACAACCAGATGGCGCTGTTTCACCGCAATAAGACTTTAGTTAAAATTAATCTGTTAACTAATAATGAAATTAAAAAACATTAATATAACATATCGTCATCGCGGACGCAAGATTCGACCAAATCTTAGAAGTAAAAATAAACGCACGTAAGAAGACAGAAAGCTTTACTTACATGAGTGTGAGAGAGCAATTCTTTCATTATGAAATTATCGTAGATGTCGCGGGCAGCCGCCCTTCGGTCCTCTACAGTTTCTAACTTTTCGTACCTCTTGATCTGAAAGACACAAAAAGAGAAAATATTATACAATATGTTTCTTAAAAACTGCCCGATTTTATACACCACAAGAAAAAGAAATTTTAATCTACTTGACATTCATAAATATCCGTCTTTGGCAGTCAGCTTGTTCGCCCAGATTACTGACTTTTTAGGCAGTGAAACGAATAAGATGGAATACATAATTTTTTTAAATTTTCATTTTGTTATTTGATACAACTGAAAGACGAGAATTTAACTGAATCAATCTGCTATAAATTACTGATGTATACATTTTAAAAAAATGCATATGCTACAAAATGAACCAAAGATAAAATCTCACTTCCGACGTAATGTAAAAAGAAGGCAATTTTTAACCATAATTTTTTAAATGGCAAAAGCAGGTGATTAAGTATTTTGAGTTTGAATTTAATTATAGCGTTGTTTCAGATTGAAGCCAAAGTATATTAAATTATATATATATGTGTGATAAAAAATTGTATAGAAATGAAACCGATATAATTAAAAAGATTTTTTTTTTAATTTTAAGATAATGATAAACCTATTTTGTTAAATAATAGTTTTGGAAGATATGGGCAACGGTTTCTATAGGCAAATCAGATCAATTATTCATCTGGCGACGGTTAAGCCTAGTTTAAGCCGCTCAATTAACTTTGATACCTGAATCTTGACTTCTTTTACATCCCTCCCCCCTCTGTGTGAATGGAATTTTTGGTGACACGGCAAGCCCACTTTCGAGAAACTGTAATAATGCTTAGCAGCTCCATTAATTACTTCAACGAAAGATAGATATCGAATTATGTGCAGCTCTAAAAATGCTCAATGAAGCCGTCTGAAATTCGTATGATGGTTGATTTTGACTGTTACCATTCGATAATAAGTAATAAGAGCGATATCCGTGCCACGTATGTCAGCGTTTTATGTATACAGATTTTCAATGTCCATAGAAAAAACAAAAACACTACGATTAGTCTTGTTGACTGAAAAAAAGAAAAGGTCTAAAATTACGGTGCGCATCACAAAGAGTGATGCTTTTTTGTTAATTGAGCATTCCACCAAAAAGAAAATCTCAGAAAAAAACCCAAAAAAATAACGCGCTTAAAGAAAAATTTACGTTCCACATAATAGCATCATTAACCATCAGCATTGTAAGACAGTGAAATTAAGCGTTGAGTATAATGCAACTTTTTCATTATTTTACAACGAAATTCACGTATATCCATTACATTTTGTAAATTAGATGGCTAGTGTCTGAAGCTCACGGCAGAGTATTAAAGCTCCTATTTTCTCCTAGCCTCAGGAGAAGCCAGAAATAAATTAAAAATATATGTTTTAATTAAAAGATAATGCGTTTCTTTAATGCAGGCTCGTTTGCAGATAATTATAGTGCTTTCATGCGGCCTCGCTTATATCAAATTCCCAGTTGAGCAGCCCCAATTGTTCTAATAAGGATAAGGACGATTTAGAAAATTAATGCACCAGCGAAGCACATGGAGTTTTTCTGAAGTAAAATAGTTTTCAAAATCAAACAATATTTGTTATATATAATAACGCCAGTACAATTTCCATTTTCTCGTTATAATACAAAAAAGTGTTGCAATTATCAAAATATATTATCTTCATATTGATGAAAATTCATATTTTATATCAGATGAATCAGAAAAAAAAATTTCAATTACTAGTCATCTACGGTGACTGGTTATTTACGAAATATATTTATAGTATTAATCTAGTTATGTCAATCAACTGTGATGAAACTCCATCTTATAACAAGAAAAGAATTTGAACTTAAACATGACCAATAAATGTAGAATATAGTAATTTATTAGTAATGTCTGCAAACTAGCAAAATCCGTCCAATTGTTGAATCCGTGAGTTCCTGCCGCAGTTTTATTTTGGATTATCTCTTAAAATATTATAATAATGAGGGTCAAAGGATCATTGATGACAAATCTAAGGCTGAAAAGTTTTCATATGAAATAAAATTCTCGAAGTTGGGATAGCGGTTGTGGTAGGGAGGGGACGGTTCTCTGATTGCCGTGATTATTTTGAAAATATACATATTCGTCTATCATCAAGTCTGTAAGCACTGTAACCCGAAAACAGAGCATGCTACATGGATAAAATTTGATAAATTATTTTCAAACCAAATTTGATGATGCGTGTTAAATTTTAGACCAGATCCGCCAACGGTTTGTCGCTCAACAGTCTGCCAATTCTTACGTATTACATAAATGCGATTATTCAAAAATATAACAGCCGAAATAAATGCAATTTATCACATGACTTTGACCAGAAAATTGTAGATTTCTATAGCACGATCATTCAAAATTTAACAAGCTTGATAGATAAATGTGGAATACGATAATAATACCAAAATATGAATTTAAGTCACATTTTATAAGTCTGTCTGCCTATTCACTCTTCTATCCGAAACTTTATCGCATATTCTCTAATAAAGACGTTACCCCCCCCCCCCCCAGCAGTCGTGACATTCGTGCCCTTGCCTAGAGTCCCGCAATGAACTTTATGATTCATAATATAGTAAAGAAAACATAATATGCACTTTGGACCGATGCATATGTATGCATCGTCAACTATTTTTTCCGAACATTTGGAACCAAAATTTGACAAAGATGTAAGTTTAGTCAACAGATTACAAACTAAATTTCAATGACTTAAGTCATGGAATTTTTGAGTTATGTTACATTCATACGAATATAGAGACCAAGAGATGTCCACTTTTGGCAAATTCGATACAGATAGACACTTCAGATATTAAAACTGTATAACAATTTTATCCATCTAGCCGCTGCATATTGAGATATCATGTTTGCTTCTAATCCCCAGACAAACAAACAAACAAACAATTCTTCCTCTTCTCCAGCATAAAACTATGAATTTTATATAAGTTCATGAACGGCAGGAGTGTTCAGATTCTTATTTTTCGCACAAGAGCATTTAGTGCTTCAAAGTAGTGAAAAAAAAAACCGAGTACTGATTTCAGATGAATGCCATTTTGGAGACTGGTTGAATTTGGAGACTGGTCTAAAATTTAACTAATAACATTACATATCAAATTCCATTCATTTAAGAAATTGCGTTTTGGAAATTGGAAATTGCGTTAAGATCTGCGTTCATTAAGAAATTGCGTTTCGCATGCATGTATTTACATGCATGCGAAAGTACAAGCTAATAGATGGTTAACCATTTAACAAATTTTATAAAAAAAAAATGATAAAAATCCACAATTTAGATGTTAAAACTGTGTAAAATTTCTTTTATCTAAATCATTATGTTTTTTATAAAGTCATTGCATTTACATGCTTGCGAAAGAATAGACAGACAGGCAGAAAAAATCTTGTAATATCGTGTCCATTAACAGATAGAGTGACAGCAGATAATTTAAAAAATAACTTTTTCAAAATCAAGGAGATGTGAAACTCGTCAAAATCTCGTTTCCTTTATAATATTTTTTTCCTTGTATACTTCATTTATGAAAAAGTAATAAATCCATAACTTAAAGAGCTGTTCATTAAATAGAATGAATGAGGCAATGTCAAGAGAAACTGTAAGCAAATGTAAAATGTTTTTTTTTTATTTATTTATGTTAGGGTTTTAGCAGTCGGTTGTGAAACCGCAGTTTTCAAAGCAATAAGATAATAAATTTCTATTGACAAAATCGGACTTTAAGCAAGACAAATGCAGCGAAAAATACGATTCCACGTTTTTGGACTTTTATCTTAATTACGACATCATTAAAACTACATAAGAGTTATCTGGTGGTTAATATTGTAAACTAGTATGATGACAATAAATTGTGATTCCATACCGAAAATTACAAATTCCTTCCTTCCGAATTATTATTTTTAAATTTGCATCGGGTTTTCAAATTACGGTGTGCTTCAAAATAAAAGAAATAAGTTACAAATGGCAGCGATTTCATTTTTTCAAAAAATCAGGTTTTTAAAATATTTTTGTCAAAACCTTATTTGTCTATCTCCATTTCTCCCATACGCTTATTCACAAGTCTGAAGAAAGAGACTTAAAAAAAAATCCAGGAAACACTTTTCTGTCGCTAATAACAAATAGATGTCACCGAATTCCTGCAGTAGATTCCATTTCTATAAAGAGATAATTGCAATATCTATTTTCAATAACAAGCTTCGAATGACGCAATATTGCTTTTAATTAACCATCCGTAACTTCTGGGTCCTAATTAAAATGAGGCAATTCCTCGGCGGTATAATGCACATCTAATGAATTTGCCAGCGCACAAACCGTTCCAAGACCATTTTTCGCAACGTCGCCAAGTACATGTCGGGTATATCCGGCATAGCTATCTGAATGGCGAGGAGGCTCGCCTCGCTCAAACTTTAATTTCCCACTTTACGAAGACTGAAGTGAGCAGTGATTAGCCAGTATAAGAGTTTTTAAGGATGCCAAGACGCAGCCAAATTCCAGTTCAGTATTTCAGAAAACTTGAAGACTTATCAAGGGATTCATAAGGTTTTAGGGTTCAATTGGCGTAGTTTAATCAATTCATAAAAAAAATTTATGACTGCATGGAATATAGTTTAAATCAAATAGCGCTGAGTAGTTACTGCATGATTTAATAAATAGTACGAATATTTGCAAAAATTGATATGCAACTTGAATAGAATCGCCACATAGATTCCATAATTCGAATTTAGATATCGTTTTCAAAATATAAGACACTGCGTACATAATGTTCACAGTAATTGTGGGTCAATAGCTAATTTCTACATCTTTCAATACAGGCTTATACCCCAACTGGAAAAATGATTTAAATGAGATAAAGAATTATTTTCAATGTATTTGAATTCAATAAATATATCAGAAACATTATGAATCGAATTAAGTTTACCAGATATTTATTCTTTTCAGTAGAGCACTATTCGAAGTTATTGAAAAAAGTCCATTGCATCTTTAAAATAAGGTGGAATAACTAATTCATGTACTTCATTATCGTAAACATTCACTTGCAGCATTCACTCTTCATTATTCTCTTGCATTAAATTCACCATTTGTGAATAATTCCGAAATCAATATTTCGGTATCATAGTTTTCATTAAATAGTAACAAAGACATAATGACTAGGGCAGAAAATTTGAGAATTTCCGAAAACTTGAAACTGTCGCATAGACGAAGTTTTGTGTTGTATAACTGAAGTACTTCATCAGACAATATAATGATTACAATTGACATAAGAATGTAAGGAAATACCGCATAAATAAGAAAAGCATGAAATATATGTATTTTTGTGAGCCTAAAAATTAATTAAAACATTTTAATAAATTTAATTTTCAACAAGATACAATTGTCTAATATGTATTCTGAATAATTAATTATATTCAGAAATTCTAGAAATCAAAATTATTTAATGAAATTATTTCTATAATACATGGTTTAAATAAAATATACTAAATTATAAGGTTTTTTTTATAATCAATTAATACTAAGCATATTCAGCTTCAATTGACGATTTTGTTTAATATTAATTAATTTTTGTTCCAGCGAATTAAAATAAAATCAGTTTACATTAAAATTTAGTTCTCATGGTTTTGGAGATAGTTCTAAAGCCCACTTGGTTTACGAGTAACATACACTGAAAAGTCCATCAGTCAATGCTTAGTTTAGTTTAGTTTAGTTATATTAACGTCCCGTTGTAAAGCAACACTAGGGCTATTTTTGGGACGGACCTTGTAATTTTGAACCACGGTCAGATGACGAGGACGACAACTGAGCTGGCACCCTCCTCTCCACACCACGCCACACCAGCGGGAGGAAGTTTGGCCCAACGGATTTAACGTGCAACAGACCTCCTTACACGACGGTTCTTCGGTGGAATCGGGTCTCGAACCTGAAACCGTACGGCTCACAAGCCGAGACCTTACCACCAGGCCACCGCGGCTTAAGTCCATCAGTCAAGGACTAATCAATAAAGAGGATTGCAAGCATCTTCATCTATTTCGAATCAAATAATTATCCGACTTATTTCAAACATAAGGGTTAGATTGCAATTCTGTTGGGATTAAAGGGAAAAATGGGTCTACATTTCACTTATATGTAGACTAGGAAAACCTTCAGCAGCCAACAGAGAATTTGTCATCAAAGAACACATCGACCTATAAATATTTGAACAATGCTAGCTAAGATAATCACAGGGAAAAAAATATTCCCTTTTTTTCTCCTGACGGTGTTTCTATTAACGAAATATACTTATAATAATAAACAAATGAAAGTAAGCTTTTAAAATCGAAAGATGAAACTGAACTCAAAGTAACAATAATACAGTCAAAATAAATTCAAAGGAGTCCACATTTATATAAATTTATAACAGAATATAATTGGTCTAATCGAACAAATATAGCATCAATTATCAAAATTGCAAGCTAAAAAGACAATAAAGGATGCAAGTTAATTAAAATTAACCCTTTCTAGGGTCGTGGGAAGTATTCTTTCCACCAAATTTATCAATCTTTGTATGAATATATGTAGGTTGGCATAAGTTCTGAGAAATTTTTTTAGAAAGACAGAAACTTAGATGCTTCAGTTCTTTATCTTGCACAAAATGATGTGTCTTGATTTGTTACTAAATTATTAATTAACGAAATTAATTAATTAATCAAGTTAAAATTATCTAAGAAGTTAAATGAATCCCTTTCCTTATTTTAATATCAAGCCTAAAAATATTTTAACATAATATGACTAGAAAAAAATGGCCTTTTAAAAGGTTAAACAAAACGGAGAAAAACTTTGTTTGAACAGCTTGTTATAAAAAGAAGCTTATCTGACAGCCACTAACACAGTCGCCAACAAGTACAAATTGAAGCAAACATCTGATTGCAAGAAAATCTGAACTTTTCGTTGATTTCTCAAGAGTTAGTGTAAACATATAGGTTCATACAAACAACACACAAATTTCGCTTATGTGTTATCGAGCACATTAATTTTAAACTGAAACATTCCGCTGTAGATTGCAGCAATTTAAACTATAATTTTTAAAGAATTTTAAAAAGATTCTGGGTAAAAGTTTTTCCCCACCAATCATTTAATAAAATTCACGTTTTTAAGCGTTTTATTTCAATAAAGGCATTTTTAATGAAAGTGTATTCATTAAAAATACATTTATTATTTGCAAAGAATGTATCCTATTCTAGAAAATCTATTGCAAAATAGTTTAACTATTTAAAATTTACTCAAATCAAAATCTTTGTTAATTCACTTATTCAATGTAAAAAGAAAATGTGAATAAGATAGGGGGAAAAAAAAAACTTGTTTTTTACATTTCAGCCTCATTTTCAAATCGTCACTTTTAAATTGCTTTCGTTTAAAAAAAAGTAAAGAAACCAAGACAACGGAAATATTTTTGAACTATTTTCGTCAGCTCTAACATCTCCTTGGAAATGGAACAGAAGAAAATTGGAAATAAAGTGAGAGTCTCTTTAGTATACGACATTCCAAGAAACTGCACTCAAATGATGCACTATCGAATCTTGGTCCAAAATAAAATACCAACTTAATACGTAATGATAATTAATTATTTTTAAAGAGATTTGAAAAGTTCATTTGTAAATAACAGCACAACAAGTAAAGAGACTATTCCAATATCTCTTCCTGGATAAACATATATATTTTTAGAAACTTTTTCTTCCTGGAATTTTTTTCAGAATATATTACTTATTTATAATTCTCAATACTGAATCAACTTCAATATTATATATTACTACCTTTAGTGAACAAAGTATCTAAAAATATATATGTTTAGCCAAGAAGAAATATTGAAATGAAAATGCTCTAACTATCATTGCTTGGTGAGCAAATTTTCAGTTAAATATTTATATAACTTGATATTAAAGGGTTTCTGGGTAAAATGCTCTTAAACTTGAAATTCTCATAATTATATAAGGCATTTTACTCTAAAACCCTTACACAATTCTAATCATGATGCATTTTTTTTTTTTTGTCTAAATTCTTAGTCCAATTGTACGCCCAAATCTAACCAGCCGAGTGCTTCAATTTTCAGCCAGTATCCTTATACGTTTAATTATATCACAAGAAATAGTAAAAGCATTTGAAAATAGGAGAAATTTAAAAATTTTCACCAATGCTTGATTCTGAACCAAAATCTTAATTGTAAATACAACTGACTTAATATGAGAAAAAATAAGCCAGGATGAAATAATAGTAGCAACAATGAACACGATTTGAATTTCACTTCAAAATGAAATATATTGTAGTAAAATGAACTCTCATCTTTTTAAACACTGATTAAAAATACAATAAAAATCCACAGCAAATAAATAAATAAATAAAAAATGGTATAATTGAAAAAAATATTTTTTTGAAGTTGATGCAAAAAATCTTTTTATGGAGTAACAATATTTTCGAAAGTTAGCAGGGGAAAACGTCAAAATCTCGTTTCATTTCTTATTAATTAAAATTCGAATAAAAAATTTTAAAAAATCGTTTCGACTTGACCATTTTTATTCTTCAAAGTATATATGAGGCAAGTTTAGGAGGTTTAAGTCAAACGTCTAAAGCAGCAGCCCACATCCATCCTTATTAATAGAAGTGATAATTAAATCGCAACAGATAAAAATTAATATAATTATTTTTATTCCAATAGCCTTAATATCTGTCTGCAGATTGTGTTTGTACTTCATACTCAAAATCCCTATAAATTTTAATGTAGGTGATAAAAATTTCCGAGATCTGGGCTTTATATTTATAAATGAACAATAATCACCTATTTTTTTTAACTATAGTGTTTTATCAAATAATAATTAAAAATAAAAATACTTTCCTTTATGTAGATTTTTTCCTGACTGAAAATTAATGCTTTCATACAAAGAAAAAATGAGAAATATAAAATGTATAAGTTTACAAGTGGATGGACCATTTAAAGAATAAGGCTTCATAAATACATTATGACTGCTTTAGAATTTCATTCGAACGTCCACCTGTCCGAAAACAACGATTTTTCACTTTTGTAACAAGTGACGAAATTCAACCAAAAAAAAAAAAGTTGAAATGAATAACGTTATGACGTTAAAAAGTCAAATATATTTTGTATTTCCATTAGTATTTGTTCATGAAAGAGAATATGAACAAGAGTGTAGTAGCTACACCGTCCAAATGATTATATATGGCCACAGAAGATCGATTTTCTGAAGTTATTGTTGAAAGAAGAATACATGAGAATGTCTACCTGTATTTAAGCTCACTTCTGTGCACAGAAATCATCATTTAACACCGCACGACCAAAAAAAAATTTAGGCCCTGATTCAATAAGGATCGCGCTATTTACTAATTAATTCTGATTCGGACTATCACTGATTCTCGATGTACAAAAGATTCAATGTTTCTTTCGACAGAAAAGGTATACTTTGGTCTGCGCAGACATTATGCTAGATAGACGCTCTGACCCCTTTGTTTTTGGTATAGACTCCGTGATTGCTAGAGAACTCTGAGAATGAGATTTTGGAGCCTTAAGTCAACAGTTTCGGCGACACAATCTTCACTGTTCTCTTTTTTATGGATGAAACTTTCACCTACATAGGGCTAATATGGTTGATGAATTTCTGGAAAGTGATGACATTCATCGAATGCATTGGACAAAAAGCAAGTAATCTAATCTTTTAAATCTTCTCTCTCATCTAAGCAATCTTCATCTTGTTGGAAAGGCTAATGAAACTCGCCTTCCTCCTCCCAGAACCACTAAGCACATGAAAAACAGTGTTATTAGAATAATGGGATAAACTGCAACAGGTAAATTTCCTCATTCCCAGTATAAATTCAACTTGTGAAGTTATATATTTGTCAAAGAAGATAGTACTAAATTTTATTTTATACTAGCCGCCTTTGGCGACCAGCCGGTTCACCAGTATTACCACTCGCTACAATTTTCAATTAAATATTTTCAGTAACTTGTCTCTTAATAGCTTCTCAAACAAAACATTTTTAATCTTCAAATTTTGATAGTCATACTAAACTTATACTGTTGTTTAGATCGTTTACTATATATATATTTTCCTAATTTGTTGTCATTTCCGGTAAAACTTCAACTTTAGTTTAAAGTGGAAATGCTGAGATTGCAATTAATATAAAGATATTTTTTAATTAAACCAAGCGTTTTATTTTATTTATCATTTTTATTGTTATTTATTTATATTATTATTGAATACGAGTACTGCAAACAGAATCGCTCGGTATTTAAGTCTTATGTGAATTACAAAATATTTTTCATAATTTATGTAATATCTCAAAGAATAATTCAACAAAAATTTCTCAGATTCAGCATAAAATTCAGTTTTTAGTTTTGCTTTCAAGAGGATTGAACTGAAATCCATAATAATATTTTGTTCCAGCCTATAAATATATTTCAAAAATTATGAAGTCTAAATTTAATGTAGTAAGGTATCATATTCTGAGAAATATTCTGGACACACCAAATTTTAAATAAATGAATGAATGTTTCTATTTTCAACGATCAACTAATTCTGATTTATGAAGTTTTGAATTTTAAAAATTTAGAAAAACTCAACATTTTCACAATTTTAGTCCAATTAATCTTGAGAAACCTGCGCGCTGATTGGCGTATTTTCTTTGAAACGATCGATGAAAAATCTAAAATTATCCTTTTTTATTGAATAGTGATATTCAAATTTTCATAAATCAGTCAGTTTAAGTGATTGATTTATGTTAAAGCTGCTTAAGAAAAAACACCGTTTTCTTTCGCTTTTTATATTAAAATAGAAAAACGATATCCCACCGGTAAAAAATTCAAACTTTGTTTATTCCATCTTGGGATTGATCTACAAGTTGCCATCTACAAAATGAGACAGCAAAAAATATTTCTTAAATAACGTTGCCATTCTAAAATAAACAAATAAATAAAATAAAATATTAATACATTTTCAACATCCTCCCACCTTTTGATTATAAATAATAATCAAAATATAATACTATTAGTTAAACACAGTTAAGAGATTCAATAAATGGCAACGTTTTACAAATTTTCAATTAATATTTAAATATAAAAATGAAAATTAATGTGAAAATGTCCAATCAAAAACAAAATAAATCACAAGTTCAGTCTCTCTGGCAATTTAATTCTTCTTCCGGCTCTACTAAATTTCATCTCGTTGCCAGAAGTACTGTCAGAAGTTTTGGTGATGTCATTTGACTTATTCAAATCATCTGGTGTCATCGAAGTGGAGAAGTCATCAGAGGATGTTAACTCTAATGGATATATTCTTTGAATTGGTCGCAGGAAATTCTGCTGTGAAGTTTGCACTCGAACAAGTCGTACATGTCCATCTTTACCTGGTATGATTTCTGTGATACGACCTAAAGGCCAGACAAGTCTCTTTTTATTATCTGCTCCCACCATAACAATGTCACCAACAGTAACTGTACATTTTCTTGATTTTTTATTTCTCCGCTGTATGAGAGCACCCAAATACTCAGATCTGAAACGATTTCTTAAGTCTTTAAGCACTGATTGTCTGTATTTGAATCTATTGCTCACAGAATTTTGCTCTACAGCATCTATATCAGGAAGATTGCATTCATGCACATCTTGTATGAACATCGATGGAGAAATTGGTTTTATAGCTTCCTCTTCGCAAATGTAAGTTAGAGGTCTTGAGTTGATTACACGCTCGCAGTCTGCCAAAACCGTTATCATCTCCTCATAATTGAGACGTGCATGTCCTAACACTTTCTTCAAAAGATCTTTTAAAATTCTAATTAATCTCTCCCACCATCCGCCCCACCAGGCAGCAGTTGGAGGATTAAACTTCCAGTCAATAGAGTTTATTGCTCCATATTTTTGGATGCGGTTCCAATCCAGTTGTTTTAAATAGTTGGCTGCTCCAACAAAATTGGAGCCATTATCGCAGTATATTGTTGTGCATCTTCCCCTGCGAGAAACAAATCTCCTAAAGGCCATTAAAAAAACATCAGTCGATGCAGCAGTAACAAGCTCGAAATGAACTGCTCTGTACACTGCACAAGTAAAAATTAGAACCCAGCTCTTCTTGTCTTTAAGGAATAAAGGTCCAGCCATATCAACGCCAGTTATCTGAAACACCGCAGCATCCTTTACTCTATTTTCTGGAAGGGGGGGACTTATAACTTCTATGTTCTTTGAGCTATATCTTTTACACGTAATGCAATTGGCCACCACATGTTTCACCGCTTTTCTTCCATTTAGGATCCAGTACTTTTCTCTAAGTGCATTCAATAGTATCTGGACTCCAGCATGACAGTTCTTAACGTGAGCATTATAGATTAACCGCTTTACCACTTCATGCTTCGGAGGAAGAACAATAGGTTTAAGAAAATCTTCACTGTCCTTGCGATAAATAATTTTAGTTTTCAAACGGATGATGCCAAGATCGTCTTTAAATACTTGTAGGGTTTTTAATCTCTTTTCTTCTTCTGGGAGAAAAGACTCATTCTGTATCATAAATAAAACCTTCATTTCTGCTTCCTGAAATTCTGTAGCGGTTAATTCACCATGCTTCTTCTCAGTTATATTTTTGCAGTTGTTCATGAAGCGGAGGATCCATGCAACAAGACGAACTATTCTATCATAGTTCGAAAAATATCTGTAGTACCAGTTTGCAACACCACGGGCTTCATTATTTGATAATATAAAAGTCGTCTTAGACTTTTCCTTTCTAATCTCTTCTTCATTCCAATCATGGTTGGTGGAACCCATAATGTTTTGAAATTCAAAAGCATTTTTCATCCATTGTGGACCCTCCCACCATCTTAGGGAGACTAGATGTTTTGCCTTGCAGCCCCTGGAAGGTAAATCTGCCGGATTCTTATCACCAGGTATGTGTCTCCATGATGTAGGATTACTCAACTTCCTTATCTCTTGGACTCTGTTCCTAACGAAGACAGACCAATTTTCTTCTCGTAATATCCATGCAAGCACTGTTGTAGAATCACTCCAGTAATATATCGTAACATTTTTCCAACCAAGAGCTTCAACAACTGAATTCGCTAGCCTCGCTCCAATCACCGCCGCAAGAAGTTCCATTCTTGGGATAGTTGTGCCTCTTAAAGGAGCCACTCGAGATTTCGCTGCAAGTAGAAATAGCTCGATTCGACCATTATTTTCTATTCTAAGGAATGTAACAGCAGCATATGCATCTTTGCTTCCATCAACAAACGTATGAATAGTGCAGTTGCTTATATCTTTTGAAGAAGCTTGAACACACCTAGGAATCTGTATGTCAGACAAATGCTTAAGTTCTTGAAACCACTGTAGAAATTCTTTACGAAGCTCACCAGTTACTTCTTCATCCCAACTTGTACCTAATGTCCATGCCTTTTGTAGCATTATTTTCGGACAGAGCATCACTGGTGCAGTGAATCCAAAAGGATCAAATACTTTATGTACTGTAGATAACATACTCCTTTTAGTTACTTTTTCCACATTAATGCCATCCAGCCATTTCATGTTAATTTTCAAAGTGTCTAATTTCTTATTCCAAATAAGACCTAATACCTGAGTTTCTTCCTTTGAATTAGTTTCACAGTCGCCAGACCATTCCCATTCTCTAAGATCAAAACCACCTTTTGCCATCAAGGTTTTAGAATTGTCAATGAATCGATCTAATTGGTCTTTACTGTCGACACTAGTAACGACATTATCAATGTAGAAACTCTCCAAAAGTCTTTTCTTCAAAGATTTTTCAAATCCTTCACATTTTTGAATATGGTACTCAATTACTGAAGCTAAAAGAAAAGGGCTACATTTTACCCCAAAAACAACTCTTGTGTGACGAAAAACTCTCAATTTCTTTTCTTCTCTATTTTCCCACCACAAAAACCGAAGGAAGTCTCTATCCTCTTTACGAATACTAATTTGCAGAAAAGCTTTCCTGATGTCAGCTATAACGCCAAGCTGTCCCTCTCTGAATCGAAGAAGAATATTTGGAATAAGCTCAATGAGATTAGGACCACATTCCAAGCACTGATTCAAAGATGGATAATTTGCTAATCTCGCTGAAGCGTCAAACACCGGACGAATTGGAGTAGTGCTGCTGCTTAGTTTTATCACTGCACGGTGAGGTAAATAATTACCATAAGAGTTCATTTCGTTGGTAGGAACTTCCTCGATTATGTCTTCATCTAACCAATTTAGAAGAATATTTTCTTATTTCTCATACATATTCATAGCTATAAGTTTTGAGGTAGTGTAGTCGAGCCTTTTCCTCGCCAAATCCAAGTTGTCGGGCAAAGGTGACTTATCATCAGACCATGGTAAACAAACCTCATATCGACCATCTTTATTAATTGTTACCGTTTCTAGAAAATGCTCCTTGGTCCGAAGATCAATCTCGTTCTTAGATTTTTTCTCAACAGGATCATTGATTCCGATTGAATCTAATTTCCATAAATTTGTGATTTCAGCTTCATTTACAAATAAGGACAGCACTGTTAAAGCCAGGTTTTCTTCCGAAGATTCTTCCTGTGGTACCTTACCCATTAATGTCCATCCTAAGAAAGTTTCTACAGCGACAAGACCTGAAGATAAGACTTTTCTTTTGCCAGTTAACATTTTCCCCATAACGTCAGCTCCAATTAGAATATCAATGCCTTCACAAGTATCGCTAATATCAGTTAGATTAATCTGATTTTCCTCTAATTCTTTTATCCAGGGACCTTTAAAAACCGGTCTAATATTGTCACAAATGATAGATTGATCCAGAACTTCAAAATTACAGCCGAAATTTCCAATCAAATTTCTCAATTTTACTTTATAACAATTATGTTTAAATTCATTAGTGATAACGCCACCAAAAAGAGAATGTACCAATTTTTCACATCGAACGGGTATATAATTCATTTCTTCAGCTACACTTTTCAAAATGTAAGATTTATGTGATGCAGAATCAAAAAGTAACCTCACAATTTTCTGTTTATTATCCGATACCAGTTTAGCTTTGAGAGTTTGAAGAAATATCTTAGGGCTGTGTTTATTAAAATTAGCCATATTAACATCTAGTGCGGGTTTATCTTCTTTTCCCTCTACAGACATCTTTTGCGAATCAAGCACATCACACATTATAGGAAAATGTTTTTTAGAACATATCAGGCATTTTAAAACTGCTCGGCATCTTTTAACTGCGTGAAATGGCGATAAACATGCAAAGCAGCATCGTTTTTCCTTGACTATTTTTTGTCTTTCCGATAGAGTCATTTTTTGAGCCGTAAAGCAATCTGAACTTGAATGTTTACCACCGCAAAAAACGCAAGATTTCTTTACATCTTTATCTGCAGCAGTCGTTAACAAACCTATAGCTGTAGGTACTTTATTTCTAAAATTCTCCGAGCTATATTGTTTCTTTTTCAAAGGTCTGTATTCTTGGCCCTTTCCTAAACCGAAACCGGCTACAGCCAAACATATTCTTTCTTCTCCTTCAACTTCCGTTTTCAAAAATTGCATCAAATTATCCAATCTTCCTTTCGCGTCAGAGTTAATACTGGAAATATTACTACGATTCCAAGCCTTTAAAAATTCAGCTGGGAAACACGATTCAACCATAGGATACAAAATGGATGCACATTTATCTGTGGTTACACCTAATGTTTCTAATGCTCGTAAATATGATTCAAGCTTATCATACAAAGAAGTTAATGAAAATGTTTCTTTTGTTTGCACAGAAATAATTAATTTTAATAATTCTCTCACATATACTTCCACTAAAATATCTTCTCTACCAAAACGCGATTTTAAACCATCAATAGCCTTTTGATAGTTGGCGCCAGTTGGCGGAAAACTTTCAACAACCTCTCTAGCACGAGAACCAGAAATTGTTGCTTGAACTAGGTACTGAAATTTGTCTTCTGGTGCGATATCCTCATCTTTATGTATTTGCTCAAATTGACTCCAAAATGGGAGCCAATCATTAATATCGTCGCCAAATTGTCTAAATTCTAATCTAGGCAGTGTAAACTTTCTCTTATAATTATTTAAATCAGCAGTAGAATTAGCAGAAAATGACTGACCTCTATTTTGAGATTGTATTCTTGCCAATTCTATTTCTTTTTCAATTTCACGCTGCAATCTTCTATCTTCCTTTTCAGCTTCAAGCTGCAATCTTCTATCTTCCTTTTCAGCTTCAAGCTGCAATCTTCTATCTTCCTTTTCAGCTTCAAGCTGCAATCTTCTATCTTCCTTTTCAGCTTCAAGCTGCAATCTTCTATCTTCCTTTTCAGCTTCAAGCTGCAATCTTTTATCTTCTTTTTCGGTTTCTTCTTTTAATTTCCTTTCCGAAATAACATTACTTAAAAGTTCTTGAACGAATTCTGGATCATTCTTATATTCACAACTTTTTAAAATAAGATTTTTTAATCCAACTATCGTAATATTTTCTGATACGTCTTCTCCAATTTCAGACGCAACGTATTTCAGATCTTCTTTTTTAAAACCTTTTATTGCTTGAAACATCTTGATTTATTTTGTTTCGAGAAAGTCCTGTCGCGGACGCCAAAAAATGTTAAAGCTGCTTAAGAAAAAACACCGTTTTCTTTCGCTTTTTATATTAAAATAGAAAAACGATATCCCACCGGTAAAAAATTCAAACTTTGTTTATTCCATCTTGGGATTGATCTACAAGTTGCCATCTACAAAATGAGACAGCAAAAAATATTTCTTAAATAACGTTGCCATTCTAAAATAAACAAATAAATAAAATAAAATATTAATACATTTTCAACAATTTAGTTGATTGGAAATTAACTCTTTTTATTTAAAATATTAGTGTTTCAAGAACATTTTGTTAAACGTGATTTCCACAGCAGAAGCTTTATGTAAAATCGAAAATTCGTCATTTATTAGAGCATTTATTGGATCAAGCTACATAAAATATAATCATTTTCCATTTAGACCATTTTAGAAGATCTGTATCTATTACTAAAAGTTTGCAAGTTAGCTGTGTGGCCTTAATTTGAATGGATATTCTGTTCATATTAAACAAAACTTGCCTTAAAATGAAACTGATTTATTGGATTAATAATATAGATAGTGTAAAAGATCATAAAATAAATTTTCTTGAATTTATTTTTTAGAAAAAATAATATTTATTTGATTCATTTCCTACAGACATGTGCTGAAAATTATATTTTTGCAGATTTCATTTCCAAAAAGATTTAATTTATTTTCAATTGGAGCTTTAATCAATGTGATGGCAACACTTTGAAAAAAGCTAATTTTTCCCCATGAACGTGCTCGTGCAGCTTAAATTTTATTTTTATATTGTACGAAAAAAATTGTTGAAAAATATAGTTAAAAAAATTAATTTAAAATAGAAATTTAATTTTAAGGTTAAAACATTGGTATCATTTAAAAGAGAAATTTTTGATCTTTAACTTGATGTAAAAATCTTTTTTGTGCGGTAATATTTTCGGAAGTTATAGCAGAAACACGTCAAAATTTCGCTTATTTTTTAAATAAATAAAATTTTAATTAAACATTCGAAAAAATAACCCCGAGGTGCACATTTCCGGCCTCCAAGGTATACACGCGCCAAATTTTGTAGCTGTTGGTCGAACGGTCTGGCCTGTAGAGCGCCAACACACACACACACACACACACACACACACACACACACACACACACTGAGCTTTATTATAAGTATAGATTGCATTTTCTGGTTTAAGTACTGCTATACTACGCACGATCATGCATATCTATCATACGTGTTTAGTTTCTTTTTGTTTTATTTCAAACCATGCGTATACCCAATTCCAATACACTTCAATAGTCTTTCAGTAATCTTGCAGATATGAGCCAAAAAAATTGTCGGATTAGTGAGAGTACCTTTTTAAAAAAACCGAAATTAATAATAAACCCTGTGTTTCTTTTGCAAAACACATAAATTAATGAAGAAAATTACATTAAATTAATATTGTAAAATATAATTCAAAATATGAGCAGCAGCCTGTAATTTAAGTCATATCAAGGCCACTGATATCAGAATGTAGTGACTTATTTATCTCTTTAAAACTTCCCACTGGTTCTTCCAAAAATGTTGGATAATTGAAAGGGTAAAATTACCGAAGAGCCGAATTTATAAGAGTTGCTTAAATGGAAAATGGGCAAGTTGGATGAAATACCTTTATTGGTAATCAAAAGAAATCCCATGGGTGTTGTAACAGGTCCCATCGCTTAGGTAGCAGGTCTATGCCTTTGCTGAAGAAAGATGGTGGTGTAGTCTTCAAGAAATCCTGCACAGCTTCCTTCACTTCATCGTCCGAATGGAAACGTGTCCCCTGTAATGCTCGCTTAAGTGGCCCAAAGATGTGGAAGTCACAGGGTGACAAATGCAGACTGTACGGCGGGGTGTTCCAAAACTTCCCAATGGAATTTTTTTAAGATTGTGTGGGTTTCACGAGAGACGTGTGGGCGGACATTGCCAGGGAGAAGGATCACCTGTTGTGTGAGAAGGCCTGGCCGTTTTCTTTTGATTGCTTTCCATAGTTTCGTCCGAATACTGCAGCATTGTGTTGAACTGATAGTGTTCCTTTGAGGCAGGAAATCAATTAAGAGTGATCCATGCAGTCGAAGAGTCAGAAACCGTATTACCTCGCGATGTTCCGATTTGGACATCTCCATGCATAAGCACAGCTTTACTTTCGATCAATATCCTCTACCATGAACAGCTTTCATTGCTGAACGCTGCATGCAGCCCTTTATATCCATGTTCGGTGACGCTGCTATAGCTGCAGTTATTCTGACGCAATCGCAAGTGACCACTTTTCATTTGAGCAACCTTTATAGATAGGCACCATGATATGTCTGGCGTTTAGGACAATACTGATAATGAATGAAAATTCTTCGAATTTTCGACACTAGTTCATAATAGCTACTCTTTTTTAAAAAAAGATATTTCATATCGATTTTAGAGTCAAGAATTTTGATATCCTTAAAAACGAATTTGACTCATAACAATACCATCTGTCCCAAATTACTTATCAAAATATTTCATTCACAAAAGAATATTTTTCTTCAAAAAAAAAATCTCATTTTTCTACATACCTAAATGAAAATTTTCCCTTTTTTTCATTCACAAACTAACACATTTGGTCGGGATACGGGCTAACGAACTGAGTTATTCAAAAATTCCGCTCCGCCCCTTTCACTAATTACGAACACTCCTGAATAATCAGAACTCATCCCCAGTCGATAAAATGACAAGATTAATGATTGCACTCTCGGCTTCACTTGGAGCTGGCCGGTTTTTCAAAAAGCACTAATTAGCGGAAGAAGATGCCGTTCATTTATCACCATTCACACGCACCTGAGGAGCGCGAAAACAGGCTTGATTAAAAATTGCGCTGCCCCGGCACAAAAGGGAGGACGTAACCAAATGTCACAGCGCCCCGTTTGTTGCTTGTAATCAAAAGAGGCACCTTGACATTTGTGGATGTCCCATGCTTTTAGATTGTTCCGATGAGAATTTCCAGCAAGTTTTAATTTCGCACGAAGCGAACGTAAGAAAGCCTTTTTAATCATCAAAAAATGTGGCCTGGCAATTTTGATGAATCTCCGTGATTTGAGTCCGATAAAATTATTCTTAGAATTGCGTCTGTAAGTCGGCATGTCTTTCGGTAAGAAAGTTAATTCAAAATATTCGATATATAATAATTCTTCCTTCATGCAATAACTTAAAGGATCGAAATTTGGCTTGTGGTATTTTCACCAAAACTGCATATTTCTATCCAATTTTGGATGATATCTGACAATTTTTACGTTCATAAACATGTGAACACGATTAACTGAAAACTGTGATGAGTTTGAAGGATAAAATTTGGTATATGGCTTTATTACTAGAATGCGAACTTGAATTAGATTTCGAAAAAAAGTCAAAAAGAAACTCATTGCTTATCAGTTTGTCTTTTTATATATATGCGACCCAATGATTCAAAAGCACAACAAGTTGGAGTAATAAAATTTGGCATTTTGTCTTGACGTTACAATTCTAGGTACATACCGAATTTCGAATCGAATCGGTCAACACGGTTCAAAATATGTACTTGATTCTCTTTTTTACATCGAAGCTGAATGCAAAGCGGATCAAATCGAAATATATACATATATATATTGTAGGACTGGGGGGGGGGGGACAAAATGCCCATTCAATCCCATTTGGATCAGTGTCTAGGGTACTGATTAAGAAACTTTTGAAGAAAAACAAATAATTTATTTACAGTAAACACGATTAAAAGAACATTAACAATTAGGACGGGAAAGATTATTTACATTAAAGTTAAAAGTAAAATATTTAGATGGCACAAAGGGCGAAGCCTAACAAGATGTCTGCTCATAGCTAAACTATGCAACGCCTCTCTGCTCTCGAGCGAATGCCAACAGCTCGCTTTATACAAAATTTATGGTCACGTGACTTAGCACTTTCGATTAGTAGCACCCATGGTGCCATCTATTACAATACAATAAAACTAAATTGAATTGGATGCATTCAGTTTAACAGTGGAATGGTAATGGCCACTAATTAAAACTCTACATTATATATATATATATATATATATATATATATATATATATATATATATATATATATATATATATATATATATATACACACACACACGCACGCACGCACGAAAAAATTGGAAGGTGAACATTTCCGTTAATCCTATCATCATCATCATTATTATTATTAATACACTATTGTCCCGTATAAATTGTTTTCATATAATTGTCCTCGTATTTTGTCTGGTATAAATTGAAATTTCTACGTTTTAACATGATTATATTTATAAGGCACGTGTATTATCTATAAATTGCAGCAAGCACAATGAAAATTAAAATTCTTTCAAAAAACGCTTTTATAGGCTAGTTCGTTGAATCTAGAGCTACAAAATGTATCACGTTATTACTTCCTGGATATTCACTAGGAAAATGTTTTCAAATATTTATTAGAATTTTTAAATAAAAATCAACCAGAATTTTAATGCTTTTCGTCAATAACTTCGATGCATATTTTGCGCTAAAAATATTTTTATACCACTTTAAAATTAAAATTGTAAGCTTTTCAATGATACCAGTTTTAGTTTCAAACGTTTTCTCGAATTTCAATGCATTTCTGAAAATATTTTTAATTACATTTTACAATATTTTTCATTGTTTTAATTACTGGGTTTATATTCATGCACGTTGCGATGTGATTAAATAAATATTTTTTTTATCGTACTAAATAAATACTTTTTGTGTGTATGTTCCATCGCTGTTATTGAAGTAAAATAAAGATAAATGAATCAAGCTGAAAGATTAGAATTCTACAAAGTTTTGAACTTGGAAATCGAATTCCTTTCAAATTTTCTCAAACCTCCCGAGTGGAAAAAACAAAGCATTTGGAATTAGATATGCTTGTTTGTCTGTGGGTATGTAATAAATTCAATTTATCTACGTTCGAAAAATAATTATTTTCTAATCACTTCCAATTCCGGTTTCACTATGACTCCTGAGTTGCGCGGATTTTATTTCCCACATGCCGAACCAAAACCCTGTTTCAGTGGATTCCTTTCTGAATCGATTTGAGTTCATATTACTTTTCGAATGCTCTCTTTCTCCTTTACTGAATTTCTCTTCAGGTACACTGCGCTCGTGATAGCTGTTATAAAGAAATTTTTATAGTTATACATACTGAAATCTTTTTGCAATATCATGAAGAAAAAAAAACATTCATGCCTGCTCCTTTTTAAATTAAAGAATATTTTGATTGTTTTTGATAACGTAGGTGAATATATTGATGAATTTTGCTAAGTGATTATTTCAACGAGGTATTAGAACCAAAAACAATCATACCTTTGAAATTCATGAGAAATGTATCTACGTTTGATCTAATTTTCAAAAACTTAATTTTATTTTTAAAAAAATGATTATGTGTCTCTCACGGATTAAGTATTCTCTCAATAATAACAAGTGTATAATAAAGATAAAATTACAAGCGCTCATTTGAATGAATAATTAGATTCTTTAAGCAGCTTTTAAGTTTTCATGAAATGAAATTTCCCAATGAAAATATTTTCCGAATTTCAATATTATTTGATCGATTCATTTATTATTAAGTATTTTGAAAATGTTGATTTTAGGATTCTGTAATATTTATAATAAAGAAAAAAAAATTAAAAATTTGAAATTTGAAAAAAAAAATTTAAAAAGTACATAAAAAATATGATTTATTTTTTTTAATCAAAAATTTAGACATAAATACAAAATTGTAAAAGTGTGAGTCCCTGAAAGTAATTAAACTATAATAAATTATAAAAGAAAAAAAAGTTTTAAACATTTATAAAAAAATTAAAATACATTACAGTTGTGATTAAAATTCAAATCAATTTTCAACATTTCATTTACACAGCCCCACGCTGTTTATTTCATTCCAGATTTTTTCATATAAAAATGACTTTTTACTTTATAGTATACTAATAAAAGCATGCCTTTCAAAAAAAGACATCTTTATTATTTATATTTTGATTCTAACCAATATCAAAGAAAACTGCAGTGAGCGTGTTGCCACGTACAAGAGAGAACATTCGCTTCGGATAAAAAAATCTATTAGTCCGTCCCTACACCCACGAAAAACGTTTTTATCCATGTTCTCCGAATAAACGTGAAATATGTTTCAGTTTGCATTAAAATGAAAGGATGTTCTTAAGAATTCTCTTTTTTATTCTGAAGAAAATCAGTTTTGGTCCCGTTATTTACGTTTTCAATTTGGTACTTTTCGCAAGATATGTTTTATTCATAAGGTTTTTGCATCGACTAAAAAATAATAAATGTAGTGGGGGGAGGGCGATTGAAAGGAGAATAAGAATAAATTGTAGGGGTTTTGTTCTACATGTATCCTTTTTGAAAAGGGAGAGAGTTTTATTTTTAGGAAAGATATTCGATTGTAGTTTGCAGAATCCTTTACGAAATATTTTCTCCGTCGTGAGAATGAAAATCTAGTAATTTTTTAAAGCAATTTTCTGCTCCAGAAAGAATTTTTTAATATCGTTTGTCGTTTTAAATTTTAGTTTCATAAATTCTAAGGATAAAATACATATTCTGCATTTGATTTAATGTGACTGTAAAGAGAATGTGGTATTTAAACATACTCGTTTTAAGCAAAATTTATATCAAACAAAGATATAAATTTTGATATCTTTTGACTCAATACGATATGATAAAATTTGACTCGATATGATAAAAAAATGTATCATAAAAAAGTGTATCACTTTTTACCATAAAATTATAGATCTGATAATAAATTTTGATACTTCATATATTTGTATATATAAAATATACCTTACACTGACAACTCCGACCCGCCGGAAAGCACACGGAAAAATCTGACTAACCGGACCGCTGCAACAGCAACACGGGCGGGAACTGTGGTGGAGTCTTAAGGGCCATTACCGACCAAGGTACAACCCTATCTTTAGGAAATAAGTCCCGACATCGATGGGAGGAGCAGATCCCCACCTTTTTCTGTATCCATCAGGGTGGCGAGAACCAACCATCATTCCGGAAGCTTCTCATTACCAGGTTCCCCCCGGGGAAATACATTTAATAACATAATATATCCTTCTTTAATTTGACTTTTCGCTTCAGTTTCGACTTATTCATATTCATTTCAATATCAAAATGTACCTATTTGTTATCTCAAATATCCGATAATACCCTGCTTAAAACTAAAACATTTTAAGATTATAATTTAAACATGCAGCGAAGTTTTTCTAAAAAGAAAACAGAACCCAAATGTTCAAAACCAGGTAGGTATACTGCCTACAGAATCCCATAAGTTAGTATATATTTCATCAAATAACAATAAAAAATACATAATAAAAAATGTCTCAAAAATTAATACGTAATAAAAAGTGCCTTAATATTTAGTCTTCTCAATTTTTTGATTTAAAAATAGAAAATGTTTTCAAACTCTCATACGAAAATTACAGAAACAACAAATTTATTCAATTCCCACTATTAGTTCACACTTTTCCTATATATCTTGTTCAAATTTTCAATCGTTAATAAAATACTTTTATTCATCCACTCAAGTTCAAATACATTTTTTAAAACTTGTAGTGGATGACACTTGATATTGATACAGTTTTTTTAAATAATAATTAATTAATTAAATTTGTAGAATAATTTCTATTTGGTCGCCAAAGTCGCCAAATTCGTCGCCATGTTACCAGATGGTCAACAAGTTTGTCGTCAAGCACTGAGATTACTGACGCGACACCCGAACATAAATAATATAAGAAAATAAGTAGGAATTGACTTAATTTTTTTATATATATATATATTACTTGTTTTTAATCTCACAGCAATGACAATGTACAACATCACATAAACTTATATTACAACCAGTTTTTTTTTATAAAGAAAGATGCATGAAATAAAATATCCAAGAACAAGTTGAGATTTACGGATAAGATTGACTATCGATTGGCATTATAAAGAAAAAATTACGTGCAACGATTATTTACCTCTTCAAAGAAGCTTAGTTGTGGGACTGGTTCTTCATAGACATTATCACAAAAATCTTTGAATAGGAGATAACCTAAAATTTAAAAAAAAGAACATGCATTAATTTAAACTGATAGCCAAGAATAAAGTGATATACAGAGAAATAAACTTGGTGATCCATAAAAATTAGACTAAATCGAAAAATCAGTTTTAAAAATATGCCTAAAAATGAGCATAGTAAAGGAAATTTATTCTATTAAAAATAAAAATAACATTGAAGATTTGTTTTGTAATAATTAACAGAATTAATAGATAATACATACTTAATAGAAACCATAAGCAATTTTAGTTTTAAAAAATTATCATAATTTAATTTCCTTTAAATATAAAAAAACAATGTCAAAAAATAAATGATTAAAAATAGCTCTGAATACAATAAATATTTCCCTTATGCGGTCTCCAAAAATGCGTTATTTTATTATAGGATTTGGCTATATATACAGAACTGATAGATCAGTTTTTTTCACTCTCCAAATATAAACAAATGAAAGTGATTTAACAGCCTTTGTCACTATATCCCACACTGTTTACATAAAAGACTTCAAGAATGATTCAGTTTGCACCTACTTTCCGATGTTTTAAACAGGAATTTCAGCCGTGTTGTTAAACATTATCGAAAGAATGGAAGAAAATGGATGTGTGCAAATGAATCAATCAAATTTTGAAAGGCGTTCAGGAGGAAGGAAATACACTTTGTTTCAAGAAATTCAACTTGCTTTCATAATTGTGCTTACGAAAAGATACTGAGAATATGAATACAATTCTTATGAGACAGCTCAGTAAATGGTTTACATTTCGATTTATAAATGTATTAATTGTTTTAGGGAATTCACAGACACATTAATGAATTGAATATTTGTGCTACTACAAGCATATTGCTTATTTTATAATTCTGCATTTATCGTTCTTTTTATACCTCTATGAATTTCTTAATTTTATTTTTCTGTTGAATAAGTTTTCATAACACCCTCATTATATAAAAAGGACCTTTATCAAATTTAACAAATTTTATTCATTGTTGATTAAGGCGAAAGCATCACAAATCAGGATTTTTATATTTATAAAATTTCTCTTAATAATTGAGCTAACAAGGTCCACCACAAATTCTTTATTAGAAAATTAAATCAATTTGTTTTTAAAATTTTCCGCATATATATCTTGAGAATTCTTATTTATTCTTTTTCTTTCTGCACTTTCACAATTTCCTTTGTTAAATTATTTTATTATTGAATTTGCTACTTAATTACAAGATAACAGGAAGGATTGTTGTTTTTTTTTAACTTTTTTTACAGTAACTGTACTAAGAGGTACAGTAAGTATTATTATAGTCAGCAGAAGGAGCGGAAGATTACTTAGTAATTTCCTCTCTATTTGCGAGAATTAGCGAGCAAGAGAACAGCAAGTACCTCATAGCTGCATAATAATAATATTTCAAAATAAGCAGTACAATTCACGTTTGAAGTGTTCAATGTTTAATAAAAAAGGGGAATATACTTATCTATGTTCTAGTACACTGTTCAGTAGTAACATTCAAGAATAAAATAAATACCTTTACGGAAAAAATTCTCTTATGGAACAAAAGTATTTTACCAAAGATCACAACTCAGAAAAACAAACAATTTTTTATAATTTTTTATGTTATTTAAGAAAAATAAAATTGATCTAAAGATAAAACTTAAACAATAAAATAATTTTTAAAAAAATACAAGGGCAAGAGAAAAAAAAATTCAAATTATCGACAAATTCAAAATAAAAATGTTAAAATTATTCAAATTTAATCGTACAAATACGGAGAATTTTTTCGCTATAATCCAAAATGAGCATGAATAAAAATTTCAACGGCAAGTCGCTGTAATTTATAAAAATATATTAAACAATCTGTTGAAATATATAAAAGTAATTTTATTTTTAAAATGTGCTATTATATAACTTATGCCACTTTAATACACAGATTCAAAATTGCTGTTATAAAACGAATTATTCATAAATTTAAAAAAGCAAAAAGAAATTTTAACAAAAGAATGAAAGAATAAAAGCATTTTTTTACAAGGATAATTCATAATGCTCTTTCTAAAACAATATATATACTATCAAAAAATATTGCAAAAAAATTCATTTTCCGATTTATTGTGCTTTTACAAACGAACGTGGTTCTATTCTTTATGGAGATCGTTTAAGGCATTGTCTATAGCGGAAATCAAAACCTATTGAGAAATGGGCTTATTAATTTCAATAACTATGAATTTTATAGCGTTTTACTTTCTCATGAGTAATATTCAAGAAGAAAAATATTATAATTATTAAAAAAATTCTGACATCAAAATATTGATCAATTTTCATGTTTAAGAATTTCACGAGTCCAATAAAGAACAGTTTTCGAATTATGTTCGTCTATATCTGAACGCGACTATTCAAAAAATCTAGAATGTTATCCATTAATAAATAAATTCCCAGATAGCATTCTGGAAATAAATTAAATATTTGTTATATAAAACTAAAAAATTCAATTTATAATAAAATTTTTAACAAAAATAAATAATACTAAAATTTTTAATAAAAATAAATAATATTAAGATTTTATCTAAAGAGTAAATCAAGATTCATAACAAAGATTTGGTTAAGATTATCTATTATATTATATCACTCTGAAAATTCTCGAAAAATGCAACAAAAAATTATCATAAAATTAAAATACTGAAATATCGGGATTTTATAATTACTTCAAAGAAAACTGTTTAATCCCCTATCATTCTGACGAAAAATTAAAATGTCCTGACGAAACGCGCATTTTTTTTAAAGGTTAAATTTTTTGAATAAAGGACGTAAACTCGACGGGTATATGACTCTCCTTAAAATGCTTAGATATAACTATACAGAATGTTATCATTAAATAAGCAAGTTCTTAAAGCTCCTTTAAGACTTCTAAAAGACTGCATACGACAGCGATTGAACAAGATTGATGGAGTGTATAAGACTATGATCGGAAAAAAAAAATGAGAAAAATAACGCCGATCACTAAGGAAGCCATTTTTCTTTAACGATAAAATTATTAGCACTGTCATCTGTAAAAGATGATGGCATTGAAAAATAACAAAGAAAGGAAATTGATCAAAATTTTATATTTAATAGTACTACTTTTTTTTTTTTTTTTTGTAGTGCCAAGTTAAAATTTACTAATAACGCTGCTTTGTAAAGTCACACGGGAGGAAAAAATAAGAACATAAAGAAACTTAAATTTCGATTATTCACAAGATAAACTAACACCTCTATATTAATATTATTTATAGCATTCCAGACAAATGTCGTTTTATGCGAATTAATATAATGCATAAAAACTATTACAAAAAATGAGTTAAGTTCCAAATATTAAAAGATTCCATACATTATATTATTTTTACAGCAAAAAAATGTTTCGTTATTAATGTAAATTACAATAAATGCATGAAGTAAAAATATGTCTTTCTACCTGACTTCAGGCTTATATAAAAAATCATTATTTAATTCCAAATAAATCTCTTATGCATAACATTATGATTTTTTCAACCAAATATTTTTAAATATCAAATTACGACAAGCAATAAAACCGTGTCATTTTAAAAGCCTTACACTCATTCTAATTGCAGTGTATATGAACCTTCTTAATGCAGTCAAATTCAATGACAGCATAATGCTATTAAAAACGTAAATGACAGTACAAGTTGCCTTTCGTGGTAATGACACTTCTATATCAAATTCCGAACATAAATTGCAAATAATAAACAAAATATTTCTACCATAACTTTCACCAATGGAAGAAAACTATACGATTAAAAATATCATGAAACAACAAAAACTATTTGAATTTCATTGCAATATTTTGAAAAATTATGCAAAAGATTAAAAAAATTCTGGACGTGTATTTATGAAGATCGCTGTCGCTCTACAGGCCAGACTGTCTACCATAGTTATAAAGTTAGATTCTGAGTTATCTAAAATAGTTACTGGATTTGACACAATTATACTTTGAAAAGTGTGAATATGTAGCCTGGCGCGATTTTTTTCTTTTAAATTATAACGAGAATTTTAATTAACTAAATATTAATTAAAGGATGGAATAATATTACTCTAAATGATAACATGCACTTCGGAACAGATTATCAAGACACTTAAGTGATGAATCAGAACTGTAATGTTATGGGACTTGGCCATATTACTGTCAATGATAATTACAGTATCTGGCCATTATTCATTAATAAATAAAGAATTCATTAATAAATAAATAAATAAAGGATTTATTAATAAATAAATAAATGAAATATAATTTTATGGAAAAATATAGCTCGTCTGTCTATGAAAATACTTTTATATGAAAATCATGAGTATCAAGTTATGCAAATATATTTAATTAGGAATAAAACGCACGCATTATTACAGCAACCATCTGGTTATCAAAGAGGGTTAGTTATTCAATATTAAAATCTAAAACCATCTCCTTGCAGTATTTCATTTTTAGAAGCTTTTATTACATTACTTGCAATTAAGGGATTTTCTTAGCTTTTATTACATTACTTGCAATTAGGGGTTTTCTTAATCTCCCAATTACGATTAAGAGAAATTGTGACACACAGGATTTAACTTTAGTTAAATAATCATTTTCCTTTTCCATAATTTAATACTTATTATATTTAAATAATTATCTTTGTTTCAAGTCCTCTATCATTTCATATCGGAATGATATTTATCGGTTAAGATGGTACACAGTTCAATGTAAGAGTTCTCAGAAATCATATACAAATTATCAAGAAATAAACCAATGTCGGATGAAAACGTGACCAGAATCAAATTTTCAATTGCCTCCGAAAGGGATGCATGTCAATGATTCACAAATTTATCGCTAACAAATTGGTACACCAAAGACGTCGGATATCTAGATATGAAATCTAAACTAATGTGGAAAGCTCAGGAGAAACTACTGGCATAAACGTGCACAGAAATCCAATAAGATTCTGGAGTCATTAGGATAACTGATATTCCAGAGAGATTTACTCAGGGCTCATGCGAAATTCATCTTGTATCTAGTACTTAGTTTATTGTCGATGTCATTTCCAAGGGAAAAGAAAAAAGACTTGAAGGGCTAGAAATATATGCGCTGGATTTCTCAAACTACATTATGCAAAATTTTATGGCGACAACTACAATCTTGCAACCTAATAGTCTTTTGAAGGTACAAAATACACTTTTTTAATAGTTACTACTTTCAGTGAAACTAGGGAAGTATTTTACCCACGAATTTCTCTTATAATAAAAAGGATTTTTATGTTTAGTTTCGTAATGTAATGAAAAAAAATCGAATATGCATTTTAAACCCTTTTTCTTTGACCGAATGAGTCACACACAACCTAAATACCCCAAATTTTATTTATCTAGCTTAAAGTGTTTTAGAATCCTCACGTTTAGAAACGCAAGAAAAAGAGACATCAAAACGGATGAACCTTGTCCAAATTGTGAAGCAGAAAAAAATAGCATTGTCTGTGGATATCCAGGACTCAAGTGTTCTCTCCCGCACAAATCAAACATATTCACATAGACACATTTTATCATGACTACGGGAAACAATATTTATCTAGAACTCTGATGTAAAGATCACATTCCACATCTTATTTACCTGGCACTTGCATTACCAAGTTTACAGGCAGCATCTTTCTAAAAGCGTAGTTATATTTAAAAGAGGATTGGAAACAGAAATTTCACACTCATGATGTCGAATTTTTTTACGATATCAATATTTTATCTTAACATACAGGGAGTCCCCGACAGGTTTTTCACTCTACATTAATTTGAGAATGGTGACAACTATTACCACAAACTTGATATCCAGTTATAGTAAAGTGATCATGAGCTAAACGGTGAGATCGGTTACAGCGCCACCTGGAGACAAACAACAGAGCTAGAGTTCTGAAACGGAAAAACGGTAGAAATAAAATAATTAGTTGTTCGTAATCAATGTTCGAAATGCTTTAAGCCGTCGGATCGACGTTTATTTTTCACAAGATGATCTTTTTGCCTGTTGTCACGAACTGTTCCGTTACAGGTTTGAAAAACCGCAACTAAATAAATGAGCGTTTTAAACGTCTTTTTATTTTTTATTTTATTGCGCTCAAGACGTCTTTTCATATAAAATCGAAGACGCTGCATAATTTTATAACTGAATTTTCTGCCGCATCTCTTAAACTTTCCGGGATAAGAATGCTCACTCTGCTGTTCACCGCCAATTGAGGCTTACTGTGTAGCACATGGCCACTTTACAATATATAAACACCAAGTTTATGGCAATAGTTATCGCCGTTCCCTAATTAATACGGGGTCGAAAGACTTTAGTGGACATACTATATATTTACAGAGTTAAAAACAGACTTCATTAGGCTAATTTTACAAGAAAAAGCCATCATATACGAAATGGCTACATGAAAATATATCTCCGAAATTACAAAAGAATGCGTACTTCTAGAGTGTTATAGTTTAATCATAAGGTTAATTCTGAATTCAGCATTTAATGAACACTAATAATAAAAAAAAAACTATCCTTTAAACTTAAATTGCAGACCAAAACCAATCCTTTCGGACACCTAACAAAAGTTTTGTCTGAAAAAATCTCACAATTCACTTTGACCTACCAGAAATAATGCTTGAATTTAAAAACAGAAAATTCACAATTACTAATTATTATTTAGTGGAATCAAATCCACTTTTGGTGTTTCATACAGTTACCAGTTTCGTGCCAGAAATTAGAATAAAATATATTTTCCAATAATTCGTGAATAAGAAACAAAGCTCAAGCAGTTTATCATCCAGACATACCAGTTCTTTCGTATCAATCTTAGGCCAAATAAATGAAACTCCGTTTTTGCATCTGGATAAAACGGTACAACAATGCGGAAAATTTGATGGTGTAAGAGTACCTAATTATCTTCGTTTGATAACCAATAAATTTGAAAGATATGTCGATCCTACTGTTACTTAGCAACATAATTTATTTTTCCGAAGCAAGGCAAATGTTTCATTATAAATAATGAAATCAACGTTTTCATCAACTTCAGACTTTTGAGCTTATTTTACTTAAAGAAAATTCTTCAACGGGAATTTAATGAAAGGAGCGTGATTTTTTTTCTGCCCCCATAATAAATAATTGAAGAACACAAAATGGAAAAATGTTCGAATGAGTAATTATTTTAGATAAAAATAAGATTATCCTCACGGATATAACGATTCTATATTCAAGTATGAACCGTAACACAAAGTGATTTAAAATAACTTCCAACTTCGATTGGAAAAGTGGATAATGATTTTAAAAATAAAAGAATAAAAATTACACTACATAAGTCTTTGTTCTTTCCTCGCATTGATTATGTTTTATTTTTCTGAATAAATGTTTAATATAACAACAAATTAAAAATATGATGCTTCAAATCTGTTCCATCTCCTTAGTGGAATGAACAGAAAATTACAACAACGCGCGCCCTCCCCCTTTTCTTTTAATACATGATTTTGTGTGGTTATCACACAAAGCAGGCAAAATCAAGTATTGAGGGAGTTACCGTATTTCTCTTTTAAAACATGAAAGTACAGAAGTAATATATTTTTGTACATACTTCATTCATGGAAAAATTTAATTTTTTGAATATATACATTGACAATGATTATGCAACATTTTCTAATAATATTTCTCCTTAGGGAAAAAAAATACTCTTTATTAATTGAATTTATTTGTACGGAATTTTTGCTTCAACAATTTTTTCAGAAAAAGAACACGTAACATTTCACTAATTAGAAAATTTTTAATTTGAATTATCAATTATTAGATATTTTTTTCTCCGATTCCTTGAATATCCTACTGAGAAAATATTAAAATATCATCTCATCTCTAATTCTTATTTGTTTTGATTATTTCGAAATTGAAAATAAAGAATTGTTTTTCACTCTGAATTGTTTTCGTTACTTAATACGCCTGTAGCTTGTGTTCTCGGCAACCACGAAGAACAATTTTTAAAATCTCTAACTCATTTAAAGATAATATTGTTCCACGATGCATTCAATCAAAAAAGCAATCCAAAATTAACAATTTAAATGAATTTTAATTTTAATTTATTTATTTACTTTGAGGCAATTGTAACATTCAAAACACCATATTCGGTCTGTTTATTGAAATTAGTTATTATCATCATTACTTTTAAAATTGTAAAAAAATTGTTATTACTTCATCTATAAAAATTATTCGTAGTTATATATTAAATATCTATTAAGGTTACTAAATATAAAACAGATTTGTAATAATTTTTTTTAAATTGTCGTTTTCCGGCCAGTAAATCTCATTTCGGGTTGTTAAATGAATCGAATATTTAATAATATCCTGTTAACTTCAAATTTAGCAAATTAATTATATCATAAATAGTAAATATATCATTGTTGCAACAAAAGAATATATAAAAAGGAATCTTCTGGTCACAAATAATACAATCGCGAGGAATTAAAACTTTGAAATTCAAATAGTCTAAAATAACACAAAGTATTAAGCTCTTAAAAGCAATATAAAAACGATACAAATTAGCGCTTAGATATATTGAGAATAATTTTAAAAAAAATTTAATTACATTTTATTGATGCAGAAATTACAAATCTAGTTAACTCTATTTCAACACAAAATGTCACTCTTATAGTAAAAATTATAATGAAAAAATAATGTATGATGTATTCTAATTTATTTAAAATAATAATCTGTCATAAGATATTAATCTACGGTGACACCCAAGATGACGAGAAAAAACAATAATTCAACGCGTGGTTTCTTTCACTGTAAATGTTGTTTTGCTGCATTTGAACAAATGTGACAAGAAAGCCATATATATCTGCAATGAAACGTTTTATCACTTCCCCACATTATCTAAATGGGGAATATGAAATTCGAATTCAAAAAGGTTCTTTTTTTATTTCTATTTAATATTAAATCATAGTAAAAATTCTAAGATAAATGTCGTATCGAAAACGGAGGGAAACAAACCTTCATATGTATAATAAGCAAAATTTTCTAAAAAAATTAAATAAATGTTTTAAATTAATAAATTTGCAAACTTCAGTTATATTAGCAGAAGGTCTTTTGCCTTTTAACAATTCTATGAATAGTATATCTGGGTTCCTTCCTAATTTAGACAAGATAATTAATAATTAAGTAAAAGAGTCCCAGTAAAAGAGTTCACTCGCCGACTTCCTATTCCGATAAAGATTTTATTAAAACACTTTTTAGCAACATAATTTCCACCGTATAAAGTATTGTTTTGTGTGTAATTTCGTCGTACAGTGAACAGATAGACTCATGTATGTATTTCGATCTCCTACCGCTAACCGATTGAGTTCAATATTTGATATTTAATTTTGAAATCAAAACCACTTATACAATCCATCCCTCAAGTTTGTGTTTCTGAGCTATTACATTTACAGTCTAAGATAAGTACAGATATACATCCAGAGGCTCAACCCATTAACGGATTTGATCCGAAAGATATACACTTATTACTCAAATAATATTCACTCATTGCACGTAAATAAATCTTGTTACAAGATTTCATCTATCTAACTTGTTGACTTTTTATGTCATCGTATTCCGATGCTCGAAAAAATCAGAAGAATTTATAGACAGCAGATTTTGTTTAAAATTTATTATAAATCTACAACACTGGTTTAAAACAGAGTGATATTTTTAGATACGATTCATAGAAAGAAAAAAAAAATCTTTCATCGAGGTGGTAGGATTCTATCTCGAGATTTTGATGATATCTTCGTTTTAGATCTTTCGAAGGCTTACATTTATCTGTTAGACATAAAAACTGTGAAAATCGATTTTTGGCATTAAATCTATCTGCTAACACTGCAACTCAAAAAAAATAAATAAATAAACTACATTAATGAAATTCGATATATGGTCTTTAATTGGATTTCGCTGTAGTAATAAAAATGAAATTAGGTTAAACCAATTAATAATCAGATTCAAAAATAAAAATTATTTCATGTACACAAAACCTTTTTCTCTTATAAATGTTAAAAAAAATTTGTAAAATAAATGTTAGAAAAAAAATTGGATGAGCTGATTTTGAGTATCAAATTTCATATTTTTGGATTTATTTGCTTAAAATTACTTCATTAAAATGATTAGTGTTAACCAAAAAAAAAAAAAAAGATAATATCTGTAAGAAATTAAACATTTTATGAATAAAATATCTTAAAGGTAAAAAAAAGTTAACATTTAAAATAATGTATATTAGTATAAAGTATTCATTCAAAATTTCTGAAAAATAAAAAGAGCAATTAATAAAAGTTACAATATAAGTGATCTATAAAATTCTAAACACTATAGGTTACAATAAAACCTAAAAATTAATAAAAATGTTTGTTTCATTTAATTTTTTTAATTCGTTACTTGTCTGCAATCAACATAGTTTACTGATAACAAAACAATCATTTTTAAATCAATAATTTAAAATATCTTTAAAAAAGCACAGATTGATACTGGAAAAATGTACTGATTGTTTTCAAGAGATTAGTAAACAATTTCTCAAACTTTTTTTCCCCTTTAGACAAAATATGCGCTTTTAATCTCTTCAAAACAGACAAATAAAATCGAAAGGCAAGAAGAAGAAAAACTTTAAAAATTTACTCTCCAAATGCAGTTTCTCGAAAATTTGTTACGTATTTTCCTTTTCCAGTAATTGAAATGTTAAAAATATGCACAAAAAGTCTCTTGCGTAGTTTCAATAATGATAAAAAAAAAAAGGAAAATAAAAAAAAAAAACAGTTTTTAAAAATGCTTTGATTGGTGTATTAAAAATGATTTTTTTAATATAAAATTCAAAAGCATAGATTTCAAAATAAAATTGTAAAAACGTGTGACGCTAATAGAAATATTTTAGAGTTATTCTAAGTGAACTGGGATTTTACTAAGGAATATGTTCTGTTGAATTAAAATACTACAAAAATATAACAAGAATTCAAAATCAATAGTTCACTGCAATGATAATTCACACAAAAAGAAGTTATAGGAATTGAGAAATTTAGCACCGAAATATGGCCTTTGTTTAAGTTGATTATTCCATCTTCAAGACAAAAAAAATTACTTATAATTGTCACAGCATGCGAAGTATTAAAGTAATAATCAAGACAATGGAAAATATTACTGAAAAAAAATATTTAAAAATAGTTTGAAAAATATTAAAATTTTTAAAAAATGATTCAACGGAAATAAAATTAGCATCACTGAAAAGCTAAATTTTTACATTTCAAAACGGTATAAAAAGGATTTTTATGCGATAATACTGTCCGAAATGAATGGAGGAAAAAACCAATTTACTCCACAAGAAGTACCACCAATTAAATCTGATGGTTATGGGCTCAACGATCTACCTCTAGAGCGTTTCGAACGTTATTCGGAATAGACATGTCTGTCACGTAATTTACAGATAGTTTTCAGTCTATAAATATTATAATGCTTTTAAATAAATTATTCACCTCACAGAGAATATTCCTTAACAAGACCACCTTTTAAAAAGTTTTAAAAAAACTACAAGATTTAAACTTTCGCAAATCTACACACAAGGGAAAAGAAGACCCGGCACATGCATTTTCTTCCGCCATCTCAAAACACATACGCAAAAACAAACTACTTCAGCGGCGGCGGTTTTTGGTTAATTCCTTTCAACCTCGAAAAGAAAAGAAAAATAACACCATCACAACAACCCAACCTAATGATGACGAGAAGGGGGGGGGGAGAGGGTGTAGAAGAGAAGAATTACAAAAAAGAAGGAAAAGAAACTAAAAATACGCGTGTTAAGTGTATGAACGAGTAAATAAAATGAGGCACACTCCATCCACTTCAAAGAACCATTAGGGCCGCAGAATCGCAAAACGCGGACCTATTACTCCAAGGCGCAGCTTGAGTTCCCCCTTTTTCTTCCAGCAAGAGTGTTTTCCTAAGATCGCTCGCCGAGTCGAAACGGGTTAATAACGCATAAAGCATGCGGCTCAGAAGCCAATCAGCGTTTTTAATAGACCTCCTCGCTCCTTTTCTCACTTGAAGTCATTTCGAGTTGTTTTTGTAGCCTTGGAGACTAAGGAAGCTCAAAAGCGCCGTTGCCATTCCACCCTCACCCCCCAAATCTTATACGATGGCGGGAGGGGTGGAGCGAATTAAATATTCAATACACCTTTTTCTCATGTTTTTTTGGCGATTTTTAACTTAAAAGAGAAGTAATAAATATTTAATTTCAGTAATAAAGACCAAAACAGAGCACCGATTGTAATAGCTAGAGCACATAACTTATGGATAGGTAATGGCTATATCACGTGGCTATTAACTATCCAGCACGCCAAAAAAGAGTTACTTAAACCGGATTGAAAAAAATCTGTAAAATGAAGTCAGATTTTCTATAATACAGTACTAAATCAAGATTTAAAATAGTGAAATTCCTTAATAAGCTAGTAGGATTGTAAATTGCATGTCGCCGGATAGAGATAATTCGATTGCTGAAACTTCTTCAAGCCTTCATCTCTATCAATAATAAAGATGAATGTGTTTATTGTTTGTTAACGGATTCTAAAACCCGCCGTGCTTTGAGCATGCGTTAGGATGGGTTTAATTCGGCAAAATAGGGGTGAGAGGAAAGAGGGAAGGAGGAGATATTTACATTTAACAAGAAAGTAAATTGCGGAAATGGAGCACATCCTTCCGTGTGCCACCCTTAGTGAGGTAGAACTGCCGAAAAGTGGTCGTCTCAAAATACTGAAACGAGCAGTCGGTATGTTTCTACTATGTGTATTTTGGTACTCTAGAGAACAGACCCCTTAGACTTAAAAACTACAAAATTCGATACAGACATGCTTTTGAAGGTGTGAATGTGCATCTTGTAGAGATTATTTTCTTTAAAGTATCATGAGAATTTCTATTAATTAAAAATTAAGCGAAATTCGACTGTTTTTCATCATAATTTCCGAAATTATTATAGCATAAAAATGAGACTTATACAATTTCTAAACTTTAAAAATTTGTCCTCTAAATCATACCACTTTAAAAGTAGTGCAAATTTTTCTTAAATTTTCGAAAATTCAAAAAATAATAATAAATTTGGCTAATTTTCAACAGAAATATTGCATTATTGCCTCGAAATTTACCACATTTTTATTCTTTCGTCACTGATCGTAAAAGACAGCTAGTTCATAATAAATACAGGTAATGGGACACTTTATACACAGTTTGAGAATTATAGGAAGTTCTCATGCAATAATGGCAGCCTAGGATAGGGGTCTATCTTAAGCATTTAGTTTGAGTCAAACACATTGCTTTCAATACACGTGAGAAAAGTTTTAGCCACAGAATATTTTGAGATAATATTTCCTAGATGAAAATAATTTTCCAGATGTAATTGTTATATAAAATTTAGAGCAAGGTGAACAACAACTAAAAGGTCAGAACTTTAAAACCAAATTTATAATTTTTTAACTATTCTATCAGTTGTTTCTAACCAATGTATAAATTAAATTAGATTTTATTTGTATACACTTTTATTTAAATTAACTCGATATATAAATTACAATATAATTATTAATCAGTTTTTTCACTCACTTCTAGATGTGCTAGAATTTTAAAATTTTATACTTCCGTGATCGAAAAAACTATATTCTAATATTTTCAGAATTTAATTATCAGAAATCGATCACCTTCAATTAAATTTTGATTCCATAAATGTGGCGCCATCTTGTAGAAAAAATCTGAGTAAAATTGATTATAATATTCTTACTATTAATAATAATTAATTATGAAATATATTTAAAATTAAAAAAGTTTTTTTTATAGATAATCACTAATTTGTTGAAAATCAGAAAATAATAAAACACAATTTTAAGAGAGTGAAGAATATGAAAATAATTTTCTTCAAATACTATAAGTTAAAACAAATAACGAATATCAGTTAAAAAATATCCTTTAAAAATTAAAATTTAACAAACACGGGATTAAAGTTCCAATTTATTTTGAATTTTTCTACCAGCATTGTTTTAGTTCTAACCTAATTAATTCAGAATTTTTTTTAAAACAAATCTTACTCTCAATAACAGTAATAAAAGCATATTTCAAAAAGTTAGAATTCGTATCAGTTTCTCATCCCGTGTAACACAGCATATTCAAAAACTTAGTAAAAGCGCACAGGTGAAGCTTTTAGAACTGCATGGATCCCAATTAATTCTTTTTGTTAATTTTTTCATTTTTCTACGAAAATAAATCATATAACAAAACATTTAACGCCAAAAAAATTATTTCATTTCAACAAATCTCGCAATCAACCTCTGAAACTTCCAATTCCACGACTATCAAAAACAAATGGCCCTAAAAGTGATCTGCTTTGTAACTCAAACAAACAAACAAGCAAGCAGAAAGTACAAATTTTTATTGCATGTTTTATTGCCGCTATTTCTGTTGTAAAAAATGACAAACTGCAACCGTTAATCTGGTACGTGGCGCTAAAATGCATCCCACGGATAAAGGTTAACAGCCGACAATGCATAAAATTAACTACCATCAAAACACAAGAGAAGAAATGTCCATCCTTTGTAAATGTGAATGATAAAATAAAGCTAGTATTGAGCCAAAGTGAGTGGAACTAATGTAACTTTAGTAACAGCTCATGAATAGACCACTTGATCTGCAATTAAATTATTAATCCCTCATTCAGCAACTTAACACTCACTTTGGAACAAAGCAATACTTAAATCTCAATCGATAAAAAAAATGGCGTCTGGGATTTTCTAGTAGACTTTAAAGAAATGTTACATATGAATATAAATAATTCCTCACAATGCGCAGTCATAATACGTAGGTAAATAAATAAAATTATTAAAATTTAAAAATAATTTGAACCTGTAATCTTAAAAATCGTAGTATAATATATTTTAGACGTGATTCATCTGTCTTGATATTATATTTAAATATTTACACAGTAGCCATAGCAAGCACACACATACAAAAAAAAAAAAAAAAAAAAAAATTCGCAACATGCTTATCTATAAATGTTTGTTTTTTATTGTGATATAGTTGAAAATATTTTGAAGCATTTATTATGAGAAAAAATGCATAGAATTAAAATAGGTATCACTAAAAAACATTTTTTTCTTCGAAATTTAAAATGATATTAAAAAATTTTTTTCGTGAAGTAACATATCAGATTTATTCAGGAAGAAAATTTCAATATTTTGATTAGTATTTAATTAAAAAATCTAATTAAATTTTTGAAAACACTTTCTTAGAGAGCACTTACTACCTAAAAAGAAATTAAATTGTCAGTTTATAAACATTATCATGTTAAAAATTTATCAACAATCGTTTTCATTTGACACGAGCTACAACGCATATGTCTAAATAATACTTGAAAATATGATATTGCTTTGTTTATCCTCATAGCATAGTGATTGAAATAAGTCTTCAAAGAGCATCTTTACATTACACCAAAAAATTTTATTTGAATCTATGATTTTGGTATAAGGATCAGATACCCAATTTCATCAGTTTACCTCGTATTTTTTTAGTTATTGTATACACATAATAAAAATTAGTTACACGTATATCTATATACTTATAATAAAGCTCAATGTGTGTGTGTTGGCGCTCTACAGGCCAGGTCATTTGACATACAGCTATCAAATTTGGTACATGTATAACTTAGAGGTTGGGAATGTGCACCTGGGGTCCCTTTTTTTGAAATTTTAATTATTAATTAAAAACTAACTTTCCCGCCAAAAAATCTTCCATTTTCCCCACCGCCAACTTTTCCGCCAAAAAAAACTTCCATTTTCCCCACCGCCAAATGAGTAAGACTTCCAATTTTTTTTTCTCCCAACAGTAATGAGGCTAGGGTTAACATTTTTCGGCGGATTATTTCAAACGATTCTGTTTATTTTCTTAATGTTTTATGCATTTAAAATTAAACATTGTTAATTAATCCATGTTTCAGATTCATTCTGAAGTACTTTTGAATTAAAATAACACAGAATAAAGGAAATTAAAAAATGTATAATCTGCATAGCGTTATCCCAACTGGCGTAGAAAAATTCACGCATTTACGTTACCGGAGCTGGCGAAGAAAATTCACGCATGCGCATTCTGATTGTTGCCATGACAACCGTTATCAACGGATGATTTAAATTATTTTTAGGTTAGTTGCATACTTTTGTAAGTAAATTGTATTTATGTTAGTTATATATTTTTTGTATATGCTTATAGTTTTAAGTACATCGTCTTTTAAGCAGTCTCTTTAAACCTGTTTTCGACAGATTATTTAAAACGATTCTGTTTATTTTCTTAAAGTTTGATGCATTTAAAATTAAACATTGTTAATTAATCGATCTGTTCATGATGAATCTGAGAAAATTTTGTTGACAACTTCTTGAGATATTACATAACTTAAGAAAGATATTCTTTAGTGCCCATAAAGTTTAAACGCTCAGTGACTCTATTATCAGTAATCATATTATTAAAAAAAATGCTTTGTTTCAGTAAAAAATATTATTATATTAATTGCAGTTTAGTCATTTCCATTTTAATTTTAAGCATAAATTCTACCGGAACTAACAGAAAATTAGAGAGATACATATTATGTTATGGCTGAAGGACTTTATATTATTATGAGTGAATTACATGACTATCAAAATTTGAAGCTTTAAAATATTTGATGAAGAAGCTATTAAAGTAGGAATTACATAAAATATTTAATTATTAAAATTTTAACAAGCATTAAGATTGGCGAACCGGCTGGTCGCCAAAGGCGGCTAGTAAGTAAAAAAAGGGGCTTCGAACTTATGTGGATATATATATATATATATATATATATATATATATATATATATATATATAAACAACGGATAACGGACGACAAAAATTTAGATCAGCAGATGAACAATCCCCTGTTACAAAATTTTACATTTCAGATTCTAAACTTATTTACAGAATCTTATATAACTCTTCGTATTAAGTAATTATGATGGGCATTTGCAATCAGATAGTCGGACAGATCGACTTCCTCAGAATGTATTTCGTACAAAATTAGATAGAAATCTACAAATGTGCAATATATACCAAATTCCACAAATCTAGTAAAAAAACGTTTCGAGTTATCTCGTTGGTAAATAGAAACAATACCAAAAATGTGTTTTTGGATTTGAAGAGATCAGAAACCAGGCGATCTATCAATATCTCTAGATCGATTTTCAACCCCCTCCCCAAAAATTTACGATTTTTTTTCTTTCTATACTTCGCATCAAAGCAAAAAGCACTATGAAGTGTTTATTTATTAAAATAAATAATTTAATACACGTGCTCCTCCGCTTACAAACGAATTCTATACTGACTAATCGGTTTTAAATCAGATTTATATTTTTTAACATTATTTTGACAACTTGCCTTTGAAATGGCGAATGGCAGTGAAATAAAAATAACAATAATGCAAAATAAAGTTAAGAAAATGAATTAAAAATAATATTTATTTTGCACATTTTTTTTCTAATAATGGTATAGTTTGGTGAACGGCAGATGATAAAAATTGAACAAATAAATGAAAATGAAGAGGAAAGAATGAGATTTCAAAGTTTGTTGCAAATGGTGTTAAATTTTAAACCACATGAAATAAATTTCCATGATTCCTGATTTCCTAATTTGGCAACTTGAAAAAGAAAATTTCTCCCAACGAATTTGCGCTTTCGACCTCGGGATCAGAGAAGAAAACTCATCAAGAAAAAATACTGAATTAAAATCAATAAAAAAAAGTATTTCGATTGATTTTGTTTTAAATTAGAATCAAATGTTCAAATAATGACCTCAAGAAATTTGAAAAAGATAATTGAATTAGAATATCGGATGCAGGCATTTTAGTCTTAATTTTCAATTTTTTTCGAAAGAAGCCAAATTTTTAAAATTTTGTAATTTTAATAATTATGCCAAAGGAGAAACAACTTTCTTTATAATAACAATTGTTTGTTGTCTTCGATGATGCGTTGTTTGTTTGTTCGTTGTTGTAGTTTTTTTTTTTTTTTTTGGTTGTTTCTGCAGCTGTTCTTGTTTCTTTTTTTAAACTGCAGTTAATAGAAAACATATTATAGGCAAATACAAACGAAATATAATTCAAAACAATAGAAAATAAAAAAAAATCTTTATTAAATTCTGAATTTCAGACTTTGAAAGTCATCATTACGATTATCTATTTGCTACATTTCATGGCAATAAATATGATAAATTTGTCTGAATATATCTCACACACTTTCTTTTATAAGTATAAATAATATGAATAAAACATAATATAGATTCTACTTATTATTACATATTGTAATATATATATATATATATATATATATATATATATATATATATATATATATATATATATAACCTGAAATTCGTTTAGCTTTGAAATTTATTTTTGGGGTCGTAAGAGGGAATGTTCGCAAGCCACAAAAGGGTTGAGGAGAATATGTATAGGGCAATTATAAACTTATTACATAAACATTACAATAAAAATTTCAAGAACATGGGGATCGTGAAAAATATATCTCGTATTATGTCTTTCTATGCGGATAAATGAAATCCTTCCGCTTTTCATTGCCCGAACACTTATTTAATATTTAGAGCAAATATAAACAATAACAAAACAATATTTTCATTTTTCAAAAAAAAAAAAACCACCTTTTATGTCGGAACAAACACTTGAATCAAAGCTATTAATTAAAACAAGAGTTTACCTAACAGAATCTTCAATGTTAATTAAACTGATTCGGGTGGTTGTTGACGATGCAGATCTTTCATAGCTTCAGGTAATTAAATTTTTAACTGCACTCATCACTTCGTGTTTTTTTCTTGTTTATTTTCCCCTCCGTGCTAAAAATCATTACTGTCAGAGTGACTCCATTAACTCCATTTTTAACGCGTACTTCCTGACAAGCTGTTATTGAGAAAATATCATTTTCGAGCCACAAGTACGGAAACTGATAAACACACAAAAAATACTGATAATGATATTTTTTCACATCTCGCGAAGTAGAAATTTATTCAACGGCAAAGTAAACCCGAAAAATAATGGAATATACGATAGCACGGATAATTTTGATCTTAATGAAACACGCAAGGATAACTTAAATTGCATATGGAGTTGAACTTGATCGATTCGAAACGGTTTTTAATTTGGGTTTGTTTGTTTGTTTGTTTTTTCCCTGGCAACTTAAATTTCTATTTAACATGAAATTAATATATTGTCAAGAATTCGAATTTATTTATGTTAATCCAAAGAAAAAATTATAAATTATAAAAAATTAATTTTATGCTTGAATTGTTTTTATTATTTAAATATGTATGTATCATATGTCATCAGTGATCGCAAGTGAATAATTTTATACGGCTCATAATTCACTCGATTTTACCGCAGTACAATGTACTTAATCAGAGCAATTAAAAATTTCACACTTTTATATATATATATATATATATATATAAACTTAAATCAAAATGCTGTAATTTTTTTTGTTTCTTAAAAAATTACATATTTATTAAAACATTTTTAATAATTTTTAAAAATTAATTATACTTGTTAGTTTTCAGTTTATTTTTCAGCTCTCAAAAACTCTGCTTCGTCACTAATTATAAACAAAGGTTTTTTTTCTTCCTCATTTTATTAGTTAGAATTCCTTAAACCCGAATTTTGAAAAATTCAGTTCTTATTGTGATCTGGTCGATTTTGAATTATCCATGTTCCATTGTAGCAACTAACAAAAAGACTTAAAAGTAGTGCAAAATATATATAATTCTTTGTAATTTCAAGAATAACTTACAAATATTTAAGATTGGTATATATTATAATAAATTTTCAATAAAAATAGAATTGCATATATACAGGTAGATATCAAAATGTTGGGAACAACTGTGAATAAAAGTGACATTTCAGAATGCGCTTCTTAAGCATTAGAATATAATCCTGCTATCAGTTTTTTTAAATATAAAACGTATACACCATGGTAGCATGAGGTAGCTTAAAGTGAAGTTGCACACGTCTTGGACTTTTGTCAAAAGCGTAACATGTCAGTCCTAACAGACTTTCAAAGAGGCCAAATTGTAGGAGCCCGACTAGCTGGAGAAACTGTGATCGGAAAATCCTGCCTTTTAAGCGTATCTAGAGGTACGATGTCTTAAGTCATGATAACGCACGAAAGCGCAGCAAGACAAGCTCAACAAAGCAAAACACTCGTCGGGAGGAGAAGCTGAGTGAAACTTACTTACAAATATTGAAGCGGATTGCATTGTCAAAAAAGAAAACAATGGATACCAAGGACCGCAGAATTCAATCAACATCAGGATTTTCCAGTGTCAATAGTTACAGTTAGGATGCACCTTCATAAAGACATTTACGGCAAAGCAGCAATGCTCAAGTCACATGTCGCAGATATTAGTGCCAAATGTCGTCTATAATGGTGCCATAATCACAAAACCTGGTAGATTGATAAGTGGAAGATAGTTATATGATCAGACGAGTTATCTTTCACATTTTTTCCACCAAAGCAGGATTGATAAAAGTTTGGAAAACACCTGCACAAGCATAAGATGGTACAGTCTCCTTCCAGAAGTCAGACATGTAAGTGGATCTATCACGGTATGGGCAGTCGTTTCGTGATATTTTGCTTGTTCAATCTTAATCCTGAAAGGAATGATCACTTGAGAGAAGTATAAAAAAGTTTTAGTTCCCTAAGTCTATCCTATGATGTAAATTTTATTTCCTGCAGGAGATGGAATTTTTCAGGATGTTAATACTTCTATTCATGTAGCGGGATTTATTCATTCGTGGTTTGATGAACAAGTGGATGAAGTGACACATCTACCTTGATCCACACAATATCACCATTATGATCTATTTTAGAGTGTTTAATCCGGAATCGATATCCTCCCCCAGTATCCCTCTAAGAACTTTAAAAAAAAATGGTGGAAATACTATTCAGCACTTATATGATTTGATTCCCAAACGAATCTAAGCTGTATTAAATGCCTAAGGTAGTCCTCACCTTATTAATAAAGGTGCTTATATTCGTTTGTAAATTTTCTATTATTCTGATAACCATCTGTATACATCCACACACTCACAAATTTCCCTATTTCTACATAAAAAAACTTCAAGTAGAAGCATTTTGATATCAAAATAATGGTCGTATGATAAATGCAGCTGTATAATTGTGATATCAAACCAAAAAGAGTAGTCTCCATGAAATTCTCTTGCATATACTCTCCAATTAAAATTTTATCCACTTTTTCAGTTTCTCAAGCACAAAAGGTGGGCTTTGGGTAAATCTCCGAATACTTTACATGATAATGGCAAATAATAGTTGTGAAATGAAGATTTTTGGCGGGGAAGAAATACTTTTACTAAATCTAGGTGATAATGACTTTTTTCAAAGCATTTTTGATGTGTATTTTGAATAACTTTTCCCGGTCGATTGAAACCAAAATTTGCCACCGAACTACAGTTGTAGTTCACAAGATCACATATCGAGTTTCATTGATTTAAGCCATTAAAGTTTATGAGTAATTTTACCTGCATACGAAAATGAAGATCGATAAATGGTCAATCCTTTGACAAATATGGTTCAAAATTTGATAGATAGATAGATGCTAAACTTGTGTACTATATTTTATCCAATTCGTTCTTTAAATTTTGCAGTTATTGACTTCACTTGTACTTGCGCAGCCGGACAAATAAGCTTCCTCTGAATGTATTTCATTCAAAGTTTAATAGAAATCTACAAATTTTGTCTTTAGTACAAATTCCAAATTTTAATCTTTTAGCTTAAAGCGTTTCGAATCATCGATTTCAAATAGATGAAGTTTTCAAAAATGTGTTTTTCGAACTCGATGAAGTCTGAAATGTGGAGATACATCAAAATCTCGAGGTCGTTTTTTTTTTTTTTTTTTTTTTTTTTTTGCCGATTACAATACTTTTTCTATTTTTCGTAGGCTGGAAAGTAAAAATTATTTCCCGTTCGAAGAAAAGAAGTACATTTATCAGACTGTATAACGCATACAAAATAAATGAAATGGGTAAAAATTCGAATGCCCCCCTTCCCTTAACTGTATTCCATTTTTCATCATCAGGAACAAACTTAATACTGTTGCAAAAACTTTTTTTAACTTAAAAACTACTTACTTCAACAGTTAAACGGTAAGTTTCACATAAAAACATCAAGTTTTTCCTTCTTTATTAATAGGAATAGAAAGTTGCAGGTATAAATTCAACTTTTAAAAATAATTAAACTATATGAACAACTAAACTTATCTTATTTGTTTCAAACGACTTTTCTTACTAAAGAATTTTGAGCTTTTGTTAGATTAAACAAAAAAGATCTTAGCTCTATAATTGTTTTAATTTCTTCAAGTTTTTATTATTTTCAAGAAATTTTATAACTCTTTTACCAATATAATAATAATCAAGTAACACAAAATTTGCAACAATAATATAACTCTTTAATGAAGCTTTTGTGATGAAATAACAATTAATAAAATACAAGCATTGCTAATAGATTTTTAGATTTTACGTCTAAAGTAGACTCAGCATTTTTTTCTTCTTTCTTTTGCTTCCATTTTTTTAATGGACGGTATGAAATTCTTTACAAACGATGCAAAAAAACTTTAAAAATTATTATATTTCTATTTCCGAAAACCTGTAGCAGAAGGAAAAGGGCCCCTAAAGTTAATATCTACCTTATTACTGTTGCTCGAATATTCCATGGGAAATACCTCTTTTTGTTAAAATGAAACTAACAAAAAGGGCTTACACTTCAATATCAACAAAAGAATAACATCAACAACATGAAACAAAAATAGAAGTAATTTTATTATTTACATGCATAACTTATATATCATTCGACGACTTCAAAATAGCTGCTATAGCGATAAAAATCTATTAAAAGAATTATTCAATAAAATTAATAATTAATGTCGGTTTTAGAGCATTGTCATACTATTTTTGATGTTGTAGCCTGTAAACAAATAAATCATTATCAAGTCCTTTCAAAACAAAAGAACTGATAATTGTTTGTTTTTTTGGCGATGATGTTAGAATCATTATATATGTTTGAGAAATAAAAATGGAAAGGAAGAGGTTGTGGGGGAAGGGGTCAGGTTGCAACGGCCACTGCAGTAAAAATGTCGTTTGCTATCGGTGAAGGCAGTAGCGTCGTGACAGCAATGTTTAGACAAGAATTGCGTGCCATTTGGCTTTTTAACAGAATAAGGAATCTTAAATATTCCATGAAGTCGACCGGTTCGTGAGTTATTTGGCCGTCCGAATGTTTTCTCTTGTTGAATAAAACAGCAGCTGGTCCCCGTCGTTCTTCTGTTTCAACCATTCCCTATGCTGATTCGGAACATTAAGAACAAAGAAAAACAAATGAATACAATGGCAGGTGTTTTAACTGCACTTTTCTGCTTCAAGTAATCAGAAAGAAAAACTAATATAAAATAAATTATCTGACGTTGATTTGCGAAAAGAATGTTTTCAAGAAAATGTTACACCAAATAAAAATATGGGCAAATAATTTCGTCGTTTCTAATTTTTCGATGAAATAAATGATTAGCAGCAGAAAAAAATTTTTTAAACGCGTTGCTATAAAGATTTTAATAAATAGAAAATATTTTATCAAAAATTTGGAAATAAAAGTAGAAAACGTTTAAATGCTGCAAGAATAATCATTTAATTTATAGTTACATATTTGTTTATGATAAAAAGCTGTCAAAACTATTCTCTGTGGATATTAAGAAGGCAATTTTTTTTTCAATCACGATTAAATATCAAAAAAACTATGCATAAAATATACATATAAAAAAGTAGTTAGGAAAAAAATTACGAAATGAGTTGGATCCATTTGTTAAACGTCCATCTGATTTGAAGAAAACAATTCGTGACTTAAAACTGCAGTCAAATGATGAGGATGATTACGCGATGACGGCAAATCTAAAATGCCTCAAGAACACATCAAAGCAAATTTCCGGAAGAATGTATGTTAAATTTACTTCCTTCGATTTCAATGTCGAAACGCTGCCATCAGGTAACCACGATCTAATTGTCACATACCAGAAACAAAACTATTGAAAAACTAACAAATAAAAATGAAAAAGGTCTTAAAGAACACGCTTTTATTACTGTATTAAATATGTCAAAGATATAAGCAAAAATATGGAAGTTGATGCAAAAAATGTGAAAGTAAATTGGAGAATTTTAACTACATTATATTATTTTTTTTAACGAATATACAAGAATTTTCTTTTTAGGATATTCATTGTAGCTCAATTACTTCTTCGTAAAGTGCTTTATGTCTTTATATTTTTTCATTTAGTCACTAGATTTTTTTTTTTTTTTGATTATAAAAACTTTCTATTTTTTAAAAAATTAAAATGTTTCCAAAAAATAAATTTTATTCTTGTTAATTTTGTTTTCTCTTTTATCTAAAATATAGCATCATTTGTCATCAACTCTGCGGAATTTCGGTCTCTAATACAGCAAAGCGATAGCGAAAAATTTATCAAAAAATTCCATTTTTAAGAACAGAAACAATCTAAGAAATACTGTATTAAATACGCTTCGAAGTACACAGATGATAAAGCTAGAAACATTAGTATCAATTGAATAGCAATAGATTTTTAGTTTACTATATTCATGCTTATTTCCATCCACAAAAAATAAATATGAATTCATCTCTCGGTTAAAAATCAGAAGCCTACTCTACTCTGACTTTTAACCCATATTTCTTTATTATTAACCAATTAATTGTTTCGACCTCTTCGGAAAACGCGTATCTACATTGTGTCGCAAAAATTTAGTGATGACGAGGTATACTTGTCAGACATGTGTAATGTGAAATTATGTCGTAATGAAATTATTTTTATTTTTTTTATTTCAATAATCACATTTATTTATTCGCTTAAACTAGCATATACTTTTTACATATGAACGAAAAGAAACATTAAAAAACTGAATGACTAATACAACACAGCGATAAATTTAAGAAAAACAATCCATACTATATGAGGGTTTCTTTTTCATAATAATTAAAAATTATCTTTAATTTGTTCTTTTGATTTCGACTTGGCCACACAATAATTTTAATCATTTTGGAATCTATGAATATGTTAAGAATTTTTACTAAAATTGCAATTCAAACCGCAAATTGTCACTACTTACAACTCCTGAAAATGAACTTGTCATAACGCAAAATAATATACTATCTCCATGACGAGTATATTCGTGAAAAACAGTTAACTGGTAAAGAAAAACAAAATTTCTGAAATCTAAACTTTTCTTGCTCTTGTTGTTTTCATTTGATAACTGAACTAGAAAAAAAAAATCAAAAAATACCCACTAATAAAACATTAATCCATTAAAACCATGCAAAAAAATTCCCCAAACTTTAGGCAAATGACATTTTTACACGAACAAAGCACTAGAAACTGCACATTCAATTACATGAATTGCATCGACTTGAGTATGCATCATACTAGCCCATAAACAAATTTCACGGCTGACTTTTCCCTACCCACTAAATTTTAAAAGCGTCATCACAAAACAAATTAGCCTTTCCTGCCTCCTTACGAGACCGAAACATGATATAGGAAGCCAAACTAATGCAATTACGCCAAATTAAATGGAAATTTTTGCTCCGCCCTGGTGAGGAGAGGATGCATTTTTCCATCGGTAGCCAGCTTAAAGGAGCGTCGAAAACAAAACAAACACATCCTCTAAGCAAATTTTCTCAGAGCGACGTCGATAAGACAGGCGAAGGCGCATGAGATAAAAGCATTTTGATAAACATATGAAGATTAACAAGATTACCAGCATTAAATAATTCGATCAAACTCCGGACAAGTCAGCGAAGTATGACGGCTTCTGCACCGCACGGAAATTACAACGAGACATCAAAGCAGAACTCGCAAATACAAATTCTGAATATGTACAACAAAACAGAAAATTTAATCAACTACCGAAATAATCTATGCTTAGTCCTTTTCTTTCTTCTCGATTAAAATTGTTTCACAGGCAAAGCTCACATCGGCTTATCTTCATACCTTTTGGTATAATAATAATTCATATGAATTTCACTTATTTAAATATCACAACAAAAAGAAAATAATGATCTAGAAATTTTAAAGACAGCTTTATACAACCGAATTAACATTCAAAACAACGCAAGTAATTTCATAATTTTAAAAAAGCAGAACAATGAAAGCGGATTATATTAACAAGTTAATATTTAAAAGGGAATTATTGGCAAACGCAGCTTAAGTTATACAATAGTGCAAAATTTTGAAGCCTTCAATCAAAATCAATATTCAATGGCATTTGTCATTTGTTTTGACAAATTTTTCAATTATTAGGTTAATCTAATTATTCCGAATTATAAATAATTTTCTATTTCATCGTTTCAATTGTTCTACTTCAATTAAATATCAACTCAATGCAAAAATATGATGGAAAGAAGAGAGTTTTCAAACAAAGATTGAGTTGCAACTGCCCAGTTCTTGGTGCATAAAAAGAAAAAACATTGCAGAAAGGTGCAATTACATTAGCTGCGAAACAATTTATGAGTAATAAAAGGACCATATCAAAAAAAAAACTATGGATGTAAATACATAGACTATGGAGAAAATTTTGAAATATACAGACATATTACTCTTAGCAGAACAGGCAACATAGAACCAGCAGCTTACGACATTAAAGCTCTCAAATATGCAATTTATCAATTTTTGAAAAAAAAATCTGTAAAACAAGCAACATCAAATACCTTCTTACGGAGATGAATAAGAAAGTAAAGGTTCGCAGGCTAGGGATCTTATTTACAAGTTAAAAATGCAGTAACAAGATTATCGAAAAGTCCAAAAATTATTTGAATATTCAAAATATTATAATCAACCATCACTTTAAAATTAAATTCATCAACAACTATTATTATTATTATGGACAGAGGGAGTATTATTCTTAGTACTACAATGTAATCGAACCCGTAATTTTCATAGAGTTCAGATTTCCAGGCAATGTTTATAAAAAAAATATTAAGGCATTTCAGCACGATTTATAAAAGCTTTTTCTAAAATAAAAGGGCGATTATAAATATCAGCTACAAATTATATTAAATATAATAATCCTTACATTAATCATTAATAACAAATCATAAATAAAAATTAATATTTATTATATATATATTTTATTCATTAACATAATAATTAGCATTATATTCTACGCGTTAGAGTATTATATTATATAATGAATATAACACAAAGAAACAGATGAAATTCTCATTAGAAAAAACTTTCTGTTTCAAATGACTGAAGACTCTGCCATAGAATATAGATATAAAATTAATGAAATTTACACGCAGTCACATGAAGTAAATATATCAAAGTACCGAAACACACTTTCAAAATAAGTAAAACATGCCTACTTGGTTACAAAACTAAAACTATATATGATTATTATAATTAACAGTTCTTTGAAGATATATTCTTGCAAAAGAATATGTTTGCAATACAAGTTTCGTCTTTATGGCTCTAAAAAATATTTATATTTTTGTTTAGAAATTTTATTGTTATTTATTTACCTAAATATTTATATAAATTAAAAATATTAAAAATAATAAAATTAAATGGCAAATAAATCGACGTATTCCAGTCGAAATAACTATTTAATCATTTATTTAATGTAAAATTCAAATATTGTTTTGAAAATAGAATAATGTTCAAAAAATTATTTTCTCTGGATGGAAGCCGTAAAAAGATAAAATCTTATAATTATACACAAGTGTTTCTCTTATGACATCAAATGAAACAAAATACTAATGCGAGAAAAAAAGAAGAAAAAAGAAAGAGAAAATTTCGACAGTAGCAAACGGTATATACATGTTAGCACACGAATCTGCATTGTATTATAAATACAGAATAAATATAACTTTTACAAGCACTCAAAAATCTTAAAAAGTAAATATTTGCAACATGTTGCACTATTTCTAAGAGCGTCACAAATTTGGCTACGACCCAATATATTTTTCAGCTTCTGTATCCAGTATATTTTTCATCCATCGAGCTACAAGTAAACTGTAACAAAATGCTCAGTTTTTCAAAATGCTTATAAAAAGTTCAACCTTTAGAAGTTAAAAATTATTATTAAAAAAAAATAATATATAAATTCATTCTTGGTTTCTCAAAAAAAAAATTACCTTGGTATAGTTTAAAACTACCAGATAAATTTCAATTCTGAATTCTTTGAAAAGATTAAATTATTCATTTACTCATCTTTCTAACAATGCTCGCTCATTTTCATTAAAAGTAATTATTCTTTTTTTTATTCATTTTAAAAATAATGCTTATTCACTTGCATTGTTTTCAAGTCATTTGAAAACAATGCAACGGCCTTTCTAAATGAGACAACTACATTCTGTAACTACTCGCTGATTATAAAAGCAATGCGTCATTGCAGCTGGTTAGAAAGCAATGACGGCTTAGACACGGAGGCGCATTTTCACATAATTAGTATAACAATTTATAATGTTAGAATAAAAATATTTTTTAAGCTGCTATTGCTATTTCTTTTTAATTCTAATGTGTGTGTTTTTTTAATTATAGATTCTTTATCTCCGTCTATACAAAATTCTCAAGCTTTTGCCAAACAACATTTAAGAAAACTCGGCTTTGAGATGACTATCTTCCAAACAGCTTACTGTAAAAATTCTAAGGCATCATTTTATTTATTTTCCTTAATATATTAAAAAGCAATTAAAAAATTACATGCAATCAGACCTGAATAAATAAATCAAATATAATATAAGTCATTCTAGGGACCGCTCCAAAACGTTCATGGTATTGAATACTGGTACTAAAGGTAGAAAACTTATTCATCGCGTTCCATAAAATGGCAGATATCGACTTTTTTTGGATTTATAATCAGTTCAGATTATTATCACACTAATATTGTCAGATACTATTGATTAAAATATTTTAAAATACCAATAATAACACAACAATTAGTAATGACATTTTTTACTGCAATAATTTTTCTAATTAAACACATTAAAACATTTTTATTCTGTTTAATTTTTTTAACAGAACAGAAAAGAATTAAGAATAATTCTCGTTTGATTTATTACTGTGGTCACAAATTATTGGGAATTTTTCATTCAAAATAAATGTATAACAGAAATCTTTTGAATACATTTAACAAATACTTTTATGAATCTTATGGACATCTGACAATAGTTGGTATTTTAACTACAGAGTATCGTCTGAAAATAAATTTGTATTTAATCAGAAGGGAATTTTAACTTTGTCGATTTTTCAAAATAGCATTGGGGAAAAGAATATAAACTAAATTTTATTTCTGTGTTTGAAATTTTTGCTGCAAAATTATCTGAAAGGTTTCAAAAAGCTTTTTAAGGCAACTATTTGTCAAAATAAGAATATCTGAATAGCATATAAGGTTTAAAGATAGTAAAGAATCTGTTGCAAATGAATCACATTCTGGGAGACCATCCACTTAGATCAAAGAATTTGGAATTCGAAATCATCGTTTAACAATTAAACACTTTATTGAATATCATTTGTATTCTGTCAAGTAACTCTGAAATATCATTTAAATCTGTGGATACATTTTTACTACAGTAAAATTTCAATAATTTCTGTCAATTTATTACAAAAGGTACTTCCTAAAACATCCTCAATCATGGAAAATTTTCTCTCGCTAACTGGACTTTTTATTTCCTTCTTTTTGAACAAAAAAAAAATGGCAAACAAGATAAAATTGGATTAACTAACCACATCGCAGTAAAATTATATTGTCTATTGCACAAGAACCTCCCTTTTGGCTAACTTTAAAGTACGGTGGAAAAAATAATACAGGCTTTTTTTAAAGACTTCAAATAATATATTGGTAGATCAGAGTAGGTGTCGAATTACCAGATACCTAGAAAGCTATACTTTTTTTTAAGGCCATCATGATAAAAATTAATAAATTTAAAAAAACCGCACTTACGAGCAATGTACCTATAAAGCCTTTTTAAACCCATTTCAATCATTCTAAATAAAAGAGAGAGCAAACAAAAAGCATACTCCCATAATAAATATTTTAATCAAAAAAAAATTATCCCCCCCCCTTTTTTTTTGAATATTTGTTTATTCTAAAAAGATATCTCAAGATGATTCTCACGAGCAAGCATATCAAGATACATGGGAAATTTTTTCAAGTTTAAACTCAAATATAATAATTACAAAACAAATATTATTGAAAAACAGTTATTAAACAAGAGTAAACAACTTACCTAATTTTTGGTTGAATATTTTATCGAATGTTACTTCCCCCATTTTTTCCAGGTGCTTGTGCATCACACTGCGGACACTAGAAAAAACAAAGAAAATAATAAATAACTCTTTCATAATTCTTTATTTCTAAAAATAGAACATATTGTAATCGCGTTTATAAAACAAATCGAACGATGTTTATAGCAGCTAAAGATGTTTTTCATAAATTTTAATTTCCTAGAAATCGGGGCTTTTTTTTTTCTTCCCCCCATCAACTCTCCAAGCGGCTAAATCACTTTGATCAATAATAAATATAGAAAAATGCACTAAAACGTAGGACGAAAAGTCATTTTTTAAATGTTTGAATGCTTCTTTGATATCTAAAAAAGTTTACACCCACTAAAAATTTAAGATGTATAAATAATTATGATTTATTTCCTTTTAGAGTTAGTTTTCGATATTATTTCTTGTTAAGGTTAAGACTAAAAATGAAATATTGATAAATAATTACAAAATAAATTTAATTATTACATAATCATACATTATATAATAATGAATTCAATAATTTTAAGGAAATCCAAACATAAATGAAGTAAAAATAAACAATACAATTAAAATAACACAAAATATTAGAAAATGATGAAAATGATTTTTTGGAAAATTGTCAGGACTCTCAAAACTTAATTGAATCCCTGCTTGAAGATGACCTTTAATAGGGTCTTCATGCTGAATCCATTTTTTTTTTCACTAACCTTTTTCTATACATTTTTATTCCATATTATTTATTTATTTATTTTAATATTTTTATACAACATGATCTTTAGGCTTTTTCTTTTAAGAATAACCACTTTGTTATACGCAATGAGCTCTCTAATTTCATTTTTATTAAAGGTTTTAACTACTTCCAGTTCTTTTCTTTTTTTCAGGCAGAAAAAAATATTGTTTTATAATATGCGACTTAACAATTACACAAGATGAAATCACTTTGATTCAAAATATTTTTTAAATCAATAAAAGTATTTTCCCTCTCTATCAAAGAGTTAAATTTATTTGTAAAGTAATAATTACCGCGCAAGTATATGAACTTGTTCTCTTCGGTCGACTGGGTCTAAATTTGATAAAAATTTACGCTTTTGATATTAAAATTGCATTACAAATTTTATTTATTGATCTTACTGATTTTATATAATCGCATCCAAATACTAATGAACAGACAAATCAATAAATACTATTTTACACTTTGGTATAAACTGTGTAATGGATTTCGCTAAAATCTGACCATATCTAAATCAATTAGCCTGCTTAAAATCATATTTTTGGCTATCATATCTACATGCACGAGAACAGGAAACAGATTTCGCCAAAATGCAAACAAAAGCCTCCAACTCGGCTGTAATAATCAACCATCAAATTCTGGTTTTTAACAATCAATTCTGATTCAGATGACAAAAAATGTGGAAAATTATCAAAAATCTGAAATCAGATTATTTTTTCCCCCTCCTTTTCTTTTTCAGACGAATACATAAAAATTTTTCTTTCTAATCTCGCACATGAGCGAGTAAAATTATTTGTTAAAAGATCTTAATGCTTCTGCACATATTACACGCATGACACTGAATTCCGCCACCAAATGGACGCACAATTTTGAATTTAAGTTAATTCAGAAACACCATTACTTTGAAGAGACCTAAAATAAGAAAAATGTAAAGCTAATGAACTCGAAGCATTTCATCGATTGAATTTCTAGAAAGCAGCCCCCGCAACGTTCTAAGCCCATTAAATTCTAAAGTAATGAATTTCATTTTCCTAATTGGGAAGGCATACCATTACCTAAAATTTTCAAAATTCGGGGAAGAAGGCACAGAATAAGTTCATACTTTCCAATCATATAAGGTATTTAAACTCTTTAAGAGTCATGCATACAATTAATACAGGAAACAAAGTATATACTAATGAAAAAGATTCTTAGTGCGTGTTGTTTTTAATATATATTACATGATTTATTCTTTTTAAGTGCTGTATCATCAATAAAATATTAGTTCTTTTCTCTTCATTTAATTTATGCACAAAGCAACAGATTCCGAATCGTTAATTGATTTTGTACATAGCAAAATATATAAATAATATTGTGTATCAAAAATTGTATTTTTACTGCTGATAGTTATATTAAATTAATCGATAAATTAATTCTATTAAGTTAGGCAGATTACAATAGGCAGTCAATTTTATTACAATAGGCAGTCAATTTTATTAACAATTTAATGATAATGAACATCTTAAATCCTCAAAAATATATTAACATCTGCTGAAACTAATTTTAAATTTACACAGTGAAAGTATAGCAAGTGTTTCACTTACTATTTTACAGTATTATTGACTTGTTCACCATTTATTTAATATATTCGTGGAAAGTAACTTTTATGAACTGTAAAAATAGACAAAAGATTTACTGAACGTATTAGAAAGGCGATAAAATAGTAAGCGTAATAGATAAGAAACTGTGGAAGTATAAGGCTTCTAATTTATGCTATGCTCCATCTCAATGGAACTTTTAAATACACTACGCTAAGAAAAAAAAATGAAAATATTCAAATCAACCAGTTACTATTACTTTAAAGTACATGTTAATTTCAAATCAGAGGTAATGGTGTCCTCGAAACTTTCTCGCGTAATTCCTAATAAAAGTGTATCTCTCTCGCACATAAATATTGTTGAATTTGAGTAAGGCCAAAAACACGATTAGTGATTATATTTTTAGTTCCGACGTTTAACACATTAGTGTATAGAGAAGAAAACCAAGTATACATTTCGTTGGTTTTTTTTTTTTTTTTTTTGGCCGAATAAAATTACATTTTGACACGGAAAAACAATTTTAATCACAACATCACACACAAGTTTCATTTATCAGAAGTCTTTGTGTTTTTTAGTTACTGCGTTTGCATGCATACAAATGTACAAATCGACAGATGGTCAACTCGTAGGCGACCATTGTCCAAAATTGGATATGGCTCTTCTCTTTAGATACTAAAACTGTGTACATCGATTTTCAAGTTTTGTTGTCTTGTTCACTTGATGTCGAACAAGAGGATCGAAAAAATTCCTAGGAATGGATTTTGTTCAAAATTTCATACAAATGAATAAATTAAGGGTAAAGAACCCTATTAAATTTTGTTCAAAGTATAGCTCAAGTATTTCTGAGTTATTGTGTTCATAGGGTGACATAATTCCGAAAATGCGTTTTGGGAATAATGTGTTAGGGAAGTGGAATTTTACAACGATTATAATTCGTAATTTTATAAAAATAAATTAATATACAGTAAAATAAAAATAATTCCAGATAGATTCGAAAGAAAGATATGACTTGTCAAATTGAATGTTATAGCACTCATGCTACTTGGCATTACAAAAGAAATAACTGTAATAGCATTCACGGCGGAGAATACAAAGATTCTGCTTTTTTGTTGAAACAAAAAATCTTATTTTCACATAAATGAGCTTTTAACAATGCGAAGGTTAAATATTGTGACAAATGAAATTTGAAAAAATCGGACTGGTATACCTGCAAATTACCAGCGCATTACTTGAATTCACAATTTAGCAGTAAAACAAAATATTGAAGATAGAAGAAAGGAGTTAAACAGTTGAAAGCCTGTATTTTTCAAAAATCCAGGACTTTAATTTACTTTATCATTTACATTAAAGATAGCGTGCTTATACATAACGAAATTAAAAATATTCAAGGCAATTTCAATAATAAATAACCATTATTCATTGTAATATAAAGTTTACATGTTTCAGGAAATTAAAAAAAAACATTTTAAGAGATAAATAAGTAAAGCTGCTAAGAAGATTTCTTAAGATGCTAACATTTTACTAAATAAATATAGTTAATTATACTTCAAATTTTTTTTAAAATATAAAACAGCTACTTATATGTAAAAATAAAAATCGGGAATATTTTTTTCAATGGTATAAAAACCAAGATATCTCTTAAGATATAATGCAAATAAAACATAAGATTTATTACTATAAATATTTATATTATAAAATCATTCAATTTATTAACAAAATATTTAGATGAAAATTGAAGAATTAGTATGAAACAATGAACCAAATTCGCCAAAGGGTAAAAAGTTTGCCTGTGTGCATATAAACGAGATAATGCAAAAACACAACAAACAAGGGAAAAGAAATTTTAAATAAGCCCTTGAAATAAAAATTGCAGATCTGTCAAAGTTTGAATGAATTCGAACAATAAGATGAGTTATTGTTTCAAATTTCGGTTTTCTTCAATATACGACAAATAAAAAGATATGTCATATTGTAAAAATATATAAGCAAAGAGGAATTATAAAGCTGAAATTAATGAAACATCTTTAAAAAGCGTGTGGGACTGATTTAAGAACGGCAAAGACTCAAAAAAAAAAAAAGAGTTAAAAAGACAAAATATTATCTAGCCTTTCTTTCCAGCCCTTCGTAAAACTAATTTTATTTTTAGAAATTCGTATCTTACAGAAAAAAAAATAGCCGCAATATTAAAAAATTCAGCTTATTTTGCTCTACTGTTTAACGCTGAAATCATAGACAGAATTTTAAGAACAGTGCTGCAGTTTTATAACAAATATTCTCAAGAATGACATTTACTTTGTTTCCTTTCGTATAAAAAATATTTTTTTTTTATTTCATAAAACTCATTCTGCTATGCAAGTGCAATGAAATTTCTCTCGAGAATACCAGAAAAGAAACGCATTTTGCAATGCCTTTGAGTTTTGATTGATAAGAGTATATTTACAAATATGAGGCAAGAACCAATTTATTGAAATCTCCAGAGTACCGAAACAGTTACAATTTCGTTTCTAATAATTATGCATATTTTTGTTTGGCAATAAACAAAATAAACTGTGATTTTTTTTCCTCCATTTAATTTTTGCATCGAATTATAGCATCTTTGATTATTAATTTCAACTTGTAAGTTGGAGAAATATCGATTCAATATTCGTATTAAACATGAGCAAGGCAATTAAGGAATTAAAATGAAATTTAAAAGATAACAATTAACCTAGAGCTGATTATAATAATGTTCTTGGCATTAAATCTTTCTTTAAATGTGTGTACTCCTTGGCCTATCCACTGCTCCAAGTACCTCAACCCAAAACCATCATTAAAAGTACTAATATCTATACACAAGTGCAATAACATTTTAATAAAGAGATATTTTCATTTTTTCAATTAATCAAAAATGGTATATATTGGTAATTATAGACAATTTTATATTATATATATATATATAAGCGTCATTTAACGAAAACTTTTAGGCAATTTGGCAGCACTTTAAAATTTGGATTGATGCCAATTACAGTCTCAAGTCCGTAGGTCAAATTGATTTAGGTAGAAAAATCTCTTCTTGAAATTCTTTTAAGTATAGAAACAGAAAGCCTTCTCCACTAATACTGTGCTGGAAAACGGTCTCAGAATAATGATTGCATAGTAGAATAGTTCAATATATTTTTCTTTCAGGTCAGCCCACAGTGAGATAAAGGATTTCTTTTCAAAGTCTACCTTACAATAGATAATAGATTTTAATCTCTTTTGTTAGAACAGCTTTTAAGCTTTTCTCTTATGTTGAATCTATCTGTTAGTTTTCCCGATTACATTTTAGACCCCGCGTGGTGCGCATACCACAGGATGAAAAGTGCTGAATTATAATAAAGTTAGTGAGAATACTAAAAGTTAGTTTAAAATAAACTTTGAATCTTCTTTTTTAGTTTCAAAATAAAACATTTTATAATCTAATCGATTCTTTAAGTTAGAAAAGTAATTCATTGCGAGGCAGTTAAATTTATGAAATTTAAAAATTCCTCTAAACGCTCCTTAATACTAGAGAATTTCTTTTGAAAGAAAAGTGCTAAAAAAATGTCTTCCGTTGGAAAACGCTGGCGCAATAAACATGAATGTGGAATTTGAACAACCGAAATTTTCAAAATGTGTTTTGCTGGAAAAATAACAGGTGCATACAACATCTAGGTAAGCCATGCAATATTTTTTTTTTCAACAACAGTCATCTGATGAAGAAGAAAAAATAATTTTTTATCTTTAGAAGCGTTTTTCTCTGTTCATGGAGTGATGCCATTTCATATACGTAACCTTCAAGTTGATTTATATCTATCCATCCACCCATTCATTGAGATAAGCATTTTTCACGCTTAATATTTTGGCAACAGGAAAAGGAAAAAGAGAATCTTTATTTTCACGAGTAAATGTAGTTTTTTCCCCCTATAATAAACAAGAGATTCCTATTAAGAAACAGGCCCAGCCATTTTTCTTAAAATAATTTTAAACTCAAGGAGGTAGAGTATTAATGGATTTATAATCATTTAACAGAACTCCACTCATTTGCTTTACAACGATTATTTTCTACATTTACATACTAAAATTAAACGTCACGCACCACATTAATAAATTTTACTTCCTTATCTTAGTACTAAAAGGCGTAAAACTGACAGAAATCAAAATATTTGCGAGATAAACAAAAGCTGCAAGGTCTTGAGCATTTGATTATTCGCAAGTGCTTGCCCGAACTAGAATTAAGCCAGTCAAGTGTTTTAACACTCCTTCAAATTGCAAAACGATCTTCAAATATCTTATTGCGATTGTCAACATTTTAATTAATATTCGATTGTTCCATTCCAGTACACATTTTTTATAGTTGTTGCCATATTTTACATCACCAACACAAATATATTTTGATTTCGAGATAGCATTCAAAGGTCATGGTTAAAAACATTCTATTCAAAACGTTGGATGCAAAATATTTTTTCAAGTAAAATGCCGCATATCAACTCTTCGGCCCATTTTTAAAAAAACATAAAAAGACATTTGCTAGAAATTATTTTAAAAGTCAATTTAACGCAAGTTCGTAAACAAGCTAATGCATGTGAATCAAAATATAGTAAAACTTTGATAATCCGGGGTGACTGAATCTGTAATCACCTCGAATAATAGAAAATTTCATAAATAAACACTACAATATCTGGAAGACCGAGCGTGAAGAAAATATTTAGATACGAATCATATACTGATTACATATGAATATTTTTCAGTCTTAGATAATATTTTTTATGAATTGGCCATTTAAATAAAAAAAAAAAATCATGAATGCGCCAAGTTTAACATGTTATTTAAAAAAAATCTGCTATATTGCAATATTCATTTTACAGTTTATTCTATCATTACTTATATTTTGGAACTTACACTCAGTTTTACCATGATAAAATCGGCTCCGAGATGGCGCTATATGACACTGTCAGTATGAGAGCAGATAGAAAAAGGCTCTAATAGTTAATTATTTAAAAAAAAAAATTTAGGGTGTAAAATCGTGCTTTTTTTTTCAGGAGATACACCTAAGTAGATAAACTTAAAAAGCAAAACCTTATCTAAATATAAAATTTGATCCAAATCGTTTCAACTATTTCCGAGATACACGAAATAAATAAATTTATATATAAATATATACAAAAATTGCTCGTTTAAAGGTACAAGATTTAATATTATCATTTCTTGTCATTCGGATAGATTTTCCAAAATTAATCATTGAAATTATAAAAATGTCGACGTATTAAACAATGCAGTGTCGGAGCAACTTTTTTTTTTTTTCTAATTACAAAGAGAGAATAAAACACAAATGACACATAAGAAAAGTCCTTAAAAGATTAATCCCTGATAAGAAATGAAAAAATGATCAATCATTGATAAGAGGATTATGTAATGTTATGGATTTTCGCTGTGCCCTTTGTATTAATCTAATGACTTTTCAAGAGTTTCCGATGATTCTCAAAAAGATATTTTCTCCCGCTAAACAATGCGGCACTTCTGTCATTTATTTATGCCCGAGCCATTTATTCATATGGAATTTACTCTTATCACTACCGAAGAGCTTAAGACGGAACTATGCTTCTTTCTCTAAATGTCTTATAAAATCACTTCTCCTGATAATCGTATTGTATAACTTTGCATCGCGAAATCGGGTCTCAGTCGAAATTGGAAATTCCCTAATTTTATTAAATGTAAACTGATTGATAGGGACTTCAGATGATGTAGATCCAGATAATCTCCATATACAAATTAGAGCATAACAGCTGACATTTTATTTTTCCCCATCTCTGACAATAATTGCACCATAAAGTTTGAAAAATATCGTCACTGGATTATAGACACAATGCGAACTAATCCGATCTATAAAAATTCCAGAGGCCGTATTTGCAGTGAGAGCAGCTATGAGAATTTCATGAATTTCTCATGTAAAATTCCTGTTTTACATTTAAGTGCCGATTATGGGGCGCTTATTTGGACATTTACAGAATGCCTCACAACCTAGGAGGCAACCAAGATATGTTAATACTCTAATGTCTCATTCATACAGCAGCTTTAACTAATAATGGTGCCATTTTCTAGCGTCACAAGGCCCTATCTCAACACTCATAACCGGCTAGCAATCTGTAGAAAAGGCATTTAAACAAGTTCATAATATCTACGTGAATTCAGATATCAAATGTAGATAGAGATGAACACATATTCCAAAATCTGACTCACTACTACAATGTTCTGAGGGATAAAATGGGATCAGTGAAAATAGGGGTGGGTAGGGGGTGGGGATATGCCAATTTAAGTCCAAGCCATGCCCTTTTCAAAATATTTTCAGTCTTTTTTCTTTTTCCCGATAGACAAATGAGCCGGATAACAGAGAGCACATAACTTACATTGATAGATTCAACAAATCTCCAATTACAGTTAAATGCGATACAATGTTGTTCAAAAAATTTAAATCTTAGAGCGGAGTAATAGATAGATGTTCAGTTATAATTATTTCAGAATACAGTTCGGAGCAAAAGTGTATTAAAGACACATACAACGGTTTCAAAAAACATTAAAATTTTTTAAAAAAATAATAATTCGTTAAAAACACATACTGAAAATAAAAACGTTAAAGTTTTATATTTAAACGCACATTTAAATATAAAATTACAATGCATTTAATTCTTGGTTTACATGCCATCCGAATTGTATTATTTCTATTTAACACGTCTGACCAAAATCAGCAATCAATTTATTTGACACATGAATTTTAGTTTAGCATAAATAATAATGCCTAACATGAATAATAAAATAAATGCAAATATAAATAATTAAAATATTTCAATATTCACTGTAACCATTAAAGATAAAATCTAGCAATAGCTGAAAAATCGGTAGTTTTTGTTGAGCATGATATAAACATTGAAAGTAGGCTTAATGGCTATGCTTCATGTCAGGTTTAAGATTTTTTTTTAAGTTTTACTATAATATAAACATATTTCAGAGAAAACTTTTAAATCTTTTATATCTACACAAGAATTTTTTTCAAGTACATTTCATATTTTCTCATCTCCATCTATGAGTTAATACATATTGTAAAAGTCAAAACATTTGATGAATCAAAATCTTTTAGAAATTCTACAAATTGGTGAGGAGGGGAATTGAAATCACGCACATAATTGGCTGAGTGCCTGCGATCTAGGAAAACGGTAACATACAACGCAATGAGCTAAATGGCAGAAATTTGGCATGTTGCAAATCTTATGCTGCATATTCATGAGTAATAATGGCACTATTGAGGAGACGCATTATCATTTTGCAAAGAGATATTCCATCACAATTTTACATACAGGAATTAAATGTTAACTCCTATATGCCAATTCTCTGATCTGAATTTGATCGACAAATTAATAATATAAATGAATGGTCATCAAGAATGTGATTCAACTGTGATAGATTTTCTATCTTTTTCCAAGTATATCATTCAACAGTTTTTGATAAGCATAACATTTCAAATATTTGAAACAAAAAGAACCTTGCACAATTAAATTTTAATGCAAATTCTTTACAATTGCAATTTTGGAAAATCAACAAGTTAAAATTCGTATCTCATTAAAAATAAATTTATTTTCATATGATAAAATGAAATGACTTCCCGACTGCTGCCAGATGTTTACAGAAGACGTAAAAATGTTAGATAAAATTGAACATCATTTCTACTTTTATCGCATTTTAATTGAAACATTCCGAATATTTTTTTTTATCTTAGTGGTATATACGTTTATGTATTTGAAACGTAGTTTTTCAACACCCTTGTGAATTTCTATCAAATTTTCGATAAAATCCATGTGTGTGTGTGTGTGTGTGTGTGTGTGTGTGTGCGCGCGTGTGTGTGTGTGCGTGCGTGCGCGCTCAAATGAGGACGTTGACTCTGACAGACAAAGAGCAAGACAGATGGAATTTAACATATGATTTTTTTTTTGTCAAAATGCGTATTTGTTTCAACTTTTAAATCAAATCTACCAAACTGCCATTCATTGCCAACGTAGTTATTCCTGAACATGTGATAGTTGACCATCTGTATATAAAAGCGATAACTCAAAATGTCAACGATTTGGGAAAATTGAAATTTTATTTTTATAATGTTAGAAGTTAGTTTTATAAGTTGCAAGTACATATCAAATTACATACCTAACAGGACACATAAGGAAAGAAAGGAAGAACCCAAAACCCACATTCATTTTTCATCATAGCAAACAAAAAGGCCCAATGTTGTGTTTAATATATCAGATAAATGGAGCAAAGCACTCTTTTTGATCTATTAGTTTTTGAAGGTATGAAACATGCATCGAAACCCGATAAATGTACGTGCAAAGATCAAAAATAAGTACTGATATCAGGTCCGAAATCAATAAAATATTCACATGAAGCAATAACTGATCACTCCATCCGTCCTAAAGCAGTTCCCATATACGCGTAAAAGAGACTTGAATCGAGAGAGCGACTTACACCACTGACTTCCAGAAGAGAGCAGCTTCTGACATGACGATCAGACATGCTACATTAATCGCAGTCGTTTAGCCATGACGACATTTTCGCGGCCAAATAAATTATCTCCTCCGTAGTTCGGACACATTCAACGCTTTCCCTCGACGAAAACGACAAAAATATTCCGCCAAAGATTTATTTTATATCAATAAAGGGTTTCAGAAACGCGGTTTCGGAGTAAAGCCATGCTTGCACTCCCATGGTGCTGCATTTATTAAGGCAAATTTCGGAACTTAATTGCTCGAGGCAAGATGAATGGTTAGCAATTCTAAAGAGAGATTTCTACAATTTAATAGTTAGCGGGACAATATTTAAAAATGATCATTTATTCAAAAATAGCAAATATGAGACTTTATATTCATGATATTATATTAGATAGATTGATAGATATAAAATGCCGCCAGTTCAATTTCTTATCAAAAACACCTCCCCCTTTCCTTCATTACTGAGGTATATCGCAAAATAAAACATTAACTAAGCCCTCAGACTCGACACATGGTTCGATTTCGCCAATTTTATTCAACACTTAATTTTGTGACTTAGCATACAAAGCTAACTAATTAGAATATTATAAATTAGAATGTAAAATATAATTATTAAAATTTAAAATATAACACTCACTTGATGTGATGAAATGTATTTAATAAAAATCGGTTAATAATACGACACTAATAAATCAATACTATTAATATATAGGGTAAATATTTCGTCACCGAAGGTGACTAATTAAATTTTAATAATTGTAATATAAAAAGAGGCGAACCATACCACTACTGCATTTTTTATTTTATAAGATTTATGTGCATGCGTTTAAATAATACTTAGTTATCATTTGATGTGCAGATTATCTGAATATTAAGTATAGCATTGTGAACTGAATTAAGTTAAACGAATGCTTTTTTACGATAAATAGTGTTTGGGCAAATAAAATAAGTGCTTCAAAAGAGTTCGTAACATCTTAAAAAGAAAGATAGAATAACTACTTCCCATTCTTCTTCATCAACACTTAAATTATCACCATACATTTGATATTCTATTTGTCTATTAATTCATCAATTATTAATAAATTCTTCGTTAGAAGGAACAGAAAAATAATGACGATGGCAAAAAATTTGGGAAATTTAGAAAGGTCAATATGACAGATAATTGAAGTTCTGGCTGTTTTGCGTCGTATAAACGACGCACTTCATCATTATAATGATTATGAAATGAATTCTGTTGCGACTTAAACGACGTACAAACAAACTCTAGGGAAGAGAGAAATATAAAATGATGCTTTAACAGTCGCAGGAGGGGGGCACCCACTTTCTGGCACCCGTTCATTGTATACAATCATTAAAAAAAAAGTATCATTTGAAAGGTTTAACGTACTTTTAAAGATTTTTGCATTAATAATTTCGTAAAGGGCCGTCTATATATCGAAATAAGAGAAAACTTCAAAACTTAAAAAGCAAAATCCATTTTTCTCATCAAATTTTAAAATCACATCAAAAGTTTTTTCGAAAAACAAGCTTCATTAACTTAGGTCTATTCGTATAGGAATTATGGGCTTGACTTTCTAACATTAAAACTAAATTTTAAACTTTTATTAATATCTTAAAAACTTATTAAGTTATTAACCTAAACTTTTTTTTCTTGTAAAAATATAAGGGAATCTACATATATATCTACATATTGCTACTACTAAATTGCATACATATTTAACGAAAATGTAATTTTTAATATGCAAAATAAATTTGGGTGCCCCCCCCCTTTTTTTTATTTCCCACGACTGCACACGAATAAAAAGGACGGCAGACAATCGATGCCATAGCAAATATTGTCCAAAACTGTATGCAGATCCAAATCTAGTAATAACACAATAAACCAAATTTCCTCTATATCTCATTACGTTTTTGAGATATCACGTTTGAATGTACACGAACAGCAGATATACTTTCGACAGACGGATTTCATTCAAGATTTTGCAGAAATTTGCAAGGAAAATATACACATTTTAAGAACTATGGCTTATCAGAAAATAAGTGAAAAATCGATTACAGAAATTCCATTTTTACAAACATGAAACAAGCCATCTTGAATAAAATTATGCAAAAATAAATTCTTCTATGCCCGAAATATGTGCGTATTTAAGATAAAATATTAATCCTTTTAGAGGAAATATACAAAATGATCACAAACAATAGCATTAAAGAATTTGAATTTCGCCACTTAACTACTTTCATGTCGAAATTCACTATGATATACATTTCTTTTAATATTTATTGCCGGGTAATATGCATGATATGAAATACATTTCAAAATATATGCCATTAAAACTGTGATTTAATAGCTGTGAACAATCAAAACATACATCATTGACAGAAAGCCGAAATCTGACATGCAATTCTGCGCAATGTTAAAAACAACTTTCAACACAACATTAAAAATAAGCTGTCAAACTTGAAAACAGGAAAACTTATTTGAATATTGAATGTACTGCGACATTTAAATTTTCATGAAAGAAAAATCAACTTCTATCGTTTATTAGTATACTTTTATATGCCGAGTGTTGTAGAAGATTATGATTTCTTCATAGACTCAGACGCTTTTTTAACATGACCTTGTGTATAAAATTGTATCTGCAAGCCAATAAACATATAACCTATCTAAATTGACATCGTGAAGCAGAATACATGATGAAAAATTCGTTCAAAACTCCTAACATGTAAACTCTTAAGGTCGACAAAATTTGGCCGTTTTTATTTCTTGGCTAGTAAGTACTCTCTTAAGGTTAAGGATTAAATAATTAATGGCTACAAAATTCTAATTAGATTTTCAATAAAAAACCCTAAAAAATTTTTTTTTACTAATTTCAGATTATATTATTGCGTAAAAGGCATTTTTACTTTACTTTAAAATTAACAAAATAAAGTTTTCAACGGTACCAAATTTTTTTTTAATACAACTTTTTTCCTTCAATTTTAATATATTTCTCAATATATATTTAAAGAAATTTTGAAACAATTCTTTTCATTACTTAGTTATTGGATTTATATTCATAAGCGATAAAAGCACATTTAAGCCATTTTTCTTGTTATAAGTTACATATAAGTAAGAAATTTTTTTTAAAATAAGGATAGACTAAATAAGTCTAAAACATTACTATGCTACGATGTTCAGAATAGGTTTGAATCTGCTTTAATTTGTTTTCCTTCTAATAAGCAAACTTTCTTCAACAAACACAAGTTTCTCCTGCGCTTCTTATTTTTTAAATGTAAATCTTTTATAATGAACCTATTTATTATTCTCTACAATAGTCAAGCTTGAAAAAGAAATGTTTTTTATACTTTCAAATAATATACAAATCAATGATTTTTTAATGCTATTTTACAAATTTGCGTAAAACACATTGAAACAAAGATCTGCTCAACTACAGAAATCAGACACTTACATTTTACCACAAACATTTTTTATATTTACAAATCATGCATTTACCGTTTTCACAATCATGATCCTAGCAATATATATGCATTTCCTCATTACAAAACATTCCGCATCCATCGCCTCTCTTGAATCAACTCATTTATTATGTTTTTTAAGTTATTCTATATTTTTCAACTAATGTTATATTTTTGAATGCTTTCAGATGCTATAATTTTAAATATGTGATAGATATTTCAACCTCAATAACAACAAGCGGAAGATCCTACTCACAAAATAAGAGCTGTGCATAATTAATTTACTGATTTGGATATCTTGAGAAATTAGATTGGCTTGCTCAAAGTTCGGATCTCAGTCTCATAGAACATCTTCAGGATGAACTGGATTGTTGAATTCGAAATAGACCAGAACAATTCACATCAATGATAGAGATTAGCTCTCTTGCACAAAAATAGCATATAATTCTTACCGAAAGATTCCAGGAACTAGAGGAAAGATTTTTTTTATAGAATAACAACTGTCAGTGCAATAAAAGGTCGTCCACTTTTGACACATCTTCAGGATAAACAAAGCAGAAAGATTTCAAGGGGCTTCTAAATTATATTGTAAATCAAGTCATATAATATTAGATGTCTAATGTTTATGCAAATAATATAGAATAAAATTATTATTATTATTTATGGTGTCAAATTACTGCAATTGAAGATTCAAGTTTAAAGAATATCAATTTATTGAAATCTCCACGTCTTTAAAACTCTCTTAGATCAAGTAAAATTCACCTGCACGCAACGCCGATATCTTTCTGAATCTTAATAAAAACATTCAGAGGGATTTTTTTCTTATATAATTTGCAATAGAAATCTGGCTTTGAATTTATGACAAGAAAAATATACAATATATTTCGCACATGTGCAATAAATATTTACGAAAAATCCTCATATTTAATCGAATATTTATAGAATTCTTAGAAAACTTTAATATAATGCTTAAAAATAGGTTGTCTCATCTATAACTTTGTATAATTTAAAACTCTCCATTACATAAAAAAGAAAGAAAGAAGACGGAAAATTTAAGATTAAAAAAAAATTATCCCGAATTCTCAGGAAAATACATTTAAATAATGTACATAACAAACAAAACCATTTTTGAACGCTACAAAACATTATCAGCTTTCTGATAAATATGAGATCCAAAATCAAATATTCTTCATCAATTTTCGATCGATTCCCTAAATGTCCCACGTGACTGAATCTTAACTGGAAAAATGCGAGTTCAAAGACAGTTCATTACGGCTTTCTGGTGTAAATCGGAAAAATACGCAAATCCAAAAGTGTCCAAATACTTTTGGTCACATAGTGTATTTCATTTTTCTATTTCCGCTAATTTTCTTATATATTTTAACAGCTATCTAATCTAAAGATAGAAGAATTTTAACGAATTTTCTCTACAAGAAATCTATTCCGAGAAAAAATTAAAGGCAGCGACTATTTTTCATTTTTACTTTTATTTCCAACTAACTTTTTCTATGTTCGATTGAATAGTCTAACAACAAATGAGACAATTCAATAACAATTAAAATGAAGATCTTATGAAATTAATTTTACGTTCTATTATTGATTTTATTAACCCTTCAGGCACAATTGTGTCAAATAATCGAAAAAAAATATTTGTCCCATTTCCGATGCTTGTACACAACAATTTAATAAACTTTCCGAGGTGATTTAGAAATCTATTCTTTTTCTTCTTTGCATAAAATACATGTTATACGTATATCTACAGGCTTCTAAATTTCCTGTTAATACTAAATTAAAATTTAAAATGCTTGGAAATCCAAAGAAAATTAAAAATTGTAAAAATATAAATGTTGATGAATTTTTGATAGTTAAGTCCTTCGTATGCTTAAGTCTTTAATTCATTGGAGGAACTGACAGTAACATCACAAATTCACACAAAAATGCAATAAAATTTCCCTCTTTAATTTCGAGCAGGTTCGATATAAATTGTTAACTTTGAATACAACAACTGTCTGATAAAACTTCAAAGTGGTACACAATCAAACTTACAGGAATCATTAATTAAATTAGGAAAATGCATACCTCTGGGATGGAAACTTATCCATTATCAAATGCCAATTAGGTCCCATCGCTAATACAAATATATCACCAACCAAAAGCAGTTCAAAGAGCCTATTCTACACCCAAAAGTCAACTTTTTTTTTTTTTTATCTCTGAATAAACAAAGAAATAAAAAAAAAATTAGAGCCACGCCGAGTTCCTATAAAAACATAACCCACTTGATTACTTAACGAATGAAATGAATGGAGACCAACGCACTGGCTTTATCTAGAATACCATCTAAAGAATCTCGCAACACACTTTTAGAAAGTCTCTTACCACAAATCACTCGCGACCAAATAGGAATCTAAGAGTTAAAACTCTGCTATGAGTTCTTTACTTTAAGAGCATTTCATTTGTCACGTAGACGCAAACAAAAAATAATAAAAGAAAAAGACTATGCCTCTCTTGTATAGAGTCGATATTGTAATCGCAAGGGTGGGGTGGTCATATCAGCTGAAAGCGGATAAAACAAAAGGAGTTGTTGTATTCGCCCAATTACGTGCTGAAATCGAGACAGAGGAATACGACTACTCGCAACAAAACAACAGTGAAACGATGGTTTTTCTCGGGATGCAGATGGACACACTCGGCGATGAGATCGTGGATAAGGAAGAATTAAGTAGGGCAGGGTCGGGAAATTGTTTGGGTGCCTCACAAATTTCACGGTGACGTCAAAAATGATCGCCAGGCAGAATTTCACGAAATGCCATATTTTTAGCAAGGAAGTGACAAATTTAGATTACGAAGAAGAGGTCGCAACAAAAGAGGAAATGAGACTGCAGCGGTGAGTTCTCATGCAAGAGACTATCAAAGAAGTTGATGGAATACATCAAGGAATTCGAGGCAAAACAAATACGTAAATTTAATACATCGCTTTACAAAATATATCTAAGCACTTGCTAAATAAAATGCATCGCTGCAATCGAAATGTAATTCCAATACTCAGACAAAATTATCACTTCTCGATTTACTAATACAAATACAATACACTGCGTTTTGCATTTAGCTTCTTAGTATAGTGGATAAATCAAGTATGCATTTAGATTACGAAGAGAAGCTGTAACTAAAGAGGAAATGAGACTGTTGTGATGAATTATCCTGCAAAGGATTATTAAAAGAAAGATGATTAGTTGATACTTTCTGTTGACCCAACAAGTGTCGGAAAACATTTTGATACAGATCTAAAATTTTAAAGTCAAAGTTGCATACGAAATTTTATTTATCCAGTTCATTGCATTTTTAGGTTCAAATGCACACCGAGAGATAGGTATATAACATAACCACTGACAGATTTACAATTTTAGAGTAAAATTCATATATTAAAATCCTTCAAAGCAGTGTTTGAATCACTTCTTTCATATTACAATAAACTCCCGAGTATCCGGTTCGCGACTATCCGGCCTTGTTTTCTTTTATCGTAATCAAATGAGGAAGGCAAGACGTTGCATTAACAATACTGCCAAGGCACTGGAAGCAGACTGAAATGCAGAAGCAGTCATCTATTAAGGACTTTTTCAAAAACTAAAAACTGTAAGTTTTGACTCTCATCTTAGGATTACCTTTTCATATCTGTGTAATAATTTACCAGTGAAAAATAAAATCAGTTTGTGCCAATTTTTTTTTAAAGTTAAATCTACAATTTACATTAATGTTTTGTCTATGTTTCCTGCATTTAAATTAGGCATTACCGAATTTATGTTAAAATGAGAACAGTTCACATCCTTTTATTTTTTTTCTCTAATAAATTCTTGAAAAGCGCAGTGTAGTATATAAACATACATAAATTAGAAGTACAGAGACTTCTATTTTAACTCGACATGTACCGGCAACTGCTTCTATGATTCACCGGGCCGCGACCGCGTTCACATTCTACGTGGCTTGAAGTAAATGGAGGGCTCAGTACTTAATAAGAAGGAGAAAATACGTATTATATCAGTGAGTTTTGGTGCAAAAACTTTGTCTTCTGGTATCGAATGTTAATTAAATGAGTTTATAGAAGCCCGTCCTATCCTGCTTTTTTGTTATCCGGCCTGCCTATCGCCACATTAGGCCAGATAGATGCGAGTGTACTGTAGTTGGAAGAAATAGAGCAAAAGAATTCAACCCGCTAAAATTAAGAAACCAATCTATGAATTCAATAATAAAAAAATATCACAAATTTAATACATTTTCTTAGGTATAACTAAGGGTTCTGAAGCTACGAAGATGAATGCAGATTGCACAATATTCTATTACAAGTAGTTTCATCATAAATTCTTAGCTTTCTCTTACTATCCAGAAATAAATTCAATACAAAATGTTAAACAAATAAAATTTGGCGCCTATTATCTCAACATACTATTTTTTAACAAAAATAATTTAGAATACCTCAATAAGCTCAATAATTTTCCTTATTATTTAATAAAATTATACAAAATGGTTTCGATGAACATTAACACTAAAATAAGATTTTTCAGTTTCGCTTTTATTTCGAAATGTATACAATATCTAAAATACAATAATTTACTTTTAAATGCTGGTTGGTAAAATTAAGATTTCCTTTCTTGTTTATAATTGTTTGCGTCATATTTTAGTATTTTAAATTTGCATTGCATCCAGTTGGTATATTAATTATATACATTGTTGAATTTTTTTTCTTCCATGTATTTTCAATCGGCTTTAAAGTCATACTTTTAAAATGGATATTTCTTTTTAACTTCGCATTTTGATCACAAAATTTAGACTTCGTTTAAACTTTATAGTATCAATAATTCAAACTTTTTTTTTCTGTTAACAGTTGCAATTACAAACTGTGATACCATTTTTGTTTACATTCTTAGAGTATAAATCATGTTTTTCTTTTGTATTGACAAACTTCTTGGTTATTTTTTTTTTTTAATCCTACAAATTTTCACCTTTGAAGTAACTACCATTACGATTTAATTTCAGACGTATAAAATGGTAAAATCTAATTTTATAGCTTATTCATGTCTAAATATAGGTATTCATCCAAATTATATAATTTGGTGCGTACCAATTTTTTTTTATTTCTCTATTAATTTTACATTTTATTTTTGATTGTAGTTGGTTGATTTTTATTACGTCCATTAGAGCAATGCTAGCACACATTAAAAAACAAGCAGTACGTTTCAAATTAGCGAACATAATTTAATCTTTTTTCGGCTTTTGCACTAAAATTTAAATTTTTGAAAAATTATTTGAAAGTAATGAGCAAAACAAGTGACCAAATACAAAGCTCCTCAGAAAGCAAAGGTGTGAATGTGTATAACAAAATTTCAGTTCCTTTCTCAAGGCTGTGAGGATAACAAATATAGAAACAACAGCATGAAACATAGCCAATGGAGCTGAGGACTTACTAGCAAAATAACAGATATAAGTAGATCTCCCTAAAGAAATTACTCTACTATGTGATGATCTGAGAAATTTTACAGCTGAGGAGTGATTGCCTCCAATTTATCTTTTTGATTACCTACGAGGTACAGTTGCATTCTAATATTGGGTAGGGCTACTTCGGCAGCCAGCACTGACGTCCGCATGCTTTGACAAAGGTGGAGTAAGATTCTGCATAACCAATGGATGGCCACTGGAACAAAGAAAGTTCCTATCAGGCACCATACATTTGAAGCTAAATCATGCGTTTGGTGGAATGGAGACCATAGCAAAGATGAATATTACTGATTACGACATTATATATTCAATTTATCGATTACTGTATCACAAAATCTTAATAAAATGAGATTTCGGACTTAGTAACTGCCAAATACTTACCTCCTGGAGACATTAAAATTGGATATATTTTAAAGATCATTTTTACCTGTTGAATTTTGCATTTAAATTTAATGTTAAAAATAAGTTATTTATTTCGAAAAAAATCTTTGAAAAGGGCATTTAATATTGGCATAAATTTCATTTTCAATTAAATTCAAATTGTTTGTCCTATTCAACACCAAAAGCGAAATTTTAAATAAGTCCAATCCATATAAATACTTAAAAAGTCAGGAAAGCCAATATTCCAGGCAAACAAGTTGATATAAGCACTATCCATAAATGATAAATATATGTAGCACGTTATTTATATTATTTAACTACATTTGTTCAAGGCGAAATGAAATAGTGAACTTTCAGTTTCAAAACAACCATATAAATGAAATTTGACTGCCACTTTCTACTCTTTTTGTGTTCTACGTAAACATAGCTGACAATAAAAAGATGAATAGGAACGTATTGCACACAGGCCAAACAAAGCTTTGTGGTGATCACACAACTGGCACATACAGCTAACGAAATAAAGCCACAAAAAATATCAACTACGACGTATGTCCCTTTAAAAATAAAAATATCAACTACAACGTATGTCCCTTTAAAAATATTGTACATTTCCTTTTTTTTCTGTTTTATGCCCTAATACTATTTTTTTTTAATTTGGATATCTCAAGAAATAATAGTTTCCTCTTCGTCCCTTTAATCACGTTTACAAAGAAGTAAGGGTTTTTTTTTTTTTTTTTTTTTTTTAATTAAGCTATTTCTTTGGACAGTGTTAAGTCAAAGAAATAAACTTATATTTTATTCATAGAGCTAATTTAAATTTAAAAAATTATTAAAAGACTAATCATAAAACAATCTCAATCCATTCACAAATCTTTTAAAAATTTAATCTAAACAGTAAGCTGAAATTCAAATCAAAATTAAACTGAATTTTTCTGTATTTTTAGGCATTTTTACTGAACTTGATTTGTTTCCCTTTTCTAAAAACTAAAATTTTGTATTCGATTTTTGCCTCACTTGCTTTATATCAGAGTTTTTAAAATTTCGAACACATGTGTTATGGATGACAACGTTAAAATTATCAGAATTTAATTATCTGATTATTGATTGATTTAATTAAATGCTGGATCCATACAAATGGTAGATATGAAAAAAATATTTAAAAAATTGGCTTTAATACGCCTAACAATTATAACAATGAATTATAAATCAAAATATAATAGAAAATAGATAATACATAAAAAAAAAAATTCCAGATCCTTTAGTGTGCTTTTAAAAGGCACTTTTTCAAACTCTATTAACAATATCCTTTCTAATAAAATCTTCCTAACCAGCTTTCTATTCCAAAGCGTCCGTATTAATGATATTTGGCCAACACCTTTCTAAGTAAACACTATTGACGATAAAAAGGTGAATAAGATCATATTATATCCAAACGAAAGAAAAGACGAGTGATCATGACGCAATTGGTATATCGTCCCGCGGGATCGAATGAGGCAAAACAAAAAAAAGGATAAATATGGGCGTGTGCCCTCTTAAAAACGCTGTACACACACAAACGAGCGCTGGACATTTTTCTTCTCTTCCGAGATGAAGATTGTTATTTTTCGCGTAATTTGTGTTGTGCCAGATAAAGAGTTTGACGTGTTATCACCGTGTTTAATAAATGGAATCAGCGGAGCAGGCAGGCCTCTTGATGGGAGGCATTACTTCCATGAAAGAGGAGAGGAAGCCTGTGTTACAAGGATAAGAAGGGCGATGGAGAAAAAACAGATAGATATTTATCTCCGCCGTTCATTTATATTTCTCCTCAGAGCGAAAGGTGTTAAGTGACATACAATTCTGGTGAATATTACTTGAAGATATTAAGTAAATGATTCAACAATATAAATAATTTCTTAAAGAAAAATATTCTTAGCAGATGATATAAGGCAGACACCAATTAAGAGGAGATAAAAAAAAAATTTATTATGCTTAAATGCACAGCCGAGCATGCGAGTACATATGATTATAAGATAGTAATACATAAAAAGTTTACTTTTTCGTAAATGTTCGATAAGGTTGGCCTTCGCAAATTTGAAAATATCCTACTGGTAAATCAATTCTTAACATATGCTATGAATACGTTCAAGATAGAATTGTTAAAAACTGAAAAACTTAATATAGGAATTTATAAGCAGGTTGTGAACATAATAATAATATTAATAAATATGATAATATAACATAAATAATAATATTAATAAATATGCATTCCAGTCATATTGATGTGATCGTCATCTATTTCCAAAATAATCATTTGCAAAGGCACATGGATTTTACATGTACGGAGCCGGTAAGAAGGAGGGAATATTGCAATCGTTGGAGTAATACAGAAACGGAACGATTTATCCGACAGCTAAAAGGACATGATCATTAGCTTCCGGACCAAGGGTGGAAACATTTTCCAAAATAACTAACTTTGTGAATTGCTCGCGCATCTACAAAGTTAAATGTGAATCGCGACATTTCTTTGGCCCGCTCATCACTGTAGGAAGAGCAATGGATTGATACATGTGCCCATGATGATCATTTCGACATAAGGACTGTTTTCATGAGCACGATGGCTTTTTCCAATGGAACCATGCGTCATGTTACGATATTCACAGTGTGTGTGCACGGTTCGAAAAGTACCAGAAAAACCTTATTTTACATTCTTGGTTCTCAAATGCTTTGGACTTAAACCTAATCGAAAATATGTGAGACTACCTCTATCAGATTGTTCATGCCATGGATCCCCAACTGCGTAACCTTGGGCATATGGAGTTGGAATGGTTCCATATTCCTGTGAATTCTCTGGTTCTTCCTACTCATTATGCAGCAGCTCATACTGCATTAATTGGTTTTTGACATATGGTCATATATATGCGATTGGACAGTATATTCTTAAATCGATTACACCAGCTGCAATGCAAGTAGTATCTCTTTTCAATGTCCTGTTCTGAATTTCTCAGTCGAAATATCGAAACTACAGACAGAATTTAGTTTTTCCACTGCTCTTACATGTCTTCATCATTAAGAGAACATAGAATAAAGAACACATAAAGAAGCTTAAAAGCGAATTAAGTCTCATTCAAATGTAAGTTAGAAAAAAGCACCAATAGATATATATCTATCAATAAACAAATACTTCGCATTTAATATTTCCCAAATTTTTCATTTATTAAAGTGTTCAACCAATTCATGTACACCCTCTAAATCGCCTGAAAATAATAATAAAATAAAGCATTGAAAACCATAAGACGCATTTTTGGAATTAATGAGACAATAACTATCCTAATATTAAGCTTAAAGGGCCATTAGAACGATCAACCAAAAAATAATGCATAGTTTACATTATCAAAAATTGCGACTATTTATAATGCAATAAATACTTAACCCTTTAGTGCCGAACGACGATGTATCGTTGTTCGCAATATTTACAAAAAGTGTTAATGACGATATATCATTGCGTATGCGATATGCGATGATGCCTTACCTTTCAACTAATTTTGTTTCCTTTACATAAATCGTAAGTCTTTCCTCGCGAAATTTACATTTATGCCTGACCTTCCAACTTTAAAACACAATTGGCATTAATTTATTTTTACATTATTTCGTAATAGGTTCTTTTTCGAATTTTAAAAACATTATTCTTTTGTTTTTATGAGCTATCTCCAAACTTTAAAGAACCCATCAGAGACTCTGCGCTCTTCGCATTGGTACAATACTTTTGGTCGGTACTGAAAAGGTTAAAGATCATTTTACCATAGTATGCGTCACATATATTTTTTCCTAATCATAAAATCTACATAAAAATTTTAATTCTTGCAAATATATATGTATATAATGCAGCAAATCGATTCTATACAAGCTATCGAACAAAGTTTTTGCTTGTACGAAGGATTGTTAAAATATTTTTTACCGTATACTTATAAAATTTTTAAAGTGCATTTGTAAAAAGAGGGAAATCAAACTAAGAAAAACGTATGTAAAATCAAAGAATTATAAAGTATGGTTGATTTTTTGTTTTCAGTTCTTGGCATCTTAAAGTTATTATTATTATTTTTTTTTTTTTTTTGAAACACGAAGTCAAACATATGTGGATATCTGTCATATAACTTAATTTTCAATTTGTGTAATTCGTAAGAGAATATTTACAGCATTTGTTTGCATGACTAGCTCAATTTTTATTGAAAACTTTTTGTTCGAGCGAAATTCATATCTAAGAACTTAAAAACAGAACATTAATACATGCAGGGATAAACCAAGTCAAAGTGGCAAGAGGAAATTTTTCACACATAAGTTATAAAAGCAATCTCAGCAAGGCCAGTAATTTTATAAATGAGAAGTGGGGAGGACATAACAACATTTCACGAAAGAATCTGAGGTTAAATACACATCCTTAAGAAATAGACAAATGCTAATGACTCAACACTTTCCGCGGAAATCATTACTTTTCAGAGCCTAAATAAGTCTTGTTTAGAAAGTGTACTTCTTTCCCGGAAGTATTCGACAAATTAAAAGATAACCATTAAAGAATAATGGCTAGTCTGTCGGGAACACTCGCAAATAGATATTAACGATGTTACTTCCAACCGACTTTCGATAAATTGCCCTGGAAAACCCCCTAATCATACAAGCCGGGGTGGTGGGAAAAGTGATTTTTGTTAGTTTTTTCAAATGTTTGCGATTTCTTTGCAGAATTTACTCCGAAACCCGCAAAGGGTTTCAAATAAATGATTCTTTTCTACGTGTTTTAAAGCACTTAATTTTATAACGGAACTCACATTCCGTCTAAATGAATGAATTTAAAACTGATTTTCGTTCGAATGAATCAAGGAAATGTTTCACTTAAAAAGGGACTTTAAAAAATCGAATAGCAAAAAGGCATTTAGAACTAAATGTTTTTTGTTTGTTTAGCTACAAAAGCGCGAAAATACTCATATCTAATAAATATAATGATATGTAAATGAACGAGAATAAAAAAAAAAAATCTTGACGACATATTATAGTAAATAAAAATAACTTCATTGGATGCAAAACCATTTACTTTTCATCACTGCTATAGTTCAATTATATTTTTTTAAAAAAAAAAAAAACTTCTATTTAGCATACATATTATTCACAAATTACTTTCGGAAAATAAAAATTTTAAAAACTCTAAATAACCGAGATAATAAAACTGGCGTTGCTCAGAATTAAAATGCATTTTATATAATGTTTTTAAGGTAAAAACGAATTTTGCACAAATTATTTTAACCGTTTGCACTCGGATGGTGATTCTCACTCACTATTCAAGACGGTGCATCATTCTGATCTTTTATTTATTTATTTATTGAAATTGGATTGTCAAAAATGCCTGCAGAGGAGTAAGAAGATGCAAAATAATTAAACGGGAGAATTCAACTTTAAAAAATTATATCTATTTATTTTTCGGAGCAGTAAACGAGTCTTTGTATTAGGTGAATAATTATGCATCGTATTACTTATTTCCGAATGCAAAGGGTTAATATGCATAATCTCTTTATTACACTACATCACTTGATTGACTAGCCTTAAAAAAGTGACTTAAAAATTCACCAGGTGTCTTCCAATTAAATCACCTGAAACTGAAAAGTATGTTGGTTCCTTTCGTATATCTTCTTTTCTGCTCTTTTAGGCACCGTCAAACAACTACTTTAAAATAATAATAAAATAAAAAAAAAATCTCCGAAAGATATGAAACAAAAACTTCAGAAAATAATTGAACAGAGTTTTGCAATTACATATCAAAATCGTCTGCGTTGAATTTTAAAAATAAATAACAATTGGAAAAACATTGCACAGAAAAGAATTTTATATCATTTAAAATGTAAAATTTTGAATTTTTAAGATATTAAAATATTTTTATATGATGGTTTTTCTTGAAGTTACTGTAGAAAAAAATAGCAAAACTTCAGTTAATTTCCAATAAGTTGAATATTTACTTAACTTTCGCACTTTAAACGTTGACGATATTCTTTTCCTTGTCCTAAATGTATTTTTGTGCAAAGTGTGCATTTTTTAGATACAAACGCCCTAGATACAAACATATTATATTATATATATAAACAAATATAGCTGTAATGACTTTATTTATATCAGGATTAAATTGGATTTTTTTTAGTTAAACAAATCGATCAGTCAAAAGGAGAAATAAAAACATAGCATAGCAACTAAATCGGCGTGCCACAATAAGCAAGCATGAATTTTAATGACAATCATATTTCAACTTTTAATTAATGTCAAAAAATCATTTCCATTAGTAATAGGTAAAGCTTATTTTCCTTTCCATAATATTTAAACTTCAGAACCTTCTTTTTAGTAAATCACATTAAAAATATAATTAAAATAGCAAAAAAATTTCATTGAAAAAAATAAGAATAAAAGTATGTTAAAGATGTATATTTTTCTCAAGACAGAACAAAACAGTTTTCATTCTTAGAAGTTCCAATAGTATTTAAAAAAAAAAAAACTTTAATGATTGTGCGAAATTATGCAAACAGTAACTTTTAACAAAGACAACGGAACACATAAGAAAATATATAAAATTCGTAGGTAAGTGAAAAACATTCATTCAAATATAGACTGTGCATTGATATAATATCTTATTACTGCATAGAAAAAAAATTGAAACCAAATTAAAGATTAAAAGTTGCCTATAATAGAATGCCGAAAAATTTTGAGACATGATTCAATTGGATTTCAAACAATTAAACTATACAGACGCAATTCAAAATAATCGCTAGAAAACAAAATTCCAAAGGTTATAAATTTCTTAAGCGAAATACTAAAAGTATACAGGATTAACTTTTCCGTTCTTTGTCACTTTATTACAAAGTCCCTAATAAAAATAATTCATATTTCCCAGAGAAAAAGAAAAAGACGAAAAATGCATTTATATATGAATGCTAATGCAAAGCAAAAATTTATGCAATATGCTTAGTTTCTAACCATTTACCAAGAGTACTAGATCCATTAAAATAATTGCATTTAAAGTAATTAACTTTTGAGATCTTTTTTACCCCGTTTACGATGACAGCACCAAAGAAATGTTCGACCATACAGAAGAATTTGCTTTAGTTTAAGCATTAGGTCTCATTGTTTATTTTTAATTTAACACGGGTAATATTTTCCGCTATTTTCGATTTTCTACTTCGGTATGCCATCTACCTCCATAAAACTTATAAACGTAGCCACTCCTCGTAGTTTCTTTGCTATCGTATACATTACAGTTTCTTTCATATAAAAGAAACAAACTGTAATGTAGTTCATAGATAGATTGTCTATCATATCATATGATGATATGATAATACGATCTGAAGTGCCTTTCAGGTATTCAATTCAAGAAATTAATCTCCTTAAAAATATTTTTTGGCATATTAAAAATCGATGATTTCTGCAGATCTCTAATGAAAAGAATAAAATTTGGTTGATTGCCTTATATGTAATCTAGAAGGCAAGTAATTGCATGAATGCGTTATAAAACAAGACACTGCCCTTTCGTAATTTGTCGTCACTAATTTGGATAATAACCTGTAATTCCCTGCTTTAAAAAAAGCGATATGAGCTAGATAATTAAAATGCTTATTGTTCATTAAGAGAACATAATATAACTGCCATTATGAACACAATGTTAAATAAGAAGACGTGTTATCACTGTACATTAGATGTACAGACATACAAGAAAAACTGTCACTCTTTACAATGGATAACAGAAACACTGTACAGTTTCCTATTTGTAGAGGAATTCAAAATGTGATTTGTAAACTAATGAAGGTAGGTAACATAAAAACAAGCCAAAGTCACATGGTAAAATACGACCGGAAAGCCAACTGGATAAGCTACAGAACGTTGTAACTAGCACTAATTAATCAGAATTTACATTACGTACAGACAGCATGAAACAATAAATGAGTGCTGAGAAGGTGGATATTTCATAAGTGTGTGGTATAAGTGCGTGAATCAATTGATGGCAATGCTAAAGCTGGTGCGTGATTGTATATGGAATAACATATGAATAGACCTGAACTATTTCACCAATTGTTTTGAATTTGCGCAGGAGTTCGAGCGCATACCAGACTTTCTGCAGCGCAAAGGCATACACTTTCGATCCAAATTTAGTTTAGTTTAGTTATAATAATGTCCCGTTTTAAAGCAACACTAGGGATATTTTGGGAGGGACCTCGTAATTATGAACCGCGGTTAGATGACGAGACGGCACCTGGGCTGGCATCCCCTCTCCAAATTTCCACACCAGCGGGAGGACGTTTGGCCCCTACAGATTTAACGTACATCAGACCCGCTTGCACGACGTTTCTTCGGTAGAATCATGTCTCGGACCTGAAACCATCCGATTCCGAAGCCGAGACCTTACCACCAGGCAACCACGGCCCTCACGTTCGATGCAAGCCATCCATCAAAATATTTCTGTTTTTGAATTATAGTGCTCGGAGAAAATATGATTCCAAATATGGCTTACATCGATTTGCAGAAATCTAAATGAGGTAATCCATCAAAATTTCCAGATCGAAAATTTTGGCCCCTTTGCAATTACATAATTTCACAGACCAGAAATCACAGATGGATGTTAAATAATATATGTTTCACTAGTATGCATTATTTTTCTGCACACTCATCTTTATTATTACTATTGATATTAAAATCTATTCTAATTACCTTCCAATAATGAAAAAACATAAAAATTTACAAAAACCCATCTACATTAATTTCACTGCCCATTTTATAAGAATAGAACTGAACTTCGGAAACTTCCCCATTGTTGAACGAACAAGCATGAAGAAACGGGAACCGCGCCGAAATAACAAACCGGATTCTCCATCGTAAAATGAAGTAGCAGCAGCCAGCTGGGCAAAAAAGCACAAGGGTGATAAGTGATTGGTGAAAGAGAAACCCTACGGTTTAAAAATAGATTCCGAACATCTCATTTTCAGGAGGTTTTTCGATTATTTTACTTCGGAGGAAAAGACGAGATCGCTGTAATCAAAGGTAGAAAGAATGTTTGTTGGTTTCAATTTTGGTTCGTGACAGCAAGTAAAAGAATAAATATTTACCGACTTTTCTTTCAAAGGGAAAAGGAACAATGCGGGGCTTAATCTAGTTTCGATAAAAGAAATGGATAAAATGTATTGCTTTTCGTAGGACTTTAAAAGGAATAAACCATTGCGAAAGTTCTCCTGCCTCTTTTCTGACAAACTTACATATTACAGAGCGTTTTGAGTTAGGTTTCATAGCATAATAAGAAACAAACAAAAAAATTTAAAAACACCTAGCGAGAACGGTCTTCCTAAAACTAGTATATATTCAAATAAACTCTACATGCCAGAGGAGGCCTTACATGCATTGGCGCACAATAGTTGCAAAATATTAATTTTTGGCGTGAATTTAGCATTTTTACTGAATTTATAGTGTCATCTTTGGCGAGTTATTTGGCGATTATTTCCTGGAAATCTGTTAATAGTATCCAAAAATCGAATTTCTCTGTTAGGCACGTTTTTCTCAACCGATTGAGAAAAAAAAAATAGCATAAAACTGCACTTGTAATCACAAATACCCATACCTGATTTGATAAATTTAAAGTCATTGCGTTTACATATTTCTGAAGGTACAAATCGAGATACAATCAACCCTTTGTTGGATTTGGCTCAAAATTTGACAGGTTTCTACATTAGAGCTGTTAAATCTCTGAACTGAATTTTATCTATCTAGCTCTCTTCGTTTTGTAACTATTGGGTTAAATTATATTCAAACAGCCAGGCAGACGAACTTCCTCTGAATTCATTTTACTCAAAATTTGAAAATTTGGTGTAAAAACCGTACACAAAATTTCAACCATCCAGCTCAAAGCGTTTTTGAGTTATCTTTGTCACAGACAGACTGGCGAGCGGAGACATTTTCTAAAAATGTGTTTTTTGAAATCAGGCATGTCTAAAACGTGGAGATTCGTCAAAATCTGGAGTTCGAATATTTTGCTTTCTTTGATGATGCTGATGATGATTATGATGTCGTGTCCGCGTTACCACGGAAAGGGGGTGCAGTAGCTTCTGAGGGTAAAGACCCCTGAGCACCCGAGGGCAGAAGTCTGACTTCTAGCTCATATGAAGATGAAACTCAGACATTCGCTTGCACAACCCCTTTTCACAGGGGGGCACATTCACACACATTACAGATAGAACACAGATGAAGAACAACCATGCCCGAACCGGGATTAGAACCCGGGGCGCCCAGATCACGGGGAAGATACGCTACCCCTATGCAAGGACGCCGGCTTTGCTTTCTTTATACTACATATACAAAAAAAGTAAAAAACTTTTTTTTTTTTTTTTGCCTAACTGCGCCAAAATTTGATGAATATGTACAGTTTGGAATCAAGATTACATACCAAATGTCATTCATGTATGTAACAAGTTACATTACAGACCAACAAAGAATCAGCTTTGATAGCGCTTTTCAAAAATTCTTACTTGATTTTGCATTCTCATAAACGTTACATAAAGAGAGAGTAATAAATCTGAAATCATACAAAATGAAGTGCACGACTGTACTCCTTGCAACAAAATGTTGAAACATTTTAGAAATGTATTAAAGGATTCAACGAGTAAGGCTAGCAGCAAATAGTTTGAAATATCTTTCGAATTGCAACCAAGTATTGAACGACAATCGCTCTTCCTCAATGAAAACTATTGCGTACAAAAAAGAAATAGCCTGAAATAACAATTATGCAATATCTAGAATTTAACTCTTCATGAGCGAATAATTTGATTACGTAATTAAAGAAGGAAGAAACATCGTAACTGGGACAAAAAAGAAATGGCAAACGGCGAAAACTCGCTGACAGATGATAAAACACTATGATATACAGCCGCTGATAAATGTATTCAATTGAATAAATATATCAAGATTTAGATAAAATAGACAGAAAATAAAAGCATGGGTGCTTGTTTGTTGATAAAAAGAAACTGCAAAATAACTTCAATGACCGTAACTGTATCATAATTCTGATCAACGGCAGTGAAAAACCACATTTGCTTACTAGGAGCAGAATTTAAAACATGGCGCATTCTCACGGTTTTTGATCGAGTATTTGATAAGCAAGGCTTTCGTGTTTATACTTCTGATAAAACTGGAAAAAAAATTGATGTTAAATTTAGAACTTCAATTGTGACAGTAATAAAGGAGCTTTTGGAAAAAATTTAATACTCAAAAAAGAGAACAGGTTTTCAAATAAAATAATACAGTAAAACTTTTTAGTACGTCGTTCTGAAAATAACTTTAAAATGACGTATAAACGGGAACATGAGTCTATTGTTGGAATCTTAATTCAGAATGTGTTAAATTTCTTTAACGATTACTTTCTTTAGAAACAATTTGGATGATAAAAGTATATCTTCATATTACTTTGATGAGTATTAGTAGATGAGATTTCATTTCATATTCATTTTATAGATTATTAATATGCTTATAATTTCAGGAAATAGTGATAGAATCTGAATACTTTAAAACTCTAAGAATGCCAATATTTTTAAATAACTGATTAACATGTAACGAAAAGAAGAACACACTTCTTTTATAGCAAAAAATACTAGAAGTTATATAGAGATATTTCTTTTTTCTTTCTTTTTTTGAAAGATTTTTATCAATAATATTTTAACATTTTTCATGGAACATATAAAAATATTCTCATAATCGGATATAATGCGAAATTTTAAGTCATTTTATTAAAATAAAAAAAATTTAAATAATTATTGCAATAATTTAATTTTTCCTTTTTACAGAAATTTACAAAGAAACGTTCAAATCCTAACTTCGCTAATTATTCAAATTTTATTAATTTCGATAATCATGACATTTGACTTGGGATTCAAATTAACATGAATTAAATCTATATTCTTAAAAATCTTCTACTATAGTTTTCTCATAATGCTCTACTGAATACCTGCGCTGTAATAAAGATTTCTTTTTACCACAAGAAATAATGGGAATGAATCAGGTCCAGTCCAAAATAATAAAATAATGTGAACGATGGGTTAAAGAAGTTCTATTGTACTTGGAACGCGGGGGGGGGATAATGAAATTAAAGGCACTTATTAGAAATTCGAATAAATTTATTGAATTATAATCAGGAAATGAGACAACATTAGTCCTTACTAATGACACAAATCACTGCATAATTATGAGAGAGAAGATCCGATTTCACACAGAGCTATTCCAATGCAAAATGCCATAAAATCTCGATTAAACCGACTTCGAATCCAATTCCAAATTAACGAACAGAATTTGATAGATATAGCAAATGTATTGGAGAATAGAAATTGTTGAGAATATATCTTAAAGAAACGGCAATGGCGGTGGCTCCAGAACCAAATACTCAAGAATTCTGAGAAATGTTGTAAAAAAATCAATGAAACATAATTTAATTCAGATTTTATACAAAAACCGATGAAAATTTTCACTCAATCAAAAACTTCATCACGAACAAATCTTTTTTAAATAAAAAAAATCTCATAGCTGTCAATTTTAATGCCTAAACTTTTTATGATTTCTGTAATCAATCATCAGCCTCTTTTACAGTGAAGTTTTGTTTTTCCCTTTCAACTTCAAATATAAGCTTGTCATTAATTTAGACAAGGAAATCAAGTCCTTAGAGCATGCTAGTGAATTCTCCATTTAAAGGGTTCTGGCCAAATACATTTGTCATCTGAACAAATGATTTTATATTACTAGCCGCCTTTGGAGAATAACTTGTTTCCCTCAGATTATTGTCTTTTTAGGACGTTAAACTATTATTAAGGAATTCCTTATTTTTTTTTATTTCACCATGTTATTGGAAAAGACTGAAAAAACATGAATTTAATTCAATCAATCTACTTATTGTAAATAAAAATTGTGCACACAACGAAATAAAAACGGAAGAGAAAATCCTACTTCCTTTCATTCTGGGTTAGATTTTTGTTGTTGCTGTTGTTGTTTTTTCAATTTTAAGATGATACAAAAATCATTTTTGTCAAATGACAGTTTAAGAAAATATCAATATTAATTTCCATATGCAAATCATAGCAATCATCTATTTGGCAACGGTTATGTCAATTTTTGCGCTCTAAACTCTCTATTTATCGCCTATTTCTATTATTTCGATTTCTTTTCACATCTTCTTTCCTCTGATTGAACGGTGGGACATGCTGAACCCACCACCACATTTCTAATAATATTTTGCAATTCCCTTAATTAATCAAGCGAAGCAAATTAATGCAATTGTAAAATTATGAAGAGGGAAATGTTCATATTGCGATTGATTAAATTTAATAGTTGTCATTCGATAATAAGTAATAAGACTGATATTTTGTGCCATATGCGCTAGCTTTTAATATCAATAATTTTAATATATATTTAAAGCACAACTATCTTACTTTATAATGTCATTACAATGCCGCTTTTCTCCCAATTCTATAATAATTGTCAGGAGATTAAGGATCTTTTTCACACACTCCGTCTGCTCATCGGCGCATCAATTTTGGGATTAGCTTCATAATATAGGGGAGAAAATCGAATATGTAGTTCGGATCTCTTCTGTTTCACAATTTCATGCACATCTATAATTTTGATGTAAAAACAACAAACCAAAATTCATTTAACAATCTCATTCTGTTTTCTGATTATCGTGTTTTTATTACGCAGATATGAAAATTTGGAAATTATTTGTGTATTTATTTGAAAACTGGAAAAAGATGTATATTTTTCATCTAAAATTCATGTATTGAATTTCACCTATTTAGCTAGTTATTAACTATGATTACCACAGTTGCATATGCTCACTCAATAGATGATTTGATGAATCTTTGATACCCAATACGATCTACAATTCTGGTAATAAATTCCTATTGCCAAAATTCACCTGTCAAGCTCATTATAATGTTTATTGATGGACAGATACAAATCCTGAGAATAGATTTCGTCCAAAATTTAAAAGATATCTAAAATACCACTGTAAAGACTTTATACAAAACTCCATTGCTGCGTTGTGCTCATAGACAATCAGACAGATAAATTTCCAATAATATTTTTTCGTAAAAAGAGAAGTCTAAAATTTAACTAGCCTACTTTTCATTAGAAAGAGAAATACAAGATTTACATACACCAATTTATATATAAAAAAAATCATATCTGAATGCCGTCTACTTGAACTAAAGCATTGTAGCAAAATTCATTGTGATGAATTCATTAACACCGTCTTGCATCTAATAAAATGACAGCAAGAAAATGGATAAACAAAAAAAAAAAATGAATGGCAATATGAAATTAAGATCTTTTGCTTTTTATTCCTTACGAACCCTTCATAACCTTGCAGTCTCATTCAGATAAATGTAACGATTTCTCACAGAATGATGTGCCTCTCTTAACTGCCATACACCATCGTCTAAATAATACTCAAATATCGATTTTATGCCTATTTTGCACAACTTCTGCCCTCATAATGATGAGGCACTGATCGGATAAGAGTCTATGGTAGAATTTGATTCAAATATTAAGAAACTAGAAATAAATATATAAGTCTGATTCTAGAATTATGGACTGTTTTACTTTAGGAAGACAATATGTTTTGAATATTAAAACGAAAGGCTAAAAAACTCTTAGCTTGATGGAATAAAATTATTCGGAAGTAATGTTGAAAAGATTAAAAGAAGTGTTCACTAGCTTTAATCATTAACATAATAATTATGAGTTCACATAATTATTTGTAAATTCGAACATGAATCCTCTAAAATTTGTTCAAAACACCATTGGACGTAAAAGTAACAAATTTTGCACATATTTACTTCTTGAGTAACTTGGGTGGAAAATGTATTTATATTTCAAAATTTTATCTTTTATTAAAAATTAATAAAAAATTTAATGTTTTCGAATAACTTTAATACATTTTTACACCACTTTAAAATCTTCAAAACATGGTTCTTCAATTTTATCACTTTAAATATAAAATCAAAATTATTCAAGATTATTTTTTAAAAAAATCTCAAGTCAAAGAAATCAAATATTTAAAATAGTCTCGAAACATTTCAATGAACTGATGAAAACGGTATATAATAGTATAAAAAATAATAACAAAACATATATAATCAGAAACATTTTCCAGAATTCAACAAATATGCTACAATGCACTTAAAATAGCAAAAAAAAAAAAAAAAATAACGGAATTTAACTAATTTGAAGTTAAAGAGATAAACTCGATTTATCCCAAAATTTGAACTAAGAAAAATTGGATTTAAAAATGTTTTCAGTGAAAGAAAACGACAATTTAAAAAAAAAATTGCATCAAAGATTTTTTTTAACATTTCTCATAATTAATCACAATGAATAAGTAGGAAGTAATTTTAATAAATAATTCAAGATTAGATCTAATCTTAACAAAATTGAATAATTTTTAAAATTATAATTTAAGAAATAACGCAGAAAACTTTGAATATAGCTACTGTGCAATAAGACTTCAAAATAAACTCATAATTCATATCTAAAACGTTCCAAGTTCCAAAAATACTGAGAAAGTGTGTGTGTGTGTGCGTGCGCGCGTGTAAAATCGTGATTTTTATTCAAGAAAAACACCTATATAGATACATTTAACAAAACCTTATCTAAATAAATAAAAAAATTGGTCCAAATCGTTCCGAGATGCACGAAATAAATTTATATTTTATATTATATATATATATATATATATATATATATATATATATATATATATATATATATACACACACAAGAATTGCTCGTTTAAAGTTATAAGATAACAGATGATAATTTAACATTCATAGGAAATTCCGGACACCAAAAAAGAAATCGAATTACCGGCGAATTCAGATTTCAGTCGAATCTACTATATTTGCAGTCACTTTTTTTTAATCTTATTAAAATGTTAACATTGAAAGAACCAATTCCAAATCCACGATTGCACGCGATTCCAAAATTACTCGCCATCAAATGAAAAATCAATTCACAGGCCGAAAACAGGAATTAACTAATATAGTCAACACCATCACCATCACTCAAGTCTTATTTTTCAAATTCGAGATTAAAAGTGGGCGTTTTGCTTCAAAGTATCCAATCTTACAAAAGATAAGTTTAAAAAACAACCCAGATCAAAAGATAAAGAAATTAAAAAAGAATTGTAACACGATATTTAAGAGGAAGACAGCATCTCTAATGCCTACCAAATTAAAACTTTTCACACTTCTAAAACTTTTCCTCGAAAACGCCTCAGCTCATTGAATATCGATTCAGCAACAACGACACAGCTTAGGGTTCTTTCTTTTAAAAAAATTCTGAGACTCAAAGTGGAGGATGGGGGGAAAAAACCTCAGCATAAGCCACAAAAGGATTTTAAGAGAAAAAATTAAGAGCAAACACACATAGCGAGTGACAGCTGACTTTTGTATTCAAAAATTAATTATTCCGTCCTTTCACATAGAAATTTGATTCAGAAGACAAGATTCTGGAGATGGGATTTTCGAACCACGCCGGAGGCAACAAGCAAGAGAGAATGGAAGCGGTTAAAATATTCTTCTCTAAAAGAACTCCCCTCCCCCCTTCTCCTTTTCCTTCCTTCCAACAGAACGAAATGTTTTCTGCGAATCAAAATAAGCAGCGAACAAGGATATCCTTAAGCTTTGCGAAACATTTCGAATAGAATAAATTCGAAGAGTTTTAGTGGAGCAGCTCTGAAGATTAAAAGTTACCTGCTTGATCGACTTTCCATTAACTTAATGTGGAAATCTTTCGGCATAGAATGTAAAATATTCTTTGAAATCAAAAGACACAGATCAAAAGTGGAAAAAAAAAAGACATTTCAAGTGGATTATTCTATTTTATCATGCTTTAATAATAATAATTAAAAAAAACAGTTTTATGTTTTCAAAAACTTTTAAAAGAAATGGAGATAGAACACTTATTCAACAGATTATCGGAATAAAAGACGTTAAATGAATTTTAAAATTATATTTATGAAAATAAGAGAAGGGATAAAATAACAATGAAAAAAATGCTAAAATGTGAAATTGACAATTGACATTGTGAAATTTCACAATTCTATTCATTGAAAACTTCAGAGACAATATTTTAGAGATACAAATAAAATATCAAATATGTAATAAATAAACGAATAAAATTATTTTTAAAAAGTAGCACGTGCTCAATATCATTTAAAAATGAAACTTATTATAAATTCAATTCAAATTTATAAATCAAAATTGTATTACACTTTTTTAAAACATCATCTATTTGCACTGCACAATTTATAGCTTCAAATTTATAGCTTCAAAAGTTTTAAATCTTTTAACTTCACAGAAGCAATCGGAAACCACTAGCACACATGGTAATGGGATAATCATCGCACCATTAGCATCACAAAAACAAAAAGTGTTGAACTGTGCGTTTTGTAATGTTGCAATTGTTTAATAAGGATTTGTAGTTTGTGTGTTAATTTCTGCAAGTGCTGCTTTGTGTACGCTTCATCTGTGTTTTATCTGTTTCATGTTTAAGTGTATAGTAAAATGCACCATCAGAAACTGAGCATGTAGGTTTTTTCATTGCACGACCACCAGGCGCATTCTTCCATAACGATATATCGAAATCTTTATTAGGGAAGTCCGCATTACAATGACATAATTACTATAGCGTTGTAAGGTGAATGCAGACTGTCTCTACTACAGAACAACTTATTGCTTCTTGGTTTCTCAGGTCATTAGATTTGTAACTCATCAAAAATGGTTAAAGAAAAACTTCAACCATAACTGATACATCGATGATTTACATAGAACAACTTTAAATACAACCATTTAGCTTTCCTGTTAGCCTAATTTCTTGTTAGGTAATTTACAACTGCTAGCGATAAAGTACCAAAAAGTGAAGTAATCCCATTTCTTTTGGTTAAGATCATAGTATAGTTTCAAACGGATATCAACTCCTAATTAATTTATATAATATGTAAGTGTCTCAATTTTTGCGTGAACAGCGATGATTCTTTTCAAAAACAGCAAAAAGTATATTTTGATAACAAAAATGTTTTGTTCTCGAATAACTAATAAAGAAAACCTTTTGTCGGAACTGATCCAAAATTTAGTGCAGATCTGAAATTAAGGTGATAAAGCAATGAACTAGTGTCCCCATGAAACTCATAGTGTTTTACAGTTAATGTGTTAATATTCACATAGTTGCACAGCAGGAAGATTTTTCATTGACGGATTTTATCCAACATTTGACAAAAAAACTTCAATTTTGATGCAAAGATTACATACTAAATTTTATTAGTCTTACTTATTTAATTTTTGAGAAATCATGCTCACGGACAAGAAATTCTGAGAGCGATAGTTTTTTTCAAATTCGTAGAAGTCTCATTACTTTAACAGACAACCTAAATCTCAAGGTCAAAATGTTTAACAATAATAACTCCACCATCTAAATTTATGGGAGAAAATATTTCAATGACAGAATTACACTGACATCATCTAAAGTAAAGATTAATTCTTCCTTAAAAGCATAAGTTTCGAAATAAGGACATCGCAGCTACTGGAAATATTGAGAGAGAAAATTATATCCACTAACATTTCCATCCGCCGCACCCAAGGCCACAACAACAAGCAATAAAACTATTCCTCACATTAAAATGGTTTTGAAACGACCACTTAATCAAATAAAAGCAAGTGCTAAACAGCAATTACTGAGAATATAAATGGCAATTAATGAATGCTATCGCGTAATAAAACCCAACAGCTACATTACAGCCGCACATCACAACCCCTTTTCGGCTAGAATTCCCTGGATATCCGTAACACACACACAAAGAACGGTTCCACTTGGCAGTTATCGATTATTTTGGACCAATTCTAAATCTATCGTTACGGCAGTTTTTAGATCGCTATCCCAGAGGATTTTACTTCGCTATAAAGCATTGGAAAACTCTCCGTTTTGTTTTCCCCGAGTTTGGTAAAAATGGGTCTTCAAATTGTGTCGTAAACATTATTGGTTTAACCAACAGTGGAAATTGGCCAATTTAAAATATTTTAATTCAAACTGTCGACAATTTGAATTTTTGTTTCAATTCATTGTATTTTATATTAACGAAATGTCATCTAAAAATCAATTTCGCTTAGATAAATTTAAAGTAAAAACTAAAAATTGGTACTGTTTTTTAATACTGTATTGTTTCGTAAGTTAAAAAATCTGTACTTAAAAAATCTGTACTTTTGATAATTCATTCTATAAATTTATTGTTGTATAATCAATACAATCAAAAAAGCAACTAAAACATTTCTGACCTTCTTAAAGAATCGAATCACGTTAAATGCGAACAGCATTGCTCAATTTTTGGTTTTATGCTGCATTCTTGAATTAGAATGCAGCATAATTAGAATGCACTTCTAATTTATATTAGAAGTTTTGTATACTTCTTGATTATTGGAAATAGTTACTTTATGAAAAGAATTATATTTTTAAGACTATAATTGATTTTCTTTAAAGTGATGTAAATCCATTTTATATAATGATATTTAACGATCTGTATCAGAATGATTAGAAAAATACTGTTGCATGTTAATATGCTCATTTTATATTTTTTAAATATTAAATTTATATAAGTTTATAATGTGATCGTTTTGAAAATACTAGTAAAAGAAATTTATACTTTTGATGACCTAAAACAGATTTGCACCAATTTCAAAGTTAATAAAATGTACAAATCGTACATTTATTAAATATTAAATATGGGATTTCAACTGAATAAAATCAATCTTTTATGAAATTTTTATTAAATATATAAAAAAAACAAAAAAAAAGTTTTATTTCAATATTTCTTAAGGTAATATAATTTAAATTAATTACATCTTTATATTAATACGTGGCATTTTTTAATTCAACTAAATATTATATCTTTGAGCAAAGTGAACTAGCAAAACTTTCAAAGTAATTACATTTGTAATTTTATTAACTGTATAAATTTATATTGACAGAATGATGAAAACTGATTTTTTTTTTTGGGGGGGAGGATGTTTACAGATAAAATGCCTCATAGAAAAGGTCCAATTATTTTTGCTTTATTTATTAAAATTATTTATGAATTACGTAAAATCATTCACTAATTGCATAAAGCATACTATTTTATAAAAATTACTTTATATAAAAATCATTTTAAAATAATTAAAAAAATTTTAATTATAAATACGTTATACATCAAAATTATTGCTTATTTATGCATTATTTATTAAAACTGTTAAATATAAGAAAATAAACTTTACAACCATTTTTAGTTCGAAAATCGTTAGTTTCCTTTGATGTTTTATTATCCAATTTTCCTTATTCGGAATTTTGAATAAATCCTATTTTTACAATGATCCAGTCAGCTTCAAATAAATCTATTTCCAAATGTTAATGTCGCCGTCATTAAATAGTTTAACATATTAAATTTTAAATGCACATATAATTCAATTAACATAAATAATGTTCAATTTGCATGGTAAATTGACTCACCGAAAATACCATGTAAATTAAAATAGAAAAATTTGATACCAAATTTCACATTGGCAGTTGATAATAATATATTTAAATTTATAAATACGGAACAGATTTTTTCCTCCTTTTTAATAAATAAACATATTTTGAAGAAAATGCTTTTTCATAAATGCATTGTACAATGCAATATATCTTTTGTTTAAAATAATCTATTCCCTCTTCACGTGTTAAATAAAAGCAAATTTCTTTGTTTTTCTAGGGTACTTTTCTATTGATATAGTAGCTGATTGCTAGGGTTTTTTTTTTTATTATTATTATTAAGAATATGATGAAGAACAGTGCAATTCACATGTCATGTAATTTTTACTCTTCTTATATTTAAGTATACAATAAAAAAAAGTAATGTTACCGTAAAAAAAAAGTCTGACGTCGAAAATTGTCTTATTCCACTTTTTAAAACACTCCTCCTCCCCCTCCCCCTACAGTCCGAAGACAGCATTTTCGGAGATAAGAAAATTTTTACATCAAAACTGCAGATTCTTAACAAATTTCCAACATAAACCGTTAACGTGAAATCTGTTTGTCTGACTGCCCAAGTGCTCATGAACTCGACAGCATACCGGCGGGAGTGGTCTAAAACTTTCTTGTATACTCTCTAACAAATTAGTGTATTATTAGCCGCATGTCACTAGCGAACAATAATTACGAAAGAGACTGCGATTTTGGTAAACGACGTGCGGTTATTACAAAAGTACTAGAAAACCGAATTTCCGATTGAATGGAATCATAATTTGACATAAAACACAAAATTGCGTCCACAAATAGACAAACAGATCATTCCAAAAATATATTTTTCGGATTGAAAATGAGAATTCATCCAAATCTCGAGTTCAATTTTTTTTTTTTTTTATTACAATACTTTCTCTTTGTACACCTCGTAAAAAACACAACAAATTAAATGAAACGTTTGCCGACTTCACACCAAAATTGTAAATCCATCTAATTTTGGATCGAACCTAGATCCGAATTCCAAACTCGCTGCTCTTCACTATACTACAAAACTATGTGCAACTATCGTATCGAAGGCTAACGGGAGAAAGTTAAGAGAAAAACATTCCCGCGGATTAGCCACAATTTCCATACTGTTCGCTAACAAGCAAATCATATCAAACCACTAATGAAATGTGGTTTGACCCAACCCAAAATGAAAGCCCCTTCCATTCCTGAATCACAACTCTATTACAATGATAATACTTTTGAGTTTAAGGCCATAACATATTTCTGGACTGATTTTGTTTCATAAATACAAGACAAAAACACGATTTAAAAGGTGCAAGTTGGTTTGAATGTCCTATGCATAATTTCAAGTCTACAAGATGTTTCAAAATTCATTGCACTAACGATTATTGGAAGTAAAAACTAAAAGACTGTATAGACGAAAGTGTCGCAGGATAATTTACAAGATACATGACAATACAGAAACGCAAAATTAAAAAAAAAAAAAAAAAAAATGAGAAAACCTTTTTACTGTTCATATTTTAAGTTTTTACATCTACTGATTAGGCAAATACATAAATAAATAAATATTTTATACTTGAGCAATATGTGTCCGCATACAGTTTTGAAACAAAAATATTTACCATCCACAGTTACATATACATGATAATACTGACGTTGATGAAATCTTCCAAAAACATTCGACATTTCGTGGACATTTGTGGTGGCAATGAAGATTCTAGCGACAAAATTGGTATGTCTCATTCATTCATACTCATCATTCGTACCTTGGTGCATGTTTATTCTCCATACTCAATTAAAACTTTAACAAGCTAGAGATAAAATCTAACAAAAGCACTGGCGAACAGCACCTTCAACCTCATCTCGATGGCGTTTATACCCTACTGTTTTTATATGACTTTGACTTATTTTTATGTTTTCAACCTCTTCTAATAATTTATAATTTGGATTTCAAATTACCCTGTGAATTCAAATGGCAAGATAAAGAGATAATGTCGATTGCTCGATATAGAATTCGACAACCTCTTGCCTTCCATAATTTGCCCATCTTCCAAATAAATACATACACTAAGAAACAATAAAAATTAAACACCGTGTTACATACAGCATCTTAATATTAATTTCCAGCCAATATAGATGATAGATACTGTGAAGAAGAATCGTCTGATATCCCCCCGGATGTCACTTTTGCATCGACAATTACTGGCGGGGTGGAAAAAAAGTAGAGCCAAATAAGTTTGACGCGACCATTAACGTGATAAATTCCCGTGAAGAAACTTTAACAGAAAACAGAACAGAAAAAAATAAAATCTAAAATCGACAAAGGCTATGAAATATGTCTATATCTCTCTATATAAGGGGCGCTTTTTCGTCGCAAGCAATGGGCTGACAGCCAACTGGCAAGAAGCCAGAAGGCACCTGCTAAAAGGCCGATTTTTTTATTTTTTTTTTTTCGCTGCGCTGTATTATTATTTTAGGTCTTTTACGGTCCCCCTCCCCCATCAGGCGCAGAAGCAGCATTCTTTTTTCATGCGGCGAAGTATGCGCCAAAGACGGTAGGATCTTCCTTATAGTAAAGAGGATGGCTGGAATATCTGAATTGCAGGACTAACATAAATTTCTCATTTTCATTACCGGGTGACATTTTTATGCTCTTGACTGAGTGACGGGTTATGGCTGAAGTAAACCAAGAAAAAGAATACAGGAAGTGGGTTTTATACACACTATTTTATTCATACGGAAAAACTGTAACAAAATCGTCGGTACAACAGCGTTTCCTGATTTAAAAAAAATAATAATAATAAATAAACTGCTTGAAGTCGATCATTGCATCAGCTATAAAATAAAGTCATTTTTTTAAAGATAAAACTCCAGGGCAAAAGAAACTTAGATTAATTTGTTAAAGATATCTAACATTACCGATTTTAATAATCATATTTTTTTAGCCTTTTTTTAGCAAAAATCAATATTTGATAGTAATTATATTCATAGATGATTTAGTTTAATTACATTAACGTCCCATTTGGGGGCAACAAAAGGAATTCTGGGAAAGACCATAATTTTGAACCTGGGTCCGAACCTCCCATCCCTCCCCTCTCAAGATCACACTAATGGGAAGACGTTTGGCCCATGACGTCAGATTAACGTGCTTTAGTCCATATATACGATGGATATTCAGGTGAATTCGGGTTTCGAACCGGAAGCCCTCCAATCCCGAAACCTAAATTTTACTATGAGACCAACACGACTTTATAATCAAAGCAGAATAAAAGTTATAACTACATGTATAATTCTTAGAAGGAAACTGAAGCTAAGCAATAAATTTTCCTTCGCCCACAACGAATCCAAATTTACTTTCTCGTATACGGAGTATGGAGAAAGAATAGCAATCGTCAAAAAATCTAGAATTCATGTTTTAGAGCTTGAGAATTTGAAAAATAAATTTTTGGAAAATATTTATCTGTCTGTCTGTCTGTGTGTGACAAAGAGGACTCAAAAACGTTTTGAGCTAGACGGTTGAAATTTCCTATAGGATCCTTATACCAAATTTGCAGATTAGTAGCAAATATTGAGCATAATCCATTCAAAGTAAGTCTGTCTAGCCGGTTGTTCGAATATAAATTAACACGATAACTACAATACACAGATAAGACTAGGTACATAGAATTAATATTAATGATGTAGACATTACCAAAAGTTGAGACAAAACTCACTGTCTGTAGGTCTGTACTTTCAAAACAAGTTAGCACGATAGTTCAAAAACGCGATGATTTAAACTTATCAAATTAGGTATGGGATTTCGTGACCTCAAGTGAAGTTGTGAGTCAAATCTTTGCTTCAGTCAATAGAAAAAAAATTGATCTAAAACACAAATTCGATTTTCGGATACTATTAAGCACATGCAGAGTGATTAATCGCCAAAAAAACTCGCCAAGTATTACACGATAGATTCAGTTAAATGCTAAATTCACGCCAAAAGTTAATATTTCCTAACTATTGTATGCCGATTCATGCAAGATGTTCTCTGGCTGAACAAGTTTATTAGAGAGTATGCGAGAAAGTTTTAGGGAGACCAGTCTCGCTGTTTTATTATATTGTTACTTAATTCATTTTCTTAATAATAAACAAAGTAAGTGATACCGGATTAAACTTATGCGTGTTAAAAGGATCCTAGTGGACTAAGACAAAGCATGGGTGAGGAATCTGAAATAGAAGAGGGTTATGAATACTATCTTCAAACTATTGAAAAAACTGAAGCTCGGCATGAGCTCCAGCAATGTATTGCTCCTAACACTTGCCCTTGAGTCTCGAAAATGACAGTTTGCAGACAGTAAAATTTGTGTAAACAAAAATATAACGAGCCCTCTTATGAAATCAATTATGAAAGGATAAATTACCTCCTCGCCTATAAATTAAAAGTTTATTCTTGTTTAAATTTATGATTATTCCCCGCATTCTTCATCTTTTGAAACCTGTAAGGTAAAGTATAAATCTAAATTTTTCAAATAAAAGCTTATTTTGCTATTTATAGCGACAGATCCAATTTAGTCATTGAACTTGCACATTATTGTGGTTTTGCGGTTCCTTTCACGTAAAGGAAGTATGCTTAACTGATATGAATCTGGATGAAGTCTTATAGGAAGTGTTTCGCAAAACAGTTTCAGTGCATTTTGAAACTATTTCTGGAAATACATCTAATTTCAAAACAAGATTATCATTTGCATATCTAACCTTATCATTTCTGTCAAGCAATCGAAATGGAAATCTGTATTTTTAATTACGACAATTAATAAATATCATTTTCAAAGTGTTCAGATATCAGTAGCAATACTAAACATCTGTAAATTTTTAAAAATGTAATAACTAGCTCTTTAAAGGGGCCAGCCACTTTTTTCCCTAGTAAAATATTTTTTTATTAAAATGTTTTTTGGGATCGAAATTTAAATTAAAAAAAGAAATTCATTTAGTTTTTAATTTTTTTTATTTATTAAAAATCAATTCATAATTAGCAAATCAAGATACTGATTAGACATGAAAAAAAAAAAAGTTAGAAGTTCCATTTCAGAGAAAAATCTGACAAGGCTTTCTTTTCAGAATTAAATTTGAGCATTTTATTAGCTCAAAATATTGATAATAAGTAAATAATAACGTTTAGTAATCAAATCAATTTGATTACTAAACATTTGATTGTAAATTTGATTGTTAAACGTATACCATCCATTAGGGGATCAATATAGTAATTAACAATTTTTGTAATTATTATAAGTTGTTAAATGTTATTATTATAAGTTGTTAAATGTTAAATATGCTCTAATCAGAAGTGATAAAATAGTTCACCATTTATATTTAAAAATTGATGAATTTAGTGAAAAATATACTTCCCAGACAACTGAACAGATTAGGATGACTAAAGTACGAAATTGAACTTACCAACCAATATGACTTTACTATAAAAAAAAAAGCAAGTCATAAAGAATACCGTAAACCGAATATACAATTATATTTGATTTTCAATATAGGAACAGAAAAAAGTAATCATAAGCAGAAAGCATGTTGACTTTCATTCACAAATAAGATTGGATACAAAATAAAATTCTAAATTCTTTTTAAACAATTTTTGAGCACCAACATCCTCATAAATTATTATAATGAGATTTTTATAATGAGATTTAAATTCCTTCCAACAGAAGATCCATTTCTTCCGCTAACATAAATTAAAATAATATTTTAAATCATCGAAAAGATTATTCTTAGAATTCATTTAGTTGGATTGCTGCCCCGTTTTGAAGCTACACCAGGGCTATGTTGGATGGACATAGTAAATTTCAATGGTAGCCAGATGACGAGAACGATACATGAACCTGCATCTTCCTCTCCAAACTTTTCCATCATTCCAGAGGTAGCACGTTGGATTCGTAATAGATTCAACATCCAAAAGTTTCATGTAATGGGAAACGTGACAGTTCGCTCACTAAGTCGAAACTCCGAAAAGTATCACTGCCATTTAATGCCGAGTATTAAAATTAGATTGAATTTTCTACTAACAAATTGTTAAAATATCATCGACAACTCGAATTTATTTTTGTTAATTTTACGTCAATAAAAGCAATAAAAAACTGTTTTTTATTTCTCAACTGTTTTTGTTAGATAATTAATTTTAATCCTTTTAAAGAACGCTAAATACATTTTACATTACAAAAATACTGATGTGATTTTTTTTTTTAAATTTCACTATACAATTATAATAGTCCAAGTGCTAATTATTGCCTTATTAATTGCGATTATTTATTTATTGTTCCTAAAATTATTATATTTCTATTATTATACAGATGAAATAATAAATCAATTACTATTATACAAATGAATAATGTATATTACTATTACACAGATGAATAACGAAGTCAGAAATAATAAATTTCATAAATTATGAAAATCATTATTTCTGAAATTATTCATTATTATTTGTAACTAATATAACTATGGCTTATTAAAATTAATGTTATTATTATAAGTTATTTCTTATACAACAGTTAAATATTTTAAAGATCTTTGTCATTGTGTTTAGTTTAATCCTTAAATTAACAAATAGTAAAAAAATCGCAGTAAAAAAATGAGTTGCATATACTAAGTAAGTGCAATATGTGTATTATATTTACGCATTTTCTAAAAAAATAATTAATTCTTAGATATTTATGTTAATTTACTTATTTTATTTGTTACGCGGACATCTGCGTACGAATGTATGCTTAATCTACCTATGTAAAACATTTGGAATTATAAATCTACCATAAGGGCCACTGAAAACACGTTGTCTCTGAGCAACTGCGGTAAATAAAGGGTTCAATATTGATTTTTATACCTAACTTTAGATTAAATTTTCCATTATTCGAATCGTTGAATAAATCAAATTTTTATCATAATCTCATCACCTTCAGCTTAGCCTAGTTTTACTTATTTATCATCATACCGTGCAAGAGAAAAATATAATGCGACGGGCCTCAAATAAATAGCAATTCATTCATTTTCCGTTCGCTCTTTCTGCTATCAAGAAAAACTATCGATAATAGAACAGTCCCTCCGCCTACGTGAGAATGTGACACGCTGTTGTATACTCTGAGCTTTAAAAATACAATGCCACAATCTCGAGTTTCAGTAATTTTCTTTCCTCTGAGAAGTCAAATTGCCGAACGAAATGAATAGCGCTTATTGTTCGCCGAAAGATGTACAGCATCGTATGACGTCACGCACTGACGTAACACAGAAAGACCGGAGAGGGGGGGGGATATCATTACAAAAAAAAGTTATTATCCATACAAAATGCCATTCTGTAAACATGTGAAAAATAGCACGTTTAGCATTTAGTTGAAAAAGGGTGCAAAGATTTATTGATATAATATCCGAGAATGAAAAAATTCTCTTCCTCCATTCATTATACACTATGCTTTTTGAGAGGTGCAGAAAAATTCTGACAAGGTATGAGTTTTCTGAGAGTTGCGTCAATATAGCATGTAGAAAGTAATGCAAATTTTCTAACGATTATTAAAATAAAATAATCGCGTGCAAAACGTAACTGCGAAAATCAGCATCAATCACTTACATCTTAGGCCTACTTTACGTTTTGTATAAGCTTTCTCTATAAGAGCTGGAAAGAAAATGAGCTGGTAGCTGTTACAACGAGGGGGAAATATCAATTCTGGCAACAACAAACAAAAAATGTTTACATTTTCTCTTAACAATCTCTTATCAGTATCTTATAGATACTGAAAAAAATTTTTATAAAATTGTTGAGCCTATCACACTGAATATGTTATACAATACCCAATATATTGGTTACATGTATTTATTCCACATACCGTAAAAAAATAAAAGCAGTCTAACAAAACTAAAGCAAAAAAAAAAATTCTAAAAAAAATTATGTAATTAAATTAGACTAATGGAGTAATTGATTACAAATGATTTAAATATAACAATATACGATATGAAGTAAACTAAACAAAGTTTAAGAACTGTTAAAAAAACAATAATAAAAGCTCTATTACGCAAACTAAAAACTATCGAAGACACAGAGCAAAAACTAAATTATTTCTATAAGTTCTATTACTGTTTTACAAACTTGAATAAGGACAGAAATGGGCTTCAAGTATTCCGCGATTACCAAAAAACTATATACAACTTTTAGATTAATGAATATTTATCAATTACATTTTGCTTTAAATAAAACAAAAATCCTCTTCAAATCAAATCAAATGACTTTCAACTTGCTGCGTGCGTGTGTGTGCAATAAACAGTTTTTTTTTTAATTTCGGGTTCGTATATTAATAAAGAATATCAGTACACCTTTTAGATACAAAACTTGATACAAATCCGCAATCTCGATACCAAGATCATACAGCAAATTTCATTTATCAACAAACTGATCGCCACAAAATTTTATATAAATTGGTTAGAATATAATGATTTTCAGATTTATTCCATGAGGATATGTGAAAATAATTAGTTCCTAACAATTCTGGTGCAATTTAAACAAAATTTAACGTTTCTTTTAACGCACGATCACTAGTGCCCATTAGGCGCTAATGGGGAAAATTTTCTTCAAATGAGCATATATAGTGTTTCTTTCAAATAATATTCCCAGACAAAACAGAAACAATATGCAAAAGGATTACAACGGTCACTTAATATAATAAAATATACTGAGTGTGTGATCAGTAGCGCTGAAAGATAGTTCAATGATCGGTTTACTTTGCTAGTCACCAATGACTCTCATTACGAAAAAACCAGATGTCAGTCACCGTGACCTCCATGGCAACAAATGCGTTAACTTGTTGCTTTTTGGATTTAATAGTGTCCACCAATACACAACAGAAAGACGTAAGATCATAGTGTATGTGACTCTAAAATTTGACATTCCCTTTAGATAAAGTTTAACGGTCTAGATAATTGAAATTCTAAATTTGATTTTATTAACAAAATTTGAAATTTCAATTATTTAAAATTTTGAATTATTTGAATCATGACCAAATAGAGTTTCCATTCACGAATTTCCTTCAGAATTTGATTTTTTTTTTAATCAACATTTTTTATTTGGAGTTCAAATACCGAGTTTCCTGAAATTATTGTGATATAGTGTTTCCATCATTTATAGTTCAAAAGCTATTGTACCATGTACCAAAGCTATAAAGCCATGACTTAATTGTAATAAAAAAAACAGACAAAATTCCAAAAAATGATTTACTTTTTAAGTTGTTTTCCTTTTGTTATAGACTATGCTTTAAATGTCACTGTGTTTATAATGACTTATTGTGTTAAACAACAGACAGATATAACTGCAAAAACGGTTTCTTTCAACCTTATAGCGGTTTAAAATGTAAAAAATTGTTAAAGTAATCGAATTCTGTGACGCACAGTTAAACATGGTTCTCTTGTAATTCAATCCACTGATCCATTTGCGAAAAATAAGTAAACTTCACTGGCAGGTCGGCAAGAGTTAGCCAGTTGTAAACGGTAGCAAGAACGGAATCGATGGATATTTTGAGAGGAATTTTACGCGCCATTTCCTGTTTTATGTCCATCATCCGCCCGTAAGGTACACAGGAGCAAGGGTGCACCCGAAAGAAACCTGGGTCATTAACCTAAAAAATGTGAGTGAAACAGCGAACGGAGCTCAATATTGCATGCACCATCATAACGGATCATTCCGCTATTGATTTTTCGGCAATATGGCCAGAAATGAATATTTCTGGGTACCGAAATGACTCTGAAGCTGAAACTTCGTCGGATCGAATATGAGAAATTTCGAAAAGTTGACATTAATGATTAATTTCGGGAAGAAAGAACATTAGTGGGTACAATATCGCAACAGCCTAGAGATGGTTTAGACGATCATACTATGGTTATGGGATTTAATATTAAAATAAATATCCATACAATAAATTTAATATGTTATTTGACTTGAATCCAGCGATCGTTCTGGCATCTTTCTACCTGAATCCAGATTAGATTTTCAAGTTTTGACTTTTTTTAGCGGAATTGAAAAAAGTGCTTCGAATTTATATTGAATATTAACAGCCTATGCGTCCTGCTGATTTGCCAAGATTATCTATTAAATCAATCGTTACATCTTGAACAAATCTATCTATTGGAAAACCTTATACTTAATTTATGCTTAATGGCTTCCACGGCAAGAATTTTTGGAATTTCAAATTTTGACAGACATGTTAATTCTATTATTTTAAAGTCTTAAACAGCTATGTTCATTGTCTTACAGCTCTTCCAAATTAAAATCATAACTTTAGTTTTAAAAGAGAAAATGGTTAAACTTCAATTTAATTCAAATAATTTGCTTGCTGATTTGAAATATGTTCATAAAAAAAGCATAAGAATAGAAAGCAGAAACATTCAAACACATATATTTTGTGTATATTATAGATTGCATTTCATGATTTATATCGGAGGATTATTCACTAAAAATTTCTCTTGATTTAAAAAAATTCCTCATACTTCAAGTTAAAAGAGCGTTACTATATTTTTATACATACAATATCTATATGTAAAATAGATATTGTATATGGAATAGTAATCGCTCTTATTACTTATTGTCAAATGTCAGCACTCAAATGTACATAAACTACAAGTGCGTTTCAGACTGTTTCATTGAACTTTTTAACAGATATATTAAGGTCAATGGTTCGTTTATTAATGAAGCCGCAAAATACTATTAGAAATGCTTTGAATAGGGTTCACCGAAACTTTATTCACTTACAGGAAATGAGATGAAAAAGAAATTTAAAAACCCATTACCATTACCAAAGGGAGAATAACTATGACTTTATTATAGGAAAATTGATTACTATATTTGTCAAAACTATTATCTCACAAAAATGATTTACTGCATTATCTTAAAGATAAAAAAATTACCTTTTTAATTTTATCGATTTCATTTTCTTTACTTTTAATAAATATATTTATTAAATGTAATACGCAATTTTAAAATATATTAATGTTTTGGAATTTAAATACATCCATCAAAATATTGAATCATCATTCAATTTCTAACGTTCAAACTAACAGTTTTGAAGATGCTTTCTTTGAGCATTAATCCCAAAGTAAGATTTTTACTTAGCTTTTATTTTGTAGTTTATATATATATTAAGCTGCACGCGTTATAATTTATTTTGCCTTATTTTATTAAATTTGTATTTTTTATTTTTTGATCTTATCAAATAACAAGGTGAATTCTTTAATAATAATAATAATAATAATAATAATAATAATAATAATAATAATAATAATAATATATATATATATATATATATATATATATATATATATATATATATATGCATTCCAAGTTAATATTTAACAAATTAAAAAGTCTATAACCTGGGCAAACAAGCTGGTAATTATTTTATAGGGAAAAAACAACAACAGTGTTTAAATATATACGAACATCAAAAAAATATATTCCATGTTTAATGTAACGATCGTTTATTTTAACCATAATAGTAACTGCCAAAAATTTGTTAAAAATAATCAAAAGATTATTTAGAGGGAGCTCCAAACAGAAATCGATTCTATATACAAAAAAATAAACCGAATCTTTGATCAGCTATAGCTGAAGAAAAATCGAAACATTTGAAGTAACAATAAAAACAATCCGATGTTCTTTCCAACAATGAAAAATACATTTAAATTCTTTTTAATAATCATTTAGACCAAAAAATCAAAGTAAACAGACTGCCGTGTCATTGAAAAGTTACTATAAGTCTACAAAATTTAAGTACTTTGTTTCTAGCTTACATAACATTATGTAAATTGTATGATACTTGTTAAGCCGATTTCAAAATAACCATCCATTTTTCTATATTACATAGGGATTATTTTAAATTGTGAAACTGAAAATTCTGAACGGAAAAACTTTTTTAAGGACATTCGTGTATACAATTTATAAAACATTCAAAATTTAAATAAATTGTCTCTTACTCTATTCTAAGCTCAAAGTACCAATACTTCGATATCGAATTGTTTAATGGTTACAAAATTTCCTTTTTTGTTTTTTTATAATTCGCTCGAGAAAATACAAGAGCACTAATCGTTCTACAAATTATTTCATTACCACCAAAATACCAAAAAGAAAAAATGTTTCAATGCTTAATTCGAATTTAATGCCCTTCTACGTTTAACCATACTTTTTCTTCATGCTAATTAGCATTTCATCGATTAAGCTTGCATTCTAAAGATGAATACATCATTAAGGGTCCCCCTCCGCCCCATCTTTCTAGTGGGGCAGAAGAATTTTATTATTCAGCAAAGTAAATCAATTACTAATCTTTATTCGTGCCGGAAAGCATTCTCTTAAAAAATTAGCATAATTTGATCATCTTTCAGACACTAAAAATCCCTTCTTCTTTTACTAAAAGCTTTTAACTAAAAATAATAGAAAAATTGGTCAACCAATTTTGAAGTCCACCACAGCACGTTCGGTAACCTAAAAATTTCTGACCATAGATAAAAATATTTATATCAAAAATAAAATGAAAATACTGCATTTTCGAATAAAAATATTTTATAATATTAAAAATATTTAATAATCACTAAATATTGAAAAAAAATCCCCCAAAAATTAAATTCATGGCCTTATTTTATAAGCAAATTAACATTAGGTATTTCATTTCACTATTTTCTAATCCAAATTATTTAGAAGTGAAATTATTTTCACTTTTAAATAATTTCAAAAGAAAAAGTCGACAATGCATAAAAAATAAATAAAATAAAATCTGCAAATCTAAACATTATATAATTTTATACACAAAAAACATATTAGAATGAAATAAAAAGAATTATACAAATCCACGGAAACGAACTATTTTATTGAGTACCTATCATAAGAAAGCTATATATTTTTCCAAAAGAAAAATAAAGCATATAAGAATACACTGATATAAGAACACTTTTATCTGATTAATAAAAATGTTTTTTAAAACTTAATAATAACACAGATGGGAAAGACAATAATAAAATTGGGAAAAGGTTACAAAAAATTGTTGTTAAAATGCTTTTAATTTAAGACAGAAGGAATGAAGGTATGAACTTTTAAATATTCATTCAAAATTCATGAATGTTTATATGATAAATAGCTGATTAAGTTTTTATTAAAGCAAAATTATGGAGTGTGGAAAAATGTTAAATAAAATAACTTTCAACATTAAATTAAAAATAAAAAATGGAAATATATTACGATTAATATTTTTCAAATTATTTACAAATGCTGTGAAAAATATATCAAAATGACAGCAAAAAAAAAACAAAAACCGCGTAATCTTTTGGGAAAACGTAAATAAAAATTACGATTATCAATTCAGATGTCAAAATTATGTCAGAGAGTACAGGAAGTCATTCGATAAATAGCAGATGAAGTTAACGACGTTCAAACGATACTTCAATTTAAATAGAAAAAAGAAATTATCCCGATATGCTGTTCCAATAAATCGTCTGCGAGTGATAAAAACGAATATCAATGATTAGATATCAACCAACTTTCGTCATAAAAAAAAAGGGGGGGGCACTATCTTAAAACGCAAATTAAATGGTTTGAAATACCTGAGAAGTGCTATCAGTAATGTGTTTTAAACTACCTCTTAATGTTATGAAACAGAGTAAAAAAAAATTCAGAAGTGAAAATAAAAATTTTTAAAAAAATGATTTTCTTGGAACTTCCCCAGAAAGTTTAAAAAAATATATATATTTAAAATATTTCTACTTCCTTTTCGGGGGGGAAAAAAAAACTTTTCTTCTCCTTCATTCTCTATGCCAAATGTTTTTGGACGCTAACATGGGAGAGAATATCTTTTAATAAAAGACTGACTAGAAGCGTTGCACTAAACAAAAATACAGCTCGCATATTAATTTTGCTTTTGTGTTTTTATACATAGACAGATTTTTCAAAAAGAAAAATAAACGAAATTAAATTATGCATATATCAAGAATTGGTCTATTTATGAACTAATATTAGTCTATATCTATTATTAACCTCTACTAGAACTAATATTACAAATATCTATTATTAGTAATTTATGAACAAATAAAAAAAATTCTAGACTATAATTCATAAAATAAATTAATAAAAATTCTTTAAAAAAATTATTTAACAAAACAGATTTGAAACAACTATAGCTTTTAGCAATATTTAATTGTGACTTAGAACTAAGCAGAATAAATTCGAATTATAAACGTATTTTTAACAACAGATACTAATATGTTAAACGAAAAAAAAATTCACTCTTTTGTGAAAAAAGTTGGTTAGTTCTGTGATCAAAACTAACAAATTACAAAGTAAATATCGTATTTTACTCCGATTTTAAGCTATTTACGTTTTCAAACCATTGCCTCAAGGAAAATGATTTAATCAACTGACTCCGTTTCCTAAAGGAGACCGACCACTGATCAATTTATTGAACTGAAACAAAAATATAATTTTTTGCATTATTTAAAGCTTTTTTTAATGTGAAACTATATGCCTACATTTAATTTAAACCTACTATATGCCATATTAAACTATATGCCTACATTTAATTTAGAAATTAGTTATCTAAGATTAGAATTAACATCTCATCTAATCTAATATATACAAATGAATTTTTGTTTGTTCGTATTTTATGCGCTTCCGTACCGTTCATCCGTTTACAATAAAACTTTGCCAACTTATTACTTGCACTTGCTCGAAGGTTATAGGCATAGTACAATTATTATATCTAATATTGGGCCTAGAATATTCATGTTTTTAACATGGTCAGTTATATGTTGGATGCTCACGAGTCGAATTGTCAAGAAATTTATTTGTTGTTGCTAAAGACGGAAAAACAAAAAATATACCCTAAAGAACTTGAATAATAAAGTAAAAAAATACAATAAATATTTATTTATAATTCTCCTTTATCTATCATTCAATTTCAATAAATGTATTCATTGTCGACAAGAAAATTAATATCATTTTTTCTATCATTTCTAATTAAATAAGATAGCTATTTCAAATGATATACAATAGCTAATATATAACAAAATCTTATATATTTTGTATCGTAAACATTGATTTTTTTTCTCATAAAATACGTTTTTTAAATAGATCTCTACTAATCTCGTGCTTTCGCAATTTCGACAATCTAGTCAAATATATGCCATATTAAGTGAGAATCTACTACATACATATACATCGATTATTAAAAGAAATTTTGCATTATTTTATTAAAACTATCATATTTCAAATCTTAGGATAGCATGCATAAATCTGATTCGATTTGCAAACCAATTTCCAGAAACATAAGTCACACAGATAGATACCTAAGAAAACACAAACTGCTACTCTCATTAACTTTGTATCGCAATATCATACAAACAGAATCATAAAAAAGAGATTTCTTATCTCATAATATGTTGTATAATTTGTCTATCACAAATGTGTCCTTTAAAGTTATCTACGAGAGGTCAGCGGAACACAAAACGAAAAGGGAAGAACAAAAATCCGTAATGATATATACTACCGATGCGCGCATTTGGTGGTAGAGGCAAAGCATGATCACACAAATTGTCAGAATAGAGGAATATTTTATCTCCCATCTAAGTTTACCCTTGACATTTTGAAATCGGTGTCTTTTATCTGAGAAGCCGCCGTCGTGATTTTTCCACCAACAGTTTACGCGTGGAGGCCAACTGATTAATCTAATGTATGAGGGGGGAGGGAAAAGATGCGAACGACGACAGCCAAAAGATTTTCTCGCATTCCTTTTTTTCTCTCTGGTTTCTACCAGCAGGCTCGAGGTGGCAATTTTAGCAAACGATGTGGGTGGGAACATGTTGTTGAAAGGTAATCATTTCAATAACACAGGTAATCGCTTCATCTCATATTCTTCAACTTAGCAGAGTGCCGCGAAAGGTAGATTATCTCGGATGAAGTAGATAAGCCGCAGAAATGTCAGGAAGTTATCAAGATCAATACGAAGGAATATGAAGACATAAGTTACCAAATTACTAAATAAGAACTGTTTTATTGCTAAATGTAACATCTTTCAACAATCCCTTCCAAGATGACACACTGTGGAATCATGTTTTCAAATTGGAAAAATTACTCATTTTAACCTTTATTTTTACTAATAATAAAGATTAACATAAATGTGCGTGCGTGTGTGTATGTTCCCTCAATGCAGGAGCGTCCAAATGGCCTAGAATTACCTAACTTGGAATGTGTATACTTTGGTGGATGTGGATATTAAATTTTGAGTGATGTTTTCTAAATTTTAATTAATTAAAAATGAAGCGAAATTTCGGTCATTTTTGAGGGGGGGGGGGGGTCAAAAATATTATAGATACACAAATAATTTCTACATCATCTTAAAATTTAAAAAAAATAACTTTTTGTCGTATAAATATTTTGTTCTATATTTAATCAGTTTTTAAAAAATACCTTAAGTATACTAAATACAAATATACTAAAAAGGCAATACGATATACTAAAGAGATTTCGCCGCATTGATATTTATTCAATAGAAAGAGCAGACAATTTGCAAGCATATATATCTATGTACAAAAAAAAAATAGAGATAATTTCAAAAATACGCCAACTTCGATTGACCTTTAATTAATATACAACAAATTCAATAATTTTGAATACTGATCTTTCGTAGCTCAGTGATATCCACTTTATTTAGTCATAAATTTAAATAAGAGAATGATTCGTTCAAATAAACGCAAAATTTAAAAATATAATAAAAATTTAAATAAAAATAAGATATTATCAAAACGATTATAACTAGTCATACTCTACATCACCATTCGTTCAATAAAAAAGAACTGTGAAAAATGTAAAAATGGTTTCAATTCTGAAAATAAAGATGTTTTTTTACTCGTCATTATTCCCTTTTCATTTAATAAGGTCATTTAAAGAAGAATTTATTAAATAATATCACTTATGACATCAGTAAAGAAGACATATCACAAAATACAATTGTATCTCATTAAGTATATCAATTGTGCGGGGTTGCAAAAGTATAATTAAAAAGCATGAATCTTTAAAAACTGAACAAAAGACAAAAATCTAGCTCCTTATTTTCTTGTATCATGTAATGAAACAATGCTAGTTGTATTTCACAGTCAAAATGTTATTTCCTACACATCTCTCACTGATAACAATTGTTACTTCCTGCTGCCAAATTATATAGCACAAAACAAGTTAATTCCTTGAAAACAGACTTTCGTTCTTATGGTTGTACGAAAACACTTAATGGTTTATAAAAGAAATATTTTCAATTCTGGGACGCTTTTATTCAAAACGCTTACTTGAAAATAAAACTTTGTGTATTAAAATGCAAGTCTAATAAATTTAATAAGCTCCTATATTATCAAAGAGCATATTAACGATAACTAGGCAATTAAAAATTAGGTACAGCCAAATAGTAAGTGATCACAGACAAACACATGGGAGAAAATGTAGAATGCAACAATAACTGCAGGTAACTGCAAAACAAATAAGCATTAAAATGCAAATGAATATATTAAACAGGGAAAATTCAAATGTATATGAATCCCATTTATATTACCACAAAACATTTCAAACACATTAAAGATACTGGTTAACTCTTAAATATTAAAACCAGTGGGTGTGGTCTTACTAAAACTTTCTCGCATACACTCTGATAAACTTGTCATGCGAGAGAACGCCTTGCATGGAAATGACGTACAATAGCTACAAAATACTAACTTTTGTCCTGGATTTAGTATTTTTGCTGAACTTGTCATATCTTCCTTGGCGAGTTTTTTTGGCGAATTATCCCTGGCATACCGTTAATTGTAACCGAAAATCGAATTAGTGCATTAGACACGTTTTTCTCATTCGATAGGAACAAAAATTTGGCAGAAAATTACACTTGGAGTCACAAAATCTCACACCTGATTTGATATATTTAGTCACAAAATCTCACACCTGATTTGATATATTTAGTCACAAAATCTCACACCTGATTTGATATATTTAAATCGCTGCGGTTTTTAATGCGGACAGACTGACTTCCTCTGAACAGATTTTACTCAAAATTTGTTAGAAATCTGCCAATTTGGTGTAAAGACCGGATAACAAATTTCAACCATTTAGCTCAAAGCGTTTTTTAGTTATCTTTGTCACAGATAAACAGACTAACATTTTCCAAAAATGTGTTTTTCGAACTGAAGGAGGTCTAAAACTTGGAGATTCGTCAAAATCTCAAGTTCCAATTTTTTGACGATTACTATATTTTCCCTATTATTATACTACAAAATTTAAAAAAATAAAAAGTAATAATTTTTAAAAAATTTAATTTAATTCAAAGCCGCACCAGAATAGCTTAAGCTTTATTGTATATCTTCAGTACAAAATGAATTTCCCTTATTATTTTCATACGAAAACTTAAATGAGCAAAGCAAGAAAACTGAGAAGGATGAAAGAAATTTTGTCACAGATGAGTTTTCGAAAGTCTTGTCTTCGCCACAACTTTCGCAATCATAACAGTCAACCAGAAAAAAACAAGACAAAAAAAAAACAGGCAGTCATCAGAAAGAAATTAAAGATAGTGGATGTTCCACAATACGATAGGGAATCGTTTTTCTTTGAAACGAAGAGGAAATAGAGAAATATTATTTGAAGCTCAAAATACAATTTAGATGTTTCAACGAACTGCTGAGATTAAGAAGTGACCTAACAATTCTTCATATATAAGAAATAGAATTGTATTCTTTTTGACTTTTTTTCTGTACTTCCGGGTTCTGTGTCTAACCTCATCAAAAAGCGAATGTAGTAGAGAATGCAATTTGGAATAATTCTTTCTCTAAAGGACTGATTTAATGCAGAGATGAGCAATTTTGATGTTAAGGCAATACACTCAATTTCAATAACCTAGTTCATAATGTTTTTCCGTCTAAAATTTGATATATTTCTAGGTTTTAGTGATAAAAACGTAAGCCAAATTTCATTCATCTAGCTCATTATGTCATGAATTCTCTCATTCATGTTCATGGATTAACGCGGACAGAAAGAAGCGGATAGCACTTTGGAAGATTTCATACCACACCTGAAAGCTAAACAATTTTACGTAGCATATTTTATTTATCTAATTCAATTGCTTTTGAATTATATTTATGGACAAATGGAATAAATAAAGATTATAAAGTAATATAAGATTACTCCTTACAAGATTTCGTACAAAATTTGAAAGATTAGCTATTTTAGTATGCAAAATCATTTATCAAACTCGAGTTTGCTACATTTCTCAGTCATCGTGTTCGGAAACGGATGCAATTTCAAAAAGGTCCCCTCCCCAGGCTCAAGGGCCTAAAATGTGGGAGATTCACAAAAATGTTGAAATCAATTTTTTTAATGACCATAATACTTTCTCTTTGAATATTTTGCATAGAAAGTAAGAAAAGAAGAAATCACTAAATGATTCCACTTTTTCCATATTTTGAATAATCTAAACAATAAAAATAGACAAACGTTTTGAAATCTACACATTAACTTCTGACTCAGGTAAATTCAATTGAAGTTTCAACCACATAATAGAGTTATTTACCATATAAATGCACGTATTTCATGCCGTGATGTGCCAAATTGGCAATTTTCATCTCGCAAGGTGTTTAATGGATATCAAAATTAAACTGGTATGGTATAACTGATATATATTCTGTGAGCACGAATTAACTCACTTCAACAACTAGATGATGAGAAAGATCAGCATGAATTTTTCCGTTTAAGATACCCGCCTACGTCAAAAACCCATTTTCGATCAAAAATTCCAATTTTTTTTTTCTTAATATTTTATTTGAATGTTTAAACCTTTACAATTTCAAAACTTTTTTTTTTCAATGAAAATCAGAAATGAAATTAATGGCATTTTAACAGAAGAACTGAAAATAGAGCTATAAACAACCAACTAAGCATTTTTCATTGTTTTTATTGAAGGTATATAAAAATTAAGTGAGAGTCGAATTTCGTTTCCTTTCCATATATTATATATTATTTTGCAATATTTCAGTATGGTTTTCTTTGTTTCTGATGGCGTTGTTGTAAATTTGGATAATTCTGAAACATTGAAATATTTTGATTTTTTACTCATACTGTCAAGTTTCATTCCTATTTTAGATTGATTCTTAACAATAAAAGTACAGAAAATGTTTAAATGATACATATGACAAATATTAATTAATTAATAAAAGTATTTCTAGGTTAGATAATATTCATTTTCAAGTTGAATAACTATAGAAATATTAAATACTTCCGATGCCAGGTGCATAGCTGATCACAATAAATACTCATTAGACAAAAAAAAAAAAAAAAAAAAAAATCGCAAAACAAATTAATCGTGTTCGAAGAAAAGGAGGAATGGCCGACAAATTTAGAAAATGTTAAATGAAAATCTTTTTTTCATCTAACTGTAAATTAAAATCAAACTTTACAACTTGTTTCATTCAAAATTAGGTTTTGTTTGCTTTCAAAACTCAATTTAACATTAAATTTTTTAGTTTCCATTTCTTAAACATTATTACTAACATATTTAAAACATCTCACTGATATCTGGCATACATTTCGTTTATAACACTTCTAGAGATTGAATCAAAATATAAATGCAACAATAAAGCAATGTAGAACAAACAGAGCTTTTAAACTTTGGAAAAAAAGGGGGGCTACCAAATACCAAAAAAAAAAAAATCTATGGTTTCATACTAAAATACTCACAACTGGTAAAAATTTCGAGTTATTGTTAAGTTTTGGGTTGCTTCCCTAGCCATTATATCACTGAATATATAAACTAAAAATTATACCAATCCGGTAATTTGTTTTTAATCTAGAATTTTTGAAAAAAAAATTCAATTTAATAGAAAAAAATTCTAAATTTTTTCAAATATCTGAAAAATATTTAAATTATAAATTTTTGTGCGACATATTAACTTTCTGCATCATCCGAAAAATTGCTTCAAAAAATTGTTCAATAAATTGATTGCTTCAAATATCAATCTTCAAAAAAAGAAAAAAAAATACATTTACTTAATAATTGGAAAACAATAAATGATTTGACATATATGCAAAAACAATGGAAACAAAACTTTCCTGTAACATCAAAATTCTATCCCTTTAATAGGCAAATGTATGTATGTATATATATATATATATATATATATATATATATATATATATATATATATATATATATATATATATATATATATATATATGAAATTTCTTTTGGCATTCTACTACGGCTTGTAAACAGCAGTTTAAGAAGACATAAAAGAATACGAGTTTTTAATTAAACAGAGACTTTTAATTAAAAGAATATGAGACACTAATTAAACAGATAATACTGCAAAAAGCACAAAATGCTTGAATTTTTATTTGGAAATTTAAAAGAAACTAAATGTAAGTCTAACGTAATTCTTCTTGTAAAAAAATTATAATTCGTTCTTTTTACTTAAAAACCTTTCCAATAAAAAACAGATGTCAAGTATACATAACAGTTATGTAAGACCAATTTTAATAAGACTGAAAGTACAATAAAATTCTATAAGTGGAAGCTGCTATTCATAAAAAATAAGCTATGAATAGATAATATTTATTTACACTTGACAATAGAAAACTAGATTCTCCAACGCTGAAGTAAGATCTTTAATACCAATACAAATAATTCAAAATAAAACAATATTTTATATAAATAAAATGTTGTAATTAAGTAAAATATAAATAACTGTGGAAACAGGGTAGAGAAAAATTACTAAGACAACTGCACGTAATAAACTATACATTCTCCACCTACTACTGCTCCAGCTTGCATAATAACCTACAGAATAGATGCTAAAAGAATACGGAAAATCCCTAAAAGTGTACGGTATAGTAAGGAATCTCTTACAAAACAAACACAGAAGCTTCAAATTTATTCAAGTTCTCACTCTTTCCTGAGTATTTCTTTTTAAAAGTAGTGGCGAATTAAATAGAATCGTTTATTTAAAAGTCCGCTAAGACAAAAAAAAAAAAAAAAATCGGTTTTTATTTATACAGTAAACTAAAAGAATAACTAATATAAAAGTGTACTTTCGTTCATGAAGGGATAATCCTCATATAATTATAACTTTTGAAAATATTAGTTACATCAACATTTAATTTGAATATATTCGTTAGGTCAAAATTAGGGATTGCAATACCGGTATACCGGGATACCGAATACCGGTATTTTGAGCCATTTCTACAATTTTGTAATACCGGTATTCACAAGTTTAAATACCGGTTTTTCGATATTTACTAGAAATTTTTAAAATTCTCTCCACTATATGTTCAGGGATCGTCAACATGACAAAATAGCATACGTTTTTGTTTTATGTCTCCCTAACGGGCGAAATTAATTAGCTAATAAATGGCTTAATTAATTGCTTAAATCTAAATTAGCGAAACATGGATTATCCCTGAAAGAAAATCTTGTATCCAGAACGACTGATGGAGCAACAGTTATGAAAAAAGTTGGAAAGTTGATTGGTGCAAATCAGCAGTTGTCCTATGCACATGGAATTCAATTAGGACTAATAGATGTATTATACCAAAAACATAAAGAACAGAAGAATCCAAATACTGTGGATATAGAAACTTCGGATTCCAACTTTGAAGAGAGTAAGAGTGAGAGCGATATTGACAATGAAGATAATGACAATGTAATTGTTGAAGAAGATATTGCTAATGAGGATGAAATATTAATCTATCAAGAATTGCTTCCTATAATTTATAAAGTTCGAAAAATTGTTAAGATATTTAAACGTTCCCCTATAAAAAGTATATTTTACTAAAATATATACTAACTGAAAATAAAACAGAATATATGTTAATATTAGATTCTAAAACACGATGGAACAGTTTACTCCTAATGATGGAACGATTTTTGAAACTGAGAAATCCAATCCAAAAAGCAATAATCGACTTAAACCTGTAAATTAATTTTTCAGATAGTGAATTCGACTTAATATCCAGAACTATATCAGCTCTACTTCCAATAAAACTGACTATTGAGGCATTATGTCGGAGAGATTCTAATTTATTAACAGCTAATGCAATAATAAATTTCATGTTGCAGTCACTGAAAGAACAGCACACATCACTATCTAAAGAATTACATTGAAAAATCGCACAGAAGAAAGGCATACCGAAATAGAAAATGTCTAATGGTATTTAAATAATTATAATGATTTTAAAAATGAAAATGAAAAAGAAGAAAATAACCGATTCAAACCTGATTAAGTTTAGAGTAAATTTTCTTAAAACGTTTTACTCACAAACCTATCCACATTCAGAATTCGGTTCAATTATCGAAGATTATGATGTCACTACTGTCGATAGTGAAGCATTATGTTTTTTAAGATCACATTTCAAAAATTTGTAATAGTACCACAGACTGAATAGTGATATTTACACTTTTTATCTGATTTAAATAAATAAGATGTTCCTTTACTTTTTTGTGATTATATACTGTTATAATTTATAAGTTACAAATTATTTTTGTGATGTTTACACTCTCTAACAAAACTATCAAATAAAACAAAGAAACACCTGTGTTTTCTTTCTTTCTCTAAAATTTCTAATACCGGTATTAAAACCGGTATCCCGGTATTAAGATTTAAAAAATACCGATTACCGGTATTGTAATTTTGGTCCGGTATTGCAATCTCTAGTCAAAATGAACATTCATGAAAAATTTACTCGATTAACAAACGCGAAGTTGGATTCTGATTTAACAATTTACAACGAACTACAGAATAAGAATGAGCATTATTTTATTACTATAGTAAAAAAATAACTTGCATGCCTTTTTTCATTAAACAAAAACTATTCAAAATTAAATTTTCTGCAGCTTTAAAGATTTTCAACATTTTAAAAAACTTTTCTAAGTTAATCAAATAATTTTCACAACATATATCAAATTTAATACTTTAAATTGTAATATTAAAAATATAATGAAGCCTTTCTAAAAAAATTCATTCTCTTTTACTTTCTTTTATATAAATTATATGGAGCAAAAATATTGTGATTATCAAAAAATTCAATTTAAAGATTAATTTCCATGTTTTAAAATTCAATAAACGGAGAAGACTATTCTTTTTTTTTTCTAAGTATTCTTGTCTATTGGTCTGGTTTCAATTTCAAGATTAATTTCCAGGTTTTAAAATTCAATAAACGGTGAAGACTATTCTTTTTTTTTTTTTAAGTATGCTTGTTTGTCGATCTGGTTTTGAGCATAGCTCAAAACAAACCGGTTAAATGTAAAGAATTTAGCATGCCGTTTCACAACAAAATTCCAAATCTGAATGAAATTTTGTACAAAATCAATTCTTCCGTGTACATATTAACACGATAACTCAAACCCGCTACAAGCTATATGGGTTTAAACTGAGACGTTATTTTAACACATTAGACTTATACATCTGCGTGCAGTTTAGGTCCGGTGTGTTAAAATAACAAATGCAAAAAGATACATAAATGAAATTCCACCTATGGTCTCAAAGCTGGAATCAAATTTTATATTCAATCGGTCAATAAGAGGAACTCAAAAATTCATACTTGTTGGTTTTTAACTAGCACTTAAAATGCGCCACATAAAGGAAGTGTGCGAGAAAATCGAAAAAAAAAAAAATTCTGCTTATTTCATAATTAAATTTTCGCCTTTGTAATCTTTATACACTTAGAAATATGAAAAATATTTTAAAACACCACATCCATACTGCACAAATCAAGCGGTAGTGCTCTTACATTTCTTCATCAATTCTAAAATAGCTTCAAAAAAATTTCTTTTTAATAATAAATAAGTAAACATACTGAAATCCTTCATTTTTTTTTCAGTAAAAGATCAATCAAAATATTCCATCTACATCCATTCCACAAAAATATTCCAAGATTTCTTTAAAAATGGGATAGCAGATGAAACTATCGCAATTTATTTTCAAAAACCATTATTCAGTGAAATATAATTAATTCTGAAAATATACAAAAAAAAAGTGCTTAACGATAAAAAAATAAATAGATGACTAGACCATATTCTAAGAAGTCATTGCTCCCACCAAAAAAACATTTCCAACCATCTTAGTGCATGCTCATTTAGTCTCCAATTGATTTTTCGCCTAAGACTCCCCTTTTCTGTGATTTGTAGCGTCTTGCTTATTCCAAGAAAGGTTCGTAGTCCAATGTTTGGTTACGAATGTTTCTATACAAAATAAATTCAGTTTAAGGAAAAGTTTTGGATCTGTTTAGATAGCCGAATTCTTTGCAAATGTATAATGTATAAATAGAAAAAGTTAAAAGGATTCGCTAAAAAGGGAAATGTTTTTGACAACGAAAATAAAAAAAAGTATCAAAACCAGTTTCGAAAAATTGGTTGAAAATCTGAGTTGGGTGAAAATCTCAAGAGCAAGATAAAATTAATAACATAAGAATTTCATCTTACACTTGAATGTATTTACAGCAAACACAATAAATAGTTTAAATAAATTCGAGAGAAATAATTTTTAACTAATACTTTTAAAAAAAAATAGCTTTTATACTAGTAAAATGCTAAAATATTATATTGCCTTTCAAAACTTAACTTCTAAGAATAGGTTAATCCCCTAATTAATCAGGGAATATATCATAAAATCTCATCAAAATAACGCACAAAAACAAAAACTTCAGAGAAAAAAAATGGCATATAAATTCATCATTGTTGTTATTGAGTAAATAAAAAGGGGGCATGCAAAATTTCAATTCATTCCTACGTGTAGTTCTCCCGTTACATTAAGTTTTCTGTATCCTCAAGAACGATGCATTTCAGGCCTCGTTTACAAATTTCAAAATGTCGACATTCAAATGTTACTGATTATGCATTTCTTGGTCAAATATCATTTTCCAAATTGTTGTAATTTAATAATATATAAAAAAATTTCGTCAGTAGTAAAAAATATGAAACGAAAGTTTAAAAAAATGCTTTCCATTATCATAATATATTTTCTTAATCATCGCTACTTTTAAATGTGAAAGATAATCTCTGTCCTTGTGGTAAGCAAGAATTTTTTCCTCGTCGGTTCATATAATGTCACTTATAGAATATAAGAAATAACTGAAAAATAGGGATTTTATTTCTTAATAAATACTTTGTGAGATTATACCTAACAACTTAATTTTACAAAGAAACTGACACAATTATTTCTCTTTTTAATTAATGCATAGCGAATTCAAACTCAATATTTTATAACAAGAAAAGGATCATTTGTGTTTAAGTTTATTGATATTTGTTTATGTACTCAATATTTCTAACAAATGTCCCAAATTTTATAAAATTAATCCGCCATAATTGTAATTTTATAATCATAAACAGAATAAAAAAAATTATGCATCAGAACAATATTGGATAAAGCATTTAGTAATAATTTTTGAAAGCAAAATGATCTTGCATTCCTTTCCTATACATGTGAAAACGAAGAATTTCAAATAGTTCTAATAGTTTACGAAGAGTTGATAAATTTTAGCTTACCAATATTTTTGTCAACATAAAATTAAGCATTTCTTAGGTAGAAGCAGATCAAATTAAAAATTAAAACAATAAATTTCAATTTACCTGAATGTAGAAAAAAAAATAAACTTCTTGGGAGATAAAATCTTGAAAGAATTTCTCATGATAAACAAAAATATTTTATGAAACACAAATTTCGAATAAAATTTACTTTAAGTTATAACTTTAAAAAAAAAAAAAAAAAAAAAAAAAGATTTAAACGTATAAAGAAAACTAAAGATTATAAGTGACTTTTTTATAAAATATGTGAGGGTATTCTTTCACTTCAACTATATGAACAATCGTGAATTATCAACTCATTCAGTTCTGTTTCTTATATCCTTCTGAAAATAATTTTAAGCTTTCAAAAACAAATGTAATAATTAAACATACATCTGTAAAACTTTCAAGTATAAGCTGTTTTTGGTAAATTATATTTAATGAATTATTGATATTTGTAACTCTATTTTTTATTCCTTCATTTAATATATTTGGTTGATAAATGACAATTTAATGAATTTATTTTATTGTGTTTATCAAAAATTGTTTTAATATAAATTTTCGATTATCAAACTGGATACTTCTTAAGGATATACTATAAATATTCTCATCATCATTATATTATATATATATATATATATATATATATATATATATATATATATATATATATATATATATATATATAATTATTCTTGCAATTATATATAATTACTCCTATTATTATCCCTGCTTTTAAATTTCTAGTCATATTAGAAACAATAAAATATGTGATTAATAATAGCTTAAAAAAAGTGCAAAAAAATGGGAATTAAAGATATATTAAATAAATGAATGAATATTCAAGATTAACATAAAACGATTTGCGTTTTGCGTCTATAACAAGCATAAATCTTGTATACGTGTTTTCATATAATGAAATCCTTCGCAAGCAAAAAGTATTTGAATAGAAAATATGCCGATAAAGCATGTAGAAAAACTGATTTGCATTTATAAAAGAATGCTTCACTGCCTTTTTCACATGCTCGAAAAATAAAATAATATGCGATTTCATGTTTGTTTATAAGTAATAAGCAATGATGATAGATATATACAGCTGATATTGATAAAGAAATGCAGGTATAAAGGGCAAAAAAAAATAAAAATCAGTAATTTTATTTATTTATTTTTGTCTTTATCAGTAAAATATTAATTTTAATACTAAAATTAACATTTCTTTAAAAAACGCTGAATTTTATTTCTTTTTCACATGCAACAAAACATTTCATTTTGAAGCTTTCAGCGTAACGGCGATTTAGGCTTAATGCAATTTAAACAAAGTTTTCAATGTTCTTACATATTTCTTTGCGAAACAGAATCAAAGTTCAAACATTTTCATGGTAGATATTGTCGTGCATGAAGCAGAATCAATTTTAGCATGTAGAGAGTGTAACTTAACATCTAAAGTATCACAAAAAAACTTCTTAAAAAGTACATCTGACATCCAGAAAATATCTATGTTTCACACAACTAAATATGGAAATAACCACTTAACATAAAATGTTCAATACCTTCCAATGTCACCAAAATTTGTACTCTGCATAATTTTTTCATGGGAATTTGATGCCCTATTCATGACATCAAATATGGGTGTTACGATAGGAAATTACAAAAATTGTACAATTATAAATATGAAGTATATATTTGTACAGTTTTAAATATATTATAATCCTCTAAGAACATTTTAGGCACAGCATTCTTTATGTATGCATTATTAGCTTTAAAATGGAGCTTTTCGTTTCCATACACAGTGACCGGGCTGGGCAGCTCTTTTTTTTGTCCGTGACAATACATCCAAAAATAAGTTTAAAAAAAAGCTTTGATATATGAATCACTATAACAGGAATTAGGCTTTTATTGCGGGATATCCTATCTATAATACAACTTTATATTTATTCAAAAGGGAAGAAAAGTATTTACTTAATGTCACCGATTACTTAACTTGGTAGAATTTCCTATACTTAAAGTGATTAATGATATACTTCTTATGTCCCATTTTAATAACCAATTTGTCATTTCCTTCCAAATTCAGAAAAGGAAAATCAAATTGGTTATAGATGGCAATGCATTGTTTAACAGAGATATGCCAAACTGAAGGTTTGCACATTGAAAATGACAAAATTCGATGCCACATTCGAATCCATTTATCATTTCTCAAACAAAATTATTCACAAATTCGCATCAGTTTTTTTTTTTTTTTTTTTTTTTCCCAAATGTTGCTTGTGCAAACAATGAAAAATGTAAAAAGATATGACGATATGAAACGAAACTATATGAAAAAGATATATATATAAATTGATAAAATTAATCGATACAGTTCGTAACATGCGGTGAAAAACAGTTCAGAAAACTGTCAACTCGTATCAACAATATTTTGCAATTTCGACTTGATATCAATGGCACTGAAGACTGTAAGCATACTTAATGATCGAAATTATTATGCCACATAAACTAGAGCAAAACAGTGCTCAATTTCTTAAGTTTTTAAGTGCATTTCGAGATAAAGGTATATTCAAGGATTTTCTATATACCAACTTCTGATCATTGAATTTAAAAAGAAAACAATTCGCACAACTAAAAACGCACGCACAAAGGGAATTTGTAAGCTTATAGATTGTAATAAACACTACACAAATAAAAGTGATAATATTTTGCTTCTAATAAGGGTTTATTCAGAATATCAAGCTATTGAATTCCATTATTCTTCCAAAAATTATACAAAACAAACCAAGATGAAAAGCTCAGACAAATCTAGAAGGAACTGGAATCAAAAATTATAACAATTTACCAAGTACAAAATCTTGCTTTACACAAACTTCCATTTCTAAAAAAAAAAGAAAAAAAATCCAGTGAAACAATAAAATCCTACTTTCTAATCCGATACTGTGTATCAAAGAATACCAGAAATAATGCCAGGGACATCGAGCACGGAAACATTAACTGCACCATCGATTTCAGATATCAATCAATCGCAGCGACATCAAAATCTTTAACGATAGGTCGGATAGCAACTATTATAGAGTTCGATGCAGCGCTAGGAACAAAGTTTTAAACGAACTAAAATGAACAGCAAATCAACCGTTGGAAAATGAAAAAATAAAGTGCCTTCGGCAATATCAATATTGGATTTAAAAAGCGATCTATAATTGAAGAGGAGAAAAAAATCTATTGCACTCGTCTTCCCAATTAAGTTGAAGCGGAAAATGATAGCAATAATTAGCGATATAAGAAAGGCAGTTTGTATGACAACATATATAATACAAAGAAAGTTCTACTAATTTTACCTTCATCTCATGTACAAATCGCAGCTGCTTGCTCAAAAAATTGGTAAATGGACCCTAACGAATATTAAGAATAAAAAATACAAGCTTTTAGATTTAAAAAAAATGTTCATATCCAAAGTCAGTAATTAAATTTAGTATAACACCAAACTAATATGTTTTCCAAGCCTTTGAAAAAGAAAGGGGGAAAAAACTTAACAAAATACTTTTAAAAAATATATTCATAATTTAAATATATACATATGAAAGTATATTTGCTCTAAATGCATGTAAAACAACGAAATGTGCAAAATTATGAAATAAACTCCTGCTTTTCCAAATCATTTGAAAATCCAATTTTTAATATAAATAACACATTACCAAAAAGTGCAAACATGTTTTTATTTTCATACATAACAAATAGTTTAAGTCAAAAAAAGAAAAGAAAAAAGGAACAATAAATGAAAAACCTCCAAAATGAAGAAAAAATTCTCAGAAGTATTTTTAATAAAATATACAGAACTTTACTTCAAAAAAATGAGAATATATCAATGAAATTTTTGTAATATCTCATATACATAGAAAATGTCAAGAAAATGTTGAATGCCCTTTAGCTTTTATAATACTCTTCAAATGCTATGCTATCAATTCGATCAATTTTTTAGTGCTATCTAAAGATATTTTACCCCATTCTTCTTGAACTGATTTTCAATGGCTTTTGTTACTAATTTGTGTTTTTAGACCGTTGTTTCTAGTATGGCCCACAGATTGTTTTTATGACGACTATGTGGAGTATGTAGACTGTGTAGTATTCCAGATTGCTGTTTGAAATGAAAAGGACATCTTATTTTGACTTTACTTATCGAGTGTTTGCAGTCGTTGTCGTCCTGAAATGTGAAATTTCCATCTAAACCCAAATTTTTAGTACTCTCTTTTAGTTTTGTGGTGAAGCACATACAAGTAAACCATATGGTTCATAAAGCCATCTACAAAAACTAAATTTCTTACTCATGTAGAAGCCATACAACCCCAAATCACATCGAAGCCACCATTATGTTTAATTGTAGGACATAAATTTTTTGAATCAAAAGCAGTATTGAGCTTTCTTTACACGACACGATGAAAGTTATAGCAGAAAATATCATCACAAAATACAACTTTTTTCCAAAAACTGTTTTAAATCGATGACTTTCTGCCAACTCCAAATTTTTCAGATTTTGCAAGCTAATGAATGATATTTTTCCAGTAACACGACTTTTATATCCAGCTTGTCTTTTTAAATTTTGCTCAGTTTCAGCACTTGCACTTCTGTCAATGATTTGAGAAGTTTCTGCAACAATTTTGACTACACTTACTTTACGATCAATTCTGACTTCCTTCAAAAATTTTCTTTTTGCGACATCACTCAGAATACCCTTCTTTCTTCTTCCATTTGTATTTTCAATGAATCTATAACTTTTAAATTTTTCATCGATTTTCTGAAGATGCGTGTGGCTTTTACAAGCAATTTTAGCTATTTCATAACAAGATTTTCCCTTTCATTTTTTTAAATAATCTTAATACAAATTTTCTTACATCGATATTGGTTCCTCTTCGAATGGTCATTTTTTACTTAAAAGTTTGACTTTAAGTTAATCTCACAAAATTATCGTTCAAAAAGTTCTTAAAATAATATTATTCAGTATTAGATTAAAATAATAACCAAATAGAAAATATATAGTGATAGTTAAACATAGATCATAAATTTATTCTCAATTAGTTTATCTCAAAATTTGCCAAATAAAGTTTTAAAGCTGTATAAAAAAATAAGATTTTTAACGATTTACTTTTTTTGTGTGTATATACAAAGTAAAATGTCCATAATTTAATGCATTTGCAAAAAGTTTTATTATAGTTATAGTTTTTGCGTATTATTCACCAAATAAATTGTTAATTTGCGCAAAAAACGAATAGTACTCTTAATTGTTTGATACACTATCAGAATCAATATTATATATATATATATATATATATATATTGATTTTGAAAAGAATTTAAAAGATTTAAATATACATTTAAAACATACTATTAACATGAAGACGAATGCCCAATTTTACATTGTTTAAGTTAGAAATGAAGCTACATTGTTTAAAGAGAGAAATAGCAGAGTTATCCATTTTCTTCTAATTTTAAGGGAGCTGGCAGAATAATAATAATAATAAGGAGAATGCATAGTAAAATGAACAGAACGGCATAAAATGTCTAAAATAATATGAATTATATATCTATCGAAATTTGAGACTAAAAAAAATATTATGCTGTAGAAGCTACTCAGACCAAGTTACCTAAAATTTTTAATTGAAAATTATACAGACCAATTCCAATAAACCAACTAGTCGACAAAAGCAGCTAGTACTAAATCAAATGACGGCTATAAGATGTTCAAATAATTCCCAAAATTTGATATTACGTTTACAGGTTAGATGCGCAATTAACAAAGAAATGACACTCCAGAAAATTGCTAGCCAAAAACTGTTAGAATACTGAAAAATTATACAAAGTCTTAAGACTAATCTCAATGAGTCGCGTACCTTCATATAAATCCATTGTTATAATTTTTTCAGGTACGGTATGAAAAATAACAGAAATTAATGGGCATACAAAAAAATGAATTAGCTACTAACGATTACATAAATTAACAGCTAAAATTATTGTGCTTCTAGTGAGAGGCAAAATATTACAATATAACTTCTCATTGCAGCTGTAAATGAAATTTGTTCCTTTCTAATTTGGTAGAACAAATATTTTATGCTTGCCTTATAAAGCAGAATTCCAAATGTATTGCCCTATTTGATATAATTTCCATAAAACAACTGATTTTATAAATATATTTTGGCCCAAATCTATCAGTAAAATCATAATAATATTACCCATTATAATTTACATTCCCGTCTTTTTTAACACTTTGTCTTTATTTACAACATTTTTTTTTTTTTTTTTTTTTTTCGTCTCCTGAATTTCCAGAATAGTTTTACTTATATAAACGCCTTCATGCGATTTACATTTTTCGCCGGTTTACACATCTACTTCCCTGGTCTCATGGAAATTTAAATAAGAGACATATTGAATTTAAAATGGATACAATTACTAAGCGAACCTTAAAAAAATGCTTATAATCTTTTTTTAGTAACACATAAAACTTAACGAATAATCTACCCCTCAACACTGCAAGAAAACCATTTCAATAATAAATGGGTGTGCTTTGGTCACATTTAAAAAAATATATATTAAAATGGTTTCTTTTCTCTAGAGGAAACTAGGAAAATGTTATTAATATTTGAAAAGAGAGAGAAAGAAAAGGGTAATAAAAGCAAAAATCCATCATCTCTTAAATTAAATTATCGTAGACTAGCCGGCAACTCTCTTGCAATGAATGAAATATCCATTTTGCTTAGTTGCTTTTTCAAAGTGTATCTTTATATAAGTCATTATATGTATGTATGTATGTTCCATATCTTCTAAGCAGAAGATCGATTTAAACTAAATTTGGGACAATTATTGTACTTACAGGGAAATAAAAAAAACTATAAGCATTAGCCATCCTAACCACAGCCATTTCATGAAGAGTACAGAAAAGAACTTTAAAGCCTAATAATAAAAGGATAAAATTCGATTTCGATATTCTAGAATATTTTTGAACACTAATACATATATTTAATAATTTGTAGAATCTATTAAAACTTTCTAGAGCATTCTAGAACATTTTAGATCATTCTCAAATGTTTTTGAACATTACTGCACATTGGAACAATAAAGTAAACAATGACAATATTTCTAAAAAAAATTTATAAATCATTGATTGTTCTTTCATTTGCATATTTCTAGAGCGTTCTTCATCATTCTGTAATATATTAACTTTTAGAAAATTTCGGAACATTTGGAATTATTCAACAAAATGAATTTTTGTATTGCATAATGTTTGAAAGTTTAAAATAAGGATTATATCTTCAAATTCCTCGCGTTTTTATTTATGCCATAATATTAGTGGGAATGAACTGGAATAATTTGAAAATTAAATTTAACAAGAATGAATATAGAGGGGATTTATGTTCATTCTATACAGTTAAAGCAATTTTCATTTTAAAAAAGATAAATGGATGGACCAACAAAGAAATTATGACCCTCAAAAACACATGGTACCAAAGCAAATATTATTATAAAAGCATACGTGCGCTTTTTTTATAGGATACGAGTGTTATATGCATTTTAAAAATTACATTATGATTGTAAAATGCATCAGAGCAGTAGAAATTTAATAATACGATTTTCTTCCAGGAGAAATTGAGTTCCTCTATTTTTGGCTTTTCCAAACATTTTTCAGATATTAAAGCTCGATTCCTTTCTAGAGTTTCGTCAAACACATTTGGTCCTCTATAAATCTTCTTTCCTAATGGATTCGTACCAAAGCGGTCCGGATAATCTGTCATCCCGTTTGACATGTACCAGACATCTATATTGAAGCTGCCAGAGACGTGAAACGTATATTCGCAATTCTTCCTGCGATCGTTCGTTTTTTTTTTTTTTTTTTTTTTTTTTTTTCTATCACTCAGGCAATTCTCAACATTTACGAATGTTCTTGAAATGTATCAATTTAAAATTGTTTTGGCAATGTTTTTGCTTCTTTCATTAAAAATATAAGTAAATTTGGTTGTTCTCTTTTAAAGGTTGTGGTTACTACTAAAATGATTGCGATCTTAAAATTAAAATCTTCTGTCAGAGTGGGTTTTTTTTAAGAAGTAAAATATGGGGTAGCTTTTAACTAATAATTTAGTTTGATCAGTTTCGAAAATACACGATATTTTAAAAATATTCCTCATAATCTCGAACCATAATCAAATGATGAAATCAACAGCAGAGTCGGCATTCTCCTCCTCACAAGTTGCCACACAACACCAATGAGACTTATAAATGACGCTTTAATGTACACCAAACTCACATACATTATAGATCTTTGATGGAATTTCATACCGAGCTTATGACCTTTTGGTTCCAAATTCAAGACTTTAAACTCAAATGGAAACGAACAAAAGCTGAATGATAAGTAAAAAAAAAAAAAAAAAGAAAAAGAAAAATGGGACATGTCGCATTTTATTATTTTAGAGGTGTTTTTTTAAGAAACGAAAAATATAAATGATAAAATTTTTGGTCATGAAATAAAAACCAGTTTAATATATTCATAATCACTGAAAAGATACACCAGAATTTTTAATACATTTTTTTGTGGGGACGAAGAGGATGCCTATTAAATGATTAGTTAATCGCACTCCTACCAGAACGAATTCTTTTAATTAAAATGCATTAAAAAAAATCTCTTTCGGAGATGTGAACTCAATTATAGCTTAAGGGTAAAAGGTGGGGGTATTTAAATGTTATCATAGCAATGCAATATTTCATATTCATTCATGAACAAAATTTGATTTTGCATAGCAATCATTTTTTTTATTAAAACAAAACGCTAAAAAATATGATAAAAAGATATTACTTTAATGAAAAAATTAAACATCAGAGAAGTACGTTATTATGCCTTTTTTTTAGTCAAAAGTGATAGGCAAACACAGGCAATTACAATAACTTTTCTCTATATAATAATATAATTACAATTACAATAACACTTTTATAATTACAATAACGCTTTTCTGTTTTAAATAACATTACATGAAGCAGAATATTTCAAAAACTAAGGGGGGAAGGTCTCAAAAATATCTCGCAAAAATTAACAATCTGTTTTCATCCAAGAATAAAATAAGTTTTTTTATTCGCAAATACATACTATCATTTAGATAAATTCTGAGGGAATTAAAAAAAAAAAAAAAGATAATCATAAGACAATTCAAGAAGAAAAAAAAATTAAAGCAGTTATGAAAATGTACCCTAACAGGAACAAATTAAAAACAGGTTTTAAAAAATCATGTGACATTTATGGTGAATTATTAAACTAATGTTAAAAATAGAAAAAGCTAATAGGTAATTAAAGACAAAATTCTATTAATGCCAAATGCTTAAATTCTATAAGCAAAGCAGCATGGAACATGTATACCATCATTCTTAAAGAATTAAAAAGAAAGTTACTTTTAAAAATATAGAGAGGGAATGAATATGAAAATCCAACATCGAAATAAACCATTAAATGAAACAAGAGAATTAAAATTTTACATTCAACGAAGAATCAATTTTAAAATACTTTTGATCATCGATCTGTACTCTTTTGCATTTCATCAAACTCATTATATTATTTTATCTTTAAAAGGTTATTTTCCCTATTTATTCTAGGATTCTCCTCTTTTAAAATTTCTAATACCTTTTTTTTTTTCAAATATAAAGAAAAAAAAATTTAAATGATCATACCAATTTTCGTCAACGGGTTAAAATATGGAATTCAAAAGCAAGTTAAAATATAAAGGAAAAGAACCATCACTTCAGGAATCATCGAAAGAAACGAATCATCGCTTATTAATTTGGTAGAATCATTTTCTTCTTGCTTACATTTACCAATTTATTTTTGCCAAACGATTTTGTCCGAGATGTGTTTTAATGAAAACATATTAAGTAAAAGCTATAAAATATGGCGTCACAATGATTTAACAAATCATCGCAATGTTGAAACGAAAACTGGTGACGTCATGAACTGATTTATAAACAATTCCAAAACTGACATTTTCCAGCCTGTGAATTAAATCCAATTGAGCTACTACTGAAGTTCATTTTATTTATGAAAATAAGATCGAACAAGGAAAATCAATGTACTCATGAAATACAACTAAAAAAAGTAATTGAAAACAAACAAGAATTGGTTTTCAATTTTGAAAAAGCAAATGGTATCAATCTTATATACTCTTTAAATATATCAACAATTATGGTAAGAAACAAATTCAAACAAAAATAATGTTTTGCAAATAAAAATACTTAACTGAATTATACTTCAAAGTTATATGTTTTTTCAATAATTGCCATTTGTTAATTATAATTTTTATAAAAGACAAGAGTTTTTTTCCCACTCTTAACAGAGAATGATGCTTTTTATGAAAGCAATATTTTCACAAATTACAAAAGATCTTGCATTGAGAGAATGCCTACAATCATAAAATTGAAGAAAGCATTTCTACATCATTTATGCAATCGTTTAGTTGCTTTCAAAGAAACAAAATCTTGCTTTGATTATACTTTCAGTTTCAGCTTCAGAATCATAATAGATCTTAGGAGATGATTCTAAAAATTCTGAATCCTGATAGATCAATAATTTAAGATAGTAATGGAATTTAAAAAATTATGAACTTCAAATAATCAAAATTAAATATTTTATATCCTGTTGGACATTATGTGTCAAATTATTTAGAGAATATACAAATTAACTTTTAATATTTTCAAAAAGATTTTATTTACTACAGCTTTAAAGTAAAAATGAAATCATTTGAAACATAGAAATAATGGATATAAGTTTGTAATCATTCTCCTTTCTATAAATTAAACATTTTTCAACCAATTTTATTTAAACTTTAGGTTAATGTACTCAGGATATTTGAAAATTTACAAAACACTTCAAATTTAGAAAAATTTTGATAATAATATATATATATATATATACATTTCATTTTTTAATATGCATAATAAGTTAATCACTAAGTTTGAATACTTAAGATTGCTAGTGTATAGATATGTATTTAAAATACAGACACAGACAATATATTAGACACAGATATGTATTTAAAAGTGAATCAGAGATATATATAGAGAATTAAATATCTCGTCACTAATATTTTGCTTTTTTGTTACTTGTATATTTCCATACATTTCATAATTATTGATCTGAGACATAGAACTTTTCTACAACAGAAAACCTTTTGCTAGAAAAATTTTTTATAAAATTAAATAGACTTACAAAATTTATATTGAAGAAAAATCTTGTATACATCAATATAAATAAAATCAAGAACAAAATAAATAGTAAAAGTTTAGAGATAGCAACTTGTTGGATGAAAATTAAAGATCTCCTAAGGATTTGGAAATTCCCAACAATTAAAATTCCATTTTAAAAACTTGTTTTATTGTTTCAAGACATTCCTATAGTTTTTACAATTATATTATATTTTTTCAAAAAACTTTGCATATAAGTTTTTAGATTAAGAAATGTGCCTATATTGCATTGTTAAGTATCCATGTATATTTTAATGTTTCAAATGACTAACGACTATAAATTAAAAGTGATGTCAAATCCACAATTGATATAAGCACCATTAACTAAAAACATTCAGAACAAATTAGCATCCAGTAAATCATTAGTATTATTTTAATAGTTAAGTCATTTTATTCTACATAATCACCCTTAGAAAAAAAAAATAACCTTGTTTTGCCATTTGGCTTGACCGCATTTAATTCATAATATAAATACTTATTAATTACTGATGCAATTTAAATTTTCTATTCTAAATTGCCTGGCTTGTAATAGTCACATCAGAGAAAATTTTTATGTTTAACTTAAAGATGAGACGAACCAAAGTATGTTCTATTTGTAAATATCTATGATTAATTACCTAAATTAATTAATTTTCAAATTGACATAAAAGCTAGAGAAGTCTTCAGGAAACTAGATTCCTTATGTTGTAAGCAATGAAATAAAATCCAAAATTGTTTTTAAATTTCTACTAGATTATTTTTATTTTTTTTCATTACTAGCAGAAACTTATTTTTTATTTGCTAAAATCAAGATTCTGAAGACTTTAAATTGACATGCTGTTTAGATAGGCCAAGATATTTAAAGTGACCGCTGAAAAATTTTATTAAATTTTACAAAAAGGCCAGAAACATTTAAATTGCTATATCATTATGAAATTAAATAAGATACCAGGGAGTGAATGTAAGTATATTGCAACAAAGTGAACATATTACAACAAGTGTAACATATTACAATTGTAAGTGTATTGCAAAAAAGAAGCATTCATGATCAGTTTTATATTCATTGCAATAAAAATAATTGAACAATCAGATTACTTTAAGATACAGTTTTTATTACTTTAAAAAACCGGGGAAGAAAACAGTGTTTGAAACAAAGATAATTTACAGTCTTAATTATTAATTTACAAAGCAGTATTCAGAAATATAATTGTTTATTTCTCATAAAATAAGCTTTGCTTAGTTTTATTTTCATTTTGGTCAAAAATTCTTGATTCTTGTCTCCATTAATACAACCAGATTAACAACTTGAATAATAACAATTTATTTTTTAAAAATATAAGTCTTATCAAACTTCAGAATCCCATTACAAAATTTCTCTACAAGCTTTGTATATATAATTAAATATGCCAACAAAAATATAAAGTTACAGTCTATATGTATGTTGTATCATCTGCAAAATGAATAAGTTTCTTAGAAATTATTATCATAACAGTTTGATACACTGAGATAAAATAAACAGAGAAAAATATAAATAAAAATAATTTGATTGCATACAAACAAGCATAAAAGTACGAGAAGAGAAAATTTAAATGAAAAGAAAAATGTAATGTTTCAAACTGTAAATAACAAAATATTGCATGGCAGAAAAGATAATCCTATGCTTACAGGCCTAACATTTAGTAAAAATTCCAAGAGTAATCATTGCATTATTTTGAAGCAATTAAATTATAGATGGATCAACTACATATGATCAACATATAGTGGATCATGAAAACTACAAATCTAAATTAAGTAGCATTATTTTTATAGAAGCATAAAGCATTGAAATTTTAAAAAAGGGTAATCTCTTTTTCTCAATTAAAGATAATGTTACAAAAATTATTCTTTAAATACTTTATTATCGATAAACTTTTCAAAATTACAAATTCTTACACTAAGTACATATTCTAAATAATAATTCTTCATAATAAAACTATCTATAATAAAACAAAAATTAATTTTATGAATTTTGAAACTAGTTTCAATGAATTTCCAACTTTAAAGAAATTCCTAGATGTTCTTCCTTAACAAAAGAAACTCGAGTGAAAATACACAAAATCAAATGTAGAAATTTCAGCTGACATATTTATTTACATGTAAAATTTCAATGTCTTGTAGTATAAGCCAGTTAAAAACACTCTTCAACTTCAACAGAACTTCTAATTAAAATTTTTATTAAGGGAAAATTGATAAGAAAAGGCTTGTAAATGAATGCAGGTAGGTATCCTTCATTTAAAATGAATAAATGTAAGCATTCCATTATTTTACTATCATGCAAAGTTATACTTTGTTACATAAAAAAAAAAATTATAACTCATCATTTCTCAAGTTTTACAGAACAAATCCTAGTTTTCCTAGACACAATTATCCTTAATAAATTGCACTGAATTTCATAGATTTAAATATCATTAGATTTTCTCAAAACACACAAAAGCTGAATTCAAACAATATGTAGCCACATAAGAAGGGGAAGGGATGACTGAAAATGTTAAATGATCAATAAATATAATATATTAAATCTGAGTAAACACAATGTTTACTTCTAATAATATTCAAGATTTTTCTAAAGGCATTAAATAAAAAGTTTCACAAATTCATTTCAAGATTTTAAAACTGTCAATTCTTTTGAAGTATTTTCATAAATTTGCGATCAGCAAGAAATCATTTTGTTGTTAAGTGGTGTATAAACATTTTAATGCTGGAGGGTAATTTATAAATGAATTTTTTTTTTAAATGAAAACTAAATGAAAGAATAAATCCTGAATAATAACTTGATTATTAGGCGTTACAATCATATTAATGATATAAATGTAGATTTTTAGTAAAGAATACTAAAATACAATTACTTTTAACATTCATTAATGGAGAGAATATCAACAGAAACATAAAACTAAGTATCCAAAAGTAAACAAAAAAAATACTAAATTCAAAGAAAATCACAAAACAAATGGAGCAAATCAAATATTAACTTCGCTAAGACCAACTTTGAAAATAATAACTTCTGTTAAAGAAGTACTAAGTCTATCAAATATATAAGAAATATTATACATTATTTTAAAACATATCCATAGAGCAAGTAGTAATAAAAATTAAGTATTTGGATAAACAATATCAATTACAGATTTTTTTTATCAAATTTTAATAAGCAATTTTAAATAGTTGCAAGTTATTAATATTTGACAAAACTTTGAAATTACATACTAAATTTTTTTTTAATGATGTTTTTACTTTCATTCCAGACAACAAGCAAAAAAAAAAACTTTGAAATACTAATTAAACTACTTTAAAAATACTTCAAGATACATATTTTTTAACTTTCATTCATTAATTCAATAAAATATGAAGAGAAATGGCATTTTAAATAGAGTTTTCAAAAAGTTAACCATGTAGACCAGGCAGTGTAAAAATGACTGGTCTTTTAATTTTTACAAAATGCACTCTATAAAAAATAAACAACCAAGGGAAGGGGGGAAATACCGACAGAAACATATTTATATAATATCCATACAAAAAATTAGACACCAAGAAATTTGTGTTAAATTTATTTTTTGGAAAAGATGAAAATATTAAACTGCTGATTAATATATTCAATTCTATTAATGTAGTGAATGAACTAAAATACTTATTTTTGTAACTTTTAATGATAAACCGACGATTCTAGGATAATATATAACTTCTGGTAGACCAAAACAAAACCATAAAGGTGGTTTTATGTGCTCCATACTTCTGTTAGTCATAAGGACTGCTAGCATTAGGTCATGCGGCTAGGTCAGACCATATTTGGCCAGGTTTTTTCAACAATTAAAATTGAGTTTATTGTCAATATTAAAACATCTTTACGATTATTGTATCATATTTTCAAGCATTTATGTCGCTATGTATACTAGAGTTGTGTACTATATGTTACTACAGGACGAAACATGGCCCGGATGGATGACTATCATTTAACACATACCTCGGATCTGGTAATACTATTTTCTTACTGGCTCTGGCAGCTGGTGTAGATTTACTTTTTTCCATAGCCATAAGATAGCTCACATCTGCTAGAACTGCCTCTAAGTCCGCCATTTTGAGTGTGGATAGGCTTAGTTCTATAAACACAATTGCAAATGTTGAATTTAAAAGCCTATCCGTTTGGCTACAACGTTATAATTAAGTGCATCACGTTTTGTTAGAGAGCACTGCACCAGTCCAACTATAAATACGGGGAATCCAAGTAACATGAGAGCATTTACTGTTTTTTAACTCCATTAATATTACTGGAGTTTTTCACATCTGAATTCTTTGATCCCGCATTACTCTGCCGGAATATTATTCTGAGCACAAAACAGGGAGTGCGTATAGAAGAGTTAACAGCTTGTTTATATTCCTGAACTGCCCCCTTCTGGATCGGTTAGAATTCTAGCAGAAATCTTTTGTTAGTTTCGGTTTTCAATTAAAACTGTGTATTAATATTTTTGATTTAAGTACATTGTATAATGATATTTATTATTAATTAATCTTTGTAATTTTTCGATTAGAATAAAAATGCTAATTTTCAAATAAGACCAATAACTAACATTATCGTTTTGTTAGAATATCCAAGGGTTCTTCCTTTTAAACACAAACATTAACGATGAAAATAAAGTATTGCTAGATATAATTTGTGTAATCACTGATCTGCAATAAAAAAATCAAAAGATATTTACACTAATATCAATATAATTGCCTGATTGGCCTGATTGACCAATGAGCGATGGATTAATCCTAATGACGCAATCAAACAACACGCTTCAGATAATAGATGAACAAGAGATGGTTGTGAAGAAATAAACAAACAAAGTAACAAACAATTTAATTACATACATCGCATTTATATTATCCAAACATTTATATTTTTCCTTAATAACTTCAATAGTTTGAAAGAAGATATTTTGGTAGATAATAATTGGAAAGAAGATATTTTTTTGTTTATGAAGGAAATCTTTTCATTTCGTATTTTTTTAATAATTTTGATTGAATTTTGTGTTTGATAATATGTTTATAATGAGATAATAAGGAGTTTATTATTCATGTTTACGTATTTTATCTAAAGTGATCAGATAGCTTGGGTAAGTTTATTCATATTCTGCTTTTCCCCTCTCCCAGGTAACACTTTATTGTAAAATAGTGTAAAATTTGGGAAAATAATTTTGTACAATTATAACGTTGAAACAATGCAAAATGTAAGACTTTTGCCATATTTATCAGTATTGAGCTGGGATATTGCACACTACAGGTATCATGATATTTAATAATTTAGTTCTCAATACTATTAATATTCTTAAAATTAATTCTAAATCCGTATTATAATATATAAAAAAGTATTAATGTTTTTATCGCATCATTGGATTATTTTTATCCTGAATTTTCTACTTTTCTCTTTTTAAAATACTTTGAAATTCGAACCCAGGCCCTATCGGTTTGTAAACGACGTCTAATCCACTGGGTCAGCGATACCTCGAAATCCACTATGGAAACTGCATATTTGGAAGGAACCTCATACATTTCTTCTAGTAAATCTGAATTGTCCTTTTAATTAATAACTTTTTTATTATTTCAATTTAAAAATTTGATTTGAAATCAAAGAGGAAGCAATTTCATTCGTAATTAAGATTTACTATTTGAATAAGTTATGGAAGTTAGGTTCAAAAGTAAAACCATCCACATAAATGAGACAGTTAAAAAAAACTATTATCTTTTCCGAAATTTTTTACCATTTTGCGGCTTTAATTTAGTTAATGAAAACAGAAATTTCAGTATTAAGAAAAAGGTAAAACAATATGAAAGAAGGTCTGTTAATCAAAATTCTTGATAATTTACCTAAGCATAATAATTTAAGTAGTTCTGTTTATAATAAGAACTAGATTAATAAATTTTAGAAAATAAAATATTTTATATCTATACGTAGTGGGCGATTGACCACTTTGCCAGCTTGCCCGGTGGAAAGGGGGGGGGGGGCTTACACATAAGACAATACGAACCCCTAGCGAATGAAAGTGAAAACACGCTAGAAAGGAAATAACATGATCTGACAGATTCTCTTTGCCTTTAGAAACTAAATAAACAAAATTTTGTTGTATTAAACACTGCCCAGTGTCTTTGTTAAAATTTTAGTTAAGATTATAAAAAATTAGGGAGTTTCTTAGCACAATACAGAGAATGATTTAAAGCTTCTGAAAAAGTTCATGCTACATGTCAATCAAATTTGGAGTTTAAAAATAATTTGATGAGGAAATCATTAAAAGAAAGCAACATAAAGTATATAATTATAAATTTTAGCAAACGCCGATCTCGGCCACGAAACGATCGTCAAAGGATGCATAGATCATCAGAGATTATCTTGATAAAAGGAAAAACGCAAATTAAAAAGTAAATTTATTTTTTAAAAAAACAAAGAAATAAAAAAATTGGACTAACAAAACAGCGAAAAAATGAAAATAGATTGTATTTTGTTACAAACACAAAGAAGATTTATATCGCAAGAGTTAAAAAAATATTTTACCCTCATAATTTTAACAGAAAAGTAACTTTAGATTTACCAATTTGATGGAATAATGAAATTGGTTCCATTTTCTTCACGACTTTCAAAGCATCGTTAAAAATTAGGCATTAAATATTTAAAAAAAAAATGCCGATATCAAGAATAAAACAGCATGACAACTAAACGGGTACCATTGGAAATATTGATGAGAATTTAATGGATTCTAGCGGAAATAACTTCAAAAGTCACAGCTCTTGTGCAGCGTGCATATTAATGATTTTAGCATCAAACGGGTTTCATGATAAAATATACGACAATTTTTATTTACTTTACAAAGCCATTTGCATCCGATCAGTTTCTCAATGGCACAATTAAAGGACATTTGCAAAGCTGAAGATCAGCAAGAATAAATTAAGAAATTAACTGCCTTAGGAGAACTTGGAATCCTATATATTGCTTTCAATTGGAAGGGAATTATTAGATAACTTGAATGAAGAAATAATTATTAATATACTTACATAATCATCTAGAGAAGTAAAATACTTTCTGTGTATTTGAGCTGTTAGACAGTAAGAAGTAGTATTTAAAAATACTGAAATTGGTAAATAATTTGCACTTTATTCTACTCTTGAATAAAAGAAATTCAGAATAATTATATAGTTCTGATATATTAGTGCGCTATACACCTATCAAAAACTAACTTAAAATTCAATATTAATTTGAATCTATATTTTATATTCCTTAATACTAGATTATGCTAATAATATTTTCATGCGTATAACTTAAAATATGCTTTATAAATTTTAAATTTATATGTATTTTCGTATAAAGGAAGTCCGTCATTACCCATTGGAATTCATTAGTTGCCCCCCCCCTGTTGCCATCTAGCAACCCCTATTTTAAGAACCACTGTTATTCTTCAGGAAACATCATAAACAAAAGTCGCAGCGATTAATATTCGATAAATAAGAAGGCCATGCGGTTTGAAAATGATGGCTGATCACAGTGCATCTGTGAAATGCTATTCTGGCATTCTATTCTAGCTGCGCAAGTAGATCAATATGAGGAAATAAGTAATAAGACATTGATATTGATATGATGGACACACTGGGCCTTTTCGATTTCGTTTCATACGATGAAATTCTTTTACAGCTGCAAAGAAGTTCTGCTGGTTCTGGTGGAGTAATTTTATCAATAGGACTTTTTCTTGTATTTTTTGTAACTTAGGCATGATGTGGAGAGAAGTTAGTAATGCTTGTACATAATCGGCCTTTTTTTTTTTAAATCAAAAGAATAATGCTAATGGGCATACCCTGTATTGCAAATGATGTTTTACAGTTCGGCATTGGCAAATAAATACCATATCGCCATTTATTGATAAATTTTGGTACCATTTTTTATTTGATTAGTGTCAAATGCATCACTTGATTTATCTATAATTCAAATTTTATCTCATTTGGACCAACAGAGAGCATTCTAGAGCCTTCTGAAGTGCGAAACTTGTATTATCAAACCGTATTTTTAGTTTCATCCAGATTTTGTAAACTACATTCAGATCCATATTGCTTCATGAGCTGTGATGTTGAAATTTTTCATGATATTTACTTAAGTATTCGCAATCTATTACTTGAATTTTGAGATATCTGATGTTATGATAGTAATGATTAATAGGAGAAAATCCATGACTAGCAAACATTATAAAGTTAAAAAGAAGCAAATTTATCTGTAATTTGTTAAGACTAGAAGAAAGAAGCTGCTATAAAATATATAATAGTTCAATAAAATCTGAGAAATTTATCTAATGAAATAAAATCTTATTTATACAATTAAAGCTTAGAAAGAGTTGTGAACCAGCGGAAGTATTCTCTAAAGAATTCCTCTGAACGGATTTTACCCAACATTTCATAGAGATCTGTAAATTTTGTGTAAAGATTGCATAACAAATTTCAACCTTCTATCTGAAAGCGTTTTTGAGTTATCTTTGTCTCAGACAGACTGATAGGCAGACGGATGGACATTTTCCAAAAATGTGTTTTCCAAATTCCTGGACGTCTGAAACGCGGAGATTCATCAAAATCTTGAGGTCGAATTTTTTGACGATTCATATATTTTCTCCATACTACGTATACGAAAAAGTAAAAAAAAATAATAATTAAATAAATATTTATATTTAAAACAAGAAAAGAGAATATATCTGCATAAATTGTATCTTTTTTTAAATCTTTAATGAACTAAAAAAAAAAGGATTGATCTGCAGTTTATTTTATTACTTGTTTAAGATTTTGATTTGTGATATTCAATTAATTTCGTAAAGTATTATTCCACTAGGAGATTATTTTCTTAATCACATTTGCTAATATGCTTCTTGTATTAATATTCAATCGTTATAACTGTAAATAAACGTTAGCCTTCTTATCAATTGTTTTATCATTCATTTCCCTTCACTATAGAGTCTCACTGGCATATTTCATACTATATCTCATATGATTGCAAACCGGGTTATTTAATATATGCCTAATTAAATTCATTTTTAGAACAACGCATTTGTGTAAACAATGTATCACAAGGTAAACAAGGTATTCAGGTAAACAATGCATCATCTATTGTGATGCATTGCTTACCTGAGGGTAGGATTTTAAGAAATATTCATTGAATAACTATTCACTGTGTTTAGATATATTTTTATAGTTGGGTATTAATTAACTAAAGTTAAAAAAAATCACCACAATACTTGTTGAAAAATTTAGCCAAGAACGTTCGATCTGTTAACGATAGCATACTACCGGGATCGAAAGAAGGGTCTATTTCCAGTTAAAAGTTTTATGGTTAGTTTCATTTGCATAAAATGTCTCAGTTGAACATTGAGTGCCCTCTTTCTGTTAATTTTGGAATCATTTTTACCTTCTTGTATGCGTAGTATAGAAAAAATACAGTAATTGTCAAAAATTTTGAACGAGATTTTGACGAATCTCTGCGTTTTAGACCTTTCCGAGTTCGGGGAAAAAAAAGCATTTTTGGAAAATGTCCATCTGTCTATCTGTGATAAAGATAACTCATAAACGTTTTGAGCTCAACAGCTGAAATTTCGTATACGGTGTTTACACCAAATTTGAAGAGTTTTATCAAATTTTGTCTAAAATCTGCTTAAAGGAAGTCCGTATATCCGGCTATTCGAATGTATGTTAACACGACAACTACAAAACGAAGAGAGCTAGATAGATAAGATTCGGTACACAAATTTAACAAGTCAATTTCCAAGCAAAATCCAGCAAGGTATTAACCGTTTGTCGGTGCATACTTTCAGAAACGCGATATCAGATCAACACGATAACTCACAACACGCAATAATTTAAATATATCAGATTTTGTGACTACAAGTGTAGTTTTGTGTCAAATTTTTGTTTTAATCGACTGTGAAAAACCCATCTTAAAAACAAATTTGATTTTCGGGTACTAGTAACAGCTTGCTAGGGATTAATCGCCAAAAAACGCTACAAGATTGACATACCAGAAGCTTCTCGTCCTCATTTCTGCAATACCCCTCAGTGGGAGAGCTATCTGAATAAATTAAGCTAGCTCAAAAGTAATTTCTCTTAAAAGGAACAGATTTTTTTTAAAAAAATAAAATTATGTACTGCTTTTGAATTTCATTTAATTTACGAACAAAAAAAAATCAATATTAAGTAAAAGACAAAATAATTCCCTTACAGTGTGTTTTATTCATCATATCTCTTAGTAAACAAATTTTTTGAAAGGGTTTAATAATTTCGATTCTATATAACAAAATAAGCAGAATGTTTCGAGCATGAGTTAATTTTCAATCTTATAAATCGCCTTCGTTCTTATGAGCCTTTTAACATTTTAAACACTTTGCAGTGTTGAAAATCAAATACAGTTTTTAATAATTAGTTTTAAAAAATTAAGTTTTCAGCATCTAGGTGAATGATTGTGCCAAAGTTTTTTTTAATAGTAATCCAAGTTAAGTAATATCCTGGAAAGAAAATTGATATTTTGTGTCATACTTTGCTTTTGTAATATATTTGAAAATTTAGAATTGCGGAAATAATGTTACATATTATTCAATGTTTTCGAATAATATTCTGCCTTCTTTGGCATTCGTAATATTATTCTGTTATGTATTATAAAATATTTCTGTGCTGCTGGAGTATTGTATTATATTTTTGAAATGGTATTCACCATACTTTTCAAATTCCCCAAAATATTGTATTATTTTGTGATACAACTGGGGTAGCACAAGATATTATACGATATTATCATGACGTTGTTCAATCTTCCGGATACTGTACAATATTGTGAAAATACCTCAACAATATTGTGGAGCATTTTGTGTTTGTAGAGAATCTTAAGGCAGATTTCTCAAACTCGAGGTAGCAATTATTGCAATGGGACCAAATAATTTAAAAGCAACTACTTCAACCATGAACTGATAAATGATTATTCGATTAGGTAATTTACTCCATTAAGAAATTGCTTTTTTCATAGACTATCTCCTCTTTTTCCTTCAGATATAAAGGTTAAATCAACTTCTCTTATTACGAAGGATATTAAAAATCATTTCCTCCACACGGAGGCCGGCAATATATGAGACTTATAGAATACTGAAAGAACACTCTATTTTGTTATCATAGACATTCTCAGATCAGTAGACCTCAAAATCACGCATTCAACATACATTGTTGTGTTAAGCCAATGGCAAATTTTTCTATATTGCAGATTTGTTCTCAAAATTTTCTAATCTTACTTTTTCTATAAAAAATGAAAGAAAATTAACGAATGAAAAGAGCCAAATGAAACGTCAAGAAAAATGAGGTCGGAAAAAGAAAGCAGATCAATATATAATTCCAAAAACCATGGTATTTAGAAAATTTCTAAGATATAACCAGAGGAAGTTGTCGCCCCAAACGTTTTTCTCATATCATCTTATAAAGATACTACCTTTCTTCCTCTGCATAAAATTGTGGATCTAGTGTAATGTTGTGATTGTCCTATATGGCACTGGAAAACAATTGTTACGAATTATAGAAGTTTTTCGTGAATTTAGCGTTTTTACTGAATATGTCGTATGATCCCTTGCGATTTTTTTTGACAATTAATCCCTTGCATTTAACAATAGGTAAATCGAATTTGTCTTTTAGACGCGTTTAGTCCAATCGATTGAAAGCGTAGTTTGACTGAGAATCATAATTGTCGTCACAAAATCAAATTTCATATATTTAAATTATTGCGTTGAGTTATCACGCTTGTATAGTTGTGAAAGTACAGACTGGCAGACAATCAACGTGGCGATGAATTTAGTTCCAAATTGAAGAGATACCTACACTTTAGATGTTAAATCTGTGTTCAAGATTTTATACTTCTAGCTTTCTTCGTTTTGTAGTTATTGCGTTAACTTATAGTTGGACAGTTAAACTTCTTCCGACTGAATTGTGTTCAAAATGTGACAGAATAATTTTGGCATAAAAATCGTATACCATATTTCATGAGTTTAATTTAAAGCATTTTTGAATTATCTTTGTCCCAGACAGACAGACGAACGGACATAATGCCAAAAAAATGTGTATTTCGAATTTGCGGAAATCTAAAACGTGCAAATTCGTCAAAATTTCGAACTCTAATTTTTGATGATTGCAATACTTGCTTCCTACTTCGCATACAAAGATATATATCGTCGCTGAAATCGGGATGCTTCCATTTTCAATAATTATTAGAAGTGAAAATAATATTACAATATTTTTTCTAAATCAGTGGACATGTTTATTTGAAGTTTGTCTGGCCGAATGCAACTGAGCACTATAAATAAGAAAATTAATAGCTATATAAATAAAATTTGGTGCATCTGAAGTGTAGAGTAGTTCAAAGTATCAAATTTTGAATTCCATCAAGGGGTTGACAGTCTGTTGGTTTGTACTTTCGTATGCATGTAAACATATCAAAAAACATGAACTTAAATAAATGAAATTTAGTATGTGAACTTGATACTAAAATTGTAGTTCTATGTCAAATCGTGGTTTCAATATGTTGAAAAAAAAGACAGTCAAATTACATATTTTATTTTTTTAAAAAACTATATTGCCCAACATGAAGCTCTCATGCGCAAGTATCTGAAAATAAAATCTGAGCACTCGTAGCGTTAACAGCATTGTCTAAGATCCACAATTTTGTGTGTGGAGGATAAAAATTGTATTAGAGAATATGTATGAAAGTTTTGTTAAGATCACTCTTGCTAGTTTAGTTAAGTAAGTTCCCATTTTTCCAAACTTAAACAAAGCAAAACGAAAATGATATATTAATTCAGAATATTTCTTTTTAGTCATATCCATCCGATTAAGATACATGCAAAGACCGATTCCTTATTCTTTTATGTTAGTAAAATTGTTCATAGAGAAAATATAAAGGACAACAAAAGTATTCTTCTTTTTTTATTTATTGCATGTTCTTACGTGCATGTATATACAACACGTAACAAAGATGAGGAAACCCACTCAATCACTCACTCTCTCTATATATATACAATAATTTCTAATAAATCTACATGCTAAAAATAATTTCCTAATCACTTAAACTCCGGCTTCACAGTGGCTTTAACTTCTGCATTTCTCGAGCTTCTACTTTCCCTCAGAACCAATATACTGTGCCTGGAAAAATCCTTTCTAAAACTATATAAATTCAAAATAATTTCCCGTGCATTCTTTTTCCTGCTTTCTGGCTTCCTATTGGGTTTTCTGTGATCCGCTCACCATGACATTCAAAAAATTATCTTGAAAACATATAAAAATAAGATTATTTCCTTACAATCATGAGGAATAAAAATCGTTAAAGAACTCTTCTACAAGATTCAATGTAGAACCAGTTAAAAGAAATAGTAAGATATATAAATTTGGATAATGCATATTCTCTATACAAATGAGAGGAAATAAAAGATGCGTTAAATAAAAATATAGGAATTTCCTTTAAATTAAAGTTAAATTAAAATGTGTATTAGAAAGGCATAAGCATAAAGGTGAAGACATTAAGTTTAAAAGTGAAGTTAAAAGCGCAAACAAGTTAAGTTTATGTTACTTTTTTGTCATTAGGAGCTAAGGAAGGAGGAGGGGCTGAAAATAGTTCAGTCATATTGCCAACATCTGCTATTGTCTAAAATATCTTTAAAATAATGGCACCTAAAAACCAGATAATGAGCAGAAGCTGGAGATAATTCAACAAATTGCAAAGACATGAAATAGACATGGTGAAAAGCGTTCGATTCTCCAGAAAGTTCTATCTGATGATCGAAATGATAGTGAAGTTCATTTAAGGAAGCATGATAACTTAATAACAACATAGTCTTAAATTAATAAACATAGTTGAAAATATATAAGAAAAGACCAATTATTTACAAAAAAAAAAAAGTTGAAGTAAGATTTGATGCTATAACAAAATATGGTAATTGTATTTTAGTGAACTTGGGGAAGGAGAACTAATTTTGATTTTCAGATTAGTTGTGTGGCTATGAAAAAAATAGTTTCTAACAGTTTTATTCAAGATTTTATGAAAAATATTTACTTGAATGATAGCATGAATTCATCAGCTAAAAAATAATTTCCTTCCAGAAAGGAACATGAAGGATACAGAAACAGTCAAAATCTCGAGTCTTTCAACTTTTATTTGCATTGAAGCAGTTTTAATATGCTTCCTTGAAAGAACTGGGGCATTTTCATGGACAAAGATCCGAAGAAAGAAATTCTTGAAATTCTACGAAGTATTTTAAGACAATTTGAAACATTCCAGTTAGAAATTTTCTCCATTAAATACTATGCAAATTAATAAGCAATACAGTTTTGAATTATAAATATAATATGCAAAAATATTTAATTGTTTATACTTAAAAAATAAATTATTATGTAAAGTATCCTAAAAGACTCTTTATGCTTTCAAAAAGATTATTAAAAATGCCTTTTATGAGATATATTAATCAAATTTTTACCTAGTACTCAGATGTTCCTAAAATTCGTTGCTGTTTTGAGATATTCAATTAAGGATAGAGATTTCTTTGAATAAATTTCAATTCCATAACTAAAACTAAAGTTCCCAAATAAAGTTTAAAAAAGGAGATTCAAAAAAATTATTCTGTGTTAATGATATTTACATTTTCACTTTTTAAGCACAAAAATTATTTATCTAATCAAAAATAAAAACTTATTCATAACTAAATGAAAAAAAAATCATTGATGCAAAAATTTATGCAAATTCATTGTAATCAGACTAAACAAATTAGATAACATCAAATAGTACGGATTTTATATTCTTTTTGATTTAAAAAGAATAAAATAACATATAAAAGCATACATCAAAGAGAAATTCATAGAAAAACTTTTCATCCAATTAAAGTGTGAAAAGGTATCTTTCATTATTAAGAAACTGACCAATCATAACTAGAAAAAATGACAAGTGGATAATGTTGAAAAAAAATCAGTCATATTATCATCTGATATCCCAACCTCTAATTATTATTCTGACAGTCCCTAAAAAAATGATGAGATGAAAATTCCTATCCTTTTCAATGATAATTGTAAAAAATAAGAAGTTATAATGTTATGAAAGTAAAAACAGAATCACAGCTTAAAAAAAGTACACAATGAAATATAAAATAATTTTATTTTTTACATATAATATTTCTTTCATTTCATATACATTTCTTAATAGGAAACATAAATATGCATTCTACATCACAAATAAACTTTGCAGGGAAAAAAAATACACTTTAACATTAGAAAGATCAAATATTAGGAGAGAATGTCCATTCTGAAATTAAATCTATCAACAACATGAAATAAATATTATCATTTGATTATCCATAATATGAAAAACTCTTGATACATCAAATGATTCTGTATTTAGCCTTTTCCTTATGAATAGTAAATATTTTGAATAGCGAACAAATAAGAGTTTTCTTTTGTGGAAAACTCTGATCAACTCATAGATAGTTTTATTTAATCAACCTGTCATATCATTACAAATTTTATAACTGATGAAGAAAGAAAAGAAAAAGCATCTGCAAGGTTGATTGAAAAGAATAACAAATCTCACCTTTCAATGGCTCAAAAGACTTTTTTTTATTTCTCTGCTCAAATTTCTTTTAATAAGTATTTCAGTAATTTGTCAATCTTTGTTTGAAATTTTAAACAGTAAATACTATCTTAAAAGTATTTGTACATCATTAGTAGAATTATTAAATTTTTAAAATGATATTTACATATTTTTATAGAAAAATTTCATAAACATGCTTTTTTTTTTAATAAAATCTTTATTAACCATTATTGTTTAAGTTATTGCAAGATATTAGTAAAAATTTGACTTGATATGTTTTAATTTATTGAATCTCAAGAAGTTCATAAAATGTAATATAATTTAAAAATATTATATACAGTAATCCAGTAACTAATATTAAGACAAATTTTTGGATCCATAAGATTAAAATGAGTTTTTCATCTGAATGTTATCACATTGTTTTAGATGTAAAATTTTAAAATTATTATTCTTTAAAAATTAGAAAATGATTTTCAAAAAGAGGCTAGTATTTATTCTAATATATAAAATTATATCCAATAGCTTAAAATTACAGAAATATTTAAAAATGTAACTTCCTATCCATAAATATTTTACCATCTTCAAAATTGCAATAGCTGAAATATTGTAATATAAAAAGAAGCAAAAGCACATTCCCTGCATCAAAATAACACAGAGAAACACTTGTTTACATGTTAAATTTTGTGACAATTTTAGTGTCAATTAAAAAAAATTTTCTAGGTAAAACTTTTGGTAGCAGATCACTCTATATTGTTACTTATATGCAATGTCTGCAAGTAAAGCTAAACAATTTTGCAAAAACTTTCATGATAAATAAAGTAAGATTTATTTAAATATTTAAATCAATCAATAACAACAAAAATTGTGAAACTGTATAAATAAATAAGAAAATTCGCTTCCTAAAACCAGGAGGTTAAAATAACTATTTCCATAAAATTTTACATTCATTTTTTAAATAATAATATTAATAATAAAATGTTCAGAAAATTTCAATCTTTTATTCAACAGAAGAAACAAGGGGGAAAAAAAAAGAAAATAAAAGAAAAAAAAACTCAGCAACCTCCTACAGATGGTGTAAAATGACTTTGACTCAATTATTTTTGTAAATACATGTTTTTATATAATTTGATCAACATTCTAAATTAAAAGTTTATCTCAAAATAGCCCTTGAGTTCCTTTTGAAGAGGATGTTTATATTAAACTTATACAAACTGACGTTTTCACTGTTCTCTGAATTAATTTTTTCACATAAGTTTTGAGTTCTGTAAACAGTTTAATATTTCTTCTCTGAAACTTTCATTAAAAAATATTCTAACTCTAAAATCTATTTTATAAATAAGTAAACACATTATTCAGTTGCAAAAGCATCATTAATATCACAGAAAATTAAGAAAATGGCAGCAATTTTTGATGTTTATAGTAAAAGAAATAAAAGTTCTCTCCTGATATTTATTCTTCTTAAATAATTCTTATAAAACAAAAACAATTTAAAGGAACTTAAAATAATACTCCAACAATAATGACAAAGAAGCTTCTCTGCAGAATATCAATGACAGAAACTTATATTAGGCGAAAGTGTTTTCCAATTTTCATATTAGCACCTTTCAGTAGAAAATATGAATAACAGATGCCTAAAAAAAAATTTTTTTTTTTTAAACATTGCTCTACATGATATTCTGTGCTTCATGTCCAAAACCAGTCTTTATATTTGAAAATGGACTATCTATTTTAAGTGAAATATTCAAAAAGTAGAAACAATGGAAGAATTGGGATAAGTTTGTTCATAATAAAATAACAGAAATAATATTTATACACAATAGCACATTATATAACCAAAATTCCAAAAGAAAGAAACAAAAAAATGTACGATAGATTCATAACAATATGTATCAGCACTGGAAGACTCTTAGAGGGCAATATATTCATATTTTATTCAAGTAACGGTAAATCATAAATACTTATTAACCTATATAACAACAGAATTACAAATTATATGCAAAATAAAACTTCTACCATCTATTCCATTACATAATATTCAAATCTCTTACTGACTAGTCCAAATAAGAATGAAATTTTAGGTAACAAATATAATAATGCACTGAATTTCTTTCATATATCACAATATAATTTTGCTTTGTTTCACTTCAGAGACAAATTAACAAATAACACAAAAATCCTAAAGAAAAAAGACAATGAACATCACTGTGTTGTTTTAAACAGCTACATATCATCTACATACCATAATGTGCTCCAATATCACCAAAGCGATTATTTCTCATATACCAGATGCAAATAAAATGTATATAAAAATAATTCACATAAAAATGAAATCCATTGGCTATCAAATATTTCTTTCACCTAGACAGCCTTTCAAACATGTCACATTCATACTTCAAAAGTCTCAATAATTAAAGGCACCTATATATAACTATCCTTTAAACATAAGCCACCAGCAAAATGTACCAAACAAATTTAATTATAAGAAGAGCCATTATATTTATTAAAATAACATCTAACATATCATAAAAAAATAAGCATAACTTAATAAACTTTTGCGGTATCGTCTGATAAGAGCTGGCCATTTTGCACAAAATTTTAAAATAAAATATTAACAAAATAATCATATTTGCACAACAGAATACATATATGTGATGGCAGAAAATTAATTTCTCTTTTCAAAGCTTAAATAATAAAACAATTATAATAAATAATCAGAAAATAGTTAAAAGCAAATAATATCATAAGGCAATATGTTTTTAGTTTAATAAAGCATTATTTTATCACAGTTACTAATATTAGGGTTCAGGATTCCAAGTTACAGAAATTTGTTTAAAATGAAGAACAAAAAATAAGCTTAAATAATGAAATTATTTACAAATAACTCCACAAAATGTATCCTTGCAAGTCTAGAAAACTTGTAGTAATTGTTTTGAATAAAATAACTTGCATTTTTGATGTAATTAAAGCCAATTACTACATTTTTTTTTATGGCTGAAGGAATTAAATACCTTTATTATTTATACTCTCCTTCTCCCTTTAAAAAAAGCAGAAAGAAACTGAAAAGTGTATTTATATATAATAGTATTAATAAAAATTTTAATTTTTTCTCGGTAGTAATCCCAGTTAAAATATATAAAAAAAAAAATCAACAAAAGTTTTTATTTGTATGATTAAAGATAATCATATGAAAGTAAAAAAATCTATTCACAGATTGCATAATAAAATAGTTTCAAGCACTTTAAAAAAGTCTGTCAGCAATTAAGTTGTTTCAGAATTATCAATGATCTTCTTTTGCAGTTGATTCATTTCTTCTTTTAAAGAATTCAAACATTCTTGCAAATTACTGAGAGGCCTAAAATTAAAAATAGTTTTTATTAGGGAAAATATATTTATGGACTAAAACATATATAAAATTTTTATTTTGTTACACTGATTCACAAGATTTTGATATACAAGACTGAATTAAGAATTTCATTCACAATTTTAAGAAAGAAAGCATTAAAGCATATTTTTTAAAAATAAAATCCGAAATACTTAACACACAAATAAAAGCAATAACCATTTATCTACCATACTCTTTTGCATTAAACAATAAATACTATAGGGAAAAAAAGATATTTTAAAAATCTTCCTTATTTATAGTTTAAAGTTTTATGCAGCAAACATTTTGATTAAAATATAGCTTCTAAAACAGAGGGAAGCAACCCCCCCCCCCTTGGAATAGCAAAGCAACCTACTGGACTCACTGAAACTTTTACAAAGTTTGCTTCTTTCAATTTCCTCAAACTTTCAAAATAAAACCCTCACAATACAATGACATTTTCTCAAAATTATTTCAGATGTAATTATGTAATACATTATAATGTTTCTATTTAGTATTAATAAAAACTTTATTTTTTAAAATTGCATTAAAATTATTATTAGTATTATTTGCAGAAAAAGCTTCAAATTTTTTTCTAATCTAGAAAGAATTACACTTTGAATAAGATTAAGTAAATTTACTCTAAAAGCAAAACTGCATGTATTTCATTAAATGTTTAATAATATTTTATCAATCAATGTTGCTGATTTCCAAAAGGAATTAAATAGCAACATATGAGTATGAATAATCATCCCTTTAAATTAACAAAACATTGCCAACATCAACTCCAAGAGTGTCAAATCTGTGATTCACAGTAAACGTAACATTATGTCAAAACTTTTAATAAAAATCTTGTAGCTTAATTTTCGAAATTCTTATTTTTACATAATAATTAATAATTGAAAATTAGTATCTAAAATAATTTTAATATTTCTGCGTACTTAATGGTACACACAATTAATTTCACTCAGGAAGTAAATGTCCTTTCACATTCAAAATCACTGATTTTAACTTATAATTAGCTTTGAAAATAATTACTGCAGACAAGATATATCTTGAAGTGGGAAAGATTTTAGCACAGAAGAGTCGACAATAGTCAAGAAGAAAGCATTAATTATGTCACTTAGCTCTCTTTTTATTTCTTAGCCCTTGTTATTCTTTGAAATAAATCTATGTTTCAATAAACATATCTGTGGTCCTTATAAACTAAAACTTTGTTTATTGGGACTGTACCAGCAACTGGTTCGACACTTTTGATCTAAACAGAGCTGTAAAATAAAAGGAAAGTTGCTTCAAACTGATGTTCACTGATTTGATTTGATACATAGAATTTTACTCACCTGCTCTCTGATAAATGCATGCTCTTTTGAAGAAGATCATTAACATAGGCTTCATCAAATGAAACTTCAGGATCAGGAATATTTAAATGAATAATTGGTCCATCACTTGATGCTTTATTCTCAACCCTGAGAATACCCTTTGACTATACAAAATAAATAAAATAAAATGTGGTGCAATTGATGAAAAAAGTCATGTTAATCATTTTTTCAAGGGAAAAAAGTTTCTCCTTTATGCATTAAAGTTGCTTTGATTCTTTATATCATAGTTAACAAAGATAGTGAAAATAATTGTTACCATAAATCACTAAATGGATTTAAATATCTTTAAAAATATTTCCTACCTAGCTTTGCATAAATGGAGGCAATATTATTTAATTGATTACTAGTCAAAAATAATTTTTTACAACTTATTTATGTATAAATATTATGTCTAAGAGAAAATGACAATTATATAAACAATTTGGTTCAATTTTCACAAATTTAATTCACTCCAGCTTTCTATTTAAATTTAATAAATATGTCAATCAATATAGGAAATTTTTTATATCAAATCTCTTAAATTAAGAGTTGTTTTCCGCAATAGATATGTACTGAGAATAAATTTCTTTTTCCTAAAAAAGAACGGAGAAAATTAAACCTGGATACATCTATTTATATACAATATTTTGGTCAATTGTAAAAGTAAAAATATATATGGTATTTGAAAATGGTTATGCTGTAATTATTGTTTTGCTTTGACTATGCTTTCATTATTATTTAGTCATTATTATTTACATTTTCCTTATTGGATTCCTTCTAACTTTTTAAAACTAGAATTTGTTAAGCTATTCTTTTATATTTTTTAACATTTGGCTGAATGTGAGGTGAGACTGATAAAGCCCAAACATTAACTTTTAATGTGTTGGTTCTGACTCTGATAGGTAACTGAAACTGTTGGAATTCCATATGTTTTAGGAATGGTTTTTTCAATCTTTTATTCTCTTTGATAATGAAAATTTTTTTTCTATTGATCAGATTTGAATTTTTAAGACAATAATGAATTAACTTTATTTTTTATATACTATAATTTTATTCTGCACTGCAATGCAATTCTTGTTAATAAAATTTATATATTATATTTTATTATATATAAATGGATTCTTTTTAAATATTTGAAGTATTAATTTTTTAAATTTTATTCTTATATGCTGTTATTATTGTTTTGAGTTTTTAATAAGTGGCTTTTAGGAATGATATGTATGTTTACTACTGATAATTAGTATTTAAGTTATTATTAACCATTGGAATTAAATTTAAAATTTTTTTTATTTGCTCTTTCTATATAATTTCTCATACTTTTATCTTGCATAGGTATGCAACACTAAATATATTAATTTTTATCAATAAATGTCAAGTAAATTCAAACATGAATTCAGAGATAATATTTATTTACCTCATGAAATATAAACAAGAACTGAAACTTTTCTTACCTCTAACTCTGCTAATTTTGATTTTAAGGCTTTTCTAAGTTCTATAACTTTAGATTGATAATTAAATTTCTCTTTCCTTGTATCATCAAGCTCTTTTTTTAGTTTCTCTAAGAGGAACTCAGTTTCCTGTAAAATAATAAATGACAATAACTTTAGCTGAAAAATAATTCAAAGTTACATTTCCTTTTATTATATATCAATCATCTTGACTTTTGAAATTAAAATAAAAGTAAAATATGAAAAAATGCAATTTAATAAAAAAAACATGTTTTAATATAAATATGTGATAATATTTAAACATTTTCTCATATATTTTTTTTATTATTGCATTACATACAAGATTTCTCAACTTACAAAACAAGTCCGAATTCTCATTCCTACTTAGATTCAATTATTGCAAAGGAAAAATATCCTTCCTCCTAATTGTGCACCCACAAATCTATAACTGTCACAAGATAAAATTCAATTTGTATAAGATTTTACTGGTATAAGCTCTTTTTTTAAGTAATTATTTTAGCAGAAGATAATTTTTTCAAACATTAAGAAATAAACTGAACTACAGTTCTAAAAATAATCTGACATCTCAAATAATGTCCAAATGAAAAAAACAAAAAACAAAAACAGAAATGTCACTTGTACTAATTTGACAATTAGTACAAGAGCACTGCCTCTCATTTATCTGCATGTGATGGACAAATTGCTATATAAAAACATATTTATGTGCACAAAGTTGATTTATGATAGTAATATTTAAATTAATTTTATTGTTTTGATTTTATAAATTTATATCATCCCTTTCAATATAGGCTAATTTTAAGAGTGCAGGAAATAAAATGATTCCAACTTGACTTCCTGGATAATACCACCTAATAACTGTCACTATTGCCTAGATGGTGTTTTTACTTGAACGTAAAATACAATTAATAAACAAATAAAAAGCAATGTTCATACCAATAAGAGGATTAATCTATAATAATCCTCTTATTGGTATAAAATCATAGACTATACTGGTGTATTAAATCTAATAATTTGGCCCATTTACTTTTGACACCAAATTCATGTCACAAAATATTGCTGAAAGAGGATTTCATTTCTTTCCTTTCTATCTTTTGCCTCATTGAAGAAACAATAATGATTATTTCTATCAGTTTTCACTTCATCCTTCTCTCCCTAGCTAATATTTTATATTATTTGCACAAATAAAATAACAAAGCCTTTTTTGTTTATCTAAATAAACTTGATTTGGATAACAAAACAAACAATGTTAAAATGGGAAACAATGCTGAGATAAAATTGTGTTATCCTAACAACAAAACTTATTTTTCATTTTTAGTTCAGAAATATATAAAGTTATAAAACATTTTTGCATCTGCTGCGATACATCCATAAATAAATTTGTTGAAGAAACAAAACAAAACAAATTCAAAATAGTTGTTTAATTTAACAGGAAACAATGCCACAATTGTCGAACATCAGTTTTTCCTATTTTAACAATAAGGTCCTTTTATTAAATTGGAGAGAAAAGACAAATTGGGCAATTAAAGATGGACAAAGGTAGAATGAATTACCGGAAATTAACATTTTTTTGCTATTAGTATTTTCAGATACAGAAACAGACCTGCATATTTTTCTTCAATCCTTCCACTTCTCCACAATGCCTTTCTTCAATCAAATTGATCTTTTCTTGCAAAGCAGCAGCTTCATTTGTCTTTTCTTTCAAACGCCAGCTGAGTGCCTAAATTATAATCAAAAGAATTTTATAAGTTATAAAATACAATATTCAAAAAAATTATATAAATCAAGCAACATGCTCTTGCCAAACAAATATACACGAGCTATTCACAAAAAATATTTTTTTATAAATTTCAATGTATTAAAAAAAATTCCTAGAATTCAAAAAAGTTTTTGCGGTAGAAATCTCAAGGATCTTACAACAGTTTTTGGATGCTATTGTTCGAATGGCAGAGACTATTATTAAAAAAGAGTATAATGTGAATACTTTTAATAATCAGTATTTATTATAATAAAGCAAATACTTAATGCAAAATATCTTAAAAATTTGTATTATAAATTAGTATTTAAATACTGTTTGAATTCATTCAATCAGTTATATTATTAATAACTATATTAATGAAAAGCTGTCATTATTTTACTAATATCCATTTTGCTTAATAGAGTAAAAGTTGATTTAGTGAATTCAAATAATCAACACTAAAATATTTTTAAAAGTTCTTTTTATTCAAGTTATCCTTACAATGGAGATAATGATTCTTTTACTCTTAGTGTTATAAACATTTTTTTTGAGGGGGGGGAGGGAAAATTTCAAAACTGATGGATTTGGACATTGGCCTTTTTTTTCTCAACTACACGAATACATTGTTATATTTTTTTTCTTAACTCTTTTGTACTATTAAATCACCGTTATATTTGACATTTTATAAACATAAAAATAAATGTTTTGCATAAAACTAATGTATAAAAAGAAGTTAAAGGGAAAATAATTTTCAAAATCTTACTTTTATTTGCTCAGCTAATGCTGGATCTCGTGCTTTTACTTCTTCTAATTCTTTGTTAAGCTTTTCCACTATATTGTGCTGCTGCCGAATTTCTGTTTGAAAATATTCTATTTCAGCTCTGTGTTTCAATTCAGCTTGAACTTTCAGAGCTAATTCATTTTGTAAAGTAATTATTTCTTGCTTCTTTGAATCAGCAATTTGATTGGCTTGCTCCAAGGCAGATTTCAAAGACACCAGATCTCTCTGCATATGAGAATTAGCTCTCTTTTCATGAAAGATCTAAAAATGAATGAAGTTGTTAATTAAAATCAACTGAATAATAAAAAAAAGATATTTAAAAACTTATACGAAAGGATTAATACAATTCAGTAAGAAATTTAAAAGAAAATGAATGGCATTAAACAATATATTCTTTTCTTTGAAATTTACATTTTCACAATTCTTTATCTCCAAAAATGGTTAAAAATGTCCATTATTATTTTACATGTTTAATTAATTGCACTTAAAATACATAAATGTTTTATTTTTACAATTAACAACTTTAAAACACATGTTTCATTCACATAGGACTGAAGAAATGGACACAGAAAGTAAATTTCAATTAACAAGTCACCAAGAAAGAATTTAATATTTCAAGCTATCAATAAGATTACCAATGACTGATTAAGAATCACATTTCTGTAATAACTTTAATCAGTAATATGAAAAAATAAAGAAATACATATGTATATATGAAATCATTCAGTAATATTAAGACAAAATAATTCTAAAACTGAACATAGCCATTTCAATAAATAACAAATATTATATATATGTGGGTGTGATGGGTTTTAATGCATCAGTCCACTTGAATTAGCTTATTCTTTTATTTCTTGATTAACAAATGATGATTCGGATGGTTTTTACAAATGGAATTCAATGATGAAGAAGGAATTTATATTACATGAAGATGGACAGTTGATGTCGTTCAAAGGATCTTTCCCACCTACGCGTGGTGCACTGGCATTTGCAGAGGAATTCTTCAACGCAAGAATTCCAGTTTCGGCCCTTTTTCAGAGTATCACGTCTTCTCGGTTTCCGGTCGCACCCTTCTCGGCGGATGTCCGTTTTCTCCCCTCGTCTAGCGAACTCTGAACTCTGCCCTCCAACTGCTGGCTATCACCGGAAGAATGCAGAGCGCCCTCTCGTGAAGTTAATTTACCATATATATTATATATATATATATATATATATATATTCTTTGATCCAATACAGTGCTGTTTCAGATTTGCATAGATATAAGCATTTCATATACACTTAGATATAAATACTAACTATAGAGCTAAAACATTTTAGTTGATTCTCTATTTGTATAGCAAGTCTCCTATTATAAAATTTTCAGAAACTAATAACAGAAGAATTAAAACAAAAAACAAACAAAAAAAACAGCAATTATTTTTTTACCTGTTGTCTTAGACTTTTAACTAATGCCTTCTCTTTGTTTAAATCCGTTTCAAAATTTGAAATCTGCAGTTTTGAATTACTGTCTAAGTCTGCAAGTTGACCTTTTAGCTCATCAACAAGACAAGATAACTGAGCTGCATAAGCATCCTTTTCTGATAGCTTAGTTTCCATTTCTGCCAATCTCTGTTTGAGCATATTACATTTGTCAGAAAAGCCTGAAAATGCAATTTAAAATAATTATTTTATATAAAATAAGCAAAAGTATTTTGTTAACAGAAAGTTACTTAAATAAATACTTAAAAACACTGTTTTTAATAAAAGCTTTTGTAAAAAAGTTATTTGAATTAGGGGGAAAAAAAAAAGACTTTTGAAACATTTTGATTTGACCACACATCTTAAGCACATTAAAATACTGCATTTTTACATTTATGAAGTAAAATAAAGCCATTCATAGTTCAATACAAAATTACTGGGAATCCCAAGACATCTCAAGGGTTTAAAAGAATACTTGAATTGTTAAAAGAACAGCTGAATAGTTGGAGAATTTACAGTGGGTATCTTTTATAATAGCTACCAAATAATTAATTTTTAAACATTTAGATAGAGGCATATATTTCCAAATGGAAAAATGCTTTAAATGAGATATTTTATGTAGTTTGGACTTAATGAATGGAGTTCTGTTAAAAAATTAGATATTACAATTTTTGGTTCACTATAACAATAGCACTAATGATGAAATTATGTTTCTCTTTTTTTAACATTATACTGAAAGAGTGCAAGAGTAATTTGAATGGTATATACAAGAAATATATACCAAGATTAAAAAACATTCTCAATTTTAATTTACTAAGGTAAACAGAGAAAACAGAATAAGTTACTATATTTATTATGCAGCAAGAAACATTGCTTTATAAAACACTACAAAAACCAAACTAAAAACTTTTAAATATGAAAATTAAATTTCTACAAAAATAAACTAATTATTAAAGTCTTTGAAGTAAATACAACCTTTTAAGTTCTTTGTTTGCTCTCTTAATACAATGAGCTTTGAACCAGAATATCTTATATCATGAAACAAGTTTGAAGACTGACAATTTGGATATAAATTAGAAAATAGAATTTAATAAATGAGATTTATAGTTAGGCTCAATTGAATTCAAGATCTCCATGGAATGAAAAGTCTAGAATGGGAGTTTTTTAGTGGGCAAATAAGAAAGCCCTCTTCTTACATTGTATGTGGGGATATCTTATCTTCCCTAACTAGCAATAAACCTACTCATAATGAATATGACGAAACAACAGGACAAAGATGTGATATTACAACTGGTATTAGAATCCAGCAGATTCATGCAGTGAAGAAAGAGAAATCTCAATGGTTTAGCGATACCATATATGTAAAAATCCATAAGTAGAAATCTACTGATATACATCTGTATAGTGCATAAGAAAAGATTAAAAAAGAAATTATGGTAAGTTTATTAAGGAAATAAGCAGGTCTCAAAATTCCATATTACAAAAGTTTTTTAGCAGTCATTGTGTTGGAACATCCATCATCCTTGCAAAGCTTGGAAATCAACAATGTATATTATCTTCTTGCTTGATGACAGTTCAAAATTTTAAAGTCTTACCAAAACATCTAAAAAGTAGCTTCAAAATGGGAAGTTAGCCTGACTAAACTAAGCTAAGCTAAAATATTTTGCGGTAGGGAGAAAAAAATTAATAAATAAAATGGATCATCAAAATCATGTTAATTACGAATCACCTTTATTAAACAAAAATACTTACCAATAGCCTTTCCTTTTTCTTTTTCTAGTTCAATAATTATATTTTCACTCTTCTTTAGTTGCAAAATTTTATCTTCTAATAATTTCTTTTGCTCATTCAACTGAGCTTCCAAATCTGAAAGTTTGTTTTCACCATTTATCAAGGAATCAGTACCTTGAATTTTATCTAAATAATATGCTTCAGAAGAATTTTCATTGAAACCACATATTTTTTTGCTTGTTTCTAATTCAGCTCTTAGCATTTTGCACTCTTTGATCTTGTCTTTTAATTTTTTACAGAGGAAAGCCTTACTTTTTGAAATTAACATTTGCTTCTGGTCTTCCAATGGAGTTTGCATTTCAATCATTTGTTCTTTAAGATTTCCATCAGTACATTCTAATGAGTCAGATTTATCTGAAATATACGATGAATTTCTAAATTTATTTTCAAGTTCTTCTAATTTTCTTACGAAATCTCGATTTTCTTCCGTTAACAAATTTATTTTGTCATCTTTTTCTTTCAAAAGCTTCTTCAAATTATCTGTTTCACTTTCAAGTTTAACTTTTTGTTTAGATAAATTCTCTACAGTTTGCTGATAATTTATTAAATCTTTGCTATATACGTTAAGTACATTTTCTACATCACTTTTCTTCTTTCTCAAATCATCATACATAACATTTCTGTTTTGACTTTCTGATAATGTTTGCTGCTCAAATTCTTTACGTAGTAACAATAAGCTTTCTTCATTTTTCCTTACAGTTTCTTCTAGCACCTTTTTCTCTTTCAATAATTGCTCAGCTAAAGATGTTTGAGATATTAATTCTGCTTTCATATGCTTGAAATTGCTCTGAAACTTATTTAAATTTTCACTAACCGTTTTTAAAGATTCATGTACAACGCGTTTTTCTTCATTGGCTGATGCCAAAGCAACATCTGCTGCAGTTCTTTCCGCTTTCAAAGTACTAATTAAGTCCTCAGCTCTTCGCAAATCAGATTCTGAATGATTTAATTTAGTCTTGATATCATTTATTTGCTGCATTAACTGTTGTATACTTAAATCTTTATCACTTGATGATTTTTGTAAAACAGTTAGTTGTTTATTTAATTCTGCCTTTTCTTTCACTAAACTTTGGATATGCTTCGATTTTTCTTCACAATCACTTTTTAACATCTTTAATTCATGCTCTTGATTTGATACAGTGAATGACAAATTTGTCAACTGGGATTTTTCTTCTTCTAGCTTACGGATCCGTTCAACAAGTACAGCTTCAGCAGATCCTTTGTCCTTTTGGATGTCATCAAAGAGGGATTCACGTTCTTTCATATCTGCTTCAATGGTTTCAAGTTGCTTCATCAAGACTTCTTTTTCTGCAACTGCTCGCTGTTGTGTAAGAATCAATTCTTGCTTAAGCTGATTTCTTTCTGCTAAAATCTTTTCAAGGTTATTACTGAGAAGGGATTCATTGCTTTGCACAGATATCAATTGTTGATGCAATTTATTTCTGCTGTCCTGAGCAGAATACAGCTGCTCTTGAAACCACTCTTTAGATTTTTGTAAAGTATCCATTTCCAACCGAACATTTTTAACTTCATTTTCTAGTTGTATTTTTCCTTGTAATAATATTTGCACTTCAACATGGAGCTCAGTAATTTTCTTTTTCAAACCAGAAATGGCACCATCTTTCGATTCCAAGTCAACTTTCAATTCCTCACAGTTTATCTTTGCTCGAGTAGTAGCTTGTTCACTTTCAGAAATATCGTCTTTCAGAGCTTTAATTTCTGCATTTTTAGCTTCAATAATACTTTGGTATTCTTTGATTACATTATCCCAATTCTTGTGTTCCTTTGTCTGAACATCATACATCATTAAGGCATTTTTCTTCTCGGTATTTATTGCATCTATTTGACTCTGCAAGGATTTTAACTGTGCTTCATATGCAGTTGCCAATGAACAATAATGTTCTTTTTCTTTAATTAAATCATTCTGTTCTTGCATTACACTTTCCAAACGACCTTCTAATGTTGCTTTTTCACGAAGGAGTTGAAAGTTGTAAGAGTCATCAGTCTCTGTGGCTTTATTGGCTGTTATTTTCATTGCAGTATTGTCTGAATCCTTCATTTCAAAAGAATTTAATTTTTTACCTGTAACTCTATCTGAACTTCTTTTAAAATTGATTTTTGATATGTCCTCGGAAATATCAGAAGATCTTCTGAAATGCAACATGTCATCATCAAAGCCACTTATTTCAGAGAAATTTGATTCAGTCTCAAAAGCTTCTGAACATAAAGATTCCACTTCAAACTTTTCAGAAACACTTGATTCAGTTTCATAGTCTACTGAACTTTCTGGATAAAATTCATAATCAGAATGAATATTTGTAGAGTTATATTTTGAGTTTTTATTTGATTTCCTTGATGAATGCAATTTTGGCAAATCAGTTTCATTTGTTCGGTGACTTTTTTTGTGTCCTAAACTATTAAGACTACTCTGACTACTACTTTTGCTTAATACACTACTGTGTTTGTCAGAAATCCTTTTTTGGCTTTTATAAGAAAATTCATTATTTATATCCGAAGACGTGCTTGAAAACCAAGAATGTTTCTCAACTGTTGAAGATATGACTTCAGGTGGATATCGGATAAGTTCTGGTTTAGCTGCAGATTCAGAAACTTTTGGTATGTCTCCACCATCATTCTTCATAGATGATTTTGATATCGATTCAATATCTGCACTTGGTGCAACTTTTAAATTGCCCTGCTGCAGTCGAAGCTTGGTATTGGCTACAACTTGAGCAACAATATCAGCTGATACTGGCTTCACACCAAAGTTTCCTAGAAAAAGCAAAAAATTAGTTTCATATAGAAAGATAATCATTAAAAGCTGCAAAAGGATTCATAAAAGGCTATTTTTATTCACTTCACAAGTAATATTTCTCTATGAACTATTTCTTTCCATTAAACATTAACTAATTCCATTTAAATGAAATACAATATTCCCTTGATTTTGAAATTTCAAAGGAACTAGAAGTATTGATTAGTATTGAAAAAGGTGAGGAAATAAATTCAGAGGAAAACATTATATGCATAGAACTTTTAGACTTTAATTAACTAACATTGTATTTACAATATTAACAAACATTTGTTTCTAATAAAAAGCACAATTACTTTTTAAAGCTGGAATATATAATTTAAGATGGATTTCTGCTTGCATCTCTTATTCCATATATCCCTGTTTGTCTTTAAAATGCATAAAGATTATTATAATTATTTTTAACCTTCTCTAAAAATAATGATATGGTTATTCACAGCATTTCTGGTAGAATGTGACACCATTGTACTTCCAATTTTTTCTGGCTTAAACAACATTGCATGGCATATAAACAGTAAGAAACATAAAATTTCATAAGTGAAAACTTAAGAATTTTAATACATTGTGAACATCAGAATATGAGAAGTTGCTGTAAACTAAAGAAAACGGAAAAAAAAAATTGGAAAAGAAAAATTGGATAATAGAAAGTAAAATTTGGGTAATACCATATTTCATTTCCATTTTTTAAAGCGTTTTTACAAAAGAAGAAAGAAATAATTAAGTATACTTTGACACAAAAAATTCAGAATTTATCATTTAGAAACAAATGGATTCACTTATCTTACTAGTAAAATTAGCAATTCAAATGGAAAAAACAGTGTTTCCAAATGTATAATATTGGTATAATAAATAAAACAATGTAACACCACCTTACCTATAACACTATGTTGTAGAGCCAAAGCTTCACTTGCAATAGACATAGAATGTAATGGAGAAGTTGGGCTCAAATTTTCTTCCATATTATTCTTACTGTTTAAATCAGATGATGATTGAAAAGCATCAGAATTAAAATATCTTTCTGCTTCTTGGCAAATGTCAGGATTATTCTGATTAATATAATGAGCAACCTAGTAAAGAAATTTTTTTTAAATAATTATTTTTATCATAATTTAAAAACATTAGAAAATATAAGTAAGGGACGAATAATAACATTTATAAATTATAATTGCCATGAATAATAAAGTGACAGTTGCTCAGAAAGTAAGGACTTTGTATCTGGACAAGGGTGAGATGGAAGGAACTTTTCTGAATCATTCTTAACCCACTAATGCCTAATGTCCTCATTCTGTTAACTCTTGTTTACCAAATACTATGTATTCCAAAACTCATCAACAAGTTTCATCAGATACATGCCCATCAACACATTTTGATGCCAAAATGCCTCTTTTTTTCATTGCTTTAATTTTTTAAGTAATGCAGGAAATATAGAAAACCTATGTGTTTTTTTTATATATATATATTTCCTTATATTCTTCTATTTTTATTTATAAAAAGAGACTTAGAATTTCTTTTTAAATCAACCTTTTGATAATTTTCAAAATAATAAACATTTTTTTTTTTTTTTCATAAATTCAGTTTTAATCTTGTTCTTTTTAATATGGTTTACAAGAATTTTAATGAAACTTATGCCTTTAATTAATTTGGATATTAACAGGTTTGGACACAAAAATAAAAAAGTAATAGGGAAGAACAAGGTATCTATAAATTAAAAATCCTTGTTTAGAGGCATTTACAACTAAAATAATGAATGGAATGAAACTAAATTTCTTATAAAGACTATGGAATGCAAAGGAAAATGAATTCATAAAAAAAAAAAAAAAAAAAAAATTGTATCATTGACACAAGAGATTTTGGTGCTGTAACAATAAAAATTTATCAAAAATTACAACGAATACCTAAAAATTGATTATTGAAAATTTCATTAAAGTTTGAAATATAAAGAAAAAATTTGTGCCAGTTACAATGATTATACTAATAGTTTCTAAAGTTTCCAAGTTTTAATTGAGAGTTAAAAATTGTTATGTCAAAGAAAATAATCATATTTCATAATTAAAAGATGTTTATTTCTTTAAATAAATTCATCAATTAGTTTTTTTTTTTTTTTTTTGTTTAAGACAAATTTTTAATAATTTTTTAAAGGCATAGCTTTTTATTACAGAACAAATGTTTAAAAATTACGTAAGTGAAAATAACTAAAGTTTTTAAATCCTTTCACTAAAATAAACTCATTCATTCATTCAAAAAAAAAAAAAAGTTTGAGACTTTAAATTTACTACATGTATTCAGAGAAACCCCCATTCTCCTTTTTTAAACTTCACTCTCTCTTACATCTAAAATGAACATTTTGTAATTATGGAAATAAGCATTTACTTATCAGAATCAAACAGAAACTCAATGTTTAGTATTTAATTACTTTTTGTCTTTTGTGATGAAATTTTAAAATAAGAAATTATGAAAGAAGCCAATTTATACAATGTTGTTATGAAATAAAATTTTTAATACTTTTTTTAAATTTGAATATGAAATATTACAAAACTTTTAATCATTATATATGTTTAAAAGGATTTAATAATTTTAAGAAGATATATACATTTAAATGTACTTTAAAAGCACACACTTTACAGTGCCCCAAAGAATTGTATATACTTTTAAATAACAATTAGATATATAACAAGTTCCATAATTTAAATACTTTATCATTTATCAAAAGTATTTGAATAGTTTACCATTACTGTTTGGCAAGGCAGTGTTAATAATGTCAAAATAGAAGGAATCATGAATGTTCTACTACTCATTAATTGCCAGTTAAGTGCATTCTCTTTCAATCACTACATTCAATTGTTTTCCAATTGTAATTATTGTGTTTTAAATGGCCTATATGTATATATAATAAATTCAATTTATTTGCATTCTTAAAATTTCCAAACTATCTGAATTTAAGCTTAATAAAGCAACAACTTACAACTTGCATGGGCATTTGGAATTTCTCAGAGACTGATTTCAGTAATTTAATTGTCTCAGATTAGACTGCAATATCATTGGAAAAACTCAAACCTAAGAAAAATTTTTGCTCAGCTATATCTACAAAAAATTCTATTTTGAAGTGATACAAGCACTGAATGCATGTCCATATCTATTTTTTACTGTTTTCAGCTTTGCTATGATGACAGTAAACATGATTCTGATCATGAATTTAACACTGCTAAAAATTGGATCTTTTCCTTAAAAAAAGAATGAAGCTATCAATTACAGACAACTCACAGCCTGCAATAGGTATATCGAATCAATAATAAATATGAATGTGTTCGTGCTCCTCTACAAACTAGAAACCAAATTTTGCAGATATGTACCTTGAAGGCTTAAAATGTGCACATCAGAGAAATTCTTTGAAAGCTTCAATTAGAATTTTTTAAATTAAAAATTAGTCAAATTTCGACATTTTTTCCACAAAAAATTCTGTAAATATCACAGTACAAAAATAAATTTCATACTGTGTCAATGTTTTAAAAAAATTTCTCTTTAATGATATCAATTTTATAGTAAGGCAGCTTTTCTCTAAACTTCGACAATTTAAAAATATATATATATTTTTCTTTCTAATTTCCAACAATAAATTGCATTAATGCTCCGAAACTCAAATTGGTTTCATTATTTCATGAAATATTTCATGACATGATTTTCTTCAATTGTTGAAGACTATCTCTTTAATATCTGTGTAGTCTAGAAGACAAATAAAAAGTAAATTAGAAGATAATTTACCCAGATATATATCTTTAATATCTCTATGATGTTATGGGATTAGCCTCCATTAGAAAAGTTTATGTAAATTATGATAAAAAAAATGTGAATCGTAGAAATGTTGTGTATGACTTATAATGCTGTTATTCATTGAATGGGTTGTGCTATGGTACATATTAATTCCATTAATGCTGATTTGCACACTTTATTTGGTACATCATTTTCCTTCATTGATATATCATTTATTGACAAAGAGAGCTATATAATGCTCCCCTTTTGCAATTGGGGTCCAATATTCTTCAGTAAAAATGACTTTTTTTTACTATTTGCCTGAACATTTAAAGTTTTTATAGAGATTTTAGAAGTACCCTGCATTGCACCAAACACGAAAAAAATATTTTGATATAATCCAAAAGTACTCTTACTGAAAAAGTAGATATCATTAAATACAGAGAATTATCAAAATTTATATCCTTGCATATAATAAAGATAAATAGTTGTGTGTTGGTGCTCTACAGGCCAGACTACAACTAACAAATTTGGCAAATGCATGCTTTGGAGAATAAGAATACACACCATGGAATTAATTCATTTTAAGTAATAATTAAGCACATTTTAAGCATTTTCTTCGGATAATTTTTAAAAATGTAATTGCATAAAAATAAATCTTGCACTGTTTCAGAATTTTAAGAAACTGTCTTTTTAATGAAACAAATTTTATAGTTGTGCAAATTTTTCCAGAATTTAGATAATTAAAAAAAATTTTTAAACTTAATTTCCAACAAACTGCATTACTATTTAGAAATTCAAATGTTTTATTGTTTCATGAAATATTTCATCACATAATTTTCTTTCATTGTTGAAAGTTGAAGAAGGATTCTGTTTAATATCTGCATAGTTTAAGAGACAATAAAAAAGTTGTCATAATATTGCGAAATTTAGAAGGATATTTGAAAAACACATTTACACTTTTAAAGGTTCTGATGTCATGGGATTGATCTCCATTGGAAAAGTCAATGTGCAGAATGAATCATTTACAAGAAAAACAATTAACATTAGGTGGCTTTAATATCTGACAATTTGAAGGAATCAAGGATATGAAGTTATATTTAAATGATTTAACTGAACTTGATCCCTGCCAATATCCCTAGCAAACTAGCTGGTTCACCAAAAGAGACCTAGGAAATTCAACTTTCCATATTTTAAAAATAAATTCTTTCTCCATGCCTCTTTGAAGTCTAATTATTGTAAGGGATCATTTGATATAGATCTCTTGTATTCTAATAATTTTACAAGCAAAGAAATGTCAAGTAAGGTCTGCAAGAAAAATTGCTATTTGCACATGCACATGATTTTTCTTTCAAATGCACATGATTTAAATTCAGTTTAAATAATATCTGAGATTTAAATTACTCTTTTCAGATTAAAATAAATTCATTTTAACCATTCAATATTCAATTAACACTAGATATTCTTAATAAAATGACCAGCTAATCAAAAGACTTAAAAAGCTACCAATACCATCAGAAATTTACATAATGATTAATTTAATCCTCTAATTTATAAAAAAGAATTATATAAATTTTGTAATCACAAAAAGTGAAAAATTGCTTTAATGAATACGAATTGTAAAATTTCCGCATAAGTTATTAACATGTATATACTATTTTTAGGATGCCTACTATATTATACAAAATTTCATATCTAACAATCAAAGAAATTCCTTTATGCATAAATAACAAATAGATATAATACTAAAAGATATATTTATAAAAACAATAATGCTGTTTCCTTATTTGTGTTTTCAAGAACAATGATAAAAAAACAATAGCAGGAAAACAAAATATAAAATGTTGTATTTACCGCAAGAGGTATAGTAGGATAACTAGATTGCAAATCTTTTATGTTCGAAAGCTCGTTTTCGGTAGTGAGATCAGGAGTTTTGTTTGAGGTTGGAGGTGGATTTTGTTTATTCTCCATTATATGGTTTTCTTTTGTGGTAAGAGAACTATAGGACTTCCATTCGTCTACAAAATGTCAAATAATCAAACAAGGTAGTACACAACATATGAAACAAAAGCATCAAACTGAACCTAATCACAACTCAGTACAAATGGTTTCTCAGAAAAATAAATTAAACAAAATAAAATGACATTTTTAACTACAAAAAAAAAGTAGTGAAACTATATAGTATAATAATAAAAGTTTATCTTCATGGGGAGTGAAAAATTAATATTCATTCAAATGTAGAATTAACATAAATCTAAACTGAAAAACTAACATAAAAAAAATTTAAAAATACAATTAAACATAATTTTTTTTCCCAGGTTGATTGCACAAATATAATCAACTTATATGAGAATTCTCTCCTAATCTGTTTTTTTTTTTTTTTTTAAGAAAATTTTCTTGTCAAATGAATAATACATCAGCTACCATTTTAAATTAAAAGAAACCTTTTTTTTTTAAATATCATTAAAAGAACCCCACCTCAAATTTTTCCTTAACTGCAATACATATGCTATCCATTAAATGAAGGTGGTTCCAATTCTTCGAAATTAATTTGTTTATCTTTTAATACCTGACAAACTGTTTTATTACCTTCTTCTACTGACTATCCAATGCATATGGGATAAATTAATTGCTAATGATATAAAATAAGAAAATGCAACTTAACTGGAAATCAGGTAAGAGATGTCTGAAATCTGGGCAATTAAATATCTGCGATGGTAAAATAGGAACATGAAGTGGAAAAGAAAAATATGTTTAAAGGATGTGAATTAGTTTCACAAAATTTCTTACAACTATCATTTATCAATGCTTGATTCATTGATTTATTACCTAACCTTGAGATTAAACCAAGATTATTCTGATGAAAATGGGCTATAGAATTTTTTGTAATTAAAAAATGGTCAAGGAATAGAAAAATGTTGGAGAAATCTTTAGTTAGAAATTTGGCACAGTACTTCACTTTAATTTTACTTTGTTTCCTCACATATTTGTTCTACAAAATAAGAGAATAAACAATCTTTCAAAAACATACTTTACATCTATATCATGGTACTTAAAAAAGATTGAATTAACGAGACATTTTACAATTATTACATAAATATATAATTATCAAGAAGAAAATATTTCTAATTACCTTTAATTTCCTTTTCATCCAGATAGTTTTCATTTTTTGTGACAAAATCCACATTAGGGTCAACAACACTTGACAATGAGTCGAGAGATGAATTTAAAGAAGTTTCGTCGGACTGAAAACTGAGTTGCTGAACAGAAAACTGGAAAGCAGCCATTAGAAATTAACACACCATCCATTTGAATATCTTTATGCCAAGATGTGAACCAACTGTGAGCAATATGATAAAAGTTTAGAAGATTGAAAGATAAAACTCCATTTACAAGTTAATTTATTTTTAATTTTACATTTTAAATTATATGCACACAATTATTAACTATTAGGTAACTTTGATACCCAACAGACTCATTGGGAATGTTTGTGGTGTTGAATTTCAACAAATTTCTTTTATGATGTTTACTATTGCCATAAGTAAGTAAATTTATAAATCAGATTGTGATAAACATTAAAATTCCATTTTGTTTATTTTTTGCACGAGCCTTGATAATACAGTTGAGTCTATTGACATGATAATGCTGTTACAGGATAGAATCTGTAGTAGATAATTATCCAGGTAATCCATTTTCAAGCTGCACAAAGTCTATACTTGTAATTTAAATTCATTATAAATTGTACAGTTAATAAGTAAAGTTCTTCTTCCTTAGTTTTTAGCGAAGAAAGAAAATCCCGCAGTTAAATATCTGATGAAATAATAGAAACAGTTTGAAATTTATAGAGGCAGTGCAAAATATTGTTAAAAATGATGATAGGGGAAAAACCTTTCTTTTTTTAAATTATTAAAGTTCAGAAGAAAATGTATGAAAATTTAATTGGCATCTATAAAAAGACAACTTTCTAAATTTTAAAATGTGTGACAAAATTTTTTTGTAATAATATTTTTAGAAGTTATTATAGAAAAACTAAATAATAAATTTGTAAATACAGATTCTAATTAAAATTACAAAAAACTTCAAAGTGCAAATTATCATTTTTCAATGTGCCAAATATGGAAGCTCTAAGCTAAATGTCTCTAAGCTTAGTTCATTAAATGCCAACAAACAAACAAATTACTTTTTTATTTTAGTGGAGATGGAAAAAAATTCCATTACATATAGATTATTAACTTGAAGTCCATAATGAAAATACAAGACATTCTTTATCTAATTTTAAGAAATCTTATATCACTTAATGTATCAATTTGTAAATTTAATATATAATATTTGCTTTTGAGAAACAAATAATTTGGAAAAAAATAACACTCATTAAATACTATGGTATTAAATATATATTTAGTATAAATTTAGTTTTTTAAATATATATTTAAAATTATTTTAAATATATATTTAAAATTATTTTAAATATATATTTAAAATAATTTTAGTATAAATATAATTATAAATTTAACTTCCCAAGGTATCCCCCCCCCTACAGTTACTGTTAGTGATAACAGGACACTTAAGTTAAAAACAAAAGAAATCAATTTTAAAGCCACACTGAAAAACGGGAAATACTATGACGGCACATGCAAAATGGGTAAATATATTTAATGTAATTGATCACTTTTTACATCAGAAATAAATCTGATGTCAAAGTTTCAATGCATATGTATGTCCTACATGAAAGTTCTTAGAACTTTTCTTATTCATGAACCAATTTTGGATAGGAAAAATTTTTTGCACAACTGCTTATATGAGAAAATCCTCACTGTGATATCAAAAAATGAACTGAATAAGATAATAGATAGTTAAAGACAAATCAAATTATATTTAATTAGCAATAATTATTCCCTAATTTTATATAAAAAGCTTTGAGCTGTCTTAATAAATCTGAATGCCCTCAGAGTCAGATATTCAAAACCTATAACTTCACAAAAAGTCTACTTAGTACAATAAAAAACAACAAAAATAAAGTAATTTGTTTAAACAACATGATATGCAGATTTTAGAGATTCCTTTTTTTTTACATATTTCAACTAAATGCCTGTTGATATTTATACAAAAAGTATTAATTCAAAAATATGAATCATCATTGCAAAACATTTTAAATAATCACACATGCACTATAATGTGATTACCGAACTACATCTGATACGACATTATGAGTTGTCATGCATCTATTTAGAATAACATTTATAATATAGGTAACTTCAATTAGATGCATGGTTCAGACTTTTTTCACTGATGTTTTCTGAATGGATACTTTTTAATATACAAATTTAGGCAACATTATAAAACTCGGTATCTGTCAAGTTACAAGCTCTAATCACACTTTTATCATTTTTATTAATATAACTATGATTTTAAAAATGTTTCGTTTTAACAAAAATAAAAAAGTATCTTGAATTTTTTAAAACATCTGCCTACAGTTCATTTAGCTCAATGGATAAAGTAGCCTTGGGGAAGAAAGTCTTCTCACAGTTCATGAAAATCTAGATCGCATCTTTCTATAAGAAGCACAGTAACTCAAAAATATCATGGAAAAAAAAAATACTGAAGAAATAATTGTTTCACTTGATATTGTTGCATTTTCTGGCAGAGGGTAACATAGCTCAGTGAATTCAATTTTATGAAATTTCTCACTTATCAGATAATGCTATAATGCCTGTTTCAAACTGTCAGGCCACTTGAACAGACAAAACAGTATTTTTTAAACTAATAAAAATTCTCATTCAGCTGCTCAAAAGCAAATAAGTCAACCTGACAGGAAGAGTGCAGCTGCAAGTAAAAGTGTTACAAAATTAGTTTGAACAAAATTATTGTAAAACTACCCAACTATGACCACAACTAAGAACTAAAGAGAATTTCAGTGAAATGCATAGCACCAAACAAATTCAACTTATCCTAATAATTTAGTGGAAACATAATTATTTTGATAATGTCTTCCCACAGCATAGGATTTTAGAATCTAGTAACATTGATACATTATTACTTTACCTGACTTGAACCTCTTAAACTTTTTTATTTTCTTTGCATTAGATGACATTTAATCTGGGACTTTTTCGCCATTTTAGTTCAAATGAAAATCCATCAAATACTTGAGACATTTTGTGTATTCAAAAAAAAATTTTGTTTTCAGAACATTTATGTATGATTTAATTATTATTCAAATGTATAAAATTGTAATAAATTAATACAAATGTGGAATATGGCCAAATCAATTAAGGAATTAAGCTAATGATTACTGGAGCAGAATACAAAATGAAATATAAAAAGAAAATACAAAATAATAGATAAAATAAATAAGCTCATAATAATATTTATGGAAATTAATACCTGCTTTAATCTGGAATGGATGCATTATTAAATCGAATGTATGTATATTGTCTCATTGAAAGAGAATACACTGAATATTTAGAAATAAAAAGCTTATCAAATTTTATTTAATTCAGAAAACTAAATATATATAGTTAAAATTTTAGATTATCCTATCACCGCACTTACTGATTTTACTACTTAAAGTGTTACTTATTTATTTATAAGTTTATTCACTTTCAGTTGTCAGTTAACTTATAAATTTTCAATGCTTTCTACCAGCGTGCAGGATTTATACATAAGTGTAAAATGAAGTAAGAGGTATTAGTCATAAATCTATTGAAACCTCTTAAATTCTATATCATGCAATAACAAATAATATACCCATCTAATTAGAATTTTTTTAAAAATCAAATTTTCTGCTTTACATGTATATGATTTATTATATCAGCAGTTATTCAAGCAGGAATATCCTTCATAAAACAAGAAAGGAGCAGTTTTGTTTTGAGATTCTACTGAATTGCACATAATATTAAATTTTGAATGCAAAGTACACTAAAATATCAATAATTTTTTCAGTTATTTTCTTATTAGTTTAAGGAAATCAATGAATTAACAACTGCAATAAAAATGAATTGTCATAACAAGGATTTTCAATTAATGATTCATTGAAAAAATGTCACAATTTTGATTACATATGCATAAATTAATTTAAAATTAGATATTTTCTAGACAAAAAAAATGATTCCCTACTTTCAAGTTATGTTACAATAAAAGAGAATAATTTTATAAATAAAAACAAAACTAAGGGACATATATTAAAAAAAAAATCTATACGTGCAAAACATAATAAATATTAGCAAGGTTAGACAAACAAAATGACTCAGCTTTGTTTAAAAAAAAAAGTGTGAGCTTTCTTATGGATAATATATCTTTAAAAAAGCAGCACATTTTATCAAAATGTAACTCAATACATTAACGCATGTTCAAATATGAATTTGAATAAATAAATCATTCATAAATTGTTGTATAATTGCAGAACTTTACATAATTTGTGAACTTTGCATAAAGAACTTTGTATAATTATTTATCACTTAATAAAATAAAAACTTATTTACAAAAACTAAACAGTATCAAAATTCTACAGCCTTTCTTTCTGATATTAACAAAACCAAATTAAAATGTATTGTGCTTTACATAAAAAAATTAGCACATGATCTCGTTATATATTTAAAAAAAAATTATTTATTTATTTACCTCTAAAATTGTTAATTTGTCGTCTGTCACAGAAACGGCGATATCATTTTTTTCTCTTCACTTCAAGATTTTTATACACGTAGACAAGTATTTTTCAGATCACAAATCACGCTCAGATCAGATCACGTTTTCGTTTATAGTAAAAAGATAAAGTTGTTTTGACATTAAATGGGCAAGTATCTTAAGAGTATCAACAAATATAACCGAATGGATTAAAAAAATACTGAATTACAATCTCGAAAATTCCTTAAATGCAGTATTCAGTTATTCAATACAAGGTTAGTTGGAATTGCATATAAAAAGTATGAATAAAACACGATATAAAATAAAGAAATACTTCCAATATATAGAAATTTAAAATTCGCTGATCAATAAAATACTCATGCGCATTTATTATTGTTAATAATTTATACAACTATATTTTTATTGGTGTAGCCAGCACGTGGATGTGATTATTTTCGAGGAACTCTACACAAGTCAACTCAACTAATCTTTCAAAAGAGACGAAAAGGCCGGAACGTGGTTTTCATAATAACTGGTCTAAAAATTTTTTTTACTTTTTAAAATTAAATTTATCTTGTTCTAGATATGTCTGCTTCAGCTGTTAGAAGTAGTTTGTGTTTATCGCGATTTTTATCTAATAATCGCTCTGTCTTTATTAATCCTATTCATAAATCATTATATAGTTTAGGACAGAGAGGTACTCCATCAGTCACAAGATCGTTTTATGTTTTGAGTCGGAACAAAAATTTAAAATCATTTGAAAAAATTCGTTTAACCAATGCATATATTTGCAGCTGTGGAGTGCATTCGAAAGGTATAACACTTTTTGGAATTTATATAATTGTATGATGCAATAATATTAAGCAAAAGTTAATGCAAGCATAAAATACATAAATATTTTCAATTTTCTTATTTTTTTGTGTTGATTTTTAGAAGATATTTTATTATAAGTATATATTTAATATAAATAAAACTGTTTTTAAGTGCATATATGGTTTTGAATGGTTAAGATGATGAACAAGATATGGTGTAACTACATGTTCTTTTCTCTGCCCCAGACTCTTTCTTATTAAAGTTTATTTCAAGAGTTTATAGTAAATGATTCTTTACTGTGCATGGATGGAGTTGCCGAAATTGGTGCTTCCAAATTTTTTTCTGTCTAGGAAGATATACATACTGCTTATTCCTTTATTTTGCTGAAATATTGAAAAATTCTAAAATGAATGCTATTAAATTGTTGATGGAGCTAAATATGATGCACGAAATTAGTTTTTTGATAATATTTATTCACAGTAATATGTTAGGGGTGCTGAAATATAGCAGTTCTTTGCATAGATCTTCTTGTATAATCTCTCTTCGACTATAGAGGAATAATGTCATCTACATGATTTAATATTCCTGCTAATCAGTTCTGAAAAATTGAAATTCTAATTTATTAATAGTATGACATTTATAATGACTTATATAGAAAGTAGAAAATTACAGTATAACATCACCCTTTATAAAAGATCAAATAATTGTTGAAAATTTAAATTAATTGTTCCTTAATTATTGGCTGCCCAAATGTAAATAACATATATAGCTGGGTGCCTCCCATTTTTTAAATTTAACATGTAATAAAATTTTAAAGTAATTTAATAAATTCTAATTTTAAGTTCTATTGGGCAGTCCTAGGAAATGTTATTTTTAAGTTTTCCCTCTGCTTAGAATAGTTCTCTTTCTTTATTTAGACTTTTTTTTTCCCCTTCATTCTTGCTTTTAAGAAATGATTTTCTTTATTGTGTCTTGAAATTCATTCCTTTAAAGATGGTTGCCCATATATTTGTACATTTGTGGTTTCATTATTTCGAATAGAAGAATTGTAAGGCCATTGCTAATTTTTGTATGGGGAATTTTTTTGTATGATCTGCTGCAAGAATATTTAGTAATAATCATTACTGCGGCATTACTTCAGGTATTGTTCAAATACCTAAAGTAATGAGAAATACCTCGAAGTTGAGCCTTTATATTTACCTGCCTATCATTGCAACAACATTCGCATTCAAATCAAAGATGCCTACTGATTTTAATATGTTGCATAAATACATTTTATGTAAATTGTATCAAAATTTATATTTTCTTGTTAATTTTTTCTATTTTTTATTTCAGGAGATGAGGAACTGGTTGCATTTTTAAAAGATGAAATTGAAAATGAGAAGAAAGCAGAGAAAACATTTGATGCATCAAAATTAAATGGCTTTCAAGTTGAATTAAATGAGGCTGAAGTTACATTAACAAAGAAACTCAACAATGAAATGTAATTTGTTTTTAATTTCATATATTTAATATAGAAAATTGTTTTTTATTCCATTTGTTCTAAAGCGAAAATTCTAAAAGTGCAATAAGTATAAATTAAATATTATTGAAAACAATAGAATTTGATCTATTTTATTTTATATATTTTTAATTATTTTGTTAAAAATGGGCTTTATCGAAGTATTTTCACTGCCAAACATTCATATCTTAAGTTAGAAATGTTCTAAGTTACATAAATACATTTATTATCCCAAAAATATGTTTTCAAAGTGTCTTAAATAGCATTTTATCTAGTTTTGTTATATTAAGTTAATTTGTCTTGGACTTAATAAAAATAGATTTTTAAAATTTTTAGGACTTGAATAATTTCAATTTGGTATAATAAGCTTATATAAAATATACATGTTTTTATACAAAATATTTTGAGATTGTTTTCTTTGAATAGCAGATGTATTATAGTTCTAAATAGACTTGCTTTTTTATATATCTAAGTTTCTACCATGATTAAAATAATGAAAACAGTTTGAAAGTAAATTCATGAATCAAATTATGTATTAGTTCATGAAAAATTCAATGTATTAATTTTCCTGTACTTTAAATTTTTTTTGTGTGTATAAGTCACTAAAGACAATGTTAAGTAATATTGGCAATAGTTTTGTCTTAAATTATATATAATATGTTGTTAGTTAGATTTAAGATTGCATTCTACTCAATTTTCTTAATATATTTAATATTTTTCTTAAATGATGTCGATGTAATATACTACCAATATTTTAAAATTTGAAAGCTGAAAGTATTAAAAAATAACAGTAGAAAAAAATTTGTATTTTTTTATTTGAACATGCATTCAAATATAACTAAATAGATAATTATTATGTGTAAATATTTTTTGCACTGTCAAAACATGAAATGCTTTTAGGGTTGGGGAAAAATTAAGTTGGATTACTTACTTAATAAATTTCTTTATTGTATTTTTAAAGTTGTAAACTATTATTTTTATGTATTTTTTCATTAGAAGTTTTATTTTTGTAATTACTAGTTTCTCTTGAGTTGTATGAAATTTAATCAATGATTTTTGCTAATATATTACCACATGTTTTCTAATGTTTAGTATTAAAATTACTTCAAATGTGAACAATTCTGTTGATGCTGAAGATACAGTTCTTGATCCCAATGATGCCAAAGAACCCCAAGAGGCTGAGGTAATTAGATTTTTTTTTTTTTATTAAATTAGCGTTAACTCTTTCTGAAAGTTGATTAAAGATTTTTATAAATACTATATTCATTTTCTAATTTTTATGTATTGTATCAATATTAGTACACTTAAATTTGATAACTGTTTATTTTAATTAATGTTTCTAATATCATTTTAATATCTTAAAATGGGGAGAAAAGGAATTATGAACAGTTAGATTTTTATTTGATTTTAAAAAAAAGCTAAATGTTACACAGTTTTGTATTAAAATTTCAAATGAATTCCATAATTATTCCAGAAATGAAAAGAATTATAAATCCATGTGTTAATTTTAGGCTAGTGATATTATCTTCAGAATAGTGGATGGTGATAATTTATCTGGGACTACTTGTTACAAGTGTAAATAATAAGATCAACCCAAACTTTATGATCCTCCTTTAAAAAAAAAAAAGTTTTTAATTTTAAACTTAAAATTTTTCAATATTGTTATTCAAACTACATAATTTTTCACAAGGAGAATGCCTTGAAAATATTCCAAATCTAAAAAATGATTATTATTTCATTAAAGATTCGTGATCTTGTACTATAGTGTAAATATTTATATATTTCTAAAAAAATAAATAAAAAAAAATGTTTTATTTTACAGATGTTGGCAAAGCCAGAATTTACAATTGAAATTTCAAAAGGCAACAAAATTTTATCTTTCCATTGTACTTTTAGCCAAACTATGCAGGATGATGAACCTGGTTCTGAACCATATAGTAAGCACTTTCAAAACTTTTATCATATTAATTTTTTCTAACATTTTTGCATTAATGGCATTTTTTAAATATATTTAAAGAAAAAAGAAATATGAATTCATTTTAAGTGTTAAAAATGAGCCAATTTGTAATTAAATAAAATAGCTGAAAGTGAATTTTGATTGTGAAATATAGGGAAGAAGCAGAATTTTTCTATTCTAAGAATAATAATATTTTCAAAATCGTATTTTATTAGATATCTGTACTAAGTTATATTTTTGATAGTAACATTCTGTAATATTTTAATTTTTTCATAATCCTATAATAGTTTTTTCAGTAATTTAAACAATAAATACTTAAAACAAACGTGCACACTCTCATTCAAATGTACAATAACATTGACAACTAGATATTTTGTAATGTGGACTTTTACTTGGATTTAAAAAAAAAAAAAATCTTAAGAGTGTTTTATCAATAGATATCACTTTTTGATTTATATTAATATTTTTCATGTTCTTATATCACTTTTAAGTAGAATATGTTCATAATTAAGTTTTTGCTACTTTATGTTAGTTTTTAAAAATTATTTTATTTTTGTATAGATGATGTTTTCCAAATATCTGAAATTTCAATTCATGAAGGTGAATTTGAGGATCATACATATACAGTATCTGGAGACATAATGGATGGTGTAAGTATGACTTTAATGTTTTATGTTATGGTATTGAAAATATTGGTATTCAATAGGTTATTAGTAAGAAAACTGCATATTGCATTGCATTTATAACTTTACCTACTTAACCCTTAAATGCATATTGTTGCCAATTGTCTACATCCAGTTCCATTTAATTTTATTAAAAAACACTTTTGACATAAATAGACAATAAATCATATATGAAAGAAAAAAATTCACATTACTTTTGGTAGGTAAGTTATATCATTTTTTTTTTTTTTTTTTTTTTTTTTTTTTTTAACATTTGTATGTGGCGGGCAATGAAGTTCAGTATGTTATATGTAGAAATAGTTTCTATTGTTGAGTTCCTTATAAAGTTATGATTTATCTAATCTAATTGTTAAAAAATTACGTTTCATCTGTTATCATGTAAGCTATGAATGATGCTATGATGTTGTATTTGAAAATTATATTAGGTATAAGCTAAATTTTTTGGGAAACACTGTATGCTGTCAAAAGTCTACATACAACTTTTTACAAAATAAATGTACCCTATTATCACCTGGATTTTTCTTATTTTTTACAACCTATGACTATTTTCCTATAATAAATGATTTTTTAAAATCTAAACAAATAATCATGCATTTAAGGGTTAAAATATTTGCTTTCTCAAGATGTAAAGATAGTGAATGTGAAAATCAAATCTTTAGATTTTAAGGCATTAATAATTAGTTCTTTAAAATACAAAAAATTTTGAAATTAAATTTGCTAAGAATTCTCTCGTAAGTATGCCTCAATGAGCCACTGGAAGAAACAGTATGTCTGGTAATTTAACAATCCATAACACCTGATCCACTTTTGCTTTAATGTGATTTTTAAACTATGTAGACACTGGTGGAAAAGACAGAATAGTCCATCTTATCGAAAAGATAAAGTATTTGCTGTGAGTAAATGAAATAATCTGATGTAGCAGTTCTTCTGAATGATGATCTAAATGTAATACAGCTAAATCTTGCACATTTTCATGCTGAATAATAATTCAACAGTGCTCAAAATCCACTCTGTTGTGTAAAGCACGCCTTATTAACAATGCAGAAACTGTTTAAAGATTTTGTAACCTTTTGTGCAAGCCATTGTATCTAAGCAGTACAAGGTTCATAAATCTCCATATCCAGTATACTACATTTGATATGAGCTTATTTTATTTTTTCTGAAAATCCTCCTGATTCCTGAATGGGAATCTACCAATTTATACACTATAACTATTGAATTTGAACTTTGTGTCTTATAACTGATCTAGCTAATTATTGTCATTAGCTGGAGTCTGTTTTGCTTAAACTCTGGTGCACCTGTGCAAAGAGTTAACATTTGAGAATATGCACTAATGAAATGTGTATTGACTGACAGTGTATTAATGTATAATGGCACTATTTTAGTACATCTACTTTTGTCAGTATTGAAGCTTTCCTGATAACATTTGGAATTCCCATTCTTATGCACTGCTATTTATACCATAAGAAAACATTTTCCGGCTGTTGTTGTTTGGTTCCAGTTCATTTAAGTGCATTCTATTGTTCCTACTGTTTTGTTATTTTAATATTTGTAAAACGTCTTAGTAGTGAAACATATTTTATATTGTAAATTTAGTATGTATCTGCACAAATCTGATGAAGTTTCCACAAATGCATAATTGATGCAATTAATATTTATAGTTATATGAAATGATTAATTCACTGTCTTATGTCTATTTACAGTATTTGTATGACCTTCTGATGAACTATTTGGAGGAAAGGGGTATCACCAATGATTTTGCAGATAAAATGATGGCATTTTTCACATCATACGAGCATAAACTTTACATTAGCCTTCTTCAGAAGATGAAGTCATTTGTTGAAAAGTAGAAAATGAGATTTCTAGTATATTAGTATATCATTTTGTAATCATAAACACATCAGAATTGCTGCTTAGTTTATTGTTCCATGTAAAAATATTTGTTACATTAATAAAAATGTATGCTACGTAAATATGAAGTTGTCCATTTTTTTAATATTTTTATTTAACTTTTTATATGTTTGTTGTTATGATAGAATTTTGTGATTTCTTTTTAATTTACTTCTTAATATAGTAAAGTTTTGAAAATTTGTACAACTCTTTGTTCCTGATTAAAATAATTTCAGGATTAATTTTTAAATTGTGATTAAGAGAAAAAAGAATTGATTTTGATATTCTTTATATTTATAATAATAAGTATGAAATTAAAAACAAAAACAAATTTATAAAATTGAAAGTAGTAAAAAGTAAAATTTTTGTTCAAAAAATGATTATTAAAGCAACATTTTAAAAATGTGAGGAAGAAAATTTCTGAATATTCATTAAAATTCTAATTTGTTTTTAGTATTTCTAATTGCACCTGATTTTATTATTATTATTATTATTTCTTGTCATCCATAATTTTGATTTTTTTTAAAAAAATCATACTTCTGTAAAAAGTTTTGGTTCTTTTTCCTTTCGTTTTTATTTAGGTAAAGTCTGTTTGCTTCTTTTATGTTAAAAATGCTAATCTAAAAAAATCAAATTTTATGTTTTAATTTAACTACAACAGCTGGTAAAATAAAAATGTGGAAAGATGTTTATTTCAATTCCAACAAATTAAAAACGGCTCATGTGAAGTGAACACAAAATGTAAGATCTACAGCAGCTAATATGCATTTACATCTCCTTTCATCATCAGTGACCTCCTGAAATAAAAATTTATAAAATGAGATATTACTTTTTACTCTTTGATTTTAATCTGACTTAATGTTTTAGTACTATTGGAACATCAAAAACTTACTATTTATGGAAGTATAAAACCTATAATGTTTCATAAGTATTTACATTTCTGCTCATTAAAAATGACCTCCTGCAATAAAAAAAGAAAAATGCATTACTTTGACACTCTGGTATAAAGTTTCACATTCTACATGCAATTAGAAGTTTTAAATAGTTTTTATTTAGCTGAATATGCAATAATAAATTTTAAATTGCATGGCCTGAATAGTACAGATCAATATAAATTTGTGAAAATAAACTATTGTTAAAGATAAACAAAACAGTTATTTGGAAGGATTATTATTAAGTTATTATTCATATATTTCTACCAACAATTAAGATGAATTTGTGTTTTGGTGCTCTACAGACAGATCATTTACGGCTATGAAATTTGGCACATATATATGTCTTGGAGGCTGGGATTTTTTAAAAAATATTAATTCTAGTTAAACTTTTTTGCAATATCAAAAATAAATTTTATACCATTTTAAAATTGTCTTTTTATTGATGTCAATTTAATAGTCATTTACATTTTTCCTGAATTTAATTTTGACATTTTTTTACCTAATTCTTAGCAATAAATTCAAATCGTTTTCATTGTTTCACCAACTTTTTAACTGTGAATTTCCTTCATTTTTGAAAGCTAAAGAAGAATTTTGTTCAATACCTGTATAATTTGCAAGACAAAAAAGTAAAGTTACAATATCATGAAATTTACTATATAAATGAACTGCACAATTTTTTTTTCAATAGTACTATGATGTCTAATCTCCGTAAAAAAAATTCGTATATGCAATGCACAGAATAAATATAAATGTAATGCATTTAAAATAACAAGCGTTTTAAGATCTGACAAATTGAATGAATTATAGAAATGAAGTTATACCTAAATGATTTAACTGAAATTAAATAAACCAATATCTTAGGGGAATAATTTGTCTCAATAACTGATTAGTAATATATATATTTAAATTCTAGTTGTATCTTATCTAGAATTATTCCTGATTTAATTTTTTTTAATCATTATTGTAAGCACTTAAAAATTCAGATCAGATAAATTTTATTTTGTGAATGTTACCTCCTTCTGATGAATGTTACTCCCAGAAGAGTGACTAATGAAGCAGCAAGTAAAACTATAAGCGCTATATTTGCATGATGCCATGAAGCATTATCTGAAAAAAAAAAAAAAAAAAAATATATGATACTTCACTTTCAAATATCACTTAAATAATATTAATATATAAAATATTAAGTCTTCTTTCGAATAAGTAAAGGACCATTTCTACATCTTTTAAGGGAGAGTTGACCTAAAATGATGTATAAATGAAAAAAAAAAAAAATGTATTATGAAAGTTTTAATAAACTTTGATTAATGTGAAGTTAATAATATTAATCCACATTTATTTAAAAATGGTGAAGTTAAAAGTTTTTAAGATAATAATAGTATATTTCTGTATTGCACTAAAACCAACAATTCAACTTTAAAATTAAATATGTCATAAATATGAGAAAATCATATATTAATTATTGATTCTTATCTTTATATGGTTAATGAATATACCTTTATATGGTGAAATGACATATTTTAAAATTAAATATGTCATAAAAATGAAAAAATTATGTATTAATTATGGATTCTTATCTTTATATGGTTACTGAATATACCATACAAATGTATATTCATTATGTAGGTGTTTAATATAAAAGCATATCTTTAATCGTCGTTTCAAGTGTTGGTTGCAGTTATTCGTTTTTTTTGACAAGAAAAAAAAAGTTTTAAGTTTTTCAATGCTCAACATCTTTGAAGAAGATGGTACAATTTCTTCACATTCATTCTCGGCATTGTTTAAATTAGGATTAATTAAATGGCAGGTGAGTGAAGAATTTATTCCTCATGCTTTGTAGAAAGAAAATATTCTCCCATTAATAGTATGCTGTATATTAATTTTAGAGAATAAACGACGAATAACCGAAGCTTTGTGTCGTATGGACTGAATACATACTTTATTGTTACATTGACTATGAATGATTATTATAATTGTATATACAGTAGCTGCTGATTATTATAATTGTATATACAATAACTGCTGATTATTATAATTGTTATAAGTTGTTTGCATTTATACATATGAGTGAGAAACAAATTGTTCTTCATATTTAAAAACTGATTGTAAATTTTTTGTTTATTAGGGTATCAGTTTAAAATTATTGAAAACTAAAATAGCAGCAGGTTTTATAAAGAAAGCTCAAAATTTTCTTTAGCACTTTTTATTGGTTTTTGATATTAATATAAATCCAGATTTTTAAAAAAAATTCTCAAAAACCACAGAGAGTAATAAGATTAAAAAAAAAAAAAGAAAAGAAAAGATTTGTTCTATAATCTGAAAAATCCTGAAATAACTTATAAAATGATGTATAATCATTGAAGAAGAAACCCTGATGCATTGCAGATTCAATTAAATTTTAATGCAATGAGTATTTGCTAGAAATAACTTGTCGCCAAATGCAGTTCTCTGATAAATGATGATCTTTCCATTGAAAGAAGCCCTATATTTAAAAAAGAAACTAAACTCGACTTAGCCATTATATAACGAAATTTATAAATATCAATCGGGTAACGATCGTGTTCTACATGGTTATAAAGACTATATACTGGAGTAGTAGTATACTTATGTAAAAGATTTTATTTTTAGAATTGTGTTCATAAACAGAAAGATATGTCAAGACAAGATGTATGTTGTGTATGGGAGGAGGTGTGGGTGCTCTAAGCCACGAAGAATCCTCAGATTTCGTGATCAAATATTTTGACGGTTATAATTCTGTCTCTGTATATTCTGAAAAAGCAAAAATGAAAGAAAAAAAAAACTTTTGTCTCACTTTCTCTGCATCTGGTATATCTAGGATCCCCTTGGAGGTTGATCGGCTGATAGCCTTCCGCACAAATACATTTATAACTGCCAGGCAGATTGACGCACAGTGTAGCTGAAAACGGACAGGTCTTATTGTCCAGGCACTCATCGATATCTGTAAAAAATGGCAAAATGAAGTCTTGTGATATGAATTTTTAATGAGAAGAATATCCTGATATGTGTAAAAAAATCTCTGCACTTTTTAGTACGTTAATAAAGGCTATTTTAAAAAAATTGTTTTTACTAATAGCTATTTTTGAGAATAAACGCGCACAACAGTTTTACAGAACTTGTCTAAACAACTTGCTTAACATTTTTACCTTGGCATCCCTCGAACTTCGGATTGAAAATATTGCTTTTCGGTTCGTATCCTTCTTTGCAGACACATTCGAAGCTACCAGGGGTGTTGATGCATCGTGTGTGGGAGGGGCACACACCCGGAAGTTGGCATTCGTCAATATCTGAAAGAAATCGCCAAAGAAACTACTAATTTTCTTGAATAAATTCACAAACGATGTACATAAGTTTAATAATTTGGTTTTCATCTAACAACTTTATTTTTTCATATACGAAGTTACACAAAGAGAAACTATTATAATGTGACGAATTGGGATGAGCGAGGATAGAACCTGGGACCTTATGGTTCGCAGCCGAGTAACATGACCACAATACAATAGCAATTGCCCGTATAGCGTACCGGTTAACTGGCTTATAAGCTTTCACCACAGACTCTCCCACCTGTGAAACGAATGATAGGGCGGTTGAGTGGTGATGTATTAGCTGTTGAGTCAAATGCGCTTGTACCCATTTGAGTAGAGCCAAGCGTTATGGCGAGCGGTTGCTGTTGCGCCATGTGAGTCTGACAACTATGTTTTGCTGCGTCAAGTGAATCTGACGACTTTGGTTGCGGGTAGATGACACCACAACAGCTGTTGAAGGTTCATTACGTCCGGGTCACTAATGTGGCGAATTGGGATGAGGGAGAATAGAACATGGGACCTTGTGGTTCGCAGCCGAGTAACATGACCACAATACAAAAGCAATTGCTCGTGTAGCTAACCTGTTAACTGGCTTATAAACTTTCACCACAATAATTATAAAAAAATAATTGTTTCTAGATTTTTACGAATCTCTATATTTAAGACTTTCCTGAGTTCGGAAATCACACTTTTAGAATTATGTCTGTCTGTCAGTCTGTAAACACATTAACTCGACTAAGGGCTTTGACCTAGATGAATGAAAATTGGTATGGACTTACCTCCAAATTTGTAGATTTCTATCAAATTTTGAACGAAATAATTTCAATTGAAATGTTGTTCGATCTGTAATTACCAAACGTAAACAGCTAGATAGTATTGTATACAGATTTAATATTTAAAATGCAAATTCTCATAAAATTTTGAATCAAATCTATCAAAAAATTGACCGTATAACGATCCGTATTTTCTCCTGCATGTAAACGTAATAACTCAAAAACACAATGATTTAAATAAATAAATTTTGCTATGTGATCTTGTGACTACAGCTATTGTTCTATGAGCAATTTTAGTTTAAATTGATCGAAAAAAGACTTCCAAATGTATATTTGATTTTTCGACTATTTTACGATTATATTATCAGCAGGGTTAATCTAAAAAAAATTGCGAAAACGGATTCTTTTAAATCAGTTTTATGGCAGACAATTAAATATGTTATATAATTAACTGAATTCTTTATTCATTATCATCGAAAAACACCTCATTATTTTATCACAGCAATTGTTCAACTCGACAGGCTATTATTATTATTGAATGGATAAAATATAGATTATCTTAAATAGCAAAGGCTGTCTATCCCTAATGCTAGAGAGTCACAGTTAACAGATGTCGAAAAACTTCAATGGAGGAAGAAAAATGCTCAGATAGCGATTTTGAATTTATTGACAGTTCTTTGGAACAAACCTTTGAGACGAAACTTCTTGGTTATTGAAAATGAGCTTGTTGCAAAGATTTGTTCTATGAGTTGAATACTTCAAACAGTGCTCTAGGATATGTTCATTGTCATTGTTTAGTGTTACAGGAAAGAGAATCAGGATTATTAAAAAATCAAAATTTATTCAGTGGACATGGGGTGATGAACATCCGACTAATTAAACGTATTGATATTACATCCTCTCGTCTATTTTTAAACCATAATGTAAGGAATAGAATCTATGAAATATCTACTGCTTTTTGGTGCTTGCTATTTTGATAAATTTGGTGTATATATCGTAAAGAGAATTTTAATTTTTAATATTTTTTGAATTATTTCAATTCACGGAGATTTGATAGATAAATTTTTTAAAACTTGAAAAAAAAAAAACTACTTGTTAACAACAATACATTTTTTCTGGAACTGCGAGCTACATTATAAAAAAAAATGGCATGACATATTGCTAAAACTTTGGTTATAAAAACGGAATTAATAGAATAAGTACTATAAGCAAAGGACTCTGTATTTAATAGACTTGCGATAGAAATGATCAATTACGATTTAGATGCATTAAAGGAGACGACAAAATAATCTTGAAATTCTTTATTGAGATTTTCATGAAAGAGAACTTTAGTGATTGAAGTATGTAGTGCTTTGTTCTGGAAATTGAGCTCGGTGAGAATATTTTGCAAATTTCATTTCAATAAACGTTAGATTCAGGAAGGATTATAATTTGTTTTGAAGAAATGTCCTGTTCTTAAACATACTGATAGCTGCAATTTAATCTTTTTTAGTTCATTGCATTTCATCGTTAAATTTTTCAGCACAGATAAGTAACTGAGCAACATTTGCGATTTGTTTGATAAAGAACTTTGAAGACAATCTTTTGATTTTAACCGAAAGAGACCAAGAGCATTTTTGAGAGCTATTGTTTGAATAATATTCTAATATTTGAACTGGCTTTCAGAAAATTTATTAATAACTGCACAATTATAAAAAAATAAACTGCTGTTATTGCAGATATTGATAAGATCTTTGTTCTATGTCTATATGTTTTGTAAACGATAGATTTTAAGGCGTTGATTTTTCAGAGGGCTTTGGTACAGAGTTCTTTAAGTTACTCCTATGTTGGTTTGCTTTAGAAAAGTTTGTTTCTAATATTTGATGATCTGTTTCTTAAGCAGTAAAAAAAGTGTATAGGACATATAATAGAGCCTTCATTTCGAAAGGTTGACCATAGAACACTTTTGGACAAATATTAAATTTCCAATAATTGCACCATCTGTAGATATTTCCCATCGTATTTCGGAGTTTTTATTTATTTATTTGAGATATAATAGAGCGAAGAGTGAGAGAAAAAATCAAAGATATCGACAGCAAAAATAGAGTAGCCCACCTTTTCATGGAGGTTTTTAAAAAATCAGTTATGTTGCAGATGAAGACAATTGGCAGTAATACGGTGCCTTAAGGAAGATCTTTCTGAATAATATAGTGCTAGAAAGGGCGTTTCTGCCATGAATTTGAAGTATTATGTTATGAAGAAAATTAAGAACGAATTTTAGAATGTTTCCAGTAATATCTAGCTGTGGACACTTTAATATAAGCCTATCAATATACATAGAAACATATGCTCTTTTAATATCGAAACTTGCAATAATAAAATAATTATTTTCATGTTATACTCTATTAATTGTTGTGCGAATTATGTTTGAATGGCTATGTGAATGTTATGTTTACTAATGGCTTTTACCCGAGCATTGCGATCATTGTTCAAACATTTAGCTTGCTGCTTGGGATACTAAAAATAGCAAGTTATTTGTCCCTTAACATAAAAAAGTCGTACACAAAAGATTGAATTTCTTTGTTGACTAGCGAATATTGGGTAATGCGTTGTGCCATTATCCTTTCCAAATTTTTTTGAAAAGACGGATATGATGACAATTGCTTTGTAGGAATTAATTTTCATGTTATCTTTATTTGGTTTTGAAGCTGGAATTATAAGCGAATACTGCCACTCATTTGTGGCACAATATGTTAGAAACACTTCTTGAAAAATCTGAATAATTTTCATTAAGTCTGTAGTTTTTAAATTTTTGAGCTAATTTGCTGGAATACCATTATTCTATAATGATTTTTTTTTTTTTGTTCTTGGATTGCTTATCTAATTTCATGAAGATGAATAGGCAAATTAAGAGTAAAATTTGAATCGTAAAAAAAAGAAAAAAAAAATTCAAGAAGAATTGGCCTAAGTGCCATGCTATTAGAGGGAAAGTTACTTTACTGAAGACTATTCGAAATATATTAAAGATAGGGTTTGAAGAGTTTATTTCTTGGCTTGAATTATCATATATTTTATTAAATGTTGAGTAAAGCGTTCGAGAGTTTCGTAACTGAAATATAACGCAGTTTTTTTTCCCCCGAAACAACGTTTTAACTTTTGGAAACTAAGACTTAATGCATTCCACCAGAGGGTAGACAGATTTTACGATCTGCTTGATGGCTTATGAAATTTGCTCATTAATGAAAATATATCACTTTTTTTCAATAAAATTTCTGAAGATTGTTTCCTAGTGTTATTCAAATTATTCGTTTTGATCCTTCTGGATATTTCAATTTATCAATATATTTCAATCAATTACCAAAATTAGACTATGCTGTTATCGAAATTCGAATCTAAAACTTAGCAATGAACTTGATGGGAAACGGATAACATAATGTGAGATGATTAAAGAAACCATTTCTGAAGAAGCAGTATGAGTTGGAATCGATGAATTGAGGAGAATGAAAATGAAGAAGCCAGTCAATGAAATTGTTGCTGACTGGAATAGTTTTATTTGAATCTTACAAAGGGTGATGTCGCCCTTTGTTACGGGTTAATCACCAAATATGAATACAGAACCCGAAAATGAATTTAAAAAAACTTTCTCATTGCCTATATTAAGGTCTTTTGTTATATTATTACCATATTTTATTGCAATATACAAGCGACATTATGATTTTTAAAAACGAGAACAAAGATTTTGCGTTCGTCAGTGTTAAGTCTTCTTCAAACATTGGTTCGTGAGAATATAAGAATTGATCGATCAGAATAAATCACATTTGTGTTGCATCTTGATTTTTGATAAGCCTCCTTCTCTAGTTATTTAATTAGCTATTTAGAATCTTGGTATTATAAATTAGAAAAGGAAATATTGCTTAAGAATGCTTGTATCTCTTCGGAATGCCGTGTGCTGCATTTAATAAAAGAAAAGTTAAAATAAGACAGTATATAAAGGCATTTTACCTTCGCAGACCCCTTTGTTGTCTCTGTAACCAGATGGGCATGAGCAGAACTTTATGCCTTCTATCATTTGGCATGTTGTGTTTTTTAAACCACACGCACAATCTGGATGAAAAAGAATCATTAAATATTACATAGCTTTTTATTTTTTAATATTTTTCAACAGCCTGTCATATTAGGGATTATCTGCGATTCAATTACCAATAATGTCTACTTTTAATGTTTGCTTTTTAAAATGTTAAACATCAAGGCTAATTAAATGACTTTAATAATACATATAAATTTGGTGGAGATTTACGTAGCAGATATTGCAAAACATTAAAAGCTTTTATTTCATACAGCAATACATACATAAAAACACCACAGTAAATTAATTACAAAGAACACGAAGGAAAATTATGAACAAAATTTGAAGTATTTTCACTCATAAAGCAGAATGCACGATGTCAACTGTTAGCATCTGATACATGAATAGCTTTGTTAGCTTACATGACAACAGATGACATTTCTCGAATGTCTGTTACTCTCCATTCGCTTGTGCCGAATTCGACTGCCGACTAATTACACGATTCAGTGCTGAACTCAATACTGACTCGCTTCTCAGTACAAGACTAACTGTAGCCCTGCCTTCTGTTCTTACACAGTTTATGTGACAAGGCAAAGAATACCTAAGAAAGAACTTTATAATTTGTGTCTTAACAGATCTATCACCAAGATTTTTGCAGATTCTGGAATCTTCGATTTTATCTTCCAATTCATTCGTTCAAAAGGTCGTGACGTTTGTCGCCAAGATGTCATGAGTACAACATCCATTCAACATCTGTCAGGCTTATCTGTAAACTATCTTTCTTACCATGTAACTAACTGCGCTGGGAAGCAATATTACAAATTATAGCAATATTTTTCTGTATCTTGCTAAATTGTTCCTTTGAATAAAAGGATTATGAATACAGTTCCCAAATTGAATCGTTTCAATTTAATATTAGCTTTATATGCCCGAAATTTTGTTCGTGATAATATATAAAGTATAATAAAAAAGGAAATTTCATGCGCATGCTTGTTCTTATGGTTTTTGAACAGAATTCATTATGTTAAGCTTTGTGATAATGGACTCGAACTGCTGTGGAATCCAACAGTTCGAGTCCAGCCGTGGAACTGGAATTCTGTGGACTTGTGGAATGAATTGCAGAAATTATTCTTGTTATTATTTTTTGTTTTGTTTCCATTCCTTATTTTTAAGAAGACTTCTAAAAAATTAATTTTCCACTTAAAAGAGTTTCGAGTGTTTTTTTCTCCTTTATTATTTAACACTTAACACTTTTGAAAGTGGCCTTAAAAATCTTTAAAATTTTCAAAACTTGAAAGATCAGAAATTTTTTTTTTATATTTGATTTTGCGCAACATAAAAGATATTTTCAAAAAATTGTAGTAAACCCTTTTTACCATATTACCATAAGTAAAAGGATAATATTTGCTGTCACTTTCTATTTGTTGGCAATAAAAAAATGAAAACAAACAGGAAAATTTAGATTATATATATATATATATTGGAAAAATAGGCTTCATTTTTATCATCTTTCCCTATTTTAAATATAAAGAAGCAATACAAGGAAAATATAACAAAATTCTAGTTGAATTTTAGTTAATACACATCAGTAAAATGTTTTTAAATTTCAAAAACTTCGGAGAGTCACATTTGCAACCAGCTTTTAATGTTAATCATATAATTTGTTCAGCTTGAATCCATTGTTCATTTTAAGAAAAATATCTCTGATATTTTTATTTTCTCTTATAGAAAATGTAATAAAAGAAAAATTACAATTTTCAGTTCAAAATCGGGATTTTGATGAATCTCCTCGTTTTAGACCTTCCTATGTATCAAAATTTTTCGAATATGCTATCTGTCAGTCTGCCGAGAATTCAATGACATAAAAAAGCAATTAGCGAGACGACTAAAATAAAATGTGAGATCTTCATTACAAAATTTTGAAATTTATATTCATTCAGATAAACGAAAGAGACCAAAATACCCATTAGATTTTCTTTTACAACAGGAGGAAACTAAATGAAAAATACTTCATACGGTTGACCTTATTGCGGTGAAAAAATGATCTAATATTTATTCAGTACCATTTACTGATAATGCAATGAAAGAAATCACGCAAAGCTTTGATAGATGAAAATGAATAATTTGAAATTCAGAGCTAAAGGAAAGAAAGAACTAGAAAACGATACTTACCGTCGCAGTGACCATTTATTTCCACGTAACCAGGATGACATCTGCAACTCTTTGTTCCATTAGCGTTTAATTCACAATCGCCGTTTTTCCCACAGTTGCATTCTAGTAGAAGAAATAATATTAATTAATGCAGTCATGTGTATATAAACAGACTTTTGTAAATCCTTAGAAATAATAATTCAACAATAAAACTCTTCAAAATTATTTATTATTCTTCAAATTTTAAAATATATATAAATCAAGGTTCCTTATCTGGACGTCTTCTATCTTTTAATAAATTAAAAAAAAAAAAGAAAGAAATAGTTTTCTAAATGGCATTTCTATTAGCCTGCTAAAGAATATAAATGCTTTTTTACAATTTAGCTATTTTCTACTATTTAATTTTTAATAATAATTCATCATTAAAATATATCTTTAAATACTGAAATTATAATTCATCATTATAATATATTGTTACGAAATTTCCGGGGTTCGTTTGGATAGTGGGAGTTATATGGTGTGGAGAACGCTCAATCAGCAGGCGGCAGTAGAAAAAAAATAACGACGTTTATTTACACGAAGATACACAGGACAGCACAAAGACGACAACTATATACAGCACAGAAGATGATTATCTTCAGCCGAGACGTGCAGCATACAACAGCAGCATACAACAAAACTCTACTGCAGACAGTAACGCACAGCTTAGTTCAGCACTAGCTTGACTCCGTCGCTGCTCTGCTAATCCCTGGAAGACCAGTTCTTCACCGTCGATTCCGACTACTCTACTCTGGCAGCTGCGGCTGTCTCCTTTTATAGGTCTCAGGAGGTGGGGCTAGAAGCCTGTCAACCAATCAGGAACGTTCGAGGCGTATCTCGGTTCCTACTGGACGGATCGGGAAAATTCTCGACGTTTCGGGTATAATCTATTTAGGCGCCAAAGTCGCCAAATGGTCGCCAAGCTCTGGGACCTCCGACACCGGACTCCGTCCAATACAGATGACTGTAAAAAATTCTTTCCGATGATGGAACCAACTATGCTGGGAAGCAGCATTACAGATTCGTAACAATATCATTAAATTCTGAAATTAAAATTTTCTTCAAATTCTCACCAGATGGCAACACTGGAGTGGATTCAAAATTTAGTTAAATTAAAGAGGTGAACTAATAATAAAGTTCGGAAAATAAATAATACAATCTCATTCAAAATACACAAATTAATAAAATTTCAAACTTTTAGCATATTAAGAAGCGAGTAAAAAAACCAATTATAAAATTATATTTTTATAAACATTAAACAATTTAAATTAAATAAAAAGACGTATAAAATATTTTTTGAAATCCAGTTCTTTTTAAACGATCTATTGTGATCTCACTTGGAATCAAATAGATAACAAAACACAAAATTTTCAATCTAGTTTTTTTCATTCGATACTTATCATGTGATCTTGTATTTAACAAACCGAAAGGCATACTTAGTCCGAATGGACTTCTTCCGAAATTTAATAAAAATATATAAATTTGATATAAAGACCATATACCTAATTTCATCCATCTAGCTCACAGCAGTTTTGAATAATCGTGTTCTTAGACAGATAAACTTAATTCCAAAAATGTGTTTTTCGGCTTCAGAGAGTTATGAAACTTGGAAATTGCCGAAATCTCAAGTTTATTATTTATTTTTTTTAATGTTTAGAATACTTTCCATTAGCATATTTTGTATATTAAAAAGCTTTTTCGTAATTTCGAGTTACATTTCGTCCGCAAATTATGAAATCAATCTTTTTTTAATTAACCATTTAAAGACCAAATGAATTATTTTTCAGTATACAGCTAAAAATGACCAAATAAAAAAAAAGAAAGAATTATTTGAATAAAGAAATTTTAATATACTACGTTTTAAAACGAGCTAAAAAAGGATAAAATAATTCCTCCTAGCTCCATATAGATTTATACATACAATTTTCCATACAATTTCCTGACTCCATTCAGATTTATACCTTTTAGTTTGTTTCAAAATGTTATAATTAATTTTTTATTTAAATAATCATTTATTGCCTTTTAGTCTTGTGCGTATGAAATTTTCCTATCAATTTTAATCTAATTTCTTATTGAACTACCCTAACACTACTGCAATTTGCCATAGCACAATCAGCTGGTAATGAAAGCTTTGGTTAGTTTAAAATTGACGGCAATTTTGTACTGAGCAGCCAAACATGCAGACAGATAAAAAAGTGAGTTATCATTGCATTGTCATCCGATTATGAACTTTTAAAATATCAAATCTCTAGCTCATCGGGAAGTTAGCTTAATATCGATTATAAAATTTATATCATATAGACAAAGGAGAAAGCGAGTTAATAAAAACATGTTGAAATACATAATGTATTTTTCTTGTATAATTTGTCTCCTCTGTATCAGGAAAATATACGAAAATCAACATTAGTATACTTTATATATATATATATATATATATATATATATATATATATATATATATATATATATATTCTTTATAAAAATAATATATCTAAATACAGACTTTTATACTGTTAGATATATATTAATATTCACAATTTTTGCTAATACAGATATAACATTTAACATCGCAAATACATATTAAGAAATTTTTCTTTTACTTCCCCTTGGTAACTGTTAGAAGTATACGGATGATTTCTCCGTTTCCCGGAAAATAACCTTGTAATTTAAAATATGCCATATACGACGAACAGGAATAAGAGAAAGAAGTTTGTGAGTTCTATATTCTGGTACTGATTTTAATCTGTATTATTTTAAAACTGTAAATCGCTTTAAAAATGAATTGCTGATTATTTACTCTCTGTTCTGGTGAAATGCAAATGTGACCCAGTTTCCTCTGAAAATCCTCCAGAAAAGCCATATACCGCTCATATATTGAAATTAAGTCAGACTTCTGCCTTACTTCTTGCTTACTTGATTGCTTTCATAAACGGGAAAATGGCACTTTTATCTTTTAATATCAGCTCTTGACTTATTGATTCAGGACTTATCTTAAACTATTTGGAATCATAACAATTGCTTCAACATGAAATTTTTTCCCCTTACCTTTGCAGATCCCGTTCCTCTCCACGAAGCCTTCAGTACAGAGGCACTTCTTGGAAGTACTGAAGAAACCGACATCGAAAATGCATCCGAAGGTTGCTCCGCATTCGCATGCTTTAAAAGAGAAGATACATTTGTGAGAGTGGAATAACAGCACTTTCACTCATATGATCGCTTTTATTTTGTAAAACGTTTCGTTGTATACGAAGCAAAATTCGCTACGAAAATTGTTGGGAAAGTTAGAAAGGCACATAGGAATGTAGATGAAAAATGCCACCCGGATGATTCAGAACATGAGTTTACAAACTTTTAAACACTGTGACCCACACATTAGAAACCGAATATATAGCAATCCACTTTATTCTTGAATTTTTTTTTAAAGTAGAAAAGCACGCATTTTTAAAGGATGTGTTATGGCTCAAAGAAGAGCTTTTAAGGTAGGGAGGAAATTATTTTCCCCTACCGAATGTTTACACAAATCCTAACGAACCTAATCGAAATTAATATATTGCCTCATAAATCAGAATAAATAGCAATCGCTGTGGCGTAATCGGCAGATCATCTCATTTAAGATTGGTTGGTCCGTGCTTCAAATCCCAGTCCCATTTTCTCCAGAGGGCCGCGGTGGCCTGGTGGTAAGGTCTCGGCTTCGAAACCGGAGGGTTTCAGGTTCGAGACCCGATTCCACCGAAGAACCGTCGTGTAAGGGGGTCTGTTGCACGTTAAATCCGTCATGACCAAACGTCCTCCCGCTGGTGTGGTGTGGTATGGAGAGGGGGGTGCCAGCTCAGGTGTCGTCCTCGTCATCTGACGGTGGTTCAAAATTACGAGGTCCGTCCCAAAATAGCCCTAGTGTTGCTTCAAACGGGACGTTAATATAACTAAACCAACACATTTTCTCCAGAGTGGAATTCTTTTATATAAATTATAATCTATAGTTTATAAAAGATCTGGAAGGTTCTAGATCTTTCTTAAAGATTCAAATTGGATTGTTCCCAACATTCTATATATGTATAAAAGCAGACATGAGTCCCATCGGTGATGGGTAAATTATAAAACTCGTGTTGTTGAGCGTTGCTTCGTTCTAATAAAGCTAATTGTTTGTTTAAACTAATGGCGTAGTTCTTTACATCTTTATGACAATATACACAAACTAAATTGAATGTTCATAGCAAAAAAGGTTCTGATTAAATGGGCAGAGCTTGTGGTACTGCATGGAAATTTAACTTTATATGAAGCCTCAGATTGGGGCTATAGATGACGTAACAGATGTATAATGTGCGTAAAACAAATCTTTATTTGTATCATCAGCACTGTGAAATAGCATTTGTTTTGTTTCTTCATTTCTTGTCATTTGACACAAGTCGCTTGTTTGCTCAATGTGCTAATATTATTTTTTTGCTCTGTTATCAAGTGATATCACTATCACGAAGAAAAATAAATTTGTAAAGTAATAATTATTGTTTTTCATTATTTTCATAGTATTGGTTTAGGTTATTCTGATTTTGATTTTTCTTCCTAAAATCACGTGCAACATCGAATGGGCACGTGATATCTACTTAATAACTAATTAATTTAAAATGGGTATTCATTAATTTGTATTATAATTTCAAAATCTAATAGAAAAGGACAAAGATTAAAAGAAAATATTTTGAACTGTGCCCAAAATGTGAAGAATGTTGGATATGAAATAATAGAGAGTTGAGATTAGAGGTATAAAATAATAAAAAGTTGTAATTATTTCAAAATAGATCAATTCAATATAAACAATAAAATATGAAAAAAATACCTTTGCAAGCTGTTTTGCTGATTTTACCAAAGCCAGGATCACAAACGCAGACTGTTTTGTTTCCTTCCGCGACACAGGTTCCGTTTTCACATTTGCAGTCTAAACAAGTAATATACATATAAAAAAAATTTTAAGTCAGTTCCTACTTAGACCAACAAAATTTTATGTTTATTTTAGTTACTTTTTATTAAATAATTACAATTAATATAAATATGTATAGACATTTGACAGAATTACAATATTAAAGGGCAAAATTTTTTTAATTGAATTCCTACTTATTTTCTTATATTATTTATATATATCTTATATTATTTATGATCGGGTGTCGCGTCAGTAATCTCAGAGCTTGACGGCAAACTTGGAGACCACTTGGTGACATGGTGACGGATTTGGCGACCAAATAGAAATTACTGGACAAATCTAATTAATTAATATTTGAAAAAAAACTGTATTAACATCAAGTGTCATCCGCTACAAGTTAAAAAAATTTATTTGAACTTGAATGGATGAATAAAAAGTATTTTATTAACGATTGAAAATTTGAACAAGATATATATATATATATATATATATATATATATATATATATATATAGGGAAAGGGTGAACTAACAGTAGGAATTGAAAAAGAAAAAGTGTGTGGGGGGGGATGATAATTAAATAATAAATCGTAATATAATATATATAATTTTTATGCGTATAAATTGTGCTATAAATCAATATTTTTTCCTACATTTTTCTTACTATAAATATTTTTTTTGTTGCATATATCAATGATTTAAGAGAAAGTTTACATTTTTTTTTAGATAAGAAGTTTTTTTTTTTTGATAAAAATAGTTAATTAAATGTTTTGCTACAATCATGAAACAGTTGCGATCGAATTAAAATATTTAGGACAACCGCCTTAAAAACTTAGTAAACTCTATCCTTTTTTATGTTCTCGTATGAGAAGAATAGAAAGTGATGCAATCACCCTAAAATGAAAATTCACTCTTTCATACACCTTCACGAATCAAACATCCTTTAGATGAAAACATTTTTAAATTATGTTTTTCTGATTATCATTGAGTAAGTTAACTGGAAAAGAAATAAATTAGACTAATGAAATTTGATATGTTATCTTAATATCCAAATCATATATCTGTATGAAATTGTAAGAAAAATTCGATAATGAGAAATCTCGTTATTTGTTCTCCCATATATAAACGCGATAACTCACGAATTCAATGAAACAGACGGAATTATTCTGGTATATAATTATATCAATATAATTGTAAATTAGAACAATTAGAATTTAATAGATTTAATCTTTTGGATTAAATCTATTAAAGAACTGGAATGTATATGAAAAAAGTAATAACTCAGAAACGTAACAAGCTAGATAGATAAACTTTAATGTGTGGTATTTACATTGTTAGGAGCAAATTCTTCGACGGGTAGTTTCTTCGCCGGTGTAAATGAACGTGATAACTTAAAAATTCAGTTTGCTAGAAAAGTAAAATTTTAGGTATGGAGTTGAAGATATTATGTGTCTGTATAAAATTTTGGGCATGATTGGATAAAAATAAGATCTAAATCCATATTCAACTTATCATAGTTATGAAACAAAAGTAAATACGAAAATATCCATTTGTGAAAATAAATGAGAAAGTCAAGTTTTACATATTTTCCCCCTAGTATTGTCGAGTCTTATCTAAAAAATGATTATAGACATTGGGCATTTACTGTTCGATATATTTGATTGTAATGCCCAATTTTTCTCCCAATTTGCATCAATACCTTCACAGATCCAAAGGCAACACGAATCAGCAATAAATACAGACTACGCCGTTTGTAGTGATTACGTAGAGTCCAAACCAAAGTGATCACTACATCTGAAGGATCAGTACATACAAACTGTTTTAAAAATTATACATTTCTATTATACAAGGACATCAGAAAAAACAGACTACACAATATCATTCGATTATTCATTCATGTTAATTAGAAACAGAGAAATGGATACTATGTAGAGGATTGAAAAATATTCATATGTATTTAATTTTTTAAACTTTCTTTAAAAAATTATCAAGCCTGTTGAATTATCGAATATTTGTTGGATAAACCTTTCATATGAATATGAATAACGAATTCAGCATAAAATTCAGCACGGTACTGGTCTATTTTTCTTACCGGTTGAAGGGCTTGCAGAATTTCCTGAGCTGCAGATTATTTCTAATGAGTTCCTATTCATCGTCATTATCTTCATGATGTATACCAACATATCTTCGATTTATCTGCGCATGATAAATTATTCCTTTTTATAGTTTTCTTAATTTTCTCCCGATTTGCATCAATGTTGATCATGGCCTCAATCCTTTTCGGAAAAGTCTCCTGAAGTTTCAATGAACCAGGATAATCCTTGATAGGTCCTTGATCCTCTTGATAGGTCTTCATAAAATCCCTAAGCTGAACACTAGACATCGAAATTGATCACTGCAAGCGAATTGATGACTACTAGAACCTGTAAATGTCTAAAATATACGGAGATTCGTTCCTCGTCATTTTGATCAGTACAATCGATTAATCGTTACATCTGTGATCACTATAAACGGTACCTACTGCATCATGTTTGACTACATAGTGCACAATTTGCATTCTGTGATATGCTGGGAGCTGCTAGAGCCGCTGGACTGAAACGCCATAGGGCATAGTTACGTCAGTTAGCCGTTGTTTTAAAAAAATGTTATTATCCTCGTTTCTAAATAAATAAATTTATAATAAATAAAAATTCTGTGAATAATAAAATATTAAGATACTCTGTCAAGCATAATTCGTCAGTTTAAATAGCGTTCGTGTTGCTTCGATACGAAACATAAATATTGTTTACGGCCCGTTTCTTGTATATTGTACTCCTATGAGCGACAAACGGTGCAGTTCGTATGTAAATTCTCGGTTCATTGAAACCATTAATAAATTTCGGTCCAAAATATTCCGTGTGTGTAGTTATTGTGTGGTATATTCTTTTTTATTTAATATATGTGGAGTTATTGATATAGTGTCCGGGGTATTAGTGGTAATCAAATGTAAAAAATGGTAAAAAAAATGTGGATATATTAAATGGTAAAAAAATGCGGATGCCTAGCTATAAGTAAAAAATGAAAGCATAAACATATTCAGTTTATCCCCCCCCCCCAAAAAAAAAAATTAAAGTAAATCATTGACATGTTGATTTAGACAAAAATGTCTTGGGACTTTAAATTGATTCTTTTATTAAAGAGGAGTCCGTAAAGTTTACTGTCTATAGCCACAAAATGTCTAAATCCGCCATTGGTGTGAATTGCACATAAAAGGAAACTGAAAAAGAATATGGGAAACAGTAAAATGCCTTCCTTCCTGCTGCTATCCTTTGTCTGATATTATATTTCCTGTTACAAGGGAATTCTTGTTCGTCGATTTCTTTTAGGACGAATTCGAAATCCATATGCGTTTCAAAAGTTGTTTAAAAAATTTATGATCTACAAAAATCTCATTGGTTTGAAGAAAAATTCAAAAGAATTCGAAATACCGTAGCATTGTATTTTATTTTAGTCTTGTTGCACTTGACTTTTAATTTATTATTTAATTTTTATAATTTATTATATAATTTTTAATTTATTTTTTAAAGGAATTTACTTAAAAAAATTGTCTTCTTTTTATTTAAAAAAGATGTATTCTTAAATAGTAACAATAATAATGAACACACATAAAAAAATGTATTATATATCGCTTATTTACTTGTATAAATCCAGTAAATAAGCGACAGGAAGTATTATTAAAAAACAGCACTTTTAAAAAACTATATATTAGAGAGCGAATTTTATTTAAATAAAACTAAAACAAACATATTTTTTTAATATTAAATTTGTGTAAAAATAATTTGAAAAAAAATTAATGTTAAAATCACGTAAGTTAATGAGGAAAAACATTAACATTTTGATGAAATTTTTATTCAAAATTAGAGGAATCTTATAACTTTAGGCTTAATTGTCTATTCTATAAACCGTTTTCAACCATTTCTGAAGCATGCATGTTGCAGTTCATTGATAGTATACCAATCTATAAACATCGTCATGTCTATAAACTTAACTGTTTTACTTTCTTCATAATCTAATCACATGCCAATCGTCCATTTCGGAAATGAGGAGAAATTCATTCAATTAAGAATTCATAGAATATTTGAGGTGTTTGTGGATTATGTGTAATCTAGTTTTTCGAATTTCAGCATCTTTGAATAATTTGATAATTTTAAGAAACTATAACTCGCTGCTAGTATGAAGTTAAGGGTTAAGAATAGTATACGACAATTTTCATAAATTTTGAGATCTCCTAATTTTTATTCTTTTTTTAAACCAATAAACGGTTGGTACTATTTGATATCTCAAATTTACAACAACAGTTTAGAACGGAATTAGTAAAAATTCTGAAAAACGAACATTCCTTAAAGAATGATCTCTAAAGATGATTCATTAAAAATATTGAATGGAAAAGAAAAAAACTACTCTCATTCACACATAAAAAGTACACAGTTTTGTCTTCTCTGACCAACCACCACTTTATGGGTTGGCGCAGAGGCACTCGTAATGGTAATTCAATGCATCTTGTAGCCCACATTTTAAAACTTAATACAGCTCATTTTTTCATTTAGTATCCGCATATATTTTCCGGCAGTAACGTTTCTATCGATAACAAAAGAATTTCTGTACCTTCAAAAAAAGAGCATCTTATTTTCGTTCTAGTTTAAATGAATAAATAGAAAAAAAAATTGTTTTGCACTTTTGGCATAATTTATACAATTTTAAGAATTTTTTTAAAAAATTTTAAGAATTAAAATTAAAATTCCTGCGTTCGACTTTTTAATTCGGATATTTTCTCTTTAATTTATAACAAAAACGTTTGAAATATTTTTTTCATCTTTTTTTTTTTTTTTTTTAATTAACTGTTTTCCTGATATATTCAAAGATTTTCTTCGCAAGGAAATGAAGATTCGCGGGAAAAATTTCTCTTCGCTTATTTTATAGGAACCAAATTGAGAAATCAAAAATCGTGAAAATTATTTTGTTGTAATTTAAATTCTAATCGCATCCTTTGTGACCAAACTTTCAAATTTCATTGGTTCTTTTTTTTTTTTTTAAAGAACAACTTAATTTTCAGTTATTAATTCCGATTTTTATCATCTGCCGTTCACCAAGCGATTTCATTGCTACGAAGAAAAATAAACTTGTAAAACATTATTATTATTATTTCATTTCATTCCAGCTGCTTTATTTTATGTTATTATTATTTTGATTTCGCTGATATTCATCAAGCCAAGCGCAACATCTGCGACTTTTGCTAGACATAATACTACAAAATACATCTGCAAAGATTTTGTTTATTATAACTTAACAAATATATAATTCGGTATAATATAAGGTACGATAAGATTATCTAATATATAAAATTGCTATCTAAATTAAACGGTTCAGTATTATTTTAATATATAATCTTACTAGGGGTCTTCTCTCCCTATCAAACGACAAATTTGTATATTCTATAGGAAAATGTTTTTCTCTGCATTTAATTAAAAGAAGAATAATTGCAAACGATAGTTAATTTTTTTCAAATATATTTAAAATGCAGATATAAACTTTCAGTTTTCTACAACTGATACAAACCTTTGTTATTTGCATAAAACTTCAAAGCTTTTCAGTAATATAAGCTTTGTAACATACATATGTTTGAATATTATTTTTGTAATATTTGTTACTTTAATATTATTTATTTTGCAATAAATACTGACGTGCGATTTCAATAAATTCATTATTTATAGTTGCTTCAAAATTTAATATGTCACTGTTCTTGTCTGAGGATCGAAAGAAATCTGAAAACAATAGATGAAAAGGAATCTATCTACTACTTATGACTTCCAGTATGCTGAAAGGAATTTTTTTTTATATCCCTCTCCTATCAGAAATTACTTTTAAATCAATATCTAAATTTGTAACGTGCATACTGACGTTATATTAAAAATATTCATTTTCAATGTCTATTAAAGATAAGTAGACAATAAGTTTTATCTTAAATCAAAGAATAGGACTGGATAAGCTTAAAAGACTTATCAATAATAAATTAAAAATGTTATCACTTTTGTTGAAGATAATGTCCAACTAGTGTTTCCAGAACTAGTTGACTATGAAGAACACTTAAACTATTTTCTCGTTTATATAAACTTCATTTTAATAATTTATAAAATATGATTCAAAATGCTATTATTTATACAGCGCTAATGTTATTGAAATCTGTATGCAGTGATTTATTTATCTTTTAATTCTGAAAATGCCACATTATAAGAGAGTCTGAATTGGTACAATGTGAATCACTGAAAGTTTGTATCTGGCCTGTTTGTCTTTGGACATAATAGCGCAAAAAGGAATAAGCTAAATAAATGAAATTTGGCATATGGTTTAATCAGCAAATATAATGTATGTTTCGACTGTTTATAATGGTAAGACCTAATTTGAAATAATCCTACAATATAATTAGCTTACAACAAATGTTATAAAACAGAGACACATTTACGGAAATCATGTTTCCCATGTATTTGCTGTTATTTTGTTTCCCGGACCTCAATTCATGCGATATTTAATTGCGGTGACATTTAAAACGGCTGGTAAGAAGTAACAATCCGAGAGCTTTATATGAAATAAGCATCCAAGAGCTTTAAAAACAGCATTTCAAGACATGTACACAAAATGTCTGAGTACACAATTAGGGCTGTTGTGTAATTGTGGAACATAACGTCTTGCGATTTCATGTGGTATCTGAAAATGATGGACATGTTGGACTGTAATTTTCTTGTGTTTCATTATTTGTTGTAAAATGTTTCGTTGCAGTAAAAATTGTACGTGTAACAATCTTAATAATTTAAAAATTATTTAGAAATTGTATACATTGTAAAAATGTTTAAAGTTCATAGGAAAGAACAACATAATGCTTAAATGTGCCATTTCTTTATAAAAGCCCTCTGGTGGTTAAATGTGCTGTTAATTATTTTTTTTTCTTTCTGAAACAAATTTCTATCGCTTCATGCTGTCTTCCACATAATTTCTCGAATTTTGGATTGGTCCAAAACGAAAAGCAATACAATTTACAATTAATTTTCTCGATCACAGATTATTTCTTGTATATAAACAAATTAATTTAATAATTAATCAAATAATTCAGTCCTAATACATTTTATGATTAATAAATATGTGTCGACATATTTTGTATAAGTAGCTACATTTGTTATAAGTGTATATAGCGACATATTTGCTTATAAATCGAATTACCGTCTAATAACATGTAAATGCAATTATGTGTGCAAGTGACGATATTGGGTAGGGTAAATCTAAGACTACGATATAAGAAGTTAATAAACTCACTTTCTAACATTCCTCCAATAGCCGATTTAACAATTCATTCAAATCGTTTGATATTTTAAAGAACCCCTACGTATAATTATTGTGCTTGGATACAGACTTGGACTGAAGATAAACGCAGTCCCCCAGAAAAAAAAATTTCTTAAAAAGTGTACTGTTTTACCGGAAGATTGAAAGTTCCAAAAGGAAAACTGTGTAAGACAATTGATGGATTTAAATATTATGTTGAATATTAAAGAAACAAGTGATTATATTCATTCACTGATAATAGTTGGAGGTGCTGTAGTTCCGTGCAGGCAGAAGCCGCCCCTTCTTAAGATTATAATGACGATAGAAATGAGGCAGAGATCTTCGCGGAAATAATAAAGGTATATTTATTTCCTTTTGAAACGTTAAACATAATGAAAAAAAAATCTATAGGAGATTTGAATTTCTAATCCGCAATATCGTTACATGATAATATTTAAGATTCATTAGTCTAATTATTTTATTTTTAAATTTACTCTAAATTACAGTAATCATAACGTGCATGCAATATATATATGCAAACATGTTTTAGCAGTTGCGTGGCCGAAGAGAAGACACTTTTGAATTTTTAAAACTTTAATTTATTTCATTCCGGAAGGCATAATTTATGCATAAGAAGTGCTAAGAAATATGTCTGTCTGCATCGCGACACAAGAGCAAAAGAAAGACCCTAATTTTCCCTTCAATGGGTTTTATAACAAGATTTTGATAGGGATTTCTTTGCTACGTGTCGATTTAAGACAGGGAAATTTAGGTATCTTTAAAAAAATGTGCTAAGCATTATTAAGGATTTTTATCCGGTGTTGTTGTTTCTTATGGCACTTGTCACGGACAAGCCCGCTGTTCAAAGACAGCCGATTTAAGCCTAAGGGGGAGCGCCTCTTGTTTTTATCGTAGAGTCAACTTGGGTCAAGAGTACGACTTGACTACTCACGCATTACTCATTCGCTTGCACAACTCCTTTTTACAGAAGGGCACATTCACACATCTCACAGATAGACCAACCATGCCCAATCCGGGACTCGAACCCGAGACGCCCAGATCACGGGGAAGATGCGCTACATCTTTGGCAAGACGCCAGCTTTTCATCTCTTCACTTGTGAATGAGTGACTGAGAACCTGCTGAATTAGCAGTTTTAAATGGCGCTTGTTGAATTAATTAAATAAAAAAAAAGAATGGGAATTTGATTAGGAAATATGAGAACATCTTAGAATAAATTTAATATGGGTTGAATTAAGTTAAAAATTTGGAAATTAATTAAGTTAGATTAAGAGATATCATTACAAATACACTCACAAACATAAACACATATAAATAGTACTAAAAATAATGGAGAACATAGTTGTAAAATATATTTAAAAATATTTTGAAAAATTTATTTAAATTAGAGAAAGCATTGTACGAAAATTCAATGCTATCGTTAAAAAACCAATTTTTTAGCGATGTGTAAAATGGGTTTTGTGCAGTAATAGACTTCAGATTTAGCAAATAAAAACATTAAAATTTCTATAATATTTTAATAAAAAAAATCTTATTAAATTTTTTTCAAACCTTTCTCATTGAGCACTTATCACCCAAAGAGTAACTTGATACCAAATTTGGTAACTCTTCATTTAATGGTTCGCAATGTTTAGCGTTTTGATTTTTCGAACATGCATATCGTATCATAGAATTTTCAGGTAATATCTAGGCTATACATAGTATCATGTAAAAACTATAACTTGGAGGTCATTTATCTTCGTTACGATGCTCTAGTTAGATTCGTATACGAAGACTCACTAGGCTGTTGATTTGGGATTGCTTTTATAAAGGACTTATTCGACTCACCTGTATTTTTCATAGGTGCAAGATCATTGGTTGAAACTTCTGCGCTTGTCACTGGTAGCCAGATGCAGTAAAAGGAAGTTATTAATTGTATGATTAAGGCGTAATGCCCAACGCGCATGTTTTTGAAATTTTTTGAAATCTGAGGAAGAAAAATCATGTTGCTGTTATGAAGTCTAAAATTGAAAAGGACCGAGAAAGCGATTCATCGAACGATGAAGCATCGTTATCTATTTTTTAATCGCTTATCTGTTTAATCATACAAAAGAAACAATAGGAGGTAAAAAAAAAAGGAGTAGAATCTGGTAGGGAAAAAATGATATTTTTTAATAATACCCAAACTTGCTTAAAATAGAATGCTTTAAATGTTCAAAAAAGCGACAGTCTTTTTTTTTGTTGTTGTTGTTGTTGTTGACTGTAATCTAACGAATTCTACATCGTTAAAACCGGACTTAATTATGTAGTTGGGATATAACAACTACTTTTTTTTAAAAAATATTCATATATGAAGAAAGCTGATGTTAAAAAAAGATTGATTTTGAGATTGTTGAGGAATTACGTTTCGAATATCACCCCATGTCCGGGAAAAAAAAAGCATTCTTAGAATTCTGTGCGTAAATGGGGATACGCAAAATATAATTTGTGTAAAATTTGGTACATGATCTTAACACCAGACTTGCAGATTTTTTTTTTATCAACAAATAAAAGCCTTATCCTGTTTGCAAAAGGCAAACATAATTCCAACCAGCGGTAGTGGTCTTCCTCAAACTTTCTCGTATACTCTCTAATAAAGGTGTCATTCCAAAGAACACCTTGCATAGTATTAGCATATAATAGTTACGAAATAGTAACCTTTGGTGTGAATTTAGCATTTTACTGAATCTATTGTATCACCATTGGCGAATTATTCTGACATGCCGTTAAAAGTATCCGAAAATTGTAATGATTTGACGCAAAACTGACTGCATGTGTAGTCACAAAATCCCACATCGAATTTGATATAGTTAAGCCATTGCGACTTCGAGTTATCGCCTTCACATGTTTCTAAAAATACTAACCAACAAACGGTTAATACCTTGTTAGATTTGGCTCAAAATTTGATAGATGTCTAGACTATAGATGTTGATTCTGAGTACTGCATCTTATCTATCTAGCTCTCTTCATTTTTTAGTTATCGTGTTAACTTATATTCGAACAACCGGAGAGACAAACAGACTTCATTTGAATGGATTTGATGAAAATTTGATAGAAATCTGCAAATTTGAAGTAAAGACCGTATAAAAAAATTATTATTACCGCATTTTGGGTTATCTGTGTCACAGACGAATAGACGGGCGGACATTTTCCAAAAATGTGTTTTTCGAACTCAGGGAGATCTAAAACGTGGAAATTCGTCAAAATCTAGAGTTCGAATTTTTGGATGACTCCTATAGTTTCTCCAAACTACGCAAACGAGAAAGTAAAAATAGTTTTTTTTTTTTTTTTCCAGACTCTAGGGGATTTGAAATGTAGAAATCCATCGAAATCTTACGTTCGATTTTATGGTCGATTACAAAAATTTATCTTTGTGTATTTCTTGCACGAAAAAAATAGAAAACAATCATTAATTCTTATTACATTTTTCAATCTGAACTTTCCATTTCCATTTAAACGAATATTAGTGAGTGCTTTTGTAACTTATGTTTAAGTATGAGATCCGAAATATTTTTATTTCTTTATTAGGTTTGTCAAATGAAAAATTCATTCTTTTTTTTTTATTTATGAAAGAAAATGAATTATTTAGATGGATAGGTGGATTAAAGATATGATGCATTTAATTAGGCTTTTAATAATGATAATTTATAAATAAATTAGTTTTCTTAAGAATAAAAATTTTGGTAGCTATTCAGTGTCTTAACCCGTTTCCGCCCAGCGTCATATTTATAGGACAGTTCATTTTCACCATTGTAAATAAAGCTATTCTACGTTTCGTCTATTCTTTTTCTGCCCCCTTTAGAGTAAGGGTTTCACTCTACTTACTTAAACCGATTTGGACCGGATGGAAGCATTTTTCAGCCAGCTGCAGACATGTAAACTTCGCCATTTTCTTGACTTTTTCTTGCTGAATTTCATTGTAATCGTATGAAAAGGTTTTAAAGGAAAATTTAAATATTTTTTCAGAATTTATATTTCAGATATTCTATTATCAGATATCTTATAACGTTTTAAAATTATTTTTACTTTTATTAGTTTTAATTACAAATTTAAACTACTGTCCTAAAAATAGGACGCTGGGCAGATTCGTTAAATTTTCTGATATGTAGTTAATTTCATAGGTGCTCAAGATGTCGCTGAATTTTTTTTAAAAAACTGCCGAGGAAGTTGTAGAATATCTATTTTCGGAGGAATTAGAGTCCGAAATGATTGCTTTACCACCTGAAGTAGATGAATTAACAGATGAAAAAGGATTTGATGACACTGAAACTCGGGTATAAGATGTGGGCATTATGTGGGAACAATGGTTACTGCTATAATTTTGATTTGTATTGCGGCAAGGAAGTTGTCGGTGCTGCTTCTACCGTGGTTCTTTCAAAAGGGTCCTTGGGAACTCGAGTTGTAAAAAAAAATTCTTCAGCCAGTTACTGATCCCAAGAGTCATATATTTTATTTTGATAATTTTTTTTAATTCCCAAAATTTGTTAGTTGACCTAAGAAAGAGTGGATTTCGAGCAACAGGAACAATAAGAAGTGACAGAATACAGCATTGTCCCTTTGAAATTGATTATACTTTCAAAAAGACTAGCCGTGGTTCACATGATTTCTACTTTGATGTGAAAAATAAAATTATTGTGGTAAAATGGAATGATAACAAATGCATTACACTTGCGACAAATTTTGACATAATTGAGGCACTAACATCTGTTTCAAGGCGTGTAAAAGGAAAAGCTGAAAAAAATAAAATCGAACAGCCATGTCTCGTAAATAATTATAACAAAAACATGGGTGATGTTGATTCTCATGATTGGCTTTTAGAGAAACATAACCATAAAGATCCGTGGAAAAAAATGGTATTGACCAATTTTTACCCGAATTGTAGACATGGCTGTTGTAAATACCTGCGTTATTTACAACATGGTAAATGCAGAGAAAAAGAGTATCAAAGAAATAAGGAGACATATTGCACTAGCCTATCTAAAAAAAAGCACCACAGGACAAAAACAAATCGGTATACCAAGTTATACAATTTCATCTCGAGTGAAGGAAATAGACACTGTTAGACGTGATGGAGTTGGCCATATAATTGGTAAAAGAGAAAAACAAAGACGATGTCAAATCCAAAATTGTTTGGGAAAACCGTTTACATTTTGAATGTAATGTAATGTAACTCTACGTACCAAATGTTTTCCAAATTACCATAAATAGTGTGAATATGTTTAAACTTAATAAAAAATGTCAAATTTATTTGTGTTTCATTTTATTTTGCATTAAATATTAAAGTTCAATTGTTTCGGAACAGAAACATAATCAAGGAACTAAAAACAAAGGAGAAGTACTAAGAGCTCAAAAACTTCCATATTTGCCCAGCGTCCTATTTATAGGACAGTAATTATCTCTGATCCTTAATTAATGGTGTGGAGTTTAAGTGCATATTATATTTAATATAAGTGTTTAGAACATAATTTTAAAAGTTTTTAACAAAATTTCAATTTTAAATTAAGTTGGGCGTTAACGGGTTAATTAGCTGAAATACGCACCTCCAAACAGCCAAATTACGTAAATGTATTTGAATGAACCATTATAGAATCATCTGTGATTTTAATAATAATAAAAAACACTACGAAATTTCAGATGTATTTTTAATAAAAAATTTCGCTATTTTTTTTATTTTTATTTTTTTATTTTTTTTTAGGATGTACTAATATTAAAGCTTTTTACCCAGCACATATTGATATAGGCTTATGATAGTTAACGTATTAGAATTACATTTGGCATGAGATGTTCTATGACTATAGTTGTTATTTAGACGACTGCTAAGACTTATATTTTCTATTCCAGATATATTTTTTTATTATTTCAAAGAAAAAATGAAAATCTTACAAATTTCAGAGCAAAATAAATATATAAAATAAAATAAAAAATATTTTAAAAAATCACCGTAGTTAATGTTATTTATTAATGCATTATAATTAGTCAAATAATCTATTATTATTTTATAATTTAAAACAAAAGTAACCATCAAAATTTCAAAAAATAATCTTTGATTTTTAGAGAGTTATTTTGATTAGTGCCTTTTTTTAACAATTGAATGTATTTTTAAATTTATAGATGCTGAAAACCATATTTTTATTATATTTAAGTATCAAAATCTTTTGTTCAAACACTATTGAGCTTTCTGTACACTGAAGAGCTAATATTTACATTCAACAAAATTATTTCAGAGGATTTTGCTTTTTCTAAATATTAAAGAAAAGTCTGCAAAAACTAAAAATTTTAATATCTTTAAAATGTTAATTCATATTTCAATGAAATTTTAATTAATTCAAGAGCATTTCACTTAGAATATGTGAGTGACTTTGAAATTCCAATAACTTTTATATCTATTGAAAAAAACTCTATTTTTTGGTCCGTATACCAAATACGCTTGACTATAGACACAACTTCTCGCAAACCTTCACTCATCATATCTAAATCACCTTATCATTTATATGTAAGTGACGGATAAAATATGAGTAATACGGTTTTACGTAAACGCATGCTATGAAGGCTGGTTGGATTCCCGCTTTTTGAACTTTCATAGTTACATTTTCTTCTTCTTCTTCTTTTTTTTACATTTCCCAATGATTGTACATCAATATCTAAAATCTTTCTATTATATTCTTTTGATTTCTTTTTTCAAAAAACTATAAAAATGAGAACATCATTTTATCTACTTAAACATTTATGAAATATATTTTTTCCATTACTTATTGAAATTATTGCCATCTCATAACTCTTCCAGATACACAAACCTTTGAAGTCAATGTTGTATGTTGAAGTCGAAAATAATAATGTTATATAATGATAGGGCCTTGAAACTTTGTGACAAATTTTTGGACGAAATCCTGTATAGGTTTAAGTTCTATAGACTATTGTTGTCGGTCTGTCTATTCGTTTATATGTGTGAGCATGAATACTTAAAACCTCAGTATAAATAAAATGCTGTTTGTAATGTTCATACAAATGAATAGTAATCTACATCAAATTTTGAAAATATTGCTACGAATCTCTAATATCATTTTCTTTGCTATAATCTCTAACATTTTAATATGCTTTCTCTAATATGTTCCTTTAATAATCTCTGATATATTTCTTTAATGTTTTCCAGTTAGTCTCATTATAAGGAATAGAGATTTACAGATATTTTTAATGAATATCAGACCAATGGTAACCTACCTTGAGAACAAATTTTAACACAAAAATAGAAAATTTTGAAAAATATATGGTGCTATTTCTATTAAGAATCGATGTCTGCAGATTCTTTTATAAAATTCGATGTCTGCAGATTCTTTTATAAAATTCGATGCTCTGCTATGAAGGATACAAATGTGGGGGTGCTCACACGAGCAATAATTATCTCTTGAAGTGTTTATTAGGTACTAGTAGCGTAACTAGAGTGGAGCAGGCAGGGCAAGTGCCCTGGGCGCCTTGTCAGGGCGCGAAATTGAGGGATAAATTAGTTGCCTTTAAGATGAAGGAATACATTTATTTTTCAATTCTCATTCATCAAATTCTTTCAAATTAAAAAAAAAAATGTTTTTACTCTCATATCAACGTTTCGAAATATTCCATTTATCTCGTAATTTAATGAATTCAAATAACTGTTTAATTTCAGAAAGCTAACTTCGTCTCTGACATTGACAATCGAATCATGAATGTTTAAGAATATTTATTAATAATAATAATAAGTAGCTATAAGTATATCGCCATAATATAAAGGAATCACGAAAATAATTTTATGGTGGTAACATTATAAGCCAGATAACAACTTCCGGAGAAGAGTGTACACTTTTGTCTAGTGGCTTTGTTACTCGGCTATGAACACTAACGTTGCGAGTTCGAACCTCAACCTGCACATTGGTGACCCTGGTTCTGAACAACCGCATCCTTCATTCAGCTATCGTGGCTCCATCTACCGGCAGCAACCACTCACTCACGCTCGCCGTCGCCCGCCATAACACTTGGCGTGATAACAACGTTCGTCGCTCGCCATAACGCCTGGCGCGATAATCACTTTTGTCGTTCGCCATAACTGGCGAGATAAACTCTACCGACTCACTGGTGGGGGACTATTGTGGTGGTAATATTATAAGCCAGATAACAACTTCCGAAGAAGAGTGTACACTTTTGTCTAGTGGCTTTGTTACTTGGCTATGAACACTAACGCTGCGAGTTCGAACCTCAACCTGCACATTTTTTTTTAGATTTTCTATGCTCTGTAATTAGAGGGTAAGTGAAAAAAATCCAATACGACATCGAAATTGATATAAATAAGCTCATTAGGGCTTATTTTTTAATTTATAGAGACTTCCCGTTAATCAGAAGAAAAGAAATTAATACAATTTTGAAAACGCTAGAAGACTGCTTAGAAATTTTATAAATAAAACTGAATCAGAAGAACCGAAAATAAATTTCTTTAAAAAATTGAGGAATAAATTAATTGCATTTAAGTTAAAGGAATATATTTATTTTTAAATTTTTATTCATTAAATTGTTAAAAATTAAAACGTTTTTTTTTCTCTCATATCAACGTTTCGAAATATTTCATTTATATCGAAATTTAGTGAATTCAAATGACTTTAATTTCTGTACGATAATTTCATTTCTGACATTAAAGATAGAATCATGAATGTTTCAAAATATTTTTATTATTAATAATAATAAGTAGCTATAAGTATATCGCCATAATATAAAGGAATCGCGAAAATAGTATTTGATAATTTTTTTAAAAGATTTTCTAGGTTCTTTAATTAGAAGGTAAGTGAAAAAAATCCAACATGAGATTAAACTTGGTATAAATAAGTTCATTATGTCTTATTTTTATTCATCGAACCTTTCCATTAATCAGAAATATATATATATATATATATATATATATATATATATATAAATAGTGTTTCGAAAAAAGCTAATAGATTGCTTAGAAATTCTATAAATAAAACTGAATTATAAGAACCGAAAACAAATTTCGTTAAAGATAAAAATCCGAAGCGCAGAAATCATACTCAATAAAAACAGTGATGCGATGAAATAAATATTTAATTGGAGCGTATTCAGATGGATTAAAATAAAGAACTATTTATAAGATATTTGTACCACTTCTTGAGACTGGATTGAACTTATTTCGCAATCAGATTGAATTGCAGAATAACAAAGACAGAAATGTTGACAATTTTCGATCATCTTTCCACTCCAAAAAAAAAAAAAAAAAAAAAAAAATAGACGTTAGAGCTGTGTTTAAAAGCAACCCTTCGCCGGAAATTCAGCTCGATCATATAAGCTGGTTCAGTTTGAGATTTTTTATAGCCAAATAGACAAGATTTATTTAATATATCGTTTAATTACTGCACAGTATTTGAGAATAAATAGAGTAACTTCTACGAAATTATTGAAATTGTTTGACAAAGGATTCTAAAACCCTCCGCGCTTTTGCGTATGCGTTAGTATGGGTGTAATTTGTTAAAATAGGGGTGAGAGGAAACAGGAATTGTTTACTTCTATATCTATACTTATAATAAAGCTGAATGTGTGTGTGTGTGTGTCTGTGAGTGTGTTGGCGCTCTACAGGCCAGACCGTTTGACATACAGCTACCAAATTTGGTACATGTATACCTTGGAGGTTGGGAATGTGCACCTGGGGTTCCTTTTTTCGAATTTTTAATTAGAATTTTAATTATTAATTAAAAACTAACTTTCCCGCCAAAAAAATTTTCCATTTTCTCCACCGCCAACTTTTCCGCCAAAAAAATCTTCCATTTTCCCCACCGCCAAACGAGAAAGGCTTCAGCTTTTTTTTCTCCCAACAGTAATGAGGCTAGGGTTAAAATTTTTCGGCGGATTATTTCAATCGATTCTGTTTATTTTCTTAATGTTTGATGCATTTAAAATTAAACATTGTTAATGAATCGATCTTTCAGATTCATTCTGAAGTACTTTTGAATTAAAATAAAACAGAATAAAGGAAATTAAAAATTTCTAATCCGCATAGCGTTACCCCAACTGGCGTAGAAAAAATCACGTATTTGCGTTACGTAACCGGCGAAGAAAATTCACGCATGCGCATTCTGTTCTGATTGTTGCCATGACAACCGTTATCAATTGAGGATTTAAATTATTTTTGGGTTAGTTGCATGCTTTTGTAAGTAAATTGTATTTATGTTAGTTATATATTTTTTGTATATGCTTATAGTTTTAAGTACATCGTTTTTTAAGCAGTTTTTTTAAAACCTGTTTTCAACCGTTTATTTTAAACGATTCGTTTTATTTTCTTAGTGTATGATGCATTTAAATTTAAACATTGTTAATTAATCGATCTGCTCATAATGAATCTAAGAAAATTTTGTTGACCAACTTTTGAGATATTACATAAATTAAAAAAGATATTCTTTAGTGCCCATAAAGTTTAAACGCTGAGTGACTCTATTTTCAGTAATCAGATTATAAAAAAAAAATGCTTTGTTTCAGTAAAAAATATTATTATATTAATTGAAGATTAATTCTTTACACTTTAATTTAAAGCATAAATTCTACGGGTGCTAACAGAAAATGAGAGAGATACATATTACGTTATGACTGAAGGCCTTTATAATATTATGAATGAATTATATGATAATCAAAATTTGAAGTTTTAAAATATTTTGATGAAGAAGCTATTAAAGTAGAAATTGCATAAAATATTTAATTATTAAAATTTTAACGAACATTAAGATTGGCAAACCGGCTGGTCGCCAAAGGCGGCTAGTTTAACAATAAAATAAACTCGGATTACTCGCGGACTGAATTAAAATAGTACAGGCAGAAACGACACGATACTCTACTCACATGCACGTAAAAAAAATTGAACAATAAAGTGTATATATACTTTTGATATAGGACAAAATAATAGGAAGACATGAAAAAATGAAAATTTTTAATTAGTAATGGGTTGGGCCACTTTTGGCCTGAATGGCAGTTTGCATTTGATGTGGAATTGACAAATAAAGTTCTTGAACAAAGTTCATTGGAATTCGCACCTCATTCCGAATTCAGAAAGTGTGCGCGGAGGAGAAAACCGAGCACAGATTTTGTTCTCTAAAAAACCCCACAAAGGCTCAGTGATATTGAGATCAGGGGACTGAGGACACCAGGTTAGATGTTCTATTTCATCATCATGCTCATGTAACCATGTTTGAACACAGCGAGACGTGTGAACACGGGCGTTGTTTTCTTGGAACACAGGATTTTCTCCCTGAAAGAGAGTCTAAGAATATAGGGTGAAGTTGATCTGCGAGAATGCTTCGATAATGGTCGGCTGTGATCATCCCCCTCAAGACAACGAAAGGCCCCAATCTACGGGAAGATATTGCGCCCCACACCATCATTGAATCCCCTTTATGTTTCACGGTTGGAACCAGGCAGCCAACATGAAATGCTTCTGCCGGTGTTCGCCAGACGAACACATATCCGGTGATCTGGAAAAATGTAAATGAGGATTCATCAGATCAGATGACTTGTTCACAATACAGTTGTGTCCAGTTTAGGTGGTCTCGGCACCACTGTAGTCTCTTCATGACATTCCGCACCGAAACTAACGGTTTTGGAATAGTTACTCTGCCATGAATGTTCGAATTTCTCGTTGAATAGTTTTCATGGATACGGGGATCTCATGGTGGGTATTCATCTCGAACTTTATCTGCGGCAGTGTAGTCTTGCGATTTCGGGCGACTATCCTCTTCAATACCCGTCTATCACGGTCCTTCAACTTCGACTTACGCCCACCGTTATGTTTCGCATAACTTTACCTAGGTTTGTGTAGGCTATCATAACCTTTGACACAGTGGTCCTTGAAATACCCACAAAGTTGGCTGTTCTGGACACAGACGTTCCAGCGAGGTGAGCTCCAATTATCATGCCTTTTTTCATGTCGAAGAGGTAGGACATAATCACGTTTTGTTTGGTACATAATATTCTCATGCAACTCTAACACTGCCAAATGCTTGACTGATACCTTTCCTTTCGCCGCCACTATGTGACACACTGTTGCGGGCAGGTGGCACGCACGAGGCAGCCTTTTATTGGACGGTGGAAGGGCGAGTCATTTTTAAATGGGTGTTCCTATTATTTTGTCCTATAACTGTATCTAATAGGACGAAAATCAAGGTCAAAGAATGACGAATTTCGGAAATGCGCTCATTCTTCCTCGTCTCTCCTCTTAATGAGATAGAAATGTCGAAAAGTGGTCGTCTCAGAATACTGAAACGAACAGTACATATAAGTTCATTTTAATCCAAAACACAAATAAAAAAAATTTGAATTTCATGAAAATTAGAAAAAATTTTCAATACTGAAATAGAGTGCCGAATTCTTACTCTTATTTTGTTTTAAAATGCAGCATTTTAATTTTATTGTTTTCATTTAATTTAAAATAGTATTTTTGAATTTCTTTTAAATTCATGAATTAGTAAAAAAATTTATTATTCATTATAAAAAATAAGGACTTTGATCACTATCATGTATTCATTTTTTTTATATTTTCAATAATTGCGATATCGATTGCAGAATTATTATGACAGGTTTGATTCAGTGAAAGGATGGATCTAAATTTTTAAAGTATATTTCCTTTATAACAACGAATGTCGAAGAGTCCTGTGAAATCTTATTCATGGAATGTTCATCTCATTATTGTAGTAAAAAGAATACAAAATCAATAATCAGTATAAATCTTATATTATCAACTGCTCACTCTAATTTGATAAAAAAAAATCTTAATAATTTATTTAAAAAAATATGCTCTTGAACGAGATTTCTATATTCTTCACTTTCGTATATTTCCATTTTTAAAATTGAAATCAAAAAGTATTATCTTCTTTATTAAAAAAGAATTTCTAAATTCTGATTTTCAACATAGATCTGTATATTTAAATATCAGTTTCTGGCGTTAAATTAATACTTTTCTATTTGCCATTATATCAGCCTTATTTTAAGGAAAAGACCTTGAATATTTCATCTGGAAGCATTGTTTATGAGCTATCTTTACCCAGTATTTAATACTAGTAATTAAAAACTGAAACAAAATCGAGGTAAATTACAAAACAAAACATTATAAACATGTACTTTTATTATCAATGAAATAAAATATCGATATGGTAAACTAATATGCGTAAGTTATATACATATGTTAATATTTATTTGCTCGAAATGTATACGAAAATTTTAAATTAAAATTGGTCGAAATCCAACAAGCTATTTGCATTAATTTCATAATGTCAATTAATTTTAACTTTTGTTGCGCCCGAGACAATAATTGATGCAAAAAAATTACTTCCAAAATAAATCGAAAAAAAAAAAACACCTAAAACAATAATACATAAAAATGCATTATTGTTAAATTTTGATGCATAAACAAAACGAAAACGTAGTTAATGTTTTGCAGCCAAAGGTTTAGACCTTTTTATTTAACTGTAGAAAAGATGCTTGGAAGGATAACTTTAAAAAAATAGGAGATTTAATTAAGAATATTTAATTAAATATGAATTTAATTTAAATTTCAATAATTGCATATTACTTAGCTAATTATAAACAGATTGGTTGGATTTGGACTATTTTTGTGTAAAAACTATAGCGCATTAAACTAATCGATTTCATATCAAAATATTATAAAAAAGCAAAAATTGATGTAAAATTTTTCTTAGTTAAAATTGAAGAATCCTTGTATTAGGACGTATAATTGGCCATGTGAGAAGCAAACTATGTCTAAATCTGTTGTTGTTGTTTCTTATGGCACTTACCATGGGCAAGCCCGCTGCTACGAAGACAGCGATTTAGGCAGGTGAGGGAGCGTCTCTTGTTTTTAGTAGCGCCAACTAGTGCCAAGAGTACGACTTAGCTACTCACGCATCACATTCGCTTGCACAACCCCTGTTTACATGGGGCCCCATTCACACATCTCACAGATAGAACAGATGAAGAACAGCCATGCCCGAACCGGGACTCGAACCCAGGACGCCCAGATCACGGGGAAGACGCGCTACCGCTATGCCAGGACACCGGCGTGTCTAAATCTAAACTGTACAATTCTAAAGATTGGCCCTGAGGTTGTTGAAATAATAAATAATACACACCCTATAAATACATATTTCTACAAATTATAACGCAGAATTGAAGAACAACAAATTAATTATTACGGATGCTTTTACTCTGAAATCAAACAAAACTGGCATCTTATGAAAGTCACAACTAAATATACTAATATATTTAGAATTAAAGAATTAATAATCATAGTAACTATCGAAATTATTCATCTACTTAAAAAAATACATTACATACAAATATAATTCTGAAATTTAAGTTATACGATCATAATAACATGCACAGGGGAAAAAATAAATTTTCGCACCTGCAAGTTGCAAACATCTAAAAATGTTTTCATGGTGGGAAAATAAATTTGACAGATATAACAACTTTTTTATCCATTAATTAACTATACCCAGCCACGCATTGTTGTAATTGAGTCTGGCATTAATAGAAAAGAAAGAAAAGAGAAACCGCGCGTTTCTAATATATTTAATTTCACAATGCTTTTGGAAATACAATATTTTTTTGTAGTTCCATTATCTGTGCAGACATAGAAATAGTTTGGTTTGATAACTCTAATAGAACACGCGACTTATAATTGGCCATATGAAAAGGAATCCGTGTTTAAATCTAAACTGTACATTTCTAAAGATTGACCTTAAGATTTATAGATGGCAATTGGAAACGCCAATTGAAATTAGGAATTGTAATATCTTAAACTGAAATGGCATATCTGTTGAAATTAGAGGAAAGAGGATACTTTCACCCTTGAAAAGCCCTGACAAGATTGTTGCCTCTACGGCAGTGCTGATTAATTTTTTTCAGTTGCAAGCCGAGTGTCGTGGTTGCATAGCTTTTGCTAGTTGATATTTCACACGGAGTTATCATATTGTGAAATATCAACATGATAACTCCGATTCTCCTTCTCATATTCCGATTCCCTTTAACTGTTTAAGAGTAAAATGAAATTCTTGCTTGTTGTTCTTGTTGTTGTTGTGTATGGTTTACTGGCGCATAGCCTATACTGAGCCAAGCATACGGTAAGATCAGAACAGACATTTAAAACAACACATTTTAAAAACAAGTGTAAGTAATTAAAACCACTTAAAATGCGTCGATACAAATATTAAAAAACTCCTTTAACGTAAGACAATGATTAATGTAAATGTAAAATAAAACTCTTGCTTAAAAAATTATCTGAGATATAATTATCTTTTTTCAACAGAATTTAAACGATTCAGAAATTTGATAAACAATAAAAAAAAAAAAAAAATTGGCTAAAATTTTAACAATATGATAACATTGCAAATTCCATTTAAAAATATTTAATACTTCTTTTTTAATTTCGGGGAAGAACTATATATCATCTGAAAATATCGTTGAAAAGATGGGTTCTTTTAATTTTAATATAGTATAAGAATTCTTTTTGTTTGATAATATTTTGCAATAAATTATTAATAAATCCAATGAATATATCTAATATATAAAAAATGAATTCTTGTTTTTCCGTATTTTATGCGCTTCCTTACCGTTCATACGATTGCGATAAAACTTGGTCAACTTGTTGCTTGCACTTGCACGAAGGTTGTAGGCATAATGCAATTATTAGCATTTATTTCGAACTCAATAAAATTTACAAACAAATCGTTACATACGTTCCTATGATTCAACATTTTAAAATTGACACTTGACTATCAACAAAGGACAAATAGTAAACGCAAATGGCGCATGTCGCACATATATGGAACAAAATAAAATTATTATCATTGACACCAATCAGTGTAAATGAAATGAAATGGAAAATATTTAATGAAAGAGCTCATTTTTTTTTCTTTTCGTTAATGAATAGTCAATATCTGTACTAGATATTGACATTCAACTTGCACAATATCTTCGCTGTGAAGAACTGCATATATTATTCCGAGTTTATCTCACATATACAAAATCGAATTATTATTATTGATGCCGCTCAAAGCAAGTTATATATAATGGAAATTTTCCACTGCAAACAGTATTTTTTCTATTTATTCAGTGAATCGTCTAACGATATTTCGGTTATACAAGCGTATATCGTGTTAATTACTTCGTCAAAAAATATGTCTCCCAAACGTTCTTCATTTAGTAGATCTGCGCAGCACGAAGAAATAAGCGAATTCGAGTTTCTCTAACAAATGAGGAACGCATTCCCACTGCAAACGACTGCAGTTTCCCATTCCACTTGTATTCTCGATGATCATCAACAAGGTGCATATATATATATATATATATATTGTCTACTTTAAAGCACTTGAATAATAAAGTAAAAAAAAAATACAATAAATATTATTTATAATTGTCCTTTATCTATTATTCAATTTCAATGAAGGTATTCATTGCAGACAAGAAAATAAATATCATTCTTTCTATCATTTCTAATTAAATAAGATAGCTATTTCAAATGATATTTTCAAAATTATTTCTTCTGCGGTAACAAAGCGCCGGGTATTAGCTAGTTTTGAAGAAAAATATCCAGACATATTTTTGATTTCAGAATCACGTTATTCTTATTTTTTTTTTATCCTGATTAAGAATAAAAAAAAGTAGATATGTACAAAAATTATTTATCATTTGAAAATATGAAATTATAAATTTACTCAGACTAAGAATTCATTACTTTGCTGTTTGCTTAGTAACAATGCTTGCTTTTTTATTATTGGTAGTAATTAATCATCTTTAGCATCCGTCAGCCTATAATGACCTTTACGCTATAAAAATCCAACCAAAAATAATACTTGAAATAATTTTTTTAAATGTACCATGTTTTAAAATGGATTAAAAAGCATGAAATAATTTCTCCTCGTCTCATAAAGATTTATAACTCCATAGAGATTGTCTTGAAAAAATGCAACTAGGAATTTAAAAATTTTTCTCTTCTTTTTAATATTGTATGTATGAAATTTTGCAATAGATTTTTAACTAACTTCTCGAAGAGCTATATCCAGTGACAAAATTCCGAACACACTAGGAAGCGAGTTAATATATTATATTGTTATTTTGTTTCGGGTTATGTTTCTAATTATCACTCATCGTGAGTTCTAGCTCATCGAGAAATTAGCTTAAAATTGACCGCATACACAAATAAAAAAGCGAGTTAATCAAGAATATATTTCAAATGAACAGAAAATAGGAGTTTATAACTTTTTTTTTAAATACTAAAAATAATATTTTGTTAATTTTTTTTTAAAAAAATACTTTTTTTTTGTATTCAAAGTTAAAAAAAAAAAAAAAATCCAATTCGAGATTTTGACGAATCTTGATGCTTTAGGCCTCCTTGAGTTCGAAAGATTCATTTTTGGGGTTATGTGTATTTGTTTTTCTGTGAACTCGATACGTCAAAAACGCTTTGAGCTAAATGGAAGACATCTGATATATGATTTCTGGACAAAATGTGCAGATTTTTGAACGAAATCCAAACATAACAAGTTCGTCTGTCTCTCTAAATACAGGCAAATATGGTAACTACAAAAATATAAACAGTTAGATAAATAAAACTGGCAAATAATTTTAGTATATAAAACATAGATTTTAGTATGTAAAAAATTTGAATAAAATTCGTCACCGAGTTGACCGTCTCTAAGCATGTGTTTTCGCATGCATGCAAACGAGATAACTTAAAAACGCAATGAATAAATAAATGAAATTTGATATACGATCTTATTATTAAATCAGTGATTTTATGCCAAATTTTGTTTAAATTGATGACATATTCGGTTTTCTTTACTATATACTAAAGCACAAAATGCTCATGTGTGTGACTTTGAAAATAAAAGTATATGGCATTCACAATCCAGTCCAAGGGCCATAATATTTTGCGGGGAGAGTATTAATTATATTTATGCGAAAAAGTTTCGGGGAGATAACTCACGCTGCTAAGAAAAATTGTTGACTTCAGTCGATAAATTTTTTTGAAAAACGTTGAAAAATATCCAAAAATCTTAAATTTTTGTTTAAAATTAGATGAAAAACTGAGTGAAATAAGAAAAGGAAAGGAAGAATTCATTTATTTACGCCCAAATCGTTAGATATGAGTATAACCATTTCTATAATTAAAGTTAGCAATTACCTCCGATGTATCTGTATGAGAGTCCTTGGTAAAAACTGGTATAGACCTCGAGTATTACAATTTGATCTTTCTAATAATTTTTGCGCTAAAGGAAAAAATAAAGAAACATGCAACGAGTTCAATCCAGGAAGTGCCAGCTTATTTGGAGGATACACTCAAATAAAAGATTATTTCATATTTAATTTTCTGCCAAGGATAACATAATGTCTTTTACATAAGCATTGTTTAATAAAAATGGCAGCGCTTTTGTTTATTTTACAATACAAGAGAAACAAGTTTCCAGACTATATTTCAGTCGAAACAAAACTCTCTTTCAATGTACTCAAACATGCTCATTGCAACAGAAATCGAAATAAAATAAAGAAAACACTAAAAAAAAAAAAAAAACTCGCTTGTGCATCTAGTTAACCGCATATTCTAACGAGTTTGAAAAGAAAATTAAAAAACTAAGAAGAAATCCAATTTTTGAGAGAAAATGTTAATAATTTAAATATTTGCTAGATTTAAATATAATTGAAATTGTTATATGTAAGAGAATGAATGCCGAATTCTAATACATTCAGAAACAAATGACTTAATTTAAAAAGTAACATTTTCAAGATTTTTCTCCTTAAATCTTCTATGCAGCCCCAGACAAAAACGTATGTAGAGTGATATATTGTGAAAGACGCTTTAATACTTAAAGAAAATACTGACTATATTTTATAGCAAATACTTACTAAAACGAGACACGAAAAAATCACATTTAAAATCTAGCAACAGAATTCAGTTTTCTCACCATGTCATTTGTTATTATACAGAAGCTTGAAGCTATCATATTAAGAAATACGATGATGATTTCGCGTATTTTTTATTAAAAATTGTTATGGTTGGAACATTAGAAATACAAAAATAATTCATCAACTTCATTTGTGTTTATTCAAATTCCGCAACTATTGAGAACACTTTGTACGATAAGATGCATACACACATGTGCTTTCAAATAACGTGGCAGTAACGCTTACACACACTAAGCCAAAGGAGTAGAGACATTCTACAAACCATCGCCATTGCAACAAATCGATTAGAAAATAATAGGCTAAATATCCAACTAGCATTAATTCATCTCAATCTAGTAAATGTCTATAAATCAAGACATTTACTTTCAATGATTACAAATGAAGAAAGGACCTTGTGATGTGCTCAAGATGTTCTCAGGGGGGGGGGGATTGCCTTTAAACTAGGGTGGAGTGTAATTGATCAACCGAATTGAGTAGTAAAAACAATGGAATAACATGGCGAGCCATGCCTCTAATGGCGAGATTTAGAGCACTCTCTAATGATCTTTATAAACAGATCTCTGGTGTTTTATATGTGGCTTTTTTGTATTATTTTATCCATGGACTAAAACTCTCATCGCAATAATTCTTTTATTTTCATTGACTCTATATAATTCCTATGTCATCTCACTATAAATACTTTTTATGAGTAGTTAGTTAATCTGCAGTACAATCTTAGTTGCATGGAAGAATAAAACTAATCAACTATTTTATGAAACTTTCACAGGGAGAATCAAATTTAGCTGGGTCAACAATTCCTCTTGATTTTTTTTTCCTAAGTATCTTAAAAATTATCATGAAAAGGTAATATTCTGCATCATATTATAATTTGAAATATTTGTTTATACTTACATTAAGGAGCAAAACATAATTCGACTAAAGTATGAAATTTATTATGGTTGTCCATTGCATATTCAAATACACACTAATGCAATAACTCTTCAGACTGAGATGTCAAATCTCTTTTCATACACCATCCAACCAAGGCCATACAAGGATCTTTTTTTACCAATTATTTTCAAATTGAAGGAAATCAAGTATCCAATGGTTTAATTAGTTAATGATTACAAGCTTTTGCAACTAAAAATATATTAAAAACTTTAAAGTGAAATGACTAAGTTCAAAGAGGGTTTTCATTTTATTATTATTAAAAATTGTTTCCAGATGTCACAGATTGAGATAGAATAACATTATTTCAGAAATATTGTAGCAACTCAAATTTTCTGGGCAATTTCCTTTAATCATGATCCTCAGCTTAAAAACGCCTGCTATGTATAATTTACTTCTTATAAAATGATTTAGCTATAAAAATTTGTACACATCAAAAATTGTATAAAACTATAAATGCTATTTCACAAAACAGCATCTCTTATCGAAAATAGGGATTTTTTTCCCCCCAAGCTAAAACTTCTAAAATAACCAAATTTTGATCAGAGAAAAATAAGATAAGAGTCGAAGACGATTTAAAACATTTGGTTTATTGAAACATATATGACATATAACACTCTTCAAACTTTTCTTCATAAAAAATATACACAAGAAAGACAGTGGCATATGCAAGATTGTGCAAATAAAATTCAAACTTTAAAAATGGCACAAAATCCATGTAAAATTCATTTGTAATAACTTATATTTAAAACACAAATAAGTTAATCCAAAAACACAGAAGACTGCATTGAAAATAAAATAAATATTTCATGGAAGATTTTAAAACTTGAGTATCTTATTACTTCCTATACATAAAAAAAATTATATCACAAACTAAATACTTTACAGCAAATTGTTTCAAATTAGTCAATGTACTTATCCTTAAAATCTGGAAAGTCAGTTCTTCAGTTAAAGTGATTTGCACTGTAAAAATCACATTTAAAGAAAAAATGATATTTTTTTCCCATAGCAAAAAAATAAAAGCAAAGCTCTTAACTATTAAGCAGCAATTAAGAAACATTTATGTTCTAAAATACAAATAAAGCAAGAATACAGACTTATTCTTACTATAGAACTAAATAAAAGGGATCTGCAGTTACATATCAACAATTCAGTAAGGTATCGCAAGCATTCAGGCACATGACTATATATATATATATATAGTTCATAAATATTTTCAAATATTTCATGTACTTCTAAAATCTGATACAATACTAAAGTTAATAATTATGATAATTTCAGGAAAAATGCACTCAGTAAGAAACAAAGCGAACAGTCAGTAAGGCCATATCTACATTATTAATTGTATATTAGAATGAGCATATTCTAGTTTCATTTTGATAAAAATATACATACATAAATGGAAACTAATTCAAAATATCCATATTTATAATTTTTTTTATAATACGAATAATAAATGCAATAGAATCATGCAAATAATTTAATTGAGAAAAATTGAATAAAATTGTTTTTGCTATATATTCTCATTAGAATAATTTAACAAATTTACAAGAAATGTACTGGTTAAATTTCTAAGCTGCAAATTGCAAATTAAGATCATGGTTGAGATAGAGAACTATAATGAAATAACCAAATTTAAACAACAACAATATTAAAGGGCACGAAACATAGCATATTTTATAGCTTCCTTTATCTAAAAAGAAACAAAATAAAACATTTTACACTTTTTAATTCCTTTTATTTAATAACATTTACAAAGGAATAATAATAATAATAAAAGTCATGCTTAAAAACACTTTAAAAATAAAAGAAATTTTTAGTTATTATGTAAGAATTTAGGCTCATTTGATATTAAACTACTATTTTCTAGATTTATATTTTGTAGCCAATAGTGATATGATTTAGAAAAATGATTTTCCGTTATCCATAGAAAAATAACTTAAACTTATACAATTTTAATACAAGATTTATTTGAAATAAGCAATCCTGTAACAAAGAAGCATAATGTATGTACATTTTAAATAATATAATTTTTATCACAAAATGAAAAAAGAATAAAGAAGCCATTCATTGAAATAGATTTTAAGAAAATTAAAAACTCAAAAGAGAAAATTTAACTTATTCAATATTTAAATACATATGGTAAATGAAACACTTCAGTTCATGACATAATCTTCTAAGTTTGATTCTTAAATCGAACAAATAATTAAGAAGCTTTAAACAGTTGTATGCTAGATATCATCTGTGAAGTTATTTAAGTAAAAACAAAATAATTACAAAAAAAAATTATTATTATGAAAATAATGAAACTCTATCAATATAAACTTTGTTAAAACATAACATTAATAAAAGCCAAAAATTATTGATAAAATTTTGAAGACATTTATTATATAAACATAGCATTTCTTTATCAGAAAATATTTTATCTAAATGATTTATTCTTAAAAGTGGGTATAACTGCAATAATTTATATATCATTTTTGTTTTTTCTATTTTTTTGTCCTAATTTAACCTTAATATAGTTATTCTTTCAGTATGGTAATTTATTATTCAATATAAAATATAGAAAAAAAAATTTACAAGCTTGTTTATAAATTTTATGAATAGAAATTTTACTTTGAACACAATATAAGTAAAGTAAATTTTTAAATACTTAAAAGCTCCTTAATTTAGCTATAAATATAAAATATGTTTCTAACTTCGATACTTGGTTTTATTTTAATGATGCAATTTTGAAGTGAGAAACATAAGGCATGAACAGTAAACGTGCATCTTCTTCCTGCTAATTTAGTTAACTCTTTCCCACAGAAAATCTTTTCAAGTCATAAAAAATTAAATTTGTCCAAATGAAACAAATGTATGAAACTGTTCAGATGTGCAAGTACTAAACATTTTTCTTAAGTTCCTTTCATAATAGGAATAAATACATAAAAAATTCAACATATTTTAAGATCTCAAAAGTCAAATTTACCCCTTGACTACAATAAAATCAATTAAATTGTACAAAAATAAGTTATAAATATTTCATATACAATAAGTCATTTATAGTTCATATACATGATAAAGGATTTAAGTCGCATTAAAATATACAAATTTATTTTTCCTTTTTATCTTTTTTTTTTTTTACATCTGTACAATACTATATGATAAAAATAAATGCTGAGGATTTTTTTAAATATATTTTACAGAGATATAACAATTTCAAGATTACACAGTCATCACAAAGGGACCATTAGTTGATAATTCTGTTCCATTATTTTGCAATTGAGTGACCATCGTTTCTAGCTCGCGAAGTCCTTGAGTAGATCTCTCGTATTTATGTGCAACAAGTTTTCGATAGAAATGTACAGCAAATACAACAAATATAATAACAACAGGAATAAGTATGACAGTTGCAGCCGCTGCAGCGGATATGCTATAATCATAAAACTTAACCCAGGAAAGGATTGCTATTTCTGCAAGGAAAAGCAGAATTCCGAATACTGTTGAACAAGCCCATGCAGCCTCAATATAACGATGCATCTTTTCATGAGGAGATTCTGAAACTGCAGCTAAACCATGAATACTGGCAACTGCTTCAACATTCGGTAAAATACAAGTTGAAATCATTAAAGCCAACAGGTGAACTGCAACTAAAAGGGTGGTGCATATACTAAATGCTATCAGTAAACTTGTAGGTACATGCTTTGATAACTGTACTTCTACCATGGCCACCTACAAAAGGAGAGAAACCAATTAAAAAATTGGGGAAAAGTTTATTTCAGAGTTTAAACAATGGTATATTCCTATATACTCCTCATATTCCTATATATTCCTCAAAGAAAATAATTTCCTTAGTTTAATATTTAAAATGGAAAAAGATATAATTTTTTTTATCATTTTCAACCGAAAACAAAAAATAAAAACTATAAAATGTTAAAATGAAAAAAATGCTAATTTTTCTGGTAGCTTCAAAGTAGATAAAATGCGAGTCACTTTTCTATTAGAAGGACAGCAACCATAGTGTTAGAGTTTTGACTCCCTCCGGTGGAGAAAAGGGGAAATTCTGTTCCCCTAACCAGATGTATTCGAGACGCCGACGCGGCGACATGTACATACTCTCTCTCTCGTCTTTTGTGTTGCGATGTGTTTGTGTGGTAGCTTAGAAATGTCCGTGTCCATATATGTGTGAAAATAAACCTATGAAAGTTCAACTCCTTCTTCGTCATTTATGGAATTGTCATGCACTGACTGAACACATAGTGCCAAATTTACCAAAAACAGCATCAAAATCTCACAGTGCAAAACTAGAATTTACACATTTTCTCTTCCTTTATATACATGTATATATATAAAAGAGCGTGTTCAGAAGGTACTCATGAAACATGCAATTTACTGTCTTTTCAAAGTCACTGCCCTAGCTACATTAAGTTGCCAATATATTATTAGAAAAACCAAAATTTCATGCAAACGATTATGCCTAACAATAATTGCTGTCTAACTAGTGAAAAAATAACAACTGAAAGTTCAAAAACATGCATTAATAAGTTTCACTATGGAATAAATAACACTTAAATGTTAATAAAAAATACAAACGAAGTACAGTTACAACAAAATAAATTTAATTTTTTCTTCTGTTTTAAAAGAAAATCATTAAATAAATAACAAAAATATTAGTCATCATGCCCCAAAACACAATACTTCAAAATGGTTTAAATATATTTTTGAGTATATATACTCAGAAAAAATATCTAAAATATATCAACAAAAAATTATATTACTCTGAAATATGTATTAATTTATAACTGCTGATAATCGACTTAGCCGTTAATAAAAGTCAAGGTAAAGAAATAATGACTTCATACACTAGTTAAAAATATCTGATTAAAATGATTCAATATAAGAAATTTAGAGAAATAAGTAGTTGTTCTTAATATCAGATTAAAGAAATATAATTTATCTGTCAGGAAAATAGCGAGATAATGTAATTCAATCCTGTCAGTAATTAAATGTATAATAAAAAAATAAAGTCTAAAAGAACATAAAGATGATATCTAAAATTAACTTAAAACTTAATCACCTTCAATTACATTTTTTATTGAAATCTTAAGAAAAATTTCAAATAAAAAATTTTAGATTTTAAAAAGAGCCTGGTTTTTAACAGTTGGAACTACAAATGATTAATTTTTACTAAGTTATATTGAATTGATGAGCAAGGAAACAATTAAAGATGAAACAAAATAATTAAGTTGATATTTTTTACTTAAATTTGACATCACTTGTTATAATCACTATGATACATCGCCAATCTGTAATTTTTTTTACAAGTGATAAATTGCCACATATGGTAACCTAATTCTATTCTGTAGTTAATACTTAGTTTTTAAGGTTGTTAAATTTGGCAGATTGGCAAAAAATCTGGGTAAAACTAAAGAATATGATTAAAGAAAGGATTTTTGTTACAATTGCCAATTGTACCAAACAATAGAAAAAATTGCCAAATATCAACAGAATTTAAGCAGATTACCATATTTAACAAGTTATCACCCTTAAAAAAATCGCATATAGAGATTATAGTAGGTTAAATGTTTGGTGATTGTATCATATTCTTTAGTTTAGTTTGTAGTACTATGATCTTGTTTTACCTTCTCATTTAATCAGAAATTTTATTTACAGTCTAATAACATTTTGATCTGTCTGATTCTGAAAGAAACTACTAAAGAAGAAAAAAAATTATGCAGAATTTTTATTAAATCTTTTGCTTTGCTTTTTTCTTCTAGTAAAAATCTAATTAAACATAAAATTAAAAGTAATTATATCAGGGGTGTTTGTGGGACCCCAAAAAATCCCCTGAAACTTTTACGGACTTACTACCGGCATTTTGGAGTTTCGAGAAGGGGGGGGGAGAGAAATGAAAAATTACAATTATGAAATATTGAATGACCTAATTATAAAAGTTCAATGAATTACTTTTTTTGCAAAATTAATAACCATAAATTTTCAAACATATAAACTACTACATTTTATGCAAATATTTTAAATTACCTGAATTAATTCTTTAAAAAAATTATCTAATTTCTGCTGCTTTTTTTTATTTTCTGATGTTTGTGGGCTTGTCTTTCTTTTGTGGTGAACTTCATAATTGCAGGAAGATTGACTTTTATTTTCCTCATTTACAGTTGAAGAAATTTCCTCGAGAACTGCACATGCAGAGGTAGAAGCAGTTTGCTTTTCTGCTAATGTAGAAGGTTTTTCAGAGACTTTTATAGGTGTTCATATTCAGTAAGAGATCTTTGTGAATTGGATCAGTCATTGGATTTTTTGAGCCATATTTTTCACATGAGGTTTCTTTAGAAGCCATTAAATCATATTTAATAGTCTGCACTGCATCTAGGGAATCAATCTTAAGAGAGGTTCTATAGTCAGTGACAAGTGTATCCATTAAGTTGAATGCACTTTCCACTAATGGGCCATGGAAGCAGCTAAGGCAGGCTTTGACCAATTTAGCCAATGTAGGATACTTATAATCATTTGTGAAATCATCTTTTAAATTAAAAACTTTAGACCAATATTTATCAATTGTACACTTGACTTGATTTCCACTTTCATCAGATGTGTAGAGCATTTCTTTGGTGATATCAATATCACTCTGGTATAACCTTATTTCAGCTTCTACTTTTGACTTTTCATTATCACTAAAAATATGGGACATAAAAGATGATAATTTTTCAAAAGCTAATATTATACTGGTTTTACCTCTTAGCTCTGAATCCAATGCTGTAAAACTAATTAGATATGAATTTTTAAGGGGTAATTTCTGTTTCATATGCTGAAATTTCAAAGTGAAATTCTCTTGCGTACATAAATAAAAAAATATTTCAATAAGAGAAACGAAAAATTTACACGTGCATCAATAAATGAAACGAAAATTTTACACAGCGGAGAAAAAAAAGTTGCGAAGCAATCAATGACAAATAGCTAATACGGCGAAAAATCCCCCTTCTCTACTTATTGGCGCCACGCCAGGAGAGATAAGACCTTTGAACCCAGAGTCACGTGATCGCACATCTGGTCGCGAAGTCTCTCCCTTTTTTTTCTGCCGCGCCTACTTGCCGAAAAGAATCCAGAAGAGAATGTCCGAGAAACGGGGGAATGAGTCATAACTCGCAATAAGGAAAGAACAAAAAAGAAGTTTTTTCCCCCTTTTCACGCATTACCACTGCCTTTGGAGAAAGAAAGGAAAAGTTTTCACCACACACGCTGACCTTGCGTTTTCTGCTTTCAAAGCAAACAAAATCGCCCAGATCAAAATAAATAATTTATTATTATTCCTACTTCCTTTTGAACGACGATCCCCGGAATTTCCGGGTATCGAAGTTCAAAATCCCCGGAATTCCGGGGTTTCCCCGGAGCACAAACACCCCTGTTATATGTATTACCTAGCAGAACATATTCATAAAAATCTTAAATATCAATATAAGTACATAGATTTTAAGACACAAGATCACACAAGCAATGGGAGGGTAAATGTTTGAAAATTTAGTTCAGGATAAAAATTGTCATATTAGAAGAAATCCTAAAAAATTAGAAATTAAATCAACAATTTACAGATTTTTTTAAAAAATTGAAATATCTACATAATACTCATTCAAATGATTAATGAATTCTAGTTTAAATTAAGACTTTTAATATTATATAATTTTAAATATTTATTTAATAGTATAGTAATAAATATTAATTTCGATTACCATTAAATTTTAAATTAGTAAAATAAAGCAGCAACAAATTTTTGTTTTAAATTTATGGAATCTAATGGAACTACATTAAGAATAAAATGCTGTTAATCTATCAAATACCAATACAGGTGGTCAAAATTTTAAATTTTATTTTTCAGCAAATCTCATAAAAGAAATGGCACTTTTGTACATGGAGGGAAAAGAAAAAAGCTCTCATAAAATGAAAAACTAGACAATTTTTTTTCATGATGAGAAAAAGAATAATAAATATTTATCATTATTAAAGTTGTATTAAAATTATTGCTTCATTTAAAAGTTGAATTTTTAATTAAATTCTATTTAAAAATTCCAGCTACGAGTTAAAAATAATATGAACGAGTGTTTATTTTATATATATAATCAATCTATAAATAAAAATATTTGTAAAATACGATTTAGAATTATTAATTTTATAAAAATAACCCGGATCATATCTTCTCAACCTGCTGGGCAGACGGATACACTATCAACTATACCGTTTTATCCTTACCAACATGGACAACCTACTAGCATTTGATAATTATTTTCTGGGAATTGACTCAGTTGCATTTTAATCAATTAACATTCTAAGGGCATGCTATTAACATATCAAATATCATCTAGGTGAATTTCTCAACACTTGCTTTCCTTTGATAAGATCATACTATACGAATTTTAATATGCTTTGCTACAAATATACAATATTTTGCAGAAATTTTTTGAAAAAACTCAACACAAAAACGTGCCAAATTTTGGTTTGCACAATATTTTCCATTAATTTTGTTTGTAGTCTTTCATTCAAAATTTTTGTACATTATGTAATGAGGAACATAAAAATGTTATAAAGTTTTTTTTATAAAAGTTATGACAGACAGATTGAGATTTTGAGACTTCAATTTTTTATTGTTCATTGAGATTTTATATGAAAATTCAAGTTTATCTTTGATACTGAACAAAGAAAATTTAAGGCGAAATCATTGATCTCTCGTCGTTTTAGAATTACTATGCAATCTGTTATAAAAAGACGATTATTTACAACTGGAGACAATAATACTATGTATTAGATGCATAAAATGTTTGGATTGTATAAATGACCTTCGAAGTAAAAAGCAGATTATTTTATAACTTATGACAGAATGTTTTCTAATTATCTTACCATTGCGAAACCGGACAAAAGTGCCGAAGTACGACTGGAAGCTTTTAATTTGGCTCTACTTAAATGAAGTCGACGCCAAGACAAAGCATTGACATTATTTTCTGGTTTAGACATCTCTCTCATCAACGACTGTAACATCCAGTCAGATATTACGTTATTTCGGCTAGCGTCCGGTCCAAAAAAGTCGGCATTAGAATAAAAATGCATGAATGTCACAATGATTGTTTAATCAAAACACCGCACATGATAAACATAACAATAAGTCAATTGATATTGCTATGTCATAAAAAGAAAATTAATTTTAGAGTCACTCACAAAAATGTAAACAAATCTTAAACAAATAACAAATCAACATTAAAATACATTTTTGAGACAGTAACACGTAAAAGATTAAATTAATTCCAAGAATAATGCAATACAATATGCGATCTTATAAGACATTCGAGAACTAATGAAACGAAATTCCTCTCTCTACGAAATTTTTAGCAGTTCCTTTAACTTCACTTCACAGTCTTACTGAAATTACATAATATTAATAAAATAATTATACTACATTCTGCCGAAATAAAATTATTAAGAAACAAAAAATAAACAACAATGAGAAATTACAAAGCTTTATTTTTAACTAAATATCCATTATATCTAAATATTATCATACTGCAACAATTGTGGCTATAATGGTCTGATTACAATTGTTTTAATGCTAGTTAAAAGGAATTCATTCTGAATAAAGTTTTATTTGTTAAAAATATATTATATAATTTACTAATTCATGAAATTCTAATTTTGACTTTAAAATCTTACATAGCTTGTGTGAAACAGCGATTATTTTTTTCTTTAGAGTTATAGTTTTGTTGATGCAATTTAATAAAACGCATATAAGCATTTTTCATGCAAATAATGGGTTATTATTGGATTAATATTTAAAAAAAAATATACTGAAAGAAAAAAATGGTAAAATTATTCTCCAATATTCAACGAAAAATTACAATTTACAAATTATTTTTGCATTCGATTACGATGATTTCGATTACAATATTTCACTTAATTTTCAGTATAGTTAATTGTGTATTTTTTCTTCTTTTAATGAGCCTTGGGAAATCGAAATGATCGAAGCTTTTGTATTGTTTCAAGGTTCAGAATTTTCATATTAATTTCAAAATTTTTTATCAAATCTTATCGTCATGGGTCTTGAGAGTGACGAAGAAAATTCACGCAATTTGGTAAGATAAATTGATTGTAAATTTTTGACACCTTGCTGTACTTTTTTCGCATGCTGTTTGTTTCCCTGTCTATTGACAAGTTATTTCATTCTAAAATGAGATATCTTATTTTTCTGTTTTTTGTTCAATATAAATTTATTATTTTGATATAGATATAATTTCTTTTAATTCCATTGTTAATAGATCAGTAGTTAGGATTACATGTTTATTATATCTAGGGCAGAATAAAAATTAAATCTAACATCTCATAAAAGAATCGATAAAAGGTGTTTACATTTTAAAGTATATAGTATGTTGGTATATGTTAATTGTTGAATTTAACATCGAAGAAGATCTGAAAATTATTAAACTGAAATTCACTTATGTGATGAAAATAATATACATTTTTAGTCTTATAATCCAATTGAATTTAGGAACTTATTATTAAAAAGGAATTATTATCTAATATTAAGGAATTGAAGAGTCTATTTTTAATTTAGGATTTTGCTAAAAAAAGCTATGAATATTTAAATGGATATAACTCGAATTCATAATAATTTAAATAAATGAATTTATCAAATCTTAAATTTTGAAAATTGTCTTAATTTGTATTTGAATGACACTTGTTTTATTAAATATAAGAAAACAATTGTAGCATAATCGACATCAATTGCTTCAAATTTTGTGATAAGAATTGTATAGTCTGTTATCTAAAAAAAATAGTATAAATAGTGGTACCAATACAGTCAGTCATAGTTGAAATGGACCTGGGTATTTCAGCATTTGGCTCTATTCAAAGATTACAAAATGTTAGTTGATTATGAAATAAATAATTGTACTTACACATCTCTTGTATTTTGTAGTGCATCAGTTCAAAAGCTAATAATATTTTTATTAAAAAAAAATTTTTCTTAAGAAAAATTTTACTGTATATATATATTTTATTTATTTTAAGATTTTCAGCTCAAGATTAAATTTTTTTAAAAAAATTAATATAGTTTAGTAAACTAGAATAAAATTTTACTTCTGTAAAAGAACAATTGACAAAATATTAAGTACCAGTTTGTAATATTCCATGAACTATTCAACACTGATGCAAAATTAAATCATTTATTGTTAAGTATAATCTGTCAACTATGAAAATTTATTATTTCATTCTTTTAAAGATTTATCAAAAGTTTTATTTTATAAAGCATTTACTTAAATCCTAGCATAATTAGCCTAAATAATCCCCATTTTTTTATTGTTACTTGTTGCTTACCAAGTAAAAGAGAAGAATGATGATTTTGAATTTTGATTTTTTTTTCTTGACTTATGAGTGCCCTGCTTACTTCTGCAACTATTGTTTCCAGTTTAAAATAGCTGTTATTTCTTGCTTTAAAATTGATTCAATTTTAAGACTATTACATTTATTTTTAGATGTATGTTAGAATTAACTTATTTGTGTTTTGAATAAGAATATTTATTGCAAATTTTAAATTCAGTTAGATTTATTGTATTTATTTAGCTATATGTTTTATTATTTTTTATTAGCTGTGAATTTTAATTTTCAATTCATTTCCAATAGTTTTATTTATTTAATTTTAAAGTTTGTCATAAATAATGAAAATACTTGTAGCTTTATATCATTTTTTTTTGGATATTTTTCTTGCTTTAAATACTAATAGAAGCAGTTAATACATTCTGCTCTTATCTTCTTTTATGTCTATATTTTCCTTACTTATAATGTTTTCTAATTATCATGTATATTTTTCATTTCTTTCATTTTTTTATAAGTTTTAACTACATGTAATAGTTGAAGTAAATTCTCCATAATATAACTGTAAACTATTCCTTAGTGTTCAACCTTCTCATTTCTAAAATTATTAGAGTTCAGGTACCTAGAAACTGGATCAATGAAATTTTTCTTTTGAAGGATAAGAAAATTTCTCCCCCTTGTTCTTCTGAAACCATAATGACAGCCTCTGTTCTCTAGGGATTTGATATATAAAAGATAACTCTGTTTAGCTGATGTCTGTTAAGCAAATGGCTGCTTGAACATCTTTTTAATGTTCATAGAAAATCTTCCTGCCCATAAATCCATCTGAAGAAGTGTCTCTAATGAATAAAGCATATGCTTCAATTATTTAGCCAATCACAATTAACAAAAGAGACTGTGATTGGCTGAAGAGAATTTGTGATGCTATCAAGGCATCTTTTGCATCCACTTTTTTTTAAAAGAAAATAATAGATTTCAAAACTAATAGATGAGGTGTCATTTTCTAAGACACTGTATTTTTCATGTCTAAGAATAGTTACTTTGTATTATTTTAATAATCTATCTTAAGTAATGTGATGATTGAAAGTTGTGGTCAATCTACTTGAATCTTTAAATTTTCAGTGCAAAAATTGCGATATAATATACTGCTTATATAGTGAATTTACATCTATTGACTTAAATTACTTTAAAATGACTCATTTTACTCTTAATTGCAACTAGCATTTTTATTCTTGTTTATTGCTTCTGACCACTTGACTCTGAAACACTTTTAAGAGAAATTTATTTGTATTATAGCCAAACAATGGGCTGCAAAGAAAGCCTTTATATTAAGTAGAAAATTAGAATGATTTCTTTAGTTTTTTAAAAATTAAAATAAGAATTAGTAATATTTTAAATCTTTAGCCTTTTTTCTTTTAAAGAGTTGTTCAAGATTAATTATTTTAATTATCTTGTAAAATTAAATATTCTTTTTGAGGTAGTATCTAATTGGCATATAAATTTTAAGCTTCTTGATTCACTTATCCTTTTATTTTTATTTTTTTCTTTTGTATACAACTCATTTTTAATGCGTATGAATATGTTTTGGAGTTGTAATTTTTTGAAAGAGTAAATTGTTTATGATAATTTTTATATACATAGTAAGTATTTTTACTTATTTCTTTAAAGATGGAACTTTGTAACTGATTTTCCATTGTTTTCTATGTATATTAAAATTATAAATTTTATAGAAACGTGTATTATTGGTGGCAATACAATTATTAATAATTTTTGTATTCATAATTATCAATTATTATATGAGTATTAGTTTCATATAGATAACATCAAATGAAATGAAAAATATATTCTATTAGTAATGAATTATAAAATGTATTGGGGATTGAAAAGCAGAAAATAAAAATAAGTTTCAGACATATTTTTTTTTAATGTTGTACAAAGCAGATTTTTTTAAAAAATCTGAAATCAAATTTTGCTAAAAAGAATTTAAAATAATGAATAGCATAATTTTTTTTTATTTAAAATTATTATAAAGGTGATTAAGATTTCATTGTGCTAGAGTGTTTCTGTCTGAGTCTAATACATCTATAATTAAAATGATGGTTAACATTTCAGTTTACTAGAGTATTTTTGCCATACTCCTATGGTTTTATTTTGACATCCACATTTTAATAAAAAAAATTAAGAAATTAAAAATATTATAAAAATAAAAGATTAAAATATGTATTCCTAGAATAAGAATTTTACATTCATAAATATAACTTTTATTATTTTAAATAAATAGATTATTTATGAATTTGAATCTTTTTCTTAGAAATCAAGTAATTTTAATAGAGGAGTTTCTCCAAGATGAATTTTTATATAATTATTAAGAATGTGGATGAAAACTTGAAGATGGCTGCCTGATTTGATTACATGTTTTATGCACAATGTTGCAACAGCTGGATGACTTGTTTGATATTCTATTATGTTTTGGTATTTATTAAACTTATCCTTTGCAATTAGGAATAAGAATAAAATATAACATCTTGATGATTATTTTTTAATGAATATTTTTAAGTCTTAAAATAAAAAAGCAATAAATGAACAATTTTTTTTTTTTTTTTTTTTTTTTTTTTTTTTTTTTTTAAGAAAACATTCAATTTTTTTTAAACTTATGCATTTTATTTCACTTTTTTTGTTAAAATATAATTTTACTTTTTGTTAAAGGCTGAACTATATAAGCCTTGTGTTCATTTCTTTGACAAATATGAAAGTTAAAAAAAAAAAGGAAGATTATCTAGAGGAGGTGGGGAGAATCCTCATAATATTAACTTTATTTTGAATCTTCATAATATTAACTTTATTTTTTTCAATACATATTTTCACTGAAAAATTCAAAGGATGTTTGTACATTTTTAGAACAATTTTGTTACCATTTAACTATTGCTTAAAATATAAAGACTATATAATTTTTTTGGACTATAAATCTGCATTGTGATTTTAAAAATAAAAGGACTTTTTGTAAAAGTTGCGAGGGAATGGATTTCTTTTCAAATACTTTTCAGAGTTCCATCTGTCATGGTGGCTTAATACTTAGAAAAAGCTATTTTTATCAGCACTATAGTCCATAGGTAAAATTTCAAGACTTTGCAGAAATATGTTAGAAACTATTATACATTATTTATATCAATTTTCATTAATTCAAAGAAAACAGTAGTACTTTTTGAAGTATAACTTATAGATTTGTCTTAATGAATTGTCTTTGGGGTAATGATGTCTGAATCTTTGAGACAATGATGTGGACTTTTTTCTTTAAATATTAGATATGAAATATTTTCTTGATAGTGTGTTATTTGATTTTAACACCCCACCCCCCACTCTTCTTATTTTTAATTTTTGGAGATCCTTGCAGCATTATAAACCTCTTACTGAAACTTTGTTGACAAAACAAAGATTTTGCATTTTTTCTCCTTCTTTTCAATAATAAATAGGCCTATTTTGTTGCATTCATTTAAGGTAGCCTATGCTTCATCAATTATCTTAATGTTATATAGTTTTTGTACAGCTTTCTACAAACTATCCCATGCTAAACCACATACTTTGACAAAGGCTCACTACATTATACTTTTTTAAATTGTAAATTTTGGTTTATTATTTTATTTGTTGTCACTTAAGATGTATTTAAAAACTTTGCATTCTTTGAATTCTGCATTAACTGTTTTTTTTATCTGCAATTTCACTTTAAAAATATTTGAAAAGTATTATCTTTTTCAAGTATTCATTTAGGTTTTTTTTTTACTTGTTGGAATAATAATTGACAGTTTTTTATTTTCCAGTTAATGTTGCTAATTTTCACTTAAAAATTTTAATACTATGTGTTTTTAAACATTTTTGAATTAAAGAGTGGGAATAATTCTCTTTGGAAAGCACAAAAAAATAGATTTCTATCCATAGTTTCTTTACATATGGCATTTTGAAAGAATAAATTTAAAATAATTAGATGATATTTCTCATTTCAGATAATAAGAAATGTTTATTCCTGAAGATTTGATCTGTTTATAATTCTTTTTCAAAATTAGAAATTTATAATTATGAGTCTATTTTGAAGCCTTAATTTTCCAACAGTGCTTTTTTTTAAGTGCATAATGAGATTTCAACAGAGGAAAAATTTCATATTTATCTAAAAGATAATCAATATTTTTGTATATCTATTCTTTTAAAAGATCCACACTCACTTGAGACATAAAAGAAGAAATTTAAGCTAATTTGTTCTTACATTTTTTGCAGTATCTATCTACATATATTAAAAATGTGTCTAAATTTTTTATGATTTTGTAACATGTTATTCCTGGCTTATTTTAAATCCTCTGCATATATTACATAATTCTTTTCTGAATTTATTTAACATTCATGTTGTTGTCGGATTTTATGTCTTAAAATTAAGAAAAATAATTTTAAGTTGTGTAAATAAAACCTATATCTTCGATTTTATCGGATACATATATAATGCAACATTTTTTCGATTTCCCTTGTTAGGTTTTGCCTATCCCTAGTGTATTGCGAAGGGTAGGAAGGGAGGCGGCAAACGATGCCTCTGTTCGGAAATCGGAAACAAAAGTTGATATATAATTAGAATTTTGTTTCGTGGTCTAATCGAATTTCGTTGTTCTAAGGCGTTTTATTTTTGAATTTACATGTTCACATATGTGGGATTACATATATAGACGGCAAATTTGAAGAATTTGTCCAAAATTTTGTGACTACAATTCCGATAATAAATTTGTGGTAAATTTTATTGATCTAGTTCTTTACATTTTTTAAAAAAATTGTTTTCGCGTACACTGACAAACAGATTTTATCTAGATGGATTTCTCCCAAAATTTGATAAAAATCTACAAATTTTGGGTTAAGATCACCTATCAGGTTTCATCCGTCTGACTCTGCGCATTTGTTATCTATCGTGTTTATAGATAGACATAATTTCAAAAACAATTTTTCTTATTCGAAAGATCTAAAACATGGAGATGCATTAAAATCCCAGATTTAAAGAAAAAAATCTATTTGTATATTTAATTTAAGAAAAGGTGAAAAGCAATCTTTGTGTTACTCATCTATAGATGAATGGTAATAAATTATTTAGTTTGATTTTTTTTTTAATTTGTCGGAGGCATTCCATGTTCATTTTTGTTTTCAGTCAGATTTATTCTAATTAAGATTACCATCGATTAAATCATAAATCGTCATTATATTTGTAGCGTGACCGTGCTTATTCAAATTTATGCTGAAAAGAGCAGTACATTTAATGTGTATGTTATGATAGTTTAAAAGTGGATCGCTTGGCGATTCACATTTTAAAATCTAGATTTGTCTATCTAGAAATCTAGATTTTAGATCTAAATTTGGAACTTGTAGGCAAGATCGTTTAAATATCGTCGGAAAAGTAATATTGAGTTTGGATGCCCTACAAAAGCATTGAATTCTAATTAATCTAATTTTTCTTTTCCTTAGCTTCGTTTTGTTTAACAGGAGGTTTACGAGCTGATGAAAACAGTTGTTGCAACTGTGAACAGATTTCCTCTGTGATTTTTTTTTTTTTTTTTGGAAGTGTGATTACCTAAAATTTGAACAACTTTACACGTTCTACAAATGCAGTAATTTGATTTCGAAAACCACTTTTATTGTTATTCCGTAAATATTTGGATTCTTTAAAAGTGATTCTTAATATCACAGTATTTTATTCAAATTAAATAAATCATCTTTTTTTTTTTTTTTTTTCAGAAAAAATATTGCGATGACTTCTCTGGAATTTATTAATTATTATTGTTAGTTTTACTAATTTTTTTTTAAATATTTAGTTTCTTATGCAACATTCAAAAAATCTCCCGAAAGTATGTGGAAACTATAAACGTACTGCAACTAAACTCCATAATTATTTTCATTCGATAGTTTCTATCTTGCTTACTTTAATTAAATGGAAGGGATCATTTTAGCTCTGTTATTTTGTCTATGATAAGGACATACACTCACGACTTCACGAATTCTTTAACAATCTTATTTATTACTTTTAACATTAAATATTCGCAATTACATATAATAAGTACAAAATACTTATTGCCACGATGCCTTAAATTCAGAGGCAAAAAAAAAAAAAAAAGCTACATCATTCAAAGCTCAGTTCGGGCTGTCTAATCTGAAATAGAACTGATATTACTCGTAATGACTGAAAATTAGAGTCAGATTGTAGGTCCATAAAAATCAATGTTATGCACATGGCCTCTATTTAATCGTAAATATTGAAGGTATTATATCTCGCAATCTGTCTGATTTCCGACTTTTAGCAGCTCAATCGTAGCCAGGTCAATTTAAAATATGTTATTTACTTAATTGCCAAATAACTAAATTTTAAAAAAATACAAATCTTATGAATTATAAAATATTAAAATAATATTAATTCTGTCAAGTATAATTAGTTTTTTAATCTATCTAATATCATTGCGTTTATTTATTTTTATATTTATGAACACTAAGCGCCTGGTTCTAAATAATTGTGCAGAAACAGAAATGTGGCACTTTCACGAGTCTTCTCAAAATAAATATAAACATATTTCCGAAAAATTACTGAAATAAAAAATTAATTTAGAATTAACTTACGCAGCACGTTAAATAAACAATTTCACTCTGTGGTCTGTAAATTTTTTTTAAAAAAAAATCGAAATGTGAAATTAAACTGATTTGTTAATGCGCCATAATATACACTAGCTACTGCGGCAAAGTGCTTAAATCTCATTGCCCACAACTAAGTTTCCGAGTTAAACGATGCAAGTTTTCTAACAAAAAATTTGGATCAGGACATGAGTCGATAATAAACTGATAATTATTTTCTATAGGTCTCGTAATTGAATGATGTAATACTATATTTGTCTTGGTTTTTCTCAAAATAAGAAAGTTTCATGAACGTGCATTGTGGTTATGAATTTTTATTTACAACTCAAAATGAAAAAATGAATGATTTCGAAATATGAAGAAAAATTCCATTTTATATACAATCTTAAATAGTTAACTGTTCATATGCATCCTTCTATTTGCATTACTTTGCGAGAAAAGAATATCTTTAAATGTGGAAAAATATTTTTAGTTCATAATTTTTAAGAGGTAATATATTGCTGTAATTGGTTCTGATGACATACGTATTTCATATCAAAAGCTATTGATCACCCTAAATTTTCGTTTTCATTTAACCTTGCATATTAGGTTTCAGTTTGTTTTCTTTAATGTGAAAATGCATTATGACAAACTTCAGCATAAATCTGATCTTTGTCCAATATTAATGTGAATTTAAAGGGAAATAAGTTGTTCTGAATTGAATATACATCGATAGCTTCAATTTTTCTTTGTCGGTTAGAATCTAGTTCTTTCTGAAAATGTATCCGTTTTATGCGTATTTTTTTATACAATTATTAAAGGTCTTTATTATAACAGCTTGAATTGTTTTCTGAGTGTGACTACTAAAATGTCTACTACTGAGTGTGAGTAAAAAGTACTTATTGAGCACAAATCTAATATATTTTCAATCTAAATTCGAAAATCAAACTTAGCATTTTTAGGCAGTTATATGTTATAAATATTAAAAGTGCTTATAAACGTTCTACTTTACCTATATAAGTAACGGAATTTTATAATAATAATTATTATTTACAATCCCGTCGTTTTTTTTTTTTTACGGTTGATTAATAATGGGCGATAAAAAATAAGTTTAAAATGCTCTGTTGAAGTGTTCACTCTAATCTTAGGCCGGTAGCTAATTTCTAATCCATTAGAAATAGGTTTATGCTTCTATCTGAAGAATTGTTAAATGTTCTGCTAGAAAATAAGGTCATAAAATGAGAGATATTTTGCTTAACTTCAGTTTATTTCCTCAAGGGGGAACGCATCTGTTCGCACAAGAACATGTGAGAAATTTTACTCTGAGTGTTTTTACTAAAAGATTCTTGCAGGGATTTCTTTACACTTGTCGATTTAGTAAAAGGAATCTTAAGTATCTTTGAAAGGTATGCATGGACATTACGTATTTTTATTCCTTAAATCGGAGCGTGAACACTTAAAAGTGCAATTTTTTAGAGCGCGTAATAGAAATAATTAAATAAAAAGGTGTATTTGGTTCAGAAAATAATGAAAATTTTTAGAATAAAATAATTTGGATAAAAATTAAGCAATTAATTAGGACATAAATTTGATTAAGAGATATCATTGTGTGTGTGTGTGATATCTTAGTTTAAATCGTAATTCCCAGTTTTTTCTATATGAAATTAGTTCATATTACTTTATTCTAGAATTTTCTCTTACTTTTTGATCCAAATCCTTCTTTTAAAAAATTATTTCTAATACGCGCTCTAAGAAATTGCTGATGCTTTAGTTTCTCATATTTCGAGCGAAGGGATAAAAATCTGTAAAGCCTATGACATAACGTCAAAAATATATTAGGTTCCCTTTCTTAAATCAACACGTGTCAAGGAAATCCCTATCAGAATCTATTAGTAAAAACGTTAAGAGTGAGACTTCTTACGCTTTCCGCTTGTATCCCGGTGTGAAAGGACGTGTTTTTCCATCGTTCAAACTGGGATATCCCCTTATAACCAGGATAGCATGTTACAAAATTTGGTGAAAACAGAACAAACACAAGATGATTTCATACTATCGAAAATTAAAGAAATCCTCAAATAACACTTTATATAATAATAAGGTTTTTTTTTTTTGTGTGTGTGTGTGTGTGTGTGTGTTGGTGAAAACATCTGGAATACGCTTTTGTAATTCTTAAAACAATAACATATTGGAACCAAAGATGTTCCTTTTAAAAATACGGAAGAAAACTTGAACCAGGCCTAACAGTTGGAATTACATCTTTTAAGTAAAGATCCATCCTCTCTATCAATATAGAAAGAACATGCGTGAGAGAATTCATGATTTTATTACCGCATAATTATATATTTTCTTTTTTTTTTCACTTTTGAATTTTTTTCAAATGAAAAATAACGTATAAAAGAAAATAATACTGAAAAAAAATCAAACGATGAAGATATCTTTCTAAGTACGATTTAAGAGAGAGCTTTCCATGAGATTCTCAAATTGTACTTAATAAGCATACGCGGGATTACTATTACTTCGTGAAAGAATAAAATAAATCTCTATGGCGGGAATAGCAACATAGTGTCTAGTTATAATTTTTCTGTGCTACTTCGGTTGAATTTTATGTTAACGTGTTGTTAAATTATCGTCTATAAATTCGATTGTGTGTATTATTATTCAAAATCAAAACAACAAAAAAATCTTTTTGTTAGGTAAATTCATCCTTTACCTTGTATCCTCTCTTATCACCAGTAAATAATTTTTGAAGACTTTCATTTAAAATTTTTTTTTTAATCTTCAAAAAAAAAAAAAAAAAAAGCTGTATTGTAAAAAGTTTTGGAACTTAATGTAAATTGTACCACGAATTTTAATTTTTTTTTTTTTTTTTTTTTTTTTTGCACAGTTCATTAGTATTGCCTACTCTTTTGTTTTTATTATTACAGTTTTTTACTTGATAGAAATTATTTTTATAAGAAGTTTTTAATTATGATTAGTATTACTTTATTAAAATGTTGAATTTATATATTAACACATTGTTGACTGGAAATTGAATGCAAGATCTGAAGGGCAGGGGGACGCAGTATCAATAGTTCTGATTTTAGTTCAATGTAATAATACAAGAGAAATTTGAAATTCGTGAAACTTTAGGGACTTAACATAAACATGTTCACTTTTCGTTTCTCCCTATTTAGGCGGAGGATCCGTGCGCAATGTCTTAATTACATATTTATTGAAACTATTAAATATAAGTATTTACGACCAATTTTAGATTTTTAAAAAATGTCGTTTCCTCTTGACTTATTCAAAACTAGTTTTCTTCGGATATTTGAATAAATCGAATTTTTTATTGTGGTTTCTTAGTCTCGATTTTGTTTACATAATTTCATAAGTTTATAAACGAAGACAAACCTTGGTTGTAATTCTGTCTGGAAAAGGCTGACATACTAACGTGAAAGTATACATAATTTTATTTCCTTTCATACATATATTTTTTTATTTTTCATGTAAGATGTTTTTATGTAGGATTTTTTTGAAGTTTTTTTTTTGTTTGTTTGTTTTAATAATTTTTTATATTTTGTATTACAAGCAAATCTGAAATTCTTGCCTCTTTTTTCAAAATGTATAAATATTTAAAATTAGAAGTGAATAAGTTTTTATTTGTTGATTATTTTTTTTTTTTAATATTTTACATTGAGTGTATTATGAGCACCTAAGGAGACATTTTATTTTTTTTAAAGTGTCTCCTTAGGTGCTCATATGTCTCAAATTTAAATATAAAAATGTGTATTTCATGAAAATAATTGTTACTTAGAATGGATTATATGATATATTTTGTACGTCGAAAATTTTAACTTGTTGTTACTGGCTATTTCTTAAAACAGTTTGTGTGCGATTGCTTCTCCCTCATTTTTTCTCCCTTATTAAAATTTGTATTTTCGAATTTTATTATTAAGAAAATTATTTGCATCGAATAATTTGTTTTATATAATTAATTTACGTTCATTCAGCTGATTTTTAGTGCGCGTGGGAACCTTTTGCCATGGCTTAGTGCAAAGCGCAATTTGTGCATGCGCCCCACTCTCGTTACGTATCAGCTGATAGCAAAGCGAGTCGCTTTCTCTGGGCGGTAGCTTTGATAAGCCTCGTCCAATTGGCGTCTCCGGCAAATTTTCTCGTGTTTGGCTTGGTTTTGGAACTATGGCGGATGAGAACAGCAAGGACGCCAAGTCTTACTTTTCGAAAGTAAGTTAGTTGATGCGTGTTGCTTTGACAGTTTCATTCGATGGCATTTTGTTGATAAATATAAATTTCACTTTTCATTTTCGCAAAGATTTGTGGGATTGCAATCCGTTAATTAGTTACGCGTCAGCATGGCAATACTGTTCGAAGGGGGTCGCGATTATAGCGGTTATTGTTGTTGTTTGTATATTTTAATGCACGATATAAATGCCTCGTGTAATGCATGATATGAATGCATTGTGTTACCATTATATATTAATGTTTTGTTTAAATAAAGTCATATTCTGCGGAATAAATTTTTGTAAACAAAGAGGGGTTTTTTTTTTTCGCTTTTATTTTATGTCAAGATGATGATACAGTCTGTTAGAAAATTAATTGGTTTAGTGTGTGCTATAAATCTTTTTACCGTAATTAATTTCTTTCAAAAATTATTTCTTGTTGTTTTTATTCTGATAAAATGTTGAAAAAACAATTAAGTGAAAGTGTTCCGAGATTATTTTTATATATTAATCAACTTTCTTTGTTGTGGCGGAATAAATAGTGTATATTTTTAAGGAAACAATATGTATAATTGTTTGTATTGTTTGAAAGATTTTGATTGATATTTTAAAATGTGACTCATTTTGAAAAAATCGAAAAAATTTAATTTAAAATTCTATGGGAAATTGATTCTCTTTTAATAAATTGCATAATTTTTTTAGCATTCAATTATTTTAATTTTTTTTATTTATAATGTTAAATAATATTTATAATGTTTTTCGAGTCATGTTACAGGGTTTGAAATTTAACCGGATTCGTAATTTTCAATGGATTTCTTTATACCATCATAGTAAAATTTAAATCATACATAGCTACATGAATTTATTTAACTGTAAAAACCAGTATTACTTTGCATTCATTTTCAGGCGTTTTTGCAGAGAAAGGACGCCTGAAAAAAAACCCGCATGTTTGAAGAAAAAAAAATATATACAATTAAAAAAATAGCGATTTTTTTTTTTTATGCATTAGAGAGGGGAAATTTGCATTAAATTGTTCCATCAAGTTGTAAATAAATTTGCTTAAAAAAATTTATGAAAAGGCAGAATGCATTATATTGACAATTTGTGTTAAAGATTAAAAAAATAAAAACTTTTAAAATTTTTATCTGGTTTGCCTCTCTCTTTTGCATTTGTTATTTTGGTGAGGGTTTTAAAATGGTTTTTCTTGTCTTTTAGCTCTGAATTTTGAATTAAATACTTTCAAAAATTGTCTCACTCTACTGAAATTAAAGCATCTTAGAGAATTAGAATAAAAGTTATTGTCTCTAATAATAATGTTTATTGTAAGCAACAAATTGATAATAAGTATGATATTGCACCGGTAATTCTTTTTGCTTGAGGATACATGATTTCCTAACTTTTGCAAAAGTCTGATCAATGAATTCCACTGTGATGGAGATTAATGATTTATTTTTATTGTATTAATGATTTATTATTTTTTGCTTGAGTGACGGTGTTGTCTGACTTAAGAGTTGGATCAGAAATTGATTGAGAACTTTTGAAAACAAACAATTTTTTAGTGATTTTATTCTTTTTTGTCGCTTATTTTGTACCACTTTATTTTACCGAATGCATCTTTTAAAAATTATATACAGGCATTGTGGTTAACTTTTTATGTTTCAAATTTGCACTTTCAAATTCACACGTTTCACAGTAAATTTGCTTTCTTTTTGAGCTATTAAAGGTGACATTTACTCTTGTCCCCTTTTTCTTTTGCTTGTATTAAGAGGATCGTTTTTTTTTTTTTTTTTTTTAATTTATTACTGATCTTTTTGGATTAAATAAGAATTGCAGGAACCATATTCCCATCGTTTCTTTAAGAATGAATAGGTACTTGTTAAGTGTTAAAAGAATAGTTTCCGATTTGCATCAGTGAGCAGGTGGCTCTTTTCTGATATTATTATTGTTATTTAATTTTTGTTCGGGTTTATGGATGTTTTCTTTTCAGAAGTACAGCTGTTATCTCGGTTTATAAAGTTTGGAAAATAAACATTTGTTCACATTTACATAGCTGTAATTTTATTTTCCTTTCCTGCCTCATTTCTTTCGTAGATTTTTTTCTTTTAGCTTTATTTAAAATTATCTTATTCCATATCGGATGATGTTGGTTTTAGATTTTCAAAACATGGTTTTGAAAAGTGGCGTGTTTTCTTTTAAACGTTTTTTGATTTTACTTGAGACTACTTTTCACCTGCTAAGTAATTTATTGATGAATCATATCGTTGTGAGTAATTGTGTGGATTGAACTTTGAATGACAGTATGCATAAAGAAAACTGAGAATTTTTGTTTCAAGTTTTGCAGATTTGGCGAGTTTAGAATTGACTACTTTACTCATTTCAAATCATTTTAATAAAACCACTAATAGAATATTCTATTCTAGATATATTTGTTAAATTTGATTGCAAACGAGGTACTGCTTTCAGTCGATTAATTATTAATTCATCTCCTGCGCGCTAAAAAATAATAACAAAATGTTTTTATTAATTTCTTATTATTATAAGTACAAATTCATCTATATTTTTACTTATTTTTCTATAGAGGAAATGGTGCCATAGAAATGAAAGTAATATCAGTGCTTTAAAAAAATAACTTGTTTGAATAAGATTATGAATTAACATTTTATGATTTATTATTAAAGGGCATAAATATGAATGAGTTAATTATGTCCAGAAGTACCGTCCAAGTTTGTAAAAGGTTTACATTGATACTGTATATATATTATCTAATTTAATTGAAGTCTCCATAAGTATATAACAATTTCGTAACTACAGACCATAAAAAAGATGAAAATTTTTTAGATGCTTGATGTTTCCATGATCAGTTTTTGCTTATAAAAATAGTGTGAACGTTATAAAACTGTCATGTATACCAGTGGCTTAATTTTATCTTTTTTTCTTCTTCTTCTTGGAAGTGAAAATGAGATGAATAGTTGCCCATAAACTATTATAATGGCACCTGTATAATAGTTTATAGATAATCATTGCCTCAGTGGTGGTTTTCATGTGAAATTAAATAAGAACTCTTAAGTAAGTGAAATGAAGATAATGCAGTAAAATAATAAGTTTCTCTTGATACCATGCATATTTTAAATGAATTTTTATTAAATTTTTTTGATAAGCATCTTTTTGTATGATACTTGGATTATAAGCCACAATGATATACTACTTGATTCCTTTGATTTTGGAGTTTTATTTATTTTTTTCTTAGATAATATATATCTTTTCAGAAGTAAATATTTGAAAATACTTTTAAATGAATGTGAAATAGAATTTTAATACTTGTAAGTTTGAAAATAACATTTCCTTATAGGTTCTTTTAAAATGATGATATACTTATTTTATTTTAAATATATATTTATTTATAAAATATTTATTTAATCCTATTTAAATAAATTTTTAATTTTATTTTTATTAAAAATTTACTTTTTTTAAAGAAATATAATTTTATGACAAAAAATTTAATTGCATCTATTCCATTGAAATTTTTTTTATATATATTCTGATATCTTATTGTTTTACAATTTTATTACTGGCTAATAATTTATATATTATTAAATTATAGAGAGTTAAGGAGCGTAAGCATTATACAGAAGATTGCTTACAAGATGAAGAAATTGAAGGTAGGCGTATGTTTTCAGTTGAAGAAAAGCTGACATGTGATGGTTTTGAAAGTTGTTTTGTAGATGAGATGAGAGGAGAAGGTTAGTATTTTTTATAAATTTTTTCAAAATTGTTGAATTCAGATTATAGTGTGTAGTCAGATACTTATAATGAATTAATTATATGGTGAATGGTTATTACGACTAGTGCAATTCAGCATTTACTTAACCAGTGTGTAAGCAGTATAACTTGTTGCTCTCATTAAAAAAAAATGTTTTTTCTTTTATAGTCTTTGTCATCCTACTCCTAATTCTTTACAATATAAAATTTGTTTTTCACTGTTAGTTTCCCCCTTATTTACTCTTATAATTTCTATTGTTAGCCTTTTTTCTCATTTCAATATTTCTGATTGGTTTTTCATCTAATAGTAGTTTCCTTGATTTCTTAAAATCATGTTAATACCAGTGATATGTATTATGTAATATTAAATTAAAAAATATTTTAACATTCCTTCTTTCCAGTTTTAGTTGTCTGATATCCTCTTTTTCCCTTATGGACTAAATCAAAGTTAGGAAAATTTATTTCATATAAGTATGTTTGATGCTCATGCAGAATACTTATGATTATATATGGTTTTTAATATCAAAGTAATGTTGAAAACGTGTTGATAATAAATAAAAACAAAATGAAACCTCCTAAAAACATATAACCCTTTCCTCCCCATAAACAAGCAAGAAAACTACAGTAATTTTGTGGATAATTTGTGATTACTGCACCACACATTTTTAGAACTAGTCAGGAATTAGTTGTATGTACTATTGCCATATTTTCTAGTTATAAATAGCCAATTAAGATGTAATTTCATTTCTTTGATAAACCATAGTTTATAAGTTGATTTAAAAAGTCCATATGTAACCTTCAATTAAAATATGCCATTCCAATTGGTTCAGAATCCTTCTCATAGACCAAGACTGAAGCTGATCAAGTATAAATATTTCTTCTGGTGCTTATTATATCAGATTCTTTTTTTGCTCATTTCAATTTTAATGGTTGAATGGTTAATTCATTAGAAAATTTTTAATATAATGGCAATTAAATTCAGATATAGCATTGATAGAAGCAATTAAAATTGTATTCAGTAATCATAACTGTTTATCTTGCAAAAAAAAAAAACCAGTTTTTAAAAAAAATGGCAAGCTTTTATCAGCAGTATTTTGAGATTTGGATGTTTTGTCAAAGATTCATTTTTATCATTGATATAATTCATTATTAGCTTTAATGCGCAGTACAGTATTTGAATGTTTGTCTAAGTTTTGAATGTTTTCATATTTGAAACAAACATTTAATAGATTTCTGGGTCATACTGAAAATCTGATAAGTTTTGTATATTTTTTATCCTTGAAATAAAATACATCAAATTCCTGATTTATTTATTTATTTGAATACTGGAAATTCTGACTTGATTTGGCTGAAGTGAGTTTAAGCATGCAGATATTTATTATTATGCTTTCGAGAATGCTTTAATAGAATAAATGATTATTAAAGTCAATTCCATGAGAGTCTGTAATCTATATTTTTTTTATATATGTTGATATAACTGGGATATATAATAATATGAATATAAAAATTGTGCAATGTTTTAAAATTCATATGATTTAATTCTATTAAAGGCCTAGCACAATTTTTCATATGGTATTTATTACCTTATTTGTTATTTGAAAAATTTGTAAAAGTCGGATATTATTAACTTAAAATTCATTACATTTTCCTAATATTTAACAAAAAGATGGCAAAAAATATATGGCGACTAAAAAAAACAACAAAAAAACTCAAATGCAGAACTTTTTATATAATGCCAGTAAAGTATTTGTTTTAGATACATTGAAAGTTAAAATTTTATTGATTTTATTTTTTTACTTTTCAGATTTTAATTTAAAATATTTACAAGAACATGGATTTGTGAAACCTGTACTTTTCAAAGATAAAGCTGGATTAGGCATGAGGTTAGTACTTTTTTTTTTTTTTTTTTTTTTGGAAAATTGAAATTTTTATGTGATATGTTGAGTTTTTGGTAAATGTTATTTTTGGTGCAATTTTTTCTTTGGAATTTTTAGTTTTAGATTAATCTAAATTAGCATATTTGGAAAATATGATTAAAGTGATTTTTTTTTAAATTTAAGAATTATGTTTTATAATATTCTTTACTTAATAATAAAAGAGAATTTGTATGTATCTACACATTGAGGCTTTAGAGGACAGACCATTTGATGAGCTCCAAATTTATTGTAATATACTTTGGAGAATAGGATGTAGCACATTCAGATTTTTCTGAAATTTCAATTAGAATTTTAACTAATTAAAAAATGAGTTTTTGATATTTTTTTTATTATTATTCCCCCACCCCCCTCCCCGCCACTTCTTAAATAAATTTTTCAAAAATCTGCACAATTTTTTTGTTATAATGAAATTCAAAACAATTTTTGTTCCATTAAATATTTAATTGATTTTCTTTTCTATTGTTCAGAACAAAGGACTGTAGATTTTGCTTATATATTCATATTCTTTTTACATATAACGAATTTTTTTCTTTCTGATTTTGGTTCGGACAGTTTTGTTTATGAAATCTGTAGTATATCCCATTAAGATAGCAGTTTTCTAGGAAATAAATTTGCATTGCTGAATGCTGGTACTTGTTATTTTTTAATCTTGGAATGGTAATGGAATAACTGTTACTTCTCTTTCCATTTGAACAAATCTTGTCACTTTTGGTGTCTTTTTCTGTTAGCTATGTTAATTACTGATTTAGAGACACTTAAGAACCAGGTGTAATCTGTGCACTATAAGCTGTCTCTAGTTCTGTTGGTACTGGGAGAGAAATTTTCTTCACAGTTGCTTGAGAAATAGACATTTTGATTCCTCGTTTTGATTTAACATTATGTAATAGGAGTGAGCTTAATTCTTTGTCCCCACTCTACATATTTCTGACTAATGATATTATTCTGCTTAGAATTATCTAATTGGCTGATTATTTATTTTTTCAAACAAAGTGATGTACTGTATATCAGAGTGCTTTATTCAATCTGATAGGACATGTTAAAAAAGAGAGAGAGAGAAGAGGAAAGATAAACATCATATTTGTTATTCTGTGTTTAAATGGGTAACATTTGAATGACAAAATCAGAATAACACTTAACATGATAATGATTGTACTCATAATTTTTTTTTTCTGATTAGTTTTCACCAATTATTTATTAGCTTCACTAATTTTAATACATAATATATATTTGTTAAACTTATCTCTTAAACCAGCTTTTTCTTAGTTTTTTTAAGAAAAATGCTTGAAAAATGTCTTTTACATATAAGGTTTAAGAATTAAAATTTATTTTATACCTAATATTCATAAATTTTGTCACTTTATTAATAATTTAGTAATTTTTTATATTTTTCATACTATTATATTTTGTTTTGCTAATTTGTCTACTATTTCCTTTACTGTTTAATAAAGTTAAATCTAATAACCTTATAAATACAAGAGAATATCAATTTTTGCATCCATAAATGCTTGAAGAATAGCTCAGTTGTGTATACTTGTTGTAGACTTGTTTTTTAATAATTCTTGCATATGGTTTTAGATATATTTTGCTTATTTGCTTTTGTTTTAAAGATGTCTATTTCATCTTTACTGTACCTTAACTACAATTAACTTAAAAATATCATGCTTTGAATGCTTGAATCTTAAAAAAATTGCTGTTCATAATGAATACTCATATTTACATGTAAAAATATGATATATGCACCATTTGTGTATATTTTAATAAACAAAAATACTGTCTGCTTAATTAGGTGCTTAATGCTTCAAAATGTCTAATTTAAGAATAGAAAAATGATTCCACATTACCCATGTCATTACTATTTGATTTTTTTTATCATAATGTTTCAAACTAGCAATATGATATTGGGTGTACTCATGTTATAACACTAATCAAGTATTGAAATCAACTGTGAATTAGGAATATAATTGAAATTTTAGCTTCATGTACAATATTGTGGAACAGAATGTTAAGATAATAGATAGTTATAATTTTTGATGTGATTTTAGCATTTGACCCTACTCCAGAAAGATTCCTGCACGCAAAGAGCAAAATAAGCACTAAGCAATTAAATAATAATGTTTGAATTTCTATTTCAATTTGAAGTTGAACATATTTTTCTAATGGAACCATAAATATTCTTATGCATAAAATAAGTAATTGAATCAAATATAAGTATCGTTTCAGGTAAAATGACTTCAAAGACAGCTTGAATAAGGTAGTAAATAAAATAACTTTTAGTGAAAAATAGTTTTATTTTGCAGCTGTGTTCTTTATCTAATGCATTAAGCTAAATTTAATTATTCTGGAAATTATATAAAAATTTACCTAAATTAATAACTGAATTGCAATCCTTTGTATAGATTACTTAAAATAGAAACATGAAATCACCTGTTTTGTATGAAATGTTAATTGACAAGACAATATACTCTTGCATTTGATTGTGTATAGATGTTTATATTTACATTTTATTCTTTTATTTTTAAAAATGTATTATAAAATTTGGAGGGAAAAAAGTGGAAACTGATATTGAATTGGATATGAATTATATTTTTGAAAGATGATTGAGAATATGCAGGTTAATTCTTGATATTTTTAAAGTAAATCCACTTTTAATTTTTTTAAAAAATTAATAATTATTAAATGCCTTAATCATTAAAATAATTTAATACTTATAATTATACTGGTTATAGTTTGGTAATTGTATTAAGCATGTGTAACCAGAAATATTTCTGTTATAATTGAAATTTAGGCAATTAATAATATCAAAATAGGATAATAATATTATATTTTTATAGACTTTAAGTATAATCATCTGTAAAATTTTCATATAAAGTAGCTATTAAATAAAATAAGTAATATTAGTTAAGGATAACATGGAAATACTAGGTAAAATCTATTGAAATTATATGGGTTTTTGCTTGATTATAATAGAAATATCCCACGGTTCAATCCTACAAAATCAGCAAACAATGGAACAAATATATTTTTGTTATTAAGATAACATAAATTTTTTTCATTATAAACCATCATCAGATCATAAGTGTCCACTTATTTGGTAAGAATATTGTTATTTCTGTAGCCATTTAATATTATCAGAAACAAATTTGATTTAAAAAATATTAACATCAGAAATGAAAAACATGTTTCTGATAAGAAGAAATACTAAATGAAAATTCATTGTATAAACAAAGAAGAAAAATATAAATTTTTAGATATCTCTGCTAATAATAAAGGCATGTGTGTGTGCGTGCGCTCTACAGGCCAGACTATTTGGCTTATAATTACGACATTTGTATATGAAAATTCTAGAAGTTGAAAATGTTCATCCAGGATCAAATTTTTAAAATGAAGTATAGTTTTGCCATTTTTCCACAATAACTTCTGAAAGTATAATTACACAAAAATGATTTTTACTACTTGTTTTACTTTATAAAATTGTCTTGTTAAAGATAATTTAATAGTCATATAAATGTTTCCAGAATTTTGATAGGTTTAAAAAATATTTTTTTCCTAATTTTTCAACAATATATTCCAACAACATTCCAATTTTTAACATTGTTGCCCTGAAATTCAAATCATTTTCTTTGGTCACCATTAGAAAGATTTATGACATAATGGCGAGAACATATGTAAGATATTGAAATAGTGCTACTTATACTATTATTTACAATTTGGCAGAAGCATCAAAATGAAAATATATCTAAAGAATTTCACTGGAATTTAAATATGTCCAATATTATCAGCAAACCAGCTGATCACCAAAGGCAATGAGTCCTTCAATAAAATTAAAGATAGCAGTTTAGTACTTATTGATGTAATGAAAACATTCAATTTTATCATATGTAAATTGTATTTTTCAATGCCCTATTCGTATCAAATTGTAAAAAAAAAAAAAAAAAAAAAAAAGACGATTTATTGAAGAATGTATTGAGTATGAATAATTGTATAATGTGACCACTGAAATTATTTTTTGTTTCCAACATTTGATTGAGAAATTCAAAACAAGATAATTTTCTATATTTTTAATCTTTTGTTTTCTGAATCAGGCATTGTTTAATTTTTAGTTTCCATTGCATAGTCACTCTTGTACTTTGTCTTATTCTAAAGCATTTGCATTTGTTTTATATACATACAAGCAACATATTACTAAATCATCGTAATAATTTATTATCTATCACATCAATAAAGACTAAAATGTTAGTAACTTTAAATATCTTTTTATTAGAAAATTGTATACTTTTAAATGTTCAATAGTTTAAAAATGTTATTTTTAAATACTGTTTGTTATTAAAATGTAAATATAATAATTTATATATAAATATTAATTAATATTAAATTAATATATATTTTAGCAACTTTGTGATTCTTTTTTCTGCAAAAATGATTAAATTTATAGTATAGTAATCCATTAATTCTCATGCCTGCTTCTTTTATACATATAGAAAGGATAAAAAAAAATTCTTATACTTTATAGCATTACTTATATTTATTTATTCATTTTTTTTTAAATATTGAGAAATAATTTTTATTCAATTTCTCCACTTTTATTCCAGCCTTGTTCTCGAATAGATCTAAATTCAATATCAGATGTTTAATATGGAAAAAATTTATTTTACTATTTAAGCAAATATCCATTCCTCATGTATCTGATGTGCTTGCAAATGTTTTTAAGTCTTCATATTTTTTATACTGATTATTATTTCTAACAACTTTCTTTTTTCCTGCCACCATAAAGAAAATTAAAAACAAAATCAAGAATTTTTAATATTATGAACAGAAGCAACTTATTATAATGAAATTTTAAGCTATTTTAATTATGATAAAATTCCATTTTTGCAGAATGCCAAGTGCAAATTTTACTGTGAATGATGTTCGGCAATGTGTTGGTAAGTTACATTATTACTTAAAATATTTATTTAATTAAAAAATAATTTGTACTTTTTATTCATGTTTGCCTTTTTTATTTCAGGGAGTAGAAGAGTTCTTGATGTTATGGATGTTACAACACAAAAGGATATTGAAATGACAATGAAAGATTGGTGTAGATACTTTGAAAATCCTAATCGTGATCAACTTCTTAATGTAATTAGCTTAGAATTCAGTCACACAAGACTTGAAAATTATGTTGAATCCCCAACTTTGGTATGTGAACTTATTGTTAAAATTTAAATTATACTTGACATCAATTTTTACTATACTTTTCATGTATATAACTATATAGTATTATTCTTGTATAACTGATGGTGATTTATATGTTGTTATTTTATATAGCAAGCACAGATTTTTGAAGCATCATTTTATTAAAATCTTGCAATTTCTTTTTAACCTAAATTCTATGTTTAAGTAACTTTATAATGTTACTTTTTATATCAATTCTATAAATATTTTGATTTGCAGTTTAAAAGTAATTTGTTTGAATAAGATATTTTTTATTGATGAATCACAGTTTTTTTTTCTTGAAGTTTGTTTTGTTTTTACATAGCTTTGCATGTGTTAGGGTATAGAACTTCAAGTAAAACTTAGAAATATATAAATTAATGAAATGGAAAAATATATGATAGTTTGCTTTAGCTATGACAAATACCGTGTAAATTTTAAAAGTAATGTAGTGAGTTTTAACCAATTATTAATTTGTGATTTTAAAGTTTGTAATTTGAATTTTGGTAGTTTTAAATCTTTAAAATTATATGAACTTATTAGAAATGTATAACTTGTTTCATTCTAGAAATACTCTTGCATTGTTATGGTGGAAAAATATAAGGAGTACTTGTATTTTTTGTGTAATTTTGTTCTTAACTGAAGAAGTTTCCGTCATCTGTACTGTGTTTCCTGTTTCGTTAAATGCCTAGTTCAAATTTCTATGATTAATTCAAAAGTATAAGGGCTCATATATTGGATTTTGATTTAATAATTTTTTTTAGCCAAGGAAATATATTTCGAGGGGGAGTTACATTTGATTTTATCCCCATATTGAAAGATTAGCAAAAATGTCAATATTTTGTTTCACGTTGAATATCATTTTAAGCCACCCCAATTAATAATTTGGAAGTATCAAATTACAGTCATTGACCATTCACAAAGTTGATTTTTAAATATACTCAATTCTGTTCAGCATAAATTATGACGGATATGGAGTAATATAGATATTTAAGCAGCTAGGAGTCAAGATAACAGAAATTTTTAAAAGTTTAAATATGAATGAATATATATAAAAAATATCTTATATGATAAGTATTGAAAAGATTTCAGTGCTGTCGTCCTTGCAAAGGGGTAGTGCGTCTTCCCCATGATCTGGGCGTCCCAGTTCGGGCATGGTTGTTCTTCTATGTTCTATCTGCGAGGTGTATGAATGTGCTAGCAAATGTGATGCATGAAGTAGCTAAGTCGTACTCTTGGTCCTAGTTGGCACTACTGTCAAAACAAGAGATGCTCACTGGGCTTAAATCGGTGACAGATAATTCTCAGCAGGCTTGTAAAGTGCCACCATACAAGATTTCAGTTATTAATCATCACTTCATATTTTGTTATAATGATTTCTGATTTTTTAAAATTAATAATATATATGTCTCTGATTTAAAATGAAAAATTGTTAGTTGTTTCAGAAGGAAACAACTAACTTTTTTGGAATATTCTTCTTATTTTTTTTATATATATAATTGATGTTTGATATTTTAGGTTAGGCAAGTTGATTGGGTAGATTGGGTTTGGCCTCGACATTTGAAAGAAAGCCAGACTGAAGGAACAAATTCTTTAGATGAAATGAAATATCCCAAAGTACAAAAGTAAGTTTAGAATAATAATTTTTATCTACTTGTTGAAGATAATGAAAGGTTGAATGTTTATAATTGATATACAAAATGCTATATTTAACAGGATGTATAATGTCATGAAAAATGCTTAAATTTGAAAATAATTTTTAAGCATCTTAAAAATGCTTAATTTTGAAAAAAAATCTTAAAATTCTTAAGTGCTTAATTTCTTGAGAAAGGAAAATATAGCTTCTTATTTTATTTTGTTTCTGTATGCATTGAATGTGATAATTTGAAAGTATGACAACTGACTAAGTAACTGGCTTGTTTATAAAATGTATCAAGAAAGAAAACCTAGAAAAGGTGAAGAATTCGGACAAGCAATCCAGAGTAAAATAGATCTAAGTGTCCAAAACATATTAAGATAAGGCTGAACGAGTCCCCCCCCCCTCCTTTTTTTTCTGCTTCCTCTTTCTTCAGTAATGTGCATTGCTGTTTTAAATTCTGGATTAGCTATCCCGATGGAGCAGTACAAAATATGCACATCACCATACTTGTTGCGCCTCACAAAACATTTGAAAATTTTTTAACATTAAACAAATTTTTATTGCTTGAGAAGAATTTATTTAAGTTAGGTCTGGTAAGTGTATGTTTAACCTTTTATATGTTGTTAAAGAAGAATGTACAGATTGGTCCAATCAACAGAAGATAAGAAGGCAGGAGGCTGAATTTCATGCGCCAAAGAGATATATCGCACATGGTAGAAGCTGCTCCTTAAAGCTTGCAGGGAAATCTTTTTATTTTGTTGCACATTCTATCAACATTCTTTTAAATAAGTTTCAGAGCAATCCCTTGAACGACTTATTAGGAGGACTTTAATGTACTATATTGAATTGCAATTAATTCCAGTGTATAATTTTGTTATCAATTGAATAATATTAGAATGATGAGATTCTAATTTGAACTTGTAAGGCTTGATTGTGATTTCTTTCATGTCTTTCTCAAATGTCCTCATCTATTTGAAAATTACTGTTTGTTGGATTAATCTTGCCAAATTTAGCAAGAGGAAAATTGCTAGTTCTGGCATTTAAAAATTTTAAAGAAATAAAATTAAATTAAAAATAAAAGGCCTTTCAAAACTTTTATGGTTTAGATTCTATCATTTCATAACGATATCAAACCCCCTTCCCCCCCCCCCTTTTTTTTTTTGTAACTCTTATAGAATTTGACAGAGTTGTGAGCAGCATAAACCATTAGGAACATAAAAATTGGAAGAGTATTAAGTATTCCACAAAGAATGGATATTTCAAAATTTTACTTAAAGTTAAATTTGAAAATTATAAACAGAATTTTAACATGTTGTCGCTATGACATCAATGCATCATCACACAAAAATTATTTTTAAAGTTAACTTAAATCAGCTGTTTTAAAATGGCTTTTCAGTCATACTAATTTTGTTTGTATGAATTCATTTCTGCCCCCTTTAATTCTAGCAATTTAAAAAAAAATTAATTTTGGATATAATTTGTAACATTGATTTTTATAATAATGAAATTCAAAACAATATCAATGCTTCTTCAAATCGCTGAATGAGCGTATTATACCATGAAAGTTGTGATAAGAGGGGGGGGGGGGGTTCTTTAGTTTAAACAAAAAAATTTTAATTAGTTCATTGAATAAATTTTTTAATTTGATGAATTTTGTTAAAATTTGAAGCAATTTGATGTACTGTTTGGCATTGCTTTAAAAAAAAAAATACTGTAACACATTTTTTTAATTTCATTTTGCTTCTAACTACAGAAATGACATTTTTTAACTTTATAAATTGTTTCCATTGTTTCTGGAAACTAGAAATTGTTAAAGCATTTTCTTTTCTTCACAAAATGTATAATCAACTTTTTCTGTAATTTTCAAAACATAAAAGTAAGAATTATATAATATTTTTTTTAATGAAAATTTTTGTTAAATTTTTGGAATGTTAAGCGTTTGAAAAAAGAGAGAAAAAAAAAAGCCTTTACTGAGCTTTAGAAGCAAGAAACAATAAGACAATTTGTTTTATAATCTGACCATTTCTGAATGCTGCCTTTCTTGTTTACAAAAAAAAAAAAAAAAAAAAAAAAAAAACTCATTTAGAACATGGTATTGTTCTGTCATCAAATGTAGCAATTTAATATAGGAACAAATTTGTTTTGCATCCTGTTATGTCAAATTGTATTTGTTATTGCATATTTAAAAATGAAATATAAAAAGTTTGGTCATGCTTTTCTTTTTCATTGATGTCAACATTTTCAGAAATGATGTATCCATCTAAATTGTCTGGTAGTTCATTAATTTTAAGAAATATTGAAAAAGATATGACAACTTATTAATCTTTTAAAAGTTTGATTAATTTTTTGGTATTTATTTTTATGATCATTTTTCTTTTTTCAAAATCAAAAAGACATGATTTGTCTAACAATAGAAAACATGATATAAAAAGAGAAGTAAATATTAAAAATATCATTAATTAAATTATTATTATTAATCAATTAAATAATTTAAAATTATTCAAAAAAATTTCAATAAAAACTGTGCATTATTTTAAAATAGGAAATACTCTGTTTAGGAAATGCATAGATTTATATGTGTACATGTACAAATGTCTAATTTTTTGGCTAAAAATTACTTAATTTTTGCAGCAATTTCTCACTACGCATCTTGTTTAACATAGATAAACATGCACTTCATTATTTTTTAAATCCCATTTCATATTGATATTCTTAATGATGTGTATTCAGTGATTAAAAGAACCTAAAAAATCTCAGCAAATATTTATCATTGCAAGTGCACTTGTATCATATTCACATGAAGCTTTCATTTTTTAAATTTATTGTGATTAGAAAAATATTAATAGGCTAGAAGTATTCTGGAAATTATTAATATTGGAATCTAATGATTTATAAAAGTGTTAAGAAATATGTGTGAACAAAAACATTTATAAAGTTATCTTTTTTTTTTTTTTTTTTTTTTGCATTATATTTAATCTTGTTTATTACAAACATAAAACTCACATCATGTATAAATAATATTTTGAAGAATGTTTTATAATCCAAGGTAATATGTATTTTAGTTGAATGTTTTTTACTCGTGGTAAATTATTAATAAATTTTAATTTTGTATATTCTGTGTTTTTTCCCTCTTTCAATCAAATTTCATTGCTTGTTCATTTAGTTATTTTTTTAAAAAATTACAGATATTGTCTGATGAGCGTTAAAGGTTGTTATACTGACTTCCATATTGATTTTGGGGGTACATCAGTGTGGTATCATATTCTTCGTGGAAAAAAGGTATATTTTAATTTAGTATTAATTTATTCATTTTAATTTTTGTGGAAAAAAATTATGCATATGATGATTTTAAATATAGCAGTAGTGAAATTATTATTTTTTTATCTAATAATTTTTAAAATTATAAAACTCAAGTTATTATTCTGTTGTATTGTTTCATAAAGAGTGGGAATTCTTGTTGTACTAAATTCATTTCGTGCCATTCTCTATTTGTAAATTGTTTTAGTTCATTTGTAGAGTCTCTCATTATGCTCTGCATTATTTTTAATATGAGATGAAAAAAATCCATACAAATATATTCTTATCAATTAATAACAGACTGTTTAGAATTTATTACTTAACAAAATATCTTTTTTTTCCTGTCTTGATTGATATTTTGATTAATTTTATAGAGAAAAAAAATGCTGCAATATTTTTGCAGCATTTACCTTAATCCTGTTGTTCAATCTATGTAGATCAAAATTATATTCTGTTTTAGGACTTCTTTTGAATTGATTACTTTGGTTTTAATTTATCAGTAATTGTTTCTCTGCATGAAATTTCTTGGTTCTTATATTTCTGTTTATTTTTATTCTTTACCGAAAAAGGATTTCATGTGTTTTTTTAATGAAAATATTAATAAAAATGTTACAAGATTTAATTTATGTATTTCTTAAATATCCTTAATATATAAAATATTTTATTAATTTTTATTTCCATTTCAGGTATTTTGGCTAATACCACCTACTGAAAAGAATCTTGCATTGTATGAGAATTGGGTTCTATCTGGAAAACAAGGGGATGTTTTCTTTGGTGATACTGTGGAGAAGTGTGCTCGTGTTCATCTTGAATCAGGAGATACATTTTTCATTCCTACTGGTAATGCTTGTTTTAATTATTTTTGTTTCAGATTTATTAAATTTAATTTTATCTTCTTGTTTAAGAAAAGTTATTATTATTATTTTTTTAAATATTGTTAGTTGTTTTTTTTAGATATAGGTAATGTTTAACAAATCTGGTATTTATGCAGTGCAATGCATTATATATTTTTTTATTATTTGTTGTATTAGAATTGTAAATGCATTTTTCTATATACATATTAGATAAAATGTTATACAATACTTTATTTTTATTTATTAATGATCAAAATCGTTTTTTTAAAAGTATGTACAAGAATATTAATTTCATCATTATATGTGCTTTAATTGTTAATTTAATTAAATCGATTCCTTGAAATACTTCTGTTTTTTTCCCCCTACTATGCATAAATGAATAATTTTTCTTTCAAGTTTTTGAGTAACTTTATTTGTTTAATTACATCTAATATTATATGAGAGCCAAAATAATTATTTTTTGTAAAATGAAAGTTATATGTTATAATATAATAAGAATAGTAACTCATTTTGATAATATGTTTTAAAAAGAGTTGCATATTTCTGCATATGTATCTTTATATACATATAAACATACTATAATACCAAACAGTCCAAAGATCATTTTCTTTTTAATATTGTGATTTCTAAATCTTAATACATTTTAGAGAAATATGCTCATAATTTTTATTAAGTGTTGCAGGTAGACTTCAAAAGTGCTTGGGAGTGAACACACAAATGTTTATAATTTGTAATTGTAGAGATATGGAAATAAAATAACATAAAATCATATTATGGAGAGCAACAATAATAATAAGATTCCATACTGAAAATTCATATTGCTTAACAATTCTCGAAGCAGCCAAATATTTTGACTGCTTCAACTGTGTTGACTAATGTTTTGTAATTTTTCTGATCTTTACTTATCTTAGCCATAGATTTTAATTTGGAATTTTTAAAATATCTATATATATAAATTTTTGATTTTAATGAGCTGGGAAATAGTAACTTGGTTGCTTGCTGTTAATAAAAGAATTATAAAATAAATAAATAAACATAACTTTTAAGACTCTTTTGCTTTTAGTGAAAGAAAGTGAAAAAGAATAGTTAGTTTTAGTTAAAAAAGAGTTAAATTTTATAATTAAAAATGTATTTTAGTATATATTTTTTAAGTAGTTACATGTATCTATCTATATCTCTAATTTTATTATTTATAGGAAGCATGTTATTTTCAGGAAACTTTTTACCATACAATTATTGTTAAAACTTACTGTTAAAAAAAACACATACTAGTGATTAGTAAATAATTGTTTCACTTTTATATTCTTACATTTTCAAATGATATATATCGAATTAAATATTAAATCATTTTCATAAATTATATTCAAAACCTCTGAAAATGTTTATCAGCTTTTTTTCAGTCGAATAGATTTATGTATAAATTTATTTAATATATTTGTTCCTTATACACTATTAATATTGTCATTCTTTTTTTGATTAATTTTAGTTGCAATAAAAGTAGAATTTTATTAGTTAAATTGTTAACATAATATAAGATACAAGACTTTAAGAATTTGGCTTTCTTAATTTTTTTTATCATTTCCAAACAATATTAAAAAAAGGATCTTTTTATTTCTTTAAAAACATTTTTCTAATTAGAACCCAATGCTTATCAAATCAGTTATTAGAACATTTAGAAGAGAACCTTGTGTATGTAATTAATGTGTGCTTATTTATATAGATTTATATTGTGAAAACGTTTCTCAATGGTATATAGTGCAATAAAAAAAATCTTGAAATCGACACAATGCAAAAAGTGGACATTTACAATAAAAGAGATATTGCAATGTTAATGAAATCTTAATGTTTTATTTGATAATTGTTGCTCTTTATATTTTATATTTGTGATGTTTGGCCGTCATTGGCGACGTCTGCGGAAACGATTGACGAGATTCACCGCTACCGTTGAGATTATTGCTTTTTTTTAAATAGATATGATTAGAAAAGCATGTATGGCAGAGAGAAAAGAATGATTATGCTTTTGCTTTGATTTTAAATAGATAATTTTAAGAAAAGTTTGAGTGCTCCTTTTTATTTCAGATATGTTTTTTTTTTTTTTTTTTAAGAATACACTGGAATCATTATAGTATTATTTCTTTCAAGGATGGATTCATGCTGTCTATACACCTGAAGATACTATTGTATTTGGAGGAAATTTTCTTCATAACTTTGGAATTGAAAAGCAACTTAGAATAGCTGAAGTTGAAGATTTAACTCATGTATGTTTGCTCTTTATAACTTACATGGCTTAAATAATTTTATACAGCTTTTTAATAAAAGCAATATACTTTTATATTTAAACTTTAATTATTGTTTTCTTATTTGTTTAATTTTTAATTAATTCTTGATATGTCTGATTAGTGTTGCTATTTTCTTTAGGTTCCTGTCAAATTCCGATATCCCTTCTACACTGAGATATTATGGTATGTTGTCCAGCGTTTTGTGCACTGCCTACTTGGCAAAAATTACCTTATTTGCAATGAAAGTGGTGAATATTTTGATCCTGCCAATGAACCTCTGTCATCAGATGCTTTAAATTTAACACCATCTGCAGATAAAGATCCAAAATTACTCTCTCTTACTCACAATCCTTTACATATGAATACAGATAAATTTGCATCTCCATTTAAAGGAATTGGTGAAGGAAATCATGATATTTCTAGCAGTATCAAGAAAGAACCGCAAAGTGTGGATTCTGTTTCAGAAGTAAAAACTGTTTCTTCAAATTCAGATGTTTCTTCGATAGAAGTTAATGGATATAAAATAAATATAAAAGATCATATTCATATCACAAAGTGGGAATATAATGGCTTAAAGGTATGTAGTTTGAATTTTACCATTTAATATATTGGGTTACTTTATAGATTTATTCTGAGGTATAAATGATATTGAATAATTTTCAGGCAATTTTGAAATGGCTTCGGGGCTTGCCTCCTGCAAAGAAAAGTGTTCCTAATTATATTCGTTATCCTGATGCTTTATTAGAAGATTTGGAAGTAGGTTTCATGTGTGTAAATATGCTTTAGCTGGTATTCATTTAACTTATTCAAGTGTTTATATTATTATTTCCTTTTATAGATTCTTCTAGAAAAACACAAGAATGATGATCCACGCTTAGCAATCACAGGGAAGCCATCTTTATTCTGGTTAGATGTTAAGGTAATAAAATTAATATGGTCAAAAATATTTATTAAAAATTTAATTTATAATATATTATTTTATCAGTTACATATCCAGTTTCAGACTTGTTTTACAAAAAACTACTATTTTTTACAAACTATTTAAGCTTTATTTAATGTTTTCCCAAGATCTTTATACAGCTTGAAGGATAATAAAGGTAAACATTTGTAAAAATGTGTAAAAATTGATTTTTAAATATTTTTAATCCATTTTTCGAAAATAAGTAATAAAGCTTTTTAAAATTTTAAAAAATATGCTTATAGTTCCATGGTGAATTTACTAAAATGTTTAAAATTTCTCAATGATATTCAGATATATATTATTTATCAACTAAGATCTGAAATTGTATACTGTGTAAACTATTTTTCAATTTTTAATTGATTTTTATTCATTTTCATAATAATTTGAATCTGAAGTCATGGCTAAAAGAAGGCTTATCTATCTGGGAAAAGGGGAAAATATGTAAATGTATGGATGATGAATCCATGGATTTTTCTGATGATAGTAACAAAACTTAAAATTATTTATGTTAAAATAGATGATTAAAAGTTTGAAAGATAAAGCTCAAAGCAAAATAAAGGACAAGACACTGCCTATGATTGTGTATATTGTTGGTCTCTAAACTGATTTGCATCTTGAAATTTTTTTATATGTCTTTGAAGGGAACTTGCACGTTTTTACCTTCAAAAAATCGATTTTTCAATTTTAGCCCTAAAAAATAGAGTAAATTATGCTGCTTCCGGCAATGTATAACATGTAAAGTTTTGAAATATAGAAAGCTCATAAATTAAATTTAAAAAAATGTAAACAAAGGTGCCACACCCCTTTTTAAACGGACTACATTTGATAAGAATGCTAAAAATGCCATTATTTTGGGGTTTTTTTTTACAATTTTTTTTTTTTTTTTTTAATTTTAACATTTCCATGAAGGATATGAATTACTCAACAAAGTAACTTCGAAGTTTACAAGCTGCGTGAACTTCTATTTTGTTTACATCATGCTTGTTCTTTTGTTTTGGCTTTCGTTTGTTTTTGACATTCTTGCATTGCTTTGCCTTGATTGTTTTCATCAAATTACATTCATATTTCTAGTTGTTTTTCAAATAACATAAGTAATAAGGATGCCTAGACGTAAGCAGTTTGGAAAGTGGAAATTACACCCTAATCAGTTTTCTGAAAAGAAACAGAATGTGATGCCTACTGATTGCGAGTTGTTGAATGCAAGTGCGTCGAAAAGAAAATTGAATAGCAGTGAAAATTTGTTTTCAGAAGATGTTGAGAATAGCGGTGATTTATGCTATGAACAAAATACAAATGTCATAGTAGACATAAATATTTTGAGAACACTTTTGTATGCAATTTCAAAATGTAAGCAGTGTAATAGTTCAAATTGCTTTGATGTTCTTGAGGAAGTAAACAGTCACAAAGGACTTGTTACTTCTTTACATTATATTTGCAAATCATGTGGTTATTCCACTAGTGCAATTACTTCCAATATATCTAAGACTGGGTATGATATAAATACTCGTTTAGTATATGCATTTAGATGTATTGGAAAGGGTAAAACTGCTGCTCGTGCATTTTGTGCAGTAATGAATCTGCCTCCACCACCTGCAAAACTTGAATGCTTCAACAATTCCTTGTCTACTGCACTTGAAAAGGTTTGTTCCAAATCAATGATGAAAGCTGTTGAAGGTGCTGTGTCATTAAATGATAATGTTCGAGATATATCGGTGACATTAGATGGTACTTGGCAAAAAAGAGGTCATTCATCTATGAATGGTGTCATCACAGCTACATCATTGGATACAGGGAAAGTGATTGACTTTAAATGTTTATCAAAGTATTGCTTCACATGAAAAAACAAATCAAGTAATTGTGAAAACTACCAAAAAAATTATGAAGGTTTCAGTGGTAGAATGGAAAGCAAAGGTGCTATGAATATATTTCAGCGTTCTATTTCTACGAGAAATGTTCGCTATGTGAAATATCTAGGGGATGGCGATTCTAAAGGATACCAAACAATTAGTGATTCTAAAGTGTATGGGGAGGAAATAATGGTCAAGAAGTTGGAGTGCATTGGTCATGTCCATAAAAGAATGGGAGCAAGGTTAAAAACTTTAAAAAATAAGCTCAAATCAACTAAGTTAGCAGATGGAAAGAAAATTGCAGGGCGTGGTCGACTTACAGATGCAGAAATTCTGCTAATTCAGAAATATTATGGACTAGCAATAAGAAGGAATGCTTCCAAGTCAGTGACTGAAATGTCCAAATCAATTTGGGCAATATATTTCCACAAGGTTTGAACCAAGGCCAACCCCCAACACGGTTTGTGTCCTTTGGGCTCTGGCAGTTGGTGCGGATATAACAAAAGTTTAATAACTGGTGATAAGTATGTTCATAAGCATTCTCTTCCAGAATCTGTTTTGCTGGCTATTAAGAAGGTTTTCAGGGAGTTAACTGACAAAAATCTTCTGTCTAAATGTCTCCATGGGCAAACTCAAAATCCCAATGAGAGTTTCAACAATTTTATATGGGAAAGAATTCCCCAAAACACATTTATAGGGGTTAATACTTTGAAGATAGGAGTTATGGATGCTGTGCTGTGTTTTAATGATGGTGTTTCCAGTCAAATTGAAGTCCTTAAACACTTGGGTATTGTACCTGGAAGAAATACATGTGAGGCCTTGAAAAAAATCGACATTTTACGCATTAAAGAAGCAGAAATTATGCACCAAAAAGTTAGTAAAGAAGCTAGAACACTTTAAAGACATAAAAAAAAGGGTATCTGAAGCTCAAGAAATGCTACAGCAAGATGAGTATGGGCCAGGAAAGTTTTAAAAATGAAAATATTTTAATTTACATGTAAATATAAGGTTTTTTGCTGATTTCTCAAAACATATTTTTTCCAAATTGAGGTACGCTTAGAAAAAATGTCTTACATTGCACATACATCAAATTTTCTAATATGATATATATAACCATTAGGCATATGTTAAACCTTGTTTTATAAATTTGAGCAGTAATATTAATTCTAGGTGATATTTCTATAAAAAATTATCACATATTTTTGAGATTTTCCTGATATGTGATAGTAAATATTTTTTTAAAAATAATTTTTTGAATATATTAAAATGAGAATGAGTTCACTGCAATCATAGAACTTTTGTTTGCATATTATAACAATTTTGGAATGATTTTAGACAGAAATGTGTTATACGAGCGTACCAATGTGTATATATGTATGTAAACATTTCCGTATCACAACTCATTTTCGATATGCTATGAAAATAAAAATACTTTAAGAAATAATTATTTTTGAGTTATTTAATAATTACATCATTATACTCTTTCAATTTGTACAATACAGTTATCCACGGAGCAGATTATCCGCGCCTGCCGCACAAATTTTTTTTTTTTTTTTTTTTGACTGATTTCTTCAAAAAGGTGTTGTTTTACAGTTATGCTTTTGTAATTACATAATACATTACAGTATTAAAACAGTACATATGTATTAATTTTTCTGTGTATCCTTGACGCCTCTCGTAAGTACAAAGCACTTTTCTGTTTTCATTAATAAAATGCATTTTAAGTTAGTTTTGAGTGATATACTAAAATATTAAGCTTTAGTTAAACATTTCCTGCTGTTTATTTTACGTTTTATTGTACATAAAACGATTTTTCAAAGTTGGAATGATTGTTTTCTCTTTTGCTATACCCGTTTTTAGCTTTTTTCGGATTATCCGCGAATTTTGTTATCCGCGGCGGCCGCGCCACCCAATTCCGCGGATAATCGGGAGTGTACTGTATATTAATTTAGTTTAAATTTTTACTTGGAAAAATCTCCTTTGTTTAATACTGAAATATTGCCAGTTTTCGTTGTCGAGAACGTCCCAGTTCCCTTGAACCATTATTAAAATTTTTATTGATCATTCTAAAATGTTAAATGTAAATATATATATATATATTCTTCTATATTTTGCATCAATATTCTGGCGTTACTTTAAGTACTATCAATTGTATTAAAAAAACTATATATATTTTTACCTTTTTATTATTAAATATTTTAATTAAATTTGTAGATTATTATTTAAATTATACTATATATTATCACATATTTAAAAATTGTTTCATTTCTATGCAAAGGGTACTTTTTCAAATTTTTATATATTTTTTTACATAATATAATAAAGGTTTAGTGAAAGAAAATTATCCTCTCCATATGGACAATCTACATTTGTCCGATCCCATCCTGTGACAGAATTGCTTTCCATGTGCATGTGATCTGAAGGAGTGAATAAAATCATTATGTATCCGTTTTTAATTAATAAGTTCACTCATATAAGTTGATACTGCTATGCATTTTTAAAAAAAATTGTTTATTAATGTTTAAAAAATTAATGTTTGGCGCAGAATGATCAAATCTGGTCCTTGTGCCATAAAAACCAACTAACTAACTAATTTTTAAAAAATTGCTGGTTTTTTTCATGACATAGACAATGTCAATAATTTTTTCATCCAGCTTGTGTTTTATTTTTTAATGTGGCTGCAATATTATTTTCTCTTGGAAATTTGCAGATACTTTGATATTCACATTATGTCCTAGTTTAGATGTTTGTACTTGAAGCATATTCTCATATTTCATACATTCATATATTTGAAATTTTTCTTTTTAAAGCAAAAACCAAAACCTAAGCCTCGTTCTGCTCCTACATCATCATCAACCCCTAAAAGCTCCAAATCTGGTGGCTCAAAAGGTAATAATTCAAGTAATGCGAGGCGTCGTAGAACTAGGTGCAAGAAATGTGAAGCTTGTCTGAGAGCTGATTGTGGTGAATGCCATTTTTGTAAAGACATGAAAAAATTTGGTGGTCCTGGAAGAATGAAGCAGTCTTGTATAAGTCGTCAGTGCATGGCTGTAAGTTTCATTTTTGTTGCTTTTTCTTTTTTTACACTGAATAATATATATATATATATATTGCATTTGAATTTCATTTGTTGAAATTCGTTCTTCTAATAAAAAAAAATTCTCTTCTAGTGATAAAAATATGGATTGTTTTATTTTGTTAATGTATGATTTTTTTTTAATTAGTAAAGATTTTTCTTACAATATAGGTTACAAATACCAAATTTTCTCTCATATTTGGCTTGGTCATTTTAATTTCTGGTAAAATTTTCCATATAAAAATTGTGAAAAATTGATTTACTTTTTTTTTTATATGGATAAGTGAACACATGATTTTCAGATTTATATAAATGCAATGTTCAAAATTATTAGAATACCAATTAAAATTTTACATTTGTCATTATGGAAAATAAATTTATATATTTATATTTCAAATATATTATTTTTAATTAATAATTCAGTTTTATTCATTAGTAAAAAACTTCAAATAATTCGTACATACGTCATTGCAGAATATTTCAGAATAAGAACATTTTCTTATAATTCTAAATTAAATATTGATCAAAATTATTTGAATGTTCAAAAAGGAACATTACAATTTTTAAAAAAAATCAAATTTACTATTTAACATTTTGCTTTGCAGCATGAGTTTTCAGTCTTTGATTTATGCTGTCTCTTATTTCCATTGAATAATAATTAACCACTTTCATCAATTTATGCTTTTTTTCTGGATGTTTATATGATACCCATTTCTTTCAAACATGTATGTACAGTAATTTTTTTGTTTGTTTTATTGTATAAAATCTTAAACTGATTATATGGCTTCATTTTCAGCCGGTTTTACCTCATACAGCATGTTGTATGATTTGTGGAAGAGATGGTTGGGACAAATTGACAAATCCACCAGAAAATGAAAATTCTAGTCTAATGGAGTGTTCTCAGTGTTGGGAAATTCTTCATCCCAAATGTTTGCAAGAAAAGAACCCAGATTTACCGATGGAAAGTTGTATAAATGATGATTTACCTAATAGTTGGGAGTGCCCTAAATGTTGCCGAAATGGCAAGCCAGATCAAATTAAAGTAAGTTATTATCACTTAAATTGAAATTAGAATTTCATGTTTTCTCCTATATTGTAGCCGCTGAAATCAATGAAAAGTAGACATTTTGAACTGAGATTTTTTTTTAATATATATAAATTTGTAGAATTTTACATTACTTTGATATTTTTAGAAATATTAACTTTGAATATTCACTTAATCCTATGTTTTCTACTACCACATCAAATGTTTCAATTTTTCTTTTTATTATTAAATGAATATAAAATATTGTTTGTATAATTGATTTATAAAATTATCTTATTAAATTTGTTTTAACAAAGGACATTACATCTTTTTTCCATGCTAAAAGATAGTTAGGTTCCTTAAAAAGCAATTTCTTATTCTATTTTTTTTATATATAGTGGGTACTTTAAACAAATTAGGTATACTGTTCTCTAATTTCCAAAAATATTAAAACTCGGGGTTTTTTTAAAAATTTATTTATTATAATTTTTTTTAAGTAAAGTGGATTTTTCCCCCCAGTTTAGTTTATCTTGCGTTCAGTTCTCAAAATTTATCATTTTCAGTAATATTCATTTAAAATATTTTGATGAAGAAGCTATGAAAATAGTAATTACATAAAATTTTTAATTATTAAAATTTTAACAAACATTAAGATGGCAAACCGGCTGGTTGCCAAAGGCGGCTAGTCATTAATAAAGGCGATTTTTTGCTCCCTGGAGCAAAAAAAAAACACCCTATTTACAAAAACGAATATTACATGGTTGGTATGATGGTTAATACATAGTATGTCTCCCAGAAGATACAATACAGTCTGTACAACGCCTAGGCATGCTGAGTATAAAATTGTCGATCTGATCTTGTTGAATATTACACCACTCATCCAAGCTACACTCTCCCAAAAGACACGTAGGAAGTGGTTGGCAGGGTGCAACTTATTGGCCAAGCATGTCTCACACATGCTCTACTGGATTCAAGTCCGATGAGAATGCTGGCCAGTCCATACAGGTGATATCCTCCAATCAAAGGCATTCATTTACGATGTTTGCACAATGGGGACGAGCGTTGTCATCCATAAACACGAATTCTGCTCCCGTGTGCCCTAAAGCAAATATACATTTTGCTCTGGAATGACGTCCCGATAGATTTGGCCTGTCATGGCTCCAATTTGAACATACAATGTTGTTCAATGATGTTCTGTTGGTGGTAACTGGTACCTGGCACTCTCCATATGAAAGTCCGACAAGAATCAGACTGCAAGCTAAACCTGGACTCGTCGGGAAACATCACACAAGCCCATTATTGCGGTGTCCGCATTGCATGCTCTCTACTCCAGGCTAACTGCAGGCGACAGTGAGTTGCAGTAAGTGGAATGCATCTAATAGTCCTACAAGCATATAGACCAATCTGTCCTAAGTGTCTGTACACGGTCTACCTTGAAACTGTCTTGCCAGTGACTGACGATAAAGGTCTGATGATGTGCTCCATCTATTTCTTTTGGCAGTAACTGCCAAATACCTCATATGGCATTGTAACTCGGGAGGGTGACCTATGCTGTAACGTCTAGTCACATTACCATCATCTTGCCAAAGCCTGGAGATGACACTCTGAGCAATTCCAAGTTCCTACTTCCAGCTGGATATGCCCACATTCCAGATGGCCAATAATTCTACCACATAAAAAATCATCCAAATACGTCCTTTTCGTTATAACTATGTGATTATTGCACTGAAAGACTTATAAATAGCTTGCGAAAAATTTTACTTCTCTGCCTGTATTCCTTATACATCACTCTTTTACACTCTCGTCATTGTGATGTACTTTCGGTGTCATCTGGTGGCTTCCTGCAATTTGCATATGATTTTTGAAGATGTGTGTAGTCATTTTACAAGTGATATATGTAGAGTTCGATTTCTGTGTGACTGAATTATCCTTAATTTATGGACATGAATGTAGATGTTAAAAATTCTTTTTAACAGTGTGGAAAAATACCATTGAAATTAGCTAATAATTGTTTTATATTGTATTTCCTTTTTAAATATTTCCACATTATATGTAAAACACATTTTGTAAATCAATGAAAAAATTTTAGTGAGTAATTAATTAAATCTACTTATTTATTTACTTAAAATTGTCTTTGTTCTTGACCTTCAAATAAAGCCTGTTGTTAAATTTCCATTGATATTTCTCTTTTACTATCATTTAAATCCTTAACTCAGAGATTCTTTATACAGTTTTATTCTTTCTATGTTTGCAATTTTTTTTTCTGATAGTATTGATTAATGATTTAAAATAGTTTTACTAAGTCTTTAAAAATATTTATTTTTAAATAATTTTACATAATCTTTGTTTCTTAAAGATTCCATTAAGTGGTAATTTAATTTTGACAAATTTTCTATTAATTCAATTTCTGGCATTATAAGCTTTAATAATGAGCTTATTCTGATGATAAACTTTCAGTTATCAAGAATGCTTTTAAATTTGTAAACGAGAAAAAAATTTGAGTTGAAAATTGAAGATAAGGTATATTTATAGGAATTTGCCTCTAGTGAAGATTATATCATATAGGAGGAGGGAAAAAAGGGCGTTTAAGCTGTTGAGAAATATTTTATGTTCATTAGAAATATTCATATTATTATATGCAATTCCTTTTTTTATATAAATTAATTTACTATCTCTTAAAATTAATGTGCAATAGTAAAGTTCTTAAATAATTTTATATGTCTTAATAAATTTATTTTAAAAAGGATAAAAAGAAATCTTTGAAATTTGAATAATTAGTTAATTATAATTAATAAGTTAATGATAGTATGCAAATTTGTTCTACAAGTGTTCAATGAATTGACATAAGTTTTTAGGTTGATCTTATGTTACTGCTGCAGAATCCAAAGATTTTTAGAAATAATGTAATAAATATTTTATAGGACTATTCCTTTTATATGTTTTAACACTCTTTTAAGTGCTGTGGGATGACTGAGAAATTTCAGTGAGAACATATTAAGTAGTTTTCTGCTTTTTCTTCAATAATTAAATAAAAATTGAATTTTCAGTTGCAAATTTTCTTTTTTGCTTGCTATGCATTATTGATTTTTGTTGCCCCCTCTCTAGCCTCGACAGATGAAAGGGAAAAATACAAAAGGATCTGATACTTCTAGATTATCAGTTTCCACCTCTGAAAATGGTGCATTAGACTTTTCAAATGCTAATGATGTATCAGAATCGCTTGATATGAATCAATTGAAAATAGAAGTCGGTCAAAATCAAGTACATCATGAAGTGTCTGATAATAAAAGAAATTCTGATGGTGAGCCATTAGAATTAATGCCTCAAAAGAAAAAGGTATTAAATATCAATACTTTTTCTTAATTGAATAATATTCATGCAAATTGTCAGAATAATAAATTTATTCTATTATTATGAACTGTAAAGGAAATTTGCATAAAATCTGTTTTTAAAAGGTATTTGACTAAATAAAATTTAAATAAATTGTATTCCTCTCTTTCCCAACGTTAGTTTCTAAGCTGTTTTTATCTTATAGCTCTTATTAAGCAATCTTGAACTGTGAACAGACATGTTTCAAATTACTGTATGACGTACTTCTAATCTATTCAATAATAAAAATTCCTACTATGAAAAAAAATTATAAAGGATATATAAAGGTGTATGAAATTAAAAAATTAATTCAAATACTGTGCTCATTTTGAAATCTTGTACATTACAATTTATCTAAAGTTTTAAGAAGGGACCAAAACTTTTTAATCAGCATACAGAATTTCTTTCTATTGATCGAAGAAAAATGTATCTATTTAGCTTCATTTAAAAAAAAAGTTAATGAATTCATACCAACATGTCTTATTAATCCATTAATTTCATTTTCGTACTGTTTAATTTATCTAAACTTATGTTCTTTTTTTTCTGTGTGAAATGAAATAATTCCTCTAGATTTTATGTGTTTTAATGTGTTTATAAAATACATTATATACATGTTTACTGAAAGAACTTTTGAAACATTAGGTTCGGTTTGATGCATCCAATATCAAGCAAGAAATTGTCGACGAATCTAACTGTGATGATTTAGAAGAGAACAAAACTTTTAGTCTATCTATGAATCAAATGAGCTCACTACAATCATGTAATGGAAACTATTCAATGCCTGAAAAACAGGTAAGAAAGAAATCCGAGAGATTAAAAAGCGATAAAGTGAAATCTGTTTACAAAAGAATATATGCTGAAGCCTAATGAACTCTGCTATTGCATATCTATTTTGTGCATTGTATAACTGTAATATTAAAAACAAATGTTCAGTGAATCACATCAGTTTTAGCTTTTGTTTTTAAGTGGATAACTAACACTTTTGAAGATACTTATGTGAGGGTTCTTTTCTTTTTCTTCTCTTTCTTTGGCATTTCTAGACTCGCTCGATCGTGAATTTAAACACTCTCATTGGTCGATAACATGATGATCCAGATTGTTAATCCATTATATTAATTTACTTTTGTGTTGGAATTATACATATTTTTATTAGAGCATATTTTTTTAAAAAAATCTTTAAGTGTATCTTTGCAACCTTCTATGTATTAATTTCCCCTTTAATTTTTTTTAATAATTCTCAATAATGCATTGTATGTAGGTTTCTGACTTCCAACAATGCTTAGTAAATTACCTGAACATATTCTTTATATTACACTTGTTTAATGCAAGTCCTGTCTAGGTGAAATTTCTCTTCTCTAATACATTTTTTTAATTAATTTTTCATCTGAAAGTTTTTATTTTGATTGGAAAAAGAAAATTCTAAAATCAAATATTCACATTTATTTGACCTTTTCTTTTAATAAAACATTTAGTTGTAAATTTTCCTTTTCAGAATAAAGTGCAAAATGGCAAAGACTGGTGGGATTCACTAAGACTTATTTTCTGTTGAAAATGGTATTGTATTTATTACTGCCATTCTAGAAACATTATTGGCAGGATTTTGTTTATGTGTTAAACTAGAATTAATATGTTAATTTTTAATTTTTGTTATGACATATGTAATGTATCTCGAAACAGTATTCAAGAAAATTTTAGGTGTAATCTAATTCTTGGATTAATTTTTGAAATTCTTCGAATTATGTTATTAAATTTACTGATGTTACTTTTTTTTTCCATATGAGCATCAAATGTGTTCACAGATAGGATAAAAGCACTTCTTGTGTTCATTTATTTTTTAATTTTTTTTATAATGTACTGGTGACATTATATTTAAAAGTTAAGTTTAGATATATGAATGCATAATTAATGCAAAGAATGTGTGCATTAGTATGTATTTGAAGTTTAGTTTGGTTCGAGTTCCTATTGTCCTCTTCATGTTACTGATAATAGATTCTGTGATATGAAACCTTTGATTTTAATTTGCATTTATTTTTTAAAAAATATTTTCAAACATGAAAAATGCACTTGTTTTTGAAAACTGCTTTAATATATATATATTATTTGTATAAATGTATGTAAATATATTGATGTAAAAGTAACAAGCATATTTAAAAAAATGATTCTTTAATTTGTATTTTAAGGTTAATATTTATATAAAATTATTTTCAGAAAGCTTTTCATTGCCATTTGAAAAAAGTAAATAAAATTATTATTTTACTAATTATGTAAAGAAGTCATGGCATCATGCCAAATTACCTGTTTAGTTCTGCTTCTGTAAATTTTAAGAAATATTTGCATAATAATGGTGGCTTTTTAAATCTTAAGATTAACTTATCTTTGAATAGTAAGTAATTTTAGTACATTTATAAACATTTAATAAATTAAAGTAACTAAATTTATGAAAAAATATTAATAAAATGATGTTGCTTACATTTTTTGAAATTATAGATATATTTTAATCTTGCAATAACTGATTGAACAATTTATGAAACAATTATGGAAAGATGAAAAATTTACAATAGCATCTTTAATCTTCACGCCCCCCCCCCCTTCATACCTGATTAAATATGTTGGAACATTAAAAAAATGTTAAATATATTTTATTTTTAATTACTTTATTTCCACTCATTTTGTATTTATATCAGAGGATAAAAATGTGCATAGAATTTCAAAATTCTTTACCTTTTTTTATATATGCTTTTTATTATATTATGTTTATTTATATATTAGAAGTGGTGATGAAAAGGCTATACTCTCATGATTATAAATTAGCTCTTAATTCTTCTTGCATTGTTTTGTTTTTTACAAATTTTATTAAAAGGAGTGAATTGAACATACTTTTCAAATTGATGCTTTTCATAAATTAATCATGAGCTCTACTTCATTATAGAAGAAAAGCAGAGAGTTTCAATTTTTTAAACTTTAATTTTGTTTATTTTGGCATCCTTTTTTTTTTTTTTTTCATGTATAATATTTATTTTTGAAGAAGTTTTCAAGTTTTCATTATTTTTCAAATTGTTGCTTTTCATAAATTAATTATGAGCTCTGCTTCATTATAGAAGAAAATCAGAGAGTTTCATTTTTTTTTATTTTGGCTTTATTTTTTTTTTTTTATTTTTTATGTACAATATTTATTTTCGAAGAAGTTTTCAAATTTCTATTGTTTAATAATATTGTTAAAAAGCAACATGTAATTTAGTATGTTGTTTTTGGATATCAATATAATTTCTGTTTTACTGAAAACTTTTTTTAGTTATTGTTATTTAATGTGCCATATCTAGACAGTCATATTTAGTGTTTTGTACTTTTTATGACTTAAGGAAATTACTGACTTTTCAGTAAGTTTCCATTTTTTAATATTATCAATAAAAAGCAACATTTAATTTAGTATGTTGTTTTCTGATATCAGTATTTTTCCAGTTTTACTGAAAACCTTTTTAGTTGATGCTATTTCATTAATGTGCCATATCTATTGGTCATATTTAGTGTTTTGTACTTTTTACGACTTAAGGAAATTATTAATTTTTGAGCGTGAATTATTTTGTACTATTATTCATTTCTGCTAGCATATTTTTGTTTTGTTTTAGTTAAGTTATAGATTTTAGCTCCTGTGATTTATTTTATTGGGAAAGTGTGATGTTTTATTCATTGTATAGTTTCTCATTACTTAAAATTTTTTGTTTATTCACAGTTGTTTTCCTCCCATTTGCATTGTCTTTGCTTTTAGTTTTTCTTTTAAATTGCTTTGTAAAAGAAAAATAATGCTTTTCAACTTTTTAAATCATTAAATAAATAATAAAATGTCTGTGTTTGCTTATTATTTGTGGCTTATTTCCTTAATTTTTTTAATACCTATGGTTGCATGTAGCTATTATAAAAAGTATAGTGTGGGGGTCAAATTTGAATAAAATGTGCTGTATTGCTTCCCTTGCATGCTTTTTGTTGCTGGTGATGGCCTGAAATTATAAATTTCTAGGTTCAATCCTTTTTAATCAAGCTGTTTCACCCGCATGTTAAATTGCACCTGTCTTCAGCACTGTGATTGTCCAGATTTCTTAGGATATCCTAAAATTAGAAAATATAAAAGAAATTTATTCTCTTAATTTCTAGGAAGAAATCAGCAATGGATGTCCTACATCACCTACCAAAGCAGCAGTTGAGGGAATCAAAAAAGCTCATACTTCTCCTTCTCATATACGCTCCTGTGCTCGCTACCCCTTACAGTTGAAGAGAACTTTCAAAAATGAGCAGGGTAAAGTTTTACGAGTTAAGAACATTAATGAAAAATTGGAAATAAGGTCCAAATCCAAGTTGCACCTTGGCGTACCAATGAAGCGCCATGGAGAAACTGCACGGGAAAGATTGTTCCGCAATTTAAAAGGCCTGAAGAAAAATCTTCTCATTAAAACTAAGAGCTTTGGTAAATGTGAAGATGGTAATAATGGTAAACCTTTCATTAAAGATATGAAGGTGATACAGTCTTGTGATAATGTAAAAATTAAACAGGAAGTGTCATGCAACTTAACAGACGAAACTAAAGCTGAACTTACCAGCATTTCTCAAGACAAACTGATTAAATCTGAGAAAATGGGCAATAAAATTCCAATATCTGAAAATCCCAAAATCAGCTCTATTCTACGTGATAATCCACATCTTAAAAAACCAAAGTATGTTGTGCGGCCTGCACCTATTGTTGAAGACAACAATGAAGAAAAAATCCGAAACTCTAGTGCTGATTCTGACAACTTAGCTTTGGAAAAAGAAGTGATGTTGCCTGTTTTTCAGTTTTTGTCTGTTAAAGACCTTTATATTTGCCAACTGGTTTGTAAAACATGGAATAGATGGTCAGTTGATCCACGATTATGGACTGTGATGGATTTAACCAGACGTAAAATAACGGCAAGTACATTAATAGGCATTATCAGAAGACAGCCTGTTACACTCAACCTTAGTTGGACAAATCTGTCTCGTAGACAACTGGCATGGTTAATTGCCAGACTACCACAGATGAAAGAATTAATTTTAAGTGGTTGTTCCTCAGCATCTGTTGTGGCCTTAAGCACTTGCAATTGCCCTTTATTGCGCTCTCTTGACCTTAGTTGGGTTGAGGGACTAAATGATTCAGTTATTAGGGATCTTTTATCCCCACCACCTGATTCAAGACCTGGTTTCATTGAGAGTAAAACTCGTCTTCGACATTTGGCAGAAGTAAAGCTTGCTGGTGCTGACATATCAGATGTGTCTGTGCGTTTATTGGCTCACCATCTTCCTCTGCTGTCCAGGATCGATTTAAGCCACTGTCATAAGGTAACCGACATGGGAATTGCTGTTTTAGGTGCAGCAAAGGCTACTCGATTACATTCTCTTGATGTCTCATCTTGTTCAAATATTACAGACACCAGTCTAGAGGCATTGAAGCGTTGTACAAATCTTGCCCACCTTGATCTCAGAGATTGTGGACAAGTTACAGAAGCTGCTTGTTCTAAATTTGTGGGCCAAAATCGTCAGACACTGATGCAAAAGGAAGCAAAATTTATAAAGAAGCATTTTTAGTTATTTATTATTACATGGCAAGTAGAATGAAAAGAAAATTACTATTTCTTTAAGATAGTATAATAGGATTTAATTTTTCACTCAATTTTTTTCAAATGCGGACCTATAAAAACACTTATTTTTGAACCTTTAGAATTATTTAGCTTATCTGTTCTATTTACTTGCAAAGGAAAAAGAAACAAGTTGTTAAGCATACACATCTTTGCATAACATTATGTACATTCTCATTACAGACTTCTTTTTTTTGACAAAACTTGCATTTTATTCATCTTAAATTTGTCTCAATAAATGGCAAAGAATTCATCTTGTACAATATTCACATTTTTTTTAATGTATATATGGCAAATACAGTCTTAAGAAACTTCATTTTTATGCGAGAATGTGAAGCAACTTGTTCCATATTTATACATGGCAAGTTTAATTTTTCTTTTATGTATATGTGATGTGATTTAACTTTTTAGCATCTGTATTTCACTGTCTGTGTGTTGTGACCAAGAAATTAAAGAAGCAAGAAAGAAAAAAAAAAATGTCCTTGTTAAGTTGTTGTGTGTAATTATTTGAGCAGAAGCTTATCTCTATCAATTTATTAAAGAGTTTAAACATCTTTTATATTTAAAAATTTCTCTAAATATTTCATATGGAAAAAATATATTTCTTTCTATTTCAAAGTTGATTTACTTAAAATATTTACTTGTATTCTCACTGAATATTTGCTTGTATATTTTTATTACTTCTAAGCTAAATAAAAACATTGTAAACTATGACATCACATCATAAGATAATAAATAGTCTGATTGTAATTAAAACATTTTCTTTAAAACTTTTAATGGATATTTTGTGGTCTGAAGGCAGCCCCTAATTTGAGATTCAAATATCAGTTATGCATTTGGGAACTATCTGTGCCTTTTGCCTTTTATGTCTTTTTGTGTGTCTTTTGCTGTGTGTCTTTTTTTTTTTTTTTTTTTTTTTTTGAATTATTTCTTTCTTTTCCATCTTATACTGCTGCATTCCCCACCCCCCTTCCTTTCAATTGTCAAAAACTGTACTGCAGGCAATTGCTCATGACAATGCAAACTATTAAATAAAAACTATTCTGCATAAAATTTTAAATTCAGCTTTTGAGTTGCCATGAATCACCATTAGGACTATTTATACAGACCAAATTCCATGACTGAAGTGTGACAGTATGCAAATAAAGCCTTTTACAGACTAAAACGATTTTTTAAATCCTCACTACTATCAAGAAATACAAAATCTTTACTATATAAAACCTTAATTAGACCAATGCTTACCTATGTCGCAGAGACCTGGACCCTGATTAAAGCTGGAGAAAATAAAATAGCCGTTTTCAAAACAAATATTATGCGAGCCATTCTTGGTGGGATAAAAATCAACAATGTTTGGATAAAAAGATATAACTTTGAGCTGTATAAAATACTATAGAGAGCCAGGTATTATAAAGTTCATGAAAATAAATCAGATGAACTCAACAGCTCATATATTTAGAATGGATAATAATTCCATATTAAAAAAATTCCATATTTTAAAATTCTTTTACATAAACCTCTAACAAGTAGGAAAAGGGATAGACCTCAGTGGAGACGGACTTCCTGGCTATCCAAGAAAGAAACTGGTGCACAAGTATCAAAAATAGAATGCGATGGAACAGAATTCAGAGGAAGGCACTGGCCCACCCTGGGCTGTATAGCCAAATATGATGATGATGATGAAGTGTGACAGTTTCATTTGGACACTACACAAATACTTCCTTTCATAAATAGGGATATTGAATTGAAATGATTATTACGTTTATGTGGATTCACATGTCTTGACACTATTGAAAACACAAATTTATTACATTTTATCGACTAAATGATGACTATTTACATATATAAGTTAAATTATGATTCTTTCTTCAAGTGCCTACTAGCATAAATATTCTTATTGTTTATTAGTCACTGAATCACTCTTCTCTTTTCATTTCATCTTGTTTGATTGTAGGAAGGGTATAACTACATGGAGGCTAGTGGTATGACATTGAAATATCATCTAAATTTCAGTTTTTATATATGTAATTTTTCCTAATTATTCACCTATTGCCTCAGTTCTAAGTCTTGAAGTCTATTAAAATAAATTTTAAATATTTAAAGTATACATTAATGCAATGTTTTAGGAATTGCCTTGACTTTATCTCTCTCTATATATGCTATAAATCATTTTAGAAAATGTAGAATAAAAATTTTATATTTTAAAAAGTGTTTAATTAAAGCTAAAAATTCATTTTATTTTCCAATTGTAAAATTTTAATTCTTGAGACTGACTGTAGTTAATTGAAATATTTTAAACCACGCTAAAAGATTACTTTGCATTTAAAAAGCGTCTCATAAGTGTGAAGGGAATGTCCCTCTATCTATACTTTTAAATGGGATATCATTTCATAAAACATTTAGTGAATCATCAGTAACATTACAATTTTAATAAGCTGACATATACTATCTGTAAATTGCAACATGATGAGAGAAATCATTCAAAGCGATTTGCAAGACAGACTATTAGATAGTTTTGCTAAATTTAACACAATGATACTACTTGGTTGTAGGTGTTTATTAAGAGTTTTTCTCATCAAAATTTAAATTAAATTTTTAATTTAAATATACATTTATAGTGCTTTTCTTCAACTTTAATATGTATCTTTTTTCCCTACTCTTTAAAATTAAAAAATAATAAATAAACTTTCCAGATAATCAGTTTTACTTTGTATGGTTTTTTTCTTTAATTTTGATAATTAAAACTATTTTTAAATATAATTTACAATACTTTTTATTGTTTTAATATTGGCATTTATACATATGTGTATTATGATTTTGTCTGCACATTATTCCTACTATATAATTAAGAGTAAATTTTTTAAAATAAAGACAGATGATTCAAAACTAAAACATTATCATATTTGTTTCAATCTAGAGGTTCGAGTCACACATTTCAGTAATTTTGATAGGGGCGTACTTCAGTAATTTTGATTAACGATCGAAAAGATATATTAAATAACTGTTTTGTCAATTGATTTTTGTGTGTATGCGCGCAAGAATATTTAACCTGCACTGTGCCAAGATAATTCTTAGCTTTATTTGTTCTGCCAGACTAATATATAAAACTATTCGTGCTTAAGCTCACAGTTTCACCTTATAGAGCATCAGGAGCTTATAAATTTCTGTATCATGGCTTAAAATTACCTTTTTACCAAGAAGTACCTTTACTTAATAAGGAAATCATATCATCCTTAGGTCTATTTTTAAGCATCCATAATAAAACTTATAATGTGGCCTTCAAGCAACTTTCAGATCAAATTGCCTGTAAAATGAATTGTTATACTGATGTTCTGCTTTGAAGTCTCGTTAGCTGTAGTGGTTTTTCACGTTGCTGATCGCGCCATGCCTTTAAACTCTGGGCGTGTGAGAAAGGAAATCTCAAAATTTATTCCACGTACATCGCTATGTCGATGGCAAATTTATATTATTGAGTCGTTGGGGAGCTAGAAAACAAATTTGTGCCTATGGCCTCATATTGCCTAAAAGTATTAAATTTTTACTGTATCGTCATTATTCAAAAATAGCAATAGGAATTCGGTAATTCTCAACTTTGAATGTGGTCCTAAGACAAGAACGAGAAGAGTATATAGAAACATAAATTAAACCAAACCGAAAAAAAAAACAATTTTTTACCTTTAAAAATAGAATAACAACCTTACAATGTTCTAAATCATTGGAAAGGAGAAGAATGCGATTAAAACTAATATGGAAAAATCGGATTTTATAAGGTTAAATATTATTGAGGCGAATTTTTGAAATGCTTCGAGGAAATATAAAAAAATAATTCCTGGTGTAGAAACATTTTTAAATGATTTTCCAATGAATGTATTAAGCTTGTACTTATCACGCTGTTATTAATTATTTGAAATCATTTATAATTGAAAAGTCTTTTCTTCCTTGGATGAACGATACTTATATGCCGTCAATTCAAAAATATTAGGATGTCTTCAAAAAGTTTCTTTACTTTGGCCATTTCCAGAGTTTTCAAACAGAATACTGATATTTTTATTTTTTTAAGCACAAATGGAGCTGTCATAATTTTATTTTGTGTAGAAAAAAGATTTTCTCAATATGTACATCAAAATATTTCTCAAAGTTATTAACCACAGATGGTATTTAAAAAAAAATTATTTCGTCAAGTAATTAATTAATTAATTTTTCTGTTTCTTGACAACCATATGGGAGAAGTGTTTCAAATTACACATTTCTGGAGCGGATTTTACTCTGAAAACTATTAAAGGAGTAAAAATATACTAATTAAATATCTTATTTTTCAGGGGTATGTTTTCTCGTATTTTTTATAAATAAAAATGCTAAAGAACGATATTAAATTGGTGCAGAGTACGAATTTCTATATTCTTCTCGAACACTTCCATTACTTAACAAAGAAAAATCAAATTGTATATCTAATAGAAACATATAGCAAAATAAGAACTGTATACTTCAAAACGAGGTTAACCAAAAATTTCGCCATGTCTGACCGTTTGGAAAATGATTGCTCGACGTTTCGCGGTTAAAAAATGATTTATCTGAATGATGATATATTTAAAACAAATATGAATATTTAACTTAAACTGGTCTTCTTTGCTTAATAAATTAAGTTGTTATTTCGAATGCGAAAGAAAATTACTTCATTAAACTCATTTTTATACAATGCTAGAGTGAGAGGGGGTAAAAAACGAATACTTAAGAAGTATATTCTCTCCCTGTGCAGAGAAATGTTAGCTATATTCGGAATATTTTTTTTAAGCAGTGGTGTGCTTTACATACTTTAGTATGAGCTTATAATAAATTTGTTTTTATTTGTAAGATAAATAAAGGCCACTAGTAAAATTGTATTCCGTGGGTAGTCTGAAAAAAAGAAAAAAGATTTTGACAATTTTTGGACACAGTCTTTTTTTTTTTTTTTTTTTTCCCTGCCCTTGTGCTTTTTTTTAAAAGACCGTAATTTCAGTATTTTATCAAAAAATCGAAAACAGTAATTTTGTTAAATATTTGATCAAACTAATTGAAAATTAGTAAAATGCCCTAAAAATATTTGGTTGCGAAAAAAAATCACTGTTGTAAATAAACATAATTTTTTTATGCTTTTTCTATGAACGTTAAAATGATTTTATGATTTACTTAGGAACAGTTCTCTAAAAGAAAAAAAAATTCTAGACTGTTAAATTTGCTGAAGAAATTCTCTTTCAACTGTAAAAGGATAAAAACTGTTTCAGCAAATAGAAAAAAAAAAAAAAAATGGGAAGATTGTTTTTTGCCAAAGTTAAAATTTGCAAAATTGTAAAAATTAATTTGATGGCAGTATTTTTCTGACATATAGTTTCAATTAAATTTTTTTAATATTAATTCTTTATGATTTTATTAATTTCCATCAGGCGATAGTTTTTTTTTTTAAATCTTAGAACGATATTTTAAACTAAATTGAATTAGATTTGTATAGTAATAAATGAACTTAAATTTTTGTGTAAGAAAATCTTTCCAGAAATAGCATAATGAACTCAATATTAAATTAGTTACATATATACAATATCGAGAAGAGAGGTTTTTTTTTTTCTTTCTCTTCGTGCTAAGTTGTTGAAAAACTTGCAGGATTCATTTTATATTCTAAACGATTATTATTGTTTTCATTTTAAGTGGCATCAAGGATATCGTTTGATAGAAGTTCGTAATAATGTTAATATTGTCAGTCTATAATAAGAACATTAGGATTAGAAGAAATTTATTAGTTAAATATTGTTAAAATTATCATCATTCTTTAAATTACTGGGAATTTTTAAAATGGCGATTAACAAAGGTAAGTTTTTATAATATATAAATAAATCATTTGCGAGAGCTATTTCAGTTGTGCAGTTCAAAGCATTTTTTCCCCATTTATTCAAATGTATTAAAATTAGAATTCATCATTTCGAACAGTTAAAATTAAATCCTTAGTAAAATTTAATTCCCTTACTTCTGGAATGATTATTTTATGTGCTATGACTATTTTTTCCATTTATAAAAAAGATGAACAGCGAACCTTTTATTTTAAACATAAAATTCAGAGCTATTTTGACTTCTTAAAAAAATATATTTATAATATTGTGTTCTTTCGGACTTAAATCTTATTTGATAGTTTAAATTTTTTTATTTTTAATCATTTTAGATTTCTTATTTGTATATTGAGGTTTATTTTATTTATATTTTTTATAATTTTTTAGCGTGAAAGATTTGGTTTTCATGAATAGCTATAATTTTTTTTCTTCTGAAATATGAAAAATTATTTTGATAAAACAAGAGGTTATTGCCAAGGTGAAAAATATTATAGTCAAGATTCACCAAATTAATTAATATAATAAGAAATTTAAGAAAAAAATGAACATATTTGCTACTTATTGTCTTAAATAAATTACAGTTTGATGCCATTCCAACGCCATATAACCGATTTTTCTTAATTCCCATTATTTTCATGGATATATAAAATAGAAACTTCTTCAAAGTCTTTTTTTTTTTTATTGAACAAAAACCGTTGAAAGGCCTTCCAATTCTTTTGTCAATAACTATGCAAAATACATATTTATAATTACTTAATTATTTATTTGAGTGTGTGTGTGAATATGAAAATTCTAGTTGCAAATTGTTTTAATATAGTAAGTCTTGGATTTTTTCTTGATTGTATGCATGATAAACCTTCGGTTCCATGGATTTTCATCAGTTCCACATAGTTCTTATCGTTTTATAATAAGAAAAACTATTGTATGACTTTCTTTAACATACTTTCTGATGCTTTTACCATTCTTAACATATTCTATGATTAAATTTTTAACAGATTTTTTTTAAAACTTTGTAACATCCAACCATGTTTATTTAAAATATAGAAATACAAGCAAATTTAAATGAAGTAGTAGTAATTTCAAAGTGCAGACGATAGTATTTGACATATCTTTCCATTTATAATAAATATAAATAGAAAAAAAATATCGTTTGCCCAAAAAGCTTAATACAGCTTTCAAGTGACCAATTACTTTTGCGAGATAATTTTTAAAATTTTCTCGGTAAATAAATTTTTTCTGAAAAAAAGAAAAAAACATGGGATTTATTTTACTTAGAATATGCAAGGTTTTATTATAAACCAAAAAAATTTACATTTAAGGAATTTTAAAATAAATCCTTTAATATTTAGGTAGTATTTTTTTAAACATTTTTTTTTTTCTTTTTTTGAAATCTACTTTTAAAAAATACACACAAGCGTCCAAAAACAAATATGAGCCACTGTATATCAGAGAATATATTTCAACGTTTCAGAGACCGTTCTTTCTGTTTGTGTACATATTATGATAACATTTCTATGTAATCAACTGTGAAAACTTCTTATTTTTTAAAAGCTGTGAAAACTTTACTTCTCGTAAATTACATTTGTTACTATAAAGCTGCGGGTTGTATTCTGTATCATTATCTGATGTGGCAATTGTTTTAAGAAAAACTTTCATCTTGATTTTTTTCACCGTTTTCTTTATTCTTGCATGGGGAAAAATTGAATAAAAAGTTTTTGTTATTGATTAGGCTTAATATATATATATATATATATATATATATATTTGAAAAAATAAGTTGCAAAATGGGACAATTAAGGCAAATCCATTTGTGACCCTAAAAAATGAAAATTAAAAGTGTATTTAACAGAATACTTTTTTTTTTTTTTTTCTTTTTGTCACTGTCATTTTTGCCTTTTCGCGAATGTTTCTCGAACTTGTCTTTAGACTTTAGCGCAGTTTTAAGTTTATCTGGAACAAACACACCATGATAACCTTTAACTTAATTTTGAATATTTATGTTCGAAATGTTATAGAATCATTTTCCTAATTAATTAATTTGAGTTTGTTAGGATAAATGCATTTATAATAAAGAAATTTACTAGGATTTTTGACAAAGTTAGTTTCTTAGGACAAGAAATTAAAGGCATGCATTAAGTGAATTGATTACTACAGAAAAAAGTTATTTTAAAGAAATATCTTCATTAAGCTTAATCGTTTGAATCCTGTTCTACATGATGAAGCAGCAACTTTCATTGGTTTTGATTAAATTGATCGATAATTTTTAAAATATAATTTTAATTGATGAAAAGTTGTTAGAGCAAGAAATCAATCAAATTATCGAATAGCTGACAGATTACTTCAAGCAGGAGCTGGAAATATCGATGCCGTGAACTTTTGGGTTGAAATACTGAAATAATAAAAAAAAAAATGAAGCGAAAATGAATTACTAAATTTGTTTTACTTTCTTCAGTGGATCCATTTTCTAAAATTTCGTTTATTTATTTAGGTAATATTATGATAAACGGTAAATATTGTTGAGAATGGATAGTCTGTGTACTGTGCAGACTATGTATAAAATATTATTCATTTTGTTTAAACAAAAATGAATATGAAATTTCGGAGTCAGAAAATTCTACTGAACTCTAATTGATAAAGATTTTATGGAAAATTTATAGTCTTCTATCCATGACATGTTATTCAAATTCCATTAATCTAATTAATCTGATTTCATTAAAATCGTGTTATTTTAATTGCTGTTCATATGTCTTGTTCATTATGTACACGAAACATTTTAATAAAAATAAATTCCATTACATCACAGCACAATTAAAAAGATAAATATCGGTCCAGCTATCACTTGAATTTTTTTTTCGCTTCTTTATTTCTCTTTTAAATTACATAGATATTAAACAGAATTCTTCTTTTGCTTTCAACAATGGAAAAAATTTACGCCATTACATATTTTTGAATCGGAATGAAAACGGTTTGAATTTCAGAGCAACAAAGTAATCCATTGTTGGAAATAAGGAAAAAATTTTCGAAATTTAGGAAAAATTTCTTAGATATTAAATTGATGACATTAAAAAGAAAATTTTTTAAGTTTTGAAATGATATAAAATTTATTTTTGGAAATAAAATTCTTAAAAGTTATTTCAGAAAAACGACAAAATTTTCCTTAATTTTTAATTAATTAAAATTTTAAAATAGAATCGCCCAAATTGCACATATCCATCTTTCAACTTATATGTGTGATAAATATGGTAACAGTAGGTCCAACGGTCTGTCCAAACAAAGCGCCTAGAATTTTTTTATGATTCTTAAATCAGACAATTCATAAGCGATCAAAATTTTGTGGATTCTGGAATGAAACGGTCAAAAGAATGGGTCTCATTTATCAAGAGCTTTCTGAACAATCAAAAGGGTGAAAACTATGTTGATTTAGTTAAAAATTTCGTGGTCTTTGATTATTACTAATGATTAGGAAATCATAGAATCATAATCGTCCAATACTAGGACAATTGTTTCTTTGAAAATTTTGATGTCATTAGTGAAGGATATTTCACCAGAATATAAAGACAATAGAGAACCGATTCTTATTCTATGGCATATTATTTTTGTAATCTATAGAGAAACTGTGCAAACAAAATTTATTCCAGAAGGCAAAAAATAAGAAGATTAAAATATTTTTTCTTTCTGTACTATATGTTTCTTCTTATTTCTAATTTTTAATTAAGATGTTTTAGATTTACAGGATTATTGCTATATTAAAATATTTTAAAAAATTTAAAATGGGAAACGATTTAACGTATTTCCTGTATTCTAAATATACTTTAATGAGCTAACGTAAATAAAACTGTACCATATATGATAAGCCAGAAATATGTGCAAAAACTAACGTTAAATTTGTTTTCAACACATGAAAAACATATAAAATCAGCAAAAAAAAAAAAAAAAATCTCCGAGTCCAAAATAATCTGCTGGTCTGTGAATTCTCAACAATTCGTCTCTTTCTATGTGCTTGACAGTTAGCAACTTGCCGATAGTAAAATTATTTCGGAAAATTGTAATAATTTTACTAAATTCTTGTTAGAATATAAATTTTTGTTCAGAATTTGAAGTAAACTGTTAATATCTTTATTAAAAAATGGGGGTATAAATTGTAAGTTTGCGAATAATGATTCGAAACTTTTAAGCAAGAAACCCTCAAAAACAAGAAAACTGACGAGTTTTATTTGTAGTCTAAGAAGTTTTAAATCGAAAGTTTTTTTTAAAAATTTCGTCATAGTTAGGAAATTATGCTTATTTTAAAGATTAGTGACTTGCATTCATTAATTTTTTTTAAGCTTGATGTCATTGCTAAATTAATCTATTAATTTTAATTAACATGTTTCCAAAGGATTTGAAAAGAAGTTGAAATATATGGAAAGAATATATATTCTTTTCGCATATTTGAGATTGAAGGTTCCACCTGTATAATGAGATTTTAGACGTTTTCCTTGCTGATACTATAACGGAACTTATCAGTTTTATGTAAATTTTAAAAAAATATTCAAGAAATAAGTATTGATTCATTGCAGTCTACTCAAAATTTCAAAATACGCTTTTAGTTGAAATTTATATTTTAATTTTTTGAAGAAGCTGTTATTAGTATTCAGGAGACGAAAACCTGCTCATAGGTCACCTTTAAATGATATTAATACCCAAGATCACCTTCAACTATGAAAATACGTTCGATGTATTGACCGTGATATTCATCAAGCACGAAGTCCGTCCTTGTTGGAAGTGATGTCAAAACGCCCTTGAGAAAGTATGGTTAAAATGCCCTTTTTCTTCATCTATCCTTATACTATGATACTCAAGTATGGCATGTGACTCAGTTTCTAATGAGTCTCGACTCAGAAGATTTATTAGCTTTTAACTTTTCAAATAGAAGATAGCTAATAAATATTGAAGTGGTTTTTAGAATATCACCAGATATCTACAATGTTAATCCCTAACTGATGGTGTCCTTTTCGAACTTAATGCTTTTCTTTACAATTAATATTAAAGTGTTTTTCTTCCAATTGCTTCACTTTTATCTGAAGAAATCTTGGGTTTTATCGTTCCACTATATATTCATAAGCCTCATTGAAATTTCTTTCGTAATTAGGCACACGCTCGTTTTTCTTTTGTTAGCACTCTAATTTTGTTCACAAAGAAAATTCTTAACATATGTATCGAGTTTTTTTTAACTTTTTTTTTCTAACACTCCCGTGTGATTGTTTAAAACTATAAATTGTGGTACAATTTAGTTCTCAGTTCTTCTTTAAACTTCTCAGAATTCCAGTTAAAAAAATAACATATGTGATTTATCTCACATTAAAATATATTCTAGTATTAATTGGAAAAAAAGATAGACGGTACATTTTTATGTACCGTTATTTTTTCATCATAAAAAAAAGGGAAGAGAGGGAAAGGTTTTATGTTCTAGAATGTTTAGAGACCGTGTTTATTTTTAATTATCATTTCTTTAAATTCTTTTTGAATCGAATGCTAGTCTCTTCCTTTCATGAATTTGTTTAAATGGTTTATTTAAAGAAAAATAATTAAGTTTTCTTCTTTAGTTAATAAATAGTAATGCTTATAAAAATTTTGAATTTTGATGTGTGCATATAATTGACAATACATTGTATTTTGTGATCTTTTGTTTCTCTCTCTCTCTCTCTGTCTTTCCTTCTTTTTCATTTAAAATGTTCCAATGTTTTCCAGTTGTTAAACAAAGATTTTCTTAGCAAAAATACGATTCTCTTCTTTAAAGGATTAAAAATGGAAAACTTTTATAGAAATGATGAAAGTTTTCCAAGGTTAACGTGGAAGTTTGTCAATAAAATAACTGTTAAATACAAAAATACAAATCATTAAAAACTATACATATTAATAGATACATGATATCACATTAACTAAGTCTTAAACTGTGATCCATATCCTTGCAAGTTTTATACCAGTTTTCCAACCAAATCACAAAAGTCCCGATTTCAATATATAATATTCCTCTTGAATAGACTTTGAAAAAGCAATAAAAAATCGTTTCATCTTTACAAGATGATACAAACCAAGATTTCTTGACAATTTTTTTTTTCCATCTGACACTCATTGTAAACTTCTCTCCTTTAGAATTTCAATTTGATGGAATATTATTTTGAATTGTTTAAAATAATAATGAAATTTTATTTATTATCAAACTAATTAACTTTTCTGTTTCGTTACTTTAAAAAATAAGTAAGTACAAGTAAAAAATAAATCTAACTAAAAATAAATCATTTGTAAATGTATAATTCAAATTCAGATTACAGTTTTCAAATATTAATTCGGATATTCCAAAATTTGTAAGTAAAATAAAATAATCATTTTCAATAAAACTGATATTTATTATTTTGGTATTTATTATTTTAAAATTAGTAATTTTACCATTTTTTGTAATTAATAGAATGAAAAGTTTTTAATATAAAAATAGTTTCATTTGACTCAATATAGTGTTTACAAACAAAGCTTGAATTTCAAAACTAGGAAAGTAACAAGGTAAATTTAAGCAGTGCAAGAATAACTTCTGTTGGAAATCATTGAAATACTGTGCGTACTATGATATAAAAGAATAAATATTCTTCAGGCCAATTTTTTTTTCTTTTAGGGTAGTTGAATTATCTTTTTATGTAGGAATTTAATGGAATCCTCATATTACGAAAATCATATCATTTCAATTAAAATGCCCTGAAAATCCATAGAAAAAACTTGACGAATTTAAAGCCTAATAAACATTTTTTTATATTTCAATTCGCTCGTACATGATCAAATAGTATCCAGAGTTTTAAATTAATATTTAAAAAGAATACTAATACTAATTTTAAAAGAATTAATACTAATAAAGAATACTAATTATAATTATTAATTAAAAAGAATACTAATTCATGTCTTTTTAAGTTCTAATCCAGTAACTGAAATTCATCTAAAAATTGACTATTTTTATTTCAGAAATATAAAATTTCATTCCTGTATACTATTTTTGTTATGTCCCCAATAACAAAACTGTTTTATTACAAAGCTATAATAAGTGCACAACGTTATATAATCCAAACACCACCTCTAAAATTTAGTTTTTCTCTTCTTCTCATAATTAAGTTCAAATATTAATGTCATAAGAAAGGAACTCGGAGTGAATATTTAACTAAAGAAATAAGACAAAAGTTTTTCCGAACATCTGAAAGTGATTAATTATTGAAAAGTATCGAATATATTTGTTTGTTTTTGTTTGAAATAATGCAAAGTGTTATCCAGATTAATATTGTGATTTACACGTCGAAAACATGGAGTTCGATTTATTGGATTTGTGATTTGTTTACACGATGTATTGGAAATATAAAAGTGGCAAAATTTTGAATTCACTATCTTTTAAATATGTTTGTAATGATTTCAATTTAATCTCGTTCTTAATGCTTTTTAATTACTTGATCACAAATTTTATTTTGACTTTAATTTCTGAATAGCGCGCGTTTTTGTTTTCCACACTCCTGAGTCTGCATGTCCCTAACACAAAAGCTATCTGAAATAAATTTCGTGTAGCCATATAATCTTTGAATGTTCTCCAATTATTTTTTCCCCTTGCTTTCTATTTAGAACGTATCGCTCACTGGTAATAAATTTTAACAAAGAACTTTTAAAAAGTATATAAATATGGAGTATTTTCCTTAGCATCCAAAGGGCAATAAAAATTCATCTAAAGAACCCATCACATGCTTCTTTTATTAAAAAATATGTCATATAAATATCTTTCAAGTATGCATCACTCTCATAATGCAATTCACATAATTTTTGTCACTATTTTTAAAAGGGTTTTCAGCATTTTTTTTTTTTAAATTCAGATATTTATATTGGTCAGAAATTCTGTTGTTACTCACATTTTAGGAAACACATTTTCTTAACAAAATTCATATTTCATTCTATTACTTAGCAAATACAACTAAAAATTAAAATTTATTAAATATAAATAAACAATTTCCATATATATATTTAATGTATTATATCCTACAGAAAGCAATATGAAACTATAATTTAACTAAATTTCTATCTTGAATCTTAATCATGAAAGTTCTTACAATAATTTATGCATTTGTGCAAGTAATTATTTTTATGAGAACACATTATTCTAATTCTTTTCTACAATAAGTACCATCTTTAGAATTTTGAATTCGTATTTTCATTTTATTCAGTTCATTTTCATATCAGTTCATTAAAACAATTTCGGATTGATACGTGTGCGAAATTGAAGTTTTGCAATCCTAACGTTTTTACGATTATTCTGTCAATAAGTTTTTGGCTAACCCCCTTTTTGAGGCGTGATAAAATAATCATTTCTTTATCTGACGTGATTTTAAATTAAAAAATTTTTTCTGCAAATACTCGAAAAAAATAGCAAAAATACTCTAGATGTAATAAATAAAATATATGCATTCTGCATACATATATTTATACATATATTCTACATATATTTAGTACAAAATATATGTATTTTTTATTAAATTATCAAAAGCGATTCATATTATATAAACAAACATTTGCAAAATAAAAAAAAATTCAAGGGAAAATAAAGTTTAAAACATTTCAACTTTCAAAAATGATTTTTTAAAAATTTTAATCTGATTTCAGATTTTTTTTTCTGTAAGTATTTAAAAAGATAGATAAAAATCGCAAGATAACTGTATCTATTGCTACATAATTCTTTCATTCTATAGAAGCCATAAAATTGAAAATTAAAGAATTATACTTTTTCAAATAGTAAATTTACGTCATTGTTAAAGAAATAGTATTAATATTGGAGTCATAATTAATGATTATCTTCAGCTGTTTGCTAAACTGTAAAGCTATAAGCTATACTTACCATTTTTTCTCTACTTATGGTTTTTAATGTTTCATTAAAAATGCAGTGAGTAATAGGTTTTTAGGCAATCGTTTAATATCTGAAATGGTTTTAAGTAGTGTATTATATCGACCTAATTTTCAAAAACTGTCAAGTTATTAACATAATTGAATTTTTTTTTTTTCAAAATAAAGACAGAATTCTCATTTTCTTTTTAATAGCTGTTTTTATTAAAGGTTTAATGTCGGCTCCTGCGCTACACTTTATAGTGAATGGTTGTTTACATACCATTTAGCAGATCTGTTATTGAAAAGCGCATGCAATTTCTTTACAGATGTAATCAAATGAATTTTAGATTTTAAATGTTAAGTACTTATTTCAGACAGTTATAATGAAAAAAAAGCACTTTCAATAAGTCCTATAGCATTAATAATTCCATCTTCATCAGGAATCTAATACTAATTTTCAATTATGAATTACAGCGGATGCATATTTTCACGATAATTGCACAAAAAATCAATTAATTAAATTAAATTATTTGCAATCAATTAATTTTAAAATTAAATTATTTGCAAAGCATTTTGCAGTGCTTTAGTTATTTTTATTTGGAAAATTTTTCAACATTTTACATTTCCTTTTTGAAGACAATGCATTTTTGAGTTGAATTCTTGAAATTCTACTTCACTGTATTTATGAGCTTAATTTTAAGTGGCAGAACAAATAAAATGTTGAATCTGGAAACTAGCAGGAGTTAAAAAAAATCGAAAATAATATCTTTATTTTCAAACTGGTCAGGTGTTTGGGATGCCTGTTGTGATTCCAAGCACAGCACTTAGAAGATTCCTAAGAGATGTTTCTTTCGCCAGCGGCCAGATATACTCTAACATGAATACTTCTTATACGATGTTATTTCTTTAAAACTTGATCCTGAACAAGAAAATATTGCCTAAGGGGCATAAGTAAACAGCCGATACCTGAACGAATGTCAACATTCCTGTTCGACACCGTACATGAAATGCTTCATTTTTTCCTTCGTTATTTTTTTAGTTTTTTTAGCTTTTCTTAAACAACACCGTGGGAAGATGCGACAGGGACAGCCAATACTCTTGAGAAGCTGTGGTATATTTCCTCACTACGAATTATAGCCTAGGGTCGGTAGAGCTGTAGCAAGGAAGTGATTGTATATAAATGTGAATGGTTATTTGTTTATTAAAATTCTTTTTTAATTTGTTGAAGCGAAAATTGACTCACAAAGTTTCCAACATCTTTATTCCCTAAAAAATTGTTATTACAGTCGGTGAAAAATATTAATTTTATTTAAAATTTTTGAATTTTTATCTTTTTGTTACCGAAAATTTTCTATTTCAGTGTTTTTGAAGAACTCGAACGAATAAATCATACTGCTTAGCGTTTGACGTCAGCCAGTTTCTCGTGTGCCGGTAGGTTGATCTCACGTGCATGGCTTTGCACGTGACTTTACCGCGTGTTAAAAGATTTCACGTGCAGTAGACGTCAAGGTCGAAGAAAATGACGGTTTTCTATCAACTCAAAACAAACAAAATGTCTGTAAAGAGGTCACTATGTTTCTATGAACCTGATATCTTTCTTCTGGCGATGTCTGTCAGATTTTATTATTATTATTATTATTATTATTATTTTTAGATTCTTGGCTCACGCGACTGTTTTTTCTTTATTGCCAACCCCTCCCCGTTTCGGAACCCAAAAACAACAAAATAAAGTCAGAAGACGTAACATGTGTTTTAAAGTTTTTTGGGATTTATTTTGTTGTTTCAAAAACTGTCTTCAGTTGTACTGTTATTTTTCAGAAATCGGTTGCGTTGCATACCTAGGTCAGTTATACGCATTAAAATATTATTTTACCACCACATTAAATTTTAACAGGAATTATTTCTACAAATTTACTGAATACATTTCTGTTTATCATCATTTGCGTACTCATGTTGTTTTGGTGCTACATAACGGATGATCAACTTGAATGAACTTTAAATGAAAAACTTGAAAGTAAAAAGGTTTCCGTTTCGTATGCTAAGGATTTCTATTAATCTTCAATAACTTTAATAATAATCTTCATCAATGTAATATTAAAATTACTTTAAAGATTCAAAAATTCTTTTAACATTAAAAGGGAAGTTGAGGGTACTTGACCAGAATAAAGGGAAAAAACTTGTTATTTTAAAATGGGACACTAAAATTTCAGCGAGATAAAATATAATTTTATCTCACTCTATTTTACCAATGCATCAATAACGACAAGTTGGTTCAATGCTGAAAAAAAGAGTTCGTGATTTTTTTTTTTTTTTTTTTTTTGTTTTCAAGCGGAGTGCACATTTATGAAAACTGTCCTACAGAGAAAACAAACAAATTAACTCTCAACATGCGGTAAATCGCTATCTGATTTTTGATAATTTTTCATTCTTTTGCAATATCTATTTGTATTTCTCTAATGCATTCCACATGCAACCCCTCCAATTATATTTACAGAGAATTTGAGCTGCTATACAGAAAGGAATTACTTAAAGTATTATTTTACTCAAAATGTATTCTGCGGATCTATTTATCAGAATTGTATCAAAATTAATTTTTAATTGTTAATTAATTAATTGTATCAAAATTTAATTAACTTGTAATTTTTGAGAAGAAAATATTTTTTCTAAATATTCCTATATAAATCTGTTCTCACAATATTTTGCAATTTTCTGTTATTTCAATTCTTGAGAGGTATTCCACATTTGTTTAATAAATATAAATGCTTGATTAAGGAAATATAATTATCTTGTTTTAAGATAAATGGCTATGTTGAAAAGTCGCTTTTTGGCGAAAATATCGAATATATTTTTTGTTCTAAACAATTTTTTTTACAAGACGCTTTGAATTTTTTAAAACTTCTTTCTCTGAAAAGTTACCTTGATTTTTATATTTACACAGTTCACATTTTATGACATTTTACATCTTTAAATGATATTTCCACAAACTCTAAATTTTGATAAAAATCTTTTTACGAAAAAACTCGTGAATTAAAACTATTAAATTTATATATTTTTTTTGTTCAAATTTGGTATAATTATTCTTTAATAAGTTTTGTAGCTTCTGAACTATAGAGTAAGCCACCTGTTAATTTAGAAAGATTTTATAATTGCTTTAATGCTTTGGAATCACAAAAAATGAAAATTTCATGTTATTGATTAATCGTACAATTTATTTCTTAATTCAGAAACTTGGGAATATATTTCTTTTATGTCAGATTTTGAAAAAAAAATCATTTGATAAACTGCTAAAATAAAAAGTTTTATTCCTCTTCTTTTTTAACAACAACAACAAAAAAAAAAATCAAATTTAAGAAATTTCTGGCTTTCAACTGGTATATTTTTGATTCATCGGTGCATTTTTTTCCTATCGATTTCATGCAAAAATTCAAAAATACAGGTCTTTTATAACATTTTCAAAATATTAATCCTAACGTAATCACATAGATAAGTATTAAGTATAACTGGCACAAGTGATCTTAATAAACGTTTTCCGAAACAATTTTTATTGCAAAGGCTCGAAACATTTTAAAATAAATTGGTCACCTTTATATTTATTTCATATTAGGGTACATTTTCTGATTTTAGAAACGAATGTTCCTCAAAGCCCTATAATGTATTCTGTATTTGAAGTAAAGGGAAAATATTTTTTTCTTTTCTTTTTTGCCTTTTAAGCTCTAGGAAGAACACTGCAGAGAAAAATTAGGCAAGTAATTTATTATATATTGATAAAAGATGTGCAATAAAGATGAGAGTTTCAAATTCGATTCCGAGAAAAATGTTTGTCTGTATAAAAATAAAATTAAGTAAACTGTGCCTATCTTTTAAGTCCATTGTACTATATTTTATTGTTCTTTATCGAGACAAGTCTACTTAAAAGTTAAAATCTAGAATTAGAAACAAATTGCAACAGCTCTTAACCTCCTTTTATTTCATTTTTTGAACTACAGTGGATGCCACTCACAAATTAATTACCTTTTGATAAAAGAAAGAATGCTTGTAAAAGCATGTACTATCAGCTGCATGTCGCAATTATCTAAATAGCAAAATGTAAACTAGATGTACTTCTTTGGAAAAGAATTAAAAATAAAAACATTGACTGTAAAGGTAAATGTTATATCTACTATGATTCGATGTATAGCTTAAATTAACATGCATCTGGTCATTTATTTATTTAATGTTTATTACCAATCAAAATGTTATTTACACTTAAAAGCGCAGTAGTTTATTTATTGAGAATGCATATCTTAAAATAAACAGTAATTAGAATTCTGTAAAACGATCTCGGTGCACTTGATTCATGGTTAAGTAATCTTGCAATACTTACGAAAGCTTACTAATAGCAAGAAGGGATAAATGTTTATCAGCAGAATATCAAACCCACTCATTAAGAAACGTGTCTTGCAATAAGTCCTTTTCATTAAAAAAGAAACCGGAATTCAAGAGCGGTTCTTAGACAGATTTCCAAATGGCAGACTATGATTTCAACCTATTAATCAGTGTTCGAGATAATTTAACAGAAATTTGCGTATCCACACTTATCAGCAAACGCTGAATTAAATTCTAAGAACGTTAAAGGACAGTTTATCTTGCAATAAATTGATTAAAAGAATAAATAAGTTGTTGTTATATTGGATCCGTGAATATACTATGCTTTTTTACAGGATAACATCTGATGAATGTGCTTTTATGCTTTATGTTACGGAATTGCGTCACTGTGTTTTGTAATTAACTTTCTTTTTCACTCGATTTTTTTGGCGATAGTATTTATTATTTTAGCGTTTTAGATTCTAGAAACGTTAATTAAAATAGGTTTACTGTACCACCTCACGTGGCACACGTGACTAAATAATCTTCATGAGATAGTTTCCAATGTTGCTTCTGTAAGTCTCGTGTTTTAGAACCTGTATATAAAAATTAGAATTATAATTTTCAGGTTATCGACCATTATAGATTGGGGCAATCATATCACGCCTTTTAAGACACGTGAAGAGGCATATTCACGTGGCTAGGTTAAATCAAGGTCAGCAATGAATTTGTTTTGAAACAGTTTTTTTAAAATGTGAAACTTAGTAAGCGAAGTTCCGACACATAAATTCGTTGAAGTGTGTAGCTACAAAAAGAAAAAAAAAAAGCATATGTTTTATCTGAATTTGTTTTCCTTTACGTAATAGTCTTCTTGCTCTTCACAAAACCGTGTGATAGCAAATTTAAGGGCACCTTCGCTACACGTGTTTTAAGAATTTTTTCGTAAGGGAAATGTAATTGCATTTGTAATCAAACATATTAATCATGATAAAACAGTGGACGGCCTTAATCAGTTTGTAAATGATACTATATTAACATTTTGATGGTGATTTAATTTTGTTGATTTTTAGTAAAAGCGTTTTAAAAGAAAGAATGTGAAAACTTAGTATTCTTTAAAAACCTTTTAAAGTTTTCATGTTATGCGGGAAATGTTTACAAAATAAATAACTAGTGAATTGGTGTACAATTGCATATTGCACGTGATTAGTCTCACCTTTCATAACCGATGAATAGATTTTTCTTTATAGCGCATAGTTTTAGATTCTAAAGAATACATCTTAAATATGCAAGCAATTGCCAAATTAAAATACACGAATTCATTTTTTTTCTCGGAATAATTGATGTATGAAAAAATGCCAGTGTTCATGTAAACTTTTAATAGAATTTAAAAAAATCTTTTTGTAAATCTTTTTTGATTTAATTCAAATTTCATAGGGAAATGTTTTCCTTAGTCCCTATGCTGTCTTTTCTCAGATTTTACTTGTTAAGGTAATAGTATAGTTTTCCTGACATAAAAATCTTCCATTGTAAACAGAAAGTAGAAATTGCAATAAATGAATGATTTGTATGGAAGGTGAAAGAGTTCTTCAAAGAAAAAAAGCAAATAAAAATGTCCAAGAAAAGGCAAATGTTATAAGAAACTAAGGATAGTATGAGAATGATTAATTTTTAAGTATCAATTATTTTGTTTTATTATAAGATATCTAGGTGTCAGAAGTTTTCTAGAAGTCAGAAGTTTTTCACCTTATCGCTAAATAACTGTCCGATCAGTTGAGAATTTCAACAAGATAGTGAATACATTCATCTCTCCATTCAACAAAGACTTTTGAGCTTTAGTTTTTAAATAATAAGCATTTTGTAGCTTTTAAGAATGATTCATTACATTAACTTGAATATTGTTTATATATCCAAACTAATCATAAAAAAAAAGAAATTGTTTTTCAAAATAATCAAGTCATATTTTGTGGAGGTAGTTTCAAACATGGCAAATGAAGCTGAAATCAAATTTGACTAAAAATGCAATTACTATTAGAGAAACATATCATATTCTTAGTTCCATATTCAAGTTTCTTTGAATGCAGCTATTTCATGAGCTAAATCATCGTACTGAAAAGTCCAATATGTTAAAACTATAAATATAATCTGAGAAAAGAGATAGAAAGAAAAAAAACTGATTGCTTCAGTCCTTAGGTACTTATTCTCTGAAGAGAAAAGAAATCAAATCTTGAATTCAGTAGAGTTTTTTTTTTTTTTTTTTAATACTGAATGAGTTAATACCTATATTTAATTTGGAAGAAAGGCTCATACGTTTTTCTAGTTTTGATTTATTTATTTTTAAATGATTTACTTCCGAATTTTAGTTCGTAGTTTCAGTTACTTGTTTTCCAGATGCATTGAACTTGTTAGACAAATGTATTAACTTTCTTTATATTTATATGAGATATGATTGCTGATGCATAAATAATAAGTACGATCTGCAAAATTTAAGATGGTTGAATGATTAAATCAATGTTCTACATTATATTAATATTCGAATATCATAAGAGCAAACGTAATTAAGATCTAAAAATTTCAGAAATTTTTTGATGTTTTCTCTATTTTTGTCAATAATTTCCATAAATTAAGCTTCTAATCAAAAACTGCATTTTTTAAAATTCTCAGTTCTCATATATATGAACAAGAAACTTTTTCTAAGTGTGTTCGTTTAGATTTTTTTTTTCATGAAAATAATACTTTTTTCTTGCTCTTATTTTGTTTTAAACATATATTTACAATTAGCAAATGAAATGTTGCGTATTTTTCCAAAATATAACAACCATCATATGAATTTCAGATTTTTTTATCGAAGGTTTTTACAACTGAATTGCATTTAACGTTTCAATTAATTGCAGTGTATTAATATAAATTTTCTGGAGATGGCTCTCCATGTTACCAAATGATACATTTAGTCATAAGAAAGAGCATACAACAGAATCCAAAAATAGGCTTCAAACAATTTAATAGAACGCAAAAATGGATATGAACGTCAGTAGAGATCCAGAGATCGTCGTCGTTGATATGAGTTAAAAATTTATAAAACCATAATTTTTTTAATCATTTATTTGAAATTAGCCGCTTTCAAAGATCAATTTGTACATCCAGATTATTGACTTTTTAGGCTGTTAAATGATAAAAGAAGTATGCATTTAAAAAATATTTCACCTTGTTTTTGATATAATTGAACACATAGATACAATAAAAACAAATTGAATTAGTTTACTAAAATTTAAAAATGCATAAATAAAAATGGAAGTGATAACCGTATTTTGGAGTTAATGATTGGCAAAAACACGTGAGTGAATGTTACTGAGGAAGGGTTTGAATTCCATCATAGAATTTGAAAATATTGTCAGAGATAGAGTAAAAAATTGAATTAAAGTTTTATTACAATTAAAGAAATATATATTATATGGATATGAAGTTGATTTCTTTAAAAAAGTAATTTTTATGTACTAATATGAGGACTATTTTTGTAAGAGAATTGTTACGGAAGATACAAATATCAATTTCCATAAACAAGTCATATCACTTATCCTCTAGCGTTTTTTATATCAATTTTTGCGTTCTATTAAACTTTCTGTTTGATGTCTGTTTCTTGATTTCTTTTGTATCTTCTCTCCTATGAAGGAATGTACAATTTGGTAACATGATGAACCATTTCCAGAAAATTTCTAATAATATTCTGCAACTCGTTTAGTTAATTAATTGAAACGTTGAATGCAATGTAGCTGTAAAACCCTTCTATGAAGTAATCTGAAATACTGATCTGATGGTTGTTTATATTTGATAGTTTTCATTCGACATTATGTAATAAGAACGATTTCTGTGCCACCGTTAGCGTGTAATATAAATAGATTTTTTTTATAAATATACTAGCCGCCTTTGGCGACCAGCCGGTTCGCCAATCTTATTGTTCGTTTAAATTTTAATAATTAAATATTTTACGCTACATTAATAGATTCTTCATCAAAATATTTAAAAACTTCTAATTTTGATAGTCATATAATTCACTCATAATATTATAAAGGCCTTCAGTCATAACGTAATATTATCTCTCTAATTTTTTGTTAGCTCCCGTAGAATTTATGCTTTAAATTAAAGTGGAAAGAATTAATCTGCAATTAATATCATAATATTTTTTACTGAAACAAAGCATTTTTTTATAATATGATTACTGATAACAGAGTCACTGAGCGTTTAAACTTTATGGGCACTAAAGAATATCTTTCTTAATTTATGTAATATCTCAAGAATTTGTCAACAAAATTTTCTGAAATTCGTCATGAACAGATCGATTAATTAACAATGTTTAGTTTTAAATACATAAAATATTAACAAAATAAACAGAATCGTTTGAAATAATCGGCCGAAAAATGTTAACCCTAGCTTTAAATTGAAGTGTAAATGATTAATCTGCAATTAATATAATAATATTTTTTACTGAAACAAAGCATTTTTTTAATAATATGATTACTGATAAGAGAGTCACTGAGCGTTTAAACTCTATGGTCCCTAAAGAATATCTTTCTTAATTTATGTAATATCTCAAGAATTTGTCAACAAAAATTTCTCAGATTCATCATGAACAGATCGATTCATTAACAATGTTTCATTTTAAATGCATCAAACACTAAGAAAATAAAATGAATCGTTTAAAATAATCGGTCGAAAACAGGTTTAAAAAAACTACTTAAAAAACGGTGTACTTAAAACTATAAGCATATACAAAAAAGTAGATAACTAACATAAATACAATTTAATTACAAAAACATGCAATTAACCTAAAAATAATTTAAATCATTGAAAACAGGTTAAAAAAACTACTTAAAAAACGATGTACTTAAAACTATAAGCATATACAAAAAATATATAACTAACATAAATACAATTTACTTACAAAAGCATGCAACTAACCTAAAAATAATTTAAATCATCCGTTGGTTGTCATGTCAACAGTCAGAACATAATGCGCATGCGTGAACTTGCTTCGCCAGCTCCGGTAACGCAAATCCGTGATTTTTTCTACGCCAGTTGGGGTAACGCTATGCAGATTATACATTTTTAATTTCCTTTATTCTGTGTTATTTTAATTCAAACGTACTTCAGAATGAATCTGAAACATGGATTAATTAACAATGTTTAATTTTAAATGCATAAAACATTAAGAAAATAAACAGAATCGTTTAAAATAATCCGCCGAAAAATGTTAACCCTAGCCTCAATTCTGTTGGGAGAAAAAAATAACTGAAACCTTACTCATTTGGCGCTGGGGAAAATGGAAGATTTTTCTGGCAGAACAGTTGGCGGTGGGGAAAATAGAAGATTTTTTTGGCGGGAAAGTTAGTTTTTAATTAAAAATTAAAATTCTAATTAAAATTTCAAAAAAAGGGACCCCAGATGCACATTCCCGACCTCTAAGGTATACATGTACCAAATTTGATAGCTGTATGTCAAATGACCTGGCCTGTAGAGCGCCAACACACACACACACACACACACACACACACACACACACACACACACACACACACACACACACACACACACACACACACACACATTGAGCTTTATTATAAGCATATAGATAATATTCAGTGCTACATAGAATCCTTTAAAAAGTAATAAAAGTGAACATAATACTCGAGGAATGATTCTGAAATAAGAATTTCTTGAAAACACTAATTAATATTTATCCAGTTCCTTATCAAATTTCTTATCAGAAATAATTATCTTAAAACAAAGAAAAAAAAATTCCTTCGAAATACAATAGATTCTCTTTTTTCCATATATGTTATTACGTAAACAAAAAATTAATAATACCGTTAGTTTACAGATTAGAAATATATAAAATTTCAATTTACAGAGTCAGTTTTTGAGCATATGGATAATGCATAAATAAAATTTCAAAGTAATGGCTTATTTTAGATGACTCTATATTAATTATTACCAATATGTAAAAATAAAAGCACATTAAACACATTTTCTTTTTAAATTTTTAAATAGATTTATATGGAGTGTATCAATTAATGATTTTTAAGGCTAAGGACATATTTTTTAATATCAGTTGCCATGGGACTCAAAGTTTATTAAAATGCGCGATTGTAGATTTTTTTTATTCCTTTTAGTTCTCCTCACTTCATAATATCAACTGTTACACGAATATTCCAGAAAGTCACGTGTATTTGCTGATAGTGATAAAGAGTAACGCGTAATTAAAAAGCATGTGCTAAGATGTAAATTGAATAATCCCGCTCTCACGTGCTGTTCTCACATTTTAAAGAGAAAGAAATTGCCATTTTAAAGCAACAACTCATCTGATTATCTTTCCGAATTCAGTAAGAAAAAGTTTTTTTACGATAATTAAGTGATACCTTCCCTGATCACTGACGTTGGAAACGCTATACCAAAAATATATGGTGTTTCTTGAGTAAAGTAAGTTTTTTTTTTTTTTTTTTTTTTTTTTTTTTTTTTGTCTTTAAATGTAATTTGGTCACGGGCACCATTAAATCTGTCTGAAGCATCACGCGATCAAGGTGACTTTGAAGCAGGGTGTTTTAAGCGATTTGAAGCCCTCCAGATATGAGATAAAGATGAAGTTTTAATGATACAGATTCTCCACGATGAAAAAAATTCCTTGGTGACCTAGTTAAATTTCTAACTTTAGAATCTCCTCTCCTCTATTCTTGATGTATATGTATATTCCTAAAAAATTTTATAAAGTACAAAATTTAGACAATTGAGAATTCTTTTCAAATGACTATAATGTTATGTCCACGAAACGGATGCCAAATATTATTTCTTTTAATGTCTTTAGTAAATGGATAGAAAACTGGAGAGGGTTATAACATCATTAATTTCTCTTCCTTCTTTTTCTGATATTGCATTTGACATGATTGTGGCCTATTCCTGAAATACTGGAGAAATCTCTTGAATATGAATTCTGGAGCTCTATCCTAAAATCGCAGATTCTCTGTTTCAAAATCTGATTTTAGAGTCTAAAAGTCTCTAACCCTAAATTGGATTTCAAATTATTCTGAAATTAGATTTAGAATTTATCTATATACTTATAATAAAGCTCAATGTGTGTGTGTGTGTGTTGGCGCTCTACAGGCCAGGTCATTTGACATACAGCTATCAAATTTGGTACATGTATACCTTAGAGGTCGGGAATGTGCACCTGGGGGCCCTTTTTTGAAATTTTAATTAGAATTTTAATTATTAATTAAAAACTAACTTTACCACCAAAAACATCTTCCATTTTCCCCACCGCCAACCTTTCCGCCAAAAAAAAATCTTCCATTTCCCCCACCGCCAAATGAGTAAGGCTTCAGTTTCTTTTTTCTCCCAACAGTAATGAGGCTAGGGTTAATATTTTTCGGCGGATTGTTTTAAACGATTCTGTTTATTTTCTTAATGTTTTATGCATTTAAAATTAAACATTGTTAATTAATCCATGTTTCAGATTCATTCTGAAGTACGTTTGAATTAAAATAACACAGAATAAAGGAAATTAAAAATGTATAATCTGCATAGCGTTACCCCAACTGGCGTAGAAAAAATCACGGATTTGTGTTACCGGAGCTGGCGAAGCAAGTTCACGCATGCGCATTATGTTCTGACTGTTGACATGACAACCAACGGATGATTTAAATTATTTTTAGGTTAGTTGCATGCTTTTGTAAGTAAATTGTATTTATGTTAGTTATATATTTTTTGTATATGCTTATAGTTTTAAGTACATCGTTTTTTAAGTAGTTTTTTTAACCTGTTTTCAATGATTTAAATTATTTTTAGGTTAATTGCATGTTTTTGTAATTAAATTGTATTTATGTTAGTTATCTACTTTTTTGTATATGCTTATAGTTTTAAGTACACCGTTTTTTAAGTAGTTTTTTTAAACATGTTTTCGACCGATTATTTTAAACGATTCATTTTATTTTCTTAGTGTTTAATGCATTTAAAATGAAACATTGTTCATTAATCGATCTGTTCATGATGAATCTGAGAAAATTTTGTTGACAAATTCTTGAGATATTACATAAATTAAGAAAGATATTCTTTAGTGCCCATAAAGTTTAAACGCTCAGTGACTCTATTATCAGTAATCATATTATTAAAAAAAAATGCTTTGTTTCAGTAAAAAATATTATTATATTAATTGCAGATTAATCATTTACACTTTAATTTAAAGCATAAATTCTACGAGGGGTAACAGAAAATTAGAGAGATACATGTCACGTTATGACTGAAGGCCTTTATAATATTGTGAGTGAATTATATGACTATCAAAATTTGAAGTTTTAAAATATTTTGCTGAAGAATCTATTAAAGTTGGAATTGCATAAAATATTTAATTATTAAAATTTTAATGAACATTAAGATTGGCTAACCGGCTGGTCGCCAAAGGCGGCTAGTATTAAATAATTAATCTAAAATGTCTTGGCAAATCACACAGTAATCATATCACTTCTAATATCGGAAGTCATACACATCTTTAATAACTCGTATAATATTTAAAAATTGATACCTAATTCTATTTACTTGATATTTCAGAGTTTACAGAAAAAAATTTCAATTAATTTGAATAAAATGCGTTTGACTTTTAGCATTTTGTAGCAGACATGATTTCGGAAAAATAAAAATTAAAAAAAAAACCGGTTTTCAAGATTCAAACATAGAAATGTTGCAATTAAACCAGCTTATGTTAAACCAATTATATTTTTCAACAATACGCAAACATTTTAAAGTAACAAAATAATAAAATTGTTTTGTTTTCAAAGTTAATAATTCAAAGTTAATAATTAAACTTATTTATGTGCTACAAAATTAAAAAAAATATGTGAGTCTCGTACTCTTAAATAACTCTGAAAAATCCATTTAAACTAACTAGGAGGAACTAATCATTAATGGACTACGCAAACTACTGCAGACCATTGTTTAACAGTTCATGCACAAATGAAACAAGAATTGAAAAAATCTCCATATTTAATTTATGTAACAATTGAATCATCATTCGACCTAAATTTTGTGACAAAAATTTTTAAAAGGTTTTTTCCAAGATGCAAGAATTAATTTTTAATTATCACAGTTTCTTTTGAAATACAAAGGATCCACAGTAAAAAATTCAATCATGTCTTTTACAGTTTATGTCTTCGATTCATAATTTGTTAATGATTATCATAATATGTAACAATTAAAATGAGGAAACAGGGGCGGTTCGTGAATAGGTGCTCCAGTATTCTAAAAAACTTTTTTTGTTGAAAAAATAATTTTATTTAATTTTAAAAGTGATATTTGAATTTACCAATAATTTAACGACTCTTTTTTTAAAGCGCATTTGTTGCCCTCTGCAGGTAGTGAAAGAAAATACTACCAGAAGTGGAATGCCTATTCCTGTAGTTGCGCCAGCGCATTAATAAAGCTTACTCTTTTTGCTCCATCGTTAGTAAAGGGTAGAAGGTACTACATCCTGCAAGTAAATACTAGATTTTCCTTAAAAATAGTTTGCAATTTTTTTTTATTTGATATGATGCTTCAAGGTTTAAAAAAATTGTAACATCTCAAGATGTTTTGAGGGTGTAAGCGCATAAACAGAAAATGTCTGTATTGACTCATTCAAAAACATCTTGTTCAAACCATTGATAAATTCTCACGATTAAGAGAGTCTTTTTAAAATTGAAAAGAAAAAGAGTTATGTGTATGCTTGAATCCATAATTGAGAATTTGTGATGTATCGCAGATAAGTGAACTAAAAAGACAGTTTAAATTCAGGTGCAAGCTGTTGAAAATCTCACAGTTTCACCTCGAAGCCAATGACAATGCTACATTAGAAATATAATAATTGTTATAATTATGAATAAAATAATTGTTTATCAATTCTATATAAATCATACAAACAGTTTTTAACACTTGTCTGAAAATTCCAATTATAATTCTGATAATTCCAGTTCTTCTGGGTAATTGCGCAAAACGGTATTTTTTCTCATCTGTGCATCAATAACTTTTTTCCTCGAGAGGATATTCGTTGTATTCAAAACTTAAATTGATGAGACGAAATTGATGTATCACATAACCATGAATAAAAAATGTAATACTAAAGTTTGTTTAATGTAATAATGAGTTTTTTTTATATAGTGAGGAATTACAGTTTTTATGTATTTTCGACTAGTATTCGGATAAAAATAAAAATTTACCAACAGACAATAGAATAAAAATTTCCTAAATTTCTCTTACTTTTATATTATAGGTCGTCGATCATTTAATGTTATTTAAATTAAATATATTCTAATTTTCGTTTTTATATTATTTTATCAGTGGTGTTATATTACAAACAATCGCGGGAAACTAATTTGGATGGTAATGTTTGAGGAGGAGGGGGGGAATTAGCCAGAAACTTTAGAATTAGAAGGAATGAGTGATAGAAAGGATAAATAAGTGATATCTTCATAAAATATGTTTTTTTTTTCATTTAAAATGTATAATTATTTCTCATCAGGACTGAAATGAGATAATAATAAAATGTCAACAATAAAGCAATGTATATTTTGAAGACATTTTATTTTTGATTTTTTAATTTTGATCAAATATTAATATAATGCGTAATGTAATTCAAAGTATGTATGAAACACCATTAAAGAATAAAATTTTAAAAATTATGTTATTTTCTAGATATACCAAATTAATTAATTCCAATCTGTAACCATGGCATAAATATTATAGAAAATTCTTTGGGTTTTCAGTATAAAAACATAGATTCTATCCAAATGAGAGTAATAATATTTTAAACTTCTCACGTAATAGGTTGCCAGTGGCTTATTGTTTTTATTAATTTGAAATATCAATCATATTTATGGTGCAAGAATTTGAAAAAAAAAAAAAAAAAAGACTGCGCTGCTTCGAGGAGGTATTTTATTATTATTATCATTTTTCTCGTAAAAATTATAATAACATTCCAGCTCCACTAAATACTTAGATTTGTTTTGATTTACATGCCTATTTTTCCTATTTTTATTTAAAAAATAAAAAATAAATTTTAAAAATTGAAAAATATTAATATAGAAAATCCTACTCATTTCAGTTCTCTGAGGTATTAGTGATTTTTTTAAAAATTTGATTCATGTTTTATAACTTTAAATTTGTACAAAAATTTTGGAATACTATATGTGCATCTATTTGTTTATAAGCCTCTCTATGGTTGATTAAACACATGCGTTATCACTACTATATTTGTAATTATGAGAAAAAATTGATAATTTATTAATAGATTTAAAATAAATTCTAGAAATCCTTAAGATTAAAAAAAATATTTTTGAATTTCTTTTATATTGTTTTATCAAATATTATCAACAATTCATTTAACTATATATTGTGGTCATGTGTTCTGTTTCATTTGAATAATAAAATGTCAACAATAAAAGCAATGTATATTTTGAAGACATTTTATTTTTTATATTTTAATTTTGATCAAATATTAATATAATGTGTAATGTAATTCAAAATATGTATGAAACTTTATTAAAGAATGAAATTTTAATATTTTTTAGTTACATTGTGTCGCACTGCAAAATTGAAATCTAGTATGATTTGATACATGATCTTACTTGTTAACAGGATAGTTATTTAATCTCACTTATCAACAGCTGTAAGAAACAGAAAAATAAAAATACATAACAAAAAAACTACATATAAATCAAATGAGCCCCTTTTTAATCTTTGCACTTTCTATTTTATTTTTACCAATAGATGGCAGCAGTACAAACATTCTAAGTTTGGAATCCTAAAGTTTACCCTATAAATTAAAACAAATTTAACGAGAAGAGAAATGCCATATTTTAAAAGTAATGTCTATACTTAACTTAGAAATTTAATTAATTACTGATGAACTCCATCAAAAGCAGAAATTGTACAATAATAACCATCAAAAACATGAAATCAGATTGACGTGGGATCTAACACATTGGTAATCCGACTTCAAATCTAGAAATTAAAAATATTTTTATTTGCTTAAGAAAATGCAGTAAATTAAAAACCTGCATTAAAATAGAATTGATAGATTATAAAAAGTAGTAGCATAAGCTAAATGTATAATGTATACTTTTTATGACTGTAAAAATAGAATTTCCATCAAACTCTTTATCGCAAAGGATAACAATTGAGAGCACAGAGATGATGCCAAAATGCTAAATTTCCATCAATAAAATAAAATTTCAAAAATAATTTTTCATCAAGAAATTAATTATTTTTTATTCGCACTTCATCGCAGTTACATAATTCAGAGGAAATTTTTAGTATAATATAGAAACAAAAGAATGAATCGTTAAACATTATTTGTAACTATCTTTTGAGCTAGAGGTTTCTAATTTTTCCATTTTTCTTCACAGACTGCAAAGAAAAGCATTTTTCTTAAGGATTTTAGTGGAAATATCTAATATATTTAGGCATCCAATTTCCATGATTTTATAAAGCCTAATAAATAGAGAAATAATATTGTCTTTTGATATTAAATGAATTGATTATTTTGATCGCTGTAAGACTTGTTCGTATTAGTTATCTGACAGCTTTTAACGATATAAACGAGATCTGAATTGATAATTTACTTATACATCGAATGTAAATGAGCGTATAGATTTTAGAATTTTGTACTATTTATTATTTTTGTACTATTCTGGAATTTTGTTACTTCCGTACCCGCAAACGATTATCATTAATAGTAAATGTTAACATTCTAATCGAAAACATGTGAAAATATGCATAAATTAGTATTATCTATTACCTGCATTATAAATCTATCGTTTTTTATAGGGGTTTTTTTTTTTGGAAATATTTTTTTCAACTATATTAATCCGACATAGACAAGGAAATTTTGTTTAATTCTCGTCTATTTAGGATGTTTTTATAATAATAGCAATAAAAATAAAAATAAAATATTCGTATAATATAATCATTATTTCTACTACTATAATAATATTTTCTAGTCTCTTAAGTACAAAGACTTTAATATACTATTAGAGTGCATCAAAGTTATTGGTTTGAGAAAGATTCATTCATGCAAATAACTAAATAATTTTTTTAAAACTTAATTTTGAGAAAGAGCATTATTTTAATTTTCAGACAATAGTAATTTACTTTTTTTTTGGGAATCTATCTATATTTAATAAAGACCTGAAGTTGATGCAATTTTTGCAATTGATAGGCGTTTTTTTTTTTTTTCCTGCGTTAGGAGATTTAAGAATCCCTCATTTTAAATAATATGGAACTCGCCATATTGAATATTGTATTATTCTAGACAATTTTATTCAATTGAATATTTTGTAAATATTTGTATGACATACAATAATCATAATACTACCTTTGAAATCGTTTTGTTGAAAATGGAAGATTTCAAGATGCTTTTTCTGGAATTTTAAGAAAAAGTATTTTATGCTGTTTTTTAGAGCGTAATTTCATATTTATCAACTGAAAAATAAATTTATTCACTTGAAGAGGAAAATAAAACATTTTGCAAATAGGCTCTCAATAAGCAAGTACATATTTAATACAATTCTCCTTTGCAATATCTATAAATCATTTATCCTTTCACATTTCCCAAAGTACATGTTTTGCATTTTTGAATCAAGGGTAAATTACATATGAAGATAAGGATTACTTTTAACCGGCAAAAAATTATGATTGTCGCTCATGATTACATGCCATTTTAATATCTGTATTATAAACCATTTATAATATAGTTAACTTCACAAATTCTCCGTTTTGTTAAAAGACAAGACATGTTAAACCGACTGTAAATAATGTTGATGGCCATTAATTTGCGTGGTCATTTTAATAATATTTGGAATATATATTAATAACAAGTTCCCGTATAATCAAGAATATTTGAAAAAAATTAATGAAAATGCAGCCAAAGATTGAGCCGTAGTTATCAACAATTATTTTCAAACTTTAACCAATATAAAGATACAATACTCATTTCTGACGTGTAAAACCACCGACTGAAATATATCCAATCAAATATCACAAAAATTTTGGCTAGCTTTAAATAGCTTTATTCCTAATGTCTGCACATGTTTATAAACGAAATTTAAATATCCACGAAGCTCATATCAATTTATAGTACTTTGCAGATAGATAAAGACATCATTTTACACAATTCCTTTTAAAATGCAAATTGGTATAAAAGGACCAGTTTAAAACCCAATGCAAAATTATCTTAAAGCTGCTTAACCCTTTAAAGGACCATTTTTTCTAGTCATATTATGTTAAAATATTTTTTGGCTTGAAATTAGTATAAAAAAGGGATTCATTTCGCTCATTAGATAAATTTAATTTGATTTATAATTAAATGACAAACCAAGACGCATCATTTTGTGTGAGATAAAGAACTGAAGCATCTAAATTTCGGTCTTTCTAAAAAAATTTGTCAGAACTTATGCCAACCTACATAATTCCATACAAAGATTGATAAATTTGGTGGGTAGCATACTTCCCACGGCCTTAGAAAGGGGTAAAGTAGAAGCAAGATTTTCCATTTGGACATAGCATTAGATGAATTTGTTTGGATTTTACAATGCAAAACTTTGATTATATTAGATCGTAATGTTTAAGAATGACGGTTATATATCTGTAAAAATCAAGTCTTTCTAGAACAAATTTCGCTTCTGCGGAATATTACAACGAAAGCCGATGCCTGCACGATTCAATTACTTTCTGCTTAAATTCTCAATCAAATTTGAATCTCACCTTCAAATTTTATATATTAACTGATGCAATTATTGCATAGGATTTTTTGCATTTGAAAATTCCAAGCTTTATTTTCCAAGACGGTGATTAATTTCATATTCAATTCTAATTACGAATAGACGATACAAAAAATATCCGATAATGTTTTAAAGAGTGCAGACATACTGAATATATTTAAACATGAATATCCAGAATCTGAGAAGCACTGAAAGCTGTTGGTTATAATCTACGAAGACTGAGACTGGAAATTAGTAAAGTATAAATTTATTGAATAGACGAATCAAAATTTACATCATAAATATAACATCAAAATACATTTTCTTCGTGTTTGAACACGAGAAATTACAATTGATTAAAAATATATGACAAAAGACAACAAAAATATTCATATAAAATTAAGAAAACAAAGAAAATTATCAACGAAGCAACACAAGATTAACATATCTGCAACTATACATAGATAAATTAAGCTATATAAATAAATTAATATAAAAATAAGCTTTCACCATTTCTAACTAAAATGAGTTTATATTACTGTTTCAATAATGCAAATGCTTATGTATTTTGATTAAAAGTGCTGTATTTAAACTAAAGTGCAGTCTTTCAGAAGATATTGATAATATTTTTAGCAGTTTGCTTCTAAAATATGTAAATTATATCATTCTCAAAGAAAATGCACTTGAGTATTTCGAGCTAAACATAATTTTTAAAAGTTTATTTAAAAATGCTTTAAAAATTTCGATGCCAAAAATTGAAGTAAATTAAAAAGTGCTTAATGGTTTAAATATACAGCTAAATATTCAACAGCTTTTTATTTGTGTAGAAGGCAGATTTTAATTTTCGCTCAGTTTGGCAAAGTGAAAGATACCCGTATATCATTTAAATGCTCACTTTCAAGGATGACCAACAGTCGTCCCAAATAAGTTTAATAAATATGGAAGGGGAAAAACTTGTGGCAATGGCGTTGCATTTTCAGATTCAATTTTGATTTTTTTTAATGACGATCTTAATAGATTTCTGAATTTTCACAGTTGCTTGCGATTGAGTAGGTAATGGTTTTAAGCGTCTTTAATCTTAAAAGATACAAACTTCCATTATTGAAATTCCTGTTAAGTGTTAAGATTTTGAAGTTATTTGGAAGTTCCTAAATAAAAACTTGTAGATTTGTAGTTTACATTCTATATAAAATTTAGAGCAATAAAATTTCTTAGTTTGAGAACATACAATATAATATACAATTCTAGAATAGTATAAAATTCAACTACCGAATGAACTTTATAAATTTTGCATAAAAATTCTAAAAATCCATTTTATGTTGAAAGTTGTGTATACAATGCTTTTAAAAGGATTTTCAAAATTTAACAAGATTGATTGCTGTATTCCAGCTAAGTAATTCCTGAGATTGTTCCACTGTTATTGAATCTGAACATTAACAGCATATAAATAGATATGTACGCAAAAAATATTGCAGAATTAAAACATTCAGATACCCGTTTATCATAAAATCGCAAAAGATTATTTTATATGAAATCTTGTAGTTCCTTCTGCAATACAGAATTCGGTTACTACCAAGGAGTTCATTTCTGAAACATTTTCAAACTGTATATTCCAATAAAAATTTCTCAATTCCTATTCTTAATAAATCAATTTTTTTAACTTATTAAGGATTAAAAAAGTAGAGAAGTGCAAACATGAGCCGAAGCCGGTATTCACATCAAATGCAATAAATCTTTCAATTAACTCTATGGCAGGGCTTATCAAACTGTAAATTCCGACCCCCATTAAAAGCGATTCGATTTTTTTAAATATCGAAATTTCCATAGTTCGAATTTCATTTATATTATATATAAAAAATAAAAGTAACCAGAGTCATTTTGATTTAACGGTTCATTGAAATTTACATTTCCTTGAGATACTCAAATTCGCGAATTTCTTTATAGATATAAAGGAGACAATGGAGGTCGCGAACAGAAAAGTTTAAGATTCTCTGCTGTAAGGTCTTAAACCTATTATAATTCTACGGAATGCATATCTTTCGAAATGCATTCGATATAAATATAAAAATATATAAAAAGACAACATTACATTGTTTAAAACATTTAGAAATAACTCATATTGCAACAATCGCCAGTGCTCAAGACAGATGTATATTCTTTGATCTTCAGCAAATACTTTTGCACTGTTTGTATCACAAGGATTTGCTTCAAAGAGTCTCTGCTTTAGCTGTCTTGATCCTTTTCCCTTTCAAAATTGGGATAAAACAAGCGTGCTCTTCGAAATAGAAGCTAACTAGCACCATCTATAAAATGACAAGGAGAGGAGTAGTAGAAAGAAATCTAGAGCACAAGATCCAGTGTGCCAACACAGCCGAGAGGACTAGATAAGGGAAGAACAACGGATCTTCCAGAAACATTGGAGCCATTACAAATGGCAAGAAAAGCTTTTGAAATGCCCCCGAAGTTTCTTCAGCAATCTCCTGCCAGTCACGTCCTCTTGGATAGATGGAGCTGGATTGGTTCTGTAGGAGTGGTGATCATTCTCAAAGTTATTCCAATGTCTTTGTTCTTAGCTTCCAAGTGATATTGTTGAACTGCCTATAAAATAAATTACCATGCTTACTATCAATCAACAAATAAGTATTACTATATTGGAAAATATAAATACTTGGCGACTTTCGAACATTAAGAAACTGAGTATTTCAAAGTTTAAAAAAGCTTCATTTTTATCAAAGATCAGAAAATGATTATGATGATATGTTTGTTTGAATCAAGTTGTCAATTTTTTTAATATTAAGATTTGTGAACGTTGCTTCATTAACTAAAAATTAAGAAGACTTCTCGCAATGTAGTTTAAGAAGCAGATAAATTTGCAAAGTATTATCAACAAAATTAGTAAACCCAAATTATCTCGTGGTTTCATTTAGTTGGGGAATTAAATGAGACCATCTGATATATAATCTTTTATACTTAGAAAAGTAATTCGATTCATAATTCACCTAATACAAAGACATGTTTACTGTTCCCCAAAATATAATTTTAATTTAAATTTCTCCGAAATATTAATTTATCTTTTTACCACTAAGTTTTTAACAATCAAAAATAAAATGAAACGGCAAAATGAAATAGCCTTGAATGATGCCCGAGAGGAGCCATCCGAGTGCAAAGTGTTAATATATTATGCTTTGAATAAATTTTCGCGTTACAGCTTTTACGAATTATCATAACCCATATAGACGAATGACATTACGAAACGCTCAAGATTAGTTGGATTTTAGAAAGCTCCGCCAAGTTAAATGAAATATTACCATTTTTATAACCAAGATTTTATGCAAAATCTTGTTTTCCAATTTATGAATATTCAAATAGAAATTGATTGACAGGTATATTATACATAATCAGAATACTTTTATGAAGATTGAGGATGTATGCATATTTGCATTGAATTTTGAATTCTATAATTAATTGTTTTAACATCAACACGTCATTCTCTGTATTTTTGGAGTCTTATTACTAAAGGTTAATTTTCATTTCGAGTTCTATCCGAAAATCGTTTTAAATAATTTTTTTAAGAAACGAGACGTCAAGCGATTTTGTAGGTTTCCAGATTTGTTAGCATTAAATGAATGTATAAGAGAGATAGAAAATCCATCTGCCATCAAACAATTTAATGAAACTAACAACTGGTAAAGTATTTAGAAATATGCATTTTAGAGTTATTCGTGTATCAGCATTCACAAAAACAGTGAATTTTATCATAGAGAAATTCTTACTTTTGCTAATAGCAGTTGCATTTTTAACTCTGCTACAATTTTTCCAATGCATCCTCTTGATCCATGACCAAACGGCATACATCCATTTTTCATGGTGGTATTCAGTTGCCATCTGTCGGGATTGAATTGTTCTGGATCCTTAAACCTACGAGGATCTCTTCCTACCGTATACTGAGACATGAAGAACATTTTCTGTGAAAAGAAACCAGAAATTATTCAACAAATTCTTGATACCAATTAAATATTATGTCCAACTTAACAAAAGTAAAGAAATTTCGCTACTTTAGTGCCTTGTAGAAATTGAAACTAAAATTAGAATCAAAACTTAAAAATTGCACAATATTCCAGTATTACGCTATTATATTCGGCTAATTCGGCTCGCAAAATTCGATTTTCAAAAAATTGAGAGAGTTTAAAAAGGACTAATATTGCACCATTCGAATTAGAGCATCGTGTTATGTTTTATTTTGCTGCAACTTACAAAAACAGCAATAAAACAGCATGGGCGCAGTTTGATATAATTACCGAACGAGATTTAACTGGAAAATGAATTACAAGCCTAATTCTAAAAAAATTAACTTTTTCTGTAAGTAATGCGAGGAATTAAAGCGGTACTATTAAGATTTCAGATTGCTTTCTTGGTGTTAAAGTTGGGATAAAAATTTATGTCTATGAAAAGAGTTTTTAATTGCGCTATAAATATCATTTCTCTTGCTACTGAATCTTCAATAACACCAAAATAAAATTTCAAAGTAAAAATACGTTTCATTTTTTACTTGAATTATACGAATCCGAAAGAGTGCAATCCTGGAAAATCCAGGATGCAAATTTTTGAGCAGGAAAGTATGACTATGAAATTAATATTTCAGCATTAGGTTTTACATTAAAGCATTAGATTTACTTAAATTATCCGAAATATTTCCCCATTTAAACTATTTTATTTCGATCCTTTATGCGGAGAAACGATTCAAATGCAAACTAAAATATTAGAAATTGTACTTACGCCTGCAGGAATTTCATAGTTTCCAAGAATGATGTTTGTCGGCAGAGCTCTCGTCAAAAACGAAGCAATTGGGTACATTCTACAAAAAGCGAGAAAAAGAATTAAACACAATAATCGCAAAAGGATGCATCTGTATTTGTGTAGATAGGCAAGCAATATGCAGGAAGTAAGAATAGTGAAATTCGATTATAAAATTTGTGTAAAGATGAGCTTGCGTTACTTTAATATTGTATCAACGAATGTTTCCTGTTAACAGGATTAAAAAAGACTATGAAAACTCAAGATGCAGAGAATGAAAGTTGCAAATTACCTTAGAGTTTCCTTTATAGTCTTCGCCAAATAGGGAATTTGTTGCACATGGGTATTATTGACAATCTCTCCTTTAGGCACAACGCGATTGATTTCTTCCAAGATTCTTTCTTGACATTCAGGATGTTTTGCCAATGAATACAAAGCCCACTGAGTGGCATGCGACGTCTGTAAGAAAAAAAAAATTACGATTAATCATTGCAATGCTTGCATATGCTGAAGCACGCTCATGGAACATTTTTCATACAGGATTACGAAAAGTCGGCAGAGCTTTACTTACAGTGTCTGCTGCAGCCAGAATCAAGTCTGCGACAATGTTGACGATTTCGTTGGTTGGAAGGTTATGATCAATCATCCTTTTAAGAATACCTTCTACTTTCTCACCGGATGCTACCTGATTGTTTATTTCTGCAATGCGTTCTTCAACGAAGCTGCGGGCTGAAATAATTTTTTTGAAAAGTATAGCACACCGATAAATTTTGAAATAACAATCTAAGTCAATTTCCATAAGAACAGGACTATTTAAAATTATATTCAATGTCTTACCCATTTCCAAGGCTGCATCGGCAGCTTTTTCAAATCTTTTCCAGACGGGAAGTCTAAACTTGCTCGCAAAATCAGCCGATACGACTGCCAGTTTTGCAGATTCTTTAAATATTTGTTGCACTTGGTGAACAAATTCTTGCATTTTGTTCTCAGTACCAGGTGGAGAAACGAAGCCCATACGACGTCCCATTACAGCTGTTCCAACGGCTATAAGAGAAATTCATAACTCAACGAACAATTTGAGATTTGCAAGAAAGTTTGTTAGAAGCAATTAAATAATTAAATGCAAAAGGTAAAATTTCGTAAGTAATAGAGGGTTACTCGAAGATAATTAGAAGTTAAGGAAACGAATAAAATCCAATATGAATTGGTTTCATTACCGACACTAAAATTTGAGATGCCAAGATATTAGTTTTAGATTAGACAACTACATAAACGTGTTTAATCGGAATAAAACTCGAGTATTGGAACAATAGTACAGCACTCTTCATTGGCATCTCTACTGCATTTTTCTGTATACTTCCGTATCGCATTTACAGAATTTGACAAGAGTTCATATGTCAGGTCAGCCTTCCATTAACACTCTAAGTAGAGCGCAAGGTTGAGAACTGGTTAATTCGGAACTGAAGTTCAAAAAAGGCATCTCCGAATTACGTCAAGGCCACGGCCTTTCATTGCTCCTACTGACAATGACACAATTTTAGCCCATCTTCTCACAACATAAAATCTATGTCACGGGTGAAAAAGATGTTCCTTCTTTATTTCGCTCTCCTTAGTCGATTTTTTTTTTCTTACGTTTTCACTTTCGTTGATAGAACTCTTCACTAAGAAGGGACGTGCTAAACATTCTTTACTGAAATCCGAAAATGCAACTGAAATTCCGAGTACTGTATGATCAGTCTTTTACAAAATTAATAGAGAAGCAATTTTGTTTTTAAATAAGCAGCAAGTAAAATAATGTTAAAACAAAGATTTGGTTAAATTTTAAATAAGAAATATTCATAATTAAAATGTTTCAAGTAAATGTGTCAGTATTTACCAAGTTTTTTGTACCCAAAATGCGAATTTAGAAAATTCGCTCTTTTAATAAGGGTCTACTTCAGTTTTGGCGCTTAAAATATTTGCACAATTTTGTTAAAATAAAATATGTATTTTACCTATCAAAATCAAGAAGTGTCAGAATTGGCTCAGTTATTAATAGATCCCAAGAAAAGTACGTAGAGTAAGTTCCAAGAGAAGCTATAGACTTCACCAAGTTAAAGAAATAAAAATGAAGGACATGTTACATAATTATAAGGTAGCCTAATATACTATTATCATAGTGAAACGATTAAAATATAATGCGATGAAGACGTGCTTCATTGTCATAATTCCAAACGCAAATTGCTGCAGTAAATAGCAATTTAATATTAGGTACAAAAAGCTTTTATTGGCTTCCTCCCTTGAATAATGATTATCCCAGTTCTGTATGTTGCGAAATAGTCTGCGCCAACGCCTTCGAGAAGGCAGCGACTCCTCGAGATTGCGGAAGCAACATTTCGCTAAGCTACAGATTTCCCGAGTCGGTTATCTTTTTTTAAATAAGTTTTCATGCTCTGTAATAACGGGGTTGTCACCCCAAACGAGAAAAACGATGGAAGGTAAATATTCAGACCCGAGGCTGTCTGCTTACGAGTGAGGACATCAACTTTAGAGCACGCATTGCAATATTGAATTGATTAGCTGCTTATTCTGGTAATTCATTTCCGCGCTTATTTTTAAGGTAGCACACATCTTGCGCAATTAATAACGTCAGACTCGATTTTCAGAAAAACATCGAAAAGGGCAGATACCACTTTATTCCGCATAATGGAATTTTTTAAAATTAAGTTCCATTAGTTTGGGTATTTACAGTTATCGTTTCCCCCTATAAATGAAATCAATCTCTTGTTGATATTTTTTGGAAGTCATAACAGTTAAAAACCCAACGACGTTTTTAACCTTCATATTATTTAATAAATTCCAAAAAACAACGAAGAAAGTTTCAGATATAATGAAGATTAGATTCTTATGAAATATGCTTTTAGAATTGCAAAACGTTTTCCCCAATAAGAAAATATTCCACACGGAAAGAAAATTCTAAACTTGGGTACGCATTTTCATTTAAGAAAATATTCTCAAAATCAAATTAGCACGAATAAAACTGTAAAAACATTCTGTTCTTGTATCTTAACAAAAACACAGAAGTCATTTCTTTTTAACATTGAAAACGCAAGAGAAATTCTGAGATTTTTTTTCAAATATACTTACTCTCAACAGACCAATTGTACAGCTCATTTTCCAAATTCGGCAATACGCCATCATCAATTCGAATAATCTTGTCCCATCTGTTGATAACGTCATCAGTAACTTCACTGAAAACCGCGCCATACTGCTGGTTGATTTTGGGAATAAGAGCTGGATTTAACATCATTCGCTTGCTGCGCCAGTTCTCGCCATCCCTAGGGAAAAAAAATAATTTGTAAACCCTTCAAAATTTTGTATGAAAATTTATTCACAGAAAAAATTCCGACTACATATAAATTTAGTTTCATAAAAACTAGAAAGTAAATGTATTTCTGGAACATTCTCGTACTTCGTGGTGGGTATTAAAATGGCAAATTCAGCTTGTGCGATATTAATGATAAGAATTGGACTCTTTATATAATAAAGGTCTTTCATTCAGAAAACTTTTCAGTCTCAAAACACAGCAAGAAAATAAAATTGAAAACTATACTAAAATTAAAAAAAAATTCTAATAATCTATAATCAACGCTTTTATCGTTACTGAGAACTTTTGTTTATCCATTTTACAGAATTAAAAATACTATCCAAGGACGCTTAAATTATAAATTTAATTGCATATTTAATATGATTAATGTTCTATGTATCAATTGCAATATTCAATTTTAGATGCAATTAAATTCAGATAATTTTCATGTTGGACTATGAAAAGTCCAGAAAATTTTATAAAACTGCTTCGACTCAAATTTAGAACCATTTTTATTCACGTATATTTTTTTTAGAATTGATATTGTAAAGCTATCACTACTATTAAATTAACATAAAGAAAAAACCCCCAAAAAATCGTTCAAGAGTAAAATTTTATTACAGCACCAATAAAAAATTAACTTTATTCGCACCTATGCAGTTTGTAGATTACAATATTTCGATTACGTCCGACTAAAAAATTTTAAGTTACTATTTAGCACTTAACTTTTTTTTGCTTTAAAAACATGAAAATTTGATACATATTTTCAAATGCAGGATCGAGATTCAACTTTCTTTACTTATTAAAAAATAATGATTTTACGATTTTAAAAAACAAAATATTCAAACAGATAATTCTTACATATAGAAGAGAGTAAAAGTACTCAAGTTCAATGAAATAAGTTTTGTACTTTTCAAGAGCCTTGCTTAAATACCATTTTTTGATATATATATATTTTTTTAATTGTTTAAATGACAGTTTTGATTTTTGTCAAGATTCGATCTCGCATGCATACAGGTTACTGTCCTTCAAGCAAGGGTCTTCTGCTTTTTTTTTTAAAATTATTATGAGTGACCGAACCAGGTTGAAAGCTTTTTAGTCGCATTAATACTCTTAAAGATAAATAGTCCGAAATAGATATCGAAAGTGCGAACGAAATTATTTGATTTTATAAGATTCCTTATCCCACCGCATATTAATACGTTAATACTATGCTATCAGAAACACGTACTTGTATGATTGTCGGTTTCACTGAATTTGAGACTGGAAAAAAAAAAAAAAAAAAAAAAAAAAATGTTCAAAAACAGCGGCTTGGGAAAAGTACTTACATAAAGAACAATCCACGTTCAATTCCTCTTTTCTCGTTATATTTAACCCAAGCCTCAGGCACCATGTGTATAGGATGTCTTCCTTCAGCACTGTATACTCTATTGATGTGATCTTCATCAGAAATGACCACTACGTCCAGGCTTCCAATTTTCTCTCTGAAGATGGGACCGTGCTGCTGGTGCCTCATATGAAAGTACTCATGAAGTTTTCTAGCGCCTCCTCGCATTAAAAATTCAGGCAGCGTGCCCACAATTGGAAGCCCCTTGGAAGAGGGGATGGCACTATAAGGCAAGACTTTGCGATAAACTGTATTAACAGACGGCCGCTCCGGCTCGGCGCGGTGGAAAGGGCAGCCTACCGTCGCGGTTGCGGCAGCAGAACTCCTCTTCCTAACGGCAAGCACAGAGTGACGAACGACCCTGAGGAACTGCATCTAGGAGTGTGAGAGAAAGGATGCTGCTCTATGGGTTGAAGAGTACTGAAGGTTCTCGGCGTCCGGATCTCGCTATATCCCCAGTTCACTATGGTGGAGGGGAAGGGTGGGGAAGGTTGAAAGCAGGCAAAGCAGGAACACACAGACACAGCAACAAAAAAAGGTGGGGAGAGAGAAGAATCAAAAGCTGCGAAAAAGATTCCGGTCAGAAATATCGCCTGATTCGAAAGAATCGAATGCTATACCGCGTTCGTTTAGGCCACATTTTTATAGTGGATACTTTGCCTGGAGGTAGATACTTAGATATTTGATTCTTCACTCTCATTGGTCGAAGAGTAAGGGATTTTGCGCAGAGCACGTGGGAAGATATGGATGATTTTTTTTCTTTGTCTTGCGTCTTTATAGATTCTTACCGGCAACCGGTCAGAAAATGTTTGTTTATTTTTGTTATTTCTCTTTACCATTTCATTTTCGCCCGTCCTATGTGAAAGTCGTGAATCCATGGATCGGGAAGACAGATAAATGCGATGAAAGGAGAATCGAATTTCTCTGTTATTTAATGATGTAGGTACCAATTTCAACAATTGGTATTTCGCGGAAAGTTTTAGATCCCGAATCGCAGAATTTTACTTGATTTTTTTTTGTAAAGATAAATTTACATATACCGAGTTACCATCCATTAGATTTCTCAAAATTTCTCAATATTAGCGCAAGCGTTATTGATTCAACTGCAGACGTTTTCGAAATATCGAATAAATATTTGCAATAATTCTCATGCACTATAAAAGTTATATTTCATACATTAAATATTTATGCGCAATTCCAACACAATTACCCAACATTTGTATTTATTGTTCAAAGGATTCTTTCCAATCAAGTTATTAAAAGTCTAACCAATATAATCATAGTGAAATATAATCGAATATAATCATATCAGCAAGTGAAATATAGCCAATTTATATAAGGCATTATTATATTTTGATTTCAATTGATATATATTGGCATTACAAAAACGCGGTGTATCTAATATTTTTGAATTTCCGTGATCCAATTTTATCTCGCATTTTTGATATACTACGATTTACATATTCTTTCTTAAATTAATTCATGAAAATAAAGTTTTGAGTAAAAAACCTTTAAAAATAAAAACATTTAATTTTGAACGTCATTGAAAATTTACCTTATACCTTAATGAAATAGAAGATGAAAACATAAAATAATATTTATCGCATAACATTTATTTTAAATCTTAAGTATATTTTTTAATAATATTTAATGTGCTGAACAGTCTCGAATCTTAGAATTTTACATTAACAATTTGCAAAAAATTTCGAAATCTGGAGCAATATCCGTTTTCAGATATGTTCTTCAAAGAAGAAATACTTTAATCCTAGCATTTTAAAATATTTAAAGGATATAAAAATCTCTGAATAGGAATCGTAAGTCAACATATGAATTAATTGCGAGATTTTTCCGTATATTTCAAAGTTTTCTTTTCTTTTACGTTTCGATTTTATTTTTAACACAGAATTTACCTCACTATATAATGGATAAAATCTTTATTGGAATTTGTTTTTTTTAATGCAATTAATAGAAAAGTTTTTAACGCTAAAAAACTTAATGAAATAGATTTGCGGATTTTAACCTTATTTATATTGAAGCACAACTAAACTGAAAATTAAAGAAAGAAATATCTTCAAATTTCAAATAAAATTCTGTCTAGTTGAACATTTTCTCCGGCAAACAAAATTAAAAATAATGTTTCCGTTAACATGAAGTAAAAATAGGACAATTTTTTTAGTTTGTTTAAATTTTTTTTTTTTTTTTTTTAAGATGGGTATATCAAATTAATTCAGCTTTGAGTAAACTCATCTTAACTCTGATTTTATTTATAGAAATTTCTGTCAAAATAAAACAAGAAGAATTTTTTTTTTATCCGCTATCTTAATGTTTCTATATCTTGGATTTAAATTCCTAGAAAATTAGATTTTCCGCGATTGCAATGCAAAAATTAGCACAAAAAGAAAATAATCTTATATTGCAGAGCTTAAAAAAATATATTCTAAAATTTATAAGCTTTTAAAATCTTGTAACTATTAAAAAAGTTAATTTTGAGATACATAGATACAAAATCCAGTGGAAATCCATTAAATTTTGAAGTTTAGTTAGAATTTGGAAAGAAAAATGTTCATCATTACCCAAATCTCTTCAGATATTTTTCAAAACAAAGGCAGATATTTAAAGCAAAATCCGAGTAGGAAAGTAAAAATCATGCTATTTTTATATATATCTCTCTATATATAAATGCTTCTCACAAAGAGTTAAGTTGAATTGATTTTAATAAACTTATTTCTGTCGTGTTAGATCACAAAGTTGATCCAACATATTAAGCAAGAGATCAAGTTCGTAATCTCACATTAAAAAAAAAAAAGACTTTTGCTGTCCTTTCTCTTCCCTATTCCTTTGATTCTATAAGCATGAAAGATATATGCAGTTTACAGTAGTATAGCACGCAATATAGGACAAATGTTGCACGATGGAAGCTCAAAATCAATAAAGACAAATAAAAGACCTAATTAATAGGAATCTTAAGTACGTTGGGTGCTTCGAATGTTTTTATAAACTTTAATAGTCTCAATTGTTAATTGAAGCAAAAGGAATACGCCATACAAGCCGCACAAAAGAAAATTCAGGATTGTAAACAATCGTGGCATTTTGCTGCATGAGTATCTTTTAACTTTCATTTAAAAAGGTCACAAGGCTTCAATGACCTGTGATAAGGTCTCGATTTCCGAACCGCAAAGTTCCAGGTTTAAAACCTATTTCCTTTGAAAGATACGCGTAAGTAGTTTACGTAAGTGGTCGAAATCTCGCATTGAAAAATCGCTAAATCAAATGTTTTCCCGCTAATGTAGATTGGAAAGTTGGAGCAGGTGTCTGTTGCCCCATCATTTGGGCATGGTTCAAAATTATTTTCTCCTACAAATATCTGCAGTGTTGCTTCAAAAACGGGTTGTTAGTATAATTAAACTAAACTTTATGATGTTATAGTGCGATATAAGTTCAAACAAATAAAATAAATACAATAATAACATTGTGATCTCTTATTCATTTAAAAAGCACTAAGATATGAGTTCAAATCAATATAATTAAATTATAAGTCATTGAGAAAATTTAGTTATTGCTTTATTCCGAAAACAAACAAGCAAGTTTATATTATCAACGACGTAACTTTTGTTGTCTATATCAAATTGATTGTTTGATCATGTTTTGATTAATGTATAACACGTACATGCTCATGGCATTATGGTTATAGAAATAAAGAAATTGCACAATCAGCGACTCATATATAGGACTATTATCATCAGTCAGGAAATGCACAAGAATTAATTTTTTAGTTTAAAACAGATATGATGTATTACTTATCAATGGTGCACTTATTTATTTTAATAATTTGTAAAACAGATCTACATATCATTTAAAAAAAATATGATTAATGTAGGTAACTATGTTAAAAAGTCGATTTTTTGCGAAGTTATGATATCTTTATTTAATATTTTTAAAGTTCGAACAGGTGTTTTTTATAGGACTGTTAGAACTATGTTTCTAAGTCTATTTTTTTCAAGTTACACTGATTTTTTATATTTGAATTTACATACGTTTTAATGTAATTTTATATCTTTATATGTTAAATATTTTCTCAAATTCTAATTTTCAACAGAATTTTCTTACAAAAACCCTCATAAATTAAAATCGAATGCACAATTTTTTGTTCAAACTTGGTATAACAATTTCTCAATACGTTCTGTAATTCATGAACTAAATAAAAGTAATATCTTCATTTAGAAATATTTTATAGTATTTTTAGTGCTTCCCAATGTGGAAAAAATTGAAAATTTCGTATTATTTATCAATTGACCCTCAATATTTAAAGAATGGGTACAGCTTACTTTTTAGTTCAGGAACTAGATAATGTTTTTCTTAAGCTATCTGCAAACTTTTAAGCAACTCATTTGATAAATTTCTAAATTAAAAGATTTTTGCTTTATACCTGGTTTTAGCTTTAAAAAAACACGCCTTTTTTTCCAATTTTTTAAAAAAGTTCTGCAACTGGTATTTTTTGGTTTCATAAATTTTTTTCAATCTTTTTTTATCCAAATATTTAAAAATATAGCTATTTTTGAATGTTTTTCAAACAAATTCATTCCGAACGTAGTCACATACTTTGGTAGATTTAAATACGGGGAAATTATGTTTTGAAATGTAAGGAGACAATATCCTTGTATAGTTTGGCACTAAGAGCAGAAATAAAAAATACCTTTCGGATAAATGGGAATATGATAAAAATAATCTCGTAGTATCGAGCTAAATAAGTGTAGAGGGATATAATAAAGATTTTTTGGGATCCAACAACATAAAATAATGAAATCTATTCTATTTAAAATATTACTATGTAAACGAACTAATTATAAAAGATAAAAACTTCGATAAATTGGAAAAATAAAATTGGAAATTATGTTATTGCCTGTCTGACAACAAAATAAATATCCAAGAATAGAAGTAGATATCCTGCTATTAGAATTTAAATCAAAAGAACAATATAAAATTTTGATCATACATAAATACTTTTCATACACTCAGAAACTTCCTGATTTTAAATACACTCGTTCAATGAAATATGGATTATTTTTTCACACACCAATCCCGATTGAGAGAGATAAAAATGAGAAAAAACGTGAAATTTTTAGAAATAATAAGGAATTAAAACTAAATGTTCAATTACTGCTCAGTATGTTTATTAGTAAATGTACTTAATAATTTTTATTTGATTCATTCTTCTTAAAACATTTCTTTAAGACAATAACGAAAAGAAATCTATACTTATAATAAAGCTCAATGTGTGTGTGTGTGTTGGCGCTCTACAGGCCAGGTCATTTGACATACAGCTATCAAATTTGGTACATGTATACCTTAGAGGTCGGGAATGTGCATCTGGGGTCCCTTTTTTTGAAATTTTAATTAGAATTTTAATTATTAATTAAAAACTAACTTTCCCGCCAAAAAAATCTTCCATTTTCTCCACCGCCAACTTTTCCGCCCAAAAAAATCTTCCATTTTAGCCACCGCCAAATGAGTAAGGCTTTAGTTTTTTTTTTCTCCCAACAGTAATGAGTCTAGGGTTAACATTTTTCGGCGGATTATTTCAATCGGTTCTGTTTATTTTCTTAATGTTTTATGCATTTCAAATTAAACATTGTTAATTAATCCATGTTTCAGATTCATTCTGAAGTACTTTTAAATTAAAATAACACAGAATAAAGTAAATTAAAAATGTCTAATCTGCATAGCGTTACCCCAACTGGCGTAGAAAAATTCACGCATTTGCGTTACCGTAAGTGGCGAAGAAAATTCACACATGCGTATTCTGATTGTTGCCATGACAACCGTTATCAACGGATGATTTAAATTATTTTTAGGTTAGTTACATGCTTTTGTAAGTAAATTGTATTTATGTTAGTTATATATTTTTTAAATATGCTTATAGTTTTAAGTACATCGTTTTTTAAGTAGTTTTTTTAACCTGTATTCAATGATTCAAATTATTTTTAGGTTAGTTGCATGTTTTTGTAATTAAATTGTATTTATGTTAGTTATATATTTTTTTGTATATGCTTATAGTTTTAAGTACATCGTTTTGTAAGTAGTTTTTTTAAACCTGTTTTCGACCGATTACTTTAAACGATTCATTTTATTTTCTTAGTGTTTGATGCCTTTAAAATTAAACATTGTTAATTAATAGATCTGTTCATGATGAATCTGAGAAAATTTTGTTAACAAATTCTTGAGATATTACATAAATTAAGAAAGATATTCTTTAGTGCCCATAAAGTTTAAACGCTCAGTGACTCTATTATCAGTAATCATATTATTAAAAAAAATGCTTTGTTTCAGTAAAAAATATTATTATATTAACTGCATTTACACTTTAATTTAAAGCATAAATTCTACGAGGGGTAACAGAAAATTAGAGAGATACATATCACGTTATGACTGAAGGCCTTTATAATATTATGAGTGAATTATATGACTATCAAAATTTGAAGTTTTAAAATATTTTGCTGAAAAATCTATTAAAGTTGGAATTGCGTAAAATATTTAATGGTACGACCGGAGTTTAACCCCCTGCTTGGCGAAATTTTTAAAAATCGCCAACAACGGCCTTGCGAAATGTTTAAAAGCAAAGGAGCAGATATTCAATCTTAGTGCATAATAAAGATTGCCAGCTTTGGCGCGTTATCGCAACTTGGCGAAGAAGGGGGTTAAACTCCGGTTCAAGTATTTAATTATTAAAATTTAAACGAACATTAAGATTGGCGAACCGGCTGGTCGCCAAAGGCGGCTAATATTTTAATAAACCAATAATGCATTTATATTCATTTTTTCCTTTATAGCTATAAAATATTTTTTTAAATATCCTTAAATTATTTGCGTATGCAATCTGTAGAATTTGCAATATCCATAGTTTTCATGCAATATTATTAATTATTTTAAACGTGTTCTTTCTTTAGATTTTATAACTAAGAAAACTTGGCACTCCCCCTCCCTTACTTTTTTTCAGGATTTAATATTTACAGAATTTTTACTCTTAGATCCTTTTTAAACTAATTATATTTTATATTTAGTTTATTTTTCTTATGAATTTTTTATTGCGGGGGGGGATTTTAATTTAATTTTGGACTCATTTATTTTATTCTCCAAAGCGTCATATTATTCTTTTAAGCAAATTAATACTAATGCAGATATTACAATTTTTTTAACCTGTTATATTTTTATTTTTAAAAATTTGATTGTGCGTACATATTTAATTAAAATTGTACATATTAAAATGTTAATTTTTGACAGCATCCCTAGTTATTAGTTAATCATCGAATAAATTTCAATTTTTACTAAATTAATTTTTTTTAAATCTTTCCAAGAAATAAAGTTTAAATAATTACACTTTATGTTATAAAAATGGTTATAGTTTCTCTATTAATAATTTAACAGGCAGGGTAGCCAATATTTTTAGCGAAAAAAGTGATTTCTGAAGATTGGTAATATAATATAATGCAAAAATGATTACTAGAAAGTAGCATTTTGCAGTCAGTGATCTTTCGAACAAGTAAACCAATTAAAATTAAAGGATAGATTTTTAAAACAGCTTTTCATTCAATGCAAACAACAACATCAACAAATAAACGCATTTTAATCTCTAGAAAATAGAAAAAAATACCGCTATAAAATAATAGAGAATGTATTTAATTACAACAAAAGACAATGTCACGAATTATATTTAAAATGTTTATGCATATTTAAAAATTAGAGACAAAATATCATTACATGCTCTTTTAAAATATATATTGTGAACCTGTTGGACAACTTCATCCAAGTATTGATATCAGATTCAAATAAATACAATATTTTAAAAGAGTAACCTGTTTTAAATCTACTTCTCTCTTTCTTCCATCGCATAGGTTTTTATTATTAGTAGGATTCCATTTGCTATCCCCTTTTTAATACAAAGCATACAATATATTTATGAGATCCATTGCATCGAATTAGTATCTTGAGTAGAATAAATTTGCTATCTTTTTTTATTTGTTTTTAAATTAACTAAAATTTAAATTAAAGAAAAGCTAAACTAATAAAGAAACATTTAAAATAAATACTGTGAACCTGCCGTACAATTTCATCCAAATATTGACACCAGATTCAAATCAATACAATGCATTACAATTATGCTCCCAGAATCAAGACCGCCAGATGTTTTACCTACGCGACAGGGGAGAAAAGCAGGAACGAACAATAGAAAGGGAATACTCATGTGAAATAAGAGCTGTATTGTTTTGATGCATCTCTTTTCCCTGATAATTCACAGAGACTGTTAAAAATCAGTTTCAACTGATTAAATAATAAACCTAGTAAAAAATCTGAATAATAGAAAAATAAAACTAATTTCTTCGATGCGTTTTTTTATTATTCATGAGAAGATTTATCCCTTCTAATTCTTTTTTGAAATTACCATCATTTTTTTAAAAACTATTCTTTTTATGGTAATGCGAAGAGAATGTGGCTTTGAATTACACATCCGCTAACAATTTTTCAAGCTTATGCTCGCAGAATTGTGGTTTAGTAAAAAATAATAAGACGGAGAAATTCTGCTGATTTATTTGATAAGTACTCCAGGACTAAGCAAACGAATTTAGCCTGTTGTGATTTAATACCATTTAATATAAATCTACTATAATTTAAAATAGAAATAAAATAAGTACTAAATTTAATTATTCGATATAAAAATCAATTTCTAATATTAAATAGAAGTCAAAATAAAAAAAATAAATTAGGTATATTTTTGGTAGAAAAATTTATAGCAATAATTTTAAATGAAAAATGTTAATTCTTTTTCTTTTCTCCTTTAGATATCAAGAGTTCATATTGAATTTTAAAGCCTAACCTGCTCATTAAATAATATTTTAAGTAAAAAATAATTTTGAAAAATTAAATAAGAATATGCTTAAGACATCGAAATGAGGAATTAGTCATTAAAAATTATTTAAAGGTTAAAAAATTTTTCTTCCTGAACGAAGTTTATCTTAATATTTGAATTTTTAATGAGATGGAATCAACTATTTTTGTTTGTATGTATTCATCGCGAATTTTTGCAAAAAATCTGATTTTTGAAAGCGTTGATTTCAAATTTCAGAATTAAAAAGATCCTCTTTGAAATATTTTTTTTTCAAAACTCTATTTATAAAAGCTGTTCCTTACAATTTATAAAATTTCTTTTGCTATTTTCTTCCTTATATCTCATCTCTCAAAAAATTTAGGAAAAGCTCAGTAGTAAGGACAATGAAAAAATATTGGTAATCTAAACGGAAAAGATAGGATAGAAAATAAAATAAGTAACCGTGTTATGCAGTCAGAGGTAATAAATTAATAAATATAAATAAATATATATTTTGATAAAAAAATAATCTTAAAAAGAAATGACCAATATAATAAAAGTACAAATATATACATATTTTAAAAATTGAAATTAAGGAAAAAAATGTATACATTTAGATGTGCAAATATATATTGCGTCATCTTAAAAACTGTAAGTGATCTATCTCTTTTAATCGGTGTTTTCTAATAAATTATTTTGCATCCATGGAACCAATAGATATGTAGGAAAAAAATATACTTTCAGTAAAAATTGAGTAAATTCAGTAAAAAACCTTATTTATTGTAATAATAGTTTAATTATGAAAATTTAAATCTAAAAGAAGCATTAATAATTTTCAAATGATGAACTAAACATTATCTCAAGAATATAATCAACACTCGGCAATTAGTGAGATGTATGTATTCAGATTGGAGTAATGTTATCTGTAACAAAAGCTAACTTAATATAATTATTTTCATTTTGTAAATTTACAGAGTTCCATGGTTTATTTGAGTAAACGTAGTGATATCTTTGAAGTATATTCAGGTGTCTTAGTATTTTCAACAAAAGAAAACATATTTTGGTTGAATATTCAATACAAGATGCAAAAAAATTGTTGTTTTTTGCACTTTGCTTCTGTTCAGATTATTTTTTTATCAACTAGTGACTAACTTGTTAGACTTTCAGTAAGTAGATAGTGATCTTCTATCATATGATAACGACAATATTTTATGTAAATGATTGAGCACGATTAATTATCGGAATTATTATTACAATTTCTTTTTAAATTTTCAAATAAATTCTTGCCAGAAACTCCTGAGTTTTAAAAGTTTGCTAAGAATCGAAAAGTTTGAATTCGAAAACATTAATATCGGTGTTGTATAGGATGAAAATATATTTTGTATTTTATTATTTCTATTAATAATATCTTTTTTTCCCTCAGTTAATATAAAGCATAAGCGATGAATAAGGTATCGTAAATGGTAGTTTTTATTGACTTTTGCAATAGTATGCACAATTTCTGCTAAAACTCGTTAGATTTTAAAAAATTATGTTTAAATAAAAAAATAAAAATGCAAATTAAATTATGGAAAAATTTAATTAACATTATCAACATATTTCGAGAAATGAAAAAAAAAAATCAACACACATATTTTGTAGAAAGCTTTATGAACTTATAAATTTATAACATTTGTATTTCCATACAATCGGAAAAGAAGACTAAGACGGGATTGCTTCTTTTAAATAATTTAAGCCCGATAATACATCAATATACAAGTCAATAATACAAAATAATAAATCGTCAAGCTTTTCATTACACGAATTAAACATTTAAGCTTCCAAACACATGAAATGAATTATTAAATTCACTCTGAAGAAAAACAGTGCTATCATGTTGATCAGGCATTTAAATGTTCGATAGGGCTTAATCCAAGTGGATAAAAATGATCATCACCCTCCTCCATGAAAATTTTTTTACTGCTCGACAAACTAATTCTTAAAAAAAACTTTCACGATACAGTACTTCGCTCTATCTTTCCCAAACATGCATTTAAAACACTTAAAAAAGATGGATTATATTCTTTCTAAATATTATATTTACTATTAGGAAAATTCGCGTATTCTTTACAAGAGCCACGAAGTAGAACAATATTTTTGTAGCAATTGCCGTAAATGATCACATGTTGATATGAAACATTGTATACAAAGAGGGATTGTAAATGCTTTCATATCAGTGGACTGTCTTTCTTTTTTCTTTATAAAGTATTTAATTTGAAGTTTCACGAAAGTTTTAGGCGAGTTTATTCGTCAATGAAAAATTATTTATTTAATGGACCCGATATCTTCATCAAAACTTTCCCATGAGAAAAAATTTACATTATAGGTTCATGGTTATTTCATATGTTGACATTTACATTATAGAGTTGTTTCAGCAACATAGTGTAAATTCTATAAGAAAGAAAGTTAATAAATATTTAATATTAATATTCGATGAGCTGTCATGATAAATAAAAGCATTGTAATAAAAATAATCAATGTGAATAAAAATGCAAATTAAAAGGTATATTGTATATTTATTGTAAAAGTATTTTTGTATAAAATTATGACATACAAAACTCTTTTATCATTTGCAGCTTTGTTTTGAATTAATATGACAATTGCACCAAACACTTTTTTGATCTCATAGCTTCTGGAAAAAATACGGATTATACTAAAAGATTTTTAAAAATCATTGAAAGCCGAATTCTTTTGAAATCAATAATTTGTAAGTAATGGCATAAAATTTAATTAGAATAGTGTAAAGTCTAAAATATTTCATTCAATTGAATGACAAAACTAAAGATAAGATACTCCTTTCCATGCATGAAAACATGATTTATATTTAATAAAAATATTTATTTAATGAATTGTCCATCACAATTTCTTCACTTCCATAAAAATATTATGATTTAGATAGAACATATGCTAATTTAAATGATTGTTTAATAACTTGTATCTCTATCATTAAAAAAAATTCAACTTTAAGCTAATTCTCCCTCATCTAAAAGATATTATATCGATGTTCATATATAATATTACCAAAAATTATAGATCTTAGTTTATTCGAGTTTCGATTTGATAATTTTCATCGGTCAAATTATAATTAATTTATTAAAATGAAGGTTAGTTTTTTTTTTATGTATCAATATTTTGTATTGCCAGTCTTAAATTAATTTTTTTAGCCTTCGAAATTCAGTTTTATTGATTGTTATATAATATTCGCATTGTTCTATGATAAAAAAAATATTTGATTATAAATATGCATATTCCTTCGTTCCTTTTTCATCGTTTAATTATTTTGTAAAAACTTACCTTTATTCATACGGAAATAAATTGTTACATATTTTGTTATTTCTATTCTATATAGTTCGTGTAGGATTGAGATCTCGCTTCAGAAATGCAATTTTCAGTGAAATAAAAAAAAATCGAAACCTGTTGAAGATAGCGAAACTGATTGTGCCGTCGGGTTTCTTCGCTCTTCTTGAAAGCATGTATGGCGCCATCTATTAGAAATCGTTTTTCTTAAAAAATATCTTAGAATTGAAAAAAATTCAGTTTGACACCTTTTTTATTTGGTTCTTGATATTTTATTGATTTTTATTAACATATATATTATTCCAATAATGTTTTCCTTATCACAGTTTATTTTCATAGATTTGGAGCAAATAAATCCATAACATTTCATGATACAATGGAGTCAAATTACTGACATATCGCTAAAGTGAATTGAGATTTTATTATTGTGCAAGCATCTCCCAAGTATCAATAAAATTAATCAGTTCAACAAAATTATTAGGATTATATTATGAGAATTTATACTTTTATTATTATTATTCTGACGATTTTCAATCGGCTGTTTCACTTCATACAAAATGAATTAGATATTTTCTATTAATTCAAACCTTCTAACAAGAATGAAATGAAATGCATTTGGAACGCAACAACAAGTTGAATTTATTGGCGATGATGACGATTACATAAGTAAATGATAATAAATATAGATATTAAAAATAACTTAACTTTACGTAACGAGACAACTTGAAACTTCTTCTCGATATGCATAATTTATGACACCACTCTCAAACATAGGGGAAGATAAAAAAAAAATGTATTGCAGAATCAGTGATATAAAATAAAATAACACTGGTATACGTGATCAGAAAGTTGAATCTTCATATTTCGGCATTCAATTCCCCATCTATGTTTCTGATGGCGAAACAAGCACGTGTGAGTAATGCACCATAAATTTACACCGTAATAAATTCAGGGAAAAAAAAAAAAACCGCGACGAAATAAAGATATATATATTTTATATGGATAAAACTTTGTAATGATTTTCATGACTTTTATATTTTAAGCCATTTCTTTTAAAATACATGCAATGGATAGAAAAGACCCCATACGTTGCAAGGTGTAAATAAAATTCGACATATTATTTAAAATCATATTTTGATAAATGAAAAACTTATGCAGTTTTCATTTTTAGATTTTCATAGGGTGGATTTATACAAATAAAATATAGTTGAAAAAAAAAATGTTTTCTGTTTTATTTCAGATCGAACAGTTATCGATTCTAAGGCAACAAAATCACATAATAATATGAATCACAAAATTATTACCAATAATCAAATTAATGGTAATAATTTTGAATTTTAATTTTATGATAGGCCAGATAATACTAGATTTTTGCAAATTCTCTGAAGTTTTCTAGTTGAGTTGAAACCAGTTATGTTTGATACTTTAGAACTGATTTTTCCCTACCTTCTAGTAATATTATTTTGTCCCTGTTGTTAAATTTTTGAACGGGGAATCAATTTCATTGCATACATATTCTATTATATTTTACATTGGATGACTGCATATTTTTATTGAAATCTTTGGGGTAAATTTTATTGTAGCTATGACTTAAAATTCCAAGCTGCATTTTTGAAGTAAATCTCATGATTGAAGTTAAAAAAGGAATTCCAGGCAGGTTTTATATATATTTTTATCCTAGAAGATATTTATATATATTACTATCCTAGAAAAATTTACAGACCTCTGCATTATCATCATTTTATTTTTATATATATTATTCCTGTAGAAACTCTTCTTCTTGTTTTAACTCAAATTCTTTTCAGTGTTGGGTTGACAATGTATCCTAATCATTAAGCTGTTTAAACGAAACTTTTATGCCCGAGGAAAATATGTAAGTATATTTTTATTTAATAAATTTGTACATGTTTGATTGCTGTTCTATCTAATAAAAGCATTTATTTGTGCGCAGTTATTATGATTTTAAACAAAGTAATTTTAAAAAAATCATCAAAACCAAAGAAAAATAATTTGATATTAATGTTCAGCGTTGAAAAATATCCTTATTTCAATTTTAAGAAGCCTTAAAAGTCTTTTTGGATAATAGTTTCCTAAGTTATTTCTCATAAATAACAAAGCTTCGAAATAAAAAATTACAGTGTCAAACCGTCATTGGATAGGTGGATGTTAAGTCATTGGATTTGCTGACTATGTTAAGACTTTAATACCAATTAAGAGGCTACTTGCAAAGCATGTATAATTTTTGATCTCTCATTATAACTGATATCCGTATGTGTAAATATACGAAAAAATCATAGAAAAAATACTCCCGTCCCGAATATTAATATCATCCGTGACAGAAGCTTTCTCTAAGCTCTTATTAGCTTTATCGAATGTTTATGACATTTCTACAGAAATTTTTACTTTGTTCTTTTAAACGAGGTTGGATGTAAAAATAATACCGGTATTCACAAGTTTAAATACCGTTTTTTCGGTATATAAAAGAAATTTTTAAAATTGTTTTCACTATATGTTTAGGGATCGCTAACATAGCAAAATAGTATAAGTTTTTGTTTTTATGTCTCCCTAATGGGCGAAATTAATTAGACTGTTAATACAAAGTTGCATCGTATAATCAAGAAAAGGGATAAAATACTATTTGAAAACAGATTGTAAAACCCTTTATGCGTTTACTCATGCGTTAGGATGGGTTAAATTCGACAAAATAGGGGTGAGAGGAAAGATGAAAGGAGGAGATTTTTACATTTAACAATGAAGACTCGTGGTTTTATGAGGCGTAAATATTACAGATAATTAATAATACAAAAGGGAAAAGGTACTAATGCACAGTAAAATACTTCAGAGCAATTTTTATTTAATATAAGGGACAAAAACATTAAATTATGAAGAATAAATGAAAAATTTCTGTTCTTAAAATTTGTTTACTTCTAATGATGGAACGATTTTTGAAACTGAGAAATCCAATACAAAAAGTAATAATCGACTTAAACCTGCAAATTAATTTTTCAGATAGTGAATTCGACTTAATATCCAGAACTGTATCAGCTCTACTTCCAGTAAAACTGGCTGTTGAGACATTATATCGGAGAGATTCTAATTTATTAACAGTTAATGCAACAATAAATTTCATTTTCCATTCACCGAAAGAAGAGCACACATTACTTATCTGAAGAATTATATATTACATTGAAAAAATCGCACAGAAGAAAGGCATACCGAAATAGAAAATATCTTACGGTATTTACATAATTACAATGATTTTAAAAATGAAAATGAAAAAGAAGAAAAGAGACAAACAAATTCCAATCTGATCAAGTTTATAGTAAATTTTCTTAAAATGTTTTACTCATACACCTATCCACATTCAGAAGAATTCGGTACAATTATCGAAGATTATGATGACACTAATGTCGATAGTGAAAAGGAATTGTCTCTTGAACAAAAATTAGAATTAGCGATAAATAAAAAAATTTCAACAAACCAAAATACAATACAGAAATCAGCTATATCCAAAACCATCCGAAGAGAAATCGATTTATTAAAAGATTAGGGATTTGGAGGTAAGTACTTCGAAAAAGTATATCGCGCATTGTTAACAGTATCACCAACTAACATAGATGCAAAAACAGCGTTTTCGGCAGATGGTAATTTTTGCACAAAATTACACTCCAGGGTTAATGTCAGTACAAATGATGCATTATGTTTTTTAAGATCATATTTCAAAAATTCGTAATAGTACCATAGGTATAAATAGTAATATTTACACTTTTTTGTGATTTAAATAAATAAAATGTTTCTTTACTTTTTTTGTGATTCTTTATATACTGTTCATAATTTATAAGTTACAAATTATTTTTTGTGATATTTACACTCTCTTATAAAACTGGCAAATAAAACAAAGAAACGCCTGTTTTCTTCTTCTTCTTCTTCTTTTTCTAAAATTTCTACTACCGGTATTAAGATCTAAAAATACCGAACACCGGGATTGAACTTTTGCCCGATATTGCAATCCCTACTTTTAATCTATGTAGAGACGCCAAGATGTTGAAATAAAAACTATTAAAATGTTAATAAATTTAGTTAGATAAATGCATAATCATTTAATATAAGGGTATTTAGATAAAGCAAATAAGATAAATAAATTAGTTCAAAAATACTTACGAAAATAAGTGTTTGTAAAATTATTTTATATCTCAAAGCAGAAGAATATTATTACCATCTATAAATCTATATAAATAAACGTGAATAAATTCTATGAGTTCCTTAAAGTATAAAAACGAAACGATTAAACAGGCGAGCAGTTAATTTTTCTCGTTAATATATGATACATTAAATAAGGTTTATTAAATGTTTTTTCTGATAATTAATTGAAAAGTTAATTTTTTAACTTAATAGCTTTCCATGCATGAAACTGTTTTCATGTATGTAAACTTCATGCATGAAACTTTGTATTCATGATTCTTTTAAGTGTGGTAATTTCTATTAAATAAAATGATTTTAACTATTTCAAATTTCTTGTTTCTTTTATTTTGCTAAGAAAGTTAAATTAAATTTCACATCATTCTTTTAATAATTCATTTTCAGTGATTTTCAAATCAGGAATTATCATCAGCAATTTTTCGAGAAACCGCAAGATTAAAATATTATTTATTACGATCGATATTCTCATTTCTATTCAAAATAAAATTGCAGACTAAGAAGATTTTGTGTATTATAATATTTTATGCAGTAGCATTTTTTAGATTAAAAATTTTATATATATTAAAAGTGATTTTATTTATATGGGCTTTGGCATTCTACCGAATATGAAATTAAATATTTATTTTTACTACCGCACATTTAAATTTTACGCTCTGCAGCAAACAACAGCTGATTTGATATGTATTAATATAACATTCTTATGTTATAAAATTATGTTATATTATTAAATTCTTCAAATGTTTTTCACAATATTGAATTCTAACGAAGTCTTTAATAAAGTTTCGTAACAAGGAATTAAATAATTAACTTTTACTAATAAAAGCTCAGAAAATATTTTCACTTACTGATCTAAAAAACAATCTAATTCAATAACAAAGAGTGCATGCCATTTTTTATGTAGCTATAAAGATGCTGTTGAATTACGTGGCTGATCAGGAAGTTTATATTTGTAACTCCTGTCATTCGATTTTTTTTGACAATTTTACGAATTTCTTTTTTTTTTAATTATGAAGTTATCAAATTTGATTATGAATATGACAATTTTAAATTTCAGATATTTTCTTATTTATTTTCATACAAATTTTCAATTTTTGAACAATTGTTTAAATTTTATTTAATTAAAAAAATTTTACGATTTTTAAGGATGCAAAACTTGTTAGAAAAGAAGTTAAATTTTCCACTGCAACATGATTTTCACTTGTGGTTTACGATTAATTTCACATTTTATACATTTGTAATAATCGTTCAATAATGATGTGAAAATTTCTTTATACAAATAAAAAATTTGCATCAGAATAAATTTTATCAAATAATTGGTTTTGACACTGTTTATTATCATTTTTTGCGTCCAAATGTTGATGTAATCAATATGTTTCTAATTTCTCCGAAATTTATTTTCAAAATTCATTTATTGACGACTGTCATAAGTTATTATGAAGCTAAAGTACGCTTAAAATGGAGTAATTATGTAGCTATTTATTATAGTTCAAAATAATGATAGTAAGATGTAAGTTTCTAAAATTTTGATTTTGAATTAAAAATTTTGACAGGAAACTTTAAAATTAAATAAACATTGAAATTAATTTGATATCATAAAATTAAAAATGGATTTTGCCATCTTCATTTCTCTATGTGGATCGTTTTTTTATTTATAAAATAACAAAATGAGGAGTACGAATTGTCATAGGATACATGTAGATGATGATTTCAAGTCCTTTAAAATGTTATGATAGTGAATATTGTTATCAATGTTTCATTAATTCTTGAAATCTCTGCAACAGCTAATTATTCAAAATAGCTAAATAATGTCAATTATGGTAAAAATGACTTATAATGGTAGAATAAATGCTACTGATAAATAAAAGGAAGCTTCTAAAGCTGCCATGAAATTCCTCATACTTAAAATAATCCTCATATTAAGTATGATATACATGATAACCAATATGTATATATACCAGTTACCCAAAAATTCATGGATACATTGCAAAATTATGTAAAAGAATTCGGAATAATGACGTTCCTTCTATGCTACATTTTTTTTTACTAATGTAACTTATAAAGTTTTATTTGACAACTTATTTTTCAGAATAAAATAGATAGCTATGTACGGCCTGATGATTTAATTTGAAATTTTCGCTTATTAGTCATATAATGTGATTTTTCAAAATTAAGTCCTTCCAATTAAAATAGCATCACTTGTATGTATATATATTCATACCATATTCTCAAAAATTAAAGCCGTGCTAATTCTGTATATTGTTTTTCTACTGGAAATCAGTCCCATAGCAACATAGGGCTTTGAAAACGTAAATATCCGGTTAATTTATCTTCTACATTTCTCAGTATTGTAAATTCACTTTTTTATTCGTCTTATAAACTACACAGATATTAAAGAGAATCCCTCTTCTTGCTTTCAATAACGGAAGAAAATCACATGATAAAATTTTGATAAAACAATGTACACGGTTTAAAATTAGGCAAATAAATGTTTTTTTTTTAAATTACTAAACTTTATGAAAAATTTGTTAGACTATTAGGACATTATTAAAAAGACCATTTTTTTAAATTTTGAAACGGCTTGAAATTCATTTTTGTGCAATGATATTTTTAGTAATTATGGCGAAAAACGCCAAAATTTAAATAAATTTTTAATTAGTTTAAATTCTGATTTTAATTTTAAAAAATCGCTCCGATGTTAAAATTTGCACCTCAGTAATTGTAGGAGAAGCAGTTTGACCAGTAGAGCTCCAACACACACACGCACACACACACACACACACACACACACACACACACACACACACACACACACACACACACACACACACACACAAACGCGCGCGCGCACTTACGGACAGCACATGCACATACACACGAGAGCACCCAATTTTATTATTTGTAATAATCCTGTTTTATTTTTTTAAATAAAATTGTCCTGGATGCATAGATTAAATGTATATATATGTAAGTTTATTTATAAGATAGCGTTAATTTTAAATCCATTTCGATTAATAGTCAAATAACGAAGATTTATAGGCGAGTATTATTTCTTCTGATCTCAATCAATCAAAAATCAAGTTAAGTAGAGGAAGATAAAAGGTAAAGGTAAATAAAGTTCGTAAAATATGTGATAAAAAAAATCCGCTTACCTTTAGATATTATGTACGAAACGTAACAGCACAATATTTTAGGCTTACCTCTTCTTTCTTTTCGTCGTCCACTTTAAATACGGCAACCGTAGCATTATGCTGTTAGTGATTTTTCAGATTATATAATTTAGAGAAAAAGAATGACAACCTAATAAAAGTGAAAGCAAAAGTAAAAATTCTGTTTACGTCAAAAGAAAGTAATTTATTTTATAATAACTTTAACATTGGTAAAAACCCACAAGTATAATATTTGATAAAACAATAAAATAGTTTGAATTTCATTACAACGACTGAATGCATTATTACAAATTTGGCTGGAAATTAATATTGGAGTATTTATTAAAATTAAAGTAAAAATTGCGTATAAATAAAACTAATATGATCGATAAGTTATTTCTTAAATTCTAAAGTGGTGTGAGAAAAAATTTTATGTATACTTCCAGTACACTCATATTAAACTCTTTAGAATGCCTAAGATTTCGATTAATTTTTAATTAATGAAAATATAATTCAAAATTTGGAATTGTTTTCTTAGTGAGAATCAGCTACTTAAATTTTAAAATTACTTACCAAATTGTGTAGTAGTTACTCCATCGGTGTTCCCAGTATGTTCATTAATCTGTTGAGCGTAACTCGCATGATTACATTACGTTCTACATTTTTTTTGAATGAAAATGAATATAAAAAGCAAATCTCAACAGCATAATATTGAGCCTATTTTTTAAGCATTATTTTGAGTTATCGTGCAAAAACCAGGATTGTCAAAGCGGTACTTAGATTTTGAATAATTTTTTTGCAATCTTCTCTACTTTTCAATTAAACAATTCGCAATGTCATTAGAAACACTCAATTATGTCAAAAAAATTTCTTTAAAGCTATATATATTTTACTCGCTCACTCTGAATGTTGCTAAACATAAATAATGTTGAAATTTAAATATATTTTTAAGGCTATAATTGCAAGTGAGCTTTTGAAAGTGACACATTTCATCAGACCTGAGTGATAATCTCATTTTGCGTTCGAGTAAGTTGGAAGTTCTAGATCAAACTTCCAAAAAGTATGGAGAGTTTTTTTGTTGTTGTTGTTATTGCTGCCAAACTGAAAAAATTGCTTTGAAAAAAATTCGAACTTGGATGAAACTGTACAAATTTAATTCTTTAAAGCCATTACAAACGTTTTAGTTGATGATTTGTTTTCATAAAAAAATCAATGTCTTATAAAGCGATTTTTTTTTTCGTTCATAAAGCGACTGAGTCCCAAACTGTGATTCTTTAATTCACGATTAATTGTCATGTAATGGTTAACGAATGGCAATCGAATCGTTTCGAGAACAATTAATGAGAATCAGATTCGCGAATCAAGTGCAAGGGAAAGTTGTGAAATGCAACTGCAGTAGATGATTTTTTTTTCTCTTTTGTGCAAGCTGTATTTACTAAAAGTTATGCTTTTCAAGTACGCCCAATATGCCGCGAACGATCAAAGGGAGTGTATAGGTAGAGAAGCCTTACGCTTCATCCAATACATCCGGGCATTTGATGGAGCGGAATAGAACGAGGAGTTGGCAGCAATGGGTTAAGCGGGGAAAGAAAGGGTTACGTTATAGCCGTCATTTCCCAACTACGTCAGGAAGTGGGGGCTTTTAAAAAAATTGTTTAAAAAAAATTTAAAGTCCGCGTAGCACAATGGCAGCTGATAACCCATGCAGGAACATCTGCGTCACGTGGGAACTGGGCCATAAAACTTGCCTGTGGAGAAAGCTCGGCAAAAACTTTCAAATGTCCACTGAGCTCTCTAACCCTTTCACGCGCCGCTTCCAAGGCGAAGGCTATGTTTTGCAGCTTTGGCAATGAAATCCTCTTTTTGTTGAGACGAATTACTTAGCACACATTTCGAAACAACAAGGTGGATACCAAGATGCACCTTTCTAAACACCGCGTTCTCCTTTTAATTCGTTTGAAAAAGGAAATCAGTTCCAGGACCGTTATAATTTACATTTATTTAAAGACAGAATTTAGTATTAAATGCAACATATTTCAAAGAATTCTTAACACATTGATCGAGTTTTTTTTATATTTACCATTCAGAAAGCTGATCCAGGAAAAAAAATTGAATCTCACCAGAATTATAATATAGCTGATAAGGAAAACACTTTGCAGATCTTAAAATTAGGTCTAATTGTATTCATTAAGATGCAAGTAGTATAAGACAAAAATATTAATCAAATCTTTGTTAACATGCGTTTTAAAAATAATTTTCAATAAGTTCCTGCTTTTATTTTTTAATTTTAAATAGCATATAAATTTCTTTTTGTAAACTAGCCGCCTTTAGTGACCACTGGTGGGCCCGGAAATAATGGTTATGTTTAATTTTAATTTAATATTTTATTTAACCGTGATATTCACGATCTCTCTGGAAAATATTTTTAAACATCAAATTCTGATAGAAATTTACCGCTTGTTATTCTGGTAGCCTAACATTTGTTATCTTTATTTTGAACATGTAACTTACACATGGTGCAAAGTTCTATAATATCATAACAGTCATAAAAATGTAACAATCTGTGTTACTGAACATGGATTTTCGCGGTTGTGTAACTGCGCTCATTTATTTTTAGCACAAAATTAATCTCATATAACGGTTCACCGCATTTTGCTTGTATTTTATAATATTTTAATTACATATAATAACATTTTAGGTATATTATAGATGCCGAAATCAGAATAGTAGGTAGCATAACCTTCAGCATATTGTATATATCATCTAATATGCCAAAGAGATATAAAATGATGCATACAGTATTTAACTAGACATAAAAATGATATATAAAATATTTTATTTGAGATAACTTGTTTTTAAAAACTGTTGAAATTCGGTAAAAAACAACAACTGATAACTGAACTAACTGAGTGATAACTAAACTGATATCATTAAAAAGATAATTTTTGAATCTAACAAATTTTTTGAATTTTTTTTGAATAAGATGGAATAAAAATTACTTTATAGTGATAATATAATATATAAGGAAATTAATATATAAAAATGCCAAAATAACTTTTGTTTAATTTTTATTTAATAAAAACTTCAATCTCTTTCCCTCTGAGATGCGCATTTTTGTTCACCAAAGTATGTTTGGAAAACAGTTGTTAAAAAGAGGTCCAAAGGTCTTCATTACAGAATGCCAATACATAAACAAACACACATCTGTATTTATTATTAAAGAGAATTAATAAATATATAAAATGGATTTGAAGTTATATATCATGGAGTTGATCTTAGATGAAATTCGATTATCTTTCATGTTTCCAGCACAATATAAAATACAAATATCTAAAATAACATAATATACATGTTGCTATGTTAATACATAGTGACAAATCATGTAGAAGTACGTTATTAGTTTATTATTTTTAAAATCAGCTTTAGTTGTAACTGTCAGAACATATAAACTAATTTATATCGTTACAAGTAATAAGTTTTATTTGAAATAACATGTTGTTCATAAAATCTAATAATTCTACATGGCTAATTTTATTTATTACATAAGAGTTTTATTTATTAATAATAAAAAATATTTAAAAAAATAAAATTTGCATATGGTTTTAATAATTAAACTCATTCTTAATCAGTTGAATCATTTGCATTTTTAGAAAATTAAACAATAATTTAACGATGTGAATGATCTTTTCGAAAAATGACCAGACCTTTTAAACCAATAATTATTTGTTATTTTTTGATGGAAAAAATGTGATAAAAATACTTGAAATATTTTTGAAAATATATACTCGTAAAGATAAATTTATGGTTCAAGAAAATAGTTTAGACTGTAGAATATATATATATATATATATACATATGAATATGTAAGAAAAAGAAAAAAATGCACATAATTTTATATTGTATAATTTACGAATCCTTACATTCAACACCTTAAAATGTTTCAGAACTCTCAACTCTAATTTATATATAACTTATTAATTGATATTAAAACTTTCAGATAAAAACTCCCCCTCTTAGTCTCACCGTTTCTCATATATATGTATATGTAAAGCTTATTAGAAGTTTTCCTCTCTAGAAGTTGACAACATATATTTATTTGGGTGTGGGTGAAATATGAATTTTGTAAGTTGATTCTGGCAAAATCTAAAAGATTTAATTTTAAGAGAAAAGCAATTTTAAGAGAAGACGAATTAAAAGTTTCTTTGGTCTTAAATAATATTTACTTGATTTAATATTTGATGTCATAATACACGTACATCTCTTAACATTATTTGCCAAATAAAACTGAATTCCAATAATACAAAATTCACGCGTGTTCAAATAATTTTCATGAAGAAAAATGCAGCTTAGTCAACAGATGACAATGCGCATGAAAATAACTATATTTTAAAAATATATCTTCGTTGTAAAAATATTTTTATGTTATTTGTTTTCTATTGTAAAAATATTTTTATGTTATTTGTTTTCTATTGTAAAAATATTTTTGATTTCATGCAGATTTTGTAACCTAAATTCTCACCTATATTGTTTTAGAAGACTTGATGTCTTTAATGTTTAATCAAATATACATAATCTAATATTTTAAATATTTAGGGCAGTAAAAATTAATTTTTTAAAAATTCCTGAATTAACAAATTTATCTAATGAAATAAAATCTTATTCGTTAAGTTGAAGCTAAAAAAAATAGCTCTAAAAATGCCAAATGAAATATTACAAACTTGAAAGGGATAAATATGAAGCAAACAGTAAAAATTGCAGCAATTCTAAACAACAGTATTTAAAGTTAAATTACTACGTTTGTATACTGAAAGGACTAGGAAATAAAAGCAAAAGTGAAAATATCAGTAGAAATATACTTAACTTCAACATTTGAAAAAGCGCGAGAGAGATAGATAGAATTAAGCAATTACATAAATTTAATGTTTCAATGGGAAAAATTGTTTGTTATAAAAACTGTCCAAATTAATTTTTAAAAATTGATAAAATTAGAGAAATAATTGTAGAAAATTAAAATGTAAATCATTAAAAAACTAATTTTTAAAATTTTAAGATAACGTACAAATAATTTTTTTGCAATGATGTGTTTCGAAGTTATGGCGAAAAAACGTTAACCCATTCTATCCCCATTTCGTCACCTTTAGAAAAGATAATTTTTAATAGTACATTTAATCCTTGTATCATGTGCATCGAATTTTGTTCGATTCTGACAAAGGGTGTGAAATTGTATAAGATCCAAACAAACAATCATGCTAAAATTCAATTATATTTGTGTATAAATATATAATTAAATATAGCAAAACCATCACTAAAATCTTTCTTATGGTTTATAGTATTAGTACACAAAATTTGAAGAAAATCAACGCACTAAATTAGATTTCTAAAGGATACAAAAATTAGCGTTTTAATTTTATTTATAGCTCTTCGCTAATTTATACATTCATTTATATTATAATTTTACTCATTATTTTTTGTTCTGGAATGTTAAATATTTTTTTTCTTTTTTGAACTAATACTGTAAATGATCAAACCACATGAAATACGTTGTTTTTACATCTATGTATTCCTAAATTCAAAATATAAGCATTATAAACTTCGAAATTCAATAGATGACTTTCGAAGAATCTCCTTGTACTTCTGAAAGTATTTTTCAAATAAATTCCATGTCTATGAATTCATTTTAAAATAATGGTATTAATAATTTCTATTTATGATTAGAGGCTTTCTTCCCCTGCTCTCTTTCCCACGCCAAAGCTAAGGTTATTCTCGAGTCATATATATCTTCCCGCTATGCCTTTCTACACACTTTTTCTTTCGTTGGACGTCCCATTACCACTAAAAAGAAAACATGCAGGCTTATGCTTAGGTATTCAGACGAGTGTTAGCCGAAAGACAAAACATTTTGATTACTCCAAAAAGGTAAATAAATAGGAAAGTCATTGATTAGTGTTGACTTAAACAGTGTGTCTAAAAGTACAATTAATCAATAATATTGTTTTAAACTCATAATTAAAGCTTTAATTTTCCCTTTTTGTCACTATTTCCCCATCAAATGCAGTATAGATATTTATTACGACGTAATAATAATTTTCATTAAATATTTCAAACAATACTGGTAAAGGAAGCCTCAAATGTTATGGCTACTTACTCGTACTATGTACTCGCTACTTACCAACTATGAAGCGCATAAAATGCAATGCATACATAAAAAAGTTTTATATGATAGAGAGATAAATAGCAACGTTCCTTATTATTAATGCATACTTAAATACTCTTGCAATTAATATTTTTAAAGATAGAATTAATCGTTTATTTTCGGCTTTTAATTTTTCATCTAATTTTGCGTTTTCAAATCTAATTCGATATTGAGAAACTTTAACCTGCTTTGTGTGTTATTAAACAAAAATGTCAGTACATAAGACGAAATAACTTCATAAATTTTGTATAATAAATGTATTCTCAGCATATGAAGACTCAACAATTTTTTTATTTGTTTTGAGAATTTGCAGACTAATAATGTTATTCAGATGTCTCTGTAATATATGAGTTAAAACTGATCATGATCATATATCTTTAGGACAAACTTGGTTTTTTTAGAATTGCGAACTGTGGATCTATAAATCTGGCAAACACAAACTTACAAGCATTTATGCATATTAAGTATATGTCACAGCGGTCATTTCATAGGCAAGACATTTATTCTATCTTTTATTTTATCTAGAAGGCCCATTTGGAAAAACGAAAAATATGCTGTTTATTACTGCAATGTATGAATTGCTGTCATGCAAAAATAAATGACATCTATTGATTTTTTTGAGGGGGAGGGAAGTAATTTTTCCTGCTTTAATACATAGAGCATTTTTAAATAAAAAGCCATAAAAAAAAGGAAACGCGTAAAAAATACATACTTTAAACATTTTATATTATAGGGTCAATAAAGGCAATTGGGAACCGTGAACTATAGTACACACCATAGTGGAATCGCTATGAGTTGTCGACAGTCTGTAACAATATTTTTATTACAATGAGGAAATTCAAACAAATTCCATCTTTTAGTTAATCATACAATCACGCTTTTTCCACTGTTAAATTAAGATAAATTATTTTCTTTGGACATTAATTTATAATAAGATTTTCACTTTCGCTTTTTTTCGTGGTATATATGTTATCATTAAATCAAAAAATCCGTTACTTCATATAAATACGATCAGCTGTTTTGTTTTCTTCTAGATATTCCATGAAATAACTGATTAGTAAATGGTCAGCTATTTCATTAAATATCTAAGAGTGCTATGAAGTAACGGTATTCTGCACTTTAACAACAACCATATGCTTTTTAATTTACCCAATTAATAACTTGTAGAAGACGGATTCTATTAAATTCATATTTTCAATTTTATTAAATAATAAGGCTAAGTTTTAATAAATGCATTCAATATTAATATATCCGACAGAAGGAAGTTGGCGTCCTGACCTACGGGTGACGCGTCTTCTACGTGATCTGAGCGTCTCGGGTTCGAGTCCTGGTTAGGGCATGGTTCTTCTTTACCCTGTGTTCTATCTGTGAGGTGTGTGAAAGAGGTCCCTGTAAAAAGGGTATGTGTGAGTGTCATCTTCATATGATCTAGAAGTCAGGCTTCTGTACTCGGGTGCTCAGGGGCCCTTACTCTCAGAAGCTACTGCACAAACTCGGCTTAAATCGCTGATTTTGACAGCGGGATTTTCCATGACAAGTGCCATAAGGAACAACAACATATCCGTCAGAAAAGTCAGTATTTCGGGCAAACGAGCTGTTATGTAAAGGTGGCTTGTTTATTATATTAGTTATCATCCATATTAAAAATTATAATAATCAGGTTATTCGTTGCATTTTAAATCTATTATTTGATTTTTGAAAATTCAGATATTTTTGATAATGTAATTTGCAATAAAACCTGTGCTAGATTAATTGTTTATTAAAAAAATTACAAAACTTTCCGAAAAAAATGCATAAACGGCTAAATGCATTTGAAATAATGTATTATTATCAGTTATCTTAGTTTAACAAATACAATCAATAAATAATAATTAGGTAGTTTTTGTTTCATTTGAAAATTGAAGAGTAAGACAGAAAGATAAATTATACCATTCCGACTGCTCACTGACAATGAAAGAAGTGTTTGAAACTGATGTCAACAATTAATTATATCTTAAATAATGGAAAAAGCTTATAATCGGAAACATTAATGAGACTGAATTACATTTCATTAAGACAATGAAAATCAATCTAACAATTATGTTGAAAATTAAAATTTATTTAGAAATTTTTTTTAAAAAAAAGTAGATTAGAATAGAAATAAATTTCTAAAATTTTAAAATTATTATAGACGAAATATTCATTTGTTCTCTATTAACTATTTGATCTGATCGAAAAACCTTATTTCAATAATTTTAATTTAATTAAGCTTAGTTGGTGGATGAAGAAATTCATAAAAGATTTCCTTTAAAGTAAAAAAAAAGAAAAAAAATCAATAAGAATAATAAAATTTTTCAAACAAATGTGTCAGAACAAATTTCAGTTTTTCGAAACATTATTTTTTAAATTTATCAGAAGAACTAGCAAGTATTCCATACATTTCCTTTGATATAATATATTTATTTGCAAGATATCTAAAACATACAGAAAACACATTCTTGGAAATTGATAAAAATAATAATAAATATTATGTTGAATCTGACCTGTAAGAAGGTAACGGTGTTTCAAAAAGTAGAAGCGAAATTAAGATAAAAAGAAAACAGTTCAAATCTACATTTTAAAAATTGAATATCCATTTATTTGTTTGAACCTTATAAAATTCATCATTATATAATATGTACCCTTTGACAGAACAGAACAAAATTTAACACCTATGTTCTTTTGAAGTTGGTAAGATTAACTGCGCCGTTAAAAAAAATTTTCTACGCCTCTTAAGGGGATTAGAATGATTTTAGGGTTTTTTTCAAGAACTTTTTTCCGTCAGAAGAATGAAATTTTATTAGTACATATTATTAACGAAAAATTATGTTTACACCAACTTAAAATTTAAAAAAAATTAGATTTCAAGTAACAGTGAAATTAATTTCATCACAACTTATAACAGACCCTTTTTCCTGTTGAAATATTAAGCCTATTTAACTGTTTAATTGTAGGAATTATTCGCGTGCCTTTGTCAATATTAAGGTCAAATTTTTTTCGGACATTTTCACTTTTGCTTTTATTGAGTACATTTTATTACGAATGTATCGATTTACCTTCAAACATTATCATTTAAAAGTCTTGCAATACTTTTTCTTATTAATGTCTCATATCTTATCACTTTTGAATATTTAGTGTCTCATTTGGCATATCATATGCTTTTCTTTTCCACGGCTGTGTTTTAGCTAGAGTTTAACGAATAAGATTTTATTTCTCTTGATAAATCTGCCAAATATAATGACTTATTATATATTTATACGCTCTATTTTTAAAATCTTCTTTAAAGTTGTTAAACATTGTTTCTTCAACGTAAATATGACGGCTTATAAGGCAGTATAGGTACGAATGTAGATTACAGAATCTGTTCGAAACAAAACAAAAAAAAATATTTCTATAAATAAATAAGCAAATATAATGAAAATGCTTTTAAAAAAGATTATTTGCATGTGTGTTGGCATTCCGTTGAGCGCATGTTGGATCTTGGCTCATGAAAAGTATTTACTTGAACTTACCTGAATTTTGTAATTATTGGTAATCTACTTTAAGCAACAGATTTTATGAAGAGATTTACGTGCATGATTATATCAAATATTAAATGAATAAAGTATCATGATTGTGAAAATCTTTTGAAAAAGTTCATTTTGAAGATTTAATGGCTTATAACAACAATAATATTTTGAGTAATAGCATAAAACTATGGAAAAACCAGGAAATTATAATAAGTCATTTGAAAGGTAAACTGAACACAGCTTTAACATACATTTTAATAATAATATACATTTAACATAGTTTTCCGAATGTTTATATAGAAATGAAGAAACGTCGTATATCCTTCGACATAAGAAATTTTTATACCATTTACTCAAATTTTTCAACTTTCTTCATTGCAACAAATGTCTTTCAGACATCGTTATACTATTCCTTTTCATGACTGCATCTTTACAGTTCTCGGCTCGGCCCAACCTTTCAACTATACCTGCACTAGCGGAAGATAGTTGATGTATTATGGGATTTCATTAGAAATCCATTGTCGTAGTACCGTCCATCAGCCTACAGTTCAGGAATGGGCGAAGAAAAGTAAAAGCAAATAATAGATGAAAATTTGTATATCTTTTTCTGAAGAGATACTATTTAATATGGATGAACCAAATAAATTACGGTATTACTGACATGTTTTGTGAAGACAAGTAAAGCAATTTTCTACGCTTGCACACAAAAAGACGTCAATGATATTGAGAAAAAAATTCTCAGGCTTAGAATTTTGTTTATTTGAAATTATTTATATACCTATTCTCAAAAAGACAACGCATTTGTACAGGATTACTAAGAAATAAGTTCCCATTTCAGAGAACTCTGGCATGAATTCTATTATTCTAAATGAGATAAAAGTGGAAATACAGATAATTCAAATAATGTATTTGACATTTATTAAATAAAAAATTTCACACAAAATTCGCTGGAAAGTGGTGCTGTAAAGCGCAAACTCATTTGCTTTATAAATCTTAAATATTGCAATAAAGTAGCGTTAAAATTGCCCAGTACAATCCTCTTCATGTTCAACAACATGTTCAAATCGCAAAAATATATTTTCTACAGGGAACCGGAGCAATCTGCCATGATATCGAGAACATCATACTGAATACCGTTCTTCAGATATGTACAGATGCTGGCCTTTGACGTAAGATATTGCCTTTCTGGAAATCCCATAACTAAAAGTTCTAAGTGGTGACATCTGCCGAAAGAGGTGGCCATGCTATAGAAAGATGAAGGCGGATTAGCCATGAGTCTGTAAATAACTGTCTTAGCAATTGCTTTGTACGATGATCAGTGGGAGGAAGTGTACCATCCTGCATGAAAATGATGTCTTGAAGGTATCCACGCAGTGAAGCTATGGGATTACAAAGTCTCTCAGCATATCATACTGTTGTACTCTCAGCATACTGTTGTCCTGTGATGGAAGAAATTTACATTCCATTTGGAATTACCTCTTCAAAAAACAAAACAAAAAAAACTGTCTAATGATAAAGATAGCAGTAGAAACCCCACTATACTGTTATTTTCTCATTGCCATTCCAGCAAGGAACTGAAGCGCAAAGATTTTAAGATCCTCTTAGTCCACGTCTTAAAATCGAAGCACACGCTTTATTTTATAAGGATAAAAAGGATAAGATTTTTCGTACAGTGAATTACGGCATCCAGTTGGATATTTAAACTACAATCGAACATCATGATAATTCTTTGTCGAACTCTAATGTTATATATTTAAAATTTTTGTCTTTAATCCTCTTATAAATTTTATGCGGATGAAAGGAAGGGAGGAAAAAAAACCTTTATTGCAGAGTAGGCTAGAAAATTTCGGGAAGATCATTCTCGTTGATTGCATATGAATTTGCATTAAATTAAACATCAAACTTTTTATTTTGGGGAACTATGTATTTTGTTTTTGTTTTCTTGATTATATTTTATGTGACTTTTTTAATAGTATAAAAATTTTCACATAATTTTTTTCATCGCTTTGCTGCCCATTTGCGTTTTGTTTAAGAGGCTTGCAAGATCACTAAAAGAATTATTCTGATGGTTCGTCTTCTAAAGTGATAATTTTGTGATGCAGTAAAATCTCCTATAACCGGCGCCCATTTAATAGGGAATATCAAAATAATAACAATTTTAAAATTAGAAATTTGTATCCGTGAAATAAAAATACAATGGATTAGTGTAGGGAAGGAGCAATCTTGATTTAGTGTAGAAGTTTCTGTTGTTTTTACAGAAAAGTTTCAATTATTCGGAAAATTATCTTTTCCAACATTAACAAAATCTCACTCTTTTAATTAAGAGAGATTCTACTATAACAATGAAAGCGAATCTCTACTTGTGATTGTGGACATGACGATCGATGGTACAGAGATGCCAAATTGGAAAATAAACATACTTTGCAGGGCAGAAATTTGCAAAATAGTTTGAATCTTTTTTAATTAAAAAAATTCCTCTTGGTAAACTGAAAAGCCAAGGTAGGACTGGAAGCCAAACTCCTAACTGGAAGGCAAACTGGTAGCCAAACTCTAAAGGCAGATTCCTTATAATCCAAGTTACTGGTTTCAAATTCCTTTCAATTCTTAAACAAAAGCCAGTGGGAACGGTGCTCCAAAACACCTAATTAATTAACCCCCCCCCCTCCTCCTGCATAAAAATAGGGATTTGGGGGTAAGCACGCAAATACCTTGCATGGCATAGTGAACGATAGTTACAAAATAAAGAACTTTGGCATGAATCTAGCATTTTTACTGAATCAATCTTGAGAATATATGTTTTAGACGCCTCTTTGTAGATCGATTCATATCAAAATTCAGTTGTAAACCGAAATTCTTTAAAGTTGAAATGCAGTTGTAAACATAAAACAAAATACTGATTGATTTAAATTATTGCTTTTATGAATTATTGCATTTACATGGATTTGAAAGTAAAACCAACACAAGGTAAACCGATTGACAAATTTCATTCAAAATTTCATATGAATCTATATTTTAGATGTTACACCTGTATACCAAATTTTATCTACATAGATCTTTACTGTTTAATTATCGAATTCATTTGTACTCAAACAGTCAGAATTTCTGTGAATGGATATTGAATCTATATTTTAGATGTTACACCTGTATACCAAATTTTATCTACATAGATCTTTACTGTTTAATTATCGAATTCATTTGTACTCAAACAGTCAGAATTTCTGTGAATGGATATTGAATCTATATTTTAGATGTTACACCTGTATACCAAATTTTATCTACATAGATCTTTACTGTTTAATTATCGAATTCATTTGTACTCAAACAGTCAGAATTTCTGTGAATGGATATTGAATCTATATTTTAGATGTTACACCTGTATACCAAATTTTATCTACATAGATCTTTACTGTTTAATTATCGAATTCATTTGTACTCAAACAGTCAGAATTTCTGTGAATGGATATTGAATCTATATTTTAGATGTTACACCTGTATACCAAATTTTATCTACATAGATCTTTACTGTTTAATTATCGAATTCATTTGTACTCAAACAGTCAGAATTTCTGTGAATGGATATTGAATCTATATTTTAGATGTTACACCTGTATACCAAATTTTATCTACATAGATCTTTACTGTTTAATTATCGAATTCATTTGTACTCAAACAGTCAGAATTTCTGTGAATGGATATTGAATCTATATTTTAGATGTTACACCTGTATACCAAATTTTATCTACATAGATCTTTACTGTTTAATTATCGAATTCATTTGTACTCAAACAGTCAGAATTTCTGTGAATGGATATTGAATCTATATTTTAGATGTTACACCTGTATACCAAATTTTATCTACATAGATCTTTACTGTTTAATTATCGAATTCATTTGTACTCAAACAGTCAGAATTTCTGTGAATGGATATTGAATCTATATTTTAGATGTTACACCTGTATACCAAATTTTATCTACATAGATCTTTACTGTTTAATTATCGAATTCATTTGTACTCAAACAGTCAGAATTTCTGTGAATGGATATTGAATCTATATTTTAGATGTTACACCTGTATACCAAATTTTATCTACATAGATCTTTACTGTTTAATTATCGAATTCATTTGTACTCAAACAGTCAGAATTTCTGTGAATGGATATTGAATCTATATTTTAGATGTTACACCTGTATACCAAATTTTATCTACATAGATCTTTACTGTTTAATTATCGAATTCATTTGTACTCAAACAGTCAGAATTTCTGTGAATGGATATTGAATCTATATTTTAGATGTTACACCTGTATACCAAATTTTATCTACATAGATCTTTACTGTTTAATTATCGAATTCATTTGTACTCAAACAGTCAGAATTTCTGTGAATGGATATTGAATCTATATTTTAGATGTTACAACTGTATACCAAATTTTATTTACATAGATCTTTGCTGTTTAGTTATCGAGTTCATTTGTACTCAAACAGCCAGAATTTCTGTGAATGGATTTTGTTCAACATTTGATAGAAATCTACAATTTTGGTCTTAAGTCCATATCCAAATTGCACCTGTCTGTCTCAAAACGTTTTTGATTTATTGTTCTCAAACAGATAGACTGACTGACAGACATAAGGCAAAAAAATATGTTTGTCTTGCTTCTATGATTCTGTATTTATGCTTCTGAAACGAAGAGATTTTCAATATCCCGAATTTGGATTTTGAGTAGATTACAATACTTTTTCTATACTTGAAATATGATGAATTACAGATGAAATATCACATGCGAAAAAACCCCATAGGAAAAGTTTTTATTGCGATCAGTAATAATTCAGTATTTGTTGAAAAATAAGTTATATTAAATTACAAATACTATAAAAATAACACACAAATACAGGCTTGTTACAAAGATTACATTATTGAAGTTTTTAAGCAAGTATCGAAAGTTTGCATTAATCACAGTCGGCAAGAACTGAAAGCTTATCATTTTAAAGCATTTATATTTTTATTTAGTTTATCATTTAAAACATTTTAAACATATTTGAAAAAAATAACTATTTTTTGCAGTTTTTTGTGATAGAAATTACGATTTTAATTTTAGATATTTCATTTATATTGGCGGAAAAAATCGTCTACTTTTCTTAATTAAATTGGAATTAAGATTTTATGTGCTGCGCATTTAAATATTCCAATCATAAATATTAATTGGAGGAAAATGAAATTTATAATCAGTTTATTCTTCGATACTTGTGTATTAACCGCATACTAGTGGCGCACTTTAGGCTTAATCGCATGTCATTGCCGAACATAGTCAACTTGATATCTTTGGTGATTAATCGCTATTAAGCGGTTAATAAAAGTACTTATATTTAGGCTAAACCTATAAAGCTTGTTTTTTTTTATTACAATATTTTTGATATAGCAATGCGGCAGACAACTAACCTGCCGCATTGCTGAGCCTTGATATAAGGATCATCAGATTAACAAAATTCTAGAATTTCATTTTCAAAAAGGTTCCTGGTTCATTTTTAAAAATATATTCAAAAGAGCTAAAAAACACGCACAGTTTCTGGAAATTTTTAAGCTGATAATTGTTCCATAATGTTGCCATCAATTCTTTCTCTTCTTTTATTTTTATTTAATTAATTTTTTAAGCTTTTAATCTGTTTTCCACGTCTATTTAGAAAATTTCAAAGCATGAAATGAAATAATGGTAGAAGTTTCATTTCATTTTTTTTTTCAAAACTGGCGACATAAATTGTTGTTCTTTGAAGAAATAGTCGAAATTAGGGGTGCAAAATCCTTTTTTAGCCCTTAACTTCAAAGAAATTACAATTAACGAAAAACTTGTCATGCAAAAATTGTTCGTCTTAATGAAGTATTAATTTGGCTAATCTGATTTATTTTTAATAACTAATAAAAAGGTGGGGAATATTTAATGACAATATTAAATAAAAATGATCAGCTGTAAAATTACAGAAGCTGCTTGTTATTTAGTTCTTTGAATATATTTTATAATAATATTCTTCTTGGAAATGAGAGTGAGAGTTTGTTTTATTTTCCGATAAAACAGAAGAAATTTGTACCAGCTTTACCGCCAGAAGGGAAGAAAACTATCAAATTTGGCCAAACAAATTTATATAATAAGTTAATTTGTTAAGAAGAAGATTAACCCAACTGGCGACTTATGGTTTTAAAAAATACAATTTGGCACCATACGTTGACATTTACTTGATTCTCCTGTATGGCCATTTCTCCTTTTAAAATAAAACAAATTATTTTCTAAAATTGTATTTTTTTTTCACGACAAAATACACAAATGCGAGAAATCACTCACGCCCTTGCTGATTCCACGATCTTATTAAGCATTTGGGGTTCATTTGAAACTTGTCGTATTTATTTCTTGGCCAGTAGACTTCTTCTACCCAATTAATTTTATGTAATGTCGGAAAAATTTAATTCATAGTTTGTTATATAAAGAAAATATCTTGAAACTATTAATTATTATAGCGATCAACGAATTTTGTAACTGAAAATCTTTTATCTTGCCAAAAGCGTAAAATATGTTCCATTCAAATTTAAATTATATTTTATAATATTCATTATATGTATAATTTTCTATACACTTATGCATATTTTGTGTTACAAGCTTAAGTTTTGTTATTTAAATACATTTTTAAATGAATTATTCGTTACTATGCAGCTTTTGTTAATTTGGCGTCCTTTGGTTTGATGTCTGCCCCTTTACAGAGATTATATTGCATTAAAAAACACAACTGTTATTGCTTTTACTCAAATATGGCTATTTGTATTAACCATATAATAGCGCTAAATTTCCAAAATGATTAATTATTACGGAATTAATTGACATACGGTGAAGCCTTAAGTTCGACAATGGTAAATATGTACCGAAGTATATATTTATAAAAGCTGATCATATTATTCCTTTTACTTTCATAAACAGTCACACTTGAAATATTCAAAAGTACAACAGATAAGATCTTAATTCCAACATTTATTAAGAAAAGCAAATGAATTTCCCCTCTAATATAACTGAAAAATCAAACGATAAATTCATACCGTCTATTGCAATAAAATATCATCTGCATTTAATTGCAAACAATAATTAATTCTCAAATGTATTTAAAATACAGAGATAAAGTTCTAGTTCTTGCCGACAATAGAAATTTTTGGTATTTTCTTAAAAACTTCAAAGCTTTCCAATAATATAAACTTTGCAACAAGCCTATATTTGAATTTTATTTTTATAATATTTGTTACCTTACATTATTTATTTTGCATTAAATATTAAATTGTGCGATAGCTATAAAATCATTATCTGCGGTTGCTTAAAAATGTAATAATTCATTTTTTTTTTGTCTTAAGGATTGGAACTGAATTTGAAAACAATAATTTAGATAAGAAATCTACTTGTATCTTGCAGCTTGCTGAAAGGATTTTTTTTCTTTGTGTATTAGAAGATTTCAGTATCAAATTTTTTTTAATTCAAATTTTATGCATATTTGGATTTTAAAATCTTTACAACTATTTAAGGTTTTTAATTTTATTTCAAAAGCAGGCAATACTGAAAATATTTTAATATATATATTTTTTCTACTTCTACATATTGATGTTCTTTCTTTCCCCACACCTTCATGAATATAAATTTGTATCCTCCCTGTTAGTTACAATTTTACTTACCTATTTTAAAACATTTTTTATTAACTTTATTGAGAAATCCTTATAAGATATTAATCAAATTATGAAATGTTTTGGTAACATTCAGGAAACATCTATGCTGAATGATACTATTTACTCTTCTCATATTTTGCGAACACATTTCATTTTAGCTGAGCGGTTGTTGGTAAGCTAAATCTTATTTCCGCTTTACTTTAAAACTCAAATAACATCGTAGATTTGCAGTGGAGACAATTCATGTTTCTCATCAATTTCATATTTGAATATTTTTTTTCCTATAGAAATTCTACTTTATTCTAAAAGGGAAAGAAGGTAACGATATAACACAATACAAGAAAAATGTGTTTAGTTTTTAGATGGTATATGTATTTTTGTTTTTCATACGATTGCAAAGTTTGAATTGATTCAGTCACAAAAATGCTCAGACACAATTTTAATACAAAAACTGGTGGATAAAGTCAGATAGTTCGAAATAAAATCTAAAAGTTTTGATAAAATTTTTTCGAGAGTTGTAAAAAAAAAAAGATAAAAGTAAGTACACTTTGGATTTAAAAGTAAGAATTTATAAACTGTTTAGAGTCAATTCTCAAAGAAAATGTGTGTGTGTTTTTTTTTATCATAGCTATAACAAGGGTAAAAACCTATCACGGTGTGATGAAATAACAGAATCAATTTAAATTGCATTCAGAATATAGGAAGCCGTTATAATTTATTTATATATTAAAATAATTTAAAAAATTATTTTAACAAAAAAAAAATTGAATCCTGATGAAATGAATATCGTTGAGAAAACTAGGAAGGAAAAATATTTTAAATAGGAAAGCGAGGAAAAATATTTTATTAAGCTGCAGTATTTTTTTCTAAAAGAACATTGTTATATAAAAAAAAATTAATTTCTGAAAGGTTCTTGAATTTAAAAGTGAAGCAGCTTTGGAATCTAATTGATATTACAGAAAGAAGTTTTTTTGTAATTTTGATTAAAGAATTCTTTTTTTCATTTTTTTTCTATATGACTTTTAAATCAAATAGTATTAATAAAGATAATATGCAATATAAAAATAGTTACTTTTGCAAAGTTGATCTGTTTTAAATATATCATTCGATAATAGATATTGAAATTATACCACAATAATTATTTTTATAATTTATTTTATACATTTCAATCAGCGTTGCATATAAAGTGTAATTTATAAAGAAAGTGAAATGGATGTAAAAACTAATATTATACAAAACTATACAAAAGACGAGATTAATATTATGAAATATATTTTTACCTGTCATTTTATGACGCTTCATACTTCAGTATTTCAAATAAATACTGAATTGTATATGCTGTATATATTATTTATCTTTTCGGTTATGTAATCTTTCGAATATAAAATAGGAAATAATTTTAGTATATTTGAAATTCAGTGGAATTTTCTTTCTGTTGCCATACTTATTAAATAAAATTAACAAAACATTTAAATACCAAACGTAAGTCTCGTGTGGTACAAAAGCGAATATCATTATTTTCCTGTAGTATTTCTAGAAAGAAAGAAAAAAAAACTATCCAAAGTATAAAAAAAATTCTTAACTTGCAACATGGATTTATTGTGACCAGACTGATGCAATGAAAGGTTGTCGTAGAAAAATTCTGAGTTTGTAAAATACGCCAAACGATAATAATTTTTCATTGAGTATTTAGAAAACTCGGCTGAATTCATTTATAAAGCTATTAACTTTAACCTGGCAACAAACTAAAAATAGAAGAATTCTAAACAGAATTATTTAAATAATTTAATCTTCTCAGTAAATTTATTAATGAAACTAAAATTGCGATACCATTCATCTGATAAAGGAGATGCTGCAAAAGTAAGCCATATCAATATCTTTTTCTTTTACTACATTAGATATTTTAAACATGAAATTTATAAAACGGATTTAAATAAAAAAGGTATAAAAAATAATGAAACGTAAAAATATTTTTTGTTTCTAAACAAATACTCCTGGCACAAAAATAAAAGTTATTTTAAAATATAAAATTTCTTTAATAAACCAGATTAATAATTATTTCTCAAATATAATTTTATCAAAATTTTGGTGTAATCAATCATTATGACACTGAAATAAAAGAAGACTTGTTGGTATTTTTAATTTATAATTTTTAGAATATTTCCAAATCGATAAATTTGTTAATGCTGTTTTTTATGTAATATTGATTCAAAGTGATTTTAACCTATCATTGTCTTGTAAATTTTAATCATTCATAATGTGGAATTATGAATAACCAGTTTTTTTGTACTTTTGGTATTTGTATATCTGGTATTTTTGTATATTTTGTATAACTTGGTTGATATTATAATTTTTGAGTAATTACATACGATTTTATCTTTTTGAATGCTACCTTTTCTTAGTCGGTGTGCAGCAAAAATGTTGAAATTTGTAATTTTAATTCATTTTAATTCTCTTGATATAGTTTTTAAGAGTATTAAAGAATAGCATTTTGTTGATGTTGTAAATTTTTTCCTTTAAATAATATATTAATAATTTTTGAATTGATTTCTTCCTTCTAAAATATATTAAGTTTACTTTCATATGAAAATGCATTTCAAGTCAGATATAATTTATTTTTATTCGAATTACAATTTATATTATTTAATTTTCTATTTTGTTGCTCAATCTGTACATGATTTTCTTTTACTTTATTGAGATCTGAGGTCAATTTAATAAGATATATTTTCTACGATTATTGACAAGTTACACACATAGGGTTAATGTTAAAATTTGAAGAGTTGCAGAGCATGCATTTGTGAGATTATTATTTTAAAAAAAAAAACATTGTATTTGTTAATTTTGTGTTTTTTAAATATGTCTTGGAACAAAAGTACTCACGAAAGTTTTTTTCTGTTGCCATACCTATTATATAAAATTAACAAAATATTTAAAGAGCAAAAATAAGTCGTGCGGTGTACAAACGCAAATATCATTATCTTCCTGTAGTATTTCCCGAAAGAAAGAAAAAAGAAAACAGTCGACAATATAAAAATTTACTACGCTCGCAATATGGATTTAACGTAATCAGATTATATTTTGATGCAATGAAAGATTATCTTAGAAAAGCTCTTGAGTTTGTAAAATACTCCAAACTATAATAATTATCCATTCAGTATTTATAAAACTCGACTGAATTCAAATTATTTAAGAAGCTATTTACTTTTACCTGGTAGAAAATTAAAAATAAAACAATTCTAATTAGAATTATAAAAATTTTTTTAATCTACTCAGTAAATTTATTAATGAAACTAAAATTATAGAGCCGTTCATCTTCTGAAGGAAATGCTGAAAAAGTAAGCCATATATTTTTTTTTTCTTTTACTATATTAGATATTCTAAACATGAAATTTATAAAACGGATCCAAATAAATGAGAAGTAAAAAATAATTAATCGTAAAAATATTTTTGTTTATAAACAAATAATCATGTCACAAAAATTAAAAGGTATATTAAAATATGAAACAAGATTAATGATTATTTTACAATTATAATTTTATTAAAAGTTTGCTGCAATAAATTATCATATTATAGAAATAAAAACGGCTTTTTGATAGTTTAATTTATAATTTTTAGATTATTTCTATATCACTGAATTTGTTATTGCTATTTCTTACGTAATATTGATTCAAAGTGAGTTTTAACCTACCATTGTTTTGCGAATTTTAACCATTCATTATGTGAAATTACGAATGACTGTTTTTTATTTATACATTTGGTATTTTGTATATTTGGAAATTTTTTATATTTTGTATAACATGGTTGATATTCATGATTTTTATTTTAGTATGATGCTAATTTTTGGAAGAATTTTTGAATCACTGTGACATGCACTAAGCCACTTTTTCTGAGTTGGTGTGCATCAAAAATGTTGAAATTTATTATTTTAATCCATCCATTTGCAATTCTCTTGACATAATTTTTAAGAATATTATAGAATAGCATTTTGTTGATATTGTAAATCTTTTCCTTTAAATAATATATTAATCATTTTTGAATTTATTTCTTCCTGGTAAAATATATATTAAATTTACTGTCATATGAAAATGCGTTTCAAGTAATCTATAATTTACTTTTATTCGAAATATGATTTATATTGTTTAGTTTTCTTTATTATTACTCATTCCCCAAATGATATTCTTTTACATTATTGAGGCCTGAAGCCATTTCGATAAGATATTTTCTATGGTTATTGAGGAGCTACACATACTGGCTTAATATTAGAATTTGGAGAGTTACAGAGCGTGCATTTGTGAGATTATTTTAAAGACGAAATGCTGAATTTGTTGGTTTGTTAAATATATCATGTAACAGAAGTACTCACGTAGTTATAATGTGGTGTGATAATGAAATAGTTGCGATCTTTATAAAATTGGAAAGTTCCATCTCTAAAGCCATCATGTTATTTTGAAACAGTACGATATTATAACAAATCAATCAATCAACAGTAGTTGCATTTTATTTTAAAAATTATTTGCAATATTACTTCATTTTTAAATGAAAACAGTGCCTCGGTTTTCCTCAGTAAAAGGTAATTATAAATCAATTCTTCAACATTCTCTAAATCTCTGGTCAGCAATTTATTATTCTCTGAAAATATGTAATAGTTTAATATTTCTCTTTACTTTATTTTCAAAGACTATTTATTGCATGTAATGCCATAGACTAAATTATAAATCACTTTTTTACTTATTTCCATTCTAAAACAGGTTTATTAAACTTATATAAAATTTAATCACTCTTTCTCTTATCAGTTTTATATTAAGCTTTGTTGTTCCTTCAAATCTTCTGCTATTATGCAAGTTATAAAATTCGATAGATATAAAAGCAACCTTTTCTCATTTCTGAAATGAATAAAGAATACTCAAAACATTTTACAATAGAAATTCAGTAGGATAGAGAATTCTATTTAATTTTAATTCTATTAGTATTATAAAAAAGTCAATATTTCTCGTTTTCTAAATCCAATTACGTGTATAAAATTTTCCCAAAATTAAAATTGCTTAAGTTAAGCAAATAAAATTTTTTTTAAATATTATTATTTGGTGAGTAAAATTTTATGAAATAATTTCAGAAATTAATTGTTTCTTTATAATTATTGGCAAATGGTATTTTCATTTTAGCAAATTAGTTTATACAGTCTGTAATTTTAAACTACCAATACGTTAATTCATTAAAAAAATGTGGAATGAAACAGATAAATAATATAAGCATTAACTTAGTTTTTCTTCCAAATTTCTAAGTAAATTTAATTCCACACACAATTAATAAGTGAAAATCCTTACAAGCACAACTATGTGCTGCCATATGACTATTCTTATTATTTGTTAAGTCTGAAGGTTAAGAACTTTGCGTTCATGTACTCTGTAACTTATCTCTCAAATCGACGTTTTATTTTAAAAATTTTATATTTATAGGTTAATATGCTTAGATTGTGACTAAAAAAAGAATTTTATTTAAAATCTTCTAATACCATGGCAATTTAAACTACTTATTTCTTTTCTTTACCTGTGAAATCAAACCTAAATTTTAATCCGAGGCAATAATTTTAGAAAATGTTTTCAGCAAAAAGAAAACAGAACTTGAAAATTAAGTAAATAATAACAATAAAGTATTTAAGTGATAACAATAAAGTCAGCATAATAATCATTTTTATCTGATTGTACAAGGTAAACAAGCACCCCTCACTCGTCTTGCTCTAATGTGCAAAACAACGCACGCCCTGAAAGAACTTTATCCTTACTGACCGATTAACCTTGTCTGCAAGAATTTGTTTATTTTCCCTTTTTATCACAATTATTGAGGCAGAAGTCTATAAATTCCTAGATCTTTAAAAAACAAAACAAAAAACAAAGATAGATTATTCGATTTTCTCATTTACTTACTCCCGCGTAAAGATAAAGCTTGTAATCTTTGTTAAAAAATTATTTTATTTCTGTATTATGAAACCAAATATTTTTCGAATGATACCTAAAAATCCCTTGAAAGAAAACAAAATTCCTTTTGTACTGACGATTCGTCACCGTTGTTTTTTTTGGTTCTGTAATTAGTAACCGTTTTTTTTTTTGGCGATTAATCCCTAAGTTCCGGTTAATAGTTTCCTAAAATCGAATTTGTGCTTTAGACACGTTTTTCTCAACCAGTTAGAACAAAGATTTGGGCACAAAACTGTCAAAAAATCACATACCAAAGTCACTGCGTTTTTGAGTTATCACGTTTACATGTTTCTGAAAGTTCAAACCGACAGACAAGCAACACATTATTGGATTTGGCTCAAAATTCGGCAGATGTCTGTTCTATGGATGTTAAATTTGTGTAGCGAATTTTCTAGCTTTCTACATTTTCTGTTATCGTATTAACTTTTTTCGGAACAACCGTACAGACGAACTACCTCTGAATAGATTTTACTCAAAACTTGATAGAAATTTGCAAATTTGGTATAAATACCGTATACCAAATTTAAAAAGTCAAACTCAAAGCTTTTTTGAGTTATTTTTGTCACAGACAGACAGATGGATATTTTTTAGGAATGTGTTTTTCTAACTCAGAGAGGTCTGAGATGTGGAGATTCGCCAAAATCTCGAGTTCGAATTTTTTGACGATTACAATCCCTTCTTTATACTACATAAAAAGTAAAAATGCGTATAATATTATTTAGAGTGAAGACAACGTATAGATAAATAAATGCTATATATAGAATATTATCTATAATTAAGGAAGGGAAAATATTTAAATAATTAATATTAAATATTTAAATTTTAATGCTTAAAAAAATCTCAAAAATTATGACTCATATCCATAGAAAAGTAAAGAAAACTGAAAGTTAAGGAGTGGAATTCTTTTGAAGCTAACTCATTTTTAAATAAAATCTAGTTAAGTATTTTTTAAAATTTCGAATCATTTTTTAATAAGTAAATAGAATAATCTGTAAATATTTTAATGTAATACAGAGAAAATCTGAAATTATCTTTTTTCAAACGCATGCAGCATTTAATTACAATTCTAACAGAAAAAAAAAAATGATAGGAGAAAATAAAGAAAACTACTCTAATGAAATTTGCTTATTAAATGCAGTGAGTTAGGAAGCGTAATCCGCTTCCTAACCTTATTCGTAATGCCAAATATTCGTTTAAAGAAATAATTTTTTTCCCGCAAGGCAAATAGGACAATGAGTTCCATACCGCTGAAAAGAATACTCAGACATCTTCATAACATAATTTATTATTTATAATGTATGTTTTTTATTTATAAGAAAGTTAGCTAAGTTTCAAAATTTGGCGAAAATGGGACATAGGATGATGCTTTTTAATGTATGATACAATAATTTCTCTTATTTTTGTCTTCTTCCTTATTTTATTAGAAAATTGCTACTCTGCTGAAGGCTGTTGATTTCTCCTCTTTTGACCAAATCTCTTCCGCAGCGCTTTTGCTTTGAGACAGAATGTATTGCTATAAGTTCTTCCCCAAGCTCATCAATGTCATTACTACCCAACTCAGGCTCCCCTAATCTTGACCGTAAAAACAATCTCGTCGATTACGGTTTCACAGGCGCTTACTCAAACCCCGCGGAGTCGGATTTTAATGCAATCCAACTGAAACCTCTTCCATGTATGTATAAGAGTTTCTTAAATAAGAGCTCAATAAAAATTGATACAGGCTAATCCAGCATATGACTTCACGGAGTTTCCTTGTTTTGCGAAACATTGATCGTAAAGCAAATCACTTTTATACATTTTTTTTGGCGCGTTTATGAGAGATATTCGGTAAACGAGGTTTTACTGTAAAAGTAGAATTTTCTTCACCAATTAAAATTTTATATCAAGTAAACAGCGTATAGAAGAACGGAAAACGTGACGTTAGCATAACGAATAACAGCCCTTAGTTTGAAAAATTGTAAAAATGCAAAGACTGTTCATATATCGTAAATCAACAGGAGCGGATCAAACATGTTGGGGACCCTGTCTCAAAATTCTTGACAGCCCTCTATACACATATGTGCTTATAAATTTTTACTTCTCAGATATGATATTTTAAATTAATTTCACGTACTGTAATACATAACTATTTTTGTTAACAATAATTTCGGTTTAAAATTTCTTTATTGTTTGATTTTAATTACCTAGTTGATTAGTTATAATTAATATACTTTGAAATCAGTAGATGAATTGATGAAATTTATATCTGTAATTCGCATTTGTAAATACGGCCTTTCCTACCAAAATTGCTTTGATTCTATTATAATTGTCGAATAAATAATTATTATATCCAGTGAATTACTAAAATAAAAATAATAGTTAATTTAAGCGTAAATACAGAAATATGATAAATTAAGAATGATTAAAAACAAGAATTGCAACATTAAAATTTCGCATTTATTCAATATAATTGATGTTTATTTCCCTTTTTTTCTGTTGCTCTTCTTAAAATGTTAAAATCTATTATAAATCACTTTATTTCCCTTTTTTTAAAAATAATTTATAAATTTTAGAGGCATAAGATTATGCACAAAAGGATAATTTTGAAAAAAAATCCATTAAGTGCTTTAAAATAAATGAAAGATTGAAAGCATATTCAGATCATTTTGAAATTTACTTAGATTAATACCTAAAAGAAAATGAAAACTAGAATATTTTGTTAAACTATATTTTGTTAAACTTATCACGATTATTTCATTCATTACTAAAATATTGTCTTTGAAAATATCTCTAAAGATAATTTGAATAGATTATGACAAATGAGATTGAGTTCTATTATATAAAGATATAAATTGTAAATCTTTGATCATTTCAGTTAATAAATCACATGATATTCTAATACATTTAAAATAATTAGAATAATTTATTAGTTACAATCAATGATTTTAATAAAGAGCTTTCGTTAAAAAGTGTGCTTTCAACTGATAATTTACTAACTTCAACTGTAATTTACTAACAGCATTTATTCTTTGCGTAAAAGTATTCCAAATTACTGTCATGTGAACCCTTTTCATACGTAAATATTTTCTTAAGTAAATCTACAGCTTCAACAAGGGTTTTTTCTAATGCTGATGATTTTATTTCTGATAACACTTTCCATTATTTTGTTAAAACTAACTTAAAAAAAAAAAAAAAAAAAAAACATTGCCTAGAAAATGGTCGCCGATCATTTTGCGTCAGATAAATTTTTAATAGTAAGCACATTTTCTCATTTCTACGGACTTTTATTTAATATTTGACAGCGATGAGTGATTACAGAAAAAAAATGAAAATCTAAATTATTGAATTTTAGTACTAAGTTTTCGGTTGAAAAGTTGGCAATTAAATTTAAAGAATGTCCAAGGAATAAAATTCGCATTTGGGTTTGTGTTCTCTATCTGGTATCCCGAGTATTGTCCTGCCATGTTTTTAACTGTGTCCTTTACAACATTTAATGATCATGCCTATTTTTTTTAAAAAAAGTGTAATATTTTATTTTTCAAATCTGATGACTTGCCTAGGAATCAAAAGAAATATACTTCATGGATTTCATGCTTTATTTTCATTGGAATTATCAAATTATTATTATCAAATCTGTGGAAATGATTCAGTGAACTGATATCAGAATCATTGCCGTGAAAAAAAAATGAAAATCGTTGTCATTGAAGCATTTTCTCTTTATCTTAAATAATTAAAAATGCTTTCAATTTAGATAAAAACAGTGAAATTATTATGTTGCAATATATTTAATAATATATTGAAATGATGTTAAATTTGTATATATGAATATATTTAGAATGTGTAGGAAAATTGCTCAATTTTATTTCTTTTTTGGAGCTCAGTGAGCATTGTGCAAATATAAAAAATGAAAGTAATTCTATGAAATATTTTCAGTCAAATATTATCCAAATCTATAACGATATAGTAAATAAAACTTAACATATTGCTTCTATTCCACAATGGAAGAAAAATTTATTTTCGCACATTTATGTAAAATACACCAAACTTGGGAATTCAGACCGGGAATGAATGAAACTTAGAGGACCTCAAAATATATTCACTGCATATTGCAGTGTTATGTTGGCGGCAAATTTTTGCACTGAAGAGCATTGTTCAAAGATTTCTTTGACTCCCTTTTCTTTAAAAAATATGAAATGAATGAATGAAAGGTGCTAAATGAAATGTTGAAGAAATAAGCTCTAACGGAAAAACAGACAATTTAATAAGTAATTTCAAAAGCAAGAAGTTTATTAAATGCAAAAATATTTTAAAAAAACGATATCATTAAGTTAACAATATCTTTCAAGTCAAAAGATTAAATAGAATTGTTATCGAAGGAAATAATTTTTGAGCAAAATCATTTTCATCAGTCATCGATTTCAAATGTTTTTAGTGCGAATTTTCTTGTTTACTATCAAGATTGAGGGGATTGACTAGTCGTTAAAGTCGGATGTGTGTGCAATGAACAGCAAAATAAATACATAAATAAATAAAAACCAAAATAAAATAAATAAAGAAAGAAAATCTATTTCGAAATTTTAAAAAAGAATTATTTCGGAGCTTCTTTTCAGCTCAGAGCACTTAGCTGAAATTAACATAAGATTGTTGCATTAATATAATCAAATATATAAAAAAGATACATGCACATATTTAGTCAGTTTTTGTTACACCTCTTGATATTGACAAAATATGTCACTATTAATTCAAAGCAGCCTTATTTAAATTAAAAGTACTTTAAAAAGCGGAAGATTTACTGGATAATGTGTAAAATGTAATTCAATTAACTAGCATAAACATTTAGTAGTATGCAGTACATAAAAGACATAAAATTCTGCACACATGTAATTATATAAGTGTCTGATAAGCTGAAATGAGATAATACTAATCGTTTAAAAATTACTTTGATCTATTTTCTAATTTTGATACAAATTCTTTAAGCTAAACTTATTTCCCTTAGGAGTCCAAAAACTTCATATCTTCTTTAGCTGTTCTAAAATTTAATTGCTGTAGAAAATTTGTAGCATTTCATTTGGACAAAATGAATTCAATTTCTTTGGGAAATCTGTTTATCAGTTCATGGAATTAAGAACAAAAGGAAGTGAAAAAAAGTTATTCTTGATTAACACGAAAAACTTTCCCAAAGCAACTTAAAACCATATAAAAGATGTTTTTAACTCATTAATTTGAGATAAATGGTCATGAAAAGTATTAGTTTGATTATTATAAACAAAACTATTAGTTAAAATAAAATTGCAGTTCTTTAATTGGTAATTTACATGCATTTTGTGATTACTTTCATTATCTTTTATAATGAATAATTTATAAAAAGAACTTACTTTTATTATAAGATGAATATGTTGAGAAAAGTTTGTATAAGTTTTATCCCATTATTTATTTCTAATGCAACATATCTATAAGCAAATTAAAATGCACTAATTTAATTTAACAAATTAAAATGCACTATTTTAATTTGTTTATAGATATGTTATATTAGAAGGATTTCTTAGCAATCCGTTTTGTAATTCTTTATTAAATAATTTATTTTTGTCAATAATATTGCTAACCAATTTCATTTTGAAAAATTTTGCAGGTGTCATATTGTTTTCAAACACAAGTCAATAACATGCTCACATGTATAGGGGGAGGGAGTTGTCCCTATACATAGCAATCTAAAAAAAGTCCTTTTTTTTTTCAATGTTGTAAAATACAAAAAAGAAAAAGAAAACGAAAGATGAAAAAAAGTCCCTTCTAAAATAACTTGGCTCAGTCACGTTTACTTATAAAAAGATACCCTTCTGACTAGAGGGGAAAAAATCGGATCGGTAAAAAAAAGAAGGAAAAAAATGGCCTTGAAAAACAGAGGGGAGGGCAGACCATAAAAAATAGAGATAGGAATGGAGTGAAAAAAATAGGTGAAAAAAGCTGACTGAGTAGAATATAAACAGAGCCTCCATGAAAAGTATACATACTGAGTAACGAACGCTACTTTATTTTTATTTTAAATATAACATCTTACCGCTACAGAATTTTTTATAAACATTGGATTGTCATTGTTTATTTTGAGTCACCTCTCCTGTAAAACATCACCAACAAATAAAGCTTCATCATCAACTTATTAGATGATCATTCCTTGAGAACAAGAAGATTCTTATTTCATGATAGTTTTCAATTAGTTTGATACTATTTTCTGTGGAAATGAACATGAATAGCATTCTGCAACTTCTCTGAAATTGTTATTATTAATTTGGATAGTCTAATAACGAAACTAAATTTATAGTTTTTTTTTTCCATTCGAAATAAATATTTATAATTCTATATCTTTTTAGGTATTCATTAATAATTGGCTACTATTTTTTCAGACTCTGATAATAACATTAGTTCCGAGATGATTATTAAGTTTTTAATTTCAAATCATATATGATTATCGGGAATTTTATTTCTTCTTCCTATTGCTATTACTATTGCGTACTTGTTGTTTCTTTGAGTAAAACGAAAATGATATGATTCGGGGTAACTCAACGACGAAGCCAGGATTTCCCAGTGTGATGAAAAATTGAAATGCAGGGCAATCTTAATTTTCAGAAGTTAAAAGAATACAGTTCTTGGTGGAGATTAAATGTGGAATCATTTCCTTGAATAAGAAACAAAAATTAATTTTGGGGAAAATTTAAAAAAAAATTATAAATAAACGTAATTAAATTAAGGTATTTTTTTAGATAATATTGCTTTATTACTTACTAGCCGCTTCGCCAATCTTAATGTTCATTAAAATTTTAATAATTAAATATTTATGCAATTCCTACTTTAATAGCTTCTTCATCAAAATATTTTAAAACTTCAAATTTTGATAGTCTTATAATTCACTCATAATATTATAAAGGCCTTCAATCATAACGTAATATGTATCTAATTTTCTGTTAGCTCCAGTAGAATTTATACTTTAAATTAATGTGGAAAGGATTAATATGCAATTAATATAATAATATTTTTTACTGAAACAAAGTATTTTTTTGTAATATGATTACTGAAAACAAGAGTCACTGAACATTTAAACTTTATGGACACTAAAGAATATCTTTCTTAATTTATGTAATATTTCAAGAATTTGTCAACAAAATTTTCTCAGATTCATCATGAGCAGATCGATTAATTAACAATGTTTAATTTTAAATGCATCAAACACTAAGAAAATAAAACGAATCACTTAAAATAATAGGTCGAAAACAGGTTAAAAAACTACTTAAAAAACGATGTACTTAAAACTCTAAACATATACAAAAAATATATAACATAAATACAATTTAATTACAAAAGCATACAACTAACCTAAAAGTAATTAAAATCTAGTCCTCATCCGTTGATAATAATTGTGAACAATCAGAAAACAATGCGCATGCGTAAATTGTCTACGCCAGTTACGGTAGCGCAAATGCGTAAATTTTCCTACGCCAGTTGGGGTAACGCTACGAGGAATAGAAATTTTTAATTTCCTTTATTCTGTTTTATTTTAATTCAAAAGTACTTCAGAATGAATCTGAAAGATCTATTAATTAACAATGTTTAATTTTAAATACATCAAACATTAAGAAAATAAACAGAATCGTTTGAAATAATCCGCCGAAAAATGTTAAGTCTAGCCTCATTACTGTTGGAAAAAAAACTGAAGCCTTACTCATTTGGCGGTGGGGAAAATCAAAAGAGTTTTTGGCGGGAAAGTTAGTTTTTAATTAATAATTAAACTTCTAATTAAAAATTCTAAGAAAGGAACCCCAGGTGCACATTCCCGACCTCCAAGGTATACATGTGCCAAATTTTGTAGCTGTAGGTCAAACGGTCTAGTCTGTAGACACACACACACACACACACACACACACACACACACACACACACACACACACACACACACACACACATACACACACATTGAGCTTTATATAAGTATAGATTTCAAGGTAAGTAAGAAACTTTTAAAGTAAATAAAAATTATGTTAAAATAATTTTTATGTTCTCTTGCAAATGATCTTTCTTCACGAAAATGTCCTACATTCGTTTTTAGAATTCGTTAAAAAAAGATGGAGTGAAAGATGAAAGATTTGTAAATCCGAACCTTGTTACAACACATTCTTAGAAAGGATCAAAACTATTCAAAATTATTACGTGAAGGCTTTCTATATTGATAAGTATATTGTGACTAAATAATGATTCTTTTTATATATTATATCTAAAGTTCTGTTCTGTTCTTTTGTCTTTAAAATTCTTTGAATGAATCACTAAATAAGTATGAATATTAAATTCTACGAATAACAAATGTTTTATCATATTCGTCTCAGATAATTTACTTAATATCTTGATTAGAGTTAAAAAAAAAAAATTTAAAATGTAGAAAAATCAAATGCCACTTTTAATTTTTATTGTTTAGCACTCATTGAATTAATTAATAGAGTTTATATAGATGTTTAAAAAAAAGTGAAACAAGTGTTTATAGCTTGAATATTATAATTTATAATTAGATATATACTTTCAATCGCAAAGTTTTTTTAAAAAATAAGGTTTTTAATTGAATAAAAATATTGGCTTTTGTAAAAGTTCATAAAAAAGTTTCAAATGTTAAATTTTTTATGGCTTCCGGAGTGAAAAATTATCAATGAGTAAAGGATTTTACACATTGTCCCTCATTTTTATAAAACAATGTTAGAAGCAACTGAAGTTATAATTTATAACTGTAAAAACAAATCAGAAGTAATTACCAGCGTTTCAGTAACTAAATTTAAAATCAAATTTTCTGCCTACTGATAAAAGTATCAATTTGGATTATCGTATTAAAACAATTAATGAAATATAATGATAATAGAAGTTTTAAAAAGGATTTACTTTAAAATTGCAAACATATTCCGAAAAATAAAACCTGAGTAGGCGCATATAAACATCTCATTCTCTTCTGTGTGAAATTCAAAAGTATTTTCCAAATAGAAGAATGAAAAATATTAAAGCACATTCAATGAAGGCAATATTAACACTATTCATTTATTCAAATACTAAATAATATAGCCACTACTTTCGAAATTTAGTTAAATTTTCATGTATGATTAAATAATGTATCTAAATTGGAACATCACTAAATTAATCATTGACTATACATTTACATGTACATATAATTGATTTCTACTGTATTCTTTTGATAAGGTGAAAATATTTCCAGAAAACATATGAAGCAATATAAATTTTTTATAAGGTAGAATTAAAATTAAATAAAAGTTCAGTTAGAAATCGCATATTTTTTAATATGGGAAATTTTAAATCTGACACTTGAATTAAGCACCTGAAAGGTTTGAATCTAGATTTTTTAAAAAAAAATCCACCTTATTTCTGTTATTCTTACTTTACAAATAAATTTATAATAATGATAATTGCAGCTCCAAATTTTGTTGCTCTGTTATTTCTAAAACCGATAAAAAAAAATTCACTGCTTTAAAAATTTTGACCGATCAGTTATCTTTATTAAATTTATTTTTAAGTAATCGAGTAGATAAATTTATATTTTATATAAAAATAAGACATATTGATTCTAGATTGCTTGAATTATCATTAGATAAAAAATAACTTTTTAATCCCTACTAAATGTGTTCAGACTTTATTGATGCTGTTAAAAAAATGCTTTCCGCGTTTTTTTATGCAAGCTGCAGTTAAGAATTTAAATAAATAAATAAGCATCACTAAAAAATTTGCAGGCCTACTTTCTATTTCGTCCATGATACCGTTCGAAAGGGAAGGGGAATTCTCCAAAAGAGAAAGTACGTAAATGGGGAAAGAGGAAAAATCTTACAGCCCAACCCTTTAACCCTTTCGTACCCTCTGTAAAGAACGTGATTTGTGACGTGAAGAGTTGATGAGGGTTCTGCGCGCGGAAGTAACGCGAAAGGGTTTATATTGGTAAGGGGGGGGGTCCAGCTGCCAATGATGATGATGATTGGTGACGCCTAGATTTCTTCCGAGCGCAGCTTTCAAAGCCAAACGAAAGGGTTGTTTGCTCACATGGCATTTCCCACACCAGAAAACTACGCCTAGGAAGATTATCAACGTGTTCTGCTGCTCTATTAATCAGCGGTGCGGGTTTTTTGGTACCACCAGATGGTGGCTCTCGTAAAAAAAAAGGTACCAAAAAATTGTTGTGCCATGCCTCCTCTCACTCTTCTAGCGACACACCTCTCTCGCCCGTTAGGGGAAAAGTGCACAAAGGATTATTTGGGATTCCCGCGTGCCTACCATGCCAAGAACTAGCCGGTTTCATAAACGTAATTTTTTTTCATTCAATTTTTTTTCTCCAGTTTTTGCTTTTCGATTCTTTCCAGGTGCAAAGGATGGAGAATTGGGGATGTTATGATCATCCGTATATAGCACCAACGCGAATTATCTCGGTTGTCTTTCCCTCAGATCATCCATCATGACACTAGAAAAGATAAGCTATAGATGTAGTGGGGGTAGAATTTATTATTAGTATTTCATTATAAACCAAAGAAAAAAAGAAGAGGAAAACTACCTTCATATCCGAACACATTAAGTAGTTCATAAATTTCGAAAGTCTGTAGCCATTTCTAAATTTTTATTTAAGAGTAAGCAGAAAATATATTAATATATCAAAGCTTTTACAAAATAATGTTAATATTAAACATTAATAAAAGATATTTTTTCCTAGAATTTGTTAATTGATTTATGCATAATATGGTAAATATCTTCCTTTTGCTTTGTTTTCTCGAACTATTTGATTCAACATTCATATTTCTAACACAGGTGGAAAAAAGAGCTACAGCACTTATTTTAAAAATCAGAAATTCAAACTGAATATATGTTGTATTATGAATGAAATTATAAAATTCATTATTCTGTTATTCAAATATTTTTAAAACTCGGTTAATACGTTCAGAGTTAAAATTGCCTTGATCATTTCAGTTTCCTCTGATAATGGTAAAATATAACATAAATTTCTGAACACAGTTATTCCATTTAAAATGTTCAACTAATGATTTCATATAGACAGTAATCAGTTGAGATGATGCACTATTCAATCCTTATTATAAAAAATGGTAGAATTTTTTTACGGTAGGTATATGTTAAATCTTATAATTAATATAAAAACGTAGTTGATTAAAGGTTAAAGACTGCAAAATCATCCTTATCATGCGCTAAAAACCCGCTTACCTTTATTTCTTCTGTAATTAAAAGATGGGATATTATGATAATGAACATATTTAACTATTTTTCCTGTTATTTTTCAGTTAGTCTTTGGCCTTGATTATTCAAATCAATACATTTTTTTTAAAGAGTAGTTATTTTTACCTTTATTTTTAAAGTCTAACAGAAATAATTAATTTTTGTAATTACTTCAAGAAGTTGGAAAAATTTTGCTATATATATATATATATATATAAGGTATCCACGAATTCACGTAATAAAAGAGAGAAGCATAATAATATACAGTTGCAATCTATTCTTAATGATAGAAAAGGAATTAAATATTACTTGTCCACAATGATTTTCTTTATGATGAAGAAAAATTATCACATCCGTATGCTTCAGTGTCAATCTGACACAGATATACTATCCAGAATAGCATAAACTGAAAGACTGACGACGTTCACTCTGCAGTCCACCGCTAGCAAAAGAAATATCGTCATATCTTTGAAGGGATCCTTTCATGTTTCATTCATTGAATGACCAGAAGAATCTCTTCGATCTCTCAGTTTTAAAGTATATATCGACTCTCTTGAAGGAGATGAATTGGCGCATAGAAATAGCTAAGTTGAAAACTAGGTGAATAAAATGTATGCCCAGTTTTGCAAAAATTACGGGAAATATGCAAAGTTAACGGGATAATTTTGACTGCATCAACATACAGTAGTTCATCTAATTACATTTTTAATAAGATCTACAGAAGTCCCTTCTATTTATTTCTTCATAAGTCACCTAAAAAGAAGTTCAATGAGTTTTAAGTCAGGAAAGCATATAGATTAAAAAAAATTTCTTGAAATCTAATAGTGGCGTTGCGTCATGCTTGAAGTGTCAAAAAGCGAAGGAAAATTCTTCCAGACTCGCATCTTGTGATGTTATCACGGTAAAAAGTTTGAATACTTCAACTAATTGAATTCATTATCATTGCTTGAGAATGAATAATTGCTATATAGCTCGAATTGTGTGCGTTTTCTTCAAAGGAGTATTAACTGCTCATCTAATTTTTCTATTTTTGAGATTATAAATGAATTAAGAGAATACTTTTTATAGCAAACTTTGCTCTGTACTACTTTTAAAAGATGAGAAACCAATAGTACACCTGTAGTAAACGGTGAAATCTGAAGTGTGCTTTGATTTTCTGCTTTCTGTGAGTCAGTGATGAGTTGAGTTGCTACAAAAGGAATTTCGTCTTTGGGATACTGAGATCATGCTTACGATGCGTGTTTAACGGACATTCAAAACAGAACACTTCAGATCATATAGAAAAAAGGCAATTTTTTTAATATTATGTCACGAAAATATTTTAAACATTTAGAATTTTAGAGTAAGGGCAGACCAGTTGTAACAGTTTTAGAAAAAAAATATTTTTTAATGTATTTGTGATTCCGCATTTTTAACTGTTTTTCTATAGTTTAACTATTCATTCAGGATATGCTTCAAAAAGCATTTAACATTTAAAAAAAAATTTTAATAACAACAATATTCTTTAAAACTTATCGGCTGTTATAACTAGTCCTTATCCGAAGTAAGTTGTAACAATATAAATAGCAAATATTTAAAATTATTTTCTATTTACCTTTCCTTTATTAATTAACGCAATAAAGAAATCGGTAATTATTATCGCTTTGTATAGTGATAATGGATGATATCGAATGATTTACAATAATTAAAATTATTTATGTAATCAAACATAAACCAACCTGAATCCGAATTACAGAAAATGGAATCAAATGACAAACCACACACACACAATGGCACACATTTTGTGCTCATATTTTGTAAATTTAGCATTCAGTCCGTTCTCCGTCTTTAGAATTGCCAGCCACGTAGACAAATTTGTAATGTCCTGGCTTCAGATATGGAGCGTTTTTTGTTCAAAATCTGATTTTGTTGAATAACCACCGTTTAAGTGGATTTGGCATACACTAAATCGTTTAAGGTCCAACATCTACCGATTTGTCTGGGACAAGAAGGGGGAGAGGGAGTGTCTGCCCAGGCGCTCTCCTTATTATATTTTACTGCTATTTAAAATTGCGTGGTTCGTTCGGAAATAACTAATGCTGTTTCATAATGAGATGTTACGCAGCAAAGCAGAAGTTGCTTCATAACAGAATCTTGCGCTATGATATAATATATTGCGAGAGTCACTGTATGTATCACCACGAGCTAGAGAAAAACCAGTTTTTTTTTTTTTTTTTTTTAATTATCTTGTTCATCCTTTTTACATCTTCGCGTACGAAATATAAAGAAAATATTGTAATCGTCAAAAAAAAAAAAAAAATGGAGCTCGAGTTTTGTTCGATTGTTTTAGAATCAGAGATTTGAGAAATACATTTTTGGTATTATGACTGTCTGTCTATGAACACAATAACTGAAAACTGTTTTGAGCTAAACGGATGACATTTGATATATAGATTTAAGATCAAATTATTCATTCCTATCAAATTTTGAATGATACATATTTTGAGGAAGTCTATCTGTCTGGCTTTTCGAGTACACGGGAATTCGATAACTGCAAATTGTAAAGAGCTAGGTAGATAAAATTTGGTATACAGGTTTAGCATCTAAAATATACCTTATTATCGAATTTTGAAAAAAAAAAAAACTTGTCAAAAGGTTAACCGTCTGTCACACATGGAATGTCTTAAATCTATGAAATTCGGCGTGTTACCTTGTGACTACTAGCATAGCTCAGTCCGAAATTTTGGTGTCATTCGGTCTGCTAAAACGGTTTTCAAAATATACATTCGTACGATAGATTCGTTAAAATTCTAGATTCACTTTAAATATCTATATTTCGTAACTATCGTTTGCATTGCCAAACAAGGCATTTGTGGTTTTACCCAAGGCGCATAATTTTATATAGTAAGTGAGAGATAAGGCCTTTATTGGAGAGTATGCAAGAAAGTTTCGGGGAAATCACTCACGTTGGCTTTATTTATTTTTTCGTTTGAACATTTTTTTGCCTTTCTCTTATCTTTTTCTTTGCTTTTATTCCTTATCAATTATGTCGTCATACTCATTTTTCCACCGCTTCTTTGTCAGATGAATAAGATAGGATTTTTTTGTCATTTATTTATTTATGAAGTAAACCCCTGTTAGACTTTTTCGGAGATGAATCCTTCGAGAGAGATCTCATATTTGAGAGTGTATGTTGATACTTAAAACAGAAATTTTGAAAAGTGTTCTTACGATAAGTTCTCCGAGAGTTCTTACAATAACTCTCGTAAGTTGTTATGTGTAACATTCTGACACATGGCGGAGTTTCGGACATTTTTATTGATTCATAAAAATATTGCAAAACGTAAAAAGAAAAAATAAATAAATTAAAGCAACTTTTTAAAATTTAATACATTGAAAAAGGAAATAAGTGAAAATATTTTTAATAAAATCAACTAACTTATTTTAACCCAAAATTTACGAAATAATTTTTCTTTATTTACTAATTTAAGAGTAATATGTTTTCACCTCTACCCTTTTCAGCTAGGTCCTGACTCTGCTGACGTAGTTGACCCAGTCATAAGAATATTGTTTAGTAAAAAAATGATTAAAAATTTTAAAAACCACTGAATAACAGGTATATCACAACTTTCACCTGTTACATTTTGCCCCTGATTCCCCTACATTTGAATGGAATATTTATAAGAAATTATTTTAAATTAAATGAAAAGGTAGATAAAAGATATTTTAATCATCATGAATATTGAATGTACAAGTTAGAATAACAGAATATTTTAAAAGTCATTTGTAAGAAATGATGATCCAGGTCTGACTGACTTAATTAATGAAATGAGAAAACAGATATTTAAGATTTGTGATATAAAGCTGTAATCCAGGTATAATTTTTCCCTTATAAAAATAAATATTTCATTAAAATTTAATAGCTATTTGAATTTATCAAAAATATGAGAAAATGATTATATCTAATTTAATGCGTTAAAATTTTTGATTGAACAGGAAAAACAATTACTTTATAAACAATTTCTTAACCAAGATTAATTTGTTATAAAAAATCCATTCAGAAGTACATAATTTTTTTCAATCTTAAAATTGTATTTGTGATTGTTTTAATACTTTTAACGTAATGAATTATGATTAATAGGAATAATTTTGAACCATGGGAATTCAAATTTCTGAAAGAGATTTCATGTCTTTTTTTTTACAGCACCTGAACGGGATTCAAAATTGGGGAGTCCACTCGGAAACGTTTCTACCTTTGCTTTAAAGCAAAATTCTAATATAACTAAATTAATTCACGCTAAATTAAACTAAGTGATTCTGCGATTGTAGGGATTCGTTCGCCAATTTCTAATTCGACCATAATAATTTGGGGATTATAATGATTACCGCAATTTGAATCTGATCGCTAAAATTGGTTATTTCGTAAATACTGAAATTTCGTGTCGTATGAAAATGATTTAATTTTATATTTCAAAAAACTTTAATTTCTTATATTTTCTGATGTTTTTAATTTAATCATTTAATCAAAAGTACAAATGCTCTTCATTATATATTAATATTTAATTTAATTCTCTGAAATTTTTTATTACCAATATATTATTTTACATAATTTAATCTTTGAGATTTGTAGATTAGAAAATTTGTAGAATTATAATTTGCTGCGTCAGTATAGAAAAAAAAAATTCGCGAAATTCAGGAATATCATAGAAAATATTGTGCAATCAAATTTTTAAAAATAAAGATAAATATATAAAATATTTTTAAAAATAAAGAATATATCATTTAAATGTATTAATTGCTGTCAGTGTCATTTCGAAAAGAAAAATAGCGTTCAATGCAATATTCATTTGGTCTTGGAGACAAAAAAAAAACAAAAAAAAAACGGTACTTTAAAAATACAGCTTTTTCCAAAGTAATACTGTGAGACAGATGTTGAATCATATGGAGGATATAAATGGACATTTAATCATGTTGTCACCATTTCAAGCGATGTATGATAACATTCTTCAGTGAAAATAGGACCATGTCTCATATACAGTAGTTTCAAATGCTTTAGATGATCTTCTGTTTCATAAATTTTGCGAGTTGCCATTTTCATATATTTGCAGTGCAGGTTAAACAGAAATATATATAACAGTAATTGATAATTCATTTTATACTGAATCAGAAAAGTAAATGTAAGTTTCATCTGCATAAAAACTTCTATTTGGAGCTCAAAGAACTCATGGATCGTTAAATTATCGTAATCTTATTAATCCAAAAATTCTGGTTTCTTACGCAGAAAAGTTTTAGGAAAATTGGCTATTAAAATCAAAACAGCTTCAATAATAATCGCTTCTTATTTTGTCAATTGGAGGAATTTTTTAGCTGTTTCACATGCACCAGTTTTCAAAGAGCATTTATGCTATTTGAGACAAATTTTTTTTATAATTTAATTGCTGATTCATTGTTCATATAAATTTAATTGCTGATACTTGCTAATGATGTGGATTTAAGGTGCCGGTTGAAAACAGCTTTGATATCATTTATACTTGACTATTTCATGGAGTGATAGATATTTTTATATTCTCATATGAGAAGCAGATTGTTTTTAAAATATTTTGCATATTCTTTAACTGTTAGTGTGTGGAAAGATTATTCTACATTTCTTTTATCTTTAAGTAATCATGTAAGAAATATACTTTGTTCATTCAAGAAGTTTGCTCGGAAATTTATAATTACATGCCAAGGTTTTGTAAATACTGTTAGAAATATATATATTTTTAGAAATATCTATTTTATATTTTGCCATTTGTTGTCAGATATAATATATATTTGCATTTCTAAAACAGAAATTCCAACAAGAAAATTCATGTTTCATTTTATTTTGTTATCATTATAATGATAACAAAATATATTCAATAAAAAATGAATATTTTGAATAATACGAAATATTGATATTGATTCTGCTATCTTAAAAGTAATATTTTAATAATTTATAATATTTATATTTATGTAGTAAGAAATCTGCAGAATTCCTATTACATGCATATACTTCATTTTAAAAATTACTTGAAGTCGCATTATTTAGCAAAGACAGCAATATTAAATGAACAGAGTTATTACGAAAGTCTGAAAAACGTGCCTCTCTCGCAATAACATGGGAAGTCTCGTGTCAAAATCAGAACGATAGTCATGGCAGAATCACATACTAATTCGGACCTTACACCCATTTTCAGGATTGTAAACTAAAATTGCTGTTATGCCTGAAATTATATAGTGATTTAATACGGAGAGCAATGCTTAATAAGCACTAATAAAGAAGCCAAACATAATACTGTGCTCAATATAAAGAATATAAAAAACTCTAGAGTTTGACATTTTCAATTTTCCAATTAAATATTAAAAGTACTTTACATTGTATAGAATATTAAATTTAATAGCACAATTGATAAAACAGACAGAATTACAAACATAGTTAGAAATTTGATTCCTATTATGTTTTCACTATGTTCTCTGAGTATCTTCCCATATATGTATATTATTTTATAATTAAGGAGATGTTTGGTTTTTATGCATTATTAAAATCTGAAAAAAACCTGGAAATATAACTAAATAATATTTCTTAAATTGTAAAAATTTCATGCAAAAAAAGAAGTAATATTTTAATGCATTGAAAAAATTAAAACAAATAAGTAAGTAGCTTTAAAGAGAAATATTAGACTATTAATTTTCTTGTAAAGACAAAAAGAATTTTTCTCATATTTGTTTAAAAAGAACATACTTTATTTCAGTTTTTCTTCTCTAACATTGTTTTTTCTTAGAGAGTTAACTGGAAGGATATACAATATTTGAAATTATAAATGAGAAGTATTTTCAGCATATGCATATTTTCTATAATATCCTGAAAATACAGTAAAATTTGTTTTATAAATAAAAATTATCTCAGTGAAATAAAAAACTGCTATTTTAAATTACTTAAACAAAAGCACATTTGAAAGAATTCATCACAAATTTTTTCTTACCATAAAATTAATTGGAAATAATTTTAAATTTTCATTGAAAAACTTTTGAATTGAGCAAAATCTAAGTTAATCTAATAATAAAGTAATTAAAAAATAAAATAAACGTATAACTATAACTTATGATGGTAAAAAAAGGTCATATATGAAATGAATTTAATCAGAATGATGACCATCACTTTAAGATGATTATTTTTTTATTTGGAGTTTTTATATTCCTAAAATCTTTGTAGTTTAAAAATTCTATATATAAGTTGTCGTTTCTAATTGAAATGTTAATGCACATCCTTTGGATATTATTTTTTAATATCAGCAACTCTCTGCTCTATATCTCTAAAGATACTATGGTGAATTCCATAGAAAAACAGTTTAAATCCTCATAGATATCATATCCCATATCATATCATTTCTAAAAGAATCCTTCTCTTTCACTGCATAACGAAAATAAGTAAATGGAAAAATTAATCGAACGGTATTTAAATAAAATTGATAATTTGAGAATACTTAATCTTAACTAAAACCGAAAGACAATGTGCGTTAGTATCTGAGTTGGCGCTCTATAGAATATACCACTTGATCTTGAGCTATCTAATTAGATTTAAATATATTTTTAATGTGAAAATTTTGGAATTTTTGGCATATCGGAATGCCTTTTTGAAATTTTAATTTGAATCTTAATTAAAAATTAAGCAACATTTTGGCTTTTCTAGAGCCCATTTTCGAAAATATTTTTGCCCAAAAATGATTTTTACAAATCATAAAATTAAAGAAATGATTAAAATTATCTTTTTAAAAATATTAATTTAATTTCTTTGTAGTTTTTTTCTACTTTTAATTAATTTGTAAACATATTTTTCAACTTTACTTTATGACAATATATTTCACTTCTGTAAACAAAATTAAATCATCTATATTTCTGCTTCAAATATTTCATTTTAGATTTTTTTTTCATTGTTGATTATAAAGGTACCCAAAATAAAGGAATCTGGCTGATGCATAATGGATGTGCGGGTAAATTATGAAGGTATGAAGATATGGCTTATTTTCTCATAATGAGTAAGTTTCTTCTTAAAATATGTTTGTAATAAACTCTTTGAAAATTTGTAATATAAACAGTTAATTTCGCAGGGAAGCAATAATGAAAAATTAGAATTCATCAATTTTTAAATATTTTCAACGAGAAAGGTTTTGTTTAGTTGCAATTTAATCATTTTTGTTTCAGGCTCAAATTGAAATTTTAGATGAGATTACAGAAAATTAGGAAAATGTACAGAGTTAAGAGCAAAACAGTATAAGGCCTAAAATATATAAAATATATAACAGTATAAGGCATAAAATAGTATGGTTACAAGATCATCAAATCTGTATTTTAAAAATACTTTGCTTAGAAAGTTATTAAGAGCAACCCACATAAAATATTTGGTTGAAAATTTTATCATTCATCCATCTCGGCGATGGACTCCTGCGGTTAATAATTTATATAATAAGGAAAACAATAACTTGTGAGTATAATATAAAATAAAAAACCTAAAATTTTCATTTTATATAATTAATTGACCAATATCTTATTTTTATAGATTTTTTTTATTTATTAAAGAAGCGTTTTGAAAAACCTCAATATTATTTGACAAATACGTCGTCCCTCCAATATATAATTTATTGATTTGTTTCCACATATTTTCGATAGTTTTATTTCTTTTGAAAAGAGAATCCGTAGTTACAAATATTAATTAAAAATGTGCATCTGTTCTTTAGATAACAGCCTAGCAATTGTATGAGTGTTTTTTAAAGTTATCTCTTTTTGTTCTATAGTGTATTTTAAAGTAGAAAATAGATAATATTTTACCAAGCAATTCAAAATTCATAAAAATATTTTATTTCATTTTCCTTTTCACAAAAAAATTTTTATTTTAAAAAAATATATATTTTACAAATTACAAAAGTTGCCAAATTTTTATATCCTATACTGATAACGGTATCTCAGCTGACAATTATGTTTGTTGTCATACTAAACATTTTCTAGTGTATAATAGAAATTTTCTTTGTGTGTGTTTAATTTGCATTGAAAAGGATAATCTATCTAGATACAAGCCTTATCCTTGATGTCTAGCTACAAAAAATAGTAGAACTTGTACATATGTGACATTAAGTTATTTTTTTTTTATTTTTTTTAGTTAATTTTATTAATTGCGAGGAGAATTATTTTTTTTTTGCTTTGATCGTTCTTTCCTTTGATCTTGATAAAATGATGAAACATTTAGCTAAAAATTCAAATTGCAGGGCCATTAAAATTACAGAGTGCAGAAACATTAATGAAGGTGCTTATAAATGAGATCAATTAGCACTTGTCACAGTGTAGTTTCCACTGATTTGCATATCTATTGAAAATCCGTTGAAGCGTGACAAATAGAACTTGTAAGACAAATGCTGTGCACCTCTATCTTTTGGCAGGGGACCACCTCAAGGTCATAAATGTATATGTGATCCCCCATCCCTTCATTGTGCACGATTATTTATTTATTTTTTTATTCTTCGCTTCCTGAACGATCTAGCTCCTATTGAACCCTTCCTTCACTTAACCCTTTCAGCCCAAGTTCTACTTTAAAAAAATCCACCTCCCCCCATCCGCTTGCGTGGTTTCTTTTCTCTTTACGGGGAAGGGGTAACCTTGGAAACAAACTGCCGCGGACAAAAGGGACCAAGGGAATAAATATTCCACCAATATAACTAGGATAGGCTTTTTGAACATAACGGTTAGGTTGCGACAAAGGGTAGTGCCTATAATATGCGTGATGTCGGGAACGCGGCTGTGTGTGAATGAGGATGTGTGCCCGTGGGCATGATTCCTGCTGACGTTTTGATTCTATCTAACCAACGAACGAAAACTGTCCAGATGGTTTGTGATAGGGTTGAGCCTTGTTCTCCCACTTGCCTTCTTACGGAATGGTTCTAATATTTTTATTATTAATAAGTATTAAGAGAAACTCAACTTATCATATTAAAATCATCTTGAATTAATCTGTTTAAAGTCAACTGGTCAAAAAAATCATTATGAACAAAATAAATAAACAAATAAATTGCTGACTTCATGTTGAATTTTAAATTGTATTATGAGTTAACGTTTCTTTTAAATATCTGCTGCAAAATTTGTCTGTTAAATTTCAAATTTATAACGAATCAATAAAAATAACATACGATTCCTTATTTTAAGTAAAATGAAATCTTAACAATAAAGAAATTAACACAATAACCTTTTAATTCTTTTATATATAGCTTCTAGAAAATCAATCAAGAATAATTGGTGAAAAAAGAATTAATAGGTGAATTAAGAAATCTAACAGATTTAAAATCTAATAGATTTATAAGTAATTATATTCTAGTGGACTCAATTTTATAGTTTTATTTGTAAAGAAATATTCTGTAATTAAAATATAGATACTTTTATATCATTACTTGATTGTATTCATTACGCATTTTTATTTCCTGATAATTTCAACAGAATGCTAATTACAATCATATTTTCATTATCAATAATCACTTTTATTTCTAAATTTGCATTTTCTCCCATTTAAATGCAGTAATTTCTGATTTAATCGTTTTATTAATTCTAATTTTTTTTTTCCCACTTCTATTTTTTTAACTATTTTTTTTTTCTGAAAAATTCCTTTTTTCTACCAAAAATTGGTTCCTTTAATATGCTACCATTACGAAATTGCACTATTTAGTAGACATATCTTTTTTTTATATTTTGTAATTAAAGGTTCATATACTTTGAAGAAGTTTCAAGAAGATAGAGTATTAAGTAAGTAATTATAAATGATTTAAAGTAAAGAGTAGAATCCCTTAAGCAATTAGATGTAAAGCATTTGTGTTTATTTAGGAAACAAAATGAAATGGGATTTTTAATATATATTAGCCATTTATTAAATAATGTTATTAAAATCTTACTGATAGCGCGTTTGGAAATATGCAATGAATTCGCATATCATTCTGCATCATCTTATAAACATTAAAGAAAATGCAGTCGATTTCAGTAACTAGTTAAAAAATGAATAATTATTTGATCACAACTAATAGGCTGGAATATTGAAAAATTTCTGATAATGTTATTAAATTTTATGAATCATAGTAATTATCATCGTAATAATTCTAACATCGCATATTTCAACTTTTATTTTTGTATTACCCTATAAAAAATCTTTGAAATAATTTTAAAAGAGAAATTTATATCGATGAGAGAAAATTAAAAAATAGAGTAAGAGAAGTCTATATTGCCTTTTCTAATAATATAGTTCATATTACTACATTCTGGCCTTTCCAATTCATTAATGCTTTTAATGAATTTATCTTTTACGATTATTACATTTAGAATAATTATTTCAATACCCATTCCAAAGGAAAAATGATTTTATTTACAAATCAAGTAAGCATTGACAAATAGATCCCAACATATAAATTATAATTATGTTCCCAATCAAACACAATTATTATTTTATAATATAAGGCTTTTAGCATAGTTTAACAAATAAATTTAAATTTATCCAAAAAATAAAAAAATAAACCCAAAATATCTGAAAAGAATATTTTACATGAATTAAATAAAAATTTGTAGGCTGAAATGTTATAAAATAAATTAATGACTTTAATTAGGATTATTAATTTAATAAGCTACAATTTTATATCACATATAATTTATTCCTTTTGTTTGCATTTTTTAATTTATAGATTTTTGCATGCAAAATCAGACAAATAAACAGAATTTAAAATATGAAATTTTAAGTCAAAAACTAGACATCTATCTATATTTTAAAAATAATTTGCTATAATCCTCCCTTATGTGTTTTTTAGTAATAGTATCTAAATTCACATGATTATACAAATGGGCAGACAATCAAATCTCGACGGATTTGTTTCAAAATTTGATGCAATTACATATGATAGCAATTTGGCATATGATTTTATTACCATTTTAGTAATAAAATCATATGCCAAATTTCATTCATCTGGCTGAATGAAATTCTGAATTCTCCTATTCCTAAGTTTTAGGAATAGGAGAATCTGCCAGTCCATTACTCTGGACTGGCAGATAGAAATAAAATTGATATCATTAAAAGGTAATTTTAAGATAATACGAAAAATCATTTTTGTGAAAAATAGTTGAAAGATATGAACATCAATTTCCACAGACAAATTCTGTGATTATCCACTGGCAAAGATTAAGCTTATTTACGTGTGTTCTATTTCTTTTTCATTGACTTTTTTACATATTCTTTCCTCTGAATGAATGGAGTTCTTGATAGCACAGTGAGTTCTTTTCAATTCAATTAAAATTACCGTTTTATCTATTCCACTAAAGTTTCATTCAACGATATCCTATTTATCTTTAAACATTTGTCATTTACTATCTACTTAATTATAATTTTTTGATAAAATGTTTGAGATAATTCAAATTAATATTAACATAAACATAAAAAATAAAACTTTAAATAATAATTCATTGTTAACGTACATATAGCAGTTACTTGTAAGCCGGAAAATGTTATTTTATACAATAACACATAACAGCAATTTTATTTATCAAAATATTTGGCATTTTGAAATTTTGACATGCAATGGATGAATATTAAACAATCAACTATTCTTTATTACAATAAATTGATTGTATGCTTTCAAAACATAAAAATGTAAGTATTTTGACACATTTTCGTTTTATCTTTTCTGTATCAAAAGTTAAAAACTGCAAAATTGAAACGGATGAATTCTCAGAGCTAAATGAATTAAAAAGAAAACAAAGACAAATCTTGGACTAAGTTTAGACTAAGTTTTTTTCTTCTTTATAATGAAATAGGAAGAAAGTTGTATTCAATGGACGCTAATATTTTTTTTCCCATTCGCTCTTATTTGTCAAGGTGTACCGTTTCACTGAATTAATATTTTCCCTTCAAATTATCGTCAACTTTTATAAAAATAATCTAGGTTTAGTTTTGATGTTACTATCGGTCGTATCAAAAAGTTTTGTCTTTTTTTTTAAAATTTTGTATTTTTAGGCAAAAATCAGAGATAATTAAGAATCCAAAGCAAAAAAAATCTGTATTATATCCTTTTAAGCGAATATAACAACGATATAATTTTAATATCCATTTAAATATTATCATCATTTAAAATATCATTTTATGAACAGGATATCAATTAAAATTAAATTATTTTAATTAATTTAACTTTTTGAATCAGCAGTTTCAAGCAACTTGAATAGTTTCTCCATTGAAAGTTTAAAGTATAATAAATGCTATAAAAGCAATCAATACGTGTGACATTGCAATTACTTGATTTACTGCATCAGTCATCTAAATAGCTGAAGAAATGCTGCACTATATGATAAAAAGTGCATGTATCTTTCGTCTAACTTCATATATTGTGTTATGATACTGCATTTATATTGTTTACGTTTGCTTTTTTTTTGTGACGAAAAATAAACTGTATTTTATGAATAAAAAAAAAGAGATCATATGAAAATATTTTTATTAGTAAAAGTTTATTAGTTATTAAAAGCTTGGAATGGAAAATTCTACTGGCTGTTTATGATCCTATATCATAATACGTAGGAATTATTATAAAAGTTTTAGAAAACATCAATTCATATTTATCTGTTAGCTAGCTTTTAAATATATAAGAAATTTAATATATTTAAGTGAAATTGATTAATCTTATTATAAATTCTAAATTATAACTTACCCCCAAAAAGCACACTTATCCAAAATTTTTAATGTACTTGGAGAATTATGTTAAGTGTATTAGACATAGTTTAGAGTTAAATCTCACAAACCTCACAAATTAAACTTATAATTTTATGTAAGAATTAAAAGTATAAGATAGATTAAAACCCAAGAAAATAATAGTAAAAAAATATGCAATTATCATAAATGGTCCTTAACGTTACCAACAGAAATAGCCTGCGACTTTATTTTGTATGCATAAATTCAATTCAGTAATGTCGTAATTTTGTAAAACTTTTTCTCTTGATAAAACTCATACATTTCTTAAATATTCTGTATAATTATATAAATTCATTTGCCATCGTCTAATCAAAAATTTTTTGAAATGAGTGCAATTTGATTTAAATAAGGTTTTGATAAGAATAATTCCTAATTTCTATAGTATTTTGAAGAATTTAATCAGAAATAAGTTTGAATAGAAATCAAATTTTAGAAAATGCATTAGAGCTCTTGACAAATAAATTTTTCATTAAATCAGTATTTAAAAAATAATTCAAAAACTTAATTATTGAAATTTTACGGTTATTGAAATTTAGCTCTTGAAATATGTATACCATTTTTTTTATGAATTTTATCGATATAAAGATTATTTTTAATTGTCACTATTTGAAAACAAAAATTACTCAATTTAAATAAATATATCAACACTTCTTTAAGTAGTTGAATTAAAAATTAGAAATGTGAGAAATCAAATAAAAACAAACGAAAATTTATTTTGTTCCAAAGCGAAAGATTCTTTTATTCTATTCGGCATACTTGGGTGCGCTTAGCTTGCTCAGTCCTTTTGCAGATACTAATAAGAATTTACAATTAGACGAATGTTCCATACATTCTGACATTGATCCGCCATTTTCTTTTTATCCTTGTGAAAATGTTCACTTTTATTCTCCACTAATACCCTTTCAGATTTTCATGAAACGGCCCAAACGGCTGGACGTAGGATAAGGGAGTTAATTTTTTTTAAAAAAACATTGTCTTTAATAAATTTTGTAAAATATTTTAGTTATTTGAGGGGGGATGTAGCAACACTCCGGTAAATATACAATAGTTTAATTACAAATCAGTCATGAGAAGAAGTAAGAAAAATATATAAAAAAAAATTATTTTGCTTCACTATGAAACTTTCTTTTGTTTGATATTTTTCAATAAACATTGTTTACACAATCTTTTTACAAATTCTAGCAGTAATTTGACGTTATATGAGTATTCTGCCCTAATATTGGGCAGAATACTCATATCTCATATCTTTTAAGATCCAATTAAAACTGTTTATCTTAGTTTTGTGCATTGACTTTTGGCGCGAATTTCGCATTTTTACTAAATCTATCGTGTCAACCTTGGTAAGATATTTGGCAATTAACTCATGGCGTATGATTAATAATATCTGAAAATCGAATTTATCTTTTAGATAAGATTTTCCATCCCGACTGAAACAAAAATATTGACCAAAAATTACACATGTAATCCAAAACCCTATGAAAATGTGATATATTTAAGTAATCCCATTTTTGTGTTATTGCGTTGACATATTTCTCATACAAACTTTCCCTTGTTGAATTTGGTTCAAAATTCGACAGGTATCTAGATTATAGATATTAATTATGCGTACCGAATTTTATCTATCTAGATTTATTAGTTTTATAGTTATCGTGTTAACACATTCAAAGAGCCGGATAGACAGAATTCCTCTAAACAGAATTTGCTCAAAATTTGACAGAAACCTACAAATTCGGTATAAGATCGCATACCAGAATTCATCCGTCTATTTTAAGGCATTTTGTCTCAAACAAACATTTTCCAAGTATGCGTTTTTCGAATACAAGGAGGACTAGAACGTGGAATGTCGTCAAAATCTCGAGTTCGAATTTTTTGATGATTACTATATTTTTCTCTATTATTTTTTACTTTATCGTATACGTAGTATACGATAAAGTAAAAAATACTACTAATAATAAGTAAAAAATACGTACTACTAACTTTTACTTTATCGTATACTACATATACGATAAAATAAAATTTCATTTAGTGAGTTTTATTCAAAAAACATGTATTAAAAATAGATGACACTCCGTTGAAGAAATTCTGAAAATCTATTTTCCAATTAATACTTCAAAAAAGGCATTTCTTAAAAAACTGTAGCTTTAACAATATATAAAAGTTTATTAAATTTTTCTGAGACATTTTTATTTATAATGTTTTAAAGCGGAATAATACCCTATTAGAAAAAATTTAATTTTAATTGTTGCTTCTTACTCACATAACCTGGAAAATTCTTTTCAAAATAACATTTTTCTGATGAAGTTGTACGAAGTGTTTTCGAAATTTAGCAGTATTCTACTGTTTGCAGTTTATTTTAAGAATTGGTTAAAAAAAATCTTTCAACTGTATTTTAGCAGTTTTTCTGTGATTTTACTTCTAAATAATATATTTTTTATTTTTTAATGTTTATCATCATACAGCAGTACCAAATAAAAGAAATTTAATTTTAAGGGTATATCAAACACAATAATTTTTTACTTAAAATATCTTAAATTATGTTATTTACATGAAACTTAACTCGTATCTTATCAATTATTATTATTATTTTATCAGTTATTATTATTATCTTATGCATTCATAAGATAATTATCAAATTATCTTATCAATTTCATTACTGTTAAGGCAAGGCTTATTCTTTACTAACAATAAACTCATTTATTTATCTTTAATAGTTATCTTCCATTTATCATTTTTTCCAGCACTGATTATGTAAAAAAGTTGTAATAATTTAGCTGTAAATTACTATTTATACTAAATCTATATGTCAAATCCGTACTTATGATAAATACATATATATTTAATGTGCAGTTGATCTAATTTTCATTTTTCCATTCTTATGCTCATTTTTTTTCATTAATTAGATTTGAAAAGCAAACTATATCTTATCTTTCAAAGATCAGTATGATTAAAAACGTCAATTAACAATTTCGTTATGATTAAAAACGTCAAAATCGGTCATAAGACTAAATAGGCAAAAGCTGCATCCTGCTTTTTAAGAAATATTATCAACAAGTGAATCGCTCTAAAAAACTCATTTTCTGCTAATATCTAATTTCAAATAGAAATATTGAAATTATATATATATATATATGGGGCGTAAAAATGCTCTGTTGAAAGTTCCAATTTTTTTTATATAAAATTAACAGAAATCGACGTAAAAAGATTTAATATCACTGCTGTAAAATACATTTGGCATTTTTAGCTATAACTTCTACATCATACAATAAGGTATTCTTAACAAATGAATAAAGGTTTCATTTGTCGAAAAATGGCGGAGATGCATATAAATGGAAATTTACCACTTAAAATATTATATGTTTGTAATAGAAAATATCTCGACTCTGTATATCACAGCAACGAGAGTTCTTTTTTCCTTTGTTAGTATGTAGAGGTCACCATGACCACCCGAAAAGTTTTCCCCCCAAATCATGATTCACTACCTCTATAATTGACTTTATTAACAATGCTAGATTCAATGCATATGGCGCTTTGTTCCCTTCACAATAGCACACTACTTAAATCATTTTCCAAATGAAATCTGAACTCATTTTTGAAGGAATGCAGAATCCCATTGATTTTGGGTGCAGGTAATGTACTCTATTGTCAAACGTACACGTTTTTACCGAATTATAATTAAATAGCATTATTGCATTAAATAATATTTTCAATAACATCTCTACCTTAAAAATATAAAGCAAGAAAGTTTTCTTTTTTTAACTATTGTCATACCTTTACACTTTTTTGAATTAAAGAATCCAAATCCATTTTCGAGTTTGGAATAATGACTTCAAGCATCATCAACCGTAAACAATAGTAGCTATTTTTCCGACTCACTAGAGAATGGAATAGCAGTATGAATTTTCTATCACGACCATCATAATTGAAAAGAATATAAGAACCCGTTCAATCATTTTGAGCATAGTTTTACTCATTACTGTAGGTAAATATTAGTATTTTTTTCCGGTTTATGAAGTACCCAAAGAGAAAGTGTAGTAATTGCCAAAAAATTCGATCTTCATATTTTGATGAATCTACAGCTTTTATACTTCCCTAAGATTAAAAAGTAATATTTTTAGTTGTCTGTCTTCAAATGCGAGAAATATTTTTAAAAAATAGAATAAATTTAGCAAATGAAATTAGGTATGCAGTCTTTGCATCATAATTGTAGATTTATATCCGAATGAGGTTTATTTTTCTATCCATCCATATGCACGGAAACTTGATGATTCAAAAGCTCAGTGAATTCTATGGAGAAGGAATTTATAACCAGAACAGTAGATTTCTTTTAAATTTTAGACTAAATCTGACTAGAGAGTTCATTGTTAGTCAGTCTGATCAAAGGAACTGGGTTAAGAATGTGATCTTTACATCAAAATTTCAGATATGTATCAAGTTGTGGACAAGATCGATGAACAGTAAAAATTCCAGAATTGTAACTCGATTTTCTTTACTTTGCTGCGAAGTAAAATACATTATCGAAATATCATATTGTAAGAGTACACGAGAATGCCAAGAGCATAGGTTTCCCACTAATTGTTTATTTGACAACATTAGCTAGTACTTCTAACCTTTTGATCCCATAATAACTTTCGATAGTCTTTCTCACATACATTACAGATAACCTTTCCTTGAATATTTGAATGCTTTAAGATCTGAATCTTTATTCTTCTCGAAAATTTATTTCGAATTTCACAAGTGCTTTTAAATTCTATATTGCATATGGAATAATATTATCATTACTTTTAAATCTTTAGATCTTATTACTGATCTAATATCCTTACTTCTGGTGTATACTTCAAATAGCTATGGAATAAGGGAAAATGCTCAGCAATTCTATTTTGAAATAAAATCTTTAGGCAAGATTCCAACTTTTCTTTTCCCCTAAAAATAAGAATCATCTTCATTACTTTAAATTCTATAAAAAGAATTCTACCAACTCACATGGAAAAGCTGAAAAAAAGCTGTGCTTAAGCTAAAAAGATCCTTTATCTGCAAGAAAATGTAACTTTCTTGTTTTCTTTATTAAAAAAATTGGCAAAAAGTATTTTGTAATAAATAAAAAAATATGCATGTCAGAAAATTCATGATTTTTCTTGCAATGTTGCAATAATTCTAATTCTTGAATGTAGTAAGAGAATAAATACTTTTTTGTTTGACACAATTTATTTCCAAAATGGATAATCTTCAATTTTAAGAAAGCTTTTTAGAAAAGAGATAATTTTAAACGATTAGAAAATAGGTTCTCTATAGCTTATGAGAAAAATAAAAGTTCTTTTTATAAATAGTTGATATCTTTTCTGACAATAATATTTTAAAAGATTTTAGCTACTTTCATTTATATATCCCAAGATTTAAAAAAAAAATGTTTTCTTTTTTTCTTTTTATAAAATATTCACACTAGTTAATGTCAATTTAAAATTTTATATAAATATTCAAGAAGCATTAAATCTAATTATGTGCTGACTTTGAAATTGCCAAATAAAGAAATTCAATATTAACGCTTGTAGCAACTATTTATTATTTCTTTTAACTTTATTTTTTTTACTTAAAGAAGTTTCTTTTACCCTACGATTTTATGCAACTTAATGAGATATGCACAGCTAAATAAAAACTTATAATAATTTGAATTATTTAATTTACAAGATTTAAAATTTTTAATTAATAAAACATGAATATATTATCACTTTTAGATAAAAAAAATTATATATCAGTTTGCCAAAATATAGCATTGATACAAAATATTCAGTTAGCGATATCTTCTATCAAATTGTTCCATATTTTATCTATAAAATTGTTTTATGTTACATAGGATTATTATATATTATTAAAAGATGGCGTATGTCATTAGTGACAGCATTTGTTACATAAATATGATTTACTGTATTATTTTTCTTATATAACATTTCTGAAATAATAACGACAATACAAAAAATGGAAGCATTTTTATCGAAGTCATTCTATACTCTAATACATTTTTAAATTTATCGAAAGTTTATTTTTTAGTTTTAAAGCCTAATCTTCCTTATTTATTTATTTATTGTATTTTTATTAATCCGCTTGCCATTAATATTTTTAAGTAATTTTTATTATATATTTTTAATATATCTTGAAGAGTGAGATTATCAAATCTTAATAAAGCTACCAGAGGATAATTTTTTTTTTTCAAATTTTATTCTATTTATTGAGTGGTTTAAAGAAAAGATTTGATTGCAAAAAAAAAAAAAAATGTGGAATACTTTTTTTGAAATATTGCATATAATTGTTGAGATGACGACAATTTGATTATATTTTCAAAATAACAAGTGAGCATATCTTAACTTTTTTCTCTTATTATTTGCCATTCAATTTTTAATGCCATTAGATGTGTACTTAAAAACTATTTCTAAAATTTTATTCATATGTTTTTAAAATTTGCAATTTTAGTTTTGTAATTTTGTAAAATTTGTAACTTTAGTTTTTTGCTTAAATAATCTTTAATAATAAGGGTTAGTTTTAATTGCAGTCATCATTTATATATAACAACTAATAAATGATTAGCGTCGAATTTAAAGGTAAATGACTGACTTCGCTGAATAATTTTTAACTGTCATTCTTTTTTCAAAACTGTAATTTTATTTTTTTATGTAGCATTTCTCTATTTAAAGGAAATGAAGATTTTTAACAGTTCATTCTCAAGACCATAATTGTTTAAATAATTTAGAGAGTTAAGATCTGTGTATGAGCGAGAAAAAGAAAGAGATACAGGATGAGCGCTTGAGTGTTAGTATACAGGTAATAAAATGGACTGCATCATAAGACGTCCCCGAAGGAATTTTCCTGTTCGCTCTTATTTGTAATAGCAAGCTTATTCTTCTAGTATTACCATTAGTTTGGCTGTAAAAAAAATTCCTTTTATTCTCCTTGTTTATTGTCTCCAAGCTTATTCTCCTTGTATTACCATCAGTTTTGCTGTAAAAAAATTCAAATGTGCTTCATTTTAGCATTTTTGCTGAAATATTATCAGGAATATAAATGAATAAAGAATAAAACATATTATAGTTTGTAGCCAAACATGTTCACAAAATAACGAAAACTGCTTTAAAGGTATATTAATATTTATTCGAGTGCTTCTTTTCGTTGTATTTCTTTGATTTTAGTATGGCATGATCGGTCTATTTTTGAAAAATTCTGCTGTCTCTTACATTATATTACATAGAAGTATTAGTTTCTAAGACAAGCCGTCAAGTAAAAGTGACATCTAGCACTTTCGATCGTTACCTAACCACGACCCTGAGGTATATCTGCCGAAGTGTTAAGAATGTACGTAACATCACGATTAAAAATGAAAACGTGATAGTTCAACGGCCACTAATCTGGTCGATGACCTAGAGAGAAGTTTCTCTCACTCTTTCACTTATAGGTCACATCGAGGGATTCCTTTTTCCGGGACACTTTTTTGCTCTACCGGGTCAGGTGCAGTGAGCCTCTGTAGATGTCCTGCGGCCGCCTGTTTGGATCCTTGCTGGGATGGATGAATAAATATAACAGGGTTGTGAAGAAATATGAAAAGAGAGAAGAAGAAAAGGAAAAGCGAAAAGGGGGAGGAAAGAAAATTTTCCTGAAAAAAAAAAGAGAAAGAGAGAGAGAGGGGCGTAAAAAGCATTGGAGGTCACGAAGATCTCACAAAACTCTTACCGGAATGGTACTGGGACTACGTATCCGTACCCCCCTACTACTTCCGCCGAGTCCGCCGTTAAAATTACATCCGGGTATCGATGTGAAATTCACGACACGTTACCTATGTCGTTTTTATAAGAGGTGAAAAAGGACTATTGTTAAATTTTGAAGTTCTTAAACTTTCACTTCTTTTAATTTTTTTATTTTTTAAAACTAACATAAGCGTGCACTTTCGACTTGAACCGGTAAATTATGATGGCAATGTCCTCTATTCAGATTTAGAATTATTTAAATATCCCAATCCAGACTTGAAAACAGGAAATATCCATTAAGGGCAACAAGTTTCTAATCAACAGATGATGTGTTTACTATATAAGGATTTATTTCTGATTACCGTTTCTGATACTTAATTGATTAATTACCTCCTGCCATGATATTATTTATAAATTTAATATTTTGTATAAATCGCATTATGAGAGATAGATAATGCAAAAATTGTTCAAAACCGTTGAACCTAGAGATACCAAATTTGATACATAGTTCTTGGTAATAAGGGTACTATGAAAGGGATCCTCAAAATGTTAAATATATTTTTGATTCTTAAAATATTAATAGAAATTTTAATTGCTTTTTTCAACAATGTTCGTCCATAGTATCATGTAAAAAACATTTTTACATTTTAAGGATTTTTTAATAGCTTTTTATTGATTCACATTATATTTTCAAACAATTTGCTTTAATTTTGATAAGTTTCACAAAATTGAACACATTTTTTAAATAATACTTTTTTTAATAGAAAGATTTATAAATAACGAATATGAATGTTATGATAGATTGTGTGATATTACTATTATATATTTCGGTTTATTACTAAGTTTTTACCAGATTTCAAGATATTGGATTTTTTAACGCGATAATGCATTTTGCCTGACATCCTCTTTGTAAATTGCGGGGGGTGGGGGTGGATATCATCATGCACAGGGCCCGACTTAGCTTAATTGGGGCCCAGAGCAAAAACTTCTTCGGGGCCCCCTCTGCTTCATTACTTTAGTAATGAAGAACCGAACTTTATGGTGGTATTTAAATTTTTTAACTCATTATAGATATATAACAAGAAAATTGACTAGAGCCTAAAATAGCTATCAAGTCCCCCCCCCCGAACGAAATATCGTTCTGTCCATTTTATTGATTTTCTGACAATCTGAAACGTAAAATAAACTTTCTATTCGATTTGGGAGCTCTCTCTGAGGGGAATACGGAACAACTGCCCCGTATGCCCCTGCCTTAGTCAGGCTCTGATTATGCATATAATTCTATAGAATGATTTCATCAAATTACGTGATCTAAAGGTCGACTTATTAGTCGGCCTTACTTATCTTTATTAAGTCTAAAATAACAATTACAGCCAAAAATATTATTATTATGATCAAAAACTTAAATCTCTCCTTCGTTCTCTCTATTTAAAATTAATTCATGTAAACCTTTAAACTTTTCATTGCATCTTTCAAAAGCATATAAGGACATTGTTATGAAATTTATGCTCACATTTTCAATAAATACATTAACGAACATTTTTCTTATTCTATGAATATTAAATGATGTCTATTGTATTTATATGAGCTGAAATTTTCACCTGATAATAAGGCCTATACTAGCTCTCGTTAATTTAATGAGTATTTATTTTCTGCATTTAAAATATTTTCGGGGGGCAGCATACTTGTAAATGCTTTAGAATATTTTACTTCAATAGATTTATAATTTTTATTTAAAACTAATCTTACTGTTTTATTTAAAACTATCTTCTTCTCAAACTCAACTAATTTCACTAATTCTTAAGAAGAAAAAAAAAAAAAAAAAACCGTAGTCAGAAACATCATACCTTGTCTTTAAGAAATAATTTCCTATATTAAAAGCGAAGATTATCATATATTACAGCTTTAACAAGAGAAAGATTTTTCTATTATTATTTATTGTCTAAATATGAAGATAATTTGCATTCAAAATTATCTTGATTTCAATACTGAAATCATACTGATTATTTGTTTCACAGCAAACATTTTGTGATTACAAATTTTTTTTTATTTAAAATGCATTGAACGAATTTCTTTGCATTGAAGGAAACATCATATATTTTCTTCAAAATTTGTGTTTTAATAATAAATGTTTAATCTGAAAGTATAGTATGAATAAAAGCACAGCATTAAATAAGATAATGATAGAAACATTTAAATGCTATATTTTTAGAAATTTACCTTCGATTCTTATATTTATGCTCACAAATTATTTTAATCTTATAAATCCAATGTATCGTTCAATAAGGTAATAAATGGGATTAGCATAAAAATTGTTATTGAAATGTTTTTATCATTCAAGCAGAAATATATATCAGTGTTGCAGAAAATTTTTAGACGCTGATTTTGTAATGACCGATTAATTATTAAATCTAAAATTAAACCTAAAACCTATTTTTATTTCTAATATATTCATAGATTAAAATATAACTTTCTTCTCAAATCTGACGGTGAATGAAAGATAAATGAAATTTAAGTATATAATACTAAAAAATGTCTGATTTAGCCTTAGTGAATTCGGTAAATTTAAAGTTGATAATTTACTTTGAATATTAATGTATTTGCATCTTTAAGAATATGAAAGTGCGTATATTCTTTAGAATATAATACTAAAACCTATTATTTAAATGAGGGTTTTAAAACGCATACAGTTTTCATTTTACTCTTATATATCCGAGAAATCTGTAGCTTTAAAAAATACAGATTATGAATGAATCTTGGCTCGAACGTCTTGGAAATTTTAATACTATTATGCAGCTATATTCATTTCACAACGTAAACATCTCTCCCTCTTTTTCCTACCACCAGTTTCTATTTTAATCGAAAAAAAGTATAAAATAGGCAGGTGAAGAGATTAAGTCGTGTGAAATTTCTGGAGTTTGAGGTCATAGGGCTTTGAAACTACCCCGCACTCCTCCCCCTCCTATTCTGCTCCTCAAAGCAATGCCGATGCAAACCAGTCTAAAAATAAAACCACGTAAATATCTGCTGTAAAAAAAAAGTTCGAATGGTGTCATTGTCAAGGACTCCACATTGTTCGGTCAGGAGAAACAGGAAGTGTGTTGCTGTGCAAACGGTCTGTTGGTCTGTATGTGAGTAGGACGGAAGTGAGAGTGGCCATTGACATAGCCTTAGTACACCGACTGCCTTTCTTACCGATCACGACGAAGGAAGTCAGGAACTCAAGGACGAATGGGATCTTTTTGTTCGAGCACTTGCCCCCTCCAGTAACATGGTTCGAATACCTGAAGGAGAATCAACTATTTAGAAAAAAAGGGAAGAGGGGTAGAGATATGGACATGACCACTGAAGATTTTATCGCAAGGAGGACAGGTGCAAGAAATGACCGACATCTAAAAGGGGAGTGTTCTTTTCTTTCCAGTTCTTTCATTTGTTGCACAAAACGGTAGCTCTTGCTTTTAGAAAAGATCTTTGCTTTTTTTCCTTTATTTCATTTTTTTTCTGATCTTAGTAGATAGCTTGCATTTCAAAGATTATTGCCTCATAAAGTTATTATTTTGTGACAACCTACAATAAGATATTTACCATGTCAAATGTCGTTCCTTCTAAATTTTCTGTCCCAGAATCTTCAATTGCTGTAAAACATTATGCACCTACTTAGGTATTAATGAGGCTTCAAAGCATTAGAAATTGACCAATTTTTGAAAATTATTATTGAAAATAATAATTTTCAATAATAATTTTCAAAAGATAACAACTACACTTCCAATTTGCTGCATTGCATTATTATGCTAGCGTGAATATTTTGAATGCTCCTGAAGCATTATCATTAAAACTTACATTCGGAAAGATATATATAAAACGGCAAAATTAACTTAGCAAGCAAGTAAAAAAATAATTTCATTGTGAAAAGAATCAGAAGCAAAGGATTTCGAAGCGGGAAAATCAATTATATTATACTTAGATTGATTTCAAACTCTCATTTATATTCTGAGGAAGGGTTTTGTGAATCGTCTTTATTTTCAAAAAAAAATTTCTCTCAAATATTTATCTTGATTTTGGTATTTTAATTTTAAAATTAATGCGTGCTAGTTACACTTGCAGACACACATTTTGAAGTTTCCTTTAATAGATTCAACATGTTAATTATGTGATGTTCTCTAATCAGATTGTTTGAAACTATTTTTGTTCTGTAAATAAGGTAGAATTGTAGGTTATCACGTGCATGTCCTGGAAACCCATTCCTGTTTTGTGTTTCCTTTTTCAATTATTGCTTGTTGTTCCCTTAGTTGTCTTGACACCTTAAATGTGATAGTCACAGATGAAATAAAATTAATCGATGGTTCATTACTAACCGGGAAAATAAGAATACCCTTAAAGCGTTATATTCTTATCCTTATTATGCGCATTTCCAGGTAAGTAAAACTTTGAATGACCTTAAAACCCAATTAAAGGGAAATGCCTTTGAGATTAATGAGTGCTTAAATTAAGACGTTGCCTATTTTATGCGTGAATTCAAAAACTTTTAAGGTGCCTTGTGCCAAGAATTACAATTAAATTCAATAAATGCAATTTATCTACCATCTTCCTTTCTTCTGCTTTAACTGAAAGAAAAGACCAAGTATATTATTATTTGTGTTATCACGAAATTCCCAACGACACCATTATGATATCTTCACGAAATTGTCTTACTTTTAGAATATATCAATATGTTGTGGAAATATTGTATAATATCTTGTACTTATAACGCATTTTCCGTCCTGCAATTTAAATGAATTGAAAATAAAGGGGAAAAAAACGAAATATCTCAACGATAAATGATCACAATTAATGATTGCGGATGTGATCATTTTTCAACGGATACAGATATTATACTTGTAGGATATACAGGTGTGTGCCTCTTTTAAGCATATTTTTTCACGAACTCAAAAAGTATGCTTAAAAGAGATTACAATACCTTTGCACTAAATTCACTTTCTAACAACTATATTTTACTATTAACTTGTTTTAAATCACATAGTTTCAACATTTGATTGTTTGCAGCCCACGAATAGATTTTACCTATAATGATATTTAAATTCAGCAAATCTATTGCGTGTACATTAATTTCATAAATAAATGATGTGCACAATGGACTTATGCCGCTCAAATTCTCAAAACCATTTTCATTAAAACTTAGCATATTATTAGATTTTTTAGCGATTAATTGTTTTATCTACCGTTATAGTCCAATAGAATTATCATGAAAAATATCAAAATATGGAAACAACTATTTTATTAGTTTAAATTCTTGAATTGACTATCCATGATTGGCGCATTAGTTAAGAAGCTGATCGGATATATGAAAGTTCTTGTTGCTTCTTCTATTTATTCGAATATGAAGTTTACAAAGAGAAAGTATTATAATGGTCAATATAACCATATGATGTCAAACTATATGACGAATCTTCACATATCAGACTCCCTGAATACGAAAACATATTTTTGACATTATGTCTGTCTATAAGAAAGATAACTTAAATATGTTTTGCAATATACAGATCAAATTTAGTACATGGACGTGAGACAAATTTTGTAGATATCAATTAAATTTTGAACGAAATTCATTCAGATCAAATCTGCATGTTTGGCTGTCTATATAAGTTATTATGATTATTATAAAACGAAGAGTGTAAGGTGGACAAAATCTGATACAAAATATAATATCTAAAAAGTAGATATGTAACAAATTTGGAACCAAATTCGTCAAGGAGGATGATTGTCTCTCGGTCTGTCCTTTTCAAAATATGTAAACGCAGTGACTTGGCTATGAAATTTGGCATGTGATTTTGTAATTACAATAGTAGCTTCGAGTTAAAGTTTGGTTTTAAGAGGGGGAGCCAAAATACATATTATATTCTCTAGTACTTTTGCATTAACCCCCCATCTTTTTTGTATCCGCCTGTTCTCGAAAAACTTTAAAGAATAATGCTCGCGAGTGTAACCGTCATCGGGAAGTGCCTTTAAAATTAATACTAAGGACAAAAATTTTAACTTTAATTTTATTTGTCAACACTTTTTTTCTTCAGAAAATTAGCAGTTAAAAATATCTTAAATGGAAGAACAACATTTTTCAAATAACATTATTTTTTGGTCTGTGAATTTTGATTGACAGAAAAGTACTTATAGTTGTTTTTCAATGAATTTCTTCTTCATTTTTTTTTAACAAAGTCAGTTTCAAAAAAAAAAAAAAAAAGAGACATTGGTTTGAAAATTTTACCAGTTATTTTATTCTACGTAGCTCGTACTTAAATAAAAATTTAAAAATTTGTTCTAATAAGAAAAATGAAAAATATTTTTTCCATATATTTTCTTTTTTCTGTCTCTAAACACGAAAATTCGAAAAAAAGAAAAAGCACTATATTGATGAAATTTAATATAAAGACTAGAGATCAAATTTGAAGATTTCTGTCAAATTTTGCTCGAAATTCATTCAGAGAAAGTCTGTCTGCCTGCCTTAATATAAATTAATATGATAATTGCAAAATGAAAAAATCTAGATGGATTTTATGATTGCATTTATAATTCTGAATCAAATTTTGGTTGTAATAGGAAAAAATTCCTGGTAATTTTGTATTAACCCCATCTCAACTATTAATCGGAAAAAAATTGCCAGCGATTGCACTTTAATAGGAATTTTCATAATTATTGTTGACCAATAATATAACGTTAATAATAAACATTTATTACTGAATATATGAGTATGAAATCTGAGGCAACCCATATCGTTTTTTTTCTTTGTTAATATTAATTTGGTAGGTGGGATCTTAAGAAATTACCAAAACATTTAAGTTCTTCAGAAAATTATCCATTATATATCAAAGAATTTCTTTTATATGGATCACTCTGCTGTTTGTCATTAAACGTTTTTCCTTTATTAATAGCATTCAACTTTTTTTTTTTTTGCAAAGCTAGCTTTAATCTGAGTTTTTTTACCATTTACAATGAACAATTCATTTAATTTGTGGTTTTTGCTCCAACGAATTGTCATGAAAAATGATTTGCAACATTTCTCTGGACGTTTTTTTAAATCAAAAGGAGGAGAAAAGGGTTGAACAAGTCAAAAGTTGACGGAGTCATTTCTAGTTAAAGTGATTTATGTAAATGACCTACGTCAATTCATATTTGATATACATTGGACATTGATCTTGAACTGACGTTAACGTAAGAACTTGTCTTACGAACAAATCTTTTGCTATTTGAAACAAAAATTTTTTTTTCTCATACTTTTTTTTTTTTTATTATTATTATTATTTGATTTCTCATATTTAACTGCACATTATTTAGGTTTTTTTGTAAGTTCTCAAACTTTTTCTAAGTTATTTAAAAGTTCTTTTTATCCTTATTTAAATCATCAATGTTTTTTTAAATGTTATTAAAGTAAATCTGAGTTATATTGCAATGATTTCTTTTGAAATATTAATATTACTCATATTTATTTGATTTATATAAATTATTCATTAAAATGCTTCTTATTTTTTCATGTTAATTTATATATATATATATATATATATATATATATATATATATATATATATATATATATATATATATATATATATATATATATATATATATATATATATATATATATATATATATATATATATATATATATATATATATATATATATATATATCAATGTGAAGTAAAATCTTTCACGTTTCAAAAGGCACAATACAAATAGTACAATGAAAATTTTAATATTTCTTTTTGAATTTGCGTAGTCTGTGCTTTAATTACTTTTGAATTATTAAAAGATAATTCGAGAAGCGTTTTTCAGCAACATTTCCCTTTCTCTTTTGAGCTATAACAGTCAAAAACTTGCCAAAAAGGAATGCTTTTACTGGAAATAAAATAATTTTCTTTGTTTGGATTCATCTGCAAGCAAAATTAATGAATAAGAATAAAACCAAATTTCATATGCAGGCTGTGGAAAACAGATAAATTCCTCGAAAAAAACTCATCGATGTGTTTATTCTCTTGTAATAGATCAGCATCTTGAAAATGTTGCAAGCAACTGAGAATCTAATAGGGATTGACAATAAGATTTTTTTTTCAAGTTTCATAGTATATAAACATATTAAAACTCGAGAGATGTTTTTCTGGATATGCACTTTGTGTAATCCATTTTCCATGTATTCATACTAATTATTGATCGATTTTCGTCCTCAAAGAATCAAAATATCATCCATCACTGTCTTCTGTCACATTATTTATTTATTTATTTTTGCTGAATTAATCTTTCTACTCTTACACAATCTATATATGAAATTTATTGATTTCATTTGTATATTCATCTGCTTTAGTTGCAGATAATTCCAAACAGGGAAAGTTATTTTATGGCAACAGTATACATAATGTTTCAATTACTAAATAAATACAAATTATTTTTGAAAAAATTATTATTTAGTATAACTAACCTCTTTTTTATCTTCTTTTCTGGTTTATCCATGTTGAAAACTGCTTCGTGGGAGTTTCAGTTGTTGAATCTATGATGTGAATTTATACTATTCATTGAAAGCTGCTAATCCTTTAAAACCTAATACAAAAGTTGAAAGAAATATGTTTAAGAAACTAAACTTTCATAGATATTTTTATAAAGTATTTCAACCAGTCAAAATAATTTACATAAATATTGCAAAAAAAAAAAAAAAAAAAAAAAAATTATTTATTAACAGGTTTTGAAGGCCTTATGAGAATTACTCATAAGGAGCTAGTAGATGTTATTTAGGGAAATTTTTTATAAATAGAGGGACGTTTTTTAATAAAAAAGTTTAGAATTATCTTTCACCTAATAGTCAAAAAGAACTTATGGTTTTCCTCATTTTGCTAATTTCTAATAAAATTTAATATTTGAAAATTCGAATAGTAACATTCACAGAAACTTTACATTTAATTTTATTTTTGTTAAAAGGATATTTATTTCCATTAATAACTGAAGAATGAAAGAATTCATTAATGTATGAAACTATACATATGCTTTAAAATGTTAACAAATAATAAAACATTTTAGGCTTCTTTTCATGATATAATTTTATATTTCTTAGTAAGATATATATTTTTCTCCTATTGGGGATGTTAATTCTTTTAAATTTGTCTGCAGAAAAGTACACAGCAGTTTAGAAATCATTATTTATTTGTAATAAATTATTTGTCTTCATTTCTAAGTTTTTTTTCTTTGTTAATTTCCTATTGCTTTAAATATTATAAATTTCAGAAAAATTAAGAATATTTAGTTCAAACTGTCGCATCGAAGGTAAAGCTTGCTTTGAGTTAGTTCCATGTGCGAGAGCCTTTTTAATACGTTTCGCGTTTCCATAATCTAGTGGATGCATAAATCGCAACACGTGAGAAAATTAGAACATGCAAAAACCACGCGCATAATCAACGTGACTAAAAGTAATTCATCACTACCTGTCCGGTGAAAGCCAGGACAATCAAAGACCTTTACTTGGAAATGAATGTTTCTTTAGATTTCGCAATAGAACAATATCAAAAGTAGTTTAATAGTGTTGTTTAGATATGATTCTGAGTAAATTTTGCATAATTTTGTCCCTGTAGACGAAGGACAGTTCTAACCTTCTAGAAATGATATTCTAAAAAACAATTTAAAAATTTTCTACTAACAAAAAATATTTAAAAAAAAACCCGGTTTTGCAAGTTTATTCTAATAAAGCAACTTAAAAAAACATTCCACTAATAAAAAAATTATTTCTATTTTTATTTTTTGAAAATTTATTTATGCACTCACAGACTTTATAAAAAAATGATTATTGAGGTCCTAAAGAAAAATTATCCGGAATCCCAATTTTTTATTTTTTTATTTCTGAGGTTTCTTTTTCTTTTTATTTTTTACTTGGAACCTATTTAGGATAAAATATTAGAATTAGCAATCAGATTTAGCTCAGATGATATCAATAATCCGAAAATGACTTTTTTCATTTTATATTATCAGTCTTGAAGTTATAGTATCAAACAGTTTTTTAGATTGGTTTTGTTGACATTTGACGGCTGATCTACATTTTTCAGCAGTGTATAATTTTCCTCTTGTATAAATTTTCCAACATAATGCATTCTGGAGAATTCTACATTCGGGATTAACAGAAAGTCAATCATTCTCTTTAAATGAATGATTTCAATAATTATTTTTGCGAAATCTAAGTATTTATCACATTTTAAAAGTGAAGCTTAAACTAATGTATTTTCAACGTATACAGCTTGGTGCATGCTTCAGACTATTTATGAAAGCGATCGGAATATTTCCTTGCTTTCCTTGCTCCGCCCAACCCAGGATTATTGCTACAGAAAAACCGTCTGTAAAAAAATATTTATCTCGACTGATTTCGAACTCATAATAATAAAGCTAAATAAAACTTATTTTTATTAAACGTAGTAACATCCAATCATATGCAATGAATCCGGTTTTTGCTTCCTTTATCTACTTCTTCTTCTTTTTGGGTATTCAGAATGTTGAATTTTGTGCATCTTATACATAACAGTAACTCTTCCGTTTTCAAATATTTAAAGTGGTATGTTCGATAATACATGATGGAGTAAGTTTCAGCCATGATTCGTCATGAGCATGCACTTTTTTAATAGCACATCACAAGTCTAATCTTTAACACATTCATGCAATTTAGTATATAAAAACCTCTCTGTAACTTCATTATAAATGTATTTTAAAATTTTGATGAAATTGTTCAGAACGTTTTTACTGTTTGATCTTCCGCGAACTTACCCCAAATTCTTGAATATAACAAGAACTTCTTTCCTTTTTTGGTTTGGACATACCAAAGTTTACATAGAAACATCCACTTATTCTTTAAGCTATGTAGTAGGAGTGAGACTGTTTTATTAATTTTTTTTATCCAACTTGTTCTTATCTCCTTGTGGAAAATATAATTTAAAAATGATAAATATATTCACATTTTATCATTTTTAATCATTATCATGTAATTTTAATTTTTCAGCATGTAATAATTAACATTTTTAGACATCAACATATTAGATTTAATTAAAAAATAATTTAAATAAAAATATTTTTTAAAAAAATGTATGATTTTTCCTCTTTCTGTTTTCTACATTAGATAAATTTCCTTCAGGATTTAATGTTTCGATTTTGTCTGTAAAATATGTTCTTTAACATATTTTTCGGAAAAAAATTTATCTATTATTACAAAGTTGTGAATAAGTAAGACAAGTTCAAATGCAACAGTTTATTTAGAAGTAATAGTTCATTATTATAGGTGAATAAAATTTACCATTTCTTTGGTGTTTCAGCAACAGGTATAGACATTAACTAAAATGTCTAACATTATAATATATTTTAGTGTATAAAATATAAAACTGCAACATTATAATTTAATTACTACATATTTAAAAGGATAATTAATTTTTTTCTTTGTCATTATGGCACTGGAAGCAAGTTCAATACACTCAACTGTTGCAATCTAGTTGCAATAGTGCTCCTTTTTCCAAGATCACATATTCATGAACTAAGAAGGCTGTTTTCAATTAATATCTTGTAACCGGTTACTCATTTGCAGCAACCTATTTGAAAACCAGTTCAGGTTCAGATGAGCTTTGTTTTTCTCTATTACCGAAAAATATCACATTTTTCCCCTCGAGGGTCCCAGAGAAAAAATACATTATATTAATATCTTAGATGCATTTTAATTTAAATGTGCAATTTTGAGACTGTTAAATATCTTCAGGACTAGGCAAAGTGTTAAAATATAGTTTTTCTTTTCTATTAAATAAACAGATAATAAATAGAATATCCAACAAAGAAATAAGATAAATGTAATAAAAAAGGCTAAAATTAAAAATAGCCTGATTATTATGGGAATTTAACAACGCTGAGCACAAAAACTATATAAACATCTTCAGTTCGTATGTTATTCTAAAATCAGACGAAGGGAAATGTGTTTTAATATACTTATAAAATTTTTATGTTAATAAAAAATATTCAGCAAAATTTGTCTGTGAGCATTTTATTACAAAAAACACAATTATAGCAAAAGCAACATTTCAATACGGGCAGGAACTTTAATCAAAATGAAAAAGATATTATGATCCGGATAGAGATATTTAATGATTTTGTTGACAAGCAATTATTTATAATGATCTCAAATATCCGAAATTCCATGAGAAGCATGAATTTTTGACTTAGTTTAGAACTGGTTTTATCCCATGCATAATCATTAACAGATCAGAACTATACAGTGGAGAATAAATTCTTCTTTTATTAAACTTATTTAACCAGATCATTCCACAAGCTTTCGATAAAGTTTTACAATTATTAGTTCAAATATCTTCAGTATTATTAGCCTGGAATCAAAAAATTTTCTTGACGAATTATAATGGTAGATATAACATTTTATTTGTTGTTTATTTTATTTGTTTATCTTTCCTTTTTCAAACGAGTTTCAATAGTCAAAAGATGGTTAAAAATTGTGCTTCAATAAGTTTCTATTCCATTTTTCCACGAACAAAATCGAGATAACAAATTATCAAACGTTTGCTAACAGATCCACCTTTTACTTGACGTTTCGAAGAAAAAATTTCTCGCCTCAAAGCGTGTCACCAATATTTCCAACCATTGAGATTATTCAAGGTTTATTTCTATCAAAGCAATTTATCATTACAAGTTATCACTTGCCCTGCAATTTATAAAATTTGTGTTCTGTATCAGATTAATAAAGGCTTACGCAAATTTGTCTTCTACCAGAAATGTCTAGATGAAGTCATAGCGTTGAAGAATATTGTCTTGTAAATGTTTAAATTAATTATTTATTTTGTAACTTTATTCGATTATTTTCTGAATGCTAATTTCAATATTCCTTTGTCACCACTCTTAACGTCTGTACTCCGTATTTTTGAATGCCATATTTATCTCTAATATCAAAAGCACTTTTATAACTGCTTTATATCCTCCCATTTCTTTCATATTAAATCCAATACTTGATGAAACAAAAATTGGAATTTTTCTTTTTTCAAATTCAATTAGTTTATTTGCCATTCTAATTAATACGGAAGCAGCACATATCTCTATAAAAAATGATAAATTTTTTTTTGATATTATTCAATGATTAAAGCTACTACAATTATTAGCAGCTTCAAACATAAATATTTTAAATTTATGAGGATTACTTTATACAAGAAATGAAATGGTGTTTAATAATTGATTTAATTAGGAGAAAAACTTCACATAATCATTTTTCTAGCATTTAAACTTAATACTAAAATACATCTGAGTTCACATGTTTCTACATTCTAATTAAAATTTGAGTATAATCCTTTGTTGGACATTAGGCTTTCAAAAGGGTAAGTTTTGAATCGATCGTAATTTGAATTTATTTTAAAAGGTTCATGACATACAAGAAAATAAATTGGATGAAGCAGGAGGTTGCAGTAAAAAGTGCAAAATTCAAGATTGTTTACAAAATTCAACAAAACACTCCACTTAGAATTGAATAAATTCTTCATAATAATGACTAAGATAATAATAGAAAAAATTTATACAAAATATACATTCACAACATACAAAATACCATTATTAAATTATCCAGTTTTATTTTCGGTTTATATCAAACATCATAACAATGTGAGAGAAATAAAATAAGAAAAAGAACATGATTTTACATTAATTTTTTTTCTTTTAACATCAATTTATATAATCATAATTCTTTCTCCAAATTTGAAACTAAACAATATTTTTGGATGAGAAAATAAAGTTTTAGTTCAGCTATAAACTTTCTGTAAAATTACAATTTCTAGCTTTAAAATATGTGACTACTATTTATTAAAAAATATTTCTTTCTTTCAGACAAAAATGATGATGATCAATCATATACTATATTGCCTTGTTAACTTTTTACTACCATGATTGGCTGTTTATTAGGATCTCCAACCTCCCTCAGACCAATCTAGAGCGGTTGTGCACAAGGAAGTTTGCTCCCTCCAACTCTTTTTAACATTTATGTTAATGATTTACCGAGAGTTAGGAACTGTCATTTAGCAATTTTTGCAGACGATACTGCTATTCTTACACAGCATAAGGATCCACAGATAGTCACTACACAATTACAACATTACGTGACTCTTTTACAATGCTGGCTCATCGATTGGAAAATAAAAGTCAACCCAAATAAATGCGAGTGCCTTCTATTTACTAAAACATTGGTAATGCCCAATCTAACCCCAATCCAGATTTTCTACTAGCTCGTTCTTCCCTGGGTAAATGAGCACAAATATCTAGGGTTAGTTTTAGATGCAAAATTAACCTTTTATAATCATATTAAAGTGGCCCTCACTAAAGTTACAATTATGAATGTTAAACTCAACAGCTTGATTGTTTTATGGTGTAAGCTCTAGATTAGACTCAAACTTCTACTCTGCGAAGCTATTTTAAAACCAGTTTGATGTATGGATCCCAAATTTGAGTGTAGGGGTACTTCCGCCCAAAACATTAAGAAGTTGCAAGTTTTTCAAAATAAACATCTGATGAAGATTGTTAATGCACCCTGGTACATCAGATGGAAAATACTTCATGATGACCTCCAAATTGAATCTGTTTCGGAATTTATTAAATTCAGTTCTTCGAAAAATTACCCCAGATTCATAACGAATTACTTCGACTACCAGCATATAATCCTGCTGTGCCCAGCTCTAGGAAAAGGCCTAGAGTTGCAGTTGACAATATTTACGTTAATTTTCCGTCTGTAAAAAGATTGAGAATTTTCTAACTCTATTACCAATCTGGTGGATTAAGATCTCTCAAAATTATTCCTGTTTCCGCCTTAGAAGCTACAATGAGCTAAACGCATGAAATTTCTAGATTTTTTCAAAATTAACTGATCAAAATAATTAATTCAGTCCCCATAGTAAAAGGCACGTGCAACGTAATTCCATTAAAGTTCACTATTCCCCCATAAATAACCAAAATATTATTTGATATTAACAATTTTATCATAAAAATATTAATTTAATAATTATACCAAATTTCAGGACTTTAGAGCTTTATGCACTCATCTAAACTAAACTTTCAATTAATTTTAATCTTTCCCTAAACTTAGAAGTTATAATTGCTATCCCAAATTATGATGTGTGAAGTGCTCGTGACCACTTTGTTGCACCGCAGAACTCCGAAACATCACGACGTTGCTCTTGCCTATATTTCCCTATCTTTTTTCTTCATAATGGAATAAAATAGGAAAGGATTAAGTGAGTTTTAAAAATTTCATGCCGGAAGGCAGTGAAAAAATATTTGCTTGCAAAATCATTTTATATTGAAATGATTTTATTTTATTTAATTGTTTTTATTCTACCAAATAGTAAAATTCAATTGGAAAATTCAGTATTTATCCATCGACTTCAAAGTTTTATTTGAATATTTACCCTCTTTGGCAGAAATATAGGTTGGCAGCAAGTTCGGCAGATATGTTAGTTGGTTTTAACATATCTGCCCTCTAAAAATATTTTTAATTATAATAAATTTGTTAGATATAAAAGCCATGTTATTCTAATACCTTAACACCAGCATTGTTTACTGTGTGTGTGAAATTTCTTTGGATCAAGTCCTATGACATCATATTGCCATTAAAATTTTGAGTGCCTGGTTAATCTGTTCCAAATTGCACGTTGTATTTTATGATGGTGTAATTTCCCTTTCTGATCCCTCATGCAAACAGAGCAGATAATTAGAATTTTTTTCTTAACTTTGAACATCACAAGAAATTCACGCGTTTGAATATTCGTTGAAATAATGAAATTTCAATACAGTCGCTCCAAGACACTTATTCTCACCATCTGAAGAATATTTGTGCAAATTTTATAGCTCAAAATCAAATGGTCTATTTTAGAGAGAGACAACAGACACATACAAACCAATACAAATACGCATACGCAAATAAATTTCCCTTTATTATTAGCAGAAAAATGATGAACTTAACAAATGATGAAAACTTTTTTGAGTGTTATTTTTCGAAATACCAGAAGTGCTATTCCGCATTTATTTTACTTCAATTCCATAAACCCTGAAATGCATTAAATAATCAATATTTTAAAAAATGAGCTTAATAATCTTGTTGACTTTTTTTATTTGCTTAACTGATTGAGAACCAAATGAAAAAATATTTGTTTTGAAATTTATTTTATCATTAATTTATATTCTTTGGTCTGGTTTGTTTCTAAAGAGAGATTCTGCAATAATTATGAATAGCTTTTCTTCTGAAAATCCAAAATGAAGAAATCAGTATACTATTTAATGCTACAATTCTTCCTAAATGACACTAAAATAGCATTCTTTTTTATTTTATTTTTAAAATATTAGAAAATTCCATTAATATATTATATTATTAGTTCATACATAATGAAACAATCTATTGAATTTCATTTCATTAAATAAAATTAAATATTAATGTAAATTTTTATTAATTTGTTATAAGGTAAAATTGTAATTCATTCATATTTATTTATTTTGTTTCAAAACAAAGTAAAGGACATCTCTTTCATACTTTTTATTCACAATTTCGAAGCTATGATCAGTGCCTCACTACGGATATTTCAACTTTGACGGGGTTTGAGACCTTCGGTAAATAACTTTACTAATTGAGATAAAAATTTATTATTATTTAAGGCTGATTCCATGTTAGTTTTAGATTTGGAAAGTAGAATGAGGAAGTGGTTGAATTACTTTTTTCTATTATAATTGTTTTTATTATATCATCTGTTATTATTCTACACGAAACTGCAATCTTCACATTCTTTTTCATCTTTTGATGAATTTAAGAGAGCCTTTTTAAAACTTTTAGAATCTTAGAATTATCTCAAAAATTTCTAAAGAATTATTTTTATAAGCTGCATACAAATCAAAAGCTTGAGAAGTTCTCCACATTTCATTAAAAATGAACCATGTTTTTAATGATTATTTTATTTAGATGTATTAATAGAGCTTCTTTATTAAAACATCATCAATGGAGCATTATTATTATAACTTCTCGCAAGTTTTTATTCATGATGTAATTTAAGTGCAATAATAGAAGAGAGCAAAGAGGAATAAAAAAGAATGCATGCATACCAGGTACATTTTAGATAGAATTCACATGAGAAGTAGACTTTCACATTTTCATTCGACAATGCTCAGACCGTAAATAGCTTCTACAAAATTCCTGAAATGACAGTTAATGTAATTCCGTTGTAGTCATTATGATATGACTTTCTCAGAAAATCTAAAATTTCTCATAGGTCGGCTGTTGAACTCAGTTCGTTCCATCACGGTTAGACTTTTGAATTTCTCACCTATATTACATCACGTGGAAATTTTTGCACGTGGGTTTCTACGTTCTCTTTCTAAGTCTTAGTCACGTGTAAAACTTCAAAACAAATGAGGAACAGGGTGTTTCTGCTTCTGATGACCGCAGTCCACTTAAAGGTAATCGAACTTTGGTGGATATCTTCTTGGTATAGCCTGCGTAACAATTCTGGAACGTGGTGATTAGCTAATCAATGTACAGTTTCATTAAAACATTGACACTGTAAACATAAGTTCCGTTAAGTTCATTTCCTTTCTCTTAGGTTGAGGAAAAGTGCATTGACACTGGCGCACAAACAAATATCTAAGTCAAGTTATTTTCTTTTTGCGTAAGAATGAATTCAGTTGCCTTTTTGCAAAGTATCACACTATAATGAAAAAAAGATTAAGTTCTAAAAATCTCAAATCATAGTAAAATAACACAAAGGAAATCCAAACTATTATTCTAATATTATGTTCCGTTATAATTGAATAACATATTTAAAGACAGCATTCCTCTTCTGTAAATAGGACAAATTAAAATTTATTTATTGATTGATTGACACAAAATTTATTCAAATATGATATAAACTTTCAGTGGATAAGTATAAAACAAATTTTTAAAATATTTAAGTCTTCTTTCCTTGCCGCTAATTTTGAAGATCGGGGATTCGGGATTAGGAGATTCCAAATTCGAAAATTGATTCGATCGAATATCAGTCACATTTGTAGCCCAGTGTAAATTAAATATGACGTCTTGATCTATGGATAGGAATTTGAAAAACTACATTCTGACTAAGGATTATGCTCGTCATTTGATCATGATTCAAAATTATGATGTTCGTCGCCCCAAAAATCTCGCGTGCTCATTAAAAATAGGATGGTAGTTCCTAGCATATAGCGAAGTTATTTTAACTACGCCATTGATAGATCCTTTGCTATGTATTGTTTAAAAATTGCATTAGTATTTTATCAAAAATAAAAGAATGGTTGCCTATTTTATCTCGCTATTGAAAACTGTCTAAAACCAGCTGTAATGATCTCACCAGCTGAAGTGGTCCCTCTTTCTCGTGCACTTCTCTAAGAAATGTATATCTCTCCTTCCCGCATAAAACTTTGGAATTTGGGAAAAGTCGTATACCCTACGAGTCTCAGAGTTTTAGTTTCAAAGTCATGTACATAAGTATTTTGTGCACCTTAATATAAAGAAGAAAGCCTAGTAGGCATTTTGGACATCCTTTTCTTGACTAATCAAAATCAAAATTTGGCACTGGACTACAATCTTAGTAAGAAGAACACATATCAGATTTCATTTACTTAAATCATTCTATTTTTGAGTTATCACATTTACATGTATATGAAAGTTAAAACTAACAGATGGAAATTTGATATCGATCTAAACTTTAAATTTAAAAATTTAAAGTTTAGAGTGTGCAAAATTTTATTTGTCTATGTTATTGAGTATTTAAATTAAACCGTTATCATACAAGTGGAAGTACAAACTGAGTATCTTAATCTTTTATTGGATTTAACCCAAAATTTGAAATATATAAATGTTAAACTTGTGTACCAAATATCATCGGTACACAAATTGTTATATTCATCTATTCAACCAAATTTACGATGAATTTGATGAATCTGGTATTTCAGAATTTGATAGAAATCTAGAAATTTAAAGTAAAGACCACACAACAAATTTCATACGTCTAGATCAAACCGTCTTTCTATTAATGTATGCCTATACACGCAGGAATAATACCAAAAATGTGTTTATAAGATAATAAAATGTGTCAAAATTCGAGTTCAAATGGCTTAATTATTATAGTATTTTTTCTTTGTATATGCATACAAAATGTATACAAACTCACAATAGTATAGCCTTCCTTCAAATGACATATATCTATAGTTTGTAGGGATTGCAATACCGGTATTTTGAGCCATTTGTACAATTTTGTAATACCAGTATATTCACAAGTTTAAATACCGTTTTTTCGTTATTTACTAGAAATTTTTTAAATTGTCTCCATCATATATTCAGGGATCGCCAACATAGCAAAATAGAATACGTTTTCGTTTTTATGTCTCCCTAACAGGCGAAATGAATTAGACTGTGAATACAAAGTTGCATCGTACACTCAAGAGAGGTGATGAAATACTGTTTGAAAACGTAGTCTAAAACTCTTCGCGCTTTTGCGCATGCGTTAGGATGGGTTTAATTGTAATTAATGGGGCTTTGCTGTAAATTGAAATAAGGCTGTTTTCGAGGAATTCTATCTCTTAATCCAAAATCTAATAATCTTCTACGGATTGTTCTTGAACTGACAGAAACGCCAGCATCATTCAATTGACTTCTGATGGCCGCTGATGACATTCTTCTATCTTGGAAGCATAGTTATTTTATTCTTCTATCATCAACTGGTGCGGTGCACCTTTTTCTCGACTTTTTCTTGCTTTGTTTTTCATTTAATTTGTCTCCTGATATCATAAACAAAACTTTCCAACTCCAGATGTAGTCACTGAACCACCCCCAATTAATTCTTGCAATTTTAGCATAGGAAAGAACAGATTCTTCTAACACAACAATCTTTGTTTCTTTCAAGGTATCCAGTCTAATTTGATGCCATTGCTTCTTGATTAAATATTAGAAATATTTCTAAAAATTCCTACTAAATATTAAAAAGTTTAAGAAAATTTCTTACTTATAATTTGATTACATAAAAACAGTATTCCTTCAACAGAACAAAGCACAATGATGAATTGTTCCAACTTTAAACATGATGTCAGTTTCTGCTGCACGTTAATAGCATTTGATTAGCTCCCAGAACTAGAATAGTGATAAGTCAGGTAAGTTAGATATTACAATACACTCCGTCATTGTGTTTGTTTTTTCAGATTGAAGTAAGTATAACTTTTTTGTATGCAAATGATTTGTATCAGTTTGCGTTTCGTGAAACGTAACATTTTCTATAAGCATACAAAGTCAAAAAACATAAAGAGTTTATGAATTCTATCATTTTGGCCACCACTATATATATATATATGGAAATTTTGTTGTAAATTATATTAAAAAATATTTTTAAATTTTATAAAATAAGTGAAAAATTACATGGAGAGAAAATTAGCATAATTGAAAAACTTCTTTTTCGAATTTTAAAATGCCGTAAAATTAGTTTTTCTATAATAACACGAACCGCGAGCATTTTGATTAGATTTTATTTAAGAATTCAATTGAAATCTTGAAAAAAAAAACTTTTTTAGTGACCGCATATCTTCCGAAAAGTAACTATGTGCAAAATTTTGCAACTCTAATTGTTTTGGTTTGCCCTATACATGTGACCCCCGGGGAGGGCTCCTCGAAAAGAGGATGAGATGCTTCCGGTATAGTGGTTGGATCGCGCCATTCTGAAGGGTACAGAAAAAGGTGGAGGATTTGGCTCCTCCCATCGATGACGGGACATACTTCCTTCGGAAAGGATTGTATCGTGGCCGGTGATGGCCCTTAGGACTCAATCACAGTTCCCGCCAGTGCTGCTGTTGCGGTGGTTCGGTCATTCAGTATTATTTATCCGTGTGCGTTCGGGCGGGTCGGAGAGTCACTGATATGACTTGCCCTATAGAAGTCATTGGACGATTTTAATATCATGTAACTTTGTCGATTACACGCATATCGTAATCTACAGATTGATCAAACCACTAAGTATTAACATTTTACAAATTTAGATAGATCTCCTTTATTTATAATCTTTCAAATTACTTTCTTTCCACGAAATTAAAGAATAAAAATAAATAATTGCTTCACTGATAATTGAAATGTCTCGTCTATTATTGTCAGTTCGATAAATTTCGCTTATAAAATTTTCTTAATAACTAAAGAAATTTGTTGTGTCAGAATTTCAAGGACTATTTTTTATTATTTTGCATTTTTTTCTTCTGCCAGATCCAAAAAAAGCTCTCAAGCGTTCGAAAATTCTAAAAACAATCACCATAGAATTAAGTTCACTTACGATTGTTTTGATAGCTAACTAGTTTATTAGCAAACTATCGCAGCAGCTGCTCTTGTTTCTTCCATCGCGACTATAGGAATTTCAAATTTTGTAAAAATATGTGCTGAATCAGTCTTGCTTAGATTCGTAGAGCAATAATTTTGTATCATTTATCAACATTTTCGTTTGAAACTTTCTACATTATTTCAAATATCTGTAACAATCAACAGAAATCTATTTTATAAATTTGACTAGCAGATAGCAAAGTGGGGTCAATTTTCCTGACGACACGATGACATTATGAGCTTAACTGTGCATGTCATCTAACTGTATGTTGTTGTATACTTTTATTTCTACAAATATTTTCAAACGAATTCACAGTTTAAATTAAATAAGCTCATTTGTTGTTTTTTGAGTACATATAATTTATCTCCAGTTTCATTAATCATTTAGTAATTTAAAATTTTACTTTTTACTTAGGAGGTAGAAACAATTCACATAGTATAATTCAAGACAATGATTTGATATTAATCTATAATTTTAAAAGGAAATATTTATGTTTACGTATTCACGGTGTCTAGTCAAATCTATCGCTTTTACAATTATGAAAACAACAACGTATAATCATGGATAGCATAATCTCTAACACAGGACAAATTTACTTTTTCTGCATAAAATAGTGCACTATTTTTGATCGCTTTTTATATTCAACACTTTCATGACAGTCAAAATGTTTTTGAAATGCTGGTAATATGCTAAGCTGCAACAATGCCACCTGACATAGTTAGCCAAATAATTTAGAAGCAAATTATGTCTTGCCCTAGACAAAAGGGTTTTTTTAATGTCTAAAAAGACCCTTTGTTTCAAACACAAATGAGAAATAACTATAGATACTGTATTTTGAATGAAATTAAAATTATTTTTTATTATTACATCCAAAACCGAATGCCTGGTTTCATTTTTAATTATTTGCATTTTAATCTTCTGAATTCCTTTTATAATTCAAATACAGAATGAATTCCTTATATGTTCCTTTATTAGGAATATATTCCTATAGCTATATAGGTTAAAGATATAAGATATTGAAATTTTAATGCTTTCTGAATGTAGTAAACTTGAATATGTAAATATATTTTCTTCGATTAAATGATAAGAAGAATTTTGTCACGGCATTATCTTGTATATATTATAAATAATTATAATCAATTATTTAAATACAGTACTGAAAGGAAAATTATAAGTAGATAAACTAAATAAAACACCTTATTCTTAAGTTCACAGAGCAAACAGCATTACTAAAAAAATAGCCTTATGCAATTACACGTGCCACTGTTATAAAATATTGCATCAGAAGAATAGGCATGAAAGCTTTTATTTGAAAAAAATGTTTTTAACTACACGTGCATCTGTTACACAAACGAATATAGGTGTTATGGTCCGGGACGATTATCAGAAAGGTTGCATTTCCCAACATTTCAGAATACTTTCTATATTTTCTGTTATCTCTTAAGAGAAATATAGAAGAGATAAAATTTAATGTATTAATTTTGTTTTAAAAAAAGTAAAACATTCACTTCCGTATCTTCTAGAACCACGTGAAAAGCCGACGGCCATCTAAACTAACTTCTTTAAGATAATCTTATGCATCGCCATTCCAATGGTAATGACTTTTGAAGCAAGATAGAAGAAGTGACGCAAGCGGAACTGACAATTAGCAGAGCATGCATTCGTTAAGTGTTTGTTGTGATGTACATAGAAAGCCAGGCAAACGAGTTTTATGGTTATTAATAGCCGCTTTGTTCACATAGCTATTTGATAGGATAGAGGTTACCCTGGAGCTTAAGAACTAGTTCCTAAAAATGCCAATTAAGACAGGGAATGAAAAAAAAGGAGCACTAATTTAGTTATGTGTCATTCCGGCTCAATTATTTTCAGAGCGAAAATACCATTGTTATTAAACATTAGTAAATAACTTAATAAATGTGAGAAAAACAAAAACATCATACGTCACAAATATACAATTTGATAATACTTTAAACCGGCAGACAATTGATTTTTCCTAATTTATAATAAACATTATTCCATGACTTTAGATATACAGTTCGTAATAAATTTGTTACAGTTACATTTATTTTAATTCTTCAAACAGTAGAAAAATGCTGTTTTGCGGCTTAACACATTTCAAAAATATCATTGAATATATAATTCTTGATGGGACAGAGATTAAACCTTTTGATTTTTAATAAGTTAATTTAGATTAGTCACATTAATGCCCTATTTCGGAACAATGCAATAACTATTCTGAATTGTAGTTTTGAACCCTTATTTCAAGACAAAAACGATCCCAGAGTTAACATCTTTCCAAACTTTCACATCATATCCATTTTAATTAGATTAAGATATTAATTGTGATACATGGGACGCATTACTTGAAACATGATAGAAACGAAGACGTATCTCTTTTTCTCAATCTCGGTTCCTTTATTAACTTTGTTCTTATCTGAAAATAACGAAATGCAAATCTCCATCTTGAATGACGGTGTCTGCATCACAATTTTGAAAGAGAAACGAGGAAAAAAAAATTTTAGTTTTTAGAAAATTTGGTGCTGAATGCTGAACTATATTGCGAGCAGTTGTACATTTTACTGAGATATAATAAAGGATGCTTCTAACCGTATTCTTCTTTTTCAACTAAAATTGCACCCATATCGTAGTTAGAAGCGTCAGTTGTGGAATAGATTCCTTAATGAAATCAAACAGTACAAAGCATACCGTTGAACAGCTGCGCCGGGGGCTCTGGATACATAGGGAGGGGCCGAAATGAATTCGTCGTATAAATGCATATATACATAATATCACAATAAGTTCTTTTCAATTCCGCAGGTATAAAGTTCCTTGATAGTGTTCCACATGAGCAAATATTCATTATTCCAGGTTTAAGAAAGAAACCTAATCATTACAAAGAAAACAGTTTTTTTCACGTAGCTGTCTTTTCTAATATTAAAGTAAACAATGAGCTTTTTTTTCCCATTGAGGTTCAGTAGCTACTAGCAACAATGGATCAGTTCAGTGGCTAGGACTACTATCCCTCTGCATTCATTTAGCCATTTCGAGTATTGAGAATCCCTCCCTTCCAATGTCTTTCCAATTCTCCGTCACTCTTTTCTTGAAAATGTTATTTGAGAATGCTTATTAACTTTTTAAACCATTGTTTAGTTATCACAATAAAACTCTAATAGAAAAAATATTGGAAAAGATTTAAATACCTGAATATTTTTATACCGCGTTTATTTGGAAAAATTTATTGTCTTCTTGAAAAATAAAGCTATTTGAACCTGTGAAAACCACAGAAAGACAAAGAAGCAGGGCTTTATAAAATTTCTTACTTGATTTCAGCAGAAAAGAAATGTGATATTCTTCACATAATAGTTTTAAAATGAATTCTTTTCCTTTAAGAAATGTAGTCGAGATAGTAGAAGGTTATTTAATATAATACTATCCGACTCTTATTTGTGTTAATCTTAATTTAAATAAAAATCATTGTGTCTACTGTTCGTTTCAGTAACCGAGTTTACTTTATTATTCAATGTAAACATCTCTTCCTTTCATCTTTTTTTTTCACCCCTATTTTGAAGAATTAAGTTCAACCATACGCATGCGCAAAAGCGTGAATGGTTTTAGAATTCGTTGGCAAACAATAAGTATATTTATATGTGTACTAGTGGCATTTGGCAACCAATTGGTTTGCCGGAGACATTGGTTATATTTAATTTCAATTCAATCATTTAGATATTATTTCATGTCTACGATTACATCAAATTCTTAGACATTAAAATCTTGTAATTTTACTTATTTAATAGAGACCTATCTCATGACATCATAGAGTTGTTAAATATTCTTTTATGTGACTCATCTGTCTTCTAAATTTTTCGGTAGTATGACTTCACATTTTTTAAACGTCTTGCAAACCATCGAGGGGTCAAACAGATTCCCTCTTTATTTTAACTCTTAACAATGGAAGAAAATGGAACGATTAAAATATTTAACAAAACAATAAAAAAGGTTTGAATTCCAAGGCAGTAATGTGGCATGTTATTAGTAATTAAAAAAATGTTTTTAGAAAATTACTAAAATTCAGGAAAAATCTGTACTATTATAAAATTGGCATAATTAAAAAGAAATAATTTTTAAATTTTGAAACGGTGTAAAACTAATTTTTTTCAATGATATTTTCGGAAATTATAGCTGAAAGACACGAAAATTCAAATAATTTTTAATTAATTTACACACACACACACACACACACACACACACACACACACACACACACACACACACACACACACACACACACACACACACACACACACACACACACACACACACTTCAAAAATACATTATATAAATGCATTATATATACCTTATATAATTTTTCAAAATTTGTCGTCCCGAATCTTCTGGAAGCTATAACAGATAGGGCAACTTGTAACAATAAAAATAATAATATTTAAAATTATTTTCTCTTTACCATTATTTTATTAACTAAAATGCACAAGACATTTTATAACTGTTATCACCTGACACGATGATAATAAATTTTATGAAGTAATTTACAGTAAAATAAAGATAAAATCATCTGCTTAATCAATATAACATGCACCAGAATTGCAATTAATACAAGTAAATGATAAATTATATTTTGTTATTTGCATGATTTAATTATTTATCATTAATTATAATACATCAAAAATTGTTAATATTATATTTTGGATACAAGAAAATAATGAATCCGTATAAAAATTTTAAATAGTAATAAAAAAAAACCTTTATTGCAACACTAAACTAAAACAACTAAATAATTACAGAACACTTACGTTAAAAAAATCAAACTTACAATGTGAATGCAGACATATTATTTTTCAGAGAAATGGTTCAAATTTGTGAAAAAATATATGTAAATTTAATATCCACATGCATTACCATTTCCTAATTTTTCTGTCATTTTCTGAAACTTAAATTATTAATCATAACAATTATAAAAATTTACCCAATTAACAATGAATAAATCAAGACAAAAATTATGTCTTATTTAAATCTGGAACCCCACGAAACAATACCTATCAAGAGAAAAAAATTAAAGTGATTTTTAGAAAATAATGACAATTAAAAGAATTCTTTTCATAAGTATTTGATAGTCGGCATAAGCATGAATAGGAAAAGTCAGGAAGTAATCGGCACCTAGGAAAAAAATAATGTATCAGAAAAATATTCCATATATTCGGGACATAGATGAACCAAATCCCAGAATCCATTTCTAGATAATGATTTCAGTAACTGATTAAGTAATTAAATTCAAAATATAAAGCAATAATAAAGTGTAAAATTCTGATAAAAATATATATCGAATTTTGATGTTTTTAAACGGATGCTAAGCTATTTATAAACATCCACACAGATAAACTAAAATTTACATATGTAATGTTTAGAGAGGTTCCTCTAGAACTTCACAGTAAAGGTATCTTACAGGTTTTGCGATAATTTTTTCCTTTAACTTTTCTAATTTCTTGAGACAGTCTTCTATCCAATTTATATTTCCTCTTCTTAGTTTCCTTTCCAAGATTTCTGTTAAAGGAGCTAATAAGAAGAGCACTGCAATATAACAATTGTAATATCCTGCCGATCATAAGGATACTCACACATGACTTTTTGTGATCAATCAAGAGCAACCTTTATTTTACTTCTTAGTGCTCTTCTGATACTCTAGTAGTAAATTGAACAATATCAGAAGATAGAAATGAAATAATTTAAGTCATGTGATTTTTAGCAGGCATTTTCGAAATTTTCCCTTGAGGTTCAAATGACATAAAAAACAAAACAAAATTATTTCATTTCCTGTAGAATTAAAATGAATCCTGTAGAATGAACCTGTAGAATGAATGTAGAATCCTGTAGAATGAAAGTGGTATGATACTCTGAATCCTGATTTTCAATTAATCAGATAACTGCAGATTCTGCATATTGTATTCTTGTGGCTCTTGCTACAATTTCAAGCTTTTGCGATTCGGAGACTTTTACTCGCTCCTCCCTTTCGCGTTCTTCCTGCCCTTCTTTTCTTTCTCGTTCTCTTTCTCAGTCTTCTTTTTCACGTTCTCTTTCTCGCTCTCTTTCACGCTCTTCATTTTCACGTTCTCTTTCTCGCTCTTCTTTTTCACGCTCTCTTTCCTTCCGTTCTCCTTCAATGGTACCAAGTAATTAGTGTATAAACTCTTCATAATCGGGGCATCTAATAATCAATAAACATAATTGAGCAACTTTATATGCGGGTTTTAAATTAAACCCCTTTCACTTGTCAATATTTTTAAATTGTGTTTCTTATTTCTAGTAGAATGTGGAAATTGAATGAGTCACTACTCTCTTGTTATTCAAAATTTTAATATTTTAAATTTTTGAATAGCAAGAGAGTAGTAATTCAAAACCTGAATATTTTAAATTGCAAATATATCAAAAAATAAAATTTTAATACTTTTTTGCCGATTCTATCTAATCTCCCTTCGTTATCTAATTAAAATATAATTATTTCTCTATACTCATGAAATTTTCTAAATAAAACAAATAAATAACAGAAAATTGATTTAAATAATTCAAAACGTCTAAAATATCAGACATATGATTAAATTCATCAGGTTATTCTTCAATTTATGAATACATTGAATTACAAAGTAAAGTTATTATATCAACTTTAGAAAATAGATATAAATATATAATAATATCATACCCCATGAATAATTTAATTATATTATATAATCAAACACCGTGGATATTTTAACTAAATTATATAACCATTCATCATGAATAATTTAATTAAAATATATAATGTTTTCATTAAAAACAAAAACTTAGGCAATTTTTTTATTTTATTTTATAAAATCTCAAGCGATTTTTCAAAGTTAAAAAAAAAAAACATTTTATGAGAATCATAAAAATTACTTTGCCAGTTTGAGAACACAATAAAATTATACTACGATGAATTGATGTTATAATTAGCCATTCACATATGAGTAGTACGAATTTCAACACAACTTTGCTAGTTCGGCAATATAATGGAATTATATTCTGCAGAATTGGTATTGAATCTAAATATCTATGAACCCAATTGCCGAGAACTATTTATTTCATCTGATATTCTGGGATGATACACGAACATCTTTTATAAATGTTAAATAAACTATGTATTATCATTAACAAATTAATTTAAATAATAATAAACATAAAATGATAAGTTTTGAATATTATTTTGTTGTAAATATTAAATATAATTTTATGTTTTGGTCATTCGTGAAAATTGCTCAGTAATTCAATTTAAATATGAAATTTAAACGACATAATATAATATAATAAGTATCCCATTACAAAAGCCAGATAAAATTCCTCGGACGAAAAAGAATTTTCTTCGAAGTTATTGAATTATTTCAGAAAATGGAACTCGAAAAATCAGTAGAATAAAATAATGCTTGATTGACTACATCAATCTTTATATTGACATTTTTCGGGGGAAAAAAGAGTTTCAGTAACAGGCGCAATGAACTTTTTTAAGATAAAGTAAGATATACTGCAATGCGAAAACAACATTGACGCCGTGGCATTAAATTTTTGAATTGTGATAGTAGAACTACATACGCCATTAACTATATTAAAAAAAGTATTTTAAAATACTATAATCAAAACATTGTTTTATTTGCTAAAATAAGGTAGAGTGTTTAGCTTAAGAGTGGCCGATTGTACTTTTGACCGATTCTGTTTATGTGTGCCATTGGCTAAAAAATTTGAAAATTTTCGTGTTTTGTACAAAGATTATCAAGAATTACTTAGTTTAACTTTTTGATATTTCCAAGAATGTTTACTTTTATAAATAAAAATATTTATCTGATTTCACTACTAAAAAGTAAGTACTACAAACATAGTCCTTTGCCTTATAACATTGATACAATTAAGAAATGATATTAGAGTATGCATATTGTGGGAAGACTAATAATTTTATTTTATACAAATACTGATTTTTCTATTCCTAACCAAAAATGTGTTATTATTAAGATTTAAATGTGAAATTTTACCTTACATCGGCAGTTTGCCCATTTGAGGACTTCGATCCTTTAAGTTAATATACGATATTGCGCAATATCCTAATTCAAAACGATTTAATCCTTAGATAACTTTTGGTATACTTTACTACTTCTAACTCTTCGATTTTTATTTTTTAAGATAAGTAGAATTATTTTAAGATCAGTAGAATAATTTTTATATTACTTTAAGATAAGTAGAATTATTTTTATATTATTTTAAGATAAGTAGAATTATTTTTATATTATTTTAAGATAAGTAGAATACTTTATAAAAAACTACTTATCTTCAATTATTTAGGAGTTTTATTAATCATATCCCGAAAATTTTGTACTGTCACTCCTTAACAACCACAAAACATGCTATTATTCCAGACAAAAAAAAAAAAAATTGTGAGGGTTTTATAATGTTTCCTCTTCACAATAAATTTATGAATGAATATCGACAAAGATGTATATGGTTCATTCCAAATTTATTACAACAGGGTGTTGAACTGATGGATTTTAAAATCAAGTAATAGTGATAAATTTGTTGCTATACATGATGTGGCAAAATTGGTTTCTAAATCTGGCCAAAAAATTTCACGGAAAAGTTCAATATAATAGGTTTTGTTTCCTTTAATAAGAATATTTTTACTGGAATTTCGTACTTCATCTGGAACAAATAAGCCGATGATACATCAAGTTATCATGCATGATTTATTCATTTTATGTTTATCAGTACAAATTCTGACCCAAAGTCTTATCAGTTTAAATATGTCATTCACCCAGTTAGTGATATCCTCTGAAAATATGAGTCCTTTCCCTAAGCCTAGCGAAGAACAGATACAGGTAAAACAAGACCAAAAGTTAAATAAAAAATTATCACACGCAATCTTAAAAAATTGGCTTCACAGGCGTTGAAATAAAATGATACCCCCCCCCCAAAAAAAAAAAAAAACTTTAAAAAAAGAGAGAGAAAGCATAGAAAAGGATTTAAAAGAAATTATACTGGGTTTCTTCAAAAGAAAAGGTTTTAAAAAATGAATTTTAAAAGTAATGACAATTTTTTTTTCTTTATATTATTAAGTTTAGTAAAAATTTTTCTTATTTATTAAGGAGTAGCATAATAAATATATTTTAGATGAGACGAATCTTTTAAAAACTACGAATTCAAAGGTACACTTTACTGTACCTTTGATCAGCGGGTGCCCGAGGGAGGGGGTAATTGCACCCCCCCCTCCCCCATCGGAGGGGAATTGAGAGTTTCATCGACAAAATGTTTCTTCACTTCTATATGATTGCGGAGGGCTGAACGAATATTATAATTTAAAAACCATCTTAAAGTTTTTATACTCTAAACAATCGAAATATCCAAATAAGGTTTAAGTGGTTTGACTTCATTTGGCAATATAACTGATTCGGTGACAGGTAAATAAGATGTCACCTTTTATCTATAATTTTTGGTTATCCATTAAGAATTGCATGCAATAGATGGTGGCGACGTTAAGTCCGCAACTTATCCGTATTGAATCTGAATTAAAAAAAAAAGGCTAAATAATACCTAATTTGATTTAATGAAATGTAAAATGAACTATTGTGAATTATTTTGAAGCCAAATTCCAGAAATTGTGCTGGCCGTCTTGTCCGATTAGTCTTGGCCCCCGTCGGCAAACTTCTGCCATCACCTCTGATGTTAAGACATTTCTTCGATGGAAATTCGTATTTATGAATTAATCAAGAATGGATGCGCAATTAGGTTTTTAAAGCCTGTTTATTTTATTGTAATTTAATTGTTGTCGAATCTTTTGATGCAATATTAATTTAGCTTTTAATCTTTTAATAATTTGTAATAGATTCAAATAAATTTTATTACTATAATATTATATATGAATAAGCAGTACATTAAACTGAAGACGCGTGAAGAATACTGATTAAATATAATTTGAAATATTTATGAATTAGTTCATTATCTAAGTTTTTACGTCGCAGTGAAAAAGGATTTTTAAATCATTAGAAAGTTTAAAAAATCTTTTTTCAGATTCCGTTGATTTTTTGAAAAGGACATCAGCACAATCTATTTGGGATATGCATCACCGTGTTCGAAGGAAAAAAAGTATTGATGACTTAAAAAAAAATGTAAAGCGACTGACTAGGCTTAAGGTACCGGCAAAATCTATCTCGGAGATACATTCCAAAGATCTTGATGAAAAACTCCCAATAAAGTCTGTATTGCATTATGAAACTTCACGTTTAAAAGGTAATGTTTCTTTAATATATATATATATATATATATATATATATATATATATATATATATATATATATATATATATATATATATACATTTATTCTGGTTCACAAATACAGATGCTTTATGTATGTGTATCACTTCATCCCTCCGTTTTCTCTTTACTTTTCATCATCATATGCTCACTTTGATTTTGTGAAATTTTTAAGGCAGATATTTAATAGCATCAAATAATATTTTGAATATATCAATATAAAATACATATGTAGCTTAAAATCATTGTTAATTATATGAAAGGTTTTTGTGATATTAAGTATTTTATTTGTTACATTAAGCAAGTATCCCATTAGCATCAATTTGACAAAAAAAATGATAAAGTATGGTCTGTGTAACATGGATTTCATTATTATTTAAGCCCATTTATTAATTAATTATTTTCCTTTTCCTGTGTTTAAGATGTAGTATTAGTGAGTAATATTCAACATAGAATAATCTGCGTCTCCTCAGGACTGCCCTTGTCCTTTACAATGTCTGGGGTATTCTAACTAATGAGTCACCACGAAAATTAAAATGGACACTAAGGTGAACTCATTATAATCCTAGTCACGGAGGGGTTCATATTATTTATCAATGGATAGCGGATAAAAAACTTCGCGCCATTATGGTATCATTATCAGGAAAGCGAGAATCAACCATCATGCTAGAAGCTTCTCATGCCCTTATCTGTGGACTCTCCCCCCCCATAAGAGAAACATGGCATTATATTCAACACTGAATTAAATAAAATGAAGTATATTATTTTAATCGAGCAGATTATCAAGTTAAATATTTTAGTAAGTGATATATGCAAAAAGAAAGCATTGCGATCATCAACGAATCAAACATCGTTTAATCTCTATGCTTTAGATATCTCTGAACAAGAAAAATATATTTCTGAGAATACATTAATTGTCTGCCGGTGACACGAAAACTCAAAATTGCAACCAGGTAGATAGATTAAATTTGATATCTGGTCTTTACATCAAATTATAGATCTACATAAAATTTTGTAAAAATTCCATGGGAAGTCTCTCTTTCTGTATGAATGAATACGATAAACTAAATGGATGAAATTTATAATCCAGCGAACTAAATGGATGAAATTTATAATCCAGCGAACTAAATGGATGAAATTTATAATACAATTTTATTCATAAACTTGTATAATTGTTTCGATTTTTAAACGAAATCCGTTTTTTACTATTACCTAAATACACAACAAGTTGGTCAACTTAATTTGGTATACGATCTAGATATTAAAATTAACTATATCAAATCTTTAGTCCAATTTGTTTAGGGAAAGAAGTCTAAATTGCTTACTTTTCTTCATTATATGATGATGCTAAACATCCAATTATAAATATAATAAACAACGTATTTGTTATATTTATAATTGCCATCATAAATATAATAAACACGAATTATTATATTTATGATGGCAATTTTGTGCTTCTGATATCCAATCACGATTTCTGACATCGAATTATTAAAACTTAGCAATCATTTACATTTTCTTCTATATGGTTTTTTAAAACTTTTACGGGAATTATTGAATTTACGGCAGCTTAATATGTTATTAAATTTTATTTTTATTTAAATTTCAATCCAACACACTGGAAAATACATTAGACTGAAAAATTCCGACACAATCGAGTTGGAAAGATTCTAAATAAATATTTTTTGAGACTTTAATTTCTAATACAATACATTAAGAAGACATTTTTTTAAAAAGATAATGCTGGAAAAAAAAAGATGCATTGATAACTGGAAATTTTCTCTTGAATATTATTTGCATTGTTAATTTCAGAATTCTTATTTAAAAATATTTTTCAGAAGATAAATAATTTTGAAATTATGGAGACTCATCCAAAATTTGCATTCGTTTTTATTTTCCACTTTGTATTTTATCTTTTAACGACAAATTGATGCGAATCCTTTTGATTCGTGACGAGTCGGAAGAAAAAAAGTAATGATTTATGACAAAGTTTGATTTATGTGTGTGGAGACAGAATATACCAGGTAAAAGAAGTCCTACGTGCACGTGGCGTTTATCGAAATATATAGCCATTATTGCAGTTGCTTTGGGTTTTAAGACATAACAAATTTCGCATTTGATGTCTCGTGTTAAATTTCGATACAAAAAAGAGATACGATACGAAAAATAGACAAACAAATATGTTGGAAATGTTTACATGGATGGCATACAGAATATGAAAATTTCGATTAAACAAAAAAATTTTAATAAGTATTATCTAACAGCTACAGAAATTTTAGGACTCAAGGAAAGCAATTATGTTTAGGTTAAAATAAAACATACTATATTTTCTTTAATTCATGAATTCTTTTGCAATATTTTCTTATATAAATGTACGAGGATATTTTCTCTCCTACTCATTACTTTTTATATTCATTTGCAATTGCGAAGGATCAGTTTTAAATACATAAAAATAATGTTAGATTCAGTGTACATTAGTGATTCTCCTGTGACGTAATGGCTATAAGTGGAGAAAAAAGATGTGAATAAGAAGTAAAGAAAAAATAAGTTTGGCCAAAATGTAAAAATACGTCAGAAGGGTGCATTGAAATTCTATTTCCGAACTCTTTTACGTGCTGAAACTAGATAATTCGACTTAATCTTTTAAACAGATGACATTCAGCAGAAAGAAGTATGATCTCTCAGAAAAAACTAAAATTTCCTACGTTTATCGCCCTGGAAAATGACAATAGTAATTATTTTAAAACTTTTAAATTTCGCATATGTTTGGCTTTGCCTCCAATAAAGCATAATTTTCTTTACCAAAAATTTGCATTGCTTCATGAATATTAATGGCCAGTCGCAATCTACCGCATTAGAAAAGCTGTTTTATTGCCAAATACCTATTATGATTATTACTTTGATTGAACTTTTTTTCCGTAATGTTCCGATAGTAAGGTCTCGGCTTCGGATCTAGAAAGTTCCTAATTCAAAACCTGGTTCTCCTAAAGAATCACTATGCAAGTTGACCCAGTGAGTGTTAAATTCCTCGGAAACTTATGTACACCTATTGGTGGGTTGGAGAGGGTGCTGTCGGCTCAAGTCAGAACGATGCCAAAAATTACGAGTTTATCTCAAAGTAGGTATTAGGCTGCATGTAATTAAATTGTTACTGTACTTTTGACATAAACTATAATATTTAATTAATAAATCAATTTTACTAAAAGGACATATGTATTTTTTAACAAAAAAGACGCTATAACCGCGTAACATCTGAAATACAGATTTATTTTTACATCATCTTAAAATTCAATTTTTAAAAAATATATTTAAAACATATTTTACAATAGTTTATTTTGCACAAAATAAAATTTAATCTGCAAGAGTACGTTACACGTGCATGAAAAAAATTAATTTTTGTCAATATGCTTGACAAAACCTCAAATTAAATGGTTAAATTAATTTTTATTGCAAAGAAACTTGGAAAAGTGCAATTTTTAGCTTTGTCTATATGAAATGAAATAAACATGAAACAAATAAATTTCTAAAAATATAATTGCAAGAAAAAGGTTTCTGAGAACATTTAAAATATTCACATTATACAGGGTGTCTCAAAAACCTTAACCGCGGCTTTTATTCCTTAAATATTGATGAAAGAGATATACTGTAACTTACAAAGTTGCGTAAAAAAAGGTGTTAAATTTTATGAAATCGATTAAAATTTTCAGGGGATTAAACTTAAAAAAAATACAAAATTTAAATTTTTATACGGACTTCGGACAAAAAAAAATTCTCAATGAGTAAAATGTGAACCATCCTCTAATAAGGCCATGCACAAAATTTCAACAATTTATCACAAAAAGTCTCAAAGATATGAAACTACATAAATGCTGACTTAAACCACTTTTCGATGCCTGGATATGAGTTCGCAAAGAGGAAAAATCATGTCGTATGTTCGTGTTTTAGGGGTCGTACACAAATTAACAAAGAAAGTAATTATTGAATAAATAAATAATAATTTTGCTATTTATTGGTTCAAAAGTATTAAAAATTTGTAGAAATAATAACTTAAAGGAAAGATTACATAATTTAAAGGAATAATTACATAAAGGGAAGATTAAATAAGGAAAGATTACATAAGTTTTTTTACAAGTTCATTGACTGCTATTTTTAAGTTATATTCTGTAATTCATAATATAAAATTTTAAAGTATTTTTCAGGAAGCATAGATTTTAAAATTTGTATTTAAAACTAAAGATATAAAGCATATTTTATTTCCTTATAATGCATTCCTGCTTCGCGTCATCTGCAATGAAGCTATAAACATTTTCATTTTAATTTGTGATTGACCCTTCACCAACTTTATTTTAACATATCTTTGACAGTTTTCATGATAAAATTCTGAAATTTTGTACATGACCTTATTAGACGATGGGGCACATTTTACGAATTGGGAATTTTTTTTGTACGAGATCCGTATAAAAATTTTCACTTTGTATTTTTAAAAGTTTAATCCTCTGAAAATTTCATAACATTTTGCACCTTCTTTTACGCAACTTTGTAATTTACAGTATATGTCTGTGATCAATATTTAAGGAATAAAATCCGCGGTCAAGGTTTTTGTGACACCCTGTATATATATGCACCATTTATTTTGAAAATGGGGCAAGTCCATTTTTTGTTATTACGAGATATTTAAAAGTTAGCATTTGAAATTTAAAAATATTGATAAGTATTAATAGATATATTTTTTGTATTTTGTGGTATCAGATAATGTAAGTTTATAATCCAATAGTGTTTACAGTGCTGTAAACACTATTGGAACTGTAAACATTAGTGTAGTGTTTACAATTATAATAAAAATAAGAGTTTTATTATAAATAAATGGACTTGCCTCACTTTCAAAATTAATCAATTATTGTAACCGTTCATTAAATTGGGAAATATTTCAGTTGCATCAGCCTTTTTTTTAAATAATGAAAACAAAATACTATTCAAAAATTTATAATTATTTATTCATTTGATAAAAGGTGAAACAAAACAAAGAATATTCTTATAGAAAATATAACATAACAAAAAACAATTAAGTTTTATTAAGAATTTCAATGAAATTATACTTTTTCAGTTTATACGTAGATATAATTAAATTGAATTTTATTCAGGATTTAACATTTTAAAATGTTCATGATGAACAGGAGGTATATATGGTAATAAATCCATCATGTCCTTGCATTTTTCAGATGTAATAGATCTCCTTATTTACATACATAAAAGATAATTTTATATTTCTGAAATTACTTGGTCTTCCTCGTTGTGGTGGCAAATCGATAATTTTAAATTCAGCATCTCGTTCTATCGAAGTTTTGTAGAACATTTCGTATGGTGCATCCCTTGTAAATCTGATCCAGCATATAGTTAAGCAATTCACGGTTTCTCCATAGGTATTTTTATTTCTTTTTAAAAACGCTTTATCCAGAGGTTGGGTTGAAAATAAATATCCGCGTTTCATTTCATGTATTAAACATTTATTATGTTTTCGACAATTTCGAATTATTTTATTGTAATCCTGGGGAATATACAAGGAACTGGTTTTCCAGATTGCCAGTTCTATCTCTCCAAAATCACGATCGTTCGGTAAAATTAAATATCCTGACAACAAAAATTTGTAATCAATAATATTTATTTCATTGTCACTGGAAATAAACAAATTATTATCGAAACACAAAATTCAGATATACATTTTATTATTTATGAAATACTGTACAGCCACCGATTTTCATTATCAAAGATAGATGGATAGAAACACCCTAGATTTCAGACAGGATATCAAACGACCACATTTGCTTCATCATTCAGCAACCGGAGCTAAATTTCACCGTAATATATTCGGTCAAGAATAATTGCAATCTAAGATGGACTTGCACCACTTTCAAAATAAACAGCTTTTCAATACTGTTAAGAGCTAAAACTTCCACCTCCAAAATACTAGAATCTGATTTTTTTTTAAACTTTAAATTGTTTACGCATAAAAAGATCTTAACAAGTTTTATCTATAACTACCATTATCTGCATTTTTTTTTTCAAAAATAGACTTGCCCCACTTTCAAAATAAACGATTCATATATAGTCTCAATCTAATCGAGTCGAGTAACACCCAATTTCTAAACAATTAGTATTATATATTTAATAAAAAGATTAATCTAAACATTTATATTTTATGTGAGTCGATAAATATTTTGATGAAGTATGAATTCTTAGATTTTAAATAATATGTGCTATAATTAATAAGACACTTTTATTGAATAATTCTTTGAGATATTGCATAAATTATTAAAAAAAAATCCGTAATACACATAAGACTTTAATATTAAACGATTCTGTTTTCTAAATTCATATTTTTTAACAAAAACGTGCTCAGTTTAGAAAAAAAAAATGTATTGATTGAAGTTTAATCACTTTTATTTTGATGTAAGGTTCAAATTTTATGAGAGCTACGGGGTTCATATTTTACTAAGGAAATTTAGAGAGAAGCATAGTACAATAAGCGAAACGATACAACTTCGATAATATTTGGTGATGTAATTATCAAAAGTTGAACCTTAAAAATATTTTTCTGAAGAAGCTATTAAGAGACCAAATTACATAAAATATTCAATTGAAAATTTTAGCGAGCATTAATCCTCGTGAACAAGCTGGTCACCAAAGTCAGCTAGTTATTAAAGACTGAAAACTGCTTTTAAGCGATTCTTCATACATTATAAGCAAGCATACCCCCCCCCCCCCCATCTATTAATTGGAATAGATTGCAATCTTTATAATTTTATTGCTGCTCAAAGAAAATATAATTGTCGGAAGAGAACAATTTTAGTTATGCAATGGTTGCATTAAGAAATTACAAAAAAAAAAAAAAAAAATATTGTACATCTTGCATTGGTTTGGATGATAATGCATTAGCTTGATACTTTGTATCAAATACGTAAAATTGGGTAGGCACACAAAACTGATAGGTACCAAAAGTATCAGGAACTCGGTATACTGATATTGATAGACAGTTTCTTCACTTTCATTCTTATTTGGTCGAATATTATATGGGGCTGTTATAATTATATATAATTTCTTATCATCATCTATTTATAACAATGCATTTTTAAGGCTCTTCCCAATGTTCGTTTTACTTTAAACATTATTTTTATTCCTAACAAATATGTAAAAATCAAACATTGACCTTGAATAAAATTTTCAGAGTATAACGAATTAATACATTAAAAATATTTGAACTCCCATACCTAAATCTAAATATATGATTAAAGTACAGACCGACAGACGGTTAACTGTTTGATAGATTTGGCTCAGAATCTGATAAGAACCGATAATTTAGATGCTAACCTTGATTAACAAATTTTATCTACCTAGCTTTTCTACGTTTAGGTAGTTATCAAGTTCACTTGTACTCGATTAACCATACAAACAGATTTCCTGTGAATGGATTTCGTTCATAATTTGAAAAAAAGTCAATAAACTTGGCGGAAACTTATATTCCAAGTTTTATCTGTACAGCTTAACATTTTTTATTTATTGTATACTCAAACAGACATAATGCCAAAAATGTGTTTTGCGTAATCAGGGTAATCTCAAAAGTGGGAATAACTCAAAATCTCGAGTCGGAATTTTTGACGATTACAATACTGTCTCTATACTTCGTATCAAGAAAATAAAATTTAAGAATTTTTTTTTCTATATTTATAAAAGTGTATTTAAAAGTGCTTTTATTAACAATACATGATTTTATTTTAAAGTTAATATTCTTTTAACATATAAGATACCTCAAACTGAAAATTAAATTTAAAATGCAGAATTGAGCACAAAATACATTTACAAATAGACAAATTATTCCAAATATTTATTAAACCATTATTGTTTAGATGAACGAAGGTTTTAATTTTGTCTGCTTTAACTATTTTTATTCGATTTTCCAATTTGCAAGCAGGTTTAGGAAGAACAATTGCGAATCCTTTTTCTAAAAATACTGTGAAACAAAATTTGCAAAAGAAACAACAAAGAGAGACAATGTTATTAGCGAATTTTTTCTTTAATGTTGAAAAAAAAGTAGCATATATACAAGTAAAAATAATTCACGCATACATGATTTCAGTGGAAAAATTTACACTGTGCTGGTATCTCGGGACCTGTAAATGACTCCTCTACTTTTCAGTTCTCGGATGATTCCTTTGCGTAAACGACCACTGACAGATATAGCATATATTCCTTTAGTGTAACGACCTAAAAATATAAAAGAAATTATAACTCTTTGGACACGATAGAAAAAAAGCGAATAAGCATAAAAATATATAACTCAGAAATAAAGAAGAAAACTAAAAAACAAAGAAGCATTGGTAATGTTTTTCGTTTAAGCATATCATATGAAAAATAATTATAATTAAGAAAACAGACAACCAGTTTCAAAGCCCCAATCACTGTGCCTATTTTGTCAGTTTTTATTTCATATCCCCGTCCTTCCCCAAGTTTTATCAATGATTGCTTGTTTTCTCCATTCCCCATTTTCCAGAGATATCGCAAAATAAAATTTTGATAATACCCCCAGCCTTAAGAACACTACCGATTTCGCTGCTTTGCGTGCACAGTGAATCGATTAAAATAGCCAAAATAGCCAATGTTTATTGTATAAATATAATTTAAAATAGCACTTTTATTTGATATGATAAGATGAGGTTTATCGAAATTATTGACTTTACTGAATTAATGCTATTACGATGGTGTACAAGTATACATCATTAAAAGCGCTTTATACACGCGCGCGCACACATACACACACAAACAAACACAGACTACTAGCAGTATTCGCACGCTATTACCTGTAATATGGCGATTATAGATGAAATCAAAACCTAAAAATTGGCGACAAAGTTCACCAAATCTAATGACAGAACTGATTTCAAGTATTTTAATTTCATATGAAATATCATGATCTCTAGATGTTTCATTAGTGGTCATCTGACCCTCATTCTACACTTTTCAGAGGCATCGAAAAATTTTTAATTAAAAACTGTGCGAAATAGTGGCATTTTCCCGCGATAATTTTCGAAAATATAACAGCACAAAATTGATTTTTATATCACTTTAAAGTACAAAAATAATCTTTTCAATGATACCAATGTTTTAACCTACAAATTAAGTTTATATTTTTAATGAATTTGTTAAAACATATTTTAATCGTATTCTCCAATAATTTATTTCGCACAAAATGAAAATAAAATGTAACCTGAAGAAGGCTGATTGTCTTAATATTCGGATTAATGATATCCTATGGTTTGTAATGATAGAATCACACATAATTAGTAATGAAAAGGCTGTGGCATCGATAGGGGATTGTTATAATTTCTTTTAAATCTAAAATTTCCTTCAAAGTTTGTGCCGACAAATGTTTGGGACCGCTTTTCACTGTAATCACAGACAGACTGCAAGTAAGCATATGGATACCATTGCCTAGAACCCCCCCCCCCCAAGCTTTCAAGACATTTAAAACTAAATTGCTTCGGGGTTTTATTAAATTATTGTTTACCAGAAAATGTTTGCATCTTGCGTACATCTGAAGATTTAATAATACTATAAATTCCACTAAATATTAGGCAATATAATAATTAATACTTTGGTCACCAGTAGAGCTCCCAATATTGCCCACAATAAATTTTATTAAAAAAAAAAAGAAATCAAGGAGAGCTGTCCTATATAAAATAACTATTTTTTTTAAAGCAAACGAATTTTTTTTTTTTTTGGATATTTTTAACCTATACAGCCAGTACTTTTAAAACAAAGAACTTCGAAATAAAAGTGCCATTATGAAATATTTTGGATGAAATTTATGAAGATTCAGAAAGAAAATGCCTTTCGTAACATGAAAATCCTAACATGTAATTTTAGTAAACATAATTTTTTATTCTATGTTTCCTATAGTAAATGCTGCTTGAAGAAAATTGAAAAACATGTATAATTCCAAGTTTTCTTTGTTAGTAAAGGGTTTATAGATATTCAACACAAGAAAGAAAATAGGAAATACCCAAAACATATTATGCTTACCACCACAGCCTTAGGTATTAGAACAGTTATATTGCAAATACTAAATATACAATTCATTTAGCGAATATTTAATTTAATAAATATTTTAATATCAAATAAAAAGTACAGCCATAAATATTATTAAAAATTATTTTATAAAAATGTTTAAGAAAATACGATTTCTCCAAGGATGCAATTTTAAAACAATGTCGACTTTTCCACAGTATGTTTCAAAACGATTTTAAAATTTTTGATTGTTTAACAGAATTCTGGAACAGGAAATATAAATCATATTTATAAAAACACAGTCTTCATCGTAAGCACATAAATACTATTATCATAAATTGCTTCAATGAAATATTTTAGTCAAATAGATCTCTATTCAGCTACAAATAAATTTCATGCAAGTTTAGGAAAATGGAGAAAAAGGACAATTTTTGCATGCAATGAAAAATGAAATACAAGCTTATTCTTAAAATGACCAAAATCAAAGAATACTTCAGTCCCCCCCCCCCATCATTCAAATTCAGCGCGCTGCCTCCAGATACTTAGCATTAACGCAAAAACTAAGGCAACCTGGCAATGTTAAATGGCAATATATTCTGATTAGGGCAAACAAGAGTAATCGGCCTTCAAAAGTTGCGTTAAAAAACAAAATTAAGTAAATCGTTCAGTGTTACACCGTGAACTAGAACTAGTTCCAGTAGCACCATTTCATCCCACATCTCAAGAGTCCTACCCTCAACAGAAAGAAAAAGTACACTAGAAAAAGCTAGAAATAGATGCTATCCGAGACAAAATCCATCCTTACCGACCCCCTTGCTGAACGTAACTCGGGATATTTGCTGCAGAAAACCCACATTTACAGCTCAAAATAGACGACCACCATTTAAGGAATTTGAACCTCGACCTCCTCTCTAAAAAGAGTCCAATGTCAATGTCATCAGCAACTCTTGCCATTTTCTTTTTAAGCATCTCCCTCCTCAAAGTGTAGCTCTAAATATACGCCAAGCATGTCAGATATTCGTGGTAAGAATAACAGCTAATGCCACCTTCTGTTTGTTCTTAAAAACAGCTTCGTTAACAGCCAGAAGAAAAACCTTGAAAGTCATCAATTCCTCGAAAGCCGAAATTCAGCAAGAACAGTAAATTCATGTTTCAGACGCTAAGATTTCTTCAGATGCAAAAATATAATTTAACACGCGTTTCCTTACTTGGTATGAGCTGTAATAACTTAGCTGGTTCCAGTTGTAGAAATTTGACATTCGCGCCTTGGCATTAAACAGAAAATGACAAAGTACGGGTAAAGTATACTGAAAGAAATGCATAAGTTTACAGTTATTTCTTTCAACATAAAATAATCCAAATTGAGATTTTCTTTTTATTACATCATATCAAGCTCGTCTGCAGGAGAGGGAGAAAAAAGCACTTGCAAATTAAATAAAGATAATCGATAACATTTCGTTGGTCAGTAAATGCGTAATTTGTAATCACAGAATGTAGGTTTCCAATGGTGGGCAAAAGATGCAATGTGGCCGAATACTTCAAATATGTTAAGTCGATCCTAGCTCGGATTAGTAAAAAGCCCTCATTAAAATATTCAATTAATGACATTTCAAATACTTTTAAACAATATATATCCTAAAGATGTAAATAGGGTAAAAAATGAAGCAAAAGGCACTAAATGTATATTTAAATTTCGCAAAATAAAATTAAAAAAAATATTGAAATTTCAGCAGAGTTTCCTATTTAAAATTCTGTTTTCGAAAGTCATCATTTCGCCATTTACATTAATAAAATTGATTTTAAAAAAGCATTGCGGAAGATGCCTTTTCCATAAAAAGCAGATTATAAAATATGAAAGAAACTATTGACAAAGGGGAAAAAATTCTTTTATAATAACATACTTTTTATTGAAGATACTACATATTTCAGAAACCTTTGACAAAGGAGAAAAAAGAATTCTGCAATAACAACATACTTTCTGCTTACTCAACGGTTAACTAAGATTAATAACTGGAAGCCTCAAGAAAGAAAGAAAGAAATTTTACGAATATTTGAAAATTACCGAGTGTTCGTTTGATTAAAGGTTTGATTTAACAGACAAATCAAGAAACTGACATTCTTTAATTAAATCTAGACTAGCAACAAAATATCTTAAATAAACCTATCTCGACGCATAATGAAAGAAAAAAAAATAAGTTCTAACCTTCCGAATACGGAAAGATTGGAATATAAATATGTAATGGTTATATAAAAAATGTTCCTATCATAAAGAGAAGTTGTTCTGCTTTTAGATGTGTAGAGATCACATGAAGGCTTTGAATACTTCTGATATGGAAGCATCAACAAACTTTCTAAAGACAGCTATAATTGAAGAAATGCATATTTCCGCATAAAAAAAAAATCAAGATAATCTGTTGTTAGAAAATTTTAACAAGTTAATTTTTAATAGATTTTAATTTGCAGCTTAAGAACCATCCATCGTTTCCGTGAAAATAAGCGTAATAAGGAAATTCATATAAACTCAATTATAATGACTAATACTTAGTTACCAATCATAATTTCAAAGCGTGTTTACAAATCTTAATGAATAAGTTCAAATGTTTCATTGCAATAAAAACACATAAAAAACTTATTTATCCGAATATCACTTTTCCCCGTCCTCAAACTAACAAGTAATATAATTTTTTTTTTTTTTTAATTCCTACTTAGGTTAACAAATACAGGGTGTCCCAAAAAAATGTATACACATTTTAGCAGCTGATAACTAAGTTATTTCTTCTTTCTTTACATACTGAACTCATTGAACCGAGTGATGGCAGACAGACTTAAATTTGAAGAAAGGAAATTTATTCTAAAACGCTACAGGAAGTATGAAAATGCAGTAGAAGTGCAAGGACAATTTAAAAGAGAGTTTAACAAAGAACCACCTACACGAGTTACCATCACTCGAATTAGAGATAAGTTTGAAGCTGATGGAACTGTTCAGGACGTCCATAAACCTGCAACAGTTGTTCAATTGAGGGCAACCATTGAACATGAATGTACGAATATCCCAAGGGAATTGTTCCATCATGTGTGCTATTCCATCGCTTCGCGTTGTCAGCAGTGTCTGGAGCAGAATGGACATCAGTTTGAGAACATGCGATAACAAGACAATAGAATGATATTTGTAGAATCTTTTACATGTTGAAAACTATTCGAATTATAATAAACCCCAAATTTACAATTATTTAAAGTGTGTATACATTTTTTTGGGACACCCTGTATGTATATATATATATATATATATATATATATATATATATATATATATATATATATATATATAGAGAGAGAGAGAGAGAGAGAGAGAGAGAGAGAGAGAGAGAGAGATTAGTTATTTTTTATTATTTATATATATTATTTATGATCAGGTGTCGCGTCAATAATCTCAGAGCTTAGCGACAAACTTGGCGATCAAATAGTAATTACTGGACAAATTTAATTAATTAATTAATATTTTTAAAAAACTGTATTAACATCAAGTGTCATCCACTACAAGTTTAAAAAATGTATTTGAACTTGAGTGGATGAATAAAAAGTATTTTATTAACGATTGCAAATTTGAACAATATATATATATATATATATATATATATATATATTATTGGTCTTCAACTGATGAGTTTTTGCAAACTTCAAATGCTTTTTCTGAATTTGTAAGCTGATGAACGGTTTCTCTCTAACAATGCGACTTTTATATCCAGCTTATCTAATGGCATTTCGTACAGTTTCAGCACTTACACTTCTGTCTATGATTTGAAAAGCATCTGCAACAAGTTGAATGAACCATATGGTCGCAACAATCTAAAGAAAAGTGTTAAAAATTTGGATTTAGATGGAAATTTCATTTTCCAGCAGGACAACGACCCCAAACAAAATGCACATAACGTCAAAATATGGTGTCTTTTTCGTTCTAAACAGCAGTTACACACACCACTATAGTACCCCGACATTACTGCCATTGAATATTCGCAGGCCATACTCGAAAAAGTGGTTAAAAAACACAAAATTAGAAACAATACCAATTTAAAACAAGTGGTGCAAGAAGAATGGGTAAAATATCTTCAGATATCACCAAAAATGGGTCGAATCGGTACCATGATGTTTAGAGACCATTATAAGAGCCAAAAGACATGCAACATAATATTGACACTTGGTTTCTATGCGTGATATTGCAAAAATTTCATTGGTGTATTCTGAATTTTTTGAGGCAAAATTCTACGTATGTTTATTTAAAATGCTTCTGAAACTTTTCAATTTCGTTAATTTTTCTTTATTTTTACTTTAAATTAATCTGTTAACCATCTGTTATGTGTAAAATTAAAAACATGTTTGCACTTCCCGGTAATGTGTTATTTACATTGAAAGTCGGATTTGTCAAGTAAAAGTAAGGTGTACTCTCAATTTTTTGAGTCACTGTATATTATATATATATATAGGGAGAGTGTGAACTAATAGTAGGAATTGAAAAAGAAGTACAATTCCGTAATGAATAACACTGTAACTCAGAGTTATACGTTATGGTTATTTTTTCCACATTCTGGTTATTATGTTGAAAAACTTTTTTGATAAAACCAATTCAATGACATAAATTTTATTTTTAATCAATTTAGAACGTATATAAATTAGGTCAAGTGAAAAATATGGGTATTTTGTTCTATCCAAAATAAAATAATCGTAGGACATATTTTGCGTTTCATTAATTTTTCATTTTGCATTTTCATATAATTAGTAAAGCACAAGGAAAAAAAAAACATTTTATTTTAATCAAATTAACAACCTTGAATATCAATTAGCATTACATTTAATGTCAAATGTTTTTAAAATAATGCAAGGACAAAAATACAAGGTCATGACAACTATTTTGTAAGAGTAAAACGACATAAAGCACTTAACTCGGAAGTAATTTAAAAGTGCTAAAAAAAATTAAAACAGAAAATCTTTCCAGAACAAAACTACTATAAAAAAACCCATTTTATTACCATTTTTAAACGTAGTTTTGTTATGATCGGGTTTTAAACTATTACGTAGTTTTGTTACAGTTTATATACGAGGATGATCCAAATAAAAAGTTTTTCATTTTGTTATGCCGAAAATATTGCGAATTACTGCGAAATATAATGAGGGGAAAAATGAATAAAATTGGTTAATATTTTCTATTCCTGCATGAGGCTAAAAATCGTAAAACGTGGCAAAAATCGGCTGTTCTCCAGTAATTTTTAAAATTTTCTTTATCGGCTTATAATAAAATTAGAATTAAATTAATATATATATATATATATATATATATATATATATATATATATATATATTGCAAAGTCAGTTTATAACTTCCAGCAGTACATTCCCTGGAAAGTCAGATTATAACTCCCTGTAGCACATTCCTTGCAAAATCAAAAATACATGACATTATTTCAATGCATAGTTTTTTGAGTTTTTTTTAATCATCGTTCATGGTTTTCACACAGTATCTTGCCGAGGAATTACAACACAGCAAAATATTATTCAGATTTGATCAAACTATTATTCAGCGTGAATGATCTATCTGAAGCTTTCTCGCATTTTTTTAATAGATGCACTTGCATGTTATTAACCGTATGCCATTTTAATCGATGCTTAATTAATTTGATTTTAATCTATGCAATTTTAATAGATGAAAAATAATTACAGAATAGACTATATTAGGCGATAAATCGTTGTAGTAGTTAATACATAAATACTAGAAAACCGAATGAATTTTGGGAGCCTTTTTTACAACCGATCAAAACAAAATTTGACACAAGTCTAAAAATGTAGTAAAAAAATCATATATTAATATTTTATAGATATTTTAATTATTATTAATAGTCGATAGATTTTAGATATAAACAATCATTTGTTATTTATACCAACAGATCTGCTGTAAAATCTCGATATATAATTTTTGTTCACTTTTCAAAAAGGTGCAAGCCGTAAATCCATTTTGATAAAATAAATTTTATTACTCTTAAGAAATTGAGTGTTTAGCAGCTAATACCTTAATAAGCAATTAAATTTTTAAAAATAAATGAAAAAAATCTGATTTTTGCACTTTTCAGCCCCATGTGGGAGTGGAGATTTAAATCTATTCAATTAATTTTTTTCTTCTTATTATTATATTTCTCAGTATTCGCCAGTTTCTACTGTAGAGCAATAAATGTTGGTAATTCCGACAGATATCTTCCTACAAATGCTGAAATGAATCAAGCGCTTGATATGAATTATATAAATATCACACAGACGAATTTCTATAAATCGAAAATTCTTATAGATATTTAACATTTAATTAAAAAAAACATTTTGGAATTTCAATCACGCACGCACGCACGCACGCACGCACGCACACGCACACAAAAGTGTACCGAATAACGATTTTCGAAGAAAAAAAATATAAATTAAAAAAAAATATATATATATATATGTATGATTCACCGATCCTTACAGTACTAGAAATTTATGGAAGACAGAAAATCGTTTATGAAGCAACATCAGCAATGTGTCACATGGTATGCATAATGTCTGTTTTAATAATCCTTTTCCTAACTTATAATGAGATTTCTACTTTAAATTCAATTTAACTTTACATTTCTTATAGAGAGGATGTCCTCTAACGGAAGGATTTAAACATTTTGCAGCCGTACATAATATAAATTATGAAATTCTTATTTTAATAATAGATCAATTTTACGACTCATTTCTAAACATTTTAAATTTAATCAACATGCTAAAGACTTTCATTTTATTATTTTTTTTATTTTATCATCTTTGCAAAAACATAAATTTAGTAATTCTTTTAATCTACATATCTGGGGAAAAAAATGACGAAAGTAATAAAATTCTTGAAAAAGTAACACAAGTATTTAATGATTCCCTTTCCCACAAATGAATAATTATTAATATTCAAAAAATATAACATAAAAACTTATCATTTTCTGGGACTTGCCAAGTAGAAATAGCATAGTCAATTAAATAGCCGATATAATTAAAATAATTCATTATGCTTTAACTTATTAAATAATGATTTCATTAATTCAATGTAAACACATATTGTAGTCATATTATTTCCTAATCCACATAATTTCTATTTTTTTTATTCATCACTGATGGCAATAAAGTTTTTTAATCGATCTATCTGCACTGCCTACTTCCTCCAGCTTAACGACCCTAAGCAGCTGTCTAATCTGCGAAGTCGCAAACCTTCCACTGCATAAACAGAAACAAAACACCAAAGAGAAATTTAGTTTAATAAATGACACAGAAAGAATAATGAGAAATAAAGATTTGCACCTCCCTCATCTAAAAAAAGAATGAGATTTTAACTAGTACAAATGGAAGTCTGGAAAATTTGACATTTTTATATTTTTTTTTAAATAAAATTCTTAGGCACTTTTTAACTCTTTATTTAACCCCAAGAAATCAATAATGCGTTATTATTCTCAGAGAAAAAAATGCAATACGTATTTTTTATACTGACTTTTTTTCACCATAAACCTTCAAGTTCGGTTTAAGCATATATCCAAATGTTAGACAACAAGGCGTTATCACAAATATTTTTGGTAAATTTTCTTAAGTCAGGTCTGAACAAAAGATGACATCACATTTTACGAATCAATTAGGAGATTTTTATTTAAACATTTTAAAATTTATTATATTTTTAATTATTATTTAGACATTTTTTTTCTACCAATGATATCTTTTTTTGACTTTCTTTCTAATATTATGCAAATGGTTTAATTTTTTTAACTGATGAAAAAAAAAAAAAAATCCCAATTCTAAAAATATATATTTAAAATATGATTTCTCTTCTCTACATATGAATGATGAATTTAGTAAAATATATGCAATGATTGCTTTCCCTTTATTTGCAATGATCCACCTTAGACGAAAAGTTGGTACATCAGAAATATTGGCTGTGTTTACTTTCAACCTAATCTCTTAACTTTTTTTTCACTATTTTTTAAAAAAATTAGCTTACATTTATTTCATGATTGCATGAAAAAAAAAAAAAACTCATTTCACAATAAACATTTGAGCCTTATTAATTTAATAGCCTCGCGTCTATTTAATTTATAGTGTTCATAAACCTTTTTTATGAAGTCAAGTAAAATCCTATAATACCATAGCGCCATTACAAACGTAATAATCCAGATAATCCATTTAATGGTATACTTTCCGTGGCACTAGAATTTTCGAAAATTAAAGATACAGATTTGACATAAATTTGGAGTAGAAAAAGGTTAACTTCATAAAATAATGAATTATATCAAACGTATTTACCGAGAAGTAAAATATGATTAATTGAAAAATAAAATAAAAATATTAAAAATATTGTAAAATCATTACATAGAAGAAAAATTCAATTATCTCAAGTATGATAAAATTAGATTCCAAAAACACCGAAGTCCGCCTTTCTGCGGAAATGTGTCATGTCTACAAGCAGAGTAAATATAATTGATTTCTTCCTCAATTGTCAAAAACGGATGAAAACCATGCAATTAAATCTATACATAGTATAAAACGAAGTCTCCTGAAAGCGCCTGTATGTTTGAAAGAGAAAAACTCGAGAAATACATAACTGATATTGGATATATTTGTACCATTTTGTTGGGCATTTATTGGGTAATGTTTTAGCATATTGGGATCATATCAAAATAAAAAAAGGAGTTTTATAATTGCGATTTAATTTATTTTCCTACTATGATTCGCGCATGCGTAAAACAGCAGTATCTGTGCTTTGCACTTATTCGCGCTTGTGCGAAAACCTCAACTACGAATGCGCAAATAGCAAGAACTTTGGTGTGCCTATGCGATGTATTTCTTTGTTGGCGTCTAATTTTAAACAGCGATTCAAAACTCACCAATATGAAGAAATATTATGAAGCAAGCTGAATTTTATTTTCATATCAGATTATACAGAGTTGATAAACAAGTGTGGAACAGTAGGTACAATGACTTATTTGTATATTTTTAAATTTTAAAACAGCTTTTCTATTGTATATTTTTAGTGAATTGTTTTGCCTATGAAGATATCACATTTTTACCTTTTTAATAGTCTAAATATTTCTGAATGTGTACTATAAAAATTGCTTTGTAGTTAGTTTTGATGATTTCTAAATATATTTTTATATTTGTTTGACGTTGCTTGATATGCCCATGTCATATCGGAGGGGGGGGGGAGGCTAGACTTAAGTTAAAAGCTAATTTTTCTTTTTGGATGTTATGCCATGAGCAACGCTGTGCAGGCACTGCTAGTATTTAATAAACAATGAGATATATTGTTGAATATTATGCAACGTAACTGGTATTATTAATTATTTTTATTTTACATTAGTACAAAGACCCAACATTTCGTTTAATTTTTAATTAATTAAAATTTTAATAAAATATTTGGGCTGAAGTGCATATTTCTACCCTCCAAATTATATCTGAGCCAAATTTGATAATTCTGGTTCTAACAACTTGGTCTACAGAGAACACACACTACACACGCCCATTCGTCTTTATTATTAGCAGATATTAGCTTCGCTCAATAAAGTCATTTTTAAATTTGCTTCTCTTCAATGAAGAACATCACCATGAAAAAACTTGAGACTATTCAGTATAACCGATTTTTTAAAAATATAATTACAGAGCTATAAATTATGGCATCGGAAAAATTGGTCTTCTTTTCAAATATTTCATTCATTTCGAAGAAATGATGAATACAACATAATACAAGCAAAATTTCTCACATAATTACATCGCTCTTAGTGAACGAGAGCAAAATAGAAAGTCAATAATTTTGACATTTATTAAATTCTAAAGCTAGTTACATCCATTACAACTGCATTTCAACCAGCTCTATAATTATCAAGCACCTAAACAAGCAGTCCAATATTAGATTTAATTCTAAAAAAATATCGATTATTTCAGAAACCAAAAATAAGGAGGTGAAACGATTATAATAAAAGAAAGAGACAATATACATAAAATTGGTTCTTTTTGACGAAATTTAATGCCCATGTAATAAAATTGAATTCATTATTTAATAGTACTGAATGTCGTACAACGTGGAAAGTAACCTTCGGCACATGTTTATATTTGAAAGTTTTTAAATTGTAAAAATAACTAGACATTCAAAGATAAATTCTGTGATTAGTCATATGATTGACCTTGAAAATTCGAGATCTATGTAGACGTTAATAACGGCAGCAAATAAATGGCGACACATCCTAATGGACGTTTCATGAAGAAATAGTTTGCAAATAACAAAATTCGCAATTTAAGAGGAATGATTAAAATCCAGAGGTTCTTGTTAAACCCCTTATTAATATACCTTTCATGGAAAAGACAGTAGGATTTCACTCCAACGGTGACGCAGAACGGACTTTATCATTTGATATCTCACAAGCTTTTAAGCATTAAAAGCTTTCAATTTATCACCTAATGAGTTAAAAACGCGACACAAACAGCATAGCAAATTGATCTTGAATTGTAACTGAAGTCCTTGAATAATTTCACCTAACCTTCTCGGTAAAAAAAGAAGGGTGTCAAGGTCACGGGACACACAAAATCCCTACAACCAAGTGCGGAAGGAGACAAAAGCGGAAATATATATTTATACATGAGGGCGAAAAAAAACCTGTCATAACCCTTTCTAAAAGACTGTAGAGCCTCTCAACTACATGTTGCACAATAGATATTAACCCTTTGGGGCCCGTCCCCACTGATCCCCCAACAGTAATAAAAAATAACAGTAAAAAATCTGTGACTCATTTTTTACAGGAGAACCTATACAATTTTATAACTCTCCCCTTTCGGGCCGAATATTAAGCAACCCTTTTACGGTTTCAGAAGCCGAGGGACTGATTATGAATTGCATAACTTTTGCAACAGCCATCCTCCTAAAAACCAAGCCAGAGGACTGCTGTGAACCATGCAATGCGAATATGCAATATCAACGATTATATCTCAATCACATCTAATCTGGTGCATCTTAGATTTGACATATTTCACACTCCAGGTGAACAAAACAGTAAGCTTTTCCCAAAGTATGTCGCAACATCTGTTCCAAAACGCTTAATGACAACAGGAACTGGCTTCAAAACACATTCTGTGGTTGACTCATGCAGCTGCGTGTGACAAGGGAATCGGCAAAAATTTTTTCTTTCCCCTCGGTCTTATCCTCCCCTTTAAGAGATTTTAAGATGTCCATGATCATCATTCTGCCCTCCCTCTTAGTGAGTGATTTTAAGAAGTCAACATTTTAATAAAGCAAAAATATTTGGAAAGCAATTTTTTCATTACATACTAATCAAATTAATACCAGTTTAAACCCCTGAAAGGTTCATCATTAATATATACGTTTCGTTTCTCCACCACCTTGTTTGTGCAAGCAAATGTTGATAAAATCAGAATATATATGGTCGGTATGAAAATGAATTAAATTTGAATATTAGCTAAAAGATAAGGAGTTATAACTGTGGTTAATGCCATATATAAGGTTTCACTAATACATAAAAATGAATGGGGGTAGGCGTTTTGACATGATTTATAGCATTGTAATCTTCAATTGCAAAAGGCAAAATTTCATCTATACATGTCACACATTTCTATTATTATATACTGACATTCAAGTTTTGTCTGTCAACGGTAATTCAATTTCATGGTTGCTTTCGGTAAATATATCTTCCTATGTGATTTTGAAATTTCCGAATTTTTAAATAAAATGGAAATTTACTTGGTTTTTATTAGTATTTTTGGGTAATTGATACTGATTTACAGAAGAAATTGATAAATTTAATTGCAACTTGTTTCCGTAGATATTTAAAATAAATAATTTAATACGTAAAACCATACATTTAAAAGTGCTTTTATTATGATATTTTACGATACGCTTTAATTACAATTTTTTTTTTGGGGGGGGGGAGGAGGTTAACTTCAAGCAATTTTGGATGCATCAGCATAGTATTTTAATCATTTTAATAAATTCAAGATTTAAATAGCAGTTTTCTAAATTAAATGTTTTTCCATTATTAACGCAATCACCTCCAATTTGCTTTTTTGTGATTTCAGAAACTATTCCGAAACAAAAGCAATTTTCAGTTCCGATTTTGAATTGACCAATGAATTTGAATTAATTTTACTTATCATAAAATGATAAGAAATTCAAGGGAGCAGATAAAAGCTTCGAATTACCATCGAATTCTAATCAACCAAGTCCCACTGTAAAATACATTTACATTATAGTTATAAATGAAATGTTTTGTGGATTTTCAATATTATTTATAATATGATTAAAAAAATAGCTTAAAACATTAAAAAACGCAATACGGACTACTTTTATGATACCCTAAAAGTTACTGCTATAATTCCTGATACAAAAATTTCAATAAAAACTTCAATAATTTCAAGTATTTATTAAATAAAAAGATAGGAGAGATAGCTTCAAAATTTTCAAACTACTTTTTATTATTAAAAAAAAATGTAAGATAAAAAAAAAGCATTCTAGCATTAATTAAATTTGGATGTAAACAGCAGTGAAATTCTTTTTTCAAAGCATTTATATATATATATAAAGAGAGAGATATAAATGCAATTTTCAGCAGGAATTGAATTAATGCGAGTACAAATTTGGGTATATTTGCTTCAATAAATTTGCAATTACGCAAATAATGTAAAAATAATCTTTAAAAATGCGATGAGCTGGGAGAATAGCAAAGAATTATTTAGACACTGTATGTTATTAGTATTGAAATGAGCAAACATTTTTGATTGTTATTTTGAGAAAGTTTTAATCTCACCAATTTTTCAATTGATGTTTTATTCAAACGTCGATCTCTAATGATTAAAAGATCAAAAACAGGAAAATAATTTCAATGTCAAATCATCAAGAAGACAAAGAAGTAGGGGGGGGGGGGAGAGCTCATTTCAAAAGTGGTATACATGCCGTTGATATAAAATTAAAAATAGACAAATAAAAAAAAAGTTGTTAAAAAAAAGACGATGATCGTTTTAGAATGCCATCTCCGTAATCGAAAAAAAATGACGCATATCAATGTATGTGCGTTACATTATAAAACAAGAATATAACGATATGTGCATTTTGTACATTACAAAAATATTCACCTTGAACACACTAAGCCATTCTTTTTAACCCCTTTGATCTGGTCACTCTTAGCTGAAAACAATGATATCTTCCATTTAAAATAGTGAAATATTTTCTTTAAGAATTCAACTCAATAGGAATTTTCTTTCTGGCAATATATTTAAAGTAAAAATATGATGTATATGTATTACAAATTTTACATATGAACTGATTTAGTTCATTGAAATTATCACCAATTATTATTTTTATTAAAAAGAAATAAATCTCAAAATAACTGCTGAATTTAGAAATTAGAGGTAATATCTGCCATGAAAACTTTTGATTAAAGTTTCAGAACATTCCACTTAAAAAAAAAAAGAAAAAAAGAAAGAGATAGAGATAGAGAGAGAGGGGGGGGGGAGAAAGAGAAAGTGGGAGAGAGAGAGAGAAAAGAGAAAGGAAGAGAGAGATTCCAATTTCAATCAAGTTATCAGGGAAATTATTTATTTAATTTATATGTAAAAAAAAAAGAACAATTACAAAAAATGACAAATCATTCGATAGAGCTTCCACAATGGTGACATTTAAAATTTCCAATTATCTTGGCTCTATCTGAACTGAGCAACGAAATCTGGAAATTATTTCATTTGATTGCTTCCTCCAAATGCAAAATTCTCTTAAATAATTTATTAATTAAAATTTGTCACTGTATTATCAAATATGTATGTCAAATTTGCTAAAGCATTTTAATGGGATAAAACTTTTATTTCGTTTAGTTACATCTGCTCTGAAATTACCATCTGATTTGTTTATTTTAAGTTGTCACAAAATGCCATATGTCACTAATTCGTCCAATTCTTATATAAAAAATTTGAATATTTTGCTATGTCTAACAATACAGTGTATGGGTTACGTTATTCGATATAACAGCGATGATTTAACCTCAGTATCACAATGAGACAGTTTTTCAGGAACATAATCAAGAATATTGACTTTTTCATACAAATTATGGAACTTTGTTACTATTTATTAAGTAGAGTACCTGATTTAAACTAAAACCGATATCAAAGTTCTTTTTTGTTTTTGTTTAAGCTAAAGAAAATTAATTCTTTTCGGTTTCCTTTAATTCTAAATTTTATTCAATTTTAACCCTTTATTTACCAAATTATTTTACCATCCATTTTTCAAATTTATTTTTGAACTATTAGTTAAGTTTTGGTACAAAATAAAGTCAGGAAGAAAGAAAAACTTTTTAATTAATTAAAATAATTTAATTAATAATAAAAGATTTTTAATGCTACTTTTAGTTGATATTTACGCCTTTTTATTGGAAGTAACTTCTTTGTGTTCTTTCAAATATTGTTAGAAAAAAATAGTCATATTGTGAAGATATTAGTCGGATTCAAACGGTACTTTAAAGTACTGTCAGTAAATAAAGGGTTACATTTGTAATGTTTATTGTTGCAGGATAAAGTGAATTTCGTACATGTAACTTATTCTTTATGATACAGAAAACGTATATAAATTAAATGCACTTTAAGCTTATTTTACGAATGCCACCTTGGGTATAAATTGAATTACTAAGCTGTAATATAACTCTTTTTTATAATATAAAAATATGAAACTTCTGCTTGCTCATTATATATATAAAAAAAGTTTCCAACGTTTTTCTTTTTAATATCAAAACAAGAGCTGTATGAAAGAAACGCAGATTTGAAATTACATTTTTCATAATGCTCAGAAATTCAATCGATATATTCTGATAAATATTCAGAATCGACCTTATTTTGTTATATAATTTCAGTTAAAAGTAACCAACAAATAAATTTATAACGACTTTTATAAAAAGAAAATTACTTATTCTTTGCCATTTAGCAACCCAGCTGTCTTCTCCACCCATCAACGCAATCATCCTGGAAAGATTTAAAACAAAGTCAACATTAGTAACATACAATTAGATGCATAAAGAAATCTTCAAATCAGAAAAAAATTATAACAATAATAAAAAGGTAATATAGATTCAATACTTTTCAAAAAAATATATCATGTACGATGAAGAGGATTTCTTTTAGCACATTTAAAGCATTTTATTCTTTCAAGAAAAAGAGGAAATTTCTAGGCCTCAAAATTTCCCCATATTGGAACCTCCACTATTCTTTTCAAGCATGCTGTCAAGTCTGTTACGTGATGTTGTCTAATTTAAGGAGCGCTATTTCAGCTCAGATAAATCCTGTGAAATGACCAGAAACGGTGAATAGAAATAGGAAGGGGGGACTATTTGGTAAGAAAAAACAGGTTTAAGTGCTGGTGGGCTGAAGAGTGTGAAAAATGATTTTAAATTACTGTAACAAGACAGAGATAAGGAGGGGTTTTGGAAGGACACACGTGTAAAGGGACAGATCGAAAATATTTAGTAAGAGATAGTGCAAAGGTTTGTTGAAGGTCGCGAAATGTGTAGATATCTTCTATGACCTTCAACAGAGCTTCTACATCATAAGAAGATTTGATGCAACCTTGACCTTTATGGATACTAAGTGTTTTCTGTCCTTCCAAGGCCCCCTGTTTTAGAATTTCCACGAAGAGAAATCGATTGAAAGAATGCATGTTATGTTAACAGAATGCCAGAAACGAAATGAGAAATCCCCATCCCCTCATGAGTGGGTGATGCAAAGGGGGCAATAAGAGGGATTGTCAATTAAGAGCTGTTCATCGCTTTTTCAAGTTCTGGTTTTCTCAAGGACTTTATCCAATAGTTAATTTAGGCCACAAGATGATTGCATCAAAATTTCCCTTTCGCCCCATCCAACGATGAGGCCACTAAGGATTTCAAGGTTGTCCTGTCGCGAATACGAAAACGTTTTCGAAACACTTACCTTCTAGCAAGTGCGTAGGCTAAATATGAGGGCCTCCAAAAGCTCAGGTGAGCAGGCCATTGTGGGACACGAGCGCGAGTCTTTTTTTTTTTTTTTCTGATGGAGGGGTGGGATATCTGAACTCAAGATAAATGGGGCACACACTTCTATGCTACTGTAAATGAGCTTGCTATGAAAACGGAAAAAAAAAGGGCAAAAGTTTTACTAAGGATACTTTCTCGAAGACTTTCAAATGTTACAGTAATTTTTATCATGATGTAACATTAATTCGAGTTTACATCCCATAGTCTGGGATCTCATTTGCAGGGTTGGTTTGAATTTACACAACATTCAACAGTAAAAATAAGCAAATGTCTTATTACATAATATTATATTTTTAAAAAAGTAGTATTTTAATACTGCTTTTTTCCTTCGAAAAAGCAGCGAAGCGTTTTTGCATAAAGATTCACTAAATGTATTTAAATTATACAATGTATTCTACAATTATCAAATTTTTATAAACATTTTATTCAAATTTTTCAAAATATATTTATTTGTTTACCAATATGCCAGTAAATAATTCTAGAATTAAACTGATTTATTCATAAAATTAGAACAGAATACTAGGTAAAAATTAACAGTAAGTTATCAATAATTTGATAAATATCAGGTTAGAAGACTGCCAAAAGAGCGAAAGCATAGAACTTGTGGACGTTCATCAAAATAAAAAAAGGCACTTAAATAGCAATATCCTTATTTACTGCACAAATTATTACAAAATGAATCAACATGTACAGAATATGCTATATAAAGTAAAAATTACAAAATTTCATTATTTTTTTGTAAAATTTTATTGTTTAGTTCAAAATGTTATTACTCCATTGTTTTGGCAATGTTACTGAAACCCATATGAGATGATTCGTTTTTCTTAAATGTTCTTCATTCGTTTTTCCAAAAACACTGGGCTATAATAGGAGCCGTCTTATAGATCGGTGGCATACATTATTACGAGTTATGAAAGTCTACTCTTATATGCTTTTATTCATTGTTGTTGTGTTGATTTTATTCCCTGTTGCGACATATGCGAATGTGACATGTAATGAAAATACTTATGACAAGTTGTTATTTATATGTTAACCACGCCAACTTTTATTTATATGCACGAATAAAGCAATTCATAAAAACAAATCTATAGTAACAAATCCCGCGAAATAATATGGGGTATGTACTCGATCTCTTAAAAATCTATTAGTATTAGTTCCATTTCTAAGTGCAGTAATCTCTCTCGAGGCTCGTGGGCCGCGGTGGCCTGATGGTAAAATCCCGACTTCGGAGCCGGAGGGTTTCAAGTTCAAGAACCGATTCCATCGAAGAACCGCCGTATAAGCGGGTCTGGTGCACGCTAAATCCACTGGCGCCAAACGTTCTCCCGCTTGTGTGGTATGGAAGCTTGGAGAGGTGGATGCCAGCTCAGGTTTCGTCGTCATCTGACCGCGGTGCAACATTACGAGGTCCGTCTCAAAATAGTCATAATGTTGCTAAACTAAACTCTCGAGTGTCGTTTTCTAAGTCCACTTCCAGACTGTTAAGCTTAAGGATACTTTAAAAAAAATAAATAAACGAAACTATACACGTGAAACATGTATATGATGCCAAAAACACGTGTAAACGTGTATGCAGTGCAGCAACACGTAGTTAACAGGTAAAAACCAAGCTGTAAATTTATTTCAAAATATTGCATCAATAACAATTAAAAGATATTTTTTTTTTTTTTTTTCGAAAATTGCTGTAGAAAAGTATAAGCTGAAATATATTCATGTTGCTCATTCCAAAAAAATTTAAAATCTCTACTAAAACACTATGCACTTGTAAAAGCATTGTGACTTAACCGGTTTATTGATCTTTCTTATTACAAAAAATCGCAACATTGATAATTTGTAATTTTTGAAAGAACCTCTGTAAAGAAAAGTATTAATTCAAAGATAACGAAATTTCAGATTCTTGTAATCCATCCATATATACTGTAAGAACATAAACAATTATGAAATGTTATTCCTTGCACAAATGTTATCGTAATTTCGAAAGCAAAAAACGTATTTAGAATTACTTAAACACGAGAAAATAAATTAAGCGACAAGCAGATAAAAGTTTTCGATATGGTGCAATAGCATTATGCATGCTTATGTTAAATGTAAGAATGGTATAGATAAAGCAGAAAAAAATTATATAAATATCAAGATAAGAAAACCACAAAAAAATATATATTTAGGCTGTTTCTTTTCTTACATCAATGTGCAAAAAACGTTTTTTTAAAGACTGATGGTTTTTTTTTTTTTTTTTTTTTGTTAAGTCACGTTTGCACACACTGATTTCCCACCTATCTTTCAAACAGTTGCTCAATACCTTCAAGGCATTCTTGAAGAGACCATGGGAAGAAATCGAAGGTATTGCGACATCACCCCCAATGCCACATCCTTCGGTATACTTAAGGCTGTAGAAGATTTATTAGCTTTCACACCGAAACGATAAACTTGAAAGCTTGGAGTAGCCAAGATTATTTTGCAATTCAAGCTTTTATTAGTTGGACAGTGGGAATGCGTCTCACTGGGTTCCCAAGGATGGTTTGATGGATCATCAGCTACCCTAGGTGATCATATTTGATTCATTATGGATCTATACTAAGGTATCCGTTGCAGTAATATATCCAGAGGGAAGCTTCCCACGGATATAATAAACGGAGTAACCTAACAACTATTTTTAGTTTGCGAAACAGAAACAATAACAAAGTCTTCCATAAACAACGTAAACCTCAAAAGAAATAAAAAAAAATCTACGGAAAAAAAAAGAAGTAATTCAGCTACATTTAATTGAAGCAACAACTGAACCTCACCGTATTTTATTTTTATTATTACAACTTATAAAACCTCACGATTTACTATATATATACTTTCAATGATACTTCGCCATTACGAGCTTTCGTACATTGAAATATTATTTGTTAATCTCTACTCTATAAGAACGATCATTCTCTCCCCTTCTCCCCCCCCAAAAAAAAATGAAAACTGGTTATGAAACCTATGAAAATTAATAAACTTATGAGCCTAGTTAACAAATCCATGAAAGCAATTGATAATAATATACAAAACAATTGTTTAAAATAACAAAATTAATAGACATTTGAATTTTGACATTTTGGGAAATTTCATTTTCACAGTAATATTGTGAATAATAATATATGTATGCAATACATGAGCAGTTATTCTCACCCCTTCCTTTTTTTATTTGGACATTAAAGAAACATTTTTATTTATCGTTTTAATGCTCACACAAATGATGTCAAAAGATAGCACGCTTGACATTTATCATCATAAAATAGTAAAGAAGATCCATTATGCAATTTGCATTTCTTCGCATGTTATAGATCTTTAAGACCACACACCAAATTTCATTTATATAGTTCATCAGTCTTTAATGGCAAGGACAATTTAGGTGTTGATGAATTCAGCCCCAAATTATATATGTATCAATTTTGGTTATAGATTGGTTAAGAAATTTATTCATCTAAATTCATTGGTTTTTCAATTATCGCTTTCGCTTAATATGGACAGACAAACAATCCAGTGTTTGGTTTGGTCCGAAATTATATCAATTAAATTGGAAAACTAAATATACAATTCTAAAAATAAAGCCTCATGCTTAATTCCATTTTTATAGATTGCAATTCAGAGATATAAAAAGTCCTATGCATAGAGTTGAATAAACATATTTTCCGTAGAAGAATTTTGGAGGAAAAGCAACAAACTAAATTTCATCCGTATAGTTTGTTGCATTTTTGAGACACAGAACTCTCAGAAAGATTTTTTTTTTAAACTCAGAAATTATTTTAAAGAAATATATATATATATATATATAGTATACGGAAAAATAAAAACCTGCATTGTTGAAAAATATATTAACCTGTTAAAAAAATATAGTAATAAAATAAAACTCAAAAGGGAGGGGGCGCTGTTGTCAAAAGAATTAAATATCTTGTAAAGAGCATTGTTCAGTAAAAAATCAGTTTTATGGATATTATTAATAACTTAGTATTTGGTATATTCATATTAACCTAATTTTAATAAAAATAAAAGCCACTGCGGCTGTGTTTGCATACTCCACATCTCCAAAACAACTGGGTCGAACTCAATCAAATTTTCCTTATTTATTATATACGGTATAGTAAAAATACTGTAAAATTTTCAAATTACAAAAATTTTGTCTCTGTCAAATTATTCTATTATTTTTAAATTTCTTTTTTATTTTAATAGCCTTTTAACAATGTTTTTATTGATTTTAAATTAGTGATTTAATCATGCTTATAAACTTCAAAAGTTGTGAACAAAATTTGCAATAAAAATATAACAATTTTTAATAGCTTATGTCAAAAAGTAGATAAATCGGTTTTTATCGCCTAGTTCAACTGATATTCTAATTTTAATTAAAAGCAGACGAGAATAGACAATAAAGATTTTAAATAATAAACGTATATGTTATTATATACGCTAATAGTTTTTATGTTAAGAATACTATACATGAAAGGATATTACACACACACAAATCATGCCATATTGTGTAAATACTTAATAAAGTCGAATGGTATTGTTATTGTATAGTATAGTTTTCAGGCACTAAGTTCAATTTTAAAAAAGAAAAGCCATTCGCGAAGATTATTAAGAAATCATGTCAATTGATCCATGATAATATGGAGTAGGTACAAAGCCAAAAGGAGAAAACTTCTGCTGACTATTTAATAATAACTGATAAAACCGAATTATTTTATCACTGCCAGATGTAACTATATTTGATAATACGGAAAATGCTGTAAGGTTGCATCATTACTCTTAGTCAATTCGCCTGAAAAATACACCTAATATAACTAGATTTTTTTTTTTTTTTTTTTTTTTTTTTAACTTCCGAACCTCTAGTCCGTAACTTCCTAGTAAGATGATTTAGGTACGATTCTTTAAAAAAAAAATTATAAAATGAGCAACGCAAACATACAACGCAAATGTTACTAGATGTCGAATTTGGAGCTCTAAATTTAAAAGGTCTACCTTATTAGAGATAGTTTAGAATCATATTTTCGTCAAGCAGTTGCACTCTAAAGATAGCCTGACAGTCTATAGATGTTATCATGTTTAAAAAAAATGAAGAAGTAATGATTAGTATACTAGTACAAGGTTACTATCATGATTTGTAAAATGAATTGATATTATAATTGATAACCGCCCGGCAGCTATGGCTAAGGGGGAGATTTTTTATTTTTATTTTTACAAGAGGGAATTTACTTACGAAAAAAAATCTAGTCTGCTTTACTAAGAACTAAAAATTTCTACTGAATTCTACTAAATTTCATTCTACTAAATTTCATTTTGAAGGAAGAAGAAATTTATTTTAGAGCAGACCTCGTAAATGGGGAGGGCAGTCAGATCAAATGACAAACGACTTTTCAGATTTCCAACCACATAAGTAGAAGAATGCAACACCCATCTTGTCGGATTCAACACCAGAATTAATACAAATAGTAGTTTTACTAAAAATTATGAACCCATGCCCCACTCACAGCGGATATTTGGTAGAATTAAATTTTGAATTCTCTGGCTTCGAAGCCGAGACTTTAGACCTCGTAACATATAATCTAGCCTAATTAGACATTTTAGAAACCTTGTTTCAAATCAAGGTACCTCAAACAGTGAGATCCGACAACAAGTGGGAGCAGACTGAACAATAAAGGAATGGCAAATTTTTCAAACTTTTAAGCATTAGCAAGCAGAATTATTATGGAAAAAACTTGATTTGAAGAATTTTATTAAAATCTATGAAATAATTTTTGAAAATTAATGTTTCTAGTTAAATATTCAGAGATATGTAAAAAAAAAGTTTCCTTTGTTTATCATTAATGAATGCCTCTCTTTTTAAAAAATTATTTTCTATTTCTAGATTTATATAAAAATATTTCAAACAAAAATGGGGTCGCTATTTTATATTATTTATTAATTTTGTCTTCTTGTGAATGAAAGCGAACTCATGATTTATTCGGCGATTTTTTGAAAAACTGAATCAGTTTTACAGTTGAAGAAGAGAGACAGAGACAAAGAAAGGAAGGAAATCTGGTTTAAAAAAAATGTTTATAGAAACTATTAGATTGCTGTTTCCAAAATATCTTTTCAGTAATATAAAAGTACCTAGAATTTTTTTTTTTACAGAATCAACATTACCGGTTCTGATGATATTAATTAAAACCGATAATATAAAATTGAGCATTGATTTCTAAAAAAACGAAACAACGAAATAAAAAAATTCTTAACCAAGGTCTTTTTTTTATTTCTAGTCTCCGCATTTTCAGAAATAAAAATACATTTCCCTTCATTATATTTTATTCACCATTAACGAATTTATACAAGGTTCAACAACAAAAACATTACCGTTTTAAAGAAACAACGAAAATAAAAAAAATAAAAAATTCCGAAAACAAACTATAAATTAGCACGGAATTATTAGCATTAATGAATTTTTAAAAATTAAAATTAAAATCATCTTTATAAAGTTCTAAGACCCATGAGCACGAAAAAAAAAAAAAAAATGTCAGACCCAGACATGATGCACTAACTAAAACTTTTCAACCTAAATTACGATACATAAATAAGATAAAATTTTTCCCATATGTGATACACTTCTTTTGATATATTCTTCCGATGATTTCTAACTATACAAAGCAAAATTATCTAATGAAGTACCAATTAAATAAATTAATTTCATATAATATGAAAATATAGATATTATATGAAATTAATTAATCATATACAAAACTTTAACAATTTTAATGAAATTATTTGAATCCAAAGGACCTTATTATTTAAAAAGTCCAATAAAAAAACACCTGAATTTTCATTAACGATTACTTAAATTTTCGATACATATAAAATGTTTTTAAAAACATTTGCTGAAAAAAAAATCTTTGCATAATATACGATACTGATAAAATTTATTTAGTGAAAAAAATCAAAACAAAATTACAATATATTATTAACAATTCAGATAAGTAGAAATCTATTCAGAACAAAAATCGAGAAAAAAAATTGGTTTATGACCCCCCCCTCATAAACAAGGTTTTCTTTCATATATGAGACTAATGAACCAGACTAATCCAATCCATAATTTTCATTTAATTGAGCTCGATATCGTATTTTACGAATATCAAAAATGAATGATTTGAAAAGTTCAAATTATTGTTATTTCAAACGAGAAAGAGACAGTTACCGAATCCAAAGCCTCCATATTCCTCCACCACACACTTACACTGGTTCTGAAAATTGCTGCTATCTAAAATAAGACAACTAAAACTATTTTGAAAAGAACTTGTTTCTCATTTCAACATGATGTTCAGATCAGTTCCGCAAAAACGGAAGGTAGTTTCATTCTGATTTTCTGCACTAGAACTTTTAAAAACCGTCATAATAATACTCATTGCGCTCTAGGCCAGTTGGATATTTGAAATATAGGGAAATGTTTCACTTTGTAGTAACTTAATTAAAAGCAATTTTCCAGTTCCTACACATCATTACATGCGCATCACGAACAAAAGACAGGGAAAAGAAAAATTGTCCCATTACACACCCCGATTCGCTTGAACCTCTTAGGGCATATCATAGCCAATCGGGCGAATCAAGCCAGTTGGGAAAACACCGAAGCTGCCAATCCTTTCGTTCTCACTTCTATACTTTGAATTTTTCTCATGTTTTGAAGGTTAAGCAGAATGTCATCTGTGATGACATTATGGATAGGATCTTCGTCACGCGTGGTCGTATAACACCGGCGGGCAACATACCACAGCATACTTAACACATGCATCTTGTTCTTCCGTATCTTACGTTTTCATTTTCGTTTTCTCTTTCCTTCCCACAACAGCCTTTCTGTTCCACTGTCATTTTTCTTACTTATTTATTACCAGACCAAGAGAGATTAAGCTTTTCCCCTACAGGCCTAAATACACGCAAAGGTGACTTTTGCTGTCAAGAACTAGGCGTATACATCGAACCTGAATAAAACCAGATAACCAGCAACTGAACCAGATTTGCTTTCCCTCCCCCCTAATAGCCTTCTCCTTTTCTCTTCTTTTTCATTTCACACGTTCATCTGTGATATCTTAAAACTACCTAAAGAATGAACTGACTCTTCAAGCAATAGTTTATCTATTATTATCTTAAAAATGGCCCAAAATAGGAAAGGTAAATTTGTATGGAAAAATTTACACTTGTATCCATAATAAAAAGTTGCATTTTTAGATTAGTCGTGGGCATTGTATAACTATAATTAAAGTAATAATAATAGCAAAATGCAGTATTTAAAATCTGCATGTATTTAGTTTACACACTCGTCTTTAGCATTAAAAAAAATTTAGGCATTTTTAAAGCGAAACAAATGAATTAATTGCTGCACTTAACAAGTAACAATGACTGTTTCTCGTTTCTGTAAATGTATTTTTACAACATAAATACATCATTAGCAGGAAAACATTTCATTGCGGCAACTCCGATATGAATCGAAGATAATTTAAATGTATTACGCTACCGTAAACTTCTATAAAATTGCAAGCTTGGTCTTCGTAACAATACTATATTTGAATTGTAAATTAAAAATTCACTCCTTATGTTAAATATATAAAAAGTAAGCAAATGAACATCATATAACGGTAAGCTAGATGAAAAATGATAAATATTTTTTACTTATTTTTGATTACACATATGTGGTTTTTTAAATACAATTTAATAATGACAGAACAAGGTATCAACAGAAAAACATGTGAATTTTTTTTTCTTCCTCCATTTAGATTCTATATGGAAAAATAGTCTATTTCGAAAATGAAAAATATGACCAAAATATAATCACGCAATTCAATATGAAAAGAGCTTTAAATCAATAGAACATTCTGAAGCTTATTTAGTAGATATAATCAACATATTAAACAGTGAAAAAGCTTCAAATTCAAAGCTCATAAAAATATTTCCTTTTTTGGAAATCTGGTTAATCCGAATTAAAAAAAAAAAAAATCTAAAAAATTAGATACATATGCATATTCAAAATTAATGATGAAATATTTATTGCATATTAGATATGTTAATAAGCAATAAAAGTTCAAACTAAATTAATTGAAAACTCGATTTCTGCCCTGTTTCCATACTTTTTTCAAAACCAAATATAAATTATACGTAAAAATAAATTATACTATGCAGTCAAATTTCCAGATTCAATTCAAAATTTATATTAATAGCTCAATTAAAAAAATCCTTAAAAATTAGCACGGGGTGAAAATTTAACATAATTTTGAACTATATAGGATGTTAAAATGATACTCACACATATATGCATATTTAAAAAAAAAAGTTTCCACGAATTTATGCAGAGAAGTTTTGAAGATGCTTCAAATTTGATAAAGTTTTAAATTTCTACAATATCTTTATGATTTATTAAAATATTTTTTTTTTTTGGGGGGGGGAGGGAGGGAGGGAGGGAGGGAAGGAAATAGCTGAAAAAATTCTAGAAGTTCCTAATTTGAGAAAATATAAAATTCGTAACACAATTACCCCTAATGAACTGAATTTAATATTTATTCGGCTAAAATACACATTTACACATAGAATGCCCTAGTTCTCAATTTGCAATCAAGATTTTTTTTTAAATATCATTTACTAGAAACGCAATTACATGCAATATGAAATATTTACATACTTTTCAGAACATATATCAGCACTGGAACATTTAATGCACGATAGTTAAAAAAAGTAATCGTTATTTATTAGTAATAATTATTTATCTATATTACTCTATCTATATTACTATTAAAAAACCTTGTTTCTTAGCGTGACATTACTGAATCTGATTTTCACTTTATTTTTAAGCATAAATGAGAATTCTTTTAAAATAGTTTATCGAGTAATTTTTTTTTTCTTCAGGGCATTTTAGAAACATTAGCGGACAATAATATTAGTTAAATTCCTTATGAACTGAATAGCAAAATTAAGGAACAAAAATAATACTACTTCTTTCTAGGGTAGCTTAATTATATTTTAATAATTTTTCATTATTTTATTAATTTTTTTTTAAAACGAATAGTATTATAGATATTGATTTCAATCAATTACGCGACGGAAAGTGACGTCAAGAGCACGAAATCAAGAAGTGATCTAGTGAACAAAAGTGGACACAGGAACGGATTCCAGTTTATTTTTCAGTCGATAATTTCCTGTACTTTGACGTCACTAAAGTGCTGCTGAATGCCTATCGACGAAATTTGCACATAAACAGCGAGATGCCGCAGATTCTGACCTATTTCAATGCGGATGATTTGGTTATTTCAATGCAACACATGTGGTTTATATCTACGAACTAATCGGGTATTTTATGTATATTTAGACAGCAAAATAAATAAATAAATAAAAATAACCTAGTTTCAATCGAGTTTTTCGGACTCAAATTTTCATATTAATCCCTCTCCTCTTATTATTGTCAATTTTTCTCTCTTCAATAAAATGCAGAATTTTAATAAATTTCAAAGAACTAAAGTACTTTGGTAACATATATATTATGAGTAGCGCCCTTTTTAAAGATAATATTTTATTTTTCCTAGAAACATATCTTTCTTTTAGGTCACAAATAAAATATTCAAATTTAAAATATATTTCTTGAATTCAAAGGCAAAAAAGCAGAACATTTTGAAACAAGTATTTAAAATATATGTATATACCACTCATGTATACGGTCTGATGAGAAGGAGTAGCGTAAAGGGAATCCCCTAGGGCAGAGTACAGAGAAGAGGCCAGCAGGCTCAAAATAATATATATATTTCCTTTCAAGGATAAATTTCAATTCTGGGGGTGGGAAATCTTACAAACATTTACCCCGAGTCAGGCTTTGTTCGTGTACCCACTACGAGAAACATTTTGATCATTACACGTTATGATTTCATTTCATTTTATTAAAGATTCATTTTTACCATAACAACTCATACATTTGCCACAAATAATAACTAGTAATCATAAACAGTTCCACAGACATGCATATCTAAAAGCAGAAAATAAAGAAGGAATTTGCTGCAACATTATGAATATTCTTCTAGTGGAAAGACGAACGAATGAAATTCCTTACAATATGCGTATCATTATTTACGACTTAAGTTCATATACCAACAATATAAAAGGTATTTTTATATAAAAAATAATTTTTGTAGTTTAGAAATACTGGGATGAATTATATTAAAGAAACGCTTTTTCTTTTCTGCCTTGTGTTGCTGCTGTAAATAAAATGTTGTTTAATACATACTCACTAGATGGCAGCACTAACAACTCCAAATTATCAGCATGGTTGGAGAGATAATCGAATTCAAGAATCACAGTAAATATAACATATTAATAAACACAATTCACTAAAAGAATCTAGTCTTAAAATACTGCATTACGAAATTATGTTTATACCAATCCACCTGTTTAATGCCTAAAAAATGGTTAGCCACACAAAATCAGCCGATTTTTCTTATGCTTTACTATTTTATGCTAACCGGCTATCTATGTATCCGCTTAAATAGAAGAGATGGAAGGGAAAAAGGTAACTTTCATAATTGATGCTGATTTTGAAGACCAGAATTTATATGTATTTTTTAATTGAAGGTTTTTTAAAATAGAAATCAAAATACTTATGGATTTCTAACAACACACAAAAACTATTTTTTATATCATTTTACAAGAAATTTGATTGTTAGTAATATAAATAAATGCAGTTTTATATCATGAGAGATAAACGACTAGCTGAGTGTTTAAAAAGAACTTTATTTATGAGTACTTAAAAGATAATACTTTATTGAAACTAACGATTTCAAAGAAATCCATTTAATTATTTATCACTAATAATAATAATAAAAAAGATTGCTTTATCTATTTCACTCCCGACAGAATGCGATTCAATTCATCTTGCTGATGAAGTGATTACAAATTTCATTCTGAACATTTACTTTAAATATTAATTGATAATCTCAAACTTCAGCCATTTATGTTTTAGTCTGAAGTTCAATGTGAAATCAGAAGCAAGTGAATATAAAAACAGCCATTATTGGCTAACGCAAATGTAAGTTATGTTATACTGAGAGAGCCTTCAATTGAAATCAAATTTACATGGCATCTATCATTACTTTGAAATATCTTTCAATTTTTAGGTTAACTTAATCATTAGGAATTATTATTATTTTTTAATTTCATTCGTTGATCACAATCAACAGTTCTATTTGTTGAATATCAATCCATTATAAAAGTGAGATTTTTTAAAAAAGAGAGATTTTAATTAAACATCCAGTTGCAATTACAAAATTCTTGAAGCATTAAAAGAGTAACAAAAAGTTCTAGAAAGGTGTAAATACGTTTGCTGCAAAATAATTTAAGCGCAACAAAATGACCTTATCAGGAATATAGAAAAGTGTTTCCGAACATAATTGTCAAGGTGAATCCTATCTTAATGTTGACTCTGAAGAAACAAAACTGTGGGCATATAAGCAAAGATTATGAAAAAAACATATTCCTCTAAGCAAAAGAGGTACCATAAGCTCAGGCAGCCTAAGTCAAGTTCCAAAATCTTCAATATTCCAAATTAAAAAAAAAAAAAATAAAAAATAATCCTAAAACGAGTTTCACTCACAAACCATTTCTTATAAAAAAGCAAAGCTTGTTATCTTAGGGATTCTGCCTACAAATTTAAAATGCAATAAAGAATACAAAAGCTATCTAAACACAAATAAAAGTCAATAATATATTTAATTTAATTTAATTGATAGCAAATATTGCGTTCTATATTTATTTTCTTTTAGTGCTACTATCACGGGACAAATTTAATTCATCAAACTGCTACTATTATTATGAGACAAAGAGAGAAAATAAAAGTAATGCATATCTCTCTAATACATCTCTAGAGGAAGCAGAGCTAGTCTAAATATTAAAAAAGATGGAAAAATCGGAAATAAAATAAATTCTTGGATAAGAAATAATCGATAGTCATCAGAAAGTATCACGCAAGAATATCGGAATTTTTTAGCTAAAGGCATAGAATATTTCTTTTGGAGGACAATAAAGTAACAAAAACAAATATTACAGCTTGCCTAAATATTAAAAAAAGATGGAAAAATCGGTAATAAAATAAATTCTTGGATATGAAATAATCGATATTCATCAGAAAGTATGATGCAATAATATCGGAATTTTTTAGCCAAAGGCATAGAATATTCCTTTTGGTGGACAATAAAGTAATATAAACACAAGCACTTTAATTTCCACTTTGGAAAAAGATACATACATTAAGCACTAAGTGTTTTGCTTTCTTATTTACGACGCTGAAACTCGCACAGTATCGTTAATGGAATCAAAATCTCGTAGTTTCGTTTCAGCTTTCCCAATAAAGAACCGGTCATTAGAAGGAAGGGAAAAAAAAAAAAAAAAAAGCTACTTCAAGAAGAATCAAGAAGCATCCATCTTTTCTTTTTGCTTCCCTCGTTGTGTGCCATGCGGCCAAACAAGTATCTGTACGCATCACTTACCAGGCATCCCCTTGAAGCCCAGATGGGGAATTTCGCCGTGGGGTCACAGCAGCGGGATGCGAACGGAATACGTGAGTTGTTATTTATGAGTGAAACTTTCCCTGACCACCCATGCACACACACAACAAAAGAATTGTTTTCACTTAAAATGTATCGTGAGTGACAGCTAATAAACCGCGCACTCCTCGCTTTCCATCAGCCTTCTGTGCGTCCCCCCAAAATGATGCTTTTTAATGAGATCTAATGCGACGCCTTTCATTGTTCATACTTCCTGCGTGATACACGGAACAGATGAGAAAGGGACCGATGAGAAAGTTTTGAAACATACTATAAGAATTTTACCCAACCGGAACTTAGAAACATAATAAAGTTGTTTGAGTCGTGCTGTGTAGTACGATTTAATCCAGCAATGCTAGATCGAAGTTAAAAAACCTGTGTGATTAGCACTAGAGTAGGGGTTAAATGTACGATCCGTGAGTTTAATAAGCCATACACAAGAAACATTATGAATTGGAGGAAATTCAATCGACTAAAGAAGATTCGAATTGCAGTTTAATATAATATAATTATACTTTTATCAATAAAAAAAACCGGTCATTAGAAAAAAAAAAAAACTTCCAAAAGAATCAAGAAGCATCCGTCGTGTTTTTTTTTTTTTTTTGCTTCCCTCGTTGTGTGCCATGCGGCTACAGTGAAAAAAAAATAGAGGCATTAGCAAAAAGAGGATCCGAAAAGAAAATTGAAAATTTCAATGAAATCTATCAATTAAAATAGTTTTTTTAGCTATCCCCACCTTATAAATAATGAATATTTCAAAGAAGAATTAGTCAACCCCTCTCCTCGCAACCCTGTATGGATTTCAAACGCATAATTTGTGAAGCTATGACACAGGTCATCCCCTTCGTGTTGAAACAATTATTAAGAAAACATACGAATTAAAAATTTCAAGATTTAATTAGGTTATCTAGGAATGTACGCATATAAACAAAAATTAAATATTTCACTAACTTTAATTAGAAGTTGAAAGAAGAATTCAAGGTAAGGAAATTCTGAATGGTAGAAAATAATGCAAATTATTTTCCATTAGTTAGGATGTTTTGTTAAGAACTACATGAAACTAACTGGGAGAGGATAAAATTTGATAAAAAAATTAACTTCAAAAATAAAAGAAAAAAAACTACATTACAAATTATAAAAAATAAAACTGCGCAGCACTTTAATAATATCATATTAAGTCACAACATACTGGATGAAATTCAAAATTATGTCATATATAATCAAGAAGTACAGTAAAACAATATTGATATAAAGTGAAAGATTCGCATCGATTTCAAATAAATAAAAATCCAGAAAAGAATTTTTTTTTTGAAAAATATTTGATTTTTACAATATATGAATTTACTATCTTCCTCCTAAGAATTTGAATTAGTTAAATAATAATTTTTAATAATCAAATTTAGAGAAGAATTATATATTTTCTATATTTTATAACAAAAAGATGAACCAAAATAAAATTTTTAAATTTCTCGAATAAATTTATAGACTTTTTCCACTGATTGATGATGAATTTGGGAGAAAAAGTGTCTTTTCAATAATTGCCATATAAAAAAAGAGCATTTTCCACATAATGTAATAGTAAAATAACATAAATATGGAATAGTTCTTGCAGTTATGTAATGAAATAATTAATGTGATAGCTTTAACTCTCCCTCTCTTTAAGATCTATTGAAAAATATCTATATAATAAATAATAACATTACAAAACAATGGATAAAAATCAAAATTATCGACGATCAACAAATAAAGTAAAACAATAATCTTTGATCATAAAAGTTACCTAAAAGTTTGTTACAATCAACTCTTGATATAATCAATATTAAAGCTTTACAATTTAAAAAAAATAACGAAAAATGATTCATATATGCAATGTGGTGAACTACGTCGAAATTTTAAAAATATTTTACTAAGTTTGATTTAAAAAAGAAACGGAAATTTTATTTAATATGTTTTTTATCAGTGAGTCACTCTAATGCGAAAATTATGATCTGTTAGATGGTAATGCAGTTAACTGTGTTCTTCTCTGCGAGAAAGCCACCGATTTGATTACTTCTTATTAAAAATACCCACTTATCCATTTCTATAATAATAATATAATAGACCTAGAAATACCATTTGATTAAATTACGGCTTAATTTTCAATTTTAAACTAGTCCCGTTTCACACAATTCAAATTTTTAGATATGTGGGATGAATAGAAACAGAAAATCACTATTTCTAAGCACCGTAAAATCTATAAAACTCTTTAAATTTGATGCAAAGATAAATAAAGAATTCATACGCATTCACATACATTTTGATTTACCCTGTTAGAAAGACCAGCAAGAGTTTCACGTGCCCAATTTAATATTAACTGACGGCCAGTCAACGTATAGGGAACAGCGAATAATAATGCTGGGGAAAAATAAAGGCAAATTTTTTAAATCTTGCAAATAAAGCTTTCACCACCTAGAAAAATGGTTTAAAAATGGTCTATTTTAAAGAAATGGAAATCGGAGAAAGAAAAACATAGTCCCAACTAAATACGTATAACACAAACATAAATTTAAGCAATCAATGTTTAGTGAAGAAAAGTGTTGTTAGAAAGCTCCCCATAATCACTGCTGGCAAAACTTTACGATTCAAAGACTTGGATCGTTTCGATAAAAGAGGAAGAATTAATTCTGCATCTTTTGGGCTTCGGAAGTGCTCATGTAGTAAATCACATAGCAACTTTCATTATAAATATTAGGGTTCCCCCCCCCCCCAGAAAAACAAAATTTGTATTCTTTCAGAATTTTTTTTTTCCTTTCATTTTTTTAAATTCAATTTCCGAAATCTAATAATAAATTTTAAAAATTAGAAAATAATATATATACATAAGGTATTCATCTTTTGTATTTCATTCCATTAAGCAGGTTGGTTAGAAATACCATCTTCCCTTAAAATGATCAGCTAGGATCTAAAACTTATTGATTTAAACTAAGAATAGCGATTCAATATTGTATAGTACACTGATTTTTTTCCCTACAATTTCCCAATCTTAACAATTTAAATTGAAAACTCTTTCATTATACTCCATTTTAGGTCCATGCATTTTTCAGGATAAACTTTTTCCTAACATAATTGATCATAATATGTCCTTTTTACTAAAATTTATATTTTAAATATACATAACTTCATAAAATGAATCATGATATCTGCATGAAAACACAGTCATTCGCTTAGACATTTTTAATTTTTATATTGAGACTCTTCTATTTATACCGTAAAGATAGAAAAGAAACATTTAAATATTCAAGGGTGATAAAATACTTTTTTTATCGCATGACAGAGAAATACGTAAGATAACCTACTAGGAAAATCCGCTTTCTTTAATTAGAAATTCTTTTAATGTAGCAACGATTTATTTACCCAGTATGAATGAATCCTAATTGGCACAGTTATGCAATAGGGAACCAATCACTATTTTATATATTCTCGGGCATATTGGAGAGAACTGTACCAAGTGTGCGTAGTTTATCCGGAAAATTGTCTTCCATTTTATTCAGTTCAGTTATAAAGCAATGATTAATTTTCAAAAAAATCGAAGAAAAGAATTTATTTTTGCAAGATTTCATTAAAGCAGTTACATCTTAACAATCTATTGGAGTTCATACTACTACTATTATAAATACCTAATTAAATTTTTTTAAATAAAAATTTTTCCATTAAAAAGCTCAAATTAAAATACTGAGAGAAAATTCTTATTTCATCAAAAACTTAACTTTAGTTCATAATTTAAGAAGATGCTGGAGTGAATATATTTTCGATAAGATATTAAATACAGGAATAGTAATTCAAAAGTTTAAAAAAAATCAAAACAATGTAAATATTTATAAAATTTGGAATATTGTTCAGCCCCTATATAACTATTTTCAGGAATTTTTTTATATCGAATAAAATTCCTACAAACGAAATATATTAACAAAAAGTTTCCACATAAAAAGTCATGCATACTTGTAATTAAAAGCAAATATATATTAAAAAACAACAACAACAAGTATTTCACAAATTCTTATTGTAATAAAAATTACCGAATGTCACTTCAGAAATAACTATAAAAACTTGCAAACGACACTTATGTCAAATGCAGGTTCTATTCAACGAAAGTCTTTCCTAACTAGCAATGAGAATTGTATTTTAAATTTAGTTTAGCTTTAGATCCAACAGATATTTCCTTAAACAAAAATCTTTACAAATGAAAAAAATAAGTTTAATTTAATAAAAATGCAAACAGTGGTGGTATATACAATTTTGAAAAAACGTAGTAATTTGTTTTTGTTTTTATTAAAAAAAATTCTAATTTAATTTAATTCTTTAAAATTTTCTTTAACAATAAAAATTAATCATGCATAATTGTTTTTAGTAAAATTAAAAATTTCCATTACGTACTTCAGCAAACAGATAATTATACATCGATTTTTCGTTATTAGTTATTAGCTATTTTATGAAATTAATCTGTATATTTTCAACGAGTCTAATATTGCTCATTTATGATTATTTTAAAATGGAAGATGGCAGATTTTAAGCATAGATTTTTGATTACTGCCAAATCATTTCAGTGATTCTTCTTTCGAAAAGATGAGATGTTTTTTTTTTAAATTTATATATATAAATATATCAACTTAGTTTATATATGAACTTAATGAATAATAATTGATAAATATACATTTGATAGGTAATAGAAAATTAAAAAAAAAAAAAAATACGACAGATTTAAAAGCAGGGGAAAGGGTTTGATTATCTGTAGAGTAATAGAACGGTAAATAGCAGCCAAAATTCATTTCAACATAGAAACTTTGCAAATGAATAATGCTATTTAATTTAAAATTAAAGAAATATACTTCTTTTCCCCTCACAAAACATTTATTAATTCTGTGCTCCCTCCCCAGCAATGCGTTCCGTCTATTTTTTTCTAACAGAATTTCCTCTTTTCTAAAGTGGTAAATGTTGAGCATATATCAAATGTTCTCATATCCATGCCTTACGAATGCTTTAACTTTTGTAAGAAAATAGATGAAATAAAGCCTTCTCTAGTTGAGATTTCCAACAATGGAATCATATATTTTCAAAGATTTATAGTTTCGACAAATCACTTCATACGTAAGCAACTACTTTTCAAAATTTTCTTCCGATTTCCAGAAATAATAGATATTTTGTAAATGTCATAGCAAAATGCTATGACATGTTTTATACAGTTGGGAAGACAAAAATAAATTAATACATAAGATGAACCTACAAAGTATTGCTTACCGAATGCGTATGGAAATTCTCTCACTGAACGTAGGTGAGAGATATTTTGGAGAGCGAAATGACTTCCTTCAACTTCGCAAAGACTGAGCTGAATATTTTGTAAATTTTCTTTAATGCTTAATTAATTAATGTCTGATTCTATGTTTCAAATTTTGCTATTATGTTGCTCAAACGAGAGAAAAAAAATGTATTAATGTTATTCATATTATGGATTAAATATATATTATGTTTCTTTTGTTAGAAATCAAGTACTGAAATTAGCAGGCATATTTTCTAATAAAGGTATTATACTTTTCCGTTCCCGCACAAAATTGCAGCCTTGGGTAACGAATTGAACATTATGAGTTCATATATTTATTTTCAGAGTCCTATACATGAGAGTTGAATGCTTCGTAATATAGTAACGAAAATATGTATTTGCATATTATTATCAGCATGCCTAGACGAACAATAATTTCGAAAGAGCCCGTTAACGTGCAATATTAGGTGCTTTTTTTTTCTTCTGTCGATTAATAACTGAGACGTGGTTAATACACAAGTACCAGAAAACCGACTTTTGAACAACATTTTTTCGACCGATTGAAACCAACATTTGACACAGAACTACAAATGTAATCTAAGATAACACATCGAATTTTATTGATTTAAGTCATTGCTTTTTTTTCACCCCCTAAGTTATCGCATTTAAATGCATGCGAAAGTACAGACCGACAGATGGTCAACCTCTGGACGGATTTGGTTCCAAATTTCAAATGTATTTATTTTTTCGATGCTAAATCTTTGCACTAATTTTTATCCAACCAGATCTTCTTGTTTTTTAATTACTACATTAATACGCATTCAGACAGGCTTGCTTACAGTGGATTTCGTCCAAAATTTGATAGAAATCTACAAATTTGGTGCATATACCACATAGCAAATTTCATCCATCTAGATTAAAGAGGTTTTGAGCTATAATCTTCACAGTCAGACAAAATTACAGACAGACATAATTCTAAAAATATGTTTTTTGGACATAGAAATGTTTAAAATTTAAAATTTCGTTAAAGCATAGAGTTCGTGTTTTTTTTTTATGATTATAAAATTTTTAACTTAACACTTTGTTTATGGGAAAGTAAAAAAAATTTTCTAAAATATAACTCAGATAATTAGGATTGAAATATATGGGAAATTTCGAAGTTTTTCTCACCTTTATATTTCAGTGGTATTCTTTCTGACAAAATATTTTTGCAGCACTTGATCTGACAAGCTGTCCCATATCATGAACTATATAAAATTCCAACTTCAAAGTTAAGTTAAGATAAAAGGGTTTTAAAAAACAATAACGAAAACTTCTTTATGATCATCAATGAATATGCAATTCGGTAGTAGGCAAGATCAATTACTTTTATATCATCTGGAATAAACACAAAAAGTTTTATTCTTTTTTTTAAAGATGATCCTTTAAGAGAAATAAATAAAGCAGTAAACAATCAATTTTATCAATAAGTTTTTTTTTTATGACAATAAACCATTAAGCGCATCAACTCATGTTTTTCAGCTTTAAAAGCAAAGCAACACACAATAAAAAATATTACATGTAGGGCCTTATCTCATGGCAACTGGGGTTTTTTCGCTGCTATGTACAAACATATTCTTGTTCAGGAACGAAAGAGGGGAGGGGGACTTGATAAGAGAAGGTTAGAGATGCGTTCAAATACTTACACGATATCAGGTTGACTACGTCAGAAGCATAATATATTAAAGAGACCGTCACACCATCTCTCTAAATTTTATATAAGAGAAAAACAAAATACGACATCAAGCAAAAAAGAATGAAAGAAACGATTGGGCCACTAGGTCGTTCTAAATCAGCATTATTTGTGTATATACTCAAGGCAATCTACAAGGGCCATTTGATTTTTTTTTAAAGTCAGGATGGGAAGAAAAAAAAATAAAACGATACCGCATTCAGTTATTCTTGCAACGAATCGACAAAAATAATTCGCACTAAGTACAAAACTAGTAAACAGAAACCGTGGCATTAAAACGCTAGAGATAAGATAAGGAAATGGTTAAAATTCTCGGTTTTTCGTAGTAAACAGAGATTATATAATTGCAAAGAGACGAGTTTTAAAAATCAAGGACTAATAAAAAAAATCAAGAGCAACCCAATAAAAGCAAAAGAAAATTCCTTTAGATAATGTTAAGTGATCGCAACGAATGGTATTCGAACCTATAGTGAAAGCTAAACAGTTGACCGTGAAAACAGCCCTCATGACTCAATGGATGGGCGCGACCTCACTCGAGACGGTTGACCTGAAAACCTACTTTCCTAAGAGCGCCTAACGAAGATAAGGGCAGGGCCAAAAATAAAACAACACCAAACAGAAGAAGCAAAAAAAAAAAAAAAAAAAGAGGGAGGGAGCTTGGTACACAGTCCAAAATAAAACAGCATGCTTATTTAATAAACTGAATTGCCAACAAATATATTTGTTTTTATTACGGTAAATTTTTAAAACAATTTTTAATCAATAGTTTCTTCCACTTTTTTTTTCAATCGGAAGTATCAGATTTATGAAAGATTTTAACACATTGTTAGAATTTTTTAAAGATGTATCAATGGCAGTTCAAACTTTTAAAAGTCATTTGGTTGTATAATGTTTCTTTTCACTATTGATGTGATTTTCACAGCTTCATTTCTAAAGCGAAGTTATTTTAAGAGAGTGCACATAATTATGAAAATTCAAAACAGCGAATCTTACAAACCTTCAAATATGTAGTTACGTTCCATAAAACTGCAAACTTAAAAATCGCATCATAATCTCTGAAGTAAAATAAATAAAAACACTACCTGTTATGTTATTAAAAATTTTTATGTTATTTCCTTTCAAAATCTCCTAAATCTAAAATAGATAGCTAAAAAAATGCTAAAATTAGATCCCATTAAGAAATGGATCCCCGTTTTAAGAATATTTTATGGCATGGCATAGATACAACCAGTCTGCTCTTTTAACATAATCTTTCATGTAACAACAATTTAGACGCAACGCTTGAAAATAGACTCTAACATTTTTTTCAGTGAATCATACTGCAATGCTATATTAATATAATGTAATTCAATGTTGCAGAGAATAGAATAGTCTAACTGTGAAATTTAGCATGATATTGACAAATATTCAACCCGCGAACATCACGGGATACGCGGTTGGACGTTTAGTTTAGAAGTGACAATAAAAATGCCCTGACTCATGGATTTTAAAAATAGCCAGCGGTAGGAAAAAATTATCCACATGTCTTTTCTGAACTTGAGAAGAACGCTTTCAACTTAAGACTAGAAATGAGTTTAAAAAAATTTGCTCCAAATATACACTCGAAAATGTGAAAAAGCACAATGGTGCAACTTTTAAGTAACGAGAGTGAGTCAGTCACCTGTTTTAAAGAATTTTTCAATAGAGAATCATATACATCAGCATTTATTATCCGCTATGTGCTTGCAATGAAATCTTTCAAATACCATGTTAACAAGTATCAATATAGACATTCTTTCACAAAAGTCCATATTTTCCCATTCAAATTAAAGTCGTGAAAATATGTGTGTGTCTATCCTCTTCCCCATTGCATAGAGAGAACTTGCATTCAAATCTTTATATCAACAGTAAATGTATTGAGATTATGTATCTGACGTATAAACCACAGAAAAACGAATCATTATTAATCAGCTATTTGTAGTAAATCATCCGCTAATTGTAGTAACAAAAAAAAAAAAAAAAAAAAATATGTAAATATCTTGTTTTTAATTTTAATATAACCATTGCGGATGGAAGTTTGTCTCGAAACAGCATATTCCGACTCTTAATCTAAATATTGCAAGTTCCATAATATATTTCGTAAGGTGAGAAGAACAACGCTTTAAAACAAATCACAACACCGTAAAATGCATTTAATAGAGATTGCAGATTATCCTTCAGATAATTTTAGAAATATAAGTAATTTTATGAATGCATGTATTCAGTTATAAATACCGTTTCAGAAAAAGTGGGGGCCGAAGCAGAATTACCTTCAAAATAAAAAGTATACAGTTCGAAAAAACCCAAAATGTGAAGTTGTACGCAAACATCAATTAAATATTTCAAATTAATTATAAAATCTACAAATAGCAAAAGTCAATGCTGATCAGGTATCTGCTGATGCTCAATATGGCAGACTGTTGGAACTACAGTTATCTAATTTGGATCAACCATACTTCGAAGATTGGAATGAGCATTTTGGAACGATTTCAAAGTGACTTAAATTCAAATTTAAGCTATATCAAGTCTTTTCAATGATAGCTTTTGAAAATATTATAGCATAAAAATTATTTTTGTATCATCTTGAAATTCAATTTTTTGCAATAACCAATTTAGTTGTATTGCAATTTTTTTCATTTCATTTTGATAGTTAAACAAATATTTTTATGTATAATTTGCAATAATATTTTTCATCGTTGTAATGACATTCAAACCATTTTCATCTTTATTACAAATATTTTATTGTGCATATGTTTTCCATTCTACAAAGCTAATTAATAAAGATTCTATCTTCAATTTTATTGTTTTTAGGAAGAACCGCAATGGATTTTTATTTCATAATTTTCCCAAAGAATTTTTAACCAAATTTTATCGAGAGGTTAAGAACATTAAGAAAAATATTAAGTAAAGTGAATTATTTTACTTTCTATTTATTTTTTCTTACCCAGCTAATTTGTTGTCAAAAGAACTCGCAACACAACAATTTATCTTCAGAAACAACTGTGTACTTCGATTAGAAATAAAGAAATGGAGGTATAGCATTACGTAATAGATGCTAAATGTTACGAATAGCCATATTTTTATAAGTCTCTGAAGTTATGCGACTTGATTTCATAATATAGGCTCAACCACACAATAAATAGAACAAGTGTAATACTACTAAAATAACTACTATTCAATTTCGAAACTATTTTATTAAGAAAACCACGAATATTATGTATATTGAGTGCTCATATTTAATCGAAGAGTGTCAATTTCAAACTTATATCTGCGTTAGTGTCTAAAGCTTCAAAATCTCGAGCTTTACGTTACTGAATGCAGTGTGGAAAGAATTTGGTTATAATAGGGAAAATCGGTGTAGCTGAAAAGCTTTTCTAATTCGTCAACATAAGAAAATCTGTTCACACATTTGGCGCAAATTAGAAGTTAAAAAAAAATTATTTGGGTCCATTTTGGTAGTTGAGATAAAGCTGTCTGTACCAATTTTAAACGAATTGCAGGACATTAAAACGAATTCCGTTTTATACTCCAAAATTCCGTGGGAAAAAATGATAAGACTTTCCTGAATAACGCTATCGTATCACAAAGGTATCAATCTAAAAAAAAAAAAAAAAAAAAAAAAAAAAAAACTGAAAGAGAGAGAGAGAGAGAGTGAGACGAGAAATCAGAGTTTAGAGTTCTGCTAAAACTGAAAATTGTTAACTTTTAACAGTTTTCTTTAATTTCTAATTTTGATTCGTCAAACATTAACAAAAAATGCATCTTAGGATTTTAGCGTCTTAACTTCTTTTCAATTCCTATTTCGCATAAATAGTATGAGAGAGGGTAGTAGGCAGGCAGATTTTAGAATTTTACACAATACGTTGACATTATTCGAAGATCCTACAACTACCTCTGCATGTATAAATTTCAACTAAACAAATTCTGATAAACCAAGATGTAAATCAAATTGTTTGCATTCAATATTCCTAACGAACAAGCTGCTAATGGAAAATAAATTAAGCAGTGATGAATTTCCAACCAAAAAATTGTTGGCTGATAGTGGCGCAAGTAGGTCCATTAAAAAAAAAAAAAAATAATAATAATAAAAAAAAATAAACCAAAGTTATCAAATAAATAAGCTTGTAAAAAATATAAATTCTACGAAGGATAAAATATCAATTTAAAATTATTTTATAAAATATAACTGGTCAAGTTTCTAATATAATAACTTATATGTGCAGAATATGTTTTTATATGTTTCATTAGGAACCTGACCAATCATCATAAAGTGTTAATATTATCACTTGCTCTCACGTTTTCTCAGTTATTAGAATATTTACGAAATCGAACATCTGCTTCAATAATATTGAGTACTAATGTGGATATCGAGCATTCTGGAAATATATACTCACAAAATTAACAATTTTTTTAAAAAAAATATTAATTTAAAATAAATTATTAACAAATCAAAAATGATATGAAATATGAAACTAAGCTGATCATCTTATGAAAAAGAAGCCTCATAGTATGAACTGCCTAGAACTGCAAAATATCTAAAGGCCGCCATTGAAGCTAAGAAAAAGAATATAATTTAAATGTTGCACACAAACAATACGTATATTTTACCAAATACATTTTAAAAAATATTTATAATACGACTGAATATAAATTCTAAAATACTTTAACACTATAAAATATTTAGATTTCAGTTTTGCTTAGATGCACTGAGAAAAAATGAATTTTTCGTATGCGATACGACTGCTTTCTTCAATTAGAGGGGGGGGGGGGGTGAAATTTAATTATTTTTATTTAAAAATGTATGAATTTTTAAAACATAAAACAGAGTTCCTCCCCCTTCTTCGCCGAGGTTTAATTCTACTAAAACATAGACTATTTTTATCATAACTTAAGGGAGGAAAATTTGAATGAGTAAATACAATAAGTAGCGCCATCTATGTTTCAATAATATAAGTAGATATCAAATTTTTGGATAAAGATGAGGGTCTTAAATACATTTGGGACACAGATTTACAATCACAAATAATTCTATGGATTTTTTTTGTTGTTATTTAATTTGACTTTTTTTATGCTTATAAAGATGGAATTTCGTAATCTATTTTTCAACCACTTCCTTATATGTTAGGACTCTGATAGTTTATACAACAGTGTTGAATTAGTGAGATAATTTAATATTTTCAAAATTTAACTGTCAGTTCGCTGTTTAGTTTAATTTAATTTTGAAACAATAAAAGATTGACATTTGGTAGTTAATGAGGACATCATAATATTTGTAGTAATGAATTAAGAATCAAAGACTAAAATGTTTTTATAAACAATCATTTATTTGTGTATCAAAAAGTAATATTTTTTTAATCCAAAATCTTGAGGACCGAAATAAAAAATATATAAAGTATACGGCTTTGAATACTCTAAGGGAATTACGTCTCCATGAATATCACACAGAACTTCAAGAATTTACGCTTTTATTTTGAATATTAAATATTTAGGGAGGTAAAACTGTATTCTACTTTTTAGTATACTAATAAAGGCACGATTTAGAAATTCTTTAAATTTTATTTCTTCTCTCGTTACTACTAATAAACATTTTATACGTTAAGTCTTGATTAAAAGCTAAATCTATTTAATAATAGTAGCCTTTGACGACCAGTTGGTTTGATAAGATTAATGGTTATTAAAAATTTCAATTGTTTCATCAGCAAAATATTTTTAAATTTCAAAAGCCTTACACATTTCTGATCATTATGTTTTTCATTTCCGCAATTTTCTGTCTACATCCAATTATTCCACAGGAAAAAGTAGTGATATTTTAAACTGGATGCACTTTAAAATTTTTTCCACCATTACCTAATTCTGAACTTAATTTTAAGCATAACAAAATATTAAAAATTTATTAAAAACATGCCTACTGAAATTGGAAAAATAAACCCAACATTCCAATCTTGATGATAATAATGGGGAAAAAAAGGCAGGATGAAATATTAGTAGCAAAAATGAAATATACTGTTGTCGAAATATATTGTTGCAAAAATAATTTTTCTAATGTAATACTTAAAGAAATTATCACGAAAAAGTGCGAAAATTTTGCTTAATTTTTAATTAATTAAAATTCGAAAAAAAAAAATCGCTCCGAGATACACATTCACGCAGTTCAAAGCATTTATGTGCTAAATATGGTAGCCACACACACGCAAGCACACATTCATTTTTATTATTAATAGGGAAAGAGCGTTAAATGTTTAACAATAATTCCCGTTTTAAAAAAAATATTTAAAATTATTGGAATCAATGTATGCTCACGTCAAATTAATTCCGTCATTCATAATGGATATTACAAAAAAAAAAAAAAAAAAAAAAAAAAGCTACTGGTGCAGTTACGTTTGTCATGTGATTAAAATGTCCATTGAATTAATTCCAATTCAACAGTTAAAAATTTCTATTGCTCAGTTTATTGTATGCTATTTTTTTTTATGAATTGCACAGTCTTTCTTCAGGTTCATATTTTTAATATTTGAAAACATCACAGGGCATTTATCATTTTTAATTACGATTTTCTGTAAACCTCGCTACATTTAATCAAAAGTCCTAGCATTTCCTCCGATTTACCTAAATACTGATTACCTACATCTGAAATACAATAATCGAAGCCCAAATAAAGTAATAAATTTAAATTTATAGTAAGAGAACGTTTAAAACAAAAATTGAGATAAAAAGGTTTTAAAACAAAATGTTCGAGTTAATCATAGCAAAATGCATTATTTAAAGAAAATAGATGTATAGAAATGATAAGCTATAAAGGTAGAAACAAACTGACTGCTGAACTTATAGCTTGATATCATAAACAATGCCATTGTCAAAACAAGTTTAAACAACATTCGTCTTCTCGAGCAACGCTATTTTGCAATTCTATAACGATGTGGATATGAAGAACAACTTCTTAATTAAACATAAAATTTGCCATGAGATAATTTCGATAGACAAAGATTTTTTTTTTTTTTTAAATCTAGGGTCTTCTTTTTATACAAGTCCATAATTAAATATGAAACTAACAACAGTTTTTCATTTCAATGTTTAGTTTAATTATAATAACATCATATTCTAAAGCAACACAACAGCTATTTTAGAATATATCTCATAATTTTAAACTGGGTCATTAAGCAAGGATGACACTTGAAATGGGACCTCTTTCTCTCAACTTCCGCACCATATCAGCAAGAGGACACATGGCCGCGACGGACTTAACATGCATCAAACCCGCATACGCGGCGGCTTTTTAGTGGAATCGATTTCAAATCTGGAGTCTTCTGATCCCGACATGTCACACCACCAGGCCAACAAAACCCTCTGATTTCTTAAAATTCTTAATTGCAAAAAAGTGAATGAAATTAATGTGGAGGTAAATGTTTTTTCAAAATGACTGTTAAATCTGAAACAACATTTTCCCCCAATCCATTTAAAAATTAGCGTACTTCATACGTCTCAACGGCATTAAGATTTCTAGATTAAAAAAAATATTGTTATATTGTTCATTGGAAGCAATAATCAGGAGAGCAGTCAAAATTATGATAAAGAATAAAATTATATAAAAGTATTCACAAGAGCAAGAAATGACTTTGCTACATGTTTTATAGCTTAATGAAAAGCAAAAAGAAAAATTTTGAACAAACTGATCCAAAGAAATGACATAAAACTTCTTTGTCAGGTTATGAAAAACGTATTTCATAAATACTATTTTTAGATAGTTAAATACATATTATTCAGACATAAATTCAAACGAATTGAATCAATCTCGAAATTACTGTTAAAAACTTCCTTTTTAGCAGCAAAAATTATTGTTCATAGAAATTTTATTTTTTATACAAATGCATTTTATATTATTGTCTTTTATTCTTATACAAATGAAGGATCAATTTGAGAGCATAATTACTTCTATTTTCTTCATTTATTATATAAATAAAACTTCTTAAAGTCTTTTCTTCTGAATAATTTTTATAAACAGAAATAAAGACAAAAAAACCTTTTAATCACATAAAAATTTTCAGACCTGCAAACTATACAAATTGCTATAATAAATCATCATTTAATGTACTGAATTTTTTCTAAACTAATATAAAAAAAACAACAACAAACTATTTCAATGAATAATTATTAAAAAAAAATGTTTATCCATTTTAATCAATGAAGAATTGACATTTTTTCCTACCACATTTTCATTTCTTCTTCAAACATATACCTTTCGAAAGTTAGTTATAACAATTAAAATAAAAAAAATTACATAAACTGAAAAAATTATATTTTTACTGACTATTTTTTGAAAATACAATTTTTTTGGAAAATTTTGTTATAAAAATTACTTAACTTGATAGTAAAAATTTATACATTAGAAATATTGAATCTATTTAAAATAAGTCTACAGAAATGACAAAACAGTTAAATAATATCAGACAGGATAAAGTAAAGGTTTATCTATTTAAAACATGCTGATGATAAATAGATGGCAATATCTGCTTGAAGAAAGAAAAGTATATGTTTATATGTTGATTTGAAATAATAATCTCAATAACAAATATTAATGCTATCACTCTTTTTTTCTAATAATTTATAGATCATCATTAAATTTCCTAACATAGAAAGCAAGTAGTTTTTTAAATTCTTGAAAGATAGATTAAAGTTTGTTTTTTGGAAGAATTAAATTACTTTATATTTTTCTTCCATTTCAAGAAGATAAATAGGGGGAGGGGACAGGCATTTTTAGGGCAGATGTATTTTCACATTGCACATTTTGAAACTTTGAATATTAATAATTAAAAGCCCATAGAGTTTTAAAAAGATAAGCAAATAAATTTTTGGCATCTAGACAGAATAATAGATTAATTACTTAGAATGTTAAATCAACCAAAAAATAAAATCATTCTGTATATATCCTGGCGTCAGTTTTCTAGATCGTTCAATTTTAGGAAAAAATTTATTTATAAGGTATTAGAGAAAAAGAATCTGCTTTCTCTTTTATAAGAAGTAAAGGAAAAAAAGTCTCAATGAATACAATGTTTATCCCACATAACTGAAAATTAACAATTGACATATATAAAATTCAAAGTGCATATATTATAGAAGGCTTTACTTTTTTTTTTTTTACATTTCAATTTTTATGAAACTTAGAACACCTACTCTTTTCAGACAACTAAATGTACTGTAAGAGTAAACCAAATCATCAGGCTAGAGTGGGGAAAAATTGCTTAAATAGATGCAGCAAAAAGACAAGGTAAGAAATTTAGTCATCAATTTTCAATCTGTCAAAATATATGGTGGTCATTAAATCTTTTTAGCCATCAAAACTTCAGGATTTTACTCCAATTCTAATAGAGACAGGTGAAGTCATTTAAATTCATACTAAATGATATGGAGAAAAACATCTGCACCGTAATGTCTATTCTTTTGACATAGGAAAAGAAATAGTATCATAAGAAAGTGGGACAAACATTTATTTCTTTAATTATTGCAGTTAGATATATACTTCCAATTGCAAGGTTTCATCAGAAATATATGAAAATACTTTGGCTTCTGTAAAACGGGATAATAAAAAGTTCGTGATCACTGAGTAAAACGCTTTTCTTACGTTCGTCTACAAGGACACAAAGTTCCATGCTTCTATTTGTAAAATGCACTGAGATTTTAAAAGGAAAATTTATTAATTTACACCATTTTGCCAATTTCTGATCAGTGTTTGAAAGAGACTTTCAATATAATTTTCAAGGACAAAAGGTTCATTATGAAAGATTATTAAAAGGCTAGAATTAAAAAATAATAACACATTTATTAACTTTCATTAAATCTATATATCTCTTTAGATATATAAAATGCTAATATATGTGGCACAGAAATCAAGCTTATTACTAATTGTTGAATTGCAACAGTCAAATATAAAGAAAAGATCATATGAATTTTAAATTCTTTTTTCACTGTACATTTCTGCAGCTGAACTGAATCAAACACTTCGCTTAGTTAATCAATGCAGCTGCTGTGCTATGTAGTTATTTGCTATGTCACTAAAGAGGCTTGTCAGAGGAAAGAAGATGAAAGGAATCAAGAAATACTCTTCGAATAAAAAGCTCAATCAAGTGCATTATCTGGCTTAACCATTGCCAGATAAGTATTCACAGTAAGACATAAGATTAATGTATGGTTTCTCCCCAAGCATGTCAATCATCAAAAACTCTCCAAAAATCTGCAATCCTACGTGTATACCAGAAATACTAAGAAATGGCTTTTAAACAATTTTTGTATTACTTTAAAACTATTTTTAATTCCATTTGATACACTATCTGAAACAATGCTTTTATCTGCTATGATAGAATTCAAACTCTCCATTAAAACATTTAAGCATGTGATTTTGCCAATCAATAGTAGGATTTTCACTTTTGGTTTTATTTCACAATGTATATGTTTTGTAATTTGCAATAAGCTACTTTTTCTGTGTAGGATAAAATTGCATTTCTAAATAAATATTTTTATCAAAATTTTTCATTAATTTCTCAAATTTGAAAATAAGCACAACTCTGCAAATTTTATAAATAGAAATGTGAAACTTCGTGAGTCCACAGATGAATGTAACAAAAACATTTCAGCAAAAGACATTTTTAAGTTTGGGGTATATATAATTTCTAAAAAACTTTTTATTATCAATCTTTACACTATCCAAAGTATTTTCATACAATTTTCTACATTATTTAATGAAATTGGACTTATAATTGAAAGTTTAGAAGCAATGCTAAGAAAAATAATAGTTTGTTGCAATTTTTTAGGACAAACAATATAGTTGCACCCTTTTTACAGTAAAAAATATATATAATGTTATCCTATATATCTGAAATTTTAAAATCTGAACTAATTTCTGAACAATTATCAAAATATAGACTATAATTAATTATAAATTTTTCTTGATTAGAGCAATTGAAAATTTTCCTATAGGCACAGTTATGTAGTTCAGAAGTTGAAGACACAATTGTTAAGAATCAAAGTTTTAGGCAATTTTGACAATGCTCAGCATGATTTCCAGCTCTCCTAAGGTAAACTATTTTATTTCGTTAAAAGTTTTGTCTGTGCACTCTCTTTTCTCCATACATTATAAGAAATGTTCTCAATGTATATGATCATCCACTGCTGTCCATAATGCTAGGCAAAGATTTTGATAGTGGTGATTTATTCTGATTTGAGTGTTTGTAAACATCATGGAGAGAGAAGATCCCATTACAAGGAAAACTAAACTTCTAACCTTATAAAATAGTTATATCTTAACTTTACTGCAAATGATAATAATTTTTTTAAGCATTCCATCAATACGTATGATATTTTATACTATCGCTTTAGTTAATTAATCAGTGACAATCAAATTGCAAATGTTATTAACAGAACAGCAGTCCATCTGGGAGGGCACATCTTCTAGATATCTCATATTTTTCCTTGAAAGATTTTTCCTACATCAGAATAAATATAAAAGCACACTGCACCTTGAAATTATGCCTATCACAAAAGGTTACCAGGTTTATTTTATAAACAAATCCTTTGTTCGAATCAAAAAGAGAAATGAACAACTTTTTTCCCTATCATGTACTTTAACATTTTGTATATATAGATCTAATTTCATCTCAAATTAAAAATATAAAGATTTAAAAAAAAAAAAAAAAAAAAAAAAAAAAAAAACAGAAATGCTATGACTCCCCCTTCACTCTAATCATCTCCATTCTATGCAGAATAAAATACATTAATAAATTAGTTGAATAACTTGATCTGGCGTTCAGTAAATTTTCTAAAGGGGGGAAAAATACTGGGTTAGACAATCAAATTGATAAAAGTAGAAAAGATGATGTTAGGAATTAATTAATCCACAATAATTGGTGTAATAAAATCTCAATAAGTGCATTTTTATGAAAATATTTTATTTTCTTATACATTTACATTACCCCCCCCCCTGAAAAATATGGCAAACAATGTTTTTAATGTATTTTATGCATATCTTTTTCATCAGTGCATTAAAAAAAATCAAAGAGTTATCAAATTCTTATCATATAAAATCAGTTTTCTAACAAAAGTATCCAAAACTTAAAGGATTAACAATTAACTTCTATATTATTAAAAAAAAAAAAGCAAATAGGTAAGAGGTAGTGAATGAAATTTTTTGTTTTAAATCTCCCCTATTCAAAACAATAAAATAACTAGAACAAAATCTAAAAAATTACTAAAGCTTTAAATTTTCTATTGATGTTAAAAATATTTTTAAATAAGGGAGTTTTCTTTTTTTCTTTCTTTTTTAGTTATGCATTAAAAAAAAAAAAAAAACTATTACAGTAAAAATTTTTCAAACATAAATTTGCTTCCAATTTTAAAATAAGGAAATATATGTTGATTCTCAAGGTAATGAAAGAAAAATACTTCTTTATCTTACCCATCAAAAGTAGAGCTTGTGCACTCAGCCACCATATCTCTATTTCCTTTCATATTCAAATATTCTTCACAGTTATCACATCCATCATACTCAAATTGGTCAAAAGTCTAAGAAGGATACCAAATCATAAATAACAACAACAACAACAAAAAAACATATAATGTAGATGAATAGTTAAAAAAATATTCAAAGAAAGTAGTTAGTTTATTTAAACTAAAATATAATAAAGGTAATAAAATATAGAATTCAAATAATATTTTACAGTACTTTCCAGAGTATCAGGTTCACAATTATCCAGTTTCTGTACTACCGGTCTAGGTTTCTTTTGTTGTAATTATATGAGGAAAGCAAGGCTTACATTGGGAACAGTGCCAAGGCATTGGAAGTGGCCGTCAGCTAGGATCCTCCTATGTCTTATGTGCAAAATACAAGTTGTGGCAGGAAAAGAGCAGCATTCTGCTCATTGTTGATTATTTTGTCAGTGTTGCTGTTGTTCCTGATTATAACTGCACAGTATGTACAGTATTTGTAAATTGTTCCTGGAGTATGCTTTTTTTTTTTTAATGCACCACTGTGAAGATTTTATAACCGGTGATAACCGAAAATAAGTTGTAACGACTATGGAGGAGAAATTTCGTCTAGTGATCTAGTGACTAGACTCTGGTGAAACAGCAAAAACCAGTAACTGTTTCCATAATTCCTAAGGCCGCATTCAAAATCTACTTGGCCTGAGATAAATAGAGAGCTTACCATTCAATAAAAATTGCAAAAATATGTATTATAACAGTGAGTATTGGTATAAAAACTTTGTCTTCTGGTATTGGTAGGCAAACAGTTCATAGAACTTTGGCCTATCCAACTTTTTTCTTAATCGTCCTATTTTTCTGCCACATTAAGCCCAATACTCGGGAATGTACTGTAATTATTTTATCATGACAAAAATTATTGGAAAGAATATCTTTTAAAAATAACTGCAACACTGTATATGATAGCAAAAAATAAAATAAGATAAGCAATTTTATAGAGTTAAAGAAATTTCCAGCTTATCAATAAATTTCCACTGATATCGCAGAAATAAATTCAGACGGGCATGTTACATTATGAATACAAATTTTCAGCTTTGACATTAGTTTAATATGCTCTATGAGAAGAGTCTAAATTTTAAAAATTGAAATGTTTCTATAACTGTTAATACTAAAGTAGAATGGGCATACACTGATACTAAACAGAACACATCGCTGTATCTAGAACTAAGAAAATTAGCACATGCATACTGGAACATTAAGGAAAAAATGCTCATATTTTTTTTAAAAAAAATTAATTTTTTTAAAATTCAGCAAAGTTTTAGGATTAATGATACTAAAAAGTAAATATATTTTACAACACTTTCTAATGTTGTGTGATCTGGGGAAATTCAGATCCTATTACTATTATTACAAATACTTTCTGCACTTCCTCTACTGTTGTCAGGGTCTGAAAATTTGGATATTTATGATAATTATTTAGATTTTTTTGTGATAATTACAGATAAAACTCTGCTTCAAACATTTAAAAAAAAAACTACAATATATATATATATATATATATATATATATATATATATATATATATATATATATAATTTGCACATCTCTATATGTTTGTTTTGACTTCTTTTGACTTCAAACTGCACAGCAGTACATTTTTTTAGAATAAATAAACATAAACTCTATAAAATATTACAAAAATTAGGAAATATAATCAGTATTATATTTAAAAAAAAAAAAACACTTTTTGGTTGCATGATATCACAGTCTAAGAAAGTATATTCTTTCCTGGTTTTATACAATATTTTATGATCATGTTTCATTTCAGAAAACAAATAATTAGATTAGTTTAACCAATTCCTGATTTAGATTAATGTTCAAATTTTGGATTATAAAGATATTTAAATATCTTTCGAAAGTAGAAATTTAAAAATGCTTTGCTGGAAGAATTATTAAGATAAAGATACACACAAAATATTTTACTGAAATTTTTTGACACAGAACCAATTTGGCAAATTAACTGATAATCAAAGCCAACTAGTTTTAAGAACTAAACTAAAGAAAACAGGAGAATCACCAAATTTTAATTTTATGAAGGTGATAAATTGTTAAATATGTTAAACTAATGCATTCTTTAGTTGATAATTGACTTTTACTGTTTAGCATGATTTTGATTGAGACTAAAAAATCTGTGCAGGATTCATTAGTTTGACCATTTTAAGTATAAAAATGGTTTTTATATTATCTCTGAATAACATAAGTATTAGCAATAAATGCAAGATATTAAAACTACTTTCAAAAACACACTTTTTATGTAACTTTGAAATTTTATAAAAAAACAGCACCAATATAATGAGCATATTAATCAATGTACAAATAATTAAGTATGCCCTTCTTTCTACTTTTTATAACACCTTCTATTAACTTTCGTTACAACAATAAGAATAAAATTTAATATATAGAAAATTATATATCATAAAATACTGATTAGGCTTTTCCTTCTTATTTTAACAAAACTTTTTGTTTTGATATATGATCCTCTAATTGCAACATCAAAGAGGTAACAATATAAAATATGAAAATCATGGAGAGCACAATGGTGATAACAGAGTTTTGGCAAAAAGAATCTCTGCTGAACGTTTTTATTTGTGTGATGTTTATATATTTAAAATGCAAAGATGTTTGAGTTTAAAATTTTTTACTGATAACAATTCAATGAATCATATATTATTAATATTTAAATAAATCAAAAATTATTGCAATATATTACTAAATGTTATTTATTACTCTTATGTGTTACAATTGTTAAAAGTAATCTCTAACTGAAATATTGAATAAATATATTAATATGCATAAAAAAAAGGAATTAAAGTACAATTAGCAAAGATATTATCAGTAATATATGTTCATATTACATAAAGTGATATATCAAATAATAGGCAATTTTCCTTTATTCTATATTTTATTCAAATAAAGAAGATATTCATTTCATTATTAATTATATTTTGATGAATTATATTTTCTCTGTAAAGTTTCAATGCAATTTGGACATAAGTATACAATCAGTCACCAAAGAAATTGAATCATAATGCTACCCTTAAGCTCCTATACAGTTATGTGAAACATGATGTATATTTATACAATATTTCTTAACATTTTTATGAGAAATTTACAACAATCATGTTCCAGACAAAGTTTAGATTAGATATATTAATATTAAATTAATGAAGTAATAAGAGGGCAACTTTGGGATAGATATTTTTTTTTTAGATGACAGATGATTTGGACGACATTAAAGGCAGCACTGCTTTTCCCAAATTCTGGTATCCCTACTAGATGGTACAAAATATAACATAAATAACTGTTATAGAAATATTATTCCTTATCCAAAATATTAAACAGGGTATGGTCATAAATAAATATGCTATTGAAGAGATTAAGACTGCATACATGAACCAAAATTACTTCCAAATAGTTTAACAGTATCAAGTCAAACAGTTTAACAGTATCAAGTTTTGTCTAAAGCTTCATTATTATGCCAGCTCTCGAGCGGTTCTCGATTCATTTTATATTTATTAATAATTTTGAAGTTCATAATGCTGGTGTTATATGACTGATAACATTAAAACAGCACTAACCATCAAAAAATTTTACTGATTTCATGAACTGAATAACTTAGAATGGATCTAAATTACATAGAATGGAATGAATATCAATTAATGACTTTAATGACTGAAAAGATAGCATGATAACATCAAGTAATACCTAGTTAAGCATTGAAAATTACATCTAAAAGTATAAAATAAGAAAGAAATTTACTTTTATCATAGAACAAAGCAGACAAGCGCGAAGATTTCGCAATTCTTTTGGAATACTTTCAAGAGACATGTTGGACGTTTCGATATCCCAGCAAATTTATATATGACAATAACAGAAATAATAAAGAATCTGTACGTATGCAGAGTATGGAAAGTATCCTAAAATTCAGCAAGCACAAATACCAGGCTTCATGAACATAAATATTGTCTGACTTAAGAATTATTATTATTCGAAAAATTATTTCATTTCATTTCTAGAACAAACGCAGAATTCGATTATGCTGGTTTTCCCTCAAATAACTCGAAGATTTTTTTTTTTAAACAATGGCAGATAAATTGTTTCCGCAGAAATTATTCATGAAAAATATTATTATCTTTAGTGAAGTTTAATAAATAAATAACAATTGTTTTCATGAACTCTACATTAAACTTTCATATGAAAGCTATTTAGAGAAAATTTATAACCTAAAAAAAGAAAAAAGTTTTCCTTTATTTAATTTATGGCTATGAACCAGCGGTTGAAATTTCTTATTCACGCTGTCCGTATAATTTTTTAACTGCGACTGGTTATTGATTCAAAAGGTTAATATGAATTTGTATTACATTTGTTTACATATTTGTAGACGTTGAATTATTCAGCGAAAGTGAGTTTTCAGAATTTATAGCTTTCGTGATGATTTTTCTGTATAAATAATTTAGCGTATTTTAAGTCCAGTTTAATTTTATTGTATTTTCTATTTATGTATCATTTCCGAACTTTTCCGGCTTTGACTTTTTCATATTCGTATTTTACTTTTAAAAGATTAAATCGCATATTTTAAAAAACTATTAAAACTGAATACTCAGCACTTTCTTAAAAGAAAAAACAAGTTCCAGTTGTAAATATATTTTTATTTTAATATTATTTGGACAATGTTTAATAAGTATAAGTAAAGATTGTGTATACTTTCGATTTATGAAAATATTTTGCTTCATCTTACCTGCTAATTGAGTCTTCTTTACCATTTATTTTTTAAATGAAAATCAGTAGAGTCATTTGGAATTTTGGTTTTTATTATATATTAAAAACTGCATAAGAAGATTATCATGAAATAAAATTATTTCATTCAATAAAGTAATTTCTCCACTATTTGGAAATACTAAATTTAACTTAATATTATTGTTTAAATTTGAAGTATTCTTTAAAGATATACATAGTTACATGCGTTAAGTTTTTCTCGTATTATGTGCATAACATATTTGTCATAAGCTCTATTTTTATTTGATATAAAAATGCTTTCAGATGAATTCTGAAACTGCTCACACATTAAAAGATGAATGGGATCTTTTAGATGCTGAATTCAAAGAGCTTGAAGTAAGAAATATTTTTGATGGATTTTATTATTTTAAATTGTTTACCATTTGTATGAAATAAAACAATCAGTATTAAAAAAAAAACTTATTAGCCTTAAAGCATGAGATAAAATGTAATGCTGCTTTAATATTCTTATTAATTTAATTATTTTAATATATTTTATCACTTTGCATAGCATTTTTTATAGAATTTATCAGATATTTTTATCAATATGGGTGAATTAAAAAAAAATTCTTTAAAAAAGTATTTTTATTTTATTTATGAAAGTTTGGGAAGTTTTTATTTTTGCTATTATGTTTACCTAATCTATTTATGTTTATAAATAGTATTTAAGATTTTTAAAAATTTCCTGTATTTAAATTGATGGTTGTAACATTCTTTTAAGGATAATTTAAAGTAAAACAATATTTTTCTTATATAATATGTTTTATAGTATGATAAAATTGTTATTGTTAGTTATTGTATTATTAAATAAAATTTTATTTCTTTTTGCATTTACTTATGTTTTTTGTAAAATTATAAAATGAATGCTGTTGTCATTAAATTAGAGTTTATAAATAATAAGAGACTAATATGTGATGGGGTAAAACCATGATTAGAAATAAATTTTGATTTCAAAAATATATATTAAAAGACGTACAGGAAACTGGTATTTTATTTTAAATAGTAACTCTATATGTACAATAAAAGAAAACATAAACATTTCATTAAAAAATTTGATCAGAAACTGAATACTAATGTTTTTTTCATATAAGGAGGATTTTAAAAAAATGGCAAATGATGGCTTAGAATCTTTACCTTCCTACTTCTGAAAATGTTTCATAAGACTAAATATTTTTTTTCAAATGCTATTAATTATACTTTTAAAATAGAACTGCATGCATAGTTACATATTCAGTAATGTATTTGCATTTAATGTTACTGCTTCATTATTTGATTAATTTGAATACTAAAAACTATTGGTAGGCAAGATTATTTTTGATTCTGTATTGTAATTCAAATTGTTAATTCTTGTTTAAATATTGAAATTTTAGAAAAGTATATGAAAAATTCAAATGATTTTGTTTTCATTTTGTATGATTATTTTAAACACATTATTTAAACACACACATACATCTTTTCAAAAATAAATAAATAAATAATATGACACTAAAAAACTGTGATATATATACATGCTTTAAAAAATAATGTTATAAAAAATATAAATGTTCAGCTTGTAGGTTCATATTCTGCATATAATATGATAGTGCAAATCTGTCAGTTACTCTTTTTTAACAGATTTATGAAGTGGGGAAAGCTTTTTCATTCCATTTCATTGTCTCTCAGTTTTTAGTAATTTACCTACATTATAGGTGAAATGTAAACTCAATTATTCTTTTATATAATAATTCTTGTAAACTATAAGAACTGAAGCTGCACATCGTGTAGTTTATAATAGCTAGTATGTAGAGTATATTATGAGCTGCATATTATAAAATTTTCTTAATTCTTTTCACTCAATATATAATATTAACATGATGTCAATATTGTGAATCAGTAACTAAAATTTTAGGATTAATTCAAATAGAAATCACATTAAATATTATTTCTGAAAAAAATTATGTCAAATGTTTTCTTAGAAATAAGCTGCTGTTTCATTTACTTTTGCTTTAATTTCTTATAGGTTCATCAAAAACAATTTTCAAAAGCTGTAGATGAATTGAGCAAATGCCAAAATTTATGTACTAAATCAATTGCTCATCAATGGTACCGTTTGAATCAAATATCAGAAGCTTTAGACAAGTAAATATCGCTTTTTTACCTTTCCATTTTTCTACTCTCCCCTTTTTTACCTTTTTATTTTATATCTATTTACTGGTTTAAAAGTGAACCAGTAAACTAGTTAACTAGAATTTTAATAAGATATTTTCTCATTTTATGTTTTGAAATTTTTTTACATAATATTGAAAATACCTCCTTATTAGCATTAAAACAGTTCTGTTGCATTATAAATTTATTTATTGTTTAAAAACTTATTTTCAATGACAGACTTTTGTTTGTGCAAAATCAAGTAAAGTAGTATGATAAAAAGCACTTTTAAACTATTAAAAACATAATTTTCTTACATCATTTTGTTTTAATAATAAAAAAAATCGTATTTATTCTGAATGAGTCTGAAATAAATTTAATCAAGTATCAAATTTATAAACTTAGGATATAAAGTTATCCCTGTTATTTGGCAATATTTTGCATTATAAATAATGCAAAATATTTGCATTGTTATGTAGTAATAATATGCATTATAAATAAAATATTTAGATATTAATATAAGCATACAACCAAATTCTTCTTCTTTTTTAATTCTTTTTTTTTAGATGCATTGCTGAAAATAAAGATGAAAAAGAATTAATAGAATCTATGAAACAAGATATTGACACTCGTAAAGTTCAGTTGGAGGATATCCAATCTGCTTTGCCAGGAAAAAATGGGTAACACTTACTGTTCAGTTGATAATATTTTTTCCGTCCTTTTTTTTATGAAAAAAAATGAAAAATTGATTTTAATTTGTTTTCATTTTATAAACTCTAGAATCTTTTCTTTTGCTGTTTAGATTGTATTTGCAAATAATTTTGGGAAGTGTAAATGTAACAATTATGAATAAAGAAGACAGGTAAGTCATTTTTTTTAAATAAGTATGTATTCTGTTTATTATTTACTGGGCATTTGAATAATTCAAAATAGTCGATATAAGTGTAAAGTGATTATCTTTCAAAAAATCTTTACATTCTTTTATTGTTCTTTCAGTTCTTTGATTTTTATATTGATCTTTGAAATTTAATTGTGAAGAAATATGCTACAAAAGTTCTTAGTCTAATCTGCATTCTTATTTTCTAAAATAAAGGTTTAATTTTTCATTCATTTTATTTATAAAAATGTTTAAAAGGGGTGGGGGATGGTTAGTTTTAATGAATTAGAATAATTATTAACTGTGACTCTAGGGGAAAAAAATATGTGGGGGAAAAAAGCTATTATGTGAATATTTTTATATTGTTTGATATATCTTTCGTGATTACATTTTGAAATTGTTATAAAATTATTTCTGAATGATTTCAAGAGATTTTGATGCTTTGCAGTATGAAGTATAAAGAAGAATATGAGCGTTTCAAGTTAACCGTTACTGTAATCATCTTAATCTTGTCAGGCCAAAGCATTGTGTTTTCATATCGGTGAGCATTTTTTAATAGTTTTATACTGATAGCTCTTATCCTTCTGAGATCAATTAATTAAATTTAGATGTGAATAAATTTTTTTCAGAGTCCTTGATGCTATTCTACATTTTTTGTTGGTATGGTACTATTGTACTTTAACAATAAGAGAAAGCATTTTGGTGGTTAATGGTTCCAGGTATGTATATGTATTCTTAGAAAATTTTTCTTTAAAAACTTGTCTCTGAGTAGCGTTTTTTGTTGAAAAAAAAATAAATATATATAACACATTTTTTTTCTTGTTATATTTACAACTTCCATAACTAATTTAGTAATTTCTTTGATTTAATTTGATCTTTAGATACGTTTTTCTAAATTGTTAGATGAAAGAGATCAAATAATAATAATTTCTTTTTTTTGTAAATTCATTTCATCTTTTGTTTTCCTATTTTATTCTTCATAAATAAGAATAAAAGGCTGGTGGAGGATAAACCATTTTATCACTACAGTACAAGCTGGAGTTATCATTGTTTGGTAAGTTTGAATTTAACTGTCCTCTATGAATTTTATCAAAATAATATTTTTCATTAATATACTCAATAATTCAGAATATTACTGAGATTTATTTATATGTATAATCAATAATTACTGAATTTTATATTTATGTTGTTGCTATATATGAATTCTAATTATTTTCCAGAGTTTTGTCTTAATTTAGCCAATATTAATTACATTCTAAAATATTTTCTTATTTCCTGATCCCATTCCACTTTTTCTGTTTATTTAATGCAACAGAAAGCTCTGTAAAACTCTTTAGTCAGTGGTTCTAACCTAAACAAATTCTTCTAAAAGATACCTATATTCCCCTTGTTTAAATTGGCACATGTAAAGAAATCCCTATCAAAATCTCATAGTATTTAAACAGGAGAAAATATTCTCTCTTTCTTTTACTCTCTTCTGCTCTTGTGTTGCTAATGGACGGACACCAGTTTGCCCGTGTCTCACCTCTTGTACATAAATTACGCCTAAAATATATGTTTTATGTATATATATAATATATATATATATATATATATATATATATATATATATATATATATATATATATATATATATATATATATTTGGAAAATGATTTTATATGTTGTCCGTTGTCATATTAATGCCTTATTTTTATCTATGACATAAGCTGCAAACAATCAATTATACAAAGAGAAAGCTTTAAAATTAATAATTCTTTTTAAGTTCTGAAAATAGCATGACTGTGAGACATGGATGATTTAGCAATGACAATGTATTCAAATGTTTTCCTATGATATTCTCTTCTCTTTCTGTGATTACAGAAATAAGCTGTTTATCAGATTGCTTAGTTTTAAATTATATGTGTTATATATATCTTGCAGGAATTTCAATCATTTAATTTTTATCTGAAATTTTCTTGGTAATCCATGATTTTTGTCAATTTTTATTGAATATCAACTTTTTTTATATTCTCAGTGATATTTTTAATAATCATTGCTTGTTTACTTCAAGTACAGAAAATTCAGATCTAAATTCATTAATTTTTTCTATTTTTATCAATTTTATCATATTGCAAATTATCAGACTTTAGAATTTGTTAGTAATTTTTTTATCTTCAAATTTTATTTTATTGTTTTTTTTTAATATTGTCAAAAATGTTGTTTAAATATTTTTATTTGATAAAGTTTTATTTTCCCTATTTTCAGGCCTGATGGTTTGATGTATGACTTGTTTCGTAAACAGTTCACTTTGTATACATGTTATATAAGTAAGTTGCTGTATATGTTTACAGTTTTATTTTTTTTTTAGTGTAGTCCAATTTTATATTCCAATACTTGGCAGTATTTTTTGTTATTTAATTTCATTTATTTATTTTGCAAATAATTATTATTAAAAGATTTTGATCAATTTACTGTAAGATTATTTTTAATTTAAATACAGTGCAGCTTTTTTCACGAAACTAATTTTTTCCATATATGTTTATTTTTAGGTATTCTTCAGTTCCTTCAGTTTAATTACCAACAAGGTTGTTTGTATAGATTAAGAGCACTTGGAGAAAGGCATAAAATGGATATTACAATTGGTAATTTAAAATATTTTTAATGACTTAACAATTTTATGTATTGTTATTCTCTTAATTTTTTTTTTTTTGGTGTTTTCTAGATTTTAATTCCTATGTGGCAACTTACACTTTATAATTCTTTGTTTATTGGCCTATGAAGGTTAATTATGTTTGAAAAACAGAAATAAGAATCATCTCATGTAAATAGGAAAAAAATATTTTAATAATCATTTTGTACTAACTTTCTTAAGTACTTATTATGCTTACAGTTAATTAAACTATAAATTTCTTTTTAAAATATTTAAGACCTGCTGAATGCAATACAAAGTTTTAATTTTTAAAGAAAGTGATTTATACATCTATATATACATATATTGAAAAATATTAATTTTCATCTTAAACTTTAAGAAAATTTGTTCTCAAGCCATACAGGCATTTTAGCAGTTTGACCATCTATAATTTTTTTTTTTTTTTTTTTGAAAAAATTGGAACTATATTGACATTTGGCCATCCATTTGCACCACATTGTTATTAAGTGAAAACTATTGAGAAAATGCCGATGGCACAACATTGGTGCCCCACGAAATTTTATTTTAATTATTTACTATTAATTATATTTTATATTATGAAAAATATTATTTTAACTATTTATTTATTTTATGAAAATAAAAATTATGATCTGAAAAACTGCCAGTGACAGAAGTCCTACTGGTACCAACCAATTAGATATGCGAACAACACAGTAATAATTTTTTTAATGCTTGATTTTTCTTTTTTTTTTAAATTGCTGGAAAGTGATATGCAATTTACCTTTTATCCTTGGATGGGCTTTTTAAAAAAAGAAGTAACATATATATACATTTCTGATTTATTTCCTTTTCAAATATTTTGTGTTGATATTTATTCATACATTTTACAATTTCATGAGGATCAAAACATGAAATTACAATTATGAAATATGAAAAATGAATCTTGAAATTAATTATGTTTTTAAAAATAGTATCTTTTTATGATATAGTTTAGTTTAAAAAAATGTTGGTAATATAATATAAAAGTATTTTGCGACTTATTTTTCTTTTACTTAAAATGTAGAAGGTTTCCATTCTTGGATGTGGAGAGGTCTGAGTTTTCTATTACCATTTCTATACATTGGCTATGTAAGTTTTTTCCTCAATTATAAATTTCTCCAATATTTTTATATATTTAATAAATGAAAGAAATTTTAGAATTAATTGAGATTCTTGTAAAATTTTTCTTAATGTCTGTATATTACCCAGTTTCATTCACAAGACATTTCATTCACAAAACTGAAATGTCCTATTGAATGCTTACTTTATTTGCACACGTTCTGCTATTTCAGTCATTATCCCATCTTTAAAGAAAGCTTAACACCTATAAAGAAAATAAAATTGTACTTTTTTGTGATAAAAGAAAGAGATAATTAACATTTTTAATATCTGGGAAAGCTATGAGTGGAAAGCAAAATTATTGACAAATATATGATTATTAGAAAATTTAAGGCGATTTGAAAGAATATATTTGGTTTGAGAACTAAAATTTTCATGAATTAATTTGACTCTGTTGAATGTAAAAAAAAAAAAAAAAAAAAAGAAGAAGAAGAAAGAATGAGGAATAATAAAAAATGAATTGATCATCAGATGATTACATTTATTGAAAGAATTTTTCCAAGTACTTCTGATCAAAACTTAATAACTAATATCTGTATAAATATCAACTACAAAATCAAATGTACTATATCAACTGCAAAATCAAATGCTGTAGTTTAATTTTATAAATAAGCTTGATAAATTTTAAAATAAGCTAGAAAGATACTTTAAAAATAATGTAATACATCTTTTATTTCATCAAAAGTGTTTTCATTTAATACTCATTTCATTTGAAAATGAGACTTTTAAATTATTAAAGCTGGATTAATATTAAAGTTTACATTCTTTTGATTAAAAAGTTGATATTTTTATATAATTTAAATTTAAATTAACTATTCTTGTTCTTTGTTTTTGAACTTTCATTGTTTCTCTTATCTTTTTTTGTATCGTCATAATATTAATTTAAAATATGTGATTGTAAGATTCCTGAAAGTTATAATCTGAATTTTAAAAATTAATTATTATACTACTTTTTGTTACATTTATACTATTGTATTTAGATACATGATTATATTGTAGTAACATAATTTCAACACTAACACCTTTATTAATTTACAAATTTGTTTATATTGATTTAAGGTCTATCTATAAAAATGAAATAACATTATAATAAATCATTTTTCTTCTGTGTTGTGCAAAAGTTCATTTTATAATGTACTATTTTTTCTGATTGAATTTGATGTATACAATATTACTAATAGTTATTGCATAGTATTTAATAGTATTAAAACTATTAAGAAAATCAATGTTTCGATTTTCCATGTACATCATATATGTGTTTTTTTTTTTTTTTTTTCTGTTTCTTTCACTTTTATTATTTTAAAGTTCTTATTCTATTTCTCGTTAACTATCTTGGGCAACCAATTAGTTAATTGGGAACATTTGTTAAAACTCCCTTATTGATATTAATCAAAACTTGATGTCCATGGTATCTTCAGCAAACTATTTGTATGCATCAAATTCTGCTAAACATTTAAACCATGTTATTTTAAAAGAATTACATCTGTTCCATTTATTGTGTTCATGAACTTCATAATGGGATCAAATCCCATGACTTTGTTGTCCCATTCAAAAATAACTGATCAGGTAATTTATATTCTGCTTGCTTTTTGTCTTTCAAGATAGTGTTATTTCATTGTCATATTGCGATCTGTACAAATAATCTTTATTCTTGAGTTTTCAATCTTTAAATAAATAAATAAATAAATATTTGAGAAACTACTGAAATAGTATGAACTTCATTGCAACAATAAAAATATTGTTGAAAATTATATTAAAAAAAAAATATTGTTTAAAAAAATTTCAAAATTCAGAAAAAATTAGCATGTCTAAATTGGCATTTATTATTGTTGCTTTTAAAAATATATTTTTATACATTTTAAATTGCTGTAAAATGTGCATCACAATTGTGATCCCTTTTATGTAATATTTTTGGAAGTTACAGTGCAAATATGCCCACATCTCACTTAATTTTTAATTAAAATTTTATAAAATTCGTTTTGGATAATTTAAGTCAAATAGTTTGGCATATAAACCACCAACAGACATTCTTAATTTCCTTTATTATTCATAAAAATTTCTTTAGAATTTATGTAACCTGTTACAGAATTGATCTTTCTTGAAAGACCTTGTAATAATCTCTATAGTTTTGCATCTAGACACGGTTTTGGAATCCACACTGTATATTTTCATTAGGGATATTTTTATACTCACAATGAATTTCAATTATAATTATTTTTGTTCATTAGAAAATGAGAAGTTTTTTCCTTGCCTAAGGTAATGTTAAAAATAAAGAACATATGGCAAGTACTTTTCATATTTTCTTTCATGCACTGGTAGTGAATTCTCTATACAAGTTCTAGGTTTGAAACTTCCAATATGTAATTGAAATTTGTTGGATCTATCAAATTTTAATTTACGTTATTACCTGGAAAATTGATCGACGTTTAAAAGAAATTCTCACTTTTTACTCAAAGTACTTTAACTCATTTTTTCAATCTTTTAAAATTATAATACTACAGAGAAAGAAGGAAAATCAAAAAAGGATATTTACCTAACGAATTTGATTGTTGTAATTTTGTCAAGATACAATATTGGTGACAGATCTTTTTTCTACTCATGTCCACTTGAAGTGTACATTATGAATTATGTACATTATGATATATTTTATTTAGGAATTTAGTCTGTTTTTGTCAATCATTTATCAAATTTTGATACATTGAAAATTAAATATAATTTTCTACTGATCCCATGACTGCTGATTTTACACAAAACTTGTTGCATTTACTGGTATTTAAGTTGCATTTCTTTTCCAGATTTTCCAACTATATAATGCATACACCCTGTACAATTTAAGCAAGCATGAAAAATGTGTGGAATGGCAGGTGAGTTTTATCAAACTATCCGTCTTTGCAACCAGTTTGGTCGCCTAGATTGACTATTTAGGCTTTTTAATGATTAATATGGTTTGCATTAAAAAAAAACATTTCATCTTGTTATACAAGACTGAATAACCTGAAATCAATTGAATCAGTTTACTAAAAGTTAAAAAAAAAAAAATGTATTATTAAAATTAAGGAGAAAAAAAAATTGGATGGAAATGACATGGATGGGAAAGATAATTTTTTGAGTCTTAAGATAGTACAAAGACTATTTTTGCACTTGATTATATTTTCTGATTAAAGTCTATTCTTGACTTTTTTTTTTTTTTTTCATATCTTCTTTCCCCTGACAGAATATACTTTTTGGTGACACATGAACCATCTTCAGAACATTTCTAATAATATTTTACTGTTCCATTAGCTAAGCAAAGCATTCAATTCAATGGAACTGTGAAATTTCTTTGATGGTTTGTTACACCTGACTCTTGCCACTTGATAAAAAGTAATAAAAACGATTTCTGTGCCATATATGCTTTATATGAATAGATATAATTTCAGAAGGTATATTTCATATTAGTGAAATAATAATAAAAATTGAATGTAATATGTATTCTTTAGTTCATATTAAAGTTTCTTATTCTCTTTCATAAAATATCTTATTTTGGTTTGAAAAAGAATATTAACATTTTGCAATTTTGTCTTGTAACTTTTCCTTTTACACTAAAAAACACAGGGTTGCCATGACACTGGGTAAATACAAAGAATTTAAAAATTGACTTAAAAAAAAACCAGGGAAATTTTAAAAATTCCATAAAAATCAGGAAACTTTTATTTTATTATTTATTTATCTAAAAACTATCTCTGAATATTGCAAAAATAAAAGATCGTTGCCATAGCTTCAAAAACATTAAAGTACTTTTCACATCTATGTAATTGTGTAAAGTGACTTGTTTTTTTTTTTTTTTTTTTTTTCTTTCTCTTAAATATGATTTGTGAGACCGTTGTTCTCTTTCCATGTGATTTTCAGATTACAGCTAATGAGCATATGCAAGACTACTATAACTTCAAGAGAAAATAGAATAAATTTCTCTGGTGGGAATAGCAACATTCAATCTGCGGATGCATCGCGGTGATATTTAGTCACTTACATGCGAAGTTACTTAAATGGTTCTTTCATTATTTGAGAAATTGTGAGCCAATTCGGAGTAGTTTAAGGATTTTTTAAAAAATCAACTACTCAAAATTCATATTTAACACAGATTAGGCAGTTAAAAATATAAATCTTGACTTTGCTGAATGGGTTTGAGAATTTGCTTGCTGCAGACTTTGTAAGATAGTAAACTTAATTAAAATGGGAAACAGGTACTTACTAAAAAGTCCAATATCAAAAAAGTCATCATTGATATTGAAGTAAAAGGAATACAAGAGGAGATATGTCAAGTCCAAAAATGTCAAATGTAAAAATTAGCCGATTTGGAACATTTTGGTTTAAGGACAATAATTTAAAGCTGAACTTTTATAAGCATTAAAACTTGCTGTGTCACATTCATCCTTTAATACATTCATTGATACTTCAGGAATATTTTATACCGATAGAGAAATCATCGAACAATCTATATTAGCTAGTACAAAAATGTTGTATGTTATTTGTTATGGGTTAGCTCCATTATTTCAACAATCTCTTAAAATTTTTTAAAAATCATAATATGCTTTAATGAAGCAGCTTATTTTTGACAGAGCTCTTAATAATCCTAAATACATACACACACATATATATATAAATGATTCTGAGAAAGTGGCTACAAGTTACGTGATTACTAGCAGAGCTACTAAAACTGGAGGGGGGGGGGCTTTTTAGCAGTGTTTTATATTAGTGACTATAAAAAAAAAAATATTTCAACACATGTCCAAAAATTTTGCTATTTTAAGAGATAAATCTGATTTAAATCCACCTTTGTTGAAGGACCAATGCATTATTATGTGAAAAACAAATTGTGGATTTACTTTGACTTCTTTACTCCTAAGCACAAATTTCCCCGACATGTTCAAAATGTGAAAAGATCCAATTTGAAATTTTTCTAAAAAACTAAAAAAATAAATTGTAATAATAAATTGAAATGCATTTCTCTTTGTATATGTTCTTTAACTGATGATATTTTATTATTTTTAGGTTTATTGTTCTGCCATAATATTTTTTGTACTATTTTTGGGTAACATGTTTACTACATCACGTGTTCTCCACCAAAAGCTTACAGAAACTATTGCAAAATCTCTAAGTTCTTCCTGTGAAAAAGATGACTGACAGCAATAAAATAAAATAATTAGTTCCTAACTTTTAAATTATTTTGTGGTCAGGTGATATGTATATAATCTAGATGTTTTGTTTTATAGATCTGGTACAGTTTGAAAATAAAAATGTCTTAAAAGGGGGGGGGGTTAATATTTAAAAGAATCACCTGTACACATCTCTTGTATATATTTTTAAGGCATTTATTTTTATAAAAACATCCATATTTATTTTTGAAATTGTAAAATACATGTGTATGATTTAAAAATGATTCCATAAAAAATAATTGAATAATTAAAACATTTTTAGATGTTTTTTTTTCTACTTAACCATTTACAATTTTAACATTTGGTAACATGTAATAAACTATTTATAATACTTGTATACGAGAATAAATCTTTTAAGTGGCATATCTTTTTTAAATCCAGAATAAGAAAATTATGTTCTATTACTGTCACAATTTGCAGTTGCACAATATTATTTCGATGTGATTGTGATAATAAATGTTTTGGAATGTTTAAATATATCGTGCATTTCTTAAAACTGTTTTTTATTAGTATCATAAATTGTAACAATTAATTTTTATTTATTCAGTACAAAAGTTATTTTTGTATATTATAATAGTGTAAAATATTTCACCATTTATGAAAATTATACCCATGTGACGTTTAAAGATAAAATTGTTGTGACATTTTATAATTTAATGTAAGCTTCCATGTGGTTACTTTTGTATTGCGATATTCCACATATAAGCCAAAGCTATAGAATATATATTTTCCCCTTATAGTTAGTTAATATATTTTAAATTCTTATTTATTGTTTATGTAATATGATTGGGTCCACATGAATGATATATGTGAAATAAAGTTTATTTGTGAAACAAAAATTTGTATTAATGACTCAAATATACTAGAATTTTACATGAAGACAGTTTAATGAGAAAGTCAAATATATACAATGGCTAGCATAAATTATGTATGTGCATTACATATCTACTGCAATAGTTACAAAATTAAATTAGAAACATTTCTATAATGAAGTTATTTTTTTAAAAAAAAATTCCACTCAAGTTATAAAGAAGTAACTTCGTGAGAACATTTTAATTCAAGGGAGCTTCTTGTTGTTTTATCTATTTGTGACATGAATGCATTTTCCACTGGAAGTACATAAGGTGAATCTGATACCTTGTTGACATTCTCAGAAACTAGGAAATAAGCACATCGGCATGATAAAATTACATACAAAATATATCACAGATATATCACATCATTGGCATGCATGTAGTTTATTACACATACAGACTTAAATAAATAAAATATATAACAAAATATAGTACAAATAAATAATTTGAAATTATTGACACTTTTTTGGCAGAATCTAAATAGCATTTCATTAAAAAAAAAAAGTTTGCTTTTACAAGAGATGTCTTGAATCACTGATTTCATCAGCTGGTATTTGAATTGGATCTTCAGCAAAAATATGCAGAGGAGGGTAAAGACCTGGTAGACAAACATAAGGGAAAATGAAGCACAAGACATACAAGAGGAATGACATACAAACAAATGTAAACAACAGAAATTCTAAGGTTACATTTAAATTTTAGTAACTTTTTATGAGGCATGTAATCATGAAACAAGTGCAAAACCTCTACATCTATCAGAATTTTGAATAAAAAATAATTTCTGTTAGGATAAAATTTTTAGCAAAAATACTTCTGCATATAGAGAAAAAAGATTACTTTTATAAAACATAAAATAATTTCCTTTCTATTGCATGAAATTTGAAAAAAATTAAGGAATATTTTTTCACTGAATTTCTATGAAGTTACATAATAAATGAATTTCGCCTTGTGTTTCCAACTGCATATGTATATCATATCTGTATTATATTTTCTCAAATACAGTTTTGATTCTTAATTTGTTAAAAATCAACTGTTGCAATACAGATGTAGTAATTTCCTTATTATCCCATTCAATTCTGACATCTAATGATGTACTAAATAAAAAAATCACAGTATTGTGGCATTTACAGTATTAGCTGAAACAACCAAACAGAACTGCTGAAGGATGAAAATTTTAATATTGAAGATAACTTGCTTGGTTTATTGAGTTGAATATTCCAACTATCAGCTAAAATGAGCAACAATATCATTATAAACTCAATGAATTAAAACTAAATTCCTGTTCACCTGAAACAGTTTTATACAGTTATAAAATCTAATTAGACCTTTGAAGGTTTTAAAAATGTCATAATGCAAGTATGTTTCATCAAGCTAAATAAAAAAAATGTTGAAATATATTAATATCAAAATGTAGTTTTGTAATCTTTCTCTCCTGAATCAACCAAATCAGCATATTTATTTATTATTGCTTTTAAAATTAATTCTGATATTGATAATTTTTCATAATAAACAGCATTAGAATAATACTCAGGTATGGCTTTTGACCACAATACTTTTGGTTTATGAATCACTAACAGCAAGTTTAAATATAACCTTATTAGCCAGGCTATAAACATTTTTTGATATTGTATAGTAATTTAAAATTCCACTTTTGTGTATTTTTCTCTTACCTTGTATTAAAAACTCCTTTTGCTTTTAACTTATAAAACCATATCAACTGAACAAAAATATTTTCAATCAGCATCTAATCATAATAATAAGAAATAGGAGTAAATAAACTATGATAGGTACAGAACAAATATTTTGAAAATTGATTAAAAATAAATAATCAACTTGACAAACCAAATTTTGCATACAATAATTTTTAAAGTTCTTATAACACTTTTCTAGAATGTTTCTGACTGATATAAAAGAAAAAGTGGGGATTGGGGGAAACCCTGCTAGTTAAATATATTGTATATTCTGCTTTATATGTTTTATTTTTGGTAATAAACTATATTTAACACTTACACTTACATTTGATCACTTTTTTTTTGTAATATAAACATTTAAATCATTTGACTTTAAAAAAAGCTTACAAAGTGTGGATTAAGCTAATTTTTTAAAAAATCAATATGCTCAATAAAAGATTTTTATTTTAGTCTTACTGTATTCTGTAATAGTATTTGTAAAATTTGTATATATATTTGTTAGAGTTTATAACCACTAGAATTTAATTTTGGTTCTTCTCTCTTTTTAAAGGAGTTACTCTCATGTTCGATATATCTCCTTGGCATATGAAAATTGATCCTGCTGTATTGTAATTTTTCATTGATCAGACCAATCTACTTATTTTTCTTCAACATACAAAAAGGTTAAACGATATTTATCAGGAATCACTAGATCAAATTGTTCACCATCTTTGAATTCTGATTAAGTTCGTATGTTTTTCAAGTTGCAAGAAATATGACACAGCATATATACCCTACGGGATAGCCTTCCTAATATTTCAATAAACAACAATACACATTGTTGAAGAGGAAATAGGAAAAAGCCATTAAGTGTTATTTAATATGTATGTGTGGCACATCTCAAGAAAATTAAGCACTTTTTTAGGATCATTTTCCAAAATTAAGCACTTTTAAGGTGCTTAAAAATGAGTTTCAAATTTAAGCACTTTTCATGACGATATGCACACTGATCGTTATTTCTTTTAATTTATTTTGACAACCATATTAAAAAGTTATTTCCTCTTATTTATTCAGCAACTTTTTGTTTTATACGACTTACCTTATAGACGTAGTTTGCATTTAAGACTTAAAATAAAAATAAAATTTCCAGTGACATGAAAACAATATTAATGCCTAATATCTTTTTCCAAGATTTTTAAAAGTAATCTTTTAAAAAAAATACAAAAAATAAATAACAATTTGTTAATCTATATATATATAAAAAAAAAGATAAAATGACTTACGTATATTTATATCTGCAAAGAAACAAGCTTATTTTCATTCCCAATTAATTACTAAGCAAAAACTGGCAAATGTATTCTTTCAATATCAAAGCATGTCTAAATTATGCTGGGTGAGACAAATTAATAAGATGTTTTTAAAGAAATCTTTTTAAAAATAAAATTTTAGGGTTCCCCCGCCCCTTCAGATAAACATTTATGATATCGAAGTTCCACAAAATGTCTCTCTTAAACATAGCATCTATATTTTCTGAAGTACATAGTTTGATCAAATTACAAGGTAGTTTTGATTTTATTTATGAACTTCTTGGATGGAGATTAATCTAAGATAATGCTAGAAGAGGAAAATTCATTTTAGCGAATTTTGAATTTGTGATAAAACTGATGATGAAATGCAGCAATCAATTCATTACTCCTTATGAAAACAACCATAAACTAAAACATACTATTCTTAGATTTATGATAATGTAGTACTGTTGACATATTAATGATGTGAACAATGGAGCAGGATTTCCCCATTTACATACTTGACCTATTTTCAAATTTTAATATGTACTATTTCAAAAACATTCAGTTTATCTGCCTCATTAATTAGTATGAATAATAATATAATTTTTTAAAAATTGGAAACACAAGAAAATCTTTAAAGGAATCATTAGTAATGTCAGATATAAATTATATTTAGAAATTCATTAGGTCAATGTTTTAAATGGCAATTTCTTATTTTGGAAATTATTTTTATAAGCAATCGAATCAAATATGTTGTCTCATAATATCTTTTTAACTTCTGTTAATTAATTGCCAGAAATTACGAAAATAGAGGTTTATGCACATGGTTCATTTTTACCAACTACAAACATAAATAAAGACACAAATGTTCAACCATTATTAGATTACAAAAAGATATTTTTTTATATAAAAAAAATCGAAATTAGTTAATTAATGACATAAAACACAAACATTTATTCCTTACGAATGATTCACATGAAACAAATTAATGATAATTCAATGAATTTTAAAAAGTTTAAAGACAAGATAGTTAATTCCTAATATTTAATTAATGGTAAAGATTTAAAAGAGAAGATTACCTTAAATTTTCATTAAATAAAATTTCAAGCTAATAAGGTTGTAAATTATTTGACTTGCTAAAAAATTAAAAATTAAAGTTGCAATTTGAAGTACTTCAAGGTTATCAAACAAGAGATAAATAATATAAATACTGGTGAATAAAAATTAATACTGATGAATGAACTTGTGGCAAGTAACTTTTTCCTCACAAATGAAATTAAATACTTCTGAGTAACTCTTTTAAGAAAGATGCTTTACATCTTGTTGCTTCAAAATACAGATTTAGACTTAATTTTTAACATAAAAATAAATAAGTTCAATGAATATATTAATATTATCAATTTTATGGCAATAATTGCTTGCAATATGCAAATTAAGAAACATTAGTTAGTTGTAAAAATTATTAATTTATAATTTATTTAGCTACTTAATGGTATATGAGAATAAAATGTAATTTAAGATGAATAGCTTATGAATTAGTGTTTTATTTATATTATATTTAAGAAACCCACTTCTTTGAAGGGAAGGAAACAAAAAAAGTTGATAGACCTTGTGATGGACAAAATACATTAGCTACACAATAACAATTAATTGGGAATAACCAAACATTCTTTCTACTACTAAAAATTAAAGAACTAAGCATAAAAAATAATTTTTATAAAACATACACAAAAAAAAAAAAAAAAAAAAAAATCTGGACAAATAGTTTTAGAACTTAATAATATGAAATGTTTACATATTCCGTTATAAACAGCTTCCTACAACGCAAATGGATGAAGGATTGCAACGACATTTAGTGTATAGACTATACATGAGATGCGCTTATGGAATTTCGGGGGGCAAAATGTCCACCAGAAGGCGCCTTTTCCAGAAAGACAAATTTAACACAATAATCGATCAAAACGGAACACAGAAACGATATTAACATTCCAAAACAAGAATTATGAGTAATAAAATATAAAAATGGGGAAAGCTGTCAGCTCCAGGAAAAAATGTCGAGATTTGCATGCTTGCGAAGAAGAGGAAACTTTATGCAAAACAGGTTAGGGTAAGAAACATTTGCAGTCGTTGTCATGTTTTATGTCGATGTTTAAGGCTGTAATGATGACAGTATCTTGTTGTGATGTTGAAGTACTTAAAGAACTCCATAAGGCTTCATGTGCAAAGCATCATAACTGATCAGTCATGATCTGTGGTTGAACACACTGTACATCGACTTGAAATGTTGCAGGTGAATGAGGGTGGTCACATGGAGCACCTTTCCCTACATCATCCTGGACACGATTAACAACTGCTTCTCTTGTGCAATTTCGTCCTAATCTGTTTTTGTTTCTGCAAACTGAATTGGTGCCCCCCCTCAAACAGCATACTGTAATTTTTTTCTTACCTTTACTTAATGTACTTCCATGACAAGGTGATCAGAAACTAGTAAATAAATGTTAATATTGTTTCTGTATTCCATTTTGGTTGTTTATTGTGTTAAAATTAATGTTTTCTCGAAAAGGCACCTTCTGGTATATATTTTGGAACTAACCCCCCCCCCCCAATTCTGTGAACGCATCTTGTGTATAGTCTATTTACCAAATTTTGTTGCAATCTGTTCATCTGTTTGCACTGTGTGATGCTGTTTACAGATGAAGTTTAATTATAACCACCCTGTATATAAAATCTAATAAACCCATCACTTCTGTATAACAGTTAATTACTTCATAAATGATACACATAAATATTTTTGTGAAACATATATAAGAAGGCATATTAATTTTAGATAACATACTGTTTATTTAAAGTAAAATATTGCATCATTAAATCTGATATATAAAGTAATTTAAATGGTATGAAAGGTAACAAAAACAGCATAATTATTAAAATGTGTCATCACTGATAAAAAAAAAAGTACCAATAAGTAAAACTCTGCTCATCAAATTTTCTTTTTAAATGAGACAGAAAATAATTTACTTTCAATAATAATAACAATAAATCTTACCATGTGTTGCAAAACTGCATTTTGCTTTGTCTTTTTCAATGTGTAAGGCTGTGAGGAAAAAGAAAAACGCACCAATAACAAGCACACCAGTAGGTATGTATAAAGCATATTGCAGACTCAGATATTTATGAATGCTGGTATCTGATGACATGAAAATTGAATCTGAAACCTACAAAAACAAATAATGGTACATATATTTGATAGCATGTAAATATATGATAAATAAACAATGATATATTTGAAATAAAATAAATTAAAAGTTCTACATTGCATTTTCAAAAATTTCGTAACATGTCAAAAATCAAGCAATTAACTTAGTCCTACATACAAATTATACTTTTCAAATTAAGACTGCAAAAAATAAAATCACCATGCACAAAACAGCCAAATAATTTCAATTTAATAAAATTTAAGCCAAAGCAGTTCAAAAAGTTAGAAAGGAGCTAAACGAATCCATCACAAATATTCAAATTAACTTTTCTTTATTGTAATAAAATTATCATTGATAATTTTTTCATAAATCAGTAATAAAAAAAGATTTTTTTTTAAATTATACTTTATTACTGGAAATAAATTCTCATCCATTACTCTAAATATCTTTACACAATAATTAACTCACTAGAGATCAAAAATCCATATTTACTTAATTAGACTAAAATTTATTATCACATGATCAACCGAAATCTTCAGAAATTAGACATTTAAATATTTGCACTGACTGCTAAAAATAAAATATAAGGAAATGAATAAGAGACAAATTCGAATTACCTGCCCAATTATGTAAGGACTACATGCATCACCAAAAGCGTGAGATACAAGTATTTGAACAGCCTCAGCTATTGATCTTCTCGTAGGAATAATAACATACTATAATAATAAAAGGGAAGTATTTGAATAATGTATATAAAACAATCAGATTTATCAAGCCTGAGAAAAATAGAGATAATTCTGATATAAATGTTGTGTGCTTACCAGCAGCATATCTGCGACAATAGTCCAATTGACACATAAGCAAACTTCTCCAATAAAGATAAGGACCTAAGTTACAATGAGGAAAAATAAGTATATATATATATATATATAAATAAAGAGAAATTGACACAAACTAGATACTGAATAATTCAGAAAAGAAATTTATGTGTTATTGAGTTCTTCAAACAGACACATAATTTTAATAATTGATCAGTTATTTTGTTAATAGTTTTTTTTTTGTCTTAATACATAACTTCATGTTACTAAAAAATCATAAATGATAAAAATATATATAAAAAATGTATAATGTTACATAGACAATACAACTAAAATATTGCAAAGACAGAAGACAAATCACAAAATTTACACAATTGAAAAAAAAAAAAAAAATTAATCTAATCATCTTATGAACTTGGCATTTTATTTTCCCAACATACAAATAAAAGCTGAGAAATTACAAATCCAATCTTATGCTAGCTATTGTAGTGTATTTCAAATTATTTTCTAGAAAATGTTAAATATATTACACAAAACATTGATCCTCAGAATCAAAAGCAGAAAGGATTAAAACAATTTATGGCTTCTTCAGAAATATAACTGTACAACTAAAAAAGTATGATTTGCATAAATTATTTTCAAAATTTATGTTGATATAAAGGATTTAAAATTAATTTAAAATTTGATCGCATCATTGATCATAGAATCATTATCATAGAAATCATTGATCATAGAAAAACATTATTCACAACATTTAATTTCTCATAACAGAAAGAAAACAAAAATTTATGATGTTATAAGAACTAAAAATATTATTACTATTTAGCTCAAAAATGTATCACACATATATATACAAATAAAATATTTAAACTGAACAAAAAAGTTATTTTATTAAAGTTTAATTAACAGATTTTCAGTATATAAGAATAAATGAATACTTAAAAATTAGGCATGTATCTAAACACATTCATGCAAAATCAGTAATGTCATTTTTTGAAGAGAATAACAGTCATTATCAAAATGCATTGAATGTTTTTGTTTATCAGAGTTGCAAAAGATTTTTAAACAGAATTAAATACATTATATTAATATCTTAAAATTAAATTTTATATAATTTCTGTTTTAGTCTATTTTGAAATGGTCAAAAAGACTAAGTATGATGAATGCAAAATCTCAGAAAGAGGATGTTAAAGTCGAAAGAAACAGATGATAATGACTGTCAAATTAATTAAATAGTTTTTCTTTGAGAGGTGTGATTAGAAAATGATTGATTACATTCATAACAAAAAGAAAATCTAAGCTGCAAACATTTGTTTCAAAATCAAAATAAACTTACCCATGATGTTATGATGCTATATTCAGAAACTACAACACCAGCAAATATAAGAGGTACACTAGCTAAAACTCCATATGCGCAGATTAAAGGATCAGCTTTTGCATGAAACCTCCTTAAATATGTGGAAGCAAAGGATCCAATAAGAACTCCAACAATACCAGCAATACAAGTGATGATTCCAAATATCAAGGGAGCACTAATATAAAAAAAAAACAAATTTTTAATACAAAAGGTTTTCACATTCATTATTTAAAAGCATTTTTAAAAATTATACATATCTAAGAAAGCTAAATATTTCAAATTTTAATATTTATAAATCCTCCAGGAAGCCAATCTAGTTTCATTTTAATGCAAATTCCAAAGCTCATTATTCAGTTTATTTCAGTATTCCCTTAAAGCTATGGATTTAATATTCTTCCGGTTGTAAAGATCCTATCATATGCATGCACTCCAACATTGTTTACCCTATTATCTATAACACTTCTTAGCAATATATTACATACTAGCAGTACCTGCACAGCGGTCCCCGTAGCATAACATCTAAGAGGAAAAATTAGTTTCAGACTTAAGTCTAGCCTCCACCCGATATAACATGGGAATGCCACACAGGATCAAAAAGATATTTAGAAATCATCAAAAATAACTATAAAACAATTTTTATAGCACACATTCAGAAATATTTAGGGCTAAGCTTTTGATACACAGTCATTTGGCGCCTTATGAGGTTGGCAATTTTTTGGTGGTGCTCTGTTAGGGGTTACATGGCCATTATTTCTTTTTTATGTTATTGTATGCTATGGTATTTTGATATTTCCTGTTCATTTCCCTTGATTTTTTCCCACTGCTTACACATCTTCTGCTTACTTTCATTATTTTTGATTAAATTTTTTTACAGGTATTTCATTTTACTGCATTTATTGATTTTTTTTTCTATATTTCCATTAATTTGTGTTCCTTGGAACCTTAAGATTGGAAATGCTTTTGCTACTGTTCGCTCCACATTCAGCCATTTCGTAAAAATTTGGCGATAAACTATTTTTTGGGTGAAAATGACTATACATCTATATACAATACTGTTACATATTTAGGCTGTTAAAATGATTTCAATTTTCTCTTGTAAACAAGATAAACCTTTTGATTCATCCTTCCATTTTAAAGCTGGTCTAAGCATTGATATACAGTTATTTTGTGCCTTGCGAGGATGGCAATTTTTCAATGGTGCTTTTGCTACCATTACTCTATTGCTGCCGTTCTCGCCACATTCGGCCATTTTGCTAAAATTTGGCGATAAATTATTTTTTGGCGAAAATTACTGTATATAAAAGCTGTACAATAAGGACAGACTATAGACATTGTTCTTATTGAAACAGAGGCATCATTTCGGTAATTCACACATCATAATTCAGAGCGGAGTACTCCTTTTCGGACCAAATATCAGGAACGCTGTTCTTTCACTTGTTCTCCTGTGTCTCAAATTTAAATGTCTTTCGCTGTCAGCAGACAGGCAAGATTCATTCTGTCTCTGTAATTCAATTGCAGTGCGATTTAAAGAGAGACGGTTACTTAGCTCAGCAGAAGACTCTGCTTTGAAGAAAGGGTGGACATTCTTTATCTGATATTCACTAACCTAACGTTTCTTTTCTCTACATTTTCATTATCTCGCAACAAACAAAGCGTTTCGGCATTTAATGTGCTCCGTCCAAGGTTGAATTTCCTTCTTTAGGGGATAATGAGATTTGAATCGCTATTTAAAATCAAACGTAAACAACGAAATGCATCGCATATGAATATTACAGCTCTTGCTATTTGCACATGCGAAGTTTGAGATTTCCGCTCCCGCGTGGATAAGTGCCAAGCACAGATACTGCTGCTTTAAGCAAGCGTGAACCGTAGTAGGAAAATAATTAAATTCGCAATTATAAAACTCCTTTTTTTTATATATGGCTTCAATATACTAAAACCTTCCCCAATAAATGCCCTACAAAATGGTCTAAATATCTCCAAAATTAATTAAGTATTTCTCGAGTTTTTACGATTTCAACATACAGACGCTTTCAGGAGACTTCATTTTATACTATGTTTATATAACATAATATCAAAACATAACATAATATCAAAACTTGAAGAATAAATATTTCTAAAGGATTTTAACTAGTTAAAACAAATAATTTCAAGTATTATTCAGAATTATTTAACACATTTATCAGTGATTAAATAAATAATTGAAATAGTTTCTTAAAAAAATAAAACAATACGATTTTGTTGATCAAATAAATTAACACTATTTGTTTAACATCTAGAATTTTGTTTAATTACATATCAAGCACTTTTGCTTTTCTTAAGTTAAATTACCCAGTTTATCATCATAACAAAATGCCATTCATTTTTGTTGAGAAGAGCAACTTCAGCATTTTTGATTTCATGCTTTTCCTTATCCTTTTTTAAAACCATTTTTAAATACTTTTACTATCCACATTGTACTTGGAAAAAGGGCATTTTCAGCATATTTTACAGTTTTTCTGTATGAGCGCACACATACTTTTTTATATTTTTTTCCATATATATACATATATCCAGAAAGTTGTAGTTTTAAGGAATTTTTCATCATATATTTAGAATTTTCACCCAATTTCCATAGTAATTAGAGAAATTTCATAGCAACTAGTGAAATTCCATAGCTGTTTGTGCGTATGCTTATGTCAAAAAGTCTATACACTTCCAAAGCTTTTAATATTTTTCTAAACTGACAACTATTAGAACAAAACAATTGGATGCACAAAGGGATAAAATTTGAATTGCTGAATTTGAACAACAATTTGTCTCTTAATGCAATGACAAAAGTCGTCTTGATGCTATGCAAAGCATTTGCTGGTAGTAAATTAACTATGAAATAAAACAGATATTTCTTAATATCTCTTTGAATTTACAAACTTACTCTTCATTAAAAATTTTGAATTTTTGCAATTCATTAGCCAGATAAAAATTATATCACAATACAGTTTAATATGATTAGTGCAAAATAATAAAAATGGTTTTTGCTTTTCTCAGGTTATCATAATAAGAGATCCATAGAATTAAACAACTTTTGTCAGAATTTCATTGTATAGAATATCTACAGCTGATGTTTGAAAAAAAATTTAGTGGAAATACTTTAATTTCTTTTAAAAACTTTTAGGATTATATTTAAATGGAACAGCAAAGCCTTCAAGCATTTAAATTATTATAAAATAAACTCCCATAAATATTTAGAACACTTAGAAAAGTTTGAACATTTTTCATAAAAATATAATTCTTACCTATAGACATTAATCACATTTACCATACTTTTTTTAATAAAATTCTTCAAGGAAATACAGAAATTGATCTCGTAAACCAAATTATCTGTATATTTCTTATAAGGAAAACTGTTTCATGTCAAAATATCATTCAGATGATTTCCTAATCAGGATTATGTTATCAATATCAATTGCAAAGTTTAAGACAGATTTATCTGAATCTCTCAGATACACACATAACATTATTTTAAGAGTGAGCTTCTAAATTGGTCTCTTTCCTCTCTCCTCCTCCTCCTAAATTGCAGACCAAAATAATTTAATTATAAAATTTAGTAAATGCTAAAGGAAATATTAATACAATTTTTTTTTTTAATACTAATACAATTCTGAAGAAGCAACTGCATTTTTTGTAACTAAAGGAGCAAAGTCTACATATTTAAAACACAAAATTGCTACAATCATAAATATGATACTACAATATAGTATTTCGAATAACCATTAAATATTTATTTTATTATTTCAAATTCTGCAGAAAGTTGGATAAAATTTTGTTCGCCAACATTGCTTGTAACAAGCTATGGACCGTTAATATTTACAATTAATTAATTAAATTGCTTAAATTAAATGATCACACACAATAATAAAAACAAAATATTAATAAAAAATTACCATTTGTCATTTCAGTTATTACATAAACTAATATTCTTTAACAGTAAACCACATGTGTAATTTTGTAACAAAACATCTTTGTTAAAAATAAAAGAATGAGTGTTTGTTGGAGCTTAACAAGGTAGACTGAAAAGCTTCTAAATATGCTTCAAATATATTTTGGAAAGTACAAATATGCATCTTGAGGTGATTTTTTTTTTCAAAATTTTAATTAATTAGTTACACATTCATAAAATTGTAACTAATTTTTTTATATACAATTCAATATATATATATATATATTGAAAATTAAGGCTTTCTATATTGCAATCAAATTTGAATTGCTTTTCTCATTTAGTAAATCTCAATTAGTTGGACACTAGATTCAAAGCTACATTTTATTTTTGTTTCATAATATTGCAGGCAGTAATACACTTTTTTTATAATTCTTTGAATTCATTCATTATTTAGCTAAAATATTTTTTTGTTATGTATTTTAGGACTTCTACATTTTATGTAGTCATTTAGTACATCATAAACTTTTTAATGTCTGTCAACTTAATATCACTAATTTGTAAATTAATTTTCATTGTTAAAAAAAGTTTATTATTTTTTCAGACATTGCTGAAACCTCTTTTCATCCAAGCTAATACTAAATGGATGAAATATCTATCATAATCTAAATACCATAAAGGGCAAGAACTATATAAGAGATTTATTTCCAAAACATAATCAATATTTGTTGTGGGCAAGCTAACTGACAAATTGTGGTTTGCGTCTCATTAAATAAAAATAGCAATACAATGATAAAACTGCCTCACTTAGATGATACTGGATCTAATGACTGTTTAGCTAGTGCTAGTTCCATATATACTGGTCCAAACCACCCTAAAGCACCAGTTGCAAAAGTTACACTTGTGAATCCCAATGTTGAATACACAAACGATTTCCTATAGGAAGAGGAAAGAAGAGTTATAATTTTAATTACTATCAAGTCATTAGGAAAACAAAGTAATTACAAGCAATGCTGTATAACAGCATAACATAACTGTATGGGAAATTAATACAAATTTCATTATTGTTTAATACAATGCACTTATAAAAGGTTATGAAATTTAAAATTATTTAAACGTTTTATTGTATGGCAGGAAACACCCAGTTCTTGTGAAATATATTAAAATATTAAATGCATATTACAAAACAAATCAATTTTCAAATAGTGATTTTAATTATTAAATTTATAAAAATAAATTTAAAAAAAGATTTTGCCTTTTTAAAAAAAATAAAAGTCATCATGAATTTTAATTACATATGCAAAATACATATTTAAATTGTTTACATATACATAGCAATTAAATTCTGATCTAAATATTAATAAGATTAATTTTAATATAATTTTCATCTATATAATAAAGAAGCAGTAACATGGATATAAATAATGTTCTATCAAAATATGATACTAATGGCAAAAAATTACATATCTTTTTAATGTTCTTTATTGTCATATCTTTTTTAAAAAGCAAGAAATCTATTACTTATTTTTGCATTACTTAACTTCAAAACTGGTCAAGATTAAAGCAAGACGGCAATTTTTATAATAACCCTATTAAAATTAAATAATACAAAATATTTCTTCTTTATTTACTTTCAAACCAAATCAAAAAGGTAGTAACAAATTAATAAATTTAAAACATCAAAAGAAAAAAAATTATCCAGTATATAACTCATATAAATAATTACCATGACTAGGAAGAAAGTAAAACCTAGTCCATTTATTTTGTTATATAAACAAAACAGACTCTATCAATAGACAATTATTGAATCATAATTCAACAACAACAAAACAAAAAAAGGAGATTGAACATAATCAAATACTTCTAAAAATTAATACACTGCCCAAGTAAACAAAATTTTAAAGATATTACAAAAGACACTAAAATCAAGAAATTTACAAAATATTTAAAATTAATTAAAATTATAACTAAGGGATTAAATTTTAAGTAAAATCCTTTGCATTCGTTGTGGTTAGTTTGAAGTACACAACTAAATGAACAGCAACAAAATGAATTCATACACAACAAAATGAAACCTTTCAGATTAAGAATAATTACATACGTTTTGCATAAGTATAACAAATCAGCAGATAAAGTTGATTTCTCAAAAACAGTGCCACCTTCAGCTTCCCCTCTTGGTGGATCTTTCACATACAAAAATGTAAGAACAACAGATATGAAACCAAATATTGGCGTAATCTGTAATAAAATAAATATATATATATAAGCAAGCATTAAATAAAAGTTATAAATTATAAGGGATGCATAATAAAGTCCTCTTTAGTTATTTTTAGTGATGAAATATTTTTTTGGTAAATACTTCCACAATGATTGGCAAATCTTAATTCTTGAGATAAAGGAAATTTTCAGGAAGGTTTGAACCCTCATTTCACCAAAAAAAAAAAAAAAAAATGAACAGCTGCACAGGAGTTTAGTTTTAGAGTTGACTTAGTTATTAATAAAATGAAAAAGCCTAATAAATACTGTAATCAAATCCTTTTATTGCATGGCTTACACTCTTTTGTCAGTTAGTTTTGAATTACATAATTAACTGTAGAAATTATCAGAAAATTAAATTATTTTAAAAGAATATGTATCATTATTTGTGCTCCCTCTCACAAGTGAAATGAAGTACAGAATGCTACAACTGATATCATAAAACACTTGATTTTCCTGTGAATGCTAGATCTTGTGGCCAGACCTATGAAGAATAAATACTTCAGAAATTGTTTATTATAATGACAAAATTAAAAACCAGAAAAGAATTCTTGACGGAGAAACTGATAACGAACAATTGATGATTGAGATTAAAGCAAGATGAGACAAAATAAAAAGTGGAACTTCTGAAAAAAATATCAGTTTTAGGACCATTAGCAGAAAATTAAAACTGAACATACAGAATTTAAGACTAAAAATAAAATATGAAAGAGAAAAACTGACCTTATGGCAGATATAGAAAACATAGAAATAAAATTCCAGAAACTTGAAAAGAAAAGAAAAGTTTGGGAAATTCATTCAAATGGTCTTTTCATGAATCTAGTAAAAAAATTTTTTTATCGCACTGTCAAATTACCACACTCCATAGTGGGAAAAAAACTATACGTAAACTATATTTGATGCTACCTATGATTAAAATAAATGAAATAACTGGTTAGATAGATTCAAAGGACAGATGAAGTTTCAACTGGTATTTAGTAATAAATAAAGCAGACAATGCTGTTAAAAATAAAAATCTTCAATCAGTAATAAATAGTTCAATAGAGACCATCTTAGCCAAACTTTTTCAAAAATACAAGTGATTTAGCCTTTTTTTTTTTTTTTTTTTTTTTTTTTTTTTTTTTTTTTTTACCTGTGACTGGGAATTTCATATGAATTTTTGGGTGGTTAATTAAGATCATAGCTAGAATTAAACTGTTAAAGTCACAATGAAGATAATACCATCTCTGAATTGTTAATGCATAGAAAATTGATACGTTTTACAAGGCAAAGTAATAAAAAGTATCATATAAATAAGAAATTTTATAAAAACTATAACAGAAAAAAACTTACACGGAGGGCCCACTGCCATTCACCAGTTGCCTGAAGAATTTGTGCTCCAATAATATAGCCAAGTCCACTAAAATTATTTTATAATTAAAAGTAATAATTTTGAAAAAAACTAGACAGCTAAAATTTTAATAACATTAAAATAAGTCTTTTAGGTATATAAATAAAACATCTGAAAAAAAAATTAAGAAATCTTTTCATGATGAATGTGTACTATAATATTAATATAAATGCAACAATCTTATAATAATAATTTGCTTATATAAAAAATTATTTACTGCATGTATGAAAATAATGTTTTAAAGCACATATCTCAGTAATAAAATAGTAGTGTCAATTTAAAATGTTTTTGTACTTATTAGGACAAAACGTAACATACAAGGAAACCCTACCCCCCCCCCCTTTTTTTTCTTCTTCTAAAATTCTCTCAAGTTTAAAGTAGTATCAGTTCATAGTATTAATATAGTAAGACACCAGTAAAAATTTAACATTCATGCTCAACATAATTTGTCTGTTTCTAATCCATCATTTCAGCCAAAGCGGAAGATAAAAGGCTGAAGAGCCTTGGCGCTTCTGAAAACAACCCCACATCATTGGCATTTAAAATGTTTCAAAAACATTGCCCAGAAACACTCATGCAATCATTTCATTTCTTCTATCAGTGAAGAATATATAGTATATTGTTATGAATTATAATGCTGGATTCATTGAATAAACTCAATCAAAAAAAATTATACATAAATATTTATAGTTATTAATTAATCAGATAAAAGTAAAAACAATTCAGTTTTCATTAACTATAAACAGTTCAAATTAAAGTAAACTTTAACTAATTCATAAGTACAGAATAACATAAAACATTAAGCCCTAAAAAGGATTATTTCATCTGTAAAGTAACAGTTCTTGACACAGGCAAATACCAATATGCAAGAAAAAAAAAAATCACCTTATTTAGCCAGAACAAAACTATGACTAACACATGCAGATAATTGGCCACTGGTTTAAGGCTACTATTTTTTTTTTTTTTTAAATAGTATCCAGAGTTTTCTTGAAGCTTGCTGATGATCCCATTTGCCAACTTTGTTTCCAAGTGGTCAAATATCTCACCAACTTTGGTGCCAAAAACACACCAAAAAGCTTTCTTATTTACAGTTTACAGGGTAACATAATAACAATATAGAAATACCTATCAAGTTTTTTAAAATAAAATTACAATACTTGCAAAAATACATGCATAAATACAAAACAATTAATCAGTGGGTTAATGGATTAAGATAAGACAAGGTTTAAGAATTTGAATAGAGGTTGAGAGTCATGGTTCTATACTAGTTACACCCTTAACCAGCATTAACAGAAAACTGAAGAATCAATGTGATTTTACTAATAATTCATTGCTGCAATCAAGCTGGACACTAAAACTTTTCCTTCAACTTAAACAGTTTTCAAAGACAGCAAATAGACAAAGGCCTATTTTCCCTGCAAGGTTACCAGAAAGGGAACTTATCACATCACTAGGAACTACCTTCAAATTTCTATTTCTTAGCCAATTAATATCAAAGTACATCAAGGTTACTTGTACTAATATAAGTCATCATATTTCTTTTTATCATTAGTACTGATTTGAGGTATGACTTAGATTGTGCATGCTGACCAAGAGGGTAAAGCATTGACCAAAGTATAAAAATGACAAATAACTATAAATTTTATTTCATAATCAAATAATAATTTGTTTAACAAATGTATGACTAAGTCACTAGATACATTGTAATTTGTATTTTTATAATATGAAATTAATTTTTTAATACATTTTAAGGAACATAAGTGAAACAGAACTATCAGAAATGATCTTTCTCAAATAAAAATTATTTAATTGATAAATCTCATTTAGAAGATAGTTATAATACTTCATTTAGAACTATAAGCATTTAACATTAAATAATGAAACATTTAGATAAATTTTTAATATTATTTGAAGATTTAGTATTGGATATCTGCATGTACAATAATTTTATTTGAATGAATTTCCTCCATATCCACCAGTTTAATACCTGACAAAGAAATCAGAACTATTTTTATAACTCTAATGGATAACTTTGTACATTATCAAAATAATATATGCAATAAATGCATTAAAGTAAAAAAAAAAAAAAAAAAAGTAGTGGCTTTAAAACAATTGAAAAAAGATGGAAAAAATATACTACAAACAGAAGTAAAATAATAATAAATCCCTACAATATATCTATATTTCTTATACAATGCAAAAATTATCTCATTTTCTCTCATTGCAGAATTAGTATATGCATATTGTTGTGACTACACAGGCTTACCTAATGACTATGTCAAGATTGCCGAGCTGCCTTATACATAATGCAACCATCTTAGCAAATACAAATATTGAACAATCATAAAACAAATAATAAATATATATATATACATTACCTTCCAACAGGAATAGCAAAGTAAAAAATTGCTAACATTTTTGATCTTTTGTCTTTGGAAAATAGGTCAGCAATAATAGTAGGAGCTATTGTGGAATAACTAGCTTCTCCAGTACCAACAAGTGCACGAAGGAAAATAAATACACCAAAAAGCTATTGGATAAATAAAATAAATTTTTAACATAATAAAGTGAAAATAATAAGTGAGTAAATAACTTTCTTCTTCATATAATAGAGTTTGAATTAAAAATTTAACTTGAAGAACTATCTAACATGTTTATTGAAGAAAATTATCAGACAAAACCAAGATTTATTTAAATTATTCTATCCATAGCATAATTAGGTTAAATTAAAAAGATGTTCAATTTTTATAATTTTTCTACTTATTTAAACATTAAAATTTAGTCAATTGAAAAATAATGATATAACATGATACTATGATAGATGGTTAATTAAGCTTTTTTTCCCCATTGTAATACTATTATACTTTTTTTAAACATTTAATACTATTTAGATATAAGATGCTACAAAATATTTTCTTCTGAATAAATTATGCATTTTAAGAGTATTTATAAATAACATCTAAATCAGACAATAAGGTAGCAATTCAAGGACTAGTAATTATAAAAAGTGAAAAGCATACATAACAATTACATAATTTTATTAACACTATTTCTAAACAATAAAGTAAAAGGTATACAAATAAAAAAATGGCAATTAAAATAGATTAAATAAAATTCTATTAAAAAATCATGTTTTCAGATTATAATAAACTGCATTTATATTATAAGAGCTTTTCAAATGCAGGGGGCAGAAATTGATAAAATTTATTTTTTTATACTTATCAATATGTAAAATATAAAAAAGGTGTCCAGACTAAAAAGTAACCAAAAGTGAGAGCTTATTATAATAGAACTACCCATTAGAAGTTTTTAAAAATTATTTCACCAAGTTTTAATATCAATAGATTTCAATAAATCTTTTGTAGTACAACATACGTCTAAATAGCAATTCTGGTTCCTATCCAAGTGTTTCTTGCATAGCAGAAAATACTGCTTGAAATGTTTGAATGACATGCTTGTTCAACTCAGCAGTACTTAATTTTTATTTATTTATTTTGCTTAACAATAAATTTAATGAATCCCTAAGCAAAAAAAAAAAAAAAAGTCAATAAAGTAAAATTTAGTGACCTTGGCATACTAACAATTGTCACTCCTCATCCAATTCAACTTTCAGGATATGTTATTTTAAAAATGTGGTAACATCATTATGATAGTATGATGCAGAGCAATCTTGTTGGAACAGTAAAATTTACATATCAAAATAAACATGCCACATACCTTTGCACTTTACGAAGAAAAATGGACTAAAATTAACTTATATTTCCTGGAAGTTGGATTGTATTTAAAATAATAATTTCTCATAGAATTCAATTCATGTATTATAAGCAAATCATGCAAAATATAAATACTGGATAATCTTTAGGAAACATAATTCTTTACAACACATAAATCAGTCCAAAGGGAAATGGGAAAAAAAAAAAAAAAAAAAAAAAAAAAAAAAAAAACTCAACAAGCCACAAGATAAAGGTAGATTCCTTATCACCTAAATTATTGTTTTTAAATTTCTTTAAATAAAAAATTAAATTTTGAAGCAAATGTTGATAATGAATGTACTGAAAAAGTACAATTCAGTGTTTATAGTAATATATATTATAGTATGCCAAATAAATAATATTAAAGTAACAAATATTATTAAAACAATATACAAATATATGTTTGTTACAAAGTTTATATTTTTGAAAAACTTTGAAGATTTTAAGCAATTTTCACAAGTTAGTATAAATTGGCAAGGAAAAAAAAGTTCATCCCTACTTTTTAAAGATATTTGAAGAAATTAACTAAAATTTGAAAGTATTCTTCTTCAATTAAATGCAAGGAATATCGCTGCATAATAGAAAGTATAAATTTATTGTTTCATTTTTCGGTTAAATTGGAGGGGAAAATCATCTGCTTTCCTTAATTAATCTTTTAATTAGATCTTATACTTAGTTATAATTGAAATAGTAAAACTATTTCAATTATAACCATTATTTGGAATAAAAGGTTTTAAAAAAATTATCAGTTTAAAAAAAGAAACTGCAATACTTGTGTATTAATTGCATGCCACTGTCGAATGTGATATCTGTGGCAATTAATCTCTGTTATGCATTTAATATAAGTACATATACTTGGATAAAAACTATAATGATTGTCTTTATTTAATACACTATACTCTCAATAACATGGTAGATATTAAACCAAAAAAAGTTTCAAAATAATGAATGCATTTAAATAGTAAAAAGATTTTTTTGTACAAAATATAGAGAATTTTATTTTTAAAAATTATTCTTCATATTATGAATATTGTAAAGTGTAATTCAAAATTTGAGTAGCAAGCTATTTTATGCTTTGGCAAGATAACTGAATCTATCTAGTAAATTTATTGATCACAAGAATAATCAGTTTCATGATGAGTATTTTCTATGAACAGCAATATATAAATTAAATCTTTCTGACAATGTTTAGTCACATTTAAAAAAGAAGTCTACAATTCAAGCCACAAATACCTGACAAATTTCTGAAAATCCCTAATGGTTAATAAGAGTCCGTAATTAGCGGGAGCATTAGTAATTTTTCACTTTTGAGTCTATTGCCATGAAGAAAATACTATTTTAGAAAATAAATTGGTTTATTTTAAATGGTGTCTACAGGAGAATTAAATGCATGCTGCAGTATGATGCAAAGTTATAAATTTTTTAAATGATAAATGTATTCAAAAGAACAAAAAAACACCCAGGTTCTGGATATTTGTAATCAGATCATTTTTACTTAATATTGCCATTGAATTTTTCTCCTCCTTTATTTTCATTTATTTAGTTTTATTAAAGCTTTTAATCTTTTATTCATGTGCATTTAAACAATTTCAAAATATAAAAATAAAATAAAGGTAAAAGTTTGATTTCTTCTCCCCCCCCCCCTAAATTATCAATATTTGTTGATATGTTAGGGCTTGAATATTCACTTTTTAGCCCCTAACTTCTGAGCAATTGCAGTTGTCGAAAAACTTTAAAAAATACAAAAACTGTTGGTACTTGTCATTAGTAATGGAGATAAAAAAGCGACAAGAATTTTTTTTTTATCAATTTGGCAATTAGCATGCGATTTACAGATTCAAAATTTTTCATAATAAAGAATAATGCACTTGAGTATATTGTAATAATTTGGCAAAATTTTTTTCTTGGCGCTTTTTGGTCACAGTTTAAACAGAATTGTACCTAGTTTGTCGTAACTACAAGCTAATTTGGCTAATTTTAATTATTTTTCTGTCTTCAATATTAAGGAAGTTAAGGAAAGGAATTTCAACTCTCTACTATTTCCATCCTTTTTGAGTTAGATGGCCCATTTGTGAACTCATCTGAAGTTTTTACATCTCTTATATTAAAATCAAAATAAAATTACTCTAGTTCTTTTGTTAATAAGATAAAATAGGTAAAGCATCACACACACACACACACACACACACACACACACACACACACACACACACACACACACACACACACACTTATAAACTTTTGAATGAAAAGTTGTTTTTGGTTTTACAGGCAATGACTGATGAAAATCTTCAGAAATCAATCCTCATGAGAACCATTGCAATATGTAGTCTTCCTATAAAAATCTATCTAAAATTTAGACAAAATGCTTCTAATATTACTACTAGAAAGTTTATAATTATATATTATACCTTATACATTTTACTTATCTTTAAAATGATTATTTTGAGTCACACCAGAAAATGGAAATATTTGCAAGAATTTGCTTAAATACATATACAATAATAAAATGAGAATGTGATGTTGGAGAGCATTACATTTTATCATTGTTCGATGATTTTGTTAAAAAAAAAAAAAAAAAAAAAAACTCACATGAGATGGAATGAAAGATCCTAAGAGAGTAGTCAAACTCCAAAATGTGACTCCAAATGCAATGATAATTTTCCTGCTATAACGGTCTCCTAAGTATCCAAACACAGGTGCCATTATCATGTAGCTGACAACAAATGAGGTTTGAAGTAGGCCACCTTCTGTGTTATCCAAAGAATAGAATTTCTGGACATGATTTAAGATACCTGAAAATCAATACAAAATTGTTAAAGAAGCAAATAAATCTGAATGGTAAAATTCTTTTTAAATAATTATTGCAGAATCCACATAAATAACAGCATTATATATTTTACATAACAAATATCATCACAGAAAAAATAAACTGATCTTAAAAGAATCAGTGTAAAAAAGCTGTTTGCTTATCTTAAAAAGGAATCACAAAGTACCTATTTAAACTTTCAAAAAGAAATGCAAATATGATTTGCTAATATTATACATATTTTTTTAAGTTTTATCATATTTATAATGTTAAATCTGATATCAGTATGTACATACAGTCAAAATATGTAATAAATTGAGAAGACACCTTACCTTTGTGAATCTATTGAAGACAGTTCAATAAATTCTAAATACATGTTATATATCACTCAGTTACACATTAGTTAATTCGAATATCATCACCTAACAGGAAGATATATTTTTTACTAAATTAAAAATTAACAAACTTATAATATTAAAATTTTATTACCTAACCAAAATCGTAAAATCAACTATCAGAATGCAATAATAATTTAGAAGATATAGTAATTTAGAAGTAAGATATTATTTAAATGCCATTATTTACTGAGACAAACAACTTAATAACAAAAATATATAGATTTGATATAAATATAGAGATATATAGATTTGATACGCAAAATTTTATTTAATGATACACTGCAGTTGAAATAATTTAACATGAAAAGAAATAAGTTCAAACAGATTTTCAGCACTGTGGCGAAAATCTGCTTATCGATGAATTCTGTTAGCTCTTAGTTGAAAATAGGCAAGGTTTCAATGATAAAAACAAACAACAAAATTACCTGCAATAGTAAATCTATCCACATAATTAATCAAATTTATGAAGCATAATACAGATACAGTAATGTATCGCTGCCTTGAATTATAAACTTTGAGTCCATTCGGTGACCTGCTGGACATAACATCCGTTTTAAATGTTATACTGTTAAAATGATCGCTTGAACTTGCTTTATCACCCAAAGAAAATTCATCTTCATTTTTATATGCAGGATTAATATGAGACGGCATAGTAAAATCAATAATTGAAAGAATGAGTTTCAACACATTTGAAAAACTACCATACGATCAAATCATTCGATGTTTACTATTTGCAGGTGAAAAGATAAGAAGAGTGTTGCCAAATGCTGCCTAATAAAGGCAGGATTTGTCTTTATAAATTTTTCATTTTCGCCAAATCAGTGAATATAAGCATTGGATTATCATAAGCAAAGTTAAAATTTATATACAAGTGATAAAAGCAAAATATTTATTAATACAAAGATAGGAATGCATTATTGGAAATCTTATTCCCAATCTTTCTAGATATGCTCATTAACCAAGATGTAAACAAGAAAATAATGAAAGACATTTATCAAATAAATGTAATAAAGATCAATTTTTAACAGATTTTTTACTTTCCATGAAATGAATCACTGCATATAGATAAAAAAAAAAGAATTCTGATCAATAGCAAATTTTTACACTTATCATTTTGTACTTTTAGTTAATTCCATAGATATAATTAACTTTAGTTTCCAATAATAAAATTTTCTAAAAAGTGAAATATGCTATCAGCTTTCAAGATTATCAATGCAACATTAAATTATTTTACATTCCTTTTTTTTAAGATGCATGTCGAAATTACTCCGATGGAGGAGCTGTAACGTATTCTTTTTACTTCTTGCGGAAGATGCATTGAGCAAGCGCGAAGCAAGCGGAGTGCGGAGAAGACGAGGATCTTGATCTCAGATGATAGTGCATCGAATTTATTAAAAACGTTGATGACTGTACAGCATACAAGTACAATGGCTACTCAAAAGCCAGTAGAGTGGGTTAACTCACTGATGACTCGATTCGAAGAACAAGTAATTTATTATTGTTATTCTGTAGAGAAATGTCAAAACATCTTGGAGTATGAGCGGCACAGGAAGTGTCAAACATTGGAGCGATGTTTTGATAATCGTTCTTGTTTATAGATAAATTTGAGTTGATTTTGCTTCAGTAATTATGGCAAGAAGATTTTTAACACAAATTTCCATCTTTTCATATTCCATGAAAATTTTTTCATCTGTATTGATATTCATTTTCTCCGGTTTCCGTAACAGGTGGATCTATAATGATGCACCATTAACAGAATAAAAACACTGGCAGTTGCCATTGAACTGACAGTTTTTATACAATTTCATAGAAACAAAAACATTTTAATTGGTTTTAATACTTTAAATCTTCCGAAGTGCTGTAGAGATTTTGTGATTCCAATTCGTAATATCCATGTACAATTTGTAGAACATATTTTTATTTTAGTTTGAAATTAACCGTCCTAAATATAAATGTCAAAATTTTTTGACATTTTTATTTTGGACTCTGCAAGTAACTAAAAAAGATGTTTCAATATGCTGAATTTAAGAGTTATGGAATTTCATATCGTGGAATATTCTCATTAAATTTTTTTGGATTAATTGTTTAATCTATATTTGCCAAAGTTCTTTTCCTCCTATAAAATATGCCAGTGAAACATGACAGCATTTTTAGATAAATAGTTCTCATTTTAATAATAAATATTATGCCACAAATCTTTATATGCCTACAAAAAATGTTATAGTATGTTTTTAAATTTTTTTTTCGTAGAAAAAGAGAGGGAATAATATTATATGTACAATAATATTTAATTAGTTAAAATGACAGTATCAAAATATAATATTTTCTCCCATAGATTGTAATTGTTTCTTGTGATATATAACATAAACTCAGAAATTTTCTGTAGGATTTAATCATTTCCTCTTTTCCTGCATTTTTTATTTATCAAAATGTTATTAAATAAACCAAGGATTGTATTTATCCCTCTCATTTATACATTTTTTTTATTTTGTGCTAAATTTTATTCTCTTAATTTAAAAGTAATAGTGAAAATTATACTTCAAGACACAGAATCAAATTATTATAATTTTCTTCTAATTGATATTCTTTCTTTCTTTCTCTCTCTCTCACACACTTTTTTTTTTTTTCATTTGTTACTTGCCAGTTAGTAATGCTGTTGATAGAAGTAAAAAAAAAAAAAAAAAAAAAAAATGGCAAGATGTCATATGAAACTTCAAACAATTTAATAAATCTATTACTTTGATTAATAACATTATTTAATTTTTCTAATTCCATTAGTTTTTAGTAGCTGCCCAATCCTGAAATGACAGTAAAGATATTTTGATTTAATTTTACCTAATTCTCAGTATGAATTTTTTTTAAATCATATATGACTGTATTTATATTTGAAGAAATTTCTTTCTTTCTTTCTTTCTTTTTTTTTTTTTTTTGTTTATTGCATTTTTTGTGGAATATGACATATGAATGTGTGAAGATTTACTGTTCATTACTGAAATTCTCAATACATTTTTTTTGTATCATATATTTGATGCAAGATAATATTTGTATTATACTGCCAGTCCTATATTTTGGTGTCAAATCTTAAGGAATGAAAACCAAATTTATATATAATAATTATATTTAGAATATAAATATGAGTGGAATTTATCTTTTTATGTATACAAACCTTTTATTATACTTTTCTGATTAATCAGTCTTATGTCATTCCCACGGCAAAAACAAGAATAAGTGTAATCTATTATAACACATGTAAGAATAGGTTACACTATTTTGCATGTGTAAGTTATGAATAACTTATTAATGCTTGCCATGATATCAAAAAAATCTTGTATACTTTCAAGTTAAACTGTTTTTGGATAAAATTAAGCAATGCAATTTAAAATTGATAATTGGTATATTAAAATTTACTATAGCATGCCTATTAGCATAAGATATTCAACTTCTCAAAGAATAATATATATTGAAAAAACAAGCAGAAACATGTGCATAATGTGCAAGAAATGATTCTAAAGGTGATGAAGCATTAGATAAATAGTTTTGCATAATCAGTGAACCAGGCTGATGCTTGAATGAAACTGATTTGTTGAGTATTATTCTCTATTGTATTTATGTTCTATTGTGTATTAAAATAGTACAAGAAAATTGTTTACATTTATTTAGAACTAGTCGCTTTAGGTAACTAGCTGGTGTGTCGAGAATATTAGTTATATTTGATTTCAAATAAATCATTTAGATATAACTTCATGTCTATGATTCAGCTAAACTTGCTGGGAATATTAGTTATATTTGATTTCAGGGAAATCATTTTGATATAACTTCATTTCTACGATTGAGCCAAATTGTGTGATATTAAAGCCTTGTTACTTTAATTGCTTTATTTAAATTTTGTGCATGCACTTTTCTAATAGTGTCCAATATCATATCATCAGGGATGTGATTTGACCACCATCCTCTCTCTCTCTCTCTCTCTCTCTCTCTTTTTTTTTTTTTTGCTTTTTGAAAAAGAAAAGAAAAAAAAAGTATTAGGGACAGAAATCTCTTTAAAATTTGAATTCAGCTGCAAGGAACAGTAGAGTAAAAGTTCTTATCAAAAAGCAAGCAAACAAACGAATGTTTGACAAACAATCAAATCCAAGGGAAAAGCTAATATCAAAGGAAACTGTAAAAAAAATATCTGACAAAGCTAGGTGCAATATTGCAGAGAAATATTCATCTTTTAAAAAATTGTGGTCCCAGGTTTTGAAACTATTTTCTTATCCTGAATTTTATATACAGCTGTTGTATCTTTACTGTTGCTTGAAAGCGAACTAGAAAATGTCTATTGAGTCATGTCATTGAAAGACCCATAAAAAATAGCCAGTAATATTTCTGAGAAATGCCATAAAATGCCATTGACCATTAAAGAAAATTTGCTAAAATATGCGAATGATGTATGTTCACAATAAAGTACTGGCTTTCTCCTTACATATGTTATCCTACATACATTTAAATACATCCCAGACAATATACTTTTTTAAATGCTTTTGGGAACGTCACTTGCTATTGACTTCTTACTTTTTATAAATATTTTAAAATGAATGTAAAATCTATTTAAGCTATACTTTTGTAATTTTTTTTCTATACATTAACTGTTTAATTAATATTTTTTCCGTGGTTTTTATTTGTGGATTGTTTTATGTTGTTATTTTTGCCTGTTGGTTAATCACGTCCCTGCATCATAAGCATTATTAAAATTATAATTTTTCGGTTTATATGTCTTCTAGCTTTCATAGTACTGTAACCTCACTTCTTTATTTGTCTTGTAAACTGCACAGATATTAAGCGAATCCTTCTTTAGGTTTTAACAATGGAAGAAAATTGCATGATTAAATGTTGGTAGAAACAGTGAAAATTGTTTGAATTCCAGAGAACATTGTAATCTATTGTTGGAATTTAAACAAAAAAAAAAAAAAAATGCCAAAATTCAGGACAGATTTACCTATTATTAAAAAGACAGGTTTTCTTTGTTTTGAAACAGTGTGAAATATTTTTTGAAATTATTATGTAAAAAGACAAAAATCAGCTTAATTTTTAATCAGTTAAAATTCTAAAACAAAAAATTGTTCTAAAGTCTATATTTCCACCCTCCAAAATATAAATGTGGCAAATTTGATAGTGATAGGTAAAATATGTTGTTAGAGCACTAACAAACAAATGCACCCATTCACCATTACTATTGTAGGAACTAATCTAATTAGGAATACAAAATAGCTTTTAGTAATTAATGTATATATATAATATGTGCCTTTAAAAAAAATCCCCTGGAGTCTTAGGATCCCCCCCCCTCTATATATAGATGAATATTTCTATTCATGCCCTAAGTCAAATAAATATAACCATTTCTCCTTGAAATTTGATACGTAAAAGTCTTGTTGACCATCTGATCAAAATATTTATCATTGTAATTATTAAAGCACTAGTATACAAATTATTTATGCAGAAGTTTCTGGCTATAGCAGGGATGGAAAAACTTTTTTTTCTTCTTTAGGATCAAGTAAAATGAGAAACAAAGTTTAAGCTTAATAAAATTTATTATAAAACTCAAAGAAAAAAAATACTTGAAAATCCTTTAATATTAATCTCGGGAATGAGGTTGTAAGCTGCTAATATTTCCCTATATATATATATATATATATATATCCTATAAATATAGATATAAATATTTTTAATAGCTATAAAATTGCTGTACTATTTTACAAACTACTGCAGGCTGCTCTGTTTCCCACTTCCTACAGTTTGCTCATCTCTAGATTAGAAGGTTAGAATTATAGAATCTAAGTTTTGTCTGAAATAATATTTCTTTTAAATATATATTATAACATTTTTTTTTTTTTTCATTTATAAAAGAAGGTATAATTCTAGTAAGTTTTTTCTTTTATTATTTTTATTTATTTTATAGCTAATCCTCTGAATTATTTATTGTTTACTTGAAGTTCATCTTTTTTTTTCTTGTCATTTAATAAAAATCACGTCATTTTTCTTTTGTAATAAATTTGACATTGTGTTCTCAACCAAAAGTAGTGATCAATATTTTTTATTCTTAAAAATTATTTTAAAAAATCATATAATTTTATTTTATCTGTTTTGAAAGTGAAAAGGTTTAAGAAATTGTTGCTTATGAATCTCAAGAAAACATCCATTATCTTCAATTTCTGAAAGAAAAAAAAAAATGAAATAATATATAATTTTTTTTTTTTTGTTCTATTTTAGCTTCCTTGCAGGAGTGGCCCACAAACAACCCATTCCAGAATAAATGTAGAACAAAATAAAGAAAGCCTTATAAACATAAGCAAATACAGGTTTTCTTTAGTCATTGCAGGATTAACTAAAATTCTCCACAGTGTGAATGAAATGGTATGTTCATTATTTCTAAGTATCATTATTTGTTTTCAAAACACATTTTTTATCAAGAATTTGCTATACCATCTATTTTTTCTTGAATTCATTTATTTATTTCATAATCTGTTGCAATTGAATTTAAGGTTACATAAAGTATGAAATTCAGATTTGATTCTTCATATAGTTCTTTATTTTATACTATTTTGTAAAATCCTCAGCATTCATCATCACTGTGTATTTTATGCAAAATAATTAATAATGTTAAATTCATGTGCTAGTGGTGGTTAAATATCTAATAATGGTTTATCTCAAACTCAAAGAAAGGAAGAAAATATAAACTTTTTTTCTCTTTAGAAATTGACATTTTTAAACAAACAAAAAAGCCTGTTTCATTTAATTAAAGATTTATATGCATTTCAGATTTAAATTTTGACTGCTTTACTCAATGCAACATCACTTATTACCAAGTATAAATATCATCATGTTTTTGTTTTTTTCTGCGATGGCAACTACTAAAATGGTTACTGAAATTCAATAAAACATACTTTTTTAAATTTGTAAATATATATGTATATATTTTTACAGTGTTAGGATGTTATTCTTTGTCACGTTTACTTACTACTAAGTTTCCCCAATTAAATGAATTGATTGCATCTTATAGAAAGGAGAAAAAAATATTTTTAAAAGAAATATTTTGGAAGCATTGCTGAATAATATAAAATATGATTTAAACTAGTAGAAAATATTGTGGGCAAGATAAATTTGGAATTTTGGATACTTCAAATCCTGAAATGCAGAATTTCTGGTTATATCAAATGTAAAATTTTTTCTAGAATTTTGTTTCGCCACAAAAATATTATTTAAAGATTAATTACTTTGGTAGTATAGAAAATCCTGGAACTTTGAGGCAGGTAGAGAAAATTTCTTTTAATTAATAAATAAATAAAAATTCCAATATAAACTTTTTGCATCAGTGATCCTTATTGAGAAATGCTTTGAGAATTTTTCACAACTTTAATGAATACAATATTAATAAAATTTAGTGAATACCTGAAAAACTTTCTAAATTCTTCACTATTAAGTACCTTTAATGCCTACTATTAATCTAACATCTTTTCTAATACTTAAGGAATGAGTTAAGTGATATTGTCTAAGTCGAAATGTTCTCTGATTGCCTTGAACCTTTAGCAGTTAATAAAATATGTTTAAAAGCATTCAATTCTGAGATTTTAATTTTCTATCTTCAAAAAAAAAGTAAGATGATATTCAATTAACTTTTATTATTATTATTACTGTTAGAGACTTAAAAAGGTAAATTACTTTTGCAATTAATAAATTTCCCCCCAAAAAAGTTATGCTTTTCATTTTATTGAATAAATTCTTTCAGAAAAAGTGTGCATATCTCTAGGAATATGCATTTCCTTATTATTCATTGGAAATTCCATTTGACTTTTACTACATTATTCCATATTTTTGGAATGGAATTACAATTACTCCTAAATAAAAAAAAAAGGAAGATTTTTCATAACTTTTTCTTCTTCTTCTTATTCCAAGATAATCTTCAAAATTAATAAAAAATATGAATAAAATCATTAATTATAATTGCTAAATATTGTTTTCATAATTTTGCATATTTTGTATTCAATCTCCCCCCCCCCATGAGCTAAACATTAGATGAATATACTGTGAATTGTGTACAAATGTTGTAACATATGATTTCTATGTTTTGGATATTTACATATATATTGATGGTTATTATTCTTAAACAAAACAAAAAAAACTTATATTCCAAATGGCTATTTATCCATAACAATAACTGCTGCTGATATAGTAAAAAAATATCAATGATCAAAAATATCAATTTATCAATAATGCTGGAAGTCATTCATAGAGAAATATTAGTAAAGAATTCAGATCTAGTTCTGTTTTCATTTTATCCATATATAAAGCAATAAGAAAGTTTGGCTACCAATATTTGTATTTGAATTTAATGTTGTAATTGAATTATCATATAAAATATTAAAATATTTAATAATATTTGCTGGAAATGGTAACCTTTCTTTTAATATATATATACATTTACTTTAATCTCCCGAATTCCATATGTTATTTGTGGGAATAACCTTAATTAATGATTTATTATTTAATGAATTAAATATATTTCTTTACTTCTTTTTGAATTTAGTATAAGATTTTAACAGAAAATAGATTCAGATCTTCTTTTGTTTCAGTCTTATTTTATACATGGGTCATTTTCAAAATTCGGTGCCATTTGGAAATTGAAAAGACAAAAATAAAAACATTTTTAATTAGTAAATTTTTTTAAATATTATTAAACAGACATTATTTCTGTATATTACTTGAATATTTTTGATACATTTTTTTCTTTTATATATTTTTAATTGATGTTTTTTTGGTCAGATATGATGAAAATTGTCATGTCTGTTACCGGACATTTTTCTTGTAATTTTTGTATTTAAGTTCAGTGTACAATAATGTAAAGCTATATTTAATATAAGTATAGAGTCATTTTACCCATATAATAAAGACTTTCGAATAAAAAAATATTTCTTATGGTATTTTTATACTTTTGTTTGTCATGTCTGTTACTAATATAGAATTCTTACAAGGATTTTTTTAATATAAAATACTATAAAAAACAATTAATGCAAAATGTCTGTCATTCTTATATATACTAGGCAGAGTCAATTAATATGTAACTCTAATTGTAGCAATATTATGTCAATTTAAACTTTTTAAGGAACATTTTGAAATGGTAACAGACATGACACAAAGTAACAGACATGACATAAATTCAGGAGCCAAATTTTGATGTAAAGCTTGAAAGATAGAATTAAGCTAAAATGTGTTTCTCTTTTAGTACATAACTTTTTACTATAAAAAAAAAAATTAAAAAAAATATATATTATTTGAAATTCGCAGATACAGAATTGGAACATGTGTACACATTTTATTTTTTAGTATTTTCTTGAGTTACAATGCTATTTATTCAACATCATATTTGGAGAGATCCACATCAAACATCAAATATTGTAATTGGCGAAAAGAGCATCCAGTTACATTTGGATTTGGAAGTTTCATTACAATATCCTCTGCTTCAATATTATATTCTTTATCATCCTCTTAAAAGAACTTTGCATGATTCCTGACTTTTTTTAAATACTTAACTGTAAAATTGTTATCCTGGATGTCGATTATTTCTGAAACGAAATATTTTATCGATCATTTACCCTCCAATTTTACAAGTACAAAGCTTCCTTCTTGAATATCTTGTTGAAAATTGTTAGATAAAGGAGAAGAAAAAGATTTACAATTATTTTCTGCGTTATTTATTGTCGTGGCTGTGCTTTCTAGTTCATTTTCTTTTAATGCAAATACATTAACTGTAAAACAGTCACAGACATTTTTCTGTCTGCAGAAACAGCTTAAATCCCTAAAAAACATTGAGTCGTTCCCAAAAGAAAAAATTTGATGTACGCTCATCGTTCCTTTTAAAACCGGAATATCAGATGGAATTATTTTTTTTAACATTTCTACATCTGTTTCACAGATATAATGAAGCTGAATGTTTGTTTTATTTATTAAAACATTAAACAGAGTTTTTGCATCGGGTATATCTGTCCCCTGTGCAACTATTTTGTCAGCAGCTCTCTTAATGGCTCCCCCTATTCCATCAGCAGCACCCTTCCCGTGACCAGCCTCAAAAAAAGACAATGATCCATACTTATAACCATTATTTGCTATATGCTCATTCAAAAGGAAGAAATTTTTCTTCTGCCGATATTGCGTGGTAGGGCCATCAGAAAAAAAGTGGATAATTTCAACTTCGGGGGAAATTCTCTTAAGCTTGTTGAATATTGGCTGAAGGTGAGCCCAAATTGCTGCAGGACCATGGTCGTAACATTCGGAAATTGTGCAGAACGAAATTGGTTCATGCTTAGATATAAAACACCAGTATGCAGAGTTGCCTGCTTTCTCGATCCTCCGAAATGAAATGCCTGCACTTCTGTAGCATGTTTGCAGATGTAATTTTCAGAAATAAAGTTTAATAAAGCAAATGATTTGATAACATTGCAAACATTAATCAATTCAGTAAATACAATGTGATAATAAAAAACAAAGAAGATAAGAGAAAAAATGAAAACTGTAACAAATATGCGCTTTTAAAAAGTAAGAACTTACATTTATTCCCTCCCCCTCCCACCCTTAAAAAATTCTTCCTAAAATATCAACTAAAATTTAAACAAAACAAACCCAAAAATTGAACCATATTTCAAATCTTGAAACATGTCAAGTCTGTTACCAAGATTGTCATGTCTGTTACCATATAGAGTAACAGACATGACATTTCAAAGTACAAAAATTAAGGAAACTAAATAATTCTATAAAAACATGAAAGTAAATTTTAATTAAAATTAAAACCCTAAAAATCTAAATTAATCAGTTGAATAAATTAATAAATAAATATATTTTATACAAAATATTAAGGTAACAGACACGACATGCAATAAAAATACTTAACACAAAAAATCTTCAGATTCTTCAATCAAACATCAAACATTCAAGATGGCTGCTTGCATTTTTTTCTTAGAGTATGTTTCACTGGTATACAAGTGTTGTCATTTCAAAATTTCAATCTAGTTGCTTAAAATGTTGAAAATATTGTATGGTAACAGACATGACTTAATGTCTGGACAGCTGTATTTAATTGGTAAAAATCATCTATTCTTCTTAAAAGGTTATTAAAACCTTCTTTATAACATAATTAAAAGTATATTTCACAATAAAAAAATATGTCAGAATAAAAATTTTAATTTTTGGAAAGTAATGCAGCAAAAAACATTTTGAGTTTTATGATTTGGACAGCTGAATTTTTGTTTTCTCTCAACTTCTTTATTAGAAAAAATAAATAAAAATCAGATGAATTAATTTAATTTTATTGTTTCGCCACTGGAAATTGCCTACTAAAAAGCATGGTAAAAAGAAAAATCGTTTAAACTTTATAACATCTTGTAAAAAAAATGTGTTCCACATGGACAACAAATGGCACCGAGTTTTGAAAATGACCCACATATGAAAAAAATAGGCTTATGAGAATATTATATTTTGAGATAGTACTATAATTCAATGATTGAAATAAATGATTAATGATACTTTTTTAATTATATGGAAATAGGTTTTTAAATCTGCCTTATTCATTTGTTTTATTGTTGGTAATTTACATAACTGATGCCTCTACCTGCTTATGATTGTTTAGATTTTTTACATTACAAATATAATTAGTGCAACAATTTATACACTTCTAGCTCATTGAGGAAAACTAAAACAAACAAATAAATAAAAAACGAATATTTTAACTTTGCATTTCTAAATATGCCATTTATCAAATCCAGTTTTTCAAATATTTAATTGTATTTTTGTTTAATATATGAGAGTACTGTTGTGTTCATTGATGATTTCATTGTGAGATTTTAAAAATTATTACAAGTATTTTGTTTCATAATTTTGTTTGCGGAATAATATAGAACATAAGCAGTTAATTGAAAGTCATGTTTCTTATATTAAATAAATTTGTTTTAGCTCAAATGAAACATTCCTTATTATTTTCATTTTCTTCGTAGCGTTTACATAGTCAATTTCAACCTGAATTTGAGAAAAACTTCTATGAATCCCAACTCATTGTTTTAGATACATTAGAAAGATGTCTAAGTGGAGTAAGTATATAACAAATCAAATGTTTAAAAAATCTTTTAATTTCTTATTATTCTGAAATAATTGTCATATTATTCTGAAGGCTGTTAAATAGCTTGAAAATATTATGTTAAAGGGAAAGAATCCTTACATATTTTTCTTTTCAGAATGTACACTCCTTTACAAACAACTGATATTTTTTTAGTTTATATCAAGAATATTTAAGATATATATATATATATATATGTATAATGTAATACTTTTTATCGTTATTCTTATGAAATAAATATTCTGTACTCAGATAAATTCAAACTTCATTTTTATCTAATTATCATTTTAATTATTATTTATTTAAATTATTATCATTTATTCATTTTTATCTATTCTAAGTTGCCATGGTGCTTCCTTATGCTCAATTGTGTATTCGCTTATTCGCTTAATTTGTTTTCTCATAGTCTCTCTCTCTCTTTCCTGCCTTTAGTCTTCCACTTATGAATATGTATCTCATTAATTATGGATTTAACAAAGAACTTTTTTAAATAATCTAATTGCATTTTCCTTAATATCAAGAGGAATATGAAAAATTAATTTTAAAAATTTATTATTGATTTTTTCCCCAAGAAAATGTGCTTATTGATTTTTTTACTTTTGATTGATTTGTCTAATTGATTTTTTAAAAAAATTTATAGCAACCTAAAGAGACATCAAGGTATGATGAAGCAATGAATGTAAAATCTTTGTTGAGAGAATTATGCCAGGTTTGTATCTTTCCCTTCTTAAATTAAAATTTAACTGATATTTTTAAAATATATGTACAAATAAGTTTTTACAGTTTAATTGAAAATTTATTCAAATTAATTTTTTTCTTCATTAGAAAATGTCCTGAGCATTTTAAAGTTATTTATCATTTGATTTATATGTTTTTTTTTTTTTTTTTTTACAAATATTTATATTTACGGATGATAAAAATTTATTTCTTTTTAATATTCAATCATAATTTTTCTTTCTTGTTTTCTGTAGTTAAATTACTTTTCTTCCTTCTCCTTTAGTATCTTTCATTCAACTCTCCACTGAATTTTTAAAAGGGACAAACAATTTAAAGGAGAGTGATAATTATAAAAGGCTGAAAATTTTATTTCTCCTTTACTCTCCTATTATTGAAGATAGCAAGGAAATGTAAATTAAATAGATTTCCCCATTATGAAATAAAACTTTTGGGCTGGAAGTTTTTCTATTATTGCAATCCCTTAGATATAGGAACTGAAAAGAAATTTTTATTGATTCAAAGAAAAGGAAATTTCATACATGCCAAATACTCTCCGACAATTCATCTGTAATTTTTCTAAAGATTTTATCTTTGTGAAGAAAAGAAAGTAAGAAAAAATTCAAGTGATGAGAGCTTTCTAATGAAGGTCGCAAGCTGAGATTAAAAGCAGTCAAAGCTGGGAGTTGAAATTTTTTCAGTCCCCTGTAACTTCTAAGCAATTGTAGATATCAAAGAATTTTCACTATAAAAGTTGTTTGTTATGATGAGTAAATAACTCATCTGATGTGATTTTTCCCCCTCCTGAATAGCAAGGAAATTATAATAATAATAAAATTTCAGATCCTTTGTATTTCTATACTTCGTTCTGGATTGATCCATTAACAAACTCAGTTGAAATTTTCACTCTCCCTACAAAATTTCACTCACTGGTTCAAATCAAATCAAAATTATAGTTGTTATCATGTTCACATAATAACATTATTCAGATTGCTGAAAAATATCTGTGGTAATTAGCAAGTTCAATTCCATCGTATGTTAATTTGTGCTTTTCTAGTTATGTTTTTTATCCTCTTAATTAACTACCACAAGTTATGAATCACCTTATGGCTTTGATAAATTACATTTATTATATAATTTTTTTTAGAAGTTTGTAACTTAAATGATTTAATGCTTATCTCTCTCTTCATAGTTCATAGATGTTCCAAATGAAAATCACATGGTAATCCAGTTGAAAAATCTTGCATCAAAAGTTATTTTCTCCTTAAGTTTAAATAATTTTAGTGCTGTCTTCAGCCGAATATCTGCCAGGTAAGGAATATTAGTCCAAGCATAATGTATGAAATCCTTTAACACTGTCTTCATGCAAATCATTTAAGATATTTTGAAGGATAATTGCCTTAAAATTTATTATTTACACATTGAAAGAATCTTTTTAAATGAGAAAACAATTATTTATAATAATTATTACAATTAATTATAATAACTGACTTCTTTTATCAGTTTTATTTCAAGAAAACTTGAAAATTAATATTTTTTTAATATAAATTCTTATTTTGAAAAAAATTATGGTTATTTTTATATATTGCTAAAGCTTAAATTTTATCTGATTTCCTGGATATCTTTTTATGTTTTTATATAAAGTATTCATTAATTGTAAGGGAGCTGTGTGCATTGTCTGTTTTTGTCTACAGAACCTTATCACCTACTTGCTAAACTAAAAACTGTATAATGAAGAGCAGAGAAGAAGAAATAATTATCACTTATTTTTATGCATAAATATCAAGATTAAAGATTATTATGTTATTAAAGATTATTTCAGTTCAAAATTTTAAAAGAAGTTTCAATAAATAAATAAATAATGATCACTTTAAAATAATCAATTTATCTAACCAAATGCAAGCAGCATTTTATTATTAAGGTTGTGCTGCCATCTATTGATAAACAATTCAAAGATTATATATATTTTTATAATTTGTAAATTTTTGTTTGGTTTTACAAACAATAAAATTTTGAAACTCCAGTGTTATCTTATCAAAGTTAAATGAAATCTTAAAAAATATCGCTTCTGTTTAGAGTATAAAATAATTTTTTGATAATACTTTTTATATCAGTTGCTGCCTTGTCTTTTAATATCGAGAAAATAGATTTCAAAGAGATACTTTGAATGTTTATACCTTTAAAAAAAATCTATAGCTTATATTACAGTGTTAAATTGTGTTATTAGATTGTTATATGTCTGAGTTTATATCATTATAATGTACCTTTAGAATGTGTTTCATTGTTGTGAATGAAAATTATTTTCAAAATAAATTTATAGGAAAATATTTTTAAATGTTTATTAAGGAAAATGTTTGCACTATCTCTTATAAAGTTACAAGTAATAAGTTTTCTGTAATCACTTTATTCTGAAATCTAAATCTGCAACTGTTTGCTATGTAGTTTTTAAGTTTTAGCAATTAAAACTTTTTGTAAGGAATTTTAATTTTCTTGTCATTTTCAATTAGAGTTGATACTGAGATACCAAAGAATTAGAAAAACCTTCTTTTTGAAAATAAACCTATCCAATAATGATGTAACAATGCAAATTGCTTTTATAAAAAATGCTCAGCTTTGGATAATGTAGTTATCACAGATTATCTGAAAGTGGGTAATATAAAAGATTTAGAGTGACTTTTAATATCTATGCAAAAATAGCTTGTGCCAGCATCTCTGAAGAGGATTATCTGATTGAAAAAGGTAGGTTAACCAGAGGGATGAATGATGGGTAACTTGCAGAAATAGAAGAGCAACAATGCAGCAAACTATGCTGAATTCAGTGCAGATGCATTTTAAAATCTATCTCAACAGGATAGACTTTGCAAAGAATGGATTTTAGTAGCAGGTGACCATCAAGAGTACCTTAGGTACCACAAAAAAATGTAAATAAATAAAAAAATAAATAGGAAAAAGCACCTATTGTGGTTTCCGGGAATTAAAAAAAAAATTGCCACTTAAGGGCTGAAGTAAGGGCCACTTAAGGGGAAAAGTAATCTTGTTAATTCTGTCTTATTTTCTACTTCATCATACAGATGGCAGAATCAGAATATGCTGCAAGTAGCATGAATTCATGGACCTATTCTGCCAAATGACAATGCTTCAAGCAGATGGCAGTGGAATTTTGATGTAGATTTTTTTCATCAAATACACTTGATACTTTTATATCTGTGGATAGAAATTTGAACACAACTAACCTCAACAGTTTTGCCAATATGTGCAATTGTTTATGTTTGTAATGTTTTCTTATGGAGATGGTAAATTTTAGCAACATCTTGCTACTCTGCTCATTCAGTCTCAAATTGGTTTGAGGAATAAGAATCAGATTTCAACTTCTTTCATAACCTGCTCAGTGTTCAAACATCAATCCTATTTAGCATTTGTTGGACAAAGGTGAATGGTCACTTCAAAATTTAGAAACATCATCCTTCTATCTAATCCAATTTGAAATTGCTATTCTGTGTGCATGAGCTATCATTTCACTTCAACAATATCAGTAACTCTGATATTGTTGTTTTCTGAATTTGTGCCAATTAGATTATTGACTGTGATCGGAGCTGAAGATGTATCAACTTATTGTTAGAGAGTATCTCTAACTTTTTGGTCATTCTGCCAGTGGTTCTATTTTTAATTGTATGTTTTTTATATATATTTCAGAATGCAAGAGTTATCTAACAGTAATGAAGAAAATCCAGACTTGATTGACATTGAACTGATACAACATATCAATTTAGATGTAACTCGTTTAATTAAATTATTAAATGGTAAGAAATTGCCTTAATTTTTTTTTTTTTACATTGTTAGATTTAAAAATTCTTAGCATTTATTTTTAAGAAACATTTCAAAATGTGTAATTATATTTTTTTTCTCTTGTTAGAGTGTCTTGGTAAGTTATTCATTTGCTGATGCACAATTTTAAAACAAAAATATGTGTGTTAGTACTGTAATTTATTTAATATTTCTTAAATAGTTATGTATAAAAATATCTAATAATTTAAATTCATTATTCAAGATTATATACATCCACTTCAAAGTGTTGAATTTATTTAAGAATACATTTAGTTAACTCCTGTTTACATTGATAACTGATGTTTCTCTATTAAATTGCTTATTTTAAAGCTACAATCTTTATAGTTTCCTTACTATGGATAATTCTACAACTATTTTCTCAGGAAAATTATTTTGAAAGTGATACCATTAGCAACTAAATTGTAAAACCGTTTTTTTTCATTAGGAATATATTATAATTATACATATACACAATTACTCAAAATTTTTATGAATGATGTAGTACACACTAGTATGGAATGAACACACAGTAGTTAGTGATTGCTTTCACAAGTGGAAGTACTGTGATTTTTTAATCCATCAATGGATAATGATGCATATCTGTATCAGTGAACATTTTTGCCTATTTAATTATTATATGCTTTATTAGTTTTTATCTGATTTCTTACATTTTTATAGCATTTTAACAAGGAATTTTAGTAAAAATTTAAGTTTAAAATGTATTTTTTCAATTATTTTATGCATATTGCCTTGCATGTATACATAATTATTACTAAATGATCAAAAGATCATATAATATAGAGCTAAAATGAACATCCAAGATAAGTAAAATTTTATGGCAAAACTAAAATAATCATACTATATTGGGTGTTATTTAATAGCTTTAAAAATTGAAAATCCTTGTTTTTCTTTTTCCAGTAGAAAAACAGAAAATTTTAATAAGATGGATTTATATAACACATGCAAAATTAAATAAATTATTAATCTCAGATACTGAAAAAGTTGGGTGTTACATAAATTGCTTAAATCTATAACAAAATTATTAGTTTTGAAAATTGTTTTTGAATGTGTATGTGTCTAAGAAATAGTTTGTTCCAACGTAATCATTCAAATATAAAACCATTTTATACATCTTTACTGTGAATTTTTAAATTTATTCCAAAAATATTTGTTACTTCACACGTCCATGAGTTAGCAAAGGCAAATCAAGATTTTTCTCAATTTTTGTTCACCATGTGAAATCTAAATCTTAATATAAAATGGAATAAAAGGAAAATTAAAATCCTAGAATAAACCTCTTTTTTTTTCTTTTTTTTTTTTTGAAATTTTTAAATGAATTTTTATGTGTTAAAGTATCTACTTATATATAATATTTGTTTTGTTATATTTGTTTAATATTTTTGAATTCTATTTTATTTTTAGAAGTGATCCAGAAATTTAAAAGTTTGAAGAAAAATGTTTATGTTGTTCTCATTAACAGTTTGGAAAAAGTATGCAGAATATTTTTTTAAAAATATTACTTATTTATTTGCATGGTTAAAATGAATAAATTTGTTTATAACACATTTATTCTACAAATTTAGGCTATTTGGAATTGGATGGATACATATCCTAAAGAGTTTATGGAACTTCAGAGAAAGACTAATGACGAGTTAGCTGGTATAGCATTTCTAGTTTCCATTAAATTTTCATTTAGCATGTAGAATTACTTTTCAAATTTCATTTTTTTAAAATTAGTTATTTCAATTTTGTACTATCAGGAAATTTTCAATTGTCTTTTTTATGTACAGATTGCTGTGATCGCTTATTTGATCTCCTTGATAATTTTGCTGAAAATAATAACAAAAAAAGAATGGCTGCTTGGCCATTACAAATTATGCTTCTTGTTTTATGTTCTGTAAGTAACTAATTTTAATTTATTTTTACCAAAAGCTTCTTGCTTTTATTTTCCTATTATAATAACTATATTTTTTTCCTTATGTTTAATCTTATAGAAAATTCTGGAAGAAATCGTTAATGCAGATGCTGGAGCTCCATTTTCTCCTAAGCATTATAGAAAGGTAACCTTCTGTATGATTATTTAAAATTTCTAAATAAATCATGGAGTTGTAGAATTTATTTCTGGCCAATATTTAGCTATATACTTTTGATAAATTTGTTTGAAAATAAAGTTCCAAATATTCTAATAGGGGGAGGGAGGGGGAATCCTACTCTTTTAAATATTGATCAATCAAAATTTCATTTCTTATCTATGATTAGATTTTTTCACTTGGAACTTCAAATTATGCAATCAAATCTTATCAATTTTTCAGTAATAATATTCATTTTTTTTAAAGATTATTTTCAAAATATTCTTCAGAAACACAACTGCTATTTTTAGTTTTTTTTGGGGAGGAGGGGGTCTATTATTTTTAAATAATAGAACTAAAATGATTTGGTTCACTTCTTGTCCTCCTTTACTAAATTCTCTCTCTCTCTCTTTTTTTAGTGTCTGAAATTTATTTTAATTCATATTATCTGAAATAATACAAATCTACTAAAACTTCGTAAATACTTTTAATATTTAATATTCTCTACAAATATCTGTATACATGTATTTCTATTTGAATATAACAGAAATGATACTTTTCTTAATCAAGCTAGTTTTTTTTTTTTTTTTTAATTTCATATTTACTTTGTGTTACAATCATGTAAAAACCAAAATTTTATTTTCTTTTAGCGCCAGTTTGTTGATAGTGTAAAAAAGGCACTTGTTCCTCATTCCTCTAGTAAGCAACAAAGTGAAGCAGCTGCTGTGACATGTGTGCGGTTATGCAAGACATCAACATATATAAATATTTTAGATAGTAACAATGTTGTTTTCTCCTTAGTACAGTCTGTGATCAATGATCTTAAGGTAAAGTAGTTTGTGAAATCGTTGTCTTGCATTAGTAATTTATTTCTGTATAGCAATTGTTATGCTTAGTGGGGGCATTTGTCTAACTATTAATAAAAAAAAAAATTATATTTAAGCATTATCTATGCATTGTACAATATATATTCATTTGATTCATTCTGACTGTATTAGAAATGGATTTCAGAATATAGAAGATGGGACTTTAATTTTCTTCCTCATCGTTTTCTTTTTAAAATAAGAATATAATTTTCTATCTGTCTGTAGGATATTTGTCTTTTTATCAGATGTTACTTGATATGATATAAATATTATAGTAGTACCCTTTAGTCTCAATTTATGGTATTCAGCCTGTCACCCAAAAAGTAAAAAAAAAATATTTATCAAAATATTATTCCAATTATTATTTTTATTATTTGAATGTGAATGAATAATGATTGAATGTAATGAATATTTTGATAAAATGAATATTTTCAGCCAATATTTTTATTTCATGAAGCTCTTTATTTTATTTCATTCTATTATTGTCTGCATTTATTGACTGTAGCAAAAATATTTTTCAAAATAAAAATAAAAAGTCTGTGAAGATTGTGAAATTTCTACTTAAACAACATCACAATATCATCCTTGTCTAAGAATAACTTTCAATGCCTTCATGAAGCACTGAAACATTCATTGTAGATTTTTCTATTTATATTGTATGTTAATTTTTTTTCTGATTTTTTTTCTTCCACTTATATTCTTGATTCTTTTTTATATGAAGAGGGTTTGTTTAACAATAACTTATGACTATTTTTTTGGGGGGGGGCTATAAAAATAGGACCTCTTTCCACATCTTGTCAACATTTAAAAAGTTCTCTATTTTTTTATTTGCAAAATTTGATATTAAAGATTTAATCATTTAATTTAATATTGTTCATTTAACAACCATTATTATTTTGTAATTTTGAAAATAACTTTTATTTTCAGCTATTACTTTTCAACCCATGTAAACCTTTCTGTCGTAGTCAAGCTACTATCAATCAAGATGTTGACCTCATGATTGATTGCTTTGTTTCATGTTTCCGCATAAATCCTCATAATAATGAAGCACTTAAAGTCTGTCTCAACCTTAATTCACCATCTACGTATCATTTTGTCTTGGTTTGTTCATTACATCGTATCATCACGCAAGCAAGGCTTCCCTGGTGGCCTCAAATTGATATTGTATATAGCAAAGCTCATGAATTGCGAAATATGTTTACAGATACTCTAACAAAAGTGACTCAAGGCTGCATAAGTCATACACCTCTGCGAATGATACAGGTAAGGCAAAGTTTTAAGAAAGTTTTTCTTGTTAAAATTTTCAACTAAAAAAATTTCACCTCTTAAGTAAATATAATAAAAAAATATTTTCTCCACTAAAACTAAACAACTTCTTTGGTGTTTATGAGATTATTTATTAAGGCTAATATAATGAATCTTTTAAAGAAAATGTCTGAATTAATTCATTCTACCTTTTTATGTATATACATGACAATGAAAAATATGATCCTTACATGGTTAATTGAGCTAAAAATCTGAAATGATTTAAAAGAGGAATTTCATTTTTATGACATGCAAAAGCATATATTATTTTCTTGAGTTGGCTTGAATATTTAATCTTGTTATAAACTTTTGGCTTTTAAAGACGAAAACAGAAAGAAGGAATTGCTATCTATTTGAATCATAAAATTTAGAATCTTTGATGTTACTAAAAATTGTAGCCATCTTGAAACTTGGTTGTTTTTTAGAGTTGAATATATGTGTGCATTATCCTTAATCATGTATCATAATTTGATAGCTATTTCTTTTTATTTTCATACTAACCACTTTTGAGAATCAGCTGGTTCATTAATATTCACTAAAATGTTCAATTAAATATTTTATGTAACTTGATCTCTTAATAGCTCCTTCAGCAAAATATTTGTAAACTTCAAACTTTGATAATCATTTAACTCATATTATTTATAAAAACCTTAATACCACTCTATTCATTGTATTGTGTATCTCTAGTTTTCTGTTGCTCCTATAATATTTGAACTTTAGATTTAAGATGAAGTGATTATTCAATTAATATAAGAATTTTTTTCTGAAACCAAATATGCTTTTTGGAAAAATACGAGTATGGAAAACATAATAATTTGATTTTGAAAACTCATGTGCACTGTAGAATAATTTTTGTAATTTATTTCCTAACACTTCTTTATTGCAGTACAAAAACAGTACATTTTAATGTATATTTCTAAAAATCTCTTTAAAGTATATTTTAATTTGCATCATTAGAAAAATGTACATTAAAATGTTAGTTATATTTTTATATTTGTTATCCTATACAAACAATAATAGAATTTAATAGATTTTCTTAGTTGAAATTCCATATTATGGAATTTTAAGCTTTCTATATTCTTACTATGGAATATCAACTTCTTTGCTACCTATAAAAATACTGTTTTGAAATTCATCAATCAACCATTCTTAGAAGTATGTAGCTTAATGAGTTTTTTTTATTGGAAGAAAATGTGTTTTTAATTAATAATTAATGTCTCTAATTTATAAATTTAAAAGAAGGTTTGCTAGATTATCATTAGAGATATTGATTTCTTATAAGTTTGGTTATTTAACAAGTCTAATAGAAAAACAATGAAAAGTATTTTTTTATTGCTTTTGTATAGTTTTGAAGTTATTATTTTTAATATCTAAAATTTGTTCACTATTGCATTATGAATTTTTGGTGGCTAGAATATATTTCAGAAAGTAATAGTTAGTAAAAGTGATTAAATAGAATAATGTATTAAAGAAAGTAATTAAATAGAATAATGTATTAATAAATGAAAGTTCATATATTCTTTTATTAATACATTATTGCTTATGATTTATACATCTGGTCAATTATTGAGAAGACATGTATTATAGTATAGTGATTTTTAAAAATTCACTGAAAACATCGAAAAGAATTTATTTTATTTTTATTTATTTATTTACTTATTTTATTATTTTTTAAAGCCTGCTGATACTCTTTAAGTTTAATATTCGAGAATAAACCTACTTTGTTATATTTCTTAAAAAAGCATTTTCATTTTTGAAAATGCAAATTGTATACTTAAATTTTGCCATCAGTACTCCTCTTTCATAATATTTAAGTAATATATTAGGAATACATAGCAGTTAAATTTTTATCTAAAGTGCACTTATTTATTTTCATGCCTCCTTTTCTTTCTCAGTTATGTCAGGTTAGTGGTATTCTTGTTCATTCTTCATTCTTGTGTTCTTTTCAATGCCAAATAAAGATGGTTAATGGTTATTATTAGTTATCATGCTTATTGCTTTTTTCTGTTCTTGTTTTGTTATTTGTTATAATGTTAATAGCTCTATTAATTCATTTTATTTTTAGAGTCTAACGCTGAAAGAAAAAGTTAGTACTTTAAAATTCAAAGAAAAGTCTGAAGAATCTCTGAGTTATAAAAATCTTTTATTATGGATGGTACGTCTTATACATGCTGATCCTGTACTTATGTTAAATGTGAGTATATTTTTAAATAATTAAAATTTTGGTATATTATTCAATATTGCTTAGCTATATAAAAAATACAAGTTTAAATATTTTATTTATGTTGAATATTTTTATAATAAAAATCTAATGCCATTAAATAAAGTTTAAATTTCCTAGAAGTATGTGATAAATTTGAAATTTGTTATGATTAATGAGAGCGTCGAGAATTATCTCAATTGCATTAGAGAGTGCTATAATGATTGGTTTCTCAGGAAGCTCTTGTAAGTTTTTAAAATAATTTCAGTTTATTTTAGAACACTAAAATGAATGAAAAACACATATGAATTCTGATACATCAAGACTTGTGTCCTTCTTCCAATCAATCTCTTTGAGTTCTAGCAATTTTGAATATATCTGTGGTGCAACAGTGCCACTTACCAAACTCGCAATACTATATGTTAATACAACTGACTTTCTGTCTTAAAAAATTTTCATGGTATTAATTATGAGTGTATTCATTATTGTAAATTTTATTAGTAATTGCTGCTGAATGTGAAGATTACAGTAAACTTCACAAAAAAAAATATTATTTTGGAAATAGATCAAGACTCAATATCAAGTTGTTATCAGGATATAACAACTTGTGTAACTAAATATAACACTCCTGTAACTTTTAAAATTTAATTGATGAAATGTCTAAAGGTTACACTTGGTATATTGAAGAGAAAACTTTGGCAAAAATAAAAAATAGTTTTTACATGAAAATTATTTTTAAAAATACCAATAAAATTATTATTTTATTTGTTCATTTATTGTTTTCAATGTTCACTGTTTAAATAATACTAAGAAAATTTTTATATGCTTATTTTGCAAAGTTTAATTTTTATTTATATTATATTCATAGAATCAAGGAAAAGCTGGACATGAAATTCAGAGCAGCACTTTAGAGTTGATAAACGGTCTTGTCTCTCTTATTCATCAACCTTCTATGCCTGACGTGGCTCAAGAAGCAATGGAAGCATTGCTTGTTTTGCATGATCCAACAAATATAGAGATGTGGAACCCAGAATCACCTATTAATACATTTTGGGATGTCAGGTATTCTTATGGCTCAATAGCTTCATTTTTTTGTAGTTTTGATTGTGCCTTTATTTGTAGTCACTCACTCAGTATAATATTTGATGATATTTAAAATGTGCTTTTTAAACTTCCATCTCTATATATTTGTTATTATTGTGCTATTTGATTTTTTTTTTCTTTGTATATTCACATATCTTTTATGTACTTTTATATGTAATATTTTTAATGCATATCAAAGTATATGGGGACGAAGTATGGGACAGTTATTTTGTTAACTGCATGTGTAACTAGAGCTGAGTAAAAAAATTTTGAATAGTTTTTTATTGTGTCCAGAATTTTATTTTATATGATGGCTTACAGAGATAAGATCTTGGCTTTAGATTCAGATCTCTGAAAAGGAGGCAATCAAATAATCTTCAGTTACAGATTCAAAATCGGATTCCACTAAAGATTTTCTATGTGTGTAGCTCTGAGGATTTTGAAAATTATTTTATGTAACTTAGTCTCATAATAGCTTCTTATTCAGCAAACTATTTTCAAGCTCCAAATTTTGATAATCATATAGCTCGTACTATTATAGAAGCCTTAAGCCATTCTGTTCATTGTACTATGTATTCTCTGTGACTTATTATAAAATTTGAACTTCAAATTTAAGTTGAAGTGATTAAACTTCCATCAATGCAAAAACATTTTTTGCTGAAATTAAGCATATTTTTAAAGTGCAAGTACAGAAAACAAAATCATTTGGCATTGAAGTTGTACTACAGAATAATTTTCATAATTTATGCAATATCTCAAAGAATTACGAAATAAAAATTTCTCCCTTTCCTCATAAAATATGGTTCTTACATTCAAAAGAATTTAAATGATGTGAATAATGATATTTATTTTGAATCAGCAAATAAATATACAAAAAAAATATGGTCTAAAATTTGATCCTTAAGAATCATATTCTGCTTGATATTTTTGATACTCAAACTTTTAAATTTAAAAAAAAAAAAAAAAAAAAAAGCTATACCTACTATGAGCAAATTATAAAGTTTTGAATATTACAAATTTGTAACAGCCAACATTTTAGTAATCTTAAGCCATTCAGCTTGGGGAAACTGGGTACTGATTGGCATATCTTCATTGAGATGATTAATGGAGTGGTCTAAAGGCATGCATTGTTATAAGATCATAATATTCATATTTTCATAACTCACTCAGTTTTTTTCACAATATAGGGGACATTTCTTTTTGTTTAATACTATTCACGTTTGGCAACCAGCTGGTACTTTGGGAAGTTTGGTTATATTCTTCATGTCCAAGATTCTGCCAAATTATCAGACATTTAAGCCATGTTATTTTAAATATCTCTTGCATATCTCTGTTTGTTGTGTACATGAATTTTTCTGATGGAGATCAGTTTCGTGACATTATAGCGTATTAAAAACTGAAATGTCCTATTCATCTATCTTTAAATTTTATGTTATTGTAACTTCCCTTTTATATATATCTATATCCTGTAAACTACACAACTGTTAAATAGAATCGTCCTCCCTCAACTGTCTACGTTGGTAAAAAAAAAAAAAAAAAAAAATCTAAATGAGATAGTGATGAAACAGTGAAGATGAAGATTTAGGGCAACAATGTAATTTGTTGTTGGAAAGCAGGCAAAAATAAATAAATAAATAAGTTTTAAAAATTTGTGAAATTATTTAATTAGTGTCATGAAAGGGAGAATTTTTTAAACCTTAAAGTGGAGTGAAATTTACTTTCCTGCAATTCCAAAATTATAAGGCTGGGGGGGGGAGAGAAATGCTAAAATTCAGCTTCATTTTTAATTATTTAAAGTTCTAAGCTCTTAATATTCACAGTAATTAAAAAAAATTGATTAAAAAATATTTTTTAAATCACTGTATGGTGCATATTCCTGACTTTAAAGGTATGCATGTGCTAAATTTGGTAGCTGTAGGTCAAATGGTCCAGCCTATTATTTTAATTATTTGTATTTATTAAGTAAAAAAATAAATAGTTAAAATATTGGTATATACTATAGTATTGTTGAATATTTATATTAATAAAATATTTATTTTTAACATATATTAATTATATTTATAGCTCCCAGGTGCTGTTTTCTATATCTCAAAAGTTGATTCAACACCAGATTATGAACTATACTGAAATTCTCAAATGGGTGAGAGAAATTCTTAAATGCCGAAATGCTTTTCTTCAGAAGCACAAAGAATATGCAAATTTAGGAAGTCACATTGCTATTTGCAAACAAGCCCATATAAAATTAGAGGTAAGTTTTTTAGGATTAACAAATGACGAATTGGAATTAAAACTCTATCCTCATATTGGGAAGTTCAAATCTCAGGAGCTATTTAATGATTCAGATTTTTAGAGAAATCATCTGAAGTTTTGTTTTTTCAATTAGCTTGGGGAATAAGCAATTTTCAGTTTATAAAGTTTGTTAAAGATTATTATATTTATTGCAAACCCAAAACTTTGTCTTGACATAAATTTGTAATGCTTTGAAGATCTTGATTCAGTTTTAATAATTTGTGGAGGGTATGCAGTTTGTTCTATATTATCTTGTGTTTTTGATACAAAAACTTTATTATTTTGTTTGTATTTGATAAAATAAATTGAATGCTTGACATCAACATTATTTAGCTATGAATATCATTGTCCATATTTCTAATGCTGAAATACTTTGTATACTTAACAGGGTGTGTAGTGTCATGAAAAGTGCTTAAATTTCAAAACCATTTTTAAGCACCTTAAAAGTGCTTAATTTTGAAATAAGGCCCTTAAAATGTGCTTAATTGTCGAGACAAAGTGCAAAGACGGCTTTTTGTTTCCCCGCGCATTGAATATGATAGTTCAAAAACATAATCGTAAAAGCTTGTTTATCAGATGTCTGAAAAAAGAAAACCTAGAAAAGGAAAAAATTCAGGATTGAATGGACCCGTTTCAAAGCATATTAAGATAATGCTTAATGAGTCTTTTTTTTTTCCCCTGCTTCCTTTTTCTTTAACAGTGTGCATTGCTGTTTATTAAAATGTTGGGGTAATTGTCCTGAAGGGACAGTACAATAAACATATTGTGCCATACATGTTGCAGTTTGAAAAATGTCTGGGAAAAAAAGTTTTTTAAATTTCTCAAGCATACACACACAAAAAAAAATTTAGTGTTTGAGATTTTATATTATGCCTGATAAGTATATGCATGTTATGTGTTCTGAACGAAGAACATGCAGATTGGTCCTATTAACAGAAAATAAAAATACAGCATAATGAATTTGATGTATCACAGAGATGTATCGAATATGGTAGAAACTGCTGTAAAAAGCACTTGCAGTTAAGATTTAGTTGCACTTTCGATCATCGTTCTTAATAATATGTTGTTTTGGTTCAATACCTTGAATGGCTTATTAGAGTTATTTTAATGTACTATACTGAATTGTAATTAATTGTGTTGTGTAATTATATTAGTCGATCCCATAAAATCTAGTATGTCGAGATTTTAACTTGAAGCTGTAAATTTTCACTGATTGTTATTTCTTCCATGGTGTATTTTTTAAATGACCCATTCATTTTAAAATTATTATTTGTTACATCAATATCGCCAAATCTTAGTTTTTACTAAGAAAAACAAAACAAATGCTAAATCTATATTTAAAATTTTTAAAGAAGTACAAAGTTTTTCAAAATTTTTATTCAGGGCTTAGTTTCTATCATTTTATAATAATAGAAGCTTAAGTTTTATAAGCTAAGTTATTAAGTTAAACTTATAAGTTTTCCTTTTTATATATATAAATCTTATAGAATTTTTCCCCCAATGAAATCTTTTTATAATTTAACTTTATTAAATTTTCAGAATACTAAACATTTAAAAAAAAAGCCTTTATTAAACTTCAAAAATAGAAGTGATAAGGCATTTTTTTATAGTCTGGCCATTTATGAACTTTGCTATTCATAAAAAGAAAGATTTAAACACATATTTAGAATATAGCTTTGTTCTATCATTAATTTTATGGCAGCTTTGCCATTTCGGAATGTTTAGTCCTTAGTTTTATAACACTGCAACTAAAATTTCTAAATATAGCAAGTTAATGTTGGCAGAAATTTACACTTTCCATCCCAGCTATGTCAAATCTTCTTCATTATTGCATGTATGAAAATCATATATAAACTGTTGTTCATGCTATACTTCTACATCAATGGCCTTTTCAGAAATGATGCATCTATCTAAGTAAACTAATAGCTTGTTAGTTTAAGAAATAATGAAAAAAAAAATCACATATCTTTATTGTTAATTTTATAAAAGTTGTCTTAATTTTTTTGGTATTGATAGTTTCTCCATTTTAATGATACTTTTTTTTTGTTTTTATCAAAATTAAAAATACATTTGTATGGCAATAGATGATGTTGTGCAAATACAAAAATAAATATAAAAATTTAAAGAATGCACATTTAAAATTAATTAATAAAAATTATGCATTATTATAAAAAAAGAAAATATCCTATGCTTAGAAAATATGTAGATTTACCTATGCATACATGTGCTTAATTTTTTTGGCTAAGGTGCTTAAAAATTCTTAATTTTTGTTACAATTTCTCACTATGCACTTTGCTTAGTAACTAATGATTTTTTAATACATCTAATTTTTTTTTATTTAACATTTATGAATTATACTTGTGTAAATTTTAAAATGATAAACTATGAAGAATTTCAAATCATTATTATAGAATTAAAATTTTCAGGTTCTCTCTCTCTCTCTCTCTCTTTTTTTTTTTTTTTTTTTTTTTTTGTATACATGAATAGTGTTCAGGAAATTTGCAATTTAATTTTTAATTCATGCAAATATCACTTTATTTCAGGTGGTTTTCTTCATGTATTTATGGAGTGTTGATATTGATGCTGTACTTGTTTCTATGTCATGCTTTTCTTTATTGTGTGAAGAAGCTGATATAAGATGTGGTCAAGATGATTTAACTGTTACATATATGCTGCCAAACTATCACGTATATCAAGAATTATCTGCTGCTAGTACAATATTAACTACAGGTAATATTAAAATCTGAAAATACATAAAACAACTCAAAATGCGATTTTAAAAAAAAACTTAGGAAATATTAGGATTTTAGAAATATAACCTCCTGTGTTTATTTGTTCTGTTTTTTATATAGAAATTTAAAAAAAACAAAAACAAAACTAACAAACTTATTACATAAAATTAAATCGGTTTCAGTAAACTCAAATTAAAGAAAAAAAAAATTAAATATATACAATGATAACAATTTGACGCATTAAATTTTTAAAAATGGTAAGATGTAAGGCAAGATCAAACAGTTAAAAAAAATTGCAATTATTTTTTTAAATACTGCTTAATGAGGAATTAGAGCATGTATATGTTAAAATTTTAACTTTTATGTATTAAAATTAAAAGTGTCTGTAGAAAGCAACTTAACATTAATCTTAGCAGAAGTAATGCCAATATTAATGGAATTTTATAAAGTTTGAACAAATGATATATGTTGCATTAATATTAGCAGAAGTAATGCCAGTATTTTACTGATGAATCACAAATGATATATGCGATTAAGCAGTAAAATGGGTTTAATATTTCAATAAAAATATAAAAAAGAATTAATAAAATTTATGCATATATTTTTTTAAAAAATGATTAAAAATTAGAGAAAAATCGTAAAAGACTCCCTATAAAGATAGTTGATATAAATGTAAAGCTAACTTTTCACATTTTAAGCTGGATCAAAAATATGTTTTATGCAATGATTTGTTTAGAAGTTATAATAGGGGAGAAAGTATAATCTTTCATCCCCTATAGAAAGTTCCAGAAACTTTTTTATATCATAGTTTTTGCTTCTTGGTTTTAAGAAATATATGACAAATTTTGCTCTATGTGCCTATGAACATTGAATTTTAAAAAGTTCAAACAAACATATTAATGAATTGAAGAAAAAATAAATGAGCATTGCATTTAATATTCTGATTTATCTGTCTTATTGAAGTATATCTATATCCTTATTCTATTACTAACATTCATTTTTTTAAATTTATTTATTTATAGGTAGAGCTGCTTTACAAAAGCGTATTATGGCTTTGTTAAGAAAAATTGAGCATTGTACACAAGGTTGTTCCCAGGTATCTAATCTTAAATATATTTACCATATTTTGTAGTTGAAAGTTCTTCAATTTATTATCATAATTTATATGTTCTGATGAATCTGGGAAACCTAAAAGATACAAGGAGTTTTAAGCTTTTTAGTTTTTTTTTTTCCTATCTAAGAAAGGCCAAGCTCGAAAGATTGCAAAAATAAGAGGTCATAATCATAGTTCCCAAAAACGAAACAATACCATTCACAATTTGATAATGCGGAAACTCTATTTTTTCTGTATAGATCAGTCCAGTTTCGATTTTTGATACAGTTGTGCTTTTCCATAAGATTCCCAAATTGCAGCTAATGAACGTGCACGAGGCCTCTGTAACTGCATGTGAAAGAGTAGAATACATTTCTTTGGTGAGAATAACTATAGTGCAGTGTTGTTAAGTCTACCATGCTTAAGTTTTTTTAATGGTTTGTTTATTATTTGAAAAACTGTGAGTTTATTTAAAATAAATTAATTTTTTAAACAATGAGCTACTCAAAATCCATATTTAATACGAATTGGATGGATAAAAATATCAATCCTGATTTTGCTGAAGTTCCGCAAAATGCATCTATTTCATACTATTTGCATTGTAAGAAGATAATAAACTTAAGTTATATGGGGAAACAGATAATTGCAAGTCATACTAAAGGAGGAAAACATACAAGAGTGCCAGCTCAAAAGAGACCATTAATGTTGGACTTAGTATTTATATCCCCATTCCCCCATGCTCGCATTGAGTCTGGCGCATTTTATCCTGTTTCCCCTCACTTGTGATTTTCTGGGATTCTTTGATGTCTGTTAATTTTACCGACGGTTTACAGGAAGCTCCTGATCTACGTCCGCAGGCGAGAGTGGTCCTACAAGGTCTTATGACTATATCCGAAAAAGCAACGCGCCATTGGAACGGAGCTTAAGAGTTATACAAGAAAAGATGACATGTCAAATATGAAAACTTCAAATATCCGAAAACAAATGGATTTCAAACTTTTTAGTTCAAGTACAATCATTTAAAGCTGAATTTTTATGGGCATTAAAACTTGTTGTGTCACATTCGTCCTTTAATGTGTTCAATGATATATCGGAAATATTTTCAGATATGTTCTCTGAAAGTGAAATAGCTAAAAATTGCACATTGAACCATAGAAAAATGTTGTATTCTATTTGTTACTGATTAGCACCATGAAATTGATGGTTGAAAAATTTGCAGAAATTGATACTCAAATACATTAATTGTCAAAAAGGAATAAATAAATTTTAAAAAAGCAATCTTGCTTTGTAATGTTCTTTATTAAGTAATTATTAAATGATTTGTATCATGATAACAAATTTTTTTCATCTGAGTCCTCAATTTTGTGTGATTTACAATTAAAGAGCATGAGAGATAATATGTCCAGCCCTTTAATATATAAATTTTGTTTTGTTAAATTCTAGATAATAAATGAAGAGTTTATTTTTTAGCTCAATGCTCAAATAGCACATGAGTGCTATTTGATCATTTCCATGTATCTTGAATATATGTATAGGAAAAATAGAGGGATTTTTTTTTCCAGATTTGAATGGCAACACTACCATTTCATTTATTCTGATGTTCAAAATAATTCCTTCCATTCAACTGCTTTAAAAGTTGAATAATTCATTGTTTTTTCTCCCATAGGCATGGGAAGATACTTTCATGAACTGGGAGGCAGCTACTAAAATGCTTGTCAGTTACCCCAAAACCAAACTCGAAGAAGCTCAGATTTGTGAAGGTTTTCATAGAACTATAGGGAAACGTAGAGCCTCACATCAAAGCACTGAACATGAGTTGGAAGTGAGTTTGATATTTGTTATGCTATATGTCATGAAATTTAGAACTATGAAGTGAATACTTTTATACATTTAAAAATTTAATATGTTTAATTTCGTGTTATGTGCATTTGATTTATTTTTTATTATTAGTTTGATGTATTTAATATTTTATTTCTGTTACCAAATTGTATTTTTATAAAAATTTTGTTGACTTTAAAAAATTTTATCTTGTTTTAAATTTTATTTGCATGTCTATTAAAATTTTCACTTAAAATATATACCTTTAATTATACAACAAGCATAAGATTTCTTAAATTGTTGTACTATATAAGAACTTAAAAAATTATGTTAACATGTACTTTTATTTAAGCTTCCAATTTTAAAAAATAAAAATGTTTAAATAAATTACTTGATTTTCAATCTCTTTATTCAACTTAATCATGCCTAAATAATCTGTTTCTTTTTTTAACATCTGTACTCTTGAGTTATAAATCATTAATTTGAATGCAAAAGATTAAGAATCAATAACTAAGTAGTTTTTAATTTTTGCAGTCTGGTTTCATTAGCCACCTTCAAATTATATACTAGTGTTTCTTGGGAGAATAATATATATGATATTTTAAACTCTTAATTTCAATTTAATTAATTTCCAAGCTTTTATCTTAATTTAGCCCGTAGTAAGTTCATTCTCTTATTTCATGATCCAATTCCACTTTCTCTACTTAATTAATTCAAGATAAACTTTATAAAACTGCTGAATCGGCTAAACGCCGATACTTTCACACGCTCGGCGTGAAGGGGTAAAAAATGTCCAGTAAGCACATTCTTTCTTAAAAGATCCCTGTGTTTCTCTTACATGTGATTGGCATGCGTCAGAAATCCCTATCAGAATCTTATTAATATATATTTTCACAATGAAGAAATATTTTCCCTATCAAAATCTAAGGTTATATAAGGCGAGGGATAATTTATGTCGGCCCTTCTTCCCCACTTCCGCTTTGTACTGTGCTGTGGTGGATGCGCTATGTCCGCGTCTTTGCTTGTAAAAAATTATGCTTTCCCGATGGATATTAAAAAGAATTCAAAAATGTTAAAAGTATCTTTACTGTCTTCAAACTGCATTCTGCTTCACAACAATAATGTTACATATATATATATATATTGTCTAATATCTTAAATATAAAAAAAAAAAATTTATCGGAATATTGTAACAAACATAATCATTTCATTATTTGCAATTTTTTAAAAAAAGTTAAATTCTATTAGAAATCTAACTAATAAAATATAAAATTTGCTTTAAAAAAGCATCTTTCTTTTAGTAAACTATTAAACACCTAAAGAATTTAAAAGTTTCAGATATATAATTTTTTTCATGTTATTGATAATCTTTAAAGAAATAATACAATATTTAATTAAATATATTGAATGGCAATTCTAAAATGTCCTTACAACATTTTACATGAATAATTTAAACATTTTAATCTGTAAATTTAAATCATAATCAATCATAAAAGGAAATAGCTAAGGTTTAACTGACAACTACAACAACAACAACAAAAAAACACCTTTAAAACAATTTTAAGATATGAGACATTTTTTTTATATATAAAGGAAGGTAATTCATATTCTCTATTCCTCATATTTTAGTGGTGTTAAATTCAGTTTATCAAATATATATGTGTGTATGTATGGGCACTATCATATTGTTTTGTCCATGCATTGAATAGTTTTTAATTAAAAAATTATTTAATTAAATATTATGAGACTTTCATTAAAATATTTATATTTTTTTATATATTTGAGAAATTTTTATGCAAATTGTTCAGTAATTTAGAATTTTTAGGCACATACACACAAAAAAAAAGAAAGAAAAAATGAATGAAGAAAAAAATGAAAAAGTGGCAATTCCATTTTACATATATAAATGAAGTCATCCAAGATTTTTTTAAACGTGGTCTTTTTATTGCAAATATTTCTTGTATTTTTGTGCTCTTTCTCCTGCATTTAATTTGTCATTTTCTTTTTCTATAATATGTCTTAGTTTCAACTTTTTTTGTTATAAAACAAAATGAAATTTGAATGAAAACCAGAATGTTACTTTTTAGGATCAACTTAATGAATGGGCTAACATGACAGGCTTTTGTTGCGCAATGGGTGGTGTATGTTTGTTGAGAAAATCACCTTCAAGGACTAGGTAGATATTTTTTTTATAAAATGCAGAAAATAGTTGTTATGCCTTCAGTTAATTTAGATTAAATGTCGCATAAAGCTATAATTGTACCAGTATTCATATAACATTTGCTACTTTTCATAATAAATTTTGATTTCGATCTATCTTTTTACTTTGGCATTGTTTTTAAATGACAACAGAAAGATTTTATATTACTGTTTCTTTTGTTTATATATATATAAATAGATAAATGTTTTTGTGTTTATATACACAAGTTATTGTGTTAGTCATTAGTTATTGATATTAGGAATCTTATTGACTGAATGTATTAAATATATAGCTAAAATAACTGCTGCGAATTATTAGTAGAATTAAACTAGGTTCTTTTTATATATCAGTACATTCATTCTTACATTTTAGTAGTTTGTCCAATATGCCTGGTTGTGCTTCATCATTACCAATGGATGCCCGTAAAGGAAGTATGCTCACTCCTGGGCAAGATTTACAGTACTGTCCTGTTACACAGTAAGTTCAGTTTTTAAAAATTCATTTTAAATATTAGTGTTATTTTTAAATCTAAAAAAGTCACCCCAACTCCCCGTCTTCTAATACTCCTATGTTATTTTGTTTTGTATTTTAAATGCTTAAGTATAGTTTTTTTTGTTTTTTGTTAAATATATCTACGTATGTATATACATATTTTTCTTATTCATTTATTTTATTTTAAAAATATCTTTTTTATAATGTATTTAGCTTGAAAAAGATGTTTTATATTATTAGTTAAGAAAAGATTATACAAGATTGAAAATATGAAGAAATATAATTATATTTGTTTAAATTTACTAGTTATTCTTTTAAAAAATGGTAGTTTTTTTATTTCTTTATTTTCTATAGATTTATACAATTTGAATTATTTCTTCCAGATTTGTTGGACAATTACTTCGTTTATTAGTATGTCACAATGAAAAGTTTGGCACACAAATCCAGAAGCATGTGAAAGAATTGGTTGCCCATGAAATGAGTCCCACTCTTTATCCTATTTTATTTGATCAAATCAAAGCTATTGTCGAAAAATTCTTTGATTTACTAGGCCAGGTGAGGTTTTTTCCCCCTCTTTTATATTTGGGGGGAGACTTCATTGAGTAATTTAGAAAGTATCAGTATTTTAAGTTTTCATTGTACCCTATTTATATATCTAGCAATAACTAAATAAAAAGGAACTATTATTATATATATCATTGTAACTTTTAAAAATATTTATATGCAAAAACAAAAGGCATTTGCTGCATATTTTCCTCCATAAATTATACTAAGCAATTTTTATTTTTAAACATTATCTGTAATCTGATTTTATTTTCAACTAGGAACATATTTCTTTATATTTTTAGAAGAAAATTATAAGTGGTGTAAATTTTGTGTTGCTTATACTTTATAAACTTTCTTCATAATAAAAATTATGGATATAATTTTTAGAATGTATTTTGCTAAGTTAGATAAAAATGTATTTATAAATAATGTATAAAGTGAATGTATTGATGAAAATCTGTATTTTCTATATTATTTATTATGTTATCTTGGTGTAATTTATTAACTGAATTTATTATTTAAATGAATACTCAAACAATATTAGATAGATCTTGTTTTATGAGCTAGTGAGTCACTTGCATTAGACTAGAGAGAAAAAATATATTTAAATTACAATTACCTGTTATTTAGAAATCATGTTTTCTTTTATTGCTAAACATAAGTTTATTTTTATAATTTACTTTTATGTTAATTTCTTCATAGGTAGTGGTAACAGAGCCAAATACACAGTTTATAGAGCATATAATATTCATCTTAAAAAGTGTCTTGGAAAATAAAGTTGATCATACTGCAGAGCATTTAGGAGTTAGTAGTATTGAAGGAATGATGTTAGCTATAGTGAGGTAATATTCATTTCTAATGTCCTTGTTTTTGTTTAATTTTGTCAATTGAAAGAAATAATTTCTCTAACTTTGATTTGGTTTCAGTTACTACACAATTACTTACAGATGTTTTTATATATTTCTGTAGATATGTGCGACATTTAGACACAACTGTACACGCTATTCAAATAAAAACAAAGCTTTGTCAACTTGTTGAGGCTATGATGATGCGAAGAGATGATTTAGCATTTCGTCAAGAAATGAAATTTCGTAATAAATTGGTTGAATATCTCACTGATTGGGTAATGGGTAACAGTCATCAGCTAGCTCCTCCTAACTCTGGAGATGTCACAACTTTAACAAGAGACCTTGATCAGGCTTGCATGCAGGCTGTTGCAGCTCTCCTAAGAGGTTTACCACTACAACCAGAAGAAAGTGATAGAGGGGATTTAATGGAAGCAAAATCACAATTATTTTTAAAGTAAGTGCTAATTAGATGTTATTTTATGAGTATACAGATATTATTTCTGTATTAAATTTTATTCCTTTAAGTAAAATTGTTAATTTTATTTGATGTTGTTGATTATTGCATTTTTTACTTACCTTTTTAGATATTTTTCTTTATTTATGAATTTATTAAATGAATGTGGAGATTCAACTGAAGAAAAAGATGTCTCACGGCATAGAATGAATGCTTCTAAGATGAGTGAACTCCGTACTTGTACCATTCAAGCCATGTCGAATCTTTTAAGTGCTAATGTTGATAGTGGGTTGATGCATTCAATTAGTAAGTTCGTTTTTGTAAAATGTTAATGCATAATTATAGTTGTTGTAGTATATTATCGTTTGCTAATTCAATTATAAAAACTGGAACAGTTCTTTCTATTTAACACATTAAATTGGTTTCCTCATAATTCTTGGTATTTTCTTTTCTTTTCTGTTTTTTAATTAAAAACCATTTCTAATTTTTTAAAATTCTGAATTACAGTGATTATGCAGATTAAATTGGTACATTTTAAAAATATTTAAACTAAAATTAAAAATAATCAAGATTTTTTTTTTTTTTTTTGTCTGTGATGATTTTGTCTGATTTCTGTGCTTTCTAAATCCAGGGTAATAATATACATGGGTGTAATTTTTCTTCTTTCCTTTCTTCTAGGTTTAGGTTATCACAAAGATCTTCAAACTAGAGCAGCTTTTATGGAAGTTCTTACCAAGATCTTGCAACAGGGTACAGAATTCGATATGCTTGCTGAAACTGTACTCGCTGACCGTTATGAACAGTTAGTGCAGCTTGTGACTATGATTGGGGATAAAGGAGAATTGCCAATTGCCATGGCTTTAGCAAGTGTTGTTATGAATCCTCAAATGGTAAGTTAAATTTATTGATTATTAATTAATATATTCTCTTTATTACTCACAGCCAATAAATGGTTTTAGTCTTGTCCTTTTCCTAAATTTCAGTATCAAAATAATTATGTTATACTATTGATCAGGCTGGCTCAATAATTTTTCCATCAGAGCTTTAAGCTTTTATAAAGCTTTCTAAATATTACCATGATTTCAAATTATGTCGGAATCACTAGCTTAAAATTTAACGTGATATTGTAAATAGGTGGGTTGTTAAGAAAAATTGTGATTTTTCAAATACTTAATTGGTTAATTAGAATTAATTTGTCACTCGTAAACACAATGTTTGAAATTTCACAAATTAAGCAATCAGACCATCACAAAAGAAAATAAAGCATTTTGTTGTGTCATTCGAAAATTTTCACAGTTAAATTTTATGTATTTTTAAATAATAGCCAGGTTTAAAATCAAGGGATCTAGCTGGAAATTTATTAGTTAGTGTTTGTGAATATAGAAATATTTACAAAAACGTTTGTTAGGTTTTAAAAGGCCAGCATTTTTCAAATAAATAGTTTAAAATACAAATAAAAAAAATTTAAGTTAATTAATATATTTGAATGATGAGATTTCATCATGCATAATTGTAGTAAAAAGTATATATATATCCTCCATATTCAAACATATCGAAACCAAAATATTGATATTACAGGAATACATTGATTAAAAATATATATATTTTTTTATTTACTCATTCGAACTAAGAATCATATCAAAGTGCCCATGAACAGCTCAATGAAATTGGTATTTATTCCCCTCTAAATTTTCCTTGGGGGGGGATAGAGTTTTAAACTAAGGGATTCCATAATCCATGATTTATGGTACAGATGAAATAAAATTAGGACTTATCTGTTATTTTCTGCCTGAAAAAAGTGTACAGCAACAGAGTGAAATATGAAATTAAGAAAGAAAAAAAAAAAAAAAAAAACTTTTGGCATTAATGGCAGATATTGTTATGTGAGACGTGGCAAACAGTTTATGGTTTTTCCATCAAGAGGGAACCAAAAAGGTAAAATGTTGAATGTTAGGTAAAATGTAAATGTTGAATTTTGGGTAAAATGTTGAACATCTGAATGTTTCTTGGCAGGAAAGGCTGTCATTGCAGGTGAAGGAAGGTTGATAGGGCCAGCACTTTCTCAGGCATACAAATGGGTCCTTTAATCCAATGAAGTATTAGTTAAAATTTGATGATCCTTGTTCATTTTTTCTAACAAAATTCTCCCGAGGATCACTTTAGGATTTTTCAGTTCTACTGAGACCACATTGCCTTCCTCCCATTCATTTAATCAGGAAAAATTGTTCTCTTCATCACCTGGCATGAATAATCAATGGGTGTTTGCTCCTGACAGACTGACCATACCATCTAACATAAATCGGGAATAGTTGGAGGGGGATAAATCTCTGTTGGTTTGTGTCATTTCTTCCACAACATCACATTACTTTCTTTTGTGAGGTACATTTCTTTCCCAAGTTGTCATCATAAAGATATGTACAAATTGTAACTCTCTCCTTTCTCTGAAACTGAGGTTTCGATTTTATATTATATATGGGCTTGGTTATTTTCGTACATCTGTTTGATGCGAGTTCATCAACCCTACAAAGAAATATTCTGTACTTGTTTTTCCAGACAGAATGCTGAAAGCACGAAATTTCCTGAAATGCAGAATTGAAGGGTCAAAAATTACATCTGCATTAAGCATGGATGGTCTTGTTATTCAGAAAACTTCAAAAAGATTTCTTAGAGAGAAAATGTTCAATGAACCATTTTCATCATAAACAAACTACACAGAAATCTAGGAAAGGAATTTTCACACTTCTATTTCTTAATTCAGATAAAACACAACAATAGCTTTTGCATATAAATTATATAGAACATGATTACAAAAAATATTCTCATGAGAGTAAGATTTATTTAGTTTTCAAGGAAAAAATTGCTGGCATCCTTCAATAATTTTGTTGGTTTAATTTTTAATTTAGTGAGAAAAGCAGCTTTATCAAAAAAGCACCTTATAAATTTTTTTAAAAAAAAGATATTTTTTAATACACTTAAAAAATAAATTGTGGAACAAAGGTTTTGTTGTTCAGACATATTAATCTTTATCAAGTCAGCAGTTGCTGATTTTTTAAAAATAAGAAATTATTATTGCATAATAAACTCACTAAAATTAAAATAAATTTTATTATAAAAATCAGTACAACAAAAATATATTGCTTGGCAATGATTGCAATTGGAACTTATGTAAATTTTCAGTTGATCGAAGTAGGTTTAGGAATCTAAAATAATATTGTTGCTCCCATCAAGTGTAATTATAGAAGAACATAGTGATAATTTTTGAAACATCTGTTTTGGTATATTATATTTCTTATGCTCAAGATACCCAGTTTTTTCATCGCTATAATTTGATTAATTAACTTTTGAAATGAATAAAACAAACTTTATTTTTGCATCTTATCAAATTTAAAAAATCATTTAGAGTATTTTATCAGTAAAATTTTGATATCCATTATATGCATGATTTATATGAGTTTGAATTTGAAAAATAAAAAAGACCAGTTCTATTAATTAGCTGATTAATGAAAATACACATCTTTTTGGCTACATTTTTCTTTAATTTTCAAACTATCTAGATTAAAAATATTTTCATTAGATTAATGTTTTAATTGGCAATAACATATCTCGTTTTCATGGCTCATGATTCTTAATTATCTCGGGCATGGTAAGATTTGATTGAAATCGTTCTTTTTTATAAATAAAGAAATTGAGAATATTTAATTCATTATATGTTTTGTTTATTTACTATTATATGTTAACAATTTAAGTAATTTCACAAAGGAATTTATGAAATGTTTTTAAAATTTATTTTAGGATGAGCTTGCTAGAGTTTTTGTTACCCTGTTTGACGGAAAGCATTTGTTAGCACAATTATTATGGAATATGTTTTATAAAGAGGTAATATACTTATTAATATAACAAGTGATTTAACAAGCTTGTTAACATTAAAAATTAAAGGCTTATAATACTTTAATCAATAATTTTATAATAAGAATAGCCTAATATATATATAAAAAAAGTGTAAAGATTGAAATATTTGTTTTTCTTTTATCTTAGATATTATAATAATATTTCAAAATTTTCATATTATTTTTAATTGAATTATTTCATTAAAAATAGAAATACAAAAGTTTACCACTTCCTTTTCTTTTCCCTTCACTAATCTTAGGTTGAAGTTACTGATTGTATGCAAACTTTATTCAGAGGTAATAGTCTTGGAAGCAAAATAATGGCATTTTGTTTCAAAATATATGGTGCTAGCTATTTGATGTCTTTGCTGGATCCATTGGTGACTCCCTTGCTAGATCAACCTAATATCAGCTATGAAGTTGACCCTGCTCGGTAAATAAAATTTTTTACTTAAATTAATTTAAAAGAATAATTTTAATAAAATATTTATTTTAATAGCAAGAATTTCTTAAATGTTTTTGTATTGCTAAGGAACCTGTCTTTTCTATTGTAGTCTTTAGTTTTTATCATTATAAATGTTAATTAAGTTTAACACATTCATGCCCATAAGTTAAAGTAAATTCAGAATCACACAAAAATAGAATTCTAAAGTAAACTTTCACCTGTAAAATTATCACACATCTTCTAAAATAATATGTGAATTAGACCATATGTGAATGTCTGATATGTGAATGCCACTATATGATGCCAATAATATATCACAATGATAAGAGAGTAAGAGAGAGGATATATAAGGAATAATGGCAAAGAAGTAAAATTGTTCACATGCATTTTGTAAGCCGCTCAGAGCTAACTCAAATAGTCGTGATGCAGATGACACATGTAGACGATTTTTACCTGGTAGAATTATTGGTCATCTCAAATAACGGTGTACACAGATGGCAGCGTCTGAGGAACTTGGAATCGCCCAAAGTGTCATTTCTAGGCTTTGGCAACAATTCCATGATTATGGAAATGTCAGTAAACATTGCAATACAAGTTACCTTCATGTTACAATGCTAAATGACAATCAGTATTTAGCAGTTACTGCCAAAAGAAGCAGAGCATCAGACTTGTCACGTCAGCTATCTGCTGCTATATTATAGGTACGGCTGGGGCCTCCAAGAAGAGTTCTTTCTCTCCTATGGGCCTGGAACAGCAGAAAAGAGGAAATGACTAAGTGATGGTTGCTTTTCACTTAAGTGTATTGCTTACATCCTTTTTCGTTCAGTTTTTTTTCCTTTCTTCATTAACTAAATTGTGCAAAATAGCTTTAAATTTAAGAGTAATTAACAACATTGTTACACTTTCTTTAGTTATTGATAAATTTATATAGAGCTATTAAATTTAATCATACATAAACAGAATAAACATATAAAATGTTTTAAATATATATTAATTGATTTTAAGCTCTGGTATTTTGCATAAAAAATAATTTCAAAGAATAATTATAAAACTGTTTAACATAGTATTTTTTTTTCTTTCTTTAAAATATTTTAATGGGTAATTTTTTAACACTAATTGAAAGTAAAAAATTTATAAAAATCATTGAACTTTAATGTGAAATTGATCCTTGAACTTTAACGTGAATTTGCGAGAGTCAGGTCACCCATCTGATTCTTTAAAAATCAGAGTTCCCTAAGAAACACCATAAAGAGGTGTTATTAGACTTTGCCTCTCAAAAAAACTTTTTTTTAATCCTTCAACAATTAAAATTCTATTATTAATATTAATACCTTGTCTCCATGAATACAACAAAGATGCGCTGGTAATATCAAGTTATTTTTTCCCCTTTACATAACTTTGCATTACTATTTTTGAACTTGGAATAATTATTTAAAAATATATTAATAAAAACAGATATAAATTTTTAACTGTGCTCTTTTATTCGTTGACATGTGTATAGCATATGCCTGCAATGAAATTTTAATATTTTTTTTTAATGCTGATCATATATTTTCTGAGTGGAGAAGACTTTCATTGTCTGTTAAAATAAATTTTAAAATTTTGAAACTTGCTACAAAAATTTTAACAATGTCTTCATCTGGATATGTCAACTTTCCTTTATCAATATCAAGCAAATATTTTTTAGCAACAAAGTTTGTCATTTCAAAAATCAATTCTTTTTCCACTGATAATAATTTTATACAGTCGCCACATTGCAAATAAGGTTTTAGCTTGTAAACCACATATTCAGAAAGATAAATATACAAAGGAATATTTTTTCATCTGTAAAATTATAGTAATCTACACTTTTATTTCAAATTCTGAGGTTGGAAGGGTGCCTCTTTTTCTGAAAAATCACAAAAAAAAAAAAAAAAAATCTTTCAAATGAAAAGAGCCATATTTTTTAATGCAGTTTTCGCAAGATATTAATTCTTAATTTTTTTTTTTCTTCTGCTTTTAAAATTTGTTTAACAGAAACAGTAAAGTTACCATCACACAGCTGTCTGTATTGACCTAATCTGCCTTCCATAGGATCAGTTTGCCAATTAAGACATAGCTATTAGGAGAAATTTGTGGCTGATAAATAATTATATCTCTCATTGTTTTGGTTGTATGTGTAAATGACAAAAGGTTTCCATGATCAATTTTCCCCCATTTCTTTTTTTGACCTGAAATAGAAATTCTTTTCCATTCATTTATCCATTTTAGGCATTTTTTCAGAAGCAATAGCCTATCATCAGAAATTTTTTCGAAAGGTTTATTATTTTCTTCCAATTTCTTATAACCTTTGCAAGGGCTTTTTGTAGTCATTATGCTCCACCATTTGTTGATTATTTCAATGAATTTAATCATTCCACGTAAGCAGTGTCATTCAATCTCTTTAAAGCTTTTGCATTTGTTAAATCAAATATTTTTAAACATAAGCCAACATTTTGCCTCTCAATATTGTTTGGATAAAAGGTTTTAAAAGTTAATTTATGAGTATATTTTCTGTATACCTAAAGATGCATGCATAATTTTACCAAAATTATTAAAAGAGGGAAACTAAAAGGTATTATTTGTTGTTTGCTGGTTCAACCAGTTATTTCGAATGCACTTGATAATATGCATCGAATCAAATATAATAAAAAAAAAAATTTCATTCTTAAGATTTGAATTTGGAATCCAGGATTTTAGTTCTCCTCCACATAGACTGGTGAACATATTTCTGTATATTCTATTATTATCTGAAATAATTGATTTTATTTTATATCCACATTCCTGTATTAATTAAAAAAAACTTTTTTTTTTTTTTTTGTCAAATCGAAAAGTTTATCAGCATTTAAATTTTTCACTGGTAATTAGACAGCAACATCTTTGTTTTTAGAATTAACTGATGAAATCGTAAATGTTTGCATACTTGAAGCTTTTTCTAAATTTTTATTTACTCTCAATACAGTTAGTGAGTTTGAATGGTAGCTAATGTGTGGTCTGATTATTATTTCATCTAGAATTAGGTTTACAGTCTTTTCAGATACATTCAGCTTCAAACATTTTTCTGGTAAATATGTTTTGTTTTCTGTACCATTCTTACTTGCCTTTAAAGATAATATAGAAGATATTTTTCAAAGGTTCACTAGGCAACACAAAAATGTCACTGGAACGTAATTCATTAAAAGCTGCTGAAGATTTTAGGAAAACTGAAAAAACCCAAGAAGGCATGAAAGGAGAATACCTTAAAGGCAGTGAGGAAGTCAATAATTTCAACTGCTCATGATAAACTTTAATAGCAAAATTAAAAGGATATGCTTTTTTTTTGTTTTTTTAATCAGTTAGGAGTTATTTTATATCAAGCAGAATATTTCTAAGGGAAGCATTTTCATTCATATCTTCCTTATTTCCTTCTTCTAAAATGAATTTCCTTTCTTCTAAAATGAATATTTATATTCATTTTAGAATCAATTGTGAAACTGGCTTTACTTTCTAAAGGAAGAGAATTGGGTTTTAATGTGTAGTAACTAATTCTTGAATCATCAATATGTATATTCCAAAAACTTTTGATTATATCTGTACGTTTAATTAAATCTTCAAAACAAGAAATAACATCTGAGTTTAAAAATTCTGTTATTTTTTTTTTTAATCATATCTTTGTAATTGAATATCATGCCGCATTTCAGGATCTTTTCTTGAAGATAATGAATTTTCTTGAGAATCAGAGAGATAGAGAGGCAAGTTTGGAAAAATGCAAGGAATGGATTTGGATTTCAATTTAAATCTTTTATGTTGTTTTACTTCCATATTATCATCAGGTAGTGTACGGATATATTCTTTAATTTCATCATCAGTTTTGAAGTGATGGATACAAGCAACCGATCTAGCAGTAGGCGTAAAATCTTTTCTAGATATTTTTTGGAGCCATTGTTCCTTTAGATCTGCATTATTGGGGAATTTAAATACTCTTGTGTTTTCTATAGTAGGAGAATAATTCGATTTGCAACCTGGTATACAGCGGATTGACAACTTTGTTATCTTTAAAGAATAATAATAAATAAAATCAAATTATTTATTCATTGAGCAAAAATAGTCAAAAGATAAATTTTAACGTTGTTCACATTTCCAAAGGGATAGGTTCCAAATAGTTGCATTATTTTTATAAAATAATGCTCTAATTTTTTGACATATAATCATAGTTTTATTTATCTGAAATAATAATGTTGTTCTTTCTGAACTTTCGAAGCTATTGACTTGTTTACAATTATTTTATAAAGTAAAATATTTCCTGCGAAAAAAGTTTTAAAAAAATTAAACGCAAGAAATTAGGAAAAGACACACACATACACACACACAAAAAAAAATAGTTTTCTGTAAAGTCAAAAAAATATTTTATAAGCAAACAAAATAATTCTGCTATTAGTATTACTCAAATTGAATTACATGAATCGTTAAGCTACTCGTGTTTACACTCTGCAATGAATAAAGAAAGTCTAATGCTAAGAGACAAGAAAGGATTATATAGTTAATGTATATTTCACATTAGAACTTATAATTCAAAAAAAAAAAAAACCTGCGAATATAGAAAAATAAATAATCTTAATTACTCGCATGATAATCAAGTGCAATACAGTACTTCCTTTTAGTAATCCAGAGGCCATGTCATAGAATTTTTATGAAAAAAATGCTCAAAAATCTTCACAATCACAAATGAATGGACGCTAGAGACGATTGACATCAACTGACCAAAGCTGAAGACTGTCCATCGTTTAGTTAAAACCGGTAATGGCAGAAACGGTCACTGTTTCAGGCCCATAAAACTTTTATTGCTCTCTTTATTCTTGGATGCCCCGGTACAGCACATTCAAGGCCAACCATGTACAAAAATTCGGGACATATTGGGATTTCTTCATTTTGGGGACATTTAGGAGATATGTTCCACTCATGGCAACTCATTGTCACCAGTGGTGAACATGGAATAGAAAATGAACATGCAATGTGGACATCGTCAAAATGGGCTTGTGTGATATTTTCTGACAAGTCTAGGTTTAACTTGTAATCTGATTCATGTCGGACTTTCTTATGGAGAACACCAGGCACCCGTTATAACCAAGAGAACATCATTGAACGACATTGGATTGCTCGTTTGGGGTTGAATTATACTGGATTCTATAACAGACCTGCATGTTCAAATTAGAACCATTGCATACCAAATTTATCGAGACATCATTCTGAAACAACAAGTACATTAGTTTAAGGCTGCCATGGGCACACAATTTGTGCTTATGGATGACAACACCTGTCCACCCCGTGCAAACATCGTTAACGAATTTATTCATTTTGAAGATATTACTTGCGTGGAATGGCCAGCATTCTCATCGAACTTGAAACCGAAAAACGTGTGGGACATGCTTGGCCGATGAGACGTAGACCGTCAAACACTTCCTGCATGTGTACTGTAACTTCAGAGAGCATTGCTTGATGAGTGGAGTAATCTTCCCCAAGATCAGCATGCCTGGGCAATGTATGGACGGTATTTCATCTGGGAGACATATAGTGTATTAACAATCATACCAATAATACCATGTAAAGTTAAGTTTTTGTAATTACTCCAGGGGACAAAAATCATGATTTTTATGAATGGTATCATACATACGCCTTCTTTTTTTGTTCTTTATCTTTTTTTTAATAAATGGGCTGTAGGAATAAGTCATGTTTTATTTGTTTCTGGGCCCTTATTTGCCCGAGCTGGCATTATTCTTAATTTTTGAACATGAGTGTAAAATAATAGTATTTTATCATCTTCCTTAATCATATAATACTATTATTATATTCTTTTTCTTTATATTAGTTAAATTGTTTCATGCTCACTATTACTTTTGAATTAACTTTACAGGAGAGCTTAACAAAACATGAGCTAATAGGATTTAGTATTATTATTTTTGAAACCACGTTTCCTAGGATACTTATTGAATTAGATTCAAAATACAAAATTCCAGGCCTGATGCATGTATTTTATAGGTTATGTAAAAATTCATCCAGCCTTTCTAATGTTATTCATTAACACACACTAATGTATATATACATATATTATGTGTTCAGTTTGAGAAGCATGGAACCAGAAGCCTGAGTTTGAGTAATTAAAAAATATTTTTTTTTTTTTTTAGAATACAGATAAATTGAAATTATTTTATATATATATATATATATATATATATATATATATATAATATGTAATACACACACATTATTGAAATTACTAGCTCACTGAATATTAATTATATAGCAGTTATAAATTTTTATTATCTCAACCGAACATTTTAGTTTTGTCCTGTCTCTTGATAACTAAAATTATGTTTCTTTTATATTCCTTTTGCATCTTCAAATTAGTATGAAATGTTCATCTCTATATAGGAATTTTTGAGAGTTGATAATTTAATATTTCATGTATGTTTATTACTTTAGTACCTCTCTGTGTAATTTTCCAAGAATATACTAATATATATATTTTTTTTTTCTCATTTTGTTGTAGGTTGGAAGAAGGGGAAGATGTTGAAGAAAATAGACGAAATTTGCTATCAATTACACAAAAAGTTTTCAATGCTATTATTTCATCTGCAGACAAGTATATTTTTAATTTTTATTCCATAAAAATAATCAATTTTTTGTATTTTGTGTTGCATTCTTTTAAAGTAACTGAAGTTTGATTGTTAACTTGATTTTTAATATTAGGTTTCCTCTGCAATTGCGAAGTATGTGCCATTGTTTATATCAGGTTTTGAATAAACGATTTCCTAATTTTCCACACAATATTAGTGCTGTTGGTACTGTTATATTTTTGCGTTTCATCAATCCTGCAGTTGGTAAGTTTGTTCCTTGGTTATTTTTGTTTTGAAGCATAAATAAAAATTAATGCATGAACTTTTGAAACCATTTTTAAAAACTTGAAATTTGTAATACTTATCCTTTATTTACTTTGAATTACTATTAGGTATTTGTATATTTTATATTTGAATTATTTATATAGTTCATAAAAGGATCTAATCTTAGAAAGCATCTCAGCTGATTCAGTTATTCATTTTTGTTGTTGTTGTTGAAAATAATAGATTTAATGAATGAAATTCTGCTTTATGTTAATTTTTTTTCCCCCTTCTTTTTTTTCAGTTTCTCCATTTGAAATGGGAATAGTGGAGAGGCAACCGTCTCCTCGTACCAAAAGAGGATTGATGTTGATGTCAAAAATTCTACAAAACATCGCTAATCATGTAGAATTTAGCAAAGAACAACACATGCTTCCATTCAACGATTTTTTACGTGCAAATTTTGAGTTGGGACGAAGGTAAGCTATTTTTAAACTCGTCAATTTATGGTTCAGGATTTAAATTTATGATTAATTGAAATTAAGGATTAATTCCTGCTGTTAGCATATTCATGCTAATTATTTCTGCTTATAAAAATTCTAGCAGAATTATGTGATTTCAAAACTTTTATGACTTATAAGAACACCAGATCTGTGTGTAGAATTGCATGAATTAGCTTTCTATGTAATTATCAACTACTGAATATCCTATTACTTATTGGATTGTTAATTTGTGAATTCTGTATGTGCTTTGTATACATCTTTGCATTCATGGTGTATACTAAAATGAAAATAATTATAATAAATAATATTTAGTTATTAAATACAGGGTAGTTATAATTAAAGTTCCATTTTGAAATGGTCATAAAATGAAAACCATTGGACCAAATGTTATCAAACTTGGTAATAGTTTAAAGAAGATCATGAAAAATTCTTTTCGGGCAGAAAAAAAAAAGTTTAAAAACTCACCACCCAAGGATATGGCACTGTATGCATTATTTTAAAACAAAATAAGACATGAAAACATTTGTTTAAAATGTATTTAATAGTTTCTGAAACAAAACTATTTGTGGGCTTATGCAAAACTGCAATGTCTTGTGATTGGCTTATGGCATGAAGAAGCAAATAATTTATGCAGATGCACTTTACACATCATTTGGTTTTTCCAGATAAAAGTGAGCCTGTTTGTTAGAGTTCTCATTGTTACGAATCTACAATGTCTCTAAACATACAAGACCCTTGCTTTTCTTGTTAATTTTTATTATGAATGTGATATCAATGAACAGCATGCTTTGCAAAGGTATTGTTCAATAAGTGGAATATGCCAAGGGCCAATGATATCTCAGGGTTTGAGGAAAGTAATGGCAAAGTTTGAAGCCATGGATTTGTTATCTGTTGCTCTTGGGAGGGAAAGAAAAGCTGCTTCTTTGGAATTCTAAGGAGGTTGTTGCATTAGCAGGGGAAGAAACAACAAGGGAAAGCATACATAGTACATCTAGTGTATGTGTTATCACATGTCAAATGGACATACCATGGAGTACGGTATATAAAATTGTCTGTAAAATTCTGCAGTTCTACCTATACAAAATCAAACATGTTCATGAACTTCAACGTAATGATGCTGCTGCAAGAGAATCTTTCACTTTGGAATTTCTTGCAGAGTTGGAAATGGATGAGCACTGGCCATGGAACATTTTGTGAACAGATGAGGCCCATTTTTACCTAAATGGCAGAGTTATCACTCATAATTGCTGGATTTGGGCCAAACAAATCCCTCAGGTTATCTATCCAGTTCCATCGCATTCTCCTAAAGTCATCGCTTGATGTGATATGACAGCTAGTTTCATAATTAGACCATTTTTCTTTGAAGAGCAGTCGATAGCTGAACCTATTACATGCAGTGTAACTGCAGCTCGCCTAGAGTCAATGTTAAGACGTTTTGTGATAACCAAACTTCAGCAACATGGCATTTTAGACACCACAATTTTTTTGCAGCATGGGATCCCACTGCACATTGGTATATGTGTCACACAGTTACTTAAGCAATATTTAAAGGATTATAGGCCAAAACTTTCCCACTTCTTGGCCATCCTGATTACCAGACCTTAACCCCTGTGACTTCTGGCTATGGGGTTATCTCAAAAGTACTGTTTATAGTGATAATCTAAACAATTGAATTGAAACAGTGGAATTGAAAGGTGCACTACACTGACATGTGTGTAACATTCCTCCTGATATGCTAAGAGCTACTGTTGAGAATGCAATTTAACTTGCTTTCAGAAAATGGTGGGCGCCACATTAAATATGTTTTGTAACATGTTTCACAAATGATTAACCGTGTTTTAAAAGGATGTTTTCTTATCCTATTTTGTTTAACAATATTACATGCAGTGCCATTTTCCCCTGTAGTGAATTTTTGAACTTCTTTTTCTTTTCTTTTTTTGGCAGAAATTAAATTTCCATGACCCCCTTTAAACTATCGCAGACTTTGATAATATTTGGTCAGTACTTTTCCTTTTATGACCATTTCAAAGTAGAACTTTAATTATAACCACCCTGTATATTATATGTGAATCTTTCATTTAATATTATCTTAACTTTAAGTTAATCTTCTACAGTAGAAGCCTGTAGAAGATTTAAAAATCTATTTAAAAACATTTTTTTTCTGTAATTTTTATATTTTATCAGTTCATAATATTTACAAAGATTTATTTTAATAGATGGGTGGTGCAGATAACTTCTGACCTAGAGTCAGTAGACCAAGCAAGTCATAGTTTGTCTTTTATCAGTGATGCAAATGTCCATGCCCTTCACAGACTTTTGTGGAACCATCAGGAAAAGATAGGAGATTATTTGTCAAGTTCCAGAGACCACAAAGCAGTTGGTCGACGACCTTTTGATAAAATGGCTACTTTGCTAGCTTATTTGGGACCACCAGAGCACAAACCTGTGGATTCACAGTATGATATTTTTCATATTATTTTAAATGTAACATGTTTTGAAGCTTTATTTTTAATTATACTTTTTTATGAATATTAAATGACCATGTATTCTATATTTTTCATTCAAGTTTTCATTTATTTTCATGATGTAAACATGTAAAAAAAATAATCTTATTAATTGCATTACTCATCTATATTAATACTTTCTTTTATATGCACAATTTTGTTCTTCCAACTTCTTTTGTTAATCAGTTTCACTTAAAAGAACTTATCCTCCCCCCCCCCCCTTGCACTTAGCATAATCTCATTCTTTGCTGATTTTTAGGTCACTTTTTTTTCTGATGTTTATATTTTATTTGCCTTTGATAACATTGCTTTAAAAAATGGAGCAGTGAAGATACATGTAGAAGGTAATAGTATTTTAATTAAATGGCAAATATTCTGAGAAATTCTACTTTTACAAACACACAGGAAAATATATTTATTGAGGGAATTGTGTATTCTCACATACCTTTCACAGAAACGTTCGTTAAAGTTAGTTAGTTCAGAAGTAGAAAACATTAGTTTTCAACCTCATATAAGATTATAGTATGTTAACTACAATAATAGGCATGTATGAACAATTGCTATGTTTTGGTAAGTTTAACTGAAATGCAATGAAAAGGAAAGGGGTAAAATACCCATTAAGCTTATTCTTTGGAAAGTTTAGTTTAATTTAGTTATATTAACATTCCATTTTAAAGCAACACTAGAGCTATTTTGGGGTGGACCTCATAATTTTGAACCACAGTCAGATGATGAGGACGCCTCATGAGCTGGCACATCACTCTCCAAACTTCCACACCACACTTATTCAGTAGAAGAAAAGAACAGTTAGGTGAAACTATTTAAATATCATGTATTGTTGGGTCAGTGTCATTTAATTCTTAAAGTAAATTAATATTTTAAGTAATTTAGAAACACAAAAAATTGTTTTCAGTTGTTCAACTTGAGCAACATATATATTTATGTATATCTTAATTGAAGACCAACAAATAATTTTAATATCTTGCACTCATATTAAATTTTCTTAGATTTTTTTTTCTATTATTAGAAGCATTAGGTTAAAGGCATTAACAAACCATTAAAATATATAATATTGAGTGTTTAATCAAATTTATACTATCTATACATTAAAGCATACATTGCAGAACTTGCATTGAAGAACTTCATCTCTATAAAAATGTTCGGCCTTTTCTTCGGAAAAATCTATTAAGATGAATTTTGATACTTTCCTAGAAATCATATTTTTTAATTCTTTTTTTCAAGAATAAAGGAAATAATTTGATGGTATTGCAATATGGGTCTACGTGGATACAATTTACTAGCATAAAGGCTTGCTTTGTTGTAATAGGAAGATATTCAGTTTTGGAAAATGCAGATCATTTGTGAATATGTTCTTTTGTAATATTGTTTACAGTACTTCATTTAAGTGATTGATTGAGTTTCTACAGATTATTCAGTTGTAGCAACTCAAAGATACCTTGAAATTCCTCCAAATGCAATCATTTTTGTCAATGTTATCTTAAACAATATATATTTTTTAATTTCTTATAATAATATTCTGGTGATTCTTATAATAATATTCTTCTTTTAATGATGTATGTTATTATGATAATAGCCATTGTAAGTAACAAGTTCTTGAATGTGACAGTTTTGTTTAGATATTGTTGTCTCATTTTCATTGGCTATCTGAAAGATCTTTCTTTTGTTTGGGTATTATTAATCTTAAATATCGGTCTTTCTAAATCTCAATCTTTCTCCCTGTTTCTCCCTGAATCTTTACTCATGTATGACTTTATGTATTTGAATAGTCTTATGAAGCTAATTAACCTGGACATAGAAATAAGAAAAAAGTTTATTTGGAATTGTGTTCTGACCTTAAAATCCAGTGTCCACTTATTAAATTACTCAATGGCCAGTGTTGTCTTTTTCTAAATTTTATAATAACACAGCTCAAAACATTAATCAATATGAAAAGAATTTTAGTTATTGTGGGTTTGGAAATATAAGTTGCAATATAAATTACCCACGTCAGTAGTTACAGAAATCCTTTCAGCGTATGCCGTGGATTCTTTTTTTACATTTTTGATCACATGACCAGTTGGGAGTGTGCATGCATCAACATCCTGCCCAGCCTTGCTATATTCACGTGCAAGAACTTTTTCACATGTATCAAAAATCGAATTTAACACAAGTAAATAAAATACTACATAAATATACAATACATGTTTCTTATACAATTATTTTGCATATTAATTATACATTTCTAAAATATTTTTCAGTTAATATCAATGCTAGTTAAATATATGAGTAAATAACATAATAAAAAACACAGCAAATCACAATAGTAAATAAATGCATTTTGAATTGAATAAATAATACAAACTAAATGTACTGAACAAATGCAATAATTTTAGAAAATATTTAATTTTTAATAGGCAGTAGACTCAATTTATTTGTGGATCTTTTGTAAATACCCTTATTAGTTTTAACATTTACTACTCTCACTTTATACTTTTCAGGAAAAATTATGCACCCCATTAACTATTTACAAAGAGGGAAATTTTTTTCCTAATTAAGACCATGTCTTCTATTTTTATTTTCTTTATTAACTGCCATATTTTTATTTGTCATAAACTATTTAAATATGAAAGACTCTATCTCTTCCAAATTGTTTGGACTGACTTGGTAATTCTTTGCGAAGCATTAAGGCGATTTGACTCAAGATCTGTTAGAGATGTTTTAACTATTGTTGTTATTGGCCTCTCAATTAAGAAATGTGCTGGTATTAGCATTTCTAAGTGATCAGCATCAATTGAAAGTGGCATAATAGGATGAGAATTTAGAATCGCTTCGATTTGAGTAGTCATTGTTAGCAGTTCTTCATAAGTAAATTTCGAGCTTCCTGCTACGCTTTTGAAATGGTACTTAAAGGCTTTGATATTTGACTAACACAGTACTCCCCAATTTGGACATCTAGGAGGTATAAAGGTCCATTCAATATCTTCTTCTGCAAAAAAAAAAAAAAAGATCATATACGGACTCATTTTTGTTTTTAACCAATTTATATAAAGATCTTAATTCTCTGTTAGTCTCTGCCATGCTAAACCCATTATCAGAACAAAAATCTTATGACATTTATCCTTTCTGGAAATTCGGCATAGCTATCAGAGCTTCAGATGTGAAATCACTGATTATCTCAGGGTGTATAGCCTTTGTTACTAAACAAATAAATATACAAATATACACTTTAATTTCAGAATCCTTCCTTTGATATTTATTTTTGATTAAAATTGGTGTACATAAATCTATTCCCATTCAATTAAAACTTTTTCTGGAGTTATTCTTTCCCTTAGCAAATTGCCCATTTTTTGAGAATACTCTTTAGGATTATTTTTAAAGTAAATAACACAATACGGTTATGCACAATTTTTTTTTTTTTTTCCATATATATCTTCCATAAATAGGTCAATATTTTTGTCTTACCCGAAAAATTAAATGCTGAGGTCCTACATGAAAACACTTTTCATAATACTTTACAATACTTTTAATTAACTTAATAATAATTTTAATTAACCCTTCTGATGTCAGTGCACCCTTTTTCTTCTTTTGGTTTCTGCAATTTGAAATAAACCTGAAAAGATTACTTAATATTTGAACTATAGTTAGAAATCTTTTCTACAATTAACAAGATAATCGAAAAATGCTTTGTTAGAGTTTAAAGTTGAAAAACAATATAAGAGTTCTCAGATTTAAGTTCAGGTAAGTAATCTTTTTTTTTTTTTTTTTTTTTTTTTTGCTCTGGACACTCAAAGAGTTTCAGGAAGTTCATCAGATAATACAAATGGTGGACCATTCCACCACTTATTTTCACATATAAGAGAGTTAACACTGCTACCATTGCCTCAAGTCGAGGCAATGTAATACTTTTCAGTTCCACTGGACTGAGTCATCTAGAGAAGTTTGAACGGTTATCCTTTCCTAGAAAAGGAAATCAAGTATTGGGATTTGTCATCTCTTTTATTTTCTGAACTCTATTCTTTACAAATTGTTTCTACTTTCTATATGAGCCTTTAATCCAATATAGAACTATTTTGTAATGCATCCAGTGAAACACAGTAAAGCCCTTTTTCTGGCTGCTGATTCCTTGAACTTTGTAGATCAGACAAGCTGATACCAATGCTCCAAGAAGCTCAAGTCAAGGCAATGTAACTTTTTTTAATGGAGACGCTCTAGTTTTTGAAGTGACGAGGTTAACAGACACGTTGTCTTGTTTCTTTACTTTGACATAAAGTGAAGCACCATAAAAAAGTTTTGAAGCGTGGCAAAATACATGAATTGTAGAATATAGAACTAATCTTGGTAATGGCAATTCTTTACATCACTCCAACCACCTTTCTACAATTTGGTGGTCGGGGCTAAAGTTTCGTCAAACATGATATCCTTTTCCCTAAGTTCTTGGATGTGGCACTTGACTCTAATAATATAGGATATAAATATTTTTTCGTGGCTTGGGTCAAATATTTTTTCGATGCCTTGCAAGAGGGATCTTTTAGTAATTTCATTGGCAGGAATAAATTCCATTAGACCTGTATCCGGAGTGAGGCAATCGTCCTGAGTTTGCCAAGCCATACCTAACACTTTTGTCTTGTTACTTCTTAAGCAGATGGCAGTGTCAATGGAATAAGTGTCGAAACCCTCTGCTACCGACAGATTCATCAAGGTAGAGTTATTGCTGGTCCATTTTCTTATTACAATTCCCGCTTCATGATATTGTTATCATGGCGTGAAATAAGAAGAGCCTCTAAACCTCTTCTCGAGTGTCCGACACGAAATCTAGTCATCTACATACATGTAAGAGTCTAGATGTTGTATAGCTGTAGAATACTCTTCTACATATTTATTAAGGTAATGTTTCACTGTAGTCGCAACTAGAATCAGACTAGCATTTACGACAAAAATCACTCGGTTAAAACGATAAACTTCAAAAACTTTTTTTTTCTAAATACGAGGATTACTGAGTGTCTATAAAAAACGCGCTGCAGCCTTATGTTCATCCGCTAAGCAAATTTGAAAGCAACCTGTAGAATGTCGGACGATATTGCTATTCTGTTAAGCCTAAAATTTATTAACACATCTAGAAGTTTGGATATAAATTGGTTCCCGGCCACAAGCAATCATTCAAAGAGAGCTCGTTTGCTTGATGAGATGTAGCATCAGATACTATGCTTGTAGAAGTTGTGACCCTACCTCCTTTTTTCACTACTTGATGAGGCAAATAATAAATTGGCTTATCTTTACAAAATTCAAAAGTATCTACTTTTTCTATTATGCCCTTGTTTAGACAATGCTGAATAGTTTCTTCATATTTTGAATGAAGATCTGTATCCCTATGTAATTTCCTCCATAAAATTTAAAATCGTTGTTTAGCTACTATTAGATTATCTGACAACTCTTTAATTTGTTTACGGTAGGTAATTCCACAATGCATCTGCCGTTGTTGTACTGCACGGTGTCATTAAATACAGAGTGTCCATAAAAGAACTCTTTTAAGATTTAAAAAAATCATATCAAGTTAACGATATAAGTTTAGTCACATCAGTTAATTTTAAAGAGAAAGCGGTAGCTCGTCAAATTTTATTCACCCCGCTTTCAGTTTATTTTTTCAACACTAATTCGTTCAGTTTATTTTTTCAACACTATTTCGTGCGTCATTAACTTTGAAGTAACATAGCAGAGGCTCATTCTATAGTGCAGTGCGGTGGCGATAATAAAATATATAGTGCAGTGCGGACGCTATAACAAAAGGCCCATTATGTTATCTGGCTTATAAAAACTGGATCTTTACCACTGTACGGCGGAACTTTCGACGCGAGTATGGTGGTATTGCACCTACGAACAAAATTCAGAATGTAAACCATCTAAGGATAATCACTTGTTTGGCAAACATCACTTCAAACATGCTGGCTAGAACATTGAAAGAGGTTGAATATCGTTTGGTTGTGTGCCTAGCCTTTGGTTGTGTGGGCACATATTAAAATCTATTATATGGTAAAAATCTTGATAAATTAACTTTTATTACATATATATATAACATTAATCTAATTATGTAATTGAATTTTAAAAATCTGCATCAAAATCCCAGAGTTATTTTTATGGACACCCTGTATTTTTAAAGTCTGATCTTCACGGATGCATGGATCATCTCTTTTACCTAATGGTTCAAGATCAAAAAATTGTTTTAATGTGTTATCTATAGAACTATCGTTGAGAAAAAAAAAAAAAAAAAACACGAACCTAAAAAATTGCTAGTTTTCGTCTCTTCTAGTCGCCCACTCGCAACCCAACCACATTCTTTCTAAAAAAAAAAAAACTCATTCATCTTGTAAACATTATCTTTCATTATTCTAAAGTAAACATCCGCATTCAATAAAGCATGGATCTCTTTTGTCTCGAAAAGCTGTAGATAAGGTAATTCCAAAAATTTAGGAATTTTTATTTCCCAAACATCTAAAGTAGCACCTGTTTTCTGCTACAAGAAATTCTGTATTTTCCATAAAGTTTTCATTGTAGTTTGATGTTAGAATATTCCGCTTTCCTTTTACATTTTATTTTGTTGAATTAAGCCCGCAGAAACTGAAGTTTGTATTTTTTTTTTTTTTTTTTTCTAGCTTAATTCCAAGAATTTCGCTCATTTTCCTACTCAAAATATTTATATTTGATGCGGAGTCAAAAATGCCAGTGCATTTTAATAAAGTACTATTTTTTATTCTAAATGAAGATATTTCCAATAAAACATTTTTTTTTTTTTTTTTTTTTTATGAGGCAAGCTATTTAACACTATACTGCAGAGTGCAGAAGGATTTTGTGTTCCCCTGTTAAGAGTTCTGTTTCTTTATTTTTTACTAGCCACCTTCGGCGACCAGCGTTTCGCAAATTTTAATGCTCGGTAAAATTTTCAATTAAATACTTTACGTAATTTATCTTTTAATAGCTTCTTCATTAAATATTTTTAGGCTTCAAATTTCGATAGTCATATAATTCACTCATACTATTATAAAAGCTTTAAGCCGTAATATATTCTGTATATCTCTTAAAAGAGTCGTTTAGCATTTAAGTCTTATTTGCACTACAGAATAATTTTCATAATTTACGTAGTTTCTTAAGAATTATTCCACAAAAATTTCTCAGATTCGTCATAAAATTCAGTTTTTAATTTTACTTTTAAAAGAATTTAAATGACGTTGATAACAATATTTTATTTTGTTTTGATCTATAAATATACTTCAAAATATTATGAAATCTAAATTTTATACAACCTTTTGGTCTTAAGGATTCTGCTAAATATTCTTGACTCTTCAACTTTTTAATAAATAAATCAATGTTTCTATTTTCTGCAATGAAATCTGATCGATTTATGAAGATTTGAATATAATAGTTTAGAACAATCAACATTTTCATAAACTTCGGCAAATCAGCCTTGAGCGTCCTTGGCCGCTGATTGGGGTATCATCTTTGAGTCGGTCGATGAAGTGGTCTAAAATCACCCATTTTTATTGAATAGTGATATTTAAATTTTCATAGATCATTCAGTTTTAGTGGCTGATTTAATTGATTGGAGTGCAACTCTTTTTATTTAAAATATTAGTGTCTCAAGAATATTTTGTTAAATATGATTCACAGAGGATCTAGATAAAAGCTAAACATTCATAATTTACTAGAACATTAATTGGCTCAAGTGACATAAAATATTGAAGCTGATTTATTAATAATGTAGATATTGGAAAAGAATAGAAAATTTTGACTTGCCTTTATTTTTTAGAAAATATATTTCTTATTTATTTCCTGACACGTGCTGAAAATTACGCTTTTATAGGTTTGCAGCAATATATATACATATATTTTAATTTGAGCTTTTGTCAATGTGATGACAACTCGTTGATAAAAACTAATTTTTTTCCCATCCACGTGAAAAGTGCTGGTGCAGATTAAATTTTATTTTGTGCAAAATGAATTGTTGAAAAATATGGTTAAAATGTTTTTTTTTTTTTTAAATTCATTAAAAAAGAGGAACCTAATTTATTGGTTAAAACTTTGGTATTATTAAAAAGGTAATATTTTGAACTTGATGTAACATTTTTGTGCGATAATAATTTCGGAAATTATCGAGAAAAAAGCCAAAATTTCGCTTATTTTTTTAATTAATCAAAATTTTAATTAAAATAAAATTGTTCCGAGATGCACATTCCCGGCCTCCAATTTATACACGTGCCAAATTTGGTAGCTGTAGGTTGAACGGCCTGACCTGTACAATGCCAACACACATTCTGCTTTATTATAAGTATAAATGTAGATAGATTTCTGACTCATCGCAAGAAGTGATCTTATTGTTTAGATTATCTGAGATACATGGCTTTCGCTTCTCGTTTGCCTGTCTGAAATAGATTGTTTTAGAATGCAATTGCACACGTACTTACAATTACACTCATTCTTTTTATGGTTTTTTTACGGAGAATTCAGACAATTTTTACAGCCTTACTAAAAAATCTTTTTTGTGTAGTTAATTCTAAAAATTCTATACATCGATACACCGGATGTTGATTTTTTTCACAACAAATTGGACAGCTTTTATTGTCATTATTTTGTTTTACTAGAAGAATTTTAGTTTTTGTCGAAAATTTAAAAGGTTATTATTCATCACTGGTTTTGTTTCGACTGTACATTTCTGATTAACGATAAAAGCACGGCTTTTCTTTGTTCTAAAAAGATAATGAATTGTTCAGATGTTGGAACATCTGTTGCTTTTTGGCTTTGTTCAAAATTATTTGGAGATTCTTTATCAATTTCTTTAGCATAATATTAACTAACAAAATATCAAACAAATCATTTAGTTCGTATGTAAGTACTTTTAAAGCTTGCAGGTTTTTCTGAATGCAGTCAGTCATTTCGCTGATTTCTGTAGGATTTTCGTGGTTTTTTTTTTTTTTTCCTTAAAATTTAATATTCGCTGAACATGAATTTCAATAATTGGTCTTTTATTGTCGTATCGCGATTCCAGGGCTTCATATAAAGAAGTAAAAGTATCAAATGAAGATACAAATTTTTTAACTTCATTAGAAAGACAAGAATTCAAATAGCATAGTTTCTGTGACTGCGCCAATTGTTCATTAGATGTAATCAAATCATCGAATTGACTTTTAAAGTTATTAAATTGTTCATAGTTTTCGGAAAATGTGAAAAGTATTAAGGTGGGATTTTAGTTGGTATATTTAAAGATTCAGCTTCATTTCTGGAAGTTGCAGTCACGGAAGATTTACAAATAGAATTTATTGAAGTTTTGATTCTTACCTCCAAATCCTCGAGGCGGACATCATGTTGTTCCAAATCTTGTTCTAGAACTGTTAATTCAACTGTTGTTACATTATCCAATTCAAATGAATTTCGCCTTAGATTGTCTATATTTTGCTACAGCTGGTCGATTTTCTTTAATTTCACTTCCAGATCAGTCAAGTTTATGTCTTTCAACACTTTATCAAGACAGTTTCTTTCAGGGACGTTTTGGCTTTATTTAATGTATTTATACTATCTATGACTGGGCTCACGTTCGACTGGACCATAAAATAGTCTCCCTTAAAATCCAGCGTTCATTTGGTAAATTAAATAACGGACCGATGTTGTCTTTTTCTAAATTTTTTAATAACACAACACAAGAATACATAAAAGATTAATCGATATAAAAAGAACTTTAATCGTTGTGAATTTCGAATTATAAGTTGCAATGTAATAACCCACGTCAGTAGTTGCCGAGTCGCTCCCAACCGGTCATGTGATCACATTCGTGATCACCGGTTCGTGATCATGACCGGTTGGGTGCACATCTGCGCCAACAGATTGCACATATCAAAGGACTGATATGGCCTTTAACTGAAACATAGTATATTTTGTCTGAACATTTGCACATTACACTAACTCGCACATCATTGAATATAAGTTCCAATCCACTAGTCAATATGATGTCAATTATTATAGTTATCATATCAAACTCAGTCTGAATTATATATTTCTTTTGAATTTTGAGATATTTTAACTAAATATTTTGTCTGCAGATAATAGAGTCACATATAAAGCGAAATCTCTCTTAGTAGCCACTCCTCCATTCAGAGAAAATTTGACCACTCATAGAGGGTGGCCACTTTGAAGCGTTTTACAATTCCTATAATGCATAAACAAGTCTGCATATTTAAAAGGAAGGGAGACTCATTTAAAGAGAAAATAATCCTTTTTTTGTACATTTTATTGTAAAATAATATAAGTTGACTCAAAATGAACATGCGGCAAGAATAGAAAGACCACGAGCATTAGAATCAGAAGACCAAAAATTGAAGCAACTGTTCTTAACAAAAAATCGAAAGGAGAAAATGTGCTAATTCCACGCATTCCTATTATTCTTACCAACACTCTTTTGATTTCAAACAACTGCAGTTCCCCACTCGACTTGTATTCTTGATGACCATCAATAAGATTCATAAGTTCAATGACTTCAGTTGCGGATTGAACCTTGAAAAGCCATGTTTTTCACATGGCCAGTTGTATGATGGATGCTCACGAATCAGAGAGCCAAGAAATATATTTGTTCAAACACAAACAAAGGATAGTGTCCACTCTAACGCACTTAAAAAATGATGTTTACAAAAATGGAATAAATATTATTTATACTTCTCCTTTATATATCATTCAATTTCAGTGAATGTATTCATTGTCGACAAGAAAATAAATATAATTCTTTCTATCATTCCTAAATAAACAAGATAGTTATTTCAAATATCAAATGATATTTCCAGAATTATTTCATCCGCTGCGGCAATGTGGCGGATACCAGATAGTATATATATATGTGTGTAATACTTGATTCAGTATTTAAATAATTATTTTAACTTGATCAGGATTTTTATATGTATATTAATTTGTAGTTATTTAAATATTTTTTTTTTATTTTTGATTTAGTCACAATATATAGTAATAGGTTCACTTTAAATTACACTTGTATTTATGTTGCTAATTAAAAGTATATTGTATACTTCTTTGAAATCACTCAGGTTCAAATAGTAGTTGAGCTGGCATAGCTTAACATTTATCTCCTTAGTTATTATTTATAGAGGTAAAGTTTCAATTACACTGTAAGATTTCTTGTGATAAATTATCTTTCTTCTTCTGTTGCTGCTTCTTCTACTACTACTACTTTTTTTTTTTCATTTCTTATTTCTCTAAATGTTTTGCATTTTTAAAAATTTTCTTAAATGATTTTGTTTACCCATCCTGGCATATTAATTATATTAGCATTTTCTTATTTCAGTGCGATTGTGAATACTTATATATAAGTGAATTATAGCAAAAATATTGAAGGATTTCATTTTCTTTTCCTAACTGTTCTGTCTTATAAAAAATGTTAATGAATATTCTTGTGAAACAAAACGGAAGGTAATTTTAAATATGGCTTTCAAACAAATAAAAGAGTTTAAGATAAAGTATAGTAAATTTTATAGAAAAAATATTTAGGAATTTAGTTTTCTATTCCTAACTCTTCTATCTTATAAGCTGCATCAAAAAGAAAGAAAAAAAAAATGTTAATGAATATTCTTGTGAAACAAAACGGAAGGTAATTTTATCTATGGCTTTCAAATAAATAAAAAAAGTTAAAATCTTTTATAATTTAATTTTCAAAAACATTTCATGTTTGAATTTTCTTAAAACGACATAAAATCATTGGCATTCTGTGCTATGTATTGTTTGCAAAAAGTGTATTAGAATTATGACTACAGTTGATTCTGAAATTTATTTTGCTACTATTTATTTTTAGATCCAAAATAACATGATTATATGACTTTATTGACAAATTCTTATTTGAATATTTTGCATTCCTTTAAAAAAATTTGACAGATATTGGAGTTTTTATTATTTTAAAAAATTGCATATAAAAGATTTTGAGTTGTTGAAATTGCATTTTTTTTTTCCCCTTTCTTTCCAAATATGGGAAATGTATCTTGAAAACCTACTTAGATCCATGTTGCATTATGCATTACAAAGCAATGCTACTAATTTTGAGTCTATTTAATTAATAATGATGGGCATTTTCCTCTTCTCTGCATGAAATTCATGACTGTGTTGGCGTAATGTAATTAATCTGTTGACCGTATATTTAAATGATGAGTTATCCTTTCTTATTATAGGGTCCATTCATTAACTGACTTCTATGTTAAGCAAGGAACTTCTCTATTATTTACTATGGATTTAAAAGGGCTTAAAGTCGTGTGAGTATGCTAGCAAATACATATACTATACATGATGTGATTAATTTACAAGAACCATGATGCTATCACAAAACTGATTTTTTTTTTTTAATTTTTTAGATATCTATCTTTATTCTGTATCAGGATTTTTGTTAGACGTCAGAATTTTATATCATGTCAGGCATACTCTCACCAGAATGCTCATGTACATGTAAATAAGCATGTTTTTAAAAATGTGCTTATATTTATTTCTCATCATTTTTTATCCACGTTCACATCCATATTTTTTTAGGGGCCTGGATATTCAAAATTTTTTTAATATTTAATAAATCATGTAATATCTACAGGCTAATTCAAATTTATGTATCCCGTTTTGACAGGACCTGGCTAGAGAACAAGTTAACATAATTCTTTCATATTTGGTGGATACACATTTTAAGCCATGTGAAATTAATCAGTGCAATAAAAAAATTAGTTTAAAAAAAAGAGCGTTAGGTGAAATGTGGCGCTGCGATCGGTTTAAGGTAATGAATATGAAACTTGATGAACAGAAAAAGAAACAAGAAACAGAACAATCTAAAGAAAAGGGCACAATACGAGTTATCTATAATAAACTCCATCATTGCATTACTAACGCACAAATTTCGCTAACTAGAAGAAACTTCGAATATTTGACATTACGAGCTGCACTGGAGAACAAAATCTGCATAATTGGCAAACAAAAGGCTGTTTGTAACAGATAAAAAGCTGGCCTTACAGGTTTCGAATATTCTTAGGCCATTACGATGGTACTCTCTTAGCTGGAGCGTGCGTTGCCTGTAAAGTTATTATACCAAAGCAGCAATAATGCTGGCAAAGCGCTTCGCTCACGTCGAATTCAGCAATTTTTGCGTATGGGCCCAATAACATCTTCCGATTTGCTGCGAATGGTTAAATGTGTTGGATATTCAAATCAAGTGGGTTTGTCATAGAGGCGTAACCTTATTGGTTCGATTATTGAACCTATCTTATCAATTGAACCTGAATTTTTCTTATTGAGCCTATCTGGATCAATTGTAATTGTTTGTTGTAATTGTGTTTTTAAATGAGAACTTACACCGATTAAGTATGTAATGTATATGCTGCAATATGCAAAAATTTTAGTTAAAGAATTTATTTTTAAATGTCCTGCTTGGTATTTGCACTCTGCTGATAAATATATATCTTTTTGTCGTGAAGCACGCCAATATGGTTATGGGCCCAGTGAGCCACACCTTATCTTTGATGTAAAATCCATGCTTATAAACTGAATAAAGTAGTGTCATTAACTTTTGTGAATTTTACTAAGCCGAAGAAAAGATAAGTTCAGAGTTTTCGTCCTTTGTGCCCCCGAAACTCGACGTTTCGAACTACAGTACACTCCCGATTATCCGCGGAATTGGATGGCGCGGCCGCCGCGGATAATCCGAAAAAAGCTAAAAACGGGTATAGCAAAAAAGAAAACAGTCATTCCAACTTTGAAAAATCGTTTACTAACGCTTAATATTTTAGTATATCACTCAAAACTAACCTAAAATGCATTTTGTTAATGAAAACAGAAAAGTGCTTTGTATTTACGAGAGGCGTCAAGGATACACAGAAAAATTAATACATATGTACTGTTTTAATACTGTAATGTATTATGTAATTACAAAAGCATAACTGTAAAACTGCACCTTTTTGAAAAAATCAGTCAAAAAAAAAAAAAAAAAAAAAAAACTTTGTGCGGCAGGCGCGGATAAACCGCCCGTGGATAATCGGGAGTCTACTGTATTCGTCATGGAAGGGAGACATGAAAGTCTCGTTGATGGATCACGGCTGTTGGAATTTTGTAATGGGTAAAGAAAGCCTTGTCTAGAAGAAGTTACTGAAAAAGAAAAACTTGAGTATGACTGGAGAAAGCAGCGGTGTAGACAACATTTTATCATGGCATCGAAAGAAAACTTCCACTGACAGGGCACGCGATTAATGTATGAGAAATAAGCATGGGATAATTTTGAGCCTGTATCTAAAACTCGATTAACAGTTTTAATCAATGAATTTTTCGAAAAGATTTAATCCAGAAGAACAGAATGGTATTTTTTGCAGGCATCTCAGTGAAAAGAAAAATCAAGTTAAAGAAGCGGACTTCGAACTTCTTGATTTGCGTGGAACATTATTAGCATGGATCCAGGTGGAACAGAATTGGCCATGGAACATCTTATGGACCAATGAAGCTCACTTGTGCGGAACAGTGTATATCCAAAACTACCGTATCTGGTCCACTGCGAAGCCTCAAAATGTTCAACAAATGCCTTTGCATTCACCATATGTTACTGTTTAGATCGGCTTCACAGTGACCTTATTATATTGGGGCATTTTTCTTTGAGGAAATCACTCTGCGACAACCTGTTCCGTAACCGCAGCTCGGTTGCATGATATGTTGAAAACTGTTGCCATTCCAGCGGCGTGGATGCCTCACCACATCAATATCCAAACAAGATGGTGCTCCTTCTTATATAGCACGTGTGGTTCAACGATTGCTGCGCCGTCATTTTATTGAGGATTGCATTATCAGGCATGCATTTCCTACAAGATGGCCTCCACTTTCACATGACATTACTACTTGTAATTTTTGGTTTTGGTGTTACCTCAGAGATAAAGTTTATTGATAAAATATAGGAAATTTGAAAAACCAGATAATCTTGCATGTGCCCAACATCGAACCAGTTATGTTACATGCCGCTGTGAATCATGTTGTAACAGGTTAGCCCTAAAGCAATGTAGGCGCATTGAAAACCATCTGTGAAGCTTTTGTTTGTTGTCTTTAGTTTGTTTCTATCATTGAAATTTCTGTAGTAACGAAAATTTGTATTAGGTAGTAAAGTTTATTACAATTTTTTCTTGTATTCTGTCCTTTATTGTTGATGTCATATTGTTGTTTCGTATTCATTTCTTTAAACTGATAGCAGCGCCACATTTCACCTAGCGACCTTTTTAGAACTTTTATTTTTATTGTTCCAATCAATTTCCTTTTGCCTGCAATGTATATCCACCAAATATGAAGGCATTATAACTACTGGTTCTCTCGCCAGGGCGTCGTCCCAAATAGGGATACTTTAATTTGAATCATCCTGTATTTAATAATTCGAAATCCGATATTTGAATTGTGAATCCTGCTGATATATGGTAATGATGGGTTAACCGGAAAAAAGGATTTGATTCTAGCCATTATATAATTAAAGAGATAGAAAATCTGCTGTTAGAGAATGCAAAAATAAAATGTCCATTCATATATATATATATATATCTTTAAAAATGTGACTTTGAAGTGAATGCCATAAAATATTCAATAAAAACTAACAAACTTGGGAAGTGAAATAAAATTTCATTAAATAAATTTAAGCTCTAAAAAAGTCTCTGAAAAAAAGTTTTATGATAAAATAATTGGGGGGGGGAGGGCTAAAATATGAGACAAGATTCGGTCAAACAGTTAAAAGAATTGGAACAGTTTAAAAAGACATGTTTAATAATAAATTACTGTTTGTGTATATTAAAATTTTTGCTTTTTATTCTGCAAAATAAAAGCAAAATTGAAAATGTCTGTAAAAAAGCAATTTAATACTAACAAAAGCATGCAAATTATGAATGTGATTACCCAATGAAATGTGTTTAATATTTTGGGGAGGGAGGGATTCAGTTGATGCTTTTTTTGTTTAATTTATTTTAAAATTTTATTAAAAATCAAGGAAAAATTGTGTGGTTATGAAATGATATAAATGAAAGGCTAATTTGTAGAATTTTATGATGAATTGTAAATAATTTTTGCTTTCTTATGATTTACCCCATAATTATGATAAAAATCAAATCTTTTTACACTCATTTTACCTACTTTAGAAAGGCATAGAAATATTTTCTTCTTTAATAATTGTGCTGTTAAAATCTGCAATTTTATATATTAAAAAAGTAATAATAATTAGAGCTTCAAGTTTCTTTTATTATTGTATCTATTTTATTTTTTTTTAATTTCGTCTTGTTTCATTTCTTTTTTGTTTTATTGCAAAAGATTTAAGTGTTTTTCATTTTTTTTTCAATAAAATCAGGTTTCTTTATCTCTAGTAAGTAAAAATTAATTTTTGCACATTTTCAGATATTAGTTTGACATTCCCTTCTTCTTTGTAATTAAACAGACTAATGTGCATAGTTCACTGCTTCATTTTATTTGCCATAAAGCTTTTAATTTACTTTTGCTAGCAGGGTCATTAATTATATACGATTCATTATATTAATTGTAAGTCATTACATTACAGTCTAATTTTAAAAGGGAATTTTCAATTTATAGGTGGAATAGCATGGATATGACTAGTACAAAATTTGAAGAAATCATGTCTAAACATAATATGCATGAGAAAGATGAATTTAAATCCATCAAATCACTTAATATTTTCTACCAAGCTGGAACATCAAAAAGCGGCCATCCAGTGTTTTATTTCATTGCAAGGAGATACAAGTAAGTAAAAGTAATTTCTTTTTGCTTTTGTTAATATTGTTTTCCAACTTTTTCACACTATTTTGTAATATTTTTGTTTGTTTGTTTAATTCTATTGCAATAAATAATGATGTGTTAGTTAAAAACTTGATTTGTTATCAGTTTTGTATTTAGAACTAAAGATTATTGGTCACTCAACAATGAGAGAGACATGAAAATTTTACAGTTGATTGCTAAGATTAAATAATTAATTCACAATTTATTAATTTTGGCTATCTTTATTATCAAATTCAAAAATTTCTATTATAGTCATGAAGAAATATTACTTTAAATTAGATTTATATAAATTCACTTATTTGGTGTGACTATTCATATTTGCATTATAAACGTTGATTTACAAAATAATTTTGAATATTGAATAATCTCAATTTCCTTGGAAAGTATATCAGTGTCACTACGAATATTAACTTGCAGGTATATTTTCAGAATTGGTGAAACAAATGGGGATCTCCTAATTTACCATGTAATTTTAACGTTAAAACCATTCTGTCATAAAGCATTTGAATTGGTTGTGGACTTCACTCATACCAGCACTGAGAATCGTTTTAGGGTATGTAATTTGGCTTAGCAATACTTTTAGTGTTTAACTGAATGATTTTATATCAATAATAAGAATGAAATGAAAAAATTCATAATTGTTTTTCTTTTTTGACTTTAGACTGAATTTCTTCAAAAATGGTTTGTAGTGCTTCCTGAAGTAGCATATGAAAAAATTCAAGCAGCTTATATTTACAATTGTAATTCTTGGGTTAGAGAATACACTAAGTACCATGACAGAATTCTGGCTCCTCTTAAAGTAATTATTTGCTTATTACACTGTAAATACAAATTTCTAAATTTTTAAATCAGCACCAATTTTTATTTCTCAATTATAGCATAAATTATTGGTCCCATTTAATATATTCTATCAGTGTATATCATTCAGTGAATTATAATAAAATAGAGTTAAGGGATGATATATGATTGCATAATATTTATTAATATATTAAATGGATATTTAAAATTATTTCTTTATCTCTTCAGATAAAGAAATAAAATCTGTAGAAATTATTATCTCTGTAATAATTTCTACAGTTATTACACACTTTTGTATTTAATTTATGCGAAATTTGTTTTTCAGGGTTGTCGAAAACTTATTTTCTTGGACACACCGCAAAGACTTAACGATTACATAGAGACTGATCAACAGCGTCTTCCAGGTGCTACCTTATCTTTAGATGAAGATTTAAAAGTTTTCAATAATGCTTTAAAATTATCCCACAAAGACACAAAAGTTGCTATAAAAGTAAGCTATTTTTTTCTGACTTCCATTATTTAATTTAAATTATTTTTTTAAATATTTGTTTGTAATTATAAGTTTTAGTTTTCATTTACAAAAATGTTTTTATGTGCTTTATATATATATATATATATATATATAATATTGATAACAATTCCAGGTTGGACCTACTGCTATTCAAGTTACTTCTGCTGAAAAAACCAAAGTTATTGGGCATTCAGTTTTACTGAATGATGTTTACTATGCATCAGAGATTGAAGAAGTAAGTTTCCAGTTTTTGTTAACCTAAATGGGCTTAAAAAAATTGTAGGGGCATTAATTTTTACTTTTTCTGGAACATTTCTTTGCAGTAAAACAAGCAAAACTTTGTGATAAAGCAGATATGAGGTAATTTCTCTGTTTGATTTAGGATAATTGTTTTTATAATTGATAAATTTATATTAAATCTTCCTTTAATTTTTTATTTAAGACATCCGGCAAGGAAATTATTGTTGAGGAACTTATTCCTGATCATTAAAAGAATTTTTTTTCAAACATATGAATAATTTGTTGATTACTCTTCTTATTTTCATTGGTATTTATGAATATCCATCTTAAACTTATGTGTGTATTGCATCAAAAAATTCAGTTAAGTTGATTTTTTTTTAAATATAGCTTTCAAATTTATTAAAAGTGCATTGAATGTGAAATGAAACAAATTCAGATCAATATTTAAAAATTTTCTTTAAATGCATGCAAAATGTCAAGATACAAACTTTTTTAATGATTACAATTTTTTTCTCTTTGTATACTTGATATATGAAATGAAAATGTTTACTTCATATATTTTGTATATTTCATAATGTATAAAGATGAAAACATGGTAAAATTCAAATTGCCTATGTTACTTAAATGATGCTGACATTCTCTATGGTTTCTTTCTATTTAGGTATGTTTGGTGGATGACAATCAGTTTACTCTAACTATAGCAAATGAAAGTGGACCACTGTCTTTCATCCATAATGACTGTGATAGTATAGTTCAGGCTATAATACATATCAGAACTCGCTGGGAACTATCTCAACCAGTGAGTTCATGTTTATTTATTTATTTTCATTTTCTCTGCATCTGTATTTATGTTTGTATTCTTTTGAAAGCTACAAACCTACTTGTTGTACATTGCATGTTTTAACTTGACAGAATTATTTTTATTAATTTTACAGAATTTTCTTATTTATTTGGGGCTTAGGGTTCTCAAATTTATTTAATATACTGTTCTATTTTCTAAAGTGTCACTTTCAAATCGCATCAAAAATACGATGCAGTAAAGCTCTATTTATTGTTTTCTCACTTATATGTCATTTCATTGCTGCTCCAATTTATTTATAATCATTGTAATGAAAAATTCCTTTTTTATATATATTACACAATTATAAAGGCCTTGGTGGACTAATGGTAAGGTCTCGGTTTCGGAATCAGAGGGTTTCAGGTTTGAGACTTTATTCCACCAAAAAACTGTCGTGTAAGCATGTTAAATCCGGTGGAGTCAAACATTCTCCCACTTATGTGTGAAAGTTTGATGAGGGCTGCCAGTTCAGGTTTCGTCCTTGTCATCTGACTGCAGCTCAAAATTGCGAGTCTGTCCCAAAATAGCCCTAATGTTGATTTAAAACGGGACGTTGATGTAACTAAACTACACAATTATAAAATTTTATTTATATGTTGTTTTAGATGATGAGTACTGGAATCTCCTGTTTGCAGATATCTCTTTTGAATATCTAAACAATATCATTCATGATTTTGGAATTATTTATTATTCAGAAATTAAAAGAAGATGCATTATCTGATTCCAAGTAATGTAATATTGTTTAAAAAAAATTGATGTTGATGTCCTTCCACTGCATAAGCAATGGATTCAATTGAAAAACTTTGTTTTTTCAATTGAAGGGTAAAATAAATTCAACCACTGATTAATTTACTTAATTTGATTCATAATATTTACCAAAAATCTGTGTGTCAAGAAAGGATTAAGGAATTTTTTAATAAACCACCTATCTTCATGCACATAAATTGTATAAAGTAAGAAATGTATAATTAACGCTCAAGTTATGTAATAAACATATCTTAATATATTTTGCTTACTTTTCTTGTAAATAATATTCTGTTGTTGTTTTTTAGTAGTATATAGAAATAATCTGTTAGAACTTTAATATTGTCATATTGAAATAAGTTTCTATTAATATAATTAATTTTATAATAAACTAAATTTATTAAAGCTTTATTGTATATTCAAAACAAGCTAATAGTATTGGATTTCACCCCCCCCCCATTTATTGTAGGATTCTGTAACAGTTCATACAAAGATACGACCAAAAGATGTTCCAGGCACTCTTTTAAACATGGCCCTGTTAAATCTTGGCAGTTCAGATCCCAATTTAAGAACTACTGCTTACAATCTGTTATGTGCACTAACTGGTACTTTTGATTTGAAAATTGAAGGACAACTTTTAGAGACTGCAGGTATGTATTTTTTAATAGAAAAATAAGTTTATGTATGAACATATATTTACACAGCATACTATGCATGCTGTATATTATCCTTGTAAATAACTTCTATTCATTTATTTCCTATTATGTAATAATTTTTATTAGCTGATTATTTCTCAGCTTTATATATTAAGTGTGATTTAAAACTTTTTTGCTTTTGCTTTTTACAATGATATAACCCAATTTGCAAAATTTTTTAATTAAATTGAATGCTGAAACTGAAGTACACAATAAGAATAGAACGTGTAGAAAATCACTGCATTTAAAAAAAAAGTACTGAGCTTTTATAAATGAAAATATTTTGTATTTTTATGAAATTTATATCTGTTTTGAAGTTTAATAAGTTTATGTAATTACAAAAGGTTTCTTTCATTAATTATTCACTGTCAGTGTGCATGCTTAATTCAAAATATTTATTAGAAATTTTAAAAATCTCTTGAATTATTTATGTATTTCTTGTAAATATGAAAAATCTAATACTTAAATAAAAGTTTACTTATTCTTCTGACCGTAGAGAAAAAGACAATTTAAAATCATGAACTATAAAATCCATTGCTATTTTTTCATTACATAAAGTGAAGTCAAACTCTTGATTATTATTCTTGAATTTCTGAAATAATTTTTTACAACTGGGTGAAAGCAAATGATTTAATGGTTGATGAAACAAGGAAATAGGTCTGTCTTAAATTTCATTCAATGTGAAGCTGCTGTTACAAATCATATCTAAAAATATTTTTAAAAATGGGTTAAATTACACAAACAAATATAACAATGAAAAATAAGTAGTTAAATTTTAATTTGGAGTAATATATTTCAAATTTTATGGTAATAGTTTATAACTATCTTTGTGTGATGTAATATTTTCATAAGCCATCACTAAAATCATCAAATTTCACTTCATTTTTGAAGTGAGTTCACTTCATTTTTGAAGTTTGAGTTAAAACTAACTCAAACATTGAATAATTTCTTTGAAAATTACATTCCTATCCTTCAAATTATTTTTGTGTCAATTTTGGTAACTTTAATTTTAATTGTTTAACTTGTAATAGGCTAAAAGACAAGAGATGCATTCCTGCTTTTAGTATTAATAAATATGACTGTATAATGAGGATAAATACTAATGTCTCTATTATTTAAAAGATATTGCAATGATATGTCATAAAAAAAAATTCAAAACTTTTAAAAGAATGAAGTTTGAAATTTTTTTATTTTTCAGGAAATGTTTGATATATTGATAGTTTAAACCGCTAAAAAGTTGAATAAATTCAGTAATTTGAGTGAAAATTTTGATATATTATAAAAATATTAAATCAATATTTGATGTATTGACCTTATATCAGGACTGGAATAAGATTGCTGAGGATCCCTGGCATTGGTATCCTGGAAGATGCTGGGCTCCGAAATAATTACATATTGATTTGTCCATCATTGTGTTTTTAAATATAAATTCAAAATTTCTTACACATTTTAATGCATTTTTGTTAATAATTATCTTTATAACTGTTATATTACTTTTTATCTAAAATTCAGTTAATCTGCTTGAATAAGTAATGCATAATTACAAGTTGATTTTACCATATTATTTCAAAATACTATAATTATTTAGGCTAAACTTCAACTTCCAAACCAGCTTAAAAATTTTTAAGGGGGGATGTATATTATAATTTAAAAAATTGAGAGAAGCTCTATTTTTGTATTTGCTCTGGCAACATTTATATAGGTATGCCTCTGATCTGGCACAATTCATTATTTTGCAAAGTGCATGGTTTTCTTTTTCACACACACACACCCTTTGCCAACTTGTAATATTAAAATGAATATTTTCAAGATTAAATGGATGTAAAATTATGAACCCATGCCTTTATCTGTGTCAAATATTAAAATGTTTTTCTTTATGCTTACCCAGGTCTCTGCATTCCTTCCAATAATACAATATTTATTAAACAAATCAGTGAAAAATTGGCTCAGAATGCATCACATTTGACTCTAGAATTTTTAGAAGAATGTATTCAAGGCTTCCGATCATCAACAATTGAACTAAAACATTTATGTTTAGAATACAAGACACCATGGCTACCAAACTTAACAAGGTTTGCACCCTTTAGTGAAACTTGAAATTTAAATTTTATTATGCATATCTGAATGTCTTTTCTATTTATAATTTCATAAACAATGTGTTGAAATATATTTTGTGTAGTTTTGAGTAATTCCTTTTGAAATATATTGCTATATGTTGTGGAAATATTGAATTATAAATAATTGAATTCACTGTTTTAAGTATTTATTTATATGAATATATTGTTTATTTTTTTAACTATTCAAATTTTCTACCAAGGAATTATGTAGAAGATTCAAATCCATTTTTCAAAAAGTTTAATTTTATATATAAATTGAATAAAAACTAATAACTATATTAAGACTTATTGATATTGTTGGTTACAATCATATGTCTAAGTGGTATCACTTACCACATAAAGAAGATTTTTATAGTAATTAATTTCTCTTTATTTTTAACAAGAAATCAAATTTTTATATATGGTTGTTGTTTAACTAATGAGTAAAGTTCATATATTAGAGAAAAAATGTTTATTCTAAATACATATACTGTGAAATATTTAACTTATTTGAACCTCTGTTACATTTATAATAAATTAATTCATTTTTAAACTTGTGGTCTAAAAATTCTTTCAAAAATGTTATGATTTCATATAAAAATCATTTAAAATCCTTAGAAAATCTCAAATGTTATACGATAATAGTTTGATTAAAAAAGGCCCTATATTCTCAAAACAGAAAGTTAAGGAAGAAATTAATTAAATGGTTGAAATAAAATAGCATCTAAATTGTTAAAAATAAAATGACCTTTTCATGCAATCTTATTTTATAAGTCTCTAGCTGATTGTGTTTAGTATATTTTTTAGTCAATGTTCCAACTGATTTTAAAATAAAATCTATGATATAAATTGATTTTTTTCTGTGTTTTATTTAGATTTTGCAAACATAATGATGACAGTAAACGCCAAAGAGTGGCTACTATTTTAGACAAGCTTATTACACTTACAATTGAAGAAGTTGAGGTAATGTATAATTTTAATATTTATGAAATTTTATTTTTTATTCTAGGAAAATCTTGTACATTTTCTTGATTCTAATTCATCTTTTTTTAGATGTATCCATCAATTCAAGCAAAAATTTGGGGAAATATTGGACAAGTATCAGATTTATTGGATACTGTACTGGATAGTTTTATTAAAGTAAGATACTTAAAATCTCTTGTTAATAAAATATAAATTTTAAATTTATGTTGATGATTTTTTTAGAAATATTTTATATGGTACTCTTTTGTATTATAAGTCTAATAAATACGATTTTAACTATGTTTTATTACACTTTTTAAGAGGAGTGTTACTGGTGGTTTGGGATCAGCTCAGTCTGAAATTATGGCTGATACAGCAGTTGCATTAGCCTCTTCTAATGTTCAACTTGTTGCTTTGAAAGTAATAAGTCGTTTGTGTAGGGTAAGTTTGGGAAAAATGTTTATTGGTAAATATTTAAGAATTTATGCGTTTTCATTGTTAATGTATTGTTTGTTTGATTTGTTTCATTTTTATGCATAATTTATAGATTTCTAATATCAGTTGTCTAAGATTAATAGTCTCTTATTTATAATATAACATAAAATATTTATTGCTATCATATTGATCAGTTTGTGAATTTAATTGTGCTTTTGGTGATTATATGGGCTTTATTTTTAAGCCATTCTTTAGATAGATAGGAACAACTATTTTATTATTCTTATTCAATATACGCAGTCTCTCTTCATTTATGAAATACTCTGTGATATGTCTTCTGTTACATCTTAATTCAGATAATCAAAATCTTGTCTATAAATATAACATAAGCATCTATTCCGTTTATAAATATCAAAGTGGATGATTGAAAAAAATGACTATTTTATTTTGAGTAATCTTGATGATGAATTGAAACCAAATTGAAAATTACATATTTTAATATTAATGATGTTTTGTGATTTTTGATATGCAATAAAATCATTATATCCTCTCTTTGTGAAGTAATTAGCTTCTTGTAATGGATGGATGTCTAGATTTTTTTTTTTTTATTGCAATGGGAGAGATTATTCCCTAATTAATTGAAAAACATTGTGTAGTTTTATATACAGCAGAATACATAGCAATAAGTTATTAAATCATTTGTATTGCAAACTTTTTACAATAACTAACATTAAATATGACTGTCATCATATGTAAACTAGATTTTTTTTTTTTTTTAATTGATAAGAATCAATTTTTGAGAAGCTTATAGTTTTCACTTAATCATCAGAAATTAGTGGTCCAAAATTGTAAAATAATAATTTCCTTTTAGAATGTTATAAAATGACACTATCAAAAAGTATTATATCCCAAATACTGATTTAAAACTTTATAAACTTGGTTTCCTATTTCAAAATTTTAATTAAGATTAAAGTTAACGGTAATACTAGCTATCTTTGTAAGATTCTGTGCCTTTAATTTTTTTTGTTGATTAAATTTCCCTTCTTAGGTGATTGATAAAACTTGTGCTTCACCAACTTCCACTTTGGAACAACATTTAATGTGGGATGACATAGCAATTCTAGCTCGTTACCTTTTGATGCTGTCTTTCAATAATTCACTAGATGGTAAGCTCATATTTTTAAAAATGAAAAGTTCATATTTAAGCTTTTATTAAAGACCATGACGATCAAGAGAACTAATGAAATGTAATAAATATAAATATAAACTAAAACTTTATATTTGATATGATTGGTAAATGATTCTTTACAGATACTTTTACAATACTTACTCATCATCATATCTTCCAGCAGTAATGTATATCTGGTAACTTGGAACAATTTTCACATAATTTTAAAAATGCCAGTATTTCTGGCAAATGTGTAGCCATTGTGAATGTTTGAGCAGTTCATGCAAAGTTCTTCAATATAGTTTGTCCTAAAATTTATGTCATTTACTATTGAAGGATGCAATTTTTAGTTGTTATTGCATCCATAGTGAATTCTCCATCCTCAAATCACTAAACACCTGAATGATACTGCTGCAATAATATGGAAACAATGAATTCATGCAAAATAAATCCATTGTGAAGTATGTTATTCTTATATAATATTATTATAAAAGCATTATATATATTATAATGTTATTATAAAGCCATATGCTCTCAATCAGTGTCGGGGCATTTAGTATCTGCAACAGCATTTATTTTCCACTGAGGAATCAAGTTGCTGTTATAAGCACTTTTATGAATATCAGTCTTGTCAATGATGCTGTATTAATAAAAATTTATATTTCTTATCATGTGTATCTCTTATGCTTTCACCTTTGGGTTAGTTGTGCCATTTTTGAAAAAAAAATTATATAGTATACTCTACCATTTATTAACCCCCCCCCACATTAGTTTCAACTCAGCATGTATATTTAATGAAAAATGTAATATCAAAGAATGTTGGGATGTCAAAAGAAATTCAAGTTTTACTACATATTGATTGGTGTAGATATGTATAAATCTTTCAATATTATAATAAAAATATATTAATTTTTAATATTTTGGAGAAATAAGCAACCTATCAAAATTTCATTCTACATTAGATTTTCTTTTCTCTTACAGTGGCAAGTCATTTACCTTATTTATTTCACATTGTTACATTACTGGTTCACACTGGTCCTGTCTCCTTAAGAGCATCAATTCATGGGTTAGTGATAAATGTGATTCATTCCTTATGTACCTGCACTAAGCCATCATTTGGAGGTAAAATCCCCCTTTTTTTTCTGTAATTAATAAACTATATAGACTTAAATAGTTATTTCCAATTATATCTTGATTGTACATAATCTTTTTTAGAAACTCAGAGAATATTGAGGTTAAGTTTGGATGAGTTCTCACTTCCCAAATTCTATTTATTATTTGGTATAAGCAAAGTAAAATCTGCAGCTGTGACAGCCTTTCGTTCAAATTGTCGTCATGTGGACCGTTCCTTTGGTTGTTCTAACACAGATAATGAGCCAATGCCTTTGGCATCTTTAGAAATAATAACTGATGCAATTCTAGAAATAATGGAGGTATGAAATTTTAGATTAACTCTGATTTTAAATTTTATTTGAAGTTTTCTTTGTCATGTTAAATAATATTTCTTAATATCTTTAGGCTTGTATGAAAAACATTAACAACTGTGACTGGTTGCAACAATGGACGTCTTTAGCCAAAAGGTATAAATTCAAATTTTCTAATTGTCTTTTGATTCTTTATTAGGCACAAATATACTTTTCATATCTTTTAATTCAGAAAATTTTAATGATTAGTTTTTCCAACTTCATGGCTAATTCTTTAGATGCCATATCACAAATACACATCAGTATTATTGAATATGTGAAACTGAATATTAAGATTTCTGTTTGTTTATTCATACATTGCATGTTGCAGTATATTGATTACTTAGAGCAATTTCTGGTTAAAACAAAATATCTTTATGTCAGTGTTTGAATATTTATTTCTTTTGCTTATTCCATAGGAACTTATATATTTCTTATACTTATTCCGACTGAAAAATATTGCAGTTGTGCTTAATTCTTTAAATATTTCATTACATTGAAAAAAATTAATAAGTAAAACTAAAATACACATTCCTACCTTCCAGTGCATATCTCTGAATTTCATAATTTTAGATCTGATAATTTACCCCGAAAATGTGTACATTATTTTCTATTATTAACTGGCATTGACTAAACTTATATTCCTGAGCTTCAAATTTTGATAGACATATAACACATATAATCTTAGAAGCTTTACAACATTTTGTTTATTGTACTATTCATTTTCTTAATTATTTCTCCATTTCTTCCATATCCATTTATATCTCAGGAAAGTTAAACCAATATTAAAATTATTATTAATCTGAATATAAAGCTCAATTTTAAATACAATAAAATTCAAAAAATTTAATTAAAATTTATCTTATACTAAACCTCTTTTGCATGGGAAAATAGACCAACTTTTCATAACTTGAGCTCAACAACAAGAGGGGGAAAATGTTCTGGTGAAATATTTGTAGCAACTATGAAAACCATTTTAGTTTCACTTCAGCTATGAAATATTTTGTGTAAAATATGTTTAAAATAATCTTGGAAAAAAAATTTGGAATCTTAAGTTGATATGAAAATTCGTTTTTATACTATCATATTTTTTAGTAGTTTACACAGAAAACACCAAAAATTTGCTTAATTTTCAATTAAAATATCTGAAATGAAGTACTCTAAAATGCACTCTTCGACATATGAGCCGTTTATTTTGAAAATGTGGCAAGTCCATTTTTTGTTATTGCGAGATATTTAAAAGTTTGTGTTTCAATAAATTTAAAAATATTGGTTAGTATTAATAGATATATTTTTTGTATTTTGTGGTACCAAATAATGTAGACTTATAATCCAATAGTGTTTACAGTGCTGACTAAAAAATAAGAGTTCCATTATAACTAAATGAACTTGCATCACTTTCAAAATTAAAGAATTATTACAATTATTCATTTAATTGGGCATCAGCTGTATCAGCCTTTTTTTAAGAATAAAAACAAAATGCTATTCAAATTTTTATAAATATTTATTCATTTGATAAAAAGGGATACAAAACCAAAAAAATTCTAGTAGAAAATATAACATTATTACAAATAATTCAGTTTTATTAAGAATTTCAATGAAATGATATATTTCAGTTTATAAGTAAGGTATAATCCATTTGAATTTTATTCTAGATTTAACATTTTAAAAAATTCATGATGAACGCGAGGTGTATATGATAATAAATCCATCATATCCTTGTATTTTTCAAATGTAATAAATCTTTTTTTCTTACATAGATAATTTTATATTTCTGAAATTACTTGGAATTATTTACCTTCCTCATAGTGTTGTTGATTTTAAATTCAAAATCTCGTTCTATTGAAGTTTTGTTGAATATTTTGTATGCCGCATCCCTTGTAAATCTGATCCAGCATATAGTTAATCAATTCACGGTTTCCCCATCGGTATTTTTCTTTTTTTTTTAAAACCGCTTTTTCCAGAGGTTGGGTTGAAAATAAATTTTCATGCTTAATTTCATGTACTAAAAATTTATTATGCTTTCGACATTTTTGTATTATTTTATAGTAATCCTGAGGAATATGCAAGGAACTGGTTTCTGGATTGAATAGTTACTGGATATTTTCACCACTCCAAAATCACGATCATTCGGTAGAAATGAATTTCCTGACAATAAAAATTTGTGATTAATGATATTTATTTCATTGTCACTGAACTGAATAATCGGTGATGGAAGTAAACATTATTATCGACTCACAAAATTAAGATAGACTTTTTGTTATTTAAAAAATACTGTACAACCACCGATTTTCAATATAAAAAATAGAAACACCCTAGATTTCAGACATGATGTCAAATGGCCACATTTCCTTCACCATAGAGCAACCGGAGCTAAATTTTGCCGTAATATATTCGGTCAAATATAATTTCAATCTAAGATGGACTTGCACCATTTTCAAAATAAACAAGATTTTAAATACCGTTAAGAACTAAAACTTCCATCTCCAAAATACTAGTATCTAAATATTTTTTTACTGTAAATTTTTTACTCATAAAAAGTTTTATCTATAACTGCCATTATCTCCATTTTTTTTTTTTTTTTTTCAAAAATAGATTTGCCCCACTTTCAAAATAAACGGTTCATATATATTTGTGCCAAGTTTGGTAGTTCTAGATCAAACGATATAACTGTTTTGTTGATCTGATGCACCACGTTCATCTTTATTATTAATTGACTTGTCCTCTTTTGCAACCGGTTGACATTCCGAGAATATTGTTTGTATCTAAATTTCAATGGAGGGCTAATTCATAGCTTGATACTTTGGATTCCCTTAAAAATGTATTTTTCTGTTACAACTTGTAACAGACATTTGTCAAGTTAATTTTATTAGCTTTACTTATGTTTTGTTTATTGTGTACAGAAGTTTTCTTAATGCAGTGGAATTCATAAGGTAACGCTATTAAAAAAAATATCTAGATAATTTTTTTCAAATTGCACTTTGTCTTGTGCCATAATGTAATTTCACTCTCTGATTCCTCTTATTGGTTGAGCAGATAATATGCAAAATCTGCCCCCGCTCCCTTTAATTTTCAACTAAGACAATTATGCAGTTCATATTTAGTGAAACAGTGAAAACAGTATTAAAAATATGCAAAAAAAAAAAAAAAAATGTAATTATAAATATTCAGTGAAAAAAAAAACTGATATGAAATCAATATTATAAAAAATATAATTTTTTGAAGTTGAAAATGGTATGAAAATTATTTTTTATGCTATGATGTTTTTCAGAAGCTATTTTGTTAAATCTTCAAAGACGTTCCTCTGAGATAAACATTTCATGCTCTAAAATATATTTGTAACAAATTTGACAGATCTATGTCCAGTGGTCTTACCTAAATAGTACCAAAAGGCACACATTTTTCGTTTATTAAAAATAAAGATAGAAAAACTGTGGGAAGAAAAGAGATTGTTAAAATAAATTGTTGTATTTTTCTTTTCCAAAAAGTGATTTGATTTATACAATTCCTTCCATTAGAATATTGAATAATATTTTTTATTCATTAATTGAAAAATGTATCTGTATTGTAATACAACAAAACTTTTTTAAAATTATTATATATAAATGGTAATAATCTTTTATTTATTTCCAGTTTTGCTTTTCGTTATAATCCAGCTTTGCAACCTCGAGCTCTTATTGTATTTGGTTGTATCAGTAAAACTGTCCGTGATTTAGATGTAAAGCAACTTCTCAGAATCTTAGTTCGAGCTCTAGAATCTTTTCAAGATTTGCAGCTGATAGAGGCAATTATCATGTGTTTAACAAGGTTACATCCATTGTTACGTCCTGTAAGTTTATTTTAAATTAGTTTTTTTTCCTTGGAATTTTATTTCCTCTAATAAACATTTTAAAAATATGCCATCTCATTTTTTTTTTTTTTTTTCATAATATTGCAGTCTTGAATTTCATTAATTATTTACTTTGTTGAATTAAAAAATATTGTTGTTTTAATGAAACAAATAACTATGAAGGTAATTTAATAGCAAATTTGGGGAGAGGGATTTCTTACTTATATTAAATTTTATCATGAAATTTTTATTTATAGATTTATACTATTATTTATCTTCATTAATTTATTTTTAACTTTTTTTAGGAATCTCCAATTCATCGAGCACTTTTCTGGGTAGCTATATCTGTGTTGCAGTTAGATGATATGCAGTTATATGCTGCAGGCTTAGCACTGCTGGAACAAAATCTCCATACTTTGGATTCCCAAGGAATTTTTGAAAATAATGTAAGTTTTACCAGTTAAATTTGTTATAAGGCCATTTGATTCATCCACATGCTGCAAATAATTTCTTCTAAATTATGACCCTTGAAAGCATTTTAAGGCAATCAGTTTTAATCATGCTATTTTAAGAAATTAAAAAAAAAAACATTATTTTAAAATCATTCTTTTTCAAATTTTGATTTTATTGACAGGGGCACAAATTATTTAATATGTTGAATTGTTACACCTATTTTAAATATTTTAACAATCATAAGTTATTTCAGAATTGGCAATAAACTGTTTACTATATTAATACACATTTTTGTGATTTGTTGATCTAAATGTTTTTCATGGCTATTATAACAGTTGTTCTTTAAAATTTTGTACTTTTGTTTTTAGCATTTTATTTATTAATCATTTATTTACCAGCAGTACTTTTATGTAATGCTGATATCTTCATAACATGTCGGTTTTTTCGAACAGTATTTGAAAGAACACAAAAAGAGCAGCTCGGGTAACTAGCAACAGATGTCAGTTAAAAGCAAAAATTAAAAATCGTTAGTTATTAATTAAATTAATATAGATATTTAATTAATTGAAGTTTTTTACTCTTTCCTGGGCTTATTCTACATTAAAACTTAATTAATGGTGTGAAAATAAAACTGAAAAATTAATGAAAAATAATTCGGTAAATGAAAGATATTTCCTTTTTTCTTATAGAAATATGTCTTGTGTTAACATATTATAATTCAATCTTTTGTTGTTGTTTGTGTGTTTGAAAAATGTGTACTAAACTGCTGATGAATTAATTGGGCACTTGGAGATTTGTTCTTTAGTCTTTTAATATTTGAATTTTAAATATGAATGATAACAGTTTTGAATTTAAATATTAATAATAATTGTTTTGTATAATATAGACTTTGGAATACATTATGATGTCCAGCAGAGAACCCTTAGAATGGCATTTTAAGCAACTTGATCATTCTGTAGGACTAAGTTTCAAGTCTAATTTTCACTTTGCCCTTGTTGGACATCTTATAAAAGGTAATATAATTGTATTTATGCATTAAAAATATGAACTGCTGATATAATGCTTAAATTTGAATGGTAAACTTAATCAGGGTGGCCAGCCAATTGTAAAACCGGGAATTGTCAGGGAATCACGGGAGGTACAGAAAAATTAGAGAAATTTATTATAAAACTGGAAAAAAGTTTTCATAAATTGGTAATTTTTATTGAACTTGATAATTCACTGGTACTTTTTTATAAATATAATGAAACTTTGTTGGCAACTAATGAAAATCAAACTTTTACTGATAATCTAAAACAAATTATGGAAGAGAAAGATTAACCACCATATCTAATTTATACATATATGCAATAAATATATAATATTTCTGAGGAAGTTTTTATTTGCTTTTTTTTCTTCAGAATTACAATTTATTGATATAATGATTTGTGAAAATGATTCTGTGCACTATGGGAAAAGGCAGCCTAATTAAAGCCCAGCTCCTGTTACTGTTATGTTTTAAGCTTTAATGGGTGTTATCGTGGCTTATAAATGGATGTATAGTAGTAGAAAATATGGATGATGTTATAGTTACTAAGGCTTTATTTTGTGCAACTGCTCTCAACGAGTTACAACATTCGAATGTACAAGATCATAATTATTATAGGTGGCGCTCTTGCATGCCATGATGTAACATTCCACCTGGCGTTGAAATATGCAAGATTGCAAAACACATTTAATTATAAATTTAGCTTACATTTGCTTAAACAAAATAAGTAAAACTATTCAGATGAAATATTTACAAATGAACATTAAAATTGCAAAATATATACAATTGTATTCTAAACATCATATAAATACAATAAGTAAGTATATAAAACTATCTTTCTTAACTAATTTAATTTTCAAAGTTATCCTTTATTGGTAAGAGATATATTTTTGAAAGAGGACGTGTAAAAATACCTGTGTTAGTTTTTAATTTAACAATTCTTACTTTGCCCTCATTTCCATAAATTATCTCTAAAATTCTAGCCATTGCCCATTTGTAAGGAGGCAAATCATTTTCCTTTATCAATACTAAACATTCGACCTTAATGTTATTTTTTTTAATTGCCACTTATTTCTTTGCTGTAAGTGATTCAAATAGTCAATTTTTCAGCATTTCCAAATTGTTTGAGCATATTTGTTATTATATTGCCAGTGCGACAACCTATTATCAGATATTTTCACAATTTCCGGTTCAGGCATTGAAGTAATTGGGCACCCAATGATAAAGTGTCCAGGGGTTAAAACTTCATATTCATCAATGTTATTGGATTGATTCTGCGGATAGGTAATTGGCTAAAGTCTCATTAGTCTGACATACTAGTTTTTTTAAGCGATTTAATTCTGAAGCTGCACTCTTGAAATTAGATGCATTATCTGACATCAATGTTGCAATGTGGCCTCTACGGGCACAAAGTCTCTTTAAAGAAGCAATGAAAGCTTCAGTCATCAAATCTGTTACCATTTCTAGGTGAATAGCTTTAGTTGACAAACATACAAAAATCGCTACATAAACCATTGAATATATCCCCTTTCTTTGGTTTTTAAATTTTATTTGAAAAGGGCCACAAAAATCTACCCCAGAATTTAAAAATGGAGAACTTGGAATTACTCTCTGTGAAGGTAAATTTCCCATTAACTGTTCTAACACCCTAGGCCTTTGCCTAAAACATCTAATACAATCATGGGCAATTTTCCTTGCAATACCTTTACCATTTAAGGGGCAGTATTGTAATCTAATTTGATGTAACAAATCTTGTGCGCCAATTAGTAGAAATTTTTTATGTACATCTTCAAAAAGTAACTTAGTGAATGTATGCTTACTGCGTAAAATTATTTGATGTTTAGATTCAAATGGCAAGTCAGGATTTTTAAGTCGACCGCCAACTCTAAGTAATCATTTTTCATCTAAGAATGTATCTAAAGATCTTAACTTGCTTGTTTTAGAAATATTTTTACCTTTATTTAGTGCATCTATTTCTGATTTAAATTCACTCAACTGTGCTACACTAGCTAAATATTCAGTACTTCTATGCAGCTCCTCAGTAGTTAAATATTTACTTACCCTATTAGAAAACTCTTTAACTTTAGAGTTAGTAATAAACCTGAAAACAAAGATAACTATTCTAATTAATTTTATGAAATTATTTGTAAGATTAAAGAGTTCATCATAAAAATTTGAATGAAAGTCATTAATGTTCAGAATCACTACACATTTTAGTTCATCAGCAAAGGCAAAATCCTGCATGGATTGATTGTCTACTGGTTCATCAGTAAGTTCATCTGAACCAGAAAACGACATTTTATTCCTTATTTCATCTGCACTGCATTCTTTAGAAATAATGTCAGCAGGATTGTTTTTGCTACTTACATGTTTTCAATGGCAATCTGATGTGAGTGTTTGGATCTCTGCAACCCTATTGCTGATGAATGTTTTTAGCTTATAGAGTTCTGTCTTGAGCCACGCCAAAACAATAGTCCGTCCACAATGAGATCACATCAAAGGGTAATTGCAGAATTAGAACTATCTTTTAAACTAATTTGGATTACAGCAACGCGTCACACAGTTCAAGTCGGGGGATGGTAAGTGACTTTAATAGAGCTATTCTGGATTTGCTGCACACTAGACTAGTTATAAACTGTCCAGATTGGGTGAAACACTTTAAATAGACAACAGCAGCATAAGCACGTTCTGATGCATCAGAAAATCCATGAATCTCAATGCAAACTGTATCGGGAAGTATAATTAACCTTTGAATTCTGAAGTTGTGTACTACCGAAAGTTTTCTGTAGAATTTTTTCCGTTCTGTCATTGCATCAGATGGAAATTTTTCATTCCAGTCCAATTTTATCTTCCAAAGTCCTTGGATAAATATTTTTGCCGTGATAATGAGAGGGCCTGAAAGTCCAAACGGATCGTAAAGACTTGCTATTTCTGACAGCACTTCCTTTTTTGAAAAAGAGTCCTTAGGCTTGATTTTTACCTTATATGTAAAGCAATATTCTTTTGGATCCCAAAACGTACCTAATGTCTTTACAGAACTAACACCTTGTTCTTTCGGAAATGAATAGGACGTGGTAGACAGATTTTGTAGTATATTATTAGAGTTATTAGTGACCCATTTGTGAAACTCAAATCTAGCTCTTGTGAGGAGTTCAGAAATTTGGGTTTGAAGATTTTTGGTGTCTTCTAGTGTTGCATCACCTGACATAATGTCATCCATGTAGAAATCGGAACAAATCACATCTGCAGCCTTAGGAAAGTCCTTTTTTTTCCTCATCTGCTAAAGCCTTTAAGGTCCTGGTAGCCAAAAATGGTGCAGAAACTGTTCCATAGGTTACTGTAGACAGTTTATAAATCTTCACTGGAGCATCAGCACTTGTTTTCCAGAGAATACGCTGCAAGTCTCTTTGGGATCGATAAATATTTGTCTGTACGTTTTTTAAATACCTGCACTAAAAACATATCTGTGCTTTCTGAATCTACTTACTATGGAAAAAAGATCATGCTGAATAATGCCTTCATTTAGTAAAATGGAATTCAGAGAATATCCGCTTGTTGTTATTGCACTAGTATCAAAAACCACTCTTAAGGAAGTTGATGTTTTCTCATGTTTATATATCGTTTGGTGGGGAATATAATAGTTCACATTGCTATCAGCTTCAATTTTAATCTCCTCCATGTGTTCTAAATTCTCATAATCTCGCATAAATTCCGTATATAAGGTTTCCATTGTATTATTTTTGTTTAATTTATTCCAGATACCATTTAGGCGCTTGATTGCATTTTCTTTGGAATTTCCTAACAATGATTCTGCATTTTCTTTATGGGTAACTGAACTATAAATCTTCCCTTTTGATCTCTTTTACAAGTTTTAACCAAATGCTCCTCACAATAAATTTCTTCTTCACTCATTGTTATTTCTTTAGCATTATCCGGTAATGATTCCAATTCAAAAAATTGTTTAACTGCTGAAACTAAATTTGGTTCACTTACGAGATGACAATTGGCTTGCTTAGGTAACCGAGGAAGAAAGCCTGTAACTAAATAACCAAACTTTGTATTCTGTAATATTACATCTCCATTTTGCAGACGAAGTTGCTCAGGTTTTAAAATCTCAAAAAATAGTTCACTTCCTAATAGTATATCAATTTGACCTGGTGTGTGAAAATTGAAATCAGCTAGTTCAATTGAAAAGAGAATATTTAATGCAGATATATTTAATTTCGATACAGGAATCTCATCGGTTATTTTAGGTAGAATAGAACATTTCACCATGTGTAAAAATGAATAATCTCGATTTGTTATTTCAATGTTAGCACCGTGTTTAATAAACTGTGTAATTTCATTTATACCAGTTACACCTTGCTTTATAGATTTTAATTTGATTCCCAATTTTCTAGCTACATTTTCTCGAAGAATACATAAAGTCGAAGCATTGTCTAAGAGCCCTCTTAATTGAACTCTGCGACAATCTGCAGTTTTCATATAAATAAGAAGAGTGTTTAATATAACCGATTTATTCGCTTCTATCAACTGTTTTGTATTTCGCGGATTCAATGTTAAAACAGATAATTTCGATTTGTATGTTTAGTTTCGGTATTGTTTCAGCATCTGTTTGGCTTTCTCTCTCCCGTGTCCTTGAATCTGCAGCGATAGCGTGAATTTCGTGCTCGTCATGTAAGAGCGAATTATGCCTTTTACTGCAACTTGAAATGTTGCAAGAATATTTTGATTTGCATATCCCCGGATGAGGTTTAAGACAGTTAATTCATAATTTGTTATTCCTAACAAAGTTCTTTCTGTCCTCGATACACATATTTTGAAAAGTAACGCATCTAAATAGTGCGTGATAGTTTTTGTATAAAAATATAAGCTTTAACATTGGAATTTTTATTATTAACTATAAGTGTTTTCGCTCTTTTAGATACGCTATAACAAATAAATTTTTAAAATTTGCAAAATCAGCTATTTTTCCAGAAAATTCTGGTAATGGAATTTCCGGAAGTCGGATTTTAGTTACTGCATTATCCTGAAGTGGTTTGAAATACGCGAGGATAGAACCTGGGACCTTGCGGATAGCAGTCCAGTAACTAAACCATTTTACCAAAACGATCGTCCGGGTAGAAGAGTTGTTAACTGGCTTATATGCTATTCTCCACAAACCTTTGAAACAGGGTTTATTTTCAATTCATTTTTAATTGAATCTAATAGTATTTTCAGACCTACCTCTATTTCTTCAATCCGTATATTTATTTGATCAATATCTTCTAGGATGGTTTCTATATCTTCCGATGTTTCAATACCACAGTATTGTTCGGATATCTTGCCAACTGTGCTTGCAATTGTCCATGTTTCCTTAATTTCACTTCTAATTCCATAGCATTAATGTCCTTGGAAGCTGACTTTTCGGCACTAAAAATTTCGATTCTTTTCAGAGTAGTTTTTATCGAGCCTTTCAGTTTATTTATTTTCTTTCCTGGAACCGATTTTTGGTCATCGCTTTTTTCAACTTTTTTATCCATGGTATTTGCTCCGGCTCGACGGACCAATGTTATCGTCGATTATAAATTGATGTATAGTAGTAGAAAATATGTATGACGTTATAGTTATTAAAACTATTTTGTGCAATCGCTCTCAACGGGTTACAGCATTCGAATATACAAGATCATAATTATTATAGGTGGCGTTCTTGCATTGCATGACTTAGCATTGGGTCTCTTTTATTTAAAAATATATATATGGAGCTATCTGCCCCTCTTTTCTTCCTTGGAACATTAAATCAATCATACCAATTGTTACGAGAGTGGAAGTATGAATTTTGCATATTAATATTGAAAACTGGTCGTAAAATACTGACAATATTAGGTCACAATTGATCAATTTTAAAATATTGACTCATTACAAAACAGTTTGTTACTTAAATAAGTATTTTAGAATGATTATTTTTTTCCTCTTCTCCGTGATTGTTTTGTTGAATTATGAAGTATCGTACGATATTGCTATTATTAACCATACTGGAAGGAAACAAATCATTTCATTCTTAAACCCTCTACCAGTGTGCATGTATTTTTGTGCTGCATTTTTCGTGAGAAATTTGACAAACAGTTCTGAAATGCAACTGGTTGGTTAAAAGGCAATCTAAATGGATGTGTATATTCTAATGTTGGTTAATGTATTTGTAATAAAAGGGAAGGGTTTTGCACAATCGAAGCTTATGAAATTCAGTAAGTGAAAGTTATGCGTGTGTTTTTATTCGGAGAATTAAATTTTATTTTACATTGATTTTAGTTAAAAGAATAGAACAGTTTTTCAAATAATGTTAAGAACATATTATTCAATTATTAAAGAGAATAAAATAAAGTGACTTCATTTTGAAGATAGTAGAAACATCCAAAAAATTTCAGGGAAATTTCTTAACAAACCTGGAAAAGTCTTGGCTTTATTATTATTATGAACCTCATTCAAAATAAAATTTATGCAATCAATAATAAGAATAAATCAAATGTTTTTTGTATGACAACAAATTGAATTGTTAGAGCACAAAAAAAAAATCATGGTTCTCTTTTTCTTTCATTGCACATTAAGAAATAAAAATATGGGCCAATTGTCAATATATTTATTAATTAACTGTCCATATAATTGCAATTTTTATCAATTAGCCCTTCACTCATCATATTAATATTGTTAATTTAATCTCTCAACAACTTTGATAAACTACAACTTATTATGACAAAAGAAAATGTTTTAAATTTTACTTCTGTGAAATATTCAGAAGAGCACAAAAAGCATTTTGAAAAGTTAGCTGTGTCTGCAATCTGTTAGCTATGAATTGGTCATTGAAGCTTGGATGCTTTATAAAAGTTTCATTGTGCAGTAAGCCTTGAAAATGAAATATGATTAAAAAAATAATAATAAGCAAGTATTCATGATATATCTAGGGATGATGATGTAACATGTGAGATAAGTAGTAAAGTTTTGTAACTTTTCCTGGAAGTTATGCAGAACAGTAGTGGCTTTTAAAACTATTAACGACAGATTTAGTTGTCTGAGCTTTTTACATAATTAAAAAATGATGTAGAATTGATAGTTGAAGACAGTCTTTAATTCTGACATTTGATTTATATGTTTATATATTAAATTCTTAAAAGATTTTTTAAATTGTAAAGCAATAAAAGTAAATATTTGTGTACTTTATTATCTGTCTGTTTCAAATATACACTCATGCATCTCCTTTTTAAGTTTTGGATAGTACTGGATGTTAGTTTTATATTATTAATTTTGATACAATTGTAAAGTTTCTATAAATCTGATGATAAATTTTGTAATATATTTAGGTTTTCGTCACCCAACACCAACCACAGTTTCCAGAACTACCAGAGTCTTAAATACTTTGCTGGGAATAGTTGCAAAACCACATAAAAGGTAATTTCTTTTATTAAGTATAATGCTAAGAATTAAAGAACACAAGGAATAAAAGTAGTGTTTGACGGTTTTTCAAACCTGTTTTTTTTTTTAAATAAATTTGTCACATTTGAAAACCGGTTTTTAAATTAAGAAAACCAGTTTTCCTCAACACCTGGATATTCTTCTTTTTCAAAAAACAAACAAACATTTTGAATTTTATCGGTTGGCACCGATTAATCTAGCAGCCGAAGGCTTAAGCGACGAGATACCAATTTATTAACAAGAAAAGATATATCTGAATTTCTGTTAAATGAACTAAAAAATTTAAACACTGCAATAAGTTCGAAATTATTATTATAATTATATTACTTTAGGAGAATGAATTCAAGAAAGAAGTAGAATTAGCAACTCTTTTGCTATATTTGCACAATTCTAGTTCCACGAAGAAAAATCTAGTGTACTTTCTTTAGCTTCAAAAACCGAAATTATTGAGTTGTCTGGAAAGATACTGTTTAGAATATTTCTGAATTCTTATGTGGAAACCAATTCTGATGAAGAGCAAATCGAAGAAACTACTCAGAGTATTGCTTTTTTTTAAAAGAAGCCATGGAAAAATCAATTCAAAAGTTTCTTGAGGACCCTGAGGATGAACTTAAAAATCCAAAGACACCGAAAGCTGAATTCTAATTATTTATGTCAACGAATAAAACAACAAAAAAATTTAGATTTGTTATTTGATGCCATGAAAACTATAAAACCAAGCTCAGTAGCTAGTGAACGAGCATTTTCAATTTCAAGCAATATTGTGTCCAAAATAAGAACAAGACTTAGCCACCATTCAGTGGATATTTTAGGTTTTTTTTAAATCCTATTTTCTTTGGAGAAATTAAAATTAGTGAAAATAATATAAATATTATTTGAAATTTTTGTTATTTTGTGTAAGTAATATGTATATATAAATCTTAATTTTTTATATTTTGACTTTGACATTGATTTTGTTTTTGTTATTTTATATAAATTAAATAAAATATTTTCCCCCTTTTTTTAACAAAAATCCGAAAATTGGCTAAAATTGGTTTTTCAAAAAGTTGGGTTTTGTATAAACCCTAAATAAAAAAAATATATATTAGATCATTATTAATAATTGGGAAATATACAGATAATTACTAACTTATGTACAAACGTTATAATATTTTTTTTTATATAATTTCCCCATTTATTTCATATATTTATGATTGAGAAAATGCTGTTTACCATTAAAAATTTTAAACCTTAATATCAATTACAATTATCTGGATTAATTTTTTTTAATCTGGAACTTTTCTTTTCATGATATTTGAAAGAAATAGTTCATTTTATTACTATAAAATATAACTCATTTTATTAATTATGATTACCTTATAATTTTTTTTATTAATTTAGGGACAAATTTCAAGTAACTCCAGAAAGTGTTGCTTATTTAGCTGGTGAGTAATTTTAAAACATTATCTATATGTAGTAATTACATATTTTTCAACATATATTATTTTATATGTTAAAATCTGCAATACTGTATCATTTAGTCATCATTTTTGTTATTGTATTTTATTAAAATATGAAATGTAACTCATACATATACCCATTCCTGCTTCAGAACCAAAATTGAATTTTCTGTTTTTTAAATCCATGTAAGGCTATTTTCTGATTTTTCAGTCAGTATATATTATATTTGTTTTCTTACTTATTTTGATATGTTAAGTTTTTTTTTATCAAATATTAATTTTTATTAAATCTACCTTATCATGCATTTTATTATTATTATTATTGGTGGTGTTGATTTAAGCTAAAATAATTTCATTGTGATCATAATAAAAGTAAATAAATAATTTTTGTATGTGTTTTTTACAGCTTTAGTCTCTGTATCTGAAGAGGTGCGGAGCAGGTGTCATTTGAAACACAGAATTACTCGTGTTGTATCTGAATCTCCCAGTGCCGAAGCTTTTGCTACAGAACTCCATCTCACTGTTTCACCTCAAGTGTCGACATCGCCAAGCAACCCTAGCCCACCTACCCCTTCACCTTCATCTAATTCTGCTCAAACATCTCCCCATGGCCCACCTCCACCACCACCTAGCAATTGTACGCAACAGACATTACCTGTAACACCTGTAAATAGAAGACACAAATCTTGGGACACTCTCGATCAGAATGCTTTGTTTCAAGCAAAACAGAACAAACAGTCTCCTGTTCAACAGGTAATTTTATAAAATTTGCACTTAATAATTTTAGAAATGTTCTAAACTATAAATGCAGTTTTGGAACAGTGCAATCGGAAAATACAATATAGAGTAATTTTTATATTAAAATAAGTGTTAAAAAATCTTTTTATAAATTCTACTTAATTTACAGTATAATTATTAATGTTTTAGTATCTAAATGCAATGGAAATTTTTTAAAGATAAACTAATTGATATTCCTGATAAAATCTGTTTATCATGTCAATTTTTAAAAAAAAATTGTATAGATTTATATAATTTCCCTTCTTTTAACTGTTTACCTAAATTTTACTGTATAAATAAAGTAAATTGATCTTCCAAATATAATTTATTTCTTAATTATTTGCATAAGTGAATTAGGGGATATATGACCAAAGTCAGCCCAAATAAAAATAGGGGCTGGTGCAAAATTATCTTGAGGCCTTGAAACAAATTTCATACAACAAAATAATATAAAGTGAATAAAATTAATACAAGGGTTACAAATAGCTATAACTATTTGAAAAAAAAGAATTTATTGATAAGAATTACACAGAATGCAAAAGAAAGTTCAAAATTTTGTTTGCATATTTCATAAATTTTCTCTATGGCTCCCTTTGATCAAATGGACAATGTTGAAGCAGTATTCCATTTCATGCCATATATTTTAAAGCATATCTTTAATCATCAATGAAGTGCATTAGAAATGCACATTTGGAGTTCTGGAATTGTTTTTGGCAAAGAAAGCATTTATATTGGTCATTCCAAATTGCAGGGATCCTGGTGACCAATAGCAAAATACATTAGCAGCATCTCCAGTTCGATCAATCCATAGAGTTAGAAGAAGTTCATTTAAAAACATGTGAACCTAAATAGTTCAATGTTGGGATGCTCAATATTAATGAAAGATGCAATTTATGAAATCCATATCTGCCTGTGGCATCAGCTTTTGATCAAGCTTGGCAAAGAAACTGTTTGCTGGCACTTTGTTCAATGAAAAATAAAAAAGGACCCTGCAACTTATGTATTGGTATCGCACAATACACATTAACTTTTTTTTACTTCTGTTGTTCAGTTACATTTCAAGTCTTCTCTGTACCCCATATTCAAGTGTTGTTCTAATTAACCTTGCCACTTATGTGGAAGATTGCAACATTTCTAAAAATGAGATGTTCAGCAAATATTTCATCTTCCATAGCTTAATTCATACATTTGGAATGATCTTCTTGTTTCAGTTTGTGCACAAGTTGAATTATGTGTAGTATCATTTTCAGCCTCTTTCTAATATACACTAAATCATTGTTTGTGCCATTTAAAACTCCCTGCTGGCTTCATGTGCCAATTTCCATGAGCTTTGTTCATACCTGAGGTGAATATTTTCAATATTTTTTTGCTAATACACATGACTGTTTGGTACTTTTTGCTTTGCACAAACATCTTTATTGTTCAAACTTGATGCAATTTGCATATGATTTTGGTATTTGTAGGTATTTGACTGTGCCGTTGACAAAATCTTCTTTGCATTGTAATGACAATTGTTCAATTCTAACACAGAGAATGCCATCTGTGCAGGATTTGCTATTTTTATTTTTTATGCTGGTACAATGAACCATATTTCTAACCATTGTGTAGTCTAAACTTGCACATGCTCGAATTTCTGATTTATTGCATTTGCACCACAAATAACGAAATTCTGCGAAATTTTTCTACATTCTGTGTGCATTTTGTCCTTTTATTTTTAACGATTAAAGAGTTATATCCGCTTATAGTCACTAGATTCATTTTGAATGCACCTGCACTTTGTTGCATTTTTACTTTCTTGTATAGCAAGTGTGCCAAAATTGTAACCACCAAAAATTTTTAACTTGAGATTTTGAGAAATCTCCACATTTTAGAGATATAAATATATATATATATATGTAATTTTTAATTTCTGTCTGTGACAAAGATTACTCAAAATTGCGTTTTAACTAACAGATGAAATTTGATATATGGTCTTTACATCAAATGTTTAGACTTTTATCAAATTTTCAACATAATTTATTCAGAAATCTGGCTGTTTAAATGTAAACTAGCAGGATAACTAGAAAAATGGATAAAATTCAGATAGATTTTTTGGATAAAATTCAGTACACAGATTTGATGTCTATATTGTAGACACCTATCAGATTCTATTAAGGAATTGAACACCTGTTGGCAGAGCCTGACTAAGGCTAAGCTGACTTGCCCCAATTAGGCTAAGTCGGACCCTGCCTGTTGGTCTATATTTTCAAAAGCATGTAAAAGTGATAACTCAAAAATGTATCAAATTGGTATTTAATTTTATGATGGCAATTGTAGTTCTCTGTCAAATTTTGGTTCCATTCAGTTGGATGAAAACACATCTAAACCACGAATTCGATTTCCGAATATTTGTTGTTAAATATCAGGGATTAATCACCAGAAGACTTGCTAGGAATATTTTCAATAAAAATGCTGAATTCTCAACAAAAATTTATACTTTGTAACAGTGCCATGCAAGGTGGTCTCTGCTTACCCCATGTCAACAATTTTTTACAGATGGAAGAAGACATTTTTATTAGAGAGTATGAGAGGTAGTTTGGTGGAGACCACTCCTGTTGATTATGTTTATCTTTCATTGATTTGTCTAGTAAAAGTTTAAAGAATACATACAAAGATAAAGAATTAAATTATTTTTATAAATTTAACATTTAATCACAAATTTATTAATAAATTATAATTTTTTAATAAACATATTTAAAAAAATGTATGTGAATTTCTGAAATAAGATTATAACATATTGTTATTGTTTCATGCAAATTCATTGATAATATCTTCATGATTTAGTTTTTGGGTTAACTTTGTTCAGATGTATAAAATCAGTAAGATTGTAAGTTGTCCTTAATTAATTAATACTAGATGTTAAATAACTTTTTATTATTTTCAATCTTGAGAATGATCTTTCTGCAGATGCGGGGGTAATTGATAAGATTGATATAATTTCCAGAACAGAAACTAAATTTAAATACAAATCAAATAAATTATTTTTAAATAGATATTTTATTTGTATTATTGTAAAACTGGAACTCAAAATTGAACAGTAAATTTTGATTTCATTAAGTTCTGCAAAGTTGCATTAAAGTATTTGTGCAACAACTGAGAATACCACAAGAAATTTCATTTTCATAGAAAATTTCAAATCTTTCCTTAAAAGAAATTATGACGATTTTTATTAGACTAAACCATGTAATAGGGGTAGATGTCTGTAAATGTAATGAGGTTAAATGAACCCAGCCTTAGTTTAGTGCATGTGAAATATGTAAAAAAAAAAAAAAAAAAAAAGTAGGATAATATTACAATATATGTCTATTTGGATTTTTAAAAAAGAAATATTAAACAGCAGCGTTTTTCTTTTTCAAAATCAATCAGTAGTAGTCTTGTGTGGTATCACCATTTACATTGTCCTCAGACTGGTCTTGAAAATGATTATCCTTCTTTTGTTAATTAGTAGCACTGTGCTGTAACATATATGCCCTTGAAATAGTAATATAATTTTCATATAGTTAATGGTTATGGTAGTAACATGTATGCCCTTGAAATAGTAATAGTAGTAGAATAATAATAATAATTTGCACTCCCTTTGTATATGTAATTGCAATATTGAGCTTTTGTATTTGTATGAATGGGGTGTAAATGCAATTTTATTCATAATTCAGCCTACTTTTCTATTTACTTGCTTACTTTTAGCTTATCCTTTGGAGGTGCATTTAATTTGGCACTGTTTCTGATTATTTGCTCAAGCATTTCATTCATCTCACTCTTTTTCTCCTACTGCCTATCAGAATTTTTTAAATTATGCTTGTTTTAGGTATTATAATAATTATGTTTTTTCTCTAGCCACAGTCGAAGGATAACAAGGTTTGGCGTAGTTTAGACATAGATGCTCAAAACATGAGACCTCGTTTCAAAACACAACGTAGCAGCTCTATGCCGACACCTAAGGCTCAGAAAAGTGAAGATGGGGGCAGGATGTCTCCAGACTTAGATGACCAAGAGGATGAATCTCTGGCCCACAAAGAAGGAGCATCTCGAGTATCAAATGAAGATAATGTTCTCTTGGACCCAGAGGTCCTGGTTGAATTTCCTACTCAGGCTTTAGTTCTCACTGTATTGGTATGTTTTTTTTTTTCTTTTCTTTTTTTAAAAAAAAGACATTTTTAATTATATCTATATATATGTATAATATAAGAAATTGTTTTGTTTGAAATTCAGTCTCTTTTTAATTTACAAGGGGTGTTCAAATGAAAAGGTACGAAACAACACTGTGGGTACAAATGAAGACTTTATTCAAAGTATACACCATAGGCCTGAGCACAACGATCCCATTGATTAACGAGCAGAAGGATTCACTGTTCCCAGAATTCCTGTGGCTGTGATAAGACCCAGTCCTTCACAGAGTCCTTGAGCTCGACATCCAAGGTCCACTACTTGTTGAATTCCTTGAGCACAGAAGAGCCATTAACTCTGATGTGTATTGTGAGACACTCCGAAGACAACGCAGGTCCATCAAGAACAAAAGACCGGGTCTACTTACGGAGGATGTGGTTCTGTTCCATGATAATGTGCGCCCACACGTCTTCAAGGTCACATATGTGGAACTGGAAAAGTTCAAGTGGGAGCAGCTCAATCATCTGCCCTACAGCCAAGACATGTTGCACTGCAATTTTCATGTGTTTGGTCCCTTGAAAAAAACATCTGAAAGGGAAATGCTTCAACTTCAACTCGGACGGCGAACTCAAGAACACTGTGAAGGACTGGGTCTCGTCACGGCCACAGGAATTCTGGGAACGGTGAATCCTTCAGCTCATTAATCATTGGGATCGTTGTGCTCAGGCCTATGGTGTATACTTTGAATATAGTCTTCATTTATACCCACAGTGTCGTTTCGTACCTTTTCATTCAAACATCCTTTGTATTTATCAGACTTGAAAAATTGAATTGTATGAATAAATCATTTTCATTAATAAGTTATACTATTGAGTAGATATGTTGTAACATTCCTTTAATACTTTACATTTTTACTGTCATTCAAAAATTATCTGCTAAAAGCATTTTAGATGCAAGTTTGAAAATTATATTTATTTTTAGCATATTTGTGTGTGCAATAATTATAATTACCCTTAATGAAAGTTTATTTTATTTCTGATCGATCATCTTTCATAATATATAACACCAAATAGAATATTAAAATAAGTTTTAGCTAACTTTGAGAGCATTTTAACCATAAATAAGAAAACTATGCTCAAATTTAATTTTATCCACTTTATATATTAATTATATATATCCACTAGCCATCTTAATATTCAAGGTTCCTTGCTTAAAATATATTTAAACCTTAAATTGTGACAAACATTTAAGTGGTATTATTTGTTTTGTGAAATATGTATATGAACCTTTTCTTTGGGTAGGGGAATCGAGTTAGTTGCATGACATTGTATATTCATGCAAACTTAAGTCTTGACTACCTCATTAACCAATGTGGCAAGTTCATTTTCTTATTTCTCATATGAGATGTGTAGTTGAATATAGCATCAAAATGATGCTTTTACATGTGAACATCTAACAGCTTTTCAGGTGAACTGAAATATGCTGACAAGAAAATTAAAGTAAAATATGCTTTCAAAAAATTAAAATGTAGGCAGTATATTCATTCAGCATATCAGATGCATTACTTGATATTCATTTAGATGGCTTTATAAATAGATTCCATGGAAATTTAATGAAATAAAAAATTTAAAAATATAAATTCATAATGATATTTATAAAAAATATGAAAAAAAATAGAGAATCTTTATTCTTTAGCTGTCAACATTAAAAGAAAAATGCATGTTTATGCATAAGAAAACTGAACATTGTTTAAATCTCATTATAACAGTAAAAATTATTATCACAAACAATGCATTTTTTTTTAATTTCTAAAGTTATGATGAAAAATTGGATAGCAGCTAAATTGGTATCCTATATTTAAATATATTAAAGCTATATATTAGTGTAAAAGTAATTTTTAACTAACTAAAAATCCGTAAAATATTACAAGATACAATTTATCATCCACCAATTTGTATCAAATTTGATTATTCTGGGAGTAAATCGTCTGCCATGTAGAATCCTAACAGACACAGATGTACATATTGTTTTGTTATTAGTACAGACTTAAGGATACGACTTTATATTTACATAACTCTAGTTTTTTACCAGAAATTTCAATTTACTAAAATACTATTAATGTATAGGATTGTTAATTTTAAAAATTCATTAAAATTTATTAAAAAATATATGATATAAATTCTAATATTAAGGCAATCTTTTATGGGTGTAAAAATATTTTCTTTGAGTGTAACTACTACATCATCTCTCTTATTCTTTTGTTAGCATGCAGAAATTTTATAATTTGCAGTTTATATTGGTCTTAATTACAATCAAGTTGATGAAACTAGTGAAAACAATAATTTTTTAATCTCTACTAATAATAAAAATGAATGGGTGTCGCTGTGCTGAGCAGACTATTTGACTTACAGCTACCAAATTTAACAGATGCATATCTTGGGTGTACACTTTAGAATGTTTTTTTTTTTTCCAAACATTAATTAATTAAAAATGTAGGTGAATTTTGGCACTTTTCTCTGATAATTTCCAAAAAATATTGTTGCTAAAAATGGATTTTTATGTAATCTTAAATTTTAAAGAATTATCTTTTTATTGATAATAATGTATGTGCATATTTTTGCTGAATTTTAGAATTTTTTTTAAATATTTTTTTGCCTGATTTCTAATATATTACATTGCTGCCCTAAAATTTTAAATATTGTTTTCAAATTTTAATTATTGTATTTGATTGTTTGATTTTCTTTCATTGTTGAAGGATTCTGTTTCATATTTGTGTAACGTACAAGGCTACTAAAAGATACAATATCATAAAAGTTGAAAAATAAATAAACAGAATATTTAATTTTCAATAGCATTATGATGTTATGGGATTATTCCCATTAGAAAGATTCATTCACATGATAACTAGAATTTAATTAAGATGATTTAAAGTGACATGATTTTAAAGTTAAACAATTTGACAGAATCATGAATGTGAATATGAATTTGAAAGAATCATATATCTGAGCAATTTATCTGAAATAAAATATAGTCAGTATTCCTGGTAAACTAGTTGGTCACCTGAAGTGACTAGTATTCATTTTATGACATTTGATATTGCATACTTAATTAATATGTTTCTCTGTTAATATTTTAAAATTCATACTTATGTTTAAAAATAATAGTTTTTATATTCTTAAATTTCATTTTTCTGCTCTTCTAAAATTTAGTTCTTATATTTTTACTATTTTAGGTTTTGTATAATTATAGTTTTCTGTTTTCTTCTTCTTCTTTTTAGGCAACATTAGTTAGGAATACTACGGATGAAAATGAAATGCAAATTCTATATGAATACTTAGCTGAAGCCTCTGTGGTGTTTCCCCGTGTCTTTCCAGTGATGTAAGTAACTTAGCTATTAAATTTTGTTTACATGTATTAGCATTGTATGGTTACAGTAAATGTAATTTTTATCCCTCAGTGTACAAATGTGAATGTAATAATTTCTTTTTGTTATAATTTTATGTATCTTTTTTTATTTCAGACATAGTCTTTTGGATTCTAAAATTACTAGTGTGCTATCATTATGCCATGATCAAGTAATACTTTCAGCTGTACAGAGCATCATTCAAAATATGATTTCATGTGAAGATAGCAGTCAACAACAACTACACTACTTACAAAGTATGTTATGTTAAAAATTATTTCTTGTAAATGTAATTTTTTACTTTATAAAGATATATCGGACCATCATTGGCATTCCTAACATTTGAATCTAATAAGATATTTTTTTAAGTGATTCTATAAATTGGCAATCATTTAAGATACTGGCATTATTTTGTTTGATAAAATGTCTGTTGTACGTCCTACATTGATTTCTATGGGTTTTTTCCTTGCTGTGTTGCTTGTCTGTTAACACTAACAATTCTACACACATATCGCTGATCTTGGTCAATGGCATGGAGGCATTTGGCCACTGATTTGTCCATAGTGGAAGGTTATGTCAGAAATTAGGTATTCTCGGTACACTCACGATGCTTAAGGTCTAAGAATGTTAAATTCCATAATGATTTTCAAAATGGAATGTCCCATACATCTAGTTCCAATTACCATTCCGTGTTCAAAGTCCCATTGTGTAGCTATAATCATATCAGAAACCTTTTCACATAAATCACTTGAATGCAAATGAAGGCCATGCCAGTGCATTATTTGTTTATGTGTTTTACACATGATAATACTGCTATCTGTATTTTACATAATGCTATTCCATAACTTTTATCACCGCAATGTGTAACAAATCCTTTTTTTAGTTGATTGGTTGTTTTAAAGAAATGTTCAGTTTTTAAAAGTACTTACATATACATATATATTTCTCTTTTTTATATATAGCTTTTGGATTTGGAGGTCTTTGGCGTTTCGCAGGACCATTTTCAAAGGTAAGTCTCTATTTTGAGTGTGTGCAGGTGAGCGTACACTTTTAATATTTTTAATGTGGAAATTTTCTTAGTGTAAAAGATAAAATATTTCAGAATTTTAAAAAATTGAAAAAGAAATTTTTGAACAAAATATGTATATTTTCATTTTTCTTTTAAATAAATTATTTTAGGTTATGTTAATAAAAAGTTTATTCAAAATTCCTTTTTAAAACAGATGCATTATTCTTTACCCCTGTAACTATCAATTTATAAAAATCATAAGTGACTAATGCGGTATTTTGCTATTTCATCTAAAAACAGGTATCAGGGCAATAATTATAGTCTTGATAATATTATGGGCTTAATTTCAAATAATGCTATATCCAAAGCAAAATTCATGTTGGTAGTTTGTTGTATTTATACAAAAAGCAAATAAGGTAGTTTGCTGTATTTATACAAAAAGCAAATAATTCTTTATTATCAAATTACTAAAACTTTATATCTTTCATTAGAATGAAATTTAATTATTAACATTTTTGATGGTATGAAATTCATTTTTTTCCAAGCAAATACTATACATTATTCAAAAAAAAAAAAAAAACTTTTTCAATATTAACATTTAAGGTTAAACCAATTACTGATAATGCTGCTTGAATATTGTGACAGGGATATACCTATTTTTACAGGAAATCCATTTGTTGAGTATATGGTAAAAAGTCCAACAAGCTTAATAATAATGCTTTATTCTACAGGAAAACACAAAATTTAACAGGTAGAAAAAGATAACTAAAGTGTACACAAAACAAGCACTTGCAGAAATCAACATGCAAGCAGAACATTATTATTAAGCAACCGCAACAGCAGAAACTTAGAGAGTACTTGCTGGTTATCAATATCCCAAATTGAGATTTGATCAACTATTCTTTCTTTCGGAGGGACTGTTCACTTCAGTTTAGAGACTTTGAAATTAACTGGTAAAAAAGCTTCTTGAAGAATATTGTATCTTGATTGCTAATGGAGATATTGCCAAAATTCCAGTATTGTTGAGAATAATTTTTCTTTTCCAAGGCCTGAGGATCATTAACCTAAAATCCATTAACATATATGTATACAAGGAAGCATAGTATTATTCGTAGCATTATGTAATAAAATATGTTTGCCCACTTGTAAGTAATATGATGAAAAATATTATAATTATCTAGAACATTGATACAGTAAAATGCTAGATTTTAATTAATTCAAATATCCTATAAATGCCATACTGTTTGGATTAATTGAGGTTCTCCAATGTTTTGTATTGAAATTAGGATTTGCATTACATTATAAATGTCTTATTGCAGATTTTTTTTTTTTTTTCAAGAAAGCTGTAATAGTATTCAAAAAGATCATTTTATGTTGTTGTGAATTAAATGTAAGCATGTTTTAAGTATATTTCTGTTAAAAATGCAATAACACTAAGTCAAAAATTTATTTTTTTAAATCATAATTTTAAATTATTCTTTGTGTATTGTTGTTGTAACACTGTAAATTATCTTTCAAAAAAGATATTTTTGTATCCTTTGAAGATCAAAGTAAAATTAATTTTCAACGTATATTTAATTTTATTTTTTATTTTTACAGACTACTACTTGCGCTACATCTACATATTGTGTAAGTAAACTTTTTATTCAAGTTTTACAAAGAGATTACATGATTTTCATGAATATTGTTATTATTAATTAAATTGTGAAAGGCAAAAAAAAAAAAAAAGTATAAGATGAGCAAAAGAAACAAAAAAAAAAATTAGAAAATAATATTCTTACTTGCTATTTTTGGTAATAATTTCGTTCGCCTGTATTAATATTTTCTAAAAAATTTTATTTAACTTGGTTTCTTAATAGTTTCTTTGGCAAAATATTTTTAAGCTTCAAATTTTTATAGTCATATAACTTATACTATGACTATTATAGAAGCCTTGCACCATTTTCTTCATTGTCCTATGAATCTCTCTAACTTTCTGTCATCTCCTGTAAAATAATATATAAATAAAAATTGAACTTTAAATTGAAGTAGAAATGATTAAACTTGAATTAAAGCAAAAACTTTTTTGCTTTTTAAAAGTACAAGAAAGCAGAATCATTTGGTATTGATGTCTTATGTGTACTATATTTTTTTTAATTTATGTAATGTCTCATAGAATTATTCAATAAAAATTTCTCAGATTCATCATAAAATTCAATTTTTAGTTTTACTTTCAAAGAGATGTAAATGATATGAATAATAAATTTTTTTCAGAAATGCATTAAGTCTAAATTTTATATTGTCTTTTGGATTATATTCCGGAAATATTCATGTCACTCTGTCTTTTAAATTTAAAAAAAAAAAAAAAAAAAAAAAAAATCTATCTTCTGCTTACAAATTTGATCAAGTTACTAAGTTTTGAATATCACTATTTTAGGGCATTCAACAGTTTCTTAATTTTAGACCAATCAGCATTGAGGAAATTCCAGATTGGCATATCTTCTTCAGACATTTAATGGAATAATCTAAAAAAAAACTATGCATTTTTATAAGATAGCAATATTTACCACTTTTTACAATTACATCTCACAAATAAAGTATTCAGAGCAATGCTTGGTTTGATTCCAGTGGATGAAATCAAATTTTCTTTTTCAATTTTTGTATGATATATTGGTGAAATGATTGATGGCCTTTCAAAATGTGTTTGTTTTCAGTCTCTCAAATCATTAATTGATATGATTAATAGTTCATTGTGCTGCATTTCTTAGTGTTTCCTTCACTACTGACTGGATTTATCATCTTAATATTGAAGTGATATCCATCGGTACCATCCCCACAAGTGATTTTATATTGAAGTACATCATAGCATCGATGAGTTTCGGCAACATTTGTTAGTCAATTATTTCTCTGAAGAAGAACAATATCTCTATGTTAGAATTCATCTCTAATCATAACAATTGCGTCTATAGTTAGAGCTTTGCTCCTGCGCACATGTTCTCCAGCAGGCGTATTATCTGCATGAATGACAATCCTGTATGAATCGGATGTCAATTGCTATTTTGAGCAAATTTACTAAATTCTTTCTTTTGTGAAAAAAACTTTTGCAGATTCGAAATGATGGACCCTTTTATGCCAATAAAAATTCTGCAGTGTGCATTCAATTCATCACTCTGTCATAAAGGAAATGTATTTTTAAGAATTCATATTAACTATCTGGGAACAGAAGCAGAGATCTGGCTTTATGATAAATTTATCACTTTGAAATATGTCATGAATTGAGCTGTTTTTAGTGCGTTTCGATTCTGTTCCGAATGATGTCATTTGAAAGCAAGAGTTTTATTTCTTGGTATTAGATAAATAATGCTTTGATTTGATGGTATATCCCGCAAGCAAAATTCTTAAAAGCTTATCCCGCAAGCTTAATTCCCCAAATTGAAACAGTTTAATTTATCTGTTGGGGCAACACATTCCTCTTTTGTTCAATTAATTTTAGAACCTTACAATAAGGACATACTTTGTCCATATCTCTGATGTGAACATACCAGCTCAAACTATAATCTACAGCTGAGTTATATGGGAATGCAAAGCAGTTTGTAATCTCACGATTGCTGAGCATGAAGGCATGTTTGTCCCTGATTTGTTGTTTCTCGTTGACCTGTCATGTTCATTCTGTTGCGAACAAAACAGATTTAAAGCTGCAGAACACGATTGCCATGCTCACAATTGTACATTCCTAAAATTGGCTGCACTTCGTTCTGTTGTTTCCTTAGCATGTATTTTCAATATTCTTTGGCTTTTTCATTCGTTTCCTGTTATCCATTCTTTCTTGGTTTTATTTGGAAGTACTCGTCATATTGTTTCCACCCTGCAAGTCTAACAACCTAAGTTTTATTTTCTGAGAGACATTATTTTGATGAACTAAAGCAGATAAATTGTACTGAAAAAGAAGAAGAAAATTATAACAAAAACATATAATATTGCAAAACATTAAAAATGAAAAAACACGAATTAGAAAACAAAGAAAAGGTACTTATGAAATATTTCAATCTAGTGCAATGAGAAATAAAGTATTTTAATCTGATCGAACAAATTACTCTAAAGACTCTAATTTTGCAATTACTCTAATTTTGCAATATAATTTGAATTCAAATAAATTTAATAGACACAGCTCAATTGCACTGAAAAATAAAAAATAAAAGTTTTTAAAAGTGAACTGAAAAAAGAAATATATCAACTGTATTAATGAAATGGTAATGGTAAATGGCACAACCCAATTCCAACACAGTGTCATAGGAAATAATTAAATCAAAATAAAATAAATTTAAATTTTAAGATAATTCAATTTAAAAATGGAATAGTAAAATATTTAATATGATGTGTATTGTCTTTACATTCAATAGTTGATATTGTTTTCACAAAGGGGAAAAAAAGTATTTTTACATGTCACAGGCATAACATTTATAGGTTTGAATGAATGAACATGAAATTAGTTATATATATTGGTCAGTACTAATAGTGAATAAATATTACAGAATTAACTTTGATGACTTTATTTATTTATTTTACAGTCGCAAACAAACCTTGACAATGCTGAGTTATTTGTGAATTGCTTGGAAGCCATGGTTGAAACCTGTTTGCCTGTCGAAGATGGAGAATTGCATGATTTGTCCCAATATCCAAGCACACTTAGTGTATCATCTACTATGAATTTGTCTTCTTCAATGTCAAGTTTGACTCTTGGTTCCCCCACAGAAAAAGAACCTAACACAGAATACTGCTCACTAGTCAGTGATGGAGCTTCACGAATGAGACATGGATCTAGCACTCAGCTTTCCCGACAGCGCAGCCTAAAGTGTAAAAATTCCAAAAATGGAAAAAATTCTCATTAGTGAAATTTGAAGGAGCTTCAACTGGTAGGCAGTAATTATTAATCTTATTAAAATGACTCAAATTGTGTCATGTTTATATATAAAAATATGTATATTTTCATATGAATACTAAAAAACTATTATTAATTCAATTGTATTCACAGAAGCCAAAATTTTCAATAGGGCACTAATCTCTTTCCTGTTTATGGTTGAAATATCTAGTAACAAACTTTTAGTTTGTCACAATTTTTTTGTGAAAAATGAAAACAGTATATCAATTTTTGATTTTCTAATGACATGCTTTAATTCATAATAGTTTAAATGAATTAAGCTAGGGGGAGAAAATTTCAAGTTTTATTGAATAAAAACTTGAAAAATCAGAAGAATATTTATGAGTCTATAACTTATAGCTTTACTGACATATTTTGGTGTAATGCAAATCTACTTAATTACTACTTTGTCAAACAGCATTGCTGTTTTCGTATATGTTTCACAACATATGTTCAAATTTTAAATTGGTGTAACATGGAATATTTAAAATAATTTTGTAATAGATAATGTTATTGTCAATGTAAAAAAGCATGCAGTTAACTCGTGGTAATTATATATATTGATCTTATTATTCGTAAACCCTCTGTGCTTTTGTAGGTGGGTTTAATTCATGCAAATAGGGGTCAGAGGAAGGATGAAAGATGAGTAACAATGAAATAAACTTGAATTACTCATGGGCTAAATTAAAATAAAATAATAAGTCAAAAAGGACACGATACTTGCATACACATGAAAGAAATTTAAAAAGTATCTAATAGGGTAGGAATCAAAATCAAAAAATGATGAATTCCAGAAATGCACTCATCCTTCCGCATCTCGCTCCTTAGTGCGAGAGAATCATCTAAAAATGGTGATCAGTATCTCAAGATTCTGAAACAAACAGTATGCTTTATTAATTTTGGAATTTTCTTTTACACTTTGCATGTGCATGTATTTTGATGTGGGCTTACACATGGAGTGAACGTAAAACTGCTTAATACCTTCCTATATGTGATTTATACTCTAGTGACAGACGGCAAAAAAACAAACATAAAAGTATGTTTCTTGCATGCAATGCATTAATATAAAATGCAAATGTTTCTAAAATTAATTATTTTACATACTTCCTATTCTTTTTATATAAAAATAAATAAAATCTGTAAATTCTATTTTAGAGTAATAGTTTTAAAAAATCAAAACATAAAAATAATTTTCATTAGAGAATTAAAGTCCCAAAAAACATATAAAAAGATTTTTTAATGTCATATTGCATATTTAACATTTTCTGGATCATTAATTTTCAAATGTTGGTACTTATCATGAAAACTATAACTTTATAACATAGAATATATTGAAATTCCCATTAAAATTGTATTTGTTGATTAATTGGATGGTTTAGACTGGGACTTAGTTTCATAATTTGTTTAATAAGGACCACTTATCGAAAAAAAAATTCAAAGAATTTGTTTCAATATTCATTGCCTATACCTGCTTGATCTAATTATCACTATGAATAACTTTAAAGAAAAAAAATAATATTTGGTTGTTGCAACTTTAAAAATTCATTTGCACTCACTCATATTGTATAGATTATGGTTCATTTCATGTTCTATTTGTAAATAAGAGCATTTTTATTTTGCATGTATTAATGGGAGATTTTATTAATTCAACTATATCCTGAACTGGAAATTGTTTTGAATCTCTTTTATAATTTTTTTTTTCTTCTTTTGAAATGAACATAATGTGTTTTGTTTATATTGTGCTAAAGAACCACTCTAAAATTATCTAAATTTAAATACATCATGTATTTTTTTATAATGCTATATGCTTGAGATGCATAGGTTTACATTGTTTTAATAAAGATGCGATGAATAGAATTATGTAGATAAAGTCTAATTTATAGCAGTTATTGCATTCCAAAGGGGCAGAAATGACAAAAAAATATGCTCATCCATATAAATTTTGGAGGCTAGTCTTACTCAATCCCACCAATTAAGACTTTTGAGTTCAGGGTATGAATGCATTAAGAATACATTGTATAAAATGTATCACAAATTTACTTTATATTGGTAGCAGCTATGAGTCATATATTCAGTATTACTTTTACATGTAGGTGATGTACATAGTAATTCTTGTTTTTGTATTTCTGTTCCTTCACAAATGTATACGTTTAAATGTAAGAAAGATTAAAATATATATATATATATGCTGAGAAATTCTTAAATCATTTCTATCTCCATTTTTGTTACTATTATTTCATTTTTCCCTTTGTGTAACTTTTTTTTTTTTTTTTTCAAATGACGGTGATTAATATTTCATTTTGTGCTTGCATTGTAGTGTATGTATAGATTGTATATATTAAGATTAAATCATTTATAACTTCAGGACATCTTCACATTTTACTTTCTGCTGCAATAGGATTCATTAATTTTGCTAGGTTAAGAATTTTTCTTGTGTGATTCACTTGCATGTAGAGAACTATAAGCTTCTATTTTCATTTATGTATATTTTGAAGTATAGTGTTCATCTCCCTTCATGCTTTCTCTAAATGCTTAATAATTTTTCCATTTTTTTTAATATAAAAACATCAATTTTGCACAAAATCACAATGAATTATTCTCTTGCATAAAGCTTAGAATTTCCAATGTGTTTTTTTATTTATCTTGTTGTCAGATGTTTGTGTGATTTCAATATTATTTTGTGTTTTAATTTTCAATCTGTTATGGATATGGAATTACTTTTTATATATATGATATAAATTAAGCATAATAAGGACATTTTAGTATGATAGAAACTCAATTGCCCATTATTTTATTTTGCTTGAAACTAATTGCATTAAAGTTTAAAATATAAGAAATACAAAACTATAGATTTTAATGATTAAAAATTTGATATCATGAAGGTTTAAATATCTTTAAAAAGGAGGTGAAATTACTCATCCTATTCTTAGGGACATTTCTTTAAGGTTTTTCCATATTTATATAAAGAAACAGATTTGATTCTAATTTAATTCCTGGGAAATAAACATTGACATCTTATTCATCCAAAAAATATTTGTTTTCCAGTGTAAAATTTTAAGCAAATAATCACTAAAAGCTTTACTGTTTTTCACATATTCTTCTAATTTTTACCTTTTCTAAAGTGCAAAATACTACTTTACAAAACATGCTTTTTGTTTTGTAATTATTTTTTAAATTTAAATGGAATTAAAATATATTGCATATTTTCACATGTAAATATTTATATTTGTTTATAGATTTGTGGAGTGCATGTTGCTCCAAATGTTCTTTAAAAATATGTATATAGTGTCATACAAATCAGCATATAGACATATTAATGTATATTAAAGTAAACATGCATTTCATATTTTTGTATAAAGGAATTCCATGAGTTGTTTAACTTGTAATCCTTTTTTAGTCGTGATATTTGTAAGGGTTAAATTTCCTGAACTTCTACAAATATGTAAGTAATATGATTTCTACAGGAATTTAATCAAAACGTCTTCTAGTTTCAGTCAAATTCTGTAGTATTGCGCACAATAAATCTGCAATCTTACTGTGACAAAGCACATCTAAAACTAAAAAAATTACATTTTTTTAAATGTTGCTAAATATCTCTGTGGTGCTAATTTTAAATTAACATCTTTATGATTGTTATTTAGTGCATATTTATATGAGAATAATAATGTTAACTACTGAAAACTATATGTATATTCATGTTTAAATTTTTCCTTTAAAAGGTTCAGAGTAAATTAAAAAGTTCTTTTCATAATGAAGTCACATTAACTATGAGCTGTAGAAATTTTTATCAATTTTTAAAACATTATGGTACTTTGCGTAAATAATCTATGCTAATAGTAAGCAAGCAGTAAATCATGTAGCTGTATTTCTTTAAAAACTATTGTGACTAACTCGAACTTTCCAAATGAAACTGTGACATTTGTACTAAATCAAACATTTATGAGCTGTTTATTACATTTGATTGTATTTTATGATGAAAATGAATTATAATGAGGTTGATGTCTATAACTCTATTGAGCTTTATTATATCTAAAATAATATATCCAATTGCCTCAGTTATAAATAAAAAATTTTAAAAACTGTTATATTTTAAATTAGCTATATGCTTTTTCCACAGTACAAGCATTGTAGAATTTACTAGTTGCTTACATGAAGCAAGTTGTATTTTTATTTACTCTTATTTTAATGAGCTTATATAAGGAAATAGGTTAGCCCTTCTGTTGCATTACTTTTATCTGCACAATCTTCTCTTGTGATTCATACTTCTTATCTATGGTGTTAATATATTCTTTGTAGATTACCATTTTTGACCACTTTTGATGGCATGATCTCATATTGTTGTTTCCATTTCATAAAGTTGCTTCTTTTGTTTGTATAGTATTTTATGTATTGCATTTTTTTTGTTTATAATTTTACATTAGACATTAGCACAGCTGTATTGTTCTATTGATATTGTATTATATTTTTGAGTTTTTCATCATCAAATGTGAAAAAAATAAAGGATAAAAAAATCTAAATATATGTGAAATCACTTTATATTCTCTTCTGTTCACAGTACACAGCAGGTATGATTATTAAAATTAATTCTAAATATTTTTTAAATTATGTTAATTAAGAATTATGGACAAAAATTAAATTAGGACTCAGTATAATTGTGACTTTATATTCTTAATCATTTTGAGTTTCGTAATTTTTTCAAGCAGAAACTATAATGTAACTTTTAATTTTTAAAAAAATTAAGTCATGTTCATAAATGCAGATATTTGCAACATAAAACATTTATTTTAAATTTTCTTGTTTTCCCATAAAATATCAAAGATGTGTACATAAAACAGATATTTTGTAATACTCTTTTGAGAATAATTTCTTCATTGCATATACAACATATTTTAAACAGAAAATTATGATAAAGCAAAGTTAACTAAAAACTTTAAACTAAAAAGAACTTTTTGTTCTGATATTCAAAGTAGTGCAGGTGGTGAGGGTTTGGCTTGAAGACTGCTATTTAATAAGTAAAGTCTGGTAAATTATCCTCTTTAACAAAGGAAATACATTAGTTCAGAAATAAATTTGTCACCTACATATAATTAGATCTTTTTGTGGAGAGGATGTGTACATTATGATTTATTTGGCTATAATGGAGCATGGTCTTGGATAATATGCAAAACATTTGCATTACAGATCATTACTGAATTATCATACTCTGAATGGAAATATTTCTGGTGAATCTTGTATTTGCCTTCAAATTTATCAAATTAGTTTACAATTTTAATCATCGATTCTTCTGAACCAACATGCAGGATATTTGTGAACTGAAATTAATTAAATCTTAAATTGTTTTAAATTTTTGATGAAATTTGTTTAAGGAAAGTCTTTGTTTATGCATGTGAGCATAACTCAGAATTGTAGGTTTCAACACTAAAATTACACATCTAACGAAATTCGTCATATTAAATAGTTTCTTTACCTGTCTGTATGTGAATACAATAGCTACAAAACACAATAAGCTAATTAAATGAAATTTGTTATGTGGTCATACAATCAACATTATAGATCAATATCAATTTTTCGCCCTCATTTGATTTGAAGGTCAACAATGCATATTTGATGATCTTTATTATACTACAAAGTCAAACAAATTTTCTAGATTATGGAGGTAAAAACAAAGGCAAGGAGAGATGTTATTGTATACTATATAATAGTAAAATACTTTTCTTAAATATAAAATTCTATTGCACGGCTTTTCATTCTAACCATTCCACAACTGTGGATGTTATGCTTCTTTAAACACATTGAAAAAGAAATTGCATGTGTTCATAAATTTTTTAAAAATATTCCAAAAATATATTAAAAAGCAAACACATAATATATATATATATATATATATATATATATATATATATATATATAATTGCCTCTTTTTACTTTCTTGTATATGAAGTATAGAGAATGTTATTGTAATGATCAAAACATTCAAAATAGAGATTTTGATGGTTCTCCACCATCTTAAACATCTAAGAGTTCGAAAAACACATTTTTCACATTATGTCTGTCTGTCCGTCTGTGAAAAAAAAAAATAACCAAAACGCTTTGAGTTTGATGCAATTTGGTATATCATTTTTATTCCAAATTCATAAATTTCCATTAAATTTTAAACGAAATCTATTCAGAGGAAGTCCGAATATAAGAATACGATAACTACAAAATGAAGAGAGCTAGATGCATAAATTTTGGCACACAGTTTTAACATCTAAAATATAACGCAGTAACTTAAATATAAATGTGATTAAATATAAAATTTAATATGTGATTTTGTGATTACTATTGCATTCTGTGTCATATCTTAGTTTCAATCGGTTGGAACCCATTCATAGAAAACACAAATTCTATTTTCCAGTACATAGTGTTACATGTTAGAGATTAATCGCCCAGGATCACGTAATAATTCAATAAAAATGATAAATTCACGCCAAAGATCAATATTTCATAACTATTGTTCATCAATGTTATACATGGAATTCGCAACCTTACCCAATTGCAGAATTTTCTGCAAAGGGGGTGAGATAATATCTTTATTAGATCATATACGAGACGGTTTTAGGGAGACCACTCCCGCTATTCATATAAGCAATCAATTTCTCTGAGTGCAATACAATATTTTAAACATGTTCGATTGATTAGATTTCTTGAGTAATGCTTCCCCATACTCATTCAATTGAATAATAACCACAATGATTGCAGTGCAGAAATAAGGAGGCGACATTATAAGCAATTGAAACGAAAGGTTGCACGATTAGAATGATTTGAAGAAGGCACCTTGCATTCGATAAATTATCGGGAAGAACATTATGCTCATATTAACCAGTTTTTTTTTTTTTTATTGTAACAAATTTGCTGCTTTTAACTAAGATTCTCATTTATTGATGGAGGGGGAAATGCAAATTATCCTTTATCAGGTGAAAATAAATTCGAGCATGGTTTTTTTTTTTTAAAAGAAAGTAATCAGCAGGCTAGGCAGCATCACCAGGATTTCCTCCTTCCTTTCATGAGAATTTATTTGTTTCCCATTACTGCAGTTTAATACACCAAAAAGTCTTGTCATCTTATTATTGAACCAATATTACTCTATTCCCAGTCATATATTGATTTAAGAGAAATTATTTCAATCATCATTCCATTTCCTTTTTATGACATTTGCATTCAAAACTAGGGTTTTTCTGGATGCTATATATTCTTTACATCAATCGCTAGTTGTAACGTTGTGGGACTCAACTAAAAAAAAAGACCACTGCTCTATTCATTTCTTCGCCATTTAAGATGTTTCGAGTTAAAAATTTTTGATGCGAAAGCCATATCTGACTTTACAGCACCAAATATATAGTGCTAATAAAACTTCATTATGAATAATTCTATCATATAATTTGAAAAGATTTATGACAAAAAGAAAATACTAAAAATATTTGTTAATTGAAAACGAATATCAATTTTAAAGATATTATTACCAAAAATATCTTTACAATTTGAAAACAGAAGTCATAAAAAGGCAGTGTTCTCACGGTCCTTGGAAATTCTTGAAATTTATTTTGCTGTACTTGCGATCCCGGCAAAATATTTGCTTTTTTGGTAAGGTCCTTTAAAAATTACAACATAGATTTTTTTTTTTTTTTTGAGAATAGAAGGCGAGGTCTCCTTGAAACTTTCACATATATTCCCTAATAAAGGTATTATCCCCTCCCCACATCAAAACGATGGTCTTTAAATAAGGCCGCGTATATCACCAGTACTCAGATGTTTATTTTCATTCCCGCTCATAAGCGTTTTGTCTTATAGAACGTGAAACAAAAGCGCATTACGTATTTTAAAAACCATTTTTCGACCAATTGAAACCAAAATGCGATACAGCACTGAAATTTTAATGACTGTGTCATATACCAAATTTTAGTTATTCAAGTCTTCGTTTTTGAACTGACGTCGCATTTACATGCATAAAAATATACAGATGGGAACACGGTTAATCCTTAAACGGATTTAGTTAAAAATTTGATACATTTTAGGTTCTGAAACTGTGTACCAAATTGTGTTTATTCATCTTTAAATTTAGCAGTTATCGTGTTTGCTTGCAGATTTCCTCTAACTGGATTCTGTCCCAAGATTTGATAGAGATCTAAAATTTGGTTTTACAACCACAAACCAAATTTCAATAATCTAGCTTAAGGTACTTTCAAAGTATCGCCTTTGCAGACTATTCAGATATTATTCCAAAAATAATTTTTTAGGAACAAGCAGCTAGGTATAATACTATTCATTGCTATATAATTATAATACTATTCTATTCATTATAATACTATTCAATTCATTATAATACTATTCAAAATGTTTAAATACAAAATTGAAATTGTCTTTGAAGTGTATAGTGAGTTATTATTCGTATAGATACAAAAAAAAAAAAAAAAAAAAAAAAAAAATATTTTGATAAATATTCCCACACAACAAATTTGTTGAATAATTCTCCTGTGGATCCACAAAATTCTCGCATTTTATTTCATTCGGCATTACCTCATATGTTAATGATGTTTTATTAATATTTCTGGCTTATATTAATGTCTATAATTTAATGTTCAAAGACTTCATTTGCATAGATTGATTGAAGCATTCAATTTTTACAAATGAATTTACGCACTCGGTTTTGGGGAGAAAGAAAAGTTGAATCTAGATTTGCAGTTTAAATTTCATGAGTATTCATTCCACTATTGGAAATATTTCAGAAAGTTTTTATCAATCTCGATAGATGGTTCATCAATAAATGTGGATAGTTGTAGCCTGTATATTGAAAACATTTCACTTACAGATGACAAAATGACATCCACAACAACATTGCACTTATGTTTTATCTTGTGCATATTATTTATTCGCCAATAAAAAGAAAAGACTATCTAAAACCTTCAGAAATTTTTATAGAACCAGATGGTAAGAATATGCAGCTGTTGTTGAATGAACAATCAAAATATGGGATGACTGACTTTGCAATTATTTGAGTATCTCTTCCAGTGGATTATTTAGCGATTCTTCACAGAGAACTCTTTTAGAAAAATTCAGAGATGCATATGGAGAAACAGTAATTTGAATGTTGGAAAATGGTTTAAGTTTCATGATTTATCAGATTGTTTTTTAATAGTATTTTAAAACTTCCTCTCCATGGACAGAAGCCATCCTTCATATGCAATCTAAAAAAAATGACTTTCTCGCTTGATTCCTAGCAGATTAGGCACTTAGCTAACCCTTGAATTAATATGCTGAAACCAAATTGCTACATCTTCTAATAAATTGCTACATATGGCCAACGTGCGAAGTTTTGGGTTGTGTATGAAAAGCAAACAGGCATTGACAGCTTCTTATGAACAGTAACCTGGTTTCACATCAAAGATTAGAAGTAGAAAACAGATGACACATGAGAAAATAATCATAAAGAAACAAAAAGTCCTCAAGATTAAGATGCCTGTTTTAGCATCCACTTTCTATGAACAATACATTGATTTACTATTAAAAAAGCAAATTTTAGCTCTGTGAGCTAAGGAATCAAACATTATGAAATTGGTTTTGAACAGTTTCAATAGATATGCTGCATCAGTATCCATTAGCAAGATGTTGCAAAAAATAGCTAATAAACATACTTCATTCTCTTTTGCTTATGTCTGTTGCCAACAATCAAATCTTATGGAATCCTTAAATACATCGGCATATGTAAGTGTTACCACTATTGAATCTTTCAACCACTTTTGTGAGTTGCTAATTCTTTTGTGAGTTGTAACCATGTGGAGGGTACTATAACAGTTATCTTTTCCACCATTTTCTTTTCCTGCCTGATAAAATATAGTTAAGTAAATGGACTATCTAGCTGATAAGGTGGAGGAGGAGGTTATATATAACATAATCAGAACCTCCTAAGTAACCATTTTCCAAAGAAAGTTTGCTTACTAATAGTTTAGAGTCTTTAAAATTCTGCTGAGCAATCTGAATTAAAGTTACAACTAATGATTTAATAATATCTACACTATCATTAAAATTATAAGCATAGTCTTCTGCAGGTAATTAATCAAAGATAATCATATAGCATTCACATGAATAGTTTACAAATAGTTTACTCCCAAATATTACTAAGAATGTTAGGTTAATCTGATTTTACAGTATTAATTATCTAATATACAGGAAATATGTTACTTACTCATTGCACCAATCTACAATCAAAACATGAAATTAACAGTATAAATCTATTATAACAAAAGGAAACAATATTTGTAATGAAGCAAGAAATATGTATTGTACAAAAATACAATTTGGATGGTAAAATTCTATAGATATACATAATCAGACAAAATTAAAATTTCAACCAATCAAAGCAATAAAATTCAACTAATTTCAATCAAATCAGTTTTTTCAAAAATATGTATGCTAATAATAAATTCTGAGTACTCATGATGCAATTATTACTAACATACAACTGCATCAATTAGAAATTCTGAAAATATGAAATAATGAATTCCACTAATAAATAATACATTTGAAACAAACAATCCAAAAAATGACTATGAAATGATAATTATGTCACACAATAAAATATTAAGGAAAATTTAATTTACCTCAGGATCAGGGTAGCAATGAAATAAATGAGAGAGACACTAACTTTGAATGAATAGAAAAGATTTTAAAATATATATATATATATATATATATAAGGCTTTTTTTCTTTAAAAAAAAAAAAAAAAAAAAAAAAAAAAAAGAGCAAAACCATATTGACTCCAATTTAAAATTAAGTATGTCAATGATTTGCCATAACATTTATAATTATGAAATTGTGATTTTAAATCAGAATTGCAATTTTTATTTTTATAGGAGTACAAATTGCCACTTTATCTCGCATGAAAATATATTTAGAAATGATTTGGTTTTTAATAATTAACAGTCAAATTTCAGACTACTTTTTTTTTTTTTTTGAAAAATCTATCTGAAATCAAAACAACAGCAAATATTATTATCACAAAACAGTATCTATCTTATTATAAATAAGTAATGTTTTTAAAATAAATAACACACATATTAATTTCTGCTTAATTATAGCATTAGTCAACACAATGCTAAGAAAAAAATCTCGCTTATATTTATTTTTTGACAAACCAGCAACAGGAATATTAGAATATAATCAAATATTATTTCATGATATAATAATTTAAAATACATTATTTTAATATAACAAATTTAGTATTGTTTAATTAATGATAATTCAATTATAAAAATAAATATAACTATTTATAACATTTTGATGCCTCACATCTTTAGAGAGAGAATGATACATAGACACAAAAAATACACTACATTTATGAGAATAATACCTTAGTTTCCAAGTATGAAAATCCTAATCCTTATGGCATATACACAGGGATTAATCTGTGAACTCGACTACGACATATTGGACAGTATGTTGTATTTATCTGCTCTGAACAATGAAAACACAAACAAGCATGTCCACAATTTAAAACAATTATTTCTACATAATTGTCTAAGCATATAACACATTTCGGACGATTCTCATCTACTTGTGTTGTCCCTGAATTTTCATTCTGTCTTTTCAATTTTCTTGCTTCTCGAAATCTTCTCAAATCCCTTGCACGACATATTCTTCGCCATATTTCAGAGAAGCTTTTCTTAAAATAATATCCTAATACCACTATAGTTATAATTCCAAAAATAATTGTTGCTCCTTTGTAAAAACTTACACGGGAGCTAATTTTCTTATAAAGAGAATCATAAGTCAAAGGTGTTAAGAAGTATGTTAAATCATCATCTGGAGGAACCATTATCAAATTTCCATTTTCACTAGTTAGTTTTCCTATAGCTGTCAAAGATGTATCTTCAAGAAGCAAGTTTTCAGTGTCTTTAATACCAACAGTATGTTCCCGAGATAGAAATCCAATTATTGCTTCACCCAGAGATTCATCATATTTTCTATAGTCATTGTAAACTTCAGTTAAAACCAGTTCCTCAGCTGAAAAAGGTTCACTAATTTCCACAGATATTTTCTTCTGAAATAATTTTGATTTCCCCACTAGGCTAAAAGGCACACTGGCAATTTTACGATTAATATTGTTGTCAACTGGGCCCCTAAAATGCAAAAAATTAAGTGAAAATTTCTTATTAGCACTTTATATGAGTTTCAATGCACAATAATAATAAAAAGATCTTCCAGTTTGCATATACAGTTTATAATTTGAAATTAGAGAAGAAAAAAAAATACTTCTAAAAAATATATTAAACTAAGAAGACATGAAATCACATTTGGAAAGAAAATATTATAATATTTTTGTATCATAACTCATTATGATAGAATTGCAGTAGAGTTTTAAAGCTTAAAAATTAAAAGAATATACAATTTAAATGCATGAAATATTTTTGCTCCTTGTTTAAAAAGAAAATATAACAAATATAAAAAAGGAACATTTTGCAAAATAAGAACATTTATTACTACTATTTAATTGTAAACAAATATTTTATAAATATTGCAATCTAATAAAGTATTAAGTAAATTTATCTAGTTGTGGAGAGTGAAAATTTTAAAATTACAGCACTGCCATTAGATTATTATATATGCAACTGTTTTCAGTCTTGCAATTATGATAACTTTTATCTTAAAAAAGGGTTTTTAAAAGTTTAAAAAGAAATTTCTAAAATTTTGAATATTTTCTTATTTTAAGAATCTTTTCTTTAATTTTAGGTTTATAAGAATTGTTTCTGTGTTTGATAACAGATAAGATGGCACTTAACAAAATTTTAGTGATTCCTCAGCTTTTCCTATATGCTTTTTCATCTTTGAGAGGGGAGGAAGGGGGGAATTGACCACTCAAAAGATTTTTACTATTTATTGTATCAAGAATCTTTATTCATAATATTGTAAAATATTGATAGAATTTTAGAAATTTCTATCTAAAACTGTCTATTTTTTAAATCCTTTTTTGGATAAAAGTTTGGAAAATTATTTATTAAATAATTGCAAGGCTGGAAACAGTATATAGTACAGATTGTTAAACACAAACAGTCACAGATAAATAATCTAATGGCAGTTCTGTAATTTTAAAATTTTCATTCTCCATAATAGGATAAGTTTACTTATTCGACTGTTTTGTCTGAAAAAGCATCCTAGAATCAAACATAATTACATCATACTTTGAATTTGCTTCATAATTATAAATTTCATACAAGCTAAAATCAATAAAAATTACCCTTAACAGGGGAAGTGCGTTCTGTGAGACCCCTAGCGATGGATTTTCTATTACCCCTATTCTATTTTTAGCTCAATTGAATGGATTGACCCTGTAGCTTCCTGTTTAGTGACCTTCAATACACATGCACTTTTTCAACTGATTTCAGCAGATGCTTTTTAAAATAATTCAGTTATTTTTTCAAGTGTGGTCTCTAAGACCGCATCTCCCTGTTAGTGTCCCAGTGATGAACAAGGCTTAGCAGATGGCGCTAAAACTTGGAGCTCGAAATATCATCCAGTTTACTGATCCTATAACGAAGCAGTGCTCCAGACACTTTTAAATGAAGCAGAAAATGATTTCAGTGATAAGGATAATTGTACAGAAGAGTTTTTCGATGAAAGTTTGCTTTGAACTGATTTTGATATGTATGTTCAAACATAATCAATTTTTCTAGTGATAATGTATTTTGAAAAATTTATAAAATATATTAAATACCAAGAGATATATATACAGAATTTATAGGTTGATTTTTATACTAGTTCTTAACCTGTATGCTTAAAATGCCCTAGAAAACCGTGCTATGAAAGTCACACAAGCTGATAAAAAAAAGGCCAATTTTACCCATTGTCATTTTTTTTTTTCATATAATTGTTGAATTTTACATTATATTGTCTTATATATACCTTCATATACTGTAAAAATCAATATGATTTAAAAAGTAATATGCTTTTTCAAGAATATTATTTATTGTAACATGTAATTTGAGAAGAAAATGTATGTTCCACGGCATTTACTTTTTTCAATGACAATATATTTTGAAAAATTTCTAAAACATAGCTATATATCAAGAAAAATCTGCAAAATACATTGGCAGTTTTTCATACTAATACATTCATTAGAAAATTTAATTTGAGTCTAAATGAAATGCAGTCTCATAGACTGCACCTCCCCAGTTAAGTCCTAAAATTTCACCTCCCCAGTTAAGGGTTAAATGGAAATTTTAATTTCTACATTATTTAATTAATTACACAGCATAAAAAAAAACAGTTTTAAAAACCTTAACATAATTCTTTCATACAATGTGAGGAAAATGAAAAAGAATAAACTTACCAAACACGTAAACCTGGAATCCAACGTACTTTAAATTCATTAGTTATTTTTTCTTGCAAAACACCTCGAAGAAATGGAGAATGCTCACTTCGTAAGGGTGTTGAAAGTGCTTTCACTTTACCGGAAATGACAGCATAAGGAATTGTACCACCACTATCTTCTAATTTCTTTCGTAATTCACTATTCATCTCTATTTGTTTTGCTTCCTGTGAAAATTTGAATTTTTTAATGGCAAGCAGCATTTTAATATTAAATATTTATTTATTAATATGATTACTTTAAAAATTACTTATGACAACCATCTGATCATTTAAAAAGAGAAAGAAAAACGGATTGTAATTCATTTAGAAGCGCTAAAAAAAAATTCAAAAGCAAATTTTTGATAAAATAGTTGAAAATAACAAGATTATCAAAAATAAATTCATGTAGAAAAAGTTCCAAACAAATCTGAGTCAGCATAACATAGAAAACATATTTAGTACTACGATTATATAAACTTTAAAACTTGATCATTATAAGTATAAATAAAACATGAAAAAATTATAATACCGGTTGAATATATTTTATACGAACCTTAAGGGCTTTTAAACAGTTAGATCCCTCTTTGTAAACGCTATAAAAAATACTGAAACAACAAAGATCTAATCCTATAAGAGCACAGGCTTCTAAAATCTTTTCCAAATCCATACTCAAACTTCAAACTCTTATAAACACACTTAAATATAAATTAAATTACCAAAACAAATGAAAAAAATTGCTTCCATGGAGAAACAACAATGACGTTGCCAACAGTACCTCGAAACTTGCATACCTAATATCAAAAAGTGCAAAAATAAGTTTTCTGCAGGGTTTTTTTTTTTTTTTTTTTTCACAAAATGTCCACACCCAAGATCTACTTTCTAAAGTACTTTTTTTTTTCAAAAAATTGCTAATCTGGTTCAAAATATAAATTTATTTCCAGTATATGAAAGAGTTCTGTCCCAGCCATTCCAGATACATACTTCATTCAGCGATGTTCTTTTAAATAATTCAATATTCTTGCAGGAACTATGATTTATTACAGTAAATATTTATTCAGAAATGAAAATTTCCTCGAATCTTTAAATTTAGATTACAAATTATTTTTCAAGTTAAACTATGTGAGGATCAAAACAACTCTACAAATTACTCATGTCGTCTGCTACTCTCTTAAAAAAGGTAAACATTTTATTCGGTTGATGAAATGTATTATTTTCAGTTCTTGATTGCTAATTTCATATAGTTAATTGTAATCATCTTTTAAAATCAGTTAAATATAATATTCTCTATAATATTTTGTATGTATATTATTTTTGAATATTTGGACTACAAGTGTTATGTAGAAATCCGTTATATAATTTCAATAAATTTTCGTTTGATGAAATTTCTCTCTATATTTTATTTCCCCTGTATACGAAATATTGTGGAATTTTCCAGCTGACATACTATATTTTGAGGTATAAGTTCACTATTGAGTGCCCCTTGATTTTTTGGCAATTTTTTTGACGCCAAGATCGGTTGTTTTCGGTCAGTAACCCAACAGTACCGTCAATGAAAATAAAACATTATGGAAACCAGAAGTTGTGCTTCATCGCTGAAATTTGTCGCCAATCGAAGGGGCACCCAAATCTACATTAGAACCGATTTCGATAATAAAAGAGACCTTTAATTAAGATATTAGCAAATCTGGGAGGGGGGGGGGTCTAATACTGTAGGTCGTATAAGCGGTTTTAAATGGAGGTTCGGTGCCGTCAGATATTGGTAACTTATTTGAAAGAATAACAGGCAGTTACATTATGCGAAGAATAGATATTTAAATATGCAACAAATAAATCAAAAGTTTTTGTAGCATTCAGTGCTCGCTTCTGTAATCTTTGCGAATATTTGTTGCACTCTATATCGTCTTTTTCAAGAAAATTGTCTACATTCGACACTTCTTGCATTCGTAGTTTTGTAGATAAATTTGTTAAACAACTTCCACATTTTATAAGCTGTTGGTGAATTTTCTTCTACATATCAAGAAATTTTCTTTACTATTTTGTTATGGAGGGAAATGAAGAAATTGTGATAATTTTAATTTTAAATACACTCAGGGTGCATAGCATCATTAAAAGTACTTACATATTGCTTATTTTTGCTCATCCCTATGTAGGGGCCTTAAAAGTGCTTATTTTTTCTTTTTGACGATAAAAAAAAAGGTTTTTTTATCATGCCATTAGGTAAGCTAATTCTTCCGATTGTATTTATCTGTTTTCTTTGCAGTGTTTGATCTTTTATTGTTTGACAGATTTCAATGAATCAGGTTAAGAGGTCATTAAGAAAGTTTTTTTTTTTCTGATTTTATGGAAACAGTGATAGTTTAGAAAAAATATATATCTGTCATTTACTTGACCCTTCTTTCATCTCTTTCTGCTTGTTTAAATGAGGGGAAATCTTTTTTTTTAAATGATTTTATTTATTAATTGAAAGCCACTTGAGTTAATTATAAATTGTAACCTCAGCTCATCATTTCTTTTCTTCATGTAATTACCCTTTTGTGATGTATTTGCTAGTTATTTTCACCATCATTTAGTAAATCATGATTAATGAATTATTTAAGTATTTTTACTTCAAGTAGTTTTTCTGTAAGAGTTTAGAACTTTTTAACAATATGCTGATAAATGTATAATTAATTCAGTGTGGACTTTCAAAAATGAATGCATTGAATGATTTAAGTCTTCCTAAAATAAAAGTGAAGCAAAATATTTTTGATGCTGCAAGTCTTTTATTACTTTTGCTAAAATACATAAAAACTAAATTAATGACAATAACTTTCTCACATATGAAGTTTTTAAGGAGAAAGAATTGTTATCACCCAGAAAAAATTGAGCTGTTGCTTGATAAATTTAAGGCTCCGAAAAACACATTTTTGGATTTCTGTGAACACAATAACTTAAGAATGCTTTAAGTGAGAATTTCTTAACAACTAACATCCAGATTTCCATAATATTTGAATGAAATCCACTTCCAATATTTTTATTGGTCTGTTTGCCCCAGTGCAAATGAAGACAATAACATCAAAATGTAAAAATGATAAAATTATTCCAAAGTTTAAGCATCTAAAGTATAGATCAAGATCAAATTTTGAAACAAATATATCGAGTTAACAAAATGAGGTCTGCGTATTCTGACGCATGTAGACACAATAAAAAACATTACTTAGGTAAATGAAATTTGATAAGATTTATTCCTAAAATTGTAGCTCTGTCAAAAATTTTCTATTTAATTAGCTATCCAAAATGCATACTCGCTTTCTTTCTTTTTTTTTTTTTTTTTCACTATACTGTAAAGCACAAAATGGTCATGTGTGGGATTCTGAAAGAAAAGAAAAAGAAAGTTGAGTTGTCATGGCTTTGACAGCTTTGCACAAAGTCTCAGGCAAAAAGAGGAGTGATTCACTTTTATTAGGGAGTATGTAATAAAGTCTTTGGGAATCATTTTTTGCTTATTTTACATTTGTTTCAAAGCTTATTAAAATATTTCTTCAAAGGTCTCAGAGTTACAACCCACTTTATGCATCTGATATATCTACAAGTTAATACAACTTTAATTCTTTTTTTTTTTTTTTTTTCTTTTTTTTTTTTTATAATTTTAGTAGAAAATTCCTCAGTTGAAATTATTTCTTCTGCAAATTGCTAATGTCCATTCAATTTTTCTAATAATGCAATATAATTTGCAATTGATTGGTTAGTGCAGGTATAAGAAGGAACAAATTATTTCAAGTCTTGTATATTTCATAAAAGAAATATCCAACAAAGTCACTAGCTTTTCATCTGTAATTGTCAGTATCTTGTTTTCAAAATGTTGGAATGTACAATGAGCAGATTTCCAATAAGTTATACATCAGTAAGAAATGTTGTTTTGGCAGAAAGCAAATAAGCATGAAAAAAAGAAACATATTCAGTGTTGTAGTCGATCAGAAAGTATAAAAAGATGAAGATATTTTTCTCATGGAGTTTATAGATTTCTTGGTCAAATCATTTTTATACTATTTCAAGAATTTTAATATTGGAAAAATGAGATTAGATTGGGGGGGTCATTCTTTTTCATGAACAAGCATCTATTGAAAGAGGGTTTGGCATTAATTAAAATTGGAAATATGAATGAAAAATATCATATGTTTCACCACATATAGTTTATGATCTCATAAAGAAATTTCTCAGAATCCACTGAGTAAATATTATTAGAGAATGTTAGCAACATCAGTCCATTAAGAACATCTCTTATTTTTGGGGAAACAGATGGCAAAAGAAACAGCTATCAGTGACATAAAGAAAATTGGCCTCTTATTTGACATTTTTTTTAAAAAAGAAATATCTTTTAGGGAAAGAAATTCTGAAATTAAATATAAAGCTAATGCATTGCTCTACAAGTTCATAAACTTATCACTACTAACAAAATCTAATGTTTAGAAAATTTATTAATGAAAAAATAACAGAGTTAATGAACTGAAAAATAACATTAATGAGAATTTAATGAACTGAAAGTGTTTGTAAAACTTTCTAAAAAGAAACAAACTTTTATTTACACATTTTAAAATTAGCATGATTTTCCAGATTTGTTTGCTTATTTTCTTAACTTTTTTTTTTTTTTAAAGAATTGGAATGGTAATGAAATTGAAGTATAGTACTTTTTCTCCCCATTTACTACTAACTGTTGGGTAATGAAATAGTTTAATATATATGATGAAAGTCTTTTAACAAGATGTTTTAAACAAAATTTACATAAAAAATTTTTAAATAATTTATTTTTAATATTGATGAAAAATATTCAGTAATTATTGGTAGTACTTTATGTTTATATTTGTATAAAATTGTACACTTTCTTAGTTAAATCCCAATTTCATTAATTTCAACGAATTTGTAGGTTTATAATAAAAAGATACTTCTCAAAGATTGGTTTTATTTTTTCTCTAAAAGTGCAGAAAAAGTACTTACAAAGTACTTATTTTTTAAGATAAAATTTATCTATGGACCCTGACGCTTATTTAGAAAACAATTGAAGATATTGAAGGGTGATAAACTATTAAAATTCACCTGTACAAGAAAAGTTTTAAGAATAAACAAATTTTTTTTCACCAATTTGCATTCATAAAAATTTGCAAATATTAAAGAAATGAAGAATCCTTTCTTTTTCCCACAAGTAGATATTGCAAGTTTTATAGAAAAAAATATTTTCCCAAATATATATATATATATAATTTAACTGCTAGTTTCTAACTAAAAATGTTTTATTTTTTTAAAAAAATTACTAATATTTAAAGAAATATTAAATATTTTTCCTTAAAATGGTATTTCTTTTCAGACCTGGTGCCTAATAAAGTTTTTACATTATCCCTTGGATTTCCAACTTAAGCATATTAGAATGGCCTCAAAATCTGCTGAATTGTATGGAAATTTTCATGCAAAAACTGATATGTAAGTCATTTATTAAATTTTATATTTGATTATATACAAATTATTGATATTTTCTTTTTAAATTCTTTGATATAAATAGCCAATTGTAATAATTTTTGAAGTTTTTCCATAAAATTTGAATAATGCAAATTGTGTTTTTTCAAAGACAGTACTCATTTAATTTTAACTAATGTTTAAATAGTTTCAGAATTATTTTTCTTTAAGTTAGCAAATTTTGTCTTTCCTAGGATATTTTAAATTTAGTTTCTATTTTTTTGTATGTTATTGTTTGAAAGTTTTTACTGCAAAAGTTAAAAAAAGAAAAAAATAATGAAAATAATTGACATTTTTATTGCAAAGTTTTCTGTTTTTTACTCAAGGAATTTCAAGTAAATTCTTGTATTATCTGTGACATTACCCCAAAATATGTTCTATTGATTGATAGATGTTTAACTTCAATTTAAATATTGTTTGTGAATATCTCTTCAGTTTATATTATTCAGGTTTTTTTTGGTCATTTTAATATATTATTATTATTTATTTCATATTGGTGGATCATTTTTAAGAAATTAATTAAACATTAATTAATTAACCATAAGAAATTAAAAATATAAAACTTTTGATATTTATTTTCAAAATAAATCATTATAGATTTTTGATTAATTAATAATTTTATTCATTATATTTGTCATATATATTTATTTGGTATATTGTTTACTTTTTATAGAAAATTTTAATGTTGAATAAAACTCTTAGGTTGTAAAAATAATTACATCATATTATAAATAAATTTGAATTTAAAATTTAGATACAAGGGCCTTACTATCGAAACTCAGAATTTGTCACTATCAGATGAAGATTTCGAAAATAATCTGAAAAGTAAGTAGTGATAAAATTCTTCTTGCTTTTTTTCTTTATTTTGTTTATATTTATATTTTTAAATATATTAATTATAAATGCTTTTTTTAGTTGAGTTATTGGCGATATTGTAGTATTAAATCTAATAAAATCTCTTAACAACTAGGTAATTTCCCACTTAAACAATGAAAGCATTTAGATATTTTTTTTCTTCATTATATTAATATGTTTATTTAAAAGAATGTTGAAGTGGTTAAATCTTTCCTGCAGATATGAAATTGAAAATTTTATTGATTTTTTTTTTTTTTTTTTGTATAGTATTAAATGTTACTTTTAAACAGAAAACATTATTAGTTAAAATACATATTACTAATTAAATTTTTTTTAATATTATTTTGCGTTTGTAATGAATAGTATTTTGATCTGTTATTCAGTCCATAGTTAAATGGAAAAATTATTAATGATGGAACAAGAATGATGGAATACTTAACGAATACTTAATTTTAAACATCCCTATTCTGTTAAAGATAAGAGAGACAATAAAATGATTTATGGGAATGAGTGAATTAGAATAATTTACTGTATCAGAGTTAAAATTCATGAATTAAAAAAATTGTCAAGTTTAAATTCATCAGTCTGAATTTAATACTCAATCTAACAAACAGAGCTTCAAGATTATAAGCATAAACATTGCTTCAATTTTTTTCATATATCAAAAATATATATTATTTATGACAAAAAGTTAAAAGTTTAATTTTAAAAAGTGTTTAATACCTAATCATCATTATCAATATTTCAACAATAATAATATTGTCTAATATTCATTTTTCATGTTACAAATACTATAAAATTAAGTTAGCACTTCTGACAAAATAATTTTTGTTGCACTCTGCATTATCCACTGCTTTTATTAAAAGGCAGTTAATAAAAGAGGATTTTTCAAATATATTTTGAAAACAAAATATTTTAAAACATAATTTATTAAAAATGACTTAGATTTTTGTAAATAGTTCTGTGATTACTCTTATTATAGTCATTATAATTATCTAATGCAATTATTATTATTTTTCTTATTGTTATTTCTAAACTTTTAGATTCATTAATGGATTGGATTAAAACAGGTATTCGAGGAGTATGGTTCAAAGTAAACATAGCAAATTCATCATATGTTCCTATATTAGTAAAGGTAATTATATTATTATCTAAACATTTTGTATATACAGTAAAGTCATAATTTTCCCTTTCTTTTGTATTAATAATTGCTATTTCTATAGCATGGATTTCTGTTTCATCATGCCAAAACTTCTTATGTAATGCTTACTAGATGGTTACCAGCTGATGAACCTAATTTACTTCCTCAATATCCATATACTCATATTGGTAATTATTATACAATTCAATTATATTGCATTTAAGATTTTGATATTTAAACAAATTCCATATTCTACCACTTGCCAGTTATGGGTTCTAATTTTTTTTTTTTTATAATGTACAAAAAATACATTTTTTATGTACATTTTTTATTAATTAATTATTACTATTATAAAATAATTTTTCTCATACATTACATAGAAATCTATATGTAAGTATAATTTTAAGGAAGATCCAAGAATTTAAAATAATGTTAATTGTCCTTCCTTTTTTTTTATTGGGAATCTTTTATCCTTGAAATTTATTTCTAAAATCCGTTTATGACCACTGAGTAAGTAAAAATAAGGAAGTTTAAAATAATGTTTGGTCACAGCAAGACCACAATTTAAAAAAAGGGGGTTGAACTTGTATTTTGTGGGGTGGGAGGAGTTGATTCAAACATGTCTAATATGCTGATCCAACACATTCTCAAAAAATGATAATGGTTATCAAGACATAATTGGGAATATAATTTAAACTTTGTAAACTTTGTGACTGAAAAAAAAATTGCCATACATATATTTAACTATTGACCTGGCCAAACCAGCTGTGGAAATTTTACCCTAGCAGGTCAGTTTCTGTTTCAAATAAGGGGTGCAGGTTGTAAAACAAAGACATCCTTGCTGACAATTTGTTTACATCCTGTATTCTTGTTTGAAACAGAAATCAGCCTGCTAAGGTAATATTTGCATATCCGATTGAACCAAGTCAGTTATAAATAGGTTAGACATATAAAATGAAAGTAGAATAGTTACTGATAATCTAAGAAACTTGTTACAACTACTATGAATATTATTAGTTAATATCTGGTTAGTATGTACTTTTATTAATTGAAAAGAAGACTATTTATTCAATATGTAAGTATGATTTAGAAGTTGAATTTAGTCCAAAAATTGTAGTAATTTTTTTTTTAACCATGGATTAAATTCAACTGATAAACCTATTAATTCAACTCATCCATTAGAATTCTATATTGAGAAAGTAATTTTAAGATTTATTTTGAATAGGTGGAGAATTTTCAATTGACAATGAAAAAACTATTGCTGTCATATAATGGATGGCATTATTTCAAATCAACATTAAAATATTGGTGTTTATGTTTTTTTTTTTTTTTTTTTTTTTTTGCTTTTCTATGATTTAACTAAGAAAAAAAATGTCTTCATATATTAGAAGAAAATTTTATTTTGCTCCTGTATTTCTACTTTAGATATCAAATATTCTCATCAAGAAGCAGAATGCTAGAAGTTTAATATTTGTACAAATAGTGAAGAATAACATAATATATTGTGTCATTTATGATTTTTTATTTATTGCAATTAAGTTGTACTTATTTATAAGGAGGTATTTAGTACATTTCTAACATTTTATAAAATTCAATATAACTGTTCAAATTCAAATTTTAAAACATACCACTACGTCACTACAAATAATCTGCCGAAATTAATTTCTGAACTTCAGACATTGGAAATTTCCTATACCTTTCATCGGCCATAAAAGTGTAAACATGTTTTATGTTATTAAAAATGTATTTATATTATTTCCCTCATAAATAAAAGTAGATTGCTGTGCTAAACGATTTGCAGTGTAATCCACGTATGATCCGTGGATAATACACAGGAAATTGCAGTAATAATTTGTTCCATATTTTGTAAGTTTTGTGCAGTTGAGCTGAAAACTCTGTATTTTATAAGCAAAAAACTTGTAAAAAAATTGTGCAATGAAAAAACCCTTTATATTTTCCTAATATTATGTTATTTTTTTAAATGTAAGTCTTGTCCACAGTAAATAAAACTATTTTTAATAGTTATGCAAAAGTAGATAACGATATTATTGTATCTACTTTTTTGTGAAATGGAGATATCTGAAAGAATTGAAAAGAATACTAGTCAGAAAATATGATTATTTTTTGGTTGGTCTCCTAAATGCTCTTAAAACTGCATCTAGTTCAAGCACATTATTTTGTATGCTCGAATTTCAAAGATAATTTGTTGCATCCTTTATAGAGAAAATCGGAAAATGTGTAAATTCGATAATGTCCTAACATTATGTATGTTATGAGCTTATTCATATTTTTGCTTTTGATTGTAATCTGAAAAAGTAATTCACTTCAGATAACCAGTTTTTTTTGTTTGTTTGTTTGTTTGTTTGTTTGCTTTTAAGTTGCTAAGACTCAGTAAATTGAATATTCTTTTCTGTCAGTGATATTATATATTATAGTACCAATCAGGAAATTCTTGCAATAATTTATAAAATTAGCATTATTAACTAATAATAGTATTTGGTGATTAACTAGGAGTTGGAGGAATGGTTATAAATGACAAAAATCAAGTTTTAACAATACAGGAGAAATATCATCAAACACCTCATTGGAAGTTGCCAGGTGGTTACAGTAATCCTGGTAATTATTTTTATTTACGAAGTTTGTATTCTTTTTTTTAACTTCAGTCTTAAAATAATAAATTAACTGTATTTGTTAACAGCTGTATTTGTCAGTGTATAAAATGTGCTGAATAATATATGTATATATTCTATATGTTTAGCATCCATGAAATTAAACATATATTTTAAGTGGGAAATGTTATCATACAGATTATTGACAACTGATATTTAAAATTAACTTTTATTCAGCTATATCATCTTGAGATTAATCTGAATCATATTTAGGACTATTAACTGCATTAATAATACATCACAACTTTATCCAGGTTTTCATTTATTATATGGTTTCTTTTTTATGTTTTCAAGTGTTGAATTCCTCTTGAAAGATTGAGATTTTACAATTATATACATATTTTTAATATTGAATCTTATCTGAACCTTATCCTTCTACAGATATACCAGATATTTTTGAATATGTTTAGTATCATTTGATTTTCAAATTTATCAATCCATTCATTCTATTTTCTCTGTTCAAGAATATAATTTAAATCTTACCAATTAAATGATTTCATTGTAAGGACACTTGATTATTCACTTTTTTTTACTATGGCTTAGTGTTTATAGTTAAAAATATTAATACTATTATTTTTGTAATTATTTATAATATTTTTTACTTTAGTGATATAAAAAAATCATCATAATTATGATGATTATGCAACCAGATTTGATTTTCAATGAAATCTGGAACTAGATTTGATTATCAATGAAATAATCAAATATAATTTCACTGGATGATTTCTAAAACATTAATAATTATAGTACTTTCCACCAATTCCATTATTTTAATATATAATTACACTTATATAATCTTTTTAATAATACCATTTTACTACTTTTAATTAGTATTGAAAACGTCATACAATTTGGACATTTAATTTGTAAATGTTTCATTAGTCTTAAAAGTATTTATCAGATTGATAAACTTGTTACTTTCATCCAATTTCATATTTCTTTAAAATAGAATTGGATTAGTATATCGACAAATAAAATAATATAAAATTAAATGAGTTGTTTATGTTATAAAGAGCGTATTGTATTCTCAGAAAAGATCTATTATGTGAAATGTATATTTGTTATTGTAAATGTAGTGTTATTCTGCAGGTGAAGACTTTGGTGACACTGCTAGGAGAGAAGTCTTTGAAGAAACAGGAATTGAATCTAAATTCGTATCTGTTGTTGCTCTCCGACATCATCACAAGCATATTTTCAGCTGTAGTGATATATATATAGTTTGCCATTTAAAACCTGTCAATGAAACTATCACAAAAAGCAATGAAGAAATTGCAAAATGTGAATGGATGGATGTGAGTATATGAGTTTCATATTACAAAAGATTCTATGTTTTCTTTCAGATTTTTACATTAGTAAAAATAGTAGCTTTCAGAATAAGGATATTGTTAATTTTAATTTTATTTATTCCTTCCATATATAATTAAGAATGTTGTAGTCTTTAAATTTCAAATTTAATTACAAAAAGATTTCTTTTTGTTGCATGATTTTCAGCTAATTATTATTCTTATTATAACAACATTTTATCACCTTTAATGGCTTTGGTTAAAATTTTAACTTAATTCTGTAGAATTAACACATAACTAAAGCAGATAAATTATTCCAAAATTTAATACATCTCATCCAGTTGTTTATAAATATGACAATATTCTATTATATAATATATTAGAAATACTCATAACTATTAAGATATGATGTAATAAAAGATGAATATAAACAATATGTTGGCAATTAAACAACTATATGTTAAACTAAACAATTAATCAAATCATTGAGGAAGGCCTTCAGATGTTTCATTTGTTTGGAAGAAATACTATTAGGCTTTTATTTATCCATAGACATTTAAATGAAAAATTACAAAACACTGGGCCAACTAAAGAACACATATCATGACCAAGTTTTCCTTTATGTCCTTAAAAAGCTCTGGTCTGTATGAGAATTATAATCTTGAATCATACATTAAAAAAAATAGTATTTTTCCCATCATTGCAATTAATTTTAATAAACTCAATATGAGATTAGCTGCAGCTCTCTTAATTATAATACTGATCGTACCACAAAAAGTGTGGGATTATTTTGGATATTAAATAGCTGAACATTTGAATTTCTTGTAACATACACATCGATATTAACTGATAATCATTTGAATTTATGGTATTTGTAAGATTGAAATAATATTTTAAGTCACTTGTCAACCTGAGATTCTAACTATTTTGCTTTTCTTAGGATAATCTTATGATCTCACTCTGCATAATCTACATAGAGAAGGAAATGCTTGTTAAAACAGTTATAAAAATGAAAAATTTTGCAATCATTGAATGATACTATTGAGAAACAAATGTTTTGAAACAAATCTGCTTTCTAATTAATGCATTCTCTTAATTAAATCTTTAGTTTTAAAGTAGAGCTTCTCAGAAATTCGATATTTGATCCTATATTTGAATTTTTATTTGTATTAAAAAATTTTATATTCTGATGGGGAAAAATATATATATAGTTTTAATTTCTTTCTAAGTAAAATTAATTTAAAAGTATTTTAAAATCATTTGATTTAAAAATTTTGCATTTGACACAGCTTTCATCATTAATTTTAATTTTTGGCTTTCTTTTTATTCGCAGATTGAAACCTACAGGAACCATCCAGAAGTTACAGAATTTAATAGATTTATTATGGACGCTTTTTTAGAGAGTCAGAGACTCAAGACTTCTATTGCGGCATCTTCTGTTTTATCTTTTAGAAAAGATTGTTATAACAAAGTCTACCATGTACAAAGTACAAATGATTCCTGAAAATTGCTCAAGTTTTAGTAATTTTAAAGTTATAATTTGACTGTCTACCTCAGTTATTAATACAATGTGCAATTCACTTGTTTCTATTGACATGCTGTTGCTTTTCAATATTATCTGAACACTATAATTTTACTATATAAATAGTTTACAGATAGTTTTTTGTTGTTGTTAAAAACTTTTACAAACTTTTAAGTTTTAGAAAGAGATTTTAAAATCACTCCTGTCTATAATGCTGCCATTCAAATCATTCAAACTATTAAATATGAAACTTAATGCACATTATGTTAGCAATTTTGGAACAATTAATATATTTGTTGACAATATTCATCATCACTTTAAATATTTGAATGAATTCCATAGCTGTTCCAGTTTTCCATTAATTTTAAATTGCAGTATGATCTTCTTACAAATTCATCAACCTTTAAGTTACTCACCAAATGGCTGCCATCCTGGATAATGCCGAAATATATTTAATTTTCATTTTGTAAGCTTGGTAGTTAAAATTTTCAAAATTATGAAATTTGGTCACTTCCAGTTAAAAAAATTACTCTTTCACTATGGTATGAATATCTATTATCTATTAAAACTAGTAAGGGAAATAAGAAATATATTTTTATTTTATTTTATTTTTACATTTTTATGGCAAATGTCAAGCTTTATGAATATTAATTAAATAATTTTTTCGTTATTGCATCAGAAACCATCAGTACAATCTGTGATTTAATAGTTTTAGATTCTTGAGCTTGAAAGGCTCTTTGTTATTTGTTGATTTTTTAAACAATTTATTATTGTTAAATACTTATAAATTGAGATATTTTAATGTATTGCTCATATTTACTACTTATTTATGTATTGATTGCATAATAATGATTTATTAAAAGTGACTTCGATCATTTTATTGAATTTGTTTTTTAAATGCCTTCATCATGAACATACTCATACACCCTTATTTTTAATCAGTCTTGTGTGTTTATTGCTGCAAAAGAAATGTGCAAAAAGAAAATCTGAGTGACATAAAACTTGCATAGTTGTTTCTGAAATCCTGACGCATTGCAATTTATTTATTCGAGTAGAATTGTATGATGTTGTAAATAATGTTTCTATAAATTGAGAAAAGAAAATATTTATATCATATAATCATTAAAAGTTAATAAATAATCATTGCTACTAATAATAAAGCTGAGTGAGTGTGTGTTGGTGCTCTGTGGGTTTGATCATTTGACCTACTGTTACCAAATTTGGCACATCATATACTTTGGAGAATAAAAATGTGCACCTTGGGACAATTTTTAAAAAAAACTTTAATTAGAATTTTAATTAATTAAAAACTAAGCCTTTTTTAATTTTTCCATGGTAACTTCAAAAATATAATTGCACCAAAAGGCATTTCACATTTTCATAAATTTAAAAAAAAAATTGTATTTTTAAATATACTAATTTACAAGTCGTACAAATTTTTCCAAAATTTTGAAAAGTTTTTTAAAATATTTTTCTTTTCTAATTTCCAACTATAAATTATATTGTTGCTCTGAAATTCAAACTAAAATATAAAATGTCTCATTAAGTATTTAATTCCTCCATTTTTGAAAGCCCCAAAAGATTCTCTTTCATTATTGAAATTAAAAAGGGACTCTGTTTAAATCTGTGGAATTTACTGAATGAATAAAAAAGTAGGTCTACAATATTATAGAATTCAGAAGATAGATAAACTAGACATTTATATTTTTAATAGTGATATGATGTTACGAAACTGTTTTACATTTGAAAAATCTATGTACAAAATGAGTAGAACATATGAAGGATTATTAAAATAGCGTGACTTTAATATCTGACAATTTGAGTAGTTTAGTTTAGTTATATTAACGTTCCGTTTTAAAGCAACACTAGGGATATTTTGGGACGGACCTCGTAATTTTGAACCATGGTCAGATGACGAGGACGACACCTGAGCTGGCACCCCTCTCTCCACACCAGCGGGAGAACGTTTAACGTGCACCAGACCCGCTTACACGACGGTTCTTCGGTGGAATCGGATCTCGAACTTGAAACCCTCCGGTTCAGAAGCCGAGACCTTACCACCAGGCCACCGCGGCCCAACAATTTGAGGAAATCCTGGACTCAATATTATATGTAAATGTAAATATGTAACTAAAATTAAATGTAACCAATTTTTCTGATGAGCCAGCTGATCGCCAAAGGCTAGTACTTACAAATAAACCAGACTCTAAATGCAGTCATTTTTGATTTAACAAACCCCAAGATTCAAAATATTTTTAGATTCATTATTTGAATGAATTGAGTCTTGCTGTTTTCTGATAATATTTTTGTGATAATATTAAAAAATACAAAATGAATGTAAGCAAAAGTAAAAAAATTGCTGCATTCCTTCGATTTTTTTTCAAATAGTGTTGGAACATTATTTTGTAAATTATTTTTTTGTCTAAAATAATTTTATGTAATTTTACTGAAAAGAACGCTCAGTCCTAATTTCCTTAGATTACTCTATAAAATTTCTTTGAGGTTTATTATCTAAAAACATAATAAACTAAAAAAATATGTATCATTTTTTAACTGCCTGCAAATTGCGAATGCTAATATGATTCAACAGTCAGCATCTTAATATATTTGTTCCAGCTGGGTTTTTTTTTTTTTTTTTTCAGAGTAATACCTTAATAGTAGTAAAATCTTTTGTTGAAATCAATATTTTTATGTAAAACTGATAAACTGTAGTAATATTTCAGATCAGAAATCTGAACTAAATATTTATAATAAAAAAATATTTAAAATATAGAACTGTAGTAATTTTATAACATACCTACAAAAGCTCATAAATGTATTGGCAAACAGTGAAGCGATTCGAACGCAGACGCCAAAAGGCATTAGGTCGCCAAACACTATCAAAATTCGCAGAATATCGCCCTGCAAAACAAAAACTTGGTAAAATATCATTTACGGACAACGACGTTTGTAGTGATCAGTACATCCAAAATGCTTTAAAAATAAGACAACTTCCTAAGTATACAAGGGCAACAAAAGGAACAGACCACACACGACCATTTGTAGTATTCATTCATTTTAAATAAAAGTAGAAATGCCCAGGATTGAAAAAATATGTATGCATATTTATTGTTTTTAAGGTTTTTTTTTTAATTGTCAAGATTATTGACTTATCAAGCATTCGTTGAATAAAGTGTTCGTATGGTTTAACAAAATAATAAATTTTTCAAGGTTCAGCGAAAGATTTAGATCAGTATTAGACTGATTTTCTTAAGAATCATAAGACTTGCAGAGTTTCATGGGCTGATGGTGGGCTTTTTCCCTGTCTTTTCAATATCATCGTTGTTCTAAAGCTGCATGCTGTGGTATCGTTGATTCATTTGCATATAACAAATTATTTCTTCTAAAGTTTTTTTTTTTTTTTTTTTTTTTTTTTTTTGTCTCCCAATTTATTGCAACGTTGATTCAGGCCTCATGTTCCTTTTCGGAAAGGTCTGCTGACTTTTCGATGAATTAAGGCCATCCAATTGATTATAAATATACAAAGATAAAACCTTCATATCGAACCGTCTGGGCATAGTATAATTATTATAAGCTAATTGTTGATCACTAGAATATTTAGGTTTTCTATGTATTAAAATAAAGAGAAATCTGTCCCTCGCTATTTGATTAGTACAATTAATTGATCGTTACATCCATGATCACTACAAGCGACCACTATTGTATATATTACTTTTTGAATTTCTTAACTCGAAAACATTGTTACTTCTTAAACTATGCTAGTGGTGCGGTACTAAGCATTCACAATATTGCACAAATATTATGCAACTAATAGAATCCCCACAGCATTGCCCGTGGCAGGTTGAATATCAGCGAAATCAAAACCACAATAACATAAAATAAAACTATGAGAACAGAATAAAAAATTTTTTAACTTTAAGCATTTAATTTTCAGCTTGTGAATGAAGTTGCTTGCTGAACTTTAGAAATAAAAAGCGAAACAAATAAATAGAAGTGAAGACCCTTTAAAAAGAGAGAGAAAATGAAATTAAGCAGTTTCTTTTACAAACAATGTTATTAGAATTTAAATTATATAAAAATAAATTTTATGATTCTTGAATTTCATAATTTGACTTTTTGCAAAACCAGCGAAAAAGTAAAATTCTTCCAAATGTTTTATACTACGGATCAACGCATAAAAATCTTTAATCTCATCAAGGGAAAAAAATCAATGAAAAAAGTCTTGACTGTCCTTGTATTAAGTTAGAAAGAAATGTTCGAATAAAAACCTCAAAAAAAAAAAACTTGATAAAGATAACAAAATTAGAATGTCGGAAGCAGAAAATTTTAACAGCAAATTTTAGTTTCAATTCTGTATTTTTTTTTTTTTTTTTTTCGGGAAAAATAATTTTAAAAAAAATAAAAGGTTTTTACAAAAAATTTTCAAAATTCAGTAAATCACGTCCAGATGCAATATAAGTTTCTTTAGAAAGACAATTATTTGTTTTCTTGGATAGTGTATGGAATTTTTTATTACATTCATTAGAAAGGATACTACTCACAAATATGAGCGAAAAATCATCCAAAACAACATTAAATATTAAATAAAAGATTTTCTACATTAAATTTTAAAATTTGGGCTTTCTTATTATTACCTATGTGCCATGTATGTGTAACATGGTTGTAAATACTATAGATTTATCTGGACACTACAAACGTTCACAAAAACATAAATATCTTTATAAGAAAAGATATTTCCGTGTTGCTAATAATTAAAGTAATAATATAGTGTTGAAAAAAGCATTAACGGATTAATTATGGCGGCTATGTCATAAAAAGAGTCATATATCTTAAAGATTATAGAAATTAAAATTTCAAATTCTGTCGTTTCAAAATATTTACAGATCATAACAATGGAAAAAATTGCCATGCTCATTTACATTTTTAAATAAAGTGCTAAAATTTCCCGTTGCATTAGAATTTGAGCACGAAAGTTCTTTTGCCCAATAATCCCACCGAATGTACACTTCAGATTCGTCATAAGTAGGTTCTCGCTTCCCTGGTGCGTAAAAAATATTATGAGTCCTAGTTTTCTTCATTCCAATGACAGGTCATATCTCTTAGAGATGGACACATGTTCACGTTCATTGCAATGCTTCTTTTAATTATTCGCGGTAGCTCAGTCATTAAGTCACTCCGTACGCAAAGACAATTTCGAGGTTATTCTGATGTAGTTACCTAAAATGAAAAAAGCAAAAATTTTGAATCGGAGGAAGAAGATGGGTTTTGTCCATGGCCTTTAATTCTAGGTCCGAAACAGATTGTTATTCAATAATGACATTATATAAAAGTTAGTTGATTAATTAGTACGTGTTGCAACCCAATAAATTGGCCGTTGCAATAAGATTAGTCTCTGAAAGTTAGTCTTCATGCAAAAAGTGAATGTGAATCCATTTTTCCAGAATGTTCTCCAGGAAGCCAATCTCATATACTACATTAAAATCTGACTTCCATTACAGATGAAACTTAGGTATTCCAAGGTTGCATTGACTAATGGAAACTATCTAATTCCCCCTTTATTACGAATCATTAGTTCGCGGATTTGGATAGTTACGCTAATCAAGTAGGATTAGTCATAATTTCAAAGTGAAACTGTAGCTGACATCCATAAACGCACTGTTGATTTATTCAACCTACACTATTAGCGAAATACTTGGTTAAGCTAGAACCACAGAGATGAGCTAAGGAAATCCGTACTTTGCTATAGGTACCAATTGTAATGGTTGTATCGCTCATTGAATTTCAATTAACTTATTATTTTTATCTAGTTATAAAGAAAACTAGCAAAATTACTTTATCTACTATTCTTACTATTCCTGAATATTAATATAATACTCTGCGAGGCTCTTAAAAAGTATCTGTGAAAATGCAATTTTTTATTCGAAAGGTTTGCGATAATTTGCAGAACATTTTGTGACCAAAGAATCATGTTTGATAATTTGAGGAAGAGAAGATTTCGATGGTAAGAAAAACCTCTGTTCTGAAAAAATTGTTCATCAGAAACCGCATAAAGTTGACTCTCACGCTTAAGATATGTAGCATGGCTTACATTGTGTGTTTTAACTTAATTATCTTGCTTGTTGTTGCAAATATTATAAGTACTGTTCTCTAAAAGAATGCATGCTCAGGCATTCTGATATTGGTGAATGAACAGGATTTTACTAAATATGAAATTTCATTCATATAATTTTTTTTATATAAAAGGTAGGAGTTTCTTCTCCAGTATATTCTTGAACCATTCTTTCTAATTATGCTCCTATTAAGTTGTGACCAAAATCTTTTTCGTAAGTTTTATGCAATTTGCCGTTCTGGAATGATATCCATAAAATCACTCGAGAAGCACTTAAAATGATCTTTCCCACTAAAAGGTTAACAGAATTATTATTATCAATTCGTCAATTTTATATCTATAGTTTATGAAAATTTCATTCGAAATTCAATTTTTAAATAGCCTTGAAACACAAAGAATATATACAATCTATAAAATTACCTTGATTGACGGGATAAGTTTAATTACAGCCACAGTAAGAAACGTTAAGATCATCAAATAGTGTATCATTTCTCAAGCCGCTTGTTATCAAAAAACTTTCTTGCTGTTTTTATTTTCTGGTTGGTACACGAGAGAAAATATTGTAATAGTCTAAAATTGTCAACCTCTAGGTATTGATAGATCACCATGTTTTTGAAACCACAAATTAATTTGAAAAATACATTTTTTTGAAATTTATATCTATTTATCGATGAGCATGATAACTCAAATGTGCATTAAGCTTATATGATGAAATTCGGTATGTACTCTAGCTTACACTAAATTAGTAAATTTCTATTAAAAGGTGAACGAAATCCAACCAAGGAAAGTTTGTCTGCTTGTCTGCTTGTCTGCACGCATATGAATTCAATAACTAAAAAATGCAAAAAGTAATATGGATGAAATTTGTTTTACACACATAGCATCAGAACTGTGGACGTGTATTAAATTTTTGGCCAAATCCTTTAAAAGAATGTAAATTTGGTCTGTCTGTCTGCATGTAAATGCGATATCCCAAAATCGCAACGACTTTAATAAATAACATTTGGCATATGGTCGTCGGGCTAATATTGCTGAACTATGTCATATTTCCAGTTCTATTGATAACAGGCGTCCAAAAGGTATTGTAAAATATCTTCAATAATTACTATGGATGTGATATGAGAGAACACTTTATTTGCGATTATTTACATAGCAAAGTTTCGAAAGCATATTTTCATCGAGAAAGCGAAATCTGAATTAATTACATTTTGGAGTGGAGTTGAGTTGCAACTGGTATGACGCTTACATAATCTCCCACCTTGCAACTTTATGGAGTACCTAAAATTGCAACAAAGTTATAAATCGAGTCTATTGGGAATTTTAATACGCCGTCCAGCTTTAGTGACAACATCAGGAGTTACTTTGGTTATATAATCATCATCTTCACTGGAATCTTGATCTGAAACAGCTGGAGTTGCAGGAAGTTGACTGTTTGTGTCTTTATCCTTTTGCTGAGCAATGAATGGTAATTTTTCAGAACTTCTGATTTCCAAGGAATAAAGTCTCTGGAATGGTCTTAATTTTTCCCCCTGAGCTGTTCTTACTCTGGCGACTCTTGAATGTCCATCTGCTCCAGGGAGGACTTCAGTTACAATTCCTAAGGGCCAGTGAAGGCGTTTTCCATCAGTTTCAAGGAGAATTATGTCTCCAACATTCAAAGATTCATCTCGGGTGTGACGACCTTTATGCACTAACATTGCTAAGTATTCGTTGCTAAATCTCGTTCTTAAATCATGCCGTAGTTTTTGAACAAAACGTAATCTTCTATTTAAGCTTTTACTGTCGATTTCGTCTAAATCAGTTGTATCACTACTAGGAAGGCTTTGCAAGAAACAAGCAGGTGTCAATGGCCTTAGACCTTCTGAATTATCTTCAATATATGTGAGAGGCCTGGAATTTATTGTAGCTTCACAGTCACATATAAGAGTTTCCAATTCTTCATAATCAATACTCTTTCGGCCCAAAATTCTCCTTAGCATTTCTTTTAGCATGCGAATCATCCGCTCCCACCATCCACCCCACCATGCAGCAGTTGGAGGGTTGAAATTCCATTTAATTTTCTTGATAGTGGAAAACGACATGATCTTCTCCCAATCTAGATTTTTCAAGGCATTACTTGTACCAACGAAGTTGGTGCCGTTATCAGTGTAGATTATATTAACTCGACCTCTCCTAGCAAAAAATCTTCTTAAAGCCATTATAAAGGCTTCCGTGGACAAGGAATTGACTAACTCAAGATGAACAGCCCTATAAATAGCACAGGTAAAAAGGACAATCCATGTCTTTTCTCCAGAACGTAAAAACAATGGGCCTGCCAAATCAATCCCTGTGACTTCAAATGCTGCAGCAACTTTTATTCTATTTTTAGGAAGAGGTGCTAAAGGTGGCTCCGTAGGTTTGGCTTTAAATCTTTTGCAAGTAATACAATGAGAGCTTACTTGTTTTGCTATTTTATTGATAGAAATAATCCAGTAATTTTCCCTCAAATTGGAAATGAGAGTTCGAAGTCCGGCATGCTGCAACTCACAATGTTTCTGGTGTATCAATCGACGAATTATTTCATGGTTACCTGGCAACAATATAGGGCACTTAAAATTCTCTTCTTCATCTCCCAGTATGAGCTTAGTTGTAACTTTAAGAATGTCGGAATCGTCTTTGAAAGTTTGCATATTTTTCAATGCTTTCATCTTGCTTCCTGCAAAACTTTCCTTTTGAATTAGCTTTAGCGAACAGTTTTCAGCTGATTGGGCTTCTTCATAGGTTAGTTCGGTTTCCTTACATTTTTCTTTAAGACGACAGTTTTTAATAAAACGTAGTATCCAAGTCAGCATTCTTAAAATCTTTGTATATTTCGAGAAATAAAGTAGATTGTCAGTAAAGTTAACTGATTCATGCTCCACATTACTGACTATTGTTTTCCTTTTCTCTGATTCAACTAAATTTTCATCAATAATTTGTTTTTCATTCAAAGGCCAGTATTCTTGTGACTTTGATAACCATTCTGGACCTTCCCACCACTTGCTCTTCAATAAAATCTTTGCATCACAACCTCTTGAAGGAAGGTCTGCTGGATTCATATGACCTGGCACGAAATGCCAGTTATCAGAATTGGTATATTTTCTTATTTCAGTTATCCTATTTCTTACAAATGTATTCCAAGAACTATCCCGTTTAATCCAAGTTAAGACAACAGTCGAGTCAGTCCAAAAGTATACTTCATTAAAATTTACCTCAAGTCCATCTGTCACTTGGCAATATAATCGGGATAATATAAGAGCTCCCAACAGTTCTAATCGTGGAATTGTAATTTCCTTTGTTGGTGACACTCTTGACTTATTTGCCACTAATTGAACTGAAACTTTCCCGTTATATTCAGCACGTAAAAAAATACATGCAGCATAAGAGGCTTCACTGAAACAGTGAAGACTTATCTGACAATCTTTAAAGGGATTTGAAATTAGTCTTCTTGGAATTTTGCAATCTTTTAGCAGATTTACATGTTTGTACCAAGCTAAAAATTCATTACATATATCTGGTGGAAGCACATCATCCCAATTAATTTTTCTTTTCCATGTTTTTTGTAGAATGATCTTTGGAATTAGAGTAGTTGGACTTGTAAATCCTATTGGGTCGTAAATTCGTTGAGCAATAGATAATAATGTTCGTTTGGTTATATTTTCTTCTGAAATTTTTATAGCACTGTTACAAGAAAGTTCATCATTTTCAGTATCCCAGGAAAGTCCTAGTATTGGAATATATCTCTTTTTTGTTTCTTCTACAATTTCTTCAGAAGTAACCCAACCTCGTAAATCAAATTTGGCTGCAGACATTAGTTCTTTAGCTTCAGAAATAAATTTGGCTGCCTCTTCTCTAGTTTCTAAACTAGTTATGCAGTTATCTACATAAAAGGATTTTTGAAGTTGACGAGCTGTTTCCTTTCTTCCATCTGAGACATTCTCTAGATGATGAGCTATCGTCGCCCCAAGTAAAAATGGACTAGGAGAAGCACCAAATACCACTCGACAATGTCTCAGGGTGATCAATTCCTCTCTTCTTGAAAAATCTTTCCACCTTAAAAACTTAAAATAATCTCTATCCTTTGGGTTCAAACTGATTTGTAAGAAGGCCTTTTTAATATCTGATGTTATTCCAATAGCATTTTTGCGAAATTGTATTATCAATTTTGGTACTAATTCTAATAAATTTGGACCCTTTTCTAAGCAATTATTCAAGCAATTTCCTTTAGAGTCTTTTGCTGAGGCATCGAAAACAGGGCGAATCTTTGTAGTTGTATCTCCAGTCTTTATTACAGGATGATGAGGTAAATAATGTCCTTTATTCTTATCTTCATTTACAATTTCGATAATTCCCTCTCGAATCCATTCATTAAACACATCATCATATTCGCTTAAATGTCCTGACCGAATAAGATTTTTTGTAGTTGACATCAAACGCTTAGTGGCTAATTCTTTGTTGCTTTCTAACTCTGGATATCCACTTTTCCATGGCAAACATACTTCATATCTCTTGTCTTCATTTCTCTTAATAGTTTTACGGAAAAATTCAACTGCTTCTTCATCGGCTACCTGCCTTGATTTAATTTCTACAGGATCTCGTATACCGATGGCATCTAGACTCCATAATTCCGTCAAATCTAAATTGGCAACATAAATAATATTCTCCAAAGATTTCGACTGTTTCGTTTGTTTACCTTGAAGTGTCCATCCGAGTTTTGTTTTTATGGCTACTAAATTTTTATCAATGTGTTCAATTGATCCCGTCAGCAATACACCAAGGTAATCTGCTCCTATTAATAAATCTATTTCAGGAGTGTCTTCCCCTGTATCACTTAATTCTATATTTTTTTCTCTTCAAAATGGGAAAAATGTCAGGATTACTTACACGAGGAATAGCAAAACATATTTTCTTTTCATCTAAAACGGAAATGTTGTGCCTGAAATTTGAACACAAGCTTTGCAATGTAATGTTATACACATTATGGGACTTTTGTTTAGTTTCACTGCCCCCAAAAAGTCCATGACTTAACATTTCTTGATCTACTGGTTCCAATCCCAGTTTATCCACAATATCCTTTTTTATGAAAGATCTTTGAGCACCGGTATCGAATAATCCTCGGATAATTAAAGATCTGTCTTTATTGATGATTTTCACCAATACCGTTAACAATAATGTAGATGAATTTCTTGGTGACAGGAGAATCTTGGCATCTAATTCAGGTGATGGATTCTGTTTTGTTTGATTTATATTTGGACACATAATACTATGATGTTTTTTCTTGCATATAATGCACTTCAAATAGGCCCTACAAATCTTCGAATTATGACCTGGTTTCAAACAAATAAAGCACGCACCTTTCTTCTTTAATATTTCTTTTTTCTCTTCCAGTGACATATCAGGAGCTTAAAACATTCTGTTGTATTATGAAATGACTTATTACAAAATATGCATTGCTTGTCATTTTTTTCAGCTCTTTTCTTTTCACTAGATACAATACAAGCTGCCGTAGGAATTTTATCTTTCGGTTTAATTCTTTGAAACTCTTGATCCTTCGCAAAACCGGATCGAGCAAGTTGTAATCTCTCATCACTCTCGACTTCCGATCGAAGAAATTCTAACAAGTTTCCCAAAATATTCGGCTTGACTTTATTTTCAATTCTGCTACGTGTTCGTTCCCACTCTTTTATAAGATCTTCTGGAAGAGCTGACTCTACTAATGGATACAGCATTGCTTCGTACTTTTCAGATGTCACTCCTAATGTCTCTAATGCTCTTAACTGGGTTTCTAATTTATCATAAAGAGCACGTAAAGTGAAATTTTCTCCATTCTTTGCTTGCGTTAAAACAAGATTCAAAAGTTCACGAACATAAATTTGGATCAACAACTCATCTTTAGCAAAACGCGATTTCAATTGCTCAATAGCTTTAGTATAATTCGCGCCCGACGGCGGAAAACTTTCTACTAAATCTTTTGCGGATGAACCAATTTCCGTCGCTTGCAAAAGATACTGAAATTTATCATCCGAATCAATAGTATCATCATCGTGAATTTTTTTGAATTGTCCCCAGAATCCGAGCCAGTTCTTTATATCGCCGTCAAAACGTTTTAATTCCAACTTGGGAAGGCGAAAAGTTCGTTTTGTTTCATTTAATACACAGGAAGTATCACTATTTTCTTCTTTCGTAGCCAAAACAAAATCGACTTTCGTTTTCAAAGCAATCCACTGATCGCGATAATTTTCCGCTATGTCAAGGTCATTAAAAAATTCTTCTTCGTCAATATTTTCCATTTCGGACCATTTTACTCTTATTTTTTCATCTAATACAAATAACCTTTCAGCTTTATCACTTAAAATATTAAATACCGGTATCAATTCAATTTTACTTACCGGTTCCGTTTTCACAGCATTTTCAACTTCTTTCAACGATTTGGTAAATAATCGCCTGAGTTGTGTTCTCTCCCGTTTTAGATAATCCATAGTCCTGTCACGGACGCCAATTTGTAAAATATCTCTCATATCACATCCATAGTAATTATTGAAGATATTTTACAGGTATCTTAGTTTTATTCACTATACTAGCCGCCTTTGGCGACCAGCCGGTTCGCCAATCTTAATGTTCGTTTAAATTTTAATAATTAAATAAGTTGAACCGGAGTTTAACCACCTTCTTCGCCAAGTTAGCGCGCCAAAGCTGGCAATCTTTATTATGCACTATAATTGAACATCTGCTTTGCTTTTGAACATTTCGCACGACCGTTGCTGGCGATTTTTAAAAATTTCGCCTTGTAGGGGGTTAAACTCCCGTCGTACCATTAAATATTTTACGTAATTCCAACTTTAATAGATTCTTCATCAAAATATTTTAAAACTTCAAATTTTGAGAGTCATATAATTCACTCATAATATTATAAAGGGCTTCAGTCATAACGTAATATGTATCTCTCTAATTTTCTGTTACCTCTCGTAGAATTTATGCTTTAAATTAAAGTGTAAATGATTAATCTGCAATTAGTATAATAATATTTTTTACTGAAACAAAGCATTTTTTTTAATAATATGATTACTGATAACAGAGTCACTGAGTGTTTAAACTTTATGGGCACTAAAGAATATCTTTCTTAATTTATGTAATATCTCAAGAATTTGTCAACAAAATTTTCTCAGACTCATCATGAACAGATCAATTAATTAACAATGTTTAATTTTAAATGCATCAAACACTAACAAAATAAAATGAATCGTTTAAAATAATCGGTCGAAAACAGGTTTAAAAAAACTACTTAAAAAACGATGTACTTAAAACTATAAGCATATACAAAAAAATATATAACTAACATAAATACAATTTAATTACAAAAGCATGCAACTAACCTAAAAATAATTTAAATCATTGAAAACAGGTTAAAAAAAAACTACTTAAAAAACGATGTACTTAAAACTATAAGCATATACAAAAAATATATAACTAACATAAATACAATTTACTTACAAAAGCATGCAACTAACCTAAAAATAATTTAAATCATCCGTTGATAATGGTTGTCATGTCAACAATCAGAACACAATGCGCATGCGTGAATTTTCTTCGCCAGTTATGGTAACGCAAATGCGTGAATTTTTCTACGCCAGTTGGGGTAACGCTATACAGATTAGACATTTTTAATTTCCTTTACTATGTGTTATTTTAATTCAAAAGTACTTCAGAATGAATCTGAAACATGGATTAATTAACAATGTTTAATTTTAAATGCATAAAACATTAAGAAAATAAAAAGAATTGTTTGAAATAATCGGCCGAAATATATTAACCCTACCCTCATTACTGTTGGGAGAAAAAAAAACTGAAGCATTACTCATTTGGTGGTGGGGAAAATGGAAGATTTTTTGGCGGGAAAGTTAGTTTTTAATTAATAATTAAAATTCTAATTAAAAATTCAAAAAAGGGACCCCAGGTGTACATTCTCGACCTCTAAGGTATACATGTACCAAATTTGGTAGCTGTATGTCAAATGACCTGGCCTGTAGAGCGCCAACACACACACATATTGAACTTTATTTATAAGTATAGATATAGATTACGAAGGACAACATCGTGCTGTGTTCCTCCCCGTGGAAGTTAGGGAGGAGAGGCACTCACGCTTGCTGACTGGCATAAATTTCGAAGATTTGCCACCTTCCTCCCTACAACTCCACTCCTTTTTAAAAGTTCATTAGGAGGAGGAAAAATAACAAAGAAGATACTATATTATCTATGAATTCAAGAAAATCCCTTTCATTCAAATGATATTGATTCATGTTGCTCCGATACACATCAAAAGTACTCCGCTAATTTAAAGTTTGAATTCACGACACATTTTCTGAAGAAGAAAAAAGTTATTACATTATCTATGACAGCGTGCAATAGCATGCTAAATGACATGCTTGGTGATGTGATTTTGACTTTGTGTGAATTAACCTTTAGATTTCAAAGTATGAACATGACGATGAAAATGTCTTACTTTGAAGAAGCTTTTGATTTCTTTAATAGGATCTAATCTTCTATTTATTCAAAAATATAATTAAAAGATTTAGAACCAAATATTACCTTGAATGCATTAAAGAAATTAGATAACGCTAACATTTTTCATTCTAATTTTATTTTCTTACTCCTAGAATTTCATACTAATACTGTATTAAATTATTCCTCTTATACTTTATTTCGATTAATTCGAAATCAAAACTGAAACTGCAAAAATAACTTTTATTCTAGAATTGTTTTTATTAGTTAGATACGTTTAATTCTTTTATCCTCGTTGATTACAGTGAATAATTTTTAAGGCCCTTAATTCGCTGAAGAACTTTACTACTGTCAAATATATTTAATAAAAAGGAAGCAAATATATGAATAGAATAAAAGGAATAAATAAATATCTCTTACTTTAAAAACCTTTATGCAGACGTTAGATGAGAATTGTAAGTTCAATTTATAGTTAGAAACTCCTTGTTGCAAAGGCTGTATATCAATTATTTATTAAAAGTACTTGCTTCTTCAATGAAATTATTAATTTGTGAACTTGTTAATTACAATAATCATTGCTATAATTATAAAATCTATTTATTTGCTTAATAATTACTATTTATTCAAAGAGTTAATATTAAAAACAAATTTTTACTGCCATTTTAATTCCAAAATGTATTTTCATGTATCCAGTTTTAGATCCCAGTTTTTATTGATTCGAATTTTTGAATGGATTGAGTTTTCATCAAAGTCTTTTTTCATTTTTATTTTGCTAAGTTTCATTGTAATTATAAAATTTAAAGTAATTTCTTTTATTTCATGTTTTACGTTCCATTAAATCTATATAAAAGATTTAAAGTAATTACAGATGAATTCTGAGAACAGTATAGAAAGCATAAAAATATATATAAAATTAGAAAGAAGAAGTATAAAATGAAATATATAGAAGTATAATATGACGAAGTATATATTAGAATGATGAAGCATAAAAAATATATATATAATTCAAACTATTTCCCTATATTTAGTTACAATTTTTACTAACCATAGTAAAGTTACGAGCATATTTTATATTTTAGAGAGCATAACAATATATTTCAAGAAGAAGACGACGATTTATTATATTTTACCGACGAAACAATCGAAAACTGCACTTTGAGATAGCATCAGTACTCATGAAATTTCGCTGTGTTTCAGAAAAAAATCTTCATGTATTGGAATTTCAAAGCAAACGATTTATCTAAAATCTTTAGAACTCTTTTAGGCAAAAATTTAAAATTCTGGCAAATTTTCAGTTGCAATAACTTGAAAGATCGATTAAAATATATAAAAATTAATAGTCCAGTTAAATGAAAATGAAGTTCTAATACAAGAATAATGAGAAAAAAAATCAAGAATAGATATCAAATATTTTCAGTGCAATATTTTGAAAAATTATATTATAAAATGGTAAAATAGAGGGGCTGAATTATTCCAATGAACCGAATATATTTAGAATTATATTATTCGAAAATGGCTTTACAATATTAAAAGGTCTATACCCAATCAATAACTTTATTTTGATCAAGTGTGATTTATCGTATTGGTATAAAAATCAATTAGAAAACATTTAAAGCTTTCGACAATAAAATAATATTGAAAAAAGCAAATATCTGTAAAAGATAGATATAATAATAAATCTACATTTTATTTATTTTTCACATACTTTTAACCACCTTCTAAAAGAGAAAATAGCAGACAAAGAAAAAAAAATTTTAACAGGTCGAATATGTGAAAAGATTGAACGTTATTTGATTTCCAAATTATATTCCAGAAATAAAATTTATCTGGAATATAGTAGGAAAGAGACACAAGGCGATTTAAAAATGTAAATATAAGTTAAAAATATAGAATTTGTCATTTACATTAAGAAAAAACCATTCATTTACATTATTAACAAACAAAAACCTGAATAATTTTCTTCGAGATGTAAAATAGTCTAAGTAACAATTAATTTCCTTTCAAACTTTTTCTTTTTTTTTTAACGACAGAACCCATTACACTTAAGGGCATTCTAAAAGCGTTGAAAAAAGATCACAGGTTAGATAACTCCATTATGTAAAAAGGAACAGTCACGCTACCCAAGAATTGACATTCAATGTAATTGAAGGAACTCCTCCCTTTTCCATATCCATGTAATATTTCGTCGCGTGGCTTCCGATCTTTCGCTGACAGCTTCCTCGCCTTCTTCCCTCCCCTACAGTAAAGCATATTTATAACCGAAGCCATGCCAAAAACGTTTCTCTACGTAAGAAATCCGGAGGAGTAAGAGAGCAATCACGTGAAACAAGTTCACTTTGTTTCGATGGATTCTGAAATAATTGATTAATTTGGTCCATTGCTCGAGATTTTCGAATTATATGTAACAGCTAAAATATTTTTTAGAACTGAATTAGAAGTTTTAATAAGAATTATAAAAAGGACGAACGAATATTGGGAACGTATTCTAACTTTTGAAATAGGCAAAGATACATGTGCAGAATAAGAAGCGAATAAATTTATCGTCTGAGGAACTTAATTCATGAATTTGAAATCTGGCTCTTTGTATTCTATGGAAAAATTTGAAAACGAATAAAAAGTTAAAATGTTTTGTGAAAAAAAGGCAAATGGAATAAGAAGAAAAAAAATGCCTACGAGTGTTTCTCCAGAGCTATATTTAGGAATATCAGAAAAGAAATTTGTTGGAAAAAGAAAGGCGATGATCTGAAAATTCTATTTTCCAATAATTAGAAGCAAAAGTTTTTGATAGCTTTTTACCATTTTATATACTAGAAATCCTTTATTGGTAAAACTTTATACTGTGTAAGGTTTTGATAGATGAAAGTGGACATGTCGTCTGCTATTTGAAAGCCAAGCAAAGAAGTATTGTGAAAACAAGGTGCAACGATTTTATTTAGTAAAAACGGTTCATCAAATGCATGGTCATCTTCACATTTTAAAAGAAAATTCACTTCACAACCAGCGATGGTTGGAAGCAGCGCATATACGAAAATACTTTTATCTAAGATATTGATGAAAATGTGCAGTTGAAATAAATATACTGGAAATTTTATTTTATTTTTGATTTTTGTTGAATTCTGGTTTAAAAAAGAATTCATTCGATAAATTTAGCAGAAAAGAATGAAAAAATCTATTGAAATTTAAAATCTATTATTGGATACTAATCATAAAATGGTATATAATTATAAATATCGTTATTATTTCTTTTATACAAGCAACCAAAAAAGAATGCTAAAATACATCTAGTAAAGTGATCAATCTTTAACAATTTTTGAATGAATATTTATCATTGGTTTTGAGAGTGAGAGAAATTTTTATTATAAAAGACAAGCATGGCACAGGCAGAAATATCGAAATGTTCCAAATGTCGAAGATATTGTCGACTGATAACAACTTTCCTATTCTCTCACATCGGTCTCTGTGGTTTAGTGGTTGGATACAGTTTGATTGGAGCTTTTACTTTTGAAGCCCTGGAAGCAGGATACGAACAAACAAAACGTCAGGTTATGCTAAAAGAAAGAGAAAATGTCGTTACGGGATTGTGGTCACTAACTACGATGAGCAAAGTGCTATCTGAAAGCAACTGGACAGCCCGCGCTACGGAAACGTTACAGGTATGCGATCATTTCCTTGTTAAAGTTAGAATAACGGTTAAAGTTGCTTTTTTTTATTATCACAAAGGTCAATGACCATTTCAGGTTCCATTATTCGGGAGTGCTTTGAAGCTTTTATTAGCAATTATAACAAATATGCTAAATATCTATAAATGTAACAAATGCACGGATGATTTAAGAAGTTGGTGTTCACCACCACAGCAGTTTAATGCAATCTGCTGAGGAGGCGACTATCTGGTTCACTCATTTTATTACTGATATTAATTTAATAATGCTAATTAACAATAAAATTTTACGTTATTTCATTTTTGAAAAACGAAAGCATTAATCCTGCGAAAGACAAAAATGAATGCATAAGATGAAATGAAATGCATAAGAAACATATACAGCATACGAATAAAATTTTTATGCGTAATTAGAAGAATTGAAATAATAATACTGAACTAGATGGAATTAATCATTTACTCTGGCATTCAAATTCATATTCATATTCAAATTCTTGCATTCTAAATTACAATAATTACAAATTATTTAGTTAAGTATAATTACATTTTTAAGTTAGTATAAAATATAGTTCATAATAATTGAATCGCATAATTTTTAAAGATGGGTGATTTTATATTAAAAAAAGTAAATCCATGAAAATGAATCGAAAAAAAATAAATTTTTTCGATCCAAGTTAACAAAAAAAATCAAATTCATCAAAGTTAATGCTAATAAAAATGAAACAGAAGTTTATTCTTGATTTCAATAATAGGAAATACATTGGACTGAAAAAACTGGCAAAGCAATAAATCTTTTTTTTTTTTTTAATTTTTAAAGCTATTGAAGGAGGTAATATTACAAAGTACTCTTAAAAAATATTTAAAAAAAAATTGTGAATATACAAAATATTATGGCTATAAAATTAACACTGATAAAACGATAATATCCCTGTAAGTCAGCATTCTGTCGGTACGGTATGCTAAATAAAAATTATTTTTATATATCTTTTTTTTTTTTTTTTTTTGAATAGAGGGGAAAAAATATGCGAAACGTGATTTAATGAAACAAAGTAATCGCTTTGATTTTCATTATAATAATACAAATTATTGTTGCACATCATTTTGAAATTTTTCGGATTCGTTCAAATTAGAAAATAAAATTGTACGTTTCTTAGTTAGTTATTTAAGTTAATGAAAAAACTTTTTTATATTATTGCGAAAATACTTTATATACCCAATACTATACTTATACATCGCTCTTTTGTTTTAAGTTCAACTGGTATGTAAAATTAAACGTTTATTTATGAATGAATGATTCCAGCATTGGTTTGAAACATTGTTTTAAATTAAATATAAACAAAATATTGTATCTAAACTACAGATAAATCTCTATTAGTAATAAAAATGTATGTATGTGTGAGTATGTGCGTAGATATATTCAAAAATGCTAATTTAGCTGCCATTTAATTTTTGCCTAGTTTGTATTATTTTTCAAAATATTTTTAGTATATTTTACAATAATATATTTTATTCGTTAGGAAACGCAAATCGTTTTAATTGCAATAACACATATTTCATTCTGGATTTTTTTTCCTATTGTTAATTATCAATGTATGAATATTCGGCTTATTTTTTTTTTCATTCTAAATAGTTTCTGTTTAAAACTTTTAATAAAATTTCTCATCCTTTTTCAAAATTTTATGGCAATTACAGTAAAAATTTGACTTCAAAAGTAAGCAACGGGAAAACGGTTTTAAAAATTCATCCATTTTAAAAACTGACCTGCTCTTTCTTGTAAGGTAATTGAATTTATAAAAATAAATTATTGTTCCTTTAATTTGAAGTTTTGTTTTCTTGTTATATTACATTGAATTTTTTATTCAATCAGATAGAATTCTATTCATTTATTCCCTGAGATGTAGCGAAATCTACAGAATATATTCTGTAATATATATAAAATTTTAATATTTAATGATTCTCCTTTCTAATCTAATATTTCTTAAGAATTTGTTTTGATTCAGCAAATATAATTTTGAATTAATTAAAATATGATTCATCCGGATTCAAATTGAAATTTTCTGTGCAGTTACAGAAAATCCATTTGGGGCATGACATAATGAACAGGACGATGTATGGGCACTTAAATATTCAAATTACGCTTTTATCAAAATTTGAATTTAATAAATTGCCGAGAAAACCATTCAGATCAAATTATGTATGAAAGATTTAATTGAAAATTTACACAATTAATAATATCAGCGAACGAGCTGGTCGCCAGAGGTGAACTTATGAATGATATAAACAACAAATGAAAATCAATAAAAGTAAGATGGATATAAAGGTGAAAATCATAAATTGGTGCCCAAGTTATAAATTACTTCCTCTCTCTCACTTTTTATGAATTGCAATAAAATTTTATCTTATTTTGGAGAATTATTGGGAATTCTATTATTTCCCAATGCAATTTTACAATATTGAGAGTTACATTATCATGTAATATTTACATTAACAATAATGTATAAACATTTTTGAATATTACATATTGTTTCAAACTAGACGCCTTTATCGACCAGCTGGTTCTATAAGCAAATATGTTAATTTAACAATGTCAATCAACTTTAATTTCATTTTTGGTTCGTTGAAGACATTGACTGCTATAAATAACCAGGTAATAAACTGAAAACTATGTGATAGAAAAAACATGAAATGTATTATTATTTGAAATTAATTTTAATACATGAAAAAAAAGAAAATGTTCACAATTTTGTACTTAATATTTTGCATCATGTAAAAGTGTTAGACAAAGTGACTTCCAAAAAATTGATATTAATTATGATTATTTACCTATGGTCAAATATGAATTTAATTTAAACTAAATAATTGCACATAACTTAATTAGCTGTTGGATATATTTAGCAAACGCTCAACTGAATAACAAATTTGTTACTGCAGATAATTTTACCTTGAAACAAAGCAAAATTACAATCATATGAAAACTACAATTAAATATAGCTAGAAAATATCAAAGATAGTAGAAACCATCTAAATCACTCTTACTAAATACAGTGCATGCTAAATATAACTGAAATATAAATTATCATACGCTCTTAATAATAACACAGAAAAAATTGCGATATTTATAAGCTGTAAAATAGCCAGGTCATGTGTAATCTAATTATACTTCATAAATGAATAATATAATTTAACAACTACAGATACTTTAACTTTCATTGAAAATATAATAATTTTTTTATGAAAATATATCTATATCTTTAGAAATTATTAAAATATCCTAAGTATTTCATGTACATTTAATAAACATCAAGAAATCTAATTCCTGAAATAAAAATTACTTTTTAAAAATCATAGAAAGATAAAGATAGAGAGAGAGTGTAAGAAATAAACTGAAATATTTCAGCTATAAAATCATTTACTATCTGTTCATAGCCAAAGGATAAATTAAAATTGCTGATTGAAAAAAATTGTCAGATGTAAGACGATATTTTAAAAATTATAAAAAACAAAACAAAAATCTATGGATTTGATGAAACCATGAAATGATTTAAATTTCTGCTGTTGCCAATCACATCTAAAAATAATTTTACACATGTGTCAAAAATAAGGAAAAATTGAATAATTTCCTTTATAACCCAGAAAAGATTAATTTTCGAATTTTAAGTTGCTGTAAAAAGGACTTTTGTGCAATAATATTTTCAGAAATTTTCAAGTTTAATTAATTAAATTTCATTTAATTTTTATTGTTGAATTATTATTATTGTTTTAATTTTTATTCAATGAATTAAAATTGATTGAAGCATTTAAAAATGATTTCGAGATAAACGTTCAGTTTCTTTAAAGTATATTTGAGGCAATTTTGAGTAACAGAAAATTAAACGGCTAGCCTGAAGTAATGAATTAATATAATGACTTAATATAATATAGCCTTAGTAATGAATAAATATATAGACAACAGATACAAATATTTGCTTTTAGTATTAGCAGAAATCACTGTATAACGAACTTTAATTATGCACAGCTCTTTCATTTAGAAGGAATTATCATGATAAATGGATTAAAGGATGAAAAAAAATTGTAAAATTTTATCAAAGGTTTCTTAGTGAATTTTGTTGAATCAATCCAGAAAATTCGATAATTTTAATTTTAACCGTGTACCAGCGGGAGATGTATTCCTAAAACTTTCTTGCATGCTGTTTAATAAAGGTATATACCAGAAAATGCCTTCCAATTAATACAATAGTTACAAAATATTAACCTTTGGCATGAATTTAGCATTTTCATTGCTTCTGTCAAGTGACCTCTTGGCGAGTTTTTTTTTTTTTTTTTTTTCTGAGATTAATCCTTTTTATGCGGTTAATAGTATTCAAAAATCGAATTTGTGTTTTAGGCGTTTTTTTCCCAAACGAGTGGAACAAAAATTTAATACAAAGCTACACTTGTATTCATAAAATTCCATACCAAATTTCATACAATTAAATCTTTGTGTTTCTGAATTATTTCTGAAAATACGGACCGACAGTCGGTCAATCCCTTGTGAAAACTGATTCAATATTTGATAGGTTTTCTATATAGATTTTAAATATGTGTACCGAATTTTATCAATCTAGCTCCTCTCTTCGTTTTATAATTATCCTGTTAACTTATACTTGAACAGCCAGGCAGACTTCCTCTGAAAGGATTTTACTCAAAATTTGATAGAAATCTACAAATATACTGTCCGTCTATCAGAAAGCATTTTTGAGGTATCCTTGTCACAGACACATAGACATTTTCCTTTCCAAAAATGTGTTCTTCGAACTCCAGGAGGTCTGAAAAACTCGAGTTCAGATATTTTGACGTTTACTATTCTTTTTCTATGCCACGTATACGAGAAAGTAATAAGCTTAAAATAAAAAATTTTCGTGGTATACAAATTTTTTTACACATATTTTTTAGAATTTATTGTATACTAAAAGAAACACCCTCCCCTCTATAGTAGCATGGAGGTGCGAGCTCAAATTTCGCCTTCACATCTGACCACTATTCAAATTTATGAATCCCCAAATGAAATTATAAATTGTCGCAAAACAATTAGAGCTTTACTTCAAAATGAGACGTTAATGTAATGTAATTTAAACTAAAGTAAACCAAACATTACTTTTTATCCGTAATATTTAAAATTAAATATTTGTGACCTTAGAATGGATTATCTTTTCACTTTACCAAACACACAAGGACAGACAACTTTCTAGAGGCCCTAAGGGTTCCAGTCTTATTTTTTGGTATTTTTAAAGTAATTCCATTTTGTGCTTTCACTTCATTTGCAATGGTAATGTACTCAAATATATTCAAATTAAAATCAAGCATCGTTTCAGTTTCAAAGCATTGTTCATAGGTATTTTTTCCCATTGTTTTCAAATTTGATTGCAGTTGATGTTGGTCTAAATCTTTGCAGTTGGCTGACATGCCAACAAATCAGTACTATGGCAATTTTATATTCGAATGTTGCTTCAAAGGGAGACGTTTATATAACTTAACTAAAGTAAGATAGTAAAGAACCTGTTTAGCATGAGTTAAAAATATTTGTTATCACTTTTATAAAATTTTCATCAATTTTTTTTGTTTGTTTACTTTTGAAATACCGAAACCAAATTTCTTGGTGGTAATAAACAATTAAATGGTTTGTTATTTCAATGTGTCGTCACATATATATGTTTTTTAAAAATGTTTACATCGAGCATATATTAAAATCAATAAAGATATTTTATTTTTGAAGGAAAAGAGTGATGAAGCACAAAATCTATCTTGACAAAATGCGCCTACAGATTCATTTCTGTAAATATTTAAAAATGTTTTTTTGCTTTTCCATGCTCTTTGAAAATAGGTATAATATTTTATTTCCAATTATTTGTCACAAACTTCCGAAGAAGCCAACATCCAAGCAATATTCATCGATATATTATCTTCCTTTTTTTTAATATTATATATAAAAAAAATATTCATTCCTTAAGAGGGCATCTTCCTTCCCATTAAGAAAAGGAACGAGCTTACTATTTCACAGGATTATCATATCTCAGAAACATAAAGTTATTTATTATTTTGAACCTAGCTCGAGTTGGGCCAAAGGTTGAAACAGGGATTGTGCTTTATATGTTTTCTCACACTTGAACAGCGTCATCAGAATTTTTTTAAGAATCTAAAGAATAAAAGTTTTATTCTTAAAAAAAAACTAACTTTTTTAATAGATGTTGTTAGTTAATTCCTGCATTTCGTAACCGTGATAAGGACACCCTGGGCATTTGTCTTGGCGATGATAGAGCACAACGCATGAGAAGTTAATTCGAGTGCAAAAATCGACTAGGAAATAAAGCAATTTGAGAAATTTTTTTCATGCTTGGGGGAGAGTTTAACAAACAAAAGGCAGCTTTCTTTGACACACATGAGCTTCACCTTTGTCGACCCTAGGAGCATGTTAAAGACAAGCTGCAATAGATTCGCCCTATTGCTCTCAGACTGAAGGAGAGCCCCGAAAAGAACAATATTTTATTATTTATTCTTTATCGTCCTTTAATATTTTATGTTTTTTTCAGCTTTTATATTTATTAAATGTTGTGTAGAAAATAATTGTAATTTATTCAGTAGTTATTCGTGTAATTTTACTGGAAAGTGCCAATTACTTTTTCTTTGCGTAACGAATCCTTACCTTCTTCCGACTGCATTCATGTTCACATATTTAGGATATAAAATGAAATTGTTGAACTCAAATAATATTAATTATCAACATTTAATCTTAATTATTTCATTTTGTTGTAGTTATTATTATAAAATTACAAAACATAGCAGATATAATATGTAAAACTAATGTTAATTTTCATGCAGGCTATAGCCTAGCTGATCGTTTGTATTCCTTTGAAATTTTACCCATTTCTTCCCGGGCGTTTTTAATTTTCAGAACGTCGGTTCATTTCATTTCTACTTCATTCAATCTACCAATTTCAATCCAAATTGATATTTTTATAAAAAGAGTCAGCAAAAATTTTAAGATGAAACATCTCTGTCTCTCTCTGATGAAATATCTCTCAGTGCAAATTTTTTTCCAACAGAAGTCAATTGTTTTTGGTATGTACATAAATTTAATACTAAAATACATAGAGTATTTTCATACTAAATTTATTATATATGTTTTACACATAAAAACTAAACACAAAAAATGATTTTCAAATTTAAGTAATTTAATAACTTGACAGTTATTCTTATGTGTTTGTTAATATTAAAATTCAATTTAATTAATGTAATATGAAAAATTCGAAATAAAACAATATTTTGTTATCTGCATATCAATTACATTAATTTAAGCATTTTAATGAAAAAAACAATATAGTTTTAAACGAAATAGTAATGAATTTACTTCTTTCAATATTGTTCGATTTTATTTATACAAAGCCAAAACAAATGGAGACATTGCTTTCCATTCTGATTTAAATTGGAACAATCTAGTTCCTTATTTATCAGTTGATATACTTCTATTATTAAATAATTTGAATTTGAAAATCGTTTTATATTAATCTGTCTTCACATGTTGCTTGAATTTTCTTTACAAAGCAAAAAATAATCAAATTGTATTTTTCAAAAGATTTTTCCAGTTTAAATAAGAGCAACTTTTGATAAATCAAAAAGGCTTCAGTGATTTTTATATTTAAATAAAGATACAAGCCGTCTGATCTTTGTATGTCACTTTATAGGTCAATCTTATTGAGATAATAATCATTATTTTCCTCATACAGTTGACTATAAAATCTTATTGACCAGGATACAATTTTAGATCTATGAAAACTCATTGTTCACTCGGGCCTATTATTGTCTATGCTTTGTATTCTATCTGTAGAAATAAGTATTATGTAATTAAATCATAAATATTTTAAACACGTCAAATTCGCAGAAAAGTTTATAAAGCAATGAATTATTTATCGTTTGCAATTTGCAAATATTTAAATTCTCAACTGCCTTTTCGTCGGAAGCTGATAAATGTGACGGAAATTTTTGTACTAACTTGTTTTTTATCTGAAAAACCAAGATTACAGAACATTTCATTGTAACTAGTTTCCTTTAATATTAATGTTTAGCTTTGCCTTTCCGAGTTTAAAAAAAACAAATTTGTAGAACTATGTTTGCCTGTTTTTGAACATAATAATTCAAAAACATTTGAATTATCGTGTTCACAATGAAAAAGATCAAGAAATTTGAAAGGTAACGTCCAAAAAAAGTTGTTTTGAAAAAGATGTCCAAAATGAGTACTCGATTTTCTTCACTATAATACAAAATACGACAATATATTTATATATTTCTATTAAATCTATACTTATAATAAAACTCAATGTGTGTGTGTGTGTGTGTGTGTGTGTGTGTGTGTGTGTGTGTGTGTGTGTGTGTGTGTTGGCGCTCTACAGGCCAGGTCATTTGACCTACAGCTATCAAATTTGGTACATGTATACCTTAGAGGTCGGGAATGTGCACCTGGGGTCCCTTTTTTTGAAATTTTAATTAGAATTTTAATTATTAATTAAAAACTAACTTTCCCGCCAAAAAAATCTTCCATTTTCCCCACCGCCAACTTTTCCGCCAAAAAAAATCTTCCATTTTCCCCGCCGCCAAACGAGTAAGGTTTCAGTTGTTTTTTTCTCCCAACAGTAATCAGGCTAGGGTTAACATTTTTCGGCGGATTATTTCAAACGATTCTGTTTATTTTCTTAATGTTTTATGCATTTAAAATTAAACATTGTTAATTAATCCATGTTTCAGATTCATTCTGAAGTACTTTCGAATTAAAATAACATAGAATAAAGGAAATTAAAAATGTATAATCTGCATAGCGTTACCCCAACTGGCGTAGAAAAATTCACGCATATACGTTACCGGAGCTGGCGAAGAAAATTCACGCATGCGCATTCTGATTGTTGCCATGGCAACCGTTATCAACGGATGATTTAAATTATTTTTAGGTTAGTTGCATGCTTTTGTAAGTAAATTGTATTTATGTTAGTTATATATTTTTTGTATATGCTTATAGTTTTAAGTAAATCGTTTTTTAAGTAGATTTTTTTAACCTGTTTTCAATTATTTAAATTATTTTTAGGTTAGTTGCATGCTTTTGTAATTAAATTGTATTTATGTTAGATATATATTTTTTTGTATATGCTTATAGTTTTAAGTACATCGTTTTTTAAGTAGATTTTTTTAACCTGTTTTCAATTATTTAAATTATTTTTAAGTTAGTTGCATGCTTTTGTAAGTAAATTGTATTTATGTTAGTTATATATTTTTTTGTATATGCTTATAGTTTTAAGTACATCGTTTTTTAAGTAGTTTTTTAAACCTGTTTTCGACCGATTATTTTAAATAATTCATTTTATTTTCTTAGTGTTTGATGCATTTAAAATTAAACATTGTTAATGAATCGATCTGTTCATGATGAATCTGAGAAAATTTTGTTAACAAATTCTTGAGATATTACATAACTTAAGAAAGATATTCTTTAGTGCCCATAAAGTTTAAACGCTCAGTGACTCTATTATCAGTGATCATATTATTAAAAAAAATGCTTTGTTTCAGTAAAAAATATTATTATATTAATTGCAGTTTAGTCATTTGCATTTTAATTTTAAGCATAAATGCTACCGGAACTAACAGAAAATTAGAGAGATACATATTATGTTATGGCTGAAGGACTTTATATTATTATGAGGGAATTACATGACTATCAAAATTTGAAGCTTTAAAATATTTGATGAAGAAGCTATTAAAGTAGGAATTACATAAAATATTTAATTATTGAAATTTTAACGAGCATTAAGATTGGCGAACCGGCTGGTCGCCAAAGGCGGCTAGTTGTGAATAAAATCCATTCAGAAGAAGTCTGGCTGTTTGGTTATCAGAATGCAAGGAAACTCGATAATTATGCAAAGAGCTAGATGGATAAAATTTGGTTCACAAATTTAAACCTAACGTGTAAATTCGTAACAAAATTTGAACTCAATCCGATAATTGATTGATTGTATATCGATCTATACTTTTGCGCATACATGTAAATACGCTAACTCAAAAACACAATAATGTAGATGAATGCAGTTGGGTGTGCGATGCGATCTTGTTATTAAATGTCACTTTGCTTAAATTTTGATTTCATTCGGTCAAAAAAATTGTCTAATAGGCGAAGTCGATTTTCTTCACTATACTACGAAGTACAGAACGCTAGTATGCAAGACTCTGAAAATAAAAATATAAGTACTTATATCATTCATGACTTTCCTCAAAGTTCATAATTTTTTGTAGCAAGGAAATAATGATTTTATTAAAGAGTAAGAGAGAAAGTTCCTGAGAAACCATCCCCTCTAATTATTTTCAGTCTCTTCATCAAAAGAGTAAAATACTGTGCAATATACTTCCGAGTATCCGGTTTGCGACTTTCCGGCTTCCATATTATCCGACCTAATTTTATTTTATGGCAATTAAATGATTAAGGCAAAGCGTTGAATTGGCAACATTGCCAAAGCATTGGAAACAGGTGCCTTCTACAATCCTCCTACGTATCGTGTGCAAAATACAAATTGTGACAAGAAAAGAGCAGCGTTCTTCATTTATCAGTGAAAAATAAAATCAGTTTGAATCGCTTTTCTTATGAATTAGGCCTACGAATTACGTTAATGTTTTGTTTATGTTTCCTGCATTTAAGTTAGGCATTATATAATTTTATGTTAAAATGTAAACAGTTTATATCTTTTTACATACTTTTTCGCTAATAAATTCTTGAAATGTGCAGTGCAGTATATAAACATATATAAACTACCAGTACAAAACCTTCTATTTTAACACGCCAAGTTACCGGCAACTGCTTCTATTATTCTTCGGGCCCCGGCCGCGTTCACTTTCTACGTAGCTTGAGATAAAAAGAGGGCTTAGTACTCAACAAGAATTGAGAAAATACGCATTATAACAATGATTTTTTTTTAATAAAAACTTTGTCTTCTGGTATTGGTGGACAAAGAAGTGAGTTCATAGGACTCCAACCTATCCGGCTTTCCCTCCCGCCACATTAGGCCGGATACTCGGCGGTATACTGTACTTGATTGTCTTTACTATATTACGAAGAACAGGACGCTAGTGTGCAGGACTCTGAAAACAAAAATATATGTTCTTGCAGAGTTCAATACTTTATCCAAGATTCATAATTTTGTATGACGAATGGATAATGCGTATATTAAGGTGTAAGCGAGAAAATTTTGGAAGAACCACTCCCGCTAGTTATTTTTAGTTTCTTCATCAAAAGACTAAAATATTATACATAATAAAATTATTATAATGAATAAAGAATGATTTTGAATTCACTTAGACCAAAGCCGAGCTATAAGCTTAGTTATCTAATGTAATAACTGGAATATTATTATCAAAGGAGGCATGAAATTAAGAGGAAATATTCATTTTAAATAGAAAAGTAATTGGTTTTATTGTTATCAGCAGCAATCACATAATCTGCAATGGATGAAATAAATCCAATAATAATTTGAAATTTTTTAATACTTTATTTATTCTTCCTGATTACTTCATATTACTTATAAAATAAGTAACTTTATAATAAACGTGATTTAATATAATGTAAAATCTTAATTCTTATATTAAATTAAGCTTTTACAGATAAAAAAAATAACGAACTCCTTATTTCAGGAATTCGAAGTTACTCTGGTGAGAGCTGTCAGGAAGGAAGGTTACGATGGTAAAGATGAAAGCCCTCTACAGTGGACGTTTTCTGGAGCTCTTTTGTATTCAATAATCGTTATTACAACTATAGGTAAAATGCCACATAGTTTTTTATTGTATTTTTAATGAATATTTCAATATCTATTATTATTACAATTCAGTAAGTAATAACAGAAATTAGAAACATCCATCTAAATGAAATTTCCTGAAACAAGATATAAGGTTTTAATAAATATAATAATATATTTTATTATAGGTATAAAATAACATTTTCAAAATTTAATACATTAAATTTAATAGATATGATCTATTCTTATAAAAACAGTGTTTTGTTTATGAATGTTTTGATATTCTAAGAAACAGAACTATTAGGCATAGAATTACCGAATTCGGCACTGATATAGAAAGCAAGAATGTATGTCTTGAGGCGATTTAAAAAAATTTTTTATTAATTAATAATCAAATGAAATTCTTATGTTTTTCATCACTCCCTAAAATATAGCAGAAATTTAACTTTCACAGCATTTTAAAAATAAAAAAAATTGCAATTTTAATGATACCAACCTGATTGCGTACAATTATTTTCTAAATTTTGACAGTCATTTAAAAATATTTTTGTGTTATTTTGTATGAGTTTTTTTTTGTATGATTTCAATATATTTCATTGTTGCAATGAAATTCAAAAACTGTTTTTAATGTTTCATCAAATATTTAATTGAGAAATTATCTTTTATCATCGAAAACTGAGGAAGAAAGATCTACATATAATCAATGCAATTTATATGAGGAATAATATAGTGAAAATATATAATGAAGTAATACGGTGAGGTTACAGTAAAAGGCAGTTGCCATTTGAAATGGATTATCCAGGAACTGAAATTTTTTAATGGAGGCATAGAAAATCTTTCTACAAAGAGGTAATGTTAACCTATGCAAAAGAGATTTAATTTAAATAAAACATAATCAACATTCCTAGGAACTAATTGATAGCCAAATACTCCTTTTTCCGTTGATTAAACTTTTAAAATTTATATTTAAAGATTATGATTTAAAGTTATAATAAATCTAATTTCAGAATATAATTGTAAGGATATAGTGATTTTGAGAATTTATTTACAGCTAATTATATAAACCTAAAAATTAACGAAAAGAAAAAAAAAGAGTAGTCATACTTATTTCTCATTTAGAAGTTATAATTATGATTATTTCTCAATTATTTGAACATAATAATTTATATCGCCAAGGCAACATTTTTTAGTAAAAATATTTTAAAGAAATTAGAAAATTATCTAATTAAGATTTTTTACACAAAGGAATTGGAATTTTTATTTATGTAAGGATTTGAATTCACATTTATAAATATATCTTAACTGTTACGGAATTCATCTTAAATAAAATGTCTATATTTCTTAACTAGCTATACACTGAATGAGCCATGTGGCTTTAATTTTGAAATCATTAAAATACAATAGAAAAAAAGACGCGGGTATACACAGCACAGTGTAATCATAGCGATTGGTTAAATTTTTAGTAACATAAACCATTTTTTTTTTTTTTTTTTGTGTGTGTGTGTGTGTGTGTGGCAGTGTCGTCAAATGAATAGATTCCATTACTTGAATTGCTCTATATGTAACCATTTTTTAAATGCAATGCGATTGAAGAAAATTGCTTTAGTGTTCAAAAGGCATTATGCATAAAGCCGATGATATTCACATTGGTTTGCAAAGAAAATAAGTTTTAAAATATTAATGATTGAAAAAGTATTCTTTTCGTGTTTTGAATATTGTATAAGAAATAGCAATTAACAGTTAAATGTATTCAACTAATCTTTCCAAGAGAGAAAAAGATTAAATTTAAAAATTACCATTTTAAAACAGATAATCTTAAAAATTCTTTAAGGTAAGATAAATATTTATCACAAGAAATTCCATAGTTCAAACTGCTATGGAAATTACGATAAAATGATTTTAGTTCTTATGTATATCCTATTTTTATTATATATTCTAAGGGTTTGCTTTATATAAAGATTTTTTTAAAGCTAAATCTAATTTTTTATTTTATTCCTTTATTAACCCTTATGTTCATTTTGTATAGTATACCATACATACAACTTTATAAAAATATACTACCACTATAAAATAATTTTTATAAAGTTGTATGTATGGTATACTATACAAAATGAGATGCTATACAAAATGAGGTATACTATATAAAATGTATAGCTACCTATATACATTTTTTTTTTCTTTTCTTCAAAAAAGCAATCTTACCACGATAAGGGTTAAAAAGATTGATTAAAAGTAATTTCAATAGAAACTACTAAAACAGATATCAGTTTCCGAACTATAGCTGACCTTGTATATAAAAACATCCTAAACGTTACGCAACATTTGATATTATCGTGTTTATTTAACATATTGTGTTTAGCATTTTATCGAACAAATACGTTTTTTTTTTTCTGTCACTGTTTTGGTAACGGGGGACATGTCACATGACCTGCGATCGTGAATGAATTTCGAATCCTCTATTATTAATTTCCCTTAGTATTTTTTCATTCGGAAGCGAATCAAAACACAATAGAAATTCATCTGCTGCTCTATTCTATAAGAACGAATCGTTTTGCTACATATGCGTTTGAGAGTATATTTTTTTTCTTCTTCGACACGCAGTTTGGCTGATACGGTACAATGCGCAGTTGTAGTAAATGTATCTTCCATTTGCAAGCAAGAATGAAAATTGTTCTGCTTGTGTAACTCGAATCATTATTTTGAATTTTCAACACACAACAATTTGTATCGGGATTAGTATGATAAAAAGAGAAACATAAGCTTCCGGAATGCGATGGTCACTGCTTATTGTTGATTTCTTAATCAAACGTTGCACATTACTGAAGTTCGCTGTAGTTCATTCATGCAGATAAAGAGCACAGATGAACGGACCTATCTAAAGACTAATATTAATGAGCAAAAACAAATGTAGTACTTCAATTCTTCGTTTTGGAATCAAATGGAGAATTGGCATTCAATACTTTTATTTCAGTTATTGCTTACTAGATGGAGAATTTATCTATGAAAAATGCTTCTTTGTATAAGGAAAAAAAATTTTGTTACGGGATGTCCAGTTTGAGGCAATGCAGTATGATAATGTTTTAGGTTTGATTCATTTATCTCTCTCTCTCTCTCTCTCCCTATATATATATATATATATATATATATATAAAAGTAATAAAATCAAGTTAATAGGAAAATCAAATTAAACCAAATAAAAAAAGAATCCTGCCTGAAGACTTTTTCAAGGATCACCTCTCTAAATACTATGAAGTTTTTCCTGTTCTTTTTTTGATTTTAGTTTGAATTAGAAATAATCTTTAGTTGCGATTCCGGAACTATTTAGTTTCGTTTTCAAAATATTTCTTACTTTAGATTGGTTACTATATATATATATATATATTTAACATCTTTGTAAGGAGTGTGTTAGGAGTGTATACATCCAGTAGCTATCAAAATAAGAAGCATTTCTAGAAAAATTTTGTATTTTAAATATTTTTAAAAATTTAATGAAATGAGAGAAAAAATTGAACGAAGATGAAATCATCTCTGAAAAACCTACTTTTTAATTTTAAAGTGGTTTTCGTTCAGTAATATGCTCCTAATTTAATAATAAAACGGCAAAATTTGATTTTTTAAAATTAGAAGACTAATTAAACCAATTTTTGTCAATCCAATCTTCTAATACGTTCTTAGACCTCAAAAAAATAAAAATGTGTCAAAAATTTCAACGATTTTTAAGTCATGCTAGTCATATGACACAAATTATTGATAGCATGCCAACTTATGAATATAGTATGTTAATAAGTAGAATTTTCATTTTGTTGAAAAATTGTTGTTGTAAAGACTGACATTTAAAACCATTAACAGAATTAATGTTTCCTAACACTAAAATGTATCGGTTTCTACTAATATTGAAAAGTTTAATTTTTTCCAAGAAAAATTGTCTGCTTATACACCAAGTCAGTGGATGTATAATAAAATTCTCTTCTGCTCTTTCTTCTTTTTGTTTTTATTCTCAACTAATATACTGCATTCTTGCTCATTAGCAGAAACTCCAAAAAAAATTCTAAAAATGGAAACATTTTTAAATTACGAGTGTTTGTTTATTTTAATTGGGTTTCTTTTTACAGTTCCAAGCCATGTGCTACCTCTCCATGCCAGGTCCTTGACATAAAGGTTAATTTTATTGCTCTTTATGTATTAGTGGCGAAGGAAGGTTATTTTTGCGGCTTTTGCAGCTGTTATGTTTGCAGCGTAAGAAACAGTAACCTTAAAATAACTTTTGTCATGCCACCCTTAGTTTATGTTTTGCTTTTCGTGGTCATAACAGTTGTTCCTTTTTTTAAACTCGGTTTTTTTCCCCTCATCATTAAATCGTTAGCAAAAGAGAAATCGTTTTCTCTTTTTAAATGCTGTCGGTAAAGAGAAGCATTTTTATATTTCTGATGGAACAAAAATATGAGAGTCAGATATTGCAACATATGTTTTTCCTTGCAAAAATATTCATATATTTCACACTAACGTGTTCTTTTTAACTCTATGAAAAAGCATTAAGAAAAAATGGTAAGATCACTAGTTTCAAACCAAGAAAATACTGTCGAAGCACATGCAGTCATTCTTAAAGTTATTTATAAATGCAAAAGCGTTTCATAACTTCCATATGTTACAATTTTAAAATCAGTTCTACTGAATTTTACAGGATCTCTGATTCTCCCTCCTCCTGTATATCTCATAACAGTTGAAATATACATGAAAAGAAAAAGTAATAAAAATAATATTTATTTAAAATTATTTGAGATATTTTTGACTAAATGTTGTTCATTAAATATTTATATTTCTTGACAGTTTTAATTTTGCTATTCGAACTAAATATTGCGCATTTTAAAACAAAAGTGCAAACGATTGAAATTACAAAAAAAATTATCATAATTTTTTACAAATTCAATTTTTTTTTTTTTTTTTTTTTTTTTTTTGTAGTATCGTATGAAAAATAAATATACACTTCCCTGAATTAATATTTTCGGAAATGACGGCATTTATTGACGAGGGAGAAAACGCCAATTATTCTCGACATATTGAAATTGCCATCTACTTTTTTTTCTCTGTAAACAATGGAAAATGTGTATTGTGAGAAGATATTACTTCTTTTCTTTCAAAAACATATGCTTTTATTTTTGGACAATTTTACTGCTTAATAAGGTTAATAGACAGCGAGTAAGAAGAGTTCGTCTTCGGGGTCTTTGTTAGCCGCTTTTTCTTTTAGCTTTTCTTTTTTAATATTAATTTCATTTTCTTTTTTTAATCGTATTATTTTTAACTAGATATGTTTATTTACTATATGCTTTACAAAAAGTAAACATTTTTCTATTCTATCTTTCATCTCACCCTATATTAAAGAAATCAAAATCGATTAGCATATGCGCGAAAGTACGGCGGTTTTTCCCATCAGGAAAATTTACAACGGTAGAGCATTTGAAAATTCGAAAAAAAATTTACTTGGATAATCGGTATAAATATATTCATTTTCTGATGCAACATAAATTTAATTTATTTAAATTTTTGCTGCCTGAGTTTGAATTAATATTTGAATGATTGAGTTTTAACTTAAGGAGTAGTTCATTATTTATTTTTCTAATAATTGATACTTCATTATATTACGATGCATTTAAAATTATACAGCTTTTTGTCTCTATTTCTGTATTTGTTGACAAAAATTATAAAACTAAACTATTTAATATGGTTTAATTGCATTAAATATTGAAAATTGCCTAATTTATTGCCTTCCTCGAGATCAAAAGGTATCAAAATGACTAGATGTTCTGGGTGAGCCAAGAATAGTCCTAATTTTTTAACTCTTTATTCTAAATTTAATGATTAAATATTCCCCGAATTTGAATAAAACATAGATTTAATTTCAAAGTAGTAAATTCTGAAGAAATATTTTTCTTAACTGTTGCTATCATTGTTAATATAATGACCAATGTGAATGAAGGAATTTAAAGGAAAAGTAGTAAAAGAAATGGCAAATATGCTATTCACATTTCTTCCTCCTTCTTTTGAAAATATTGAATAATTAACTGTTACACATGGCCTTTTTTACTTTTACTTAAAATTTTAATTGTCTGATTCATCTATCTCTTAATTTTCATGGTGCTGTTACTTCTCATTTTTTTTTAATTCGTAACTAGTTGCTTCAAGCGACCAACTGATTTCCCGGGAATATTGGTTATGTTTAATTTCATTTAAATCGCTTAGACATAATTTCATGTCCATAATTTCGTTAAATTGTCAGGTATTAAATCAATGATATTTTACATTCTTACATATGTTCTATTCATTGAATACATGAACATTTCTAATGAAGACCTGCTTCATGGCATTAAAGTGTTTTTAAAAATGTAACTGCTAGGTTCATTTCTTCTTTCTTTCTTTTCCCCACACCCCTTTCTTTGCGTTTTGTTCAATCACATACATCATAATATTATTAAAAACATAATTGTACGATTCACCTATCTTTTAACTTTCACAGCATTTTAATTTTACTTTTTTATTTGTCTTGTAAAATTCACAAATATTAAACAGAATTCTTCTTTATCTTTAACACTAGAATAAAATCATGCGAATTAAATATTTGATGAAACAATAAAAACGATTCGAATTTCAAGTTAGCAATGCGATCTACTGTTGGAATTAAGCAAAGAAATAATTGCCTAATTCCAAAATTGAAAATTGCCAAAATTCAGGGAAAACTTTGCATGAAATATTTCTGTTTTAAAAATATTTATGAATCAGAGGATTCAGGTGGCCTAACAGAAATAGTTTTAATTCCATTTGTTGATCCATTATCATGAACGAAACCTTCATGAATTCTTACACATATTGCATATACTTTTGCTTATTTCATGATTAATTTAAGCACACACTTTTAAGGATTTTTTTTTTCATATACAAAGCAAGCAAAAAGAAAATATTTTAACTGTCAAAAGATTTAATCAAGATATTTCAGCTCAAACTTTTAGATTTCTCTTAAGTTCATTATATTACTTTTGGCAATGTGTATATATAAGACGCTCCGTCATATATATAAGTCTGTAAAACTTATTGCTCAAAAATACACTTTAACAGTTATAAACTGAATTTGGGTACGTTGTTGTTATACCAAAATCGTAGATCTCTTTCAAATTTCGAACAAAGCTCGGTTACAGGCAATCCATTCATGTTCATATGAAATTGATAACTCGAAAATGCTATTAGCTAGATAGGTTAAATTTAGCACATGACACTCTTTCTAAAATTATAGATAAGTAAGAAATTTTATTTCAAATCTTCCGAATAATAACAAGCTCTCTGTCTGTCTATTTATGCGAACGTATTCTAATGTCTCTGTATATGACAATGATAATTCAAAAAAGCAACAAATTAAATGAATAATTTTACTGTTGAGTTACAGTTACATTGTGGATCCTCGTCTGATTTCGGACCCACTCAGTTAAAAATAAGAGAACAAAACTATGTTTTTGATTTTCTTTTCATTTTATAAAACAGAAATCACGCCATTTTTTGATGCTATGCGAGTAAGTCTAAAGGATGATACTTACTCTCTTGCTTTTACTTAGTATCCAAAAAGAAAACTTTCGTTTCAACATGAAATACGTACTTTTTTCGCAAATAGAATCGATAGTATCAATTCACTAGTATGCTCATTAACAAGATGGATGGTTATTGTTTTTTCAGCCTTTAATAGACAGTCAATAATAATTAAATTATTATAAACCATAATAATTTAACCTTAATAAAACTGCGATTTCAATACAGAAAAAGTGTCCTTGCATATAAATCAACAAACTTACTTTTTAATACATTTTTTCGAAATTTTATTATTTTCTGTTTTGTGTATTTCTTTACCATTTGTTATTTTTTAAATATTATTTTTTTTTCTTTTGATACTTTCACAACAATTTTTATTTTATTTTCTTTATTTGTTAACACATTTTTTTACTGTGAGGATTATTTTTCTCTCTCCTATTAATATCGAAACGCGCATTTTCCTTTGCAAAATCGTTCATATAATATTTCTCAATGTATTCTTTTTTTTTAACTTCATGAATAGGATTAAGAACGTAAAGACAGTTTATTTATTTTAATCTATATCAAACGCAGTCATAGATGAAATTATTTAAACAATTTAGTTTCGTATCATATCCTGATATGAATGATCATACAATTTTTCAAATCGATTAGGTCAATGCAGATCAATAGTCGTGATGTAAAGAATACATGCCAAATTTCATGTTTTTGATTTATCGCGTTTTCAAGCTATCGCATTCATAAAAACATGAATTTATAGAACGTGAATCAGGCGACGCTTTCACCAATTTGGTTCAAAATTTGTCACAAGCTTACAAATTGTCGTTCAAAGATCCTGCACTAAATTCACACACATGAGGTTGCTGATTTTTTAATTATTGCGTTTTGTCCTTACAATGAGTACCACTCAATGTAATCGTAATTAATTTTATGATGAACTTTATACTATCAAAATTCTCTGAGTGTGCATTGAAATGTAACAAAAATATTTGCTAATGTGATTGCTACATCATTTAATGTTATTAGTTACGAAGTAGACAATTGACCTTGTAGCCGCTCTTGTAATACTAACCATAGCTGACTATGATGACATCAGAGACAGCGCCCTCTGGTGCCTTGTGGCGCTATGACTCAGTTCAAGTCCAGCGATGGCATGTGCTGCATGCTTTGATCCATGCTCTTACATAGACATTTTAAAATTATTCCAAAATTTTGTATGTAAATGGTCTGTGTGTAACGTAACCTGTAAATAAATAACAGTTACACTAGTTCGGACTTTTTACTGAATCTCTTAACGACCCTAAAACCTATCTCATTTTCAACCAACTTTAGCAATTGATATTTATGGAATTTTTTTTTGCTTCACTTGGAAGGAATTACCTATCATTTCCCCCAAAGAATGAAGTTCACATTTTTTTGTCAGGATTATAAAGATTTGAATTAATTTAAACGAATTTTTTAACGATTATGATAATTTTTTTCATAAGCGGGAAATTAAAAACAAAGTTTTATATTTACGAAAATATATTCGATTATGAATTCACTTCTTTCATTTGCTAAAATTTTTACTTTATTAAAAAACTTATAAATTTTTATATTTTATTAAAAATTTGAATTCAAATGAATTAAATTAGCTTTGTTGGATGTAATAGTTTATACGTCAAATTAAGGTTTACACTCAGCCACTACAAACCATCCAGTAAAACCACGCATGCGCAGAAACTGTACAGTAGCAAGTAGTTGTCCCATCGGGACAAGAACTTGCTATTGTCCGCAATCTCAGCGCATGCGCAATCTTCCTTTTGCGCATGCGTGACATACTGGAATCTTATAAATAGCTGAGTATGAACCAACCTTTTGGGAAAGCAAATAACAAGTGGGATATTCTTCCCTCGGTTTTTCACGTAACATAGATAAATTAGCACTTTTCTATTCCAGCTTTACGTTCCTCCACATCTCCCGAACGTACAATAGATAAGGGATAGTGTCAAATGGGAGGCCTCAAACCATCAAAGATCATGACAGTCTGCAAGTATGCGTGCAGCCTACTTGGTTACTACGTGTAGTGCTTCAATATGGCGTATTTTGTGCTTCATAATATAATAAAAATAATTACGTATGGATTTTATAAGCTTCTTTTTTATGGATTGAATCCAAGATTTTATAAAGATCTAAATTCTGGATAAAATATCGCAGACAAAATTTTATTTTTTTCTAAATTGTTGTGTTTTTTACCTATCGCGTTCCTATGCATTGAATATACAGATCAACAAATTATTTATTTTTGACGAATTGTGTTCAAAATTTTACAAACATCAGCAATCCTGATAATGTACCAAATTTCATCCACATATCTCTTTGTGTTGTTGTTTTCGTATCCACGTACATACAAATAGACGGACTTCATTGAGAGATTTCGTCAAAAATTTGATGGATATTACAAAATTGAAGCATTTAGTGTGCACACTAAATTCTCGAGGTAGGATTTTCGTTGTAGATAAAGGCATTTTTTTAGTTATTGTCACAGACAGACATAATTTAAAACTCAGAGAAGTCTGCAACGTTGAGATTCATTAAAATCTCGAGGTCAAATTTTTTGACTTACGTATACGAGAAAGTAAAAAGATGTGTAATGCAACTTATTTCAAAGTAGTCGTTGAAAAAGTCCTGGGGGAAAAAGTAGCCGATTCGGAATTGATATGACCACGATAAGTAATTTCGATTTATGTTTAGATTCGATTAATTGAGTCTAGAAGTGAGAGTAGCAAAGAAAAAGATAAATTTTAACCTAAAACTAGCAATATTTTTTTTAAATACTTAATATTTTTAATAACTAATATGTCATTAATAAATAAACAGTAATAACAATGTGATTTGGATATATTTTCAACATTCTAAATTTTGTTTACAAATTTTTTATCACATTTTTTTGTAATTCCAATAAATTTCACTGTAATTCTTTTTTTTTTAATTTCACAGTATCATTTCCTGTTTATACAATAATCCAAAAAAAAAAAAATCAAAATCTGGACAAAAATAAAAATTAAACGAATATTGCTCTTAGAACAATAATCACACACAGGCAAATATTTTTAGAACAGTATTTATTATCTATACTGCCAGAGCCAATCAGTCTGTCAGCATTAGTGATGATTTCTGTAAGAACAGAAGCAACGAGCTAGCGAAAGTTTTGAAAAAAAATAAAAAAATAACGATCCAGTTAAATTGGGAGATGAGTATTTTGGATGTTGAGTTTTAGAGGTTTTTCTCTTTTTGTTTATATGATGTTATTATTGTTTATAGTGTTGTGAGAACTGTTTGTTTTTGCTGAAGAGATAGGCTAAGAATATTTGGATGCATTCCAACATAAATTTCGTAATGAATGGATGCTTCATTATTCGTTAAGTAAATACTTAAATTCTAAATTGAAATTTTTAAGTTCTAGCGTTTTTTTAATGTTAAATTAAATAAAATAATCAGTTGGGAATTTTTTAAAAAGGAAAAACATTTTTTATTCGTACCATACTTATAAAAAATGTATTTGCAAATGAAACATGAATTAATGCTTCTATTTAAGTTGTCTTATAGATATTTTCTTTTAATATATTTAATCAAATTTTTTAAATTATGTATTTTGTATATTTTTATAAAATAAAAAAAATCAATATTTTTTTTTGCTTCAATAAACATTAAGAAATTTATTGAATTATGATAAAAAAAAAGTAAAATAAAATATAGTCTTCATCTGAATTAATTTATAGCTCGAAAAAGTAACGAGCAATAAAACATAAGCTTTTATCTTAGAAAAAAAATTTTAAATAGTTTTTGTAGTCAAAAGTTTCAATAGTTCAATCAATCTCATTATATGTGTTTTCACTTTTGCGGATCAGTAGCTATTACGAAATAAAGGAAAGTTCAATCATAATGCTCTATCAGAAATAAGGTCTAGTACAACGATCTTGAAAAATCGATCTATTTTGGATCTATCAAAAATATTTCGGCCGAATTTTCCCAAAAACTGCATCAGATTCATAATTCTGCTTGTAGCCCTATTATCTCAAATTCCCCAAAACAGCTTTGTACAAATCTGGAACATTCAAAATTCATTCAATAATTTTTCATGAATTATAATAATTATCATTTCTTTATAAAACTGGAAATCTGTGATCTTTTATTTATTTTCTTCTAATTTATTTCCGATGTACCCAACACAAGTTGTAATGTATGCGTTGTGATCATTTATACGAACTCCTAATTATTAACAATTGCCCATCAATCTTTTCTGAAATAAAAAAAAAAACACTTTTTGGGAATAATAAAATTCTTTGGTGCAAATAAGGAACACGTTTTGGCAAAGATCCTTTCCTTTTACTGGATTTTAAACTTATGCTTTTATAAACAAAAATTAAATTTTATTCTTTCTTTCCTTAAATGCAACTAAGGAAACTGTTAAGTGAAAATTTTAAGTGTGACAGAAAATTCAGATTAATTTAATTAATCTAATAAATTGATTAATAATTCAGATTAATTTAAATATAATAGTGTTGCAAGATTCACATTCAATCAGCGATACAGCTTAACGCTGCACGCTTCTCCATTAACAGTGAAAAAGAAACACCGTCTAATATTTTACTGACTATGATCTTGTATTGTGCTGTTAAATGAATTTCGTCCAATCAGCCATAAATGTCAGCAATTTTCCGGCACACTTCTAATTACTTCTAAACCGGCTTTGAAATGAAGCTTTGGAAGACACAGATTAAAAGCTTTCTATTTAAAGATAAGAATTGTTTGATAATTAGAAACCTATTTACATAAGTTTTTATACAAGCAGCAAAAACTCTCACTTGATTCTTTGTAACTACAAATGTTTACTTGGTCTTTAAAGCCTTTGTTATTAAAAAAAAATTTTTGTATTTCGGGAAGATTCTATTTAAAGAGAGATTTGTCTGGAAAATTTTCTAGAGAAAAAATTGTAAGTGAAAGTATAATCAAAAGATTTATATTTTATAAGCAGTTTTATAAGAGTAGAAAGTTTTTTATATGATAACAGAAAATTTATTTCCTTATTTTTCACCAGATTTTACAATCTTTATTCATTATTATCTTGCATTCTCAAAAAAAAAAAAAAAAAAAAAAAAAAAAAAAAAAAACCAGACTTACACAGAATAATCTGCAGTAACACATTAAACTCACAAAAATGTCATTTATAATATATTTAACTTTTAAGGGGGAAAAAATTGCAAATCGTTTGTAATAAACCGATTAGTGTAAATGATATAAATAAATTGTTTGTAATGAACAAAAAAATAAATACACAAAAATCGTTTGCAGTGCTTTAAGCAATACGAAAGAAAATATATACGAAAATAAATCGATAAATAATAAGACCGTCTTCTTTTTTAAATAAAAAATTGAATTTTATTGGTAAAAAATGAATCTGAATTAAAAAATAGTAGAAGGCATCGGACAGTTGTTGTAGAGTTAATGGAATTATATTTATTTTAGCGACCAATACATCATTAAGAATAGCATTTAAATAAATAATAGTTACCTGATTTAGTTTTAATTTGTTGCAATGAAGCATTTCCAAGTAAAATCGTTTGGCGGTTGATTGATTATAAAAGAAATATAGAAAGAAACTAACGTGACAAATAAAAATTATTGAATAGTAGTAGGGCAATTTATCGAATGAAACAAATTTAATTTTTCTTATATGAAATAATATATAGTAAAATATTCTTTAAGAAATTCAAACATCAGATGTTAATGACATCGTAATAATGATTGCTTGGAAAGACGGAAAGGAGCCATATTTCGAATAATGCTAATACATATCTGATGCAAACTTTTTACATTTCGTTTTTAGATAGCCGATTACTTGTTTTCTGCAATTTTAAATATCTACATTTATTTAAACTGTGACGAACTTCACATGTAAAACAAACCAATATACCTTAGTATTTGTGGACTGAAATAAAAGCTTCTATCTTTATTAAAGAATATAGTCCTTTTACGATAAGCTGGTTCTCCTAGATCATTGATTTATTTATTTTCAATTAAATCTCATATGAATAATTTCCTGTTTATTATACCCTTCGAAAATAATTTTAAGCATCAATTTGTGACATATATTACAGGCATTTTAATAATCCCTTTTGCCCACTGTATATATGAACCATCCTAACGGAGTTAAGTGCTATGATATTATAACGCCATTAAAAGCGTAATTTTCCACTTAATCTATATTCTAGCTTTCACAATATTGTAGCTTCCTTTTTTTCATTCGTCTTGTAAACTACTAAGATTTCTTAAACAGCTATAATCAGAATCCGTCTTCCTTAGCATTCAACAATGAAAAAAAAAAACCAGACGAGTAAATATTTGATAAAACAATGGAAGCAGTTTGAATTTCACTACATAAAAGTAATATATTTTTGGAAATTAACCAAAAAATATTTTTAAAAATTGTCAACATTTAGGAAAAATTTGTAAGATTATTAAATTGTATTTTAACGCTAAAATAAAGCAAAATTGTTCAGTAATATTTTCTGTACAAAAACGTCACATTTCGACAAGTTTTTAACTAATTAAAATCCTAATTAAAGAAAGATTGCTCTGTGAAGCACATTCTCTACCTTCAAAATTTGTATGTGCCATTTTTGGCAGCTGTAAGTCAAATGATTTAACCTTGTTAAGATAGACATACATACATTTTTCTTTCTTATTAAAAATAGAGATTAATCTAACTGAGAATACAGAGAAGCAATCATCATAGGAAGAATTCCATTTTAAACAACCATTTAATACAGTATATATAATTTTTTACATTCTACATGAGGAATTTAATATTGTAAACCATATTAATTACAATAATTTTCAGACAAAAATCAGATGTGGGAGTTCGGCGAACTTCATATTGTAAAGATCTCACTAGAGAGAAGAATTTGCTTTTTTTTAAAAAACATTTTCTTTAACATTTTGTTTTATCATTGCTGCTTGCCCGCTTTTGGAATGATCTCGGTATTTCCATGGAAGCAATAAAGTTGAATTCAAATGACTTTTTTCCTGCTGTGATGACGCTAAAAATATTGAAAATATGAAAAAAAAAATGTTATGGCACAATGCTTTCGCTCACTATCTGTGCAACCGTATTTCTTGTTTTAAAGGAAATTTGTCTTGCAGTGATTATTTCAGAAAATGATCTGAGGCGAATGATTATGGATTCTGAAGGAACCTCACTTGAATAGTTTTGACGTTTCTGTGCGCTCATTAATATATTTCATATATGGAAATAATTCCATTTTCGGATCTTTTTAAACTTGTGCATTAAATATGTACCTCAATTTAAATATCTCCTAATTTCATTTAAAATCACATAATAAGCGTCAATGCCAAGGCGGATAATCAAATATTTAGTGTAGTCAACTGTTTAGCAGCTCCCCAACTGTAGAAGTGCTAATTATGAGAAAAATTCGACAGATGTTTTTTTTTTTTTTTTTGTAATATAACCTTATTTTGTGCTTTTGTTTACTAGCGGCTTTAGGCATTATACGGTCCTAGGCAGTGCCCGTTATGAGGCCTCTCTTTCAATAATTACTCAATTCTTCATATTTTAAAATGTTTTCAATTAAAATAACAATTTGATTATTTTTTAAGTTAATTTTTGAAGCATTAAGAGCAATTACTAATTAATTTATGTGTTGATAGATCATTATTCATTGACTAATTATTGATTAATATGTGTGTTGATATATCATTAATCATTAACTAAATGTTAATTAATAATTTTCCTATTTACAAATAAAAGCATTAATACCTTGACTGCCGTGAGGGTCACCGGTGACCAGCGGGCCCATATAAATTAAATTGTAAGAAATTCAGCGCGGCAGTCAACATGTAAATTATATGATAGATTAAAAGGAAATAACAGGTTTCAAAACAAATATAATATAAAAAAAATTATTATTTTACAGGGAGTGTCAAGTGGACTATAACATAACTAATGAAATAAATAATGAATATTTCAGTTTATTATAAATAAGTAATCAATTATATTTTATTTAATAATTTCATTGTAAACGCGTATTTTAGTCCGAATATCTTATAATTTATAAAATTTGTATTTTTTACAAATATATCTATTTGGTAACTTCACAAATGATATTTTTTAATCAATCTACTTCCGGCTCCTCCTTTACTTATTGGTCCTAGACAGCAGCCTAGTCTGTCTAGTTGGAAATCCACCTCTGTTTTCATCTGCTCCACAATAAGGCCATATACATAAATATATTCCAATTAAAGTCTTGTTCTTTAAATTTCCGAACATTATGTTCAAGATTTTATCATGGATCCGTATAAACGTGAAGATCATTATAATCCGTATTTCTCCCTTCCTTTAATGAGGCTTTTCAATAATTCAACTAGACTTTATATTTGCATATTTAAAATGCCTCAAAAATATACGTAATTTTTTAAAACTATTTTATTATAAATTACTTACAAATTTAATTTTTTGATACTCGGCATATAGAAACATATCTCTTAAATATGATTCGCAGCTATATTATTAAGATTTTTATTATTTCAGATTATCATAATATTTACTACTGAAAATTTACTTATCTAAATATTAAATAAAAATCAATAAAAAAATCTGATTTCGAAAATATAGAGTGGAAAAGAGGGTTCCAAAACTTGCCCTCTAAGGGTCCCCTTCACAGAGCTTAATTTGGTCCAGACAACTGCATATGTCATATAATAGCTAACTCCACATTGTGCGATAACATCAGATCCTTTTTATACAAAAATGTTGAATATATCTATCATATAGATAAACATCTATGTAGATAAAAATGAATTTTAAATATTTACAATCACAGCATATTAAAAATTTACTTATTTCTATCTCATTGTTTCTGTGATGTTTCATAATTTAGAAGATATTTCTCCTTTCGACATCCAAATTTACAAATATCGCTTGTGCTGATCATAGAAATGAAATATCTGAATATTTTATTTCTCTGATCGGCGCCGTTTTGACCAATAGATTCCGAGTAATCAATGCGTTTTTATTGCTTATAAGTATTTATGTGTATCTGCTACTTTTATTAACTATATTGCTTATAAGATAATTAAAAAATGTTGAATTTATTATTTGAATTTGGCTCTTTATAATATGTAATACTGATCATAGACTTAATTCACCCTTCAAAACAACAACAACAAAAAATTCAAAATAAAAGAAATTAAGAAAATTCAAATCTCTAATCCGGTATATAGTAGCATGATAATATTTAATGTTTGATTCATCTGTCTTTATTTTCTTTTAAAAATTTCCACTTAATTCAATAGCAGTGAAATGCATTCAATATTGTCGTAAAGAATGACGCTTGCATAATCCCTGTAACTAAAACAATGAAAAGCATTGTTGTTAAATAGCCATGAAAATTTATTAAAAAAGAGAAAAATATTCAAAAATAAAATTGATATAACTAAAAAGTTTATTTTTTCGCTTTTTAAAATAATGAGGAGTGATTTTATACAATAATATGGCCCAAAGTTATTGATGAAAAATGTTGACGCTTAAATTTTTTAACTAAAAATCTGGTTAAATTTTTTAAAACTCCATTGCTTATAGAGAACTTACTACCCAAGAAATAACCAAGACTAACGAGGGCAAATGAACACAATAATTTCAAAAGTAAAGAGCTAGATAGATAGAATTTGGTACAATTCTTATTAAATTTTGAATCAAGTCCGTGAAAGAATTGACCATCTGTTGTCTGCTTTAGCATCATGTAAATGGAATAACTCCTAAACGTAATGAAATTCGGTATGTGATTTTATAACTGTAACTGTAGTTTTGTGTCAAATTTTGGTTACAATCTTCAGGAAATTAAGGCTTCCAAATACATATTCACACAATAGATACCAGAACACCAAAAATCTATATTTCGTCATCAAACATTCACATCAAAAATCTATATTTCATTTCGTTATCGAACATTCACATCAAAAATCTATATTTCGTCATCAAACATTCACATCAAAAATCTATATTTCGTCATCAAAAATTCACATCAAAAATCTATATTTCGTAAATGGTGTTTACAAATGCCATACGAGGCATTCACAGCCTTACAAGGTCCATAATTTTACACGTAGGATAAGACCTTTATCGGAGAGCATGCGAGCAACTTTCATTGAGACTTTCCTCAGAGGCTTCATTATGCATGTCACATCAGTTTACAGATATTAAGCAAGCCAATAAATAATATCATGTTTTTAGTCACCAATGATGGACGATATTTGATGTTCATCTTTACTAATAACAAAGTGAATGTATGTGTTAGTTCGCTACAGTCCAGGCTGTGTGACCACCATCAACGAAATTTGGCCCATAGATGGTGGGAATATACATCTCAGAGCAATCTTTTAAAAATTTTAATTAGAATTTATATTAATTGAAAATTAAACGAATTTTTTGGCGTTTTCCCGTGATAATTTCCAAAAATATAACAGCACGAAAATAATTTTCACTCCGCTTCAAAAAGATATATTTTTGATAACACTAATTTAATAGTTGTGCGATTTTTTTTCTGCATCTAGATAATTTTTAAAAATATTTTTTGACTAATTTCTAACAATAAATTAAATTGTTGCCCAGAAATTCAAACCATTTTTTATTGTTTTGTCCCTTGATCTTCTCCCATTGTTGAAAACTAATGAAGATGGATTCTGTTTAAGTCTGTGTAGTTTACAAGATGAATAAAAAATGTTAGTTATAATATTCCAAAATTTAGCAGATATATGAAACACACATTTACGTTTTCAATATCGCAATGATGTCATGGGACTAGTCTTCATTGGAAAGGTCTATATATACAAATCACAGAATACATGAAAGCCATCTAGAATGTGTTCTATGTGTTTAATGTCCGACTATGAGGGAACCGAAAATTAAATGGACAGGAAATTATATATAAATGATTTTATTGAAATTAAATATAATCCATATCCCTGAAGAAAGAGCTGGTCACCTAAGACGACTTGTGAGTAATATTACTCTCAACACTGAGACAGACAGACAAATAAGCTCTTGTTATCAGATTTCAATAACATTTGATATGGATATGCATGTTTTGTATAAAGATTACATGCCAAATTCACGTTATTATGTTCATAGCTTAAGGACATAATTCCAAAAATGCACTGGTTGGACCAAGGTAATTCTGAAATGTAGGGATTCTTTAGAATCTGGAAATCGAACCTTTCGATGATTGCAATTCTTTTTTTTTTTTTTTTTTTGTCTTTCTGTTTATCTTTTATAAGAGAAAGTAAAAAATGGTGGGTAATAAAAATAGCATTAGCAGAAAGGTGTTATTCTCTTTCTTTCTTCTTTACTTTCGTTTTATGGAAAGGAATCCCGCCCGAACTAACGGAGCGTGCTGTTTACCAGTGCAGAGCACGATCAGTCGGATATCTCTGACGAGTTGAACCATTTCAGTGACATTGCGCGCACTGCAAAAGCTCTCCGGGTGGAAATTAAAAATTATTTCGCGTCTATGGCATAATTGATACAAGGTAAGAGTTTTTGTATATTATTCGTAAGGAGCACTGTATTAATACTTTTGTAATCTTCTAATATATAAAAATGAATTTTTCTTTGTTCGTATTTTATGCACTGCCGTTCTGTGCATCCGATTGCTATAAAATTTTTACAACTTATTGCTTTGAACCTAAAAAATCCCTGTTTTTCACATGGCCAATTGTATGTTGAATGCTCACTAGTTAGACAGCCAAGAAATTTATTTGTTTTTCCTGAAAATGGAAAAAAAAAATATTGTCTATTCTAAAGTACACTTGAATAATAAAGTTAAAAATTAGAATAAATATTATTTATACTTCTCCTTTATATATCATTCGATTTCATTGTCGACAAGAAAATTAATATCATTGTTAATTAAACAAGATAGCTATTTTAAATTTCAAACGATATTTTCAAAATTATTTCTTCTAAGGCAGCAACGCATCGGGTACCAGCTAGTGGAATATGAAAATTGTTGTCATTTATATTCCTATGTTTTTAACACATATATAGTGCAGTTAAATGTAACTAATTCGGATTTTTTTTTCTTTTTTTGGTTATTCGAGTTTTTTTTTCATCCCTTTAATTTTCAATTTCTAATTAACATATTTTAAAATAAGTATATTAAATGAATTAACATTATTATATTCTCTTTTTAACATTTTCTCGTCACTTACAGCATATTTTAGGGTTCTCTCGAAGAAACGGTAATTGTGTGTGTGTGTGTGTGTGTGTGTGTGTGTGTGTGTGTGTGTGTGTGTGTGTGTGTGTGTGTGTGTGTGTGTGTGTGTGTGTGTGTGTGTGTGTGTGTGTGTGTGTGTGTGTGTGTGTGTGTGTGTGTGTGTGTGTGTGTGTGTGTGTGTGTGTGCCATTATTTTAATTTCCCTTGGGCTTATTATTGTAAAAGAGGGAAAGAAAATCGTAATAGAGGGTTAAATGTTTAATACAGTTAAATTTTCAAAAAATTTTAAAAAGAGAAAAAAATCTGAATTGTTTTTGTAAATTAAATACATTTATACTTTGTACTCTGAGTGAGTTATATGTGCTTTTTTCTACTTATTTTGAATTACTGAACAATTATTGCAAGCAATATATAGTATATATTCTTTATTTATTAAAATTATTTCTTTATTTATTCAAATTCTTGCTTTCAAATTATTAAAAAATAGTTAATCTTAACTATTTTCTTTTCATATATAAAAATTATTTACTGTTTGTTTGTTTATTAAACATTTGTTTTACAACTATTAAATATTTTAATTCCAATTTTCGAATGAATTGAAGTGTTTTAGCAAGCCGGACAGCTTTGAATAAATTAATTTCCATAATATGATAAATTGTGAAAAAAATAATCGCGTTTATGTATTCTGCATGTATATGTAAACATCCGTACGTATATAAAATCGTATATGTAAACATCCGACTGCTTATAACAAAAATCATCTAAAATTATTCAAAAGGATTTGAACCAAAAACGATTTGCCGTAGCTCTCTCTAATTCATAAATCTGTCACTTTCCAAAATAATTTCGGAAACTATTATTGAAAGATTTAATTCTGAAATAAAATTAAAATTTCAGAACATTATCTATTTACAATACATCAGTTTGATTACTCTTTTTTCTTCTGATTTTCACATTAAAATAGTTATAATTTTAGGCAAATGAAATTAATGTATTTGATATTCATACTGGATAAAAACAAACTTAAATAAATATATGCGCAATAAATGAAAATGCCTAAGAAAAATTAACATAATAATTTAAAATGTATAATTATTTGCATTCAACATGTATGTTAAAAAAATTATTCGTATTGGAAAACCTTATTTGCTAAATCATGAAAAGATGAAATTCGAGTATGAACATATTTTGGAAAAGAAATGTTTCTCCTCTTCAAAAGATGTAGTTCAAAATCAAACGCAAATTTACAATACAGAACGTAAAGGTCTCGTACCCAATTTCATCCACCCAGCTCTCTGCGTTTTTAAGTCATCGTGTTCACATGTATGTCTGAAAGCAAAATTCGAAAAATACTTGTTTTGGATTCAAAAAGAAAAAAAAAATCTAAAATGAGGATATTTATCTAATTCTTGAAATCAAATTGCTTTAATGTTTACTCAATAACTTCTAAATATTTCCTTAAATAGCTTCGGAATTCTACAATATGATCTGGATAATGATGTGGGAGTTAAACTTTTAAGCTTTTCAAGGTATATCTCCACCAGTGTGTGACGTGATTCAGTTCGCACATTATTTTCCACGGAGATTTCACATTCAATTTCGTCCATATAGATTTTTGTATGTGTTTGTAAAACTTTTCAAAATTAAAAAATGATCGATCTTAAATGCTTTTATAATATAAATTTCATGTAAAAATCCTGTGTTCTTCTACCCCCCCCCCCTCATCCCACTTTTACATATACTTACGTAATGTTGTGCATTTTGTGCGGATCATCGTCATGTGGTTAAGAAAAGCAAATGCGCATTTTCAGAAAATATCTTTGTCCATGGATGAATTTGGTACATCTTACGCAGATCTACAGTTTTTAATCTAAGGATAGCATACCATTCAACTAGTTGTTGTGGTTTTGAATCGTTATGCCCACAAGCACTTGGATAAACAAATAGATAACCAGATTGCTCTTTGACAAATTTTTTACCACATTTGATGAATATCTACGATTTCCAATGTCAAATTTTATTTTCCTCATTCTTTGCATTCCACACTTCCTGTGTTTACATATATATATATCAACAGATATTCAGTCTGCAGTGGTGCGATCTGGATTAAAATTTTATACATATATGTAAATTTCATGCAAAAGCTACATGTTTTGTTTTATTAAAACACCACTTTGGGTTTTTTTTGTATTCGTATACACATTTATAGACAAACAATCTTCTCAGTGCCGAATTTTTGCTAAAATTTGAGACTTATCTTTGACTTTCGACTAAAGGTGGCATGCAAAATTTCATTTACTTAGCTCACTACCTTCTAGAATTTGGGATTTTGTTTACATGTTCGATGTATACAGATGAACACAAATCCAAAAATTAATTTTTCTAACTCAAAGATGTTTAAAATAGGGAGATCTCCCAATATGGCAAGGTAAAATATTTTGCCTATTGCCATTCTCCTCTCTGCGAATTTGGTGTATTAAAAAGTGAAAAGATATTAAAAAGGACAATGGTTTTTCTGTCAATGAGCTGAATTTTGAAAAAGTATCATCATACATTTAGCTATTTTGTCCCTTAATTTAATTTGTAACAATTTTTATATAAATGTCAGTTTATTTAAATTCGGCAATTTGAAGGTCTCCTTTATTTAAATGGACTGAAATTATATTTAATAATTATGTGTTAATATGTTACTACAGCACAAAATATTTACAGACATGGTTTTTTGATACAGCAGAAATTTACTTTTTACCTTTCTTTTCACCAAAAATAGCTATCAGGAAAGAGGCAAAACGGAATTCATACTTTAGCAGCAACAAGAATAATCCTGGATTTTTTTTAACATTTTCTCTAGATTTATTTTACATTCTTAAATGAATGTAAAAAAATATTCCATGGAAAAAACTTGATTGGACTCATTTTCAAAAATTGTTTAAGCTATCTCATCAGATAAATACATTGCATTCTTGATTAAATATATTAAGTCTTATTTCTTCACATAATTTTATTCATAGCCTTTTATGTATTGTTCAAGTATTAAAAATATGATACAGCAAATTATAATAAAAATCATTTTACTTTTTAAAAAGATATGACTTTTTTCCCTATCGAAGTATAAACAACATTAAGCGGAAACGTGTTCAATTTTCAAAAACAATGCATATGAATAAATTTTAGAAAATCACATTTTTGCTATCACTTTATAATTTATTTATAAATTACAAAATAAAATTTTTCTACAAAAATGTTATGTTTCAGAATAAAAATCAAAAATCACAACATGAGTCTATAGTTGAAAAATCAAATGCTTGTTAATTTGTATATTTTCAAATTTTAATTTAACTGAAAAAATTAATAATAATAAAAATATTTAAAACAAGCACATATAATAAATCAGATGTGATATTCAACGCCGCCTGAAATTTTCATGTTCTTTTATCAACGAAAATTATTTACGTTTAATTAATTGCCTCAAAAACTTCAGTCAAATCTTGCTTATACTTCAACATTTGTGAGCAAACTTTTATTTATGCGTCGTATGTAAAAAGATAATAATTTCTATTAGCAATCGACATAATATTAAGAAAATCTATAAACAAAAGCTTTTACAAATTATTTGTTTTTAATTAAAAGTTGTTTTTTTTTATAAAATATTACAGAAAACAAGTTCTTTCTATCGTCAGCAATTTTATTTTTAATAAACAAACTTTAGAACTCTTAGAAACAACAATTTGTTACTAAAATCTTTAAAGAAAAAACAAATATCACAAAATAAAGGTACAGTAGTTTAAAGACTTACTGTGGCCTAGCAACAGAATATCTACATTTCCTTTTTTCAAAATCGTCTGAATCTTTTTCAGTTCGTTATTAAATTATTAATAAAATTCAATAATAATCGAAGAAAAAATTACAAGAAAATGAAATTGAATTAAAAAGGTATTTAGAATGAAAAAAAAGGAAAAAAGAATTTTTGAATTTTAAGATGACATAAAAATATTTCTTAGGGAATAATTTGCTTCGAAGTTACTACTGATAAATGGCAAAATTGATTTATTTCTAGTTAATAAAATATTTAATTACTTCTAGCTTTCAAAAGGTGACAGTATTCTTTCTCTTGTTTTAAATGAAAGGTGTGCAAAGAGTTTTTTGTATTCGGCCCTATTATTTAGTAGGAATGAATACATACATACATACATACATACATACAGATTAATATTATTTTTATTTTAATCATTTTCAGCTTTTTAAGTGCTATATTTTAATCATTTTCAGCTTTTTAAGTGCTATATTTTAATCATTTTCAGCTTTTTAAGTGCTATATTTTAATCTTTTAAAGACAATTAAAGTGAAAATGTCAAAACAATAGCTTGAAATTCAAAAGTTGATTGTACCCATTAGTGGAGATAATTCGATTTTAAACATATCCTCTCAATGCCGTACTTCCTTTCTGTGTTCATCTTGGCCGATCTTCTCCCCTTATTTTAATCACCGGCACTTCACTTTTGACACACTTGTCTAAATTTGGAGAATTCAGGCGGACAGTATAGGAAATACGCTCAGCTACTCAACCAAGTAAGTTTTAAAAACATTCTTGTAATTACATTTAGAAAAAAAAAAAAAGATTCGCTCCTTTAAATGTCACAGTTTGACAAACAATGTTTCCTATTTGCATTATTACTCAAGAATAATTAGAAATCACGCCGGATGTACGGGATTTTTTTTTTCCGACACAAAAGTTCTGTCAACAGCTTTGTCAAAAATACTTTCTTTCCTTTCAAAAGAATTAGCTAGCTAAAAATATGTTATCAATTTAAACCGATTTAATAAGTATTTTGAGATTTTGAAGGAAAAAAAAATCTTTTTTTATTTAACTGTTTTTTTTTTTTTTTACCTTTGAAATTGAAAATTAGTAACTTTTGTTTTCATGTTTTTTTTAAGATTACTTTATGTTTTTAAAGAATTTTTGTTGATTATTCACATGATTATTTCTCACTTAATGAAATCTTCATTTAAATAGATTTTCATATAAAAACACATGTCGACAATGTTATCGCTAAATTGCATTACATTCATCAACTCGTTTATATTTATGAAACGAGTTAACTTGTCTATCAGAGATAAACATCGAGTCACGCTGCAAATTATAATTTTTTGTACTAGTTTGATAAAATGAATTATTGATTACTGGAAGTTATGCAATTAAACAATTAAGTTCGCATTATAAGATGGTGAAATATACAAAGTGGCTCTTTTTTTTCACAAATCTTTAATGCAGCTACCTTTCTAATTGCACATCTGTATTTCAGTTTTTGTCATATATTTTGAGTATCTTCATAGCAATGAAACCAAGTATAATCCAAATATAATTATATCTGGACTTAGTCGAAATTGTGCTCCCTCCTTTTCGAATGTTCCCCGTTATAAAGTATCATATTACTGAAAAATTCAAAAATAAGCCAGTGGAAGTGGTCTCCTTAAAACTTTCTCGCATGCGCTCTAATAGTCAGAGAACGTCTTACATGGCATTGGCATACAATATTTACGAAATATTAATTTTAAATATGAATGTAACATTTTTACTGAATCTATCATGTCATTCTTGGAGAGTTATTTGGTGTTAATAGTACCCAAGAATCAAATTTGTGTTTCAAACCCTTTTTCTTCAACCGATCGAAACTAAAATTTGATAAAAACTGCACTTATAGTCACAATATCCCATAACAAATTAGATATGTTTAAGTCATTGCGTTTATATGTTTCTAAAATACAAAACGACAGATAGTCAACCTCTAGTTGGATTTGAACCAAAATTTGACAGATGTCTACACTACAAATATTAGATCTGTGTACCGAATTTTATCTATTTTGCTCTTTTCATTTTGTAATTATCGTGGTAACTTATATTCGAACAGACGGACTTTCTCTGATAAGATTTTACTCAAAATTTAATAGAAATCTGAAGGCAAAGACCAGCTCAAAGCATTTTTGAGCTATCTTTGTCAGAGATAAGCAGACATTTTCCAAAAATGTGTTTTTCGAACTTAGGGAAACTTAAAACGTCAAAATCTCGATTTCGAAATTTTTGACGATTACTATACTTTCTCGATACTACGTATACGAGAAATTCAAAAGCAATAGTAACAAATGGAAAATTCGCCTGTTCATTAAAAAAAAAACCAGGATTAATGCCAGAAACTGATCAAGCTGTTCATATCGTAGAAAAAAAGTGCCAATATTGCCTGTTATTTCGCTTGAGAAATCGATAGTAATGATGTCAATGAGGGAGAGAGCAAGAATATCTTAACACTTCTGTGATAAAATATAACATATACTCTTTTATAACATACCTTCTTGTCTCGACTGTAAAAAATTTATTAGATCTAATGCTCTTAACAGTGATTTTACACGACAGTTCCCAACGTTGAGATGAGCATTCATTAATGGAATTTTTTTGACAAGGCCACAAAATGAAAGATTACAAGAATAAGTTAATTTATTTAATTCTTTTACCTAACAGGTTTCAATCAAAAAAATTTTGTCAAACAATCATTTATATCTCAGTCAACTGTTCAAATGCAACTAAGCCTTCCATTTTAGGTTTTTTAGGGGGGGGGGAAGAGAGGGAGGTATTCTTCCAAACTACAAAATATTTATAAAGTTTTTTTGGAGGTGGGGGGTGGGATGAGTCATGAACTCTCTTTTTTTGTATCTGATCCTGATTAAAATTCACGTGTATTTATGTACAAAGTTAGATCTTAACTTCCCGCTTTTCGTTAGCACCACTTATCATGTAATGTTGCTGTAATGCCACTTTTGGAGACTACATTTTCCTTTCTGCATTTTAGATAAAAATTTCGTGCACTTGCACAACGGAATACATTTCATGAGGCTACAGACAATATTTTGCTCTTACACAACTTCATTGTCACAAGGGCGCGGAAAAAATAATGAATCATCGCTGGATACATTTCATTCAAATGAGGACCAGATATGCTTAGTTCTAATCGCAAACTTAGAATACAGTATTTCTAATCTGCTATTGAAATATTTCCTTCCTTATCAATACTTCACAAGTAATTTAGTTACGATGTTACCCAACTAACATATGTCCACCTATTAATAAATTTTATATTCGTTAACAACATTTCATGTAAAATTGTTCTAATTACACTGGATATAAAAATGAATATTGAAAGGTAAAATAAGCTCAATACATACTGATAGGCAAGTTCCAGATATGCTAATTAAAATTTGGGGCGAAAGGAAGTCGCATGCCAGAAAAGTTTTCACTATGAATGATAATTTCACCAATTACAGGAAAATAATTAAAATAATTCAAAACTTCACTCTTTAATTTTATATTTGATTCATTATTATGGATCAAAATAGAGAGATATCAAACCTTCTTTAGATTTTGTCTTCTATCAATATCTTCCCAAATAGGGTTCTGAATTTTATTGCCTGAAAACTTTTTATTCTACAAAGGCGTAATTTTAACATAAATAAATTAAATTTTTATAGTATTTTTTAACTTTAAAAAAATGTAATCAGCTTTTTTATCAGATATAATTTAAAGTAAGAATCAAAGTTTATATCATCATCCATTTAAGGAAGTTAGTTACCAAGAATAGAAGATTGATTTACTAAATCGGATCACTAATTTCTTTCAGCACAATGAAAAGAAAAAATATTTTTTATTTACAAATTTACACCAGTATACAGGTATGACATTTTATGTTCTGTATTAGTTCCTCTTCTTCCTTGTTTACACGTACATCAAACAAAAGCACATAATCTTAGATTCTGCTCGTTTCGAACCAACATTTGAAGTCCTTTTTTTTAACTACGGCTTAGATTATTTTCAACTTATGATTTAAATAATAATTAAAACTGCTTTCTGATCTATTATAATTTAGGACAATAGTCCTGAGATTTAAACAGTCCAATTTAGGCTAATGTTTGTGGTTCATTTTAAGCAACATTTAGACAAAAAAAATCAATTATTCTTATTTTAAAACTTTTTAAATAAAGTTATTGTAATCGAATGTTTCCTATACTAGAATATAATAGCATATTTTGCTACTTAAGTTAAAACAGCGCAAGGACTATCAGTCCTTTATTGAAATATTTAATTGATGATATTTAAATCTAAATATTTGTTCTCCAACTGTGAGCACGAAGCGCTTTCTTTTTAAAATGATTTCATGTATCACATTTACATTATTATAACCTAATTTGTCGATTTTTATGGTCCAAATATTAATAGAATTATAGTTAAATATTCTAAGTAACTAATTCCTGCAATAAAACAGTGGAGGAAATCGTCAGTGACAGAATTCTATTTTGATTATAATTCGAAATTATTGACGAAAATAGCTACTTTAAATGCATCAAACCAAAGTGAGCAAATTTTCTAAATGTCATCTCTGAGAGCTTTAAATATTAGAAAGAGTTAAACAAGGATAAAAATTTAAAATCCCGGTGTGTTCCAATTAAATTACTTTTCATCGTCTTTTATGAACATAATAACATTTAAGAAATTTAAAACAGCCGAGGAAATATATTCTATAGTATAAGTATATTTGAACTTCCAATTGGAACTGTAGACGGAAATCGCTGCGAATTAATGTAACAATCTAAAGTGATTAAACTTTCTAAATGTCAACTCATTGAATTTTAAATAACAGGAAGGGATTAAGCTGGGATAAAGATTTACATTCAGAATTGTTCTGGGTGAACTAGAACGTCTTATCATTTTTGCCATTGTCATAAATAAGAGCATGAGAGCACACGTATTGAATTATAAAATTCCAATAAAATTAAAATTACTAAGTTCTTACAAAAATAGCCGTAGAGATGATTTCAAATGGGGTATTAATACAGTTAACTAAGATCAAATGGAATTCGATTTTGAAATATAGTTATTTACAATCTAAGAGTGGCATAACCATGTGCTATACCAACTAAATGCTTTGAAAAGGAATAGTAAATAACTACTGCTGGCTTTAATTGATTTTACACCATTATTTTAAAGATTTCTTAACATGAAATATATACTTACAGTACACTCCTGAGTATCCAGTTCGCGTCTATCCGGGTTCCATACTATCCGGCTTAATTTTCTTTTATTATAATTAAATGGGGAAGGCAAGGAGTCTATTAAGTCATTTATTAAGGTCTTGTTCAAAACCTAAAAACTGTAAGTTTTGGCTCTTATCTTAGGGTTACCTTTTCATATCCATGCAATCATTTATTAGTGAAAAATAAAATCAATTTGAGCCAGTTTCCTTAAGAACAAGGTCTACGATTTACGTTAATGTTTCGTTTATGTTTCCTTTGTTTGGGCATTACTGAATTTATGTTACAATGTGAACAGTTTATACCCTTCAACTTACTTTTTCTCTAAAAAAATTATTGAAACGTGCAGTGCAGTAAATAAACATATATAAACTACCAGTGCAGAGCTTTCTATTTTAATTCGACACGTTACCGGCAACTGCTTTTATGATTCATCGAGCCACGGCTGCGTTCACATGGAAGTAAATGGAGGACTTAGTACTCAATAAGAAGTAAGAAAATAGGGATTATAACAGAGAATTTTGGTATAAAATTTTTGTCTCCTGATATTGGTGGGCAAAGAAATGAATTCATAGAACTCCGGCCAATTCGGGGTGTTTTTTTTTTTTTTTTCGTTATCCGGCTAGTCCTTCCGCCATATTAGGCCGGATACTCTGGAATGTACTGTGTAAGTTAGAATCGGAAAAACTCGAAGCATATTTTTTTTTTTTTTTTCAAATCAAACAGTCCCAATTTCCGTCTCTCCACACACAACCATCCTTCTTTGGAAAATTTCCCTTCAACTGCGAAATAACATTTTTGTATTTGAAAATAAATTATTCGTGTTGAAAATATATAGTTAAATATAAATATTTAAAAACTGCATTCTAAAAGATTCTTCCCATTTTTTACTGTAAGCAGAATATAGCCGTAAGGTTTCAGTAAATAATGGCAGTTAAGTCATGATTTACCTTTTTTATTGCTGTTGTTGTTGCTGGTTCGTGCTATCGTTAATTTCAGTCGTAAAGGATCAGGCATTGAATCTGGAGAGTTTAAATTTTTGACTCTCTATCCCATCTCGACCTCTTGCATTTATACTTGTAGTTATCTAGGTTTAAACTCAGAAAATCTGATTGTTAGTTAATATCTTGTTTCCCCAGCTGAAAATAAAAGTTTGCCCGACATTGTTGATTCATCCAAGGACGAGAAGAGAAGAGAGGAAGGATTATATGAGAAAGTCAGTGAACCTTGGCGATAAACCTTTGATGCTACAAAATAATCGGTCACCTCTCAACAACCGAGAGGAACTTTATTCTGATTACTTGCACTGGCGCACTCAGGGTCAGATGATTGAAGTGTGGATTTAGGCAGTTTGCGATCCTTAGACAGAACACATTATGAGGCTCTTGTATTATATATATATTTGTTTATTTATCGATTATGACTTGTAATTGTTTGATTAGGCGTAACTAATCAGACACTCAGTATCAATATATATTGTCACGAAGAGGTAAAGAACTACTCCGTTAGTTTAAACAAACAATTAAATTTATTAGAATGAAGCAACTCACAACAGCACGAGACTGAGAACTTACCAGTCACTGATGGAGGCTTAGCTTTTATACATATATAGAATGTTCGAGAACAACCCAGTTTGAATATTTAAGAAAGATCTAGAACCATTCAGATCTTACATAAACAATAGATTACAATTTAAATAAAAGAATTCCATTTCTTGGATAAAATACTTTGGCTGGAATTCGAATTACGGACAAACCAATCTTAAATGAGATGCTGACAGACCCACGGCGATTGCCGGTTATTCTGATTTGTGCGGTAATATTAAATATTATATAATAATTAAGTTGTATTGTTATGTAATAATCAAGTGAATATAATAATATAGTAAACTCTTCAACAATACTAGAGTATTAATATTATGATTTCTTTCTGGAATTTTCCAAATTATTTATTTGGCAAATAAACTAACCACATTTTTTAAATCGTCTGCAGTGCCTCATTAGTTCAGTGGGCCCAACTCACACCAAATAGTACTAACTCCACCACTGACTACATTTCTTGAGTACAAATTCGGAATAGGCAAATAAAAAGTGCAAAATAATTCAAATAGACCTACTAACTTAAAGCTATGTTGAGATGGGACCCGTAATTCTGAACTATGATCATATAAAGAGATGATATCTAAGAAAGCAATTAGTGGAGACCTTTGGTATTTTGCAGCACTATGCAGTGCGCATTAAGAAATACTTTTATTTTTATAAACTAGTCACTTTAGCTCCACATTTCAACATATTTTAAACCTAATCATCATGTTAAGGATTTATTTTAAGTTATTTCTTTATTTCAATAATCTTATTATTATTCAATAACATTATTCCATAATTTTGCTTTATATTGAACTTAAATTTTAGCTATTAAAATACTTTTTCTCCAATTTATGACCTTATTCTTTAAAAATTATTCTCCGATTTTTTAGGCAATAATATTTCATACCGAAAAATATATCATAAGATGTATTTTATTTAATTACCTGGGATTCATTAAATAATATACAGACTTTAAGCTTTCAATAGAAAGATTTTTTTTAATTTATTGATTAAAAATGGTCGAATTGATTGCTTTTATATGAAATCAAAAAAATTCCATTCCGAAATATTTTTATATAAATTAGCAAACTAAAATTATATCACGATCAACGGTTTAAATCAATGGTAAAAGAAAGCTGTACAATTTTGGAATTTAATTTAAAACTGACCCATAAATGATTTCAATCTGATAGAATAAATTAAATTTGACAAAAACTGCATGTTATAACTAATTACAGAAATTAAACCGAGTGTAGAGATGCTTTGACTACATTAATTACAAAACAGTATTGTATTCCTGTATTTAGATGCTATACATTCTTATAAAATCTTAATTCTAACTTGTGGAATGGAGAATTTTTTTTAAATTTCATTTTGTAAGTTTTAATCAGTTTAATATTATTTGGCGCCATCTTCTAAGTGATATTTTTTTAAATGTAATAACAGGCATTTGTTTTCTGATTAAATATTTTTAGCTATTTTTGTAATCTTGCATCATAATATTTTGAACATTATAATTAAGAAATGACGTAAAAAAACTTTTTTTCTTGACAATTTAATATTTAAGAAATTTATATATTAAGTCGTTTTAAAAGGATTTTTTTCCTTCATAGTATTTTCCAAATTTTATTTCGCTTTCAGATTGTATTGTATTATTTTTACCTATAATATATACATTTTTTTAATCTGTTAATATTTTTCTATCAATTTTGACAATGCATAGATACTTTATTTAATACCATATTAATGCACCCTACTTTTAAAACATGTTTAGAAATAATAATGTATAACCACAAAAAATTGATCGCCATGGAATTCATATTTTTACTCTTATTAATTAATAGAAAGTTTTAAATGGTTGCAAAAATCGTTATCGTTAAAATCAAAAAAGGCTACTATTCATGTCCATCGAGCTGGTGATCATAGCCTATTTGCATATAGTGTCTAGTAAATTATATTGTTTGCTATATTAACAACTTTTTCTTTTTTAAGGTTATGGAAACGTCGCTCCTAAAACCCCATGGGGTAAAGTCGTCACTATAGTCTACGCCATTGTAGGCATCCCTCTGCTGCTTCTTTGTCTCTCCAACATTGGAGACGCCATGGCACATTCTTTCAAATTCATCTACTGGAAAGTGTGTTGCTACTTTTGCGTACGACCGAAGAAACATCGCAAGAGAACCACGAACAGACTCATAAACTCATCTCATCGAGTGCACATCATGCAACAAGCCACGCAAAGTGCCAGTGTCCACGTCCCATCTCCCATCTCAAATTCCACAGATCCTTCAGATTCGCCGCAGTTACCATCCAGCAGTTCTTACCATACGGCCAGAACTAACTCTTCACCAACAATCAGCTCTTGTAAATCCACTCCAAAGCATGTGGAAATGGATCCATTGCCACCTTTCACACCAGCATTGGTGTATCCTCAGAAGGAAGAAGTGATTCTAAACCATTACCCTTTAAAAGTCAATCGTCACAGTGTTCGTTACCACAATCAGGCACAAGATATTCCGCTGGCACCTATAATTACAAATAAGTATGCCTTGCAGGAAGAATCAAAAGTTAATTCCAGACCTCTGCAGCTGCGGAAAAAAGTTGGAACAGTGCTGTCTACAGCACCAGAAGTTTTTACTATCATGAATTCAAGAGGTCATGAGAATTACAGTTTCGGATCCCATCAACTATTTATGCCACAAAACAGGTAAATTTCATGGATTTTTTCGAAAAATTTAATTTGTCTGTAGATTCAGAATTAGGGTTGAGAAATAATTCCTTTGACAAAGAATTAACAAGTTTTTAAAAAAATCCTTTAATTTAAAAATTTTTCCAAATTGTAATTTATTTTACAACAAAATAATCATTGCAATCTTTTATTTTCTATATAAAAATGAATTTTTTGCATTCCTTACTATTAAACGGCAACTTCTTACAAAAAAATTCAACTTATGTTGACCAAGCTAAATTCTAAGTTTGAAAATAAAAAGATCAAATTAAAAATATTATAAAATTCTCTAAGAATTATATGTATGTATATATAGTTTTTTGACGGATTTTCATATCCTGGCAACAGATTTTTCATGACAGAATGGAAGAGCATTTCAAATGAAAACAGTTTGAAATATTGTTATTTCAAAATTATTATTTGTTATTAGCCACTCTTGGTGACCAGCTGATATGCCCTGGCAATTTCTAATATTTTAAATTTGCTCTTTTTATTTTCAAACTTAGAATTTAGCCTGGTCAACAAAAATTGAAATTTACTGTAAGATTTACTGTAATTGCAAAAATTCATTTTTATACAGGAAACCAAAGATTACAACAGTTATTTTGTTGTAAAATAAATTACAATTTGAGAAAAGTTTTTAAGCATATTTTAGTCATAATGGTCCCTTAACAAAATACTTTTAAATTTAAAATTTTGGTAGACATATTATTTATACTGCTTTATAAACCTTACAAATTTTATATTCCTTGCATTTAAAACTTTTCAAACATTTCCATACTAGAATATTCCATTTAGTTTCATGTGTTACTTCACTTTTATTACTTTATCTAAACTTTGTATACAAATTAAATCCTGAATATGATTTTAAATTTGATTTTTTTAAAAAAAATTTGTCATTTCTAATTTTTTATATTGAGTTTGATGCAATATAATTCCAATAGGTGAAAATATGCAACAATCATAACGTAAGCAAATTAGATTTGTAAATTCCAATTATGAAAAATAACGAAATCCCATAAAGTTACAGAAACAGACTTGGAAAGAAGATTATTTACTTTTCTAATCTTGAAACAAATTTTTTGAACAATTCATTTTTTTTTTCCAAAACTTATTATAGAGCAGCAATCCAATTAAGCACAAATGGATGAAAAACAATTATTCTTTCATACTCAATGATTTCTTGGTTATCTATTTTCAGAAAACAGCTTCAAAAATAATTATGTTTTCATAACAAAATTTACTAAATCATGCTTGTATTCATAATATTTAAATTTCCTCATCATCTAATTTAAATAATTATTTCTAGCTTTTTTGGTGATAATTATTTTAAAAAAACCTTTGTCCAATCGTTTATGTCAAAAATAAGTCAGCTGATTTTTCAAAAAGGAATTTACAAATATTATTTATTTTCTCTTAACTTCTTTCTTCCTCTTTCCGCCCAAATTTGGTTTCCCGCAATTATTTTTTAACTAGTTGGTTTATTGGAAACTTTAATTTCTAATTTAAATCAAAACACATATTTATGAGTCCAAAAGAGTGCCAATTTGGAAACATTGAAGAAAACTGTCTTTACTTTATAAAACTTTTGTTCTAAATTGGTCCATCCGAAATGGTGCTCTGAATTGAACAGTGGAAATTTCTTCTCAAGGCAAAGCTTCTTAAACTTTGATGCATGACTCTAAGTGAGAGAATGTGCAAAATAACCGGATCGCGGAAACTCACTCAAGGATTTTTCGTAGATTGTTCAACATTTATAAGGAAGCAATCCCAATTTCAAACATTTTATTAAAATGATCGAAGCAATACTTTTCAAGTGTATTTTCTTTTAATTGCCATTAATTGATGTTTCCTTATTTATTTTTCCAAAACTTTAATCTCGGCAAAGTTTCCCTAATAGGAAAGGTTTCTTCTCCTAGAAAACGATGGCGGGTGGAAAAAATTTCTGGATGCTTGTTTTAGAGACAAGGTATCAAAGTGAAGATTTCAAAAAACATAATAGGCATCAAATGCGTATGCAAATGAAAATGTACTGTTGCCAATCAATGAATTGATGAAATTCCCGAAATTTATCGTAACTTACATTTATACACTTCATTTAATGATTTGTATACTCTCCATTAAATAGACTTTTACAGATTCCGTGATATATATTAAAAGCATTGGTAGAATTGAGCGTCGAATTTAAAATTTGTCATTTGATGATTCGAATTTGATTTGATTAGATATTGAAGGTGCTTAAAATTCCAAGAGTCAAAAATTCAGTAAAAGTGCTCTATAAAGTCTGTTTCCAACGCTTTCAAATCAGTTTTATTAAAATGCGTAAACAATTGTTTGGAATTATTTGGAACAATTGTTTTCTGGAATTATTTAGTCATACGTTATATCCTCATTCGGCATTGATTTAAAGTTTTCTGCAATTACGAAAAAGTTGTTATTAAATAAACAATTTCTAGAAAGTTCTATTTCGGTAGTAAAGAATAGAGAAATATTTCCATTCTTTTATTCAAGAATACGTAAAAGTGGTAGAATCAGTACATCAATAACCGATGAAATTTAAAATTTGGTATTCTATAGAAACTCTTGTTATTTTTAAGCAAAGCAGAAAACAATTAAAGTTTCGCACATTTTGTAAAGGCATTTTGTATAATCCTAATTGGAAAATCTTGTGAAGTGCGAAAGACATTGTCAATTCATTTTAAATATCGCATGGCAAAGCACGTGGCTTTTAACGCTATCCTATTCAGTTTGCACTTTATTTGCGAGAAAAAAAAATCTCCTTTCTTGAGGCAACAAGTAAATTCAAATTTTATTTTATCTTATTTCATTTAATAAGAAAGATATAAACTTTGTTTTGTATAATTTTCACCTTCCTCTACATGTTCTAAATTTTTAAAAAAATTAATGGAACTTGTTTATTTTTTTTTCTAAATAGCATTTTTACATCTGTTTAATGAAATATCTTTAAATAAAAATTTTCTTTCTTTTCATGCTTTGCATAAAAAGCCTTTATTCTACGGAATGCTCAGGTATTGCTCAATGTCTAAAGAAAATATATAACATTTAAATAAGTCTCATGTTTCAAATTTTGCCTAAAAATTTTTAGATATTCTATACAATACCGCCATTTCACACATTGTCTGCAACATATTTAAAAGCAAAATAAGTACAAATGCTAAATTGACCAAGAAAATGTGTAAAAATTTTCATTCTACTTAAAAATAAACCAAAAAGAGAAGGGGGAAAAACCGAAAAAGTTTTTAATAATATTTTATATATATATATATCCTCCCCTTCCCTTGATTGACTGAACGACGGCAGGAAGAGTGACGAGTAATTGTCTAATAATTTATTTGGACAGATTAAATTAATAATATAATATTGTCATTTTAAATTATTATAATCAACTGTAACTAAATTTTGTTTAAAAATTATTGTTATATATGTTTAAAAATAAACATTGAATAAAATTTGTTGAATTTATATGCAAATCATCTGCCATGTCACTAACATTTATCTAGCTGCTAGAAACGAAGATGAAAAAATACTAAGTGCTTCTCAAGGCAATCTTCGGCTGCATTGTTGGTTAAACTTTCCTACTCAAATGACTATTCCAAAACCATTGAATTGCTCAATTATATGCCAAATAATAAAAAATTATACAAAACACTAAAAAAAAAACTTTAAAATATAAATTTTGTTTCCTTTTTTGTAGACAAAACTAATATGGAAATAATTCCATACAGAATCCAGTATAACGTGCACGTATTTTCCAAAAAATAGAAAAATGTTGAACCACTCCATGAAACTGACTTATCTAGGAGGAAGCGATGCAAAAGATCGATTTGTCACTGCAGCGAGAAAAGAAAAATTCTGAAACTATAACCAAGAAATTTTGTTTTTGTTTGTTTAACGGTCTATTCTGTAAAATGCGAATAGAAATGCTCAATCATTAATTTTTATTATTAGTTGAAATTACTTTTTGATTCACTATGGAATGAATTATTTAAATAATTCTAATTCTTTTCAGATACAGTTGGAAGAAAGATTCCCGATATTCGGACATTGACGGTAACATGGCGGATGATGAATCTCTCAGTGTCCTCTCTACCGAACAAGGCGATGAGGAGGAAGTGAGCGTACCCATGTGGTTGTGCTTTGCCCTAGTCATCAGCTATATCTGCGGTGGTGCTGTCCTTTTCACTTTCTGGGAAAAGTGGAATTTTTTGGACAGCTCGTACTTCTGTTTTGTGACTTTAACGACTATAGGATTTGGTGACCTAGTACCTGGAACAGCCGTCATTTCTGATGACAATCAGTTAACCTTGGGTCTGTGCTCCCTGTACCTATTGTTCGGAATGGCTCTACTGGCCATGTCTTTCAATTTGGTACAAGAAGAAGTTACCAGATCCATCAGATGTGTCGGCAAAAGAATTGGTATCGTTTCTGACGATGAAGATGATTAAGAACTTTTGCTTAAGCTAAATATTCATTTGTTTTATGACTGGAGTAGCAGTATGTCTATTATCCATAGAAGGTATTTGAAAAACTACAATGGTGATTCGAAAGTTCTCACCTCAAATAAAAATACATTCATCTATACAGACATGCATTACAAAACGTCTGTTATAATGATAATTGCATGCTTTTTGTTTCAAATTTCATGCAAGCTAAGCAACATATTTATGGTTAGTTATACGAAATTGTGATCTGATCAATATAGTGTCAATTAAAAATCAAGATTTATGATTTTAAATTATTATTTTTATAAAAAATTTAGAGTATTTTGGCGATTAAGTGAATGTTAATTATAAACCAATTAAAAATTCGAAATTGAATTTAAATTCTGAAACTGTCTTAGAATTAAGTCAAATCATGCTTTCAAGCATCAAAGAATACCTTAGTTTGTTTATTTTTCTTTATGGTGCTTTGTATTCCAAAATTCTTTGTCATTTTGAGAAGTAAATTGTAAAGTCTTTTTATTAAGAATACAACACAATAGTTTTACTTTTTAAATAATTTTGAAGGTAGAAATATTATATAAAAATGCTCATTCCGTAAATTTTGAAGTACCCTTACAAGGTTTTTCAACAACCCGTCGCCTCATTCCCTATTCGACAAAAATACAAAAATAGCAGCAATGAATTAACCATTTTCAAATAATTTTATATAAAAATGATCGATAATGAATTCAAAGAATACAATATTGATTTGTATATAAATAAATAAATTATTTTTATAACAGGGCTCTAATAAATGATTAAGTGCTTGTTTTAATCGATTATTAAAACCCAAGAAAGGTATTTTAGTTGATATTCATGTTTATTTCTACAGTTCATGTTCAGAATGTAATCTGCAATGATTAGCCATCTACCTGTAACTGAAAATTTTAATGCTACAGAAAAAAAGAGGGAAAAAAAAAGCTTAGATCAAAACTATCTAATCAATCTCTGAATTGTTAGCAAAAATAAATTCTGTTGAAATGAAGAATATATTCATCTACATAAATAAAATTGCATCCATCGATGATGGATATGTTATTTAAATAAAGAACATTTGGTTTGCTAAGAATTTTTTTATTTATAGATTCAGTCATATTCAGTCTGTGGTAGACTTTTTCCTTAACGTTTCGACTGAAATGATTATTTGTAGACTGTACTCATGAATTTAACATTGCGTGTAGGTCTATTATTTGTAGGTTTTGAACTAATATATAGTATTCTTTACAAATAATATCTACGCTCTTAGTCTCGTAATCTGTATCTGCAGGAATGAATCCTTATTATAGATTTATAATCAAAATATTAAAACGTTACAACAATTAACTTAAAATGTTCCTTATGGGTTATTTTGACTGATATTCCGATTTGAAGGTTCAGAAATCTTTATACGAAAGAGCAATGTCAGTTTATTCTTGTGAAAGGATATACAGTTGAAGACTATACCAAACAAATTCAAACATGACTTTCACATTAAACTTTTAAATGTACAATGTGTAGTATATTTATTATGTGGTGAACATGAAAAGTGCTTATTGGCTTTCTAAATAATTCAAAGAAGCATAGAGAGCGATCGCGAATGAGGGTATTCAAGATTAGTATGAAATTTATTTATTTATTCCGATTTTCCTCCATTATTCCTCACTTCACAATAATACTTTTTAAACACAACTTTAAGCCAAATTGCGTTCAACTAGATTTTTTTAAAATTATTTTTGATAGTTGAAAAAAAGGAAATTGAGAAATTTAGTTATCTTGAAACGGTTACATAAAATTGCCCATAAGTAAATACTGCATTTGGCAAGGATGATCCAATTCTTTGAAATTTTTGTCCCTGGGATTTATTGATAGTCATTAAATCCCAGGGACATTCATTAGAAATACAACTTCCAGTGGGTCGTCTGGTCATTTGGAAAACCAATAGAATGGGACATAATAGCCGTTTTTTTGGAATGTATTAACTAAGTATTGACAATGTATTCAAGTAGGTGTTTGACGACCATTCTGACCCAACTGATTAGCATTTACATTTCTCATTGCGCTTTTCTTCAAAATTAATTTATGTGTTGGCAATGCAGAATAGATTTAAGCTGTTTAAGAATTGTAAAACTTCCTTTTCGGATTGTGTGTAACTATAACTGTTGCAGTCTCTTTTTACAATGCTTTGTTTGTTGATTTATGTACAGTTTATGTCTTTTGGTTATAATAAAATCATGTTGATAAAATTGTCGGTATATTTTAATTGGAACTATTTTCTTTCTGCTTTTAACGAATTTTAAACTTGGTAAAAATTAAGTTAAAAGGAACATTGAAAATAGATATAATATAGAGTATGACAAATTCGGCATTTTCCTTTCTTATTCTATTAGCACAAAGATACAATATACGATTGCCAACATACACTATACATTATATGATATCTTATTTGCATAGGATTTGAAACATCGAATGAATTTGAGAGATTTTTATGATAACCAATATTATACGATATCTTCATGAGCATAGGGTTTGAAACATCGAGTGAAATTTAGAGATTTTATACAATATCTTGTATTAATATGGTATGTACAGTAAGTGCATCTTTTGCGAATAATACTTTGAGTGAGATATTTTTAATACAACTAATGTGTAATGTACAGTACACAGGATGCTTTAAAACTCTTGATTTTAACTTGTAGAGATTATGGAACACATCTGTAAAAGCAGAAAAGCAACTTACAATTTATTCTTAATTCAAACAGAAAAATGACAGAAGAACCTTGGTTTCTTACAGTGCTGAATTTTGAATCACAAGTTTACATTCATTAGAATGGAGACGGCCTACCTATCCAATGGCTACTCGTCACTTTAGAAATTACTAGTGCAGCAAAAAATATTTTTTTAAAAATTGTAATTTAAAAAGAAAAAAAAATTACCCATAAGTAGTTCAAAACTTTTATTTTCAAATCCGCAAATAAAGTTTGTTGTATTTTTAAAATATTAAATAAATAGTATATTATATAAATTCCTTGTAATTTTAGCAATTAAAATTAAATGAATGTTGAAGGCATTATTCAATAAATAAAAGTATCTGAGGTACACACATACATACACTTTTATCTTCGTTTAATCAGCTCGATAAGACTAATCTAAAAATCAAATAAAATGTATGATAAATGATTTACAACATTCATCATTTCTATATGTAATAAGTAATAATAATAGATTCCACATAAACATTTTCATCTGAAGAGCATTTTAAAAAATTACTTGCGAATTTTTTTTTTCCGAAGACAAAAACAATGAACATCTAACAAAAAAAATAAATATCCAATAAAGCGAATGTATTTTGGTCAAGGTTCAATATCAAAACCAAAGTTCATAAACATCCAATGAGAGAGAGAGCGAGGAAAAAAAAACATTAAGATCTAAGACGAATTTCTAAAAAATTAAGAAATTAGTAACACTATACTTCGAATGTAGTTTGATTATAGCACCAGTGTGCCTTTAAACATAAAGATACAAAAAGGTTATTTTTTTCTTTATATCAACCAATCAATTATGTGCAGAATAGACTTTCATAGGTTGCACGACGAATCGCCACGTCTCGTTACTTTTGCTCGTTTTGTTTTTCATTTCCGGTCTTATTTTTATGTCTTTATTACTTTTTTTTCCCATTTCGTTGATCATCGAGCTCTCATAATGAGAAAGTGATTTAAAAATAAGTTCAGGACGTAATGCTGCTCTGTAGCTCTAATGGACAAGTCGCCATTGCACCTAATATTGATTTGAATGATCTATACACTGGATTATTCGAATTTTATTTTATTTTATTTCTTGATTACATCGGACATTTCTTTCTTTTTTTTTATAACTTCTGAAATATAATGAATTATTTTAGAAAGCTGATCAGAATTTGGCGGATGCATCTTCCTCTTTAAATTCCGTTTGAAAAAGTAAAAGCATATTTTCATAACAATGTATTACTCACCCCCCTTTTGATGGACTACAGCATTTTACTTCAAGTTGTTAAACCTTTTATTAGCTATACATATTAGAATGAATATATATTTTTCAGCATTCCTAAATGCTATCTTTGATACTAATAAAAATGAAATTATGTATGTTTGCCTATGATCTACAGAAAAGATTTTTAACCAGAATTACTAAATTTGGTCTAGACATTTGCTAATGTAACTTTATTTGTAATTATTTCTTGTTTATATAATTATTTATTCTCTAAAGATCTTAATTAATGATGTCTGTAGATAGCGCTGCATGTATTTCCTAAGTATATGCAGTTGGAGAGTGAGTAGCTTTTTTCTTATTTCGGCGTAGCCGTTCTCCCCCCCCCCCCTCCCCTCCAACTTGTGCAATGAGACCCAGTTCGCTCTTTGTTAGCGGCACTCGAAATATTTAAATATTTAATAACTTAAATTTGTTGTATAATATCACAAATGTTATGTTTCGTCCAAGATGGGCGTATGATTTTGAATATCATAAATGAGTAAGCAAAAGACAATCAAGATTCAGGAGACTCATTGGATAAAAAAAAGTTTAATTATTTAACTATCAATGCGGAAAAGCTGCAAACACCTGTACAACACGGCCACGGCGTCTGCCCACATTGTATATCACTGTCAATCTCTCCATCCTTTCATTCAATGTGATTGATTGAATACTCTTAGAACGTAATTTGTTTGTTACAAATGTGCATCCAGTTGGGTTTCAGGGACTGAGGTTTTCTGAAAATACTCAAAGGATGTCCGAACATACATTTGCTTTATAACTATTATATAACTGAGGACCTCTATTGTATATGAACCCCTTAAGCACATGGACTGTCATTGCAATTTTCAAGGAGGGGTATTTAGAACTACTTCAAAGCTTAGGAATTGGTCATTAGACAATTATTATTCTTAACGATATCATTAGTTCCCCATACACAGACCTTAGGTGATTCGTTGTCATCAACTTGGATACAATTATCATTCGATTCATAATTGAGGTTATCAGCATTATCTCTAACTAAAATGTAACTGCATAACTGTAAATCTTAATCGTATTATTACCAACGTGGAAAAATTCTCTATGGCCTGCAGCATCATAAAAATTAGAAAAAATGCACAACAAAAAATTCTTCTACTCACCTTATAGCCAATATTTATATTCGCCCTTTCTGCTTGGTCTAGCATCTCGGATCATTTGACCTTTTTTCCACGATGTCCTGTACCTGAATGCGTTTCCGCAATTCACCTAGTAATTTAGCATTTCTCTCCAATAACTCGATGGCGTTAGGAAGGGGAGGGGAGGATTACTCCTTTTTCTAGCGCATGAAAGTTCATCATCGATTTCCCAATACTCCGTGTATGAATTGGCGAGGAGTTACTGGATGTCCTCATTCGGGTTCCGTGAACTCTTTCTCCACCCTTCCAAAATTTCTGGGACTCATTGGAATAAAGTAACGAAATTTCTGCTGTAAATATCGAACATAAAATTTTCTCTTTATAGTACGTGTTCTTCTCATATTAATTTCTTATTGTTGAAGAATCATGCGGCAATCTCACTGAAAATTTCTTTTCATTCACGAAATCACGTTTTTATAATATTCTCTTTGTTCAGAATCGTAAAAAGATCAATTTTTTTTAAATATTTAAGCAAAGGCAAATTTTACAAAATATTGCAATATCCTGTTGAATAGTTTTCATACATGTTTCTGCAAAATTTTCTGCATTGAACCATATGCGCCAGCGAAAGCTTGGGAACATTATGTTGTTTGGCATTTTTAAGCTATAAATCTTGTCTTATTTACTGCTGCTACAGATGTATTTAACGACTTTGCAATTAATTGATTTATGATCATACAGTTATCTTGTATTTTATCAAAGATTTCACTTTAGAAATATTTGAAATCTGGTCATTTATTGGGTGGGGGTATTCACCCAGAGTCTTCTTTGTAAGGAATGTTTGACATTTTTCGTTTTCCGATTAATAATATTTATTTTGTATTCAAAAATTTTAATACCAGACATTCCACAAAGTTTTTGAATGATGGAATATGAATATTTCTCTTTGAAAAGCGCAAAACATATCTTCCAATCCACAGCTTGTTTATATTTCAAATATCGCATGCTACTTTTTGAAAGAAACAATTTTACAAGTAGCAAGCGATATTACTTATTTCAAATAATAAGCATTTCAAAGATTTTTTTCCAAAATATTTTAAAATTATTTATCGAAATCGTATTAAAAATTTATAAAAATAATAGTAAATTTTTAATTTATTTTCTGCATTTAGCATTCATTACTACACTATCTACCAATAAGTAAGTTGGATACTTGCGATAAAAAATAAATAATTTATTCGTGTTCAATAGTTGGTCGAGTCTCCAACTGAAGCAATAACAGTCAGTCTTAATCCTCTGCGGAATGCTTCTCACAAGCGTTTGGATGATGGACAGCGGTATTTTCTTCATCTCAGCTTAGAGAAGACACGCAAGTTCTTTCACCGAATTTGTACTGTCATTGCACCCTTAATTTGGCGATACGACTCATCCCATAAGATTTCTGTAGGATTCAAATCTGGACTCCGGGAAAGCCAGTCCAGTCGGTTCACCCCATTGTCACCATACCAATCCATGGTAGACCACGCAACATGACAAATGCCATTGTCATAATATAATAATGTGGCTTTGTCTTGAAAATAATAAGGCTCCAATCAGTAAAATAGCCAAAGCGTAGAAAGCAATTGTTGTCTAGAATAGTGTAGTAGGAGTCGACGTTTACCTTATCATGAATTGACATTAAGGGTCCAAGGCCATACAACAAGAAACATTCCTAAACTATAATTCCACCTCCTCCAAACTTTACAGTAAACATAATGCATTCTGGCAAAAGGCGTTCTCCGTGCATACGCCAAACACAGACTCTGCAATTGACTACTCCCAGAAATTTAACATTGATTCATCACTCCAGAGAACCCGTTTCCACACATTTAGGTTCCAGTTTTGACGTGCCTTGTACCACCTCAACCGAACAACGCGAGTGGATTTTGTAACGAAAGATTTATGGGCGGCAGTACGACCATAGTAGCCATGAAAATGTGCTTCCTGCGGATGGTATTTACCGAAACAACAGTCCCGTGTGCTCGTTGGAACTCCTTGAGGTTGTGGGCCACCGTTTGATGCGCGCGGTTTTTCTCGAATTTCTTTGAAAGCACTCTTCGGTCTTTAAGTTACGTGGGTCTGCCGGCTCGACGCACATTCTGACAATCCTCATTCAGATTCACGCTTTATGACAAAAGCCACTGTTGGTTTTGGAATATTTAACTCACTAGGTATATCCCTTATGGATCAGCCATTTCTACGCTACTCAACAATCATGCTGTTTATTTATTTATTTTCAACTTTGATAGTTCCGAATTTTGTCTCATCTTGCATACTACTAATGCCAATGATGTTTCTTACACGATATATAAGTGTAGAGGCCATCACGTAGATCAGGACCCTAGATATCCTCATTTGCATGGGTGCCCATATACTTATTGGTAGATAGTGGATAAACATAATAGAATCTTTAAATCCTTAAAATCGAAATTCATTATCAAATGGCGATACTGGAATGTAATTCAAAATGTAATTATTTTAATGATTAAATTAATGAATAAGATAGGAAATTATCAAAATAGAGTATTGTCATCAAAAATTAATAGATGTTCTAAATTTAAAAATTGCAGCACATCAGGAAATGAAGGAAACATTGATTCGTACTTATATAAAATAAATCAAGCTAAATAAAAAGCAAGAAAATTCACTGTTTGGCCTGGGTAATAACTTGTTATAACGTTATGTAAATGTTATAAACAAAAACGTTTGAATATTGTGAATAAATTGTAAACAATTATTTTATGTTTGTTAGATGGAATAAATTCTTCTTTCCATTTTTCTGAAATATCCTTTTGTTTTTATGTATATCAAATATCGTTTAATTGATTAATTAAAGAACCGAAATCTTTTATGTATCTTGTGCACGTAGCATTTCTTCATTTTGAACCAAGTTCTGTGAACTATTACTGTCTTATTTTGACCAATACAAAGTCTGCGAACAAAACAATTACTGTCTGATTTTGACCAATAGTAGAACGTGATTCTAATCAAATACCTTGCTAAAAATATCTGAATATAGACTCTTCTGTGCATGCGCATACGCATGCACATACGCATGCGCATCATGCATTTTACTTCCTTTCTCTAGCAATTCCCAGTGAATCTGACATCACAATACAATAACAAAAACACTAAAAGGTGGAATTTGGCGCTAAAATACATTTCCCGCTTTTAGATAAATTTCGTTTTGGAATTGAGTTCTTTCGATAAACATAATTCCGACAATTTATGCAATTTAAATTAAATAACTTATTGTGAAAAAAAGGAACCCTTTCTACAACATTGCAAAGCAGATAATTTGTTATATTCTTTTTGTAAGTTATGATTTTTATGCTGTAATTTGAAAATTATTGATCATCAATTTACTATACAATGTAAATTCTCTCGCTTTATCATTTAGTACATGACTATAATTTAGCAGAGAGGATAAAATAATTTCTTAGTGATAATTTCTTAGATATGTATTTTAAGGGTTTTTAAAGGATAACTTATAAATAAATAATTAATTTGTTTTGATTATAAAAATATTTTTTTGTTGAAATATTTGTTTTATTATTTGAATGTCAGTTTTTCAGAACTCATATTTTAGCAACTATTTTAAGGAAGAATAATGATAGTGAGATGATAAATTTATTTTATTATATTGTATTAATATTCAACTTAGAAACATATTCATTATTTGGCATTTATTTTATGATATTAAGCCAGTACATATTATTTCTGATGAATTATTGTTTATACTGAATAGAAAAAAAAATTATGGATTCAATATACAGTGATATATAAAGTTTAAAAAAATATTATTAATATAATTTATGAAAAAATCATTATTATTAATAAAGATGATCATTAATTCATAAATTTTATTTGCATTATTACTATATTTGCAGATCTAAATGATTCTGGCATCTGTTTATGTTGTAGTTTTAAAAAAATTTAATTAACATCCTATATCATGTATTCAATTTTTTATCTCGTTAGTATGAAGTATTTTTATTGCATTTTAAGGTGGTCATGTTTTGACAATGCATTATAGGGCAATACATTCATTTGCTTTTTTAAAAAGATTGTGATGTAATCTGTTGTTAAATATGGATATCTCATACTTGAATCATATTCAAATGAGTCCATTTAATTTCTTTGTAAAAAAAATAAAAATCAACCTAAGTTTATCACAACGAATTGTTTATACAGATAATTTTTCTTATACTAGCATGGTAAAAATTTTATTCTGAACTTTCCTACTAGCAGAGTTTTGTAACTTACTTCCTATAATTCTTTTTTATGCTAACCTCTGGATTGTTCTTGCATTCAAACTTTATTGAAATACTGTATTGTACTTTTAAAGGTAAACTTCTGCTTCTTTTATTTCTCATATATGGCTATGTATGATAAATTATTTATAACAGAATAGTGTGTATAATATGTGCATATAAGTATAGGTGTCATAAATTGATAATTTTATGCATTTTGTTTATAAGAGTTCTTTATATTCTTGGAATCAGAAATCTTAATACCTTTTTACCAAAAATTTGTGTTCTAGGTCTCCTATAAATTGATGTTTTGATCTTTTTAATCGCCATAATTTCATTTCATTGTTAGAATCAATTTAAATTTTATTCTTGTATTTTCTAAAAAATCATAAATGTATCACATGCATTCTCTATAAATAATTTAATCTCTATCTTACTTTTTATACGAGTTCTTTGGTGAGAAAAGGCATGTTATTTATAAGTTGCATAATAAAAGAACTTTTTAAATGATGTAAAGGCAACAATCCTCTAATTCACTTCATTATTTTACATTTGGTCTTTTAAACTATGGTTGATGCATTGTACTGATATAAAAATACTTAAGTTGAAATTGTAATAACTATTACATGAAAATGCATTTTGCTATAATAAGATATTTGTACCTATAATTAATAGTTATACATTTTTTGAACGTGGCCATATAATTAAAAAGTTAAGATTATAACTGCTAATATAATGACTTATTATTAATATATTAATAATAAGTCAATAATTGGGAGCGGTTAACACAAAGCTTTTCTTATACAAATAATAAATTTAAACAAAAGTATAAAACATTAGTACTAAAAATTGATGTTTTTATTTTTAAAAACTGCTCTAATTGTTTTATATATATATCTAAAGATATTTTAAACTCTAATATCAATTTAATTAATTTCCAAGGTTTTATCTTATTTAGCCCATAGTAGCTTCATTCTAAAATATTCTCTTATTTCGTGATCCAATTCCACGTTCTCTACTTAATTAATTCAAGAGAAGCTTTATAAAATTGCTGAATCTGCTAAACGCCGACACATTCTCACACGGTAGATCCCTGTATTTCCCTTACTTGTGATTGACATGTATCAGAAATACCTATCGGAATTTTAATAATATATTAGCACTGTAAAAGAATATTTTCACTATCATTCGTATAAGACAAGGGATACTTTAATATGTAAGCTTTATTTTATGCGAAGCAGAATGCAGTTTTGAAGACAGTGAAAAGACTTTCGATTTTGTGATGTCGTTTTATTTCATTTTGTAGAAGCAGGCATTATGTACAAGCAATGAGCTCACAGAAAGGAATGAGGAAAAAGCTGTTGAATATTTTATCCCTGGTCTTATATAACATGGGATATGGATAGGGAAAATATTTTTTTTACAGTGCTAATATATTATTAGGATTCTAATAGGGATTTCTGATGCATGTCAATCACAAGTAAGGGAAATACAGGAATCTTTTAAAAAAGAATGTGCTTGTTGGACATTTTTCTAGCCCTTCACGCGGAGTGGGAGAATGTGTCGGCGTTTAGCCGATTCAGCAATTTTATAAAGCTTCTCTTCAATTAATTAAGTAGAGAAAGTGGAATTAGATCACAAAATAAGAGAATATTTTAGAATGAAGTTACTATGGGCTAAATTAAGATAAAACCTTGGAAATTAATTAAATTGAAATTAGAGTTTAAAATATCTTTATATATCTTATAATTTTTTTTTTTTTTTTTTAATTTTTAGGATCAGTATGCCTGGCAAACAACGTTCTAAACCAAGATTGACTAGGAAAGAAAAGAAAGCTCAAGTTTCATCTTTGGTGGAATCAGCTAAAGAAGCAACTAATCTCTTATCTTCCTTAACAGAATGGACAACATACAAAAAGCATGGCTTAGATCTCAAAATAGAGTATAAAAATTCTTCAGATTTGTTACCAACTGAATTGAAACAGATATTTAATCTACTTAAGACCAATATGCAACATTTATATGAAAACAGTGAATGGGGATGGAATGAAGATGCCAAATCAGAAGAACTTACAGATAAAGATGCAAGATATTTGATTGTCAAAGATTCTAATGATGAAATAGTTGGATTTTCTCATTTTCGATTTGATGTTGAAGTTAACTATCCATTATTATATTGCTATGAGTTACAGATTAGCAGCAACATCCAGAGAAAAGGTTTAGGAAAACATTTAATGAATATTTTGTCTTTACTGGCATACAAGTTTAAACTTGTAAAAATTCTCTTAACTGTATTTAAAGATAATACTGCTGGACTCAATTTTTATAGAGATTCCCTTGGTTTTGGACGAGATGAATCATGCCCATATGACGAAGAAGAGAAATGTTACCTTATTCTCAGAAAATCAATTGACAAAGAAGAAATTAGTAAAATTAAATGTTAATATGTTGTATATCCTTTTATAATAATAACTGGGATATTTATAATTTTTTTTATTTTGATTTTAAATAGTAATTTGTAAACCTTGGTTTATAATTAAATAAAATAAACATTTTTTTAAAACTGAATTCTATTTTTTTTTTCTGTGTTAATTTTTTTCTTTAAAGTTAGAAAGGAGCATCATATAATATATTATATACAGTATTTGGTTTCAAGGGGATAAAAAAAAACATGTTAATTGACGGAACAACTTAGAAATGTTATTGGCAGATTGACACATAAGGCAATGATGGAAAAGTAAATTATTTTCTTATTACGAGAATTTTGTTTAAGTGAAAAGAGTAGTTAGTTAATTTATTTAATACAAGACATAATTTATATTTTATAATTCCAACTTTCTTTAAAATAATGTATAAAAAATTCTAGGGCTTTCCTTATCTTCGAAATTATATTCCTTTTTTATTTCAAAACACCAAAATTACATATTGTAATAGATTTTAAAATTAAAACAGGAAATGTTTTAAATAAAAAATGAATAAATTATTTAACAAGTGCCTCCAAGTACATTTATCATGCCAGCATTCATGTTTTGAATAGTTCATTTTATTACAGATTAGCCGCCTTTGGTTACCAGCCTTTTCGCGAATCTTAATGCTCGTTAAAATTTTAATAATTAAATATTTTATGTAATTCCTACTTTAATAGTTTCTTCATTAAAATATTTTAAAACTTCAAATTTCAATTCACTCATTATATTATAAAGACCTTCAGTCATAACGTAATCTGTTTCTCTCTAATTTTCTGTTAGCTCCTGTAGAATTTATGATTTAAATTAAAGTGGAAATGATTAATCTGCAATTAATCTAATAATATTTTTTACTGAAACAAAGCATTTTTTTTTAATATGATTACTGAAAACAGAGTCACTGAGCATTTAAACCTTATGGGCACTAAAGAATATCTTTCTTAATTAATGTAATATCTCAAAAATTTGTCAACAAAATTTTTTCAGATTCATCATGAGCAGGTCTATTAATTAACAATGTTTAATTTTGAATTGCATCAAACACTAAGAAAATAAAAAGAATCGTTTAAAATAATTGGTTGAAAACACTACTTAAAAAACGATGTACTTAAAACTATAAGCATATACAAAAAATATATAACTAACATAAATGCAATTTAATTACAAAAGCATACAACTAACCTAAAAATAATTTAAATCAAATTCGCAGATAATTGTAAACAATCAGAACACAATACGCATGCGTGAATTTTCATCGAAAGTTACGGTAACACATATGCGTGAATTTTTCTACGCCAGTTGGGGTAACGTTACGCAGATTAGAAATTTTTAATTTCCTTTATTCTGTTTTATTTTAATTCAAAAGTACTTCAGAATGAATCTGAAAGATCGAGTAATTAACAATGTTTCATTTTAAATGCATCAAACATTAAGAAAATAAACAGAATCGTTTGAAATAATCGGTCGAAAAATGGTAAACCTAGCCTCATTACTGTTGGGAGAAAAAAAAAAAAACTGAAGCCTTACTTACTTGGCGGTGGAGAAAATGGAAGATTTTATTGGCGGTGGGGAAAATGGAAGATTTTTTTGGCGGGAAAGTTAGTTTTTAATTAATAATTAAAATTCTAATTAAAAATTCAAAAAAAAGGAACCCCAGGTGCACATTCCCAACCTACAAGGTATACATGTACCAAATTTGGTACCTATAGGTCAAATGGTCTGGCCTGTAGAGTGCCAACACACACACATTGAGCTTTATATAAGTATAGATGAAGTGATTTAGTACAAACTTTTTTTTTTTTAATATAAATATTTACTCACATAACAAATACAGTAGACTCCCGATTATCCGCGCCTGCGGCACTAAGTTTTTTTTTTGCTTCCAAGCAAAGTAGAAAATGCTTCCAAAGCAAGAAGCAAACACAAATGACTGATTTCTTCAAAAAGGTGTAGTTTTACAGTTATGCTTTTGTAATTACATAATACATTATAGTATTAAAACAGTACATATGTATTAATTTTTCTGTGTATCCTTGATGCCTCTCGTAAATACAAAGCACTTTTCTGTTTTCATTAACAAAATGCATTTTAGGTTAGAGTGATATACTAAAATATTAAGCGTTAGTTAAACATTTCCTACTGTTTATTTTACGTTTTATTGTACATAAAACGATTTTTCAAAGTTGGAATGACTGTTTTCTCTTTTGCTATACCCGTTTTTAGCTTTTTTCGGATTATCCGCGGCGGCCGCGCCACCCAATTCCGCGGATAATCGGGAGTGTACTGTATGTGGATTATTATTGTTTTACTTTTATCCTAGATAATTGATGCAAATTCATAATGGTCCAACATAACTTATAGGCTGTGCATGTGAAAATACTGTTACAATTACTTGAAAAATTATCTGTTTTTATCAAATCTAAAGAATCTGTGGCAGAAAAAGTTGTTCATTAAAACCAATATAGATTTTTTTAAAAATTATATTTTATTTTCATATATTTTTCTTATTCTGTATGTATAATGCTGCCCATTTTCTAAAGGTTTTAATTTTGTATTTATACAAACTTTATATATGTTCTATTTTTCAATTATTTATACTATCTCATAAGAAGTATTAGAAAAAAAGACTTAGGATGGTAAAAATACTGTAGACATTCGAAAAAGTTAACTATTTAATTAAGTAATTATTAACCAAGCAATAATTATAATTGCTATTGCTTTCTTGCAATTTCAATAGAAATGCAATTTTAATACCTAAATAAATGGTGTTAATTTTTTTGATAAATGTTAAATTAAATGCAATATTGTATTAAAACATATTAACTGCCTTTTTCCAAATGATTAATCAATTATTTTTCTAAATAAAGATAGTTCTAAAAAGATAGAAATTAAATGTTTTAAGAATAAAATAAAAGTCTTACTAATGATGCATCAATATTTTATCATAAAATAAAGAGTATATGCTTTTCTAATTTTTCAAAGTAATATTATATAATTTTATTAATATACTTACCAAATACTATAAACTAAAAATATAGATTTATCAGCTGAATAATGCAAATAAATGCTTTTGTATATTCTTTTATTTTCAATCTAGAAGATGTGCTTGTCTAGATAGACTGTTATCTTGGTAAAAATTTCTCGAATATGATTGTCACAGACTAACTAATGAAAGTTGTAGTAGAAAACTCATGCACATTAAAAAAGAACGTAATAATTTTATAAAAATTTATTATTTATAATACATTTTAGATGTAAATATACAGTAATATTAAAAGTTGTTCCCTTGTAGTGGGATATTCTCTATTCATAATGTTCACAAATACTCAAATTAGTTTTTAACTTTTGCCACAACTCAGCATTAAAAAAAAATGTAAATAAAAGTGTGAAGTTTACGATTCCACTACTAATTTTTATTTGCACTTAGTTTTATTTGCATACCATTAAATAGGTCAATTTAATCATAAATAAAAACTTATCTTAATAGCTAGCTATATGTAAAATAAAAGTAAGACTTCATATTCAAGAATGACAAAGGCCAAAAGAACAGGGTTTTTTTTTCTTAACTCCCTAGCATTACAAATGATTATATATTGATAAGTACAAAGTCTGGTTAAAAAAACACTCATCAATCATGTATTAACTATAATTATTTTTTGATTTTACTTTCAAAGAAAGCATAAAATATTTGATTTTACTGTTAATTTTTAAAAAAAATCAAACTTTGAAGAATTATAAAAATATTTCATCTTTTTTCCCTCAGAGTTTTTAGCAGAAAGTAAATTCATAATTTAAATATTATAACTAAGATTATTTATGTATCAGAATGATTCATTTTTTTCTGGGTATGAAAATTTTTGAATTTCAATATTGGCATTGTTTTAACTTTAATTTTTTAAAATGATTACTACAGATGCTATTATCACTATTAGATAAAAAGATTAGATATCACTTAGATAAAAATTTAAATAAGGATAATAGAAAACTCTGAAAACCATTTGGTTGGCAAAACTGCAGTGTATTTATTTACAGTAAACATAATGAAAAAAATATCACATAAATCAGAATGAGTTAATGTACAATGCTAAAAATTATTTATCTTTCCTATTTCTACGCCTCATAGAAGCTGAACATTGAGGACAGAACCACTTTCCCTTTGGGGGTTGGGTGATGCCAACACATTGATAATGAAACCATTCAAATGGACAATCTTTATGATCACAAGCAACCATATCACCATAAGATACCTGATTGCATACACAATATCTAGGTTCATTAGGATCATAATTATCTAGGAACATGTTCTCCTCTAATACCGAGGAATCTTCAGAATCTTCCAACAGAGGGGATGGTTCTGCAACTGGTTGTACAACCATGCTAGTACGTGCTTTCTTACTGACTTTCTTTGGTTCACTTGGCACAGTAACAGAGTTGGCAATATTTGTTGGTGCAGTGACCACACTGTTAATCTCTCGGTTTCCAAGGGTAAGCTCTTTATTGAGATTCTGACCAGAATTAACTGCTTCATAACTTGCCTTGAGACTGGCAGTGCGTCGGCCTTGTTGTACCAAGTTTGACTGGTTCTGAGAAGTGCCTCTTTTCAAAGACTGCTGAGTAGCAGCTATTGCTTGGGAAGCAGCTGCTGCCAAAGCATTTGTACTAACAAATGTGCTCTTTGTCTGTGGCGTTAAAACAATGGTCCGCTCCTGAGCGGAACTGTTGGAACTACTGCTACTAGTAGATGACGAAGATGGAGAATGGCCAGGGAGAGCTACTCTACTGCCACTAATTGTTTCTCGCATAGCTTCCGTTGCAATAGTTGAAAATACTTTCTCTGCGGCAATTTGCTTATCTGGAGTATATGTGACTGATATGTTTTGTTGACCATGCTTTCTCTTTTCACCTCTAGGGTAATTGGTTGAAATTGAATTAGTAGTAGGAGGGGGATTGTCAAGTTCAAGAGATCTCTTCTCTAAGATCTCTGTGATGCCAGCATTATCAGCTTCTAATTCCATCTTAAATTTCTGTAGTTCTTGATCTAGCCGCCTTAAATATCTTTCTACTAAATCATATACTTGATTTGCTATGTGTACTTTTTCATCTGCATCTTCCAAAGCCTTATAATAATCTAATCGAATTTTTTCATACTCGCAATCCCTTTCAGATTGTTTCATTTTCTTGGCATTTGAGAAGAATACTTTGACTCTTTCATCCAATGAGTCAACAGTATTATTCACTTGCAAGTCCATTTCTCTCATTTCTGTAAATCTGTCTCTTAATTCTTGAGGCAAATGCTCAATCATTTCCAAGTAATCTTCGAGGTACAACATCTTGCTTATATGTAATAATCCAAAAACACCCAAAAAACTTTTAATACTTTAATAAAACCTGAAAAAATGAATTCATTAAAATTAATCTACTGTATATACATTACAATTAAATATGTATTATGATTAAAAATTTAATAAAAAAGTAAATTTATATAATAAAAGTGAAAGTTTAGTAGCCTATATGCTAAAAGAATCCAAACTAAAATGTAAGAATATACAAAGTATCTATTCTATTCATGGCCAATAGTTAATTTTTAAATTATACTTCCAATCTGAAAATACTTTAAATGATGCAAATATCTATATATGTTATGCTATTTGAGTCAATTAATATAATGACAAAAAGACTATGCAACTTAAATTTTAATTGCTCTCTGCTCCTATTAATTATTTTTAGTACAATATTTTTGACATATTAGCATTTTAAACAAAGAAAAAAAAACTTCAATTCTAAACTATAATTAAAACTGATTGAATTATGAAATTTCAAATAATATTTTAAGTCACTTTAAAAGCTACCTTAAGGAAGAGCCATCAGTCAACAAAGTTGAAAGATGGATCGCTAATGTTACTTGAATTTGTGGTTGAATAAAGAGAATGAAATTCAAAACCTTATAATATACTAGTTTTAGATGTAAATTATCTTTTTAAATTTTAGTGTATCAAGAATATTTTACTCAACATAATTAATAAAATGAGTAAAATGTATAAAAATTTAGATTCTGTTAGATTTAGATTTTGTTATCATTTGGTAGCATTCTAAGCACATGTTCAATACATGTCTAGTGCAATTTTTAATTTTGAAACAGGTTTTATATCGGATTCAGTTCTAAAAATAAATTTTAATTGGCCTATATATTTTAAGAATCTTTTTGAGGAAAATAATTTGGGATGTATTCAATTTCTGTTCTTGTAATTTAATAAGTTTTCAAGCATCATTACGGTAAAGAAGGTCTACTAATATTGTTGCATTAAACATATGATTTGAGTTTACAGTTTATATTTGAGGCTTTCAAAAATCTATGCTTTATTCTGAAAGAACCCTTTTAATTTTTCTGATTTTTATCTCAATCTGTACCATTTGTTTCATTTATTATAGCAACAAGGTATGAAAAGTAATCAGTTCTGATCCAGTAGGAAATTGAAATATTAATAATTCTGCAGGTTTATTTATATATATATATATTAATGTTTGTCTCTTTATTCAATCAATTACAATTATGAAAGAATTCAGACAGAGCATATCTGTTTTACTCCAGTTTTGATATCATTGTCTCTAATGATATGCCATTTATAATAACTTATGCTCTATTTCCAAAATATAAATTTCTAATAATATTGATAAATGTTTCAAGAAATCAATAGAAGCTCCATTTTTCTAAAAGTCTCAGTCAATGTTGTCAAATGCTTTCCCAAAATAAATAAAATTTATATATAAACTAGTATTTAGTTCAATACATTGGTCAAGAATGTTCCTTAGAACAAAAATATGGTTTAGTATACTTTTTCTTCTTCTAAACCCTGCTTGTTCTGATCTAACAATTTTATTTTTTGATATGACAGACAACAATTGTATTTAGTTAGATATTCTTTTTGGGAGATTTTTACAATAATAGCTTCTTTCCAGGGAAGCAATACTTATAGCTACAAATGATTAAACATCCTTTGCAGTATTGATGATGTAAGCTCAATATCAGATGTAAATTTTTAAGACATTTACATATATTGTCCTTCTCGTATACTGCACTATTCTTTTAGACCCAAATAGCCTTCAGAATATCCTAAACAATAATTTCACTCATATATATATCAAGTTTAAATTTCTTACTAAACAGGAAGATATATTCTGTTTATTAACCCTCTATTTGACATTTAAAAGTTCCTTAAAATTTTTCTCTCTAGTTTCTGCCCATTTCTTTTATTTTATCTACAGCGATTAATAACTTTTCATCTTTCTCCCACATCCAATTTGCTTTATAATTTTAAAGATTCTAGCAACATTGCCTGCATCTTTAGCTTTCTAAGTTTCTGCCAACAATCGGGAAATTATTAGCAGAAGTTTCTATTGTCAATATTTGCATATTTCTTTATTTTTCTGTTTGCTTCTTGATTTTCTAGCTGATATTTAAATTTCAGTCTCTCAAACTGTGGATTCATGCTTTTTCCCTGAGATTTTCTTGTTCTCTTCAATTATTTCCTTGTTTTCAGTGGTTCATGATATATTTAAGTTTTAGTTTCTCGATATATTCAATCCATATTTCCTTTTCTATTAGATGTCAGATATACAGAACACTGAGAAAAGTAATAAAAAAAAAAGATCATCACATTCTAAATATCATTTTTCATCCATAAAGAATTAATATTATATAATATTAATATTATGAAACAAATTTACCTCACTATCAATGCCCAATTCATTAAAAAGAATTGAAGCATTAATAGAAAAACTAATTGTAAAGCAGGTAAAACAATCAAATAATTTTCTCCTAGAATTTAAAATATTATTTTCAATTGGAATATAAAACAAATAATACAAATAGTAGAATGATCTTATTTTAAACACTTAAAATTCAAGAAATTTAATTTTTATAATTTAACTTGAAATAATTAAATAAAAAAAAAATGTCTAAACAAATAGAAAATTGGTTGATGACTAATGTGCAGTATTTAAAACACATATATAAATAAAAGGATTCTTAACTATGGTTATTTTATAATTCCTTCATTATATACAAATAATTAATATTTAACCAGACAAAGAAATTGAGAGAAACTAATTTTTAAAACATTAAAAAATTGTCACTTCACTATTTTCCAAATTTATACAAGTCAAAATAAGATAATTAAAACTATACTATATGTTTCAGATATTAACAGCACTTTTAAGTGGCATAGTAAGATTTATTTGTTGAAATAAGTTAAATTCTTAAAATTCAAAAATTTTTATCACTCTTCCAAATAACAAGATTCATTGTAATCAGGTTATCAGCTCATTCATTTTAAAAATGAGATTTGAAATACTTAAGATAAATTTGTGCTAAAGCATACACCTTCACAAAAATGTTGTTAAAATTTATATTATTCTAATGAATATTACCAATGAATGTGCATATCTATTCAATAGCAATATTTATTCATATATATTCAAATTGTTGAACCATTTTTTATAATAAAAAATTACTATAAATTAAATGATGAAGCAAAATCCTGAAAATATTTCCTTTCTATAATTTTTTTTAAACACGTCTTATTAAAAAAAATGTGTATATTTAAATAGCCATTATTAACTATTTTAAATGATCCAGGATTAATAAACTAATAATCTTTTAGGAATAAATATATGTGAATTTACTACGCAATATCGGGGGAACTGACTGATTTCATAATTTTCATTAACCATACTAAACATTAGTCATTACAATAGCCAATAGTCATTATTTTATGACTATTTTGATAAATGCAAGGCTTGTTTTCACCCATATCCCACCTACCTTTTTACTCTTATGCTAAAAGCACGTACAATAAATTTATGTAAAAGAACTATAGAAACTCTAATTTAACAGCAACTAAAATGTTCCAAATATTAAATGTTCCTTATTCTACAAAGCCATAAAAGGAAATCAAAGATCAAATTCACAATATTAAGTTTTGAAATTTGATAAATTTTGAAAATTGATGTGCTTTACTAAAATTTGCTTGCTTTAAAAAAATGGTTATGGATATGAGTTTTCTTTATACTCTAGTAAACATTACATCACAAAACTGGTCCACTAACCCGGAATCTAAGAAATGCATTATATTGAGAAGTTTGTAATATTATTGCAAAATACTACTAAGTACAATTTGCTGTCAAGCAACCTACTGATGCAAACTAAAAATTGGTATAACAGATGACAACATATTAGCAGTGTTCCAGTATTTAAAAAAAAAAAAAATTAAATAAGTTTTTAGAATTGATACTGCAGAAACTCGACCACAATTGGAAATTACATGGTTGATCCCCAATAACTTTTGTGAAGTTGAAAAAAGAATCTGGTGGATGGAATGATTCCAATAGCAATTAAAAGAACACAAATAATAAACATTTTGCACTCAGGTGTTTAGTTTTGCCTATATTATCTTTAAATATTAATCAGTTATTTAATGGTTTTGTCCAATTCATTTAGATTCTAAAAATCTTCTTAACACATTGTCACATCTTTGCCCCCCCCCTCCTGTGAAATTGGACGAGTAAAGGCAATGTGCAGCAATAATAAATTCTAATTGTTATTACTGCCGGAGTCCTGCCTGGGGGTAGCATGTCTGTAGCCCCGTGATCTGGACGTCCCAGGTTCGAGCATGGTTGTTCTTACCCGTGTTCTATCTAAGAGGTGTGTGAAAAAACTCCTCCCCCTCCATGTAAAAAGGGATTGTGCAAGCGAGTGTGTGGTGTGTGAGTATCATCTTCATATGAGCTACAAATCAGACTTGTGCCCCTATGTGCTTAGGGATCTGTACTCTCAAAAGCTACTGAACCCCTCTTTCCATTGTAAAGCGGACACAACATCATCATCATTACCAATTGTTATTATTCATTCTAATTTCAACTTAGATTTACTAACCTTTAATATACTAGAGTCCTAAATAATCCTAAGCTTAAAATATTTTGTTGATTTGATAATCCATGTTTTCATGGACATAGGAATTCCCCTTCATATTGACTTTTTATATTACAAAATACATACCAAATGATTAAAAATGCCTTTTGAATTACAAAGTCATAATCCGATAACCTGTTAACAAGACCTTATTGATACAGAATTCATCGCTTAAGAAAACACCAAAAATATAGATGAATCTTTGGAAGATAAAATCAGTAACAACAAATTAACTTCAAAATAATGTATAATTATATTTTTATAAAATTCTAATGTTGAGAACAAATAGTGAATCATTTTTTTAACAGTTTAATGCAATTGAATATGTAAAATCAAGCAAAAACTGAGTTGTTTAGTTTAAACTTTTAACATTCTAATCTATTTACATCTAGAAATGCAATTTCGTTTTGTAATATGTGGGGAAAAATTCCTACAAGGGAAAATATATTATTTAAAAAAATAAGATTAAATGTTTGGTCTTAAAATATTCCTACAAGATCATATTAATATAAGTTCTTTAAAAAAAACTATTAGCAACGTTCATTTAAGGCAAGAAATAAATTTCAGATAAAATTTACATTACTTTTAATGTTTAAATTTTACAAAATAAATATATCTAAAAATATATGCAATAAGAAATAAATTGATAAACAGTTGAACATTAATTATTTGTGACAATCACTGAAAAAATGCAATGGTCTTCTAATACAAAGATCTGGCATTAGAATTTTTTTTAATCTATTTTTCTGCACATGGAAGATAAGCATATGACATAATTTGTTTTTCCTCTGTGATACATCAAACTTTGTTTTTTTTAAAATGATAAGTGATGACCATATACACGTTGAATGCAATGCAAATAACTGCACAGTAAATTTTGCAAAAAAAAAAAAAAAAAAAAAAATCATAATAGAGCAAATAAGATTTTATTTTTATTCAATAAAAATTATACATCAAATTTACCAAAATAAAGATTTGTATAATGTTGAATGCACTTAATTGGTTAATGTAGGTGGGAAACAAAAATAAAACTAAGTAAGCTAATAAAATTGAATCAGCACACCTATCCCCTTTAACTACACAAGAAGGGAATTCTTAATATGATATTGAAATTAGCTTATAAAGAGAGCACGATTATTCTTTTAAAAAAAAATACATATAAAGAAATTTTCAGTTTTGTTATAGATTATGAAAAAATTTCCTATTGTAAACCTAATATTATGATAACTAAAAGATATCTTATCAATATTAAAGTTAAATCCTATTACAGACCAAACTTAGGAACAGCCATTTCATATATTTTATAATCTAATTGAGAAAATTTCTTGAATCAAATTGCTAAACTTTTAAATTATTCTAGTAGCAATTAATGTGTCGCAATGTAACTGAAGTAATTAAAATAGAATCTTATTCTAACAATCATACTTTTTTATTTAGAATTGTAATTTCTTTTAATGATATCTAGGGGAAAAAAAAAAAAAAAATCTATCTTACAATACTCTTAAAATTATCTTTGGCATCACCACACTTTGATAATTAAGTATTGAAAGTACAATCTATAAACAACATTTTTGAAATAACATTCATATGCACGCAAATACAAAGGATTTTGTAATTAAGATCAAGAAATCCCAATTCATACGCAGCAAATAAATTGGTAAAGATTTCTGTAGTACTATATAGTTATTATTAATAATTATTTTTTGATGGAATGGAATCTAATAATTAACAGAGCGATTGCAACTTTCTTTTACCAAGGAACCTTTGCTTTTCAATACATTACTATGCATCATATTAAAAAAAAAAAAAAAATGATGATCGTTAGTATGACAATAAAGTGATAATCTACAAATTTGTTAAATGAATATCAATAAATGAAATGATTACAAAATTGCTGAGAATGCAATACTAATTCTAGAATATATATATATATATATAATCACTAAAACACTTAGGAATTTTGAATGCTATGCATATAAAAATGATTGCCTTAAGCATAAATACTTTACACTTCTTTTAAATATCAATCTTTTAATAATGAAAACATTACAGATTTTAAGGTTTATTATACTTTTTCAGGAAGTTTAAGGTTAAGGTTTATTATTCTTGACTTATCTCAATGCAGTGGTTATAAAATATAACAAGAACAAATGGTACCTGAAATTAATCATTATGCATACAAATAACTATACAAATAACAACCATCACACAAGCAGTAATATAAAGATAATTACACTTATAAGCAGGCAATTATCTCCATAAGATTATTATCATTTCTAAGCTTCAGTACAAGATTTTATACTTGCCGAGTTAGGAAAGGGAATCTTTGAAAGAATGTTGTAAGCATTAGGGGATTATATCCCTTCACTCAAGAGCATGAGAAAATGCTGATGTTAGCAGTTTTATAGAACGCATGTAGATTAAATAAAAGTGAGAATTGAATAAGGAAATAAGAGAATATTTTAGAATGAAGTTAATATGTGCTAAATTAAGATAAAAAATGAGGAAATTAATTAATATTTAATTTAGATTTTTTTAAAAATGTCATTACGTACATATGCAATTTATCTACCTATTTTTGAATATGAACTTCTAAGTTCTGAACTGAATGTAATAAATTTCTTCCATTTCAATTAGTCTCTTGCAATGTAACTTTTCTATAGATTGTTTTAGGAATAAAATACAAGTGTTCAAAACGATAAATTAAAAGTACTAAAATGGAAGATTGTTTAAAACTACAATTTTAATTCTATTTCATCTTAGTTCAATTCAATTAAAAAATTCCTGCCATCAAAAAAAAAAATAATAATAATAATAATAATTGCACTGAAAAATTAAATATATATATAAAATTTGGATGACTTAATTTTTTTTTGTATCATATAGCAAGCATACAAGCAAATGATAAAACATTAATATACATTCATATGATTGAATTATTCTATTATGTTAATTACAAAGAGCAGAATAAAGATATAAATAAAATTAATTTTGTGAAAATGTTCAAAAACTATATTCAAATGACTAGAAAATCATATTTATAGAACTTCCCCATTTCTTTTAAACAGTATGCTCTACACTATATAGACTGAAATTACAAAACCAATATTTTTCATGAAAAAAAAAAAAAAAAGAAACATGCTTTTTTTAAAAGAATCACAACTACTCCTTTACAAAAAAATAAATAAATAAAAATCCCTTTTTTATATTAAAAAATTAAATTGTATCATTACAAATCATATATCATTCAAAAAAAAAAAAAAAAAAAAAAAAAAAAACTAGAAAAAGAATGACTGACTATATTGTATCTCATTAAAAAGTTTCTTGCTTTCCTTGTTATTAATAAATTTAAACTCTGGCTTCTTAAAACTTTTATCAATGTGATCCTATTTTCTTGTATTGCATTTTATCCTTTTGTGGTTGAATTTAGGCAAAATTATAATTCTACAACAAACTCTAAATTGGAAAATAAATAAGAAAGTAGTAAGAAAAATTATAATGAAGCAAAAATAATGAAAAAGAAAAATTGCAAATAATTTTAAAAGGAAAATAATTAAGTTATTAGGAACATTTTAATTTTAAATCTTTTAAGAAACATGATTTTCTTATAAATGCTGTAAGTAAAAGACTTATGAATAACAAATAAGATTTTTTGTTATCCCTCTAAATAAGTTTTTCTATTCAAATAGTATAATATGGATTAAAAATATTGCTTTTTTAAGTGTTATTGTTTGATTTGCCTAATTTTGACTGTAGTGCAAATGTAAATTTCCTTTTGATATTTCAGTAATATAGTGGTTATAAATGGTATATTGTTTTTTTTTACAATGTGTGAAAATATAAATACATAAGTTATTTTGTATTAAAATATTTGAACACTTGTTTCATCATCGTCAGCAACAGCCCTTTTTCATAATTCATATTTCTCAAGAAGCATTTTAACTTTCAAAGTTTTAATCCTGATCCTTTAAAAAGTACAGCAGTTTAATATGATACATTTAAACAATTTAAATGTTGAATGATATTGCATGACAAATATCAAAAGACTCCTAAACAAAATTTATGAAGAATTCTCGAGAAATAAATAATCACTAGTAAGCAACAAATTTACTCATAATTTTAGTTTACACTTTTAGCCTTCTTTCATTTTGATCTAAATAGAATGCTTTTAATTGTTCCTCATCCCTCCAATTTTTCCTAGAAATAAGATGCTTTCAAATATTGGTAGAAAATGTACCAATAGTCTTTTTTGATTATACTTATACCTCAAAAATGCATAAATGTAAAACCAAGGTATATACATACGAACACCATTATAAAATCTTTAAAACTTCCTCCAAACTGCATAACTTTAAATAAAAATGGTAAAATTATGTTCATTAATATTGGTTATTATTTAACTTAAAAATTAAGTTTAATTATCAAATATTTTTTAAAAAAAAAATCCACTATAAAGTAAAATCCATGAGTGAGGATTGACAAACAAACTGCAATGTAACTCTACAAGTTATAATCTGTTGCATAATTCTGTTTAAGAAATAAACATGAATGCATTCACTAAGTGAAGACTAAAAATTTTGATGTTGCTTTTTTTTTTTTTTTTTTGCTACATTATCTATTATTTGTACAACTTTTCAAGCATCAAAATCTCATTAAAAGCAATTTATGAGTAAAAACAAGTCTTTTCTTTGCATCACAACACTTTATTTGTTACTCACACTTTTTAAAAAAAATATTATCAAATCAAAATAAGAGCATGTTGTCACAAGCCAGAATCCTGCTACTTTGCAGATATAAAATGTTCCTTCTTAAGTCATCCTCAAATGACTTTTTCTGAGAACAACCAATGTTCAACATTCAAATAACTGTTTTTCAAAGGCTTAGTATGATGTATGTTTTATTGCCATAATTCATTGGCACGAGATTTGTATAAACCTAGAAGCCCAAACAATTATTTTTAGAATATTTTTGAACTGTCAAATAAACAAATAACTTCCAATGTAGAAAGTACGATACAATTTCTGGCAATCTTGTTATTTAAAGTGAAAACAGAAATTACTAAGTTTGGTGTTAAATTTTGAATATTTAATTGTTTATAAATTCTACAAAAGGTTCTAAGGGTTAACATCCACAAACTTATAAATAAAAATATTACCAAGAGAATCTGATAAATTCCCTATGTAACTAAGGTGATACTGTATTAACCTGTGTACCAGATACATTGCATTAGGTATACAAAATTACCAGACAAACTGATAAAGATCAAAAGTATCAAGCACTCAGTACCAATTTTGGTATTTAATTGATGCCAATAACTTTCCCCTCTACCTCATTCATTTCGGTTGGGGGGTGCAGCATCAACTTCATATAAGGCATTACTCAAGATTGATGCAGTATTGTCCTATATTCTGCAACAGTAATACTATTAATATATAATGCATTTTTAAAAAAAACCAATACATATCATATCTCACCATTATTTGAAATATAAGAATTTCTAATGTATTTTTTTAAGTTTCCAAATAAGGTTTATTAAATAAACAAGATTGATATACTTTTCTAGAAATAAATGATTGTATTCTGTATTACACATTTCTTTTAAACTAAACAAATAGGTTACTCAAAAGAGTACAATTATTATAAATAAAATAAATTGGGCAGAAAGATTAAACAATGAATGTTAGTAGAATTTTCAGATTGTGATGATTTAAAAAAATATTTCAAGAGAAAATATCTTTTATTTAAAAATATTTCTTTTTAACTAATATAAGATGAAATCTTAAAAGCAAAACAAAAATTAAATTTCTTATTATCAGCTTTTTTGTTTTATATGCTGTTTTAGAAAACAAGCAAAGGATAATAAAAGTAACCAAAACTGTAGGTAATGAACATTTAGACCAAATAACAGTTAAATCTCCAGTTATCATATCGTAACAGACAATGTTTAATGCATATCAGAAGAAAAAGAATTAGTTGCTGGTTATATCAGATACAAAAGTATTAAGTGTAATTGAGAATCAATAATAACCTGTGCTTGATAAAGCAAAACGGTATCATAACCCAAGTATAATCCTATCTGTAAATTACACACCATAATAAAAGGCAGGAAAATTTTCCATTCTTCCTAGATTCAGCTCCCCAACTCCCACTGTTCCAAAAACTTAAAATTAATAACACAAATTAATAAAACTATTCTTACACTTGATGTAGGCAAAGTCAACCAGTTGAACACAAATTAAACTGGTTAATTGATTAATCCCATATACATACATACATAACTATATATATATAACTAGCACCGAAAGTAAATATTAAGATTAATTAGTGTTTCAAATTATAGTTTTACAAATTTATTAATATATATATATATATTTAATATTGCAAAACCGAATCTGTTTTTCGAAGAGAGGGGATAGATTCATCTGATGCAGACAAAATGTCTGGCTAGTTCATCCAATTTAAGAATAGAACCTCAAATGCACAAATATTGATAGAGAGGCACTGCCAGAGGAAAGAAAAGTTCAAGGAATAAAAATTATGATTTCTGTATCTCATTATTGATAAGATCATGAAAAATATTTTCTAAGCAAAAAAGGTCACATATTTTTATTCTGCAAGAATATAATATAAAAATAACATAAGAAGGTTGTGTTCTTACACTTGATATAGGTTAAAGTTATTTCTACTATAAAAAAAAATCTACTTTTCACAAATAAATTTTTGAATCAACTACTCATAATCAAGAGAAAATAAGTAGCTAAAAAAAAAAAAAAAAAAACCTACCAACTTTATAGTGTGGTATGAATTTATTAAACTATAGAAACAACTGTTATATTACAAGAAATAAATTTACAAAGTAAAGCTTTATGATTCAATTTATTCAAGCCCATTAAAAGAATTTATTCCACAGAAATTCCATTTTTTCTCCAAAAAAATATTTATGTAAAAATCTGACAATAGTTTTTTTTTTTTTTTTTTTTTTTAATAAGTAATAATTTTAAAATGGCACTTTCAATCCTAAAGCAATTCACAGAAATATTTCATCTTCAAAAGGAAAATAATTTAGCAATTCATAGAAATATTTTATCTTAAAAAGGAAAATAATTTATCTGAAAAAAAATTTCATGATATCTTATCTAAATTCAACTTGTTTTAGAGCATTCTACAGTAAACTAATAGGCTTCTGGTTATTTTTGAGAATGTGATAAACAAAATTTGATTTGAACTTTTGTTACAATGGCCACAAATTTATACAAAACATCTTAATGTAAAAGATTATTTTTTTTTATTGGATATTTAAATTCCAAACTAAAAAGTAAGTATGAAATATTGTTTTCAGTTTAATATTTTTCTACCTTTTTTTTTTGTTTAATTTCAAACAAAGAAGATCAAAATGCAAAAATATAAAATTAAATGGAAAAGGAAGAATTCCAATAAAGCCACAAATATTACATGAAACTAAAATTTTGTATGCAATTCAAAAATGCCATAGTTCTATCCTATTTTAAATTACTGTCAGAATCCTTCAAAATAAAAATATGTTAATATGTAAAAAAATCAATCCAATTCTTCTCCTCCCGCCTACAAATTTTTATAATTAACTTTGTATTCTTCTAATAATATTCTTCACTAAAAAAAAAAAAAATCCCCACAAATTTCTATAGTTTACTTTGTATTCTTCTAATATCCTTCACTAAAAAAAAAAAAAAAAAAAATGCCAAATGTATATTTTAATTTTGTTTAATATTTTAAATAATAGGTATTAACTGCATGCTATTGGCAAACTTTCAGCTCACCACATATCACTGGCAAATATTTAAATTTTAGCAATCACTAACATGACATGTTTGGCAATTAATTATTAATATGCCATTAATGCAATAAATAAAATAAAGTAAAAATTAAAAAAAAAAAAACTTTTTTTTTTCTTTCTTCTCTTTACCATGAAACTATAATTAAATTTCTTTCATTACATCGAAAAAACATCGTTTTTTCAAACCCAAATTAATATTTGTATAATCATAATAAAAGGTTAACCACATTAAAAAAAAGGTAAGGAATAAGTAATTCATCAACATTTAACAGTTTGTTTTAGATCATAATTATAACAATAAGTATATATTTAATGCTAAAGTATATTTTAAAATTTTTTGATTAGAATGACATTAGGAAACCAATTCACATAAAATCAATGGGTTTGTCCACAATTCAAGAAATTAAAAATTATGGTTGTGTTCAAGACTACATAAGAAAAATGTACTTTGATCTACAATGTGCATGTTATAAATCTGTTTAGGTTTAATAAAATTTTTGGAAGACTTATCTAAAGATGAACTTTTAAAACAGTTAGCATGCAGCATTTTATTTATAGGACCACTCTATATCACATCTATGACTAAACTGAAAATTATTATTCACTATATTTTACAATTATATTTCACTTTTATTGTCAATATGAAACACTTAAACTCATCCACTTTCTCTTTTATTTAGTCTAAATAATCAATATATATATACAAATTTCTAAACATTTATTTTAGCTGGTACGCATGATCCAGTTGACAGATTCTGAAGTAAAAGCATCATTTTGAAATGTTTCTACTAAGATTTATTTGAGGTAATGCAAAGAATTCATAAGTAATTTTTTTTTTTTTTTTTGTATTTACATTTTAATTTTTTGATATATATCTATAAAAAGATTCAAAATTATTTGTTATTGATATTTTGATCATTTTCCTAAAAAATAATTTTTTAAAAATCTGCATTTTATTCCTTTTTTTACAATTATTTACAGTAATTTAAGATTCAATATAATTTTCGACTCTGAAAAGTTAGTCTGGAATTAGTACTCCATTTTTTAGCTAGGCAGATAAAAATTATTGTAAAAGAAACCGATAGAACAATATCCACAATAAGATTTCAGATTATGTTCTATAAAGATAGTAATTAATTAGTAAAAAAAAATAATTCTAGTATGAGAAATCAGGGTTTTCGATGCAAAAATAATTAACTTTACCAAACATTGTTTTAAAATTCAAAAACAAGCACTATTGTTTTTTTTTTTTTTTTTTTTTAACAAAATCTATTCAGAAAGAAATACATGACGGAAAAAAACACACACCAAGAATCCAATTGAAAAGGCATGCATAACTGATCAATTTTACTGTAACATTCTTAACATTATAATCCCCAGAAACATTTTCAAGTATTTTCCTAATAAAAATTGGCATTCATAGATTTCAGATCTTTTAATATGGCAATAAGAATAGTTGGAAAATGCCAGTCACATAACAAACAGAATATGCTCATTTCCAACTATAAAGAAAATTCGAAAATTATGTGTGGAGTAAAAATACTTGATATCAAAATAAAGGCAATGAAAACTATAAAAGAACCTTTACCAAATTGTTATTAAGATTACTACCTAATATCACTTGAGGCAGACAGCAGTTCTTGTTACTTGAGTTGCACAATGATTCTTTACAGCTGCTCCAAGAAATCAAAGTTTCAATGCCTGATTTCAAATATAGTCTGATGCCTGAGATCAAAAATCAAATCTATTATTTCTTCACACTTTCCTGCTGTATAATTATTTCTAAGAGAGAAGAAAATTAAGTTGCTTTGAATCAATTTTTGAAAAACTTAATCTAATAATATTTGATACTTTTCTGTTAACTAGACAGCATCCAAAATGCATACTAAATTTACTAAATAGAGCAACCTCACATGTGAAACTAGCAATCTTTTGCTAACTTCGTAGCATGAGGTTACCATTTATGGAATAATGGCTCACATTTTGGTGAGTGCCACATTAACTGGAGATGACACGTCATGTCAATATTTATTTGTGACAAACACAGCTATCAAGCTAATGGAAAAATACCAAATATTTAGTTAAATTATTCAATAAAATTATTTCATAAACGCATAGGAATTAATAAGAAATCTTGTCATCCATGAAAAGATAAACTACTACCATTTAGAAAGCCAATTTGCTTACAAATATCAAAAATTTTCTCCCATTAATAATTAAAAGTTATCCATGGCAAAGATTATAACAAAATTATAATAATTTAAAAGTTTCAATATAAACAGAAATATATTGAAAGTTATCATTACTATGAAATATGATTCCAATATTTATAAAATCTTCCAGAATATTAAATAAAGTGTATTATTTTCTTTTATTCATTACCTACATAACCATTGGCATATATTCAAGATAATTATGCTTATATCTTTTTAAAGCATTTCTATTTTATCTTAAAAGAGAAATGCATTAACATTTCAAATATTTCAGCATCAAAGTATCTTAACAAGCATGAAAGACTTCTACTAAAAGAGCTTGCATTTTTTTCAACAGAGAAATAAAATCTCATTTTGATAGTACTTTACGCTCTTTTATAATAGCCTTGGACCAGCTGTAGGAATACAGCATAGTAATAAAAAACAAAAACAATACATACTGTAATAGCAAAGAAAATCCAAATGAAAATTCCATGAATAACATACAAAAATGACAGTGTGGATCATTAGCAGCCGAATCTATGCTTCTAATAGCCTATTTTCATTAATAGCAGTTTATTCACAAAAATATTCAAGAATAAAAAACCTCATCCAAAAAAAAAAAACATTCAGAATTTTTTTTTTTAAATACAAAAGTTTACATACTCGGAAAAATTTCCCCAAACCTAAGAGATATTAACATATCTAACATTTCATGAACAATACTGCTGAGAGATTAATTTCATCAAACTGCAAAGACAGTCTAATATTTAAAATATGTGAAATGGAAACTACATAATTCAAGAGAGAATGCAATAGGGATTAAAATGTAATTTAAATCTGCTTGTGTATGTACAAGATTCAAAAGTGGAATTCAGAATATGCATCTCTCAGTCAGTAATGATTGACAAAAGAATGGTACTTTGGTGGTAACACTAAAAGACCCAATACTCAATATATTTAATCCACCTGCATGGAAGCACTTATTTTACTACTCAAAACAAATGGAATTCAGCAATAACTCAACTATATACTGATTATTTTGATACAATTTTTCTGAACAGTAAATAGCTAGACCATATGGCAGGCAATTGTAAAAATAATATACACAGTTCAGACTTATTTGTCCTCATTTTATGAATTTCTAGAATGAATGTTCATGTATTACAAAATAAGAATGGTTATCAATATTCATAGGTCATAATTAATTTTCTTTGATAAAAGTAACCACATGGCCTAAAAACAGATAACTGTATTTTTAAATTGGAATAACAATGATACTACATCAAGACACAAATAAACTAACATAAAAGGTAAACATAAACAATATATTTTATTGTACTCATTTAATTTCGTGCATAAAAATAAAAATAAGAAAACAGTAGAATCCTTTGTGAGCCCGACTGCGCTGCTACCCACCTTAATGTCAGTAGTAGCTACGGGCAAACACTAAACGACGATACTTTTATACACGAGAATGATTCTTAATCGAAGATGCGAATTAGTAACGTTTCGAAATTCTTTCTAATTAATTGTGCAAATTATATATTCATTCGGTTAGTTTATAACTGACGTGGCACTTACAAACCGCCATTAACTGTCCGTTGCCACATTCGAGTATGGTTGTTTAGAAAAATGCAAAGGCAAACAAAATACGGAAAAATATGCAGATAAATTGCCGAATGTTTTTACGTCAATCTAAAACCACTTCTTTATAATATTAAATGAACCGTTTATACTAATTCGGATAATTTCTACTTCGATAATTGTAATCTATTTTATCCTATCAAACTATCTTAGGAATCGATGTTTCATGACGTAATTTTCTCGTCTTGTTTTTTTTTTTTTCATTATAATTACTGGGGGGGGGAAGACTAGAATTTAATATTTCAGAAATAATGTGAAATGTAACTTAATTGGAACAGCTGAAAAGAATTGGCATAAAATCTTTTATTTTCAAGGAAAAGGTTTAATTTGATAAAATATACTTTTCATTAAAACCTATAAAGAAGCGGCTGATTTAATGGTCTGAACAATATTTTTCTTAATTATCCAAACTAAATTTAATTTTCTGCATTTTACATATAATTTTTTACAAAAAAAAAATAATAATATTTTACTGATATCAGTTTCTATATTGATACTTATAACCGTGTTTGCTATAACGTTGCCTAGACAACAAAAACGAGTTTATTTTGTAGTGAAGATTAGCGCGGTCTTGTTATCTAACTAAAAACTATCACGAGACCATTGATCAAGCTGAATTAAGATAATCATTTCTTGAACCGCGTGACCGATAATTTCAGACAAAAAGCATTAGCTTTTGATCTCTCAGAACATTCCCGTTGTAGACGTTTTATTAGAACAACAGAAAAATGCAGCGTCTGCAACTTTTATGTGTTCTTATAGTGCTATCAGTTTGCGGCAGTAAGTATCATTTAATTTTTTAAATTCTTAATTTCATTCATTATTATTGAAGTTACATACATTTATTAAATATTTTTTCTTAAAAGCGTATTTGGCGTTTAAAATAGTAACTGATATTCTTATTCATTTTTCATTTTTTTCCCTTGAAATTTTTCTTTTTCTTCCTTTTCATAGTAGTATTGATCTTCAGCAATATTATTTCAATAAATCTTCTTTTTGTTATTAGTATCACTTGCTTCTTCAAATTATTCTTAATCTCCATTTTAAAATGCAAGAAATATAAAAAGATACAGAATTTTTAGACATTAAAAATTTTTTTTAATGTCCCATTTTGGACCTCCCCGCCACCTCAGAATAATTAGTTGCAAACGCGCAATATATTCATATGCTTTTTTCCCCCTACTACATAAAATGGTTGTAAAACAAGAAGCGAACATAATTGTAACTTTTGCCTTTATCGTCTAACTTTCGCTCAAAATGTCTCTTACTTATATACATATGCAAAAGTTTTGACAGACCAAAGCTTATAATTTGTGGAATTTTAATCTCAAACGTTTCTTTGATGGATTCAATTATATGGAAAAGAAAATCCACTCATGTGTCGATTTCATACCAGAAAATTTCGCAAAAGAGAGCTGTTAAGGATCCAATATTGTCTGTCATTAAACAATGAATTCAAATGAAGAATAAATAAATAAATGTTACAAACATTTAATACATTTTTATTAAACAATTCCGATTACAAATAATTGAAGCGGTTGCAAGAAACAGTTGCTTTATTTTATTCGCTATCATTTTAACAACTAAAAAAAATGAATGAAAAGGCTTTAAAAAGTCTTTCAACTATAATATTTTTACACTTCTATTGTTAAACTACAAAAATTCCTTATTAATTCTCTGCGTTAAAATCTTTTCTAAGAAATTTTTGAATTTATAAGTCTCCTTCTTCTTATCCCCCCCCCCATTCGATAACTCATACAAATCAACAATTGATTTTTTTTTTTTTTTTTTCCCTTCAACTGTCTCCCTGTCTCCCATCATTGAAAATTTGTTTGTTTTGAACTTTCTAAACAAATGCCATTAAAAATATAATTATTTCTTAAACTATTCATTTAAGAGGGAATTTTTGCATTAAATTTATAAAAGCTTCTAAAATTTCATTCTCTCTCTCTCTCACTCTCTTTATCTGTTGGAATACTTGATGATAATTTCTCGAAATATGCATTACTAATCGTGCAATATTTTAATATACATTCCTATTCGGCAGCTTTACACAATTTCCTGTTCTTATATAAATTGAAGTGACCTATTTAAGAATAATTGTTAAAAAAGTTTTTTAATTTAAAAATAAAAATCCAGAATATATGAAACAATGCAGAATTTATATCGAAATGAAATCAAACATGCAAATGATGAAAATTAGGAAAAGAATGGAACCACTAGTCCGAAACATGATAATATTAATATATCCAAAATTATTTTATTTTTAAAATTTGCTCTTAATTGTACGGCAGAGATGAAATACATACAAAAAATATTTAATATCGTCGCAAAGTGTCCAAGTATAAATCCAGTAATTAAAACTGTTAAAAGTATTGTTATAAATATTTTAAAACTTTACTAAAATTTAAGAAAATTTGTAGGGAAATAATTTTTATCACTCAAAAGCTTATTATTTTATACTTTTTAATAGTTTATTTTTAATTTATTTATTTTTGTAATCATAGGTTACGACTTTACTAAAGATAAACGTTATACCTTTTTAATTATTAGTAAATGTAAATAAAATAAGAGTTTAAAAATTTTGTGGTAGTAAGCATTTGCTACCGTTTAATCACATTGACCAAACTTCTTTGGGAATTATTAATAATAACCGGTTAAAACGAATAATTTCCGATATTTCTCACTTTGACCGAAAGAAGCAGTTATTATTAATAATGACCGAGTATTCACATTGACCTTAATATATATATATATAAATTGTTAGTACATTATTTCTCATTTAAACAAAAATGACAATTAGTTAAGTGTCATGCTATGAAGGTGTTTTTCGTTTAAAGTACTTATGTATTATTTTACTCCCGATCTATTCTGTTTCAGATATATTAAATTACATTGGTAGAATATGGAATCCATGTTTACTCCGTTATTCTTCTACGCTTTTTAATTACTATCGTGATAGCCCAGCACTTTTTTTTTCTTTTAAAGTAATTGAAAAATTCTTAAGGAAGGATGGCAAAATAATAATAGCAATGAATATTATTAAAAACACTTGAAAATATAATGTTTTAATTGTTACTGAGGAATCTAATATACATATATGCGCGCCATATACATATAAGTCTATTTTTTATATGTTTTAACATTCGGAAGGATTAGCTGTTATATTCCTACAAATTTTATGTTTTTACTGAAGTCAATATTTATGAAATTCAAATATTTTAAGCATTTTTCAATTCCTTTTATTCTTTTGAGAATTTACATTGTACTTGCGATATACAAGGCATTTATTTCTTCAGGAATTAATTTGATTATAATTTTTTTACTGCAAATATTATGTCTGTGTATATAGAAAATAAGTAATTTATATCTGACAAGTATGCAAGAAGAATAACTTACATGTTTTCACTTCTTTTTTGTTTGGAAATAATAGATTAAATTTTTACTTATCCCTGAAAAGATATTATTATCAAATACTTTAGAAAACATGTTATACTATCCACAAGCTATCAGTATTTTCTTCGATAAGTGTTGAGATATTCATTCTTTTCCAATGCTGATAAAATATTTTCTGTCCCCCCTTTGTAATTCGCGGGAACTCGACAGTCTCGCACTATCAGAAGTTTGAGTGAACTGATTGATAAAATTCGTCTATCTTTTATGTTATAATCTTTACTTAAAGTACTTTAAAAAGTAGTTTGCTTTTTTTTTTATCTTCTCGGTAATTCCAGACAAAAAAAAAATGATGACTGTTATCTAAAAAAGTTTATTTTCTGAAATTTTTTTTAGTTTCTGTGAGTATGATATTTAACTATCTAACACATATGCATCTGCAAAAAAAAAAAAAAAAAAGAAAAAAAAAGTGTTAGCTATGTTGCTATAGTGAAGCACAATTTTTAAAAATCTTTTCTTTTCAAAAAAAGTAAAATAAAAGCATTGAGTGCGATTTGATGGAAACAAAATTTGTCAAATATTTAGCAATGATATCTTCGATGAAAATTTTTTATGATTTAAATATTTTATTAATTCTATTACTTGCAATTACACTGTTTGTAAGATTTCTTGCATGTTTAGTGATATTTTAAGAAGTGATTATTTTATTAATTTTATTTCTTGCATGTTTCTTTTTAAAGGAAAACTTTGAACCAAATGTATGCTGAAATCATAAAATATGTCATTCAGAATTCAAAATAAAAAGATGAAGAATATTTTTTTAAACTTTCCAGCATTTTTTCCCCTGATGTTTTAACATAAAAATGTTCTATTATGACTGCGAGAAATGTTTCTTCTCATTTTACATTGCTAATCTGAACTGTCCAAGAACGGATCTTGTCCAACTACATTATTTATCCGAACTGTCCACGAATGGAGTTTCTCCATGTTATCTTTAATTCAAATTTTTAATCCTTTTCCGAATGCTGTATAAGTTTTGGAAAAGTTTCTTGTAAATACAATAGTGTTACTCATAGATAATAATCAATGATAATCTACGAAAAACTGCGACGCTTAATATTATTCTTGGCTGCAGTTAGGAATAAGATTTTGATGTATTTGAGAGAGTCGTGCGTAATTTAGTTTCAAAAAATCAATAATTAGTATTCAATGTAATCAAATTCTATATTAAAAAAAATATTCATTTAATTTCATATAAGTCTCTCTCCATTTGAATGAATATAGAAAAGTATGTCTTATGTCGTTAATTGGAGAAGCAAACGCTGATAATATTTTGAGTGCTATCAATTTTAAGTTGGCATTGGCTGTAGCTTATTTAAACATAAAAAGTAAGTAATAATAATAACTAAACTAAGAGAAAACTTACAACAATATTTTTAATTAAATTAATTAAACCATAATACTTAGAAAATGTATGGTATTGTAATTAAACTTTCTAGATTCAAAACATATAGAATGACGGTATTATTTATAGATACTATCTTGATTTCTATGTGTATAAAATTTAACTTAGTTCTTAATTGGTTGTTTTTTTAAGTCGGCAATTCAAACTTCTGAACATTATATTTTACTACGTGACTTCTTAGATGCATGTGCGCAATGTATTTTACCACGAAAACTTTTTTACAGTATTAATTTTAATTAAAATATTGATCTGTGTTCATTAAATGACACCGTATTTGAGTTATCCATTTCTTAATCAATTACCAATCAAAATACTTAGATTTTGATTCTCAGATTTATTCAGATTCTTCATTTATCAGTACATTACAGTATTGTATTTCTAATTAAATGTTTAAATTCTGATTTTCTTAGTTCTGTAATTTAAATTATAGTTTTAATTTTTAAATCAGCTATACATCTCTTTTTTGCTCGTAGTGTTACATTACAATTTAAACGAAATATAATTTAATTTGATGATTTGCACTACATATTTTCTCATGCGATTGTGAATCACTTGCAACGATGCAAAATTGTTAATTTATATGAAGAGTTATCAAAGTTTTTTTTCACGGTACCATAATTTAAGGAATCTTATTCTTGTGCATTTTAATTATCAAACCTTCCTTAAACTCCTCCATCGTATTGTATGTTTTATAATGTATATTTGGAACTGTTACCTGTTTATATGAATGTCTATGTCTAAACTTATCGAACATAGATTTTGCATTAATCTACACTGATAATTATGTATAATAGTGATAAAATAACAAACATTCTTTGAAACTGTCATCATAGTGTATGTATTGTGTTTTTCAAATTGTTTATCTGTGATAAAACAACTGCAATGCCATCTGCATACATTTAAACATTTATCTTTAACGATAACGTATTCATTTAAAGGAAGTCACTGTTGCATGACAAAATTAATCGTGCATTTCATTTAATATCAATTGCAAATTGTCTTATGTTTTTCCTCTTCAAAATTTGCACTGAATATCAAAACATGGTACGTATATTTGATGTGTTTCACAAAGATATGAATTAACTCCTTATATGTGCCGGATATTCTGCAAGCGAATCATAAGTTCTAAAGTTCCAAATATTTCTTGCCTGTTTTCATCATAGCTGCACTGTGATTTTTTTTTTTTTGTGTGTGTGTGTGTGTGTTTGTTTATTTCTGTTATGACTCCACTACACGCAAGTATAAATTATGTAAAAATGAATGAAAGGCTTGCATAGTGATTATTTTTTAAACTGTCTCTTTATTTTCATATTTGTCATGTCTCTTTAAAGCAACAAACAGTAGATATAAAGTATACATCCAATGTTTGTTGCAATTATTACAAAATTGCAATAAATTGTGTCTAATTAATAAACACTAATTTTTATCTTGCCCTATCTAGGCTATTCGCTGCCACAAAAGACCAGAAGTCCACCTGTCTTTGATACCAATTATTCCATCAAAGGAGTTCTTCTCCTTCCCTATGCTGAAATCAGGGAACCCTTCGCAGCCTTCTACGATCAGCAGAACAAGAGAAGTCGCATTGATTATTATGGAAGTGAGTAATACCCAATATTGCTCGTCAAATACTTACAAGAGCTATAAATTTAGTTTAATTTCACCTTAATTATTTGAAGGTCAAATAGTAATTGAATATTTAATTATTTTTAAGTTCATTTTAGGGTTAACTCATTTATATCTGCTAACAGAATAATCCGCACCTGGCGGCTGTTAGTTATCGCCTACTGCAAAATAATACGTTGAACATAGTCGAACGCATATTGCTTCTTAGTTTGAAATGACCGCGGTGGCTTGGTGTTAAGGTCTCGGTTTCAGATTCTGTGGGTTTCAGGTTCGGGACCCGATTCCACCGAAGAACCATCTTGTAAGTGGGTTTGGTGCATGTTAAATCCGTTGGAACCAAACGTCCTCCCGTTGGTATAGTGCGGAACTTTGGAGAGGGCCCTAGCCTTAGGTTTGGCAAAATAGTCATAGTGTTACTTTAAAACGTGAAGTTAATATAACCAACCTAAACTAATCTTAGCTTGTTAAAATTGATAGTCATTGTGCACTGATTATTCCTCTTATGGATTCAAATTAGTTAACTCCTTCAATCACTAAAAACGTTAGCTAAAAATAGCTTTAGAAGTTAACATTTTATTAAAATGGCGGTACAAAAATATACCTTAGAAACTTAAGTACTATCATTCTACAAAATATCAGATCAGATTTAAAAAGATCAAACCGGCATTTTAATAACTGACTTCTATACTGGACTGGCTGGCCAAAGTACAATGTTTTCGCTTTGATTTGGGTGATTTAAAAATAAATCGATTTTGGGTTCAGAATTCTGATGAAATATTACATATAAATGATTTGTGAAGATCCTGAAAATATTGTGTGTGTGTGTTTTGTAATTTTTTGAAAACTAAATCGAAACTTTAAATATCTTTTTATATTTTATTTACTTTCAATTTTTTATATTTTCTATTTTTACAAATGAAAAAATAAAGGGAGCAAGATTTAATACGGTATTCATATTTTACGTAATATATTAATTTAAAAGTCAGTTCTTGGTATTTAGACATGATTAAAAAGAAAATCAAGGTAACTTTTACTGTTAGATTGATGCAAAAATAATCTCAGTCCCTACCAAATAAAGTACTAATTTTGAAATAATGCGTGAACGTTTATCGAGGATTTCTATTTTATTCCACAATAATATGCTATAGATATTTGCTACTTCATTATCCCATATTCTTGGAACTTCTGGCCTTATCAACAATAAAATTGAACTTGCATACGACTTCACTGTACCATTATCAATATGACGTATCCATTCAAAAAGTTTTGAGGAAGCGAAAATAAATAATAGTTTGTTAGCCCAAAATTCGGCTTATGATGATACATGTAGTATTATTTCTAGATAAATATAGCCAGTAATATTTTATGAATCAATAAAACGTGATTTAGAAACGTATTTTAAAATTATTTCTAATTCAGGGTATTTATGTTAACGTTATTTTATTTAATTTTACTAACATTTAATAATCCGTATTAAAATGAACTAAAAATTATCCATATCTTTATAATCAAATCAAATCAAATCAAGCCATAATTTCCTTTGAAAACTTTCAGCTTCATAAGTGATTTGTGTTGGTTCATCACGTTTGCTTCAGAATATTTTCTTTTTATCTGATCGCGGTTCAAAATTACGAGGTCCGTCCCAAAATAGCCCTAGTGTTGCTTTAAATATAACTTAACCAAACCAAATTAGGATCTTTTGAACTGAATTTATGGTAAATAATGCATTTTTATGCTACATTGTTATAATTTGTTTTAAAAATGGGTCGGTTTTGGGTGTAAATCGCTGGTTTGATACGCTGCTTTCTTTAAATTTATTTCACTTAATATGGAATTCCAATACGAAGCTTTTGAAAAAATCCCCAACGTTTATAGATGTTTACTTTGGTTGATAAATGAAACAAAACCTTCCTTTTTTTAATGCATTGAAATATGAAGATTCGAATAAGTTATGGCAATCATTTAGTCATCATCAACTTGAGATGATTGATCTAAATTATGATAACCTTTCAGAGAAAGATCTGAAAAAAGTAAGTTGATAATTTATTTAATCATCAACACCATAAACTACATGTATCTTTTTGTAATCGCTAACAGTTTTCTTTTCTTTGTGAAAATATAAAAGATAAAATATGAGGAAATTTCTTTTTCTCGTTCTGTATTAAAATTCCGCACCATGTTAACAACTTTAAAAAAAACTGTGTTCACTGTTCGTAGACAAAAGAAATAAAAAATCTGATAACCAACCTCAAATGAAATAAATCGATGCCTAGCAGAAAGAATTCAAAAAATAGATGAAAGTTTTGCTTCTGAATAAGCAATTATTTTTGTATTAATCTAATAATTTCATTTTTCGGTGTTAGAATTGCGAAATAACAACGGAAAGAGTATCAGAGAATTCAAATTCTGATTCTTATCTTAAGAGAAATTTGAAGACCAAAATAGAACCTTTCATTTTTCTTATTAAAACACATGAAAAATTTTGTAGCATTACGTTTGAAATATTGTTGTCGAAAACACTGTTATTTTTAATATTTAGAAATATTATCCTCCCATTTATTTGTCCTTTCTCTTTTTTTTTTCCTCTTTAATACCCTCCAAAAAATAATATAATATTCGTCAAAAATATTCCCTACCAATTTAAAAATACTTGTGAAACTATTTTTATCTATTCATAAGCATAGTAGCTTAAAAATGATACACACAATACACGAGAAATTTCGTTTGTGATCAAATTAAAGTTTTCTATAAAAATTTCGCTAAATCGATCGGCGGGGAAGTCTGTTTCTCCATCCTTGCTTATGTGTCCCTGACAACTCAACAATGCAATGAGTCAGACTGGTGAAATTTGGTCTAAAATATCGCCATTTCATGTAGAACAGATACGAATGATGGAATTAAGGCGTAAAGAAGTTTATATATGTTATATTTAGCCTTAAATACAAAGTGCTGAATTATTTAAAATATCGTACCCTATTTTATAAAATTATTAATCATATTTTAGAACAAATCCATCTATGGATTAACTGCCTATACATGTGCTTACGTTAGCGGACGCAAAATAATGCAAAAATGCAATAAATAAATGGAATGGTTACAATTTAATATATATTTACATTAAAACTGTAGATTTTATTTACATTAAAATTGTAAATTGTAGATGTTGTATTAAAATAGAGATTACATTAGAATTGTATTTAATTTTGGACTGATTAAAAACTACATTTATCAATGGATAGACTGTCCATTGTATGGAGAAGCGATTACTCAAAACACGAGCTAAATAGATGAAAGTTTTCATGTGCTAACTCTAAAACTGTGGATCTCAATAAAATCTTGGCTTCAGGTAAAGGAAGAGAAGAAGTCCAATCTGAAAATTCAAAACTTTCCACCATACTTGACAACTTAACACATAATGTGTCGTATTATGTAAATCAAGAAGAGATCTTCCCAATGGCCTTATTGGCATCTGTTAGACCTATTACGTTAAAATTGTTTTCAGTATTGCTTTTGCTTAATTTCTGGAATTAGATGTAGAAATTCGGAATTTCCAGATTAAGAAATTTCATCTATAAAAAATTTAATTAATTAATTTGAAATTTCTAAAAAATTTTAATAAAATATAACATCACAAAACTTCTGTAATAAGGTACATTCCACTTTACAAAATTTTGAAATATATATATGTGTGTGTGTGTCTTTTTTTTAGATACTGTACAGACGTACCAGAGAGCCGACATGGGCGATTTTGGCGTCAGTTACAAAATCGCTTACATGCCCGACGAAAGCGGCACACCAGTGCGCACTTGCTTTCAAGTGAATGGATCAAATGAGAACCCTGTGGGGATCCAGAGTATCATTCCTGATTTGAGTGTATTCGGTGTAAGAAAAATCATTATTTATTTTACTGCAAATTTCCAATTCGTTTACATGCCTATTTACCTTAAAATATCCGCTCAAATTCAGCTCATTAGTGGTGACATGCAATGGCTTATTCGGTTGATGAATGGTTGAGGAAGTAAATCGGCTGGAAAAAAGTTCTAACTTCTGCCTCTGCTCTTAACGACCATTATTCTAAAACAAGTAAAATGATGCTCATTTAGCAGTGATTGCTCACAGAGGTCAAGTTGGAAGATGAAGGTCTTCCTTCATGCGATACACAAATGGTACCAGTTTTCCTCGATTCCTCCTCAGTAAGGCTAACTATTCTTATGTTGTTACATCGGGTATCGTCTTGCCTTGTGCATAATGACGCAGGTTCTTTGGATTAAAATAATTTAATTTACAGTTAAAAGTCGCAATTCACTTTTCAATGATAATTTTTTAAATGACAGTAAAAACCATATTTATATAACTGAAAACTCAATTATAATACAGTACGAATTATATTTGAGCGTGAATTGTAGATATCTCAGTGTACCATAGGTTTTGGTACGTTCAGTATCTCGGCCAATTTTGAAACTGAACTCCAGATCAGTTACATACCTGGTGAGGTGAGAAATCGAAAATTCTGGAAATTTTCTTGTGTCTTGAAATGAGACTTCCTATTTCCCGATCAAGCATTTGATCATTAACACAAAATCACCGCAACGACATATTAGTGCCAAACCATGTTTTTATATCAATGACACGAAAATACTTGAAGATGACTATGATCAGCAGAAGATGTCACATTTCTGCTTGATTTGTGGATTTGGCTGGATATATTATACCAAGTTGGAGTAGAAGTCCCACCTAAATCACTATTGTGGAGAAATTTTATTTCTGTTAATTTTTAACTCTTTATTTAAAGACTATTTTTTACAATTCTAAAGTTATACCATTTCCATACTCTTTTAGATTTCAAATATTTGCTATGAAATAACTTTTAAAAATTAGAAAGCTCACCAGAAAAAACAAAAACAACAGGAATTGACTCAAGTGGTTCATAAATAAATTCACTGCGTCATGGTGAAATAAATTGCACGAAATCAGTGGCAGTCGCCAAAAGGTAAGTGACGTTAGTCGCCATCCACGTTTAGAAAGATTAAATGGCGCCCAGGGTATAACATTATTATGATTATAATTGCTTCCTCCTGCTACAGGGTGTTTCAGTGAACCGTTTCAGAACTTCTAAGAGGAGTAGGGTACATCCTGACAATTCGAAATCATAGAGCAATGTGGGGTCGGAAATGCTTTCCTGAAGCGGTGTTGTACACAGAAGCACCATAAAGAAAAGAGACCGTAAATGAGAAATCGTTTTAATAATACATGAAAAGAAGCATGTGTAAAGTAAGTGTTCGAAGTTTCTTCCACGGGCTACAATGCACGCCTCACATCTCCGACGCATGGACATCCGAACATTCTGGAACACTCCAGGCATATCTCGAATCTCTCCGGCAGCTACTGCGATTCTTGCAACGAGCTCCTCAGCAGTATCAACAGGGGTGTTATAAACTAGCGACTTCATATGACCCCAGAAATAAAAATCAAGACATGATAAGTCTTGTGACCGAGCAGGCCAACGCACAGGACCCCCACGTCCGATCCACCGTTGACCAAATGTGACATCCAGGTAGTGACGGACATCTCCACTATAATGGGCAGGGGCTCCATCGTGTTGGAACCACATTGTCTGTTGCGTCGATGCACAAATCTGTTCATCTCTCAAAAGTTGTGGCAATACTTGCTGCAGAAAGAGTAAGTACGTAGGTCCGGTTAGACGACCCAGTAACAGGTAAGGTCCAATGAGGTGATATCCCACAATACCGGCCCATACATTGACAGAAAATTGATTCTGTGCTGCACGACGTCGTATTGCATGCGGGTTCTCGACCGCCCAGATATGGTCGTTATGCGTGTTGAAAATTCCTTCCCTTGTGAAGGATGCCTCATCGGAAAACAACACTTCAGCAGGAAAAAGGGGATTTGTAGCACATTTTCCCAGGTACCACTGTGCGAAAGCAATATGAGGTACATAATCCTCCGGTTTCTGTGTCTGGACACGCTGCACGTGAAACGGATGCATGTCTTCTGCTCGGAGAATCCTCCAGAAGCTGCAATGGGAAACCCCAACTGCGTTTGCTACACTTCGTGTACTCGTTCTTGGATTCCCCTGTACATGCTGCAGCACATTCTGTTCGGCGTCTGCAGTCCGTGTTGTTCTTACCCTGTCCCTGTGAGCTCTTTCTAATGAACCTGTCTCAGCTAACCTCTGGTGCAGTCTTGCTAAGAAATTATGACTAGGAGTACGCCTCGTCGGATATCGTTCCGCGTACAAACGCTGTGCGGCTGGCCCACTACAATTTGCAGCCCCGTATGCCAAATGCATATCGGCTAACTCTGCGATCGTGTAATCATCCATCCTACTAACTTGGCATTCTTGTGCGAAATGAAGATTCCCTGCACGAATGCTCGAACTTTTCGCACAACGCCATCTACCGCGTCAGGAAAGCATTTCTGACTGCTCATGGGTATATGATTTTGGTTCGTCAGGATGTACCCTACCCTTCTTAGAAGTTCTGAAACGGTTCACTGAAACACCCTGTATATGTTTAGAAATCAACCTAAATGCACTAATGCTTTATTCCCATGGTACCTCATAAGACCGATGTTTGGGGCATCTATTTCTCCCTTGGTTCTCGCGAGTTCGCAAATTGTACAGACTAAGTCTATGGCAAAGGATACCGACGTGCTCTGATTGGTTTAAACCTTGGCATCTTTTTGGCAATGTTTTTTGGCATCTTTTTGGCAAACTCGCTCCCGGCCCTAGGATTATAATTGTTTGGACTTATTACTTTTAGAATGAGTGCACCAAGGTCTTCTCTCGCTTTTGTACCACTCTGAAAATTCAATTTTTTTCCATGATTTGCAATAGCAGATGCATCAGAATATTCATTTATATGCTAATTTTTGTTTATTAAATGTTGTGAGCATTTCAAAGACGTACAGATAGTTTATTGTTGAGTTCATTCATAGGTATCTCAGTCGGATAATATTTTATTAACTGTTTAGATTTATTTCTTCCGTTACGTAATAAATATTTTCTTGTTTTTTTATTTTTTCGAAAGTTGGTATCGTGGTATCTAAGAATTAATTAATTTATTGGTTTGAGGCTTTTAAATTATGGTTATTTCTTTATTAATCCAGACGGTTCACACTATGCCATGGGAGTGTTGGAAATTCAAAACCGATCGTTAATTCGAAAAATCTCTCAAAATTGACATTGGATGGTGTAAAAAGTTAGGTATACAACCCATTCTAATTCCTATCGTACCATTTTTTATGGGCGTTATGTGAATGAGGATAGAAAGGAAGAGGTTTTGAGTGTGTATTGGGCGGCTTTGGTATCAAGATTTTCAAATTTCAGAAAATGCTTCAAAGAAGCTATAAAGTGAAGCTGGCATGAAATGCTTGGGAATTATTCTTAATGATTCGTATTAATTCTTCTTTCGAACTTAAATGGTGAGATAAAAAATAAAATGGTAGGAAGAGCCTCTCCTCCATTGATTGAGAATAACTGGTTACTGAGTTAATCACTCACTAGTTGGATTTCCATAAATACATAAATAGTCGAGTGGAATCTTGATTGTTGTTGAATCAATACTAAACTGGTAGCCAGACATCTCAATAATTCGGTGCGACTACCAAAGTGTTTAATTGCAAGTTTGATATCAACTATTTTTGTATTTTTTCGTTATATTCTTCAATTAAATCTGTCTTATTTTACAAAATGAGAAAAAAAAAAAAGAACAAGTGGGGGGGGGAAGAAAGAAAGTGAAAAGTTGTAGTTTGTACTGCGGCCTTCGATTCGGTTGTTTATCACCGAAAAAGTACTTCCCAGTGAAATCAAAGGGAGTGAGTGTGTGTTGATGTCGTCTTTATTTAATCGTTGAATGACCGCTTGAAAAAAAATGACCTCTGTGATAACCACTGAGAGATCGATGATCGATATCAAAAACTAATGAAGAAATATTTTATTTAATCGCTGTTTATAGAGATTAAAATCTTCTAATGTTTCTGTGAAATTTCAGTTTATTTATTACTAAACCTTAGGACATTTTAAGCTTAAAATAGCTACATAATAAGTCGCTTCATAAATATTAAGATAATGTACATTCTTGATTATTTTTTATATAAAAAATAAGAATCCTATCTAATAATCTTTTGCTAATAATAAAGATGAATATGCGTGGGTGTCTCTCTGAATCAGGTTTTCTATATACCAGGCCATTTGATCTACATTTACCAAATTTGGCGTATATGTACCTAGAAAGGTTGAAACATGCACCTTGGAGCGAGTTTTTAAAAATTCTTAGTTAAACATTAAGTTGAATTTTGGATTTTTTCCTTGATAACTTACTAAACTATTATTACACAAATATAAATATTATGCCTCTTCAAAATTTTCTAAATTTTGGCATTTTTTTCCGTAGTCCCATATTCAAAATTGTGCCCTGGTTGCTTTTAAATCCTATAAAGGGAGCAAATAAATGACTGAAATGACGTGGAAATCTGGAAAGTCAGATGCTGGTTTTATCATTGTCATTTGATCAAAATTTAAATTTTGAGGTCAATCCCAAAATTGTTTTGTGTGCTTCAAAATAGATATTTAATATAACTAAATTAAACCAGACATGGACGTTATTAATCCATACAAAAATACTTGAAATCTATTAACTTTAAAAAAGTACTGTTATTATTTGTTGAATGAAAACGGCAACGATAAGGGGAATGTGTCCAAAATTTGCTAATTATTAAATAAAGGAGAAAAATAGCATCATGGAATTTAAGCTTTAAATGTCTTACTTGTGAATGATGTATTAGAAAATTAATACTTGGGGGCGGGGGGAGGGGCTATATCAAGATTTTATTTTGTAATTTCTCTTAAAATTGGATGTTGAAAAGAAATGGAGGATAAGGCTACCATTGATTACGCATCTGGGATTAATATAATTTCATATAAAATAAAAAGGACAGAAATGTTTGGAGACTGTTTATTTGGTTTTCTTAATTATTTTATTTATTTTTTTAATTCTTGAATATTTTTCCCAGTATGTTAAAGACGCCGACTGCTACGAACAAAATTCTCTGTATCCTTATAAGCCCAATGATGACTTATGCGAACTTTGGCAAGCTGTGAACTCAGTTGGTGATAAAGAAAATAAGTACAGTATGTACATCAGCAAAACAACTGGAGCACCAGTCCACTACGTTATGAGAGGTTACAATAACCTTCTTGGATCTCATTACGATAAGTACGAGCTCTACTATTCCAGCTACGAACCTGGAAGCGTAACAGACGATGACTTTGAAATTGACACAAGTAAGTGTAAACGTTTATTCGTTTATTAATGGTACTGTAATTTGATAAATAAACAAGGAAATCGGTACATATAATTGCCCATCGCTGTTTGCAACGCTGGACGATGTTAGAAATATTTCTACTCTCAATCCATCTCTATAGGTTACAAAATCCCAATTTCTGTTTTGGTGTATAGCTACGGAGACAAGTATTTTTTTTCCACTTGAATTGACTAATTTATATATTTTCTAGTAAGGAATAATAAAAACGATAAAATAAAGTGCCACAATGAGAAGCGTTATATAATATATTTATTCTACACTGGCGTCCAAAATTAAGATCACAAACACGTTTTTCACACACATATACGTATATATATATTTAATACAAAGTATTCCAACTTTCTCTTTTACAAAGAAAGAGTTTTAAGATGTATCGCATATAAAAATATTTGGGAGAAATATTAAAAATTTCAAAAATGCTTATATATGATTATTTGAAATTCATTGCATATGTGTAAAATGCATCTTTTTGTATTGTTTGTAGAATTCTAAAAACTCAAGTTGAGTCAAATTCTAGAAAGATAAAAAAACTAGCACATACCTTGACCTTTTAGATATTTCTGCTTTCCCTACCACGAAATATGAAAATCTTGCAAATGCTAAAAGAAATTCACCGTTTCCAAACTATATCCTTGAGTTGCATGGTTATAATGAAATTTAAACCGGTTTTCTTTCAATTGTTTTATGGAAATCCTTCTGCGTGAAATACATTTAAGCTTCTGTGTTTGTTTTTCTTTTGCATCCGTATCTTTTTTTCCTTTGATATTACGAGTTCGGAAGATAAAATTTTTATTTTAGTAAAAATTGACAAATATTTTTAGAATTTCTTGCTAGATTCGAGAAATTGGTTTCAAAATAAAATAACTTGTAATGTTGGAAATGCCATTCTTTCTAACAGTAAACATTTTATTGAAGGAAAAAAAATCTTCTGTGATTTCTTTCTGACGTTTTGTTTTTAAATTCCTTAACTGTTTTTAAAATTTTCTCCTTGTCAACTCTTTTCTAACATAATACTTTTTTTTTCAATTGTATTACTTGAAGTGGAAATATTCGATGCTTTAAAATTAATTGTCCGTTAATTATTACGCATCGTATTTAATATATACAACCATTATTGCGTTAACAATAATTATAAATATATCAAATAGGTTAATTTCGTATTATCAAAATATCCTTTGAACCGCCTTTAAAATTAGACATGAGAATAACTTAATCAATAATGCTAGTCATACAGCGGCTTTTATTAATACACTTGTTTAGAGATTGATTATATTTTTTTTTTGTAATTAGATTTCTATAAATTTTTTTCACCGTAAAATTTAACTTTAATAAATCGTTAGAAAACGAAATATATGGATAAGATAGTGCATGAAGTTGTAATAAATGAAAGTATAATAAAGTTAAAATATTGAGGATTTCAATTTAGTTCCAACATTGTATTTTGGAATGTTTCTTTTAAAAAAAGTTAAATCTTCTGATTTTGATGCTGTAGAAATGATAAATACCAATTGCTAAAAATAATAATACTCCTTGCATATATATATATATATAATATTATCCTCTTCTCTTTCCAACAGATTGTTCACCGGGAATATTAGTTGTATTTACTTTCATTTAAATATTTTATACATGACTTGATATTCATAGTTGTCTTTAAAAATTTGTTTTTTTCTGATAATAAAATTAAATTTAAAATAATTTTAAAATCCGAACTTTAAAATAGTTATAATTTTTATAAATTTCGAATTGGGTTGAATATTTAAACAATGTTATTTTAATAACCTAGCACGTAGATTTATTGTGTACATGAACTTTCATTATTGAATTATATAGCTGTTACAGTGAAAACCCGAAATTAGTCAAAACGTGAATTCACTAAGGAAAACGCGTTCTAACTGACAGCGCCAGGAAGAACCCGAATAAACAAGGGAAAACGCGTTCTCACTAACATCGCTAGGGACAACAGTTTTATTCGTGTTTTGACTGACTTGTTAGACAAAATTATTTGCATCTATCCAAAATTATTTTATTAAATTATACTTAGTAAAACAGTATTTGAGGAAAAGGCCTATCATTTAAGAAAAATAATTTATTTGTTTCTGTTTAAAGCAGAACCGTTATTTACAAATTATTTATTTCGACAAGGCAAACTACTGTGACACTTAGAATTACAAAGAGAACCATTTTTCATACAGAAACATCTCTTTGAAGTACAGTGCTTTTTACAAGAACTGTGGACCAACACTTGTCCAGTTCCTATAGCTCCTTTTCTTGTTGCTGTTCTCAAAGAAATTTCCTGATTCGGTACTTGTTCTTTAGTCAAGAAAAATTGCGGCAATACATCGAATTCAGATCTAAAAATCAGTGAATATGCTAAACTTTTGTATCGAACTTGCACCCTGAATAGATGTAATCTACTTTATAAAGACTCTTAAAATTTAAAGTTAATATAAATTGAATGAATTATATTTATTGAATAAATATTGAACAAATTAAGTTTAAATATCATTTCTTACCTCGAATACAGTTTGTTCAACTCCATCTTTCGTACCAATTTTGTACAGGCCATCTTTATTTTTTTCAAGCATTGCACCTAGGGATTGCAATACCGGACCAAAATTTCAATACCGGTATTCGGTATTTTTTAGATCTTAATACCGGGATACCGGTTTTAATACCGGTAGTAGAAATTTTAGAAAAAGAAAGAAAACACAGGCGTTTCTTTGTTTTATTTGCCAGTTTTAGAAGAGAGTGTAAATATCACAAAAAATAATTTGTAACTTATAAATTATAACAGTATATAAAGAATCACAGAAAAGTAAAGAAACAACTTATTTATTTAAATCACAAAAAAATTGTAAATATCATTATCCAGTCTGTGATACTGATACAAAGTTTTGAAATGTGATCTTAAAAAACATAATGCATTCATTATACTGTCATTAAGCCTGAAAAGTAATTTTGTGTAAAAATTACCAGCTGTCTAATACTCACTTTCGGCATCTACGCTAGTGGGTGATACTGTTAGCAATGCGCGATTCACTTTTTCCAAGTATTTACCTCTAAATCTTCAAATAAATCAATTTCTCTTCGGATGGTTTTGGATATAGCTGATTTCTGTATTGTATTTTGATTCGTTGAATTTTTTTTATTTATCGCTAATTCTAATTTTTGTTCAAGAGACAATTCCTTTTCACTATCGGCATTAGTGTCATCATAATCTTCGATAACTGAACAGAATTCTTTTGAATGTGGATAGGTTTGTGGGTAAAAAATGCTAAGAAAATTGACTAAAAACTTAATCAGATTCGAATTGATTATTTTCTTTTCTTCTTTTTCATTTTCATTTTTAAAATCATTTTAATTATGTAAATACCGTAAGACATTTTCTATTTCGGTGTGCCTTTCTTCTGTGCGATTTTTCAATGTAATATATAATTATTCAGATAGTAATGTGTGCTGCAACATGAAATTTAGTGTTGCATTAGCTGTTAATAAATTAAAATCTCTCCGACATAATGCCTCTGTAGTCAGTTTTATTGGAAGTAGAGATGATATAGTTCTGGATATTAAGTCGAATTCACTATCTGAAAAATTAATTTACAGATTTAAGTCGATTATTGCTTTTTGGATTTGATTTCTCAGTTTCAAAAATCGGTCCATCATTAGGAGTAAACTGTTCCAACGTGTTTTAGAATCTAATATTAGCATATATTCTGTTTTATTTTCGGTTAGTATATATTTAAGTAATATATCCTTTTTATAGGGGAACGTTTGAATATCTTAACAATTTTTCGAACTTTCTAAATTATAGGAAGCAATTCTTGATGGGTTAATATTTCATCCTCATTAGCAATATTTTTTTCAACAATTACATTGTCATTATCTTCATTGTCAATATCACTCTCATTCTTACTCTCTTCAATGTCAGAATCCGAAGTTTCTATATCCAAAGTATTTGGATTCTTCTGTTCTTTATTTTTTTGGTATAATACATCTATTACTCCTAATTGAATTCTATGTGCATAGCACAATTGCTGATTTGCACCAATCAACTTTCCAACTTGTTTCATAACTATTGCTCCATTAATCTTTATGGATACAATATCTTCTTTCAGGGACAATCCATGTTTCGCTAATTTAGATTTAGGCAATTAGTTAAGCCATTAATTAGCTAATTAATTTCGCCCGTTAGGGAGACATAAAAACAAAAACGTATACTACTTTGCTATGTTGGCGATCCCTGAACAATTTAAACAATTACAAGACAATTTTAAAAATTTCTAGTAAATACCGAAAAACCGGTATTTAAACTTGTGAATACCGGTATTACAAAATTGCACAAATGACTCAAAATACCGGTATTCGGTATCCCGGTATACCGGTATTGCAATCCCTAATTGCACCGATGAGATTTCGCAAATCAGCTTTTGCTCTATCATCATCTGGAATGGGAACAACAACATTACCTCCAATATCAACCTCAGGATGTGTTGCATGAGAGATCTTTTTCATTCGTTTTTCTTGCTTTATTAAATTTTCTTTGGCTTCCTTTCTAATTAGAAAAATGTTGGTCGATTTATTAGCAAGTATATGCTCCCCTGATTGTGCTTGTTCAGTTTCTTGTTCTTCTGCATTTATATCCTCGAAAATTTTCTAAAGTTCATCCTCGTCTTCGATAGTTTTTATAATACCTGATGGCAAAGTTGAGGTTGTCATTCCAACTCTTGTTCAATCCCAAACATAGCTTTGTATGGTGATTGTTTAATTCCTGAATGTGGAGCTCTGTTTTTCATGAATTGGACAAAACGAAGACCGTAGGACCACTTTGTAGTTTTATTATCCTTCATCCATGAAGCCAACATATTTTATACGTCTTGGTTGGCCCTCTCTAACGAACCCTGCGACTGACTGTGACGAGGCTTCCCACGAACAATCTTCAATTCTGGCCAATACGTACATAACTGCTCTACAACTGAATTTACAAACTCTTCCATTATCAGATTGCAGTATATAAAGAGCCCCAAATATCAAACAAAAAAAAATCAAGTACTTGCAACGCAACCTCTTCCGCTCTTTTGCTCTGAAGTGGTCGTAGTAACAAAAATTTTGTTAAATGGTTCTGGTAAACTATAATAAAAATAAATTCATTATCTGCCTGAGATTGCATGTCAATCAAATCCACTTGGCAGCGACCATTCATTTCTGAGTGAATGATAGGTTTAGAAACCAAACCTTTCCTTTTAAAAAAATTTTTTATTGACATGTTTCATACATTGATAAAAAAAAATTGTATCTTCTCAGTGGTTATATTAGCATATTTTCTTGAAGTTTCAATTTTAAGTCTGTTTCTACCACCATGTCCTATGACCACATGTGTATTTTCGATAACGTCAAAAATTTCTTCAACTGGTAAATAATATTTTATGGGCTTATTTGAAGAAATCAACTTTTTTACTCCACTAATTTCAAGAATGTCAAACCTTTTTAACTTGCGGTACTGAACGGAAGTCTTGCTAACGGCAGATTTTGCTTCTTCAACCTCAGATAATTGAATGTTGTATTCATCACGTGTAATAACATTCAAACTATTCTGTTTTTTCTGTAACAACTGTAATTGGTCAAGAAATCTATTTTTCCGTTTTTTAGCGCAAAAAGCGTTAACATTTTCTTAATTCATCGTAAATGAATCAACCAGCATAAACACGCTCCAACAAGAATAAAAGTGGACGACTGCACTTTCTTTTGAAAATTTCACCCACAAGAAATATAGATTCGTACGGTTTTAACTGGGCAAAATTGTAAATAACTAGAGAAAACCCTTTAAGATAGAGAATTTCGATTTGTTATAAGGTATAAAAAGTTAGTTTATATATTACACTTTAAATTTTTTTTGAAAAAATATTTAATTATGTTTAAAATTTTATTTTAGGCATAGAATGCGGTAACTTTCCTGGTCCAGGAGTTGAAAGAATGGTATTTAACAACCCAATGATTGAGTTTATCAACAACGAAGACACGCACGTTCACGAGAGTTTTGAAGACTTCAAGGAGAAGCATGGAAAAAGCTACTCAGATCCCACCGAACATGAAAGCAGAAAAAATATTTATAGACAAAATTACAGGTAAGCAAATTTTCCGACGCTAAACTATTTTCCATATTAAATTTTATTGAATATTTTTTAAAAATATTTTTATATGGTACGTTTATTATCTGGGATAATGCTAATACATCTGAATCAAATAAAAATGCATATAAAAAAAAACCATGTGGTTTTGTAAAATAAGCTGTGTGCAGTTGAAGTGATAGAGAGCACTGTTGAGATCGGCAGATAAAAACGGTCCGTATGTCCTCACTGATGAAATTACGTTTATACTTCATGCATATTTAACACCAACAGTTTTCGTCTTTGAATCGGTATATACAATAGTTCAGCAAAGTCTGTTATCTTGTTTTAGCGTCTAATGATTAAGACAATGTTTTAAAATATTTTTTTTTTAATTATGAGATTTTTTTTATTTATTGACATTTTTTTAATCGAATTCCGGCAAAGATTAATGAGTTGATGTCTGCAATTTTCATTATATTCTCGTTTCACGTGACACTTGGACGCCTTTTTTCTCTCTTTCTTCGTTCATATACTTATTTAGTATTTGGCGATGCATTTTCCTTTTTGTAAGTAGATCACCGTTTGTTTCAATGCAATTTTAATGATTAGTAAGATCGGTGCACAGATTCTTTCGTAGTTCAGTAAAGAGGGATACAGTTTTATTGTCCAGAATTGATTTACTCCATATAATGAACACTTTTTATTTGTACTCAAACGTCGCCAGTTTCCCATTATTTCAGCATATGCGATGACCATCAACAATCCATAAGGGCAGACTTTTTAGCGAAGAGAAAGTTAGTGTAGGTGAAATTGCTTTTTCATATGGACAGCTTTATATTTCATTATCAAGATGCTGGAATTCCGCCGTGATAAAGTTTTAAACGACAATTAATATTTCATAAAGAATGCCATTTGTAATAAAGTTTTTTAATTCACAGATTTCCAGATATTTTTGATGACTTGTAATAATATTATTTATTTATAACTAAAGTGTACTTACTATACACGTTATTTTTTCTCCTATAGTATTTTGAAAATATATGTGTGAGATTTTCTGCTACAGCTTTCGGTAATTAATCTGATATATTGTTAAAGGATCAAACCATCTAGAGGGTAGATCTTCTAATTTTTGATAATCACCATGGTATGAAATCACTTGTCTATCAAGAGATATTAATATTTGAAATGACGATTCACAATTTTTTTTTAGCAGGCCTACATATCGAATAGCCGTGCGTTCAGTAATTTTTTGTAAGATTTGTTGCTAGAACTTCATTCTGAACTTCCTCCAGCATCTCATACACAGCTGTGTCTAAAATAATGGAACACCATTTCATCCAAGCAACAGCGTCAGAAACTATTAAAAACTATTTATTTATTTAAAACCCAACATCTATTGGATCAGATGGAGTGAATTCGTTTTTTGATTAACATAATCATCAAATGGGACATGGATGGGTTTTCTTTGCTCGGAGCGTGATCATTAAGGATCCGATGTACCAAAGTACTTTTCAGTGTCATGTGAAATCTAGGGTCCAAACTATCAGTTCTTGCTGGAAATAGACTTAAAATGGTTGGTTAATATATACCAGTTCCTAGACTGCCGCTGTGAATCTCATCTTAGTATTAATTGTTCTTTTAAGCATCTAATACAACAACAATAATCTTTTTATCCTCTTCCTTCTGCAATTTCTGCACATATTTCATAGCAAATTTTCTAGTTTGATCCCCTCTAATTGTTAATGTGTTTTGCTAAATATTTTAAAATTGACCTTTTCTCATGACCAGCCTGTATTAGATGTGCGATCACCTTAATGCGATCACCGTAAATGCTATTGTTTAATGAAAACATGAAAAAATATTATAAAATTGGAAAATTTAGTTAAACAGAAAGTTAATTAACATAACTTTAATCAGCTGGAGCGGCCAATCCAAAACGTTCCCGCATATTCTCCGATAAATGCTTGGTTTCTTTTTCTCGCATAAAATTGCAATCCTTGGCAAGGCCGCAAATATCTTGTGTGATATTGGCGAACAGTAGTTACAAAAATGAATATTTGGCACAAATTCAGCATTTTTACTGAATCTATTGTGCTAATATGCATTTTTGAATAAGTTCACACGAAAAATGATATGGTACTATAATTGTACTCAAAAGATCACTTGCCGAATTTTATTTTTAGGTTATTGCGATTACATGCATGCGAAAAGTACAGACCAACTGTCCGTCAACCGTTTGACGGATGCAGTTCAAAATTTGATAAGTTTCTTTATTTTAGATGCTAAACCTGTGTATCAAATTTTACCAACCTAGCTTTTAGCGTTTTTTAATTATCGAGGTCACTTGAACTCGAACAGTCGGACTTTTTCTGAAGAGAATTTATTCAAAATTTTATAAAAATCTATATATTTGGTCGTAATTCCATATACTAAATTTCATCTGATAGCATAAAGTATTTTTTGGATTATCGTGTTCAAATATAGGTTGTCACATGGATGAACAAGTAGACAGACATAATTCCTAAAATGTGAATTTCGAACTGATCGAGGTCTGAAATCTGAAGATTCGTCAAAATTTCACGTTCGATTTTCTTGACGATAAAATGCTTTCTGTATACTTCTTAAACGAGAAAATAATAATAATAAAAAAACTTTATTAAATGATGTTACAAAAATTAATTTCCAACATATTTCGTATACGAGAAAATAAAAAAGAAATATGAAATATGTGCCTAAAATCAGGAGTATATTCCTGTAGTACAATGTACGTGCTTATATGACATATTGATTAAAAATAATATTCCCGGTTTTCAATGACATTCTTAAGTCGTACAAAGACTTCCAAATAGTTTATATCTCTTGGAATCGGTATGAATTATTTGATAAATAGGAGGATCTGCCCGATAATTTTTTGACTATATTGACTTTACTTGACTTGACTATATGCTGATGAAAGTGAATGGACCTGCCGTTTAAACTAAATATAGCTTATAAAAATTAGTTCTCACAGTTACTGTAGGTTCATTCAATAATAAACTAAACATGGAACACTTTCACGAAAGGCGATAGTGTTCGAATTACAAACAAGTATTCGTAGAGTGAAGAACGAGGAGAAGTGACATTAATTTAAGACTTGCAGTGAATTCGTTTCAGTAAAGATGAACAGGTGGCAGTAAGCTAGCGAAGTGTTAGAAGTACCTGATGAAAAGAATGGAAAAGAAAATTTTGAATGAATGAATGAACGTTTGAATTTTGATACATTTTGGAACGGTTCCTGAAAAAATATTTTAAAAATTTTATCTGTAAGTTGTATACTATTGAGATGCGAGTACTGATTCAAGTATCATTCTTTTCATCCCACCATCGTTCAAAATTACAAGGTCCTTTCCTTAATAACCAAGTTATGGCTTTAAAATAGGACTTTAATGTAATTGAATCAACTAAATGATAAATGTATAATCTTTTTTGTGCGCTAACATTATTGATTTTTTTTTTTTTTTCCTATTCTCTGAATATTTGTAAATGCTTATCTGAACTTTTTCGATATCATACAAAAACGAATGAACTTGTGAGATTTTTATGCAGTATTTGCCCTCTGAAGAAAGACAGAATACATGCTTTATTGTTATTCACGTAAATAAATCTTAAGAATTTGGTCTCGAAAGTGAATTAATTGAATTCTCGTGCAAATCTGTGACAAATTGATTATCATTTAACAAATAATTCGAGTAACGAACATTATTTATAATGGATTTATGTCCGTTGCTCTTAGCATATGGCATGAAACGAAACTACATCAATAAACCGCTGCTTTTTCCTCCTAGGTACGTGCAGAGTATGAACCGAGCTGGATTGACTTATGCTCTGAAGTTGAACCACATGGCAGATTTCAACGATGCTGAATTCCGAACCATTCGTGGGCGTTTACCTTCTTCTGGTTACAATGGAGGGAAACCATTTCCAAAAGAAGAATTTTCCGAAGCTGTTCCAGATTCTTTGGATTGGCGTTTATATGGTACGATATTATGATCCCTTTCTACAAATGATTGACATTACTTGTACTTTCTTTTTAGTGATGTGCAATTTTGCCTCTTGTAAAGAAGTTTGAAATTAGTAAGAGCACAACAAAAATTGCTTTAGCTATACTGGTAACGGCGCTGGAAATGAGATAGATGATTTGATAAAAAATAAATACCACGGAATTCAAATTAATTGGCTAGTCCAGAACTGAAATAATTTATAAAATATGAATTCAAAGGCACCAACTCAATGGCAAATTAAAACTATTGTACAGTAAAATCTCAATGATCTGAGCTGGTTTGGGCCGTTTTTCCTTTTGGTATAACTTTCCAAGATTTTTTGTTTTGTTTGTTTTGTTTTTCTGAAATTATAAAAGTGAATCCATAAGTACTTCCACGTAATAATCTTTCAACGAACTCAAGATAATTTCTGATAAGAGTATTCATGAATGTTCCTGATTTACGCTATTCCTTTTGCATTTCCCGAGTGATTCTATATTTAATTCCCCTCAACGGCGCGAAACTTTCAGACATATTTATATGAGTGCGAGATGTAAGTTTTCTCCAAGAAGAGAAAAAGTCTAAAAGAATTTTTAAATACTCATAAAACAGTTTATTGGCCGGCGTAGAGCGTCTTCCCCGTGATCTAGGCGTTCCGGATTCGGGCATGGTTGTTCTCTCTGTGAAGTGCGTGAATGCGCCCCCCCCCCTGTAAAAAGGGGTTGTGCAAGCGAGTGTGTCTGTGCTATATTCATTTGAGCTAGAAGTCAGACTTCTGCTCTCGGGTGCTCAGGGGTCTTTACCCTCAGAAGAGACTGCGTAAAAATTTGGCTTAACATAGTCACACGACAAAAAAAAAAAATTATTGAGTATAACGTCTCTTTATTACTAAAAAAGTATTTCTTAATGCATGGCATAAAAAATTAATATAATTTATCACACGTACATTCCTCTACAAAGTGAAAAACATATTACTCTTTATATCAATATTATCACATTTATGTACATATCCATTAGATGACGTCTTTATTTGCATTTTGCTCCACTTCTTTCATTCAATTTTCCGTGCTAATTTTCCATGAAAAATGCATAGAATCTACTTATATCATTAATGAAGAACTTTAGAATGGAAGTGTTGTTTATGTCCCCCAACCTAACTTATGAGTTTTAAAGATGGCATTCCATTAATTATAGTATAGACACCTATTAATTTTTGAGCTGAATCCATCAAGAAATTGACCATCTGCCGGCCTGTTTTTTTTTTTTTTTTTTTTTTTCCAGAAACATGTAAGCGCAACTTCTCAAAAACACAAAAACTTAAATATATCAAATTTGGTATTGGATTTGTAACGGTAAGCGTGATTTTTTTATCATTTTGTTTCAGTCAGTTTGGAAAAACGCGTTTAAAACGCAGTTTGGGTTTTCGGATTCAGTAAAAATTCCAAAGGTTAATATTTCATGACTATTGTTACTCGAATACCATATGTCTCTGGAACAACATCTTTTTTAGAGAGGGTACGAGAAAGAAAGTTTCAACCTTTGTTGGTTTTGACTTAAAATTTGACAGGTGTCTATACTATAGATGTTAAATCTGCGTATAGAATTTTATCTATCTTCGCTTTATAGTAATTGTGTTAATTTATATTCGAACAGACAAACTTCCTCTGAATGGATTTTACTTAAAATTTGATAGAAATCTGCAAATTTGGTATAAAGACCGCATACAGAATTTCAACCGTCTAGCTCAAAGCGTTTTTAAGTTATCTTTTTCGCAGATAGACAGATGGACGGACATTTTCCAAAAATGTGTTTTTCGATATCAGGGAGGGCTAAAACGTGGGGATTCGTCAAAATATCTAGTTCGAATTTTTTTATTATTTCTACACTTTATACTACGTATACGAAAAAGTAAAAAAAAAAAAAAAAAAAAAAAAAAAAAAAAAATCTTGCACATTTTAGTTGTTATTCGAAATATGAAAAACTATTCTACTGGATTTACCACATGCTTATATGATCATTAAAAGAAATTACTTAAAATCATTCAGGTGCTGTGACTCCGGTAAAAGATCAGGCAGTCTGCGGCTCTTGCTGGAGTTTCGGAACCACTGGAACTATTGAGGGAGCCTACTTTTTGAAAGTAAGTTATATTATTAGAAAAAAAAAAAGAAAGGATATTTAACTTCGTAAAAACTTTTAATGATTTCACGATTCAAATACAAAAAGTATGTCTTTTCATTATTCACAAAAAAATATATTTATGATTTTATAAATTATGTAAAGCACAATTAAGAAAAAAACAAACAAACATAGAAAACATTTTAAGCCGTTAAAGAAAAGTGGCTATATCAAAAATCATCATCACTTTGTTTATATTTGAGTAAATTTTAACAATGATCTAAAAACATCATTTTCTTACATGGTAAAGTTTTTTGATTTAAAAAGTTATGCTTTGATTTTCGTATTTCAAAATCATTAATTAACATTTATTAGTGATTATTAAACATTTAAAATTTCACAATTTGAATTAAAATTTGGTTCTTCTCCTTGTATTGTTATTGAAATTTATTCCAAAAATTGTTTAAATATTACATAAAATATAACATATGTATATGTTTATTTGTTATAAAATGTTTAAAAAATATGAAATAGTATTAAGAATATTATCAAATGATAATATTATACATTGCAAGCTGTATTGGGCTCACTGTGCTTTAGGTATATGCATATTGTATAACACACATTTTGAGATATAATTTTTTTATAACGTAATTTAATTCGAATTTTTTTTTCCAAAATTAATTATTTGTTATAAAAATGGTTGCAAGGAATCCACTGTGCAATGAATTGCAGTTGAAGAATTTTTTTTTTTTTTTTGTAACAAATAACACACATTTGGTGTAGTTTTCAATATAAATACAAAATCTATAAAATGATATTTGATTCCCTCATCATATAATTCTGTCCAATTATTCCTTTTATTATATCTAGAAGTAAGACATTATACGAGCTAAGGGTAATATTTGCTGCTACTCATTATATTTTATAATAATTCTTTTATTATTTATTTTCATTACAAAAATTATAGATCTGGTAACATATAAATATATTATATGTATTACGTAATTAATAAAATTATTTAAAAAAAACAGAAACTGAAACTGTGATTAAAATGATGTTTAAAAGAATTAAATTCATAAAAATATTCAATTTAAAACTGTGAATAATGGAGTTTTTTACATTATTTATGATAACCATTCATGAAACTTTAACAGATGCAAGTTAATGTATAAATTTAATATCTACAAGACTGAATTTGTTGTTTGAATATTAGATAGTCATTTGTATGAATAACATGAATTGATAATGTGCTTTATTCATACTCATATGATCAATGTAAAATGCAAAAATTTAATTAATATGCAAAATGCAAAAATTTAATTTAATTAAATTTTCCATTTTAATTTTTATGGTTGTACTAAAAGTCCAAAAATTAAAATTAGAAATTCATCCTGTTTCTTTATACCCTCGAAGTATACAAAGAAAAAAAAACTATATCATAATCGTCAAAAAATTTTATCTCGACAGTTTGATTAATCTCCACATTTCAGACCTTTCTTGGACCGAAAAACACGTTTTAAGAATTATGTTTGTCTATGAACACGATAACTCAAAAACGTTTTGAACTAGACGGAATGAAATTATATGCACGAGCTTTATACCAAATTTATTGATCTCTATCAAATTTTCTTCGAAATAGTTTGAGCTAGACGGATGAAATTTGACATGTAAACTTTTGACAAAATTTGATCCATTAAAAGAAATCTTGTCTTTCCATTTAAATACATGTGAACACTATAACTATAAAACGTAAAGAGCTAGATGAATGAATTTTGCTTCATGAATTTAGCACCTAGAGTACAGATCCGTATAAAATTTTGAACCATATCCTCCGAAGGATTGATTGTCTGTCTATCTGTACCTCCGCTTGCATGTAAATGATAAATGCAAATGACTTAAATATATAAAATGTATGTGTGTGATAATTTTATTTAAACTGTAATTTTGTATAAAACTTAGGTTTCAATCGATGGAAAAATAAAATCCAAAGCGCAAATTCAATTTTTTTGTCATTATACAATAGATATACAAAACATTCATGTACAAGACTCTGAAAATAAAAATATGAGCACTCGTTGCGTTCGTTATTTTATCCAAAGTCCACAATTTTTTTGCGGAATATAACACCTTTATCAGAAGGTAGGCCCAAAAAGTTTTGGTAAAGCCATTCTTTATAAATATTTATTGCTTAATACATTGAATTACTGGCAAAAACCAGTTATGTATTAGGTGACATCACATGCATGGATAAATTAATATACTTAAATCTTTCTATAAATTCCTTGATTTATTATTTTTAAACGCAGCAATCTATAATAATATTTGTTTCCGGATATTAAAATAATTTTTACTTCAAGTGTGTTATTTAAATTGTATACAATCATTTTATTTTTAGAACAACAAGCTGGTTCGCCTTTCGCAGCAACAGCTCATTGATTGCAGCTGGAAATTTGAAAATAACGGTTGCGACGGTGGTGAGGATTTCCGGGCTTATAAATACATCATGGAGGCGGGTGGTTTGGCCAGTGAAGAAGATTATGGGCATTACCTTGGACAGGTTTGTCTCAAATATTTTTTTTAATGATTTGAGGATCTTGGGTATATTAATTGAAGCCTTTTTAAATACTGTGAAATAAAATAAAAATAATATTTAAAAGGTATTTGAACCTCTAATCTGAAACATCGTAACATATTGAAGTTTTAGTCTTGGTTTACATGGTTAATTAATTGCATTAACCGTTGCATTTTCCGCGCAACTATTTTTGAAAGAATGCTTCTCTTAAGAGCATTATCATATTAAATAACGCGAAAATGGAAATTCTTTTTTGAAAGTAATGTCTAATGAAAGCAGTTTTTTAAAAAAGTTATAAACATTAACATTTGCACAAATTTTTTATTGAAACATTTGTGAAATAAAAAAAAATGGTTTGTACTTCATTATAATAATAAACAGCTTTGTTTTAAAATTGAATTGAAGATAAATTTTAAAGAAATTATAAAAGTTCAAGAAAAAAACTGCAGGAAAATAGAATTGATGTCATAAAAAAAACAACTTTTTTTTAAATTTTAAAGTTTTGTAAAAATGTTTTTTTTTTTTTTTTTTTTTTTTTTTTTTTTTTTTTTGTTCTTTAATTTACACTGAAGTTAGTGAGGAAAAAAGTTTAAATTTTCGATCGATTTTTATTAATTGAAATTCTAATTAAAATTTTGTAAAACTCTATCTTAATGAGCAATTATTACTAATCGGGAAATAACTACGTGGCAAATGTCTAGCTCCAGGTAATTGGTCTGACTTAAAGAAAGCTCTAAATAATTTTTTATTACACAGTGCATCACGTGGTACCTCATCCAACTTACAGATTATATATAAGCCTAAATACATTCATAATGGTTTTATACCTATGCTTTAAAAATTACCAATTTTAAATAATTAAAGAAATCTTTCTGAAAGCATCACGAGTTTCTTTAGAAAAGGCTTTTCACAGCAACATGAACAACTCATTTTAACAATCAGGTTAAGGCAATATTTTCTGTTTTTCTAGATACATAATCCTTCACGATTCATACCAATATCAAAATAATCTTCTCTTGTATTTCACCTGTTTTATACACTATTTACCAATAAGTAATCGAACATCTGTGAAAAAAGAGATTAATTTAATTTATTCACATTCAATAGCTGGTAGAGCCTCCAGCTAGCAATTACAGCTGAGGCAATTACAATCTTTACCCTCCGAAGCATGCTTTACACAAGTGTTTCGATGATGGACAGTGGTATTTTCTTCCACTCACCTTAGAGAAGACATGTGGTTTCTTTCACCGATTTTGGATGGTTGCTGCACCCCTTAATTTGGCGATCCAACTCGTCCCAGAGGTTTTCTATGTGGTTCAAATCTGGACTCTGAGCAGCCCAGTCCAGTCAGTTCATCTCATTCTCATCATACCAATCCATGGTAGACCTCACAACATGACAAGTGGCATTGTCATTCTAGAAATAACAATGATCCAATCTGTAAAATTTCTACAGCATAGGAAGCACATTGTTGTCTAGAATAGTGGAATAGGATTCGGTGTTGAGCTTATCATGAATTGGGATCAAGTATCCCAGTCCGTGCCACGAGAAACATCCTCAGACCATAATTCTATCTTCGCCAAACTTTACTGTAGGCATAATGCAGTCAGGAAAAATACGTTCTCCATGCATACTCCAAACCCAGACTCTGTAATCCGACTGGTAGAGATTGAACCTCGATTCATCACTCCAGAGAACCTGTTTCCACTCATTCTAAGGTCCAATTCGACGTGTTTTGCACCACCACCTCAACTGAGTAGCGCGGTTGGATTTTGTAATTAAAGGCTTATGGGCGGCAGCACAACCATGGAAACCAATCAAGTGTTTCCTGGCGGTTAGTATTTATTGAAACAACAGTTGGAATACATATTGGAATTCCTGGAGTATGTGGGCCATCGGTTTGGTGCGGTTTTTCCAAATTTCTTTGGGCAGCACTCTTCGGTCTCCATCTCTTAGTTTCATGAGTCTGCCGGGTCGAAGTACATTCCGACAATCACCACTCACTTTCCACTTCTTAATCACAAAAGCCACTATCGATTTTGAAATGTTTAACTCTCACTAGATATGTCCCTAAAGGATCAGTCATTGCTCTGATAATTACGCCTTTCTCGAAGTCAGATAGCTCTGAATCTCGTGGCATGTGAGTAATGCCAATGCTGTTTCCTACAGAATATTTAAAGTACTGAAAGCGTGATGTAAATCAGGACAGCAAATATCCTGATTTGCTTGGATGTCCAAATACTTATTGGTAGCAGTGATGTCATCACTATTATATCAAAATAATGTTTGTCAAAATATTTTATTGATGCACTTTTATACCCTAAAATATCTGCTCTCAAATCATAATGTTATCACAAAATACCATATTTTGCAAGTGGTTCTAGCTGTTACATTTTTGCTATATATGATTTCTGATTTCCAACATTTTGATATAATAGAGACGATAAATTTTCCACTCATGTCCTGCGATAGAAAGCCTTTGACATCAATGTCGGAGTAACCATTACATTTTCAAAGATATTTACTTTAAATTATTGCGCAAATTCCGTAACTCTGCATGTGAAACTGTCATTGTATGTGAGAGAGAATTAACTGTTAAGTTTCCCAATTCAACTCCCACGATTATATTTTTCAGGATGGCATCTGTCATGACAAGAGCGTTTTTAAAACAGCCCAACTGAAAGGTTTTGTAAACGTTACCAGTGGAGATTTGAATGCTTTGAAACAAGCCATAGCAAAGAAAGGGCCGATTTCTGTAAGCATTGATGCTTCCCACAAGTCATTCTCCTTTTATTCGCATGGTGTCTACTACGATTCTGATTGCAGTAAGTTACAATTTTTTCTCAGTTTTATTTCAATGAATTTAATGAATGAATAGATAATGGAATACCTCAGAATATCTCGCGGGTTTTCATGATAAGGGATTATCTGTTTTAATTAGAAATCTTTCTAAAACACTGCAAGAACACTGTTTGCCTGGGTTAATTTGAAATTTAACATCCAAACAAAAGAATCCAGCATATAAGAATTTGCCATTTCCTGTCACTCATATAGCCCTATAAAACGCTTACAAATGTCGAAATGCATTACAATATATGTATATAATATATATATAATATACACGGTAAAAATGCTATGCATTACTCGATGCGACAATTTGCAAAGCCGTCTATCGGCAAATTTTGGAATTAACGGACCTATATCGTAAATGGTGAAAAATACACGTAAAAAAAGTCAAATAGGAATTTGTAGAGCTCTCGATTTAGTGCGAAAAGATAGCTTGCGCAAATTAATATTCAAAACAGAATATAAAAAATGAACATTTATTTGATTGCGATTGGCATTCTTGAGACCACGATTCTGTCCCCATCAGTTGCATATATACAGAATGTCTGTACCATGAAAATTTTCTGCTCACTCGGTCTCCAGCCATGGAAGGAGACGGACGTTCTGATAGCAGATGCTCAAGTAACCTTTCAACGAGCAGCTCAGGCAGAAATCGTAGAATTATGGTAGTAGGCTTTAAAGGCGATGATGATGATCCCTGTTCCCATAGGGGAAGCAACAAGTCAAGGAATGTTGCAAATCCCAGGGCTAGTAGTACTAACAGCAATAAAGAAAAACAGAGAACTTCTGATTATCTGAATACTCCATTTGGTGAGGAAGTACGAAAAGCCATAGCAAACATATTACCTAGGAAAAACACAGACGGCAACTATCCCAATTTTGAGATCGATCTTGCGGTAAAGGATGATAAACATATGGAAATAGATAAAGTATCCCAAGAAAAACACAAAATTGATGATGAAAACACCGAAACCTTCCAACAAGTCAACCCCCCAAAAGCAGCTAAGATCAAAAAAATTGAGGAAAATGTTGAAAACATGGACACATTTAACAGATATGAAGTACTTAGCGAAAACCAAGAAAAATCTATTAATAGGCCCGCTGCAATAAATATGAAATTATCAAGCAAATACAATATTACGCTCCAATCAATCCATAGGATATTCCCCCAAACAGAAAACAAACTCATCAGAAATATGATTGCAATACACCCTGCAACCGAAGAAGAGAGAACCCAAATCATAGAATTTTTAACAGTAAAACAAGAAGAATTTATCTTATCAGAAAACCAAGATGAAAGACCCTTAAAAGTTATTCTCAAAGGACTCCCAATTAACGCAGATAAAGAGGAAATCAAAAAAGAACTTGAAGAAAGAAATTACGTAATCAACAGAATCTCCCAACTTAGAAATTACAAACTGCAGTCCCTATATCCCATTTTCCTGCTGGAAGTCAAGAAAACTAAAAATGCCATCAGCATATACAATGAAAAATCCCTCCTCCACCTAAAAATCAAGATTGAAAGCTACCAACGAAAATCAACTGCAACAATGTGTTACAACTGTGCAGGGTTCTACCACTCCGCTAGAAATTGTAGATTAGCACCCAAGTGCATCAAATGCGGTGGCAAACATGCAACAAGAAACTGTAATATCACTGAAAAGATCATGGATCCAGTATGCGTTAACTGTAATGAAACTGGTCACACAGCTGCCTGGAAAGGATGTTCCAAATTCCCCAAACTGACAACTAATAATGGAAGACCCTCTTATGCAGAAATGACGAAGAAAAACGTTAGAAAACAAGACCCTCAACCCATTCCCCCACCACGAAAACAGAACACGGAGCCCACTTTGACAGCAGCTGAAGAACTCCCTTCTCTCCTAGAAACCCTCCAAATACTTAAAGACCTTAGAGAAATACTGAAAGAATTCCCAAAACTAATTGAAGCAGCCAAGCTCGCAAAGAAAACTGAAAATAAAGAAGAAAAAAAGATGATAATCCTGAACGCACTGATCGGCTAAGTCCCACCAAAAGTAAAGTCAATCCTCTGCAATATCCCAGCTTTCTGATTGGTCACCTACGTACAATAGTTTATCCCTCACCGAGCTCCGAAAACCCTCTGCATCACCCTCTCCTACTCCCCTGACAACCTGCTTTCCTATTGGCCGAGACAACTCTCCCTCACCTCCAAAGACCAAAATTTTGCTTGAAGATCCATGCCACTTGCTCTCCTTCCACCATCGAGTCAAGACCCATCACAGTTATCATGGCAAAATACTAAAAGTCAAGTTTTCCACCAGTTATGTCATTTAAGGGGATAGTCCTACTCCAAGGACTGGTGCCCCGATAAGCTGTCATCGAGATCGAGATGAAAATTTTCTGCTGATCTTACAAAATCGACTATCCAAACACACAGCTCAACTCAACCATGTCTAATATGAAATTCACATTGAATTCATATATTATGCAAATGAGAATGGAACATCGTACCTGTTCATCAGAGATTATAAAAAGGATGTTTACCGAGTTGTTCGTTAAAGTTGAGGATACAGAGATGTTTGGCAGCAAAGAGTATTGAGAGATATTGTTAATTTACGGCGAATGTGGGCATACGGCAAATCAGCTGCAAGGCTGTATCGTGAACGTTTCCCCTAAAGGCCTGCATCCTGCATGGCAGATTATTTTAGAAGTTTAAAGGAGATAGGTTGTGTGACTAGCGGACCTCATCGTTAGTAAATACATAATGCTTTTACAATGCATTACTTATGTTTGTTTTTCTTCTTCTTTGTGTAACACTTCCTATGTTGCTCAATATGCAGCGGGAAATTCAGTTCGGAATGCAAATATATGTGGTGGTTAACAGCGAAATTTTGAGCGATGTAAATGATCCTAAAAACAAGGAAGTGTCCGTTTCTTTCTTCAGCTCTTTATGATATGATAATTTTCGAAACTGAGACCCAAGAAATGTTCATTTTTTTTGCATTTTGTTTTGGGTATTAAGTGCATTTCTATACGATAGCGTAAATTTTTGTCAACAAATGGACAATAACAGCGACGAAAAACTGACATTTCGATATTTTTTTCTCTATTTCACATAAAAAAATTGTGTAAATATTGAGTTTTATTCGCTTTATGATTGGTAGATAGGGCATTAACGATACATATAATAAATAAGGTTTTTAAAAAATCTCACAATCTGATCCATTTTTTGTATTTTCTAGAAAGCGGATCAGATCAACTGGATCATTCCGTCTTAGCAGTTGGTTACGGTGTAATGAACGGTCAACCCTACTGGATCGTGAAGAACTCTTGGTCCACTTACTGGGGAAATGATGGTTATGTGTTGATGAGCCAAAAGGATAACAACTGTGGAGTTGCTACATCACCAACTTATGTTGAAATGTGATAGAAAAGCAAGCAGCTTCATCTAAGTGCCAAATAATTTTATAGAGGGGAGAAAACATTTTATTCTCAAGACAATTTAATAATATCTACTGAAATGCTGTTCAAGTTACAACTGTCTTAATAAAGAAGCATTTTCAGGTCTAGTGCAACTCAAGCATTTGAAATATGGTTTGTCTCAAATGCTTTATTGTCCATTTCATTTTAAGCCATCTAATTTTTACAGAAGTAATAATTTTCTCGCAAGTTTGACATAGATAAGGAAATATTCAAATAATTTGTTTGACCCTCCCAAACTTTTTTCCCCCCTATTTTGCTAAGGCTTTGTCAGCATATTTTTTATCAGATCAGGATTATGCAAAACACTGATATTCATCACTATACAAAATTTATTAGATTGCCAAGAAATATTAAAACTATTTTAAAAATAGATCATTCAAAAAGAGTCAACCTTTCTAAATTAAAACTATTCTGTTAAACTATACTCAGAAGTTATAAATTTATAGAAGATTAATTAAAAGATACATATTTCATTATAAACTAGTAACTTTAAGAAACTAGCCACTTCGCCAGGAATAATTTAAAAAAAAAAAAAAATCTCTGGTTCATAACTTAATATTGATGATTAGCATCAAATTGCTATAAATCATTTTAATAGCTTTACGCCTGTTTTCGTTTATAGCGGTCATGAACCTTCCGAATAAAGTCCCATCATATTATATTGTAGAAGTGCTATTAAAACTGTCCCAGTAATCCAACTTTCGTGGTACTCTAATTTTAATTGCTTATTCCTACACAGATATAAACAGAATCCTGTTTCCTTAACTTTCAAAGGAAAGAAAATCCCGTGGTGAAATATGTGATGGAAAATTAAGACAATTTGAATTTCAGGGAAACAGTTAAATCTACTTTTGGAAATTATGCAAAATAATCAAGATATTTAACAAACTCAAAATTTAGGATATGTGTAAACCAAATAAATGTGGTCGTTAGAAAGACAATACTTTAAAATAGTGTAAAAATTGCACAGCTATATTTTCAGAGTTATCAAGGAAAAAAAATGTCAAAATCTTGCTTAATTTTTTTATTAATTCAAATTTTTAAAAAAATCGTTTGGTGGTGCATATTCCTACCCACTAAAGTATATATAAGCAAAATTTTGTAGCTCTAGGTCAAATGATTTGTTCTATAGAGCAACAAAAAAATTCCTTTATTATTAGTAGAGATTATGAAAGAAATAATTTTTCTTTATGTTCTTACGACATGAATTGATAAATGTTTTGAGGGATAACTCAAATTGGTAAAGAAATCAATCTCGAATACTGTTTATCGATTAAAAAAAAAGGAATCCGAGCATAATTAAAATATCACAGTTTAAAACATTATTATAAGCTGTTTGAATTTAAAGTACATAGTAATATTTTGAGAATTAAATATGAGCAAAAAACAATTACTAAGAATATCAATATTTGGCAAAATTACATCAGGAAGCACAATATTTTTCAAAGATGCTTTGAACATACGAAGGAGGCCATTTTTAATTAACAACAACATTTCATATATTTTTGGCATCATGTTTATTTACATTCATGTAGCCACCATGCCTAGTGAACACATATATTTTTTTGCAAGCTATCACGATCATAATATTATAATGATGAAATCACAGAAACGATACAATAAATAAACTAATATTTTTTTGAATAAATACTTTTTTTTTACATTTCAAGTTCATAAATATGATTTTTATTAATTATAATTTGCAAAGTTACAATATGAAAACATCTAAAAATTATAGGGAGAAAAGTGACAAACCTCAATGCAAAAGGTAATTTTGAATAGTTTTAGAGTAATTTTATTGATCTAAAAGAATAAATTTAATTACAAAACATGTCTAATTATTCCTCACCATATAAACATAGGAAAAAGTCAAATAGAAAATACTTCCAAATTTTATTTTGGTGCATCTAAGCCATTTGCTTAGTGAAAAAGTTTTTCAAAATTAAATGGCAAGAAATACGCATGCAAAAAACGGGAGGAAGGGGGGGATAAGAGTGTGAAAATGCATTTCATTTCATGCATCAAACCCCACAATTATAATCAAAAGCTCTCTTCACATCTGGCACATCAAATACAAAACAAAAATTCGGACCATGAGAAATGTACCTACATGAAATAAAAACCTCAAACAGCATTTGAAGATACAGTCAAATCAACAAAGAAAAAAAGATAAATATTTACATTCATACACTAGAGATCTGTAACATAATATAATTATATATATGTAATAATAATAAATATATATATATAATTCAAAAGAATTTTTAAATAATTACTTTAAGGTTGGGAGGGAAAAAGTAAATATTATATACAAGAGCAGAAAATTCTTAAGATATAATATAAATGCCTTGCTTTACATTAATTCTTAGATTTAAAATTAAAATAGGAAGCATTCCGAACAAAAATATCCTATTTAATGCATCATTATTTATTATGAAGGAGAATATCAATAAAAAAGCTAGTACTTTTTTGTTCTAATATTTTGATAAAATAACATTGAAGGTTATGAACACACTTTATATTTATCCCTCATTTTATAATTCAAAATTAAAATATACTTAAAAAGCATTAAGTATAAAAAAATATTTATTAAAATTCAATAAATTTAGCAAAGTAATTACAAGTTGTTTGCCAATTCAAATTTATATTTCTAGGAGTTAAGGACTTACTGAAATATGTGAATTTAGGCTCTATTTTTCCCCAAAAGTAATAAAATGTATTCAATGCAATATTAAACTGCTTTAAAAAATATTTAAAAATTACGGTGAGTAGTAAAATTTTATCTTAAAAAATAAGCACCCTTGAGGAAAAAAATTAAGGACCAACATTAGCATAGCAGTTTTGATTATGGAAATAAGTTACAATGAAATTCATTAAAATGACGAAAAAATTATTCAGTTTTAAAAAACAGAAACAGAGAATACCACCAGCAATTATTGCATATTTTTCATAAACATTAAAGCTAAGTAACAGAAAATGTTTTTCTGCATATTTCTCATGAAAATTTAATCCAAGAACTTTCAATCCACATTTGAAATACTTTATTTACATTATAGTCTGTATTAAGAAGAATAAAAATATTAAATTACCACTTCATTAACATTTCAATTTCTTAATAGGAATAAAGGCAAAGTATATAAGGAAACAAATCTAGAATTAAAAAAAAAACATATAAGATTTTATTAACTACGTAGCAATCACTTTTAGAAATTTCACCAAGTCTTTCAACTGTTCAATTTTCTCGTGAATAATTTTTCACAACTCATTAGATTTTTTTTTTTTTTTTTTCAGTAGTGAAAAGTATCTGGTTTAATCAAGTTGTTGAGAAAGTTCTATAGCAGTTTAAGCAATTTTCTTTGTTAAGAGAGATTTATTTTTTCGTAAAGAGAATGAAGAATCGGATTCTGTCTTTTCTTTATGCCATAGGCAGCAATTTCTTTGGCTCTGTTCCTCTAAAAATACGTGATAATTTGAATGGGCTGCTGATGCTGATATTTTCAATTCTTTATCAATAAAATTCACCCAAAATTCCTTTCATAAAAATAGAGTTATAAATTAGCAGAACAATCTTGCTGTTTTTCCTTTTCAAATAACTTTAGCTTCACTTAACTTATAACTTTACTTCAACTTTATAACTTATAAGTATTTGAATAAAAAGATTATTATCTTTAAATCTGTTGGGATCAGAGTAGAATAAAAGACATATTACATATATATATATGATATTTCTTAATTAAAATTAAATTAATTTCCTATTTTTTACTCTAAATTAGCCTATGTTACTTCATTCTAAAATTTTCTCTTGCTCCCTGTTCCAAATCCTATTTTTAAAATTTAATTAATGTCAACATGCTCTCTAAAAATTGCCTTTTCTTTGTTTCCCATGCTGCAAGCGAAAGGATAAATATCCCTGGTGCCTAAGTAGTTTAAAAAATACCCAAGATTCCCTTTTCTAAGTCGTCACAAGTCAAAGAAATCCCTGCCCGATATACATGTGTATGTGTGCACTGATATCTCTTAATCTAATTTAATAATCTTAATTATTTTCTTAATTTGTATCTTAATTTAGCCCATATTCACTTCATTCTAAAATAGTTTATTTCTTGATCCAATTCCTCTTTTTTATTTAATTCCATATGTGCTCTATTCATAACTGCTCACTTCAGCATTTTCTCGTGCTTCAGGATAAAAATTCTTAATGCTTACCACATTCTTTTAAAGATACCCAAATTTCCCTTTCCTAACACTACTCAAGTCAAAGAAATCCCTGTCAAAATCTCATAATAAAATCACCATTGGGAAAAATTTAGGTCTTGTTTGCTCTTTCATTGCGATGTAAATGGACATCAGTTTCATCATCACTTTTTGTACATAACATGCCTCGCGTAGTAAAATAAGCTGAAGTTCAGAATTCAAAGTGTCTTTTATTCGGTCACGCAACTGCTAAAATATGTTTACATTTAAATAGTAGACAGGATAGTTAGCTATGCTAAATGACTCAAATTATTGAAGAATTAAAATTATACACAAATCCACAGGAGAGACTACTCATGCCTGAGATTTAAGTTGCTTTTCCCACATTAGAAATGTTGAATTCTTTAGAACATCATGAACATTTCATTTTATATTTATTTTTAGAAGCCTTTAACGATTCAATGTATTCACTTTTGTATGTCCACAGTGAATTGCTTACACATTTTTTTTGGCATATTATAAAAGAATTAAAAAAAAAAAAACTTTTGCATTAAAATTACATACAGAAAATATTTACATAATTTTTTTGATAAAATTGTTAAAATATAATAAGTATTCTGCTAAGAAATAAGTATGGAACAAAAGTACAACAATGAGGTTAAGTTACAGGTAAATCAACTTTACATCTTATTTCCTTTCTGATCATAAAATTATCCCAGAAAAGAAATTTTTTTCTTTCTTTCCAATGCAAGCAAAAGAGATTTTTTTAAAAAAAAGTTAAGTTAACGAAAGAGATATTTTTTTCTCCATGCATGCATATATACATACAATCATAGGAAAAAGTTTTTTCACCTTTGAAATCATTAATGCAAATGAATCAGCAACCAGCATTACTTCCTTCTTTATGGTCAGCACTTTTCATTGAAAGATGAGACAAAACAAAGAAAATTTATTTCTATACTAGGGCAAATCTAACCTCCTAAAAATGTTACTTAATCTTCAGAAAGAAAAATAAGCACACTTGTAAAAAAAAATTAAGCACTTTTAAGGCCCTTATATAAGAACCATAGAAATAAGCAGTTTTAATGACGCTACACACCCTGGATATTATTCTGAACTAACATGATTTTTTTCCTACTAAGTAGAAAGTTAATGAAAGTTTGCATGGATTAATCAATTTCTCTTCAGGTGTTTAAAGAATATAACAAAACTGAAGGCGGGCTGAGAAAATCCTAATCTTTTTAGGGGAAAAAAAAAAATCCCTTAAGCAATGGTATTTTATCAGATATATGCTATAAAAAAGATAAGACAGTCAACCCCATTATCATATTTTATTTAGCATCAATCTTCTATGTCCCCAACAATTAAAAAGCAGTGAATTATATTAAAACATCATCATTAAATCAGCAAAGGTGATGATTCATCGACATCTATTAGTAATATATATTAAAAGAAATATATACACATATATGCAATGAATTGAAATAGGATTTTCACTTTGCAGATATAAGTTAAATGCTTTGATATATACATCACAAGATGTCTAGAAGCTGTGCTAATTTCAAAATTTTTCTCAGATATTAAGAAATCCTTACAGAATAATCAGGGAAGAAAAATTTAAATCAAGAGAAGGGGCGACTTTATAAAGGACACACGATTCAACAAATGAAGTTATATACATTTTACACCAATACGAGAATAAGAAAAGAAAACAGAAAGCCATTATAAATTTAGATTGGGATGAAATAATTCAACTAAAAAGAAAGTTCACTAAGTGCAAAGAATACACTAGGAGGAATAATATAATAGTTGTATTTCTTATTGACTAATCATATGTTCATAAACTATTGGTATTTACAAATGGCATGAGACTGAACAATTTGAGATCAGTTACAGTGCAGAAACTATATATTCAAGAATTGTTTATTAATAATAGCTACAAAAGAATACTGGAAAATTTTTAAAAACTGAATAAAATATGTTAAAATGAACTACGATGTGCCTTCTTTTACACATTTAAAAAATGAATTTTTTAAAGTGGTTCAAAATCTGTATAACAGAAATATAATCTATCTTACTTATATGGAGATATCGTAAAATACTGCATTTAATATGTATTTTATGTGACACATTGTATAAATTTTCATATCCAATTTGCTAAAGCAGTTTATAATCAAACTTTTAATATAATATTTTGCGAGATATTGCTTGTAATGAATGTTGGTACTAATATTATTATAATGAGAGATATTACAAATTATCTCTCTTGTAGTTTAAATATCTTAACAACAAAGTTGGCAATGGCAGCGCTCCAATTCTCTTCACCATACAATTAGTGTAAGTTTCATCATCAGATGCATCATCTTTAGTGGCAGTTTCTTCTTTCTCTTTTTTCGAATCCACAAATTTTTTCCAAACAACAGTAGCAGCAGTACGGTGTAATTTTCTAAATGGTTCTGATGTAGTCTCAGAACTGGTACTAGCTGCCTTATCAGAATTAGTACGCTTCCTTTTGAGGAGTCGTTTCTTCTTGCTCCGAGTTGACTGACTAGGCGGCTGAGCATAGCTAGAAGATTCATCACTTGAAGAAGATTGTCGAATATTGGACACAGTAATTAATGAAAATAGTTCATTGTCAGATGAACCTTCAGGAACATCCATTTTATTTCCAGTGGATTCTTCAGGAAGTGGGGCAACAGATGCAGGAGCAGATAAAGATGAAGGTACTGGGTTTTGATCATCGTCACTGCTTGAATTACTATGACTTAACTGTTCCTCCATATCTCTCAATAACTGTAATTCAGCATGTCTACGCAAGAAATCCTCGAGAAAAACTGACATACGAGAAGGTAGTCTTGAACTGATCGTGTATTCAGGTGCATCAGAATCAAAATCATATTCTGAGTCACTCTGATTGTTGCTATTATCACTTTCATCATAAAATGGGATAACAATGCGTCGAATCTGACGCCTGGGTCGCCGTTCTTTTTGCAACAGCTTAAGTTTCAATTTTGGGTGCTCAAGATCAACATTGTTTCTGAGTAAAGTTCTGATCCTAGAGCGACAGATCTGTTTCAACATGGGTGGACAGATATCACCTATAAAAATAGCAAAACGTTAATTAAAAATATCATTCACACACATGGAAAAAAATTATATTAAAGTTATTATTCACACATATCTATATAAATAAAAGGAAACTGGATTCTTTTAAACAAATAAAATGATGGACTGAAATCAGATCTATTTTTATATCAAGTGTAATGCAGTGATTAATAAGGGTAAAATGAATACAATGTGGGAAAGTGAGAGAAAGAGAAAAAACAAACTTGATATAGAAAACTTTTTCCTCCAACCAAAATAAAATTTTCATAAAATATAATAACAAAATCATCATTTTATTCTTAATTGAAATCAATTTCCATTTTTCAAAATAAAATTATGATAAAAATCAGTTAGTGTTCACAACAAAATGACATGAAGAAAATCAGAAGGCATTAATCATCATTTGGTAATAACTTACAAATTTATATTGCTTACATGTTTGAATCAGCGGAAAATCTGAGACGATGCAGTTTCTTTTGACTTTAACAGTTTGAACAAAATGAGTTTCAGAGGTGCAATTTCAAATATAAATTTAATTTAAAATCAAAATGTATAAAAATGCTACTGCAAAACTCAGTAGCAATAACATATCTGTGCAATAGAACTTGTGTAATTGTAACCAAATAACAGCGTAATATTAAAGAGATAAAAACGTATTGACTCAACAAATGACAAGGCATAAATACTTCTCACCTTCTGATAGCAATTTGCCATCCAAATTCAAAATAAAAGCATTATTTAGTTCATTTAAGTCTTTAGTAATAATAAATAAAACACAAGGACAAATGTTTTTTAAAATTTGTTTGGTGCTGCACAAACAATGCAATTTTTAAGTTAAGGTGAGTTATTTGGGGTTCTCAGGAGTTTTATCTTTTAATTCAGAAAGTGTCTATCCAAGCAGTCAAACTATAAGTAATACATACCAAGAAGTTTTAAATGACTTCCTTATAATTGATGTAATAATTTTTGATTTTTAAATATTTTAAAATTATATATTTCAGCTTTTGAATTTCTTTCTAACATTTAATATATTTCTCTCATCTAAAAATTTTAATTTAAAACGTTACGATGCAGTTTTTAGAAATTGATAAATAATTAATGACAGCAATTAATGCAATTTCAAATACTTTTTCAAATTTACTTTCAGGAATTAATTTTCTAAAACTTCCAGATATGTGTAACTATATGGCAAGCAAACAAAATGAGCCAAGATCACATTGTGATTTCAAAAGAATTACCAAGTTATTCTTAGGAATGGTGGGAGTGGAGCAAGAAGAATATGGAAATATTTTTATTATTTTTATACAATTTAAATCCTAATAGCATTGTTTATGATACACACATTCTAATCTCATAGTCATTCTAAAGAACACAAGAAAACACTTAATAGGAAAAGTATTGAAAAAATAATTTAAAAAAAATACATAAAATTAAAATACTAAAATAAATTTATATAATTTTTATAATCTACTTTCATTATATATATATTAGTTATCTGATTTTTTTAAAGTATTTTTACATAGCAAATAAAGAATGCTTTATAAACAAAATAAATATTATAAATTAAATAAATTAAAATACAAATTGTATGTACAGGTGTTTTTAAAAATATCTTAAATTCATTTTTTAAAATTTCATAATAGTAAAAAAAAACTTATTTGATACAGAATATTTAATAATTATTTTTATAATTAGTACAACAAATATCATGTAAATTCCAGAAAAAATGGTTAAACTTTTTAGGTCACTATTATTATTATTCAGATATGAGCTAAATCTGAAGCAAATAAAATTGGATTCATGTATAAAATTAACTATATTATTTGCAAATTTCTCTTCAAACATGAGGAAAAGCAAATAAGTAGCTTATTTAAAATTTTCCTATAGCACTTCAGGAAAAGTTTATTATGATAAAAAAAATTAATATAGTATACTATTTTGGCCATTATTTATAAAGTCACTAAAAAGAAATTCAACATTAGTTAATATCCTTCAACTAGTAGTGCAATGAACAGTTAATCTCCATGTTTGTAGTTCAAATCCTAACAACAGTAGTCTAATCCAAGAAATGACATTCTGTTTCAAAATATTATTTATATTCTAGATACTTCATTAAAATTTTGAGTCAGAATATTCTTTAAATATAAAATTCTAGATCCAAATCTTGTAAGCATTTTTTTTTTTAATTTCCTTATGTTAGGAGCAGTTTTGAAAAAAAAAAATATATTGTTATAATAATTTATTTTTCTATGGTTCTTTACATTTTCCTGACAACAGATTGCAACTAAATACAGAATATTAATACTTCCCAAAAACAAATATTAAAAATATGATCATGATCTTACTAAGTTGTGTGGGAATGACAGATTCCTTAGGAGGAGGTGATATAAGTGGTGCAAAAGATACTGATAATACTTTAACAGTATGCCACTTAGTTTCAGAGATTCTAGTAATTTTCAAAAGCTGGAAAAAAAAAAGAGATTCATGCAAAAATATAAAATCTGTCATCAAACTATTAATACAAGTTTTTCTAATGATAATAATATAATCATAGTAAGTATTAAGTTTCATTTTGATCCAAATCAGTAATACCATTTAATATAACTACCTATAATTTATATGAAATAAAAGAATATTGATTTTTTTTTCAAAGTACAAAATATTATCTTTAATTTTTTTTAATGTTATCCTTCCCATATCATTTGAAATTTAATAGTCACCAAAAGTAATAAATAAATTTTCAAATGAATTCTAAAAAGTCATTTTATCAAGACCCATATAGTAAACTTTCAAAAGAAGCACAAATTTCTGATCATATGTTTTATTTAACAAGCAATATAGGCACTATGACATAGCATTGTGTGTGTGTGTTTTTTTATCAGGAAAATTTTTCCGTATAGGATTTTTAGTAGGCAAAAAAAAAAAAAAAAAAAAAATACAGCATGAATCCTTGTGCATATTTATAACTGCTATCCATTATCCAAATGTTTAGCCAACATGGACAGTGGTGAATCTAAATTGCTTTCAACTTCAGATAATATTAATATGCTAGTATTTTGATGGGTCTTATGATACACTATTTTATTATGCCAGAAACAAATAATATATTTCATGTAAGTAGTAATATAAGTGACAATTTCATGAAGAAACTTTTAATAACTCTACAAACAAAGCCACAAAAAAAAAAAAAAGATAATAATGAAGCTATTTACTGCTTTAGCCCATTACTCCATGCACAAACAATTTTAAATTTGTGACAAATACAAGTTTTCTTTTCAAAGAAAACAAAAGGATTAAAAACCATACTCAGACTAGTTTAATGCTTCAAACGAATTTCTGAACTGCCCTCAGAAGTCATGACACAATTAACATTCATATCCCTAAACAAATGTTATCTGTAGTGCTCATATATAGTTCCCTTCAGTATCATGCATTTCAAAATGTTATATTTATTTAACATTTTTTTCCTAATTTTAACAACTTTTATAAAGCAAAAATGTGATGGATTATTTTATAAATATTAATATAAATGCATGATATACAGAAAGAATATGAAGAAATTTATCATCTAAAAATTGAATGTCCAGATAATATGCTTGTATATACAGCCTAAAGGTACAGATATAATTTTTTTTTTTTTTTAACTTATACTACACTAACAAATCAGCATTCTTTTTTCTAATGTATTATAATTGAAGTCAACACATTATTCTATAGGTATATTTTAAATTTACAACAGGCTTAAACCAACCTTTTCATTTAATGGCATTATTAATATGCCACCAACTTTAACCAAGTTTTTTATATATGGCTCATATTCTTCAGGGCATGATGCTCCACAATATACTCTGTCATATTGAGGGCAGTTGCTATCTAAAGTAAGACAATTTCCCACCATGAAAGTAGGTTCACAGAATTCACATTCATCCACTGCATCCGAATTTTTCAAAAACTCATCTAATCGTGCGTATGCAAAGTCTACAAGTTCCTTATATAGTTCAATACCATGGTTGGTACCATAAGGACCTAAAAAAACAAAAGTATCATGAGAATGTCACATGAAAACTATTTTTCTTAACATAGGAAAACAAAAATTAAAATATGAATCAATAGCAGATTTGTAACTTTCTCACTAATTCAACAGCATGTACAATCTTGTACATAAAGCAATTTTAGACAAGGAACAAATCTTTAAATAAACAGATTGCATAAAATTGCTACTATCAATGTAATCAACTTGGCACATTTGGATACTACTGCATAATGAGAAGTATTTATCACCAAATTTTAAAGATTGTTACAAATAGAGTGGAAGCAATGAAAAAAATGCCAAATCATTATTTCACACAAGGCAAGACACCAAGCACAACTTGAAATAAAAGCAATTTTTTCACTCTTTTATAAATAAAAATTACCTATTTAATTAAATTGCTATGAAGACATTACAAAAAACTCCCTGAATTCTCTAATATTTATCCGAATAAGGGATAGGGGAATTAGATATGGAGATAAGAAGTTTCTGATATAATGGATGGTTTTCGATTCTTGGATGTATACAAAAAGGCTACAAGATTGAGTTACCTCTACTTCCATAATAGGACATCCCTTCAATAAGATGTCCTCTTATGGTGATGGCCATTACGACATGACCTGAGTTTCCACTGCTAAATTATCATAATATTCATTCAGATAATCCTGGATACTTAGGTAGGTAGAAGTAACTATAACATGATTATGCAACAATATTTGAGAGCAAACTTTGAAATATTTATTGCAAATTTTGTGATAACATATAATCACATATCAAATCAGCAGTTATAAGTTAAGTGAGATAAATATCATATAGGAGAAAGAATATTATATATAGCATGTTACTTTAAATAAAAAAGTTAACATGCATTTATGTAATTACATTTTTTAAATATATATATATATCATTTTAAATATAAAATTCTTTATATAAAATATTATAATATACAAATTTTGTGCACTTTTATTTTTCATGAAAAAGATATTATCAGTGGCACCAAACCATTTTTAAATTTAACATTTCAAAAATTGCAAATTGCATCAAATGATTTTTAAAAACTGCCAAAAGTTTAATTTTCAAATGAATTATTAATTTATAAAGAATGATGTAAAATTTAGCAACAGGGGTGTTTGTGGGACCCCAAAAAATCCCCTGAAACTTTTACGGACTTACTACCGACATTTTGGAGTTTCGAGAAGGGAGGGGGGGGGGGGTGAAATGAAAAATTACGATTATGAAGTATTGAATGACCTAATTATAAAAGTTCAATGAATTACTTTTTTTGCAAAATTAATAACCATTAATTTTGCAAAATTAAGACCTTTGAACCCAGGTCACATGATCGCACATTTGGTCGAACGAAGTCTCTGCCTTTTTTTTCTGCCGCGCCTACTTGCCGAAAAGAATCCAGAAGAGAATGTCCGAGAACCAGGGGAATGAGTCATAACTCGCAATAAGGAAAGAACAAAAAAGAAGTTTTTCCCCCTTTTCACGCATTATCACTGCCTTTGGAGAAAGAAAGGAAAAGTTTTCACCACACACACTGAACTTGCGTTTTCTGCTTTCAAAGCAAACAAAATTACCCAGATCAAAATAAATAATTCATTATTATTCCTACTTCCTTTTGAACGACGATCCCCGGAATTTCCGGGTATCAAAGTTCAAAATCCCCGGAATTCCGGGGTTTCCCCGGAGCACAAACACCCCTGTAGCAAGCATTGTGAGTAATAATTCAAAGATAAATGAATAAAATGATTTTGAATATCTATCAATAGAAATAGAATATTTACTCAATAGAAATGGATTAAAATAATTTTTTTTTCATATAAGAAAATAATTAAGATAATTTTTTTTATATATGAAAACAATTTTCTACTAATTAAAATTAACTATCATGAAAATTTTATTAAAATTTTCCATATGTGTCATTACATTTATGAGCAATATTAAGAAATTCTATTCAGTAATTTTGAATTTTTACAAAGTATAAACTATTTATGAATCATCACTTATATATAGAGGTTAAAGAACATGACCTACCTAAAAGCAATCCGGCCAAAGTGCTTAGATATCCACTTCCACTTCCAAGATTTAAAAATGACAAACCAGCTCTGAGCTTTAAAGCTTCCATAACTACTGAATAAACACAAGGTGCAGATAAATGTAAATTTCCACTACGCCATGCTATATCTTTATAGGCATTCTGTTTGTGGTCATCTAAGTAATAGTTTCCTCTGTCTACAGATCTAAACACACGCTGAATTAAAGGAGTTTTAATAAATTCTGCTTCCACTAAATGGTCAATGAGCTCATCATTATTTTTTCCTGCGCTGACAGTGCCACCCATGTCGCAGATTAATGTCAAACTATATAAAACGAATTAGAAAATAATTAAAAACATATCAATCATAATTTTTATTTTAATTTGACATCTTATCAATTTTAACCTTGATAATATAAAACAAATATTTTATGTTTATTTTATGTATTTCAAATTTTTTATAAAGCCAAACATTTTTAATTAAAATTATTTTCAAACTACACAGCTAAAATAAAGCTATCCAATATATTTATAAATATGTACTGCATTAATACATACAGTGCCTCAAACAATTGAGAGCACACCTTACTTTTACTTGATAAATCTGACTTCCAATATAAATAACACATTACTAAGAAGTGCAAACATGTTTTTCTTTTTTACACTTAACAAATGGTTCGATTTAGAATAAAAATAAAGAAAAAAGAACGAAAAACTTCTAAATTGAAAAGTTTTAGAAGCATTTTAGATAAACATACACAAAATTTTATCTCAAAAATTTGAGAATATACGAAAGAAATTTTTTCAATATCTCGCATAGAAACAAAGTGTCGCTGTTAAGTTGCATGTCTTTTGGCTCTTGTAATGGCCTCTAAACGTCATGGTACCGATTCAACAAATTTTTGGCGGTATCTGAAGATATTTTACCCCATTCTTCTTGCAACACTTGTTTTAAATGGGTTTTGTTTCTAATTTTGTTTTTTTGTGTTTGTTATGTGTAACTGCTATTTACAATGAAAAAGACACCATATTTTGACATTACTTACATTCTGTTTGGAGTTATTGTCCTGCTGAAAAATGAAATTTCCATCTAAACCCAAATTTTTAGCACTCTCCATTAGATTGCTGCGAAGTTATATCCAAGTAAACCGTATGGGTTTTAATGCCATCCAGAAGAATTAAATTTCCTACCCCGGATGAAGTTATGCAACTTCAAATCATGATGGAGTCACCACTATGTTTAACTGTGGATGTAAAGTTTTTGTATCCAAAGCAATATTAGACTTTCTCCATACAGTAGGATGGTTGTCACTGCTAGAAATGTTGAGTTTTCTTTCATTACTAAATAAAATTTTCTTTCAAAAGTTATTGGTCTTCAATTGATGAGTTTTTGCAAACTTTAAATACTTTGTCCAAATTTGCAAGCTGATGAAGTGTTTCTCTCTATAACAATGCGACTTTTATATCCAGCTTATCTAATGGCATTTCGCACAGTTTCAGCACTTACACTTTTGCCTATGATTTGAGAAGTTTCTGCAGCAAGTTGGAAGAACCATATGGTCACAGCAATCTAAAGGAAAGTGTTAAAAATTTGAGTTTAGATGGAAATTCCATTTTCCAGCAGGATGACGACCCCAAACAGAATGCAAGTAACATCAAAATATGGTGTCTTTTTCATTGTAAACAGCAGTTACACACACCACCACAGTACCCCGATATCAATACCATTGAATATTCGTGGGCCATACTTGAAAAGGTGGTTCTAAAACACAAAATTAGAAACAAAACCCATTTAAAACAAATGTGGCAAGAAAAATGCGATGAAATATCTTCAAATACCACCAGAAATTGGTAGAATCGGTACCATGATGTTTAGAGGCCATTATAAGAGCCAAAAGACATGCAACTTAACAATGACACTTTGTTTCTATGCGTGAAATTGCAAAAATTTCATTGGTGTATTCTCAATTTTTTGAGGCAAAAATCTGCATATGTTTATTTCAAATGCTTCTGAAATTTTTCAGTTTGGAGGTTTTTTTATTGATTTTTCTTTATTTTTATTAAATTAAACTATTTGTTATGGATAAAAATAAAAACATATTTGCTCTTCTCGGTAATGTGTTATTTATATTGGAAGTCGGATTTATCAAGTAAAAGTAAGGTGTACTCTCAATTGTTTGAGTCACTGTATATCTAATAAGTACTACAAAATTATGTTTTTAAAAAATGAGTACAAAAATACTTCGTTTTCAAGTATGTAAATAAAGTAAAAGAAATGGATTTATACAATGTACTTTTAAGTAAATATATTTATACTAAGTTGATTCATGGTGGAAATATATAATAAGGATTTATAAGAACTCATAGTCTTTATACTGAAAATCTGGGTAACATATTTGTCTACACATTATGTTTTTAAAATACAAAATTTTGTTTAGTAAACAAGAAGGTATATTTTTTTTAATGTGCTTTTATGTTATTTCTCATAATATAGAGAGCATAATATCTCTTAATCAAAATATATTCCTATCTTTATTAATACTGAAGGAGAATGTATGATAACTTTCTAAAGGTCAGAAAGTTTTATGCTGAACAACAAAAATTTGCACATGTATATTTTAAAAAATGGTGATCATTTTCAAAAATTTTTTTAACTGATTAAAAATTAATTAAGTAAGATTTTGATATTTTCCACAATAATTTCATATAAGTATTATGGCATCAAACTAATTTTCATATTATTTTTTAAAATTAATAATTAAAAAAAGCTATTTAATCCCTAGAATTGAAAACAGTGTATTTTTGGAGATAATTTTCAATAATGATTTTTGTTATAGTAATTAAATTCAAATTATTTTTATTGTTTCTTCAAAGCTGATAACAGAATAACTGTTAATAAAGATTTTCTTCTACAGTTAAAAATTAAGGTGAAAAAGCTTTGTGAATCAGGCATACAGTTTACATAAAGAATCAGAAAGTGAAATTCTGCTACGAAAAAGAAAACATGAGATTTGAAATAGAATACCCATATACCTAAATTTTTAATGACACTATGATATCAGACTTGACTTAATTAGGAAGGTTCATGCACACAAACAGTACAGGTAAGCTATTAAATAACAATCTTAAAATTTATTACAATTTGATTTTTAAAAAATATTTTTCAAAAAAATCATGAGTAAGTTAAGAGATTTAATTGAAATTAAATACTGTAATACTGAGGCAAACCAGCTGGTTCCAAAGTAGAGACAGGTAAATAAACTGATAAATAATTGCAAAATCTGACCAACATTTTTTTTAATGATTAAGTGTTAATTTTCAATCAACAGAAGATTAATGGATAACAAAATAAAATGATTAAAAATAAAATGGAAACAAAAAGAATGGAGAAAAATATCAGAAACACAAAATAAAATTAAATTAAAAAACATGATATAAGATGGCAAAGCTTTGCAGTAAAAATTTTATTTAATATAGAAGCTGCAATCAAAAGAGCAAGCTTTATTATATAACAATTAATTTTGTTTTATAGTGATTATTTTTATATCACAATGTTTACAAATATTTTTTAAAATTTATTTTGATTGCCATATATAAATCGTACATAAAAAAAATTCTCAGGTATTTTTTATTAGTGATAAATAAAGTAAAATCTTAATAGTTTCTAAGCATCTAAATGACAGCAATAATGTTAGTTTCTAAGAATGAAATTTTAGCTTTCAGGGGGTGACAGTTTATTTACAACCCTTCATTTTTAAAATTACAGTACTGTAACTATTATATTCAAAACAGCAAAGAAAAACATAACATGGCATTTATGTTCTTATATGGTCCTTTTTATTAATTACATTGCAATCATCTAAATGTGTAGCGATAAAAAGGGGGGAAGGGGATGTATATAGTTGTGGGTATGTGTAAAGTAAAAGTTCACAGGTATTTTTTTTATAAGTTAACAACTTCTTTATGAAAATTATATGAAAATCAAAGTCAATAAAACAGTAAAAAAAATTTTCTTTTAAGTGTTTTTAGAAATAAACAAAAAATAACAGAAGACACAGCAACTATATATATATATATATATATAAAGACATTTCTCAACTAAGAAACTAAAAAAAAAAAAGTCTTTTAATTCATTTTCATGTATAACTAGGTAAAAAAAGAAAAAAAAAAAAAAGTCATATAAAAGAATACAAATAAATCACATTTAATATTAAAATCTGCTATCTATTAAATATGAATTAATTAGTCAATGTTTAATGTCATCTAACATAATATTTTTCCAATGATTTGAAGAAACATGTACATAAGAATTTAGAAGTTCATCCTTAAATTCTGATTATAGTATCAGGAAGTATAACTGTTGAACTTGTTAACAGAATTTATAAAGCGCCACATGATATTGAAAATTTTGTATCTTCTCCTCAGAATTTATTTCAAAAAGAATATTAATAGCTAAACAGTTGACAGGGATGTCTAAGCGTAAGGGAAACCAAAAGTTGTCAAAAATTCTGAATCAGAATGCGGCAAAAAATGATTAAAACAATCAAATGTGTGAATGCTATTCTGTATAGTTGTATGATAAAATGTGAAAATAAAAATAATTTATAGTAATTGCCAAATGCATGCAAAAAAAATTTCACTGAAGTGACTCGGTTAATTTTACTAAGGAAGAAGAGAAATTATCAACCTTCACTCTTAAAATGAATAATTTAACTATTAATGTCTCATTTGATATATGAGTAAATATTAATATCATATTTTTAAAAAAGTAAATATAAGTCATTCATGAAAATGAACAACCAAAATCATGCAATTTAAAGATTTTCGCTGAATTACCATTCTAATTAAATTCTATTCTTTTCCTTTGTTTGAAATTTAAAAAAATCATTGACATGAGTTTTTAAACATTAAGCTGATTTTCTATCACATTATCTAATTAAAATACTATTTTAAACTATTAAATTAAAGAAGATGCTTTATGCAAAATAATTCTTCAAAAGTAAAAAAAATTAACAAAAAATTTTAAAAAATATTTTTATTATTGACTATTTAAATCTATATGCAGTGAACACTATTTAAGAAATACCAAAAATTACAATAAAGTGAAACTTTGGCTTAATTCCAAATGATTCAAAATATTAACGTGATGCATATTTAAGTACATATAGGTACAGTAGGACACATTTAACTACTTATTTTTAATTTTTTTACTTATAGAAGCAAAATTATATTTAAAAATTAGTGTTTTATAATATTATTAATTTTTATTCTTTCAACACTTTTACTACAAAAAAATTAATTTTTATCACTTTATTTTATTTATTTATTTTAAGGATAAGGTTCTGAAAATTACTGCATTTATGTATTTATTAAAAACTAAAAATTCTGCAAATAGCAATATGTTATAATACAGACAGTGATATCAGACAACTTTTTGATCAATGCATATTCAATAAACTGTCACTAAGATTTTCTTAATCCCAAACTTGACATATAGTTTTATTAAATGTAAATAATTATTATCAACATTTATTTTCATTAATATAGAGGATCTAAAATACAGACTCATGACATTAATTAATTATATCACTGATATAATATTTTGATCTCTGCACAATTATTTTTATCTATTTTTTGATACAATAAAAAGTAGATACATAAGATAATCACTATTATGATAACCTAGACTATCAGGCCCAATGGGGAGTGTAAATTAGCAACCATTATGGTAAAATACTAATTATTACTAATTTAAACCATAGGTACCTTCTTTGCCAGTCATACTTTCGTAGACATCAACCAAAAACCTTATATATGGGAATTTTAAGTGTATGAAAGAGGAAACAAAAAAAAAAAAAAAAAATCAGAATATACTTAGAAAAGAATTACCAGATTTGCAATATATTATTAGATCTTTACATACAATTTTTTTCCCTGTTGGTCTCAAATTTTTAGTCCCTTTTCAAATCTAAATGTAAGTACATCACAGTCATTCACCTCACATTTATGATAGATTTATTGGAGAAAGTACAGAATTGTCCAATAGTTTCAAAATTGCAATCTTGATGTGCTTGCTCTCTTGCAGAGTTCCAAAATTAGCTTCAATATCACAATCAGTGTTGTAAAAAATACCAAAAAATTTGCCAAATATGTGGACAATTTTTGATATTAACCAATTAGAAAACTTCAAAAGGTGAAATAAAAGTAGAAAAAAATTACCAATTACAAAGAATAGATTTAACAATTCAATATTACAGACAGTATTACTCATGGCCCTAACAAACACGAATTAACAATGATGCATGTAATTGGTATTTAAATTACCTCCTGCCAAAACTCCAACACTCCATTTCTTCAAATTTCCTAGGGTAAAGTCTAAAAGTATAATAAATCATCAAATAATTAATCATTTACTTTGCGACCATTAAATCACTGAAGACATTCAATAAAATTCATCATAAAATTAATATTTAGACACAGAAGTTTTGTTTCAAAAATATTTTAAATGAAGTAAAATCCACAAAATCATACTAGGTGAAATTTAATAACATATGATAACAAAAGTACACACCTAACACACATATGGTATGACAAAAAATTTTTAAAAAATGCTAACTATAACAAAATGGAGAGAATTTGCAACAGTTTTGCTTTTTTAAAAATTTAAGAAATCAAGATTTTATTAGAATTTAAAAAATTCATTCTTTCGAATGTTTATTCAGCGGTTTCAAATCACAACGTCCAACAAAAAGATAAATTAATTTATATGAGGTAGCTTTGATAATTTCCTCCATTTCTTCACATATTTTACCCTATTTCATAAATACTAATCAAAAAAGGAACTGAAGGAATTCAACAAATAAAAAAATGCACTGAAAATTTTATAAATCAATATAATTTTAAGAAGTTCATAGCATTCAATATCAAGAACACATACCAAACAAAATCGAAACTGAAAAAAAAAACAAAAAAAAACTGCGAAATATTTTCAAATGCTATTAACATGCAATTGACAATTATAAGCATATTTCACTTGCAGAATTCGAAAAATGGATGATCTTATGCACGAGACTATAAATTTGTTGACGATTAGTGCGAAAACAAACAGACCAAAGCGTAATCCTTTAATTTGAAAACATTACATACAGAAGAATATGATTTAAAAAAAATCAAGGATTCCTACTTAAGATAAAGACTTCTTCAGAAAGTAAACAATTCTTTAAAGGCAATAACTAAAATTAATTTTTTTTAAACCTATAAATTACAAGAATTCTAAAATGAACATTTGGAAATAAGAAGTGACAAATCTTGTTGCCAACTTTAAGACAAAATTCGTCGAAATAAAATCTCAGACATCGATCAATGATCAATTCTAAAAAAAATACAATGCAATTGATATATTTTTTTTACAAATGAAAAATTATATTTTCGATATATAAATTATTATAAAATGTAAAAATTAAATACTTAAGCTTTTTTTCCCATGTTGCGATACTTATTTAGTTATTCCTATTTGCTAAGTAGATGATTAATAATGTCATTCATTTTCAAAATTGCAAGTTTTTTTTTTTACTTCTTTTTGAGACTTTGTTTTCAAAAAATTATTTATACATTTTATGAATAATATAATGCAACGATTTTTAAGGGACACAAAGCGATTCATTTTATTGCATCAATTTCCCAAATACGATTTATAACAGCTACGAATCGTTCGTTATCAATTTGAAAAAACTAATTTTTGCCATTTCCATGCAAGGTGCAAAAAGCTGTTTTAACTCAACTTGGAGCATTCTTTTAAAGAATGTGCACTTTTGGATTTTTCATTTTCATGCAAGGCATAGAAAGTTGTTTTAAATCGATTTTGGAGCATTTTTTAAAAATTTTTCCTAAATTTGGATTCGAAAGTTTTACATGTTAAGACTGGAATCGCTTCATTTTAATACTCAATTTCAAAACCAACGTTGGTTTATGATACTTGTGAAAGAAACTGACCTTTAGAAAAACCATAATTGAATTATAAAAAGGGTTTTTCTTTCCAAAAAAGGCAAATTCTTTTATTTATTACAAAATATACACAAATACATATTTGAATACACAAATACATATTTACAATACATGTATGTAAGCATTATTTTATGTGAATCAGAATGCAGTTTCGAAGACAATGAAGAGACTTTCGATTTCGTGACGTCGTTTTATTTCATCTTGGAGAAGCACGCCTTATTTACAAGCAGGAGCGACGAGCAACACACATAACACAAAATAACACAGAAGGAAATGAGGAAAAAACTCTTGAACATTTTATCCCTAGTCTTATATAACCTGAGATATTGATAGAGAAAATATTACTCCATAGGGCTTATATATAATGAGATTTCGATAGGGATTTTCGCTACACGCGCCGAAGAGGCAGGGGAAACACAGGGATCTTTTAAAAAAGAATGTACTTATTGGACATTTTTCTAGCCCTTCGCGCGGAGTGGGGGAAAGTTAGGCTTTTAGCCGATTCAGCAATTTTACAAAGTTCTCTTGGATTCATAGAGACAGTGGAATTGGATCAGGAAATAAAAGAATATTTTAGAATGAAGTTACTGTGGGCAAAATTAAGATAAAACCTTGGAAATTAATTAAATTGAAATTAGAATTTAAAGTACCATTACATGTATTTGTGTATAGATAAAATATACGTAATACATATTTGCATACACAAATATATATTTATGATGTATGCACAATCTAGATGGCATATTTTTAAACAGAAAATAATTAATCCAATAATTGATTAAATAAATGTCAAATAATTTTAAATTTATAAAAATTTCCCATTATTTAAAAAATACAGATTCGCCACTTTATTTAAATCTATTAATCAGAGGAAGGCGGTGGCAGAGAATTTGCAGACTGGGGGGCAGGACAAATCCGACAAAGGGTAGCACAATTTCTCTAATATAGCTTGAAAATAACTCGTATTAAGTAATTTTTACATTTAATTAAAGAAAATTAATTATTATTTAACTTTTTAAATACAGATACTCGCCCTTTCTTTACAAAAATATTTTTAATTAAAAACAAAATTTACAAATATTGCAAATTTACGTTTTCAGTTTCTTTTTCTTACCATAAAAAAATTGTTAATATTTGAGCTTATTTTTTTATGAGACTCTTGAGATTTACTCGCACTGAGATCTAATTTTGGAAAAAATATAGTTATATTTCATTTTAAATTTTAGTATATACACAGAGAGAGAGAGAGAGATAGAAACACAGATCGCGCCAGAATGATGCCATGTTAAATGAACATGACATCATTCTGTCATTCATAAAATATATGCTTTTATCATGGAAGCTATTTAAAATGAATGTAGAAACTAAATTCAAAAAGTTTTATAAAAGAAAGTTTATAAAGATCCAGAATAAAAAATATTCGATGTTTTCGCCAAAAGTCGATTTTTTTAGCGAAAACATCGAACATAGTTTATTTCCTAAAACACAGTCACCTACCTAAAATAATTCTTATAAGAATTTCAACAACGAGCAGAAACTCAGATGCATTTCTAATCTGAGGCGAATAAGCGCGCGTGTACAACAGAAATTTAGTATATTTCGGACACGAACAATATAAAATGCAGAAAAGATACAAAGATGTTGTTGCAGTTTTTTAAGAAGGTGAGGAAAATATTTTGTAAATATATGAACAAACTTATTATTTTATATAAGATATGAAAAATGCACTTGTGAAAAATGAGCTACTTAAACATTAGGTTTCGCATATATTTATTTTTCAATGTATATATAGGATTTAAAAAAACAACAACAATGCATTTTATTACAAAAACAATCAGATCTTGGATATGAATTCTCCTATTTTCATTTTTAGGCACATGATCTTATTGTAAAATACCTTTTTCCAATGAAGCTATTGCAAGTTAATATTGTTCCGACCTGTCACTGTGCTGCCCTCTTGCGGCAAAGGGAAAAACACTTCAGTGTATTGTGTAGCGTTAGCGAGTGTGTGTGCGGTAGCAAGGCAGCGCCTGCTAACCAATGATGGCCAGAATAAAGGAAAAAAGAGTCCAAATTTATTCTTGTGTTGTGATTTTTTAATAATGTGATAGCTATCGACATAAATTCAGTGCGTGTGTATTCATATGGTCCGTCCCGGAGGAGTGGAAATAGCGATCAGCGATGGATTACATTTTTTTTTTTTGTGTGTGAGAAAATATGCGAAGTGGATTAGCGTAGGCTTAGGAACCGAAACTTGTAGCTTGAGTGGTGTTTTCTGTTTCTGTTCTCTGTGTTTTCGCGTATTCTCTCGTCCCAATTCTCAAGGATAATTATTGTGGGTAAGTGTTCAATTACTTAAATTTTCATTATGTCTTTGTCTAGTTTGAAAAAAGACGAATTAAAGAGTTTGTGTACGGAACTAAATATTGAATTTGCATCTTCCGCTAAAGTTGTAGATTTGATAAGTATAATTGAGAATAGTGACATTTATAAGCATAAAATTGAGGTTGTGAAAAATTTAATTAAAGAGATTTCAGACGAAAGAAGTAAAAATTCGGATCAAGCCGAAAACGAAAGGCGTTCATTAGAACAAAAATTGGAGATTGAAAGGCTTTCGCTTTTGCGTGTAGAGAAAGAAATAGAGCTTTTAAAGCTCAAATCCTCATCGTGTGAGCTTAGCGATAGCGAACAGAGTTTTAGTTTAGAGAATTTAATTAAGAGTATCAAAGTTTTGATGATTCCTGTTTGTCGCGTTGATTCTCTATATCTATTAATATTGTCTATGTTTCAGCTTTTGTTTTGTTCCGAATGGCAACGGTGTTAAAAAAGATGTATATGTAGTTTGGAATTCATTAAAAGAGGTTGTATTTACTTTTGAGAATGGCTTTGAGTTTTATATTTACGCCATAAACAAATGCCCTTTCATCCAAGAAATCGAAAGCAGAGTCTTTAATGAACGTATCTGAATAAGAATATTATCTGATTCGATGTCAAACCGTAACATCTGGCGTCCGTGACAGGACTCGGTTGCTTTTTAAGAGTAAGTACGAAACATTTCAGCATTTATTTCATTATGGAAACTGTTTTGAAAGACAGGAAGCAACTGAGAAGACTGTTTACTATAGCATGCAATTCCTTTGACAAGACAGAAAATCAACTGAGTTGTGCCGATAAAATCAATAAATTAAAGCTAATTGAGGAGAAAGCTTTATTAATGATGGCATGTGAAGAAAAATTTAAACAGTCGTTGTATTCCGAGGAGACTCGATACTGAAATCGAGAGAGAAGTAGATGAGTCGGAAACTTACATTGATCGCTGGAGATCTTTAAAACAAAAGTTAGAATCATTTGTGATTGAACAGTTATCCTCTAAAAATGAAAGTTTTAATATTGGTACGAATACCTTATTAAATTATCCAAAAAATAAAATTACCTACTTTTGACGGTAATGTACGCAATTGGTTACATTTTTGGGGACAGTTTCAAAAAATTGATGAGGACATTAATATCGATTCTCACGATAAATTTTCATATCTATCTCAAGCAATGGAACGAGGTAGTCCTGCCGAAGAATTAATTAAGAGTTTTCCTCCAGGTGGTAATAGCTATGAAAAAGCTTTAAAACAATTAAAATTGCGTTTTGGCAGAGAAGAATTATTAATTCAAGTATATGTTAGAGATTTACTAGCATTAGTTCTTCAAAAACAGAACTGTTCAAAAAATTCATTAAGAAAGTTGTTTGATCAACTCGAGAGTAAACTACGTTCACTTGAACTATTAGGAGTTACTAGGGAGAAATATGCTGCTATGTTATTTCCTCTAGTTGAGTCATCGCTACCCGAAGAAACTTTAATTACTTGGGAGCGTTATAGATCGGCTCATCGTAGAGTTCGTGAAACGAACACGAATGATTCCGATCAAAATTCAACTAAAATAGAAAAAAGTGATTTAGAATTTATTTTAGAATTTTTACAAGATGAGGTTGAATCAGAAGAACGCATTCTTCTTGCTTCTAGAAGTTTCAACGCTTCTAAACCGAAAGCGGAAGTGAAATATAATAAATTTTCTGGTGATAAAAAAATGAGTGAAAATAAAACTAGGAATGTAAACTTTTATGAGACACCTAGTGCAACTGATCTTTTGACTTCGTCTCAAGTGTCAAAACAGTGCATATTTTGTTCTAATGCACACTATTCTGGAGATTGTTTTAAAGTAAGAAAAATGCCCTTGAAGCAAAGAGAGGCAATTGCTCAACTCTCTCATTTTTTATGCTTAAAAACTGGACATTCTGTCAGAGATTGTAATGTCAGAGCTAGTTGTTTGTGTTGTGGCAAAAAACACCACATTCTTCTGTGTAGAAAAATGAATCCGATATCTGAGTCTAAAGACAAAGAATCGCTTGAAGTTGATAAGAGAACTGATAGTAGTTCTGAAATGGATCAAGCTCTTTCCAACTTGTCTACCAATCCAAACGTAGTCCTGCAGACATTCAAAGTTGTAATTAGAGGCAACGGGAAAAAACGTGCAGCAAGAGCTATTATCGATACTGGTTCACAGCGGTCATATTTACTACGAGCTACAGCTGAAGAAATGAGCTATGAGCCTACCAGCTGTGAATATTTGCAGCACTCCCTATTTGGTGGCAAGCATACTGGGGTATGTAAACATGATGTATATACTTTGTATTTATCGAGTGTACATGAGAATTATAATTGTAATTTTAAAGTTCTTAGTCAACAAATTATTTGTAAAACTGTGCCACCTACTGTGAATGAGTTTTGCGTGAAGGAGTTAGCTGCTTATAATGTAAATATTGTGGATAATTGTGAAGATCCTATTGAAATCCTTATCAGAGCTGATGTAGCTGGGAAGCTCATGACAGGAGGTTATCGTGAAATGTCTTGTGGACTCGTAGCGATTGAAACAAAACTTGGGTGGTCTGTAATGGGACGAATAACTGATACTGCGAGAAGTGAATGTTCATCTTTATTAGTTCAGTCCATGTTATCTACAGCAGAGACAATAACAGACTTATGGTCCTTGGATACTCTTGGCATAACTGACCCATCTGTGAAGAAAAGCCAGATCGAGTTACAAGAAGCTGCTCGAATGCATTTTCTAAATACAGTTCATTTGGTAGATGATCGTTTTGAAGTAGATTTGCCTTGGTTGGAAGATCATCCACCACTCCCAGATTATTTTGATTTAGCAAAGGGAAGACTGAACAAGACTGTTAAACGTCTTAAAACCGAGTCTAATTATGAAGCTTATGAGAACGTTTTTAGGGAATGGCTTGAGGAGGGAGTAATTGAGGAAGTTGCCAAAATTATCAGGCTTCAGTACATTATCTGCCTCATCGAGCAGTTATCAAGGAGAATAGCACTACAAAAATCCGGCCTGTCTTTGACGCTTCGGCCAAGGCAAAGGGATTTCCTAGTCTTAATGATTGTCTTGAGAAGGGGCCGAATCTAATAGAGCAGATTCCGAGTTTTTTAACCCGATTTCGAAAAGAGAAGATCGGTGTTATTGCTGACATCCGAAAAGCCTTTCTACAAATAGGTGTTTCACCCACGGATAGAGATTACTTGAGGTTTTTGTGGATTGGTAATGATGGTCAGCTGAAAGAGTACAGACATTGCCGTGTAGTTTTTGGTGTATCGAGTAGCCCTTTTCTTCTAAATTCTACTATTCAGCTTCATTTACAAACTGTTTTGGAAAAAATAGGAACTGGAGAATCTTCGTATCCAAAAGATGTCATTCAAAAACTTGCGCATAGTTTTTATGTTGACAATTGTGTTAGTTGCGTTAAAAATGAAAAAGAACTACATCGTTTTATTAGCATTTCGACTGAGGTAATGGCCGAGAAAAAATTCGAGCTTAGAGGGTGGGAGTTCAGTGATGTCAATGCTGATACTTCTGCCGATACAAATGTGTTCGGCCTGGTATGGAATAAAAAATCTGACACTCTACGAATTAATACTGCAAGTGTAAAAGAATTATGCTTTGAAAAGGTAACTAAGCGATTAATCTTATCTACAGCTCATAGATTGTTCGATCCTCTTGGTATATGTTGTCCTGTCATCCTAATTCCTAAATTATTGCTTCAAGAAACGTGGAAACAGAAAATAACATGGGATGAAGAAGTTGATAAAATTACAAAAAATACATTTTTAAAATGGCTAAAAGATATTGACTGTTTAGAGAAAATCCGTTTTCCAAGATATTTTGGTTCAGAGATTGCAAGTGGAAATATTTCAGTACATATTTTCTGTGATGCTAGTAAGCATGCTTATGCTGTCGCTGCTTTCATCCGAATACAGACTTGTGATTCAGTTAAAGTACAACTTATACAAGCCAGGAGTAGAGTTTCACCAACAGGAAAGGAAGGGATTACTATCTCTAGACTTGTACTTGCAGCTACTGTCTCAGCAAGACTTTCAACTTCTATTTTGTCAGAGATACAGAGTGAAGAAGTTTACTTCTGGACTGATTCTTCGACTGTCTTGACATGGATTATGAGAGAAGAAGCCTGGAAAGTCTTTGTCCAGAATAGAGTGAAGGAAATTAGAGCGTTAACAAATAAAAGTTCTTGGAGACATATCCCTGGTTCCATGAATCCTGCTGATCTCCCGAGTAGAGGTTGTTCAGCTCAAACTTTATTGAAATCTAACTGGTGGTTAGGACCAAGTTGGCTTTACTAGCCTAAAGAGGATTGGCCAAAAGGAAATCTAAGCTTAAATGAAAACGAGATTGTTCGGGAAAAGAAAAAGACTATAGTTTCATTTGTGACAAGAAGTTTGATTTCTACAAGTTTTGTTCCTAAGGAAGACTGGTATTACAAATATTTTTCGAAATACCAGGAAATAGTTCATCTAATTGCCTGGATTCTACGGTGTACCTTTAATTGTCGAGCTGAAAAAATTAAGAAAAGACATGGAGACCTTGATTTTGATGAAATTTTTGAAGCCGAGAAATTATTAATCAAAATGGTTCAAGAGGATTGCTTTGTAGACGAGAGAGATAATAAATTAAAAACTTTAGGAGTATTTAAGGATCAGAGTGGAATCCTCAGACTGAAAACGAAACTTACCTTTCGACAGGATTCAGAAGAGTTTAAAACTCCAGCTATTCTTCCGTCCGATCATGAGGTGGTCAAGAGATTAATACGATATTATCACGAGAAAAATGCACATGCTGGTACCCAAATTTTAATAAATATTCTTCGAGAGAGATTTTGGCTTCTTAATGCTCGAAAAACGGTGAGATCTCTGATTAATAAGTGCACCGTATGTAGAAGATTTTCTGCAAAAAGCGTGCAAGTTTGCACAGTAAACCCTCCAAACGACAGACTCCGAGAAGCGGCTGTATTTGAAATTTGTGGCATGGATTTTGCTGGTCCAGTGATCTTAAAAGGTAACACCAAATCCTGGATTTGCTTATTCACCTGCGCCGTATACAGGGCAGTGCATCTAGAATTGGTTGAGTCCATGTCTACTGAGAGTTTTTTACTAGCCCTTAGAAGATTTATATCCCGCAGAGGAAGAAGTAAAATAATTTACTGTGACAACGGAACTAACTTTGTAGGAGCTTCAAATGCGCTACGAGATCTAAACTGGAAGCAGATTATTGATGATACTTCTATATCACCAATTCAATGGAAGTTTAATCCACCAACTGCCTCATGGTGGGGAGGTTGGTGGGAGAGAGTAATAGGTATTCTCAAGAGTTTACTGAGGCGAGTACTAGGAAGAGCTTCTTTAACTTCCGAAGAAATGATCACCATTCTCTGCGACTGTGAAGCAGTGATCAACTCCCGTCCATTGACCTATGTTACTGAAAATGTTACTTTAATGCCTTTAAGTCCATCTCTATTTCTTCAAGACATTCAAACAAGTGGTGTTCCTGATCTTGATGATATTGGACACAGAAGTCTGAATAAACGAGTCAAATACAGAGAAAACTTACAAAAGGATCTTCGAAAAAGCTTTAGATCCGAATATCTAGGAGCACTTATTCAAAAATCGGACAAGACAAGATCAGTGAAAGTGAATATCGGTGATGTTGTATTGATAGGAAGTGACAACACCAAGCGACTGAATTGGCCACTGGGAAAAATAATAGAGATTATTCCAGGTCAAGAGGGAGTAACAAGACTTGTGAGACTTAAAAAGGCAAATGGAGAATTACTAAGACCAACTCAGAGACTGTATCCACTAGAAGTCTCTAATGATGATCTTATTGTTGAGAACTTTTCAACTAAGAAGTTGGAAACTTGTAAAGAGTCTGGCTCTAACAATGTGTGTGATGTAAGCTTTGAGCCACAGTTTCAAAAGACTAGAACAGGTCGTACGGTCAAAATACCTAAAAGACTGGACTTGTGAACAATTTTAATTTTGTTAATTTTATATATCTTTCTTGCAACTATGTGTAAGTTAAAGTTTTAATGTAAAATGTTAACTTAGGTGGGAGGATGTCGCGTTGATTCTCTATATCTATTAATATTGTCTATGTTTCAGCTTTTGTTTTGTTCCGAATGGCAACGGTGTTAAAAAAGATGTATATGTAGTTTGGAATTCATTAAAAGAGGTTGTGTTTACTTTTGAGAATGGCTTTGAGTTTTATATTTACGCCATAAACAAATGCCCTTTCATCCAAGAAATCGAAAGCAGAGTCTTTAATGAAAGTATCTGAATAAGAATATTATCTGATTCGATGTCAAACCATGACACTGTTCCCAAAAATGCTGAATGTTTTAATCTGTTTTTCAATTCGCTCGAAAAAGCTTTCAAAACAAAAGCAGTTAGTGATAAATTTAAAGTGGAAATTCTATTAAATCTATTAGGGGATAGAATTGGCAATTTAATGGTTTATATCAAAGAAGAAGAGTTGAGTGACTATGAAAAAATTAAATCTATTGTCTTAAAACAATTTCAACCAACTTATCACGAATGTCTAAAACAATTTAAAAGGGCAGTAAAATTGCCAACAGAAAATTATGTGCAATTTGCTTCAAGAGTTAGATCTGTTTTTGAGTATTACATTCAACTTCGTAATGTGAATGATTTTTCTAAATTGTGTGAGTTAATGGTTTCTGATCAGATTTTTAGCACTCTTCCTCAAGATTTAAAAAGTCATATCAGTATTAAACAAGGAGAATCTGTTTTTAATGTGCAGGAATTAAGTACAGAATGTGATTTATTTGTGGCTTCTAAAACCGAAACCAAAACTGAGTGCGGTTCGTTTTCCCGCGCATTCGTTACGAATAAAAATGAGCAAAGGAATTTCGGTAAAGGAAATTTTGAGAATCGTAATATAAATGTTTCTAAAGTGTTCTTATCGAATACTAATTCTAAATGCGTTATGTGCCAGAACAACCACTGAATATTTAAATGTCAGGAATTTCAAAAACTTTCTGTTAGTGATAGAGTTGCATTTGTGAAATCCCAAAACTTATGTTTTAAATGCCTATCACCAATATGCAATGTGAAAAAGTGTTCTGCAAGAAATTGCTTTTGTAATAAATCTCATAATATGTTACTTCATTATCCCAGAGAGTTTGATCATTTCAGTGAGAGTGGTAAAACCGAAACTAGTACCATAGTTAATAAAGGGGAAAGTTCAACTTTAAACCCGGAAGTGAATTCCTTTTATCCAACTTCTTGCGCAACTAATGAAAATGTGCAATCGACATTTTCAGTTATGAGTACGGTTGAAAATAAACAAATGAGAACTGTATTGTTAAGCACGGCTAAATTTTATATACGAGATAAATTTGGGAATCTGCAATGTGTTAGAGGGTTGCTGGATGTAGGAAGTCAGTCCGATATTATGACTTCGGAGTGTGCAAACAGATTAGGGTTAAAACAAGAAAAAATAAATGTAACAATTTCATGTTTAAATAATTCCTCAATGACTGTTACCAAATTTATTAAAGCTGAAATTTCAAATGCTGATAAGAGCTTTAAGCAAAATTTTGAGTTTCTTGTTGTAGATAAAATCACTGAGTTAACCCCAATTAAATATTTAAGTGTTAAAGAACAAATTCCTTCTAATATTAATTTGGCTGATAATTTTATGGTTCCCCAAAAAGTTGATTGTCTCCTAGGTGCTAAATCGTTCTATCATTTGTTGAGGCCAGAAAAGATCTACTCATCAAATGACGAGTTGTTTTTTCAAAATATTGTTTTTGGATTTTTGGCTTGCGGTAGTGTAATGGAATTTGATTCCCCAAAAATTCATTGTGGGTTAATTATTGATGAAGATTTAAACAATACCATGAAAAAATTCTGGGAACTAGAAACTGTTGAGTTAGAGACCCCTAAATCCCATGAGGCAAAAATTGCTGAGGAACATTTTGTTAAAACTCATTATAGAGAGCCTAGTGGAAAATATGTAGTCACAATCCCACTTAAAGAGGAACCTAGTTGTTTAGGCGAGTCTAAAAGTATAGCATTAAAAAGATTAAATTCACTTTGGAGTAAACTATCTCTTGATAAAACTTATTTAAAATTGTATGAAGAATTTATTAATGAGTATGAAAAGTTGGGACATATGAGAGACGTGACGCATGAGACAGAACCAGAGACAGTGTATTACATGCCCCATCATGGAGTATATAGACCAGAGAAAATGACCACTAAGCTTCGTGTAGTATTTAATGCCTCTAGTGAAACCACGAATGGAAATTCATTCAATAGCTTGCAAATTAATGGGGGAATTGTGCAGGAGGACTTAATTTCAATTATGATGCGATTCCTCAAACATCCATATGCATTTATTGCGGACATTGAAAAAATGTATAGGATGATTTACATTCATCCCAGTCAGCGAAACCTACAAAGAATACTTTGGAAGGACAGTGAGTTTGGTTCAGTGAAAACGTTTGAACTGTCGACAGTTACTTACGGTACTACTAGTGCCCCATTTTTAGCTACTCGAACGCTAATTCAAATTGCAAGGGATGAGGGACACAATTTTCCCCTTGCAGAACCCGTTGTTGAGAAAGATTTTTATGTGGAGGATGTGCTATCTGGTGCTAAGACTTTACCCGTATGCATAGAGATGCAACAACAGCTCACTTCCATGTTAAAACGAGCTGGCATGAACTTGCATAAAGGGCGAGGCAATCATCCTCAGTTGTCTACCACTTCTGGATGCAACTACGACTTTGCAGACTGTGATAACAAAACTTTAGGGGTCACGTGGGACCATACTAATGACTGTTTTTGTTTTAAGGTGTCCATAACTTCAACGGATGTTCATACTAAACGAACAGTTCTATCCACAATAGCCAAGTTGTTTGACCCTCTGGGCCTCCTTGGTCCTGTGATTTCACTAGCGAAAATCTTTCTACAAAAATTGTGGCTTCTGAATCTTCAATGGGATGATCAGCTTCCTCCTGAAATTCATAGTGAATGGGAGAAGTTTTCAAACGAGTTACAGTGCATTAACAACATCAAGGTGAGCAGATGTATTCTTCCATTTTCCGACGTCGAAGCTATAGAGCTTCATGGGTTCAGCGACGCTTCTGAAGCTGCCTTCGGAGCTGTTGTGTACTGCAAATCCCAAACACCTGCTGGTGAGGTTATTGTCAAGATGGTGGCCAGTAAATACAGAGTGGCTCCACTAAAGAAGCTCACAATCCCGAGATTGAAGCTCTGCGCTGCTGTGCTGCTGGTAAAATTGATGCAGCGTATCCAGTCGGCTCTTCGACTGAAAGTGTCCAATACCTATTACTGGAGCGATAGTATGATTGTGCTGTCATGGATTAAAAAAGAGACGTCCCAGTTAAATACCTTCGTGGCAAACCGTGTAGCCACACTTCAAGACCTTTCGTGTCAGGAGCAGTGGAGACATGTTTCGTCAGGAGATAATCCAGCTGATCTTATCAGTCGTGGTGTAAATCCGTCCAAAATGCTCGAGAGTAACTTGTGGTGGGAAGGCCCTGCCTTTCTAAAAAACAGTGAGTATCCGTGCAGAGAAATCTCGGACTCTGTGATAAAGGACGATGTAGACTGTGAACTCAAAAAAGTTGACTGTGAAAGTGTTTTAGTTACTACATTGAACAATTCATGTGTTACTGATATTCTTAATTGTAGTAATAGTTATACTAAAATATTGCATGTAATAAGTTATGTTTTCAGATTTCTCCACAACTTGAGGAGTCCAACTGAAAGGAGACTGGGTCCCTTGACAACAGAGGAAATTAGGAAGGCTGAAACCTTCATAATAAAGGAAATCCAGAGTAGGGAATTTTAAGAAGAGTTAAGGTGTTTAAATAAAAATAAACCTGTTCTTGACAAAAGTAAGATCAAATGTTTAAAACCCTTTTTAGATGAGGTTGGTGTACTAAGAGTCAATGGCAGAATAAGACATAGTAATGTAAATTTTAACTGTAAGTTCCCAATTATTTTGCCTAAAGGTCATAAATTAACTAAGCTTATTATTGAATTCTTTCATAAAAGATATTTTCATTTAGGCCCTACTGCTTTACTACATTATCTCAGACAAAGTTTCTGGCCAGTTCAAGGTAAGGCAACGTGTAGGAAAGTAGTGCATGATTTTATTAAGTGTTTCAGAGTTAAACCCATAGGAGTTAAACAATTGATGGGCGATTTACCGAAAGAGAGAGTGACTCCTGACTTCCCATTTAATTGCTCTGGAGTAGATTTTTGTGGCCCATTTCTTGTGAAACATAAACATCAAAGAAAGGGCACTTATCATAATGTGTATGTCTGTTTATTTGTATGCTTAGTTACTAAGGCAGTGCACCTCGAGATGGTCACTGATTTAACATCAGATGCCTTCATAGCGTGTTTAAAGAGATTTGTGGCTCGAAGAGGTTTATGTTCGAAATTATTTTCAGATAACGGCACAAACTTCATAGGAGCAAATAAGGAACTTTCTAAGTTATACAATTTAGTTGTAAAACCCGACGATAGTCTTGCTAGTTATTTGTCAACAGAGGGAATTGATTGGAACTTCATTCCACCTAGAGCACCTAACTTTGGTGGCCTCTGGGAAAGTGGAGTTAAAGCATTTAAATATCATTTCAAACGCATTTTAGGTAATTCCAAATTGAGCTATGAAGAATTCCTAACAGTTATTACGCAAATAGAAGGAATTCTAAATTCTAGACCACTTGCACCTCTGTTGTCCGATACCGATGTGTATGACGTGTTAACCCCTGCTCATTTCTTAATTGGCAGATCCTTAAATACTGTTGTAGAGCCAAATTTAATCGAAGTTAAAGACAATCGATTATCCAATTGGAAAAAACTGACAAAATTAATTCAAATGTTTTGGAGAAAATGGCATATACAGTATCTTAATAATTTGCAACAGAGGTCCAAGTGGAAGGTAGAAAAAGATAATGTAAAAATCAATGAGTTAGTGCTTCTTAAAGATGAAAACCTACCCCCTCAAAATTGGGCATTAGGTAGAATAATTGAGTGTTATCTGGGTGAAGATAAAAGGGTCAGAGTTGTAAAAGTTAAAACTCAATCTGGAGTTTATAAAAGAGCCATTTCAGAAATTTGTATTTTTCCTATTGATGTGTAATCTTATATTAGCGTTCTTTATTGTGTGATTAATGTTATTACCTTGTAATGTGTAGTGTTTAAAATCTGAATTTGTGTGTTTTTATTCAGAATTGTGCATTGAATTGTGATATTCCATAGTTTTTCCTTGTGTGTGTGTGTTGACAACATTATGTCAAGGCGGGCGGTATGTTCCGACCTGTCACTGTGCTGCCCTCTTGCGGCAAAGGGAAAAACACTTCAGTGTATTGTGTAGCGGTAGCGAGTGTGTGTGCGGTAGCAAGGCAGCGCCTGCTAATCAATGATGGCCAGGATAAAGGAAAAAAGAGTCCAAATTTATTCTTGTGTTGTGATTTTTTAATAATGTGATAGCTATCGACATAAATTTTTGGTCAATGAAAGCAAAATATTATGGAAACCAGAAGTAGTGCTTCATCCCTGAAGTTTGTCGCCAGTCGAAGGGGTACCCAAATCTACACTAGAACCTTTTTTTGTGAATATTAGTTTCATTAAAATTCTTTTCTTAAAGCTGTGAGCGTTAATTTGTCACATAAGCAAATTTGCCTACTTTCATATTAATTTTACGGATTAAAAGAATCTGAAGTTCTAGCATTTTCGTAATTAGAGAAGTTTTATTTATAATATTTTATTGACACTGAATGTTGATGCAACAACAAGTTCTCAGACATATCCACTTGAATAAGCTCTTTCTGACTTTTATTTTGCTTATATTATATACATAAAATGTAATTCTTTTTTATTAAGTAACAAAACTTTTCTTTGTCATTTGGTAATAAATAATGTATAGGCCTGTAATTCACAATTTCTTTTATTCACATTCTCGCATCGCGTAAATGATGTTGTCTATAGCAATGATGCCTTCGCCGTCAGATTTTCTTGTTCGGGCGTCCAGCGAAAACTGTTAAAAAAAAAAAGACGAATGACAATGAAGTAAATTCAGTAAATAGAATTTGAACATGTAGAATTTATAACATTGGAAAGCACTTTAAAGAAAAAGGTATTTGTTTATTTTTACAATTTCAGCGTTTTCTTAGCGATTTTTAAATAGTTTCAAAATCGTCAAGCTTCATTATATACATAAGGTGTCAAGATTCCGCCAAGCTCCGTTATACATAAGATGCCAAGATGGTTGAATTCCCAGATTTGTTTGGCGATTTTCAGATTATGTTAAGATTGCCAAGTTCCAGTATATTTAAGATGTCAGTATTTCATCAAAACGGTTGCATTCCTAAATTTACTTGCTGATACCCAAATTATTCCAAGATCACCGTTTCATTATACATAAGATGTCAAGATTTCACAAAAATGGATTTGCGATTTCTAGCGATTTTTCAATTAAATTGTAAAAATAAACAAGCAGCAAGAAAGGGTTTAATAGCATACAAATTTATTTTTATTTCACACTCTTTATATTTATTTCACACTCTTGACAAAACTTTGGTGGCATGAGAGCTGGCTACCTTTATTTTGGTTAGCAAGGCGTAGATAAAAAATCATAGCAATGATAGCCACCTGTTGAGTGGCTGCCGAAAGTGCTATACTATCTAAATGATTTAATGCCCAGAAACAAGTAAATTTCATTTAAAAAATCCTTTTTATACGTTTTTAATTATCTTAATTTCTTTCATATTTGGAAAGATGAAACTTGAAGTTTTTATGCTTATATTACAACGCTTTAACTCTTTAACATCCAAGCACTTTTCAAGTGGCACTCCCTTTAACATCCAGACTTTTTCAGCATGGTTCTGAAAGACATGGACTCTTCCTAGCTGAGGGGCAGTTACCCCCCGCACTCTGAAGTCATAAAACTGTCGACGCTCTACCTTGAATAATTGCCTTGCGGTTTTCGGCAACGAGATTCATTTTCCATCAGCTTAAGAGTTTTATTCTAATGTATTTATATTTTTTAGTGTGAAATGTTTCGCTCATCATCTTTGTGGGGTATTTTTTTTTACAAAAAATTTGAAATTTATTCTATAATTTAGAAAATAGGTTTCTTTTTTTTGTAAGTTTTATGTTAGGCTTACAAACTATTTAAATAAAAACTTGCTTTACTAGCAATTTCAAAAACATTTTTATGTTTCATTTAATTCTCAATAGGCTTTTACATTTTTTTGTTGCCAAAATTAAATAATATGTCATATATTACCATGTAAAATTTTTTTACATAGTAATGTAAAACATACATTATATATATATCAATGCAATTAGTTCATTTTTTTTAACATAGTATAGATGTGAATGCTTTTCAGTGATTAACAAGATAATGTATTAAATCTTCATTTAATACCAAAATAAAAACATTCGTTGGATAAAAAAAGTGTTATTGCTCTTTTTGAAAGATGTTTAGAAAATAATATGTTCTTTCAACACTCAGCTAAGATTTTTTTTATTGTCTTTAGCATTTTTTTTTCAGTATAAACGATTATCTTTATTGAATTTTTAAATATAAAATATTATTTTGCATTTACGATAGTGATACTAAGAGAAAGGTTTTAGAACTTTAATTAAATTTTTAAAGAAGTTTTCACATTTTTTTCCCCCAAAACCTTACGAATTCTTGCTTTTACCTTAAATAATCGAAAAAGAATGTAGGGAAAATATAAATTCCAAAAATATCTTTATTTTGCCACTCATTTTTACTAATCTTTTAAAATATAACTATTAAATTTTTTTTCTAATCAAAGGAATATATTACGTCAAACCTTAAATATCTCATCTATCGAATTGTTTCGATAGATGAGTTAACATATTTTTAAACCTTCATTTAATAATGAAATACAAACATTTATGAAATAAAATTCGGGGGAAAAATTACTCAGCGAAATATATTTCGAAAATACATTCCTTCAGTTTTCAGCCTGAACATTTTACTAAAACATTACATTCTTCATAAACTAAATATGAAGATTTAACACATTTAAAATTACATTCATCATAAATATTACTTTTTTAGTATGAACTGTCATGTTGAATTTTTCAAGCTGAATTTCTGATTTTAAAATGTTATGTGAAGTTTTCTATAGTATTGTTAAGACAAGATAAATTTTTAAACGAAAGCTTCATGTTAAATTTCCCCAAATTTACATACGAGGGAATCATTTGCAAATTTTTGATAACATGTACATTATATAACATTTTTTTGATTCCTCATCTCTCTCTCTCTCGTTCATCTGACCGACGTTAGTTTCATCTCCTGCTTCTTTGCTTAGAATAAACGAGAGATCAGCTAAAGTATCATTTTTTGACCAACCATCATCTGATAGATCACTGTCACTTTCATCAGAATCAAGTAAAATTGCTTTAATTTCTTCTTCAGTGTGTTCACGATTTCTTTTACTCATAATGAAGAAATAATAAGCGTTTCAATAGAAAAATTACTCTGATAATCCAAACACCCGATTCACAGTACATAAAATAAAGAGTAGCAATTCACAACTGAAGAGAAATTTTCAGAATGGCATTCTAAAAAGGAACTCGGTATTTATATAACTCTTTGAAGAGGGCGATAAAAAATACTCTCAATCTTTTTTTTTTTTTTTTTAATTCTATTTTAAAAGCGGTAGTTTGTACACGGCCTCAGAATTTCCGACAGTCCTTTGATGAAAGAATAAGATGCTTGGAATGTAAAACGACTTCCTTCCATAGTAACAACTGTCGCTACCCATTTTGTGAGAAAACTGTGATGTGAATAGGCCGCAGTGTCAATGCAATGGTTTGTCTTTATATTATTACAATAGTCTTACTACTGAAAAGGGCTTCTGATGCTTGTCCGAAAAATAAACAACGTGTCGGTATCCTTATATATCATTCATCGTTACCAGAGAGCTTCAGTGGAAAATTTCTTTTATAAATGGCCATAAAATCTTTCCAATTTTGAGCTAACAGCACGTGAAAATAGAAACTAAAACCCTTTCAAAATACAAAATGTACGCCAACAACCTATTTACTGAATCCCTCCTCAACCCCTACCGCCCTAAGGCACAGGGGAAACTACTGTGAAAAAGCCGCGATTGTCGAAGATAACGAGGACCTCCTGGAGTGTTCAGTAGAGCAGCCTCTTTTAATACCCATCTCCCCTAAAACGGCTAGCAGCCGCCCCAAACCGCCCCACGTGGATATTATAGGGTAAAGTCTCAAACCGCCCCGCTGGAATCGAGAGGGTTAAAATTTTTTATACTTCTGCCTCCTCGATGGGATCGTCGAATGATTAGAAAATAATGATGAATTATAAATGAAAAAATAAAAAGTAGAAAATAATTAAATCAAAAATCTGCTTATTAGTATAGTAACGAAATAATATTTCTTAAAAATTTGATATTATATCTATTTCAGATATGCTTTAAAATTCGGAACAGTTTCTACTATGTATTTAGCATTACAATAAAAAAAAGAAATTGTAAAGTAAAATTCATTTCGGTGTTTAAAAATAGCATAACTTTCATCAGTATAGATTTATAATTGAATTAAACAACATTATGGAATGGTAGTTATTTTGACTGCATTTATACCAGTCATTTATACCAGTGATTCTGATACTGAGGTAATTAGTGATTGAATTGCGGTGCAAATTTCCAGCAATAGTGAAATAGAAGAAAATAAGAGTAGTTGAAATCTGTAAATCCGATCAGCATGACACCCACTATAGACTTAATACGATTGAAAAGAGCTACATTTTCCCCTTCATAAAAATAAATATGCATTTTATTCATCATTTCTATAAATATATCTAACCGAGAATAAATCTCATATTTTTGGTAATTTGCTACTTATAATGATAATCTAATACAAGTGTGTCAAATGCAAATGCTAGCACAGCGCAGTAAACAAAGTCTATGTGAGTCGCCTACAACTGTAGAAGTAAATTTATTTCGAAAATGTAAGAAACAAGGACAATCTATTCTCTTTGCCATCTTTTCTACTGCCAAGGGCATCTTATCTACAATAATGAATTTCAAAAATGATCCAAGATCAGCAATAGTGAATTAGATAGAATACATTTCCTTTCATAAATATACTTATTTGTTCGCCTTGAGAAGTATTTCCAAACATAGAAATAATTTCATTTGCCAATTTTCGAGTGCTTTCAAATCCGGTTGTCAAATATTAGTAAAATTCTGTTCCTCAGCTTCATTAAGGATTTTTACCTTGATGTTTGAACAGCAATGAGTTTCTCCGGCCTCCATTGGCATATGGTTGTGTCCTTGTTTTATATCCAAAGAAAAAAATAGAAGAAATTGAAGCATACTTTTCTACCAAAGATTTAAAAACAAATTCCTTTCTAAGGTTTAAAATGTTTTCGGTATGTTTTTGATCAGATGCAGTTTCCTTTAAATTTGATCTGTCCCACAATATCATCAGACATTTTTAAAATTAAACCACGAATTTTTTATTACTAGTTTTGTTCCAAAGGTTATGAGTTGCAAATGCAATACTATTGATCTAATAGTATTATTATATAATATAGTCAATGAACTTACTTTAACATAACCTTCGACATCTATATTGACTTTGACTGTCTGCCATTCTTCACTCTTTTCAACATGTTTCATGACTAGTTTTGATGTATGGATGTTATGTATAGAGATATCAAGTGACACAACACCACCTCCATTGAAGTAGGTATCAAAAGTGAGACAGGCCTTCCTGCGTCCATAAGATGCGAAGAAAGGGGATGTAATACGAATTTTACGGAAGGAGGCATCTTCAGCATTCACGTATATGTAGCTTCCTGAAAAGGAAATTGTAAAATTAAATTATACTTCTTGAAGATTTATCATTCAAATTATGACTGAATATGAACTTTACACTATTAATTCACTGCTGCATTTAAAAGCAAATTAAAATTTTTATTTTGAAAATGAAAACGATAAAACATAATATGCATTTTACCTGTTCTTCCTGCTAATGTTCCGTTTTCTCGGATCCAGTTAGTTTTATAGTTGTTTTCATGATTTTCAAAACCACACATGTCTTTCTCAAAATCACATTTGAAGTCAGGAATATCAGGTGGCGGTGGGCGGACGTTTCCTATAAAAACACTCACAATCAAGAAAGTTCTAAAATAAAGCACCAGAATTAAAAAAAAGAACGATATTTTTAAATTAAACCATAACTTCTTAAATTATGGTCCCGATATTAATAGATTTATCGAAACTCTCAAAATATGCGCTTTCGTGTGCTTAAATATAGATAAAAAATCACAAAAATGCTTTTCAATAAGTCACATCTTTAAAATGTATTAATAAGTTTAATGAATTAATTTTTTTTTAAATAACTGATCCGATCGCAAATAACAGATCACGATTATATAATCTACTGATAACACATCTCGCATTTTTAATTCTATTCTTTCGTTTTCAAATGAGTAATTAAGATATAAGTAATTAAAAATGTTTGTTCTATTTATTGCAGTTTAATTCCTTTATAATACTGTTTTAAGCACCACCTCCTCTTACGATTTTGTTTTAACCTCAATATTTTTGATTAAAATAATATTTTCAACTTTTTAGTTTGCTGATAAGAACCTGTTTTTAAAGAATATTTAATTAATTTTTACTTTTTTAACTTTTAATATATTTTAACTCCTTATTATAAATGTTAAGAAATCTTAAATTTAATTTTTCTCAAATACAGTACAAGAAGGAGACTTAACTTCTATAGATTCAATATTTGTAGAAATTTAGTCGACTGATAATTGAATTCCGAAAATATTAAAAATTTATGCTGAAACAAGGAACTCACAAATGTATAACATTTCGGAATTCTAATACATTAAGAAGTGAATATAAAATCGACGACGAATTCCATGTTCACTAAACAAGGAAGTCAAATTAAATAAGAGTGGAAAAATACTAAATGTGTAATCTTACCATCGCATTCATATAGTTTGTTGAGTCTTCGAACATCGCTTTCGCTGAGACCTGGCTTGTCGTTGATGAGACCGATGACAACTCCCTCCTTCTTTGGTTTCATCGTCATCGAATTACGGTCCTTAGCAAAAGCATATTCCCCGTAAAGCATAATGGATTTATAATCAAACTCTTCTCCTAATAAGTTATTTTCCCACGGTCTCAGTTTCAGGAAATTGCGTTCAGCACCTTCAATAAAAAAGTCAGTAACTTTTGAAAAAGAAAAAGCAATAATCTGTGATGTAGTTATGAAAAATTATATAAAGAATATAGTTCACTGCGGTAGAAAAGATAAGTTGTATCTTGTGCATAACTATGATCCTTTTCATCCAAGGATTCGGATTAACATATGCAAATAACGCCAGGAGCATTATATTATTTATTTTCTTTTAAAACATATTTTTCTTTAAACATGACAAAAATATTAACATTTTGCATAATAACCCCACCTCTCTATCTGACCGACGCCTGGGGCATCTATCCTACTCCATCGCCATGCCACTGATTGCACGTTTCAGTGAAAAACAATAGCGGGAAAAATCACACAAATATATGAAACAGGCTCAAAGTGCTATAAAACAATTTTTGTCCTCAAAAAGAGTTTGTAAAAGCTACATGTACAGTCAAATGTATATGGGAACAAGTAGCCTTGTAGTGAGTAGTTTTCCAATGGTGGAGTAATTATCACTGTTTGACTTAATCGTGGATTGTCGTATTCGTATTCACATCTGCATGATTAAAGTTATTACATCGTCGGGAAAACTGCTCACTGCAAGGTATACATTTAATTTAATATGGACGCAGTAGTAAATGTTGATTCCAGTAATTTTTCTGTAGATTAAAAATGTATTATCGTCCGTTGGTAGTTTTAGAGAAAGCAATAAAACAGCGCTACTTGTTCTGTCGCTTCTGCTTCATTCAAAGTCATACTGACGCTAATCCTTTTATAATAACTTTCTCTTAACGCACACAACCATATACCCAGGAAATCTCTAAGTAATCCAGAAGAAAAATGCTGATAGAGCCGCAATCAAATTTTCATTCAGATGCGCCTTACCTATTATTCTTTAAAGCTGTTTTCGTCACCTACAAATAAAAACATAGCCTCAAGAAAAGTATTGTTTCTCTTAAAGCTACCATAGATTTCTAAATATTAATCCAAAAGTACGCATTCTAAATGATTTGTCAATTCTTAATGTTATTCTTATTTTCCTTTAATAAGTAGCACTTATTTTAAAGTTCTTTTCTTTTTTCTTTTTTTTTAGATTATAAATTCTGCATACTTTCTTTCAAATAAAAATTTTTGCTGGAAGAAATTTTTATTGCAACGCTTTCCAGTTCTTGACATTTGTAGTGAAGAGTTGCTATATTTGTAAATACGGATTTCATCAAATTTGTTGGAGCCCAAATGTGGCACCACAGCTCGTTTTTAAAGAAAACCGTAATTTTAGTTACAGTTAGATTCTTTCAACAAATGAAAGAGATGATCTTCTAAGCTTGAAAACTTTAATGTACATCAGTGGAAACTCGGTTGTTTAAGAAATGGAAAAACCGCATGGGGAGATGGCAGACTTCCGCCATAATTCTTGAGATGATATTGCGAATTACTATTATCAATGTTTTAATTTGAGAGTATGTCTTAGTTTTGTATTAGAGAACCCGTTTTGCTGTGTAATTCTCCTTTTGAGAAGCACGTGACTCGTCATCTTTGTTTAAGAACTTCATTAAAAGAATATTTCCGATTTCATTCAACAGTTTCATTACTGTGATAAAGTTCATTTGTTTGCAAATTCATGAATCTTAGAATAATACTGAGTGTTTGTTTAATACTTTAATTCTTAGCATGAATCACCAGGAACTGAAATAGCTTATATCATCAAATTCAATGTTTCGCTGGAAAAAAAGTCATGAATCTAAGTATATAAGCTTTGACTATGGTGGGCAATAAAAGTAATACATATCAGATAAAAACTAACTACACTTTATGGCAATATTACTAATTTATCGGTCTCTTTGTTCGGTTTTCATATTCCTCAGGTCTTAATCCACCAAACTTCTCCTTTGAAATTATCACGAATCATTCTTTTGTTTTGAAATATCTGCAGACATATAAAATGATTTAATAGTATTATTTTTATATCTTCGCTGTATGAATAACGAATTTGCTGTCTTTGAGTGTATCTAATAATAGTTTCCGCGTTATTAGTGACTTTCAAAAGTGTTTCTGGCAGCGTTAAGAAATGCTACAAATAATTTCATTCACTCATTTTTCATCTTTCCATATTCAGCAATGTACTATGCACCAAGAACTGTATTTTAAAAATACTGTCAAATAAAGAATTTCTAATTTTTACTCTACGTTTTTGTCTTCCTCAAATTGCGATGTCAAAGCCTAAATACTTACACGGTATTCATCAATTAAACGTGATTTTCTATATTATGTTTTCTTTGCATGTTTATGTCTATTAATCATTCTCTGAATTTGCCGCTGCAAATAGAAGACACTCTTAATAATTCTTTTCTATTAATTAATTGAGAATTTTCATTTTTCTAAAAAAAGAAGTAAATTCTATATGAATTAATTTACCTGGTTTGATGTTGTCCCAAATTATCTCCAAGTAGTCATCTCTATCAGACCTGCTGTGTTCGTGCCAGAGACCAAGGGCGTGACCAATCTCGTGGACAGCTGACACCTTATCGTGACATCCCTCGCTAAGAGAAATCTCCTGTTCACCTCCCTTGCGTCCCACATTCGACCAGCACCTGCAACCAATAACAGTTATGAATAGAGTTTATAATGAAATATTTTAGAAAAGATATCCAAAAAAAGATCACGCATATACAAGATATCCATTCTAGCTGTGGTCCAACAACCAACTTAAAAGCTGTTGGAGATTATATTTCCAGAAGGAAAAAAAGATTTAATTGGCTTAACAAATTATGTTTTTTATAACATAAATCTGAAATAGAATCAAGTGAGGTTGGAAAAAATTACGAAATCTTTTTAAATAGAACCCTTGTCAACTAAAGATACTGTTGAAAAAGATTTCCTAATTTTTAGTATATTTAGTTCTCTTAGTAGACTTGTATAACATTCTTGACACAAAGAACTTTAAGAAAAAGTTCCATTAATCTGTGATAAAAACTGGCTGATTTTTGAGGCTTTGAACAATATTTTTAAATGATTTTAGATCATTCCAAAGGCATCATGAGAGAATAGTGGTCATTGATTGGCCAAAATAATGAAATTCTATCAATATAGATAGAAGAAAAGTGAAACTTTCTATGATAATATTGTAGGTGTATCCAAAATATTTTTCTAAATATGATTAAGAGGACGGTGTAAAGATTTTAAATTTGTAATTTTTACTGATAACTGATTTTACTGAGCATTTACTGATTAAAACAACATAAAAATTGTTCCTTAAATCACTTAAAGCCTGTTTTATTGAAAGTGTTTCTGCATCTCTAACTGTTTGAAAGTCAGCTCTGACCCATGATTAGAGTGGATACCTTGAATAAAGGAATATAAATCTTACGAAGAAGGAATCCAAAAACGCAATCTAAGTTTTAAATGTCTATTGTAAAAGACATCAGTAATTTAATCTAAATTCTAAAGAAAATTATCCATACTCTTATGGCATTCTTCTTAGAATTACAAAAGCATCGTACAACGAAAAGTTCTAAGATGGAATTCACTAAATCTTGTTGATCATAAGAAGAATTTAACTATATAGAATATCGATCATTACTAGTTGTTATTTAAATCTAACTTTCGTCCAAAATTATCAATTGAATTGATAGTTTTAGACGGAATACATTAATAAAATAATGTCTACGTTCCCTCCACATGAATATATTAGGAGAGAACGTAGATATTATTTTATTGCTTATAATGTCTCATTCGCCGGTTTTAAATGCATTGCCACAAGTTAATAGAGAAATTTTCCTTACCCGCCTTCGATGGTAAATTTTACATAATCATTGGTAGCAGGTGTCTTGGGCTTGAATCTGATGCATGTCTTAGATTCATACTCATCGATTGCTTCCTGGATTATGTCTTTGACTTTCCCTGAGAAAAAAAAATTGAAAGTTTATTATAAAATACCGATCAAAGTTAACTAAAAAAGTTACATGTTTAAATATTATCCGATTATTTATTTATATAAAAGCTTATTGTTATAGTTATAAAAATCATATATGGTTCAATTACTAAAAAACGTCCTTGATATTTAAATAAAATTTAAAATCTGTTTGCTTAAATAAAATTCTCATATTCTTGTAAATCGAAATTTTTATTGAATTTATTTGATAGTCTGCGTCTTCAAACGGAAATTTTTACTTGAATATAGTGGCGAAAAATGATTTTAATTATTTTTTATCAAGTTTAATATGAAAAGTTTTTATCCGAGCATATATTTTCAAACTTTGAGATTTTAAATATATAATTAAAATGAATTTGAACAATTCATTGAAAATCATATTATTTCATCAAATACTCACAAAATCTCAATACTGTTCCAAAATAAGGAATTCGAAATTTGTCCAGTTCATTCTATTTAGAATATAATTGGTTAAACATTTATTAAATTTTATTTTGGAATTTAAATTACTAGATAAGCTATCATTTGTGAAAACATCAATGATAAGAATTTGTAGAACATATTTATTCATCGTGATATTACATTTGAATTAGGTTTTCTGAAAAAAAAAAAAAAATTCTTTTTTTTTTTAATTCCTTCTGTCGTAGCTTGGAAATTTGGTTACTCGAATACTGGTTTAATATGCTTCTTCATTGCACCAAGCCACACAATTTCTCAAACAACACTAGTATAATATATTCTCTTAAAAAGGCCATAATTATTAAATTTCCATCATCTTGCCATATTATTATTAACGAAATAATTATTGATAAGTTAGTTAAATGCGATGCGTTTGCCTTTATTTTAAGAAAAAGTAAATTAAAGGAAGAGCATTTTATAACTAATTTCTGCCTGAATTATAATTATATCAGCTTGCTTTATTTCGGCCATATCTATTTAAAGCTATTGCTCCATTAATTTTCTTATTTCTTTCTTTTTTTTTTTTTTTGCTTTTTAATTCATTAATAATTACAGTTTAAAGGATATTCACCATATACTTACTGAGTTTATAGCCGATTTCGTAATACACGGTTGCATTTGGCCAAAGTTCAGCTTCATCAACAACAGCATTTCGATCCTGCAAATAAAATATTCAGCTTGAATGAAATAGAATAGAATTTTTGTGTGTAGAAAAGCATTAAACATGAAATATAAAATTTAAAAAAATCATATTCATAAACGGACAAATAAAGTGAAAGGCATACAAAAAGTTCGAAATTTAGTTCTTATTTTGCATTTTTTAAGATTCTATTAATTTATATTCAGATAATTAAACATTCAGCATACAAATTATTTATGTGGTAGAAACGACAAAAACGGGAAACAATCACATAAAAATCTATGAGCTTAAAATATAATATCTTTTGCTGTACTTTTTTCTAGACTTAGTTTTTCTTTAATTCTAAATGTTAGATGAATGAATCTCTATTGGGTTGCCGTCAGCATTGAATAGTCAAATTCAATTGAATATGATAAATCTTATGTTGTAAGTGATAATCAATACACCCTTAATCAAGCATATGTAAAACGCAGAAAAATCGAAATATTGATTGGGCTGTATGCTTAGATAGTCTATTAGCCGCACGCAACTGGTTGTGCAATTGATCGCAACAGTGAGTGGCAACGCATTGGTTCTAATAAGACCTATTATTACCTGACTAAGATCTATGGGCAGCCAAGTAACTAGTTGGATTCCGTGTCCTCAGCAACTGTATAGGCGATTTTTAATCCCTCTAAAACATGACAAGGCGTTGTGTTTAATATAACTTTTTAATCACCTTTTGAAAAACTACCAACTACTGAAACTAATAAGTTGTTAGGTTCCCTCAGGATACCGAATCTGTGGATTGAACTGTTCATATACGATGAACTTACAATTAACATGCGACAGCTCAATGATTCTGACTTTGTTGAAATGCTAAATAGAGCCTAGCCTAAATTAGCCTAGGACAGGGATGACGAACCAGTGGCACCAGTGCCATCAATGGCACGTGACACAATATTTTGAGCACATCTGACTGTTTAATCAGATAATCAGACTGTTAAATCAGGCACGTCTGACTGTTAATCAAAAAAAGTCTGATAAAATCAGACTGTTTCTGCAAAATGAGAGAGAAATTGAACAATACCTATATTTGTTTTTTGCAACATATGCCAGCATTTCAATCAATTGAACTTAAAACTTCAAAGCAGAAATAAAAAAATTGTCACCATAATGGATCTCATTCACACTTTTGTCGCTAAACATAGGTATATGCCAGCATTTCAATCAATTGAACGTAAAACTTCAAGGCACAAATAAAAAAAAAAATTGTCATCATGATGGATCTCATTCACATTTTTCTCGCTAAACTACGTGTTTTCAGAAACGATATTATTACAAGAAACTACAAACTTGAAAAAAAATATCAGAAATATCACTCCCCAAACTTGAAAAAAATAACAATATTATATATCAAATTTAGATGTATATGAGAAACCAGACAAAGAAAAAGTTGTTGAAGAATTTATTTGCGTTATTGATTCGTTCGCACCTTTGAACCAGAATTAAGGCCTTTTCAGTTAGATCATTTGATTAGTTTTGATTTCTATTATAAAATACTAGTATTTTTATTTACGATTTCCGGTGCATGAAAATTTGTCTGCGTATATAACGAATTTTTAAAAACATTTACCGATTTGATTTCTTTAAATATTTTCTTTACTCGATCGATGAAATTTTGAATAACTTACTGTAAGAGCAAATGGATCTATTCCAGCGATATCTCCTTCGAATAGCTCTGAAAAAGAAAAAAACCTCCTTCACTCACTGTTAAACTGAATCGGTCATCTTGGAAAAAAAAAGAAGGTAATTTTTACTTCTATATTTTTTTTCTGGGGAGGGATAAATAAAAAGAACTCATTTATTTCTATAATATTTCTAGAAAACTTAGTAATTTTCTGTCATTGAAGGATATTACGCCTGATGTACTAATACCTACATAATAATTTATGGCCCTATAGGGTACCAGAAAAAAATGTCTTTCCTACTGTTCGTTTTCAAAATGAATCTGAGAATGTGAAAGTTCAAGTCTATTTTAAGCTTCGTCGGAAGTACGCATTTTTATGAAACGGTAATCAGTAATAGAAAACAACAATACCACTGCAAAAATTTTTCTGAATTTACATATAAGGTAAAGATGAGGGAAAATTACAGTTGTTTAAACACTTCGTCTATAGTATTTGTCATCCATTTTTTAATTACTCCTTCTATTAGAAAGTATGATATACATTTCTAAATCAGTTTTGTACGAATATATGGTATTCACTTAGAAGAAATTACAATTTTGGCAAATAGGTTGAGTTTATTGACAGTTTGAAATACAAAATTATTCTAACTGAAGTAGGATCTAGCCCTTCCGAGGGTATTTTGGGAACACTTTATATTTGTTAATCGTCCCTGCAGACGGAATATTGCCTTACTAATTAATATAAGGTATAAAAATCTCTTCTATTTTTATTCCCTTTCTTCCAAGGATATTATAAGAATTTGTAAAGAACTGTTGGTTTCTTAGCCTCTTTCAAAATTCTAGAAATAAATAATTGATCTACTTCAAATTCAGTTGCTGATTTATTAATAGCACCATATTCCGACTGTTGATTTTTCTCCAGTTTGTAACAACCTTTTCAATACACCATTGGGAACATTTAATTGTATTGATGTAAAAGTCTTGAGGGCACATCCAAAACGCATTTTTTTGTGACAATTCAGATTTTATTAGAAAGTGGAATATGGCATTGTTATTGATAGCTGAGCAAACGAAAATAAAATGGCAAATAAAGAATTTAACAAACGATTTTTTTTTTGTACTGTCAGTTGATTGTTTTATTTTGATATTTCTTCTTTGTAACCCAATATTAATTTTATTAAAATCCTCCATTTTCTTATAATAGTGGGTGTTATTTTATTTTCTATATAGTACATCGTATTTATTGACATAAAAGATTAGTAAAATAGTAGTATGTCAACTAAAATCTATTTTTTTTCAAAAACTGCCACAATTGCAATTGTCTTCCCTCTGTAATTTTCAACATATTTAAAACTGTAATTCCTATTTTGAGATAAAAGTAGTATTTCAATGTAGAAACTTTTATAATTAGCTGGTATGTATTAGAAAAACATTTTGACCAGGTATTTCCTTAGTATTAATAAGAAGTTTAATTTAGTAAGTTTTCCTTTGTAGACAAAAACATCCTCAGAATGTGAGATGAAGAATAAGCTGTATTATTTTGTATCAATATATATAAACACTTTATAACATTATTTTTTAAGAAACTGCTTACCTGGCTAATTAATTAAAATTCATTTGTATATTTAATATACAAATTTAGTATTTTTGATTTACAAAAAAGATTATAAGCACTTCGGCCTTTATCTAATGCATAATTTTGAGATATTATTGTATACAAATTTTATATAACATTGTTTCTTTAATTTAAAATTTTTATTCTTTTTTTCTATTTAATTATTTGAAATAGCAGTATCACCGTCAAGTACAAATTTTCTTTATGAGCACAGAAAAGACACTATGTTTTGGAAAAGAATTATTATTACTTTAAGGGAGATCTTTAATAAAAATTCTTTAGAAATTCAATGAAATTATGGAATTTCCAAATTTGTAAAGGAAGACCTGTGTTTCATAAAAGGGAAATTTCACAAAAGCATATTTGTAAAATTAAAGAACGGAAATGAATGTATAGCGTTTTATTTCTTTAAACTTATCTAGAGAAGTTTCAAAATATATTATTATATATTTTGAAATATATATATATATATATAATATACATATGTTAAGCTTTTTCACTTTTGTTCATTTTATAATCCGAAATCGTTTTTTCAAGAATCGTTTCTTCATACAAATATTTTAATAACATACACAAATGCCATGAAATGTAAATAAAATTTTGAACCATTCGCCATTGTTGCCAAATCGGCTATTCAAAATTTGTTTACTAGTTTTCACCTTCAGGCAATTAATGCATTCAAATATTCAGTACCTATGGTGAAATAAGATTTTATTTGATTCCTTTTTTTTTCTTTGCCAAATCAATCATTAAAAGTTATTTGCTAATTTTCATTCAAAGCCCTTCCTCCAAGAATTGCTGTTGCGTTCGGATGTTAAAGTAAACAAACAGATGGAAGTAAAACAAAATTTGATTCCATCAATCTTTGTTCTAGAATCAATACTTTTTAAAATTAAATTTATTTTCCTCGGAAATTTATTTTTCGAATAATTAAATTGATGATCAACTCTCCAGTATAATTGAATTTCTGCATTAAAATGGGAAAGGCCTTTATGTAAACATTTCTCAGTTTTAAACGAACATTAATTGTCATTGTTTGAGAATGCATGAAAGTATAATAGGTTGAGTCCTTGAAATGCTAAGACTTTTAAGAAATTAAGAATAATGAAGTATTGTTAGATTTTTTTTTTTTGCTTTATTTTGAATTTATCAATAACCAATATGATATTTCCAAAGATAATTAAAATATAAACGAATTTTGTGTGCATAGAATTTAATCGATCTACCTTGGTATTATTCATAACTTTAATTGTTTATAAACGTGACTTTTTGCTGTAATAAACTATATCAAAATAGTTCATAAAATATACTATTTACCAGATAAAACAGTGTTAGTAATTAAGTTTGAATTTATTTAGGAGTGAATTAAATTATTTATTCCTCTCGTTTAATCAAAAAATACACACAAAGTAATAGAAAGTTCAAATTACCTTCATTTTCCATAGGGCTGCTAGCAAGACCACCTACGAAAAAAAACTTGATTAAATCTATGAGATTACTGGAAATCACATATCAAAGACCTTTATTAATTACAGGTGAATAAATTAAGTCCAATTATTAGCAATTAATATGCAATTTTATAAAGAACAGAAAAAATGTATTTACTATTTTGATATAATTAATAAAAATTGTTATTGACAGAAAATGCCTTTATGATAATTAAATATAAAATTCTTAATCAATTTCATTTGATATTTAATATGGTTGGTCAAAGTGTATTGAAGGAAATACAAATTTGTAAATGCGGAACAATTTTTTTTTTTTTTTTTGTAATTTATATAATTTTATTGTACATCGTTTTTACCTTTATTTTTCTTGATCTAAATGTTTGTTATCTTTTAGACTATTGACTTCATGCCTTAAAGGCACTAACTGATTTCAATTGGAACGTTGAGCGTTTTAAACTTAATTTTTTATTTAGAAAAATGTAAGTGTATAAGCGTTAAGTTAAAAAAAATTGTAAATAAATTAAATAAAACGATTAAAATAGCGAGAATTTTGATTTTAATATTCGGCAAAATTGTTGAGAGCATTTTAGTGAAATTAAAATCAATAAACATCTCAAGGCAAACATCTTTTTTTTTTAGCATAACTCATGTTGGAATATAAACTTATATAGTTTCTAAATTGTGTAATAACTATAAAAGTGCTATTTTTTATTATTATTCTTTCCTTTATTCAAAAAAAAAAAAAAAAGAATTGCTGAAACTCGAATTTCTTTAACCAAGTAGAGGGTAAAGAAAAAATAGTTTTTCGTAAATAAAAAATATTTTTGTATTCTTCCATTTAATTTCATTTTTTCTACCGTTCTAAACTTAAGATAAATAAGGTTGATAAGTGAAGTTTTTGCTTTTTTTCTAATGTCCCAGAGTTTTCAAATTTTGAACATTTATATGTTTCTGAGAATGATTTTCAATGTTTTTAAAATTCTATTTTTAATTCATTTAAGGTTTCGATTTGATACATATCAAACGAACAATTCTTGTTTCATTCCTCAAAAACGAGCTGTAAGTTGTTTCCACAGATTAAAAGAGAAATAGTCCTCAAAGATTAAAAATTTCACTTGGTGCTGAAAAAAAATCATATTTTTATGATAAGAAACTAAGAAAATTATTAAAAAAGAGCATAAAATAGGAAAGAAAAAAAATCAGAAAAAGAATCTAATAATTCCTTATCTAATATTTTAGGAACTTATAATAATTGATTACAAAATTTCCATTATAATTATGAATTATGAAATACACTAAAGATTTAAAAATGAGAAAATAATAAATACGGAAAAATTTTGCTGGGAAACCTGCTTTAAGCAGTATATTAAAAAGAAAATTATTTTATAGAAATTCTGATAATAAAAACGGAAGTCCTGAAACTATTATAAATATGCCTAAAATTCCAATTTTCCTAGATTATTTCTATTTTCTTATGTTCCATGTTTTTTTTAATCTCCAAATTTTTTTTTATATAAAAGCTATTTTCTAATGTGAAAAGCATTGATAAAAGTATATTTTTTTAAAAAGAATATATTTGTCATTATGCTTTACTTTAAACGTGTTATATAAATATATTTATATAAATTATTAATCATAAGCAGGTGAATGATAATTGAAGATTAAAAGCAAAAAATTATTACTTACTATGACACAATAGTGTCACTAGAAGAGTTATGTAAAAAGTCGCCATGGTCTTTCGAATGCTCTTCACCTGGATGAAGTGCAATGAGACCCAGAAAAAAAATATTTTTAACTTGTATTTAAACAATCAGAGCACTACAGGTGTTCCTCTGTGAAATATTACTAGAATAGATTATCCATGTGAATTTAATCGGTTGTTATCAGAAAGTTCCATGTGCAGATATTCCACAGTTTCTAAGATACAGTTTAAAAAATATTTGAACTTCATGATTGTGTTAGATATCGAAAAACTTTTTTATTCAAAACTAATATTACCCGGTGCTGCCCGGTCTTTTTCTTATCAAAACCCTGTGAGTGTTAGGAAACATAACAGTTCCATAAACAACATAGTGTTTATTACTTTTATTTTATTGATATAATATGCTCAAATTCGTCTAAATTATTTCCCAAATTAAACATATGATAATCTTCTTCCGTTTGATTATATAGTGTACTGCATACATGCGTTGCCGTGAATGTCCGAAATCGGAGAATGTCGACACTCGAGTCTTTCACCGAGGTATTTGGTATATGTTGACATTCACCGGTGAGTGTCGACATACTCCAGATTTTGGTCTTTCACGGTAACATATGCACTGCATTATTTTTCTCATATTTTTAGATCGATCCTTGGAAACTTTTTTAGAGTACTGAACAAAGAATTTTATTCTAACTGGCCCATTATTTAAATGTCTTTTAATAATTATCTATCATACAATTCAGATGGGATGGTGTTAAAGTTGATTTACAAGGTGATCTGGGTAGTAGGGGCGGTACAATCACGGCCCTCTAAATAGAAGGTCTGGTGCAATGCACCCGGGTCCCACGTTCTAGAGGGCTACCCACGGTTATCAAGAAATAAATGCTCGCATTTTTGTATTAAGCTCTCGAAATTAAAATATTCCCTTGAAAAACATACACATTAAATGTGATAATTTTTAATGAGTGAGAAATAGCTCTTATTTAAACTTTTAAATACCATTAGTCTTTGAAAAAAATCTGATCGAAAAATGTCAAACCGTTTACACTTTGTTCATTGTCTTATCAATTGAACTAAATACATTTATAAAAAGGAAACGTTCATCGCAAGAGTTAACGGATTATACAAAAATAGAATATATATTAATTGATTTCTGTTGTTTATACAAATATAAGACATTTGGAAAATACAGGGAAATGTCATGATTTCCCCCGAAATTCAGTGATTTTCTGAGGAAATAATCAGCAATGAAAACTAAAATTATTTTTTATTTAAATCAAAAATAGTGCTTTTGTGTGTATCAATTTGTAAATGGGCGAATATATTCGTCTACTTGAAGATTGGATAAGTAACTGGAGCTGAAGTTTCATATTGTAATTGTATACAAACTTTAATCATAGTTTATTTACTAAAATTATTATTAAAATCCTTTAATAATTAAAAATTTTTACTTTCCAATTAAAATTATTTATTAATTATCTATTAGTTGAAAGAGTTATATATTGAATATATATACATATATATTAAAAGTCGTTGCTGAACTCCTTTTGGGATCCAATTCTTCATAATTTGAAATTCTGGACAAATCGGAATTTTATTGTGTTTACATTAGTTTCGAATTTACCAAGCTCTAAACTGCATAGTTATATATGTTTCTAAAATTTGATCTCTATTTAATTCACAATTTCATCATTTTTTTCTATCACTGATTATCTCCTGAGAATAATTAACCACATATGGTCTCATTTCTAAAAAAATTAATTGCAGCTGAATTATTTAATGAAGTATAGTAACTTAAAAAATAAACAGAAATTCATTAGTCAGCATGATATCATGTTTCTAAACGTGAATTTTATGTTGTAAGATAAAATAAGCAAAGACCAAAACAGAATTCAGTTGACATTTAGACATTATATTATGTGCGTATTTTAGACTTCTCGCCGTTGAGGAGCAGAACTTCAAAACAATGAAGATAAATTTGAAGTAAAAGCAATTTCAACAAGTTGAACAACTATTTCGTTGAATGATATTTTGGCAATTTGCATTTGTATGTAATCGGTACAACACATTGTATATGTACTTTTATTTCTTAAATGATTTCTAAATCTTCTCTCTATATATATTTTTTTCCTTGCTTATCTCTTCAGAAATTTGCATGTGGCCTTTTGTTCCAGTTATCTCAGTAACAAACTGACGTTTTCTCAGGATATTTTGCATTCAATAAAATTATTGTTGTCATTTTAGAGAAAGAAAAGTGCTTCCTCTAAAATGACGAAGCAAAACGAGATGATCTGCAACAAAACCTGAAAAGAGGAAACATTTAACAACCATTGCAATATTAAATTAATATAATTGTATACAAGATAACTAGCACTCTTATATAAGCAATAAGTGCAAAAATTGTTTAAGAATATTAATTTTGTTATATAGTTTTCACACAATTTTTTTACTTCAGATCGTATCATCATATTTTATTATTCAGGTTTCATTATATAATATATGTTGTTCTCTTGATCATAATTCCTGTTAGATATCAGTAGTACTCAATCTCTCCTTCTCAACCCCCTTTATCCCAAAGTAGAATCTGCCGTTATGTAAGCAGTCAAAGCTGCACATGCACTAGTTGCTAGATGTTTACGTCATGTGACCTTCCGATATGTTTATATGTTACCTTCCGATCCTTCCTTCATGTTATTGGTTAATCATTTTACTGTAATGTCTCCGTGTGTATGTTATTATATAAATAAATTTTCTTTTGATGTTTTGCAATATTCGCTGCGTAAATCTCCAACAATTCTTTTCATTTATTTCAATGCTAAAAAGTCCTTATAACTTCTCAGATATCCGATAGAGTATTGCCAATGCATGGACCTTTTCTTTTTCTGAAATATGGATTAATAATTTTATATAAACTGCAATTTCATTTCAATTCAAAATAGAACTGTTCAACAATAGAAAACAAATAATATTTCTTTCGAAACTAATATTGTGCTTGATTTTTTTTCAAGCTTTCCAAAGAACTAAGAAAAGGGCGAAGGGCTGGAAAGATCTTCTAGGATTAAATAAATAGCAATAAATACAGTCAATAAAGGCAATCATAATGACAATCATTTAATTTTTTTCTGTTGTAATAAATTAATCCAAAATAAATTTAATAATAATCCAGTGACAAATTTTCGAAAGAAAAATATGCATGCCTTGTAAATCAAGAAGTGCTAATGCACTAAAATTACTGCAATTACGATTAAAGGTACTTCAGTTACTGAAAAAAGAAGGCTGATATTTTCTTCCAAGATTCACATTACGTTATGTGTGCTGATACGACGTATTTAAATGGTCCCTTGACCAACGTAACTAAGGAGTTTTATTGTAGTAGAAATGTTTCTAAATTATGTCTACTCTTTTTTACATTTCGGGCACCATTTTTAAATGAAAAAAATTCGTGATCCAGTTTTTTGTTTCTTTCTAGGATATTTTTGTTATTATTCCAAACATAAAGAAGGGCAATAAAGATTTGATTACTGAAAAATGAGAATATTCGATTTAAAATAATTTTTCAGTAAATTTAAGTTACATGTTTAAAAAACGACGATGCAAATTCCTTAACAAATAATTACAATACTAAAAATAGAGAGCATAATCAAAATAGTGAGGCGAGGTAAAGGTAAGGAAAAATAGGGAGGTGGTCGCCAAAGGCGGCTAGTTATTAATAATTCTTAAAATTTAACTAAACACAATTACTTGCATTTGTATTTACAATTTATCATAGAACATGAAATAAGCTAACCGAATTTCATTCTTCTTGACCGGTAAACCCAAAAGAGCAAGTTTTGAATCAATATTTAAATGTCAGAAAATTTCAAATTCTGTTAAAAGAATTTTTTTTAATATCAGTTGGGTGAAATAAATCTTTTTTTAAGTTTTTTTCTTTCCTATATTATTTGTTATTTATTTTTGTTATTTTAAGCTAAAAAACTTATTATATCTTCCATACTATCATGTTTGATTAGACAATGCTGCATATGCACATTAAAAACATAGTTCTAATTATATAAAAAAAATTAACTTTATAATTTGCCGTCAAGAGTCTTTCATTTAACCCTTCCTTACGATTCATAATATTTTCGAGCAGAATTTAAGAAAATTCTACTCGGAAAAAAATTTATATAGTTTATAGCAATTTGAATTACTATTGTGATTTGAATTCCTAAAGGTAACAAACATTTAACTTTGCAATTTTGATTATATAGCATTTTATGTCTTTAGTTTAGTTATATTAACGTCCCGTTTGAAGCAACACTAGGGCTATTTTGGGACGGACCTCGTAATTTTGAACCGCGGTCAGATGACGAGGACGACACCTGAGCTGGCACCCCCCTCTCCACACCGCACCACACCAGCGGGAGGACGTTTGGTCATGACGGATTTAACGTGCAACAGACCCCCTTATACGACGGTTCTTCGGTGGAATCGGGTCTCGAACCTGAAACCCTCCGGTTCCGAAGCCGAGACCTTACCACCAGACCACCGCGGCAGCATTTTATGTCCGCTTCATATAAAATTATATATTAGCCGCATTTGACGATCTGCTGTCCAGACGAAATTTTCAGCTTTCGCAACTGTTTTAAATATAAAGAGCCAGTCCTCCAGCCAGAAGCATTATAATAATTTCGACATTTTTTATTTCATGTCAAATTACAGATACTAGATGCGTTATCAATTTTCCCTCGTTCTCAATCTGAAAATCTCAACAAAAACTATTTCACTGAGCATTCTCCATGGAAAAAAAATTTCACAGAGCTTCGCAACCACAATAATTAAATGAATGGACCCATTTCGCCAATTTTCATTCCATTGAAATCTCGTGACTCTCTACATAGTTATCAAATTTGTCCGATTCCTCTGCCATCATTTTCGAGAGATATTCCAAAAAAGAGCTTTCAATCTCAACAGCTACACCAATTTCATGATTTTGGAAGTATAATTAACCAATCAGAGGGCTTTATCATCATTATGCAATCATACAATAATATTTTCTATTGTTTTGATGGAATTTATTTCATCAAAATTGGTCGATATGACTACATTAATGGCATTAATATGGTTGTCGAAGACGGCTAATATTAATAGATTAATTTAGTCATATCAATCAGTTTTGATGAACTATAGTTCATTACAACAAAAATAAAGGTTTATCGTAAGTAAAAAGTAAAAAAAAGGGGGGGGGGATTATTTTAAATTGTGCTTTAGTAATAATAAAACATTATGACTAACTAGCTATTGGGTGTATAAATATGTTCTGTCCTTTTTTAAGTTGAAAAAAGACACTTGTTTATAATCGGATTATATATTATTATATAAAATCGATTATAATAATTATATAAAATCGATTTATTCAAATTATTTCCCCTTAGTAACTAACATTTTTCCATATTTCGGACAATAAACGAATTCCTATAAGAAAAATGATTGGTTGGATGCAATTCAGTTATCAAGCCACTTTTAGATAATTGTGTAAAAGAAAGGGCACTCTCCATGGGGTGAAACAAAGAGCAGTCTAAAGGAGTTACGCCAGATGATTATGACGGATAGAGCAATACATCCCAGATCTTGGAATTTCTTTTAATGGTTTGGCAACATTAAATTTTCGTGTAGTAATGCTTTCAAATTTGAATTTTGAATTTTTCTATCTGTTTACCACGCTTTTATTACGTGTAATGAAATCATTATTTTTAAATAACTGAAACCCTTCTTCGTAAGTCGTATTCGATGTCCAACAGCAATCGAGGAAAAACGCTCGACATGACTAAATCGAGAAAAAAATCGATCCTAATGTCCAACAGAAATCGATGCGTTTCTCTGCAGTTTTCATGAAATGAAGCTGTGCAATATAACTTCCACAAATGCTGCTTCATTCGCACAAAACTCGGCATGTTCTCTGAATTAAAATAAATAAATATCAACCAAAGTTCAGACAGTAATTTTTAAATGTTATTGTCAAATCTTTCAAATGCAACTTTCTCGGTTTATTTGTAGACTGGTAGTACTACGAATGCCATCGATTAAAAATGGGTGGGGGTCATATTTAGATAACCATTATACTTCAAAACGACGAAATCATTAAACTAGCAAAATTGTTCGGTTGTTATGGTTAAGGACGCTGTCTAATTTTATCTTGCAATTTTTCTCGAAATGAAGAAGAATGAGATAAAAAACAATTTATATGAGTTGGACAACAATTTAAGAGTCATAAGTATTCCTATGAAACAAAAGTTTTCGAAATTGGCACCGTAATCCTAGCTGTTAAACTCTATCAAGGTTTTCTCTTGTAGAGCATGAGCAATAAATTAATATTTTCGCGATTTCTCTCAAAAAAGTGAAATGATGGACGGCCTATGATCATTGATAAGTATTTCGGTGTCATGAGCTTTCATATAAAATAACACTTTTTGAAGTCATTTCAGTGATTATGGCTGGGAAACTCTATCGCAGGTTTTTATCATGAGAATGAAGAATGAAGTAACTTTTTTTCGTTTATCTTCAAAATAAAGCAATGAAGAGTTGGAGATCCATGCTGTTTCATCTAGGGGGCATAAACTTTCATATGAAACAAAAAAATTCCTGAAACTGGACCTGGAGCTGTGCTAATAGGTATTGCATTGGGTTTTCTTTATTATTTGAAATATGTATATCATTTCACATATTTTCACTATATAAACATTAATCCCATAATTAAGTGTTTACTAAACATCTTTCTTGTATTGCTGTTCAAAAAGTTCATACATTCATAAAAGTTCTTATAAATAGAGTTTATTCAGGAATAAAACTTTTACAAAACATGGAAGATGTAAGCATTTCTGTTTTTAACAAATTATTTATTAAATATCTAACATTCATATTACTATTACTGTACAAATTCACACACATACATTCTATTGCAGAGATCTGTTCACAGTTTCTAAAAGCAAATAAATAACAGTAATTTAATAATTCTTAATTAATTTTTAATAAATTAACAGTTATGCCACTAGTGACTCTAGTTTCTTTTTTTCTCTTCAATCGCATTCCCGAAGCTGGTAGACAATGTTGTCCAAAGCGATGACGCCTTCGCCATCAGACTTTCTTGTGCGGGCATCCAAAGAAAACTAAAATTGAATTTTAAAAAATATAAATAAAATATAATTTTTTATTTATATCTTTAAAATTTATTTGATTATATTTTTATGTTAATGAATATATATTTTTAACTAAATTACATTAACCTAGTATGCAATAATAAATATCTGAAAAAGGCATTAGATTTTTAAATTGTTCTTTAAAAATGAATGAAAGCTTCACAGTTAAACCAATATGTTTTCGGATGAAGGAATATATGCTTAAGGGAGGTTCAATAAAAAAAAGAAATTTTAATAACTTATACTTATTGCAGAAAATTGCATAGAAAATGATAATATATATCTATATCTATGAGAAGCATGTGTGTGTATGTGTGTAGACAAATCTTTAGCATCGTGAAATTTGGCTCATAGGTAGTTATAATGATAACCTGAAGTCCGAATTTTTTAATTTAATGTAGAAAATTTTTATTTAAGTTTTTGTGTTATTTCGAAAGATGCTTAATATGTATTTGTCCTTAGTATTATTTCTAATGGTTGTAAAAAAAATCTTTTCGCCTTTAAAATGAACAAACAATTACCATTGTACAATTTATTTGCTTCTCTGATTTAATTTTCTGAATGAGAAATTTTAAAATACTATTCACTTTTTCTGAAACTTTTTAAATTGAAAATAATATTCCTAAATTTGACATTCTAATTCAATTTATTTTTAAACTTTTTAAAAGTTATTATGCAAGCATTTCTCTTTAATTTAAAGCAAGAAAGATCAAAATATCTTCATCGATTGATTTCTAATTTTATTTTTCTCATAAATCAGAAGAATTTCTTCGCTGATCCGAGGAGAAAAAGTTTAACCTCCTCGCTGATTTGGCAAGGAGCCATATTAGAAAATCAAGAACCGTAAAATACAATCGTTGTATAATTTAAATTCTTATAATGTCTTTGTAACAAATTTTATCATTTCATTGTTTCTTTCTCTCTCTCTCTCTTTTAACTCGTCTTCGTTTTTAGTTATTTTCTTCAATTTTTACTGTCTATAATTGGCCATGTGATATAATTGCTGTAAAGAAAAATCAGTGTACAAAATCAATAACATTTCCTACATGGTTGTTATAAATATTTTTTATGTTATTGCATTCACTGACATTTATCATATAACGAGGAATGCCATACGGGTTCTGTTAGTAATAAATATTACAAAATAAAATTCAAAATCAAATCTGAGTATCAACCTATCTTTCACATCGTACCAAGGACACTAACTTTTGCAGTGACTTGTCAGCATTTTATAGAATTTTGGAAATTTCGGACTACAGGAGAAGACGGATTGGTGGTGTCGGATTATTGAGAGATTACTATCTATCTTTAGAATATTTTTTAATACTTAAAGTTTTTCCAAACATTTCGTTAAACAAAAAAGGTAAGCTTAAAGTGTTTCATTAAAAATTTTAGCGTTATTCACTATAAAAAATTGCTTAATATATGAATTAATCTTACATTCGTGTTTAATTAATTCAAAATTGTTAATGTTTTTCTAAAATTCTATAACAAATTTCAAGAAACGATATCATTAAAAATATTGATTTTTTAAAAAATAATACTTTTTTAACAGTAAACTATAAGAACAATCCACTCACTTTAATATCGCCTTCAAGATCTATAGGTATCTTAACACTCTGCCATTCATCGCTTTTATTTACATGCTTCATAACGAGTTTAGATGTGTTGATGCTGTGCAGCATGACGTCAAGTGCTACAACTCCGCCTCCATTGAAGTAGATGTCGAACTTGAAGCAAGCTTTCTTGCGGCCATAGGCACCAAAGAACGGAGTGATGAGACGAACTTTGCGGAAAGATGCAGCAGCTGCATCTACCGACACGTAGCTCCCTGTGAAAAATAAAACGTTACAGTTTTAGATACTTTAAAGTGTACACGAGTAACAATTAACTATTGAACTAATAATACATAAATTGTTTGTCCAAAAAATGAATACCTCATGTCAAAAGCAATAATTTCAAAAATATAGGCTTCTTGTAGGTTTCTTTTTGTCCAAACAGTGCTCGATTTTTTTTTTTTTAAATTATCCATTTTGGAAACTTAAATCGTATGATGTAGCTTAGTTACACTGATGTCCCATTTGGAAGCGATACAAGAACTATTTTGGAAAGGATCTCGTAATTTTGAACATCAATCAGAAGACGAAGATAACACTTAAGCTATTCTTGTCTTCAAGCTTCTGCATCATACAAACGGGAAAACATTTAGTCAACACTGCCAAGTTAAATTTGCTTCAGTGAATCTTTAGTAAGAATCTGGAGCCCGTCGGTATCGAGACCGCCATCTTATTTCTGCACCAAAGTGGCCATTGTATTGGATAGATATTACAATTTAAAAAAAGATAAGAACTTTAAAAACTGCTTTCAAATTGATTCAAAATTCAATATTTAAACTATTGATTGTTTGGAAATCAACCCAAGAGAAAATTAACATTAGAAAGAAAAGACACGCCATCCATATGAATTAAAGAGTCTTCTGTGTCAGAGATGATACTATCTTTTAAGAACTAGCCCTCAAATTCTACTAAATGCATATATATAACAGTTTACAAATGCAGTGATGGTGAACTGGCACCTTGTATATGAGAAATGCTAATGACAAAGAAGAATCGCGGCACAATCGCGTGCTGTAAAATACAAGAAGAAACGTGAATCATATCATCAAATGTTTATGAATATGCATAGGAATTTATGCAAGCACGATACTTTATGAGTATCGTAATTGTTTATAGAATTGTACTAGCATAAAATATCGAAAATTAAGGAGAATTTAACCGTTATTGACTTATCATTTATCTTTCTTTGTGTGTTCCTTGTTTCTGTGGTTAGCGTTCCATGGCATGCATGTTATTCAAGTCTTGATTATATTTTCTAACTTCTTGTACTTTCATACTAATTTTATTTATATTTTTAACTTTAGAAAACACACAGAAATCGATTATAAACTAAATAATGAATTGGCGTAAAGCAATTTAAGTGCTATTCTTAGCACAGTTTTCAAAATCAGACGTAATATAGATCATAATTATTTTAAATGAACAACGTTATTAGAATAAGTATTTTCCTTGTGCAGCTTACCGAAAACATGGCATTTAGCAAAGAGGTCTGAAAACATATGCCATGTGATTTCATTTTCCAGTCTCAAGCAAACGAGTGATATTTGGTTTGAGCCATCCCTTTGATTAGTTAAACATGAACATCAGCCATGATATTAAACATTATCGAAACAAGAACGAATTCAATTCAAGTGTTTTAGTATTTATTCTCTAAATTTGCTTTAAATGTATTTCGAAACTTTTATTTACACTTTTTTTTTCTACGTTAGTTTTCATACGAATGTTCGATTTGTTTTCTATATGCTTACAAAAAAAAGGACTATTTTCCCCCAATCGAACAGATTTTATTCTGTGTTGTAAAGTGACTTTTGTGTGAAATTTAAGTGTTGAAAGTAAATCAATTAAGCTCAATTATAATAATTTTTTTCATTTATTTTCCCAATTAATAGGACGAATATATACTTATTACTTATATTACTTATACGACTTATATATACTTATAGGACGAACTATGTCTTCCGTTCACGGAGCAAAATGACCAGGGTTTGCATAAAATCCTTTTGGTTGGCAAGACTTATTGAATAAGTATTATGACTTCCTCCTTTTATTATTTTCAGTTTAAAAAATGTACTTATTTGATTTCTTTGGGGTTTTCTGGAGCAAGACCGTGATGTTGACCATGCTGCCCAAAACAATAGGTAAAATTATATCATTTTCAAACAGTCAAATTGTATTGTAGCCTACTTTGAAATATTGTTAAATATGCAAAAGCAGAAATTCTTGGATATTTCACCTGTTCTTCCACCAAGGGTTCCTTTAACGATTTCCCAATTTGCTTTCTGGTTGTTTTCATGGTTTTCCATGCCGCACATATCCACTTCAAAGTCACACTTGAAGTCAGGCACATCAGGTGGTGGTGGACGTACGTTGCCTTCAAATAAAATTGAATATATACATCCAATTTTAATTAAGAGAATTTAGAAAAAAAGAAGTAAAATATATATTTATTGTTTAAAAAGAAACTATTTCCTCTACAGATCCTTATTATTTATTTATCGGAATTAAATTTTCTTGCATTTCAAACTTGGTAACTTTTATTATCATGCAGAAAATGGCCTAATTATAAGGATTTTTTGCATCTTGATAATGGTTCTGTATATCCATCACTAATAGTATAAAACATGTGATGAAAAGAAAAAGCTCGTGAGCATCTAACGTAATTCTCTGAGTTGGCAATAGACACTTTTTAACTGCTCTTCATAATAAAAATAAAATTTAAAAGGCAAAATTTGTGTAATACTGAAATAATAATTTAAATGTCAACGAGACAAATGATATTGTCACGTAGATACTTTAGTATAGAACTCAATGACACACACAATAAGTAGAGCTAAACCAATTTATTAACTGAACTCTGAATACAGTGACTGACAGATCTTCTGCTTTTATACTAGCGGGGAAAGTTCCAGAATACTTTTCTGGAGATAGTAAGAAAAGTTCCGAACACTTATCTGGTAAACTAAAGAAATGTCCGGAATCTTCTGGGACATGAAATAAATGGAAACATAAAATCAAGGAATTAAATATTTACACAAACTGTGAATCGCATTGTCGGGTTTCGAACTCACAATCGCTTGATTATGAGATCAGAGATATGACCATTCGGCCATGGAGAGTCGACTGCCTCTTTTCAATGCGGCAATATAACTCTCAAATATTGGATCAAGCTATGTTTTGAACTACTCGAGCTTTGAGACAATAGTGGAAAAATAAGAAGAAAGGGCTTTGAAAATAACAAAACTTGACTGAATTTGCTTAATTTCAATTATAATTTTTTTCAATCATCCAGAGAACTTTTTTATCTCTAGTAACAAATGTCTACAAAACAATCTCTCGTAACAAATCAATGAATACGGAAATAATTCGTCAAAAATGTTTTAAAATCTTTTTTACTTTCTCGAATACGAAGTATAGAAAGAAAAATAATGTAATAGTTCAAAAATTCGACATCGATATATCGATGAATCCCTTCAAAATCTGATAGAAAATCCTTTTAGGCCCCCTAAAGCCCCAAAATTCTAATTTTAGAATTAATCTGCCCGTGAACATGATAACTAAAAAAATCTAGCAGCTCAGAAAAATGAATTTGGCATATGGTATACCTCATCAAAATTGTAGATTACTCCCAAAATTTGGGTGACATCATCATTCGAAATATGCAAGTGACTACCATAATACAAACATGTCATGGTCTAGATGGATGAAATTTAGTATAATAAATATTGTAATAATTAAAAAAAATCCTCCTTGAGTTTTGATGAATCTCCACGTTTTAAAATGTCCATGTTTGAAAAACTCATTTTCAGAATTATGTCTGTCTATGAGAACAAGATAACACAAAGATACATTGAGCTAGGGAAACGAAATTTGTTATGGAGTCCTATTCCCAAATTTTGGATGAAATTCATCTATGGAAATGCATGTGAACAAAATAAATTAATTAAAAAAAATAAAAGAATAAAAATTTAAAAAAATGGAATTGTAATTTAATTAAACACAAAAATATAATTAATTAGAAAGAAATTAACATATAATAATGACATCTACGATCGCAAATTTCAAATTACCATGTGAGAACATTATTATTCAAATTATCATGTGAGAACATTATTATTCAAATTACCATGTGAGAACATTATTATTTTTAAGTCATTATCTGTCTTAATTAATTTGTCATTAACCAGTTTAAACCGGTTTACGAGAGCTCCAAAGAGAGGTCCAAAACATAATTGCCAGCCAAGAAATAAATTGAAATGAAAATTTCCATTTATGTTTTATTCATTGCCTACGCGATTTCGAGCTTCAAAACACCCTAACCAAAACAACATCATGTTCTTACAAAAAGGAATGCCACGTTTGGAAGCTGAATAACGTGCGTTTCCGTCGAAATGCGATTTCCAAATGATAAATTATTTACCAATAAATTTTTAAACGTATTAACTTATATAGAATTTTTATGAAAACGATATTTTTGTAAACACAAACTGCTATTTTCTAATTTCTGAGATCATAAAACAGTTTCATAATGGTTTAATCTTAGAACAGGAGTCAAATCCTTCAATGTTTCTCACTTAAGAATGAATGAGGTGATACTTTCCCATTGTGGGAAAGAGAAAATACTTTAATCAAAACTGTAATTAAACGCGAGTGAAACTTTTTTGAACTTATAAAAATTAAATTATTTAATTTCCTCCGAAAAAAAATTACATTCCATGAAAATAACAGCTATGTTGTCATTGTTCTACGTCAACCTTTAAAAAACGTATCTGCTGTCAAAGAGGTACACGTAATAAAAAAAATAATAATGGTAAAAGCAGGTCAACCTTTTAAAAACGCATATGCTTTCAAAGAAGCATATATAATAATAATGCAATATTGGTAAAAGCAGATAAAAAAATATATGCGATTAAAAGATGATGATAAAAATTGTCATTTATGCTTTATTCATTGCCTACGAGATTTCGAGCTTCAATATTCATTGCCTATGCGATTTCGAGCTTCAAAACCTCCTGAACAAAACAACATCATGTTCTCACATGATAACAAAGTATAATGAAGATGAAATTTGGTACATAAATCGATCATCAGAATCGTAGATATGGGTTAAATTTTTACTAAATGTCTTGAAGGATTGATCATTTATTAGTTTGTATTGTTATCAAAAAGTCCAAAATGCATCTGATGAAGTGTTCAAATACCAATAATCTTAGTAAAGATAGCGACGCTTCATTTTCTACATGAAAACACGAAACAGATAATAAGAAACTAGCCGAAGCATACACAAAATAGCACCTGCATTAAACAACTGCACACAAACAACTAATCATTATTAAATAACCTCAACAGCACAAAGCGCTCACTGAAGATGTTCCTCAATTGACTGTCTTTATCCTCACGACTGACTACCGCCTGTGCACTCTGCTTTTTATAACCTCCAAGACATGACATCGATTGTTCCAGAAAATCATCAAATCTTTAAAAAAAATTCCAGCGGTTTCAGGAACTTCTGATTTTGTCGTCAAAATCGCCAAACGGTCGCTGAGGTGGTTGCAAAGGCTAGGAATTGTTGACTCTGAATCCATTCAACAGCCATTATTATTTCTGTAAATCTACCTTCCTTACTAGGATACTACTATGCAGGGAAGCAGTATTACAAATTCGTAAAAGCATATCGAAGTGTATGGGAACTCGGTAACTCAAAATTGCTGAAACTAAGCAACAACAAAAAAAGCTACCATTTTGTGGCCACAAATGTAAATTTGTATCAAAATTTTGAACACAATTCATGGAAAATAGGGCAATTATATTATGAAATTAAAAATGTTATATATTGAGTCACAATAAGACAAAGTTCGGTAAAGAGCGATTCGCTTTTGTGGGGGGTTTACTTCTACCTTGCAGCTTTCTCCCTCGATACGTTGAGAATAAGTCAATTTTTATAAAAAGAATTGAAAATGTAGGTAATATATTGTCTAAACATACGAGAAAATCGGGGGGAAAGGATGCTTCTGCTGGTATGAAAATTGTAACAAAGTTTTCATGTTAATGAGATTACAGCATGAATTTGTAAGGGAGTCTGTATTCAAACTACTTACCGTCACATTCGTACAGTTTGTTGATGCGACGAACATCACTGTCGCTGAGTCCGGGTTTATCGTTGATTAGACCGATGACGACCCCCTTCTTTCTAGGCCTCATTGTCATCGATTTGCGATCCTTGGCAAAAGCATATTCTCCGTAAAGCATAATGGATTTGTAATCAAACTCTTCTCCCAGCAAATTGTTTTCCCAGGGTTTCAATTTCAGGAAGTTATGTTCAGCACCTAGTAACAGAATTTAAATTTACAATGGATCAGGTATTCAAGATCAGTTTATGGTATTCTGTTAGTTATTTGTGATTCTCAGCTTCAAAATGCAATAATAATTGAATAAAATTGATTTTAACCAGATTTTATTATAAACAAATATAGAATAATTTAGAAACAGAACAGAGCGCTGTCTCATACCCCCATATCCGTAAATATTCTAGTCACTGAACTGTTTGATGTTCCTGTCTCGGGAATTTTATTAAACACCAGAATATTTGCAGAAGATAAAACAGTAATAAATATATGCAGAATTTACAAACATATAAAATCCGATAATAATATGAAAGAGTTTACTACGATTTTCTACTTTTAAATAGGATAGAAAAAGTATCTGGAGTAATAATATGCAAAAGGATATTATAAATAAAAACACACACGAGTTCTGTGATTATTGAACTTGTTATCATAACATAGTAAATGTAGATACAGTTAAAAAATTTGGTTAATGGTTACATAAAGAAAATCACAATTAAAAAGATATTTATGAGAATATATATGAATGTGAGAAAAAGACAGTACATTTTTTTTTCATTTTAATTATTTAAAACAGGATCAAATAACAAGTTTTAAAATTCAATAATTCGTAAAGGAATTATTCAATTTGCAGAGAAAAGATGGAAATGAAACCTTTTTTTTTCTCTTGAAATAAGTTTTTATTTGTAGCATGGCTTACAATTTAAGCTATTGGATAAATGTTTAGTAAGTGGAATGATGTATGGCATAACATAAGATAGTTAATGGAAAAAAATCGCCTGAAAACAGTTAAGGTATTGTCAATAGTTCAGGAACATAGTTATCTGTGAATTATAATTTTTAAGAACATTCAGAAATATTTCGGTTACTCTTGTTCTGTCATACACACATAAATGATTTTAAGTTATTTGTCTAATCAGATCTCAGCTAAAGTTCAGAATGGAGGATAATACCTGTGACATTTGTAAGCTAAAGTCTTATAATTTGCTTCTACAATTGCAAAAGCCATCAAGAGCATTAAATTAAATACTCTACCAATAAATTCTAATTTCATTACATTGCAAAATATCTGGTTTCATTGCGATAGATTCTGTGCAAATGGAATCCTTCCTTCCATCTTAGTTATCATTTTTAAAAGTTGCTCCAAACGTTCGAATCACCCTGTATTTGATTATTTTTCTATAGTTTCATGTCTTAACCAATTTCTACCAAATAAGAAATTTTACTTTTATTTTTACAAGCCAACGTGATATTGTTTTGGTTGGAAATTCAGCAATAGCTACAAAAGTGCGTGACCAATACGTGCAGAACTGCAACATTTTCAAATTGGTAGCGGATAAGAGTACTTGTCTAACAGATATTTGGGAGAAAGCTAATACTTTTCCTATTTAAATAGAATCTCTTATTTTACATATAGCCTTTTTTAATTTTGATGCACATCAGTAAATTGTTGAAATTATTAAAATGAAATATTTGGTTTTTGAAAGTTTCATGTACTGTGGTCAACAATAACAAAAAAAAATGAGACACTTCTGTAACTTTGTTGTTTACATTCGCAATTTCACAAAATTAGTAATGATGGAAATTACTGGAGAAGTTACTTATTTTGATCAAAAAATTAAATAACTGAGTTAATTCACATAGTTAATTAATTATCACATAATTTTTCCATTACGGAAACCAAGATTTTTTAAATACTTCGCAGTAGCTTTTTAGATGTAATTAATTTTGTTCAATTTTATTTATTTGTGTAAAAAAAATTATGTTCTTTAAATGGACCAAAAAAATTTGTGAAATATAATACAATTTTTGAGATGTCGCTAAAAGTTTTTATGATTCTTTTAACATAAAACGCACCATTTTACAAAATTTTATGACTCTCGAAATTTTTATCAGAGGTTTACAAAATTTGTTTTGGTAGTTAAGTGCATGGCGAGCAATCAATTGAGAGAGGAAATTGGCAGGCATAATTGGAAAATTTCAGCATATTAATTAACTAATGTTAATTGGCAAAATTTATCAATGTGCATGTCTGAAAAAAAATCTGTTCCTTGAGCCTTTTTTTTATCAACACCGGCTTTGTGAAGATACGATAATAAATAAAAAATTTACAGATTACTTTGCTAGCTCTTTGCTTTGCTTTTGTTGGCGATTATACGTCAATAATTTTGCTAACTTCTAGAGTTAATTTCAATCCGATGATTTGATTTACTCACACTGAACAGAATTTTTGTATCATGGAGGATTCTTAAAATTATCGCACGTATGTGATATGATAGTCAACTTCTAAATCGTTATTGATTACGTAGGAGAATGTATAAAAGATCATTCCATATTTAAAAAAAACTTCTGATGAAAGTAAGAAGTATTTAAATTTTGTTCACCATTCTATCATGAATAATACTTATGAAGATGCTTCAAAACTGGATATTAAGATTTCATAAAAATTCATTTTGCCACATGATCATATGAAATATGTTTTGCAATATTCCAATTGTTAAGAATTTCAGACAGTTATCACACTTGTGAATTTATTTTATATTTGATCTGTCTCTAAAATTTTTATGGTCGCATAACCTGAAATGTGACTCCATCATTTCTAATTTTGTAGAAACCTGGTATTCGCCCTTTCATTTTACCTCAGGCTACATTTTGATTGGTAGAATAGTCTGCAATATATTCCTTCCAATTCCAATTTTTAATAATTACTGGCAGTCATTCAATCATTTCAATCAAGATACGTCGTTTGTATTTTATATCGTCTCACTACTTTTTACCTGGTTTGATGTTGTCCCAAAGGATCTCCAAGTAGTCGTCTCTGTCGGACCTGCTGTGCTCGTGCCAGAGGCCGAGGGCGTGACCGATCTCGTGGACAGCTGACACCTTGTCGTGACATCCCTCACTCAGAGAAATCTCCTGTTCACCTCCTTTGCGTCCGACAGAAGACCAGCAACTATATTTGAACGAAAAGATAATAAACAAAGAATAAGTAAATAAAAATTGTTGAACAACTATTGTTAAGATGAGATTATGAGTATTGGAATGGGTTAATCTGCAGTTGTCTTTAAAAAGAGCACAGCATCATATTGCACAGAAAAGTATGTTTTTTATAAACCGAATGGACCAAAATATTCATAGCTGTTCTGCATAAAATGACAACATTAGTCATTGATTCATTTTCAAGGCTTATTAAATATAATGCTTAACTCAGTTTGGGCTTAGTTTTTAATGTCACTCATATAAATGTCATTTTTATTTATTGTCATTGTCATTTTTTAAAGGAGAATCGAAGGAAATTAAAATATTTGGTTAAGTTGTGGAAGGACGGGATGTGTGGGAGGAGGAGTGTTAAATGTTTCGAACGCCAGTCTGGAAGGACTTAAGGAAACAAAATATTTCAGCCTTTAATTTCTTTTAAAGTCAAATATATCAAATCCTCTTTAAAATGGCGTTAAAAAAACGACGCTCTAACGGAAACGACGTACTATCGAATTTTCTATCGAAATGCGGCAATTTACTTTATTCATACGAAGGAAGATTCAGTTTTTGCTAACATTTCCTTATCGTTTTAGAGTATTTTTATGTTTATAAAGTGCCATAGAATATTAATAAATTTTAAAAATAATATCTTTAAACAAATGAATAACATTTAATAATAATTACAGTAATTTTATTTCGGCAATCTTTTTCGTCATTTCTTCTTCCATTTTCTCAGGTTTTTATTATAGAGTATTTAAGAATAAAATAGTATTAGTATTATTAATTAATATAAGTATTATTTTGTTAATTTATTTAATTTGTAATGGATGCATTACAATGTTTACATGTAACGATGAAGTTCATGCCTTTATCTCACCCTTTTCTATCCTCCAATTAGCTCTAAACTATTCTACGCTGTTAATTACGTATGTTTAGTATAAGAAAAAGCAGAAATGAAAGAAATTTGTAATGCGCAACTCACCCAGTTACAATGGTGAGCTTGATGTAATCTTTAGTCGCAGCAGTCTTTGGTTTAAATCTGACGCATGTTTTCTTTTCATATTCGTCAAAGGCTTCTTGTATGATGTCTTTGACATCTCCTGCGGAAGATAGGAAATACTTTAAACAAATGTGAATTTCAATTTTCATCCCATTATTATGCATCACCTAAAAAACTTTATAAAAATTATTATAGTAACGTTAGCGTTTTACCCCAATTTCTGTCGCTTTTCTGCTACTTTCTAACCCATATCGTTTGAAATTTAGTTCTCAGCAATTTCTTTTTTGGTTGATCTAGGTAAAGGTCACTTATTTGAAGGGAGGTGGATTTCTCAACCAATTTGCTCCCAAAAGTATAAATAACCGCTTATGCTGATTAATCTTCTCAAACAATAGCATAATATCTAAACAAAATTTTGGAATATTTCGAAATTTTATTAGAAATTGTTTTTTTTTTTTTTTTTTTTTTTTAATTCAAGCACTCCATAAAAAGATTTTTCCTTACAAAAAAATTGAATTCCTACAAAATTTTCTCCATTTTCATTTTGTTAGATTTTTGTTAAACATTTATCACCTTAATCAATAAAAACATTTATCGCTCAAAACATTGTAAAATTTTCTTTATTTAAATGCTAAGTTTAATGTAGTAGAACATCACCTGCATTTGTCTTATTTAGAAATAAAAAAATTAATTTATGTCTTTATTAATATATTTAAATGCATTTTTTAACAAAAAGTACAAATCGTAAATTAATAAGAAACTCATATAATTATTTTAAATAAATTAGAATTTTAATTTCATTCGTAATCTATTTTAAATTTTAATAAATGCTTCAAAATTTTCTTTATTTAATATCCATTAATTTTCTTATCATACTAAATTCAAAGTTTTTCCTTTTTTTTTTTTTTTTTTTTTTTTTTTTTTTGACTTTCAGATTTTTAAAAAATATTTTTTTTTCATTTTATAGCATTAATAAAAGAATGTTTCCAAACTTTTTTTTTGGGGGGGGGGGATTTTATTTTTTTATTGAATTTTTATTCTTAATATATTTCATTCAATATTACTATATAGTATTGTAATTAATTTTTCTCAAATTCTCTATCAGACAATATTCCTCGAATTCAATCAAAACTAAATAAATTAAAGCGATTAATTGGTAATTCAGTTCTGAAATACCTTAAGAAGTCACTGAAAATTAGTCTACAAAATTTCAAATTAAGTATGAAACATGTGAAATTAAGTTAGAGCACAAAAAGGAGAAAGTAATTTGATACAAAGCGAGCATGAATCTCTTTCGTCAGGATGAATTCTGATTCTGGGTGAAACGCTATGCTTAAAGCTTACTGATGTCTGCATTAAATTTATATTCTAATTCCGTAACCGTCTTTCTCGTGCTTATTGATATATAAAATTACTACTCTCTTAATTCTATAACCAAAAAACAAACTGCCCCAGTCATGTCATTGCCTCCCAAGTAGTTTGAATGATTGAGTTGGCACGACATTTAATTAAATCAGGCTCTAAGATGAGCATAAAATATCCTCCATTGTGGTGCGCAGACCATGCGTTCACTCCCCTCTTAAGGGTTACGACCCGCCATCGGAGTAGAGGCAACTCAACCTCCACACCGTTATTGCACCCTCTAGAGAAGTGAAATTTCTTATACGGCAACTTCTCATTCCCACATCTGAGGCTCCCCACAGTGGGATCTTTTAAATAAGTTATATTAAATAAATCGTAGATGTTATAATTAGATATGAAAATTGCATCTAATCCATTAGCACCTCAAATGGTCTGTGAATTTACATTTGAATCAATTGTGCAGTACAAAGTCCAAAACAGAAAGTGTCTTCTAATTAGATAAAAAAAAAGAAAACAAAGTAGTGAAGGGATTAAATTGTAACCACAAAGCTAACGTTTCATTTTGTAAGAGTAATTATAATTAATCTTTGTAAAATTGACAATAATTCATTGTTACTATTTCTCTTTATAGAATATTTTGGTTCACAAGAATAAGCTTAATTGATACATAGTGCCTTGAATATTAAGCTTAACAAGGCAATTTTTTAAAATAAAATCCTATACAATTGTTCGTTTAAAGTTCTAAGCGAAATTTGATTGAATCGCAAAAGCAGGATCGAAAGTGAGAAAATGCATGGGAATCTGAAACCCTAACGACTATTCCATCTCTGATACGCTAATGCAAGTCATATATAGCCACATATCAATATTTATTATAAAAAAATGTTTTTTTTATGTAAAATAGCGTTTTTTCCAGGAAAGATATCTATATAGATAAACTATAAAGATCATCAGAAATATCATCAGGTCAAATTTAGTTTTAGTATCACTATCAAGCACTAATAAAACGATCATAAATTTACATTCATTGCTGCTTAAAACTAATAAATATGCACATGTGGTCATTTATTAGCAGATTAGACCACAGTGTATTGAAATCTCGGTAAGAATAAATATTTGGAAAATAAAGTACTGAGCATCATCGCAGTTTTTAAAAAACTTCTGTTTTTATTTTATATTTCGGGGGAAAAAATTACTTACTTAGTTTCCAATCTATTTCGTAGTACACAATGCCGTTTGGCCAAAGTTCTGCTTCATCCACAACAGCATTTCTATCCTATAAAATAATGATTATTTAAAGAAACATAACTATTTTTAAATATTTAATTATAATAATACACTAATTAGAAATACTCAAATATGGGAATTATTTCAAGGAGAATAATTATATGGATTTATGAAAGTAAAATTAAGAAAAGTAATTTTTGAAATAGAATGCTGAATTCTTAAAATTTGTCTCGCATATTTTCGGGTAAAATCAAGTAGATTATTCCTTCGCTGTTTCCTCATATACTTATTTCCACAAAAATATGTGATTTACAATATGAAGAAATTTTTTTGTCAGATTATATAAATATTTTCGATTGCTCCCAATAAAATTTTTCTTAAAATATCTAAAATTATCTGCCTTACTAACGGTTCATCACTTTGATCACGTGATTTTGAGGATTTTTGTTGATAGTTTCAAAACGTATTATTCGAATATGAAATTTAATTAAAAATAAATGTTTAAAAGATGTTTTTACTGTTGTGGTAAAAATATAATAAACATCGGATATTTCCTTATTTTAATCTTTTCTACTATCTATCTTCAAATTTACTTTTTAAACACTTTACTTGGTGGCACTATCAGTACAAAATCAAAATTTAATTTGACTAATTATTAACTAATAATAAAGTTCTGGAAATATTTTTAAAAAATTTATTATTCTCGAGGAGAAAGAGAGAGAAAAAAAGTTCAAATCTATAGCATATGAGGAATTGAGCGAAACACTGATGACAGAATTCCATTTTTACAAATTTCTAGATAATATGTATCTAGAAAAGATTTTTATGCCATCTTGAAACTCATATACATAAAATTGTTATTTTTTTAAATAAAAAATTAGTAAAGCTTATGCAAACGAGTGCAACGAATATCAAAATGACTATTTAAGAAACAATTTTACTTAATAATTCTTTAAATTAATAATAATTAATAACTTTTTAACTAAGCAATCACTGTCAATCATTTTTGAATAAATAAAGTTAACTAATAACAATGTCAATACTTTAATTAAGAAATTTTTCCCGTTCATAAATCAGAAGAAAATAAATAAATGAGCTTGCTAATCAATCAACTGCACTACGCAGAATCAACTAAAACTTGTCAGAGAGCTTCCCCTTTACATTCTCTTATACCTGCAAAACATAACGTGTTTTGAATTAATAGCTTACTGATGGAAAACAAGTAATCGTTTCTATCTGTTCCTTTTGTCCGCTTGTACCTAAATTTTACAGTTGATCTAAAATTTTAGAATCTATAAACTATGTATCAAATTGCAGGAATGTAGTTCGTTTAACTTTTGAGTTATTGTATTGTTACGGAAAAAAAAATTCGACATATGGTGAAAAGTCTAACAGGCTAATTAACGGATAATAATGCTTTATTTCATTCGAAACACAGATGGAACGTACACTAAACAGTACTTACAGAAACACTGAATAAAACGCAAGCAACAAATCGTTATTAAAAAACCGCAACAGCATTTAACATTCAGAGAGTACCCACTGATGTTCAACATACTACCTAGGAAAGACTTCATTTCGATTTCGTTTTTTATAGTTTTCATGACAGGGTATAGAATGTTCTAGAACAAACGGAAATGGAATTTAAGTCCTAATGGAATTATCGCCAAGATTTTCGAATATTCTGGCTTCTTCTCTTTTGTCGTCGAGTTCGAAGGTCTTTAACCCGGTATCCATTCAACAGCCAAAAAAATATCTGTGAAACTCTCTTCCTTATTGTGAAGCTAACTGCACAAGGAAGCAATATTGCATGTATGTGCACATGTGGGTAAACCGGCAGGTAGCTAATCTTTTGATAAACCTAATCTAAATCCACAATAATGAAGCCGAATGCCATCTATCTAGTTAATTATCATTTCAAGCTTTCGTGTCCCTATGCACAGAGGCAGAGAAATAGATAATTTTCTGTGCATAAATTTTGGCTGAAATTGAAAGAAATTCCAGCTTGAGTGTGAAGATTATGTACTAGATTTTATTTTTCTATCTTATTGGTTTGTTAAGTTATCATGTTCAAAAGCAGATGTAAACCGACAAATATGTCTTTATATTCAGAAAGGTAGAGATTCAACAAAATCCAATTAATTTTAAGGTCAGATTTTTTTTGGGGGGTGATTGTAACTTTTTTTTTGTGTGTGTGTGTGTGTGTGTGTGTGTGTGTGTGTGTGTGTGTGTGTGTGTGTGTGTGTGTGTGTGTGTGTGTGTGTGTGTGTGTGTGTGTGTGTGTGTGTGTGTGTGTGTGTGTGTGTGTGTGTGTGTGTGTAAACTTTATATACCAGAAATTAAAAAAGTCAAAAATGATTGGAAGGGTATTTCAATCATTCAGTCGTTTAAAAAGTCAAAGTGGAAAGGGCATTTAATATTAATTGTTTGGCAGTGTAGTATTAGATATCTCACATTCAAAATATATAATTAATCTTTATTTTGTTTCAAAAGTAAAAGAAAATTCAACATTAAAAAAGTAATTATATACTACATTCATTTTACAGGAAACGTTTTTAAATTAATATGAGGTAAAAAGTTCTTACGTCGTACTTACAGTGAGAATATAAGGATCGACCCCAGCTATATCTCCCTCGAACATACCTGGAAAACAAATATTAGTCTGTCATTTTAACTCTTCTATGTCATCAACTGAGACAACATAAAAAGAAATAAAAATTAAGTTCTTCTCATTTTGAAATTTTTGTTGTTCCTAAAAATGTTTATTTAGCTTTTCTTTCATTTCAGTGATTTCTTTTTCAATGTGCTTTAGCTTTTCATGAAACGCCATTTTTAATTGAAGTTGCAAAGATGACTCATACAGTTTCACATTAAGATAAATTTAATAACGATAATACTTTTTTACCTTATGAAATTTATTATTTTTCGAAGGTTTTTATAACATGGAAGGGCAGCATATATAAATATATATATATATATAGACTTGAAATGATTATATTGGAATTAATCTATTACAGATCACTGAGAGTGCATATTAAGAAATGTATATACTACAAAATAAAAGAAGTAAGAATGCAATTACGGAATGAATGTAAAAAAATCTATTGTTTGTTTTAATTCTGACATTGGCAAAAGAACGCAATCGAATGTTGAATGGAACAATGAAATTTGTTTGAATTTCATCATATCTTGCGACAGATAGTATATAAAATTAAATCTGAATTATTTATTAGAAATATAAAAAAATGTGTGGAAATAAAATTGATTTCATCAAAAAGGTAATTTTTCAAATTTCAAGGTGATGCAAAAATTAGTTTATTCAAAAGTGTATTATTTTTGAAAGATAATATTTTTAGAAGATATAATTGTAAAATACCCATAACTTACTTAAATTTTAATTAATTTTTGGATTTTGAAAAGCTGACAGTGATTTTCCTTTTGACTTAAAGAATAATGGTTCATTTTTAATTAATATCTATTAAATTCTATTAAAAGAATATAAAAATAAATATTTATTTTCATAGTATGCACAGATATTTGTAAAAATAAGGCTGTTTAGTATTACTGATTTGAGAGAATGAAATGAAATATTTCTACACAAATAATTATTGTAAAAATTGCTTTATTAGCAAAAAAATTGTGATTTATTAGGTTTTAGCTGCAATAGAAAATGAATAAGTAGACATTATAAGCACTCAATAATCATCCAATATAAGACATAGCAATTAAAGCACACCTTATCGAAGCACATGCAGAAGAGAAAGCGTAACCAATAACATATTTTTTTTCAAAAGAAGTTTAACAAATGAAAACATCTGTTCATCTCGTTTGCTTTAAAATTCTTTTTATTATATGCATTAATTGAACTAATATTTGGATAGTAAGGACAGCTGTTTTGAAATGATAATGACAAATATTTTATTATTATGCGATGCTAGTGAGTGCGCATATAAATTAACTCATATTTTCCCGAGCAACAACACGTGTGAATATAAAATAAAAACTGCTAATATACACAGGTGTCTATTCTTATCGAGGCCAAATAATTAATTTCTAATAAGCTAGCGATGAACATATATTTAAAGATGACAAAATATCTACGACTTAAAGAATTACATTTTGAACTCTTGGCTCCAAAAATAATAATGAATGTCGGTTTTAGTAAACAGAAGAAGCAAGGAAGATCCTTTCTTGCTTAAAATCTTAAGATTACCAAAATTATTTCACGAAATATGACCAGCAAAAATATAAAAGAAAAAAATTGGGTTTTGTGACGTTTTCAGCAGCACTTTTATTGTCTCAAAAAATATGATATAACTAATTACATCACTTGGAACATTTTTCAATTTCGAAATATATGCATATTCTTAACGGCTTCAGAAATCAGCTTTTGGGGCACAGTTAGATCGTTAATGATATTTAGCTTCTATGTGAGTGGCAACGCACGTTAAAACACTTGCATAAATGTTACTTACATAATAATAAGAAATAAATTATAATGAGCATATAAAACAAATTATATTGCATCATTTACATATACTTATCAAAATTTAACGCAGAAATGCAACAATTTATACGATTGGCGCTGTTTTTAATTTCGATGCTCACTTATATATGGATAAACATATTACTGAAAGGCTTTTTTTTTTGTTTATTTAAGAAATAAAATTTAAATTTTCATCAAAATCTCGTTTTTAAACTTTTAAATAATTATAAAACTTTCTCAGTATAAAAATATATTGTGTATGTGAAAGAAATTAGAGTAATAATTAAAATTAGCTTGAATATAAAGCTAACTTGCCAATTACAGTCTTTGATATGATGAAAATTCAAAGCAATCCAATTGCATAAAATATTTGCTAGGCACTATTTTTTAATGTATAAAGCCTGTTGAAGCTGAAATTACAAATCTTACCTTCATTCTCCATTGGATTGTCAGCGACAGCATCTATCAAGAAAAAAAAATAGTGTTAAACGAATCAAAATTACAATTCTTAATTCAGCAGTTATTTTTAAATCTTGGATCTTTTCATTCTCATTCTTTTTTCTTTTTTTTTCATTCTCAAGTAATTGCAAAAAAAAAAAAAAAAAAAAAAAAATCTAGAGAAAGAGCTTTTACTTAAAAATAGTTATTAAATGAATACTAATTTATTACATTTTTATTAAATTTTTGATGATGTAGTTCTGTTTTAAATGCAATATTATATATTAAATATTGTGTTTTGTATGTATTTCATAATTAAGTGCAAAAACGTAATTATATCACTATTCTACTTACATTTAAAAAATTAAAAAGGAATCTTTTGTCCGAAATATCGTAAATAATGAAGTTTTAAGTTTAATTCCTGTGCATTTCTTTGTTTTAAAAGTTACTTTAAATTTCATATTAGTGAAAACAGTAACCAAATAAAGCATTTAATATTGTCGTAATGAGCTCGTGAGTTTTAATCCAGTGGAAAACACTGTTGTAAAATAAACATATTTAAAAACTTAGATGCATGAAAATAAAATTGGCTCAAGTGAGAAAAATATTTTTTGAATTTTAAAGTTATACAAAAATATTTTTTGTGAAACGATATGCTCTGAAGTTATTAAAGAAAAACATTTATCAATTTTATTAATTATAAACATTATTTATTAATTATAAACATTATCAATTTTATTAATTATATCATTGGGATTTTAAAAAAATTTTAATTGCTTCACGAACAGTTTGGTCATCAGTGATCCATTCAAAAAAGATTGTTCATCATTTGAACATCCTTGAATTGATCATGGTCGTTAACCTATCAACACTCCATATGATTTCTACTTAAAAGAATGGTGAGATTAACTTTTAAAAATTACTTACTGGGACAAAATAATGCCAACAAAAGGGCTACCAGATAAAAAGATTCCATGGTCTTTCAATACCCCTCGCTTCAGCCGAGCTCAGAGACCTTGGCTATAAATCTATTTCAAATGTTTTCTGATTAAATCAAAGGTATACAGGTGTTGTTTTGTGATATCTATTTGGTATTCGATAATCTATGAGAACTGTGTCAACTGTTATCAAACTTTCCATGTGTTTAATCCCTTACTAGACACATTTGTGTCAATCCTTTAATGTCTCTCTGGTCTCAAGTAAACTTTGGCTTTATAAGGAAGCAGAATTTTGAACGTGCTTTCTCTTGATAATTCAACGCTCCACAATGCTTTATACCAAATTTCTTTAAAAAAAGAGGCTGTGTTTTGAATTCCTCGTTAATCTTGTTTTTTTATGTATTTACTGCATATGAATTTTTTATGAATAATTTTTTTGTTACAGTTAAATAATTTCTTTTTTTTTATCTCCCATTGTAATGTAATCGTCGTTTACCTCCATATTTATACATTATATATAATAAGTTTATTGCATGAATCTGCAATTTCGAACACTTTCTCCATGATCGAAAATGAATTTAATAATGCTGCATGGCACTGATCCAAAAGGTGCACTACGCCAGAAAACGATTCCATGCATTCAACACTTATCTGAAAGATAAAATATTTTTAAGGCTTTGGGCGCAGGGGTACAGAGTGGCGTTACGTATCTCGGATCTTACCTGTAATTACAGAGATACGAGCGATAAGGTCATCCATAGATTCAATAGGGTCTTATACAATTGTGTTTCCAAATGACCCCAGAAAAATGTATCAAGATGTGATAGGCTGCAATTTAGCAATTCAACAAACCAGAAAATGACGTTCAATCCAATGCTGACCAAATAAAACATTAAAGCGTTTCCGAACTTTGTTAGGGAAATTAACGTGACTCTATCAGCCTGAAATCACACAAGGAACCTTGTAGCACTGGAGCATGTTCCTCTAAGTAAAGTTCCGGCATACTTGATATAAAAAGTCAAATATTCTTTGCCATACAAAGGAGGAAATATGAAATAAGGTGAGCTCCAGCAATGCCGCCTAGACATTAGCAGCGGAATGATTTGGAGGGGGAGGGGGGCGGTAACGACTTCCCACTCTACTTGAAGTAGACATTTATGGTCCTGTAATGTAATTCGCTGTACTCTTTAACCCTCCTGTCAGTTTGTCGCACTAGTGCTGAATCATTTTGCATATTTGATCTTTCCTCGCCCAATGAGATTTCATTTTATATCATATTGCTTTTCCTTGAGTTAAGTAACAACTTCAGTTAATTTAAGGCACTGTTTTTAAGTAATACGAGCAGGAGAGACCAGTTGAATTTTGTAACGTTTTTAGATAAGAAGGAAGACAAATGAAGTTTTTCCAAATTCCTGCATTTCCCCATTAAATTATATTAATCTGGAAGTTCGTGTACATGGGGGAATCATATATCAACCTAAGAATCTTCCAGTCTCGAATCAAAGACTATGTTGCCAAGCTACAGTAGATCTAAAGTTCTAAAGATTATATTTATGAGGATAAAAATTCATTTAAAATGTCTGAAATATTTGTTAACGTAAATTAAATGATTTCATGCTAAATAATTGTATTTACTATATTGAATAATTTTATTCTGCAATCAATCAGTTAATCAAACGAAATAAGGTAAGGCAATGTTATTGAGTTCACGAGGTATCTAGACAGCCTGTTTCAATTTTTTTTAAAATATTGAAAAATGTAATTTTCTGACGACAACGAATATATATATTGGTGACAACGGATATGTCTTTCTTTCAAAAAACGGACAGATCTTCAGTCGCAACAGAGCAGTTGAAAGAAGAAGAAGGAGGTGATTTTGCTACTAACAGTTTTAGATATTCTGGTGAATGAAATGATTTTTAAAGGTTATAGTGAGGAAATTTATTGCCTATTTAACTTAATTTTATTGTCAATTGAATATTAGAGCTTTGGAAACAAGTTACGAGTAAGGCCCACTTCCTAAACAAATTAATAACTGTAAAATGTTTAAGACTTACCATAAATGTACGATTTCCTGTCAAACAAATCGGAATCCTGCCAATCTTTCAAAAACGTAACAGAAGTCCGTCATTTTGGATTGCTACCAAAAATGGCAATGAATGGTTTATGGGTTTTCAACAAAAATTGTCAGGATTATATCTGGCAAGAAATCGTTCCAAAATAATTCAGCTTCGGCGACGGTACAATCTTAAGTCTAGCCGTAAGATATATGATATTCCTCATTTACTTATATTATGATTGCTGTTTCTTATTTCTTTGGAATCAGTAAGTTAAATTGTCTAAATAATGATTTACCTCATCTTGTCCGTATGACTTGGTTCAATACCGTATTGCTGAATTTTCAAACATTAAATATCGCGTTCTAGCTTTAATACATTGAATTTTGAATACTTTTATCGTAAGTTTATTTTCATGTTATGAAATGTTAGTTTAAAGGCTTTGCCAATTTCACTTAGCGTGAAAAATTCTCTTGAAGATTTCTTTAACTATTTTGATTTTGTTTAAGTAATATAAACAACAACTTGCTCAAGTAAGAGAATACCGGAAATAATATACTAACCCTTTGAATTCCGAATTTTATTGATCTTCTATTATTTCAGTCATTTATTGCTATTTCCATCCATTTCAAAATTGGAAAGAATTATGCCCAAAGGATATATATATATATATATATATATAGTACATGAGGAACTGATTTTATGTGACTGTCTAGACTTATAAAAGAAAGTTTGTGTGTGTCCAAACAAATCTACCATACTTGCAGACATGAAATTTGGCACAAATTATCATAATAGTGACTCAATGTATTTCAAATCTTGGATTTTAATCCTTAATTCAATTTAAAGTCCAGTTAAATTCTTATAATACATTGCTGGTAGCATTCGTCGGTTAAATTTCTTTAAAGATGATGCAATTACTTTGATTAGTAACCAAAATTGATAACTGTGATATCAGTAAAGATTTGTTTATATTTTTTATATAAAAAGTTGAATTATATGTATTTTAGGTCTGAAATATATATTCAACCTAATACCTTTGTTTCGTGATAAGTCCAGTGCTAAAGGTTAAGATTTAATATTATTTTTTTTTATTTAATGTCGTGTTGTTTCAGATGATTGATCTACATGAATTTATCCGTAATATTATTTCTAATGATTATAGGGGGGGGGGGGACCTGATCACTGTCGAAGAAAAAGAATAATTGTCGTTCTAAAGAAATTTGTTTTGCACTTCTGGTATAGTTTATTGAATTTTGAGAAATTTTTTAAATCCAGTTACTTTTCTCGTAAAATTTAAAATAATTGAAATTAAAATTCATGCATAAAGCCTTCTGATTCGGTTATCTTTTTAAAAAATTTTGAGATAATTATCTATAATTTAAAGCAGGAATTATCAAATGCACTTTTTCATGGATTTTTTTTTTATTGTTTTTCTGTTGAGTTCGAAAATTTTATCACCGATCTGTGGATGAATGCTCTGATCCGCAAGGAGAAGGGCATGCACTTTTTCGCCGAAACCGTTAGAAGTCAAACTAAAAAAATCATTTAATGTTTTTTAAAAAATTGAATTATATCGCTTAAATAAAATTTTTACTTTCATTGTCTTTTGTTTAAAGAGTCTTCATTTCCCATTATTTCAATTTTTATCATCTGCAGTTCGTTTAGCTATATCATCATCAAATTTATATTATGGATTATAATACCAAATAATTTTCCATCGTGGAAATTTTCATTATATAGAAAAATAATACCAAAATCAAAAAAAAAAATTATTTCGTTTCAATAGTTTTAGATTATCAAGAGATTAGTTGAAAAGAATTTATACATTAGTTTAAAGAATAAACTCACTGAATGACTGAATAGTTACGATCACATAAAAAAGAAAAAATGGCTCTCAGGTAATCATAACAAAACGTTCAATCATAGAATAAATTTCTGATATCGTGAAAGTTCCCTCATTATGTCGCCAGTTTAATTTATTTGGTATAAAATAGTTTTAATCTTTTCATTCCATTTATTTTCATCGTGGAAAAGAAGTTAATTTGTGTATAATCTTTAAAAAATACAATTAAAATTAATGCCGTAACTTCTTGAATTCATTAGAAATTATAAAATTTATTTTTACTGATTGATCACAGTTATACCGCCACTCATCCATCATAGAAAAATTTTGTAAGTGATTATTTCATCAATATCCCATCCTTGTTAATCTCTTTTGTAGGTATTTGTTACCGACTATATTCAGAAATTTAAGAAAAAAGCAAGAAAATCAAGAAAATGGAGAAAAAAATTATTTTAAAATTCCTTTATAATGAATACAAATGCATTAATTTTTGTAGAAATTAAGAAAGGAAGGCTCGTGCTTCTTCTTCTTCTTCAGTTTGAAACTTGAATTCCATCAACACTTGCTAATTCTCAAAACTACATTATCTACTGCGACAGTACTCTCTGCATCTATGGAAGGATCAAACTTTGCTGTGAAGAAAAACTGAAACGAAAATGCAGTGTCAGATAAAGCTGCATTCATACAAAAACTGGTACAAATAATAAAAATATATAAGTTGTTTGTAAAACTCATAAGTATACAAATGTATGAAAATAATTTATAATCAAAAATTAAGATGTCGCAGCAAACTGAAATTTTAATTTAATTTATAATATATTTTAATTTTTAATGGCTGATTAGTGTTTTTTTTTTAAATTTATGACAGTTATTGGGATTTAATTATTTTTCCCATGAACAAGAAGAAAATATGTAATCGTAAAAAAATTCGAATTCGAAATTTTAATTTATCTCCATATTTCAGAGCTCTCAGAGTCTGAAAAACACATTTTTGGAATTATATCTTTTTGACTGTGAACAGAATAACTCAAAAAATGCTTCGAAATATTGTGATGCGTTTATTTAGTCAACATAGAGGTTAGAGACAATATGAAAGGAGGAGATGTTTACATTTAACTAAAGGTGAACTCGGAGTTTTTGCAGATTTCAGCGTAAAAACAGGAGATAATGCAAAACATTGTTGAAAAAGATACTTATTCACAATAAAACACTTTAGAGCAATTTTTATTTACTATAAGAAGCCTAAACATCAAATTATGATGAATAAATAGATGATTTCTGTTCTTAAAATTTGGTACTGCAGTTTTTTATAAAAAAATAATAACTTTTATGTTAAAACACTTCTTTTTTTTATTTGTTATTGAATTTTTTGATAACATTTTGAGATTAACAACGATAGATAATCTCGGTCACATTTAATGATATTATATAAAATATTTCTCAGGCCAATTCTGAAAACTTTTTTTGCCACTTCGAATATGCATGCAATTGCGATTAAAATAAATTGCTTTGCAATTTCGAATTAAAATAAAATAGCACGATCAGAAATGATGCGATACTCGCATGTGTAAAAAAAATTGAACGAAAAGGTATCTAATGGGGCGGAAATGAAGGTTAAAAAAATAACGAAGGATTCCGGCAATGCGCTCATCTACATCTCACCCCTTAGAGAGGTAAAATCATTGAAAAATGGCAGTCTTGAAGTGCTGAAACGAACAATAGCCGGATAAAATTTTATTTATGGTCTGCATGAAATTTTTTTCAATTTCTATGAAATTTTGAACAAAATTCATTCCTGGTAGTCCAAGACAGGGGAACTACGAAATGTAAAGAGCTGCATGAATAAATTTGGTACACAATTTAGCATCTAAATCATAAATATATATCCAATTTTGAATCAACTCATCAAAGGATTGACCATATGCTGTTTCTATTTTCGCATGCATATAAACGCAATAATTTAAAAATGCATCAACTTTGTGAATGAAATTAGAATACAATTTCCAGCATCAAATTTGTAAATGAAATTAGAATACAATTTCTAACATCAAATTTGTAAATGAAATTAGAATACAATTTCTAGCATCAAATTTGTAAATGCTTATCAAATATTCGTCAAAGAGCTGACTGTCTGTCGATTTGTACATTTGCACGCACAAAAATATAATAAGACAAAAATGCAATGGCTTAGATTTAAAATATTTGATATATCATCTTATCACTACAATTGTATGCCAAAATTTTGATTTCAAAATCAGTTGAAAGAAAAAGTCGTTCAAAGTGCTTATTCTGCTTTCTTTGCTGTATTACGAAGCTCATGTGTGAGACTTTGAAAATAAAAATCTGAACAGTTGTAGCATTCTCAACCTCGTCAAAGGTCCTCATTTTTATATAGGAAAAATAATACTTTTATTAGATAATAAGCGTGAGGGTTTCGGACAGAATACTCCCACTGATATTTTTTTTTGTTTTCAGTGCACTGACGTCAAGTGCAATACGCATTTGGCATCCATATTTTGATTTTTTTAAGAACTGCTTTTATGATGCACTAATTACAAGCATGCGTCTTAAAGCTTGTTGAAATTTTTTTTATTATTATTTATCTTTTATCTTTAATACATTTCATTATACATCATTACGATTATCGTAGATTCTCGTAATATTTTTTTTTCTTCAAAATTACTACCATAAAACATTTCTCCCATTGAATGACAACTGAATGAAACTAAACGACCAACTGATAATTAGGGAAAATGCATAAATATCGACAATTTCTGTACCTTACATTTTAAAAAGAGAAAAAAACAAAACATATAATATATTTGTATTATAATATACTGAAAAAACATGTTTTGTAATACATTTTTCATTAAAAATGTATTCCAAAATTATATCATTACGAACTTGATATCAGCCCAGTGAAATAAGCCGTATAAATATACAACAGGATCCAGACCAGGGCCATTTTATTAAGCCTGGGGTTTTTATATTTAAAAGTGCCAATGAAATGATAAAATATATTATTTTTATTTCATGTGTTTTACATTTATTATACAAAATGCAGATTCTAATCGTGGTCATTTAGTCAATTTCTTATCCTTTAAAGAAATGTAAATAGTTTTCAGTTAGAAAAATCTTTTAAATGACATAAAGAATTATGTTTTATGTTACATGAGTCTAACTACGAGATCTAAATTTTTATACAAGTCCTAGGTTTTATTGGTTATTTTTAATTAAATATTTTTTAACATTTTAAATATTAAGTTCCAGTCTTTTATGCCTGAAACTGGCCGAGTTATGAAGAAACAAGTTTTGTCGATCTTTTGTAGGAAAAACTAGCAATACCTATGCCCCCCCCCCTTCCTCCCACTGCAGAAAGAACATTCTGATTTACAGGATTCGATGTTGTTAGCTTTCTTCTTGTAAATATTTCTTGCAAACAAATCTCTTTTCTTTCTCCCACTTGTTTTATACTGGCTCATTTACAAAGAGAAATAAATGAGTTTCGTACTCAACCCAAGTTTCTAAGCTTTGAATTTCATTATTACAAATCAATTGCTGGAAGATCTATCTCGAGATCTTCACTGGAATTGTCTAAAATCATCTAAAATAATGATATACAAAGCTTCAATCCTAGTCCAGCTTAAGTGACAAAAGAAAGAAACCTTTTTTAATTAAAAATTTAGAAGATCAAAAACTTTTTGCTAATTCATATAGTCAGAATCCGTATAAAAAAATTAAACTTCTTAATTTTACATTTATCAAAGTAAACATAAAATATATTTTTTATTGTTTTAAGCATTTTTCCAATTGGAATTATACGATTGCATCTAAGATCTAAAAATTTTCGATTGGTTCACAATTGGAATGGGCAACCAATATATTTTAGTAAAAAGCATTTTAAATTTAAGAAAAACGAGAAATAAACCACAGTACTAGAAAGAAAGCCAAAGAAAACTATAGATTGCAGTATGATTACAAAAAATTTATAATACTCTTGCATCAAATTTAAGAAACGTTAAAAGTAGAATCAAATTTCTGCGAATCTATGTAGTTGCAAGAATTTATATAGAAGAAATTGTTTCTCATGGACTGGATAAGTACAGTACCAACAAGTTGAAAGAACTGCAGAAACAACCTTCTGATGAAATTTTAGCAGTAAATTCTCATAAAAAAGACAATATAAAAATTAATTTTTTCATTATAACTGTTGTAATTTCGGTTTACTTTTTTAGCTTTAGTATTGAGGAGCATATATCTATATTATTTAATAGCATGAGAGGCATTTAATTCTGTTAATTTAAGCCATTTTTTCATATCCCTAAACTCTTGTCTTATCAAATTCTTCAAGTGAACTTAATAATTCTTATCTCATTAAACATAGTTTTTTTTTTATTATTAACACTACAAATACAAAACATTTTCTTCCGAGAATGGAGCACCTCAAGCATGGTAATGAAAAGGTGTCTGACTGTATATGTTGGTTTACATTTCCAATAAGATTTAGAAATGGTAGCAAGGCTAATAGGGGTCTACGCATAGGCCGTCGTTCAAGTTGTAGTTCTTGTTTTGTTATCACCAGCTATCTTGTCATTCAGATGCACAGAATTACACCTAGGCTTGATAATTCTATTACAATTATCAAGATAAATCATCTGAAGCTATTTATAGAGTTCCGAATATTTTTCTATCTTTTTCATACATACATATATAAGAACTGCAATAACCTGATTTTTTTTTCTTTTGTTACTAAACAGACATTTAAACAGATTCTCACAAATTTTAGTCCAGTTGAATTATACTTTTTCCTGGAAAAAATATACATAACGAGCAATTTTATTAGCTTAAGTTGTTGAATTGTCTATCCGAAACAGACCTCTAAGTTTGCACTCAGAAATGAAGGAGAAATTTTTAACTCCGATTTTTCAAGTTTAAATAAAAAGCTATCATCTTTAGAAAAAAGCATTAAATTATAATGACATAGGTATTTTTTAAAAAATTATAAAATGGGCTATAGAATGTGATAACTTAATTAGATACGGGGTAAATTTTAAAAAGTGTTAATTTGGAAAAATGTTTTTCATTTTTTAAAAATTTAACCGAAATATTCGAAATTCCGTTTGAGTCTGTATTACCTAGAAGGAAATGTGAAAATTTCAGAGCGATGCCTGCATTATGTTTTGAAAAATTCTACTTTATCGAAAAAAAAGAAAACTTTTAAAGTAATTTCCTATTCTGAAAATCTTATTATAAAATTATCTTGTAGAGATTTCGAATTATATCATAATGGTCAATTTTCAAAAAAGGAAAGGCGGAGAAATTAAAATTAAAAAGAAAAATATTATTTTGTGGCGATCGATTCTCAAAAACGTTAAAAAATAACGTTTGCGAACGTAACTTATCGGGAAAATATTCATGCATGAAAACTGAGACAAAATGTTAATTTCAAATTTAATTTTCATCGCTTCTTTTTGAAACCAACCGCTATGATACCATTTAAAATTGTGGAACACTTTTAAAATAAGATTTGTTTTGGTAAACGAATTCTATCTGATGTAAAAGTTTTTACAGGCATTGTTCAAGGACCTTTTTTCGATAAAAATTGAATTTTCTCAAAAAGTTATGCAAATATCGGCTTGAAATTCTTATTAGGTAACATAAACTTGAATGGAATTTCGAATATTTCGCTTAGACCTTTTTTAATAAAAACATTTTTAATCAGTATTTCCTTAAAAATACTCCTCATCTAATTATGCTATCATTACATTCTATAGGGTAGGTCTTTTAAATTCCTACTTTTTAACTAAACTTTTTCTTTAAGTTAATAGATCAATGAGCAGTAAAATAAATTGAAATAATTTTGCGAGTGAATTAAGCCTATGCTTATAGATTGCATGAATATTGTACCAATCCCTTTGATTTTTGTTGTTCACCCGCTCTTCTCCCAATTTTTTGAGCACAAAATTTCCATATTAAACATGATTCGATACTAGAACAAATATATAATTATTAGTCTGTGGTTAGAAGTAGGAATAATTAAAAGAATATAATCTGGAGTATTAAAATATAGTTCATGTAAAAGTTAAGAATTTTAAGTGAGATGAAAATGGCCACCGAAGAAAATTTATAGAATTGCAAATAAGTTTCTCGGAGCTCTATAATTTCTCTTCACATGTTCCTTGTATTCTCTACACAGAATTCAAATAGAATGCCTCAATTAGACTCTAGAATTCGGAAAAACAATTTTTTTTTTTACACAGCTTTGTCACATACTACGGAATTTTTTTCTTACAATAATTCTAATTATGCAAAGCATAAATGAGCAATGGTTCTTACCCTTGTATTCTCATCAATTTCTACGTCCACTTGGGCTTTCTGCCATCCAGATTTGTTGCCGCTTCGCAGCCAGATAGTTGATATTCCATAGTCATGTTCCTGTTCAACGGTGAACCCTTTCACGCCGTCGCCACTAGCGTAGTAATCAAAGACGAGGCATCCTGGAGCTTCTTCGTGGTGCTCGAAATATGGAGTTATCATTCTAGCGATATGCTTTTCGGTAGAATTGATTAACACTTGCATATAAGAACCTACATAAAAGATTTTATAGTATGTCGAGTATTCCATAACTATTGGCACTAATTTTAAGGAGTGCTGAAGACTCCTAAAAATTAGATATACTTCAAATAGTATAATGCTGATGGACAATAGAGCTTCACTGCTTGACCATCCATTGTATAACGATTTTTATTAATTTAAATATATTCTATAATCTCCCGAGTTTGCTCTAAGTATTCTGGAACACTTTGTACAGATAATGGATTTAGATAATATTGACCTTCTATTTGAAATCAAAAGAATCTTTACTAGGCATGCCTAATTCAAGATTATCTTTCGCGTATTTGACATGGAGTGGGAGTTTTTACATCGAAACTTTATGATATTCCAAACTGTACGGACGAAAGATGAAATCTTAACTGTTGTTATTACTAATTTCAGATAGTCTAATTGTAGACCACCACCAGGAATCCAAAAACTTCTAAAAACTCACAGTAATAGGAAAGGAGCAATTTCATTTGCTCCGAAGATCTGGAGCACCAGAGAGAAAAGGCTGACTTAATCCCAGTCTTGCTCTTTTTATCTGGGGAAAGCAGAATGGTCTTCAGGCCTTGTATGACCTTACCAGGAGTAACACTCCTAACATACTTCGACCATTGTATCCGGGAAGACCCTTCCACCATGATGAGGCCGCAGTGTAGGACTTTGAAGGAATTGAAGGTCTTTGTGTGATAGATCAAAATTCAGAATAAACGGAATCTTTTGTAAGTGATTTTAACTTATGCATATCGGCGTACTGCCACGTGTTTGTGCTCAAACATGTTTATGATTATTCTATGGTAACTATTGTCATAGACAAACTTCCTGAGTTTGTTTTTCTGTGAATATGCATGCTAATATCCTCAACACTAATATAAATCGAATAGACTAGTTTGCATTTTTTAAAATTCATTTCCACAACTTAAAGGAAATTAATACTTTACTTATAAATTAATAATAGAGATTTACTTTAATAATTATAACATAGAATCTACAGCAGTTAAAATGATTTTCTATCAGGAATCGGGTATCTCCTTTCTTTAATCAGATTTCTTGGAGACAGAAAACAGACTTAATTTCTTAAATGACAATGGCATAGCGATGGAGTTATCATTAATAACCGTAAAAGATAATCCTCAGCCCAATTTAGACCTCTGAATCTTCAATTAATTGTAGATTGGCCATTGCCGGCTCAATCATCAACCCTTTCCGGTAGGAGATAGTCCCATCATCGAAAGTGTGGCATAAAACATAATTATACCATCATCATTGGAAGGGAACTACCTTCTAAAGAAGTCAGAATCTGCTTCTTATTCGGCCACTTCTCATTCCAATGCCTGATTTGTATCCATTTGGGAAAGGGTTATAGATGGTAACTTTACTGGAGAAGCCATCTTTCCAAAGCACGCGAAAGTTCACTGATCGAGGGATAAACTGCTCCGATAAGGGATCAGGACAGACACAGGGAAATCAACTCCAACATCACAAGAAATCATGCGAGTCAAATACTGGCAAGAATGTGATTCCTCGCTTAGCAGCTCAGTTTCTGATTGTAGGACATCTAAATTAAGATTTGAAGCAATTTCAAAATTCAAATGAAACATTTCACTCTAATAATCGAAGGACTTCCACATAGTTTATATAAGACATCAAAAAACGAGAAAAGTTTCATTCTAATCCTTATTGTGCTAACGGATTCTTTATACTTTTGATACTTATTTGTAATTTTTAATTTCATGTGGACTCCTGAATCATTCTTCATATGTTTCTGGGTATTTTTAACGCCTTCTTTTTTTTCAGACCAAAATTGTGTAATCAGAATATATAATAAAAATGTTCTCAGCTACATTAAGAGGATATTTTAAATAATTTTCAAATCATTTTACCTTTACGACCTCCAAGTTCCGTTTCCACTCTTTCCCAGTTTGAAAGTTTTCCTTCTTCATTCGTAAAGCCACAAGTGTCTCTTTCGAAATCACACGAATAAGACTGTTCAGCAACTAGAAATTTTGAAAAGAGGATTAAAACAGGTAAAGACTGGACATTTACAAATTAAATTCACAAACTACATTTCTAGATGGCCTATTCTGTTTCATATATACTGTTCTGTTATCTTACGTATAATTGATAGATCAAGTTAAATATTTATTTATAAAAGAATGATTCTAGTACTGGATTGCAACATTGCTTTGAATTAACTATAAACAAGATAATTCATCTAAACTACAAATAAGTCTATTAATAATAAAAATCTGGGGGGAGGCATTATACCGGCCGTACTGTTCGATCTACAGCTATCAAATATAGAACAATTATACTCTGGTGAATGGAAATGTGCTCCTCAGAACGGTTATTTTGAAATTTGATTAGAATTTTAATTATTTAAAAATTAAGTTGTATTCTATTGTTTTTCGTGAAACTGTCAAAAATATTATTGCACAAAAATGAGTTTTGCATCGTTCCAAAATTTTAAAATATTATCGTTTTAATAATATGAATATAATAATCGTGCAAACTTTTCTTGAATTTCAACAATTTTCAAAAAAAAATTGCTTGATTTTGAATAGCAATAACAACACATTATTTGCTTAGGTTAATAACAATGCATTACATTATTGCTCAGAAATTCAAATCTTTACCATTGCTTCATCAAATATTTAATCACAAGATTTTCTTCCGCTCTTCGAAGCTGAAGAAGAACAATTCTATTTTATATCTGTGTAGTTTAGAATACGAAAGAAAAGTGAAGTTAAAATACAGCGAAATTTAGAAAATATTTGCACTCATATTTCCTTTTTTTAATAGCGCTATGATATTGCCTCCATCAGAAAGGTTCATGTATACAATGAGCGGAACATATGTAAGACAATTAAAGTAACGCAGCTTCAATGTGCTGACAATTTGACGGAATTATGAACAATAAAATTAACTAAATGATTGAACTGGATTTAAATTTAACCAATATCCTTGGCGAGCCAATTGGTTGCCAAATGCGACTAATAAAATAAATTACAAAATGAAAGCTAATAAAGAAATGAAATTTATGTAATAAGTATTTCTGTTTTATTATCCAAACTTAAATAAATTGTAAAAAAGAAATCGAGTAAATTAACTTTTAAAAATTCGTTTCAAAATCTATTTATGAAAATAATATTTTGGCCCTTACTGAAAGCAGTAAAAAATGATTTTTATTTATATCATTTTTTTTATCTTTGATCAACTAAATCGTCCTTCTTCGACATTTTATTCAATTTCTGCATAATTTTCATTTAGAATTTTGGATTAAATTATAATATTTTTTTTTACGAAATAGTGAGGTTTTTTTTTTTTTAATCACATTCACTTAAATGTTTTCGATTTCTTATAAAAATTGGAATTTAGAGTATTTTATACTTAATCCCAAATCTTTAATAGAAACGAGTTATCTGCCTGAATTATGAACAGTAAAAAATTCTTCGTAAGAGAAGGAATGTTATCATCTTTGATCTAAGACAATTTGAATTGAATCCATTAACCATTAAGACTTTCATTGTGGCCATCTAGATATATTTTGCGTTAATTTTTGTTTTTATTTTTTCCTTCCATCTGTGATTATTTCTTTACAAGGTGTTGCTTAATCATAAACTTTATCGAGTCGGTCTCCCACTCTTAGGATTATAAATAACTAGTCACCTTTGGTGATCAGCGACTGTCTCCACAGTCGGGAATATTGGTTCATATTTTATTTAAGTCAAGTCGTTTTAGATATTACTTCATTTCTATGATTCCCTCAAACTGTTAGATTTTAAGCCGTATTATTTTACTTTCATTTGTTCATTTCATAAAGCACATGCACCTTTCCAATGAAGACTAGTCCCATGACATCATAACTCTATTAAAAATATGAATATACGGTTCATCTATCTTCTAAATTTTGTAGTTCCTTTTTATTCGTCTTATAAACTGCAAAGATTTAAATAAAATCCTTCTTTTTAAATCGGCAATTATCGAAGAAAATGAAGACATTAACAATTTGAAGAAACATGAAAACGATTTCAATTTCAATAACAGTTGTTAGAAAATAGGCAAAATAATATTTTTAAAAAATTGCCAAAATTCAAGAAAAATTTATATGACTATTAAACTGCTATAATTAAAAAGACATTTTAAAATGGTGTAAAAATATTTTTGTGCTGTACTATTTTCAGAAGTTACCGTGAAAAACGCCAAAAATTTGCTTAATTTTTAATTAAATTTGCAATTAAAACTTCAAAACAATCGCTCTGAGGTACACATTCCCACCTATAAGGTACATATATGCAACATTTCATATCAGCAAATAGAGTGTCTAACCTTGTACAGCGTCAACACACACATATTTATCCTTATTATTAGCAGATATTTTAATAACCTTCTAATGCATGGGGGAAGGGATGGTTTATGTTTCATTATTAAATTGCTAACACAACGGAGCATCTTTTAATTAATGTAATTTAAAATTAGGTCTATTCATTCAAAATTAAACAAAAATTCATTTATAAAGCGTCAAAAATTAATAAAAAACATCAATACAACAATTCTTAAAATTGCTTACCTATTAAAGTTGCAGTTAGTGAAAAAATCCCAAGAACAATGAACATCTTCATTCTGAGAAAATCGAGAGCAGAAGCCTCCTGGATCAAAGTAGAAATGTTAAAGTAACTCCTTTTATTTGTCAGTGTAATTTTTTCGAGCATTCCAAAGAAACAGATAAGCATGAGATAATGCAGGTGGTAATGCACATTTGAGATGGATTTATTTAGATAAAAAAAAGTTATTAAACGTGTTTTTAATTTTCAATTTAATTTAATTCATGTATTTATTTTTACCGGAATCTTCATTTTAAATTTTTGGTCAAGAATGAATTTATTAATTTGTATAAGAATTATTTTTTGTTGCTCTAATTAGGGCTACTGATCAGAATGCGTAAGATAACTTTCATCTATATTTATAAAAGAAAGTAATTATGTGTGTGTGCGGAGTCCAGACAGATCTATAGTACATTCAGTTATGAAAGTTAGCATACTGATATCTGTATTAATGACTTAATAATCACAAATCCTGAATTTTAAAATTTAATTCAGAAATTTTTTGTTTAATATCTTGAGTTGCTTTGGATTATTTTTCTCACGTATTTGTCAATGGTATTGTTGCTAACTATCGTAGAAAAAAATCGATGCACTTTTACAAGAGTACAAGCTATTGTCATTCGAAAGAAATTTATTTTGCACAAGTTAATGCATTTTGAGAAATTTTTGAAAAATAATCGCATTTTCTAAAAAACTCTAAGAATTAAAAGTAATATTCATGGATACGATATTCTGATTCAATCATCATTTTCAAATTTTTCAGATTATTATTCAAAGATTTCTCTCTAATTTCAAATAAGAGATATCTAAATATTTTTTTAACGCTGATTTTTATTTCAATAATTTTTTCTTTGATGAATTCAAAGATTTTCAACACTGATCCATAGCAGAAAACACAGGTCAGTAGGGTGAAGCTTTATTCTTTTGCTGATTTGGCAAAGAGCCAAGTCAGGAAATGAAGAAAATTATTTTGATATAATTGAAATTCTAATAATGTCGTTTAAAACAACGTCTTTCCGAATATTTTCATTTAATTATGTCGATTTTTATCGTCTGTTCATTAGACAATAACTGTGTCAGAAAAAAAAATAGCAAAATCTCTCTATATGTATACATGGAGGTTATAATTGAAGTGGCCCTATTCAGACTCCTCTAGAACCCGTTCTGCCTATCGAAATATAATGAAATGGTATACACGTTACATGGACCATGGGGAAAAGATCTCTGCAATGAAAAAAATAGTTCAAATTTTGACCACGAGATGGTACTTTTTAAAAGTTCCTTATTAGTCAAACCTATAAAGGAACTCGCAATCAGAACCCGAAAATAATTCTGCGTGCCTTTGTCATTGTTAATCATGCTTTAACGACAGCAATAGCTTAGCTGCACTGCGTGAATATCTTTGTAAAGGAATTACGAAAAGGGCCCATGTCGAAGAATGGTTTGGTTATGAAATTTGAAGAGGCTGGAGACTTGAGTATGCTGATAAAAAAGAGGGCGGAAACCGGTTGAGATTGAAACTATCGAAGTTGCTAATGCTATGATTGCCTCCAGTTCTATCTATTCTTTAGCAAGTGCTCGATTGGTATCATGTAAGTTGGCGAATCCGTGGTCGACAATATGAAAAATTCTCGATCCATTTTAAAATGGTATCCGTATAATATCTACGTAGTGCATATGCTAAAAACTTAAGACCTACAAATACTCTATGAATTTGCTAGCTGGTTTTTGTCGAGAATGGAAGATAATGACGCGTGGCTTTGGCAAATTTTATGACCAGTAAGGCGCACTTTTCTTTAGATGGAGCTGCGAATAATCAAAATGGCTGTATATAAGATACTCCACCTTTTAATGTCCTGCACCAACAACACTGTATTCTGATTACGTGACTGCATTGTGTGGCTTTACTGCTGATTTTATCCTCGAACCGTTCTTCTTTATAACTCTGAAGCCTCAAGGTCTTAAAACATGCTCTGTCATGAGTGCATGGTAAAGTGAATTTCTTCGATAGCAGGTCATCCTGCATTGCAGGAACGGCAATATGGAACATCCCACATTGGACGTCAAGTCAAAGAATGCTTCGTGCTAACTTTGGGAAAATCATGTAATATCCAGATGCCTGCCTTCTCTTTCACCCGACTTAAATCGCTGTGATTTCTGGTTGTAGGGATTCCTAAAAGACAGTGTTTACGGAGGAGGAATTAGGACTTATACCCGAGCTGAAAGACAGCATTACACGACATGTTCCGTCGAGAGTTCCTGAATCCCTCGAGAGTTTCTTCGTGCTACCATTGAGAATACGTAATTGATGTCAATGGAGCACATGTTGAGCACATTCTGTAACTGAATAAATTATAATGATTCTGACAGATATTTTGTCCTTCTTTAGGAACCAAAATTCCCCATGAGGTTCAAATTTTTAGCTATTATATATATATATAACAGAAATCTTTTCCCCATGGTCCATATAATGTATAAACCAAGTTTCATCAAAATCCGAAAGATAGAATGGTTTCTAGAGGGATCTGAATAGGGTCACTTTAATTATATTCCCCCATTATGTACACTCTTCGTTTCTATAGTTCATTTAACAGTGGTTTTAGTTTCGCTTACATCCAACATGTCGCGAGCAACACTGAATGACGATATAATATTTCCAATTAGTCTTTTACCTTTTCTACTACTAATACTAATAATAATAAAGCGAATGTATTGGGGCTCTATAGGCAGGTTCGTTTGTCCTACGCTACAAATCTGGCATGCTTATATCTTGGAAAGTGGAAATATGCACATCAGAGCAATTATTTATTATTTTAATTTAGTAAAAGTTGAATTTTGCCATTTTTCAGCGATAACATCCGAAAATACTATTACACAAAAATAAATTTTATGACCATTTCAAAATTTAAAAAATTGTCTTTTTAATGGTACCTATTTAAATAATCATATAAATTTTTGGGACATTTTTTTTTGGTTAGTTTACAAAATAAATTACATGATTTTTTTGAAAATCAAACCATTTTCATTATCTCATCGAGCAATTAATTGCATAACTTTCTGCCCGTGTTAAAAGATAAAAAAGAAAGATTCTGTTCAGTATTTGTGTAATTTGTAAGATGAATAAAAAAAGCGAAATTACTGTTACGAATCTGTGATGTTGCTTCCCAGCATAATTGGTTCCAGAGCTTGGCGACTTTGGCGCCAAAATAGATTATACCCGAAACATCGAGAATTTCCCCTATCCGTCCAGTAGGAGCCAAGATACGCCTCGGACGTTCCTGATTGGTTGAGAGGCTTCTAGCCCCGCCTCCTGAGACCAATAAAAGGAGGCATCCGCAGCTGCCAGAGTAGTCGTTGTCGGAATCGACGGTGAAGAAGGAATCTTCCAGAGATTAGCAGAGCAGTGACGGAGTCAAGCTAGTGCTGAACTACGCTGTGCGCTGCTATCTGCAGTAGAGTCTTGTTGTATGCTGCATGTCTCGGCTGAAGATAATCGTCTTCTATGCTGTATATAGTTGTCGTCTTTGTGCTGTCCTGTGTATCTTCGTGTAAATAAACGTCGTTGTTTTATTTTCTACTGCTGATTGAGTGTTCTCCACACCATATAACTCCCACTATCCAAACGAATCCCGGAAAGTTCATAACATTATAATTAAAGCAACATTTAAAAAATAGATAAATTAGACAATTAAGTTTGTAATAGCGCTATGATATCACGACTGGTTTCTATTAAAAAGGTTCATATACAAAATGAACAAAACATATGCAAGATTATTAAAATGGCATAACTTAAATACCTATGAATCTGTTGCTTAAAAATTTTTTGTTGACAGAATCATGGATAAGAAGTCAAAGAGATTTAATTGAAATTACATACAACCTAAAACAATGGCATAGCGTCTGGTCACCACAGGCGGTTAATTAGAAATAAGAAAATTTATCATTGAAACAAAATTCACTAACGAATTGTTATATGACAAATTAATCGATGTCACTGACTTGTTGCATGTCCAAAAGAAATTGAAATCGCATCTATAATAAGTAAAATGTCTCTGAATAATATATATATATGATTTTTTTAATACTTTTTATCCGTATATATTTGAGTTTCTTTACTTGATTAAATATATTATGCGCACTTTATCTAAAACATTTTTAAGTACGAGATTAACGAAATGCATGTTTGTTTAATATTTTTCTAATCTATAAAATTTTCACACAAGCAACTGTGCAAATTTCTCATTTAAGTTATAATAAATCAAAATTTTGCAAGTTCGGCAAAATTTTCGAAACAATGTAAAATTTGTTTTACCATTTTTGTGATACTACTCGATAAGCCTTTAAGATCAAAGAATCACTCGTATTTATGCTTACAACCACCCATGCTTATTATGAAATTATAATTTCTAATATTAAAAAAGTCCATCTGCTTGTTAGAATATTACAATCTAGATCGTTTGACTTAGAATTACCAATTTTTGGTATAAGTATACTTTGGAGATAGAATAGGCAACTCGAACATATTAGAAAATGTAAGTAAAATTTTAATTAATTAAAAAATTATCGAAATTCCGAAGTATTTTTTTAATGAGAACTTCTGAAAATATTACAATATAAAAATAATGTTTATATCTTAAAATTCTGAAAATTATCTTTTCAATTATAAAAGTTTAGTATGTAATTTTAATAAATTTTTAAATATAATTTTCGTTTTTTGTTGAAAATTAATTCAATAAAAGATTCGTCAAGTTTCTAAAACATTTGTTCTTTTTTCTGTCGAATAAGACCACTATATATCAGATAATATTTTTAATCAGGGGTTTTATTTTATACTTAAGCTATGAAAAGACAGGTAATGAGTTTGTAACATCAGAATGTTAGGTTTTCTTTCTGTTTCTGTTTTAAGCATCAAGTAATTTCAAGATTAAATATGTCATGTGCATTTCTTAAGAGTACATGAATTATTTAGAAAATTTTTATAACTGATAGATATTTTTAACTGTGTAAAAATTATTGTCACCTCTTCTTATTTTAAAAATACTTAATTATAAATTTGTTATCTAAAAATGCGATATAATTAGATTAAATACGTAATTTTTAATCACAAAATAAATAAAATTTTTGTAATAACAATTTGAATCATGTTATTTTAATGGCTAAACAGTTTTAAATATAAATCTGATATATTTTTTCACCAATAATGTTGCCTTTTTAAATATGTTGTATTAGCTAGAACCCACGCGTTGCTGAAATAATTTTGGAAATATCGTTTGAAATAGTTATCTTGTTTAATTAGGAATGATAGAAAGGATGATATTTATTTTCTTGTCGACAATGAACATATTCATTGAAATTGAATTATATATAAAGGAAAACTATAAATAATATTTATTTATTTCTATTTTATTATTCAAGTGCTTCAGGGTAGACAATATTTTTTATATTTCCGTCTTCAGCAAAAACAAATAAATTTCTTGGCTGTCCGACTCGAGAGTATCCAACACAGAATTGGCTTTGTGAAAATCATGAATTTTTTAGTTTCAATTCGCACTTGAAGTGATTGTTTACGCCTTATTGATGAGCATTGAAAATGCAAGTCGAATCGAGAAATGTAATCATTTGAAATGAAAAGGCACGTCGGTGGAAATACGTAGAATTAGCACATCTTCTTTATTTGACTTTCCGTTAAGAATAATAATTGAATATCCTGCCGTCTGTTGGTCTATTGATTTTGATGCGCGTGATCGGTTAGCACATAGTCTTCTGATTCTTGCCGCATGTTGATCTTCAGATTCTGAAGCACGTGAATTTGCAATTTGTAAATGATCTGCTTCATTGTTTGTTTATCGTTCCTCGTTTATTTAAGAAGTTTGAATTCGCCTATTTCTACATGTTGCGCTGGTAGATCTACTAAGTGATGGAACGGTTGGAAGACATATTTTTTGACATAGAAATTAACATAATACACGCTTGTATAAACCGAAATATCGTTTGTTGATTCACAGAATGAATAAAAAAAATCGTTGTTTGCAATGAAAAATTTCCATTATATGCAACTTACCTTAATCGGCATCAATAATAATTCTATTTTGTATGTGTGAGATTAAAGTCTAAATAATATGTGCGGTCCGTCGCAGCCAAAATATCGCGCCCGTTGAGAGACAATATCTTGTGTAGATAACTATTCATGAACAGGGGAAAAAAAAACTGCACTTGCACTAAATCTTTTCGATTTCATTTCACTCACATTGATTGGCATCGATGACAACTTCATTTTGTTTGATATATATGCGATTAACTCCTAACGACATGCACCATTTGCCGATTCTCAATTTTAAAATAATGTAGAATAATAGAAAAGTATGAAACGATTTGGCTGCAAATTTTATTGTGTTCAAAATAAATGCTAATAACTGTATTATACCTATAACCTTCACGCAAGTACAAGCAATAAGTTGCTAAGTTTTTATCGCAATCGGATGAACAGTACGGCAGCGCATAAAATTCGAACAAATGAACACTTTTATATATTAGTTTTTTTCCCTGTGCATGTTATTAAGATTTCGATAGTAGCTACGATTTTTTATTTTATTTTTTAGATTTATATATTTTATAAGATCGTGATTTTGATTAATTTCAAGATTAAAGTATCTGCAGCAATTAATTTGTAATGCAGCTTAGCTACACAAAGGGAAATTATCTAAATTCATTTTCAAATGATAATCTTAATTAAATATCATATTTTAAAGAAATCATTCAGCTTAAAATAAATAATGTAAGAACCTAAATCATTAATTAGCTGCAAAATGTGCAGAGTATTTTCAATTTGCTCATGCATCAAAATTTAATTCATATATAATTCCATTTAATTTCTAATTATTTGCAACAATTAGTGTTTTCTTGTGTATCAAAAATGAAACAAGTTTAATTCTAAATTATGGGTAACATCAAGATATTAATGCCAATTTGTGGAATGCAAGTCCAAAAGTAGTTTATAAATTATTACTTGGGCTTATAACGATTTTGACCTTAGTGCCTCTTGGCATAAAGATTCAAGGAAAGAGAGAATTATGTGAATTGTAAATTTTTTAAAGGGAGGGGACATGTTTTAATATTTACCCTGGGTGCCATTTTATGCAGGTATACCTCTGCATGTAAGGGATGTTAAAGTTAGCATTGCAATTATTCATTACAAGCAATATAAAATACTTGTGTCAAGTTTATATCTGCAACATGCTGATAAATTACATCTTCAATCATTTGAATAGCATTAAAAGGAATTTACAGCTAAAGAATAATAATAATAAAATGCATAATCATATTCCATGAAAATTCTTTTAAATTTTTTTCTTTTAATAAAAATTCAATATTTTATTATATTTTTTACTAATTTAAAAAGAATCATAAAAATTACATAAAACTCCAGAATTATATAAAAATGCAAAAATTTTGTGTATGTAATGAAATATACGAAATTTCATTTAATAGAAATTAAAAAAATATTTATTTTTTTAATTAGTTGATGTTTGGGATTAAATCTTTTCATAGACAACATTTTTAATGTACATGAAATATATACAAATATTATAATGTACACAAAAGAAATATAATGTATTTTTGTATAAAATTTTATAATGTACAAAATCCTTTTGAAGATTCACATATTAAAATAAAAGAATTTTTTTTAAAAAGTAGCAATAGATTAGTTCAAAGATTTCATCTTCACAAAGGAGTATCTATAAATTTCACAAATTATTTTCTCAATTACAAATGAAAGAAAATTGCACAAAATTTAAATTGATATAATTGAAAAGGTAAAATTTCTCAATTTTATGATGGTGTAAATTTTTTCAGATTAACTTCCTCCTAAGTTTTTGTGAAATAAACACAAAATAATGATCTATGGAAGCAGCTGCTATCGATAAACATGTTCATTTCTTGCCCTCCATTTCAACAATTGACTTATGATAGATTTTTATGCACCTTAAAATCAATACGTTGAAACAAATGAAAATGAAGCATAAAGATATGTATTAAAATTAAACAGAAACTAAAAAATAATGAGAGTTGATCAATTTTTGTAATTAGTAAAATGAACAAAAATGCAAAGGAAAAAAAAAAAAAAAAAAGGATAATTATGCAATAATTTCAACAAATCACACATATCTAATTGCCTTATATTTCTTATCAAAAACCTCAAAGTTATTTACACTTCCTTAGTAGTAAAAGGTTTTATCTATATTTGTATAATGAATGATAATAAATTATGAAGCAATTTTTAGTTAACAAATGGATTTAAATGTGAAATATGTTTTAAGAAATATATATAAACACACAAGAATCACAGATCAATCATTGATGGAAAGTCAGCTATTCTGCTTCCATTTCTGCATCAATATCTTTAAATTTTCCTTTGGCATCCTTGTATTGCAGTATCCACTCTTCAGGTTTTGTATCGGGCATAATCTAGAATGAGAACAATGATACCTGCATTTATTTCCTAAATCAATAAAAATGTATAGCTTAGTAGAACTGTTGCATTAATTACAATTTTTGAAGCTGTATGTTCAACTACATAGATCGACACATATTTTGATGCTAGACTTTTAAACTAATTTTATGCATATTTAATATACTGGAAAGAGATGGAATTAATTTTTAGCTACCAGGCCTTATAAAATTTGGCAGTAAGGTTACTTAAGTTAATACGTTAAGCTTAGGGTAAAAGTGTTAAAAACTATTTTCATCATTAAATTATGCAAAAGAATTTAACCAAGTGGACCTTCTCTTCCCCCCTCCCCACATTCTTGAATCAACTTGATTTACACAATTAATCTTTTTATGATTCATTCCAGCATTATTTTGTTATTATATGATTATCATAGTATCTATCCTCTGTTGTTTATGGGTCCTGGAGAAATCCTTACTTTCATTTGTTTACAATGAATATTTATAATTAATAATTTACTAATATTGCCAAGAATTACAGAAAAATTATTTAAATGGCTGTGGTAGTAATGAAGATACTCATGCTGTGCGTCCACCAAAAGAACACTTCCAGACAAATGTCTATGCTTACGGCGGTCATTATAGAAACAGGTTACTGTAAGGAAGACTTTGTTTGCATAGGAAGAAATTCATTCAAGTTTCTTACATTCGCACGTTTAGTGCTAAATTAGTGATATTTGCTATTATAGCATTTAATTTTGAAAAAAAAAAAAAAAATCAAAAAACTTACTAAGTTGAAAATTATTTGAATACTCGGAATATTGAAAATATCTTATATTCCTGCCATATGTATACAAAGAACAATGTAAATCAAATAGAAAAATAATTATTTGTATGCCTAACAATTGCACAAGAAGAAAAAGAAGGAAAAAAAAAAAAAAAAAAAGATTAAGAAATCTGAAGTAGAATCATGCATGGCAAAAAATTAATCGTCTTCATTTCATTTGTTTTAAATTTATGTAAGTATTTAATATCAAATTCTCTGGAGCAAATGGGAGATAATCTGCCTAATTTTACATAAAAACAATAAAATAATTAATCATAATTATTTCATAATTTCCAAAAAAACTTCAAAACTTTTTTTCACAGACTGTCATTTTAAATAATAGGGTGATGAGTCAACTTTTCTTTTCAATGTATATCATCAATAAAGAGTAGTATAGCAAAAAAAATCCAGAAATTTCTGCATTCATTTTATTATTTGGGGTTGAAAATTCTTCATGCCCAATATCACTTCAAATTGACGTCATGAAAAGAAATAATTCCCAGACTTCTGTCTGATTCCTCCTATTTGAAATGGATATTCCCTACAGAAACCTGTTTTTATAATGCCTGTCGTACACATAGACATTTGTCTTGTGGTGATCATACAGTACTAGATCCAAATTTCCAAAACTATTCATTTAATTTCTTCAACCTTGCTTAAGAAAGGAAAATTTTTAGCTTTCTACTTTTCTTTCATGTTACACTTTCTTGGTAATTTTCTTTCCAAATGTAAAATTTATAAAAATATATATTACTGAATATGCTTTATTGTGTGTTAACTGTTTTGGTAAAGATTTCAGCATGTGTTATTAAAAGTTGCTAATGTATATTAAAAGTTTTACGTTGATGCTTATAAGTATGTATTAATTTAACAGCAATCAGTAAAAGTTATTCAAGTAAAAAAAGAAAATTTATCTCTTTGTCAGATCAAAATATTTAATAAGATAACTACGAAATTTGAAAAGATTCATTTTCCAACTGTAAATGAATCAGGTGGAAAAGAATTTTTTTAAAAAAAACTCTCATAAATGGAATGCAACAAATGTGAATTAGAGAGCTGTAAAAATATAGATGACATACATTTTTGATAGATTATCTATTACTTAAAGAAAAATAATATTCAAATATATTGAAATTTAAAATTGTCCATTAAAAGTTTAAGAATAAAAGCATTAAGATAAATCTTTAACTTTATAGCACATTTCTTTATATAACAACATAAATTTCTTCTTGCATTTATTTAAATTTCTTACACTAATGCTTCATTTTTCATTTGAGCTCCAAAGAAGAAAAAAAAATTGTTTTTACTGATAGGGTTGCAGTGCATTTCTGCCCCACAAATAGCAGCACAATTAAAAAAAAAAGACTTCATATCATATACTCTTGCAGGGAGCAATGAAGGGATAACTTTATATAAAATTTTATTTTGTGGCATGAAAACTTTTGAATGCTTCTTTTTATTTTGACAAAAAATTGTGTAATTTCAATCTCGAATGGTGAAAGACTGCAGATACAATCATTTGTCTTGTTTATATATTGATTCAGTTATTATTATTATGAACCTAAAAATTTATTATGGGATGCAATTAATTCTAATATTACATTAGTATTAGATCAATTTCAGAATTTCCAAGAACCTTTTCTTTTTGTCTGTTGTTGAAAACTACAGAAGAATGGTAATAAATTTAATACAATTAAGTTGTAATTCACTATACTTTGAATATATTAATAAATTTATACAGAATAGTCTATAAAAAGATATAAGCAACACAGGAAAAAAAGGGGAGGGTTAGTAATCTGCCACCCAAAATTAAATTGCAAAGATGATTTTGCACATGAAAATGCTTTACAGTCTTATTATTATTATGTGTAAGAAAGATAAAATATTTTTTTTTTCTCTCTGAATTCTAAAAAAAAGTATAAAATGTGTATGAGAACTTACCTTGCAAACAAATTCTTCCAAAATATCTTCTTTCAAAACCTCTTTATGAGCTCGTTCTCCCCAAGTTAATTCAAATAGTGGTGGATCTTTTGATAATTGACGACGCACTAAATACATCTGTTTTACTAAAGTGCCAGTAATAAATTTTTGAACATCTCCAAAAATAGGATGGGGTTTTCGGGACCTAAAGGGGCATTTAAAAATATTAAAGAAATTTTATAAACTATACATTAAGTTCAAATATAAATAATTCAAATGACAAAAATGAAAATCAATTATATAGCTACTTTATTATTTCTCTTATTTTTGTTTGTTTTTGAAACATTTTTATATCAAAAATCTGATAGAAATATATATCCAGTCATTTATCTATCATGTCCTGCAATAATAATCTGAGTGTGAAAAATCAACCATTATATTATAGAAATATAAATAGGAAGTAAAAGCAATTAGTGCTATAAACTTATCAGCTCAAAATAAATTACTCACTGAAGTATGTAAGAATTGTGTAAGTGCTTAGTGAGCATAGCAAATTGAGAACTATATAAAGAAAAAGTGAAGACTGAAATAAGTCTTAGAAATATTACAATACAAATAAAAAATAGTTATATATCTTGCTAGAGTATTGCAACATTATCTCAAAAAATGTATACTTATTTAGTAACTAACCTCTTCTGATAACCACTTGGTTCACTGAAATCAATAATGAATATAAATCACTATTGATTATATAATAATAAATTTCAATATAATAAATGTTTTTAATTAATTATGTAATTTGGTCTTAATGGCTTCTCCAGGAAAATAATTTTACACTTAAGATTTTGATAAATATTTTATACATACAATCAGACCTCAATTTAACGAATTCAACAGGATGGAAAATTTTATTCATTAAATTAGGGTTATTCCTAATATTGAAGTTCAAAAATAAAAAAAAATTCAGTTAATTACCTTATGGAGCAACCCTATTAAGCAATTGCACAAAAATATCCATAATTAGAAATTGTACATTTTTTGGAGCTAATCCTTAACAAATAAGGTACGACATTTTTGTGTGGCTTAATGTATATTTCTCACCTACTTTATTTTCATATGAACACAAGTGAAAATATTTCCGCTAAATCACTGAATGCATTAAAGGACAAATCTGATAGCAACAAGTTTAAATGCCCATAAAAATTCAGCTTTAAATGATTGTTCTTAAACTAAAAAGGTCGAAATAGGTTTATTTTCTGACATTAAATCTAACGTTTTCGGATGTAACATTAGACACTAAGTTCAGTGTCAATGATAACTCTTTTGAGCTGGCACAGAGTCATTTATGTTATGTCTGATTATGTTATATGTTTACAGCAATTTTAAAAAGCATTAAGAACATAAATCATGAGCATGTTGGGATTGGAATGTTCATGTTGGGTGTCGGACTCCAATCACAATACTTTATTACAAAAATAAATTTATTTTTGTAGCATTAAAATTCAACAACACATTTTCATCCTAAGAACCGAGCCGAGCCTGACCACGTGCCGACGATTAGAGTGACGAGAGTATAGTGTGAATTCGTTTTCGATTAAGATCACGTCTGGATCACTAATGTGGCGGTTTGTGATGAGCGAGGATAGAACCTGGGACCTTGTGGTTCGCAGCCCAGTAACATGACCACAATACAAAAGCAATTGTTCGGGTAGCATAACTGTTAACTGGCTTATAAGCTTTCACCACAAGAATAAAATGTACATACTTGATTTCTATTCCAAGAGGTTCTAAGGCTTTCCACAACTCATCTAGAAAAAAAAATTTAGATTAAAAAATTATTATTTATTTATTTTTAATACATTAATGTCATATTCTCTTTAGAAGCAATTTCAAAACAACTAGAATTTTCAAAATATTTTGAATAATTTTCACAGAATTATATTTCACAGAAGATTGTTCTTTTAGGTATTTGACTTTAATTCTTTTATTACAAAAACTTTTTTAAAATATTTTTATCAGTTTCTCATGAGAAAATATTAAAAGTGCTTACATTATTTTCCACAATTTGCTTTTATTTTATATTTTTCTAAATACCCATGCAGAAAAAACTGTCATTACTGATCATTTCTGATCATTGAAGTTTCGAAAAAACTGGTATTACTACTCTACTTAGAAAAAAATTAAAATTAATATACAAATGCATTCGCTTTCTTTTATATGCTGTATTTTCAATAAATGAGGCAAAACGATTTTCATTTTACCAAAACAATTTCAAGCTAATTTTCTTGGATCAATATAACATAACATCTAAATATTTTGAAACTAAATGGCAGTTTTTCTGAAATATTTTAACGTGTTTAAAATAAGTGTTTGGTACTGTAATTTTAAATCAAAAATATACTTTACAGAAATATTAAGTATTTTAAAATTTTGTCTGCAGTGAGTTTAAGACAGACAAGAACTGATTTGTTCTGACAACTAAAATTTTGATACTTCATAAACACTAATCATGATTCCCTAAGATCCTTTTTTCGCAACAATAAATGTCAGAATTACATTTAGGATCAATTAAAAACTTCCTTCAAACAAGGAAAGGCATAAGGTTTGCCAGATTGATAAAGAGTTAAAAATGATATTATAATTTGGTCAAAGAAAGAAAAGAAGAAGAAAAATTATTTTCGAACAAGTCAAATTATCTTTAAACAAGCTGTAATAAATCTCATGTCATATGATTTGAAACCAAATTTTGGAAATTACTCCTTTTCAGTCTGATCATAACTTTTTACATCATCCCAAATTTCTAAAGTTCTAACTTGCATGTTATCCAGCCATCTATAGAGGAAAAAATTGAATGGCTTTTTTTTTAGAAGGAACTTTAGTATAGTCTTTTTTTCATGTACCAGGAAACCTTTACATAAACAATACAGAATTGTAAATACTATCCAAATTTCACATAGTTGCTCTATTTCCTAGTTTAAACACATCATTTAAAAACCACAGCTGCATACATTTAGCAATTCAGTATGGGACTCATCTTTGATTTGTTCTTGTATCGTGTGGAAGACTTTCCATTTAACTACTAATTACCCCAATGAAATCTGTATCATTTCCTAATATCTTTTGTGTGTGTGTGGCATTATTAAATGCTTTTGAAGCATCTTTTGCTGTGGATTGACCCATAAAAAGTGAGGTTAAATACCTTATTTGAACTTTTAGGGCATTTTACTTCCATCCTCTCTCTAACATGTTCATTTGTTTGCTTTGTACAGGCTTGTTTAATGTTTTTTTAGTTAATAAAGGATATTTTCAACATTCCATAGCGAATTATAGTGTAGTAAAATATGGATTAATTCCAAATGAACTATTTTACAATTCATTTAGCAAACTTTTTGATATGAAAGATCATCAAAATATTGTTTATCATTATATTTAAATATAGTTTTGTTTACTCTTAGATTTACAAATACAGTTATACTTCCAATATTAATTAGATTTTATTCTATTAACAGAAGTAAAGACTATTTAATATTATATAATGCTTCATTTTTCAAATATACTTAATATATAATTGCAAAAACATCTTTATACATAGTATTATTTAATGTTACACCAATGTTTTAAGAAAGTGAAAATACATTTTAAAACAACAAAAATAAGAAGGGAAAAAAAAAAAGGTTAATTTTTATGGTTTCAGTATGCATATACAGAAATATACACTTGAAAAGAATTTATAAGATTAAAATCCAAAAAGCAGATAAATGAGAATGAAATCTCATTGGCTTTTAATTAATCTGGTATTTTCAATTATAATCTTATATATTTAAGCCAATTTTTGAATTTAAATAAATCATTAATAATTTAAACTGAATTTTACCTTCCATGATAGAATTTTCATTCATGAAAATTAAGGTAAGTATATGGAATGTAAGTCCTTGTATCTGCCTCTCCATGCGAGAACTGGAAATAATAGAACACTTTAAAAATGGAGTTGTGAATTTAGTGAATAATTATTTTATTCAAAATTAAGCTCAGAATGTGAAAGATTTAACATCATTAATTGAAATGAATTATGACCTGCAATTAAGGCAACAAAGCTATTCACTGTAACTGATTAAATTGTTTTATAAAAATTGAATCTTTTTATTAACATTCCTCTAGTCTGATGAATCATATACATATAAGGAAAAGGTGCATATAAAAGGGAAAAAAAAAGGTGCATATTAGCAAAGCCTATTTAGACACAAAGTAACACATCAAAATACCCAATACAAAAAGTAAAATTCTCTAGCAATCTTCTTAAAATCACCATTTAAAAAATATTTTTTAAAGTGAAAACAAAGGTTACATAAGGATTTAAAAAAAACTGAAGCTGTATTATGTTTTAAAATTAAACATATTATTACTTAACTGAAATATTCTAAGATGAATCAAAAATATTAGAATACTCTAAGACAACAATAGTATATACTAAATATTAGCTTAAATATGTATAAAATTAAACAGCAAACTTATATTGATGATAAATGATTTCAAAATTCTTTTGCAGGACTTTAGCATTATCTCAATTCAATTCACAATGACTAAAAAAATATACCAATCTATATATATCCATTGATTTGTTTCAAAACTGAACAAGCCGATAAACATCATTTAGGAAACTTATTTAAAAGTACTTAAGTATTAGTATATCTCTTTCTTATTTCAAAAAATTAACTTTTTAATTTCTACAATGTGTATCATATATTTCATTCTTGTGAATCAAAACAAAGAGTATCATTTCTAACTTGAGATTTTTCAAGAAATTTCATTTTTCTTCTTACATAATAAAAGCAAATCTACATAAATAATTCTATAGTAGATTAGTTCATTTTTCCTGGGAAAAGTATATTAAGAATAAAGTATTTCATTTAAAATTTGCTCAATACTGAAATGCTTAGTATAATAACTCTTTAATAAATAATCATTCCACAAATTACTTACTCTAAATGTAAAAAACATATAATATGATTCTTCAGCACAAAAGTTGTTTATAAAGAGTTATCTATATAAATATAATCTGCACTATAAAAATCCACAACTACAACACTAAAATCTGACAATTTGAAACTCAGCACAAAAAGTGCATATTTATTTATTGGATATTTCATACAGTGACCAATCACACAAGAACAATAGATATCATGATATTCACTCTGCAGCAGCAAATTTCAGTTCTCTAAACCTACATTTAAAAAAAAAAAAAAAAAAATCCCACCATGCAATAAAAAGATTCATTGAATAATAACTAATCTTTTTCCTATGCCAAATAGTCAACAAACTATAGCTGAGTTTTTAAACTTTTAAGAAGCATTTATTTCATTCTGGTTTCAGTGATTAAGATAGTAGCCAATAATACAATCTGATGAGCAAACAATTATTGCAATACTAAAAGTGATTTATTTGAACATTTATTATATCACAGTAACTTTATTATGAATATAACTTATTTTTTATATGAACTTTTAAACACAGTGTTTATCTATCATTTTTTAAGTTTTGCTTTAAATAAGCAATCTTGTACAGTATCTATTGCAATTTTAAATCAAGAGTAACTATGATATCACTTGATTTATTTTAATTGATAATAATAAATAATTTAAACAGAAAATTTATACACAATTCGTATGCAGAAAAAAAATTAATGAATTACACAATATGTAAATTAAGATTACATGAAAGAAGGAATCCCCCCCACCCCAATTTGACAGTGATTTTTACTTTTTCAAATGCATTGTATATTAATTAGTTTATCAATTCCAGATTCATGTCAATCTTATAAACTGTCTTAGGTTAAAATAAATCAACTCACATCTAAGAAACAATCAAGCAGCATGAAGTAAAAATAAATAAATCTTACTATTCAGCGTATTCCTGAACATCATATTGATGGCACAAATTATTTACAAGTAAATATTCATTTTTATTGCTTTTAAGCTCCATAAGTTCAAATCCGAAAATCTGGAAAGAAGAAAAGATACATTAAATTTTAAAAACAAATTACAAAGTTTCTCTTATTCAAATTAAAATTAGATTTTTTTTTCCCACAATGTAAAAAAATAATGTCTGGTTTGGTTTCAATATACAAATTTTTTAAAAAATGGAAATTTTTCAGGAGACAATAGGAATTATTTAAAATGTTCATTAAGAATATGAATCTCATAACTGATTTAGAGGCTTTAAAATAATATTCCTTGATTTCTTATTGTCCCACATCTGAAATATACAAAAAGAAAGTATTGTAATTGTCAAAAAATTGCAACGATTCTCCACATTTCAGACTTCATCAAGTTCAAAAAACACATTTTTGGAATTAGGTCTATTTGTGAATGGAATAACTAAGAAAAATTTTGACCTAAATGAAGAAGCAAAAGAATTTCACAAATGATAAAAGACTATCATGCTAAATACAGGAATTTATTAAAGTGTAAAAGAAGAAAATATTCAGATAAGTTTGATTCCAACCTCACAGAATTTAGAGAAGAAACTAGACATTTATCTGATATTGCTGACTTGTATTAAAAAAAAAAAATGCCAGCTACGGAATAAAATGTTTTGAACAATCAATGCTCTAACAGGAAAATGGTTATAGGTAATATTGATATTGTTACTACAAGTGCTTTGAGGAAGAAAGAAGCAAGAAAGAGTAAAGAACTACAGAGAAAAGTTAAGTTTAATCAAGAACAGACACAAAATATTAGTGCATCAGAAATGATTACTGGCGACAATGACAACACTGAAGAACATCAGTGTTCTTTATAAAAAAGGGCAAACCAACCAAATCCATCAAATGAATTAGAAGAGATAAAACTACCAGGTGCCTGTGTGGTTTAATATTAAGTTACCTTTCACGTACTTATCGTTTCAAACGTTTTTTTAATCTTATCTCATATTCATGGTATCTCTCCAATAATCTCAAGAATGTTATAGACCAGATTATTCAAAGAAATGGGTACTTTGCTGCTTCAGAAAATATTTCGCCCATGTTAAGTGATGAATAAAAAATTCAAAGAGAACTTAGTTTACGACACGTTTTAAAGGCAAGAACAGAAAGTAAAGACAGAGCCAGGAAGTATAAAGTTTTAAAGATAAACGATGCAAATGATTAGATTAACGTGATCTCATGGTTTGAAAATGAATTAACTGAAGCCCCCCCTCCCCCGCTAAAGCATGTTTCCAATGACTCTCTCAAAGATTTTATACAGAAGGCATCTAAAGCTGAACCAAATATTAAAGGGGACTTGGTTATCGACTTTCCACGGTTTCCTTGTCACATGCATGCAGTGGAAGGAGCTGTGAAACTGGTTGCCAAATTGGCTCAAAATGTCTGTGGTGCAATTGCAAGAGAACAATACATAAGAGCAAAAATTGATTCACATGTGAATATGCCAAAATTTGATTTAAAAAAAAAACAGTTTAATGTGGCAATGATTTAGAAACAAAGATTTTGCAGCTGAAACATTTGTAATCATTAATTACATAAGAATGTAAAATTTGACAAAAATACTTTTTTTTTATTGTTATACTTTCTAATTAATATTTTTTTCCCAATTGTAATAATTATATATGTATTTAAAATCCTTTTTTGTAACATTATATGAATGAAAAATTCATAAAAATATTTTATCAAAGTTTACAATTTTTCATTTTTTATTTTATTTATTTATTTATTTTTTTACAAATGTTAAGCTCTTTACAGCACATCAAGATATTGTTGCATTGCAACCAGAATTTTTAAAAATTCTTTTTGAACCTAAAAGCTAACTTTTCTTCACTAATACTAAACTAAAATCTAGAAATATTTTTTAAAGGTCCTGCAGCGGCCAAACAGGCGATAAATGACTGTTTGTTTCGCCAGTTGGCGATAAGCATCAATCATGCCTTTGGAGATGAACTTTGCTCTCCAACGGATACGGAGTGACTCACTTCCTGCCTTCACGAGATGGCTTAGAACTTCTGCCTCGTGCTGGTAGATGGAATTACGGCCAATGTATCATGATATATATTTGTTAATTTAATTTCTAATTAAAATATATTATTTAAATGGCTGGCAGTTTTTATTAAGTAAAAATGTTTAATACTTTAATTTAAAGTAAATTTGGCAATGCGTGTTAAACCACGCACCAAAGTCCTTTATAAAAATTTCCATTTTTTTTAAAAAACAAATTTCATGCTTTTTGCGGCAACTAACTTTTTAAAAATTGTTTTTGAAACTAAAGGCAACTTTTCTGCACTATTACCAAACTAAAATCTAAGAAAAATTTGTAAAGGCCCATTTTAAAAATTTCCATTTTTTCAAATTTTTTATTAATTTCAAGCTTTTTGTGGCAACTCAAGATAATGTAATACTGCAACAATTTTTTTTAAAATTATTTTTGAACCTAAAAGGCAACTTTTCCACACTATTACCAAACTAAAATCTTTACAAAACACCTTAAGGCCATTTTTGTTCCACCTTAGTAGACAGTCTCTCATGTAGAGTATTAAAGCAAAATAATTTTGGTCAATAAACAGAAAACCCTTCAGTTTGGCAGAGAAGGTTGGACCTTGACTATATTTTCCAGAAAATTTATACAATTTAGATTTTGTTTTTGTTGTTTGCCTTTTTCAACATATTTACCACATTCTTTACAATTTCCATTACAAAATAAACATAATCAAATAGACATACTTTGAGTACTCTTTCAACAGCAGTTGCATTCTCTATCCACCTAGTTTTTACCAAAATTTTCAGGGGGATTTTACATTCCCTGAAAATTTTGTCTATCTCATAATTCTGCTTCTCTCTCATTAAAATCTTTGAATAAATGGCATGCACTAAATGAAAGGGCAGTGCCGGGGTAGCTTGGTTGGTAGGGCTTAGATTCGTGTCCCTTGGGTTGCGAGTTCGAACCCTGCCGGCCGAAGACCCTCCATGTGCGTGGTGGCTGGCGCACGTATAAAACTGTCGTGGCCACAAAGTCCTCCATGTCAAGAGTAATACCACTGGGGGTACTGGATCAGGGGTGATCGTTCTCTGATTCAGGTCTAAATTACAATCTGTGGATGAATTAATGAAGTTTGCCCCGTAAAAAGGGTTGTGACATCTGTGTAGCTATGTCGTATGTTTGACCCTAGATGGCGCTACTGAAAAAACAAGAGACGCACCCTTGGCTTAAAATCACTGACTTCTTAAGTCAGTGTGCTTGTCTATAACAAGTGCTATTAGAAACAACAACTAAATGAAAGTTGTTTAATATCTCATGTTGATATCATTTTGAATCTACCAAACTATATATTGACAACATGTAGGCTGCAGTTACTTCCATTTAATAAAAAATACTTAACCTGTTAATTATATTTTTTCTTTCAATAAGTAAAACTTTCCATTTTAGATGGGTCAATTAATAAGATCGGTAAAATGTTTCTCCAATTCAATTTTTTCAGACAATTTAAAATATCTTCGCTGCAGAATGAACACATGAAAATAGAAGACACATAGAGGTTTCGACCTTCCTTTTCATTCTTTTTTCATTTCAAAATTAGGATGTATAAATCCATTTGTACATTTGAAAAAAATTTCAGAATGCTTTTTCAAATAATAAGACTATACATCTTAAGATCAACCAAACACAATAATGTATTGAGAAATGTTAACAAAATTAAGGAAGAGCATTTAATTTTAAAGTATCCATTTAAGGTTTCACAGAATAGAAGGATAGGGGGGGGGGTCAATGTACTATTGTTTATTATATTACAACCAAAGTCTATATCCAATTAAAAATTACAATTACATTCCTGAAAAGAATATAGATAAGAGAAAAATTAGTTTTCACTCTTTAACATCTAAAGGGTGAAAAGAATTTGTAAGAATTACTTAAACAGAGACATAAGAATTTTATGCTGACCTTTTGAAGACAGGAAGCAGCCTTTTTTAATATTTCAGGAAACAGATGAGTATTTCGTCCATCAAACACATGGTGTATGATATCTGAAAAAGTATAAATTTTTGTATTAGCCAAGGGAGTAAATTACATTTAAATAATAACAAAGTATTATTAATTTTTTAATTATTGATGGAAAAAATTGTAAATTTTTATGGTGAAACTGGATAACAGTTTTCTTTTTTCCAAGTCCCTGAAAGACTTTAAGTTTCTTCTAAAAATTATCAATTTTTTTATCCCTCACTCATTAACAATAAACCAATCTACCTTATTTGAAATAGTAAAAAAGTGCGAGTAATATTATTTTGATAATGATTGAAGACCCAAAATGTAGGACCATAATGTGAGTGTGATCCTATATAGCAAGTTATATGGCATATGTACTTAATTTACAGGTAGAAAAAAAATGCACCAATATATATATATATATATATATATATATATATATATATATATATATATATATATATATATATATATATATAGCAACTTTGCTTAGTGAGCATAATTCATTCCTAATTCTTACTTATTATGCGAAACACTCATTAAGTAAAACACTTTTTCCACAGGAATCTATGCAAAATAGGATAATGCATTCCATTCTGAAAAAATACTCAAATTTATAGTGCTACGTAATTTATTATTTATAATGTACCTTTTTAGTATAAGAAAGTTGTCTAAAGACTTTTGCCTATAATTATGCCTTAAAATTTGTTGGAAATAAGATGCAGCATTACTGTCTGATTGGGGTGATACTCCTCAAAGAAATTTCTCAAAAATGTTAAACAGTTCCGATGATTTCAACATCTTCCTTATTTTCCTGGAAGTTTGTTCCTCTGTCAATTATATTCTTTCTACTTCTAACCAAATCCCAACATTGTCATTTTGCTGCAAAGCAAAACAACAGCTCCAAGAGCCCTTCGACAGTTATGTTTTCCCACAAGCTTATCAATGCCATTGCTATCTATTTTTAGCTCAATAATCTTTGCCAGTAACATAATTATATCAATTAAAGTTTCACAAATATTTGAAATATTCAAACTGTCAGGAATTCAATTTTCAAACCCACAGGAATTGCATTCAACAATGTTTTCAGAACAAGTTTCTTACATGTAGAAACAAGGACATGCAGCATGCCCATCCTGCATGTGACATCCCAAAATCTCGTCATTCATTTAGAGAACTCATTTGTTTAAGAAGTATATTTTTTTTCACACATTGTGTTGATTGTTTCATGAATTCTAACATTATGGGAGGTGCCCGTTAAGCAATACGTGACTGCATTATTTCTAATGCCCTAAAAAAAATTCCAATTCCAAGTGATATGATATACATTATAAAAAAATCTTTACCGAAAATCTAAAATCATTTAAAATATTTTTTTACAGGGAAAACAACTGCTCAAATTATCATTTTTTATGTCTTGAAATAGATAAATATTCTTCAGTATTAAAAATATTAACCTTAGCTTTATAATTAATTTAATATCCAATTAGAAAATATCAATATAAGAACTGTGAGAGCATTCAAAAAGTAATTCATTTTTATAAATTATGCAAAAATCCAAATCACATGAAAAATTCTGAGAAATATCGTTTAACATTTTTAAAGTGAATGAGCTATTTATTCCATTCAAATGTATTTTAATAACAAACAAAGTGTTACATTTGAAGGGATTCTATTTAGTGTAATTAGATATTAGTAAAAAAAATCAATTAGATTTTTTCATCAAACAAATTCAAATTTTGTTCAACCATTTTAAGTAACAATAATTTTGAAAATGTTGTTCTTGTTCAAGAATAACAATCGAAATTTTTGTAAAAATCATTAAGAATTTTTCATTTTACTATTTAAAAAAATCACTTATGACTACTAGACATATATGTTCAAGCCATTTATTAATGAGTACTCCATAAAGTTTTTTAAAAAATGGGTAAGGATAAAAGTAATATTTTTAATTGCTTTTAAATTCATAATGAATTGAATACATATTTTGCCAGCATATCGTTAAAAAGTCCTAAAACTTTTGTACAAAAAATTACTTGAATTTAAAACACAAAAATCCACTAATAGTGACTAAATATTGAAACATAATTTGCAATGATCTACAAATAATCATAAGTAGAAATGCCGTGTATGACAACAGCTGAGATTAATGTTAAAAACTAGCTTACATGGTTTTACATGAATATATAAAATTGTCTCTAAAGATAAACGATTTTTCCCCAATATACATAAGAAAAAAAAGACGAAAAAAGAGTTTAATTCGTGTAAAAGGTATATTTTAACCATACTATCAGTATTTCTAAATTAAAATATTTTTCTCTGTACCCTGAATTTATCACAAATCCACTGAGTATTGAAAGATGAAACACAACAAAGAAAATATAGTCATATAATTGGACAAACCTAACATGATTCTATAACATGATAAAATACCCCTCCCCTCGTGTCAGAAGAAGAAAAAAAAAAGTGTCTAAAATATAACAAGCACTTTTAAGACTCTTATATAAAGATTGTTAAAAATAAGCAGTTCATAAATATTTATAATGACGCTAAATATTCTGCACTCATATTCAAACTGTACTTGTACTTTTTATCTAATACAGCTGTAACAAATTCTTTTCCAGCCAGAATGAAACAGGTTATTCAGTGAGCAACTATTCTCATACTTGCACCAAGACTGGAAGCCGATACTGATACAAATATAATTCCAAATTGAGATTTCACTATTTTCGAAGAGTATCTGTTTGATACAGTATAGGCTAACTCCAGAAAGTTTCTCTAATTTGAATTTCTAAAAAAAGCAGCATCTTGAATTACACATTCCCTTCAAGTTTAAAACCATAATGGCTTCAACATTAAGGTTGAAAGAATGTATGAAAAATATATATTAAAAAATTGTATTATTATACAAAGGAATATAAAATAAGGCAGCCATGTTTTGCAGTATCAAATCGGTGAATCTTTATGAATCTGTAATATGACTTGAAATTGAGAGAAAAAGTAATTGAATGTTTTCTTTGGAGAGTTGATCACTAGGAAGTATTTTCAGAGTGCTTTGCACTCTTGTTGTCATTATAAATCCTGTCTTTGTCTTTTGATTGTGTTTTGTTACCTGTGTTTTTGTGCTTTCTTGTCAAAGCATTGATATCAGTAATCGAATTTTCTAGATTTTCTACCATATACTCACTGGATAGATTGTACTCTAACAATAATACCATGACTCAGTTTTTAAATAAGTACTAAAAGAAAGAAAATTTTGAACAAATTTTGATTTTCAGATTCAATTTTATTTTTTTTTTCACAGATAATTTCAAATGAAGTATTAAATGAGGATTTAAGTGCAATGCAGGAATAGCTAAATTGCAGCTTAATCATTTTTTTATTTATTTTTCTCATAAAGCTTTGGCTAGTATAAACAATTAAAAATTTAGTTCATTCTTATTTCAAAAATGCAAAACTAACGGAGATCAGAATTCATTAAATTAAAAGTAAGCGTTAAAAAATAAAATTAATATTACCTCGCTTTCTTATTGCTTTTTTACTTCGATCTGCAACCAATATGTAGAAAACACATTGATTAACCTAAAAAATAAAAAAGATATTAAATTTTCATCCTGAATTCAATATAAATTTAAATGATATATAAAATTTAGAAATACACTTACAAGATTGCTTGGATCCACTGATGAATTTTCACTCTGCAGTAAAAAATTTTAAAAATGCAAAAATTCAATCGACATTTTCTTTTAAAATTTACAAAAATAAGCATGATTTTTACATTTAAATTGTTCTTGTATTTTAAGCATAATTCATATCTGATTTTTTTAACAAAAAAAAAAAAACTATTTGAAAAATTGCTTGAAAACTTATGTAACATGAAGGAAAATTTTAGAAACAGTTAATAAATATTATCAGCCCACAATGTTATTTTTCATATGTATATTGCAGAAGAATCCAATTTTTAATTGCAATTTGCTACTTACTCTTACTGTCTTCTTTATTGAAGTTTCCTCAGCCTAAACAAAAAATATAGAAATGTTATTTATACAAATTTATAAGATTTTTAATAATAAAAAAAATAATAACTTAGACAGTATGATATTATATGATTAACATAGAAGTTTAAAAAAAATATTTTTCATTATCAAGAGGGAGAAAAAAACCATGAAAAAAAAATGTTTTAAAAAAATGTAGGAAAAAAAAAAAAAGAAGCAATGAGAATGAATGTAATTTAGTTTTACAAATGAGTGACAACGGGAAGATAAATTGGGGAGTTAACATCCAATTTATTTCCCCACAAAATGACATGACTGACACAAAGGGTGGAACGTGCCTATTTGCGCTGGGACAAGAAAAAAAGTCTCCCCCCTCCCTCCCTCCCTTCAGTGCTTTAACTGAGAGATTCTTATAAGGACTAATTTGAAACATATCAGTTTAGGAAAAGGAATCTGAAGTATCTTTGGAAGTTTTCCGGTGAGCATTAGGAATTTTTTTTTATTCCTTTGCCAGCTGCATAAGAGTTATATATATATATATATATATATATATATATATATATATATATATATATATGAAAGTTTTGCCAAAATATCTATATAATTTAGAACTTTTTTTTTAGTTTATAAAATTTATTTGGATAAACATGGGATGCACATCAGTTCCAAACCTTGCCAAAGACCTTTCTAGTAAACAATTATTTCTTTGTTTTTCACAGTGTATGCACTAATATATTTAAAGACAGATGAATACTGTTTTCAATAAGAATCCTGCTATTATGAATTATATATTATACACCATTCAAAAATTAAACACCATGTTTAAAAGCACTCAAGCGAAATACCTTTATTTATAGCTTTACACTCAAGAAAGCAGCATATAAAGGGGGAAAAAGAGGGGGATGAATGAAATAAAATGAAAGTTTTGTTTGCATGCAAAAACACATTGCTTGAAAAAGTGACACGACATATAATTTAGACTTTGTTCATCCACTTTAGTCATCATTTTGAAAACTCTAAAATCAGCAATGCAGCATTAATATTCCTTGATATATATATATATATATATATATTCCTTGAGAATACAGAATAATTACAAAATGGAATTTAAAAAAGAAAGAATCATTGTTCACTTGTAAAAATCAAGGAAAAAAATACAGCAATCATTCTCACTCCATTTAGAAAATCCTGAAATTAGTGTGAAGTAAAAATAAGATATAATATCAAATGATTTATAAGGTAAATGTGATGCACATAATACATTGATATATTAAAAAAAATCTTCAATACAAAAGGAAAACAATTTTCAAAAAATTATGAAAATTAATATACATTTCATTAATGAGCATATTTTTAAATATTTTTTGATGTTCATATTTTCAAACATTTCATTCAGCAAAGAAAATGGCAATTTTGAAAAGAATTATTCACTACATATTGCATAATATTACTCAGAATCCCCACCTCTACCCCTCCAACTTTTTTTTAAAAAACGATTGGTAAATTTTGGTTACTTCCTGCAAGGACTAGTAGTGCTTGGAACTGCTGTATTTTTATTTTTCTTAGCTTGTAAATGAAAGTTCAGTTTCATCAAGGCAATAGTTCTTCTTTTATTTCTTCTTAATCATTCCAGAATTTCTTTAGAATCTAAATTCCCTGTTAAAATATCTTATTAACTGAACTGAAAATGGAAAGAGATGGGCTCTTCAGAAATAAAAAATTTTGATCAGATGTCATAGATGTAAGATTCAATGAAATCTTGATTGATGGAGTTTTATAGAATTTTCTGACCTCAAACTTTAGCATGATTTTTTCATTAAAAGAAATAAATATTATTTTACAGTCTGAATAACATAAGACTGTATATACTCATAAATGTTCATCACTTATAAAATATTACCCAAATAATCAAATGTACTTTCAAAAATGTGTCCACGATAGAAAATAAAACAGATTTAATAGCTTTGTCAATATTAGGTAATTCATTTTTGCACCTTCTTTTAATTTAAATATTTCAAACCATTAAGTTCACAGCATCAGTGTCATTCTGCTATTGTCTAATGTTTAAGGCAATTGAATAATTATTTGACAATTTTTTATTTATCTCTTTCTATTTCCTTCACCATGAAGAGCAGAATTTAAATTATTAAATTTGATTAAGATATTTTTTCAGTATGTATACAGCTTATTTAAAGCCTATTTTTTTTAATGTATGATTTTATTTTCTAATGAGCAGACTTTGCCAAAATTCCTAATAAATTTAATAAATATATTTAGCCAAGAAAATTTAACAAAAATTAAGTAATTAGGAAGATGATTCATGAAATTCTGAATTTAAATCTCCAAACTTAAGTTAAATATTAAAATGATGTGTTTGTTCTAAATAGATCTAAAATTAACTAAAGTCTTGTCATTAGGGACTGCAATATTAGACCAAAAGTTCAATACCAGTATTCGGTATTTTTTAGATCTTAATACCGGGATACCGGTAGTAGAAATTTTAGAAAAAGACAGAAAACACAGGTGTTTCTTTGTTTTATTTGCCAGTTTTATTAGAGAGATATCACAAAAAAAATTGTAATTCATAAATTATAACAGTATATAAAGAATCCCAAAAAAGTAACAAACATCTTACTTATTTAAATCACAAAGAAGTGTATTCGGTCTGTGGTACTATTACAAATTTTTGAAATGCTTTGAATGCCAGGCTTAATGACATCAATTGTGCTGTCATTAAGCCTGGAATGTAATCATGTACAAAAATTACCAGATGTAGAAAACGCTCTTTCGGCATCTACGCCAGTTGGTGGTACTGTTAGCAATGCACAATATACTTTCTCCAAGTACGTATTTATCTCTAAAATCGATTTCTCGTCGGATGGTCTTGGATATAGCTGATTTCTGTATCGAATTTTGGTTTGATGAAATTTTTTTATTTATCGCTAATTCTAATTTTTGTTCAAGAGACAATTCCTTTTCACTATCGACATTAGTGTCATCATAATCTTCGATAACTGCCCGGAATTCTTCTGAATGTGGATAGGGTTGTGGGTAAACAATTTTATGAAAATTCACTATAAACTTGATCAGATTTGAATTGGTTAGTCTCTTTTTCGGGTTTTTCATTTTTATTTTTTAAAATCATTATAATTATGTTAACACCGTAAGGCATTTTCTATTTCGGTATACCTTTCTTCTGTGCGATTTTTCTATGTAATATATAATTCTTCATATAGTTGCAGTCCCTAATATTCTTTCATGGGCTGCAACAAGAAATTTATTGTTGCATTAGCTGTTAATAAATTAGAATCTCTCCGACATTATGCCTCAACAGCCAGTTTTATTGGAAGTAGAGCTGATACAGTTCTGGATATTAAGTTGAATTCACTATCTGAAAAATTAATTTGCAGGTTTAAGTCGATTATTGCTTTTTGTATTGAGTTTCTCAGTTTCAAAAATCGTTCCATCATCAGGAGTAAACTGTTCCAACGTGTTTTAGAATCTAATCTTAGCATATATTTTGATTTATTTTCAGTTAGTATATATTTTTGTAAGGGAATGTTTAAATATCTTAACAATTTTTCGAACTTTATAAATTGCAGGAAGCAATTCTTGATGGGTTAATATTTCATCCTCATTAACAATATCTTCTTCAACATTTACATTGTCATTATCTTCAATGTCAATATCACTCTCACTTTCACACTCTTCAAAGTCGGAATCCGAAGTTTCTATATCCACAGTATTTGGATTCTTCTGTTCTTTATTTTTTTTGGTATAATACATCTATTACTATTAATTGAATTCCATGAGTATAGCACAATTGTTGGTTTGCACCAATCAACTTTCCAACGTTTTCCATAATTGTTGCTCCATCAGTCGTTATGGATACAATATCTTCTTAGGAATAATCCATGTTTCGCTAATTTAGATGTAAGCCCTTCCACACATTTTTCGGCAGGCATACTTACCGAGACATGTGTAACTCCTATATTCCAATTTTTTTTCTTCCTGAATGAATATTTATTTTTAAATAGCGTCTATTTCTTACACTTGTCCATTCATCAAATGTAAGACTAAATTTTTCACCATTTACTTTTAATTGTATTTGCTCGTGTTTCAGAGAATTGCGAACACCGTTACTGTAGTTTATAACAGTTCTTCTTATAGTGTTAATCAATGTTGGTAGATTTTTAAAACCTCTGGCGGATAGTGATTTTCTTAATTCAGTAGAAGTGCAAAACACTCAAAATGGCAAACCATCTAATGCTGTCATTTTAGATCGGAGGGTTTTACAATCCGTTGCCAAATTGTATTTTATCACTTCTCTTGATTGTACGATGCAACTTTGTATTCACAATCTAATTAATTTCGCTCGTTAGGGGGACATAAAAACAAAAACGTATACTATTTTGCTGTGTTAGCGATCCCTGAGCATATAGTTTAGACACTTTAAAAAATTTCTAGTAAATATCGAAAAAAAGGTATTTAAACTTGTGAATACCGGTATTACAAAATTGTACAAATGGCTCAAAATACCGGTATTCGGTATCCCAGTATTGCAATCCCTACTTGTCACCTAGTTGGTGAATCATTCTCCAAATAGACACTATCTTGGATAATGACAAAAACTGAAGTTCTACTAAAGAAACATTTATTATTATTATTTTTAGGATTGAATTACAACGGCCTGAATGTTTACATATGATGAAATATTGTTTTTAAAAAATTCCAAGGAAAAAAATTTTACATTCCATGAAATACATATACTTATTACCAAACACTACTTTGTAAGCAAGGACAGTGAATTTCATTTACGCATTTCAATACAAATTGTTTTAAATAATAACACGAATTAAATATATTTGTTAAGTGTTTCAGCATTCTTTAGTACATTTTATTTGTATTATAATTTGCTTATAATGAAAAATCCAATAAAATGATAATTTTTACTACAATCTGCATCACTATAATGGGTTTTTATTGGCATTAAGATAACTAAGATATTTTAAAAGTTAACTTTTATGTAGAGTTTCAGGTAATTAAAAGAATAAAATATAGTATAAGTATTTTTCATCCCCCCCCCATTTTTAGAAATTCACTAATCAAACTCTTTTTAAAAATAAAAAATAATCAATAATAAAAACAGAATTGATTCATCTACGATATTTTGTTTTATTGACATTCTTTAAGGCTATTTTAATTTAATAAATTTTCAAAGAAAAAAAATACTAAAAAATAATTTAAAATATGTAACAACCTTTAAATGAGATCTTGCTTTAAATGTGATAATTCTCTTTAACAAATAATGTTAACGCAAATTTGTAATAAACTCTTACTTTTGCCTGAGCTTTAAGCTTCTTATCAGCTTGCTTTTTTAACAATTCTTCAAATTCAGATTCCTGAAATAAGAAAAATTTAATTTGGTTCGATAAATCATGCAACAAAATATTTATTTTACAATTAAATCTTATATATTTTACAATAAAATAATTACCTATTTTTCAAAGAATCATATTGTTTGGCTTGAAAACTTATTTCTTAAAGAAGTCATTTTATTGAAAAATTTTGCATATTGAATCAAAGAATTTTTTTAAAAATTATAAATAAAAAAAGTTAAAATGAAAACAAATTTTTTTTTGTGAAACAAATCAAAAATTCTTTTGGATGACCATCTATTAGCACTTTAAAATGAGAAATTATTAACCTTTAAATGCCCTAAGTCACAAATTTCATATCAAATTGAATTGTACACTTGCAATTGGTTTGTTTTTAATATTTGGTAGTAAGTATGTTACCACTGCATAATGTTCTTTTGAGCAAAAATTTAAAAAATAAAAGTCACTTATCAAAATTGTTCAAATAATACAACATTTCACTTTCTCAATGTATTGAACAAGTGACATATTTTTAGAAAAATTTCCGTGGAATAAATCTTTTGAGATAGGTGAGTATCTTATTTTTACTATAATCTGATTATTTTCAGCAAGGCCCTGATTTGCTTGAAGAAAATTTTGCTATCTTTGTGAGTATCAATTTTGATACTTAAGGCTTAATTATATATTGTGATTTTTCTTATTATTTTGCCCTTTATCTGGATACAGCAAAGAACATATTGATATTTTTTTTTTATTTGATTTCAAAATTTAGGCTAATAAAGGTTAAAATAAATGGTTTCAAAAGTAAATTTATCACAAAAAAATTATTAAATTATAACATTTATAATATAAAATGAAATTTTCTCTTAAACTCTTTTCTAAAGAGAATAGTTAATCCAAAATTAATTCATATATATATATTTAAAAGAAAATTGCTATAAACCAGCAATTTAATGCTGGAAGCATGCTTGCAATAACAATCTGGTTCATCATAAAAATAAAGAACCTTAAAAAATAAAACACAAAAAAAAATCCTACTTAAACATTCTCACATTGCTATCTGTTGTCAGGGTGCAATGAATGGATCATCATTTGGAATGGGTTTTGATTCATTTTAATTTATAGTTTAAGTTTTTAGACTGAGGATACAGATTATTTTTATGTCTTAATATAAATAAGATTACCAATATGAAAAAAAGATGAAGAAAAAAACAGTACAGATTTATCAAAAATTTCAACTTCTCTTGTACAGGAATAATCACACACAACTTACTCTCCTCTCCCTTTTTTACAAACTTTCTGATTTAACCTTCCTTTCTTTACAGAAATTTCACTTTTCTTTAAAAAAATAAACAAAAGATTTGCTATAATATCTGACCCTAATGAGTTAGAAGCTGACTTTTGGCATCAGAAAGGCAAGTGCATTTGCTAGAGTAAGAGAAGTATGAAATGGAATGCAAGTCAAAGAGAAAAAATAAGTTCATAATAAATATGATTATATCAAATTCATTGCAATAATTTCCTTCATCATTTTATTATCGATTTATTTTTTATCACGCATAAAGATAAAAGTGAAATGTAAATACATCTGGTAAATTTTGGCACATGCCACTCTCCTAATTTATTGAAACAGATTTGTTTGATATTATAAAATTCTTACATCATACCAAATCAACTTATCAAAGCCATGCTATAAAAGATTTTTAAAAAGACTTCAAAACAATTAGACAGAAAATATAAAAGACTGCTTCATTTTTATTCAAAAACAAGCATTTTTCCTTCATTAATATTCCTAAAACATTGATCCTCATCTTAAAGACTGTAATTGATATTGATGGCTATTTATAAAAATAAAAACAGTAGAAATATTATTTAAAAATAGATAATATTAAACACTATTACTTTAAAAATAAAAGATTTATAGAAAAATATACTTCAGAAGTAGATGATGGAGACGATGAAGACACAACGACAGGAGGCTTTTTAGAGGTTTTGGTTGCAGGAGTTGGAGCTTTACGTCTTAACATTTTCCGTGATAAATTTGGTGAAACCTAATAGAACATAATGTATGATTAAAACGAATTAACAAAAAAATTCAGTAGCATAACATTTTATATGATTAAATTCTTAATTATGGAAATAAACAAATTTTATTTAATAATATTTTTTATTTAAAATGACTTTTGCTCCGTAATAATACAGGAAAATTTAAAAGCATTTAAATTTTAAAGCATACATATACTGTATTTCATCAAAGTTTTATAAGATGTTCAACTTTTCTGCTTAAGTATAGATCCCTCCCCCAAACAAGTTTCTACCAAATCCTACTGCTGTTTTTGAAGCTTTTATCATATTAAAATGCCAAATTTTGAAATTCTAAAAGTATTCTAGTTGAACAAATCACAAAGAATAATAAACATATTGAAACACTTTTAAAAATTAGCATGTTTTTTTAAAAATATGGTTGGTTTCTATTCATCCTTTTACATAAACAGAGCAGAATAGTAATAATCAGCTAACAGAGAAAGAAATTGTGCATTAAAAATTTTTATATTAACCATTAGTAATTAAAATTCCCTATTTCAAAATACAATGCAAATTTATCACTCATAAAAGGTAACTATTTAAAATAAAGAATGAAGTGTAAGAAATAAATTCAATACCCTGTTATGGCTATTTGAAAAATTACTTTCATTTAATCATTTACTGTACAAGATCATAATATGACACTTATCTGAAGTTATTATAGGCACACACATACATATATTCCAAAATACAAAACAAGATACAATCACAGTTACTCAATGAAAATGTAAATTAATTTCACTTTCTAAAGAAGGCTCAATAATTTAAAAAGCTATTTGTTGACTAACAATAAGTGAAGAATTATTGAGTCATATTATAGATTTCCCTCCTCTAAAAGTTGAAAAGTACATGAAATATAGTAATAAACTAAACAGATTTTAAATCTGAAAAATTGTAAAATGTAAAAATTTATTTAATGGTTAATGAATTCTATTATTCATGTTATTCACTTTATAAAACTTCTGTTTTCATTAGTTTTACCATTCCTACTCCCAAACATTGATTTCATCATTCCCACACAAACACGCAGAAAAACCCAAGAACTTTTAATTACATTTATGACTCTGAGTAACAGTTATAAATGTCACCAGACCAAAATACAAGATTATGTGACAAAATTGATAGGTAAACAAAGTTATTGGATGAAGGAATCTACAACTATTCAGGTATAATATTTTATAGTATAAGTATTAATTAATTAATATTTATTGAATATTAAGATGTTAATTAAAATGAATTAACATTAAATTAATTAAAATGTTAATTAAATATTTTATATCTTAGTAAGTTCGATGAATAGTAAATTCATTGAATCAAGAACAAACAAACATATTAAAAAACAGGTCACAGTTGATTTGGGGGGATTTGATATTGTTTTACTCAAGTTACTATTGTTTGTATCAAATGATCCTAATGATGAATAATATAATTATATCAAATGACCCTGATTTCTAAAACAATATTATAGGTCATAAACTGAAATTGATTAATTAAATCAAATTCATTTAGAATTCATTAATTACCAGATGAATTTCATAAAGTAAATATTTCCCAATATTCCTAATTTGAATTTATTTTTATTAAGTCAAAACTGTAATAAAAAAATGTTTTTGTTAAAAAAATTTCAAATCTATACAGAAATGTGCTATATAATTACTCTTATTAACATCCTGAAGACCGTTTATTTCAATTATTTGTTCAATAAAATTAATATTTTGAATATTATTTTTATATTAATTTTAATTATTTATATATTATTCTTTCTAAATGTTAAAAATTAAAAACAAATCTTTATTGCCATTTTGGATTAAATATTGTCATTTTCTGCGGTGTCATTTCCAGATCCAGTTTTCCTTCATTTGAACAGTTATTGTAATCTATCAATTATCCAGTTTTATAGCATAATCAAGTACAGAACATTTTTTGATACTGTTTTGTAATCATGAACTATTTTAAAACATTTTAAAAACAAAAACAAGAGAGTACTTCAGAATCAGAAGAGTCAGGATCTTTGGAGCAACCTGGACGAGATAAAGGCACTGTAGAATTTAGAGAGCTCCTCAGTGATCTTGTAGGTTCAGTCTAATAAAATTGGAAAGAATTTAATTAAAACATGCAATATATTTTATTCAAAAAACATATATAGAATGCAGAAAATAACTAACAATAAAAAAAATAATAAACATTTTAAAGGAAAAGTTAGCTAAAGCAGAAGAGCTTCATTCTGAAGCACTTCTACTTTACAAGGGTTATTATTTTAGGATTGGTCTCATGTTTTATCATTTTAAAGTTTAGCATGAATCACGTCAGGGCCAACAACCTACTCTCTAAACTGTAACATCATACTAATAAATTAATAATATTCTTAAAGAGAAAAAAACAAATTCTCAATTTGTACCAATAATAATGATAAATTTTCGTGTATTGGCACATTGCAATGCAGGCCGTTAAACCTAGAGCTACTAAATTTGGCACAGACTGCAAAAAGTAGAAATGGGTAACTTGTGATTTTTTTTAAAAAATATATCAGAATTTTAATTAAAAATTAAGCTGAATTTTGGCATTTCCCACAATAGCTTCCAAAAAATATTACATAAAAATAAATTTTTATCCCCATTCAAGATTTAAAAAATTGTCTGTTGAATGATACCAATTTAATAGTCTTGCAAATATTTCTTGAATTTTGGTATTCTTTAATTTCTTTTTTTTTCGGAGGGGGGGGGGGGCTACATTATAACAATAGATTACACTGGTCCTCTGAAATTTGACAATATCCATTGTTTCATTAAATATTTAATTGCATGATTTTCTGCAATTGTTGAAAGAAGGAAGAAAGATTTAGTCTAATATCCATGTAGTATCCAAGACAAATAAAAAATTGAAGTTACAATACCTATCATGAATGTTAGAAGACAGATACACAGGACAATATTTTTTTAAATGTTATAATGCCACAGCGTTTAACTAGATTAGAATGGTTCATAGAAATAATGGACAAAACCAGATGTTTATTAAATTGACATAGCTTTAATTTCTGTCATAATTTGATGCTTAATATTTTATTGGAGAAATTATGAATGTTAAATTATGTGTAAGATTTATTTGAAAGTAACCACAATTAAAATTTCCAGAGAATGGAGCTGGGTAGTAATAAATATTTTTGAGACAAACAGGGAAGGGCTAAAAATTAATCAATACATCAAAGAAACTACAAGCATGTTAAATTTTGAATTATATTTTTCATATGCATAAGCTTTCTGGTGAAATGATGAGTGGTCATCTCCCCCTGGTTTTACTTTTTTTTTATTAATTACACTGTAATAATCAAAGTATACATAGAAAAATAAACATAATGTATCTATTGTAACATCTCTTGAAGGTCAGTTAAAAAAAGCAAACTTTGTCTCAATTGCAATTACAAGATGATTTTTAAAGTAAATGGAATATATAGGATGCAGAATTAACATAAGCAGTCGAATTTAAAAGATTATAGAAAACCCCAAATTCAGCACTGAAGAAGGTTTTTAAAGAAATGGAAAGCAAAAAGACAACATTGAATAAAACATCTCTGTCTGCAAATTAAGTATAATATTTTTTTTTTTCTTTATAAATTAAGAGTATGTAAATAAATAAGATGTACAAACAAATCTAGTAGGTCATTAAATGCGATAAGGTTTAATTTTAAATTGTTAACAAGAGATTTAGAGATTTTGTTAAATATAAGATAAATTAATAGATATATCTTAATGGATATGGAATATATGGAAACTATTTTCAATAATTGTTACTTTAAAAGGATTTAATAACATTTAAGGTACATTAAAACTACAAAGGAATTAATATGAGAGAACATATAAATCATGAAGAAATGAAAAATATGGTACAGATAATAGTGGGGGAAAACTCAATGAATTCTATTCAACAATATAAAAATTCACTTTTATAAAATGGATCACAATGTACAAAGTGTACAGTGTATCTCATTATTAACACTATTAATAACTCGTATAATATGGCGACATTTATTTTTAATTAACTAATTCAACTTTCACATTTTTTTTTTTTTTTTAGGTTTCTATTGTGATGCAAGGAAGAATAGTTAAATTCCTTAAACTAAAATATGCATTGATACTTCATTAATTACAATCACATTCTAAAATTGTTTTAGTTCTGAAATATATTTGTTTACATTAAACATTACAATCTGCACTTGAAATATCAGCATGAAACCTTGCTTAATGCTATTTCAATACTACATGATAGGACCAGAATTTCTAAGAACTAAAACAATTTTAGATATTGGAAATGCTGGATTTATTTATTGCAATGCAGGCACTTTCTCAGACAATAAGTACCAGGCTTTGTTAACAAGAGTCAATATTTTGTTAGTCTTACTGTTGGATTCAGGTAGTAACAAAATACATTCCTGTTGCTTTATGACTAGTTATCAACATTATTTACACATAAAGATGCAAATATATTAAATACTTAAAGAAACTCTTATTTTTCACAATGAGTGATCACAAAGAAAAAGAAAAAAAAAGCATTTCTCTGGAAACCAGCATGCAAGGGTGCAAATAATAGATGCAAGTAAATGCTAATCTGATACTGATACAGCATTTAATTGCCTGTTTCAAGAATACACACAATTTTAAAAAATAAAGAAAAACTTTTATCATCAGTAACTTCAAGTACAAGTTAAGCAACTAAAAATTATTTAGCTCAGAAGTAAATGTGATAGAGGAAATGGAAAAAATTACTTTCTAACTGAATTCTTCACTAATGCAGTATGCCATTAAGGCACGAAATTGTAATGCAAAAGATGAGAACAATATTGTAACAACAACTGTAATCAGAATGAAAAAGGTGAAAACTTTGTAGCTAATTAAAGGCAATTCCATCAGTTTAAAAATAGAAACAATTTTCACAACAAACAGATTGCTAAATGAAGAAACCTGATTTGAGATTTCTTAGATATCTAAACAATGTTAACCTCAGTAACCACTAATACAAGATAATAATTTCCCACAATAGGATAAAAACGGGGCTGGCCATCTGGGGGGTGCAGCAGGTGCTATGCACCTGGGTCCTGCGAATGAGGGGGCCCCCACCGTGATTAAAACAGACACTGTTCTGAACAAAAATAGTGTTTATACATACTGAAAGTATACAAGTTTGTTTCCACGTGGATGGCTGTGCTTTGACTGACACCGTTATTAGGGAATGATCACAGTGATACCTATGGGGGGGGGGGAGAAGTTGATTTATGAATAATGAAATCCCCTTCAGGCATGTTAAGACAGAGCGGCTCAACTTCTGGGCACTAGCGGCGGTCAGAAGTCAAGTCTGAAGCTGAGGATGGGTTCAAATGGACTTGTATATCATCAGCTGCATACCTTTTTCTGCATCTGATGTAATATTTTTTATGCATGCATTTATTATACTTGTTTATATTAAGTTGCTGAAACAAAAAATAAAACGAAGATAAATTAAACGATCAACGCCTAGCAATGCACATTGCCTTTCTGCATCACTGGCCTAGACCGGAATGAAAAGAATTAAGGAAGAAGTTTCAATGTAGCAGTCGGCGGATTTGGATATATATATGAAGTTCATAGTATATATTATAGTCTTGTGCAAGTGTGCAAAATAATGTTAATATAAGGTAAATAGATTTACAATCACTTACCTCAACTACTAAGTAATAGCTTATAGTATAGCATATAATAATTTGATATCCATTCTATAAACTACTTAATACTGTAGATATAACCATGTCCATACCAAGGAAATATCCCTCTGGGTGTCAAAAAAGAAAATTATCAGAAAAGGAAAAAGGAGAAAAGTTAAACTTCAAGAAGTCACAAGTAGACCTGTTTTCTTAGCTACGAAGTAATTCTAACAAAGAAATTGCTTCAACTTCAGAAATTACAATTCAAACATCAACTGGGGAAGAAAGTTCTGCACAAAATACACAGTTTAGCAATAAAAATGTTGAAACGGTGAAATTTGTTGAAGAATCGTGTGTTTACACAAATGTGACCGAATCAGAAAATAATGACGAAAATTACAATAACAAATATGATCAAGAGAGTATAAAAGATCCTGCTTTAGGGCCAAGTATTATAACTGATAAATTTAGAATGTTTTGTACTAAAATCGGACCTGTGCAACACAAAGGAGTTTTTGTAGATCATTTTCCACTAATACATACTTTTTAAAAAATGCTAAACAGCGAAACTCAACTCCACAGCTGGTTAGTTTATTCAAAGACGCAAGACTCCATATTTTGCTTTTGTTGTATACTGTTTTCCAAAAGAAGAGGAAATGACCAAACTACATGATTTATAAGTGGCTATAATAACTGGAGAAAGCTGTCAAATGTAATCCATGATCATGAACGTTCTAGATGTCATATTAATTTGTTTATTGCTTGGAAAGAATTATTAAAACGACTATATTTATGTTTGACTATTGATAAAATAAATCAAGTTAATATAAGTAATGAATCGACACGATTGAAATTACTATTTCAAAAAATTGTAGATGTGATTCTATTTTTAGCTTATTATAATCTTCGACTTCGAGGAACTATTTTTAGCTTGTAATAATCTTACCTTCAAAACAATAGGTAAGTCTAATAATGGAATTTTTTTTTTAATTTAATCGAATTATTAAGTAAATACGATCCTGTGCTAATGGATCATATAAACAAAATAATAAATTCAAAAAATAGAATTGTGCATCATTTAGAACATTGGTCACAAGAACAAATTATTTCTGCATTAGGAAATGAAGTCCTTAATAAAATTAAACAATATATAAAAGCAGCCATGTACTATAGTATCCAAAGATATTGTATTCCTAATATTTCCCATAAGGAATAAACTTCAATCATTATTAGATATGCAAATTTTGAATAGAAAATGTTAACTATAAATGGGTCATTTATAGGGTTTATTGAAGAAAGTGATCTGACTGGTGAAGGATTTGCAAAAACTCTATTGAAAAGATTAAACGAATTTGATTTAGATATTATGAATTGTAGAGGGCAAGCATACGACAACAGTACCAACATAAAAGGAAAATATAATGGTGCACAGTCTAGAATACTTTCTCTAAACCTGCATGCAGTTTATGTGCCTTGCCTATCATACTCCTTTAATTTATGAATTTGTGATGCTGCTTCCAGCAGTATATATTGTAAAAAAATTTTTTTTGAGATATTGCAACGCTTATACTGCTTATTTTCTGCATCTAAAAAAGATGGGAAATTCTACAAAAGCATTTAAACATTACACTTAAACTATTATGTGACACTCGTTGGGAAGCCAAAATTGATTCGGTTAAAGCTATATATACACAGTTTGAACAAACTTATAATGCCCTAGAAGAATTTATTGATGTAAGTAATGATAATGCAGCAGTATCTGAAGCTAAAAGTTTATTAGATGCAACACAAGAAATGCCATTTATTTTATGTTTAATAGCATGGTTTGCAATATTGTCCAAAATTAATACTATCAATAAACTATTTGAAACAAAAACAGTTGTTCTTGTCTTGGCTTTCAATTTAGTCAATAAAATTGAAACTGAAATCCAAAATTTAACACATTTTTAGATGAAGCAAAAGTGTTAACACATAATTTGAACATTTCAGAACATTTTTCTTCAAAACGAATTCCAAAAAGAAAAACATTATATTCAAAATTAGCAGAAAAGGAAGTTATGAAAAAACCAGGTAGAGGAATTCAGGTATTATCTTTTTAACACTGTTATTGTACAAATAGAAGATATATTTAAAAGTATACCAAATATTATTTCTGATTTCAAATTAGTCACTGATATAAAATTTTTAGAAAAACATGAATTAGAGAAATGTTCCAAAAACTCTGTAAAGTTTTCTAACAAAGAAGTAGATGAAAACCTAATCCAGAAAACGTGTTTGCTACTGGATTTGATTTTGAATGAAAGAGATGTAATAATGCACAAGACATGTTGCAATACATGCTAAATAATAATTATAAAGAGTTATTTCTAAATGTATTAACTGTGTTAAAACTATTCTTTACGTTACCAGTTACTACAGCAAGTGCTGAACGATCTTTCAGTAAATTAAAATTAATCAAGAATTATCTTCGGTCTATCATGTGTTCAGAATGCTTAAATGCACTTGCTATATTAAGCACCTAAAAAAATTGCAAAAAGTTGCAATTTTTCTGAATTAATTGATTATTATATTAGCAGAAACAAAATCGTGCATTAAATAAACATGCATTAACAATATGTGTTTGTATTTTTTTTTTATTTTTTTTTACTTTATAAAAAATTAAGACCCCAAATAGCGTTTTGCACCCAGGCCCCTTCATAGAGAAGGCCGGATCTGGACAAAAATATATGTGTGTAATACTTTTAACATCAAAAATATAAATAAAAATAAGCATTACATATTTTAGATTACGCATATGCATACATCAAAAACACATAATATACACATAAAAAAACAATTAAAAAATGAATATATTTACATCATAATCAGATAAATTGCCATCGTCCCTGGAACAACCTGGTTGTGAAAAAGGAACAGTTGTATCTTGAGAAATTCCTAATGAGCTGCTGGCTGCATTTGGTACTCCCTAATGCATAGTAAATAACAGATATATATTTGTTAATTTGATAACATGCAGTTCAAATTAATCAATGAACCACTTCCTACAATAGTAATGAATGCTAACAGAATAAAATAAAAAATGAATATTGATAATAAATAACATTATTAAAAAACAAAAGTTAAAAAAATGAACCTAATTTTTTTGTCTTTGAAACAAAAAAAAATTAGTATACATTTAATTATAATACAATATGTTTGTTCCTACAAACACATCAGGAAAATTTCTGTAAAACTATTAACATAAATTTATATTAATATAAGAATTCATTCTCAAAAATTTTTATCTAGTTTTTTTTTAATTATTATTTATGATACATGTAAAATTTAGCACATAAAAATGATACGACGTTCTTTGTTAAAACTCAGATTGTTTTTACTATTTAATCCATTAAAATTTATAATTTAAGGAAAGTACTGCGATTAAACTTTAGATAATAATAGAAATTTTAAATAAAACTAAGCATTAAAAAAAATATATATTTAACATGGCATTACAGTCATTAATATCAACTTTAAAATGCCAAGTACCTCAAGAGAAATTATTATTAACCTTCTTAAGAACAAAATATTCCATTAACTTAGCAACAAACTGGTGTACATAAAGAAAGATGATTTGTAACATTTTTTTTATTGAACTCAGTAATGCTCCATTAATTCAAGAAACTTAAGTGACAAACTTTTAAAGAATCAAAAATCTCCTATTTTTAATATATGAATACTGACAACGCTCATAAAATAAATAATCTGTTTCAAATTAGTTCATATAGAGTTGTTACATTCAAATTAAAACCGAGTTCAGTCCTTTAAAAAAAATTGGAGACAAAAAATAACTATATGAAAATTTGGATAGATTAAAATTTAATTTGCTGCTTGACAAAAAAAAAAAAAAATGCATCAAAATGATAAACTATTAAAGTTGTTTAATTTTATACAGTTTGATTGTAAAGCATTTCAAGCTCACTATTTTAAGAGAGAATAAATGAACGATGTTGAAAGTCGCAAACACTGAGCTAAAGAACATTTTCTCTGAAAATTTTTTAAAAATGTAAAATAAGAATAAAAATCATTCGATATTAGTTAATTTTACATATTAACACAGACTGTTCAAAGCTGGTTTATCTTTATCCTATATTTTTATTAGATTCATTTTATTTTAGTTTCTATCTCGATATTCATAAAATACAGAAATAAAATTTTAATTTACAGTACAAATTTATTTATTTAATTTATCTTTGTTATTCCCACTTTAATTTGTAGTAAAGTATATGTAAAATTAGATGCATTAGCAATTCGCATTAATGATTATAAATGTTGTACAAGGCTATTAAAATATTTTACTTTAATTAGCAAATTTTTAATATGATGTTTAATTGTTAAGAAAAAAAATAAAATGATTTGATGAGGTAATTAAAATGCTACTTCTCAACCAAATACAAAAGCCAATGCTAATAAGATTATAAATAAAGATTAAAGAAATTCATCCATTTGAAAAATAAGTCTTTTCTGTGATATTCATGGCACTGGACATCTAGTCAAACAGTGATAATAGAAAAGACCAGAATAATTTTAAATGTATTCAAAATAAAAGTGATACTTTAAGGGAACATATTAAGTTTCAAGTATGTTTTTTTTAAATTAATTTTAAAATAGAAATTATCATTACAAGCCAAATAAGATACAAGTAAGTTATTTGTAAAAATTGCAAATGAACAGGAGCCCCCACCTTTGATTATGAAACTATGAATCAATTTCCTTATTTTTAAAAATTACAAATAGTACTTAAATGGGGTCATTTACAAAACAAGCATGTTGTGAACTCAGCAGAATAATATTTTTGCATACTTACCCACATTTTACTAAAATACAATTATTTAGTGTGTATATTATATATATATAGTAACCAAAAATATTAGCATTAGGTAATTAAAACCTATAATTGAATTGATCTAAAATTAGATATATTTTGGAAACGAAACTAAATTATTTCGGAATCGGAACTAAAAAATTATTTCTGATTGAAACTAAAAACTAAAAAAAAGAACAGAAAAAGCACCATTGTATTTAGTGAGTGCAAATGCAGCTGCTACTAAAACACAGATGAATCAAGACAATAATAATGAAAACCAAGTTAATAGGGAAAAAAGTATCAAAATTAAACCAAATAAAATAAGAATCCGGCCTGAAGACTTTCTCAAGGGTCACCCTCAGGCAGGGATTCAAAAAAGGGGATTTTTTCTGTGAGGAAATACAGGCTAAAAAAGTCCAACTATTGATTCCTCGTGATCTGAAAATTCCCTGAAATTAGGTCTAAGACATACACCATTTTTACAGAAAAGAAAACAAAAAAATAAATTAGAAGAATACGGCCACTTTTGTCATCATTAAATACACCAGAGAATGGTTTGTATTTTCATTCAATAATCTGCTATGTTATTACAAACTTTAATTACCTGAATTTGATTAGTATTTGCAGCTTTTCTAGTTCCTGTGGATTTCCTGGCACTTTTTCTTACAGTGTTTGAAGCTGATGAAGAGGCTGCATTTGATTCAGACTACAAAACAATAATATTATACTTCATTATCCATCAAAGATAAAATTAATTTTACAACTCCAGTTGAATATTTACGAGGAATTTAAAAAATCAATTTGTTAAAGAAAAAATTAAATAAACAAATGATATTTATAAAAATCTGAGTAATTTAGATACTTAAAAAATATAAAAATTAACTTAAATATTTATTGGGAAAAAAATTATTTTACTTTCAAATGCCATAAAAAAATCTTTAATTTTAATATAAAAAGAAAAATCTCATTGTAAAATTTTTCATTGATGGCCTTTGGATTGCAATAATTATGCCAAGACAAGGCTTTTAAAACATGGAATTCTTTTGGATGGAAATAAATTCTCCTCCTCAATATAGGAAAATGTTTCACAAAATTAAATAAACATGCATGTGGTGAAATAAAAAAAAAATATTAAACCTTAACCATTTCTAAGTAAAAAGGAATTTAAATATAATTATCTAAACACTTTTAACAAGTTCCAAATTAACATGATTTTTTTTTTTTTTTTTTTTTTTTTTTAAGATTTCTATTTTAAATTATAAATAAATCTGTATAAATCTCAAACATAATTTTCAAACTTTTAATAGTTAACAACAGAATTATATTACAATAAACTCAATGATGTACTTTCTTTTCATATATAATTCTTTTAATGCCAAGTATTTTGATATTGTAGCTCTCAGATTAGAATAATTAATATTTTAAAGGGAATTAACATAACTGATATTTTAATCATAGTTTCAAATCTTAAGAATACTTTCTCTATGATTTTTTTAATGTAAATATATTTTTTGATACAAATTACTGGCTTTTGAGCTGAATATAGAAAAAGCCAGTTCTACATTCTGAAACTTATCGACATATTATAATTCTAGTATTCCTAATTTCATTTTAACACTGAAAACAGCAAGGTAAATACAACAATAAGTAAAATTTATAACCAATTTTACACCAACACTTTTTAAACTGCATTATAACCAAAAATAGAATATTACATATAGAATATACAACTACTAGACGATTGCACAGCAATCCTCACAAGTTTGCTATTCAAACATTACTCGCTTCACTCATTACAATGAAGATGCTGTGTCCTCGTACAGTTTTGTAAAAAAATTATATTTGAACTTTAATTCATTTGTTTACAATCTTTAATTCAAATTAGAACTTAATTAAGTTTATTAACTTTGAAAAAAGATTTTTTCTCGGTTTTTGTAAGCATTTAGAAAAAGAATGAAATAACAAAGAAAATTTTGAAAATGCAAAACATGGGAGATAACAGCTTTTAGATTATTTAAAGAGAATCCTAAAAAAAAAACTATAGTGTTGATTTCCAGATGAACAATATACTAATATTTAAATAACCAATATATTAATATCTCTTAGAATTTTCCAAAATAGCATATATATATATTTATAAACAATTAATATACTTACAAGTCAAAACATAAAATACATTCAGAGCAATTTCATAAAGGTTATATTAAAGTTTACCATACCTCTCTTTAAATTCAGTTGTATACTTCTTTGGATAGAAAGATCACTTTCAAATATCTCGTCTTAGACAAATCAACTTAAACTTGACATGCATAAAAACAGGCTTGCTCAACATTAAATTCATTTTACGAAAAGGCTGAACTTGCAATTTATTAATGGTCATCAAAAATGTCAAGTGTTTAGGGAACTGTTTCCTGTTAAACTTAAAAGGCATATCACTATCTAATGGGATGGGTATTTGGTATTTTGTCTTTAATATTTGGTATTCTGCAAATTAGGAATGTTTGACACTGTGGCGGATTGCGATGAGCGAGGATAGAACCTGGCACCTTGTGGTTCGCAATCCAGTAACATGACCACAATACAAAAGCAATTGCTTGTGTAGTATAGTTATTAACTGGCTTATAAGCTTTCACCACAGACTCTCCCTCCAGTGAATCGGAGGCGAGACAAACGATATGACTGCTGTGTGTGGTGATGTATTTATTTGAGTATTAATGCACTTGTACCCAATTGAGTAGCGCCAAGCGCTATGGTGAGTGTGTGTGGGTGAGTGGTTGCTGCTGCTGCGTCAAGTGAGTCTGACGGCTTTCTGTTGCTGCGCCAGGTGAGTCTGACGACTTTGGTTTGCTGTGGGTAGATGGCGCCACAACAGCTGTACGAAGGTTGAAGGTTCAGTGTCCGAGGTCACCAATATGGCGGATTGAATTGAGCGAGGATAGAAACTGGGACCTTGTGGTTCACAACCGAATAACAAAACCACAATACAAAAGCAATTGCTCGTTTAGCGTAGTTGTTAATTGGCTTATAAGCTTTCACCACAACACCAAAGGGATTTTAAACACTAAATTTACAGTCCTCTCACCATCTAACAATATCATAGCAATTCATGTGAATCTAACTTGGTTAATAATATGAATAAGATGAGATGTTTTCCTCTAATAATAAGCAATAGATGTTTTTCTCTAATAATATAAATTTAACAGCTATTTTTCTTGCACTTGTAGTTCAATCAAAATAAGAAAAGCTTAAGAATTTGTTTTTCATACACTGCACTAAGGATTATTTTTTTAGATAGCAATTGTTTGCTTCTTGTTCCTTTTTTTCGCATAAGCTCAATCTGCCTATATTTTCATCATTAATACAGATCATAGACAAATTCATTTGTGAAAGTAAATTTGCAAGAGGCAGTTAAATTTTCTTCACGCCTAACCCATAGTTATTCAGAAACTAATTAATTTCAAAACTAGTACATATTGCTGTCTGGACTTGGAAAAACAATGTACAAAATCTTCTCAAAGAATATCTTTAAACTGCTCTCATAACGAACAAATATAATTTACTTTTCCAGATGCACAAATTATAAAAAAAAAAAAAAAGCCAATGCAACTGGCTAGGTATTTTGATCTTAAATGCACCAATCATTGTATTATCAGTGTTGCCACTCAAATCTGGAAAAAAGAATTCCCTGTGTTTTCCCTGTATGTATATGCAATAAAAGAAGATATGCATGAATAGCACTCATGTGCTATTAATAATGGAATAACAATACTGCACAGTCTTAATGAATAAAAAGAGCAAGATTCTTCAATAATCATGGATTTAAACAAGATGCAGTTTTTAAAATAGCAAAATTTTTAGACATGAGCTGAAATATTTTTTACAGAATTCTTCCCAAATATAAAGCACACTGCTAAAAAGCAATTTTTTCTTTTTCGGTTTCAGTAACTTTACTAATAATCAAGTAACTTGTAGTCATTATTTCAGTATTGTTACTTTTTCTCAGCTTCATATTTTTAAAATCATCAAGCTCTATCAAAAATAAGCTGTCTAAATATTTTTGCTACTTCAATCATGTTTCTTTTGACAGCATTTTTCACTACTGTTCAACAGGAATGCCGAAAAAAATATTTTGTCACAAAATATGTCGTTGAAAAAATCCGTAACAAACAATGCAAGACATTTTTGTATGATTTAAAGTACATTTTTTACTATTTCACTAGCAGTGAACATATAGAAAAATATTTCCGACATATCATTGTATGCATTAAAGGACGAATGTGCTGTAACAAATTGTAATGCCTACAACAGTTCTGTTTTTGAACTAAAAAAATCGAAATCAACTAATATTCAAATTTGATTTTCTTCTGCATTCTTTTTAGTCCAATATTAACAATGACTATTTTTAACTGGTACATAATTTTACATTTTTTCCTCTTTTGATATTATAGTGAATGCCTGTTTTCCCACATTACCTAAGCTTATAACCTTCTTACAAAGCGAGCAATACACAACAAACGAAATTTCTCTAACCAGTTTGGTGAAGTCAGGATTCATATTTTTATCGGTCAAATCTGTATTAAATAGATTTTAAGGAGCCCATTATTTAAAAAAGTTCTCTAATCTACTCTGATTAAGCTCACAATTTCTCAAATAATAAACAAACCCCTCAATACACTCATGTGCAAGTGACTAAACACCACTGCAATACTTCAACAGATTAAATGTTGTTATTCCTGCCAGAGAAATTTATTCTATTCTCTCATGCATCTACAATAGCTAAAACTCGGGAATCTCATAAAAAGAGAACAACTGTCTTTGAAATTGAAATTAGACTGATCCACACAAAAAAGAGGGGGCGAGGGGCAGGTAGAAAAGGAGAGAGTTTCCGCAATCTCATACTTGTTAAATTTTTGGTACAATGGCTACAATCTTTTATTCCCGCAATATTTAGAAGTCGGCATTTTTCTTTATAGATGGAATAAAAAAGAAACTTAAAATTCCCTGCATTTTCCAGTTTTTATGGAAATTTTCTACATTTTCTGCATATTTCCTGTTTTTTTTTTGTTTTTTTAGGCAATTTTCAAATTTCCTGTATTTGCACAAGAGATTTGAAAATGGCACAGATTTTCCCCGTGCCATAGTAACTCTGATTTTGCAACTGATGACCACTTGCAAGTCCAGTTTCACACATGCTTTCTGAAGTATTTGAAACAGTTCTATTTACTTTTTTAAAAAGATAAGCCTTTGTAGAAAAGATAAGCCTTTTTAGAAAATCCCTAAATCCCCCTCATTCAATCAATCAAAAAAGATAAAAACTAACTGCACAAATCTTCAAAGTAATAATTTTCTTAGATAATATATCTCACTGTCTTGTTAATTTACAACTGGGATTCTCTCAATAATTTGCTGTCCTTCTCCTTGTCTTTTTTTTCACCAGTGCTTGAACTTTATCAAAAACATAAAATTGTGATATATCTGAATAGTAGTAATTATGAGCTTCAATTTTTCAAATAATCAAAGGTTTATAGATTGATTGGGCAACTCAATATAGACAAACATGTTAATATCATCATTTTTTTTTTTTTTTTAAATTTCTGAACATGAATCTAAAGTTATAAGAATATGAGCATGAAATAAATCTCCTTTTTTAAAATTCTATAACAATACATCATCTTTTTTTTTAAAATTATTTTTTTTTTATCATGTGAGAACATGATATTGTTTTCGCTTGAGGTTTTTGGAGCCTCAAAATGTAAAAGCAACAAATTGGCTATTTATTCGATTTTTTTTTTTTTTTTTAGAGTCGGCTTTTACACTAAAGCTTTTCAAATATCTATCGCCAGCTAATGTAGTTATATTTTGGAGTCGGCTTTCACAATATAGTTTTTCCATTATCTATCTTCTTCTAATGTAGTATTTGCCCTTGGAAATCACAATGTTATTGCTTAACTCGTGCAATGTTTTTTTTTTTTAATAAACCTAACAAGCTAAAATATTGTTCATTTAATTGATAAAAATTGTTGTTTCAGGGATAATTTCAACTAATTAAAATAGGGTTATTAGAAAATAATACAGAAGGTTGTCACATTTGGCGATTTATAGCCGATTAAAGTTGCAACTTGATTACCAACTCATTATACATTCTCTGAATTCTTACGAATTGTCTTAAGTCATTAACCAATTTAAACCGGTTTGAAACAATCATGAGACTATAGATTACGAATGCGTCGATATTTAGAAAAATAATGGGTTTTTTAAATCTCAAAATCGGTTGAACTCCAAAACTTTGTTTGCCAGCTAGAAAAAAATTGAAAATGAAAGTTTAAAAAAATTATCATTATATATAGAGAGAAAGGGGGAGAGAGAGAGAGAGAAGCCTAGTGATTGTTCCAAACTGGCTTAAACTGGTTAATGACTCAAATTAATTAAGACAAATAATAACTTAAAAAATAATAGTGTTCTCACACGATAATTTGAAATTTACGAAAGATTTCATTTTTTTTTTTTTTTTTAATTTTTGCTGATAGTCAGAATTTTTCTTTTTGTCATTATTTTATTTTAAATTATTTTTACTTTTTAAATTATGTTTGCATTACATGTTGGTAAATTTGGATGAAATGGTGTGGCATTTAGAGCATCTATGCTCTGGATTCTCTTTTATAATTAGTAAAGATAATGAACTGTAAATGAAAAGTTAGAAATAAGAAAAAAGTGAAAAATAAAACATTTCTTCTAAACTGATAATATTATTCTTTTAAACTCTCTTTTTGTTAAATACATTCCTCCTCTTTTTTTTTTTTTTTTTTTTTTGCTATGTTATCTAAAAGTTTAGAACTTAATTTTAAATATCCTTACAATATTCAACAACATTGCTTATCAACAAGAACATTTAATACTTCTGCCCACATATGATTAATTACTCATAAATGTAACAAAAAGATATGGCTACCCAAATTTCTACATTATGCCTTAGTATCTTGATAGTTTTGTTGCATGTGGTGAGGATTTTCTGTCAAGTGCAGTTTCAATTTGTAATGCATCTAAATGTTCACCATAGTATTCAGCAAATAAATCTTTTTTATTTAGCCCCAAATAGTTCAATCCTGCTCTTTCAATCTTAACATAGGCATAAACTATAAATTGCTGAAAGAGTTTTACTGCTGTTATGTAATACACAAAATTCATTATAAACACCAAACCTGTAAAAATAATATTGCAATTAGCTAACTAACATATTTTGCAGATATTCTTTTGTCAAAATATTCCATACGAGAATTTTCAACCTCTTTCTCCATGAGGAAAAAGAAGAGGATCAGGGGTGTTTGTGGGACCCCAAAAAATCCCCGGAAACTTTTACGGACTTACTACCGACATTTTGGAGTTTCGAGAAGGGGGGGGGGAGAGAAATGAAAAATTACGATTATGAAGTATTGAATGACCTAATTATAAAAGTTCAATGAATTACTTTTTTTGCAAAATTAATAACCATTAATTTTGCAAAATTAAGACCTTTGAACCCAGGTCACGTGATCGCACATCTGGTCGAACAAAGTCTCTCCCTTTTTTTTCTGCCGCGCCTACTTGCCGAAAAGAATCAAGAAGAGAATGTCCGAGAACCGGGGGAATGAGTCATAACTCGCAATAAGGAAAGAACAAAAAAGAAGTTTTTCCCCCCTTTTCACGCATTATCACTGCCTTTGGAGAAAGAAAGGAAAAGTTTTCACCACACACACTGACCTTGCGTTTTCTGCTTTCAAAGCAAACAAAATTACCCAGATCAAAATAAATAATTCATTATTATTCCTACTTCCTTTTGAACGACGATCCCCGGAATTTCCGGGTATCGAAGTTCAAAATCCCCGGAATTCCGGGGTTTCCCCGGAGCACAAACACCCCTGGAGGATACACAATAGTATCTGAACATTAATTATAGGTGAAATCCTTTGGTAGTTAACATCAGCAGGATAAATACAAATATCACAGTTTGCTGGAGGTCTTTCGTCAGCAAAAATTGCTGCTACTTCATTCCTTTTGTAATTAAATCTTTTCTAATCTCAAACAAGTAAGATAATACTAATGGCATTGTATAAAAATGCTTATTTATATGCATAGTTTGTATAACTCTTCTCTATTTATAAAATAGTTTGAGATATCTTTCATTTCAGGTGTGAGGGAAGAAAAAAAACACAATGTATCATTTTTGTATAAAATACATTCTAATTAGAAAAACTAAATACTATTTTAAATAGTTATTTACAAATTTAAATAAAATGTTAATTTAAATAAATTGTTTTCTGCTTATATTTAATATCTGAAAGGATTCTCTGCAACACTTTTTGGATCCAGTAACTATATTTATATTTTACTAATGTGGCTCTCAAAAAAATGTATTATTTAATGTTAAAATATTGATTTATTTTTATTTAAAATTTTTCCATAACAAACACTTATTATCTAAGAAATAAATATGTGCTAAATTTGATAGTTCAATGAAAATTTAGCATGATATAATTTATACCAGGCTATAAACACATCATCAAATTAAACTTTGCCAAATCTTAGCAATGAATATTGTTGCAGACACAATATTGGCAACATTCAAACTTGGCAAAGATTGGAGATGTGCTAAAGAATAACACCATTTATCTAAATTTCCTCATATCATGCTACATAACAGATGTAATTGTTAAAAATAAATCAATAAATTTTAAGGATTTTACTATTAATCTAAAGTAGAGATTCAATTAAATACGTAAGAAATTTCTGAGTATATATCATGAATTTTTAATAAATAAACATATACTTGAGTCCTTTATCATAAATCGAGTATAAGTAATTTGAATAAATAAATATATCTGTAATTATTATTAAAAAGAAGAGTAAATCATACCTCAGTAATATTTAGTGTTACACTTGCATTTCCCTGATTCCTTGATTTTCTTGCTGTTCTCGAAGGTCTGACTTCTGAATTCATTGATAAATACACTTTACAAAAACAAAAAATTTATTAGTTGTGACTTTAAAACAAGGAGTCAAAGAATAATAGAACTTAAAACAGAGAATAGCACTTAATTTAATTAAAGATAACTTTTTAAAATATTAAATGGAATCTGCAAATCAAATGAATCATAAAATTTATTATAAAATTATTTTACTTAACTATTGGGTATAAGTAAAAGTTCTGTTATTTTTTCTAAAGAATTTTTTTTTCACTTTTATTGAAAATTAAATCTAAAATATAAGCTCCTTTGTTAGTTACAACTGTCATCCAGCGCCAGAGTAGCTTATGTAACTCTTGGAAAAGAAGTCCTCTGTTTTGGAGCCAAAGTATTCTTCCACTGCCATATGGGCACTTTCATAATTTATATATTTATTTCTATCAAGAAAGTTTTACAGCAATTTGAACAGATGATAGTCAGATGGTGCAATATAAGGAAAATATGTTGGCTGACAAAGTTTTCCAACTCGACTGAACAATTTTTGTGTGGTTTTTCTTGCCATGTGTGATCTAGCATTGTCATGATGAAGAATTGCCCCCTTTCTGTTGGCCAAAGATGGACATTTGCATTTAAATTCTACATTCAAAACATCAAGTTGCAAACAGTAACAATCAGAATCGACCGTTTCATTTACTTTAAGCAACTCATAGTGCATTATAACTTTGCGGTCCCAGCAACAATACAACATAACCTTCTTCTGATACATGCCAGCTTTGGATGTGGATGGTGGTGTGTTCCCTTTGTAAACATATGCCCTTTTTCTAACCATGTTCTTATACACTATTCACATTTCATCTACAGTTCCTTTTGTGACAAGCAAGATTTGGAGAACATATAGAAAATTCTTTTCATTTTTTTTTTTATTTTTTTTTATTTATTTATTTTTTTTTTTTTTTTTTTTTTTTTTTTTTGCTTAAATCTTGTGGCACTGAACAGAAAGTTTGGACATGAAATCAATCCTCTTAATGTGATCCAAACTATAAGTCTGATGAATTTCAAGCTTGAAGCCCACTTCTGTGGAAGTTAACATGGGATTTGTCCTGATCATACCACATGGCACTTCATCATTAACATCTGATGGTTTTTCTGATCTGGATTCATCTTTCAAAGAAAAACCACCCGAATGAAATTTCGCAAACCATCTTTGGCATGTTTGTCACTGTGTCTTGCCAAATATGCCACATAAATGTGGGGGGAGGGGTCTCCATCACACTATTGTATTTGGAACTCATAAGACATACAATGCTTTAAGTGCACTTTTTCTTTACTTTACTGATTTTGACAGTTTTACAAATTTAAAATAACCAATTAAAATACGAAAAAATGTGTATCAATCATCAATTACATACTAACCTAACTGTTTGAACCAGTTTCAGTTCAATCAGAATTCTTGTTAAGGATCGACCACACATAGAAATGTTGTGTTAAAAATCAACAGAACTTTCCCTTATACCTAATAAAAATCACAACCATTTACAAAAATATCTAGAATTTTTCTGCTAACTAGGTCATTTCAAATTTTCTTTACAACTTCAGTAAAATGTCTTATACTGAACCAATTACACCAATTATATTACACCAATTTTTTTTCACTATCAACATTAGTGTCATCATAATCTTCGATAATTGTACCAAATTCTTCTGAATGTGGATAAGTTTGTGAGTAAAAAAATTTTAAGAAAATTTACTATAAACTTGATCAGATTTGAATTGGTTAGACTTTTTTCTTTTTCATTTTTAAAATCATTATAATTATGTAAATGCCATACGACATTCTGTATTACTAATTATCGCTAATGTTTATGCCTCGTAAAATCACGAGTCTTCGTTGTTAAATGTAAACATGTCCTTTCATCTTTCCTCTCACCTCTATTTTGTCAAATTAAACCCATCTTAATGCATGCGCAAAAGCCCATGTTTACTGTTTGACAATCCATTGTCAAAGAGTGCTTTATCACTTCTCTTGATTGTACGATGCAACTTTGTATACACAATCTAATTAATTTCGCCCATTAGGGAGACATAAAAACAAAAAAGTATACTATTTTGCTATGTTGGCAATCCCTGAACATATAGTGGAGACAAAAAAACAGTATTTAAATTTGTGAATACTAGTATTACAAAATTGTACAAATGGTTAAAAAAACCGGTATTCGGTATTGCAATCCCTAATTGTGAGGTAAAGTGTGAAAGATTTTTCACCTGACCATATACCTGCCTTCAAATCAATCAACCAGGTTTAAAGATTATAACACCAGTATTGATGACATTTGGCATTAACATTTGTAATAAGTGACTTGGAAATTACTGCTCTATCATAAATATGTAACAGTCAATTAACTTGTATTACCAACCAACTTGTATACCAGCATGTATTACCAACACTGGAAAGTCCAGATGCTAATTGAGTTCTGCAGTCAATTTGGTTACCATGGTTTTCCTTTATGACATTACAATCCCTTTCAATATCTGACGGTCTTTTTACTTAACTTCTCGGTCAACTATTTTGATTTGCCAAGCTTATCTTGCCTTGCTGTGTGTATACTGTCACAAGTTTATACACCATACCTCTAAAAATATTCATAAAAACTGGGAGGTTTCTTTTCAACTTGCTCCACTAAATCGAGCTCTCACAATCTCAGCACTTTGAAAGTCTGCAAGGTCTGACAATTTACACTTTTGACAAGAATCCAAGATGTATACAACTTCACTAAAGCTACCTCATACTACCAGGATAGATACTTTTTGTATTTATCAAAGCTGGCAGCTATGGTTATATTTTAATGCTTAAAGTGCTTTCTTAAATTCACTTTTATTCACATTTTTTCATTATTTTGATAACTACCTGTAAACTTTTGTAATGAGGAGCAACTCAACTATATTCATGCAGGAACAAAATTTTGTTTAGGTTTTTTTTATTATTATTATTAATATGTTAAAAAAAATTTCACTACCAGAATCAGAGTGAGTAAGGATTCAGGAAGGCATTTTCAATGTTCTGTTGTTTTCCATTACATATCAATAACTCCAGTTTTCACCTAATGTCCTTAGCAACAAAAATTCTATAGCTGTTGGAAAGTATGTGCATTTAATACATTCCCTTTGACATATTTAGACCAATGCTTCAACCATGCAGGATTTTTTTTAAAAAAATGAGAGATGATACTATAGATTTAAATGCATCACAAATAAATCTTTACAGCTGGAATCTTACAGCAAAAAAAAAGGGGGGGGGAGGACTTACATTTGGTACTCTAGAATAAATGAATGCTGATTAAGAAGTGAAACATAGTCACTATTGAATTTAACATTGTTACGGGCTTTCATGGAGCGAGAGCCAACTGTTGAATTTAACACTGGGACTTTAATAAAATAGTTAGTAATATTAACATCTATTTTGGAACTATAGATGAGCTACTTTGGGAATGAGATTATTATTTTGTACAGCCATGCAGGAGAATCAAGTACATGTTCACGAATGGCACCCTGAAGTAAATTTTTTTTAAGACGAGAAGTTGACATATGTGTTAATTTTTTTCATATTCTAATAAAACTTATCAAAACTTGCCAAACTCACTATTATAAAGGGGTAAGATCTTAAGATTCATTTGCAACGCCAAATTTCGCTTCAATTACGAATGCCGCAAAAACGAAATGTTATTACATTATATTTATGTTAACTAGAACATTTCTAATTCAAAATAGGAACAAATCTGATGATTTTTACTTTACCTGAAAGTAGATTAACCTACAGAATGTCTTTAAATTCTCTTCTAATATATAGATATTTTATATTAGCAAAAATCTATGATTTTTCACGATTCGCTCAAGAGTATTTGAGAAGAGCGCGAAAATTAACTATTATCACTTGTGTTTTCGCTGGCCTGTATGGCATCTGTTGCCTACTTGTGTTTTCTGAATGTCCATTATCTGCCAACGCAATAACTGTATTAGAAGCAAAAAATAATATTAATGAAATATTGAAATTAGGTTTTTTTCAGTGATAATGTATTTATTATATAATTCCACTACTATATTAATTTTAATAAAATAAATATATTTGAACAAAGAAATTTGCTGCAAAATAATGGTTTCAAAAACATCTAACTGTATAATTATTCGCAAATGGAAGTTAGCGCGAGTAACAAGTCTGTTAACCCGAATGATTATAACTCCAGCTCTATTGAATAGATAGAATCCAGAATTGAATTACTATCTATTGAATAGATAGTAATGCACAATTATCCTCTCTGCCAAGTTTGTAATCTTGAAAACATTGATCATATCATCTTGTTTTGTTCCAAATACGCAACTCATAGGTCAAACCTTTTTTACAAAACTTAATATCGATCATTGTTCAAAGCGTTTATTCAAAAAGCTGTTTCTAATAAGCAGTATCTTCGGACCCTTCTCCAATATCTTAAGTTTTTAATGTCTATTGAATGTACTCTTTTGACATTAGGAAATAAAAGCCTTTGTTGCCAAAATTCCTATTTTAATCAATTTTGATTCGAGTTGAAAGTGAATGCTTTTCTAGAAATTCATGCTATCAAAGCAAATAATCATCATTATCCGCCTGTAGAATTCATAAAAAGAGAGATAAAAAAATTTTAATTTGTTTTTGTTTCATTATTAGATTTGAATAGGTGCAAAATTTTTAAATGAAAAATTGCCATTTAAAAACAGCCAATTATTTGAAATGTTACGTTTGAAAAAGAACAAAAATATATTATGTACACTATACGACCGTGAAATAAATGCTACTTCTACACCCTATAAATTAAGTCTAAATATTATGTGTCAGCTAATCCAATCAAAACAGTCATTTTATGAATCTTCATGGACCAAAGAGTCGTCACGGCCTATTGTATATGACGGTGGGCTTATATATTTCAACAATCATAAAAGTTGTTATAATATCTATGGTTATGAAAACAAACCTAGTTTAACCAAACTTACAAATATTAATGGCTCAGAAAGAATACTGGATGTGATTTCGTATGCTGCACCAGTATTTAAACAAGAATGTAATTGTGAAGTATGCCCTTGTTCTTGTCTCTCAAGATCCATTATATACATAACTAAAGATAATTGGTTAATTCGAAGGAATCCAATTACTGGTGTTATACTCAATAAAATATATACCAAGCGTTTAGATCGTATTTTTAATTTCCAATATATTGATTGGAATATTTATTCTAAAGAAGTAATTCTTACTACAAAATTAAATCCTGAAAAAGAACCCTCCTCTAATGTTGATGTTGTTGTTAATTTGGCAGTATTTACATCTTTTCCTTTGGAATTCAGAGCATTGTTAGAGATAAGACGGAGTGTATTTGGGAAAGCCTGTAGACATGTGAATGTTTCGGATCAGCTTCTTATTTTAGGAATGAACTTAGATTGGGTGCATATATATAGTTTTGAAGATGTTTTGGCAAACAGTAAATCATATTTTTGTTTCATTTTAAAATAATATGTTTTTATATTAATTATTTATGATACATTTATTTTTATTTTCTATTCAGGTATTTTCACTCCGTATAAGATTGGAGATCATTATATGAAAGGAATTGTTGGAAGTTATCCTTTTGGACTCCCTCTAAATTGTATACCTCAAGCTGTACCTCCTCTTCTATTTGATGTACAAAGCTCTCAACAAATTTTTCACTTTGGAGGTTATCCTTATCATTGTGTTTATGCTAGTCCTCATAAACATGCTCGCTATGTCCTGAAGCAAGTTGAAGAAAATGTAAATCATAAAAACTATTTTATAGATAGTAATAACACAGATGATGAAACAGATATGATATTGTTTCATCCTGATAATTCAAACCGAATTGTATTAAGAGAAGATGGAATTGTACGTTGTTTTCAATTGGTCTATTCTCCTAATGAATCAAAAGTTCAAGAAATTTTTTCTATGGGTTTTTCATCTTCTGTTATGCAAAGTAAAACAACCACAGTTAGTTCTTATGGTAGACGAATTACAAAACCTATAAATGCGTATGTATTAAATGAGAAGTGTGTTTTAGCTTTAGATTATGATGATGAATTAGACTTAATTGGCATTCTTGGATTTCATTCTACTGATCCATTGTTACAAGGTTTTGTCAAGTTATATGATAGCATGTATGGGCAGGAAGTGAAATGTATAAAACTCAAACAAAATCTTTGTGAAACAAATTATTATGAACTTAATATTGATCTGGATACTTTGATTATAATAGAAAAAAATGAAAGAAATTATTTTAGAGTATATTTATATAAACTAATGTTTCTAACTGACTAATGAAAATTATCTACTTTATTTTTTAATTCTTATATTTTACTAAATACTTTTATTTTATTTTAGATTTAGCATGCATTTTTTACGAACTTTTGGGTTGTAAATCCAAATATTTCTATTTTCAATCTTATCAACTGTTAATGACTGCCATTTTTCTAAGCGAAAAAAAAAGTACAAATTATATACACAGAATAGAAAATAATATATATATATTGCACTAATATAGTTATTTGTTGTCTCCTTCTATATTATTTTTCTAACATATTACTAGCATGAACCATAAATAAAAATATAATATATATCATTTTCATATGTATAGATTTTACACTTTGTAAATAATCATTCAACTATCATTCCATGTATAAATGAATCCAATTTTTTCTTGGTAGTTAGTTATTGAAGTTCCATTGTATTAAATTACAGAATTATTTTCATTCATTTTGTACACAGATTAGTGTATATATATATACTATTGATAGGCTATTTTTCTTTTTATAAAATTCCTGCTGTCAGTATAAATAAAACTGCCAATTTACTACAGTTTCTTGATATTTAAATGTTGCATAAAATTTCTTTGTTTCCAATTATTATAAATACAAATCAAATTGTCTTTATGTTGGCCAGTTGTGAAATTCTGCCCAGTCTACTTAATATTCATAGTTCAATGCTATTAAAATTCTACTATTTTCATAAAATTCCTATTGAATTTCTAGTACTTCCTATTGAATTTCTAGTATCTAAAATGGAGTACTTAGCATGAAACTATTGAAATATTTATTTGACATGAAAAAGTGTTCATATCACCAACAACATGCAATGTATGAAAATTGAGTAGCTTGATGTAAACTTTCCTTTTACAAACAATCAAATAATGTTCCAAATTTTTATTTATAAGCTGGCATATATTTTCAAGGCATATTCATAAATTTCAAGACATAAGTTTATATATTTCAAAAAGATTTCATTTATTTTATTTGTTAAATTTTTTAAGATCCTGTATGTAATAACTTCTTAGGCAGGAATGAAGGTGTGTTCTCCGGCTATGCTCCAGAATCCAATAACTTCTTATTCCTACCATTATACATATGATAAATAAGTTGCCACTAGTGAGGGAGAAAGAAATGTTTGTTTAAAAGGATTGTATATTTTATATTTCAGTGATTTGAGACTATTACTAACAGTAAAAAGAATATTAATACATAAGTGTAAAAACTGTACTTACTTATAATATCTCTGTGAAACAAGCTATTAGATATGTTGTTATTTATTAGATATCTGATAATAATGCTACAGTTCGTCATCATATGTAATTGCAAAATTCCAAATGTTTACTTTTTTAACATTAGCCTTTTAAATATGTTGTATATGTTTATAATGTAAATAAATGTTTTGATATATTTGCATCAAATTGGTTTTTATAAATTGAAAATAATAATTCCTGTTCATGTTACAAATGTTCATCTAAATATGAAAAATTTCCTTTTCATCCAAAGGATTTTTTCACCATTAATTATATTTTAGTCTCAGGTACAAAATATGTTGTCCTCTCTCTCTCTACAGGGGGGTAAGTGCAATTTCTCTTATTTGGCTTCAAAATAACACATAATAATTCATTTTACATTAATTAATTATATTGATTTTATTAATTTTTTTTTTTTATTCAGATGCTGATCCTTGCTTTCACTCTAAAAATTTATAAAGATATTTGCAAAAAATATTCTCATTTTTTTTTTTTTTTTTTCCCTGACCATCAAAAGATTGTCAATATTTGAGTCAATCTTTTTTAGGAGACTCTTAAGATTTAATTTCTCTGAGATCTAATTTATTTCATTCTAGATTTTCTATATAGATAGAAATATAAATTGTGCCAGAATGACAAGTCATGGTTAATGAACAAATGCATACTCTTATTTATATCAGAAGCAATATGAAATGATTATTGAAACTAAATTCAAAAAGTTTTATAAAAGAAACTTTTTTAGAAATGCAGAATAGTTAAAAAAAATTATATATATTCAAGGTTTTCGCAAAAAAAAAAATTACGTAGTCCTCTACCTAAAATAATTTTTAAATAAGGAATGGAACAACGAGCAGGAATTCAGATACATTTCGAATCCATACGCTGTATTTTGAATTAGTGCGTGGGCTCAAAAAAATTTTACTCTAATTCGGACATGAACAATTTAGAATGCAGAAAAGATACAATGAGGTTTCTTATGAAGGTTAGAAAAAATGTTTTGCAAATATATGAACGAAATATTTTATATAAGAATTGAAAAAGGTTCTTATGAAAAATTGACTACTTAAACATTTGATTCTTCATCTATTTATTCTTCAGTGTATATTTAGGCTTAACAAACTAATGCATTTTATTAGGAAACAATTATATCTTGAATAATTCCCCTATCTTCATTTTCAATCATGCGTTCTTATGGTTAAGTACTTTTTCCCCCGAAGTTTTGCAAGTGAACCCATAAGCCTCTTAAAAAGTTAGTTTTATACCCTCAGTTACATGTACATGTGTTGATTTTTCTTAATCCCTTCATATACAATGACAAGTCTGACTCGTGCATAGAATTGCTAAATTTTAAATCAGCAGTTAAATGAAAGTATTAAGTAATTTAAAATGCACAAATAACCTAAAAATCCAACATTACCTCAAATACCTTTATATTATTCTAGGGAATAAGATAATAATAATTGTCCCCAAAACGATGTGCCATTTAATTAAGAAGTTAAGTAAATTCGTATTGTTACAAAATTTTTCTATACAGCAAAATACCGTCGATCAATCGTAATGACGCAGCACATTTAATTGCTATAGTTCAGCAGTTTGCTGTCTCATCCTCTAATTTCTCTTATTTGTCGGCGACTCCGACTCCTCTCACACACACAACTTTTGACGATCCACACAACTTCTTTTGCAGCTTGATGGTTGGGTTGACGGAGCGCCTAACCCCGGCAGGGGCTTATCCCCGGTAAGGAGAGACTTCACAGTGCTTTCTGTCTATACTTTGCCGTGGCCGTAACACAACTTCTTTTACAGCTTGATGGTTGGGTTGACGGGGCGCCTAGCCCCGGCAGGGGCTTATCCCCGGTAAGGAGAGACTTCACAGTGCTTTGCTGTCTATACTTTGCCGTGGCCGTCTTCGACGAAATTTGGAGATGACGAGTGTCAGGACTCATTGTGATTGTCTGATATTAGGGTGAGGGGGGGGGGTACGCTGCCGTTGGGCTTAGTAACTTTTTACTGCTTGTGAGCTAGAATTGGCTATTGAGTTACTGTTTAATTTGAATTTGAAAAAATAAAAGTTAGGAAGAAAAACTAAGGGGCTGAGATATATTAAAGTAGTATATTACGGGGTCTTCTAGAGTTTGTAGATGGTTTATATTTAGGGATTTTAGCTATTGCTTCATTTTCATTCTTATCCATGTTTTTAAAGAAGTTAGTGGCTAGATTTTTAATGAATTTTTTAAGAGGGGGATAGTCTAGGCATAAGTACATATTTGTATTTGGCATGTAGTATTTCATATTGCAGAAATTTCTAATTAAGTTATTTTGCTGGCGTTCAATAAGTCTAAGATTAGTCTTGGCAGCATATCCCCACACAGGGCAGGCTTAAGTTAATACTGGACGCAAGTAGGCAGAGTAAATAAGCATTTTATTTTGTCTACTCATTTTGGAGTTTCGAGAAATGAAGGGATAAAATTTACGAGTTAGGTCTCGAAACTTTTTAGCTGTGTAAATAAAGTGGGGTTTCCAAGTTAATTTACTATCTAGAATAACGCCTAAATATTTGCATTCCTTAGACCACGGGACAGTTTGATTTTTAATTTTAACTGGGGAGAAATTCTTTTTACAATTATTTTTATTAAAAACTATAGCTTCAGTTTTACTAGCATTTATTTCAATTTTCCATTCGACGAACCAGTCCTCAAGAGATTTAATATGTCGGTTTAAAGCTATGGTAATGAAATTTTGATTTTTGTTTCTAGCTAGTATTGCAGTGTCATCAGCGTACATGCACAACATAGTGTTAAATTGCTTGGGGATATCATTAATAAACAAGGAAAATAAAATTGGCCCTAGTTTAGATCCTTGAGGTACACCTGCAAGAATAGGTTTTACTTCCGAAAATTCATTGTTTATCTTGATTTTAAAGGATCTGTAACTGAGGTAAGAAATTATAATTTTGATAAGGTGTGGGGGTATGTTGTAATTAATTAGCTTGTATATAAGACCATCTTGCCAAACTCTGTCAAAAGCTTTCTGAATGTCAAGGAAAACCGCTGCAGTTTTTTGTTTATTTTCAAAACCTTCCTCAATGAATTCTACTGCTCTAATTAATTGGTGGGTTGTAGATAGGTTACGGCGAAATCCAAATTGTTCAGGTGTTAGTATATTATGTTCTTCTAGGTAATTATTTAATCTATTGAGAATTATCTGTTCAGCAACTTCTTTTACAGCGATCTCGATCTCGATGGTGGGTTTGTCGGGGCACCCGTCCTTGGAGAAGGACTATCCCCTTAATGATGTGGCTGATTAGAGCATTACTTTTAATATATTGCCATGATACTGTTATAATATTGAAGTTTAAGAATCCTGTTGTGAACTTGGTGAAGCTAGGTTTATGATTGGCTTGGTTTGGGTGAGTTTTGGAATGGCGTGAGGCTATTGGTTTTTACTGTAGGAGTGGGTGAGTGGGCATGCTGCCAGCGGTAACGGGTCTTTGCGATGAAAATCCAGTGCAGGGGAAGTTACAGATTAAGTTTAATAGCACTAGATGGCGCCATGTGCATTTAATGTTTACTTTATTTAAGCAGGTAAGGTGAAAGGGTTATACCAGTTAGTGAAAGGGTTAGATGTGTTAAAGGAGTACGTTTTTTGGTCTTTTTATTCGCGGATTGGGTTCGTATTTAGGGATTAGTTTTATTGCTTCGTTATCGATATTTACAAGGTTGTTATGGAAGTTAGTGGCTATTTTTTGTATGAATTTTTTGAGAGGTGGGTAATCGATAGCTTTATATATTTCAGAGTTGGAGAAATATCTGGGTGCTTTACAGATACTTTTTATAATTTGGTTTTGTTGTTGAATTATTAATTTTAAGTTACTTTTGGCAGCATACCCCCACACTGGGCAGGCATAGGTGAGTACTGGACGCAAATAGGCTGTGTAAATAAGTAATTTATTATCCCTATTCATTTTTGAATTCCATGAAAGTAGGGGGTAAAATTTTCGCGAGAGATCACGGAATTTATTTTTAACATATAAAAAGTGGGGCTTCCAGGTTAATTTTCTATCTAAGATTACGCCAAGATATTTGCAGTTCTGAGACCACGGAATAATTTTGTTATTAATTTTAAGTTGGGGGAAGGATTTATTAATAGGTGATTTGTGGAAATTTATTGCTTCTGTTTTCGAGACGTTAATAGTAATTTTCCATTTTTCGAACCAACCTTCAAGTTTGTGGAGGTGTCTATTTAGAGCTAGCTGTATGTAGTTTGGGTTTTTGTTTTTAGTGAGTATCGCTGTATCGTCTGCAAAAATGCATAGCATAGTGTTGAATTGATTGGGTATATCATTTATAAATAAGGAAAATAGCACTGGGCCAATTTTTGATCCTTGGGCAACGCCGGCTTGGATGTTTTTTTCCGAGGAAATTGCATTTTTTAATTTTTACTTTGAATTTTCGATTTGACAGATAAGAGTGAATTATTTGAATTAGGTAGTTGGGGATATTGTAATTAATTAATTTGTAGATTAGACCGTGTTGCCAAATTCTATCGAAGGCTTTTTGGATGTCTAAAAAGACTGCTGCAGCTTTTTCTTTATTAATAAAGGCTTCTTCGATGAATTCGGTAACACGGTATAGTTGATGGGTTGTCGAGAGATTTTTTCTGAACCCAAATTGCTCTGCGATAAGGATATTATTTTCTTCTAGGAAGTTATTTAGTCTGTTAAGGATTATTTGTTCTGTTAACTTACTTATTGAAGGTAGTAGTGAAATAGGTCTATAGTTTGTTGGGTCGGTTGGGTCTTTACCGGGTTTGTGTATAGATACCACAGTTGCTGTTTCCCATCTTTTAGGAAAATACCCAATAATTAAAATTTTATAGATTAAAATTGTTAAATCATAAATAATATTTTCCGGGAGATTTTTGAGCATTTTATTATTAATACCATCATGTCCTGGGGATTTATTATTTTTAAGTTTTTTAATAGCTAATTTAATTTCGAGGGTGGTGGGAGGTGTTCTGATTTCTTTAAAGGTGCTTTTATTAAATTTAAAATGGTCAACAGTTTCATTTACTATTTTATCAGTGTCAAAGTCTAAAGTGTCATTAGTTTGAAATTGATTTTCTAAACTATTTGCTATGCATTCTGCTTTATCCTCATCTGTTAGAGCAAGTGTGTGTGTGTCTTTAAGTGGTGGAATGTTTTTAAATTTCTTTTTAAAGGGTTTGACAAGTTCCCAGATTGTATTGTCTTCAGGATTTGCTTTTACTATTTTATTAATGAAATTGTTATGTTCTATTGTTTTGTTTATTTTAGCGATTTCTTTATTTAATTTATTGGATATTTTCTTGAAGGTTGGGTCTCTGGTTTGCTGAAACATCTTTCTAGCATAATTACGTTCTTTGTTAAGTTGTTTTAATTTAGGATCAAAGTGTATATTAGATGTTGTGATGGGTTTAGATGCGGTGATCTTGGCCTGGTTTATAATTTGCTCAAGAGTGTCGACTGCGTTATCAATTTTGTTTTCGGAGTCTATGCTTATGAAATTTAGATTATCTATTTTACTTAAATTATTTTTAAAAAGGGTCCAGTTCGTTTTATTTTTTCCTATGCTATTTGGTAAGGTATAATTAATAAAAAAGTTTAAGTGAATGGGGTTGTGATCCGAGCTTAATGCGGGTAAAGAATTTATTTCGTAGGGATATATAAAGTCTCTGACTAGTGCGAGGACAATTGTGGAGGTTGAAGGATTTCCAAATCTTGTGGGGTTGGCAGGATCAATGATGTCAATTCCAGCTCTATTGCAGAACGTGTTAAGGGAAATACCTCTAGGTGAGTTATTGTTGCATCTCTAGTTCTTGTGATGTGCATTGTAATCACCGGCAATAATTTGGTTAGGGCTGATTTGGATTAAATTTTCTAGATCGAACGTGAACAGTGAAGTATCAGAGTGGGGGGGGGGGTATGTAGATAGAGGTGAGCGTTATGGGTTCTTTATCTTTAAAATTAATAACTATTGCGTTTGCTTCTACGTGATAAAGGGTTGGAGTTATAAGTTCATAATGGGGGATACAATTTTTAATTAGCATCGCTGTTCCTCCTGCGGCGTTTTGTGTAGGGTTTATAATTTCTCGATAGCTGTAGTAAGAAGCGTAATTTGCTAGAAAGATTTTCTTATGTGGTCTCAGATGGGTTTCCTGTAATAATATAATATCGGGGTTATACTTATTTACGAACAGTCTGAATTCATTTATTTTATTCTTGATCCCGTTTGCGTTCCAGTACACAATACTTAGGCTATTTAGATTGAATTAAATTAATAAGGAGAGGTTGTGTCCTGGCTTTGAAAAGCCGTCATGAGTAGCTGTAGTTTGTCTTCTAATGAGTTAGCATTTTTAAGATCTTTTAGTGCTTTGAAAAGGTTGGGGTATTGTTTAACGAGTTTTCTTAGTTCTTGTGTAGCTTCAGCGATGTCTCTAATAAAACTGTCGCCTAGCGTGGTTGATAGATTGATGTCGTCTGAGTTTCTAAGTTTGTTGACAGTGATGGATGGCTGATCTCGTGGCGCCCTCTGTTGAGGAGTGTTGCCATTAAAAAGATCGGCAAAAGATTTATTTTCCTGGATGTAAGCCTGTTTGTTAATATTGTTACGTCTATTTTGGGAATAATAGTTGTCTCGAATAGCATTATTGTTTGGAAGTTTCAGAAAAGCTTCACATCCTCTGTAGGATGCTACGTGACCTGGTTTATTACAGTTGATGCAAATTGGGTCTTGAATTCTATCAGTAATAGTGCACTGATTTGTAAGATGTGCTTGATTACATTTTAAGCACCTGGGTGTCATTTCACAACACTCAGCAGTGTGGTGGAATCTATTGCACTTGTAGCATTGATTAACCATTCGTCTTCCCCTAAAGGGTTCGACCGTTATTTTTAAGTAATTTATAAGTTAGATTTCGAAGATGAGTTGTGCATCATTGTTCCTTGCTAGTTCGACAAGGTAGAAGGGAAGTGGTCGTTTAGTTTTTAACTGGGTTAGCTGAGAAACTTTAATTACTGGTAGATTATATTCATTTTTTAATAAGGTTTTTATCTCTTCCGGCTCCTCGTCATGGGGTAACCCTTTGATCACCACTTTAAGTGGTCTCTCATTTCGCGGCTTGATGATGTAAAAATCATATCCTTGGGTTTTGCAAAAATTTGTGATCTTTCTGTGCTGTGCAGCATCATTTGGGAAAATTTTAACGTAGCCTGTTGATAATTTGTTTTCTGTTTTTCCACAGACTTTCCTGATTTGGGTTAGAATTTCTACGTATGCTTCGTGATATCTAAGCATTATTGGTGGGGGTTTTTTAGGTTGAGTAAAGTTATCATCTTTTTGTGAATCAATATTTTCCAGTGGTTGGAATTTATTTGCTAATGCTGTGAAGTTTGCCTGGCTAATTTGGGCTGGGCGGGCACTTTTTCTTTTAGGTGAGTAGTTAAATTTATCTTGGCATGTTGTATTAGTTTTTGCTCTATCGTGGCCACAACAAAAAGGAAGAAGGTCCAACTCACCCTCTAGTGCTCCTTGCTTGGATAGGATATCCTGTTGTTTTTGTCTGAGTGCTAGGTATTCCTGATTATCGTTTCTAATTCCGTTATCCATATAGTAAGTGATTGCTTTAAGCAATCCTTCAGATTTAATTTTTTCGTGATCAATTTGACGCTCTAAAAAGAGCCGTTCGCTGGAATGGCAGGGTTGCTGAGAATTCTCAGCATCCATTTCCATCTCATCTGATCGAATGCGCTTCGCGCTTTCTTCCTCCGAATCGCTACTGCTCATGACGGTAGCTAGCAGGAGAATAAGAAGAAAAAAAAAATGAAATGTGTACTTCTTTTACAGCTTCAGAGTGGCCGTCTTTTATAGTTCCGGGAGGCGGGACTAGAATCTTCAGACCAATCAGGGCGTACCTGGGTGTATCTCGGTTGTTAGTGGATGGATCGAGAAAGTTCTCGAACTTTCCGGTATTATCCATTTAGTCGCCAAACTCGCCAAATTTATCACCAAGCCGCCAAATTCTCGCCAAGTCTGTCGCCAAGCTCTAAGTTCATTGATCTCAGCACGTACAGGACCGATCGTACAACGGTCTTTCTTACGATGACTCTATTCGTGCCGGGTAGCAATATTACAGGTTTGTAACAGTACATTGAGGGATTAATATGTTATATATAAATATTCTATGAATGATTATTTTAATCATCTTTTTTATCAAGACATCCTTATCCAAAGTCTATTACAAATTTAGAAGAACATAGTCTTTGCCACGAAGACAAAAAAATTGGAATTTTTTTTTAAAGATACGCTCCCTAATTACATAGTTATAATGCTGAATGCAAAATCTGAAAAATTTAGGTAGTAATTTATTTAACAAATTTAATGCACAATTGAATAAATTTTTTTAGTGTAGCTAAAAAGCTATCATACCACATATATTTATTTTTAACGTCAAATGCGGTCGGCTTTATTTCTTTAGTGTAATAATTGCAGCATGATAAATTAGACTGCATTAAACATATATTTTACTGTTAAATTAACGTAATTTACTCTTAAGCAATTTACTTATTCCAGGAATTTATATTGAATTCACATAATTTGGCTACAGTTAAGTAACTCTTCTTTAGATGCATATGCACAAGATGGTCGAAAGAAAAGAGTGCTTTATGAAATTTAATTTAACCATTAACTAGAGGCTGCCGATAGGGGGGCAATTTCCCCCCTGCTACCGCCGCCTCTGAAGCTTTGTAAAATTGCTGAATCGGCTAAAAGCCTAACTTTCCTACACTCCGAGTGAAAGGACAAAATACCGCAGACGTGAAAAAAGATTCCTGTGTTTCCCTTGCCTCGTCCTGGTGTGTAGCGAAAATCCCTATCGAAATCCCATTATATATAAGCACTATGGAGAAATATTTTCTCTATCAATATCTCAGGTTATATAAGACCAGGGATAAAGTGTTCAAGAGTTTTTTCCTCCTTTCTTATAGTGCCGTTGTGTGTTGCTCGTCGCTACTGCTTGTACATAATGCGTACTTTTCGAAGATGAAATAAAACGACATCCAGAAATCAAAAGTCTCTTCATTGTCTTCGAAACTGCATATATATATATATATATATATATATATATATATATATATATATATATCAAATTTTATATTAAGGTTTTAATATTTACAACATTTAGAAATTTTAAAGTTATTACCATATATTATTATATTACCATAGTTATATTTGATTTGTAAAGTTGAACTTTAACTATCTCTTATCATAAAAAGGTAATTAAATGTAACCTTAATAATCTGAATTTTATTATTTTTTCAAAAATCTTATTTGTGTGTGTACATATACATTATAAAGTTTTTTAGTTTTCGTAATTTAAAAATACACTGTTCAATTCAAAATCTTGAGACTGGCAATTTTGGACAATTGTACTCTGGAAAGTGATGATATGTAATAAGATTAGTGCATTTCCAGCTTTGATCCTGATTTCCATCCCATTAGATGATTTTTTTTTTTCATCCTCCAACTTGTCCTTTTGAATCTTTCTACTTTATTTTAATTTCAAATTGTTCATTTATTGCTCATATTGATATACAGCTTTCTGGAGTTGTATTAAGACTACCTTGCATAATATTATTAACTACTGTGACTGAGAAGCAAAAAACATGTAATTAATTATTCTGATCACACATCCTACAAGATTCGCCAATCAAATTGTCTGTGTTTTTATTAACACCATTGAAAGGATTTTGTCAACAAGCAAGAAATAAACTTAATCCAAATTCTGCTTCACTTAAAAAAAAAAATGAAAAAGGATATTTTGAAAAAATACACAGACCTCCAAAGGTTAAGGCACAGCACGTTTTTCTAAGCTCACTATTAAAAGGTTGGTAGTAACATTAAAATTCGGAATTTATATGCATGATAGTAACGAACTTTAAAAAAAAACTTGTGCAAAAACAACAGATATCACTTTTATTCTAAAGAACTGGATAATATCATAGGAGTAGGAGAGAATTTTCAAAAATTCAACATTCATAATTTCGTGTGTAAGTTTTGAGTATGATTGTTGCTTTCAGTTGTTATTGACAATTTCGTCAACAACATCCAGGAGAAGTCCATCCATGTCTAGAAGTCGTTTGCTGAAATCGTTAAGGTAGCAGTCGCTTGGTTGGATGGAAATGTCACAAGCTGATGCTGCTAGACCTCATAATGTGTCTTGTAGTGTGGTCAAACGATTGCGGGATCAATTTCAATAGGAGAATTCTGTGTCTAAAAGTGTTGTGCTTCTGGACCAGTCAGCAATGGGCTTCTGTACTTTTTACTGACATGTGCAAGTTCACACAGGAGAGAGATTTCAACTGTCATTTGTTTGAGGGAACAATGCGACAAATACGATCAATCCAACCATGTAAAAGGCATAATTATAGAGGTGGTGGAAAAATGATTACGGCAGGATCTTAATGGTCTGCATGTGTTTCATGGAGTAACTTTGAATGGGGCGAGATATCCAGATGAGATCCTTGATCCATATGCCTTTACTATTGGTAATGGTTTTTTTCTGACGGATGACAATGCGCAATCACACAGAGCTCGGCTTATTGAAGACTATCTTGAGAGTCTTGAGTATGAAGCGAATGGAATTAGTCAGCTCGATTCTCACACCTGAATTCGATACAGTATCTTAAGGACTATCTTGGGAAACAAGTTGCTGCTTTAAATCCTCCTCCAAGGTTGTTAGATAACGAGATTAGAAAGAAGGATTACTTTGTGTTTCGTCTTTGCTTTTCGTTTCGATGTTCGACAATTTAATTCACAGCATAGAAAGTTGAGGGGTGGGCACATTACTTATTAGAACCCATTTTTGTAATGTTTCTGTAACATTTTTCCACATAAAACTATGATGTACTGTTTTCTCCAAGAATGGAATTCTCTGCTAGTAGTGCTTTATATATATATATATATATATATATATATATATAAATCATGTTTGTGTTGAACCATGTTCTATGTTCATTCACTCTCAAATTAGACACAAAAGACTGGTTGTACCTGACCTTTTGGAGGCTAGTGTATCAATTGATGAATCTGACTACAGTATTATAAAACTGTGCATACCTTTTATGTGAAGAGGAGATCGTTGATCAAATTACTTTCTATTTTGAAAGAAAAATATTTTAAATAAAAAAAAGTTAATTAACAAATTTAAAATTAGAAATCTACCATTTATTGTGACATAATTCCATGTTTTGGCCATTTACTATAAATACAATTGCACAAGTGTTTTTGTGTAAATTCGTGTCCCTTTCTAGCATTTTTTTAATCATTGATCTGTGATTACAATACTAATTCTGCAAATAATTTAGGATCACTTTACTGCTAAATGTAAACACTTCCTTCTCTCCATTATTTTGGTGAAATCAATGCCAAATACTACTGATCTTTTGTGTATGCACAAAAGAGCAGTGGAGTTTTAGGATTGACCATATGTTTTAAGCTTTATCTAAGTTAATTAATTTTTTAATTTCATTTTCAAAAAGAAACATCTAGTGTATGGAATTGAATAAATAATTGATTCTTTTTCTAATGTTTTTAAGATCTTATTTTTTAAAATTAATATTAAAAGTAATTTATTATATTTTAGCACATTGGCAAGTGCTTAAATCTTGGAATTGTTCATACAATGTTTAAATATTTTCGCAACTGAATAATTAAACTATTGCACATTACAATTAGTTTTATAATATAACTACTATCTAATACAATTGCAAAAGAGATATGTAGATGAAAGCAAGGACAGGTCAAGAGATTTTCACACCTGAAGCAAATTTTTTCTTTCATAACCTTTATTTGGCATATTAACTATGAATCTTTTTACTCCTCAAAAAAAATTTAAAAAAAAATGTATTATTGTTAAAGGTTTCATTTACCAAACAATTTTTTCATAAATAAATTGTTTGTGGCTTTAACATTCATGAAGAACAATTTGTTTCTTGTCTATTTAAACATTATTTCATATATGTGGCCCATTGATGAAATAGCTCATGGGATTCTTGATACCTTGTAAGTCTTGGAAACAAATTCTGTTGTTTCAAATTTTAGGGTTTCAAAATAAACAAGTCTATATGATGCAAAATAGGGAATTCATGCATTTTAAATATAGATTTGAAGAATCCAGTAATTCCTAATCATAAATGATTTGTATTTAGCCCATCAGTCATGAGTTAAGTCACCAATTTTGCTTTATGTGATGTATCTGCAAATTGTAAGTCATATTTGTGTGTAATGTACTTAAGCTGAGGCCTAAATCTGCAGTAACCATATGAGTCTTTAAACAGTGTTTTGCACAAATCAAGACATACATCTCCTCATACCCAGTATTGTTAGATTTCCAGTGATTCTCTCTATAAAACGATTCACAATTACAAGTAAAGAGTATGTCAGTTTTATTAAAAAAATTTCATATTTGTAGCTCTTCCATTTCCAATTTTAAAAAATAAAAACTGTCAAACATACTATAATTGTTAACTTTACCTTTTATAAAATAATGTCAAAAATCATGTCATTCTTGAAAAAATTCCAAATTCAAGGTTAACATTGTGTATGTATTATTTGTTTGGGATTGGTAGACTGACTTACTAAACTTTACCCTTTTGCATAGTCTGTTCTAGCACTCTTAATGATGCACTATTTTAACAATTTTTGTACAATTCAATAGTTATAAAAATACCAGTATTAGAAAAAGTATAATAATTTTTTAAAATGAAATCAACAAAAAAATTACACTAAAATATGGCCTTATGCCTAAATGATGTCCTGCAAGCAAATTGTTTTTGAACAGACCACAATTCTTTAGATCTGTTAGAATAAATTTTTAATTTTCTTTTTTTTAAATAAAGTTAGAGAAAGGAGCTATTAGTTGTTTTTAATATCTGAAAGCAAACAATTATCTTCTACTTTAAAATTAATATAATTTGGAAAAAAAATGTCTTTTTAACCCAAGAAATATTTGAATTTAGCAATACAGGCTTGTAGTTGAATCAAAGTTTAAAAATTTCATTAGTCAGATGGGAAACGCCACTGTTCTCCTCTCCCATTAATTAAACAATTTAAGATTCCATGCAATACTTTGGTGTTAAAATTTTAGCAGACACACACACAAAAAATTCATTTAATTCCATTTATATCAATTAACGTGAGGTAATATCCGCTTTTCTTCCTATAGTTTAATATTTATATCTCGTTTGAAATTACTTTATAGAATATTATGGCTTTGAAAAATTTATCTAGAAGGAAGAGAATCTACATTATTTCTTAGGAGCTAAATTTTAAAGATTTGCTAGAAATTTTTTGAGAAAAAATTAAACTATGCAAAGAATGCATCGATTTGTATCTTATAAAAGAAAATGACAATCTTTTAATTTTATGTTGAAAGAATATCAAAACATATTATCTTTTCAATATGTCATTTTTAATAGAATAAAAGATGGACTTTATGAGCATTGACAAATTCATTTAAAATATCTTTTCATCCATTTAGCTAGTATTATTAATAAAACGATTTCTTGATACCAAAACTAATTTAAATGGTAATTTTTAAAAGAAACAAAACTAATTTTTATTAATTTATTCATAATAAAATGTACAACCAAACCAAATCAATAAAAATTATTTTGGATTTTTGAAAATGACAATCAAATACATATCTCAAAAAGCTACAACAAATAACAATGTCATTTAGATAAAACAGATAGAATAGAAAACTCCACGCTGTAAGCTGGACAAAAAGTACATATCATTACTGACGAGTAAATGGATATAAAGCATCCAAAGCTTCATTAATGTTGCCCTTTTTGGTAACAAGAAGCCTTTCCAACCAACCACCTTCATTAGTGAAGCCCATAGCTTGCATTTTAATCAAAGCATTGATGATTTCAGGATCTAAAAAAAAGCAATGATTTGATATCATTACTTCTGTCAGAATAGCATACATTTGAAAAATATATTACATTTAATAGAAAGAAAAAAACATTTCAAATTTTTCTGAAAATCAAATCTAACTTCATAAATTGTTCAATATACATTGAAATTTATTTATTTACATAAATTAGAAATTAAATGAATATGAAAAAAGACTGATGAATAACTGACAGCAAATTGCTGTTCTCATCAAATGCTACATGCACTAAATATATTATTTATTAGATTGAAAAAATTTATAACTAAAATTATAAAATTACAATTTCAGCATCTGAATTTAACTTAAACAAATAACATATCTTCATATTTTAACACAGAAGCCCAATTTAAGTCTTTTTAAGACAGCAGTAAAAAATTATTTTCCTTGAACAAAATAAACATTTGAAAAAATAAATATATAAATCTTTTTGAAAAACGTTCATTAACATTTTAACACACATACAACATAAGTTTAAGATGCCAGAAGAAATAGCATAAAAATTAACTTACATAATATAAAAAGAAGGGGAAAATAAAAGCATGAATCAAATGGAACTATAAGAAAATGTTAATTATTTTGCTAATGCTATTTACTATTTAAATTTAATTTAATTGCTTTCTTTCTTTATCATCAATAACAACATTTCTAAAATTTTTCACTTTTTTTTTGGAAAAGAATTTCATTTTTTTTTTTTTTTGGATTGTTTGAATTTGGCCACATTTTTTTTTTTTTTTGCCTTATTTTTTTATATCATTAATAAAAACTCTTAAAATATACTAATTATCTATCAATTTAAATCCAATAATTTTAAGAATTAATGTCAATAATTCTAATCTAAATTCAATTTAATCACAAAGGAGGAAGTGGCAGCTGCCACAACCGTATTATATGAATTCATCAGCTTCATGATGGGAGTATGGTAATTTTTATCTCGTATACTGTGAGAAGAATCATATTTGTTTTATAATATTTTTATTCCATAAATTTTTTAGGGAAGATTCCTCACAAAGACAGAATTATTAGATTATTATTTAAACATATATTTTACCATTAGAACGTATCACATTTCCTTCTTCATGTTTAATACTGCTTGTTGCTTGGTATGGGCATTCTGGCTTAATATTGTTGCCACCCTGGTTTGGGCATTCTGGCTTAATATCGTTGGCTCCTTGGTTGAAGCATCCTGGCTCAACTGCTGCTTTCTCTAAGCTTGGGTACATGACTATTTTCTCAGTTTCTTTTTTCTCTGGCTCAACAGAATTCACTTCCTGTTTTTCAGCTTCTTCATTTTGAAGAAGTGTCCAACCTTCAGCACAAGCAGAATTGTCCTGGAAATAAATTAATATTATATTATATTTGTTCAGAAAAGAAAACATAATTAAGAATTCATATATTGAAATTTTAATATTCTAATATTATTCATGATCTAAAAAAATTACAGATGAAATACTTATCTCTGATACTGCATCAGAATATAGATAAAAATTAGTTAACTGTGAATAATAGTTTAAAAAAAAAACAAGATTACAAATATCTAAATAAGTTCTTAACAATAAAACTATGAAGAACATTAACCAATATTATTATTATGCTTGCAAATCACTTAAATGGAAGAAAAATATTTCCAAAATTCTAAATGAAACGATCAATAAGAAAAGCACATAAAAAAAAATTCAGGGGCGTGACATTTTAAAAATATTTTTAATTTATTTTTATGCTATTCTGAAAAATTTTATCAAATGTGCAGCATAATTTTTACCAAAAAATAAATAAATAAAAAGAAAACGGGACATAATTTAATGTAGCAGAAACTTGTGGTTTTTATGTTTGAACAAACACACACACAAAAGAAAAAATTTACAGGATATAGGAGCCATACTTAAAATTATAGCTCATTATTGTAAATCAAACTTTAATGAAGCATACACTTCTTTATTATGTAGTTATATATAATTTATATTAGATTTTTATGATGAACATATTATAGAATTACAAATTACACTTCATTAATGCATATTCACTATATAAAAACTAGCATAGTTGTTATAAAAACTATAAACAATTATGCTAACTTCAATTGAATATCAGACTATTTCTACCGCATTAATTTTTAAAAATACAAATCAATATTTTTTTCCGAAACATTTTTTTTAAGTAGGTGTATCTCAAAACATGCAATATTAAATTAATACTAATTGTATAACTATATCCAATTATTCATTTTACACCTTTTATCGAAATTAAAAATTAACTCACATCACTACTGACAGGTGACTTTTCTCTTTCTCCAGTGTCAGATGATTTAACTTCATTATCATCATTTGTGCATTCAGTTTCTTTAGATTTAAGAGATGTTTTTCCAGACTCTGCAAAGATTCCACAAACTTGAGCTGGTTCTACTGTTTCTTGCTTAACAGTTTCTTCACACTGGGGTTGTTTAACTTCAACTTTTTCTTCTGCAGCTGCAAGATTTTCATTCTGTTCAGTAGCATTGTCAGATGTAGAAGGCATTGGTTCACCCTCTTTTTTATTCTTGTTTTTACAACTTTTTCGGAATTCTCTGCTGCAACGTCTGCCTGGGCTAGTTTCCAACTTCACATCAATACCACCTGCGAAAGAAAATAAATATAATATTGTTAATACTAACTAACTGCCACATCTTTATAAGATGAAGCAATAATTTGAATAAATTAAAGAATAAAACTTTATATTTTATTTAAAATAATTTAATTAATGACTTTTCTTATCTTGAATAGAAATTACCCAAGAAAATGATTTAAAATTGAAGCTACTGAACCAAATGAATGATTATCTGGTAAGAGGTAGAAAAAATAATTTACCATCATACTCTCCATGTCTACTTAATAAACCTGGTTTCACAAAACAAATATTTTACAATATTCTTGAAATGCCATGTTTATTGAAGTTCTTGCAGACCTAAAATACTGCTTTAAACTTCAACAATAAACAAGGAGCAATTGGCAAAACTGATCCAGTTGTTGAGACTAAAATACATTATTAAAATAGTTTAATTTTGTAACATTTTTCAAGATTGAAATGCAGCAGACTATGGATCATGCATAATTTTTCACGGGGCCATAAACTTTAATCTAAAATGGAAAAATTATTAGGCTTTGAAGATTAATTCTTTGGTTTTTGTCAATATATTTAAATACATAAATGCGTAATACGGAGGAAAATTTATAAAGAAAAAGAACTTTTATTCACATATTAAAAAAAAAAAAGTTAAAACAGTATTCTTTACTTAATTTCTCATATTTCCATTTAAAAATGCCACTTATTACAAGTAACCAAAAAGCAAATAATATATGCAAGCAAATGTCTTTGATTGATATTAATGAATGTGTGATAGAAGTATCCAGAATAAGTTTTTTTCACAGACAGTTGTATGATTAAATGACTTTTTTTTTCATTTATTAATTATGCCCACGACAACTTTGAAAACTTTTATCAGAAGAAAAAATTTTACTGTCATCTTAAATTTAAAAAAAAAAAAAAAAATCTATTTGCTGACAAAAGTTTTATTATTGAATTATATATTACTCTTAATAAATATAATCTGCACATAAATAAATATATTTTTGATCTTTCATTAAGCAGAACATTAAAATAAAGTGAATAAATGCCACAACTAAAAATATACAAATCCCCTTTCCATAAGTCATTTACAAAATATAAATAAATAAATGCATTAACTGAAAATATATGAAATATTTTCATTCAATATGAATGGGAATATGCATGACAATATAATCTCTGACAATATGGTGCTGCTTTGTAATACAGTAAAAAAAAATAAAAAAAAAAAACTGAATGTAAAAAAAAAAAAAAAAAGTATGCATTTTCCACTAATTGATTTGGTACAATTTTACAATTTTGATATAAACATAATGTATCAAACGTCATCCATCAGGTTTTTAGCATTTTTCAATTAAAGTTGATATATGCCTTTTTTGAACTCAAGATATAGAAATTTATCAGAATTTTGAAGTAAAACATTTTGATGATTACAATACTGTATCTTTGTATAATCAAAATCCCCAAAAATAGAAAGTGATATTAAAAAAAAAAAAATCATTTTATTGTAAAATATATTTAGTAATATATAATTTCTCACAATGAAGAATTTATACTAAATATATTTTAGAGTCTGAGCTACAAACCAATTTTACAGCATTAAGATAAAAAAAAAAAAGACACAAAGTAGATATGTAGATTTTGTTTGCTTCTATAATCAAATGACATTGCCAGATAATAAATTTATTCATTCACACAAATACGCTTTTAACCTCTCGTATATGAGATAGGGTTTGTTTATGAAGCAGTTGTGAAAATTGCTAAATATCTTCAATTCTGTTTTCAAATAGAAAATAAAATAATTGAACCAATGAAAAACTTCCAAAATAGTTTTATTTGCAGTTTCTAGTAAACATTGAATAACAAATTTAATAGGGTGCTTAGAGCTATTAATCTTATAATCATATTTTCCAAAAAAAGAAATTAATATCTTTTGAAATTGCTCCTTATTTCAAAAAATAATTTGCAGGTGAACTTACTAATGTTAAAATAAAAATCTGCACAGAGGATGAATATAAATTACAGAAATAAACAACATTTTTTTTACAAAGGGAAAAGCATATTATGTACATTAAACACATATTTCTTTTAAATAATTTGGCACACTACTTTTATATACTTAGAACTCATTTATAAGATAAAATACCTGGCCAATTCTGCAAGAAGGAACCTAAACCTTCAGTAAACAGCTTCTCTGCAGCAACAAAATCTCCAGTCAACAGCTTATTAATAGCATTTCCCATGTCTTTACAGGGTGACTGTGCCTGACCTTCTTCAGAGGAAGTAGAACTAGCGCTCTGAGTAGGAGATGGAAAAGAAAACGATCCTCTTGCGGCATGACCAAACATGGATCTCCACATTCTACGAGATCCTAGAAAGGCCCACTCACGTGGAGCCTGCAAAAATAAGAAATAATAATAATAAAAAATCTAAATTCATAATGAAAACAGAATACCATTTTAATATATATCTCTATATCTTAATTTTTGAAAAATGAAATATCATTATTGGACATAATATATTTGCTCATATCTTATCAAGATGACAAGGAAAGATTCATTATATATATATTTCAAAAAATGTTTCAAACTGAATCATATAATATATTTCTCAGATAGAATAATGAAACTAAAAATTTAAATATAAATAAAAATTAGTATATTGCATAAATCACAAAAACATAATAACAGTTTTAGCCTATATTTATAATTTCATCTTTTGTAGATCCCCTTAGATAAAGTTTGGAAAACGAGTCCCTGATCTTTAGAATGTGGTTTTCCAGAATTTACACTTTTCTTCAGATTACATCATTTTTTTTTCATCTTGAAAAGCATAAAAGTGTGATTATATAATATAATCAAAACTAATAAATATATAACTTGAATCTCTATTACTCATCATAGTAACCGATATTCCACATAAACCACAAAAATAGTCAACAACATTATACAGAACGAATTCTGATTGCTATATAAAACATAAAAAGTATGACATAAAAAAATCCTAGTAACCTCTCTAAAATACTAAGAAATAATGTGACCCATTATTAATTTTTAAAAAAAGTTGCTGAAAATATCTGCTATATTTATAAAGAAATTTTCACAGTATTCATTATTACACAGTGATATATATGTAACTTTTGATATAGTAAGATGAATATTTAATTATTTTTATCACTGAAAATACATTTATGTCATAGGAAGGCTATAAGCTCCAGCCAACAAATGTATCAATAATTTTAAAGTTATTTAATCAAAAATCTATTCAAAATTTAAGTAACATAAACAGTACTCCAATTGAGATATACATAATCTGTAGCATGAAATACAGGTTTGTATAACCAGTTTATACATTTTTAACTTCTTTTAAATATCAAACACTTATTAAGTAGATAATAAAATTTTAATAATTCAGAAATGTATAATACATATATATATATATATATAGAAATTTTCTAGTTCAATTTTAAAACATGTCTTTTAAAGTACCCAAATCTCAATTTGTAAATTTTACTTTACTTTCATTGTATTTACAATTCTACTTAAATTTTTCAAATTAAAAAGATATTTTTTGAAAAAAATTCAAAAATTTATAATTAAAAAATATTAATGGAAATGGAAGGATAATTATATAAGTAAATACATATTGTACACATTCATTTAATGTAACTGTTTACTTTACTTACAAAAGAGGGTTTCACGAGCTTGACCATGTCATGGTATGGATGCTTGTTAGCACTATGGCAAGATGAACAGAGGTCAAAATCTTTGCATTGAAGGCATTTATAACGATCCCCACAAACACTTCCATTGCATGCATCACATACTACATGTGGATGTACTTCACCAGGAGCCTTAGGTTCTTGAGCTGATTTAGTTTCAGCTTCCTGCATTTTGGGAATAGTTTGGCCAAAACTGACAAAAAGCTTCAGCAAACCATCATCAGCATTTGCTAAAGCTTGAGCAAGTTCGGCATCAGATGACATAAGAATTTCATCATTTTCTGAATCTAAAATAATAATAAATAATATTTTATAAGCATGGTAACAGATTTTTTTAAAATTATCAGAAATACTTCTACAATGTATTAAAAATAAACTATATAATTTCCAAGATAAAGAAACTTGATCAATCCATAGTATATAAGTGAGTAAAAATACATAATGAATAAAATCTTTTGCTAGTATAAAACAATATAAAATGAAGAAAATGTTTATTCTATTATTATCGAACTATACATATACATTGCAATTCTAGTATGCCTAAATAATATAAAATTAAGAGTTATTATTCTATAAAATGCTTCATTGCAGATTTATAAAATGTAATTTCTAAAAAAAAAAAAAATCTATAAACAAAATTTATTTTTTCTAGCAACATAACAATTCAAAACATTAAATGCTCATTTATATTTCTAAAATAGATAAAAATATCAAAGATTTCCACCAATCAAATTTTACATGATAAGTTAATTGAAGAAATCAGTTTTTTTCCCCCCAAACTTTTATCTAAAAGATATTTCTATGGTAGCAATAAAATAATGATTCAAAATAAGTTAATTGACAGCATAACATGTTTTATTCCTTTAGTTATAAACTAGAAAAGAATTGCAAAGTAATTATTAATTTTATAAGAAATATTTTTAAAATATTGATCATCCCAAAAAATTTCTAGTTCTAGTTGTCTAGTTAAAATTTCTAAATTTACAGACAAGCTAAGTGCTTAAATGATTATTTAAATTCATAAAAAAATTATTTTTATAACCTAAAATTTTTTAACAGAAATATTTATTGATTTCACTTTTATTTTTAATATATTTTATCATTTTTTTAAAAAGTAACATCAGATATAAAACTAAAAATGTACTTTATTAAAACCATACCTTTCCATTTTATATCAAAACTGGCAGTTGGTAACTGAAAAAGAGCCCTGATTTTTTCCTTCAGCAGCTGAAAAGAGCTGACTACATCACTGCCAACAGCAAGTCTACGAATCTGTTTTTCATTTTTCCCATCAACAAGATAGACCTTAATGACATGAACCATTTTGGCGTAATCAGTAGATCTGAAAAATGAAAATAAAATGTTATATATATTATAGAAATGAAATATTTTCATATGCCTCTTAAGAATCAGGAAAGCTCACAACAAATCAATCTATTAAATAATTTAAATTAAAAAATAATTCAATTACAAAATAAAGATCACATTTATTAAACACTGTCTTTGGTAACCAGCTAGTTGGTTAGCCACAGCTTTCATGTGAGAAAAATTTCAATAAAATTTTTTAAACATAGTTTGGTCTAAATATCCTTCAATAAATTATTTAAATTTTTAAATTATGATAAGACATAATTTGTACTATCTAAGAAGTTTAACCCTATTTCATTCAATATATGTATCTTTTCTCAATCATCTTCATTAAAATTTGTATTTTAATCAGAAATGGGAAATGCTTAAATTTCAACTAATCAAGTAATTTATTGAGGGGAAAAAATCCTTAATTAAGTATATATAAAGATAATGAGTAAAATCTTCCCATATCGAAGTTGCATAATGTTAAATAGGTTTTCGTAATTTTAATAAGTAATGTAATCTTGAGAAAAATTTCTGTTTACTGATTCAATAAAAAAAAATTGCACACAGCAATAAGGAAAAAAAAAAAAATGAAACAATGATTTAAAATAATTTTTTTCAATGTGTGTGTGGGAGGGGGGCAAATTGTCATATGGCATAGCTATTAACAATGGAAAAAAATTACAGGATAAAAAAAATAAAAATGAGTAAAATTTAAATTTTATTATAAGCAAAGAAATATATTTTTACACATTATATTTATATTTTATAACATTTATCACAAAGAAAAAATTGTACACACAAAAAAAAATGACTCTTCAAATTTTTATAAAATTTATATTTGTGCACATTTAGAAATTGAAATAAATTAAATGTCACAACAAAATGCTCCTAAGTGCATATTTCCACCTTCCAATGAATGTCACAAAAAATGCTCCTAATTGCATATTTCCACCTTCCAAAGAATGTTTGTATCAAATTTCATAGTTCAATATCAAATAGCCTGTCCCATAAAATAAAAAAATGGACACTTAAGACACATTCTCTTATTATCAGAAGAAATTTTAAGATTTTCTGCATCTTTAAAATTCTTTCAAGACAGTTCAAGCAATCAAATATTTCAAGGGGGAAATTCCCTGCCAAGTCCCCAAGCATTGGGATCTCCGACTCGGTACCCAAACAGCATCTAATACAGATGATTGTAAATCAGTCTTTCCGTTGATGGAACTAACTGTGTTGAGAATCAGCATTGCAAGTTTGTAACAATATGCATATTTTTGACCCATGACCAAATGCCCATGTTTAGCAAGCTAGCAAGGAAAAAAAGAATGACACCTAGATAACTGATATGTATTGAGTTAAAGGTTTAAAAGAAAGGAATGTAAATTTTTAAAGGAATTTATGCCTAGAAATGGTCAAGGTAGGCAAACAGATTTTAACTTATATCATGCACATTAAAGTGGAGATTATTTTTATTATTATTATTTTTAGTTTTAAGCGAAATCAAATACCAGTTTGAAAAATCAAAATCATTTTAAAATAAAAAAACAACATTCTTAATCTTTTGATAGAAAGTTCTATATATTCAGAAAAAAGAATATGTGCTTATTTATAAGAATTAAAATTTAAATATAAATTTAGTATATCATAATTATTTCACTTTGGCAAATTATATTCATATTATATTTAAACAAAATGAAATTTTGATTTGAAAATTTTTGGAATTATGTTAATATAACAATCCATTAAAACATAACTAACAACTGTTTACATAACAGCAAAATATATGGACTTAGGGGAGAAAAAATCAATAATATGAGCATAAATTTTTGCAAATCATTTTTAATTAACATAAATCAACATTATGTTCTGTTTTAATTTTCATATGAAATAAAAAAAAATCTTTCTGACTATGTTCAAATTTTATTGTAGTAATTTTTACTCTTCATAATAAATTTAGGAAATTATAATAATTTCTATAACAATTCTAATTTAGCAATTATTCAGCTTATCCACATTTCCAAGGAAAAAAGGCTCTGGACAATCCTACACTACTTAAAATAAATAAACAAAAGGATTCAATTTCTAAAAATATAAAGAAAAAAAACTTACTCACTATTATATCAATTAAAAATAAAAATTGTACTTAATCTAAAAAAATATACAAAAAAATATAAATAAATTTCATAATTCTTCACCAAACCAAACTCTAACAAAAGAACTTAATGAGGATTCCCTTTTTCCTTCTTTATAAATAAATAGTCCTGCACGCTTTTAATTTTTAAATTATTGCTTACATATTTCAGAAAAAAAAAGTTTAAAGAATGTCTCTGATAAGTTGCACTTGATATTTGTAGAAACAGAAATTATTTTACATTGGATGAAGAATATCTTTATAAGAAATACAAAATAATGATGAAAAGTTCTATATCTGCTAAATTGCAGCTTTGAATTCTTTATGATTGTGGACTAAAGACATGTTCTTTAACTTTTTAATGCATTAGTTGTTTTCTGTTAATTCTAAATAATGTCTCCAAGTCAGCAGATACACTTTCAAACTTGGATTCAATACAAAACTTAGGAATTAAAAATTCCAGTAGCTACATTATAACTGAAAATCACACTTAATAGCCAAAATTAAAATACTGAAGGCCCTAATTTCTTAATACCCAAAATGTGAGCAATATAAATATATGTTCTTACATAAAAATGTATGTTTATATATACTTAATAATAAGAATATGGTTCAGACAAAAATTTAAGAACTTTTAATTAAATTAATTAATAAAATAATAATTTTTGGGTTCAATACACAAATAAAACTTCTCTATGAGATATTAAAGGTATCTGCAGATATTTGAAAATAAAGAAGACATTTTTTTTAACAAAATTTTAACACGTATTCCTATATGATTCTAGAAGAGAAAAAGAAAATAAAGTCCTTAAATGTAATCATAACAAGTGTTTCAAGCAAATATTAAGCAATTAAAAATTTATTAAAAAGTCAATAGTATTAAAACTATTCATTTAAAATAAAATTGGGCTTAAAATTTAGACAAAATCAAATGCGGTATCGGGTTTATAACAAAACGACTGAACTTTCAATATAGATTATAAAAATTTCAAATAATAGTTCATAAATTTGTTATGATCCCAAGCAATGTTTAAGTGACAAAACTGGTATGCACTATTTAATTAAAGCTTCCAATTTAATTTTATTCTACTTATATGTTTCTATGCTAATCTAAAAAATACTGATACAAAATTTGTTTATTACATTTGAGCTATGTCAAATTTCACAGCTTTACCATTGTTTTTTATAGAATGGTTTATAAATTGTCATTTAAAAATTTGATCAACAAAATACGCTACATTCAGATGACAGATAAAAAAATACTCTACCGAATTTCGTTTTAGAGTTAGATTTCTCTACGTTTTACCAATAAATTTTGGCAAAGAAATTTTTAAGAAAAGAAGGTAACATTTACAAGGAAATGGCCGTGAAATATTATTTTTAGATGAAAACATCAATAAAGTAAAATGCAAACATACTTTAAAATGCTATTAATCATCAAAGGAAAAGAAACTTACCCGTTTGTAATCAATTTCGAAACCAAAACAAAAACACCTGTTCGATTCAAAAATGTCTAACACAATGAAGGATTAGCAAATATTGTGTTTATATAATGGAGGAAAATGTTTCACAAGATGATGTAAAACTTCTACAATATTCAAGAAACTTCCTTGATCCAACTATCTTAGTCATAAACTGGTGTCAAATATGCATTGGAACTGAATGACGCAGCTATTTGAAAAACTACGGGTCACGATCGATATAAACAGGTAAAACAAATCAATGCGTCATATTCTGTTTACCAATAAAAATTTTGTTGCCACTCAAATTTATTTTCTTCATTTCCTAATGACCACTCACATTTAATTTATTTGTTTCTATTCAGAAAGCTTTAAGCAGAAAGAGCGAAAAGATAATTTCTTTTGCTAAAATCCTTGATTTTCTTATTTTCAAAGATGCTCTTGCAGAACTTTCTGATGAAGGCTGAGAGAAATCTCCCAGCCTAATGAAATTTGATTTCCGGTCTGATATTCAGAGATCATCAGTGCTCAAATTTCAGCATCCATTTGATTCGAATAATATCAAAAAGTATTTTTTTTTTCAATTATTATGACTTTGTATCTTTTGTAAGTAAATGTTTTTAAAAGTTTTAATTACATTAATTTGGATGTTTACGGCCGTATTCACCAACCGTAGTTAAACATCAGTTGATGATTAAACGCTGCCCAGCGGTCAAATCGGTATTCTCCAGACCAAACTGATTGTCGATTGTTCCCTGTTTTACCCCATTTTTTGATCCATGGACTTCCGCTGATCAAATTTGATTAACGGTTTTCCGCATGCGCAGTTCTCAAGAAGGACAACTATTACATTAGTTTTCATTTTCAAACAAACATGGAGGATTTAGATGCATTGGAACTATTGCAGTTGATACCAGATAGGAGGTCGCGAATAATTTACACTGACAGAGTTTCTGATTTGGATTTGTTAGATGAATATGATTTTGTTTCGAAGTACAAACTTCCCCTTAATTCTGCTGAATGCATTTTATCTTTGATGAAGGAGAAAGTAAGCACCAATATTTTACGAAACAGTGCTGTTACTCCTGAAGAGAAATTGTGTATTGCCTTACGGGTTTTTTTTTTTGCTTCAGGAAGTCATCAACAAATAATAGGTGATTTGAATCAAATTAGCCAGTCATCATGTTGCCGGACTATAAATGAAGTATCTAGATGTATAGCTGAAATGAGGCCAAAATTCATTTACGTACCAAAAAATGAATCTGAGCGACTTGGGGTATGTTTACATTAATCTCTTTTATATCCTTCATATGGGAATCCCTTTTTATTATTATTATATCCGAGTCGATTTTTGATTATTATTTTCTAGAATTAAAGCTAGAATCTGTCATTTGTATTATTCCTTGAACATTCAATTTTTTGAAGCAAATGAATTATAATTAAAAGAATTTACTAAACTTATTAATACCTTTTAGAAAACTCGTCAAGTTTAGTACGATTAAAATGTTTTTTGTCAAATGATTGTTTCTTAAAATGCTTCCATTAAAAACTTTTTATTGCATATTTTCTATCTGGTTAATCTAATGACTTGCTAGTAAAATAAGTTATTTCATATCTATACATATTCATATCATTTTTAGTCTTATAGTTTTTTTGCCTAATAGGAGGATGCTCTCCTGTATCAATTCTGTGTTTTACTAGTTGAGTCCTTCCAAAGTCCTCAGATGTTCGAGAAAATAAGTCCTGGAATTCTTTTATCAACTGTCTAGCAGCATACCTCTGTTTTTCATCTAAATCTGTATCCTGCAGCAAATTTTGGACTAGATCGTCTGAAGAAACGTCCTGACTATTGCAGTTCCGGTCTATACAAGTGACAGGAGTGCAAGTTGCTAGTACCTCTCCTTTCTGTATAATCTTTGTCTTATCACTGATGTTAGCCACTCTCACTGGGATGACTGAGTTTGAGAGGTCCACTACCGACGAAGCTACCAACACTCCCACTCTGGCACGGCCTGTGTCAGGATAATCCATTACACCAAATCGGAATTTTCGGTTATCTGCTACCAAACCGGGTATTACACATTCAGTCCTAAGCGATAAGGAGATGTCAATTTTGGCTATTATTTTCTGGCTGAATTCCAGTTCAGCGTGTAGTCCAAAAAGAGTGATGTCTTCAAATTTTGAATTCATTCTACTATTTCCGAAATCCAGTTTAAAGTCGCATTTCCGCAGAAAATATAGTCCGAGAATGCAAGGGTCGGTAATTTCTGCTACAAATGCCGTATGGTGGTAGTTTATATTTCCAAAGCGTATAGCGAGGTTGACTTTCCCATGAACATAAATCTTATCTCCCGTCACTGTCTGTAAAGTAATGTAGGGCGGCGTCCAGATTATGTTAAATTTTAATTTTCGTGCCAGATCTTCTCTTATTATGGTTACATTGGCTCCAGTGTCGACAACCATATTGCATTAGATGTCACCAATTTGTCCTATCACGTAAAGTCCATTGTCACCGGCACTTATGGATGAAATATGAAATACTTTGAAATGGGGCTGTTGACTATTTCCACCACTTCTAGAAACCCGACCGTTCTTACGGACGTGTCCGGCTGTACCACAAGTCCAACACCGAATTTCCGTACATCTGCCATCTTTGCGCTCTTTTAACCTCCGAATTTCTCTTCGCAGATCGTCAATCTTTTTTACGAAATCAGAGTCCGAATCCGCAGCAGAGACAGCTCTGATTGGGTATTGGTCCTTACGTGTGGCCTGCTGGGCAGTCTCTATTTTGTGTGCAAAGACTAAAGCAGATCCTATATCTTTGACATCTGCTAGTCTAAGAGCCTTCTGTGTTTTCGGATCTCGCACACTATCGATGAAGTGCTGGAGAGCCAGATCTTGACGTGTCTCAACCGGGCAATCAGAAAATGCTAAATGGGAAAGTCGCTGAATGTGGCAGCTAATTCCTGCAGACTTTAAGCCGCTTTTTGATAGCGGGACTTTAACTGCAGTCGGCTGTATTCTTTAAGTGCACTTCTCTCCAAACCGCAACTCAAGTGCACTCTATAGAGCTTGGAAATCTTGTCTTTGCTCCTCTGTAAGAGGAGCTATTGACACTTCCTTGTAATTCTTGTAGAAGAATTTTGAATTAATAATCAGCATCAATGTTACATTTTAAAGTGCCTTTATTGGCACTTCGTTTTAATGCTTGTAGAAGCTGTGACTTCTCCGTCAGAATTTTCTTTTTTAATTCATATAATATGTTACTTTTCGAGACAAATTTGAATAAAATAGATTTTTGTATGCAGAAGTTCTTTCTTTTAATTTTGCATATTTTAAAACATTCTGAGAAGTGTGTAAAAAACAAAGAAAATAGATTAATTGGGATTTGAAAATTTTAGAATTTTAAAAACAAGTGTAGATAACAACTTATCCGAGTTAATTCAAATATCTACAAATTATGATGCAAATATAAAATTTTAAAAAAGAGGTTTTCATTCAAAAAAAATTATTAACTTAACTGACAGTTTAATGTAACTTATTAGAGTAATATTTAAGATGATTGCAAGAAAAAAAAATTTTGTGAAAAATACTTTTACTTTCTTGAAACTTTTTCAATTTGGATCATCTTTCATCATATTTTAAATATAGAAAGAGATTCATTGTTTAAATACACAAGATCCTGAGTTGAAAAATTTGCATATGATCCCAATATTGCTTATGACCTTTAATTGAAATAGGTCGAATGGTTACTGAATGCAGTTTTTGCAAGGCTCTTAAATGGAAAGGTGAATCCAGTAGCATGTGCTGTAATAATGGTAAAATTCAAGTTCCTTTGCTACAAACACCTCCAGAACCACTCCTCACGCTTGTCTCGATTGATTCTCCTGATGCAATTAATTTTCAAACTAACATAAGAAGATATAATTCATGTTTTCAAATGACTTTATTCGGTTCAGGACGAGAAATTAGAGAGCTAGGTTTTATGCCAACATTTAAAGTTCAAGGACAAGTTTGCCATAGAATAGGTAGTTTACAGCCACAACCAAATGAGGAGCCAAAATTTCTTCAAGTTTATTTCGTTGCTGGTAAAGAACAACAGGTTGAACAGCGCTGCAGGAATGTAAGAGACCTAAAACCAGGAATAGTGTCGCAACTACAAGAAATTCTACATCGTCATAATAGTTATGTTCGAAGTTTTAAATGTGCAATGGAAAAAATCACGCCAGAAATGAAAATTGTCATTCATGCAGATAAAGTACCCTCCGGTGAACATGAAAGAAAATTTAATGCTCCGACAATATCAGAAGTTATTTTAGCTGGCGATAAACATGGCAGTCGTGATATTTCGTTAGAGTTGAGGAGTAATGAAATAAAAAAGATAGCGGAAACTCATCGCGCGTACGATTCATTACAATATGCATTAATATTTGGCAAGGTGAGGATGGATATAACTTTGAATTGCGACAAACCAATCTTTCATGTGAAAAAACGACAAAAAAAATTTCAGCAATGGATTTTTATGCATTTAGGATTATGTTTCTTGCATCAAATTTCAACATTATTTTAAGGTGCAAAGAACTTTTTCAACAATTTGTTGTAGATATGTATGGTAAAATTGAAATCGAGCGACTACGATTTATACGTTTGAATCATTTGAGAGATGCTATAACTAATGACGATAATATAAAACAAATTGGAAAACCAACAGTTTTACCATCTACTTTCACAAGAAGTCCTCGATACATGCATGAAAGAACTCAAGATGCCATGACATACGTTAGAAATTATGGAAGCCCTCATTTATTTATTACCTTTACATGCAATCCACAATGGAGAGGAAATTACAGATGAATTGATATTAAGACAAAAAAGCCATGATAGGCATGATATAATATGTCGAATATTCTATTTGAAACTGAAATCGCTCATAAATCTTATAAACAAAGGAAAAATATTTGGAGAAATAAGATGCTTTATTTATACAGTTGAATGGCAGAAGCGTGGACTTCCACATGCACATATTCTTCCGTGGTTTCAGAAAAAATGTTTTGCTCATAAGATTGACGACCTAATTACTGCTGAATTGCCAAATCCTGAAACGAATCCAATATTATACAACGTTGTTAAGACACAGATGATACATGGGCCCTGTGGGAGCATTTACCCTCTGTCACCATGTATGAAGGATGGAAATTGTACAAAAATGTATCCAAGAGATTTTTTAAAAGAAACACAAACGGGTCATGACGGATATCCACTTTATCGTAGATGGAAACCTGAAGACGGAGGCCAAGTAACAATAAAGAAAGTTCGTGGCTCTGAGGTTGTGATAGAAAATCGATGGATTGTTCCTTTTTGTCCATTGTTATCAAGAGCATTCAATGCACATATTAACGTCGAATACTGCAGTTCCATAGAATCTATCAAATATGTGTGCAAATATATAAACAAAGGTTCTGACATGGCTATATTTAATTTAACAAATAATGACATTCAGTACGACGAAATTCAAACGCATGAAATAGAAAGATATCTCAGCAGCAATGAAGCAGTTTGGAGGATATTGGGGTTTTCTATTCACGAAAGGCATCCCAATGTTGTTCATTTAAGTGTGCATCTTGACAATGGTCAGAGAGTTTACTTTACAGAAGAAAATGTTTTAGAACGAGTGCAAGATCCACCAGAAACTACTTTAACTGCATTTTTCTCTTTATGTCAAAGTGATGCATTTGCTCTATCTTTATTGTACCATCAAGTGCCTAAATATTATACTTGGAATAAAAGCAACAAGAAATGGGTTCCTAGGAAATCTGGACAAACTGTGCCTGATCACCCAGGGATTAAATCAAGTGATGCCCTTGGTCATGTCTACACCGTTCACCCAAGTAATTCGGAATGTTTCCATCTAAGATTATTGCTTCATGAGGTTATAGGCCCAACATCTTTTTCTGATTTAAAAACATTGAATGGAATTGTTTGTGAAACTTTCATACAGGCTTGCGGACTGAGAGGGCTTCTGGAAGAGGATTCTCATTGGAAAAGTACGTTAGATGAAGCAGCTACAACGCATTCAGGGAGAATGTTGCGAGATCTATTTGCAGTTATTCTTCACACTTGCTGCGTATCTAATCTTGTACAGTTATGGAATTTACATAGAGAAAATATGTCAGAAGACATTTTGCATAAAACAAGAATTGCAGTTAATAATATGGATTTAGATTACAATGATGAAATATTTAATAGCGCTTTACTTGCTCTTGAAGATAAAATTAAAACATTGGGAGGTACAGATTTAAAAGTGTTTGGACTTCCAGAGATACACCGTGATATCAATAACAGTTTAAATTATGAAATAATAAGAGAGACACGTTACAACATTCATCAACTAACATCATATATTGAAACAAATGAACCTAATCTGATTGACGATCAAAGACTTGCTTTTGAAAAAATTACATCTGCAGTTTTTACAGAAACTGGTGGTATATACTTTTTGGATGCTCCAGGTGGAACAGGTAAAACGTACCTAATTAATCTTTTATTAGCAAAAGTTAGACAAAGGAATCTAATTGCTCTTGCAGTAGCTTCCTCTAGCATTGCTGCAACTCTCTTGACGGGCGGAAGAACAGCTCATTCAGTCTCCAAATTACCAATAAATTTATCGTTTGTTGAAAATCCAGTTTGCAACATCTCAAGAAGTTCAGATAGAGCAAAATTGCTTAAGAAGTGTAAATTAATTGTATGGGATGAATGTACAATGGCACATAAGTTGGCATTGGAAGTTCTTAATACAACTATGCAAGATATTTTTCAAAATAACAAGTGCATGGGTGGCGTAACTCTGGTTTTATCTGGTGATTTTCGCCAAACTTTGCCTGTTATTCCACGAGGCACAAAAGCAGATGAAATGAATGCATCGATAAAAGCATCTTATATATGGAAAATGTTCAAAGATTTGGATTGAAAACGAACATGAGAGTTCTTCTTACAGGTGACATTTCCACCGAGTAATTCGCTCAGAACCTACTTCAGCTCGGTAATGGAACTATGACAATTTATAGTGAAGGATTGATAGCTTTGACAAATATTGGTAACATAGTAGCAACAATCGAAGATCTTCAAGATAGAGTATTTCCAAATATCGAAAGTAATTTTCGTGATATTTATTGGCTATGTGAAAGAGCTATTCTTTCTCCAACGAATGAGGGAGTTAAGACGATAAATTACTATCTGTTAATTAAATTACCAGGTGAAAATCAAATATTCAAATCTTTTGACACCGTAATTGAAATAAATCAAGCAGTTGATTATCCAACAGAATTTTTGAATTCATTGGAACCATCCGGTGTACCAACACACAAATTAGAGTTGCCTGTTAATTAGATAAATTGGTGCACCTATAATGCTTTTGAGAAATCTAGACCCACCAACTCTTTGTAATGGAACAAGACTAATTGTGAAGAAATTGTTGCCAAATGTTATTGAAGCAACCATATCTACAGGCCAATCAGCTGGGAAGGATGTCTTTATCCTACGAATTCCTCATATACCATCAGATGTCCCATTCCAGTTTAAAAGAATTCAATTTCCAGTTAAACTGAGTTTTGGTATGAGCATTAACAAATCTCAAGGCCAATCTTTAAAAGTTGTTGAATGTTAGATTTACGAAGGCTTTGCTTTTCACACGGACAACTATATGTTGGTTGCTCGAGAGTCGGTGATAGTAAAAATCTGCATATCCTTGCACCACAAGGAAAAACTAAGAACATTGTATACAGAAAAATATTACAAGAATAAATAAATTAATTAAATTTGAATATGACAAAGAATGAGAATAGTAGTAAGAATTCTAAGAATTCTTTTCAAAAGGACAATAGTATTTAAAGATGCTACATCCTCTTTTGAAATATTTTATTTATACTTATTGGGTAATAAAACCTACTCTTAGTTTTGTTTTTCTTTTCACGCCTTATTTAAATCTGTTGGATGCCTCAAGTGGGTGTAATGTTGAGTAATGTTACAATAAATTCTTATTTTCTTTATCTTACTGTTCTCTGGATTCGTCAAGTGCTAACTATGAGGCGATATGAACTTTAAACATTCCCGGGAAGACATTTTATGTTAAATATTTTATAATCTGTTTGGACAATGCTATGTTGATTCAAGTCCTTTTTCCTGTTGGATGGAGGTGGGAATCCTACTGGATTCTTTTTATCTCATTATTTCCTGGATCCGGTTAGAACTAGGTTAGTTCTGGGCTTTTGTCATTAAATTGTATTTATGTTAGTTATATATTTTTTGTATATGCTTATAGTTTTAAATACATAGTTTTTTTAAGTAGTTTTTTTTAACCTGTTTTCGACCGATTATTTTAAACGATTCTGTTTATTTTCTTAGTGTTTGATGCATTTAAAATTAAACATTGTTAATTAATCGATCTGCTCATGATGAATCTGAAAAATTTGTTGAGAAATTATTGTGATATTACATAAATTAAGAAAGATATTCTTTAGTGCCCATAAGGTTTAAATGCTCAGTGACTCTATTTTCAGTAATAATATAAAAAAAATTCTTTGTTTCAGTAAAAAATATTATTATATTAATTTCAGATTAATCATTTCTACTTTAATTTAAAGCATAAATTCTACCGGTGTAAACTGAAAATTAGAGAGATACTTATTACATTATGACTGAATGCCTTTATAATATTATGACTATCAAAATTTGAAGTTTTAAAATATTTTGATGAAGAAGCTATTAAAGTAGGAATTACATAAAATATTTAATTATTAAAATTTTAATGAGCATTAAGATTGGCGAACCGGCTGGTCGCCAAAGGCGGCTAGTACTTGAATAATATCTGTCACTTTATTATATTAATTTCCAATGATGTTTTTAATTATTCATATCTTCATGACAATCGTTACTTCCTGAAATCATAAACCTATGAGTCAACCATCTAACTAAATACTGTTAAGTCAGCATATTTTCCTTTGTTGATTTTCGTTTTCCCGAGAAGTCGCGATTCTTTTCCTTCCTCGGTTTTGTATTGACCTTAAAAATTTCTTTTTGATTGAGGGAGACATACGTTTTATATAGAAAATATAATTTTTTTTTCTTTAAAATCAGTACCAAATTTACGACATAGTTAAAGTTTTTAGGTTCAGTTATTTGTACGTTAAAATTTGATTATCGGATTTGAAAAATCTTTTTGAGATTTATGTTCAATTCTTTTTCTCAAACTATTTAACGGTACGTTGCCAAAATATTAAATATGTTTTTTTAATGGAAACGAAAAAGGGAAAAAATTATTCTAATAATTTGTGTAAAGCAGGTGTTTTTATTAAATATTTTTTTTAAGCAAGCGAAAAAGGGAAAATATTATTCTAAGAACTTCTGTAAAGCAGGTGTTTTTATCAAATATGTTTTTTAAAGCAAGCGAAGAAGGGAAAAAAATTATTCTAAAAAATTTTTTAAAGCAGGTGTTCTGTCTTAGAGACGCCTTTTCCCTTTCCAGCTCTGTTGGCATGGAGACAGGCGCATGCGCAGTTTGTCTAGAATTTCGATACGTTTCTTTTTTTATGTTTACATGTTTTTTTAAAGCAAGTGAAAAAGGAAAAAATTATTCAAAAAATTGTGTAAAGATTGAGTATTCAAAAAATTGTGTAAAAATTGAGTATTCAAAAAATTGAGTAAAAAATTCAGTAAAATTATTCAAAAAATTGAGTATTCAAAAAATTGAGTAAAAAATTCAGTAAAATTATTCAAAAAATTGAGTAAAACAGTGAGTATTCAAAAAATTGAGTAAAAAATTCAGTAAAATTATTCAAAAAATTGAGTAATTATTCAAAAAATTGAGTAAAACAGTGAGTATTCAAAAAATTGAGTTCTTAGTAAATATGTTTTTTTAAATGAAACGAAAAAGGGGAAAAGTTATTCTATAAAATTGGGTAAAGCAGATGTTCTGTCTTAAGGCCTTATCACACGGCCAAATACCGTCTACACTTTCGTGGACAAACGCGCACGGAAAAATGTGTGTAGTGATGTCACATGGGGATTTTCTGTATGGTAAACCTAAAACACAGGTGTACTTTATAGCTAATTTATCGCTCTTTATTCGCTTTTTCTGTTTGGTGAATATCTGTAGATTACACATTTCGTTAATGGGATTCCTGTTCATACATTCCATACATTATATCCTGAGATATATTGCTGTTCCATCAATTTTGTTAATTTTTCAGTAATAATGACAGGTTTACGTACAAAAAAATTTAATAATTGCATAATGTATCTGTATTGGTATTTCATAGATTAAATTGTGAAAATCAAATTGAACACAGAAATATGCTAAAAAAGCGATTTTGTGAGTTGGATGTGCAATTAATTTTAAAAATAAAAACTTCACTATTATTTACTTCCCTATTCACAAAGCATTAAACAATAACAGAATCATTCATATTTTGCAATTCCCTTAAATGTACTATATAATGTGCTGAACAATATTTCAGCGGTAAAAAAATAAATTGATCCTTATTAACTTTCACAACAGCAAAGAATTAAATAATTTTTCAACTGTATGGAAGATGTTAATTACATATTTTAGAAATTCAAAAATTATACCATTATTTAAAAAAAATTAAAGATTTAATCTGATCAAATACAGTTCACATAAACATTAATAATTCTTTTTAATTCTGAAAATAAATTTTCTTGGTTTTATTGAATATCTACGGGTGTCAATATCTCTTCGTCTTCTGATAATTATTGTACGAATTTCTTCGTGTAACATTTGTCTTTAATAATGAATATACAGTGGATTCCAAATAGCCGGCTTTTGATGAATAAAATCGATCAAAACCCATTTTTTATCACACGACCATAGAACATTTTGGAAATGTGTTTACAAATTAGTTTCATATTGGCGTCAATCGCGCCATTCTTGGCAACTACGTCAATTCAACCAAAGCCATGCACGATTGGTTGAATTTCGTTTGCAAACAATCTTTCCGTCACTATCGTCTACATTTTCAAGCTGGTTGAAAAAAAGCTCACGATGACGGAAAACTTTCTTGACCGGTTGCCTGCGGGTAAAAACGGAAAATTGTCCACGAAAGTGTAGATGGTATTTGCCCGTGTGATAAGGCCTTTAGAAACGCCTATTCCCTTTCCAGCTGTGTTGCCATAGAAACCGGCGCAGCTGTTTATACTTTTATTTTTAGCTATGCCGGCGTCCTGGCATAGGGGTGGCGCGTCTTCCCCATGATCTGGGCGTCCCGGGTTCGAGTCCCGGTTTGGGCATGGTTGTTCTTCTGTTGTTCTATCTGTGAGATGTGTGAATGTGCCCTCCTGTAAAAAGGGGTTGTGCAAGCGAATGAGTGATGCGTGAGTGGCAAAGTCGTACTCTTGGCCCTAGTTGGCGCTGCTATAAAAAATAAGAGACGTCCCCCTCAGGCTTAAATCGCTGTCTTCGTAACAGTGGGCTTGTCAGTGGCAAGTGCCATAAGAAACAAACAATGTTTAGCTATTAAAATTTTATAATGTCTAATTAGAGTAACGGTGAATATCAGGGTGCTCGTGTTCGTCGATAAATGTTAATTTTTTTAATAACATGATTAATGAAAACAGAGTCACTGGGCATTTAAACCTTATAGGTACTAAAAAATATCTTTCTTAATTTATGTAATATCTCAAGAATTTGTCGACCAGCCCGTTCGCCAATCTTAAGGTTGGTTAAAATTTTTATAATTAAATATTTTATGCACTTCCTTCTTTAATAGCTCCTTCATTAAAATATTTTAAAACTTCAAATTTTGATTGTCATATAATTCATTCACAATATTACAAAGGCCTTCAGTCATAACGTAATATGTATCTCTCTAATTTTCTGTTAGCACCCGTAGAATTTATGCTTTAAATTAAAGTGGAAAGGATTAATCTGCAATTAATATAATAATATTTTTTACTGAAACAAAGCATTTTTTTATAATCTGATTACTGAAAATAGAGTCACTCAGCGTTTAAACTTTATGGGCACTAAAGAATATCTTTCTTAATTTATGTAATATCTCAAAATTTTCTTAGATTCATCATGAGCAGATCGATTAATTAACAATGTTTATTTATTTTTTAATTTAATTTTTATGTTAAATACAAGTGATCAATACTTTTCAAAGAGGGGTGTGGTTCAAATCCTTGATACGATCTTACTGATGATATTTCGATTACAGGTTTTGGATCACGATAGAAAGCAACAATCGATACGATATCACTGAAATTTGCAGGAGTAATGACTTTACTGGAAAGTAACAAGCGATACGATCTGTCCAATGGAAGCTCTCGAAAGAAATCTGTGATTGGATTGAAAAGTGAACGGACCGATTATTAGAATTATCGTATCGTATCATTGAATTGCATATCACTGAAATTTATCGGAGCGGTGATTTCACCGGAAAGTTCGAGGCTTCACTGGAAATTGCGAAGTCACCGCTCCACTTTACGGGAGTGACCGATATTTGTATTTGATATAGGGATGACGAATATTTTCAGAGCGGTTATTACGTAACCAATATCAAAACGTTACAAATACAAGTGATCAATACTTTTCAAAGAGGGGCATGATTCAAATCCTTGATACGATCTTACTGATGATTTTCGATTACAGGTTTTGGATCACGATAGAAAGTAACAATCGATACGATATCATGAAATGTGCAGGAGCAATGACTTTACTGGAAAGTAACAAGCGATACGATCTGTCCAATGGAAGCTCTCGAAAGAAATCTGTGATTGGATTGAAAAGTGAACGGACCGGTTATTGGAATTATCGTATCGTATCATTGAATTGCATATCACTGACATTTATCGGAACGGTGATTTCACCGGAAAGTTCGAGGCTTCACTGGAAAGTGCGAAGTCACCACTCCACTTTACGGGAGTGACCGATATTCGTATTTGATGATGCGCTATTATATACAGATCATTTTTAATTGCTCGTGACATGATTGACTTTGATTACATGTACTCTGTTTACTGCTGGCGCCATCTATTGGTAGAATATAGGACTAAATTAAACATTTTAAAGAAATGACATATATTTTTAACTCATCTTTTGCAGAAAATGGTTCACTCTAATAAATAAATTAAATAAATAGTTTTGAGAAAAAAATTTAAGAAGTAAGCTGAAACAGATAAATTAATTCAATCACACGTTAATTAAATTAGTAAATTATGTATTAATTACAATTAATAAATTTTATATTTAATATTAAGTAATAATTTTTAATTAATAATATGATTGAAAAAACAGATATTTGGAACGCATATTTAAAAATAATAATATTATTTGTTATTCAAAAAATCGTGGATTATGTATCTCTATACCAATGATCATTGGTTGATGATTTGTCATTGATCATGGGTTGAACGATCCGTTGTTTAGCAATATGAAATTGACTAACAGTGTGATAAAACAATTCATTCATTTTTAAGTAATCTAAAAATTTTCATATGTATGCAAATACTCATACATTTATTGAAAGTCCTATTATAAATTTCTGAAACAAATTCATTACTAAATTTATGGTAAATGATCATAATAATAAGAAATATTAATTGTAAGATCAAAGAAATATTAGTTATAATAAAGCGGTTTTATACATGAAAAAGTGTAGAGGAATAAATTAGAAACATTTTGTTATAATTTATTTTCAAAAAAGATTTTTTTTTTTTTTTTAAATTTTTAGAAGACAATTTTACGAAAAGAAAAATACAAATCGTAACTGTAGCATTGACAAATGCAACGTAACTGTACCTGAGATTTTCTGAATCTGGTTTCTCTTTTGACAACGACAAGTCACCAGAAGTGTTTGGGAGAATATGGCTGATTTTATTAATGAAACTGTGCAAGAAGTTGCACGGAATGCAACTGAAAAGCCAAAGGCTTCAACAGAAGGAATGCTTATAGCATATTCTAGTTTAGTAATTATGGCCTTGCTGCCAATATTTTTTGGTGCATTTCGTTCTGTTAAATTTTTAAAGAAACAAAAAGTGAGTACTTCATTTGTGATTCTTGATGTACCATATGCTAAATGTATTTCGTTATTTTTTCTCCATCTGTTCATTGCTAAGGCATATATATTTGCACATTAGTTTATTTCATAAATATCCTCCTTTTTTTATATTAAGTGAACACATTATTGATTCGTTTTTGCCTTTCGTCGAAACCCCAAAGATCCGTAATACCGATTATTTTGTAGTCATCATCATTTCTATAAGTATGCTAATATTATTCTGACATTATAAATTTTAAACGTAAAACATAATTATCGTCAGTTAGCATATAACAATTTTTATAAACCTAAATATACAACTGTGATCTGGAATCGTAAGTAAAAATTTGATCTTTTGATTTGAACTTCAATACGTTTCATATCTTAGGTTACTGCAGTTTCATAAATTATGTTATTGAATTGTATTATACTACTGTATTTATAATTTAGTATAAGGTTTGTTTTGAAATATTCGTATTATCAAACTGAAATAAACTATTTATGAGAATGAAGCATTTGCTTTATATTTGACCTAATTATGAAGATAAAAATTAAGGGAATATTAAGTGTGTGTTAAATAATAGTAATATCAATTTTTATTTGTAATTTCAAAGTATTTAAAATGGTTATATTATCACATATGTTGAAATTCTATTGGAAACTGTCATTTAATATTTAATTAAATATTTGGTCAAATGTTGGAATAAGTTGCAATATTTTTGTACATACTGTTTTCAGATTATCAGAAAATTGTTGAGTGCTGATCTCTTAGTTTTAATTACAGGCTGGAGGATTGTCAATCAATTAATATAGAAAACTGTTTAATTTCTCTATTTATGTTGGATTAACTATATTTATTTTTGGATTTATTACATTGATGAAAGGAGCATTTTGATGTAAACAATTAAAGAATATCAATGAAATAATCTTATTAATTTAAGTTGTAAAGATGTTTGCATTTTTTTAAATCTAAAATAACCAAAGAAATTATTAAAATTCTGTAGAATGACTTACATGAACTGCTCATCCATGACTGAAAAATTTTCATAATTATAAGCCATTTATAAATAATCATGCAGTTTGATAATCGACCAAAATCAGAAATGTGCGAAATTTGTCATTTGTATGAACATAAGCAAAAAATTTTTCCTATGCCTTATATCAGTTTTGAAACTATAAATATGTTAATGATCAATAAGTGTGACGTGTAACAAAAGGATGGAGGAAAAAATTTAATAGATATGGAATAAATTAAATTTCCACAAGAATATTTGTCTTCTATTGAAGATAAATGAAGAATGGGTGTGGTCAAGGTCTTCTGTAAAACTGGCTTTTCTGAATGCATGCAATTACTTTTAAGTAGAAAGATTAACATTTTTGATGGCTCAAAAAATTGCATGCTGTTTTATTAAGTATATTTCCTTGAGAGCAGAATAGGCTATCAAATAGTGAATTTGATTGCTGTTTATAAAATACTTATGCCTTGATCAAATGCTTTGAACTTAATTTTCGTGGTTTCATTTATTATAATTTTGAAAAAAAATTTCATCAGTTTGTGAGCATATTTATAATTTAGCTTTTTTTTAAAAAAAATTATTAAGAATGTTAAAACAATCATGTAGTCATTTTAATTATTTTTTATATAATATTTTTACATGTGTAGATTTTATTAAAAAGTAAATGTGATTTCAAAACAACTAGAATAAACAAGGTAAAGAAAAATTATTTTGCTTTGCAAGGTGGAGGATACCATAAACTACAATTTTTCATGTATTTGAGGGTATGTTATTTATGCTCTAATAAATTAAAGATATTTTATTAACTTTTAGCTTGTAGAAATTACATTATTAAAATATTCTCTTTTGCATCAATTCACTGCAAAACTGGTTGTAGTTTTCAATCATGTATGTGGTTTATTTTGTCTTTTTTACACCCTTGTTAAAAATAATAATGAATTGTATTGAATACTTTATTTTAGATACATTTGCAATGTCTAATATAAAAGATGTTGTAAAAGAAATTTATTATTTCGGATTATAATTTAATTTACCGTAAGTTGCAAATTTTTCTGTTTTGTTATTTACAATATGAGTATTGTATATTTTTTCTATTAATTTAAGGATTCAGGTGAAAAACCAGAAACGATGTCTAAAAAAGATGCTGCTATGTTTCCTGTTATTGCTAGCTGTGCTCTTTTAGGACTGTATATATTTTTTAAGGTATTTTTTCTTTCATTTTAATTAATTGTTTTTATTATATGAATACATCTTAAAATTATAAATGTTATAAAAATGGTGAATTCAAGGCATTATTAAAAAAAAACAAAAAAACTCTAGGACCTTATTTTGAATATCTAACATGTGCTTTCTTTAGTGTAATATATATATTATATATACACTCGCATACATGCATATTATGTATTCACATTAAAAGTTTTAGATGTATAAAATGACAGAGTTATGATAATTTCCTTCATCAATAGGAAATAATTCTTTACATCCTGGTTGCATTGCATATTATTAACTATCTGCCTAACTTAATGAAAATATTTTTAAATAAGACTTTTCCTGGACATTCTTCACTGGTTCTTTAGACATAATGACAGTGTACTTTTTTATCACTTGTTCCTCATTTAAATGATAGTGTAGTAGAAAGTTTTAATATATATAAGTTTTTAAGTAAGTATCTCTTCAGCAGTTAATTTAATAGCCTATTGGTTATTAATAAAATTAGAGATTGATTCCTTTTGAGTATTTATCGCTTTGGTTCTCACTAGGGTAGTAGCTGATATGGGATATATTAGAGAGTAGGGGATGTAAAATAGTCAAGAGGATTAGTTAGTTGTCCATGGAATACTTAACTAGTTACAAAATTAATGTAATAACGTGCATGAATTATTAAATTTACAAATCAGCGGCTGTTATGCAATAGATAACAATCAATTCTGTATATTAAGATGCCAAGTGAATTGAATATCTCAAAGAAATGATACAATATGGAAGATTCAATGTTTTGTATAATTATAGAACAAAATACAAGAGGCAGTTGATATTTCAGAATGAAAATAGATTATTTCGTAACAAATTCGTAAAACATTTTCAGTCTCGGCAAACTTTTTCTTTTGGTAATAGCCTAGTTTTGTGTTCTTATTTCACGAAGGTTAGCAACAATAAAATTAGTTACCCACCATTATATTAAAATTGCGAGATTTATTGATCATGATTGTTTTATTTAAGAATACTTCTTATTGAAACTTTATGGGTCACAATTTCTGAATCTCCTTTGAATTCTGAAATAATGTTTGCAAACCAGCTGTGCGTGTCTGTATTTTAGACAGTAAAATTCAAACACGCAATGTCTTTGGCTTCTGAAGACAGCCTACAGCTTTGCTAGTTGTGGGAACGGGGGGAATCTAGTAGCTTTGCTTGTATACTAACATAAGGAATTTTTTTTCTTTGAATAAATAGAACATGCAATGCCTTCAATATCTGTAGAATGTACCGGGCAGAATTTTTTACCTTAAAAATAATATGCTACAGCTTTGCTGGCAGCAGGGGTGTTTGTGCTCCGGGGAAACCCCGGAATTCCGGGGATTTTGAACTTTGATACCCGGAAATTCCGGGGATCGTCGTTCAAAAGGAAGTAGGAATAAATGAATTATTTATTTTGATCTGGGTAATTTTGTTTGCTTTGAAAGCAGAAAACGCAAGGTCAGTGTGTGTGGTGAAAACTTTTCTTTTCTTTCTCCAAAGGCAGTGATAATGCGTGAAAAGGGGGAAAAAACTTCTTTTTTGTTCTTTCCTTATTGCGAGTTATGACTCATTCCCCCGGTTCTCGGACATTCTCTTCTGGATTCTTTTCGGCAAGTAGGCGCGGTAGAAAAAAAAGGGAGAGACTTCGTTCGACCAGATGTGCGATCACGTGACCTGGGTTCAAAGGTCTTAATTTTGCAAAATTAATGGTTATTAATTTTGCAAAAAAAAGTAATTAATTGAACTTTTATAATTAGGTCATTCAATACTTCATAATCGTAATTTTTCATTTCTCCCCCCCTTCTCGAAACTCCAAAATGTCGGTAGTAAGTCCGTAAAAGTTTCAGGGGATTTTTTGGGGTCCCACAAACACCCCTGTGGCAGTGAAATCAGGTACTTAGTAGCTTTGCTAGCTCATTCAAGTTAAGGATTCTGAGAATAACCAGAACTGCATGTGGAAAAATGAAATCACCGGTTGCTAATAGCTTGGCTACTAGATGCTTTTCTTAAGATGACATTTGAAGGAATAAACGCACTTACTCAGTTACACTAATTCTTCATTTAAGCAGTGAACCATTTCTATATATATATATATATATATATATATATATATATATATATATATATAAACAGAACTTTTTAATGATGCAAATGTATTGTTTATGCTATATATATTTCAAAATGTAGACACTGAATTCACAAATGCAATATTCCTCTTAATATTTCTATCCCAAACATCAGACTTGGATTATTGAACAAGTACAAACTTATCGATTAATCACGGGAGAGCCATGAAAAGAACAATAAATTGCAAAGAATTCAGCAAAAATCATAAACAGACAATTTTAATTGCAATAAAATAATTTAAGAATTGAAAAAGGTTAAATATTATTTGTTCATAGTTCACTTTAAAAATAACATTGAATGTCTTATGCAATAATCATGAATACCAATATTAATATTAGCAGTAATAATACTTTTGATTATAAAATGAAATTTAAATTCTTTAATGAATGTTTATTTGAATATTTTTAATTCTCATTTCTAAAAAAAATGATGTAGTAGATATACTATTCAGAAAGTAAAAAAAAAAAAAAAAAGTAAACAAATCAGTTTTAGGCTTACTAGGAAATTATTCCACTTGCATTTTTTTATAATGTGTGCTACAAACTCGGGGGCACACTAAACTATGACTCAACCCTTTTTCATTATTATTTCTGATTGCTTTTGTTTATTTTTAAATCAAATTTTTTTTTACTGCATTTGTAAAATATTTTATTTTTTATTTTGCAATTCTGAATAAGCAGACAAATAATATACAACAATATTTTAATATCTGATATAGTTAATATGAGAATACATTCATATATATATATATAGCCATAAAGAAATGCACTCTTTAATATATTGGAAAATGGTAACTAATTGTGCATTTCCTCTCTATAAACTATTAATTTTTGATATCTCAAACACCTTATATTTAAGAGATGAAATTTAATTCATATAATGATGTTTAGTTTTGCATAATATTGAACTCATTTTTAGAATTTTTAATTCTTAATAAATTATTCATTGTGTTTTTTGAATTTTAAATATTTGGTAAATTTGATCAGCAGGGTCTTACTTTAAATCAAGTATTAAAATATTTATAGTTTTTAATATTGGTATTATTGAGCATATATTTAAATGTTTTTCTGTTAAATAAGCTATTTTGATATTGTCTTTTTTCATTTAGAAAATTATTGTAGGTTTTTTTGTTTTTAATTAAAATAATCCCATACATATAATTTTTTTCCCCCGCAGATATTCTCTAAAGAATACATTAATCTTCTCGTCACTTTGTATTTCTTTGGTTTGGGTGTCTTAGCTTTGACACACATATTAAGGTGAGTGCTTTCTTTAATTAGATAATCCACTATTTTTTAAAAAAAATTCTATAATTTAAATATTTATTTAAATTATACAATTGCTCAGGCTCAACTATTTGTCTGATTTTACCAATTTTTTTTTTTTTTTCATATGAAATCTCATGATCAATAGCTATATCTTCATTATCATTTGTCCTTCTCTTCCTAACTCTAATTTCGGGAGAAGTAAAAAAAAAAAAAAAAAAAAAAAACTGCTTTTCTCTACATTCTTTACGTAGAAAACAATAGAATTTCCCAACACAACCATCATATCTGTTTAGAATCCGAGTCAATGCTCACAAATCTGAAGTGTATCATCATTTTGTGAATAATAATGTGCATAACATCATGAAAAGTATTTAAATTTAATAACCTATTTTAAGCATCTTAAAAGTACTTAATTTTGAAGAGGGGGGGGGGAGTTTTTAAAAAAGAGCTTAGTTTTCTGAAGAAGTGCTTGGAAAACATTTTTTTTTTACTAGATGTGCAAAAAAGCATTTTTTTTTTTTTTTTTACTAGATGTGTCAAAAAAGGGGGGGAAAAAAAGGAATTTGTAAAAAGAATGTGTTACAAGAGTTTAAGGGATATTAATACATTTTAAAACAGCATTTAGTGATCTTTTTTCTCCCACTCTATATGCTTATTAATATAGGAATACAATTATTCTGTGTATTGAAATATTGAAACAGTTATAGACTGTGATAAATTTTGCTATGACTCGAAAATCATTCAAACTGTGTAATTTTTTGTGTTTTAAATAGTAAAGAATTTTAGATATTTCTAATGTATGTTTAATATTTTATGGGTTATTAATAGGAATGACATTAAAAGCAGCTCCACTGATTTGCTTGGTTTGCTAAATAGGCAAGTTCTACCCAACAGAGGTGGTCAAAGATGATGTGCTTAAATTTTTACCAAATCATTTTTTATCTACCAGTTGAAAGGGACATAAAATTATGAAAATCTTTAGAGGAATTGTTTTCTATGTAGTTTTTTATAGATGTATACATTTCAAAAGAAATAATTACCCTTGCCAGTGAAAAAGTTTCAAATCATCTATTTCTTTAATTAGGTTGATTTTAAATTTAATCTGTCTCAAACAAAGCATTAAAATATATAAGTAATAGATGTTATTAAAAATTTTAGTAACTAACCTTTACATAACATTTTGACATTTTTCATACTACTTTCGTCTCAAAGCATATTTTATAAGCATATTGGAAGCATATTTATATGTTTAAATATGAGAAAACATTTACTTAAAATATTCAAAAATAGATGATGTTTTTCATCCCATCAAAGATATCCATTGGTACACATCATAAAAAAAGTTTTAAGTTTTAATCAATTTAATATGAAATTACAAAACAAGTTTAACCACTTCTTATGTTTCATTAAAAAAATATGATAAATCAGTTCATACTGATAGTATATCTCAATGATATTATTTTGAATTAATTGGGCTTTCATTGTGCTATGCTTTTTTTTTATTATGTGGTGCAGATGCAATTTTCTTCACCTGCTTCTATATGTTTCAAAGATCATGAGGCTTTGAAGCCTATTTTAAGCCACTGTAATGTGTATAATTTTTAGCAGTTTAAAATGTATTAAAATTTCTATTGCATGCATATATTGACACTAGGGATTGCAATACCGGACCAAAATTTCAATACCGGTATTCGGTATTTTATAGATCTTAATACCGGGATACCGGTTTTAATACCGGTATTAGAAATTTTAGAAAAAGAAAGAAAACAAGGTGTTTCTTTGTTTTATTTGCCAGTTTTATAAAAGTGTAATATCACAAAAAATAATATGGAACTTATAAATTATAACAGTATATAAAGAATCACAAAAAAGTAAAGAAACAACTTATTTATTTAAATCACAAAAAAAAATTGTAAATATCACTATTCAGTCTGTGGTACTAATACAAATTTTTGAAATATGATCTTAAAAAACATAATGCATCAGTTGTACTGTCATTAAAGCTGAAAAGTAATTTTGTGTAAAAATTACCAGCTGTCGTAAACGCTCTTTCGGCATCTACGTCTACGTTCTTCAGATAGTGATTTGTGCTGTTCTTTCATGATTGCAACATGAAATTTATTGTTGCATTAGCTGTTAATAAATTAAAATCTCTCCGACATAATGCCTCTATAGTCAGTTTTATTGGAAGTAGAACTGGTATAGTTCAGGATATTAAGACGAATTCACTGTCTGAAAAAATTAATTTGCAGGTTTAAGTTGATTATTTATTTTTGGATTGGATTTCTAAATTTCAAAAACCGTTCCATCATTAGGAGTAAACTGTTCCAACGTGTCTTAGAATATATTATTGACATATATTCTGTTTTATTTTCAGTTAGTATATATATTTTTAATATGAATTTTTTTGTAGGGGAACGTTTAAATATCTTAACAATTTTTCGAACTTTATAAATTATAGGAAGCAATTCTTGATGGGTTAATATTTCATCCTCATTAGCAATATCTTCTTCCACAATTACATTGTCATTATCTTCATTGTCAATATCACTCTCACTCTTACTCTCTTCAATGTCGGAATCCGAAGTTTCTATATCCACAATATTTGGATTCTTCTATTCTTTATTTTTTTGGTATATTTGGTATTTACTCCTAATTGAAATCCATGAGCAAAGCACAATTGCTGATTTGCACCAATCAACATTCCAAATTTTTTCATAACTGTTGCTCCATGAGTCGTTATAGATACAATATCTTCTTTCAGGGATAATCCATGTTTTGCTAATTTAGATTTAATCAATTAATTAAGCCATTAATTAGCTAATTAATTTCACCATTTGGGGAGACATAAAAACAAAAACGTATACTATTTTGCTATGTTGGCGATCCCTGTGGAGACAATTTAAAATATTTCTAGTAAATACCGAAAAACCGGTATTTAAACTTGTGAATACCGGTATTACGAAATTGTAAAATGGCTCAAAATACTGGTATTCGGTATCCCGGTATACCGGTATTGCAATCCCTAATTGACTCTAATAGATCAGAGCATAATTTCTGAGATATAAGCAGATTCAAGCTCATTAATTTTTAAAATGGCAAAAAATTTAGGCATAAAAATTATTTGATAGTTTCTTCTGTTTTTCTCCTTTTCTTTCTATCTTTCTTACTCAAAATTTAAAATTATAGTGATAATCTGTCAGCACTATTTGTTATTGATACATTAAGTTTTTTGAACTATTGTGGAATTGGTGATTGATTATGCTTTATTTGTATAATTCAAATAGATGTTTGTTTTAGGAAATGCTAGAAGTCTTCTTCCATTCCAAATTAAAATTTTATCAAGGATTTGTCCAATTTACTGATAATATAACTCTTCAATGTTTGTAACGCGTGTACACACACACACACTCGCACACACACGTATGAATTCTGATCAGTACCTCATAAATAAATTTTAAATCCTTGTTCTCTCAATAAATGAAGAAGCTCGATTGAACCTCTTAAGAAATTAATTTGGATTTTGTTGTATTATCCTAAGAGTATTTCAATTAAGCTATTAAAAGTTGTTCATCACCAAAACTTTTTTAAAGATTATTTTCACAATGATTTGATTTCATTAATATCTATATACCATATTTATTTAGACTTAAAAAGAATCTGTTAAAAAATATATTAAGAATTTCTTGAAATATTTTAATAAGGAATAAAATATTAATTGATTTTTTTTTTTACTACCTCCTCTAATTTTTTATTCTGTTGTGATATAAATATGATGAAAAAATTTTGATACCCTCTTCTAAAAGAGTCTTGGTCTGGCTATGTTTTAATATCAGTACAGACACATTTAGAAATAATGTTTCCATCCAGTAGTTTATCAATTTAAGATGTGTTGAAAATAATCAGAATTTTTAATATTCTAAATGACAAGTTTTTTTGGGGGGGGAGGGGGGATTGCCATTTTCATTGTCATTTTATTTTTATTTTGTCAAACCAAAGACACATCCTTTATTTTGCTTTAGAATGTGTTGGACAAATACAGAAAAAATGTTAAAATTACTGGACGAAAAATATTAAATTTACTAAATCAAATATTAAAATTTTAAAAAATATATATTTAAAATTAAAACAATATATACTTTAAAATTTTTCTTTCAAAATCATTATTATAAAACAGGAAAATCCTATGATTAGAAAATAGTGAATTTATGTAAGCCTGCATGTACAAAAGTTTTTTTTTTTTTTTTTTTTTTTTTTAATAGCTAAATTGCTTCAAATGTACTTTGTTTTTTTCTCCAATTTCTCACTTTTTGTACCTTGGCAAAAATGCAATTCTTCAAAGTTCATAGACACGACTGAATTTATCTTATTTAAACTAAACCCTTTCAGTAATAATATTAATGGTATTAGCATTGTCATGTCGACCAATTTTGATGAATGTATCTTATCAAGACAAGATTAAATATTCTTTTAATTGTGAATGGAAATAATACTAAAACTTTCTGATTAGTTAGCTATGCTTACAAAGTGAAAAATCAATTGACAAAGAAAAGTGATTTAGGGGAAATTTGGAAGAGATTTGTATTTTGCAATATCCCTCAAATGTGAAGCAGAGAGGGGAGACCTTTGCTAATCTACAGGGGGATTGTGAACTTTCATATAAAATTAAGATGAAATCAGTCAGGTGGTTGAAATTGAGGCATTCTGTTGTTGGTTTCCTCACTTCTTTAATGAGCCTTGTAGTAAAATAATATTTTTGAGATTTTTCTTGAAAAAAAGCTTGGTGGAGGACGGATGTCATTTCTAGGTGTTATTAACTTTCATATGAAATAAAGTCAAGAAAATCAGTATTGCAGTTATAGGACTGGTTTTGCCACTTATTTTAAATAAATATGTTTATGACAAGCAAGTTGCTGATTGTCAAAAGCAACTAATAAATATAATTTTATTAATACATAATAATTGTTTTTATTTTAAAAACTATTTGAAATAAAAAGTATTATTTTTTCAATTATCTGTCTTTTCTGTTAATTTTTTTAAAAAGTGAATTGTAAATTATACTTATATTTACATGTGTACAATTAGCATTAAACAATATAAGATATGCACTAAAGTGTAATATTCATTAATTTTGGTGATGTGAGCTAAGAAAAGATTTTTTATTAAATGTACTTGTGCTCATTATAGATCTGAATTGTATTTATGATGTATTCATTTCATATGAGGTTTCCATTAAGGGTTTATCTGTAACAAATCTTATTCTGAATGACAGAATTTTATTATGTTTAAAATTTATGAAAATTTTGACTTAAGAAAGTACATAAACTATGTAAATGTGAATGCCTTGCAACATATTGAATTTTACTATTAATAAATTTTTAGAAAAAATAATCACATTCGACCTGGAAATACTTAAACATAAATGTTAAAATTTCTTTATTCTCTTTTTATCAAAAGATGCCTTAAAAAAATTCAGTTTTTTTAAAAATAATGTTAGTTTATTAAATATCATAGACATTTGAAATATTTTTGATATAAAAGCAATTTATATAAAATATTCTAAATCTTCAATCCATATTTTTTTTAAACATAGTCCCTTTGTTTCAAAGTTTGTCCCAGAAAGTTATCAGACTCAGCATCATCTTGTGTATACAAGAGGACTAGGTGATGAAAAAGAAGGCAAGTAATTTTTCTTGATTTATGTAATTTTTAGAATTATTTATATAATATGTGGAATTTTAGTTAATGCTGTTTGAAAGTTTAATGCTTTTAGATGTTAAATTTGTACTCTTTATCATTTTGTTTATTAAATATTTAAAATTTCAATAAATTTTTATTTTCTGTATTCATTCAATTTCTGTTATTTGTTTCAGGAGACATGTTTTAAAATTGTTTTTTAAATTGTTACAATGTAAAATAATTTTTTTTCTATGTTAATAATGTTGACCATGTGTACTTTCCATTTTCTTTTGTATTTGTGTGAGAGAGAAAAATTCTGGTAAAAGAACTCCAAAGGAGTATTTTAAATGATAGCTTTATTTTTCTTCTTTATGATTAAGTGAAAGGTAAATTTTTTAGCTGTTTTTAAAAGTTCATTGTCAAATCCATGCTGATAAACTCTAATTATACATGCATCATAACAAAGCGACTATCAGACAGATAATATAGAAATACATTCAGAGCTTATACAACTTTAATAGGAGATTATCCCAAATTTTAGCTGAACAGTTGTTTATTTTAGTCATGTGATTTTTAACATGATATTGTGACTTGATATTAAACAGTTAGTTGTAAAAATTGATCTTACAAAGCATGGGAAAGAAAGCATCCTAAATAATTCAGAAGTTAAAATAAAGTTGCAAGCAGGTTAACAGAAGGTAGATGATTTTGAGAATATGGATAATTTAAAGCCATTGCATATATAATTTAGTAGCAGTAGATTTGCAGATAATTTTCTCTGCATATTGATTTTAAATACTTTTACATTTGTTTCGACTTAATAGATTTATTTTATTATTTCCACATTACTGCACAGTCAGAAATCATCTACTGTATATTAAGTACTTTTCAAATCTGCTCCCCCCTTTCTCCCCATTTGCCATAATCATGTACTGAGTTCAGCTAGAAAATTAAGATGAAAATGTGTATTTTAAGTTAAACTGTGAGCTTCTCTAGATTTAATAGTCAGATCATTAATCAATTTTTTTAAATGTATTTGTTGGTAAATTAGCTTTACATAAAAGTAAAAATGTTGTGTTATATTGAATTAGTCTTGTCTTTTCTCTTTCATGTATAAAGATATATCCTTCTACTTAATTAGAAAAATATATATTTATATGAATTAATTATAGTTATTATATTTCTTTTAAATGAAAGAACTGTTCATTCTTTATGGAAATATTATTTATTTCAGAACTTCTCAACTTTTCCTTTGTTACTGGAGATATTATTGCACTAGGATTGTGTACTATTGTTGGTGGAATCTATTTGTGGAATAAGGTCAGTGAACTTTAAACTTCTTATAGGCCTTAATTGTATGTATTAAGAAGTGTAATGACATTGGTGTTCTTTTTTTAAAATAAAATTTGTTTTTTTAATGTCACTATGATAAACAATGAATATAAAGATTACTCGTTTTCATATTTCCAGGTACACATGTTAAAAGGTATCATCATGAGTGTTTTTACTGTATGATGCAATAAAATTTATCGTATTAAATTGATTACATTTCCTACTGTCAACCTTTATCCATAAAAGCATGATTAATATTAGATGTAATTATGCATACTATTTTTAAATTCGTTATTAAGATAAATTAATTCATTTTATGTACATAATTTTTTTTCAAAAGCTAGAATTTAAATGTGTTCATAAAATGCTGTTATATAATTACTGTGGATTACAGATAGGTAAATAAGCTGTTATTATAATTTATGAATTCTCTTTTGCAGCATTGGGTTGTTAATAATATATTTGGACTGGCATTTGCTTTAAATGGTGTTGAATTCCTCCATCTGAACAAAGTAATCATTGGTTGCACTCTTCTTGGAGGATTGTTTGTTTATGATATATTTTGGGTAAATAAATATTTCTTTAATATTTTATTTATATATCCTATATTTGATCTTATCACATATACACTTGAGAGGTAATTTATTTAGTTGAGAAAGATTTTAAATCTGTCCTGACCCTGGTTATAAAATTTTGGAAAAATAATGAATAAGATTAATAAGTGATGTAAACATAGATTTTACTGTAAAAATTTTTACTAACTGTAGCACAGATCCTGATTCGGGGATACCTGTCTATCTAGAGCAATTGATTTATATATATAAAAAATCTTTAAAGAAGATTGTTGAATTTCTTATAAAAAGCAAAAATAATTATAAATGTCAAAAAAAATTATTTGATAAGAAATTTACATCATTTAAAACATTGTAAATACAAAATTTTATATTTTTTGTGCAAAAATAATAACTAAACCTAAAGTATGTAAATTTAAAATAAAAATATAAATGATTCCATTTAATACAAATATTTACCAATTTAAAATTAATAGCTAATGTGTAAAAAAACAAATTTTTATTATATTGAAATTTTCGAAATTTAAAATATAAAGTAAAAAATTATAAAAATTTTAAAATTTATTTTAAAGGAAACTGCTTGAAGTAAGTAGCTGTATCTATTTGCCTCACACATAGAGGTGTTGTGTGTTTTACACATTGATCATGTTTTCTGCAAAGAGTTTCACTTGCCGTATACATAACCAAGAGGATTGCTAAGAAAGTGATACTCCTATATGAGAACATTTTAGAAATGTCCATTTTGTTAGATTCAGAAATGAATTGAAGTCATATAAAAAGTTATGATATTGAGGGTAAGAGGATCAATCGATTTTGTTGGAATTTTAATATTTTAAAAACTTAAGACAATTTCCATGATAATTTTTTTTAATTAGGTCATTTTAAATATAAAATTAACCCCATATAGATAGTCATATTACAACATTCTGTCATCTCTAAAATCAAAACAAACTTCTTAAATCTCTCTCCTAAAACTTCTCTAAAATCAAAACATGCTACTTTTTAAGTAATTTTTTGTTTCACACTACAAAATTGCTGTTAAAATTTTAAATAGATTTTTTTTGTACTAACATTCTAAGAAGTTTAATAGAAACTAGAATATTTTATCCAGACTACTTTAAATGTTTTTTATTATTATGTAATCAGGTAATTTTTAAAAATTACTTTATATTTTTTAAGCAATTAAATTTTGACTCCTAAAGAGTATTCCATGACTATGGCATTTCTATATTTCAAACATTTTAAGAATAAATTCATGATATTCTGCCCACAGGTTTTTGCTACTGATGTTATGGTTACTGTTGCAAAATCTTTTGAAGCACCTATTAAATGTAAGTATAATTTCATTTTATTCAGCAGAGCTTGGGTAAATATAATGAATCTTTATTTGAAACTGAATTATATTTTAAAATTTATCCAATAAATGAATATCAGTACTCTTAATCTTCAATTGTTTGCTTGTTTTGTTTATTTAAAATAATTATCTGAACTTCATGGAAACTTCTTGTATTGAGAGACTATTAGTTAGCAAATAAATCTTAAAAAGGAATGAATTATTTAAATTTAAGAAACTACATTATATTTTAAATATGCATATGCAATATATTTTCTTTAAATCTAAATTTGTCTTAAGTTTCAGTTCTGCAATTTGATTTACTTTTCTTATTTTTAAACAATGAAGCTTGCTTCCAAATTTTGCAGATCTTTCCCCTTTAATAAAAGGTGCCGTTGTTGGAAGGCTTTTAAACTACCTCTATTCCATTTTGTAATAATGCAAATTCGTTATAAAGCCAACATATTTTAGCATTAAATATAACATATATTAAATATTATGTGAATTATTTTTTGATCTTGCACACATAAATTTCAAAATAACTTTTATCTGTCTTCTGCATACTCAGTGTGGTGATTTATTTTGATGGGTATACTAGTTTGAAGACATAAGCAGTCCAAGAATTAAATTTTAATGTGTGTTTATTATTTCTGAAGAAAAATTTAAAATGTCTATGAACGTGAACCCTTGATAGTTCATACAATATTTAAGTTTTACATATAAGAAAACTGATATAACTAGGGTTTTTTGAAAAATTTAAAATGACTATCTCTATACCTTGCATTGAAATGAAAATAACTTAACTTAAGCTTCACATTTTGTTCAGACCAGCAGTAAGATTGGATTTATTCTTAAATCTGAAGAAATTAATTTCAGTTACAAATGTTGAATTTCTTCACAGTGATTGTTTTTGAAGTTCAAAAATATATACAGCTTATGGCTTCAGAACTGACCAAAATAAATAGAATTATGTGCTTTGTGCTTTCTTTTAAAGAAAGTATATTTGTTGCTTGAAATTCAGGGGGAAAAATCAAAATATTAGTAGAATCAATATTTTTAGTCATCATCAAATTCTAGTCTACTTTTTCTTAAATTGTTTTAAAATTAAATCTGTTTTCTTGAATTGGCTCATCTTGGTATAATTACAGTAACAGGGCAAGATTTTGATTTATCTCCACAAAATAAATCTTATCTTGGTAATTTTACATTGATTATTTTTGTAAAAGTTGTCTTCTAGTATAGTAAATATAAGAATCAAGTGCAGTGCAGTAAAATAATATGAAATAAAATTTATTATAAGAATTATATGAATTAATTAAAATGTTTTTTAAACATGCTTTAGTGTGTGTGTGGAAAATGTTTAAGTCAGGCTTAAAACTTTAATGAAAACATAATTTTTGAAGCAGAATCATGGCTGAAGACAGGGAAGACGCTTTGAATTTTTAACTTTGTTTTATTTGCATCCTGGGAGGCATGATTTATGTATAAGCATAAGCGACAAGTACATCAACACAGAGTGAAATGAAGAAAAGCTTTAAGAGGGGAGAAATATTTCCCCAGTGCTTAAATACTGTGAGATTCCGATAGGGATTTCTTATGTGTGTCGAATTTAGGTAAGGGAATTATAGGGATCTTATAAAAGAATTTGTTTATGTCAACCATTTTTTATCCCTTCACTCAGAGAGTAGAAACTGCTGACAAAAGCATTTTTGCAGAGCTTTCTGTTGCATTAATTAAACAGAAAAAGTGGAATGGGATCAGGAAATACGACAATATTTTAGAATGAAGTTAATATGTGCTGAATTGAGCTAAAAAATTAGAAAATTAATTATGTTTAAATTAGATTTATATATATATATATATATATATATATATATATATATATAATTTAAGCAAATAAGTTAGTAAAAAAATTATTTAAAAATTATAAATACAAAAAAACTTACTTTTAATGTGTTATTCTAAGTATTAGTGTAATTTTTAGGGCCAAATGAATTGGCAGAGCTTATTAGTATTAAAAATATTTTAATTATATAGTCTTCATTTAAAATTTTGATGCATCTCTTTTAAATATTTATATATTAACATGAATATTTGGCTCATTATTTAAAATGATTTGTCCTTTCCTTCAACATGTTATGTTATATTAACCATTTTTTTTATTAGAAATAATACACTTTAAATTCTGTCCTAATGTTTTATTACCAATCTGTTTTAGTGGTCTTTCCTCAAGACATTCTTGAAAATTGGTTGAGTAGCAGTAATTTTGCGATGTTGGGTCTTGGAGATGTAGTCATTCCTGGAATTTTTATTGCACTTCTTTTAAGATTTGATGAAAGGTAAGTGGCTTATAAATGTTGACAGCTTTTGAAATTGTTTAGATAGTTAGTAAATCTCTTATATGGGGATGGGTGATATTAATGATATGTATTTCTTTGCAGTGAGTGTAAAAGAATATTCTGTAATCCATGATTTTGATTGCAGGATATGATTTTTAAAAGTCATAGGGGTTTTAATAGTTATTCTAAAAGAGCTGGATATAATTGCTTTTTCTCTCTTTAAAAATGCTGTGTGATTAGTAGTTTTAACACCAAATTTTCTACCAGTGTCTTGAAAATGCATTGTCAACTTCATCAATGTTCATGTAAATATCAAACTGTAAGATTCATTTTACAATCTTAGCCTTTGTGAATTTAAATTTGTATATGTTAAACGTTGCATTTGAGCTGAATGGAATCTGAATCATATCTTATCCAATTGTAAATAATATATTCATATCTTATTCATTGTAAATAATTCTATCTTGTGCTGTATTTATTCTTCTTTATAATTGGATGGGAACAATTTTATATGTTATTAGTCTGGGTGATCTGTATTAACTCTTTGAATACAAACCCTGCTGTGCAAATTCTATACTAATGCACCATGTGGCAGCCGATTTCTTTTTCAAACGAGGAATTCTGAATGTAAAACAAGGGTACCCATGGTGAGAATTTGCTTTAAATCCTGCATCCTTTCGTTGAAGCAAAAGTTGGCCCCCAATTAACCATTTGTGTACAGCTTTCATGGATGGGAAAATAATGAAAATGTTAAACATCATATCATGAAGCTGCATTTATACTATCCATTTATGGTGTTTGAAATTATGCATTTCATTTTCACTGGAGGCAATTTTTAAAACATGACAATAGTTTTAATAAACCAAAATATAATTGAATTTTTATATGTTTGTAATTTTGTTTTTGTAATAATACATATATTTATATTTTTTAGTTTGAAACGAGGTCAGAAATTATATTTCTATTCAAGTTTCTGTGCTTATTTCTTCGGTTTGGTGTTTACTATTTTCATCATGTCATACTTCAAACACGCACAGGTATTGTATTTTATATCTATATATTTTTACTGTAAATTGTATATGAATTTCCAACATTTATAACTTATAATTCTATGTGCTGCTGAAACTTTTTGAAAATCATCCCACCCTTTTCAAAAAAAAAAAAAAGTTTTCTAAGCTTTTTATGATATTGTCCCAGTATATTCTTGTAAAATATTCATGTTAGAATGCCGTTTGTACATTATCAATGAAATAGTCTGAATGCTAGAAACAAAATGTTAACTGAACAGAAATTAAAAATTTTGAGTATAAACATTGGTAGTATGGCTGTATGTATTAGCAACATTTTGTATTTGAGCCAGCTGCCATAAATTTTATATTCCTTGCATATCCTTGTATTCCATCTGTATATAAATAAATGTGCTATAGCAAATAAGTTCTAGAAATATTGAATATTTTCATTCATCAGATTGTGTATTTATTTTCTAACATGGATTTGAGGATATGGATTTGTCATCCATATCAAAGCCATATGATATAGCTAAATTTAAATATTTCCTTTGTAGCCTGCACTGTTATACTTAGTACCCGCCTGCATTGGTGTTCCTGGTTTGGTGGCAGTTATGAAAGGTGATGTTAAGGCATTGCTTGCGTAAGTATGGCGAAAAAAAGTCTTGTGTTTTAAAAATTTTTAGAGGAAGAAATCTGTATTTTCCCTCTTTACAATCTCAATAGATTAACGTTAAAAAAATACACCATTATAATTCTCTCTCTCTTTTTTTTTTTTTTTTTTTTTTTTTTATGGCTGTCATATATTATTATCTGCAGTAAGATTTTATAAATGTTCTATTGATCTGAATATAAAATTGCTTCTTAAAACTGTCTGTCAGTTAAAAAATCAGTTCAGTTAAAAGTGTTTCACATTCAAACCATGTTTCATTAGTAGACTTTTTCCCTTATTCAGTTTTATTTACGGTTTCTTAGTATGTATGTCGTAATGTAGAATTCAACTGTATGTTACAAACAAACAAACTATTAATTATTGAGAGCCTCTCTAAAGAAATTTATCCAGTTCAGACTTATTATATACTAGATATTGATTTTATTTAATTTCAGTTAAATCATTTAAGTAAAATTTCATGTCCATGATTCCATTAGATTGTCAGACATTAATGTTATGCTAATAGTCTTGCATGTGTTCTGTTCAATGTACATGTGAACTTTTCTAATGGAAACCAATTCCATGAGATAAAGTACTATTATGTCTGGTTCATCTTTAAATTTAATGGTATTCTAACTTTACTTTTTTTATTTTATTTTTTGTAGATATTAAACAGAATCCTTTCTTTAGTTTTGAACAGTGGAAGAAAATCATTCAATCAAATATTTGATGAAACAGTGGAAATGATTTATGAAAATATTGTTATGATATATATTAAAAATATATTTGAAACTTCGTAAAAAAGTTATTTTTATGCAGAAATATGTTTAAGTCATTGAGAGAAAATTTCAAATTTCAGCTTATTTAATTAAAATTTCTACAAAAAATAAAATAAAAAATGAAGTGGACATTCTTATTTTCCAGAATATATAGAGGCTAAATTTGGTAGCTTATGTCAAACAATCAAGCCTGTATAGCACCAACACACATTCATCTTTATTATAAGTAGAGATTAATTACTTTCTTACACAACAAGGTACAAATGTTTTTATATAAATATCTCTAGAGTATGTTAGGATGTCAAGCAGTCATTCTAATAGATTATAGAAGAAACCATCTTGGTTAATAATAAGTTTTTAATAATTAATCATTTTGAAATTGTTCAAGCAAACAATTTTTTAAGTATATATAATAGATTTGATGCAATTTTTAATGTTTGCAAAGAATGATTATAGATGTATTCTTCCATATCTGTCTCAGAAAATCTGCTGTTTAATTATTTGAACAGACTTGATCCAGGTTAAGCCACTGTATTCTATTCTAGATCAAAACGAAATGCTTCTCTTGTAATATTCTCTTCTTTCCTATTCTCTTTATCTGAGAAACAGTAATCTAAAACAAATTTAGAAAGAGAATTTATTTTGTTGATAAATAATGCTGTGGATTTTTTTTGTCCAATACATACAAATATTTTCTCTATCTGAATATTTCAGAAATTTAACAACTTTAAATAAAGCTTTAATTACTTATTCATAATCTTTGATATCAGAATGTTAATTTGAAACATTCACATTTTGAACTGAATCTAAATCAAAGGAACAAGCAAATATCTGCCGATACGAGAGTGTAATTGTTCTATGTCTAATTTATCTAGTATTGATACTGAAAATGATTTTCTCTTTATTTCACCTAATACTTTCATTATTATCTTTAAAATATTCAGAATGAGTAGGAGACTGGAAACTTCTAATAACAATTAATTAAAATTAAGCTATATTATATATTTGGTATTTTGTATTCAAAGCATGAATTACATATTTTTTCATATGTATTTAATATTTTACAGTAACTGTATACCACTTTCAAAATTTTCTTCTTAATATAAAAATAGTCAATGGGAACTTCTTTCTAGGAGAAGTTTTATTGGGAAGATATGGAATATTTGTATTGTTTGTAAAGAGGAAACGTTGATGCTTATTGTTTTACCATGGTGTAATAACTCTTTTGTTAAGTACTTCAATCTGTGAATTTTCTAAATGACATTAGTAATTTTTTTCAAAGTGAAAAAAAAAAGTTAATTTAATATGCATATTATATTGCAGTGTATTATTCTTTGTGACTAATAATATCTACATTTTTCAGTTATGCTGATCATCCAGATGATGAGGAAGAGGAAACATCAAAAGAAAGTACTCCTGAAAAATCTTCAGAAGAATCTCGGAACTCTGTAGTGCAAGAAGCTAAGAAACATAAATAAATTCCATTATTTTTTAGGAATAGAAGTCTTATTTCTTTGACCATTCTGTACAAATGGATTGGATGATTCTGTGGGGAACAAGCATTTCTCTGTACAAATGGTGATTATAAAAGTGAATTCTCATTGCTTGTATAGAAAAAAGAAATAACAAATCACATCATTTTTAGACCATTTTGATCTATAAGCAATTCTGTTTTTTCAAAAATGAATCATTTTTGAATGCATTAAATGTTACACATTATAAAAAATATATTTTTTAGAAAATTACCTGTATATTTATATACATAATTCTTTTTTATATCTGTTATTCCAGTAGTGAGATCTCTCTGTACTTATCACTAAAGTCATGCTCTAACATTTTCTATTTACAAAAATTCTTCAGGTTCCAAAATGAAATCTTTTATATAAAGTTTTCATAAAAAGTATTAAATTTCATTGATGTACAAATGTTTGTTAATACTTGTTTAATTTGTTGACCATTCTATCACCTATTTCCTATATTCTGTATTTTTTGCAGGGTTTTTATTATAAAACTATAAATTCCATGTTATAGGTGCTGTTATTACTTATATACATGGTTTTAAAAAAAATTATCCATTTAAATACAACTTCCTCTTGCATTTTTATCAGCTTCAATTTTTGACTTATAATTTCTTTTATTGTACTTATAAAAGTCAAGCATTTTAATTTTGTTTTTGAAATGAAAATTGTAACTTCACTTTTTGTTCTAATATATCTAAACTCTTAATCTTGATTTTCTTCAATCTTGTTTGTCAAATGAATTCACCTTTGTTTTACAATTATCACATTAAAACGCGTGTTTAAATCAAAAAGAATGTGAATGTATTTGATATTAAATTTCTTATAATTTAAAATTAATACATTTATTAAAACTACTTATTACATGTGTAGTATATCAAAGAGTCATTTATTTTCTTTCAAATATGCTTACCATAATTCTGTGGCTATCATTTGCCTAGAACACATCTTGGTTGTGTTTTGCATTTACTATATCATTTTCCATTATAAAATATTTTCAAAAATAATTGGATAATGTGACATTTAAATTTGCAGAGGCTATCATAATGTAACAGATGAATTTTTTGATGACATTTTAATTTTTAACTGAATTTCTGGCACATTTTCATTACTTATGTGTAATTATAAATTAATATGTATAAATTCTTTACATATTTATTTTCCTATGTAAAAATTAAAGAACTCTGAAGCATTGGTTCTTGAAATAAATTTTCTTTTATTGAGATTAATCTTATTTTAGTTTTTATTAATTATTTTTTTCTCCTTTAAATGTCTGCAATAATAAAATGAAATATTTTTCATTAGAAAGCTTTTCATGAAATTCCTTTTGTTTCCAAAAACATTCTTAAAACTGTTATTTGTACCTCTTTTGGTCTCTTGGAAATCACTCGGCTACAGTTTGGTTAATGCAATGCAGATAGCACTTTTTAAAGATTTATTAACAAAGGAACTTGAAATTTTAATGGTATTTATGCATTTATGGATGATATACTTATTGCATCTCATGGGTTAAAGAACATACTCCTCATCTCAACTTTTTAAAAAATGTGATTATTATGATTTAACAATTAAAATCTGTAAATTTAGATTCAGAATGTATAGTTTAAAATGACTTAGATTCCAAGTAACTGATGGAATTGTTTTTCACTTCCTGATCAAGAAGAGATTATTGAAAACTTTCTTAGACCAAATAATAATACATTTACTCAACTGTGGAGATTTTGGAGAATGTATAATTTTTTTAATCATCGATTCATTCTTAAAGCAGCCCATGTTTTAGTAATCCTAATAAAATTTTTAGAAGATAACACAAAGAAATCTGCTTGAATGAACTGAAATAGCTGAAAAATCATTTACTTTTGCTAAATAGTAGCTAATGATATCCTTCTTAAGCATCCAATTCATGGTATCCATTGTAAATATTTAGGTAAATTTCGCCATTGGCAGCTCTTTCATGCAACTTTCTAGAGAAAACTGAGAACTCTTATACCTTCCTATTCTGATCCTCATTTCATTTTAAGTCACAAAGACAAAAATTTTATAATTGATCTAAATGGCAAAAGCAATACTGTTTCATTGATCGCTTACAGTCAGCTTACGAATTTTCTGAAGATTTTGATTCATTAAATAGTGGCTCAAATTTCGAATCAATAAACCACAAATTGAAGAAAAAAACTTCTGCGACAAATAGTAGAATCATGCGTTATGGCAGACTCATTCATTTAACTAAAAAACTAACCTTGTATTTCAAATTAATAATTTTTTTATATCTATAACCCATATTGGTATTGTATATGCATTTATATGTATTACTGCATTTCATGTATTTTGTAGTCCCTCATCATTAACTGTAGTGTCGTTTTTTGTGTGTGTGTGTTATATAATACAAAAAAAAGAGAGAGATCCCCTTAATTAATCCGAACCATATTGGCTGCAAGAACAGTTTGCATTGAATTGGATGGTAAAAATGTCTTCTGCCATCACAGAACATATAAAAGAATAATTCCAGAACGATTCGATTTGTTGAGAGAGTACATTCTGTTTTTCTCCTCATATTATATCCAACGGGAATACTTTTGGGAACTTAATTTTCAGAGAATTAGCCAAAGCTGCAGGCTTGTGACTGATGAGGATATCTGTGTACTGTTAGAAAACATTTTAAAAAATGTCTGATACTGATTCAGTTCTATAGTTCATCCTCAAGAAAAAACTATCTACCCCAAGGAAATCGATGACAATATTTTTAAATACCCAGAATCAGAAAACAGTTTTCAAATGAGAAAAAAATGCTTAGAAATTTAACGACTGGAAAATGCAATTTAACTACTTTCTGCGACTATTGAAGGTAGGTAAGCATGGACTATTAGCACGAAATGCCCAACAACATTGTTATGATATCCTCACAATATTGTCCAGTATTCAGAATATCGAAGAACATTGTGAAGATATCGAAAACTGTCTTGTGATAATAGGGTGGATACACGGATGAAAGTGATGACGAACAAATCCTTAAAATTAACGAAGAAATATGCTAATTTCGAGCGCCATAAAAGAGCTTGAAACCTTCGGACATAAATAAATATCTTTCCCAATAAAAATATCACAAAAACAACGGGGGAAAATCCAAGAAATCTCTGAGGAAATCAGCTAAAAAACAACAACAATGCTTTGAAGAAGACTTTCAAATCAATGCAGAAAATTGATTTAATCAACTTACTGAAAATAACCCTGGCAATGTATCTAATACGAAAACTCCCGTATATATTAGAATGAAACTAAGCTCTAATTACAACGTAATTCTCCAAGAAATATCGAGAAAATTTCCCGAAACGGTAAACGAATTTCTTTTTGAACTTGCCAACATCAACCCAACTCGAATCCAGAAAAAGAAAAAAGTCGGCAGGCAATCAGTCTTTTTAAAACATCATTGTTTTAAAAAGACTGACTGCTGATTCGAAAATAGAACTACATAAATATCTATAACCTGAATTACTTAATGTACTTCAAAATTAGAAATGAAACATACAAAGGGAAAAAAAAAAAAAAAAACCCGTAACAAACTACTACAAGAGCTTCGACTACCACCACTCTGCCAGAAACTGCCGAATGAAGCCCATATGTATTAAATTCAAAGAAGGTCATTCGACAAGAAATGGCCCAGTGAAAAATAAAATAGAAAAACCAACAAGTATTAATTGCAAGAAAACTGCCTATTTAACATCTTGAAGGGATTGTAAAGCTTTTCTAAAGCTTCTGTTGGATAAAAGTGCTTGAAGAAAAAATCTTATGCCATTCAACAGATCAGAATATCCCAACAGAACCAAGGTCCACAGCATGGAAAGTCAGCGATGTACCCAAATTACAATAAGATTTTAAAGAACTTAAAGATTCTTTTCACCCCCTTAGAGAAATTAAATTACTCCTTCAAGAATTTCGCAACCTTCTGCAAGCAATTAAACTGTTCAGACAAGCCAACATAAAAGAAGAAAAGACCCTGATTTTGATCAGTGCACTCTTTAACAACGTCCCAAAATCTTAAGTCCTTCAATCCCTCCCATATGCAACTGAAGCTCTCCCATTGACCTACGAAATATCTCCAGTTTTTTATTCTTCTAACCCTGCACCACTCTATCACTATATAGGAAAACTCCTAGTCTCCGCCTGAAATCCCCATCACCTGGAAACTTCTTAATTGGTCCGAATTCCTTGAAGCCAAAAGCCGTGAAATGATTGGTTTCTCCTCGACACCTCTCTCTATTTTGCCATAACTGGAAAAAAATCCATTCTGTTCTGAGAACTTCACAGATGAAGGACAACTGTTTATTTCTAACTAACCTAATTTCATTAAGTTAGAGTTTTTAGTCATACTGAAGGAACGCGCAAATTACCTTGTATATTTTCGTTTCGTTTTGTTTCGATGATTTAAATCTAATTTCAGTCTTGATTGTATGATTATTGATAAATATACTTTATTATATACCAATTTTAAAAAAAAAAAAAAATGAACGATACAATTATAAATACTGATTGTATGCTTATTGTCTGACTATAAAATTATCAGTTCCCACTTTCACAGCTCCTGAAACCTCAAAAGGAGGTTTTAGAAAGAAACCAGAAAAGTAGTTTTAAGAATAAGTTAGGTTAGTTTTTTAAGAGTATTTAATTTCAGCAAAAGAGTATAAGATTTGAAAATAACCATAATTATAAATTTTATTTCTTATATTATTTTTGCTCTGTTTTTTTTTTTTTTTTTAAGAGGGCTTTGGATAAAATTCTTAAAGATGAAATTCGTACAAAATAACAGGATGTGGATTTGATTTCTTTGCGAACTAAAGGCCTCAAATCTGGATACTAAGCCAACGTCTTCTAAAGAAATTTCCTTAATAGGTTTATTTAATTACTTTTTAGATTAATTAATAATTTTATAGATTCATTTATTACTTAATTATGGAGGTCTTTCGGAGATGTTGGCTAAGTGAACATAAGAATTGAATAGTTTTCTTAGTTTTTGTTAAATATTCATTTAGAAAATAATTATATTAAAAGAAAATAATTTTATAAATTTAATTATTTTATCCCGCTTTTGGCAACGCATATGCTAATATATTTTAAGTCATTTTTCTTTCTCATATATATAGTATAAAGAAAGTATTGTAATCGTCAAAAAAATCGAATTCGAGATTTTGACGAATTTTCAAGATTTAGGCCTCCGAAATCAAATTTTAGGAAAATATACGTCTGTCTGTCTGTGACAAAGATAACTCAAAAGGGCTTTGACTGCTGGAATTTGGCATATGGTCTTTATACCAAATTTGTAGATTTCTATCAAATATTGTGCAAAATCATTTCTGGGGAAGGCTGTTCGAATATGATTTAACACGATAACTACAAAACAAGAAGAGCTAAATAAATAAAATTTGATATCCAGATTTAAAGTCTATAAGACGCCTTTTAAAGTTTGAGCTAAATCCTAAAAAGGGTTGGGTTGACCATCTGTCGGTTTGTACTTTCAGAAATATGTAAACGTGATAACTCAAAAACAAAATGATTTAGATAAATCAAATTCGATATGAGATTTTAACACTCTAAGTGCGATTTTGTGTCAAATTTTTGTTTTAATCGGTTAAAAAACACACGCCTAAAACTCAAATTCGATATTTTTGGATCTATTTACTGTATGCTAGGGATTAATGGCCAAAAAAATTACCAAGGATGAAACGATAGATCAGTAAAAATCTAAACCCACGCGAAAGGGTAATATTTCGTAATTATTGAACACCGATGTCATGCAAGACATTCTCTGGGGGTGACCCCTTTATTAGAAAGCACGCGAGAAAGTGACAGAGTGATAACTCCCCCTGGTTTATTATTATTTTTATTTTCTCGTATGTAAAATGTAACTATTGTATAAAACTAGAGATTTTGACAAATCTTTCAGGCTTCCTCGAATCTGAAAACCACATTTTTAGAAGTATATCTGAACATTTCCTTTCAGACGTATGAAATGTGGAATATAAACTTTACACGGAATTTGCAAAATTCTATCAAATTTTCAACAAAATCCATTCTGCGGAAGTCTATCTGTATACAAGTGAACACGATAGTTGCAAAGTGTAAAGGGTTAGACGAATAAAATTTGTCTTACAGTTTTAGCATCTAAAATGTAGATCTATATCAAATTTAGAAGAAATTATGTAAAAGAGGTTGATCGTCTGATTATTTCACTGGCAAATGGGCTTCATGACCATTGCCAGTGTGTTTGAAACCAATCTGTTTGTAGAAGCTATAAATAATTGTATGAGTCTGAATTTTATTGCGTTCATTTCCGCTGTTTTCTGAACATCACATTTTCTGGCATTTAATGCTGTCTCAGCTGATGGTAAGGGACCAATAATATTTAAATTGATTTCAGTGAAACGTTTACTAGTGTTGTGATGTTATTAGAAAGGACTTTGATTATGTACTTAAAACATTTGAACAACTCCTAGTCCAAGTTCTTGTATCCTTATTTATTGATGGCATACAGATGATATACAATAAGAGGCCACAGGCGCTGAACAATTTTGAGGCTGCATGGTAAACAACTGATGGCATGTAGATAATCCATCTAGCGTTTATATCTTATTTAGGCGTTTAATTTATCTTCATGGTTATTTTCTAATATTCGCTGCATAATTTGAAGAAAATTCCTATATGTTATTTGAAGCATCTATAGCTTTTATTTACTTCCCATTTTCTACAGAGAATATATTTTAATCGATACAATTTATGCACTATATAATTTTTTAAATAGCTCCACATCATTAAAACTTGTATTTCTTAAATACAAAAGGCGTTCAAAAAGTAAGTTACACTTGTTCCCCCACAGATGGCATCACGGCAAAACAAGAGCTAAGCTTGCGCAGACGATGAAAGAGTTCCACAACTTACAAAGGTAGCAATTTCATTCGATAGTTAAAACCGTTGCTGCGTAGTACGAGAAAAAAAGGGAGCGTTAGTTGGAAACTTACCCCAACATTAAAGTACGTGGAATAGTCCGTTTTTTGCGGGCAAAACGTTTAACGAGTACGGAGATTCATCGTGAAATATTGGGAGCACAATACAGAGTTTGCTTCGTAGTTTTGGATGAGGGGGTCTGGCAGCATCCAACGTACAGTCCCGATCTGACGCCTTGTGATTTTCATGTATTCGGTAAGCTCAAAGAACATTTGAGTGGAAGCCAATTTTCCAACAATGACCAGGTTTAGACAGCTGTTCTAAGTTGTATCCAAGACCAAGTAGCGATTTTCTGCAGTCAGGGCATCGAACGATTAATGCTACGTTCCGACAAATGTCTCCAGCGACTGAGAGATTATGTAGAGAAATGGTGTGTTAGTATGCGTGTCATATTGTATTGTAGTGGGCTTGAAATAAAGTATTTATGACCTAATTGTTTGGTGTAACTTGCTTTTTAAACACCCCTAGTATATACATTCGCTATGTTTTGGTCGTATTTCTTTATCTTCGATACATAAATGTATGTATATTATCAAATAGATAAAAAAAATTTAAAATTCTTTGCTGCTCTTATTTTTACTTTTTACTTTAAATTTTTTTACTAATGTAAAAGAATGAAATGACTTCTTTCGGTCTTTGATTCCTTCTAAATCGGATAGGCATAACAATGCTTAAGCATTAAAATTTTATATTAAATAGAAACTGAAATAAAAATTATTATTATTAATAAATATATCTTTTTTTCCCTTTATTTAAGTTTAAAAAAAGGAAACTCACTGATTAAATTCAATCTCACTAGTGGAAGTGATCACTCCGAAATTTTCTAGCATGCTCCCTAATAAAACTACCATCTCTTTTCATCCACAAAATAACGGGTTTTAGAAAAGCCCGTGAAAGCTACAAAAATTCACATTTTTTTCAGACATCCACACATGAGAATTTTGTGCTTCGTAAAGAACATCAAATATGCATTTTAATGCCTTTTTTCGGCCGATTGAAATCAACACAGAACTGTAATTTTAATATCAATCACTAAATCTTTTATTAAGATCAAATTACAGACCGACAACTATTATGACGGATTAAATTCAAATTTTGATAAGTATCTACACTTTAGATTCTAAATTTGTGTACCAAATTTCGTTCATATATTTATAACGTGTTCACATAAATTCAGCGAGCTAGATAAAGCTCATATTAATGGATTTCATCCAAAATCTGGCAAAAATTTATAAATCTGGTGTAAAGACCACGCGCCAAATTTCATCTGTCTAACTGGAAGCATTTTTGAGTTATCGTATTCACAATCAGATTGAGAGTCATAAGCTCCAATTTCTCTTTGCGGACTTAGGGAAACCTGAAATGGTGAAATTCGTCAAAATCTCAATTTTAATTTTTTGACGATTACAAAATGTTTTCTTTGAGTAGTTCGTATTGAGTAATTGAAATTGAGCTTGAGTTTATCAATCACTACATGGTTTATGAACTATAGTAAATTCTATTAAAAACAGGGAACTATTAACCATCTCGCTGCATATCCCGCGCTTTCCACGGGCAAAGTAGAAGCAGCAAAATTTGGGCAACCCGCGATTTCACTTTTCCGTATATTTAGCTCTGCAACCTGCTCTTTTCCCATTTGTGGTTTCATTTCGGCTTTTCTGGCTTCATTCAGATCTGAGGTAACAGATACCGTTAGTTGTCTACGGTTCTGCAAAATATACAAGCATGTTTTGCAGCTTTTTGCGGGATCTTTTCAAAGCTCGAAGACGTCTGGCAGGAAACATTTCACAATTTTTGAACTTATTTTGATAAAGAATTACACAGCGGGAGGGTTAAGATAAATTTTGTACTCGTTTTGAACTTCGAGCTGGAGTAAACATTATCATCATTCTAAAAGAACTGGACGGCAAATTCTATGTTTTAGCATGTTTACTAATAAAGTAAAATTAAAAAAAAAAAAAAAAGATAAATATTAATGCTTAATAGTAAAGAAAATTAAATTCAATTGCAGACGGAGGTACAAAAGCAAATATTGAATAATATTAACTTTCTACTTTTTATGTAGTAATAAAAGAAATGAAAAAAAAATGGGAGTAATATTTTATAAACATACAAACAGATACTGAAAGACATCAATACTAAAATATTACTTTCCTGCTTTTAACTGGAAGCAATTCATAACATCGTTTTCATACTATCTCATGTTCAGCAATTAAAAGAAACAGTTAACTCATACTAATACGCAAATATTTCTTGATGCGTTTTCGAACAAATGATCTCTCACGACTTGCATTACACGGATTTCCATATATTTCACTATGGATGACATTAAGGAAAAAGAAATTAAAGAATTTTCAATTAAATATTTCATTGCGTGTGTAGCATTATAATTAAAATTTTAATTGATTAAATTATTAATTTAGGAAAAAAGGTTGCGATATTAGTTTTGCTAATTTACGTGCTTTTATATTTTTGAAAATGGAAGTATCCGAACTGAGCGACAAAAAGGCAACTGGCAACTCTGATTTTAACGGGGCGAAAAATCGCTCAGTAGGATCGAATTTAAGATTGATGTAAACGATTGATACTCAAAATTAATCTCTTTCATTGAAGAAAACATATAATAAATGACAGATATTCTTATTATACTTTTAATTGAAAAGATACCAGCTATTTTTGGCGGTCAACTGTTCAATCAGTATTACTAGTGTGGAGATTGCATTCCCGAAGACAAAACCCGCGACATCAGGGTGTGTAGCCGCGTAACATAGCCACTAGACAAAAGTGATCACCTTTGTCTGGAGGCTGTTAACTGGCTTATTAAGCTATCACCACAATAGTAATAATTTATCTATGACTACTAACTTTGGTCAGTTGCATTTTATGGCAACAAATGAAAATAATATTTTAAATCTTATTTACACAATAAAATTAGAGCACACTGACCGATTAATTATGTATGCGAAATTAAATGGGGAATAAAACTGACATAATCGGTATGGTTGTTAAGAGTGAGGTTTGCGTTATAGATTTATTTTATATTGAAATACGGTGATAGAGGAACAGGCGATCATTGATGATTTATCTAGGGATCATCAACTTTCATGTTGAATAGAAATTGGCAGAATTGGAGCAGTAGTTGAGGCTGGTTAATTGAATGATTGATTTTACTTATTACATGCAATAACAAGTTCAGATGATATTTTAGAATTTAAAGAACGACAATAAAATTAGGTAAAGGATGAACAAATGATGATGACTAATTTGCAAGATGGAGTGGATAATCAAGTTCAGCGCTAACATGTTCGTCTTTCAACAATACGACTTAATATTTTGTCTTCTTTCTAAACACGTCATAATCACCTCGCCTCATCTAGGCGTCAGGAACTTTTTCTAATTTTAGCAAAGAGCTTTTTTCTCTCTTTCCTATGCTTTTAGATATGTCTGAAAAATCTTTTAGATATATGTCTGTAGTGACTAAATATGCAACTCGTCTTTCCTAGACAATATATTGGCAATGATGTTGCTTTTTCTAAAAATGTGCTGAATGTCAATAATGAATTGTCCAATATATTGAAGATAATAACTTTATTGTCGCGGAATTGCTTTCTCTAGCGTCTGAGATCGAAAACATACATTAGTGGCTTGTGATTAGGAAAAATAGTGCAAATTTTATCTTCAAAACAATGGCGGATTTAAGCATTATAAGACTCCTCCTTTAATAGAAAGTCAATTTAGTTCCCTATTTCAAAGCATTCTTTATGTAATGGACTTGCTAATAATTTGTTATTATTTTTATTTTAATAACTTCGTAAAATTAATGAAAACACACTCATACACATGCGCGCACGAGCGCACACACGTATTCATTCATTATGATTCATGTCTGTAGACAATTATATTTATTCAGAATTTTCTTTACATTTTATACATGACAAATATTCTCATTAGTTATAAGAATATTATCTTATAATGCATAATAGCTCATAATATTATAATTTATAATATTTGTATTTTTTACAAGTTTATGTTACATTATTAGCCAATTAGTTACGTAATTATCCAATAATGAAACTAACTAATAATGTTATTTAAATCATCTTGCTTGTTCAAACAATAAAACTACAAAACCAAAGTATTTATAAGATGACCATACAAATTATTCCAAAAAAAAAAAAAAAATCTTAGAAATTAAAGATACTGTTGATATAAAAAAAAAGTCGAGCTTTCGAAGAATTATAATGTAAATTCAGTTACAGTTAATGAATGCCGCACAAGTACAAGACATCATTTTTTTTATAATGACAAAGCTTATCTGGCAATATCACGTACAAGGGTGTAGGCGCTGGAATCGAAACTAAAACAATTCGGAAGGGCTGATAGTATACAGTAGAGAGGCCGAAACGCTGGTGTTCAAAGAATTGTGTGTTTTTTAAAATCTAAATTAACTGTAAAGTTAACAATGGCAGCGCCAAGGAAAGTGAAGGTACGCATAAGTTATTTCAAGAGATTTTTTAAAAAAGTATATTGAAAATTTCCTATACTTATTATTTTTTTTCTTTCTAGATAGGTATAATTGGTGGCTCAGGATTAGATGATCCCGATATTTTAAGCGATAGAAAAGAAATTACTTGCAGCAGTTCATATGGATCGGTAATTTTATTTCATGTGTTATTTATTTAAGAATTATGAAAAATTTATATAACTTTCTAAATTCTAATGATGCTGTAAAGATTTGTATTCTATCATTTCCCTTTTAGAAAGGACTGTTTAGTTGATAGTATATTTATTTGTATTGGGAACTTATACAGTATTCAATAAAAAATGAGCAACAATTTTATTCATTAAATTTTTTTTGCATATTATTTGATTTGATTTAGCCCTCAGATTGTCTTATTGAAGGAAAAATAAAGGACGTTGATTGTGTTCTCTTAGCTAGGTAAGATTCTAAGCTAAATTTTCTAGAACATTTACCTAAATTTACAAATTTAAGCTTTTGCTGTTTTATTTATTTATCTTTGCATTTTATATTATAGGCATGGACGAAAGCATAATATTATGCCATCTAATGTAAATTATAGAGCAAATATTTTTGCTTTGAAAGAGCAAGGATGCACTCATATAGTAGTTACTAATGCATGTGGATCATTAAAGGAAGAAATTAAACCTGGAGATATAATTTTTCCGGATCAGTTTATTGATCGGTAAGCAATTTTTTTTTCCTTTATAGAAAATGGTGGCTAAAATGATAAATTTTACTTTAAAAGACTAAAAAAAAAACCAAACTTTTTCATAATGGAAAGTTATGTTTAACCAATTATTTCTCTCCTATGAATATAGTTATTTAAAATGCTTTGAATTATTTTGTCTTTTTTAAATAGTACTACTAAAAGGGAAAGCACTTTTTATGATGGAAAAGAGTCTTCCCTGAAAGGTGTTTGTCACATACCTATGCATACACCATTTTGTCCAGAAACTCGTCAGGTATGTGCAATTATAAATTATCAAAATGTTAATAATTTTTTTAAAAAAAGTATTTAAACATTTTCAAGTTTATAAGAAGAAAAAAATGCTACTGCTTTTACAAAATCAATGCTATGAATTTGAACTGTATTTTCTTTAGCACAATATTATTACAATGACTTAAAATAATTATTTAATTAATGAGTCTTGAGATGTTATTCTTGCTAAAATAAAAGAGAGTGTATATATTTTATTATTTTGAATAATTTATAAAATCTTAACTTATATAAAATACTTATTTTTTTAAATTTAATTTTACGAATCCTTTGTTAAAAGATAAAAGATTTGGTTACCAATGTAACTTAATGACTGTTCACTCATGTCTATTAGACCTTTACATTTTGAAGCTTGATAAAAAATACTGAAATGATGAAATATAGATTTTCTCCATTTTTTTTTTTTTTTTAAAGATTGCTTCCTTTTTCGAAATTTTATTTATTTCCCTTCATGAATTTATCCATTCTTGCCTTCTGTTTTATAAATCTGCCACTTCAAAGAAAAATAATCTCACATTTTTTTGCCTCTAGTATATTATTTGATATTTTTTTCAAAATCAGTATTTCAACTGCTTCAATATTTTTAAAATCTAACTATACATAGCTGCACATAACTGAATTTTCATTTCTTTGTTAATTTTTCATTTTATTTATAATTTCTGAAATTAAATAAAAGAATCTTTTTACAAGTAATTACTGTTTATTTATATCATTCTAATTTGTTAAGGCAAACATAATTTTATTATTTTTAATCTTTATGGTAAGTTTTGAAAATGAAATAGCAATATATAACTTTTATCCCAAATCATGTGCTGCTGTAAATGAAAAACTAAAAAAGAAATGTGTTCTATTTGTTTTGATTGCTTAATCATAGGACAGCCATTTTTTTACAAAGAAATTTTCAAACATTGCAAGAACGTTAGTTTTACTGTATTTCAATATCATCTTAAAAAGAAGATATTATTGAAAAATATTTATATTTGTTAGTAAATCAAAATAGAAAATTTTATGGTTTGTTTTCCAATCCTGCTTGGGAAAAATAAAAAAAAAAATTTAATAATATATTCTTTTGAACATTACTGGAAAGAATGTAGTATGATGATTATACATTTATAAGTAAGTTTTCTCTTTCTCTCCGTATATATGTGTTATAAAGTCTTCTACATCAATTCTTTTCTGATTTATTAAAGAAATGCTTTATCAGATAGATGCAAGAAGTGCCTGAAAAAAATTATTTCAATATAAATATTTTAGAAATTTTTTTTAATTAACTGTTTTATTTTTAAAAACTTATTAAATTTATAGTTTTATTTTTAACATTAATCATTTTTAATTCATATATTTTTATTTATGTTTTTATTATGACTTATTTTTCATTTTCAAAAAAAAAAAAAATTCTTCTCTTGTTTGATATTAGGACTTGATTATCACTTTAAAACTAAGGTACTTAAACTTATGTAAATGGCATTTAGTTTTTTTTTATTTAAATAACTGTAATTTTTTTAACATACTTTAATACTGAATACAGAATAAGATTTGTTCATTAATATTCATTTACTTAATGAAATCATTATCTTATTTGCTAGCAAGTTTTAAGTATACTTTTGAAATGGGGAAATTTTCTAAGAAACAAGAAAAGATTTCAAGGACTGATTTAGATTAAATTATACTTATTATTCTATTAATTTTCATTACACATCTGCTTTCTCATTCTCTAAAAACATATGACATTTATTAAGAGAATTTAAAGCTATTATTTGTGCTGTTTTCACTGTGCAGATCATTATCATTAAAAAAAAAAAAAAAAATCAAATACCAGATGTTTTCTGTTGATCATTTCTGACATAAACAGCTGTGCAAATCATAAAATGAACAGCAGCAGTTTATGTCCATAATGGTATAACATTTTTGATATATGACATTTAAGACACATGTCATAAATTTGATGTGAAATAAAGCTTTAAATCACTTTGAAGAATTGTCAAGAATGTAAAAATATGAACTGAAGCATTTGCCACATTTTGCTGCCATTTTCATAAAAAATGTTGTGTTTAATCTTATTTTTTTAATTTAACAAATGGTTATACAAATAAAACTGATCAACATTATTGCTTTTTATGAATACTTTTTATGATTTCTAGTTTTCTATATTTTAAAAAAAAGAGTGAAAATATATATTGGAATGTTTATCAGAATTAGTTTGAATTATCAATTGAAACTAATTCATTATTATGCAAAAGATATATTTTTTATATGCAAATTGCCTTTTAAAAGCCCCTTTGAACCCCTATTTCCCCCTGAGAAGAATAGGGGCTCTTTTAAGGGGTGAGAGAGAAAGCACTGATCATATCTCATTAATAAATTAAACCATTAATAAAAATTTGAAAAATTTCTGTGCTATATAATTAATAAAAATTTTGTAAGAAAGGAATCTTTATTTATTAAAAAGTTTTGTTACAATTGATTTTCAGACATTTTTGTATCATATATATTTTTAATTATTATATACTTTTAGATTTTGATTAAAACAGCCAAAGAATTGAAAATTCCCTACCATGAATCTGGAACAATTGTTGTTATAGAAGGACCTCGTTTTTCAACTAAAGCAGAAAGTCACTTATTTCGTTCATGGAAGTGTGATATTATTGGCATGACTACTGTTCCTGAAGTAAGAGAAATCTGAATGCATATTGATATTTTATTTTTGAAAGTTGAAATACAAACAATTTTGATGGTCACTCACCATCAAGGGTATTTCCTCCACCCTTCATAAATGTATGCATAATTCTTTATTTTATGTCAAAAATGTTATTAAAAATTACCCATTTTATTAAAAAAATGTTGAATTTTTGAAAGAAGGAAAGGTGCCACTTTCTCCTGAATTCCACTTTTTAAAATATTTAGTTTTCTTTCAAAAAATATTATTTAATTAGACGTGCATGGTTTATTCCTTTTTATTTTATTATTTCTTATACATTTTAAATTTATGCTGTTTTCCTGTCACATCTATTACTTTAGTATGATTTTTTCACAGATAGTGTAAATAAACTTTCTAATAACTAAAGTAGAAATTGCACATTCTGATATATTACTTGGTGCTTATATCTTAGGTTGTATTAGCAAATGAACTTGGAATTTGTTATGCTACTATTGCTATGGCTACAGATTATGATTGTTGGCGTGATGATGGAGCATCAGTAAGTTATATAAAATTGTTAATTATATTTAGATTATAAAATTTAAATTAGTAGTTTTTTAAAATAAAGTTTTTTTTTCTTCCTTTTTATGTGTATTACATAAAGAATCCCAAAACATTGGTATCAATATCTTTAATAGTGATCCTAAACAAAAAAAGGTCCTGTTTTGCAAAATTGATCAAAAAGTAGAGAATATATAATAGCTATAAAATTCTACTTTTTAGTGCTATCATTACAAAAGCATTCTGTAAGTTTTTTGTATTAATTAATAAAGTGATATATAAAATTTCAATACTGTATTGAAAAAAAAATAACAATACAGATATGGAAAGAATTGATATACTGTCAATGTTTCTATTCGGCAAGAAGAAACACGACTTGAGAGAAATTCATGTTATGTATTTTAATATTTATGTGTCATACACCAGTTACCAAGGAAAAGAATGGTTATATAAATAATGCCAATCATATATTAAGTTTATTGAAAAAGTATTATATAGAGGGATTAAAATGCTTAATCAAAATGTTTTCTCTGCATGTCAATATAGAGTTGCATTCTTCTGATTTTTTTTTTTTTTTTGTACATTTGAACAATTTTATTTTGGATTATTAAATATTTATAGACAATAATATTTGTATTAAACATACATTTCTATGCTGTTATAAGCATACAGTGATTTTTAATTTTGTATTTTATTTCTTAATAAGTCATATAAAATTTTAAGATGCTATTCAGGAAACATATTTCTAAGAGTTTTGTAAATAAAAGAGAAAATCAGAAACAGATATTACTATTTATGTTCAAAATATTTACATTTAATTTGTGATTAATCCTTTCAATTCTTTTGATACTTATATCTAGTCTTTTAATACAATGCTTAAATTTTCCACTCCACTAATTGATGAGTCATCTAAATTTTCAATATAGGATTGTGCTTTCGATAAGTTTATCATATTATATATAGCAACATTATTGATGTGATATGTGGGGACTGCTGGATATTTAGAATATTGAAAATTGAAGTGAAAAACCATTCTGTTACTATTCATTTTATTTTAAAATTTACATTAAAGTTGCAGGTTTAAATTATGGTAGATAGCTTTCAAATACCCAATTAATTGAAAAACTAGTTACACTTGGTCTATCTGGTATGCTATCCAGTAATGCATTTGAGTTTTTATTATATTCCAAATATGTGGATGGCTTAATATATATATATATATAATATAATATATAATTTCAATTTAGATATATCATAAGATAATACTTGAATTTGTTATTTTGGAAATGAGTGATAAATTTCAATAGAAATATGTGCTTTTTTATATAAAGATATTTTAGTTAGCTTTTACAGTTACTATAGATATCAAAGGCTTTTCTTTTTTTCATATTTTATAAGATTGGTGAATCTTAATAAATATTTATCTTTCAGGTTTGTGTTGAGGATGTGATGGCTACAATGAAAAACAATGCCGCTAAAGCAACTCACATACTTTTAAAAGCTATTCCTGCCATTGCAGAGAAAGATTGGACAGATGTTTGGTATAAGCAAGAGGTAATTCGTTTCAAACATTTATATCAAAGTAAACATTCATACATTTAATTCATTTACTATCCTTATATAAGTAATATATGAATTTATTTAAAAATATCATTTTTTTCTAATCTTATTTTTTTTTAACTGGATTACTAATTCATAAACTAACTTAACTTGTTATTCTTACTGATCCCTAGTTGGTATGACAATGTCAAACCAGCTCCATAAGTCCAGAAACTAAGGTGTTGAATTGAGAATCTACTATCAGTGAGTATCTATATATAAAATCAGGGTCAGTAATATCCTTGACAAAATTAAGGCCATTTTCAATTTCAAGCTTAGACCTGAACACAGAACAGTAGTCAGAATTTCTATATTTGAAGCAATATTTAGAAGTGGGAGTACTGATGAACACATTGCTACCAAAGTGACCCTATTCACTCCTGCTACCATCAGTGTACATTTGAAGGGCGTCTGTTGGAATATAACTGACCATTTGTCTCATAAACTCAGGGTTATTTGCAGTTTTGTTGGTAGAGTTCAATAGTTCAGTATGAAAGTATACTCCTTTAAATATGTTGACAGGGTTGAAACACGGCCTCAGTGAATGATGTTCAATCTGACAGGAAGGGGGCAAATTAACTATATTGTGCAGAACTGCTTGGGAGAAGAGACTATTTCTTTTCAGTCTTTGGTTGATATTCCTGTTCCTGAGATAGAAAGTGGTTCTATTCTGGTTCCCATAGCTAATAAGTTGATTATAGCATTTCACAAGACCTCTCTTCTCAGGCGTATAGGCTTGAGGTCACACATAAAGGGCTACATTGTCAGGGCAGCTACACCTCAAACCCGTGATGATTTTCGCTGCACTAGTGTGAACCTTTTCTAGCCTATTTAAATTAGAATCTGACGCTCAGAAGTAAATGGGAAACCCGTATTCCAATATTGGTCCAATGAGGGAGGTATAAGTCGTTTTTAAAGTAGAAGCGTCTGTCTCCTAGTCACTCCCAGATATATATTTTAAAATATTAAGTGACTTTCTACATCTCACTTCCAAGCCTTGAATGTGCCTGTTACTAAGAAACTCTTGATCTGTTATAAGTACTTAGCATTTTTTTTCATAGCGCAATGTCTGACCATTCAGAACAAGTATGGGTTGGTAATTATAAAGATGTTTGATAGTAGTGAAAAAACTAGCAACAGATTTAGTAGCAAAGTATTTAGCATTTTTTTCATAGCGTAATGTCTGGCCATTCAGAATAAGTATGGGTTGGTAATTATAAAGATGTCTGGTAGTAGTGAAAAAACTAGCAACATATTTAGTAGTATTAAAGATCAATTTGTGCTCTTTGGCAGTCACTCACATCCCCGAGTGTGAGATTAATGTTATCTTCAATTGTCTTGATGTCGGTTCCAGATTGCCAGAGAACGACATCGTTGGCAAATATTCCAACTTTGCATCTTTTAGATATCACTTTTTCAATACCAACAAAAAATAATGGAAAAAACATTGGCCGAGAAACTTAACCTTAAGGGACTCCCTGTCTAAGTCTAAAATCTCTTGAAAGGGTCTTGTTAAATAAGATCCTAATAACTCTGGCTTTTAAGAAATCTGCGATCCAAGGCAGAGCCTTTTCCTTCACACCTAATAGTTTGACAATGTTTATTGTGCCAAACCCTATTAAAAGCCTTAGTCAGGTCCAAAAAGGCAGCCATAGTGTGATTAGTAGGTTGCAAATTTTGGGCATCTCTAACACTCTGGCAAAAATATAAGATTTGGTCAATGGTATTATGACCTTTTCTGAAACTGTATTGGTCCCTCGTTAGCAAATCATTAGCATGTAGATAAAAGGTAAGTCTATTTAGCAACATTTTCTTCATTAATTTAGAAGGTATACATGTCAAGGAGATAGACGGTAATTGTTTGGAGATCTAGCTCCCTTGTCAGCCTTCCGAATGGGAATGACTATGGCCTTTCTCCAGTCCTTTTGTAGGCGACCTCTATTCCACAAGTGATTAAATACATCTAAAAGCCATTTTTTACCTCTAGGTCCTAAATGCAAAAGCATTTGACCATGAATATTATCAGGCCCTGGGGATTTCTTGGGATTAACTTCCTTCAAGACAGAGATCAACTCATACATTATAAAGTCAGATATGAAAATAGGGTTACCAAGGTCTGAGTTTCCTATGAATCGAGTATCTCGTTGAAGTTTCAATCAATTTGTCACCACTATCAAAATTTAATTTGCTCACTTGTCTATAGTGATCGCTTAATAAGTCAGCAGCTGCTTTATCATTTTTAGGAATGTATCCATACTTAACTGGTTTATATATATAATGTGCTATTAATATCATTAGAGACAGAATAAGGTAGTATTCACATAATAATATTTTTTAAACTACAAATGTCAGTGATTCTAGCATTTAATTACTGCAATTCGAATTTTTCATAATTATCTATTTCATCACGATTTTATATCCTTGTATATCCTTTTTATCTTGAGATATATTTTTAATTTTGATATAGCCTACTTCCCTTTTTTAAAATTGTTTCAACTAGAAACACTCCATTGGTTTACACTTTATTTCAATCCTTTAAAAAATTAACTAATTGAATTTCCATTTATGGATATTCTGTATGTCGCTTTGCATTTTGTATGAAACTGTTGTCCTTTGGGGCATTTTTCACTGTAGAGAAAAGATATTAACTTTTTTTTTATCAAACAATTCATTTTTTTCAAAATACTGCTTAAGACTTACTTTTCAAACACAGAGATTAATCTTTACCTTTTTAATACATATGTAAGTGTGTATGGTATTTATAATTAAATTAATTACGTACTTAGATCATTTGTAACTTGATTTAACAACTGGAATAGTGTTATTAGGGACTCAGGTGATTAAATGGACAAAAAGAGTCAGGGAGAAAAAGAACTTGTATTTCACATTAGAAATTGTGCTTTCTGATTAAACTAAGGAAATGTTCTGTTGTAATTAATTAAGAATTTGCATAAAGTACTAAAAGAATCACATAAGCTCAACGTGTACGTTAGAGTATTACTATAAAACTATTTTAATTTCACAGTCCAATAGCCTATCTAAAGGGGTTCCAAATTTTGAAAATGCACAATCACAGCTAATTTCAAGCCTAATGATGTAGCTGGGCTGGTAATGCCAATCTTCTATACATACTCCAGATTTTCAATACTTAGATGACAAATTAGCACCTTAATGAGTTAAAGTACCCAGTACTGGGACTCAAAAAAACATATAACAATTAGTCGAACCTTTTTACGTTACAATACCTGCACCTCATTTTTAGAACCACGAGTTACCTTTTTGATAGATGAAGGTATATTTTTTGTTTTTTAAAGGAACAAGCAAATAACCACCAACAGTCTAATAACATACTATAGACTGTGATGAATCTTCCTTATTTTATGGAGATAGTGATTCATAAGAACAGTGTTAAATATGTTTTTTTTTTTTTTTTTTCTTCCTCTTCTGCCTTTTACACATGTAATAGGAGCTATAAATTTTTTTCCAGATTTCTTCTTCATTTGTGATCTTTTTTGTCTCCTAATAAATTTTATACTGTCTCCTAATTATTTTTTCCATTTTTAGAGCAAGCAATTAATACATCTGAACAGTTGGTTATTACAAATATGTTGAATTTTTCTGTTTTTACTTTCAAAGTGAAGAGTGGTATTATAAAGTTTCATATGTCTATAATATAGTAAAATATTTCCTCTTATTTGTTTTTAGGCATGTGCAAAATCTGCAGTTATGCTGTAAGAATTACTGGCTTATGAAAAGAAATGAGATTATTAAAGTACAACTTTTGCTTTCAACAAGATAATATTTTAACTTGCCAAAAACTTTTAAATAAAGTTAACTATTGCTGTATGTTGCCTTTTATAATTTTGTATATACATTCTTTCACACTCATATTTTAAATATTTAATACAAACAATCAATTGAATTATTACAATCTATTAGAAATTATTTGAGTATTATAATAAGGTTTTTTTCCTTTGGAAGGGAATTATGATTGTTTTTCAAGTAAATATTATTTAGAAAATAAAAACATGATCATCATTTAAAATTGCAGTATTATTGAATGAATATTTATTTATATGCAGTCAGTCATTAGTAAAATTGGAGATAAGCCATTGTTGGAGCTTAGTTTCCCCTTTTTTTTATTTTCAATATTACTGGCAAATTAACAAATCTTTTAAAAAAATTTCATATAGTACTGCAAGAGAAATTGCATGTATCCTTAATTTTATAATCTGTTAATATTCTTTTTCCCAGTTATGCTTTTATTTCTAGATGTATTTGAATCTGCCTTTTCAGTCAAAATTTCTGTGATTAATGAAGCAATGCATAATTTTTTAATTAACAAAATGAGAAAACAAATGAAATTCCTCATGATATGAATTAGTTCATTTGTTACAAAAATTAGTACCGGAATATCAGAAACAAATTAAATTTGAGTATTTTGTAGATTTTAGACAGAATTTTAAAATCAGAAAACAACTGTCTGCATGGACCTTTTTTTCAAATTTGGCATATTTACTATTTATTTAAAGCTCATAAACTCTTAAGCATTTTATTTTGTCATATCTGGATTGAAGACACAGTAACATGATTTTTCCCCCTTCAAAATTTGACTTTAGCAGACAGAAATTAAAATATATATATATTGATAAAATTGAGGTAAAGAATTGATTACCCTTTTCTTTTCCAATAACTAAAGTTATTCAGACATAATTTTATCAACTAATTGCAGTTCAAAATGAAGATATCTATTCCAAAATCGATCTTGGGTTGCTATAAATTAGAATGTTAAATTAATCCCTCCTTTATCTAAAGTCCTTGAATATAATATTGAATATTCCTTGGATAAAATATATTTTTTTGGTAGTTATTAAAGAAATTAAATTTTACCTTCATTTCATTTAACAATACAGTATCAAGTAATCTATGGCTTACAATTTTTTTTATTAAACTTTCCAGATTTTATGTTATTAATATAACTTTTGGCCCTATTACATTAATAGACTACAATATATTTTTGTATTATGATTGTTTAAATTATTAGCAATTGGGATAATTAATTTTTAATCAAATCATGAGCTATTGTATAATATATGATTTTTAATTATGTACTGCACTGTATAATATGATTTTTAATTTGCATAATACTTATTTAAACAATTGTTACACTCACCACAATAAATTAAAACTGGACATAGTTATTCAATGTGGATTTGAGTTCACTTTTGAAAATTGTACTTAATTCTATATCATGCAAAATTCATTGCACACTATTACATTGATGTACAGATTACTTATAAAAGCTATGAGTTTTTTCCTCCCATATCAAAGTAAAGGTTTTGCTAAAATAGTTACATTTTAAAATGTATATAAAGTTTCTTCTTGATTGTATAATTGTGCCCAATTTAGCATTTAAAAAAAATTGTATAATTTTTAAAATTTGTATATCAAATTTTTAAATACAATAGGTTATTATTTAAAAGTGTATTGAACAATCTTTCATTCAAACATAGACTTAAAAAATGAACATTAGATATTTTTTTTATTCTCTGTTTATAAAAAGTTTAGTAGCAAGGTGATTATTTAAAATCACTTATAATATCATCTATAAGAATAAATTAACTAGCTTTTACCTTTTTATTTTCAAATTGGTTTTCCTTTATTTTTTTATTTAATATGCACTAAGATGTGATGCTTTAAATGAGTTTTTTGTCTAAAGCTTTTGCTGCACAAATTGCAAACATATGGCCTCTCTCCACTGTGAATAAGGTTGTGTCTCTTAAGATTTCCTCTTCCTGGAGTAGTATAGTTGCAGTAGGAACAGGAAAAAATTTTCTTGTTTCCAGATATAATTCTACCTTGACTGAAACCTGAAATGAAGATAATATTTTTAAGAATACATTGTAACATTAACTTACTAATAAACATTTATTCATTAAATATTATTAAATGAAAAATGTGGCTATAAAAACAAATTTCAATGATAATTTTTTTTAAAAATATTAGATGACTAATTATGTAACATTAATCACTTCCTATTTTTTTAAGTTACTTGAATTATTTTTGGTTTGGCTTTTAACATAAAAGAAATATAAACAATTTTAAAGTGATATTTTCTTCCCTACTGGTTTTATATAAAATCCTATAAGGAAATGGAAACATTTTTATAGTATTTACAAAATTTTTAATCTTAGTTGGGAAAAGTAAGAACATGGCTACCATATAACACAGCTGAAGAATATATATATGTATGCATAAGCAATTCTTTTAGCATAAGGCAATAATTTAAATACTTACAATTGGCAGACATAAAAAGCAATTTTTAGTTTACACTATGTTCTAATTAAAACATTAATAAAATTGTATTTTTACTAGTAGTAGTTTTGCTACCAGAATTTATTTTTCTATGATTTTATTTTTTATTTATCAAATCAACATTAATTGACTGTTATGAATTTATGATTAATATACAGTGAAATGCTAAGTTGAATGTAGATAGTCGTATAATTCACAAGATTTTTATGTATTTCAAAATTAATTTTCTATTTCAATAAATAACAAGGACTAATTCCTCTTAGTAAGAAATTTCATTAATTGAATATATGTGTTTTCATGGGATTTTTTTCAATATCTCTATCATACAAGAGTAATATGCATTATAAACATACTAAAATACAATACTTCTGAGAATTTAGAACAATTCTAAAGAAAAAAAAAATTGATTTAAGAAAAACAAAAACAGTTTTCACTCAAAATCACTCTGGTTCTTCAGCCTTATTGTAGAATACTTTGACTGATAATGAACATGAGACAACATGAATTTGGACATATATTTTCAATACCTGAAAAAGTACAAAATAAATCATTGAAAAAAACTCCAAAATAAAGACGTAATTTTCAATACTTAAAAATGAACTTTAGCAGTAAACACACATTTTAAAGAAGTTTTATTAAGCATCTCTAAACAGATTTCCAACAAAAATCTGTAATTAAAAATATAGGAGTGCATGAATACAGAAACAATATTTAATTTTGAACACAATTTTTATATTAAAAAATTATTATTTTATTTAAAAAATTTCTTTTTTAAAATAAGAATAGAATAAGTGCATATTTTCATAAATCAGTTATCAAATTATTCAAAAGAAAAATAAACTAAACAGTAGCAAAGTAAATAACAAACAAAGCATGTGAAATTAAATGTTAAAATTTTTAATTTATTTGAAATTGAACTATAATTTCATAACATATTCATATCAATTCATTTTTCAGATAGACTAATATTAATTTTTAAAATGCATTTTTAAAAGTAAATGTTGGATTTTTATAATTGCAAAGAATAATTTTATAAATTGGGGGGAAAAAAAGCATGTCACTTAAAGTACTAAATTTTGGAAATTCATTTCTAATTATTAATATTTTTAATTTTACTAATATTTCTAATATTAAAGAAATATTGTGAAATAAATGCTTTTTTAAACTTTTAATTAGATCGATAAATATTTGTAGAAATCCGATATTCCTCAAAATTATCAATATGTGTTTCCATGGAGAAGAAAAAGTAAAATGAATATATATATATATATATATATATAAATTCAATTAAATATTATTTAAGATTAAACATTTTACTGTCCAAAAGAATTCCATTTAAAATTGTAACACTACTAAGCTTGTATACCTACAAAGTTTTACTTATATATATATATATATATATATATATAATTAATTATTGTGTGATAAAATCTTAGATCAGTTCTTTGGCAATTCATAAGGTAATGGGGGGAAAAAAACATATATGTATAAAATCTAAGAATTTATAAGACTCATTATATTAAAATAACATGACAAACAAATAATAAATATCTTACAATATAAATATTTAGTTTTTCTTTTCAGCATATGAGGAAATATAGTTGTATATACTACATTTCATTTTATAAATTCGAAAAACTTTGTAATACATAATATAAATTAAAATAATAATTTGGGGAAAAAATTATTTTGTTAATGATAAAAAATTTATCAGATGAAAGCAAGACAAAATGTGAAAATAATACATTATGTATTATATTTTGAAATTTATTATGTATTCAAGATTACATAAATATAAATAAGATGTGAAGGCACAGTAAATAACAGTTATTTAAAACAATTTGCACAATATAATTCAAAAACATTATACAATATTTCCGTAAGTGACAACTCAAGTTTATAACAGATATAAAGATTAAAATGGATCACCAATATTATACATTAGTTTACTAGCTGGTTGAGGATTGATATTTAAAACTAAATTTAGTGAAATATTTTTAAATGTATTAAGATCATATTTAAGATTATTTATCTTGAGGTATAAATATAACTCATAGATTTCGCTATGCTGTTAACTTGAGTTGTCATTAAATATAATTTCATTATTTAAGCCACATACTATCTATAATTTGTAATACAATAAATATCTTTATAAAAATAAATATGACTGGCTATTTTATATAGAAATCTGATTATTTGTACAAAACAAAAAATGCCTTTTTAAATTTTCTTTTTGATTAAAACCTTTGTTACATTTAGTACAAATATAAGGCTGTTCTCCTGAATGTATGATTGAATGTCTTTTTAAATGTTCCTTTTGTGTGAATGCCTTTTTGCATAAAGAACAAGAATAGGGCTTTTCTCCAGTATGAGTTATAAGATGTCGGTCCAAGTTATTTTTATAAGCTGTGCAATAATTACAAAATGGGCAAGAATAAATGCATATTCTTTTCCAACTTTCAATAACTGGATTAAAATCTGAAACAAGAAAAGATATTTTTAAGAACCTCTTTTTTTTCAGTGTTGTTATTGTTTTATAAAAATACAAACATTTAAGAATTATTGAAGACATTACAAAATTATCTAAAATAATCATGATTGACATATTATATGAACATATTATAAGAAATAAAATGTCTTATAATATGTTCACAAACAATAATAAATTTTGATATGGAATCCCTTGGCTTTCACAATATAATTAAACAATACATAATTTATGTATTGGCATGCAAGGAATTATGAAATTAATATCATAGCAATAAACTATTTCAAATCTACTAATTATGCATTAGCCATCAAGGTATTTGATGAGCACAATCTTTCATATAACCTTAAATAAAATATATTCAAAATATATCTGAATATATTGCTACATAATGAAGACACCATCAGTGGAGATTTCATGACCCTTTATTTTGATGGCAAATTTTACAAAGTGTTATTTATTAGATTCCAGGAATACAAATTCTGCAAACCAGAAATTAAAAAAAAAAACAAAAAAAAAAAAAAAAAAAAAAAACAGTAATATGTAACAGAGAAGACATAATCACTATATAATTCTTCTTAAAAAAAAAAAAATGTAATTTCATAATATGTCCCACAATATCTTGGTCACTACATATGAAATGTTTGTTAACAATGTAAAATTTAGTTGATAGTGATGATTTGATAGCTAAATGTTTTTAATATGCATAAATACATTACTCATTTGCCTGCCCTTTCAGATATTTTGTCTATGATATCATTGATCATCAGGTTTATAACATCATTGATTAGTTTAGAACTTTCAGTATCTGTTATAAAATTTCTTTCTCAAAAATAAATTGCATTTCATAAGATTTATTACTCCAACTTAATTTTTAATACTTAACATAAGAAATTATGATAATGGAAATCTTGGATACCAAAAATATGATAATTCCAGTAGCTTAAAAAAATTATTATACTTCACATTAAATTTGTATTAACATAATGAATATATATGAATATAAATATCTAATAAATATTAAGGAGATTGTTTAAAAACTGTATTTACAAACTATAGAATATCAGAATACAATTACAAATACAAGCAAATGATAAAAATATGTGATTCCCTGATATTCTTTAATTGAGAATCATATATATTATATTTTGATTTGACCATTCCTTTTAAATTTCATCTTTAAAATTCTCAATAGTTGAAAAAGCATAGAAATTTATATAACACCGGTTCCGTTCCATTAGACAATAGTAGAAGTTCGATTAAGTATGACTCAAACTGCCAAACAGGTTTATAAATCAGAAATTCATATGCTATTTCATTCTTATAAGTGCTTAAATTTACGAGAGGATGAGCCGATACACATTAAGAAACAAACGTATTGTAATAAAATAGAAGTAGCGAAAAATCTGCCCGGAGTAAACAAAAGTTATTTCATTTTGCATGTGCTGCCATCTTTTAGATTTTAGTAATATTAAAGCAAATTCTATTTCAGTAACTTGAGACAAACGACGAGTCTAAGTTTAAAACTTCGAATCAATACATTTTTATAATGTTTCTTGTTACAAATATCCGTCCCCATCTCTCCCTCCATTCTATTTTGAAGAGTTGCCCTAATCTATAAATATTATAACTATACAACACAGGAATTTTTTATTTTGGGGCAACGGATTATAAGAATTTATTTTCACATTCCTTAAACATTTTTTCATTAACCAATTTATATGCTAATTGAAAATCAGAGGCGGCGGTAGCAGGCAGCCTCCCCCCTCCCTCGTCATCGAAAGATTGAGAATTTCGTCGGCAAAAGTGTCCCCATTACAGGATGGTTGTGGAGAGCTGCATATTATCGAATATGATAGTTTAAAAATCACCTTAAGTTAATATATTGTAAACAGTCGAAATAGCCAAGAAACGGTTAAATCGTTTTGATTATATTTGGCAAAATAATCAATATGGTGGTAGGACAGTGAGATGCTATATTTTGCGGACAATTTTGATGACCGACTAAGAACTGAATGCAATGGATGACGAAGACTTTAATTTCGCATATTTTCAATCTGATTCACATATCGTTCATTCAACTTATAACGTATACTACTTTTGGCAATATAATCGGTAAGGTAACAAATGAATAAGATATCGACAAGGTAATAGGCGCATTTTCCTGGCATTTTTTGGTCGGCCGACTATGAATTTAATGCGGTGAGTGTAGAAGACTATATCCACATTCAGACATTTAATTTGTACTATTTTTGGCAATATAACCGACAAGGCGACATGTGAATAAGACAAAAGACATGTCGCATTTTGACAAAAAAAAAGTTTGATCGGTCGACTAAGAATTCAATGCGATCGATGTCGAAAACGTTAAATCCAAATTCTCAGTCATCTGATTTTAATGTTATAATGTTCATTCAACATATAATTTATACTATAATTTAGCAGAATAATCAATAAGCTGGTAAGTGAATAAGACATCATATTTTTTCCAACTAATCTTTGTCGATCGGCTAAGATTTTATTATAAATTATGAAGAAAAAAAATTGTTTGCATCGAGCATTTCGATTATCTGCCAGTGGAATAATTGCAGAAATTGATACTTTTATATTATTCATTAATAGAATGATAGAATTGTTTTCCATAATTCATCATTCAAATTCAAGTTCTAAAATTAATCGCCATCTTATTCATTTAATTGTTACTTCCTCGGTAACGAATTGGTAAATTTATTTTATTCCTTTTACTATGAGAATTGTCTGACTAAAATCTAGTTAATGGTTAAATAAGAAATTTAATAAAATACTCTTTTATTTTGACACTCTTGTGTATATGCATGCTTTTTTTTACTTTGCTGTAGCAAATTATGTGAATTCATTATAAGTCACTGAAGTAAGTAAATTGTATAGTTTAAAATAAATTTATTTAACAGTAAAATATCTGTTTTCTAGTGCAATCTAATTTATCAGGCTACGATTATTACACTAAAGAAATATTACCGACTACAACTGATGACAAAAAAAAAAAAAAAAAAAAAATTAGGATATGGTAGCTTTTTAGCTACACTAAAAGAATTTAACCAAGTACGAATAAATTTATTAAATAAATTGCTACTTAAATTCTTCTGACTCTGCATTCAATATTATAACTATGTAATCGGGGAACGTATCGTTTATATCTTCTTCTTTTTATTATTATTCGCCAAAAAAAACTATATAATTTCAGATGATTCTAAATTTTTAAAAGACTTTTAATAAAGATGTCTTGATAAGAGGATGATTTTAAAAATTATTCATAGAATATTCATAAATACACATTAATCCCTTGACATACAAATTTCCTTAACTTCCTGTAAAGATGGCAGATCTTATTTGGGACTATTATTATTATTTTAATTCCTAAAATAATATAAGGGCATTTGAGGTAATGATATGCGTTTTCAAGTAATTTTTGTATTTTAAATTACTTAACACTTTCACTTAATTGCAGAATTAAAATTAAAAATTAAGTTATTCGATACGCGAGTCAGACTCGTCATTTATTACGAAGGAGTTAAGAATAACCAATGCATGGAAATGAGGTGATAAAACTCACTCTTTGGGAGAAATATTAGCTTTCAATAACTTCGAATTAAAAAAGTACTTCACTATAAGAACGCATGCTTAAAAAGGAAGATAGAGGAATTCATATTCAAGATCTAGTTGTTTCTTAATAAAATGAGCTGGTGTTTAAAGCCTAAATATATATTGAAAAATAAATACATGGGGGTCTAATGTTTAAGCAATCCATTTTTCATATCTTACATAAAATCGTAAATTTGAACATATATTTACAAAATATTTTCTCCCGCCTTCTTAAGAAACAACATCATGTATCTTTTCCGAAATCTATAATGTTTGTATCTGAATTATAAAAATTTTTTGTAGAGCACGCCATAGAGCTGATATATAAATCTCAGTATCTCAGCTCTATGGAGCATTATTTTTCCAGACATCTGTTTAAAGCATAAGTTTAGTAATACAATAATAATAAACTTTGAGAATTGTGGCAAATACAGCTAATGTTTAATATCAGAAATAAGTAATCATGAATTTTTGGGTACATTTCTTATAGTAAGATTACCAACTATAACACGACACGACTTTGTGAAAATTTCTACAGATCTTCATCCATTATGGTCCTTAGAACCAAAAAACAACTTCCGTTCAAAAGTTAATGTGCATGCAATTTTGCTCATATGGATTATCTTGTTAACACGATAATTAAAATAACTATGGTTTGTTAACATAACTGGCTTGTTATGTGTTGAAAAGATAATAAAAATTTCATATGACTTCAGAGATGTGACATCTCGCTCAAAGTAGAAGTATGCGAGGCTCGAAATTTTCATTTTCTCATAATTTCTTTTGCGATGTAAGATGGAAAACTAACTTAAAATAAGCGAATTATAACGTCTCATTCTGCGTCATTAGCGTCTGATTATGACGATCAATTTTTGCATTAAGAATTTTTCGATGACTCAATTGCTTAGAAATCAGGGGCTGAAAGTGATCACATTTAAATAAATAAAACTTCTGTAATAATTACTTTTATCCTTACTTTAAAATTGTTTAAATGTACGTGGACTTGAATTTAATTGTTAAAAGAAAACCAATAAAATAAAAATAAGGGATCAGAAATATTTATTTATAACTTTAATGCACCAATGTTCAATTTCAAAAAATATCAAATGCTGTGCGTGCTTTAATTCTTTTAAGTGTTTCATTATAATCTTTATCTTGCAAGAAAAAAATGGGGGTCTATTTATTTTGCCTATGTTCCACCTTTTAAAATAAACCAAATAATTTTCAAAAATTGTATTTTCTTCATGATACTACACATAAAAGCGGAAATTTCTTTAAAAGTAAGATTAGGCAACAACCTGAAATCTAGCAAATGTTTATTTCTTTTATTTGTAAGTTTCTTTTTTAAATATGATTAAATGCCATCGTAAGAATTAAATATATCGTAAAGAATAAAGATATTAAAAAATGCTTATTATGAAACAGATTCTTATAATGGTCAACTAATTTACTATTTACTCCCCCCCCCAAGTTATTCTTTTTCTTATTGTTAATCTCTCAAGATGAGAATCGGAAATCTGTACTTAAACAAACGTATTTCAAAATACTTCTCATATTTTGCTAAACATCCGACTTTCGCTGAAAATTTATAGCCTTTGTCAAACGAAAGAAAGGGGGGGGGGGACAACTGACCGTCTTATAAGGTTTTGATTTTCATTATTTCAGGTCAATGAACGATCGGCTTTTTGATATATGGATCTTCCCCTACACAGAAATCAAAATGAACTGAAATTTCAATATTTAAGGCGTCAGAACTCAAATAGTTTTATACGTAGAAAAGTACACATTTTTTTTTTGCTGAATATGCTAGTGAATATTTCATTATATATAACTAATAGGGCCTGGGGACTGTATAAAAATGTAATTTTGATTTAATTATATTATTTTTTCAGTATACATTTATTGATACAGACAACATAAAGCATGCTTTTTTGCATCATTTAAAGATTTTTTTTTTTAAACTGAAAGCATATGCCTATCTTTAACGATTTAGATATTAGTTAATGGACTATTATTAGATGCTCAATTAATATTAATAAAAAGTAAATAATCTAAAATTTTCATTTAAAAAACTTTTTATTTCAAACACACAAAATACCATGAAATAAATTACATTTATTATTTACAACTCATAGTTATATACAAATCATAAAAGGACGCTCAAATTTCTATTTATTCAGTGTTAGTCTATTTATGTACTTACTACATACAATTTTATCTATTTAATTAATAATACTTCAATATTGTTTTAAAAAACTTAATAAGACATTCACTTTATTCTCACTACGACAGAATTGGCACAAGTCCTTGTTTCATTTCTCAAAAGTAAACAAAGTGAATATTGCAAACAGAGTCTGAAATGCAATGAAAGATAATAAAACAATGGATATTATTAAATCTGCTTTAAGTACATATGTTTGAAACCATAAGAAATAACAAATTCCACAAACGACAGGAATTGTCAACAGCAAGGATATAACAACAGAAAGTAGTCGCTCGGTCAGATTCCCTTTCTTACCTAAATAAATAGAATATATTTTACATTTTAGTACATTAAATACCTTTACAGCATTTTGATTAAACTTTTAAAAAATACAGCATTTTGAATTCAAAACACTTGAATTTAAAAATTAATGTAGTTGCTTATTGACAGAGAGAGAGAGAGAGAGAGAAAGAATATATTTGGCATTAAAAATTATTTCTGTTGACTTTCACGATTAATTTTTTTCTATTAATGATTAGTTATAAATCTCTGTATATAATAATAGGTTACATAATAAGTGTATAAGAATAAGTGTTTTGTAGAACAAAAAGTTGGGAAAAGTTACTGCAAAGGGTTAGGAAAATCGTTCTTTGGAACAAAAATGCAAAGAAAAAAAAAAAAAAAAAGGAACATAGTTCTTATGCACATCGATATAAAATACAGGACGTCTCTATATTTATATATCTATACATGTATATGACTGGTTGTCACATGAATTCTTCGAAACGGCGAACATAAAATTTGTACATTCCTCCTAAAATCCATTTCTCGGTTAATCCATTTCTATTATTAACTTATAAAGTTGTCGGCGTCCTTGCATAGGGGTAGCGCATCTTCCCCGTGATCTGGCCGTCCCAGGTTCTAATCCCGGTTCGGGCATGGTTGTTCTTCATCTATGTTCTATTTATGAGGTGTGTGAATGAGCTCCTCTGTAAAAAGGGGTTGTGCAAGCGAATGTGTGAGTTTCATCTTCATATGAGCTAGAAGTCAGACTTCTGCCCTCGGGTGCTCAGGGGTCTTTACCCTCAGAAGCTACTGCACCTTCTTTCCGTGGTAACGCGGACACGACATCATCATCATCACTTATAAAGTTGATGGAATATTAAAACATTTAATTAAAACTTCGATATGTCTACCCAATTTTCCCTAAATAACTAATAAAATTATTATAATACGAAAATGATTTATGCATTATTTTAAAGAGCAAACAGCTATCTCTTTATTTATCAGTTTAATTACCAAACAATTTTTCTTCAAATTTCACAGATTTTTCAAAATTTATTAAACATAGGTAATGCCAGTGCTTTCTATTGTTGTAATTTAAATGCACACCAGTTTTATTCTTTCATAAAATCCATCCTTCCTTCAAGTGTTTTTGACATAGTTAAAGATATGATAATACTATTTTTTTCTTTGGACATAAATGTCGAAGCAAAATTTTTACTTCCACTTATGTTTCAGAGTGTGCACATTTTCATGGATGTACAGCAATCCAGTGATGTTAGTTTAACAACCATGCAATGTTTCATTTAGTTTCCATAAATTTTTAAATACTTCTATCAACGTATAAAGTCAATTAAGGTTCTTCCGATGGGAGAGAGAGTGACAGAAAGAGAAACTAAGGCGAAAAAGAAGCGACATTATGTGCTGTTTTGTTTTTGCTAAATAAATAAATACGAAAAAGGACGAGAACGAGGAGAGAAAATATTCTCTTAAAGTTTGCCAGACTCGTTCTATACAGGAGATAAAAATAAACATGTATTTTAGATGTGTCCGAAGTATTAGACGACAAGGCAGAAAATTAGACACTTCAGTTAATTTTATTAACTTTAAAATGTCATATTACTTATATTTAAAAATATTTTTATTTTGCACAACGCAAGGTATTGTTTGATAACGGATTCTAAAATAATCCGCACTTTTGCGCATGCGTTAGGATGGGTTTAATTCGTCAAAATAGGGGTGAGAGGAAAGATGAAAGGAGGGGATGTTTACATTTAACAATAGAATAAACTCGGATTACTCACAGACTGAATTAAAATAATACGGTCAGAAATGACACGATATTCACGTACACGTGAAAAAAATTTCAACAAAAAAGTATGTAATAGGACAAAAATCAAGGTCAAAAAATGACGAAGAATTCTGGAAATGCGTTCGTACTTCCGCTTTTCTCCCGTTAATGAGATAAAATCGTCGAAAACTGATCGTCTTAGAATACTGAAACGAACAGTATATCAGGCTAATCTAATATGAAAAAGCTTACAAACTTATTTTGCATTAGTCTTTGAGCATTTTGTTGGCAGAATTTTGTAGTGTTAGATCTCTCACCACCACCGTAGAATCAAAATTTTTACATTTGATATCCTGAGTTATTATCAGACCAAATTAAAGTTTTATGGACAAAAGAATTGTCCTCAATCAGCAGAGCTGCTAACTAACATTGCAATATAGCACCTGTTCAATACAGAAGAATAGAGGTCAAAGTGCGCGCATTTCAAGACAATAGCGCAACAAAGTACATTCAAAGTTTACTGAGGAACGTTTATTTCAACTTGATATAAAGAAACAGAAAATAAATCTCCAAATTCAAAGTGTTTACCTGTTTCACTTTTGTTCAGCTTCAAAAACGCGGGAGAATAAGCAGGGGAATGCAAACCGTTCAAGCCGAATCGTCAACTTCACAAACAATGCAGAGCCGATAATCGCACGCGAATATGTGTCTAAAGCTATTCAATGCATTAAAACTTCATTATTGGGCGTCTATCAACCTATCCAATGCTGAAAAATAGTGGTAATTCACAGTGGCAAGAGATATAATTTCAAATACATGAATAACTTATGAATATGAAGGCTTGTAGAAGATATAATCGGAAAGCAATTTTTTTAAAGCTTTAGAATTTATTCTGAGAAAAAGATTTAAAAAAAAATCATTTCAACATGATGTCAACAAATTGCATGAATTTTTATGGGGGGAGGATGGTATTGTAAGATCGTCATAAAGTTTCGTATTGTAGAGTGGGAGGAAGAGATATTCTTTTGAACAAGGAATATCCTAAATAATTATTTCGAAAATACAAAAGGAACGGGAAAATTCGCGTAGCTTCAAATCAAAACTAATGCACATTTCAAAAATAATGCAGAACACGGTTTCTACAATAATAATCTGTTCAAATATAAACTCATCGACTGTCAACCCTTTGGTACGTGAGTTCAACAACTCATTGAAGAAGAGCATTGCTATCAACTTTTGTAACAAATTTCTTAGCAAAATAGGCAACTTCTTCAATTACATAAGCAACTTGTGAATTAAGATTTGTATTTATTTCTGAATTTTGCATTTGTGAAATGAAAACTATTTGAAAAGAAAAGCAGCATAAGAAATCATTATTTGGAACTCATGGAAGTAGAGTTTATTAATATATTTAGGACTTGCTTCACATAACAAATTAATCTTCTTAAAAATGTTAGTTAAATCGAAAATGTGTGATTAAAGTTCACATTTCAAATGAGCTATTGTGCATTAATTAAAAATAAAATCGCCATTAATCGCATAGCTTTAAATTTACACTTTCCACACTTAACTATTCATGTATACTACAGAGTCATTTTTTTTTTGTTAAAATAACAATAAATATAATATATTTTTTAATATTTTCATTTAAATTTGCAATAAATTAATCATTTTTGTATTTTATAAAATGTTTTTAAAATTACATAACATTTTAAGCATAATTAAAAAATGTGAATTTAAAAATTGTCTTACCCAAAAAGTTTCGGACACTTTCAATTCCAAATAGAAAAATTAGTAGAGCAATTTCAAACATTATATTTCCAGTTGGGTACACAAAATAAATTTCTATAAAAGGAACAAAATTATTTTATGGGATGGAAATGGGTCTCAGCTCATAGGGCAGAAAATAATGATAATAAATAAATAATAACAATGATTTTGTACTAAAATATTTGAAATTTAATATACTAAATGTTAATAAACATTATTTAAGTTATAATATATTACAAAAAGAATATACAAATAGAAATAGAATATATTACAAATAGAACATATTTTACAACTAGAAAATACATATTCGATTTTCTAAAGATTAACTATTCCTTTGTAATACAGCTATTAATTAATTTACTTACTCTTGAAAATTAATAATAAAGCTTCTACAAATGTGAAGAGTAAAAACACCCAACATCCTGTTACAAGGAATATTTGATATGACAAAGATGAGAACTGAAATAGTTAAGAATGCAATAAACTGAAAAATATTTGTAATCAAATTAATTTACCTTGCAATTCCAGTCTTAAAAAGAATTTTAAAAAATCTTAATACAGCTTTCATCTTAAAAATTCTCACACCAAAAAATTCTTAAGCTTTATTTAGGAAACGACATTTAATAGCAAAGTTTTTATCTGATTTATCTTTTTTTTATAAACCACATTTTATAGATCATTTCAAAGAAGTATATAACATATTAGAACATGAAGAAGTGTTCAACACTTAATTTACAGATTACAACAAAAGCATACAGCACATAGAAGTATGCAACATTTAATAAGTGTACAACATAATAAGTACATGCTCATTTTTTTTCAACACATCTGCAACACAGAAATTTGTCACTGCAAGATTTAAAAATAGATATATCAGTTTAATAATTACAGTCATATAGATCAGATAACAGCTACACTTTCATTTAAGGGAATTTCATTTATTTACATTACTTTTTTAAAATAAGAAATTACTACAATAAATAAACAACTGTATTTAAGGATATACAAATATTTTTGAAAATGATGTCAAAGAAATTAATTTCAGTTTGTTTTTGTAATTCTAACACATACAGAAGGAAAGTAGATTGTTGTTTTTTTTAAAAAAAAGATCCATTATGATATCAGTTTAATTTATCATTTTCATTATTTAGCCTATTCTTACAATAATAATTATTTTTATTCCTACTATTCCATTCAAACTATTCTTACAATAATAAAGTAAAATTATTTTAAATATTAAACAATTAAAATAAAGCAATTAATTAGCAATTTATTATTGAAAGCACCAATTTTATTTTTATAAATATGAAATTATAAAAAGCAAATACACATAAAGAGAAAATGCAAAACATAAAATATAAAACAGGGCAAAATGATTCTTTTTACTTTATTTCTTGAATTCACTTTCTTCTATAAGAAGAAGGAAAATAAAAATAATTAGAGGTTTAAAATACCATAAGAAATGAAGTCATGTTATCAAACAAATTATGAAACTACATTTTTTTATTAGAAATGTAATAATAAATAACATAATAATAATTTTTAGTTAAATATATAGTAAATAAAATAAATAGAATGCCTGTACATCAGAATATTGGTAAATAAAATCTTAAAGGATACAGGTTTATTCGAGTTATCTGGAAAAATATAAAAAAATAAATATCACATCATAACATATCATAAACATATAATAAAACAATTTATTATTATTTATTTAATTTTTCAAAGCGAAAAATTACAAAACATGTTTATAAAATATAATTAAACAAATAATAATTTCAGTAAAATAATTATTTATTCTAGCAATTAAATATTTTTGGATTACTATTATTAATAATAATTAATTAATTACTATTATTATCAATTTAATTTTTCGAAGAGAAAAATTAGAAAATATGCTTTTTTAAGATGTAATTAAACACATATTAATTTTTTATGAGTTTCAGTAAAGTAATTCTTATAATTAACGGTATTTAGTTTCAATGTTATAATAGTTTTTTCGACAAAGAAAGAAATTACTCTTTGTTAAATACTATGATTATTTCACAAAATTTAAGATAAAATTAAATATGAAAATCTCACATAAAAACTTAATAAATCACATGTTTGTAAATTCAATATAATATACTATTATATATATATATATAAAGATATATATATATTTTTTAATTTGGCCTTTTATTTTATATCTTTGCAATGTATTACATTATATTTCATATGATTTTCTATTTGCAATTCAATTAATAAAATTGAAGTGAAAGATTAATAGAAAAAAGCATTTACAAACAATGAAACTTCATCATCATAAATATATAAATTTAATAAATAATATATGATAAATATCCACGAATATTTGTCCGATTCTAATCACTACTTGTTCAAATTACTTTAACATTAATATTATAAATGAAAATCTAGTTTGAAGGTACTATTATATTTTTCTAATTGGTATTTGTGAATTAACACATACAATTGACAAACATAAGTTATGAAATAGCAAATTAACATGCAATCTTTGGTAATTTTTTGATACTATTAATATACAAATACATTCCAATTTTAAATTAAATAAATGGCAAAGAACTGATTATCCATTTTCTTCTTGGTTTATGGAAAAAAATGCTGAATAATTTGAAGCCATTTTTTTTTAGAATTCAATTTTAGAATAAAACCACTTTTACAAAACAATTTTAAGAAACAATATATGCATAGTATACAAGAAAAATATACTAAGGAAATGTAGAAATATAAGCAAAATCTGCATGAAAGAGTGATTCTTTGAAAAATGAGTTGAAATGAAACAGCCATTAAAATATATTCATGCGTCTCAAACTTAGCAAATCTACACCTTAAGGTTGGTACAACCTTATATGTTTTGTGATACGAAGCTAAAAGGTATTTTGTGCATTTGTCTTGTTTTTGGCTATTAGCTAGATATAAAAAATAAACCAGATTTCTTATTTTCTGATTTTTTTTAAGTAAAAGAGTAAATTTTTCGGCTTAGAAACACTGGCTTCCAACCAGTTGTATGCATAAAGCAAGCAGTATGCATTAAAACTTTCAAAATGAATTCCATGAGTGAACAGATGATTATATTATAATAACAAAATTAGAATATATTGATAAAATATGAAATATCTAGCTTTTAACTGCATGAAAACAACATAATTTAATTAATTCTAAGAGAAACCTTGATATATCATGAATGGTGCATAGATTTAAAATATATTATCCAAAAAAACTAAATGTAAAACTCAGAATTAAAGATCACAATTGATTCAATGTTTCTTCAAAAACACAGTTTCAATGTATTGCAAATGTGTGTAACTTTCAGAATGATAAAACTAAAATTAGTAATGACCAAAGAAAAACTTTTGTTAAATAAATAGAATTGATTTTTGTCATTTTGGCCTGTAAAGATTAAGTAGCTAAAATGAATTAGAGTATAAATTTTGTTTTAAAATAGTAAAAACTAATAAAAAGAAGAAACACAAGAATTAATTAGAGTATTATGTAAATAAATGTAATTAAGATTTTAAAAATATACATTTCATTTAAAGGAAAATAAATGTTAAATTTACTCTCAGATAGGTCAAGTATGAATTTTACAAGTGACAATAAATATTTTGCATGTATTCTGATAATTAAAGCAGTAAAGAAAAGTAGAAATAACATTCCCACTGATGATAATACTGAAATATATAATATTTTATTCATTGGATAAAAATAATGCTATATAAAGTTTCTACGTGTATTTTGCTCTTTGTAAATGCTATAATAAAATGTATGTTCATACCTTTTTTAAGAGCCATTTAGAAAATTATATTACTTCAGATATATCAGAATGATCATCCCATACTTCTTCATCTCAACGTAAAATTATCCAAATAAACAAAATGAAGCTCAAAATTTTGTAACCATAGTTACCTTCCAGTTACAGTCAATTTTCTTAACTGTGACTTTGATTTATTCTGTTGGACTAGAACTGCATCAATAAATAGCAAATTTTCAAGCATATTTCAAGCATTTCAACAAATTTTAATAGCATAGTACAGAAAGTTATAAACAATAATCTATTAGAAGCATTTAATTTAATTTCACTTTCGAAGATTTATAGCTTCCACTTGATTGTTTAATAAGGTAAGGTTGCTTTATTAAAGAATTGCTTATGGTTTTAATAACGCGATGTAAAAGGAACTATCAGAAGTATGTAGAGTGTAGAGATTGAAATAATTATTAGTTTAGAATCTACATTCCGATATTTAAGTTGAAACATTGGTGACAGCGCACATTAGAGTTGATTTATAATACACACAGAGGGGGGAAAAATTCCATATTTAAATGCCACTAGAGGGAGACACTATAAATGTCCATAATGTGCGAATTATTAATACAGCTGATTTACTGACCACTTGTTGAATTTTTTGTATATACTACGATTTATTTGAAATTCTTTTCAAAATAATTATTTCTCGTTCAATTTATTTTAGTTTGCTTTAAAATTTCTAATGATCTGAAAACTTTTTTCAAGGTTTTGAATAAATAATTAAACGCAAGTAAGAGAATAATCTAGAATCGTTTTGTTGAATAGAATGTTTTTTATGGTAAGTTTTAACATAGAATTTTCTTTTATTAAGCCATTCATTCATGAACATTCCGCATAATTCTTCAGAAGTAAATTTTTAAGGAGAGATTTAATCTTTAAGAATGTATTTTAAAATTTAAATCAGAAAATCTAATTACATATATCAAACACAAAGAATGATTGAGCAAGATTTAACATATTACATGTTACTATTTGCTTCATCACATAATTTCAGACATTGATGTTGACTTATAAAAATATTACGGTTAGTAAAAATATAAAACAAAGCAGCTTTTTGAAATTGAATTCATAGACAAAGTAAATAAGTAAAAACATTTTTAAAAACATTAGTTAACTTTTCTGATGTAAAAACTAACGAAATATTTTTTTTTTATCCATTTACTAGTTAAAAGGGAGCGCTTGTTCACATATTTTCGCTACCCATTTCTACTGGATATTTAATTTGCTGACTTAATGGGGCACGTCATAAGAATCATGTTTAGTGAAAATTCTGATTATAAATTTTAAAAACCATTGCATAACATACTTGTTATGACTTACCCTTGTTATAACTAGCCTCCCTCTCTCTTCTATTATCTCAACACTAAAATTTTAATTAAAATCTTTCAATGGATAGTTTGTTATTGGTCTGTCTTAGTGAAAACAATATCCTCAAAAGACAACAAACCAGATGGATAAAATTTAAAATTTTCCCCAATACAAAAACTGTAGATATGCATAAAATTTTAAACGAATTCATCAATAAAGAAGGTTATTTTACCAAGTATTTATTGATTTTCTTCGTAATATTACGATATCAAGTGCTATATAGAATACTAAAAAGTTGAGAGGGAAATATCCCTGATTTTGTTAGAAAATATTGGCATTAAAAATATTTTTTCTTCCCTCCTTAGGCAGCCAAACATTACAAGTCTGAATATAAATTTTGATACTTTTTTTTCAACTGTTTTGCTAAAATTAGGCATGATTTTTTTGAAAAATATATTAAATTTAAGAGTGCTCAAAATCAAAGTTTAAATATTTTAAATGTGAAAAACTAAAAAATGCTTGGTTTAAAATTTGTTGCTTGCCAAAAGTTTAATTAGTTAATCCTCTTGAAATCATGTGATGTCATGCGTTAGACTTTAGAGATGTTCCACATCGTCCTTTTCCTTATTTTTTATAGTGCAGTTTTCCTTCCTTGTAAAAATAAAAATAAGGAAATTTCATTGATTATTTTCACATTTTATCCTATTTCATTTACTGTTACAATTTCATGGTTCTGTGGTTAAATCAAGTAATTATTTTGTCTTACAATTGCTGCAAAATGAATAAGTCTTCTGAAAAATAGTTAAAATTGGCCCATTTGTTAGAATATGATTGATTTGAGAAGAGATTTGGTCTTAAATCAATTATATGTATTTGCATATTTTTTACATGGAATCAGTAATGTTCATATAAAGATTATTTACACAAAATGTGCCCAAAAAATATATATTATGATTAAAATTTCAACGTAAAACAAGTCATAAAAATGATTTTAATCACCTCTTTAATATCATAAAAAATGATTATACGTATCATTTTTTATGATATTATCGAAATACTCATTAGCTACGCATAATTTTCTGCATATTCATTCATTTGCGAGAAAATGTCATTGCACAGAACTTTTTTTATATAATGGAATATTTTCGATTCTATAAAATAGATCGCAGGAAAGTTTAGACATTATATCTTACAAATAGGTCACAAGATTTTCCATTTATCAAAAGTAATATTTCAATAATTTATTTTGTTTTCATTATCAAAATTTCACGATTATAAAAATTAATTTTTACTGAATAATATCAATTGATTTTTAAAAAATTAAAAATAGGTGTAAAAATTAATAAAACGTTTATAAAACGTGAAAGCAATAACAGGATTCTACTTTAATTCTTTGGATAAATCTTTTTAAATCACTCAGCAGCTCATGCTTTTCACTTTAGATTTAATAGCAGATAATTTAGGATGGATTAGGTATAATTGTTGCTAAAATTTTAAATTAACTAATTTAAGTCCTTAGACCATTCTATTCATTGTGCTACAAATCTGCATAATTTTCTTCATCTCACCTAAAATTATAACTTTAATTTGGAACAAAAATTATTATATTTCAGAAACATTTTTTTTTGTTACTAAAAATGTTTAAAAATTGACCCTGTTTCAAAAATTTCATCATTGCTTGTTTTGAAGTCAGACTTTGAGAGTAAGAACAAGAAATTTCAAAAATTTATTAAAAGCAACTGAAACCTGCTCATCATGGGAAAAATAAGTCATATCGTCATACCTTCCTTAACAACGAAAAAACGATATAGAATTAAATATTTACAACAATAATGATAACAATTTAAGATTAACAGTGAAACGTATTATTATAAAATCGTATTAAAATATTTTTTTTAATTAATCAAAAATAGACAATGAAAAACTATTCAGCAATTCAATTGATTTTATTGAAAAAATCATTTTTAAAATTTTAAAATTTATTTTTGTGCTACAATATTTTTGGTAATTGTGATGTGAAAAAGTCAAAATTTCGTTTAATTATAAATTAAAATTCTTATTAAAATTTTTTAAAAATTACTCCAGAGTTCTTTTATTCTCCAAAGTTATTCCTCTTTTCTCTTCTTTTACTCCATTTTTATTCTTCGAAGTGATTTGTGTCAAAATTGGTTATTCTAAGTCTAATGATCTGTTTTGTAGCGCTCCAATGCACACACATGCATTATCCTTTATTATTAGTTGAAGATAATGAATTCCAAGTTTAAAAATATTCTTCAGCTTGTAAAAAGATATTAAAGGCATGAAAGTTAATTTGATTCGCTTTAAAAAAAATTTCAGATCTTCAAATTATTAGATAAAAATAATGGTGGGTTTAGAGGGTGTCATCTTTGAATAAATCTGGCTGAGGTAATAATTCTTAATGAATTTTCCTACTGCGATTTCCCACAATGCGATATCATAGAAAAAAATTCCCACCTCGTGTGTACATATTTAATTTCCTTACAAATAGTGAATTATGTTCTTCGAAAATTTTGTAACGGCATGCTGAAAGCAAGATCCGCCGCCCCCTTTTTTTTCTGGCATTTGAAACAGAGTGAAAACTTTAAAAATTTATGGCAATTATATTGAAAACTAGTCTTCTTTGGCAACCAGCTGGTTTTGCGGGGATAATGGTTATGCTTAATTTCAGTTAAATAATTTGGATTTAACTTCATGTCTGTGATTTCCTCGAACTGTCAGATTTTAAAATTGTGTTATTTTAATTGTCTTACATATGTTCTGCTCATTGTGTACATGAACCTTTCTAATGAAGATCAGGAAATGACATCTTGGCGCAATTAAAAACATTAAATGTGTATTCAAATATTTTCTAAATTTCGCAATATTTTAACTTCATATTTTTATTTGCCTTGTAAGCTGCACAGGTATTAAATAGAATCCTTAAGGCTTCGCTTTCAACAATAGAAGAAAATCACGCGATCAAACATTTAATGAAACAGTGTACAGTATGTAAACGGTTTGTATTTCTGGGCAATAATATAATCGATCATTGCAAATTAAGCAAAACAAAAAAAAAAAAAAATTATTATTAAAATTCAGAAAAAAATTTGTACGATTATTAAATAAGTACTAATAAAAAGACAATTCAAAAAATTTTGAAATGGAATAAAACTAATTTTTTTGCGATGGTATTTTCGGAAATTATCGTGAAGAAAATTCAGCTAATATTTAATTAATTATTTTAATTAAAGGTTAAATAATCGTTCCCTATTATTAGTAGAGATAATATTCAAACATTCATCTCTGTTATTAGTAGAGATAAATATTGCATTTGTCTTCTGTGTTGTTATACAGAAATCAGTATTGTTGTATATGGCGTTAAATATGGCGCAGCACGAGTATCTCTATTTCAACTACCAATAAAAGTGAATGTGTGTTAGTCTATTTTTACTGGCATTCTATAGGATAGACCAATTACCCCACTACTATCCAAATTTGTCATAGATTCAATTTGAAGAGGGAGAGAACGTGTATCTTGGAGTCATTTTTTAAAAACTTTATTTAGCAGAAAATTAAAGCAGAATTTGGCATTTTTTAAATCAATAATTCACAAAAATGTTATTACGTAGAATTGATTTTTAAATAATTTAAAATTTATATTTTTAATAATATTAATGTAATAACATAACAATTCCCCTCTTTAAATTTTGAAAATTCTTTAAAAATATTTTTTGTATAAATTTCAACAATAGATTTCACTATTGTGTTGAAATTAAAATTGGTATCATTGATTAATCAAATAATTAATAAAGTCATTTTTTTTTCTGTCGTTGAAAGCCGAGGAAGAGAGATTTCTACTAATTTTCTGTGCAATTTACATGAGGAATCAGAAAGTAAAATTACGTTATCATAAATAACAATGTGCAAATTTGAAATCAATTATCCTGACACTCATATTTTAATTTCCGTATAATGTTATGGAACTCAACTTCATTAAACAAATCATATATTGTTGAAAGAATCGTGAGCTCTAAGCTATGCATAGAATATTTAAATTAATTCTCTTAAATTAAATTATATTGATCATATTTTCGAGGAATGTGTTGGTAGCCAAAAACAGTTAGTGTATTATATTTTTGTAAAACTGTATTTAATATAGTGATTAGTTCATTATTGTAGAAATATGTTAACAATATTTGGAAATGAAATAATATAGTATTCATTTCCACACACGGTAAAATCATTTTGCGGGGGGAAAATAGGTGAAAAAAGTATGTGAGGTTTGTGAAAAGTGTGGAAAAAATCAATAAATTATCAATCGACATATTCTGGGTAAAAAAAAAAAAAGTGGATACTGAATTTTAAAATTAGATCAAGAGGTATTTTTTAAAATTTGCTCCTCATTGTCAAAGTGTTCTTTTCATAAAGGCTCTATAAGAGTCGAAAAAATTTCTCTAGGGGAAAAGGTCAACAATTAAAATTTATAAATATATTGCATAACTAGTAAACTTGTTCTGAAAGGTTCATTTCTAAAACGTAACAGTTCGATTTGCTTTTAGTTTTACAGTTGGGCAAGTAATAGTCTTCTGACAACGAAATTGATGTTAGCACGTGATCAGGTGAAGGGAGGAGAATACAAACTCGAAATCGTCTGCAGAATAACGGCAGTGTTAGTAAAACAACTCATTATGAAATGGGCTTTGTTCACCGCTGGAGACCTTGATTACGTTATATGTCACTGCTTACTCAACACGACGCTTGGTGTGAACTTTCTCCACTATAAAGAAAATAATAATAAAAAAAAACTCGCTGGTCGAGTAGCCAACACGTGTCCTATTTTCCGGTTTTGGGGTCTCGTGGAAGTTCATGACCGAAAAAATTGAGAACTCGGAACCTTCTCCTTTTTGTAGACGTGCCTGTAGAAAGTGGTCTAGAAAAAAATAAAAGCGAAAAGCAAGTTACATCACGTTTTCGCTCTCTGAATGAACGGAAGAGTGATGATTTCGTTTTCGGGTTAAAAGATGTCAATTCAATCGAACATTCTTTTTAAAAGTACAATGAAAACAACCTCCTTAGTATTGTGTCAAGTTTATACAAGTTTTAAGGTCTTTCTTTCTCCTATAAAATTTTCAAAACTAGATATTTTTTTTACTGCATTTCAATTTAATTTTGAAACAATTAGTTTTAAGTAACAAGTACTTTGACAAACTGAAGTAACAAAATGTAGGTTGTTATGTAATGTAATGTAGGTTGTAAATGTAGAATGTACACATTACATTATAAATGTTTACACCTACATTACATTACACCTAAATTACATTACAAATGCAATGTAATGTAGGTTGCTTTCAAGAGAATTGATTTTATTATCTCGTGTATAAAGAAATTAGTTTCAGTATCTTATGTAATAGACAATACATTTAGCACTGTATTTTTTTTTTTTTTTTACGATTCTTCGTTTGTCAGTATGAAATACAATGATACATTCCAATGGGGTAGAATTGTTTAACATTTTATTTTAATGTTTTAAAATAATTACGTGAAGATTATAACAAACGTTTCCCCCCCCTCCCAATTCAATTGCCGTTCTCTTCAAAAAAAAAAAAAAATGTACATACCGACTAAATAGACGAAAAATTATTTTTAAATTCAACCTAACAATTGAATTTATTTTTGATCCGTTCATAAATTAGCATTTTTAATTTTGTTAGAATTTATTCCTTAATCTCATTTGTATATGTAGATTCATTCGCTTACATAAAAATGGAAATAAAAATAAATCCCTTTTGAATATATAGATAAAAAAAATGGTATAAATCTGCATCTGGATTGCCAAATAAAAGCGTGGCAATTTTCTATTCTCTTTCAATTTGGGTTGTAACTGAAGAATGCATGGCTGTATGTCACCTAAAAAAACTAAAGTCAGTGAAACTACTAATATTTTATGAGGAAATGGTAATAAATTGATAAAAATACCAGATTTCTTTACAGAGATCAGTTTTAAAATAGTATGTGGTTTTTATTAAAATAAAAAGTAAAAAGCAATCAAAATTTTATTATAATTTACCTTGCAAACCAGAGGAATTGTCTCCCCAAACGATCTCGCATACGCTGTGATAAAAGTATTATCTCCTTCTACTCGTATAAAAATGTAGATCTTGGTCAAGGCCGTGAATTTCTTATGCGGCTTTGGCGAACAATTGTTACGAAATGCAGATCTTTGGCATGAATCTAGCATTTTTACTGAATCTAGTGCGAGATCTTTGGCATTTGTTTTGGGGATTAATTCCTAGTATGCCGTTAATACACAAGTACCCGAAAATCGTCTTTTTCCAACCAAAATTTGTCATAGAATTACAATTGTAGTTACAAGATTAAATACCAAATTTCATTTATTTAAATCATTGTGTTTTTGTGTAGCTGCATTTAAATACATTCGAAAGTATAGATCGAATACGGATTTAGTTCGAAATTTGATGTGATTTTTCAGATTCAGGTAGATCTGAATCGTGGTGATTTGTCAAAATCTAAAGTTCGAATTTTTTGACGATAACAATACTTTCTATTTATATCTCACGTTTTCAAAGAAAGTAAAGATATACAAGAGAGTAAAAATAAACAAGAAAGTAAAAATAGTGCAACATTATTCTTTTTCCTGTTTCAGAAAAAAAGAAAAAAAAAATCATAGATTTAACTCATTCTGTATTTTTTTTATATTTTTAATGCACCTTTTCCAAAAAAACCATTTCCATTCTTCTTCAAAATATTTTTTTGTCGTTCTACAATCCGGCTCTGTATTCTCTACACAGTATATAGAAGTGGATAAAAAACGAAGTAGTTATTTAATTGTTTAAAAATTGAAAAGAATATAGAAAGCCGGCATTTTTCACGAGCAATAAGAAATTCAACCGGAAATTAGTATTTAAAGCGCATATTTTGTTCTGAGAAATCTACTATTAAAGGAAGTATAATTATATTGAAGAAATGTTTTACTATTGTTTCCCAGCTATCTGTTCGTGTATGGATCTTGTATAGTAAGAACTCAAATTGAAATTTAAATAAGAACACAAATTTCTACATCTTCAAACGAACAAAATAAAATATAGTACAAAGCAATACATTTAAATAAGTCCACTTCAAACCTATTAAAATTATCTTTTCAGCCGGATTAAGTCCTGTAGAGCTACAAATTTTATGGCCGCTACTTTCGCTTATTTAAAACCTGCGACGATATGAGGTTGACAATTTTTGTGACTAACACCATTACATTATCAAGAGATGTTAAGCCACTCTTCGAACACAATAGTAAGGAATGGGAATATGCGCACCGCGACCTATCACTCGCATTTGTTCGTAATACTTCATAGTGTACTTTGTTATTTTGAACTAAAATGCAAATCGTTTTGATCGGCGGCGTGCTCAAAATATTGTGTCGCGTGCCATCAATGACACGCATGCCACTGGTTCGCCATCCCTAGCATATCACAATAACCCTTGTTTATACGGCTTAGTTTTGGTAAAGTGGTGACTGGCTGTAATTAAAAAAAGTGCAGTTTTTATAGCTTACAAGGAGAAATGTAATGACAAAGGGAATTTCCGAGCGCACTGACTTTTGCCGCAGTTTATGCTCAGTATTGAGACCATTCTTTCAACTTGCAATTTATGAAAGCAAGTAGTTTCTGTATAAAATGCATCAGTTTCCATTCCAGAGACGGAAGAAACAGGAGTACAGCAGAAAAATTTTGAGTCTGAAATTTCAATAAAATTCATCTAGCTAGAAAATGAAGGGTAATTATTGAAAAGTAAAATTTAAGTAAAAATATTACAATATTAATTTTTTCGTTAGTGAAAAGATATATCCCTATATGTGTATTTATTTTAAATTTACAATTTCATGATTTTTTTTTATTGTTCAACCACAGATGAGTAAATTTCTATAAATGAAAGAAAGAAATGCATTGAAAATAATAGAACATTTTGAAGTTAAAATTTTAATAACAAATCAATAATTATTTATTTACAGCTCTTTTATTGAAATGATCTACATGATGTCAAAACCCATTTATTGTTTTTTTACTAACAATTAAATTAAAATTATAAAAATAAAATATAAGTTATAAAAAATAAATTATTAAAAATGAAAAAACTTTGCATTTGTAGAGTTTAAGGCCTTGTCCAATATCTCCAATTTTATGCTGCAGGAGAGATATACACTTTTATTAGAATGTATACAAGGAAGGATTGGGGAAACTACTTCCATTCCATTTGGAATGTAAAAGATAATCTAGAATTAATATCTCAACAATACCCACTTTATGTCGTAAATGCCCGACTAAATGAACGAAATTTGAAATAGATTGAATTCGATTTATCCTAAAGAGTTAGTTTATGGCACTAGATTAATTCAAAATGAGGTAAAATCTTTAAATCACTGAAGTTCATTGAAATGGTGTAATTTTATTGTCAATCGCAGTTTGAATGATAAAAATTTGTATCAAAAGAATAGGATAACGATAACAATAAAGCTCAATTATGAAGTTGAACAAGATGACAACATCGTTTCAGTATTCTGATTTTGTATTATTTTCAATGATCTATGCACCATCTGTAATATCTTTTTCATTTTACCATTGTCTGTTGTTTTAAGCAATGTTATAACTATTGTTTTTCAATCAGAGTCGGTGGAAATGGACGAAACATGATTTCATTTATCCGCCTCCTGAATGCATTTATCTATATTCGACATTATTTTTGGGTTTGTTGGTTTACAAGATGAGTCTTTCATCTTGTAAACCAACTTAATGTGAGTGAGAGCATATGCGCAGTAGTGATTACTAAGTTTATGGATTCATATCATTGTGAAATATCTGCCAACAAATTTAGCGGAATCTCTAGAAGTTAGGAAATCTCGTTCCATAACCTGCTTTTCATTGTTTATAAAGCTTGGTTCAATATTTATATTTTACATTAGTACAATCATAGAAGATTTATAGTGTTGTCTATGACAACATGTAAGCTATTAAGTGCTAGCATAATAATCTATCACTCAAGTTATAGGAATTCATCAGCGAGGAGAAAAAACTCGTAACAGACCATATACCAAATTTCATCCAACTAATTTAAAGCGTTTTTGAGTTATCTTTATCACAGACAGACGAATATTTTCCAAAAATGTGGAATTTTTTTCCCGAATTCAAGGAAGTCATAAACATGGAGACTTGTCAAAATCTAGAATTCTAATTTTTTTTGACGATTACGATACTTTCTCTGTATTGCGTATACAAGAAAGTAAAAAGGAAAGTTCACATATTGAAATGTATGAATTAAAATTGTATGAAATGTATGAATTGAACGTATGGCATTAAAAATTACTGTTTGGATGTGGAAAATGAAGAATCTAATAAAAAGTTGAATTTGATGTTATTAATTTTGCCACGTGCCAAATGGATTAACATCTTTACTCATGCCAAAATTTTAATAATAATAGCGGTAATTGTGAAGATATGCTGTTTCATAAATTTTATAATTCCCTATATAAAAGCTATATTTGTAATAATGAATTCTATAATGTTTACTTGAATTTATATTTTAAATGGCATTTTTAAAAAAACATGCTATTTTATTACTATTTTTCATTTTCTATTTTATGGAGTTAATCGATTTAGCAAGTCAACCTTACAATTTATACTTTACTTTTATAAATATTATAGAATATTGGAAAAATCTTCTGCAATTCAATATTTGGCACCGAGCAAAATGAGATAAAATGATCGATGAAGTAATAATTAGTTTTGAAAATATGGAAATAGCTTTTCTTATCGAGAACATAAAGTGTTCCAATTTCAAAACTCCAGCACATTAAAATGTCAAAGAAAAATAATTTTCAAAACAATCTGTCTGTACAAAGATGATACAGTCATGCTATTTAAAACTTGTCACTTTTTCGTAAAAGAAATGGCAAGCAAAAGCAATCTGGTAATAATGTGAAAATAAAATGTACTTCCAATGCACTTAGATTTCAAATAAAAGTACGGTATTTTTACTTAATATGTTTTAAAAACTGAATAGACATAACAATTTTTTTATCAGTTTTTACTATTCACATTTTTATTTAATTACTTAAAATTTATTCTGCAACTGACATTTATTATTTCGTTTTTTGTGGTTAAATATGATCTGGGGATTGTTTTAGTTTTAACCTAATTACAAAACAAACATGCTCTTAGATTTTTTTTATCATGTTAGAACTTGATATTATTTTGGAAATGGGGTTATGATCTTGATAAGATATAATGCTGGGTTTACACTCGGCCTGTTATAAGACGGCCAGTAGATAGCGCATGCGCAGAAAGGCTAAAAAATGCTGTTCGGTAGATAACAAGTAATTATCCTGATGGGAAAACAACATGCCGCTGTATTATACTTTTTTTTTGTTACTGCGCATTCATTTGTAGAATTTGATGTTTTTTTGGAGTGAAAAAATTAATCATCATTGATTAATTCTGACATTTTTTGCCCTTTGTTCTTTCTGATGCGAGGCTATATGTAAATATCTATCATTTTAATGCGATGCACAGTGAAAAAGAAAAATTCAAGGACGCCGAAATGCGATTTGTAGCCAAGCATAGAATACCTGAATCTATATTATGAAATTGTGGCAAACATAAATCAGCCCCTTTCTGCGCATGCGCTGCCTACTGGCTGTCTTATAACTGGCCGAGTTTAAACCCATCTTATATATTGCAACTAGGGATTGCAATACCGGACCAAAATTTCAATACCGGTATTCGGTATTTTTTAGATCTTAATACCGGGATACCGGTTTTAATACCGGTATTAGAAATTTTAGAAAAAGAAAGAAAATGCAGGTGTTTCTTTGTTTTATTTGACAGTTTTATTAGAGAGTGTAAATATCACAAAAATAATTTGTGATTTATAAATTATAACGGTATATAGAGTCACAAAAAAGTAAAGGAACATCTTATTTATTTAAATCACAAAAAAGTGTAAATATCACTATTCAGTATGTGGTACTATGACAAATTTTTGAAATGTGATCTTAAAAAACATAATGCATCATTTGTACTGTCATTAAGCCTGGAACATAATTCTGTGCAAAAATTACCTGCTGTCGAAAACGCTCTTTCGGCATCTACGTTAGTTGGTGGTACTGTTAGCAATGCGCGATATACTTTTTCCAAGTATTTACCTCTAAATCCCTCATCTTCAAATAAATCGATTTCTCGTCGGATGGTTTTAGATATAACTGATTTCGGTGTTGTATTTTGGTTCGTTAATTTTTTTTATTTTTTATTTATCGCTAATTCTAATTTTTGTTTAAGAGACAATTTCTTTTGACTATCGACATTAGTGCCATCATAATCTTCGATAAATGAACCGAATTTTTCTGAATGTGGATAGGTTTGTGGTTAAAAAAAATTTTAAGAAAATTTACCATAAACTTAATCATATTTGAATTGGTTATTTTCTTTTGTGCTTTTTCTTTTTCATTTTTAAAATCATTATAATTATGTAAATACCATAAGACATTTTCTATTTCGGTATGCCTTTCTTCTGGGCGATTTTTCAATTTAATATATAATTCTTCAGATAGTGATGTGTGCTGTTCTTTCAGTGACTGCAACATGAAATAAATTGTTGCATTAGCTTCTAATCAATTAGAATCTTTCCGACATAATGCCTCAATAGCCAGTTTTATTGGAAGTAGATCTGATACAGTTCTGGATATTAAGTCAAATTCACTATCTGAAAAATTAATTTACATGTTTAAGTCGATTATTGCTTTTTGGATTGGATTTCTCAGTTTCAAAAATCGTTCCATCATTAGGAGTAAACTATTCCAACGTGTTTTAGAATCTAATATTAACATATATTCTGTTTTATTTTCAGTTAATATATATTTTAGTAATATTTCATTTTTTATAGAGGAACATTTAGTAAATATTTTTGTAATATGGCCTTTTTTTGTAGGGGAACCTTTAAATATCTTTACAATTTTTCGAACTTTATAAATTATAGGAAGCAATTCTCGATGGATTAATATTTCATCCTCATTAGCAATATCTTCTTCAACAATTACATTGTCATTATCTTCATTGTCAATATCACTTTTACTCTTACTCTCTTCAAAGTTCGAATCCGAAGTTTCTATATCCACAGTATTTGGATTCTTCTGTTCTTTATTTTTTCTGTATAACACATCTATTACTCCTCATTGAATTCCATGTGCATAGCACAATTGCTGATTTGCACCAATGAACTTTCCAACTTTTTTCATAACTGTTGTTCCATCAGTCGTTAGGGATACAATATCTTCTTTCAGGGATAATCCATGTTTCGGTAATTTAGATTTAAGCATTTAAGTAAGCCATTAATAATAGGAATAAGCCATTAATAAGCTAATTAATTTCGCCAATTAGGGAGACATAAAAACAAAAACGTATATTATTTTGCTATGTTGGCGATCCCTGAACATATAGTGGAAACAATTTTAAAAATTTCAAGTAAATACCGAAAAACCGGTATTTAAACTTGTGAATACCGGTATTGCAAAATTGTACAAATGGCTCAAAATACCGGTATTCGGTATCCCGGTATACCGGTATTGCAATCCCTAATTGCAACATTAAAAAAGTGTTGCCACATTTAAAAATATAAAGACTATGGATCCTATAAAAAATTATCAATTGAAGAAGTACAAAAATGAAGACAAAGAGTTCAAAACTACAAAAACTTGAATGAAAAAAAAAAAAAAAAAAGGCGAGAAGATGAACGAATATATAAAGTTGAAAAGTGAACAATATTTGCTTTTACTGAGGCTGTTGATGAAAAAATAAACAGCAGGAAATTATTAAAATTATAAAAGAAATCGAAAGAGAAATCTAGATCGGATTCAGTCAAATATGAGCATGGATTGGCTTTATTACGATAATTTAGAAAACTGAAAAATACATAAAACGTTTTTAACGATTTCAACATTTTCACATTTGGATTCTAAAGCAGAACCATCAATTTTCACGTTTTATAGAATTAATGAGTATCTATAGAAAGGATATGGAATAAAGCTAGATTAAATTTTTTTTTCAGAATATAAGCTCAATTTATCGCTGCATTTCGTCTGACCAAATATGACTTGAAAACCCAACTCTCGGTATTCATAATTCCTATTGCAAATTAAAAATGTTTTCAAATAATAAATTTAAATTTGCAATAACAGATTTGAGTTACTTCTAATTATCTTTCTTTTCATCCTTCATTTTTCTTCCTTCATTATCCTTCATTAATCTTCATTAATTTTTATCCTTCATTAATCTTCGTTCTTTTTATCCTTCATTGAAAAAGTATGTCAGAAGTTTGTTTTGACATTCTTATCAAAATATTAAATTGAAATACTGAATGCTTTTTAATCTATATGTATTTGTCATATCGTGTACCTCTTGGAATGATAGTGTCACTATTTTGACACTTGTTGGAAATTTGAAGTCAGTTTAACTTTGGCTATAAAATTAATCCATTTGAAAACATTGTTGCCTTTTCTTAGCGGAAAAAATTAACAAAAATTATTATCGATTAAAATACTTTTAATGCAATATATTTAATTTATATTTAAAAAAATAAATTAGCCATTTGTAATCTATCATTCACAAGCTATGATAAAAGAAAAATGCCAATGAAAAAATTTTAAATTTCTGTTTACTTCTTTGTTGTTAAACAAAACCCTTCTTTAATTTACAACAAAAAAAATATCCAACTGATGCTAATTAAACTTCATATTACACAATAGCACAGTACGGTAGACCGAAAAAAATTCCAAATAATTCTTTCATGTCGCTTTTTAGGGAAAAGATGTCAATTGGTGAGAAATGTAATAAAAAACTTATAAAATTGTCTGGTATCTTCCATTCACACATAGGTTAAAAAGTGAAAGAAAAATGTCTGTTTTTTAAATAAATTTTTAATACTTTTTTAACAGTTGTTAAGTATTCAACTTCTTAAAAGTAATAAATTTTATTTATTTTTTTCAGAATTGGTTCGTTATTTTCGGTCCCACATTCCCATTTATGTATTTTGTGCTCCTAAGCAGTACGCATTTTGTGTCTTCTTTTAATAAATTATATGATGCGTGATCAAAAAGTTACTTCATAATTCACATAATTTATATTTTTATTAACTTAGAATTAGGAAGAATAGCTTGAAAAACTTTAGTACTGCAATTGCCCTTTTTTTTAAACTTTTTCTACTCAAGTGTTAACTCAAATATAAGCAATACATAAAGATTTCAACGATAGATGTCCAAAGTAAAGAATACAAGGGCAAAAATAGATAACTTGTACAAAGAAATTTCTACAAAATCACACTACAGTGATGACATACTAGATATCATCATATAAAAATATCTTGTCTATTAGTCAATAAAAATCTTATGACATTTAAACAATCAGTATCTGTCTGTTAAAAATTTTTTTTCTGCAACACCAGCAAAAAAAGCTTTTATTTCTGTATTATGAAAACAATTCAGAAATTTTCCTTTGTGTTAAAAATAGAATTTTCGTTTAGGAAATTTTATAAAAGTATTATATTCTTTCTTTATGGGAGTAATTTTTCACATAGTATTTTTCTCGTAAAATGTAGATAAGAATAATCAAAAATCCAATTCTCCTTGTATGAAAAAAGTTTGCCCGTTGTTTACTTCCTCTTATATGAAAAGATACTATTGCAATCATCGGAAAATTCGGACTCATGATTTTGATGAATCTTCACATTTAAAATTTCCCTGGGAATGAAAAACACATTTTTGGAACTAAATTTGTTTGTGTCTCTGTCTGTATGCGAAACTGAAGAAAGCATTGAAATAGGCAGATGAAAATTTGTAGATTTGAAATAAATTTTGAATAAAAGTCATTTACAGGAAGTCTGTCTACAAAGATACCCGAATGCAGGCAAATACGATAACTGCAAAACGTAAGGAGCTAGACGGACAACATTTTGTATAAAGATTTAGCTTCTCTATCATATATCCGTGAATATTTGTAGTATATACCCGTGTCAAATTTCCAACCAAATCAGGGATTTGACTGTGTCTATAGTTTTGCATGGATAACTAAAAAACGTAAGAACTTGGATGCATGAAATTTAGTACACAGCTTTAGCACCATAAGTGCAGATACTTATCCAGTTTTGAATTACAGTACATTCCCGAATATCCGGCCTAATATTAGGCCAGATAACAAAGAGGTAGGCCTGAGTTTTATGAACTAATTTTTTGCCCACCAATACCAGAAGATAAAGTTTTTATACCAAACCACACTGTTATAATATGCATTTTCTCACTTCTTACTGAGTACAAAGCCCTCCGTTTATCTCAAGCCAAATAGAAGGTGAACCCAGCCCAGTGAATCCTAGAATCTTTTATGTCGCTTAGTGCAAGCCCTTGACTCCAAAATGGACCATGCACTGTAATCATGAGATTGAGATTCGGCTAGTATTGTACCCATTCTTCACATGATACCACGTCAGAAAAATGCTCCTTGCACTACTCTTCTGTCTTTTTAGCCTTGTGAGCTGATGCGGAGTCTTGTTTAAACTCCCTCTTTACATTGCCGAAGTGCGTTTTGGCCCACATAACTATAACAGCTTCTAGAATGTCCCGTTGGTATACTTTTTTTAAATTTATTTTAACGCCCTCATCCACAAAAACCTGAGATGTTTTGCCGCTTGCGTAAATTCCGCCCCAAACCATGACCGATTTTGAAGTTTTGCGATGTTCAACAATTGCTTAAATGCTTGGAACATCTACAGACTAGATCCTGTAGTTCTAGGAGTTATGAGCATTCGGACGTTAAAGAGCTTCTCATTCGTGCAAAGGAATCTCTCTCAGCGCTGACTTACGGGCCGTCTCAAAAGTTTTCTGCGTCTTTGGAGCAGCACGAGTTTGTTTTCTTCAATGAAAAGCTGAACTTTTTGGATCTTATAAGGCTTTAATCCAAGTTCTGTTTTTGCCATTCGTTGCACTGATCTGTCTCTTATTCCCAGTTCACGAGCGATCTTGTTCACGGAAAATCTCGAATTTCATTGAACTCGCTTTTTACAGCTATTGAAAGCGTTCATCATACATTTTTGTTCATTTCCTGGACTTTGACCATTATTGCCAAGCTCTTTGAAATGATAGATTGCATCAGATACTATTTGCCGAGGCATATTAAGCAAATGAACAACTTCATACTATCGTCTTCCTTGCTTAAATAACATATATTTTGCTTGGCATTGTAAAAAAGCAAAAACAATACATAAACTAAAAGATACATTATAAAATATCTTGTAATTGAAGTGGTATACAAAAAGAAGTGAACAAAAACAGAAATAAATAAATTAACTTCCATTCTATGATGTAATAACTTTGTCCGAGTTTTTTTTGTCGCACCCTGTATTCTATCAAAAGAATTTACAAGCCGACAAATGGTCAATCTTATGCATGTAAGTATGTGAACTCAAAAGCACAGTAACTTAGACAAATCAATTTTGTTTTGTGACTTTCTTGCTAGAATTATATTCTGTGTAAAATTTTGGTTTTATTCGATCGAAATGAATGAAGTCCAAAGTGCATATACAATTTCCTTTTCTGTACTACGAAACATAGAACCTTATGTATATTCGTGGTATTCATAACCTTCCTTATACAGGGTCTAAAAAATCTTATGTGGGGAAATTACTCTTTTATTAGCGCTTTACATACAGGCACGATTTTTTAGGTTTTTGAAAGTATAGCGGGTAAACCCATTTTTTTTTTTTTTTTTTTTTGGAAATTCTTTCAAAGTCGAGAATATGAGTTCACTGCTGTTTATAACAGTCTTCCGCCTGAAATGTGTTAAGGAGCATGTGAAAAAGTTTAAGAAAGTTTTCTGCCACTGAGTTTTTATTTTCTGTTTCTGCAAAAAACACTTCAATGCTTTTAATTCTTTTCGACCACATTATCAAATGCATTTACTCAGTAATTCTCTTCCAAAAAAGATTTTATATAGTGGTTAGTTATACTGCACTGAGATAAATTAAAATAGATATGTCACTTCATAAAAATTGAGAAACATTTTTAAAATACTTGCATTTTATTAGTTATCAATAAAAAACAGGAATTTCCCCAAAAAATCATAGGCAACTGATTAATAAAATCTTTTACCCGAGTTTCATTCATAAAATATCAAAATAGAAGAATTTCAAAATAATGAAATATATAAAATAGCTTTAAAATTATTATTCAGACACTTTTTTTTCGTGCGACCACCTCGATGATGTTGGCTCGGTGAACAGGTCTTCCACTACTGTCTCGACCATTCCGGTTCAGCATTTCTTGAAACATATCGTCTTTAAATTCCTCTCTTTGGTCACTAGGAACATGAGGTACCAGGGCACAGATTGATGCAAAAAAGTCTGCAAAACAAATAACGTAATTATTTTGATTTTTTTCACTAATAACAAAAAAATAAAAAGTAACCAAGTCTGCCTTTGCCTATGCCTACTCCTGAAAACATTGATTAGTTAGTAGAATATTTTCCTTTTCATTCTTTTTAGAATGCCGTAACAAATCCAAAGTCCACAGAAATTTACACAGCGTTCTATTATGCTTGATAAAAAAAAATGAATTTAATGCTTTTAAAATCAATTAGCTTTGCAGAGTAGTGCTCAAAATTACTACCTGTAATGAATATTTTGTGTAAACAAACTGTGTTCCAAACGGAAGCTCTTTCTATAACCCAGAGCAGCTTAAAAGGATGCATCAAGTGATAGTGAGGCGAATCTTAACTTTTCTACATGTTGCCAATTTCAGTTCTAATTGATTGTAATGGTCAAGTTTGAATTCAAATAAAGAAGAAATATTCAGATTTTGTATGAAATAAGTAATTACTTTTTTTGATGTAAGATATTTTAATGGCTTTTATAAATACCGATATAAGTCGTTTTAAAATGATGTTGTTCATCTGTTGGATTTTCTGGCATGAGTTCGTTTTTACTTTGTCGAATCGAAATAAAAAATAATATTCGCAAACTTTCAGACATTGGTTGAAAAATTCAACACTTCCTTAAGTGGATTTTTGTGAATTTCTTAATTCTCATAATTCATGGACAATTTTTATTATAAATCGAATTAAAGCAAGCATATTTATAGAAAGCATTTTTTCACTTGGTCTTTCATGTTGAATAACTTTTATATCACGTCTTTTCTTAGCTCTAATTTGTTAGTATATTGTAACAAAATAAGAAGACGAAGTATTTAAAATCAATTAAAAGTTTATAAACAACTCGAGTACCCTAAAATGAAGCACAAGAAAACTATAAACCAGAATTCAGAATAATAATTGAAATACATATCTCGTATATATATAATGTTAAGCATTATTTTATGTGAAACAGAATGCAGGTGCGACAAGCAGTGAAGAGACTTTGCATTTTTAAATTCGTTTTAATCCATTCCGGGATGGCATAATTTATTTACAAGAGGACGCGGACAAAGCACGTCTGCTCACAGCAACAGATTAGGCAAGTAGTGGGGAAGAGCGAGAAACAAATTATCCCTCGTTTTATATAACATTAGATATTGATAGGGAAAATATTTTTTTCACTGTGCTAATATATTATTAAGATTCTGATAGGGATTTCTGACGCATGTCGATCACAAGTAAGGGAAACAGGGATCTTTTAAAAAGAATTTGCTTACTGGACATTTTTCTATCCCTTCACGCGGAGCGTGTGAATTGCCGACCTAAGCATTTTACAAAGCTTCTCTTGAATTAATTAAATAGAAAAAGTGGAATGCGATCAGGAAATAAAAGAATATTTTAGAATGAAGTTACTATGGGCTAAATTAAGATAAAACATTGGAAATTAATTAAATTGAAATTAGAATTTCAAATATCATTACATATATAACACCAAAACAAATTAACATAAATATAGAAGCTATCGCCAAATATGCAAATGTACAAAAAAAGAAAATAAAAATCAAATCTTTAATTTTGATAGTCTAAGAGGCTTAAATGTGAAGTTTCGAATCATAATTAAATAAAGGTTTTAATCTAATAGATTTCAACCAATTTTCTGTTATAATGAAGTACAATGACTTTATTATTTAATAGATTTTTTTATAAATGGGATAGAATCACTTCAAATTGAGATAGCCTAAGAGCCAAAAATTTGCAAGGAGATGCAACAACATTCCTATTATGATTGGTGTTTTTATCAATTTTTTTTCAATTTGGTTCCAATGTTCACGTGATTTCAATAAAAGACAATAAAAATTGCACTACAACAGCGAAACTGACACATTTCAGAACTCCAAAACTTTGTTTTATGAACAGAAACCAAAGTTTAAATCACTTAATGAACAGAAGATGGCATTTTAAACATAAAATTTCGGATCGCCGACACCCTGAAATGCATTTTGATAAAATTCAGATTGGTATTAACAGAGATAATTTAGATCCAATAGTATTTCTTGGGTGCCAGAAACTGGAAAATAATTAAACTCATTCAGGGAGGAGGGTTCAGGATTATACTCAACCATGCATGAATTTTGTTTTCCAAAATAACTGTAAATTATTCCAGGGAGATAAGGCATCTTCTCACAGCGTTGAAGATTTATTGCAAAAACATAATTTGTTCCGAGTAATTTTCGACTTCTAAATTCCCAAGTTTCATCTCCATAAAAACTTTTCGAGTTAAAAATAGGCGCGGTGATGAAGCGTAATTTATCCGGCACACACCAGCTTTTGGAATATCTGCTCTCTCTGTCTCCCTCCCTCCCCGCCTTTCAATTCGGATTGCAATTTTTCAGAATCTTACGACATTGTTCCATAAAATATGTTTTTCATGATGCAAAAAAATAGATTGATAACTTTATTGGATAGTGATTTCCAAAAATTTGCCTCGATTATATAAGAGGCTAACATTCTGTATAATTTTCTATGATGCTTTCTTGTAATGTGTATACTTAAAAAAAATTGATTTGATTAATTATGCATGGTTATGACACAAAAAAAAATGGTGTAGAGGTTTTCGTTCTGTAACATTGCTTCTTGTTGGAAAGAGATTTACAGATATTCTTATTGGAAGCTGAATGGACAACAGATCAATGACTCCAGAACTTCACGATAAAAATGAAAGTTCTGAAGAATGCAGTTACGGTCATACTTCTATTAGAAACTGAGATCTGAAGATTCTTCTGAAAAATTAAATATATGCTCCCTCTTCATTGAGAAATAAATATACAAGGTTGGACGAAAACAAGAGGAATACATTTCTGAGCGCATTGCGAGATGGTAACATTATGTGCTGTTGATTGTATTGCTGCCATATGAGAAGCGATTTGTTGTCTGATTACGTGTTGATTTTTCAAATGCCGTTCATTGTGTAACCTTGATGTTTTTTTTTTTACCTGTCCCGCAAATTTTATGGATAAAAGCGTCGTTATCCATTATTGAGTTTAGACTTCTTGAATCATATTTTCACCTGACAATTACTACAACATTTTATTGAGAAAATTAATAATCTTTTCTTTTTACGAAGTTGATAGATTTACAAGCTTTATCAGCTGGCAAAAGTTACACAAATTTGTATTAGCCATCGCCAGGTGAAGCAAACGCGATGACTACCAGCAAAGAGTATTAAACAAATCTAAATGTTTTCGGAGAGAACTATTGAACATAAAGAAGTGATCATAAATTTAACTTGAAAAGACTTTTTAAACCGTCTGTCAACATCGTTTATTCAAATAATGAGAGCTTACTTCCCATAAAATTGTAATTAATACATAATTATATCAGAAACAGCAATTTTTCTTGCAGTTGAAAGATGTAGAGAACACTTTAAAAGTCACTTCTCGTAATTAGAAAATTAATTTTATCTCTAGTAAGAAGATATATCATTGAAAGCATATTTACCTCGGTATTCTTCATCTGAAGTAAACGGATCCGATTTCACCCCTTGTTCGAAATACAGGACGTCGAATCCTAGTTCCATCAGCAATTTTAAGTAGCGTGAAGACTCGTATTTATTAATATGATCATCGGAAACAAAATCATCAGCATCCTGTAAAATAAAACAAAAAATTATCATTTGGTGATATTAAATTTGCGAATTTAACATAACAAGGATCAAAAAGTTACTCACTTTGACGAATTTGTTCCATTTAGAATTGCTTTTCAATGCCAGAATTGAGGCATACACAGGCGATTCCATGACCAGGCAGAAAGCCACTTCACCACCAGGTTTTAAGAGTTCAAACATATTCTGGAAACCTTGTTTCTTATCTTTCAGCCACTGGACGCAATGAATACTGATAATTTTAGATATTTGACCTTTCCATTGTTGAACCATAGACCTAAAAAATGTTTTTAAATATAGAAGATTTAAAGAAAAAATACCCATTCTATTTTGAAGATACCTGGTCTTTTCGGATCAACTAAACGAATTTAGAATTCTTAGATAATAAGAACTCAATATTGTCATTGTTTAGATTACTAGTTAGGAATCGGATCTATAAAATAGCTGATAACAGTTCGTTTAAGCGTGTTATCTAAATATTTTCTCAATAGAATGGTGTGGCTGCGATATGTTTTAATGATGTTGCTATATAAAGAAACACTAAAATGATTTGAGAAATGCATCACAATTGAATCATTCTTATGAATCATCATTCAGATGAAAATAAAAATTCAGCCGTCATTCTACTGACTAAACTACCATTCTAAATCAAGCAGGTAATTGTGAAGGGTGATCAAAATTAAACAGGAGATGTCTATACTTCTTTGAGAGGAAGATTACATCGCCAATTTCACCGAAATTTAGTACACATATTCTCCTGGACAGTCGGTTTTGATTTCTAAAAGAAAATGGTTCATATTCCGGCCGTTAATAGTGGGAAAAGTATTAATAAGCAGACACTTTACAAATTGCTTAATATGTATGACAACGATTGTCAGTGTGCACTATTATGAGGAGATACAGTAAACTCCCGATTATCCGCGGAATTGGGTGGCGCGGCCGCCGCGGATAACAAAAATCGCGGATAATCCGAAAAAAGCTAAAAATGGGTATAGCAAAAGAGAAAAAAGTCATTCAAACTTTGAAAAATCGTTTTATGTACAATAAAACGTAAAATAAACAGCAGGAAATGTTTAAATAACGCTTACTATTTTAGTATATCACTCAAAACTAATCTAAAATGCATTTTGTTAATGAAAACAGAAAAGTGCTTTGTACTTACGGAAGGCGTCAAGGATACACAGAAAAATTAATACATATGCACTGTTTTCATACTGTAATGTATTATGTAATTACAAAAACATAACTGTAAAACTGCACCTTTTTGAAGAAATCAGTCAAAAAAAAAAAAAAAAAAACTTTGTGCAGCAGGCGCGGATAATCGGGAGTCTACTGTACAATGAATATCAACAATGGGAAAGTATTTTAATATGCAATAACTTTTATTACAATAAAATGAAATTAATAACAAATTAGACAATACGATTAAAAGAATTTGTGCAATAATTTTACTGCTATCACATTGGAACCACACTAGCATCACAGATAAGGCTCGATATATCCTACGTTTCTTTGCCCTAGGAATTTCGTTCGATATACAGCACACATAGGTTTCGTTCGATACACACCACTGGTAGAATGTAAGTCATTCTCTTGGAAGTGGTATTCATGTAGTAAAATTTTGTCTTTAAGATAACTAAGAATGGAACATTACCTTTATAAGCGCAGCCCTTTAAATATACCACAATCAAAAGTCACAAAGATTTAGATAGGTTTGTCTATTGAAATGATAAACGGTTAACACCAATTCTTATCAAAACAAGTTTTTACCCCAGACTATGTTTCATTCAAAGAAGAAAAGTCCAATGGTGGAAACTGAGATGAAACCTCAACACACTGCCAATTTTGGAACCTGTGACGGAATTTGTTGATGAACATAAGGATTTATGTCGGATCAATTATGTATTTTACAGTATCATTCAAGTTGAAAGGAACTTCCTCAGGAATACTCCCAGACTATTCATCATCCAAGCAATGAATATCAAAGCAAATGTTTTTCCACACTTCCTTATGACTAGAAAGCAATCACTGAATATGAGATATCTTAAACGGATGAAATTTCAAATCATTTATCCTAACTTTCCACACTGATGAATATGGTACATACAATTTTCCATCATATTGCAAGTACACTATTCTATTATGCATATTTGTTGATCGCTTCTCCCCAACTGCAGTTACAACTTCTTTAACTTTCTACAATCGAATTAGTTTACAGCCTCGTCTGGATTTAGTGGCGAATGTTCGGTTTCTTTAAAATGAAAATATTTTTTTAAAGGCTATTAATTGTCTGCATATAGTTTTGGTACGCCGAAATCTTTAAGTGCATCAAAATCATTGCTATTTCGTTGATAAAATAGTATAACGCACTCTAATAAAATCAATTTCATGGCAGAGTCCTCGTTTTAAGAAAAAAAAATACATCGTAACTATTTAGAGAGATGATATTACGCATCTTAAGAAATATGTAAATTATCTGCTCCGCAGTCCCATTTTCTTGTAACTAAAAAAAAAAAAAAAAATACAGAGTGCGCCATAAATTCGTGCAAACTTCAAAAAATCATAATAATGCTTGAAAAAGAATTGCGGTTTGTGGAAATATGTTAAAAAAAGTCTTTGGTTTTTTTTATCATTCTAATATGACCGATAAATTGCGCTCACACGTCAAACCGAGAAGGTTCAGGGAAATCAGTTATAAAACACAAAGCTGAAAATGGAACTGTCATTCGAGACCAACAGCATGCTATTGCTACCCAATCGGTATTATTGGTAAAACTTTTTTATAAGAACGCTGAATCTACATTTTGAAAGTTTCGCATGGTGAAAGGAATCAAGATGAATAAAAGCCTTATTTCATCGAATGGGACACTGAATTTAGTATGTATTTCCCGTTTTGAGGAAATGGGGAGTTTGGACTATTATCCACGAAGTGGTAGACTATCCGTCAGGGCAGTCCGCGTCCCTGTTATACAAATTGTAATGGGAAATTTTGCAGCTGAGACATTAACGGGAAGTATCAATGCACATGAAGTCGAAAGAGTAACGGAGATTTCGGAAACGTCGACTCAAAACATTCTGCACTGAATTTTGAAACAGTAATTCGTACAGTATATGGGCACCTTCATCAATTATTGCCAGTAGATTCCGATGAAAGATAAGCTTTTGCAACAGGCGGTTGTATAAATGGAACATGACCCACAATGGTTGCTGAACATCATATGGATAGACATAGCTACTTTTCACTGCATGGTGACATCAAGATATTCCTCTTAGACACATTCATTGAGGACCGACTAATAAATCAAGGATGCAAGATTATTTGGCCTTCAAGATCGCCAGATCTTACTCCTGCAGACTTCCGATTGTGGGTATATCTAAAGTCTCGTATCTACTTGGGATCTCCAGCTACTTTGACGAAATTAAAATATACCATCCAATGGGTCGTCAGTGGCATCGATGCTGATATGCTACACTCAGTTGTAATAGACGTAGTTATACGCCTCATCTTACTTAATGCCTTGTGGTGATGGCTCACGACTTTTTTCGAGTAACACTTTTTTTATTACGATTTTTTTGAAGTTTACACGAATTTATGAAACATCTTGTATGTACTAAATTTTAATTTTAGAAATAAAAATTGTATACTCAGAAGAGCATGTAAACGAAATTTAGGTGAAACAGGCCGGATAGTTTTCTTTATAGAGATGTTTCCTGTTTAATTTGGAGTCCTCTTTATATTTTTTTCACGAAGATAAATTTAATTGTCCACAATCAGGGCATATATTCATATAATTAAATTTTAAACTATTTAGGGTTCAAAATAGAAAAAAAAAAATCGCAATTAGGCCCAAGGGCGGAAAGAGAGAAAATGGACCCGGGTTATTTTAGTATATTTTTGTTCTTAATAAACCTCGGTAGTTTAACGAATGTAAATGGCGCACGGGGCTTTGTGTTATTTTACCGCCCCTCGCAATATTTAGATTTAAAAGTATATAAAAGCATTAACATTTATGTCTTTAGCAGCTCCTAAGACTGATGCCCGGGACAACCATATTCCCTTGCTCCCAATTCCGTTGCTTCACCACCGACTAAGCCATTTGTGATCTATACAAGCAATTTACAAAACTGTTAATGAGAGTTGATTTACAGCATAATTCATTGATTATTCACGTTAAAAACTCATTAAGAATATTCAGTATTTTCCTTGATGGGTCGCAGATATTTCCTTATTGAATATTATCCTTTGCTTTCGGACAGATACAGTTATTGTACAATACGATATTAGGATATCATTGTATCTCCGAACTAATATACATGTCCTGTAATCATCCATCGAATAATTTTATTTTCTAGTCCTATTATATCAATAAATGTGTAATAATCAAAGTTAAATGAATATAGATAGGAAACACAGAACTTCCATTCAAATTACTTTAAAACAGACGAAAATTCCTTTTTTTAAATTAAAATTCTGGATAGGATGGACACTTTACTCTTAATTAATCTATTATAAAAATATTTTTCTGGGGAAAAATAAATTAATAAGAAATTGATATACCAATTTTCGATATCGGCCGCATTGTACTCAATGAGTGGATGGCAGTTATGAATCCGTGCAAACTCTATCATGTTTGGTAAAAAATCTATTGCAAATATCTTCTCAGCTTGAGGAAATAGAGGCAAAATCAGCTGAAGGGTGTTTCCTCCTGGTCCGCAGCCAACGTCCAATACAACCTCCTTTTCTTCTGTTTGACCCCATCCTAATTGACGAAGCTTTTCGGAGATAAAATATTTCACATGGTCCAATGGTGTTCGTTTTGCACTATATAACTCAGGATCCAACACTTTTTTAGAAGATTCTGCTTTAAAAAAATAAACGTTTACTGAAAAGTTAATTTGAAAGAAAAAAGTAAACACGGATGAACTAAGAACTAAATTATGTTTTGATTATTATTGTAAAATGTTTGAATATACAGCAAGTATGGATCCTTTGTTCGCACAAAAATATTTTTAAGTTTTTAAAAGCAACTGGATTTTACCATTGCATCTAAAACTCTATATTAATTTTTTTTCAAACACATTACCGCATTGTTCTACAGTCATTGAACTTTATCCACCTTTTACTTTATTGTACGCTCTTTAAACTTTCTATACAATTTTAGTTTTCTTATTGACCATATGTATGGCGCAGTATAGCTTTTTCTGGCTCTTGTGCCATTAAAACTAACAATCCAATCCTTGTTCGCAATTTTTGAGAGAAATAAATATAGTAAATTGTAATCCAGATTCAACTCGAATTAAAATTTTCCCCCAATTTCTGAAATTTAGTATTTTTGTATTTGAGTAGTACAGATTCATTAATTTTTCCAAAGATAATTTTAGGATATTGTAAATATAGCATTTAAATATTAATTACATGTGCAATACGGTATTGTAAAAATGCTCTTACGTAAAAATGACAAAAGCGAAATATCTATATATAAGCGAATAAGAAATATAAGTTAGCTAAAAATAAAAAGTGAATCTTTAGGATTTGAAAAATCCCAAAAGTTCACTATTCAAGTAATTTATTGAATTGCAGTGCCTTAAGCTAAGCAACTGAACCAAAAAATTTTTAAACCGTTCTAAACCAGCTATTGCTGAAATCCTGTTAATTTACAATATTAATTTCTAAACTCTTATTTGAAAAGTTTGATAAGGAGTTATAGTCTACACCAAAGTGCTTTGTTTATCCCATTGGATTTTCATGTCAGAATATAGCAGTAGCAATAACAAAAAACTACCAAAAACCGATCTCAATTCCACATTTATTTTTTTAATGCTGAGAAATCAAAAAAATAAAAAGCTTAAAAAGCATTCGACATTGTAGACCGAAACATCGAAGATTTGCAATATTTAAGGTCCGATTCGTCTATCTTTAACTATCTATTATATAGAAGTGATAATCTGAGTACAAATATTATATAGCATGGCTGCAATTTGTATGTGAATAAATGCACGAATAAAACGAGGAATGTTGTTTTAAAATATGCTTAAAAATGAATTAATTCCTTAAATTTAGGTTAAAAAATATGCGAAAGAAAATATTGTATGATTGAAAAAGCAATTTTATTCTTTACTTTTACAGACGAGTGATAAAGAGATTTATGAGTTAATTTGCTCCAAAGTTTCAATGGAAAACTATCAAAATATTATCTTTTTAAATAAAAATTTTTAAAAAAATCATTCTTTAGTGAGTACCTACAACTCAAGAAATAATTGGGTGTCAAATTTTATTTTCATAGATCGAACGTTTTGCATTATAGATAGTTTTGAACAAATTTTCAGGATGCACATCGTTTACAGATGATACACAGCCTGCGAAAAAAAATTAAGAAGCATACAGGAATAAATTATTTGAAATATTAATTTTAAATATTAGGAAATATTAATTCAAAACTTTATGAGTTTTTATTGGATAATTGCAAACTATTTTTTAGGAATTCAATATATCGGGAAAGAAATGGGACATATCTGGAACGAGAAGCACAACTACATACTGTATGTCAACGTGTAACGTTATGTTTATACCAGCGGGACTGGTCTTCTCTAAACTTTCTCGTATATTCTCCAATAAAAGATCTTATCCCTCTCCCTCAGCATAAAATTATGAATTTGAAACCTTGAATAAGGTTACAAATGCCTTGCATGGAATTGGCGAAAATTAGTTACTACATATATTTTTATTGAATCCTTCGCGCAGATATGTATTTTGGACAACTTTTTTTCCGCCAATGGACACCAAAGTTTGACACAAAACTACAATTGTAATGAGAAGATCTCTTACCGAATTTCCCTAATTTAAGGCATAACGTTATTGCATTTACGTGCATGCAAAAGAACAAATCAACAGACATCCAACCCTTTGATGATTTAGTGCAAAATTTGATAATAATCTGGATTTTTGATGTACACCTGCGAACCAAATTTATCCAGTTAGCTATTTACGTTTTGTAATAATCGAACTCATTTGGTCTAGACAGATTTCTTTTGAATGAATTTTATTCCAAATTTGATAAAAATTTACAAATTTAGTCTGAAGTCCATCCGTTTAGCTCAAAGCGTTTTTCAGTTATCGTCTTCAGAGAAAAACGTACAGAAATAATGCCAAAAATATGTTTTTCAAGCTACGGAAGAACAGAAACGTGAGGATTCGTGACATTCTTGAGTTCAATTTTGTTGACGATAAAATACTTCCTGTATATTTTATACAGCAGAAATTAATAGAAGATAAGCATGTACATAAATGCCGGGTTTACTCTCGGGAGTTATAAGACGGCCAGTTGGCAGCGCATGCGCAGAAAGGGACTGATTTAGGTGTGCCACAATTTCATAAGATAAATTCAGGCATTTAGGGCTTGGCTATAAATTACCGTTTTGGCTTCCCTGAATTTTACTTTATTGTTGTGTATCATATTAAAATGATGGAGATTTACACAAAAAAACATGGTAAAGTAAAAAAAAGAAGAAAAAAAAGATAAACATACCTAAATTTGGAAAACTATAAAAAAGAAATGTTAAATAAAGCACACACACACACACACACACACACACACACACACACACACACACACACACACACACACACACACACACACACACACATACACACACACACACACACAATCTTGCATTAGTAAGAACAAAGCGCAAAAATTGTCGGAATTAATCTATAAGAAGTGATCAATTTTTCACACCAAAAAAAAAATCCCGCCAAATTCTTCAAACGCATGCGTAGTAAGAAAAAAATACAGCACAGCGGCATGCTGTTGTCCCATCAGGCAATTACTTGCCATCGAATGAACAGCAATTTTTAGCCTTTCAACGCTTGCGCTGCCTACTGGCCATCTTATAACTGGCCGAGTGTAAACTCGGCAAAATAATTTGTTCATTTGTATATGAACGATGTCTACATTTCGAAATATATATGCCGACTGTACGTCGTTTGGAAATGGACAAATGAAGAATTAGTTGAACCGAATAAGTTATTTATTCCTTCAAATTAGGAATGGATTTATTTATTTTTTCAAGCTTTTATCTTTCCTTGTGCTGTTCTTCCCATTCTTAGACTCCTTAAGTTTAATGAGCTAGCGAAACTACTTCCCGTTCCTCCTGCTTCTAGTTTTTTTAAGGTAAAATAATTATGTTCAGCGCCTTCTTGAGGTGCCGAAGACGTTCGAATGCGTGTTCGAATTTTATTGTCTATAGTTGAGATTGGCGCAGCCGGTTTGAAAAAAATTCGTTATTACAAAATTCAAAGAAGATTCAGCTATTGTGATACATAAAGGTTCAAAAAGAAAAATTATCACATAAAACAAACGTGATCAATAAATCTCATAATTTTAACAAAAATTGTGAGTAACTAACTGTTTCACAATATTGTTTATATAGTCAGATATCTTGATTGGCGACTTTGTACTGTTGGCAACCTTGGCGAAATAAGGGACACACTAAATAAGGATTTTATCATTCATAATATGTACATCTTATTTTTAATACATGGTATTTTTTAAGATTTATTTGTGATTTGATTTTTAGTTCTCCTATGAAGTCTACGAAATGTCTTTTTTTTTAAGTTTCAACTATATTAGAGACCAAAATGAATTTATTACTAGAAGTTACTTACAATCATTGTTATCCTTAGACATAATCGTCATGAAGATTCATACATTTGTCATATTGTTGGATCAGGTTTTCCTATGCCATCTTTAACAATCGTTGCCGCCAGTAATGTAAGATGGATCTTAATCCTTTGACCAATGATTTTTCTTAATTTCTTAATTAAATGACACATCCTATTTGGAACATTTATTGCTATTTTAATTCCTATGATAATTAATATAAGTGCATTTTAGATACTGAAATATTTCCATGTGTTTTTTGTAATTATTTTATATTTAAATCAATTAATCTTAAAACTAAAAATTTAGTAATTCAATGCGCGTTTCAGAATCTTCATCATATACGAATGAGTTTAATTTCTTTTAAACCTCCGTATTAGCGCGAGTTATTATTTTGTCATTTTACCAAGTTTATAACTCCGGGAATAATTCTAAATTATGCTGAGGAAAACCAAAATCTTTACAGAGATTAAGCCAAAAAGTAACCATAATTTTTGGTAATAAAATCATTTTGTTCTCTACACTTGTCTTCTATTTATGATCCATCCGAGCTTGAAAAAAAATATTCCCCTCGTAGTTAATTACAAAATAAACTACATACAGTAAATTTGAATACTTGCCATAGATTATTTATTTAAAATTATGATTAATCAAGTTTGTGGAAAATTTAAATATATTTTAAGCTTTTCTTTCTTTGTAAAATCGATACCAGCAATGAACCTTACTGTACGAAGTTTCTGAAAGGAGGAGATGTAGTAAATTGTATTTATGCAAGGTTTCAAAATTTAATTATTTTCTCACCATTTTAAATCAATTTTAAAAAGCATTTTTTAATTTTGAATTACATTCTTGTAAGGATCTACTATCTATAACAATACATGTCTTTAATTACTGCCAAAGCAATCCTTTAGTTTTTTCTTCTAGTTCTGTTTCCAAAAGATAGAGATTCTCTTGCTGAAAAATTAAAAAGCTACCAGAATTTCCCACTTTCATTATTTTTTTTATAATTATTAATTTTTAATACGAAGTGCACAAAGAGATTATTATCGCTATAAATTCAAACATGAAACTTTGACAAATCTTTTCCAAAAGTCTTTTCCGAGTTCGAGAAAAACATTTTTGGAATTACGTCTGTCTGCAACCCAAAAACACTTTGAACAAGATGGATGAAATTTGGTGAGTGATCTTTACATCAAATTCGTGGATTTCTATCAAATTTTGAAACAAAATCCATTCAAAGGAAGATTTTAAGTCTGTCAGTCCAAATGCAAGTGAACAAGATTATTAAAATCAGCTAGATGCCAGTCTATACATTCGCGTGCATATTACACGACAACTCGAAAATGCAAAGACTATAATCACTGGGATTTAGTATGATCTAAATCAGTCAAAAGAAAGGTACCCAAAATATACATTCAGGTTTCTTCAATGTACCTTGATATCTTTTAGAAAAAATAATCCTTGCAGAATTAAACAAATAGCGTTCGTTATATAAGATGAACATTTACTCTCTGAACAAAAAAAATGTGAAATTTAATTTCTCAAATTCTAATTTAAAATTTTAATTTTTTTATCCAATTTATTGTTGGTGTAAGAAATAAAAATTATTAAAAAAATTATCACAATACAAAACTGATGGTTTGATATCATGTTAAAAGAAGAATTTTTCAAATTTTATTAATTCAGATTATAGAAATAAATTCAATCGAACTTACCATTTTCCATTTCGAAGCGTAAGAGAGGAATAAACACTCTGCACTATTCAATTGTTAAGCAAATGTTTATTTAAATTGAATGAATTTTAAATTCATTCATTCAAATATTATGAAAAGTTTAATTTATCTTCGTGAATAAAATTGTTGAAATATCTAAATTTAACTATAGTGATTAAAAATATACCGGATGTAAAACAAAGTTAAAATCCAGAAAAGTCTAGATAAATAATGCAGTATTAATAAAAGTAATGTACAGTTAAAAAGGTAGGCAGAAAAATTTAGTTTCAATGAAGGGTACCATCAATCCATCATCCTCTTTTTATTGCATTTTGAGTGTTTCTGCCAGATTTGTATTTGATGTCAATATCACCACGTCTATGTAGCCAGCTGTATGCTATGACGCAAGCATTGTTTTAAAATCAGGTTCTGATTAAGTAAAAGCTGGCGATTGTAATCTTTAAAAGCATTATAGTCTGAAACAGTTTAAATTAAAAAAGCAGAAAAGTCTATAAACACACCACTCTTCTCTTTCTGTATTAAAATCTGTATCTGGAATATTTGAATAGAGTTTTGTTTCTAAGATTAATATTCGGTACTAGCCGCCTTTGGCGACCAGCTTGCTTGGGAAGATTATTGAATTTTTAGGCAATTAAATGTTAAAAATAAAATGCATTTTTAAAAATTTCAGTTTTATTTCATACGACTTTAAAATATGATTATGACTTAAAAGTATGACTTGAGTGTTGCAAGAAGAATGGGATAAAATATCTTCAGATACCACCAAAAATTGGTCAAATCGGTTTCAGGACGTTTAGAGGCCAAGGTCAAAAGTCAAAAGACATGCAACTAAATACTGACTCTTTCTTTCTATGCGAGATATTACAAAAATTTCATTGGTGTTTTCTCATTTTTTTGAGGCAAAAATCAGTATATGTTTATTTAAAATGCTTCTGAAACTTTCCAATTTAGAAGTTTTTTGTTGATTGTTCTTTATTATTTTAAATTAAACCATTTGTTATGTGTAAAAATAAAAACATGTTTGCACTTCTCGGTAATGTGTTATTTATACTGAAAGTTAGATTTATTAGGTAAAAGTAAAGTGCCAATTGTTTGAGCCACTGGATATCTCTAATTTCTTATTACAAACAAAACAAGGGTTCTTTGTCATGATAAAATCACCCATATACACATTCTGACAAATGTTGGAGTGCAATAGGATGTTTGTTAGCATGATTATGAGCTAATTGCTTGATGCATATAACAACCAAAAGGAGTGGTCTCTCGGAATCTTTCTCCTATACTCTCCAATCCAATAGGCATCGCTGTCCTCTAATATAAAACTGTGGAACTTGGGAAAGGCCACAAATAGCATTGAACAGTAGTTACGAATTATTGATCTTGATCGTGAATATAGCAATTTTACTGAATCCTTTGTGAAAATAGTATGTATTTTGGATGCCTTTTTCCATGCGAGTGAAATTAGAATTTGATATGAAATCAATAATCATAACAAGGTCATAGACTAAATTTCATTGATTTAAGTGGCTGCGCTTGAAAATTATTGCATTTACATTCGCGTGAAAACACTGACATGCAGACAGTAAATGCTTTCGCAAAATTGGAACAAAATTTATATTGTAAAATATAAGATATATTTTAAATGTTAAGCCTGTGATTTAACTTATCTATTTGGTTCTTTACGTTTTGTAATTGTCGCATTCATTTGTATTTTTGAAAGTTATATTTCATATCAGTCTATTCCATTCAAAATTTGATTTACAAATCTGATATAAAGACAACTCGGAATTTTGACGAATCTTCACGTTTCACACCTGTGCCCATAAAGCAAAGCTGCAGATCATGACTTCCATTTGCCTGTGAGCACGCTTCGAGTTAGACAGAGGAAATCTGATGTCTCAGATCAGGCAGATGGGAGTCATGATCTGCAACTTTGCTTTACAAGAAGAAAGTCAACATCGTCTTCCATCTATTAAAATATTTTTAATGTGCGGGATGCGTAATTCGCAGGCATTGCCATTTTGTTTAGTGACAGTCCTCAAATTTTATTTTTTCACAACTATTGAATTGATTGATTTATCTAGAATAAAAGTGGTTAAAGTTAAGGCATTCAGATCTTCGATTTTCATAATCAAAGGGAACAGAGGTTGGGAGTTCAAAATAATCCCTTCCATTTGTGTTGCTAATGATAGAAATTCTTCATATGTTAATTCTTAATTGCCAACAACTCTTTAAATGATGTTTCAATAATTTCATCCCATCTTGCAAAGACATCTGGAATTTTATAGCCTTAGGTAGCAAAAATTTGTAATCTCTATGAGAACGATACCAAATAAAAAGAATTCTGTTCATCACAATGCTATGCAGTTTTTTTTAAACATTTGTCTGAATACAATTTGGAGAAATTCGTACCCGTCAACAACCCAGAAATTTCTACACTCAAATCATTCAATTCCTTCCTACAAGTTGGAATCAGTGTTTTAATATTAATAGGGAATATTTTGAGTTGTACTGTTACACACGAATTGTATTTATAATATCGTTATTAAAAATTCTTTACATATAAATGTAGGTACACTTTATATATATAGAAACAAAATTGTAAGACCAGTTACAGATCTATTTATCAAAATGAAACCTTGTTTATTGCAATATGAGTACTTAGCTTCAACCTGATCTCTCTGAGTATGATAAGCAACAGCAATAAAAACATTCGAGCTGTAGTCCTAGATATAAAGGCACTATATTAGAAAAATAATTATTATCCAAACTATCAAGCTTTTTTTTTTTCATATTTTTGCAAATTTTTTTTTCTCATCATAGCTGTGTTCAGATAATTTTCCCTTTCATTTATTCTGTTTTTCCGTACATTTTATTTTTATCAAAAATTTTCCAAGGACGATAAATTTCTTTGAAAAAACTGGAAGCTGATATAATCATTCATATTTTAAAATTTTCAACAACAAAAATTAGAAATATTATAAAAGAATTAGGAGATTATTTATCATTGTCTTTCTGATTCAAACTTCATAACAAATTTTTCATTCTGATTTTATAACATTATTGCATAAAATAAAATGATTCGGTTGACTCTTTCTAATCCGTCGCAGTACCAATCCGGTCTGTCTTTTAATCCAGCGTTTTCAATAATGCAAGTATAGAAGATTACAGGAAAGGTAAATCGTTGCATGACCTTGCTTAAATACTGCGTTATTTATTTTGATTGGCAAATTCATTTTATGCTGACCATTTCGTACTTTCTTATCGATAACATTTTCTTTCAAAATTTATTGGTGCAAAAAATAGAAATAAATATATTTATACTTATCTTTTGTCATTTTTGCACGTGAAAGAAAATTTGAAACAAAAATTTTGCAGTATTCGGTTTTATAGACAAATACCTGTCGAAACTAAACAATTTTTAATCTTATCAGTTAATATTTATCTTCAAATCCAGTTTGCTCTTGAGTTGATGCACGATTTTAAAATGAAATCAAATCAATCAATCAACAAACTTATATAAGATTATTTATAAGGTCAATAACAAATTCAAATCTAGATAATTCAAACAAATAACAGCAAAAAGTTCAATAAAAGAGCAATAATGCTGATAAAAATAAGATCTAGTTGGAAGTGTAATAATATTTATTAAAAAAATATTATTGGCTGAGGTCATACAAACACTCTAGTTTCATACCTTCTTGAATTGTTCAATGTACATTGCAGCCATCGAACACATCGATCATTATGCCAACAAGGTGGCAATTGATAATGAAAACGAAATATAATTTTAATTTCGAAGAAATATTCTCTTTAAACCTAATTTCTGATGGGTACCAAACTCAGAGAGAGTAATTCATTAAATTAATTTTATCACTCTCAAACTTAATTTAATTATATTAACATTACAGCAACACTAGGGCTATTTTGGGACCGACCTCGTGATTTTGAAGCATGGTCAGATGTCGAAGGCGACATCTGAGCTGGAACCTCCTCTCCAAATTTTCACACTATACCAGCGGGAGGATATTTAGATTTAACGTGCACTTGGATTAATGGGCAGATTTAACGTGCATTTAACTCCGTTTACACGACGGTTTTTCGATAGAATCGGGTCTTGAACGTAGAGCCCTCCAGCCCAAAGCAAGGACCTTACCAGAAGGTCATCGCAGCCATTTTATCATTCGCAAATGAAAGCTAGCGAGAATTTCAATGAAATCAAATACCATGGCATAATAGTGCCATTAAAAATGTACCTGTAAAGGCAATTTATCTTTTAACTAAATTGTATTTCGTGATACCGTTGTTCAATTTATTTTTCTATATGAACTAAATACATAATGACCACACAATTTCGGTATCGGTTTTAGTAAGGGAAGCAAATCAAGCGATTAAATGTTTTAAATGATGAAAATAAAACAATGAAAAAGATCTGAATTGTATAGCAACCTTGACATTATAGTTCAAAAATATTCAAAATTCAAGGCAAAATTTACATGGCAATTGATATCCATAAAAAGACAAATTTTTGAATTTTAAAATGGTGTATGATATACAGAATCATCTTTTACGCAGTCAATTTGTAGAAGTTATCATGGGAAAAAAGGTCAAAATCTCAGTTAATTTTTAATGAATTAAAATTTTATTTAAAAAAATAATATTTCGAAGGTACACGTTTCCATACACCAAAGTATATTTATGCCAAATTTGGTATCTCCGAATCAAATGGGCTTGTAGGGCCATCACACACACACACACACACACACGAATACCTTAATCTTCAACTAAATTCAATACAATTCCATTCAAATTGCTTTTCCCCCCTACATTTTAGAATATAAAAGGAACATTGAAACAAAGATTCTGATGTATTCACTTTGTTAAATGCTACTAAATTGGACAAACTTAGCTGATTATATTGGACAAATTCTGAAATGATACATTCAAATTTACATGAAAAATTACGTTTGTTTTCAAGAGTGAAATCACTAAAACATCAGAATTCAAGATGAACATCTGAATATAGAGCATATTTTTAAGTTAAAATATAATCCCAAAACCAAAATAAACAATAGCAAAATGGTTGGTCGGGAGACAAGAGCACTAATAAAAGTCATGTTCAATGGACAAAAAGCTAGATTAAGAAACTTAACTTGAATATCTAACGTAATCTTCAATCCACCATTCAAATTTTATCCATATATCACCGTATCTTATCTATTATCATCGTATAAATTTTGAAGGATTCTGTCAATCTTATATTTGATGTCAATGTCACCAGGTCAACGCAATTAGCTGTACGACGTGCATCAAATATTGTTTTACCATCATATTCAGATGAAGCTGAAGTTGTCTATTTCCTTTTAATAAGTTTACAGAAATTTGTAACAGATAAATTTGAAAGCAACGAGAAAACTACAACGCACGTCTTTCATTCCGTCCTGTCTGCATCCAAAAAATATACTAATGTATTTGAAACTCAAACGATATATTTTAATATTAATATTCTGGTAAATAAAAGTTGCTTTTTTTGGTTAGCTATCTCCCCTCTCCTTATTTTTGAATAACACTATTCTAAATTTGACATTACAGCATATACAATGTCTGGAAGTATCGCAAATGTAATTTGGCTATTTATAATTCTCGGTACTAAATGCAACGAAAAAATAATATAATGAAAATATTTATAGCATAAAAGAAATAATGCATATAAAAATGATTTAATCGGAATTTAGTTTTAAAAGTCAGTTCTTTTATTTTCTTTCAACCATTATTAATCAAATATTAAAACTTTTGAATATATTTGTAGATCCAAACTTTTTCCCCGTGGGTTTATATTTTTTACTATATTCGTGTATTTATATGTGGCAAAATCAAATTCCAAAATATATTATGAAATGTGGAATACAAAAATGATGCAAGCTGATTTTATCTACTTAAGTTGGATTAATGTTTCAGTTTTTAAGCTACAACTAATCTTATAACTAACAGCATCTGCTAATCTTGATTCTTAGCCAATGTCCAGAATTACACCTTACATTATTTTTATAAAATTCAAGCCGTTTTCATTTAATCACAAAATATGTCTCCTGTGATTTTTTTTTCTATCGTTGAAAGGTAAGAAAGGATATTTCTGCTTATTATGCGAGCAATTGAAATTCGGAATAGAAAGTGGCTCTAAATTACCGAGAAAGACAACGCTTCATTAAAAGACAGGCGTCATGGTCAAATACGATTTTAATGACATTATGCTGTCTAACACATGAGCAATTAGTAATACTAACTGTACAATAAAAAGAAGAGGATTAAGGTTATAAAAATACAATGACCTAAATGTCTGCAATGATTTAATGTATAAATTTACTTTCTTCCTTAATCATGAGTCCAAAATTAATATTTTTGACGAAGAGGGTTGCCTAAGATGATTAATTTAAAATTTTGTCAAAGTGGGGTTTTTTTTGGGGGGGGGGGAGGATTACCATAAGTGCGCTATAAAGTCTAAACTATAAAAATTCTAATGATTCAAATATTCATAATTTTTACTAAAACTATTTTTATATAAAACGAAACTTACAAAAGGTTTATATAATCTGAATCGGCAATAAGGACAAAAATTGAGGTAAAAGATCAATCAAACGCCATTATTAAACAGTCCTAGATTGGTCTTTGGAATGTTACGTAGATGTAGGCAAAAGGATGATGTTGAAGCTCCAGTGGTTGAAATCTACTTTAATTATTTGCCCTTCGAGATTTTCACAAAATGGCAAACAATCCGTTAGTTATCTCCTGACAACTTCTTCATTGGATATTTATTTTTAGCAATTTTCTTTTTAAGCTTAAGCTTTATAAACATTAGAGATATGGAGGTACACATTAAAACGGATATCAAATGTTTGGAGGAAGGAAAAAGTGCGATGAATTTCCATTAACAAAATCTAATTCAAGGATTCCGAATTTCGATTCATCTTGGGATACAAAGTATATCAGTTCATGATACCTCAACACATACTGATGAATGGACTTTTAAAAAAAATAATTACTCAAAGAAAGCTTAATGATAAAAGAATTTTTCCACAGCTCTATTATTGATACCTTTTAAATTTATTGTTCTCCTCCATTTCAAAAATCTGAAGTTGTAAATTGGGTTCTCACATTCTTTTTCATGTTGATTTTCGTAGAAAAAAGCTAGTATGGCTGCACTCAGATTTCAATCTTCCGTTAAAAAAAAAAAGACGGTATTTGTGAAGAAATAACATTTAAAAGAATAAACATTTCATAACATAATTAAACTATACATAAAAACAATCATTTTTTTAATTTATATTTGTTAGAAAGACAAAAATTTGAAATCGGAAAGATTTTTTAATTTACCATCAGCACTGCAATCTTTTTTTGTCTACTGTGAAAAGCATTCTGCAGTACATAAATACGTAATACTTATTTGTTACATTATTGAATATTCCATTATTACACAAAATAGGAGTTTTCATTCTACGGAAGGAATTTATAAGCTGTACAATGTCTGGAGAGATAAATAAAATAATTGTATGAAATTTATAAACAATTCTTTATTAATTGCAATAAAAATATGAATAAAATCGGATAAAAATTCTCATCTAATCAATTAAAATTTTAAAAAAATTAAACATTTTTTTTTAAAAAAATGAAGTTTCGAAACAGCTTCAACTTCATGCATAAAAAAATTCCGATAGCAGTCTTAAACGCTTTTGGAGTTTTCAATGTCCCTTTTGCGTGCCACTACTTCGATGATAGTGGCCCGATGAACTGGCCGTCCACTACTGTCTCGACCATTCAGTTTCAACATTTCCTGGAATACATCATCTTTGAATTCCTCTCGCTGATCACTTGGAACATGAGACGTGAGAGCACAAAGTGATGCAAAAAAATCTGAAAAATATTTAGCATTTTATTGCCGTCATTTTGACTACTAAAACGAAACAGTAACTTAAGACATTAATTTGTAAAAGCAGTCATTAATTAATAGAACATTCCCCTTTGGGTTTCTTGTACAGTAACTCATGTCCACGACCCGGAGAAAATATTACAATTTATTATATCTTTGCCCTTATAAGCAATCCTTAATAAGAATCCAATGCAATTAAAAGTACTTTATGAAACAGGGAAGAATTTAATTTGATTGCCAAGAATAAATATTCTGCACAAGAAAGCTATTCCTAATTAAAGACTATAATTTCAAAAAGCTGGCTCTACAGACTCAAAAATAGAAAGTATTATTTATTATCTTTAATCAGTGTCTAGAATTGTTATCATTGCATGGTGCCACTTTTAGGTTTTCATTAACGTGTTCAAAGCATTTTATCACAATAAAATGCTCAATTTTATCTCAATTAAGTGCTCAATTTTATTGCGATAAAATTTGAGATTTTATTGAGATTAGCGAAATGCCATTAATTTATTTGATGATGAATGGTGGAACAACATCAATACGTGCACATATTGTTCAGATGCATTTAGAAGAAATTATAAATTTTATTCCTTGTTAACCGAAAAAAAAATGGTTTTACTTGTTATTCTGCCCCGATTGTTCATTGGTAATTTTCCTTACACAATAAGCATATTTGTGGATAATTTTTCATTTTTCATGCTTAATAACTTGTATAATGTGCCTTCCCTGGGTAAAAATTTAATTTATACACCAACAAAAAATAAAATTTTATTTTTGAATAACAAATAAGAATTTTTGAAAGTTTTACTATCAAAAAGACAATGGATTGCAGAAATTGTTTCAGACGTACAGATCGCGAAAAATCGCCAAATTTCCAATAACATTCTCTGAACTGATGCCCGTAGAAAAATCTTGATAAAAGACCACACTTGCTCCACAAAGAAAGTAAGGAATTAATATAATGATCAACTTCTGAGTCGCAAAAGATGCTTTATTAAAGAATTCAGATATCTAGTCTAGCCATCAGATTGAAAAGGCATTCCAAAATTAAGAACCAAAAGCATGAAGATACAAAAAAAAAAAGATAGTTGGAATTCAAACTACTGACAACGTCCTATGATAGCGCCTCTGACCACTTAAGTATTTAAGGATATGATATCTATTTCATCCAGTGTTGTTTCGCATAAGTGGTGCTGATATTCCAAATAAATTCTTTAATTATATTATAATATTACTTAATTCCGTAATCATTCTATATTGTAAACCAACATCTCGATCTCTTGCAATACAACTGTGATTTTGATGACTGATTAAAAGAATGTGCTTCTTTCCTGTCAATTCTCATCATCATAAAGAATTTCCGTTATCCAATTGATTAATGAGGACGGCATATCTATCATATATATACAGTATGGTCAAACATTGTATTTACAAATCTCTTTAAGATCTGCAAAATTACAAATTTTGCAGAGATTTATTAAATTTTTTTGATTAATTAATTTTCAAAATTAACTTTTTTTTATTAAAATTTCTCTAAATTTTAATTAAAAAGTAATCTTAAGGATCTTCATTTTTATCTGTGTCTGGAAAGACGTATGGGGTAACTTTGAAATGTATCTACTCAATCGTGTAAAAATATTTCATTCATAATTTCCGATTCTGCAATTATCACCCAAAAAATTAGCTCTGATCACAAGCAGAAATAGAAATTTCTAATGATTGCTGCAAGGCATAAAACCAAGTAATAAAGATTATTAAGCAGACTCCAAAAACACAATTTTAAAATAATATTTTTATTTTCATTCACCCGTTCATTATTTTTGTTTCATATGGTTATCAACTTAATTCCTAAAGAGCAATAGTTAGTCCAAACTAATAAGAAACTCAACATAACTTTTAGTCAATAAAGATGGCACTTTTTAAAAAAAGATAATCTCGTAACAGTTATCATATTAATTTGGTCTCAATGAAATGGTAACATGCTTACCTCGGTATTCTTCATCTGATGAATATGGATCCGCTTTCTCTCCTTCTTCACAGTACAAGATATCGAATCCAATATCTTCCATCATTTTTATGTAACGCGATGACTCATGATTATCAATATGGGTATCTGGAACCATATTGTCAACATCCTGTAAATGGCAACAGAAAGATTATTTGAAGAACTTGAAATATCGTAACTGATTTCTTAAACACGGGAAAGAAAATTACTTTGAAGAATTTACTCCATTTAGGATCGCTTTCTAACTTCAGTGTTACAGGAAATATAGGAGATGTCATAACAAAACAGAAGGCTGCTTCACCACCAGGCTTTAAGAGTTGAAATATATTCTGCAAGCCTCGTCTCTTATCTTTCAGCCAATGGACGCAATGAATACTAATAAGTTTTGATATCTGACCATTCCATTGTTCGACCATAGACCTAAAAAACATTTATAAATAATATTAATTTTTATAAATTATAATTATTACATGAGATCAATTTTTGAGTTCATGTTTTATTTACTTGGCTTGGCTTAATCTGCGATACTTGGTTTTTAGTTTTTAAATAATTGGTTTGGAATTTTTGGAAATTAATAAATAAAGATAAATGTATGCGACACTGTTCAAACTAGAGACTTCTCATCCTTAAGTAAAATTAATGGTGAGCATATATACAGCTGTCATTCAACAAAATTCTTTTTAAAATTATTTACCCTCCAGTTTTAAAACTTTGTTAATAAGATGACGTTTAATCATTCATATCTGGTTTATACAAATAATTTGTAAAAATGATAATGAATTTATTATATGATTTACAGTTTTTGATATCTAAAAGGAATATGCACTTTTTATGTTCGATGCAACTGCTATCTCAGTAGGATATTTTATCTACCGTGGGGATAGTAAAGGCATTTTATACCTATTACACATGGAACTATATGTTTACTTATATATACATATCAGCATATTTTGTAGGGACCTATTCAATAAATTTGGTTTACTATCTTATAAGACAAGCCAAACTAGTTTCAATGCAAAATAAAGGAAGAGAGAAACAACAAAACTTTTTAACAAACAAAAAAAAAATCATTCATCTTTTTTTTCAAATTCCCTGTTTAAATTTATACATTCCGATTTCACTTAATCTTAATCTAAATGTTCGCATAAAATACTTAATAGCAAATTTTTATCTACCAATTTTCGATGTTAGCCACATTGTACTCGATGAGTGGATGGCAGTTATGAATTCGTGCGAATTCTATCATGTTCGGCAGAAAATCGATTGCGAATATCTTCTCAACTTGAGGAAACAGAGGCAGAATTAGCTGGATGGTATTCTTTCCTGGTCCACAGCCGACGTCCATTACAATTTCCTTTTCTTGTGTTTGGCCCCATCCTAACTCAGGAAGCTTCTTGGTGATGAAGTCTTTCACATGGTCCAATGGTGTTTGTTTTACATTATACAACTCGGGATGAAACACGTAATAAGTATCTGATAGGAAAGAAAAGGCAAACATTAGTTGAGATACGATATTGAATAAAAAAGTGGAAGCAGAAATATTCTATTCTTATTGTAAAATTGTCTGTAATCCGAAAAGCATTGTTAATGTTATGTTGCTTTTCGTTGAGTATAATTTAACGTAAGTACGTATATAATTATCTCATTGTAAAAATTATACGTAATATGTATAATTATTGAGTAATGTGATAATTATAACGTAATACGTATATAATTATCTCATCGTAATCATCCATACATGAACTATGGATGATTACGTAACTATGGAAACGACAGGAATTTATGTTTTTTTTACATTTCTGTATAATAAAATTTATGTATTTGTGAAATATACATTTATTACCGCTTTCAACTACCGTTTAATAAAAAGCATGTAATTCAAAGATTAATTTTGGAAGCGAGATGCTGTAATACAAGATGCTCTAACACTGAAATGATTAGCGTGGTCGAATATTAGCTAAAAGTATAAATTTTTGGGACTAAATTTAAATTATTGCGATCGATTTTAGCAATTATTCATTATTATATTGTATAATAAAATAGCTTAAAAAATACTTTGAATTTTTTCGACTATTTAGGTCCGGCCACTTGTTACGAAATCTTATTAATTTTTGAACTTCTAATTTTATGCTAATAATTGAAGAGTTCAATGAGGAGTTACTGTCAGCACGTAAATATTCTGATTACCTGATCTCACTGAACTATAAATTATTAACCAAGAAAAATAGGGCAGAAATTCTGAGATATTAAATTAGCGGAAGCAAGCCAAATTCCGCATTTATTTTTTAAAGCAGTGGAAGCAAGCAGTCAACAGACATGCAACTTCTGGAAAGAATGCTGTAAAAGAAATTTGTTTTTAAGGTTTTTTTTCTAAATAAAATTAAAAGTTCCATCTTCATTATATATGTATGCGCTTAACTTCCGCATGTCCACATCAATATTCTGTCTGTTGCACGGTAAATCCATCAGGGCCAAACGTCCTCCCGCTGGTGTGGTGTGGAGGGGGGGGGGTTCCAATTCAGATGTCGTCCTCGTCGTCTGACCGCGGTTCAAAATTACGAGGTCCCTCCCAAAATAGTCTTAGTGTTGGTTTATAACGGGGCGCTAATATAACTAAACTTAATATAACTAAACTAACTAAATCACATCAATATTCTGAACATTTGTATCATCACATCAATATTTATTTAGATTCTATTCTTTTTCATGGTACATTTATAATTTTTGAAATTTTATCTCCAATATTATTTAGTAATAAAAGAAAAGTATCCAGTGATTAGGACACTCGGTACAACTGAAAGAACAATTTACTATTAGCCATACTTAATAGTTCCCATTATGAATGTTAGCACTCTGATTTCTAACAAAGATGAACGTCTTTTCTTCGGCGATTAGAATGTTAACCAGTCTATATCATGGTTATCACATCACCAGTAAATCGACGGCCTACTTACTAACATAGCATTTGCTAATTCTCCTGTTCGAAGATGTAATTCATGAATCCATTCTATTAGAATATATGGATGTCAAAGCATAGATATTGACAGAAATTTACAATAAATGCTGCAATAAAGTCAATAGTAGCAACTGATTCATAAGATGAAAACTGCACAGCCATAAACATAAGGCATACTTTTTTCTTGATTTTGTCCTAATGTGGATTGCCATTAGGTAAAACTCATTAAAAATATAAAGTAAAATAAATCGATCATGAAAAAGTTCATAAAAATGTGGATTGACTTAAAAAATATTCAGTATGAAAAGAAATTAATTGCAATTATTTTGAAAAGGGGATATCATTAACACTGATATTTATAATAGGATATTAACGAAATTAGAGTAAATGGAAATGGTTCTTCTAAAAAAATCGGGGCATCACTACAATAATTTAAATAATTCAGATTTCATTTGACGATCCAATAAAGGGATTGAATACTGAACTGTTTGCCACAGAAAATTATACCTTACAAATCTATTTTGCTGTGGTAAATTTACGAATACGGAATTGAAATAAATGCCAACACATATGTAAAATATCCAAATTATTTGTAATCTCTTGTCTTATTTATGCTTTGGACATCATTAAACATTGCTTGGAAAATTTTATTCGAAGATACTGCTTATCATTGAAACCAATTTTTATAATAGTCAACCGATTACTACATTGAATTAATTACATATATATATACACACACGCAGAATTTTTTTCTGACGCATTATTGTATCACAATTTGTTTTCCATGGTTTTATATTTGATTTGTTCTCTTTTTTTGCGTATGCAATGCAATTTCTTTTTGTTTAGCACAATAATTATTTCCAAAAATATGCAAAAAATCTTTAATATGATATTAAAGAATTTTCCACTGACATTTAATTTAATTAAAAAAATTTGAGAATTGATGTAATTTGTGCATTCACTTATAAAGGTCTTTTTAGCCCACTGGAAAGAAAATTCGATATGCAACTGTAGATGCAAATGCATACTAACACACCAAATTTCATTCAGTTATTGCGTTTATAAAATTGTATTTACATACATGAGGAAATACAGACTGTCATTTGCAGATATGTTTTAAAATTTGATAAGAATCTAAATTTTAGATGATAAATTTATGATAAGAATCTAATTTATCTGCATCTTTACGTTTTGTAATTATAGAGTTTACTTCTACCGAAGGCAGATAGCCTTTTTCTCAATGGATTTCTTCCCAAATTTGATGGAAATACATAAATTTGGTCTTATTTCGCATAACGAATTCCAAATATAGCTGAAAGCATTTTTGATCTATCTTGTTCGCAAACATACATAATCCCAAAAATGTGTTCTTCGAACTCGCATAAGTCTGAAATGTGGAAGTTTTTCAAAACTGCGAGTTTCTTGACGATTACAATATTATCTCAATATCTCTTATACAAGTTATACCAGAAAAGAACATTGGGAAGTCTTAAGGAAAAGTAGATGATTGTCGATCACTGTCTTTCTTATTCAAATTTGAAAATAAATCAAATTCGACTTTTATAACAGTATATCACAGTATTATTATATTAAGATAATGAAAAGAATTCGTTTGACTCTAAGAGATCAGGTCTTCAACAATTCCAGCCTTCTTTAAATCAAGGTTTTCAGAAAAGCAACTGGGAAGCGTTACAAGCAACTCACTACCTACAGATGTCAGTAACCTTATCAGTGTGTAACATTTTAATTTCCTTGTTTACTATCGGTAAGAAAACTATTTTTAATACTACATTTCATACTTTCTTATTGCTAACAACTTCTTTCAAAATTTATTAATTCAGATCAGTATAGTATTTAACAATAATTATACTTACTTTTTTCCATTTTGTGGACGTGGAAAACCGTTGAGAATAAAGTTTCTGCAATGTTCGGTATGGCAAGCAAATATCTGACAAAACAGAGCAAATCGTAATCTAATCAGTTCTAGCAAGTTCAGTTTGCTCTCGGATTGATCAACGATTTCAGAATGAAATCAAAATCAATCAATCAACAAAATATAAATAAGATGAAGCAAAAGGTCTGAAAATGGTGTTAAAATCTAGAAACTTCAAATGAACAACAGCCAAAATTTCGATAACAATACAAGGATGCTAATAAAAATAAGAGAGAGTTAAAATGTTGTAAAAAAAAGTCATAGTTGTTTAAAAAGTACGAATGAAAATGTCAATCAAACCTTCAAGTTTTGTGGATTTTAAATTGTTTCATCTATATTGTAGCCATCGAATACATCAGCCATTTTGCCGAAAAGGCGGCCATCCCTACGAAAACGAAATGGAATTTTAATTTCGAAAGAATATGGGCCCTTAGGCCTAATAATTGATATAATAATACTGAAATTTCAATCCCAAGCGTGAGTGATTCGACTAAATTAATTTTTTATTCTCAAATGGAACGCGTGCAGGAATTTTAATGGGATCGAGCACTACGAAATCTTAATGCCATAAAGACGTACCTAGAAAAATTTAACTTTTAAATGCATATTTTCTTTCGTAATAATATGAGTTCATTTATTTATTTTTCATATGAACATAGCAGACGATAAACATAAACTTTCTTCCTGGGCTTTTAATAATAGATTTAAATCCAACAATTTAATAATTAATAGTTCAATGGAAATGACTTTAATACATTGAAACTATGAAAGTACAATTACAAATTATGCAAAAATGAATGAATTTAAAAATATCAAAAATCACGGCAACTAAATTGATATTCAAAAATTTGTCTTTTTAGACAAATTTTCGAATTTTAAAATGGTGTAAGAATCCTATTTTCACAATAATATTTGCAGAAGTTATCAGGGGAAAATATGTCAAAATCGGATAATTTTTAATAAATTTAAATGCTAATTAATATTTTAAAAATAATATCTCTGAGATACACGTACTCACACTCTCAATTATGTATCGGCAAAATTTATAATTTTTATGTAAAATGGTCTGGCTTGTGTGACCAATACCAGACACACACACATAGATTAATCAATCTTCACATATCGATAAATAGAGCTTTAAAAAAATTTGATAACGCATAGAATGTTTATCGATAAATGAATTTTGCCACATCCTATTACTGATACATTTTTAATTTATTCTTTCTAATTCTCATCCGTTTTTCAAATTTTTAGTAGTAAATTGGAGTCTTAACATTTCAGGAACTAATAATCTGCATTGTCTAACAAATAAATGTCCTTCTCAGTTTCAATTGTCATATTCTTTTGATATTGATTTCGGTCGAAGAAAGCTGGCATGGCCGAACACAGATTTCAAACTTTCGTCTTACAAAAAAATTGACGATATTTGTGAAGAAATAGCAATGAACATTCGATATAATAATTAAATTACACCCACAGAACTCATCTCTTAATTTATATTTTTTTAAAAAGACAAAATGTTGAATTTGAAATGCTTTTTTAATTTTCTAAGTAGAAAAATATATTTCTTTAATGCATTTTTTTGTTTACTGTAAAAAAATATCCTGAAATATATAAACACAGAATATTTGTCACATTGTCGAACATTTCTTTATTGAAAAACTATTTCCATTCTTTGGCAAAATATGATTTCTCATCCTATATATCGAATTTATACACTGTATAGTGTCTACAGTAATTAAAAAAACTAATAACTGTGAGAGGTTTATGAGCAATTTTTAGAATTCTTGCTTTTTTATTAGTTTCAATAAAGATATAAATAAAATTGGATAAAAATCTTGAACTAATCATAATCAATTCAACTAAAAAATCAAATTTATAACAGTTTCAAATCCGTGCATAAAAAAAATCCCATAGGAATCCTAAAAGCTTTTAGAATTTTGAATGTCCCTTTTTCTTGCCACCACTTGGGTGATGTCGGCTCGATGAACTGGCCTTCCGCTACTGTCTCGACCATTCAGTTTTAACATTTCCTGGAATCCCTCATCTATGAATTCTTCTCGTTGATCGCTTGGAACATGAGACGCGAGAGCACAAAGTGATGCAAAAAAATCTGAAAAAATATTTACCATTTTACTGTAATCATTTTCACTACTTAAAATAAATTACAACTTATTACATTCTTTTACAAAAGCAGTCATTTGTTAAAAGAATAGTTCCCTCTGGATTTCTTTTACAGTAACTAATGTCCATGGTCAGGAGAAAATTACAATTTATTATTTTTTGCCTTGTTAAACGATCCTTAATACGAATCCAATGCCACTAAAAGTACTTTATGAAACAGAGCAGAAAAATTAGATATAATTGCCAATAATAAATATTCTGTATAAGAAAGCTATTCTCGAATCAAGATTTTAATGTCAAAAAGTTATTTTTAAAAACTTAAGAACAATAGAGAGTATTATTTATTTTATTTTATTATTTATTTATCAAGAACTAGAACTGACATCTTTGCATGGTGCCACCTTTAGTTATTGATTACAGTGTTCAAGAATTTTATCTCAATACAATGCTCGATTTTATTGAGATAAAATTTGATATTTTATTGAGAACTCAATAAATTTGAGATTTTATTGAGATTAGCACAATGTCATTAGTTTTATTTTGTTAATGAATGGTGAAACAACATCAGTGTTTACACAGAGTGTCCAAATACATTTAGAAGAGACTAGTTTAACTCTTTGTTAATCGGAACTGAAAAGTAGTCCTATATCAATTATTAAGTGCTGATTATTCATTGGTAATTTTCCCTATATAATAAGCATATTTATAGATGATTATTCATTTTTTCATCATAACTTTCATACTTAATAATTTGCATATCGTGCTTTTCCTGGGTTCGAATTTAATCCGAAAGACACCAACAAAATATCAATATTTTATTATTGAATAACAAATTGCGAAGAATTGAATTTCCTACATAATTTTTGAAAGCTACTCCGTCAAAAAGGCGAAGGATTAATAAAATTGTTTCGGGTGCAACAGTTCAGAAAAAAATGTCATATTTGTGATAATATTCTCTGAACTGATGTCCGCAGAAAAATCTTGATAAAAAATTTGTGAATACACGTGAAAAACAAAAAAGTAAAGAATGTCATAAACTGATCAACCTCTGTGTCGCAAACGTTACTTTATTAAAAAAAAATCAGATATTTGATCTAGACATTAGATGGAAAAAGCATTCTAAGATAAAGAAATCAAAATATCAAGATTCCAAGAGAAAGATAGAATTAATACTACTGGCAACGTTACAGAATGGCGATCCTTAGATGACCTAATCACCTACCCATTATATTTAAACTTATAATATCCATTTCTACATCATTTTGTCTCGTATAATTGGTGTAGGTTTTACAATGAAATTCTTTTATTATATTATAATATTTCTTTATTCCTTAATCATAATATGCTTGGAATATTATGATATATCTCTTGCAATTCAGAAGCAATTTTTGTTGATTAATTACAAGAATGTGCTTTCCTTTCTTCTCAATTCTCATTACCTCAAAGATTTCCAGGAATCAAATCGATAGACGAATACGGAGAATGGATAATATAGTACACACAAACACTGTATTTACAAATTTCTTTCATTCAAAAGAACAATCTCAGAGGTGTGTGTAAGAAAGGAGATTAACCTTTATATTGAGTAATTTTGAAATGTTCCAACTCAATCTTGTAGAAATATTTCGTTCGTAATATCTGATTCTGCAATTATCAACCAACAAATACGCTCTGGTCACAAACAGAAACAGAAATTTCTAATGATTGCTGCAAGAAATAAAATCAGTTAACAAAGATTGCAAAGGCGATTCCAAAATCACAATTTTAAAAATAATGCTTTTATTTTCTTTCACTCGTTCATTATATTTGTTTCATATAGTTATTAACATATTTTTTGAAAAGCAGTCATTAGTGCAAACTAATCTGAAACTGCAACATAACTTTTAATCCATAAAGATGGTACATCTTTTAAAAGATATATATATCCTCGTTAATTGTCAATTAATAAATTAATTTGGTCTTCATTAAATAGTAACATGCTTACCTCGGTATTCTTTATCTGATGAATATGGATCCGCTTTCTCTCCTTCTTCACAGTACAAGATATCGAATCCAATATCTTCCATCATTTTTATGTAACGCGATGACTCATGCTTATTAATATAGGTATCTGGAACCATATTGTCAACATCCTGTAAATGGCAACAGAAAGATTATTTGAAGAACTTGAAATATCGTAACTGATTTCTTAAAGACGGGAAAGAAAATTACTTTGAAGAATTTACTCCATTTAGGATCGCTTTCTAACTTCAGTGTTACAGGAAATATAGGAGATGACATAAGAAAGCAGAAGGCTACTTCACCACCAGGCTTTAAGAGTTGAAATATATTCTGCAAGCCTCGTCTCTTATCTTTCAGCCAATGGATGCAATGAATGCTAATAAGTTTTGATATCTGACCTTTCCATTGTTCAATCATAGACCTAAAAATGTTTTTAAAAAGTATGAAATTATTTTTTTGAATTGATGTTCTATTTTGATGACATTTGACTTTTTCTTGTAGGATAAATGGGTGGGATTTTTGGGTCTTAATAAATGATCATAAATGTAATCAAACTGGCGATTCCTCATTCTTAAACAAAATTTAAAAAATATAAGATCTATTTAAAATAGCCTGCTTATATGGACACAATACACTGCAGATGTGTTGTATAAATAACTTCAGAATAATGTCTCGTAAATGTGATATTTTGAGAATATCCTCCGAATTCCTCTCAAAATAGATAATGAGATTTATAATAGCACTATTATCCATAAATATCATTATCATATATTTATAATATCGGAATCTCATTATCCAAATCACTATTCTCCATAAAAATGAACACATATCATTTACGAAGATAATTTTAAAACGTGAACACATATGCAGCTGTCATTCAAAGAAATCCATTTTCAATTATTTACCCTCTTGTCTTGAAATTTCGTTATCAAGATGACATTTCTTCATTCATATTCTAGCTGTACAAATAATTTGTAAAACTTGTAAGGAATTTATTGCATAATTTACAAATTTTCATATTTAAAATGGATGTATACTGTTTCTTTATGCATGATGCAACTGCTATCCCAATAGAATATTTTCATCTATCGGGTGGATGGAAAAGGCATTTTATACTAATTATACATGGAACTATATGTATACTTATGGATATTGATCTCCGTATTTTGTAGGGACACATCTAATAATTTTGCTTTAGTAGCCTAGAAGATCAACCGATTTGTAATGACTCAATTCAATGCAAAATAAATGAAGGTAAAACAACAAAGCTACTATTTAAAAGATAGGGAAAAAACATTCCTCTTTCTTTTCAAAATTCCGATTTAAATTTATGAATACAAATTTCACTGAAACTTAATCTGCATGTTCAAACATATATAAAGTTCATATTAGCAAAAATTTGATGCACCAATTTTCGATGTTGGCCACATTGTACTCGATGTGAGGATGGCAATTATGAATCCGTGCAAATTCTATCATGTTCGGCAGAAAATCGATTGCGAATATCTTCTCAGCTTGAGGAAAAAGAGGCAGAATTAGCTGGATGGTATTCTTTCCTGGTCCGCAGCCAACGTCCATTACAATTTCCTTTTTTTGTGTTTGACCCCATCCTAACTCAGGAAGCTTCTTGGAGATAAAGACTTTCACATGGTCCAATGGTGTTTGTTTTGCATTATACAACTCGGGATCAAACACCTTTTTGCACATTTCTGCTTAAAAAAAAAAGAAAATATTTGAGGTACGATTACTAATAAAACATTGAAAAAAATTAATGAAATTATATTTTAATCATTATCGTAAAGTTTTGTTTGAAATTCGAAATTTTTGGCATTTTATGGAATACAATGTATTGAAACTATATAACTTTCTACTTAATTGCTGAATTGCTTTATAGTAAGGAAAATGAATTTGGCTCTTTTAATTTCTCAAATAAAAAATTTTCATGTTTGTGAAATATAGATCAAGTAACTTTTTCAAATATAGTTTAATAAAAAGCATACTATTAAAAGAATAAGTACGTGTGTGATATGAATTATGCAAGGCCTCGTTTAAAATTATCACAATAAGTATGGTGAATTTTATTTATTTAACAAATACTTAAAATACAAATCAAATAAGTGTTAAATTAAAGAATTTTTGGGTTTATAAAAATTATATAATTATTGGATCACATCTAATGAATTATTTATTGGATAGATGGAGGGATTAATCAAAATTTCTTTTTTTCCTAGACATTTCAGTTTATTTTTGTTGCTCCAGAAGTTCTGTTAATTTACAATTTTCGGGTTTCAAACCGATTCTTGAAGGGCTAGTGAAAAATTAATGGTTCCCTGCAAATATTCTTCGGATTAAACTGAACTATAAATAGATTGCAAAGAAAAGTGCATACACAGGTGTCCTACTTCAAATTTACTTTTTTAATACCGGGAGAAAAACGACATTCGTATTTGGAGCTCAAAATATCACAGCATGAGACTCTTTAAGGATTGTTTCGTCTATGTTTATTTCTAAAATTATTTCTTTTTATTATATAACAATAATAAACTGTACACAAAAAATGAATTTAACATCGTCTTAACGTGCCTGTGCATAAATAATTGATTAATAAAATTGTAAAATTTGCATATTTCTTTATACATTAAACAGAAAATATGATTGTCAGATATATCGATCAGCATTTTCATTCTAGAACTTAACAAAGTACATCCTTTTGCTTTTTTTTTCTCATTTCATGATCCAAATTTTTCTTTTAAATTTTTCGGCCATTATTTTCTATTTCATTTTGGCCTGTTATGGTAGTTGGAAAGAAAATAGCATCTTTTTGTTGCTTTTCTTTTTCGATACAAATGGCAGAAAACGCTATTTTGCCTTTATGCGGTACACTTTTATTTCATCTCTTGAAGATGCAATTTAAGTGTTTAGACTCGATTGTCTAACTTCTGTCTCTTCATTTCCAATGTTAGATACTTAAAGTTACAAAAATTATATTCTAAGAGATGTGAGGCGAAAAAAAAAATTGCAATTTCAGGAACCATTGTAAAACAATTCTTTTAGTATAAGTTAGTACAACCTAAGTGGCTTTGAAAAAAATATATAAATTATTATTAAAATAAAATTTTTAATATACACGTTTTTAAACCTGATTAAAAATATTTTCTCCTAAACCCATTTAAATTCAGCTAACAACTTGCCCAGGCGTCATCTGTCGATAATGAATGTTTTTAAGCGATTGGAAAATTTGTACTGAATAGCCAAACAAAAGATAGACAAGAAAGCGGATTATTATTTCATTGTCAGTCAGTTCTAAACTGAGCTTAAAATTTGTAATTTAAAGTTCGTGAGAAAAATAGTTTCGAAGAACTGAAAATTAATAAAAATTAAATAGACAAAAAAGAAAGCAAGAACAGACAATAAAGACAAAAAGAAAGAAAGCGAATTAATAAAAGAGTATTCATAAATTTAAAATTTGAATACATACACATATATTCTTTATAAATGTTTTGTGTCCGTTGTTTGAATAAGCCTTAAAAAAATTGACTTAAGTCATCATATGAAATAAAAAAAATCCTATTTTGAAAGAGAAATGATATTTGATTCTTGAAACAATAATTTAAAATCTGAATCTTCCAAATTATTGTTGGTTGAAGAAATAAAGATGATTAAAAAATCTTCAAGTTCAACACTTTATCTTGAAATTATTTTATTAAAAAAAAACGGTTTTCAAACTTATTCGCGCAGATGCACTTACCTTTTTCCATTATGAAACATAAAAAAAAGAGCGCTTAGATAAAAGCACTGCAGTAATTAATTTTTTTACTACTAAGCCGAATAAATTTAATTCATTAAAAGGAGCAAATGTTAAATTTGACTATTCATATTTATATGAATGATTTGAGTAGCCATCAAGAATGAGATCGTTGAAACTTCAAAATAAGTTGATTCAAAATATTTGAATATAAAAAAAAGCAAATACAATAGCAACATGTTTGGTCGGAAGACAAGAATGCTAACAAAAGTCATGCCGAATTAAATAGTTGGGTGAAGAAATTTGCTTTAAAAAATGAAATAAATTGTGTATTGTTGAATGAATGAAAAATGAATGAATGTTGGATTGATGTTACCTTGTGAATGACAACATCAATTCAACATTGTAGTTTTATCGCATTTCGAATGTCTGTGTCAGTCCTTTATTTGATGACAATATCATGACATCACTTTAGAGAACTATAAACCATGCATAAGACGTTGTTTCTCAACTATGTTCAGGTGAAGCTGAAGCCGTGGTTATTTTCTTGTTTATTGCATTATAGTCTGAAACAGATTAATTTGAAAGAAAAAGCTATAAAGGCATTCTGTTTTGTCTGTATTCCGAAAAAATTGCAATGTATGTCAATCAAATCATAAATTTGAATAGAATTTTGTTTTTAGTATTAAAATTCTGAATATCAGAGAGGTTTAAGTCCTCTAAGAGCCGTGAAGCAATGCAAATCTCGATGTCCGTCTCAATGCCCATTTTTCCAAACTTTAACCTCATTCTCCAAGTAATTTTTTTTTATTGATTTTCGGTATTTGTATAAGTTGTTTTAGGTAACAAAATTCTGATAAAATGTCAAACATTTAATTACATGATGCTTTCGAAAGTCTTGGTTTCAGCATTTCTTATAGAAAAAATTCAGGATTGAAATTTTAATCAAAACAGTAAAAACGAAAAAACTTTGAGCACAATCTAAACACTGTTTAATGATAGAAACAGGATTTTTTTAAATAGAACTCGGAAGACATTTTTTCTGAGATTTTAAACAGCATCATATAAAATTTGTAGAGAATAATTAATAAGGATTGTTAGAGTAATGTTTTTGCATTTAATCGATACTTGATTTGAATTTGAATCGATTCGAGTGCATGTCTTGGCAAATTAAATCAAAGCATAAAATTAATATACTTAAAATATATCTCAAAAAATATATCGAAATTTCGGGGTTTCTTTATGTTGCGAGCCTTTAGTCAGTTGGTTACTTCTTTGATTTGATAATCCGGACATATTGAATAGTGAATTCTAAATTTGAGGATTGCAAATAATATTCAAAATGAATTCTGGTTAATTTGATAAACTGTTCTTACTATCTAGATTACAAAGTAAAGAAAGAAAATTTATTGTAATTTTCACATAATTGAAATTTGAGATTTTGACGAATCTGCAAGTTTTATTTCTCTAAATCCAAAAAACATTTTTTGATATTAAGGCTGAGCGTTGACCGACGCCGTTATTAAGCAACGATCAAAGTGATACCCATAAAAAGGGGAGAAAGTTCATTTATGAATGAGGAAATCCCCTCCAGACATGTTCAGATAGAGCGGAGCGACTTCTGGGCGCAAACGGCGCCGAGAAGTCGAGGCTGAGGCTGGCTTCAAATGGATCTGTAAATCATCAACTTTTCTACATCTAATGTAATATCTTTTATGTGTCCATCTGTGTATATTTGTTTATATTAAGTTGTTCAAGCAAAAAGTAAAATGAAGATAAATTAAACGATCAGTTCCTAACAATGCACACTGCATTAATTCTTCACCGGCCACGCCGGAATGAAAAGAATAATTGAAGAAGTTTAAATACAGCAGTCAACAGATTTGGAAATATGCAATGTTTACAGTATATATTATAGTCTACTGCAAGTGTGCAAAATATTATTAATATCAGATATGTAGTTTTATAGTCACTTACTTCATCTACTAGGTAATAGCATATAGTATAGCATATGGTAATTTGATAATTTATTCTATTAATTGCTTCACACTGTTAGATATGACCATGTCCATGCCAAGAATATATCCCTATGGGTGTCAAAACAGAAAATTATCAGAAAAGAAAAAAGAAAAGCTAAACTTCAAGATGTCACAAGTAGATCTGTTATCTTGGCTATGAAGTAATTCTGGCAATGAAATTGCTCCGACTTCAGCAGTTACAATTCAAACATCAACTGGAGAAGAAAGTTCCGCGCAAACTGCACAGTCTTGCAATGAAAATGTTGAAACGGTGAAATTTGTTGAGGAACCGTGTGTTTATACAAATATGACCGAATCAGAAAATAATGACGAAAATTACAATAACAAATATGGTCAAGAGATTATAAATGATTCTAGTTTATGGCCAAGTATTATAACTGATAAATTTAGAACATTTTGTGTTAAAATCGGATCTGTACAACACAAAGGAGTTTTTGCTAAAAATATTGAAGGTAAATCCGTTTCCACACACGTACTACTTTAAAAAACGCCAAATGGTGAATACCAACTTCACAGCTGGTTAATTTATTCAAAAACGAGAGACTCCGCATTTTGTTTTTGTTGTTTACCGTTTTCAAAAAAAAAAAAAAAAAAAAAGACCAAACTACACGATTTATAGGTGGCTATAATAACTAGAGAAAGCTGCCAACTGTAATCCAAGATCACGAGCGTTCTAGATGTAATTTTAATTCGTGTATTGCTTGGGAAGAATTACTAAAACGACTAAATTTATGTTCGACTATTGATAAAACAAATTGAGTTATAATAAGTGAGGAAAGGGCACAACTTAAATTACTATTTCAAAAAATTGTAGATGTGATTCTATTTATAGCGTGTAATAATCTTCGAGAAACCAACGAAATAATAAAAACGCCTAATAATGGAATTTTTTTAAGAAATAATAAAAATAATAAGAAGAAATAAATTTTTTCGAAAAAATAAAATTGTGCATCATTTAGCACATACATCACAAGAACAAATTATTTCTGCATTAGGAAATGAAGCCCTTAATAAAATTAAACACGAAATACTATCCAAATGGATTGTATTCTTGATATTTCTCATAAGGAACAAACTTCTATTATTATTTGGTATATAACTTTTGTAGAGAAAAGGTTAATTTTAAATGTGTCATTTATAGGGTTTATTAAAGTAACTGATGTGACTGGAGAAGGACTAGCAAAAACTATATTGGAAAAATTGTGAGATTGATTTAGATATGAATTGTAGAGTGCAACGGTAGCAACTGAAAGGGAAATATAAAGGTGTACAATCTAGAATACTTTCTCAAAACCCGCATGCAATTTATGTGCCTTGCCTATCACGCTGCTTTAATTTATTAATTTGTGATGCCGCTTCGAGCAGTATATATTGTAATAAATTTTGGACGATATTGCAACATTTATATTGCATTTTTTCTGCATCTACAAAAAGATGGGAAATTCTACAAAAACATTTAAACGTTACTCATAAACCGTTATGTGACCCTCGTTGGGAATCCAAAATAGATATAGCGCAGTTTAGCCAGGGTTGGCGCTTGCGCCACTAAAACTCACAACCAACCAACCAACCAACCAAAATAGATTCGGTTAAAGCAGTGTAAAAGCTTATTGGATGCAAGAAATGCCATTTATTTTATGTTTTATAGTATGGTTTGCAATACTGTGGAAAATTGACATTAATAATAAACTATTTCAAGCAAAAACAATTGTTCTTGACTGGGCTTTCAATTTAGTTTCAGTTAAATTCAATTTTTGTTTAAATGACAAATGGGGTATTGCCCGATTTTTTTATAAGGTGCTAATCAATAAATAATGAAATGAGAATTTTGTAAAACAGTTTTTACAAATAAACTTCTTTATTTTAGTAATATTCAGCGTCTCATATTAAAAAAAAAATTACCGTAAGAAAGATGAAAAAGAATGCGAAAGATAATTTAACCCTTGAAAAGCAATTTTAATTGGAACAACTTACATATTCAATTTTACTTTTAATCTGTAAACTAAGGTTGCGTTTATATTGGACAATAAAATCATTTAAACAACTGTAATTAAAAACTTACTATTTTTTTTGTACTTCGTTTCTTATACTTTCTGTATATAGTAGACAACAAATATCAAAGGGTAATTTAGTTAAAAGTTTCTGCAAATGAATTTTGCTAAAATTAATTTGAAAAAAAAAGTTTTGAATAATGGTGAAGTAAAAAAGAAAGAGAATGTTGCGAGATCTTTAGAAAAATTGGTTGATTAGTTAGTTAATTAATTATGGTTTTTAGTTCAAGCTACATGTTCTCTACATGTTTAAACAACTGGAGATTTTGTATAAAAATTGTTTTTAGTTGTTATAAGCTTTATTTAAAAAGTAAAGTCATAAACTTTTAATTTAATGGTCAAAATCATAGGTCTTAATAAGAAATTGCTTTATTTCATTCATCTATTTACAAAGAAAATAATGTTGATAAAAAGCGTTAAAACAACAATTATTTTTCTCCCCCACTTCTAGCTTTAAGAAAAAAGAACGGGAAAATATACAGTATTCTTTGATGTGGAAAAGCTTTTGATCCAATATCTTTTCGTCGTAAATAACATGAGTGACAGATTTTATAACAAACATGCTAGCATTTAAAATGAATTCTTCATTTTTAAAAGCTGCAAATAGGAAGTATTATGAAAACTCTGAAGCTGAAATAATGTTCGCTTCATACAATTAAAATTTATAGTAGAATATTACAGTGTAGGAAAAATTCTGATGTAATGACAGGAATATATAAAATTATAAAGTGTTATCTTTGAAACAATGATTATTATATGCAAAAGAATTTTTTAATTAAAAAAAAACTCTAAATTGCATTAAAATTGATAATTTCATGACTAAACATGGATTTTTAAATAAAATAATGTAATCTTCCCAGTTTGAAATAATCGATTGCGCGTATCTAGTTGAGACCGTATTGTAGAAATTTTTTTCCAGTCATTACATGTATGAGGAAAGAATAGAACATTCTGAGGAGAAAAAAGATAAAATCAAGTTTATGGAACAATGAATTTTATGTATTAAATATGTTTAGATTTCACTTCAGATATATACGAGTGTGATAAATAATTTTTAAAGCAAACGCAGCACTTGAATGTCTATCCCTGAATTTTCGCAAGTCATTTATAATCGCGTTTCGATTTATGAATTCATCCGAGAACTAAAACTAGAATTACAAATCTATCTTTTCTCGATTCAGATCGATTAGATTATAAATCAATGATTTCTCGATTCTTTTCTCGATAGAATTATAAATCAATCGGCCTTTTGGATTGTCAACCAAATACCGAAATTTTATTTTTTACTCTCTTTTGGTTTTCACTTTAAGAGGACTGCAAGGTTGAATCCAGGATTTAGTAAAATTTACTGATGATTAGGAGAAATTTTATAAAAGTATTAGATTCTTTCTTTATGGGAGTAATTTTTCACATAGTATTTTTATCGTAAAATGTAGACAAAAATAATCAAAAATACCGTTCCAACTCGCCTTGTATGAAAAAAAGTGTGTCCGTTGTTTACTTTCTCTTATATGAAAGGATAGTATTGCAATCATCGGAAAATTCAAACTCATGATTTTTATGAATCTTCACATTTAAAATTTCCTTTTAAACTTTCACACTGTACCAGCGGGGGAATATTGTGATTTAACGTGCACTTGGATTAATGGACAGATTTAAAGTGCACTTGACCCTACTTACACGACGGGTTTTCGGTAGAATAGGGTCTTGAACATAGAGCTCTCCAAAGCAAGGAACTTACCACAAGGCCACCGCAGCCATTTTACCATTCGCAAATGAAAAGCGTGCGAGAATTTCAGTGAAATCAAACACCATAACGTAATAGTGCCATTAAAAAGCACCTGTAAAGACAATTTAAATTTTAACTAAATTGTCTTCCATGATACCGTAGGTTCACTTTATTTTTTATATGAACTAAGCAGATAATGAACACACAATTTCTGTATCAGTTTTTTGTAAATCAAACGATTAAATGTTTAAATGATTAAAATAAAGCAATGAAAAATATCTGAATTGTATTACAACAATAAAATTATAGTTCCAAAATATTCAAAATTCAAGGCAAAAATTACATGGCAATTGATATCCATAAAAAGACCCATTTTTAAATTTTAAAATGGTGTATGATATAGAGAATCATCTTTTACACAGTCAATTTGTAGAAGTTATGACGGGGAAAAAATGTCAAAATCTCAGTTAGTTTATAATGAATTAAAATTTTAATTAAAAAAAGAATATTTCGAAGGTTTACGTTTCCATACTCCAAAGTATATTTATGCCAAATTTGGTATCTCCGAATCAAACGGGCTTGTAGAAGGTCATCACACATACGAATACCTTAATTTCAACTTATATCAGTGTTTATAAATAGGTTTGTTTTTATCATATTCTCTAAAAAATTGTAGGGCCGTACATTAAAGAAGTCATTTAGAAACAAATTATCATACTTCATGAAATAAAAATTTCGCACCTTGAATAATTTGAAATTCGATTACTCTGATAATCTGAATCCTTTATACAGTTTATTCATGGTTGAACAAATAAAAATGGTTAAAAAGAGCTTCAAATACAAAATTGGATATAATCGTGTTAAATTTTTTTCAACATTTTTACAGCAGAAAACAATTTCATAACAATTGCTTTTTTCCCCCACATTTTGGAATATAAAAGAAAACTTTGGAACAAAGACTCTGATGTATTCAGTTTGTAAAGCGCTACTAAACTGGACAAGCTTAGCTGAACTATATTGGACAAATTTTGAAATGATACATTCAAATTTACATGAAAAATTACGTTTATCTAGGACAGTGAAATCGTTTAAACATCAGAATTCAAAATGAACATCTGAATATAGAGTACAGTTTTAAATTTAAAATGAAATCCCAAAACCAAAATAAACAATAGCAAAATGGCTGATGGAAAGTCAAGAATACTAAAAAAAATCATGTTCAATGGAAAGAAAGCTAGATTAAGAAATTTAACTTTAAAATCTGACGTAATTTTTAATCTACCATTCAAATTTTATCTATATATCACCGTTTCTTATCTATTATCACCGTATAAATTTTGAAGGATTCTGTCAATCTTATATTTGATGTCAATGTCACTACGTCAGCGTAATAAGCTATACGCCATGCACCAAGTATTCTTTTACAATCAAATTCAGATGAAGCTGGAGTTGCCGATTTCCTTTTAATAAGTTTGCAGAAACTTGTAACAGATAAATTTGAAAGCACCGAGAAAACTACAACGCACGTCATTCATTCTGTCTTTAATGACGTCTTTCTTTACTAAAAAAATTACATTTCCATTATTCCCCAAAATAGGATTTTACATTATATGAAAGGAATTTATAAGCTGTGTAATGTCTAGAGAGATAAACAAAACAAATAATTTATACGAAACATTAATAAAGCATTTTTAAGCATTTTAACATTTATAAAGCAAACAAAACATTTATAAAGCATTATTAGAATTCCAGCTTCTTTATTAATTGCAATAAAAATATAAATAAAATTGGATAAAAATTCTCATCTGATCAATTCAAATAAAAAAATAAAACATTTTTAAAAAATGAAGTTTTTAAACAGCATAACTTCATGCATAAAAAAATTCCAATAGCAGTCTCAAACGCTTTTGGAGTTTTCAATGTCCCTTTTGCGTGCCACTACTTCGATGATAGTGGCCCGATGAACTGGCCGTCCACTACTGTCTCGACCATTCAGTTTCAACATTTCCTGGAATACTTCATCTTTGAATTCCTCTCGCTGATCACTTGGAACATGAGACATGAGAACACAAAGTGATGCAAAAAAATCTGAAAAATATTTAGCATTTTACTGCCGTTATTTTGACTAATAAAAGGAAACAGCAACTAAAGACATTGATAAGTAAAAGCAGTCATTAATTAATAGAACATTCCCCTTTGGGTTTCTTGTACAGTTACTCATGTCCACGGCCCAGAGAAAATTACAATTACATATCTTTATTACAAAAAATATCATATTACAAATCTTTGCTCTATTAAGCAATCCTTATTAAGAATCCAATGCAACGTCATAGAATAACGTCATTGGCCACTTAAGTATTTCAGCTGATGATATCCATTTCATCCAGTGTTGTTTCGCATAAGTGGTGCAGGTATTCCAAGTGAATTCTTTCATTATAAAATATTATTACTTAATTCCTTAATCATGCTATATTGTTAACCAGCATCTCGATCTCTTGCAATACAGTTGCAAGTTTTGATGACTGATTAAGAGAATGTGCTTCTCTTTCCTGTCAATCCTCATCTACCATAAAGAATTTCCGTTATCCAATTGATTGATGAGGACGGCATATCAATCTTATGCAGTGGCTCCCAAAATTGAGTATACACTATACTCTTTCTTCTTTAATTTTATTCTTTTTTATCTTAATATTCCTATTTCTACTCTTTCTTCTTTAATTTTATTCTTTTTGATCTTAACATTCCTATTTATGGCTAATATTTATAAGAACGACAAAATATACATTAACAAAAGTATTACGCTAAAAAACAAAACGGATGAATCAATAATATTTTTATTGCAGTAATTTTTATGTCAAAGTTACAAATTCCAAAGTCACAAAATTGAGTATACATCTAGCAAAATCTGTCAACAAAAAGAGAAAAAGATAAATTAATATTTTGTTGCATATCCTTTTGCACTTAGAACAGCTTGTAAACGGTGTGACATTAAGTTGACAAGATTTTGAGTTGTTTCGCCGGATATTTTCGACCATTTTTCTTGTAATACTCTTTTTAAGTGTTCCTTGCCCCTAATATCGTGTTTTTGAACTGTTTATCCTAATTGTGCCCACAAATTTTCAATCATATTGAGATCTAGAGACTGAAGAGGGGTGCACAATTGCATTTTACAATTATACAACAACCATAACTTAACTATTTTAGCTGCATGTTTTGGGTCATTATTTTGTTGAAACAAAAAACTTGACCCTCAACCTAAATTCTGGGCACTTTTTTTAAAATTGTTCTTCAACATATCCAAATATTTAATTTTGTCCATGATTCCATCAATGAAAACTAAATTTCTCACTCCTTTTGCAGACATACAGCCCCATACAAGAAGTGAACTACCTCTATGCTTGACAGAAGGATTGGTGTTTTTAGGAAGAAGTTCAGAATTGGCTTCAAACATAACATCGACCATCACTACCAAAAACATTGAACTTACTTTCGTCACTGAATATTACTTGATTCCAGAAGTCAGGAGACTTTGAAATATGACTTTTAGCGAATGAAATTCTTTCTTCTTGATTTACTTTGGAAATTAATGGTTTTGTTCTGTCTACGCGACCATTATAATTTGCTTTTCGAATTACTCTTCGAATTGTTTCTGCAGAAACACACTTTCCAATTGTTCTTGAAGTAGATGTAGCAATTTTTGTAACACTCACCTTAGGATTGTTTGCTACCTCTCGAATAACTCTTCTCTTGGTCGTGGCACTGAGGGTTTCTTTTCTTCCTCTTCCAAGTTTATTAGCAATTTGTCCATACATTTTATACTTCTGGATAATTTTTGAACGCATCCTGAACTGCGTTGAATTTCCCTTGCAATTTCTCGTAGAGATTTACCATCTTCAGACAATCGAATAACAAGTTTTCGAATTTCAACATTTGTTTCATTTCTGGAGCTCATTATGATAACCAAAACGTTTGTTTTCGCTTGGAAATCAATGATTGCCAATTAAAGTAACAAAACTATTTTACTTATTCATTTGAAAACCAATAATGGTAGTCAAGTCGCATATTTCATAAGGTGTATATATACTCAATTTTGTGACTTTGGAATTTGCAACTGACATAAAAATTACTGTAATAAAAATATTATTGATTCCTCTGTTTTGTTTCTTAGCCTAATACCTTTGTTAATGTATATTTTGTCGTTCTTATAAATATTAGCCATAAATAGGAATGTTAAGATCAAAAAGAATAAAATTAAAGAAGAAAGAGTGTAGTGTATACTCAATTTTGGGAGCCACTGTATATGCAGTACGCTCAAACATTGTATTTACAAATTTCTTTTACATCTGCAAAATTACAAATTTTAGAGAGATTTATTAATTTTTTTTGATTAATTAATTTTTAAAATGAACTCTTTCACTAAAATTTCTCTTTAATTTTCGATTCTGCAATTACCATCCAGCAAATCCGCTCTGATCACAAGCAGAAATAGAAATTTCTAATGATCGCTGCAAGGCATAAAACCAAGTAATAAAGACTATCAAGCCGACTCCAAAATCACAATTTTTTTTATCACGATTTTTATTTTCTTTCACCCGTTCATTATTTTTGTTTCATATGGATATCTACTTATTTCCTAAAGAATGATAGTTACTTCAAAACTAATTAGAAAATCAACATAACTTTTAGTCAATAAAGATTATAATTTTTTTAAAAGAGATAATCTCTTAACAGTTAACATATTAATTTGGTCTCAATGAAATGGTAACATGCTTACCTCGGTATTCTTCATCTGATGAATATGGATCCGCTTTCTCTCCTTCTTCAAGGTACAAGATTTCGAATCCAATATCTTCCATCATTTTTATGTAACGCGATGACTCATGCTTATCAATATAGGTATCTGAAACCATATTGTCAACATCCTGTAAATGGCAACAGAAAGATTATTTGAAGAACTTGAAATATTGTAACTGATTTCGTAAGGATGGAAAAGAAAATTACTTTGAAGAATTTACTCCATTTAGGATCGCTTTCTAACTTCAGTGTTACAGGAAATATAGGACATGACATAACAAAACAGAAGGCTATTTCACCACCAGGCTTTAAGAGTTGAAATATATTCTGCAAGCCTCGTCTCTTATCTTTCAGCCAATGTATGCAATGAATACTAATAAGTTTTGATATCTGACCATTCCATTGTTCGACCATAGACCTAAAATATTAATAATAATATTAATTTTTATAAATAATATCAATTTTTATAAATAATATTAATTTTTATAAATATTGATTTTTATAAATAATAAATAATACATAATATTAATTTTTATAAATAATATCAATTTTTATAAATAATATTAATTTTTATAAATATTGATTTTTATAAATAATAAATAATACATAATATTAATTTTTTTTAATTCATATTCTATTTACTTGGCTTCCTTTATTATACTTGGTTTTCGGTTATTAAATAAATGGTTTGGAATCTTTTGGAAATAAAGATAAATGTATGCGACACTGTTCAAACTAGAGACTTCTCGTTCTTAAGTAAAATTAAGGGTGAACACAGCTGTTATTCAACAAAATTCGTTTTTAAATTATTTACCCTCCAGTTTTGAAACTTAGTTATGAATGATGAAACGTCATCTTAACATCTGGTTTGTACAAATAATTTGTAAAAATGATAATGAATTTATTTTATGATTTACAGTTTTTAATATCTAAAATGGATGTGCATTATTTCTTTATGTTCGATGCAACTGTTATCCCAGTAGGATATTTTATCCACTGTGGTGATAGTAAAGGCATTTTATACCAATTACGCATGGAACTATATGCATAATATATACTTATCAGCTTATTTTGTAGGGACCTATTTAATAAATTTGTCAATCAATTTGTCAATCTTGTAAGATCAGCCAAACTAATTTCAGTACAAAATAAAGGAAGAGAGAAACAACGAACTTCTCTTTAACAGACAGACAAAAAAATCGTTCATCTCTCTTTTGAAATTCCCTGTTTAAAGTTTACATTCAGATTTCACTCAAACTTAATCTAAATGTTCGCCTAAAATACTTAATAGCTAATTTGTATCTACTAATTTTCGATGTTGGCCACATTGTACTCGATGAGTGGATGGCAGTTATGAATCCGTGCGAATTCTATCATATTCGGCAGAAAATCGATTCCGAATATCTTCTCAGCTTGGGGAAACAGAGGCAGAATTAGCTGTATGGTATTCTTTCCTGGTCCACAGCCAACGTCCATTACAATTTCCTTTTCTTGTGTTTGACCTCATCCTAACTCGGGAAGCTTCTTGGAGATGAAGTCTTTCACATGGTCCAAAGGTGTTTGTTTTACATTATACAACTCGGGATGAAACACGCAATAAGAATCTGATAGGAAAGAAAAGGCCAAGATTAATTGAGATATGATATTGGATAAAAAAGTGGATGGAGAAATATTTTATTCTTATTATTGTAAAATTGTTTGTAATCCGAAAAGCATTGTTAATGTTATTTTGTTTTTCGTTGAGTATAATTTAACGTAAGTACGTATATAATTCTCTTTTGCATACATGAACTACGGAGGATTCTAGTATGGAAACGTAAGGAATACAAGATGCTCTAACACTGAATTGATTAGCGTCGTTGAATATTAGCTAAAAATATAACTTTTTGGGACTAAATTTAAATTATTGCGATCGATTTTAGGAATTATTCATTATTATTTTGTATTTGATTTTGTCCTACTCTGGATTGCCATTAGGTAAAACTTTAATTAAAATTAGAAAGTAAAATAAATCTGTCATGAAAAAGTTCATAAAAAATTTGGATTGATTTAAAAAATATTCAGTATGAAAAGAAAATAATTGCAATGTATTACTTTGAAAAAGGGACATCCTTAACACTGATATTTATAATCGGTTATTGACAAAATTAGAGCCAATCCAAATGGTTCTTCTAAAAAAATCGGGACATCACTACTATAGTTTAAATAATTCAGATTTCATTTGACGATCCAATAAAAGTGTGAATACTGAACTGTTTGCAACAGAAAATTATACCTTACAAATCTATTTTGTTGTGGTAAATTTTCGAATACGAAATTGAAATAAATGCCAATACATATTGAAAATATCCAAATTATTTGTAATCTCTTATCGTATTTATGCTTTAAACATCATTAAATATTGCTTGGAAACTTTTAATTCATATTTTATTCAAAGATACTGCTAATAATTGAAATGAATTTTTATGATAGTCAACCGATTGCTACGTAGAATTTATATATATATATATATATATATATATATATATATATATACACGTAACATATTTTGGTTGATTGAGAGTGCACGTTCGAAGCAATGAAGAGACTTTGTAGTTTTAAATTAATTTTAATATCCATTTTGTGAAAGCATAATTATTAAATAAAAAGACGCAGCGCGGCACAAAACAGAGGTAAAGAAGAACAAATGATCATTAGTCTTATATAACATAGGATTTCTGGCCAGGCGCCAATTCAATACATGTGTGACCTTTGACACTTTTTGAAGGGTACAGAAAGTATCAATTTCATTTGATAGGTAGTACTGATGACGCATTATTTTTACAAAGGGATTAATTAGACCGAAAGTGGAATTGGATCAAGAAATAAGAGAATATTTTAGAATGAAGTTACGATGGGCTATAATTTAAGATAAAGTTTCGGAAATTAGTTTGGATTATATTAAGAGTTTAAAATATCATTACACACACACACACACACATATTATATATATATATATATATATATATATATATATATATATATATATATATATATATATATATATATATATATATACACGATTTTTTTCTGTAGCATTTCTGTATCACCATTTATTTTTCATCGTTTTAAATTTGATTTGTTTTCTTTTTCAGCACATGCAATGTCTTCTTTATCAACAAAACAATTCTTTCCAAAAATATGCAAAAAGCTTTAATATGGTATATAATTTCCTTACAGCAATATACATATTTTTACTACATAGACGTTGAATTTCTTTAAAAAATTTGTGAATTGATGTAATTTGTGCATTCACTTATAAAGGTCTTTTTTACCCACTGAAAAGAAAATTCGATATGCAACTGTAGATGTAAATGCATGATAACACACCAAATTTCCTTAAGTTATTGCGTTTATAAAATTGCATTTACATGCATGAGGAAATACAGACGCAACTATTTTCAGATATGTTTCAAAATTTGATAAGAATCTAAATTTTAGATGATAAATTTATGATTAGAATTTTTATTTATCTGGATCTTTACGTTTCGTAATTATAGAATTCACCTCTACCGAAGGCACACAGCCTTCTTCTAAATGGATATCTTCCCAAATTTGATGGAAATACATAAATTTGGTCTTATTTCGCATAACGAATTTCATATATAGCTGAAAGCTTTTTTGATCTATCTTATTTGCAAACATACATAATCCCAAAAATATGTTTTTCGAACCCGCATCAGTCTAAAATATGGAAGTTCATCAAAACTTCGAATTTCTTGATGATTGCAATATTATCTCTATATCTCTAATACGAGTTATACCAGGAAGTAACAATGGGAAGTCTTAAAGAAAAGTAGACGATTGTCGATCACTGTCTTTCCTAATCTAATTTGAAAATGAATCAGATTCGACTTTTATAACAGCATACCATATTATTATTATGTTAAGATAATTCAAAGACTTGCCTGACTCTAAGCAATCAGGTTTTCAACAATTCCAGCCTTCTTTAATTCGAGGTTTTCAGACAGGCAACTGGGAAGCGTTAAAAACAACTCACTAAATACAGATGTCAGTAACCTTATCAGTGTGTAACATTTTAATTACCTTGTTTACTATCGGTAAGAAAACTATTTTTAATACTACATTTCATACTTTCTTATTGGTAACAACTTCTTTCAAAATTTATTAATTCAGAACAGTATAGTATTTAACAATAATTACACTTACTTTTTTCCATTTTGTGGACGTGGAAGACGGTTGGGAATAAAGGCTTTGCAATGTTCAGAATGTCAAGCAAATATCTGACAAAACAGAGCAAATCGTAATCTAATCAATTCTAGCAAGTTCAGTTTGCTTTCGGGTTGATCAATGATTCCAGAATGAAATCAAAATCAATCAATCAAAAGCAAAAGGTCTGAAAATAATGTTAAAATCTAGAAACTTCAAAAGAAAAACAGCCAAAATTTCGATAAAAATACAAGAATGCTAATAAAAATAAGAGAGAGTTAAAATGTTGGAAAAAGAGTCATAATTGTTGAAAAAGTACGAATGAAAAGGTCAATCGAACATTAACGTTTTGTGGATTTTGAATTGTTCCATCGATATTGTAGCCATCAAATACATCAGCCATTTTGCGGAAAAGGCGGCCATCAGTACGAAAACGAAATGGAATTTTAATTTCGAAAGAATATGGGTCCTTAAGCCTAATAATTGATGTAATAATACTGAAATTTTAATCCCAAGCGAGAGTGATTCGACTAAATTAATTTTATCACTCTCAAATGGAACGTGTGCAGGAATTTTAATGGAATCGAGCACTACGAAATCTTAATGCCATAAAGACGTACCTAGAAAAATCTAACTTTTAAATGCATATTTTCTTTCGTAATAATATGAGTTCGTTTATTTATTTTTCATATGAACTAAGCAGACGATAAACATAAACTTTCTTCCTGGGCTTTTAATAAAGATCTAAATCCAACGATTTAATATTTAATAGTTCAATGGAAATGGTTTGAATACCATTGAAACTATGAAAGTACAATTAAGAATTATGCAAAAAGGAATGAATTTAAAAATATCAAAAATCACGGCAATTAAATTGATATCCATAATTGACATTCAAAAATTTGTCTTTTTAGACAAATTTTTGAATTTTAAAATGGTGTAAGAATCATCTTTTCTCAATAATATTTGCAGAAGTTATCAGGAGAAAATATGACAAAATCGTATAATTTGTAAAAAATTAAAACGTTAATTGAAATTTTAAAAATAAAATCTTTGAGATACTTGTACTCGCACTCTCAGGTATATATCGACAAAATTTATAATTTTATTTCAATTGGCCTGGCCTGGCCTGTAGTGATACCAGTGACTAATACACACACACACACACACGCACACAGTATTATCAATCTTCACATATCGATAAATAGACTTTTTTTTAAATATTGATAACGCAAAGGTTATCGATAAATGAATTTTGCCACATCCTATTACTGATACATTTTTAATTTATTCTAATTCTCATCCATTTTTCAAATTTATAGTAGTAAATTGAACTCTTCACATTTCAGAAACTAATAAATATGCATTGAGTAATCAAATAAATGTCCTTCACAGTTTAAATTCTCATATTCTTTTGATATTGATTTATATTTATATTATTATTTAATTTTATTGATATATATTTCCTTTTTTTTCTAGACATTTCAGTTGATTTTAGTTGATCCTGAAGTTCTGTTAATTTAAAATCTTCGAGTTTTAAACCTATATTTGAAGGGCTAGTGACAAATTTATGGTTCCATGCAAATATTCTTCGGATCATACTGAACTATAAATAATTTGCGAAGAAAAGTATATACACAGGTATACTATTTCAAATTTATTTTTTAAATACCGAGAGAAAAAATACATGGAGAAAAACGGATGGAGTTCAAAACATCATAGCATGAGACTGTTTCAGGATTGATTCGTCTATGTTTATTTCAAAAATTATTTCTTTTTATTATATAACTATAATAAACTATACACAAAAAAATGAATTTAACATCGTCTTAACATGCCTGTGCATAATTAATTGAATAAAGAAAAAAAATTGTAAAATTTACATACCTCTTTATACGTTAAACAGAAAATATTATTGCCAGATGTATCGACCAGCATTTTCATTCTAGAACTTAACAAAGTACATTATTTTGCTTTTTTTTTCTCATTTCATGATCCAAATTTTTCTTTTAAATTTTTCGGCCATTATTTTCTATTTCATTTTGGCCTGTTATGGTAGTTGGAAAGAAAATAGCATCTTTTTGTTGCTTTTCTTTTTCGATACAATTGGCGGAAAACGCTATTTTGCCTTTATGCGGTACACTTTTATTTCATCTCTAGAAGATGCAATTTAAGTGTTTAGACTCGATTGCCTAACTTCTGTCTCTTCATTTCCAATGTTAGATACTTAAAGTTACAAAAATTATATTCTAAGAGATGTGAGGCCAAAAAAAAAAAAAAAAATTGCAATTTCAGGAACCAGTGTAAAACAATTCTTTTAGTATAAGTTAGTATAATCCAAGTGGCTTTGAAAAAAAATATATAAATTATTATTAAAATAAATTTTTAATATACACTTTTTTAATTCTGATAAGAATTATTTTCTCCTAGCCCCATATAGATTTAGCTAACAACTTGCCTAGCCGTCATCTGTCGATAATGAATGTTTTTAAGAGATTTAAAAAATTTTACTGAATAGCCAAACAAAAGATAGACAAGAAAGCGGATTATTATTTCAATGTCAGCCATTTCTAAGCTGAGTTTAAAATTTGAAATCTAAAGCTCATGAGAAAAATAGATTAGAAGAACTGAAAATTTATAACAAGTAAACAGACAAAAAAAGAAAGCAAGAACAGACAATAAATACAAAAAGAAAAAAAGCGAATTAATAAATTTAAAATTTGAATATATACATATATTCTTTAGAAAGTGTTTTGTGTCCGTTGTTTGAAGAAGCCTTAAAAAATTTGACTTAAGTCATCATCTGAAATAAAAGAATTCCTATTTTGAAAGAGAAATGATGTTTGATTCCTGAAACAATAATTTAAAATCTGAATCTTTCAAATTATTGCTGGTTGAAGAAATAAAAATGATTAAAAAATCTACAAGTTCAACACTTCATCTTGAAATTATTTTATTAAAAAAAAAAAAAAAAAAAAAAAAACGTTTTCAAACTTATTCGCGCAAATTCACTTACCTTTTTCCATTAAGAAGCATAAAAAAGAGCGCTGAGATAAAAGCCCTGCAGTAATTAATATTTTGAGTACTACTAAACCGAAGAAATTTAACTCATTAAAAGGAGCAAATCTTAAATTTGACTATTCATATTTATATGAATTAGCCATCAAGAATGAGATCGTTGAAACTTCAAAATAAGGTGATAAAAAATATTTGGATATAAAAAAAGCAAATACAATAGCAACATGTTTGATTGGAAGACAAGAATACCAACAAAAGTCATGCCGAATTAAATAGTTGAGTGAAGAAATTGGCTTTACAAAATGCAATAAATTGCGGATTGTAGAATGAATGAATGTTGGATTGATGTTGCCTTATGAATGGCAGCATCAATTCAACATTGTAATTTTATCGCATTTTGAATGTCTCTGTCAGTCCTTTATTTGATGACAATATCATGACATCACTTTAGCGAACTATAAGCCATGCATTAGACATTGTTTCACAACTATGTTCAGGTGAAGCTGAAGACGGGGATATTTTCTTGTTTATTGCTTTATAGTCTGAAACAGATTAATTTGGAAGAAAAAACTATAAAGACATTCTGTTTTGTCTGTATTCTGAAAAAATCGCGATGTATGTAGATCAAATCATAAATTTGAATAGAATTTTGTTTTTAGTATTAAAATTCTGAATATCAGAGAGGTTTATGTCCTCTAAGAGCCGTGAAGCATTGCAAGTCTCGATGTCCGTCAAAATGCCCATTTTTCCAAACTTTAACCTCATTCTCCAAGTAATTTTTTCTATTGATTTTTGGTATTTGTATAAGTTGTTTTAGGTAGGAAAATTCTGATAAAATGTCAAACATTTAATTACATGATGCTTTTGAAAGACTTGGTTTCAGCATTTCTTATATGAAAAATTCAAGATTCCAATTTTAATCAAAACAGTAAAAAATAAAAAAAAACTTTAAGCACAATTCAAACACTATTTAATGATAGAAACAGGATTTTTTAAAATATAGAACTCGGAAGACATTTTTTCTGAGATTTTAAACAGCATCATATAAAATTTGTAGAGAATAATTAATAAGGATTGTTAGAGTAATGTTTTTGCATTTAATCGATACTTGATTTGAATTTGAATCGATTCGTGTGCATGTCTTGGCAAATTAAATCAAAGCATAAAATTAATATACTCAAAATATATCTCAAAAAAATATATCGAAATTTCGGGGTTTCTTTATGTTGCGAGCCCTTAGGTAGTTGGTTACTTCTTTGATTTGATAATCCGGACCTATTGAATAATGAATTCTAAATTCGGGTCTACTAATAAATAATATTCAAAATGAATGTTGGATAATTTGATAAATTGTTTTTACTATCTGGGTTATAAAGTAAATAAAGAGAATTTATTGTAATTTTCACATAATTCAAATTCGAGATTGTGACGAATCTGCCAGTTTTACTTCTCTAAATCCAAAGAACATTTTTTGGTAGTAAGGCTGAGCGTTGACCGACGTCGTTATTAAGCAACGATCAAAGTGATACCAATTAAAAGGGGGGGGGAGTTCATTTATGAATGAGGAAATCCCCTCCAGACATGTTAAGATAGAGTGGAGCGACATCTCGGCGGAAGCTGCGCCGAGAAGTCGAGGCTGAGGCTGGCTTCAAACGGATCTGTAAATCATCAAATATATACTTTTTTCTACATCTAATGTAATATTTTTATGTGTTCATCTGTGTATGTTTGCTTATATTAAGTTGTTCAGACAAAAAGTAAAGCGAAGACAAATTAAATGATCAATTCCTAGCAATGCACACTGCATTAATTCTTCACCGGCCACGCCGGAATGAAAAGAATAATTGAAGAAGTTTAAATACAGCAGTCGGCAGAATTGGAAATATGCAATGTTTACAGTATATATTATAGTCTAGTGCAAGTGTGCAAAATATTATTAATATCAGGTATGTAGTTTTATAGTCACTTGCTTCATCTTCTGGGTAATAGCATATAGTAATAATATAGCATATGGTAATAGGTATAGCATATGGTAATTTGATAATTCATTCTATAAATTGCTTAATACTGTTAGATATAAACATGCTAATGCCAAGGAAATATCCTTCTGGGTGTCAAAAAAGAAAATTATGAGAAAAAAAAGAGATAAAGAAAACTAAACTTCAAGAAGTCACAAGTAGATCAGTTATCTTGGCTACGAAGTAATCCTGGCAATGAAATTGCTTCGACTTCAGAAGTTATAATTCAAAAACCAACTGAGGGAGAAAGTTCCGCGCAAACTACACAGTCTTGCATTGAAAATGTCGAAACGGTGAAATTTTTTGAAGAACCGTGTGTTTATATAAATATGACCAAATCAGAAAATAATGATGAAAATTACAATAACAAATATGATGAAGAGAGTATAAATTATCCTGGTTTATGGCCAAGTATTATAACTGATAAATTTAGAATATTTTGTGTTAAAATCGTATCTATACAACACAAAGAGTTTTTTCTAAAAATACTGAAGCTAAATCATTTTCCACTACGTATTATTTTAAAAGAATGCGAAATGGTGAATACCAACTTCGCAGCTAGTTAATTTATTCAAAAACGCATGACTTCTCATTTTGCTTTTGTTGTATACCTTTTTCAAAAAGAAGAAGAAATGACCAAACTACACGATTTATAGGTGGCTATAATAACTGGTGAAAGTTGTCAACTGTAATCCAAGATTATGAGCGTTCTAGTTGTAAATTTTATTACTAAATTAAAATTCCATTATATTTATTAAAGAATTATTAAAACGATTAAATTTATGTTCGACTATTGATAAAACAAATCTAGTTAATATAAGTAAGGAAATGGCGCAGATTAAATTACTATTTCAAAGAATTGAAGATGTGATTCTATTTATAGCGTGTAATAATATTCTACTTCGAGGAACCCACGAAATAATAGGATTACATAATAATGTTTTTTTTTTTTTTTAAAGTTTCGTCGAATTGTTAAGTAAATATGACCCTGTGCTAATGGATAATATAAACCAAATAATAAATTCGAAAAACAGAATTGTACATCATTTAGCATATACATCACAAGAACAAATTATTTCTGCATTAGGAAATGAAGCCCTTAATAAAATTAAACACGATATACTATCCAAATGGATTGTATTCTTGATATTTCTCATAAGAAACAAACTTCTATTATTATTTGGTATATAACTTTTGTAGAGAAAAGGTTAATTTTAAATGTGTCATTTATAGGGTTTATTAAAGTAACTGATGTGACTGAAGAAGGACTAGCAAAAACTAAATTGGGAAGATTAAATGAGTTTGATTTAGATATGAATTGCAAAGGCAAGCGTACGACAACGGTAGCAACATGCAAGGGAAACATAAAGGTGTACAATCTAGAATACTTTCTCTAAACCCGAATGCAATTTATATGCCTTGCCTATCATACTGCTTTAATTTATTAATTTGTGATGCCGCTTCCTGCAGTATATATATATATATATATATATATATACAAAATTTTAGGAGATATTGCAACGCTTATATTGCTATTTTCTGCATCTACAAAAAGATGGAAAATTTTCCAAAAGCATATAAACATAACTCATAAACCATTATGAGTTATGGTTTATGAGTTACTCGTTGGGAAGCCAAAATAGATTTAGCGCAGTTTCGCCAGGGTTGGCTCTTGCGCCACTAAAACTCATAACCAACCAACCAAAATAGATTCTGTTAAAGCAGTGTAAAAGTTTATTGGATGCAAGAAATGCCATTTATTTTATGTTTTATAGTATGGTTTGCAATACTGTCCAAAATTAACTCTATCAATAAACTATTTCAAGCAAAAACAATTGTTCTTGATTGAGCTTTCAATTTAGTCAATAAAATTAAAACTGAAATATAAAATTTCAGAACAAAATTTAACACATTTTTGGACGAAGCAAAAGTGCTAGCACTTAATTTGAACAATTAAAAACATTTTTCTGAGAAACGAATTCGAAAGAGGAAAAGATTATATTCCGAATTTGCAGAAGATGAAGTTATGAAAAACCCTGTAGAAGAATTTGTGCAATTTTTTTAACACTGTAATTGATACTGTTACTGTATAAATTGAAGATAGATTTAAAAGTGTACCAAATATTATTTCTGATTTCAAATTAATCATTGATATAAAAATTTCAAAAAAACATGAATTAGAAAAACGCTCTAAAAACTTTGTTAACTTTTATAACAAAGATGTAGATGAAAATCTATCCAAGAAATTTGTTTGATACGGTATTTGATTTTGAATGAAAGAGATGTAAATAACGCACGACATATTGCAATACATACGAAATAATAATTATAATGAGTTATGTCTAAATATATTAACTGTGTTAAAACATTGAGAATTTGCTATAGTAACTGGCAACGTAAACTTTCCTTTACGCTGCCAGTTACTATAGCAAGAGTGCTGAGCACTCTTTCAGCAAATTAAAATGAATAAAGAATTATTTTCGGTCAAGTATGTGTTCAGAATGTTTAAATGCACTTACTATATTAAGCATTAAAAAAAGAAATTGCAATAAATTGTAAATTTTTCTTAAGTAATTAATGTATTAGCAAAAAAAAAAAAAAAAAAAAAAACTCGTGCATTAATAATATATATTCGATTTTGTATTTTTTTTTTTTTTTTTTTTTTTTTTTTACTTCACAAAAAACTAGGACCTATATGGTTTCTTGCACCTGAGCCCCTTTATAGAAAAGGACAGCTCTGGTGAGACATGTTACTTTCGATGCATAGTCAGGTGATGAGAACGATTCTTTAGTAGTAGAATGAAACCCGGACTCAACTTTCCCACATTTAACATTTTTCCGTTTATAATGTCTGTAGTGATTGGATTTTGAAGCGTTAGGAAATAAACGTTCATAGATGGCGCTAGGCAACTAGCGCGAGTGTAATTCAAAAGAGTGATGTCATTCGAGTGTTTGCTCTTGGAGGAGAAGGAGTTACTGAGCAGAGTAACTCGAACGAATCTGCAATAAATTCGTTAAGTTTTCTATTTGCCTAATTTTTTTCAAAGCACTCACGAACCAGCCACGACAATGTCATTCTTAATTGATTCCAAGCAATATCTTATATTTATTATATAAAGATATATATGAATACAAAAATTAAAACAAATAACAAACAAAACTAAATTATATGTTTGAGGGAGGTACAAAAGTGCATATTGAGTAGCATTAAATTTATTCTTTTGATATGGTAATAAAAGAAATAAAAAGAAACAAAAGTAAAATTTTATAAACATAAAAACAGATATAGAATGGTATGAATACATCACTTTTCTTGCATTTAATTTGGAAATATTATCCATAATTCTTTGATAATATCATTTTTAATAAATAAGAGAGTCAATTGATTTATACTATTCTGCAAACAGTTCTTGATTACTGTAAATTAGAAAAAAAGTCTCTCTCAATTTGCATTACAAGATTTAGCATGGCTCTGCGTTAAATTTCAATTTGAAGAAAACTAAATAAAAAGCAATCAAAAATTTTTACTTAAATATTTAGTCAACATCTATAACTTACTAAATTTAGAATGCTTCCATTAATTTAAATTAAAAAAAAGATGACACTTTTTGAAGGAAAATAAATAAATAAAATCCCCTTATTACTAACAATTCTGAAAGCCGAAAAGATAGACCGTGTTATAGCATCAGAATTCGGCGGTTGAAGTAAATGTCTATTATTCAAAATTAATTCTTTTCATTGGATAAACAAAAGACTGATAGATATTCTTATTATGCTTTTAGCATTAAAGATACTACCATCTTTCGGCAATCAGTTATTTTCCCTTCATATTAAAAGTAAAATTTAGTCATTTCATCTATGTTTGATCAACTGCATATTACCAAGACAAATGAAATAACATTTTAAAGCATTCTTGCTTAATAAATATAGAACGTACTGACTGATTAACTACGTATACAAAGAGACGAATTTAACTGGTGAATAAAAGTTACATAGTCTGTCTGGTTGTTAAACGCGTGGGCTGCGTTCTAGTCTTATTTTGCTGTAGCTCTAAAAACGGATTAGTAGAGTGTACTAGCGGTAATTGAAGACTTATCTTGAGATTGTGAGCTATCTGTGAAATAAGAATTGGCGTAATTTAACTAGTGCTTGAGGCTGTTTTGGTTATTTATCTTTCGTTATTATTTTAGCTTTAGACTGCTGATTTAATAATATCGTTTTTTATCATATATTTCTCTTAGAAACTCCTTGAATATCACGGCTTTCGAAATTATATGATAATCTGCTTTAGACTTCATATTCCCGGCAAGTGTTAATCTCTCCAACATTTCATTGGGATTCTTTTATACATTCATTTTTTTAAGGAAAAGTAAAGGGAGAAAATTATGAGAGCCAGACAAAAGGGGAGACTGGAAAAAATATCTCCCGACAACTTAGCACTGATATATGTAAAAATAGATTTTTGAAGTTCCCTGTGGATTTTGAGGCACGAGGCGATCGCCTCCACTGCCTATGCGGAAACCCGCATTATTGATAAGACTGAACTTAAACGCTTACACGTCAATTTTTTAAAGCATTTTTTTAAGGCAGCCATAAATTTCATACGTTTCAAAATAATTATTAAGCTTAAGAAAATAAACCAAAGTCATTTAATTAATCAATTTATACTTAATTTTACTAACTCACAAAAATGAAATTGCATGATGTTGCCGCATTCGCCCACCAGTTCATAGATGTGATAATAGGCATCAAGAGCATGAAAAATTAACATAAGACATAAGAGGACAAACCATGTACAGTCGGTGAAAATCCTGAAAGTAATGTGATCAAACGAATGCGCAGATTTCCAGCAATCCTTTGTCCTTTAGTTTCGGCTGTGCAATACCTTCGAGTCCTAATTTTGAAAAATTCCTTGTCATTTCTCTTGTCTGACGTTGACCTGTGATGCTTTTATATCGCAATCCTGATTTACGTTAAACAGTTGTTCTTGTTACTTAATATTGATTTTTTTTTTTTTTTTTTTTTTGTTCCACGCGATGCGACATTCTTCATAAATATTTTTGCGATTTTCTCCCACTGAATGAGATTTGTAGTCCCATGTTCTATGGTAATTTTTCATCCTCTTGATGCCAAATATCACTTTTCTGAATTTGTGTTTGTCGAATTTTGGCATCACTCTGTAGGTATACCACACTCGAAAATACAAAATTTTCTCAATAAAGCAATATGAATAAACGATCTGTTATTTATGTAACATTGTTCTGCTTTTAAATTTCACACATAAAATTATCATAATTTTTTTTTATTAGAGATTCAACGTCTTATTTTCGTATAACTCCCTCGATGATTTGGGCCCGGTGTTCTGGACGCCCATTTTTGTCTCTACCATTCAGTTTCAGCATTTCTTGGAAAAAATCGTCTTTGAATTCTTCTCTTCGATCACTTGGAACATGAGATGTGAGGGCACACACTGATGCGAAAAAGTCTGGAAAACATAAAACTACAATTTTCTTTTCAAACTACAAGATTCTTTTAGAATTGATATTTTATGAAAAATAAAGCAGAAATGTGAGATGGATAAAACTTTATTCTAATACTGCAAAACGTTTTAATCTCAATAATCCCTAGTATATCACTGAAGATAAAGTAATAGATGCATCTGTCACTAGATGATTAATTCACAGTTGAATTAATGTAGATGAGTACGGTGTGGATATAGCTATAATTTTAGACTATATTTTACTATCCCAAATCATTCACACGATGTCACGGTCACATGATATCTCATGTTGCATGCAAACCCGCTCTTGTCGTTCGAGCAAAGTATTCAAAATGGCTGAATCTTGAAGGTACGTAGAGGATGCCTGAACCATCAATAAATTTGGTCTGCGAAGGGTTAACCTTTTATGGAAATGACGACCACTTGCTTGAAAGAAAAATAGAAATTCTCATATTTGAATTTTAGCATCTTCAGTTGCACATACAGAGTGGATCCTTATTGGAATCGAATCTAAAACTTTGAACTTTTCAGTTTAGAAGCCTTATCTTTAGGTCACCATGATCCCTCGAATAAGCAGCATATGAATCAAAAGTTTTTGTTCAATGTTCGTTTCTGCTATCTTTGTTAATATCTTTGCACTCCTATTTCACTTGCAATTACACTTCTGTCGTATTTTTAAAGAAAATTAAGACTTTATATTCCAAAACTTACTTAATTAAACTTGTCGTCAATTTATTAAATGTGCAGGACAAGTTATTTATTGCCTAGGAAGAATTTTTTTTTTCCACATTACGATAATTGTAATTTTTTGTAAATTTTAAGTACACTGATTCAGAAAATAAGTGAAAGTATTACTGTAAAGTGAGAAGAGGGGTAATATCAAATGAATAATAAGGATTTTTGTCTCCAGCATCAGATTGGTTAAGCATTGTGTTACATGGTATGATTATCTTGGGTCCATTTTTTTCTATAAATTGCGCGACCGAAAATTGAATCACATTTTCCCGTAGGAGAAATTAACATTTCTGAAACTCCAATCCTTTCATGCCATAAAAAAATTATGCTTAGCGATGTAAAAAAAAAAAAAAAAAAATGTTACCAATGTTTTTCTGACTGTTGAATTTCCAGAGAGTAGTTGAGACATTTGTTGAGTAGTTTCGGAGGACATTTGTTGATCGTGCAACTACTTATTGTCTTACTCAAAGTGTTGCATCTACTCGACAACTGCAGAACCACCTGGTGTTTAAATTTTAAACTATAGCACAAATAAATATTGGTCTTTAGCTTTTTTAAAAAAATGTTTCAATTTCCTTCTTTATTTTATGAATTAACTATTCTAAAAGTTGCTCCGGACTTCTGAATTCCCCTGTATATCTTTATCGTTACGTATAATAAAAATGAATTCGTTCGTATGTATGTATTCGTATTCGCCAGATCATTTGACCAAGAGCTGCCAAATTTGGCACATATATACTTTAGAGGGTGGAAAGGTGCACCTCCAAGCGATTTTTTAAAATTTTAATTAAAAATCAAACAAAATTTTGACATTTTTCTTCATAAATTCCGACAATATTACAGTACAAGATGGTTTTTACATCATCTTAAAATTAAAAAAATTATTTTTTCAATTATACCTATTATTTTGCGCTGCAATTTATTTTTATTAATTTTTTGAATAATATTCTAAGTATAATCCTCACCAATACATCTCAGATAAAATAAGAATAAAATTTAAACTACATGAGTACGTTATGCCTTAGGAAGAATTAGCTTTAATTAACGTGTCGCCATCATGCTGATAAAAGCTCAAATTAAAATGACAAGTTAACTCTAAAAAGTAAAACTTGAAAACTTTTTGCATATGTCTGTAAAAAAAAAAAAGTGTGAAATATGATACTTTTGGTAAAATAAATGCAAGAAAAAGTTAAAAAGTTTTTTGTAATTTTTAAAATATCTGTATCATTAATTCTGTGTTATTTTAGGCAAGCATGATTTAGTATATACGGGATATCCACTCTAATCCGAGTGCAAAGCTATTTTCTAAAACTTTAGTACTACACATAAACATCTAATAGGCAAAATGTGCAAAGTAAAGTAAAGAACTCTATTTTATACAGTTATGATGTATTGCGATTTCCGTCAAGAATATATTTTTATACAGACCCTCGGTCCTATGAGTCCTATTTAATAAAACATTCTTGAGACACTAATATTTTAAATAAAAAGAAAAGTTCCCTCTATAGCTATTAAAACTGAGGGAGTTAAAAATTTGAGTTTTACTACTTTATAAAAACGCTCGCTTTCAGATCACCCAAAATTTCCTCAAGGCTTAAAATTATGAGAGAATTGAATTCTTAAAATAGTGATATTCAAAGCTTTATTAATCAGTCACATTTGATAGCAAAAGTTAGAAACTTTCTTTTAAAATTTATTTATTTAAAAGTTGGAGTGCTAAGACTATTTCACTGAATATAATTCTTTTTGACCAAAGGATTGTATAAAATTTAGACGTAATGTATCGCTGAAAAAAAATCTGGACTGAAACAAATATATATATATATAATTTACGTCATTTAAATCTCTTTGAAAGTAAAACTAACAACTAAATTTTAAGATGAATCAGAGATATTTTTATTGGACAATGTTTTAGTATTTGCATAAATTATAAAAATTATTCTGTAGTGCGCATAAAACTTCAATACTGAACGACTCGCTTTCCTGTATTCGTATAATGAACGAACAATACTGAACGAACCGATATGTACTCGTATACTGAACGTACAATACTGAACGAACCGTCCTGTACTCGTATTTTTTTTAAAACGTGTTTGGTTACAGCAAAAAATTAGTGTTCTATTCATTGTATTTTTTGTTTTTGTTTTAATTGATGTTTAATCATTTCCGTTTGAATTTTATATTTTATGGCAGCTGATAGAAAATTCGAAAAATACAAAATTAAGTGAACAGAATGGCAGAAGACTTATATAAAAGTATGAATTATATAACTATCAAAATAGGCAGCTTAAAAATATTTTGCTGTAAAAGCCATTTAGATACCAAGTTACATAAATATTGAAATTTTTAATCAGCAGTAATTCCGGCTAACAAGCTGGTCGCCAAAGGCAATTAAAATCCAATAAATTGAACCGTCTCTTTTTTTTTTTTTTTAAGGAGTAGATAATCGCTTTAAATTATATGCACAGAAAAAGGAAATTTATTAAAACCGATTTGTGCATTCCTGTCTAATTTGATACTTTTTAATTATAGTTAAATCCGTTAATTACTGACATTCTAATGATTTAATTTTCCTGCATTCGAAAATTTATTCATTCTGGAAAATTTATTCACTAGCGAAATTATTCTTTATGCTTCCATGAAGCAAAGATTGGGTTATGATTTCAGGGATAAGGGTCTGTTCTTTTTTTACATTATCTATGTTACTTATCTGCATTCAATCCCGGAAATGATACTTTACATTCGTAATATTTTAACTAATGTAAAACTAATTGACTTTTATAATTAGAACAATTTCCTTTGACCTTGCTATTTAAATGTTGGAAATAAAGACATATTATTTCGTCTATGTGTATCAGTGACAGAAGTATTGAAAGAGGGTGTCAACTGTAATTGCCTGGAGAATGGTGTTCGAAGAGAAGCAAAAATGTCAATTATATCTATTTGCAACTAAGTATTATTGAATGACAACATTTTCTTACATGCATTTAGGCCTTGTGAATATTTTTTAACAGCCCATTGTTGTTTTCAGCAATTTGCTTTCAATCATTATATTCTGAGTAGCTAGGATTACTTCCTCATCAATAAATATCTAATTTGCTACCGAGGCTTGCTTTCTTTTGGCATATTTGAAAGAATGCAATTTAATGATTGATTCAATTAAAGAATTTAAAGGAATTCGCATTCTGCTAGTTTTGAAATGAAGCAAAAAAGAGTGTAGGTATGTGATGTATTGTGGGTTTATGGCCTACTTTGAATTATGACCGAAAAGTTGCAACTAATGCTCTTAGTATGGGTTTCGCGTGCTCATTTTGGTTCTCTATTCTTATGAAGATTCAGCGTTAAAATTGATTTTGTGAACTTTAACTTTCCTCTACACTATTGGTGTTATCCATCTGAAATGTACAATCAAACAACCGGTTCATATCACTGCCCATTACACAAAAATTTCTTCGTTACGGATTAGCTACCTTTGGCTATCAGTTGTTTGCTCGCCATATTAATAATACTAATTTAGTCACTTCAGATAATTTTGATGCACTATATCTTACCACAAAAAATGGAAGTACTTTTTAAAATTATATTTGCATAATGAACATGAAGCATTCTGATTGATTAGTTATGCTTGCAGATTGGTGAAATTTAAATAAGAATGATGAAGTAACTAATGAACGTACTGGTTTAGGCCGTTAAATTTAACTCTTATAATAATGTTAAGTAAAATGATTCTGAACAAAATATATAATGAGATTATTTCTTATTTTGGTCAGGCATGATTCTTATTTAAATTAGCAAACATTTAACGATAGCCAAAGTATTTAATATATAATCCAGCAGTCTGCATCTGATAGCTGTTTTTAAATCAATTGAATTTTTCATGAAGAATATTCATTTACATTCTCATTAGGACTAGTTATAAAAAATATCAATAGAGGATTGTTCTTCATAGAACAGAATTTATATTCGCGATATACAGCGAGACCATTTAAGAATGAAAATTTTAGTGATTAAGAAAGAGTTAAGATAATTTTTAACATATAAATAAATAGCCTAAGTATAGAAAAGATTATCTTAAAGAAGATGGAAAGATGGATTTGAAATCACAACTGAATAAAAAAGTGCATTTATCAAAATTACTGGTAAATTTTTTTTGTAACTGCTTTATTTTCAGTGCAAAAAAAATACTTGAATGAATAGACCGATTTCAAATAGATTCAAAATATTTGATGGATTCAACTGAAGAATTATTTTTTATTAACTTTATATATACTTATAATAAAAATGAATCTATAGATTAGACCATTAATCTATAGAATCTATAGAACGCTCTATAGATTAGACCATTTGACCTAGAGCTAACAAAATTGGCGCAGAGTAGAAACGGGTTTTTTGAAATTTTAATTACTTGAAAATTAAGTAATTTTCAGAGATAAATTCCAAAAATATTACGGTACAAAAATAATTTGTGCATCCTTTTAAAATTTTCCTACATCTTTGGAGCACCAGAGGGGGTGTAGACAGATTGGTTAAAAAGAGGTTGTTAGTCTGGTTGCCAAATAAATAAATATGTAAAAAACACAAAATTCTATGAATTATAAAATATAAGGAATCTACTAAAACTTTGTCAAGTATAAATAGTCAATCTATTTCATTATACACATAGTTACTACAGGATTTTAAAACACCAATTTTTGTTTAGATAGCACATTATACAATCATAATAAATACATTAAAAGCATATCTAAGTAAAAATATGTATAAATAAATATAATTTAACCCATAAATTTAATGAAATAAAAAGTAGCATAAAATAAATTATAAAGTTAAAAAAAATAATATAAAAGTTAAAAATACGTTGAAATGCGAAATTAAGTTGACTAAATTATTAAAAGAGAAGCCTTGCCTAGGCCAATAAATACCCATATCTGCAACTTATGATTAGAACACTTTGATGTCTGTCTAGCCTGGTAATTTGTACATAAGAACTTTTGTTGCTTTATATATCCTTAAAAATTGGGGTCTAAACTGCCTAGGAAACAATGAATCAATTTTCAAGGCTTAATATTCCCGAAATATGTGAAATGTAACACAAGGCATTTTGTTAAAAGTTGAACCTAGTATTGTACAAAAACGAGTTCAAAAGATTAAGAATTAGTATCATTTATCTGAAAGAACTTCTGGAGATGCTAGAAGTTATCAAATGTAATAAACCAAATCGTCAATTTTTTTCTGCTTAATTTCAATTTTTAAATAGATATTAAAGCAAAAAACAGGAAATAAAAAAGACTCACAGTTGTATTCGAGATTATAGAGAATGGTAAATAGCCCCAGGTAAGCTTCCCTAGTGCGAGAATCCTTTAGCACCCGCGTCAGAAACGACCCTGATCATCATGTTACCCAACTCGTCCAGCAATTGCAAATTTACAAGGGCAGGGATTTGCGTCTCACCAATCTCTAGGTGATTGAAATCAATGCTTATAAACTAGTAACGCGTCGAGTGAACCTGCTGATTATCATTGCCATTGCAACTTTATCCTGCTGAGATGAGGAAATAGAATTTTTTCCGCTCAGATCATCGGAGAGGTTAGTGCATTTAGGTAGACTATTTTTTTCCATGAATTATAAGTAATGCTTGAAACATGTGGTGAAACTTTTTTTTTTTTTTTGCTGTTAATGAAATGTAGCAAGCAATAAAATTTCAAAATATATAAGGTCGATCACATTTTTTCGATTTCAAGGACAAATATAGAATGATACGGTAAAAACGTCTAACTCAGCGTTTTTGAGGAGTCATTTTGTTATTCACTTAGAACTCAAGAGTAATTCGATCACTGCGGACAGGATTTAAATAATTTTAAAACAATTTTTTTATATACCATGAGTAAGAATGAATTTTGATCAGCCCTCATTGTTGCCCAAAACAGTTGCCCAAATCTGTTTATTTTCTGCATTAAGTGATGTAGGATCAGTTAGGGTAATTGGGAAAGAATTTTTCAGATTTGTCATTTCCTTCTTTTTGAAATCATCATATAAGATGAAAAAAAGGTCTATAATTTACATGAGTGCATTACTATATTCTGGTTGACCCATAAAAAAATGGCTTTTGTTTCAAATTAATTTATTAATTAAACAATTTTAATAACAAGAACGTTTATAATTACTACGATATGTTTCCAATTATCCCAGAGATTATGGAATAACTGGGAGCAATTATCTCAGTTTCTATAACACGAATGAATTGATTTGAAGAGAATATATTTAAGATGAACAGAAACTACTTCTTATTGTTTCAAATTTTGTTTTATCTTCATTTTCAACCATTTTTTAAGTAAAGCTTTTCTCAAGAAAAACTTATTCTATTTCATGAAAATAGCACATAAACTTTCATAGTTATTTAATATCTTCATTTGGAGTAATTTATAGTCATTTTATCCCCAATTTTGTCGGGTAAACCTGGGAAATAAACGTTTATTAACGCAGAAATGACTAAATTTTCTTAAAAATGAAGACGAAAGAAATAGATATTTTTTTTTTTTCATTTTAAAGAGTGTTCCTTAGATAAATGAGTAAGGAGCAATAATTCAATTTAGTAGTAATAAGTATTGCTATCGATTAAAAAAAAAGATTTAGCCTTTTACTCAATTCATTTTACTCTGCCGCAATGGCGGATTTCTGATTAGGCAGATTAGGCAACAGCCTAAAACTGCAGAGCTGAAGGGATGGAACGGTGCCGGCAAATAAATAAAAATATTATGATTAAAATAGTCTATTAACAATTATTAGTAAAATTAATTAAATAGTCTATCTAATTTTTAAGTTCCATTAAATTCATTTAGTTACTGAAATATTTATATGCATAGAAAGTTTGAAATACATATCATGTGTGAAATATATCAGTTTTCTTGTTTTGTTTCATACATGAAGTTAAACAATGTCAAATCGTTATTAATAACCAGTTTTCATTTGCGGAAGATGATCATTGCATGCAGATCATATGGTAGATTCTTTAAAAACATCATTGTAAATTTGACATATAATTGTCGGACTACCGCGTTCTAACATTTAACATCACCTCCTATCATATAGTAAATTATTCCAAATGACGTGAAAAATATGTGTTTTTATTATTCAACAAGTTTGTTTCTAATTGCCTTTCGATGAAAATTGCCAGGTATAAATAAAAACACTGCTTTATTTCTCAGGAAAAAGTCAGAATATGAAAATTGAATACTACTCATAACAATTAAATCTTTTAGATCTAAGAAATATATAACTGTGTATACAATTCTATATTTTAGAGGCTAAACCTGTGAACCAAATTTTATTTTTCTGGCTCTTTGCGTTTTGGAGTTACAGAGTTATTCAAAGAGTCAGACAGACTTTCTTTGAGTGTATTTTGTTCCAAATTTGATAGAAATCTATAAATTTGGGCATTAGTTCATAAATCAAATTTCATCAATTTAGCTCAAATCATTTTTGAGTTATCGAGTTCAAAAACAAACTAACAGACAAACAAATATAATGCTAAAAGTATGTTTTTGAGCTCAAGAAATCTGAAAATTCATCAAAATCTTGAGTTCGAATTTTTTAATGTTTACAATACTCCTTCTAAATTTCGTATACCAGAAAGTAAGAATGATATAAATATCCCAATGGCGCTCCCAATTTTGATGCAAGGTAATTTATACTTTTCTTGACCCCATCCCAATAGCGATGGTCCTACGTTATCTTACATCATTTTGCATACAGGAAACGAAAATACAGAAGACCTTTGTACAAAATAATATTGATATAGTCTTGGTATACAATCGATGAATCTGTGTCACTTGTTTTCTTTAAATACAGAAATAACAAATTTTAGTCTCTAAAAGAGTAAAAAGTCTTACTCTTTTAGAAGTATTTTGTTTAATAATCTTATGATTGTACAGAAAGTTCGGCAGAAATGTTTTCTTAATCAGCTAGCCAATTCAAAGGAGGATTAGAACCACATTGATTTAGGAGCTAATTTCAAAACATAAAAAGAAGTCCTTAAGAAAAAGTTCTGAAATTGAAACGATGCATAATTTTAATTTGAATAAATTCGAAAATTTGGCTTTTGAATTTTCGGCTGAAATTACCCAAATTAAATTGTCTTAAAAATATGGTAAAAAAATGTTTTTGTTTATAAATACCACAAAGTTACTAACAGAACAAAAACAAAATAAAGCGCCTTCATATCGCTTTTTAAATTATGTGGGAGAGTGAAAAATTAATCCTCCGTTCTAAGATGCTATTTATTCTTGTTAACTTTTGAGTTTAAAAAAAAACTAACTTTCAAAATAAAATCTTTATAATGAACTTTTAAATTTAATAAATATTTTTCAATGAAGCCTTTGTGACCTCGTAAAACATTTTTTTTACTATAACATTTAAGGAACTTTTCCCAAAATGAATCACCAATCAGAACGGCGTAAAATTAAATTTTAGTTCAAAATACGATATAGTTCTTACTTTAGTGTCACAGTAAAATACATATCTACTACTTAATAAAATTTCATAATCGTTTTCACAAAACGTTTATGAAAACATAAACGTAAAACATAGCGTTTAATAAACATAAATAACATGAATAAACATAACGTTTTCATAATCGTTTCGTCGTTCATAATTATGCTTGCGATTCGAAACAAAATTAATAAATTTTGAAATTTCTGTTTTTTATAAGACTGAACATTGATTCTTATTGATATTTACAACAATAACTTTGTTAATTAGATATACATATTTCTTGATGAATTTTTGTTTAACTTAATTAAAGTGTTAAATTTTGTCCAGGAAATTTTAATTGACTAAAAATTTAGCTTGAATTTAGCATTTATTCTCAATAACTTCAGAAAATATTATTTCTCAAAAATTATTCTACACCGTTTCAAAAAGTTATCTTTCAGTCATAACTAAAAAATTTTTGTGCCTAATTTTCAAAATAATTATTATTGCAAAGAAATTCAAACCATTTTATTTAATTACATGATTAACATGATTAAAATATTTAATTACATGATTTTCTTCTACTGTCGAAAACTAAGCAAGAAAAATTCTGTTTTTCATCTGCACAGTTTATATAAGGAATAAGAAAGTGAAGAGCACCGCGAAAGATAATGTGCAATTAGAAAATAGATTTCATTGACAATTATGTTTCTAATGATATTTTGATGTCATGAGATTAAGGAAGGTTCTATTTTAAAGTTTATATTTATCTATTATGAGGATTCATGTGCTCAATAAGCAGTACAGAAGTAAGACTAAAAACAACATTGCCTTACGTCCATCACAATTTGATACTTAAAATGCTTTGTTGAATGCATCATGAACAAATAACAAATACAATGATTAGTTGAAATTATTATCAATATTTCCGGCTTACCAGCTGGTCACCAAAGAAAATGATTATAATAATAAATTTTAAAAACCTTATTAATGGATGCATTGTGGTACTTTAAAATAGTTTGTTACAATTAATAGACATTAAAATGACTGCATTTACTGCTGTATTGCTCCTTGGCTGTATAGAGAATTTGAAAAAAAATGCTTAAAATTTAATTTTGTTTTTTAAAAATATATATATTTGATTCCTGTGCCATCTGATTTGGAATAAATTACATGTGGAAGAATTCTTATGCTTATACATTTTCTCTCCAAGGTTATGGTAATGGAAGGTAACGCTCTATTGAGTTACAGCTAAGGATTGAGAATAAAGATTTAAAAATCGAAATGAATTCGAATAAATCAGTAACAAAATCAAAAAGTCGTTCAACTAAGAACATCGTTATAAAAGAAGTTTAACTTTTTTTCTAAAGGATGTGCGAACTATGTTCGTTTGAAGGAGAACTTTACATATGTTTCTCATTTAATTGCATATGGCTTAGTTTTCATTTCAATATAAAGCTTTTTGTCATTGCAAGTATGTCTTTAATTAATAAATATTTTTTAGCATCTAAAGTTAAGTCTTAAAAGGCCGTATGTTTTTCTTTTGAAACACTGTCCAAACAATTTCTGTCGGGCTGTAAAACGTTTTGAAAATTATCTAACGATTTTCTTGTTAATTAGTAAAAATGTTATTCCATCATTTTTCTAATAAACAATGTAGTACATTTTGTTTTTAACTTGGACAGTTGAAAGAATTGAGTACATACTTTGAATCTTGTTTTCATTGTTTGTTGGACCCGAAATTCAATGAATATTTATAGATTTAAATTCAATAAATCCCATTTCATTAATATAACTTCCTTTGTTTTATATTTATTGTGTTCACATATTCAAATTTTAGCACTTAACATTAAAAAAATCGCTATTACTTCAAAGGACTAATTATTATGTTTTAAATGTGATGTTCAACATTTATTACTTTGTCTCTAATCATTCTTTTCAGCCGAACGGAAAATGTAAGATCCCAGGATCTAAGCACTTCCAAAGATATCCCTCACACACACTCTCCCAATGGCATTATGTTCGCATACATGCAGACAGTCTACATTTTGACGGATTTAATCTGAAATTAGATACACATCTACAATTTTAATACTATGCTAAATTTTATCTAATTCTTTGTGTTAATGAGTTGTTATCTACAGTACTAGCTAACGAATTTCGTCCAATATGTGATAGAAATCTACCTCAGTGATGCTAAGATTGCAGACTAGGTTTTATTCTTCTCACTCATTTCTCTTTTGAGATCTTTCCCATTTTCAAAAACCGGTAAGATATGAAACAACTTCCGCACTCGCAACTGTAACCTTATGGTTATTAAATAATTTAATGGATATAAAATGGGAATGGCATTGGAAGATGTTCCTCACCTATCTATCGTTCTGGCCGCCGCCAATTATTCTGGTACCAGCAATTTATGGACAAAAACTGAAGAATTGATCTTGCGCCAATAAACCCTACAAAATCAATGACAAAAACTGAAAGAGAGATTTTTCTTTTCTTTTTTTTTACATGACGTTTATAAAAGCTAATTCATCACGTTGGATAGCTTAAGAATTTAATAAAAAGATATGACAGAGATGCCATATATCAAGTTATTCTTGAATGACAGATAGCCTTGACACATAATCTGGTTTTCGTGACAAAATTTTCAAAGCAAATATAACACGTTTTCAAAATAAAGTTGTCGCTAATTAAAAATAATTATAACGGCACGAAAAAAATACATAAGAGGCAAACAAATTTAAATATAAATGAATTCTGCTTAATAACATGATGACTACGAAAGAGAAAGAATATCTTCATGATTACATCTGACAAGAATAATCAGGAAATTCATTATTAAGAAGAGTGGTCATTAAACCTGAATACATTCTGATTATTTTCGAAACTTCGAATCCTTCTTTTTTTTTTTTTTTTTTTTTTTTTTTTTTTTCATTTTCAGTTTGGACTCTTAGCAGGTAGCAATACTGGGGAGCCAAATTAGCTCAAGTTGAGAAATTGATTTGATTATGGGATAAGACGTCAGGATACATTCTGTTGTAGACAAATTGACAGATAACATAATTCCAAAAAGGAGTTTTTCGAACTTACAGAGATCTAAAAAGAAAATATTGATTAATTTCCAGATTGCAATTTTGTAATGATAACAGAACTTCGATTCTTATACGTGAAGTATACGAGAAGAAAAACAAAAAATGAATTCTTCATCCCCCCCTCTCTTTCCCTTCTTTTTCTTCCTTCCTTTTTTTTTTTTTTTTTTTTTCTTCTTTTTTTTTTCCCCAATACCATTTAGGCACTAAAAATATTTGTTATAGAGATTCACTTGTTGTATTTTGTTCTTACTTGCATGAAAATAATTTTTATAAGATTTCTATTACTAACAAATTCGGGGATAATAGTATGAATTAGCCATGCGAAGCACATTCTCTCTATTCTAAAGAATATGTTCTCATTATGACTCATCGTCGAATAAAACAAATTCTACTTTAAAAGAGCATTTAAACTTTCATTATGTACTATTAGATTAATAAAAAAGAAAAGGGAATATTTTAAACAGCTGAACATTCTAGCATATCAGCGAAAGGAAAGAAAATTCTTTTATAAGGAGTGAGCAGGAAAGCTTTCTCTCACTTATTAAAAGCTATTAGGATTATTTCCGTCTGACTTTGAGTATGAGGTGAATGTGATGCATATTTAATTATTATTACTGCAATGGCAGTTACAGATCACATTTTGTTCAAGGCTAGAAATGTAAGAAAAATAAATATGTATGAGATTTTCATGTTATCTTGCTATAAATATACAAATTAGAAGGAGTGTTCTCCTGTCGGCTTTCTAACGTATTTGCACAGTAGACAGTTTTATGCTTTAATTTTATCATACAGTGAAGAAAATTGAGCATATTCTGAACATACTGCCTTCGACCGATTGGGTTTAAAATATAATGCACATTTGTAATTTTGATGTCTAAACTGCGAACTAATTAGTTTGTAATCTAGATCTAGTTTGTTGTTCTAGTTTGTAATATTTTATGGCTTTCACATGTACATGAACAGATACTTCAAGTGAGACACCCAATTGACGGATTTCATGCAAAATTTGGCTCATATCTTCAATTTTACTGATACAACCATAAGACAAATTTCATTAATCTAGATGGCTGCTCTTTAATTTTAATATGCACATGATGGAAAGTAACAAAAATTAATAATTTCTGGATTTTATCTAATATTTGGTGCGTAGGCATATTTTTGGCATAAAATTGCAATCCAAATTTCATTTGCACACCTTATTTTGTTTCCGATTTATTTAGTTCTCAAACAGATAAACAGACATAATTTTTAAAAAAATTCTTTCATGGTCTCGAAATGCAAAGATTCATCTAAAATGCTAACATATAAAGATATCTCGTGTAAAGATAAATAAATGAAAAAATTCGTCTATATCTCGAACTTGAGTTTTTGATGATTTCCATACTTTGCTTTATAAATAGGTATATGATAATATACTTTTTTAGAAAGATTCCAACATCTAACCCAAAACGCACTAAAATGATGTTTTAGATTTGATTCGTTTATCTTTCTCATACGGCAGAAATAATGAACTCGAATAAAAATAAATGTATTTAATTTCGTCTCAATGGTCGTGAATCTAAATTCACTAAAATAATAAAAAAAAATATTGATTCAAAATATACTTTCAAATATATTAAAAATTATTAAATTTACTTGGGAAATTGTACAGAAATAAATTCGGTATCACAGAAAAGTTAATTTATCTACCAAAAAATGAATGTTTGTTTGTTTGGAACTTATATAATTCGACACAATTTAACGCATTCAAACGAAATTTACTACACATATTCCTTGGTACCTAGCAAGATTTAATGAGCTATTACAAAATTTTCATGTTCCTCTAAGACGAAAATAAAATTGGGACTAAAAGATTGTTGGTTTTTCTACCATAACTTCTGAATATAAATTATTATTTTTACACCATCTTAATATTCAAGAAAAACGTTATAGTGATATCAATTTTATGATCATAAATTTTTTCTCAGATTTTAATGAAATTTCAAAGTTAATTTAAATACAATTTTTATCAATTCCATACATTTTGTATGATTTAAAGTCTACGACTTACAAATATATGGGTTTAAAGTACATGTAGATGGAATAAATGAATACAGGTAAACCGAGAGGATAGTTGCTAATATATACGAGTATAAATAATTTTAAAGAGTTGTAAAAACATTTTTTTTCACTACATTTCGAAATTACTGCGGAACAACATTAAAATTTTGATTAATTTTTAATTAAAAATCCATTGAAATTATTTAAGATTCTTTGTGAGCATTTATTACTCAAGAATTAAATAAGTGCCAAATTTGATAGATCTAAGCCCGGCTTGTCTTGTCAAGCATTGGAATGATTTTATTATAATACACACCTCATAAATAAATTTAGAAGTAATATGCCAGCCTATAAACATTATCATGCTCATAAAACGTAATATCTGTAAACGTAAAATTTTCACTTGCGTCATCCTACATCTAACAGATTGATATGTTAAAGTAACGTCTTTAACGATTGTATCTCATCATCACGTTTGATGAAGCAAGAATTCTTCTGGAAAATGTTCTAGAGTAATTAAAGCAACGATTCTTGGCACATATAAGTTTTCTCAACAGATTTTGAAATAGTCAGAAACTCCTCTTCTTCACGTGTAAATTATGTTTATTCAGGTGTTCGCTCTAGTGAGGCAATGATTCGAACTACTTTCTCATTGTTTATATTGTAAAAACCTGTTTTACAGCAGGCGAAAAAGAAAAGACGAAAGAAAGAAAAGGCGAAAAAGAATTCATACATGAATGAAGGTTTTAAAAAATACAGAATAGCCATAAAATAATTTTCCCTGTTTGGCGGCATTTGCTGCTAAGCAAATGAACGAAATGAAACCACATTTCATACATAGACTGTGGAAGATATAATAAAATAAATTTCACACAAAAAAAAAATGGTGCTAAAAGTTGCCACTAGGTTAAATAATGGCGCTGTGGGAGTACAGTTATGTCTGAATTCATGAAATTCACAGAAAATGATCTATTATTCATCAATATGAGAGTCCCCTGCACATCATACGACATTTTCAAAATGCTGATCTTACCTGTGTACAACATATTGCCTGCAGTGTATGACGTTCTCCACTGCTGCGTATAAGCTGTCAGTTTCGATGTTCATAACAACCGGCCTTATTTTCTGTGCATAAGACATGCAGGTTTGCTTAAGAGCAGCCACGACATGTCTAGAGTAGAGCAGTTTTACCAGTAATACGGTCCATATTAAGAATACATCAACAATTAGACATGAACAACACATAATCGTTTATTCATCAATATTAAGGTCGCCTGGACGCCGTGCAACATTTAGTCAAGAACACATCAATAGTCAAGAACGAACGATTAACAGGTCGTTTACTCTTCCCTTTTTACAAGGAATGCATGGAGCTGCTGTCACGCAAGCATTAGGAATTTTACATAATCCATCCCAATATGCAAATTTCCTCGTTTGTACGAGGTTCCTCGTATCGAAAACTTTCAAAACTAATTTTATTTTGTGCTAATTCATCTTCCTACATCTTCCACAGTCTGTGTATGAAATGTGGTTTCGTTTCGTTCATTTGTTTTAGCTGTAGATGCCGCCATACAGGGAAAGTTATTTCATGGCCACCTTGTAAATTCTTATAAATATGCTTTTATTAGTTACGCTAAAATATAGAAGAAAATTTTTTTACCATTCTGGAGAAGCCAGTTAGCAACGTCAGAATAACATCACCAGCCTTTAATAATCAACCGATTGACTGACACTAAAATTTGATACAGAATTACAATTGTAATCATAAATGACATACCGAATTTCATTTATTTTAAGTCCTTGTTTTTATGAGTTCTTGCATTTATATGCATGCCAAAGCATAGAGAAACCATTTGACAGATTTGGTTCAGAATTTTATAAGAATCTATATTTTGGAGCTATTTACCTAGCTGTTTTCATTTTATAGTTATCAAGTTCATTTGCACTCGAACAGCCAGCCAGATAGATTTATTTTGAATGTTCATTCCAAATTTGATAGATAATGTACCTAACTTCATCGGTCCAGGTCAAAGTGTTTGCCTATCACGTTCATAGACAGACAGACCTAACTCCAAAAATGTGTTTTTCGGATTTAGGGAAGTATGAAATATGGAGATTCGTCAAAATCTCGAGTTCTAGTTTATTAGGATTTACAATACTTTATCTTAGTATAACTTCGTAAACGAGAAAGCAAAAAGCGTAGAAATTTTGCAACAGCTTACAGATATATTCATAACAACTAGCAGATCATTCAAATAAGTTCAGTGACAGTCCTAAATATGCGTGCAGAATACGACGTTTTGTTTGTTACCTTAAACTTCCCACCATGCAAGTGATCTTGATTTCCGCTTCATTAACATCACAATGAAAACAACTTAGCCGATAGTGAGATTGGGTAGTATTGTTTGAACGAACGGTCTACAATGCTATTCACAGTAATTATCTTGGTAGAATTTCCGGTTTCATTTTTAAGTTGAGGTCCGTTGGCGAAATGAAAAAGAGAGTCTATCCAACTCATTTTTATTGAACGCACGTTTTGTTCATTGTATAATTATTATGACAACGAAACATGTGATTAATTAATATTACATTCCGCCTTAAATAATCCCGAGAAAATTATTTAACAGCCGTTCTCAACTAAAATTTGTTGCTTTGTTTATTTTTGGAAATTTACCAGGAATCCGATTATGCCAATCTTAATGCCAAAGGTAGTAACTGCTGTCCAACTCGGTCGAAGTGAGTATTGTTGGTTGGGAGACACGGTTCGATGAGCTGGAAGATTGCCCACGTTTCTTTATGTTTAAAGAAAAGAAAATTTCTAAAAATGTTTCAAGACGGCAAATACTCTAAAGGAGTTTGAGATGAATTTTATGTTTCTAATTTAATAAAATTAGCAACATAAATTTGTATGAAATATCTCATATTTGTATGTCTGTGATAATTCTGTGAAAATGCAGAAAAAATGCTTTCATTTTAATGTGTCTCTTTTTACAATCGATGATATAAGTGATAAATACATTAAAAGAGGCTTGGGAGAGGAGGGGGGGGGGAAGATACGGTGACCTGTTAGCTACAGAACAAAAAAGTTCTAAGCCATAAAAAAATTCCATGAACTTTAGATTGCGAAATCAAGCAATGAGATTTTCAGAAAACTTTCAACTTAACAAGATAAATCTGAGAGGTTATCACTTGCTTTGATGCTTTATTTATATCACATTAATTTGATCACGTTAAAATTGGATAAGTTTCCCATAATCACCTCGTTTGAAACTGCAAATAACATTTAAGCACTTAATCAAAATTGTATTAGGCAGATACTACATCTGCAAAAATAATTAGTAGACCATCACCTTCGAGGTGCGATGGATATATCAAAAATGAGTATTATCCCTTTCTTCTTATCTCACTATATAAAATATTTCCCGAATGACTATTAGAGTAATTCATCAGAAATTAAAATTATGGCACTCTGGCGATTTGTATCTTCTTTCAATTTGTCTATTTTCATTCATTTTTACTTTCTTCTATGCAAAATATGAAGGAGTCGTCAAAAAAATTCAAACTCCATGTTTTGACGAATCTTTAGTTTCAGATCTTCCTGCGTTTGAAAACTTAGGAACACTTTTTTGGCCTTATGTCTTTCTGTCTTTTGACAAAAATACTTTAAGTCAGATGGGTTAAATTTAGTATACGGACGGATCTATGATCAAATTTGTAGATTTTTTATTAACTTTTGAACGATTTTTTCTCGTTTGCAGGAAATTGGTCAGGCTGTTCGCGTATAACTGAACTCGATAACTACAAAATGCAAAAAACTAGATAAATAAAATTTAATACACAAGTTTAACGTATAAATTCTTATCAAATTTGGCAATAAATCTATGCAACGGTTGACCGTCTGTAAGTTTGTACTTTATCGTGCATGTAGATGCAGTAATTAATTCATGCAGCAACTTAAATCAATAAAAGTCGGTGGGTTAGTTCATGATTATAATTATCGTTCTGTGTCAAATTTTGATGATCAATTCAAAAAAAGATATCCAAAATAATATTTTCACGACAGATTCAGTAAAAATTCTAGATTCCTACTAAAGATCTATATTTCGTAATTATTGTTCACCAGTGCTATGCAAGGTATTCACTGCCTTACCCAACATCCGCAATTTTATATCGGGGAGAGGGATCAAAAATTTATTATAGCTTATGTGAAAAAGTTTCGTGGAAACAACTTCCGCTGGTTTTATAGAAAATGGAAACGGAGAGAGTTTCTCTTTGAGGCGTGGAATATGAGGTTGTAATGTAGAAAATTTGACGTCGGCTGAATATTGCGATGTACCATATTTATTGTATTCTGACCCTCTCACCTTCCAAATCTTGAGACATGAAACGATTGTCTCAAATGCTTGAGCTGAAAACCATCACAACGTATTTTAGAATATTGCGTAAGATAATGTTTCTTAAATGGAAAATGCTTTAATGATGCCACATATATTTTTATATTCTTTTTTATGTAGTACAAAAATCTGAAAAGTTTGAGAATCCTTGTCCTAGATGAACTACATAGATCTAAATTTCTTAGTTTAGATAAATTTTTTGCACCCTCTTATCATAATTCATGTTGTGGCCTAATCCTATTTAGTAGAGGATAATTAGCCGAATTCCGAAGACCAGAATTCACGATATATGAGAAGTGCTGCATCTTCAATTGATTGTAGCTAACCTCTGGGTGGAATCAGTGGTTTAATGCTGCTTTAGCTCATTATATGATTGTAAATTGCTTTCATGGAGGATTAAAAAAAAAAAAGAAAGAAAAGAAAACCTGACTCACATCCGTGCTTTCCTTGGAGTAAAACCTCAAGCAGCCAGTTTGAGGCGAGAAATTCATTGCTAAATCTTATATCTGTTCATCAGATTTCGAAAAGTGCTCATTAACAAAACAGCCAAAATTTAAAAAAAAAAAAAAAATCTATTTTCTTATAGCAATTCAGATTTTCCAGACATGTCTTGTTTAATTCATTAAGCACCATAATTTGAATTTATACTATAAATAAGCTCTTAAATTTCAAGAGACTTTATTGCGCAATCACTTTTCATGCTTTTACGTAGGAAATATCCAACATACATGTCCAAAATTATCTGCATTATAATCGAATTTCAAAATAGTGAATGAAAATTATTTGTTTGCTTTTAATAAGTGATTTAATAATACCTAATTTTATCAATTGCATAATAATTTAATTTGTATAAAAGTTATATATACTTAAAAATGTTGAAAAAGTTGACGAGAGAGAAGTACAGTGATGGAATATAATGATTTATACGCGATAATGATATAATTTATATTTTTAAGATAATCAGTTTAAAAGATCATGAATTAAAAGAATAACTTATCATGATTTCAAAACGTAAATTTTTTTATCCCCTTCCCTGTATCGCTTATTGAAAAAAACAAAAACAACGCTGAGTTCTTCTAGAGTATTCTCCTATTGGATGATGTTATCAGTCCATTCGGCTGCGAAAAAAAAATCTATTGTTTACTTGAGCATCACTATCTTTTCCGATCTTCTGATTCGAAGGAAGTGATTTCTATAACAAAGTTTTATTCACCTTAATACAAATGTAGGCTCAAATTATTATCCTTGTTGTCAAGTTTAATTAATGGTTTATCATTTCAATTAATAACATACGATTTCCCCGATAGTGGGTGAAGATTATTTATGAAAATTTATATGATTGTTAAATTACACACTAAAATAACTTTCCTGCTTAATCTTTCATATAAAAGACATAATAACCATTAAAGTATTATTTAAAATGTTCAAGTTTCCAAAAGAGGTAGAAGTTACATAAATAACTCAAAATCTTACAGAATGGTAATGTATGATTGGAAATATTCTCTTAATGAGCTTGGAAATGCATGAAGACGTAAAAGCAATAATATCAGGTGAAAATTCTTTCTTTGGCGATTATTTCAGCATTACTCTCTTACTTCCAGTTTCACAGTTGTTCAATGTTCTTATCTTTCCTAGTTACGCGCATTTTACAGTGCTGGCTCATGGATTGGCGAATCCCTTCGAAATTATCCGATATCTCGCGGATATTTACTATGGCAATGGAAGCTCTTTCAATAAGGTTAGTCAGCCAAACTTTCAGGGATTCCTCTTTAAAATTACCGAGTTATAAATCCAGCTAAGCACTGATGAACTGGGTCTTCTAGCTTATCTAGGTGATGTTGGATATATTTATAGTCGTCCGGAAGTTCCAATAATTCTCGTTTTCTCTTATGTTTTGGTCTTATTATTTTTTCTTATACGAGACATACAAAGAGGAAGTGCAATAATCGTTAAAAAACTCGGCATTGAGATTCTGATGAATCTCCACATTTCAAAACTCACCAAGTCCTAAAAACACATTTATGGAATTATGTCCTTCTTTGAACATGATAACTCAAAAAGACATTTTGAGCTAGGTGGATAAAATTTGGTATATGGTCAATAGCAAATTTGAAGATTTCTATCAAGTTTTGAACAAATCCATAAAGAGGAAGCCTGTCTGTCCATAAGAAGCATAATATAATTCACTACATATATAAGTTAACCTTATTGATATGATAAATACAAAATGAAGAGCTAGGTGGATGAAATTGGGAACACAGATTTAATATCTAAAGTCTAGAACCAAATTTGAAACTAAATACCTCAAGAAGTGACTGTTTATCGATCTGTTCCTTTACAGGATATAAACACGATAATTAAAAAAACGTTATGATTAAAATGAATTTAGTAAGTGACGTTATGATTACAGTTGTAGTTATGTGTCAAATATTGGTCTTAATCTATCGGCAAAAAAAAAAAAAAAAGCCCGAAATACACATTTGGTATTCTGGTACTTTTGTATTAACAGCATTCCAACAATAAATCGCTAAACTACGCACGCTAATGGCCACTTTCGAAACCATTGATCGTCAATGGCATGTAGTAAATAATATACTAGTACATTTATAAGAGACTATGCAAGATAGATTATACATGTATTAGAGAGTATGCATACAAGAGCATAATACGCTTATTAGAGAGTATGCATACAAGAGCATAATACGCTTATTAGAGAGTATGCATACAAGAGCATAATACGCTTATTAGAGAGTATGCATACTCTCTAATACATGTGTACTCTATCTTGCATAGTCTCTTATGAATGTACTTGTATGTTATTTATGTATGTGTACTTGTATGTACTTGTATGCACTTAGTGTAGACCACTCCCACTGGCATTTGTGTTTATACTTGAAATTTTGAATCAGTAAGATTAACATTATATTTGAATCTTCTGTTACTAGTAATAAATTATTTAAAGCTATCTAGACTAAAGCGACCCTTTTAAAGCCTTCCTAAATATCATAATGTATTATTATTGGTGAACTCTTGGTGTATAAAAGCTCCTTAACCACTGAAGGATTCAGCAAATTTTTGAACGAATTGTATTTCTTCTTCTGTTAGTCGTCAGGACCGCTTCCAAAATATTCGGTTCCTTATGCGAAATTATTGTTTCGCCCCTTATATATATATATATATATATTCTTAACCTTTATTAAGATCACAGTATATAATAGAATATAAAAAATAATATACGACAAAATATGGTCGATGGCACACTATTGTTTTATGTCACTTAATGTAGAACAGCTTAGACAAAAGAGAATAACTCTCTCTTGTATTTATTTGCGGCGTTTTCGGTTAGCTTTCCATTCGCTTTCTTTTCTGTTGATTCCAGCTGATAGGTTTATAATGAGTGGGAATTTTCAATTGATTAAAAATTGGGGCCCCTAAATGCACGGGGACCTGTCCGCGAGACAGGCTGCTTACCTCTGTAGCCGGTCTTGTTAATCGCCATCTGCTGTAGAAAAACATGTTAGATTATTCCGTTTTCTGTTTTATTCCACCTTTAAAACATAGAAATACGACTTTTTTTTTTCCTTACTGAAGACGCATTTCTTAGCATTCTGTAAAAATATAAATATTCAGCTTAATTGTTATAGCTGTAATGAGAAATCTGTCACAACTGGATAAACATCATATAAAAATTTCATCATGACCACATAAAAGATTTTGTTTCCGAAGAGCAAATAACATACATTTAAGAACGGTTTCCCTAAGGAGTGCCAACTCAGTTGCTATTTTCCTCATTTGATCTTAGTTCAAAATTGCCAAGTCCTTCTCTGAATAGGCCACACGTAGTTTCAGAACGAAACGTTAATTTAACAATATTAAACCCCTCCACGGATTAGAACCCAAAATAACGATGTGATCTTACTTTCTCCTAATAGAGTAGGTTCTCATTTAGGCAAAGTGTAAAATCTAGCACCTCTTGTACGAATGGAATTATTTGGACGGCCTAATGCTCCATTATATAATTCCTAATTATATAACTTCTAGCATTACATTCTTGTATGAATGGAATTATTGGCCAATAGGCCTAATGTTCCATTTACAATTTTAATCGTTCACTTATAATGATGAGCTTGATATGAATATCCAGTAGCCGATTTAGGTATTTAGAGGCTCTCAGCAATTCACACTATGAGAGCCTTCTATTTATAAGATGACTAATTTTTTCACATTTCAGCACATTTTCAATAAATTAACTATGTTAATGATATAACTTAACTTGTAAGGATTTATTTTATGTAAATTTTCGAATATGTATTTGTTTTTATTTATCTATTGTGACTCCCGGCCTTCATGTTTGTATATTATATTATTGTGATATTGGCTTAAAAATTATCTAATAACTAAGTGAACGTAAAGAAACATTTAGATATCGCGCTAAATATATTTGACAAAAATGTTAATACTACAACAAAATACTTTATCATCTGTAAAATTTGTATTTTTCATAAAATTATTTATTTGATATTGTGTTTAATAAACTTTTTAATACTTATGAAAATTATATTTAATCAATCTGCTTGTGGTTTCCCTCACAGCCTAGCGGTCCTAAACAGCTAAATTGTCGTCAAATCAGAAACCCAGTAATGTTTGCATCCAGTTGCATAACTGATGATGGCGAATATTGTAATTAACAGCAGATAATCTAAAAAATGAAAATTACGTGATCGCATTTAAACTCTGCAAGTATTTATAAAGTATAAAAGGAAATAAAATTAGCCTGCGAAAACAGAAAATATTATACGACTGCCCGAAGTTTATTTAATGAATTAATTACAAGACCAAAAAAGTGTTATTTGGTAAAACATTCAGATAACAAAATAACACTTGAAATGATTCCCTTTTCACTAAATTTTCATGCGTCTCTACAACATGAAAGCATCTTATCTTTACGTCAAAAAACTAAAAGTCTAATTATTTAAAAAGCACCAAGCCATCATAAATAGCGGAATTTCAATTGAATCAATTTTCGAGACTGTGATTTAATCTCGAAATCGTTAAATTCACTCGTCACTGCTGTCGAAGAAATTCGTTTGACAAAAAGATAAACACAGAATTTTAATAAGTCTTTGTCACCAATGCAACAAAATTAACAGAAAAACTTCAGATTAATTTTAAAAAGATAAATAGAAGCGAAACTTCTAAAATAATAATTTGCGATAAAGAAAGAAACGGAGCTGTAGTTTTTCTGGAATTGAAAATATTATGTAAGGTAATCTCTACTAAATTTTGTTTAAGTGTATTGACCCTCTAAGACCAGACAGTTAGACCTAGATTTATCAAAATTGGAAATCTGAAAATATATTAAGGAAAATGGGAATGATTTTTTTTTTTTTAGATTTAAATCATTAAAAATTTTTTACCATAACTGTCAAGATTATAGTTGCAAATAAATAAATTAATAAAATTTACATCACTCTAAACTGCAAAAAAATTTCTTTTCAATAATTTCAATTTGATGTTTTGATGTAATAAATTTGTAAAAATATCTTTAATTTTATTTTACAACAACATATTTCATTGTTGAGAAAAAACTCAAATCATTTTCAAGATTATTAACTATTTTTAATATTGGATTTTTCTTCCATCATTGATGAAGAAAATATGAAAAGAGGCTAACATTTGCATGCTGAGTAGGTTTCTGTTAAAGAATACTTTTGATAAAATTTTCCAAATTTTGCTGCATTTATAAAAATGCATTACTGTTCTTATAGCTTGAACATTCCTTTTTTTTTATTCTAATGCACTGAATTTTTGTTGAATTAGACATATTTTTATTGAATAATCCTCAGAGATATAATGTAAATAATAAAATAAAATCTATAGTACACATAAAAATTCAATGTTAAATGGTTCTAATTTTTTCCATTAATTTTCTTTTTAGATATGTTTAATTTCAGCAAGACAGTTAATGTATTATTTATGGTTTAATCACTTCTATTCCGAGTAAAATTTCAATCTTACGTAAGATGGCAGAAAATTAGGGAGATGCATAACACAATGAACAAAACTATGTAAGTTTTCTAAATTGTAGGATATAATGTTTGAAAATATTTTATTGGGAAGAGAACATTAAAAAAAAATTACATAAAATGTTTAGTTGAAAATTTTAACAATTACGCTGAATTTATGCTAGTGATATTTTTATCGTTCTAATATTTGTAATGTTGGAATATCAATAAATAATAGAAATGATGAAGATTTCAAGGAGCCAATGCTTTCCCTCAAAAATATATAATTTATCATCTTTTACAAGTACTACTAGGTTTGAGTAAAATAACTACATTTTGTCTCAAACTTAGACAAAGCAGTTTAGAGAATGCTTTCTGAAATGGAAATAAATAGTTTTGACGCAGTTCTTTGAAAAATATTCCAGATTTAAGAATAATAGGAAACAAAAATAAAGATTTTTTCGGATAATTTAGTATAACGTATGTTATCTTGCAATCACTCCTTACTATGTAGAGTATACATATCCAGCTACCACATATTTTTCACTTACTAGTTTTAAGTTATATTTTGAAGATAAAGATTCATTTTAATTAAGAATGAGTTTAAATGGCGAGATCAGTAAACGGAGAATCTTGGCCTGATAGTAAAGTTTTAATTTCAAAAGCGAAATGCTGTGGTTAGAGACCCAACTCCACAGTAGATCAGCCATGTATATAACCTAATGTAGATGAAATTAATTATAATATCTGTTTCAACATTAAAGTTTTATTTTTTTTATTCTGTTCATCAGACATTTAAAGTTAAGTTAGACGTGTCGAGTTTCCCTCATAATTTATTTTTTATTTACCATATTTAAAAAGTTGATTATATTTTAAAATTCTAATCTATTTGCAGAGATTGAGGAAAGCTATATAAAACAAAGAACTGATATTTGTACAGCTTTAGAAAATGAGACACAAATGATTTCATAATAAAACAGTAACAATTTTGAGGTTAGATATTATTAAAACACCTAAAGAAAGCATACTATTTCGAATATTTGCAAATTATATTGAGGGATGTATTTTGACAAAAATAACAAGCAATAATACTTTTGAACTCAACATAGTACCATTGTTTAAAAAAAATTTAACGAAGCAAATAAATAGGTTGAAAGTTGACAAATTAAATTTATATAAATATCGCAATTTTAATATTTATAAATTGTTTACAATAATCCAAATAAATACATAAAAACATGAGCATTGACAAATAGTAATTAGTTATATGAAATAAAATAACAAAATAGATATTTAATTAAATCCCTTGCAAATGCTCTGAAATTTAAAAAAAATCTTATTCATTTATTATATAGATTTCGTCTTATCCTTCTAAATTATGAAACGAATGAAAAAGTTTCAATCTAACAGTCAGAAATGTGAACGAACTTGTCAACCAGAATTGTCTAGAAAAAAAATAAGAATACGGATGAATTTAAGCAAAAAATTAGAAGCTTCAAATTCTGCTTCTCATTGGTGCTTGACATGGTTGCAGAATCACGTGAATCAACCTGAAGGAATTACTCTCATTGTGGCTCTGATCTTCGAAGAGAACGTAACAAGTTTCTTTTTAATGGTGTTTCGGTTTCCTCCTGGACCGTGAAGAAACCGAAAATTTTTTACCGATGAAGGAATGATCGAGCTCCTGGCTTCTATAGAGGGCGTAGTATTAGCTTCTAAAATGGCGACTTCCAACATCAAGTTGCCGAGGAGATTACCATTATTAATTATTGATGGCGTATTATTTCCCGGTGCATCTATTCGAATTCCAGTTTCATCTGAAAAAAAGTATGTTTGTTTGTTTGTCAAATAATTTCGTTTGCACATTTCCGAATGTTGTTGTTTTTGTTTTGTTATAACATGCTGCCCATGTTTACATTTTACGTACATATGTACCTTTTTGCGAGAATACGCAATATGTATTTATTACCTAGAAATGATGTATATAAATTAATTTGCATGTTTATGTACATGAAGCATTATAAAGTCTGTCTGAATATTGATAACATCTAATATTTTCTAACTACAGAAATTGCATTGCTCAGAATTGCACATTTTTTTGCATAAATTTTACATTTTATTTATATGTTTTTACTTTAAAATATTTTCTGACTGAAGTCTAAACAAAGAAATATGATTTGTATTTAAATTTAATGGCAAATCAGTTTTGTACATCTTACTCGGAATGGAAGACTAGGAAAGCTCAAATTAGTTTCGGTTTGCGTTTTTGACACTGTTTACTTAACGAAATATTGAGCACAACCTTTAATATGTCATTGCGAGCCTTATTTGATACAAAGGTACGATTTCCATTAAAATATTTGACGCTGCATTAATTAGATTTTATCGGAAAATTTGCTCCATAATATCTACTGCAACTTATAGCGAAAACGCAAAATTATTTCATGCATGATTATTTATAATTCATTCTGACACATTGTTAATGTGCTATTACTTCTAGATAAAGTGAGAAATTCGTGATTAGGCTGCCACTTAGGACTAGTGGGTTGTAAGGGGGCACAAACAGATAAATCAACAAATAGTCAAATAATGTTTGTAAAAATTATAGATTCTATGAATTATATAATATCAAGATAATATTAACACTTTGCTTATCTTAATTGCTAAAATTCCTATGTAATTCATTGCATTAATTTTGTGAATATGAAGTTTATAAATATTAAGTGTCTACATTAATAATATTATGTACAAATGAGGGTGTTGCACAGTTACGAGTCATAATAAATAAATAAAAACATATACTTTTCATTAATTTATGGACCATTAACATGGCAATCAAATTTAAAGAAATATGTGGAAATATGAAACTGCTAAATTGCCCCGTTTAGTTGAAGAGTGGCCTATTAATATGTATAGCATAAGGCTGTAAAATGTCTAAATCTGCCACTGAGTAAATAAACGTAAATATATAAGCCTCTCCTAGGCTGCGGTGGCCTGGTGGTAAGGTCTCGGCTTGTGAGCCGTAGGGTTTCGTGTTCGAGACCTGATTCCACCGAAGAACTGTCATTTAAGGGTGTCTGTTACACGTTAAATCCGTCATGACCAAACGTCCTCCCACTGGTGTGATGTGGAGAAGGGGGTGCCAGCTCAGGTGTCGTTCTCGTCAGCTTCAAAATTACAAGGTCCGTCCCAAAATAGCCCTAGTGTTGCTTCAAACGGGACTTTAATATAACCAAACCGAGCCTCTCCACTTTTCAGTTTTATATTAAAAATTTAGGAATAGGTAAGGAAGATCCTTGATCGTAACTTTTGAAATACGTTGTTAAGCTGCAAATATTTCTCCTTTTTTTTTTTTTTATAAAACAAGGAATACATTGCAGAATTTTAAGATATTAGATATATTTTAAACTGTTTTCTCAGAAGTCATATAGAAAGTTTTGAAGATATTTAAAACTAGTAATTTGAAATCATTCTAAGTACAATTAATATTTTTTTTAAACTATTTTTCAAAGAATAAAAACATAACTGTGATCTAATTCCGTTGCTTAAAAAAACATTCAAATGTTTTTTTTTCTTCTGTTAAATTTAATATAATGCTTTGGAAGAAAAAGCTGTAACTATTTGTGTTTATAATTCTTAATGAAGATAATCACATTAAAACTTAATTTAACTAATACATTAAATTATATAATTATATCTATACATAAACTGGCTTTTATAATCTAGTGGGGAAACAAATAAGAAATAAAATATATCTTACAGTCTTCAAAACTCTTAACATTTTTTTCCGTTTTAATCCTCTTTATTTTTAAATATGTTTCTTCTTTTAAATTGCTTCTGGTTTTTTTTGTGTGTTTGTTTTTTCAAAATATTGAGATGACATCATATTGAAAAGATATTGTAACAATATTGTACAGCATCGATCACCCTTAAGGACTAATAACATATTTTTTTCTAAATTCTTTACTGAAATAAAGAGTACTTTTAAGGAGTTGCAACATTTTATTATATTGTGGATAAATGTGATTTGATGTTATTATTATTAATATACCAACAATTTTTTTAAATAAAACTAAATTTTCAGTTTGAAATTAAAAAATCTTTTTTAGCTTTAATTTTATATACTGCTTCAAATATGAATAATATGGAATATAGTTGAATAGTGAGATAAAGGAAGATAAATGTAAAAATTTGAATACTCGTATATATATATTATGAAAAAAGGTCCGGGTGGATCCTAGCACAGCCCACCTCTTGGCGTCTTTTCGAATTCTCACCAAACGAGTGGCGATAACATCGCCAATGTGGCAATTTAGACTGATTTTTTAATTTATTTTTATTATATTTATTTTTTATTTATTTATTATATTTATATTTTATTTATTTATTATATTTATATTTTATTTATTATATTTATATTTTATTATATTTATTTTATTTATTATTATTTCTGGCCTTCAAGTAGCGTTTTTTTAATTGAAAAATAATAATAATAACAAATATTCAATTAGTAGTCAACTTGGCGAGGTTTCAAATAAGTTGCCAAGAGGTGGGCCCATCTAGGATTTTACCAAATATCCAGATTAATTTTAACTAATTTTAATCTTTTTGTAAAAATTCTATCATATTGCAGTTTTATTATATCTTAATTGTATCTTTGTTTCTTTTTAAACATGTTAGAAATACTTTTTTAAATTAAATTGGCACACTTTTTTCTTTCAGTATGAATATGGTAAGAAATCATTTACTAAGTCGGAGCACCTTAAGCAGTGCCATCATAGGAGTAGTTCCAAGAGAAATACGATCCTCTGATGAAGTATGTAGCAATTTATTTTTGAAAATTATAATTTTGTTTTTAATTGAAACAGTATCTTAATATCTATAATTAGTTTTAATATTTATTGAAAATAATTTTTATGGGCATTAAAAATTGATGTTGAATATTTTTTATCATCTCAAATTCTTCTTGAGAAATATGATACTTTCTAAGTTTTGTATTAAAACATAATCTGTTACTGAAAATTTGTTGCTAATGAATTTATCCTATTTTGAAATCAAATTTAGTATTTCATATGCCAAATGCCCTTTTTTTTATTCTTAAATTTTTATTCTAAATTTTGTTATGACATAAATTATATTTCCTATAATCGATTTATTTCTGATATGGATACGCTAGAATCATTGAATCAAGTAAAATTGTGTCTAAATATCTATTACTTTTACTGTAAAAGCAATCAAAAGGTTATCTTTATTTATATTGAAATTGCCTGGTTTTAATTTTCTTAATGGTGATTTTTATAAGAAAGATGGTCTTTTATAGATGGTTAGCCATTTTTCCTTGACTGAGTTTAATTGTCATTAACCCTTTGTAACCCATTGGTCACAAAATCGCCAATTCTAGAATTTTCTATTAAAAACTCAGCTTTAAAATCCAAAAAGTTGCTAGAAAAGTAGCCATTGTTTTCCTGTTAGAAAAATGCATTGCAGCGTGAGTAATTTTAATTTCTTTTATGGCATTAATATTTTGTTAAACCTATCAGGATTCCCCCCCCCTTCTTAAATGTGGAAATTTTTCTGAGTTCTTAAATCTGAAATTTTATCAAAATCAGTCACCCATTTTCCTTCAATATCCATGAGATTTTAAATCATAATTTTGTTCAAGCTTCAAATTAATTTAAGAATGAGCTAAAATAGCTGATCACAACATACCTCATTTAGGGACACTGCTGTCTAGGACATCTGTTTCTTCATTCACCTCTCTTCTGTGCTGCTGCCACCTGTCTTATCAGGTGAAAGATGTAACTTGTTTTTTTGCAGAGAAAAGGGGATACTTATTGTTTGCTCAAGGGAGATTTGTTTATTTGTGTTTCAATTCTATAGAAAAAGCACCCATGTTTGAAGCAAGAAAATATTTCATATTTGCCTTTCATTGCAGAATGTGACTTACTTTTCACGCTCGTACTCTGCTTTATCTTTTGCGATTTTTTTTTTTATTTTTATATAACTATAATTTTTTCATAATTTTTATTATTGTATTCTATATGTAAAATTTGCACTGAGAAAGATTAAAAAATTGTCAAAGAGATATCTCTGTGCAAGTGAGGCTCTGATACTTTTTAATGAGCTTGAAGATGATTCTTTTGTTCCTTCTGAGAGCTCTTCAGAAGAAGCATTACCTCCAACTGATTTGAGAGAAACTGATGATGTTTTCCTTCTATATCTACCTATTTTATTGAGGAGGAAATTGATATTGATGCTTCCTAGCCCTGTGAACATCATGGAAATGAAATGGACAAAGAATTGAAAGGCGGACTTTGTTGAATATTCAAGACACTGAAAGGAGATACTGGCGCTTAGTGACAATTCTTCATTGTCACTTATGGAATTTATCATGTTTGAAAAAATTTATATTCTATTTAAGAGGGAAAAAACTTTTTTCCCCTCGCACAAAGTGAACTTGATCAGCTCATTGCCATCAACTTGAGAGTGGGGTTAAAGAAATTGTCTAGCTACAGGGACTATATTGGTCTTCCCATGAATGTTAAAAATTTACTTGGATCCTCGATCATTTGTACCTGAATGATAACACTTGGCAACTAAAAAGAAAGGATGCATTGTATGACAAACTTTACAAACTGCACCCTTTGTTATCATAATTGTCGGAAATTGTCTGTGGAACAGTGAATATATTACAAAAAGATATGCTCAAAGAGATATAATTGAGCTGTCAGAATTGATAACATAGTGTGCCTAAAATAGAAAGATTGAAGATGCATCCACTTTTTTTCCACATTAGAAAATTAAATAAATGAGTGTAAAATTCTAAAGAAAGAAAAATAATGTGTAAAGAAAAAAAGTTTCTTGCCTGCAGACTGTTATGGTTTACAATAAAAATATGGGTTTTCTGGACCACTGTGATCATCTAAAAAGCTTATATAAAATTGTCCATAAAAGTCAAAAGTAGTGAAGTAGACTTCCTCTCCCCCCCTCCCATTTTGTAGATGTGATTTTACTTACACAATTGTCAAATTCTTATAAAACCCCTGAAGTGACAATGCTAAAGTAATTTCGGATACAAGTAATTTTATATTTGATGTTGTGAATGGGAGAGGAAAAGGCCATTTTGAAATACTGCAACACCGTATGTCCAATTAAAAAAAAAAAAAAAAAAAAAAGACTAGATGTTACTGAAAAAACTAGATTTTAAAATGTTCAGCATCTGCTTATCAAATGTCCCCCTCAAAAATGCACACTGTGCAGTTCCAAAAAAAAAAAAAAAAAAAAAGGTTACTAAACATAAACAATGGGCAAAATATGTTTTGTTTTGTAATGTATTAGACATAAAGGCACTCCTACATACTTTGAGAAATTTCATGCAAAGTAATAAGTTATTTTTAATTTGATATTTTTAACTTTAAATTTGACTGTAAATATTTATTTTTTAGCATTTTAGATAGATTTTATTCTTAAATGATATTTGTATTAAATTGCAGTGTTTCTTCTTTTAGAATTTTTGTAGTAAATATATTTTGCATTTTTAATATTTTAAATGTTTCAAAATACCTAGAACATTAATAAAAACGTTTATAAACATAAAATAACCATAATTCCTGCTATTGTCATAAGGAATTTATGCAATTATTTTGAAAGATTTTCTTGCAGAGACTCTTCTAGGCGGCCGGTGTCCTTAAATGAAAACACCACCCCCTGCTAAAGGAAGGAAGTTAAAAAAAATTTTCACTACAAAATCTTTGTCCATACATTCTATTAATCACATTTTTTAAAATCAGATTTCAAAAATTTTAATGACTTGTTCCAGAAAAGGTTAAAGTAGAGTAGAGTATCATTTACCCAACATAAATAGGATTGCATTGTTTGTCCCTGATAAGTGACTAAAGAGAAGGAAAAAAACACTGTTATCTAAAATACTTTGTCCTGTGTATTAAACATATGTTTTGTGATGTAAAGTATTTTGATATGATAAAGAAAGTTACCAACTTTCTTTATCAGTAAGAGGGGGAAGGGGTTCCTGTTCTTAAGTGTATCTGTTTTTTTGTTTTTTAAGTAGTGTTAATATGAATGTGTGAAGTGGAAACGTTTGAGTTTTTAAAAAAGGCTAGTGAAAAATGAATTTCATTCATGTTAACTGATTTTTTTTTCCTATCTTCTATACTATACCATTACATGAAAAACAATGTGGATTTTTTTAATGTTTCCTCCTGCTTCTTTGATTTCAAGGCTGTTTCATTAGTATCATACAATCGCATAAAAAACAACGGTTTTTTTTTCTTTCTTCCTGCTTCTTTAATTTCAAGGCTATTTCATTAGCCTTAAGAATGATTTTAACATTAACATTATAAACTCATAGTTGCTCTAATTCATCAGTATCATTGTTTATCTGCTGAAATAGTTCATCTTCCATAAATTTATGTAGTTAATCAACATTTCCCTACCTATCCATGAATAATATTTAAAGATAAATAATAATGTTCACTACTTTATGCCTAGTTGTAATAAAAATCGCTTGCTGTACTCTTTTATATCCAATTTTAATTTCAGAAAAATGATAAAATTTCAACTAATGGAGCTGTATAATTTTAAATTGAGAATTGGTGCTGTTTAATTCATTAACTCAAATGTAATGTTTTTATAAGAGAGACTTTTTGAAACATTGTCATTTATAACAGCCTTATGAGAAACATTGAATTTATTTTTTTAAACTTGACCGTTGAAACATTGCCATTTATATTTTAAGCCTTATGAGAAACATTTGTTTTGATGCTGAAATATTGAAATTATAAGGAAATAAAATATATAATTTCTCGAATAAAAAAAAATTTCTTTAATTTTTTTAACAAATTCAAAATTAATTTTAAATTTATTAAAATAATTTTGCATTAAAAAATTTTTTATTACTTTTTATTTAAATATTAATAAATTTTCTAATAGGATGATGGAAATGTTTTACATTCAATTGGAACAGCTGGTATTGTTATTCAAGTTACTGGAACTAATTGGCCAAGACCTGCTTATACATTGCTTGTTACCGGTTTATGTCGTTTTAAGTTAGAAAGAATCACAGAAAAATCGCCATATCTTATAGCCAGTGTTCGTCAGTTGGATAGATTGCCCGGTGAAGAATCTGGTTCGTATATGATATTTGTATGGAATGTATTTACAGCTTTATTGAATTTATTTTTTTAAAGTATTGTAATTTATTTACTAACTTTGTAGTGTGACTTTAAATTAGCTGAGATTCCATTTAAATGATAGAAATGATTAATTTGCTACATAATTTTTACAGCTCTAAAATTTTGTTTATCTAATTTAAATTTTAAACATTTCTGTTAATGAGAATCGTGAGCTGTTTTTCCTTCTTGTAGAAATATTAAATGATCTTATTTTGAAATGTGAGATTTTTAAAATATTGCTTTTGATTAAATAAAATTAACTTTAAAAAATTGATTAATTATTTTATATATACACTAAAAAATGTTATTAACTCGCATTCTAATCATATCTGAAATTGTGTGCTTAATAAAACTGGTGATATTCTTTCATATTTTTGCTATCAGATGAGATTTTATTTTAGTGTAACTAAGGTGGGAAAAAAAAGCATTTTCATTTGAAATTTATTGTATTCTGATTTTTTTTATATTCATGTGATAGTAAATTCTGATATTAGAAGAAAAGCACTATCTTGTATTGAGATAATGCACTGAAGAAACTGATCAGTTGGCCTAGTTTTTCTTTTAAATTTTCATTGTAATTTATATAATTTGTGTCAATCATTGTAATTTTCTTTAAAACTTAATTTAAATAATTCTATTATATATATTTTTTTTAAAAAAACCATTATCAAACTTCAGATAATTAGGAAGTTTTTAAATTGAAGACTGTAATTGTAACTGAATTAAATCTTCTATGTATGAACAGATTAAAGGACCAGAGAACATTTGTTTTTGTCATTAATATATTTTTTTTAATAAGGGTTAATTTCTTTTGGAAATAAGAAAAAGGAATAATTTATATTTTAAGGTTACATTTATACTAAATATATATATAATATTCTATATATATATATATATATATATATATATATATATAGAGAGAGAGAGAGAGAGAGAGATAGATAGATAGATACTAAAAAAAAAGAATTGTTTATATTTTAAGGGTAAATGTTCTGATATATTTTATATATTTTTCTATGCAGCTGAGCTCGATGAACCAAATACTGAATTGTCAGATCTTATGGAACAGTTTCGAGAGCAGGCAACAAAACTCATTGATATGCTTGATTTATCATTACCTGCTGTTGTAAGATTAAAAGTAAGGATTTTTAAACTAAATTATTCTTGAATACTGGTCAAGTCTGTGAAGTGTGTTGTTAAATAAAAAAAATATAAAACAGAAGTTATATTTAAACTTTTTGAGTAAGAACTTTTAAATATTATCTATTAATTAAAAAAAAATACCTAAATTTTTTATTCATTTTAATCATTTGAAAAAACTTTAAAATCTGAATAATTCTATTATGTTCTTCAAAGAGAAATAAAGCTGATTTTATGTTTATGTATAAACATAGATACATAAGATAAATAAATTTATCTTGCAAGAAGAGACATGGAATAAAGTATTCAAAAGGGATGAACTTTAAAATGCTAACTTTGAATAAAGTATTTTTATGCACATTTTTTGATAAAAAGTTGGACATGTTTGTTTGCTTTTGAAGTTTTTTTGTTTTTCCTTTATACTGATTGTATTCATAGAATGGTGAAGGGATAGTGATGTTGTATTTTTATTTAATCAGGAATAATTTTGATCTTTACAAATTAGAATAACTGTCAAATACTTCTTTTATATGTAATATTTAACAAAAATACTGAAATATAAAAGTTACTCTTTTTTAGGCCAGCTATTACAGGAATTGCTCAATTTTATCAGTTTTTTTATAGCTCATAATAATTGACATTTTCAATTTTGATTATATCTTGTTATTTTTTAAATTATATCTTTTTATTTAAATTATAGCTTTTCTGTAGTTAAAAAAAAGAAAGAAAGAAAAGTGATATCTTTTTGAGTCAACTACCAGGATTTCTAAAATCTGAATAATAACTGTTATATGAAGCTTTTTAAAAACAAGCTATTTCTCATATATTTTTTTAGATTTTTCATAAATAGAAAAAATAATCCATTATTGTTATAAAATATAGTTAAATTTATGAAATTTTATTTGAATATTTTTAATTAAAGTGATAGATTATAACTTCTAAAAAAGGTATCAATCTAATTGTCTGAGTATTTAAAATTTCTTATAAATCGTATCTTAAATCATGAAAATAAATTATTATTTACTAGTAAAACTTCAATTTGAAAAAAAAAATTGGATTACTTAATGTATGGAATTATTGATGTAAATTTATTTAGAAAAGTTGAGATTTTATAAAGATATGGTGGAAAAAATTCATTTAAATTTTCTTTTGAAGGATTTTTTTTTAATTAACCACAACTGTTGATTGTAATTTAATCCAAATACTTTTGTGTGGTTTTTAAATACAGCTAAATAAAGCTTTAAATTAGTTTTATATAGCTTTTAATTTTCTTGCAAACAAAGATAAAATATTGTAGTTGTTAAAAAATGAATTTGAGATTTTGATGAATTTTCATTCTCGACTTCTCTTAGTCTGAATTATGTTAATTTTTATGCAAGTGAAGTAGTGCACACTAATTCAAAAATATAAAAAGCTAAATGGATTATATTTGGAACATTTTATTCTTGGTATTGAATTGCAATTATAAAACTGTATCAAATTTTAGAATAAATTAGTCAGTGAGTAGACTATCCATATATCTAAATCTGTTGAACACAATTCAAAAATGTACTATCTAGATAAATGAATCCACTTGTATACTCATAGCATCTCAATTTTAGAACTTTACCAAATTTTGAACCTAATTTAAAATTTTTTTATATCTGCATAAATAATATTATCTTTAGTTATATCTTCAAAGTATTTTCTTTTTGTTTAGCGTTTATTAAATTCTTTACCCACGGAGAGCTTGCCTGATGTGTGTGCTGCTATTGTTAGAGCCTCTCATACAGAAAGACTACAAATACTAGATGCTGTTGACTTAGCCGAGAGATTTAAAAAAACTCTTCCACTGTTAGTGAGACAGATTGAGGTGAAAAGCATATTTAAGAAATAATATATTGAGTTAAAATTTAAGAATGTTGTTTTGTTCTTTCTAATAAATGTTGCTTTTTATTTCAGAGTCAGTAAGATATCAGGGTTTTTTTTAAAATTATTTTTTTAATATGGATGCATTGTAATTACATTATACTAGCTACCTTTGGCAACCACTTGTCTTGGCGAGATTATTGGTTGTTTAAAATTTCAATCGAAGATGTTGTACAACCATGTCCCATCAATGGCTTTCTCAGAAAAATATTTTTAAATTTCAAATTTTGATTGACACATAATTATTTTAAAAACCTTTTACCTTTCTACAATGATCTATGCATTTCTCTATTATATATATTAATCTAATTATACCAGGAAAGAGCAATAATATTTTTAAATGGACACACTTTAAAAACATTTTGCCATTGCTTGACTCTAAAGTTAAACCTTAATTGTAAATACAATATTTATGTGTTAAAAGTATGCTATGAACTGAAACCTACTAAACATAGAAAAATAAGCTGGCTTTTCATATTTTAATCATCAATAATAAAAAAATGGCTATTTGAAGTCTATTTGGAAATAATTGTAGCAACAATGAAGATGTTTTGAATTTTATTTCAACTATAAAATAGATTATAAAATATGCTTTAAAATATTTTTTTAAATGAAAAAAAATATTTTCGGCATTAAAAATATTAATATTTTTGAAGAAATAATGCTTTGTAATATTAGATGGTCAGAAAAACCATTTTCTACTGTAAAAATTTAAGAAATTATTGTAAAAGAAACACCAAAATTTCATTAATTTGTATCTTAATTAAAATTTTAAAAATTCGGCTGAACATTCTTTATTTCCAATTTATATGTGTAGCAAGTTTGCTTGCTCTAAATCAAATGGCTATCTTGTAGAACAATTACACCCATATGTGCACATACACTCACTTACATCATCATTATTATTAATAGCAGTAAAATTTATAATCAACATTTTATTATTGTACTAGCCGCCTTTGGTGATCTGCTGTTCTGCCAAGGATATTGATTTTATTTCATTCCATTTAAATCACTTAGATATAATTTCTTATTAGTGATATCAGACATTAAAGAAGTGCTACTTAAATGTCTTGTATATGCTATAGGCATTATATACATGAAACTTTCTAATGGAGACCAGTCCCCTAACATCATAGTGCTCTTAAATATGTGAATGTGTGGTTCATCTATCTTATAAATTTTTTATACATCTCTTAAACTTCGCAAATATCAAACAAAATCCTTTTTCTTTAACTTTCATTTGTGGAAGAAAATCATGTGATCGGATAATTGATGAAACAATGAAAATGGTTTCAACTTCAGGATTACAATATAATTGTTTGTTGGAAAATTAGGCAATAAAATATTTTTTAAGTAGTCTAAATTCAACAAAATTCACACAATTATTAAATTGATAACATTAAAAAGATAATTTTTTTTAATTTTTGGTGTGTTATAAAATAAATTTTTAGATAATAATATTTTCGGAAATTATTGCATAATATATATAATATAATATAAGATGTGCCATATTTGATAGCTGTGGGTTAAATAGTCTGGTCTTTTGAGAATCAACACTCGCACATTCATCTTTATTGTTAGATGGGACGGGTAAATTATTTTTTATATATGTAGTTGAAACTGTAATGGGTGTGTATATTTATTTAAATGAAAGAAATAAAATCATATTGAATCTTAAATGTATTTGAATGAAAATAAACTATAAATGAATTAGTTGCTTTAAAGAAAAGAAAAATGGATTGTTCTATCTGTTAAATCTATAAATGAAAGAAAATTTATTTTTATTTTATAAACTGAAGTTATCTTCAGTTTGGGAGAAACAAAGTACTTGAATCAGTTATACAATAGTTTTTTGCTATTAAATACTTTTAAATTAATTTATTTTTACATTTATCTATGTATTTTTTTTGTTGTTGTTGTTATTTTCTTCATATTTCATTGTTATTATTTTACATTGTCCAGTTTTAAGCTGTATTGAGAAATATCATAAATTTGTATATTATCATAAGTAAAACAAGAACTTTCAAGATATTTGTTGGGAATGATGCATGTATATTGCATATGAAATTATAAAAATGAAGCACTGTCCATTTAATTTAATAGTAATTTGAGTAAAATTTATTCATGTAATTGGATCAAAAACTATTTCTAATGCATTGTTCATTTTTAAGTTTCTTTATTGTTTTATTAATTAACCTTCTTTCATAGGGCTTACAGCTATTACAAAAGGCTCGAAAAGAAGACATTGGACCTTTAGACTTTACTAAAATACCTTTTCCCAGAGGTAAATTCTTTAATGATATGGATAAGGAAGATGAAATTGCAGCACTCGAAAAGAAAGTAAGGTAAGTCACTGTTGAAATAGCCAGATGTTTCATTTATGTTTTTGAAATAACTTTTATTTTTGTTCATAGGAAAGTAAATGCTCTCTTTCATTACTTTTTAGTGATGCTTTCTAAAATCTGCATTATATAATTTTTCACACTGTTTATTGTATAATATGTTTAAATTTCTTTGATTTTCTTCCCCTCTTTTAAAAATCTGTAAATTATGAATAAAAATGTTTTGTCTTGTATATGTTTCATGACTTAAATTTATATGTGCATTAAAATGAACATAACTCATTTTGTTAATTCATTTTTATAAACTTTACTACCATATTATTTGTTATATTTTTATGATTATTTATTCTCAGTAAATTTAATTGAAATAAAAATGTTTAAACATGTTTGAAAATGCCTACACAATATTAATATAGAAATTCATAAAGGTAAAAAGCAAAAAAAAAAAGAAAAAAGAAAAAAAAAGAAAGAAAGAAAGAAATCAGTAATACTACTATATTCTGTTCCTGTGATTTAGTTGATAACACCTATATGATGATCATATCTCTTGGATGGGAGAAAAAAAATAACTATTTAAATATTTTTAGAAAATATTTATAGAATTTGGTTAATATTTGATTTTATTAAGATATTGTTTGTAAAAAGATTTTGTTGAAAACATTTTTTGCACTCTTTTAATTTAAATTCTTTTATTACTTTGCAAGACATGAATAATTATATTGACTATTTTATTCATGTGGTTTTTGCTATGCATGTTGATTTGAATTGATCTACTACAGGGAAACTGACATGCCTGAACATGCTAAAAAAATTTCCCTCAGAGAAATACAGGTAATGATGATAATATATAATATTGTACTATCTTTGACACATAATAAAATACATTATTTCAATTTTATTTATTTATTTTATTTATTATTTTTTCCCCCACAGAGACTTAAGAAAATGCCACCTCACATGCCAGATCATGCAGTTACTCGGTATATTTTCACTTTTTTCTTCTTTTATTTCTTTCAAAATTTGTTACATGATGTAGGAATTATCCATTCATATGGTCTATTACTCTTTAACAGGAATTATATTGAACTCATGACTGAGCTTCCATGGTCTAAACAGTCTCCTGAAGTTATTGATATAAATAAATCCAGGTATATTCTTTGTGTTTAGAAATTTTTTTAAAAAACTCTTTTTAAAAGTTTATTTTATAATTGCTAATGTGAATAATTTGCTTCATTATTCCAAATGGCAAGCTCAGTGGGACCTTGAAACTAACAATAAACCTCATGTACAACTATGGTCTTCATTACCGAATCAAAAAGCAGAGAAAGTGTTAACCTGTTTTCGCATTGGGCGTACTAGATTCAGACATCTCCACTTGTTGCTAGGTGAACAACCATCTTTATGTTCTCAATGTGACAGTGAAATGTTTGTCCAACATCCGCAAATTTCAATGCTCAGCGTTTGCTATTTTTTTGAAACGCGAATACTTTGCTACCTTTATTACTTGACAAGACACCACATGCTCAAATTTTTGCATTTTTAATCAATCAAATTTTATGCACACATATAAACTTTTGTTAAGTACTTTTATACACTATTTGTTTTCAATTACTGTACATTGATAAGATTTTAATCCTGGTTTGGCACAGCATTGTCAAAACCATGGCTCTTGCGCCAGAAAAATCCAATCAAATCTGTGAATAATTTGCTTAATAAAATATTTGTTATTTAAACCAAATAGTTTAATAAGCAGTAAAAAAGTTAGAAATCTGTAATTGATTGTGTGTATGGAAGAAATTTAATAAAAATAATGATTAAGTTAGATCATAAATATTGCATAAACATCAAGCATTTGAGTGCCAAGGAGTGTAATAGTTCTATTTAACTCTTCTCTGACAGTTAAATTTTTGGTTAGGAAAGATGTTATGATTATTTGAATACTCTTTCTCTTGTTGTTATTTTTTAAATTTATATAATATTTTTTCTAAAATGTCGTTATACATTATTTATATATAATCAGCTGCATATCATATATTTAATTTAAATTGTTTGGATATTTATTCTTCTGAAAATAAAGAAAAATATCCACCTCAAATAACAGTAAACACATTTGTAATATAAAAAAAATATTAAAATTTATGTGTAATCTGCATTCTAGTGTTTATAATAGATTTAAAAAAAATTTTTTTTAATATCAACAAATTTATTTTGCAACATTTGTTACTGGTTGCATGATGTATTAAACTAAATGTTAGTTTTCGTTTTATAGCAAATTTTTTTGGAATTTCTAGTGAAGGACTAATTGTTTTATTATAATGATGAGTCATATTGTCTCATAGAATTATTTCAATGCTAATACATGTTTCTTGTAAAAAAAAAAAAAAAAAAAAAGATGAATACACTTGAATAATTTTTTTTAAATTTAGAATTGATTTTTTTTCCCTCACTTCATTTTTCTTCCTTTTTGCATTTGTATGTAATTATTAATATATTGTTCTGTCACTTTAGGAAAGATTTAGATGCTGATCATTATGGTATGGATAAACTGAAGAAAAGGGTTTTAGAGTATTTAGCTGTGCGGCAACTTAAAAATGCACTGAAAGGGCCAATACTTTGTTTTGTTGGACCACCTGGGGTTGGTAAAACTAGCGTTGGCCGATCTATTGCCAAGTCATTGGGGAGAGAATTTCACAGGTATGGACATTAACATACATTACTAGTATACTTGATAAATCAATTTTAAATATATCTTAAAATGTTATTTTTATCTCTCCTTATTATTCAGATTCATTAATATTAAAAACTTTTCTGAATTTAAAAATAGTCCAGTCGTCAGATAAAATGACAGGTGTTTAGTAATGAAGAGCAAGCAAAATTTTGAAAATAACAAGCCAGTAATTATTGTCTCTTGGCACTACTACTTTGTTTTATTTCATGAAGCTTGATTCCAATAGGAATTATTTTTGGGTTTTGAGAACCTGATGTCGGAAATGTATTAATTAACTTCAAAATGTTTTGAATGTTGATTTAACACAGAAATGAGCATGACTATATATTTGAAAATTCAGTTGAATAGTTTTTAATAAACTTAATTGGCTATGTTTGAATTAGAAGGATAGTTCCATTTTAGATATATTTTAAAAGTATTATTATTTTTAAAAGTTTGTTATAGTGAAATTTTGTTGCTAAGTGCTGTAAAAGATTCATTACTCAGCATTATACTTCAACAATGTTTGCTTGTTTTCCAAAGATTGAAGATTTGTAAGTTGTAATGTAGAATAATAAAGTAATGTAAAAAGCATTGTATTCAAGCAAAAATGTTTTTGAGTTGGATAGCTTCACTTTTTCTGATTAAGATGAATTTTTAAATTAAGTTTATAACTGAAGAAACTTCCAAAAAAAATCCATTTAATATTCTTCATTTGAATCTGTGTAAAACAGAGTTACTGAAATAATTTTATTGCCTTTTTTTTAGTACATCCAAGATAGCATAATTAGACTGTCATTCCACATTATAAAATAGTCCTGCAATGATCCTAAGGTATTTGTCAATAATAAGTTTTAAAAAAATCTGTTTTCAAATCAAACACTTAATTTCAATGAAATTTTCACTCTCTGTCTTCTGTTTGAATTCTATGAATAGAAATTTAACCTCAATGTATTTAAAAAAAAAAAAAATCTAATCTCCATTCCACTTTATTTCGTAGATTTCCTATTTCTATTTTGCATAAATGGTTCAGATATTCTTCTTGGTTTCAAGTCCTTATAATTTGATATACAATTGTGTGTAGTTTTATTAGAGTTGTAACTAATCAAAATTAACTGCAGTGAAATAAAACAATGTTCTTCCTGCACTTTATTTCAATTGCCATAAGAGATTTTTAAACTTAGCTTGTGAACAAGTGATACAAATTTCTAATTTTTCAAAGTAAAATATTTTTATTGAAATGATTTAATTTGATTTTGTTTATTTATCCTTTATTGACACTAATCAATTCATATATTTATATGACTGACATTTTTAATTTCATATTTGTTTTTGTTTTTTATCCTACTAAAGTTCGGTTAATTAGTGTCAGAAAAATAATTACCTAAAATGTAATAATTGATTTATTGCTTTTGTTTGTATGGCTATCTACAACTTTTAGCAGACAAGATAAGTTAGATATAGTAAAATTTTCAATCCTTGTGAATTGCTGTTTTCTTCTGAACGTTTCATAATTTGTACATTGCATTGAAGTATAATGTCCAGTTAATTTTTTTTATTAAATGGATTGAAATTTCTTAATGCGTTAATTTATTAAATTTCTTAGTTAGTATCAGTTTAGTTAGAAATTTCTTAATGTGTGTGTGCTTTAATTTATCATGTAGTAGCAATTTTAATTTGCATTTTAAATATTTTAGTGTAAAAATTAGTTTATTGAATAAAAAAAATTAGTTAATATTTATGTTTAAAATTCTTAATTTAAAATTCAATGTAGATATTTGAATTTTGTATTATATTTTTCTTTTAATATTTACCACTTTTATGTTTTTTGATTTAATGTGCTCTTCAGACTAATTTTATATATTCAATCATTGAAACATTTCATTCTTTCTTTTTCTTAAAGTGACAATATGAAATTCTTAAATAATAATTTGAAATAATTTTATACAAAATTTTTAGTTATATGCAGTTTTGGGTATGTATTTAAATCAACGGCTTTATTTTGAAAGAATAAAATAAAAATATTTGATGTATTCAAGGGTTATATACACACACACAGTTATAAGAGGGTAGTAATGAGTTTAACTTGCAGCAACTCTAATGTAAAGATGTTATTCACTATTCATAGAAACGTAAAGATGTTATTCACTGATGAAATAGCTAGGCTTAATTTATTCTTCTAAGAGACTGAATTGAACATATAGACTATCTATAATCATTATTTTATTGAACACTCAATAATTGGAGTATTCAAATGCTGAAATGTATCAACTCTTAACTCTGCATTATGTATATATGTAATTATCAGGTAATAATATTATAAATGTGCATGCTAAATATACAATAAATAGATATTTATAAATATCCAGCCATTCATCCATCAAAAAATATATGGGCTGCCACATCAAATTCACGACATCATTTCTGCACTATAAAATATATTTCCTGGAATACAGATTTCTAAGATTAAAAGTCTTATTGTAGCTGGGGCTTTTTTCTCGGCTTTCGAATTTTGATGATAATTTCTCATAATTTAATTTATTTAGAAAGAGTCAATCAAATTGTTAAATGATATTGGTTTTGATGCTGTTCAGATTTTCTTTTTAAACACAGATAATAGTAGGCATTTTTTTTATGGCTGGAAATATTATGCTTTATTCATAAAGGTTTTCAAACTTCTTGACAAACTTCAATGTAATAATAAGTTTGAACCTTCAAATTTTGAATATTTAAAAAAATCCCACTAATTTTTCCTGAAGGATATCTTTGGGCGGAGTGTGTGACCAGTCTGATATAAGAGGACACCGAAGAACATACATTGGTTCTATGCCTGGGAGAATCATCCAAGGATTGAAAACAGTTGGTGTAAATAATCCAGTATTTCTCTTAGATGAAATAGATAAAATGGTAAATAAAAATTGTTTAGTATTTGTTTTATATGTTATTATTTTATTAGTTTTAGATTTTTTCTTCATATTTAATTTTGTTTGAAAATTGTTATTTTAAAGCTATTTTGTTATATTTACAGATGTGGCAGTATTTCAGAATCTAATTTATTAGTTTTGAGAGTGATTAGCTTTCTTTTATTTAATAATTCTAAAATGTTTTACTTTTTTTATATAAATGATTAATTTTATTATTCATTTGATCATACTTAACTTATCCATGTTAATGTTTATCCAGTTTATTATTCAATGATATTCTATTTTCTATTTATTTTTGTTGTATGCCTTTATTTAAAATCTGTTATTTTTATGTTTATTTTATACTTTGCCTGTCATCATCTGTATTCAGTAGAGAGTGATATAATTTCTATTTTCAAGCATGCCTTAGTTGTTTCATATCATTCACCATGAGAAATATTCAATTTCCTTTATTTTATTACCATCTATAATCCTTAAGTTCTTTAACATTAATAAATTATTTATTTCTAAAATTTATCACATTTTTCTGAAACTTTATTAAAAATAATTAATAAAATGCAGTTGTATTTTAGAATTAAGTTGTTGAATGGCTGATTTCTAACATTTTTCTATATTAAATAAAAATTATATTGAACTTCTAATAGCATATTTAATGTATGGTGATAACGCTGCTGATGAATTGTTTTTATATTTTGCAAACTCTTATTTGGGTTTATTTCTTGGAATTTTGAAATGTTTTGTCTCTGCTGCTTAATTGGACAGGATTAGTCATGCTTACATTTATGCCAAACTTTGTTGCTAGTTTTAAGAAGTGAATTGCTGTAAAACATTTTCAGATAGAAGCGTTACACTTAATTCATGTTCTACAATGTATTTTCATAAGAGCAAGGGAAATTGTTAATATTGCTAGAAGTTTTTAAATGCTAAGATGTGATGGATTCAGTTTTCGATATTATTATTTCTGCACCTCTATTTTCTAAGTTTGCTATCTTATGCACATTTCATGACGTTTTGATTGTAAAGTAAATTTATACAAATAATAATATAAGGAAATGCCTAACATAATATACCCATGATTAAATATGTTAATCACCATTTAAAGCATAATTTTGTATTCTCTTTTTAAGAACGCATTTAATATAATAATTTCTATAACATATTTAGATTAAATTGTGAAATACTTTATTTAATATAATTCATTTCTTATTAAAAAGTGTCAATGTTTTATGAATTCTATTCAGTATATTTCTGTTCAGTATATTCTGTAAAAAAAAAAAAAAAAAAAAAAAAATCATTCACTTTTTGACTCATATGTGAGGATTTTCTTTGTCACAAGAAAATTTTTGATAGTTATCTATATTTTGATAATATCTAAACAAACAAAAAAATGTGAAAATTAAGGATGATTTTTTGTTTGGCTTTTTCTGGCGTAAGAGCCATAGTTTTGACTATGCTGCGCCAAACCAGGGTTTAAATCATATCTATGTATAAGGATGAATAACAGAAGTAATATTTGCAATATTGTAAATATGCTATATGCTATGTCATCAAATCTATTTTGTGTTATATATATATTTTTCAAAAGATAGATGTATATAAACTTAGCAGAATTTGATAACATAATTATGTTCACTACAAAATATTTTACTAAAATATACATATTCTGTTTTTCAAAATAGACATTACAGTGGAATTTATAAAGTTGAGAAGTAAATGCTTGAATTGTACTTGAAGGATCTTTGTAACATGGTTGTTTTATTATTACCTGTTATTAGATATTTGTATCAGCAAAAAAAAAAAAAAAAAAAATTCAATGAAATGCCCCCCCCCCTTCTTTCTTGCCTGCATTTCATACTATTTTTTTTAATCAATCTTTAAAATTTATATAAACTTTAAATTTTCTTTTTAGTCATATATTAAACAGTACTAAATTGTCCAAAATAAATTTTAAATAGTTTGAACAAGCATTCCAATGGGGAGAAAAATGATTAAGACATTTAAACTTCAAGTTTGAAACATTATTCTTGATAATGTTTTCACCTTAATTCATCTTTTTATTTTTAAAATTTGTGCTTTTAATTTGAGCATTGATTAATTATGTGTACACACAAAAAAATGTATTTGATGTTACCAAAATGTGCATAAACAGAAATCCAATAACTAAAATAAATTAGAAAATATTTGCAAATATTTTTGATAATTGACAAAATTATAGGGAAAAAACTATGCAAAATAAATCCAAAAGGCTTTAAAATTATTTTTTTTTTAATAATATAAGGATGGCTTTTGTGCATTAAAATACTCTGAAGTTTATTAATCTAAAACATACAATTTGTATCACTCTTTAAATAAAAATCTCTATTAGAGATAACTTATTATCCAAGGAATAATTATGTGCCAAAATAAGTACCTCTAGCTCTGAAAATCTTTCCTATAGAGTATTTTGAATGATTTTTTTTTTATCCCATCTGGCATATCTCTTGATAATTTTACAGTGATTAACTATGACATGCCTGTAAGTATAATTTTAATAATTTCAGTTTATTAATGAAATTCAAGCTAAATTTACTTTGAAAATCAATATTTGTTTGTAAATGTGACTTAATTATATAAACTGGATATTGACAAGTTATGGTTCCTCCTCTTGTATTGGGAATATTGATTTTCCTGAATTCCGGAGGATTAATAATTAATCTTTGTATTGTTGTTTCCGCTTGTTATATTGTACTGCCTTAATATTTATTAGGATATTATATTTGTTTGTAATAACTCAAAATATTTTCTTCAGAATATGCACATGCAAGTACATTTTTACCACTGATTTATAAATGCAGCAAAATATTTTATGTATATATAATGTGGGTTTATTAATGATAATTTATTATATAACTGTTATCTATGGTGTTCAATTTTTTTAATTAAAATGTGTAGTATGTGCATTAAGGTTTTTTATGTAGTTGGTTCTAATTATAGATTTATTTTAGAGTACTGGAATCCATGGTGATCCAGCTGCTGCGTTGTTGGAAGTTTTAGATCCAGAGCAAAACTGCAATTTTACTGATCAGTATCCTTTGGATTCATTGATTGCTTATTAGAAAACACAGAAGTTAGTGACTTTTGTATAACTATTGGTCATTTTAAGTGAATTATTTCTGTGGAATAAAATAATTAAAATGCTGGGCAGTTTTTAGATGCTTTTTCTAAAGAATTTTCTCGATTCTTTCATTTTCTAATGATTGAATCGAGCGATGTTTTTTATGGTTTGAATTAAGGAATTTTATTTATGGTTTGCTAACTGAATTGCAATCATTTTCTACCTTTAAAGTATAAAAGTAAAATATCAGGGAAATAGAGATAAAGAGTGATATGTAGACAGGATTGTAAACATGAACTGTTAGTGGAGTGAATGAATTTAAATTCTGTCTATACTCCCCCCCACACACATACCTGCATAAATGGTATTATACTATACATCAGTTAAAAGCTTTCTTTTTTGCAAGCCCTTTTAGTTATGATTACATTTTGAAGGTGATTAAAAACTGGTGTTTAAATGTTAAAGTAACCTGAATTTAGGCAACTTATATGACTATCTATCAACTTATATGATTATTCTATCCAAAAATAAATAACAAAAACATTCTTTGTTTTCTTTAATTTCCTTTTTAGCTATTTGAATGTACCTTTTGATCTTTCTCAAGTACTTTTTATTGCAACAGCTAATACTATTAACACAATTCCGCCAGCATTGTTGGACAGAATGGAGGTAAAATGATTTTTTTTTGAATTTTATTTTGTCAGTTATATTTAGAAATTTCTGTGAATTCAATGTGATGAATGTGTCATTTTTTTTCGCCCTCCTAATCCAGATTATAACTGTACCTGGTTATACTCATGATGAAAAAGAAAACATAGCTCGTGATCATTTAGTTCCTAAACAACTGAAGGAACATGGTCTTACTCCAGATGTACTACAGTTTACAGATGAAGCCATAAGAACTATCAGTATGAAAATTTTATTTGCTTTTTAAACTATCATATTCATAATTGTATCACACACTTTTGAAATTATTCAAATATTTAATATGTTCAAATTAATTTATATTTTTATAGTTATTTTAGTATTATAAATTGAAAACTGGGAAAACAAATGTAAATTTAAAAAAAAGAAAAGAAAATCTTTTATACCATTTTTTAGAACTATTGCATTCTTATTTTTATTTGTGTTTTTTGTCATTGTAAGTAGTTAAAATGATTTGTTAATAATTACTTTTTCACAGATAAATATGAATTTTTCTCATTGGTACTTTCATTTATATTAGTGCCACAAATTGAAGAGGGGTTTAAATTTTAGTTTTTAAAAGTATCCCTTTGCATTTTTGGATTCCTATATGTTAGGTATGTAAATATCATTATAATAATCTCTGAGATTTATTTAAAGTTATATTTATCTGTTATATTTAAAGGCAGACTATTTTTGTGTAGAAGTTGGACTATATTTGAAGTGTCATGCATTTTTAATAAAATAATTGAGGAGATTACAATTTTTATATTATGCATTATAAATGATTATTCTTGCAGTTTCTAAATACACAAGAGAGGCTGGTGTTCGAGGATTGGAAAGGAAGATAGGTGCTGTGTGTCGTGCAGTTGCTGTAAAGGTTGTTGAAAAGCAATCATCCATTCTTAAAGAAAGTTCTGTTGCGGATAATCAGAAGAGGTATTCAAGAGAAGAAGTTCCACAAGAGATTGGGAATTTAACCTTGAGTCCAATACCAACACCCCCAGAGCTTCCTTTTATTTTGGATGCAGAAGCTGTTATTGATATATTAGGAGTTAGTATATATATATATGTATATATTTTAGTTTCAATTATTAATTACTTACTTTAGTTATTAATTACTTTGGACCATATATTATGTTGAATGATCTGGTTTTCCTAAAATCTATTCTTTTGTAAAGGAATTTGCAAATTTTCTTATCTTTTTTAAAGTACTTAATATTTATTCCCCCCCCCCCTTCTCCTTTTAAGAAACACTCATTTTTAATTCATTTATACCTAAACAATGATATTGTTAGGTTTAATTGCTAATCAGAATAAGAAGCCGATTGCTATGAAAGTATGTTCAATCTATTTCAAATGAGACAAAAATACATTCTAAAAAAAGCAGGTGAAATTTTTTTCTGTTTTAGGGGGGGGGGGGTGTTTTTTTTTTTTTTTTTTTTTGTCTTTATTTTATTATACTGATGTTAAAAATCTGAATTTTTAATAATTCATTTTAAACCTTCTTAAATGTAAAAATTATAGTTTACAAGCATGGTTAATGCATTTTTTGTCAATAACTGTGAAATTATATCTGTTCCTTTCAATTTAATTCACTAACACATACATGATTCCACTTTATACTTTTGAGTTGCATTAGTGTAATATTTTTCATAATGGCTAGATAATTGAATATACCAGCATCTTGTAAAATTTCAAATCATTTGACAAGTTAAAATAGCTGAGTTTCAAGAAAAGCAGCAAGAAGGGTAAAAAATAACTCTAGAAATACTTTAAAATTTTCATAGTTTCTATAGAAGATAAAAGAAAGTTACATTTGTCTGTTCTGCTATAATTTAATTTTCGAATGTGAGAGTTTTGTATTTTTCCTTTATAATTTTGTAAAATAAATTATACACTTACCTCAAATAATTGATGTATTTATTTTCATTTACATATATTAAATATGAAATAATTAAAAATCTGCCTCTCTCTAATTATAAAAGATATTTGTTCTCTTATATAATATATATTTTACTTTTATAGACACCTATATTTGACAATGAGATTACAGGACGTCTAGGCCAGCCAGGTGTTGCAGTTGGATTAGCATGGACATCTGCTGGTGGCCAAATTATGTATGTTGAAGCTACAAAAATTGAAGGAGATGGACAGTTGATACTTACTGGTCAGCTTGGTAGTGTCATGAAAGAATCTGCTCAATTAGCTTTGAATTTAGTTCGTTCACATCTTTATGAGGTAAATTTGATACCTTGATTTTTTTTTTATATAATTTAATTCCTGAAGCACTTTATAAGCCATAGCGATATTTTTGATTAGTGTAAATAGGAATCTGCAAAAACTTCATTTATATACATAAGAAGAAGGGACATTTTGATTTAATTCAAAAATTGACCCATTTGCTTTGTTTGGTATTTCTTTGTTTCATCATTTGCATGAGTGTCATGAACATTCAATTTATTGTGGGCCTGGAAATTTGAGTAAGATTCGTAAACTAGAAATTATCAATCCAAAAATTTGAAATTCGTAAACTAGGGTGTAGTTTCCATCATCTGACTGCTTATACAATTAATTGTAACCTCTTGATATTACTTCAAAATGTGATCTCAATCTAATTTTAATGAAACTGAAAATGGCAGGTAAAGGAGTTTTTCAAATAGTTTTTACCATTTTCTAATATCAGAATGTTTCTTAATAATAATTTAACATTGAATCTGTCTATATTTTTGATTTGATTTTTAATTTTTTTAACAAGCTTTAAGTACACTTTTAAAATGTAGATAAGAACCATTTTATTTTTTTTCTGTATAGTATGGAATAAAAATTAGCAATGGTACAGATTTGATGGAAAACACTGACATTCATATTCATTTTCCTGCTGGTGCTGTTGGTAAAGATGGACCTTCAGCTGGTGTTACTATTTTTATTGTATTAGTTTCTTTGTTCACTGGACGTATAGTCAGGTCTGATGTAGCAATGACTGGTGAAATAACTCTCCGTGGCTTAATTTTACCTGTAAGTAATGAATAAATGTTTTTCTAATTTATGATATATTGTAAAGTGACTTATTTAAAGGATTAATTTCATGTTTTTTATCTCTTAATTGTAATATCAGAAATTTTGTCCATTTAAAAAAGCTCTCATTACTTGTTTTATCTTGCATGTTTGATAATTCTTCATTTCTAGTGGTGAATATTTTTAATAGTTTAGTAGACAAGGAAAATTGTTTACCTTGTCAATCACTTTTGTCTCAATGTAATGTTATGGTGAATAACTTATCACTTGCTGATTATTATTAACTAATCAGTCATGTTAGCTATAATATATATTCTTGATTGTTTATAAGGTTGGAGGAATAAAAGAAAAAGTACTTGCTGCCCATAGAGCAGGTATGAGAAGTGTAATCTTGCCTAGTCGGAATGAAAAGGATCTAGCTGAAGTTCCACAATCGGTTAAGGTGGAGTATAAAATTTATTAAAATCCTGTTATTTAAGGAAGAAAAGGAATTGTTATATATTTTGCTATATAAATTATTGTAACATTGTTATTGTATTTTCTGTAGTAATATGGTTAAAAAATTAACGATCATTTAACAGAAAAATAAAAACTTTTATTTCGTAGTGTATAATGGTCAATATTAATGAAATGTAGACTGTATTATAATTATATATTAGAAAATTAAATCAATTTACAGTATTCATATTTTATTTCACAGAAGTCTTCTTAGTAAAAAAAAAGTTTTTTAAGTATTGCAAAAACAATTTTCGAAATTTCCTTACAATACTTAATTTTAGAAACATTTCTTTTTTGCAGAATGACATGAATATTTATTTATGTTCACATGTGGATGAAGTATTGCAAGCAGCTTTTGATGGTGGCTTTGTTATATCTTCAAAACCATCTGAACACTTAAAAAGTAAACTGTGATAACACATTCATGACCTATTTCTGTTATATAGATTATTTGGCATGTGCTGTTGATTTTTTTTTAATCTAAGAGACAAATGTAAAGAATGTTTTATATTTAATATCTAATTTACAAATTTTATTGTATTGTCTTTTATGTTTAAATGACTAAATCTTTGATGTATATTCTGCTGTACATAGTAAAATTTATTTTAAATAAAATATATTGTATAAAATACAACAGTGTATATGAGTTTTCAATCTCTATCACAAAGAAGTAAGAAATGATGACAAGGTTTTCTTTTGTCGTCTTGCTTCTTGCTCTTGATTTAAAATCTGTACCAACAAGCCTTTCTTTTTCTTCTTTTTACTGGAAGACATTTGTGGTTTCACATTTTTCTTCATTATTTCTGATGTGAATTGAGTTTTTCTTGTAATTGATGATCCATTATTTGGATTGAAAGTATCCATTAATTCGGATGTTGATACTTCAGAAGGAACTTCATTTTGAGATTTTACATCTTGATTATTCACCACTCTAGAATTAAAAAAAAATAATAATAATAATTACCCCTTTCATAAGAAATAGATTGCATTAATTATCTTTGTACAGTATATAACAACTTCATGCTTATTGGAACACCACATTCAATAGCTCAGGCCGTAAGTGCTTACACAGACCATGTAAATGAAGTGGCTAATTTAATAATATCTCAGTATCGGAAATAAAATTTTAATTAGTGCTTTATATGAATAAGTATCAATTTGTACAATCATATACTTGTCAATAGATATTTTTGAAAAAAATTGTATATAAATTTTTCTAATTGATTGTATGTCTCCTGACACAAGTGTATGTGTGGGAGGGGGGAACACCTCAGACGTGGGTTTGTTCTTGCCATCCTGGAGGGTATACCAATGGTATGAGACAGGTAGATGATATGATAACAGGACATGCCACCTACAGGAGGCATTATAGAAAGGCCCATAGGATTTAACTATTCATTTTCTTCTGTGTGCTTTTGAGTTAAATCAGTTGTTTTATGATTACCCAACATTGTGTGTGTATTTGTATTTTATGTTTCAGTAATTTTTAAAATATTTAAAACTTCTTAAAGATTGAACTTTATAATATATTCAAATCAATACTGATTCCTTTTAATATAAAGCATTTCCAAATGAAATGAGTTGATTATAAATTTCTGTTGTTTGTTTGTTTGTTTCTTATGGCACTTGCCACTGACAAGCCCACTGTTACGAAGACAGCGATTTAAGCCTGAGGGGGACGTCTCTTATTTTTTATAGCAGCGCCAACTAGGGCCAAGAGTACGACTTTGCCACTCACGCATCACTCATTCGCTTGCACAACCCCTTTTTACAGGAGGGCACTTGAAATCGAAGCTGAAAAATTTTCCTTTTGAACTTCTCGCTACCAGATAGAAGATAATCAATTTAAATCTTAAAATTTTTTATTCATTATTCTTCCAATCTTAGTTTTTATTTTCATTTACCTATTTGAAAGGAATTTGACTTAAAATGCTAATCTAAGTTATCCATTATTATTTTAAGTGTTCCACCAGAAATATACCTCATTCAGAAAAATTATACTAGACAACATGAACTAAAAAATAACATAAAACTGCAATTATTGAATAATTTTTAAAATTTTACACACAGTTATAACAGATTCAACTACAGAAATTAAACTTAGTATGTCCACCAACACACATTTTAATGTATCTTCAAACCGCATTTATAATAATCTAGATAAATACTTACAGTTTATTTTGAATTTTTTCCTCTATTGGAGTTTTTATAAATAATCCAGCATTTAAATCTCCCTTCTTCAATTTAATTTTTGGTGTTGATGTGTTGATTGGCACGTCTTGTTCTTTTGCACTATATTTTTTCAAGCCAACAAATGGTGTTCTTTTTTTGCAGATATTGCAAGTATAAATCTAATGATGGAAAAATAATTTTATGCACAATACCTCAAATAAAATGAATAAAGTATTGACTTGTACTTAATAATTGGAGAAGTAGGAATATAAAAATTCTACAGAGATAAAAACTATAAGGAAGGTATTTAATTATCAAAGTTTATGATTTCTTTGGTATTACTACATACTTTACTAGACAGACTGAGGCATTTGCACAGAGGTTAATTGTACTCTTCAAACTTTTACATTTTATGTTGTTTGCATACATAAACAGCAGTAAGTATTGTCTGGTTAATAATAATAAACTTATACAACAGCTTTTATATGGAGTGCATAGTGGGAAATCGATGCAAATTTAAGCACAATCGTAGATGCACGAGTATATTAACCCACATATTTTCGAAATATAGAATTTTTTTCTGTTTTATAATAAATGGTAGTTTTTATAGAAAAATATGTTCTTTGACAAGAAACTTTTCATTTGTTAATCAAAATATTCTAATATGATATGACAATCACTTATTTAATTGGTAACATTATCCTTGTATTAATTATTACTTAAGATATTCTGAAAATTTGAATGTAGTCATGTAATCAGGAATAGTCAAGACAAAAGAAAATAATTCAGCCTTCTCTGAGTGCTTTATGCTATTATGGTAGTGTATTACCAATTTCTTATTTGTGTACTGTAATGTAGTGTGCTGAAAATACTGTTCTTGTGTACACTTTGTCTGTGTCTTTATGTTACTGTGTAGAATAAAGCATGGTTATTTGTTACTGAGCCTGTTGGACTTGCTGCACTGAACCATTAATTTTCACATTTTGGATTTTCCATAAGATTTGATACCAGAATTACGATAATGGTTTATCCATGCACAGTATTGACGATATCTCAAACAAAAATGGCAGAGAATGTTGAGTTGATTGCAAAAATCCAATGGAAACTGCGCAAGTGAAAATGCTTGAATATTTGCAATGAATGACAAGTGACTTTTCTTTGTCCTGTCACAGAAACTATAGAAGGCCGGCAGAGCTGAAATCACTCTATTTTGAGTTAGTTAACCAGTCTTGTAATTAAGAGTAGCCAAGATTGATGGAGTAATTGTCACTGAGTACAAAGAAATTAAAATTCCTTAAAATAAGAATTCTATATTTAATCTGTGTTTTAAAAAATGTGTAACATTTGCTTATGAAAACCTCTGTGTTTAATTTTAAAAAATATAATTAAGCTAAAAAATTTTCATAAGAAATATTTTTTAAGAGAAAAATTCTTTTTAAAAGAAAAATGCAAAATGTCTGTTAAAAAGTAAATAGGTCGGAAATTCAAAGTTATGCAAGATATGCAGGTAGGCAAATAGGAGAATTTTTAATAAATATTTACATCTAGAATTAAAATTTGGAGGATCATTAATCTGAGCTATTTATGCAACTTATCATACCAGCATGTTAAGGTTACATGCACATGACAATAAAATAACCTAAAGTTCTGAATTTTGTTTTACATTAACCCAGAAAATATTGTCAAACAGGAGATAAGTTCAACTAAACCAATTTATTTTATTATGATTCTACTCGTTGAAATTTGCCATTTACCTGAAAGATTTCACATTTACTTCAATTGATTTTCTATTAAATACAATAAGTCCTAAAATTTTTAAATATTAAAATAATAATTTTTTAAAAATTCTAAAAAACTGATTGAAAAATTTAAATGAATGAAAGATGCATTTCTTACAATTTTGTTTGTTGAATTTCTATATTTCTTCAACTTCTTTTTCTGTTGGTTATTTAGTTTCCATGGTTGCTCTTTTTCCCATTTAATAAGTTTCTTGATGTGACGATTTGGAGATGGGATTGGCTGGATTCGTACTTTGTGATTCAAATGCTTGAATAAACTGCCACAATATTTGCAATAACTATGAGGCTTTGCAAATGAGCGAGACACTGATAAAAAAATTATTTCTAGCTTTTATATAATTAAAGTAGCATGTCAAAATTATAATAATTAACCATGCAAAAGATTTATTATGATTATTTTTATAATAAAATCTTTTTTCCTTAAAGGAATTATAACTTCTTACAGAAAATCGTTTTTATTATATTTAATAGTAATGATATTAATATCTCCAAAGAGGGTTTCAAAATGTTTTGACACATTAGGAAAAGAAATATTTTAAACTCAAACCTGTTTTGTACCATTGAGAGAGTTATTAAAACTTTCAAAATATCTTTTTAGCCTCTATTAAATAATTATATAACACAGTTTAATAAAGCTATTAAATAAAATAAAATGCTGTTTGTAACAATTTTTTTAAAAAATTATACTTACACAATTGATTACCTATGTGCCTGTTTAGTGTTGACCTAAAAAAAAAAAAATGCTTAGCAAGTATATGTAAATGTTCAAAAATATTTGTATTATGAAATGATATGTTCTAAAAAGTATACATTTTAGAATATATTATTTATATCATATGTGAATAATTTTACAATATATGCAAATTATTTTACTTTTTGCAAGCTTCACTTGGTTATGATAATAAATCATACCATAGGAGTATCACATTCATTTTGAAGTATATAACTGTAATGATTTTTTAATTGTGACAGTGTATAGCAACATATAAAATTAAATACACCAATATTCTATAAAAAAATATATAATAAGTAAAAATTTCTCACTTTTTTTAAAAATAAAAGTTCCTAGTTTCCTAAACTCAATATTCAGGAAAAAATTTTATTCAATCCCACAATTATCCGCAATATAGGTTATATATTTATATATATATATAAAAAATAAAGATAGCATTGCATTTATTTGCTAAAAGAATAAAAATATTAAAGTTCGATAGCAACTTAAATTTTGCCAAATGTACATAATAGATGAAATCATAAGATTTGAATAAATTCTATTAAAAATCTTCAGAGAAACGACAAATATATGATTTATTATTGCAAAAGAATTCTGTAGCATCTCAATGGTAACTATAAAGGGAAAAGAATAAGTTCTTACTAGTTAAGAAAATTATATTTTAAAAAGAGATCCAAAAGGGAAATGAAAATAAAATTCATGACCCCACTCCTCCAAAAAAAATTCTACTCAGGGTTATAACTGCTACTTTGATTCAATATAAGTTGAATCAAGGTAGTGGATATATCAAACAAAAAGAAATGACTGGAATATTTTATTATGATTTGAAATAAAAGTACATATTACTAAAACAAGATCATATAGCAGTCATTATATAAATTTATCTTTTACAAAAAAGTTTTTTTTTTTTAATTGAAGAACATTAAATCAATATTCATCTACAAAAAAGAAGTTAAAAAAAAAACCCAACCTATTTAGCAAGATCACATGACCAGCTGTTAAATAGGTGGACTTAATTTGCTACAGTTCCTACAAGCAATTCTACATTTCTCCAAGAATCATATTCAGTACTCATGCTTATTTATTACTCTTTAGTGGTAAATTTAGGCATTTTACAGCCCCAAACAAAGCACATTAAGAGGCCTTTTTTTTTTTAAAAAAAAAATATCTTATGCCTTTTTAACTTTAACGACTTTAAATATATGTATATGTTTATATAAATATATATATGTTTCTATAAATTTGTTTTTCAGTTTAGTCAATGATTTCCTTACTTATATATAAAAATATTTAATTATTACGGTAGATTACAAGGAAATAATTTCAAATGAATATAACATTATTAAGTAACATATTATAACTTTGAAATTAATTACATCTTTATTTAATAATTCGATGAAAACACATTTTTTATAAATATATTTATTTGGCAATTAGATTAAAAACATTTTTTAATCAGTCAACATACAGCTCTTTCTAGCTTGGCAGCTTTTGTTGTCTGAAGATCTTTAACAAATACTTCCTTTCTCTTTTTAAAACTTTCCCCCACTTCTTTCTGAGATACTAACATGTTACTTATTGCTATGCAAAAGAAACATCTGACCAAATATCAAAAAGATATATAAAAAAAATATGTTCATTGCATATCTGAAGAACATTTCTCAGAGCAATTTAATTTTCAAGGTAAATTCTACAAATATAAGTAGTTTTAATAATTGTTTAAAAATTCATTCAAGAATTATAAATTACATAAGTTCTACCTTTGTCATATAAGTTATTTAAATTAATTACTGTACTTACACAAATGATATATACAAATTATAATTAAAATGTATCAAAAATAATCTTATCTACAAACGAGACTTTTTTCCCCCTTACTAAAGTAAACACTATAATGTAAAACTTCTTATAACAGATTTATATCAATGATAGAAATAATGATTTCATGCAATAGTTGGATTAAAGTGCTCTTGAAGACATAAAAATACTATATAAAATTGGAACTGACATAAAAGTTTAATTATTGTACTAAGCTTAAAAATAATTTTTTGCATACATATCAGATAACTGAATATAGATTAACAGAAGGTTTGAATTTTGAAGAAAATTTCAATTGAAATTTATTTAAAACTAATAGCAACAACAAAAATAAATAAATAGATTGCAGATAAAAAAAATGAAAGGAAATAAAATATAAAAACTAAATAAACCAACTACAGTTTATGAAATTTGAAAGATATTACTATAATTAAGTTTCACAAGTTACTGAAATTTATATTATTATTTTGTTTATTTGTAGCAAATATTTCGCATTAGCAAGATTTGTTGAGGTTGGCTTCTAGAAAATTTTTAAAAAGTATTCACTACATACATTTTCAAATATGAAGAATTTGTATTAAGTAAATATATATAGTTACTAACCTATCAATACAATATCAAGCTGTGAAGCAGAATCACTGCTTTATAAAAGACCAGACTCAAAAATTTAGCAAAAGTTAACATGATTTAAAAAAAAAAAAAAAAAGAATAATTTCACTTGTATGTATTTGCACATTCACAAATATCAAAAAAGTTACATAGTAGTATTTTATATAAAGAGATAATTAAATTAAAACATGTTGCTCCAATCAAAATGATTAAATGATATTCATTTTAGATAATTGAGAATTTTATATACATTTTAGACAAATTAAGAAAATTTGGTATGGACCTTAACTTACACTTGATTGTGGAGAAATAAAATAACAGGAGTTCAAGCAATAGCAGAAATGAAAAATTTAACACTTTTTTGTTGATAAATATCACGCCCAAAATCTTTTACTAAAAGACAGTATTAATATGAAGCACGATACACAATCGAGATTTCTTTATCGAAATCATTTAAATAATTTTTACTTACATGTAGTATCTAGATGCCGCTGGACAAGTTGTAGATAAAGCATTTGCTGCTGTATGTAAGAAAACGGCAGTTTCCACAATTTCGGGATCATTCACTTCATCCATCATTCCGAAAAATTATCCCAGTTTAAGATAATTTCCTTAAGTTAAACAATAAAAAAAGTGAATGATAGTAACTATTATTATACAGTTGAAACTGAATGATGATATATGTTACGAAACGAATATCTACCTGTAAAAGGAAGGCAGGAATGGAGGTTTGTTTTCGGAATTCTTAGCTTGTGCCGGGTTACAAAATCAAAACGCGAATACCACAAAAAGCACCATGTATTTTGTTTACACCACAACAGTCTGTTATAACATTTTGATTGGTTGATTGACGAGTGCTGCGGAATTTAGAGTGGGGGGGGGTTAAATCTAATTACTGCTAATCTCTGCACGGCTCTCTCTGGTAGACACTGCGTGAACCGGTATGTGCAGTAATGGATTTTTTTTGGGGGGGGGGAGGGCGTACTGATGCATGAGCGGCTACATGCAGAAGTGCATCTTACACGCCCAAAATGATATTAGCCAATCTGCATTCAGAGTGAAACTGCCATCTGTTGATTCATTCCAGTACTAGTTGATTGAAGAATATGTTGCGAGACATCTGTCTGAAACAAACGCTGATCACACTTACCACAAAATTGTATAGCTTGCATAATCAAAAACATTATGCGTTAAAAAAAATAGTTCAAATATCAACAACAAAAAAAATTTTAATGTCGGGTTTACACTCGGCAAGTAGGCAGCGCATGCGCAGAAAAAGACTGATTTATGTCACAATTTCATGATAGATTCAGGCATTCCATGCTTGGCCATTAATTGCCATTTTGGCGTCCCTTAATTTTTCTTTTCCCTTGCGTATCTTATTAAAATAATGAGTATTTACACAATCCCCCCCCCCCCTCCAAAAAAAGGGTCAGCATACCTAAATTTAAAAAACTATAAAAAAGAAATGGCAAATAAAACGAAGAAAAAGAAACAAACTCGCATCAGAAAGAACAAAAAATGTCGGAATTAATCTATAATTAGTGATCAATTTTTTTCACGCCAAAAAAAGAACAAAAAAAAAACCTACCAAATTTTTACAAACGCATACGCAGTAAGGAAAAAAACATGCAATATAGCGGCATGTTGTTGTCCCGTCAGGACAATTACTTGTCATCGACCGAATAGTATTTTTGTCTTACAACGCATGCGCTGCCTACTGGCCGTCTTATAACTGGTCGAGTGCAAACCTCGTCAGGGAGCTGGCACAACAAATTTTATTCCTTTGTGTGACATCACCTTCTTATTTCTGAATCAAAATTGTATGCAAATATAGTTTACAGAATGATTTTCAGTTATTTCCAAATTCATGAAATTTTCTATTTCTATCGCATTTCCGCGAAGTAATTCATGTTAGATCTTCAGTCCTTTGCACCCAGCTTCAAAAGAGAAACGTTTAAAATACCTGGAGATAAAACATGTGCAAGTTTAACTACCAGAGAATATTAATACATTCTATAAATAAATCAAGCAATTTATTTAAGGTAACAGAAAGCCTTTTTACCAAAAAATTTTTTCTTGCAAATAGCAATATTAAAAGAAATGATAAACTTCTTTTCATATTGCTTTATAATATTGATTTCAACAAAAAAAAAAAAGTCAGTTTAACAAACAGCATTATTTTTATATTAAAAAATGATATCTTTGCAAATGCTTATTCAGATCTTGATTCATATTAATTCTCATAGTGTACATATATGAAAGTAAATACAAAAAAAATTTCAAGGCTCTATCTTGAACTGAGGAAAGGCCTTGCAGAACAAAGTACGAAAAAATGTATTTAAAATTTAATTTTATGCTTCTACAATATAGAACTCTAATATCTTAATATGTTTCTTTCCAACTTAAAGAATACTCAAAAACACTATTTTAACTCAATATGATTGAATCCATTCTTTTTAACCAGTGTAATTAATATTTTTGCACAATATTAATTACACTGGTTAAGACAATTATTCTGTTTAACCAAATTCATTTAATCAAAGCTTTATATATTCAAAAACAATTAAAACACAATACACTTCTATAAAATAATAATAATCAATTAAAAATACTATCTTTATACATAAAAAAAATGTTCCAATATCTTCTTAATTTTATTTTAGCACAATTTAGGTAGTTCAATTCTTTTATTGCACAACTTTATACTTCACTGATTTTATTTTCAATATCCTCAACATAGTTTGATGGAATAGAGATATCTTCAATTTTATATGCAGTATCAGCATTCAAAACGCCTGTATTTTGAAATCTTGCACAAGTATCTGCAGATGGCTAATTTTCTGAATTGTTTTCACTAGTCTGCTATCTCTTTAAAACATTGTCTTAGTAATTAAAGGTTGTTCTCAATTAAAGAATGAATAAGAAACAACAAAATATCAAACATTATTAAAAAAAAACATTAAAGCAAACAAAACATTAAAGCTTTCAAATAAAAAAAAAAATCTTTGTTTAAAAATTACTATTGGTCTAGAGAAGTTAAGAGTATTAGTTAGATAGAAATGATAATTCAAAGAGAACACAGAACAAACTGAAACCATTTGAGTAATGAAAGATAACTATTTCACCTAGGGAATTGATTTATCCCAAAACTTTTCTTAATTAATTAAATTTCAAGAATGGAAAATTGCTTCAAAATGAAAACAATACTAATCATGTCTCCTTAATTTGAGATTGACAACTTCAAATATCTTTATAACTATATAGAAGTGAAATCTAAAATTTGGTGTGAAGCTTTCTAACTGTATGAACCATTAAAAAATGCAAAATAAATAAAGGATTTTCACTTTATTTATTCATTTTTATGATAGGTTGTATTTTATTACTGTGCAATCTCAATGAAAAATTGCATGTTGCCCTAATAGCTCACGAATGCAATATGTACAAGAAGTAACATATAGTGCGGTTTATAAAAAAAAATGTTTTATGTAATGCACAATAATAGAAAAAAAAAGAAAAATAAAACTTTTCTGAGAGACATATATATTTTTGAAATACAGATAACATTTGAGGAGAAAACATTTAATTGTAACTATATCTATGCATAGAAAGCATCTTGCAGAATTTAACATTTAAAGACTCCCACCCACCAAATCTTTAGCAGAAAATCTGGTACTGTATGAAAATATTTGTTGTTTTAATACTGCAATAAAATATAAATTCAATTTTCTTATTATATTTTTTGAAAAGGCTACTTATATTATGTTATAAATGTAAATAAAGAGCAGATTATAGCAAAAATATATTTTATTTCAATAATATACATATGAAGAAAATCCACATCTTAAATTTATATTTTATTTGTAAGAAACATCTACAAATTATAAAACAATACATTTTGATTGACTAAAATTTCTGCAAAATTTCTGAGTATAGTATTACAAATAAACACAACAAATTCAATACATAACATTTAAAGTAATAAATATCTTGGTCTGGGCACACAATCCATAATTACTTTCATTAAATATTTTATGACTAGTTAATGGAAAAAATTTGTTGCACATGATTAATATTTACATGAAATGTTGAAGCTGGTACATTGAAAATTAAATAAAAAAGCAAATAACCATCAATCTCTAACAAAATTTACAATATACTTAATAAGATTTAAATGAAATACATAAAAGTCATTGAATCACTATTTATTAAGATCAGTACAAAATTCATTATTACATTCATCATATTATCTATTAAAATTTTCATTTAAAGATGAAAAAAAATCAATACTGTTTCAATATGTTTGAAGAAAACAAACCAACATGTTGCAGATTTATGCAAATTCAAAGATTAATTATCCTTCTCAAATAGAAATGCTACAAATAATCATTACATTTGTCAAAATATTACAATTAGATAATGCAGATGCTATAAAATGCTACCAGAAAAACTTGTCATGCAATCAATTAGAGTGTTATCACATTTTATACGGTAAATTCTGCAGTAAATTTTTCATCCCTATCCATTGTGATGCTTTCATCTCTATCCAAATTAGAACACTAAATCCCAAGATGATCAAAATTGCATTTCATTACTACCAACAAAGTAAGCAGAAAAATTGAAGCTATACAAATTACATGAGTAAAATCAAAATTCTATAGTTCCAATCAAATCACAAGTTAATGAAGAGGAAAATTCTAACATTTAAGAGTTTGGATGAATGAGACTTTGCTCCAAATTACTAGCAATAATCAACATTCAATCCCAGAAGAAATAATAGCATATATGTATAGAGAAGGGTTTAATGACATCGACAAATTGAGAACAAATACTTGATAACCAAACAGGGCAGACCCCAATTTCTTCCAGGGAATGAGTAAAAAATTATGCATGGCCTAGACTTCTTTGTTCTTCCCAAATTTTCTTCAATTCATCAGGATCTTCAAAACCATGAGATGCAATGACATTACTGTACCCTTCTTTGCTATACGGTTTTCTCCAAAAATAAAAATGTTCATTATGAAACGGAGAAATTCCACATTTCTTTGCAACTATGCCCAAATACACATCATCAAACTTAAAATGTTGAGTAAACATACTGGTATAGAACAGATCTTCCAAAGCAGGATAAGATACTACATAAGCTCCAGCAGTAACATAAGGTGGATATTTTGAAAATGGATATTCAGCCAGCGATATATACCATTTACTTGATTTATGTCTCATGGGAGATGAAAAAAATACATATCCAGCAAGAAGTCGACCATCAAATGCACTTAAAACTGGATCAAATTCCGAAAGTTTTCGAATATTAGAACTTCCATTCTTTCTTAGAGTTTCAGAAAAATTCTCTTTGGAATAAAAGTTAACCTTATGTTTATTAGAAAGACTTTGACTCATATCTCGTTTCTTTCTAAACCCAACTCTTTTGTTAAAAGGATTTCGAATGAATTTCAATAAATTTTTGGTAGATACATACATATCATCATCAACAAACATAATAAATTGAGCTTTAGGACAATTCTGAACAACCCATTTAAAGCCCATCATTGTTTTTATGGTGTTATTGTAATATCTATCAATAAAATCAGCTTGAACCATATCTTTATTTCTTGCATATTCTTCATCTATTTTATTTTGTAAGTCAATATCAGAACCAATGCCTAACACAAATATTCTTTTAATATTAACATCAGAAAATCGATTTTCCCATCCCCATGATTTGCGGATGGCATCTCTTCTGTTTTGATTACACAAAGCTGATTTGATAACATATAAAATGACTACCTTTTCAAAATTACCATCATTATCATTTACACATTTTTTTTTATTGCTTATTCTATAAGGATAATTAAATTCATTAACAGGTTTATATGGAATCTTTTCATGGTTCTTCAAAGCTAATAAAACTTCCTCCATATTAATGTCTAATGGAAAGGAAAATTCATTATAATCAACTTCTAAAAGATGTAACAACAAACCAAAGTAATCAATGAAATAGAGTGTAACAATTATATAAATAAATAGTGCAGCTCGAGTTTTAAATAGTGTTCCAAACTTGAATAATTTTTTGAACTTCATTGTCCTTCATTCATTATTTTCACACCTAAAAAAAATTGTATCATAAAATATCAAAATAAAATCCATTTTAAATTAGCATAATTGCTCAAAGTCTCACATAAATTGAAAGAATGTTCAAATAAATAAGATAATAAAAGTGTTTAAAACTAATTTTTATGAAATTCATTTATAAGCCTCAGTAAGATAACTTTTAAATAACAGAAAATTCACATCATTTGGTACATGGTCAAAAAATACCCTTATTTTATAGTTTCATGAGAGTGGAGATTTGCAGCTAATGATCACACTTAATAATCAAGAATTCAAGAAACCATGCAATATTACTTTTAATCAGAGATAAATTTCGCAAAGTACAGCAAATCTTCCTTTGGCTGATTTATAATAAGTTTTTTTTGTGTATGTAATCATTAACCTTAAGACAGCCAAAAAAATACTGTTCAAATAGAATTTTAGAAGTACACATACTCTTCATAGAATGCAAATGAGTGCATCTTCACTTTAAATTAAAAGTGTTAATCTTTAGATGCAAGTTAGTTTAGACACAAACTCTATATAGTTAATTAAATACTCTTAAAATTATTTTAATATCTGACCAGTGGTATTGACATTATCATTTCATTCCCTTCAAATGTTATAATAAATATGGGGACCATAATAAGATAATTAAATTCTAATCAATAGCTTTTGATAGAATTCCAAATACATATCTATATTAATATATTGATTAATATATTAATACATTTATTAATATATTGATAGGAAAGAGAAATGAATGGTAATGTATCATATTAAAAAACAGACAGAATATTAAATCCTATAACTTCTGACTATTGAAATAGTCCTAAGAAAACTTTTGTTCCGATGCAATATAGCATTATGATATAAATATCATAGCGTAGTTTTAAAAGATAGGTTATGATTATTCATAGCTCTAGCAAATACTTAGTTTTAATACATGCATACATATTAGAAAATTCCTTTCACAAAATGCTACAGCAATTATTAGTATTTATTAACTCTAATACATTAAACACTGCATTCATAATTTATATTCTAATATATTTAAAACTTGTATACTATCCAAAAATATAATAATTTTTAGGATTGTATGTATTAGCACAACCTTTTCAATGGAAACAACAAATAAATAAAAATCCTGACATAAGTAATAAGACTAGCAGTGTCTGTATTAGTTTTGATTCAGACATGTAATATGTTAAGTTTGAATGGACTAAATTAAAGAAATGGTTGCAGTAAATTGAAAGCAGTCTCTACAAATTATTTTTTAGCATTTTACAATAATTCCATGTTTATACTCAAAGATATCAAAGGCAAAAATACTTTCTTCATAGTTCAATGGATTAGCATCAAAAATGGGGGAAAAATCATATAAATATACAAAAACATAATCATATAAAATAAAATTATAAAAAACTTTATTTTAAATGAAGTTATTGGTCTCATATGATAAATATTTTACGTAACATGAAACATAATTTTTTACTCCTGTATTTTCCTATTTTCAAAAAAAAAAAAAAAAAAAAAAAAGATACAAAAAATTGATAACTAAAAATCAGTTTTAAAACAGTTAATATATTTGAACTGATACTGATTGCTGCACTTTTATTAAATAAGCTATAAAAATAAGTTCCTATTATAAAAAAGTCATTTAAATATTTAATATTTTTATAAATAAAAATAATAAATGATGCCACCAGGTAGTAAAAAAGGTGGACAAATTACCACTTTTATGGATCAGAAAGTTTTATAAAACACATATAGTCCAAAACATATTAGAAATTTTATGACATCTGAAGAATGAAGTTACAATTGAAAACATAAATTAATGTGATAAATCTTTTTCTCTTCAAGTTATTCAATATTTTAATTCAGTATGCTTCAATTTTCTCAAGCTGTAATAAGCAAGAGCAGCTGACTAGGATACACTTTATGGCAAGCCTCTTTAATAAAACGGAATTACCAAAAATTGCATGACTATCAATATTGGAATTATTTAATTTCTATGAGCAGATTTCTGCCTTTTTAAGCAGCACTTTGTAGAAATAATTTATTATTGCAAGGTTATTCAAAATTACTTAACTATCAAAGAATCTGTATTGCATGCCTACCAATATAAGGATTTTTTTCATTTTCTTCAATGCTCTTTAACCATGATCAGATACCTGTTCTTTTGAGAGGTATTTTGTAGAAAGATGGTCATTGAATCCTCGAGATTAATAATCACATAGTTTTTAACAAAAATAACTTCAATATTTGGACTTCTCTAGTTCTTTACTTTATCAGCAAATATAACATAGATTCATGAAAACATACTATGCTCTAAATAGATTCATGTTTTCCATCTCATCTTAGGAAAAAGACCCAACACGATAAAAATTGCTCCAATGGGACTGAACAAATGGAAACCTGGTTATTTTATTTAACTAAAATTAATTTCTCTTAATAAAGTAAAATATTTTTTAAAAAATCATACTTTTAGATAAATTAAATTTTAAAAAATGCTGAGGTTTGAAAAAAAAAAAAAAAAACTACACGAAAAAAATATAAGATTTCCCCTTCCTTCCTTTTGTCAGTTAAATACACCATCTTGATTCAACTGGTATTATGCATTATCTGAATTCTTTTTAGCTGGATGTAATGCAGCTTCATGCTTCCTCTTTATTCTAAAGATCCATATTAATAATGATTTTTTAAAAGGTATTGTAATAAAAATGAACAATTAAATTTAAGTAATATATGGAGATCTGAAAAATAAAATTCATTTACTTTTTAAGTATTTTGCAGTTCCAAGTAATCAATAAATCAATTGTTTATACAATTAAAAATAATTTATATTTTTTATAATACTATTTTACTCTATATGTGATAATTATTTAGCTTAAATATATTGTATTACTTTTTAATTACTTTTTTTTTACTACATTTCATACATGCATACTCTTCCTAAATTCTATTGAATCATATTTTCCTGTATTGTTCTCAACCTCATTTTTTATTATAATAAATACTTTTTTCTTTCTTTTCAATTCAAATTTCAATATATTGACATCAATATTGACAAAAGTTTAAAAAATTATGTGAATTAAATACTGTAAAAATGACGAAAAAAAAAATGTAATGCAAAACTATGTTTATATTATCCTAACGAAACACAAACAGAATTGACTAACTCTCTCACTATGCCAACCTTTTTTAGTCCAATCATGTGCTTTCTTTCTCCTTCTTCGTGGTTTGTTGCTAACATTGGTTATGGGATTTTGAATAGTTAGAGGATTATATGTTTGTTTACATCATAAACGCCAGGTTAAGATGTATATTTGCATTATTACATTAATGCTTATTTAAATACGATTGAGATGAAACACACAAAACAGCTGCCTAAGAAAAATCACTGTTTCCTTTTGCGTTTTAAATAAAAAGAAAAATTTTAGACTCAAAATACATCCTACCCGGCTTCTATCTTAGCATAAAACTACAAGTTGCCATCAGCAAAACGAGACAACTAAAAATATTTTTTAAATAACATTGCATTCTAAAAAAAATTTATTATAATTTATTATAATATTAAATTAAAAATAAAAATATTAATACATTTTCAACATCCGCTGACCTTTTGATTATAAATAATAATCAAAACATAAACCATTATTGAAACACAGTCAAAAGTTTCAAATAATGGCAATATTGTACACATTTTCAATTAAATATAAAAATGAATATGAAAATCTTTAATTAACGGCCGTATTCAATAACTGTAGTTAAACATCAGCTGAGGATTAATCCCTACTCAGCGAGCAAATCGGTATTCTCCAGACCAAATCATGCGTCAAAATTTCCCTTGTTTTGCCCCGTTGTTTGATCATCCGACAACGTATGAACACATTCTGATCAATTGTTTTTCGCACGCATTTACCGACGTTCGATTTTTTAAAAGTAAGATTGAAGCATAAAAATGTTTGAAAATTTTGTACAATTTTACAAAATTTCGCTGTTAGGTTTATTTGAAATTAATTTAATTATCTATCACGAATGTACAGTTTGATATTTTTGAATTATATAACAATAATTCATAATAGTCATAAATTTCAGGGATATATCATCATTAAAAATTGATATACATGGAATGTATGTGTTGTAAAGTTATTATATAAAAACAAATCATCAGTTTCTATATATGAACAAAACATGAAGTCATATTTATTTATTCAAAACTTTTTAAAATAACATTTTGAAGTACTGTATACTTCAGCTATAAAATTTATTAAATGTTTATATTGCTTTCAGTATAATTTTTTGTTTATTAATAGCAAATTTTATGGATTTCCCTTATTTTCTAAACGATAAATGAATTTGTCTTACAGGATTGATTTTTGCACTATAAAAACTTTCCTGTATGATCTATTTCCATAAATCTATTGAAAATTAAATTTTATATGATAATAATATGCTTAAGTGCAAATTTTCTAATGAACATGTAAATTTATTTTTAATAAAGCTAAATTACAAACATATTTGTATTTGGATAAAAAAAATTCAGATAGAAATTGTACTCGTATTTTCTAAATTTTCATAGCTATTCTATGAAATGAAGCTATGATCATTTCTTGTCTCTCAGAATATAATAATTGGGATCAGAATTTGATTCATAATTTTAAGTGTACAAAGATATGTTTCAAAGTTTGTCAAAAAATATCAAAAGATAGTTTATCATTATGGAATTTAACAAATACAATTTTATTGCATATTACTTTTGTAAAAAGAAGTAATACATTTCCATAGAGTTTAGTTACAAAATACAAATGCATGAGCAAACGTTTTCAACAACAGAAAAAATTTCCTATAATATAAATTAACAGTAACTTAAATTACAAATCAGAAAATAAATATTTCAAATACATTCATGAAGTAACAGGATTTGAAATATAACTGTTTTATTTCTACAAACTCATTTGAAAGAAATAAATGAAAATTATGTTAGTTTTCATCGAAACCATCTACTATCATAAAAGTTGGTTTAATTTACAAACAAGTTTTCTTTTCTTCCAATATTTTAAATGCAGGTTTCTAATACATTATTAAGCGCACAAAACATTTTAAACTAAAATATTTTCTAAATATTCTAAGAATTTGGAGGTAAAACCAATAGAATCAGTTTACTCAATAGTTCGGAAGATGTAAAATTTAAATCTACGAGAGTCAGATGAAGAAAGACTTTGTAGCGCATATAAAATAACAGCTGCTACTGCCGTATATATTGAACAGAATTTGGGGAGAGTATGGTTGTAAGAAGTGTTTCTAAAATAACACCAAAACCGATACGATTCATCGTTTGTGAACTATCCGCAAAGATTGTTTTATAGCCGTTGTACTGGGCACGAGGTTCAAAGAATAGTCGCTGAAGCGAATGTGCATCAATATAAGATTTTTTGAAACCAATAAATGGGTTTATATGATATGGATGGTGTATCCCAAGGAGGAAAGTAGATGTGATCAACAGACAATATTCTCACTTCAGGAAGTTATGTGTCAGAAAAGAAAGATTTCATGAGTTCATAAAATGAACGGATAGCTATCGGAGGAGCATTATAAAGTCACTCTAAGAATCGACTGAGAGTAGTGTAAATTCAAGGATGTCTAGGTGTAGATGAAATTTTAAAATAATATTGCAATGATAATTTCTGGCGAAGCTTAGAAAGTGGAAGTTGATGGCATGTCACACATAAGTTTTGCACTGAGGATGTGCGGAAAGCTCCAGAGCAAATCCTCAAAGCAAAATGATGATTGTATCAATTTTTTTCAAAGTAGAAATGCTTGTTGTACCATATGCTATACAACCGTAGTCTATCCAAGATAGAATAAAAGTTTCATAAACTCGGAGTAATGATGTTAGGGATGACGAATATTTTACGAACGGTTATTACGTAACCAATATCATAAAGTCACAAATACCGGTGATCAATACTTTTCAAAGAAGAGTGTGATTCAAATCCTTGATATGATCTTACTGGTGATATTTCGATTACAGGTTTTGGATCACGATAGAAAGTAACAATCGATACGATATCACTGAAATTTACCGGAGCAGTGACTTCACTAGAGAGTAACAATCGATACGATCTATCCAATGGAAGCTCTTGAACAAAACAGAAAAGGAGAAATCTGTGAATGGATTGAAAAGTGAACGGACCGGTTATTAGAATTATCGTATCATTGAATTGCATATCACTGAAATTTATCGAAGCGGTGACTTCACTGGAAAGTGTGAAGTTGCCGCTCCACTTCATGAGAGTAACCTTGACTTTCCGATATTCGCATTTGATGATGCACTATTCCATACAAATCCTTTTTAATTGCTTGTGACTTGACTTTGCATATATCCCGTTTACTGCTGGCGCCATCTATTGGTAGAATATAGAACTAAAGTAAACAACTTAAAGAAATTACATATATATTTAATTAATTTTTTCAGAAAATGGTTTACTCCAATAAAGAAATTAAATAAATAGTTTTGTAAAAAAATCAAATTTAAGAAGTAAGCTGAAATAGATAAATTAATTTAATCACACGATACTTAAATTAGTAAATTAAGTATTAATTACAATTAATAAATTTTATATTTAATATTAAGTAATAATTTTTAATTAATAATATGATTGAAATAACAGATATTTGGAACAAATATTTAAAAATAGTAATAGAAAAGTTATTTGTTATTCAAAAAATCTTGGATTATGCATCCCTAAATGATGTCCGATCAGCCCTCCCCCCTTTAATATATAGAACCTTTAAAATATTTAGCATTTTTTTTACATTTTTTCATAGAAATGAGAGATTTTGATCAAAAATTACTCCGAGAAAAGGAACTTCTGGGACCACAGGAAAAACTCTGCTGCATATATAAATTTCAGATTCAGAATGAAGACTGCGTTTTCTATAAAAATGGACGCAAGAATTTTTACTTGATAAAACTGTATATCCATTCTGATCGCACTATTTGACAAGACTATTCACAATAATTTGCAGCTGCCTTTCCATTAGTCTCTTGTTTGATCCCTGGCATGGAATTTGCAAATCATCAACATACAATGTGTCTAAAACTGATGAAGAAAGTATTAAAAGAATTTTAGAAATGTGAATGATAAAAAGAGTAACGCTTAATACGATACCCTGAAGAACACATTCCATTTGAATAAAAAAGTCAGATAACGCTGATCCAACACGGATCTTAAAATCACGACGAGATAAAAATTTCTTTAATAAAAATCGGTAATTGATCACGAAACTCAAAGAGGATTCGAAGTGTCCCATAACGCCAAGTCTGATCACACGCCTTTTCAATGTCTATGAATAAGGAGACCAAATGATTTCTCCACACATGCATTACGGATTTCAGACCCCAAATGTAGAATTTTGCCTATGGTAGATCTACTTTTGAGAAGTCCACTTTGATGTAATGGTATACGCTGTTCCAATTCTAGTTTATGGATATGTCGAAAATTAACCATTCTTTCAAAAGTTTTGCTCAGACAGCTTGTAATTGCAATCGGGCAATAATTTAATGATATGTAGGATCTTTCCCTGGTTTCACTGGAATTATAATAGCTTCCTGCCATTACGAAGAAAAATTCCTTCATTCCAAATTCGATTATAAAGGCGAAGAATATTGTAAAGTGAAAGAACACTTAAGTGGCGAAGCATTTGGTATAAAATTCTATCGGGTCCCGGGCTGGTGTTATGAGATTTCGAAAGTGCCTTTTCCAAATTCAAACGTATGGAATTCAGAGTTATATGGGAGGATATGTAGTAATTACAAGTTTATTGTTTGTCGCTCAGCACAGTTCTTAATATTTAGAAACGTAGAATTACAACTGTGAGAGCTAGCCACTTTGGAAAATGTTTCACCAATAATATTTTAAATGTCTCATGGTGAGAGTAAGTAAAAGAATATATATTTTTTTTTAAATAGGGAAGGTAAATTCTTGATGCATACCGTTAGCAGCCTTTACTCTTTTCCATAAACGCTTACTAGAAACAGATTCAATATGAGACGCATATTGAACCAATATTCTCTCTGACTGTGGCAAATGCCTTTGCATAATTGAATGCAACGAGATCTTCGACTGGACGACTTCTAAAAATGTCCCATTATTTACTTTGTACCTTCTCTGCTTCACAGAAGGCATTATTCCATCAAGGTTTGGAAAGCTTAAGAGGTCTGGTAGAATTTTTTGGAATTGCAGTATCAGCGGCATATAATATGATTTCAGTTATTTGTGTAACAGGCACTAGAGATATCCAAACAATTAACCACTGCCTTAGTGATTGTGGCCAACTGCTGAAAGCTGTCCCAATCCGCCCGTTGGAATAAGTAGACAGATGGTCGTTGTGCCATCCTAATACTATCAGCAAGGGCAATTAAAATTGAAAAATGGTTACTATTGAACAGATCTCTTCCAACTAAAAAATTTAAAAGTGGAAGCAACATTGAAGAATATACAGCAAAATCTAATGAGTGAAATGAAAGAGTGGATTTGTGAACATATGTTTTTTCATCATTGTTTAACAAGTAAAGATAATGATAAGAAATCAATTGCTCTATTTGCTGGCCTCGAGAGTTAGTGTCCTCATTTCCCCATATAATGCTATGTCCGTTAAAATTACCGAGCAATATAAAAGGAAAAGGAAGTTGATCTACTGAAGAATCTAATTCTTCTTGGGAGAATTTCGAACTCTTGCTAAACGAAGTCTAGATATTTTATGGAGACGTCTTAGTAGAGATGAAAATTTGAGTTCTCTCTACCGTGATTTCATGCGTCAGGACCAAGATTTTGGTCATGTGAAGAAATGTCATTAAAGAATGAATGAAACTGAACTCGCTGTTTATTTGCCTCGTCATCAAATTCTAATTCCTTAAAATCGTCCACAAAACTTCCGAGTTGTCTTCAATGGCTCTGCTCCGACATCTAATGAAGTGCCCTTGAATTAAATTCAGTTAATTCAACAAGACCTGTTTTCCATGATCCATTTTCGTAAACATGAATTTGTATTTACAGCAGATATCCGCATGTATAGGCAAATCTTAATTTATGCTCATCACCGAGATTTTCAGAGAATAATATGGAAGGAACGTCCAGATAAACTAACAAAAACGTACCAACTCAATACAATTAGTTATGGTACAACTAGTGCATCTTATTTAGCCACTAGAACCTTAAATCAGCTAACAGTTGATGAAAAGGATATTTTCCCAGATACATCCAATGTTGTTCAGTCAGACAGTTATATGGACGACATTTAGTAGGCTCAAATACCTTAGAAATTGCTAAAGATCTGCAAACCCAACTAGTGAATTTATTGGAAAAAGGATGTATGACTCTCCACAAATGATGTTCTAACACTGAAAGTCTTTTCAATAACATTACAAATGATAATGATTATCAATTTAACCACTCTAAAGAAATGAAGCCTGTCAAGGTGTTTTGTGGGAACTAAATTGTGACTGCTTTTCAGATATTTGCAGGATATACGATCCTCTAGGCCTGAATGGTCCTGTTGTTTCAAGAGCCAAGATTTTTATGCAAAAGTTGTGGTTATGGAAACCAAATTGGAACGGCCCTTTATTTAAGGATTTCACTTATGCATAGATTGAATTTATTTTACTTCTTCCATACATTGAGCAAAAGGAAATCCCTAGACATTTTCCTTCTAATGACAGAGTTGCCATTCATGAATTTGCAGATGCTTCTACCGCAGTATATGGAGTTGCAATTTATGTGCAGTGTTCTGCATCTAGTAACTCAAATTCTGTAAACTTGTTCAGTTTAACTCTGAACTTAGAGGATGGGAAAATTCTTCAAAGGATGCCGCTTCAAAACCATCTCAAGTTCTAGGACTTTTAAGGGAGCGTAAAGAAGATCTATTCTTTTGTGACACTAGTCATGTACATATTGCCTGTGTCCAGAAGGGACAAGTTGATGCAGAGAATGGCTTCAATTCGAAAGAGATATGTCAACAGTACAGAAATGAAGGATAATTATACTTTCAGTCAGTTAAATGAAAATACATTCGTTATCACGGAAACAGTTGGAGAATCAATTTTTACTTACAATGTAGAATAAATAAATGCTGCCGAATAAAATGCGACCAATGTAATGTGGGCATGCATGCATTCTATCTCTTGCACCTGCATTGATTATTCTATAGAATTTCTAATTCGCAAGCATACGCATTATATTTGTCAAAAGTTAAAACTCACAACAAAATGCAGACAACATTGAAGACAATTTAAGGTACTTTGGGATTATCCCGTCGACCATTTTCGCCAAACTCGATATTATTGCCAAAAGGTAACTTTGCTCCAATATTTGGAAATTGCTCTTCATTATGATGGCACCAAAGGATTAGGAAAACGCGCCAATCCTTTGGTGCATTTTCGCGAGCGTTGACAGGTCGACGGAATAATCCCAAAGTACCCAATTTAATTATACATAAAGATGTACAAATGGAAAAGCAAGATTGTGAAAAAAAAAAAAAATGCAATAGCTACAACTCTTCAAAAATAATGAAGACATAAATTTTAGAAAAAGGTGAATGATTCAACATTTAAAAAAATTAAGAGTCAACAATACTAGAATGGGACATGTTTCATTCTTTTCCAGATATGGAAGAAAAAATCAGAGCTATTAAGTTTTCAGATTGTAGCTGCATCGACTAGTATTTTTCACAAACAAAAGGAACTTCTAAAAATATCCAAAGCTTCACCAAACACACATATCAACAAAGAAAATTTATAGTAAAAAATAAAAGCAAAATCCCCAATAAAATTTTTTTAAACCTATTAGTTTCCGACTGCAAGCTCCCATATAAATACCTAATATTTTTCTTTGTCATTGTTAAGTTTCTTCTCCAATAGTATCGTATTTAAGTTATGTATTATTATAAATAATATTAAAAATATTAGTCCTTGGGAGAGTTTAGTAGAAAAATGTATACTTCTGTATTCATGTGTATATTTTTTAATTTGTGCTTGCATATAAATAAAGTTATTTCTATTTTTTTTATTTGAAATTTTCATGAATTTACAAGGGCCGTCTAATTATGAATTTAATTCAAATTCTCCTTTGCTTCATTTAAAGGAATGCAAATGATTATACAAAATAAATAAAAAATATCTTCGTGACAGAGATTTAAGTAATTGAATGAAAACAAGAGAATAATTAATAAAAATTTGGATAATCAATTTAAACAAAAAAAAAATGGAGTTCCATTACAGAAAAAAAAGGGTACTTATTAATTAAATTTGAAAAACTTGCAAAAATACATTTTTTTTTTTTTGTATAAACGCTTACAGATGTTTGTTTTCTTCTCGTAAATTGGAAGCACTCCCATAGGCTTTAGTGGGTTTTGAGGAGTTGGCTCTTTCATTGTTAATTAATATCAAAATATATTTAAAATTGGGAAAGTATTGCGTAATTTCTAGAAATCTGAAAAAATCAATCAATGATATAATTCTGCATGAAAACCCATATGGTATTTTAAAAAAGTAACATCTTAATGGCAGTTTTTAATAATGAAATATAATTTTTGAAAAAACAGTTGAGTGAATACATTGCAAACGATTTGAGTCCAACAATAACATTAAAGTGAAAATTATATTCAAATATATTTTTTCAAAGGTAAGATGAAAATACAGAAATCTTCATAAATTACTCTTAACCTCAAAAAAACTTTAATCTACAGTTAGAATATATGTAAATAATATTTAAATCACTGGAAGAGTACTTTTAAATAGTATTAAACAGTAGGTAATGTATCCGCAATATGTATTTTCATTCAATCATAGTAAGTTGTTTGCAATATAAAAATTAATTTTTTAAATTATGTTGGAAATATTCACTCAAGGATGCTGATACTGATAGAACATATTGTAAATAAATTCATAATTTTGAGTAGCATTTATTTGATAAAGTGATTAAAAATATCATTTTGTTTTTCAGATAAAGTGTTTTTATAAAAAATTACATAACTTGGATTCTATTATACGTAAAAATAAAACAAACAAAAAAATCTTAACTTTAACTCCATTTGTTTTTTTAATGTAGTCAGATACCTTAAATCCTCAATTTGGCTTTTACACTTATCCAACATAGCTGTGGAAAAAACATGCAATACAGTTGTGGAAGATAAAAAAACCCAACTTGACATCCGCAATAACTACTTACCTACTTATAAAATCAATTCACACATCCAATCTACAATCATGTTGTGACTAGTCTGATTTTTACCATCTTAGCATAGAAATCAGGTTGCCATCAGTAAAATAGACAACTTAAAACATTTCTTCAATAATGTTGTCATACTAAAAATAAAAATATTAATACATTTTCAACAACCATTCAATCTTGTCTTTCTTACTACTCAGCAATAAACTTGGAGCACTGGGCTAACTTATAAATCCCATCAGCACTGCAGTTTTACTTAAGTAAATACTATCTGAAAAGTCAACCTAATGATATAGGAACTATGATATAAAAGTAAAGAGAGGGGGAAAAAAAAAAAAAAAAGGCACACACACACAGCACATATATATTAATTGCAACAAATTTTCTCTTTAACAACTTTAGAGAAGCTGAGAAGTATCACATTATTGTGAATGCTGTTAGCAAACTAAAATACCATACAAACATACTATTAGTGCATAAAAACATAAATTTCTTAAATATTTCCGATTAACAATTTAATAAACCAATGCAATGTATATATATTAAGCCTTTAACTTCCTGGCTATAAGTTTATAAGCAAGAATAAAATTGAGCCCTCTTTCCTTTTCACATCAAGTGTAATTTTTATATAATAATATATGCAGAATATTTTTGTTTTGTGAAGCTATTAAGATTTAATAAAATTAAGGGGAGAATAAATGTTATATTTATTTGAACTGATAAAGACATTTTTTTAAATTTTGAAAGGATCAGCTTAAAATATCCTACATCCAAAATCAAAATAAGTAAGCCAATTATACAAGTTTAACAATACTTTAATAGCAAAAGCTTATTGAATTTGAAATCTTTTACTTAGTAATAAACGTGAAGTTTCATAATGGTCAAAGAATTAAAGTAATGAAATAACCTTTATTGACTTCATAGTAAGAAGCTTGAAAAAGAAAATTTAAGCATTAACGGTATGTTATTGTAGATACGTTCTGTTTCTTCATAACTGATGACAATATTTATGGGAGTTAAGATTCATTCTGGTTCAAATATCAGGAATAGATATAATATTAGAACTATGGCGAAATAACATTTAAATATGAACGTGACTGTCCAAATTAGTACATGTAATCAGACCTATATGCATTAACCGATAAACAGGGAGACAATTAAACAATCTCATCATGAAGCTGATAGACATTAGAAACATTTAAATAATAAATTATGTTGACTACAACTACCAGTCGTATTTCTTTGTACAAGTTTTGGCTTTGTCTGTTTCTTTTCTAAATGAATCAAGCCTGCTTACTTTTCTTTTAAATTTAAGAACAGTTACACTTCCTTTTACTGTTTAATGCAGTAATGCTCGATAATGAAAATATTTCTATTAAATTTCAGGAAAAAATGGAGATAAGAGTCATTGGACAAGCAGAAATTTCAGAGCATAACTGAACTATTACTTATCAAATCCAAAAATTAAAAAACTTAATTCTTTACTCACTTTTAGAAATGTATACTAACCTGGAATGCAAAATCATTGCTTAACAACTAAAAATATAAATAAAGAAATTCAATGTAAAAGAAATGGTCATATATTACATTAGTATCTAAATTAAAATTTTTTTTAAAAAAATTATAGCAGAAGCAAAGCAAGATATTAACCTTTTTTTAAATTACATTTCATGTACACACACACAAAAAATGAACTTTCTTAAAATTAATTCAGCATAATTAAAAGTCCAATTCAATTTATCACAGCTAATCATACAACCTTAAATATAATTCACAATAATGTACTTCGAATCCATAAAACGGTAGGTAGTTCACATGTACACAACTACATCAGTTGTTATTAGAATAGTCTTAGTTTTTATATACATTTTTAGATTTATCATATTAGATGACCTTCGGGAAAATCGAATTTAGCAATTTCTCATTAGTAGAAAAACTTATTTTTAAGAAATTTAGCAAAGTTAATTTTCAAGCAAAAGCTACTTTTTTATATTAGTTTCCTTCTTTTCCTAATTGCTATAAATTTTACTATTAAATCTTAGAAATGAAATCAAAATTAACATTGCTCCAAGTTTATCTTTTCCAGAATCTAACATAGTTTTAAGAAATAAAAACAGTACATTTACTTTAAATGAGTCATGAAAAAAATAAATTCAAAGGAAATAATAATTAACACACAAGAAAACTTTCAAAAACTGACATTTAATGCCATAAAAATTCATCATGATATATAAATCAAACTTAAAGTTAAGAGAACATAAAATTCAACAAGTGAAAATTTTTAATCACACCAACAAGTTTAAGTAAAAATGAGCAAAAGAATATTTACAATCCCTTTTTATACTAGATTAAAATTAACATCAATCTAACAAATGAATTGAATCTGCAAAAGCATCAACACTATTTTGTTCAGAGAAAACTACACTCGATGAATGATTTAAAACAGATTCATCACTTTCAACACCATCTGACAACAACGACACTGGCATTAGCTCTGCCTCAAAAGCTGAACTACTTGCCAAAATACTATCATCATGATATAAACTATGATTTGTTGAGCAGTCATCATGCAAAAAGTTACTTTTTAATAAATGTTCAGAGCTCTGATCATGAAAAATGATAGATGATGTGAGCATTACATCAGATGATTTAATTCCAGAACTTAACTGGCTATTAGACAGAAAACTTTTAATATCTTGATTATCAATACTGTTTTGATTTAATGTCTCAAAGTTAATAGTTTGTTCAGGTTTTTTCAATTCCAAAGAATGATTACAACAATAATCTGTACGAGCACAGCCACTTCTATTTTCTTGGATTAACTTTTCACTAGTCCTTACAGATTTAGGGTTCTCCATTCCACTTACTTTCACAGAAGCCCGATTTTGAGCTTTACTTCGAGATGATTTTGATGAACCTTTAGTTTTTACCTTTTTTACTTTGCCTGAAGGTGAACTAGTAGTTAAAGAAAAAGTATCTTCCTCTTCATGCATCAGGGCATCCGAGTTTTGAAATAACTGAAGTTGCAAATCAGCTGATGGGTCATCAGCAATACCATCATCCAGTTCTAAATATCCTGATGAGCTTTCAGAATTTTGATTTACCAATGATACAGGCATAGTCAATTCCAATTTTTCAGAAATATTCAATTCTTTACCCTCACCTATTTCTTCAGGATGGAACTTCTGCAAATGCTGTTTCAAAGTTGCCTTGCTGTTGTATTTTTTAACACAGGATCTAATAGGACATGGATAGACTACTTTCAACACACTTGGACAATGCTTTTTAACATGAACATATAGACTAGATTTTGCTGTAAATTTTGCACTGCAATTTTCATGGGGACAGTGAAATGGTTTGTCACCAGAATGTATTACTACATGACCTTTTAAATGTTCAGGCCGCATGAAAGATTTTCCACAACCTGGCTCAGTACAAGTGAATCTTCTTTCACCAGTATGTTTACGCATATGTCTAGTCAATTTACTAGCACTCATAAAGCTCCATTTACAGCCTTCAGCTGGACAAGCATATGGTCGTTCTCCAGTATGATGTCTGATATGTTGTCGCAATCGACAGATTTTGTCATATATTTTCCCACAATCTTCAAATGGACACTTGAAATCATCTTCGCTATATTGATGTGTTCGATAATGCGATGCTATACAGTTAGCAGAATAATACTGTTTCCCACATAATGAGCATTTGTATGGGGCTTCAACTTCTTTATGAACCCTTAGATGCAACTCTAATTTTCTACGGTTATCAAAACTCAATTTACAGTCTTTTGAAGGACAAGTTAAAGAGTTTGGCCATTTATGCCGCTTTTTGTGGGTTTTTAAATTGTATACTGTGGTAAATTTTCTGTTGCAACCTTCGAAGTCACAAATGAAGTCCTTGGAACCTAAATGTGTCTCAGCATGTCGTCGTAACCTGTAGGGAGTAGTAAATGCCCAATCACAACCTTCGTACTCACATTTGAAAGGTCTAATCCCACTCTTATGAGTAATCATATGAACACGCAATTTACATTCCTTGTCTAAAATTTGTCCACAGCCTTCAACAGGACAAACCCAGGTTTTTCCTTTTCTTCCTTTGTTAATAGTCACTGGTACATCTGAAACAAGTTCAACAAATGTTGAAGGAACAAAGGACATTGTATCATCCTCTTCAATATAGTCATTGCTTTTATCAGATTCTTGTTCAACAGAATATTCTATTAATTCTTGTGAATCACCATCGTTAAGCTCTATAGAATGTTGCTCACTATTCTGGAAATGTTCTTCAGCAAGTGTATTGTGCAAATCAAGATCTAAAGACTGTTCATTTACATCTATGCTTTCTGTTTCAATGTCATAAATTTGCTGTCCTTGATCAAGTGTCAAGACAATCTGCATCTTTTTTGATGCTTTATCCCGAGTGATTAAAACAGTACCTGCAGATGAGCAATTCTGATTTATATCAGAAGAGTCAACAGCCTCAACATCCGTTATTCGTACAGTAGGTATATCACATATAAGTTCATCACCTACCTCACATAAATTATTTATTTGCGAAACACAGTTAGAATCAGATTCTTTGAATTTAAAATCAGGTGGTAAATTTGCATTGTCCTCTGTCACTGACTTAATGATATTATTTTGATACAAATCACAATTGTTAGGATCATTATTTACTAAAGTATTCATTTCTTCTTTGAACTCAAATTCGTCTTTGCTATTAACAAAGAATTTATCACCATCTTTCAGTGACGTATACTTGCAAGAAAGATCCTGATCTAAGGGTTGATTCCCAGATTGTGAAGGAGATGTCAGCATTTCTAAACTATTAACAAGTTCAAAATTGTGTGCATCATCAGGTAACTGTTCAACAAGATCTAAAGATGACCCTGGAGAATGCAATCCATCACATTTTTCAAAATCGCCAAGAGATAAATCACCAATATTATCACTTCCATCGCCACAAAGATTTTCACTTGCAACTGCCGTAGTTAAATCTTTATTTTCATCGACTTGGAAATTTTCAGGCAGTAAATCTTCCAAACCAAAACTCTTTGCAATAGCAGATATTGCCTCAGTTACATTTCTTTGTTCCTCTTCTAATGCGTGCGATCCATCTTCGGATTCTGTTTTGTTTTCTTTTTGAAAATCTGATAGTAAATAATTGTCTATCTGTTCGTCAAAACCCTGTACCAAACCTTCAATAGCCGAGAAGGTTTCAATTTTACATGGGAATGATGATCCAGGAGAGTCGGGAAATTTAATATTAGTGTCCGAATCTTGAATTGATTCCACTTCCATGGATGTGTTTTCCAAAGGAAGATCAGAAGATTGCAGACCGGCATCACACACAAAACCGCAGAGGATCTCAGATTGTTGGAAGCCATCTTGAATTGAATTGATGTAATCAGCGTTCTCGGAGGTGGAATCACAAATAACTTCTTGAGAATTATTTGGATACTCGTGCTCAACAGCTTTTACAAGAGATGCATCATCTAACGTCTCACCATCTTCGCAGCCATACTTATTATGAGCAAAATTTCCTTTCTCTGACATTGGAATCCCCGTTGTGTAAACGTGCGCGGGGTTCTCCATATTGTTTTCAAAACTTGTTTTTACTTTTGATATGAAGAAGACGAGAAGTCGTTTCTTAAAATTAAGTGGGGCGTTGTGCAAACATTAATGTAATTAAAAATGTCTTAATATTATTATAATTAAAGCTTTAGTTTAGGAATGCGATGTTATGTAAGACATTTATTATTAGAATAAGGAATATAAATATTTATGAAATGCTTTGAATTGATATGGTGACGCAAATATATTTCTGAAAAATAATAAAATAATGTGATGGAAATTTTAAATAAAATAATTAAAATCAGCACAATGTTATTACCGACTAAACAAATTTAAATATTTGCCGAAGCATATCAACTCTTTCTGAATTGCACTTTGATAGTTGTGTCGCAAAAGAAAGAAATCATATAATAAAAAGAAATCAGTAAATGAATTAATAACGCAGAAGAGGTTGTATTTATAAACATCTGAAAAATTTCTTCCCTTGCAACGTCTATTTTAACTTGCTCCATAAACGTAGTGTCCACGAATTCTTCTTTTGGACATTGCTTACATTCTACATTTTAACTGAGGCAAGGTTAGAAGTTGAATTCAATAATTTTATACACCTATTCCATGCTATGAAAATTGATATTCTTTTCTATCACAGGAAAAAGGCATATGAAACTTGCAGGGGCTTCTTAAAAGTCATCAGTCTTCAGGGATATTGTTCTTTACCGGAAGTACGTCATTAGTACCATCAGCTGTTTTGAGCAGTACGTTTTGCGTTTCCGTTTAGTTATGATTGGGTAGCGTCGTGATTGTTGTCATTTTGAAGTATCTGTAGATTGAATAGTAATATATTTGTATTGAAAGATAAGTATTTTGATAAATCGTGACAATTTTATTGCGTATTGGATTTTGATAACAATTTGACTTATATTTTGGCATCTTCATGTAGTTCTCCACGTGATTCTAAGAACTTGCGCAATGTAAGGAAAATAAATTTTCTGGAATAAATTGTCCTATTTTTGTTAAATATTACTCTAGCGTTTGCCATGGCCAATGGTCACGTAAGAGAGATTCAACCAGACGGACATCCAAAAGTGTACCAAAGAATTCCGAGACCGCATTGGATTAGGTGGGTGTGTATTTAAAAATATTGTAAAATTTCCCTCTGTGTTATTAAAATTTTGGTTTTATCGATACTAGAATTATACCTTGAAATTACATCCTAATTATTGATAATTGATTATAATATTTACTTTTGCTTTATTTTTTAGATGGAAAATAAGGAAAGTTTTTTGTCAGTCAGGGAAGGTTAAATTTCCGCCTCTTGCAGTTTTTAAAAATAAATTCTTTGTTTGGTAATTTCTTCGATTTTTTCCTGTTGTTTCTTGTTAATTTCCCTTTTGTTTCTGAAGTTTTCATTTACCTGCTATAGTGATTATTCTTTAAGAAATGGCGTTGAAGTAAATGCTTAATGCATAGTAACTTCTGCTTCTCTTAAAAGGAAAATGTATGGCCTTTGTTAATTTCTTTTCAAAATAACCAAGTTACAATAATTTACAAAATTTCTATTGTGAAATATTTTCAGCTTTTTGTCATATTATTTGAGAAATTGAGAATTTTATTTTTGCAATTGTATATGTTGCAGGCAAATCGAATGAATTTGCTAAGCTATTTTTTTAAAGACTAAAAATATATGCTAATTCTTAGAAATGATTCATACCTGTTGATATCCAATATAAAAATCTAATGAAATTGGCATGTTTTATCTTTCAGAATTTTTTTAAATTAAATTTTATGCTTTTATATCCACAGTGAAATATTATTGCATGAATTCATATATTAAATAGTCCTTGTTGTAAAAATATCAAAGTTACTTTTTCTTGACAGTTTTTATTCTTGATCTTTTGATTTTTCTTGTGTTGCTTTAGAATATGAAGAATGTTTTATTCAAAACATTTAATGCTTATAACATTCAAATTGAAGTATCATTACTTTAGTTCATATATATTTGCAAATTCATTAATTGATATTTTATTGGTATGAAAATGGTGTTATTTCCAAGATAATTTTGATTGACATTATAATAATCATGCTTTGTTCAAAAATTTTTGCTTTGGAAAAAATTGTATTTTAAATCTATTTGTGCAAAATTCGTTTATTGAAAATAATAAGGAAAATATTTACCCAGGCCCAATTAGTGGTTTGACTTTGCTACTTTTTATTTCATTTGAGAGTTCATAACTTCTAGATATATCATCAGCAATCATCTAACTTCTATTTTTGAGAGAAATTGAAAAAAAAAAAAAATACTATTTTATAGCACATTCTACATGGTAAAATCAGTGGCAACGTTTGCCAATTACGATCATTGAACCTATTTAGTAAAATTTTTATCTTGGATGAAAACTTACGACTCTTAGATAATCGTAAATCATCATCCATCATCTGTCATTTTAAAGTGGGGAAAAAATGCTTCTTCACTTTCATTATATGTAAAGAAAAAAATCTTAAGAGTTCTGAGGTTCATCGATGCCACTGATTTCTAAATATTTTATTTGAAAACCCATAATCTCTAGAATTCAGTGATGTCCATACCTTCATTATTGTTCAGTATTGCAAAGTTTCCAACATTGACAATTTGATTACACAAATTTTTATTCCAGCTCAATGAATGTGATGAATTATCATATTTACTACATTACAAAGGAAAAGTATCTTAAGTATTAGCAATATGTTATCAAGCAGTTTGATGAGATAAAATTTACATGTATAGCTTATATTCTGTTGAAAAGGTTTTACTGATTATTGCATACTATCTGAAACTTTTTTTTTATTTCGGAAATTTTTGCTTCACCAAATAGATGAATTTTTATCATCCAATATTTTATTTATTTTATATGAAAAATTCAAAGAAATATCCCAAGCTATTAAAATTCATAATAACTGCTCTGGCACCCTCTTGCAGAATATGAATATTTTGTCCTATGCATTTCATGTTGCTTGATCATACATTTTACATTGGAAAATTAATAGCTTATAGATCCTTAGAATAATTACTTAATTCACTAACTGTGAATATTAAAAATGATTAGGTAATCAGAATTTTTTGTAAAATGTCTATATTAAAAAAGTTCAGTTTTCATAAACTTTTTCTGCTTTACTTTTAGCAGGTTTCCTCATCCGACTATTTCTCATTTCTCCAAAGCTGAATTCTTTGGATATTTACTAGCATGTATTATTCAGTTTTTCCCCAATACTTTCTGGAAACTCTGTCCTCGCTGGATATCTCGGTGGTTTCGATGGTGTCCAACTTCAACTCAGACACTAGAAAAAGCAGAGAAGGAGGTTCTCAAAAGTAAGTATGATTATGTATAAATATATATTTTGTGTTTAATATTTTGAATTATGGATTTAGTTACCAGTAAATTTATTTTGAATAAATTTTATTTTTATTGGATTTTTTTGTGTAGGTATTATTAATAACTAAAATTACTTGAATGTGAAGCTTTAAAAAATTAAATGTGCAATTTTTTCCACATAAATTGCTAGTGATGTATTATTTAAAAAAATAATTAGCAATTTAATATATCATGTCAGATATGATGTATTATTTTTTAAAATAATACATCATATATTTGAGTAAAAGACAGAACTACAAAGAGTGGTGGAGGCCTAGCTTTCTTAATAAAAGACGTCAAGTACCAAAGCATTGACATTCCTGCAGACCAAACTTCAGATCTTGAAATTCAGGGTATTAAAAGCTTGTGGAGAAGCAAGCCTCTAAATATCTTTAACGTCTATCACCATCCTAATCATAAAAACTTTGCGGCAAATTTTTCCAACTTTATGGACAAGAACTCTATCATTATTGGGGACCTTAATGCCAAACATACTGCTTGGGGCTGTAGTAGTGATAATGACAGAGGCATTGATGTCCTTCAAATGATGGATGATAATTAATTTATAATCCTCAACGATGGTACTCATACCCATTCTTCCTTCAGTTATAACACCTTTGAGGCCTTGGATATTGCCATGACCAGTGCAGAATTAGTTCACCAGTGTTCCTGGTCTGTATTAGATAACATTGGAAGTGACTACTTACCAATTCTTATAGAACTCAACAAAAAGCAAAAGACCTTTCATTCCAAAGAAAACTTCTGGAACTTCAATAAGGTGAATTGGGCTTCTTTTAGCAATTCCGTAGGTAAGGAAATTTCAGCAGTACCCATGACTGGGAATCTGGAATAATTTCAAGAATAGCTATCAATAAAATTAATGCAGAGATCAAACTAACTTATGCTCATCTTAAAAGATCCAGATGGAATGAGTTGTGCAGTAAAATTGATTTTAGAACTCCAAACACTAAACTTTGGAAAATCATCAAAGGTATCCGCAAGGAACAGATTCAAAACGAAGAATGCAATTGAGTCAGGAACCCCGATGGACAAATCTTCCCTGCCGACAAATTTCCGCTCACGGCCTTTCCACTCACTATCAATTAACTGGCAGGCTTCATTTTGCAAACGAAGACAAACCCATTTTAAGTAAAGCCAGAAATTTCGTTCACGATTGTCGCAGCACTGATTTGGGAGACGCAATTCTAACAAAACAATTTTCCATGAGGGAATTACTTATCGCATTGACTTTTCTTGATCTCAACAAGTCTCCTGGATCAGATGGACTTTCTGACCATTTGCTTGAATACCTTGGAAGTATGGGAAAACAAAGGCTTTTTGATCTTTTCAACTTATCGTGGAAGAAAGGACCTTACCACAGGAATGGAAAAAGGCCATCATTATTGCAGTTAAAAAGCCTAACAAGAATTCTTCCTCCCCTGAGGATTTTAGACCAATAATACTTGCATGTACAACTAGCAAGGTAATGGAAAAAATGATCCTTATTCGACTACAATTCTTCCTAAACCAAAACAATCTTATGCTTTGTGAGCAGTATGGCTTTCGAAGGGGCCACAGTACCATTGACCAACTTCTTGACTTTGCACAGACTATCAGAGATGCTCATAACTGCAAGCCAACGCATCATACCCTGGCTGCTTTTTTAGATCTTACAAAAGCCTTCGATAGAGTTTGGAAACACAAATTAATCATTCAGCTGCATAATAGCTTCAACATCTGAGGCAATACTTTGGCATGGATTATATACGGATTATCTACAACAGAGATTTATCAGGGTTAGGTTCAACGACACTTTCAAACAATTTTCATCTTAGCCAAGGTGTCCCTCAGGGTACAGTACTTAGTCCAACACTATTCTCTTTGTTTTTAGCAGGTGTAGAAAAATTTCTCTTTTGGAACACGCATTGGTATGTTTGCTGATGACATTGCTCTTTGGAGCTCTGGATTCGTTATAAACTTTCTAGAGTCTAAATTCAATGAGTCTTTGAAGGCCTTGTCCGAATTTGATGCAGAACTTAAACTCAAATTTAATCCTTCCAAATCGATTACCACCTTTTTTACAACCAATAAACACTTATACAACTACAAACTAAAATTGATGCTTGAAAATCAAGAACTTGCATATAAAAAGCACCAAAATATTTAGGATTTGTTTTGGATTCTGAACTTACAAGTAATAAGCACATTGATTACATTGTCTCAAAAGCAAGAAAACGATTAAACATCTTAAAATATATTGCAGGTAGAGACTGGGGAGCTGACACAACTACCCTTAGAACTACTTATCTAGCTATCATCAGACCTTTACTTGAATATGGATTCCCAATTTATTGCTGTGCCTTCGATTCCAACTTGAAGAAACTTGAACAGGTACAGCTGAGTGCAGCTCGTATAATAACTGGTCTGAAACGAAATTGTCCCTCAGATATTGTCCTTTATGAAGTCGAGCTGAAACCTCTCCATGTTAGAAGACATGCTAACCTTATCAAATATTACAACAAACTTTCCAATTATGGCATACAAAACAACACCTCAAAATACCTAAGTAATTTTACTAACCTCTAGAGAATCAAGAAAAATAGTCCCTTTAGTCAAATCTTGTCTCAGAATGTAATTCCTAAAAATGTAGAGCCACATTCTCTTCACTCCTGTATGAATCCAACTGAAGAACTTACCTGAGTTCACTTTCATTTCAACCTCCCTGTTCTTATTAATAAAAAAGGAAAATGCATCAGAACACCTTAGATAATTGGCCTTGGAAGTCATTAATAAAATCCCTAAATGTGACATTAAATTGTATACTGATGGCAGCAAAATTCGACAATTTTGCAGGTAGTGGCATCTATATTGTAACTCCTCAGTCTAGTTTTACTCTATGCCAACGAAATCGACTTCTGTTCCATTTTTAAAAGCTAATTTCTAGCAATCGATGAGGGACTTAAAACCATTTTACATGAAAATAATTGTAAGAACCTTTGGATTCTTACTGATAGTCGCAGCTCAATGAAACACCTTAACAACTGGACCTATGTTGGTGATAAAGCAAGTTTGTCTATTCTTCAGAAGTTGAAGCTGATTTCACTCCAACATGATTCATTTCCAGTGGATCCCATCTCATGTGGATCTACTTGGTTACAACCTAGCGACTTCATCTTCTGCTGAGCTCACATACTTGGAACTGTTCTCTCAGGTGAAATTCCTAAATAAGAAGAATTGGATTGTACCCCCTACTCATGATTAGTATAGGGCCAATAAGCTGGACCAGTCCTTAATTCTTCCTTGTGATAGAGAAACCAACACTTGCCTGTCGCGCCTTGCCAGTGGCCACCTTAAATGTCTTCTTTTCTCAGTGTGAAAAATCTTACCCTTTTTTGCCCGAAATGCTGCCTACATCGGGCCACTGCTGAACATATTCTAGACTGTAATTAAGAATGTGAATTCCATCACAAAATTGCAAATGTTTTATTTTACACAACAGATTTCTCATTTAAGGTAAAATTTAGATTTTAGCTAATGTGACATAGAATTTGTAATATAGCTAGCTACTTTTGGCAATGAACTCGGCACTAAAGATATTGATTGCATTTTAGACCAATCATTTATCTTGTATTCTTTTTTTTTTTCTTTCTTTTTCTTTTTTTTAGTCATTTAAATTTACACAATATGTATGTTGTGTTCTGATTAGTGAAGCATGCTTAAAAAGTAGTACGAAAGTGTTTATATACTATTTCAATCATGTGCCAGTTGAGGAATAAATGGCTAATTTTTGTTTACTTTTTATTTTGGACAGGGTGGTGAATCTTGAAAATTGTGGCAATGTAACTGCTATAGTACACAAGTACAAATAAATAAATAAATAATTAAAACAATCTATTTCCAGAATTGAGGGAACTCTGACAAAGTTTTTGTGATATGCTTTACCTCTCATTTTTGAAAAATAAGATTTTATAGAAAATAAAAAATTGCAAAATTGTTGAAGTTATGAGTGAATGGCTGATTTTTTGGTTTTGCGAATCATTTTAAATATATAGGTATGTTATGATAGCAGCCATATCACATAAAAGGAATTTAGGAATTGGTTTCAAGCTGCACTACTATGTTCATGGTGATTATGCAATTGTTTCAAGAAATGAAAATGTTTATGTGGCTTTATGCAACTATTCTATTGGGGGGAGGGGACTAATATACAAATATATCTAAGATTCTTACTGCCTTTCTAATGATATGTTTTATTTATACATTATTGATTACTATAATTTTTTGACAAAAATCCATCATACACTAGAATTTAATTAAAAGTGAATTTACTGTATTACTTTTCTTTTATGAATTACTATTTTTTTATAATAAATATTTCCTTTTTTCTGTTTTTATATATAATTTAATTAAGCTTAACATGGCTAAAAAATTTTTTGTTTACAGATTAAGAATATGTTTCTTAAAAATAACCATAATTGCTCAATATTGCATAATAAATACTGTTCATGATTTTAAGTATCCAACACATTTTTATGAAATTATATTTTATACTTTTTACAAAAATTAATATTGATTTGCTAAATGATAAAACTGATATTTTCTGACCTAAAAACTCTTTTTAAATGTTCTTGTATAAAATTTTTCTATATTTGTTACAATTTCCGATGTTTCAGATTTGAAGCATCCATACGAAGTGGAGTATACAAATATTGGGAAATGCTGCGAAAAGGTAGACAGCTTTATAAGGACAGTCTCTCTGAATAAAAATTCTGATAAAACTCCGATAGTTTTATTGCATGGATTTGCTTGTGGCCTTGGAGTCTGGATTATGAATTTAGATAGCTTGTCTTCTTCTCGTCCAGTTTATGCTGTTGACCTATTAGGTTTTGGACTAAGTTCACGACCCCCATTCAGTTCTGATGCTTTAGAAGCTGAAATGCAATTTTTCATTTGTAAGTGCTTTGTTATTATTATTCTCTTAGAAAATCTAAATATAGTTTACATCTAAAAAAATCAAAATAAATTTAGTTTAAATCTACATTAAAACAAAAATCAGATCTGACATAAATATTTTAATGTGCACAACATCTAATATATCTTCTTTTTTTTATGTAAAAAGATAACCAGAAATTTTTTTTAATCAGATGTACTGAACCAGGTTTATTGTAAAGCTTATGACACTGAGTTTGCCATTTTGAATTTCATTTTCCTTTTAATTACATAGCTTTTGCAACTATTTAACAGAGAGAAAGAATTTGCTTTCTTGGGTAATAGTAACTCTGGGGATTGTAACACTTCAAGCAAATAAAGGTGGGAAATAGTGTGAATTACTCTGATGATGAATAGAAATTTAATATATGTCAATATTTTTTAAATGCAAAATGCAATTTGTAAATACACCTATCCAAATCATGTGGTTTTGATCCTTTGAATCTTTTTAAAGTATATATATATATTTGTATTTTAAGTGCTCCTATGTATGCAAGATTGAAAACCCAGGGTGATTTTTTTTCAAAGTATTTCTAATAGGTAACATTATACAAATATATAATTTTTCCTGTTATTCATTTGGAAATCTGTTTTGCCTATTAGACTTTGCCTATTTTGAAATCTGTTATGCTAATGCTGTGCATTTTTGGTAACTGATAAATGTTTGCAAATAAAAATTTGTTTCCTGTAATTAGAATATTGTGATTTGCAAATGATATAGTGAAAATTTTCTGATTAAATAATTATATAAGTTGTGACTATAAAAAAATGCTTAATTGTTTGTATTTCTGTTCTGTGTCTTATAAGTATGGAAATAAACTAAAAATGCTTTCCAGATTGAACACAATAATTGTGATTATTTATTCTCTGAAATTGGGAGTTTTACTGATTAGATATACAGGGAGTTTTTGTTTAGTTTCTATGTAAATTTTGATATTTAAAAATATTTAATTAAAGGTAATATTGCTGGTTTTATAAGTATAATAACAAATTAAATTTGCAGTCCAAATATAACATTGATTTAGTATGTAACATTACCGAAAATCCCCAAAAAATGCTTAATTTTAATGGTCCTTTTATATAAATCTTAAAAATGCTTTTTTAAAAAAATCTAGGTGCTTTTTTTTTATAGGAAAATTTTTTCCTACTTAAAATCAGCCAAATTATATACAATTGCATTTTTTTACAATGGTGGAACTTTCTACATTCATGGAATGCTAGTGAGTTAAAAAGTCAGTGTAAAGGATTTCCTTCAATTTAAAGAAATAGTGATGGTATATTTTATCACTTTCATTAACTAGAATCTTCTTTTATCTTTTGCTTATTTAGGTAGCGAAAAAGTTTTCTTTTCAATAATTTTATTTATTCTTAAAAATGTCAATTTATTTGAAATGAATACACTTCATTATTGTTTTGCTAATACTTCCTTCATTATAGATAATTTGTTTTTTTAATTTTTGAAATAATTTATTAGTAAATTATTTCAGTATTTTTACTGCAGTTTTTGTGCAAAATTTATGGGAAAAATTGTGTAGTATCAGTTGATTATAAAAAGTGCCTATTTTTTTAGAGGATAGAGAGCTAAAGAATTTGCTGCTAATGATATAAAGGAAAAGTTAGGATCTGATTTTTTGGTTAGAACCTGAAAGAAATTTCTCATACAAAAAGAAATTGCTGAAATTGAATGTAAAGCTATTCCACATGCTCAGCAAGCTTAACCAGCCACAGCTGAAAAAATCTAATTGTGAGAAAACTGAACTATTGAAGGAGTTGGCAAAATTTCTAGAAAGAAAGATAACTTTGTTTACATGGTTAATAGTATTTGTTGATTTTTATATCCTAGATTTGTTTTATTTATGTCTTTTCTTTTTCTGGAATGATCTTATGTAATGCTATTTATTTAATACTATGTGTATTTCTTACATTCTGTAATACATACTGGTGATATTCTATATTTATATAAAATTTGGTAATAAACTTGCCTAATTTAATGAATTTTGTCATGGCACATAGTTCTATTATCAAAACTGCTATGTTAATGTTGGCTTTTATTTATTTTCTCTAAGTACTTTAAAGTTTATTTTTTAAGGCAAAATTTAACTATTCATTTTGATAGAAGTTATATTTATGGAAGTCATTTCATTAAATTTAGTTTTATTTCAAAACTGATAGAAAATTCTGCATTTTTAAATTGTGGAGATTGGAAATATGCATCTAATAATTAATGTTACCTTCAAATTAAAAATATTATATTTGAATTAAAATTAACAAATAATATAAAGTATTTGATATCATTTACACTCTGAATATCTTCAAGTGTTCATTCTTTCCTTTTATTTGATTTAATAGTAATTCTTTTAACTTTAATTTAGTAATAGCACAGTATATAATGGTTTTCCAGAGATTTTTATATTGTTCCAACTTATGAAAAAAGTATTCTTTTTCTTGATTATTAGAATCCAGAGTATGTATTTTTTCAGTAGGATGAGGGATAAAAAGAAATACATCCTAGGAATTATGATAAAATAAAAGGTATCGTGAGAAATCTAGTTGTGTTTAGGAAAAAATTTGCTCTAGATCACTGTAACTTATTGTCATTAGTATTTTCTTACATTTAATTGAAGTTAATTATCTCAAATTTCAATGAATTGATTTCGTTGGTTTATTCATGTTTATTTGTCTGTGAATGGAATTAAGAATTTGTATATTTCTATTAGCTTTAGAAAAATGGAGAGAATCTATTGGACTAGATAAATTTATTCTTCTTGGTCATAGCTTTGGAGGGTATATTGCTGCATCATATGCATTGCATTATCCAGAAAGAGTTTCTCTTCTTATACTTGTTGACCCTTGGGGACTTCCTGAAAAACCAATCTCGCATCTTCACCGTTATGATTTGGATTCTTGGGTGAAATTTTTAGACAGTTTTCTTCAAGGTTTCAATTTCTTAGCTAGTGTGCGGGCTGCTGGACCAATCGGTAAGGAATCTTATTAATAGATTTTTTTAATATATAAAAGTAGTTATGGCCTTTTCAAAAGTTCATTTTAAAATTTGACAGCATTTTATTTTTATTTCTGTTTTTCTGGTTTTGCTTATGAGAAAATGAACCAACCACATCCAGTATTTCATTGAATATATTTTACAATAAATTTTTTTACTAATTTAAAATGATTGTTTCATATTTATATAATTCTAATAACTTGTTCCAGGAATTTCACTCCAAAATTAAGCTTAATTACATAAGTTTGGCATAAAGATATCCCTTTCTTATAGTACAAAAGAACAAGCAGATTTGCTTGCACATCAAACATCAGCCAAAGAATAACAGTAACAATGTACCAAAACAGTGAATAAGCCATTAGATTGCATAAAAATAGTTGTCATACAGTATAAATTTGTTATACCAAGTACACCATTCAGTGGTAGAAATATCTTTGATATGTTTCTAGAAAAATCTTTGTAATTATGTACCAAAACTCTAATCAAGTAAATACTCTTGATATTTTCTTTTCCCCTATTTCATTTCTTTTGGAAAGTTTTAAATTCTGATTTGAGTTTTCATATAATAGTATATATTTTTTTTAAATGTTGAATTTATACTAGAAAGCAGGTATGCTGAAAAATGTCCATTAATTGTTCTGTGCTGAAATTGCAACCAGAAAATGGTAATTAAATTTTTTTCCATCAAGTTTTTTCGTAGGGGAAAAAAATATACTCTATATACATGCATTATGGAATGATGTAACATAGTATCTATTTATTACTTAAATCCTTGCTTTAGTTAATAATTTCTGATGGTTTACTTGTCATGTTTGAAATATTTTTTTTACTCATAAGATATAATGAAAATATTTTGATGTTTGGCTGTTTTATTTTGTAAAAGGTATTGCAACAAGACTGAAGCAATTTAAGAATAATTCAAGGAAATATTTTATTGAATACAAAATGATTAAAAATCAAAGAGGAAATGGGAGACAATTATTGTGCACATAATCTATTGAATTCTGAATTGTCAGATGAATAGGCTGTCAGTTGATATGGCATAAAAGTAAATTGATCATAATGACTTGGACATTCAAGGAGATAGATAATATTCATTAATATTTTTCTTGAGTGTTTTTTCATAAAACTTTTTCATAAAACCAGTTTTTAAAAGATCAGTCCTGGTGCAACTTGTTTTGTTGAATTATTGCATCAGAACCAAAAATTTTTTAAATCCATTTGGTACATCGTTGACAAAGAATTGTTTACAAAAAAATGAAACAATGCAAATTTATATGAATATTTTGTACCAAAAAATGCTTTTTCTTAAGTAAAAAAAAAAATGTGTTTTTTTATTATTTTATTATTTATTGTAAAATAAAAAGGGCATATTTTTAAAAGTTTTTATGGTGGTTGAAAATATTATAATACCTGAATGATATCTTTACTCTCTGGAATTATAAAAATTCACACTTTAGCAGTATGAAAGTTGATATTTGTCAGTTTTTTGAAAAATGTCAGCTTTTTTTTCAGCTAATGTATGAAATATTCCAAAATTATTCCACTTGCCTATTACATAAGAAAAATAAAGAATTATATGCATGTAATTTTTGTGCAATTAATGTAAAAACATTAATATTTTAACCAAAAATAAAAATTTAAAACCTTTTGGTTTCTAATTTATATATTTTTGCATATTTTTTTAATTTGTTTTGTAAATGACAGTAATAGTATCTAATATGCATCTTTGGGCAATTTTTTGACAACATTTGTAATAAGAAAATTTAAATTTTATTGCGTTTCCTATAAGTTTTAAAAATATCCTTGCATAGAAATTTTATTCATGATTTTTGATAGTTTAAAAATAATGTATATCAATTACAACTATAGTTGTAATTTAAAATATTTCTTAAATGTTTTATTATATTCATGTTTCTTTTATTGTTAAATAAAATCAGTGAAGATTCTTGTTCTTAAAGTTTTTTTTGGGGGGTGGGGTGGGGGCTTTGTTATGATTAATCACCTAATTTTATTTCATATTTTTTGGGGGAATTTGTTAATGAAACTCTAAAAGGCAGAAACTCTTTAAAGCATTTTTTGATGTATTATTTAATAAGTTTGATTGCTTTTTTTTTTATCAGCATTCTTTTCTCCAGTCTACACCTATTTGACATATTCATATAATAAAAATAAACTATTTTGCTCAATTCAGTGTTGGAATTGGATGTATATATATTTAACAATTTAAATTAAATATTGCATTTGAATCTAGATTAATTGCAAGTATGTCAGCATTGTTTACTTATTAATTTATTTGAATTTTTTAAGAAATATTGCTTAGTCTAAAAATAAGCATCTGATTTGTTTCTAAAATTTCACATTTGGACCTTAGTTTTCATAAATTTTTATCTTGTTTCTATGTACGAAAGAGTTAATTGAAAATGTGTAAACTGTAATTTTTTTTTTTTTTTTTTTTTTTTTTTTAATGTTTAGAATATTAGGAATTTTGCATTTGTTATAATATGTATAATACAGACCTTCCTTTTTTTTTTATTTATCAGAACTAATAATGAAGTTCAGTGTATATGTGTTTATGTGTTGATATTGGTGCTCTCCAGGCTATATTATTTGACCAATAGTTACCAAATTTGACATATCTTGGAGAATAGGAATGTGCAGTTCAAAGTGATTTTTTGTTTTGAAATTTTAATTAAAAATAAAGCTGATTATCAAGCAATAACTTGTAAAAATGAACACCAATTCAAAAATGTAAAAAAAAAAAAATATTTTTAATTATAGCAATTTAATATGAATTTTTCCTGAAATTTGGCATATATTTATTTATTTTGCTTAATTTCCAACTATCTATTACATTGCTGATTTGAAATTCAGAAAATAATTAAAATAACAGCTTTAATATCGGACAATTTAGTGAAATCATGGATGTGAAGTTATATCTAAATTGTTTATCTGAAATTAAATATAATTGATATTCCCAGTAAACTAATTAATCACCTAAGGCAAACATTTCAATAACTAAACAAAGTTACTAATTTAAAATATCATCATGCAATTTTAATTTATTAAATTTAATAGTGTCTATGTTTAAACATATTAAAAATTTAAAAGCTTTAATTGTGCATGAATTTAAATTTATTTACCAACCATGCATTGGATATTAATTCTAAAATAAGATGAATATATTTTAAAAGATAAATGAATTGTTAATGTTCTGTCAAAATTATTAATTTAATATTTCATTATAATAAAAGTATTTTTGTCTTTAATTTTAATTTATATAGAAAATTTGTATTCTTGGTTAAAAGTGCTTTTGATTTTAGGACCTTCTTTAGTACGGCATTTTCGTAGCGATTTGTGGAGAAAATATGGGCGATTCATGGATAATCCTCACTGTGTTTTAGAATACATCTATCATTGTAATGTTCAACATCCCAGGTATAAACATTCTTGTTTTTCTTTTTTCAATTATTTACCTGTTTTCAAAACTCTGTGTGTACTTTTTAACAGTTATTCAAATATGTAGATTCTGATTCATTGAAAAATAATATATATTCAAATACACATTTGTAATTGTGAATTCTCATATACTGAATATATTGTTAAAGAAACATGTAATGTGCTTTAATTAGAACATTCTTAAAGAATAAGGCTAGTCCTTTCAGTGACCCATTTTAGTTTTGAATCATATTGGAGCAAGTTGTATGAATCAATATTAATAACAATTTTAGAAATAAGTAAGGTTTAATTGAAAAATATTTGAATCAAATGTAATTGCCAAAATTATTAAGTTTTTGGAGAAATTATTGTGTGTATGTTTTTGAAATATGCTCTACTAATTCATTTTGGGAAATACTAGAATCATTAGCACATTCTCAATTGTTATCTCATTTAAGAGTTGATGGATTTAGCTCCAACAGAATGAAAGTCAAATGATTGAATTAGCTTCTAAATATTTTATAACCAAATGAGAGGCCAAATAGTGCATTTTTGTCATATCCAATTTTATTGGCTTTATTTCTATGAAGAAACAAACACATATCAATCTCATTAAAAGTTGTACATAATTTTTGATGACATCAAAAATATTAATTATGCCCATCATCAAGACTGTACTGGTGGTTTTGATCTTGATACTCTTAGTCAAGAAGGCCCGCTAAATTTGATTTAAAAGAAAAATATTATTGGAGTCAAATGAGTACTAGATTTTAGGCAGCTGCCTAAGGCCACAGAAGAAAAGCAAGCCACACACATGAGGTTTAAAAGAATATTATTAGGATAGTTGCTTTATAAATAAATTTATAAAAATACAAATCCTGTTTATATAATTTTAATAATTAAGATTTTGGAAATACAACTGGTGAAGTTTATATATATTTCAATAGATTTTCTTTGTTATTAAAGTATTTGGAGACATCAATTGTCTGCTTAATTAGTATTGTATATAAACTTGACTGTCATTCAATCATAAATAGTAATAATTACTAGATGTTATCTCATTTACATCTAATAAATTACTAGATGAAAAATTATTCATAAAATGAATAAAATAAAAAAATAATTTATTGCAAATCATTAACATGTTGATAAAGTTAAAAAAATACATTGAAATTTGAAACTAAATGACCAGTTTATTGAAAGAGAAGATGGGTATCTCATAATGAACACTGCTTTTGATCATAGATGTTTAAATCCACCATTGTCAATTTTATCTTAAATTGCATAAAAGACTGCAGAAATATCAAAATATAAATTTTTTAAGCATTCAGTATCACTTATAAACTGGAATAAATAAAGTTTAGCATTTAGATTCATGAGTTTGATGAAGTTTGTTAGATAACTTGTGCAAACATTGAAATATGATTATATGCAAGATAAATTCTCATTATTTGGAAAATATTGAAAACTTTTGAGGACAGGTGTAATATGCAAAAATGTAATATTTAAAAACTTTTGGTAAAATTTACTATGCTCATCTTGGTTTTTAATTATCTTCTTCAAATGACATTAATTATTCATTAGACAAAAACAATTTATTAGACAATTATTCAATATGGTGGAGTTTTGTAGCACAATTTTACTTTGCAAGTTTAAAAATGTTGACAATTGCTTTCAGTTGAATAAAAGTCATACTAAATCCATCATTTTAATTCAAATTGGTCCTAACTGGACAGCCTTAACAAATTTATCGCTGAAATGTTTGGAGTTTATTAATAATAAAAGAATTGTATTTCGTTATGACAACATGATATCGTATATTTGATCTTATGTCTATAATTTCTATAGCTTAAATGAAATGTATTGCCATATTCATTTGATCTTGTGCTATCAGATTATCACTTATTTTGTTTTATTCAAATTTTCATTCAAATGTAATGTTTGGTTTAGATACATCTGTAAATCAATATTTTGTTCAAATTTTTGTTTATGAAGACTGGACTTTTTATAGGTTAGAAATTATAAAGTTCATTAAAAATGGCACAGGTTAATACAAATAAGCAAATATCATTGGTTCATCTTTGTTTATCATTAGTTCATTGGAATTTATGTAATTAGATGTAAAATATCAAAATTTTCTTGACAATTTAAGAAATCTTAAGTTTACCTAATGTACAAGAGAACATTAACGGTTGCTTTCATTTTTTATCCTTTATTGAGTTACAAGATATTTCTCTCCAAGATTATGTTGATAAATATTTTCTCTGCTTTTCTGTATCATTTTATTTCATATTATGTTAAAATTTATAATGCATTTTATTAATGTGGAAACATGCAAAACATTTTAAATCAAATTATTACTTTATTGATTTTTCTTATTAAAAATTATATTTTAGTGGCGAAGCTGCTTTTAAATCCATGACAGACAAATCTGGATGGGCGAAATATCCAATGATGTACCGATTAAATAGTTTGGATTCCAAGATTCCCATTACTTTAGTTTATGGATCTCGATCATGGGTCAACAGGCAGCCAGGACTGCAAATAAAATATTCTAGGTTGAATTCCTTTGTTGATGTTCAAGTGAGTTTGTTTTAAATGTAATTACTAATTTATTTCATGTAAAGATCTCTGCTGATTTAATTTAATGTGAATTTATTATGAAAACTATTTTTAAAATTATGAATTTAGTTGTTTTCCTAATATATGGTATTTTTTCCCTTTGTTATTCTTAATTTGGAGGAAAAATTACAACTAATTATAGATTGTTTAAATTTAATGTATGTTAACTTATTTATATACAACTCATACATGTCATTGTTTCAAAACAAAACAACATGGATGTACATGTTCTTTTGTTTTTAATTTGACAGTTATACATTAACCAGATATTTATTATGCGATGGAAACCATTGTGTAATCTGTAGTAAGTGGTTGTGTAATCTGTGCATAGTGTTTTTTTATATACTGACACAATTCACAACTCTAACTCTATCTATCAATTTGGATGCCATCAATTTCGGTAAATGAAATTATGAGGCCATGGGAGGAAAATATTAGTTCCAAAAATCATTGATAGGGGGGAAATGGACCTTTGCTAGCTGAAAATACATGTAATTTTTAAGATGCAAATTCATTATTTTATAAAAAGACTATAGTTCTAGCGATATGACTCTACAGTCATCAGGTAAAACTCCAAAATGAACTAATTCAAACTATCAAATTCTAAGTGAAAAAATACTTGATTGTGCAGAGCTGTTTATCAGAATTTCAGTTTAAAAACTGATTATTAAGTTGTTAATAAAAGAGCAACTTCAATCATAAATAATGAAGAGGTACTTAAAATTACAATAAATGAATTTCATTTTTATAAAACAATACGTAAATCAATAGACCTGCAATTGCAACAATTCATTGTTTATTTAATATGATTGTATAAGTGAATATTTACTGTTGATAAAGACTGTTCAAAGGCATTTTTATGTCTTTTTGTTATTATCTGTTGTAGCCACATTATCTGTTATGACAATTTTGAATTTAGTATCTTATGCATTTCACCTAACTGTCTCTTGCATTATTTACAAAGTCGTTTCATGGTTATAACCTTTTGAGTCTTTTTTGTTAGGTTGCTTAAAATCCCAGATGTTATTTGTTGGGTTCCCAAATATAGTGAATTTAAAGAATATATTAAGGACTTAGATAAATATTTGAAGTGCTATTTTACATTTGGCAGTAAGGAATATTGTGCTCCAAGTCCAATATGGACTTTACAAGAATGATGGTTGCAGTGATAGAGATTAATATTCTCACCAGCAAAGTTAATTTGATGAGTGAAGAGAAATCATAACAAATTTTTAATTTCTAAATGTTATATTTTTGTTTACTGTTACGTAAAAAATGAGAATTTTTGGTATTTATATATTAATTGCTTAGAATTTTCATAACTAAAATTTGACTGTTTGTAAATTGCATGTAGTTAACAGGCAATTACCACTTTTTTTTTATTGATAAACACAATACTACAATTATCAGAAGTTGTTTCATTTACAGTATTTTATAAGTTTAGATATAATTGTAAGATTTTTAGGTAATTTTTGTTTTCTACTGTTCATATTGTTTTCAAAGTAAAGTTTCTTAAAAGATTGCAGGGTTATTACATTTTAAGTCTTTATAAGTATTGATTTTTGAAAATTCTTTTAAAATAGTTTCATGAATTTTTATATAAAAAAAAGTATATTGAAGTGTTTTTATTTATTACTCTCTGAACATAAGTGTCAAATATATCATCTACTTGCTTATCATAGTGACTGTTATTTCAGTGATTTTTAACAATTGAACTGATTTTTGCACTGAATTGTTTGTAATATTTATATTTTAAACTATACATTTGTTCACATATGTTGAATTAATTATTAGCCTCGCTAATACGTAAACAAAAAGCAAATGTTCCAATTTTTCATTCTTGTTTATTTCCCTGTTAGTTTATCTATCTCTGCTAATAATAAAGGATAATGTTGCATATATGTATGTTTTCTCTGCAGGCCAACTCTAGTTGGTCTAGGGCTACCAAATTTGGTACAAATATTCTTTGGAGGATAAGAAGTCACTCTGACGTATTTTTCTTTTTTGAAATTTTAATTCAAAGTTAAACCAATTACCATTTTTCTCAAATTATAATGTCCAAAATTCTTTTTATGAAATTTTAGAAAAATACCTTTTCATTTGTACCATTTTATTAAATTTTCTTTTTGCTTAGTTTTGCTACAACATAATCATTTTTGCTTGAAAATTTTATTGCAATTTCTATTAGAAACAAAGGAAAAAAGACTGTGCTTAATATTTGTGGAAAAAAGGAAATGAAGCTACAAATAGGAGAATTAAAAAAAAAAAAAAAAAAAACTTAGAAGATGGGTGAGCCAGGCTATTAAATTTTTAATGGCACTGTGATGTCATGGTATTTAATTCTTTTAGGAAATTACATTTATTGTGTCAATGTAAAGGTTTTAAAATAACAATGCTTTTAATATTTATCACAATTTTATCCTTAAAAGTACTTTTTTTGGGAAATCGTAAAAAGATGAAAATTATGCATAAGAGATTTTATTGAAATTAAACACAATCAGTGTTTCCAATGAATCAGCAGGTAGACAGAGGCGGCTAATAAATTATAATATTAAGAAGTTTGCCAAAACTCTTCATATTTTTGAATAATGCAAATTCTTTATTTTATTTTTATAGGTTATTGAAGGCGCTGGGCATCATGTTTATGCTGATAAACCTCAAGAATTCAATTCCTTGATCAACAGAGTTTGTGACAATTTAGAAAATGGAGTATTTCATATGAGAAATATTTAAATAGCCTATTGAAATAATTTATCATGTTTTTTTTTTTTTAAATCAGTTTATTCATCTTATAGGTTTAATGATCTGTAATTTTTAAGACGTATCTGCAATCTTTTTACAAGTATACATTTACAGTGCATTTTATACCAAAAATTTACAATGCTGTACTTTATTAAAATGTAAGTTTTCTGTAAATTTGAATCTTACTTTTGAAATCAATTTTTATTATAAATGAAATATTTGTTTATGTTGACAAACCTACTATTTAATTTATTTATGCACTGAGTAAAGCAAAATATCTGATGTGTGTAATACATATTTCTCATGTGAACAAGTTCCATGCATACATCTTTTGTTATTTTTTTTACTGTAGTATTTATCTGTTTGTACATATTTTGTATGAAATGCTTAATATTCTGCATTGTATACAAATGAATGTGCATCTTATGTATATTTTTGTTACGGATGCCAATATGTATATTTTATTTTATAAACATGACACTTAATAAGCATATTTGGCATTCTTTTTATAATACTGTGATAAATGTTACTTTTTTAATAAATACCATGAATAGAACAAAATTTTACCTTTCTTTTTTTATTCTCTTTCACTGCACCATAAGGATAAACAGAAAATCGTTTCTGTAAAAATAATGTTGCATTTTACTATATAAATATAATTTTTTAACCTCTAAATATGATCCTCTATCAACTGTATTGATTTGGAAGGCATATTAAAACTGTGGAAATGACATTAAGTCACTTCCTTTTATGTAAGTATTCATTGTGGTATTTGGCAGTTTTGAAAAATTGAAGTTCAGTTTAAAATTATGCATTAGTTGAAACTAATTGTGTATGTATACATGTACACACATACAAACAATCATGTAAAATCTATATGGAAAAAACTTCAGAAGACTACAAAAAAATTCTTTCATGGATAATTGTTATTACCTTTCTATGATAATTGCCATATTTATATATCTGCTTAAAATTTAAAGATACTATTATTGGCATCATTATAAAAGTGTATATTATGTATACACTGCTAAATTTTTCAGTTAATCTATTATTTTAATAAAATGTGAATAAATAGCCACCTTCTCTTGTTGCTCTCTTCTGCGGTTTTATCATTTTTATTTTCTATATAATTATTGAAAAAAATGAGCATCAACTTTTTATAAATCATCATTAACATTTGTCAGTATCTCAGCTTCTATAGCAACAGATTACTTTTATAGGTACACCTACTTTTTATAGTTTAATGAGAAATTGACTGGTTCTTCAGAAATGATTTGATTTGCATATGCTGGGATACTGACCTTGCTAGTGAAAGTCATCTCCGTAAAGTCCGAAATAAATCTGATATTTCTTCCCTGTCATTGGCCTGCCAAGCTGTGTTCTCTTTTAATATAGAATGATTGAAAGAAGCTTATCTAGCATACTAATTCTATATTATTTTGTGCTATAGAATATGATTTTAGGAACAATTTCTAACAAATATATGCTATGTGCTTTTATAATAAAAATGTTCGAAATTTGAGCAAGCTTAGTTACAAAATATCCAACATTACAATTTTTACCTCCAAGCGCATAAGTTTGCAAAAAAAAAAAAAAAAAAAAAAAAAAAACTATTTTTCTGTAAAATGTGCTAAATTGAAAAGAGATATGTAGTGCAATGAAACCCCAATTATATAGATATATTGGAGCCAGCCATAATCGTTCCTATAGTCGAAATTGGATAATTAATGAAAATAGTTATTTCTTAGGACAAGATGTCAACTCTTTATTCCCCCCCCCCAATTGTTATTGATGTTTTTTCCCTTTTTAGAATTACGTTTTTCCTAAAACTGCTGTTCGCTTTTGTTTTGTTGTACTGAGAAACATCTTGAATTAGGTGGATTTTCTCTTTACTCAAATGTATATGTATTTTAAAGAACCTCATTTATATGATCATTCCATCTCAGGAAAGAGTGCAATTCCATACATAAATATTGTGAACAAACAAACGTCTCTTTATCTCTTTCTCACTCAAGGCTAACTGGCATGGTTTAAGACAAAGTCAAACATTGGAGTATAATTATATACCATACAATGCCCATTTCCTCCTTATCAATAATAATAATTATAAAAATTACCAGTATTGATCTGTTACAATTTTTTATTTTTTATTTTTTATTTAAATGATTAGACTAAATCCTTATGTTTCATTGGTTGAATATATATGCTCAGTTTGATCACCATTTCTTTATTACTAGAGATTTTTGGTAGTCACTTTATGCATGTAAAATCAAATAAGGGAAATGTTTTGTTTAAAGATTATATTCTAAATATTTGTGCAAAATATTATATACTTAATGAGGAAATCAATGGTAGAAGTGCAGTTCTAAAGAATAATCAGTTAATATAAATTAAATTAAATTAATTTATGTAATAGAAAGAAGTGTATAGTATTATGTAATAGAAAGAAGTGTATAGTTGTAGTATAGTATTATTGCCCGAAAGTGACATCACTAGTAAATTTTACAAAAAGGCGGAACTGTTTTCTTTTATTCCTTTACTTTAATATATTTTCTTTCCAAATTAGTGTTATAACTATTATGACGCCTGCCATTTAAAAAAATAATTGAATTTTATTCTTTTATAGTAAGTATTTATTTAATACATGATGGATCTCGCATGAACTTATTGAAAAACAAACAGCCAAAATAACAAAATTTATGATAAAGAATGAATTAAGCTAGAGAGGAGATTCTGACTCAAAGAACAAGGAGGGTTTGTTCGCTTAGGTAATCAGAATAAGAAAAAATTCCATAAACACTAAGCTTTCAAATTGCATGAAGTCAGACAGTGGACTTCATTTCCAGAGATGCAAAATGCAGCAGTTAGTGAGTGAAAGGCACTTAGGTATTAACGAAGTAAACATTTAAATTATCAATTAACTATTAACGAAATTTTAATTCTTGGAGTAAATATGTCTACTGTGTCTTGATAGATTGTTCGTTGTTCACAACATAAGCGCCATTTTTTTAACTAGTGGTCCTAGTTTTGGTGTAGCGTGCGCGAATTCATCATAATATATTTATATACTAATAATGTTATCCAACATTAAAATGGCATGTCGATAATTATTGGTAATTCATTGCTGTTTTATTCTTTTTTCCCCCTGTTTATATCTTGGGATAGGAAAGAGATAGTTGTATTTGGGAGTAAGTATTCTTAAAAAAAAAAAAAAAAAAAAAACTTTCGTTATTGACTTATACTTCCTCTTTTTAGGAAAAAGTTTCAGTAAAAAACGGAACTGTTGGAAAGCTAAAAGTATTGTAGGGTTGAGCCGCCATTTTTGTTTTTCAAAACATAAGCCATTTGAAAGATTCATCATAGAAATATCCCAAATAAAGGAAAAGAGATTTACCCATCAATTTGTTGCTGTGAAATTTTGTAATACGATGAATGTCATATAAAAAGTCTTACCATTGGTTTTTACGAATTTTTTTTTCAAATGCAGCGTTGTTAAGTGCAACTAATTTGTTATGTCAAAAATAAATAAAGCCTTATTTTATTTGTTAAGAAGAAAGCTGATCTATATGACTTTTGTTACAGTAATCTTTTGAATTACAATGCTACTGTTCGTTTCATTGCATTATATTAATATTCCGTTACAAAAAAAGTAAAGGCCAACTGCATCTGTTTGCCCTTAAACATTTTTTATTAATTTTGAATGTGTTGCTCTTATCTGTGTTTTCTTATATGCATGTCACTCAACAGTTAAAACAAGATTTTTGAAATATTGATTAGATTCTCTTTTTCTTTTTCTTTTCTTTTTTTTTTTTTTTTTTGTATTTACAAGTTATGCTATGACGACACGTTGGGAATCAGAATTGCAGTAAATCACATCTCCTAATGGATAGCAAAGCAGTGGCATAATGAAGAGAGTAAGAAAAGGAGATATTGATGTTTCCGCCGTCGATCTTGGAAGGGTGTCATGGAAACAAAATATTAAGGTACAAACATCATTTTTGAAGCTAAATATAATGAACAGGCAAAATAATAATAACACCAAATATCGGTGAATCCTATTTACCTTTGTAATCTTATGGGCGAAAAATCATCATTCATCAGATACCATTCATTTTCACTACACTTCTGCAATAAAAGTTCTAGTGAGAACACAACTAAATTTGCATTTATTGGTGGCTTCAGTTACATCTTACCAGTCGAATTGTCATGAAAAGTATCAAAATATTAAAAAAAATATTTAAAGACTTTTTTAATTGGTTAAATTAAATTGTTTAGCTGGCTATGCAAAAGAGGCCTCTGTTTGCATCCGGATATGTTACTAGATAAAGAGGGTTAGGACGCGGTTTTTCGCATTTATAAAAAATTTATTACTCTGAAAAAAAAATTCTAAATTAAAAAGTTGTAGGTAATAAAAAAAATATAGAGTAAGCTATCGATAGTTATAGAAGCTTAGGTCAGGAGAAAAAAAAAAGTAGTTTGGAAAAATATTTGTCTTTTTTTATTTTAAAATTTAAGCAACATTTTTGGAATTTCATTTAATTGCATGTTATATAAAAAGGGACATCTAGTAAAAATTTCAATTCGATAATTGGATTATTTTTTCGAAAATTCCACTTTGTAGGAAAAAAAACAAAACAGGGTCGTCGAAAAATATCTGGTAAATAGCTTTTTATATCAATCAAAATTGGTGGATCGAAAAAAACAAACTATTCTGTGTTATTTGTGATTTCTAATGCTGTCTGTCATAATTACCAATTAAAAAAAAAGGAAATTTGAATTTGAAAGGAAGTGGTGGTGGTGGTGGGAAAGAAGTCTTATTTTGCGACGACGGATTCTCGAAAAATAATAAATAATAATGTTCAAGGCGAGTATAATGGTCATCGGGAAATTAATTTAGGCTTAATAATTAAGACAAATTGTTAACTTGAAATTTAACTTTCACTGCTTGTTATTTTTAAAATAAAACACTTTTAGTTAGGAGGCTTTTTTTTTTTGGTCAGCGTTTTTTGCTTGGTAGAAAAGTAGTAACAGACATTTTTAACCTTTTTTTTTTTTTTTTTTTTTTTTTTTTTACACAGTAGATTTTTTTCTTTAAAAAATGACTCGGGTATCGATGTGAAATTTTTACCACATTCTTTTCTATGTGATATATACTTAGGTAAAATCCCCAAAATGTTACTGAAATTAAAAAAAAAAAAAATGTTTTCCAAATTTATGCTTTTTTAAAAATTTATTCCCTACCGAATTAAGTTGTAATGCAGCTCCTTTTGTAGATCTTCATATTAAATTCAATTTTCTAATTTAAATTTTCTTTTTAGAGTAATATATTTTTATTTAAAGGGAAAAATTAGTGCTTTAGCTGCCACCTTCCTTTATCCTAGTGCGAATTCACAGCCTGTTGTAGAAGCTAACTCTGCAACCTAAAAAAAAGTATTTTTTTTTTCATGTCAAAGTATAATTTGACTGGGCATTAACTTTTCATCAATCGTTGTATCTGCCTGATCTTAAGACGATGATTCTTAATCTTTGGGTCTTATTTTATTTTATTCTAACTGAATTCTTTTTATTTTTTTCTTATACGAATTATAAAAAAAATTATCGTAGTCGTCGAAAAATTTGAACTGTAGATTTTAACGAAGTTTTAGGTTTCAAACATCTCTGAGTTCAAAAAACATTATTTCTGGAATTACGTCTATTTGTCTATGAGTACGATTATTCAAAAATGCTGTGAGTTAAGCGGATGAAATTTGGTATATAGAATTTGCACCAATTTTGTAGATTTGTATCAAATTTTGAACGGAATCCATTTAACAGAAATCTGTCTATCCTGCTGGCCGAATATAAGTGAATTTAAAAACTACAAAACATAGAGAACTAGTTAAATACAATTTGGCATACTTCAACATTTTAACTGTAGATCCATTTCATATTTCGAAACAAATGTATCAAGAGATTGACTTATGTATGTACTTTTGCATATATGGAGCACTGCATGGAATAAATGCTACACATACTTCATAACTCATGTAAATGAAATTTAGTTCACAGTTTTAACATCTGAAGCGTAGATCTGCATCAAATCTATCAAAGATTTGATACAGATTTGACTATTCAAGATTGATATATTATACATTTGATATTGATTTGACAAAGATATATCAAAGATCTAACTATCGTTTGCGTTTCTATCTATTACTTTCGCATGCATATAAATGCGAATACAAAAAACGTAATGAATTAAATAAATGAAATTTGGTAAATGATTTTCTGATTGCAATTACCGTTGCTTGTCAAATTTTGGTTTTAATTGATTGAAAAAGGGTGCTCAAAATAATAATTTGGTTTCCTGGTATTTGTGTATTAATCTCATACCGGCTATTAATTCATCTTCCAAGAAATCACCAAAGATCCATTACCAGGCATTTTTAGTAACTATCATCTGTCAATGGCAGGCGATTAATACATAAGTATCGCTTTGCTTTATTATACCAAGAAGCACAAAACACTTATATGCGAGATTCCGAAATTAAATTGAGCACTCATGGCGCTCATGATTTTGAACAAGATCCAAAATTTTATGCCGGGGTGGAGAGTTAACACCTTTATCAGAGTGTATGAGAAAAAGTTTTGAGGAGAAAACTTCCACTGACCTTACAAATAATACAATACGATAATACAAAAACGCTATGAGGTTAACAGTTAAAATTTAGTACATAGACTTACGAGAAAATTTGTAGATTTCTGTCAAATCTTGTATGAAATGCCTTCGCCGAAGTCTGTCTATTTGGCTGTTCGAGGACAAAGGAATTTCCAAAGCAAAGAACTAGATAGATGACATTTGGTGCTACTGTTTAGCATCTAAATTATAGATTGTTTTTAATTTAGAACAAAATCTGTCAAATGGCCGACCAGCTGTTGGTATGTATTTTCGCATGCATGTGGACGCAACAATTCATAATTTCAGCGATTTTTAATGATTTTTTTTTGTTTTGGGACTGATTGCAACTGTAGTTCTGTGTCAAATTTTGGTGCAAATCAATCCTCAAAAAACACTTCCAAAATAATACTCTCACGATAGATGCAGTAAAAATGCTAGATTCACACCAAAGATCTATATTTCGTAACTACCGTTCACCAGTGCCATTCAAAGTATCGCGGCCTTATCCAAGGTCCACAATTTTATGCAGGGCGAAAGGGATAAAAGTTTTACTGGAACATATGCGAAAAAGTTTTGGGAAGACTATTCCTTCTATTTTAAATCTGGATATTTCTTTGTCTGTTGTAAAACGATCACTAAGAGATCGTATTAATTGCATAGGGAGAGAACAGATAATCTAGGCTGTAGAATAAGATATTCAGAGGTCTTAAAGTGCGTACTCATTTATGAATCAAATAGTTCGCCAACTGCTCGCGAACGGACGTAAACAAGTATTTTTACTTTACGAATAAAACCCGCTGGACTTTTCTTGGAACACAAAGGGATTCGCAGTTCAAATGTAGACGTTCTCTCATATAGTTTATCGTTCCCTGCTAGTTTCTAACGAATCTGTAAGCCAAGACGTATTTCATTTTTGTACCAAGAGATTTTAATCAGTTTTCTTTTCTTTTCTTTTTTCTTCTTCTAATTTTATGCAAATACTTCTTGAATCATACAATTACTATACATTTTAATGCGAATTTCATTTTTTAACTAAGGATAATCTTATTTAATACTAGTATTATACAATTAATTTGATGATGTTATACAGCTTTGTTTTATACATACAACTAGCTATCTTCGGCGATTAATTTGTTCTCCTGACAATATTGGTTTTCATTTCGATTTAATTTGAAATTTAAAACTTCCCCTTTGTTCTCGGTAAGTTTGAAAAATAGAAATTTAAGGAAAATCCAAATTAAAGCAATAAGGAATTACCATTTTCTATACTTGCTTTGGAGCAATGGCATTTTAGAATAAAATATTTTGTTTATGTTTTATTTGTTTTCTATGTTATATATTATGTTATGTTTTTTACATGTTAGCGGTCAAATGTTCAAATTTAATGGTTGAAAGTTAATTGGTAGGAAGAATTGCAAAATATTTACATCAATAAACATAATGAAAGAACAATATGATGGTTTAAAAAACTAAGAGAAATAACCTGATAAAGAGACTAAGTTTCCAAAAAAGTAACAAGAAAAATATAAAAAATGTGAGTTATAAAAAGAAATCAGAAAAAAAAAAGACCACCATATTTTTCTAAATAATAAATTTTGAGACTAAATAAAGTTTTTTTTTTTTTTTTTTTCATTTTTCTTTTCTCGAAATGTATAAAAGAAAAGATATCTGAGTTATAATGAAATTAAAATTGAAATTTGTAATTAGAAAAAACAAACAAACAAAAAAAGGATGTCTGTTATAGCATTGTAAAAAGAATCACTATATATATGGTTGATACGAGGAAATGTTAAATTGTATGAAGCTTGTCAAATGAATTAAAAATTGATTCTTCCAATGAATTGAGAACTGTATTTCAAAAAGTATGTAACATCAAATTGAGTAAATAAACTTATATTTAGAAAGTTCATGAATTAAAGAAAACAAACTTTATTTGACACCGCTTTAAAAATGAGAAAAGATAGTTATTAAATAATTTGATGAAATCGTCAAATTAGTTTGATTTTCACTACAACACTGAAAACACAACACAACACTATTGTTGCAAATCATTAAAAAGTAGTCATAAAATACAGAAATAAATTGTATGAGTGAAATTGATATTACTTAAAAGATGATTTGGATTTTGAATTTTAAAATAATCCTAAAATAATTTTTATGCAAAAAATATTTTCGGAAGGCTATCGAATTTTTTTTTTTTTTTTTTTTTTTTTTGAATAATTACAAATAGATATACCGGAGCTCGACAAGGAATGATTGACAGTTCACTACTTTTCCATCTCTAGCCATGAATTTTAAAATCTCAAATAATTTATATTAAACTACTTTTTGTATTGCTTATATGCGAGCGCCATTTTTTTTAGACGTGACATTTCTTTTTATATTATTGGAATGTATATTTTATTGCTTTGATTTATTAATTAACTTTTTCAAATTTTTTTTGTATGTATTCTTTAAAGATGCATGCTCTAAGTGTTGAGTTTTATTCCTCTAAGATATTCATGACCTGAAAATGTCTTTCAGATTTCCCCAAGGTTAATTACTTATATTTGTATATACATAATTGATGAAAAACATTAAAATTATTCCATAATGGAATTTTCCGATTTTTATTAACAGAAACATACGTAAATAAACAAAACTTTATTTCTCAACACTTTATTACATTTCTCATTGGAATGATAAAATAAATTCTAATACACTAGTATCTCTCTACTGAGCACATAACAATTGCTACAGTTAAACTGCAGTTATAGATTCTAAAGAAGTCAAACTGCTGATATGGCAACCATAGAATTTTACATTGAAACAATTTTTTGGTAGCATAGTGAGAGCTACATTCAATTTTTTAAAACAATCAATCAATAAAAATGTACAACTTCGAAAGGCACGAGCAAAATATTTACAGCAGAAAAAAAAAAAAAAAAAGAAAACGTAAGGCAAAGTATGTACACTACACAAAAAGAAAAACACTCTTATTTAGTACAACGAGGACGGTGTTTGCATACGTTAGATGCTTAGATCTAATATGCGGCTAGGAACAATCTCGCAGAGATCTAAATTGTAATATCTTGCAATCAAAATGCGCTTGGAATGAAATCGCGAGCTTTGCACTTTATGTAGAAGTTCAAATAAATTTTATATTAGATAAAATAAATCTCCAGCATGTAAATATTAAATTATATATATAGAAAAATTTTAAAAATGAATATTTGCAAGTCATCATCGATTTTGATTACATTTGATTTAGTTATTTAATTCCAGAAATTGTGAAACAATTTTCAGCATAAATTCACATTACATATACGTTATTTATAATTTACACAAAAATCAATAAAGGATACATTTTTCTGAAATTATTGTTACTTAATGGCATTTTTAACTTTCTAACTTCATAATTTTTTTAAATGCCATCTGCCAAAAAATCAATTCTTATACATAAAAATGTTTTGAAAAAATGTTGATGTGGAATGTAATTTTAAAAATATAATTTTACAATAATTTCAAGTAGCCTTAAAATTCACAAGAAAAATAAATATATCAAACAGAACATTCTTAATTAAATATTAATAAATATTAAGATTTTTTTTAAAAAAATTAAGTATTTCATACGCTGTTTATGAAGATAATCGTGGCATTTCAATACCATTCTTTACTTCATAAAGAATTCGCATCATAATTTTTTCGAATTTATAAAACGATTCTTATTCAAAGAATTTTCGTTACATAGTTTGAATTTTCAGAATTTATTTTCCTCGAATTGGAAGAATTAAAGAAAAATCACTATAAATTGTTTTCAGAAATCATTATTAGAGATTCACTCAATCTTTTATAAAATCGTTTGCTTTGTATTTTTAATTACTGACTCTTGGCAACAATTTTTAATATTCTTCAAATGTAGAATAAAATTTTAAAACAGCATTATTTGCTAGTTCAAAAGATTTCTATGGAATAATTGATGAATATGAAATGCTTTTAGATGTCTTTCTAATGATATCAGGTAATCGCTATCCCTGGTTTTATGGCTGAATTAAAAGGTAAAATTTATTAATTAAATTCGTTATTATCGCATTATTATATAATATTAAATAAATATTCCATTAGTTTCGAAAAAATGTGGATTTTTTAATATAATATTTATTCAATACTATATAATCTTGAATAAATATTCCATTAGTTCCGAAAAAATGTGGAGTTTTTTTATTGTAATCGATAAAGATTCTGGTATTACATTTGATAAAATTTTTTAAAACATTGTGATTTTTGAAATTCTTTAATGTTTTTCGTTTTTAAGAATACTCAGAGAATCTTCTAACTACAAAATAATATTATAAATGCCTTTAATAAAATTAGAAAATAAATGCCTTTTGATAAAGAATACTTTTTATTAGTAGAAAAGATTAAACAATGTTTATAATTTTAGAATAAATCACGATATAGTATTATAAATAAAAAAAATTAATCATATTTTCACCTTCATGGATCATACTGCTTAACTTTCCTTATTTAATTAAGAATGCAGTTAAAGCAAATAATATGCTTTCTTATTATTCTGAATTTCAAAGAACAGCTATTATACCAAGAACTCTAAATATCTATTATGTTATACACAGCTTTTCATGTTGAGTTTAAGAGCGAGCTAATAATTTATTTCAAGTTTTGATAATTTTTAATATAATTAAATTTTAAATAAATAAATAATAAAAAATTTAAAAGTAATTGATTAAAACGTTTCGTATTGATTGTAAAAATTCGTATCGGAAAAAAAAATGTAATAACATTTTTCACCCCGTAATGCTGCAGAAACTTTCAATAGATATATAAATTTCCACATACATCAAATGCAAACTTCAGACAGAAATTCTTTCATAAAAACAGCTGTCAACACTACACAAAAATATTTCAAACATCTTAAAACACAGAGGTATATATATATATATATATATATATAAAATATAGTGGCTCAAACAATTAAGAATACACCTTACTTTTACGTGATGAATCCGACTTGCGACATAAATATCACATTAAGTGAAATCACAGTGAAAACATGTTTTTATTTTTACACATAAAAAATGGTTTAATTTAAAGTAAAAACAAAGAACAATCAACGAAAAATTTCTAATTTGAAAAGTTCCAGAAGCATTTAAATAAACATATGCAAATTTTTATCTCAAAAAATTGAGAATACACCAATGAAATTTTTGTAATATCTCGCATAGAAAGAAAGTATTAGTATTTAGTTGAATGTTTTTCGCTTTTATAATGCCTCTAAACGTCGTGGTACCGATTCGACCACTTTTTTGTGGTATCTGAAGATTTTTTATCCTATTCTTCTTGCAACGCTCGTTTTAAATGGGTTCTGTTTCTAATTTTGTGTTCTTAGACCATTGTTTCGAGTGTGGTCCATAGGTATTCAATGACATTGATATTGGCGGAATGTGGTAATGTGTGTAATTGCTGTTTACAATGAAAAAGACACCCCATTTTGTCGTCACGTGCATTCTGCTTGGGGTCGTTGTCCTGCTGGAAAATGAAAGCTCCATTTAAACCAAAATTTTTAGCACTTTCCTTTATATTGCTGCCAAGTAAATTTGGTTTATAATGCCATCTATAAGAACTAAATTTTCGACCCCGGCTGAAGCCATACAACCATAAATCATGACGGAGCCACCACCATGTTTAACTATAGGAGATAAATTTTTAGGATCCAAAACAGTATTAGGCTTTCTCCATATGGTGCGACGGCTGTCACCGACAAAAATGTTGAATTTTCTTTCATCACTAAATATAGCTTACTTCCAAAAGTTATTGGTCTTCAATTGATGAGTTTTTGCAAAGTTCAAACGCTTTTTTTGAATTTGCAAGATGATAAACGGTTTTTCTCTAACAATTCGACTTTTATATCCAGCTTCGCTAATTATATTTCGCATAGTTTCAGCTTTCACACTTCCTCCTATGATTTGAAAAATTTCAGCTTCAAGTTGGATGAACCCTATGATCGCAGCAATTTAAAGGGAAGTGGTAAAAATTTGGGTTTATATGGAAATTTCATTTTTTTTTCAGGACAACGACCCCAAACACATTGCATATAACATGTGTTTGGGATCGTCTTTTGCATTGTAAACAGCAGTTACACACATCGCTACAGTAGCCCGACATCAATGCCATTGAATATCTGTTGACCACATTCGAAACAGCGGTCCAAAAACAAAAAAAATTAGAAACAAAATCCATTTAAAACAAGTAAAATATCTTCAGATACCACCAAAAATTGGTCGAATCAGTACCACGACGTTTAGAGGCCATTATAAAATCAAAAAGACATTCAACTAAATACTGACATTTTCTTTCTATGCGAGATATTACAAAAATTTCATTGGTGTATTCTCAATTTTTTTGAAGCAAAAATCTCCGTATGTTTATTTAAAATACTGCTGAAACATATCAATTTTGAAGTTTTTCATTGATTGTTCTTTATTTTTACTTTAAATTAAACAAAAAATAAAAACTTGTTTGTAAAAATAAAACTTGTTTGCATTTCTCGGCAATGTGTTATGTATGATGAAAGTCAGTTTTATCAAGTAAAAGTAAGGTGCATTCTCAATTGTTTGAGCCACTGTATATTCTTTCACATAAATTCTCTCTCACGCATTTAAACATTTAAAAGAGAACATTATTTTTAAATAGACAAATAATGCACTAAAAGCACTGTAACGTATTTTAGTGCCCACATTTTAAATTCTTACATATCACAATAAAGAGTATTTACTTCGTTAATACCTCAGTATTTCATTTAAACGAAAAGAATAAATAAAAAATACTTCTTTCAGCATTTTATGAGAATGTTTCAAGTTCTGCCTTATTCAAGTAGCATAGACTGTGCTATACAGAAATAAGATTTTAATATAGCACCTGAAGTGGGATTTATCAAATTTGTTCCCTTCGTTCAGAAAATATTATGAAATATAGCTATTATTAATTTTTATTTTACTTACAAGATATTCAAAAGGGTGATAAATTAAAAATATGTATTGCTAAAGTCTGTAAAATAAAGATGTACCATAAATTTTTGAAAATGGGCATCTCAACTGAAACTCATATTTTGAAATGGTTTCATTTATGAAGTAATTTGTGCATTAGAAATTTTCGGAAATTGTTAAAGGAAAGCTCGATTCTTTCATGTTAAAATCACACTTTCAATAAGTTCTTTTACTTAGTAAGCTCTTTCTTTGGTATAGAGTCCAATCAAATTTGGATTAAATTTTTATTCCGAATGTGTCCTTTTTAATTAATTTTTTTAAAATTGAAATATTTTTCCAGCATTGTGCTTTTAATTTCTTTATATTTCATATATTTTAAATGCAATTCAAAGCTTTCTCAAAGATAATTTTATAGCAACTACCTAACTATTTCAAACTCTTAGCAATATACATTTAAAGATATTACTGAAGTTTATTGGAAAAATGAATAATAAGATAAATTAAAACTATATTTGAAAAAACTTTTATAAATGCGTCCTATGATTTTATTCTTTACATTTACTGAAATAAAAAGAGCATCTTGATGCAACAAAATCATTATTAACATATTGCTTTCTAAAGATCTTCATAAATTCACTATCAATCAACTACTAGTTTCAAATTTCTAACGTAGTTCTTTCTTTTAGTTGGTATCCCCATTTTACTAAAATTTCTGCGCTAACTAAAAGAATAGATATATTTATCAACAAAATTATAAAAATCGTATATTCTACAGTAACATTTGGTATTACTGCATTAAAGAAAATTTTCTTTTATTTACATAACAGGAAAGGAGCTGTGTCAGCTATGAAATGATGTTCCAGTTCTGCTTTTAGAACATTTTCAGAAACTTCACTTTTGCTCTTAAAAAGCAGTGTCTTTGACGACGTATGATTTTTTTTAAAGCATCATATTCACTGCGGTTGACTTAGCCAGAACTCTTGTTCTAAGAGTCATTTATTTGACAACGACTACAAAAATTAAAGTCTGGTGGCTTGATTTCCCATATCATCTTCATCCTTCAAGTCACCTCGCAGAACTTTGCTCCTTTGACTGGTGCCATTAGCTTTAATCTCTATCACCACGTCTTTGGTACTGTTAGAGTCAATATCTATTCTTGTGGATTTGAGATTGGACGCTGATGTGGGATTATCCTCCTTGATTTCAATACCGTTAGTGCCAATGGTAACAGAGCCCTGGCTGTTCCGCCTTGCTGTTGAGGCATCAGGCAGTTTTGCTTCTGCTTGATTGAAAATCTCGAAGACCGATGGAGCACTTACTCGTTTCGAGGAGGCACCTAAGCGGCTTAACAGAGTATTAGTAGGGGATTCGAAGATGTGATATTCACAATTCTCTACCCAGGCTGGAAATTCTTGTTGGCGGTGCACAAAGGTATTTGAATCTGGAGATCCTCCAACTCCAGTCTCAACGTCACGTTTCCATGGTAAAGTGAGTTCGGTAAGCGTTTTCGTAGGTATCGAGCGTAAAGAATCGTCATTGTCGGATTCTGACGTTCCATCTATGGAAACAAAAGAAAAAGAAAAAAGAAAATAAATATAATTATTGTGATGCGATACAAGCTTTCGGCAAGATATAATTTTTGGATATAATAAGTTTTTAAGCAAAATTATCATTAAAAAGATAAATTGTCATCACATAATTATAAAACTTCCATTGAAATATAATTAGACAGGTTTTATTAGTATATTTGGTTATAATATATCCTTTCTATTTCATACTCTTGAAAATATCATGTGTTAATCAAGAACTCGACCATATTTCAGGTTACAAATTTGGAAACTCTATTTTACTGACTAACCGCCTTTGGCGGCCAGTTGATTAACCGAGGATATTGATTATATTTCATGTTAATTAAATCATTTAGATATACCTTTTTATCCATGACTATTGCCAGACATTAATGCCATGCTAATTCGATTGACTTATATCTGTTCTTTGTGTACATAAACTTTTCTAATCAAGAGCAGTTCCAAAAACGTAAATGCGTGATTCAAATATTTTCTAAATTTTGCAATAATATAACTACTTTTATATTTGCTATATATAAATTACAATTAAACAAAGAATCTTTCTTCTTTAGCTTTCAAAAATGGAAGAAAATCACAGGATTAAATATTTGATGATATAATGAAAGTAGGTTGGGTTTCAGGACAATAATGTAATCTATTATTAGAAATTAGGCAAAAAATATTTAAAAAAAATCGCCCAAATTCAGAAAAAATTTGCACGATTATTAAATTGCTATCATTGAAAAAATAATGCTTTGAATTTTAGGAGACGTAAAAATTATTTCTGCATTTCAATATTTTTGGAGGTTATCATGGAAAAAAGAAAATTCCAGTTTAATTTTTAATTCATTAAAATTAAAATATATATATATATATATGCAGCTGTAGATTCCGCAAATGATCTAACCAGTCGAGCGCCAACGCACGGACGCACGCACACATCTTTATTTATTATGGGTAGAGATTAAAATTTCTTTCTTTTTTCTGGCAGTTAGAAATTAAAATTTTGCGAATTATTGTTAAATATCATTATTATTCGAAAAAAATTTGCAGGTTAGATCACTGGAAGTATTGAAGTATTAATATTATTTATTATAGATTTTAAATTCATTAAAATTCCTTACAAAGTAAACTGAATAAGGATTTTCTTTTTTTAACAGACAAACTATTTTTATATTACATAGTGACATTTTTCTGTATTTAAAATAATAACTGTAGAGAAGGCAGGCAGAATAAGATTAATTATTTTTACTAAATATCTTTACATGATTATGTTCATAAGTTGAATTTTATGAATTGTGAACAAGTTACATGGATGAGGAAAAAAAAAAAAAAAAAAAAAAATCGCACAACGAATTTTATAAAGCAAACCGGTTATTTTAGAGCTATCATATTTGGTAAGTAGTTACTGGTTGAATAGTAGGTACTTCCTAATAAAGGGTTCTTCAATGTTTTGATTACATTTTTTAGTTAAAAATTGAACAAAAATGTTGGCGATTTTTACACAATAATTTCGGAGTATATTATTGCCCAAAACTTATTTTTATACTGACTTAAAGCTTAAAAAATAAAATTCGAATGTTTCTTCTTTCAATAATAAAATTTTATTTCTTAAAATTCCTTTTTTTAATTTTAATAAATTTTTAAGTATATTTTACAATAATATTTTTCACGGCTTTAATAACTGCATTTATGCACATATGCGTTCCGATAATATTATATCGATTTTTCGTGTGCACATTATAGCTGTTACATAATTAAAAAATATTTTAAAAATTACAAATACGACGTATCAAACCAAAAACATTATCAAGCTATGATGTTTCGGACTAGAAATTCGAATTTTCTTTCTTACTTTATTTTTTGGACAATCAAAAGAGTCAGAAATTTCCAACAAAAGAATGTTGATAACTTTTTTTTTTATAAAATCAAAATTAAGTAAGTTAGAACTCTTCAAAGATGTTACAGTTTTGTCAATAAGATAGAGTTTTAGCTAAATGACAAACTTCTTTTTTGTAGAGGTATATAAATAGCATAACGAATTTAGGCAGCATATTTTACGAATTCACTTAAAAATGTCTTTCTTTATTGTTATTAGAATTTTTTAAAAAGCTGTGAAAATTCGAAATATATAAACAAAGAAAGAGGAAAGAGATGGAAAAAGCAATCAACAATTTTCTCTACTCAATAGTGTAAGAAGGTATAATATATGTAATAGAACAGAGCAAAAAAAAAAAAAAAAAAAAAAAAAAAAAGAAAGAAAAAGAAAAAGAAAAAAAGAATATAAAATTTTAAAGAATTTGTTCTTACATGCTAATCAAAAACTATTGAAAAAAAATTATATGAAATTTTAATTCAAAACTAAGAATTTTGGGGAGAAAATGACAAAATAAATAAATAAACAGGATTTGCATTTACGCTAAAATAAATCATTTTACGTTGTTTAGTTTCTAGTAGCGTAATGCATCATTTCATTGATCTGATTCCAGGAAAAGTATACGTAAAAATTATGCACTACATTTTGAGTTTGCGCTTTCTTTTTGAATTGAGTACATTATTTTGTATCTCTTTATTAATTTTATAATTTTTTTTATGAAATGACATAGAATGTACCAGCAGAAGGTGATTAACATTCAAGTTCCTTTCACCTTCTATCTAATAAATTAGTATGTGTTAAATTACATTTATTTAAGTAAAGATGTTATTCTAAATTCAGATGTTTTTTAAGTCAAATGTTTACGACGTGTAATTTCAAAGCAAAATTAGTTGTATATAATCATCTCTGTTTCTTTATCGCGCATTTTTTAAGTCAAATGTTTGCGACGTGTAATTTCAAAGCAAATTTAGTCGAATATAATCATCTCTGTTTCTTTATCGCGCATTTTTTTCTGCATTCTCAATGATTAGAATACCAGATAGGAAATTAAAAAAAATTAAAAAAATCAGAGATTTATTTTGTCGAATTAAAGTAACAGTCTCTTTTATCAAACTTTTCATTTTCGAGAAAGCGACAGCTTACATTTATCCAATGCAGATCATGACATTAAGTTTTTTTTTATAAGAACCTTAAAGATCTTACAGACTTCGGATTTTATATTCTTGGTTTCAGTTCTTCCTTGTAATCTGCTCTTTTATGAGTTCTCTTGCATCCTCCAGCAAAAGAATCAAAACATTCTCTGTGTGATAAAAAGGCGCATTTCATTTGCTCACAGGACTGATGAATCTTTAATATTGTTTAGGTAATTTCAAGTAATTCGAGTAATCTTCAAAACATGTTTAAGATCTTATTTTACAAATTGATGATGTCTATTAAGATCTAATCAGAGAGGAATATATGTCGTCACAACTATTAATTTTGAAAATAAATAACCGCAAGCCTTGATTTGCACGAATCAATCGTCGGGAGTGAACTGAGAATTCAAGATATTTTATAGTTGTATCTGGAATAAACAGATTTGTCTGGATTGTTTTGATAGATGTTTGGAAGATATTATAAAATCAATATTGTCCAGTACATTTTATTTAACTCAATTGATTCAGAATTTATAAGAGATACTTTCTCTCAATTATACAGTTATTTGTCCAATTTCAAGAAATCGCTTCGTTCAAGTATTTACATAAATGTTTCAATATATGAGTAGCTGGTTGAAGTGTAGCAAATAATTGCACTACTGCTATGGGTTCTGATTAGTAATCTCTACGTCATGTATAACGCTATTTTTCCACTCTGTTTCTTGTTGTGCAATCGCAATCAGTTGTTTTAGTTCATCAATGTCAATATCATTGTCATCTTGTTACTTCTTTGCACTTGGCTGTTTCACGATAGATCTCACTCGTCAATCATACGTGGCCATCATTTCGTCCAATAAATTCATGGGTCATGTTAATGAGCTCCTTTCTTCTACTCTTAGATAAATTGTAATACTTCTTTTTTTTTAAAGATAGTATTCTTTTTCAGCCATCAAAGCCTATTATCTTTTTTACTATGAACCATTTCATATCTAGTTCTATATCCTGCTGCTTAATAAAATACTGCAGCAGGAAGAGAGAGACTTTAGAGGAAGAAAAAATACCCGATTTTCCAAAAAAAGTTCAAATGTTTTAGATCTGATGAGCAAATTCAAAATCTAACGCCTAGTTTTTAAATAAAACTTTTATGTCTTCAGGCAACTAACTCAAAGTACTTCGAAGTTTTGGAAGCCAAAAATCATATACAATATAATTTTGGTTTAAAGATAAATTTTAGCGCTTTCCGTCATTTTTTTTACTAACTTTCCGTTTGTGCAAACTGAAGACTCGATATCATTTTTATCATCTTTTTTCCAGTTTATTAGCATGCAAAGACGGAATGTCTTGAGCTGCGTTAGAATTCGATATAATAATCGATTTTCCAGCTCCATTTTAAAATTAACTCATTGACCTTCAAAATGTGTTTGACATATATGTTGAAATGTTTTCTACTTTAAAAAAAGGGATCGATGTTTTCTACGATGCACGACTAAGTTATTAATTTGATATTCTTTCATAATAGTTATATAACATACCGTGAAATAGTTTCTATATTAAATTATTTCCCATGAAATGTTAAATTAAAATCATATATTTATTATAGAGAGAAATTTCTATTATTAAATAAAGTATTCCATTACCTTTGGCATCTGTGTTTTGGTTAGGCGACGGGGTGCGTGCCCCGTGGACTGTGAAGACAATTCCATCATCATCCTGAGCAGATGATACGTCCAAGAGGGAACTATAGGCTGAGAGGGGTTCATCTTTGGCTGCTCCTGTCTGCGTGGGCATGGGCATAGGGTTATCCGAATCTGAAGGATCATCATCGGCCACACTGAAGCGGAGCTTGGGCGGTGGAGGTTGTTGTTCTGTAAAAAAATAGTTATTTACTGAAATTTTTAGCTTTAATTTAATCACTTTATATTTAAAACGAGATCACATATTATAAACACTGTATTACGTTTAATCTATTAATTTACATCGAATATTTATAGAATGCACTTATTCATGCTATTTATACTACTATTAAAACTTGATGTTAAAGATTCTGGATGTTCAAGAATACTGTGTCAACTATTTAAAATATTCGTTTTAATTTTAGTGGACATATTGTTGCGCCTGGAAAAAATTCCATTTTGAAAATTTTCTTTTTGTAATATGTGGGATTTCCCTTTTATCATTTTGAAAATGAATTCACATCGTACATAATTGCTCTTTCTATCTATTAATACAATAAAGAAGGAAACTTATAAATATGTCATAATTCTATGGTATTTCTGTTACTATTTCAATGAAGAAATAGATCAAATTTTCAAAACTGCTTTTTATCCTTTTTAAAAAGCTATGGCAGTTTACAGAGTAAATATTTTTCATCAATTAAGAACACGAAAATTACGAAAAGGTATCTATGTTTTTTGTGCCACTAGTTCTTTATGAATTGAAGAGAGTTTGATTCAAATTCTATTAAAAATGTGTATTATTTGAGTCAGTAGGTTAATAAACTTAACATTTGCAGCAAATGAATCGAGTAATTGGTTTTACCAAATGGGTAAATAGTGTTCAGGTCCTGGTATGTTTCAGAATATTAGTTTCAATTCCCAATTACATTTGTAGTGACATTGCAAATGTTAAGGCAAATGGCATCCGGGGCATAATTTTTCAGCCTCTTATTATATTTGACTTAAAAAATATAGAAAACGACATATACACCCTAAAATTTTGTTTTCATGCTCCCGCTAAGACATCAATTTATCATGGCCTCCCCTACAATGCTACACCATTATAATCATTACATTGCTCGAGTAAATTCCATTTTTCTAAAGAAATGCACCAAGTATAGGGAAAAAGAATGTATTAAAGGCTACTCACTCTTTTTGCCTGTGATAAGGCCTTTAGTGTTGTTACCATCTGAAAATGCAGAGCTTGTGCTTCTTTCTGAGTGTTCCGAATTGTTCTCCGCGTGATTGTTTGGGGTTCTCTTACCATCCTTAGAACTTGGACTTGCAGCGCTATTTGCGTAGCTTAAATTGTTCAGCCTTCTTGGTTGCATCCGATCATTCATCATATGTCGTGTTTGAAGCCGTGATCGTGAGTCTTCAGCTGCGTGTCTACTGCTTTGATCATATGGGCCGCCGTCGCGTCCCATGTATCTCTGTTAGGGAAGATCGTAATTCAGAAGAAAGCAAAAGAAACTCTTAAATTCTTCATCAAATAGATCCATTAAAATTTTTTTTTTCAGATTCAAACTTCTAATGAAATTTCAGCACTTTCATTCAATACTTTAATAAAGTTTCATTGACATCGTTATACGTATAGACATAAATTAACGAAAAAAAAAACTATTTTATTAGAAAATAATATGAAAAGAAATATTTAAATTTACAAAGTCATTTATAATTAAATGTTTGGAAATTTTCTAGATTTTGTCCTTCAGCAATGGAAACAGATATGGCTCATTTTATTTGGCAAAAAAATTTGACTCGAAAATATAATCCCTTTTTTAAATGTGTAGTTACAGCAATTTAACATAAAGGGGAGAGTAGATTAAAATGAGATGTACAGGTTGGAGAAGATATAGTGCTAGAGACTTTCTATGATAGAGCTCTGAAAGTACTAATGCATGTAAATTTGAGAAAATCAGATCGACAAAGTGGTATTTATTTGAGCATTTTAACTAAACTAATATAAAGCCTTTTCAGATGTCTTATTAGTAGAATAAAAAATATTTTTTTGCGATAAGCATCTAAGAGAATTAATATTTTATTGAAGCTTTAGAGATTTGAATTAATTAAATTTAAAGATTGAATTTAAAAGCGTTTTCTTAAAAACGAGAAAAATATCATCTGTTTGAACGAAATAATTTCCTGACAATATATTAAGAAGAATATAAATTAGATTATATTCTCTATAATATTCTGTTCCTCAAATATTTTTTAAATTACACAAGCTCTTCAAAACTGTAATTCTTAAATTTTTCTTCATGTTTATATTATTACTTGACGAACTTAAATTTTTAGGTTAATATTAATTTATATCAGAGTATTTTGAGAGTCCATTATTTCTAAGTGTATAAATATTAATATCATACAGATTATTTTGAGGTATAATGTATAAAATATAGAAATGCTTATTTTATGAATTTAACTTCAATTTATTAATTCTTAAAAATAAAATTATGTTGACAAAGAAATTCTTACAAATACATTTGTAAGTGCAATAGTAAAAAATGTTGATAATATTGAGTTTATCTGATATCGTACCCTTCTTGTAGGCTTGAACATAGCATCTGATAATATGTGATGGAGTTGTGCGTCTGCCAAATCTTTGTGGCTGGGGGAGTATTCCAAAGTGGCAATATCCACATTCAAGAAGCTGGAGTTGTTCCTTGGAATATCAGCAGTCAAGAAGTTTCCTTTCTCGTCGGACGGACTAACATGAAATAAGTAATGGGTGAATATGATCAATCGCATTACAAGCTAATATACAGTTTATATGTTTTCAAACAGTTTATCTGTAGGCGAAAAATCTACAATTTTATTGCCAAATTAATTTTCTTGCAGTGAGAAAAAAAAATCCATTCACAATAGAATAGATTACAAATGTGTTTTTTTTCCATACTTGCTATCTATGTACAGTAGAGCTTTAGTTTTCCGGATGAATTGAGACTAAAAAAGATCCAGATTCCGTTATTCATTTAATAACTAATAGAAAAAAATATAAATTCTCTTAAAAAAACTTATATAAAGTTTGTTTGTAATGTAATAAGCCACAAAAACAGTGTTGTTTACTTTTTCGCATACTTATTACTGCATTAAAGTTTTAGTGCTTGAATATACAATTTTTCTTAACTTTCTTTACTCATTTTACTCGGGAAAATTTTCGTTGTGGATTTCAATGTATCTTTTTCAAAGCAACTCAGATAACTGTCGATCCGGATTATTGGAATTCTGTTCTACTGTACCTCAACTGATAACAATTAAAAAAATGTATTGGTTTTGAGCAAAATATTTTTATTTCATACGATATCTCTATTATTTAAAATTAAAATGTTAATTTAATATATACACATAATACAGAATACGAATGTTTATTGAGAAAAACATTATAACTTGTTATTGAAGTTTCTATTAAAGTAAGTTTTATATTCAATCCAACGATGATTAGATAGAAAAAATGTTCTCTAAATATTATTATATTTTAATAAGAGTAGAATTGCATTTTTTTTTTCTTTTTCTAATATTAAGAAGTTTTTGAAAATGTTCTCATCATTTCTTCAATATTATGAGCAATTTGATGCTTACTGAATACATAACATGGAATATGCATTTCTGTTTTGGAATTTTGTTTCAAAAGTCTTTATTGATCTAGTACAAATTGTCACAAATAATTTTCAAATTTAGTTTATATTTATAAATTACTGTTTTAACCCAAAGCATCTACTTTCAAATAAAGTTTTAGAGAAATGCAAATAAACAGGTCATCAAAACAAATTCAGCCTTCATTTCAAGTAAATCGCGTTGTGAAGAATATCAACTTTATTCTAGGTAACGAAGTATGAGGAATGAAGTATTTCAAACCAAATGCAAATAATTTTGAGAACCATACCCAAAATAGTGTGTAAATATTCAAAATGAATATCAGTGAAAAATAATTATTCTTTTTTTCCCCTTTTATTTTCAAAAAATTGATCTCAAAATTTACTTGTAGAGAACTGTAGTGGGCTGGTATTGTAGAGTACTAGTGGATGCAAAGAAAAATTATCTACCTTTTGTCCATATTTAGTTGCGTATAGGTTCTGAAAATGGAGGAAAGAGACGTTCCTAATCCATTAGCTGCAACTGGTACAAGGTTGGAGTTGGACTTCACAAGATTCATGGCGTCCGCAACGTTTAGTTTCGAATAGGTTTCAAATATCTTGGGTTCGGCATTTTGATGTTCTCTCGTCAAGACTGGTCGTAGATATTTATTGTTATAATATTTGAACCTGATGAAACAAAAATCAAAATGACATTTAGAACTGGATTTAAATATACATCATAATTATGTATGTTTTATGGATAAAGAAATATCATTTCCTTTAAATACTGTTTTTCATCTCAATTAATATGAAGTCTTCATTTCATTGAAATGCAGTTTTATTTCCATTGAAATTCCATCTGGTTAATACAGAGCTTTTTATTAAAAAATAAACGAAGTAGATTTATTATTGGATTCATATACATAAAATTTTAGATATTTACAAATGAGCTTCATGTAAAAAAAAGTAATTTAGATATGCAAATAAATTAACAACTTTGTTACTTATTTGCTGCCAAGTAGAACTGGTTTATACTGGCTTAAATCAATCCAGATCCTTTAATTTTTACCCTTAAATATTACACTGGAAGCTAGGATTTGAATAAAATAGTTTTAATTTTAAATCTTTCTATTTAAAAAGTAAAATAGTTATACGCAAAAAAAAAAAAAAAAATTGTGAAGCATTTTTTTCAAAGAATGTTTTATATATATATATATATATATATATATATATATATATATATATATATATATATATATATATATATATATATATATATATATATATATGCGCTGAATTGACAGCTTATACTTTTAAATCAATATTTATTTAGGATATTACATTTTTAAGGACGAAGTTTGTACTAAATTATTAAACAAGAAGTAAAATGATTTAATAATTAAGTCCGTCCATTATGCCTTAATGATAAAGTATCGTTTCCTGAGCCGGAAGACTCAACGGGTTTTTTCTCTAACCTCCTGTTTGTCACAACTTGACCAGATGTGGCCCTTGTGCCATTGCACCTGAAATAATAACAGCAACTGAGCCAGAAGGATCCGGGTTCGAAATCCAATTCTAAGAAATATCCATCGTATATATGGGTCTAGTGCCCAAAAAAATCCGCTATCATAGGCCAAATGCCCTCCCGCTGGTGTTTTATTGAAATTTGGAGAGGGGCCGCTGCAGTCGCCTTTGTCATTCGATCGGGACTCACAATTAAAAGTTCTATTCCAAAATAGCCCCGGTGTCCTTGCATTGCTTCCAAATGAGTTATTAATATCTTAAAATTAATTATTAAATCTATAATGTAGTTAACAGCGTTTCATTTTTAATGTGAAGTCATGACGAAAACAGAAAAACAAAATGCTAATTTAATGCTATAAGAATACATTAAAAAAAGAAATTAAAAATGTATTAAACTGGCTATACTTCATAGAAAAAAATATTTCTTAACAGTAGGAAAAGCATGCGCATATATATGATGTATAGTGCGATGGGCATTTCTTTGATGGAGGCTTTTGAATTTTCACATTGCTACTAGTTTTAATAATAATTAAGTCTTAACCTGTTAAGCCTTGTTATTTTTCTAAAAGATTGATAATTTGAATTATCAATTCAAAAATTCAGGATAAAAACAACTATGAGATGTAGAAATCACAAAAACAATCTACAATCAAGGGAATGTTCGAGCGGAAACATTTCCTGTCAGAGAAATATGAAATGACGAAATATGAATGACGGGCGAAAATCTCTTTATTTGGGTATACATTACAGTTGGATAATACCAGCACAATTACTGTTTCAAACCAGCGGAAGTGATTTCCCCAAACATTTTTTAGCATATTCTCCAATATTGGTTTTATATAACACCAAAAAAATGTGTTTTAGGGATTCAGGGATGTCTGAAATGTTGAGATTCGACAAAATCTCGAGATCGAATTTTTAGACGATTGTAGTACTTTTTCTTTATTTTGTATCCAAGAATGTAAAAAATGTTCTAAATATTTGCCACTCACAACTGCGCACGCTTTATATGGATAGCGAATGGGTGCCGAATCCTTTTATAAATACTAAATATGCTGCGGCCATTTGCAAAGGGGATCTTGCAAGGAGATCATCTTATCAGCCATACCAGCATTCATATTGTTGCACGTTCTGCATGCTCAGTTAAAATGGTTTCTTATCCCTCCCTAATTTTTTAATGATCAATTTAGCATATGTATATTGATAACATATGCACTTGATAGATTAAAATTAAAATTATTATTTATGGTATAAGAATTCATATTTTCGATTGAATGAGATAATGATGAAAAGTAAAATAGCGTACTTGTCTCTCAAATGATAGTTCCCCATAGTTTGTCCAACTATGTCTTCAATGGCAGCCATTAAATGATCCATAGACTAAGAAATAAAAATATAAAAATTAAGCAACATATGAACAAAGAATTTTCGAGACAATGCTTTAGAAACCACCCTGGCATTGTGAACAATAGAGATATTAAATGTTCTTTGTAATTCATATATAATCATAAACCATAGTCATGAATTATAAATGACTACATTGCATCAGATTCCATTTACCGAAATCTTGATATATTAAGAAGCATCAGGTTTCATTTACCGAAAAACAAACTTATAATTTTGTGTATTCATATAATTTATTTGCAGATTATACAGAAATTGATCTTCCTTTTGTAAATTTTGACCTTCTTCTTTCCTTAAATTTCGCAAATTCGATATTATACAAACTTGCAATCAAAATAGCAAATCAATTTATAAAACATAAAATACATAAGAATTTCAAATGTTCATGGGATTTTAAACATGTAAACTGACTAGGCAATTAGAATATCTTAAAAAATGTAACTGAGAATTTTTTATATATTTATATCATTAAAGAAAAAGGAATAAATAGCTGAAATTGTTTTAAAAAAGTATGATAATGAAAAAAAATATTAAAAAAATAAAACACAGATAGTAAAATATTTTAGACTGATCCTGTAAAAGAAATGATAGTACTTTTTATCATTTCATTTTTAACGAATAAAAATAGAGTATTTTCACAACAGCAAAAAATATAAATTCCGAAATACATAGGAAAGTTAACTATCGATATTTCACTTTAAAAAAAGTAGATAATTACCCTCGTTATGATTCTTTCATTCATGGAAAGTTTTATTTTATTTGTTGTTGGCACATTCAGTATTCTAACCAGAGGTCCAATGGTCATACCCTAAAAAAAGTTTCCAGAATAAGAATGATTGATAAAATTTATATAATTTCTTTATTCATTTTCTAAAAATAAAATAAGTCTTTATTTTTCCTTAGAGATAAATTCGTTCAAATTCCTGAATAAGAAAAAAAGCTATTTAGTATTCTCAACACGTGGATGCTTTAATGACTCCCACATGAGGGTTCTAAAGCATTAATACAAATAAACAAATTCATTTAACCACAATATATAGGATTGTCACGAAGTCATTTTGAGGTGTCTGGAGCTCGATTGTAAAGAATCTGTTCCATCAAATGTAATCGAATTTAAATGTAATTGAATTTAAGCCATCTTTTTCGACCAATTATTCATTTTAATGATATTAAATCAGCCACTCAGTTAACTTTGACAATATCTTATAACAACAAAAGAAAGTATTTTTTTTAAAACTATGCTTGCACAATAAATATAGAGTGTTCTGATGCTTGCTGTGTTTGAAAATTGTCGAAATTGGTCCCGTTGTTGTTTATTAAATTTTAGGGGACTCTAGTTTTTATTAAATTTTATTTTGTGCTATCTCTCGAAATTGGAGGATAATGAAAGACAAGTAACAAATGATGACATATTTAGGAGTCTAATTTTTCATATGAAATAAAAATCAGAGAAATCGTTATAATGATTGGGACTTGGAAAATCTTTCAAGATTTTATTCCATAAATAATATATAAGGAGAAGAGTCCTAAGCTTCTTTATTTTTCAAAAAATAGAGCCTGGTGGAGAAATGATATATAAAAGGATCACTGATGACATATCAAGGGATCATAAGCTTTCATATGAAATAAAAATTAGGGAAATTGGATCAGTTTGGGGTTGAAAGACTTATTTTTGTCAATTATTTTAAATATGTAAATAAATAGAACAATTAATAAAATTTTCTTTCTTAAGAATTTATTTATTTAATTTTTTTGGGGAGAGGGCTATTATTTCCAACATTATTATTATTATCTAATTATTATATATTTTAAAGACAAAGAGGGGGAATATGTTAAATACGATTACGTAAAAGATAGAATCAGGAGAAAATTATTGTTATGCTATTAATCATTTAATTTCGGATTAAAAGACATGGATATAGGACATGCTTTCAAGTGCTTTTTCCTGCCTTCTGTAATAAGTATCAGCAATAACAAAATATAATTTACTGTCGAATTAATGATTTTCTACCATTCTTTTTACTAACTGCCCATTTATGTATACAATGCCATATTGCTGTTTGTATCGAAAATTAAAACTAATTTTCTTCGTTTCTGTGGAAAAATCAAAATTCTATGATTAGAATAATATTTAGAGCACATCTAGCTATATCTGGTTGAATTTTTTTTTCCGAATTCAAGCTCCAAGCATCTGACGTAATAATATGGCATTTCTCTTATTTCTAATCTGCTTTTTATAAATATGCTTAATTATGAGAAAAAATGCTATCACAATATTTTAAGATTATTTTATTTTGCCCACATTATAACTGCAGGAAATCGGTTTCAGTTTATATTTCTTCTATTTCTTAATAAATTCAGAAATACAGAATTCTTATATTTAAGAATTTATAGTAGTTTAAGAGCTGTAAACGAACAATACTTTTAATGCTGTCTTTTGCTTTATGGTACAAAACACACACACACACACACACACACACACACACACACACACACACACACACACACACACACACACACACACACACACACACACACACACACACACACACACATTATTCATAAATATATGAATTTACTATAGAATTTCATTGTAAAATGTTTTTATGTTTGTGCAAAACAATTAATAACATTTCGTGAAATATAAATTATTTCTTGCTGTACCAATTTTACCTTTGACAGAAGTCATTATATTTGAGAGTTATCTGATATTTCAGGTCATCTTTTTTTAATAATAAATTATCAGGATATTCTCCTCAAACCAAATACATAAATACATTTATAAATAAATCTTAACAATTTCATGAATAAATACATCATGATAAAACCATTGTTTCTGAATGATTAAGCTCTTCGTATTAACACACAAAGAAGATATGCCATACCAGTAATTGTAAAAAAAAAAAGAAAAAAAATCTTTTAGCTCAAACTGAAATTGAAGGAAGAGAGATCATACACAAGTAAGAAAAATTAAGAAATGTGTGCCATCTGCTATTCCGTATCTACTGATCTAAAATTGTTATAATTATAAAAAAAAATTATGTAAAGCCCAACTTTTGGGCATAGTAAGTCGTTGGAAATTCATCTTAATACCTATATCAATATAGAAAATTGTTAACTCTGAATAGTTTTATTTTGCAAAATTTTCTTTTTAAACTGTGGATTCTGTTAAAAGGATTGCGCAATTAAATACACGAAATAACATTTTAAATTATTTAAATATTAACTTAAACATAGTCTTTAACTACTACTTTTTAAAATTTTAAAAATACTTTGAATTTTAAAAAAATTAATAACTTACCAATACCAATGTTTAGTTTTCACAGTATTTTTTTTCCAAAATAAAATTACAGAGCTCTGACAAAATTTGTAAACTTGAGCTTGATTGATAATCTTATAAAGCAATTCAGTTTTATGAATTTCCTTTATTTATGACTTCTCAATTACCTGGATGAAAACTGTAAAAAAGACAAGAGCAATGATAGTTGTGACCATCATGTTCTTGGTAGGGATAATCCTGTCCGAGACTATGAGTACCAGGGCAAAGGCTACAGCTCCTCTCAAGCCACCGTAAGCAAGAATGAACTGTGCAACTTTATCAATACGATGCAGCCGGAATCTATTGGCGAGGGCTGTCAGGATAATAACACCTTAGAAGAAATAAGAGAAAAGCATTTATTCTCATTTGAAAACTGGAAAAAGAAATTAGTACATAAATATTTAATTTTGAGTAGTTCCAGAGTTAAAATTTTTCTGGATTTAGTTATTACTATCTTTTTATTTCTTTCAATAATAGATTATTACATTTTTTTCATTAACAGATATCCGATTAATTTTATTATAGAGAGTTTTACTGTAAACCTAGGTACATACTTATCTTTGAATTCTAGTACAATAATTGGCGCTCGGGACGTAAAATTCAATTTTTTTTTTATCTTCCTTCGCTTATTTATCTACTTCTGAGACCACAAACTTCGAGAAAAAAAAATCTGCGAAATTATTATCCTTGTGATATTTCCTCCCAGCACTGGCCCCCGAGGCATTTGTAAGCTATTGGTCATTTCTTGCAAAACATTGTAGCTATGTGAATGGTATTTGACCTTCCTTTACAATGGTGATTTCGTCTAGTGGTCATCTGAATAAGTGGGCACGCAATGAATTTTGCGGTTAGCGTCTATTTTGCGGCTACTTTGTCGAGCGTTCCATATCATGCAAAATGTGGCTTGCATAAGCGATTGTTCCTGAGAGTAATTTCCTTATTCTTGAGAGTTGATTTAATTATTGCTTTAATTCTAAATGGTAGTGAACTTCTGTTTCCCAAGCTTTATTTAATTGTTTTAAGAAATAAAAAGCTTTTATTACAAATCCTAATTCGTTTATTTTGAAAATGAATATAAATGAATAAAAATTCTTAAAGAAACAAATTAAAAAAAGCAGTGATTGAGCTAATTTCTTTTATAGCTATAATAAAGCGAATGAAAAAATTGTAAGTAAAAATCTGAAGAATTCTACAACATTGGAAAAAACCATTTTTAATTAATTAAGATAGTTATATTTAAAATTTTTGATATGAAAAGAGGATATTCCTCTTATTCTAATAATTTGGTTGCGATTGCGAACTGAAGACATTTCAACAAACTTCAGTTACTCACCTATAGTTCTGTAAACAGAGCAGAAAAAGATGGTCATGACGACGAACCATGTATTCCACTCGTGGTTGTCATTGACAGTCGAGACCCCTAGGAAGAGAAAGATGATCGTTTCTGAGGAACTGGCCAACATCTTCATCGCATACTTAACAGTCACATGGCTTTTGTAAGAAATGTTTTCCTCTACATAGTTCTTCATAGTAATCCCGCAGAATGTCAATCTATAGTAAGGAATAGAAAGTTTTTTTAAGTTGTTAATCTCATTCACTTATAACTGTTTTCTTAGTTACAAATTGTAGAAATTATTTGATTTGCAGTTTGTAGTTCATACTAAAATATACAACTAAAAATAATGCTTAATCCTGAAAATGTACATTTCAAATAATTTTTCATTAGAGGCCTATAATTTCAAGAATCCTCTAGCAAATTATTACTAGATATTACATATTTATTCAGTGAAGCTCTATTATGTAAAAAATCAGATTAAAAAGCAAAATTTATGCAAAATGAATTTGTTACAATCTAAGTCGACAAAAATAAATAACATTTCCCCACAGGATTTAGGATCTGTATATTTCCTGTTTTTTATTTTGATGTTCGATTTTTTTTGGTTGCAATAAAAAGTTAAAATTTTATGTTCAGTAAATTTAACATAAATTTATAAATTTAGGCAACAGCATCTGTTTAATGAATAATATCTTTACTCGCAAAAGCCCATAAATGTAATAATACATACTAAGTGAATGGTCACGAAGAAATTTTTACTTAAAAGATTCGTGTAGTTTGAACTATTGGAATTTAATTTTGAAATCCATTGTCCAATTTCATAAGAGAAAAAGGACTTGATGACACTGTACCGTATAAAGCAACATGTATTTAAATTCTGATGATATGTGCAGTTATATTTGTCATACAATGATATCATGCGAACTAACACCATTGCAGGATATTATTGGAAAGATAAAAAGCTATAATATCTTATATGTAATTTCAGCGCAATAAATTTATATTTGTTTTAATATTAAGGTTTTTTTTTCAATCTCAGTAGACCTAAGGTCCTCCAAAAAGTCGCTTTACGACAACGGGAATAGATGGCGTTATTATCTTGGCAAAAGTAAAAAAAAAAAAAAAAAAAAAAAAAAATATGCAATCAAGGTATAATTTAGGAATTTTAGTTTATAATTTTAAAATACTATAAAATTTCAAAATTCTATCAATATCACTTTTAAGATGTATTAATTCGGAAAAAATGACACCAAAATCATATGCTGGTGAGAAAATAAATCTGAAATAAAGCGTTTTATTCAAAATATATTTTCGTTCATATTTTTATATAAAGAATACTTTTATATATGGTCAATCCATATTTCGCATACTTCATTAAATATTCATTTATTTAATGATGCACTCACGCTAATATTCCTGAGAAATGGAATAGTTCTGCACTGACGTATGATAAATAGGCCATGACAAATACGAATAAAGGTTCGATGACTCTGACATGATGCGTGAACCGGGATACAAATGCAGCCAGCAAGCCCCACAGGATACCCACTATAGTGCCACCAAGGGCTACCACGAAGAATGAAGCTACTCCAGCCAAGTAATCAACAGTAATGATGTTTTTGGGACCCATTTCGGCATAACCCTCGAACATGTGATACAGTACCTGAAAAGAAAAAGATTATGTCACTTTATTGGGATATTTGAACAATTATTTACAACTTTTCAACAATTCATTCGAAAAAAAATCACTAATTTATCTTCGTCAAAATTGCACTTGAATGGCCTCTTAATGCATTAAGACCAATTATATCATTCATAAAATTTAGTTGTGTAGAATGCCTTAAAAGCTTGCATATTTATAGAATTTGAAGATTTGATTTGCCATTATATTTAAAGAATAAGAATTATTTTCCTAATCTTATTCAGAATCTCGATGAGATGAAATCTATTTTTAAAGTTAATTCCAGATAAAAATAAGTATGAAATAACTAAAAATGCTTGCAAGATTTAGGAAAAATTATGCTAAAACCGGAAAAAGATTTATTTCATAACCAGTTATTTAATATTTTTTAAGATAACCCAGAAATATTATTTTATAGGTTACGTCACTTTTATAAAAGAATAGAGCAATTCATTAAAGCACCAAGAAACGTTTTTTTCTCTAAAGGAAGAAAGGTTTTAGAATTCTAATAGAAAGTTTTCTCTCGTGTGTCGTGATGATGAAAAAGTTAAAGATTTGTTAATGTTACTGCAGCTCATCAATGTCTTGACAAGAGTACAAAAGTAATTCTTGTTTTACAGCCTTGAACTGCATTCTAGGTTATGTTCGTAACTATTCAGGTAAATGGTTTGTGTTAGGTAAGAATATGTGTTATGTAATAATGGATATAAAATTGTTTACTGCGCTATTAACTGAGATCTATTGTATACCCTTCGAGCAACAAATGTTGATCTCATGGCCTTTAAAATTACTAGACTATTAGGAGTTCTCAAATGTCCCGTAAAACTAACTCTATCCCTTAATATTGACAGTTTCATATTCAAAGACATCAAGTAATGTTGAATTCCGTGAACAGATAGCACATAATTAATAATAAAAGCAAGTTGGATTACGAGATATACTATAACCAGTCTCGTTGAATATCAATCTAAGTTATCGAGGGTTTAAAGCAGAATAATATTTGATTTCACTTTCCACTCATTGTGTTCCTCTTTCATATGCAAATGCTTTTTTAAAACAAAAGCAAAACTTAAAACTTGAAACTTAAATATCGCTTAATATTTTCAGAATCTGAGCATAAGAAATAAAAATGTAAATCTGGATTAAGAAATAAAACCATATATTATAATAAAGAATTTGAAAATTGATCGAAAGATATATTAATTTGTCTACTTTGTTTACAAATAATTCCATTGAAATCTTTAATAAATACATTTCATCAATGGTTATTAATAACATTTTCGAAATAAAAAAAGCTTTATCTTTATTAAAATTCAATTAATTTTCGTATATTCATCAAGCGAAGTAATTTAAAATTTATTTCAAGCATAATTCCAAAAAAAAAAAAAAAAAAAAGCTGAAACACTAGAAAAAGTTATTGGCGATAGATATCCATTTGAAAGATTTAGAGTACTTTAATTCTAGAAATCTAATTTCCAGAAAGAAAGAAGATTTTAAATTTCCAAGTAAAAATATTCTTTTAAATTTAATAACGCTTATATCAGATTAATTTGGTTTGAATTTTCAGAAAATTTTCCTAATTTCAGGAGATTGATTATTTCCTTTTAATCAGGCAGGCATTTGTGGCTTCATGAAAAATTCTAATCAAATTCATATAATGTGTTATAATAGAATTTGAAATCCTAATCTATTTTATGGAATATTTAATGAATAAATCCATATATCTTTTAATTTTAAGACCTTTCATTTCAGTTTTATATTTTGTACCTAATTTTCTCTATTATTAAGATATATGCATCTCTAAGATATATAAATATTCTTTAAAAATGAGGAAGTTTAAATAAGAAGATTTGTTTACTGACTTATTGATTTCTATAAGCGATTTATAAGTAATATTTCATAATTCAGAAAGAATTTTCTCAAGCGCACAAAAGGAAGTAAAAGGAATGTGCCGATATGCAGATGCATTGACTTAAAAGCCACTAAAAGACTTTTACCAAGTTTATATTTTAAAAAAATTTGATGGAAACCTAAGAATAGCTTAGGGCAATTTTGTGAGAATCTCAGCTCTAGATTTCAGCTTAAAAAATTCTATGCATTTATGGAAAGTGTATTAGATCTTTGATGCACGCACTGATTAAACAAAAATCATTTTTATTTATCGACAAATTAAGAAAAAATAACTTTCGGCATTAATATAAATAATTTTTGAGGGAAAATTCTTAAATTATTTAAATTTGATAACGTTAATTCATTTTTAAAATCCGCAATTAAAAGCAAAAGTTTTCCTGTTCTTTAATAAAAATATGAACAGTTATCAGGATTTAATGTTTTAATTGGAATAATTTCATGAATTTAGAAAAGATTTATGAAACTTTTAATAAAATGAAAAAATGCATTACGTTTTATTTTAATAAAGAAATTTTATTTTTAATATTATATTATTATCAATTGTATCAATTCGAATTTTGTTTAATATTATCTTATCAAAAATAAAATGTTTATACGAATTTACATATATTTATGTTATATAAAATCATTTATGTATTATTTAATCATGCGGAGAATTTTAAAACATTTGTTCAAAACTCCATTCAAAATACCTGGACGTCATAGGCTTGTAATATACTGTTTTTAGGTTTGAATAATACCTCTCTTTATTTCAAATTTCCGCACGCATTGCGTCATGCAATTTCAGATAATGGTGTTTCAAATAACTCATTAAAAATAGTTGAACGGAGTTTGCTATTGTGTCTGGAAATGTGCAATTCATGCACGAAGAAAAGTATTTTTACTGATTTGAGACTTCCATCGCTTGTGAAAGGGCATATTTCAATGCATAAATTCCAGTATTCAGAAATAAAAAAAATATAAATAAAATGCAAAACCATTTATCTCTACGTCTTTTGATCGTTTAATCCGATTTTTTTAAAATCTCTATTTGTTTCGAAAACACAAGCTTTACAAAAGTTTAGTAATTAAATAATTAAGAGTAAGTAAATACATTTTCACTGAAGTATATGATATCTACAAGTCTTTGCTTGTTTGGAATAATATTTTCAGAATTTAAGAATACAATCTCTTGGTTTTCTAGGAGCAATCATTAACTATTAAATAGATCAGCATTTTTTTATTTATTTGAATACTAATAATCTTTCATGATATTAATCCCGGTTGTTGCAGAAAAATCAGTGATAAAAATTATTTCCGAACTGGAAGTCATACAGTTTGCTCTTCATGAAATAATATGAAATTCGGCATGTTTATATAATTCAAGAGGGATGGTATTGCATGTGATTTCATTATTGTTTTAGTTATTCATTTTATTCAGTATTCAATCGCTTCAGTTTTTTATTTTCTGTCTCATGATTTTCGTTTTCCATAAGATATTAATTTCTAATTTCTTCTAAATATTACCTATGTCAAAATAAATTTGATATATTCTTTAAAAAATAAATAATAAATTCTTTAAAAAATAAAAAATGAATAATAAATTAAATAAAATAAATTTGATATATTTTGATATATTTTATCCAAATCTCATCTGAATTTGAAATCATATTAAGAGTATGAACTTTAATAAGTAAAATTTAGAAGGAGGTTGCAATAAACAGAATGTATTTGTACTCACCACAGTGACGGCATCGTTCAACAATGATTCACCAAAGACGAGAATGTACAGAACTTCATTCACGTGAATTTCTTCGAAGACTGCCAGCACTGCTATTGGATCCACAGCGCAAGCAATGGAACTGAAGAGCAGAGTATCCAACAAAGGCATCTCTACACCATATAATCCTGTTAGACCTACGGCCCATAAGGACATACCAACAGTCATGGCATTGAAGACTGTCCCCACGACAGCAAACAGTAGGATGGTGACAAGGTTGTCGAAGAAAGGACGGTTGGGCATGTAATAACCGGCATCCAAAACAATGGGCGGGAGCATATACAGAAAGAAGACATTTGGTGTCAAAGGGCCTACGTTGGTCAATCCGGCGTAGAATAGCAACAGACCAATGATGACACCTACGACTATCAGAAGACAACTTTCGGGGCATATCAGTGAGATCTTTGGTGTAACGTGAAAGCCTGAAATGAAACAAAAGCAGAATTATTTTTAGAATGATAATATTAGTTTTAAGTATGTTTGAGAGGCATTGGGTTAGTGAGATAAAGGATTTGATAAGACGAAATAATCTGCAAGTCACTTAATTTAGTATAAAATTTACTTTCAAAGGATGATCGGATAGAAGAATAGAAAAAAGTTTTTAAATCTATAATTAATTGGATAATATTTATTTAATTAAATAGATTTTATCTTTTTTGTTTGAATTTTCTAGAGCACTACTTTCCTTATCACATTTTTCAACAAATTTGGAAAAGAATTCCATCGCTACAGAAAAAGAACTTCATCATATATTTTTATGAGAGACATACCCCCAATTCTTCAGTTATGTCGGAAGTTCAGCAATCTTTCATTTCCTTTATCTAACTTCCAATCGTAAAAAAATCAAAAAAGAAAACAGATAAAAATAGCAGAATAGCTTCTGACACTATTTATGCATACTTTATTTGTTTTTTCAATTATGCATATCTTAAATCATGAAAATGAACTATTCTTTCGACATTCCATTGTATTATTGGCCATTCATTTTGACTTATTTGTCTGTATATTGTGGATGTTTTAAGTAATTTCAGGTTTTTAATGCAATTTAGAATGACCCTATAATTCATTCGGGATGAAATAGAAGATCACAGGACCTTAAGATCTAGATCAAGGACTAAAGGAGAAGTATTTGGTTCCAATTGAATAATTATTTGTTCTAAAATAATGAAGTTTCGGAATTTTAATGAGTACGTGGGTATGTATTATGTTGAAAATAATATATAAATAGTTATTTAGAGAAGCAATTAAAATGCTGGGAATTTTTAATTAAATAAATTCCTTAAATATTATAGAGTAGAAATAAAATTATAGTAAATAAGAGAAAAGAAAGTAAATATGTGTAAAATTTACTTTTAAAAGAAATTAATTATCTTATTTTCCTATAAACTACATCGTTTTATTAAGGATAGTTAAATTGGTTATAAAGGAGTCATACATACTCTTCATAATACATATAAGTGGCACAATATATTTAAATATTATCAGAATTTTCAATAATAGTAAATAGTCAACTGTAGTAAAAATACTATAAAAGTATAGTGGAATATCTTTGAGATTCGTCCTATCAACGTAGGTTACATCAAAATAGCTGTAAAATAGGTTCAAAGTAAGAAAGTTGAGAAAGTAAAGTAAAAGAATTATTTTAGAAACTTTAGTACAATAAAAATAATAATTTAAAGCTATTTTCAAAACGAAATGTATAAATGTTTATAAATTCAGTTACTATAAAGATGCATTAATCTTTTCCGCCATTTCTCTTAAATATTAATCTATTAATAATTCCCTGACATTTATTTTTCAACAATTCATATTATTTGGGGGAAAATTTTATCTCCTAAAGTGAAGTGACTAGACATTCCGGATTAGCCGAGATAGTTCCGAATTTATCTCGAATTTTACTTAAACGTTTAGGATTGTTCAAATTTTCAATCATATATAAAAATTAGAACAAATCGGAAAAATTCAGAAAAATTAAACAACATTAAAATGTTAAAAACACTAGTATATGAAGAATTCTCTTTCCTAATATTTACCATATATGATTACGTCTTGCTTACCGTAATGCGCAGAATTCGGTCACCTTAGTGTTACCAATGAAAATGAATCAGATCAACAGAAAACAATTAACAGTAATAGAAAAATGTTTTTGTTTATATTTCTAAACTATTTCTTGTTCATGATGAAATTTTTTTTAAATAGTTAAGTTCTGATTTTCTAAATATTGTTTAATTGATTACCTACTATTTGGATTATGTTAGTCCCATTCTTTAAGCAATGTTTCAAATTATGCGCTTGGAGTTTAGAGCGCCTCGATTTCCGAGTGATTGAAATTCAGAAAATGTGATGTCAATTTGTATAAACAACGACACTACTTCTATAACCTTTACATGCATTTGTTGGAAGTAGTAATTACTTGCCCATCAATTTAATACAGAAAAGATATACAACTGAATGCATGTACCTTATTCAATTAATAAACTATAAATACAAGTAGCAAGCATTCCAGAGTTCTTTTAAAAATAAATACATGTTATTGAGCACCTACAGTTAGTGAGCAGTGCATTAATAAATTCGGCTGTATAGTACTTCGTAATCTATTATGCATTGTGTCTATCAAATTATATCCTCCTGTAATTTTCAAGGCGAAATTTAATTTCACGTTTTTTAGATCAACCGGTTACGTGACCCGGTTTTTTTCCTTGTTCGTCGAGTGATCAATTTCGAAAACAAACAATGGCATTACTCTTAAAATTTAGACAAGAGACTTCCACAAGCGAAATATTTTTTTTCTATCACTAAATGGGTCTTTGAAGGAAGTATAGGTTTCTAACAATTCGAACGGGTCAAGCTATGACGATTTCTAACCTTTGGCACAAATTCGGATCGAACACGGTCAGTGGGTGATTGTCAAATCTCCAACTATCACACTACTCTTCAATTCTATCTACAATTCGACCGATTTGATCTCTGACCTTCACAAGTAGAAAATATATAGAACCGATTAAATAACCTTTTTTTTTCTCACAATAATGCCATAAAAACTTTATTTATTATGTTTTTAGCTTATTTGGATTCAACAAAAATACTCTTACTTTTCATGAAATAAAATTAAACACTTAACTGTATTAAAATATTTGTTGCACATGCTGGAAGATAACAATTTGTGAGAAATCAAAGTTTGAATGTTGGGTCAGACTTATCGGAATTTGAAAATAATTTCATCTAAGTTAGTAAGCATTTCCTTATAAAAAAATGAAATATTTATCTTTCAAGATGATAATATTTGGCTATGTTTTTCAACCTGATATTTGCTTAATTCATTTATTAAATTAATTCAAAACTCTGAGCGATTTTTTTAGATTAAAAATCAAAACTGTATTTTATCATTACTATTTATTAATTATCATTGCACAAACGTAACGCTTACGAATGAATGCAAATGCTTTTGCAAGTAACAAATTCCTATTTAAATACAAAAATGTGTTAGTGAGTTTTTCACGACGCAGTATCCATGATCTTTTTGACGTGACTGAAAAGACGATAATATTTATGGTGCAAATAGAGTTAATAGATGGATGTCACATACGAAAACATCACAAATCATTATATATCGGAAAAGAATCGTGCGTAACTTTATTATGCTGTTTTCTACAATAATCGTGAGACATTTATAATGTTAGAGGGCAAATAACGAGTACTGGAAGCTTGTTTTGAAGAAACTAAAACATTAATGTAAAGGAAGTTTTTATTGAGGTGAAATGATTAGGAAAATAGGTAGCAACCATCATAAACGTTAATCGATCATAAGTTAATAATTATGTATGAATAATAATAATGGATTAGTTAAGAATCTCGTGAAAGCTTTACTGAAAATAATTTTTGCTGTAATTAAATTCGGTTTTATAAACCATTAAGAGAGAAACATTAAATTTAAAAGCACTGAAGTTCTTAATAGGATAATACCATTCAGCTATTCTTACATTTTAAAACTAGGCAGTTTGTTACACTTTCACGCAAGTAATAAAGAATAAACCGTTGACCTTAATGATCAAAATTAGTCAGGTAGCATTAAAATGAACTACCTTTACTATTTTTCATGCTAATTTGGCAATATTCAATAAGAGGCAACTATCCACTAAAGATTTTTTTTCACATTTCAAAATGGTTTTTAACTTTCAAAATTACGTAACTCTTTTTCAGTCTATTGCGAAATATATAGAACATTTCATAGCTTAGGAAACTCAACATATACAGCCTATATAGGATGGAAAAGTAAAAAGCGAAAATGGTAATAAATACTGTAGCTTAAATACATTGTTGAGTGACAGTTGAAAAATCTGAATATGAGGCTTTTCTGATAATTTCTTTTATCGAAGAACTAAATGTATTGTTATCAAATAAAAAGCAAACATTATAAACAAATAAAATGATGGTATTAAAATGAATTTAGAAACCACATAATTAATCTATGAATCACGAGTAACTGATTTTGTTATAGTTGCAAGAGCTCTCTCTATGTGATTTGGTGTTCGATAAATAGAATTTGACTTTTACGGCTGAGTAATAACAAGGAGTGGCGTAGTTAAGATAAATGACGCCTGGTGTAAAATATTATATTCGCCTTTCTTATTGTCTTCATTGACAAATTAAGAAAAATTGAGCGTGGCGTATGGTGTTATTTTATCTCCGTCTCTTGACATCTGGTTTTAGAAATTGACAAATACATATTAATATCTTATCACCTTTGCACCTACTAAGACTGATATCTGGAGCATCTAAAACCCCATTGTCTCCTTGACATGACAACGCCATTAATCAGGTGCATCAAATACCTTTAAGTTCCGGATTTAAAAAATCAAACTTTACTTGCCCTTTAATCTTAAACAAAATGACAAAATTGCAAATAAAGCAACAATTGCGTTTAAAACAAAATTACCCTCCCACAAATGGTAGACTATATTTGAAACCCAAATATCGTCAGCCGTCTCACAGTGGCAAGTAATTTGCATGTGTCAACATACTCTTCATCACCTTAAAAACAGGCAGCGGTCTTTTAACCCTGGAGCAATACCTAGCCTTGACACGACGAACGCAACCAGGCATCGTTCACCATCGAATTCTTGCCATAATCGCTTTCATGTTCGACTCCCTTTATTTTGTTTTCCTTTTTGCTTCTTCGGGAGCTCTGTTGATGTAATTTCATGTGAAGCCTGGGGCTCTGTGGTATAAAAAAAAAAAAAGGTTGTAAGTGAGAATTTTCCGAAAAGTATGTCTGTATGTCAAGCTCTACTAATCCTCATTTCTCCGTTGCAGTAATTGGCAACTCTCTGGAAAAACTTGATTGCTCTTGCTCTTTTATCCAGAGTTTTCTTAATAAGTTGAAACATTGCATTTTAAGCTGTCACAAAGCATATCTTTTGCATTACTACAAAAATGGCATTTAATGTAAAATAGAAGGAGAAATAAATAATTTACACTTATTTTGATTTTTACTGAAAGAGAAGGAAAAAAAAAAAAAAAAAACTTGGTGTGTGTTGAAATTAAAAGGAAAAAGCACATTCAGACTTTTCTTAAGCATTTTATCGACTTTTGAGTATGTCGTTTTTTTAGTTCCTTCAAATAAAGACGGATGTAATAAATAGAGATATCAATTTCTTAGAATTTTAGAGTATTACAAAGAGGACACGAGACAATGTTCTTTTCATGCTATATAATATAACATTATAACACTTATAATCTGTAATTTGACGCAGGACATCGATATACAATGAAGCAATAAAAAGAAAAATAAGGAAAAATAATGAAAATTAAGGTAATAATACATTAGAATATTATCCAGCTTTTTTTGGTTTTTTTAAAGTATTGGAGGGAATCTGATTATATTCAATTCGTATAGGATGTATGGGCAATAGCTGACATCCAAATAACTTTTATTTATTATTTATTTTAAATTGAAGATTGTCTTTCGTTGTACTCTGACGTTATATTTATCTTTGGATTTCTAAATTAGTTATTTTATTAACCAATTTGTTACAAAAATTAAAAAAAATTGTAAAAGATTTCAGCAAAGATTTTACAAAAAAATAATGATATATGCTCTATCTGAATTTTCAGAAATGCTATTTTTATAAATACTTTATTGCTAATTATTGGCCGGATTATATATTAAACTACTACAAATTTTTTTTATTCACTTTGAATACCCCAAATTAGCGAGTTCAATCTTGCATATCTATCGTCAATGTACTATTGTCATTTCCAATACACTTTTAGTAAATTCCAAAAAAATATATAAATAATGAATTCTGAATCTTTTTATTTAAATAAAAACATTAATATGATGTATCAATACTCCTCTCTGGAAATAAGAAAACTACGTTCCTGAGAAGAGTGCATTAATTGAAATGCTTAAAATTTAAAACAAAAAATTCTCATAAATTTTTTCTTAGTTCTGATTTTTGCAATTGTGGTTTCTGATTAGGACTTTAAAACAAGAGGTTGAGTCCCTCGGTCCATTAAATACACGCCGTCTGTTGACCCAAAAGCCGCTTCGTGTTTTTCTGAACCAATGAACTATTTAACGCTCTTTGCTCTTTTTTTATCACTTTGTCTTTTGACATTTGGGAAACACTTAGCAGTTGAAAAGCCAATGATCATGAGTTCTTGTCGTCTTTTACAAAGATTGCAATAATAATATTACATCATAAAACAGCTGGCATCTTAAACTAAGAAATTTGATTATATAAAGGTTTTTAATGATTGAACATTCAAACATACCATTTTGACAAAAATCACGAAGTTTATTAAAATTTATGACTTGACGAAATTTATTTAAATTATCAAAGAATTTTGTGCAAGATGAGGATTTATTTCTGAACTAACAGATTGGTAACACATGCTATTTTTTTAGCCATTCATTATATTAATTTCGAAATTTTTCGTATGAGATAACTCAAATGCGTCAAAATAATGTAGAATAAATTATACCAAAATTAGGTTTATATGCACATTATATATCATAAATTCAACTAATGAAATTTCAAAGTAAAAACTGATATTGAAATCAAATTAAAACTAGCACTGTTTGATCAAAGTAAAAATACGTTTTTTGAAAAATGAATCCATGAAATATACTCATTTGTGTTATAATCAAAATAAGTTAAGCATTTTATTACATGATATTGAAACCGGTAAAATGATTCAGAAACCATGTTATTATTATTTTTTTTCTTCTGTACTCTGGAGTTTTGTGCGTTTAGATAGCATTATTACAAGTAATTATTTTACGTTGGATTTTAATTTAAATTAATCGCTTTTGTTGACTAGTTGTTTCGGTGGGAATATTGGTTGTGTTTACATTCAGTTTAATCTCTTATGCATAAATTAATTTTCAGGATTTCCCAAGAAAATATTTTAACTATTAAACTGCGACAGAGATAAAAGCCGTTTTATTTGAATAGCCTTAGATATGCTCTCTGCATTATATATATGCTATATTTTAATAGAGTCACATCCAATGACATCATAATGTTTATTAGAAATATAACTGTTTGGTAATTTATCATCTAACATTCGTAATATAGTAGCTTCTCCTCCTTTTCTCTCATGTAAATACATTAAACATAATTCTTCTTCCTATCTTTCATAATGGAAGAAAGATAGGTAATTAAATATTTGATGAAGCAATGAAAACGGTTTAAATTCTAATTCAACAAAAAAAAATATTTTTTAAAAATTTCCAAAAATTCAAGAAAAAAATTGCTTGACAATGATATTGGTATAAATTAAATGACAATTTTTTCAGTTTTCCTTTTTATAAAGAAACTTTTCCGAAAATTTGCAAATCGGTTCAATAATTTTAAATTAATAAGTATGAAATAGGTAATTTATATGGAAAGCAATGTTATAAATTTTAAAAAATTCACGCAGAAATAATTTATAAAAATGTAAATGTTTTTGGATAAAAATGAATTCATTAATTGACAGGAGTGTACACTTATCAACTTTCTCGTTTATTTATATAATATAGCATATTTTAAATTTTACTTTGCAGTATAACAAAAGAAAATTGAATACAGGATTCGGACATTTTTTTCTTGGATTAGTTGGATCTAAAGTTTAATACAGGTCAACAATTTTAGTGCCTACATATCAGGTTTCATTCATATAGCTTACTACACTTTTAGTTATGCTCTCATATGTGTGAAATAAACAATCAATACATTGATAGTCTGATAACAAATTAATCCAAATGCAAGGAATAGTTATACTTACCATGATAAAATCATGTCAGGAATTTCATTTATCGTTAAGTTTGTGTTCATTAAGTTTTTAAATTCCTCGCGCTCATATGGACATGGAAGAACAGAGACTTTTAACGAATTTCATCGAAAATTTGATTAAAATTTATAATTTAGTGTAAACAGCATAAAACCAACTTTAAACTATTTAGCCTTTTCTGTTTTCGAGTTATAGTGTCATCATGTGGCTGTAATTCTAAAAATGGATTATTTAGGACGGGAGATGGAAATTCTTCAAACTCTCAAGATCAAAATTTTTGATAATTACATAATTTCCTCCTTGTTTTTATCGTATACGTGAAACAAGAAGTAATACGAAATTATCATTTTTATTTTCAGGTTCTAAAGACTTGAATATCTACTTAATATTATTTTTTCGTTAGAAACAAAGGCAGCTCTATTTTTTTTCTTTTTCGAAATACGGTTATTACATAGGTAAATAATTCGATCTAAAGCAGAATTTCCCTGTCTTTAATGAATTAGAAACCCTTGGTTACTGAGTGGCATCAATGATTCACGAGACAAGATTCATCCCCACCCAAGAAGACAAGCGGCAAAGAGATGCGACTGCTCTGGCCTTCTCAAATATTTAAGCAGAAAAATAGCCCAGTATCCAGATAACTGTACGTCGAAAGTAAGCATAGAAATAAATGTGCAGTCGTTTAGATATCAATTTGTATCCCACCCAAGGTCAAGAGATATACCTTATAATCTTTTTAATAAAGCAGATCGTGAGGACTGTCTTATATAACTTATTTTATGACGTCCTTCGGTTTTGCTTTAAGATTATATATGCATGAATAATTAATGCTCAAAAAATGTTACATAATACTTGTGTCAATATTTTTTAAAAATTTTTCGTAAACAATGGAAAACTTATCCAATTCCAGCCTTTTTAATTTACCGGTGGTTCGAAATTTTTCTTAGATTTCTTTAAATTCCTATTAACATAATGTTAAAATATCATCTACGACTTAATTTGGTTAATGTGGAAAATGAATCCAAATTGTAAAAAACATTTTTATTTCTAAAATATTTTAGGAGTTTGATTTTTCCCTTCCTTGTATGGAGCAATAATTTTTTTTTCACTTCATTAAAAAAACTTAAAATACGTTGAGCAAAAATATTCTGCACAATTTTTGCATTTAGGGTTTATATAAATATTTATTCAAGCAAATTACTTATTTCTTAAAATCATTTTCAATTTTCCATTATAAATATCATTTTTTATTTATTAAAATTACTTGTTGTTTATTCAATAACTAAGCATTATTTATTAAAACTGTTAAATAATAAAAAAAAACCTCTTTATTTTAGCTTAAAAATTTGTTTTTTCATATTGTACTTAATTTTAGATTCTTAATTCAATGTGTCTGATAAAATGAATTTTTATTTTGGTCCCATCATTTTCGAATTAACGGTATTTGTTGTGCCTATAAAAAATAAAAAAAAACATTATGCTCTAACATCTTATATGTTTAAATTTTCTTGTTTCTATCATAATACTTTTGAACCTGAAATGCACGATTAAGTTTTATACTTTTAGAAATTCAAACCAGATTATTATTTTTATATTATAAAATTCACCATACAAGATATTCACTATACCATATATTATAAATTTCACTATACAAGATTTATTTTATTCTTAATGTTTATTTATCTGAAATCCCTGAATGTAAAACTCAACGTTCTTCTTATTTCTTCTTATCATGCAAAGAAGTTCAAGAGATGTTCTAATTAAATTGAAAAAATACAGTAATACAATATAAAAACTGAGAGTGTTTAAAAAAAGTCGATACTAAAAGTATTTAGCATCTTACTTTTAAGTATTTAGTATACTTATATAAGTACTAAAAATTTATAAAAGTATTTAGTATCGATCACTTTCATAATTTTTGCTTTAGTTATTTTGTAACAAGATCATATGATTCCAGAAAATAAGAATAACTAATACTTAATCACTTCACACCAATATATTTTGCTCTAGCCGTTTAAAATAGACAAATTAATGAAAAGAAATTTTTCAGTTAATTAAATAAAGTGATTTCTCCTTCCTCGAAATACATTAAAAAAATAGTTGAAATTGTGAAACAAAAGTAGCAACGTGATCACATTGGCGAAATACATCACAGCAACATTCTTTTACTCAGTGAAGCTGTTTTTTTCATCTGTGACAGACTGTCACTACGGTTTACTGTATGCTTTTGGTTCTTTATGGATAAATGTTTTGATTTTGGAATTGTTGAACTTATTTTGTTAACATTTAAACAGTTATCATTTTGACAAATGTATTTCGAATACCTCCAGGAAAGTTAAAATAAAGGAGCAGAAGAAAAAGAGCGAGCTGACATGCGGTTGTTATTGAAGTGCACGTGAATCCATTGAAAGCAATGAAATATAAGTAAGGGAAAGAAACTTTCTTTTTTCATATATTTATTATGGCTTTTGGCAAGGTCAAGGTTAGACAACCACATCCGTGAATAAGGGAGGAGCTACTAAAGCACGTGCTAATAGCACAATGCAGCGAATTTTGAAACATAATTTCTACTGTTGTACCCGACCTCTAAGATTGAAGGCAATTAAACAAAGAACTCAGTGGCTCTCCTAAAAAAGAGACGGAAAGACATTTAAACTTCTAATATTTCAAGGCGCTTGTGATTTCTTAAATTTCAGCAAGTTAACATAGCCATTACAATCAAGGTCTTATAGAATAAATTTACAACATTATACTATTTAAGATTAATTGATATTTATAATATATATTTTGAGATGTTGTTTTTAAAGATACTTTTGACAGTATTTACTTCTTCCATTTAAAGAAAACAAAAATCATAAAAATGTAAAATTTATCCAATCATTTTAATTTACTATAAAGGTATTATTATAATCATACTATATTTAACTAATAAAAAATTATTTACTATATTTATAAGTAATGTAAGATAATTAATAATCTGAGTGATTTAATTATTACAAATAAGTTGCAACTGTAATAGTATGAAAATATTTAAGACATTCTTGTTCATTATTATAGAAAGGTTAATTCGAAGTATACGAACGTTTATAGACCTGAGCTTGACTTAATCTGTGGTTTTAATAAATTTAAAGCCAATTAATTTACAATATTTATTTTAAAAGCGTAATAAAAATATTTAAAGAAATGCGCTTTCTAATATTTCTAATGAAAATTGATTCTTTTACAGGGAAGAAATTATTATCATTTAATGAAAAGAAACAACAAAAACTGTAAAATAATGCATTGTTGGAGCAATGGTAAATGAAATCAGATTTTTACGTTTTAAAAATTGTTTACGATTGAATTCTTTGGTTACTTTGCATCACTTAGTATAAATTAGTTCAATTCTACATTTTTTCACATTTTAATTTTTGTACTGTAGATTTTAAAAATTGAATACATCATATTCTTATTCTAAATTTTTGATGCTTCCGTTTTGCTGACATTTTATATTAAAAAATGTGTCATTTTTTAAGAAAAAATTCTTCTGAATAATTTAAAAGCAAACTAAAGTCAAAAAGCAATTGCTATCGACTGAAACTGAGCATACAATTTAAGGCTTATATTATTTTCAAGCAATTAGCAAGATCACATTTATTGTGTAGCCTTTTTTTTATCTATTATAATGTCAGTCTATTTTAAATATCGTTTTGTAATTCACATTTTAAAAATTTTTCTTTGTATAGTTTTGTCGATTTCGTCTGCAATCATCAAAATAAAGTAGAACAAAGTCTAGACGGTTAAAAATTTAGCAGGAAAGAGTGCATGCGCTTGAAATTTCCGGTATTAATTCCAAATATTATAGGATCATTGATTCAAAAGCACAATTCTAAAAACTGAAGTTGACAATGCAGTTTTTGTAATTATTTTTTTTCTTTCAAACTTACAAAATTTAATTTAACAATTCGATTTAAATTTAAATTTTAATAAAAAAAATCTCTTTTTCTTCTCATTAAAACTTTTTAACACTTTAGGTGAAATAGAATTTTCTTAAAAACAAGAAAATAATCTCGTTTGTGAAAAAACCATACGTCACATATAGCAAATTCCTGAATATGAATTTTTTACTGATTTTTTTTAATAGACAACTGTCAAACATTTCTGTTCCAACAGCTTGTTATAAGTAATAATAATATAATTGTTTTCCTCGCAATTTAATTTTTATTGAATTTATTAAAATAAATATAATGAAGATGAACATATTTATTAAATTTGTAAGGAATTTTGGCAAGTTTATTTTATTAGGAAAACAAATGCACCCCCAAAAACGCATGTATTAACTTATTACATGTTGAAAAAAAATTACTTCTATAGAAATACTTTCATCAAGTTTAATAGCTTGTACCCTAATCTTCATGATGAAGAAATCATTTTCATTATTTTGATGAAATATAAATAATTTGTTAATTATAATTTCAATTGATAAAAAGTTTTTAGACCAAAAAATCAAAAACTATCAAATAGTTGTTTAACCACTTTGAACAGGAACTAAAAATACTGTTTCTATGAAATTTCGGATTGAGGTATTTAGACAAAGCGAAGAGGCAAAAGCAAATTATCTAGTCTTGATAAAACTAATTAAAACTATTTTACGCTTTTTCATGCAAGCATTTTTGCAAGTGCAATTAATTATTTGGGCAATATTATGATGAATGATGAATAATGTTAAGAATGAATAATTTCTATGCTGTGGAAACTTAAAAAATATTATTTGTATTCTTTAAACAAAAAGGTATGTGGATCTTTGGATTAGAAAATTCTGCAAAACTCTATTGATTAAAATTTTGACATTTATTTGTTATTGCACCGTCCATTCAAGATATTTTAGCAAAATTTCTTACTTTTCATGAACCTTTTTCTATATGGTTTTAGTTCCTATCCAATGTCTGTTAATATCGATATTTTAAGATTCTAATCAAATATTGGAAGACTTAGTGAAAAATCATTCATTGCCTTAATCAAACTGAACTTTCATTTATTGGCTGAAAAAATATAAGCAAAGCAATATCCAAAACCGTTGCCCTTTCTAAAGATAGAATTCTGCCATTATTTAAAAAAAATGTTCAGCAGATAAAATGCTGAATAATATTGTGAGATGACGTAGTGAACAATTATTTAAAAAGAAAAATACACTTTGATGATTGAAATTGTTTGAAACAAACATGACAAATTATTAAAAATATGTTCATTGAGGAAATATTTGTTAATTTTTATAATATTTTTTCAAAATTGTTCATTTATTAATTTCATTTTGCTATACCAAGACGATTCTTTGAAAATATGCATGCATGTAAGTAAATTTTGATATGGAGTCGCAATAACTTATTATCTTTTTATATTTATTTTTAAAATAACTTGTTTTCCCGCACTCAAGAAATTTCACATATTGATTTTATACAAAAGTGCTGCTCTCATAACATTTGCATAATCTCGCCTTTTCATTCTACCAATTCACGCGTTTTAATCTAAAACAAATCGAAGTAAATGGAATAAAATCATGGAAATTCCGCAGCCACCTATTCTTCTTCCTTCAAATTTATTATGCAATCAGAATCTACATTCCTTTGCATCTATTTTTACGTGGATGTGCGAAAATATAGCGCGCTTAGCTGCGCCAAATAATGGAGTCCATAAATTATTCGTGTTCCTGTCAAAAAACTCATCCATCAAATTCAGAAATAAAGGTTAAACGGAGAACCTTCATTCTTACGTGAGAATGAAGATTGAGAAAAAGAAAAATCCAATTTAAAAGAAAAAACTGTGTGAATTAGTATGGTAGTGTTCTTTCTTGTGTTTTTCCTTTCTGGAATTTTTACGCTATTTTGGACAAAAGACTGTTACTTTAATCAAGTTTAAAGTACTTAACAAAGTTGTCCATTATTTTTCCATTTTTTTAGTGTTTGAATTTTTTTTAACTACAAGCTTCTTTTCTGAAAAATTCCAGAATAAATTTGTTCCTTGAGTAAAAATTGATTATTAATAATAAGACTCCAAAAATAAAATATTTTCCTTTTATCATCTTGCTGTTGAGTAAGAGTATAATTTGCTTGATTTCATATCAAATATAACTATTTTTATACTAATTTTTAAATCGTAGTAGCTTTGAGCATTGCAATTTTGAAAGGAAAAAAAAATTGCTTGCAATGATTTGAGGATAATCAAAGATATTATTGCCTAATTACTTAAACTTTTTGTTATTTCAAATGACCTTTCGATGATTTAGAATTTTAGATTATCCAATGTTATATTATGAGACTTTGTAATTACAAACCTTTTTATGTACATTAAACGATGTCATTTCAAGAACCAAATTGCGGCTTTTAAAAATACTGTTTATTTTTATTATATCCCTTTTTGAAATACATCCAAATTCAAAAATTCGGCAAGGGAAATTCATAAAAATATTTTATTTAATTATTTTTTCATTTTGCTATAGACAAATAAGTTTTTTTCTTAAGGATTAAGTTAATATATTTGCATATTTAGAAAATGAAAAGGATTGGAAAAAGTTAATTTATGTTTCCCTAAATACAGTTTGCCTTGTTTCAATGGTCTTTGTATAAAAACTGATTAATATATGATAAAAAGTACAATGAAATCTATTTAGAGCATATCTCATTGTCATCTCGTTCTCATTATTATTAATTTTTCTTTATGTTATTTATTATAATAAATCGATCTAAAATACCTTTACTTAAACAATAATGAAAATTTTGTATTATTTTGATATACCTTCAAGTAAAAATTGAAGGAATAGAAGAATTTGTATATATGATTACTCAGGATGGGTTTTGCAACAACTATACTGAAATTATCATTAAATGCTGTTAAATTACATTAAAATCTTGAAAATTTTCAAATTTCAAATTTGTTAATATTAACCGATTTTATAATATAATTAACTGAAATAATCAAGAAATGATTTGAAAACGGACTTTCAACTTTGCATGGTATCATTAAAGTAGTAGATTATTGCATTTTTGAATTTAGATTCGATAGTACGTCATTTTAGAGAAAAACTTGGTAAAGAAGTTTAGAAGTGTTCCATAAATCTATAGATTTTTCCCCTTCATTTTATTATCTTGAAATAAAGACAAAATATTGAATGTGTTATAACATCGGTATTTGACCTTTCAAAATTTTGCTATTCACTTCCTTCCAGAATTACTGAAGAATGAAGTCAAGAGGCACTCTTAAGGGACCCTACTAGAAGTTCCCAGCGGGACTTCTCCATTTTCAGGACTTAAATTGGCTGAAAATTCTTTAATGATATTTCTTAATGCCCTCTTAAATCGTGACTTCCTCTTGAGTAAAAACTTTTCCTAGATTTTCTGTGTGAAGCAGGGTCATTTAATTCGAGAGTGCCAAAACTTCATGCATAATTCACCTTGCAGACCGACATACCTATTTCCCAAGATCTAAAATCGAAGCAGTAGGGCAGTAAGAAACTGAGTCAAAACCGATACATTAATTGGACCCAAACAAGGCCCTAACGGATGAGAAAATTATGCCCAGAATAATAATAATAATGATAAATGTTTTTTTTCCTATTTTCTCAGAGTATAAACATTGAAGTTGTTACATAATACTGAAAGAAAAGACAAAGAAATTATTACATATTAATCAGATCAGGACCCGAATAATGAAAGACAATTAATCACCATAAAACTTCTGTGTTTAAAGTTTTCAATTACTGGGAGTAATAAGAAGAACGACAAATCACAAATTCACGAATTGAGTAGTTATATATTGGAGCGGTTTCTGTCGAGGTTCACTTGAAAAAAAAAAAAAGACAAAAATTACTCCAGATATCGATTGACCCACGCCCAAATATTTGGAATGGAGACAGTAGAAATTAACCTAGCTATCCAGTTCAACTTTCCAACCTTTTCCTTTTCTATTTATTATGTTAGGCTCATTTAGACATCGATCAATAACATTCGAATTCCATCTTTCCACTGCTGACAATGCCATAGCCTTGACTAGCATCGGCCTATTGTGAATTGCTTATAAGCAAAGTGGTTTAAGGTGATATCTACTAAATGCTAATGCTATATAATACGGTAATCAGAATTCGCAGAGTTGAATTGCAGAGCAGGATTGGTTATGTTATTAGCTAATTCTTTTAATTGAAGGACACATACCATACGAATGAAATTCATGAACAACTCTTAATTGGCTTCCAATGAAAATAATTAGCATTTCAGAGCGGGTATTTAAATATTACCCAGAAGAAATTCTTTAATATATAATATGGACATTTTAAAATTTTAAACATAAATTGTTATTATAGTTTAGTTACAAGCATGCATAAAATTTTCCAAGTTAGATATTTCCAAAAATTGTGTTTTTTATTATATTTATTATTTTTATTATACTTAAAAATTATATTTTTGTAATATAAAAATATAAGATGTTATGCAAATGCGTTTGCATAGTATTTTGTAAATGTGTTTTTTCAATACAATTTATAAAATGTACTGGGAAAGATTAACTTATTAACAAATATTTAAAACTATTATTTCTTTTATATTTAATAGAACCAATATTTAAATTACGCTAAATTCGAAAACAAAATACTAATTAAAATCAATAATTTTTCAAACTAATTCTCTCATCTCTACTAATAATAAAGGTAATGTGTGTATGTGTTGGCATTCTACAAGGTAGACCGCTTGACCTACAATAATGAAATTTAGTGAATTTTTTTGTGTTTTTTCCGCGATAACCTCCGAAAATATTATAACACAGAAATAAATTTCATACTGTTTTAAAATTTAAAAAAATATCTTTCTAATGATCTCAATTTAATAATCGTGTAATTTGCAATGTTAAAAAATCAGAAGAAAGCATGCAACTGAAGCTTTGTGTCGCATAAACGAAACACTTTATCATCACGAATGAATGTAGATTGTGAAGAAAAAGAAACGACATATAAATGAGAATCTATACGAATATTTTATTGAGTATTTTTTTATAAAAGTCTTCAGGCTGTAAACTAAAATTCAAACATACTTCACTTTTACATCAAGACAGCTTTTTTTGTAACGGTTTTCCCTTAGCAAAAAGAAAAAGAAGAGAACGGAAAAACGCCATCGTAATTATTTCAGGTGTGATCAATTATAGAGAATGACATTCTTTATGAAATTACCCCATTGAATGGTTTCTACACATGTGTTTTGAAAAGCTTTTAAATTATTTCTTTCATTGAATCGTTCCACACTTCTTTATTAAAACAGGTACAAAAGCTAAATTCGTGTTTTACAGAATACCTTTCGAGCTTATTAACATTTCAAGCACGTGGACAAACAGAACACTATGCCTTTATCCTATCTTTTTCTAAACCTACTTTTATGCCATTAATGTAAACATTTTTCCATCTCATTAAAATCTTTATTCCAAAGGCTCCATGTCTCTACTTATGCTAACTACTAGTTTTATAGAACTGTCTAAAGTAAATGAAAAATCACATAAAATTGATTCATGGTATGAAAAAATTCTTTTTTAGAAAATTAACACAAATGACAAAAGGGGTCAAAATAAATAATAACATAAAAGATTTCAAAGATGAAAAATAAAATTTCTGTAATTCAGAGTAACTCAAATTGTGAATTGCGAATTTCGAAAATATCTAATACTGACCTTTTTATGTACTCGGGTTTTTGACTGAAATGAAGCCTTAAATGCTGATTTGTATCTATTAATAGTATATAACTTGCACGTCAAAAGTTGATCGTTAATTGAGTAGTGATTTAATACTGATTTATTCCTTTTAAGTGCAACAATGACTATTATCCTCAAGCAGTTTGGAACTATGTTACGACTGTGCCTTTCTATAGTAAATAATATTTCTGTGCTATGCAAGTTAGTGTTTTATAAATTAGACTTTTAAATTGACTAATTTATATATGCTCTCTTAAAACTCACTATCCCATAACTAATTTTTAGTTCTGAAATAAAAATTAGTTAATAAGATCGTGAATTTTACAATTTATTGGTATTTTTTATGCTGGATTGTACCAGAGGTCACTCAACCGAGATCTGCAATTTTTATTAATTTATATTTATGCTGATTCTTTATATTCTCATTTTATAGATAAGTAAGAGGTTGGTGATATTTTCTTCCAACATTTTTGAAAGTATTTGGTATGATATTTTTTTTCTATTGGTGCATCACTTTTTAACTAAAATCGATTTCAATGATTAATCGTGATTTGCGTGTTCATGAACATTATATGAGAGAGAATTACACAATGGAAGGATAGACAAAACCAAGTGACTTTACATCAGATCAGAAGTATGGTTCACACTATAATAGTCCGACTAGACCGGCTCTTCTTCTAATTTTCTATGTAATTTGATACGTTGTGCAATATCTTGTGTAATAAACATGAATATTGCTAATCATTTCATTGATGAAATCATTTGAATGTTAAGCAGCAGAAATGTGCCGATATTCCATTTTAGTATTCCATTGATTGTTAAGAGTGCAAGTGCAACGAAATTCGAAAGACAACGGATCTCAAACAAAAACCGTATACAGGTGTGTTTATTTATTTTGTTCGTGTAAGTCACGGTCATGGATATAAAGATTTATAATTTGTGTCAAGGGGAGGCCTACGATTATTTGTGCGTTGAAGCGTTGCCATAAGAGTGGAAGATATTCGGGAAGAAGATAGAAACATAAGGAAAAGGGGGGGGGCGTTGATACGAGATGTCAGTATCTAATTTGTAGACAAGTAATAGTTGCATTATATTTTAATCTGTTGGATGTAGGCATGTTAATGATTGTCAAGTGATTATCATAATTTAGTTTCAGATATTTTGTGTAAAAATAAAATACATCCTTCAAAATTAAGAATATTGGAGTACAAAATAATTCGTTTTATACTAGAATGTTTTCTATAGAAATTTCCTAATTACTATCAAATAATTGTTTTAAATATATCAACTGTAAAACTTTGTATCGTAGAAAGATTTTTTAAGTATTTCCTTCGATTAGAAATATGGATTACGCATTTGAATAACAGCCTCCATAATTTTTCAAATTCTTATAACTTTAATGCTAAAAAAATTTTTTAAACTAGTTTTTATATTCTAACTAGTTAACAAAGCGAAAATTTTTTTCATTTGCTCAAACTAATAAAATCTTATTTACATAACATCCAATCAAACACATCACATCTCACACAGTCGCGTTAAATGATTGATGGATTGATTTGGAAAATCTGGGATTTTTAGGTGTGAAATCATTATTTTTTTCTAATAAGACATCAATTTATTTTTAATTAGCTAATTTAAATCAAATATATTAATAAAAAGAATTTTTGCAAACAAAAAAATTCGATAACATATTGTATTTTCCTTAAATTTTCTGTGTATACTCATTGCATATAGAAAATGAATGAATGAAATGGTTTATGATACAAGCCGTACTAACAGATACAATATCTTCCAGTTTTTGAAAAGAAATGATGTCTATCTTTTGTTTTATTTCTGAGGATTAATCAATTTATTTAGGTAAGTGGTCTGATTTTGAAGCGTTATTAAGTTTATAATGAAAGAAAATTCCACAATTTTTTTTAAAAAATATAACTGAAGGAAAATTTAACTATCTTAACTGATAACCAACGCACCCATTTCAAAGCAAAATTATAAATGCAAAAAGAAAGCTAAAAGAAAAAAAATCCTTCAAAAACGAATGTGTCCGACTAAGAATTCGTTTTGGAAATAATAAAATAAATAAGTCAGACGAAATTAATAAGTCAGACGTTCATAGAACAAGCTTCTTAGTATATGACGATGATAAAAAAAATTTCATCTCCTAATGACGTCAAAAACTTTATTTGCCATGCATAAGAAGCTCGACTTCAATAAAAAATTCAGCCATGTTTCTAATAATAAATATTGGATTGTTCGAAAAAAATGAAGGAAAAAAATATCTCAGACTGATATTTATTTCATCTTTCTTAATTTTTTAAGGTATTTTAGTATGATCTATGATGCAATCTGAACAAACTTACATTATTTTATTCATTAATTTTTTTTTCAATTATCATCAATGATATTTAATTAAAATAAAATGTTATTTAAGTATTTTGTATTAGAATATATAATATTTTGAATTTCACCAGATTTGCGCAGAGACGTTAATAATCGCGAGTTTAACCAATTGATTTAATTCTTTTTTTGACTTAGTAAACGAATGACATTTAGGAAAATATTTATTATAAAAGGTTCAATATATTTCCTTTCTGGCATCAAATATATCTTATGGATTGAGAGCTGCTTTTGAGGTTCCGAAGTGAAAATTCATATAATTCATATAATTCCGAAGTGAATATTCATACTGTATATTCCACAGAAATGATATTTTTAAAATTTTAAGAATGCAGAGTATTAAATATATATATTGCAGATCTACTTTATTATACAATTCTCATTTACATTTGTAATTTGCCAATTTTCCCTATTTTGGCATATATATGCAATTTATTCCAGTGAATATAAAATTACAAAAATACTACCTGAAATAACGTTTGCGAACATCAATGTAACGTTAGTCTCCTTATCAGATATATTTTTTAAAATCACGTCATGTCTCAAAAACAGATCTCTTAATAAATCTTATTTGAATTCCCAACCAATCGACTAACGAAGTGAATGCCCTCATCTGATCATCAACTGCTTGAGGGCTCAAAATTTCATATTTCATATATATATATATATATTGAGAGATATTCTTAAATGCGAATGCCCTTTATAAAACTAGGTTGAAACTATTACTGCAATGGTCGAAACGAAGAGACTGCGATAAGGAGTAAGTAGCAAAAGTGATTTGCAAGTAAATAAGGCAGTAGGAGCCGTTATTTCTCGCGGATGAATTGAGCTCAAAAACAACAATATTTGGAGGATCATTATGGGTGCTTTCTTCTTTTAAAACTTAACGGAGGAGATCAATGGCAGGCAATGAAGCGTTGAAAAAAATTTGTCATTTTCCTTTCTAAATAGCCCATTTGAGGAAAAGAAGAAAATAATTTTTTGACAGCTTTTAAAATAACAATTTTTATAGGTTTTATAAATGATGCAGTTGTTTTTTCCACAACGGAAAGAGAAAAATTTCAGATAGGACACATGAACTCGCAATATTTGATTTTATGATTTAATTTATGAATACTATATGACAGACGAAGTCCTCTGGAACTAACTTCATCCTCAAATGACCTTGAAGACTAAAAATGATAAGCTAATTAAGTAAATGTATTCAATTATTTAAAGTACTGAAATTATGTGAGAAATCAAATCAATGTAAGTTAAGAATAACAATTTTATTTTAATGAAATTGAGTTAATAAGAAATAATTAAAACTCTTGAACAATCTATTTACAAAATAACATTTACAGGTTGAGAAAAATGAATTAAAAATGTTATAAAGAATTACTAATAATTTCATTTTTATAAAATTGGCCTCCGAGGAACATTCAAGTTTTAAATACTCATATACATTTTTTTTTTTTTTTTTGCAAAAGTAGCATTTATATTACACAGAAACCGAATAAAAAATTTATAAAGGATAAATTTTTTATGATGAGCTGAAACAAATATAATTCTGCTAAAGTGACGAAACAGTTAAATAATTATTTTTAGATTAAAATTATAATAATTTAATTACGAATATTGGAATTTAAATTTATTTTAAATAATCGCCAAAATTTTCTGGGAAAGTAAAGATTGTAATAAATCTGAGTATTTTAAAATCAGAAAAAAGAAAAACACAGACAAGTTACTGAATCTATGAGCAAGATAAAACTTTTGAAGAATTGCGTAAGATTATTTTAAATAATCGAATTAAAATAAACAAAAGAAATCCTTGACAGAATACTTTTAAGAAATTATTTTGTGGAAAAATTTATCAATATAAACAAACCAAAAAAACATTTCTCAAATTACAAAAGAGTTTCGAAATTCAGTAATTGCATTTATTTAATACCTGTTAAAGAATTTGCGAATCAAAATAAAGGAAAAAAAAAAACTAATTTAATCTAGAATAAATAAGCAAAAGTAAAATAAAGAAATTCTATGAAAAGGGGAAATTTTTTTAAAGCTCAGAATGTTGAAAAATGTTTATTTGTCCAAAAGATTATTTATATTTAAACTGGTATTAAAAAAGTAAAGAGTTATCTTCATTGCCATTTCCAAAAATTAATCAGCACAATAATAATAATAACTTTTAAGAGTTAAAATGCAATCTATACACATTGTGTCCCGAGTATATATAATATAAAAGAATATTTTTTAAACTAAAAAAAAAGAAAGACATATTATATTAGGACGCAGAAATAGAGCACTAACATTAATATAGGTGTTATAAAATATAAATAATTATACCATTTTATTTCTGGGCAATGAAAATGCCATGAGATTTAAAATATAGAACACAGGATATTATATTTATTATAAAAAACAGTGACTTAAATTTAATATTTAAAAAAATTAATTGCATAAAAATATCTAACTTATTTAATACAGACTCACCTATTTTTGTTAAACCCGCTATGAGCATCCATAAAGCTATAAGAAACGGCGTTCCAACATATTCTAATTTTAGTGTTGCCATTTTAAAGCCTCCTTTTTGAGAAGGAGGCTTGTCATTTAGAATTTTCATGTCATGGTGGTAAGAAACAGGAAGTACTAAAGGTCCATCATCTGATGTTTGATAGTCTTCATGCGAGTCCGTTTCTGGCTGTATGGCTTCGTGGTGCTGTCTCGATACAGTGTCATCAATAACAGCTCTCGACTCATCTCCACAAACAATATAAATCAATGAGATCAAAAGCAGTAGAAAAAATAGATTGCAGATCTGACTAGACGCTGGTGACATAATGGTAAAAATATTGCTCTACAGATTAAGACAAGAACTCGGAAAAGTAACAAAAAATATCACAAATGAGCTTTATCAGAGCATGTTCGTTACGAAATTGGATCTCTTTAGCAGTTGCTTTAACAGCTTCAGCAAAAACGCAAACACTCTGAAGAATCAGAAAACAACCTTGACTTCTAGCTCTTTGTTGTTACACCATCCGGCTTGATTTTAACCTCTTTGTTCTTTCAAGAGAACACTACCACTGTTTTAAGATTCGAGAAGATGAACAGTTTGAAAATGGCCAAAATTATCCACTATAAAATAAATTATCTTCTGATCACCAGTTGACAATAGGCAAAAAGTTGTTAACTTTGGTATACTATTTTGTATCAGTGATTATTATTAAGTCGAAGATTTCTGTCTTGCGCAAATATTTAAGCTTAAATAATGTCGTTATTTCTCTATTGATAGAAAAGTTTTTCACAAAAATATTCAAATGCTGTAAAATTGTTCTAGTTTTGGAATAAAAGTCTGCTTGAAAAATTATGGTAGACAAAGTATTCACTTAAAATTTATGAAGGCGAATTCGAATTTTCACTTATAGTAAACGTTTTTGATACCTTTCTTTTTTAACAGAATGTCTTCAATTTTGTTGCATGCACCTACTAAGTTGAAAAATTTTGTGATTAAGACAATACAATGAGGATTTAAACGTTAATATTGTACGGAAACTGCAAAATATATTGCTGTTTTTTCTCCACATAATAATAAAAAATAAAAATTCAGAACTAATCATGAAACCTTTATGATTCCAAAATAAACACAAGATCACGTAACCTAAAGAAATATTCCTTATTGCAGTTATTAATAAAAAATGAACAGCAATTTGAATTTTTTGAAATTTGATGTAATTACCCTTGGAACAATGGTAAAGCTGCTTTTCACAAAGAATATATAAGCCTTTATCGCGTCCAAAATTATCTCGAGGATCGAGATGCAGCAAGTGATGAGCTCTTCCGCTTCTAGTAACTTCTAGCAAAACTTACTCTCTCACACCGGGGGGATTTGATGTTTGCAAACTCGTCCGGAACTGCACGTGTTAACGTCGAAGTTGTCAGACGTGAACAGATGTTTACTGCCATGGGCCCTTTAAAGAACGGCGGGAACCCCGACTTACCAGAGAGGTGAGTTTTTCCTTTCTGTGTCTACTCAACCTGATCCGAAAGCTTCATCATCATCACATCATCGCGATCTCGATCACGTGATCGTCCCCGCAACGTCACGAAAGCCCGGTTATTGGTAAGCAACAGAATAATACTACGACCTGATAGGTAACATTAGGCGCGTTGTTCACATACAAGGCTGATGCAGGGAGGGGGTGACTATTCCGTCGGGCGGTGTTTCGAAAATGAAAAATGCTTGCCAAACCTCTTTGTTTTCACATAGAATAACTGCTTTTTGTTTCCCACATGGTTCCCAAAGTGAAAACGATACTCATAGATAGTAACATTTCGATTTTTTTAAAATTAAATTTCGCCTCTGATTAAATAATGATAATAATCTATGATTTTTGCATTAACGCAGTAGTATATGATAGCATGTTCGAATTGAATTTCTTATCCGATGACCTTCGGTAATGAGGAAGTTTTAGCAAGTTTTGAAACAAAAATATTAAGGTCATGCTTCCATTAGTGGAACAGGTCTTCATATCAACCTTTCGAGCAACTTTTAAGCACGTTTCGAATTGTGATAGACGTATCTAGAGTAATGAAAAAATAATATTGAATATATAATTACACGAAAGAACACGAGTAGCAGTAACAATTTTTCAAGGGAAATGGATCTAATTTTAGATCCGAACTTGAATAAGCGGATTTCATTAATTCGATTTTTAACAGACTGAACTGAACTGAAAAAGCAAATGAATATATTTTTTTCAATATGATTTGCTTTTAGGGAGAAAATAAAATATCAAAAATAATAATTTCATTTTTTTACCATTTTATAAAAAAAAAAAAAAAATTAAGAAATGGCAAAGGAAAGAATTCAGTAGTATTTGGCTGCTATATTCGTGAAACATTTTTAAAACTTATTCTAAATAACACTTTTAAATTCTAATTTTTTAAAATTATTTTATTATAATTCATTTTCATTAGACAGATAACTGAATAACGAATTTTAATCAGTAAATTGGCGTTTTAAAACTCTTTGGCAATTGCGCTGTTTTTATATTGAAGGAATATGAACCGCTTTCTGTCTCAGAGCGGCATCTATGTTTTTTATATTCTTTTTAAAAAGAGGCTTGATGTGGTTATAAACTTAAAAAATGTCATACATTGGAAAATTTTGTTTTATCATTTTTCTTATATCTTAGAATTAGCCAGAATTAGAATTAGTTACTTAGAATTAATTACTATATATAGAGAGAGTTGTCTGAAATGTTCATTGATTTTAAAAATAATTTGCCTGAAATATAAAATTTTTTTTCCAGAAAAATGTTTTTCATTTTTGCAATTAATATGCAGGAAAATTAAAATTTATTTAACGAATTGTTAAGTAAAGTGCACTGAGCAAAAATAAAACGTATTCACATAGGAATTTTTAAAAAGTAATACGGTACGGGTAAAAAATAAAAGGCCAGTAACCGATAAAAACTTTTAATTTACAGATATTTTGCAATTACATATGTGTTGTAGAAAATCCATTTTCCCACATGCTCAGGCGCATATTCTCAATAATTTGATGATGCAATATATGTATATATGTATAACTTTCTTCATGTAATCATGATTCACTCTTCCTTCTACTGTCACCAACATGATGCGCATGCTCACCGGCTTCGCATTCGCAAAACGTTGCGTGTACAGCTCACATAAAAGAGATTTAAATTAGTCCTGAAATCTACCGCACTTTTTAGTTAATTAGGTTAACGTTTCCGGCCATACTTCTCATGTGATATTGGCTGTTTTTGTGTCACTTAATTTCCTCTAACAACTTGTAAGATGAATTTTTAATCAAAAAAGCAAGAATACATGGAAAAGGATAAATAAATAATAGTTTGCTATTAAGAAAATTATTTTATAATTTAGTATCAAACTAACAATAATCTGAAAACAATATTCAAATAGTAAAACGTTTGTTTCGTAGATTAATGTACTTCAATTATGTGCTTGTGATGCTAAAAAAATTTGTTATTTTTGCAGACAAAAGCAATCTAATTTATTATACTCGAGAAAGTATCTAACATCCTTGATAGAAATTTCTGGTAAAGGAAAATAGTTTTACAAGAAATTTCGATATTCAACCTTGAAAGAGGATTTAGTTTATATATTTGAGCTCCTAATAATAAAAATATGCATTTCTTAAATATTATATTTAAGTATGCACTACAAATTTTGAGAGTTGTTTTGCTTTTAAGGACATGAATGGTTATTCCATGAAAAGAAAAGAATAGCATCGAATTATTATTTTAAAAATGTATTGTTAATAATTAAGAAAGAAAAATTGAATGCGATTTTTTTTGAATTATGATCTAAAATAAACAATGATATTTAAAATTTTCCCCGGAAATTTGTTCACGATAGATGAATCATTTAAAGAATAAATAAATTGCAGAAAATTAAAAAAAAAAAACGAAACGAATCATGAGCATTATTTAGCCAAATGTCTAATAATATACAGCACTGAATCTATAAATATAAATAAATCATACCAAAGAGAAAAAAATCAATTGTTATGTAAATATATTGAGGTTTATAATCTTTAAGTTGAAAGATTTTTTTTTTATTTCAGAAAACTACATTATTTATCATCAGTTTATAAAAGTTTAGATATTAATCAAATGGGAGTGAAATAATATGAGAAATAATTTATACTTTTATATTGTTTTTTCGAAAAAGTCCTTAAAAATAGAAAGCATTACGATTCTTATTTGGTTTGCCTGACAGATTCTTAGATCAAAATTGAGGCACTTCAGAGATTAAATATTTAGGAGACGGTTCACAAAAAAAATATCTTATAATGAAATTAAGTTTCGATATTTTTATCGGCTCATTGGCTTTTCCAAGAGAAAAAATAAATAATGACAAAAGTTTCATGCACATGTTTTTAGAAGTATAGTCTTAAAGTGTTAAAAGTTAAAGGTTAAAATATTAAAGTTACAAGTTTTTGAAAACTTGTAATCAGAGGCTAACTTATAATGAATGTATGTTGAAGTGAGTTTCCTAAATAATTTCACATGAGCTTTGTAACTCTTTAATTCAATTAAAACCTTTGCTGCCTAACCAATTTTTCATGTGTAAGCGGAATAATCAACAAACATTGACTGCCAGTTATCACAAGTCGCAGAAAAATAGCCTCAAGAATGTGACCATGCGTCTTATTTCTCTCATGGATGCAAATAGATTAATAATATGCAAATAGATTAATAATATGCAAATTAGACAAAAATAAAGATGCGAAAAATAATTTACTGAGAAAGATATGAAGCTGTGAAGAGCAAACAACCTTATTAAGTTACGAAATGAAAAATGTAATGAAACCAATTTCACATTACATGTAGCCACGTGGCAGACGTAAGGATAACTGCAATATAACATCTAACTGCTTTTTATCTTACATTACACTGCGAGATCGGCCTATGTTTTATGAAAGTCATGTTCGTTCTCATTCTTCAAGATGAATATTAATGTATTTCAATGTGACACGTAACGCGGTACATTTCACATATAACATGAGTCTGAATTGATTCCGATTAAAATTGAAAGAGTGGAAATTCTCTCTGAATTGCAGAAATATTCTAAGGTTTCAGATAATTGAAGAGTTTAGATAGCTAAAGACACAGTCTCTTTAGCTATCTGATGATTGATATAATGATTAGAAATTGAACCTTGGATTTACTTTTAAAGAAAATAGAGTTCATTTCAATTCATAATCTTATATTCACTGAAAATATTTTTTTTAAAATTCTTTAACGTGAAATGTGACGAACAGTTATGGAAAAAAAAATGCCGCCAAGCTTTATTACAGCATCGTTCATCATGCAATACAAGAAAAAGGTATCATTTGAAAGGAATAAAAGCACATTTAAATATTTTTGAATTAAAAATTAATTTCATAAAGGGCCGTGCCGTCTATATATTGAAATAAGAACAAACTTCAAAATTTCCAATAGCAGCACCCATTTTTGTCATCAGCTATCAAAACTGTATCAAAAATTGTTCCTCGAAATCAATTTTTATTAGATTAGATCTATTTAATTAAAAATTATGAGTTAATAAATCTTTGACTTTCTAATATTAAAATAAAATCTAGGACATTGAATCATATCTGACCATTGAACATTGAATAATATAATTATTGATCTAAATTCTTTTTGCTATGAAAGTATAAGGTATTTTGCACATTTTGCAAACTTATTTATCATTTAAAAGTAATTTTTAATATGCGAAAAAATATCTAAATTAGAGGTTAAAAGTTCATAATTGGCAACACAATTAAATTAGCACATAAATTGAAAGCCAAGGGAATTTCATGACGAAATGAAAATTTTCAGCTCATTCATTTGAGTAGTTTTTCTGTTACACAAGCCAAGTATGTGAATGTAACTACTTTTCCGGAATTAAAGGGAACACTAATCCATATTTAATTTTTTTTTTAAAAAAAGGTCTTCTATATCAAAACTTATCCTAGTGAGCAGTTGGCTCCTAAATCATACATCATCAAATCAGACATTTTATATTAATGCTGGTTAAGATCATAAATGAAGGATATCCATAATCTTTTTCCTCAAATTGTTGTTTCTTAGTCATTTTGAGATTTGACCCAAGAGACCACTCGAAACGAAATGTAATAAGCTATTGAAAATAATAAGAATTTGAAATATTATAGAGTTTATAAATCTCAAATCTTTTTCCAAATAAAGATAAATCGAAGCTCTCTTTCAAAACAGTTTGAAACGCAATTTTACATAAGTATGAATTTCTGCATCTCATATTAAAGTCATTCGTGCATTCAGGGTCTGAGTGAGGTATTATCCGGAAAGAATGAAATTGCAAGACAGATAAAAAAAAAATTGCATTTAAGCAGCAGAAGAAGCAACTGAACTTTTTTTAATTAACTTCAGTTGCTACTCAAATTAGATGTAAATGAAATTTTGAAAAATAAATATAAGCGTTTTATGTCTGAACAGACAAGGATAAATTTTAAACGCGCTTGATTATTCTATTGTTTGATGCATTTTGATGATTATTTTGTTTTTCTAAAAATAATTATAAGACAGTTATGAAGCAGATGAAATAATTACATAACCATTTTGGATTCGAAATATATATTTCGTTTGTACTTAATATATATTTCTCTTTTCTTAAAAATTGTTTGAAAGCAATATTTTTTTATTGAAACACATATATGTATGTTACAAATATTTATATTTAAATGTTTATTATTCTTTCAAGTATCTGTATATTTAACAATTATCTATTTTTTTAATGAAATTTATTCAATGTTTAAAGGTAATTAATATCGTTTCTTTAAATTTAGGGCAAATTTTCGTAAAATTGGCAAAGAGTGCGATAGTTGTTATTGATTTTAAAGAAGCTAAGCATATGATTTATAGTAAGGTTTCAAGCGTTTCAATAATGTGAGACTAAAATATCAGAAAATTATTTTGTTTTAGAAATTAATACATTTAAGATATCAGTAATAAATGCAAGTCATTGTGTTCACAAAACTTTCCTAAACACTGCTGTAATCTAAAGAGAATAATTGAGAACTTTATTACTTAGCTGTAAATTCGAAGATCAACCCACTTCCGACACAGAATCCTTTGCTGCTGAAGATTTGAGTTATTTGTAGGCTCTATTTATTTTACACACATATACATTACATTTATATTATTTATTTTACACACAGACAGATCTATGCTGAAAGATGTGGAAGTTTGCGCATCCACCGAAAACTTTTATTCTGCACACATAAATTATATTCGTTATGTGAAACTCTATCAAAATAGGTCTATTGAATACCAGTTTTTCTCCATTTAAGCAATATTTGGTACAGAATTGAAACGTAAATATGTATCCATATATGAGGACCAAAATCTTCTTTTTATCTATAATCCGAAGAACACATTGATATATTCACTTTAAAAGCTCTACGAACGCGACTTGAGTGACTCACAAGTGACAGGTCAGCTCATCTACGAATACTTTCATCAAGATTTCTGATCGTAAGAGGTGCTGACTTATTATTATGGCTTTCTTTGGCTGGATTTTCTGAATATCGAATTTGTGATCTCAAATATCTATTAAAACTTAGGAACAACTATAAGAATTTTCTTTAACAATATGGCTACTTCTATATGATTTTTGATCTACCTCAAACATTACAATGACCCTCAATCGCAGTTCTACTTATAAGTGACACTTTGAAGTCGTTGCAAGAAATTGCCGAATAAATTTGACAACAAAACTTTCAATCCTTCTCTTAAAATGCTTGCAAACACTGCAGATGATGGATTCTAATTATGCAGGTATTGTTATGAATATTGTAGTTTTAGTATATATTACTGAACGACATACACAAATTTTATGGCGATTGGCTTCTTTTTAAAATAAATTACTGCTTTTTTGTGATATGATTTAATTTAAAGGATTTAGATATAAATTATTCAAAGGCTTTGAATTTTTCATTTCTTTAATAATCTTTTAAATATACCATTTTCCAGCATTAATGGCATATAAAATGGTACCAATTGAAATCGAATGGTATCAATGGTACATAAAACAAATAATATTTCTAGATTTGATCAGGAGTTAGGAAATCAATTCATTGTAATATTAATTCCAACAGCAACTTAAAGATGAAGTAATAGATAATTTAAATCTACTTAAACATGAACCTTGTTATAGAAATCAAACCACAAGTAAATTTGCAGAGGTCAGTCACCCAAGATTTCCTGGAGGCGCTCATTTATTTTAGGCTAAGTATATTTGTTAAAGCAAATCAAGCCTATTGATGAAAGAATTGATCATTTCCTAAGTGAAAAGATAGTTCAAACACGGAAAGAGTTTTCATAAAAAAATCTCTTTATATATTCATTCTGGCAATGAGTCTTAGAAACAGGTCACAGCAGAATTCTCCAGAGAATTTTGTGGTGAGAAACTAGTTCGTAAGTTAATGAGTTAATAGCATTTTACACAGCTTTTAAAAAATTTCGATTCTTTGAATGACCAAGTATTTGGATTCTTAACTATGATGTTGAGTAAATTTCGGAGAAAAATTCTGCCTTCCGAGATGTTTTAGAAATGTTTTAATTTTCAAACATCTGAAAATAACTTAAACGCTAATTTACCACAATCAGAAAATTTCTTTTTTTCTAATGTTATAATATTATTTTTGTATCTTAATAAAGAAAAACCCCTCCTCACCTAAATGAATTAACAATACAATACGAATGATCAAAACAGTTATGAACAAATTAGATTTACAGATATTATTACAGATTATTATATATGATAGTAATAATTAAGACAAATAAATTGCTGGGTAGAGGAAAACTATAGAAATAAATATGCATATTAAAACAATATGCTAACATAAACTAATACAACTTAATCTCTTATCCAAATCTGAAAAATAATTAGCAATATGCTCATTTTAACATTTTTCTACCCATATATGTAAAATATAAGCATATATTAAAGAATAAGAATAATTAGAAATGAACTATTTCTGAAATTAAAAGAATATATATCCAGAAATTAAAAGTTGATACATTATCAATTGATGTGTTTTCATTCGTGTATGCTGCAGAGAGAAGATATTCAAATCTGTTATATATTTTCATTTTCTTTCAAGGAAAATAATTTTAAATAATGTGGCATGTTAAAGGTAATTTAACCCTTTTTTTGTCATGAGGGAAAGTATTTATAAATGATATCAATAATGATAAAAAACAGAGGATAAATATTTTTTTTGGAAACAAAGTGTTAATCTTGAAATGTTAATTAAACTGACCTGGATGATACAACATTTTCAAACCTTATCCAAATTCTTTTACTGTTTTTAAAGCAAATATGTAAAATAAATATATATTACATGAAAGAAAAACATATAAAATTTTAAACTTAGTATGAAATTTTTTATTTATAACTTAATGTCTTTTATTCTAAATAATGTAATGAAAAGTTCTTAAATTATTTAATGCATTAAATAAAGGTTAAGGATAAGAATTAGGATAATTTATGTTGCAATGCACATAACGTGAGAGTTATTGACATGCCGTTTCAATTAAAGCATTGTAATGGAGACTACAAGTTTTTAAGCATATAATATCAGAACCGATACGATATTTGAATAAAATTTGATTTTAATTTAATCAGTGGAGAAATTTAAAAGCTTTTTTTGTTTATGGTACAGGGGAAAAACTGTTCTAATATTTCACTCACAAAAATTTTTTTGTCCTTGAACATATGGATGTATGAAAACTTTTTTTTCTTTTAATTTCATCAAAATTATTACTACCAGTTTCTTTACCTCCTTAATATTCTGAACATAATACTAGAAACTGTACTTTTATTCTTCTCACCGAATGGCCGTATACGTGAAAGTATTCTACATTCTGGACACGATTGCTGCGAACTTATAGTAAAGCTGCAAGTGTAGATATATAAGTTATAGCTTTGAATGTTGCTCTTTTTCCCTACAAATGATAGCACTTTGGTCTTTCTACTGAAGATAACCAGATTAATTCAATGCTTATATACCAGCTATTAACATGAGCTGAAATTAAATATTTGTTCATAGCAAAGCTTCTAAATATTGATGTTTTCTTGAAAACTATTAAACTAGAAAACTTAAACAATTGCTTTACATGATTCTGTACAAATGTGGAAATTATAAAATAAGATGATAAAAAGAACACTTTGAATTCACAAGTCGAAGGAATGGATTGTAAAGGATATACTAATTAGGATCAGAGACTATCAGATTGTAATGACTTGTACGACTTTGTTTTTAATTTTTACCCATTAATTCAAATAGTTTAATTAAAATGAGTTCTGATTGAGGCGAACGTAAACAATATTACTACATTTTTGCCATCATGTAAAGAGTTTCAAAAACGAGAAATGAAAATTAAAATGAACCAAACACGTACCAATTTATTAACAAAATATTCAAGATTCAAAATTTAAACATAGTTTGGAAAATTATTCGAAAATAATTGACATCAATAGAAATTTCATAATTCTATGAAACCGAATGCAGTTTTTTTTCTTAGAAAATGTGATATTTTTAGCCCGTTAGTTTCTGATGCAACTGTAAATAGTATATTGTCAAAGATTGGTGCTCAGCCTTCAGAGAAAGTGCGTCGTTTTGTATGGTTACTTAATTACTCATTTCCGAGATGAAAATATTAATAATGAGATCTCTTGATACTATAATCAGTAATCAAAAACAGTGAAACTGCATTTAGCTATAGTATTAAAGCATATTAGAAAAAATATTGTCTGAAATGCACCTTAATTTTGCATCCCAAAGAATTTTAAACTTCACGAATTGACGGTGTAAAAATGAATTCCAATTTTACACTAAACTCTTTATATTTATTAAAAATCAGCTTTGCCGGCGCCCTGGCTTAGGAGACTTTGTCCAGATTCTTGATTTTTTATTATGGAATTTCACCCTGTAATATTCATTGTGCAATACTTAATTTTGACTGTAATATTTTGTAAAAGCAATAGTATCTCAAAATGTGTAAATTGGAATTGTTTCCACATTCCATGACGAAATCCACTTTGCTTTTTCCATATTTTTGCAAATGCTTCTCTTTTTTTCCTCCATTAGACTTAAATAAACGTGACTTTAAATCAAAGTAAGAGACTTCTCGATTTGCAATTATTTGTAACGGATTTCCTATTTTGCTTACTTAATAGCTAATAGTTCATTTTAAAAAAGTTAATTAAACTTAAGTTTTATAAAAGGTAATAATTATATTAGTATTTAGATTAGATTAGTAATTAAATTAATTAATAATAAAAATAGTACCAGTTGATTAGATAAGTATCCGATTAGGTGTTATAAAATTGATTTCAAAAGAATTTCCTACTATCTATAGAATATCTAACTTATCTCTAACTTATCGCTGTAGATGAATCAGGTTGAAGAAAATAGTAAAAGTAATAGCAACATATATTGTCAATTCTTCTTTCTCTATTCCTACTGTTTTTTAGAAAGTTTTAATTGTACGCATTTTATATTTTATCAATTTTCATAATTCTTATTTAATGGAGATTTTGTTCTATCTCCCCAAACATGACTACCCTCCAAACAGCCTTTCGGATTGAAGCTCAAAAAATAAATCTAGGGTCTTTATTGAAATAATATTCGTATATTAAGAGGATATGCCAGGTGAATGGCACTTTTAACACCCCAATGTAAACAATCCCAAACACGATGCCCTTTCTATTGATGCGATGCCACGTGCACTCTTTCAATGACTCCAAAACTCGGAATGTGTGAAATAAATACCACAAAAGACAGCGATTATTGCGTGATATTTCCAGAGTGCTATTATCCTACCGACCTTGCCATCCGAAAATGCATTTTTCACTCAAACTTCTGTACACGATATATATCATTAAACGTCATTTTTCCATTGACTAAAACTGAATAGTTGTTGATCGCATTCAGTTGTTGATCATATTTCAGTAACACACTCCACGACAATTCAAACTAAAGTTCATTGAGATGTGCGCAGCTGGCTGAAAGAGTATAATTTTTCATAATTTGAAACTGAGTGACAAGATACAGCAGATTTGGTCAATTTTTTATACGATGTATCACATTGATACAAGATACTGCTACAGCTGGTTTGATATATATTTTTTTATTTATAAGCAAAGAGCGCATTTAAACAAATATGTTAACTAAATATTTTTAAAAGATAAAAGAGTAATTCAGACAAATTCCCCTTCTCAATTTTGGATATTCAGAGAACATTGATACATAATTTTAATGATTAATAGTTCAAAATTATAATCGAATTTAGTAATTCTAATGATAATCATTAATTTCAGCTAATTCATATTGTTGGATATTTTTAGAGTTGATAAAGCAACTAGGCGTAGTAAATTAATCAATCCGATAATTTCTGCGTTGGTTTTATAACCATCTTGATTCTCCCTCCCCCTCAAAAACTAAAGGGATCGGATAAATATTCAGAAAACCTTCATGATGTTGCTACTTATGGTACTTGTCATAGACAAGCCCGCTGATGAAGTAGCGATTTAAACCGAGTTTATGCAGTAACTTCTGAGAGTAAAGGCCCCTGAGAACTCGAGGGCAAAAGTCTGACTTCTAGCTCATATGAAGATGACACTCACACACTCGCTTGCACAACCCCTTTTTACAGAGGGGATGTTTCACACACGTTACAGATAAAACACAGGATAAAGAACAACCATGCCTGTGCCAGGACTCGAAGCCGCGACGCACAGATCACGGTTAAGACACGCTACCCCTACCCACAGACGCCGGCGAAACCTTCATTTTATCTAAAAGGTTATAGTCTCGAATTTAGAAACAAGTTTTCTGTATGAGAATGAGTATTCTGTATGAGTAATTCTGTATGAGAATGAGTATTCTGTAGGAGTAATTCTGTATGAGAATGAGTATTCTGTAGGAGTAATTCTATATGAGTAATTCTGTATGAGAATGAGTATTCTGTAGGAGTAATTCTGTATGAGAATGAGTATTCTGTAGGAGTAATTCTATATGAGTAATTCTGTATGAGTAATTCTGTATGAGAATGAGTATTCTGTAGGAGTAATTCTGTATGAGAATGAGTATTCTGTAGGAGTAATTCTGTATGAGAATCAACATGTTACGATTAACATGTTGATATTCTGTATGTTCTGTTAATAATGAGAATCAAAAAACATATTACAGCAAAAAATGATTTATTTTTTTAAAATTTTGATTGTTTTTATATTTTATTTCATTAAACAAAATTTTATTTTTACAGAATTTTTTTAATTATTATCCTAATAAATATAACTTTTAAGAAACTGTGTAGAAACTCGTTCAAAAATCCTTCAATATAATCTATTATTTTTTATAAAACAGAAAGCCTTTTAAAAGTGTGTCGCTCAATAGACCGCTCCGAAACGACATATTAACAAGAGCGACGTAGTATGGATTCAAAATGTGATAAATTGCTTATTTTAATCGTACAATATAGATATACATTATAAAAATATTAATCAATTTAGTATATTATTAGTGTTACTATCTCCGACAATATTAATAAAGAAATATTTTTAAATTAAAAAAAATTCAGTTCCGTTTAATTATATTATCCACTTGTTATTAAATAAATGCTTCCATTGCAACAACCTTTCTTAAATAACCATATGTAGAAAATTTGTGTAACCATAACCAATGTGTAAATTTTTTTCCTCGAATTTTATAATGGAATATAGAACAAAAAATGATGGTTAATAAAAAAAAATTTATTATTTTGATTGCATTTTATAAAATTAATACTATCACTGTAATAATTTTTTAAGTAAGCATACATATACAAATATTTCTTTTTTGGATTATAGCGCAGAATATATAATAAAATGTAATTCTCATTAATAGTTCTCGATAATTTTATTTCATGTCATTTCAAAGGCATTATGTCAATTTTATTTTATGTCATTTCAAAGGCATTATGTCAATTTTATTTTATGTCATTCAATTATCTTTAAAAATTAAGTTAATAGTTTTATTTTTAAATCTTTTCCTTTATTTTCTTTCTAAGATTTAAATTGTTAAATGTTTTTTTCAAAATATTTTCTACTTTCAGTTGTGAATTCCATTCTTATTAAATCACTGTGAATTTAACTTATATCATTAAGATTTTTAATTATCATTTTTGTCACACTATCGAGTAACGAATTTATAAAGATTTTTTAAACAGTGAAATCAACAGGATTGATTTGGAACTAAAGGAAAATGTTGTGTATTAAAGTATTTTAACTGTATTTTATTAATTAACTGTATTTCATTAAAATAACTAATAAATTTGTTTAATATTATTTTAATGACTTAAAATTATTTGCTTTTTAATTACACAAACAATTTTCGTTTTTTTATTTTTCATTAATTTTTTGTGCACATTTATCTAATTATTAAAAAGAGGTTTGTAATTTCGTTTCACTAAAATTAGTAATGTAGCGAATTTACTTTTAAACAAAATTTATTTTTAATTACAGAAATTCTCATTTCAGTTTAAATTATCACTTATCTGAAGTAATATTTAAATTTCTTAAACGAAACTCACTAAACTTATTCTTGAATTTGAAAAGCGTTTAATGCATTTTTGTTTGGCGGCATAATGCAAAAGTCTTTCCCTTTTTTCTTCAAAACAGATAGCCAATAAAAGCAAATTGCAAGAAGGGTCTTGGAAAGTATCCGTGAAACTATATTCCTGCGCTGTCGAGAAAAAGTGCTATCTAGCTTTTTTTATTTTAGATATACGAGAAATACAAAGTATCGAATCTATGAATTCTGAAGGAGGGGGTAATCTCAAAATTCATTTTAACTTTGCCAGATTCAGATTCATTGATTGAATTTAAGCTTATGTAATAAATGGGAATTAATCCTTGACAGCTTTTGAATGTATTGCATGCAATAATAGCTAATAAAAACAAATCTTGTTCTGATTGAAATAATAATTATTTTTTAAAATACCATATCATCTTTAATAACACAGTTTTTATATATAATATCAGAACTTTAATTAAGTACTTTAATTTTTTATAACCTATTAAAATTAAGGGAATACATTTAATTTCATTTTCTGTTTGTATTAGAATCATTTGTATTAAATAATATTATTAGAAATTGTCTAATGTGCATTATATTAAAATTTTAATATCTTTATTTATGAGCAGAATCTCGTAGGCAGAATCTCATCAGCAGACCCGGAAACTGAAGTTTCTAAGGCCAGAATGTAACAAACATCTACCATATTCATGGACCTGTGCATGTTAAATTCATTGGAATTCTACCTCTGATGTTGTGTGGATATTTGAAGTAGGCGTTACGGTTAAGGTACCGTTTCAGCATCTGCCCAATATTGTACCTAATTATTTTAATTCAAAATTTTTAAAATATTATTCAAAGCTGCAGAGAGAACAAAAAATTTGCTGTCATTTCGTTGTCAGCTCTGAAATGTCTTCGTTACACAGTAATTATTTCATTCATTTTATTTCCGGGAAACATTAAAAGTTTTTTATAAACACGTTTGTATTTCATAATATTCATTTTTAAGCTTATTGGCATATAGAATCGAAAGTGTGGGGTGAGACAAAGAATGCAGCGCGCACCTTCTTCCTTAAAGATGGGTTTGCCTTTTCTATGTCCATTATTTACAACAACAATTTTCATACAAACAATCAAACTCATTTGGGGCACAGCATTAGACTTTCAAATTGTTAGGGTGAGCCAAACTAAAAGACAATACATCAAAAGAAAAATCATTACAACTAAAGCCCACTTTGTATCTGTAAGTGAATGAACACCTATTAGAACAAGTAGGCAAGTAGCAACACTTTTAATTTCCTGCGTTATTGAGAAAAATTATTGTTTTTCTGAAAAATGAAAAACTTATAAAAATTACTTCATAATGTGTTAAAAATATCCATGGAAGAGTCTTCTGTGTAATTAATTCACATTTATCGACTATAGTGAATAAGAGCTAATTTTATATGAAAATATCAAAAAGTTTTAATGGATTTTAGTAGCAGCTAATGTTGAATAAAATCATTCAACTTGTAAAGACTTTTTTAAGAAATAAAATCTAATAACTGAAATATTATTTTAATTCGGTTTTTTGAAATATAGTTGGAAATAAGAAACACAAATACATTTTAAAACAAAAATACAACAGCAGGGTTATACATTCTCACGATAAATATTTTTGCTTTCTTGGCACCATGTAAATACTAATATAAAATTTAAAAATTATTTCAACACTTATCCATTAAAAAAACATAGATAAGTTTAAATACTGTAGACTGAAAGCGAGAAGGTATAAAATGACATGCTAAAAAAATCATTCTGTTGTCAGGATAATATATTTAGGAAAATCTGACTGAAAATGATTGTCAGACATATATTATCTTTAAATGGGTAATTGCTAACTTCAAATTAAAATTACGAATATGACTAATAAAATAAAAGTTTCAGCAAAAAAAAAAAAAAAAAAAAAAAAGAATCGATAATTAAAGTTAAAAATAGAAAAAAAATTATCCACAAAAAATGGCAGAATGATTGCGTTTTATATAGTCAGATTTTAATCACAACACAAAATGTGTGATTTATGGATGTCATTCCATGCATCAGATTATTAAAGAGGATTCCCTTTTCTATTTTCGGTTTCAGAAGTACTAGTAGTTTACGTTATTTACACTAGAGTAACGAAGGCGCACCGATTTAATCAGGATCATTCAACTTAGCGAATATTTAGAAATAATTAACTTTAAATGTTTTTAACTCATATAAGTCTTAGGGAAATATACAATAAAAATTACGTCCATGAACAATTTTTAAAAAATATTTTATCTTCTTTCCCCATTTTGAAGGAAAAATTTAGTTGTATTTCTTGTCAATGAATACGATGTTTATTTTACAATGATCGTGTATAATGATAATTCTATTTTTTATTGCATTAGCCATTTTAGAATGTTTTAAGTATATTAGAGAATGTATAGATTAGATTATACGGTATACTATATTTATATAATCATATTTATACCACGATATAATGCTTTAATACATCGTTAAATTAACTCATTATATTGATGGATTTTGATGCGCATAGACATCTCATATGCAGAAATTCAAACTTAATGAAATCAATAGCTAAAAAATAGACCTACGGATTTATTGTTTTATTAACTTTATAATTTATATAAATTTCATCAAGATATCCATCAAAATGAAGGATTCGTTTATTACAATGTTAAATTAATGTGTTAAGAAATTATTTCTTTATCATTTTATCAGGTATTTAGTTGATGCAGATAAGACAGACAGATGCAATGCCATGTCTTTGTTGTGTATTAATCATTTCATAAAGAGAACGGAAAATGAATTTGAGCAGATAATTTGTATTTTCCCAAGGAAGTTTCCTCTGTCTGGACGTCGGCGTGACCTTCATCTATATTAAAGCAACTAGAAGCATGCTTTTTATCGTTTTCCTTTGTGTTTGGTTTTCCTCGTTTTTTTTGTATTTGACTTATTTTTTGCATCGGGTTCTCAAATGAAGTTTGGAAATCGCTTTTATTATTCTCGGATTCCAAGAACATGCGTGATTATGCTTTTTATAAAACAAATTAAGTAACAAAAAACGTACTATTTAGTTCTCTTCCTCCAGAATTCCGCCTATTTGTAAATAAATACAGATGGGAAAAATTTCGAAGAAGGCCATTTTGCGGTTATATTTATTTTGGTGGGCGTAGAGATAAAAATTTTTAAGGTTTTTTTTTATCTTCATTATTTCTGATTCAACATTTTAGATAATTATTTTATTTTATGGAGGAAAAAATTTGTTTTAAGTTACATTTTTCAGTAGTTTATATAAAAATCTGATTCCCCACTTGCAAATAAAACCTATCTACGTGACTATTAAAGACGTTTTAGCACTGCAGATCAAGCAATGAATGCAGGAATTTAACAGCTGTAACTAAATAAGTTGCGGACAAGCGTATGACACCATCAGTGTAAAGAAAAAACAGCTGCTTAAACTTAAACATTGTCATGAGCTTTCGGAATTTCAAGTTTGAGGTCTCAAATGAAATGCAAATTTTGAATTGTTATTCTCGATTCCTTCATATGGAAATAGGGATATTTATCGACATTTGTCATAGTAATTCAATTTTATACATTAAAAATGTTTTATTTTGAGTTTATTTGTATATCTTTCAGGTTCCAGTGAAAAATTTCATGTAAAGTGGTGTTAATTCTTATTTTGATTGTGGGGTCGTTTTAATTGCTTCATCATGTTTATTAAAGTTAAATTCTTCTGCATAAAGCTTAACATACAATAAACTAAGTTTCAAAAATAGTTTGAGCTCAGTGCTGTCTTAGCCCGTTGCTCCAAATTCCGGCAGCAAAAAGACCAGCGCATTTGATTAAGATGAGTCAATACAATGCATTTAGATTCGGGAGATTCTCGATTTTTTTAAAGGCAGTAAGGCTAAAATTACGAATTTCCACTGGTTTTTAAGAGCTTTGAACTTTTAAATTTCAGTTGCACTGAATTTAAATTTTACTTTTAGGTTATCACGTTCAAGAAAAACATGGTTCTTTGCAAGTTACAAATATTATGAAATGGACGTTTTATCTTAAGACTTCCCAAACCCCTTTAATTTAAATGTATAAATAGAAAAAATAAAACTACTTTTAAGCCAGCTCTTATATTTTTCTATTTATTCAAACTATAAATAAACGACTTTTTTTTTACTTAAATCAATAATTATTGTTATAAATTTTAATGTAATGTAATTGCTTATGGTCAAATATTTTTGTTTGAATAGTGATTTGCTGAATGATTATTATTACTTTCACCAATCCATCCAATTTATTATTTAATGATCTATACAAAATAATCTATTAGTTACTGCAATTTTTTAAGAAATAATTGGATGAGTGAGGTTACATTATCTTCCATGCATATCATATCTAAATAAAGAGATAAAAATGTGCTTTTCATTAAAATTACACAGATTAGAATCCAGTATTTACACTCGAAAACCTATTGCTATGTTAGAAAATTGACTAATTATTAAAAAAGTATTTTTAATTATTTTAACACGAAAACGTTTGTGAGTATAGCAGTTTAAAACTGATAAACATGAAATTTTTGTATAAACGTACATAAACCGGATAAACGAATTTCATATTTTGATGAAATGACGAATTTTTTTAAACAGTTTTTTTAAGTGAACTTTTTTTATTTCCTATATAATATCAGAATAGGCAATGCAAATCTGATCGCATGTAATTATAAAATAAAATTTGGAATAAAAAAATAATTATAAACAAATGGTGAAACAAACAAAAATAAATATTTTTTTTTTTATATACTCCAATAGAAATTTTTTTTGAAGTATTGACTTGCGAGTCAGTCAGGCAATCAAATGCAAAACAAATTTGACCACACTGATCAGGAAGCGAATTTAAAAGCATGGAAAAAAAATGCCGAAATCCCTACCCCTCCCCCCCTCCCAAAAAATCCAATAATGTTTTGAAATTTAAATGATATTCGTTACTAGTATACGGATGTTGTAAATCACACAAAAGAAAAATTATCATGTAAGTAACGCAAAAAAAAAAAAAAAAAATCTCGTATCCTCAGAGGTATCTAGGGAATTACTGAACTTTTCCTGTTAGTTAATCCATCATTGTGTGCTATAGTTCAACACGTATTTTCAATATTATTGATTAATCTAAAACCAATCTACAAATCTGCGAAAAATATCACATTCCATTTCGCCTTAGAATGCGACAAAAATAGTGTGTTTACTTAATAAATGAACATAATACTTGGGTCATGAAGTTAACTCAGTTTTGTGCCAAGCAGTCTGCACTGACGTCTAATGGGCGAAGTGACTACGCACACTGGTACGCAGTAGCTCCCACAACTGAATCAAGAATTAAATCTTCTTTCTGCGGATTACGACAGTGTTTGCATTCAAACAGATGCTGGAGCGGAGATATTCTTTTATGAAGACAAAAATAGGATCTTTGTACGGAAAGTTCAGAATAGTAAAATAAATGGTTGACTGAATAGATCATCAGCCTTCTTAATATGTCTCAAGTATGCTTCTTTGTTCTTTCCCCCTGCTTAAATTCATTGTCAATGTATTCTAGACATTTTTTTCGGGAATAAGTTCAAAGTGTTCAGTGAAAAATAACTTTTAAAGTATTAGTCTTCATTGGCTGAACCAAATTTCAAAGTTTATTGATAACGAATAATTTGAATGCTTTTTATTCGAACTGATCGTAAGCAGAATTTTTCTCCGTAGGTGAATTTTATAAAAGAAATGTATTGGAAAATTATTCGAATTTATTTCGATTAAATTTGAAGTCAAACCTAAAAATTGTGTTATTTATGAATTCTCTTGTTTTATTTTACTTGGTATTGCCTTAAATCTATCTAAGCAATAAGAATGTTTAATCTTTTATTTTGTTAGATGTGATTTATGCTGCTTATTTTGATGTTTTATTATACAAATGCTGTATTTTAAGTAACTATGTATTGCTTATTATCAATATTTGTTATTATTTTTATCTATATTTTTAAAAATCATTTGTTGTTTGTTTATTTATTAAAATTTTTTAAATTAAAATTCTTAAATATCAAAAATAAATTTATAACTGTACTCATTTTCAGATTCTAAGTTTTTCTTAATTTGAATTTTTTGATGAAGTGAAATTTTATTGTGGTTCCTGTCACCTTCATATTAATCAAATTTCATTGTATATAAAAATTAAATCTAATTTAAAAGTGCTGAAATTCTCTTAGCATGAAATTTCTTTGTTCAATTTTAATTCAAGCAGCTGAATTAAAAAAAAGCATTTTATTGAATGAGAAAATAATTCTGTTAGAAAATTTTATAGTAGTATTTTTTGTTATTTCATTCCATAAAAATGTTGAACTATTTTTTTAAATTAAGAATTAATTATCATTATTAATTTCATTATCATTAATCATTATCAATAATAATTATTATTTTGTTTATAATTCAGAAAAAGTCAACTTCCACGTGATAAATTTTTTTAATGGTAATGCCAATTAAAAAAAATTAGAACAACCAAGAGAAATTTGAAATCGACCATTAAAAAAGGCGTTTAATGCACAATCATATAAGATAATATTTCATTATTTCCTGTTAATTTTCTGTAGTTTTCTTCACTTTATTTGCGTTTAAAAATAAAAAATAAAAATTAATCCAATGTTTCTAGAAAAAGGTCCTCTTTAACATATCAAACAAGCTGTTAAAAGCAGTAAAATCTACTAAATAAATTTGTATTTTTTTAATGCGCATTTTGGAAAGCAATTGCAAATTCATCCAATGGCGGATTTAGATATTTTGCTGACCTTGTCAGTGAACATAATGAGGCCCGCCTCTTAAAAAAATTGTCAATTCAATTTGAGATTATAGGGTATGTTTAATAATTTTTAAGGTAAATATTTTTTATTTTATTAACTTCGTGAATATTCATTTGTTTTTATTTATCTATTATGATTCCAGATTGATTGCACGAAATTCACGTTCGTACAGTAATATAATGAAGCAGATATAATATATAACATTTATAATAATATATTGAAGCAGATGATTGGTTCAATAAATATCTTAATAACTAAATGAACGAAATGAAACCTATAGGAGCTTGGTGAATTTAAATTAAGAAGGTTTAATGTTATTCTAATATTTTATCATTTGTAGAATCTTTATTTTTTACAAATCTATTTATCTGGCAGCTAGGAATATAAAAGCTTTTAAATCGATCTGCCTGAGATTCCCTCTGAACCCTGCGTCCCTAGGCAGATGCTTATTCTGCCTAGCTAGAAATCTACAACTGATCTAATTAGCAATTTAAAGGAAATTATGCCATTCTCCTTTATGGTTATCCTGTACAGCATTTATGGTTTTAAATTTTTTTTTACCTGAATTATTTCATTCTATTGCTAGTAAAATGCATTAAATGCATTTTTTTTTATCTTTAATTCATGGAATGAATGACGAAATTCCATTTTCGAATTACATCGTAATATGAACATAAATGCAAAATAAAGCATAATCAAAAGCAAAAGCATCGCTTTCTCTCTTTCTGTGGCATATGAGGATTTCCCGTACACTTTTTTATTTGCAGACAATCCCCCGAAACATCTCTGACCCAACTTTCACCGTTCAGTTGTTCGGCTGACTGCTTCCAGTGGATTTATTTGCCTCTATTTTATTTTCATCGACTGTCATCAGCGTCTCGTAAACCGGCACAAACGGTGCCTGATCCATAAAAGTCGTTTATACGGACCAAAAACTTCACCTTGGACTAGATAGTTTCAAGCTCACTTCTATTTCATCAGCGGACCCCTTTATTTTCTGCCGTCTTTGTGCTGCAGCTGCATGCAGAAATCGCTTGCTTTCGCAAATCAGATTTTTATTCATTGCACTGGAACCAAACTTTGATTGAAACAATGAATATGCAGAACTGGCAATCCGTTTTGCTTTCTATGCAAAAAGTAGATTTGGAGATGTAGATGAGAGTTAATTATGTTTGTGAAAATTTAAACAAACGATAGGTTAATTAGTTTAAGAAAGCTACTTTAGAGCCTGTTTTTCGCTTAGAAGTCTTTTAGAATTTCTTTTCTTCTATTTATATTTTGATTTTTGCAATCACCTATTTATCATATAAGAGAAAGTACATTGTGAACGACTTAGCAGAAGTTGAATTTCCGTCAGTCAGCTAAATTTATATTTTGTGGATTTTTTATAAGTTCAAAATTGCATTAAGCATGTTAAATATTTGAAATTTTCAGCCAAATGACCGATGTACCTATGTAGCTGTAAAACAAAACTTTTTATTGAATAAAATGAGAGTTCTATTCATTTAACTATTAAACTATTGAAACATTTGACTATTAAAAGTTTCTATTCATTTTTTTTCCTATTCAATAAATGAGTTATTCAGATCGGAACACGCTGATTACAAAATGGCAATTGCATATGTTACATAGATCATGGTTTAGTTTTCTCCAATCCTGAAAACCTTGACTTTATACTAACATGAAAACATTAGTAAATTGACTTAAAATTACATTATAAACTTTAATATTTCAGAAATTCTGCTTTTTTACAAACAATTTTTTTTCTTTTCTTAAGACGGTAATTGTCTTTATTTATTGAGTTGAACAACGCTACGAACCCTATTGATTTCTCTTTTCGTAGCCGATGATGATATTAAAGTAATACATAAATTACATTGAATAAAACATTTGGTCAGTACCGTATGCGTCCAATTAAGGGATGTTGGAAGGCAAAAGTCGAAATTTATAGACATATGTAATTAATGAAGATTAAAACAACAATAAAACGAACGCCATTTTATATCATTTTGAACATTTATTTATATGTTTTGTGTAAAAATTATATTGCCAAAAATAATGTACTCTACCAATATTAGTATATACACGATAATTTGAAGAACTCTACTATAACGTCTTCACTTCTTTTCTATTCCAATATATTTCAAATTAAAAAAAAATGTAACTATTTTCTTACTGTCACAAAAATGAAGATTTTGTGCGAAAAAAAACTTGATTTAATATATTTGACGAATCACATTTTAATTAATTCATCAGTATAATTTATTGGAAAAATAATGAAGTGAATATGTTTCGTTTTTGCGTCCTGATTTTGAGATACGTTCCCTGCATCTTTCTCCAAACGTTTTATATTTCTATTTTCACACTATTTATCCATTTACATCAGTTGTGGCAGAACTATGATAGAAGAATTCCTACAAGTTACTTTTTCTTTGAAAGAATGGTAATGTTATTAAATCTCAGGAAATTGTTCATTGGCAAAGAAAATAGAAAGGATTCTTTATGTGTAATAAACCAGAACAGTGAACTTTTTTTTCATACGAACTGATATTTTAGCTTGATTTTATATGTCTGTCGGAAGGCCAAAAAAAAAATTTGTTTTTTCAGCTGTGTCGTTCTTCAAATGAAACGTCCTGGAAGCACCTCATTCATTTGTATGAATATAAATAAGAGTTCGACACTCTTTCTAAACTGTTTTAGGACCCCATATTTAAGTCTTCATCCGGTAAAAGTGTGTAATTAAGCTGAAATAGCATTCCTCGTTAGTTACTCACTACCGAAAATCGTGAAGAGTATAACTTGTGCCATTAACTTTTAATGAGGTTTTCGTTGCAAACTAAGCATAAAAGTTCTCCCCCAAGTTCAAAGTAATGAGAGCTGAATCGATTGTGATACTCAATTAAGTAGAGGTGCTGTTAGGTTGTGAAAGGACTTTTATTTTATATCTTTACTTAAATAAGATAATGAATCATGACTTCTTACTTTTATTACTCCTTTGTACTTTTAATGCAAAAGAGAATTTTTGCTCCATTGCTTAAATGATTACAGTTGTTCCTGTTCGTACTTTATATTGATAGATAATGAAAGATTGACTGTTTGATTTATAAAACAATGAAATAAAAAAATCATTTCTGATTTGACGCGCTGCCGGTTCATTATCTTATAGTTAAAAAAATAGTTCCAAAATTTTTGAATGCATGCATTGAATTAAACGTTTTTGATTTTCATATTTAGGTATAATTTTATTTTGCTATAAACTGTAAAAAATGGAAATTCTGCATTAAGAATTTCTTTTTGCGGTTTATTGAAAATGACAAATTGTCATTCTGGATTACAATAATTAAATTTAATAAAAAAGGATCTGTTATTTGATTTAAACAAATAAATTAATTTTCCGATTAGAAAATACCTCATTATTAATCTTTGATTATGATTTCAATCAAAATTAATTTTGAAGTTCAATAATCATAATATAAATTTCTGATTCGATTTTCAGGGATTTAGAATTAAAATGTACGTTTTGGCAATAAAAATAAATGCATTTTTTATGGAAGAAGTTAAAGAAACAATAAACGCCATTTACTAAGCTGATTTATGAAAAAAAAGTGTTTTATTGCCAAAAGATTGATATTCGAAAAGCCAATTTTATTAGATAAATGTAGAAATGTTTCTATAAGCATGCTATAATAAAATTTTATTCGATTTGATACGTTTTTAATTCTTTCTGTTTATGAAATTTTTATTTGAAAGAATATTCTGCAATCCGAAGCACAGCGGTTTTATTTCTGTTTTTATTTTTTAGTAAATCATTGCGAAGAATAAATAATCATTTTAATAATTTCTATATTAAATTCTTTAGCTACATGCGGGAAATTCAGAAATATGTGGAGATCATTCAATAATTCAAAATAATATGCACTACAGTCTCTTAAATCTTAGTTGAAAATCAGGGAATGAGTAACAGATTTTCAATATGTAAAAATATTTGTCGTATTTGTCAATAATATTCAAGTTATTTTTCGACAATCTATTAAATATTTTAAATTTATTTGTAAGAGATATTTTTTACCATCTTTCACATTGTTTTTATGAAATATATTTATTGCTTTCTTTAAAGAGAAACCCAACTTCTTAATTTTAAATCCTACACATTCAAAGTGTGTCAAATATTTATTTAAAAAAATATCCTTCTCTTTAAAAACTTGCCAGACATGGAAGTTAACTCGTGTGACTCGCTCACGTGCTGAGTTTTCCCACTTCTGGAACCGGCAAATCAAAGAGATCAAAAGTGTTAAAGGAAGTGCAGCCGTGAAAGAAATGTAACAAGTCGTGTAGGAGTTGTTAGAAATGACACAAGTATTCAATTCATTTCAATATCAGAAACTACTCACGCAATATTCACGTAGCATGCCTTTTTTTCTCTGACCTCTGAATTACCTTGAAGAATGGAATAAATCTCGAGGTCGAAAATAATGCCGCAAATCTGGATCTTAGGCGTTGCATTTCCTTCATTGTGCACATATCTCGTTTCGTTATAGGAACTACTAGTAATGACAATAATACGCACATCCTTGAAGTCTTTTGTAGTGGTCAGAAGTTTGTTTGTTTACGAGGACAGGTAATAATTATGTGGGATTTTTAATCAGCTTTTTAACCGGAAGTGAATAATCGAGCTTGGGCTGTGTCCTTTTTTTTTTTTTTTTTTTTTTTTTTCAGATTCAGCTTGAAAAAACAAGGTGACAAATGACAAAGTTTAAATTGTTGAATTAAGTGGACACGTACAAAGTTTTTTTTCCTTCCATTTTTATGGTTAAGGTATTTGCATATATCGCAGAGCTTAGCATTTTGGGGATAATTAATAGTTTCTGTTCTCCCAAGGAATCCGAGGCAATGGGTGCAAAGAGGTCCACAAGCTGATAAAAGAAGTTAACTTAGTGGCCAAATAAATAAATTTGTGAAGAATACAAATTCTATGAATTGTAAAATATCAGGATAATATTAACACCATATTAATCGTAAATGGTCAAATCTCTCTACATAAAACGTAAACGTACGTGGTACCGAAATAGCTCTTATTACTTATTGCTGAATGGCAACAGAGAAATGGAAACATACCACTATACTATCACTATAAAGACATTTAATGAATCAGACTGATTCATTAAATGTCTTTATAGCTTCACAATTCAATACTTAGCTCATTAATGTAGTTACAAAACATTTTTAGGAATTTTTTGAGAAGGAGAGGCATTCCCTTAAGTCCCAAAAAATAAGACGTAAATGAAATTGAGAAACAGACGTCGAACAGAAAGTTAGCTCTTTAACTAAAATAGGCTTAGCCGTCTCTAGATGGTTAATCGTATGACTAGCTATATCATATTATTCATTAAAAAAGCTCATAATCTGAATGAACAAGCTGATCGCCAAAGGCGGTAGCTTCCTATTTATTTCAATACGTTGACTTCATTATCATAATATTTATAAAGATCAAGAGCCTTTTTATATGATAATGTGTACAAATGTGGATTCCATGTAGTCATGAGTCATTAAAAATAAATAAAAAAGTGTTTTTTGTAAAGTTATTAAATTAAAAATGTAACTTAAAATAAACTATTAACATGCTAATTAAGTTAAAAATTATTCTAATATATGTTACCATGTGAAACTACTGAACTTACTAATTTAGTAAAAGAGGTGACCTGTTGATATACATTCCCTAAGGCCACACAATACCTGAGCCCGCCTCTGTGTTCTCCAATTTTACACCGGGTAAGAAGCTGGAATGTCTAACCGAGCTACCATTAAAATTAATTTACGAAATAAACTATAAGCCTTCTTGTTGTGATTTACAAAAATAAAAAAACCATTTTTTTCATTTAAAAATTCATAAAATATTGGAAATAATTGTCACAAGGCAATATTTCTGATTTTATTTATTTTCTCTCTGTCGAAAAAGCAGACTTTGCATTGGTGTCACCCATAAAATTATATTAAAATAAAATAGTACTTATAATAAAAAAAATATTATAATCTGGAGACAAATATCAAAGTATTTCATTATAATAAACTTGAATACATCATCAGATGAATGACTTTATATTCAAGAATAATAACATTTGTCTTTTGTATTTTCTTAAATTTTTTATTGCAATTTCTTGAGAATATTGTATAACATGCATATTTAATTTTAGGACAGAATTCGGTTTTTCAGAGATATAATTATCCAGAATTTAAGTTCTACCTTCCTGTTGTATTTATAATAACTATGAAGCAATGAACCCTCTTGTATCAAATTGGTTTATAAATTACAACGGTATTTAAAGGAAACTTTTCAACTCCAAATTATGATTCATGAACGAAAACAAATTTATTCATTCTTTTACTGCTGTTCAAAAAATCTATTTTTTTTTTTTTTTGCATAAAAATCAAAGCATTTTGGATAGAGAAGGGTTCAAGCAATTTTTAAATGTCAAATCTGAATATTTACATGTTGACTGACAGCATGCTTTTTAAAATTGGATATTTATAGTGTACATTTGCTGACTTACAAGGTTAAGCACGTAAAAATACTTCTAATAGAAAATATTCGAATAAAATATTTTCATCTATTAGATGATTTATTTGTCTTGAGATCATATATTTTCCATTGTTTAAGAATTATAGCCTTTTTATTGAAACTCTTAATATTTTATTTAAATACCAATTTAACATGAATAATAAGTTTTGAGCAGTAGTTTTAGTATAACACAGATATTAAAGAAAATTTTCATTTCATCCTTAGCGGTTTGATAAGTATGAGATTTCGAAAATTATGAAAGCATAATTCCAATTTTAAATCTTTATTGCAGTTTATTCTTATTCATACTAATTATTGATTATTATTATTAATTTATTAATATTAATTCCATATTTATTATTATTTTTATTTCATTTTTAATGCCTATATGTTGTTTCTTTTCAAGGATATGTAAAATAAGTAGGTGGGAAAAAATCATCTTTCAAAAGCATCTAAAGCGTTTTTTTAGAATAAACGTTTACAAATTTGCTTTTGTTTTGACGTTATTTCCTTATGAGATTAGAATACACAACAGACTGATTGAATTTAAAAGCTTCAAGGAGCGTCAAGAACTGTATCCTTCTTACTGTATCAAATCGTCTAACTGGTTATATCCTTGCCATGGCACATTGTGAATGAAAAAGCTAGAGGCAGTTTTAGAACAGCGGAAAAAAGCTTGATCATTCCAAACCCATTTAATGATTACAACGCCCTCTAGTGTCAATCAAAGGGAAAATAAATTTACATTGGTAATCATGGAGACTCGTTTATAAATATACATTTAATCAAATTCCTTCGAATGTCTTTGCAAAATTCTTCTAAATATCCCAATGCCGCGAAACTCAACTTAAGAATGGACAAACCTAATTATTGCAAGCAAAACAAGAAAAGATACATCTTGCTGGTACAAAAATATAATATTAATCTAAAAGCTATTGCTTTTAGGTTCATTACATTAATATTATATTTTTATAATAATAATATAATAATATTTTTATAATATTGTATTTAATATTTTATTTTTATATTAATATAAGTTTTGTAATTTGGGACAACCATGATTAGAATAAAATTTAATTTATCCAAAAATTTGAAGTAAGAAAACAGGATCTAAAAATTAATGAAATTGGAAAGTGAAGGTAATGTAAAATTTTAAGTTAAAAGTGTCAATATTTAAGTTTAAAGCTTCATTTCAGCTTTAAACTTTAGTACCACAATTTAAATTTATTTTTAACATTTGAATTAAAAAAAATATTTGGGTAATTAATGAATAAATAGCGAAAACTTTAAATAATAAAATTATTGATATTAACTACTAATTTGTAATAAGTCAAATAACATTTTTCAAAATTTTTAAAATAATGAGATAAACAAATAAATTAATATATGATGAATTTTTTAGTTACAGTGCTTTGACTACAATAATTGTTCAGTGAAACTACAAACTAAGCAGCTAGCAGTCTGACTCCATGAAGTATAAACCAAAGTAGATACAAAATACAGAACTATTTAATTAAATACTTCAGTTCCTTATGTTCTGAAATATATTTACCTTGGGTAAAAAAAAATTAGAATTTAAAACAAATTTCACATTTTTGTTTTGTTTTGTATTCGATTTAGTCAAAATTATTTCAAACTATACCCGTAATGCTATCATTTATTAATAAGGAAATTCAAAGGAACGGAATAATTAAAAAATTAGTAAGAATTCTATAATAATTCCAATTTAAAAATTGGATTTACGATAGAATTTTAATTATAAATATTCAAATTATCACTGCTTATATGAGTAATACGAAATTAATTCTGTTGCAAATTATTAAATTTTATAATTCGTTAGGAGAAAGGCCGATTTCAGTAGAAATCATTGGAAGGCAGTTAAAATCGGTACGGAAAATTCTGATTTGAATGTTGATTTAACCGAACGAGAAATAATGTTATAATGCAATATAATCCTTGACATTGAATAGTTTCATTGCGAAATTTCAGTCTTGTATACAAAATTGCAAACCCAGCAACAACCTCTAAACAATGAAATTGCATGAAGTATAATTTTTGTGCTCGAGGTATTTTCGACTACATGGCCATTATATGACAAGATCTTGTGTGAACGTTCGCAATATAACAATGGCAACTATTCATTCGATTATAAATGCGGAAATTTGAATTAAAGAAACGAAAGGGGAGATAATAGATTAAGTTTTGATAAAATCAAAGCTACTTTAGATTGAAAGGAATTTTTCACGCATAAATATATTGTTTAAATTTTATTAGAGTTTTAATTTTTTTTCCAAAAAATTATACTTAACAGATATCGATAAACATATTGCCACAATTTCAATCTCTTAAAGAAGAATTTTTCAAATGCATTGAAACTTCTTTACAACTACTAAATCGTTTTACCTTCGATTCGCTTCATTCTTATTCATTTCAGGGCTTATAAAAACATACCAGTTATGTGATAGTGCCTGGTTTAAAGCCATGGGATATAAATGGTTAAAAAGGATGATTGAGGTTAAAGATATAAATTCAATTAGAATTCCAAATTCAAAGATTTAAAAAAAAGTTAAAATCAACAATTTTTTAAAAACATATTTAGCATTTGTTGTATTGCTATTTACACTAGTTTATTCATTGGCATTACATTGCGCTATGTAAATATGCTTTTTGAATATGATTTTGTAGTATGTTTTCATTAGTGCAGCATTTTGGAGAAATTCCTCTAATAGTGCACAAAATAAATTTATAGTATTTATTTATAAATTGCATTCTGCTTCTAGATTTGTTTCAATCCTGCCAAGGGCAAATTTTAAGTATTTTTTCGGCCGTAGACAGAGAATATTATAAAGTCTTTTTTATAATTTCATTCAATTTAACTTCACTCTTCAACGCATTTTTAACTAAACAACATGTAATTATATATTTTTGTAATTTTGTGAAAATTCATATGTTTTTATTTATATATTAACCGCCTTTGGCTACCAGCCGGTTCGCCAGTCTGAATGTTCATTAAATTTTTCAGTTAAATATTTTATGTAACTTGTCTTTTAATAGCTTCTTCATCAAAATGTTTTAAGTCTCAAATTTTGATAGCCATTTAATTCATTCATAATATTATAAATGCCTTAATACATAATGTACTGTTATCTCTCTAATTTTCTGTCAACTCCCATAAAATTTCAGCTTTAATTTAAAGTGGAAATGATTACACTCCAATTAATATATTTTTTTTTTTTACTGAAACCAAGCATTTTAAAAAAATATGAGTACTGAGAGCAGAGTCGTTCAGCATTTAAAATTTATCGATATTACAGAATAAATTTCATAATTTATGTAATATCTCAAGAATTATTCAACAAAAATTTCTCAGATTCATCATAAAATTCAGTTTTTTGTTTTACTTTCAAAAGGATTGAATTGATGTGAATTCCAATATTGTATTTTTTCGGTCTATTAATATATTTCAAAAAATTATGAAGTCTAAATTTTATGCAGTCATTTGATCCTAATCAAATCTGATCGATTTATGAAGTTTTGAATAAAATAGTTTAGAACAATCATTATTTTCATAATCTTAGGCCAATCAGTCTTGAGAAGCCCTGGGCGCTAAATGGGGTATCAACTTTTAAACGTTCGATGAAGTGGTCTAAAATCACCCGTTTTTATTGACTAGTGATATTCAGATTTTCAAAATCAGTTAGTTTTAGTGGCTAATTTAGTTGATTGGAGTGAAACTCTTTTTATTATATCTCAATATAATAAAATATTAGCATCTCAAGAATATTTTGTTAAATATGATTCACAGAGCAGAAGGTTCTAGATAAAAGCTAAACATTCGACATTTAATAGAGCATTTATAGACTCAAGTTACATATTATATAATTATTTGCTTCATTTAGAACATTTTAATGCATGTATTTCTATTATTAAAAATTTACAAATTAGCTTTTGCGCCCTGAATAGAAAGGATATATATTAAATCATGTGTGCCTTAAATGGAACTGATTTATTGAATTAAGAATGTAGATATTGTAAAAGATCATAAAAAAGTTTGTCTTGGTTTTATTTTTTAGGAAATATCTTATTTCTAATTTATTTCATTTCATATAAAGGCGTGCTGAACATTTTCACTCTTCTAGGTTTGCAATAATACTTCACTAATTTTTTTAAAATTTAAACTTTTGTCAATACGATGACCACTCGTTGACAAAAGGAAATTTTTTCCCCTACACATGTTAAAAAAAGAATATAATTTATAGGTTAAAAATTGTTTTTGTGCGATAATATTTTCAGAAGTTATCTAAAAAAAACGCAGAAATTTCGTTTCATTTTTAATTAAAAATAATTCTGATTAAAAATTCAAAAAAAAAAAATTGCTCCGAAGTGCACATTTCTGACCTTTAAATTACACATGTGCCAAATTTAGTAGCAGTAGGTCGAACCGTCTGGCCTGCAAAGCACTAGCATAGACACACACATTCATCTTTATTATAAGTATAGATTTAGATATAAATATAAATTATTCTTTTTTCTTTAAGATGAATACCAAAGTTAGGAAGCAGTTAAACTTTTTAGGTTCAGTTATTTGCACATTAAAGATTCGACAATTTGATTTAAAATACCTTTTTCAGATGAATGTCCAGTTCAGTTGCTTTATTTGAAATTGTCTATTGATATATTGCTAAAACATTCAAAATGCTTTTTATTTTTATTTTTAGTATGCAAAAATAAAAAAATAAGAAAAATGTACAAATTTAACATTGGATGTGGGGAAAGAATTTCATGAAAATGGTTCATTTCTTATCAGCCTCGACTGAGGCATCAGAGTGAATAACCTGTATACAATAAATTATATGCCCTTTAAATAAAACTGAATTAATTATATAGCTATCTTAAGCGCCCCAGAAAACTTTTGCTCGCATTCATTTTTTTAAAGAAAAATATCACATTTAAGATTTATTCCATTTCATATAGACGCATGCTAAAAATTAAACTTTTCTAGGTTTAATTTGCAGCAATATTTAACTTGTATTTAATTTCAGCTTTTGCCAATTTAATGACAACACGTTGATAAAAGATAATTTTTTACAATGCACACATAATGTGCCCGTGCAGCTTAAATTTTATTTTTATTTTGTGCAAAATAAATGATGAAAAAATAGAATTAAATTATTCTTTAAAATTCATTAAAAATATAAATTTAATTTATAAATTAAAACATTAGTATCATTTAAAAGATTATTTCTTGAACTTCAATATGATGTAAAAATCAATTTTGTGCTATATATCAATTTGGAATAATTATAATAATTATAGTGAAAAAACACCGAAATTTCGCTTAATTTTTAATTAATTAAAATTCTTATTAAAAATTTAAAAAAATAGCTCCGAGGTGCACAATTTCGACCTCCAAAATATAATGTACTAAATTTGGTAGCTTTAGGTCAAACAGTTTGGCCTGTAGAGCGCCAACACACACACACACACACACACACACACACACACACACACACACACACACACACACACACATTGAGCTTTATTATAAGTGTACGATTCAAGACAATGCGGCATTCCTTTTGTATACGGTATTGATTAAGAAGATGTTCGGTATTCATAAATGATATAATTTCGTGAACTTAGTGAAATAGATAGGAACCTGGTCATTATACTTGATAATGCATTAATAAATTTACATTGTTTTATAATTCATAGAATTTTTATTTTTTTTAAAAATAGTTATCTGTCAATTAGGCTTTTAATAAATTTTAAGTATCCCATCTGAGGTTTTCATAATCCCAGTAGACTTAAGCAGCTTCCTACTTTGATCTCTATTTAATACAGATAAAAGTTAAAAAAGCATTAAAAAATGTTTTAGCTTTAGATGTTTCGTTTAAAAATTAATTAATAAGAATGACTTCTCAAAAATGTATTTTTTTTTTCTGAATGCCCATATTTTATTCAAACTTAGTTAAGAAACTAAAAATTAATTGTTTCAACAAACTAAAAATTCAATTTGCTTAAACAATTTTTTTTTGGAAATCATTTCTCCATGAAATTAAAAAAATAAATATGAGGAAGTAATTTCCTCAAAAAATATGCCAACTTAATTATAAATGAAGGTTAAACAAAATCATAATAAAAAAAAAATCGATTTCTTAAAACAGCTCAAAATAATGTCAAGAAGGGAGGGGAAATATGATTCGTCATCAAAATAGAATTTACGCAAGAGGTGTTTTGTTTCTCTCTGCAGTAGTCCAGCTTCTGTTTTCCTGGAACACAACAGTCTTGTATATTCTAATCTAGCTTGTACAGGTTGTTCGTAAATGAATGATTTCCGTCTATTGTCTTTCGATAAACAAAGCACAGGAGTTTTCATTTTAATTTTTAGAATTTTCTAGCGACGGCGATTTTTTTTCTAATGAAAGATTATATCTTAATAGTTATTTGCTGGCATAGGGTAGGTTGTGGATTTTAACTTGCAGCTTGGGAGAGGTTTCATTAATTTGTTCTAAATTTGAAGATAGCACTAACTTCAATGGAGTTTAATCACTAAAATGGAGTTTAATCGCTTCTTCATAAAATTTTCACGAATGAAATAATTTCAAATTTCCTTTTGACATATATTAACAGAAAATTAAAGATTCTGTTATTAGCGTGCTCCTTGTTCTTATTTTTAACAGCTTTTTCATTTTCTTGTTCACAAAGCACTATAACTGTTTAAAATTCGATCCTAAGGTATCGATGAACATACAAACTAATTTAGACAAAAAAGTTTTTGTTGAATCATTTCGGGTTATTTTTCATTGACCTTTGAATGCGATCACTTAAAAAATGCAAAAAAAAAAAAAAAAAAAAAAAAAAGAATGAAACATAAAATGTGGTTTTTACATCAAAAATGAAAATTTCTATCACAGTTTGGTTAAAATCTCTGTAAGGAAAGTCAATCTATCTGTCTTCTGCGTGTGAAAACCCAACAACGGAACGAGCTGGATAAATGCGATTCAACATTTATACAGCTCGTTTTATGTTTACAGAATTTAGAAATACTTTAAGCTGGCGTCCTGGCATAGGGGTAGCGCGTCTTCCCCGTGATCTGGGCGTCCCGGGTTCGAGTCCCGGTTTGGGCATGGTTGTTCTTCTGTTGTTCTATCTGTGAGATGTGTGAATGTGCCCTCCTGTAAAAAGGGGTTGTGCAAGCGAATGAGTGATGCGTGAGTGGCAAAGTCGTACTCTTGGCCCTAGTTGGCGCTGCTATAAAAAATAAGAGCCGTTCCCCTTCAGGCTTAAATCACTGTCTTCGTAACAGCAGGCTTGTCAGTGGCAAGTGCCATAAGAAACAAACAAACAAGAAATATGTTAAATTTTCGATTTAATTAATTAATCATATGACGTCTAAAATATATAAACGATTCACTGTTCTGCTTTGTGAAATAAACAGCAAACTCGCCTCATTGTGTCATAAAAAAAGAAGAAAAAATCGAGGAAAAGAATAAATTTGCTGGTTTGTTACGTGTGATTCATGTGGGCATTCAAATATATTCATAAATATCAGTTGAAATGTTTCAATTAGTTTTTTGCGAGTCTTATTAGTTATCTTTACTCACTTGGTCAAAACTGGGAAAAATGTGAACATCAATTCAATATATTTTAATAAATGATGAAAGGCTGTAGCCACCCTTAACAACATTATGTGGCCATTTCTATTACAAGTCATATATCTGACCTCCGACCCACCATGAAGGCCCACGGAAAAATTACTGGTTGACCGGGCCGCCGCAACAGCAACACTGGCGGGAACTGTGGTTAAGTCCTACGCGTCATCACAGGCCACGGTACAATCCTCCCCGAAGGAAGTACGTCCCTTCATCGATAGGAGGAGTCAAATCCCCCACCTATTTGCGTACCCTTCAGGGTGGCGAGATCCAACCACCATGCCGGAAGCATCTCATCTTCATTTCGAGGTCTCCCCCCCCCGGAAGTTCCATTTTTATTATAAATCATTTCCGTGCTCTCATCATCCGAAACAAAATAGTTAGTTCTATTTAAAATCAATGTTATAGCACAAGCACAATGTTCGATGGAATTTTATATATCTCCTGAAAAACAGATTGTGATAGCGGCGAGAAAGTTGATTTAAACTGAAGTCGAAATTTTAAACCGGTGAGGATTCATTTGTTTGAAATTTAGAAAATTGAAAAAAAAAAATCTTTTTTTCTTATCATTGAGAACAATTTCTTTGCTGATATATGGAAACTGCGGGAGTAATCTACCCAAAACTTTATTGCTTGATCTCTAATAAAGGCTTCCTTGTATAAAATTATGGAAAACCGCAAATGGCTTTTCATGGCATTGGCAAAAAGTAGTTACAAAATATAGATCTTTGGCGTGTATTTAATAGTTTTTTTTTCTGAATTTATCGTGCGAATATGTATTTTGGACGCCTTTTTTCAATTGATTAAAATCAAATTTTCTCATGGATCTACAGTTCTAGTCGCAAGATCACATACCGAATTTTATTAAATGATTGGATTTACTTCCATACGAAAACAATGACCGATGGTCAAACAACCTTTAAACGAATTTTGCTCAGTATTTGATATGAATCTACATTTTAGATGTTTAATCTGTGTATCAAATTATATTACTTAGATCTTTACATTTTGTAGTTATCGAGTTTATTTGTACTCGATCAGCCAGATAGACAGACTTTCCCGGGATATATTTCATTCAAAATTTGTTAGAAATTTCCAATTTTGATCTTAAGTACATGCACTGAATAAAAACCTCTACCTAAAATTCTATTTCAAAACGTCTTTTAGTTATGGTCACTAAAAGACAGACAGACAAACATAATTCCAAAAATGTATTTTTTTGAGTTCAGGGAGAATTCTTTTTGAAAAACAGAGATTTATCAAAATATCAGATTCGAATTTTTTGAAGATTACAATATTGTCTCTATACAAAGTATACAGAAAGTAAGAATGGATTGTATTAATTTAAAAGGTTGCATTTGTTAAGCTAGTCAGGGTTCACAAAGAAAAGAAAAAACAAAAACCGTTGATTTGAGTTTTCACCCTGGAATTGCTGATACACGTAAAAAGGTATTACAAGGGGTACAGAATTCCACCCTTGGCAGTGGGAACAAGATCACTTATTTATTAAACATAATTCATTGTTTGAGTTTTTATTAAATAGCTTAAATAGACAAATTTATTGCTTTGGAGAGATCTTCTTAGTTACTCAAACTGTTTAAAAGTTGTCTTGGTAAGTAAATTATTGTTTTGTAGCAGCAGTTTTTATATTTTTGTTAAAATTTAGGTAATCCATGAAACGTGTAATTTATTTTTTTGCTGAAAACTATCAAAATATATGGTATTTTGTCATTTTTAAGAGGTTGGGGATATTAGCGAATGTGGGGGTTAACGGATATTTTCTCATGTATGTATATACCTGCATTCTTAGTCCAATAGAATAATAAGAATTATAAAAAACTTAAGTTCGACCTAATATCATATTTATATAAGAATGTGAATGTTGGCAATATAAAACGAAACATGTCTCATACAAACATAAATATGCAGGAGATGATAATCAGCAAACGCTTTTCTGAAGAAGCCTATTCCGGTATACAGAATGAAATATGTTGTACCAGAAGAAACAGAAACAAAATTCTCGTGCAATAAACAACTCTCTTGGGATAACCTAAATTCATGTATCGCACGTGGAAGAAATACACCGAATTGCTCGAAATCAATACATCGAAGGAAGAAAAACAGATGCGTCATGATCGTTTTCTTGATGTGTGCTGACGTAAATACTTTCACCCAAAGGAATGAATAGAGCTGCTTTTGGAAACTCTGTCTTCTCACATGCTCATCACGCACCTAAGTGTACGAAATTCCGCATTCATTACTACCATTAAGAGGCGGGTCAACGCGGAAATTTGCTCGTCCGTTCACTCATTCATTGTGCAACTTTCTTACTCTATGCATGCACTTCTTAACTCACAAACAACCATCACCAAAAATAGAAACATCGTGTGACTTGGCGGTGTGGAAGAAAGAACATAATAATAAAAAAATTATTTGGGAAGATAGCTGGAATCATGATTCAAGAAGAGTTCAGGACCCCAAACAAAATTTTATTTATTATTTTTTTCGCACTCTGTACACGTTCTGGATTTCTAATGACGTTTGTTGTAAACAGGAGGGATGTGACATGACCTGGAGAAAAACGAGGTGTCAGGCTGAGGAAGGAATGAGGAACATATTTTTTTCTTCATTGTTCTTGGATGCTTTTAGTTAAATTCTTTAAAAAAAGTTCAGCAAATGAGTTATGTTCTATACATAGGTGTGCACTCCTGTTACCTATGGATCAAAGGTCTTAAACTGTCATAGAGGAATCCATCAAGCAACATTATAGAGCGAGCGTATTTTGATGGAGTAAGGAGATGATGTAAACACACTACTTTAATTAAAGGAATAAAAGCATTTATTAAATATGTGGCACAGATTTCTTCGTTATTACTGTTTTAAACAAAATACCGAATAAGGGAGGGCATTAGGAAATGTGAGGGTCTTCTGAAAACAATTTTAACCAACATTTCAAGAATCTAGTGATTTAGATTTAAGGAAAAGGAGGAATTTTCTCCTTTTGACTTTATCGTAGTTAAGAAAATCGGGACATCTTCCATTCTTCCAAATGGAATCAAAATTTGATACAGATCTAAAATTTGGGGACAAGACTACGTTCGAAATATTCTTTATCTAGTCTGTTGTGTTTTTGATTACAATATTTGCATACCTAAGAATACAAAAATATACATACAGACAATAAACCATTTGATGAATTTCGTATAAAAATTAATGCAAATTGGCAGTTCTAGGGATAAAAACCTACGCCAGATTTCTACATCGTTGTATTTTTAGATTATCATGTTGGCATTCACAAATAAACAGACAGAATTTCCTGTGAATGTAATCTATCGCAATCTATTTGATAGCAGTCTGTAGTTTCTAGTAAAGCCTTTACGGCAAATTTTATTCGTCTAGCTCTATTTTGTTCTTATTTAATGGCATTCTCCTACCGACGACAGCCATAATTTAAAAAATGGTTTTTTTTCGAATTCAAATAAGTTTAAAATATGAAAATTCATCAAAACCTTCAGGTGAAATTTTTTTGGCAATTAAAATGCCTTCTGTTTGTACATTTCATTAAAAAAAGAATAATAATAATAATAAAAACTTGCTCCACTTTTTAACCTCAATTTCTCACTTTCTCGTAATGACGTCCGGGACAAGTACCCAGAATGTTCCACCTTAATTCAGCCCCTGAACTAAGAGAGAACAGAGAACAATCTGGAGAGGGGGCCCTTATGTCCGGGGCCGAGTTGGGAGCAGCTGTCCTAACTGGCCTTTCACCCTAATAAATTAGGTAATCAACCTCACTGGAATAGTGCTAGCTTATTTTAACTAGAAAGTCTTGCTCAATAGGTTTGAATACAGTCTAACTTTCTGCTTTGATGCAAACAACCTTGTTTTTTCTAAAGATTTTCTTTATTTTATGAAATTTCTACAGGAGAGGAAAAGGGGACAGCGCTGTTATTCTTTTGACGTTATGAAAGCCCCAATATAGTGCATTTTGTTCTTAGTTTGATTGTATAGAGAAGAAAATCGAAAATCCCTCTTGGAACAATATTTTTTCGTATTGACTAATTTCATAAATAATACAAACAATTTTGATATAAAGATCAGCCATTATCTTTGCATTTTTAAATTGATACGTTCACATACATAAGAATAGATAAAGAGTTTACCAGTTGCTATACTTGGCTCAAAATTTGATACAGGTTTACAAATTTAATGTTAAGACTACGTACGAAATTTTGACATCCATTTATTTTTTTCAAGTTTTGAATAATTGAATTCATATGCACACGTGCTGAACAAATAGTAGAATTCTAAAAAGGGCTATATCATACTTAAGAAGGTATAGAATAAGAGAATACATAAAAATCTTAAGGTTTAATTTTTTAATAATAGGGATTCTTCCTTTTTGAAATTTTTTCATATATTAGAGAGTGATAAATAGCTGGCACGTTATATTTCTTGCTGTAATTTAAAATACCGAGAACAAATTCAGTTGGAAATACAATGTGATACATTACCTCCAATGTGATAAAGTGGTTGCTAGATATTAATGTTAAAAAATTTAAACAGACTTTATACGATAAGACTTCTAAATAACGTTTTAAAAATAGCAAAACTGCTACAAAAGAATGCAAATATAAACTTTGACGATCAATTATCATAATTTCCTGATGGCCCACTACAACGTAATTTTAACGTATTAGGGAATGATTAATCTTCAATAGAAAGACAGAATTTACTAAAAAAACTAAAATCTATTATCATGTATTTTGAAAAAAATTATTTCTTAAAGGAGAGAATATATAACTAATATAAACGGATTTCATGAATTTTATTTCCTTAAATGTTAAATGCACATTGTTGAACGTCAGTGAGTAGTGTTTCAGAAATTTTTATCATCATTGGAAAACTGACATTATCATTATATCACCGAAGGCCAAATGAGTAATATCCGGTTCTATTATGTAATTGAAAATAAATACAATTAAATGAAAAATGATCTTTCAACTAAGGATGCACGCTAAGATTTCCTTTTGTATTAATAATAATAAATGTTCTTGATCAAAAAGGTTGCGCTTTTGTACTAATTTAATTTATTTCCATTTTTATTTTTTATTAGTATGTGTATGTTTACTAATAGAAAAGATAGAAAAAATAATTGAAATATTCGATTCCCGCTTATCAAAACACGATATAAAAAGTTTCAAAGAGCAAAAATATTGTCATGTGACAAAGAATTTTATTAGAATATTGGAAGATTTGCTTCCATTTAAAATGCTGCTGTATTGTATTCAAAAGGGAAGATAAATCATTTCAACTGAATTCAATTTTGTTCCGTAAATGAAAACTTTTTACCCAAAAACCACTTAAATAAATAAGTACAACTGCTTAGAATTTCAAATTATTTTTAGACCATTATTATACAATTAGTGGCAGAGATTTAGTTTTTTGCTACAGAGAATTTCAATTTTCATTCTCAATTCTGCATAATGAGACGCTACCTGATATAAAAGTAAAATTATTTACACCTTTTTAATAATTTTTTTTAATTGCTTGGTTACACGAGATTGAGTTAATAAGTAACTGCATATTTGTTATAATTATCTGTAGGTTGGTTGTATGGCTTTTAATCCTCGACAGCCACTAGATAGCACTTTTCTCATAGCTTATGACAAGTTTCAGTGTTATTATCTGAATTCGCTTCTCATTACTCTGAAATAATTATAGCTACTCCACTCTCCGTTTGTACCAAAGAATAGCGATCTGTAATACATTCTTTATGGTCTGAGGGTGTATCAGCAGTTAAAATTCGTATGAGATTTTCAGTATAATAAGCGAAGATTGTTTACCCGAGAATTAAAAGTCCAAAAGCAATGGTTTAAGCATGAAGGACTAGAAATGACCAGGATGCTTAGTCATGTCCGCTACCGATGCCAACATTGAACAAATTCTTACCTTGTTTCTAGTCACCAACGAGTGAATACTGATGAAAAACCATCCCTATTAGTTCAAGGTATCTTTCCATATCTTCACGATGTTCAATTCTCTGAATGTCTGTCTCCAATATCGTAAATATATCATAAAAAAAGGTTGTTGGGAATTTTGTGTTAATAAGAATATGTACATTAATCAAGACTCTATGAAAGCATGCATAATAGTCTTAATTTTTATAAAGCCTTCTCGAGAACAAGTTCATTGAAATATATTAGCGCAATCTTGTGAGAATTTGTCACCATTTATCGGATACTATGCTAAAGAAGGTAACACTATTTTTTAAACGAGACATCAGTGGGAGCATGGATTAATAACTTTGGACTAGAGACCAAATGTCAGAGCATGGAATGGAAACATATGGAATTTAGAGTCAAAAAGTAATTTACGAACTCATTTTCTGCAGAAAAAGTAGTGCTCATAGTTTGTTGATATTCATAGAAACCAAGAAGACTGAAACGCGACTACTAAGGGAAAGGAAATGGGCTGCATTGCGAGTTTTTAGAATATTTTATATATAGTTTCGATATCAAGCCGTTGGATTACCATACGTTCGTTACATTTAAAGATGAATAAAAAGCCGTAGATTAGCCTTTGATCTACATATAAAAAATGCGGTATATATGTAACTTTTTGCTTAACCATAAATTTTTTTTCTGAAATTTAGAAAAGCTTGTGCAACCATGTATCAAGTACATTAAAAAAGCAAGAGATTATACTTAAAAATAATATTATTGTTGTTGTAATAAATTAAAAAAAAACTCAGAGCAGACAACTCTTGATTTATTCTAATATTTGCGGAGCAATATTCAGCACAAATTAGGAGAGCACTGAAATATTATTTTTATTAAAAAGTAATAAAAATAAAATAATAATTGAAAACTATTTCACTTTTTGATCAAAAATCTGTAGATCAAAAGAAATTATGAAAGCACGAAGCGATGGAAACTATACTCTCAATAAGATGAAATTTTAAACAAATTTATGATATATTTTAACTTTGATATTTTAACTTGTTGCGGAATTTCCTTATTTACAATATTCATTGTGGTTTATAAGCTTATGGTATGATTTTCGGCTCCTCAAACTTTTGTTATTTTGTTTTGGTTCCATGTTTTTTGACGAAGAAATAATAATTTTCTTTTCCTTGATATATTATTATATATTTAAAAGTATGCTTGTAAAAAGTTTTTTATTTTCATTATTTTCTACTTTTTATCTTTAATATGTTTCTTAATTTTTTTTTAAATACAGCAGAATCCTATAACCAATTTGTTTCCTCAAATTTACTAACAGATGACCCTTTTTATACGAAATTAGAACTTTATTAAAATGGAATCAAAAATTGATCATTCAGTTCTAAAAAAGTGAAATATTATTTGTTCATTGGGAATACGCAACGATATAGAATTTCAGAACTCTTGTATATTAAGAAATAAGCAAAAGTATCGATTAAAAAATTCCGTCTGCACAAACATGAATAAGTAATGTTAAATAAAAGCATATAAACAACTATGCATGGTAGTATATCTTAGTCGAACAAATAGAACCAATGTCACATACAAAGATTTAACATTACTTCAGAGCTGATTTATAAGACTAGATATGTGTTAAGATTTCATCCTTAAGCCAGATATTTCTAAAATTCAAACCTGTACCCGAACCACTTCCTATACCTTTACAACATTCTGGAGAATTTTCTTGCGTAAGGCGACTGACCTATTCATTCTTTGTTATGAAATAGTCTACTTCAAAGTGCCCTTCACGAGAAGATGGGGACTTACTGTGAAAAACCCACAATCAAACAGGAACTATCTCGAGCCAATGTAAATAGTTTCCAAGTGATTCTTCATCATCACGGCTTTTCTTTTTCACAGTTTGCACAGGCCATCTTGTCTACACTCTTACAAGCTTATGTAATTTCTGTATTGTGAAAAGACACTTTCTAAAAGCTTTTAAGCTCGGCATGTTTTAATTTTATTCACGAGGATATTTCATGCACAATTCTGCTTATTAATTTATGTTTAATGCTAAGAATCTTTACAAGTACTCCAGTTTAAAATGTGATAAACCTGTCTAGATGAATTCAGTATTTTTTGTTTGGTTGACAATTACTGAAATATTCAGAATACGGTATAGTTCAAAAATGATACTTTGGTATCAAATATGCATAAAACAACAGATTAAGAGATTGGAAGGGATTAAAACTTGTTTGACAAATATTTTGTAATTTCGCATTTGTTTTATATGCTTTGAGACAGAAAAAAATTTTGGTTTAGCAAAATACTTCGAGAATGATCAAAAATGCTATGCAACTTCAGAACGATAAAGGAATGTGAAATTTGCTAAGCCGAAATAAATTTGAAATTCAATGTATTCAGTACATAAAGATCTGAAAAATTAAATTTAGAAATCTAACAAGTAATTTTTGGATTTTATCAATTCTGTAAATTTTAAAGTTTATTCAAAATAACAAACGTAAAAGAATGCGCGAACATATGCCTACGGACATACACTCAAGCACTAAATGTTAGGAAATCAGAGATGACATAAAAATAGTGATAAACATATTCTTTTTCTCTGGCACGTACCGGTTCATCAAGAGATTATCCATTATTTATGGGTGTCAATTTATTATACAGATACAGCTAAATTTACAAATAGGTGAAATAAAATGCGAAAATTAGAAGCAAAGGAAGTGCATTATTAAAAGAAAATGCATTATAATCAGATTTAAAAAAAGTTTAAAAGAAAAAAAAAAAACTCGCTTTTTATTTCGGATTGGGATTAATAGTTCATATTCGTCGACTTTAAAAAAAACGAAAAAAATCTGAATTGCGAAAAAGTAAAGTATTACCTAATTTTGTGAGTGATTGAAGAAGCTATCATGTTTTTTGTGATAGAGATAAAAATAGAAACGAATAATTAGGTAAAAGCATAAAATTACAACGCAATAATTGCATAAAACCTCATTAATTGCATTTAAAACATTATTCCTGAAAAATGACTTTTTAATCATAAATGTAGATTACAGCAAATACTTCCTAACAATATTAAAAGGAATACTTAGAACTACAAAACTCTAAGATTGCAGAATTTCATAAAGTATATCAAATATTCACATAAAATTGGCTAATTGAATTTATTTCTTTTTGAAAACTAAGTTTAAAGATTTTTTCTATTATAATTATGTGAAGTTATGATTATATACATTTGAAAGAGATTAGAAGTAATTTTTCTAATGAATTAACAATATCAGTTATAAGTTTTTGGAAATTCAATTGCCCAATTCATTGAAGTTATCGAACATTATTCAAAGGCTTTAAGTCAGCGTTTCTCAACCTTTCAGTATTCGTGGCCCAGTGTTCAATCCTAATTTCCATCGTGCCCCCCGCTTACAATAAAATGTATACAGCAATAATGTATATTGAGTATTTTGGATTCTGTTTTTAAATTATTTTTAACTAACTGCCAAGACAAGAGTAAAAGCGAGCCAACATTGGCGAGAAATCACATCTTGCATTTTGGATAAGTGGGTGGTGAATTGATGAAGCGAAAGAAAGCGGGGAAAATTTAAATATTATATTTGAAATGAAAGCCAAACAGGGAGATAACGTTAAAAGAATATGAAAGTAGAAAAATTCATTAATGGAAGTTAACCTAGATGGGGTGAGCTAAATTTAGAAACTGGGATTACATTTTCTCGAATAATAAAAGAAATAAAACAGAAGCATGACTAAACAAAAGTGAAAAAAATAAGCAATGTTTGTGGAAGGGATCCACACGACCGATACAGTCACGAGCATGCGAGGAGCAAATGTTTTCTCATAGGAAGAAGGAAAATGTTCGACAACGCAAGTTTCAATTCCAGCCAGTCTCATTCCAGTCGATCATTTCATCGCTAGCGAATCTATTTTGAATGTGTATGTTATATATCTTTTCGTTTTAATAGCAATTCACCATATTAAATATTCACCGCAGCAGATTTATGCAGACTCATGGATAAATTTTTAAGCGGAAATAAGTAAGCATTACACGATAGTCAAGCATCAACAAGTACACAGATGAGCGTGGTTCCGAAAATAAAATCAAGAATATAGTCTCAAGAATACTTAAATTTTGGGTTTACCAGTACTGAAGTAAATGAAAAAGAAAGGCCACTGCGTATCATTTGCTAAAAAATGTTGGCCGCAGTCAGCATGAAATCTAAAAAACTTAAATGACATTTGTAAACGCTTCATAGTACGTCAATAAACCCAGAGAATTCTTCGAATTAAAATTAAAATCATATGAAAAGCAAAAATCATTTTTTAAAGAAACTTTGTCTCTGAATAAAAAAGCTTTAATTGCATCTTACAAAGTTCATATAAAATATCCAGATGTGAAAAACCTCATACCATTAGCGAAGAGCTTATTTTGCCAGCAGCAATTGAGATTGTATAAACTATGTTTGGAGATAATTTTTCAAAACAATTGCAGTCATACTTCTTTCAAATGATACTGTTGCTATTCGAATTGGTGATATAGCTGAAGATGCACAGTGCCAACTTTTCTCGAAGTAGCGTGACAAATTGTTTTCATGACAGCTTGACGAAGCAACAGATAGTAATAAAGATGCTCATTTAATTGCCTATGTTCGAATTTATGGCAATATGTCAGTAGTAGAAGAACTACTTTTCTGCAAAACAATACAACTCAAAACAACAGCGCTCGCATTATTTGCTATTTTAAAGGATTTTATGAACGAGGCAAACATAGAATGGAAAAATTGCATTGGAATATGCACCGATGGTACTCATTCATTGTCCAGAATATTCCAAGGTATACAAGCTCTTGTAAAACAAAAATCGCCTCAGTACACACATTGCATGATCCACAGAGATTTGGCTTCGAAAGAAATTAGTTGTGGTCTGAATATTGTGTTAACTACAGTTGTAACCGTAGTAAATTATATAAAAATGAGACCCCAGAAATCGAGAACCTTTACCGCACTTTGTAAAGATATGGATTCAGTACATTCAGCGTTACTATTTTATTGCGAGATAAGATGGTCATCATGTGGGCAATTTTTGCAACGTGTTTATGAATTAAGAGAAAAAATCGCCATTTTCCTAGAAGAAGAAAACAGACCGGAGGCCGAGAATTTTCGCGATGATTAATTTGTGATGAAATTGAGGTACTTGGTCGACATACTCGAGAAATTAAATAACTTGAATCTTCAACTCCTAGGAGCAAATACACATATGTTGGATGTGAGTGATAAAGTTAATGCTTTTTGAAGAAAATTGGAATTATGGAGCAGAAATTTAAAGCAAAAGAACCCAACAATGTTTGCAAATATGGATGATTGTACTAAAACTTACAAGGGTGAAGAAGAACATGTAAAAGTTGTTTTTGTAACCATTGAAAATCATTTAGCCCTGCTGGCAAAGAATTTTAAAAAGTATTTTCATGTTGACGACAAACTGATAACAAGTTACGAATGGGTTAGGGATCCATTTCATAAGACTCCCGAAGGACTCTCAATTGATGAGGAAGAAAAATTCATAGACTTCACGACAAGTGGCGAAACTGAAAGACAATATAGTAATAAATCACTATTCGAATTTTGGGCAAGAGTAAGGATGATTTTTCTGCACTAAAAACAACTGCATTTCACATTCCATTACCATTCAACTTCCTACTATTGTGAAACAGGATTTTTTGATGTGGCTTCTTTGAAGACAAAATATAGAAACAGAACTGTGAGTGGCTATTTCTAATATTAAGCCTTCCTTCGAAAAACTTTGCTCTGCAAGACAGATCCAAGGAAGTCACTAATAATTATTAAATTTGTTTTTAATTTAGTATGTTTTGATTTAGTAAGTTGTTTTTCTTTAATAAGTTGTTAAATATGTCTAAATGTATTTTTTTTTACTATGTGTGTTTTTTAATGTGATTTTCTTTTAGTCAGTTAAGCAATTTTTAAAAATAATATTTTCTCTTGGATATTCTTGCGCCCCCCCCTCTAGTATCGTCGCGCGCCCCTAGGGGGCGTGCCCCACAGGTTGAGAATCGCTGCTTTAAACAACAAGTTAATTATTCAATAATATCATGTAAAAAGAGAAAAATATTAGTATCTCTCATCCTATTATTTCTTAGATTTCATCTTTCCTAATCTGAGGTATATTATTTAGTTGATTATTTTCTTTGTCATCGTCATCTGAAACAGATGACTTCGCAAGGGCAGCCATTTTATCTCACGGTAGATCTGATTTCTAACTACTATTAATTTGCGTGAGTTAAAAATGTGCATGTAAATACAGTAACAATGGATATTTCGAAGAATATTTCGTGCGTTATTTTAGAAAAACAAACATAGTTGTTGAATAAATCCCGTTTCACATTTGCTAAAAAGTTCAAACAACCTTTAACTAATCAAACGCTAAGAATATTTTGATGAAGCTTCGACAGCACGCAATGGATATTTCACGGCAGAAATTCTACTCCCAGACAATGGGAAATGATTACAGGTTATCGCTAAGATCTTTAAAGTACTGTTTCGGATCTGAAATAATAAGAATCGGAAAATCATTATATGTCCATGCCAGTATAACTTCGAAGCAAATTAGGTGTCTCCTCTAACCAGATAAGAAAGTTATTCGTGAGAGTGATCTGGAGATTTTAAGTTACAATATTCGGCCAAGTTGAGCCTATGAAATAGCTACAATATGATCTTATAAAAGCTTCAAAATATATCAATAATAATATTTATAATTGCTACTATGAATAATATATAATTTTGCCGGTGTCCTGGTCTAGGGGTAGCGCGTCTTTCCCATGATGTGGGCCTCCCGGCTCTGGCAGGGTTGTTCTCCCCTCCCCCCTCTGTGTTCTATGTGTGAAAGAGCACCTACCTCCCCCGTAACAAGGAATTGTACAAGCGATTATGTGAGTGTCATCTTCATTTGAGTTAGAAGTCAAACTTCTGTCCTCGGGTACTCAGGGGCCTTTACCCTCAGAAGCCACATCACAAAACTCGGCTTAAATCGCTGACTTTGTCCACGAATTTGTCTATGATAAATGTATAAGTAACGACATACGAATTTTTTTAATACATTGGTATTAAATCACAAGATAAAGTAATTACATGGTGAAAATACACAAAGCATGTCATCAAACTTTGTCCATTTATTATCTTACAATATATTATGAAGTCATACATTTTTCCTGCACTTGGCTTCAATTAAAATAGCAGTGTGCATTTAGTATACGTCACTTCAACATGAATTGATTTCATGTTTATATAATATATATTAATTCAAAATCACTATAAAATACGTCAATATATAACATATAATAATAAATATTAGAAAGGGAGGTGCTAACTTAGATGCCGTCTTCGTCACATGACCACAGTTGAATAAGGGCTACGTTTTGAAACAGCCTTAATGTTTCACATAATATTTGGCTACCAAAGCCGAAACTTGATCTAAACCTGAAGCTTCTAAGCATTTGTTCCTCGTTCAAGACAGTCTTTGAAATAACCCTATAGTTTCTGCGGTAGAATCACAGTGAAAAAAAGGAAAAACAAACTTAATCAGTGCAACTATATCACTTTTTTTGTACCTTTCAAGAACACCTGATCAGCGAAGCAACTTAACATTCAAGGGCTAACTGCGGCAATGAGGTAATGGAAGGTTTTAGGGACACCATTGACGTCATTGCAACTTTTTTTTTCTCAGAAAGTTAAAACTCGAGAAAGTTGTTGGGAAAAATGTATCTTTCGTTCCTTTTTGTTTCCTGAGCACGAATAGAGAGCTTGAGAATCACGTGCTACAAGGTGATTTCTAGTATGAGATATAAAAGCTTATAATATATATTCTTCTATTTATAATATAAAAGAAACCCTTTGATTTTGTAATGGATGATTACCTTATAATGACATGATATATCTATAAAAAGCATTTGGACACAGCTTTTTGAACAAAGCCAAAGTAATAAGTTTCTTAAAAAATAATAATAATGAAAAAAAAATTGTCAATTCCTACTTTCGCAAGAATTTAACTCGCATTCTTCACCTTCACGTGAAAAATACTGAAACCCATGTATTTTACCGATTGAGCCACTGCCTGTTGATTTCCATTTTCTTTACAAACTGCTAAAACTCTATTTAAAGTATTAAAAATTAATTAAATGTAATAATTAATGAATTAATATTTGAAAAAATGTATTAATAACAAGTGACATCCACTACAAGTTTAAAAAATGTATTTGAACTTTAATGGATGAATAAAAAATATTTTAATAATGACTGAAAATTTGAACAAGATATATAAATATATATAGTGAGAGTGTAAACTAATAGTAGGGATTGACATAACAACTGAAACAAGAATGAGGAGAGAAAGTTGATATTTACATAGAGGAGAGGAAAATGAACCTAGAATTTATTAGTCGCCAAATTTGCAATTTAAGCCACCCGACCGTACTGCATTAAGCGGAGCATATAAAGACAATGAGTGGAATTTAGTTATATTAACTCCCCGTTTCGTTTTAATGCAACACTAGGGCAATTTTGGACGGATCTCGTAATTTTAAACCACGGTCAGATGACGAGGTCGACAGCTGAGCTGGCATCCCCTCTCCACACCATCCCATACCAGAGGGAGAACGTTCGGCCTGGATGAATTTAAAGTGCACCAGACCCACCTATACGACGGTTCTTCGGTGGAATTGGGTTTCGAGCCTAAAACCCTCGAATTTCGAAGCCGACACCTTACCACCAGACCACTTGGCCAGTTATAAGGGCTGCGGTGACCTGTCAGTAAGGTCTTGATTTCGAGATCGGAGATTTCTAGATTCAAAAACTCATTTCGTTGAAGAACTATCTAGTAACCCGCCCTGGTTGCACGCTAGATCCGTTGGAATCGTTTTTCTTCCCAGTGGTGTTGTAGCATGGAAATTCGGAGAGAGTGTATTTTCTCAGTTGTCATTCTTGCTATCTGACCAAGATCCAGGATTATGAAATCCTTTTGAAAATAGTCTGGGGCTTCAAAGCTGGATGGGAATATAAAAATTCAAGCCCGAGACGGTAAACTTCAGCTCTCGTTTAAAGCTCCAGGAAGTCTCCTTTTCTGTTAAGAATTATTTGGATTTATGTTATTTTTTAATGAGTTTTGTTTTTCCAAAGGACTTCGTTACGTAATTTACTAGAAGGCATTATAATATTCAAGTCATTATAAATTGCTAAACATAGTTCACTTTTCAAAAATTGATGAAATAGATTTTTTTAGGTCATAACAATAAAAATCTGATGTGTTTGTTCGAGTTTGTGATATATGCCTTCAAAAATAATTCTTAATATGCTAAAGAAATTACTTTTAAATATAATTTAAGAAATATAATTTTTCTTTTGTGAAACAAATAACGAATGCTAAAAAAAGAGTCGGGGTTTACGGCTCGCGAATCATTACTTCGAATCTTACTTAAATTACAAAAATTATAAAAAAAGACAGGATTTGGCATTTAAAAATATTTTAAAACGGCTGTAATATTTGTTAAAAGACAAGATACTATTACCTAAAGTATAATTAGATCGTAGTAAAAGAAATAGCGAGATTTGTACCGTTAAATGAAATCAAGTTAAATATCCATTTATCATAACTAAGATATTTCAATTGACTATGTCTTCATTAGAGAAATTCAATTCATGTATGTTTGGTCATTTATATTTGGTAATTCAATTCATGGTTTTGGTTGATTCAAGTATGTAGCTGATATAAATTCAGAAAAATCTTAAAAAATTTTAGTATACACATTTAGCGAATTGTAACTCATTTCCATATTGATTACTGAAAAGTATATGCTCAACGCAGATGGATTTTATAATCTTTTCTTGAATCTTTAAAAATATTTCAAGAGCGTTAAATGCAAATTTTAGGAAGCTACGCAACTTTTCTCAGGCGAGCAGAACACATTTACATTTTATCTCTAAAGCTGACTAGTATCTTTCCAGTACTAACCAGTTCAATGAATATCGCATTAAAAAAATGAACAAAGGACTCGCTCAACTACGTGGAATTGGTTGATCATTAGTCATTTATTCGTGATTCCTTAAATCTTTTCGATTCCATTATTAAATGTCGCGAAGTTAAGAAAAAAAATATGTGAAAGAGAGAATTAATTATTGATTTTTTAGCTATCTTTAATTGCTAACATTTTAAATTGATTTTAAAAATGAAGTAAAATGAAATTAAAGTATAATTTGATGTCGAAAATAAGGTTAAGTAAAAGTATGTAAAAATGAAACACTAGAAATTCCACAAGCAAACTGTAACGAAATTAAAAGTCTTTGCCTACTATAGAAGAATATTTATTAACATTTTTAGTGTTTCATCTACAGTTAGAAATTTTTAACTGCTTATTGATTGCTGTTTACTTTTAATTGCTGTCTTAATAGAGAGAAAAGTATTATAAAACATTATTCAGGTTACATAATAATTCTAATTGGTTTAAATCCTTCTAATTTTCACAAATATCTACGCAATTTTTTGACTTAAGCAATGGTTTTAAATTGTATTTGTTGAATCAAATAATGCCTCTTTAAAGCTAAAGATTTAGTACTTATTTTATACTTATTACTTAGCAGTCAAAATAGAAGTAGAAATTATATCTAATTGTTAATTTCCAAAATAATATGAAAATTTTCTAAAAACATAATGTTTAATCTTGACTTTTTTTAATAATAATTTGAGTGCACTTAAAATGTTTTAAAATAACTATGCTGCAGAATTGCAGATATGATTAAGATATGAAATTAAGGAAATTTTAAATTTTGCATGATTATGATAAGCTGAAAATAACAAACAAGTATGGAAAATTTGTAGTAAAATATGCAAGAGTAAATATTTAAGCCGTTACTACTCAGATAATATTAAATACGGTAGAAAAATATCAGATTTATTAAAACGTCTACTTTACCTAATTTTTTGATACTTTTATGAATCGGAAGAATATTGAATTAATTTATATTTCAGTCTCAAAATCAAATTAAACTTACGAAGCGAAAACTGCTTCTTCATATTTCACATTTTAAATAATTATGTTAATACAGTAAAACAATTTTAGCTATATCGTTCAAACTACGGTTTCAAACGATGATTATTAGTTCAAAATGCGAGGAATTACTTCATTTGTTAAACAGATTAGTAGTTTCAGTTTACTTTCTAAGGAATTCGTAATCATTTATTACTCTTTTATAATTTCAGGCAATGACTATTAAAATATAGGAAACAGTTTTTTTTAATAGTTGAATTACATGCAATAATTATTTATTGCATTAAGCCTTATTGAAAAACAACACCTAGATTTCTTTATTTAATTTTATTATGATATAATTTTTCCCCCATTAATGGCAATTTTCAAATCTTGTTTCAAATTTGAAAAATTCTGTTAATATGTTTGATTATGGACTCTAACTATTGAATCCACCAAGAACTGAATGAATGAATTTATCAATGAATTCTCGAGAAGTTTAACGAATATTTTAAACTTTGAAATGAATAGAAATGAACCGAAACCAAGTCAATACGTTGTTCTAACAAGCGGTGTACTAAGCGAATTTCATTGTCATAAAACTCAAGTTATAATAACTGATATTTGAAGTCATAATTATCCTCATAATTTTACATGGCCTTTTTTCTACAGGATGAATTTTGTATTATACTCCATTTTAATCCAGCATGTAATGCATATCCAGCATTGAATTATATGCTGAATTATAGTTATATTTCTATTAATTACACTTTGAATGTAATAAAACTTTTATATGAATTAGCATTGCAAGTGTTTTAAGTATTCTAGAATTAATAAATATTTTAGAGGAATCTTTCCACGCCTTATAATATGATGATTCTGCTCGATAAGGAGAAAATTCTTCATTTTTAAGACTTTATAAGAAATGTATTATCATGAGCTTGTTTCACCATAATTTTTTAGAGAGTCTTCAATTATTCAGCAAATAATGACACGATCATATATCTATTATTTTTTTCTTAATCCAAGTGGTGTCAATTTATATGATTAGATAGAAAAAGGAGAAAGACTCCAAGTTGGCAGTTATCCAAATACTATTCAAATAGATGAAATTCATTTGTAGGGAATTAGTTTAGTGACGTAGCATATTGGAATCACTTGCTTTTACATTGATAAATTATCTCTATGTTCCAGGATTTACAGAAAATTATACATAATAATTTCTGTCGAACGATTGGATTAACGCTCAAATTACCAAGCAATGCATAATTTTAAGACTGTGGAAATTAAGAACTATTGTAAATTTTTTTCTTTGTGTGTTCTTATAATTTTTTCAAAGAAAGTGCATGTTTCTTTTTTTAAAATTATGTTACAACTTTTTTTAAAAAAAGGAATTGCAGAACAGAATTTTCGATTTATAAATTCTGATTTGATTTGAATTTTTAGATCAACTTTCTAGCACTATACTCTCACAAGGCTTGAAAAATTGAATCGTAAATTTTAGCATTGGTTTTATAAGCTGTTCTGTGCATTTCTACTGCATAGTAGTGCCAGAAATTTTAATAAAAATTCCAGATACTGAGGAATTAAACATGATATATCTTCATTGGAATTAAACCTTATATACAATCTAGTGGTAGTGTTTAATCCCACATGGGACAAAAGTTGAAGGTTTTTATCCATGAGTTTATATATATACTAGCCGCCTTTGGCGACCAGCCGGTTCGCCAATCATAATTTTCGTTAAAATTTTAATAATTAAATATTTTATGCAATTTCTACTTTAATAGCTTCTTCATCAAAATATTTTAAAACTTCAAATTTTGATTATCATATAATTCATTCATAATATTATAAAGGCTTTCAGTCATAACGTAATATGTATCTCTCTCATTTTCTGTTAGCACCCGTAGAATTTATGCTTTAAATTAAAGTGGAAAGAATTTATCTTCAATTAATATAATAATATTTTTTACTGAAACAAAGCATTTTTTTATAATCTGATTACTGAAAATAGAGTCACTCAGCGTTTAAACTTTCTGGGCACTAAAGAATATTTTTTTAAATTTATGTAATATCTCAAGAGTTGGTCAACAAAATTTTCTTAGATTCATTATGAGCAGATCGATTCATTAACAATGTTTAAATTTAAATGCATCAAACACTAAGAAAATAAAACGAATCGTTTAAAATAAACGGTTGAAAACAGGTTTTAAAAAAACTACTTAAAAAACGTTGTACTTAAAACTATAAGCATATACATGTTGTCATGGCAACAATCAGAACAGAATGCGCATGCGTGAATTTTCTTCGCCGGTTACGTAACGGAAATACGTGATTTTTTCTACGCCAGTTGGGGTAACGCTATGCGGATTAGAAATTTTTAATTTCCTTTATTCTGTTTTATTTTAATTCAAAAGTACTTCAGAATGAATCTGAAAGATTGATTCATTAACAATGTTTAATTTTAAATGCATCAAACATTAAGAAAATAAGCAGAACCGATTGAAATAATCCGCCGAAAAATTTTAACCCTAGCCTCATTACTGTTGGGAGAAAAAAACAACGGAAGCCTTTCTCGTTTGGCGCTGGGGATAATGGAAGATTTTTTTGGCGGTAAAGTTGGCGGTGGGAAAAATGGAAGATTCTTTTGGCGGGAAAGTTAGTTTTTAATTAATAATTAAAATTCTAATTAAAATTTCAAAAAAAGGGACCCCAGGTGCACATTCCCGACCTCTAAGGTATACATGTACGAAATTTGATAGCTGTATGTCAAATGACCTGGCCTGTAGAGCGCCAACACACACACACACACACACACACACATTGAGCTTTATTATAAGTATAGATTAAGTACCACAGGGGCACCTCGTAATTTAGGATCAGAAGCTTCCGGCATGGTGGTTGGTTCTTGCCACCCCTGTGGGTACACGAAAAAGTGGGGGTATGATTCCTCCCATCGATGACGGAACGTGCTTCCTACTAGTGAAAGGTTGTGCCGTGTCCGGTGATGGCCCTTAGTTCTCAACCACAGTTCCCACCAGTGTTGCTGCCGCGGCTGTCCGGTTTCTCAAGTGTTTCCGTGTGCCTGCCTGAGTGTCGGAGTAGTGAGTTTGTGATTTATGGATTTATATAGTCAAACCCATGGATAAAAACCTCATGATAAAAGAAAAATACGCCATAATTGATCAAAACGATATTTAGAGCACCTGGGTATGATTTGAAGAAGATTGCGGCTTAGTTTCAATATCTTCGAGGCCTTTTAAGAAAATATGATTCACACTGTTGTGGATGTGTTTCATTTTGAGGGGAACCAAAAATGCTGCTATCAACCATCTCGACCAAAACCAGCGATTTAGTGATAAAGCATACATAGGTCTATTAGATTTTAAAAAAATTAGTACTGTCTGTTCAGAGAGCGCAATCAGAGGATAGAATCTTTACTTTCTTCCGTCATGTTCCCCAGTCTTACCTAATGAGTCAATTGGTAATGCAATTATAATCCTTTGATCTCCAAGACCAGAACCCCGGGACGTGGTGATCGTCTTGATATTTGGAATATTCGCATGGTTTCCAAGCAAATATTCAAATTTTTCACTGAAATATCAAAAGTAATTTAAGCAACGCTTAATGAAGTAATGATAATGTCAAGTGCATCAGAAACCTGTGAAGCTGATTCAGAATCATTTATTTCAACGCATGTTGGTTTAGTTAGTGGAAATAATAATAGAAAACATAGTAAACTAATCATTCATATTTCATAAAATAAAACGAGATTTTTACGATATAGTTAAGACGTTTTTTCTGCGATAAATGATAGACTCGTCTGAAAAGTTTACGTAACTATTTATCACGCAATGTAACTATTAATCTTCGAGAGGAGACGTATTATGCGTTTTTCACTTGACAAATAAACAAAAGTTTCCCAAGAAGTTCTTGCATTTCCTCCAGAAAAAAGTCCAAAAGCGAGAATTTCTTCTAGTAAGCGATAAACTAAAGAATGAAGGGAATGGATAAGAACAATGCAATTAGCAAGGGAAATACGAAATATACACACCATTTGTGGCGTGTTTCTAAATAGAATGGTTTTGTTCAACCATTATCACTTCTTGTATGGAATTCATCAGATGATGAATAGACACTAAAATTATGCAATATACTGCAACATATCTGAAATTTCTGAGTACGATCACATTTGCTCCTCCATTTAAATGTGAAAGAAATATGACAGTTCCAACTGCCAGGAGAAATGGCAATGGCTTTTGTTGCTGTGACAGTAGGTTTAACTTTGAAAGATGACATTTTGCATTCAGTAAAGAGCTTGGAATCTTCTGGATGTTACTTTTTTATTATGACCATTCTCTTTGTTCGACATTCTTTATCAGAACGGCTTGAGCATTTAATTACAATAAGGTTCAGAAAAAAAAAGAACTTTAAAGTTATATATCTATTTTTTGTATTTTATATTTATATTATTCTTATTCAAAATTAGTTTTATCCAAAGATCAAGCTAGCTTCAATTATGCTATATTTCATACCAACTGCGTTGAGATTTCGATCAATTAGTTAGATACAATGAACTTGATCGAAATTTCCAATTATTTATTCACCATAATTCCAAATTTTTATTTATTTATTTCTTATACAAGAATTTGTCATGACATTTCTCATTATCTAATTATATATTTTAAGAAATTGAAAATTAATATAATTGATAAAGAAGTGATATATATATATATCTTGTTCACTTATTAACCTTCCATTGGGCGCAACTAATCTGTGAGATGAAGTCACATTAATTGAGTACTCATATATACTCAAATGTAAGTGAAAAGTTCTGTTTAATATGTTTTTTTTAACATTCAAAAATTGCATTAATTGAGTACATTAATCTCTTAGATGAATTGCGCCCGATCGTGTTAGGATTTGCATTGCGCCCGACGGAAGGTTAAAGAAACTTTCGTAGCAGATAGACATAAATATTTTCTTTTTATATTATAGAAAGAGCAAGTTCTCTCGAACGTACAAGATATATTGAAATAAAATTATCCTTGAATTTTCGCAAAAGGATCAGAGTAAAAGCCGATGTAAAAATCTTACAGATGCGAATGTTATAAAATAAGAAATCATATGTGATATTAAATTTTTTTTATTTGCTTATGAGCAATAAAAGTTTTATCGCATTCACATGGATATGAAATTACATGAGCAAAATTCATCAAAAATCTAGCTTTCATAGATAATACAAAATTTTAGGATAAAATAATATTTAAATGGTAGAAAAATTGCAATTTTTTTTTTTGAAATCTCTAAGCCATCGGCTGGAAATGTAGCATATTTTATATGAATAGTATAAAATATAGTTAGTCTCAGCATATTTTAGTCTCAATAAGCCAGATGAATTAGAAACATGAAAACCCTGAAATGAAAGGAATATAAGATCTTAAAAAATTCTAAATTTGAAAATTTTTAATTGGCAAAATGAATTGGTACGAATTAGTTAGAGCAAACAAAAATTAGAAGCATTATCGTAAACCACTGTCGTCTTTCAGAATTTGAAATTTTAGTTTGTTGCAGATACCATTTGAGATAGAAATTTAAAGTTTGGTCTAAGGTTTTTCGATATAATATTTTAAAGATTAATATCTTCGATTTTAGTCATATTTTCCAAAATACTGATTGACGCAATGCACTAATTTGGAATTCTTAATGTTTTTTTGTGATTTAATTTTGTTAGTTTTATAAAACTTTGTGAATGATTTTTTTATTAGACCGTTATTTTAATAAAGACTGAAGCATGCAAGTGATTATAATTTAGAAATACAGAAACGATAAAAAACGGTACAGCAGATAGTAATGAAATATTTTTAAAATAAAGAATATTTTTAAATGTTACAGTCAATAAAGGCGCACTTTAGAAAGGAAATGCTTTGTCATTTTGTTAATTACCTTTACTTCGTCGATGCATTATTTTCGTCTAAAGATTTAAAAATTTATTCTGATTTCTGAAAACATTTTGGTACTAAACTCCTAAACAGAAAGTTGTTCAATTGAAAATTTCCTTTAAAATTCCAATAATAAATCTCCAGATGTTTGTTATGACTGTCCTGTTGATTTAATTCCAGGCTTTTGTCATGCGCATTCATAATCGAGTTTTCGCAATAAAAAATAATTATTCGAATCGATGCATGCCTTTGATGCAGATGCTCTGTTTTATATTCAGATTCGCGGGTGTTCAAATTCAGATATCACGAAAAATGCAAGAAAAATTTGCACTTAAAACGTTTTCCATTTATATTCTATTATTCCTGAAATGCGGAAAGCAGCCACGTTGTCTGATTATGACGCAAGGCACGCTTTTGAAACATGGGAAAAATGCGATTTAAATATTTGTATTGGTTAATACATACTTAAATATTTTAAGATTGGCAAGTGCGCGCATCTTCCTATTCTTCTAATAACGATTAAAATGAATTCCAGGCATCGCCAGTTGCATATACTTCGAATCTTGTTTTTAATAAGACAGAATCTGTATCAAATTATTTCACCCTTTTACTACGCAGTTATTAGGAGATTTTATGTTACAAATAAGGAATGCTCGTTAAGTGTATTATTTACAATAATACAGTGCAACCGCAAGCGTAATGTACCATTTTAAATATTGTTTATCGGTGAATTTATTATTTAATATTTTAACAATTTTATGGACAGTCATCAGTTTGTTAAACCAAATATTAACTGTGAGCATATATAAGAAATGGATATGAAATTTTTTTTAATATTTAATATACTTATTTGGGGAAACGGCCTAAGCAGAGACCGTTTCATGAACTATTTTTCACTTCCTCATATGCGAAGTATACAAAGAAAATTCGAAAAACACATTTTTGGAATTATGCCTATAATTCAAGAACGTTTTGAGCTAGGGAAAAAAATTTAGTATATGAACTAAAAAATTAGTATAGTAATTAGTATATGGACTACCAAATAAGTAGATTTCTATCGAATATTGAATCCAATCCATTCAGAGGAAAATTCTTTGTCCGATTGTCTGGGTATAAGTGACGATAAATGCAAACCGTAAAGGGTTAGATAAAATTTGGTACACAAATTCAAAATCAGTTATGTAAATTCGATTCAAATTTCGAGGTGGGAGGTCAAAAATTCGTCAAGGGGTTAATTGTCGGTCAGTCTGTACTTCCTCATGCATTTAAACGCAATGATGCAAATGAATGAAATTCGGTATATAATCTCATGATTAAAATTGCAGTTATATATAAAGTTTTGGTTTTAATTGGTCGGAAAAAAGACGTCGAAATTTCCTGGTACTTACGTATTAGCGGCATCTGCGATCAGTCGCCAGACATCGCTCGCTAGATACACGCCATTTATCGATCTTTCGAAACTATTACTTATTAGTGGTATGCAGTTAATAAACAAGTATCGGTTTTTTACCATATTATTACATACAACTTTCATGTGTGGGGCTAAAAATCTAAACACTCGTGGCATTTACGGTCGTGTCCAACGTCTTCAATTTTATGCGAGAAGAGAGATTGATAATGTTCTTATTAGAGAGAGCTTCTCGGAAATCATTCCTGCTAGTTTATTTATGGTAATAAAAAATTCGATCAAAAGTATGGATATAAAAGTTTCGTTATATTGCCAAATTATATATATCTATGACATTCAATTTTGGATCGCAGCTTGCAGTTTAAGAACCATTAAATTAGTATTTTCATTAAAGATTATTGTCAAGTGAAAAAAAAACATTCTCTATGATGAAAATCGTTCTTATAAATGAAATTGTTGAAAAAAATCAGGCTTAATTTTTCCTTATTATATGTAGAAAATATATGTAGAAAAAGTATAGCATGAATTTTAAAATACAGCATTTTTATAGAAAATTCATGCATTTTTAAATATTTATATTATGGGTCTTTTAATCTGACGTTTTGTCTTCTCAATGAAGTGCGCCGATTTCTTATACTGAATTGAAGAAATTTTTACTGAATTTTTATCGAATAATCTTTTGATACGCTACGTAAATCCTGAAATATATTCTATAATACTTCCATAGTTCAATGTTGAATGATTCATCCTTCTGCTTTTATATTTTTATGAACGTGCTTCGATTTAGCAAGCATATTACTTGATTACTCGAAGTTTAATCAACTTCCCTTCCAAGCTCAAACTTCACAATTTAAGTGGAATGAATAGAAAACTAGAAAGCAATTGTATTAATTAGGAATATTGAACTAGAAAGTATTGGGGAAGGAGCATGTTTGTATAAGGTTTCTTAAATGGTATGGGTTACATGATTTTCAAAATTTTTAGAAAGACAAAGCAGAGAATGGCACTAAGTTTAATTTGCCTACAATCTTAAGATTCATTTAAGTTACCTATAATTAATTACATTATTTATTACAATTCAATTGAAACCAATTATTCCGGCGAGCAAGTTGATTGTCAAAGACGGCTAGTATTTGAATAAAGAGTTTTCGACTTTCTCGTTTGCATACATAATATGTAAGTTTTATCTTAAATTTTGTCATATAGTGAAATGTGTTAAGCATTTGCTCTCCTTCCATTGATGGATATTGTTCAAAAATTGATAGAGATTTATAATTTTTATGTCACAATATACCACATTTCATTTATATAGCTAATTTCGTCTTTGAGCAATCGCATCCACACACACACACACATACAGATTAACAGAGAGTTGATACTTTGATGGATTTCGTTCAAAATTTGATACAGACTTATAGTTTTGGGGACAAAATTATATGCATATAATTTTTTCCCCATTTGTGCATTAGATGCTCCATTCATCTAATACACAATTCACTCAAAGTAATCGTTTACATGTAAACTGACAGAAATAATATAAAAAGTGAGTTTTGGGAACTGAGGAATGCCTAAAACAAGTAGAATCATCAAAATCTCGAGATAATGTTTTTATGATTAAAATACTTTCCTCTTCAATTTTTGAATCTAAAGGTGTGAAAGCAAAAATGCAAAAAAATATTTAAGAAACTACAACTAATATTTTTTTAAAAAATGGTTTCTTAGGAAGTGAGACTATTATCTCAGTGCTACTATTTCTAGTTTTTATTTCTTAGAACTATAATTTTGCATAACCCTTGTTGATTGAAGGTACCTACTACTTTTATTTGCTTAGCAAGAAACAATTCGTGGTCATTGGATGAACAGAATAGGATAGTGTCATTCTTTGAGAAATTAATATGCAATTTTCTAAATCTTTTATTGTATCAAAGCAACTAAGAAGTATTTGTCTTTCTAAATTTCCGACCAGAATAAAAGATAAGGTAAAGCTCAGTTGTCAGATGCGCATAGCAAGTAGTAGTAGTTACCACAATTGTGGTGACCTTCAAAATCTGCCACAGATGCTGTTCGTGACAGCTGAACTGATCTACTAGCCTTAAATATGCAACAAAAACACGCGAAGCTTGATTTTAGACAAGTCTTTAAAAATACTGAGCACTCATATTATATTACAGACACCTAACTGCAAACAAATCTTGGTACTTTGATCGTTTTTTAAAGCTGGTAATTTGGATTAGGTATCATGCACACGATTTCAAAAAACTTCTGAAGAATTTCATTATCCGTCTATGTTTTCTGTGAAATTTGTAGACAAGTTCACTCAGGTATTTGCGAATTATGATAAATTAGAGTAATGAAAGTTTCGATAGGCTGTTTTTGGTGACATATTAATAGGAAAAATGAATATAAATATATTACAAATTATTGCTTTTATTTTAAACTTACCGCCTTCGACGACAGCTGATTGTTGAGGATATTGATTACATTTAATTTCAAAACTTTCTTATGCATAACTTCCGGTTCTGATTGAGCCAACAAGCTGTTTTTAAAATCAAATTGTCTTGCATATGCTCTGTTCATTATGTACATGATTTTTTTAAAAGGAAACCAATTTAGTGATATCATACTAAGTAAGTACTACTTACTTAGTATGATATAATAATAAAGTAACTTTTCCGGTACTGCTCTTTTATTATTTATCGTGTAAATTACACAGGTATTGAACAGAATCCTTTTTCCTTCATTTTCTTTAATGGAAAAAAAAAATCGCAGGATTAAATGTTTTAAGAAACGGTTTCACTCTCAGGGCAACAATGCATTTAACAAAATTAATGCATTTATAAAATTAATGTCAATATTACTGCTGTAATTCATTTCTTTAAATACAAGAAAATATAATTACCTACTGCAATCAAATGATTAATTTTAGATGAAAAGAAAAATTTAGGTTTGAAACAATATTTACTAATTGTATATAATGCAAATCAACTATATACCAACAAATTATAATTTAAGGAAGGCATGATATCAAAGAAATTTTTTTAATATAGGATTAAATATTATCCTATATTTAAAATATAAACAATTATAAAACTTGGAGATATTGTTATGTTCAATAAGGAAGAAAACTTGTATAATTTACCGAAATTCCAACGGAATAATTATTTAAAATTATTTTTGAAATGCATTTCTTTGATTTCATCAAATAGAAAACAATGCAAACAACATTTAAAATATTGAAACGATTTGAACAGCTCTATTGAATCAAAATTAATTAATAATTATTAATATATTTTTTAATTTGAGTAGATTTTTTGAATGATAAATAAATAAAAAATCTACAACTAGAAATTCATTAAAAATAAGCAGATTTATTGAATGAGATTATTAAAAATTTGCATCTTTTTAAAAATTTATTAAAATTTTTTAATTTTAATAATTTTAATTAATTAAATTTTAATATTCAGAGATCTCCAAATTTACCAAGCAAGGATTTATTGTTTTTAGTTAAAAAAAGAATTTTACTAAGGAAAATTAAATGAGTCGTAATAAATAGCCTGTTTTCCTTGCTATGCCAGCAACTTTGCTTTATATTAGACTAGCCGCCTTTGGCGACCAGCCGGTTCGCCAATCTTAATGTTCGTTAAAATTTTAATAATTAAATATTTTATGCAATTTCTACTTTAATAGCTTCTTCATCAAAATATTTTAAAACTTCAAATTTTGATTATCATATAATTCATTCATAATATTATAAAGGCCTTCAGTCATAACGTAATATGTATCTCTCTCATTTTCTGTTAGCACCCGTAGAATTTATGCTTTAAATTAAAGTGGAAAGAATTTATCTTCAATTAATATAATAATATTTTTTACTGAAACAAAGCATTTTTTTATAATCTGATTACTGAAAATAGAGTCACTCAGCGTTTAAACTTTATGGGCACTAAAGAATATCTTTTTAAATTTATGTAATATCTCAAGAGTTGGTCAACAAAATTTTCTTAGATTCATTATGAGCAGATCGATTAATTAACAATGTTTAAATTTAAATGCATCAAACACTAAGAAAATAAAACGAATCGTTTAAAATAAACGGTTGAAAACAGGTTTTAAAAAAACTACTTAAAAAACGATGTACTTAAAACTATAAGCATATACAAAAAATATATAACTAACATAAATACAATTTACTTACAAAAGCATGGAACTAACCCAAAAATAATTTAAATCATCCATTGATAACGTTGTCATGGCAACAATCAGAACAGAATGCGCATGCGTGAATTTTCTTCGCCGATTACATAACGCAAATACGTGATTTTTTCTACGCCAGTTGGGGTAACGCTATGCGGATTAGAAATTTTTAATTTCCTTTATTCTGTTTTATTTTAATTCAAAAGTACTTCAGAATGAATCTGAAAGATTGATTCATTAACAATGTTTAATTTTAAATGCATCAAACATTAAGAAAATAAACAGAACCGATTGAAATAATCCGCCGAAAAATTTGAACCCTAGCCTCATTACTGTTGGGAGAAAAAAAAACTGAAGCCTTTCTCGTTTGGCGCTGGATATAATGGAAGATTTTTTTGGCGGAAAAGTTGGCGGTGGGGAAAATGGAAGATTTTTTTGGCGGGAAAGTTAGTTTTTAATTAATAATTAAAATTCTAATTAAAAATTCGAAAAAAGAAACCCCAGGTGCACATTCCCAACCTCCAAGGTATACATGTACCAAATTGGGTAGCTGTATGTCAAACGGTCTGGCCTGTAGAGCGCCAACACACACACACACACATTGAGCTTTATTATAAGTATATAGATTAAAATTTACAAAAGAGTAACGTTTTAAATTCAGGTTAAATAAACGAGAAATTTTCAAGCTATAGGCACAATAGTTAAACGTGAAGATTTAGTTAACACGAAAAAAAATTGTATCATTTGTTAATAAAAAGTTAATTTGTAATGTTAATGCTAAAAATATAATTCAATCTATCTCTGCAACTATTTTTTTCTACACAGTTACGATATCTTCATGAGAATAAGTAAACATTTCTTAAAAATATAACTACAAGGAAATTTAATTTCAGTTTAAGAACAATTTCCATTAAATTAATATACTAGTTTTATTTCAAATCCTCAAATATTTTACCTAAAAATCTTATCCTGTTTCAAGACAATGAGAAATGGTACAAAAAAGTCGAAAGAAATGTAAGAGAAATAATTAGTCCTCAGTCGTCGTCACATAATAATTCAATAACAATACTAGTTCGTATAAGTTGCAAATTATAAAAGGCGTTAGAATCTGATAGATTGTTCTAAATACCCAAGTATGTTTTATAATGAAAAAGTTTATTGGAATGAATTAATCAGTGAAAATAGCAAAGAATTCTGAAATAAAAATAGATATTTTTGTGGAAAAGTTATTTTCTACTTTCTTAAAGTCATTTGCGTTATCATACTGTTAATCATATCCCATCGAAATTTGGAGTCTTTTATGCACATAGATCATTCTTCGTAAATCTTTCTGAATAGGAATATTTTAATTTTAAATGTCCTGTATAAAATATTTAAATGTAAGCAATTTGAATTAATTAAGATTTTAATACCATTGTTATGTTAAACTCCTTTTGTTGAAAAAATGATAATTTTTTTTTATCTCAAATTGGCAATTTCTATGAAATGAATTTTTTTTAAAAAGTGAAAGTACTTGTTATGAAGCCATTCTTAATGGAATAGTAAAAACGTACGATTAATAAATTAGGAACGGAAAGGTCTTAAGATTGATTTTATGTTTCTCGTGAAAGAATAATTTAATTACAAAAAAGCTTTTTCATATGAAATCTCTTAGAGCCAAATCCTCCTAAAAGATCAACATTCTTTTCCTATCCACCAAAACTCCCTTCGGTGTAATTTCAATAGGCGCCATTCAGCTTAGGACAGAAATGATTCTAACAGAAAAAGTAAAGCGAGCAAAAAAAGTAAAAGAAAATGTCGACAGAATTTTATTACTTAGCTGAAAGAAAGGAAATTCTTTTCTAAATTACTTTGAACCTATAAGAATAAGAAAATTACCTTTTATTATAATTTTGTAACATTTTTATTTAGAGAAAATCTTTACAAACCCTTGGAATATGATTTTATTTCGCAATTACAATTATTTAATTCTACGAATTAAACAATCATGATTACTTTAAAAAAGATGTCGAATATATTGAAAATCGATATATTTATTATATTTATCATTGATTTATTTACAAATATCATTCATGAACACAACAACAACAAAAAAGACATTAAGAATCGTTGCAACATCTGATAATATTTTCTATTCTGAGAAATATTTTTATTCTTTTTTAAAACTCTGTTTCTGTGTTTTTGAAAAAGAAATAGATTTTGATAGAAAATTCTAGTAAGTGGTTGAAACTATCATCGCCATTTTTCTCAAAATGGTTATAATTTTGATCAAATTAAAAGTTATTTTTATATTCATTTTGTACGCCTGTTATGTGCTTATTTTCTCGTATTGCGCATGCCAGTTATAAGTCTCTAAAAATTATATTTTTTCTAGTTACACACACACACACACACACACACACACACACACACACACACACACACACACACACACACACACACACACACACACACACACACACACACACACACACACACACACACACACACACACACACACACACACAATTAAAAATAAATTCATTCTATCTCTCTAATACGGAAAAGATTATAAAAGCTAAAAAATATGGATGTAAGTGAACTAAAGTATAATCTTGAAGAACTTTTATTGAAATTATTACTTATTCTAAAAGATAATTTTATTTCCTAGTTAATAATCCTAAGAAGTAAGGAAAATCAATGAATTCAGAATACTACTTATTACATTCAGATGCTCTCAAGATTTTAAATGTAAATAAAATATTCTATTTACCACAGAACAAAATAAATAAATAAATAATAATAATAATAACGTGACCAGCTAATCAGAACAATTTTTATCCATTTCATATACGAGCAGAGCTTAGCTCGTGATTACAGGCATTCAAAACTTCTAGTCGCTGAGAAGTTGTGGGCTGTCCCAAGTATCACCCTGTAGTCTTCCCTTGCGTCAAATAATTTGTTGAAATTTCACATTGCAGTCCTTTTATTACTAGTATATTCTCCTGATTCGCCTCCACTATATTTTTCCTTTGAATGAATTTATTTAAGCAGCAACGATTCTAAAGTTCCGAAGAAGTGCATCAACGAAGGCGGTAGAGAAAATGGCAATGGAAGTCTTGTTATCTCTTGTCTTAGCATTTATATCTTTGTAAGAACGTTGAAAAAAAAATAAACGAGCAGTGTAGTTATTCCGAAGAAAACATTAAACAAACAGCATCCATATATATTCATCGTTCCGGAATAAAATGTTATTTTTGAACTTTATAAGTTACTATAAAGATTTACAATAACAGAAAAATTGTTAAACAACCCACAATTAAAAAAATAGAGCGCCTTATAAGTATTTTTAAGCTCCCAACCATACAAATGCTGCAAAAACTTTAGATTTAATTTTCAGTGACGAACAATTGAGTCTTGTCACTATAATAGCATACTTTTTATATAGTTCTGTTTCCTTTCAATAAAAAATTTGACTAGCTTGCATTCGTATTTGAAGAATTTCAATTACATAGTAAAAACAGTCGATAAAAAAATACTGTATTTGAAAATTCTCAAGGGATATCATTTTATTTTGGAGAAAATTCAAGAACATATTTGTTTGACATTTCTATTTTGTTCAATGACAGCATTCTAGATTTAGAAGCGTTCGTTTATTATTCGATATTAGCGTTCTTTTATATTTCGAATTTTTTTCAAATACCATCGGAGGATGTCGGAGTTAAAAACTAATCGTGCAGTTTTCAAAATATCATTAATAATCTATACTTATAATAAAGCTCAATGTGTGTGTGTGTGTGTGTGTGTGTGTTGGCGCTCTCCAGGCCAGACCGTTTGACATACAGCTACCCAATTTGGTACATGTATACCTTGGAGGTTGGGAATGTGCACCTGGGGTTTCTTTTTTCGAATTTTTAATTAGAATTTTAATTATTAATTAAAAACTAACTTTCCCGCCAAAAAAATCTTCCATTTTCCCCACCGCCAACTTTTCCGCCAAAAAAATCTTCCATTATATCCAGCGCCAAACGAGAAAGGCTTCAGTTTTTTTTTCTCCCAACAGTAATGAGGCTAGGGTTCAAATTTTTCGGCGGATTATTTCAATCGGTTCTGTTTATTTTCTTAATGTTTGATGCATTTAAAATTAAACATTGTTAATGAATCAATCTTTCAGATTCATTCTGAAGTACTTTTGAATTAAAATAAAACAGAATAAAGGAAATTAAAAATTTCTAATCCGCATAGCGTTACCCCAACTGGCGTAGAAAAAATCACGTATTTGCGTTATGTAATCGGCGAAGAAAATTCACGCATGCGCATTCTGTTCTGATTGTTGCCATGACAACGTTATCAATGGATGATTTAAATTATTTTTGGGTTAGTTCCATGCTTTTGTAAGTAAATTGTATTTATGTTAGTTATATATTTTTTGTATATGCTTATAGTTTTAAGTACATCGTTTTTTAAGTAGTTTTTTTAAAACCTGTTTTCAACCGTTTATTTTAAACGATTCGTTTTATTTTCTTAGTGTTTGATGCATTTAAATTTAAACATTGTTAATTAATCGATCTGCTCATAATGAATCTAAGAAAATTTTGTTGACCAACTCTTGAGATATTACATAAATTTAAAAAGATATTCTTTAGTGCCCATAAAGTTTAAACGCTGAGTGACTCTATTTTCAGTAATCAGATTATAAAAAAATGCTTTGTTTCAGTAAAAAATATTATTATATTAATTGAAGATAAATTCTTTCCACTTTAATTTAAAGCATAAATTCTACGGGTGCTAACAGAAAATGAGAGAGATACATATTACGTTATGACTGAAGGCCTTTATAATATTATGAATGAATTATATGATAATCAAAATTTGAAGTTTTAAAATATTTTGATGAAGAAGCTATTAAAGTAGAAATTGCATAAAATATTTAATTATTAAAATTTTAACGAACATTAAGATTGGCGAACCGGCTGGTCGCCAAAGGCGGCTAGTAATGAATAAATGGAGGAAAAAAAACCCCATCGAACACATAATAATTATTTTTCGTATAAAATTAATAGCATAGTGTATTATGTAAAATGATCTAACAATAATGCACTAAAAAACAAAAAAGCTATTAAAAGCAATTATAATAAATAATAAAAACAATTTTAAAAAAACTAAGTGAAAAATAAGGTAATGTTTATACGAAAAAAAATTTGAACGGAATTAAAAAAATGAAAGAATTTGATGCATCCTGTATTGTATCATATACCAGGACGTTCCTGTTATTCCTTATTTGAAGTTACAATTAAAATTTGAGTTATAAGTCTGAAAGCATTATTTATTTCCTTAAAATAAGATAATACGCCACAGATATAGAGATTAATATTTATTGTTAGCGTTTTCCAGAGAATTTCTTTATCAATGCTTATCAAACATGACAAATTTTAGGAATAGATATAAACGAATTAATTCATGGAGACACTTTTTATACGATTAGTTCCATTGCTAGCAAAAAGTAACAAATTCTTCTACGGAAAAATCGTCTTAAAAATCACAGAATTAATTTCAGAATAAAAAAAAATTGTAATTATAATGAAACAGAGAAAATGATTCAAATAAAAGCAGACTTCTATACTTTTTTAGAATTGTTAATAATAAAATTTGGTTTGTCATCATTTTTTACTAATATAGTTATGAATTTTATCGTCTTGATATTTTTATTGACATATTTTTCACAATTTTATATTTGATTTTTTTAACACTGCCACGTATTTGACGTGCATCACTTTGTTGAAAGCTTCAACCATTTGCATAGATTCAATACATTTATAATTAGTTAGCGCCATAAATGAAGCAAATAGTGTTGTATAATTCAAGTGTGCCCATTACATAATTGCATAATTTCATTAACTAAAATGTTTAAATGAATTATTTTTATACCATGTCTTCACACGCAAAATGGGAATGAAAATGTTCTAGAAAAATTTATAGAATAATAATTATTATCATTATAAAAAAAAAACTGAAATAAATTGATCTGAAATATAAACTACAAAGAAAAAAAATCGGAGAGTAAAATTTCTTTCAAAGCCAAAGGGAATTGCAGACATCCATATTTTTCTAAGTATTTTTTTTTCCTTACAAAATCGCTTTAGTATCAGTCTATTACGTAACGTTGGTTTTATTTATTTGGTCATTTTTCATTTTCATATTTTTCTAATGCTAGCGGTTCTGGGTAAAAATGAATACCGTTTGTTTCAGAAGCGTGACTTTATTTGTCCACAAGCGAAAGAGTAGCATTCTGCTAAAATATAGATATTTGTTCTGCTAAAAATATTTTTTCCTTCGTTTTTAGCAATTGTATTTCGAAAGTGGTTTCCTCGTTTTGATTCTGAGAAATGCATGCAATAGTGAATCAGCATTCGGTGCATAAATGATGTTGGTATTCTTTTCCCTTTAGAGTATACCGCTTATAAGTAATAATGATATATGAAGCGTTGATCCCAAATTCTTTTTAAAGTTTCAACTGAATCAAATATCGGCGAAGTTATCTCATTCAATTTTTTTTTAAACATGAATGCTGAAAATGAATTTATGCAAAGTTTTTGAGTGGTTGAATATCTGGGAGTGTCTTGCACTTCAAGTACCTCGGTGATATGAAAAATATTCCGAAAAACTAATTAATTCAAGTTGCGATTTACATGCAGACAATTCATATTTAGGAATTACAAAAAATATCTTTTCACAATTATGAAGCTTTTGTTACCTAAAGACACAAGGAACTAAATATGTTTTTCACAGAGTGACAACTCTTTTATTAAGGAATGTATTTCAGAATGTGTATATGCTAAGATTCCTCACGCCATAACAGATTTGGCTGGCACTTTCTTTGTTGTCTAGAGAATAAGAAATTGAATAGCTGAAGCAAGTGCGGTGTCAAGATGAAAAGCACTTCGCATTTGACACTTTCATTAGAGATTCAGCTGTGAGTTTTACGCCAGTTTTAATCTGATAATAGTTTTTTGCAGATCTCCCGACACGTTTTAGGATTCAGAAACCAAGATATTAAATCACGTATAATTCATTTCATATTGCCGTGAAGCTACTGAAATTCCCTAAGTCAACAAAATGCAGACACGACAATTTTTTTGCTGATTTCTTTTTATCGGTAGCTTTATGCGCGTGGGATTTTTATCACATCTTTTATTGCCGGTATATACCTGTCACGAAGATAAGTAATACGTGCGAGTTGATGATTTGTATGGCTTCTTTTTGTACATTATCATTGCGCAATTAGTACATAATCTGAATTGGCTTTTATAAAACATGCAGAATATAAAGAGGCCATTATCACTTTATTGCTCTCCTAGATCATTTTTCATGTTCCAGTTTAAACAAACTTCCCATATATTATCGTTAATATTGTCTTTTCAAGGAAAAAAGTAATATATTAGAATTTTTTTATCACTTTGTATGAGATAGAATTTTTCTAACTTGGACACAAATATTTGATTAAGTAAAATCATATCATTTAAGCGACGACCGGTGCAATAAGACTACGCAAATAAGATATAAAAGTGTCTTAGATAAACTACATATATTTAAAGGAAAAAAAAATGAGTTATTTTGTGATATATTTGTAAGCACGTGGTTTGGATTTATATTTATTTTTGAATGCCTTTTTCTTGGTCCACAAGGTTTCTTGATATCATCAGATTAGAAATGACAGTGTGTAAGTGATACAAATTTAAAAACACAAAAATTCGTATCGCTAGAATTTAGAGCACCATCGCAATAAATCAAATTAAATAAAAAAATTTCACACCTCTTTTATTAATCTGAAGCACAAAATGAACCCATTTGTCCCAATATGAAGTTCGATATGTAATTTCTTGAGTGTTAACTTGAATTTTGACAGAATCATACAGCAAGTCGAAAAGTAATTTTTGAGATATATTTGAAAATAAAGGTAAAGGCTACTTATTGTATATTATTTTGTTAGACAAATATATTGAAGGATCTTATATAAAATGTGAAATATATATATATATATACTACAGTCAACGTGATTAATCGGTTATTATTATTAACAATAACCCCGGCTAATATTAATAATAAATAAGAAAAATAGATTAATCACTTTAATAGCCATTATTAATATAACCGATAATCGATTAATCACTTTTATCGTTTATCACTGATTATAAAAGTGGTTACTAATAACCGCTTAGTCACATCAACCATAAATTGCACAACAAAATTTTGTTGTTAAGTAAATTTTTTTTACTTATTAATAAATACTTACTTTTATATACTATAAATACTTTTTTTACTTATTAATACTAAATTAAAAAATGCTTAAAAATTATTTTTTTATTCTATTTCTTTTACTTTTATTTAACATCCGCTATATTCATGTTATTTCATATGCAGGTGTCTACGATATTTGAATACAAATAAATGCTTGTATGGATGGTGGTTACGAAATTATATTAGTTTATTTTTTAATGAAAATATAGGCTTTATACTTATGTAATTAAAAATCAATAAAATATTAATATTTTACCAGAAGTATCATGTAAAAAAATGTAAAATGTTCATGTTGAAGTTACAGAAATATCTTGTAGAATATCAGATCAAATTTTGAAAAATGCTTTCATTGAAAGTAGGCTAACCTAAAATGAAAAGAAAACTCACCTGCTTTCACAAGACACGCAACAAACAGCCACAAAGACACCTGCAATGCAGGATTCAGATGAACAATGTTATCGAGAGAAATGAGTTTAAACCTGTGATCTGGCACATGTTTCTTTTTATAATTTTCATCCTCCCCCACTATAGGATCGATTGGAAGATGAACCCTATTCACTTCATCATCTTCTTTGTCGTAATCAATTTCTTTAATATCGTCTTCGGCACTGACTTCTTCGGTCCGAAGAACATCGGCCACATGGGGACCTGGTTCTTCCAAAAACAGTTTAGGAATTGTGGAGTATTCTGGAGTCACAGTTTCCTGCGAAGTTGAAGATCTCACAAAACTATGCAGTGTTATATACAACACCAATAAATACAAAATCAGACGCATGATCTCGAATAGTTGCACTGATTCCAGACACTTTGGTAAGTAGTTCAAAGAGAAAATTAAACTGATGATACAATTTTTGAGTGACCGTGAAATATTTAAACTTTATTTTAGATATTTAAAATATTTAAGTATTCGTCACTAAAGTCTCTAGAAGTTGACGCATTTGTGGTCAGTTGACAAAGCTGTCCATACCGCAGTTATATTGAAGTTCTTCAAAAGTTTCATTCTCACAGAAAAGCAAAATCTTAGATTCAATGAAGTCAGCAGTGAAACAGAATGAATAAACTGTTAGGAAACCTTATCTCATCATAAAACTATAGAGGATCTGGTGATAGAAGAGATCTGTTGAGATTAGGAGTTCAGCCTGGAAGATCGTCTATTTACAAATGCTTCTTGGTGTGACAAAGCACTTAGCGATTTGTTCCGATCAAACTTGACACACCTGAAAATGTGTTGAGAGTAGCGCGTAGACTCATCAATTCATGTACCCAGCGCTTCGAAAGAGATTAAAATAAAGATGCTCGTTGTGTATTCAATTCTAATTCTGACGTAGAGGAGAGTGGCTTCACGATCTCCAATTTCCATCGGAGAATTCATTTTATCTGCTGATTGTAGCTGTAGATATCTTCAAGGGAAACAAATAACTTTCTGTCTGTCACCATCCAGGACTTTGAGAGAAAAGTTGAGACAAACAAACCAAATATCAAAACTCATACCGATCACAACATAAAGTAACACACTACTCTATTCGCTCACATAATATTCTTATTTATACAGATTTAAATACGAACACGTGCTTTTTGCAAAACACATCATCTTAAGAAACATCTTGCAGAAGTTTCTCAAAAATATGTCAAAAATCAAAAGCTTTCGAATTATATTCTGAATTTTCTTTACTCTTCGTACACATTCTCATTTACATGGCTATGTTGATTTATTTTTGGAATAGTAAGTGAACTTGAGTAGGTCAAAGGTTTTACGAATATTCAGAGTAGCGGCGGTAGTTGTCAAGAGGATTTCTGAGGCAAATTACTGCACGTTTCTTAGGCAAATACACCTGTTCACCGGTTGATGTTTTGACGATTCCTTTTCACGGCGATCTCTCTCATTGGAGGAAAATCAGAGACGGAATTACTATGCGATCATTTTGAATGTGACGTAACGGGCCTCTCTTCGTTTTGGTTCGATGAGTTTTACGACAAGATTGTAGAGTTTTGTTAAATGCTTTCCTCATATTTAATTTTTTTAAGAATTATTTCCTGAGCATATTTTTATTGTTCTTTTCATTCTCCGCAAATTGCCTGTTGATAGGAAATGGACTTCTAATTATTTTTTTGTTTGAATATCGCCGCATGCATTAAAGAAGAAGACCATTTAGTTTCATTAAAGAATGAGCACATTTCAATGATGCATATAAAAAATGATGAAAAGAAATTTGAAACTTATTATTATCGCTCCTTCATAATTGTGGTCCGTTAAGGTGGCTGTTTTCTATAAAATATGCAAACAAATCATTTGGAAATAAAAAATTGAAAAGACAAAAAAAAAAAAAAAAAAACCCCTTCCGTGAAGAGTAATTTAATACTTAATATCAAGTTTATGTACGACGGAAAATATTTTTGGACTTTATTTCTCAGGAAAGAAGTGGAGGAAAAAGGATGCGAAGTCACTGCTCAGTGTAAAAAACTTGCAAGTAAAAGCTAGATGGGATATGACTATGACGGCACACGATTAACTCTTGCCAAAATATGAAAATGTCATGAAACAAAATAATTCAAATATTCTGTAGATCACATGAAAGACAATAATTGAAATTCTTCAGTTAAAATGTAACAATTTTCAATAAAGATAAAATATTAATATTGAAATACTGAAATTTCTTAGATTTTTTTTTAACGAAAATCCTTTAGTGGAAAGCTTTCTTTTCAAGTTCTTCGAAATAGTTTTTTAAGTGACCTGAAAAGAAGTTTAACTTCATCTCTTTAAAGTATTTTCAAATTTCTTCTGTAAATCTCAGAGAAAATAAATTAATGACATTTAGTTTCACTTTCTCAAGTTTTTATGGTGACAAAATTGCACACGGGAAGTAAAATTCTTTTATATAGGAGAAAGCTGAGACGTAAAAGAAGCTATTGAGTTCAAAAATAATGAAAATATTATGAATTTAAAATTTATTACTGTAAGAACTTTTGGAAGATTTGAATATGATGCGTGTCATAAAAAAAGCGAAGAGTAAAAAAGTGAAACAGAATAGATTATTCTGTTTTTTCTCTTTTTCAAAATCAGAATCCATCCAGAGAAATTTTGTGACAGATGTCGTAACTTAAATCGCAATTAGATGAGAAGGACAGAACCTGGACTGGTACCCTCCCCTTCAAGTTTACGCACCACACCAACAGGGAATTTGGTCCCGCCGGAGTAAACGGGCATCAAATTCCAAGCCAGATATGGTTTTTTTTGTAACCGCAAACGGCGGTTTTTCTGTAGAAATGGGTTTCAAACCTGGAACCTTCAAACCTGAATTCGATACTTCACCATCAAGACACAACAGTCAAAGAGGTTTAGAAAAAGTTCGTAATGATAGTAACTTTCTTGATCATGGATTGTTAAGTTGAGTGGACATACTACAACTCATTTTTGTATTGAGAAAGTTTTTGTGATTTCATTTTTGGCTGATAACTTTTACTTTAACTGTCACAAACCCTAAAATAAGTAGTTAGATTTTGAAGATAGAGTATCATCTGTTCATAACAAAAAAACGAAATCATATTATAAGAAATAATTAGAATATTTAATGAAATATTTCAAGCTAAATTGAATTTTTAAAAAATTATTTTTGCTTACAAAAGATTTCGAATGTGCAAGGAGATACCACGAGAACTCCTGCTTTCACATTTGAAGTTATGTGTCTATAATTTAAGATGGTCTGGCTGCTTTAAGATTTTATTTTGTTTAAAATTCTATTTATATTATTTTTAAGAACAGCTTTAGAAACATTGCTAATAAATATTATTCTATTTACTAACGAACCTGAAATCTCATATGAAAGAAAGAAATCCAATGTCGCATGATACTGATAACAAAAACGACAGTAATTTTTTATATTTTTTTGTTGTGAAATTCTTTTTTACCTTCATGTAATTTAACGTTCGTAATAGAGAACATTTTACGGCAAGTTTCACTACATAACATAATTTAATTTGCTTCGGTTACGCATATTTAACGAATATAGTTTTCAAAATATCGGAATTAAATATTTATTGAGAATCGTTATATAATTTTTAAAGTTCTTTGAATAGAGGTATTAAAGTTTAATTAAAAACGTTATTTAAGTTTAAATTTTGTTCAGTATCGGCACTATTTCTTTATAAGATTTATATTATTTTTAATTTTCTTATGCAGAAGCATCAAGAAAACGTTAAAAGAAAGGAACAAATATTTAACTGAATGTTTTATGGTTTTATTACATAAAGTCTGGTGATTAAGTGGCATATAGAGCCTAATGTTTGTTGATTTCTTTGTTCAATAGTATATGCTCGGTTATATTCGAATACAAACAAGAGATGCATAGCTTTACACTTTGAAGTTTTAAATATTAGTTCTTTATAGGCATTCTTTAGACTCATTTCAAATAAAAAAATACACAAAAAACAGGCTGATAACAATTTTAAGACAGTAGCAGCATATCAATGTTTTAAAATTTCTGAAAAATGCAAATAAAGTATTTTGAAGGTAATTTAATTATTTAGAAATGCATGCATTATCAGAATTCCCCTCAAAAAAGCATAATAAAAGAATAGATGGCTATTTTATTTCCAAAAACTTTGAAGGAACGTAAGAAATGTAAAGAAAATTTGAAGAAACGTAAAGAAATACCCAATAGTCTAAAGTTGTGCGATACAATACATGTTTCAAAATCTTGTTTAATTTGTTCTTATATAAATTTTATACATAAATGACTGAACTGGGAAAATAATTATATCTAAATATAAGATAATATATGAATCTAAATTTTTAACATAATCATCAAATTACTACCAAGAATATGTATCTGCTTTCTGACAAACTATTTAATTCCCGATAGTATGATTATTTCAAAGAGAAAATGCTTTGCCTTAAAATGGTAATTGCACAGAAAAATTCCCATGAGCATATTCTCATTCTTATTTAATTCCTCATCATTTCACAAATAATCATTTCTTTATAAATATTTTCAATCCTTATACTATCCTAAATTTCTATCAAAAATATGAGGGAAAAAAAAACCCTTCAAAGAAAAAAAAAAAAAAAAAAAAAACTGTTGCTTAAACAGCAATATTGGTATCTAATCTGTTGTTTCTAATAATATTTATTTAAATAACGTGTTTTTTAAATTTCTCCCTTTGAAAAACAAAAATAATGCAAGAGACTTGGAAAAGCATATTCAAAATGGCCAAGACATTTTTCCCCTTCATTATAAACCCACTGGATACGAAAACCAATGACTCGTAAAATATTTCTATTTTGTTCAGGGTGAAATGATGACCTTATTTGTATTTGTAATTCACTAACATTTATCGTGAAAATAAGCAACTTCTTTTCAAAAAAAATTATTTCCCTTAAATTATAAAAATGTTCTGATAAATCTATTTCGAATTTGGAACATTTCTTTAATTCCAGAGTTAACAATGAAAAAGAATGATTTTCGGCTATATGAGATGTGGAGAATCATTGTTATTTCACAATCTTTATTAGCATTTTAGCGGAATTTTTTGAATTGATAAAACTTTAAACATAGGAAATAAAACATTTTTGTCTTTTAATAATTAGATTGCGTCAGCGCATCATTGTAATATACAATTAAATTGAGAGTTATCGTTTTCTTTTTGTTCGTATGAAAAAGCATGAAATGAGGATTTGCATTACGTAATGTTCTTATGCACTATAAGTATTGTTCATTACTTCTATCAAATTTAAATTTATTTATTTGTAATTTACAATGCCTTTTATTAGATATCACTTTTCATTTATTTCAAATTTATCATGTTTATACTTTTTGTTAATTTCATTTCTAAGACCTAACATAGAAAGTATATTATTTATGTCTGATATGAATTTATTATGAAGATTTATGTTTAATAACCTAAAATCTAGAATTACTAAATTTGTCACTATTTGCTTATTGAATAATAGGCACTGGCTAAAAAAAGGAAATTTTTAATTAACAAATAATTAATAGAGATCTTAGTTTTTTTCTTCTCCACCATTAAGATTCAAAATATAACTTTTTAGTAGTACCAATTTTATTTCAGAACTAATCCTTTTCTATCTTTAGAATAATTTTAATCACTATATGCAACAACGCTTTTTATTTTCGTAAAAAAAATTATTATTGCTTAAATGAAATTCTTATAAAGTATTATTTGTTGTTTTCAAATATTTCTGTTGCAAGTTTTTACGAATATTAAGTTTGGGATAGAAAAATTTTCTTTCTTTGAACATTATCTTCAAAGCACAATTTTCATTTCTACTTTTATTAGCATAATAATGCTTCAAGCCTAGCATTATTGCTATGAACTGCGTGATGTAAAATTTGGTACATGCAGAAGGCAATGGCCGAACAATCAAACTGGACGAACAAAAGACAGATGAACCAAGCCTAAGACTTTATCATGCTACATTGATTCGGAATAGACGTTTGGATATCTTTTATTTCACTTTTCGTAAACGAAATATGCGTGAAGTATTACAGTTGTTAAATAATCCAATCTCATATTTTGTAAAATATTTTTCAAATTTTTTTGCATTTATATTCTTTCTAAATAATATGACTAAAAATGGGATGAGTTAAAGAAATGAAATTAATATATGATCTTATATCAAATTAGAATATTTTTATAAAATTTTATATCTTATCGGTGAGGAAAATTTGATACGTTTACTTTATTTTAAAAAAGCATTAAAATACGGGCAAGTTGGAGGAGAATTCTCCTTTTGGCTTAATTTCCAATATTTCTTGAAGATAAAAATACTTCTTTGATCATTCGATTTCATGTTGAATGATCAAAGGAGTAAAGTTATTCTCGTGCACTAGACTCTATCGAATGAATTATATTAATTTAATTTTAGAGTCAATTGCATACCTCGCAGAAGGAAAAATATCATAATATCAATGAAAAGTTTAATGTAAAATTGAATTATTCATAGCTCTAATATTCTTTTTATGTTTGACATTTGTATATAACGCTTCATAAAGATAACCAATTCCAATTGCTTTTATTAGAAAAATATGTTCCGTGAAACTTAATTCTATCGAAAAAAAAGATTGGGGTTATATTTTTCTGCAACACAACATAAAAGAAATTGCTGTTCAAAACTCCTTTAATGTAATAAAACTATATAATCAGAAAAGGTTTTCCTATGCCTTGATGAAACTATAGATTTCAAACACTACATCACAAATAAACACAAAAACTTAAAAACACTCTTCCGTTAAAATTTTTTTCTTCTAAACTGCTTTCTTTGGTTTATCTCTATTAATAATAATGGATAATGTATGTGCTGACGCTCTTCAGGTCAGGCCTCTTAGAGTAGAGTTGTTGAAGTTGTATTCAAATTTCTTTTAAAGGGTGAAAATATGCATCTCAGAGCGAATTAAAAAAAATTATAGTTAAAAATTAATTTAGATTTTAGTACATTCTAAGATAATTTCTAAGAAAAATACCACATAAAATTTATTTTTACACTGTTTTAAAACTATCTTTTTAATTATACAATTTATTTTTCGCGTAATGTTTTCTGAATTTCTACAATTTAAAAATATTTTATGTATAATTTTTTAACAATATGTGCTATTTTTACAATGAAATTTAAAACACTTTACTTTTATAATTTTTAAGAGATTTAATGGAAATAAAGCAAAATCACTTTTCCCTACGAATCAGCTAATTGCCAATATTGAATAATTTCCTTTTAGTGTCGTGTGAAGAAGGTGCTTCATACTTAAAAGGTGTTATTTTAACGTTTCTTTATTTTTCCACTCATAAATCAATAATTTGAATATAGGTATTTGTTTGTTTAGAGAGACAAATAAACGTATTTTAGATTAAATCCTGAATCTGAATGAAAGCTAAAAAAAAAAAAAAAAAAAAAAATCCAATTTTTTTAAGAGTTTTGTTTATATCTACGTTGGCGTTTTTTTTAGCACTGAGCCTTTTGCATTTTCGTGGTATTCAAATACGATGAGTCGGCGCGTGTTTGTTGTGAAACACCAAACATTTTGATGGCAATTATGGATATTTCTGGTGATGCAGCTCGTGGCGAAAGCACGTGGTTTGCCTTCTCTTCGAAAATGAAATATGCGCGAGCAAGGTTAAAATCACCGGAGCTTAAATTTGATGGATAAGAGGAAGCCGCAACCAAGCGGAGCAGTTTTAAGGATTTAAAAACTTTTTCGGTTATCATTATAATGCATATACTGGCTGCGAAAAAAGGCGGAAAATGCTTGGGAAAATAGTCTAAAATTTTTCTGTTATCTATCACGTGAAAAGGAATCATCCTCTTTCATTTAGATTCCTTACTATACAAAGGATCTAAAAGAAATGAAAGAATGGTAATTTCATTTAATTATAGTATATAGATATAAATATCTAAAAAAGGTATTTTTAATATGAGTTTGCATAATAAGAGATAGTGTTCTGCTGATGAAAGTTGATTGAAATATCGCTTTTTTGAATGGCTATTTTTAATCAAATTTTCTGGTATATTTTTTTTCACGAATTTTTTGCAGAATAGGGGATAGTATTCTGCTGATGAAAGTTGAATGAAATGTTGCTTTTTTGCCATAGATATTTTTAATCAAATTTTCTGATATAATTTCTTTTTCAAATTTTTTGCATAATAGGACATAGCATTCTGCTAATGAAATTTGATTGAAATATCGCTTTTTTGCAATAGATATTTTTAATCAAATTTTCTGGTATAATTTTTTTCCCCAAATTTTATGCACAATAGGTGATAGTATTCTGCTAATGAAAGTTGACTGAAATATCACTTTTTTGCAATATGTATTTTTTTTTATCAAATTTTTAATATGATTTTTTCACAAATTTTTGTTGGTTTGTGTCGAACACGAATTGTTCAAAATATTCTAATTTTTTTTTCTCATAAAATCGCAATGAATTTGCTTCGATGATGTAATTAATTATTTAAAAGAATTTCTCTTATTATTCTTTAAGGAACATAGTTTTAAAGAAGTAATTTATAGAACATGGAAAATATTTAAAAAAATAAATCCCCGAAATGTCATATAATAATGATGTGGGAAAATTATAAACGTTATTCTGATAAATGTACATATCTATGAAAATTTCTGTGAATTCATGTTTTATAAAGCTAAATATATGACAGAAATATTAAATAAATAATTAAAAATAATTCATTCTAAATATATGAATGAAATATTTTTAAATACACTAGATTATTATGTATTGTATTTAAAAATGCGTTGATTATCTCTAAATCAAGCAACTATTACTGTAAAGGACAAGCGAATATGATACATCATGTCTATATGAACTTTACAGCAGTGGCTCGTAAACTCAGAAAGCTCAGTATAGAAAAATAATGTTTCAAATGAAAGTTCCTTTTAACTCTTACTAAACAAAAATTCTAAATTTCATGTTATGGCCCATTTTCTTTTTTCATAGCATTGAGTAAGCAAGTTTTAAAATTTGTTCATCTAACTAGTTCGTTTCCAATCAATGCAAAAGCAATTCTTTACAAATTTGATGGTAGATTATGTTTATTTTTCACTTTTATAAAAATTTTCTACTAACTTTTATTTATTTTAACATAAATGATGCATTAGCAAGAGATAATAAATATGATAATATACAGTAAGCAGCGTTTTTTGTATGGATTTTAAGGTAAAGTGATCAGAAAATAAAGTCCAAGAAAACAGTTTTAAATATATATATAAAAGATGTTTCAAAAGTTTTTTTTTATTTCTATACACATTTTGAAATTGAAAACCCTGGTGATATTTAGTTATGGCAAACTGTTTTGTTTAAGTATTTCATTTTGTATATAAAAATACAAATTATTTTATACTTAATCTTACAATTTGGAAAAAAAATTGCTGTTTTCACTTTTAAATATTTTAAATGAAATATTATTAGACCTATAGTTTACTCATTTTAAATCTATTCAAAGTTTAGACCGTTATTGCAAGCATATGAATAATTAATTGTAAAACAAATTTATTGTTAAATAATTATTTTGTATTATTTGACAAAACTTTTGTTTATTTAAACTTCTATTCAATTGTATAAATTATTTAACCATAATAGTCCTGTGAATAATAAAAAAAGATTTTTGCTTGAATGTAAACTGAGTATATTATTTAAAGAAATGTCATAAGATTTATAAAAATAGCTTTTAGATCCTAAATTAACAGAAATATAAGCACCCTTATGAGGAAAAAAAGTAATATTCAAGAAAAAGGGATAACATTTAAAATAATTTTGTATTAAACCTTCACATGGTAAGAAATAGTAAAATAATAATAAGAAATTTTAATATTTGAAAGGCACTTCGACTAGGGAAATGGTATTATTCTCATATGGACGCATTGAAAATTTCTAACAATAGTAGTTAGCTTAAAATGCTACGAATGGCACAGCGCCATCTATTGAAAAATATACTAACTATAATATAGCATTGCGTTAAAATGAATGATGGGAGAAAAATGTTCTTTCTCTTTTTTTTTAATTCCATTTTCTTTTAATGTCTGAAAATGCTTTTGAGTTTCCGAAAGAATCTACAAAATGAGGAAAAGTTAATTATTTACAAGCTGTGAATTTAACTGACAAAATGAAGTTCCATATTACCAAAAATTTTATCAATGTCATTGTCTCAGAACAACACCATTGTTTGAAAAGATGTTTTACGGTTGTCAAGGGTAAAAGAAAAAAAAGGCATTTTTTTTTGTAATGCTTTTTTTCTTTTGTTTTTGTTTTGCATCGAATTTTCGAGATACAAGAGATTTACTTCTCCGTATATAATATGATTTAAAAGCTAGAATTAATTGAAAAAATGAGTGTTTTCTTATTTTGTTAATGTAAAATGCAACGATTATTGCTTTTAAAAAAAAAAAACCCGACAAACCTTGACCTTGGTCCAATATTTTTTTTTCCTTTCCTGCAATGTCAAAGAGAAAAAAAGTAATTTTTTTACATGTTTCTGTTCTTACTGTTACGTATTCTTTTGTTTTGACATCTTATATACCTATCTCAATTTTTTTCTGATAACGAATTGCTTCTTTCTCGAACAAATTAATCAACCGTACATCCACAGTTGAAAGCAAGAGGAGTGGCAATACAAGCAAGGTTACAGTTCCACCCCCCCAAACCTTTGATTTGCCTAATATGTAATTGATATTCAAAACCACTAACATATTTAGATAGAGAAAATTTAAAAAAGTGGGGTATTTTTCTTTTTCTAAGAAAGCGTTAAGGCCATTGAGAAGACACGTGTGTTTAAAAAAAAATTACTCTTTTAAAAAAATTTATCAATGAAAGATTACTACTATTTTTTTTTATTTTCCATGAAAATTTTTTTCTCACTCAAGCGGTCTATTTTCTAATGAAAATGTTATTTAACTAGAATGTTTTTAGATGCTTCTGTGAAAATTTGATTTATATCTGATGTCGAATCATCAAATCTTTAGCTTAACTTTAAAATATGTAAGCACATTGTTAGACTCATTTTGAAAAAATATTTCTGAATTAAAATAATTGTTAAATTATTTTGAATCGATACATGACTAAGAAACAAGATAATTATTCGTTAATATAAATGTATAAAAGGAGCGCACTTGCGTTATTAAATATTTGAATTAAATTGTATTTATTTCTCTCTTACTGAAAATAAGTAAAGGGACAACAAAAGAAAAATACAAAAGCTTGATCTTTGATACAACATATTTTATGAGACTTCGAGAAAATAATAATAATCGTTCGAGATATTGGTCGTCGTTGTATAATACTAAATGTGAATCTTGATATGTTTGCTTGCAATGTGACAATGAAAAATGAGGATAATTTGTATTGACAAATAAAAAAATATGCATAATATTATAATTCAAAATTATTTCTTTCATTATGTTCATCAGATTCTGAATCTTACTTACAAAAGTATTATTTAATCAGGTGCGGAAATATAAAGAAATGAAATTAAAAACAAAGCATAGAGATTTTTGAATATTATGCATTTTTTTTCTAAGAATAACTAAGTGATCATAAAGATAATCAATAAATTAAAAATAGCATAAATAATCATTATGATTTAATTTTCTTTTAGAGCTTACAGATATTTAAAGATTCATGAGGTAAGATCTGGAATTTATATATATAGGGATTTATGTCACATTCTTTTATTTACATTTTAAACTGAAGAAAATGATCTTTTTAAAATAAGGAATTGGGAAATTTAGTAGGCATATATTGAAAAAATATCTAAACCATATATAAACATAATTATAAGAATAAGACGTAATATAACAATAAAAAAAAACAAAGATTTTCTGAGTTTTCAAAAGTCAATCTCATACTTTATATATATTTTTTATAATTATATAAAAGAATTAATAAAGGAATATATGTTTTCAAAAATTCATAATAAAAATGTTCAATGCATTCAACTAATGCTCAAATGTGCAACACAGAGAGAAAATATGCTGCCAGTAAATTTTTAAAATTATTTCTAGAAAAGATAAATAATAATTCATGAGAAACTTTACTTGGACTTAACTTTAATTTGGAGAGGAAAAAACTAAACTTTAATTTGGAGAGGAAAATATTGCATTCAGATGCATATTTCAGGAGAGTTGCATTGCAGATGTTTGCATAAATTTGTAGCAAATCTATGACAAAAATGGATGCGTTTCATTCTGACAAAAGTATATGGTATAAAATTCTACATTTTTTTTACACAAAAAAGTCAATTCATCATTACATGATATGTAACAGCAGATACAAAGGGGGGTTTGATATTTTAATCCATTGTGGATCTTGCAGAAGGATAAAGAACTGGAACTTTTTCTTTTGCCATGGAATGTCGGCTATCACATTTTCTTTTGTGTTATCAAAAATATGATATGGGAATAAGCAAACAGGAAATGTAAAAAATTTATCCATTTCAGCAGGAAAATATTTTATAAGAGAAATAAATCGCTGTACAGCAATAAATTTCATGTCACCATTAAAAAAAATTTCCTAAGAAAATAAAACAGACATTGAATCTTTTAAAGAAATTCTATCCTCTGGTAACCATAGTAACTAAAAGGATTTGTAGCTGATAAGAAGCTAAACCATACCATTTCATTTCTGTAAACTTTTAGTGCAATATTTTAAGTTTTAATAGAATTGGCAAATGAGAAAAGATATTTCTAAGTGCTTTTATAGAAATGAATCTTACTATGAAATGAAAATTGGAAATCGAGTATGTTACTTTAAATTTGCATATTCTTATTTGTTGTAAAAATAGAAAGGAAAATTTTTGAAGAAAAGAAATATAATGATTTGACTCATTTTAAATTAGATAACACCAATAACAACAACAACAAAAAAAACCCTGTTAAAAAGAACTAGACAGAAGCAGATTCAAATTAGAAATGTGTAACTGAACTTAAAGAAAAAAAGAAATTTAATACACATCGAAGTGTCACAAGGTGTATTGTACGAAACTGTACTATAATGATGCATAATATTAAAAGATATCGTGTATTATAAAAAATCCTGTAGGAAATAATAAGATGATAGGTTAAAAATATGCTTTATTTTAGTAACAAACATCATACAATACATTCATCATTAATACAAGCACTGTTTGTTTTAAAAAGATCTATGCCAATACCAATATACTTATTGAAAATATTTTTGACAGAATTTCGTAGCCTTCTTCAATTCAAGAAGAATAAAGAAGACGTAATATGAATTTTTAACTTATTTTTATTAGTAATTTTTTAAAGTGAAAAATCTTCTTTTGAAAATTTTAACAGGGAAATAGTTATTTATTTACTACTCATAGAATAAACCGAAAAAAAATATGCTTGCAAAGCTCACTGAAAATTTAATATTAATATTTAAAAACTATTGAAAATATAATAATGACAGGAAATGTCTATATTTAGAATTCAAATGAAGAATGTAATTAAGTATTTTGAAAATTTTTTTACAATATTTTGGCAAGAATTTTAAATAATAATTTCACATCATCCCTTTTTTGAAGAAATGTCCAAATTATCACACTAAATAATAAGCAACGAGATAAATAAATACAGTTTAATTTTTCTTAGATTAAAAAAATCCCGCCTAATAAAATATTTTGAATGAAGATAGGAGAATTAATTTAATTTTATGAATTACTGACACTATAAGACTAATAACCTGTAATGAAAGGTAAATAATGTTTCTCTTAAAAAAATTTCTGTCTTAAAAACAAGCATTTATATATATAAAAAAATTAAATTCCAATCGTATTTATCAAATGAATATCATTAATTCAATTTATTTTTTAAAATTATTCCTGCTTATAAACTTTCGATTTTACAGCATTTTCTAGATCAAATCCTTTCTTGTAAATGCGAATTTACTGCATTTTGCTAATTTCAACATAACTATAAATCAGCTTAAATCCAAATGATTAACTCTACGGAGTTCATGTCCTTCAATGCCAATAATAGCATCCTTTAAAGTAACGTAAAGCACCAGTATTTCCTGGAGTATATAGATATCGATAATCAATAAGATAGCCTTGTGACACCAGGAACGTGACGTTTCTACATTCTTTGCAAGATAAGTGGATGTTTCGCTTATAACTCAACTATACTTATTCCGATAATTGACTGTATGAAAAATGGGACAGTTCATCATGCAATTCCCGTAGATGGATTCACTTCATGGAAAAATAGGTTATGTTGTAACGAAGAGAGATAAGATTTCAGAAAACATTTGCTTCTGATTTGAAGTATGGAAAGATTGAAAGCGGAACATGGAGCGTTTTAACATATTCACAATAAAATAATTTATTACCTATGTAAATGTTGGAAAGAAAGAGAAAAAGTTTTAAAACGTAGGAAAACCTCAAAGACAAATTTTTTCAAATGTTAAATTTTTTCAATTTTAATCTACTATTTTAGTTAGTAATTAACTTTAGTATTTAATAAAATTATTATTGTTTTTTTTAACATTCGAACAGTTATGAAACAAAGAAATATTATAGTGACAAGAATAATGTAAATAATAACTTCAAAATCGAAAAAAATCTTACTCCCTTTTTAGTGTTGGAGGAGCTTCTTAGAGATCATTAGTTCATCGAGATCCTAATAGATTCATCTGTGGAGAATTGCATCTTTTTCAGATACAAAACTCGACATGGAAACCACTACAAATTCTAAAATAATTTTAAACATCAATTTAATTATTGAACACATCAAACTTAAGCCGAATCAAGAGGACATGAATGAAAAAACAACTCATCTTCCAAATAATATTATAAAAGCTCGTAACAAATCCTACAGTACAAAAAATTTCTGCAATCCCCAATCGGTACATCGGTACATATAAGATCTAGAAATAGCAAAAAACACCCCTACTATTGAAAGTGTTGAATATAATGGGCACCTCATGATAAAAGAACCACCTAAGTGTAGCATTATAAGCATGGACTGATAAAATACATGCGAAGAACTAGGAAAGCAAAGAATTCGATTTGAAAAGTTAATGAACAAAAGCATCGAACCTGTATGGAAATCACTACAATGCCGCATTCAGAAAAGTTATTTAGTCAGTTCAATTAATAACTTTAAATAATCAATCATTGTGGAAGATCATCTTAAGACAACTCGAAATATATCAAAGCAAAACCTTCTCTATTTTTTTTAACAATTTCAACGTTTCCGACGAGACATCTCGGAAATATTTCAGTTACTTCCAATCATGGAGTTTTTATCTAATTCATTCTTAGCAATGAATGTGTTAATATTAAAAAAATAATCTTTTTAATGGTTCAAATTTAATTTCCAATTTTTTCCAATTTAATTGGAAGTATCTGAAAGAAGAGATATCTCGTCGGTAGCGTTGAAAGTGCTAACAACAACTGAATACCCCCCCCCCCACACACAAAAGACAGATCCTTAGGATTTTTCAAACAATGATTATATAAATAAATTTTTAAAACAATTTTGCCAGAAATCATTTTGTAAGGTATACTTTGCAAGAAGTATTTTTCATTTTACTACTTCATAAAATTATTAATTTTAATTTAACGGTTAGTTAAGAGAAGATTTTAAACAGTCGATGTCCTTTAAAATAACTTATTGATTACACATGCAATAACTAGGGGTACTTAATGAGAACTAAAATAAGAAGTGGATATTGAAATGCAATTATATCGTTTATTTTTATCGGAAGAAGGGATAAAAAGTAACTTTTTATCTACTTTAGTTCATTTTTTTCAACATTCATTTTTAACGCAAAAGCTGATGGTTCTTCATTGAGTGCATATAAATGTTCGAAATATTTAAGACAATTATGTCGGTACTATTATGAATTTATAAGAAAGATTTAAATACAGAAACATTTCCAATCTATAAATTAGAAAAATAATCTCTGTTGATATGTTAAGAGAAGGCCAATTAATGAGATTCCTAATAATTTGAATTAAACTGAGAGCTAGACAGAATGCATTTAGAAATGAAGTGCAATAACTTTCTGAGGGGAATAGCTTATCTACTCAAATTAATTGAAGAGCCATTTGAACCGAAATCATCTCCTCCTAATAAAGATGTATTACAAATATGAAATGCCAATATTCAAGTAGACATTTGTATCTATTAAAGGATATCGGCAACTTCACTTTCTTACAAATGAAGGTTTATGTAATAATACAACTCAGATTGGATTCTAGACATTTTGTAATGTTGACACTCTTAATATAGACATTGGATGTAGACATTTTTAATGTTGATAACAGTTTAAAAAATTTGAAAATATTACTGTATACCATTGCTGTCCAAATATAGAGTAATAAGCCACTTTATATTTAAACAGTAATAACGACAGTTCAAACACCGCCAAAATTTCGGTAGGTTCAAATGGCTTTTGAATAACAGCTATTACCATAATAATATGATTCTCAATAAAGCAAAGCATTTCATTAACTAATGCCATTCATAAATTCTATTATTTCATTTTTGCTATTGCAATTAGGGCAATTCCGTTGTTGAGCGTAAAGGAGCAAATAACTGTAATAATTGATTTTAGAGTCTGGAACCTATAATTAAATTTCCTGCTGTAGGATACGAAGCCTATAAGGTATAAGGGGAGCTAAGTCTCTAGAATCTTCAGAAAGGTAAGTTAGTGGGCGGGAATTAATAACATATTCTGAATCACACAAAATAGTATAAAGTTCTTCATAATTCAATACAGCTTTAAATAAAGTACGTCTAAGAAGGTCCTTCAAAGTTCTAACAATTCGCTCTCACCACCCACCCCACCAAGAAGCTGTTGGGGGATTGAATTTCCAAGTAATTCTAAATACATCAACTGTCTTAACAACCCTATTCCAATCAACTTCCCGCAGGCAGTTATAGGCTCCTTTAAAGTTTGAAAGAAGTCCCATTAAAGATGAGAAGATTTATTTAGATATATTTTATTTTCTATGAAGATTTTCATTTAAAAACAAAAATATATAAATAAAGAATATAAATGGGATTTTCTAATCAAGATCTTATTCATTGTTTTGATTGATTAGTTATTTAAAAGACATGTGATTCAGATAAATATAAACTCTAAATAGCTAGTTGTTGGTTGATCAAATTTGGTTTTTTCATGGCATAATAATTCATAATAATGATTATAGCGACCATCTATTTAGTTTTTACTTTAACTATTAAGTATGGAAAAAATAGAATAAATTTAATTACTGCCTCCTTATACCACAGGAATAGCACTTAATTCAAGGTCTCTACAATGATATGTATGGCAACATTTACATAATCGTAGGCAAATATATTTATGAAAAAGAAGGAGGAAGATACTACTGTTATTTGCAGTATAATCAGACGCCGAAAAATAGTAACGAGCGTGACTCTGTATGTCATGTTTTACACAAAAGCGAACGAGCTTACTTCACTTCATTAAAGGGATTCGAATTTGACAGAACGTGAAAAATATTATGGTAATGAAAACTTTTTTCTAGAAACTGATAAACGCTTTCAAACTCACTACACGTGACTATAAGAACAAATGAATTGAAAAAAGAGACAGTAAAAAATAAACGGCATCATTAATGAGTATGAAAAAAAGGAAGTCTCACATTTGTAGGCTTTTCTTAAAACATACGCGTCTTTATATGCGTTTGAAGCAAAGCTAAAGTTACCTGAAAGAAGTGACAATTTAAAAAATATTCGAGGCACATATTTTGGGACGATACATTTATAATTCACATAAGAGGTATTTTAGTGCGTTTGAATGATACTATTTTAAATTAGATTATCTACTGAGGGTTTTTATGATATTTGTCGTCTACGGATAATACTTACTTCTCTTTCCCTAAGATGTTTATTTTAAAAAGTACGTAGGAGGCTTAGAAGTATCGTTGATGATACATCGAGAAAACTTGAATGTACAATATTATTGTACATTTTGATGTATTTGATATATCTTATTAACTTTAAATGATGAAATGCAAACATGCTTACAGTAACAGTGCCTCTTCTAGCAAGCCAATTGCTTGCAAAATTTATAACAGGTCTGGGATTTTATTGTATGAATACATGCAAAATATAATGTATCAAATGTTTTTATTTAATTATATCTACAAACACATGGAGAGACAGAGAGTTCATATTTGAAAGACGTAGTTATATATTATTATAAATTTGTTTGATTTTTTATTTTCGGAATGAAACGAATTGATCAATTTTATGTGGATTCCTGAAGACAAAAAATTGTTTAGTTAACTAAAGTTTCATATTTATGAGTAAGATTAGTAAAGGAATTGCACTCGTTAAGCGATGTTCCATTGTATTTTTAAAAAATAAAGAATAGCATAAAATTAAAGTGTAGAAATGCGCCTATTTAACGGGGAAATTTTTTTATCACTTCCTTTTCTTAAGTAAAGAAAAAATAATCTTTCGTTCAATAATTTGAATCAGAAATTAACAAATTATTTGGAAATTAGAATTATAACTTATTTATTTCGATGATAAATTCGAAGCTACAAATCAAACTAAATGAAAATCACTTCAAAAGCACCTGACCTATATATTTTTTATTTTATTTTATTTAATTATATTTATAACTAGCATCCAGTTCATTTAAAACAGAAAACACCCATTAGTTAAAAATATTATAGCCTTTTATGTAATTTAATAAGAATAAATTATGCTAATAATTAGAAAGCAAACTTCAAATTGAAGAAAAGGAGCTAAATAAAGAAAATACTTATAGAAAAGAATACCGATTCCAATAAAGACTCAATATTTATGTCTTTTATTCTGTATTCATATAGCAAGGAAAAGATAGAAACCAAAGCTCCAAATAAGTTAGATGGGAAATGAAGAAATCACAGTAATTTATATGAAAATAGCCCCTGCAGCTAATTCTGATAAAATCAATAGCATGCAAAAAACACACAAGAGACTTATATAAATGAGATGTTTATATTTTTAGAATCTTTAGAAATCAAAAATAAGACCCCCCCCCCCTTTTTTCTCTTATTTCTAGTACAATACTCACTTCGAAGAAAATAAACATAATTTTCTTCTTATTTTAGTCTTTAGTGATAATTTGGATAGTCTGGAAAGTTAGGACATTATTTCCTGCTTATTAATCAGGGTCGTGTAGACATGAAATGGTTTTAGAACATTTAATCTCTTTCTATTGCTATATTTTAGCCTTGTTCAATTGAAAACAAGTATCTGTGTGTAAGAGTTCAAACGTCACGCGCACGCACACACACACACAAAGTAAGGAGAAACTTGACACGCATACAATTTTTCAAAAAAATAAGGTATTCAAAATTATTTCGTTAAATAGGTAAGATATATTTATTCACTTATAAGATTGCAAAATATGAAGTATTTTAAGCACTAAATCTTTTCCAGTTTACTTCCTTAAATATTACTTATAAAGAGTATTTATTTCGAATGAGTTCAGCACATTCATTTAACATTTATTGAAGAATAGGCTAAATATTTGATATCCGAATCTATTTCCTTATAAACCAGGATAGAGAATGGGTCTCAGAATTAAGATGCACTTTATGTTGCTATAAATTTCGTCTTAATTCTAAGGACATCATGTGCAGATATTAAAATAGTTAATATATGTTTATGATTAATTTTTAATATGCTTTATTATTTTTTAAACTAAAGTTTTTTTGTAACTTTTACTTTTTAAAAACTATTCAAAATTAATCTCGGTACATGCTACGAATTTTTGTTCGATGTCTAGTTTAATATTGTATTAATCATTTCTGAATATATATCATGCGAATTAAATATTTAGTATAGATGGACGCAACATGTCTAGTATATCTAGATGCAACCCAATGGCATAGAAAGAATTAGATGCAGTTTTTTTCGTATTGATATAGAAATATAATCAAAATTAATAACGCGTGAAGTATATTTGAGGCAAAAAGAAATCGTTATTTCTTTATTTACTTTATAATGCTTTAACTATTTTTAATGATAAGAGTTTTTCTACCCACATTATCAGGAAAATTCCTTTTCATATAAAAGCAGTTATTTAATTTTTTTTCTCATTTTATATCTAACCTCGCGAAGCTGGAATAAAATGAGCTTAATTTAAATTTACTAACAGGTAATAAGGAAATTGATTTAAATATTCAAAGATATGTAAAGGATCAATATATAAAAATGTCAGAATTTTTATTTGATGATACTAAAAAGAATTCGGAATTCTTTTCGAAAGAAATAAATACGATTTTAAATGATAGTAACTTCCACAAATATTCAAGAAAACAAAAATTAATGCGACTCAGTGATAAATAAATAGCGAATTTTTCTTCTTAAAAGAAAGCTCAAGATCTGAAACAGAATCACAGATTTCTACTTATTTGCGAATTACTTTCTATCTACTGAATCAATTATTTCCTCATAGTATCTTTTATAAAAGTGGTTTGAGATAAAATCTTTCAACACTTTTGTAAAATATGAAGCATTTCTTTAAGGAAATTAAAAAGGCAAACGATGAATTAGTTTTTGTCAGTCGGTTAATGTTAAGCATTATAAAAGAAAGAAATGCATACGATATCTGATTGAAGCTTTAAAAATCATTTTTTAAAGAATTTTTCCTAAAAGCGGCTACATTAGAAACAATTGTGTTAAACTATATTTACTTGAAATAAATTTATTTGATAAAATGCAAAAATAGAAAAAAACTTTTATAAAATAAACAGAAATGACAAGAATAAAAAGGATGAGAAATTCCCTGGGAATTTATCGTCTTGTAGTCTTTAAGTTATTAATCGCAAACTTTGAATTTTTTATGTTAAAGGCTAAGTAAATGTAATTCAATAAGATCAATAATGTTTATTTAGCTCGATTCCCTCCCCCTTATTAAGGTAAAAAAAAAGAAAAACCCTTTGAAGGAAAAATCCCATTAAATATTTTTTTTTAATGTCAATTGCCAATGAACGGCACGACACGCATTCATAATTATGACAGTTAAAATAATTTAAAAATATGAAAAGATTAATCAATTAGAAGGTGTTTTCTTTCATCACCAGTATATTTAATTAATATCATTAGAGTTTTATTTTGAAGTAAAGCCAAGATAGCATTAATTAATAATGGCCCAATGACTTCTCCTTTATAGACTTACAATGAAAAAAAATTAGAAAAGGAATAAGAATGCAAATAAAAGTTTTTTTACTATTCCAAATAATGGAATTTAATTGTCTTTAGCAGTTAAAAGAAGTTTAATCGTTTCATATCCAACTAAAAATGCGACCATGCTAATTCTATTATTCCAAATTCTTATAGAATAAAATATTATATAAAAATGAACACGATTTGGCGATTAAATATTCACTCTTATTTTCCACTTTTACGAGTTCAAAAATTATTAAACTCTTCTAATAAATTTATATTCGAAGATTTTTTAAATAATTTAATTTCTTTATAAAGATGCATTTAAAACCTTCTCTTTAAATATTTTTTCACATAGAATCTACATGAATTTCCAATTTCCTTAGGCTTAACAAGATAATAAGCTTTCGATAAATTGATAGTAGTTTTTTTCAAAGATATTTTTCATCCACTTTATTTAATAAGGGATCATACTCAATTAAACTCATTCATTCACTTAAATGCGCACTAAACTATTTAGCTTGAATTTCAAATCAATAACTTTTTCATCTTTCTAAATAAGTTTTTTTTTCGTTTAAAAAGAAATGCATTCCATTTCCATTAGGCTTAATAGGATTATGGCGTTCCAATAAATTCATTTTAATTTTACACGGAAATGCTCGTAGCGTAATTGACTGAGCTAAATAAAAATAAGAAACTAAATTAACTTAAACTCCAGCATCGCCCCGCCTTTGCTATCAGGCACGCGAGTGCAATCCAGCAAACGGGGCAATCCGGCAAGAGCAAATGTCAAGGCAATCTAGTGGTAAAGCGCTGGGACATAAATGAAAAAAAAAAAAAAGCTACGGCTTCTGTTTCATTATGGTCCGGATACAGACAGAAGCCTGACATTATTGAAAAGGGGAAGAGAAAATTTCCGGATCTCAGTTAGTTCCCAGATAGAGTAACGGATGAAGAAATCCCGAAGATATAATGAAAAGTCTCCGTTGCATGTATCCAGATACTCTCATTTTAGATATCGATTAATATAGATGGTCATTGGTGGAGTCGGCAATTTGCAGCGCTCTTAAAACTTCATTTGTTCGGCTATGAAATGTTCTGAAACATTCTATTTTACTTAATGGAATTCTTTTCGAAAAAAGCTTAATGGCATCAAGTGACATGTTTACTACAGAATTAAGGAGTAATGCAGTTAATTCATGAAAGGTTAATTTAATTAGAAGCTGTCCGAAACTCATTGAAAATTGATCATTAGTAATTATCCTTCTGCGTTATTTTATCTGCTTTTACCGCATTACTTTGCCTTTAGATTGGCATTTGAATTGTTTTCTCAGTTGTAAAGTAGAAAACAATATAAAATCATTTATTAGAAACTTTTTCTGATTCATTTTAAGCAAAATTAAATTCTGAAATCTGAATAAATAATGAATGAAAAACTTTCTATACTTTCATTACAAATTAAAATTATTGCTTTTTCACCATTAAAAAACAACAACAATAATACTGCTTACTTCGTAGAATTCCATCCACTTGAATGTTTATGATTTCCATATCTCAAATATATTTTTCAAATGTTCTTCCATTAAATGAGAATTTTTAAGTGCTTCCATAACGTTTGTTTCAGCAAATATATTTAAAATCATTCTTAATTTGAAATACTGCACATACGAACAATTATTTTTCTTCTGTTAATTACTTGAAAACTTTTAGAATTAAATGAATATTATTTACTGCGAATCAGTGATGCCAGATAAAAAAAAAAAAAAAATAATTAATCTGATGTTTTTTGAAAATCGTCAGCATTTATGAAGTTGAAATTCACAAATTTTTAAAATCTTTTAAGATTTAGTTTGAAGAATAATTTTAAAATTGTAATTTTAATCAGGCAGTATCAAATATTAAAAATTATTCATTTATTAAATTTGACGTAAATAATACAAAATATTCAAAATGAAACAGTTCATTTTATTAATGCAAATAAAATAAAATAAAAATTCAATGCAACATTTTTATTCTTTTATTATTTATACAATTATCGTTTGGCAACAAGTAATATTAGCTTGATTACAGCTTAAAGAACTAGATATTCTGTGTTCTTAATCTTTTTAAAAATTTTATATGAGTTTTTATCCACTATTATCATGAATTATGTGTTACTTTCTCTTCCTTTCTTCTCTCATCGCAGTTTCACGGGTTTTTGGAAAATACTTTTTGGAACCATTTATAGTAAGTTCCCATTATATTTTTTTGACTTCTGAATATTTTTAAATATAATAAATTTTGATGAAAGTAAATATTGCTAGAAACATCAATGATCACTAAAGTGTAATTTATTTACTAAGTCATGATAACCTAAATTTGTACAACAAATATTTTTTATTTTATTTTAAAAAGTGAGTTAGTTAAAAATAAATTTTTCTGTTTGCATCTTCAATAATATAATAAAAGGAAACAGTTTTCTACATATAAAATTTTTATAAAGAATTTTCTAAACCTTTTTATAACTGACAATCTGTCACATTTTTAAACATGATTATTCATCCGAGACATGCGTTTTGAACATGCAAAGTTTGGAAAGGTATATTTTTGATGAAAACTTTATGAAAGTGTAAAATTTTTTTTTCAAAATTCAATATCAACTCTGGCATTTTTAGATTTGGCCGTATTCCATCTCGTAAATTAAAAATGAATTTTTCATGCTTTATAACTGCAGATCATAAATATGTCTTTTGGTCTGCAGTGAAATCATTTCATATGATGTCACTATCACATTATATATAAAATTGTGAGTATCATATAAAATCTGACTGTGTATTTTCTTACAATGTGATGTCACATCACATAGTCTTTCTTAAATGTCTATGCTGTAATTTCACTTTTATTATTATATGTGTAATTTGCATGTTGAAAAAATCTTCGAAAAGTTCTTTAGAGAGCATCTCTGGGCCTAATACAACCATATCAGCACGTAGTTACTTCTTGCGTAATAGGTGCTCACTAAGAAAGTTAATTTCAAAAAATTACTTAAATTTTTAATTAATAAATTTTCCTTAATAATTTCGAAGAGTATAGCTATACACAAACCCTTTTGCCTCACTTTAAAACTCAAAAGAAAACGTTTCATTTGCATCAATGTTATTGATATTATTATCAATATTAATATCAATTTTTATCTGTAATTTCAAAATATTTTTAAGTATAATTTTTTTTCAACAGTATATTATCAAGCTATGATATTCAGAATGAAGTTCCGAGTTTCCTTTAATTTTTTAAACAATTATTAGACAGTTATGTGGGTGATATTTTTTTTCCCTAACAATAATTCAGTGTTTCAATGCAAAATATATAATGTAATATAGTTCGAAATAGTAATAAGATATAGAGAAACTAAAACGGAATCAGATGCTCTAAAACATTTATAGAATTTCAAAGTTCAATAAAAAAGAGACAATAAGCACTATCGATCTCGGGAGTTTTAATTGTGCACGACCTCAAATATTAATTTATCAGCTTTTATTGGTCTAATTAAAATAATTTTCAGAAAAGACAAGTTTTTTTTTTTCTTCATTTTCTTAGTCCTCCTTCTCAAAGTGGTTTGAAGACAAAGAGACAAAACAAATCCATCGCATTTAATTTGATGAGAGATAAGAAGTAATAAGGTTTTAAGCATAGCTAGAAATAAAAGCTGTCTGATAGAGATGGTAAATAATGTAATGTTGTCTAATGCAGTATAATGTAAATCTGCTAATATATTAATTTTAGTGTAAATTGTAATATAAGATTATTCGAAGGCTTGTTAAAATCACATTGAGTAACAAAAAATAAATTGAAAAGACTTTGGAAAATATATTTTAAAAGTTCAAAAATCAAAATCCACGAATTACAGAGAGAAACGCAGTCATAACATTTAAAATCCTTATCATCTGTACGAGAAAGAAGAAAATTTGCCACTAGCATGCGAATTCGTAAGTCCCAGTTGAAACTGTGCCACCATTATTTTTGTGCCACCACGCCTATTTACCATTAGAGCACAGTAATGAAACTTTTGAATTTTCATTCAAATTTTTAAAATTCTTCGATTGATCGTGGAAATGAGTTTCTTAATTACGCAACAAATTTTATAATCAGGTGAAATCTTAATTGAATTTCACTGTCCTTAAAATGAAGTTCGCAGTAAAAGTAAAAAAAAAAAAAAAAAAATCGATATTTAAGTTTTTAAAGGCTAACAAGAATTTAAAGCTAACAAATATCTTAATTATGAAGAAAATTAAAGTTTATATGACAGAGATTCATAACTTTTAACGCATTTATATCATTTCTAATAACAATTGTACTTTCATAGATAAAATGTTATGTAACTCTCACATAATATGTAATTATATCCAAGATTATAATATCATAAATAGTACTGTCGACACTTCTGAAAATCGCAGACTACGTCAGATGTGTCTGACATATGTGTATTTTCAACTTCTTTAAGCCTGGTTTGACCTCAATCCCGGTCATTTTGAACTGATTTAATTTTTGCTCCCGCCCGCAGTGGAAGATCAGCTTAATCCGATTTAACGCATTTCACGGTAATAAGAAACCAGTGGCCATGAACGCATTCTCATTTATTCAATCCTTTCTGTGAAGAAACGATTTCCTCACAGAAAAGTAATGGCAGCATAAATTGCAGTATTACTTTTAAATCAGATCTTGTTTTGAAGTCTAATATGGATTTACGAAATGTATCGGTGATAAAAAAATGATTTGTAGAAAGTATCAACTAGGATAAAAAAATAAAATACGAATGAAAGCAAATTATCTTCTTCTAACACCGTGAAATTTCATTAAAAACATCAGATGACTTTTAATTTCTTTCTTGAATCTGTTTAATTTCCTAAATTAATGCATTAAGAAAATATTTTTTTTAATATTAATATACAAATCTATAGACTTTAATAATAGGTGTAAATTGTTTGAAGCGATATGTGTAGTGAGGAAATCGTTCAAAATGATCAACAGAGCAGACCGTTGGGCTCAACATCAACAAATTTAGCAGGTATTTATTTCTTGACGAGTATTAATGTTCAATAAGAAAACGATTCTAATTAGTCTTTTGATGGAAACCTATTAAAATTTTGCAATAACCTCAGAGTATATTATTGTACAAAATTTCTTTTTATATGTCTTTAAAATTAAAAAAATCATCTCTTCAGTGATAACAGTTTCATTTTCGTACAATTTTTCTTTAATTTTAATTAATTCTTTATCATTTTATTCTCACCAGCGTTGCGAATATGTATTATTTATATGCTCATTGCCATTGCCATAATTAAGAATAAAATTAAAAAAAATAATATAAAGAGAAATGAATTTTGTCTAAAATATTATAACTCAAAACTTTTAAATTAAATAGAGATTTAATAAATGGTATACTATAAAATATTTTTCGAAAATGATTTTTGCATAATATTAAACTGTTACAATTTTTGAAATATGTTTAAGTATATTTTATAATAATATTTTTCGTTACTTTATCTATATTTATGCTATTCATCTATATTAAGTTAATCATTCGAAGGTCTCTTTAGAGAATATTAACATCACCATGCTTTTGCTTTAAATAGTTGAAATTTGGAAAAAAAAAAATTCGTGTTAATACGTGTAGTAAGTATTTTAAAATCAATCGCTAATACATAAGGGAGTGGATATTTAATTCTACAGTATTGTTTACTGACCAATGAGAAACATGTGTTGAAAGTTTTACTAAAATCGTTCTATCAGGAACTATACTAGAACAAATTTATATACACATTAACATACATATATACGGTAATTTTTATAGATAACAATTTTAATTTCGAAAAATACATGTTATGAATTGACAATAAGCAACATTTAATTTTCAATTCCCTTGTTATTTCTTTTGCAATTTTTATTTTCATTGATTGAATGATTTTATTAGATTATGTTTTTAAAATCCAAATTGCATACGTTTTTATTTTGGATATATAAAATATATAAAAAAATAACCGTAATCTTCCGAAATTCCGCAAATAGAACTGAAGAATAGCGACGATTCAGATTTCCCCGAGTCTGGAAAAACTGATTTTAGAATTGTATTTTCTTACCTTTGCGTGTGTTAACAAATAATTCAAACAGCTAAAAGCTATATGGTTGGGAACTAACTTTAAATAACCTTTTGTCTTAGTACTAAAACAGTAATTAGAACCAAATTCTTCATAGTAAACAAATGTTTTTCTTATAAACATAATCAGTTTTCTATATTATTGTAAGAAATAACGCAGAAAAAAACCAAGTCAGTTGTCCGTTATGTTAAACTAACAAAATATATATGCTTTTAATCAATTATCCATTTACCAAAAAATTATAGTGAATATATTACGTACTTTATGCCCAAAATTATCTCGGAAAAGATAAAAATATTAAAAAAATATCTGAAAAATATCAAATATAATATAAATACTTAAAAATCTTAAAATAATTCTATTAAAAGTATATTAATCTATGTCTCTTTTTATATCCCTGCTTTTTTTTTTATCAAGAATGCATGGCATTAAAATATATATTTCTTTAAAAATAAATTATCAATCGTTTTGTTTTATGAACATAAAAGCGTATAACTAACTTGGTTTTTTTTCTTTTATCAGTTCATCAATTTGTCCATGAGTTTTATTCAAATCATAGTTATCATTCTGTCTCTGATCCAATTTCTACAGAAACAAATGCAGATATTTTATCAAAAGAATTTTGTTATTACCCTAAGGGTAAATTGAACCGGGAATTCTTTTGAAATATGTTAAAAATATTTGTTGATTTATTAAATTTCCTGTTACTGTTATCAATATGATTTTTTAAAAAATTTTTAGTTATTAGAATAAGTTGCGGATAGTTCTTGAAACACTTCTTATTCGTATAATGTATTTTACACTGAAGAACTGATATATAATTAAAATCAAATTTTTTACGTGTATATCTTGAAAGTATTTGAATAAAAAAATGAAAAATATAAATTTTTAACAAGATATTATTATAGATTTAATTAATAATTATACTTGAAGATTATTTTTGATACATTTAAAATTTAGGTTTAAAATTAACGTATCAAAGGAATCACGTTTGCATTTCACTTTCAAACAATTTTTATAAATCGTAATTAAAGTATTGTATGTTTTTAAAATTCAATTTTCTTTATCTTTGGTTTTTACTCGAAAAGCATTTCATAAAATAATATTATTAAACAGAATATTTGAAAGATAACTTCTAAACACTTACAGTTAAATTATGCACACCTCTTCAAATTATTACAAATAAATAATAAACCGAAGTTTTTGAATAACAACAACCCGTAATATATAATAGAAAATATTGTTATCTTAAAAAAAACTTTACTTTTTTATGCATGTCTTCCTTTCGGACATCTACATTTCCTGAGTCAGAGAAATATATTTTTAAAATTATGTCAGTCTCTCTATCAGATTACCAACAAGATGACTCAAAACGTTGATGAGTTACAAACATGATATTTGGTGAAGCCTTTTTCACTACGTTTACAGATTTCTAGCAAATTTTGGACGAAAGATCCCGATGAGAAGTTTACCTATTCGTCCATCTATATCCATAAGAACATAATAACTCAAAAACACAAATTATCAGAAGGTTAAAATTAAGCTTATAGATTTATCAATATAATTGTCGATTTGTATCAAATTCTGTAACGAATCTGTCAAAGGGTTGACTGTCTATCGGTGTGTATGTTTGGGAGTATGCAAGTACTCGGAAATGCAGCGACTTAAACAACTGAAATTTGGGATGCAGTCTTGTCAGAAGTAGATCTAGATAAAATTTTGGACCCAATCAGCGGAAAGGAAATCTAAAATCTACGCTCAGTTATATTCAGAATCTACTCTAAATGCATCGAAATATGTGAACATGCGATAAACATCGACGGAAAAAATACTCTCACTTAAAGTTTTTTTTTAAATATGCTATAAAAGACTTTGCTTTTGCTCTACTTTTTAATCATAATTTCCGTAAATTTCAGAAACTCACGAGGAGAAAAAATTATATCTTGTGAATTCTTCATTTAAAAATTTTTCCATTACTTTTATATATTTATTTTTTGATGATATTTTTAGAAAGTCCTTGTAAGTTTCAATGCCATGTTTGCATGAAAATTTACGTACTGGGTGATGGAAAGCAGAAAGAGATTCTTTTATGTTGTGATTGATTGTTGTAACACAAACTCAGCAGAAAGTGTTTATACTACGTAAAAGACTGGACACGCCGTAAGCGAGCTTTCCAAAAATAGTCGCATTCATTAGCCGAGGAAAATTCCTCCGTTATCTTAGCTTGAGAGTTTTTCACAACTGATAGATTACTAAGTTTTCACAACAATCAAGTTAAACATGTAACATACTCACATTTTCGCAACTGTAAGAATGCAATTCGATTTTTTAATACATGGTAGCTATGATGCGGTTTGAATAACTATTTATTTAATGATTAAGGATATATAACAAAATTTTTTGATCACTTCATTAGAGTTCATCATAATGTAATTCTTTTAAAAATGATTAGAAGGAAAAGTAGCTTTTCAGCTTTTCTCAATGGAATTCTCTTTACATCTTTGCAATGGATTTCTCTTATCTTTTGAGAATGGATAGCTTTTACAATGGATTTCTCTTACTTTTTGGGAACATCTGAAGCACAATATTTATGGCCCCAAATCAGCTAAAATGCATGAAAACTGCCATTGGAAGAGAGCAAGACGAAATACCATTTGTTATTTGTTTGCTATTCTTTTGGTTGACAATATAGGCAACAACTGATCAATAACAACCAATATCATGAATGCTCTGACACCTGATTAAATTATTTTGAGCGATGAAACTCTGACCTAACTATTGTTAACTATTTTGCAGTTGTTACTGTGTGTTTGCCTTTTTGGATATTTCATGAAAGGACTATTATAAAAAAATGGAAACCTTTTTATTAATTACAATGTTCATGCACCTTTTTCTCAAGCAAACTTAAAAGGAAGTGAAAATATTGTAATTGCCAAAAAGTTCAATGAATCGCTACATTTTAAAATTCGAAAAAAAAGAAAATGTTTTCAAAAATCTATCTGTTATATTTAGATAGAGTAGCCTTTAAAAACTGCAATGGTAAAGTAGTTTAAAGTTTGATTTTCCTAAAGTAATCTTAGCATCAAAATTGATAATCAGAGCAAAATTTCATACACATATAAGATAAGCTAAGAGTTCTAAATTCATATTTGATTCACTTCGTTATACCACAAAGCTTGGTCCCAAATACGCCAAACAAAACACTCCAGGAGAGAAAATTCTTACTGGTTAGATGAATTTCATTACATCTGTTACCGAAAAAGATATAAAATTTTGATGTTGTAAGAAATTCGAGAATAATTTAGAAATAGAATTTAATTTCCTGTTATTTTAATCAAACCCTTTATTGTGAATGCAAGAGCAATTAGAAAAAATGCAAGAGAAAATATTCCGAAACGCTAGATTTTGAATAAAATTGATTAGCATAATTAATCTCATTCATTATTGCTGTCATTTTGATATTCAAGCTATAAACAAGGAAATGCGGTCAAATTGCTTTAGTGTTGTTTTAAAGTATACTTCTGAAACTTATTTTTCACTCTAATACTTCTATTCTGAAGCTTATTTTGATGCTAATAAATGCAACAAATGAAGCGCTGCAGTTACGGAAGATAAAGTCAAGGAGAAACAAAATTATATAGTATGTTAAATATATTCGTTTTTTATTGCAAACAATTTGTTATTTTTTTTATTTAAATACAAGGAAGATCTGGCTTAGTTATCAAGGATGAGAATGCTAAATAGATCAACGAAATTAATTCAATTTGAAAGGCAGACATTCTTATTACCTTACAATGACTGGAAAAATTGTAGTTTGTATGCAAGAATTTCATTGCTTGAATGAATATTTCTCGAAGAAGGTATGAATTGAGTTGTATTGAATTTCGAAGGTTTATGTCACAAGAAGCAGAAACAGAAGTGTCTGCATAGGATTTTTCTGAGACTCTTCGAAGGACTTCCCAAATTCGAAATATGGTTTAACCGAAGCTCTTCCGTGTAGGAGGACCGAGAGCAAGTTAAACATTTTCCTGGTCTTGTGAAAAAAAAATCCTTGAAAATGGGTGTGCCGAGTTCATGTCATCTGATCAAAATTACGAAAGTAATTACTAAATATTCTTCATGCTACTTTAAAATAGGATATAAACAAAATTAATTAATTTTTGTACGAAATGCAAAGTAAGATTAAAAAGTGCAAATGAAAATCAAATAAATTTCAAGAAATTAATAAACAATTGTGTTTAAAATAATGTTTTCATGAACTCAAACTAGGGCATAAAAGAAAATTAGACTTCAAAGAAAATTAGACTTAGATTGCATTCTGTCAATAGAATTATAAAATAACAAGCAATTAAATACGTACAAATATCATAAAAATATCCTTTATTGATTATTTAAACCTCTAAAGAAGAACCGAACCTGATCTAGAAATTTAAGTTTTAAATAATAAAAGTTTAAGAATTCTTCCCTTAAACTCATATTAAATATTTTTAAAAGCCATTCGTAACGAAAAATACATTGAATCATTTGAATAATTTATATAGCGAACAATTTTTAAATGTTTTCCACTTTCTACATTCAAATAAATACATTAAACGAGAATCAAAATAAAAATTATTCATGTCTGGTAAATTGTCTTCGCAAACAAATGAAAACGGATTCCGCTAGCGAAGAAGAAAGCAAAGACCTAAACTAATGTTTTGTATCGCCATCTATCGTTGACTCACGTAGCTAAGACAATAAATGAATCGTGCTTAGAATTTGATTATCGCAATGTTTACAGTGAAAAGACTCCAAAAAAGCAAAAGGAAATCCTGTTTCAAACATAGTGAAGCATCAATCTTGGAAAACTTTGTTAGATAAAAGAGAAAATCCATGCCACCATGCTGGCTGTGCGTAATGAGGTCTCTTCAGATTTGGAAGGGATCCATGAACGCTAATGGCGGAGAAACCTTTGTAGCGGAACTCGGTTCATTTACTTCTTATGAATTTGACTTATTAAGTGAAATGACGATTTTCTATTTTTGAAAATTTCTTTGAAGTTAGAGATATTGATTTTTCATGGGAAAGATTAATGAATGAGCTATGATTAATCTTTATCTAATTTGTTCTTGAAGTGTAGAAGAAAAAATGGGATTCTAGAGTTATAGTAGCATATTTTCAGACTCCCCTTGACATATTTATCGTTCAAAAATAAAATGAATTGTCTTTTTTTTTATTTTTCAATCATTTGCCTACAGAAAACACATTGGCGCCAGTTCTCTATAGCTCTTTGTTCTTCCCGTCGCTTCACCACTGGCTTTGATCGAGGGAAATGGCAAAATTTTGAGATTCATGTTTCTTTTCATCAATAGACATTTCATTAAATATGCATTACCAAACCTAAATTATAGAGAAATATTTTGCTAGTACAGTATATATAAATAACGCTTTTATAAGGAAAAGAAACAAGAAGAATTCGGTTTTTCCCGCTCTTAAGATGAATTAAATCTGCTTCCTTCTAAATTTAATATATAATAAAAAATAATTATTTATGTTTTATTCAAATTTAGAATGAACAGTTGAAGAACAGACATTAAATGCCTCATTAAATTTCAGATATTGGGGAAAGGGTAAACTTCCAATAGCTTTGCAATTACAGATCTTGAGCCATTTTAGGACATCAGTGTAGGGTGTATCAGGGTGTATCAGTGTAGGGTGTATCCCATTTCCATTTACTTTCTCCAAATCCCATGAATCAATTTGATTTCACGTATTTGTCAATCTGGACCACAGAAAAAGATTCAGCATATAAAAGCTATTTTTTTAAAAAAAAGTTTTATCAGCAGATTTGCTGAATTAAATACATCTAACATTTGATTGAAATTGAACCACAGAAAAAGGATTTATATTCGAAGGATGGTCTATAGATTTTACTATAAACAAATAGTTTGAAATAATATAGAAGATAAAAAAGTGCCACACTGTGAACATTCTCCTTTGAAAATTTTTAATATAGGAGTATATTTTAACAAATGAGCCATCTATAAAGTGTATTTTAATAAATAAAAATGTCCTTTTTTATTTATTAAAATACATTTTAATAAATAAAATAAGAATTTTTTTTTGAGTTCATGAAATATTCCAAATTTTCAAAATCCATGACCATTAGAGGGGGACTCAGATTGACTTCACGCTTTGATCAAAAAAAAGTAATGTTCTCAAAAATTCCAGAATTAAGTGTGCGAAATTTTCTGTTAACTTCTGTTGAATATTCGGTTGTGTAGATGTTGACTATAAAGATAAATGTTCATTTTTCAAAGTATAATTAATGATGATGTTCTGTATGTATTATGTTTGATTCATTTGATAATAAAAAGAAATTTGACCATTTTATGAAGAAAAATGCTGTTGAAAGATTCCTTTTAACCCAGATTTTATGAATAGTTTAACTTGAGTAGTTTACAATCTTATATACCATTATTTATCATGTAATAAAACAGGAAGGAAAGGAAGAAAAATCATAAAAGATTGAATAACAAATCTTTAATCTTTTCAACCTTCCCCTTTGGAACTTTTTTTGACAAAATCGGGTCATCAAAATTTGCTGCTTATTTGTCGCAATGCGCTAAGTCACACTGGACCACTGCCAACTCTGAAATATAAAATGAGGTTTCGATATGCTCTAACTCTTTCACACGAATACACGACGTTGGAGACATATTCTTGGATTTCAGGGAGTACACCCCCAAAAAGTCGACGAAGATTCATTGAGAAATTTTATTTTATTTTGAGATCTCATTTTCTAACGTAAATAAGTAGGTTCTTTCCCCCTTTCGTTGTAAATGGCGTAAGAACAAGATAAGATAAGAATCTACAAATTGGAATTTCTGTAAATGGCTTTTAGTACAATTTAGAAGAAGGGCAAGGAAAATAGTAATTTTAGTGCGAGTTAAATGTAATATTTGAATGCCAATGCAGAGCTGAAGAAAAAAACATTCGATACAAAATTAATTAAAATTAAAATAGAATGAGCTTTAAAATGAAGAATATATAAAAGCTCGAATTAATTTAGCTTTAAAAAATGAAAGAAAAAAATAGTACTAATTAATTCAGATTATACAAAAAAAATTTCAACCTTTTAAATTGAATAGTATAATTTGCCTTCAGTTGTGAGAACTACATTTAGGGTGAAATATTTGAATAATACCTAGAACTGGAAGAAAAATATGTTTTAATTTAATTTAAAAATACAAAATGAGTCTAGCTTTTCAAAATGAATAATTTTAATTGCTCTAAAATAGAAAGAAAGATAAGCATAAGTTATTAAAAAAGATAAGCATTCTATTTTAATAACTGTTGGATGGGAGATTTTATTATCAAAGTTTATTACCAATTGAATTATAGAAGTTTAATAACTCAGATAAATAAACACAAATTTACAATCTTGTCAGACATTTTATAATTCTAATTAATAACTGCAATGTTTTTTTCAAACTTATTTTATACAAAATTTATGTTTTCTCATAATCAATCAATTGCCAGAAATGATTTTCTGGTAATCCAATGACTCAATCATTTGTCAAACTTGAAACTACTAGAGTACTACAATCTTCTGACAGCGGAATACCATATGAACCTATCAGGATTGCTCATATAGGATAATTTACAAGCATGAGGACTGATTGAACTTTCAGAATTCTATAACCGGTGAAACTTACATGAATTCACAACAGGAATTTGAGCCTGGAACAAAATGTGACATCATGACTGCGTCTCAGATGAATAAAGAGTATTTTCAACAGAATTGAGCAAGAATATTAGGATCATTGCGGTAGAAACATTTGAGAGGCAGTGTTTAATTCTTATCACTCGTTTCAAATTTCATTCTAATAATAATTCATAATAATAATTCTTAGTAGTACTTTTCACAAAAAAAATGTTCATTGCAGACATATTTTAATTAGACGACAGCTAATTATTTTTCAGAAAAATATATAGCGCCTGTTGTGTTTATCTTTATAAAAATTCTATTTAAAATTTATTTACTGTAGCAAAAATGATTATTCTAATTATTTCCTCAAAATGAGCTTCATTATGATGTTTTAGAAGAAAGAGAATATTACAAATTTTAATTTGGATCATATTCTGTATTAAATTATGATTACTGAAACTATTTTAAGAAGTTTATTATAGATTTATTCAACGAATAATAGATGAAAGAGACCCAGAAATAAATCAAATAAATTAAAAACCATCTTACGAATTTTAGAAATTTTAATGCTATTCCTTTTAGAAGGAATGCACAATTAATACACAATATTTATTGTAGAATGCTTTTGTAATTTTCTCTACTAAATGTTTATATATATCTGAATACCACTATCTCTTTTAAGTATAATACAAACAAGTGCAATGATAGATCAATGTATATATTTTTATTTGTAAAAGATACCTGATTGAATTTGCTAAAAGTGATTTGCCAAATACACTGAAGTCTTAATTACTTTATTTATTACCTTATTACAAATAGTTTGATAATTATTTCGATATAAGTTTCGTCTGTGATGCAAAAATAACATTTTAATCTTTAAGTTTTGATTCATTAAACTGCAGAATAAATTCTTTTTTATCTCATCAAAATTTGGCGTGAAAAGGGAAGTCTAGACTTTGGGATTTCTTTTACATTTTATTTCACAGATTTGCCGCAAAGGAAAAATAAACCTTAATTATATTTTTATCTAGCTTTTAGCATTTTTAAATTGTAGCATACACAGACACATAAGCAGACATATTGATGGATAATCAAACGAGTGATAAATGTAGTTCAAAATCTGATTTATAATATAACAAATATTTAACATATAACATTTATATAACAAATTTATAATTCTAATGATAATACTTTGTATGAAATTTTATCCGTTTTGCTTGCGGCTTCAAAAACATTCATGTAATTCGTGATTAAATGAACTTTTTGAATATAGTTACGATAGTTAGTTACATAGTTATTTTTTTAAATTGTGTATATCCATTAACATCTAGCTATAATATTTTTTATACATGTTTTATATTTCTATACTACATCTATTTCTATTTCTATACTTCATATATAAGAAATATAAAAATGAATAAAAACATAGTAACAGCGTGAGGCACAGAAGTGAGAAAAATAGTATGCCATTAATAAAATTCAATTATATAATTAAATTCAGTTCTATAAATGTAATAGATTGCTTTGAATTGGAATAAGACATTCTTAAGTCTCTAGTTTCGGGTAATGCATGGTTTAACTGCTTCCAATTCTACTTAAAATTATTTTTCTCCTTATTTTAGACATAATTTTAGATTTCCAGTGCAATAATATTAATATGCCTTTTTTTGTAAGTTACTTAGCAGATCTTGATGCATAAGATTTTGCCCGATCTTTCTTTGCGAAAACTATTGAATGAAAATTCTAAGGACTAGAACTTAAAAACAAGAATAAACAGTAAAGAAGGGTATTCTAAAAGTCTCTATCAATCCCTTATAAAAATGGATAAATCTTACAGAAAACCACAGAGAGTTTCTTCAAGTAAATTACAGCAGACAGGAACGCAGATGCTACAGAAATGCTTCAGTTTTTCCTTTTGATCTTGAAAGCTTTCATAGGAATTTTTAAAAAAGATTTCTTCTGACTTCTCTTCCTTTACACATAAATAAATTGATTTCATATTTCTCACAAATGCGCTTGCAAATTCTAAAAAACGAAACTGATAGAGAATCTAAATCAATATTGGACTCGATATGTATTTATGGTCGCCATTATTTCTATTTACATCTCTTCGATTTTACATTATGAGTTTGAAAAACATTTCCAACAGATAAGAGGTACGGTTTTCTTTTGCTTAAAATTTGAAGTCCTATACAGGCAAGTGTTAGAAATATTTTCTATTTTCAAAGAAAAAAATTCTTTTGAGACCTTATTTGTGGAAGTAAAATTTTATCTCGGAAAATATTTGGATCGAAATATACAGACGTTGCGGAGAAATTGAATGTTGTTTGGAGCAAACATGTTTATTCACCATGAATATATATAGGATGAATAGGAATATATTTTATTTATGTAGGACGCATTTGTTCTACAAGAAATACTATTCCTTTTCACCAAAACTGATTTTAAATTTAGATTTTTCTCTTGAAACTGGTAACCAGTTTTATAAATAATGATGGACTAAAGAAAATTTTAATAAAATGTGCAAAATCTATGGAGTTCAATGTACTGATGTAAACTAAATTAATATAAAAAAGTTCAAATTTCAAAATGTTTTATGTTTTAATTTTCTAAATTTATTACATTAAATTTTAATTTTTTACTTCAAATATTTATGTGCACTAAACGTTAATTCTGAAAAAGGATAAAGTCATACACTTACTCTAGAAATCTAAGACTTTTTTGAAATTTATTTTTAATCTTATTTTCCATATGTTATAATTATAATATGCCAATGAATAATTATAATCTGCCAATTAATGCCCTTTCGGGAAAAATGATCTCTCCTACGACCCTTTGATCCCACAGCCAAAACTTTATAATCAAACTACACGACCTATAGGTTATTGACGAATGACTTCAAATTGTGAATAGTGGTCATACTATGAGAATCAATTTGAATTGGCATTTCACTTTCCAAATTTTGACTACATGCTAAACCGTCGATATCTCACATATGAATGTACCTAAAGGTCTTTACAAATTTTAAAAGAATTCTGAAGCAAGTAATTTTTGTAACAGAACATGGAATCGGAAATGCCGGGGAGGAGTTTAAAAGTGAATTTTATTTAATGAATGAAATAAAAGAAAAGGATATATGAAATAAAATGTACAACGCATATTTAATGGAATGCAGATTTATAACAGCATAATAACGTTATAAATAACTACATGCGAAGCTTATATTGTTTCAGATGGTAAGTCCTTTGAACACTTATATCATGTAATTAAAATTTGTTTTGGTACAATAAATACATCGTATTGGTTATTCTATATCAGTAAAAATGCGTATGAAGTTTAATGCTGCCATTAATATAATGTGGTGTTATGCGATTGAGAATATCTATTCCATTTAATTTGTTTATATTCTAATTCAGTTCAGTCAGTGGTTGGTTCTGGCTATTTACTGAGCATAATGATGCTGTGGGATTGCGTTACCATCACTCTTATGGTGTGATGTACCTCGAGTGACAGGAACTATACCATGGTAAGCCACAGCTTCAGTTCTTGTCTTCGAGCTTTCATGAGAACGGTAATTTATCTATCCCTGTTAGTTCTTTTAGAAGAGTGGTGATAATTCTTTCGTCACCTTACTAATTTCAGTAGCAAATCAGCCAATATAACTGGAAACACCTTTATATTTTTGCTCACAATTCTATTATAAAAATGATTTATTATTGCATACTTTTCATTTACTCATTTTAATTTATAAATAACTTTTTGGGACACTCTATACAGAGCACTGAAAGCAAAACCGCGATTTCCGAATCGAATCGGAAACTATAATAAAAGCATAGTGGCTAATTATTGAGCAGATTTATGATAAATCTTGCTTGTGCAGAATTTTCAAGTCGAAGCTTTTTTATTCATCTTTGAGAATTAATCACATAATAAAGAATTTGACGCAAATATTCATTGCTTATTAACTTATGGAGCAGATTTCTCAACAATTAGTATTCATTATTTCTTCAACATTCTGATTCAACATTTCAAGATTTTATTGCTTAAAATTACAAAACACTCCTCATTAAAATGGTAAAAGGAATTCTGATGAGTTTTCACTTATATCAACTATGAAATATGACCAGAAATATTTTTAAAAAATTTTTGTCATTCACTTCAAGCATTTATTGAAATAATATGCAAAAAGAACTGCATTACAAAATTTCTCAATGTTACGCAAATAAATTTGATAAAATAAATTCTATTGCAGATTCAAAGTTAAAATATGTGATGATTTATGCAAACACATTGTTTAAATCAAAGCAAATTTCAAAAATTGAATCAGACTAAAATTCAGTTGACACGTTAACCACGTACTCGTTTTATAGTTGCTCCTGATAACGAACTGCCAAAGAACTAAACTGTTTTGTACTACTTTTTCTTTTATCTTGCATCACGAAAGATAACAAATCTGAAAATTATTTACTAACTGGCCTGTACTAGTAGCTGCTGAAATTATCTACAGTATGAAAATTTAAAATGTCTCTCTGAATTTCAAGATCATTGCGAAACAAAGAATTTATTACTTATTCTACATATGATATAAATAAGGGAATTAGTATTCTTGACGCGAAGGGGTTGTTTGAAGGACATCGCTTTGTTTCAATTTTTTCTGAAAATATGCTCCGATTTTTGCTGAAGAAAACTTCTGTGGTAAGGGTCGCGAATAAGAAAAAAAAAATATTAAGAAGCACTGAAACATAATTTCTAGATCTGAAACCAAAGGAAATGGTATTCTCAAAACTTTCGCGCATGCTCTCTGATAAAGGTATATCTCCATTCTTGAAAAAATTATTTGTCTTGAGTTAAGTTAGGCAGTGAATCCGTTGTATAGCATTGTCGAATTATAGGTCTTTGTCACGAATCTAGGGATTTCACTGATCTATAGTGTGATCCTTGGCGATTTTTAGTAGCAGTTCTTCCCTGGCATTCGGTGAACAGCAACCGAAAATCGAAATTATGTTTTAGATTTATTTTATCCTACCGTTTGAAACCAAAATTTGACAGAATCACAATTATAAACAGAAAATTTTATATCAGCTTTCATATATTTAAGTCATTACTTTTTAGATTGTAAAAGTATAGACTGATAAACGGTCAATACTTGATGTTTTTTATTCCAAAGTAAATAGATGGGCCTTTATATTTAGACGTTAAATTATTACTATTATGACAACTGGGCGGACAGACTTCTTTTTAAAAGATTTCGCTCAAAATTTGATAGAAGTCTATAAATTCGGTGTAACGAATATATACCAGATTTCAACTGCCTAATTCAAAACATATTTTAATTATCGAGTCACAGACCAACCGATAGATAAACGAACAGATATAACGCCATAAATGGGCATATCGAACTCGAGGAGACCTGAAAGGTTTAGATTCGACAAAATCTCGAGTTGGAATGTTTTTGACGATTACAATATTTTGTATACTAGAAAATAAAAAAAAATTCGGAACGGCCTTTTTTGACAGAATTCCGATTAGGTATACTTTATTAGCCTAGATGAGCACTAGCACACATAAATGTCGTAAGTTAAACTAATGGAAACTTCTCCATAGATTTTTTTGTATATTTATACAATATGCTGCTTTCTGTGATGAGCGTTTTTTACATAATTAAGTCAATCGAAGTATTCTAAAATTCTCCTCTGTAACCTATTGGGTCAGAATTTAAAACAATATTTAATAATGTTTGCACCCAGATTACATGCCAAATTCATTTGTCAAGCAGGTTCCATTTTCCAGCTATGGTGTATAGAGAAATAGGCATATAGTAAATTGTCTGATGTACAAAATTTGAAACTATCACAACAGCCATTGTAATAATTTGCAAAATTTCTTATTCTTAGCTTCAGCTGTTCTTTCGGTTATTGCATTCATACACATAAAGGAAGATATACTTCCAAAAGTGGTTTTCTCGGATTCATGAAAGTCTTAGGTATTTAGATTCATTTAATTTTCATGCTGAATTATTTGCCGACTATAGTTCTTTCTTTTTTGCGCATATCGTGCACGAGAAAGCAAAAAGCATGTTTTGAGTAGAAGTCATAGAAAGTAATCGGAAGCAACGAAACCATATATGTACGTAGCCGACAATATGTTTTAATAACAAAGATTTCAAAAAGTTTTATGACATTTCTAGCTCAAGGTGGCATATTTCAGATTTATAAATAGAGAGCTTGCCTCAAAAATGTATGTTTTAGAATAATAGCAACGTTGGGAATAAAGGCAATGTGCGTGTTCTCTAGAGGATCCTTTATTGTTAGTAAGGGTCCAATGTCATCAAGTGTAGTTTGTTCCTTGGTGTTAGGTGGGGTTGCTCTTCGGCGGCCCCATCAAGTTTCCAGCATGGCCTCTGGCTAGGTATCGCACAGGTTTTTCGCATGACTGGGGTATCGTACAGTATAATGGCAATGTTCGTTTAGATATATCATCGTTTCGGACGAAAAAAAAATCAAATAAAGGTTTTATTAATTATGGGCGGATGATGATATTTGTAAGATTTATTGTATTTCAGAATCGACAGTAAATTTGGCGCTGTAAGACCAAAAATTAGCTCTTACGCAGTAAAACATAATCCAACCAGCAATCTCAATTTTAAGAAATATCTACTAACCAACTTAAGAAGCCTAATGAGATATCATGTACCTTCTGTCTAAATATTAAAATCATCTACTAGGTCAGATAATGGAAACTTCTAGAAAGGTTCTCTTTCTCTGTATTTTATTTAAGGTCTTTCTAGAGGATTTTTAAAAATAGGTCTTTTTGTTTTCCGCATATATAGAGTTACAAGTATTCTGAGAATAAGTCTCATCATCCTTTTACAACATATGCTACACTCAAACAACTATAATAAAACATCAAACATTCAAAGTAATAAATTCGAGTAATTTATTGGCCATCAAGATAGATAATTCAGACAATTTCTGTGTATAGAAATTTATAATACAATAATACACTAAGGCTGTCACACTCGTAAATATATATTGTTATGAATGTGTACTAAGAAAAAAAAGGGGGAAAATGTACTAGGTATCGATAAAATAAATACAATAAGAATGATTAGCTTCATATTTGTACGTTTTCATGTGCTCACGTGGTTGGTTGTTGATTCATCTGTTTTCAAACAGAAAGAAGTCTCCATCCTCTAGCAAAAATACAGATTTATATTTTATTATATATTCCCTCTATTCTACGGATTAAAAAATGTTTAGAAATCCATTTATTAAGCATGTTAAAATGTAGACATTTTTAAAAGGTCTGAACTAGTCTGAAGATCAAAACCAATGTCCTAAAATCATGAAGAACGAAAAACTATATAAAAAAAGAAATTATGCCATAATACGAATTAAAGAAAATTACTTTTTCTTTATATATTAAAAATTTAAAAGAATACTATGAGTATAATTGAAATTGCAATTTTATTGGAGTGTTCATAACACCGCTTTACTCTTTTACGAGTTTTACTTTGAAGTTACTTTTACTTTACAAGAATTTGTTAAATAAAAGTTATTTTTCTTATTTTATTTCACTAATAAAAGTATACTTTCTAGAAAATTAATTTCTGTTTTCGTACAGTTTTATTATTCAGAAAGAAATTACAATAAGATGTGCAATGGATTATTATAATCTTTACATAATCACTAAGTTTATTATCTTTCGAATCGTTTCAATGAAATTAAAAGAACTTTGTAATAAAAAAAATGCAGTTTTGGGGATGAAATATCAGAAAATCATTTTTAAGAATATTTTTTTCCTTGTCCTTTGATGACATATTTTTTAAAAACATCGGCAATAACCTTGATGAGATTATATACATACGCGTAAGAAAATAAACACAATTTTAAATGATTCAGTTAACAATTTTTGTGTACAACGCCACAGGACGCGAATGAAGGACAACATCACATTTTTACGGCTTAACTTGTAATGAGAATATTTTTTATCACGAATGAACACACTACTGTTATAAATAAAAGAAAATCCGCTCATGCCTTTTTGTCACACATTAGAATGTCTGTCATATACATAACACATTTATACTTTGAACATCTGACAAAAGCTTGCAAGATATTCGTTAAAGAATTAGTACAGCTTTGAGTTTATATAAAGGGTACTAGATATGCATTGCATTTCCCTCGAGAAACTTTTAAATGTAAAGATATGTATGAATCATACGGGAAATAATTTTTAAAAAAATAAAATAGGGACTCTAATAAATAGGGATTAAAATAAAATTCTTAATTGCGAAATCTTTTTTATCTGCTTAACTTTTTGAATACTAGTTTTTTTGTCGTAATAAGAATATTTTACGCAATATGTTATTAATAAAAAGAATGAATGTAAGTTCAAAACTTCATATTAACTCTTACTTTTTATTCCAAAACTTCAGATTTATTCTGTTCTGTTATATATTTTAAATTAATTCAGATTTTAAATTTATTTCGTTATCTATCACTGTAACATTTATTTTTTGTGTTATGACTACACTGCTAGCATTTAATAAAAAGTGTTTTAAAATTTTCTCTACATACTGAAATTTCATAGTGGATCTTATAAGTGAAAAAAGAAAACAAATAAGTGGTTAATTTAAAATAGTAATTTTACTCTGAAGTTTTTTTTTAAATGAAAGATTGAATCTTGAAAAATATTTTAACTCGAATATTCAAGGGAAGAAACTATTTCTAAAATTTATTTAAAACTGGTTATTTCGAAATAGAATGCAGTGAAACTTATAAAAAAAATTGACTCGAAATCAAACACAATTAGTGGAGTTAAACATTATCTGTAAAGGGAATGGAGCTGATGTACGTGTAAAGAATATTTATTACTAGAAATGCTATAAAGATGTATTTCATAGAAATAAGTTGCAATGAAATGATGACATAGACACTAGAAGAAATATATCTTTTATATTTATTTCGATTGGGAAATGAAATATTTCTAAACGTTCCTTTAAGCGTGATACTAGCTATGTGATATTTTATCCTATCACACTTGCTTTATATTATACAGTGTTTTCCAATCATTGGTTATTAAAATTACTTTCGAATAATTGCTTACTTTGAGGGTATTTTGTTTAGTCAGTTTATTGAAAATAAATGGCAAGAAATTAGACTAAGTAAATCTTTCATCTTTAAAATCGCAGCATTACACTTCAGATCATTTATACATTACTAACGTTTAAAAGTGACTAAATAGAAATTCTGGATTTATGAATTCTACTTGAGCTTTTTAAGAATACTTTCTTTATCTTTAGGAACGTTTATATAATGATATGCTCCAAAAATACCTCGCCTTTTTTTATTTAAAAACAATGCACGCTGAATTATTAAGGCATAATTTTATTTTAAATTTTTTTAATGACGTGTTACTGATTGTAACTTGAAAGATATTACTATCCATATTTGCAAAATAATACCCAAAACTCTTAAATATTTTGAGAAAGGCAAAACGACTATTAAGAATAAAAAATAAAATTAAGAATCTCAATATTGTTTCAGTAATTCTCTTTTTTATCGTAGAATTACCGCCCAATATATTTTTTTATGATGTAATTTTAAAACAGTAGAATATATGCCTATGCTGAATACCAGGCCTTTCCTATTTATCAAATGACATTCGTTATTATTAATATTAAAAGAAACAAAGTTCATTTAAAAATAATTTAAGAATTTGAAAGTTTCACCAAAATAGTTTTTCTTTTTCGTTTCCTAACTTAATGATTTTTTGAAATTGTAACAGTATTTTCTAATTGCACAGCACACGCTTATTGTCACTTTCATGTTTCTTTAAATGAGTATTTTTTGTCCAATTATGTAGAATAAATGAATCATTACATCATGCTAGTTATAATTTGCATGTTTTTGAAAATGCATTTAGATTAATATTATAGCACTTAAAGGAAATCCATACATTTTATAAAAACATTTTTAAAATTTTGAAGAAAGAGGTATTTTCCATTAAAGATATTTTCTCGTCTAAGTAAAATTATAGAACAAAATTTCGAAACTGTGATATATTTTCAAATCTTACAATATTTTTACTTGTGAAAAATTACATAGTGAATAAAAAAATAAGGAAAATGGCAGCATTTACATATTTTCGATCTTCACTTAAACCGGATAAATTTTTCTATATGGTAAAGAATGCATGTTATTACGATTAGGCTTCTCATCTTACCAACGCTTTAACTGAATTAATTAAAGTGTTAATATGAACACAATTCTTTTATTTTAAGCCCGATATTATTTTCAAAGACGTTTTTTATAGTTTAAATGTATGACATTGTACTTGCAATAATATATTTCAAAAAGGATTTTTCTATTACGATAATAATTCTTAACCGCTTAGCAGATATTTGGTGTAGTTATTACCATATATTATCATTATGAGACCAGTGAATAGTTTTTAAAAAAAGTGTGATATTATTTGCAAAGTTTGGATTACATTTTTACAATAATTTCATTGTTTCTATACTTCTTTTATACTAATATATTTGGCAACTTTTTTTTGTAGCTCTGATATTATTTTCAAATTGCAAAATACATGTTTACAACGATTTAAAAGATAATGCATCTCGTTCGAGATTACAAGCTACTGTAATCGTCAAAAGGAAAATAAAGCATAGTTTTAAAAATAGAAACTGAAACTTAGAATTTCTTCGCTCTACATCATATAAATTTCAGTGAAATTATCTCTAATGTAATAAAATGAAGAATGCATGGAACTTACCTATTTTGGCGAGGCATGCTATCGCTATCCAGAGTGAAATGATGAAAGGTGTAGAAATATGATGAAAGTCCACCGTGAAGATGGTGATGTGCTTTTTCCTTTCGAAGGATTCACTATCGTTTGATAGAAAATGTTCCACAGATCCCACGGAATGCGACTCGGCGCTATCTTCGTGCCCCGAAGTGGGAAGGAGGGTAAAACAGCAGACGAAAAGGAATGCTAACAAAAAGCGACTCATTTGGTCCTGCATACTAATTATTTTTGAAGCAAGGTATTTATCTATATATATTCTCTTTTAACCGTAGAAGTTTTTTTGAATGGTCACAATTAATCTTGCTGAATATAGATGATGTAAAAGTGCTTTTAGTTGAAAATTTTCTTAGCAAAAAATGGTCCCTTGTTGAAGCAAGTCTCTTAAGTCAGCTGCAAAATAGCACACTTTGTTGAAATATTTTTAAAAAAAAAGGTTTAAAATTAAATATAATGTAGCGAAAAAAATGGCTCAATGCAAAAGCGTTTGGACCAAGTCAGTTTTCTTTTAGAAATAAATGAAATGGACGTTTTCACGCTTTTTGGCAAGAATTTGGCAGTCCGAAATCTACCGAATAGAAGTTTTCCGCACGTTTTTGACCGCAGTAAAACTTTTCTAGTATTTATTATGAACAGTATTTCAAAACATTAGTAAAGTTTTCAAACTTTAAATCCAATTTTCATTCGAAATCTATACAGAATTCCAAGCTTTTCGTTAATAACTTGCAAATCAGTGTCCACTGATAACATTTTAATTTGCTTTCATCAATAAAATGGATGAAATTTATCTTTCTTCTCGGTATAATTTAAGATAGTTGAATATTCTGTCCAAAATTCTCTTCACATAAAACACCAGCTGTATAAATCAAATTCTAAGTCTCTGAAATAGCTATTTAAGTTTATTAGTTTTTCAATTACAAATTTTATAAAAGGCACTAACTTTTAGCCATTTTAACTTGTAAGCAACGGCAATAACTTCAGAAAGTCACGATCAGGATCACAACTTACGGACGGTAAAGTAAATTTAAATAACTGCTATGTCACATGGATAAATAATAAGTCACCCTCATGGGAAGTCGCAACCGCTGTGACTACAGTAATATCAGGACAGTCATGAATAAGTGTGTATCTCGCACCTCAGGTAACTTCCGTGCACCGCACTCGGTAAATTACTGAAGCTCTAATTTTTGCAATGCAACGTATAACGCTGCATCTTCCCGAATTCATCTTTTTCCGAGGAGTGGGGAGCTTTGAGATATAGGGCGCAGCACAGTCGCGCCTTCTTGCGTCATCGTGACGTCACAGTGGGCTGCGCCGAATCCGAATTTTGGTACGGTTGTGTATAAAGGGAGTCAACGGTATGAAATATTGTTATTTAAATACAATTTTGTACATATTGTTGTTGTTTTATTCCTATATTGTCACCTTAGCAAAAGTGAGCATTTGTGGGAAATTGAAAGGTGGAGAAAAGTGAAGTTCCCATTTGTTTGATCAATATATTGATTTCGAAAATAGCGTGTTTTGTCCAGAAAATGTGGTTTAGGTTATACTGCCTTTTGTAATTTCATTTCATTATTAGTAATTTAAAATAAATAAATAAATTATTTGATTAAAATTAATTTAAATAAATCGAAAAAACTTTTAAAGGGAATTTAATCTTATTAGATAGTTATTGAATAATAATAATTTTTCCCGTTAAGTCTGATGTTCAATAGAATTCAAATTATCCGGATAATTAACTAATTGAAGAAAAATATTATTTCTTTGGGGGAAAACCGCTTTCAAAGTAATAATTTAATGACTACAAAACAATGTGTTTATATAGTTTATATTTAATTACTGTATTAAAATATCTACGAATACATTGATCAAAATTATATCGCCATGTTTAATCATTTTTACCTGAGAAGATTTTGTTTGAGAATAATTGATGATCTGCATAGTTTGAATTAGGATAATTGGGATTTTAAGAGCAACATAAATTATATAGATTCCATCGCATATTTTCTCTTCTGAACTAAAATTAAGGGAAAAAAGATTCTTATTGTACCTAAATAAATAATCTGTGAATTATAATGCAAAAAATATCGAAATGTAGAAGAAAAGGAAATATGAGGATTTCGGAAAAGTATAAACAAATAAATTCATTTTCTAAACTCTAATTTAGAAATAATTCTGAAAAACGCATTAAAATTAGTGAAAATAGATAAAAAATTAGTGAATATCTCAAAATGTATAGCCATGATCGCTAAACTTAAAACATTGCTGATAAACGCTTACGATCTTACCCGGATCTCACTCCTGGATGATGGGCTTTAATACTTTAGCGGTCATTGAGACTTAGTTTCGTTTCGTTATATGTATGCTCCGTTTTGAAGAAACTATTCGGGTACAGGATTCATAACGCTGAAGCGTAGTTGTAAGACGAGGACAACATATAGGGCGAAATCTCTCTTATCATATTTCCGCACCACACCAGCAAAAAAATATTTAAATCTGAGGGATTCAAAGAACGCCAGTCCCATTTATGTGGCAGTTCTTCGTTTAAATGAATTTAGAACCAAGAACTCTCCAATTCCAAAACCTTACCCATCAGGCATTTGATCCTTCCTCCAAGACGGTGAAGCCCAACTTTAAAATGAAGTAGTTCATTTACAAAGAAAATGAAATTTATTACTCCGAATGAACATGAATCTTTCTTGTGTTTTGATAAAAATTCCTATTTTCTAGGCAAATATGGCTAATTCTGGATTCGCTACATGTATCTTTGCAGCACAACAATCACAACAGTACATTGTAAACCTTTCAATCAAATTTCATTATTTAGTTGTTAAAATTTCTAAATATGCCTGCTTTTTCATAATAGCTTACAATATTCACCACTAAGAGTTTAGTTTAGTTATATTTACATCCCGTTTCAAAGAAACATTAGGGCTATTTCGGAACGGACCTCGTAATTTTGAACCGCGGTCAGATGAGGAGGATGACACCTGAGCTGACATTCACCTCTTCAAACTTCCACACTACGCTAAGGGGGTGGACATTTAGCCCCGCTTACATTGATTCTTCGGTGGAATTAGTCTCGCCGGTTCCGAAGTCGAGATCTAACCATCGCGGACCTTTCAACAGTAAAGAATTACAGGTCATGTTAGACGCCCTATCACTCCTGTACCAATATAAGCGAATATTTTAGCAGCCCATGATAAAATAATGCTTATCTTCTGTATTGTTGCAAAATGAAATGAAGTGATCATTGCGCGCCTTAAGTAATATGACTTTCATGTTGCAAAATTGGTATATAGAATTATCCATGTTCATACTTATCCATTATTTACATTTACTAAAAGAAAACAAGAACTGTACTAGATTCAAAACTTTCTCCCAGTTTTGAAAGCAATCACTGAAAGCAAGATATTCCACAAAATAGAAAAGAGGGTTGAAGAGAATTAATGCCGTCAGCCGCTCACATATCCTTTTAAATTGTTTAATTGGACGTTATGAGCATTTGAGTTTGATAAGCTTATTCTTGACTTACTTAAAAAGCATTTTTAAAAGTTTCTTTTCATCTAGTTCGAGTTAATATTTGTTAATTACATTAATATTCTATTATTTTAAATTAATATATCATTATTTTAAAATTTGTAGTGAACTAAAAAGAATCTATAAGTTAAGTAGTTTACCCATTACATGTTCAAACAATGATCAATAATATTCGTATTGGGTATATGAAGGAAATTATTCAACATTATTTTGTATTTTGTTCCAAATAACAATTGTAATGTGTATAAATTATGGCGAAATATAGAAAATGAATTTTTTAGCTGTTGTTTATTTATTTTATAGCTATCGTTATTTATGTTTATATACATTTATTATCTTTATGTATCTCCCCCTTATTATGGATGTATTGTGGAAAAGATGAAATACATTGCGTTTGAAAACCAAGCTCGTCATTGAAAATAATTAAGTGTTTCACATCTTTATCACATTTTTCTCTCGATTCAAAAAGTAATAGACGATAGAAAAATAGTTTTAAATAAAAAAACAGGATGCAAATGTAAAAGTAACGATAAACACTTAAATGGTCTATAAAAAACGATTGCAAACCAATAGTTCATTACGGAATCCCGATCGCGTAAAAACCTAGATGAGATGGCTATTTTTTTTTAAAGGAAATATCAGCCTATGTATTTCGACACCAATTCATTTATTAGAAATAATTTCGATTTGTAGAAAAGAGCACTTTTAAAAGAGGGACAATTCGGTAGCTAATAATTAAATCCTCTTATGAAAAATTTTGAATTTCTTTAGTAAAAGGAATCGAAATGAAGTTTGAGTGTCCTAATTTACTAAAAACAGCAGTTATAATGCTTTCAAAGACTTATAAGAAATAATAGTAGCTTTAATGCAAATGTAATTATGACCATGTCTGCTTATTAGCATTGTTAGAAAATATGGTAAATTTGTTTTCACCATTTTTGACCTGGGAATTAATTCTTTTATTGAAATTCTTTTCAGAAAATTTTCTTTTAATTCATAAGAATCATTCCCGAGTTTTGTTGGTGTAGTTATTCTGAAGAAATTATTAAAGGAAATTTTTTAATTTATCCATTTGATGTCGATATTGCATTATTTTTATTGGTTTTTGATTTGCGGTTTCTTAGGGATAGTATTAAAAGTGGTCACCATTACATTTTATTAGTGAGTAATCAGCTTTTAGTTATAAACTGATTTCGGCAGTGCTATATTTTTATTGGCATCTTAATTGTGTTATCACGAAGACAACATTAAAAGCGGTCACCTTTAGGAAGGTGCCCTTTAGAGAGAATTTTTATTGAATTCTTAAGAATAGAATTCCTTTTCTGATCTTAGTTTTCCTCAGCTGACTAATCTATAAAAATCTTTATATGGTAAACTTAAGCAGACCTATCTATGAATACATAATTGAATTACCATATAAAATAAATAAGTCTTTATTATATTGCTTGTTTAGAAAAGAAAATATAATATCAACTGAATTACTTATTGAAATTATTATAATTTTTTCCTGTTTTTACGTAATATATAATTCGTATACATCTGAATGCATTCAGTCTAGCAACAAAAATGTATGGTAAAAGGAAAATTTCCATAAAATATTGATGAAACCCCAAAGAAAAATTTTGTCTATCTGTCTAGCCGTATGAATGTAACAATAATTCAAAACCGCATCTAGAGGCAAATTAAATTAGGTGTATTATATTATTACCAAAATTGTAGGAGTATATCAGGTTTTAAACGAAAATCAGTGAAGCTTTGTTGGCTATCGATATGTCCACTTGTATCTCTGCATATATGCATTAACAGATAGATGTAAGCCTTATATACATATATTGTACATATACGACACCGAAAACCAGAATACAAAGAAAGCTAGACATTTTTTGTATCTAGTTTGTTTTGAATTTTGATGTAAATCCACCAAACAGTTGTCTGTCTATCGGTCTATCTATTCGCGTACGTGTGAATGTTATAACTGAGACAAATTTCATACTTCTAAAAATAAGCTAAACAGGGTATATAGTCTTGATTTCACAGTTAAAGATGTTTATCAAAGTTTGGTGAAATTCGGAAGCGAGAATTAAAATGCAAATTAAATTATGTTTATTACATTGTAAAGTTAAAATAAAACTCATATTATATAAACACGTGGAAACTGAATACATAATTAGTTACTCGATGAAAACATGCACATAATCTAATAAATTCACCGAAATTTAATTCATTTCAGATATAAGGAAAGCACAAAATAATTACTTGAGTTCTCAGTGGCGATAATAATACCAGATGTAAAAGCTAATTAAATATAGTGTAAGTGATAACAGTCGAGTCTTCGATATCTACTTCCAAAATGATTGTATTGTGTCAAGAGGATTCATCTTACTAAGTCTATATCAGTTACATCTGTAAGGGTTGGAAAGACCGATTTAATTTTTTTATATGGGAACGAAGGGGACGATAACAAAAATAGAAACAATGTTGAATAAAATATCATTGTTGCCTACACGTGAATTCCGGATAACCTATATTTCAGAAATAAAAGAAAATTGATGAGCAAATGAAACTTAGCAGATTAGCATTTCATGATTTCGTTTAATATCTTTATACAAATCGTAATAAATTATAAAAACGAAAGACTACAGAATGAAGATGAACATGAAGAGATTGAATGAATATACGGTGCATCCAAATAAATCTAATTTAATTTTTCAATAACTAATTCATATTCAGTTAATGTATAATAAATGCATTTTACAAAAATTGTAATACAACGCAAAGTTATAGTACAACGTAACCTAAAGATAATTTTCATTGCAATTTAACTTATTTTATATACTTATAGAGTATTCTCAAAATTATACAAAAATTTTGTTAGATCTTGAATGAAAAATTAATGATAAACATAAAAATTCCATTGTATTAATTATCTAATGCAAATACAGACTCTTAAATCAACGAAAGTAATTGAACGATGATGAAGATTGCCAGATAACTGCTAATAATGTTAATCCATTGCGTTGGAAATATTGTCAAAAATCTGATTTGCACTTCGATATAAAATCTTTCAGCTCCCTATCGTCTCCAGACTTGAGCTATGAACGCTATTTTTCAAGGGTATCTGTCAAAATGAAATCCATCTGCAATGAAATCCTATGAGTGAGTAGCCAACTCACCTCTGCGTCAACGTCCTCGTTTTACTTTTACTGGAATTTCCTAAAAATTGACCTTCATTCATTCATTATTCAAATATATTAATGCATTGATTCACATGATAATTAATACATTAATTCATTTGAGAAATGACACTTTTATATACTTAGTAAATTATTTTATACTAGTATTATTCAAAGCTTTCGAAACATTCAAGCATTTACTCGAAAAACAAGGTATTTCTTACCTTAAAACTCAATAATTTGCATGATTATACGCGTTTCTTAAGAAATAATATCTGTATAATTAGGAACAGTGAAAAAAAAAAGAAAGTCATTGCCTTCAATACAAGGAACAATGAATGCATTAATATATTATTTAGTATATTATATATACCTAAATTTTAACGTGATAATATTTTTAGGCTGGCATATTTTATGTAAATTTCATTTTGCAATTAAAAAATTGCATAAAAAATAGGTGGTAACTTGATGTTTAATGTCCAGAGTGTAATAATCTACAACATTGATTTCTGGTCTAAAAGTACAAAATTTAGCAGAATGCTATTTCTCGGATAAAAGGTACTCACTAAGAAAGCGTTTTTAAAAATCCGGTTAAATTTTTAATTAATTAAAAACAAAATAAAATTTTAATGCGTTCATTAATAAATTCGTACCACACTATTGCACAGAAATGATTTTTACGCAAGTTTAAAATTTAAAAAAATAGCATTTTAAAGATACATTTTTTTATTTTCTAGCGACTCTTCACCAACTCTAGTATAATTTTCAAAATTAATTTAAAAAAAATTTTATTGTTGAACGAAATTTATATGAATTTTGCCATTCAAAAAGTTTTTCTTCATGTGTTTCTTCCATTGTTAAAGTTATAATCTTAATATATATAAATTACGTGTCACGTTGTTTGTCCGCGATGGACTCCTAAACTACTTAACCGATTTTAATCAAATTTGCACCCCGTGTGCAGTTTGATCTAACTTAAAAGATAGGATAGCCCTTTTTTTGAAATTTTAATTAGAATTTTAATTATTAATTAAAAACTAATTTTCCCGCCAAAAAATCTTTTCATTTTCCCCACTGCCAAATGAGTACGGCTTCACTTTTCTTTTCCCAACAGTCATGAGGCTAGGCTTAAGATTTTTCGGCTGATTATTTGAAACGATTCTATTTATTTTCTTAATGTTTGATGCATTTAAAATTAAACATTGTTAATTAATCGATCTTTCAGATTCATTCTTAAGTGCTTTTAAATTAAAATAAAACAGAATAAATTAAATTAAAAATTTCTACTTTGCATAGCGTTACCCCAACTGGCGTAGAAAAACTCACGCATTTGCGTTACCGTAACTGGCGTTGAAAATTCACGCATGCGCATTGTGTTCCGATTGTTGACATGACAACTATTATCAACGGATGATTTAAATTACTTTTAGGTTAGTTGCATGTTTTTGTAATTAAATTGTATTTATGTTAGTTATATATTTTTTGTATACGCTTATAGTTTTAAGTACATCGTTTTTTTAGTTTTTTTTAACCTGTTTTCAACCGATTATTTTAAACGATTCGTTTTATTTTCTTATGTTTCTTATGTGTTTGATGCATTTAAAATTAAACATTGTTAATTAATCGTTCTGGTCATAATGAATCTGAGAATATTTTGTTGACAAATTCTTGAAATATTACATAAATTAGGAAAGATATTCTTTAGTGCCCATAAAGTTTAAACGCTCAGTGACTGTTTTCAGTAATCATATTACAAAAAATACTTTGTTTCAGTAAAAAATATTATTATATTAATTGCAGATTAATCCTTTCCACTTTAATTTATAGTATAAATTCTACGGGAACTAACAGAAAATTAGAGAGATACATATTACGTTATGACTGAAGGCGTTTATAATATTATGAGAGAATTATATGACTATCAAAATTTGTAGTTTTAAAATATTTTGATGAAGAAGCTATTAAAGTAGGAATTGCATAAAATATTTAATTATTAAAATTTTAACGAACATTAAGATTGGCGAACCGGCTGGTCGCCAAAGGCGGCTAGTTAAAAATATAACACAATGTTCATACTAGTGATTCGAATTTTTTTTATTTTTTATTCAAGCAAAACCAATTTTATGTTTACTAACACAGGAACTAATGGTAACTGATAATTATTATTAGCATACTGAACTTATAAAACCTTAAACAAATATGAGTGAAAATTACATGTACATTACATATACTATTTAAAAAAGATTGGAACTAACATATCAGGAAATGATTAGTTGAGAATATCCTCATTAAATAGTTTTTTTCGATCGCTAAATAAAAATATATAAAAAAATGAATATTACCGTAAAATGGTAATATGTCATAATTTATAAGTAGCTTTTCCTATATAAATTTCTTTGCTAAACTTCATTTGTTATACTGATAATGAAAACTGGGTCCTTGATATTCGCGAACTATCAAGAAAATGAATATGATTGAAAGTAATTTTTCATTGTATTCAACAACAGAAGGAAAACTTCAGAAATGATGGCTTAACACAGCAATAACAGATATTGTTTTGTTTTGAAATATGAGTTTACTTCCATAAAAGGCTTCAAATAAATGATCTGGATAAGAAAGATGCATAAATGTTACTTGCGGGAATAAAAATAAATACAGAAAAAGGTTTCATCGCAAATATATGGCGTAAGAGAAGGATGTTTGTCCTGATATCAGAGACATAAAATCGAATTATTGTTATATGTTCTCCGAATCGTACGTATTAACTACGATTTTAACGTAAAGCAACCGCAATACAGTAAAAAAAAAGGAACTATAATATGTTATCTAACAGTATGCGAATATCAACGTTCAAATTAAAACGCATGTAAAATAAAGTTGCAAAGTATATCTTAAGATGAAAAATAATTATTCGTGCCATGATCGAAAATTAAAAAAAATTCTTTATTAATGAAATAATATATAATTTTCTTTTCAATGGCAACAGCTTTTTATTCCCTTGTTCAGAAAGCTTCAAAATTCAATCAGTCAATTGTTATAAATCAGAATTCAACTAATCAACTGGAGAAGCTAGATGGCGCTATTTTCAAGTGTTTGACTTTAGTGTTAATCACGTAAAATTCGGACTGCTTACAGAGAACATGCACATTTACGAATGTTGAAACGGCAGATATGATGATTTCGTCCAACGATTCTTAATTCAATGAAATATCGAATATTTTGGAAAGAAGTTTCTTAATCTATAAGGTATTACTGTGAAATGTGAAGAATTTTGAATGAAAAGAATTTTGAGTAGTTGTTACGAAACAGTTTGTAAGTATTCACAATCCAAATATAAAGTATCGTGGGAAAAATTATCAACATTATTATAAAGTTGACAAAAAAGTTTTGCAATTTTGATTAATTAATGAATAAATGTTAATGAGATTGGTCTAATTCATTTCATTTTTCGAGCTAACATCTTAGGACAGATATAAATCAAAAAATTCTTTCGGTTTCATAGGAGTTTAAAACGAGGAATGCCATCAAAATCTAAAAGTTGAATATTTTAACGAATACAGTACTTTCTCTTTATAAGCTTCGTATATGAAAAAATAAAAATGATAAAAAACAATTTCAGATCTGTGTCGTCGAAACACATATGAGGAGTACATTATAGCCGTTACGGAATGGATAATAAACGACAAAATGAAAAGATATTTTTGACTTGCCACCTTTGGCAACCAGCTTGCTTGCCCGGAATATTGGCTTTTATGGCTGTTAATTTTTAAGTTCATACACGTAATACATTGTTTAAATTTCCACCTGGTTCATTCACTGTACAATATGAATTTAATCGAACCAGTGCGTTATAAATAGCTGCAAGGGCAATTCAAAAACTGCATATGATGAAAGTTAAAAATCCAACCTTTAATTTAACATCCAAATAAAAGAATTTTTTAAATTTAAATTTTAATATTGGTAAAAGCACGCGACTAAATGATTAGACGGGATAATGAAATTAATTCGAATTTCTTCACTACAATAAAAACATTTAAAAACATTATTACAAATTACATATCAAATTAAATTTTTTTTAAATATCAAAATTAGAGAATATATTTTATGATAATGAAATTGGCATCATCAAAAAAGGTACTTTTTTATGATGCTTTCATACTTTTTAATTTTTAAATAGTATGAAAATCCTCTTTGTAATTATCTAAGATATAGCTTAAAAACGCCATTATCTTTAGTTAAGTTTTGGACATAGAAAACCTGACATGATCTGCCTCTTGTCTTAAAAAATCACATGCGTCAAGTTTCATAGGAGATAGAATATTGTAGATTCGTACAAAGCATTCAACCTTATATAGAAAAATTTGTAAAAGAAAAGAATTTTATCAAATATGACAGAATCATCATTGTTCATGCTTGAAAATATCAATACCTTTGGCAATCATATATTAGGAAAGTACTTAAGCTATAATGCTGTATCCGACTTAACAGACCTCTTTCCTGTTTCATAAGAAGTTGCAAGTGTTTACAGAGATAAATAGAAGAATGGATGCATTATTCATGCGATTTTTTTTAAAGTAGTGAAATTGTTTCAGTACTTAATTAAGATAGTGGTATAAGTCTTACCATTGTTATATGACTTAAGATATTTATTTGACAATAGATTTGATTCAAATTTTAAATGCATTGGTGTTGATTACGGTTATCATGTTCATATGATACACTTCAAATGTTTATGATAATTTGACTTTGAAATCTGCTGCAAATTTTTCTGAAAGAAAAGAAAAAATACTGACATAAAAGATTGTGAAGTTAAATGTTAATGACAAGAGCAATTACGTTTGTCATGCGATTGTGAAGTCACGGGAATCGAGTCATAAACGAGTGAAAAGAAGGCCGTGGATTTTGAAATCCACACATTTTTTGACAGATTTTTAATTGAATATAATAGTGGGTGAAATACGCAAAAGGATTCTATTTTTTATCATTAAAATTTTATTTTAAGACTTTTAACTTAAAATCTGCACTTTCAAAATGTTAGTTTAACAATGATTTTTCTGGAAGAGAAAATGAATCGTGCTTTAATTTTTTCATATATTACGATATGGAAGAGGAGGGCAATCTGAGATTGCTGTCTCAACTCAAAGGTAAGAGAATTCCAGTTCCGAAACCAGATTTCACTAAGAATTCCAATATATGTGTGGTTGGTGTATATTAAATTCGCCTCAATAGCCAATGTTCGTCGGTTGATGTGGCGCGGAATTTTGAAAAGGGGTATCGGTTGAGATGTCACCTTCGTAGTTTGATCATGACTTAAAATTCTGAGCTCATATATTGCTTCTCATCAGAATAGGAAAATAATTAAAATGAACCATCTCAATAAGGAACTTCCAAGTGAATTCTACTTCTTTTATAAGTGTCTTCTTAATATTCTTTAGAAACCAGCAATAGATTTTACTTCAACTTACAGAAGGGCAAAGTTTATTTTAATCACAATTTATATATGGTTAAATGAAGAGTAAACAATATTTCTTGAAATAAATAATTTGCATTCTCAAAACTGAAATAATTATATAGTTAGTTATATTTGTATATCCATACGTTATTTTGTGTGCCATCTGAATTGGGAAGAGATTAAAGTAAGCCTGAATTCTATGGTAGATAAAAAAAGAAGACACTGCTTAACGCAAGACATCCATTCCCAAATTGATGCCTATATGTTGCTTAGCAACCTGAAGAGGTGTGGCGATGGTAGCACAAAAGAAACTCATATAACTTCCACTTTTTGTACATTAATCCCTCTTTTTCGTCTTTTTTATTCGTTTATTCGACTATATAAGAGCCTTTTTTTGGGGGAGGAATTCATTAGTGCCCGTAATGACCTCAAACGAAAAGATACAGAATCGATTGGATTCAGTAAAACTAAAAAATGATGACGGATTTCGCATTTGTAAATAACAAGAATAATAAGCATTTCGTAAATAAGTTTCTCGCATATCGTTTATATAAATAATTTAAGTTATGATCAGTCTATATCTATTGTAATAGTGGTATGTTTTGTAAAATATACCACTATTACAATAAAGGATAATTTCCATTTTCTACAACTTCTTCTACAATCATTTTATTTTTTATATTTTTTTACTAAGGTAATTTTTTAGTATCTAAATATTTAATGTTTGCTTAAATTATTTTGCAAAAACACAATGAATCTAAACGTATTTTCAGTTTTTTAGCCAATGAAAAGTACGATAGAAATAATTAAAATGTTCTTAAACTGAATAAAGCGCATTCTTGTTAAAACCGTATAGACTAAGTATTCATTTTGAAGATAGCAAAGATTTTACTTTATTTATAAAAGGAGTGATAAATAAACTGCAAAAAATCATATGATGTCACAGACTCATGAAAAGCCGAATTGTATATTTGAATCTATGTATCCGTTTGAGCTAAGGAAGGTGTGATATAATGGGCGCCAATTAATTTGATTGCAATTAATACTAGCAATCGATTTATACTATCAAACTCCTTTGGTATCGAACCAAAGTACCTAAAAATAATTTTTAGTGTTATCACTACATCATTTAATGTTAATAGTCACAGTTTTGAATTAGAGAATTGTCTTATTTTTCATTTTCAACCAGTTACTGATATTCGTGGAATTTCTTGCTATATTTATAAAGTCTTTTTTCTGGAAAAGAGCAGTTTTGATTGTTTAAAGGAACAGCCACACTGCCAACTCGGCTTGAAATCTATTGAGGAACTATAAACCACTGTCGACTCCGACTGAATAAGGAAATTAAAATGGAATAAAAAATTTATTTGATCGCTAAAGACAAAATTTAAATTCTTGATAAGTATGAAAATTTGCCTAAAATGAGTCAACGTAACGTTGCAGTGTAGATGGAAGCTTTGCAGTCTCTTTTCTCTTAAAATTTTGAAAAATCATGAGCTTTTTATGCGCAAGATCTAGGCAATAGGCATTCATAATATCAAGAGAGAGGAATGTGTAGAAGAACATTTACCAATCAAGCACATAACATTTTGAAACGCGACATTCATCATCGCCCAACAAATTTTTAAAAAATAAAACAAGTATGAAAAATATATACGTGAAATGTTAAGGAAGAGTTATCGATAACTAACAATTAATAAATTTTTTAAATTACTATTTTGGAAATAAATTATAGATTAGTCCGATGAAATTGTTTTTCCCTTTCTCTTAATGTAATAGAAATATATTTAATTTTACGCAATTCTGTTTTTGTTATCAGTCGGATAAATCTATCAAAATTCGCAGGACTCGAAATGCTCACATTAAGCGGAAGCTATTGTATAGATACTTTTAGGATGAATTGTATAGATACTTTTAGGATGAATTGTATAGATACTTTTAGGATGAATTGTATAGATACTTTTAGGTAATGAATTTCGTTCAAGAATTGACGTAGCTCTACAATTTTGGTGCAAAAAGTGACGTAATAATTTTAGTTGCTCCAGTTTATTTTGTTTCTGAATTATCCTATACAAGCATAGCGTAATTCTTAACTTGATTTCTCTGTACTTAGAACTAAAATGTGGAGATTGATAAAAATTCAGAGATTGAATTCTTTGGGAGTCACAAAACTTTCTCTTTGCACATATATTTCGTTTATTAGAAAGCAAAGTCCTATACGTTCAGATTAAGCTACAAAAATCAAATCCAAACTCATACTTTATTATCTCTTATAGACAAACTATATTCTATACTGAACCCACCAGACCACTTATTTGTCTGTCTTTAGCTATTCCGAACCTACCTCTTCTATTATATTACGAAACCAGCTTTTAGAATGAAAGGCATATTTTAATTTCTAAAAAGGATGATACTTCATTAAATGATTAGAAAATGAAAAGTAATGGATAGTAAATCTGGAGTGCTTTACGAGATCTGAAACCTTAATGAAATTACATTGAGAACACCATTGGCATATGAAATGCATGATTAAATTTTCTGCACTATCTTTCTAAGTGAGAGTCTTATCTTAAAAGTCCAGGTGCATCAGGTGACCTTCTGGCTCTTTGATCCCTACATTTAATGAATGAGTTTGAATTTAACTTACTAATTTAGTAGTATGTATCACTTAGGTCATAAGGACGTTGGTTCTTATATAAGCAGTTATGCTAGTGATACATATTCGTGTTTGTTATGGATGTAATACAAGAGACTCAATTACAATGGAATTTGAGTATTTCGTAATTAACAAGACCATATTAAAAATTCCAATAATCGAAATATTTGTATTGTGAAGGTCGGTTTAAAATGAGTACAGCAAGAGAAAGGGGCAGATTTAAACTAAAATGATAGTAAATATTATAATTTAACAGTTTTAATAAATAATAAATAATGCATAATTAATTAAAAAAGAAAAAAATATATTATACATATATGAAGTAGCAAAGATTATAATTAAGAATCTTTTTAATAAATTGCAGCAAATAACTAATTTTAGTAAACAGATAATATACTGCACTTTAAAAGACACCTCAATATTGTTGTTGCTTTATTAATTTTTGTTGTATTGTTGCTATTAATTTTGTTATATTGTTGCTATTATTAATTTTTTAAGTAAACACACACACACACACACACACACACACACACACACACAGACACACACACACACACACACACACACACACACACACACACACACACACACACACACACAAACAAACAAACAAACAAACAAACAAACATTTCGTTGTATTTTTGATTGGAATATTATAGCAACAAAGTTCACAATTGAATTAAGAATCCTGAAAAATTATTCATTGGTTATTATGACCTACACAAGGTATGGATATTTAGTTTAGTTTAGTTATATCAACTTCCCGGTTTAAAGCAACATGAGGACTATTTAAGGACTGGTCTCGTAAATTTTAACGAAATGATGATGATTGATGTCAGATGACGAGGATGCCACATGAGCTGTCACCCCATCTCCAAACTTCCACACCAAATCAGTAGGAAGACGTTTCGCCCGACGGATTTAACGTGCACCAGACCCGCTTACAAGATGGTTCTTTGGTGGAATCGGGTTTCAATCCTGAAACCCTCCTGTTCCGAAGCCGATGCCTTATTACCAGGTCACCGCAGTGAACTCAACTATATTTAAAACAGTTTTCTAAGAAAGCAAAAAGATACATTAGACCATATATTGAACTCATTAATTTTAGCTAACAATTATTATTTGACTTTTTACACATTTCCAGTATTCTAAAGTATCTAAAAAAACATGGAAACTTGAAAGTTTACATTAATTATTTTACAAGCGAGTATCATTAGGATTATTTTAGCTTTCACAATGGAGTGCAATTTATTGAGTGTAAAGAGAACTCTGCATAAAATATCTTTTGTGTTTATTTACACCGCTTTCTTCAGAAAAAATTATGAAAACAAATTTCGTCAAAAGCGTAATATATTCACAAGTTTTCTCAAAGGATTTATATTCATAATCGGAAGAATTACCAGTTATCACTAATCACGAATTAATACGTTCGCGACCGTGTTCAGTTATCTTAAGCCACTTCCCTAATCTTAACAAGTGGTATGTGAACAATGTCTAGAGCTTATTATCCTACAGCTGTTGATTAATTTAATGTTCTTACACAAACTATTCCACTTACGGATGAATTCATGCATTTTGCCATTAAAAATGTAAAGCGTTACATGCCTGGTCGGAACAAAATACAACATTAAGTAAAAAAGTAATTGCATAAAATATTTCACAGACAAAAGTGAGTGTCACGATATTTCAAATATTTTTAAGCACTTCCTTCAACGTAAACAACTTCATTCTTTTTTCCAGAATTAAAACTATGTGGGAGGAATAACATCTACATAAGCAATGAAACCTAACGAGGAAAAAAACTAAATGAGTTGAACGTAAAACTTCTAATAATGGCTGCGAATATATTTATATCTTCTAAAACATCGTTTCAGTTATCATAAAACAGTTTAATGTGCTTGGAGTAGTTCCTCCAACGGTGACAACAACATTGGGATGACAAAGTCATTTGGCAAAGAAACATCTAAATGGTCTCGTGCCCGATTTGGAAGGTTTCCATCTGGTAGATTACATAAAGCCGTTACCTAAACTCTGCCAGGGAAAATATTTGTAATTCCTTACAACCATAATGGTGTTTATTTTATCATATGGTAAACAAATTAGTTGATCGATTCTCCATCATTTTTAACAAACTTATTGCGTGAGTTAACGCAATAACGTGACGAGCTTAGTAAAGATGAAATTTTTTAATTGGTTTTCTGCTCTTTTAATTTTTCACTGGTATACAGTTTTGGTTAAAATATACTATTTTCATTTTTTCAAAAACTAATATACAATTAAATTTCTCTAAAAAGTTAATTAAATTACATTTTTATCTATATAAAATACACCATCCAATTGAGTACTTGAAAAATATTTATTGCAATATTTGCCAATAATTATAAAAATGAATATTGAAATATCTTAGCGAATAAAAATAGAAAATAATATGTAAAAAACATTTTAAAACAAATACTGTAACTCCTCGATTATCCGTGCTTGTCAATCCAAAACTTTTATTAAAAGTTTAAAAGAAGATTCTGATATCTAGTCCGTAATAAGCTGATGCCTTATTTACCTGTATTCGTATATATTTATTTAAAGTACATATTAAATGTACTTTTTAATTATATAGCATCAATAAAGTACAAAATGTATTCAATATCATCGCAACGCGTACAAGTCTACAGAATAAAATAACGAAAACTATTGTTACAAAAAATAATTTAAAAATTGTTGGAAAATTTAGGGAATATTTATACTATATTTATAATTTTTATTATAATTTAAAAATTTTTTGAAAATAAAACTAAAGTTTTGCATAGAAAAAAATTAACCTAAGTGAAAAAAAATATATAATTAAAATTTAAAATGGTTTTTACGTAAGAATATTCTCCTAGGTTATTGAATAAGATTTTGTTAACTTAAACATTATTGGCTAAATTTTAATTGTTTCTTATGAAAAATTTAAATAAAATTATTTTGAAACCTCTTCTATAGTGATCATTTGCTGCCCCTTAAGTGAAAACGTGCCAAATATAATTATAGCACGTCCAAATCTCTGTCTTTTAGAGCATATTAAATGATTTTTTTTCATGATGTATATCGCAATTTGCAGATACTGCGCCAGGCTATAAATATAATCAAAGAAATTTAAAAATGCATATTAATTAGTATATTAAAATATTTTTCTTTCAAAATACAATGACAATATCAGGAAAATCATGAAGTGCATCATTTTTAAAGTTGAAATAAAGCCATAATGAATATCACGAGAAAGAAAATATCTAGCATCTATTAAAAACTAAAATATGTGATAAATATGATTTAAATTCTAATCTAGAATGTTTGTAACAAATACTTCGAGGCTTTAATATTTATTTCTAGCTACCCCACGTTTAGAACAATTTCTTTAATAGTAATCAACTATAATGATGAGTAATAAAAAGCGGGATTATAAGCATTATCCTATTAAAACCAAGTACTCTACTAACAATTTTATTAAAATACTTTTTTGATATTTTATAGTGACAAAAATATACGAAGTAAATAAAAAAAGAAAATAAGAAATCAAATATTATCATGCAAGATTAGCTGTTGCTAAGTTATACATTCAATCTCGTTTTTTTGTTGTCCTACATCGTATATAATAGATGTTTTATTTTATCCTCTATTACTCTCTAGTACTTTGAAGAATACCTTATTTTTCCTTCAGTGACAAACCACATGAAATTAATATTAAATTCAGTCAACAATTTTTCTTGTGATCTTCTTTTAAATATCTAATATTACTCCTTTTTTGGTTTCTTAGAAATAACATTTTAGTTATCTAAAACGATTCACAGTTAAAAAAAATCTTTCTCAACCCTAATAATCTTTCCCGATATTTCAATAAAAAAATTACAAGCATAGTGCTTTCTCAAGAATTCCATCATTGCGTTGCTTTATTAAATTTTTATTGAAATTTTGGATTGAGTTTTCAAGACGAATTCCTTTGTTTATAGGTTCAAAATTAAATGTTTTCTTATGTATTTTATTTTATAACACAGTTAAATTATTCTTATAGCAACAGCAAGATAGTGAATTGTTTAAAATATTAAAGATTTATCAGCTGTTCTTCTTCTTTTGAGACAAAATTGAATTTTATCGATGTTTTTTTTTGCAATTTCTTTGTGTAAGTAAATCGAATATGAAAGAATTAAAAGTAAACCTTTTTGAAAATTATCTTGTACGATGTTTTTCTAACATTTCAAGAATACAAATTATTGAAATCGAAATAACTTTTGATTGTTTATAAATATTTTTATCATAATGGAATAGGATGTTTTTAATTTTTTGTAGCTCAAACAAGTTTTTACTCTGGCACATGAATTTTCAATTAGAGTAATAGTAAATATAGCCTATGATTCAAATTTACTTCAGTTAATGCGAAATCAGGACTGAAAACTTTATTTATTTACTTATTTTAGATTATGCTTTGTGTCTTAAATGATCACAAATGAATTAATTTTTAAGGCATTTAAACCATTCGATTACTTTACTGCTGCATTATGTATTCGATTCAAAAGCTTAAAAAAATTCAATTAAAGCGTCATTTTTCTAATAGAAAAAACAAAATACGTTATATATGAAGTCCGATTTTATGCAATTGTAGCACTCAAAATGCTGTACACTATTTGTTTAAAAATTACCTAATAAAATTTTTAAATTAGGAAACACTTTTTATTTTAATTATTATTACTTTATCCATGAAAATTATTTACTATTTATAGATTAATTATATAATTTCTATCGAGACTGATGAACTTTGGAAATAAATTGTTACAAGAATTGTAGTTTAAAAAATTGTTGTTTTCTCTTACTCTACTCATTACTCGGATAAATTTTTCTAAATTCGAATTTTTGGATAAATCGTGTTTTTATTGTGATCAGCTTCGCTTGATCTGTGTGCTTCTACACTCGTAAGAACTATTTCTAGCAATATTAAATTAATTTAAAATTCTAAATAAATAATTAAATAAAAATATAGTCAGTTTTCTAGTTGACATCAATCATTCTTTAAGAACTTGATCCGTTTCATTTAATTTAACAAGTTTTCAAATCGATAAATTACAACAAAATAATTTCATCTACCTAATGGGAAACAATGATCAAAGTTGCATCATCATCAATAGAAGTATTCCTAGTTCTTTATGTCCAGCCGTATTTCTAATTTTGAATTGGAAATCAAGTTGCTTCAAATAGCATTATAAGCAAATACGAAAAGAAAAATTGATTTACGTAGTTCGTCTGAAAGTCAAAATTGAAGCCATATTTAATCGAAAATGTAAGATCATAAACAACATTTTGAAAGCAAATATTCAAAAGAATCATGATTCATATTACCACTTTATTAAAGATTATTTGAACTTCTGTAACTAATATTTTTCGAAAAGAAATAAAACTCTTCAGAAAATACTCAAAAATGTTTATAAACAAGAAAAGAGTATCATATTTTTTCTCTGAAATAAAGTACATTACTATTACTTATTTTTTTACTTTTTTTCCCAAGCTTTCAAATTAGGCTGAAGAAGGAGGAAACAAAGAAATATCTATTGCCACATTTATCTTTTTTAATAAACCCAAATAAGATTAAAAAAGAAATATGAAATAAAAATTGTTTAAATATTCTTAAACTGAGCTTTTTAAAAATTTTGTATTAAACGCCAATATGAATTTTTGGGGAAGGGGTGGGGGATGTTCTCATATGTTCCCCAAATAATACATCGGGATAAATAAAGAATTTTATTCTTTCAATTTATAGCATCTCCAAGAGTTTGATAGATGGATTTTGAGAGAATATGTGAACTTGCTTAATTAATTGTTGGATTTATTTGCCATTTAAATATATAGTGAGGAGGAGATACTTTATTTGGATCGTTGCCTTGGCAAGAACTTTATAATAATTTGTTAAGTATTTGGACAGGAAAATAGGCAAGTTATGCTGCAATGGTTAAATTAAGTAAATTTAAGTTATACAACTTTATAGGTATGAGAAATGGAAAAAGTAACGAAGAATGTTGGTTCCAAAGAAACAAAAATTAATCTTGTATCGTGTGTGATGAAACAAAAGAATAAATAATGTAGTGTATAAAATTTCATATTTGGGTTCATGCATAGTGTATTAGTGGGAATCTGAGAATAAAAAAAATTATTTTTGTCTCCATTGTGCCTAAAAAAAAATTGGCAGTTTTTTTTATAAAACCAGTGTTCCAACATAGGAAATTTGGTCAACAATACAATTTTTTTTGCTATATTTTTCTATTCTTATATATATTGCTACAAATAATAATTCGAAAATAAATGAGCTATAAAAAATCTTCAATAATTTTCTGTATTAAGCTTATTTTTAAGCTTATTACAAAAGCAATGTTATGAATTTCGGGGAAAAAAGGGGGAAAAAAACGAATATGCATTTTGATTTCCGAATTGTCCGATTTAGTGTCCATAAAATATTCCAGCTTTAAGCTTTTCTTTTCTTACTTCAGGCATATTTTTACTATATGAATGCAAAGTAAGTTTTAGCTTGATCAAGAATTTTCATGACCTTTGGTTTATATACGTAGAAGGCAAGATGATTCGACGATGTTCGACAAAAGGTTCAAGAATGACATCTCATCTTTCGGCAACAATACTCTATCTGGTAGCACATTTTTTCTGATCTAATGCTATTATTTATCTCTGCTGCCTCATAGGTATAAGAGACAAGAATATTTCCTGTGGTCTTTATATGATCAAGGCAATAATCATATTCAGGTCTATACAAAATACATATTGATATTCACTGACTTTAATCTTTTAAATGATCAAAATTATGTTATCATAAGGACATTTTTAATTCATGAGAAGATCTTTTGGGAAAAACTAAATACTAATATTCTTTCTTCCATTTCTCTTCATGTTATTCTTTTATTTAGAGGATAGCTTATATTTTAAAATTATAAATGCTTTATGATTTACATATATAGACATCAAATGTCCCAACGCAGAGCTGATAGAGAAAAACTACTTTCATATTTGAAACGAGCACAAGAAATATTGGGTAAGTAATAGTAGAAGTGATAGTAGTTGCACAAGTAATATGATTGGTAACAATATGGAGGTGACAAATAGAAGAACTTTAGAGCCCAAATAGGCTAGGCAGTCATTTTGTTTCCAATTCGTTGTTGTTACAAATCTGCACCACCTAATTGAAATATGGGAAGTGGCTATTAGTGCTATTTTGATGAGGGCAATTCCTTTCGGGGAGTCATGGAATAATTTTAGGAATATTTTTTTCCAGAAATATCCTGATCAATATGTTCAAGATCCCGCTCATACAATAAGGGAATGCTACTTTACAGATCGTATATATTATTTTATGGAAAATATCCAGAATCCATTTGTGGACTGTACGGTGAAAATGTCCAACATGATCAGTAACTAATAACAGTGCTTTATTCTATGTGAAAACACTTTATACATGAAGAAAAACATAGACAAAGCGTACAAAAGAACAGCACTTACAGAAAGAAGTAGCACACAAGCATCAAACAGCTATTTAACTATCACAACAACACAAAGCATTCAAATATATTTAGATCAATTACTTACGTTTCTAGGTCTTTTATAGTTTCCGTAATAGGATAATGAGGCTTCTGGAAGGATATCGTGATTTTCTCCTAATCGAGATACCTCCTAAATTCCAGCAGGTTTTGGAACCTTTGTGTTTTGTCCAAAGGGCCACCAAGTTTGTTGCCAAGACTGGTGGTCATTGAACATGCATCCATTGAGCATCCGATGGATTATCTGTAAGACTTTCTTCCTTACCATGAATCTTGCTGTGCAGGGAGATAATATTACAAATTCGTACCAAATGCTTTTTCCAACAGTTTGTTTTTGTGAGCGAAGCCTTTTATATTTGAATGATTTTAATTCTGAGGTAAATGAAACGTCGCGAAGATAAAAGTAAATCTTAACCCTTTAAGATGTCGGTAAGTGCGTCCAACTGATCAAATCCTTGTCATTTATCGACGGGGAAAGTGGTTCTCATTTCAAAGTTTTAAATGCTTAAACGTAAATGTTCCTGCATAAACAAGTATTTGATAAATATTCTAAATTTACGGCAAAATAATGCATTAAAATAAAATATTTCTACGTATTGAGCAGTAAAAAGTAAACGACTCTTCTTCCAAATTTCATTCCAACTCTATTTTTAGTGAAATCAAGGTTGGAGGGAAAACGTGGAATGTTTCCACTTCTGAAAACAAGGAGTTTGTAAAAACGATGGGTTTGCATTTGATTTAGCCGTGCATCTTACTTACGACTCACTCCATATAGATTAGCTAACTCACTGCCAGTTACATACGGAATGTTGGCATTCCGATTTCCAAAAATCCATTTTGAAGTTGAAAAAGATCTGAAAATTTGAAATGTTGTTTATGAACCGTCTTTTAAAATGTCGACCTGACTACGAAATAAATACGTTTAAATCCTTTTGAATTTACTAAACAGCTGTATCTAATAAATTTAAAAAAAAAACGAGCTGTGTAGTTGAAGAAAATCAGATTAATTTTTCCTCAACAAGAGACTTAATTCAGCGAAAATATTAAAGTTTATTTTAACTTGCTTACGAGTAGCAAAGATGTTCAATTAGTAGCATTTTTTCCCTCACTATATAGACTGGTATGGATACTATAACACTGGAATATTTTTTTCTGTTATATTATTAAACCATTTGCTTTTCACTTCCTTTGTATAAATAATCTGCTCTTCCGCTTGTAAACCAGTCAATAGATTTCTTCTTTAACTCTTATATATTAGTATGTTTATTGTTAAATTGGGAGACAAAAATAAGTAACACCACTAGAGGTAGAAATGAATCATTAGTCATATCAGCCATTGATTCAGAGCATATTCTGCTCTGAGTTCTTGTATACTTCATAATATAGCACATTTTATGTTTAGCTTCGTCATGTATGGACGAGAACCGATAATGTATTTTAGGTATCTCACTTTTCAGCAATTGTTTCCAAAATTTGATTCTGATATACCATCATGCTGATAATGCCACATTTTAAATTTTATTTATATTACTTGTTAGGTTTCTGGATTATTGCATTTACACACATTTTAACAGACCATTCAAAAATAGCCAAGCTTCAGTGATTTAATCCAAATTTCATATATATCTACAAACATATGAAAATAAAATAATATGATAATTTTCTCTGTCTATGTAGCCCTGTATTTGATTGTCGGACAACTGCACATTTTTTTTAGTGTTATTGGCTAAACTTTTGTATAAATTATAATTTTGTTTACAAACCAAATTCCCTTTATTTGGCTCTTTCAAGTTTTGGTTTATTTGGTTCACTGATGGAAAGATACAGACATAATTTCAAAAACAATTCTTCAGACCTGGATATTTGCCAAAATCTCGAGATCTAATAATTTGAAGATGATAACGCTTCCTCTTTTTAATAGTTCGCTTATCAAAAAATAAAAAAGAGAGAATGAGGGGAGAGGGGTATAAAATGCATTTTCCAGTTTCAAAACTGAAGTTCAGGTCTCAAGAGTTATTTTTTTTATCTTTTCGTTAACTAAAGATTAATTAATCTCTACAGTTTTAAATCGCTTTCATTTCACGAAGCAATAAGCATAAAGATGTTTCATATAACTCATTGTTGTGGACGAACCAATTGTCTCAAAAGGGTTTCCGTAATGACTGAAATTTCCTCGGGACATCGATTCTGGAAGAAAACAACTCCGGGAAGCAATCCGTTGCAACATTTAACTACCTTTAATTTCCTGTGCAATCCCGTTTTCCATTGAGTCGGCCATTGGCGGGAGAAATTGGTCGTCAGTCTGAGCCAATAATAGAGTATTGTTCTCAACTTGATTATAGATGAAAGTTTCAAATGGATTCAGCCGATAGATTGGCGAAAAATAAGGACATTGTTGATGAAACTTGTTTTAAGGCGCTTCTTTGGTCAGAATATAAATATCTTAATTTCGAAACTCGATGCAAGTAGATACGCGTTTGATTTCGTTGTTCTCAACAGACTGTTTCTATTTAATTCGAGATTAAATGCAAGAGATACATTAAAATGGAAAAGTATATTCGGCATTTGCAACGTAATTGCTTGAAAACAATTTTGTGCTTTAGATTGTAGTGCTAAAATGAATTCAGTCTTAGATAAAGGAATTCACGTACGATATAAATTGTGATTATAAGCTTTATCAAAGAAATGACACTTTTGATTTAATTGTAAACGCTTTGAAAGTTCGTAAATAAATATGTACGATATTTTAAAAAGACGACAAGAATTTAACCTGGAAAAACCTACATAGATTAATTATAAATAAGTTTAATAGAAACAAATATATTTTTTATATCGTAAACAAAGTTTCATTTTCAATTTTTCTCCCTTTTGAAGATAATTTTCTTGCTAGATAATTACTTTCCAAAATTCTTCTATTGAAAATGTTTTGAATTTAAATCTAAGTGTTTAAGTAAAAGTGAAAAATCTGCAATGTTCACTCCTTGTCCCTTTTTATAGGTTAACATAATCTATCGCGCTTTTTTGATGTTAGGCTCATGGAATAACGATGATAATCTTTTCGAAACCGTACCTTTAAATTTCACTAAATTAGTCCAAAGACTTGTCTATATATGAAATTTTTAACCAAAAACCACATATCATATTTCTTTGATCACGTTCATCTTATCTTTGAGTTATTTTGTGCTACGTACATCGTTGATGTAGCCCCATTCTTTTTAACCCTCGTATATCGAAAATTGCTTTTGGTTGAAGCTCACTAGCTGGCACGCTCATACCGGCAATGAGTGCCAATATTGCATATAAATAATGTACGTCATTGCAACTCAGTATTTATTGTAATACTGTTTCAGTGAGTAGTAAATCTTCTGGCATGGTAAGTAGTTTTATAGTCAGTTCAAACAGATGCTGAATGAATGCCGGATGAATGTCACCGTATTTGGCAATAAATTTGGTGGCTATTTAGTATCAAAAAAGAAAGAATATTCAAGAATCTTGGCGATATCTTTGTTAAGGCTTGAGTTTTTCTGACTGTTCAAGAAGTCCCTTTACCCTGTAATGGAAATTATAAAACGCTGAGATACAGAGCCAAGAGTCAGAATAGCAGATCATTCGAGAATTGTTAATTGTTGAGTGAGTTCTCCTTGAGTGCTGCTTTTTATACCAAATTGATGCTGTTGTTTATTGGAAGTGCTGTTTTGTATACGCTTTGTCTCTGTTTGGCTACTGTCATTTCGAGCTTTAATCTATACTTATAATAAAGCTCAATGTGTGTGTGTGTGAATGTGTGTGTGTGTGTGTGTGTGTGTGTGTGTGTGTGTGTGTGTGTGTGTGTGTGTTGGCGCTCTACAGGTCAGACCGTTCGACCAACAGCTACGAAATTTGGCACGTGTATACCTTGGAGGCCGGGAATGTGCACCTCGGGGTTATTTTTTCGAATTTTTAATTAAATTTTATTTATTTAAAAAATAAGCGAAATTTTAGCGTGTTTCTGCTATAACTTCCGAAAATATTACCGCACAAAAAAGATTTTTACATCAAGTTAAAGATCAAAAATTTTACCAATGTAACCAATGTTTTAACCTTAAAATTAAATTTCTATTTTTAATTAATTTTTAAATAAATAATTTAACTATATTTTTCAACAATTTTTTTCGTACAAAATGAAAATAAAATTTAAGCTGCACGAGCACGTTTCGCATTCATGGGGAAAAAATTAGCTTTTTTCAAAGTGTTGCCATCACATCGATTAAAGCTCCATTTAAAAATAAATTAAATCTTTTTGGAAATAAAATCTGCAAAAATATGATTTTCGTCACGTGTCTGTAGGAAATGAAACAAATATAAAATATTATTTTTTTCTAAAAAATAAATTCAAGAAAAATTATTTTATGATCTTTTACACTATCTGTATTATTAATCCAATAAATCAGTTTTATTTTAAGGCAAGTTTTGTTTAATATGAACAGGATATCCATTCAAATCAGGGCCACACTGCTAATTTGTAAACCTTTAGTAATAGACACAGATCTTCTAAAATGGTCTAAATGGAAAATGATTATATTTTATGTAACTTGATCCAATAAATACTCTAATATATAACGAATTTTTGATTTTACATAAAGCTTCTGCTGTGGAAATCAAGTTTTACAAAATGTTCTTGAAACACTAATATTTTAAATAAAGAATTAATTTCCAATCAACAAAATCAATCACTTAAACTGACTGATTTATAAAAATTTGAATATCACTATTCAAAAAAAAAAAAAAGAAAAAAAAAAAAAGGATAATTTTAGATTTTCTATCGATCGTTTTAAAGAAAATACGCCAATCAGCGCGCAGGTTTCTCAAGATTAATTGCCCTAAGATTATGAAAATGTTGAGTTTTTCTAAATTTTTAACATTCAAAACTTCATAAATGTCTTAGTTAATCGTGGAAAATAGAAACATTCATTCATTTATTTAAAATTTGGTGTGTCCAGAATATTTCTCAGAATATGATACCTTACTGCATAAAATTTTGACTTCATAATTTTTGAAATATATTTATAGGCCGGAACAAAATATTATTATTGATTTCATTTCAATCCTTTTGAAAGCAAAACTAAAAACTGAATTTTATGCTGAATCTGAGAAATTTTTGTTGAATTATTCTTTGAGATATTACGCAAATTATGAAAAATATTTTGTAGTTCACATAAGACTTAAATACCGAACGATTCTGTTTGCAGTACTCATATTAAATAATAATAATAATAAATAAATAACAACAAAAATGATAAATAAAATAAAACGCTTGGTTTCATTAAAAAATATCTTTACATTAATTGCAATTTCAGCATTTCCACTTTAAATTAAAGTTGAAGTTTTACTAGAAATGGCAACAAATTAGCAAAATATATATAGTAAATTGAACGAAACGATCTAAACAACAGTATAAATTTGGTATGACTATCAAAATTTGAAGATTAAAAATGTTTTGTTTGGGAAGCTAGTAAGAGACAAGTTACTTAAAATATTTAATTGAAAATTGTAGCGAGCGGTAATACTGGTGAACCGGCTGGTCGCCAAAGGCGGCTAGTGTATAATAAAGCGAAAGCGTATTTATCCGTTATCGAGCTTGTTTGACTTAATCTGCACCGATTGGAGTTTGAATTTTCCGGAACAGTATTGTTTATTTTTGAGATTTGTCTTTTAACGCCAAATGAAAGGATTTCCCTAAATGCAATACCAGAGCTTTCGCATTTTGATTAAAGACTAATGGATTTTGAGTCATTTTCAAATCAATGTAAATTCAAATTAATGCAAATAATTGTTATTTTTTTGGTATTAATATTCGTATCTCCAAATGCGAAGTTTGACTGATTTCTTCATGTCCTTCATGTGGCGGTTTTCCGACTAAGTAGATTAAGTAACTGTCTATGGCCGCTAGGTTGAGAGAGGTTGTAAGCAGAAAAACCGTTATTTTTCTATTTTCCAAATAAATAAGTTTATAAAAATACCAATCATGTAAGTGATAAAATAGTTAAGATATTACTAACACTATATGAAGTGTAATTGGTCAATTAATATATGTTCCATTACATTTGCTTAGTTACAAGAATTTTGTCAAAGCTGAACAGATTATTTATTATTATGTACAACAGATATGACATGTAGTTTAGAGTCAAAATAGATAAATAACATTAATTTATAATATAAAAAATAATATAATATAAAAATGATCTACCTGAAATAATACATTAACTTGTTAAAAAAGCGTAGAAGTGTGAAATTAAATTTAACGATTTATTAAAAGAGAAGCTTCCTGGTATGTGCTACCTAGGGCCGCACAATATCTACATCCACCAAATTTTATAAAGATTTAATCATCTTTTTATCCATATCCAATTTTGAAAAAAAAAATGTAATGAATCCTTTTATACCGCGTCTAACTGCTGTAATTTTTGTTTTGATCGATCTCTTGTTTCTAATGAACTCGGCCAATCTTAGTGCTAACTCATCAAATGTCTCATAGGATTGAAAGTTAACTCTAACGGAATGAAGCCAATGTGCTAACTTCGCAGTAAGCGGCACCTCACAAATAAGAAAATTCTTAATTTTCTCCTATATTATACACATCATAAGTACAAATGAATTACAATAAGATCCATTTATAATTCATAATCCAAGACAATAATAAGTTTTTAAAAATATTTTGTATAAAATAAATCTTTTTGACTAAATTGCTCATTTATTGTTAATCGAAGATAAAATCGGAAAACCCAACACCAAAAGTTTAAATAAATTGTTACTAAATAATATTTTATATAATAGCCGAAGAAAATTATATTCACTTATAGAACATTAAGTCTGTAGATAGCTCACATTGCTCTTTGATATCGTGTAAAAAATCGATTTGATATTTCAGAGTTTAAGATAATAATAAGTTTCAGATTCAACCCTTTTCTAGTGTAGAGTTTTTCAGTGCACAAAAAAAAAAAAAAAAAAAAAAAAAAAAAAACTGTTCTCTGATCATTTTGCTGACAATCAAATTGGACAGACAAATACAGAAAGGTTAAGTAAACTTTTTATGAACTCTTTGTGAACAACATTTTCAATAATACCCAGATAAAAATTTCGATACGCAATTTTAGAACATTAAATCTATAGATAACTATAATTGCGCTTCGATACCTTATCATTTACCACCAACAAGGCAAAGGAATGATTGGCAGGTGGTGGCGGAAAAAAGGAAAAGAAAACAAAAACCATATGTCACGCATCGTTTAGAGATGGATTCACCTTTGTTCATATAGCACCTTTTCCACAGAAAACCCCATTGTAATGGACTGTAAATGATGATAGAATGATTCCACCTTCTAATGCAGACCTTGAACTGCCTGCACTACCCCATATCGGACTTCCTGTTCACCTTGAAATTTTCTGGGTTATGGAAACAAAGGAACTTCTTTGGAAACCTGTCCAGATTAATCTTAGGTTCTGAGGCGAGGGAAGGTGGTGAAATTTCAAATGATAGGTTTAAATCTTGGCGAATTGTAAAAGTTGTGAAATGTATGTTTACTGCATATGGACCAATAACTTCATTCATTGGCAGTGTTGTTATCTTGTTGACACTCACCAATGGAAGGTGTTGAAATTTGGCCAATCTGAAAATACTGCGTAGATCAGAAGCTTGAAAAAATGCAATGGTGGATGGATTGCGTTGTATTCAGGTTTCAGTCCGCTTAATAAAAATCCGTCATTTGGCGTATTTTTTGTGAATTTGTTTTGAATTACGAAGTCGAGTAATGTTTATCCTTATTCTAAATAAACCCGTAAACATTTTATTCAAAAATAATTTTTCATCTAAACATAATCTTTAGTTAAATTAATACATCATAATTTAAGCGTTCACGATTACTAAATAAATACAGGAAGATATGCACTGTCATTTCAAATCTCCGAGATAAATATGTGAAAGTATTTTATATTAGGAATGAATAAGCTAATTTTGAATAATTATTTTATGTGAAATTGATTATAAATTCTCATTCGAATATATCTATATTTTTAGTGCAGTTAGGTATAGATGAGTTTCTCACTCACGCTTCGTTCATTTCCCCCATTTTATTAATTCGATTATTGAAGAATCTATTATTTATTATTGAGTGTATGTCAGAATTTTTTATAATATAGTTAGTTGCTAATAATGATTTGTCAGATATATGTCTTTTGAAATTGTTGTTAAAAAGTTAAATTAAAATAATCCTTCTTTAACTTTTTATAATTTGAATTAGGTATATAATTATAAATATTTGTTATCTAATATGACTTCGTCGCCTTTAAAAAATTATCGAATGTTTTAAATCGTTTCAAAGTCATCTTCTTCCTTTGCTGTCCAATTCTTTTCTTTCACTTTCTAAGATCATTGGATTATACTAGTAGCATGCGAACGTTTGTATTTGCACAACGATGTTTTGTATTTACGGTACTCTATGGTTGTTTCGAGAAAGATTTTATAATTATTTTACCTTCATCATTACGAGCATGACTTTTAAGGTGCAAAACAATCTTTCTAGACATTGAGAGCCATACGTGTGGCGCAGCATAATCAATTCCGGTTTCTTGTGGTTAAAAATTTTAATGTATCTTATCTTACCCAAGTTTTCGATTCATACTAACATGAGAACAACTGAGAATTCGATACGAGAACAAATATTCGGAATTTTTATATCATACGAATAAGACAATCCATTTTAATTGAATTGTCCTGCATTAGATACATACATGAGATTTTTTTTCTGCGAAATCGAATCATGAGAACGCAATCTTTTAATCTGAAGCTCGAGATTACGCTGCTGTATCATGGCAGATCCATTTATTAGAAATAAAAATGGTTAAAAAATTATTCATATCTCATATTCAAATTATCATATATATATATATATATATATATATATATATATATATATATATATATATATATATATATATATATATATATATATATAAAATTTCCATGTGGAATCAGTTGAATTTCATTTTGATTCAAAGAAACATGAAAACTATCTTGAGACGGTCATTTATTTTTTTTAACGCGGTCAGACGAAAAGAGAGATGCTCTTCAAATTTCAGCATCAGAATATTAGGAAAAGAATATTAGAATAGAAAAAGAATATTTGACGAAATGTCAGGCTTAACATGCATCAATTCCATATACATAACTGTTTTTCAATGGAGTAGGATTTCAAACTTGGAATCCTTAGATCCCATTTTACGTGGTCTCTACGGTTTCATATTTTCATATACAGCAAAAATGTCTATGAAAACTTTATTCATATCCTATTAGTTCAAAAATACAATAATAAGAAGCACGTATGAAAAGTGAAGGGGGGCGGGAGGAATCAGTTAAATAATTAAGAACCATATTCTTCCTTAGGAAATTTATATTGAGAAGTCGTTAATGTCTAATGGAAAACTTAACAATATATGAAGTTTATTAAATGTATACATAAAAAGAAAAATAAATAAATAAATGTTAAAAAAAAACATTATACCATTTCTGTAAAAATTTTTTTTACCCGACCAGAAATTGATTCAATGATTGATTACAGATTGGTCACGAATTGTATTGGAAGACATTTGCAATTTTCTGCGTGTTAATTTTCAATAAAACCGAAAAATAATGTAAATAAATTGAGAAACCACAACAAGAAAAAAATGAATATAAATGCATGGATTAAGTAAAATTAATATCTACTATCTTTTTTTAATTATAATTCTATCAAAATATTTCAAATTTAAGAAACCATATTATCGAAACCGTATTTTCCATTCCTCCACTTGAATCAAGCATATAAGAATATGGATAATACAATTATTATAACTTTAATATTAATAAAAGTATACGTGTTGGAAATGTGCACGGTTTATAAGTATATTCACTCATATTCCACATTTTGTTTTGGACGAAAACATCTGCTTTTATGAACAAGAATATTTAGATTGAAAAAAAATTGGCAATTATAGGATATTCTATTGTTGTATGATGCATAATGTGTATGGAAATTGCTTAAGTATCTGAAAAAATTGCAGAAGTAAAAGTGGCAAGAGTTATTTAGAAATATAATTGGATTATAAACAACACCACTAATATCACAATAAATTGGAATAATCCTTATTTCTCACTTATGCAACAAGCTGACTTTTTCAGCTCTTATTTTTTTCCTATGAGTACAAGATACAAATATATCATTGATTCAAGGATAAATTGTTTTCCGAATAAAGATGTATTCAAAATAATTTTGATCTCCCCAAGGATGAATTGACATTTCGCGACAAACGTCAAATCATCCCCAAGAGGCGGAACTAAAGACTCGAAATGATCTTTCTTGAGAAAACTTCACAAGTCAAAAAATAAGTGTCCTTTCCTAACGTCAACCGAGCGAATAAAATGATCAGAAAATGCTGCTATTTTTAAGTACTTAAGAAAAACTATTGCCACTACGCGTAATGTTTGAATTATGAGTAATAAATTGTGAAATCGAAGCACAAATACGAACATTATATTTCAGTATAACATCCATTATATCGCTTACGGGCATAGAAGCAGGTATTTTATAGCAAAGCAAGCATCATTAAATTAATTTATAAAATATGTTGAATTCAAATGAACATGAAAAGGAAAGTTTTAATAAAGGTTTAAGAAATTATTTTATTAGTTAGATAATGCAAGGATTTCTTAATATAAGGAAAAATTTTTGATCTATAGAAGTACAAATTTATTTAGTTCTATTTCAAGGATAGCCTTAATTTTACAACTTTTCTCAGTGTTTCCTCAGAGTTTATATTCTGAGCCTGAAAACATATCTCCTGCTTCGGAAATAAAGAATTGTTTCATTCTGATTTATTTGGTTTTAAATATGCAGTAAAAAATTATGGCATAAATTTTGTTAAAAAAATTAATTCTATGTTTGAAAATGAAGTTTCTTACATATTGTAATTTGATTTGTAATGCAAAAAGTTAAGCTTTCAATACTTATAGGGTTTCTTAAATGTTGTTCTTTTATAGACTAATGCATGGATATGTTTTGAACAATAAATAATTTATGTTCCCTACAGCAATTATTAAGAATTTTTTTCAATAAATATCAATTTTGGAATATTACAGCGATAGTCATATGTGACGACATTTGTAAATGGACGTTCTCATATTAATGGAACATGGTCTATTTGAATTTTTGCTATTCGGATTCTTTGGTAATTCGAAATTTTATCCTATCCCATAAATTTCTTATTATCGTAATGTTAAAAGTTTGTCTATATAATTCTGAATTGCTTTTAGCCCTTAAATGCTGTATTAATGAATGCTATTATTCTTATGATGCGTTCTCAGTAAAATTAAGAATTTTTAAACCTCTTAATATACTCTAGAAATGTATTTTTCTATAATGAATTCAATCAAAAAGAGTCTTTAAAAACTTTGAACTCTTTAAACCCTGAATATATATTTCATTTTATTTTTTATTCTTTTGTATATTGAAAGAAAAATAATTAGAAATGCTGATACATTTTTGTTTATAAAAACTATTCATTTGATTCTCAATTTTTCTATTTTCAAAAATATTAAAATTTGTAATTATTACTTTTTTATCAATTAAAATTGTATACTGTATATTTATGAATTATATATAATTTATCAAAGGTGTAAATATTATGAATAAATCCTTATTGCCATTTTAATTCATATTTGTAGCTTTCTCTTGATTAATCATTTTAAGATTCGGTTATTCGTAATTCGAACTAGGAATATATTAATTTTTTATAATGAGGCCAACTTCTTATTAGCCAATTTCCATTGTATATTTAATCTAGGAGCATTTGATCATGTGTATCATTTTAAAATCTCAATATTATTTTTCCAATGAGAAAGTATATCGAATTATCTGACACAAATTACCTGACGTTGATTTATAATCAATAGTAGTATGGATTCAATTTAAAATATTAATATAAAGTTTGAAAAATTATACATAATAAGAATTTTACTAAAAACCATTAAAAGTTTATTATCGTGCGTTCCATGTAGGTTTGAAAATAATTTGCGTTTCTCGAAGAGAACGAATAAAATACAAGCAATTTCTTTAGAAAAGAGGGAAAAAGTGTTGATATCGATGATGATACATGCAAGTTATCAATATGATATTTTACGACATCCATTGCGTGTTTTCATGCCATTATAGGTATATCAGGAGCCTCTTTTCTGTAATTTATATACGTCTACATTGAAATATTCGATCGGAAATATGTCACGAAAGGTGCAAGTATAATACAAATCCGTTATTTTCTAAGAAAGCGATTGTGGTTATAAGATTGGCCTGGATCATTTTATACAAAATTGTCGAGTCTACTTTAAAAATGATTTGATGTCAACTTAGTAAGAACAATAAAACTTACGAGATAGAGGGAAGTAATAAAATTCTAAAATTAAAAGGTTTTTGAAATTTTGGTTTTTGGTTTCAGATTATTTTAAAATGCATATAAAGTAATTTAAAAAACGATATAGAACAAGTTTTTCAATTATCAAATATTATCATTTTTACTTCAAATGATAAATAAAATTATTCACACAATAAAAATTTTGTTTCATATTTAGGTATTTACTATTGAATAAATAAATATTAAAATCATTTCCTTTTTTTATTGCCTATTATATAAATCTGAGTTTCAGTTTTCAATATAAATAAATGAGAGAACAATTTGAGTTGTAATGTTTAGATACAGACGAAATTACTTATGTGATACAAAAATTACCATAATCTAACTACATTTTCTCTTGTTCATGGATCTAACTTCACCAACAACGTTCCTTATCTTGTAACCTATCAGAATAAATTCATGTAATATCACACAGCTCTTACGTCACATACTATCTCGCCAGAGCCAACTTTTAGGAATATTTTATAAAAAGAAACAACAATATATGAGGAACGATTTATTCTACTAATACAAAACATATAACTACTAAGAGAATAGATTTTTGAGTTTAATTAACTTTATTTTCACGAATTAGTAAAATCATATCTTAATAAAGAAAAATTTTAATAATCGTTTAATATGAATAACTCGCAAAACAAATAAAGCTTCTTGGAATATGAATTACATTGAAACGAAGCAAATCGTATTTCGAAAATCAGAAGATTTTTTTAAAAAAAAATGGCGATTCAAAAACACAAATATTTATATTTCCAATTAATATTTTTTAAAATAATTTTTAAAGGATACTATTGTATTTAAATTTCATTTGTATTTGTATTTCATTTTCTATTAACATAATTTTTTTTTATTTATTTATACTAAAAAGAATAACAAAACTGTGGGATAAGGTAATAATTATCATAGATAGTAAAATTTGATTTATTTTTAAAAAGTATAAAAATAATCAATTATGAATTTTGAAAAATTACAGAAAATTTGTTCAAAACAATTTAAGAATGCATATATATCTATTTTCGGAACGGCTTAACAGTTGAATAAAAGTTTTGACTAATGAGTAGAAAATTTCTTTTTTTAAAAATTATTCTGCAAAATTTAAATACACATATCTGAAGATACAAAAAAAAATGGAGCTCGAATTATACGAACGTTGCTATTCAATAGGATACAAATTTAAAGAATCTTTTCGCAAACGATTTTTATCTCGCTGCAATTATAATTTCTCACGTAAGCAGCGTTCCAATCAGATGAATGTTTTTGTCTTTTTTTAAATCAAATTCTTGCTGAAATATCATTTTATTTAATATAGAACAATTTGACGTAAAAAATATCCTTAAAAAATTTTTTAGGATCAGTACCTCAAAAAATTGATGAATAAAATATGTTCTCACCTAATTTGATTGATTTAGGATTATCAGTCAAGGTGAAATTGTGATATTATTTCTTTTGCAACGGCTTTCGTTTAGTAACGCTTTGTGAGCAAAGGAAAAGGTCAATTAATGAGCACCAGCATCGAAGCGTGCAAACATCACTTCTGAATATAGAAAGTTTGATAGGTTAATAGTTTTAGAGAAATTTTCTTTTAATTAGTTAAAATTACTGAATTTTATTTTCAGTCCTTCAGAATTAATTTTATAATGAATCGAATAACCCATTTTTAAAAAGTTTATAATTTATTAATCAGTTGGTATTAACATGCTACATATAATAATGATCAGTAAATATATTGACTTAAATGTTGTATAAAATATATTAATTATTTCATTGAGAAAAACTTATAAAATTTTGAAAGCTTATTATTATTATTATTTACACATCTTAATTTATAAAATTTTCCTTATACACTACAATACATCATAAAAACGTATACACTACAATACATAATGGGAAAAACGTATACACTACAATACATAATGGGAAAAACGTATACACTACAATACAAAATGGGAAAAAACGTATACACTACAATACATAATGGGAAAAACGTATAACGCTTTTCCCATATTTGTTTGGATTTGATTTTAACAGGCTTGTAAGAAAGGCGAAAATTTCAGATAAGTTCGTAGATGAGCCATCTAGCTCAAAAGTAGTGTATATTATGGAGTAGAAATTTTTATCTCGCTATAACTTCCTTAATATTGAAGATTGAAAAATAAATCAAATCAGCACCTCATTATAACGAACACCTTTTGTATTTAAAGTTTTCGATAACTGCAATTCCTTTGAAATTAATGGGTAAAAAACTCTAATTTTTTAAGTCCTAATTTTGGCTGTTTCTGACATCAATAGTTTATGTTACCAATTTTGAAAAAAAAATGGAATACGATTTCTATTTTTTTTTTATTTCCATTGTTTGAAATTTTTAAATGTACGTTCAGTAGAATTTATATATATATATATATATATATATATATATATATATATATATATATATATATATATATATATATATATATATATATATATATATATATATATATATATATATATATATATATATATATATATATATATATATATATATATATATATATGGAATTTTTCTGAAGTCATGTTTCAATAAATAGATTTCTTATACAAAAATCAACTTAATTTGTTTATTCCTATAAAAGTTTCAAATGACTTTTGAAACTAATTCTGTTCAAGATGTCGTTCTAGTAAGCATGGGGTTTTAAAGAAAAATTCGCTTTTTCTCAAAAATGCTTAGAACATTTTTTAAAACAGAGAATTCTCAGTTAGAGCACATTCGAATTAGAAAGTTGACTTTACAATTTGTTGTCATAGTAACCTTGATCCTCAGACACGTGTAAACTGTGTCATTAAGGAACTGTAACATACATTTTTCACCCTTGACCAAGTAGAAGTGTTGATACTATAGCTTAATTCTAGAAGACTCATTTCAGTGCTCATGAAACGATGTTACCACACATGAGCAATTTTCCCCATTTACTCCATTTACGGATTATTTCTATGGCTCGTAAATTTTCGCGCGCAATTTCTGAGTTTGTTTAATACCTTACCTTCACCTCATGTAACTGAAACATAGCAATCACCACTTCGAGTTGTTTTGATATTTTCTAAAAAATATATTTACTTGCATGTCATAATCTAAGCTCGTTTTTGCAATTTTGAGAAAAAAAGTTAATTCGTAAATGAAGCTAATGTTATCAATTCACATGACGTCATAATCACGTATTTTAAAATGTAACTGAACATTCCATCCATTTGGTTCAAAAATGTTTTATTATAGTCGAACATGTCAGGCGCTTTTCTTTTATACGAATAGTGCATTTCAAATAAACATAGAGAGTTTCAAAATCGAATGAGCGCAATGAATTTGTAATTTTTAATTTTCTGTTGATTACTTTTTAAATGAATTTGAATATCATTCTTAATTTATAAATTTTTAATTTAATCTTTTAATAAAACATGCATATATTTTATTATTAAATTAATTTTTTAACAATTTAAAGAATTCAAGTATACATTCAAAAAATAAATAGAAAAATAGAGATAAATATGTTTGTGAAAAATTTTTTGGCATCTATTATGATTTTAGCGATGAAAATTCGAAAGTAAATGGGTGACCAAATTTTTCAACGAAAATATATCTAAAGAAAAATTAATTAATTATCCAAATTTAAACAGGCATGACGCAGATAACGTGAAAACAAAGCATTTGTATTTTAAAAATGTCACTTTCTTCTCTAGAAGTTCATTAATACACTTAAAAAGTATTTTTTAAATTTGAATATTTTTCTTTTTGTCAAAGAGACTTATCAAGAGTTCATAAATAAAGTTTTTAAAAGTAAAAGAATCATTTTACAAAGTATTTCCACATTCCCAGCCTTCAGAAATGATGTAGGGTATTTTTCTCCTTACAGAAATGCAAACACTTTTCACAAACACTTTCCCTTTACAGAAATAAAACTTTTGCACAAAAATGAAGCCTTTTGGTTTACTTTAATTAATTTCTATGTCATTCGATATTTAATATTTCATGTCTTAATGTCTAAAAGTTAGTGATTCTAATAAAAGTTTTTAAAAAAGAAATGAAATCAAATATTAAATGGAAGAACATTATTAGAAAAGAGAATATAATTTCTGGAGCAGTAATTTTATTAATCTGATTTTTCAATTTTCATGTAATTATCCTGATTTTTGCAACGTTTATAACAATATTCGCTCTTAAGATTTATCTGTTTACATTTCTACATTTTAAAGCATAGCAATGGAAAATAAATAATTTTTATTTGCTATAAAAATAAACTTTACTGTGATTTATTCAGATGAAATGGCAACAGGATTATGAATTGCACAAAAATTTGTTTCCTTTCATAGCACTTAATAAAAGAATGAATTTATTATATGGCAAATAACGGAAATAACTTATCTTCAGAGAGACAAAAATATTTTTGGTTCTCAATTTTACGCACATTTTTCAAGATTACGTCAGATAAAAATGAAGCCATCTTAGAAAGAATAATATCTGTTTTTCAGACTCTCCCATTTGGGATGGTTATATTTTATAAGGCTATGACAACCTAACACAAAGATTTGTCTTGTAATAAAAATGAAATAAAAAATTTTATTAAAAATTCAGAGATGTTTTCTATTTTATCTTGTCAAACGAATTTATAAATTTCAGTGGTTGTCTTATTTTTTGATAGAAAAAAAATCGCCGCTACTCTTTTTCTGTTAGTCAAATATAAAATGTCTTTTTATATAAATATTGAGAGTTAACATTAGGAATAGAAAAGAATTTAGAATTATACAAATTTTACTTTTGAATGCCAAAAAGTGGAAGCAAGAGTATAACTTCTTACGCTGTGGAGGAAAAGACAAAATAAAATTTTGATGCATATCCTTTATTACTCATTTTTTTCAGTTATTATAAAAAGTTTTCAGTAGAATATAAAAAAAGAGATGAGCTTTAGATGATTCTATCGTTATCCGAATTATTTTTTCTGTCTCGTACTTGTTTGGTTAATGTATCAAGCAAGGCTCCAAAAAATCGTAAAATGTCTGGATAATAGACGAGAGAGGAAAAGCAATTTTCGTTGTGAAAACAAATACTCAATCTTCCCCAACAATATTTTTATGAGATAAGACTTACGTATATCATTTGCAGATTGCTTTTAGTTAAACAACGAAAAAACTAGACTCAGCATTAAATTAAGTTGTATTGCAATCCACTAGTTCGCCATTTCCTTGATCGTGAAGGTTATATATAATAAAAATTGTTTTACAGGCAACACTGCATTGATGGTGATTGATGAATTTGACGCTCGGAGATGGCGAGCTTGAAGAATTCAGGGATAAATAAACGATGCAAATTTTTTTTCAAGACTAAGATTATTTAATAATGGATTCAAGGTTTGATACATGAAATGGAACCAAGAAGTATTTTATCTGAAATGAGTTAACACATTTAGATGGAACATTTTATTTCAAGTTTGATTAATCAACAGAACTCAATGATTTAGGAAAAGGAAAATCGCTGGCTAAGAAGTTTTCAAAATAGTTGACTCTAAAATAATGGATAGCTAAAAATAATATTCAACCATCCATGGATTTATCCACTGATCGCTTCTTTTATTTAGGATAAATCTATTAATTTCACAAGATATCATAAAAAAAGACAAAATTTAAACATTTTACAAGTTGATTACAGATCACAAAAATTAGCAACAAAACTGTGATATTAAATTCTAATTAATTAGAACTACAACTATACTGACTGCCCTTATTACAGAAAAAAAATCTGCCAGTGTAGCATCCTTAAGAGAAAGTTGGCTAAAGGTGGGTTTACTCTCGCCCAGTTATAAGTTGACCAGTAAGACAAAGCATTCGCAAAAAGGGACTGATTTATGTTTGCCACAATTTCATAAAGTAGATTTAGGTATGCCATACTTGGCTATAAATTGCAGTTTTAGTGTTCTGAAGTTTTCTTTTTCACTGCGTATCGAATTTAAATGATAATTATTTACGCAAAGAAACATGGTAAAATAAAAAAGAAGGCCAACATACATAAATTTCGAAAACTATAAGAAAAAAAATGAAAAATAAAATGAAAAAAAATTAAACCCCGCATCAATCAGAAAGAACAAAGAGCAAAAAAATGTGGGAATTAGTCTATAATAATAATAATAATAATAATAAAAAATACAGCGACATGTTGCTGTCCCGTCGGGGCAAGTACTTGCCATGGATCGAACAGCACTTTTTAGCCTTTCTATGCATGCGTTGCCTAATGCCCGTCTAATGGAGTGTAAACCCATCTTAAAACAAATTAGCTATATATTTATATTCACTTGCACTGTTCGGTGGAACGTTTTATATACACACATACCTGGAGCCGTCCTACAATTTTTTTGCAAATCAGAAAACATACCAATTCTTTTTCGACAAGCGGCTTTCAAATCGCAGTTCATTTATTTTGTGCAGTTTGACAAGGGTCAGTTTTAGTGGTGCTTATATGTAGGAATATGTTCCTTTGTAAAAGGGTACGTATTTCTATTGATATTAAAGTGCTGATTAAAGTTTGCTTACGATTTTATAGAGAAAAGTTTAAAAAAATTCCATCTGGAAACGGGAAGTAATATTATAAATTCACGATCACGTAGCACAAGGCAAGTGAGTTATGATTGTTTAATTTTCCGCAGGAGTAAAAATAAATGGCTTCAAAGCACAACATTATATCGTGTGTAATTAAGATGTTGAACTAAATGCACAGTTATATAAATTGACGTAACGTGAATGAATTGAAAGAATATTAGGAGTCGTCTTCCCAAAACTTTCTAATTTACTCTAATAAATATATTTGTATGTTACTGGCCGCATGCAATTGACAAGGAATAGTTGCAAAAGAACCTATTAGATTGTGATTTTTGACGATTAATTTATGGGATGAGGTTAATACACAACTAGAACACCAAATGTGTATTTTGGACATCTGTTTTGAACCAACATTGTACACAGAATCCACTGTCAAACCAACATTGCACATAGAACTACAATTGTTACAAAAACGCATACTAATAAAAAAAATTTTTTGCGTTTTTTAGTTATTGCGATTGCTTGCTTGTAAAAGTACAGATAGATAGATAGTCATCCTCTTGACTGTCGACATTTGACATTAAAGTACACTATAGATGTTGAATCTGTGTACCAAATTTTATTCATATAGCTTCTTTCATTATGTTGCTTTTGTTAATTTAATTATAACATTATATTATAATGTATAATATTATAATATATTAACTATATAACTTCGTTATATTAACTTAAATTTGATAGGACAGTCAGACTTCCCCTGAAAGAATTTTTCGTTCACAATCAGATAAAAATCTTAAATTTGATATAAAGATCATATACTAAATTCCATTCCTCTAGATCAAAACGTTTTTAATTTATCATGTTCATAGACAGACAGGCATGATTCCAAAAATGTATTTTTTGAACTCTGGGAGATCTGAGATCTGAAGAGTGCAGAATCGTCAAAGTCTTTAAATGGAAATTTTTATTGATCACAATACTTTCTCTTCGTATATGAGAAAGTAAGCCAATCACTGATCTCCGACCCGCCCGAAGGCACGCAGATAAATCACACTGAATGACCGCACCACCGCAACAGCAAAAGATTTCGGGAACTGTGATCGAGTCCTAAGGGTCATTCATTACCGGCCACGATACAACCCTTCCCTAAAAAGTACGTCCCATCATCGATGGAAGGAACCAGACCCCTCCCCATCTTTTCGTGTACCCTCCAGAGTGGCGAGATCCAACCACCATGCCGGACGCATCTTATCCTCATTCCGAGGTGCCCCCTGAGGAGGGATTGTATAAGAGAAAGTAAAAACTAAATGCTTTTTTTTCAGTGTTATTCGAAATTAACAGAGCAATAAAATAATTAGTATGATTTACACATAATGAACAATTACACAATATTTTATGTAAATTGCCTAACTTCATATTAAATTATGCATGCAAATACAAATAAAACAGACAAATATTTCAATTCGCTGTAAGAAAAAAGTATTCTGATTAAATTCTGCTGACGCAACTGACTCATGTGAAATCGTTTGCTTGTTAATTTTTTTTGGAACTAACCTGTTGTTATAAAAAAAGCAAACTACTGGTAATACATGGTTTCTGCCTTATTTAATCTTTATGTCCTCTTTTACAACGCAATTCTGAAGAAATGTTTTCGTTTACTGAAATACATTGTAGTATCTATCCATTATTTTACAGAACTAGTTATGTTCGTAAACAGAATTAAAATCGCATACTTATAAAATTTACAACTCTGGTCAGGAGCGCTTGGCCTTGTAGATGAAGTGTTATGATGTATTTTATTTTAATTCAAAAGAGAACGTTTTATTATTACTTCTGATTTATAACTATTGATGGAATTATTTTTAGACACGTCTTGAATTTAAAATTGTGCGCAAATTGCGTTAAATCTGTAAATGCTTTTATTTGTTTTTAAACGTCAAATGAAAACTAAATTAATCGATCTTCAAAATTTTTTCACTATTGTCTTCTGTATCATTTTGAATATACAATTCTAGAATGGATTGTAATGATTAAATTCAGTGGTATCAAAGAAAACTAAATTAATTAATCTTCAAAATATTTCATTATTGTCTTCCACGCCATTTTGCATAAAGAATTTTAGAATGGATTGTAATGATTAAAATCAGCGGTATCAAAGGAAAATAAATTAAACAATTTTCAAAACGTTTCACTATACTGTATTATTTTGAATATACAATTCTAGAATTGATAGTTTTCGAAACACGCTTTAGCGCAATGCATGATATTCAAAATCTGAAGTAATATTGATATAGAAAACATGTCGCTTAGCAATATGAGTATTCTCTTCTTAAATGCAAAACTTGCAGCTTTTCCCCTTAACTTTTGCTTTAAAAAGCAATGCTATTAAGCAATGAAGTTAAAAGTTGAGAGTTTTCTAAAAATGATACGTTAGTGCTTCTTTTTTTATTTTAGAGGAACAATACTTTTTTTTGTTTTAATGTAGTTTTCTACAGTGAGAGATTAGGATTTTCACACATATATTTGTCAATCCACTTCATATGACAAGGAACATACAAACAATTTTTACTTATTTTTTACATATCAAATGAAATGTCATTTATTTAAATAAACATAGTAAACAAATAATTTCTCTAAGAATAAAATTGTTTTACGGTTAGCTTTTGCTCATCCAAATTTTTAATTTGTTGATGATTTTTTTGACAGAAAATGAATAGTAAAATTCCAAATAACTTTCTGTACTTCAATTTGAACTTTCTTTCTTCTAGAAAAAATAAATATTACAGTAATAATCAATTTAAATTTTAAAAAGATCTGTTTTTTTCTATTTATACTTTTAATCAATTTGATTATTTCATCTTCATATAAAATTTGGAAATTTCATAAAAATTTCGAGGTTTTAAAAAAAACTAAAATTGATTTTTTAAATAAAGAATTCATAATTTAAAGTGGACACAAAGATTTATTTTAATGCATAAAAGAAATCTTTATATCAAATTTTATATAACTCCTTTAAAAGTTTAAACACGTGATAAATTTCAAAGACAGGCGAAATTGATAAAAAAAAAAAGTTTTAAGAAAAGAAATTGTAAACTGATGCACAGAAAATTGTTTTAAGAAAATTTAAAATATCAATGAAGTTCGAAACCTATTACCAATATATTTTTTCCAGCAACAATTATTCTAATGATAATCAAACATATAAGAAAATATTTTTAAAGACAAAATTCTCTTTTATTTTACTAATTTGGCAATCCATGCCTTTTTTAAATGAATGCCGAAGCATTTTCTTCGCTTACTTGACGAAGAGTGAATGCTCATCTATTCAAAAAAGAACGTGGCTGTCAAGATAGTACACATATATATATATATTTGCTGCTTTTGATACGTGGTGCGGAAATGTGACATTAACACATTAACTCTTAACCTTCGTAGTCCCTATCAGACAGTTGCCGACTTCTAAAACTGACATTCGGGGCATTGATACTCCTCTTTCCCAACACTTCATTGCATCACTGACTTCAAACCACTTTCTATAATATCTCAAATGTTTAAGACAAACAAAATGTGGAGTAGGTATGAATTCAGGAGATAATACCTATCGTGAGTCACCAAAACTAGGAAGCATTTGATTTGAAAAAAATCAGGTACACAATTTTTATTTACACCGCTCTACTTCAAAGAGAAGTGTACTTAACTAGATAAAGTGAGGGTGCCTGTGACTGCGGCAATTGACCTCGATCTAAAAATACCGGATGAGCTTTAAAATACAAACTACAAGCATAAAGAGTAAATAGTTTCTTCTGGTAGTACTGAAATCGCATCCGTAAGTTATATGAACGTCATAAAATAAATCATCATGTACTTTCTACTTAAAATAGGGCTTAAACTATTTTAAAACATTTCGAAATAATCCTCAATTCTTGATATATTATTAAACCAATCCGGTGTTATTAAATGAAGAAGAGCCTTGATTAGTGACTTTTGAAATCGCTACGAAGTTCTGCATATGAACCGAATTAACTTAATGCAATAGATGAAATTGGTTACATTTTTGAAAATTAGCAATTAAATTTTTCTTAATTTCTACTATGAACAGAAATTTTGTTTCTGATTCGTAGATGAGCTGAACTGGCCTGGTGGTAAGGTCTCGGTTTCGAAACTAAAGGCCGTCACATTCGAGACCCAATGCTACGGAATAACATTCGTCTAAATCGATCTGTTCCACGTTAAATCCGGCGGGGCCAAATGTCATTCAGCTGGTGTTGCGCGGGTGCTTCGAGAGGAGGTACCTGCTCAGATGCTGTCCTCGTCATCTCACCGCGGTTGAAAATTGCAATGTCCTTTCCAAAATAGTCCATATATTTCTTTTAAATGGGGCGTTAAGATAACTAAACTCAGAATTTTAGCGAAAAAAATCAATTTTGAATTGTTATTTTTATGAGCATTATTAATTTTTTTATATGCAGCGTATGCTGTCATAGCAAAGATTGCTTGCATGTTGTTATCTAAGCTGTGATTGTTATCTAAGCTTTACCGTGTTAAAAGGGTTAACGGGAAACTCATTAGTAAATTTTGGTGAAATTAAATCCATTCATGGTTAGGTGGTATTCGTCAAACATCATAATTCATTTATATTTTGGTGTCCAGGGGACATTGTGGAAGAAGAATAAGAACATCATGCCACAGCACAGCAGAAGTAGTTTCTGTGTATAGAATGAGATTTCTATATATCAAACATCAAATATATCAAAAGTTTTCGCTTAAAAATTATATGTATCTATTGAAATAAAAATAAAAAGAAATCTGATTTCTTTCATAAGAAGGTGTTTAAAAATAAAGAACAAAAAATATGTCATCGACTCTTAATGCTGCAACAACACCCGTGAAACTGGAAGCTATTTTTAAGAAAACAATAAAAACTTGTCAGTGAATCATTTTTTAAAAAAACTTTTTTCTATGAAGCATTTTCCTAATTTCGAGTGAGAATATTACTATAATAAATTCAATTTATTTTTAAATCTTTGATTGCCAATATGACCCACAAACAGAAGTCTTAAAGTGGGAAAGAGAAGTTCAACTTAAGAAAAGACTTAGAAAGTGGGATAAAAATAAATGCGGTAAAAAATAGAATATTGTGACCAAACCCAATAGAAACAATTTTGAAATTTAAACACTTTAAAACAAATTTTTTTTTAACATTTTTTTCTTTTAAGTCTTTCTTTAAACCTTAAAAATTAAAAATATATAATTGTTTCAGTAAGTAAATGATTAAAAAAAATGCACAAAATGCACTCTTATATATTGACATTTCGATGTATTGTAATTTTTGTAACTGATATTGTAAAAGTATATTGACCTTTTTTCCAGGAACCTTCAAGTTCTGTATACAGAAATTCGATTTATTTTAAATAACATGAGCAGTTGTCTTGTGACTTTAAAATAATTATTTGCATCAAACTGTTTATCTCATTTGTTTCTTATTTCATCTACTTACAATAAGATGTTTTATTTAAATTTTGCTATAGGATGTTTATCATCAAAATAATTAAATACGGTAGTGTTTCTAAAAATAGAATATATTTCATGATCCATTCATTCAGTTCCGAAATAATTTGTTTATTTCAAACATGAAACTACGAGAAAGAAAATGAATTTCATTCATTTATTAAAAAAAAAAACCCAGATGTTTTTCTTTCTTTTTAAAGAAACAATTAAACAAATAAAAGAAAACCACTTAATGAAATCGAAGCGTACTCTTCCGTCAACTTTTCTGAAAGTTTTTCCTGTTTCTAAATTTACCCACCAAAAACTTAGAAATAAAAAGAAAAAATTAAAAAAAGAATCGTTTGTATAAAAGAAGTTAACTGGTAACATTTCGACGACGTCGTGTTCTTCCGTTTACTTAAAATTCTATCCCCGCCATGCCATTTAGGAAGCTACTTTTTGGCGTGTTTGCACCGTAATCAAACCTTGTTCTCCTTTGTCACAGCAGCCCTTTTTCTTTTTTTTTCTTTTCTTATATGGTTGTAATTTTGAAGGTTTTCCCCATTTTCCATTTCCTTCGCGTGCTAATTCATCGGATCACGGTTGTTAACACGGTTGCGGTGAAGAAGTTGACTGACTTTCTCTCCTTTCCCCTTTCTTTTTCTTTTTTTAAATTATTATTATTTTTTTCTCCTTTTTTACTTGTTGCTGTCTTTGCATTCAATCAGTTCATTTCTTGTTTTTCCCCCTCCACCAGTAATAGAGGTGAAAGCATCAACAAGCAACATCTTGTTCGATATATTTTTTGTTGTTGTTGTGCTCCGTTTGTGGACTTGATAGTAGCTTTGTTTTCGTAATTCAGATAATTTTATACCGAATTTTGGGATAAAACAACCCAAGTTTAAGGAACATTTTTAAAAACTTTTCAGAGCATTTTTTAGAGATTTTTTATTTTTTATTTATTTTTTCCTAATACATTCCTGTTCATTTGCATTTTTCATCAGAAGCAAACTTCTTTTTTGATTGTGCTACTACAGTGAATAATTTGAAGGTAAAAAAAAATGCGAATTTACGGGGTGAAACATTTAAATTCTTTGCAAAACCTTTGTCACCAATTTTTTATAATGTTTTCACATTTGTGTTTCTAAATCGTTATTTAACTGATATTAAAATAAAACTAAAGTAATGAATCCTTTTTCATTTGTGTTTTCAAATCATGGTTAATTTTTAAGCGGAAGTGATTTTTTAAGCAGCAATACTTTATAGGAAGTAAAAAGGCATTAAACAAAATTAAAATAGAGATAGCGAGTTCCATTTATTTTAATGTATTTTGTAATTAATTTTTTTCTGAATACTATTTCTTATTTTAGGTTATGGTCTTTAAATATTTATCTAATAATCTTTCTTATAACAATCTTCCTTGCGTTAGCGTTTATAAATTTTAAATTTATTGAACTTCATTATCCATAAATCTTTGGTACTGAAGTATTATTATATTAACAACGAAATGTGTTTTAAATTTTTTAAACAAATAAATCGCAAAATGAAGGATATTAATTTCATAACAAAGGAAAGCCTATTTCCAAATTCTAAAATTAACACAAATAGTGCTTTTGTGTGCTAAAGTTCTAGCTGATAGCAAAGATGAGCAGAATATAAAAATTAGCCTACTATATTTTTTAATTTATGTTTTTATTTCTATAATTATATTTATTATTCTAAATCCTTGTAAATTAAATACTGGATCATCTCGCAGTTTTCTTTGAAAAATTTCACTTACTCCAGTTATTGAAATTAGCATAATCTAAATTAAAGGAAGACGAACATTCATCAGCTAACTGAGACCTTACCGAAATTTTCTATTTGACAAAAATTGTAATTTAATCACTATAAAAATTAATTGGCATTTAACTGAATTTAATTATATGATTCATAATATTATTAATTTTTTCACGCATTTCCAAAATTTTTATCTTCGCAAAACTACAAACTATTTTAATTACTATTTTATAATTGTTGCATGCAAAATTTTTTGATTTCGTGTTAGCATTTAAAAAATTCTTTGTTAATATAAAGCGTAAAAGTTCAAATAATGAAAACAGATTTTTCAATTTCGAATGCTTTGGGGAATTTAATGCTGACAATCATATGCACTTGTTTTCTATTTATGCAGGATATCGCTGAATTAAGGAGCCAAACTTTAAGGGTACTAAAATACATATAAAAAATTGATTCTATATTGTATAGAGTATGGAATCGGAAATGAAAAGTATCGGAAAAAAAGGAAATATTGATGATGAAATGAAAAGAAACCTCTTTGCTTTCATAATATTACAGTAAGTGCACAAATATGACACCATCAATATCGATATATCTAGAAAAGTCATTGTCGCACTCTTTCGAAGATGCCAGGTGTTTTACGAACACTTGCAGCAGAGACTGAAAGTTTTGCAATAAGGTTCTCATCAGAGTCAATTGGAATGTCATAGATGAGTGTCTTGAAATGGCCCAGTAAGAAAAAAAAATCCATACTTGATAGATGAACTGGCCAAGCGACTGGTGCATCTAGCTCAATCCATAAGTACGTGATACTTTTTATTAAGTATGCACATTATTGCAGAAATGGGCAGCAACCCTATCGTACTGTAACCACATGGCATTTCGAATAGCAACTGTAACATTAGCAAGTAATTCTGCTAATATCTCTTTCAGAAATATTCGGTGCGTCGTACATCTGAATTGATGCGGTGGTGTGTAGACAGTATGGAACAATAAAGTAATCATTTAAAGTATCTGCCGGCTCATGCGGCACAGAGTACCACTTTCTGGAAAGCATACAGACGTGTAGCATGTGTGCTAGAGATGGCCTACACCTGAGAACTACGAAATTAAAAATCCTATCTCACGTAAAGATGTCTCTTCTGTGATAGGAACATTTGCAGAGAATCTCGAAGTGAATGTACTCTGCTGGAAAAACCATGATTGAATGGTACGATATTGGATACAAGGATAATCAGCCGCATTGAATACTTGCGTTCTCTGTAAGTGGCACAGGAAAAATCTTTTCTCTAGCCAAAATTTTCTATAAGGTGTTTTTACTTACACTTGAAGTTCATGCAATAGATCTTGTACTGGTGCCTGGATTATCTTTAAAGCCTCTCAGATTATGTTCTCCCGTTTCTGGAACTCTTATAACTCTCGAGAGGCTCGCACCCGGTCTCTTGACAGGAAATGAAACGATTTCATAAAGCCGGCGGTGTAAACGAGGAAAACCTTTATGATCGGCGTTGCTCTATTGGGGAAGTGTTCATGGTATCTTAATACATTTCTTCAATTATAATACGCAGCTCCGTATATAAGATGCAATCTACTTTCTCAGAGAGTGGAAATTGCTGCATCAGGCAAAAATATTCTCAAACAGAAAATAATTTTTTGAAGCTAGCGTAATGCCATTCAAACTATATAAAATTCATTTGCTGATGATTACATAGTGCAATTAAATAAATCTTCTTATTTATTTTGTATTTTGCTTCTCGAAATTCATTTTTTAAGGTTAATTTACTAAATTTGTATATTGTCTGCTCTAAAATTTTATGTAATTAAAGAGAATTTTTTTTTCTCATTTCCAACCCCATATTGTTATACAAAAGTTGTTTCCTTATATGTATTTTGACTCCTGAATTCAGAGATACCCTGTATATATTGCAGATGAAATATTTTCAATCAACGAAGTTAGCTGCAGGCAGTGGCTTACTATTTCTTCCCTCTCAATATTTTCTTTTTTTCTTAATGTTATTTTACAAGCAAATAATGCTCTTTTTTTTTAAATTACTTATTTGCTATAGTAACAGTGTGAAAATTCAATCATTGCCTTAATACATCACTATCAGATGTTATATATCTTTCAGCAGTATTACGTCTAAAATATGGGAACATTCTATTTGTTATTTTCAAAGCAAATTTCAAACTTTCAATGACATTGAAAATAAAGAATTAATTGAATGATTCATACAAGCAACAAATTATCGTTTATATGATTCAATCAATTTTCGAATTCATTATACCATCCGTAATCAATGCCACAAATAGATAGAGAATATAGGAAAGACATAAACAAGTCAAAACCACATAACCAAAGGAGACAAGTAGTTCCAACCGGATAAACTAGAAAACGCTGTTTATCATCCTGCAGCTGAATTTCATCGTTATATTTTGAAAGTTCTAATTACATAAGAAAAAAAATAGAAAAATTTACGAATGCTGAGACAGAAGATGTAGTTCTTCACAGGAATCTCCTCACCAAAACTATAGAAATTGCGAAACTGGATATTGTGAAAATCTTCTGCATGGGTAATTTACCATCAAATTAAAAAAAAAAAATTCACTTCCTTTGGTTTAACGTTCTACATAATCAATCATTTTAGTGGCGCTTTTTGTCAATTATTCAAGGCTATATTCATTATCATTTATTCATATTCCTTCTGTACCTTTGAACACTAATTTTTAAATATTCTAAATGAGAAAAAATACTCTAATTATAACTGCTCTTTCTGTGGAAAACTCTCTCTCTCTTTCTCTTTTTGTTAACATAAACCAACTTCACAAGATGAAGTATTATTTTACATTATGAAGCAACCTGGTCAAATTAATCTTCCGCCTCTTAAAATCCATCAGCCATCGAAACAAGATAATTCGTATATAGTGAGGCTTTTTTTAAAGTTATTCAAATTACAAACCAAAGTTCAATTGAAGTTTTACGTAAAGTAAGGATATAAGTGAAACTAATTTTGATGAAACATTCTTTCAAAGCGAGAGTGGGCAATTTAGGTTTTTTTTAGTGCAGTATTTCTTAACTAATAAACATTTCTCTAATTACACAAGCACAAGCTGGCAACTTCTAATAAGTCAAAAACTTTTTAATAGCTTATTTTCAAAAGCTTTCCCCAGAATAATGCTTAGTAAAATGTAATCATGAGATTTATGTTGTTCTTGTTTCGATTCTTGGAGTTATTTCTTATTATGTCTGAAGACTTATATAAACTTATACCATTGCGTAAAAGACAGAATTTCGCAACAGTTATTGTTTATATATATAAGTGATACGATCAATTACGTCGCCAACGGATGTAATTATTTCATTTTAGAACTTTATGGAAGCTTTTTGTTTTTAAAGTTTTATACGACAGAATTCAGTGGGACGACGAATCAAGAGTTAGAAGCTGGAAAATAGTCTAGAATGTATGCTTAGTTTTCTATTTCCACATTATATAACTGAGGGTTAACTAATTAAAGTAGGTAGTGCTTGTCTTGAAAGAAATGAAACGCAGTATATATATATTTTTTATTTTCTTTTTCTAGACAGTCGTCTATTCATGTTTCTATCAAAACGCATCAGACAATCTTTAGCACTTGTTTTCTACTCGTAGTATTTAACTAATGGAATGTTTTGACTGGAATAAGTTTGAAATTTAATCAATAACAAGAAATTTGTCCTTTCAAGTTGTGATTCAAACAGAGATAATGGCTCACATTATGTTGTTGTTTATAAAAATACAGAAATCACTAAATGCATTTTAAAAGCGAAATTAACTAAATTTTAAATAAAACAAAAATATAGCAAGAACAAAAAACACAAACATGACACTTATAAAACACACATGAGAACGAGTATAAAAGTGAACAAATTTTTGACTTCTTTTGACAAATTTTTGAATTATTGATATTAATAATTGAAATTGAAAGATAGAGTTAATTGAGGTAAGCTTCCCAACGTGGTCAATTTATACTCACACATTATACTTTAACAGATCCAGGCAATTTCAAATTTGGAAACAATTGTGTATCTTGTATTTACTGCAAATAATTTGAGGACGAATTCTTTTATTAATTGAAATAATTTCCCGTACTTTTTTTGCTCCATATTTTCTTGGAAATCTTTCTTTGTATCTTAGGTTAAAAATTTTATTAACGTCCATTGATTCTTATATGATTTCCTGCTAATCTTCAAATATCAAGCCGTATTTGGGCACATGATAGTATTCCTACACAATAATTCATGCAAACTGAACTGTCTATGAAAGCATAAGGTCATTCATCAGTACATATTGGCTTGATTTGTTTCTTTATTTGGTAATTTTCTTTTGCGTCTTGATATTTGAATCGTTATATTTAGCGCCGCTGGACAAAATTTGATTATTGTGCTATTAAGCTAGCTAATCTTTGTCCTGAAGTGTTTTTAACTTATTTACTTTCCCGTATACGAAGTACAGAGAGAGAACTGTAATCGTCAAAAAACACGAACTCGAGATTCTGATGAATCTCCACGTTGTAGGTACACCCCTGAGTACACATTGTTGGAAAATATGTGTCTGTCGATGACAAAGATAACTCAAAGCGGCGGTTGAAATTCGATGTGTGATATTTCCACTAATTTTATAGAATTCTATCAAATTTTGGGAAAATTCTGTTCTGGGAAAGTCTGTCAGTCCGACTGTTCGAATGTACATGGAAACTACAAAACGAAGAAAGATAGATAGACAAAATTTGGTACACATATTGATTTTTTTCTCTAGAATAACACCTTTGTTAGAGAGTATGCGAGGAAGTATTGGGAAGACCCCTCCCGTTGGTTTAGAATACTAAATATAATTTTTTGAAAATATTAAATTATAAATCGCAGTTATTGGAAATTTTAATTAACTTGCGTCATAATTATATTATGTTCTCTTTTTATAAAGTTTTGCAGAAAGGAAATAGGATTTGAACGAATTTTGCTAATTCTATTAACACGATAATTTTTGAAGATTGAAAACTGACTAGAAATTGCTTGATTCTTGCATCGCATATGCCATATACGATGCAAGAATTCTACAAAACGTTCTACATACCCGATGGTTGGGGATAAAACTGTTAAATTTCACAGGTAGTTCTTTCATTGGTTAGTGAATCTCACTAAATATGAGAAACTTTTAATTTAAAATTATATCGAGGGCTTCATGTTTTTTAAAATAATTTCAAAGAATATTATTACACACAAATTTTACCACTTTCAAATTTAAAAAAATAGCTATATTTTATTTCTAAACAGTCTATTTCTCCTTTTTCATAAATATTTCTAAATACTTTTTTAGATTTAGTTACGGTGTTAATACACACGCGCGTTACAACGAACCGCGGTTTACTGTAATAAGGGAAAAATTATTAAAAGAAAATAAGAAATACATTTATATTATTTAAAAATAATAAAAAGATACATAAATCCATCCTAAAATTTTATTATGTAATGATGGGTTTTTTGTTAGGATTTGAAGCTTATTTAGTTTTTTTTTGTATGTGTAAGTGGGTGTGTCATTTAGGTTAAAAGAAAATAGTCGAATATCCTGAAAACTGAAAATGAATTTTAAATAACATATAACAGAAAAAAAAGATGTTAAAGTAATAGAAAAATGATTACTAGGAAGCTATTTTTGAATGCACTTTTATCTCTAAAGTACAATCTCTGTGATGAAAAGTTTATCAAGATAGTTTTCATCAAAAGAAATACATTAGTTACGAAATTTTTTGAAATGTGATTATTAGCAACATTTTTTTTATTAAAAGCAATGGTAAATATAAAATGAATACTCAGATATTAAAGCTTCTAGTTTTATGTTCAAATATAGGGCCATTCTTATAGATGGCTCTATAATGAAATGCGAAGCAAATCTCGAATTCATTCATATTTATAATTTTACTATATTCTTTCTTATTCATATTTATTCATGTAAACTATATTCAGCTTAGTTTAACTAACTTCTCAAAAAATCAAATCCTTTTTATTATTCTAGTTTTAAAAACTTTAGATTCGCATAAAATATTTTATTAACTCCCATCACTCTTTTTTGCATAAAAATAATTCCATTCAAATACTGGCTGAATACATATTTTTATTAAATACATACTTTTAATAAAAATAATCATTATTCGCCTTTTCAATGCCAGTCATCTTTAAAAATAAAATATTATGCTTTTTGTGTATAAGTTGCAATAGTTGAGTTATTGTCAAGTGTACTAGAGTTTTGTTCTTTCACTTTTAAGCGCTTTTCTTTCATTAAATGCGAATATTTTAAAGCAGCTATAGAAATTTGCCACCTTTTTATTAAAGCAACATCAACGCATTATTTCCATTAATGTAACGTATACACATTAAATTCATGTCGCGTAGTGGTTTTATTCTCATTAAGTTGCTTCCTCTGTTTCATAGAAGACCCTAGCATTTGTACAGCCAAATGCCTTATGGAAACACCTGACCATGAACTAGTTTTTCCTTTTCGATTTTATTAGTATTCTTTGCCATAGATGCGATATTATGTTTATTCTTATCACTTACAGAGTAAGTAAAACGTATACTCTTCCCATTTTTATATCAGGCAAGAGCTTACTGGAAGATATTGGAGACTTGTTACGATGACGCCCTCTATTGAGATATAGCCGAACTTCTTAGAATTAATGATTTATCTATATTTAAGATTTTGAATTTTTTGTTTGAATTAGAATTTTCTGTTAGGATTTGTAATTGATATACTTTCGAGATAGGTTGTAATGAAATTAAATGTAAGCTCAGATTTTACTTTAAAAAAATGAAGCATATGCATAGATGCATACGAAATCGGTAGATACTTATGTCTTTTGGAAAAATTAATTATACTAATGAAGTTTCATAAAATTTATCAGATACGAAAATTGACAATGATTGCGTTCAGAGACTTTGGTAAATTAGGTTTTGAAACTTCAGCGATGGAATAGTAACTTGCTTTCGAGTAGTTGATTTTTTTTTTCTCTTCTGAATTTTTTCACAATTTTTAAGATATTAAATGAATTTCTTATGTGTACTTTTCCTCTGCTGTAAAAATAAGAGTAAATTTTCAAAGTAATTTCAAAATAATTAATCTGCCAAAAAACATTTCATACTCTGATGTTTCTGGCTAGTGGTAGAATCTCCTATAATTTTTCCCTTCTCATTACTGAATTTTTAAACCATTAATAAAATAAGGAAAAAGGCTTCTTTTAGTATATACATATTTTCCAAATTATGTAATTTTTATTTTTTTTCCGTATTATGTCTTCATAACAAATTTGTAATTATTTATAGCTTATAGAAATGGAAAAAGAAAGTGACAATCAAATTGATATCAATCAATAATTTAAATTTTAATTCTTGGGTGATATTTGCTAAGTTTTACTTTTTACTTGTTTATTTATCTGGTTCATCATTTTTGACATAATATCTAAAATTATCCTTTAGAAACCGTTTCATGAAAAAGGTAATTTGGGGAAATTTCGAGAGATTTGCTTTAAAAGTAGTCAAATTGCTTGGCTGCTTAATATTTTGGAATAACCGTATTTTAACAATACCAAGGACATTCATTTCTGAATATATTGGAGAAAGTTCATTGGAGAATGCTCCGATTTTTTTTCTTTCAGATTTAACAAATTATTTTTCTAATTCTTCATCTTAAACTTCGAGTTAAATAATTATTTCAAAATTTTAATTAATTTTTTATTAATATGATTAATTTTAATATTAAAAGCTACTATTTATTTAATTTTCAATAATTATTTTTTCATAATTTATTATTTTTATTATTTATTTACTTATTACATTGTTTATTTTTAATTATTTTTTTCAATTTCAAGCATAATAGTTTTTCAGTATACTTTTACATTTAAAAACCACTGTTTTTAATCTTATAAGTAGAAATGAAAGAAAAGCAGATTCAGTACCATCGAAAAGCATTTTCAAAGCTAAGTTTATAATAGCGAAATTTTCCAAAAGATAAAGAATAGCTCCATTTTTTTCAAAGGTTATTCCATTTTAATCCTTTAATAAGAATGAATGGAGAAATAAATTTCTCCACGAAAAGGAAAAAAAGATCTTTACAATGACTATTCTTCCCTTTGTTCCTCCGTTAGATGCATTAATCTATCATTTTAAACAACAAAGTGGATTTTTCAGAGTGTTTACAAATAAAAAGCACCAATTTTCACCAAAACAATTCCAAAAATCTTTGTTTTGGAGTTAAAATCCTGTGTATGATAGACCAGTTTGAAGAGCAGATGATCTTTAAAAAATATTTCATCTTTTATTTTCGTCTTTATTTTTAAATAAAAAAAAAATTCAAAAATTTGATGAAAGTTTGAAATGAAGTAATTTTTAACTTCTAAAGAAAAATAAACTTAAACTGTAATCTCTCATGTTTCACTGGTCGGCAGATACAAAATTTAAATAGTAAGATATGAGTTCTGAGCGAATAATTAAAAGATTAAGTGAATGCAAAAGTATCGTATTTCACTGTTCATTGCCAATCTGAGACTACTTCATTAACTATTTATAAAACTGCTGTAGAAAATCTTTTACAAAATATTCCACTTTAAACTGTTTTGTAACCATTCAGTTCCAGTTCATTAGATCGGGAAATACATAGTTCTTTACTAAAACACACATTTATATATCTATTTTCTATTGTTCACAATTTTTTTGCTGTGAAATTCGATAAAAAGCAGACGATATTAGATCATCATTCTTTTCAACTTTGCCGTGTAAAAAGTGCACTGCTCAGAATTTTTTCATTTACCCTTTTTTTTTCCTAAAATGAGTTTCCCATTTTTCTCTTAGACTTTTTATTCATGAATAAGAACTTTCTTTGCGATTTATTTTCTTGTGACAATGAAGCCAAAGTGGTTCAAGCGTATTTTCCTATTTTCTAATGGAAAAAGGTAAGAAAATAGAAAATAAAGACATGAGAAGGATACTGTTCTTAGGAAAAAAACGTCCATGATCGTAAATTGAATTTGTATTTTATCCTGTTAACACCTTTGAGAAAGTTTTTTATTTGTGAATTTTTTAATTGTTTTTATGAAACTATTTTTAGAAATCATGGCTGAATTTGCTCTGAATTTACTGATAGTAATCTTCGCAGTAACGATTTTATTACTCCATTTAATGAATAATGTACCTCTTACAAAACGGTTTTTAGATTAGTTTCTACTTTTTTTGTATCAGCAAGGAATGATTCCCTGCCCATCCGTCCCTTTTTACCTGATATAGCATGTTACAGAGTATCAAAATCGATGTTCGAATTCCGCATTTCTTTCTCTAGGTGGTTTTATTGTAAAAAATGAGCATCAAGCTAAGAATTGGATTCTTCTTGTTAGCAATAAAAAATATCGTTAAGAGAAAATTATATATATATATATATATATATACAGGGTGGTAAAAAAAAACTTCCCCTATATATGAAACCCTAGCGGCCTATCCGCTCAACCAATCGAACCAAAATTTCAGATATGGTTGTTTGAAGGCATGCGCTGGAGATTGTGATGATTCTAAACAACACAGAGCTCACGGTTACGGTTACAGTGAGAGAATTTCGAAATTCTCGAATGACAACACCCACCTTTTCCTTGCGCATATATATATATGAGAACACCAAATATGTTGAAATTACATTAGCCAGCTACATTCATTCAGAACAAATAAAATAAAATGTAAATATCAAAGTAACATATCATTCAAAGCATTAACAATTGCATTGTCAATGCTTTGAATTATTGCCTTTGTAGCTACGAATTATGATTTTGTAGTAATTTTGCATTTTATCAATAAATCAGCTTTTATTTCTCGTTTAAATTTGTTGTTCATTTAAAAAAATTTAAAAATTGCTCCATGCCTTTGATGTAAATACCAATAAGTTCTAATTTTTTGTATTATATATAAAAAATGCAGAAAAACAGCAGAAAAATTTACAGTTATTTAAAGGCCAATTTCTGTTTAGGTTCTGTTTAGGCAATTTCTGGTTTGGTTTTTGTTTCAGACAAAGTATGATATAATCGTTGCAATTTTTTCCCACTAGAGTTAGGAAAAAATAGTAAAAGATTTTGAAAAGAAAAAGGAAATGGGATCTCAAAAAAAAAAAAAAAGTTCAAGAATATTTTTTGACAAAGTGGTCTGAAACGGAATTTTCAGTGTAAATAAATACCTAAAAAGTTTTTTTTTTTTTTGTAATATAGTCTTACACTAATTTATGTATCAGTCAATGCACTAGTTCGTAAAACTTTTCTTAGAAGATTTGGCAATAAAGTAGAATTCAACGAAATTTACCCAGATTTACCTGTCAAATTTGGAGAAGCTTTTGAAACTTATCTTAACTGAAAATATAAATTTAGGACGATAATTATGCCGTAATAAATATCTTTTTGTTTACATATGTTTTTAGCGACAATGGCATTTTCAAAAATGGAATGGCATATTTATGTGTATAACTTGTTTCAGTTTCGAAAGAGTAATCATTGTCTAAGAAAAATGTTATCATCTTTCATCAGGTTTTGAAATTCTTTGAGGTCACACTAGATAAGACTTGAGAAAATTTATTATGTTACATTTTACTTGGAAAATGTTTTCCACTTTTACGCAGTAAAACTTATAAATTAAGTTTTTCTTTTATCTACTAATTTAATATTTATTTAGAAGATAAGTATCTACGTAGGAACTAATTTCAACGTAAATATCATTGTAAGTTTCAGCAATTTTGAATCGAAATAAGTTGGAAATTCAGTAATGAATTTGTTAAACTGTATCATCAAGATATTCCTGTCTTCCTTATTGATTTAAAATAAACAAATATTTAATACAGATTTCGTTAATTTATTTCGAAATCATAATAATACTAATTCTTTGATTAATTTAAAGACTTTTGCCATACGAATTCCTGTAATTTGATTTGTTTCACGCTTGAAAAGATAGAATTCTATAACTGATTTTTTTTCATTCATTACCAATTTTTTCTAGTGTTAAATTCTGTAGAATTATGTAATCCTGTTGAAATAGAATATTCTAATATTTCCATAACTTTGCCATCAGAGATTATATTAATTTAAATAAATTTGGATTGGAAATGCGTGGCACCATCTATTGACAAATTTTAGAAAAAATGATTTTATTATTTTATATTATTTATAAAAATAAAATTATGTGATATAACAAAGTTTAAAAAGCAGAAAATAATAAAAATCAAAATGTTTTTAATAAACACTTTTATTAATGCACTAAAAATATAATTTTGAAGCTCGTTAAGGCTTTGAAGTTATCAATATAAAGAAATTTAGAAGCAATGAGTATCATAAGAAGTAAATTCATAAACATTTATTAAAGTTAAAGTATATTATAAATTTGATTAAAATTCCAGTAGACTTAAAGTATTTTAATGTTCTAGAATTAAGTATGTTATACTCTGCTTTTCAGTACAGCAATAAAAGTATGTTTTTATAAAACAATTTTGTTGAAGAGAGAAGTTTTAGGTTCCTTTTGAAAACTCTTAAGCCGTTAGCTGCTCGAAATTGTTCAGAAAACTGATGGATAAACTGTCTGGGTATCAAATAGAAGCTAACATCTTACGTGCCTAGAAGATGACAGCTGTCAATAAAAATGAGCGACTTTTCCTCAATTTCGAAAAATTGCATTATTTCCCTTTTCTGGAGGCAGCAGTATCTCATGAAAAAAGGAAGACTTGTCTCCTGATGATTCTTATTACAGATGGTAGAAGTCTAATTTTAGAAAAAAGACTGGTATTTAAAAGAAATGGTATTTTTTAGAGGACTATCTAAAGAAGCTTAAGAAAGCTTCTGTTGTATCGAAATAACATTGATATAAGAAAAAAGAAATCCTTTGCCAAGTAACATCTGTCGTATAATAGCATGCATTTTAATTTATTGTAGGCTTTTATAATGTTGATGCAAGAAAAGCATTTATTGAGGGAGTTAACCCAAATTTAATTATTACTAACAAATAGTTGAATATACTTTTAATGGGTCGTCATTCATTTATATTATTTCACATTATTAGTTCACCAGATTGTAAATGCTTATAATCTATGCTAGTAACTGCAATTCACATATGATATAGATAATTACATTTTTTAAATGCATTCATGCTACATAATTTCTTTCAAATAGATTTTCAGATGCGAACAGAATTGCACTGTGTAAAAAATTTTATCCCAAAAACTGAAACTTTTAGTGTAATATCAAATATGTTCTGATGGAGTGTTTAGGATTTCTGGTTGCATGTACATTGAGCGTTTTGAATGAACTCTCTCTTTTAACTTATATGGAAATCTCTTCCTTTTCAAGTTTAAAAATTTAGATTTTATAATAATTTGAAATTTTACACTTTGAATAGTCATACATGCTGTCGCGTGATTTGTATTTTAATATTTGAAACTATGTTTAGCTATTCATATAGGTATTTTAATTTGATATTATTGCAAGAATTGGTAACATGTTCTTAAAAGTAACATTTAATATTTATATTTATTAAGAATTTTTATATTTTTTTTAATATTTTGAGTAATTTTTTGATGGATTCTGGAGTTACCCACACAACCTGGCGAACCTGACCACAAAATAATACCATACAATATACGATACGAAAAACAATGAAATTTGTGTATGTTGTTAATTTTTTAGGTCTGTCATTTTAATTCGTGATTGTGTGTTTACGTATAGTGGGGAATTGTGGGATTAAACTGCCATTTTTAGCGAATGGCAGTATTTTTTTTTCCGTAAAAATTGGGAATGATATTTTATAAAGTTAAAGATTCAATTTATAAAATTTTCTTAATATAAATCATATTTTACTTTCTCGCATGAGTAGTACAGTGAAAGTATTGTAATAATCAGAAAGTTTGAACTCGAGATTTTAGTGAGTCTAACACATTTTAGATCTCCTGAGTTCAAAAAATACATTTTTGGGAAATGTCTATGAGTCTATATGTCTATGATAAACATAATTCAAAAATGTTTTGCGTTAGACGAATGAAACTTAATATACAGTCTTTACATCAAATTTGTAGATTTCGATCAAATTTTGAGCAGAATCCATTCAGATGAAGTCAATTTATCAGATTGATCGAATATAAATTAATACGATAATTACAAAACGAAGCGAGTTAAATGGATAAAATTCTGTATATGTATTAAACACCTATAGTGCAACCACCTGTCAAATTGTGAGCCAAATCGAGGAATGATTAACCGTCTGTCGGTCGGTACTGTCAGAAACATGTAAATGCGATAATTTAAAAACGCGATGACTTAAATATATCAAATTTTCTTTGGGATTATTTTGACTATAAGTGCAATTTTGTATCAAATTTGTGTTTCAATCGGATCGAAAAAACGTGTCTAAAACTCACATTCGTTTTTCGGATACTATTAATCGCATTCCAGGGATTAATTGCCAAATAATTCGCCAAGGATGACACAATATATTCATTAAAAATGCTAAATTAATGCCAAAGGTTAATATTTTGTAACTATTGTATGCCAATGCCATGTAAAAATATGCAAGAAATTTTCGGGAGACCACTCTGGTTGGTTTACATAAATGTAGAACAGAACAGTTTAGCTCGTTTTCTCATATCAATGGAATGTTGAAAACTATGGTTTAGAACTTCTAATTTGGTATGACTGTTTTAGCTCAACAAACAATTGTTTTTATTGTAAAATTAGGAGCTGATATTCGACAATGAAAATAATTCGAATATGATGGTAGCTGAAGAAATTAACTTAACGGTAGTTAAAGATAAAATTATAAAAGTTATTAAAGATTATAGTTAGTAAGGTAGTTATCAAAGATTTCATTCTAGTCAAGGAACTAAAAACATTAATACATATGAAAAAAATACAATTTTTAAACTAAAAATATCAATAAAGATTTATTTTTAATATTTAACACTTTCTATGAATAATATATAATTAATGATTTTAAAGTAAATATTATTCACCCTTTATGAGCAAACCTCGTATTTAACAAACCCCAAAAAATTCAGAAATAAATAACGTAATTATTAACTTTGACTCACAATTAGGAAAAATAAATTAGAATTTTTTTGGCTTTTTAGTAATAGTGGATTGTTACTATTTTTGATTTTTAGTAGTAATACTTGTTAATTTCCTTGCAGTTTTAAGGGACCAGAGAAAAATTTTCGATGAATTTAAATTAAAAGACTTTTAGTTAGCCAAATGTTACGGCATTCTTAAAAAAGCTGAAATATATAAAAATATATTATTTTTGAAGATAAAAAGAGAATACAATATTTTTTGAAGATAACTTACACGGAATTGTTTGGCTCCCTTATATATAAGCAATACTTTAAAATTACTCTGTAGCAATACGAATTGAACAATATAGACCTGTATAGAATAATCATTCTTTTTGCGATTATAATGGCGCTATCTGGAACGGATGAGACAAAAAAATGGGGATACAAATCCCATACAATGTCATCGAAGCCAAACTAGAGTAATATCCCAAAATTGATACCGAAACTGACCTTCTAATTTCCCGAGCTACATCATTACGTTTTTTATCTCCTACAAAATTATTCATGCGCAACCATGCGATGTCAAATGATTGCCGAACAAGAAATTATTCGAAAGCACCGACACATTAAAGAATGTTCGAATTAGCTTTTTGCAAAACTGACAAAAGCAGATAGTCGGTATTATTCTTCTATTGTTTTTGTTTATTCAGGAAGATGTACGGAAGGGTAATAACTGACACAGATAAAAAAAATGGCAAAAAAGTTTTTCTACTTAAATATGGATTATTTTCCTCAGAGGAAAGTTTATTTTTAGAGCTCCAAAATTGTGTTTTGGAGCTTAAAATACTAAATTACGCAAATAATTATTAAAAATATGCCAATTTGCATTGTTTTTTGAGAATTTATTTTTATACAAGTAATTAGAATCAGGTGCAATCAATAATAAGACGCAAATGATTCCAGTAGAATGGTGGCAGAATCTAGTTTTGATGTCTTATAAGATCTTTTTGAGCATGTTCAGTTTCTAGTTTCTTGTATAAAGAATAATTGTGAAAATTTAGTCTCCACGTTTTATATATCAGTGAAACCAGGGAATTAACTCTGTATGTCTATTGGTTTGAACATTAAAACTCTGACAGTGAACACGATAATTAAAAAAACACAACAAGTTAGGGAAATGAAATTTGAGAGCTTTCTTTACATTAAAAATCTAAGTAGTTATCAAATTTTATATTAAATTCATAAGTGAAACGTTTGTCTAACTGTACGGCAGCTTGTGAATAGGATAATACAAAGAGCTAAACAGATGAAATTTGACAGCATGGTTTCCTCCACAGAAAAGTAGACGTAAATAAAATTATGACATGCTCTAAAGTAGTTGATCTTTAGGCAATTTTAAGTCAAATATATCGGCGAGAAGTGATGCAATTATTAACCATTGTTTTTATAATTATTGTCTATTTTACAATAATTACAAAAGTAATATACTCATTTTAAAATAATGTATGCCACATTTTTTTAGAATAAGAAAAAGTCAAAAGAAAATGTTACTTGAATTTATGAACATAAATGCACAAATAAAAAAATAAATGCGCCCAACTGGAAGTTACATTTTTAAAAACAACAATTTATTTAGCCTAGAGTAGATCAAAATTAAAAGCAATGCATTCTGTAGATAAACTAAAATTAGCTAGATTCCATAGTTTATCTAAGAAAGTGCTAGGAAAAAGTACTCTACTAAATAAAAGGCACTGTTGGAAACAAAAAATACTTGAACCTGTATGATTTATAATGACTACTTTTAAAATTATTTATTTCGAAACGAGACATTCGTGAAGAGAAGCGAAAAGAGCATAAATCGAAAGTGATAACCAAAATTTAGCTATCCCACACATATATTAAAAACTTATATGTTATTGCATATTTACTTTTATCCCTTGCCAGTGAAGCAGTTGAGTGGAGTAAAATTTTAAAATGGAGCAGATTAGATGAAGTATTTTCACAATTAAATGATGGGCAGATGCTCTCTTTTATTTTATTTTTTTTTTATTTTTACAGAATATACATAAAACAATAAAAATAACTTTAACTGTCTTTTTTTTTAAACTTTTCTATAATCTATAACTATCTTGTCTTTAAAAATTTTCAAATGTAGTAGTTCTTCTATCATTGAGTTATGAATTTAATAATTATCTCTGTTATGTCTCAAACAGTAAATGTTTAAAATTGCACCAAGTCAAAACAAACCTTTCAGAACACAAAATCACCAAAATTTTTCTTTTAAAAAATGCAGTGCCATACTAAAGGTAGATAACAATTTAAAAGAAATTCTAAAACAACCAAAAACAGTTTCATACTTTAATGAGAAAAAAATAACATAGTATACAAATTTTTAAAAAATGAAAAACTCTGAACTTAGCAAATAACAACAATATTTTGAAACAGATGCACGTAATGCTAAAGCTTATCATTACAGAAGTGTTAATTAATGTAGTAAGAAGATTCTCAGTGGTATTAAAGAATATCCTATTATTGAGAGATTTGTTTTAGTAGGATATTCAGCGTATACAGGATGTCCCGAAATGTCGTTCCTGAGATTTAAAAATACGGAAACTAGGAAAATAAGGAAACTAGACATTTTCCTAACGAAATGTAGAGTACGAAATGAAAAGGCGTGATGCTACATGATGCACATTGTTCGGGAATTAACAAAAAGATAAAGATATCTAAGAAAAGAGCAAATAGGACACAGTACTAATAAAAAACCTTGGATTACTTGAAATAAGTTTCCAGAAGTTTGCATCGTTAGTTCCATTGCAAAAAGTATTTGTTTCTGTGTGTTTTTCAGATATTAAAATGTGCAAATGATCGTTCGAAACACGTTGTATAACAAAATCTTGAGGTTTAAAAAATTATGTATCAGAAATATCAAGCATTTGCTTTGTCGATGAGTAAAAATACAAATTCGTGCTTTAACTTTGTCATTCATTAATCAATCATTATCAGTCAATATTCTATCCACTAAAACTTATCTGATGCTTTACTATCTTCAAAAAGTTCAGGAACTTTTAAAGTTATTTCCTATTATAAATGGATCATGTCATTTCCCTCAAAGCAAGCAAAAATTGTCATATCTAAACTAATTTATTCAGTTCAAATACGTGTAATACATGCACGTACTTTTTGATTATAGTCATTCTAAAATTTCCGGTAGAGTGAAAAGCCAAGTCGTGGCTATTCCACCACGAATAAGCACCATAGGTCCTTTTCGTGTCAAATTACCCAGCAAAGCACCGCATTCTGGTACTTCTACAATCAATTTATTTCCCTGATCTCGCCCCTTGTGATTATTAAATCTGGGGAAAAATTTACTTAAAGGCAATCGATTATTAATTTTGAATTAGTGCAATGAGGAAGGTGCTGGATGAGCAACAAAAATAAAAGTTCAGGAAAACGTGTTTGCATAACGTGCTTTCCTTAATTATTACTATTATTATTTACATTTTAGACTTCAATATATTTCATTATACATATAAGAGCTCTAGTCCCCAAATTCACTATAAACTAGACCCATTTCTTTGGAATCAAAATTTAAAAGAAATTATCTGAGAAACTGAACTTTGAAATTTTTAAACTATATTATTTTTTTAGAAACACATAATTTCACAATATTTTAGAATTTTAATACGATAGGAAATAAGCGAAAAAAAGTGATTAAAAATTCCATATTAATGGATAAGAAATAAATCATATTAAATAAAACGTGATACAAACGTAAGGGTCATCCTGATATAACAAGTCAGCCAGCCATAAATCAAACTTTTCAATCTACTCAAGCTTGTCTGATATTTATTTTATTATGAATACCAAATAGTGACTCATTAAAACAACAGAGAGAAATTTTAAAAAAAGATGTAAGAGTGTTTTAATTAAAAAAAAGACATGTATATTTTTTAACCTTCTATTGACGTTAACATTGCCCTTGAAAATCATTGTGTTTACTTCTCCAAATATGCGAAAAGATTTGCATTTGTATATCATACTGAAACAAATAAAACTAACTACCAAGGCCTTTAACAATCTGTAAGATATAAGCCCTCTAATCATGTGCTCAAATGCAATCAATGTCTAAAGCATTCTCCAAGGTTGATAAATGCCTTCAAATATGCATTTCAAGCCCACACCTGGATATCGAATCCCTGTAAAAAAAGCAAAGGAATAAATCCAACACGTGTTTAATAGTAGTTTTCTCTAAAGTAGGCCTACAGGAAAAGCCCTTAAGTAGTTAACCTTGGCAGCTTTCATTGGGTGAGGTTTGCGATTTTCACAAGTCGAAAAGGAAGGAAAGAATCTCGGGTGAGATCTTTGGCTATCTGACCTGACAGTTTGTTTGAACCAACCTTCAGAATCAGGAAAATCCCTGCTTTCGGGGTCACTCTCTAATCCCGTAAGTCATCTTCCTCTGGGATTAGATTCGATGAAGATTAAGATAACAATCCGATCGTATCGTGATGGTCAATGAAGAAGTAAGTGGAGCTGAACCTTTGTGCGGGGAATGTGGAAAGTGGAGGAGGATGCTGGCGTATAATGTAGCAAAAATGCCATTTCTGTAAATTTGCTGGAGTATTTTTAGAACGTTGTTCTACAAGTTAAATATAGCTTACTGGACAGATAAGGCTTTGGATTTTTCGAAAAGATTTGAAAGTTTGAGAAAAGTTTTGAATTGTTACAGAATTTTTGTCGAGATAACTGAATTTTGAAATAAAATTGTGGAAAAGAGTATAAATAATAAATGAGTTTTTATCTCTATTCAAAAGAGTATTTAAATTTTAGTTGCTAACTTTAAACTATAAAATTTCGTACAATTAAGCGTGTACTAATTGTGGAATATACTAATTAATATATGATTCAAGCATTAATTTTATATTCATTTTTTAGTATTTACCACTATATCATAAAAATAGAATTCAATAGATTAAATTCGGAAACTAAAACAGCAATAACTCTCCTCAATAACAACTGTGCATTTGAAAAGTGAATATAAAATCCCTTTTAATAATTAGTAAATTGAAAAGAAGGTCTACTAGTGTTGTATTTTCTTCTAATAGAAACTTATATTTGTTACTTTTTAAAGTATTTGCAGTAATTTATTATTTTTATATAATTCTTATATAAAAAAATTTATAGATAAATAATTATAATTTATTATTTATTATTTATTTATTTAAAGAAAATGCACCTAAAAGGGAATCTAATTATAATATTTCGAGCACAAATTAAATATTAATTAACGAATTTAAAAATTTTAAATTATCTCAAAACCATTGAAAAATAAAAAAATCGTTCTAAAATTTCATTAAAAAAATTCAAAATTTGTATAAGGAGAAATTATTCGTGAAATTAAATTTTACAAATACATACTGGCTCCTGTCTTTCAAAGTTTTTGTCAGTATAGAAAAATGAAAACTGATAAATATTAATGGTGACTTAATGCTTTGAAATTTTTCATGAGTTAATTTATGCTCATGACTGATTACAAACATTAAAAAAAAAATCACAATTTGTAATTAGTCGATAGCTTTTGAAGGTTATATCAATAGTCTTAAAAATGATTTATTTCTTTTTTTGCAGCACTTTCAAACAGTTTTGCATATTAGTTTTCCTTTTGTATATATGTTCACTTTCTCAACATCCTGTTGTTAATAAAAATAAAATAAAATAAAGGCTGTCGTGCGTAAGCATTGACGCAAATAAGGCTCATTAGACTGCACAACGAGTCGAGAGCTATCAAGATAAGAAACGATGTTTCTTCGCACGTTACAATACAGAAAAAAAAATTCATTTCATTTTTAAAATATCTTCAACGCCTAAATAAATATGACCCTTTTACGTATAAATCTTCAACTTGAATAATGGATATAACGCCCTGAACTTAATAAAGACGCAGTAGACGAAATAGCATTGAATATATAGCTATATATGCTCAAGTATTTATCTCACAATGCATTTATCATTACCTTGTGGTTAATGATAAATGCATTTAGTATAATAATGCGTTTCCAAGCTTATTGAAGGAAAATATTAATATTTTAATTGATTGTTAATTAAAATTCGAAAATGTTTTTTAAAAACTTTCATTGTGATTACTTATCAAGCAAGGAACTAGTAAATGCGAAATTTAGTGGCTCTGGGTTCAGAGATCAGTTCTTTGAGATATTTTGACTGATTTTGGCGTCATATCAGTCTCATCACACGTCATGCAATTTTTAGATGTCAGCCAATCTTTAACCCTTTCATTTCTGACCCGACCCAGCCGGCCACGAAAACTCTATGTTATCTATGCCAGATTTTGTTTCAAATGAGGGGTGTAAGATGTAAAACGAGTTATTATCATAGATGTCCTCGCTTTACATCCTGCACCCCTCGTTTGAAACAGAAATTTTCATTCCAGTATAAAAATTGTACTCCCGGTTGGGCCGAGTCAGTAGTGAAAGGGTTAAACGCTACCATGTTAATACTTAAAACAAAGCATAGAAGGAAACATTGTCTTTTGACCTTTTCGTTCATTTACGTAGTGTACATCGCTCTGTGTAAAGTTTCAGTATAGTGAAGAGAATCTTGACCCTTTCTTTTTGATCAATTGGATTCAAAGTTTGTGAAAGAATTATGATTTTATTGTCAAGACCACAGATCAGTTTTAATTTGTTTACCTTCCAGTGCTTTTATGTTATTATCTTCACAAACACATGTTGGATATCCCCTTCGTTGACATATTTAGTCCGGATTTCTATTCAGATAAATAATTTTGAATTATCGTGTTCCCATACAAACGGATAGACAGAAAGACTTTCCAATTATAAGTTTTGTCCAACACAAAATTAGCAAAATTAGTTTTATATCCATAAAAATAACATGTTACGTAAAATAAGTAAATAAATATAATCTTGAGTTACCAACAAAATTATACTTAAATAAAATAAGTTTAAATAATTTAATCCTTTTAGCTGAAAATCAACTACACCACGAACTCCGAACTGAATTTATTTCTCATCACTCACAAAAATAATGATTCACCTTATTTCCATCGCTTACAGGATATTACATTCGTAGCAAGTTACAGATTTTATTTTAGTCAACTGCAAAGAATATGAATAATCTCAAGGACAATTTAATTTATGAAGACATTATAGCATGAACTACATGAATTTTATAGTTATTCATTAAGATTTATAAATTAATAATAATTATTAATTTCCATAATATACCTTAACGTAAAAATGAACATTTACATTGATATACTTGTTTGATATCTGGAAAATATATTAATTTGAACTGTAAAAGCAAATTTACATTTTTATCAAAGGTACACGTTTATAAAAATGCTTCCAGAGAACTTAAAAAATTTTTTAACCGATAAAACGTCGCAGGACGCTTCACTTCTTAATCAAATTCGTAGTTATCCTTTTCTTTTTCATTTTAATTATGATGAACAATTAATAACTGAAATAAAACCGCAAATAAGCTACAATTGTCCGCACGAAGGCATTCGCAGTTTGGTAAATGATCCGGATGCCGCTACAGCAAAGAGGCGGGAACTACAGTTCAGTCTTGATGGCCATCATCGGGCCACGGTACAACACTTCTCAATGATAACGCGTCCCGTGATCAGCGGACGGAAGGGGTGAGGTAGCTTAACCTTGCACCTATTACGATGCCTACAAAAGTGATGAGAATCCACCACCACACCGAAAGCTACTAATCTCCATATCTATGATACCTCCAATGGGAGGAGAGGTAATTAAAGTAAGAAAAAAAAATGACTTCCCAATGAAACGCAATTTAAAAAATGGCAAAACTCATTTCCTTTCTGCCCCCCCCCTTCAAATATCTATTTTCATTATCAGTGAAAGTCTTTTAAAAGTGACAGTTTTTTCGTGATTGTTGCAATGCTAATGTAGTTGAAATTTCAAAAAATTTAAAAACATTTAAAGCTTTTCTCATTCAGAAATAAACGAAACTCTTACCACAAGTTTTAATTTTCGTAAGTGGTCTAAGTATAAAGTCTAAAAACGCTTGGAATTCTAAAAACAAATTAAGAATTTTTATTTATACTTCGCTGAAGGAAATTAATGAAAAACAGGATTTAAATTGTTTCCATTTTAAACACATGATTTCTCTTTCAACTGCATCATTTGTTGCCAAATCACAGTCAGATATTTCAACTATGTTTCAAGAAGATTCAATCATCTTGTGATTCAAGTTTATTGTCCTTAACTGGCAAGTCGGTAAATATTAAATTTAATCAACTTGAAACAAAAACTAGTGACCACAGACTTCTATTAAGAAACAAAGCATTAACAGTTAATGGTGAATGTATAATTATATTTCTCCTTGGAACTAATTAGTAAGAATCTTAAAAGAAAATATAATTAAGTTGTGCTTATTCTAGTTTAAAATTATCGCATTGCAAATTGATTTTTAGCTTTTTTCCCCTGCTAACTGTAAATCTACTACGTATAAAAAAAAAATTTGATTTAAAAATTCGACATTAATTTTCAATTACATCTTTCTTATGTTTTGAGTATGCAGATGTAATTCCAAAAGACTGTTTTTCTAATCCAGAGAGGTCTGAACATAGAAATTCATGAAAGTCTCGAGTTCTAAATTCTTGAAGATTACAATTTTTTTCCTCGGAGACTTCGTGTTTGAGAAAGAACTAAAAAGCAACAGCATTACTAAGTCTTGTCGCTCTTCCTTTTTCAAAATTTACGTTGCTTGTAAGTATGTCTTGCTCAGTCGTAAAATATTTTAATATTATTCCGATTTGTTCCTGTGCAATGATGTGTAAAAGAATTTTCGTATCATCTCTACTATTCGACAAGGCGTCATCTACTCATAAATTTCAGCCCAAAGATTCTTTATTTTTAATTTAATTATTAAAATTTTACTAAATGGAAATTTAATTAGAATCCAAAATCATACGTAGCCACAATCAAACATAACATAATTTTCCTGGAAGCGAAGTTAAAATTACAGCATCGTTAAAACTTTAATCATCGACTTTCAATTAAAATTATCAATTTCCTTAAAAAGAGGCGAAGCAGAAGATAGAATATCAATGATTGCAAATTGCAATAAAATAATTATAAATATGTAAATTTTCATCTACTATAATGCACTGATGTAAAATATTACAATACACCCAAATATGGAAATCACATTTTGTTATTACGTTTTCTTCGCTAGCGTTTGCGTAGGGGCAGAGCGTCTTTCCCGTGATCTGGGATCTCTGGGTTCGAGTCCTGATTCGCGCGTGATTGCTCGTTACCCTGTGTTCTAGCTGCGAGGTGTAGGAAGAACCCCTCCCCCCGGCCCTGTAAAAAGGAGTTGTGTAAGCGAATGTGTGAGTGTCATCTTCATATGAACGAGAAGTCAGGCTTCTGCCCTCGAGTGCTCAGGGGCCTTTTTACAACTCAGAAGCTACTGCACAAACTCGGCTTAAAGTCGTTGACTTCATCAGTGGGATTGTCTATGGCAAGTGTCATAGGTAACAACAACATTTTCTTTGCTAAACATTCGAACATAAAATGAAAATATTTGTATATGGTTTACATAAAGATTTTGCTGCAAAACATTTATAATTAATCATTAAATGTTGCCTCTTTATTTAGTAATTAGAATTTTTTAAATTTCAATGATTAACAATTTATTGATATTATTCGGCACTACAACCAAAGCAATATAAAAAATAATTATTAAATTTTGGTTTAAAAGTAGGTATATATTTTATAAAAAAATATGCAATATAATGCATTTTGGAACAAGTTTGGGTAGAACGTTGCTGCCTTTAGTATGTCATTTAGAAATCTTGTATTGGACCTTTTACTTAAAAGATTTCATGATACACAGTTTCGAATGTGCATAGCAAGCAACTAGCTATATAAAAAAGTGCTAATCCTTTCTCGCAAATAAGGTAATAAATATAAAAGGAAACTACTCCCTCCACCACTAAAACGACTTCCGTCAACAGCAGAGTTGGTCGAATTGTGACCAGAACATTCGAAAACTCAACAATGACCCATCGCTAGTGGCTCGTCTAACGACCCATTGATTGTAGGAACGTGGGGCCGAAGTGAAAAATAAAAACTACAGGTTACGATAGCCTTGGTGATAAATAGAGACTTACACTAGGTAGATAATAGAAGGACACGTTTTGCAAAACCGGATAGAATATATTTGCTATTTTGCTCATTTATCTGATATTTTTGATTTCCGCAAATTAAACTAAAGTGGTTTTATTCTCTACTTATGGGTGACATGTCAAGGGTTAATGGCTGACAGCTTTCCCTTTTTGCCGTAATGTATGAAAACAGATAAACAACTTATGTCGTTCGCAGAAAACAATATTCATTCGTTGCGAAAGAAAAAAATATATATTTCGAATTCGTTAATTTACATGTATTGTCACTATGCTCACATGATTAATGTACATTCTGTGTCATGCAGCATAGTACTTAAAGATTCAGTTATTTACTTATTTTTTAATAAAAAATTAATTAATGAAAATATTGAACTATAGAAATTTTATTGAACAAGAAAATATTACACTTATGGTGTCTTTATTATTATCAAAATTTGGAAGAGTTTGTTGGTAGAATTTCTAAACTATCTAGAATGTGCTCCCCTTGACTTCTCCATATACTTACATATAGAATATATCGTATACAAACGTGTTTATATTCATAACACAAAGTATTTCGTATGAGAGTTTTCGATTTTTCCTTGCTGCCTAATTTGTTTCCAAATTGATATAAATGTATACTTTTGTTTTGAATACAATGTGCTAAAACTCGTTTGTGAAAATTATATTTTTGTGTAATTTTAGTCACATGCACATGAATAGAATGTTTACACGATTATGATCATATGCTAAAATTCATTCATGAAGCTTCTATTTTTGAGTAAGTATTTTCATTTGTACATGATTGACATAGTTGATACATAATTGACATATCATAATTGAGCATTATCATAATCGACATATCTACCAGATTTTGAGCTATTGCATACGCATATACTTCGACGGCTAGATACAAAAACAGATATTTTTAAGGGATTGTAAACAACAATTTAAGAAAAACCTGCTTTGGCATTTAAATACCGCATACCAAATTACATCCGTCTAGTTTTTTGAGTGTTTAAGTTATTTATTGGGTTAACAGCGAATAGAAATAATAAGGATGCATTCTTTAGAATCTAGGAGATAAAAGTTTTGAAAAATCAAGTATATATATATATATATATATATATATATATATATATATATATATACACCTTTTATTTCTATTAAAATCGGAAATAACTTATTTATTCTGTATTTCATTTTGCAATAATTTTTTGAATGTAGGATAATGATAATGTAGGATATTCACATAATACATATCAAAGGCACAAGCTTTTGCAAACACAGATACAGTTAGGGGAAATAGGACATAAGTTTTTACTTTTATATGATTTAACTTCTTTAAATTTCGTTTATTTTGATTTAAAAAAAATTTTATGAATTATTTTTTAAGAAGTATACTTCATTTTTATATCATCCATCAAAAAGTGCAAACATAAAATCTTCAAGATTAAGACAATAAATGTGCGAAATTACCTTGATTAACGCAACGAATCAACATTTAAAGAGAAAGAAATAATTTTGAACATACTCACTAAATATTTCAATTATAAATTGAGTAATTTATTTATTTTTAACATCATATATTCAAAATGCCACAGAGACTGGATTCAGATCGAAGATATTTAGTTCCCCATTGAGTGTTTATCTTTGTTCATAATATGTTCATCTTATTTTTTAAGGACGGCCTTAAAATACTTGGATCTAAATAATATGGTTTTACTTTGTTAGATTAATGTTTTTTCCCGATGCCCGTTTGGGATAACTTCATAATCTAGAACTGTGATCAGATAGCTAGGAAAATATTCCTCCGTCTCTCCAAACAAACACATCATACCTTCGTGAGTTTGACCTCTGCTGAAAGATATAACGAGAAACAGGTCTGCATGCGCGGTTCTTTTTTCCGCAGTCATCATATTTCGGAACTGGGGTTCCTGAAGCTGTTTCTGTAATATAACACTATTGCAACGAATTAATTGGAATTATCGATGAGAAAGAAGAACGATTGTATTTCTTGTATCAGTTAATGCTAGGTGTAGTGAAACTTATCTAATTCAAAATATTTCGAATTCGTTCATAATTATGCTTTTTTTCCCCCTTAAATTTACAGCTAAACGCCAATGTTAAAATATCATCTATAACTAGAATTTAGTATGGTTTATTCGAAGTCAAAACTAAAAATTATTAGAAATGGTTTTTAATTTTGAACAGATATTTTCGTTTTTCAAACATTTCTGTATTTAATATTCTCAGTAATCAAAACTGAATAAACTCAAAATACATTTGTATATTTGTAAACTTTTGTACAGTCTAAAAAGTAGAAAAAATAGTCTTAAAGTAGTGCATTCAATCTAAAAAGTAGAAGAAAATTTTCTGTTTTAAAGCTTTGAAATCGTTAGATGTGATGCATTAGTTATTTTGAAGCCTTGATTTACTAATTAAAATTTCTTCACAGTTTTTAGAAATTACTATTTAAAAATCCTTATTTTTTAAAATTATAATTGTTACAATTTTATTTATTAAAATTATTTACTTTTAATACATTAATGATGCTTTATTTAGTAAAAAATTAAATATTAAGATTAAATCTCTATTGACTTTTTTAATTAAAAAATTCTTTATTTGTTTTTAGATTCAATTTTTCCTTGTCTGAATCTTTAGATAAGTCAAAATTTTACTGTTATCCCATCAGTTTCCATTTTTAGAAGGACCCTTGGATTGTGGCCCGCATTTCATTAGGCATCACGAAATTTTTCACAATTTTTAGTCCTACATATTCTTGTCAAATTCTTTAGCACGCAAAATCGATTAAGGTAGGCACCTTGATTCAAAAGATTTTATTAAATTTCTAGAAAAACAATTTTAATTTATTTTTCTGCAGCATATTTATAAAAATTACAATGCCGCCTTACGTATATCCCAACTAATAGCAATATTTTTCAACTTCTTTTGTTATAGCTGAACTTTTGTAATGGAAATATAACGCAAATAAAAAATATTTCAGGAATCTTTCTTAAAGATGTACTTGAACTGAAATTTTCTGTTTAGTTTTCAATATTTCATATATTCGTTTCAATATCTTTTACTAATACCAACATATATACTTGCAAAAATTTAAAAATCTAATACAGATATTTATAATTATTACGCTTTTAAAACATTCTTTTATCGAAAAAATATTGTACAAAAAAATTCTCAATATTTAAACATACTTTTCATATAATTTGATATTATATATATTTTTTATTTATTAAAAAAAGCAAACATATTTTGTGTGTGTGTGTGTGATTTAGTATGATTTCTATCTGGAAATGTTTTCCAACATATGACCTTCGCTAATTCTTCGCACGATTCTGACTTGTCTGAAGTAGTTAAGAGTTTAAACAAAACAAGGCACCTTGACAATAGAGAAAAATATTTCGGTCAGACGGCCAGCACAATTTATGATTATATTCTCCATTTCCGTTTTAAATACTAATAGTGCCAAGATCTTTTGTTTTCACTCTGAGAATGAACAAAATATCGAATAAAAAAGAATGTACGGAGAGGATGCCTTACATTTCTCGGTGAAGTTTATTCAGTTCCGTTGGCAATATCAACTACGCGCTTGACTTACGCTCGTGCGTGCGTCGTTTCTCGATTGACTTCAGATTAACGGATAAAAAATATTTTGAAATTCGTCTTTATACCTTGACCCAGGTTTAAAACACAAGGATTGACCACACACTTTGTGTTAATTTAATGCCTGTCTTTTTTTTATATATATATATATACAGTTAATATTTCAACCGTTGAAAAGTAGGACTTGACAAAATGTTAATAAATCTTTCATGCGTTCAGTCGAGTCTCTTTCAATTGAAATGCAATATCCAGTTGTATGTCAGTTTAATGGTGAGAACATGGGCATCATTTGCCAATCACGGTTTCTAATCTGCTCTTTTATGGTTGATTTGGGTCATAATGGGAGTCTTTTAAAGAAATTGATGATTTTTGATGGAGAAATATGAAATATAAGGAAAAAAAGTACACTAAGTAATTGCATTAGATTGTCGAAATCTAAATTTGATTTATTTAGAAGCCTGTCATTGAAAATGGTTTCATGGTTTAAATCAGAGAAGCCATTTTTTAACTCTGAGAAATTATCTTAGCGTGCAATTATTAGAATAGGCACGATAAGGTAAAGAAAAATTAGATAACAATTTAAACTGGAGCTTTGTTTGTACAATAGATTTGCAATAATCCAGAACTGAACCAATTCGGTCTCTCTTTATATTCCAGCGTTTTCAGTAAAGATATTGGAGATAATTAAGGGGTCATCGGCATGGAAAAACAAAGGTCTGCTATTTTTATTTTTTAGGAATTTATTCTAATCTGACATTTTCGTTAATCTATCAATCCTGTGGTATTATATCTGCCTAATGGATAGTAAATTTCTTAATACTTTTTCCTCTAAAGTACTTCACGATGCCTTGGTCAAGATGCATTATGATTCATAAAATGTTTTAAAAAGAATTTTAAAAAACTGCAGTTGTTCGATAAAACTTCTCTATGGATTATAGAATTTTTTTTAGAATATAAACTCAATTCATAGTGATATTACTATGCCCCTAAATCACAAATTGTGAAAATCGAAACTAGCAGTTTTTTTATTCGAACAAAATTAAAACTTGGTCATTTTCTTGATAATTCTTTATTAGTAGGAAGAAAAACCAGAATGTACTATTGCAATATATGCATCAGTTCTTATTAAATGATAAAAAATTACGGTGTGACCAAAATAAATGAGCTTGCGGTTATAATCCAAGAGTCCAAATATGGTAAAACATATCAAGCTTTGCGCAGAATTAAAACATCCACCATCTATTTTATCTCAAAACCATGACTCTGTTATTACAAGCAGAATTGCTCCCATTTTCCAAATAAACCAATATCTTTCCAATGCCTTCCAAAACCATGTATAAATACTTAATGTTTAAATCTATAAAATAATTGCAAGGTAATAAACAACGATTTAACTATACTTTTGGGAACTGGTAATTAAAGAGATAATACATTTATAGAAGCAATTTTAAGACGCTTCGCTACCTTTTAAAGTTCCAGTCACTTTTATGTCAAAATATCATACATTTTGCTGTTTGTAATTGTTTGACATACGTCGTTTTGGCATGATAAGGACATTTTGCTAAACAAAATATTAAAAGACATTTGCTGAAGAAGAATTCTGCTTTTAAAAAATTAAATATATACTAAGAATTTAAAATGATATTTTGTGCTTTAAACTATTATTCAAAAAGAATAGGATAATAAAAGCTAAGAAAAAATTATTCTTTTTAAGAAAAAAAAATTTGAGAGAAATTTCAGGATTAATTATAAAATAAATTATTTATCCAAATATTTATTTGAAACATGAATCACAATATTAAAAAATGTATATAAATACGTTTGTTACTAAACTAAAGAAAACCATTATCAAATATGAATGCAAAAAACAAAGTACAATCAAACGTTTCAATAAAATAATAATATAGACAATTAACATCAAAACCCAATTTAGTAGTGCAGAGTTTAAATGAAGTTGTTTCAATGTTTTCATCCTTAATTAACGTAGGTGGAATTCTTGGAATAGGAACAGTTTTGCTCCAAATGAATCATAATTATGCTAATTGTAGATAAGTATTCTATTATGAAACAGTGTATTATAGCAACATATTTTCCAATATTTGGCTGTCAGAAAAGCAATTATTACTCGCATAAAATACAAAAAAAAAGTCCAAATCCTGTTTCGACAACAGGATTTATTTTTTTCTTAAAGATTTAATAACAAGTAATTTTTAATATTTTGAATTTCGAAATCATCCTTTTGTATCTTAACTGTATTTTAGTTTTGAAAAATGTAATCATTTTAAAATAAATGAATGAAAATCTTATTCAAGATTTTTTCGCTTTAGTTTTTCCAAGGTTATTGAATAAAAAAATAATGAAAAAAATGAATGTAATTTATTAATTTTTAGCTTTTTTGATTACAGATTTCTACTTATAAAAATATGAATTATAAGAAATAATGAAAGGAATTATAAGCTTTTTAAAGATATGAATTATAAGAAATAATATTATGATTAAAAATAAAAGCATTTATTTGGAGATAAGAATTTTATACATTAGCCTTTACAATAAAATGAAATTTCTTGACTTTTTCCAGTTCTTAACGGAAATTAGGTGAAAAACATGGAATTTGCGGCTATATAATAAAAAACTGCGGAAAATTACAAAAAAAAAAAAAAACCACGAAAATTCTTTTTTTTCCCTAATTTTTGTTTTTATCAATGCTGACAAGGAAAGAATATTTAGCATAGTTAGGGAAAAAGAAATCTTGTTCCAGCATGAATACAAATATATTGGAATCGCTATTCATAACAAAAATAAATATGGGAGTTTGTTTGTTAAACTGAGCAATGATAATTTTAAAAAAGTAAAAGTGCTTGCCATTTAATGAAACAAAACTATAAATGTCTAACAAATAGTGTCAATTTACTTGATCAACAAAATTGTGTTATGTGATTTTTTTAAAAAGATTATTTCACTGATATATTTAGTAAATAATAAATGTCTATTAAATAATTTTGAATAATATTTAAAAAAATTTGTTTTAACTAATTAAAATTCTTTGGAAATATATGCTCTTCAAGAATTTGCTGATACAACTTTATACGCAATATATCGATCGATACGGAATGCTACTAATATCTGGGTAACCAATGTTTGAGGATATGATGCCTTATATTAATATGTCTTTTGTTTTAATATAACTAAATTAAATTAAATTATTTAATATTTTAATTTAAAAAGAACGAGAATCATCCGTATGCTTGAATAACGTCAATTTTAAGAAATCTATAACCAACTATTTTTCAAGTCATTTAAAACGTGAATAAATAATTCACATTCTTCAAAAGAATTTTCAACCTACATACGTAAACCGGAAACAAATGCTAGTTTTGATCTGCCCACTCGCGGGTTTTCCAGCGGTCAGTGGAAGAAATACCGCGATGAAAATAAGCGAAACCCTCATTTTCACGGCGGTTTTTTTTTTTAAAGTTTGAAAAATTCTTTGCTAATGTTATTTTATGTTCATTCAATTTATATTTGTTATCTAATTTGTATTATCGCCGTTTCCACTTGCAACTTCTGCAACGCTAAAATTTTCATTTCTGTTTTTTTTCTTTTTTGCGTAATTTGATAATTACCATAATCATTATGCATGCCATTATTGCTTATTTTGCAGCTTTAGCAAACTTGAATGATTTGTTTTCTCTAAAATCACCCATACTTTTATAAATCTAAGATTGATAGTAACTAAATTTTTCAATCGCGAATTGTCAGCTTTACAAATTTTTGAGAACATATAGTATTTATATGTACAAAAATCCATGCAAAAAATTTCTTAATTTCATTGTTTTCTTCCCTTGTAATTTTGAATTGCCGGACTGGCGTTGCCACAATAAGCTTATTTTTTTTTATAACTGTAAAAATTATTAACGCTTATTCGTAAACAACCACAACATCAAAATTCGATTCAGGAAATATCACAAATCGCATTTTCTTATTTACGTAAAAAAAAAAAAAAAAAAAAAAAAAATGTAAAAGAAATACGATTAGCATTTGATGATTCGCTAACAAATATAGATTAATGGAACATATGAAAAATTCCTTTGAAATATAGTCTGATTCCCGAAGAGAAATATACTGATTATTTAAAAAAAGAACGAAAATACATTTTAATCGTATGTATTTAATAGCAATAACACATATAAATAAAGTTTATAAAAAAATATTTTATATATTCATATAAAGTCAAATTAATTCTATTGCAAAATATTTTTTGATATAATTTTTGATTTAACGAAATGAATTTAAACATTTGTATTTTAAACCAAATTTTTTTTAATCAAATGACAAAAAAAATGTTTAATATATATTCAAAAACATATATTAAGAGTATTTTTATTTTTGAAGAAACATATGAGGTGATTCCTTTTTGATATCTAGAGATATCACGATAATTTCGATTTGCTATAGTTATAGCAACGATTGTCGGTTTTATTTAGTCTATCGCATATAATAATACCATCTATATCTTCGAAATTTAGAACTTCAACCGTAAAAAAAACCAAGTTTTAGATGGAAAAACTAATTGATATCAATAAGAATTTTAATTTATTATAACTGAACAGTTTCCTGATACACTTAAATGAATAACTAAAGTGAATCAAGAAAAATTTAGTTAAAAATTAACATACAATTATAAAAGTTTGATATAACTAATTATTCAAAAATATCCAATGTTTACTTATAGCGAATATCAAATAAATGAAATCTATAGTTTACTTAATGTTTATGGAAGTATTAGAATATTCATACCTATAATAATAAAGAATCCAAAATAATTTTTAAATAACTCTGTTCTTTAAGCAAAATTACACCAATATGGTAATTCATTTTTTCATATTTATTTATTATTTATATATTCTATAATGAGGGTTAATATAATAGTCTGCTTAAATTTTATAAGGTACATCTCAAGAGCAGAGAGAATTGTTGATTGTGCTCTGTGCTACAGAAACTTGTTTTTCGAAAAGAACACTTTTGGTGTTGTGAATGCGTTTGGCGGTATTCAAAATGAAAAGAATTCAAGCTTCACAAGCAAACATTTAAAAAAAACCCGATGAAATACAGAGAAGAAAAAAGAAATATCGATTTGAAAAATATAACTACTGCCCAGATTAATGAACTGGTAGCAGAATACATAGCCAAGGAAAATTTTTTAGTTACGTTTGTTCGCAAAGCTGAGGAAAAGTGAACCATTAGGTTAACAAGCTCCGTTATGTTTAGAACATAGAACGATCCATTACAAGTAGTTTCAAATCTTGACTTTTAACTGTAAACAAACTATGAGGAATTTATGAATGTCCTTCTCACTCGAGTAATCAAGCAATGCAGTCATGTTTCATTTTTTTTTATCGTTTTTAGACACGTGTTATATCGAATTGCTTTTTAATAATTTCTAGCACATTCTGCCAACATAATTTAAAGGTTCATTGGTTGATTAAAAAATAATCAAGATTTTGAAATATTCAATTGTTAAATGGAAACACTAAATTTCGGAAGGATAAACAACGATAATTTTCCAAGCACTTTTTTTGAGTGCCTTTGAATCCATAAGTTTTAATATTTTAGGATTGTATCAGTTCATATATTTAATATTTGAATCGATAACCCTAAAATAAATATTGAATATTTAAAAATTAAACAACCGATAAAAATATTGCAGTTTTAAATTTTCTAACTGAGTAGTAGTCGAATACCTCATCGTGTTTTCGCACATCTTAATATTCATATTTTTTTTTATCAATTTTATAATAGAATTAAAGTGAAACAGAAAATGGAAGAAATCGAAAAGTGTATGAGAAGGCAGAAATGAAATTGACCATGTTGAATTTTAGACGATTATCATTAAAGAGTTTGCATAGAGACTTTTAATTTAAGAATAATAATTACTTTATTACTAATTTTAATTTAGTTTTCCAGTATATAGTTCATACGATTCAAAGTTAATGCTTACGTATTTATTTTTCGGTTTCTCTAGTTATAAAAGGCTTTTGCATTATACTTCTTAAGACTTATTTTTGCTAAGTCAAAGAAATAAAGAAAGAATATTCGTTGAATGAATTAGAAGCTCGATTATTTTTAAAATTTATAAAGGAACATAAATTATCAATTAAAAGGCTAAAAATAAGAGGTTAAAAATAACGTATTGTAAATAAAACGTAAAACAACGTAACGTAAATAAAAGAAATAGCTTGTAAATATAAAAACGCAAAATGTTTTTGGTGATTTCATGTGAAAATGAAAGTGGTAATTTAGTTTCAAAAAAGGAAAGGAAGATCGAAAATATGTGATTGATCACCAATGTAAGCACAATTCAGTCGCAGATGGATAAGAAAGTAGAATGACAGATGCCAAAATTAACAATACATCTAATCTCGAAGTATGAAGAAAATGGCCAACTTTTTCAAAAGACGCCATATTTTACCAAGTATTGCATTTATAAGTTTGATTCCTAAGATAGAAAATAAGACTTCTTAAAATTCATTTTGTCTTGACTTTTATTTCCAACGTACTAAAATGAAAACAATATTTTTTAAGGCAGCAAATTTCTCACTTGAATAGTATATAAATTAGATAAAGCATAACCAAATTTTTTTTAACTTTGTCAAAACCTAGAAAATTATTCTAATATAATACAATAGTGTGGAATTGAATACGAATTAATATCGGAAATCTTGAGAACTTTGAAGAATATGTATTATGTGAGCTATTTTATATCTTGTCGAAAACTTAATGTAAAGTTATAGCGTTGCACGATTACTGCATAGAGACTTCACAGATATCTCAAGTACGAAAACTTTTTTATACGCTTTTTTTTTATATAAAATTGTATTCTAAAATAGCTATTAACGTCTCATTTAATGACAAATATTGCCAACGTTTAATTGATGATCAATTAGCGCTTTATAATTGCATGATAAAAATATAACAGATTTCTCATGTACAAAACCCATTTAAAAATGATAGAAAAACCGTTATTAACATTTATTATTGAAGAAACTCTCTGATGTATATAGAAAGAAACTCTCTTTTATGATTCAAATCTATACATCACATTTCTTTTCATTTTTCAGATCCAAATCAATGCGCAGAAGCTATAATGGAAACGGTACTTACCAAACTTTGCCAGAGTTGATATCAAAATCCATAATCCTACGATAACTGGCTTTGCATATGTGAAATCCATTCGAACGAAAGGGAACCTCTCTGGAACTTCATGTTTATTTTCTTTGTCTACCGAAAAGTTCTCCAAAAAATGAGAATGCTCGATTGGCGAGACAATCGGTCCATCATCATTGGTATCATGATCCAGTTCTGGTGGTACAACTTCTTGGTGGCTTCGAGACACACTATCAGCTACGATGGCTCTTGCCTCATCACAGACGGTCAAGTGCACCACCGACAAAAGAATAAGAATATAATGGAACGCAAGAAAACAGCGGCAGTTCTTGATGCTTTGGTGCATTAACATTTTAATTTACTGTTTACTTCCGATGTTTAAAAAAAGCAGTTCACATAGGCAAATGATAATTTCTACGTATGGCACAAAAAATTATAAAGTTGAATTTGAGTTTAGCTATCGATAAATTGAATCTCAGATTCGACAAATATGTATTGGTGAAAAAGGTGACCGTTTTTACTCCTTAAAATGCTTCCAGAAGTTTGAATTTGAGAGAATCACTTTAATCAAAATAAAATTATCCTGTGGCATTTCAATAAAAATCGTTTGCAGTTGAGTTGTGAAAAAATCGAATAATTATCTTTTGCTTTTAAAAAATAATTATTTCAATGCTTTGAAATTTCACATAGCCATTCTATTTCTGCATAGTTACAAGAAAATATAGCAGCAAACTAAAAGTTCAAAAGTTTGCTTCTTCCCAGAATTCTAATTCGAATTTCTCCTTGGTGAAATTACACACTTTGACATCTTAAAATCTCTGAGAATTAGATTCCAAACGCAATTTTTCAAGCAAATAATATTTTTCTTTTTAGTTATTAAGAATTTATAGAATTTTTTAAAACAAACAAAAAATTTCAAAAGAAGAACTCAATTTTCTTAAACTGCCGAAATCCAGATCACCGAACGTCCCGTAATGAAACTTTCCCTGTCGATTCTTTTTGAACGGATGACATGTTATATCCACAACTCTCAATTCAACAGGTAAGAACCACGTGATCTTGGCGTTCCGCTAGTCATTGTGACGTCACCTTGCCGGGAACTACTCCAATTGGATAAAATAACGGTACATTTTTTAATCTTGGTTTCTTTCTAAGATCGTTTCGCGGATTCAGTCGGCCGCGTTAATTTTCCTTTTGTTTTTTTGTTCGTCTATTTTTCCTTTTTATTTTATTTTTTGAGAGAAACTTTCTAATTGTGGCTGTTAATGTCACCATTTGATAGATTTCGCTCGTAAATCTACTAAAAACTTCTCTTTCCTAATCGGCAATGCGTTTAAGCCGAAAACTAGTTTAGAGAGAATTCTCCGTTTCGAAATTAAAACGTTAAACTTGGTTGAGGAAAAAGAAAGGACATTAGTGACAATGAGCTTTAAAATCCGATTTTGATTAGCTTTTTTGTAGTTGTTGTTTGTCTGAACTTTTTATAGGAAAATTTTTGATATGTGATGTTTTGAAATCAAGTTTTGATTATAAAAATGTTTTTTTTTTTTGTGTGTGAGATAAAATCTATAATATTTACCAAAGCATTCGTTGAGAAGGAAAAATTAATTCAAGTGTACAGATATGCGATATTTAAATTTTTATTACTTGAGGATTCTCTATCAGGAATTTATGATTATAATAGTTTTGAAGATATTGATTTCGTGAGAAAAATTCTGACATTATTTATTCTAATTACTCATAATGAAATGTTAACAAACTAATAATAATAAATTTAACTACTTCTGAAAAGGAAAAATGCTATAAAAGTTGGAAAAATACTTTCAACTGGAAAAGTAGATTATTTGTTTTAATATGATTTGAATATTTATGTTTTAATTATATATCTTATAACAATTTATTGCATTGATACAAGAGAAGAATTGAATGCGAACTCTAACATTAATATGAAAAATTCAAGAAAAAATTAAATTAAATAAAATGTAAGATCAACATTAAATTTAATTAATTTGCATATAACACTAAAATGATATTTTAACAAAAATAATATAAAGCCTGAAAATTTTACAATTGTTTGTTTAACCAATGTAATTCGAAGAATTAAAAAATAAAAATAAATTCAGTATATAGGAACAAATATGAAATTAATTTATACTCTATAGCAATTCAAACTGCAGAATTGATTTTCTTTAAATTTGTATTCGCAGTTGCTATGAAATATAAGGAAGGTTGTAATGAAGATTTCATAGTAATTCATTAATTAGTTAATATTTTATAAGTTGAATATATTTAGTTTATTTATTTAGAAAAAATTATTTATATCAGAGTCGCTATTCTTATCGAATGAAAATATTATAGATAAGATGACCAAGTTCTATTACAGAAAGTCGTTTGGCACAAAGAATATTACTTCACTGAAACTTGATATAGTCCTTTTTTTATATTAATTTTATAGATATAAAATTTAGTTACAACATATAAAAGTAGATTTCAGCAGTTATTAAAAATCGTTTGATACAATCTTTAATTTTTTAAGCAATACGAAACTTTAAAAAAGTACTCTGTGAAACTGATATTCTCATTTTGATTAAAAATAAAGTTGCCGATGATAATGTAATTTTGAGTTTTATAATATTTTATTTAAGAATGTTTTTTTACATTAATGTGTTACGTATAATGTTTTAAAAATGCATTATCATTCTATAGATTGCAAATATAATTTTATATCAAGTAACCATCAATAACTTAATTCATTTATGAGAAGCGTAAAGATCTACATTTCAAGTTCTTCAGATTTTGGTCACAAATGAATCATTGCGAAAGGTTTTAGTGATGGTTTCGTGGCAATTAATTAAATAGCTAAATAAAAATATTAACAAATAATAAACAAAAGGCATAATAAATAAAATGCATGAAAATATTTTCATATAGTGACATGCTAAATAAATCAGCCAATAGTAATTAAAGTACATTCATTATTCATTTTTAAATTGGAAACAAATAAAAGTTATCCTTTTAAAGCATTGAATTAATATTATTTCCTTGTTAAATGTTTTAGAAACGAACTTTTAATATAAATAATGTAAATAAAAATATTTTCGGTCCTTTTGATTAGAAACTCAATGAAGCCAACCTTGCACTATATAAGTATACGGAGTTGATCAATGAAGACTCTAAAATATCTATAGTATAATTTTTTACATTTTGCCTTTTAATATAATAAAAAGAAATAAGCTGAAGGTTTTGAAAATGTTAGCAAAATATCTTCTGTGATTGATTTGAAAGTAAGCATTTAATTTATACCGTAAATGACAGTTATACTTTATACAAAGTCCTCATGAAAAAAAGAACAATTATTTATTCAAGTTTTTATAAGCCATTATTTTCAATTAAATAAAATATATAAAGAATATCATTAATAATTTATTTGATTAAAATGGTATCAATTCGATTTAAACAATTAAAATTATATATATATATACACATATGTATGCATGTATGTATGTATGTGTGTGTGCCTGAAACATAAAATATGTTTTAGACATGTTTTTGCTGAAAATAACGTTTTGTATATGCTAAATTTTCCATTATACGGATTTATTGAGAGGAAATTGTATTCATAAAGTTTTTAATCAGTTTGATCATAATTTCTGACATGAAAAATATTTAAGATAGAATTTTGCACTCAGGATAGTTGTATGTATTGTGAATATAAATTATTTTATGCCCATAACATATTACTAGCAAAAATCCTTTATAACTGTATAATAGATGACCAAAAAAATGCTTAAAGTTTCAGTTGTTTTCCCCGTTGATGGTTAATTTTTTTAATAATTAGATTAGTTAAATTCTATTTATTAAATTCGAAGGCCTCTGACTCGAAGTCTTTTAAAGGGAGGGTTTACTTTATTTCAATTTTAGATGCTTATTTAACAGCTATAATAACAATATGACTTCTGAGCTAACTGTGCTTTGTATTACACAAGCTGTTTAACTAAATAAAATAAGGCAAGTAAAAATGCTAAATTCTGATCCTTATTTTTTCGCGATATTTTCTTGGTTTACTTGATTCTTTGAAATTGCACTTAATTTGACAACTATTTATAAATCTTCACACCTTGGCATATTTTTAGTTTTTTATATTATATCATATTATTTGGCTCATGTATATTAATAAATACATCTCTAATTTCATATCGTTGTAATATTAAATGCAAACATTCTCATACAATTACAAACTTAATCCCTTGCTAATTTATTTAACTAAACCAAAGGATTTTGAACAGCAGTCAAACGTTGCTTATTCCCTGTGTTACTTCTATCTAGCAAGTCATGTTAATGTATATTTAAATGCAGATAATCAGTTACAATTTTAAATTTATGTGTGAAAAATGTCGAATAATTCTTCCTTGTCTTCGAAAATTTTCACATTTGGACTTGATTTATTGTACAGCTGTTAGATTCTTCTTTAGTTAATATAAAGATTTCGATTTTAAATCAATAAATGCAGAATTAATTACAATGTTCCATTTTCAATAAGAATGAATAAAGTAAATCGAATTTCTTTTACAAAAATTAATTTGCTTTCATGATTTTAACTAGATAGTTTTATTTCCTTTCTTTTAGTATCTGTATGGTAGATAGAGAAAGAAAAATTTAAGGTCAGTTCATAAATAGTATTTAGAAGTTGGCACAAACTGAACGAAAATTGTCATTTATTATAAATTAGAATTCACTGCTCAATGAATTAGTTTAAAAGCTAATTGCATCGGCAACCAGCTAGTTTGCCATTTGTATTACAAATATAAAATTAGTTATGTCAAATTTGAATATTACAACATATTTAAACTTTCTTAAGCCGAAAACACTAATTAGGAAACACTATAGAAGACCAAAAAAATGAATTAGAAATTAAAAAAAACAATAGAAACATCATATATTTCTTATTATTTTATGTATATTATTTGAATCAAAATTCAGTACTTAAGTAGAATAAAAATAGGTTTAAAGTTAAAAGTTCTTATAAAGTTAATAATTTGCATCGTTACAACACCTTAATAAAGACATTTAAAGGAATAACATAGCACAAATCAATAATAAATTTTATGAAACTGTATATACAGAAGGGAAAAAAACAACTCCTAAATGCCAGATTTTTAATAGCTTTATATAAATATATATATATATATATATATATATATATATATATATATATATATACATGCATAGCACAACATGTATATGCACAATGTGTAACACAGTATATATATATGTGTATGTGTGTGTATTAATGAAAAATGTTTTGTATGAGTTTCTTGCTGTGAAATGCAAATCTTATTCAGCAATTCAATTTTATAATGCTTGTTGTATCGCAGAATGCAAATGAAACGCTGCAATGGAAATGATTTTTTCCCTGATGAGTAAAACTCTCTGCAGTTCGTGAGGCCGCGATTTTGACAGTGCAGATCAACGCCTGATTTGTACAGAGTTTATAGAGAATTTGTATCTATATCAAATTTAAATAAATCCATTCAAAAAGTAACTTTTTTAAAGGAAAATTTGCTTCTTAGAATTTTCCGAAGGTTTAACTTCGAAGGCTCTGTTTTAAAATCCTTAACAGAGAAATGATAATTCGCAATGAAAATTTAGAATAAAAATAAAAGAGAGTTAATGAAACAGATCGTTTATGTTATAAATAGATTTTTAAAAAAATTGAATAAAAATTATTTTAGATAAACTTCGTTTAAAAGAAATTTGTTATCGAGCTACTGAGTACGTTTCGAAGGCAAGCAAGCAAAACTTGATTCGAAAATAAGCCATGCATAGAAACGATAAATTAGTAGGTTAATGAGGTAAGATTTTAAGCAATAATGGTAAAATATTATCAGCATTTGGAAGAGAAAGGATGCTTTCTGTAGTCAATTTATCAGTTGATAATATGATTGGATAGATAGCGTTTTGCATTCAGCTGACAAAAGAAATAAGACAAAATTCAAAAGACAACAAATTCGATACAAAAGTCCCATTAATTTCCTCGAGTTATTAAAAGTTAAATAATACAAAATTAAAATAAGGCGGGAGTGACTGAATTTTACTACAATTGCATCTCTTATACTTACATATTCAAACTTATCTTTTAAAACGCTTTTAAATTTCAAATTGTAGTGGGCATTCGAGACATGTTTTTATAGTACCTTACACTTATTATATTCTTTATGTACAATAATATCATTAAAACTTTATTTTTTCATTTTCTTGTCCAAAAATATGCATTTGATTTTAATGCTAAAATTCGGAAGAATATGAAATCAATTTAAATTATGTTGATTATTTGAAATGTGCATATATGAAAAATAGCAACCATAATCAGTCTACTTCCTAAAATTTTCATTATAATATTGGAAAGTTTATTTACAGATTTCAAATAAGATTTGATGAATTAAAAAAACAGAAAATTGATCACGATATTACCGAAAGATTATGAATAAATATGCATAATCTTCTTTCCTCAGCTTTAAATAATGGAAAAGGAACGAGTGATCAAGCATTTGCAATTACTGTGAAAATGATTTGAAAGTCTTCATCAAAATAAAAAAAAATACTGTAGTAAAAAAATGAACAGATTATTTCTGACATTTCAAGGCGTTATAAAAAGGAATTTTATACAGTATATATTTTTTTAATTTATCGCCAACATATAGGAAGATTTTGCTTCACTTCTAAAAATTAAAATTGCAAAAAATCTCAGTAAGTTACTGTTTTTAATCATTCACAATATTTTTTTTCCAAATTCCTTAACTCTAAGTAACACAGTTATCCACCAAGACATATATTCACTTGTATCATTTGTACAATTTTTTCATCTTCTTTCCCCAGCAAAATTTCAAGGCGAAAAAGACTGATACAATCGTGTACTTTGCTAATAGTTAATAAATACCATTCCTTTTGTTATATCTTGTAAACATGAAGCAGGGATACACATGAATAAAACATGGGTATACTTACAAGTTGTACCTAAAAGCTGAATCATTAACGCGATTATTAACATTGATATCTTGATTTCTGCTATTAAGTCCCATTGTGTTTCTTTTTACTGTAATTGCCAAGGCTGTTTCAAAGGCTCTAATCACTTTTTCGGAAGTCTCTGCGAGAGAATTTAATTAATTAATTAATTAGTTAATTTCTCTCTGAAATTATTATTAATTCATCCAATACGAAATGTTTTCGGTTCCTTATCATGATTCGATTAGTAATTAATGACGGGAGAGTGAGATTTCCAATTATCTATCAGCGACGATAATTATGACAATGAGATAAAAAGCGGAGATAATGATGCAGATCGTTGTAACAAAGTTAATAACTTCCGGTTCTTGTTATTCTAATTTTATGGAAGAAATATCGAGCTATGAATATTTCCCTTTGGTTGTTTTCGAAACAAATGGAGGTAGTTAGAAACAGTACGTTGACTTTAATTAGTTCAATCGCATGTAAGATTGTTTCTGCAAATATTATTTTATATGATGTCATTTTTGAATAAATAAATATTTCGACGATCTTCAATACCTCGTTAGTGATCCTGATTTTTCAACGGTTGCGAATGGTATTTTTCTATGGGCAACAAATGAGGTACATGGATATATTTTTCCAAGAATGCTATAGAAGAGTCTTTTGAAGATGCCGTTCTATGTTAAAAATTTTAAAATGCGTTTATTAGAGATTATTTTTAATGAGATGTTTTCTGTCAGAAGTTCTTGCAGTAATTCTTAAAAGCGATACATATAATCTTTAATAATATTAGTATAGTACTTATACTATTAAAGATTATAGTACTAATATCATTAAAGATTATAGTACTAATATTATCTAATACATATTAATATAGGTCTAATCAGTAAATTTAGAAATTGGATAGATCTTAGTGGCATTAAATGATGTGCTATCCAAACGGTTTTTTATCTTGTTAGCATCACATCACTAATTAACGAACGAACTAACTAACTAGACTAACTAACGAAAATTGTAGTAGATGCACATTTTCTGAGCACTTAAGGCGTAAAAAGATTATAATTTGTAGTATTTAGATCTTTTATCAATTAAACCAATCACTAAAAAGAGTTTGAAATTAATAGTGATACATTAACATAAAAAAAAGTGCAATGTCAAATACAAAATAGAAATATTACTGATAAAAAAATAATAACAATAACCTCGAAATAAAAGATAATATTATGAATCAGCATGAAAATAAAATAATAAAATTTGCAGTTCATTACCATTTAAAAATAAAATTAAATATAAATAAACTGCGAAGTTTACGATCTCTCAACTAATTTTTATTCATAGTTTTACTCACACATCGATTAATTAGACCGTTTAAACATTAAAGAAAAATGTCGTAGTTGCTATCCCCCGAAACAGAAGTTGGGATTTCGCTTTTGTTAAAGATCAACATTGATATTTTTAACTCCACCAAGAGATACAGATGACGGTAGACAATTATATATATTGATTTTTAATGCATATAAGTATTCCCAACTGATAGAATTATGGTTCAATAAGTCAACACATGATTTAGTAAAATATTTATTTAGAACAATAATCATAGATTAAAACGGCGAAAATGTACTCCTATCGATTCATTTGTATACTTAAAAATGTTGCATCTCTTTTGACTCATGACACAGTGTTTTGACTCATAACACGGTGTTGAAAATCGAGTATACATTTTAAATTGATCGCAGAACCGACAAAGTCTAAAACTCGAAATAGATTTGTAGGTTTTGATATCAGGACCATACATCGAATTCAGCTATCTTGTTTATTATGTTTCTGAGTCATCTAATTATAATATGATCCATGTACCCACATTGGCTGATTTAAGAATTTTGCGTTCTTAGGGGAGTACAGATTATGAGATCCTTCATTTCATATTCCAGCTTACAGACATCCCTGGGCAGGTTAGTTGCACATTTCAACACATTTTTAACTTAATCTTCTTTCTAATGATTTATATCAAGTAACCTTTTTATTTGAGCAATTTTGTATAACTATACATATTTTTATTTGTTTATTTCTTATGACTCTATATATATATATATATATATATATATATATATATATATATATATATATATATATATATATATATATTTAAGCAAAAGCTTAGTATTTCTATATACTGTACTATATACTGTAATAATTAAGTACATGCAATAAAATAGATACCTCACCAATTATACTTGATAACGTGTCAATGTCATTCTAATATTTTATAATTAATAGAATGGTGTTCTTTATAAACATTTTTAATTTGACAAACAGGCTAACAGCAGTTTTTAATCCACTAGTTAGCTATTCCTTCTCAGACAAACAATCGTAGCTAAAATGTCTTTTCTGCTACATCAGAAATCTGTCACAGCATACTGGTGAATGCTCAGACTAACAGACAATCAATCCAATGATGAATTAGGTTCAACATTTTATAATAATCCACTTTTTTCTAATCATTAAATCATATGAAAAAATTCTCCCATTTAGTTTGTTGCATTCATGCTTCATCATTAATCATAGATGCAGAGAGACAAAATTTCTCTAGGCGTATTTTTACGAAGAGTTGAACGAAATAAATAGTTTTAGTATAAATATAACATCCATATTTCGTCTCGATTTAGCTTCTTGTTCTTTTGAATTTACTTATTTTCTGAGTGGCAGATCAGTACCAAATCAGTACCGGAAACAGTACCAGAAATGGTTCTTTTAGAATTTAGGGTAATGAACCGAAATTGCCATTGATCTTTATATGAGAGATATTAAGAAAAAGGAACACTCTCAAAACATAGTTATTACAATTAATATAAGTAAGAGTGCTTTTTAATATAAAAATTAAATATCTAATTTAAGAGTAGGCAAATACGGAGAATAGATTGATTTTAAACTACGGTTAACCATTGAATTCTTTTTTCCAAAGATAAAACTATCCAATGCTCCAAAATGAAACTATAAGTATAAAAAAGAATGTTCTTTCATTTTTTAAACTCATAAAGCTATTTCTTTTTAAACAAATGAATTTTTTGGATGATTTAAATTTTTCTTTCTTCTCGGTTTCGCTATGGATTAGAGATGTATAGTATGGTTCTGTAGCAGATTAAAACTTTGTCTTAAATTTCAGTTAAATTCTGATATATGTGAACAAATAACAGTAAATACTGCTATTCGTTTCTGAGTTCAACCGAAGCCTGCCAAAATCCATGAGATTAACCACCCCCACAAAGTCATAAACTGCCAGAAATTCAGAGAACAAACCATCACTAAATAACCTCAGGGACTCTAGGATGTGCGTTGGGGAGGACCAATCAGATTGACATTTAGGAAAACAGGAAACCTGTTAAGGGAAAAAAAAAGGCCTTATGGGAAGAAAAAGCGGAACAGAGTTGGAAATGACTAGAGCGTTTGCCATTAAGACAAAAATGTTCCTGAAAAATTATATGTTTCTTCTTACACATACTTTGAATTCAGAGAAGAACACAAGTAATGATGCCCTAAAGAGTATTAAATGATTGATAAATGCTCTTTAGCACCCATTTTGTAGAAATATTGCTCTGAATTAATGGAAATAAATAGAATTGAAGAAAATTAATCAAATCGTTCAGTAACAAAGCATTTGAAAAGTGCGAAACTTCTTTTTCTTCATGTAGATTAGTCAATGTGTACAATTTAAAGCTCAATCTGTAAAGTGTTAGAGACCATAGGGCATATAAAAGCAAACCAAAATTATATAAGAAAGTATGGTCGTAAAAATTAACAGTGTTAGAGGGCTATGTTTAGAAGTGCTGCAAATCTATTTGAAATTAAAAAGTTTCACCTGCATATAAAGAAAGTTTACAAAAACGAAGAGAATATACAAGGATATAGGGAATTACATATAGAGAATATACAAAGATTAACGAAATTATAAATGATGTACATGCCAATATTTTCTTAAAAATAACTCTTTCACGACTTATCCTTGTAAAATGCCGGCTTTTTTCAAAAAGGTTCTTCGATCCACGTTCAATCAATGTGTAATATGCACATTTTTAAATAGTAGTAATTATGAGCAGTTGTTGTGGAACTGAACCTGTGCCCCACTGTCATGAGTAAAGTATCTTTAAATAGTTTTTTCGCATTAGATTATTCACAAGTGCGTCTACTTATATCCTAGAGATAAGTTGATTGGGTTACCGCCCGAACGTTCCTATGTTAATCTGGTCCCCCCCCCCCATACTTTCTACTTCAATTGAAGTTCGCATATTAAAATGTTTAACATCTAGTATGTAAGTGTTTTTGTAAATCATTTTAAATACCAAACTTTATTTCAAAGGGTTAATAAGGTTATTACCTACTTGAAAGGATCGGTTTCAAATGCTAAAAGCTTTATTTAGATTATAGTTTAAGCATTTCATTTAATCAATATAAAAAATATAATAGATTTGAAATTCGTGGAAGAAAGTATCGAAACAATTATCAAAATATTACCAAACTAATGTAAAAAGAATTTCTTGTCTTTATTAATATTAATCTTTTCAATCTTTTAGAATTTCAATACTATAAAGTAATTTTATATTATCCTCATATCTCTTTAAAAAGTATTATTGGAATATGTTAAAGACCTGAGTAAATCTTTTTTTTTTCTATTTCTAAAAAATAAATTTAAAAAAATGAAAACTAAAAATTATTCTTGCAAATCAAGAAAGATAGGAATCTGATTCTTTGTTTCATCTTCTAAGCTGAATTCACGTCCCAAATAATTCTGAATTAAAATCCAATGAAGAGCAAAAACGACAGATGCACCGATAATGTGGTTTTATTTGTAGATAAATGTAAATAAAATTTGTAAATTTTGCTTCGATTCATTTAAAGCTTTGATCTAGTGAATCAATAATCAGAAAAAAATCAAAAGCAGAGATTAATTTTTTTCTTTCTTTAGTTTGGGATTAAGTAAAAATGCTCGATAACATTGAAAAATAATATCTTTCTTAAAACAATCATAAATAAGGAAATAAATCTTCAAACAACATTATCAAGTAATACATCAATCTTTTCTATTGACTTGATATTTAACTGTACTATCAAAAGCTTTACAATGAGTGTTTAATTAATTGGATTTATTCGCTATTAGGAAATAACTTGCTTGTAAAATGGAATTTTTGTAAACTTACTTCCTAATGTGCTGGATTTCATAAATTGTATACAGCTGTATTCTTCCAATGACAATGCGCTGTTTCAATATATCATCAAAAATTAATTAATGTATAAGTTAACCAACTCTTGATTTTAATCAAGACCAAATAAACTTTGCGACTTATATTTTCAAAAACAGTTATAAGCGTTTCTAACGGAAAAGAAACTGTTTCGTTAAAGATTTGTCTGATACTGAGCAGAACCTATATTATTTAAAGCAAGAAATGCAGATTGTGCAGATATGAAAAATGAAAAATGCAGATATGAAAATAAAATCCTTTATTTATCCTTTCCTTGCTCGTCATACGAAATAGTATATTATATGTACGAATTAGAATGCAAATACTTTGTAGATTAAATTTCTTTTTCAAAATAATAGTAATAAAAAATAAATAAAAATAAGACCTGAATTATTCAATGAAAATTTGATTATAAAATTCCCTAAAATTTATAATAGTGAATTATGAAATATATTGAAGGTTGAAAATTATAAGATAATAAATATGAAAAACTTTTTAAAAAGTCAGCTTTATTAATATTCTAACAAATATTAGCTAATCATTTCACTAAAAATCTTAGTTAATTTCTCAATTTATATATTTAACTTTATGTTAATTGCTCAAAACTTTCGGTTTCACTTCAGATTCAGTCGTATAATGTATTTTTTTAGATCAATTTTTAACAGTCATGTTGTGAAGCTAGTTAAAATGCTTTTGTAGATCCCTTTAGGATAAATAAAATCCTTTATTTATCCTTTCCTTGCTTGTCATACGAAATAGTATATTATATGTACGAATTAGAATGCAAATACTTTGTAGATTAAATTTCTTTTTCAAAATAATAGTAATAAAAAATAAATAAAAATAAGACCTGAATTATTCAATGAAAATTTGATTATAAAATTCCCTAAAATTTATAATAGTGAATTATGAAATATATTGAAGGTTGAAAATTATAAGATAATAAATATGAAAAACCTTTTAAAAAGTCAGCTTTATTAATATTCTAACAAATATTAGCTAATCATTTCACTAAAAATCTTAGTTAATAAAAATCGCCAAAATCTTTGACTCTGAAAGCAATACAGGAAGAGAACTAAACCATAAACATTCACTGCATAAAACACATAAAACAAATATATATATATATATATATATATATATATATATATATATATATATATATATATATATATATATATATATATATATATATATATATGGTTTTTTATCTATACTTCTCACTTTTATGTTATTGTTCTGGTCTCCCTGGTCTCCTGTTTTTGTTAAAAAAAAGTTATTATCTTCTTTTTAGAGCATTAAAAATATTTTTTTAATTATTTTTATAAATTAATAATTATTTCATAATCAAATTGCAATTTCTCAATTTATATATTTAACTTTATGTTAATTGCTCAAAACTTTCGGTTTCACTTCAGATTCAGTCGTATAATGTATTTTTTTAGATCAATTTTTAACAGTCATGTTGTGAAGCTAGTTAAAATGCTTTTATAGATTCGTATTCTTCTAATATAAATGGGCAATGCAAATGTCGAAAGATGAAACATTTTTTAAAAAGAAAAACACTTTTATTGGTTAAATATTTTGGATAGATTGTATTCCAAATGATGAGAGATAATACATAACTTATCAAATTTATCAACAAGAGTAATTTTATAAAACATTATTACTCTCTGCAACGTATTCCTCCGGGACGTAATTCGAGGGATATGAATTTTCACTTGTTTCCTTGTCAAGTCAAAATTATAAAACAAATACAGCCTAAGCCAATAACAGGTTAGCGAAAAAGGAATATTATCTCTCACTTTTACTTTCAGACTTAAGAAAAAAAAATCTGCGATTTCATCAGGAAACAATTACTGCAAATCAATAAAAATAGTTTTAAGTTAAGATAAACTATCACGATTATTATTTCAATACATTTGAAAAGATTACGAAAGAGTAGAAAATTGAATGAAGGAATTGGTTTTATTTTGAAAACTTTTGATTATACTTTAAAAATTGTTTTAAAATTCCTTAAATTACGATTGTTGTTCAAAACAAATTTCATTGAAATAATAGCTGCATTTGACGTAAATTCATTGATTTTCTTTCTATGATCATAAAAAGCGATATTAAAGTCAAATAAATGTAAAGTATCATCCAAAACAAAGAAAAATAATAAATAAAAAAAATTCTGCGTTAAATCAAACAATACATGAAGAATGCCTTTAGAATTAAACTGAGTTACCATTACAAGACCTCTATGCCAAATTTCATACCTGTAAGTGTTAAAAATTTGACTCGACACAAAATCTTGTCATACGAACACTGATATTTATAATTAATGATAAGTTAAACATCTCTATTAAATCAAATCTATAATAAAAAAAGTCCGCGACAACAAGCTGTATATATGTAGCTTTCGTGACTAGTATTGTGAATCAGGCCAGTTTAAAAAGGTTTTATATCCTCTAGTTTTTTTTAAATATATGTCAAAGTAATTTTAGTTGCATTTAATCCTTTTTATCATTACTGACAAATCTGTTTGACTAACTCAATAATCACTCACAACTTTGAACAGTTTTTCAATTTCTAATTTTGAAACAATAAATTCTAATATCTAAACAGAAAATGTTTCCCTTGTTGAGTAGGAAAAAACCCTTGAAACTCTAAATGATAAAAAAAATTAAAACAATCATACGCAATTTAAAAAAAATAATCGGATAATGGAACTCTCTTTCACAGCGAATCAACTTCGAATTGTCAGAAACACTTGTTGCAGTGCAATCCTATCACTATCTATACTGATAATAGAGATGAAAGTGTGTGTATGTTGACCCTCTATAGTCCAGATTATTTGATCTACAGTTACTAAGTTTGGCAATTATATACTTCGGAGCAATTAGTTTGAAATTTTAGTTAGTAATTTAATTGATTAAAATTTAGATTACATTTTGACGTTTTTTGGCGATCACCTTAGAAAATATTACAGCACAAAAATAAATTTTATACTTTTTTAAAATTTAAAAAAATTGTATTTTTAATGATATAAATTAAATAGTAATTGCAAGTTTTATCATCAATATTACCATTTTTAAAAAAATACTTTTTTTTTTGTGCCTAATTTCCAACAGTAGATTACATCGCCCTGAAATTCATATAGTTTTTAATGCTTCATTAAATATTTAATCGTTGAATTTTTTTCTATTGTTGAAAATTAAAGTAGAAGGATTCTGCTTAATATCTGTTTAGTTTATCAGGTGAGCAAAAAGTAATATTACAGTACTACAAAATTTAAACAATAAATAAACTGGACATTTTCATTTTTGAAAATATTATGTCATTATAGGACTGGTCTCTATTTGAAAGTTTTATCTACGTAATAAACAGAACTTAAGTAAGACAATTATAATAACGTAGCTTTAATGTCTGTCGGTTTGGTAGAATCATTGACATGAAATTATATCTAAATGATTTATTTGAAATTAAATATAATAAATATTTCCGGCTAATCAGCTGGTCGTCAGATGTATCTAGTTAATAATAAAGATGAATATGTGTGTGTATGTTTATGCTCTACAAACCAGACTATTTGACCTAGAGGCATCATATCAAACTTAGCACAAATATTCTTTGGTGGATAGTAATGCATACATCAAAGCAATTTAAAAAAAAATTTAATTACATTTTTTAATCGATTAAAAATTAAACTGAATTTTCTCCATAACTTTCGAAAATATCATTGCACAAGATTTAATTTTACATGGCTTCAAAATTTAAAAAGTTCTTTTTTAATCATACCAATTTAATAATCTTACAAATGTTTTCTCAGTTTTGGCAAATAAAAAAAATATTTGTCTAATTTCCAACTATAGATGCAATGTTGGTTTGAAATTCAAAGAGTTTTTATTATTTCATCAAACATTTAAACGCTTGATTTTCTTCCGTTGATGAAAGTTAAAGAAATAGTATTCTGTTTAATATCTACATAGTTTACTAGACAAACAAAGAAGTGAAGTTAGAAAACCGTGAAAGGTAGTAAATGAACTAGGATTTTGAAAGAGCTAAGGTGAGATGAGATCATGAATATAGTGAACAGAACATACGTAAGATGATGGTCTTTTAATGTTTGAAAATTTGACAGAATTATGGATATGCAGTTATATCTAGACGATTTAACTAAAAATTTACAGAAATCTCTATTCCGAAGGTCCAAATGGTGACTAAGGGTGATTAATATGCCATAAAGATAGATAGCATTACTAATAAAAATAAAATGACAAAGAACACTTTTTGATTAATTCATAGTCGATGTTTCTTGAAATGCGATAACGGTTTACATAGACTGCATTCATAGGGATTTATGAATGTAGGGTAAAATCTCTCTACAAACAGAAATTTTTCTAACAGTATAACAGTCGCAATAAATAAATAAATCGGTTATCATGAAATAAAAATATTTTCCTTATAAGATCCTATAAATAATCTATAATGTATGAAAAAGGCATAAACAAGTTCTTCCAAAACAACTGCTAGTGGCAGCCATAAGGCTATCTGGCGGTCGAGTAAGGTTGAAGCCAACATTTATCTTGTAGATGTCAAGAAAAGAATCAATTCTGTTTTTCTGATTTTCTTTTGAGATTATTGATCATGTTTTATTTTGGTTGAGCTATAAAAGCCGTAAACTGCGTGTCTGATTGATTATTTTCATCTTCTTTATGGAAAAAAAAATCGATTGAACTTATTGCATTAAACTTTTTAGTGTTTCTTGTTTCCGCCTTTCAATTTTAAAGAATCATGGTGTTTGAATATTTTTATTTACAAAGAAACTGTATTTGGTCCATCAAGAAATTTGATTTCCGAGATTTTGATGAACTTTTATATTCCACAATGCTCCGAATTCGAAAAATTTAGTTTTGAAGTAAAGTATTTAACATGATAATTCTGAAAAACAACAGTTTAAATGAAATTTAATAGGCAGTCTTCAAATCAAAATATTCTATGCTGGAGTTTTTCTAACTATGTGTTTGAAAGTATATAACTCAAAAACGCTATAGATAACTATAATTGTAATATATAGATGAAGATACAGAGGAATGAAATTGTCTACCAGTTTGTATATTTGTATATATGTGAACGTGATGATTCAAAAGCTTACTAAGTTACGTAAATAGATATCAGTATATACCTGACATCAACATATTATTTGCTATCAAATCTGGCGGTAACAGATGAAAAGGATAAAGAGTACTCGAATTTCTTAACCGTGGTACGAAACTTAACAAAACCACAGATCTAATTTGAAGCGCTGATAATGGCTATGGTCAAAAACCTTTCATGTATGTTGGAAACTTGTTTGAAGCTTGTAGGAAAGATTTTAGAGTGAAATAAAAATTTAAATTTCAAATTAGGAAATTTAAATTGTTAAACATCATTCTATTGAAAGGAAATTTCAGAGAGAGAAAAATTCAAAAATTTGAGAATAATCAAAGATCGTATAAATTAAATTAATTCTATTGTATTCTTTTCTATTGTTAATTACTCGCAGTAAAGTACTTTTCTCACAAACTTAAATAAAGTTTTAATTAGATCTTAAACTTTTATAACAACTTTAAACAATATCTGTATAATAATATCTCTCTCTTTTGGATTTATTTATGATATATTCTTTCTTTATTTTTTATTACTTTCATTCATTTAAAACGAAAATTTCATTTTGAAGATACCGAATTTTTTATTCGCTATATCTCTTGCTTCTTGATATAATAATGTTTCGAAATTCTATATAATTTTGCGTTTGCGATAGCGTTGCAATATTGACTATGAATTATTGAATGAATAGCATCAAAACTAGACTATGAATTATTCAATTACTTTTAAAATTAAAACTTAATTGTATATGAGGGGATGTCATCTCGAATAGAATTTAGAATAAACAAATTTGAATACTCCGTAATTTTTACTTTCTCGTATGCATAGTATAAAAATAGTTTAGTAATCGACAAAAAATTCGAACTTGAGATTTTGATTAATATTCACGTTTAAGATCTCCCGGAGTTCGAAAAACCCATTTTTGGAAATGGTCTGTCTGTCTGTCTGTCTGTGACAGAGATAACTCAAAAAAGTCTTGAGTAGATGATTGAAATTTGATATACGGTTTTTATACCATATTTTTTGATTTATATCAGACTTTGAACAAACTCCGCTCAGAAGAATTCTGTCTGTCCGGCTGTTCAAAAATAAAGTCAACACGATAACAACAATATGCCGAGAACTAGACAGATAAAATTTATAACACAGGTTTAACATCTATAATATAGACATATGTCAAATTTTGAACCAAATCTAGGGGAAAAAATGACTGTCTGTCGGTATGTACAACTCAGACATTTGTAAACGCAATAACTAAAAAAATGCAATGATTTAAACGCGTATAATTTGCTATGTTATTTTGTCAATACAAATATAGTTCTGTATCAAACTTTTGTTTCGATCGGTTGGAAAAACTGCATTTATAATACAATTAGATTTTAGGATACCATTAACCGCAATCGAGGAATTTGTAACCAAAAGACTTGCCAATGTTGATATGACAGATTCAACAAAAATGCCACATTCACACCAAAGGTTAATATTTCATTACTATTGTACACCAATGCCATGCAAAGCTTTCTCTGGGATAGCACCTTTAATAGAGAGTGTGGGAGGTTAGAAGAAGATCACTCCTGCTGGTCATTTTATTGAATTATGAAAGATATTAAAAACTTTAAAAGTAATACAGCAGTTTTTAAAAAAAGTGTTTAGACTGCTAAAAAGTAAAATATAAATTACTTTCTCAAAAGTACGGCGGTCAAAACAATGTCGTAAAAAACGTGAAATACTGGTTAAATACCTCTAATCAAATATTGGAGTTCTGACCACATTAATTATATATTTATTATCAGAGAACATTCTGCTCTGGAATTTTCTCTCCCTTGATAATCATTGCGGTTTTATTTCTTTACAGCATTGTTCCAGCTCCTCATGGTCTTACGAGATTGCTCTGACCGCCATATTTTTGAGAAAAAAATTACATTCTAATTTTTGATTCACTAATAAAGTTATGTTTTAAAAATTTTTTAAATCTTATTATTTATATTTTTCTTATTTCTTTTCTTTTTATAATCTAATATGTTAATAGCGACATGGCGAAGACTTTTTTTATTTATACTTCAAGTTTCGGATTTGGTGTTTTTCCAATTTCTTGCTGTATAAATTTCGCATTTGTTTTTCAGACAGGAATTGTCTTTAGGCTTTATATATATATGGGTTAAAAGTCCCAATGCGGGCATGAATTTTCCCCTCAAGGCGCAGAGTCATTCTGATATCTTTTATATCAGGAATAGTTTGTTTTCCCTCCTATATGTAAGAAAAAGACCTTAAAACCCAGTCAGTATTAAGAATTTTTTTCACTAAATTTTGAAATTCTTTGAGAGAAAGGGTGCTATAAGGAGGGAAAACAAATCAGAAAACAAAGAGTTTAGATCATTTTTTCTAGCAACTAAACGAAAGTTTCCTTAACATGCAATACGGTTTAAAACTGGTTAAATCTTTGAAAAAATATCAGACTTAAATATTGAGATTTAGTTTCGGATAATTCATTACTTTTTAAGTTATTACCAAAATAATGCAACTGACAACAATTATTCCAATACTAGAAAGTAAATGGGAAAATTAAAGCATTATCTACACTGGTGTATAAAATTTAAGCAAGAATGTACATTTTAAGAAGGTAGCCATGGAATTGCAGACAAAGGGTTATTGCGATCAGTACAATGAAGACGCAATTCAGTAGAAAGGTGATGCGCATGCAAATATCAGGAACAAAACAACACCAGCGACGTGAGTGTACACAAAGCTCGTATAGTCGGCGCGCGCAGCTCAATAATACAAGGAAGGGAGAACGGAGACTCAATTAAAGACATTCGTTGCAAGTGCAAGTGAGTTTTTTCGTGAAATATGTCTAAAATAAACGACTTCACACGTGAAAGAATGATCGGAAAGCTGGAGGAGGGGCGCAGTTTAGTGTAGCTGAAAAGTTCGGAACAACAAAAGTGTCTTTTCGCATGCAAACCATAGGTACAGTTGTTAGAAAGGTTGGTGTTGGCCTTCCTAGAAAAACAACTGGAGTTGACCGATATATCATCCTGCAGGCAAAAAGAGTCCTATACCAGTCAGCAAGCGCCACTGCTCAGCAATGTGTACAGCATCAGGGCGACAAGTGTTGCGGTTTATTATGACCAGACGCCTTCACAAAGGTGGCCTATTCGCCCACAGTCCTGAACGCTGCATTCCTTTGAAAGCTGGACATCGGTGGAACCGTTTAGAGTGGTGTAAGGAGCACAAAATATATGATATAGTATATATACTATAATATATAATATAGTATATATATAGTATCGTATCCTCTTTACGGATGAGAATTGTTTCAGTGCCACAAATGATTCTCAACACCAGTTGATTTAGATAGAGGTCAGGACGCGGTTTTATCCCAGTAACATCACCGAAAGAAACCGCTATGATGGTCCTGCAATTGTCGTTATGGAGAAATTATGCTGAATGGGCGGACTGAACTCTGCGTTTTCGCCAGAGGTTCTGTAATTGGAAATCGCTATTGTAAGGAGGTGATACTTCTCATGTGCGTCTGTTTCGAGGTGCTATTGTACCAGACTTCGTTTTTATGGAGAACAATGCACAGCGACAGTGGACTGCTGATGTTCAGCAGCTAATGAAAAGTGAAGATATCACTCGAATTGATTAGACAGAATTCTCTCATGATTTAAATCCCATAGAACATGTGTGAGATGCTTTGGGGAGATGCCTTGCAGCACGATTACATCTTCCGGGGAATGTCCAACAACTGAAACAGATGCTGATTGAGGAATGGGCACTCTTATCTCAAGAACTGTTGGACAATCTGGTGCTGAGTATTGAGAGCCGGTGCGAAGCAACCAATGCAGTAAATGGAGGGCATATCCCATACTAAGAAACATCTGCTTGTTGTTCTTCCTCTTGGATAGACAATCATGTATAGCGATACTATGAGTTCAATAAAACCTTTTTTTTTGTTTTATTCCATACTATATGCATTATATTCATTTTTGCCTAACTATGTTTTCGTGATCGTTTAAGTACAAAATGCTGTCTCTCATTTCTGAATTGCATGTCTCTGAGATGATTTCTCGTGGAGTTATGGCAAAAAAGCAAATGTTGCTTAAGTTTTGTACACCAGTGTACATATATATATATATATATATATATATATATATATATATATATATATATATATATATATATATATATATATATATATATATATATATATATATATATATTCCTTCGTTAGTTTTTGATTATTAGTTTAGTTGTTGATCTAATAGGCTTAGCAAATTTAATAGCTTATTTGGAGAAACACATCATTTCCCCATTTTAAGCTATTTGCAGTGATTGTAACGGAGACAAGAACTTAGATATAATATCTATTGGCACATATCACCTTATATATATAATCATACCATATAGTTAATTGCAATGACTTTAGTAAAATGTTTAATTTAAAAGAAATTAACGAAATTTCTCTATTGGTACGATAACAATTTTCTTGCTGAACTTTTTTCTTTAATTTTTTTTTTAATTATACTTTACAGATCAAATGATATTCGAAGATTGAGTTTTTTTATATCAATTAATTCCTTAAAAATTACGAGTAAAAAAATCATTTCATAATTACATAAACTTACTCATTTATCAGTTATATAATAGAAGTATATAGCCTAATGAAGTATTTTTGACACATTTAATCCTAATTATATAATGGGTTTATTTCTTTCAATTATTTTATAAAATCTTTTCAAACATCAATTTTCAAATCTTTTATTTGTACCCAAACTAACATGTGCTTGACTGACATGTGCCCAAATTAACCTATGCCATGTGTTTTGACATGTGCCAGAGGTAGATGAGAAAATATAATCAATAACATTTTATCTTTTATCAAGTAAAATGAGATAAATCTCGGGTTGTCATTACGTTTGACATTTAAATTCGATCCCGAACTTATTCTGACACAAGAAAAATGAGATGACGTCTTTTATTCTTCCATTAAATGGAAAGGTCCTTTCCTAACGGTAAACAATTAGAAACCGATTATTTTCCTAATAAAAAGCCAAAAATAACATATCCCCACGACTTTTAACCTTTTCAGTCAAACTTCAACCGAGATTGAACTAGACGTTAATGGACCAGTGACAATGACATTTAACATCATTTGTGTAATGAGGTTAATTTGGTTTTTCAATGGCGTCATTTTGCACTGATCTTCATTACTTAGGCAAATATTTACTCACTTATCTCACTCGAGCGGTTTTTATTTGCTTAATTATTCTCTTCAAAGGAGGAGTTTTGATTTCAAAATCGCTAGAGGCCACGGAAATGCTTCGCATTTTAAGAAAAAAAGGCGTCAATGTCTTGTCTTCACTTCAGGGTTAATTGACAAAAAAAGATAAATATATTCATTTCTGGTTTATTTATAGATTAACCGTCTTTAGCGATTGACTTGTTCGCCGGGAATGTTGCTAGTGTTTAATTTTAATGCAATCTCTTTTGAATAATTTGCTGATCATAAATCCTTCAACAAAGAATTTAACGCATCAAATCATGATAGAAATGAAATCTGCATTATTTTAATAGGCATATTCATATCATTTATTGTATATATGAATATTTCCAATGGAATGAAGTCTGTTAAGACTTGCTTCATTAGAATGCCAGTTATTAAAAGCTTTTGATGGAAATCTCTGATAAGCCTATTGCTATTTTTAATTAACATCAGCATTTTTAAATATCTGTCTAATATCTACTGAATATATTTCTAGTGTCTGTGGAATATTTGTCTTATGTCTGTTTTCAATAAATTCTTGTTCAATAAATTCTACAGGTGAAAGTTTTGGAAGTAATTTTATATTTAAATAGTTCCAAGTCGCAGAATAATATTGTTTCATTAAAGACGCAACTGCTTTGTTAATCTAATTGCAACAGTTCGTTGTGTCCTGTAATTTCGGTTATTCATTGATCTTGTAAGCTATGTAGATTATAATCAGAATTTGTTGTTCTTAGTTATCAACAATCGAAGAAAAGCACTCGATTAAATATATAATAAGCTTATAATTATAATTTGAATATTATTGAAATAGCGCAGAATACTGCTGAAAATATGTAATACATAAATTTAAAACTCAAAATTTAGATAAAAAATTAGGTACCGAAATTTCTTGAAATATTAATTGATATCATTAGAATTTATTATTCTTTTAGTTTTAAATTGTTGCACATTTTTTTTCTAGCTATAATACTTTTGGTAGTTGTCTCGTAAAAAGGCTAAGCTTTCGCTGATTTTGGATTGATTAAAATTTTAATAAAAATTTCAAAAAACTGCTAAGATATGCTAATTTCTGAACTTCAAAGAATATTTATACCAAGTTGATCTAAAACTAATAGTTGTATGATGTAATACTAATAGTTTTAGATCATACAGTATTATCTGCAGGGTGCCAACAACCTACCATGCGCATATACATAGAAACATACTTGTACTTTGTATAAGCAAAGATAACGTGAAAGCTGAATAACTTTCCATATATATAAAATGCTAATTTACATGACACTTATTATTTATTGTAAAATGGCTACAGTTAAATATAAGCAAATCTCTATACAAATATTTCAGGGGGTTTCAATGAATATTCCTTAACTGTACTTAATTTAATGCTTCAATGATGAATGGGCGGGCAAAAATTATTGAAAACGCTCTGAAGAGAGTTCGCCGTGTCTCCAAAAACTGCATTCAGTCAGAGAAAACAAAGTGTAAAAGTTATTAAGAAATAGGCGTCAAACAGGAAGTTTAATCGAGCGTGAAAATAGGCTTAACTGTTGCCAAATGGGTAATCGCTATGACTTAATTATGGAAATAGATGATCATATCTTACAAAACTATGGTTATGGCCTTCATCCATACCAGATCTTATCTCCTAAAATTAGATGGGAAATATCTATGAATTGTTGAAGAAACAGATGACCATTTTTTCCAAAACTATTATCTCACAATAACGTATTTTGCTTTTATCTCAAATTTAAAAAAAAAAAAAAAACATTTTTAACAATAGAAATTGAACATAAATGAAACTAATTTCTTCATTTTTAATTAAATGTTTTAATTTAAATTTAATTATTTTTAATGTTCTGATGAAATTCAAATTCATCCACTGAACCATACAATCGCGAGGTTTTGCCAAAGTTAAAATTAAGATTGTAATTGATTGAATTAAATTCATATTTTTCAATTTCATCAAATAACAAGATGAATTTGTTTAAAACAACGTGTTACATATTAATAGTTTAACAGCCAAAAAAAAAAAAAAAAAGCAATAATCTGAGCGAACAAGCTGGTTGCCAAAGGCGGCAAGTTTAATTTAATGCCAGATCAAATGATGAGAATTATTCTTAAAGTAGAACATTTTTTGTAAAAATTTAATTTAGAACCATTAATTTATTCTACGAATATATGCTCATGGGATTTGGGTATTATCTGCTAACAAACTGAGTTTGCTTAAATTAATGTATCTTCTTGTGTTAGTCCATCCTACTTCTTCTTCTCTATGCCTGTCCATTCATATGAACTATTATGGACTTTATTAAATTTGAAATATGATCAGATAACAAATATATCATCAGAAAACGATTTATTTTTTATCCAGTACAAGACAGCATTTAATAGGGGAGGTCTAAATCCGAACATGAGATTCTCTATAGACGAGACCGAGACTTTTACGACAACTCTGTGATTCTTCGAATTAACAAGAATAGATCCCTTTATAATTAAAGAAAACGCGCCGCCTCCCCCGAGTAGCTATCCAGTTTCATTTGAATTGTAAACCAAGCAACGTGACTAGTTTAATTTAATCCCTGATCATATGACTAGAAATATACATCTTTTGAGAAAATTTGATTCTGAACCACCAACTTATTCTACGAATGCACATGGGATTAAAACTTGATATAATGAGATAAGATATAAAACTTGATTTGACCAAGCAAATGAAACTAACTTTGAATTGTGAACCAAGCAAATTAAATTCTTTATCTGTGTATTATGCATTGAATCTTTATAGTGGTTCAATTAATAGTTATTTTACCATGTTATCTTTACTTAGTGTTGGTAAAGGAAATGTTAATGGCCAGACTACCATTATTATTCCTGCAAAAGAAATGAGGACCATTTAATTTAAGGGGCATGCTGTCATAATTGTATTCGAATTAACTTCCAGGAGAATAGATTCCTCAAACAAATAAGTTAAAAAAAAAAAAAAAAAAAAAAAAAAAAAACTGAAAGACATATTGGAATGATATTTGGAATAGACTGACATATTTATGTAAATACTTCATCTTAGGAAACTAAATAATTTTTGGCTTGATATCCAATACAGAGATTAAACTTCTGCAACTTCAGTGATAAAAGCAGAGTTCAGAAAAGGTTATTGTTGTTTCTTATGGCACTTGCCATGAACAAGCCCGCTATTACAAAGACAGCGATTTAAGCCAGTGAGGGAACGTCTCTTGTTCTTTTAGTAGCGCCAACTAGGGCCAAGAGTACGACTTAGCTACTCACGCATCACTCATTCGCTTGCACAACCTCTTTTTACAGGAGGGCACATTCACATATCTCACAATGGAAGAACAACCATGCCCAAACTGGGACCCGAACTCAGGACGCCGAGATCACGGGGACGACGCGCTGCCCCTATGCCAGGACGCCGGCGTTCAGAAAAGGTGATTGTCTTAAGAGGCTGTACTAAAAGGGGCCACGGTTAGGTCGATTAAGTAACATTATTAACCTGACAGCCAAATAAATAATATAAATGCAAAAAATATAAATTCTATGAAATCTAAGTATTTCGTTAATATTAAAACTTTGATAAATAAAATTGGTCAAGTTTCTAAATGCTTCGTCACGTTCATTTAATTATGGTAGTATTCATAAACATAAAATTCTGGTTTAATAATATTGTGTACCGTTCATTCACGGATTCGAAAACACTCCTGCACTTTTGCGACTGCACCAGAATGCGTTTATTTAGTCAAAGTAGGGATGAGACGATAGATGAAAAGAGATGTTTACATTTAAAATATAGTGAACTCGGATTGTTACCGGGCTTAGGAAGTGAAAAAATTACAGATATCTTGTAATATTATGGGGAAAAGATTTGGTACAATTCGGTTTTTACGGTGACCAAAAAGTGCCAAGAAAACATTAGCCAAATTATTAAAATATACTCAAGTGCATTATTATTTATTATGAAAACGTTTGAACGTGCGAATCACATATTATATAGTTTGACGATTGAAATCGCCAAATTGGCAAAAAATTTTCTTGGTGCTTTTTGAGCACCGCTAAAACAGACAAGTACCAAAGATTCTAATTCATAATAAAACACTTTAGAGCAATTATTATTCACAGTTAGGGTCTTTTTAGATATATATGTGCGAAATTTGGCCGCTGTTTGTCAAACGGTGTAGTCTGTAGAGTACCAATACACAAGCGCGTAGACGCGCGCGCACACACACACACACGCACACACACATTCATCGTTATGCACTAAGTAACAACTGTTATTACTAAGCAAGTAATACACAAGTAGATATTGAATTGTTCTGATAACATTTTGAAATTAACAACGGTAGATAATCTCCGTCACATTTAATAATATTATATAAAATATTCTTTGTGTCCCTCCCTAAAGCTTTTTTATCACTAGAATTAGCCATTTAGGCAATCAATATTCAATAGTATGGCATACACTCACATACATGTGAGGAAAAAACGAAAAAGTATAACGAAACTTTAACGAAAAGGAATTTAATGGGGCGTAAATTAAGGTCAAATAATGACAGAGAATTCCAGAAAATCTCATCCTTCCACGTCTCATCCCTTAGTGATGTAGAATCGTCGAAAACTAGTACTATCGGGATACTGAAACAAATAGTATAACTGTAGATGTTGCACAGCCAGCAGTTATAATAAATAAATATCTTTTTGTAAAGTTACTAAAACGAAGAAAAAAATTAAGATAAAATAAATCATTAATATATCAATTGAATCCAAATTATATTGAAATGTCAAATCGAAATTATCAATTTATTAAAACAGGCGACTAATAATGCCCTTTGCATATGGTGCAAAATGTCGAAATCCGCTACTGCCTGTGACAAATGTTTTATATTTAAATCGCTTGTATTTCTCATAATTCAGTTCTCATACAGCTCTGCAATATTAAGAACCTTGAATTAATGTAGTCAAACCATATAACAAGTTAAAAATGAAAAGTGAATTTCAGCAGTAAAGAACAAGATTATCAAATAACTTACACTCACGTACTCTGTGTGACCTTAAAAACTACCACCGTTTATCTTAAGAATATGCAGATGAATTTTTTTCTTCTTTACATGAAGTCCATTTCGTTTATTTGTTACGCATTTATCGAAAAGCTGTTCCGATAGCATCTCTGGATATCTTTCAAAAAACAAACAAAGATGCAATCTTGTTTTAAAATTTAAATACATGACACTAGCTAAGGATCCCAAGAATGAAAGCGGAATGCAATCATCTATAATTCTGGCATTATTATGCCAGTAATTTCGCATTCATGATTGTTTTAGAAAGATTCCATATCACATGATTCGCTCGTATAATAGAAATTTGAAGCCCCGATTATCTTTTATTTATTTATTTTCTTTCTTCTGCCTTAAAAATATCTAATAAATAAACAGAATACCGTGAGAAATTAAGCCTTGAACATGAAAAATTTATCGCTGCATCAGTGACCGTAAATACATTATAATTCAAAAAATTATATATATATTGGTTTATAATTTCTCGGGAGAATTGAAGCTTGGTCAAAAGCCAAATTTTCATCATCATGTATAATATTGTACAAGATAAATCGATTCGTGTTATTTTTAACATTAAATTGAGGAATCAACGAATATTTATTCATAGATGGGTTCTAAATTGCGCATGCAGATTATTCCGGCATGTATTGTTGGCGCAGTTTGGCTAAATATGGCTTTTGCACTATAAAACAACACAAAAAAACCCCGCCATGTATTATTTCTTCCAATAGAGAAAGGTAGAAATCGTACATAGTCAAAATTTTAAACATCTTTTCTAACTAATAAATTTTTTAGTATCTTGTAATCTCTATTAATAATAATAGAGAACGCGTATGCAGATGTGCATTTTTTGAAGTTCAACAGAACAATATATTACCAAATTTGGTAAAGATACATTTTTAAGATTTCTTCCCATACTGCACTTCGGAGAGATATTTTAAAAATTTCAACTAATTAAAAATTAATTGAAACATTAAGCGTTTTTCATTGATATCTCAAAAATATATTTGTTCAAAATAAATTTTAGATTGTTCCAAAATTTATAAAAAAATCTTTTTAATTAATAATTAATAATTTTTAATCTTTATAAATTTAACAATAGTGCATTTTTTAAAATTTTAGAAATTTTTTCAAATATTTTTTTGAAAAATTACATTTTTTCCTCAAGATTAAATTAATTCATTTAACATGTATGAAGGATTCAATTTAGCATGTATGAAGTTTACATGAGAGACAAAAATGGTGTTATTTCTCAAGTTAGAAGATGAATTGGATAATTACATTTCTAGTAGCGCTATGATGAAATGGGAGTGACCTCCATTATGAACTTTCATGTGTACAATGAATAGAACAAGTGTAAGAACTGTTAAAATAATACAGTTTTAATGTCTATGAAAATCTGATGCTTAAAAATAATTTGTAGACGAAATCAGGGACACGAAATTTTATGTTTAAAAGATTTAATTGAAATTATATATGTTCAATATCGCCGGCAAAGCAGCTGATTTCCAAAGCCGACTATATATATTTTCGAAATATTTTCTGCCTTTATATCGTAAATAATAATACAAAGAAGAAAATAAGTAATATTATGATTACAACTTTAATATTGTGTTTTTAACCGAACACCGGAAGTGTTCTACATTGGATTATGATGTTAAGATCTCAAAAAATGGTTCCTACATCCAGAATGTTGCATTTCTAGATTAAAGTGTTCACATAATTATGAATAGATAAACAGACAGTGATTTAACTTTTGATGGATTTTTCCCAAAATGAAATAAAGATCTACGAATTTGGTGAAAAAACCATGTAGCCAATTTCCTTTATCTTTCTTGTTGAAAAACTGTGTGACCTGGTGGTAAGGAGCGCGCTTCGAATTTGGAGAGTTAGAAGTTCGAAGCCTGATTCCACCGAAGAACCGTCGTGTAAGCGGGTCTGATGCGGAAGTTAAAAGCGGAGTGTCATCTCAGGCATCTGACCAGGTTCGTTCCAAAATAGCTATAGTGTTGTTTAAAAAATGGGACGACGTTAATATACCTGGACTATGTTTACATGAATCTAGATAACAAAACTTTGAAATATTTCACCGGAATTTGAAAGAAATCTGCAATATTGATCATGTACAAAGCCTTATCTATGTAAGATCATCGTGATTTTAAACTATTGTTTTAACAGGAAGGCGTCGTTTTAATTTTAAAAATATTTAAAACGTATAAATCTCAGGATCGAATATTTTTGCCTATTACAATTTGATCTATTTCCGTATTCAAGAAAGTAAAAATAGTCAGGGGTATAAAACGAAAACAAAATTCCGAGATCATTGTTTTTTATATTTGGAAAGTGATTCTTCTCCAATTTCTAATAAAAATATGTCTTCCAACGAAAGTAATCCAAAATACCAGTACACATGAATCTAAATGCAATATCTGAATTGTTGCTTTGAAAAAAAAATATGATATGCATCCATCATTTCTTAAGATTAATATCGAAAAATTCCTCTGTAACGAATACAGTTTATAACGACAGTTGACTTAAAATAAGTGATATGTAAAGCAGAATCAACAAGCTTATATTTAGAAATACAGAGGTGCATGTTTACACTGAGCAAAAATTAAATAAGCTTTCTTTGTAATGTTATTTTTAAAAGTAATGAAACAAAAATATCATGCAATATCATCAGAAACATCATGTAAAGCATGAAAAAAGGTAGAAAAATTTTGAAGAGCAATATAGCTGAAACTATAAAATATTTTTTATTTTCATAAAATGCTCTCTTTGTTTCTCATATAGTTGCACGCTTCAAGCATGCATTATTTTTGAAGAGAATGAATTTGGAGATACTACGATGGATACGGGGTTTAACATACTCTAAGCATGCATGATTTAATTTCAGCAGATATAGCTCTTAATATCTAGATCATTACAGCAAAGAATATTTGAACATATCTTCCATTATTGAATGTGTGAAACTGATTAAGGATGAATCTTGAATGTGTGACGCCTACAATAAAATTCGCTATTGCTCTATCAAAAACTGGTATAACAAGGATTGAGTGGACAAGAATGAGGACCAACTTCCCCTGATAAATTTTTAAATAAGGTTAAAATCACAAGACGGTTTATATAATAAAAAGGCCATTAATGGGTAAATAAATTTAAAATGTGAGAACTTAATTCAATTATTTAGCTATGCGACTTTGATCTTGTTAATTCCATTTAACGATAGCAACAACCAACAGATAAATAATTTTCGATACTGGGAAAAGATCACTTTTAGTGAATAAAATTACTTTAAAAAAGCAATCGCTATTGTGAAAGAAAATATATTTCAATATTTTTAATCTAAAAGCATTTAATGGTTTAAATATTTAAATTGTCACATATTCATGAACAAAAATGAAATTTTTCTTAAAATTAATTTTTGATTCTTTTTTAAACTTCATTATTTGTTTGAATCCCCTATCAGGAATATTTTTTGTTCCGTTTTTAATACAACTCAATTTAAAGAACAATTTCAAAACGATGTCTTTTTCGTTCTTTCTATGACAAAAGCAGTTGGACGCAAGTGTATTCTGCTTTTATTCTGAATCAGATTCTTTTAAAAGGAACTGACAGTATTTCAATCTAAAAAAACGGAAAACTATTCTTTTGAAAATGAACTTTTATGCAATGTATCTCTAACATTCTTTAACTATTACTTTCAGTCTCACTATTTCGATATCTTGTAGAGCTCCACATTCCACCTCTTATTCTTTTTTATCCATTCAGTCACATACATGGGAAACATTTCTGTTTGTCGGAATTTTTCTGAAAAAAAAAAGAATCATAAAAGAAATGGAGAAAAAGAGAAGAAAAAATATCCTAAGTCTAGTTCGCAAATAACTTATAATAGCGTAGCATTTTCAGCGGACTATGGTATGCAATATACTATATTTAATAAGAAAGAAAAAGTTTTATTAGAATCTTTGACTTCTTAATAATAAATCAAAAAAGCTTTTATAAACATGCTTTTAATAAAGATTTTAAACTATAGAAAATATTTTTTTATAAAAAAATTTGAAATTCAAAGAAAAGAAAATACACGTGTAAAGCGCAGGATTTGAAGGAGGAAAGATTATATAGGATCTGTCCTAATCATGACCCACTTACTAGCTTTCGAACTGTTAGAAATATGTTCGCATTTTTAGTTAGAAAAACGCTTTAAAAGAAAAGAAAATAATGATAATTTAGTAGTGAAAAGTGTTATAATGTTCTAAATTTTATACTTTGCAAAATATAACTATTTCACAAGATTTTAGATTATTTCAATAGTCGCCTCGATCCTGGCAATAAACAGATTTCCTCAATCTATTGATTGAATCTAAAATAATGAAATTCAAAACCGCTTGAAGGGATAAATACTGGTCGCAGATACAGAAAAGTTTTTTTTTATTAAAATGCTAAAGCTAAATTATTAAAATGCTAATTTTTTATTAAAATGCTTATTAAATATAATTGAAAGGATCGAAGAACTATATAAAAATTTATAATTTATTATCATTTACATATCATACTACATTTATTGATTCAAATTCTTTCAGTAATTTAAAGCATTTTAAAGATTTGAAGTACATGACTAACCCTAACGATTTAGATATAAGCTATTGGATTAAATTAGAGTAGAGACTTTGAATGCTTTCAATGGATTAGAATTTTATTCATATTCCTAAAATATTTTAATTTCTATTGAATATTGAAGAATAATACTTTTTTCTTATTTATAATGACTTGATTGCCGTTACACATTATTTGCAGTGTTACATGTTTTTACGATTTTTTGCTTAATCCTAGATTTTAGGCAAAAAAACTTTCTTTTTACATTTCTGTAATAAAAACGTACTTCAAGAAAGTATTTAATTTTCCTCTCTATATTTTAATATATTTCATAATTCATTATTTAATTAATATGAAATATTAGTCTTTCCCAAAATGTCTACCTATTAGTCTTTTTTCTCAAATGTTTTAATATGAAATATTAGTTTTTCCCAAAATGTCTTTAGTCTAACCAAGTGCCTCCGCTCGCAATAAACCAAAACTAAATAAAATAAGCAGATTAATTCATATAAAATTCTAATTTTGCCTTTCAGAAATACACAGTTGTGCAGAGTTTCAGAACTCCAGTATGAAAAAAATGAGCGAAGTTAAATGAAACTGTGTAAAAAAAAGAATAAAATGTTAAGATAGTGAAAATCCTTCTTGATTATTGAGATGTAATTAAATCTTCTTTATAGTAAAAAAAAAATCATATTATTTATAAAACTATAAGTATTTATAAAATTTTGATTTTAATACAAATTTACCTGACACGCTTTTTTAAGTTAATGAATTTTACACATTGTGAAATGGGAAATATGAACTTGAAAGTAGCTTAATTAATTCGAAGCCCGATGTTTGCTTTGATAAATTATTTTTACCAATGATCAAATTATTCAGCGCATAATAATTTCGAGCATAAAATTGCTTTATAATTTACCTTTTCTTAAATTTTTGCTTTTTAAAAATTGTGTCCTTCATAAATCATGTTTTGTCCTCTTCTTTTATTACTGAATCGATTTCTCCAACTCATTTCTATTTGTCGAACGTTTCCTTTTGTGTTGTTATTTTTTGACTTAATTGAACATTGACGTGACAAATGTTATGGGATATCTTCTAATAATGTGTCGGACCTTTTTTACCCGACGATGTGAAGTAACTCGGAGTGGACTCAACAAGTCATTGGAAGTGACCAATAGAAATATTGAGCCATGATGCCTCTATAAACGTGAATAATTTGCGAAAGTGTTGTCCTGCACGAGCTGACCTCCCAATTACGTTCAATAAATGTTCGAAAGGATTCATGTCAGGCGACCTAGGAGGCCAGATCATTCATTCAGTGGAATCATCCAGAATGTTCTTCAAACCAGTCGTGAACAGTTTTGTCTCTGTAACATTGTCATTAATATTGTCCCGCATTGTAATCTATAAAAATTCCGTCATTGTTTGAGTCCATGAATAGCTGCAAGTGGTCTCCAAGTAGTACATAACCATTTTATAATGATCAATAACAAACATAATCCTTTTCCAGTCAATGATCGGTTGAATTGGACAAGAGGACCTCGTCCATTCCCTCCAAAGACAGTACACACCATTATGAAGCTACCATCAGCTTGTTCAGTGTCTTGTTGGCAACTTGGGTGCAAGGTGGCTTTACGCCCACTTGAATTCTACCATCAATTCTTACCAACTAAAATCGTAATTCATCTGACTAAGTCATCTGAATGTGTTAACACATATTTCATATCAGTTTTTCATTTTCTAATTACTGACATTGGCTTTCCCTCCTATACATTGTTGCCATATCATCAGACTTAAAATGTAAGCATTGGCTTTTAAATCGTTAGTTACATGTCCTAGAAAATTTGAATAACTAGGTTCCTGAAACCAAATGGATACGAACGCACTTCATGAAACCAAGTCAAAAATGCTTTCGAAAAATGTTAATAAACAGAAACAAAAATGTTTTTTTTTTTCAAAATATATGCTCATTTGAATATACAATGGCCTTCTCCAACACGTACGGTGCATTTTATTCCTTGCTTTGCTTGGACATAGTCTGAATTTTTAATTGCCGAAATTTTCACCTTGGTAGCAATTTATATTAAGACATCTACAAGTTTTATTGCATCAAGTATTAAATTATAAACATATTATATGACACTAAAGAGCTTTTCGGATGCTTTTTTGCCGTTGCTAATCTCTTAAAATAAAACTAATCTCCCAAAGAAGAATATAAAACTAGAAACTCAATGTTTCTCCTACGGCCCACTATATATTATGAGCTGCAATTAGTTTATATATATATATATATATATATATATATATATATATATATATATATATATATATATATATATATAACGATATTTTAAACTCTTAATTTAATCAAAATTAATTTCCAAAACTTTATCTTAATTTATAGCCCCTCGTAGCTTCATTCTAAAATATTCTCTTGTTTCTTGATCCAATTCCACTTTCGGTCTAATTAATTACTTTGTAAAAATAATGCTCCATCAGTACTACGTATCAAATGAAAGTGATATCTTCTGTACCCTTCAAAAGGTGTCAAAGGTCAAACGTGTATTGAATTGGCACCTGGCCAGAAATCCCTATGTTATATAAGACAAATGATCATTTGTTCGTCCCTTTTTCGCTCTTCTTACTTCTGCTTTGTGCCGCGCTGCGCCTTGTAAAAAATCATGCCTGCTACTCGGAATAGAATAAAACGAAATTAAAACTACAAAGTCTCGTCATTGCTTCGAACCTGCATTCTATTTCAACCAATTATATGTTATATATTATTTAGCTGACAGGATTCAAAAGCATTACATATATATATATGCACTAAATTTGTGAATAAAAATGTCTGTTATTCGTATCTCTAGAATGTAAAAATTGTACGACATACAGGTCTTTGTCTTACTTATATATATTATCTGAAAGCAATGTGCTTTTAGAATGATTTTTTGTCATTTCTAATCTTTGAAAACAAAATTTAATCTCTTAAAGAAGAGTGTAAAACTAGAAACTTAATGCTTCTTCACTGAAAGTATATGCTATCAGCTCCAAGCAGTCTATATATATACACCAAATTTTAAACTAAAAATGTTTGGTATTTATATCTCTAGATTAGCAATTAATTATAATTGAATATTTTAAAAAGATCTTAAGGTAAGGTTTTAACATCTTAATGTAAAAACTGTACGATGTAAAGGTCTTTGCATTACTTGCATATAAAACAGATAAACTTATGTCAAGCTGCGAGTACAGTTTCTAGTGTCATCATTATAAATATTAAAGTGAATGGGAAAAGTTCGTATATGGTCAGTTCAAATATTAATTCAAAACTATATTTTTTTCAATACTTTCTTTGTATATATTTAATAACTTCCCGAATAGTGTAAGATATCATTTTTTCCTGAGTTCTGGTAAAACTCATTCAAGAAATACCAATTAGCGAAAGTCTGAAAACGTAATCTGAAAAAGACGAAAATACTTACAGTCACTTTTTCCTTGAAACTGTCAGGTATAACTCGAAGGCATTGGTTTACGTGCAAATCTGTGTGAAAAACATAAATTTTTTATGTCCAGACTAGTTTAATTCCTTTAGTTTTAAAGCAAAATAACAATGAAGGTTCCTTCATATGATTCTAATAATCAGATGTAGGTCCGGTTTGAACCTTATGACTTCTACTGACTTTGATTAAATACATATTATTTCTTGCTTTAAGTGTTTTAACATTGAGGAGAATATGTAATTTTTTGAAGGACATCATTAAAGAACTGGTTGACTTTACCGTTTCTAATTTAGAAGGACGATCTAACATTGTTATGAGTGGGAGCAAAAGTTGTTTTGATGAAAAAGATACTGGAAATAAAAAACATTTAATTAAGAAAACGTGTTCAACTAAGAAGAAAAGTATACTCATTCGACTATGCAACGTTTATGGTTTTTTTTATTAAATGTTCGAATTGATTGATACATTTTAATAATTTTTATCTTAATATGTTTCTTATATAACAATCAGGAAGCTATCGTGTTAGGAAAGAATCAGGCCATGTCTCAAAAGGGAAAATACTTGTATTGAGGGCTTTGATTATTTTTTAAACAATTACAATTATTTATTGAAAATAATTAATCATTAACAAGAAATGTTAAAGAAGGTTAAAGTAGTGGATTCTATTAATTTTGCAGTCATTTCCTTAAATAAGTTTTTCAATTCTTTTTCCGTTTACAATGTTACGTTTAAACTGATAGAACTATTCCTTATTTTTCTGAATAGAAAGTTTTTTTTTTTTTTTTTTTTTTTTAAATATTTGGAAAATTTCATACGCCATCATTTTTTCTTCTCTTCTTTTTTACTTTGCGACAAGTAAATTTGTAGCCCATTTGCATCCGTAAATGGAATAATCAGCGTATAATAACTGATGATGTACAAACATTACTAGCCGAATGAGCATCGTAATTATTATTTGTATATAAAATATTGATTTTAATGCTCTCATAATAAAAATGAAATTAAGTAACGACCATCCTTCTCTTACTATTATTAGATAAAAATAGGACGAGAAATACATAGATTCCTTTTTACTTTTATTTGAGCACGTCGTTGAAAAGCTTCAGGTCAAGTTAAAAAGTGAATTTTGTAAGGTGAAACGCTAAGATAATATGTATCATAATTAATGTTAGATAATTACAAAGGTTATAAACTTTTAATGCATTTTGAACTTCTGAGTTTTACTTTTCATTTGTTTGCAAAGGAAATGTTTATTTTAAAATTTATAACCGTTCCCTTCTCCAATATTTTTTCTTTATGTGAAGTGTGCAAATTTGTAAATCATTTCACTCTTTATTCTTCTACTTCAGTCCAGAGTGTACATAAATTAATCTTCGGTTTAAATTATTCCTTAAAAATAGTTTTATAAAATATATGTTGATTATTGTATAGAAAGTAATCATAATTAAAGCAAAGGTGTTTACAGCTCAGTTATAAAAAAGACTAGGGCAAGCCAAATACTATTTCATATACAAATGATTTAGATCATGGGAAATCGAGTTATAAGAAAAAAGAGGAAAAAACAGTTTATATAACAATTTTGGTATAAGGCTGAAAGTGATGTAAGATTATTTTTTGACAGTAAATAATCTTAATAATAAGTGTAAAATTTGAAGAAAAAATTTATGATATAAAATATGATAAATTTAAGCATATTTTTTTTGTAATTGCATATTATTTTCAACAATTAATTGAATTTTTACATATTTATAATCCACTTGTTTCCTTTACAATTTATACTTTTTTATACTACTTTTATTCTTTAATTTCATTCTTTAGTTCTGAAATTGTGTTCAGTATGTTTTCCATTTATTCTTAAAATAACACTTGTTGCCTTTACAATTTATACTTTTTTTTATACTACTTTCGTTTTTTAATTTCATTCTTTAGTTCCGAAATTGTGTTCAGTATGTTTTCTTGGCGCTTATTGTACTTCATTTATTCTTAAAATAACACTATCGACAACAAAAGGTAGCAAGTTTCTATCGATCTGTTTGTCTTCCAAAATGTTACACTGCCCTTTAAAGCGAGTGTTTATATTTTCAAAACACAATGACCTCTTACATAAAAATGACAAGGAATAAAACCTGGAGAATAAATATATATGTAAACCAAATTCATTCGACTTTACTAATTTTTTTTTTCAAAAAGAAATTTTGAATTGCTAAAAGCATTTTTGTGATACTATATACATTAAATCTTTCTAAATCATTTAAAATCTGAAGTTTAACACTTATAAATAGTAAACGTAAGTATCAAAACGTAATTATCAATTTCTACTTTCCCATATACTGAAGTTTTGGCGACACTGAGAAACTATTGTTATTGGCAAAAAATTTGACCTCTAGAACTCAGATCTCCACATTTCAGGCGTTCCGGAGTTAAGAAAAACGCTTTTTTTGGAATTATGTGTCTTTGTCTGTGAAAGCGACTCAAAAACATATTGGGCTAAAACAATGATATTTGATATGTAGTCGTGATCCTAAATTTGTAGATTTTTCAAAATTTTGGATAAAATCTATCGAATGGAAGTCTGTCTGTATGCATGCTAGTACAATTATTCAAAAGTATGAAGATATATGTGAGTGCAAATTTGGTATGCTGATCTACCATCAGAATTGAAGACCTGTATTAGATTTTGACCTTATTTATTAAAGATGTGGCCATTTGTTGTCTGTAAATACGCGCGTAGAAAGACATACCCAAAAACTTAATGACAGAAAAAAATTAAATTTTCTATGCGGTTTTATAGCAAAATTTTATATTTGTGTCATATTTTGGATCCAACCTGTGGAAATGAATTCACGCTCAGTTTACGATGTAATACCGAACATTTATACTCCAATTTTGCAGTATTATTTAAAAAAAAAAAACAGAACAAAGTGCAATCTTGTTATTTATTATAAATTAAAAATAACAGTTTAAATTTTAAATTCAGAATAATTATAAGTGCTCTACATAAGCCCTTTCAGAGGCACGAAGGTTTTCAATGCGGTAAGATTTCATGGATTTCACGGAAAGATTTTATGTAGCACTTTTTTTCTGCATGTCTGATGTAAAGATTTGAAAAGCTGTGGATATACGTATATGACGTCAATCGCTTTTTTTTCTAGGCCTGAAACTTTTATAGTTGTGTTGAATTTAAACTATTCAGTTTAATTCACAGGAATATTAGGAGAGAAAGTTTTCTACGATTTAAGTGTAAATGAAGAAATTGCCAAAATACAGAAAAGATCAAATCGTATTCTTAAATAGAAAAAAAAAGATATTTTTAAATCTTGCATACTTACCTCTGTCTCTGTAAACGAAAGGATCTCTGAGGAGCTCTCTTTCCTCTGGAGTTCGATCTAAGTATTCTTTGAAACCTTGTTCGATTTCTCTAAAGAAAAGAAAGTTGTGTGAATTAAAAGTATTTTCGGACGCATAACTATTTGAAGGAACATAACTATCCGTCGCAACTCTCTTACCGGGGTGAGCACCTCAGAAACGAGGATGAAAAGCTTCTGATATGGTGGTTGTTTTTTGATACCTTAATGGGTACAAAAATGGTGTGGGGTGGATTACTCCTTACATATGGCAGGACATGTTTCCTATGGGAAAGATTGTACTGTGGCCGCAGATGGCCCTTCCTACCAGTTTTGCTGTCGCAGCGATCCTGTCATTCAAATTTTTCCGTGTGCCTTCAGGGGGTTCGTAATAGCCGGTTATGGTTATGGTTAACCTTCGCAACTTGTTCAAAATTTCTTAAGTTCGAAATTAAAAGCAGAGAGCATTTTGGATGTCAAAATTTCCATGGAAATTCAGATCAATATTATATAAACATTTTTTTGTATTGAATAGTCTAAAGCTAGATAGGAGAATTTTAATATTCAGAGGAAAGTTTATCAACCAATTAGATTTCTAAAATTTTAGACTACAGATTCATAATTTGTTTTTTTTTTTCAATTTTTCAATTAAAAAGGCTAAGTAAAAAATATAAAATTCAATTATTACTAAATTCACTTCATTATTAAAAATTCATACCTTATAAAGAAATTTATAAGTTATAAATTTATTTAGGAAAAATCTCAGTTGCGACTGTTTTTATACTTTTCTTGGTTTTATATATAACTTCTATAAAATGAAATAAAGAAATTTGAAATCATGGGAAATAATTCATCACATCAACCCATAAAAGATATAGAATTTGGCGTATGAAAAAGAAATAAGCTTGGAATAGTGTTATTCTATATACACCTTTATTTAATTTTAACTATTTCATTCTTTTTAAATTTCGCACTTTTGGAGGTGGAATTTAAAAATTTATATAACATTCCCTTCTGAATGAATTAGTTCCAAATTGCTGTACATTTCTCTATTCCTTGATACATTACATTAATATTTTTAAAATTTGTCAACTAATCGTAAAATTTCCTTTTTTTTATAAGAGTTGTCCATTAGTAAGCAAATTTGAAAAAATAACGATTACAGGATATCATAAGAATTATAAAATAAGAAATTATAAGATAAGAAAACACAAAAAATGGTGCAAAATTGAAAGAATTTTTTTTAAATACATGCTTTAATTTGTGTTCTAAGCAAAGAAATTATTTTTTTCACAAAAATCTAGCAGGCAAAGCATAAATCCTAAAAGCTAAGTACAGTTATAATCACATCCTGCTTTGAGGTAATGAAGCAGGATTAAAGGCCTGTTTTTGGACTTAATTTTGAACCGCAGTCAAATGACGAGGATGTCACCTGAACTGACATTCATCTTTCCAAATTTTCATATCTCACCAACATAAGGACATATAGCAAACAATGTTAGATCTGATGTAAGTTACCCCCCCCCCCGCCCAGCATGGTGGATCTTTCAGTGTAAAACAGGATCTCCAACCGACCCCGAAGACGATACTTCATTTTCAAGCCAGCATGATCTTCAGGCACCGAGAACGATGTGAATATGAATTTCAATCACGATAAATATATAAAAAAGTTTTGTTTTCAATTATTAAAAAATAAATGATTTATAAATATAAAAAACCGTTCTAATTTTTTAAAATTTGTAGGTTATCTTTTAAAGGCATTTTACTTGGACCTTCAGATTTTCTTAGTAAGATATTGGTATTCTCATTCCATTATAATAATAAAAGCGCTTATTTTTTCAAAAGCTTACGGTTATTAAAAATGCTTACACAAATTGTTATTTATATAACTGTTCGTTATCGTAAAGCAAATGAAAATTATCTCCACTTCCAAACTCTTGTTCCTCAATGTCATAGTATGGAAGTAATCTGTAAAGATACCTTAAATTCAAAAGATCCTAAGTAGAATCCATAAATCATAAGTGTATCGATACCGGACAGACACTTTAGAAGATCTAAAGATAGTATTGACGCCGGAAATCAATACGATACCCGAAACATCATTTAGAGGGTTATATTAAGCTTAAGATTTCGCAACTGCATCAGCGCTCTTACTAATATGACTTGCCAAACATCCTGTTTCTAATAATTTGAAGTTCAGTGCTTCACAAGGATGCTAGATGCCAAATTTGATACTAATAGACAATTTGTTTAACACATACCGAATTTTATTAAGATTATTTGCTGTATATTTGTCTTATGCTCATGATACACATACGAATCGAATAGCGAATATAAATTCAGTGTTAAAGATTTGGTCTAAAAATTCATATGTATTAATTCTAGTAATAAAAAAAACCATAAATCAAATTTCATCCATTTATCACATTGCATTGTTGAATTAATGTATACAGAACAGCACGATTGATTAGAAAGATATAAATTTTACTCCCTCGTTTACAAAGCATGCAAAAAGAAAGTAGTGTAATGGAAAAAAAAGAACCGAATTCCAGATTTTTAATGATCTACGCGATTCATACCTCTTTGAAAGATTAATTTTTGGATATGTTTGTCTGCATGTGAATAAATATATTCAAAAAACTTTGAGCTAGTTGGAAGATCTAAATCAAAGATAATTTAACTTTGACCTTGTTGGATGAAATTTGATACAAAGTTTTAAACCAAATTTATTCAGTTTTAGGAAATTTGGAGGAAGTATATTTGGCTACCTGAATGCAAATGATTACGGCAGTCACAAAACGTAAAAAGTTAGACCGAAAAAATTTGGTACGCAAGTTTAGCGCGCGTAATGTAGATCTGTATCACATATAGAACCAAATTTGTTGAATGATTTTCCATCTGTCGGTCTGTACTTCCACAAATACGTAAACGCGATAACTCCAAAATGCAATGACTTAAATAAATGAAATTCGTTATGTGATCTTGTAACTACAATTATAGTTCTGTGTCAAATTTCGGTTTCAAAAAAGATTTCCAAAATACGCATTCAATTTTCTGGTACTTGTGTGCATGCCAATCCTTAATCGCCAATTTAAAAAAACCCGCCAAAGATGGCACACTAGATTTAATAAAAATGCTAGAATTCCTCCAAAGGTTTATCTTTTGCAGCTTCATTTGCAAATAGTATACAATTAATATATAATAAGTGCTTTTTTCTTTTTTTTTTTACTTGACTACGTAAACATAAAATTCCCATATATGAAATATGTCTGAGCACTTGTGCGTTTACGGTCTTACTCAAGATCTACAATTTTATTCGGTAAGAGGGGAGTAACATCTTTTTTAAAGACCACGAGAGAAAGTTTAGAAGATACCACTCCATGGTTTTACATGGAATTCTTCCAAAATTGAGCTAAAATCTAGTTATAAAACCCGCATACAAATTTGCAATCATCTTGTCTGTTACTTTTCTGCATTATAGACAATCAGCAGGGGTAGTCTCCCCAAAACTCTCTCGCATACTCTCTAATAAAGGTTTTATCCCAGAAAACGCCTTACATAGCATTGGCATACGAAATAATAACTTTGGTATGAATTTAGAATTTTTACTGAATCTGTCGTATGATACTTCGCGATTCATTAATGCGGTTAATAGCATACGGAAATCGAGTTAATGTTTTAGACATGTTTTTGAAAACCGATTTATACAATAATTTGAAACAAAACTACACTTGTAGTCACAAAATCGCATGCCAAATGTGATGTATTTAAATCAATGCATTTTTGAATTTACATGTTTCTGAAAGTACATGCCGACTCACGGTGAACTTATTGTTGGATTTGGCTCAAAATTTGACAGGAATCTGCACTATAAATCTGCATATTGAATTTTATCTATCTAACTCTGTTCATTTTGTAGCTAACTTATATTTAAACAGCCGGGCAAACAGATTTCCTCTGAACAGGCTTACGCAAAATGTGATAGAAGTCTATAAATTTGGTGTAAAGATCGTATTCCAAATTTCATCATTCTAGCTCAAAGCGTTTTTGAGTTATCTGTGTCAGTGCTGGACATTTCTCAAAAAAATGTGTTTTTTCGTACTCGGGGTGGTCTAAAACGTGAGATTCATCAAAATCTCGAGTTCGAATTTTAAAACGATTACAATACTTTCTCTACGATACATATGCGAGAAAGTATAAACAAGTTTTTAATGCTCAAAATGGATTTGTAAAACACTAAAATGGCATTATTATGTATTATGTATTATTAAATTAAATTAGTATTTAATCAGAATAACAACATGACAAAAAGAACTAGTAGCAATAGTTCAGGCTTTCCGATGATGATTAAGTCATCTTTGAATACCATTTATAAAGTGAAAAACTATCTAAGAATTAGAACACGAAGACGACATAAAAATTATTTCAATCAAAAACCTATAACATCCAGATCCTATCATAACAGAAGTTCAACGTTTCCTTCTAATTAGGTAGAAATTGCAAACGATGTAAATATTCGGAAACATAAATCCGAAATGATTTCCGAAAGAATTAATTGTTAAGGCAGGAGACTGACAGCAGAAGATCAATACTGCGACGCCCTCAAATCTGAGGGTTAATGAACTTATGGACGAAGCTTTCACTCTGGAAGGTTAATAAGTGTATGTCAATAGCAATAACCAGGCGTTGATGCAGTAGAAGATGAGTGTCACTGAAATGAACGAATCTACATATAAAACAGCTGACCGGTAATCATTTTAGAAGATATTTAGGATTGATTGAGGAACAATGATATTGAAATGCAACTTCATAGGATCTATAACATATTATATATATATATATATATATATATATATATATATATATATATATAAACCCATTTCAATAGTTTTTTTTATATTCCTTTTTCTATTATACTATTGTGACATCGGATAAAAAGCAAAATGTTTATTTTAAATACTTTAAAGACCTTTTCTTAAAAAATTTATTTGTTCTCCTATTAGAAAACCATTTTTTTTAACTAAGAGAATGGGTATGTCACATACCAATCATTTTATACAATGCTAGATGATATACCTTGCGGTGTATGGGGTTAAAACCTTTTTATGTAAAACATTTTTAACGTAAAAATTATTTTTTTATAAAAATATTATAATCTTTTTTGCAGTCCTGTCTGTTTTCAGTACTAATATTGCAAAATTATTTTCCAGTCGAAAATGTTTTTAATTAAAATTAAAATATTAGTTGAAGCTGACAATTTTAAAAACAACTGAAAGTTCGCTTTAAGCTTATAATAATAGTTATACTAGTGCTCCAAACTTGCTCAACAACGAAATACTTATGAATTTCCAAGTTTCAAAATTATCTGCATTAAATTTTCTATAGAATAAATAACAACTGAAAAAAAATTGGTATCGTTAAGAAAATTAATATTTTTAACTTTGATTTACTAAACTGAATTAAAAATTTGCTTAGAAAACTTTCCCCAGAAGTATCTGTGCACACACACACACACACACACATTTTAACTATCTCTTTTTATTGTTGGTGATTGATTTGATGTTGTAAAGTAATCGTCTTAAATTTCTTGCTCGTCAACTTTCAAATACTCTCAACTTTTGTTCAATTATTATCAATTTTCAGTAATTGAACAAAAGATGGTTGAATTTAGTGATTCGGAAAGATGATGTAAGTTATGCGATTTAAATAAATTAATTTTGTAAAGTAGCAAATAACATATGAGTACGAAATGAGAATCCAAGATAATTTTTGTATTCATGCGAATAATAAAGACAATACTCTAATGCATAGTAACTTGTTTTGTTATTATTAATCAGTTTCAAAGTACCATAAATAAATTATATAAAATGCATAATGCGATGTCCCTCGCATGCTAGCGAAAGCTATTGTGATCTGAAAACGCATGATCGCATAGCATTGAGAAAGAATGCCTCGGCTATATACGGAGGTAGCTTATAGTCGTTAGTAGTAAAAATATCGTTGCGTTAAATGAAGAATTCATTTTTTAAATTTAAATTTCAAGCAAACAATATATTTTAAAGTTAAATGTGTATGCTTTCACAGACATAGGTAAATAAATCCTATTCTTTGATATTTTATTTATCACCATAAGTTTTGCATTAGCTGGGAAGAAAGAATGTTGAAAACAGAAATGATATAAAAGATATATCATATTGTACAATAATTTTTGCTCTTGCCGAAATATAAAACACATCTCAAGAAATTTCGAAACAAAATTTCTTCTATATGTGAGTTATGACTCGTCAGACCAATTGGTTAAACAAACAAAAAGAGAATCCTAGTGACTTGGTAACTAAAGTTTTTTTTTACTTCTTTTATTGCTTACCATTCACGGTACTGAGTTATACTACTAACACGTGTCTACTTCAATACTACATCAATACTACTTCGGTATTTTTGGAAGAGACTGAAGTCTCTGTTCTTAATGGCTAGAATAACATCTGCAAAAGCGTTGGTGAAATTCGATTGTCTTAAATAAAGTAACTTTCTCGAATAAAAAAGTGGTTAATCAATTTTGAAAAGAATAATGCATCGTTGCGTAAAACGCCTTGATATTGATCGATGAATTAAATGTGCCTATAAAGTGAGTAAAAAAAAGTAGAATTTCAGAGATACATAAAATACTCCTATTATAATATTAAAGTAAAAAAAGCAGCTTCATTTTATGATAAAATTGATTTTAAAACAAAGGAAGAAAAGTCTTAGCTGCTGATAGAATTACTTTAAGTAATTTGGAATTTAAATCAAGTTTATAAAATATTTTAGTTTTTAATGAATATTATGATATTTTCATTTTTTACGGTGTTTACAGAGATTTTGCAAACTTTTTCCTCATAGCAGTAACTTAAGGAATAAAAATACATACAAAAGTTAAAATTGATTATAAGTGATAGCTAACGAATTTGTCTTACTTTAAGTCGTAGATTTCGACTTTAAATCGAGTTTCCTCTTCAGTTTTCTCCTAGAATAAAAATTTAAAAAAATAACTGTAGAAAACGTGGACGAATCAAGTTCAATTAAATTAATTAATAATATTTGTGAAAAATAAAAATCCCATAAAATTAAAAGCATCAATGCTATTTTCTACTGGTTGGAATTATATGTAAAGGAACAAGCAATATGTTTTAAAATGAATAATATTTGGCAATAATAGAATGTCCTAATAATTATGAAAACATAATTGTTGTAAAGAGGAATGTATCATGTTTTCCTTACCTTTAAAACTAATCAGATATGCAGGGTGATACAAATGGCTGGAGAAAATTTTAAAGTCAATAATTTTCAAATCATAGAAAGCGTTTGCAAGTAGAGATGAGAATGAAAAGAGATTCTACTTATCACAAAACCAGAATTTATTAGTTAAAAAATTTTTAATTTGAAGCACCAAATGGTTTTGAATTTTAAACGCAAGGACGTCTGAAACGTGGAGTTTTCTCAAAATCTTGAGTTTGATATTTTATTTCATGATTGCATATTCCATATAATTATTATATTCTCTCTTTATTATATTTTATATAAAACAAATGGATAAAAATACTGTTAAGGTATCTGTCTACCGACGGAGACAAGTTTTTGAAAAATCTCTCTTATGAGCTATTTCAGTTCATTTTCTGGACCAGTGCGATTGCAAATGATGAAAAATATTGATCAGGAATTTCTGTGCCAGTTGAGATTCTGTAAAATGTGTTAATTTAGATTAAAAAAATAGTGAAAATTGAAACAGAAAGTAAAACACTCTACAAAAGATTCTATTGCAGAAATTCCAATTATTTTTATACACCACATACTTACAGCTATAGTGAAGGAAATAAACTAGAATCTAAGAAATTTGTGCATTTTCAAAACAGTTATAGCTTATCGAGTATTTTTATATTGAAAATTTCACAAAATTCGTTGTTGAAAATTACATTAGGCAGCTCTAAAAGAAGAATTACTCAGTTCAAAATTATATTCCTAGTTCATTGCCTTTGGAATACTTAAGGTAACATATATGCAAAATTTCAAAGTAACATATTGATAAGTTTTTAAGATATCATGTTTTGCATATGAAATTTTTTACGAAATCCAAGTTTTTCAAAAAAATTCATTTAAAGTTAGAATTGTCATGGAAGGAATGGAGGTTTGTTTTCCGGCGTATGATCCTGAATGAGTTCTTAGCTTGCGCTGGGTTAACAAAATCAAAACACGAATATCACAAAAATTTGCATTGTAAATGATAAAAATGCTTTGTAAACTTAAACAATATTCAAATGTAGATGTAATTGCCAATCCTTTCGGCATAAAAACTTCTCAAAACGTATTCTAATATGCGTAGCTTGCTGATAGAACATATTATAAAATAAATTATAATTCAGGGAGGCATATATTTGATAAAATGTTGAAAAAACATTGAACTTCCGGTTTCAGTTTCAGCTACAGTGGTTTATAAAACATCACATATCTCAGTTTCTATTTATCATAGAATTAAAATGAACGAAGGTTTGGAGACCCAACTAAATGGGTTTTAAAATAAAATAATAAAACAAATTTTGAATTTTGTCCCAAAACTGCCTTTTAAATGTAGACAAATACTTTAAGTGCAGATAGTTAGATAAAGAGCAATCAATATTGGCTTAGAGCTATATCTTGGATAGCTAATGCTCAGTTAGAATTTTTTTTCTTAATATTTTTATTAGATTTTAAAGTTAATCAGCATTTTCAAGCGTTCCTTCAATAAATTCAGATCATATTCTTATATAAAGAAAACCCGACATTTTCTACATAAAGAAACCCGACATATCCCGACATTTTTTACATTTAAAAAAAGCTTTTTAATGATGCAACTTTTTATTTCTGTACAATGTCTTCTCCAATATTTGAATAAATATTTAAAATACTCTTTAATATACAGGGTGAGTACAAATGATGGAGATCCTAAAAAATCATAATTTCCAAATTACTGCACATATTACAATAAATGACACATGAATTTAAAGAGAAATATACCAAGTTTTTTTGTCAGTTACAAATGTTCAATGTGGAACCCTCTTGTTACACGGCATAGATCCAATCTGTAATCCAGCTTGTTCCAAACATTTTGTAACATCACTCTCTAAATTCTGCACAAATGCGTTCTTTAAGTTTTGGCAGTGGTTTAGCATTGGTGGTACATAAACAATGTCTTGTCTCAATGATTTCTTTTTGTGGGGTTAAACAAAATGTAATAATAACAGACGAAACAAAATTCTACAAAATGTTTGGAACGAGCTGGATTACAGATTGGATCTATGCCGTGTAAGAAGAGAGTCACACATCTGACATTTATAACTGAAAAATTTGGTATATTTCTCTTTAAATTCATGTATCACTTATTGCAATATGTGTATTACCGAAAATATAATTTTTTAAAATCGGGTCCATCATTTGTACAACGATTTATTCCATCGTTTTATCTATTAAAATTATATTCACTTGCATTCTAATTACATTAAATAAGTTTTGTGTTTGTCCGCTATGTATTTATATAATTTAACTCTAAATTTTAAAATAAAATAAATAGAAAATGAATCAAGCTTAAAATATAACCATACTACGATGATTTGTACTAAGGATTCTCATTTCTTTTAATGTTTTTCATATTATATTTCGAATCTGCATGACCTAAAATTTATCTCAAATGTTTTTGTGTCATTTCTTCAAATTATTAACTTAACCGTGAAAACTTAATAATGATTTTCTGTAAACAACTTTGAATCGAAACATTTATCGAAATAGTTATAAATTATTCAACTGACTATAACTAAATGAATGGGTCCTTTCATTTAATGTGCTTTATAAACTCTTTTCATTCTTCATGGTAAAACTGAGCCCCGGAACTGAAGTAACTTATACTCACATCTTTACCTTCTTTGTTTGTTTGGAAATACAGGTGACCTGCAAAATACATAAGAAGGCATTGTGTTAAAAATTGCGGTTTGGCATTTGTTTGGCGCTTTTCGAAAACAGGCTTTGCAAGACAATTCTAGGGCAATGATCGCCAATAAATTTAGTCTCCACCTTTATGGAGCGAGGAGAACTAGTTCAAGTTTCACCACTTCAAAAGGATTATTCTGAGTTGTGACCAGATTTTAAACGATGAATCATGAAATAAAAAAATTGTGTTTTTTAATTAATCTTTTTAATACGATTTCAGTTTTCATATTTTCTGTGCGGAAATTCGTTTTCATATTTTTACTTTGCATGATGCATCATCTCAACTCCACATTCAATTTTAAATGGTCTTTTTTATAAAAATAATTTTAATCGGTTGGAATAAGAATTAATTAGATTTTTATGAAATTACGAAATTAATAATTAGAACTTTTCAACGCTATAGCCATGATTATTAATAATACCATGAGTTATTAGTTCAATTTTAATTAGATTTATGCAGATAAAAAAAGTATTTAATATTTTACATATTTTTTTCGTTCCTGAAGATAAGCTAATGACAATACTTTTTGCAAACGGATTTCATTTCATAGCCCTATTTTTGTGAATTTCATTTTTTACATTGACAACTTTCATTTTTAGTTTTATGAGGGCTCCAATAACTAATTTACAGATTTTTACAGTTTTGTTATCTTATTGTAAGTTTTGAACTTTTCATATATTCAATTTACGAAACTGAAAGCAATTTTCATTTCTTCCATTTCTACAGTTAGAATAATTTCACTCTCTCTCACACAGACATACAGAAATATACATGTCTCTCTCTCACACTCACACACATACATGTCTCTCTCACACGCATACAAATACATACATGCCTCTCTTTCACACACATATATAGACACATATATGTCTCTCTCTCTCTCTGCGAGCGCGCTCGCGTGTGCGCGTGTTTAATATTCTAATTGCATTTTAGTAACGTTATAATATTATATTACAAATATTTTAACATCTTTGATGACGTTTTTCCTATGTCTCGATATTTTTAAAATGAATTTTTTAAATTTAAAATCATAATGAAATTTTATTTCTTTTAATACAAATTATTTTTTTAAAATGAATCATTTCGAGTTTTCAAGTTAAAGTGACTACAACCTTTAAATTTCTAATGCTATTTTTACAATTTTTTTGGACTCACTACATTAAATCTTAAGCCTTTTAAATATTTTTTTTTAATTTTAAGTATGTTAATTCTTAAATCCTTAATGCATTTTTATGCTATTAAATTTTGTTTTAAATTTAATTGTTAATTTTTTTGTGTTAAATTTTTAATATTCTGGTGTATTCTGATGTGTTATCACATTCTATATGTGTTTATTCTTTTGAATTGTTTAGTCATTTATAATTTTTTAATGATTAATGATTAGCTCTTTTATTTTTCTTACTGTATTTTTAATGTTTTTATGACAACTGTATAATACTTTTAATATTCTAATTAGTATTTTTAATAACTTTATGTTTCATTGATTTTTTTTTTCATTCTTTGTGTGTTTGATGTTTATCTGTTTTGGAACTCTGCAAATGGAGGGGTTTTTTTTGTGTGTGTTTTTTTTCATTAGATAAATAATGTAATATAAAATAATTACATTATGCCATAATGTATTAATTGAAAGTAGTATTGATACGTATACGAATATATACATAACTTGAATATTAACGTTAGGTATTAAGATAAGAAATAACTTTTTATTTCCGAAATTTCCAAATTAAATCCGAAGTAAAATATATTAATAGCTTTGCACATTTGCACATTTCTGCAATAAATCCAAAATCTGTTAAAACGACTTCATTTATTTAACTGTCAAAAATTCAGGATTTCTTAGCTGTCAAATGTGCCTTTAATTAATTAAAAATATTAACGTTAGAGAATATCTTACGGGCTTTTCTTCCTTCAACAATTATTTCAACTTTACTAGAATTATATAATGCTTTATCACTCGAATTATCCAATAATTGTATTCATCATTTTCCATAAAGCATTCATTGTTTTCTCTATTTTACTTAAAAATGCTAAATTTATAAATCGTTTGTAGTATCAATGACTGTTTCATTATAAAATAGTTTGTTCTCAGCTGATGTTAAATAAATTAGGTTAATAAATAATTAATGAAATCATCTATAATTTTATCATTTTCTTGCAGTTTCTCGTCATTAGCATAAAATTTATTTCCTTGTCATATTATGCAATTTAAAATTCGGATCGCAAAAGGAGATGAGATTTGCCTCAAATCATTTAAAAAATAATTTTATAATCCAAACCGCATGAAATATCTAATTTCCTTTTAATTCATTTCACATTTTTTTAAAACATAATGTACTGAAAATAAAACGGGTCCTATTCGAAAAAAAAGACAATAAAGAAGATGAAGATCTTGCCAATAACCAATAAATAAGTTAAGGATAATTAAGATATTAATCTGAATGTTTATTTTAGAAGTTAAATGTGTCAAAGCCAACAGTACTGACGAACAAGCTGATTGCTAAAGATGGCTAATTTTTATTATGACTCACTAAAAGTCATAACTTTAGTGTTATAAAGAAATAAATAATTCTTTATAACACTAAAAAGCGTTTCCAAAATTTTAGCTCCAGAAAAATTATTTGACTATGGATGCTTGATGAAATGTTTCAATATCTAATGAATTTTAAGAATTAAAATGTTCCTTTCTTACATGAACATAAAAATATATCAGATTGACTTGATTAGTTCCAATACGATATTCGAGAGTTTATAAATCTGCTAATTTCTTTGTACTGAATGTAGAAATAAATATATGAGAATGCAGATTTCTAAGAAATTATACAGTTTAAAAAGTTATAAGTTAAAGAAGTTATATAATACTATATACTTCACATGGAACCACGTTTTTGAGCCCCAAATTTACGCTGAAGCTGAAACCAACCATGAGCCTCCTCATTTTCAAAAACAAAAAGCGAAATAAATAAATAAAAATATAAAAAATCTTAAATATACGCTGCGATGTCTTTGTAATTGCAAATTAGGTTATCGACTCTTTACTTCAAAGGTAGAATAAAAAACAAAACGCTTTTAAGTCAAAAGTTGTTCATTATAGTGAGCAATTATACACCTAATTTGAATAATCTTTTTAACTTCAATAGTTAAAGTGTTTGTAAAAACTGCACCATCTGGTGTGAGAAAATGAGACTGCTCGGAGATGAGGAGAAGCGGAATAACAAGAAAGAGAACGTGGCTAGATGTGGGTAATGGAGATAACGCACCATGATTATGGCTTCCTATAAAGTATTTCTCTTAGATTAATTTGTAAATTCATATTTTAGAGTCTTGTATATCTTGTTTATGCATGCTGTCACTGAAAATCCAGAATAAATAAACTTTTAAAGTCCATGGAAATTGTCTAGTAATCTTCCATGTTTTAAAAGAATACTGGAGATAGGAAATTAAGAATTTTAACTCCACATTATTTCCTCCTTGTTTGAGTTGGATGATCCATCTATGCACTTAGCCAAGAATTTACAGCGTATCCATCGTCGGTTCTATTTCATTTGTGGTTTAGGGATCATTATCAGTGAGGATGCGAGGAAATTTTCTTATCATGGGAAGCGTTGCAATAAATAGATTTTCCAAAAGGAATCTTAATAAATTTTCCTTCTGTTGTAAAAAAAAAAAACCTTATTTTTTATTGAATAAAAGAAAAAAAAATGCTTACTTGAATGTATGCAACAAGGGTGGGAGTCTTCTTGTTCGTTTTCTGTGCTCATTATTCTTGACTGCTTGAATCTAAAATTAAAAATTCACAAAAGAAAAAAAATATTAATAATATAACTGAAATATCAACTTATAATTTCCCAGTCTTTTTGGAAAAGAATTATATTATTCTTCAAGCAGTTCTAACATTTATCTAATTGTTTCAAATTTCTGATCAGCAAAATATTTAACTCCTTTCATTAAAAATTTTGGGAAGATAATTATCACAAATTTTAAAATAGATTCTACCTCAAAAGTTTTTTATACTAATTTGATAATGGTTAGACAGTTATATATAAATTGCGTAATTCGACACACCTTCTAAGGAATTTATAAATTAATTTAGGAAACGACTTATTCCATAAAAATATATTTTGATAAATATAGAGAAAATATTTATGTTAATAGATACCTATTCTAAAAAGTTGCATTGTCGTGCATAGCAACTGCGAAATATTAACATGATAATAAGAAAACATAGTTTACTTATTAGTTAACTAGTTTAAACATAGAAAACCTTAGTTTAGCATATTATCTGTAAATTCAGAAATCTGTAATCCTATATTTATGATTAACAAAAGGGTGTTGTCTCCCAAAAACTTTCTCACATATTCTCTAATAAACTTGCCATGTGAGAGAACGCTTTACATGGCATTGGCGTACGAAATATTAAATTCTGGCGGAAATTTAGCAATATTACTGATCCTATCGAATCATCCTTGACGAGTTTGGCGATTAATCTCTGGCATGCGTTAATAGTACTCAAAGGTCGAATTTGTGTTTCATATTTACATTTCGCAACCGACTGAAACAAAATTTGATACAAAACTGCACTCGTAGTCACACATTTTCATACCAAATTTGATATATTTAAGTCGTTGCGTTTTTGTATTATCGCTTTAACTTATTTCTGAAAGTAAAGACTAACAGACAGTCAACCTGTAGTTGGGTATGGCTTAAAATTTAACAGATGTATACACTATAGATAGTGAATCTGTGTACCGAATTTTATCTCTCTCTATTCGTTTTGTATTATTATAATAGCTTATGTTCGAACAGCCAGATAGACGTACTTCCTCTGAACAGATTTTTCTCAAAATGTGGCAGAAATCTGCAAATCTGCAAAGACCGTATATTAAAATTCTACCTTCTAACAAAAATCGTTTTTGAGTGATCTCTGTCATAGACAGACAGACACACCATTCCTAAAAATGTGTTTTTCGAATTCGGTGCTGTCTAAAACGTGGACATTCGTCACTCTCGAATTCGATTTTTTTTTTTTTTTTGATGATTATTGCACTTTTTCTATTCTACGTATACGAGAAAGTAAAAATAGAAAAAAATGTTTTCTATGACAGGTCATTGGATGTAGAAATACTAATTGTTACATAAAGTTACTGAATTTCTGATTTGAACGATTCCTCAAGATTTTAATAGGATTTTTAAACGAAATTTAATCCAATTACAACCGTTTTTCCTCAATAACTTCGGCGCCTATTACAGCAGAAACATCTTTTTATACCACTTAAAATTCAAACATTCTGCCTTTTGGTGATATTGATTTCATTTCCTTGCAATTTATTTTTCTATTTTTAATTGATTTTTCACAATGCATTTCACTGCTTCATACCCAATATCATATATTGGGTATGTATTATATACATTTTTTTATGCATTCGTTGTCGGTCCTTTAATTATATATATATATATATATATATATATATATATATATATATATATATATATATATATATATATATATATATATATATATATATATATATATATATATATATATATATATATATTAAATAATATTGTTACGAATCTGTGATGCGGCTTCCCAGCATAGTTGGTTCCATAGGAGGTTCCAGAGCTTGGTGACAAACTTGGCGACCATTTGGTGACTTGGCAACGAATTTGGTGACTTTTGCGCGAAAATAGATTATACCCGAAACATCGAGAATTTTCCCGAGCCGTCCAGTAGGAACCGAGTTACGCCTCGAACATTCCTGATTGGTTGAGAGGTTTCTAGCCCCGTCTCATGAGACCTATAAAAGGAGCAGCAGCTGCCAGAGAGTGGTCATGAATTGAGTCGTGGACAAGTGGAGTCGTCGTAGTCGGGATCGACGGTAAAGAACTGGCCTTCCAGAGATAAGCGGAGCAGCGACGGAGTGAAGCTAGTGCTGAACTAAGCTGTTCGCTACTGTCTACAGTAGAGACTTGTTGTATGCTGCTGTTTATGCTGTTTTGTATGCTGCACGTCTCGGCTGAAGATAATCGTCTTTTGTGCTGTATATAGTTGTCGTCTTTGTGCTGTCCTGTGTGTCTTCGTGTACATAAACGTCTTTGTTTTATTTTCTACTGCCGCCTGCTGATTGAGCGTTCTCCACACCATATAATTCCCACTATCCAAACGAACCCGGAATGTTCGTAATAATAAAAAAACAAATGAATCGATCCCAAATCATTACATACTACTGTGTTTCGAGATAAAGATTGCATCATCTTTGAATTATTCGTAAAGCGGAATTTAAATAAATGGAATAAAATGAAATATTTTCCAAATTATAATATTAATCTACCTCCTTTGTTTACTACATTCTTTATTTATATGAATAAAGAAATCTAATCTTATATGAAATTATTCAAAAATTCGCTTTTTTCCAAACTATTTTTGGGGAAATAACTCGGAATTTTAAATCTTATTTCAAGATTTAAAAAAATATATATCCTTCGCTATACAACAGTGATGAAATTTTGAGGACATAAATAATTAACAACAAAGTGAAATCAGCATATCATCAGTAACCTAAGCATTATTAATTCCACATTGCCAAAATATCCTACGACGCTATTTACTTTCATTAATCACGTCCAAACCAGAAGAAAAGCATTTAACCTACAATGGCACAATTATTTGTTCGGAACTGCAAAGAAAGGTGACATTGAGATAATAAAAATAAACGAATGCGTCAGCTGCACAGGCAATCAAAATTATTTGTTGCTTGCTGATGATAATCAGAGAGCATTCATTATTTTCTTGGTTATTTTGATGGGGCATCTGAATCGTCATAAACAAAACATTGTTATCTTCTATTTTTCTCATATGTAATGCAAAGTTTTAATTGTCTTATTCGAAGTTGACACACACATTCCGAGGAAAAAAACTGAGAATTTCGATATTACATTTGCAGTTAAGGCGTATGCTCCACTCGTGCTACTCTGTGTATAGAATACATATTCCTCAAATGATTTTTTTCAAAAAGTTTATAATACCTAAATAAAATGTAAGTTATCAGATTATGTAACGTATTTTTAGATAATTTTATTTTTTATTAAAACACTCTATAAATTTTTAAGACATATAAAGCATCCACTTCTTTTTTGCTAACATTGTGTTTTAAGTCAAAATAAAAGCTTTTTTTTTGGGGGGGGGGAGTGGTTTTCGGAATTTATAATACATTTCTTAAAGAATATATGTAAATACGTACTATATTCACCAAGAAAAGATTTCACAAAAAAATTCTCAGTCACCAAATATTTGCAAAGAACTTTCTTGCATCAATACATCTGTTAAAATTAAAGGCGACAGCGGTGGCCTGGTGGTAGAGTCCCTGCTTCGGGACCGGAGGGCTTCAGGTTAGAGACCCGATTCCACTGAAAAACCATCGTGTAAGCGGGTGCACGTTAAATCCGTCGGAACTAAACGTCCTTCCTCTGGTGTGTGTGGAAGTTCGAACAGGTGGGGTGCCAGCTCAGGTGTCGTCCTTGTCATCTGACCGTGGTTCAAAATTATTAAGTCCATCCCAAAATAGTCCCAGTGTTGCTTTGAATTGGAACGTTAAAATATCATTATTATACTTAATCTTGAAAGAAATATTGGAAACTTTTTGCCCATTCGATAATCTATTCAAAAAAAGGAATTTTAACAAATAAAAACTGCAGAGTGGTTCTACAGTAAATTTTCAGTTTTGCATTTGCTTTTACTTAACAAACGAAATGAAAGCAAATTTCTTAAACATATTTTTTTCCCCTCTTTCTTTCTTTCTTTCGCCACAGAATATCCTCGAACTTGGAATCTCTAGGATTCCCTGATAGTTAAGAGGATATACGTGGAAATATTTATTAAGAAGAAGAAAAATAAGGTTACATACGGTACACAGAAAAAATAACTATATACAATATTATGATGATGAAGGGAGTGTTCGGTGGGGAGTATGAGTAGAGAAATTCTATTGAAGTTAATATAACCTGGAGAAGGGTTCGATTGAGATACTAGACGGAAATTTATTCAAGGCCTGGGTCTGGGGAAATCAATTCCTCAATGTCTTGTAGGAACCGCAAAAGATTTCTAATTTTGACCTTGGACATCGTGTTTCCCGTAAAATTGATCCACCAGATTCTTTCTAGGTCGTGGGTGGGTTTTTTGAGATGGAATGTGGAGATAAATACTGGGAAAAAATTTAATAATAGATTAACAAATAGATAATTTGTAGCAATCGTCAAGCAAAACCGGATCAGTAATTATAATGAGCGCATGAAAAATAGAATTATTCAAAATTTCCTTGATATCTGAATGATTAAAATTACAATTTTCTTACTGTATACTACAGAAATTAATAGTATACAGTATGAATATTGTATACCAGGATTGAAATTGTAAAAAATATACCAGGATTGCATTGTAAAAAATATACCAGAATTATATCGTATTGCAGAAAATAAGCTTATGTTATTCAACATCAGAATCCACTGGTTTTACGAACTCTGCAACTGCTACAATAATCCACGTACAATACCTTGTATTGGCCTTCCATGTTATAGCATGGACACTTTTTGACAGTTTATATTTCGCTATTCATTTTCCTATGCCTGCTACAATCTACATATGAAATTTAGGTTCATATACATCAACTACAAATATCTCTAAGCAGGGGAAGCTATTTTATGACTGCTCTGTACATTTCGAACAAGAGATTCTCTCATTATAGGTTGATTTATATTTCGAACTCGTCCACGAAGATCTTTCCTTCAAAGTAAATTATTCTCTTCCTCGCTATCATTTTTTGTATGTCAAAACAATGACGTGAAATAAAGTCACACGATATCCATCAAACCAGCAGTTCCGACTGAAACTTTCAATTCTATGAGTATTTGGCAAGATAAAATATTATGTGATGTCACAATGCAGTATAAGACAACGTAGAATCACAAATCAACATGACTTCAGCAGTTGCAAGTATGATGTTTTATGAATTGGGACCATTGATCTTGGCTGTACAAGAAATAGTTGTGTCAATTCAAAATTTTCAAATGTCAAAAGATTTTTGGGAGGGACTGTTAACAGATAAGGATAACATTTTTGAGATCATGCCAGAACAAAAAAAAAAGTTAATTTCATTAAGTTAAGAAAGCACAGTTAAATAATTTACAGGTTTATGCATGTTAGAAATTTTTTATTCGTTACACTTATTTTCATCAATTAACAATTGCAAAGAAGCAATTATATAAATAAAATAAAAGTTTTATTTTTAAAACAATTTATGCGTTATTTCACGCATATAGAAAATATAACACAATGGGAATTTCACGTCTGGCATAGCAAGTTTCATTTATTGAGAATTATGAGACAGAAAACCCATGAAATTGTTTATGTTTCGAGATATGGCACTCCGCCCATGTTTGCTCCATTGAACCCGTGACCCATTGCGGCACCTAGTGGAAGAAGCACCCAAAATAGATCTTCAGAAATGATTATAAAGTACTTCCTTGTCTTGGAGATATAAGAGTTCGTTGAAGAAAAATGTCTGGCTGACATCATCCCATAATACCCCAACATATGCACCTCTAGCTTTATACGCCATACTACTGCTCTAAAATAGGCGAGTGTGATGTTGAAAAGGAGCGTTTCGCACTTAAAATTGGCATCTATTGTGAGCAATTGTTTCCACTCAACCATGGAAATGTTAAGACTTCTGAAATTTCTGTAAGCACATAATATCTTTGTGATGCCGTTGGATTTAATATTGAAAAACACTTTTGAGGTGTTTTTTTTTTTGTGTTATATAAAAGGATGCGTTACCTTGGATGTTTGGTTACAATCTCTTTCCTTTCTTTCTTTTTTTTCTATTTTGGCAATACGGAGGTTTAAATCTAGAGCAATGACTTTTAGAAGCAAAATTTTACACAGCACATAAATATATGGCTTACTTATTATTCTTTTTCATTTTTATAATACATTGTCTCTTACTTTTCTTTTTTGAAAAAAAAAATGAACCGCTAAACAATTATTAGCTATTTCAAATTTGTAGCGGTTGATTGCACTACGAAATTAAAATTTTATAGCTAAAAGAAGGAGAAAAAATTTATCTTCCATTTCGATATCATATTTATATGCTTGCGTGCGTGTATGATAGGAGAAACATTTAAATATGGTAGTAAATAGACCAAAAGGTAATCTATTACAACTTGTCAAACTTATATATTTATTATATTTTTATTGTTCCAGGTTTGCCTCGTTTTCTGTATGTCACAATGACAAATATGTCTTTATTTTGAATAAACAGATGTGTTAAATAAATATGTTAACATGATTGTTTAATATTGGTTGTTCCATGGCCTTGCAATTATATATATAACTCTTTAAATCTTTTGAGTTAGTAAGTCGAAGCTGTTTTAGATAAAATATTACTAAAAATACCCGGGAATTAAAGTGTAATTGCTAACGCTTTGGAATACTAACTACATCCAAGGGGCGTAAAGATGCATGTAGAGAACGACAGAAATTTTTTTTATAGAACCCGATGAATAGGTTTCTTATAAATTGGCAAAAAATTCTATAAAATCAAATCAAATTTAACTCATCGCTTTCTAAATGGGAGGGTGATGAAGTGTTGAAATAAATAAAATAATTAATGGACTGATTAGAATTTAAATTCTTTTGGCTGAATCAAACTGTCAAATTAAACTTCTGATGAATATGAATCTTTTGCTATCAATCAATCCCCTAGGATGATAAATATATTATTGACATGGGGAAACCTGAGCTCAGAAAAGCTTGAGCAAATGAATGAAATTTAGCCTGGGTGTTTCTCATTATTCAACTAAGAATGTTATTAGTAAATAAAGCTTAATTAACTCTCATTCTAATTGACTCAGGATCTACGAATCTATCTGAAAGATTTATCTTGAAAATCAATGAAAAAAGAACCATTATTTATTCATTGAAAGGCTCAATCATTGTTAAATCATGGACAGTAATTAAGGATATGCATTAAAAATCGTTTGAAAAAATAATGTAATTAAAAATAAGCCTATTCTGAAAACAAGAGACATAAATTAAAAAATTCAAAACACGCATAAACTGAAAAATAAAATCAAAACGGCAACAAATGACTACATAATTACAATCAATTAACTAATGCTAAGAAATAGAAAATACAAAACAGAAAAGAAACGGCATGAGCACCAGAAACAAACCGCTATCGCTTATCGAAAAATAAAATTACTTTAATATGTAAACAAAGAAAGAAAATATTAAAACCTATGCAAAAGGCATACAAATTGCTGTTTCAAAGAAAATTGATAATTAATTTAAGATCCTAAACATCGCAGACGTAGCACATAAAAAACACTATTAGATAAGTGAATTTAAAACCGGTGCAGAATATAAATGATGTTTGACAAACTGTGTTTACTGCAGAAAAAAATCGGCTAGAAGTTCTGATCAAAATAAATAAATAAAAATAATTTAAAAAAACATGGAAGAAAATAGCGAGCAATCCATCAGAATTTCATATCAAATATTTCCCAAAATTTCACCAATTTTTCCTCACCTTCCTAAATTATATCCCGTTTTTGAGCATTAAAGGACCAGTGACGGTTGGATTTATTATAGGGACGGTGAGGACTGGCGCAGGGCTCATTCGAAAATGAAGTGTCCTCAAGACCATCGGGGATGCAAGATAGATTATATACAGAATGACTGTAAAGAAAGAGGATCATGCCTATAAGTAACAAGCAATAAGTATTTGTTACGTGTAAGTAGATTAAAATCAACTCTGGAAAAGCATCCTCTGATTTTTACAACACCATTTGAATTATCTTATTATGGCTACCATTAATCTAAAATAAATTTTAATAGTATTTTTTAGTATGAATAAGGGGCGCTGGAATTGCAATTAATTCTTCCTCAGTTGGTGCATATTTTGGCTTATTGACCGGTCAGCTCGATACCCATAATACCGGCATGTGGTTTCACAAAGGACAAAACGACCGATCCTTCCGTCTTAAGCCTATTTAGCATAAAATCATAATTTAATTTCGAATTACATTTATTTTTCTTAAAAATTTCAATTGATGAAAGTCTCTGTAAAAGCGTTGGTTCTGACACAGTTTTCCAAAGCCCAACCAGCGCAGAATTAATTGCTGACAACAGAATTGAGATGGGTGGGTGCATCATTGAAATACATCTAACTAAGGTTCCGTATTGCATGAAATTGGGTTGATATGTTTTTCCCGATAGTAATTTTCAAAAATTGGAGCACATGTCTCTCAATGGTTTGCTAAAAATACTACAGCGTAATTGAATACAATCCTCACTGGTTCTTTGAGGGAACTTGGACAATATTCCGTCTATAAAATTATTCTAATAATATACTTTTTTATTTATTTAACTAAGATTTTTTTTTACTCTCTACCATTAGATGTTGATCAGATAAAGATCTTAGAGTGCTCTATTAATAAATTATTATTTGAACGTAACTCGACTCAAATGATATGTCTATCTGTGTGATTGATTGATGATAGGATTTCAATGCTGTCTGCATGGTGTTAAGGATTAGAAAAGCAGCAGAAACAAAATCGAGTTATATATAAAAAAAAATTCTCCATTTTTTTTTTCAGCGGCTTTTTGAAAAGTCAAGAATTTTTTTAAATGTCAGAACTTGAGAAGCAAATTTTTAAATACATTTGAATTTGGGAAATGAAAATTCTAATTAAAACTTTAGATATTGGTGTTCAGTCAATTTAAGCAATCCAATAATTTCATATCCTGGACGTTACATTTTTGTTTATTTCATTCAATAATATAGTAGTGAGCGAATTTGGAGGATGTCAAATACAGCTGGTAAAATGCTGTAAGCAATTTCATGTGTCTGCAGCGGAGGAAATTGCAATGCTTATTATGATATGTAATATATAAGGAATCGAGGTTGTCAACGCTGCAGTAAGTATTTGAAAATAAATATATTTTCGATATATTTCAATCGTGTTATTAATCTGAGACGGAGGAAAAAATTTAACTTTTCTACATATAAGTAGATTAGAAAAAGTATAGTAATCGTCAAAAATTCGAATTCGAAATTTTGACGAATCTCCATGTTACTGTCCTCCCCGATTTCAATAAACACATTTTTGAAAAATGTCCGTCCGCCTGTATATCTGTTTGTGACTGTATATCTATTTGTCTGTACATTTGAAAGATAACTCAAACTTTTTGAGCTAGACTGATAAAATGTGGCATACGGTCTTTATACCAAATTTGTAGATTTCTATCAAACTTTGAGAAAAATATGTTCAGAGGACGTCCGTCTCTTCAGTTGTTCGAATTTAATTTAACATTATGACTATGAAACGAAAAGAGCTAGATAAGTAAAATTCGGACACATATTTAACATCCATAGTATAACAAACTTTGAGCTAAGTCCAGCAACCGGTGACCATCTGTTGGTCAGTACTTTCAGAAACATGTAAACACGATAACTTGAAAACGCAATGACTTAAATATATCAAACTTAGTTTGGGAATTTATAACTACAAATTTGGTTTTATGTTAAATTTTTGTTTCAATCGGTTAGTAAAACACGTTTAAACCGCAAATTCGAAATTCTAAACGCATTTCGGGTACTATTAATCACGTGCCAGGGATTAATCGCCAAGGATGGCACGATAAATTCAGAAAAAATGTTACATTCACGCCAGATGCAAATAATTCGTAACTATTGTATGCCAATATCATGAAAGATGTTCTCTGGGATAACACCTTTATTTAAGAGTATGCGAGAAAACTTTGGAGAAAGCATTCCCTCCGGATATTTTATGTTTACTTCCCAAAGCGGTATAGTTTACCTTATTCAATAGTTTACTGAAGTTTAGTTTTTGTAGATTGCTCAACACGGGTGAAATTCATGCATATATGATAAAATAATTATTGAAGTTAATTCACTATAGTTTGAGATTTATTGCAATAATAAATGTCAGTTTAGAGCTAGGAAGCTCTTTGAATTTTAATATTGGATATAATATTTTAAAAAAAACTTTTTGAATGTAAACAAAGATTTCTAACAAAACTGAATTTTTGTATGAACTTTGATTATTTTCTCCGCCATTCATACAAAAAATTTTGCAAATAGATGCAAAAATTTCAATTATCTAATTATCATTGATAACAGAAAATACATAGTTTGACAATTGCCGGCACATAACCATCCAGCTGAACTTAAGCGATATTTATAATGTTAGCCGTCTTTGGCGACCAAATAGCTCGCCGGGATTAACATAGTTAGAATTTTTAATTAAATAATTTATGTAACTTGATCTTAACGCTTCTTCGACAAGATATTTTTAAGCTTCAAATTTTGATAGATATATGATATCTAGAAGATTTATACCGTTTTGTTTATTTTGTAATGCATCTTTCTTGTTTTAGTTCAACACCCCTAAAATTCAAAAATAATGAAAGCACTTTAACAATATAGCCTAATTTATCTAACCTAAAATAATATTAAACCTGTCATTTTTCTTCATGTTGGTAGTATTTTAAATACAGATTTAAATTTTCTACCATCTCTTCACAGATATGAGTAAATATATTGCTTTTTATCCTGAAATCCGCTTTTCCTGTAATGATTTGTGTTTAGAACATAATAGTAATACGGATAGTAAAACGAAAACGAAAAGATGTCTGCAACTTTAACAATTACTTTTATAGACAACATTTATCTTCTACTCGAATTCCTTATTTTTTTTTATTCGTATTACCGACCTTGATATTTAAATATTCATTCAGAATTTTGATATTTCTTTTTGGGAAATGCACTTAAAATGTATTTTTTAAAAATGTATTAAATGTAGAAAGAAAATTTATATTGTAAAAGCATTAATATCTTGAAAGAATAATCTTTTTTAAATTTTAAAATGATGTAAAAATTATTTTTGTACTGTAATAAGTTTGGAAGCTATCTAGAAAAAATACTAAAATATTGTTTAATTTTAATTAAAATTTCAAATAAATTACTTTGATGTGCACATTTCCACCCTTCAAAACATATGTACTCCAAGTTCGGTAGCTGTAGGTCAAATAGTTTGACTTATGAAACGCTAACATACTCAAGAGTGTATTCATCTTTAATATAAGTAAAGATTGACTTATTTCGTCCATTAAAAAGAAAAAAAAAACAATCATAGAAGAAAGAAAAACGCAATGTCAGTTATAGAAAAACAAATCAGAAAGAATATTATTATATCTTTGTAAAAATAATTGTAAACAAGTTAGTTTTAAAGTACAACTACTACATTTTTCACAATATATAGCATGATAGGTGATAGACATGTAACAATTATGTCCAACAACAAACAAATGGTTTTTGGATACAACTTACTTTTTGAAGACAAATCTGTTAGAAAAATAACGATTTAAGATGCATATGGATATTGTTTGCAAAAAAAGACAGTTGTACATCTGAAACAAATTACTTTCATTTCATACCTTCAGAATGAGAGAATTCTTTTTCATCGATTGCAAAATTAAATTTTAACTATCTTGAAATTCTCATAACATTTTTACGCAATTCTTATTAAAATAAATTCAAAGAACAATTATTGGCCATTGTCGCACCACATATAATTTTCTTATTTTGAAAACTTTAATTGGTCAACAATAACTGCAATTTAATAAGAATCCAGAACAAAAAAAGCTCGGGTTTTTATTGCATATTTTCATAATTAATCGATATTTAAACTTGGTTCGATATTAAAACTCGTTCTTTTCATAAAGATAAATATTTGTTTCTACATCTGGCAGATACATAACATGAACATAAACGTACTGTGAACAATGCATGAATGCACAATTTCTATAACAAAATACGAATTCTGGAATAACACTAAAAGAAAAGTTTAAAAGCAGACGATTAACAATTTCAGTCAGGAACTCAGTTAATGTTATTCTATCCTTTCATTTTTGTCTACCGATACTTATTTCCTTTACCATCTAACTATATATTACGAAAGGAATAGTCACAAAGCCTAAGACATACCTTTTCGAATTACCTCGAAGGCATGTCACCATTTTTTCAAGAACAAAATGGCCACGTCAAACTTCACTCAAGTTTTGCTCTTCAGAAAGCTCGAGTAAAAAGCAAATCTCCTTTTGGCTTAAAAATTATTTTTTATCAGATTGGGAAAAGAAATGCATGATATTTCGAAACAGAAAATTTAATTGGATACGTGCGGATTAAAACAAGTTGCCTGTCTCATTCACAAATGAGTTTTAAAGGGAGTTGGCCTAGATTTTCCATTCCACCATGTTAGAAATTAAAATACCAATATATTGTAATAATTTATATGAAGCTTTTCAATGTTTTTATAACATTCTGAAGAAAAGAGAAAGTTTAGGAGCATTCTTTAGTTGGGAAGATTTGAATAAAGATTATTTCATTTAAAATGTAAATATAAATTTCGAAAATATTCTACAATTTTTTTTATTTCAAATTGCCATAATAAGCTTTTGAAAGGTAAAGAAATATGGCCTGATTTCAAAGTACATGATGATGGAAACCCACTTAGACCCAGACAGATGAAATTTAATATAATCTGAAAATTTTAATTTCTAGATTTTTATCAAGGAATTCTATTCTATTAACCACATGCAGTGATAAATAACTGAAAAATCAGGAGTGATCTCCTTTTGTGTCACACACTCTTTATTAAAGGTGTTATCCCAGAGAGCGCCTTGCGTGGCACTGGCGTACAAAAGTAATGAAATATTAACCTTTGTTTTGAATACGGCATTTTTACTGAATCTATCATGTCATCTTGTCGAGTTTTTTATCGATTAATCCTTGGCATTCAATTAATAGACTCGAAAATAGAATTTAAGTTTTAGGCGCATTTTTCCTCGCCGATTAAAAAAAATTGACACAAAACTACACTTTATAGTCACAACATTTCATACCAAACTTGATATATAAATCATTGCGTTTCTGAATTATAGCGTTTACATGTTTCCTGAAAGTACAGACCGACAGACGGCCAAACGTTAGTTGGATTTAACTCAAAACTTGACAAGTATATACAATGTAGACGTTAAGTCTTTGTACTTAATTTTATCAATTCAGTGCTCTTCATTTTGTAATGTTAATGTTAACTTAGATTCGAAAAAGCTGAATGAATGGACCTCCTTTGTACAGATTAAGAAAGTAAGTTAAAATAATGTATTCTAGGGATTGGAGCTATAACAAATAATTATAATTTAAGTCTTGCCTTAATAGGTAAAACCGCCTCTGCCTATTGAGGGTGCATAAATCAGATCGATGAATTTTAATTTAGGATTTTTACCCATAAATATAGTTATCAAAGGTTGGACTTAACTAGTCTTACAGAAAAATGCAAAAAGCATAATCGTTTTCCACAATAGTCTTTTCTATAAAGCTAAATACTAAATTACTATATTGTGCATGTGGACAAGAAAATAGCGATCAAAATAATCCTGTTGGTATAAAAACCAACTCCCAAAAACTTTCTCGCATACTCTCTAATAAACTTGTCATGCCAGAAAACGCCTTACATGGTAATGTTGCACAATAGTTACGAAATATTTTCGGAAATATTTTACCCCCCTTGGCGAGGCTTTTGGCGATTTATCCCTGGCATGCGTTTAATAGTATCCCAATTAAATTTATGCCTTAGAAACCTTTTTCCCAACCGATTGAAACAAAAATGTGATACAAAACTAGTACTCAAATAATCTCTTACCAAATTTGATATATTTAAGTTACTGCGTTTTTCAATTATCGCGTTTACATGTTTCTGAAGGTACTGACAGACAGACAATCAAATCTTTATTGTATTTGGCTCAAAATTTGACATGTGTCTACGCTATAGATTGAATTTGTATACTGAATTTTATCTATCTAGCTCTCTTCGTTTTGAAGTTATCGTATTAACTTATATTCGAACAACCGGACTACCTTTAAATATATTTTATCTAAAATTTGATAGAAGTATGTTAATTTAGTGTAAATTTTAATCTGTTAATTCCGTACAAAACATTTCAACCGTATAACTCAAAGCATTTCTGAGTTATTTTTGTTACAGACAGACGGACATTTTCCAAAAATGAGTTTTTCAAACTCGGGGAGGTCTGAAATTTGGAGATTCGTCAAAATCTCGAATTTGAATTTTTTGACGATTTCTATATTTTCTTTATGCTACGTATACGAGAAAGTAACAAAGCAATGGTAGATTGATTGTATACAAAATCCAATGAAAAAAATCATTGATTCTATAGGAGAAAAAATATCATGTTCCTGAATTCCTCCTTGGTTGGTTCAATTGAATTTTTACAATTAAATTTATCTTTTAGATACCATTGTGGAATCCATATAGAGAATTTCTGTGTTTCGAAAACTTCCACAAATTGAACCATTTTCATAAATCTTTGATTTTAATAGAAAAATAATTTTAGATATTGAATAAAATGTCTACTTGTCGAACAAAAATGTTGCATAAAACATTTTTACTATTGCAGTGAAAAAGCGCCCACTGATTTTGTTTATAAGAAGAAATATAATTTAAATTAGTAAAGGTAAGGTTTTCTTAAATTTCTGTTCTACCAATTCTCAATAAAAAAAGTGAAAAGCCACAACCACTTGCTAGTAAGTCAAATTATTTTTACCTTCTGCAACTTTATGTAAAAAGTTATATGCAAAAAGTTCGCTTATGAAGTGTAGATACATATTAAATCGGGAACCAGATTTTTTAAGTGGTTGGCAATTTATCGGTCTATAGTTTATGAACTATAGACCGATAGATTATGAACTCGAAAATATTTCTTTCCTAATTTCGGGCGAGATTTTCGCTTTAAATTCAATTTAGTTTTAGATATTTTTTCTAAGGAGTATGGTCTCTAAATAGTGAATCCTTAAGAATGAAATAGACGTTTAGTTAAATAAAAGACATATATAAAACTGAAATTTAACAAGCATGGCATCAACAAATTTGAAAAAGCGTTGTTGTTCGGGCGAGTTAAAAATTAAAGTATTTAAGTCACATAGCAAAATATACAGAGAGAAAGTATTCTCAAGTATTTCCAAAAAAAAATACATCAAACAGAATTTTGACGAATATTTACATTTCAGATCTCACGAAAAACACATTTTTAGAGTTATGTCTGTCTGTTCTGTTTGTCTGTGAACACGATAACTGAAAGATGACTTGAGTCAGACGGATGAAATTTGCTTTATGGTCGTCCTTACACTAAATCTATAGATTTCGATTAAATTTTGAACTAGATCCATTCAGAAGACGTCTGTCTAGCAGGTTTCCAAATATAAATTAATATAAAAATTACAATAAGAAGAAAGTTAGATGCAAAAAATTGGCATTCAGTTTTAACATCTAACATTAATATCAAATGGGGTAATAGATTCTTTAACTGGTTAGCAGTTTGTCGGTCTGTAGCTTCACAAACATGTAAGTGAAATAACTCAAAGAAAACCCCTTATGATTCAAATATATGAGAGTAGTAACAAATATGAGAGTTATTGACCTTTTTGACCAACATTTAAGAGTAGCGACCTTTGACGACCTGTTTGTTCGCTCAAATTATTAACTTTGAAGATTGTTAAATGATTATTACGGAATGCATTTAAACACATTTCACCTTGTTAACGGATCGGATTGAAAAACGTAAATTCAACTGAATTAGTTTACCACAAATTAAAAAGTGTATATAGTAGGAAATGAAAGCGAAAAAAATCTTACTATGAAGCTCATGATTGTTAAAAACACGCTGACTGTTTTGATGAATGAGTTTTAATGCCATCGTGGCATTTAAAACATTGTTATGGTTAGAGTATCAAATTAAATTAAAAATATTATTAAAATTTAGAGGAAAAATTGTACAAAAACGCAACCGATATCATTAAATTTGTAATTTTTTATTCCTAACACAAAATTTGTTATTATAAGATAATTGCTTTGGAAGATATGAGTATAAATTTCTTAAAGAAATCATAGCAGTTACTTATCTGACGACGGTTAAGCCCCTTGTTGCGCTCGATTAAGTTGTACAATTCATTCTTGATTTCTTTATATTTTCTTCCCTCTGATTAAATGTACTCTTTGGTAACACAGAGAAGCATTTTCCAGAAAATTTCTAATAATATTTATTTTGCAGTTCTATTAATTAGCTAAGTGAAGCGCTGGATTCAACCCAGCTGTAAAATTGTTCAATGAAGCTCTCTGAAATCCGTATGATGATTTGTTTATTTTGACTTGTGCAAATCGACAATAAGTGATAAGCACGCTATCTGTGCCATGAAAGTTAACATTATATATTTATATATAAAGAGAGAGAGAGAGAGAAATAGATAGATAGATAAATTTGATACGTGATTTTTGGGATTCAATTATAGTTCTGTACCCAATTTTGGCTTCATTTGATTGAAAAAACGTGCATTTGGTTTTCTGATTATTGTGTATTAACCGTATTACAATGCTTAATCGCCAGACAAAAATCGCCAAATACTGTGTGCTAATAGGCTCTTTTGTCACTATTTTATAAGATTACTATATTTCGGAATCAATAGTATGCGGTGAATAATAAACAAACACATTTATTAGAATTACGAAAATGTTTCGGGGACATTACTTCTGCTTTTTACTTTGTCACATAAGAAACAGAGAAGGAAAAAGAAATGTACTCGTCAAAAAATTGGAACCCCCAGGTATTGAGGAATCTCCTCGTCATAAATATCTCTGCGTCGGAAAAACACTTTGGCATCATATCTGTGAACAGTTTAGCTAAAAATTGTTTTGCGCTAGACATATGGAGTTTCCTATGTGGTTTTTACATCAAAATTTTAGATTTCAAATCACTTTAGGCAGTTTATCTATTGCTCTGTTTGAGTTTAAGTAACACACATTGATTACTTCGACCAACCCTGAGGCACACGATTAAAACCTGAATGACCGGAACGCCATGACAACATTGGCAGGAACTAAGGGCGGGTCTTAAGAGCCATCACCAGCCACGGTTCAAACCTTCTCGTAGGAAATACATCCCGTCATCGATAGGGGGTAGTCGATCCCACTACATTTCTGTACCCAACTAGTTGGTAAGAATTAACCACCGCACCAGAAGCTTATCATTCTCAAAACTGAGGTGCCCCGGTGAGAGCTCAGTTCAAGTAAGCAAGATAGCTTCAAAATGCTGGATGGATAAAATTTGGTGCACAATTTTAGCATCTAAAGAGTAGATTCGTGTGAAATTATGAACCAAATTAATTAAGGGACCGTAATTCATAAACTATCTATCGATCTGGGCCTTCGCTTGCATATAAACTCGAAAACACAATGACTTGGATGAAATGAAATTTGACACATGATCTTGTTACTAAAATTCTAATTCTTCGTGAAATTTTGGTTTCAATCTGTAGACAAAAGGGCGTCTAAAATGCATGCTCGTTTTTCTTCACTGTACAGAACAAAATGCGCTGAACTGGGAAAAGGAATCGCATCAATAGAAGTTAATACTGCTTCACCCGAGTCTACAGTTTTCTTGCAGAAGATGGTGGAGGTGGGATGGCACCTATGAATATATTTGGAAATTTCAGGGAGATCACTATCGCTGCTTTTTTTTCTTAAGGAATTGGATGTACTGCATTATTTAATAAGAAAAATACTTTCATGTTATCATTCTAGGGATCTTTTGGGTACAAGGAGTTATTAAAATAAATCTGTGCATTTGTTTTATAGTTTTATACTTTAGCGTTTTTTAAAGTGTTTTGGGTCATTATAATTTAATTAATCCATTTTTACATTTTCTAAAATTCATTTTATTCAGAGTATAATAATTTAAATAGGACAAAAAAATGAAAATTTGCAGTTTATTTTTCAGTATAATGGAATTCGAATACACTAATGTTTTTGTTTTTTTCAATCATCTTCAAGTTCGATGCTTGGAGGTCCCAGTTATTAAGTTTTAATTATAAAAATAAATAATATTAATAATGGAATAAATGTATGCCCCATTTTCAAGTGTTTATTAGCCTGTTTCTGAGATAATAAACTCAGATTATAGACTGGATGAGAACGGTAAGCTGTATTAGAGGATATAAACCACCAACTAATAAAACTCATAAAAACTGATTTCATCTTTATTCAGCTTTAAGTATCGATTTGACCTTGCTGCTAATTCTTCCGTTGGAGATCGTAGAAGGTCAGAAAAAATTATATCTTTTATATAAAAATTATATCTTATAAAAAATTATATCTTTTATATAAAAAAATGAATAATTTTTCATGAAATGATAGTGATAAAAACAGTGAAGTCTATTTTCGAGCATTCATAAAAGATAAAACATTTCGTAAAAATGCGATTTTTTTTTAATCCTTAACATTTCAAGTTAAATTTTACATGACTGATATTTTTTCAATTATTTTATAATACTAACTTGTTATTTAGAAAGAAGGTCACCAGCACTAATATTTTGAAAAGTTTTTGCAGAAAAATCTCAAAGATGGATGATGCCTGATATATATCAGACTAACTGCCTTTGATTTCAAATTGGTTTCTCGGGATAAAAGTTATGAAAAATTAATATTCAATTAAATATTTTGTACAGTTCTATCTAAACGGTTTTTCAAAAAAATATTCTTAAATTTCAATTTTTTATAAAATATTTTACAAGCTTTAAGTCATTTTGTTTTTTGTGTTAATCATTGCAACATAATTTTTTGTCAAATTTTTTATACATGATATTATATTGCAAGAAAGAGCAGTAATGGAGCACACATCAAGTATTTTTACCATTGCTTGATTCTGAAACTAAACCTTTAATAAATACTAAAGCTTTAATAAATTTAATAGTAAATACAACAATAATTCAAAATTTTTTTATTAAAATCATATCTTATACCGAGGTCTATTCAACATAGAAAAAAAGCCTATTTTTCTAATTTTTATCATAAACTATGGCAAAACCTCGAGGCAGTATTAACAGCAACAATGAAAACAATTTCTAATACATTTGAAGCATAAAATATATTGTTATAAAATAAGCTTAAAATATTTTTTTAATTGATTAAAAATAGAAACAAAAGTATAAAGAAAAAATGACATCAATAGAAAAACATAATATTTTCCATTTTGAGATGATGCAAATATAAATTATATGCTTTAAAGTTATCGTGGGAAAACGCGATAATTTCTCTTGATTTTTATTTATTTTAAGTTTCTGGAAAATCTCTCAGATGTCCACATTATCCTCACTTAAAATACATATATGTACCAAGTACGGTATTCTTGGTCAAGCGATCTAGACTGTACAGCCACATTCATCTCTATGGTTAGCAGAGATTATAAATTTTGCTATAATCCTACATATAAACTGAAATTTGGGACACATATGGATCTTTCGGTAATTCTATCTAGAACAAACTTATCATTCTAACAATTAACATAAATTTAAAGATCTACGTTCGAAATTTCGAATATTATATTCCTGATAATTTGATTTTTGTTGAATTTATTAGGGTAAATATATTTATTAAATGTATTAGGAATGCTGGCGATGTCAGTTTATTAGACTAAGAAGTCAATTGCATTCATTCTCAGATAATCACGCATAAAATTAATTGATTACATGCTGAAAAAAAGTTACTTCGAAAGAAATAACATCAAAAAGGATGAATAGTTTGAATCTTGCTCTACAAGGTGAAATAACAATTTTCATCGCTTTGATAAAATGGATAGAGGATTTTTTAAATATGATTTCAAATGATTAAAAGTTGTTAGGCCTAGAAATAGAAAACTCTCAAATGATTGTTCTTATATGGATAATTTATGATAAATGAGTACCTTTAAGAATTGATGATCTGTATGCAGTATAGAATGTAAAATATTGTTCATTTTTTTATATAAAAATATATGTGAATTTTTATTTGCGGGGATCAGAAAATTTTTTAAAACTCCATTACATTAGCATACATTTTTTTAATTATTATTAAAAGAATTCTCTTGCAATTTAGGCATCAAGACGACATAATAGATCACATAATTTTGTTTGTTCTTTTAATGAGTTATTTCAAACATATGCGCAAGAGAAACAAATAGTCAGTCATCCTGTTTATGGATTTAATCCAAAAATGTGTAGAGTATCATATACATTTCTGGCGTAGGCGAAGGTGGAACAACAATATTTGACAGCTTGCCAAAGCTACAGCAGTGTCGTTATAAACATGAAACTTTGTAGGATTTATTTTTCACTTATCCCATGATACATATAATGTCTATTTTATCTTCCGGATTTTTTAATCACCCCTAAAAGTTATAATTATTCTCTATTAAGTTCTCGGATATAACGATTAACGTCATTAATGTGTCATCATTCACAATAAGAAGTAAAAATAATTTATCGATTTATCACATGGTCTTTTATCATTAATATTAATCACGATTTCAATGATACTTCATTATTATAACGGCTTCGAAAATTCAATCATAAAGCAACTGAGATTTATCCCCAAAATGATGTGAAATTTCCCTAAAACGTCTGCAAGCGAATGAAACGTAGAAATCAAGCTGCGATCTTGGCGTAATCCTAAGTTCGCCAAATAAGCTCGGGGGCATTATAATAAAGAAATACTGTTACTTAAATAATAACCGATTAATCACATCGACTATAACACACACACATATACACAGAGAGAAAGAATTGGATGGAAGAGTAATCAATTTTTTCAGATATCTGACAGAATTTTATATTGATCTAAAATTCTAGTAATAAAAGTATACTCTATTTCAAAGGATAAGATCTAATATCACGTCCGATTTCTCGCCAAGCATGATAAAATCGTTCCAAAATTCGAAACTCTGCCATCTTGGATAGCTATAAGAATTAGTAAAAGAGCGACTTTTAAAGTTACAAAAAAATATTGGTAGGATTAAATTTGGTGGGAATTACCCCCAAATAATTCATCTTTGGTGAATGGACATTATTCTGCATTTGGCTAAAACTTAAGATTGGAGTCTTATTTCTTGCAAAGCACCGTCAAAATCGGACCAATCATTTAAGATTCACCAAAAGTCACTATTTTGGATGTAATAAATGCTAATTTGATGTATATATTTCAAATATTTGATGCATTTCTAGTTATACTTTTTTCAAATGAAAGAATGATAATGAAATTAAAATTTGCTTAATTACTTACATTTTTCTGTTGTTGATATGGGAATAAAAATCATCAATATTTTGAAATGGGTAAAATTTTGATGAAACGGAATATACTTCTTTTAATACAGTATTTAATGTGTTTATGGAAAACTGTTGCCAAATTTAGCAAGCAAAAGCATCTGTTAAAAACGATTAATTGTTTGCACAACTTAAAAAATCATCCAATCGATTTTATGTATGATACAATGCCACTTCATAAAAAATTTATTTTTGTACTTAAAAATTGTCTTATTAAGTACAAAAATGTCACCTTTTTATTCTTTATTTTGCATTTTAAATCTTTTATTTATCTGGTCGCCTCCGGTTTTTTTTTTCATTTTATAAGTGATATTATGTTTTGAAAAAAGTCTAAAGCCAAGATAAATTTAATATTTTTATAATTTAAAGTAATATAATCCCAAGATAAATCAATATCATTCCAAGCCAGTAAAAAGATTCGTAGAACAGAAGCTAATAATATCATATGGTTAACAAACAAGTGCTTATGCCTTTTCATAATTTTCCACCTTTCTTATAAATTCTCTTCCCGCAAAGTATTTTGCAATGCGAATCGGGTGAAACTAACCCTGATCCTAATCGGTGAAATAATCTACCCCTTGGGTCCTTTTTGACGGTAATAGGTTTGCAAAATTTTAAAAAGAAAAATTTTTATCGAAATTTTATTAGAAATGCAGAAACTTATTTTCCTTTGGAAATTCAAAACTCTTGATATTATAGACTTTCGACACATAAAAGTTCAATATATGGGAGTCCCACTGTACTTTAATATCTTTTTTGTCATTATTGTTATGGATTCATTGTTAATGAAGTATATAAAATAATACATTCGATGTTAATTTCATTATTAGGATATTTATTGCAAATGCTTCAAAAGTTAAAAATTGGTTTTGTAGATAGACAAATATTATTATATATTCAGCTGGACACAGTTTTTATATTTTATTGCAGATTATTGAATTACTGGATCATATTCATAGCATCTTTAAACCTTAATTTGACATTCTTACAGAAAATAAACAAAACCTGTCTCTAAGTCTACATTTAGGGAAACATTTTGGTCATTTTTTATATTCAACTTTTATATTCAACTTTTTCAATATTCAACTAAATGCGTATTATACATTTTAATTAATAGAGTTGAAACTATAACACTGGAGTTTCTTTTGACTCAAGGCAAGTGTAAAAGAATACCATAAAAAACTTGTGTTTAGTTATTTTTTACAAATCTGAACAATAATTTAAATTTTTTCTCGACTATAGAAAAAAATACTTGTATAAAATACTTGATAATAATATAACAAAATGTTTACTTACTTGTTCCAAAATGCTATTCCAATATGCTTTCCGAAACAAATGAATGGCATTTTTGAACAAATGAATAATTCATTTCATATGATATAACCATTTTTTGAAACAAGCTTTATAAAAATCATCAAATCGTTTGCAACACATATCATGTAAAATAACTAAATAAACAGATTAATGATGAAATCGTTTGCACGAAACTGAATAACAAATGAATTTAGTGCTAATTTATTTGAAGCCTTTATTAGAAAATAATTTTAAATTGATATATGTTTCCTTCATCAAAGAAGAGCCCACTTCATAATTGCTATTGCCTTTAAATATTTATTTTAAATCATAAATACTGTCAAATACTTCCTTATTTAAATTCACCCTTGCTTGGGATGAATATACAGGGTGTTTATAAAGTCCCGGACCCATTTTGATGTTTAATAACTCATAAAATAATAAAGATAGATTAAAATTAATAACATAAATGGTTAAATAGACTCAAAAAGTTTCATGACCCTTGTCAATGAACTTCCACGTGTGCCCCCTTCGTCGCACGGAGAATATCAAGTCGATAGTCAATTTCACGCCAGGTAGCGACAAGCATGTCGGCATCCACAGAGCCATTTACGCACATTATGGCGATTAACAATGCCAGAAACATGAAAGGATGCTTCATCGGAGAACATTATGCTCTTCAGAAAATCAGCAGCATCTTCTATCCTCCTTAGCATATCTGTTGCAAAGGCCATCCTCCTAGGCCTATCGTTCGGTTCCAAAACTTGAACAATTTGAACTTTGTATGCATGCAGTCTTAATTTTTTCTTAATAACCTTGTACACCGTCGAAATTGGCATATCCAATTCTGTTGCGGCTGATCTCACAGATATTCTAGGATTGTGTAAAAATGTCTCTCTGACACGCTCAACATCAAAATCACTTGTGCAAGGACGTCTGGAACGTTTCTTATCTTCGATACTTCCAATTTCTAGAAAATTCTTTTTCCACCGCAAGATGCTGTTTTTGGATGGAGGATCTTTTTGGTAAATTCTTCTGAAATTTCTCTGTGCTTGCAGTATCGATTTCATTTCTATGAACCACCATAAAATCTGTGCTTTCTCTTGTGGTGTACGCATTCTCCTTAATATCCACTTGAATAAAACATCACATACAAAAGTACTACATAGAAGAAACACATCAAAAGTAAGCATAACATTGCAATAGTTGGCAAAAACAAAAGAGAGAAAAATGCAATTAATAAGCAGACAATATTTAGAAAAGTACAGATATTTAGACTGGAAAATGAAATTATCTGAAAATAACCACACGTGCAGACGATATTTACAAAAGTAAAAATATTCAAACCTGAAAAGGAAAATATATGAGTTATTCCATCAATAAATGCCATAAGTTTGTTTATATCTTTATTATTTTACGAGTTATTAAACATCAAAATGGGTCCGGGACTTTATAAACACCCTATATAAAAGTATTATTAGCACTCGCGAAATTCAGCATGAAAAGTAAATGGGAGTTTATCTTTTAACAAAATAGATTTTTAATTCAAATAATCATAATACTTAAAATATTATACTATCAAAATTTCTAACTATATACCATTTTATTTCTAATCAAAATCAATTATAAAAGGTTATATATTATTCTTAAAATCTCGTTGTTTTTATTTTTTGTTTGTTTGTTTCTTTTTGAAAAATAATAGAGATAAAGAGATGCAAACTACTCAGATATTAATCAGAATCTGTCTTTCAAAAATGGAAGATAATCAGGCGATTAAATAATTGAAGAAACAATAAAAATGGTTTAATTTTAATGCATCAATGAAATCTATTTCCACCACAATTGCATTAGTATCTCTACAAATACAGATTTTTTAAATTTTAAAATTCTTTAAAAATCAGTTTTATATACAAATACCTTCGAATGTTAGTGCTGAAAATCTCGATTAATTTTTAATTAATTAGAATTCAAAAAATAATTAAAAATTTGCTCTAAGGTACACATTTTTACCTATCTAATTATATTTGCATTAAATTTGTAGCTCTAAGTCAAATAGTCTCTTCTGTAAATCACCCAATGCACATATCTTGTTTGTTATTAGGAGAGACAGAGTTAGAAATGTAAAACAAAACAACCACTAAACTGAATTATTCTTTTTTATCTTTCGACATTGGTAGAAAATTATGCGATTAAACATTTGATGAAACAATCAAAACTGTTTGAATTTCAACTGAACAATAAAATCTGTCATTAATTTTTTTTTTTAATTCCAAAATTCAGAGGAAATACGCTTGGCAGTTAAATATATAAATTAAAAAGATGATACTTTAAAATTTAAATGGTGTGAAAATAAGTATTTTGTAATAATATCTTCCAGGTAGCATCGCGCTCAGTTTTTGATTAATTTGAATTTTAAAAAAAATCCTTTAAGAATGCACATTTAAGTATATTTAATCTAGGTATATCTAGGCTAAGATTGGCAATTCTAAGTCAGATGGTCTATCTTCTAGATGGCTAATACATATGCATTTTCCTTTATTATTAGTAAAGATGGAAATACAAAAGATTAAACAAATTACAAATTATTGATAATTAAAATTAATCAAACAGAAACAAGAACAAATTTTTGGAAACAAATATTATTCAACTGTTATGTTAAATTGCATATAGTTACTCAAAAAAAAATTTGGAATAGGATGTTGTAATTTTTATATCATTTTCTCATAATAAGCGATGCATTTAGAGACGGAAATTAAATGTAGGAAATGTGTGTCAAGGATGGTATGATAATGAATATAACTACTCCTTCGATTCACTAGACGAAACGAAAAGGTTAATTATTCGCCTGTTGTTTTGACACTCATTGAACTGGGCCTTCTCGTAATTCGAAATTAAGTAAAAAAGGAAAAATATGAAGGAGGCTGATTTTTTAAATCAAGGTGAATATTTAGAAAAAACTATAAATAGTGTATAATGCACTTTTTATTCATTTGTTTTTAAGGTCTTCGTCCAAAGTCAAAGACTGGATCTATTAAACAAAATTTTGGATTACAAAAAATAAAATGAAACTTGCTGATGCATATAATGAAATTCACTGAAGTATATAGTTGTATTAATTACCAGAAGTCAGATTACTTGTAGAATCTAATCCAACTAGAGAAGAAATTATGTATGTTGTTTTTGTAAAGTTTTCATCGAAGTAAATATAACTCTAATGATGTCACTTTTTCATGTGTGGGAATAGAAGTTGATTCCAGCCTGTTTAAAAATACCATTTAATTCAATTGTTTTGTTATTCGAGGTGATTATCTATTTTTTTGCCTCGTGTATTCATGGAATTAAAAATTTTAAGTAATAAATGCCATTAAAAAAGATTTCTAATTCTTTTATTAGTTTTTTAACTTAAAGTTCATCTTTTTATACTGCTTTCCATTCACGTCAAAATAATTTGTGATCTAAACAATTTTACCAAAGAATGTCTTACCAAAATTGTTCCAAGTGTTTCACAAAATATAAGAAGAAAACTTTACTTAAATTATTTATGACATCTCCTAATTTTCATAATTTAGTAAATAACTGTGTGCAGTTATGTTCAGGTAAAACTTTTAGCTCTAAATGAATTCAGGTTGCAGACCTTAACTTTGGCATATGGAAATATGGATTATGGAATTTTCATATGCCATATATTTGAAACTCGGGATTGTTAAACAGAAACATGCTTTGATTAGACAATCATTAACGCCATTTTTTAAACTAACTTTTTACATTTACAAGAGAAAGAATTCCAAGAGTGAAAAAAATTGAGGTGCTAATATGAACAGTCAACGAGGTAGAATTATACTAATATTTTGAGATATTTCTGTACAGAACAAATGGTTCAATGGAATGTTTTTAGGCTTAATGCTATATTTCTTCTTTAAATCTATAAAATGTTTCGGAAAAATTCTAGTAAATGAACTTTAATAAGTTCTTTCTTGATCAAATAAATTCTAAAATATTTATTTAAAAAATATTTTATGACTTATGTAAAATGTTCAAAAATCAATTTATTCAAAGTAATAATTTATTCCTTTTTAAATAAGTAGAATTTAACTAATTGGGCATTAAACTTAAGTTTTAAATACCTTTTTTCAAAATTCAACATTGATCAAGAATTACCTGTCATGGAAGTATGAAAAGAAGTTTTAAGAAGTTAAAAGAAGTTCAATTTAATGATCGACATTTAATGCATTTCATTGAAAAAATCTCTTTCGATTGCGATGCATTTCTATCAACGCTTTGTTCCATTCATCAAAATATGGTTTAAATTTATTTATAAGAATTTTTTTATTGAATTCATGGACTCAAAATAATGGGTGCAAAAAGATAATTTCCTCTGTGAAAACAAAACAAAAAACATCACATGGTGCTATATTAAATGAATACAGAGTTCGTAGAACAGTATCTGTTAAGTGTGTTCAAAAAACTCATGAACTGTGGAAACTTGCATTATCTTGGTGCAAAAACTGTGAACCTTTTCGCTATATTTCATGCAATTTCGAACAAACTGTTTCACTCAAACTGGACTTCCTGAAAGGTTGATGAGAATTTATAACACCTCAATAATCACACTCGAACTACCAATTTCAGGTATTTTTTAAAGAAATCGAAATAAAGCTTATTCAATGTTTGCTTAATTGCGCTATTATTTCCAATTTTCTAAGCAGAAGCAAAAAACTAAATTAGTTTGAAAGGTAAATTAAACACTAAACTTAGTTACATCAGGAACTTTTAACTTGAATTTGTCGAATTTTTTTCTCAGTTCGCTTAAATTACTGAATTCCAAAAAAATTCCAAATACTAACTATAATTTTAATTTATTCTACTTATTTTAATGTCAAAACTGAAGTTTGTAACAATCGATTTCATTTCCGCATTGTTTTTATTACTTAAATGCATCTGTATATTATGTCCCCCATGATCGCATTTTTAATCGCAATAATTTTTTTAATTTAATTTATAGAGAGACTTTATTAAAAATGCCTTAAAAAAGTTTCACTCAATGAAGGAACAAAAAATTTCTCATCATACAAAAAGAATTTAGAGAATAATCATATACTAGTTGAGAAGCTCTAAATACTGAATGTAAACTGTTTATAAAAATTCATAATTATTTATTGAAATTATTTTTTCTTTAAAATTAAAAATGTTTGAATCATAATTATTATTATTTATATATAATTAATTAAAGATATTAAATAATAATCATGTTTAGAAACATATTTTTTTTTAAAAAATTAGTATTTAGATAAATTAAATCTTCAGTGTGATTCTAAATCATTAAGTTGTCATCAAATATTTTTTGAAATAAAAAACTGGCGACCTTTGATTGCATCGATCTTTAAAGTAATTTAATTGAAGTTAATTTTTTTTTCTATTGTAATCGTCAAAATACCGAATCATTAAAAAAATTAGACTTTGAGATTTTGATGAAGCTCAACGTTTCGTCTCCCCGCATCCGAAAATAACATTTCTGGAATAATGCCTCTTGCCTATTTGTCCATGACCGTGACAACTGAAAAAATGCTTTAAGCTAGAAGGAAGAAATTAAGTTTATGATCTCTACTTCACATTTATAAACTTTTGAATGAAATGCATTCTCTGAAATTATGACTGTCTGGCTGTCCGAATAATAACACAATAAAGGAAGCAAGGTGGAATAAAATTTGTAACACATTTAGCAACTAAAGTGTAGATATATATCAATTTTGGAACCAAATCTGTAGGGGTTGACAGCTTGGTGGCTTGTAATTTCACAAGCATGTATAAGCGGTAACTGAAAAACGCAATGATTTAAATATATGCAATTTGGTGTGTGATTTTGTGACCACAGTAATAATTCTTTGTCTTATTATGATTGCAGTCGGTTGGAAAGAAAGAAGTCCAAAATACATAATCGATTTTCTGATATTTGTGCACCAACCGTATGTCAGTGGTTAATCGCTAAAATGTCCGCTATGATCGCAAGCTCGATTTAGTAAAAAGGCTTAATTTAGTTCAGTTATTTTAACGTTCCGTTGTAAAGCAACACTAGGGCTATTTTGGGATGGACCTCGCAATTTTGAACCGCTGTCAGATGACGAGGACGACACCTGAGCTGGCACCCCTCTCTCCACACCACACCACACTAGCGGAAGGACGCTTGGTCTAACGGATTTAACGTGCAACAGACCCCCTTATATAACGGTTCTTCGGTGGAATCGGGTCTCGAACCTAAAACCCTGCGGCTCCCAAGCCGAGACCTTACCACCAGGCTATCGCGGCCTTAGTAAAAAGGCTTAATTCATGTTGAAGATGCATCTTTCGTAACTTTTGTTCGCTAATGGATGCAGCTATTACATAATAGTTGTTTTTCTTATTATTCTAGGAATCCCATGACTCGCATGTTTAAAATAAGAATATGTGTCCTCAATTATTCAGACTATTGCCCAAGATCCACAATTTTATGTGGAAGGGGAGGAATAACACTTTTATCAGAATGCTTGCGAGAAAGCTTCGGTAGTCCACTCAGGCCATTTATACATGGAATTCATCCAAAATTCAACAAAAATTTATGATTTTGTTGTAAAGGGGGGCACATAAGAAATTTCATTCATTTTGCTTCTAGTTTTTATGAATTATGGACAGAGTGATGTCTATAATATTAAAAAAAAAATTTCAAGACACCAGAGAACTTAAAATGTATAAATTTAAGGAAATTGTATAAAATTTCGGTTTTGGTAGGTCGAGAAAAGAGTTTCCAAAATAAACACGCAGTAGTAACTTCACCTCATCCAAGAGATTAATCACCAAAAAAATTACCAAAGATTGATTTCTAATTGGATATTTTGTAAATATTTTTCGCCAATGGCATGTTGTTAATAATATAGGACAGTATAGGTGAGTAATAAGAGAGTATGGGAGAAAATTTCGCAAAGACCACTTCAGTTTTCTTACTTTTACATCGATTTTTTTAAATCACCTCAAGAGTCGTTTTCTCTTTCTCAAATTATTTAACCACGCTTCAGTGAAAATCATTACTCTAAGTGTCGTTTATGCTTTCAAGCTGTAAATTCATTTCCGATATGATGGCGTTGTAAAGCGAGCTTGCATAGCGCGTTTCAGGTTTTTCAGTGGAGTTTCATGTAATGACACAATCTAGCTATAATAAAATTCAAAGGAACTCATCTGACTTTTTCCCACTGCAATTCTTACTGAGTGTTAAAAATCATAGTTTTACTTAGAGTAACCTCAAAAAAAGTGATTATTTTGTTGTTGCTTGAGATATATGACTATTTAGCAGTTACGACTGTTGTTTTCAAATGACTTTTAGAAACGAGTCATTGACTATTTATTAGGAACTATTAAAATAATACTTCTTACGTATTACCTAATTACTATACAACTCTGGTAATCATAGACTTGTTTTCTAAAGAAATATAAGGATAATGTAATTGTAAAGTGACTGACAATTTGCTTAATGAGAGATTTGTGTGAAAAAGGATATTCTTTTAGTTAAGAGAATAGGAATCTTTTCTTTAAAACTCCTGTTTATCTCCTATCCAAGATCTGAATCGATCCTATCAAACAAGATCAATATATATGAAGACAGCAAATGCAGTTTCATCACATAAAATATAATTTAAAGAAAAAAAATAAGGAGTAATATAGGAAAATTAATGTATTTTTCTTAGCAATTTATATTTCCTTTTTCCTACTTTTCATTCTTCTTTGAAGAAAATCTTATTCTGTTAAAATTGTTAGAAAAAGAATAGAATATCATCTCTAATAAAAATAAAAATCAGCTACTCTGTTGATCAGACTAATTGACCTAGATCTACTAAATTTAGAACAGATATAGTTTGGAAGGCAGGAGAGAAAGTAGATACAATTTCAATAAATCAGAAATAATCCAGATTTTGGAGTTTTCCATCATAATTCCGAAAATACTTAAAACTGAATTTTACATCATTTAAAAATTTGAAATAGTGTCTTCTTAATTGCACCACTTTAATTGTATCACAATTTTTTTTCTAAATTTTCTCAATTCAGTTTTGACATTAAAACAACGGTGTTTTTTTTCTTTTGCTTCGCGTTATTTTCAACATTGTATTTCCAACTGAAATTCGGATTGTTTTCATTGTTCCATCAAATATTTACTCACGAGTTTTTCTGCCAATGATAAAAGCTACGGAAGAAAAATTCCTTATACGTGGAAAGAGAAAGTGAAGTTAGAAGATAAAGTATCCAGTTATGTTACGTTTTTAATTGAATTTTGATGTCATGGGATCTGACTGTATTAAAATGATTCATTTACACAATGAATACAACATACGATGGACTGATAAAAAAATAACTTGGTTTTAATGTCTATGATAATTTGATGCTAAAAATTATGTTCTAAAATATGGTAGAATCAGGTACGCATAAGTGATATGTTATACTTGTTAAAATGTGTTATTGTTAAAAATATGTTCTTGGGAAGCATGAAATATGTAAAGAGAATTAATTGGAAATAAATCTTAATAATATAAACAATATTTTCAGCAAATCATCTGGTCGCCAAAGGTGGCTAGTGATAAGTGATTTTAAATTTTATAAAGTCCATTAATACAAAATAAATGAGGTAGATATGACTCCTTTTTATCTGAATTAGATTTTTATTGATTGTTTAATATTTTAAATTTTATTCATCCCATGTAGATTTAAATAAATGCAAACAATTGAAATGCTTGTGGCAAAGAGGAAAGTATTCTACATCTGCTATCATTCAACAGAATATGTTAACAGTAAATTCTTGCGAAAAAGGATGTTCTTGAAGTAACAATTATTTTCCAAAACACTCAGTGGACTTACTAATTTTATACATCATAGTATTTTAATTATAGTATTTATAATAAATCCTTTTTATGCCACTTACTTTAGGGCTTCATTAAATTTGATTGAATTTAAATATATTATTATGAAGTAGAAGAAGAGATACATTAGAAATTTGAGCAGCCCTTTTTAATATTTTTCAGTGTAACTTGTACATTTGAAGACCTTTCACCAGGAAAATTAATATAAAATCGAACCTAACTAGCCTTTAGTTTTTGTATAAAATGAAATAATAAATGTATGAATAAAATAATGATAACAAAGGTTATAAAGATCCATAAGCCTCCAGCAGTAAAAGAAGAATCTATTCCAACAATACCTAGACACATGCTTGTGCTGGGCCATTGTTTTGCTGTATGTGTCCTTAAATCACGATTCAATTAATCTATAAGAGCATGAATATTCACAATTATTTCCCATTTAAATACAACTTTATCAGCATATATATGTAACAGATTTCGAATCCTGTCGGCTAAATAATATGTAATATTTTTTTGGTTGAAGCAGATTGGAGGTTCGAAGCAGTGAAGAGACTTTGTATTTTTAATTTCTTTCTATTCTCTCTTTAATATCCATCTCGGGAAAACAATTTATTTACAAGCAGATGCAGCGCGGCACCAAAGCAGAAGTAAGAAAGAAGGGATAGGGCGAAACAAATGATCACTAGTCTTATATAAAATGGGATTTCCGGCCACGCGCCAATTCAATAAACGTGGTGACCTTTGGCACTTTTTCAAGGGCACCGAAGGGATCACTTTCATTTGATACGTAGTACTACTGAAAGCGCATTATTTTTACAAGGGAATTAATTAAACCGAAAGTGAAATTGGATCACGAAATAAGATAATATTTTAGAATGAAATTACTATGGGCTAAATTAAGATAAAATCTTAGAAATTAATTAAATTGAAATTAGAATTAAAATATCATTACATATATAGGTAATAAATTTGACTTCGCAACACAACAAAGCAAACTCTAGCGTGTGCGTATATTCGTTGTCTTGGTCTGGCATTAATTTTTAGAGAAGAAGGATGGGAGTAGGGCTTGACGATCCAGATGTCGTTCTCATTATCTGACCACAGAAAAAAAATAAGAAGTTCTTTGCAAAAATCCTTGCCGAAAAAGAACTTAAATATAAGTAAATTTAACCAAATTTAAACCATTTTTTAGGAGTAATCTCTACTAATGAGATTCATCACTTGTAACAAAACCATGTGTCAAGTTCTATTTATTTAGGTCGGTGCGTTTTGGGGCATCATGGTCACATTCTCACAAATATACAAACAGACATCCAACCATTTGACGGATTGGGCTCAAAATCTAATGTAAATCCATAATTTCAAAGATAAATCTATATGATTACTTTCATTTGACTAAGTGTCTGCAATTTTGTGTTATTGCGATGACCCGGCCATGAGCGAGTGAGCAGAAATTCAATCGATGAATTTCGATCAATATTTGTACAATTATAAAGATTAAGCGGAAAAAAAAAACCTTATTAAAATTTATGTTTGTAGCTTAATGGGGTTTTTTTGTAGCATTGATAGACAAACAAACAAATTGACACATCTTTGAAAATTTGTTTTTGGTATCAAGGAAGTCTGAAATTTGGGTTCTCATGAAACTCAAGATTTCACTAATTTTTCTTCATATATGGGAAAATCTCAATAAAACAGATCAAATGTAAAACCCATCGAAAGAGAATCTGCAAGATTGTCATGTTTTTGTTTGTTGGATTTTTTCGTTGACTAATTTGGTCCAAAATCTGAAATGGATCTAACACATGTAGTTTTAAAAAGTAGCATGCGAAATTTAATTAATCTAGGAAGATGCGTTTCTCAATTATCGCTTTCACACATACTGATTTTACAGATCGACCTAGAATCAACCTATTGATGGAGATGGTCCAAAATTTACGCGAATTTATATTTCAAAAACTATACGCCAAATTTCAATCAGCCAACTCATCGCGTTTTTGTATTATTATGCTCACAGACAGACATAAAAGCAAACGTATTTGCGAATTGTCGAGATCTTTTGGATATTTATCAAAATCTCAAGGTCGAGTTTTGTGACGATTACAATGGCATATTTGGTATACAAAAAATAAATAAGTAAAAAAAGAAAAAGAAAAAAAAGAAATGAGATATCAGACTAGACAATTTAATCAATAGTATTTATTTCATCAAAATCTCACATATACATAATACATTTTCTGTAATAATTCCAAAACAAAAAAAGTAGAAATAAGGATCAAAGAAAAAATAATTTCAAAATCAGCATAAAGTTAAAATTGCTTTTTTAGAATTAATTAATTAAGATAAAACTATTTTATTTCATTTTGAGTGCGAGGTACTTAGTTGTTTTACATTTAATTAATTTTATGTAAAATTTATTTACATCTTTTAGTATATTAGACATTTACTTAATGATTAAATTATGCATAATTACTCTTAAAAACTTCTAATTACAAATGAAGCAGTTATTCTTCCCCCTTCATAAGAGGGTTCATGTTTTATTAGAAAATAATAGCTTCTTGATGTAGGTAGTGTGAATTAAAACCCATTTCTTCTCTGGAAATGTAAGAAAATAAACACAAATTGCAAAACCTCTATCAAAGTCTATAACCTATAATCTCTGCTTTATTTCATGCTTGAAAGATTTCGGAAACATTTAGCCATGAAAGGCACACGCATAAGAGTTTGTATCAAAAATCGTAAACATTACTTCTACAAAAAAATCTAATTGCACGTGTTGACTAAACAACAATTCTTTGAAGTGTAAATAAAGTTACTTCATATTTTTTTTCACCTGAGTTTTTATTTTGCCAAACATATTATATCGTTTTTAGAGATTAATTAATCTTCGTTTGCCAAGGCATTCCAAGTAAAACCATTTAGTCGTAAATCACGATCCAGAAGTGCCAAAAGGAAAGATTCGAGGACGCTTCTGAAAAAACAAAAGAGGAAATGAAGCTTAGCAGCTTAGAGCAGAGCAAAATGGAAATAAGTGTTCGTCCTCAAAAACAGCAACCCTCATCGATAGCATCGGAAGGTCAAATTATCGATAAAAGATATTGATTTGGAATAGGTGAAGCTGAAAGTTGGCCATCGAGAAGAAAAAAAAAGTTAGGAATCACATGAACGGCCCAAGAGGTCGAAAAAGCGACTAGAAGCAGCTAAAATTTAATGGAATAGTTATTTTTGTCGAGTGTTCGAATTTTCTTTTCTGATCCAGAATTTTCTTGTGCAGTTTATTAAATTATTAACCTTTTGTACGAATTAAAATTATTGTATGTATTGAGATATTTTAAATAGATAAAATATGAAATTGTATCAAACGAAGTATGAAGCTTGATTCATCCATTTTATTCACGTATGTTTAGATTTACTGCCATTAAGAGGTCGGAAAAACGATTTAAAACGTTTGAAACAATAAAAAGACAATTAAATGGAATTTTTATTTTAATTGAGTATTCTAATTTTTCTGTTCTGGAATTATAATAGCTGCACGAATGCACGAATTATAATAGCTGTAAGTTGTCAAAATATGTTAAAATGAATAAATTACTAATGTTATCCAATAAGAAAGAAAGCAAAGCATTAGATGGCTTATTCTACTAGATTTAAGATTTATATTATAAATCTAACTTAAAAATTATTTATTTTCCAGAATCATTACTAGATCATGGCTGCATTAGAAGAGATATCACTCATGGCAATTGAAAAAAGTGGGAAATAAATCGAATATTACTTCGATCAAATATTCAGATTCTAGTTTCTTTTACGCTAAGTATTCATAAAGTTACAATAGTTGAGTTAAAATAATCTGGAATATATAAAACAGAAAGAATACAGTAAAAAAATTAGAGAAATTGATACCTATGATTTGTTTCTTTTAAATATTGTATTTTAAACCTAATTTAAAATTTACCTATTCTTTCTGTACCACAGTTGACTCATCACTATTTTAGAAGCAATACTGCATAAAGTATTTCTTTGAATCTTTTTATCAATTTGAATACGGTACACCTTGGATTGGCATCTTCATAAAGGGACCCGGAAGCAGAATAATCTTTAAAAGACCTATAATAATTTTTCAAAGATAAAAATAAAATGATTCAAAATGAACATTAAACAAATTTGATTACAAATGAATTTGTTTAAATATGTTTATCCCTTATTGGATGACTTTTGTAAGATAGGACATAAAATTGTTACTGTATCCGCGATGCGTAGCATTAAAATTAGAAAGTTTCACAATTTTTGTACTTTGTCCAATACATAGTAAAGAGAAAGTTTAGTAATCACCAAAAAATTCAAACTCGAGATTCTGACGAATCTCCATGTTTCAGTCCTTCCTGAGTTCGAAAAGCAGAATTTTAGAAACTGTCCGTCCATCTGTCTGTCTGCGAAAAAGATAATTTAAAAACGCTTTGATCTAGAAGGTTGAAATTCTGTATACGGTCTTTATATCAAATTTGCAGATTTCTATCAAATTTTGAGTAAAATCTGTTCTGAGGATGTCTGTCTGTCCGATATTTGAATATAAATTAACTTGATAGATACAAAACGAAGACAGCTAGATAGATAAGATTCGGTATACAAATTTAACATCTGTAGTGTAGACACATGTCAGAATTTGAGACGAAACCAACTACGGGTAGACTGTCTATCGATCTTTACTTACAGAAACATGTAGACGCGATAATTCAGAAATGTAGTGACTTAAATATGTCAAATTTGGTATAGGATTTTGTAATTACAAGTGCAATTTTGTGTCAAATTTTGATTTCAGTCGGTTGAGAAAAACGTATCTAAAACATAAATTCAATTTTCGGATACTGTTAACAGATTCCAGGGATTAATCGCCACGGATGACAATCACTCGCCAAGGATGACACGATAAATTCATTTAAAATGCTAAATTCACGTCAATATTTCGTAACTATTGTAAGCCAATACCATGTAAGGCATTTTCTGGCATGACAAGTATATTAGAGTGTATACGAGAAAGTTTTGGGGAGACCACTTAAGCTGATTTGCATTTAAAATTATCAAATATTTAGCACCAGCGAGAGATATCCTGTTTTCCAACATGTCTTCATTTGCTTCTATTGCATGATCCTCGAAATTTTTCTCCACACCCACTATGGAATTATAATTCAAAATTTTTCTTCTGAAATCGCCAATGAAGTATCATAGAAGGCTCTCAATTATTGTAGGGACAGCAAGACTGGCCATACCGTAAGGTCATCGGAGATTTTACAATTGTACTTTTGTCTCACCCTCGTGCAGAACCTTATTTTACCGTAATGAAATTTATGATACAGTCTCACCAGAAAACTTTCATTAGTACCGTTAAATATGCTCATGTTATGAAATTTTTCATTTTTAAAGGAGAAGAAAAAAAAGAGAGTGAGAGAGAAAAAAAAACAAATTAAATGTTTAAATCTTGATGGCCATGAAGGCTGTCCTCAGATCATGAAACCCGAGTGCATTGTATCCGTTGCAATTTCCAAATGGCCTCAAAATACTTATGCGGTGCATTTTTCAAAACTGGCTTTGGAACCCTTCTTTCTGGGCAGCGATGCATTTTAATTCTGTCAACCACAACACCACTAATGAATTCACACATCAAACATCTTTCTTAAAAATAATTTTTACATCATGATTTCGAATGAATATTTTTAAAGACAAAAATATATATATCAAGTTTTCTAAACCTGATCACAAGCCTATCAGAGAAGATTTAGATATTTTTCGGGCTTAAGCAATGCATACTATGAGACATTCTCTTTAATAAACTCTCAATATATTAGTTACAATTCAACTAACATATAGTAATCATTTAATTTGGGGTGATTTTTTTTTTCTTTTCCATATACGAAGTATACAAATAGCAACCATTGTATCGTCAAAAAATTTGACCTTGAACATTTGAAATCTTTGCGTTTCAGACTTCTTTGAGTTCGAAAAATATTTTTTGGCATCTAGTATGTCGGCCTGTGATAAAAATAGCCCATAAGTACTTTGAGCTAGGAGAATGAAATTTGGTATATGGACTTCAGATCACATTTGAAGATTCCTAGCAAGTTTTGAAAGAAATCCATTCAGAGTATGTTTATTTATCCGTCTTCCCAAGGTGTAGAAGAATTAGATAGTGTCAAAACTTATTTATTTAGCGTAAAGCGCTAAATAAATAAGTTTTGATACACAATTTCAATATCTAAAGTAGAGATCCATAACAAATTTAGAATCAAATTCATCGACAAATTAACCGTGTGTCAATCTATATGTGTATGCATGTAATTTAGATAACTGAAATTCGGCACCTGCTCTTTTTATGAAAACTGCTGTTCTGTGTCACATTTTGATTTGATGGTTAAAGGATTCCAAAAATGTGTGTTTTGGTGTTCTTCTCTATACTTCAAAGAAGAAAAAGGCTCATACGCGGGACCCTGAAAATAAAAATCTAAGCATTTGTGGCGATCACGCTCTTTTGCTCAAAAACTATAATTTTTCTGCTGAGGGAGGAGAGAAAATACCTTCATTAGACAGTATTCAAAAAAGCTATGGAGAGAAGCTTCTGGTTTATTTTAGCAACTTTGTGAAAATGTATGTTTTTTATTTATTTATTCTTGATGATTTATGACTGTGTGATCATTTCACACAATATTTTATAAATAGACGTATGATGTTTATAAATAAATATAATTTTTTTATTGACCTCAGTCAGTCTGTAAGCATGTAAACGTGACAACTCAAAAACGCAATGATTTAAATAAAATAAAATTTGGTGTGTGATTTTGTGACTACAGTTATAGTTCTGTTTCAAATGTTGGTTTTAGCCAGTTAGGGAAAAGGCATCTGAAACACAAATTCGATTTTCAGAAATTATTAGCCGTATGCCAGTGATTAATCGTTGAAAAAACTCGCCAAGTATCATGCAACAGATTCAGTAAAACTGCTAAGTTCAATCCAAAGATTAATATTTCGCCAATTGTACGCCAATGCCATCAAGTCGTTCTCTGCTTTACATAAAATCTACATATTTTTTCAAGAGGCAGGAGATAATACTTTGATTAGACAGCAGGCGAGAAAGTTTTGGGCTCACCACTTCGATTGGTTCCTTTACTTGTAGTTTTTGGGTTGAAAATCATCTTTAACATTCAAATATAATACCCGATTCTAGTTTGTTGAGTATGAGCAAAACAAAAATAAAAGGAGCTTTTTTTTCCTCGCATACTAAGTATTTATAAATATAAAGTGGTGAAATACATGACACAAAAATATTTTTCATTATTTATTTGCGAATGGCAACAATCAAATATAAAACAAATAATCATGAGAATTTCAGACTGCTTCGTTGAACGTTTTCACAGCTTCATTGAATTCAATGCTTCGTTTAGCTAATTAATGGAGCTGCAACATATTATTCGAATTGTCCTGGAGATGTTTCGCCGTGTCACCTAAATGCACCTTAAATCAGAGGAAAGAAGATATAAAAAAAAAATCAAGAAACAGGCTTCAAAGAGTTTAATCGAGAGCAAAAGTAGACTTAACTATCTCCAAATTAATTAAATACCCAAAATAATTATCTTACAAAAATAGCCTTTGTACTATCTTACTTTTTTTAAACTGATATTCGTAAAAATTGCCTTGGTACTTATTGGTTGTTATGGCGACCAAAAAGCGCCAAGGAAAAATTTTGCCAATTTGGCAATTTCAATCGTCAAATTATATAGATGTCATTTGCATGTTCAAAATTTTTCATAATAAATAATAATGCACTCAAGTATATTTTTATATTTTGGTGAAATTTTTCCTGAAGCTTTTAGGTCGCCATTAAAACCGAATTTTACCATTTCCTCTTTAATTATATCATTTTCCTTTCTGTAGAATTTTTATCTTTATTTTAATGTTTTTAAATGTTACGATAGAATTCAAACACATTCATCAAAAATGTTTTTAACAGTATTAAATCCGTAGTGGGATTTTCACTTCTGCTTTTATTTCGCAATTTGTCAACTTTTAATTTGCAGTAATCTGATTCAATGGAATTCATGTTTTTCAGTTGTATCAAACAATAAAGTGAAATGTTTTTTAATGCATTCTATAAATTATGCAAGAAGCTAAAGCATCAATAGTCTGGACGAAAACATCTATCACTAGTAGAAAAATAATGTAATCGACAAAAAATTCAACCTGGAGATTTTGACGATTCTCTACATTTCAAACCTCTCTCAGTTCAAAAAACGTATTTTTGACATTATGCTGAAGCATTGTGATAGAGATAACTCAAAAATGTTTTGAGCTAAACCAATGAAATTAAATATGTGGACCTTTGTTGATTTCTATCAAATTTTAAAAGTAATTCATTCAGAAAAGTCTGTTTATGTGGCTGTTGAAATACAAGTGAATTCTATAATTTCGAATGTAAAGAGCTAGAAAAATAAAATTTAGTACACAGGTTAATATCTAAATTGTAACTTTCTATCGAATTTTGAATGAAATCTTTCAAAGTTTTAACCATCTTTTGGTCTGTGCTTTCGCGCGCATGTAAACGAAATGACTTTTAAAAAAATCAAATTCATTATGCGATTTTGTGACTATAATTGTAGTTTCCTATAAAATTTTGTCGAAAATCAGACTTTAAACTACATATTCTTGGGATAGGTTCAGTAAGAATACTTATTTCATTCTTTAGAGAAGAACGTGAAGTCGAATCTTTTCACTATTAAACATTTTGTACATTGTCAAACACGAAAGCGCAGATTTAAAATAATTTAAGGATTATTGAGAGTGCCTTTTGATAAGTCTTTTATCCTTCAAGCTTTTCTCCTCTATTAATAAACCCAACTCCTCTTCTATCAATGTAAAGAGTTCTAGAATCCTTTTATTAAATCAGTTAGTTTATTACACAGGTTAATTATTAGTTTATTAAATCAGTTAGTTATTCAGTTAGTTGTATAATATCCCTTCCTTTTTTTCAGATTGCTCATTAAATTCAGATTTTTTTTTTTTCAAATATCAACTTTTAAAAGTGGATTTCAACTTTCGGTGAGAAAGAATGATCAAATTTGAATTGTTACGGGACTCTTTGATCTGCTTTTGAATGTTCCAACTATGTTTGACTATCTGCGATATGATTTGCTCATCAATCAAAAGACAAGGCGGGAAATCTTTATTGCTTAAAATGTCTGCAAATAATCAGGCTAAAATTTTTTAATAAGTTTTTGCTAATACTTCTCAGTTTTATTAGATTTATAAAAGATGAGTTACATGAGCAATAACAATAACTTTCACGATAAAGACATCTAGACCTCTAAGAACGCCAAATCTTTGATGGATCTTTTGTCAGAAACAGGGCCGTATTGAGACCTATTGAATGTCTTAGGCAATATAAATCTCGGGTTCCATTAGCTCTACCCCAAGTTAATAGAAGTTGGGGTAGAGCTCGTTAATACATCTAGTTAATAGAAGTTGAGATGGGGCTTCCATTAATTATATGTAGTTTTAAGTACTAAGTTTTGACAAATTGAAAGAACAAAAATTTAATATCCAGTTATTTTCAAGAAATTAAAGCATCTCGTCTATGAAAAAAATCAAATTTATACTTCAAAAAATAATTTTAAACACGGTGGTTACAAAAAATGAAAAAAAGAAAAAAACTTTGTAACATTAGCTTAATACTATTTAGTTACAGATACTATTTAGCACAAAATTATAAAACAATAAATCTTGTTAAAACTATAAAATAATGTAATATAAAATTTCCAAAAGGTGATTTGCTAGAAATGCTATCAAGAATAATCCACAATTTCAATGGTACTTTTTTATTTGAACAAATTCGAGTATGCTGCATTTAAAAATAATTTTCTATGAAAAAAACCGCAAGAATTGATTCCTCGAAGACTCCAAGTTTGCAGTTGCCTACTTTGCCTATTTATTAATCCAGCTTTTGCCTGATTTTAAAATTCGGTATTATTCATAATATTGTGTCTAGCCAAAACAATCTTTGTAACAAGCTTGTTTCAAATCTAAAAAAGTATGAGTTGTTGCCTAACAAAATTTCACTCAAATTCATTTTACTTCCATTTTCGAAATGCAAAAAATCGGCAAATACTCTATGAACTGGCTCAGCATACCACTAATAAAACAATGAGAATATGAAAAGGCTTTCAGGAATAAAGATAATGCTCAAAGTTATCGATATTTGTATAACATCGTGATTTAGGGATTGATAAGGGAAAGCGTTCAAGTTTTAATTTTGACGCTCGATTTCTTTTTACACATCTTCATAAATTATAAAAAAATATTAAAAATCAATAATTTTGTATCAAATTAGATATGATATTAAATATTGAATTTAAATTTGTAACACTAAAAATTGAAATATTAGTAGTGGACAAAGAAACCTTTATACGGAGATAACAGTGCTTGAGTGAAGCACAACTACTTGGATGAGAAATGACCTTAGTCAGTATACAAGTTTTTACTTTCCACAGGGAATGTCGTAAAGTTGTCATCGATGATGGGACGTACCTGCTTAGTTAAATATCTGTATATTGGTCGGTAATGACTCATAATAGACTACGCATTCAAATTACAAATTGTGGAATTTAACCATTCAGATTTACCTAACCACTCGGATCTAACTATATATAATGTGAATAGCACCACATCTCTAGATATGAAATTCTTATATCCCAAATTGCAGAGTCAGATAAGAATGAGAATACTCAAATTTTGTATCTCAATTAGTAAAAGATGCTACACTTTATTTCCCTAATTTTGTCGATATTCTGAATGCCATGTAATATCGTAAAATTATTGCAACAATATTGCTGGGATTACGTGCTATAATAAAGAAGTAGGGGGAAAGTATATTTGAATGGGTGGCAATAATTACATTCCATTCCTCTTAAAGAATACAGAAATCGCTTTTTTTATCGACACTATATATTTTTTCAATTTACTCTGATCAAAAACTATCTTCATTTCAATTTATGAAATTATGACAAACTATTTCAAATTTCGCTGCACCAAATTAAAAGTCATATGTTTCTACGTACATAAGAATATATATATATATATATATATATATATATATATATATATATATATATATATATTACTTCTTGAAAGTAAATTGCAAGCCACTTTGAAACTCTTACAATTAAGTTATGCTAAATTGAAACAAAATTTATCGAATTAAAAGAGAGAGAGAAAACCTTTTGAAATCAATTCTGTAAAATTAAATTTTAAAAATTTCCTTTTAATTCTACATGAAAAGTATTTTTACATTTTTTGAAGGAAAGAAAAAAAATTATGTGGTGTAAATGTTTATTTTTATTTTATTTTGGTGAATCAAATAAAAAAAAAACCCTAATATTCCGATTTGTAAAATATCAAAATGATTCTTTCATAGCTCTGCTCTGTTGTGCTGCCATCTAGCAGCTAAAGTTGCACTTAATCAAATTAAAATTCGTGCTATTTATTCCATTTTCCTTATTTCTTGTTAAATTATTTCTAAATTAATCGAAAATATATTTTATAAAAATCATGAAATATATTTTAAATTGGCCGTCTTTAGAGACCAACTGGTTTACCGAGAATATTGGTTATATTCAATTCCAGATAAATCTTTAATATATAAATGTGTATATTCATGCTACAGCCAAATTATTTAAAGCATTGTTATTTTAATTGTCTTTCTTATGTTCTTTTCAGTATGCATACGAACGTTTCTTATGGAGACTAACTCCATGATATCCTAGCGCTATCTAAAAAGTAAATGTGCGTTTCATCTATTTTTTTTAAGTCAAACCTCAGTAAAAAAATTTTAGGATTATTAAATTAATATCTGAAAGAATCCATTTTTCTTCTAAATTTTGAGATGATATAAAATTTACTTTTGTACAATAATATTTTCGGAGAATTATTACTGAAAAACGGAAATTTTCAGCCTATTTTTCAATTAATTAAAATTTCAAAACATCGCTCCGAATTGCACATATTCATCCTTCAAAGCATATATATGCCAAAACGCAAATGTGGGCCAAACGATCTGATCTGTAGAGGTAGTTTGTCCCAGTACGTGCACACATACATGCATCTATCTTTATTATGAGTAGAGAGGAATTGTGCGACTATTTTAATAATGCTAATAAATAATAAAAATTAAGTATCTAAATTTGAATTAAAAATTTTAATTAATGTGTTAGGGAAGTTTTCAATGTATAAAAAGTAATTAATTTAATATCATTATTGTAGATTGGCGAAATGCATTTAAAATTCTGATTTGAAAAAGTTTAAATAGCAATTAAAAATTTTGAAAGTTAATCTTTTCAGATTTTAATATAATAGATTATATATACTCAAAGAAAATAGCTTTAATTCATAACTTCGAGTTTCATAATTCTGATGAACAATCTAAACTTTGCCATCTCGAATTTTCCATACAATGATTGTGAAAACGTGATTGATATGAGTAAATTCAACTGGAATGATTATTTGTCACGTGAGTTATTTTAGAAGTCAAGTTAAACAAAGGTAAAAAATGAACATTCAATGTTTGGAATGATTATCCATTAACAAATAAAGGTGATACATCAGATAAATCAATTCCAAAATGTGACGACGAAAAATATCGTTCTCCTGTTTTCCTTTCCGATTAATAACTTCTACCTGAACAGCTGAAACAGCTGCTGTTGACGCCATTCTTTATGATTCAGTTCTATAATTACATTACTCTTGTATAGATTTTTCCGCCAATCCTTGAACATTTTCTTCATATTTTAAGTAAGATAAATACACTTTTGAATGTCTTATCTTTTGAAAATTCCACTACATAGAACGCAACTTTATTGCAATTTGTACGTAGGATTTTAAAGTGTTAATATGCACCCTATTGGCAGAGAAAATTTCAAATCACCGAATGATCAGATAAAAATCATGCTTTGAAAAAAATCTAACCTCTTGCCTGGAACATCGTAGCATGATAATATTTTAGGCTTGATTCGTCTGCCTTGCTTGCATCAGTTAATTAATTCTGTTTGTAAGAATTTGAATATCAAGCAATTTACCGGAGAATAAAAATATTTTTCTGTCTGTGGAATAAAAAATTCTTTATAATGTTATTTTCTCTCTTTATTTTTTAATGAATAAGTCTTCTCATAAGCAATTTATAAAGAGTATTCTCTCCTAAAATCATTATCGCTTTGATTAGTAAGAGCACATATGAGAATTTGGAATTTAGAGGAGGTTGCTCTATGATCATAAAATTGATTATCGTGCTCTGCACAACAATTATATATTATTAAAATTACGCAATAATGTAAAATTACCGATCAAAAAATGAACATCTGAGCCAAACATCCAACTGAAATTAAACACCATCTAAAAATATAAAACGCTTATATACATACAAAGTTAAGTGGAATTTGCAAATTGTCATTTTTCCATCACTAACTCGAAGTTTTAAAATCTTGCCTAGAATGGTAAATTTGAAACAAAGCTTTTAGGAATTCGAAAAAATGCAAAAAATGAGTTGAGCATTTTTGATTATAAGTCAAAATCGTCAAAAGCGAGAAGTTAGAGCAAATTAAAATGGTAAGGAACCATTTATAAGCAGATACTGTCATAATGAAATTAAATGAAAAACGACTAATGCGTTTCTATGCTCTATGCGAAATTTCTGAACTACAGGAGTATCACCAGTTTTCCTCGCCAATTGTTTTCGCCACTTTAAAGTATAGCTAGCCACACCAAATGCTTTATCATTATATCTCAAGCATAATTTCAAATAATATAATAAAAATAACTTGATATTGTTCGTAATAAGATATAGCTCATCAGACTGATTTGAAAAAATAATCTTATTAATTCTGTGATGATTTCGTCTGTGATGATTATTTCAATGTTATTAACGATATCTCAATCAATTACAATGAAATATAAGGAAAAAGAAACCAAATCAATTTTGATTTTAAATACAATAAAATTGATATTTTTGCTTTCTAATATTTACATGTATCTTTCTCTTCTACCAGAAAATTTTAAATTTAAAAATTTTTGATTTAGTTTTTTTAGTAATTGATGAAAAATTAATGTCAGAAATTTTATGCATTTTAAATCATTAAACTTTACTTTTAGTAATGAATGTATTTATAATCTTTTATTACTAACAGAAATACAAAATCATATGGTGAGCAAATGAAAGTAGCTGAGATCATACAGTGATAAAAAAAAAAAAAATTACAACAGTAATTCTTGGAGTTAGTTGAGGAAAGCGAGTTGAAGATGTAAATCCGTAGCAAGCATTATTTATCTTGAAATTATCAAGAAGCTTTATTTACTCAACATTAATATTTTCTGTATTAAAAGTAAATTTATACATAAATGAACATACTAATTTAACTAAGTTTCTAAACTGAAATTATTTGGTGTAACGCTTTTTTTTTTGTACTAATGTTATGCACTAAAATTTATGATCAAATCAATTAGAAACATCATAGACAAGAGCAGATTTCAGAAAAGGAAAAGCCGTTAGCTTCCTTCCACATGATGGAGTTAAAATTTTATTTCTTGAGCTTGCTAAGGTTAATAATAACTTAAATGGAGTTACTTGTACTAACAACTAGTTTGTTTTTTGGTAACAGATAAGAAAATTGTAATGATGACTTCCACATACTTGCAGCAAAATTTTGAGCATAATTATAAACTTAAAATTGATAAATTAAGTTAAATGTATTATTGTATATATTACTAGAAATGGTAAAATTTCGGTTGCAATGTAATTATATATTTTTGTAATCTATGTCGTAGATTACCATAAAAATTTATATTACCCTGATTTAATTCTTGCTACATTTTTAAATGAAATGTGCAGAACATTAATCAGGAATTCATGAACTGATAGACTGCTGAACTGTTTCGCAGTCTATCAGTTCATGAATTCCTGATCACTAGAAATGGTATTATTCCTGATTACTAGAAATGGTAAAATTTCGGTTGCAATGTAATTATATATTTTTGTAATCTATGTCTTAGATTACCATAAAAATTTAAATTACCCTGATTTAATTCTTGCTACATTTTTAAATGAAATGTGCAGAACATTAATCAGGAATTCATGAACTGATAGACTGCTGAACTGTTTCGCAGATTTTTGCTCATCTAAATTTTATTTTTCATAAAACAGAAATCTTTCAGACTGTAGAAACTTCTTATGTTACAAAATTCAAATCTCAAAAGCTATATGTATATTCTTAAAAACTTCGAGGCAGTTGTATAAAGGAAAAAAAAAAATGCCTAACTATTGAAAATTGAAGTAAAAACAAATTTATTGTTTGTGCAGGTACAAATTTTCTACGTTTTTCTTACTGTTTTTGCTAGCATATGAAGAAAAAATTGTAATATTTAAAAATAAATTGATATTTTGAGATAAATCTCCATGAAACCTTCTAGAATTTAGAAAAAAATTCTAGAAAATCTTTCAATTATATCACCGAGAATTTATATACAAGAAATGCGAACGAGTGAGGAAAAATTCACTATTTAAAAATATATATACATTTAAAATTATTTTTTAAAAATATATAAAATGTAGAAATATGAATGTACTGAAATCAATTTGACATCAGTGGAAAACTGTTTTTTTTATATATATATAATTTTATATTGGAGAGTAAAAATGTTTTGTTTATTAATACATATTAGGTTATTGAAAAAAAATTAAATTCTAGATTGATTATTAATTAAAAATGCAATTAAAACACCTTCTTAATGAGTACTTATTGTCCTGTAGCATTGTAACTCTACGTTCAACGGTCTGCTCTGTGGACCGTTTTCAAGAGTCTTTTTTTTGGGGGGGGGGATTATGCATTTCATATGACGCATCACATATTTTACAAATGTTATATAACCTAATAAGATTATCATGTCAAAAAAAATTGGAAGTACATTTATTTGCTTACAAATCTCTGATTGCATACAATAACTTGAAATTATAATGTTAAACATCTGCCATTTTGTTAAATGGTTTGTTTGCTGCTTGTCCGTATACCTACGAATGCTATAATTGAAAATCTCAAAAAGCTGACTAAATTTGAATTTAGCATATAGTTTTACCCAAGAAATTTAGACCCGAATTAAATTTTGTTATAAATCCATCAAATTTAGTACCGTATTATTAAATAGGTGAAATAGGAAATTGTTGAGCACTCCCACTACTTAAGAGGGCCCCAAGGTTTTGATATTTTTAGCGATATTTTGAAAGTTATTTAATTATATAGTTTCATTTAATTATGCAGGCCTTGCAATCGAAGTTATTCAAATTAAAATAAAATATTGTTTAAATAAATTTTGGAACATTATTTTAGTAATATTCCCAATTACTATCTGTATATTATATATCATGCTATTTAATAATTCTAAAATATTTGGAACTTCTTAATTTAAAAAAAAAGTTCTTATTTTTTTAATCATATTTATGTCTAGTTGTATCTTATTTATATTTAGTTGTATCTAGTAGTATTATATTTAGTTTTACTTTTAAACGTGCAATCTTTTCAAATGCTAAGTATTGAAACCACTTTTTAGAAAGTGATTCAAGATTAAACATTTTAAAATTACTCTTTACCAAAAGCTTTTAGTAAGATTGCTGTTTCCGACTCAAACCTACCATATAAAAATTAATATACATTTAAAAATTATACTACGTTTAAAAATATAAGGTTTTAAGAAAGGAAAATGGGGTCTAGAGACTGACATTGCTTTAGAGTCCCTAAAAGATTTTATACGATCAGGATCAAATAGTATCTATAATTTTAAATAAGTGTTTCTTTGCAATCCCTACAAAAAGGAAATTTCGTATATGTTCCTGTCACCAAAGGTACAGATATGAAAGATATGTTTTATGGATCTATTTAAAATTTTGGATTTAACAAGTAGCAGGGAAAAGTTTCATGAGACCCTCTGGCAGCTCTTCCATACCATTTGAAGAAAGAAACACACCGTATTGCCGACGGATATTAAAAGTAAAGAGAAGAACCTTTTCGACTTTTTACTTTCTTCTACAGTACTTTTTGTAGTACAGCGAAAGTATAATTGTCAAAAAAATTGAACTCGAAATTTCGACGTATCTCCACGTTTTAAACATCTCCCGAGTTCAAAAATCATATTTTTGCAAAATGTCCGTCTATGAGGCAAAGATAACTTAAAAACGCTTTGAGTTAGATGGATGAAAGTTGGCTTAAAGGCTTAGATCTAAATTTATAGCTATCAAATTTAGAGCTAAATCTATTTAGTGGAAGTCTGTCTGTCCGATTGTTTGAATATAAATTATCACGATGACTAGAAACCGAAAATAGCTATGTAGATAAAATTTGGTACAAAAATTCAACGGTTCAAAAGTATAGACACCTATAAAATTTTATATCTAGGAGTTAATCATCTGTTGGGCTCCTCGAAGCAAAAAATGCTGAACCATTTTATTATCTTTCCAACATTGGCCGGCATTCAAAACATGGAACAACATCGTGGGAATATCGTACAACATCTTGTGCTAATAGGGTCTGTGCTTTTTGGAATCAAGTAAACGGGATGATTAAAAACGCAACTACTTAAACATGTCAAATTTAATACGTCATAATGTAGTAATACGTATAAATGCAGTTTTATGTCAAATTTTTGTATCAGTTGGTTGGTAAGAATGCACCTGAAACTTGACAGATTCAGTAAAGAGGCTGAATTCATGACAAAGATTAATATTTCTTAGCTATTGTACGCAAGTGCCATGCAAGGGGTTCACTGGGATAACACTTTTATTAGAGAGCATGTGAGGAAATTTTGTAGAGACCACTCCCGTTGATTGGTTGTTTATTTGCCTTTATGAGATTGTCATATGAAACTACTTCACAATCTCAATAGTTGTCCGTTTTGATATTAATTTAATAATTAAAGATTGAAAAAAATCATTCATGTTTTTATAAATACTGTTTTCTTTTACTTTCAGTGGGATTGGTTCTCATCATATACTGCTATTATTGACTTGCTTATCCATTTCAATTATAAATGTGCATTTAAGGAATTACACATGTTATTTTTTGAGATTCAATACACACTATTACATTTTGCATACGGTTGTTTAGATAAAACTAACCTTCTTGTTGTTCTTGTATGATATTAATTCAATATCAGTTCACTTTAAATAGCATTTAACTGTAACTGTCAGTATGATTCAATCACTGGTTTGTTTTCAACATTCCGACTTGTTTGTTGCAGACGAACTTTCCGCGTAAACAAGTTGATTTCAGTTTACGTTGTAGAAGCTGTGTTTTAACGTGTTTGATAGAGCTGCGTTATTTTCGTTAGTTTTTGAGTTTTAAACCGAGCTTAAACCACCAATAAATATATCTGGATCGAAATTCTGTTGAAAATTTGGGTAGGAGCATTATTGAAACTTCTTTTTGTATTGCATCATACCAAATAGAATGACAAGTTTGCTTACTGTGCTCAGGATATCATCTAAAAGATGCGTTCGTAGCGGTTTTGAAATTAGAAGACATTTTCATAATCGGAATAGGATTTCTTCGATCCATACTCTTCAAGATCGTAGAAATGAACAAGAAAATTTTGATACGTTAGGGACATGGGACAACAGAATAGATTTACCTCTTCTTCTCCAAGCCAGTATAAAACATGGAAAACCTATTCCAAAGATATCTATCGAAAATGTAGGAACTGCTAGTGTGATAGGAAGAAGAACAACAAATGAAGACAGATTAAGGTATATTTATTTATTAAAACTTTACATTTTTTTTTTGGAAACTAATATTAAAATTGAGATAAGTATATAAGTTTGGAAAGCATTGTAAAACAAACTAAATATGTGTATTTAATATGTGACACTGCACAGCATGTCTATAAAGCTTATGTATAATTTTAAATAGTTGTAATTTTGTAAAAAAGCATATGCAAATGAATATCCAATAAAAGAATTGGAAATCTCTTATATTTTTTTTCTTTCTGGATTTTATTTTTAGAAATTTAATTTAAATTACTTATATTTCAGATATGCTGTTGACTAATGATTACAATCAAAGATAATTAATATTCTTAGATTAGCCTATTTAAAATATTTCATTCACTTGCATATAAATTCTTGTGTGGTTTTCTTTCTTGTATTTTGTTCAAAAATCTTATCAGAATAATAAATGTAAATTTTAATGAATCAATTGAGCTATCATAGTATAGTAGTTTATTTCCTGTTTTAGTAATGTCATAGTTAATAATGATTTTGACAAGTAATTTTTAAGTTTCCAAAAAACAAATCAATCAAAATTTTCTGTGCCTTGTTTAAATTCTATCCATCACATATGTTGAGAAACTTTTCATTATTTTGCACTGTACAGGCATTTAATAATCCTCTTGTATAAAAACATGTGAAGTGATAATGCTATATATTGTTTTGTACATCTGTCATTTTTTAAAATCTTTCCAACAAGATTGTAAAGAGAAAAATATAGTACACTCTTGTAAGTGGATTCATGTTTGTAGATTTTCTTTTTAAGCAATGTAGCTAATTTATTTTAGTATAAAACAGATTGTCTTACCAGTAATTTATATTTTATTTTTAATTCTTTATTATACATGTTATATTTTTGGGATGTGAAAATATAAATTAATTTTTATTGTTATTAATAATTGCACTGTTGTAAATTTTATATTAATAGGATGCATAGTGTCATTTAAAGGCCTTGAAAACTGCTTATTTTTAATGACCTTTATAAAAAAATCTATAAAAAGCACATATTTTTTTAGAAAATCTTAATGATTGATTTTTTTTCTAAAGATATAAAAAAACAATTACATTTTTCCCATGTCAGAACTGCCTGATTTTATGTGTATAATTTCTTTGTGGTGTCCGAGTTTCCAAAGATGATTAGTTAATGAGAAAACTGAACAGTGAAATTTTTAAAATGAAACAGAAAGCTTTATTTGCATACTTAATGAAATTGACATGATTTTCATATCTTTGATTTGTTTACTTATGTTCTCAGTCTCCTTTTATCTTTCAAAGAATTGAAATATAATATTTTATTTATTTATGTTTTTCTTTCTAAGATTAGTAACAGTAGTATAATAAAGTCCTTTTAGATATTCAGTGAAAGTATTTTTGTATGATTTTTCACAACAAATATGCTATGTATATATATTAATATGTATGAAATAATTCAACTTTAGTATTTACAAAAAAATATTCAGCAATTACTGATGATATTCTATATTTATGTTTTAAAGCTGAATTTTCTCTTAGCTAATTTTGTGAATTTCACCTTGACATATAGTTAGTTCTGTAATCAAATCCACCATATTAATATTAATTCATATTTTTTCTCAAAAAATATTTGAAAAGTTTGTATTTTTTAAGATAAAATTTGATTGCTTACCTAGATTATGTATGTATATAAATTTTAGCTTTTGATATTAAAAGAGCAGATGAGCACTTTATTCTTATAACAAGCCTTTTCGGTTGCTCCCCCTCCCCTTTCCTGCATATATTGTATTGTAACATGAAGAATAGCTTATGCAGAGTATATGCTAAGAATATAACATATTTATTATTATTGTAAATTGCAGTAGTGTTTTTTTTCAGAGTAAAAGAATTACGTCCAGAATTGTTGTACTTTGCTGTATTTGATGGACATGGTGGACCTGAATGTGCCGACTTCTGCTGTGATCATATGGAAGACTACATTATCTATTGGTTAAATCGAGGGGAAACAGATTTACAAACAGTGCTTCAGTATTCTTTTCAAGACATAAATAATGTGTATGCAAGACATATTTTATTCAATTCTACTCGTAAGTATTAATTTTAAGATTGATTTTCATTTATTTTGAAATAATTTTATGGCATTCTATAGTTTTGATTCATTTGTATAGTTTCTTGTTCGAATTTCTTCACAATCCAATTTTTGAAAGTCATTGGAAAAGTTTACATGCTTACAGTTACAAAAATATTTGATAAAGTTCACATGTTTGACTAGGATGACTATTCTAATAAGGAAAAAAGTTTGAGGTTCAACTGAGAATAAGTTTATAAATGTACTTTCATGTGTTACTGTTTAAAATTCCTCACTTATGTTTTATTTCTTAACATTTCAATATTCTTTTCTGTTACTATTATTATTATTATTATTTTCTTCTTTAAAGAAGTGTTCTACTTTTATAACCTTTTTGGTATGGCTTCTTCATAATGGGGGGAAAAAAAAGCTTTTAAATTTTTATTTTTGATTGAAATACTCTTATTTGTCATGAACTTTATGCAATCAAACTACACTTAGACTGTCACTATCTAGCAAAAAGTAGAATCAGTTTTATGGCATTTGTTAATTGGTTCCACTTTTAACTACAGATTTTGTTTGAGAAGCTGTACCTCCATATATAATATAAAAATACTCAATGTTTGTTTTGCCCATACTTGAAGAGTGTCCATGCATTTCTTTGAAGTATAAAATATTTCCTTTGTTGACCTGTCTTTATTTCAGTAATTTACATTAAAATTCCACAATTTAATCTTTTTAACTTTTCAGTTATTATTATTATTATTAGATACATTATTTTATTCATTATATGTTTACTTAAGAATTATAAATTTTTTCAGTATTTTAATTTCCTATTTTCTGCTTTTCTTGCTTATATATATATATTTTACAAATTTAATTTTTTTCATAAATTTGTTTGTCTGCTATAACTAAAATTAAGTCCATAAAACTATTAGACCAAACTGAAGAAAGTAGACCAAGTTATATCTAAGATTTTGACATATTTTATTTAAAAAATTTATTTACTACTGGTTACAGCTTATTTAATTAAAATTAGTGAGATTGTTTTTCTGTAATAATATCTCTTAAAAACTAATTTGTTGTTACAGGAAAAGATGCCTCTCAAGCAGGTACAACAGCTACTGTTTGTCTGTTAAGGAACAGTGTTGAACTGGTAATAGGACATGTTGGAGACAGCAGAGCAGTATTATGTAGGAATGGTGAAACAAAGCGGCTAACTACAGATCATACAGCTGATTTGAAATCAGAAAAGGTATGTATTAAGGAATTTCCATGTGTATTGTTGTTAGTGCTTCAAAAATAAGAAAAGAAAATTGCTACTTTTCTGTTAACTTGGCAATAATTGTAACATGCCACCACCTTTCCACAAATAAACCCTTTATTAAAACATAGTGAATATTAAAGCTTTCAAGTTTGGAAACAATAAAGGGAAAAAAAACTGGAAAACATGTTGATGACAAAATAACTTGGAGAATATAAGTTTCATGATTAATCTCATTACCATTGTCTGTTGATATTGTTCAGTGGTAGTGGGGTGATCATCTGTACACAAGAAGTTATTATCACTATATCAAATGTTTAGTGTGTGCCAATCTTATACATTGCCAAACTATTTTTTGACATATATATATATATATATATATATATATATATATATATATATATATATATATATATGTTGCATAGTTTAAAAGCAAATCTTACTAAAAGAATGTATACATTATATCTATGCTTGCATAACATGGTAAAAGGAATAAAAAAATAAAAATGCAAATGAAACTGAAAATTGCAGCATTAAAAAATAAATGAACATAAACTGAAAAATGCAGTTGGATCAAAATGGACAGTTATTGTCAATCATAAATGTTGTCATGATATGTCACTTTTTTTTCCATGAAAGTGATTTAGACTAAAAGTCTAGTTATCCAAGTGACAACAGAAATTGACAGCAAGAAGATCTACATGACACAATATTGTTTGTTCCTCATTGAAAAATTTTGTAATGTTAATCCTAATATATTAAAAGTTAATGTCATATCAAATTGCATTTTTCAACATTATTAACTAATATATTTCTAAAGATTTAAGGCATACATTGCAAACATCGTTGCTGCACATTGCAATAGGTTATAGCCTATTAGTCTTCAATAGCATTTACTGTTAAATTGTTCTGCTAAAATGTGCTGCTACAATACCTTTTGTGAATACTCTGTGTGCTACTATCTTCTATCAGGAACTTCATGTAAAGTTGAATATTTAGGCACTTTAGATAGCTGCATTTTTTTATACACTTTTGCTGCTATTTAAGAAATACTAAAATATGAAGAGGGAAAAATCACTGAATAAATAGCCTTCCACATTTTTTTTTTTTTTTTGTAAATTGATTATATATATTCAGTTACTTTCTGTCAGTAACAAACACATTTATATAAATGCATGTTTTCATACAAATATATGACTTGCAATGGGTGAAAGCAATCTATAAGTTCATTCATTGTACTTTCAAATATTAGTTTTTAGATTTTTCTGGATTGTTAACTCTTATTATACCAAAAGCTCTTTTCAGTTTATTTTTTACCACAAAAAATTCATATTTCTACTACATGCTAATTTTTTGTCACAATGATTCTTACTTTAAATGATTTCATTCTAAAAATGTGAATAATTCACTCTGCTTTAGTAGATAAACAGGAGAAAAAAAAACTATTTTCATTTATTATTTTAATGCTTTTTTTGTTTTTATTTATTTATTATTATTTAAACATTTCAAAAATATTAAATTTTTCAATTACTTCACATTATATCTTTGTCCGCAAGAATGATTAGAATTAAAAGGCATTTAGAAGATTATGCTGGAAAACTTCTTCCTTAACAATGAGATTTTTTTATTATTATTATTAATTTATCGAAAGGTAAAGAAACTTATGGTACAAATTTTTTTTTTTAAGTGACAGCAGAAAAAGATAGCCGAGGACAGGCTTTAACATAATCATAATGTTTTTGTTTTTTTAACATAATTCCTCTGGTTGTGATGTATATTTATTATGAAGTGTAAGCAGTTATTGATATGTGCTAGAGACTGGCATGTGATAAGCAGCCCTTTTCAATTCCTTTGACACACACATACATAAAGTAACATCAGTAATCAGTTTAAATTAGTTTCATTTGGCACAATATTTAAAAAAATATGTGCTTTTGTGTCATTCCTTTTTTTTTTTTTTCTTTTGAGAAATGCATACTACCGAATTTGGTCTCTTTATGACTGTTTAGTAATTTTTTTCCCCTTCTTTACAATATTTAACAGCAAAATATTTATTTCATTCTATTATATGTTAAATATTCTATTTGGAATGAAGGAGAATTGTAAGGATGAAACATATGTGCAGTTATTTTAGTAAAAGAGTTTGTGAGTTTGTTACCATTTTGTTTATGCATATGAAATTGAAGATCTTTATTTTATAAAATTTTAATAAAAAAAATTCAATGCTGTTCAGAATTATTTGTTTTGCAAGCAAAAAAATTCATTTGGAATATTTTAGCACATTTGAAATGTTTACATTTTTAATATTTAGTATGTGCCAATTATTTAATTTAAAGATTTGTCGTCCTCAAAATTTTGCTTATATATATTGCTAATATTATAAAATTTTAATGAATTTTTTTAAATGAATAAAAGAATTTCTGTTATTTCAGGAAAGAATATTAAAATCCAAAGGGACCATTAATACTGACAATATAGGAAGGCATTTAGTGAATGGAAGATTGGCCATGACACGTAGTATTGGTGATTTAGACTTGAAGCCTTATGGTGTTTCGGCACAAGCCGATACCAGATCTCTTGAAGTAAGCTTTTCCCACCTTAATAAATTCTTTATTTATTTACTATTATTATTATTATTATTATTTGTGGATGCAGTTATGTTGCTTTGCAAAGATGTATAATTCAATCAATAAAAATTCCAAAAGAAGTTAAACACTTTCTATTTGAGCCTCAGAAAAAGTTTTGCTATTTTTTTTTTTTTTTTTATTTTTTTTTGTCAATAAAAAGGAGCTGTTTTTATAAAGTACAGATAATTTTTTTATGATATGCATTATTGTTTTAAAAATGTGTTTGTGTCCAGTTGATGCCTAAATGTCAAAACAAAGAGATATTAGTTGTATCATTGTATAATATGACTATCAGCTTAATAAACAAGGAAAATATCTTATTATTCAGCAAATTAATTTTTTCTGTAATGAATGCTATTATGCTTTAGAGAAACTGGTATTGCTTAAAAACTCTCTAATTTTGAAAGGAAGTTGGAATGCATTTATTTGCATTACATAATTTTCATTATTTGTCTTTAAGTTATGATCAGCTAAAATATCTAGATATCCTTTTTTAAATAGAGATTCTAATATAGAAACAAAAATTTGTATTACCCTTTCATGTCAAGGGTAATACAAATTATACTCTTTAACTTATACTCTTTCTAACATTCTCTTTTTTATACCTTTTTTTACACTCTTTTATACTTTTTCTTAACTTATTCTCTTTTCTCTCTCTAACTTATACTTTGGGTAACTTATACTCATACTAGTTGGAAATATGATGATATGAACATCATATATGATGTGGTATTTAAGAATAAAATAGATAAATTATCTTCTGGATAATAAATTCTATCATAAATCTAGACCAATAGCATTGTGAAGCACTTAATGATTTTGGAATATATTTGTGCTATGCACTTTATCTATAGGTATAAGAAGATAAAAAAATCAAATATATTTCCCCCTTTCCATTTCTAACTTTTCCACTAATTAGGAAAACTTTATATATTTAAATTTACACTTTGTTGTAAATTAATTTTTTATGAATTATTTGCATTTAAGCTATTTTTAAGTAATCAATCTATAATCAAACTTTTGTTTCAGATAAAACATGGAAGAGATGCCTTTTTAATATTAACTACTGATGGTGTGAATTTTGCAATGAGTGATCAAGAAGTGTGTGATGCAGTTAACACATGTCACAATCCTACAGAAGCAGCTGCATTTGTAACTGATCAGGCATTGCAGTTTGGATCAGAGGATAATGCTACAGTTGTGATTGTTCCCTTTGGTGCCTGGGGAAAATATCAGAATCATAAAAAAACAGCACTGAATTTTGGACGTAGCTTACTTCGTAGCAATCGCTATTGAGAAAATATATGCTCTTTAATGTGATATATATATAGGTGGCATATCAAAGTCATTTTCCTGTTTTCATTTCAGTTTTCTGTTTCATAGTGCCAAAAATCATACAGCACTTAAAGGTTTGTTTATTTTCTTAGTTGCTACAATGTAACTTATCAATATGTATAAATAAAATTGTTTTTACTTTGATAGGGTTAGACTTCATATTTAGAAAATAATTATGTTAAAAAATGTTAACTAAAAATGTTTCCTTGCTTTGAATTTCATAAAAAATCTAATATCAGAGGTTTGTGATTCAAATTTTTTAATTCTAATGTTTATTCAGTCAAATATTAGGCCTGTCTAGGTACTATTGTAAATTGTAAACGAAGAAATCATAAGAATGTCTAAGATGGCATTTGATCTCATTTGCTTTTAGTAGCAATTCTCAACTTTTTCATTAATGCTAATCTTGATTTAAAAAATTGTTTCAAATTTTTTCATGAAAAGAATACTGAGATCAGATTCAATGAATGCAAGAGAAATGAATTCTTCTCAAACCATGCTTTTATGAAAAATTTCATCAAGTTTAAACCTGAAATTCATAATCCAGTTTATGAAATATATTAATTCTAAGAATAATCAATATGTTGTAATTAGGTTATAGGATGAAAGTGATGCATATTTGAATTGTTTATGCTATAGTTATTCAAAGTAAGCATACATTTTTGTGTTACCCAGTATTTCATTATCAAAATTAAAGAATGCATTTTAGCAGTTTGGAAATGTTGATCATGCTGGTGCTCTAGTCTTTCTTTTCTTTTTTTCTTTCTTTCCCCCCCCCTCTTTTTAACATTTTAAAAAATTGAAATTAAATATATTTGCATAATAATACTAACCATAAAAAAAAGACATTAATGCATTTATTCCATATGAAACATTACAAAAGAGTCTCATATAATATATTTTTGAATATATTCCAATCATTTCACTGCTATACATTCATTTTACTTTATTACAAAACTATTATAAATTTTCTTTTCCGAATAATGCAATTTAATGCAGTGTACTAAATTGTATGTATACAATTAGCATCTAGTATTGTAGTTAACATCTAGTTTTACAGTTGTTTGACATGAATATTAATCCATATTGTTACAATGTGGACTGATAAATAAATATATATATTAAACTTAACTGAAAGTACTAAAAAATAATTTGTGGCGACAAAAACTTTTTGAAATTACTAATAGAAATGCTCTTTGTACTTTATATTTTAATTCAAAATATCTGTTCCTCATTATTTTTCATTGAAAATTTATTGCAAAATTCAGGAGCTTATGATTTGTTTCCATTATTTTATTGCAAAATACAAAAGCAGAAAGTCTAAACTGGAATTATTGAAAGGTTTTTCTTCAGTTTTCTAATGTCATTTAAAAAGAAATTTTCTTAATAAATAAAATTTAAACTATTTCCTTAATATCATAAAGAATAAAAATTGTTAAAGAATTCCATACTTGTTTCTTCAAAGCATGTTATATGTGTATGCATATTTTCTTTTACTGTATGGTAAGTCAGTTATATTTAGACAAACTTCTATTAAAATCACTCACTGAAAAATTTTGGAACATTCTAACTCTGGACCAAATTAAAGTTGAGGGGGGGGGGAATCAAACATAATGATGTTTTAAAAATGGTCTTTTATAGATTTCATTAGTTATCATTGCTTTTTATTATTCCATTTTAGAAAAAGGCGTGTTTTGTACAGAAAATATAATACCAATATTTAGATGTAATTTATAAGGTTTAGCTATTTAACTTAATATAAATTCTTAAGAATTTTTAGTTTATATTCTGTGTGTAAGTTTTTTTTAAAGTATAATTTTAGGATTTATATTTGAAAATTGTTTTATTTTTAAAAGATATAGAGAAATAAATAATAATTGTAGAAGTTTCTCAAGCTCAAATTAAAAGTTGTAAATAATTTTTGTTATTTATTTTAAAATTTACTCTTTTTAATACAAATATATAATTTATATTTGTTTAGAAATGTTAGATATAAAAATGTTATTTCTCTCCTATATTTTGGATCATTATGTTTTAAAAGAGTATTTTTCAATTTCTTCAGTTTAAACATTTCTTTTTTCTTTTAAGAAAACACATTTATTTTCTTAAATGATATTTTATATTCATTTTCATTTGTTTACTCATTTTCAATTGATAAATTTTTTTGTTTTTTGTTGATATATTGAACTTGTTGCTTATGCTTGTATTTGTATTAGACAAAGTTGTTGTAGACATTGTTTTATTTCCTGTTTGTTGAATATTTTTATTTTTTGAATTTTTGTTGAATTTGTTGTGTTGTTCTGATTCAGCAAACAGCTTTAATTAAAATCTTATGTTATACCATAAGTAATTTTATGGGAACTAAAACTAATATATTGAAGAAGTTTTCATGCAATTTTTTTAGTTCAAAAGCTGTGATATAAAAGTACAGAATGTACAGAAATATTCTGTGTAAATGCACAGAAATATATATATAAAAATGTGTAATAAATAGTTTTCAGAAGATGAAGTTTGTATAATAGTTTATTTTTTATTAAATCAAGGTAGCTACAATGCAACACCACCAAAATTAAAAATTCTGCTATAAATTGAATTGATTTGAAGAAAAGCAAAATACTTTGAAAATATTGATGTCCATGAGAAAAAACCCATCATATTTAGGAATCAGAGTTATAAAATTTTGAAAATAATATATTTAAAAATGTATAAATTTTAAAAGATAATCTATAAAGTAAACTCACAACTATTTAAATGACATGATATATTCCCTTTTTCAAAATGATGTAAAAGAAAAATGACATCTTTCATTCTTTTGCTTATTTTTACACCAAATTTTTAATTTTCAGGCTGAAAAGTTATTTTTAATTTGGAATGCATTGATTTCTCAATTCTTCTATAAATGTGATTATTTTCATTTAAGTATTAAGCATTTATTTATGTTAAATTAATTTCAGAGAAAAGCGAAATAATAAGGAATTTTTATGCAAATAGATCAACAAAGATAAATATTCTAAATGGCTTTGAATTTATCATTTATTCATAAATGAATTTTGATAAATATAATAAATCAAAATTCAATGAGGTAAACAAATAAAAATCGATTTTTTGAAATTACAGAAATGTTATCTATCCGTTCTACTCACTGTCTGAGAACAAAAATAGCTTTGCAGTCAATATTGGTTCTAAAGATAACATTGAGATTATTCAATACTTGTTTATCTTTTTGGGCCTGCGATAAATTTTAGCCAACCATTTTGGCATCTTATGTAAAATAGAGCTTGGCATTATCTGAAAATTCTCTAGGAAACCCAGCGAAATTAAAAATAAGCAAGTGTCAATTATTTTATTTATTTATGCTTGTAAAAGGAATACCCAAGATATAACATTGTGCCTTTTGTTATATTCAGGTCATTATGAGATATCCCTGAACAAAAGAATTTATTTAAAAAAAAATGCTTTACAGCTTCTGTTTTTTGAAACTGTGGAAATGTTTAGTATTTACTAAAAGTATGAAACAATTAGAGAAATTGCATTGTTTGAAACAAGTGGAAGTTCAAACCACTACACGATGAAAATAAAGTATTTACAAATTTTTGAACTATTTTCAAAAAAATAAATCTATATTCAAAGAAAATGAAAACATATAAATTTTATCAAAATGTGGCAGATTCTCATATATTGAAATTAAACACTATATTCATGGTTTTATTAAATAAAGTGCAGCATCTTTAATTTTGCTCTTATCATTTATTGTTAAAGTATAATTTTTGAATAATCAAAAAATTAATTTATTAAAATTTATAAAAAATTTTATTAATCAAAATAAAAAGTGAGATTTTTAAATTATTAATTTTGTTTGCATTATCATTTGCTTTTTGCAATGAATAGAGTTTTGTATTTACTGAATTATTTCTGTAGATTTAATCGAATGAAGAATAACACAATTGATGGAACACTGATTCAATAAAGCATATTTCACTTCTTAATGTAGGGATGAAAAGTTGCTGTAAAAGTATGTACTAGCTAATACATTTTGTTTAAAGTAAAAAGATTTAGAAATCAGTTAATAATTAAAATTATCATGATACCAGCAACTAACTGCATGTCTTTTGTAATCTGAATTGTTTTATAATTTAAAATATTAATTCTTTAACTGGATCGTTATATATATATATTCAATTCCTGAAACTACCATAAATTTATATAGTAATTTTTCATGATTTATATAAAGAAAATTTTTTAAAATTGTCATGTATGAAAAATATTTTTTAGTTACATTTTAGTTTCAGCTATTCAGTTACCTTTTTTTTTTTTAATATACATAAAGAATCTTAAAAGATCTTTCATATGTTTTTTTCTATACTGGACATGAAGCATTATTTTTTAGCTAATATTTTACACTCCTTAAAAAGATCAATTTGTTTTCTGCAGCATTGTTCTTACTAAAAGTGTAAGATATATTTGAGTCTACTTAACTCATATTTAGTGATTCAAAGATTCTTTAACAAGCAATTTTTAGAATTCGGGAAAATCATCTTTAGATTGGGAATCCTAAAGCTGGCATTTTTTTTAGCGCTACATGAGAATTTTTGGAATACTTTTTGCAGAACTGTTTCAACCAGTGCAGGATTTTCAACTAGGCTACTACTTTGAGCTGAAGCAAATTGATTAAAAGTGCATTATTAGCTCATTAGCAAAAAGAGAAAAAAAAATTGTTAAAAAAAAGAAATAAATAAATCTTTGATCAGATTCCTATCTGTTACATTACGTTCATTTATTTACTAGCAGTATTTTTTGACACCCAGTGTTAATAAATGATTCAAGAAATTACAACTTCTCAAATTTGATAACCCTAAACCTAGTGACCAGCTTTGAAGAGTATTTATAATAATTGTTACTATTATGCATGTCGCATTATATATTTACAAGCTCTGTCTTGCCTACAAGCTTCTATACATTTAAAATAATTAGCAAAACTAAAGAACTATTAGTTCCCTGGCCTTAACTGCTGGTCTGATTCCATCAATTTTTATTCTATATGAAGGCTTATGCTCTAAGTGACCATCATTGGTTACTTAGAGCATAACTATTACTTTAATTTTCCCTCAACTACTTTAATTTTCGAAAGTAATCTCAAAAGTATTACTTTAATATACATTTCTATAGGAAAAAAAAATTAGAATAATTGTTACTATTATGCATGTCGCAATATATATTTAATATACATTTCTATAGGAAAAAAAGTTTTGAATGATTGTTATCATTGTGCATGTCGCATTATATATTTACAAGCTCTGTCTTGCCGACAAGCTTCTATACATTTAAAATAATTAGCAAAACTAAAGAACAATTAGTTCCCCAGCCTTAACTATTAGTCTGATTGCGTCAATTTTTATTTCATATGAAGTCTTATGCTCTTTAAGTGACCATCATTGGTGACTTATCCCTCGACTACTTCTATTTTCGAAAGTAATCTCAAAAATATTACTTTAATATACATTTCTATAGGAAAAAAAAAAATTAGAATAATTGTTACCATTATGCATGTCGCAATATATATTTAATATACATTTCTATAGGAAAAAAAGTTTCGAATGATTGTTATCATTGTGCATGTCGCATTATATATTCACAAGCTCTGTCTTGCCGGCAAGCTTCTATATGCTCTTTAGGTGACCACCATTGGTGACTTGTCCCTCAACTACTTCAATTTTCGAAAGTAATCTCAAAAATATTACTTTAATATACATTTCTATAGGAAAAAAAAAATTAGAATAATTGTTACTATTATGCATGTCACAATATATATTTAATATACATTTCTATAGGAAAAAAAAGTTTCGAATGATTGTTATCATTGTGCATGTCGCATTATATATTCACAAGCTCTGTCTTGCCGGCAAGCTTCTATATGCTCTTTAGATGACCGGTGACCATCATTGGTGACTTGTCCCTCAACTACTTCTATTTTCGAAAGTAATCTCAAAAATATTACTTTAATATGCATTTCTATAGGAAAAAAAAAAATTAGAATAATTGTTACCATTATGCATGTCGCAATATATATTTAATATACATTTCTATAGGAAAAAAAGTTTCGAATGATTGTTATCATTGTGCATGTCGCATTATATATTCACAAGCTCTGTCTTGCCGGCAAGCTTCTATATGCTCTTTAGGTGACCATCATTGGTGACTTGTCCCTCAACTACTTCTATTTTCGAAAGTAATCTCAAAAATATTACTTTAATATGCATTTCTATAGGAAAAAAAAATTAGAATAATTGTTACCATTATGCATGTCGCAATATATATTTAATATACATTTCTATAGGAAAAAAAAAGTTTCGAATGATTGTTATCATTGTGCATGTCGCATTATATATTCACAAGCTCTGTCTTACCGGCAAGCTTCTATATGCTCTTTAGATGACCGGTGACCATCATTGGTGACTTGTCCCTCAACTATTTCAATTTTCGAAAGTAATCTCAAAAATATTACTTTAATATACATTTCTATAAGGAAAAAAAGAAATGTCAGATTCTTCAATTACAGTACCGATTTTGCTAATTTTTATTTCACATGAAAATTTTTAACAATTTGACATCATCAATAATCGCTGCTCTCCATTCTCTTTTTTAAAAAGATGTCACAAAATAAAATGGCTTTGCCATCAGCTTCAAAACTGAATTACTTTCGCCAAATAATTCTGTCACTTCCATACATTATTAACTCATTAGAATGCTTTACATTTATTATGCAAATATTGTTTTTATTTTTTGGTATAAGATGTAGTTCATCGAAGTTGGTCGACTTTACTAAATTAATGCAAATAATGTCTTTTACAAACAGTTGGTCTTCGAAGGCGGCTAGTTATGTTGTTATAATAAAAATAGCAGCATCTGAGATGGACAGTTTAAGAGCATTTTAAACGTTTTCTTTAGAGTCGTAAATTGAAGTTAGTGATAATTTTATACTTAGTATTGCCTGACTGGAATTAAAAAAAACACTTACAAGCTAAGTAATTTTTTTAGTTCATCTAATGGTAAGACAGCATATTTTAGTCTTTTTTGTTGTTGTCGTGGTTTCTCAATATTTGAGCATTTATAAAAACATAGCCTTGACTTTATTATCAAAAATTAAAAATGCGAATGGGCTCGTTCGTAGCAAATTGAAAAGAAATCTAAGAATTCTGTTATGTCTGTTTGTATTTTTTAAAGACATATACAAAACATTCACAAAAAATTTCAGTTATGTTTTTAAAACTATGTTTCTATCTTTTTAAATAGTTCCTTTATTTATTTATTTTTCAATTTGCATTTCTATTTAATAAATTCATATAGGTGTTCTTTTTTTTTTTTATAATTTATATTCGATATCACGCCTTAGTTGTTGCTGTTTTTACCAATTTTTTTATGAATAAATTTATTTATCAGTGAGAAGTTCATTATTAAAAACTTTATAATAACCTACTAGAATATATTATTTAAAAACTTTCAAATATATAATTTTGTTTTCGAAACTACTGCAAACGTTTTCGGCATTTCGGTTTTACGACATGTTAAAAGAATGACATGACTTGTATAGATAATATATCACTCTTTTTTACGTGGTCGTTAAAGTTATTGCAATCCATTTACAAGGTATATTCTTTGTTAATAGAATTTTATTTCACTGTCAACTATTGTTTAAGTTAAATAAAATATGTTTTGTAGCAGTTAATTATCATAATCGTTGCTTTCATGATTAAAATCACGCAAAAAATGTAAACTTTATTTAAAAGTTAACATGAAAAAATGTTTTGATTAAAAAGTTAGCGGAAAATGAAACTAAGTTACTGAAAAGAATGACTGGAAATTATTGTAAGTTTTAAATGATAAATCTTGTTGCTATCCACTGAATGCTAAAATGAAGGACATTACAGGACTTACAGCATACTATTTTATGTAGTTTTCACAGTTATATAGTTCCTTATCTAACATATATGTATTCTTTTATGCAACTTTATCTTACTTAACCAAATGTTTTTTTTTTTTTTTTTTTTTTTTAAATAAGAGAAAAACAATTTTTCATTCTAACTGAAATGTGTCATGTTAAAATAAATCTTTTAGACGAATTTGAATATGAAAATGCGTTTTAATTGTTTTAAAGCTTTGTTTTTCATGACGAGAATAAGTTATCAGATTTCAAATTTTAAAACTCCTGATTCATTAACAAATAATTTGGTTTGTAAAAAGTAGTAATATAAATTAATAGAAAAAGTAGTAATGCACTGAGATTGATCAGTAATCCTTTGCATAATTAAATCCAGCTTTCAATGAATAAATTGAAAGTTCATAAGCTGAAAGATTAAATCTGCATAAATGAAGTATACAAAATTTGAAATTTATTCCCTCATAAGGATTATACAAATAACCTATATCTGAAATTCTAGTCTAAGCCGTGGAGAAGTGGAAATAAAATACTATATCATGCGTGTTAAGCTATCAAAGTACAGAAATTTATGCGTAACATGTAAATGAATATGTTTTAATATCTTTCTCTGTCAATATCATAGAAAAATTGCATTTGAAACAGTGCTAATTCATTTTTATGACATGAAATCGAAATGTAATTATCTTCGGTGGATAAAAGCTCCATATATATTTAGTCATCGCGTTCGTGACAGTAAGCATTTACATTTTTCATGAATTCCTATAATATATTTGGCTTTATTATCGATAGAATAATATAAAGTGTGTTTCTTTTATTCGAGTTTATTTGTTGTAGAGTTTTCATAAGTCGTACTTTCTTCATTTCATACAAACAAATACGGGATCATAACCCACAAGAATGAGTAATAAAAAGTCTGCAAGGTTTTTAGAACGGGTGTATTTACCACTTTTGATTCTTTTCTACTTTACTGGAATGGATACACTGCCTTGTCCCAAAGTTTGCAGGAAGCAAAAACTTTGCAAATTTCTGTGGAATTTTCCGAAATATGTCTTCAATTTTGCTTTGTTATTTGTTCTGATGTCACAGATTGTTCTGGTATTGCTGTTACCTCTGAAAAAACGGGAGTTGACATCACTGATAGTCATAATTCTCCAAATCACTGCTCATATTTTTATACTCCGAACTCAAGTATGCATACGTGGATTGCTGAAGAAGATATCTGAAATAATGAAAATGTTGAACTACTTTAATAAAAGAAACATTTTGCAAAATCCAATTAATGTCTTCTGTTTCTACAGTACTGTTTCTTCAGTCGGCTTTATAACGGTATATTTAATTTCTAACATGAGAATTCAAATTCATCAATACATTCGCCATACAGCGGACATTTTCGATGAATACAAAGAATTCTGCATCTTTCTCTTAGAGATAAGGAATGTATTGACTGTTTCGTTGCTCTTAGGTCTCAGCATTTCAATCAGCGGTTATTATTGTTTTATCTGCTACCATATATCTTTATTGCTCTCAGAATTTAACACAAAATCGATAAATTTAATAGTCATAAGTGATTATGAAACCATTTTGAAAATCTACTTTGAAATTTCCCAAGTTATTGTTGCTACAGATGATTTTATGTCTTATCCAGTTTTTACCAACGTATTAGCTGACTTGGGAGGGCTATTTTGGGCTTGTTATGTGATCGTCTTCGATTCAAAGGACGACTATCTGTTTTACTTGTATTTTGTGGCAGCTGCGTTCACTTATGCTTTGTGGCTTCTGATGGTAATGTTGCCTGCTGCTTCAGCCAATAAAGCCTTCGAAGTTGCAAGAAATTTAGTGCTTTCGCTACCAGGATGGCTTCCATATCACCAAAAACTGTTAAACAAATTCATTAAAATGAAAGTGAAGCATAATAAACTGTCCCTCACTTTGTGGAAAATTTATAAAATAGATTATTCTCTTCTAATTAGCTCTATAGGTACTCTTGTAAGCTATGGAATTATTGTTGGAACTCTAGGGACGGTTCAAAATTCATCGAATGTTTTTATGAATGAAACGACTATTGGCTGCAAATGATTTGCTACTAAGCGGTTTCTGTATATTTCAGAAGCTGTTGAAAAGTAAATTAAAGTGAAAATATGCACAAAAAGTTATCACTCGCTAACTTTGCGAAAATGTTACAAATTTGACACTTAATCTCCTAATTTTCTCTTGCAAGTAATAGAATTCATGCTAGAACATTTTGAAGAGCACATTTCAAATTTAAGCAAATTTCTCTGTGATTGAAAAAGCAAAAAGAGCAGCTGATTTTCTTTATTGTCAGCGATGAAAGTAAATCCTAATTACGAAATGCTTTTAGAAACCTATTTTGCTCCTATATGAAGAGTGACTGTTTTTTAGTGAAAACAGACCTTTATTTATTTATTTTTTTATCTATTGCATATTCTACTTAACTTTATAATATTCCATTTTGAAGCTTAACCAGAGCTATCCTGGGAAGAGCTTCATAATTTTAAACGTTATCAAATGACGAGTTCGACTCTTGAGCCAGCACCCACCTCTCCTCCACACAATCTATTTACTACACTGAGAGAACATTTGACCTTTGACGGATTTAATATATATCAAGTTAATACACACTGCAGCTTACCAATGGAACCGACCTTGATCTCAAGAAGAAAAAGATTTCGCTAAGAGATTTTTCAGATTAATTTCCTTAAAAAAGGTATTCGTTACCAGGCATTGTAAACGTTTTATTTCTTGTGAAAGAGAAAAAAATGTAGATCATATACAGCACTAGATATAAGTTTCTGAATTGACTTATGCCATGTTACCTTTGTTCAGTGGGAAATTCTTTCAAATTTTTTCGTTAAAATAGAATCTTATCTGTTTTGTAATCTTACATAGAATAAATGTAAGAAAACAAAAGTTGTAAAAAATTTTTTACATGTTCATATTTTAACTTTTAGTGAGAAATGATATAAAAAGTTATAGGAAAATAAACTTTCTTATGAATATGATTTTAAAAGTGACTAAAAAAATAGCAGATGGAACAATCATTTAACTTCCTGATTTTTTAATGTTGTTCACAATAATTATTTATGTTTAATAAATCCTTCATTTGCTTAAAAAATTTACTAAATAATTAATTACTTCTAAATATTAAAACGCAAAGAGTTAGACCAATTTTTAAAGTTGAATTTTTAAATTATACCGAGGTTGCTTACATTTACTTCATTTAAATACGTTGAAAGTAATTAATATCTTTTAGAATTATATTATCTTATATTAAAATCATGTATATCTTATATTAAAATCATCTTGTGAACACAGAAACAATTTCGTCAAATCAACATTTGTTGAAAACGAGGCATGCAGTACTAATATCTGAAATATGAATAACTTGTGATAAAAATTCGCTCTCATCGGTTTTTAAAAATCATCTAGTTTAGTTGATATTCTAAACTTAATTTTCAAGAGTTGAAAACGATGAAAGGATTTTATACATTTTAATACTTTATACAAAAGAAGTATTTACATTATAAATATTGTGCATGAAAAACTTTTATTCCTGAGAAACGTCAGGTTTATTAACTTGTGTTATAAAAGTAGATGCAAGTGACTCACTAAAAACTGCGAAATTCAAACTCATTGCATCTTTATCACGTGAGGCGAAATATTTGTTTTTGAAAAAAGCGTGAACAATAAACAATTTCAGAATAAAATCACTGGTATGATCTTTACAATTAATAATACAAATCACACACAAAGCTTAGATTGAAGATGATAATGCTTTTGAGAAAATGGTGCGACAAATATCCCTGTTGTTTCGAGAGTTCAGTTAATTTTTTTTTTACATGATGAAAACAATACAATGACCCTCTGATAATATTCAAGCAAAAATAATTTTTCCCCAGCTTTATTTCTCTTTTATGTAATCTATAATTAGTTTAAACGGTGGAAGTGAGATTTAATTTAGCTAGAGTAGAACAAAGCATAGAGATTTATCTTTTTCTTCTAAACTAATTATTTGGGAATAATACTTTTATGGCCAAATTCAAATGTGGAATGTCGATTACTCATTTATTATATCTAAAAGTTTGGATTAATAAGATTGACATGTTAATCTGTTTCTGAATATAATTCTGGAGGAATTCTGAACGGGATTTGTTGTAGAAAGATGGTGTTAAAACAGTTTTTCTTTTTTAACTTCTCAAATGCCTCTCTTTATCAGTGTGAAACAACTATTATAAATTATTTTTTTTTTAAAAAAAGAGCACATTAATTAGTTTTTTTAACTCTAATAATTTTGAAACTCCAAATAATAAATATTAATATCATTTTTCTTTCAATGTTAATGCTTATTTATTTATTTTTGAGTATATTTAATTTTACAAATCATATTTTCTTATTTTAGATTTAATAATTACTTTTCTTCTCTTTGTGTGTTTGTATGTGGGGGGGGATGGGGTCCTTTACAATAAAAGAAATAGAAGATTCAGATATCTGCAGTTCCAAAGAAGATGGAATTACAATTTTAAACAGATGTTCCGTTGAAATAAATATTATTATAAAACTAATGAATTCTTGTATTAAACGAAACCACTTTATTACAAATAAATTATTTATATACATTAACATATACAGAGTTAATTATCACCAAAATTAAGGCATATATCTTCTTTTAAATCACTTATGATATGTCTTTTCTGCTGAAATTTAGTTGTTTTTATCTGTTTCAAGGTATCTATTTCATAACACCATTTTTGATCACGAGTCCGAATTACAAAATGTTTATTTTTCTTGACAATATCCACTCCTGGTACTGAACGATACATTGGTCTAGAGTCACTGTTCAACCAATGAGCGTACAAAAAGCAAGAATTATCACTTTGGGGATCTTTGAGTTCCAGCCACCGCACCATAAGAAAGGCATTTTTACTTGCATAATCTTTTCTTTTCAACAGATATTTTTTATGTGTATAAACAGATTCCAACGATCTTCTAATGTTTAATACGATATCATTAAAAAACACTATTTCACACACTTCTAACTTCTGTTCACAACAAATGGCAAGCATAAAGATTCCATTAGCATCAGGAGCTTTGTCATGGGCAATGACATCTTCTGCTCTTTCCCATTTAGAAAAATATGAATCACAAATTTCGCATGGCTGCGTCCACGTGCAAGACTTTACAACCTCTACTAGTTTTGTGGGTAGCTGCTTTGGTTTCCTCCAAAAAGCTTCTTTTTTAGGATAACACCATTTTTGGAGTTTCTCTGAATATATTAGACTGTCTGTTTTTTGAAGAATATCCAGTCCTGGCCAAGATTTCAAAAATTTGGGTAATACACCATAATTGTACCAATGAGCACATAGAGTAGTAATATTTTTGTCATTACTTTGTTTAAATACCACCCATCTGCAAAGAATGACAGTTTTTGTAACTTTAGATTTCTTGTCCGCAATTATTTCTTTGGCGGAATCCACAGATTCATAGGCCGTCTTTTGTAGGTCGTGAGTGTCGAGAATCACGCTCACAATTTCAGTAGAATTCTTGGACTTGAAAGCAATCTCCAAGATTCCGGGTTTTGTTGGTATTTTGGCGAGATTTTCTTCAGTTGCTTCTATCCAGTCACCAAACCTCTTATCGCAAAATGTGCAAGGGTTGAGCCAACCCGGACAGGAGTCTACAGGCACAACCTCACTTTCTTTTTTGGTTGAAAAATTGCACTGAGGCATTTCGTTTTTAGACTTTCCTAAAACGATACAAAAAGCACATTTAAAAGTGTGTACAGATATTTTAAAGGTTTGGATAAATATAGAATAAAAGTATAGTTTTTTTTTTTTTTTTTACAAACATTAAATAAAGTAATGCCAACTTCTTATACATAGAAAACAGCATTAAATGAAACGATTAATGAATAACTAATACATAAACACAATTTGTAATAAATAACTATAAGAAACATAATTCAAATATAGAAAAAAAATATTTTGATACTTTGATGCATTCTAGATATTAAACAAAATTGATAAATATTTCGATGCATTTGATTCAAAGATATTAAACAAAATTTGTTTAATAAATTACAATAAATGCTTTAAAAATACATTTTACATTTACAATAATATATTAATTCAAATGCAAAAATATCAAATTCCAAGTTTGGAAAATTTATAAAGACAAAGGACAAAACAGTTAAAAGTAAATCATTTTTTTAGGGCCAAAACTTATAAGGAATCCATAATTTATGAATGATTTCATATTGTTTTGTAAGCATGTAAAAGACCTGATAAACAATATTACTGGTTAATACCACATGCTTATGGATGTATCAAAACATTCTTCGGATCATTCCACAAAAATGTGCGAGTTAGTTTTTTTAGTTTAGTTTAGTTACATTAACGTCTCGTCTTTTAAGCAACACTAGGGCTATTTTGGGACGGACTTTGTAATTTTGATGATGATCAGATTTCGTTTCGTCAGATGATGACTATACCTGAGTTGGCACCCTCTCTCCAAACTTCCATACCATACCAGAGGGAGGACGCTTGGCTCCGACGGATTTAGCGTGCACCAGACCCATTTACACGACGGTTCTTCGGTGGATTCGGGTATTGAACATGAAACCTGCGGCCTCCGAAGCCGTTGATCTGACCATCAGGCGACAGCGGCCAAAAGTGGAGACAAGGCTTGTTGATTAAAATCTGTGGCACCGGAATTGCGGGAGATTCTTTTAATGAATAATTGTGACTCATTGAAATTAATATATAATACACATGTGACATAATAAATTATTGAGTTTAAGTCAATGATAAAATTCCAAACACTATATCACAAAAATTATAAATACATTTTCATCTAAATATTAGTTTTCAAAAATTAGATATATAATTCAGTATCAATTATATTAAAAAGCAACCTACAACATAAGCTGCTGGAAAAGGAATGTCATATTTATTAAATTAGCTCAAACTGTCTCGAAAAATGCAGCAATAAAAATCTTATAAGGAAATATATATTGTTCTCATTTTTATGAAGCATATATTTTTAATTTATTATCTAAAAATTTAAATATATCTATAAAATTATAAATCATAAACTTAGAAATCCCCAGGGTAACGTGTGGCGAAAGAAAAATCACATTTTACATGTAAGAATTTTTGAAGTCACTAATTTTTTTTTTTTTTCATAATTATATTTTTCATTTGCAATCGCGACTACTATAACATTTTATATTTAATACAATATTTTTAAACAAAACAAACATAAACTCATTTTAACAAAAATAATAGTAAAAAAAATTAGACTCACTTTCTAAAAGCGGACCTTTCTTCATTCAAGTTGTTAAGGTATTATTTTGGTAAAATAATTCTAAAAATGGCCCTTTGCGAAAAAAAGGACTTTGACCTCCGGTATAGATACACGTTTTAATGAAACATTAAAACCATTTCAATATATTATTACGGGAACGGCTTTAAGAATGACATTAATGAAATTTCAAATTTTTAATTATTCCATGTTTTTTAAATACTTGATTGATAGAATGGTAATAATAATTACAGAACCTTTATTGAATGATTTTGGATATATAAATTTACCTTCTTTCTAGAATTTTTTTCACAGAATGCTTAACAATATTATAGTCTAATTATTGGATGTGTTGTGATATAACACATCATATTCTTGTGATGCACAGAATTTAAAATAATTATTTTTATTGCAACTATCCTTTCTCATTTTCCTCTAGATTGAGGAAAGTTTGCAAGCGCAACACTCAAGTTTGATTATTTTTCTGGAAAAAAATTTAGATTGTCCTAATATTTATTATCTTAATTTATATCTTTAATTAATATTATATCTAATAATTTTTCTTCTCCGATTTTAAGGGACGTACAATCGAAATCTTCAATTCACGTTTTTTCGATCATTTTTTAAAGTATTGAACTGAACTATTATAAATATGATACAAACCAAAATGAGTATTGAGAAAATAACTCTTTATTAATATTAACAGCAATGCATTTAAAATCTAAATTTTTCAGTTAAAAATATAATTTGGAATCTAATCGATAAAAAGAGTTTTGTTGAAGGTGCAAATTTAAATGGCAAAACTATATTCAACATTTGTAAATTGTAATAGTAAACTCTTTTCTCTAGCAATGATAATATATCGTTCAATATTTCAATAATTTCTGAAATTATTTGGAATTTTTACATAAAATGTTCATATTTTACAATATAGTTTAAAGTAACAATGTTGAACAATATATGATGATGCTAAGGACATTTCCAGTTAAAACTATTTTTTGATTTCATTACATGTTTGCCTATAATAATGAAATACTTTAATTACTTTCTTTAATATTGCCAAAAAATGGCATCTTTTTAGCAATAAAAGTTCCTAAAAGTAATTTCTAAATATTTTTTGTGATTTGATATTATTTAGTGACTTATTTAATGGATATTTATTGGGTATAATTAGACATTAATAATGTAAAATTAAATTATTCACCGAATGAATAATACGATCTTAAATATTATCTATACATGATTTCCAATATCAAAATCTTTTTTTAAAAATTTTTCAAGCATAAATAAAGAAAATCTGCATTTATAACATTTAGGAATATACATAAAAATAAATTCATTATTTCTTCTTTCTTTCATATTTCAGAAACCGATAAAATTTCCATTCAAAAATGTAGAGACAATTTAAGCGCATATTACAAACTTCAATCATATCATTAGATTTCATTTTGGAATCCATTACACATTTAATGAAAAATAATGATATGACTTCAGGGCACGAGTGAGATGACATCCAATTATTATAAGAAAATCTTGTAATAATTGGAGTTTAAAAAATACAAATATAATTAAACAATTAAACCATTACAAAAAAAAAAATTTAGAGAATAATGAAATAAGTTTCACAGTCAGTTGTAAAGTAAATAAAGAGAAAAAAAATTATATTTAAAATCTCACAAAAAAAAAGGTAAATACTAAAGAACGTACTGCCTGCTATTTCGAAGCAATTTTAAAATAGCTTTGTTATAAATTTAAAATATGATAGAAAATGTTAAGGTGATAATTAAGAACATGCTTGAATGAAATATCATAATATCATTAATAAGTTATCATTTAATAATTATTTTAAGAAAATTACTAAACAAAAAATGTTAGAATTCTTACCCATTTTGAAGGGAACAATCTCAACAGATTCTATTCCTCTGAAATTCTACGCCGCAAGTAAACAACAACGGTCAAAAACTTAACTGACAACTTTTCGGTTTGCGTTTTCTTTTTATCATTGAATAACGAAGATTGCACAACAATGAGTAAAAGAACTTCGCTCCGTGGATATGGTTGCAGCTTTAACTCAACGTTGTGCAATACTTCTTTGCTTTTCTTCCTAAATTGCTATTTTATCGCTTCTTTGGCATTCTTGGCGATTGTTTATAAAATTTTTTTAACGGCGTGTTCGTTGAAATTAATTTATTATGCAGTTAATTATTCTTTTTAAAATTATCAGTAATACATAATTTCCTTTCAGATACTAGAAATCACCCATAACTCAATATGAGCATTATAACAAATGAATTATCTCAGTAAATATAAACTAATCATTAGTTAGCGACCTTATTGGCTATATTTGTCTTTTAAATTTTTCAATATTAAATAACTATATAATATCAGGAAATAAAAAAAAAAAAACTTTTTTTTCTTAATTTTATTTTATAGAAAATAATGAATCACTGGAGATTATTGATCACACTGCGTTAAAATTAATTGCTCGGGAAAAAGAAATTAGTGGGAAGTCTCCCCAAAACTTTCTCGCATACTCTCAATGAAAGATGTTATTGTAGAGTAATGCACTGGCGTACAATAGCTAAGAAATACAAACTGTTGGCGTGAATTTAGCAGCTTTACTGACTCTGTCGTGAGATGGTAGGCAAGTTTTTTGTCGATTAATAGCATCAAAAACTTGAATTTGTGTTTTCGACGCGTTTTTCCTAATAACAAAAATTTTACATAAAGCTACGCCTGAGTAAGAAATCCCCATTCCAAATTTAATATGTTTAACTCATTGCATTTTGAGTTATTGCATTTGTGCATTTCTGAAAGTACAGACCGACGCATAATCAACCCCCCTCCCCATTGGTTTTGGTTCAAAATTTAATAGATGTCTATACTATAGATATTAAATCTGTGTACTGAATTTTATTTATATAGCTATTTTTGTTTCGTAGTTATCATGTTAACGTATATTCGAACAGCCGGACAGACAAACTTGCTTTGAACAAATTTGTCCAAAATCTAATAAAAATCTAAAACTTTGGTGTAAAGGCCATATGCCAAATTTCATCCATCTTGCTCAAAGCATTTTTGAGTTGTCTTTGTCACAGACAGACAGACTGACCTTTCCCAAAAAATGTATTTTTCGAACTGAGGGCGATCTAAAAGGTGGTGATTTCTCAAAATCTCGAGCTCGAATTTTTTGGCGATTACTATATACTTTATTTGTACTACTTATACAGAAAGTGAAAATTGATTATGTTTGTGTTAGAGAAAAAAAAAATATTATGACCATTAAATTCTTTTACCGATGTTTGGAGTCGTTATTTATTTATTTTACATTCAGTTCTATAGCGCAATTTAAACCTCCTCTCGCCTTTTTCTTCTGGGAATTTCCAGTACATTTTAAAATTTGAAAATGTTTGTCTTGGATTTACAGCTTTTAGTGGTAAGAACAATAATTTTGGTATTAATATAAATTGGAATTTAATAATATAATTTTATTTTCCTTGTTAATAAAATTCTATTTCTTTTATTAGAAGCCAAACTGAACATTTTTTTCCTCTTCGTTAATTTTTAAAATGAGTTTATTTTCTTTCATATTAGCTAATATAGACAGCACTGCTGAAGATAAAAAATTTTCCGTGTCATTATTCAGAATTTTTTTGTTTTGTTTCTTTTCCGAAAAACTGTTTACAAAGTTGTCAAGAAATCTTACTAAAGTCTTCCAACCCCCGGGGGGGGGGTATCTCGAAATGAGGATGAGCATGGTGGTTGGTGAGCATCCGGCATGGTGGTTGGATCTCGCTACCCTGGAGGGCACACAAATAGGTGGGGGATCTGACTCCTCCCATCGATGACGGGACGTACTTCCTTCGGGTAGGGTTGTACCGTGGCCGGTGATTGCCCTAAGGACTCAACCTCAGTTCCCGCCAGTGTTGCTGTTGCGGCGGTCCGGTCATTCAGTTTTATGGTTTAAATCCGTGTGCCTTCGTGGCGGGTCCGAGAGTCAGATGGCTGATTTACTAAAGTCTTAGTCTTTAAGTATTTCTGGCTGGATAGGAAAGCAATGTACCAAGTCAAATCAAGTTCTCGGTCATTTAAAGAATATAGCCGCAAGCGAATGTACATTTTCAGCTGGTCATGTCAGCCCATACCGAAGTTTAAAGTTTAGGACCTCTGGAAAATATTTGCCGGCATGGTAAAGGCTTGCACTTTTAAACCGAATGAAACAGTTAACGCTGCAGTCTTCGTTACAGGAAATGGATAGTTCATACATTCCCTATATTACATAACAAAAATATGAAAAGTGTAAGCATCGAGTCCTCAGTACTTGAAAACATACGTCAAATAAACAGCATAATGTCCTGGATATCATTCACAGCTGAACAGACCAATATATTTCAGGTCCTAAGCGTTTAACTGTTCAAAGATGAATCTACCACCAACTTGGATCACTTTATCCTACTAGCAGAATAGGATAAAATACCTTTTTGCTGTGTTGAAATCCAAACATTGAAGAGGGAACAAATGAAAGACGTTCGATAACATTAAACAAAAACAAAAAAAATCCGAAAAATGTTTTGGATAAAAAAAAAAAAATCAAAAATTTTATTGTACTGTGATATTTGCATTCATTAAAATTGCAACTGCAAAAAAAAAAAAAATTGCAAAAAAATAATAAATAAATAAGATTATTATAAAATATTATTTATTATAAAAGGGAATACGCTATGATTTTTTTTTTAATTTCATGAATATTTTTTTTTTTTTTGTATGAACGTATCTCTATAAATATGAACGTAAAGAGATTGTAGCTAAGAATTTATGTGTAAGGTCCTGGAATAATAGTCAGTGGAATTAAATTTTAGTCATTCATACAAGCGACAGACGTCCTTCAATCATTTTAGTGTACAGTATAAGTACTCAAATCAGTCAATTTTCTCTAGCACAAAATTTCAATTTGACTTGAAAGTTATTTTGGAAAGGTGATGAAAAATTAATTTTTAATTGCGTATGAAATAAAAATATTAATTATTTCGACAAAGATAGTGAAATCTTTTCTCGTTATTTTATTTATTACTTTCTCGTATACGTAAAATAGAGAAAGTATAGCAATCGACAAAAAAATCGCCAAAAGATTTTGACGAATCTCTGCGTTTAAGACTTCCCTAAGTTAAAAAAAAATGAAATCATTTATACAAAATGTCCGTTTGTCTATCTGTGACAAAACTAACTCAAAAACGTTTCGAACTAGACGGTTGAAATTTGGTATATGGCCTCCACATCAAATTTTCAGTTTTCTGTCAAATCTTGAGTAAAATTCGTTCAGAGGAAGTCCGTCTGCTCAGATGTAAGATAATTACAAAATACAGACAGCTAGATTGACAAAATTTTGTACACAAAAATTTACATTTATAAAATATCTTTCAGAAACATGCAAAAGCGATAATTCAAAAAATCAATGACTTAAATAGTGTCTAAAACACAAATTCGATTTTTTGATGTTATTAATCGCCAAAAAACTTGCCTACCATCTCACGACAGAATCAGTAAAAATGCTAAATTCAAGCCAAAAGTTAATATTTCGTAATTGTTATACGCTAGTGCCATACAAGACTTTCTCTTGCATAAGTTTAGAGATTATGATGGAAAATTTTGAGCAGGCCACTTCCATTGGTTTTTAGTTCAAGGATTTTTCTAGTTTAAACTAAATTGTCTCTAAGAACTATTAGATGAAAAAATTTTATGTAAAAGACATGATTTTCTCTTGCTTTTAGTCTTGTGAGATTTTGTCTCCAATTAACTAAAATATGATTCTTTCTTTAGTTAATTGATGGCTGAATACAGTGTTTAGAATCTGCTTTGCCTACCGATAACAATATTCTGCCAGTTATAAAGAAATCAGTGAAAAAAATTAAGGTGGTTTTTTTAATTTCTTTCTCCCACTTTGTTATTTACATAAATATCTTTATATCAGTTTACGGTTCAAGGATACTTTCAGAACTTCTTTTCATTTGTGGTTATCGAGAATGCGGAGATCTAGATCTCTGTCTTAGTGTAAAATTTGGTTCTGGTTGAAGATGATCGTAGGAAAGTTGTATTCATGTTCTTAGACCGAAAATTTAGGTATCGATTCAAAGATGCCGATGCCTTGCAAGTACTTAAGTAACATTTCCCGATATATTAGACAAAAGTGCTATTATTCTTTTCTGGAAAATCTTATGCATTCTGCAAGAATGGTTGTTTCAAATTATATCTGGTCTTAACCAATAAGAAATTATGAATGATATTTCAGTAACGATTCATACACTCAATACAATTGAAAACGGGATTCCTCGGACAAGACAACGATTTTCGAGTTACCAACATTCCAATAGCTGTTTGGTGGCCCTAGTTAAGGCGTAAATTTTTGTGCCGTCCAGTCAAAATGGTGCATGAAAGGGATTTTGACTTTCAAAACTCATATCAATGATGGCCCGTTGAATAGCTCGCACGCTGACACTTGTTGATGCCCAGCATTGAAATACAAAGCAATATGAAGAAGCGTTGCACTTCTACCTCATTTAAGGATTATCGTCAATCTTCGATGATCCCATTCTTTCCAGGTCTTTTTCAAGCCGCACCGATACCGGAGATTTGAAATTTTACCGGATAATCGATATTCACAATGCAATCGTGAAATATCTCTTTTATTCTCTTTTAAGACCTGTTATAATTTCTGCTCTATTCACATGCCCTATAAATAATAATTGCTTAGTACTTCACTGTGACCATGTAAATTTACTGTTTCGCAATAAATGACTGGGTGTTTGAAAGCAAACTGGGGGACTCGAGGGTTTAAACCTTCTGCGCTTCTGTCGCTGTAGGGATATATGAATCTCTTTTTGCCCTTTTCCACACATATCCGCATAAACTACAAGAAGCAACCTTCGAAATCCTGGAGTTAGAGATATGTTGTGGTGGACGTGTCAAGGAAGTAGTTTGTCTATATACTCACGAAGGACTAGACTTGCTGTATACGGAAATTCTGTTTTTCCCTACTATTTTTTTTTTAATAATTATTTGTAAAAATGCACCGAAGTTTATGGAATCACTTTGTCCCAATTAATTTTTTGTCAGTACTTCTGGAAGCAATATTTGTAAGGGAAAGACAAAATTACTGCATGAATAATTGCGAAACATTTTACAAATGCAGCGGACGATATGAATTTTCTTATTTTTTTGCATGAATTTTTACTCTAAAGTCTCTCTGAAAGAATAAGCAATTTGATGGGATAAAAAATGGTTCCCATATTCAATAGAGAAATCTAATTTTCAGTGAGTGTGTTTTTATAGCATACTCTGTGAATTCAATGGAACCATTTGCAATTGCATCAGTCATGGGACTCGCGGTATTGCATTCCCAGACAAGCAAATATCGTTTATTGGGATTTTGTCATTACTAAATACCGTCCGAGTGTATACCGCATTGTATACACTCTTCTGTACATGTACATTAATCGCACATCATTGGCGAACAACAGTCTAATATGATATTTTTTATGTCTCTTTCAGTGATTAACCACTAGTTGCAATGAATATGACATATTTGGAGACTGTTTTGACGATTAATCGCTCGCATACGACTAATACACAAAATGCGAATCTTCATCTGCTTTTTGAATGACGTTAAATATCAGGTATCCACAATCATTGAGTTGGCAGATATTAAATTGCTCCATTTCCCATTTGATTTTTTTTTTTTTGAAAAATATCGTTGATAATTGTGCAGAAATTAGATTCTGCTGCAAAGGGAACGAGTTTTCGTTTGCAAATCTGCGTTTTTCAAAGTCGGCAAGAAAGATCTCTAGATGAATCACATTCAGCGTATCTTTTTTGAATAAGTCAAAATGTTGATTGGCTTCATAAAAATATCCTTCTATTTCGTTCCCAGTACTTTACCAATTTTTTGATGTGCATTATAAAAGCAAAATAAGAAGCTAGACATTGAAGAAAGCGATTATTATCATTGCATTGTTCGCATACAGCACAAATATCTGATAACTTTCACTAGATGGCAGCACGAATACGCCGTTCAGAATACGGATTGTTCTATCTTTTAACGCTCCATTTTTACGAATTCCAACCTATCAGCTGTCACATTATTTTTTCAATAGGGTTGCCAGAACTGAACAGTGGTATTATATATTGATAAATCTTGCCATTCCAGAATTTTTATAACATTAATGCATCGACTCAGTATGCAATACTCATTAAAATTAAGCCCTTCTTTTATAACTCGTGATTCTCGACGCGCAATATGATAAGCTGTTCAGAAAAGCAAAGTAATCAGCCGTTATTTTACACAAAATTTATTTTTTTGTTAATTTGATTTCCTGGCATGTGTTTTCTGATTATAAAACTTAAATGAGTGATTTAGCATAAAAATCTATGTGTTTTATACTATTTTATAAAATTTTGCACTGTTTAAAAATGGAATAAAAGGTGAGTGCATAATCTAAAATATTTGCAATTCATATCTTGTATCATTTAGAATAACAGAGTGCAGAACCTCTAATTCGAGTGCAAAAGTTGAAAAAATTTCCGTTTGACATCAAAGAAATGTGTGACCAATTTATTAAAATGTAACCCTTAGTATTAGGATTTATCTATTTATCTATTTCTTTGTCTCTGCAATTTTTCAAATTTCACTGCATTAATGTTAAACTAAGGTGAATATGATATCTAGCTGATATCAGCTGTTTGTAAAATTTTCTAAACATCCATGTCTGCTCATGGAATTTGGATTTGCGAAACTTATTTCTCTAGTCAGAAGACGGCTGGTAGATATGATATAAATTTTAGTCCAAAAGTATTTTATGTTATTAAGCCCTTTTTATTTTTGAAATTGTTTTGAAAAATTCTAATTTTCGTTCTTTCACCAATATATTTTTGGTAACAAACATTTTATATTATTTCAAATCACGCGCTGTACAACCCATGTTGGATTTTAGGAGGCAGAATTGTCAAGAACGGAGATTTAAATCTCCGATGATATGAATTGAGAGTTAAATTTTCTAAACATCAATGTCTGCTCATGGAATGTGGATTTGTGAAACTTATTTCTCTAGTCGGAAGGCGGCTACTAGGTATAATATATGCTCAGTAACAAAAATATTTTATGTTTTTTAGCCTTTTTTTAAAAAATTGTTTTGGAAAATTCTAATTTTCGTTCTTCTACCAATACATTTTTGGTAACAAACATTTTATATTATTTCAAACCACGCGCTGTACAAACCGTGTTGGATTTTAGGAGGCAGAATTGTCAAGAACGGAGATTTAAATCTCCGATGATATGAATTGAGAGTTAAGTTTTGTAAACATCAATGTCTGCTCATGGAATGTGGATTTGTGAAACTTATTTCTCTAGTCAGAAGGCGGCTACTAGGTATAATATATGCTCAGTAACAAAAATATTTTATGTTTTTTAGCCTTTTTTTAAAAAATTGTTTTGGAAAATTCTAATTTTCGTTCTTCTACCAATACATTTTTGGTAACAAACATTTTATATTATTTCAAATCACGCGCTGTACAACCCATGTTGGATTTTAGGAGGCAGAATTGTCAAGAACGGAGATTTAAATCTCCGATGATATGAATTGAGAGTTAAATTTTCTAAACATCAATGTCTGCTCATGGAATGTGGATTTGTGAAACTTATTTCTCTAGTCAGAAGGCGGCTACTAGGTATAATATATGCTCAGTAACAAAAATATTTTATGTTTTTTAGCCTTTTTTTAAAAAATTGTTTTGGAAAATTCTAATTTTCGTTCTTTTACCAATACATTTTCGGTATCAAACATTTTATATTATTTCAAACCACGCGCTGTACAAACCGTGTTGGATTTTAGGAGGCAGAATTGTCAAGAACGGAGATTTAAATCTCCGATGATATGAATTGAGAGTTAAGTTTTGTAAACATCAATGTCTGCTCATGGAATGTGGATTTGTGAAACTTATTTCTCTAGTCAGAAGGCGGCTACTAGGTATAATATATGCTCAGTAACAAAAATATTTTATGTTTTTTAGCCTTTTTTTAAAAAATTGTTTTGGAAAATTCTAATTTTCGTTCTTCTACCAATACATTTTTGGTAACAAACATTTTATATTATTTCAAACCACGCGCTGTACAAACCGTGTTGGATTTTAGGAGGCAGAATTGTCAAGAACGGAGATTTAAATCTCCGATGATATGAATTGAGAGTTAAATTTTCTAAACATCAATGTCTGCTCATGGAATGTGGATTTGTGAAACTTATTTCTCTAGTCAGAAGGCGGCTACTAGGTATAATATATGCTCAGTAACAAAAATATTTTATGTTTTTTAGCCTTTTTTTAAAAAATTGTTTTGGAAAATTCTAATTTTCGTTCTTTTACCAATACATTTTCGGTATCAAACATTTTATATTATTTCAAACCACGCGCTGTACAAACCGTGTTGGATTTTAGGAGGCAGAATTGTCAAGAACGGAGATTTAAATCTCCGATGATATGAATTGAGAGTTAAGTTTTGTAAACATCAATGTCTGCTCATGGAATGTGGATTTGTGAAACTTATTTCTCTAGTCAGAAGGCGGCTACTAGGTATAATATATGCTCAGTAACAAAAATATTTTATGTTTTTTAGCCTTTTTTTAAAAAATTGTTTTGGAAAATTCTAATTTTCGTTCTTCTACCAATACATTTTTGGTAACAAACATTTTATATTATTTCAAATCACGCGCTGTACAACCCATGTTGGATTTTAGGAGGCAGAATTGTCAAGAACGGAGATTTAAATCTCCGATGATATGAATTGAGAGTTAAATTTTCTAAACATCAATGTCTGCTCATGGAATGTGGATTTGTGAAACTTATTTCTCTAGTCAGAAGGCGGCTACTAGGTATAATATATGCTCAGTAACAAAAATATTTTATGTTTTTTAGCCTTTTTTTAAAAAATTGTTTTGGAAAATTCTAATTTTCGTTCTTTTACCAATACATTTTCGGTATCAAACATTTTATATTATTTCAAACCACGCGCTGTACAAACCGTGTTGGATTTTAGGAGGCAGAATTGTCAAGAACGGAGATTTAAATCTCCGATGATATGAATTGAGAGTTAAGTTTTGTAAACATCAATGTCTGCTCATGGAATTTAGATTTGCGAAACTTATTTGTCTTGTCAGAAGGCGGCTGTTAGATATGATATTGTTACGAAATTTCCGGTGGTTCGTTTGGATAGTGGGAGTTATATGGTGTGAAGAACGCTCAATCATCAGGCGGCAGTAGAAAATAAACACTGACGTTTATTTACACGAAGACACACAGGACAGCACAAAGACGACTCTATATACAGCACAGAAGACGATTATCTTCAGCCGAGACGTGCAGCATACACATCAGCTCTACTCCGTCGCTGCTCCGCTAGTCCCTGGAAGACGAGTTCTTCACCGTCGCTTCCGACTACTCTTCGACTCCACTGGTTCGCAACCCAATTCACCACTGGTTCACCCTATTCTGCTCTGCTGCTTCCGACTTCTTCTCAATTCACCGCTGCCCGGCAGCTGCGGGTGCTTCCTTTTATAGGTCTCAGGGGGCGGGGCTAGAAACCTCTCAACCAATCAGGAACGTTCGAGGCGTATCTCCGTTCCTACTGGACGGATCGGGAAAATTCTCAATGTTTCGGGTATAATCTATTTTTTCGCCAAAGTCGCCAAATTCGTCGCCAAGGCACCAAATGGTCTCCAAATTTGTCGCCAAGCTCTGGGACCTCCTATGGAACCAACTATGCTGGAAAGCCGCATTACAGATTCGTAACAATATAAATTTTAATCCAAAAATATTTTATGTTATTCAGTTCTTTTTTTTAAAAAAATTGTTTTGGAAAATTCTAATTTTCGTTCTTCTACCAATACATTTTTGGTAACAAACATTTTATATTATTTCAAATCACACTCTGTATAAACCGTGTGGGATTTTAGGAGGCAGAATTGTCAAGAACGGAGATTCATATCTCCGATGATATGAATTGAGAGTTAAAGTTGTACTTAGTTACCCCAAGCAGCGATATTGTTTTTAATGCATCTTACATTCATTTAAAAAACATTTTATTGATGAATGACTAACTACATGTTTTAATTTGCCATAAATAGTACCATTTCTTTAAAATTTCAAATGTGTCTGGGAAAGAGAATTTTTTCTTTTATTGACATTCCTCTATGCACTTGGCATCTATATCAGTTATTTTTATGAGACCGAGATATTTCTTATGAAATCAATTAAAATACAAAATAAAATTTTTAAAAAAGTCGAGGATCTATGATATTTTAAATGTATTTGTCACTTTTAATCGAAGCGAAACCAAAGCGATAAAAAATCAAACAATTCAACTGAAAAACGAACTACATTGTGAATAAAATTTAAAAAAATGTCTTAATGATTGAACCCTTTATTTTAAATTCTTTTTAACTGTTAATTATTGCTAACTTTTTAATCAAAGCGAAACCAAAGGGATGAAAAAATAAAACGATTCATTGCAAAAACGAACTGCATTGTAATAAATGTCTTAATGATTGAACTCTTTAATTAAAATTCTTTTTAACTGTAAATTATTACTAACTTTTTAATCAAAACAAAACCAAAGCGATAAAAAATAAAACGATTCACTGCAAAAAAAACTGCATAGAGAATAAAATAAAAAAAAATGTTTTATTTTAAATTGTTTTTAACTGTTAATTATTACTAACTTTTTAATCAAAGCGAAACCAAAGCGATAAAAAAAATAAAACGATTCACTGAAAAAACGAAATATATTGAGAATAAAATTAAAAAAATGTCTTGATAATTGAACTTTTTATTTTAAATTATTTTTAACTGTTAATAATTACTAATATTTTAATCAAAGCGAAACGAAAAAGATGAAAAAATAAAACGATTCACTGCAAAAACGAACTGCACCGTGAATAAATTATAAAAAGAGAATGTCCTAACGATCGAACCCTTTATTTTTAACTCTTTTTAACTGTTAATTATTTTCCATGAAATATATGCTTGAGTCTTTTAAAGCACAAAAAAATAAATAAAAATAAATAAATAAATAAATAAAAAATAAATCTCTAGTTCAAAACATTGTAGCATGAAAATAATTCAGTTTGGTTTCATTTATGTTTACATTATTTTTACATTTAATTAAAGAAAGAATAATGTCTTTTCAAAAGTGTATTTAAATTGGGAAAAAGTGGAATCATTTTCATTTCTGCACAACTGAAGCAAAACGAGTTAATTTAATCTTCTAACGCTTTTTACATTGAAATTCAAGATTATTAATTAACAAGAGATATTAAAAAATTATTTCTTGACATTCAATGATCTTAAAAAGTTAATCAACAACCAAGATTTTCCTAAATTCATTCTTAATCATTTTAAAAATAGGTCAATCAAATAAAATTCTTATCATATATTTAAATTATGAGAATTTTTACATTTTAAAATTTTTTAATTAATTAATTTACATTAAATTTGAAAAAAAGAAAGAAAAAATTAAAAGAAAATTTGCAGCTAAGATACAACAAAAAAATTATTCACTAAAAATCCTGGAATTTATTCTGCTAAGAAACGGAAATTAGAAAAGATAAAAAGTGAAAAATTTATAAACGAACTTTTAGCGTTATGTTAATTTTAAATCACTGGACCAAATAAAATTTCTGATTAAAGGCGTTAGAATTAGCCAATCTCAGCTGTACAAAACAGTTAGCAGATATCTTAATTCTGCGACTTGCTTCAAATTCTCTGCGGAAAAAAAAATCATTTTTATCAGGTACAAATTTTTTATTAATGTCCTCATGGGTCCTTTTCACTAGGAAATGAAACTGACCTACTCTGAATGATTCTTTCATGCCCTAATTACCCTAGTCCATTTGTCCTAGTTACTGATATGATTTCATTAATGAATAGTTTTTTCTCTTCTACTTAGAATGCACTCTGAAAATTTTTTGTTATTGCTCAATTTTTATTGTATTGGAAAAGGAATTAGAGATTATATCAGTTTAGAAGCGAATGGTATCATAACTAAAAAAAATAATAAAATAAATAAAATGTGAAGGTGCAAGAAGTATAATATCAGAAGCTTGATAGACCACATACCAAATTTCACTTATTTAAATCACAGTATATTTTTAACCAAATATATTTGGAACCAAAACTATTAACAGGTTAATTAATATATATATATATATATATATATCACTGAATTTCATTAGTATATCTCAAAACATTTCTAATTTATCTGTGTCACAGACAAGCGGACAAATAGAAAGACGTAATGACCAAAAACATTTTTCGAACTCAGTGAGGACGTTTGAGGCATAAGGATTCATCAAAATCTGGAGTTTGAATTTTTTCACGATTACAGTGCTTTCACGAACAAATTTTTATGCCCTGTAATTTCATGTTAAAAAACATTTTGTTGACTAATTTGTAGCTTAATTTAATGTTTTTAACGTCCAATTTTATATGAATAAGTTATATAATATAAAAAATTAAGCATTGCTAATACTCTTAGAAAGGCAGCCGGTCGCCAATGGCTAGAGAAGGGAAAAAAACTTAGGAAACTGAGCAAATAGTTAGTAAAATTTTTTAACCAGTTAACTATTTTGATTTCTTCGGAAAATGAGTATCTAAATTGTGTCAAGAACGAGTATACTCGTCAAACACAGAGTATCTGTAATATGGAATTATGTTGTAATGAAATTACTTTTATTTTTTTTCAATAATCACATTTATTTATTTGCTTAAACTTAAATACATTTTTTGCATATGAATGAAAAGAAACATAAAAAATTTAATTTATTATTTTAATTTGTTGTTAGAGAATGGTATTGAGCAAAGCATGGTACAACGCATATTAATCTTTTATTTGTTCTTTTGATTTCGACTTGGCCTCAAAATATTTTAAACATCTTGAAGATTACGAATGCGTTTGAGTTTTCTTTAAAATTACAATTCAAGTTGCAAATTGTCACTACTTATTACTCCTGACGAATAAACTCGCCATAATGGAAAATGTTGTACTTTCTCCATGACGAATATACTAGTCAAAAACAATTAACTGGTTAATAAAATCTTCCCCGTATAATGTTTTGTTGCATTACACTCCATTTCAGGAGTTTTTAAATCCAAGTTCTGACAACACGGTGTTTTCGAAGAAAACAAAAGCCCAGTAAGACAAAGCTAAAACACGTGTGGGAGAGAGTAAACACAAAATCTTCTCGAAGGTCGCCGCACCTAATTTTCCATTCCAGCGTAATAAAAAGGAACTTTTCATTCGCTAGAAATTAGTAGAATAGATTGCAAGGTACTCGAAAACACGATTCCTACTCAAAATAAATTGAACTAAAGTCATTTACAAATAAAAGTGGTGATTAGTTGAAAAGAAAATTTTTTGCAAAATAGAACTGCAGAAAACTGAATGTATTGCTACGTATAATAAATATTCATGCAGACTTTTTAAAACAGCAAGTAAAACTCTTTCCGTGACGAAAATCAGTAAGTATCCACGCTTATGGCCTTGCAATTTACAAACTACTAGTGGGATTTTTAAATGAATGAAATACTTATTCATTGATGAGACAGCCGTAAACACTCCAGTAACCTTCAAATAAATGAATCAGCGAATGTGGGAAGCGAAACTGTTCTTTCACTTTTTAAATTCACTTTTCTTGCTTCATAATGAGGAAAACTTAAAAGAAACGCGTGTCTTTTATATCTACGTTGCTTTTAAGAAATTAAGAACAAACCTCCAGTTTGTTTTTGAAATATTATTTCGATATAATTAATTAATTAATTAGTTAAATTAAAATAAAGTTAAAAATGCTTTCAAATTATATATAGTCGGTCTTTAAATAAATTAATAACTATCCAGCTCCATTATAATATTTAAAATTGCAAAGTATGAAACGGAATTATTTTGGTTGATTATAATACGCACAAAATAGAAGAGTTGTAGATTCAATTTAGGGAACTCGTAAGTGAGGGAACACTGCTTTAACAATATTTTTCTACAATTTTGACCACATTTGCTTTGTTTAGAATAATCTGGATGAAAACTGTGCAGAAATATAGATTTCTAAGATATGTTACCATTTTCAGAAATTTAAAAATTAAATTTTTGCAAATGAAGGTTTTAATAAAGGTTTACTTAAAGATTTTAATTAAAAAAATAAGAATTTATTTTAAATACTATTTTATAAAATAAATATTTATTTAAATTGTTTCTTCTCTTTCTATTTTTAATATTTCCGTACAAAATTTTTTTTGAGAAAATCCTTATTAGGAATTTTGCGAAATTAGGGAGCTTATTTTGAATTAGTTTTGTAAAAGAATATTTTCTGAAAAATTTGTATGTGTGTGTATATGTACGTTTTAAAAATATTAGACATTCTGAGTTTCGCTGTATGTAATTTTTTTTTCAATCACAACTTTTAATAAATTAACTCTAATTCAATTAACATGAAAGTTATGTGTACAAAGAAAAATATTTTAAATAATTTGGAGAAATAAAAAAATAAAAAATGTGATTGGCTTAGAATTTCTTTACAAACATTATTTCGAAAAAATCAAACTGAGAAAAACTTGTTTAAAGATTTCAGCAGAAATATCATAAGAAAATAAACTTAGTTTTGCTCATCGGTGAAGATAACAAAAGCCAATCATGAAGAAATGTAAATGGATTTCTTTTCACAGCTTAAAGTGGTAGCGAAAAAGGATTCAATTATTATAACCGAGAAGAATACTTTCGAAATATGTTTTCACATCGATAACAATACAAACATGTGCAAATGTATATATATTACATACCCTTTTATTGATTAAATTTTTGACGGTAGTATAAAAATAGATGAATCAAGCTTAAACAATGATATACCGAATGATTAACAATGATATACCGAAAAACAATGTTAAACAATGATATACCGAATGGCATGTTCGAATGTCTGTTAAAAGTTTCTTTCCAAAAATAAAAAAAATTCTTTCTTTGTCGTCTGTGTTCTGTTGGAAGTTGATTGCTTTGGAAACGAAGTATTCACCACATTAAATGTACTAAGAATTAATCATTTTGTCTCTTGTGAAGTGTTGAAGTATATTGAATAGTGCTTTAAATATGTAAGAATACCCAGCTAACGGCACATCTTTGTTATCTTACGATATATAATGTTCTACAGAGAGTATTTTGTCTTTTGGCGGAAAAGGGTGGGTCTGCAAAGTCTGCATTTTCTCCTTCTTTATAGATGCTGTGTAGATAAAAGTTCAGAATGCGAAAGATTATAAACTATTCAAACAGCTTTTTTAATGTGGATTTAAAGCAGACAAATGAGAAATTTAATAACAAAATCGACAAAAAAATTACAACAGAGGATTTTAGCTCTTTTAAGTTTCAATGCACTTTTTTTTATTACCTTTTCAAAAAACCAGTTCTTACACCATGTCCATCATTACCATCAAGATTTACAGGCCAACATTTTATAACAAATACCCTCTGAAACAATTTCGTTATAGAAACTCGTAAATGTTGTGCTAATTTGTTACCTTGTGTGTCTAATATATGAAAATAAAATGTGTGTACTTACATTGTGTGCGTAATATGTGAAAATAAACCGTGTGCATTTACCTTGTGTGCGTAATATGTGAAAAAAAACATGTTTACTTACCTTTTGTGTGAGTAATGTGAAAATAAAACGAAATTTGAATACCGAAACCGAGAACATTAACGTAAGAAAATAGTTTTGGCAGAAGAATAGAATATGTTTCTAATCTTTTATTAAATTATGGACGTTCCTGTTGAAACACCCGTTCGGCATATGATAATTGTGACAACACTGTTTTGCTCATCGGGGAAGATAACAAACCTCCTTCCTGAAGAAATATAAATTGATGTTTTTTCATAGCTGAAAGGTAGCAAGAAAGGATTCAACGTTTAAAACTGAGAAAAATAATTACAAATAAGTTTTTCACATCCAAACCAATTCAAACGTGTTTAAATATTTATATTATATACCCTATTTAGTGAATAAAATTCGAAACAATATAAATATTAAAGATTCCTGCTTATTACTTTATTATATAATGATATTCCAAATGGCATGTTCGAATGTTCGTTAAAACTGTCATTTCCTCAAATAAGAGATTTCTTTTTTTGTCGTCTGTAGCCCATTTGAAAATCATTGCTATAAGAACGAAGTATCCAAAACATCAGGTTTCATACCGGTTAATCTACTGGGATTAATTGTTTCGACTATCGTGTAGTGTTCAAGTATACAAATTTAGTGCTTTAAATATTTAAGAATACCCAGCTAAGTCGCGCGTGTATTGTAATTTTACAACGTAAAATATTCCACAACTAGTGTTTTGTATTTCGGTAAAAAGGAATGGGAACAAAGTCTACATCTTCTTGTCGATAGATGATGTGTAGAAAAAAAATTTAGAATCCAAAAGGTAACAAATTATTCGGAATAAAGAGCCGTTTCTTTTTAAGGTACACCCTCGATTATCCAACATATTTTGTGTGAATTTTGAAGTGGTATTAAATAAATAAAATAAAATTTTGAAAAAAAAATCATAAAAATTAACGAATTAAATAGTGAAAATCAGCTGGTTGCAGTATCACTGATTACATATTCTAGCCGGCATCCGGGCATAGGAGCAACGCGTCTCCTCCGTGATATGGGCGTCCCCGGTTCAGGCATGGTTGTTCTTCTTCTATGTTCTATCTGTAAGGTGCGTGAATATGCACCTCTATAAAAAGGGGCTGTGCAAGCGAATGTGACGCATGAAGTAGCCAAGTTCTACTCTCGGCCCTAGTTGGCGCTACTGAAAAAACAAGAGATGTCCACTCGGCTTAAATTGCTGACAGATAACTGTGAAAGGGCTTGTAAAGCACAAGCGATAACACACACATATTCGACAACAATAACTAAATAAAAAAAAAAGGGGGGGGGGGTATCAAACTCCCGCATATCACATTACTTTCCATGCCTAAATATTATTCACCGAAACAGATAACATGCCATCTCCGAAGTTATATAAATCAATGGCTTTTCGCAGTTAAAACTGGTAACGAGGAACGAATTATTGAATAATTATTCAATAATTATTTATTAATTGATTAATTATTAGAAAAGCAATTTTAGAATTAGTATTTCATTAGTGAAATAATACAAGTTCACAATGGTGATATATTGTATATTCTTTAAATGTATTACATTTAAAAAAAGATTTTTTTATTATCCAGTTCTGAACTAAAGGAGCAAGTCTCGTTTTTAAATTAACAATATTTTAAATTCGAGAATTATTTAATTGTCCTGATCTAGAGGCAGAAACTTGTCTTAGTATGTAATGAAATAACATGACGGATTTTATGCTTGTTAAATTCATGGAAGTCAATTGTTTTGACAATCGCGTGTTAATGAATAATTTTTGAAAGTTTTGGTACTTTGAGAGTAAATTTGTGCTAAGAGTTATGGTGCATGTTAGATATTTTTCCTATTTCAATTTAAAGAACTGTGTAGCATCTATCAATCATTATGCTCAAGGACTGAATTCGGTTTTTTTAAAAAACAAAACTCACTTAACGACTTATATGCAGTAAGCAGGATATAATGTTCGGGATTATCTATGAGGTTCTTTAAAGTCTTTTAAATTCAGAACGATGTCTTGTATTGCCAATATATATATATATATATATATATAATAATAATAATAAGAAGAAGAATATAATATAATAAGAAACGTGTACCTACACATGATGTGTTAAATTTATTGAGATAATTGTCCAAATAGCAATGAAATAAGAAGCGTACTCTAAAATGTTTAAAACAATATAGGCGATCGAACTAAAATCTATATTAAAAATATATAAATGCTATAACAAGAGATCTGGAAGAAAAGGGCACTGGAGTTATCTTTAACATTGTCGGATATATTTTGAACTTTCCTTGAATTTAAAAACTGTTCGTTTCAACATTTCAAAATATTTTCTGAGGTTTTATCACACAATGTTTTTAGAGTAAAGTTGAGACGAGTCTAAATATAAGAAACAGAGAAAATGAACAAAAATAACAAATAAAAAAAAATGAAAACCGTACCGGGGGGAGATGAATATGATGGCACACTTTGTCCGATCACATTTCCGTTTTCCCCGATTCTCCGTTTAAATCTCTTTTTGATCACATTAATAACAAAAATAACTAAACAGCTATTTTTCAGGAAAAAAAAATAGTCTTAATTTCTGGAAAAATATAAAATAATATGTTTCTACAATTGAAAGCGGAGAAAGCCGAGAAAAATGAACGACTCAACAATCAAATTTGAAAAGAATATTTTCAAATTATTTTTCCAAATCTACTAGATTATAAGAAATTAAATCCTTCCAATGATATAATCTTTTTTTATTCAACTTTTAAAAGGAAAAGATTAAAATTGATGTGGGTGTGATGGGTTTTAATGCATCAGTCCACTTGGATTAGCTAAATCGTTTTATTTTTTGATTGACAAAAATGATTATGATGATTTTTATGAATGAGAATTCAATGATGAAGAAGGAATTAATATTACTTCAAGATGGGCAGTTGACGTTGTTGAAATGATCTTTCCCACCTAAGCGTGGTACATTGGACATTTGTAGATGAATTATTCTACGCAAGAATTCTTATTTCGGTCTTTTCAGAGGATCATATCTTTGCTAACTCAGGTCCAACCAACGTCGGTTGACGTCACTCTCTGAACTCTGAACTAAATCTGACTGCTAGGCTATCATCGAAAAAATGCAGAGCGCCCTCTCGTGAGATTAATTTACCTCATAAATGTACAAAAAACTTAAAATTTTTTCTTGGTCGGAAATTTTTAACCTGAAAAATTCCAGTTTCAATTTAAATTCCTTTTTTCTTTCTTTAAATCGTAGCGTTTTTTGATTGTTGCAGAACCGAGGCGGAATCTTGACCTTAGGAAAGATAAGACACATTAACAGCGATATTGCAGTTATTAAGCAACACAGGAACAATAATTTTGCGTGGTATAGAGTATTTAAAGATAAGGCTTATTTTACAGGAATTCATTTCATTTGTTTAATTACAAGATTTATATTTATGAGCGTTATATGGATATCATATGCATATTTTTTTTCCTGAAGCCTCGTTGCTTTAAACATACGAAGAGCATAATATAAAGCTTCAAAATTGAAAGTGAGATTCATTAACATATTAAAATACATATATCCGAAAATACCAAGTTGTTTCTAATGTTTCATCAAATTATGAGAAATTCTAATGAATTTCCCGCCCGATATCATGTAGGCAAAACATTCTATTCACCGGCATGATAACAACCTGTATTACTGAAATATAAATTGATGTATTTTTACAGATGAAAGTGGTAACGAGGAACGACGCAATGATTAAAATCAGGAATGATACTTCCGAATTATTTTTTCACATCTATAAAAGTACAAATGTACGTAAATATTTATATTATATACCGTTTTAATTATTTAAATTTTAAAGATAATATAAAGATCAACGAATAAAGCTGAAACTTTATTATATTACGATGATCTTTCCCACCTAAGCGTGGTACATTGGACTTTTGTAGATGAATTATTCTACGCAAGAATTCTTGTTTCGGTCTTTTCAGAGGATCATATCTTTGCTAACTCAGGTCCAACCAATCTGGGTTGACGTCACTCTCTAAACTCTGACTGCTAGGCTATCATCGAAAAAATGCAGAGCGCCCTCTCGTGAGATTAATTTACCTCATAAATGTACAAAAAAACTTAAAATTTTTTCTTGGTCGGAAATTTTTAAGCTGAAAAATTCCAGTTTCAATTTAAATTCCTTTTTTCTTTCTTTAAATCGTAGCGTTTTTTGATTGTTGCAGAACCGAGGCGGAATCTTGTCCTTAGGAAAGATAAGACACATTAACACCGATATTGCAGTTATTAAGCAGCACAGGAACAATAATTTTGCTTGGTATAGAGTATTTAAAGATAAGGCTAATAATCTACGGAGAAATCCTGGCTCAAGAAGGCTTATTTTAAAAGAATTCATTTCATTTGTTTAATTACAAGATTTATATTTATGAGCGTTATATGGATATCATATGCATATTTTTTTTCCTGAAGCCTCGTTGCTTTAAACATACGAAGAGCATAATATAAAGCTTCAAAATTGAAAGTGAGATTCATTAACATATTAAAATACATATATCCGAAAATACCAAGTTGTTTCTAATGTTTCATCAAATTATGAGAAATTCTAATGAATTTCCCGCCCGATATCACGTAGGCAAAACATTCTATTCACCGGCATGATAACAACCTGTATTACTGAAATATAAATTGATGTATTTTTACAGATGAAAGTGGTAACGAGGAATGACGCAATGATTAAAATCAGGAATGATACTTCCGAATTATTTTTTCACATCTATAAAAGTACAAATGTACGTAAATATTTATATTATATACCGTTTTAATTATTTAAATTTTAAAGATAATATAAAGATCAACGAATAAAGCTGAAACTTTATTATATTACGATGATCTTTCCCACCTAAGCGTGGTACATTGGACTTTTGTAGATGAATTATTCTACGCAACAATTCTTGTTTCGGTCTTTTCAGAGGATCATATCTTTGCTAACTCAGGTCCAACCAATCTGGGTTGACGTCACTCTCTAAACTCTGACTGCTAGGCTATCATCGAAAAAATGCAGAGCGCCCTCTCGTGAGATTAATTTACCTCATAAATGTACAAAAAAACTTAAAATTTTTTCTTGGTCGGAAATTTTTAAGCTGAAAAATTCCAGTTTCAATTTAAATTCCTTTTTTCTTTCTTTAAATCGTAGCGTTTTTTGATTGTTGCAGAACCGAGGCGGAATCTTGTCCTTAGGAAAGATAAGACACATTAACACCGATATTGCAGTTATTAAGCAGCACAGGAACAATAATTTTGCTTGGTATAGAGTATTTAAAGATAAGGCTAATAATCTACGGAGAAATCCTGGCTCAAGAAGGCTTATTTTAAAAGAATTCATTTCATTTGTTTAATTACAAGATTTATATTTATGAGCGTTATATGGATATCATATGCATATTTTTTTTCCTGAAGCCTCGTTGCTTTAAACATACGAAGAGCATAATATAAAGCTTCAAAATTGAAAGTGAGATTCATTAACATATTAAAATACATATATCCGAAAATACCAAGTTGTTTCTAATGTTTCATCAAATTATGAGAAATTCTAATGAATTTCCCGCCCGATATCCCGTAGGCAAAACATTCTATTCACCGGCATGATAACAACCTGTATTACTGAAATATAAATTGATGTATTTTTACAGATGAAAGTGGTAACGAGGAACGACGCAATGATTAAAATCAGGAATGATACTTCCGAATTATTTTTCACATCTATAAAAGTACAAATGTACGTAAATATTTATATTATATACCGTTTTAATTATTTAAATATTAAAGATAATATAAAGATCAACGAATAAAGCTGAAACTTTATTATATTACGATGATCTTTCCCACCTAAGCGTGGTACATTGGACTTTTGTAGATGAATTATTCTACGCAACAATTCTTGTTTCGGTCTTTTCAGAGGATCATATCTTTGATAACTCAGGTCCAACCAACGTCGGTTGACGTCACTCTCTGAACTAACTCTGACTGCTAGGCTATCATCGAAAAAATGCAGAGCGCCCTCTCGTGAGATTAATTTACCTCATAAATGTATGAAAAACTTAAAATTTTTTCTTGGTCGGAAATTTTTAAGCTGAAAAATTCCAGTTTCAATTTAAATTCCTTTTTTCTTTCTTTAAATCGTAGCGTTTTTTGATTGTTGCAGAACCGAGACGGAATCTTCACCTTAGGAAAGATAAGACACATTAACACCAATATTGCAGTTATTAAGCAGCACAGGAACAATAATTTTGTGTGGTATAGAGTATTTAAAGATAAGGCTTATTTTACAGGAATTCATTTCATTTGTTTAATTACAAGATTTATATTTATGAGCGTTATATGGATATCATATGCATATTTTTTTTCCTGAAGCCTCGTTGCTTTAAACATACGAAGAGCATAATATAAAGCTTCAAAATTGAAAGTGAGATTCATTAACATATTAAAATACATATATCCGAAAATACCAAGTTGTTTCTAATGTTTCATCAAATTATGAGAAATTCTAATGAATTTCCCGCCCGATATCATGTAGCCAAAACATTCTATTCACCGGAATGATAACAACCTGTATTACTGAAATATAAATTGATGTATTTTTACAGATGAAAGTGGTAACGAGGAAAGACGCAATGAATAAAATCAGGAATGATACTTCCGAATTATTTTTTCACATCTATAAAAGTACAAATGTAAGTAAATATTTATATTATATACCGTTTTAATTATTTAAATTTTAAAGATAATATAAAGATCAACGAATAAAGCTGAAACTTTATTATATTACGATATGCCGGACTGCATGTTTTAATATCCATAAAAATTTTTCTGTCCACAAGTGGGAGATTTCTTTCTTTGTGGTCTATAGAAAAAATCTCGGCTTTGGGAACGATGTTTACATCCCTTCAAAACTATTTTTGTGTTGGTTAAATCCATTAGAATTATCATTTTGACGCTTGTATAATCTAAGATTCTGAAATTTAGGAAATAGTATAAATATGTAAGAAGATCAAGCTTAGGCCAAGTCTTTGTCATCTTTCGATGTAAAATGTTCCATAGTGAGTGTTTTGTCTTTTGGCGAAAACAGGGGTGGGGGGATCGTTTCTGTCGAAGCTGAAAAGTTTATTGTAGTATTTAACTAGATAAGCTCTTTGATTAAGTCCTAGGGGTTGCTGATCTGTCTCATAATGCACATTGTCATTCGGGCAAGAATTACAGGATGCAATTACACAAAATTTTTGTAATATATAAATTTAAAAAAATTGCATTTTAAGAACTAAATTTTAAAATTAATGTAAAGATGGACGATTATCTGAATATTTTTTTTCATGTGATCCTGTTTTGTATTAAAATTGTAAAATTCATTTAAAATTTCTTTTTTTTTCCTGTAATTATAAGACATCTGTATTTAGGTTGATCTAGTGATAAAAACTCCTCTGTACTACAGCAGGGGATCTTTCTTAAATTCATCAAACTGAATTGGTTTGACGCTCTCATGATATAAAAGTTTTGTATGTGTTGGTCGTATAAGAATAGATTCAGTCTAGGAGTGACTATGTATTTTACATATTTTCTTTATTTTATTTAGCTGTTTTTATATGGCATGTATTAACTACAATGCTGTCAGTCTGAACTCTACTTTGGATGAAGACATACTTAACGACTTATAAGCAATAATCTCCCAGTAATATACAGAGTGATGTGTAAAATCCTTTCAAGCACTTTAAACTCCAAACGGCGTTTCATATAGCCTTGAATGTAAATTGACTTCTGCATTTATTAAGACAGGTCCCAACGCAACTACTGCTGAAATAAGAGAGATGTAAAAAATAATTCAGAAATTAATGGAGATCAACCAAAAAGTACATTTAGAAATGATGTCTAATCATTTCAACAGCAGTCTTGAAGAAAATTCATCAGGCAACAAGTAGCATTTCATCGTGCAAATATTTGAATAATTAAAAAAAAACATATTTGAAATCTTCAGAATCCTTTCCTTTTTGCCTCGAAGATAGAAATTGTTATTGTTCTAAAATACAGTGTGTCACGAACTTTTAATAATATCAGGCTAATAGCTTAAATGACTGCATAAAAATATAAACCTTTTAAATATTTCATCAGTCTATTTATAGACTTAAATTACATGCATATTGCAATGATTTTCTAATCTTGCTGTTTGCGCAATAAATTTCCAAGGAAGGAGAATGTATTTATAAGTTGCACCAAATGATGCTGGATCAATGACCTTCGGATTTGTAGAGAAACTTGGAGATCATCTAATGATTTTGCGATGAATTTGAGGTTTTAGAGATAATAACATTCAAGACCCCTGAATCAAAGATTCTATAGTAATAATAATATTAATAATATGGAATATTCTATAATATTTTATAGAATGTCCACGATATGAAGATTGAAACCAAAGACCAAATTTTCAATACCGGTATTCGGTATTTTTTAGATTTTAATACCGGGATACCGGTTTTAATACCGGTATTAGAAATTTTAGAAAAAGAAAGAAAACACAGGTGTTTCTTTGTTTTATTTACCAGTTTTATAAGAGAGTGTAAATATCACAAAAAATAACATGTAACTTATAAATTATTACAGTATATAAAGAATCACAAAAAAGTAAAGGAACAACTTATCTATTTAAATCACAAAAAAAGTGTAAATATCATTATCCAGTCTGTGGTGCTATTGCAAATTTTTGAAATGTGATCTTAAAAAACATAACGCATCAATTGTACTGTCATTAAGCCTGAAAAGTAATTTTGTATAAAAATTACCAGCTGTCGAAAACGCTCTTTTGGCATCTACGCTAGTTGGTGGTACTGTTAGCAATGCGCGATATACTTTTTCCAAGTATTTACCTCTAAATCCCTCATCTTCAAATAAACCGATTTCTCGTCGGATGGTTTTGGATATAGCTAATTTCTGTATTGTATTTTGGTTCGTTGAATTTTTTTTATTTATAGCTAATTCTAATTTTTTTCCAAGGGACAATTCCTTTTCACTATCGACCTTAGTGTCATCATAATCTTCGATAACTGAACCAAATTCTTCTGAATGTGGATAGGGTAAAAAATTTTAAGAAAATTTACTATAAACTTAATCAGATTTGAATTGATTATTTCCTTTTCTTCTTTTTCATTTTCATTTTTAAAATCATTATAATTATGTAAATACCATAAGACATTTTCTATTTCGGTATGCCTTTCTTCTGTCCGATTTTTCAATGTAATATATAATTCTTCAGATAGTGATGTGTGCTGTTCTTTCAGTGACTGCAACATGAAATTTATTGTTGCATTAGCTGTTAATAAATTAAAATCTCTCTGACATAATGCCTCTATTGTCAGTTTTATTGGAAGTAGAGCTGATATAGTTCTGGATATTAAGTCGAATTCACTATCTGAAAAATTAATTTACAAGTTTAAGTCTATTATTGCTTTTTGGATTGGATTTCTAAATTTCAAAAATCGTTCCATCATTAGGAGTAAACTGTTCCAACGTGTCTTAGAATCTATAATTAACATATATTCCGTTTTATTTTCAGTTAGTAAATATTTTTGTAATATGGCCTTTTTTTGTAGGGGAACGTTTAAATATCTTTACAATTTTTCGAACTTTATAAATTATATTAATCAATTTTTGATGGATTAATATTTCATTCTCATTAGCAATAACTTTTTCAACAATTATATTGTCATTATCTTCATTGTCAATATCACTCTCACTCTTACTGTCTTCAATGTCAGAATCCGAATTTTCTATATTCACAGTATTTGGATTCTTCTGCTCTTTATTTTTTTTTGGTATAATACATCTGTTACTCCTAATTGAATTCCATGACCATAGCACAATTGCTGATTTGCACCAATCAACTTTCCAACTCTTTTCATAACTGTTGCTCCATCAGTCATTATGGATACAGGGATAATCCCTGTATCCATATACGTGGGTTTCAGGGATGGTTTGTAAACATGGATTTCAGGGATAATCCATGTTTCGCTAATTTAGATTTAAGCAATTAATTAAGCCACTAATTAGCTAATTAATTTCGCCTTTTAGGGAGACATAAAAACAAAAACATATATTTTTTTGCTGTGTTGGCGATCCCTGAACATAGAGTGGAGACAATTTTAAAAATTTCTAGTAAATACTGAAAAACCGGTATTTAAACTTGTGAATACCGGTATTACAAAATTGTACAAATGGCTCAAAATACCGGTATTCGGTATTCCGGTATACCGGTATTGCAATCCCTAGTTATAATCGCACAATCTCAGCTTTGGGCACGGAAGATATAACACAACGAACTCTGCTCTTATGTCTTAGAGATAAATCCTTTTTAAGTTCGCCAGTCTAAATGATTTGAATACTGAGCCTGTTTGAGGAGACATCTTGACAGAAAAACAATTTATTTTACAGCAACATTTTTCATTGATGTTGTAAAATTTTTTTTACTCGGAGTTCAACCAGCAGAGTTTATATATATATATTGGCTAATCATTGAATAAGCAGGATTATATTTCATCTAAAATAATTGGCGAATTTCATAAAAAAATATCATGCTGTAATATTACTATTTTAAAATTCGAACACATTTTTTTTATATGTAACAAGAGTTTCTGTTAAATCTGCTGTTTTGCATATGATTGCCTATCAAACGAATAGCATTCAGTGGCACAAATTTATATATTTAAATAGCATTATTATATATACACAAATTTAAATTTTTTATATATACACTATTTTGTATATATAATTTATTATATATATACAAATTTAAGTTATATATATTTAATTTTTTAAACTTCACAAATTTAAATAACATTCAGCGACACTAATTTCGGAAGAAATGTAATAGAAAGTCTTTTTGCCACTGAAATCCATAAGAAGTGAGAAAAAAAAATCAATGATTGCAAGTGAAAAGGTATTTATGAAATAGAACTTATGTTTAAAGAATACAAATACGCAACAGTTTTTAACTATAAGACTGTTTGAATAATTATGTTTTATAATTAACGTAAAGATGAACGAATGGCTGAATACTTTTACTTAGCATCCTATATTGCAATGAATGAAGTTGAAAATGACCTTTTAAATTTCTTTTTTCTGCACTTATGAGAATTCTGTAATTGACTTGATCCAGAGGCAGAAACTCATCTTAGGATTAAAAGAAAACATTAAAGGCTCTATGCTTGTTAAATTCATCTAAGTCAATTGTTTTCGCACTCGCGTTTGAATGAAGTTTTGAATGTGTTATTCCTTTGAGAATAGCTCCCTCTTAACAGTTATGATGTATTTTAATTGATTCCTTTTTCCTGTTTAATGTGTAGAATCTATTAACCATTGTGCCTTTGGATTAACTTCTATTTTTTATAGGAGACTCACAGGACGACATATACAATAAGCGGCATATACAATATGCCTTTCAAACCTTATAAATTCAAAACGGTATATCGTATAACCAAATAAGATTAGTTTAGTTTAATTATATTAATATCCCTGTTATAAATTAACACTAGGGCTATTTTGGAACGGACCTCGTAATTTTGAACTGCTGTCAGATGACGAGGACGACACCTGAGCTAACATTCCCCACCCTCTCCAAACTTCCACATCACACCAGTGGAGAGATGTTTGGTCCTGATTGTTTAACGTGTACCAGACACGCTTACACGACAGTTCTTCGGTGGAATCATATCTCAAGACTGAAGCACACCGGTTCTGAAAACCAGACCTTACCACCAGGCCACCACGGCCCCACTCAAATAAGAAATGTGTACTTATAGTTAATTGACTAAGCTGAATTTATTCAGAAATATTTGATCCGAAGTAGCAGAGAAATAAGAAGGATTCCCCTAAATGTTTTTCGAAAATTAAAGGAGATTGACACCCAAAAAAAATCCTTCTAGAAAAGTATATAGTATATCATAATTAAATTCCATGGAAAAGTTTCCAGGAAACGAAGTTATGTTTCCTTTCCCTGAAGATAAAAATGGTTCATACTAGGGTTGAGAAATGTATTGTCCGGTTTTATCATACACTTTTTTCATGTTAATTAGCAGCGAGGTGAAATTTATTCAATAGATAAAATAAAAAATGTAATGAAAAATCCGAAAAACGCACTGATAGGGAGGGGACTCTACTGATACATCTTATCCGATCATTTTTATTTATTTATTTTCAGTTATTTTCTATTGCGCTTTATTTCACAGCTAGATGGGATATAATTGAATGCAGCATATTTATTTAGATGGGATATAATTGAATACAATTTATTTACTTGAATACAGCAAATGCCGTTTGATATTTAAAGGACTTTAACGATCACCCAGCTTATTTTGTGCAAATGTTACAATGGTATTAAATAATTGAAATAAAACTTTTTAAGAATTCATAACAAACAACGAATTAAATATTTAAAAACAGGTTACTACAATATCACATCCCCCGAATAATAATTTTAAACAAAAATACAGGAGTGTCTATCAAACCTCCCTCTTAGATTCGCATTTCATATGCTTGAATATTATTCACCGAGACACATAGCGTGCTATTTCGAAAGGAATATAAATCCATGCCTTTTTACAGTTTAAATTGGTAACGAGGAACAAATTATTCAATCATTAAAATTGGAAAGCGATTTTAGGATTAATATATCATGTCTCCAAGAATTCAAGGACACAGCAATTGTTTACAGTATGACAATGTTTCAAAAAATTAAATTTCAAAGAGTAAATTTTAAAATTAATACAAAAATTTGAATTTATGTTTTAATTTCCTGCTCTAAACTAATGGTGCAATTCTCGTAATTAATACGTTTTTTTTTCAGTAAAATTGAGAATTCATTAATTGACTTGATCTGGTGACAGAAATTCGCCTCGGGAATTAATGAAATACCATGACCGGTTCTATGTCTGTTAAATTCATGAAATTGAATTTTTTTGACTCTCGCGTGTTCATGAAATTCTGAATGTTTTGCTATTTTGAGAATATATCTCTGCTGAGAATTATGGTGCATTTCACACTGGAAGACATTCGAGCCCAACTAACAAGGAAATAACAAGGGCACACTAAAAGTTTCAAAAAATGAACGAGATCGACCAAAACTATGTATAAAACCAAGAATCGACCAAGACTATGTATAAAATTATGTAGTATACCATAATAAATGCTCTGTAAAATGGTTTCTGGAATCATCTGTTAAAATTGGCAGATATATTTACAAGAAGAATTTTATCTTTCCGTGCATTTAAAAAGCTTTCGTTTTAGCACCGAAAAATTACAAATTTCTCCGGTTTTATCATAAAATGTTTGCGTGTTAAGTAGCGGCGAGGCGAAATTTAAAAGAAACAGAGAAGATAAACAAATATATAAATTTTATGAAAATCTGAAAAACGCACGGAGAAAAACGTTCTGATGACTCATTTTGTCTGATCAGCTCTATTTTTTTTTTGTTATTTTCTGTTGCGTCTTTATTTCACAACTAGAAGGACTCAAAACCTGTCTGAATAAATTTAACACAGTCACTTTATTTCCCTGTAAACAGGTAAGGACTTTTTGAATTTAAATGCCTTTAAAGATCGCAAATTATGTTTAGTATAAATTTGATACACGAATTATCTGAGTTAATTTAATTAAAAAAAACACATAGTAGATAACTGATCACAGAAGATGAAAAATAGAAAATCAGAAATTTGTAATTTTTATTTCTTTTTGACAAAAATAATTTTCTATTAAAAATCCCGATTGGTATAAGAATGTCCTTTAAGTTATTGGCATCATTGGAACAAAAGTTTTCCTTTTCTGAAAAAATATAAATTTATGTCTTTTTACTGTCTTAATTGAAACAGAGTACAATATATTCAATGATTAAAACTCGAAAAGCATTTTCGAGTAAATATTTCATGTCTCCATTAATACAAGTGCGATAATTTGCTGTTTGTTCTTTTAAAAAAATCATATCCAGCAGTAAATTTTAAAATTAAAACAAAAATTAAGATTTTTATTTCATTTTCAAATTCTGAGCTAAGTGTTCAAGTCTCAATTTTAATTTCTTTTTTCTGTAAACATTTTTTTTTCTAATTTCGTCGGTCTAGAGACAGAGTTTCGGCTTTGGCGCCCGAATTTATACCGCCATAGGCTGTTTTGTTATATTCTGTGAGATAAAAAGACACTTTCGTTGAGGACAATCTCGTGGTATAGATGTTTGAACGCGGAGCTGGTTTCAAAAGGGATTTCGGTTGAGTTGCACATTTTTTTTTTTTTTTTTTTTTTTTTTACAGTAATAACATTGTTTTTGTCAAAAAGTTTGGCGTTGCGATTTGAATTCTTATTTCTATATTGTAAATGCTCATAAATAAGATTAAATATTTAAAAAATAACAAAAAAAAAATTATAATTGAAAAATGTAATTCTCTGTTTTAAAAAATAACTTTCCGAATTTTGAGCATTGCCATGTAACCATGTAATGGGTTAGAGATAAAGATAGCTTTTTCATTTTATTTTATATGTCTTTATATTCTCTATTATAACTCTTGATCCGTATGACCAATAAATAAGTTTCTAATTAAAGGCAAGTAGAAAGGTTCTGAATGATTAGTGATTAAAAAAATAAAAGTGAAAGAAAGCATTTAATGCTTATGCAGATCATTGATTAAGAGAAAAATCCGGAAATGCGCTCGTTTTATTCCTTGCCTATCAACCGATTGCTATGTAATAGAGTTCAAAAGTGTTAGCTTCTGTTTCATGAAATGAACAGTACCTATTTTAAAAATATGTCCTGCATTGAAAATAATATTTAACAGTAAAAAATTGTGCTTTTCTTTTCTTGATGATCGATAATTGTGTTCTTTTCTAGATAATCGATAAATGAGAATTGTCGAAGAATTACATTAAATTTATTGAAAATTTTGTCATCTTAATATTATTATTACCTAATCACGTAGCTGGCGTCCTGTCTTAGTAGAAGCGCGTCTTTCCCGTGATCTTGATGCCCCGCACTCAACTCACGGTTCGGGCATGGTTGTTTTTCTACTTCTGTGTTCTATATGTGAGGTGTGTGAAGGTGTCCCCCTCTATAAAGGGGTTGTGCACGCGAATGTGTCGCATCGCTGAGTCATACGTTCGGCCCTAGATGGCGCTACTGAAAAAAACAAGAGACGCTCATTCGACTTAATTCGCTGATAAATCAGTCAGCAGTCTTGTAAAGTGCCATGAGTCACAACATAATGAAATATATATTAAAAATTTGTAAAAGGTGAAAATTAAACGGATTCAATCATATTTAAATAAGAATCAACATATGCATCAAAAATATGAAAATATTACTACAAAGCAGAATACGAACTAAGCTTTTTAACGATAGCTATGTTGTCTCTGTGAAGAACTCTCAAGATTTATTTGCTATTAGGAATTCCAGAAAAAGAAAAGTATGCTAAAAAAGATTTTTTATGTTTTAGAAATTTTAATACCGTACACAATTTGCTAAATGAAAAAAAATTTCCTTCTTTTTTCGGTCCAAGAAGAATTTTTCTATTAATCTAAATATTTAAAACAACGAGAAAAATCAAAGAACCAGTCCTTCAGTCCCAATCCATGATAAAATTTCAATTTCCTTTCTTTTCTTTCTTTCTTTCTTTCTTTTTTCTTTTTTTTTTTGCTTCATATTAATTCTTATGGTCTCTAGATGCACTGTATCATTGAAAGTGTCCGAACACTTTCGGATCTGCGTATACATGAAATTTCTGCATAATTGATCTTCAAAACATTTGGAGGAATTAAAAAAAAACAAATCCGTATATTCATCCTCACCTTTAAATTGTACACATTTTAAAACTACATTAGTTTTAATTTCGAAGCTATGAATTTTGTTTGGTCAAAAAATTAAAATGGAGTACTTTTTAAAAATTTGAAATTGTGAGGGGTTTTCCTAAACACCTTGAGTGCCTTCAAAGCAAGATTTTAAAGGGATTCAGAACATTAACATTTTTTTTTTAAATTCTGAGACAGTCGTTTCTGATCCTGCGATAGAATTCTTTGAAAGTTTCAAGACGATATGATAGATATTTCATGAAATATCAAATCATTTTCACAAGCATGTTATCTGGCATCATGCCTCTTCCTTTTCCTTACTCCATATATAATTGCTCATAAGTTAGATATTTCTTCACTTAGAACGTAAAATAATACACTTAGAACTTAAAAATAATACACTTTTCTGGTAACTTTATTCTTTATTATCCACGGGCAGCAGTGGCTTGGTGGTAAGGTCAACGGCTTCGGATGCCGAGGGTTTCACGTTCGAGATCCGATTCCACCGAAGAATCGTCGTATAAGTAGGTCTGATGCACGTTAAAACCGTCCAGGCCAAACGCCCTCCCGCTGGTGTGGGGAGGAGGGGGGGGGGTCATCTGACCTCGGTTCAAAATTACGAGGTCCGTCCCAAAATATCAATAGTGTTGCTTTAAAAAGGGACGTTAATAAAACTAAACTAAACATTTTTAGCCACAATTAGATACCACTAGTTTGGCGGGTATTATTTGTTATAGTTAATTTCAAATAAATCTCTTAAACGTAACTTAATATCAATCGTCTCTGGAACAAAATATTGCTATGCATGAAATTGTGACTGATATTTATGTTGCGGTATTTTAACAGCCCCGAGCCTATTTTGTTTATTATATACTTTTACTGTGCGAGGCAAGTGACATCATTTCGTCATTATAAATATAATTACAAGGAGAATCTAATTACATATTGTCTTTCGTGAAATGCCGTCGACTTTCTTATTTCTGGTATGTACTTCGGAAATAATAAGAAGAGCCTTACTTAGGTTTCATATACAAAACAAAATCAGGCAGTGTAATATTTGATGGGAAAAAATTAAATTGGGTTGGAAAATACTTTATGAACAAAAAAAGGAAATACCAATATCCAGGAAAAGATTTGAAGGCAGCTAAATCGTTTTTCATTAAAAAGGATATTTTTTTTTTCAATTTTAGGACGATTAAAAGACGAAATATTTTAGAGGAAAACCATTTTTAAATAATAGTTTTGGTGGCTGTCGATATGAACACCAAAATCCACCTTGTTTTTTAAAACTAAAATTTCAAAAAAGTCATTTCAAGTGCTTACGTCCACATTTCATTGAGTACTATTTGCGCCAATTTTACTAGCTTTAGATAAAATAATCATTTCTGTAGAACGCTAAGATGCACAGACACACATTCGCTTCTATAATTAGTAAATGTTATCGCTTGATTATGATGTTGATAATAATTTCACTAGCGATTCTATGTTAACTTCTGCTCGTCCATTTTAGAAATTAAAATCAGTTTTTAAAACTTTAATACATTATTTCTTCACTCGTTGCGTCGGAACCTATCACAATAAATTCAGCATAGCCAATTTACATTTTTAGATATACGAAATGCCGTTCTTAATTCAAAGCGCTTGGAAGCACTTTACACATCATCCTGTATATTAACTGAGCTATGAGGTTGCCAAGCGGATCTTCAAAAAGAGAATCAAATCAAACAGCACAATGGTCGAATGAGCCATGCATCAATCTTTTAACGGAAGTAAAGAGAATATTTGAAAACACTCAGAGGCGGTGTTAGCAGGGGGGGGGGGAGGAATTGCCGTTCTGCCGCTTCCCTTTGCGACAGATTTAGAGTTTCATTGGCAAAAGTCTTCACCACTTCAGGACTGTTGTGGAGAGATCTGCATTAACGAATATGTTAATTTAAAAGTCATCTTAAAATTAATATACTGTTAACAATCGAAGTAAAGTTTAAACGGTTTGACGACATTAGGCAGTATAATCGGCAAGGTAACAGATAAATAAGATATCGCATTTTCTCGAAAACTTTTGGTCTGCCCACTGAGAACTCAAAGCAGTAGACGTCTATGACCTTTTCTACCACAGATTTTCAGCAGAATTTGAATTTTAAAAAAGTTAAAATAATAGCTTATTTTCATTAATTTAATATAACAGGAAATATAATTAGTTCTTCTGGAATCATATTAGAGAAATTATGCTTCTTGACCTTTGGAAGAATTTTTATTGCACCTCCTCCGCTTCTGAATGCACCGGCATTCTTAGCTGAAATCTATTCTGAAATGGCCACAACACATTTAAAACTTCTGTGAATCACGAGATTCAATTCGATGAATTTAAAAAGCATAGAGTACATCATGCTCTATCCTTTGTTTGTACAGAGGAGTTTCTGCCGCTTGATCAACTCAATTAATGATCTTTAAATATTACAGTAAAATGAAATTTAAAATGTAATATCAAAATTTAGTACAAACCACATCACATATGAAAGTAATTACCCTTTCTTAATTTTTTCTAAATTTAACCTTTAACTGGTGATGTGCGGTCTGTGAGACCGCTAGTGATTAATTTTCGGTCACCCCTATTCTATTTTTAGCTCAATTGAATGGATTGACCTGTAGCTTCCTGTTTTATGACCTTCAATACACATGCAATTTTTCAACTCATTTCAACGGATGGTTTTTAAAATAATTCAGTTATTTATTTAAGCGCGGTCTCTACGACCGCACCTCCTATTATTACCTCCGCACTTATCTATATTTATATTATATTTCAAATATTATTTATTAAAAGGATACAAAGCAATACATTTACGCACTTTTAGATTCTTACGGGTATGAATAAGTAATTTGAAAAGAATTTTTCTCGATTTTAATTGTTGAATCCTTTCTTACTACCATTTTTATCTATAAAAAGACATCAATTTATACTTGCTCAGAATTGCAATGTTATAGCTGAGTGATCCGGTGCGCAAAACTAATAATTTATTATTAGTATACCAAACGGGTGTTTCAACAGGAGCACCCTTAATAATATCAGAAGTTAGAAATTTGTTCGTTTTTTCTGTGATAACCATTGCGTTACTTAAAGCTTTCGGTTTCGCTATGCCAACGTCTTATTTTCTCATTTCTGAAGTGACGAAATCTGCGAAAAAATAGCTAATACGATATCCTCGGAACGTTTGTGAATATAAATCATATGACTAAAACTATGAAATGAATTGTTTTAGTTATCGGATTATAAAATAAGATCAACATCAGTCAGATTTTTCAAGTGAATTATTAGCCGATCTTCTAAAATTCTGTGCCTCGAAAGATACTTCCCCTAATCTATTTGACAAGTACAATGATGGCAATAAAGGGTTCAAAGTTCTGTATTCTGTTGCTGGTCCACAATAATTAAATAACGATTTGATTTATAGAAAATGAAATGAACTGATAATAAATAAAATGAATATATCAAATGAAATTTGTAATAAAGCTGGAACTTTTAGTTGAAAACGACGTAGTAAGAAAAGATTTTAAGACGTTCACCCACTTTTATATTAATTTTAAACTTTATTCTTTTAAATATAATTTTTCAAAAAGATTTTGTCATGGAAAATAGTAACTGCTATGCACAGTTGTAGATTTTCAAAACTAATTTGAGAATGTTCTTTTCATATCCATCCGTTGAATCATTCGCCATCTAGGTAACAGTTTCAATAGCGATAAATACAATAATTTATACTTCTTTGGAAATACCAAATCTTTCTTTTCCGGAATAGCTGATACATGATCTTTGTTTGTATTGTAATAGCTAAAAGATTTAACTGAAGACCCGTAGCATATTCGGAAGTGATAAGGATGTCTCGATAATGATCTAAATTTGATATGACAACACATATGTTTTTTTAATTTTAAAACATATTTTCTCTGTTTTTTAAATTTTGCCTCGTTCCCATTTAACTTACAAAAACTGTATTATAAAACTGGAAAATCTATTTTTGAAAGTTAGGATGAACCATTTTTAACTGCGCTGAGATATGTGGGGGAGCCAGATCTCCCACCGATTTATGTACCTTCCAGGGTAGCGAGATCGAACCACCATTCCTGAAATATCTCATCCTCTTTTCGAAGAGAAACCCGGGGGAGATATTTCTCGATAAATTCAGCATTGTCAATTTACTATAGGTGCAGATTTCTTATTTCGCTATACGATGCACTATTCTGAATTTATAAGGTTTTCCTATCATACTGCAATTTTATTCCTCCTTAATGCATATGTCGTTTTGCGATTTTCTTAAAAAAAACTGTACGACAGCATGATGGTTGATAGTTTCTGCGGGTAAGTCTTTAAATTTTAAAATATTTAAAATGCATCATAACTGTTATGCGGGTTCTATTCTCAAAAGATAAACATAATCATTTTTGATTAACACGAGAGTATTAAAGCAAATGATTTCGATGAATTTAACAAGCGTACAGCGTTTATTGGTTTTCCTGAAATTTCCAAGACGTATTTCTGCTACTGGAGCAAATCAATTAAAGAATTCTCAATACTAAATTTAAAAAAAAAGAAATTGTAATGGGACTAACGCCTTTAGTTAAGAACTGAAAAATAAATTAATAATTCATTGCAATTCGCATACTGTTTCAGTCTGTAAAGGGTGCGTTGGAATAGTTATGAGGTTTAAACATTTATGCAATCCTTTAAGCTATGAGTCATATTTTATAAACTATTCGTGACACACTGCCTTTTAGAATGATAAAAATTTCTGTTTTCGTGGCTAAAAGTGGAAGAATTCCGATGCTTGTAATTATGTTTTTCTGAATAATTAAAAACATGCACGAGGAAACGATACGAGTTGATTGATGATTTTTTTTAAGAAGGTTGTTGAATGAAATAAGGTTAAATTTCAAATTAGACTATTTGGAACATCCCATTATATTTTGAATTATTTCTTGTACCTTTCTTATTTCTCCACTTGTTGTGTTAGAAGCCATCTGAATAAATTGAGCACAGTAAATTTTCTATACGAAAAGCCGTTCTGAATTCAAAGCGCTTGAAAAGACATTACACATCATCCTGCTTATTATCTGAGCTCATTACATATGAAGTCGTTAAGGGCGTCCTGTTTCAAATTAGAATTCTGTCAAACGGCATTCTGGTCGTTTGATGACATACATAAATCTTTAAAACGGGGGGGAAAAATTTAATGTACATCCAGTGGTGGTGTTGGCAAGGGGGTAAGGGAGACAATTGACCGCGCCATATCGCATGTTGCCCCCAGCCCCCCACCTCGGCGAGAGATTGAGAGTTTCATCTACAAAAGTCTTCCCCACTTCAGGAGGGTGTGGCGAATTGTGCATTAACGAATATGATAATTTAAAATTCATCTTAAAGTTAAAATACTGTAATATACATTATCCAAATAAAATTTAAATTGACTAAAACTGGCTGTATGATCGACAAGAGGACTGTTAAAAAAGATGTCACATTTACCCGATAAATTTGACGGTTCAGTAAGAACTTTAATCGATAGCTGCCTTTGAAGTTTCGTCATCTTCACCGGAATCTATTCTCAAACGAGTAATAGGTTTCAAACTTCTGGGCGACGCGATTATCAATACAATTAATTCATTCCGATGAATTTAAAAAGTATAGAGCGCTTTCTATTGTATTTTCCTTTCAAGAGTTTTCTTTCTGCTATTCTCCCATTAATGATCTGATATATATATATATGTATATAAAATCAGTAATTCCTTATAATTTTTTTTATGTTTGAAGTATTGCGCTTATCAATGCACGGATCCCTAGCCGACATACAGATTTGACACACATTTTTGGTTAGTTTGGTAATTTATGTTTTCTATTTAGGTGACATAAATTCCGTTTTGGATCGTCCCTCAGAATTTAGGTAAAAGTCAAATATCGTGGACAGAACATGAGCTGGTTTTGGAAAAAAGTTAATGGAAAAGGTGCTTGGAAACCTAAAACAGCTAAGGTACTCTTCAGGATTTCTTTTTGTTATTTTTTCTATTAAATTTCTCATTACTCTACTTTAAATACACTTTAGAAAGACTGTTTACTCTAAATAGTTCATTATCTGCATTATTCTAAACTATTATCCGTACATCATCAAGAGAAAAGCTGAAGAATCAGGTTTTGAACACAAAAGGCGAAACATTCTCCGTCACATTACGTGCTGTAAGATAACGAACACGCGCCTTCAAGCATTATTCCCCGTACTTCAAAACTACACGACAGTCGAAACGATTAATCCCAGTAGATTTAACCGACACGAAACTGATGTGTTGGATACTTCCTTCCCGAACCAATGAACTTTAAATCGACCATAAATGACCAAGTAAGAAATCGCTTACTTGTGAAAAGAGCAATGCTAACGGACATTCGACCATGCGATTTGGTATATCGTTGTATAATAAATTATTAAGCTGAGCTTATCTATATTTATATTATATTTCAAATATTGTTTATTAAAAGGATACAAAGCAATACATTTACGCACTTTTAGATTCTTACGGGTATGAAAAAGTAATTTGAAAACATTTTTCTCAAATTTAATTGTTGAATCCTTTCTTACTACCACTTTTATCTATAAAAAGACATCAATTTATACTTGCTCAGAATTGCAATGCTATAGCTGAGTGATCCGGTGCGCAAAACTAATAATTTATTATTATTAGTATACCAAACGGGTGTTTCAACAGGAGCACCCTTAATACTATCAGAAGTTAGAAATTTGTTCGATTTTTCTGTGATAACCATTGCGTTACTTAACGCTTTCGGTTTCGCTATGCCAATGTTTTATTTTCTCATTTCTGAAGTGACGAAATCTGCGAAAAAATTGCTAATACGATATCTTCGGAACGTTTGTGAATATAAATCCTATGACTGAAACTATGAAATGAATTGTTTTATTTATCTATACTTATAATAAAGCTCGATGTGTGTGTGTGTTGGCGCTCTACAGGACAGACCGTTCGATCAACAGCTACGAAATTTGGCACGTGTATACCTTGGAGGCTCGGAATGTGCACCTAGGGGTTATTTTTTCCAATTTTTAATTAAAATTATATATATTTAAAAAAATAAGCGAAATTTTAGCGTGTTTCTGCTATAACTTCCGAAAATAGTACCACACAAAAAAGATTTTTACATCAAGTTAAAGATCAAAATTTTATCTTTTAAATGATACCAATTTTTTTAACCTTAAAATTAAATTTCTATTTTTAATTAATTTTTAAATAAATAATTTAACTATATTTTTTAACAATTTTTTTCGTACAAAATAAAAATAAAATTTAAGCTACACGAGCACGTTTCGCATTCATGGGGAAAAAATTTTTCAAAGTGTTGCCATCACATCGATTAAAGCTCCATTTAAAAATAAATTAAATCTTTTTGGAAATGAAATCTGCAAAAATATGATTTTCGTCACGTGTCTGTAGGAAATAAAACAAATATGAAATATTATTTTTTTCTAAAAAATAAATTCAAGAAAAATTATTTTATGATCTTTTACACTATCTGTATTATTAATATAATAAATCAGTTTTATTTTAAGGCAAGTTTTGTTTAATATGAACAGAATATCCATTCAAATCAGGGCCACACTGCTAATTTGTAAACCTTTAATAATAGACACAGATCTGCTAAAATGGTCTAAATGGAAAATGGTTATATTTTATGTAACTTGATCCAATAAGTACTCTAATATATAACGAATTTTTGATTTTACATAAAGCTTCTGCTGTGGAAATCACGTTTAACAAAATGTTCTTGAAACACTAATATTTTAAATAAAGAATTAATTTCCAATCAACAAAATCAGTCACTATAACTGACTGATTTATAAAAATTTAAATATCACTATTCAAAAAAAAAAAAAAAAAAAAGGATAATTTTAAATTTTCCATCGATTGTTTTAAAGAAAATACGCCAATCAGCGCTCAGGTTTCTCAAGATTAATTGGCCTAAGATTATGAAAATGTTGAGTTTTTCTAAATTTTTAACATTTATCAGTTAATTTAACATAAATCAGAATTAATCGTGGAAAATGGAAACATTCATTCATTTATTTAAAATTTGGTGTGTCCAGAATATTTCTCAGAATATGATACCTTACTGCATAAAATTTAGACTTCATAATTTTTGAAATATATTTATAGGCCGGAACAAAATATTATTATTGATTTCATTTCAATACTTTTGAAAGCAAAACTAAAAACTGAATTTTATGCTGAATTTGAGAAATTTTTGTTGAATTATTCTTTGAGATATTACGCAAATTATGAAAAATATTTTGTAGTTCACATAAGACTTAAATACCGAACGATTCTGTTTGCAGTACTCATATTCAATAATAATAATAATAAATAAATAACAACAAAAATGATAAATAAAATAAAACGCTTGGTTTCATTTAAAAATATCTTTACATTAATTGCAATTTCAGCATTTCCACTTTAAATTAAAGTTGAAGTTTTACCGGAAATGAAAACAAATTAGCAAAATATATATAGTAAATTGAACGAAACGATCTAAACAACAGTATAAGTTTGGTATAACTATCAAAATTTGAAGATTAAAAATGATTTGTTTGAGAAGCTATTAAGAAACAAGTTACTTAAAATATTTAATTGAAAATTGTAGCGAGCGGTAATACTGGTGAACCGACTGGTCGCCAAAGGCGGCTAGTAGGATTATAAAATAAGACCATCATCAGTCAGAGTTTTCAAGTGAATTATTAGCCGATCTTCTAAAATTCTGTGCCTCGAAAGATACTTCCCCTAATCTATTTGACAAGTACAATGATGGCAATAAAGGGTACAAAGTTCTGTATTCTGTTGCTGGTCCCCAATAATTAAATAACGATTTGATTTATAAAAAATGAAATGAACTGATAATAAATAAAATGAATATATCAAATGAAATTTTTAATAAAGCTGGAACTTTTAGTTTAAAACGACGTAGTAAGAAAAGATTTTAAGACGTTCACCCACTTTTATATTAATTTTAAACTTTATTCTTTTAAATATAATTTTTCAAAAAGATTTTGTCATGGAAAATAGTAACTGTTATGCACAGTTGTAGATTTTCAAAACTAATTTGAGAATATTCTTTTCATATCCATCCGTTGAATCATTCGCCATCTAGGTAACAGTTTCAATAGCGATAAATACAATAATTTATACTTCTTTGGAAATACCAAATCTTTCTTTTCCGGAATAGCTGATACATGATCTTTGTTTGTATTGTAATAGCTAAAAGATTTAACTGAAGACTCGTAGAATATTCGGAAGTGATAAGGATGTCTCGATAATGATCTAAATTTGATATGACAACACATATGTTTTTTTAATTTTAAAACACATTTTCTCTGTTTTTTAAATTTTGCCTCGTTCCCATTTAACTTACAAAAACTGTATTATAAAACTGGAAAATCTATTTTTGAAAGTTAGGATGAACCATTTTTAACTGCGCTGAGATATGTGGGGGAGCCAGATCTCCCACCGATTTATGTACCTTCCAGGGTAGCGAGATCGAACCACCATTCCTGAAATATCTCATCCTCTTTTCGAAGAGAAACCCGGGGGAAATATTTCTCGATAAATTCAGCATTGTCAATTTACTATAGGTGCAGATTTCTTATTTCGCTATACGATGCACTATTCTGAATTTATAAGGTTTTCCTATCATACTGTAATTTTATTCCTCCTTAATGCATATGTCGTTTTGCGATTTTTTAAAAAAAAAAACTGTACGACAGCATGATGGTTGATAGTTTCTGCGGGTAAGTCTTTAAATTTTAAATTATTTAAAATGCATCATAACTGTTATGCGGGTTCTATTCTCAAAAGATAAACATAATCATTTTTGAATAACACGAGAGTATTAAAGCAAATGATTTCAATGAATTTAACAAGCGTACAGCGTTTATTGGTTTTCCTGAAATTTCCAAGACGTATTTCTGCTACTGGAGCAAATCAATTAAAGAATTCTCAATACTAAATTTAAAAAAAAAGAAATTGTAATGGGACTAACGCCTTTAGTTAAGAACTGAAAAATAAATTAATAATTCATTGCAATTCGCATACTGTTTCAGTCTGTAAAGGGTGCGTTGGAATAGTTATGAGGTTTAAACATTTATGCAATCCTTTAAGCTATGAGTCATATTTTATAAACTATTCGTGACACACTGCCTTTTAGAATGATAAAAATTTCTGTTTTCGTGGCTAAAAGTGGAAGAATTCCGATGCTTGTAATTATGTTTTTCTGAATAATTAAAAACATGCACGAGGAAACGATACGAGTTGATTGATGATTTTTTTTAAGAAGGTTGTTGAATGAAATAAGGTTAAATTTCAAATTAGACTATTTGGAACATCCCATTATATTTTGAATTATTTCTTGAACCTTTCTTATTTCTCCACTTGTTGTGTTAGAAGCCATCTGAATAAATTGAGCACAGTAAATTTTCTATACGAAAAGCCGTTCTGAATTCAAAGCGCTTGAAAAGACATTACACATCATCCTGCTTATTATCTGAGCTCATTACATATGAAGTCGTTAAGGGCGTCCTGTTTCAAATTAGAATTCTGTCAAACGGCATTCTGGTCGTTTGATGACATACATAAATCTTTAAAACGGGGGGAAAAAATTTAATGTACATCCAGTGGTGGTGTTGGCAAGGGGGTAAGGGAGACAATTGACCGCGCCATATCGCATGTTGCCCCCAGCCCCCCACCTCGGCGAGAGATTGAGAGTTTCATCTATAAAAGTCTTCCCCACTTCAGGATGGTGTGGCGAATTGTGCATTAACGAATATGATAATTTAAAATTCATCTTAAAGTTAAAATACTGTAATATACATTATCCAAATAAAATTTAAATTGACTAAAACTGGCTGTATGATCGACAAGACGACTGTTAAAAAAGATGTCACATTTTCCCGATAAATTTGACGGTTCGGTAAGAACTTTAATCGATAGCTGCCTTTGAAGTTTCGTCATCTTAACCGGAATCTATTCTCAAACGAGTAATAGGTTTCAAACTTCTGTGCGATGCGATTATCAATACAATTATTTCATTCCGATGAATTTAAAAAGTATAGAGCGCTTTCTATTGTATTTTCCTTTCAAGTGTTTTCTTTCTGCTATTCTCCCATTAATGATCTAATATATATATATGTATATAAAATCAGTAATTCCTTATAATTTTTTTATGTTTGAAGTATTGCGCTTATCAATGCACGGATCCCTAGCCGACATACAGATTTGACACACATTTTTGGTTAGTTTAGTAATTTATGTTTTCTATTTAGGTGACATAAATTCCGTTTTGGATCGTCCCTCAGAATTTAGGTAAAAGTCAAATATCGTGGACAGAACATGAGCTGGTTTTGGAAAAAAGTTAATGGAAAAGGTGCTTGGAAACCTAAAACAGCTAAGGTACTCTTCAGGATTTCTTTTTGTTATTTTTTCTATTAAATTTCTCATTACTCTACTTTAAATACACTTTAGAAAGACTGTTTACTCTAAATAGTTCATTATCTGCATTATTCTAAACTATTATCCGTACATCATCAAGAGAAAAGCTGAAGAATCAGGTTTTGAACACAAAAGGCGAAACATTCTCCGTCACATTACGTGCTGTAAGATAACGAACACGCGCCTTCAAGCATTATTCCCCGTACTTCAAAACTACACGACAGTCGAAACGATTAATCCCAGTAGATTTAACCGACACGAAACTGATGTGTTGGATACTTCCTTCCCGAACCAATGAACTTTAAATCGACCATAAATGACAAAGAAAGAAATCGCTTACTTGTGAAAAGAGCAATGCTAACGGACATTCGACCATGCGATTTGGTATACCGTTGTATAATAAATTATTAAGCTGAGCTTATCTATATTTATATAATATTTCAAATATTATTTATTAAAAGGATACAAAGCAATACATTTACGCACTTTTAGATTCTTACGGGTATGAAAAAGTAATTTGAAAACATTTTTCTCAATTTTAATTGTTGAATCCTTTCTTACTACCACTTTTATCTATAAAAAGACATCAATTTATACTTGCTCAGAATTGCAATGTTATAGCTGAGTGATCCGGTGCGCAAAACTAATAATTTGTTGTTAGTATGCCAAGCGGGTGTTTCAACAGGAGCAATGTTAATACTATCAGAAGTTAGAAATTTATTTGATTTTTCTGTGATAACCATTGCGTGTCTTAACGCTTTCGGTTTCGCTATGCCAACGTGTTATTTTCTCATTTCTGAAGTGACGAAATCTGCGAAAAAATTGTTAATACGATATCCTCGGAACGTTTGTGAATATAAATCCTATGACTAAAACTATGAAATGAATTTTTTTAGTTATAGGATTATAAAATAAGATCATCATCAGTCAGATTTTTCAAGTGAATTATTAGCCGATATTCTAAAATTCTGTGCCTCGAATGATACTTCCCCTAATCTATTTGACAAGTACAATGATGGTAATAAAGGGTACTAAGATCTGTATTCTGTTGCTGGTCTCCAATAATTAAATAACGATTTGATTTATAGAAAATGAAATGAACTGATAATAAATAAAATGAATATATATTAAATGAAATTTGTAATAAAGCTGGAACTTTTAGTTTAAAACGACGTAGTAAGAAAAGATTTTAAGACTTTCACCCACTTTTATATTAATTTTAAAATTTATTCTTTTAAATATAATTTTTCAAAAAGATTTTGTCATGGAAAATAGTAACTGTTATGCACAGTTGTAGATTTTCAAAACTAATTTGAGAATATTCTTTTCATATCCAAACGTTGAATCATTCGCCATCTAGGAAACAATTTCAATAGTGATAAATACCATAGTTTATATTTCTTTGGAAATGCCAAATCTTTCTTTTCTGGAATAGCTGATACATGATCTTTGTTTGTATTTTAATAGCCAAAAGATTTAACTGAAGACCCGTAGCTTATTCAGAAGTGACAAAGATGTCCGATAATGATATAAATTTGATATGACAACCCATCTTTATTTTTATTTTGAAACTTGGCCCAAATAACGATAACGTTACTATTAAAAACCAATAAATCCTCTACAAGAGCTCATGAGTATAAATCTTCAATCCATAATACATTTGAATCTTCACAGAAAGTGGGAATTTTTTCAAATCATTAATTGTTTTACCGTATAAAAGATAGAAACATTGCAAATAAGTGAAGAAAGGGAAAAAAAGTATCATACACAAAGAATCAATAATTTTATATAATTGAATGCAGTTATGCTTTCAAACACATTTCACAGAAATTAGATTTATTCATTTTATACTTCTTGATAGTATTTTAAATAATGTGTACATCTAGAAACAATCCATTTCTCTTTCTCTGAAAAATAACTAACTAGCACAGCATTTATTTAAAAGTTTCCGTTATGAAGTAGTTTCAAATGGTATTAGAAAATATCGCCCTGTAAACCTTGGTGGTAATGATGGACATGGTGTAATTACTAGTAAATGCTTTTATTTTTAGATTAATGGGTTTAAATATTTGCGCTGCTCATTTTTACTTGAAAACAAAAAATGCTGTTTTTTACGAATAGTTTTGAAGAAAAGACGTAATTGTGAAAAAAAATTTGTCAAACTAGCGAATGAAAAAAAAAATTGTAAAGCTTCTGAAAGCATCGGATAACATGGAATTTGTTAAAAATCTGTTCTCGACAATTACCCATGGCCTTTTACTGTAACCAACACACCTCCCGGTTTTATAGTGTTTTCTTTAGTTTGGAAATTTTGTTTTCCAGAATCAAGCAAGTTGCAATTTAAGCCTTGTTGATAACAGTATAATAGTTTTACTTTTTCGTATTCGAAGTATACAAAAAATGTTTCAAAAATGTTGAAACTTCGGAACTTTTTAAACTCTTCAATTCTTATATTTTGAACATAAGAATTGAAGAGTTTAAAAAATTCCCAAGTTTCATTCCTCCCCGAGTGCACAAAATGCATTTTCAGCAAATTTCGTTGTCTGTATGTGAAAAAAAAAAAAAAAAAAAAAAAAAAAAACTTAGAAAGACGCATAAGCCGGACGGATTTCTTAGCATGTATCTTTCATATTTACTTAACACCAAATTTGCAGATTTCTGACCCATTAGGAACATTATGAATTCTGAGCAAATCTATTGGCCCCACTGTTCTTGTACAAGGAAACTCGACCACTTCAAAATCTAAAAAGCTGAATGAATAAAAATTTAGTATGGATTTAGCATCTACAATGTAGATACTTATCAAATTTTGAATTATATCCGTCAAAGAGTTCACCGTATCTCAGCCTGTACTATTGCATTATATAAAGCGATATTTCATAAGCGAACAAATTAGATCAATGAAATTATCTACTTTATCTCCTTATACCCACTTTAGACCTATTATTTAATCTGATCGTTTTATACCTTTTAGAATTCTGAACTATTTTCAGTGCAGCTCCGTCTGAGAAGGAAGAGTTGACGACTTCGACCCCCTCCTCCCTTTTCTCCAAAATAGAAAACACTTACTATGGAGCATTTACAGCTATAAAATGACGAAGACTTGGACTGTGCTTGGACTTGTTACATATTTATATCATTATTTTCAAAATTTCAGTTTTACAATAAATGTGCTATTAGATTAGACGTGTGTTAAAAATGATTAATCCCAGTTGAATTAATCAACATGAAAATAGTTTCGAAGTGATGTGAACTTCGTTAACAAAGCCGTGATTTTTTTAATAGACCATAAAAAAGAAATCTCCCGTTTGTGGACAGAAAAATTTTGAAGTACATCGGAATATGTCATTCGGTATACCATAGTGCATTAAAGATTTCAGATTTATTCATAGATCTTTATATTGTCTTTAAAATTTAAATAATTAAAAGGTATAAAATATAAATATTTACACATTTTTATATTTTTATCTATATGAAAACATAATTCGAAAGTATTATTCCAAGCTTCAATCACTGAATCGTTTCTCGCTACCACTTTAAGCCGTGAAAAGACATCAATTTATATTTCTTCAGAAAGGGCTTTAACTGTCATCTCGGTGAATATATATTTTTTGTCCAGTGATATCGAACAGTCGATTTAATACAATCTCTCGTTATTTGATAAAATGTTAGGAATGTATTTGTTGGTTTCTATCTGAATTTCTCTTTTCAAATTTCTTTTTGTTGCTGGAGCAACGAGCCTTCAGGAAAATAAAATTTGTATAGAATATCCTTGTAACGTTACTAATTACAGATCCTATAATTAAAAAATTAAAAAGTATTTCAGTAAAATAAGTGTTTTTGAGCCAGTATTTCTTCGGAAATTATTAGCCCCATCTTCCAAACCTGGGTTACCGCACAAGATTATTGTTCCTGAGCGATTTAACAAGTATAATATTGGTAGTAATGTGTCTTTCATTCCAAACGTCTAGATTCTGCCGCTGGGCTGTAAAAATGAAACAACGCTATGATTTACAGAAAGAAATAAAAAGGAATTTAAAGTAACATGTGAATATTTTATCTTAAAAATTGCAAACCAAGAAAATGTTTTAAATTTTTCGTCCATTTATTTTATAGTTTTCTCTTTATAAGTTAAATTTTAGAAAAGATTATATTATGTTAAAAATTAATATTCTCATATCGTTGTAGATTTGGAAAACCAATTTGAAAAAATTATTTTTAAATTTAATCGATGAGTTCATTTTTCTCCACTTTCAATAATTTAAACATATTCATTTATTTTTTTCTAGAAATGAAGTTTATTTTTTTCCTGAAAAATAGCTGTTTTGTTATTTTTGTTATTATTTTAATAAACAATAGATTTAATAGAAATTCAAGTAGGATAATCCAAATAAAAAAAAAACTGATTTCTATATTAACACGAAACATAGAAGCCTCATAATGATCCAAGTTTATTTTGAATATCCAATTTGTTAATTTTAAGATTTCATTTATCTTAGGCAAAAACAATAAGGTTAATATTAAACACGGATAGAGTCCTTCGTAGAGCACATAATTATAAATCTTTAACCTATATTGCAATTTCTATTTTAAAAAATATAATTATTTTGAATATTAAATTAAGTATAAGAGATGCAATCGAAATGAATTATAACCAAGATAACTGGCAAATCAGTCTGGTTTCTAAATTTGTCCAAATAAACATAAAGTTAACAAAAAAATGTTTTACTTTGCTTTATGGAAAAAAGAAATATGTCCCTTATGATCAAAAATATGGATGAAAAAAAAAGGAAGAGGCCTGATAATGTGAGTGTCAAAATTACTTAAGCATTCATAAAATATTTTTGATGACGTCTTTAAATTTTCTGAGAATTCAATCATTGATTCAGAAATCAGTTTCTGAATCACAATTTTAAAAAATTCAGTTTTAAGTTTCTGAATTATTTAAAATCTTTACAGCCTTGGAATTTGTATAAATAAAAAGCATGGAAACTTCATTATACCCAATGAAATTTCACGATATTCATTTAGTTATTCATAAAATATAGTTTTATGGATATTTTTTATATTTTATACCATCTTATTGCTCACTTAGGAGAAAATGTTGCATAAGTGAAAAATAATTAAATTGACTTAAGAAAATGAAAAATAAAAAATTTAGAATTTAAGAGTTTAAAAATCTAAGATTTACTGGATTGTACTAACATTTGATTATTATTTTCCTATATCCAATGTTTCGAATATTTGTACAATAATGTACTCTTTATTTTTTAAAAAAAATAAAGAAAGTAAGGGATAAAATGTGGAATAATTTCATTAATATAAGATGAAAATTTCAGAAAAGATTTTTATGTTTAAAATAAACTTTAAAAAAAGTCTTTAATTTGGTGCAATTTTCATATAATTACTTTGTAATATTTGTTTATTTTTTATTTTCTGTTCTAATGAACTGAATAGTGCGTGATGGCTTCGCATATTTCAATTTACTCTTCAATGATCAATTTTTTTCTTTCATCATTAATAAAATTTATAATCTAACACCTGTCAACTTTTAAGAACCACGTCACAACAAATCGAAATTCTGTTTTAAATTATACTCGTACCCTAGAAAAAGTGCATTCTGAATGATTCCCTATGCAAGCAAAGTTGCAAAATGAATTGCCGCATTTTGTCATTATTTACAACACACAACAATAAAAAAAAAATTTAAACAATATTAAACTCCAAAAAGACGTGTTCACTAGTGCTATTAAGGACAGGAAAAGCCAAAAAAAAAATTCTTTTCAGCATTAATTGATGAATCTTTCCTCACTTGCTGCCATATTCAAATGCAAAATATGTTAATTTATGTTTCCAGAAATATAGTTCTTTCCAAACGAATAGTGTATTTGAAATAATTCTTCAGAATGTAATGAGCAAGAATTTTAATATAGAATACAATGACATAAAATAAAATTAAAATGCGATCTTTATCTCTAACCAATTACATGGTAGCATGACAAAGTTCAAAGATGGATTCGTTATTTTTAAAAATATTGAATTATAATTTTTAATTATACATTTTTTTATTAATTAATTTTATTTATGAACATTAAACAGCATTCGCAATGAATAAACAGGAATTCAAATCACAGCGCCAAACTTTTACAAAAACAATGGCATTACTCTAAAATAAATTGCTTCCAAATTTCTCCTCTTCCAAATAACATTGTTGATTGACTTTTAAAACATGTGATCGTGATTTCCGTGCACGACAGGCTTTACTATAACTGAATAGAAAGCCCTGTACGCATAGTGAGAGCAATAGTTTTCTTTCTCCTACTGTCCTGTTATTCTCTTAATATGCACAAATATGAAGGAATCATACGAAAATCTTTGCATTTTTTATGTGTGAAATATTGCGCAACTAAACACACGATGAGATAGACCAACATACAATAAACTAAATAGCTCCTTTGAAATAATGTGTTGGATACTTCGTTTAAAGCAGAGACCTTCCAATAAACCACAGATGACAAAGAAAGAAATCTCTTATTTGTGGAAGGAGCAATTTTTACGGACATTCAAACGCACCATTTGGTATATCGCTGTATAATAATGTTTCGAGCTCTCTTCATAAGAATTTATATTCTCCTTGAAAATTTATTAAATAAAACGTAATATTATGAATATTTATACACATTTGTATGGTTATTTATAGATGTGAAAAACTAATTTGAAAATTTGTTTTTTCTATTTTAATTCCTGAATCCTTTCTTGCTACCACTTTCAGCAGTAAAAAAAACATCCATTTATATTTCTCCAAGAATGCGGATTGCTGTTATTCCCGGTGTAAAAAATAAAAACATCGCACTCATTATATACCAAAACGGAGTTTTAGCCGTAACTCCAATAATATAATGAAAAATTAGAAACGTATTTTATTTTCCATTTTCCATTTTCCATATTCCATTTTCTTATTTTATTGCTCTCGGTTTTGGTGTTGAAACTTCGTTTTGTTTTCAAGTTACGGAAATGAAGAAATTATGCACACAATATCCTCGAAACGCTCGTGAATATAAATTTTACAAATTAAACGATTATGGATTAGCAACTATTTGAGAGGTATACCAACTAGTCAATAAAGGCGACAAGAAGTAAAGTGGAATGAAAGTCTTAGTGTATTCCAAAGCCGGTAAATTTCTCCCTTGGTTGAAAACTAATATAGAAAAATTCTGTTTAATATCTACATAATTTACAAAAGTCAAGTTATAGTGGCGAGAAAGTCAAAGCGCTTTATAGTGAATATACTATATGCAATCACAGCAAATACTGTTATAGAATTCTTCTTTACAAGATAGCAAGGTTGAGTGACATTTGGAAGATGTTAGCATTATTTTGGTCTTGACAGAATGTTGTAAAACGGAATGGAAAACACCTTTGTGCATATTTCTTTCAAGAGTTTTCTTACCGCTAATGCCCCGATTGTGTCCTAATGTGTACAGCTAAAAAAGAACAATAAGAAATTACTTATAATTTTTCATTGTGTGAAGTATTGCTCTCATCAATACATAATTAGATAGATAAACATACAGTGAACGATATAGCTCCATTGAGAATAATGCCGCTCGAAGCAATTCGTATAAAGCTCACAGCCATGATCTAAACTCTGATGATGAAGCCTTAAGTTAATTTTTATATGTTGCGTTTTTAGACAAACATGATTACAGAAAATAGGTTTGGTAAATGTTTTAGGTTAGTTATTTAAACGACAGAAGTGCAATTTCGAATCAACCCTCCGAATTTCAGGCCAAAGTGAGATATCGAGGACGACACATGAACAGGATTTGATGAAGATAATTGGAAAGGTGCACTGAATCGTAAAATATCTAAGGCGATCGTCAGGGTTTTTTTGGTCAGATTTTCTATTAAATTTCACATTAATTTGCCTTAAATCCACTTTGAATAGTTCAAAATCTTTAAGATTCTGAACTATTATCTACACAGCATCCTCATAGAAGTAGAAGATGCAGACATAGATCTTACTCCTTCTTCAAGAAAGACGAAACACTTGTTGTGTAACATTTTAAGTTCTAAGATGACGAAGACGCACACTAAACTGGCACATATCTACAGCACTTTTCATTAGACTTTAGAACTACACGAGGGTCATAGAGATTAATCCCAGTAGATTTAACCGGCACAAAACTGATGAGTTGGATACTTCTTTCCCATAGCAGTGATCTTCCAATAGACTATAGACAACGAAGAAAGAAATCTCTTATTTGTGGAAATGACAATTTTAACGGACATTCGAACATGCCATTCGGAATATCGTTGTATTATAAAATTTTCAAATTCATTCATGAATATTTATATTCTCTTTCGAATTTATTCAGTAAAAGGGTATATAATATGAACATTTAAGCACGTTTCAATTGGATTAGATGTGAAAACCTAATTTGAAAAAGTTTTCTCAATTTTAAAAGTTGAATCCTTTCCCACTGCCGCTTTCAGTTATGAGAAAACACCAATTTATATTTCCTCAGGATTGAGGTACGTTATATCATGCGGTGATTAAATCAATAATCTCGAAATACTCGTATACCAAGCGGGTTGTTTCAACCGAAACTCCCGTAATGTAGTAGTAGAAGAGTCGAAACCCATTCTTTTGTTTTGCCAAAGGCGTCGTGTTAAGTCTTTGTTGTGGGTTTCCATATTCAAGTTCGGTTTTATTTTCACGTTACTAAATAAAAGAAATGCGCGGAAAAAATTATGCATACGGTATCATCGGAACGCTCGTGTTTATGTATCCTATAACTAAAAGGATGAAATGAATGGTTTTAGTTATAGTTTAATTACAGTTTTAGTTCAGGGAGGAATTGCCGTCCTTCCGCGTCCCTTTGCGAGAGATTTAGAGTTTCATTTGCAAATGTCTTCATCACCTCAGGACTGTTGTGCAGAGATCTGCATTAACGAATATGGTAATTTAAAAGTCATCTTAAAATTAATATTTTCTTAACAATCGAAGTAAAGGTCAAACGGTTTGACTGCATTAGGCAGTATAATCGGCAAGGTGACAGATAAGTAAGATGTCGCATTTTCTCGATAACCTTTGGTCTGCCCACTGAGAACTCAAAGCAGTAGACGTCTAAGACCTTTTCTACCACAGAGTTTCAGCAGAATTTGAATTTTAACAAAAGGTAAAATAATAACTTATTTTCATTAATTTAATGTAAAAGGAATAATAGTTAGTTCTTTTGAAACCAGTTAAGATCAATTATTCTTGAAATTTGGACGAATTTGTGTTGCACTTCCCCCGCTTCAGAATGCACCGGCATTCTTAGCTGAAATCTATTCTGAAATGACCACAACACATTTAAAACTTCTGTGAATCACGAGATTCAATTCGATGAATTTAAAAAGCATAGAGTACATCATGCTGTATCCTTTGTTTGCACAGAAGAGTTTTTACCGCTTGATCAACTCAATTAAATATCTCTAAATATTACAATAGAATGAAATTTGAAATGTAATATGAAAATTTAGTACAAAGCAGATCACATGGGAAAGTAATTACCTTTTCTTAAATCATTCTTCATTTAACCTTTAACTGGGGTGTGTGGTCTGTGAGACCGCTAGTGATGGATTTTCGGTCAGCCCTATTCTATTTTTAGCTCAATTGAATGGATTGACTCGGAAGATTCCTGTTCTGTGACCTTCAATAGACATGCACCTTTTCAACCGATTTTACCAGATGCTTTTTAAAATAATTCAGTTATTCGTTTAAGTGTGGTTTCTACGACCGTACCTCCCTGTTATTGTACTAGTGAAAAACAAGGCTTAGCAGATGGCGCTAAAACGTGGACTTCGAAATATTATCCAATTTACTGATCCTGTTAGGAAGCAGTCATCCAGACATTTTTAAAGGAAGCAGAAAGTGATTTTAGTGACAGGAATAATTGTACAGAAGAGCTTTTTTTTAATGAAATTTTGCATTGAATTGATTCTGATATGTTTGTTCAAAAAAAAAAAAATAATTTTTCTAGTGATACTGTATTTTGAAAAAATTATTAAATATATGGATATTTCAAGAGATATATATATACAGAATATAAATGTTGATTTTTATACTAGATCTTAACCTGAATGTTTAAAAGGCCCTGAAAAACCGTGCTATGAAAGTCACACAATCCGATAAAAAAAGGGCAATTTTTACCCATTGGCTTTTTTATTTTTCATATAATTGTTGAATTTTACATTATATTGTCTTCTATATACCTTTATATACTGTAAAAGTAAATATGATTTAAAAAGTAAAAAATAATATATTTTTTCAAGAATATTATTTATTGCAACATGTCATTTGAGAAGAAAATGTATGTTCCAACGCATATACTTTTTTCAATGATAATATATTTTGAAAAATTTCTGAAACGTATCTATATTTCAAGAAATATATCTGCAAAATATATTGGCAGTGTTTCATACTAATACATTCATTAGAAAATTTGCAAGAGTGTTTTCTTGTTTAATCAAGGTTTTGTCATTTTAAAACGCCTTATGGATGACTAAATCAAACATGTATGCATCCAAACAAAACCTACAAGAAGACAACAGGAATTAGTCAATAGGTGCACGAAATATATCATTGAATTTTTAAGCAGCCATTTAAAAGATATGCATTCTGGTCAGTAAAGGCTACAAGAAATAAAGTGCAATAAATTTCTGTGTGTGTGCTAAAACCTGTCAGTTTTTTTTTTTTTTTTTTTTTTGAAAACGAAACTAGAAAAATTTTGTTTTTTATCTAAAGTTATAGTGTTTTGAAAGTAAAAGTGCTTCATAATGCAAATATACTTTTTGGAAAAAAAATCAAACGCAATCAAATACTGTTATCGATTTTTCTTCTTCCATATAGCATTGTTGAGTGACTTTTAAAACATGTGATCGTGATTTCTGAACACGACAGGCTTTAGTATAACTGAGTAGAAAGCTATGTAAGAATAGATTTAGATAGAGCAATAGATTTCTTTCTACTACTTTCCCATTACTCTCCTAATATGTACAAATATAAAGATATAATACAAAACCTCTGCATTTGTATAAAATATTGCATTTAACAAAACACAATGAGACAGACCAACTTACAGTAAACCAAAGAGATCCTTTGAAAGAATGTATTGGGTACTTTGTTCCCAAAATAGTCATTATCCAATAGACCAGAGATGACAGAAAAAGAAATCTCTTATTTGTGGATAGAGCAATTTTAGCGGACATTCAAACGTACCATTTGGTATATCGCTGTATAATAAAGCTTTCAGCTGGATTCATAACAATTCATATTTTCTTTTAAATTTTATTCATTAAATGGGAATGGAATATGAATATTTTACCACGTTCATATTGTTATAGATGAGAGAAAATAATTTGAAAATATTTTTGTTCAATGCTTTTAGTTGAATGCTTTTTTGCTACCACTTTCAGCTTTAAAATTAACACAAATTTATATTTCTCCAGGAACGATGTTAGTCATCTTACCCTGTGAACAAAGCAAATTCAGCCATAAGCGTCATATGCCAAAGGGGAGTTTCAGCAAGATATCCCTTAATATAATAAAAAATTAGTGACGTTTAATATTCTTTCTCTGCCCAAACCATTTTGTTACGTTATTGCTTTCGGTGTTGGTGTTTAAATTCCGTTATATTTTCGAGTTACTGAATTAAAGAAATGCGAGGAAAAAATTATGCAAATAATATCATCGGAACGCTCGTGAATATAAATCCTATAAATAAAATGATTATAGATTAGCAACCATTTAAGAGGAATACCGACTGATGAATGAAGGTGACAAGAAATAACGTGGGATGAATGACTGCGTGTGTTCCAAAGCCGGTAAGTTCCACCCATAGTTGAAAATTAATATAAAAAAATTCTGTTTAATGTCTACATAATTGACAAAAGGAAAGTTATTGTGGCGAGAAATTCAAAGTGTTTTATAGTATATATACTGTGTGCAATCGCAGGCAAATACTGTTATAAATATCTTTTTTTGAAGATAGCAAGATTGAGAGACATTTAAAAGATGTCAGCGATATCTTTTTTCTTGATAGAAAGTAGTAAAACTGAATAGAAAACGCCTTTGTGTATATTTCGTTCAAGAGTTTTCTTACTGCTACTGTCCCGTTAGTGTCCTAATGTATACAGCTATAAAAAAACAATTAGAAATTACTTATAATTATTCAATGTGTGAAGTCTTTCGCTCATCATGTATAATTAGATAAATAAACATACAGTGAACCATATAGCTCCTTTGAGAATAATGCCGCTCGTAGCAATTGGTATAAACCTCATAGCCACGATCTAAACTCTGATGATGAAGTCTTAAGTTAATTCTTATTTGTTGCGCTTTTAGACAAACATGATTACTGAACAAGGTTTGGTATATGTTTTAGGTTAGTTATTTAAACGACAGAAGTGCTGTTTCGAATCTACAATCCAAATTTCAGGCCAAAGTCAGATATCGAGGACGACACATGAACAGGATTTGATAAATATAATTGGAAAGGTGCATTGAAACGTAAAACATCTAAAGAAATCTGCTGGATTTTTTTTGTCAAATTTTCTATTAAATTTCATATTAATCTGCCTTAAATCCAATCTGAATAGTTTAAAATCTTTAAGATTCTGAACTATTATCTACCCAGCATCCTCATCGAAGTAGAAGATGCAGACTTAGATTCCACTCCTTTTTGAAGAAACACGAAACACTTGCTATAGCTGAATGATCCTGTGAGCAAAACTAATGATGTATTATTAATAATGTCACGGGTGTTTCAACAGGAACGCCAATAATAATAATATAAGAGTTTAGAAAGTTTTTTCTGTAATAACCATTGCGTTACGTCAACGCTTTAGGTTTCGCTATGCTAACGTTTTATTTTCTCATTCTGACTAAAAATGAAAGAATTCCGATGCTAATAATTATGTTTTTCTGAATAATTAAAAACATGCACGAGGAAACGATACGAGTTGATTGATGATTTTTTTTTTCAAGAAGGTTGTTGAATGAAATAAGGTTAAATTTCAAATTAGTCTATTTGGACCATCCCATTATATTTTGAATTATTTCTTGTACCTTTCTTATTTCTCCACTTGTTGTGTTAGAACCCATCTGAATAAATTGAGCACAGTAAATTTTCTATACAAAAAGCCGTTCTGAATTCAAAGCGCTTGAAAAGACATTACACATCATCCTGCTTATTATCTGAGCTCATTACATATGAAGTTGTTAAGGGCGTCCTGTTTCAAATTAGAATTCTGTCAAAGGGCATTCTGGTCGTTTGATGACATACATAAATCTCTTAACGGGGGGAAAAAATTTAATGTACATCCAGTGGTGGTGTTGGCAATGGGGAAAGGGAGACAATTGACCTCGCCATTTCGCATGTTGCTCCCAGCCCCCCACCTCGGCGAGAGATTGAGAGTTTCATCTACAAAAGTCTTCCCCACTTCAGGAGGGTGTGGCGAATTGTGCATTAACGAATATGATAATTTAAAATTCATCTTAAAGTTAAAATACTGTAATATACATTATCCAAATAAAATTTAAATTGACTAAAACTGGCTGTATGATCGACAAGAGGACTGTTAAAAAAGATGTCACATTTTCCCGATAAATTTGACGGTTCGGTAAGAACTTTAATCGATAGCTGCCTTTGAAGTTTCGTCATCTTAACCGGAATCTATTCTCAAACGAGTAATAGGTTTCAAACTTCTGTGCGACGCGATTATCAATACAATTAATTCATTCCGATGAATTAGAAAAGTATAGAGCGCTTTCTATTGTATTTTTCTTTCAAGAGTTTTCTTTCTGCTATTCTCCCATTAATGACCTAATATATATAGGTATACAAAATCAGTAATTCCTTGAAATTTTTTTATGTTTGAAGTATTGCACTTATCAATGCACGGATCCCTAGCCAACATACAGTAAATTAAACAGTTCCTTTGAAAGAAATACTGCTCGAAGTAACTGGTATAAAGCATTCAGCAACGATCGGAAATTCTGTTGCGAAAGCTTTTCACTAATTCTTTTCCGTTTCGTTTTTAGATAATCATGTTGACAGAAAATAGATTTGACACACATTTTTGGTTAGTTTAATAATTTATGGTTTCTATTTAGGTGACATAAATTCCGTTTTGGATCGTCCCTCAGAATTTAGGTAAAAGTCAAATATCGTGGACAGAACATGAGCTGGTTTTGGAAAAAGGTTAATGGAAAAGGTGCTTGGAAACCTAAAACAGCTAAAGTACTTTTCAGGATTTCTTTTTGTTATTTTTTCTATTAAATTTCTCATTAATCTACTTTAAATACACTTTAGAAAGACTGTTTACTCTAAATACTTCATTATCTGCATTATTCTAAACTATTATCCGTACATCATCAAGAGAAAAGCTGAAGAATCAGGTTTTGATCACAAAAGGTGAAACATTCTCCGTCACATTACGTGCTGTAAGATAACGAACACGCGCCTTCAAGCATATTTCCCCGTACTTCAAAACTACACGACAGTCGAAACGATTAATCCCAGTAGATTTAACCGACATGAAACTGATGTGTTGGATACTTCCTTCCCGAGCCACTGAACTTTAAATCGACCATAAATAACAAAGAAAGAAATCTCTTACTTGTGAAAAGAGCAATACTAAAGGACATTCGACCATGACATTTGGTATATCGTTGTATAATAAATTATTAAGCTGAGCATATCTATATTTATATTATATTTCAAATATTATTTATTAAAAGGATACAAAGCAATACATTTACGCACTTTTAGATTCTTACGGGTATGAAAAAGTAATTTGAAAACCTTGTTTTCGATTTTAATTGTTGAATCCTTTTTTACTACCACTTTTATCTATAAAAAGACATCAATTTATATTTGCTCAGAATTGTATTGCTATAGCTGAGTGATCCGGTGCGCAAAACTAATAATTTTTTTTAGTATACCAAACGGGTGTTTCAACAGGAGTGCCCTTAATAATATCAGAAGTTAGAAATTTGTTCGTTTTTTCTGTGATAACCATTGCGTGTCTTAACGCTTTCGGGTTCGCTATGCCAACGTGTTATTTTCTCATTTCTGAAGTGAAGAAATCTGCGAAAAAATTTCTAATACGATATCCTCGGAACGTTTGTGAATATAAATCCTATGACTAAAACTATGAAATGAATTGTTTTAGTTATAGGATTATAAAATAAGATCATCATCAGTCAGATTTTTCAAGTGAATTATTAGCCGATCTTCTAAAATTCTGTGCCTCGTCAGATACCTCCCCTAATCTATTTGACAAGTACAATGATGGCAATAAAGGGTACAAAGATCTGTATTCTGCAGCTGGTCCCCAATAATTAAATAACGATTTGATTTATAGAAAATGAAATGAACTGATAATAAATAAAATGAATATATCAAATGAAATTTGTAATATAGCTGGAACTTTTAGTTTAAAACGACGTAGTAAGAAAAGATTTTATGACGTTCACCCACTTTTATATTAATTTTAAACTTTATTCTTTTAAATATAATTTTTCAAAAAGATTTTGTCATGGAAAATAGTAACTGTTAGGCACAGTTTTAGATTTTCAAAACTAATTTGAGAATATTCTTTTCATATCCGTCCGTTGAATCATTCGCCATCTAGGTAACAATTTCAATAGCGATAAATACAATAATTTATACTTCTTTGGAAATACCAAATCTTTCTTTTCCGGAATAGCTGATACATGATCTTTGTTTGTATTGTAATAGCCAAAAGATTTAACTGAAGACCTGTAGCATATTCGGAAGTGACAAAGATGTCCGACAATGATCTAAATTTGATATGACAACCCATCTTAATTTTTATTTTGAAACTTGGCCCAAATAACAATAACGCTACTATTAAAAACCAATAAATCCCCTACAAGAGCTCATGAGTATAAATCTTCAATCCATAATACATTTGAATCTTCGGGGAAATTGGGAAATAGTCCAAATCATTAATTGTTTAACCGTATAAAGATAGAAACAACTCAAATGATAGAAGAAAGGGAAAAAAGTATCAATAGTAACAAAGAATAAATAATTTTATGTAGTTAAATGCAGTTATACATTCAAACGCAGTTCACAAAAATTTGATTTATTAATTTTACACTTCTTGATAGTATTTGAAAGAGTATATGTATTTAGCAACAAAACAGTTATCATAATAGTAAAACAAATCATTTCACTTTCTCTGAAAAATAACTAATTAGCACAACATTTACAAGTTTCTGTTATGAAGTACTTTCAAGTGGTATTAGAAAATGTCTTCCTGTAAATCTTGGTCTTAATGTTGGACGTGGTGTAATTAGTCGTAAATGTTTTTATTTTTAGATTAATTGGCTTAAATATTTGAGCTGCTCATTTTTGCTTGAAAACAAAAAATACTGTTTTCCTATAATTCCCGTAATTGTGAAAAAAAAAAAGTGAAGTTTTTGAAAGCATCGGATAACATGGAATTTGTTAAACAATCTGTTCTGGACAATTACCTATGGTCATCTATTGTAACCAACACAACTGCCGGCTTTATAATGTTTTATTTAGTTTGGGAAATTTTGTTTACAGGAATCAAGCAAACTGCAATTTAAGCATTTTTGATAACAGTATAATAGTTTTACTTTTTCGTATTCGAAGTATACAAAAAATGTTGCAATAATCGAAACATAAGAACTGAAGATTTTAAAAAGTTCCCTAGTTTCTGTCCTCCCCGAGTGCACAAAATGCATTTTCAGCAAATTTTTTTTGTCTGTCTGTGAAAAAAAATAACTCAAAAAGACGGATAAGTCGGACGGATTTCTTAGCATGTATCTTTCATATTTACTTAGTACCAAATTTGCAGATCTCTAACCCATTAGGAACATTATCAATTCTGAGCAAATCTATTGGCCCGATTGTTCGGGTACGAGGAAACTCGACAACTTCAAAATCTAAAAAGCTGAATGAATAAAAATTTAGTATGGATTTAGCATCTACAATGTAGATACTTATCAAATTTTGAATTATATCCGTCAAAGAGTTCACCGTATCTCAGCCTGTACTATTGCATTATATAAAGCGATATTTCATAAGCGAACAAATTAGATCAATGAAATTATCTACTTTATCTCATTATACCCACTTTAGACCTATTATTTAATCTGATCATTTTATACCTTTTAGAATTCTGAACTATTTTCAGTGCAGCTCCGTCTGAGAAGGAAGAGTTGACGACTTCGACTCCCTCCCCCCTTTTCTCTAAAATACAAAACACTTACTATGGAGCATTTACAGCTATAAAATGACGAAGACTTGGACTGTGCTTGGACTTGTTAAATATTTATATCATTATTTTCTAAATTTCAGATTTACAATAAATGTGCTATTAGATTAGACGTGTGTTAAAAATGATTAATCCCAGTTGAATTAATCAACACGAAAATAGTTTTGAAGTGATGTGAACTTCGTTACCAAAGCCCTGATTTTTTTAAATAGACCATAAAAAAAGAAATCTCCCGTTTGTGGACAGAAAAATTTTGAAGTACATCGGAATATGTCATTCGGTATACCATAGTGCATTAAAGATTTCAGATTTATTCATAGATCTTTATATTGTCTTTAAAATTTAAATAATTAAAAGGTATAAAATATAAATATTTACACATTTTTATATTTTTATCGATATGAAAACATAATTCGAAAGTATTATTCCCAGCTTCAATCACTGAATCGTTTCTCGCTACCACCTTAAGCCGTGAAAAGACATCAATTTATATTTCTTCAGTAAGGAGTTTTGCTGTCATGCCGGTGAATAAATATTTTTGGTTCGCTGATATCGAGCAGGAGATTCAAAGCAATCTGTGGTTATTCGATGAAACGTTTGAAATATCTTTGTTCGTTTGGATATTTGAGTTGTGGGACGTTAATCAACTCAATTTCTATTCTCAAACTTCTTTTTGTTACTGAAGCAACGGGGCTTCAGGAAAATATAATGTGTATAGAATATCCTTGTAACGTTAGTAATTACAAATCCTATAACTAAAAAAATAAATAAATAATAATTCAGTAAAATAAGTGTTTTTGAGCCAGCATTTCTTCGGAAATTATTAGCCCCATCTTCCAAACCTGGGTTACCGCGCAAGATTATTGTTCCTGAGCGATTTAACAAGCCCAATATCGGTAGTAATGTGTCTTTCATTCCAAACGTCTAGATTCTGCCGCTGGGCTGTAAAAATTAATGATTATTATAATGACGCTATGATTTACAGAAAGAAAAAAAAAGAATATAAAGTAAAACGTGAATATTTCATCTTGAAAACTACAGACCAAAAAAGGTTTCAAATTGTTCGTCCATTTATTTTAAACTTTTCTTTTTATAAGTTAAATTTTAGAAAAGATTATATTATGTTAAAGATTAATACTCTCATATTGTAGTCGATTTGGAAAACCAATTTGAAAAAAATTATTTTTAAATTTAATCGGTGAGTTCATTTTTCTCCACTTTCAATTCTGGAACCATATGCCATTTATATTTTTCTAGAAATGAAGTTTATTTTTCTTTCCTGAAATATAGCTGTTTTGTTATTTTTGTTATTATTTTAATAAACAATAGATTTAATAGAAATTCAAGTAGGATAATCCAAATAAAAAAAATTGCTTCCTATATTAACACGAAACATAGAAGCCTCACATTGATCCAAGTTTCATTTGGATATCCAATTTGTTAATTTTAAAATTTCATTTGTCTTAGGCATAAATGGTAATGTTAATATTAAACACAGATAAAGTCCTTCGTAGAGCACATAATTATAAATCTTTAACCAATATTGTAAATTATTTTTTTTAATTTAATTATTTTGAATATTAAATTTTGTATAAGAGATGCAATAGAAATTAATTATAACCAAAATAACTGGCAAACCAGCTGGTTTCTAAATGTGTCCAAATAAAACTAAAAGTTAACAAAAAAAAATGTTTTGCTATACTTTATGGAAAAAAGAAATATGTCCCTTATGATCAAAAATATGGATGAAAAAAAAAAGGAAGAGGCAGGGTGCCTGATAATGTGAGTGTCAAAATTACTTAAGCATTCATAAAATATTTTTGATGACGTCTTTAAATTTTCTGAGAATTCAATCATTGATTCAGAAATCAGTTTCTGAATCACAATTTTAAAAAATTCAGTTTTAAGTTTCTGAATTATTTAAAATCTTTACAGCCTTGGAATTTGTATAAATAAAAAGCATGGAAACTTCATTATACCCAATGAAATTTCACGATATTTATTTAGTTATTCATAAAATATAGTTTTATGGATATTTTTTATATTTTATACCATCTTATTGCTCACTTAGGAGAAAATGTTGCATAAGTGAAAAATAATTAAATTGACTTAAGAAAATGAAAAATAAAAAATTTAGAATTTAAGAGTTTAAAAATCTAAGATTTACTGGATTGTACTAACATTTGATTATTATTTTCCTATATCCAATGTTTCGAATATTTGTACAATAATGTACTCTTTATTTTTTAAAAAAAATAAAGAAAGTAAGGGATAAAATGTGGAATAATTTCATTAATATAAGATGAAAATTTCAGAAAAGATTTTTATGTTTAAAATAAACTTTAAAAAAAGTCTTTAATTTGGTGCAATTTTCATATAATTACTTTGTAATATTTGTTTATTTTTTATTTTCTGTTCGAAAGAACTGAATAGTGCGTGATGGCTTCGCATATTTCAATTTACACCTCAACGACCAATTTTTTTCCTTCATTATTAATAAAATTTATAATCTAACACCTGTCAACTTTTAAGAACCACGTCACAACAAATCGAAATTCTGTTTTAAATTATACTCGTACCATAGAAAAAGTGCATTCTGATTGATTCCCTATGCAAGCAAAGTTGCAAAATTAATTGCCGCATTTTGTCATTATTTACAACACACAACAATAAAAATATATATATATATTAAACGCCAAAAAATACGTGTTCACTAGCGTTATTAAAGACAGGAAAAGCAAAAACGAATTCTTTTCAGCATTAACTGATGAATCTTTAATTACTTGCTGCCATATGCAAATGCAAAATATATTAATTTATGTCACAAGAAATATAGTTCTTTGCAAACGAATAGTTTATTCGAAATAATTCTTCAGAATGTAATGAGCAAGAATTTTAATATAGAATACAATGACATATAAAATAAAATTAAAAAGCGATTTTTATCTCTAAGCAATTACATGGTAGCATGACAAAGTTCAAAGACGGATTCGTTATTTTTAAAAATATTGAATTAAAATTTGTAATTATACATTTTTTTTGTTATTTTTTAATTAATGAATTTTATTTTTGAACATTAAACAGCATTCACGATGAATAAACAGGAATTGAAATCACAGCGCCAAACTTTTTGAAAAAAACAATGGCATTACTCTAAAATAAATTGCCTAAAAATTTCTCCTCTTCCAAATAGCATTGTTGAGTGACTTTTAAAACATGTGATCGTGATTTCCGTGCATGACAGACTTTAGTATAACTGAATGGTAAACCCTGTACGCATAATGAGAGCAATAGTTTTCTTTCTGCTACTGTCCTGTTATTCTCTTAATATGCACAAATATAAAGGAATAATAATAAAATCTTTTATTAGCATTTTTAAGTGTGAAATATTGCGCAAGTTAACACATGATGAGATAGACCAACATACAATAAACTAAATAGCTCCTTTGAAATAATGTGTTGCATACTTCGTTTAAAGCAGAGACCTTCCAATAGACCACAGACGACAAAGAAAGAAATCTCTTATTTGTGGAAGGAGCAATTTTTACGGACATTCAAACGTACCATTTCGTATATCGTTGTATAATAAAGTTTCAAGCTCTCATAAGAATTTATATTCTCTTTTAAAATTTATTAATTATAAGAGTATATACATTATGAATAATTATACACGCTTGTATTGTTATAGATGTGAAAAACTAATTTGAAAATTTGTTTTTTCTATTTTAATTCCTGAATCCTTTCTTGCTACCACTTTCAGCAGTAAAAGAAACATCAATTTATATTTCTTCAAGAATGCGGATTGTTATTTTCCCCGGTGTAAAAAATAAAAACATCGCACTCATCATATACCAAAAGGGAGTTTTAGTAGGGCTTTACGTAATATAATGAAAGATTAGAAACGTATTTTATTCTTCTGCCAAAACCATTTTCTGATAGTAATGCTCTCGGTTTAGGTGTTCAAACTTCATTTTGTTTTCAAGTTACGGAAATGAAGAAATTATGCACACAATATCCTCGGAACGCTCGTGAATATAAATCCTATAACTAAAACGATTATGGATAAGCAACCATTTGAGAGATATACCAACCAACTAGTCAATAAAGGCGACAAGAAGTAAAGTGGAATGAAAGTCTTAGTGTGTTCTAAAAACGGTAAATTTTTCCCATAGTTGAAAACTAATATAGAAAAATTTTGTTTAATATCTACATAATTTACAAAAGTCAAGTTATAGTGGAGAGAAAGTCAAAGCGCTTTATAGTGAATATACTATATGCAATCACAGCAAATACTGTTATAGATTTCTTCTTTTCAAGATAGCAAGGTTGAATGACATTTAAAAGATGTTAGCGTTTTAAGATGAAGACATTTTAAAGATGTTTTTCTTGATAGAATGTAGTAAAACTGAATGGAAAACGCCTTTGTGCATATTTCTTTCAAGAGTTTTCTTACTACTACCCCGTTAGCGTCATAATGTGTACAGCTATAAAATAACAATAAGAAATTACTTATAATTATTCATTGTGTGAAGTCTTGCGCTCATCAATACATACTTAGATAGATAAACATACAGTGAACCATATAGTTCCTTTGAGAATAATGCCGCTCGAAGCAATTGGTATAAAGCTCACAGCCAGGATCTAAAACTCTGATGATGAAGCCTTAAGTGAATTTTTATCTGTTGCGTTTTTAGACAAACATGATTACAGAAAATAGGTTTGGCAAATGTTTTAGGTTAGTTATTTAAACGGCAGAAGTACAGTTTCAAATCGACCCTCCGAATTTCAGGCCAAAGTCAGATATCGAGGACGACACATGTACAGGATTTGATAAAGATTATTGGAAAGGTGCATTGAAACTTAAAGCATCTAAGGCAAACTGCAGGATTTTTTTTGTCAAATTTTCTATTAAATTTCACATTAATCTGCCTTAAATCCACTCTGATTAGTTTAAAATCTTTAAGATTCTGAACTATTACCTACACAGTATCCTCATAGAAGTAGGAGATGCAGACTTAGATTTCCTTTTTGACCAAAAACGAAACACTTGTTGTGCAATATTTTAAGTTCAAAGATGTCGAAGACCATAAAATGGCACATATCTATAGCACTTTTCAGTACACTTTAAAACAACATGAAGGTCATAGAGATTTCCCAGTATATTTAACCGGCACGAAACTGATGAGTTGGATACTTCGTTCCCATTGAGTGATCTTCCAATCGACTGTAGACAACGAAGAAAAAAATCTCTTATTTGCGGAAATGATAATTTTAACGGACATTCGAACATGCCACTCGGAATATCGTCGCATAATAAAATGTCCAACTGCATTCTTGAATATTTATATTCTTTTTCGAATTTTATTCATTAAAAGGGTATATAATATGAATATTTGAGCACGTTTCAACTGGTTTTGAAGTGAAAACCTAATTTGAATTTTTTTTGCAATTTTCAACTTTGAATCGTTTCCCGCTACCACTTTCAACTATGAGAAAACACCAATTTATATTTCTTCAGGCTTGAGTTTAGTTATCTAACCCGGTGATTAAAGCAAATTATCAAAATGCTCATTTATCAAACGGGTAGTTTCCACAGGAGCTCCCGTAATATAACAGAAGATTATCAGCCTGTTCTTTTGTTTTGCAGAAAACATCGTGTTGCGTTATTGTTTAGGGTTTGGTATTCTTGCTTTGCTTTATTTTCGCATCACTTAATTAAAGAAATGCGAAGAAAAAAATTATGCATACGCTATTCTCGGAACGTTCATGAATATGTATCCCATAGCTAAAAGAGCGAAAAGAATGGTTTTAGTTACAGGATTTTAAAATTAGTCCTTCTTGAGTAAAATTTTCCTTCCAACAAAATTTTCCAATTATCAGCCTTATATCACTTACTTTTGTTCTACGAAGATTCTTCTCCTAACTTATTTAACAAGTACAGTGTTGTAAATAAAGTTTTCCAATGTGTGTATTCTGCCGCTGGTGCTCAAAAATCAATCAACGGTTATATTTATAGATGTAAAAAAGAAATTTGAAATGAATCTGGAACTGTTAGTGCAAAAGAATATAAAAAGAAAGTTTCTAAGATATTCAGCCGTTCTTACATTATTTGTATACTGCATTCTTTAAAATATAATTTTTCAAAAAGATTATATCATAGAAAGAAGTAATTAATCTGTATTATTGTAGACTTCGAATTTCAAAACGGGATCATTCGTCTTCTCTGTAGCACTTGCAGTTGCGAAAAGTAGAATGATTTATATTTTTTTCCTGAAGTGCCAGCTCTTTTCTTAGCAGAATGGCTGATAATGATCTTTGCTCATATTTTAACAAGCAAAAGTTTTGACCGAAGGCCATTAGCCTCATCGGAAGTAACAAAGGTGTCCGATAATGATCTAAATTGGGTTTGACAAAACTTTTTTTGCAAAATTTTTCCCACTTGTGCCAAAACCGATAACGTTCTTATTAAATATGAATAATGTCCCACCAAAAGAGTATTTCGATTTGAGAAACCATGCCATTCTTAATTTTAAAATTTTCTTACTTAATAAAAAGGATTACGCTCTCATTAACTATGAATAAAGTTCCTTCAAGAGCCCATGAGTATAAATCTTCAATCCATTCGCATCCTCAGAAAAATTTCGAAATTGGCCCAGATCATTAATTTTCTTCACAGTACAAAGATAGAAATATTGCAAATGGTACAAGAAAGAAAAATACAGGACGAACACAGGAGGAATAAATAATTTTATTTTGTTGAACGCAGTTACACATTCAAACGGAGTTTTCAAAAACTAGATTTACTAATTTTGGACATATTGGTAGTATTTGAAAGAGTGAATGCGTGCAGCCTTACAAACATTTATCACACTAATAAAATGAATCTTTTCTCTTTCTTTGTAGGAAAGAAATTATCATAGCATTTATGAGTTTGCAGTATGAAGTTGTGTGAAATGGCATTAGAAATTGTTGCCGAGTACATTTTGATGATAATGATGGATATGTTGCAATTACTCGTACAAGTTATCATTTTTAGTTTATTTTGTTTTAGTATTTGTTCTGCCCATTTTGCTTCAAAACATAAAATGCTGTATCTTTATGAACAGTTTTAGAAATAATGTAATTGCTCAAAAAATGACAAGGCAGCAAAAAAAATTTTTTGATTGTTTTTAAACTTTCTAAAAGTGTTGCATAACTTGAAATTTATTAAAAATTCGGTATCAAGAACCCCACATATGATCTTTTATTATAACCAACAAAACTATTGGTTTTATAACGTTTTCTTTAGTTTCGAAATTTGGTTTTCCTCTTTCTGCAAATTTCAATTTATGCGTTGCTGCTTTGAGAAAAATGCTTCTCAAAGAACCTGTTATAAAGAGCTCATCTAAAATTCTGATGATAAACCTTTACGCTAATTGTTAGACTTGCTATTTTTGGACAATCTTACTTATACAAATTATACTTAACATACATTTTTGGGTTAGTTCAGTTATTTACATTCTCTATTTAAATGACGCAAATGCAGTCTTAGATCCTCCCTCCGAATTTTGGACCAAAGTCAGATATCGAGAGCGACACATGAAATGAATCTGGAAAAAAAAGTAATGGAAAAGATGCATTGAAATGCTAAACAGCGTTCAAAGAGCAGTCATCTTCAGATAGACCGCAGACGATAAAGAAAGAAATTTCTTATTTGTGAAAAGAAAATTCTAACGGACATTAGCGCATACCATTTGGTATATCGTTGTATAATAAAGTATTAAGCTGGTGTCATCTATATTTATATTATCTTTGAAATATTATTCCTTAAAAGGGTATAGGATAATATGTATTTACGCACTGTTCTACTGGCAGAAATATTATTCATTAAAAGAATCCGGCCATCAGCAGAAATATTATTCATTAAAAGGGTATAGGACAATATATATTTACGCACTTTTCTATTGTTATGGATATGAAATGGTAATATGAAAATGTTTTTTTTTTCAATTATAATCGTTGAATCGTTTCTCGCTACCACTTTCATCTGAAAAAAGACATCAATTTATATTTCTTCAGGAGTGAAAGATGTTAGCTGAAGGACCCTGTGAGTGAAATTAAGTTTTTATTCTTAATATACTAAACGGTTGTTTCAAGCAGAACTCCCGTATTAAGATTAAAGATTAGAAATGTGTTCAGTTTTGTTATTGCCATCGCATTCTGTTAATGCTCTCGTTTTTTTCAATCTCTGTTTTATTATACCATTTGTTCTGAGAAGTGTTGGAATGTGCGGGAAAATTGTGCGCACGATATACTCGGAACGCTTGGAAATATATAACCTGTAACTAAACCATGAAATGAATGGTTTTAGTTAAAGTATTATAAAATTATTCCTTCTAGAGACTAGTAAATTGAGTATTTTTCTAGTAGATTATAAGTGTTATCTTCCAAACTTCTTTGCTACGGATAGATACTTCTCCTAATCTATTCAACAAGTACAATGTTGGTAATAAAGGGTAGCATGGTTTTTATTCTGCGCTAGTCCTCAATAATAAAGCAAGGATTTTAATTATAGATATAAGCTGGAATTTTTAGTGAAAAATAATACACCAAGAAATGCCTTTAAGGTGTTTATCCGTTTTCACATTAATTTTTAACCTGCATTCCTTTAAAATATAATTTTTCAAAACGATTAAATCACGGATAAAGTAATTTCTTACACTTAAATAGAATTGGAAAACTAATTCGAAAACAATCTTTTTAAATTCAACAGTTGTTCTAAATCGCCTTCTCTGCACCACTTTCAGTTGCAAAAAGTAAAATAAATTATATTTCTCTGGAAATGCCATCTCTCTTCTAGGGCTAATAGCTGATTCATGATCTTTGTTCGTATTGTAACAATCGAAAGTTTCAACTGAAGAACAATAGCATACTTGAAAGTAACAAAGATGTACGATAATGATCTAAATTTTGTTTGACAAACTACCAATTTCTTAGTATTAAAATTTTTCCCACTTTTTCAAAAAACGATAAAATTTTTCTTAAATATGAATAAAGTACCTCCTTGATCCCATGAATTTTAACCATTCAATCCATAATCGATTTGCATCCCCAGAAAAATTGGCCAAATCATTAATTATTTTTCACAGCATAAAGACAGAAATATTGCAATTGATAGAAGAAAGTAAAAAAAGTATCAATAATTTTGTTTAATTCAGTGCAGTTATACATTCAAACACAGTTTTTAGAAATTGGATTTATAAATTTTACAGTCAAGATAGTATTTGAAAGAGTGTTATACATATAACCACACAACAGTTATCATACTAATAAAACAAATCATTTATCTTTCTTTGAAGGTAACAAATTAGCACATTTACGAGTTTTCATGATGAAGTTGCTTCAAAGCGTTTTAGAAAATATTGGCCTGTAAATCTAGATGGGGATGAGGAAAATGGTGTCAATACTCATAAATGCTTCCATTTTTAGTTTAATTTGTCTAAATATTTGTGCTGCTCATTTTTGCTTGAAAGCATAAACTGCTGTTCTTTTAAGAATATTTTTTTTTTTTAAATATGATTGTAAAAAAAAATTCCAAGGCACCCAAGGTCAATGCAAAGCTTCTGAAAGCGACAGATATCATGGAATTTGTTAAAATTCTGATCTCAAAAATTTCACCCATGATCTTTTACTGTAATCAACACACCTGTTGGCTTTATAATGTTTTCTTTTGTGTGGAAATTTTGTTTTGCAGAATCAGCAAACTCTAATTTAAGCATTGCTGATAACAGTATAATAGTTTTACTTTTTAGAAATCGAAGTATAGAAAAAAATGTTGCAATCATCAAAACATTAAAACTGAAGATTTTGAAAAATTCCCAAATTTCAGACATTCCTGAGTGCACAAAAATGCATTTCCGGCAAACTTCCTTGTCTGTCTGTGAAAACAATAACTCAAAATGACGGATTTATTTGCATGTATCTTTCAAATTTACATAACACCAAATTTGCAGATTTCTGACCCATTAGGAACATTATCGATTCTGAGCAAATCTATCGTTCCGGCTATTCGAGTGCATGTAAACTCGACAACTTGCTGTGAAATAATGACACTACCAAAAATTACTGGAAAAAAATAAAAGCAATTGAACAAAAGGTATCAGCAGATTACGCTTCACTCAGTGCGCTTTTCAAATTTTTAATTTTTGTTTTTTTCCTGTGTTTCTAAAATTCCGTCTAGCCTCAACTTTACTCGAGAAAATTGCATGGTTAAATTTTCCAATATAAAACGATTTTTTTTAATTCATTGAAAGTTCAAATTGCTTATATTTAATATATCCGACAATCTTATATAACTTGAGGAACATTTTTCCTGAAATTTTTATGATATACTGTATATTTTTCTAAATGGATTTTTTCATCGATCTGCTTTTAGAAACCTTTTTGTGTATCCTTCTTATTCCACTGCTTTTTGCGGTGAAATCTGCCTTGATAAATACAGCATAATCAATTATATATATATATATATATATATATATATATATATATATATATATATATATATATATATATATATATATATATATATATATATATATATATAATGTTTTAAAGAATTTCCCCGATCACATTATAGAAAGAATATTAAAAAATATATATACAGGATGTTATCGTTGAGTACTTTTATTGTGGTTTGTTAGACACTCCTATATTTTTATTTAAAAAAATTAATTCCGAATGTGTAATTTGTAATATTGTAACAAGCTGTTTATTCTTATTTAATTTGTTAATTGTTACGAATTTTTCAAACCTTTATCCTATTTATTTAATAACATTATGACATTGATGCAAAATATGCTGGGTGATCGGTGAAGTCCTTTAAATTTTAAACAACATTTGCTGTATTCACAAAAAGAACGTGATTCTGATGAATTTAATAAGACATGTTATAGGTCATATAGCCGTGAAATTAAGCAGCAACAGAAAATAATTAAAACGTATGGGTGGTCTGAAAAAATTTGTCCTGAGATTCCCTTCCTTTCAGTGCCTTTTTCAGATTTTTTTTATTAAATTTTTTATTTTATCTGTTGCTTAAATTTCTTATTACCTCTACTTTACTGGAAAAAAATTGTATGATAAAATAGGAGAATACATTTTCTAATGTTAGAACGAATCATTTTTAACTTTGCGAAAAGTTCAAAATTCTGAAATTAAATATCCTAGAGATAACTCCAGGAAACATTTTCCCTGGAGTTTTATTATGGCATATTATAGGTTTTTCTAAACGGATTTTTTTGGATCGAATTTCTTCAGCTTTTGAAACATTTTAGTATACGCTTCTTATTTTGTTGTTTGTTCGGCTAAAAATCGCATAATTTTGAATGTTTCAGTAATATTCTTCAAAATTAATCAAAAACCTTCACTTGGAAACGCTACGTATTGAATGATGAATTTCCCTCAAGCCTGATGTTGAAATGATTAAAGATAATTTTCTAAATGTTTTTTTTTTCTATCTAAGTTATTTTTTGTACCTTTTTTATTTCTTCACTTCACTTTGTTAATCTATCTCAATAAATTCATCATATCCTATTTGCATTCTTGGCTGTACGAAATGCCATTCTTAATTCAAAGAGCTTGGAAGGACTTTACACCATCCTGTATTTACATTTCAACTATTTTCAAGAAATCCTAAAGGCTTTTATAAAAGTACGGTATTAGATTTTTTTTCTTGCAAAAAAACGACACTAGACCACACTTCGGAAAAGGATTTCTTCAGAAATTAGATTAAATTTCGAATTTTTACACCACACGAATAAAAAGAACGATCCGCAAGAGTTTAAGAATCACACATTAGCTAAATCCTTTGTCTTCAAAGCTGAGATTCTGCTACTAAATAAATCTGCAACTCACAATCCTTGAGTATTTTGATATTATTTACAAATGCAGCAATTGAAAGGGATTTTTTTTAAAAACAAATTATACAGTAAAAAAAAAAAAACGTGTTCTTACTAGTTTCGTTAACGACAGTAAAGTTTAAAGCAAATTCTTTCCACTATTAATTGACGAATCTTTTCTAAGTAACTGCTATATTCAAATGCAAAAGATATTCATTCATATTTCTAGAAAAATAATTCGTCATCTCTCCAAGGGAATAGTTCATTAGAAATAATTTTTCATCATGTAATCATCAAGAATTTTAATAAAGGAAACAATGACATATAACATAAAATGTACAAGCGATCCTTATTTCTAAGCAACTACATAATAGCATCGTAATGCTCATAGTTTGATTTTTAAAAATTTTTCACTTATAAATATTTTGTCATTTTTTAATTAATTAAACTTATTTATGTGCATAAAAAAAACTCTCACGATATACAAATACAAATTAAAATCGCAGTATCAAATTTTTTGACAAAAACAATAATACTACTGTAAAATAAAGTGCAACTCTGTGGAGTTGCACTTTACACTTACAACGAAAGTGTCTGTTTACTTCACAGAATATAAGGAAACAGACTATTGCTCTATACCTTTGGTCTAAAAAGCCGAAATTCCAGAGCAAGAATAAAAATTTTACTGACAAAATAAATTAAAATTAGGACTTGAACGTTTAGTTCAACGCAGAAAAATGAAGTAAAAATCTTGACTTTTGTATTAATTTTAAAATTCATTCGTCGAACCTAGTTTTTTAAAAAAGTATACATCAAATTATGGTTGAGTACTCGAATCGATGAGGATATGAAATACTAATTAGGAAATGGTTTTCGAGTTTTAATCATAGAATATTTCGTTCTTCGTTACCACTTCGGACAGCAAAAAGGCACTGATTTATATTTCTTCAGAGATGAAAAACTATTGAACACATGTAACCTAAAATAAATCATATACCAAGCGGGAGTTTTATAAGAAACTCTTGTTCTTTTTGTGAAAAAAAAGAATTGCGAATGTATGGTGATCTATTTTGTTGCAACCTCGTCTTCTGTGATTCTATTATGTCCTTAAACAAATTCTAATGAAATTTGTACTAAATATAAGATACGATCAGTAAAAACATTCAAATTCAAAATGGTCTTTCGTTCATGTGGGGGATTAAATTGACTCTGTTGAATTTATACAGACATGTGTCAGCCCTCCCAGCTGTGAAATAAAGACACAACAGAAAATGGTATAAAAAAAGTTAAAAGTGGTTGGACAAACTGTGTCATCCTCAGATGACAGAGATTCCTCAATCTCCGCTGTGGTTTTCAGATTTACATAAAATTATTATTTTTGTTTCTTTTATCTTTTCTCAAATTTTACCTCGCCACTACTTTACTCGCAAAAATTTTATGAAAAATCCAGTGAATACCATTTTTTGGTGTTAAAACGAAAGACTTTTAAATTCACAAATTTTCTTCTAGTAAATATATATGCCAATCTTACAGATAACACCTTTTACCAAATATTTCATTAAAATATAATACATAATTTTCTATATAGATTTTAGATTTTTTGTTGGTCGATCTGCTTTATTTTTAAAATCTTTTTTTAATTTAAGCTTCTTATTTCGCCGCTTGTTGGGCTCGAATCTATTTCTATAAATTTTGCATAATATGTAGTTACACTTTTCTTATTTGGTTGAAAGATATATCGCTTTGATTTTGTAAGATATTAACGTCAACTATCATCGACCATCCTGTAAGTTACTTCCTGCCTATTGCATGTAAGTCATTCAGTGAGTCTTAGTAAGAAAACAAATTTCAACCCATATTCAGAGTTACGGTTCAATGCACAATGGTTGATATATGCTAGGCACAAATTTTTACACTAAAATAAGTTAATTTTCTGAAATACATACTAAATCTCAGCAGACATCTATTCTCAAAATACCAATACATTGAAAATTTCATTAACAGAAGAGTGTCAAAACAATTCGTATTTCATGGATTCAACAAACGTATAGCCAGTTATGTTATTTATTCCATTAGTCTCCAAGATGTGTTTCTGCTACTTGATCAAGTCAATTAATGAATTCTAAAATTTTAGAAAAAAAAATAACAAGAATTTAAGAATGAGAACAGCTTTTTTAGTTAAGAACAGGATAATACAATAAATCTTAATATTTTCAATATATTAAAATTTTACACATAGAAATGTAATATATTAAAAGAATATCCAATAAATTATCGTTGTGTATTTGTATTGTTAAGGTATGAAACATTATTTCGAAAATTGCTTTACAGTTTTATACATTGAATATTTCATTCCTCGATACCACTTTAAATTGAAAGATGTCACTGATTTATATTTCTTCACACGATCCGAAACATTTTTCTCATTGAATGGTTGTGAGTAATTGGAAAATAATATACTGATCGAGATTTTTTTTAGAGACTCCTGTTAATTTCATTAAAGAAATGTTTTTCATCTATAATTTGTTAGTCATTCAGATTTTTTTGTATGTATTATATTCATACTAAATTTTCTGTGTGATTGGTAAAGGTATACAAATTCAAAATAGCCTCTGCTATATACAAGAATGTAAGCTTACTTTGTTGAATTTACTCCGACAGGTTCCAGCCTTTCTTGCTGTAAAATAAAGACACCACTAAAATAAAATAAAAACAATAAAGCTGATCGAATAAAAAGTGTCATCAAATTAACCTCCACTGAGTGTTTTGTCATTTTTTTAAAAATTTGTTATTTTTATTTATTTTCTGTGTTTCTGAAATTCCGCCTAGCCTCAACTTTCTCTAGTAAATTGTATTATTAAGCCGATAAATAAATTTTCCAATATAAAGCAAAACTTTTAAATTCATTGAAAGTTTAAAATTCCTATATTTATTATATCCGAAAATATTAGAGATAACTCGAGGAACATTTTTCCTGCTCTTTTATTATGATATAGTGTATATTTTTCTAAATGGATTTTATGATGGATCTTCTTCCGTTTGTGAAACTTTTTTGTGTATCCTTCTTATTTCGCTACTCTTTGCGTTGAAAATTGTTTTATAAATTCTGCATAACCAGTTAAATATAAGTCCAGGTTTCTTATTCGGCTATAAGAGGACCCCTCTGAATACGTAATACTAGTGGCGTTGGCAACAGGAGCTGAAATACTTTATTATTAAAATATAAATGTCTGATGGAACATCGTGAATGTGGTCATTTCTATTTGATTTTGCTGCAGGTGAAGCTTTGGATTTGGTTGATCATAGATGTGTATCGTGTATAACTTCACTAAGTATTAAAAGTGCTTTAAGTGTTATTAATTAAATTTATGGTTTTTATTGGATTAAGTTGTGTGTTCATTCACCATTGCCAAATACTTTAAAGGTCCTTACCGATCGCACTGTAGTTACTTGTCGCTATTACTTATAAGTCATTAAGTGTTTTAAAAAAAAGAATAGAATTCAGTCCAAGGACATAAAGATTGATTGATGCGTGGTATAGACAAATATTTGCAATGAAATAAGATTTATTTGAAAGACACCACTACTCTTAGCAGAGATATATTCACAAAATATCAGCACATCAAATATCATTTACATTCGAGTGTCAAAACGTTTCGTTTCGGTGAGTTTAACAAGCACAGACCAAGCAATGGTTTTTTGTAAACTCCAAGACGTGTCTCTGCCACTATATCGAATTAATTAAAGAATTTTCAAATTCATTTTAAAAAATAAATTAAAATCGAGACTCTTACCTAGTGTTCAGATACGGGAAATAAAATAAAAATCTTTTTCTCTGCATTATTTCTAAAATTTACTCATAAAAATGCAACATATTAAAAGAATATGCAATAAATTATCGTTGTGTATTTGTATTGTTGCAACATGAAATACTATTTCGTAAATTGCTTACCAGTTTTAACAAAAGATAATTTCATTCCCCGATATCACTTTAAACTGAATAAAGGTATTGATTTATATTTCTTCACACAAACTAGAATATCCTTCCCGGTGAATGGTAGTTAGTCATGGAATGCTTCACTATAATATGCTAATCGGATGTTTCTTTCGAGACTCCTGTTCATTATTTTGAAGAAATGTTTTTCGTATTCCTGCTGATTGCTATTGAAGCAATCCGATATTTCGTGTTTAATTTGTTTGTCTTTCAGGTATTTTTCGTATATAATATTCACACTAAATATTGTATGTGATCGATAAAGGCATACAAATTCAAATCGGCGTCTGCTATATACGGGGAAGTATATAGCAGACGACTCGGTTGAATTTACTTCGACAGGTTTCACCCTTTCTTGCTGTGAAATAATGACACCACCAAAATAATTAAAAAAGAATAAAGGTGCCCGAACAAAACGTATCAGCAGAGTAATCTCTACTCAATACCTTTTTCTGTTTGTTTAAATTTATAATTTTTGATTATTTTCTGTGTTTCTTAAATTCCCTCTAGCCTCAAGGAACATTTTCCCCCAGATTTTATTATGATATACTCTATATTTTTATAAATGGTTATTTTGATGGATCCCCTTTCGTTTTTGAAACTTTTTTGTGTATCCTTCTTATTTCGATGCTGTTTGCGTTGAAATCTGTCTTAATAAATACAACAACGTCAATTAAATAAAGGTACATGTTTCTTATTCGGCTATACGAGACAACCTTCTGAATATCTAATACTTTAAAGAACCTTTCCAATCACACTGTACATTACTGTACACTGTACTCTAGCTATTGCATATAACTCGTTAAGTAAGTTATCTTAAAAGAGTAGATTCGTGCGAGGATATCCTTAATATTTGCAATTAAATGAGACATATATTTAAAATACATCATAACTCTTAGCACACATCTGTGCCCAAAATACCAGCACATTCAAAACTTCATTAATAGTGGAGTGTGAAATCATTTCGTTTTGATGAATTTATCAAGCACATACCCTGTAATAGTATTCTTGTAAACTCCAAGATCAGTTTCTGCCACTATATCAGATCAATTAAAGAATTATAAAATTTATTTAAAAAACATTCATGACTCATTCATTTCAAACATTAAAAACATTCGTTGATCGATTTTTCAAAGAAGTGATCGGTGGTTTTCGAGCATGACAGGCTATGGTAAGAACGAATGTAAAGACCCTTGATGCATCAGAGAGCAATGGTTTTCGTTCAACTACTTACTGTCCCGCTATTGTCCTAATATTTACAAATGTAAAAAATAATTTAAAAAAAATCATAGCATTTTTTAAATGTGTTTGATGTATTGCACTCATCAATGCACAAGTAGATAGACTGACATATAGTAAACCAAATGGGCCCTTTGAATGAAACAGCTGTCAAAGAAGCTGGTATAAAACTCGCAGCCATCATCTAAGAATGTGACGAAAATGTGTTATGAAAATTCTTCTCTGCTGAATTTTTAGACACCCGTGTTAACATATAATAGGTTGGCAAACGATTTATAGTCATTCATAATTTGAATCTAAACAACACAAATGCAGTTTGGATCGTCCCTAAGATTGTCGGATCAAAGTCAGATATCGAGAACAACACCTCAACTGGTTTGGGAAAAAGAGAATGGAAAATGTGAAGTGAATTTACAATAGCCAAGGTTCTCTATACACTTTTTTGTCGATTTCTCTATTAAATTCCACGTTTATCTACTTTAAATCCACTTTAGAACGTTTATTTAATCAACTTATTTAATAACGTTCAGAATACTGAACTGTTTTCTGAAAAAGTGATGGAAGATATGGCGATATTGATTCCTCCCTTTTCCAGAAAAAACAAAACACTCACTGCGGAACATGGTATGACGAAGTCTTTTTACGTATTTATAGCACTATTTACTGAATTTCCGAATCTTCGATTAAACGTGCATCAAAAAGATTAATTCCAATGGATTTAAAAAGCACAAAACTTTGAAGTTAAGTGAACTTCGTTCTCAATGCCGAGATATTTTCAATAAACCACATATAGCAAAGAAATAAATCTCCCATTTATGAAAAGAAAAATGTTGAGACACATCAGAACAGGCCATTCGGTATATCGCAGTGTAATAAAGTGTTAAGCTTTATTCATCGGTCTTTATATTGTCTTTAAAATTTAAATAATTAAAACGGAACATAATGCAAATAATTACACACTTTTGTAATATGGAAACATAAATCGAAAGTATTAATTCTGATTTAAATAATTGAATCGTTTCTAGATTCTGACTGTGAAAAGACATCAATTTACACTTTTTCAGTAACAGAACAGAACGCCGTCTCATACCTCCGTATGCGTGATCATTCTGGTCAATGAACGGTTTGGTGGGCATCTTACGGGAATTTTATTTAATTAACAAAGTATTTACAATAGAAAAACGAAACAAAAAGTATTTGTACAGAATATTTGTACAAAAAATATTGTAAAATACCGAATTTACAATTAATTAAGATCCAGTAAGTGGGATGAAGGTTGACTGAAAGCAGGATATTAAAATTGTCCTGCCTGCGACACCATTGCGCCAATATCCTTGTCATTCCTCAAGCATGTATTTCCGGAGGAGGGCTTTTATATGTGGTTTAGGAAGCTTTATTTGCATATAAAATTGCCCGTTCGCGTTGCGTCCTTCACCAGTTGGTCTGCTTTTTCATTGCCTATATGGCCCGCATGTGCTTTAATCCAAGAAACTTTTACTGTTGGTTTTGAAAAGCAGGACACCAAAAATTTTTCTTGCTGTTTGGTTTGTGCACTTTGGATTTGAAGATGCCGTGATACTAGCTCTATTGTGGACATGTATTTTAAAAGTATTGTTGTTTGAAAACTGAGCTGTATATTTTACTGCTTCATGAAGTGCGGTGAGTTCAGCTTTTAAAACAGTATTGTTGTCATTCAATTTGGCAGACCAGTGGTAGGACCAGGAGTCATTCAACAGAACACAAAACGCAGCTCCAACTCCATGTTCTGTTTTTGAACCATCTGTGAAGATATTGATATTGTTTATTTGAGATAAATTTATTCCTTCATCTTCCAATGAGATTTGGTTAGGATTGAGATGCTATGAAGGGTGAGTAGACCAAACAGTTGTTTCCTTCTCAAGCTCTTCTGATTGTATCTCTGTTATATTATGCGGATGAGGGATTCTTAGGCGATATATTGTTAGTGTGGCTTCAAACTGTAATTGCATGTGCCATTTTGCTGAATAAAATATGGGTTGTTTTTTCCGTGGAGATGGAATGTTGATTATTTGAGCACCAGGGGTTAAATTTGGCTATTACAAGTTCAGTTTCTCTTTCCAGGCTATTTTTTGTGTCCGCTTCGATAACCAGTACAAAATCATCTGCAAAGGCTTGAATATGTACATTTTCTGGCCAGACCTGCTTGAGAATTTCGTTGGCTACAAGATTCCACAGAGCGGTACCACTGCATGAACATTGAGAGCAGCCTTGTTTCTGATCTTTCATGGCCCTACCTTCTGGAGTCATTAGGGTCACCTTCTGGTTTTGGAGGAGACTGTGAAAGAGACGATTGATGTTTAAAGGACAGGGACTTTCATCCAGACTCTTGAGAATTTCTTTGTGATGCAAGTTGTCAAAGCTCCTTTTATATCAATAGAGAGCACTAAGACATGCTTGCCCTCTCTTCTTGCAGCTTGAATTTTGTTTATCTGCTTACGGATGGCTGTATCTACTGATTACCTTCCCTAAACCCATGTTGACGTTCGCTGAGGCTTAAACATCTTCAGTGAAGTATGTTTTATAATCCCGGTGAATAAATTTCATTGGTCCACTGACATAGAACGGGAGATTCAGTAGAATCATCTCCTTGTTTGATTTAAGATTAGAAATGCCTTAGTTTCTGGTTCACCACCCCTTTTTGCCAAAACAAAATCTCTCAATCTGGAACATTTTACGTTATAAGATGACGAGGTCTTGGCCTAAGCTCGATCTGCTTACGTATTTATAGCAGTTTACTAAATTTCTGAATCTTAGATTAAACGTGCGCCAGAATGATTAATTCCAATAGATTTAGCGAACACAAAACTTTGAGAGGATGTGAACTTAGTAAAGCCGAGATGTTTTCAATAAAACACAGATAACAAGGAAAGAAATCTACCATTTGGGAAAAGAAAAATGTTGAGACACATCAGAACAGACCATTCGGTATATCGCAGTGTAAAAAAGTATTAAGCTTTATTCATCGGTCTTTATATTATCTTTAAAATTTAAATAATTAAAACGGAATATAATACAAATACTTACACACTTTTGTAATATGGAAACATAAATCGAAAGTATTATTTCCGATTTTAATCATTGAATCGTTTCTAGATGTACCACTTTAAACTGTGAAAAAGCACCAATTTATACTTCTTCAGTAAAGACTGTTTTATAACTCCGCTGACAAAATTTCATTGGTCCACAGATATAGAACGAGAGATTGAGTAGAGCAATCTACTTGTTTGATTTAGGATAAGAAATGCTTTAGTTTCTGGTTCCTCACCCCTTTTTGCCAAAACGCAAAACACTCCGGCTGGAACACTTTACCTTGTAAGGTGTCGAGGACTTGGCCTAAGCTCGATCTGCTTACGTATTTATAGCACTGGTTACTAAATTTCAGAATCTTAGATTAAACGTGCGTCAAAAAGATTAATTCCAATAGATTTAACAAGCACAAAACTTTGAGGGGATGAGAACTTCGTTCCCAAAGCCGAGATTTTTTCAATAAAACGCATAAAAAAGAATCTGACTCAATAAATTTAACTCAAATATAGGTACAAGTTTCTCATTTGACTTCAGAAGACAACGTTCTAAATTTTTAAGACTTTAAAGGACCTTACAGATAATCCTGAATTTTTTCTCCTGCTTATTGCATATAAGTCGTTAAGTGAATTTTGTTAAAAACAAAATAGAATTCACTTCGAGAACATCATATTTGATAGATGCTACACATAAACCTTTACACTGAAATAAGAAAAATATCCAAAATGTACCATAAAACTTAGTACAGATCTATTCTGAAAGTACTAACACTTTCAAACTTTCATTAAGAAGTGAGGATAAAGACAATTCACTTCCATGAATTTAACAAGTACAGAACTTGTCATGTTATTCAATTACACGCGAAGATGAGTTTCTGTCACCAGATCAAGGCAATAAAAGAATTCTTAAATTTAAAAATAAAAACGAATTTAAAAATGAGATATCGGCTATTAGTTCAAAACAGTATAATAAAAAAACTCTTAATTTTTTTAGTATTTAAAAAATTTATTCCTTGAAATGTAACATATTAAAAGAATATGCAAGAAATTATCATTTTGTACTTGTATTGTTGCCAACATGAAATACTATTTTGAAAATTGCTTTCCAGTTTAAGTCTTTGAAGATTTCGTTCTTCGATACCACTTTAGCCTAGAAAAAGATTTGGATTTATAATTTTCACAGATGCCAACACATACGTCCTGTTGAATACTAAACACAGAGTTGGACATATTGTACCAAAGAGCAGTTTTATTAGGAATTGCTGATTTTTTTTCTCGGTAGAAAGCAGGTTGATGAGTCTTTAGTTGTTGCATTACAACAAGATGGTTTTCTATGTATAATTTGTTAATTAGCGTGCTATTTTTAATTTTGTATGTGGTTCGTATACGATATTTGCACTAAATCCACTGACTGATCTGTAATGTCCTTTACTACAAAGAAGCATTTGCTATATCCAGGGATGCAAAGTGACTATGCTGAATTAATTGAGAAAAGTTAGCATATCCAGCTGTGAAACAATATATGCTAGAAAATATAACTAAATAAAAACATAGGTGATCGGACAAAATGTGTCATTATATTACCTCATTCCCGATGTGGTTTTCAGGTTTTTAAAATTTGTTATTGTTGTTTATTTTCTCTGTTGCATAAATTTCACCTCACCTTAACTTTACAGGAAGAAAATTGCATGATAAAACAGTAGAATACATTTTGAAATGTTTAAACGAACAGTTTTTAAATCCACAGAAAGTTCAAAATTCTTACAGTTATTAAATCAGACAGTGTTACAGATAACTCCAGAATCCTTTTAACCAGATCTCTTTTTATGGCATATTATAGATTTTTCAATATTGATTTTTGGTTGATCTTCTATATTTTTATTCCTCTTATTTCATTGCTAGTGGGGCTCGAATCAAAAATGTGTTAAAAATGAAACTCAATATATAAGTCACTCTTCTTATCTGGCTATATGACACACCTTTCTGAGTACATAAAATATTATAGGACTTGACTGATCACACCGTATGTTACCCCCTCCCCCACCGCTTATTGCATATTCGTTCATTTGTGAGTCTACTAAAAAAATTAGATTTCAGTCAGAAGGTATAATGGTTGATAGATGGTCAAATCAATCCAAATGAAAGAGAAAAACTGAAATAAGAAAAAAATATTTAAAACACACCATAACTCTTAGCACACATATGTTCTCAAAATACCAATACATTCAAAACTTCATCAACACACTTTTTCCAAAACAATCGACTTTCATGAATTTAACATGCATAACGCCTGCCATGTTATTCCATTAAACTGCAAGACGAGTTTCTGCCATTAGATCAGATCAATTGCAAAATTCTAAAATTTAAAGGAAAATGAAATTAAAGATGAGAAATGTTACTTTACGTCAGATCAAGATTAGAAAAAAAAGCTTTATTTTCCTTTATTTATTCTTCGAATGAAACATATTAAAGGAATATGCAAGAAATTGTTGTTGTGTAATTGTATTGTTACCGGCATGAAATAACAATTCGAAAATTTCTTTCCAAATTAAATCATTGATTATTTCGTTCCTCGATACCATTTTACACTTAAAAAAAAACATGGATTTATATTTCTTCACAAAACGCTAAGTGTACGTACCATTGAATACTAAACACGCGGTGGGGAATAATATATTAAGAGGAAGTCTCGTTAAAGACTCGTGTTCTTTTTATTGAAAAAAGTTTTTCGAATTTATACTCTGATATTTTACAATAATATGGCTTTATAAGTTTAATTCGTTAATCATTCATGATTCTTTATAAAGATTGATGTTATGTTGAAGTTCCTATAGAATATTTGCACTAAATGTACTTTGTGTTCTACTTTGTGAGAAAATAATTAAATCTGTTGAATTTATTGTGACAGGGTTTTAGACCTTGTAGCTATGAAATAAAGACGGAACAGAAAGTAACTAAAAAAAAGTAAAGGGATCGGAGAGAATGTGTCTTCAGATTTCCTTCCTTTCAGTGCATTTTTCAGAATTTTTTTCATTATTTCTTTTCTGTTGTTTAAACTTCATATCATCTCTGCTTTACTCGAACAATTAGTATGATATAATAGGAGAATACATTTTCTAATGTTGGAACGAACCATTTTTAACTTCGAGGAAAGTTCAAAATTCTACGTTAAATATTCTAGAAATAACCTCAGGAAATTTTTTTCTGTTGTTTTATCATGACATTTTATATATTTTTCTAAAAAAATATTTTTTTTATTCGATCTCTATTAGTTTTTGAAACATTTTAGTATACCTTTCTTATTTCATTGTTGGTTCGGTTAAAAAAGAAAAAATTCTGAAATTCTTGTTTCAATTATCATTCTCTAAATTAATCAAAAATTTTAACGGGGAAATGTTACGGATTCAATGATTAAATTTCTTCAAGACTGCTATTGAATTGATCGATGACAATTTTCGAAATGGTCTTTTTGTTCTATCTCTATTATTTTTCGTACTTTCCTTATTTCTTCACTCGTTGCATGGGAACCGATTTCAATAAATTCAGCATAGTCAATTTACGTTCTTGGCTACACGAAATGCCGCTCTGAATTCAAAGCGCTTGAAAGGACTTTAAACATCATCTTGTATATTATTTGAGCTATGAGTTTGCTATTAAACCTATTACGGCCGCTTTCTTCCAAAACAGATTTCAATAAAACGGTGAAATGTTAGATTGATACCATACACAAATCTTTTATCTGAAATAAGGAAAAAATATTTAAAGTACACCCAGTGCGGCGTTGTAAAGGAGGTAAGGCAGACGATTGTCCCCTTAACTCTCTTTTCTCCCCTCCTCGGGGAGAGATTGAGAATTTCATCGGCAAAAGTATTCAACACTTCAGAGCATTCAAGAGAACTGTGCATTAACGAATAGTTTAATTTAAAATTTATCCTAAAGTCAATATACTGTAAACAATCGAAATATCAAGATAAAATTTAAATTCTCTAAATTTGGCAGTATAATCGACAAGGTGAATGGTAAATAACATGTCACATTTTCCCAATACCTTTTGACGACCCACTAAGAACTTTAAGCGATAGTTGTCTATGAAGTTACGTCCACAGAATTTCAGCAGAAAAGGTAAGAATTTGAATTTAAAAGAAAAGCTAAATAATAAGGTTTAATTTTTATTAATTAAATGTAAAATGTATTATAATGAGTAATTTTGAATTAGATTAGAGAAATTATACTGGGCCCATTTTTCGAATTTGTCTTGCACGGCTTTCGCTTCTGAATGCACCTTCCCTCTTAGCCGGAATCTAATTTCAAACGACCAACACATTTAAAACTTGTATGCGACGGGAGCTTCAATGCGTTTCATGTCGATGAATTTAAAAAAATTAAAATTTAGAGCCTTTTTTTTGTATCCTTTTTTCAAGAGTTTTCTTACAGCTACTGTCCCATTAGTAGCCTTAATATGTACAGGTATAAAATAATATGAAATTACTTATAATTTTTTTTTAGTCTGAAGTATTGCATTCACCAACACACGAATGGATGGACCAACACAGTAAACCAAATTACTACTTTGAAAGAAGTGCCGCTTGAAGTACGTGGTATAAAGCGTTCAGCCACGATCTAAAAGTGAGATGATAAAGCTTTTTCCTTAAATCTTATCCCTTGCGTTTTTACCCTATCATGTTTATAGAAAATAGGTTTACACACGTTTTAGGTTAGTTTAGTTATTTACGTTTCTATCTAAACAACAGAAATGCAGTTTTGGAATCGTCCTGCCGTATTTCTGACCAAAGTCAGATATCGAGAAGGACACCTGAACTGGTTTTGAAGGAAGTGAATGGAATATTTTGCGTGAAACTGATAGAAGCTAAATTCTTCTAAAATGTTTTCTGTCGATTTTTCAGTTAAATGTCTCATTCTATGCTTTCATTCCTTTTTAAACAGATTATTTATTTCAAATATTTTATAATCTGTAGAATTATGAGCTCTTATCTATATTGTTCCGATAGAGAATTCGGAGATGCCGATTTCAGTGAACCATCCACACCCGTTTCGTCAGAAGAAGAAACAATCTTTATGGGTCATATTAATAGCACTATTTACTATATTTCAACACTACACGAGATTCAAAACGATTAATCCCAATAGATTTAACCGGCACGAAACTGATGTATTGGATACTTCGTTCCCGAAGCAGTGATCTTTAAATAGATCAAAGACGAAAAAAAAAAAAAAAAAAGAGAGAGAGTATTAAGCTGTATTCTTTATTGGATTATCTTTCCAATTTTATTCCTTAAAAGGGTATATAATATGTATATTTAGGCGCGTTTATATTGTTAAGGATGTAAAAAACTAATTTGAAATTATTTTTCTCAATTTTATTTGTTGAATCCTTTCTTCCTACCTTCCTTTATGGTTGTTCCGGAAGAAATATTGTTACCTTTCTCCGGTGAGCAAAACAGTAACATTATCTTATAAATACATTATACTAAACGTGTGTTTCAACAGAAACACATACAATAAAAGATAAAGCGTTTTTTTTTTTCTGCTGCCAAAACCATTTTGTTACAATATTGCTCTCAAACTTCGTTTTATTTTCATATTACTGAAGTAAAGAAATGAACTGAAAGAGATATGCACATGATATAGTGGAAACGCTTCTGAATATGAATCCTATGACTAAAACGATCGAATGATTGTTTTAGTTATAGGGTTGCAAAATTAGTTATTCTGGAATGAGATTTTCCTAGTAAATTATTTACCTTATATTCCATACTTCTGTGCTACGAAGATACTTATTCTCAACTATTGAACAAGTGCAATGTCGCTAATAAAGGGTTTCAATGTCTCTATTCTGCTACTGGTCCTCAAACGCTCAACAACGATTATATTTAAAAATGTAAAAAAGAAATTTGAAATGAAACAGGAACTTTAAGTTCAAATTAATGTACCAAGAAAAGATTTGAAGAGTTTCATCCATTTACATTCATTTTATATTGTATTCATTCAAAATATAATTTTTCAAAAAAATTATACCATGGGAAATAGTAGCCGATCTCTGCTGTTGTAGACTTCGAAAAATAATTCGAAAATATTGTTTTCAAATTCAACCGTGGAATCATTCGCCTTCTAGGTATCATTTCCAATTGCAAAAATTACAATAATTTATATTTCTCTGGAACCGCAAACGGTTTTTTTAGAAGAATGGCTGATGCATGATTTTTGCTCATATTGCAACAATTAAAATTTTACCAGAAGACCTTAACCTTATTAGAATATGTAAAAATGTCCGATAAAAATCTAAATTTGATTTGACAAACCATCCTTTTCTTAATAAAACCGATAACGTTCTTATGAAATAAGAATAATGTCCCACCAACAGAGCATGAGTATAAATATTCAATGTATTTGCATTGTAAGAAAATTGGGAAATTGTTCCAGATCATTAATCTTTTTTGCAATATAAAGATAGAAATATGGAAAATGATAGAAATAAAGGAAAAGCAAATGTCACACACGAGGAATAAATAATTTTAATTAGTTGAACGCAGTTACACATTCAAACACAGTTTTTAGAAACTGGAGATTTTGAACATCACAGTGGTATTTGAAAGACTGGATACATACAGCTTTACAAATGTTTATCGTATTAATAAAGTGAATCTTTTCTGTTTCTTTGAAGGAAACAAATTAGCATTTCATTAATGAGTTTACATTATGAAGTCGTGTCAGATGGCATAAAAATTGTTGTCCAGTAAATTTTGATGTTCATCATGCAGATAAAGCAGTTACTCGTAAATGTTTTAATTTTTAGTTTCATTCCCCTGTATTTGTTCTGCCCATTTTTTTCTAGAAAAAATATAATGCAGTATCATTATGATAAAATTTTGAAAATAACATTAACAATACAAAAATTGTAAAGGCAGCAAAAAATATATTTATTTGTAATCCTTTTGAAAGCGTCGCATTATATGGAATTAATTAAAAATCCGGTATCAAGAATCCCACATATGCTCTTTCATTATAAACAACACAACTACTGACTTTATAATTATTTTCTTTAGGTTCGTAATTATGTTTTCCTATATCAGCAAACTTTAATTTATGCTAGTAGTATAACGGTTTTATTTTTTGGAATTCGAAATATAGTAAAAGTATTGTAATCGGTGAATAATTACAAGAATTTTTTTTGTCTGTCGTTTAAAACAATAACGCAAAAATGCATTGAGCTAGATTGATGAAGTCTTTCATATTTTGATTTGAACACAAGATTTGCTAAATTCTGACATATTCGGAGCATTATAAATTCAAAGGAATTCTCTCGGCGTGCCTGTTCATGTACAAGTAAACTCGATAATTCAAAATGCGAAGAATTGAAAAAAAAAAAAAAGAAACTGTATCAGAAAGGTTAAGCATCAACAGTAAAGATTCGTATTACATTTTGAAATAAATCTGTCCAAGAGAAAACCATGTCTCATAATATAGAAAGCAATATTTCTTGAGAGATAAGAGATTGAGATCATGTATGTAATCTCACGATTATAACTATAATATCATGTCAAATTTGTGTTGCAAATTGGACACAAAAAACTCGTCCTTAATACATATTTGCGCCTTTGTTCAGTAAAAATGATGTATTCAAGCCTAAGTGAAACATTTCATAATTAATATTTGCCAATTCCGTGCAGAGCATTCGTGGTCTTAACGAATAATCAGAATTTTTGGCAAGGGAAGATTAATTCAAACTTTATTGGGGAGGGTGTTTTAACGCATATTTCTTGAAATAGTTTTCTTACTAGTATTGAACTGTTGTTCTCCAAATATTTTCAATTATGAAGAAATAATAAAAAAAATTGCTTGCATTTTTGTTGTGAAGTCTTACTCTCATCAACACATGAACAAATAGACAGTTTTTCTTGTTTAAAAAAAGGAGGGATAGGGGCTTCATACAAGTTTGGGATAGTTTCTTTCTTTACATCTACTATACAAACAACAAAAATGCGGGTTTGAATTGTCCTTACCGATTTCAAACCAAAGTCAGATATCCAGGACGACTCTTGAATTGGTTTTGGAGAACGATGATGGACAAAGTGCATTGAAATGTAAAGCATCTAGGGTTCACTGCTTGAATTTTGTCGATTTTGTATTAAAATTTCTCTATTATCGGCTTTATACCCACTTAAGACAGCCTTTTTACTCTGAATAATATATAATATTTAGGATTCTAAATTATCTACACATAATCAAAAGACATGGAAGAGATGAAAACTTTGATCCCACCAATTTTCGACAAAAGACGATACATTCATTTTGGAACATTTTACGTTGTAAGATGAAGAAATCGTGCCCTTAGCTGGCATTTCTTAAATATTAAAAGCATTATTCAATATACTTCAAAACTACACAAGAGTCAAAACTATCAATCCCAGCTGATTTAGCTGGTACGAAACTGATGCGTTGAACAAATGGCTCCCAAAGCAGTGATCTTCAAATAGAACACAAATGACAAACAGAGAAATCTCTCTATTGTAGAAAAAACAATTGTAAGGGACATTCGAAAATATCTATTGTATATCGCTGTATCATAACGTTTTAAGCTAGGTTCATATACATTTATATTGTCTTTTCAATTTTATTTAGTAAAAGGCTTATATATATTATAATAAAAAGGTTATATTTATAAAATATTATATATATGTAAAGTTTTATATATACAATATGAGTATTTAAGCACGTTTACATAGTCAAGGTTGAAAAAAAAACTAATTTGAAAACATTTTCTGAATTTTAAACGTTGAATCCTTTCTCACTACCACTTTCAGCTATGAAAAAACTTCAATTTATATTTCTTCAGGAGTGAGGTTTATTATATAACCCGGTGAGGAAAAACATGAATTTCATGATTTTTGCATACTAAACGGGAGTTTCGTCAGGAATTCCCCTAATTTAATAAAGGATTTGAAACATATTCTTTTTTTCTATCAAAAGCATCGTGTTATGTCATTGCACAAGGTTTTTTTTTTATTGAAGTTTCGATTTTTTTTAACACTATTGGTTTAAACTACCCTCGGAACCTTCGTGAATATGAATCATATAATTAAAAGGATGAAATGAATGGTTTTAGTCATAGGATTTTAAAATTAGGTCTTCTTGAGTAACATTTCCCTAGTAAATTATAAGTTTTATACCCCATACTTCTGTGCTACGAAGATACGTCTCCTACCCTATTTACTAAGTATGCAGTGTTGATAACAAACGGTACCAAGGTCTATATCTGCTGCTGGTCCTCAATAATTAAATAATGATTTTATCTGTAGATATAAAAAAGGAATTTGAAATGAAGCTGCAACTTTCAGTGCAAAAGAGCATACCAAGAAATGTTTTTAAAATGTTCATTCGTTTTTACATTATTTTGATAGTGTATTCCTTTAAAATATTATTGTTGAATGATAGTATATCATGGAAAATACGAAGTAAAGAAATGTGCGGAAAAAAATTCTTTGCCAGCATTGCTAAATGATTTTCAGTGGTTACCAAAACAACTTTTACATGTTCTTCTTCAGCCTTATAAGTTTTAGTACAATCATCCACATTTGCAAACATCGTTAGATTTCTTTGCTTTAAATTTCTGCTCCGGAATTCTAATTTTCCAAAAAAAGCATTAACTTTATCACTCGTATCCAACATATGTGTATTTGCTCCTTGGAATTGAAGATTAAAGTTATTTAATTTCTCGAATATGTCGACCAAGTAGCTCAATTTCATCATGAATAAACCATCACAAAGGTTATGCATCAACAATAAAGATTCGTATCAAATTTTGAAATAAATCTGTCTAAGAGTTAACCATATCTCATGATATAGAAAGCAATATTTCATAAGAGAAAAGAACAGAAACCATTGAGATCCTATATGATTAAAACTATAATTATAATTCACGGCCTCCGATCTGTTTTCTTATTCTAGGTAAATGGCGATTTCTTCTCTTAATTCGTAAACACGTTGTAAAAATTTCCCACTTGATAATCATCTTGCCTCTCAATAAAACAGTAAAGCTGAATGTACTGAACCCATGTCTTTACAAAGTGTGGAAAAGATACTCAATTTCAGGGGGTCTCATTTTTATATAATTTACTACGTTTATTAATTTTAGTTAACACAATATTCAGACCAGGACTCGTTTCTTTCGAAGCCAAAGCTTCTCTGTGGATCATGCAATGTGTCCAGACGTAGTGAGGTGATTTTTGTTTTACAAGTGCTTGTATACCTTGGAATCTTCCGGTCATTGAACGAACACCGTCGGTGCATATTCCGACTCAATTTTTCCATTCTATGTTTGCCTTGTTCATAAAATCATTTAAAATAGCAAATAATGCGAGGGAGGGTTTTGAGTTCTATTGGTTTGCAGAAAAGTCGTTCTTTTAATACTGACATATTATAACAAAATAGAACATAAGCAATCAAATGAGCATCTTTATTACTATCTGTTGCTTCATCAAGCTGTACTGAAAACAATTTGTCACGCAACTTCGAGAAAAGCTGACACTGTACATCTTCAGCTATTTCAACAATTCTACGAGCAACAGTATCATTTGAAACAGGTACGGACTACAATTGTTTTGAAAAATTATCTCTAATCATAGTTTCTACAATCTCAATTGCTCCTGGCAAAACATGCTCTTCACCAATGGTGTGAGGTTTATTACATCTGGCTATTTTATATGAACTTTTTAAAATGGAATAAAGCTTTTTTATTGACAGACAAAGTTTTCTTTAAAAAATGACTTTAATTTTAATTCGAAGAATTCTCTGGGTTTTTTTACGTACTCAATATGAAGCGTTTCCAAATGTCGTTTAAGTTTATTGGGTTTCATGCTGCCTGTGGTCAACATTTTTGAGCAAATAATACACAGGGGACTTTCTTCTTCATTTACTTCCGCCCTGGTGAACCCAAAATTTAAACATTCTTGAGAATATTTTCTTGATTTTATTTTCGGAACCACGCTCGTCATGTACTTGTTCATGCTTGACTGTCGTCTAATGCTCGCTTACTTCCGCTTAAAAATTCATCCATGAGTTTGCATAAATCTGATGCCGTAAATATTTAATATATGGTGAATTGCAATTAACACGAAAACATATATAAAATACACATTCACGATATATTCGATAACGATAGAAGGATCGACTCGAATGAGACCGGCTGAAATTGAAACTTGAGTTATCAAACATCTCCCTTCTTCCTATGAGAAAATATCTCCGCATGCTCGAGACGGCATCGGTCGTGTGGATTCTCTTTCACAAACATTACTTATTTTTTTCTTTTTTGATTAGTCATGCTTCTGTTTTATTTCTTTTATTATTCGAAAAAATGTATTCCCAGTTTCTAAATTTAGCTCACCACGTCTAGTTTAACATTCATTGACGAATTTTCTACTTTCATATTCTTTTAACGTTATCTCCCTGTTTGGTTTTCATTTCAAATATAATAATTAAAATTTTCAGCTTTCATTCGCTTCATCTGTTCACTGCCCGCTTTGCAAAATGCCAGATGTGGTTTTTCGCCAATGTTGGCTCGTTTTTACTCTTTATTTGGCAGTTAGTTAAAAATAATTTAAAAACCGAATACTCAATATACATGATTGTTGTATACATTTTATTGTGAGGGCATGGTGGGGGGTGCGAGATGAAAATTATGATTGAGAACTAAGCCACGAATACTGAAAGGTTGAGAAGCGCTGATTTAAAGCATTATTCAATATACTTCAAAACTACACATGAGTCAAAACGATCAATCCCAGTTGATTTAGCTGGTACGAAACTGATGCATTGGATAAATGGCTCCCAAAGCAGTGATCTACAAATAGAGCACAAATGACAAAGAGAGAAATCTCTTTTTTTTGTAGAAAGAACAAATGTAATAATAATCTGAAAATATCTATTGTATATCGCTGTATAATAACGTTTTAAGCTATATCCATATACATTTATATTATCTTTCCAATTTTATTCAGCAAAAGGGTTATATATATTATAATATAAAGGTTATATATATTATAAAATATTATATATATGTAAAGTTTTATATATACAATATGAATATTTAAGCACGTTTACATAGTCAAGGTTGAAAAAAAATTAATTTGAAAATATTTTCTGGATTTTAAACGTTGAATCCTTTCTGACTACCACTTTCAGCTATGAAAAAACTTCAATTTATATTTCTTCAGGAGTGAGGTTTATTATATAACCCGGTGAGGAAAAACACGATTATTATGATCTTTGTATACTAAACGGGAGTTTCGTCAGGAATTCCCCTAATATAATAAAGGACTTGAAACATATTCTTTTTTTCTATCAAAAGCATCGTGTTATGTCATTGCACAAGGTTTTTTTTTTATTGAAGTTTCGATTTTTTTTTAACACTATTGGTTTAAACTACGCTCGGAACCTTCGTGAATATGAATCATATAATTAAAAGGATGAAATGAATGGTTTTAGTCATAGGATTTTAAAATTAGGTCTTCTTGAGTAACATTTCCCTAGTAAATTATAAGTTTTATACCCCATACTTCTGTGCTACCAAGATACGTCTCCTACCCTATTTACTAAGTATGCAGTGTTGATAACAAACGGTACCAAGGTCTATATTCTGCTGCTGGTCCTCAATAATTAAATAATGATTTTATCTGTAGATATAAAAAAGGAATTTGAAATGAAGCTGCAACTTTCAGTGCAAAAGAGCATACCAAGAAATGTTTTTAAAATGTTCATTCGTTTTTACATTATTTTGATAGTGTATTCCTTTAAAATATTATTGTTGAATGATAGTATATCATGGAAAATACGAAGTAAAGAAATGTGCGGAAAAAAATTCTTTGCCAGCATTGCTAAATGATTTTCAGTGGTTACCAAAACAACTTTTACATGTTCTTCTTCAGCCTTATAAGTTTTAGTACAATCATCCACATTTGCAAACATCGTTAGATTTCTTTGCTTTAAATTTCTGCTCCGGAATTCTAATTTTCCAAAAAAAGCATTAACTTTATCACTCGTATCCAACATATGTGTATTTGCTCCTTGGAGTTGAAGATTAAAGTTATTTAATTTCTCGAATATGTCGACCAAGTAGCTCAATTTCATCATGAATAAACCATCACAAAGGTAATGCATCAACAATAAAGATTCGTATTAAATTTTGAAATAAATCTGTCTAAGAGTTAACCATGTCTCATGATATAGAAAGCAATATTTCATAAGAGAAAAGAACAGAAACCATTGAGATCCTATATGATTAAAACTATAATTATAATTCACGGCCTCCGATCTGTTTTCTTCTTCTAGGTAAATGGCGATTTCTTCTCTTAATTCGTAAACACGTTGTAAAAATTTCCCACTTGATAACCATCTTGCCTCTCAATAAAACAGTAAAGCTGAATGTACTGAACCCATGTCTTTACAAAGTGTGGAAAAGATTCTCAATTTCAGGGTATCTCATTTTTATATAATTTACTACGTTTATTAATTTTAGTTAACACAATATTCAGACCAGGACTCGTTTCTTTCGAAGCCAAAGCTTCTCTGTGGATCATGCAATGTGTCCAGACGTAGTGAGGTGATTTTTGTTTTACAAGTGCTTGTATACCTTGGAATCTTCCGGACATTGAACGAGCACCGTCGGTGCATATTCCGACGCAATTTTTCCATTCTATGTTTGCATTGTTCATAAAATCATTTAAAATAGCAAATAATGCGAGGGAGGGTTTTGAGTTCTATTGGTTTGCAGAAAAGTCGTTCTTTTAATACTGACATATTATAACAAAATCGAACATAGGCAATCAAATGAGCATCTTTATTACTATCTGTTGCTTCATCAAGCTGTACTGAAAACAATTTGTCACGCAACTTCGAGAAAAGCTGACACTTTACATCTTCAGCTATTTCAACAATTCTACGAGCAACAGTATCATTTGAAACAGGTACGGACTACAATTTTTTTGAAAAATTATCTCTAATCATAGTTTCTACAATCTCAATTGCTGCTGGCAAAACATGCTCTTCACCAATGGTGTGAGGTTTATTACATCTGGCTATTTTATATGAACTTTGTAAAATGGAATAAAGCTTTTTTATTGACAGACAAAGTTTTCTTTAAAAAATGATTTTAATTTTAATTCGAAGAATTCTCTGGGTTTTTTTACGTACTCAATATGAAGCGTTTCCAAATGTCGTTTAAGTTTATTGGGTTTCATGCTGCCTGTGATCAACATTTTTGAGCAAATAATACACAGGGGACTTTCTTTTTCATTTACTTCCGCCCTGGTGAACCCAAAATTTAAACATTCTTGAGAATATTTTCTTGATTTTATTTTCGGAACCACGCTCGTCATGTACTTGTTCATGCTTGACTGTCGTCTAATGCTCGCTTACTTCCGCTTAAAAATTCATCCATGAGTTTGCATAAATCTGATGCCGTAAATATTTAATATATGGTGAATTGCAATTAACACGAAAACATATATAAAATACACATTCACGATATATTCGATAACGATAGAAGGATCGACTCGAATGAGACTGGCTGAAATTGAAACTTGAGTTATCAAACATCTCCCTTCTTCCTATGAGAAAATATCTCCGCATGCTCGAGACGGCATCGGTCGTGTGGATTCTCTTTCACAAACATTACTTATTTTTTTCTCTTTTGATTAGTCATGCTTCTGTTTTATTTCTTTTATTATTCGAAAAAATGTATTCCCAGTTTCTAAATTTAGCTCACCACGTCTAGTTTAACGTTCATTGACGAATTTTCTACTTTCATATTCTTTTAACGTTATCTCCCTGTTTGGTTTTCATTTCAAATATAATAATTAAAATTTTCAGCTTTCATTCGCTTCATCTGTTCACTGCCCGCTTTGCAAAATGCCAGATGTGGTTTTTCGCCAATGTTGGCTCGTTTTTACTCTTTATTTGGCAGTTAGTTAAAAATAATTTAAAAAACCGAATACTCAATATACATGATTGTTATATACCTTTTATTGTGAGGGCATGGTGGGGGGTGCGAGATGAAAATTATGATTGAGAACTAAGCCACGAATACTGAAAGGTTGAGAAGCGCTGATTTAAAGCATTATTCAATATACTTCAAAACTACACATGAGTCAAAACGATCAATCCCAGTTGATTTAGCTGGTACGAAACTGATGCATTGGATAAATGGCTCCCAAAGCAGTGATCTACAAATAGAGCACAAATGACAAAGAGAGAAATCTCTTTTTTTGTAGAAAGAACAAATGTAATAGTAATCTGAAAATATCTATTGTATATCGCTGTATAATAACGTTTTAAGCTATATCCATATACATTTATATTATCTTTCCAATTTTATTCAGTAAAAGGGTTATATATATTATAATATAAAGGTTATATATATTATAAAATATTATATATATGTAAAGTTTTATATATACAATATGAATATTTAAGCACGTTTACATAGTCAAGGTTGAAAAAAAATTAATTTGAAAATATTTTCTGGATTTTAAACGTTGAATCCTTTTTGACTACCACTTTCAGCTATGAAAAAACTTCAATTTATATTTCTTCAGGAGTGAGGTTTATTATATAACCCGGTGAGGAAAAACACGATTATTATGATCTTTGTATACTAAACGGGAATTTCGTCAGGAATTCCCCTAATATAATAAAGGATTTGAAACATATTCTTTTTTTCTATCAAAAGCATCGTGTTATGTCATTGCACAAGGTTTTTTTTTTTTTATTGAAGTTTCGATTTTTTTTAACACTATTGGTTTAAACTACCCTCGGAACCTTCGTGAATATGAATCATATAATTAAAAGGATGAAATGAATGGTTTTAGTCATAGGATATTAAAATTAGGTCTTCTTGAGTAACATTTCCCTAGTAAATTATAAGTTTTATACCCCAAACTTCTGTGCTACCAAGATACGTCTCCTACCCTATTTACTAAGTATGCAGTGTTGATAACAAACGGTACCAAGGTCTATATTCTGCTGCTGGTCCTCAATAATTAAATAATGATTTTATCTGTAGATATAAAAAAGGAATTTGAAATGAAGCTGCAACTTTCAGTGCAAAAGAGCATACCAAGAAATATTTTTAAAATGTTCATTCGTTTTTACATTATTTTGATAGTGTATTCCTTTAAAATATTATTGTTGAATGATAGTATATCATGGAAAATACGAAGTAAAGAAATGTGCGGAAAAAAATTCTTTGCCAGCATTGCTAAATGATTTTCAGTGGTTACCAAAACAACTTTTACATGTTCTTCTTCAGCCTTATAAGTTTTAGTACAATCATCCACATTTGCAAACATCGTTAGATTTCTTTGCTTTAAATTTCTGCTCCGGAATTCTAATTTTCCAAAAAAAGCATTAACTTTATCACTCGTATCCAACATATGTGTATTTGCTCCTTGGAGTTGAAGATTAAAGTTATTTAATTTCTCGAATATGTCGACCAAGTAGCTCAATTTCATCATGAATAAACCATCACAAAGGTTATGCATCAACAATAAAGATTCGTATTAAATTTTGAAATAAATCTGTCTAAGAGTTAACCATGTCTCATGATATAGAAAGCAATATTTCATAAGAGAAAAGAACAGAAACCATTGAGATCCTATATGATTAAAACTATAATTATAATTCACGGCCTCCGATCTGTTTTCTTCTTCTAGGTAAATGGCGATTTCTTCTCTTAATTCGTAAACACGTTGTAAAAATTTCCCACTTGATAACCATCTTGCCTCTCAATAAAACAGTAAAGCTGAATGTACTGAACCCATGTCTTTACAAAGTGTGGAAAAGATTCTCAATTTCAGGGTATCTCATTTTTATATAATTTACTACGTTTATTAATTTTAGTTAACACAATATTCAGACCAGGACTCGTTTCTTTCGAAGCCAAAGCTTCTCTGTGGATCATGCAATGTGTCCAGACGTAGTGAGGTGATTTTTGTTTTACAAGTGCTTGTATACCTTGGAATCTTCCGGACATTGAACGAGCACCGTCGGTGCATATTCCGACGCAATTTTTACATTCTATGTTTGCATTGTTCATAAAATCATTTAAAATAGCAAATAATGCGAGGGAGGGTTTTGAGTTCTATTGGTTTGCAGAAAAGTCGTTCTTTTAATACTGACATATTATAACAAAATCGAACATAGGCAATCAAATGAGCATCTTTATTACTATCTGTTGCTTCATCAAGCTGTACTGAAAACAATTTGTCACGCAACTTCGAGAAAAGCTGACACTTTACATCTTCAGCTATTTCAACAATTCTACGAGCAACAGTATCATTTGAAACAGGTACGGACTACGATTTTTTTGAAAAATTATCTCTAATCATAGTTTCTACAATCTCAATTGCTGCTGGCAAAACATGCTCTTCACCAATGGTGTGAGGTTTATTACATCTGGCTATTTTATATGAACTTTGTAAAATGGAATAAAGCTTTTTTATTGACAGACAAAGTTTTCTTTAAAAAATGATTTTAATTTTAATTCGAAGAATTCTCTGGGTTTTTTTACGTACTCAATATGAAGCGTTTCCAAATGTCGTTTAAGTTTATTGGGTTTCATGCTGCCTGTGGTCAACATTTTTGAGCAAATAATACACAGGGGACTTTCTTTTTCATTTACTTCCGCCCTGGTGAACCCAAAATTTAAACATTCTTGAGAATATTTTCTTGATTTTATTTTCGGAACCACGCTCGTCATGTACTTGTTCATGCTTGACTGTCGTCTAATGCTCGCTTACTTCCGCTTAAAAATTCATCCATGAGTTTGCATAAATCTGATGCCGTAAATATTTAGTATATGGTGAATTGCAATTAACACGAAAATATATATAAAATACACATTCACGATATATTCGATAACGATAGAAGGATCGACTCGAATGAGACTGGCTGAAATTGAAACTTGAGTTATCAAACATCTCCCTTCTTCCTATGAGAAAATATCTCCGCATGCTCGAGACGGCATTGGTCGTGTGGATTTTCTTTCACAAACATTACTTATTTTTTTCTCTTTTTTTTAGTCATGCTTCTGTTTTATTTCTTTTATTATTCGAAAAAATGTATTCCCAGTTTCTAAATTTAGCTCACCATGTCTAGTTTAACATTCATTGACGAATTTTCTACTTTCATATTCTTTTAACGTTATCTCCCTGTTTGGTTTTCATTTCAAATATAATAATTAAAATTTTCAATTTTCATTCGCTTCATCTGTTCACTGCCCGCTTTGCAAAATGCCAGATGTGGTTTTTCGCCAATGTTGGCTCGTTTTTACTCTTTATTTGGCAGTTAGTTAAAAATAATTTAAAAACCGAATACTCAATATACATGATTGTTGTATACCTTTTATTGTAAGGGCATGGTGGGGGGTGCGAGATGAAAATTATGATTGAGAACTAAGCCACGAATACTGAAAGGTTGAGAAGCGCTGATTTAAAGCATTATTCAATATACTTCAAAACTACACAAGAGTCAAAACGATCAATCCCAGTTGATTTAGCTGGTACGAAACTGATGCATTGGATAAATGGCTCCCAAAGCAGTGATCTACAAATAGAGCACAAATGACAAAGAGAGAAATCTCTTATTTGTAGAAAGAACAAATGTAATAGTAATCTGAAAATATCTATTGTATATCGCTGTATAATAACGTTTTAAGCTATATCCATATACATTTATATTATCTTTCCAATTTTATTCAGTAAAAGGATTATATATATTATAATATAAAGGTTATATATATTATAAAATATTATATATATGTAAAGTTTTATATATACAATATGAATATTTAAGCACGTTTACATAGTCAAGGTTGAAAAAAAACTAATTTGAAAATATTTTCTGGATTTTAAACGTTGAATCCTTTCTGACTACCACTTTCAGCTATGAAAAAACTTCGATTTATATTTCTTCAGGAGTGAGGTTTATTATATAACCCGGTGAGGAAAAACACGATTATCATGATCTTTGTATACTAAACGGGAGTTTCTTCAGGAATTCTCCTAATATAATAAAAGATTTTAACATATTCTTTTTTTCTATCAAAAGCATCGTGTTACGGCATTGCATCAGATTTTTTTTTTATTGAAGTTTCGATTTTTTTTAACACTATTGGTTTAAACTACCCTCGGAACCTTTGTGAATATGAATCATATAATTAAAAGGATGAAATGAATGGTTTTAGTCATAGGATTTTAAAATTAGGTCATCTTGAGTAACATTTCCCTAGTAAATTATAAGCTTTATACCCCATACTTCTGTGCTACCAAGATACGTCTCCTACCCTATTTACTAAGTATGCAGTGTTGATAACAAACGGTACCAAGGTCTATATTCTGCTGCTGGTCCTCAATAATTAAATAATGATTTTATCTGTAGATATAAAAAAGGAATTTGAAATGAAGCTGCAACTTTCAGTGCAAAAGAGCATACCAAGAAATGTTTTTAAAATGTTCATTCGTTTTTACATTATTTTGATAGTGTATTCCTTTAAAATATTATTGTTGAATGATAGTATATCATGGAAAATACGAAGTAAAGAAATGTGCGGAAAAAAATTCTTTGTCAGCATTGCTAAATGATTTTCAGTGGTTACCAAAACAACTTTTACATGTTCTTCTTCAGCCTTATAAGTTTTAGTACAATCCTCCACATTTGCAAACATCGTTAGATTTCTTTGCTTTAAATTTTTGTTCCGGAATTCTAATTTTCCAAAAAAAAGCATTAACTTTATCACTCGTATCCAACATATGTGTATTTGCTTCTTGGAGTTGAAGATTCAAGTTATTTAATTTCTCGAATATGTCGACCAAGTAGCTCAATTTCATCATAAATAAACCATCACAAAGGTTATGCATCAACAATAAAGATTCGTATTAAATTTTGAAATAAATCTGTCTAAGAGTTAACCATGTCTCATGATATAGAAAGCAATATTTCATAAGAGAAAAGAACAGAAACCATTGAGATCCTATATGATTAAAACTATAATTATAATTCTCGGCCTCCGATCTGTTTTCTTCTTCTAGGAAAATGGCGATTTCTTCTCTTAATTCATAAACACGTTGTAAAAATTTCCCACGTGATAACCATCTTGCCTCGCAATAAAACAGTAAAGCTGAATGTACTGAACCCATGTCTTTACAAAGTGTGGAAAAGATTCTCAATTTCAGGGGGTCTCATTTTTATATAATTTACTACGTTTATTAATTTTAGTTAACACAATATTCAGACCAGGACTCGTTTCTTTCGAAGCCAAAGCTTCTCTGTGGATCATGCAATGTGTCCAGACGTAGTGAGGTGATTTTTGTTTTACAAGTTCTTGTATACCTTGGAATCTTCCGGTCATTGAACGAGCACCGTCGGTGCATATTCCGACTCAATTTTTCCATTCTATGTTTGCCTGGTTCATAAAATCATTTAAAATAGCAAATAATGCGAGGGAGGGTTTTGAGTTCTATTGGTTTGCAGAAAAGTCGTTCTTTTAATACTGACATATTATAACAAAATCGAACATAGGCAATCAAATGAGCATCTTTATTACTATCTGTTGCTTCATCAAGCTGTACTGAAAACAATTTGTCACGCAACTTCGAGAAAAGCTGACACTGTACATCTTCAGCTATTTCAACAATTCTACGAGTAACAGTATCATTTGAAACAGATACGGACTACAATTGTTTTGAAAAATTATCTCTAATCATAGTTTCTACAATCTCAATTGCTGCTGGCAAAACATGCTCTTCACCAATGGTGTGAGGTTTATTACATCTGGCTATTTTATATGAACTTTGTAAAATGCAATAAAGCTTTTTTATTGACAGACAAAGTTTTCTTTAAAAAATGATTTTAATTTTAATTCGAAGAATTCTCTGGGTTTTTTTACGTACTCACTATGAAGCTTTTCCAAATGTCGTTTAAGTTTATTGGGTTTCATGCTGCCTGTGGTCAACATTTTTGAGCAAATAATACACAGGGGACTTTCTTCTTCATTTACTTCCTCCCTGGTGAACCCAAAATTTAAACATTCTTGAGAATATTTTCTTGATTTTATTTTCGGAACCACGCTCGTCATGTGCTTGTTCATGCTTGACTGTCGTCTAATGCTCGCTTACTTCCGCTTAAAAATTCATCCATGAGTTTGCATAAATCTGATGCCGTAAATATTTAATATATGGTGAATTGCAATTAACACGAAAACATATATAAAATACACATTCACGATATATTCGATAACGATAGAAGGATCGTATCGAATGAGACTGGCTGAAATTAAAACATGAGTTATCAAACATCTCCCTTCTTCCTATGAGAAAATATCTCCGCATGCTCGAGACGACATCGGTCGTGTGGATTTTCTTTCACAAACATTACTTATTTTTTTCTCTTTTTTTTAGTCATGCTTCTGTTTTATTTCTTTTATTATTCCTTAAAAATGTATTCCCAATTTCTAAATTTAGCTCACCCCGTCTACTTTAACATTCATTGACGAATTTTCTACTTTCATATTCTTTTAACGTTATCTCCCTGTTTGGTTTTCATTTCAATTATCATGATTAAAATTTTCTCCTTTCATTCGCTTCATCTGTTCACTGCCCGCTTTGCAAAATGCCAGATGTGGTTTTTCGCCAATGTTGGCTCGCTTTTACTCTTTATTTGGCAGTTAGTTAAAAATAATTTAAAAACAGAATACTCAATATACATTATTGTTGTATACCTTTTATTGGAAGGACGGGGTGGGGGGGGGGCGAGATGAAAATTATGATTGAAAACTGCGCCACGAATTCTGAAAGGTTGAGAAGCGCTGATTTAAAGCATTATTCAATATACTTCAAAACTACACAAGAGTCAAAACGATCAATCCCAGTTGATTTATCTGGTACGAAACTGATGCGTTGGATAAATGGCTCCCAAAGCAGTGATCTTCAAATAGAGCACAAATGACAAAGAGATAAATCTTTATTTGTAGAAAGAACAAATGTAAGAGTAATCCGAAAATACCTGTTGTATATCGCTGTATAATAACGTTTTAAGCTATATCCATATACATTTATATTATCTTTTCAATTTTATTCTGTAAAAGGGTTTTATATATTATAATATAAAGGTTATATATATTATAAAATATTATATATATGTAAAGTTTTATATATACAATATGAGTATTTAAGCACGTTTACATAGTCAAGGTTGAAAAAAATTAATTTGAAAATATTTTCTGGATTTTAAACGTTGAATCCTTTTTGACTACCACTTTCAGCTATGAAAAAACTTCAATTTATATTTCTTCAGGAGTGAGGTTTATTATATAACCCGGTAAGGAAAAACACGATTATTATGATCTTTGTATACTAAACGGGAGTTTCGTCAGGAATTCCCCTAATATAATAAAGGAATTGAAACATATTTTTTTTCTATCAAAAGTATCGTGCTACGGCATTGTATCAGGTTTTTTTTTTATTGAGTTCCGATTTTGGTTAACAATATTGATTTAAACTACCCTCGGAACCTTCGTGAATATGAATCATATAATTAAAAGGACGAAATGAATGGTTTTAGTCATAGGATTTTAAAATTAGTTCTTGAGTAACATTTTCCTAGTAAATTATCAGTCTCATACCCCACACTTCTGCGCTACGAAAATACGTCTCCTAACCTATTTACAAAGTATACAGTGTTGGCAACAAAGGGCACTAAGGTCTATATTCTGCTGCTGGTCCTCAATAATTAAATAATGATTTTATATGTAGATATAAAAAAGGAATTTGAAATGAAGCTGCAACTTTCAGTGCAAAAGAGCATACCAGAAATGTTTTTAAAATGTTCATTCGTTTTTACATAATTTTTATAGTGTATTCCTTTAAAATATTATTGTTGAATAATAGTATATCATGGAAAATACGAAGTAAAGAAATATGCGGAAAAAATTATGCAAATCATATCCTCGGAGCGCTCGTGAATATAAGTTCATAATTATTATAATTAATTAATCATTAATTTCATACTATATTCCTTCAATATATAATTCAAAAAAATTATAGCATAAGAAATAGTAACCGATCTCTGCTGTTGTAGACTTCGAAAAATAATTTGAAAATATTCTTTTCAAATTCAACCGCGGAATCATTCGCCTTCAAGGTACCATTTCCAATTGCAAAAATTACAATAATTTGTATTTCTCCGGAACCGCAAACGGTTTCTTTAGCAGAATGGCTGATGCATGATCTTTGCTCATATTGCAACAATTAAAATTTTATCTGAAAGCTTTAGCCTAATTCGAAGCAGTAAAGATGTCCGATAATGATCTAAATTTGATTTGACAAAAAATTTTCCTTTATAAAACCGATTACCTTTTTATTAAATAAGAATAAATTCCCACCAAGAGAGCATGAGTATAAATCTTCAATCCATTTGTATCCTAAAAAATTAAAAAAAGGTAGAGATCATTAATCCTTTTTACAATATAAAGATAGAAATATGGCAAATGACAGAAAAAAGAAAAAAAAAATGTCACACACAAGTAATAAATAATTTTAATTAGTTGAACGCAGTTACACATTCCAACATAGTTTTTAGAAACTAGGGATTGTGAACATCACAGTGGTATTTGAAAGAGTGAATACATACAGAATTACAAATATTTATCGTATTAACAAATTGAACCTTTTCTCTTTCTTTGTAGGAAACAAATCAGCATGACATTTCTGAGTTTACGTTATGAAGTTGTGTCAGATACCATAAAAATTGTTGTTCATTAAATTCTGATGGTAATCATGCACATAAAGCAGTTACTTGTAATTTTTTTAATTTTTAGTTTAATTCCCCCTGTATTTGTTCTGCCCATTTATTTCTACAAAACATATAACTGTATCATTATGATAAAACTTTGAAAATAACATTAACAATAAAAAAAATGTACAGGCAGCAAAAAATATATTTATTTGTAAGCCTTTTCAAATTGTCGCATTATATGGAATTAATTATAAATCCGGTATCAAGAACCCCACATATGCTCTTTCATTATAACCAACACAACTACTGACTTTATAATGTTTTCTTTAGGTTCGTAATTATGTTTTCCTGTATCAGCAAACTTTAATGTATGCATTGCTGATAGTAGTATAACGGTTTTATTTCTTCGTATTCGAAATATAGTGAAAGTATTGTAGTCGGTGAATAATTACAGGAATTTGTTTGGTCTGTCGTTTAAAACAATAACGCAAAAATGCATTGAGCTAGATGGATGAAGTCTTTCATATTTTGATTTGAACACAAGATTTGCAAATTTCTGACATATTCTGAGCATTATCAATTCAGAGGAATTCTCTTGGCCTGCCTGTTCATGTGCAAGTAAACTCCATAACTTGATAATGTAAAGAGTTAAAAAAACAAAAAGTATCACAAATGTTCAGCATCAACAATAAAGATTCGTATTACATTTTGAAATAAATCTGTCCAAGAGAAAACCATGTCTCATAATATAGAAAGCAATATTTCTTGAGAGATAAGAGATTGAGATCCCGTATGTAACCTCACGATTAAAGCTATAATATCATATCAAATTTGTGTTGGAAATTGGACACGAAAAATGCATCCGTAATACATATTTTTTTGCCCTTGGTTCAGTAAAAATGATGTATTCAAGCCTAAGTGAAACATTTCATAATTAATATTTGCCAATGCCGTGTAGAGCATTCGTGGTCTTAACGAATAATGAGAATTTCAGGCAAGGAAAGAGTAATTCAAACTTTATTTGGGGGGGGGTGCAAACGAAATTTGGGGAGATAACTACAGTACACACCCGATTATCCGCGGAATTGGGTGGCGCGGCCGCCGCGGATAACAAAAATCGCGGATAATCCGAAAAAAGCTAAACACGGGTATAGCAAAAAAGAAAACAGTCATTCCAACTTTGAAAAATCGTTTTATGTACAATAAAACGTAAAATAAACAGCAGGAAATGTTTAACTAACGCTTAATATTTTAGTATATCACTCAAAACTAACCTAAAATGCATTTTGTTAATGAAAACAGAAAAGTGCTTTGTATTTACGAGAGACGTCAAGAATACACAGAAAAATGAATACATATGTACTGTTTTAATACTGTAATGTATTATGTAATTAAAAAAGCATAACTGTAAAACTGCACCTTTTTGAAAAAAATCTGTCAAAAAAAAAAAAAACAAAAAAACTGTGCAGCAGGCGCGGATAAGCCGCTCGCGGATAATCGGGAGTCTACTGTACTGAACCTTTTTCATTCGTTCTTTTATATCTGACTTTTATGGTGAAATTATTTTAGCTTTAGTGTGGAGTAGAAACAAAGAGTTTATTAACGCATATTTCGTGAAATAGTTTTCTTTGTAGAATTGAATTATTATCTTCCAAATATTTTCAATTATGAAGAAATAATAATAATAAAAAAAAATTTACTTGCATTTTTGTTGTGAAGATTTACTCTCATCAACACATGAACAGATAGACAGTTTTTCATGTTTAAAAAAAGGAAGGGGGGGGGGCTTCATACAAGTTTGGGATAGTTTTTTTCTTTACATCTACTATACAAACAACAAAAATGCGGGTTTGAATTGCCCTTACCGATTTCAAACCAAAGTCAGATATCCAGGACGACTCTTGAATTGGTTTTGGAGAACGATGATGGACAAAGTGCATTGAAATGTAAAGCATCTAGGGTTCACTGCTTGAATTTTGTCGATTTTGTATTAAAATTTCTCTATTATCGGCTTTATACCCACTTAAGACAGCCTTTTTACTCTGAATAATATATAATATTTAGGATTCTAAATTATCTACACATAATCAAAAGACATGGAAGAGATGCAAACTTTGATCCCACCCCTATTCGACAAAAGACGATACATTCGTTTTGCAAACATTTTACGTTGTAAGATGACGAAATCGTGCCCTTAGCTGGCATTTCTTAAATATTTAAAGCATTATTCAATATACTTCAAAACTACACAAGAGTCAAAACGATCAATCCCAGTTGATTTAGCTGACGCGAAACTGATACGTTGGATAATTCGCTCCCAAAGCACTGATCTTCAAATAGAACACAAATGACAAACAGAGAAATCTCTTATTTGTAGAAAGAACAAGTGTAAGGGAAATTCAAAAATATCTATTATATATCGCTGTATAATAACGTTTTAAGCTGGATTTATATATGTTTATATTTTCAATTTTAGTCAGTGAAAGGGTTATATATATTATAATATAAAGGTTATATATATTTAAAATATTATATGTATATAAAGTTTCAAACATAATTTGAATATTTAAGCACGTTTACATAGTCAAGGATATAAAAAATTAATTTGAAAATGTTTTTCCCAATTTTAAGCTTTGAATCTTTTCTGACTACCACTTTAAGCTATGAAAAAACATGAATTTATATTTCTTCAGGAGGGTAGTTTGTTATCTAACCCGGTGAGCAAATAAAGAAATCACATTCCAAAAATATTAAACGGGAGTTTCGAGAGGAATTCCTTTAATGTAATAAAAGATTAGAAACATACTCTGCTCTTTTGTGAAACGCGTAATGTTGTGTCGATGCTCTACGTTTTTCAATTCAATCTTCCTTTATTTTCTAGTTTTGTTCCCCCATACATTATTGGAGAAAACCACACTCGGAACTTTCGTGAATATGAATCATATAACTAAAAGGATGAAATGAATGGTTTTAATTACAGGATTTTAAAATCACGCCTTCTTTAGTAAGATTTCCCTAGTAAATTATCAGCCTCATACCCCATACTTCTGAACTACGACGATACGTCTCCTAACCTATTTATCAAGTATACAGTGTTGGTAACAAAAGGGACCAAGTACTGTATTCTGCTGCTGTCTGTCCTCAATAATTAAATAATGATTTTATCTGTAGATATAAAAAAAGAATTTGAAATGAAGCTGCATCTTTTAGTGCGAAACAGTACACCAAGAAATGTTTTTAAAATATTCATTCGTTTTTACATTATTTTTATACTGTATTCCTTTGAAATATTATTGTTAATAAAAGTATATCATGGAAAATACGAAGTAAAGAAATGTGCGGAAAAAAATTATGCAAAGACATCCTCGGAACGTTCGTGAATATAAATCCTATAACTAAAACGATTATGGATTAGCAGCAATTTGAGAGGTATACCAACTAGTCAATAAAGAGGACAAGAACTAAAGTGGAATGCAAGGTATAATGTGTTCCAAAACCTGTCAGTTTCTTTCATTTTTGGAAATTAATATACAAAAATTCTGTTTATTACCTACACAGTTTTGAAAACTCAACTCATAGAGTAGAGAAAGTCAAAGTGTTTTATAGAGCAAAATCCATTTTGAGGGAAAAAACATTTGAACGGAGGATATTGTTATTATGAATTTCTCGTCCTCCATATAAGTTTGTTGACAGAGTTTTAAAAGATTTGCCAGTGATTTTGGTGCATTAAAGGCGATGAAACGGAGGAATTTAAAGCCCTTGGATGCATACTGAGAGCAACTGTTTTCATTCAGCTGATTGTCCTGTCTTAATACTTACAATTATAAAAATAATACAAAACTCCTTGCATTTTTCATGTGTTTGATGTATTGCGTTCATCAATGCACTAATACATAGACTAACATACAGTCCACCATTACTACATAATCGAAATCTCCATGTTCTCCGTTAAAGGATTAAAAGGATTAAAGTTAAAGGATATAAACTGTTCACATTTTAACATAAATTCTTTAATGCACAACGCAAATGCAGGAAACATAAACACCATATGGATGTAAATCATAGGCATGTTTCTTAAGAAAATTGTTTCAAACTTATTTTATTTTTTATAGATAAATGATTACACAGTTGTGAAAAGGCAACTCTAAGAAAAGAGACAAAACTGACAGTTTTTAGATTTTGAACAAGACTTTAATAGATAACTTAATAGACGCCTTGCCTTCCTCATCTAATTAAGATGAAAGGAAACTAGGCCGAAAAGTACGGAAGTCGGATCGTAGCAAACCGGATATTCAGGAGTATACTGTATACTATTAATAACATTGTTGCTTCTGATTTATAAACACACATGAAATGATATGTGTTTGTTACAGGCGTGGAGCACGAACTACAGTATATCGTTCTAAATGTGTTTAATGAATAATGAAATAATGAAAAAAATAATGAACACAAAAGGAATACGCACCTAAATTTTTAATGCTAGATTCACAACGTATTTAACATTTCGAAAATCTTTTTAAGTATTTATTGAGATCATGAATGATTCTTAGAATATAGGTGGAGTAAATTTTGGTTTTTATATTGTGTTTACATAGTAGGAGGTATTTAACGATTTCTGCTAAATGGTCTTTTCCAATTTAAATTTTCTATGGAAGTTGGTAATAATTCCTTTTTTGTGACACTTTTAAGACATTTCTACTTTCACAATTTACATGGATGGACACTTGATACATGTCAAAATTTTACAATAAAATTTCTGATAAAAGATTGGTTCTCTGCCACAATTCTATATTTAAAAATACCTTAAGAATCTGAACAGCATCTAATATTGAATCGTCAATGTGCTCACTGAGAAGAAAATGAAAATTTATGGCAAGAACAATAGAAATTAAATCTACTATAGCTTTTGTTCTTTGAAAGAACTAGTAATTTTAGTATTTAAATAATTATATAAGGTAAAATATTAAACTTTCTTTCATTCATTTTACTTCAGAAACTCTTTGTTCGATACCATTGAAACTAATCCGAATACCATTGCTTAATACTTGTGAAAGGACGTAAAATGTTAAATCATTTTGTTCTATGAGCATAATTAGTGTACTGGACTCATTGATAAAACAAACAATTTTTAAGACCTATCCTCACTTATAATGCTCACATTTGGGGACTTGCTTCTAAACCAGCTGAAACAAAATTCAAGTTTTATCAAATAAAATATTTTGATCATTACCACTTCTCCGAAATTTATAGGGAATGATATCCTGCAAGAGGTCTTAAAACTTCAAAGCTTGATTATTTCTTCAAAGAACTTTCAAAAAAATTTTATAACAACTCAAAACTCGTGACAATCCAACAATCAAGAAACAAATTATGTATGCCGATTGCAATGGGAAATATACCTCTTTTTACTCTGCAACAAAACGGACTTTTCATTTACATTTTCCTAGCAGCTACTAAAATTTGATTCTAGCAGCTACTAAATTGCATTTGAAGAACTTCTTTATTTTACAGCTCAAGAGCAAATAAGCAATCCTTTTTTTCATCTCGCTTGACACACCAATGGTGTTTCTTCCTCTGCTATTAGCTACCTCAAACTGAGTAAAACTGCCTAAACACTACGGTTATTCATAAATATAATTCAAGCAATCTAATTAGTAATTATATGCCAGTGTCAGTTTATACCTTGTGGGCAATATAAAGTTCCATAAAAATGCTTAATGATTTCGAAGGATTTTTTTGTATTAGAAGACCTTACTAATAGTACATGCGTTTTACAAAAATAGAAGGCAGAATATTACTAAAAATGTTCATTAATTTCTTTTTCATAATTTAAAATTCCGTTAATGAAACCTCTTTTCAGAAGTAAAGTCGTTGATTTATCATATGTATGCTACACCAGATCTGAATAGTAAATTGAGAACGGCTTTAATCATATTAAATTTATTTTATATGTAACTGTAATAGTTATTATTTCATAGCATATCTTCGATAAGTAATTAGATTAATAATTGGAAATTTCTGTTATAACCTTCATAATCAAGCGCATTTGGAAGGAAAATAATACAGCAGTAATCAGCCAAAACGAAACAATAATGGACTGGAATCAAAGTGCTTCGTAAGATGACAAAGATAAACCTTAAACTTTGAGCTCTTGCCAATTTACAGCCTTACTTTCAAATATCCAACGCTGCATAAATGCCAAAACGATTTTTCCCAATAGATTTAACCAGCATAAAGCTGGATTTAATTTATCCTTTGTGCCTTAAACCGAGATACATCCACTGGATCATTGATGAACGATGAAAGAATTCTCTGATTTTGAGAAGGAAAATTTAAGGGACATTCCAATTTGTAGGTCAAAATGCCATATGAAAAACCAAATTTGATTCGGCGATCTTTGTGTTACTTTTTAAAAATTTAATCAATAAAAAGTCATACAATTTAATATTTAAGCACTTTTGTATTATTATGGATAAGAAAAAATAATTTGAAAATATTTTTCTCCTTTTTAATCGGTGCATCATTTCCCAGTACCACTTTCATCTGTAAAAAGACTTTAATTTATATTTCTTCAGGCAGCGCCCTCAATATACAGATGGATTCGATTTTCTTGCGTATATCACGATCGGGAGTTTCAGCAGAGTCTTCCATAATATGGTTAAATGTTTGCACTCGTTCGAATCGCCTGTTACAGCTGTTGATTTATGTTGTTCATCTCGTTGTAGCTGCTTAAACTTCTTTCAATTTTCTGCTCATTTCTGAAATAACATAACATGCGGAAACGTAATGTGAAGATGTACAGGGATGGCGAACCAGTCGCACGCGTGCCATTGATGGAACGCAACACAATATTTTGTATACGCCTCCGATCAAAACGGTTTGCATTTTAGTTCCGAATAACAAAGAAGTATTACAAACAAACGTGAGTGATCGGTCGTAGTGAGTGGGGCGCATGTTCCCCTTCCCTAACTATTTCTTGTATGAAAGAAAATCGGGCAATATCATCGGTTCGGACCGTCGCGCAATCTTCAAAGAAAGCGTGACGTCATTATGTGCAAATTTCGAAGTAGTTTTTGTTCGTATTGCAAGGATTGTACTTTGTAATTTCCGAAGAACAAATTTGACTTTATGCTTTGTGGTGTTTTTTTTATCTCCCTCCTCTCTCTTTTTAACCTTTTATTTGCCGACTAAATGAATTTGTCTCAGCATATTCGTATTAATGACAGTCAGGAATTTCCCTCCTGATTTCGAAATTGAAATCGTTGAAAACAATAAAATAGTTTCCATTAGGTGAAATTTAAAATCCATGGATCGTATCAACGAATGAGTGTAATAAATTGGAAATTCAACAATTACTAAGTAGAACAATCGAAAATCATGTCCTTAAAAAAAGATTTATTTACTGGTCAGTTAAGGCTTTCAAAATGGATGTTTTTTAAACACATATGCCAACAATTCAATAAATTTACCTTAAAGCTTCAAGGTTCAAATAAAACAATTATCGTCATGATGGATATCATTCGCGCTTTTGACGCTGGACTGCATGTTTACAGAAACGATATTATTACAAGGAACTACAAGTATTTTCCAAACTTGAAAAAAAAATATGAAAGATTCAGATGTATATAAGAAACTAGACGAAGAAAAAGTTATTGAAGAATTAATTCTCATAATTGATTCTTCAATCAAGGAATTTTCAGCCAGAGTTTTTGATTTGAAAGAATTAGAGGATACGCTTAAGTTTATTATGTACCCGTATGTGACTTCATTTGATAAACTGAAATTGTCCCACTTCGATTGGTTAGAAATTGAAAAATTTGAAATGCAACTGATTGATTTCCAGACTCGTTCAATATGAATTCGAAAATTTATTGAAACAAGGAAAAAGTTGGAATTGATTGAAACAGAAACATTAACAAGCAATATAAGTAAAAATGACAGTAATGAAATTTTGGAAACATAGAATTCGATTCCAGACACATTTAATTGTCTGAAGAAGCTGGCTCATGCTATTTTAACCATATTTTAATCTACCTATGCCTGCGAGTTTTCAGAGATGAATAACATTAAAGACTTGCTTAGAAACCGTTTGGCAGATGACTCTAATTCTGCATGCATTCTTCTATAAATAACATCTTACAATACATCTTAACATATTACAATCTTGTCTATTATAAGTTATTTGTCGTCTAATCTGCAACAAGAGAAGTTCGACACTTGTAAAAACTAAACGAAACAAATTTCAATTCTGCCTGTTATTATTGGGAATGATAAAAATTAACTGTTATTTTATTCATCTTGTGTTCATTTCTATATCTCTTAATCAGTACAAGCGATTCCTTAAACAATTGCTTAATATTCTCGAATAGGCATAAAAGGCGAAGCAACTTTATTTTATGAACATATAAAAAATGTTCAATTCCATTCTGATAAAACAAGCAAGTTTTAAGACAAGACCAGACTTACACTGCTCAAACTCAACTGCTTGTTGCAAAAACCAAACAAACGAAATTCAAGTTATACAAAACAAAATACTTCGTATCAATGCCAATGCTCCTTGATATTATTGGGTATGATATTTTACACAGAGATCTTAAAACTCCAAAGCTGTATTATTTCTTCAAAGAACTTACAAAAAAAGTTTTTCAACAACTCAAACTCATAAAAATTCCAAGAGTCAAAAAACAAATTATCTATGTCCACTGCAAAGTGGAATATACTTTGTTCTTACTCTACTACTAAATGGACTTCCCTAGCTCCTACCGAAATTTAAATTTCATTTGGAAAATTGATTTCTGTTCCAAGTTAAGCACAAATAAGCAATCAATTTTTCATTCCACCTGATGCACCACTGCTACATTACTTGTGTTTTTATTCTGCTATTAGCTATATTATAGTACGTAGAAGTGCCTAAACACTAAGGCACTTCACACATGCAAGCAATTTCAGTGATAATTGTATATCAATCTACGCCCATTTGTTACCGGCAACTTTATGTTCAATATCACTGCCTTGTGATTTTGAAGGATTTTGTTGTAAGAAAAAAAGATTTTGAAGGATTTTGTTGTTTTACAAATGTATAAAGCAGAATATTAGGCTTAATGTTCTTTCATTTGTTTCACATAACTTTTATTTTATTTATTAAAGAATCTTTTCAGCACTAAAACCTCGGTTTTATCATATCTTTGCTTGAATAGAAATTTTAAAGCAGTTATAATTTTAGGAAATATATTATCTACATAATTATAAGAGTTATTGTTATTGTTCATTAGCATATCATTATTGGGTAATTAGATTAATGATTGGAAATTTCTGTTGGAACCTTATTAATTAAACGCATTTGGCATGAAAATAACATAGCATTCATCAAACAGCACAAAACACTCACTGTGGAATCACAGTGATTAGTGAAATTGCGAAGACGACCCTTAAATTTCGATCCCTTACTAATTTACAGCCTTACTTTAAAATCTTCAACGCTACACGAGATTCAACGTTACACGAGAACGTTACAAATGATTGTTTCCAATAGATTTATGCAGCCAGCTTAAGGTGAGACGCGATTTATTCTTCGTATCCTAAACCCAGATCCTGCCTCTAGATCATTTACGACAATTGTTCAAAGAATCAAACAATTTTACAATCAAAAGAATTGTGTTATTTTTAGAAATAAAATTAATTGATATTCGAACTTATAGATAATAACACCATAGCAAAGCTCGATTTAAATTTCCCTAGCTCCTACCGAAATTCAAATTGCATTTGAAAAATTGATTTCTTTTTCAGGTTAAGCGCAAATAGGCAATCAATTTTTCATTCCACCTGATGCCCCACTGTTACATTACTTGTGTTTTTCCTCTGCTATTAGCTATATTAAACTAAGTAGAAGTGCCTAAACACTAAGGCTCTTCACAAATTCAAGCAATTTCATTGATAATAGTATATCAGTCTACGTCCATATGTTACCGGCAACTTTATGTTCAATATCATTGCTTTATAATTTTGAAGGATTTTGTTGTAAGAAAAAAATATTATAATATATGTGTTTTACAAATGTATAAAGCAGAATATTATGCTTAATGTTCATTCATTTGTTTCACATAACTTTTATTTCTTATATTAAAGAATCTTTTCCGCACTAAAACCTCGGTTTTATCATATCTTTGTTTGAATACAAATTTGGAAGCAGGTATAATTTTAGGAAATATATTATCTACATAATTATAAGAGTTATTGTTATTGTTCATTAGCATATCTTTATGAAGTAATTAGATTAATGACTGGAAATTTCTGTTTGAAATTAACTAAACGCATTTGGCATGAAAATAACATAGCATTCATCAAACAGCACAAAAGACTCACTGTGGAATCACAGTGCTCAGTAAAATGACGAAGAAGAACCTTTAATTGGGGTCCCTTACCAATTTACAGCCTTACTTTCAAATCTTCAACGCTACAAGAGCGCCAAACGATTGTTTCCAATAGATTTATGCAGCCAGCGTAAGGCGAAAAGCGATTTATTCTTAGTACCCTAAACCCAGATTCTTCCACCAGATCATTTACGACAATAAAAAAATTATCTTATTTTTAGGGAAAAAAAATTGGTATTAGAATTTATAGATAATAATACCAAAACAAGGCTGAAATGTGATTCTGCGATCTTCGTATCGTATTTTAAAATAATGGTCATTAAATGTGTATATAATAAAATATTTAAGCCTTTTTGAATTGTTATGGATATGAAAAAATAAATTGAAAATATTTTTCTCAATTTTAAATGTTCTATCATATCTCGCAACCACTTTGAGCTGTAAAAAAACATCAATTTATATTTCTTCTCTACTCACGTTTGTTATCTTTCTTGGTGAACCAAGAACCTATTTGTAGACATTTATTATATACCAGGTGGATGATTCAACAGAATCTTCTATAACATAATTAGAAATGTGGATGAATATTTTAACGTAAACTTAGTTGTATGTTAATCATGGCGGTGCAACTATTCAAACTCCTTTTTGTTTACTGTATATTTTTGAAATAATGGAACTTTGCAAGAGTAATATTGTTCTATATCGTCGTTACGATCATAAATATGACTCCTATAACTAAAAAAATGAACAGAATTGCTGTAAAATAAAACCTTCTTGAGTCAGAACTTCTTTGCAATTTATTACCTCCACCGTCTAAACTTCTGTGCCACTTGAGATTTTTTTTCTTAATGGATTTATTAAGCAGGTTCCAGTCAAACCTCCGCTATTCAATCTAACATTCTATTGCTAGTCTTCAACACTTACATAACGTTTTGATCGATAATTTGAAAAGAAAAGTTAGAAAAAAAATAACGAAAAGAAAAAAATTAAAACGTTTACAATAAAACTTGAAACTTTAGTTAAAAACAACGTATTGAAAAAACGTTTTAAGCTATTCCTCCATCTTTATAATATTTAATAATTTTTTTATTTTGTCCTTTAAAAGATAATTTTTAAAAACATTTCCTCATCAACGATTGTCACGTTGTTGGACTCTTGTAGAATCGGGAAAATTTTTCCAATATATGTAGGTCGTAAAAAGGTATAAATTAAATATATATTTAAATAAATATTTAATATACATATTCAAATTTAATACTTTAATTGAATTGAAATTGAATCCTCTAATTTTTTCAATGAAATGTTTTTCGTCGCCATTTTCAATTACGAGAAGAATCAACTCATATTTCGCCAGAAAAAAACGCGCCATCTTCCCGGATGAGCAGGAGATTAGTATTTTTTTCAAATCTATTAAACAGAAATATACAGTGATACGGTGAAAAATGAATTCAAACATTTAACCTAATAACCTGATAAAAATAAATTTGTATCGTCATATCAAATCATATTATTCATTAATTTTAAAAATTGTGTTTTGTTTATGGAAAAATTATAATGTTTATACTGAGTAAGTGTTAACCATATTCGCAGAATCCGTGAATATAAATTTTTAATCTATTCGTATAATTCGAAAAAATGCAAAATTAGCCCATATCATCAAAAATAAATTTACTGTACAGAGATAGAAATATTTCGAAATAACAGAGGAACGGTATAAATATTGCGCAAAAACTTTTAAAATAAATAATATTGTTAATCTTTGACTATGTAAATTTTTCTTTATAATATAAGAATTGCTTAATTCTTTGCTTTTGTGATTGAATACGTCGTACTGCAATAAAGTCATCAATTAAAATATGGGGCATAAAAGAATCAGTCCAAAACTAATTAGTTAATTTGCGTCTATCAAAATAAAGTTGAATCATAACCAATATTTTAATCTGATAGTACTGTTGAAAATCGGATGTCCTGTTTACAAATCTGAATTATCGAAGTATTCAAGTTACAAAGTATCTATTTTGTCAACTTCCACTGTATAAATAATGGAATTAATTATACAGTTCAAATATTCTACTTAAGCCAATACATTACTACTCCTCATAGTGTAGTTCATGACTGATTTTAAAGAAGAATGTTCTTGGTTTTCTTTAGACGTTATTATGGTATTGCGACAGATTAACGTTTCTATCGCCGTTGACAGGACTTACCTCCTAAACGCAGAGCTAAAGAAGGCTTTAGCACTAAACGCTTCTAAAGAATTTTAAAGAATGTGTTTCTGTTATTGGAATCCTGATATTTCTGTTTGTCGCATATCTTCGGATTAGACAGATCTTCTTTTATTTATCCCACTGTGGGGCGAGGCATTGGGGGGGGGCATTTTTTTTTCATATTGTCAAGATTTAAAATTGCAAGGCCTTTTTATCATTTTTAAATTTTTTTTGTCATTAAAAGTATAGATAATTAAATATTTAAACACTTTTGTCTTGCTTTCAACATGAAAAATAATCTGAAAATATTTTTCTCAATTTTAATGGTTGCATCATGTTTTCGCTACCACTTTCAGCTGTAAAAAGACATCAATTTATATTTCTTTAGGAACGACGTTTGTTGTCGTTCCAGGTGACCCAAAATAATCATTTGTGTTTTGTCCTATATCAATCGGGAGATTCTGTTGAATTTCACCTAATATAAACATTAAAAAAAAGCATTACAAATGGCATCGAGTTTTCTGAAGTGGCTATTGATTTGTATGAACTTTCTCATTTTCGTTGTTTAAACATCTTTTTAAGTTCGGTTCATTTCTGAAGTAACGAAACTTGAGGAAGAACAATATGTATACGGTATATAAAACATACGTTTTTTTTGTGTGTGTGTGTGATTTTAGTTTGATGATAGTGCGGAAAAGCTGCCTTATAGGCTCAAAAGCAATTTTTAAAAAATTGGTTGCAATAATACATTGTTTTGTGATGCCGGAAACAGCTTGGAATTCGTAAAAAAATTCATGAAAGGGAGATTTTTAAAAAGGGCATTTAAAAGTTTTTTTTAGATTTTAATTTGTTAATAGTAGAAAAAAGTTAGCTTTTAGGTTGAAAAAGAATTTTACAAAATTTCTGACCGCAATGCACCAATTTCTCAAGGTGCCGCAAACAGCCTAATGTTTGTTAAAATTTGAGAAAATATTGTTATGAATTTTTTATTCATATAATGTTAAAATCGATGATTTTAAATACATATATAAGCATTACTATTGGAAATTGCAAAAAGGTGTGTTTTTATGTAAATTTAACGCACGTTCGGAACCTCGAGATGGACTCCATATTTTCATATTTTAAATTTATCTTATTTACACAAAAAGGCAATTTTTCAGTGCTCTTAAAAATTAAAAATCAGAAATAGATTTATTTCATAAATAAAACTTTAAAATGTAGCAAAAATTTTAATTTTTTGAATTTGTAACATCTTTGCAGCATCTCAAGACATACTCCAATATTTTTTATATTTGCAATTTATTTTATTTACTTCAAAAAACAACTTTTCTGCGCTATTACAAATTAAAAATAAAGGGTTAATTTTTTCGTTAAACCCTACTGAAGAATAAATTCGTTTTTTTTTAGTTTTAGGTCAGTACTTTATAGTTATAGGATAATAAACACTTCTTTGGCCAGAATTTCTTTGCAAATTATTAGCCCCAATTTCCAAACTTTTATACCACGCGATATGACGAATCGTCTTTAAAATTTTAATCTTTTTATTTTCCGTTACACGTTACCTCACTTTGAGTCGCAAAAAATGCATCTATTTTCTCTCTTGAGAAAGGGGGAGTTTCATATATGGTTGAATATATTTTTATTTCATAAGTTATAAATATAAACCAAGTGACAATAATATACTAATATAAGTGATATAATTTAACAAATTTCATAAGTGTCAAATTACAAAATTGTATGATAATCTTCAATGTTCATTCGAGTAAATTTAATATTTAATTCGAAATATCATCTTTTTTTAAAAAAAACACAACCATACAAATTGTAGCAAGAATAGAAGAAAAAACCCAACTTTATTCAGTTTTCGGTAAGTATGCGGAAGCTAAAACTATGAATTTAGGATAAAGGAATAATGACACGAAAGAAATAAGCTCCTAAGATTTTCATCTGAGATTGTCTAAGTATTGAACTTTTTTTAAACTTTCTTAAGCAACTGCTCCCTCCCCCTTTTTGAGATCATGAATAGATTATTCGTAAAAATGTAAGGGTACAAATTTGAATTCTTACACAGTGAAATTGGGAGATATTTAAAGTTTTCTGCTAAAGTTTTTTTTAAAAATTTACATTTTTTCTGAGTTAGTAGGAAATGTACATTTAAAACTTGTATACATTTAACACTTGTATGCGACGTTAGCTTCAATGCGATTCACGTCGATGAATTTTAATAAAATCATAGAGCCCTTTCTTATTTATTCTTTTTTCAAGAGTTTTCTTTCACATACTCTCCCATTAGTAGTCTTAATATATACAGGTAAAAAATAATATGAAGTTACTTAAAATTTTTGTAAGTGTGAAGTATTTTGCTCATCAACACACGAATGGATAGACCAACACAGTAAACTAAATTGATCCTTTGAAAGAAATGCCGCTCGAAGTAAGTAGTAATAAGCGATCAGCCAAGATCTAAAAGTGAGATGATAAAGCTGTTACCTTAAATCTTATCCCTTGCGTTTTTAGACAATCATGTTTGCAGAAAATACGTTTGACACACGTTTTAAGTTAGTGTAGTTACTCATGTATTCTATCTAAACTACAAAAATGCAGATTTTTACCGTCCTTCCGAATTTCAGACCAAAGTCAGATATCGCGGACGACACCTGATCTTGTATCGAAAAAAGGAAATGGAAAATTTTGCTTGAAACTTACACCAGCTAAATTCCTCTAAAATGTTTTCTGTTGATTTTTGAATTAAATTTCTCATGTCTATTCTTTCATTCCTTTTTAAATAGATTGTTTATTTTAAATAGTTTATTATCTGCACAATTATGAACTCTTATCTATACAGTTTCGATAGAGAGTTCGGAGATGCCAACCTCGGTCCCTCACTCACCACCTTTTCGCCAAAAGAAGAAACACTCTTTGCAGGTCATATTAATAGCACTTTTCACTAAATTTCAACATTGCACGAGATTGAAAACGATTAATCCCAATAGATTTAACCGGTGCGAAACTGAAGTATTGGATACAGTGCAAAATTGAAGTATTGGATCAGTGATCTTTAAATTATTGCACTCAAACTTCATTTTGTTTTCACATTACTGAATTAAAGAAATCAGTTGAAAGAGTTATGCACATGATGCGCCCGAAACACTTCTGAATTTAAATCCTATCACTAAATTTGAAATGAAACTGGAAATTTTAGTTCAAATTAATGTACCAAGAAAAGATTTTAAGAGTTTCATCCATTTACATTCATTCCATACTTTATTCCTTCAATATATAATTCAAAAAAATTATGGCATAAGAAATAGTAACCGATCTCTACTGTTGTAGACTTCGAAAAATAATTTGAAAATATTCTTTTCAAATTCAACCGCGGAATCATTCGCCTTCTAGGTACCATTTCCAATTGCAAAAATTACAATAATTTGTATTTCTCTGGAACCGCAAACGGTTTTTTTAGCAGAATGGCTGATGCATGACCTTTGCTCATATTGCAACAATTAAAATTTTATCTGAAGGCTTTAGCCTAATTCGAAGCAGTAAAGATGTCCGATAATGATCTAAATTTGATTTGACAAAAAATTTTCCTTCATAAAACCGATTACCTTTTTATTAAATAAGAATAAATTCCCACCAAGAGAGCATGAGTATAAATCTTCAATCCATTTGTATCCTAAAAAATTAAAAAAAAGGTAGAGATCATTAATCCTTATTACAATATAAAGATAGAAATATGGCAAATGACAGAAAAAAGAAAAAAAAAATATCACACACAATCAATAAATAATTTTAATTAGTTAAACGCAGTTACACATTCAAACACACTATTTAGAAACTATGGATTATGAACATCACAGTGGTATTTGAAGGAGTGAATACATACAGAATTACAAATATTTATCGTATTAATAAAGTGAACCTTTTCTCTTTCTTTGTAGGAAACAAATCAACATGGCATTTCTGAGTTTACGTTATGAAGTTGTGTCAGATACCATAAAAATTGTTGTCCATTAAATTTTTATGGTAATCATGCACATAAAGCAGTTACTTAAATTTTTTTTTTAATTTTTAGTTTAATTTCCCCTGTATTTGTTCTGCCCATTTATTTCTACAAAACATATAACTGTATCATTATGATAAAACTTTGAAAATAACATTAACAATAAAAAAAATGTACAGGCAGCAAAAAATATATTTATTTGTAAACCTTTTCAAAGCGTTGCATTATATGGAATTAATTATAAATGCGGTTTCAAGAACCCCACATATGCTCTTTCATTATAACCAACACAACTACTGACTTTAAAATGTTTTCTTTAGGTTCGTAATTATGTTTTCCTGTATCAGCAAACTTTAATGTATGCATTGCTGATAGTAGTATAATGACTTTACTTTTTCGTATTAGAAATATAGTGAAAGTATTGTAGTCGGTGAATAATTACAGGAATTTGTTTGGTCTATCGTTTAAAAATATAACGCAAAAATGCATTGAGCTAGATGGGTGAAGTCTTTCATATTTTGATTTGAACACAAGATTTGAAAATTTGTGACATATTCGGAGCATTATGAATTCAGAGGAATTCTCTCGGCCTGCCTGTTCATGTGCAAGTAAACTCGATAACTTCAAAATGTGAAGAGTTAAAAAAACAAAAAGTATCACAAAGGCTCAGCATCCACAATAAAGATTCGTATTACATTTGAAATAAATCTGTCCAAGAGTTAACCATGTCTCATGATATAGAAAGCAATATTTAATGAGAGAAAAGAACAGAAAACATTGAGATCCAGTATGTAATCTCATGATTAAAAATATAATATCATGTCAAATTGCCAATACGATTCAACTGAATGAATTAAGAAAACAAACATAAATCCCTTTTTTCTGTATCCATCTTTGAGGAGTTTTCTTTCTTCTACTGTCCCGTTTGTAGTCCTAATTTGAGCAGGAGCAAAACATATGAAACTACTTATAATTTTTTATGTGTGAAGTATTGCGCTCATCAACACAGGAACGGACCAACACAGTAAACCAAATTGCTCCTTTAAAATAAATGACTTTAGAAGTAAGTGGTGTAAAGCGTTCAGTCAGCCTCTAAGAGTGAGGTGGTGAAGGTATTACCTTTAATCTTATCCCATGCGTTTTTAGACAATCATATTTACCGAAAATAGGTTTGGCACATGTTTTAGGTTAGTTTAGTTATTCAAGTATTTTATCTAAACAAGAGAAATGCAGTTTTGAAATCGTCATTCCGAATTTCAGACCAAAGTCAGATATCCAGAACGACACCTGAACTGGTTTTGAAGAAATTGAATGGAATATTTTGCTTGAAACTTATAGAAACTAAATTCCTCTAAAATGTTTTCTGTTGATTTTTTAATTAAATTTTTCATGTGTATGCTTTCATTCCTTTTCAAACAGATTGTTTATTTTAAATAGTTTATTATCTGCACAATTATGAACTCTTATCTATACAGTTTCGATAGAGAATTCCGAGATGCCAACCTCGATTCCCCACCCACCACCTTTTCGCCAAAAGTAGAAACACTCTTTGCAGGTCATAATAATAGCACTTTTTACTAAATTTCAACATTGCACGAGATTAAAAACGATTAATCCCAATAGATTTAACCGGTGCGAAATTGAAGTATTGGATCAGTGATCTTTAAATTATTGCACTCAAACTTCATTTTGTTTTCACATTACTGAAGTAAAGAAATGAGTTGAAAGAGTTATGCACATGATGCACCCGAAACACTTCTGAATTTAAATCCTATCACTAAACCGATCGTATGATTGTTTTAGTTATAGGATTGTAAAATTAGTTCCTCTGGAATGAGATTTTCCTAGTAAATTATTAGCCTTATATTTCATACTTCTGTGCTACAAAGATACTTATTCTCAACTATTGAACAAATGCAATGTCTCTAATAAAGGGTTTCAATGTCTCTATTCTGCTACTGATTCTCAAACGCTCAACAACGATTATATTTATAAATGTAAAAAAGAAATTTGAAATAAAACTGGAAATTTGAGTTCAAATTAATGTACCAAGAAAAGATTTGAAGTGTTTCATCCATTTACATTAATTTTAAACTATATTCCTTCAAAATATAATTTTTCAAAAAAATTATACTTTGGGAAATAGTAGCCGATCTCTACTGTTGCAGACTTCGAAAAATAATTCGAAAATATCCTTTTCAAATTCAACCGTGGAATCATTCGCCTTCAAGGTACCATTTCCAAATGCAAAAATTACAATAATTTATATTTCTCTGAAACTGCAAACGGTTTTTTTTATCAGAATGGCTGATACATGATTTTTGCTCATATTGCAACAATTAAAATTTTGCCTAAAGACATTAGCCTGATTAAAAGCAATAAAGATGTCCGATAATAATCTAAATTTAATTTGATAAGCCATCTTTTTCTTAATAAAACCCATAACGTTCTTATTAAATAAGAATAAAGTACCACCAAGAGAGCATTAGTGTGTTTCCTCATTTAATAACTGTTTTGACACTTTAGCACAGCTTGTGGGTTATTAAATCAAATAGATATATTACAAATGAACAAATGCCATTAGGTGCACTTAACATAAAATATTTAATTGAAATTTTTAGAAACCTTATAACAGACATACCAATTGATCAATAAAGGTGACAAGAAATAAAGTGCTATGGAATTCTACGTGAGTGCCAAAACCTGCAAATTTCTTCCATTTTATAAAATTAAAAGAGACAAATTCTATTTATTATATGCACAGTATATACAAAAATGAAGTTATAGTGGCAAGGAAGTAAAAAAAACGCTTGCAGATATTTTTATGGATTTCTCCTCTTCCTAACAACATTGTTGAGATACTCTTAAAAGATATCAGCTTAATTTTCGGGTACGACAAGCTATTATAGAATTAAACGGAAAGCCGCTTGGAACATAGTGAGAGCAACAATTTTCTTTTTGCTACTTTTCCGTTACTCTCCTAATATGTACAAATATAAAGACATAATACAAAATCTCTGCATTTGTGTGAAGTATTGCACTCATCAACACACGTTGAGACAGACGAACTTACAGTAAACCAAATAGATCCTTTGAAAGAATGTATTAGATACTTTGTTCCCAAAACACTGATTTTCCTATAGACTACAGACGACAAAGAAAGAAATTTCTTATTTGTGGAAAGAGCAATTTTAACGGACATTCAAACACACCATTTGGTATATCGCTGTATAATAAAGTTTAAAGCTGAATTCATAAGAATATTCACTTTGAAATTTTATGCATTCAATGGAAATTTGAATATTTACCCACATTCGTATTGTTATAGATGAGACAAACTAATTTGAAAATATTTTTTTTTCTCATTTTTTTTAGTTGAATCCTTTTTTGCTATCACTTCCAGCTGTAAAAAAATACTAATTTATATTTCTCGAGGGATGATGCTTGTTGTTTTAACCTGGGAGCAAAACAGAATTATCACAAACACCGTCATAATATACCAAAATGGAGTTTAAGCAAGAGCTCCCTTACTGCAATAAAAAAATTAGAGACGTATTTTATTCTTCCTTTACCTGAACTATTTTGTTACGTTATAACCATCGGTTTTGAAATTCAAACTTCATTTAATCTTCCCATTACTGAAGTAAAGAAATGTGCGAAAGAAATTATGCACATAATATTCTCGGAACATTCGTGAATATGAATCCTATAACTAAAACGATGAAATGAATGGTTTTAGTTATAGAATTGTAAAATTAGTCCTTTTTGAGTCAGATATTCCTAGTAAATTATTAACTTCATATCTCATACTTCCGTGTTACGAATATATTTCTCTTTACCTATTAAACAGGTGCAGTGTTGATAAGAAAGTGTTTATATTCTGTTTGCTTGGTCCTCGAAAGTACAACAACGATTATATTTATAGATGTAAAAAAGAAATTTGAAATGAAACTGGAACTTATTGTGCAAAACAACATATCAAGAAAAGTTTTTTCATCCATTCATCCGTTTTTACATTAATTGTATACTGTATTCTTTAAAATATAATTCTTCGAAAAGGTTGTATCCTGGAATATAGTAACTATTTTGTACTATTGTAGACTTCAAATTCAACAGCGGTATCTTTCGCTATTTTTCTGCTGCTCTTGCAGTGGTGAAAAATACATTGACTTATATTTCTCTGGAACTGCCAAATGTTTTCTCAGCAGAGTGGCTGATACGTGATCTTTGCTCGCATTTTACCAACCAAATGTTTTAACACCAAACCGTTAGCGTAATCGGAAGTAACAAAGGTATCCGATAATGATCTAAATTTGATTTGATAAATCATATTTTTCTTAATAAAACCGATGACGTTTTTATTAAATAAAAATAAATTATCACCAAGAGAGCATGTGTATAAATATTCAATCCATTTGTATCCTAAGAAAATTGGGAAATTGGAACAGATCATTAATCTTTTTTACAATATATAGAAAGAAATATGGCAAATGATAGAAAAAAAAGAAAATATCAGACATAAGGAATAAATAATTTTAATTAGTTGAACGCAGTTACACATTCCAACACAGTTTTTAGAAACTAGGGATTTTGAACATCACAGTGCTATTTGAAAGAGTGAATACATACAGCCATACAAGTAGTAATCGTATTAATAAATTGAATCTTTTCTCTTTCTGTGTAGGAAACAAATTAGCATATCATTTATGAGTTTACGGTATGAAGTTGTGTCAGATGGCATTAAAAATTGTTGTCTAGTGAATTTCGATGGTAATGATGGAGATAGTGCAGTTACTCGTAAATGTTTTAATCTGTAGTTTATTTCGCCCCTGTATTTGCTCTGCCCATTTTTTCTAGAAAACATAAAATACCGTATCATTATGAAAAATTTTGAAAATAATATTAACAATAAAAAAAGTGAAAAAGCAGCAAAAAATATATTTGTTTGTAAATCTTCTGAAAGCGTCGCATTATATGGGATTAATTAAAAATCCGGTATCAAGAACCCCACATATGCTCTTTTATTGTAACGAACACAACTACTGGTTTTATAATGTTTTCTTTAGTTTCGTAATTATGTTTTCCTGTATCAACAGACTTTAATTTATGCGTTGCTGATAGGAGAAAAACAGTTTTATTTTTTCTTATTCGAAATATAGTAAAAGTATTGTAATCAGCGAATAATTACAGGGTTTTTTCTTGTCTGTCATTTAAAACAATGACACAAAAAAGCATGGATCTAGATGGATGAAGTCTCTCATACTTAGTTAACACAAAATTTGCAAATTTCTGACATATTCGGAGCATTATCAATTCAGAGGAATTCTCTCGGCCTGCCAGTTCATGTACAAGTAAACTCGATAACTTCAAAATGTAAAGAGTTAAAAAAAATGTATCACAAAGGTTCAGCATCAACAGTAAAGATTCGTATTAAATTTTGAAATAAATCTGTCCAAGAGTTAACCATGTCTTATGAAATAGAAAGCAATATTTCAAAAGAGAAAAGAATAGAAACCATTGAGATCCAGTATGACATCTCATGATTCCAGTCTGTCATCTCATGATTCCAGTATGTAATCATGATATTTCCGCCATTGCTTCAGTAAAAATGATGCATGCAAGTGTAAGGGAAACATTTCATAATTAATATTTGCCAATGCCGTGCAGAGCATTCGTGGTCTTAAAGCATAATCAGAATTTTAGGCAAGGGAAGAGTAATTCAAACTGTAATGGAGAGGGTGCGAAAATAAATTCGGTGAGTTAACTCCAGATGCTTTTTCATTCTTTCTTTTAACTCTGCATTTTATGGTGAAATTTTTTTTAGCTTTGGTGTGGAATAGAAACAGAGAGTTCATTAACACATATTTCTTGAAATAGGTTTCTTTCTAGTATTGAACTATTATTCTCCAAATATTTTTCAATTATGAAGAAATAATAAAAAAATGACTTGCATTTTTGTTGTGAAGTGTTACTCTCGTCAACACAAGAATAGATAGACTTTTTTTCATGTTAAAAGAAAAGGGGGGGGGGCTTCATACAAATTTTTGGGTAGTTTCTTTCTTTACTTCTATACAAACAACACAAATGCGGGTTCGGATTCTCGTTCCCTATTTCAGACCAATGTCGGATATCCATGATGACTCTTGAATTGGTATTGGAGAACGATGTTGGATAAAGTGTATTGAATTGTGAAACATATAAGGTCCACTGTCGATTTTGTATTAAAATTTCTCCTTCATCTGCTTTAAATTCACTTTAGACGGACTTTTTATTCTGAATAGTTTGTAATATTTAGGATTCTAATCTATTATCTGCACATCATCAAAAGTCAAGGAGAAGATGAAAACTTTGATCCCACCCCTTTTCGAAAAAAGACGATACATTCGTTTTGGAACATTTTACGTTGTAAGATGACGAAATCGTGCCCTTAGCAGGCATTTCTTAAATATTTAAAGCATTATTCAAAATACTTCAAAACTACACAAGAGTCAAAACGATCAATCCCAGTTGATTTAACTGGTACGAAACTGATGCGTTGGAAAATGGCTCCCAAAGCAGTGATCTTCAAATAGAGCACAAATGACAAAGAGAGAAATGTCTTATTTGTAGAAAACACAAATGTAAGAGTCATTCGAAAATATCTATTGTATATCGCTGTATAATAACGTTTTAAGCTATATCCATATACATTTATATTATTTTTTCAATTTTTTCAGTAAAAGTGTTATATATATAATAATATAAAGGTTATATATTAAATAATATAAAGGTTATATATAATATAATATAATGGATATATATATGTAAAGTTTTAAATATAATATAATATAATGGTTATATATAATATAATATAATGGTTATATATATGTAAAGTTTTAAATATAATATGAGTATTTAAGCACGTTTACATAGTCAAGGATGTAAAAAACTAATCAGAAAATATTTTTCTAAATTTTAAACGTTGAATCCTTTCTCACTACCACTTTCAGCTATGAAAAAACTTCAATTTATATTTCTTCAGGAGTGAGGTTTATTATATTACCCGGTGAAGAAAAACACGATTATCATGATCTTTGCATACTAAACGGGAGTTTCGTCAGGTATTCTCCTAATATAAGAAAGGATTTGAAACATATTCTTTTTTTCTATCAAAACCGTCATGTTATGTCATTGCACCAGAATTTTTTTATTGAAGTTCCGATTTTTTTAACACTATTGATTTAAACTACCCTCGGAACCTTCGTGAATATGAATCATATAATTAAAAGGATGAAATGAATGGTTTTAGTCATAGGATTTTAAAATTACGCTTTCTAGAGTAACATTTTCCTAGTAAATTATAAGTTTTATACAGCATACTTCTGTGCTACAAAGATACGTCTCCTACCCTAATTACTAAGTATGCAGTGTTGATAACAAAGGGTACCAAGGTCTATATTCTGCTGCTGGTCCTCAATAATTAAATAATGATTTTATCTGTAGATATAAAAAAGGAATTTTAAATGAAGCTGCAACTTTCAGTGCAAAAGAGCATACCAAGAAATGTTTTTAAAATGTTCATTGGTTTTTACATTATTTTTATAGTGTATTCCTTTAAAATATTATTGTTGAATAATAGTATATCATGGAAAATACGAAGTAAAGAAATGTGCGGAAATTAATTCTTTGCCAGCATGGCTAAATGATTTTCAGTGGTTACCAAAACAACTTTTACATGTTCTTCTTCAGCCTTATAAGTTTTAGTACAATCCTCCACATTTGCAAACATTGTTAGATTTCTTTGCTTTAAATTTCTCTTCCGCAATTCCAATTTTCCAAAAAAAAGCATTAACTTTATCACTCGTATCCAACATATGTGTATTTGCTCCTTGGAGTTGAAGATTCAAGTTATTTAATTTCTCGAATATGTCGACCAAGTAGCTCAATTTCATCATAAATAAACCATCACAAAGGTTATGCATCAACAATAAATATTCGTATTAAATTTTGAAATAAATCTGTCTAAGAGTTAACCATGTCTCATGATATAGAAAGCAATAATTCATAAGAGAAAAGAACAGAAACCATTGAGATCCAATATGTAATCTCTTGATTCCATTATGTAATCTTGATATTTGTGCCCTTGCTTCAGTAACAATGATGTATTCAAGAGTAAGTTAAACATTTAATAATTAATATTTGCCAATGCCGTACAGAGCATTCGTGGTCTTAACGAATAATTAGGTGCAGTCCACATGAAATATTTAATTGAAATTTTTAGCCATCTTATAACAGATATACCAATTTGTCAATAAAGGTGATAAGAAAAAAAGTGTTATGGATTTCTACGTGAGTGCCAAAACCTACAAATTTTTTTCCATTTTATAAAATTAAAAGAGACAAGTTCTATTTATTATCTGCACAATATATACAAAAGTAAGGTTTAGTAGCGAGAAAGTCAAAAAAATAAATAAATAAAATAAAATAAAACCGCAGGCATATACTGTTATTGATTTCTCGTCTTCCTAACGGCATTGATGAGATACTCTTAAAAGATGTCAGCTTAATTTTCGAGTACGACAAACTATTATAGAACAAAACGGAAAGCCGCTGGGAACATAGTGTGAGCAACAATTTTCTTTCTGCTACTTTTCCGTTACTCTCCTAATATGTAAAAATATAAAGACATAATTCAACATTTCTGCATTTGTCAGGGGTTTTATTCTGCATTAACTTCAGGGGTTTTGTGTGTCTAAGGACCATGAACGGAATTATCCGTAAGTCGCATCATGAGAACCATTGAAATAAGCTTTCTGGAGTCAGCTTTCTTTGCAAATAACTTGCACCATCTTTTAAACAAAATCTTTTATAAATATATAATATTTTTAAAATATTTTTTCAGCTTTAATTATTGCCTATTTTCTCAATCCTTAAGACTTTAAGTTGCAAAAATTCATTTACATTTCTTCAGTAATTAGAAGTTACATGTGCAATGGATTTCTTACTGAATAATGAGTTGCAAGTATGTTTTCTTATTTAATAAATGTTTTTACACTTTAACACAGCTTGTGAGTGATTAAATCAAATAGCTATATTACAAATGAACAAGAAGTCATTAGGTGCACTCCACATAAAATATTTAATTGAAATTTTTAGCAACTTTATAACAGATATATCAATTGGTCAATAAAGGTGATCAGAAATAAAATGCTATGAATTCTGCACCAAAACTTGCAAATTTCTTCCATTTCATAGAATTAAAAGAGACAAATTATATTTATTATTTGCACAGTATGTACAAAAATGATGTTATAGTGACGAAAAAGACAAAAAAAAAAACGCAGGTAGATATTGTTATGGATTTCTCCTCTTCCTTACAGCATTGTTGAGATACTCTTAAGAGATATCAGCTTAATTTTCGGGTACGACAAGCTATTATAGAATTAAACGGAAAGCCGCTTGGAACATAGTGAGAGCAACAATTTTCTTTTTGCTACTTTCCCATTACTCTCCTAATATGTACAAATATAAAGACATAATACAAAATCTCTGCATTTGTGTGAAGTATTGCACTCATCAACACACGATGAGACAAACCAACTTACAGTAAACCAAATGGATCCTTTGAAAGTATGAGTTGGATACTTTGTTCCCAAAGCACTGATTTTCCAATAGACCACAGACGACAAAGAAAAAATCTGTTATTTATGGAAAGAGCAATTTTAACGGACATTCAAACATACCATTTGGTGTATCGCTGTAAAATAAATTTTTATATTAAATTCATAAGAATATTCACTTTGAAATTTTATCCATTAAATGGGAATATAATATGAATATTTACCCACGTTCATATTGTTATAGATGAGACAAACTAATTTGAAAATATTTTTTTTTCAATTTTTTTAGTTAAATCCTTTTTTGCTACCACTTTCAGCTGTAAAAAAACACAAATTAATATTTTTTTCCAGGAATGATGCTTGTGATCTTACCCGGTGAACAAAATAGAATTATCTCATTCACAGTGACACTGTACCAAAAGGGATTTTCAACAAAAACTCCTTTATTATAATAAAAAAATAGAGACGTATTTTATTCTTCTTTTGCCTCAACTATTTTGATTTCGGTTTTGGTGTTCAAACTTCATTTAATCTTCCCACTACTGAAGTAAAGAAATATGTAGTATGTAATCTAATGATAAAAACTGTAACATGATGTCAAATTTTTGTTGCAATCGGACAGCAAAACTGCATACTTAATACATATTTGCGCCCTTGGTGCAGTAAAAATGATGTATTCACACCTAAGTGAAACATTTCATAATTAATATTTGCCAATGCCGTGCAGAGTATTCCTGGTCTTAACGAATAATCAGAATTTTAGGAAAGGGAAGAGTAATTCAAACTTTATTGGGGAGGGTGCGAAAGAAATTCGGGGAGATAACTCCAGATGCTTTATTATTCGTTCTTTTATCTCTGCATTTTATGGTGAAATTATTTTAGCTTTAGTGTGGAGTAGAAACAGAGAATTTAAGAAAACATATTTCTTGAAATATTTTTCTTTCTAGAATAGAACTATTATTCCCCAAATATTTTCAATTATGAAGAAATATGAATAATAATAAAAAATTACTTGCATTTTTGTTCTGAAGTCTTACTCTCATCAACACATGAGCAGATAGACAGTTTTTCATGTTTAAAAAAAGGAGGAGGGCTTCATACAAGTTTGGGATAGTTTCTTTCTCTACGTCGGCTATAGAAACAACAAAACTTCGGGTTTGGATTGTCCTTTCCGATATCAGACCAAAGTCAGATATCCAGGATGACTCTTGAATTGATTTTGGAGAAAGATAATGGATTAAGTGCATAGAAATGTAAAGCATCTATAGTTCACTGCATGAAATTTTGCCGATTTTGCATTAAAATTTCTCTATTATCGGCTTTAAATCCACTTTAGACAGCCTTTTTACTCTTAATAATTTATAATATTTAGGATTCTAAATTATCTACTCATAATCAAAAGACAAGGAAGAGATGCAAACTTTGATCCCATCCCTTTTCGACAAAACACGATACATTCGTTTTGGAACATTTTACGTTGTAAGATGACGAAATCGTGCTCTTAGCTGGCATTTCTTAAATATTTAAAGCATTATTCAAAATACTTCAAAACTTCACAAGAGTCAAAACAATTAATCCCAGTTGATTTAGCTTTTACGAAACTGATGCGTTGGAAAAATGTCTCCCAATGCAGTGATCTTCAAATAGAGCACAAATGACAAAGAGAGAAATCTCTTATTTATAGAAAGAACAAATGTAAGAGTCATTCGAAAATATCTATTGTATATCGCTGTATAATAACGTTTTAAGCTGTATCCATATACATTTATATTATTTTTTCAATTTTATTCAGTAAAAGGGTTATATATATTATAATATAAAGTTTATATATGTTAAAAAAATTATATATATGTAAAGTTTTATATACAATATGAGTATTTAAGCACGTTTACATAGTCAAGGTTGAAAAAAACTAATTTGAAAATATTTTTCTCAATTTTAAACGTTGAATCCTTTCTCACTACCACTTTTAGCTATGAAAAAACTTCAATTTATAATTCTTCAGGAGTGCGATTTGTTACCTAACCTGGTGAATAAAAACACGACTATTCCATTCTTTGCATATTAAACGGGAGTTTCGACAGGAATTCTTTTAATATTATAAAGGATTTGAAACATGATCTTTTTTCCTGTCAAAAGCATCGTGTTATGTCAATACACTAGGTTTTTTTTATTCAAGGTTCGCTTTTGGTGCAAAACAGCATACCAAGAAATGTTTTTAAAATGTTCATCATTCGTTTTTACATTATTTTAATAGTGTATTCCTTTAACATATTATTGTTGAATAATAGTATATCATGAAAAATACTAAGTAAAGAAATGTTTCTGGAAAAATTATGCAAATGATATCCTTGGAACGCCCGTGAATATAAATCCTATAACTAAAATGATTATGGATTAGCACTTCAGAGCATTCAAGAGAACTGTGCATTAACGAATACATTAATTTAAAATTCATCCTAAAGCCAATATACTGTAAGCAATCGAAATATTAAGATAATATTTAAATTCGCTAAATTTGGCAGTATAATCGACAAGGTGAATGGTATATAACATGTCACATTTTCCCAATACCTTTTGACGACCCACTAAGAACTTTAAACGATAACTGCCTATGAAGTTACTTCCGCAGAGTTTCAGCAGAAAAGGTAAGAATTTGAATTTAAAAGAAAAGCTAAATAATAAGGCTTAATTTTGATTAATTAAATGTAAAATATATTGTAATCAGTTATTTTGAGTCAGATTAGAGAAATTATACTGGCCCCTTTTTTCGAATTTGTCCTGCACCGATATCGACATTTGTCCTGCACTGCTTTCGCTTCTGAATGCACCATCACTCTTAGCCGGAATCTAATTTCAAACGGCCAAAACATTTAAAACTTCTATGCGATGGGAGCTTCAATACGATTGAACTCAATGAATCAAAAAAATAAACATAGAGCACTTTTTTCTGTATTCTTCTTTGAGGAGTTTTCTCTCTGCTACTGTCCCATTTGTAGACCTAATTTGAACAGGAATAAAAAATATGAAACTACTTATAATTTTTTATGCATGAAGTATTACGAATGGACCAACACAGTAAACCAAATTTCTCTTTTTAAAATAAATACCTCTCGATATAAGTAATATAAAGCATTCAGTCTGCATTTAAATGCGAGATGATAAAGCTATTACCTTAAATCTTATCCTTTGCGATTTTAGACAATCATGTTCCCAAAGCACTGATTTTTCAATAGACCACAGACGACAAAGAAAGAAATCTCTTATTTGTGGAAAGAGTAATTTTAACGGACATTCAAATGTACTATTTGGTATATGTCTGTATAATAAAATTTTAAGCTGAACTCATAAAAATAGTCACTTAGAAATTTAATTCCATTAAATAGGAATATAATATAAATATTTGCCCACGTTCATATTGTTATAGAAGAGACAAACTAATTTGAAAATATTTTTTTCTTCAATTTATTTAGTTGAATCCTTTTTAGCTACCACTTTCAGCTGTAAAATAACACAAATTTATATTTCTCCAGGAATGATTCTTCTTGTCTCATCCGGTGAGCAAAACAGAATTGTCACAATTATAGTGATAATATATCAGAAGGGAGTTTCATCAAGAACTCCTTTAATATAGTAAAAAAAAAAGCGTTTTTTATTCTTCCTTTGCATAAACCATTTTGTTACGTTTCTGCCTTCGGTTTTGGTGTTCAAACTTCATTTAATATTACCGTTACTGAAGTAAAGAAATATGCGGAAAAAATTATGCACATAATATTCTCGGAACATTCGTGAATATGAATCCTATAACTAAAACGATGAAATGAATGGTTTTAGTTAGAGAATTGTAAAATTAGTCCTTTTTGGGTCAGATATTAATAGTAAATTATTAGCCTTATATCTCATACTTCTGTGTTACGAAGATATTTCTCTTTACCTATTGAGCAGGTGCAGTGTTGATAATAAAGAGTTTCTATGTTTATATTCTGTTTGTTTGGTCCTCAACATTTCAAAAACGATTATATTTATAAATGTAAAAAAGAAATTTGAAATGAAACTGGAACTTATTGTGCAAAACAACATACCAAGAAAAGTTTTTTCATCCATTCATCCGTTTTTACATTAATCGTATACTGTATTCTTTAAAATATAATTTTTCGAAAAAGTTGTATCCTAGAATAAAGTAAATTTTATGTACTATTGTAGACTTCAAATTCAACAGCGGTATCTTTCGCTATTTTTCTGCTGCACTTGCAGTTGTGAAAAATACATTGACTTATATTTCTTTGGAACTGCCAAATGTTTTCTCAGCAGAGTGGCTGATACGTGATCTTTGCTCGCATTTTACCAACCAAATGTTTTAACATCAGACCGTTAGCATAATCGGAAGTAACAAAGGTATCCGATAATGATCTAATTTTGATAAATCATCTTTTTCTTAATAAAACCGATGACGTTTTTATTAAATAAAAATAAATTATCACCAAGAGAGCATGAGTATAAATATTCAATCCATTAGTATCCTAAGAAAATTGGGAAATTGGTACAGATGATTAATCTTTTTTACAATATATAGATAGAAATATGGCAAATTATAGAAAAAAAAGAAAATATCACACATAAGGAATAAATAATTTTTATTAGTTGAACGCAGTTAGACATTTAAACACAGTTTTTAGAAACTAAGGATTTTGAACATCCCAGTGCTATTTGAAAGTGTGAATACATACAGCCTTACAAGTAGTTATCGTATTAATAAATTGAATCTTTTCTCTTTCTGTGTAGGAAACAAATTAGCATGGCATTTATGAGTTTACGGTATGAAGTTGTGTGAGATGGCATTAAAAATTGTTGTCCAGTGAATTTCGATCGTAATGATGGAGATAATGCAGTTACTCGTAAATATTTTAATCTTTAGTTTATTTCGCCTCTGTATTTGTTCTGCCAATTTTTTCTAGAAAACATAAAACACTGTATCATTATGAAAAATTTTGAAAATAATATTAACAATAAAAAAGTGAAAATGCAGCAAAAAATATATTTGTTTGTAAATCTTCTGAAAGCGTCGCATTATATGGGCTTAATTAAAAATCCGGTATCAAGAACCCCACATATGCTCTTTTATTGTAACGAACACAACTACTGGTTTTATAATGTTTTCTTTAGTTTCGTAATTATGTTTTCCTGTATCAACAGACTTTAATTTATGCGTTGCTGATAGGAGAAAAACAGTTTTATTTTTTCTTATTCGAAATATAGTAAAAGTATTGTAATCAGCGAATAATTACAGGGATTTTTCTTGTCTGTCATTTAAAACAATGACGCAAAAATGCATGGATCTAGATGGATGAAGTCTCTCATACTTAGTTAACACAAAATTTGCAAATTTCTGACATATTCGGAGCATTATCAATTCAGAGGAATTCTCTCGGCCTGCCAGTTCATGTACAAGTAAACTCGATATCTTCAAAATGTAAAGAGTTAAAAAAAATGTATCACAAAGGTTCAGCATCAACAGTAAACATTCGTATTAAATTTTGAAATAAATCTGTCCAAGAGTTAACCATGTCTCATGATCTAGAAAGCAATATTTCATGAGAAAAAAGAGTAGAAACCATTGAGATCCAGTATGTAATCTCATGATTCCAGTATGTAATCATGATATTTCCGCCCTTGCTTCAGTAAAAATGATGTATTCAAGTCTAAGCGAAACATTTCATAATTAATATTTGCCAATGCCGTGCGGAGCATTCGTGGTCTTAAAGAATAATGAGAATTTTAGACAAGGGAAGAGTAATTCAAACTGTATTGGAGAGGGTGCGAAAATAAATTCGTTGAGTTAACTCCAGCTTTTTCATTCTTTCTTTTAACTCTGCATTTTATGGTGAAATTTTTTCTAGCTTTGGTGTGGAATAGAAACAGAGAGTTCATTAACACATATTTCTTGAAATAGGTCTCTTTCTAGTATTGAACTATTATTCTCCAAATATTTTCAATTATGAAGAAATAATAAAAACAATTACTTCCCTTTTTTTGGTGAAGTATTACTTTCATCAACACAAGAAAATATACACAGATTTTTATGTTTAAAAAAAAGGGGGGGGGGTCATACAAGTTCTGGTGTAGTTTCTTTCCTTATATAAACACCAAAAATCCGGGTTTGGATTGTCCTTCCCAATTTCAGACCAAAGTCGGATATCCAGGATGACTCAAGAATTGGTTTTGTAGAACGATGATGGATAAATTGCATTGAAATGTAAAACATCCAAGTTCCACCGCATGAATTTGTGTCGATTTTGCATTAAAATTTCTCATTCATCTTCTTTAAATTCATTTTAGACAGAATTTTTACTCTGACTAGTTTATAATATTTAGGATTCTAAACTATTATCTACACATTATCAAAAGACAAGGAGAAGATGCGAAGTTTGATCCCACCCCTTTTCGACAAAACATGACACATTCGTTTTGGTTCATTTTACGTTGTAAGATGATGAAATCGTGCCCTTAGCTGGCATTTCTTAAATATTTAAAGCATTATTCAATATACTTCAAAACTAAACGAAAATCAAAACGATCAATCCCAGTTGATTTAGCTGGCTCGAAACTTCCTCGTTGGATAATTGCCTCCCAAAGCAGTGATCTTCAAATACGCCACAGATGACAAACAGGGAAATCTCTTATTTGTAGAAAGAACAAGTGTAAGGGAAATTAGAAAATATATGTTGTTTATCGCTGTATAATAACGTTTTAAGCTGGATTCATATATATTTATATTATCTTTTCAATTTTATTCAGAAAAAGGGTTATATATATTATAATATAAAGGATATATATGTTAAAAAATATTATAGATATGTAAGGTTTTATATACAATATGAGTATTTAAGCACGTTTACATAGTCAAGGTTGAAAAAAACTTATTTGAAAATATTTTCTCAATTTTAAACGTTGAATCCTTTCTCACTACCACTTTCAGCTATGAAAAAACTTCAATTTTTATTTCTTCAGGAGTGAGGTTTATTATATAACCCGGTGAAGAAAAACACGATTATCATGATCTTTGCATATTAACCGGGGGTTTCGCCAGGAATTCCCTTAATATAATAAAGGATTTGACACATATTGTTTTATTCTATAAAAAGCATCGTGTTATGTCAATGTGCTAGGTTTTTTTTTTTTTTTATTCTGGGTTCACTTTTAGTGCTAAACAGCATACCAAGAAATGTTTCTAAAATGTTCATTCATTTTTACATTATTTTAATAGTGTATTCCTTTAAAATATTATTATTGAATAATAGTATATTATGGAAAATACGAAGTAAGGAAATGCGCTGAAAAAAATTATTCAAATTATATCCTCGGAACGTTCGTGAATATAAATCCTATAACTAAAATGATTATGGATTAGCAACAATTCGAGAGGTATACCAACTAGTCAATAAATTCAACAAGAAGTAAAGTGGAATGAATGTCTTAGTGTGTTCCTAAACCTGTTAGTTTCTTTCATTTTTCAAAATTAATATACAAAAATTCTATTTAATATCTACACAGTTTTAAAAACTCAACTCATAGAGGCGAGAATGTCAAAGTATTTTAGAGAGCAAAATGCAATTTGAGGGAAAAAACATTCGAACGGAGGATATTGTTATTATGAATTTCTCGTCCTCCATATAACTTTGTTGATAGAGTTTTAAAAGATTTGCGAGTGATTTTCGTGCATTAAAGGCTATGAAACGAAGGAATTTAAAGCCGTTGGATGCATACTGAGAGCAATTATTTTCGTTCAGCTGATTGTCCTGTCCTAATACTTACAATTATAAAAATAATACAACAATTCTTGCATTTTTCATGTATTTGATGTATTGTGTTCATCAATGCACTAATACATAGACTAACATACAGTCGACTACTACTACATAATCGAAATCTCCATGTTCTCCGTTCCTTGTTTGACCTTTGTAGAAAACATTTCAGATTTCTAAAGACCATAAACTGATTAATGTTCGGCTTATGGAGGATTAATAAGTAAATTAATTGCGAAATCTATAGGAGCGGAATTAACCCTGTAGAGGGTCTTCGCAATTATAAGTCTCGCTCTATTTTTTACTTTCTCAAGTCCCAAAACCTGTTCAGGTGTCGTCATGCATAGTCAAGAAAAACAAAAGCAGCCACCTTGATTTATTCCACTGTCGCCCTTTGTATAAGAAAACTAAACATACTATTTTCAATCTAATAAGGTATACTGAAAAATATTATATCTAACATTTTCGTAAAGTATTGACTACATATTTAAAATTGTACGAACTACAAAATTTCCTAAGGTAACACTAATTTTTTTATGTCATGAGTAGATTTCCTAAGGAAACATTTCCCAAAATACAAACTTTGATTGTATCGGGATATATTTCACATTTTTTGTGATGTACTAGTTTTCATAACTAAATATGTAAGACAGAGTTATTCGCCTGACGCCAGTAATAGGACGTTTTATTTACTTTTATGACACTGAAAATATCTGTGAAGTTATAATCTACATGCTAATTTCGAAACCTACTTCATGTATGATAATATATTAAAACTTAAAATTTTTATGTGAAATTCGAATTTTTTTTGCAAAGAAATATGTACCCACATTGAAAGTTTCGTTTAAATTGCATCTGAACCTGAATCATCATGGCGCTGAGCACATCAAAATGTAGAAGCTGAAGAAAAATCTGAATATATTTTAACTGCTTAGAAGAAATATGAATTTTAGAGTTAAAATTAATATTTCACCGACAGAGAGTAGGAGATAATTTAACTGATTTTCATTCTTTTTGAACTTTAATCTTCATATTATTATTCTAAATATATATTGAAACATATACTCAAAAGCTATGAAATTCGTCTTATCCGTATACTCCGAGTATCCAGCAAATATGGTAGAAAGATTGGCCGGACAAGAAAAATGTCGAATAAGTCGGAGTTTTATGAATTCATTCCTTTGCGCACCAATTCCAGAACAGAAAGTTTTTATACCAATATTATAATATGCATTTTCTGACTTCTTATTGAGTACTAAGCCCTATCTCAGCAGCGGCCCAGGGAATCATAAACGCAGTTACATGTATTTAGTGGTAAAATATAAGGTTCCGTGCTGGTAGCTTTTATATGTTTATACACTGTACTACAAGTTTCTAGAATTTATTATGTAAAAAGTAAGTTAAAAGATAGAAACTGTTCACATTTTAACATAAATTCTGTAATGTCCAATTTAAATGCAGGAAATATAAACTATACATTAACGGAAATCATAGGCATATTTCTTAAAAAAATGGTTCAAACTGATTTTTTTTTTTACTGATAAATGATTGCACAATTGTGAAAAAGTAACTCTAAGAGAAGAGTCAAAACTAACAGTTTTTATATTTTGAACAAGTCTTTAATAGATAACTTAATAGATGCCTTGCCTTCCTCATTTATTTAAGATTAAAGGAAATTAGGCCGAATAGTACGGAAGTCGGATCGTCGCGAACCGGATATTCAGGAGTATACTGTATACTATTAATAACATCGTTGCTTCTTATTTATAAACACACATGAAATGATATGTGTTTTAACAGGCGTGGAACACGAACTACAGTATATCGTTCTAAATGTGTTATTTTTTATATATATTTAGACTCTTTTATTATTGCATTTCTTTAAGCAAACAAACGGGTTCTGAGAATTTTAAAGCATTTGTGAACAATTAAAATAATCTGCTAGAGTATCTAGTGTTTATTTTAAAATCATCAAATCAAAAGCCTTAATACTTTTCTTATTAATGCAGCTTTCTTTCATAAATTGAAATATTGATGATGATCTTTCTGAAGCCAATTTCTGGAATAAAGTACTCATACATGAATGCTTAAAAGATTTGAACTCTCATAATAATATATCCACGGCTAGTTAAAAATCAATCAAAATTACGTTAAATATCGAAATTGCACAAGGGCAAAACGTTATACGCATATACTATGTTAAAACAATACTATGTTAACTAATAGGGGTTTTGAGTTCTAGGTGCTAGAATCGGTGAAAAACAAATTTTTTTTCCAATGTCATGTCATGAGACCCTTGCAACAGGTAATCTTCTTATATAGAATCTAATGAAATGGAAAATGCGAACAATTAAAACGGCCGAAAAATAATCGTAGCATGATAACATTTTACATTTCATTTAATAAATAATGATGATGATTGTTATAATATTTTTATTTTCCGTCTATCGTTATTCTTTAAACACAAATTTTGTTTTGCGATACAACAATAACGTTCTCATTAAATATTTTTAAATTCTTGTAGCACTCGTAATCATAATCTTTTGAATAAAGCAATGATAAAGCAAGATAAATCATGACTCATCTGGGATCACATCTGAAACCAGATCCCCATTCTATAGCAAAATGAAAATTCCATTTGTCTCGTATAAGAAGAATAAGAAGCACATTCCCCACTGCGATGTAACTTTCTTTCTCAAAACAGAGATTCTGCAACTAGACGAAAGAGTTGAAATATTCTTAAATTAGCACAGAACATAAATTTAAAGAGTGACTTGAACTTCTAAATTAAAACTAGCTAATATGAAAAAAATTTCAATAATTTGTCTGTCTTTGGATTAATTTTAAACTTTAAAAATAGAATTTTAAAAAAAAGCCGAACAAAAAAAAACACTACTGTGTGTATTGTTGTAGGCATGGATAAATTATAATTCGAAAATTTCTTTTCAATTTTAATCATCGAAACTTTTGTTATATTTTTATCATTTTAAGCTTCAAAAAGACATTCCTTCATATTTCTTCAGAAATTCCACGTTATTAATCCCAGTGAAAACATATTTCGGTTTTAAGATCAATAATATGTTGAATATAAAATTTTAATATAAACTTCTATTTAATAGTAATGGTTTCGAATATCTTATGAAAGGAGGGATAAGTTTGTATAAATTCTGTTATTTCGCTCGTTTATATAAACGTCTCGAATAAAAAAACAAAAATTAGTGATACCAAATAAATTGTCACTATACAGATATCCCTTTTTAAATAAGTGCCACGTTTAAAACTTCTTTACTAGGCACGCTTCTAAACGGGATTAGAAGGACAGATGGTGTGGTATGGTTCCAAGCCGATTTTTTTTATTCTGCCACAAAACAAAGGCAACTGAATAAATTTGAAATTTACAGAAGAAATAAATTAAAAACCAGATTCATCACTAGTTGAGAACAGAGGAGCATGAAATGTCTTGATATTTACAATATTCATCAAAATTTACTCTTAATATAATTTTTTGAAAGATTGTAAATCAAAAATTTTTGCGTACTTTTATTCTTATTGACATGAAACATTAATACAAAACTTTATTTTCAGTTTTCATCATTGAATAGTTTGTTATTCGTTGTGACATTAAACTGCAAAAAAATCATTTATATTTCTTTAGAAACGCAGTCGGTCTCTTCTTTTCAATTGAATTGCTTTCAAGAGTGTTGGTATTTTTTTACAATTTTATATAGAAAATAACAATAAAGGTACAATTTTATATATAAAATGGAAATGTATTGCATGTATCGAATCAGTAACATGATAGTATTGAAAGGGTTTAGGTTTCATTCCTCAATCATTATCTTAGGATAATAGTAACGTTGTATCTCATTATATATTATTCGTCCTAGTAGCATGCGTGCGAGTATAAAGTGATTAAATAGAATCCCTTAATGAATCGCCCAACTTCACAATACCTCTCATCCAAAAATTTATACGGGACTCTGATTAAAAGAACTTCTTTTAATAAAAGGAACATTAATACTTGGAAATCGTAGCAAAATCTAAAAGAAGAGAAATCGATTGTGATACTAGTTAATTTCTGACAGTCTGATGCACGCTGTTAGTCATAAGAATTTGCATATGATTTGTACGCCTTCTTTCAAAATAAAATTCTTACTAATGACATAATGGTCGATCTCGTTGATAATTGTATATCAGTGTACGTTCGCAATTTATGACAACTTTCTATATAATGCTGCAATGTTCTATATATATGTTTTATGATTTCGAAGAATTTTGTTATATGAAAAACCTAATCAAATTGTAAACGTTGTACAAAAGTAGAAAGCAGAATATTACTCTAAATGTTCATACATTTGTTCGCAAAACTTTTATTTCCATTATTGAAGCATTTTTTCGGAGGTAAAACTATTGATTTATGACATCTTTGCTATAACATATATATAAATAGAAATTTGAAAGCAGTTATAATTACAGGAAAGATCATTATATTATTCGTAATTATAATAGTTATTATTCAAATTCATATCTTTAAGAAGTAATTAAATTAATGATTGGAAATTTCTGTTAGAACCTATTTAATTAAAAGCACTTGGCATGAAAATAATATAGCATTTGTCAACCAGGACGAATCATTAACTGTGAAGTCACAGTGCTTCGTAAGATGATGAAGAAGACCCTTAAATCGGGGCTCCTTACCAATTTATAGCTTTACTTTCAAATCTTCAACGCTACACGAGCGAAAAAATGAATGTTTCGAATAGAATTTATCAAAATAAAACTGGATGTGGTTATTCTTTCGTTCCCTAAACTGAGATCCTGCACTAGATCCCTGACGACAGTGAAAGAATTAACTGATTTTTAGAAAAAAAGTTTTAATGGCTTTCGAACTTATAGGTCATAACACCGTAGTAATGCTTAAATTAGCTTCGATGGTCTTTGTATTTTATTTTAAAATTTTAGTTTTTAAAAGGGTATATAATTAAATATTTAAGCAGTTTTGTATTATTATGGATATGAAAAAATAATTTGAAAATAAATTTCTCAATTTTAATCGTTTTATTACTTTTCGTTACCACTTTCAGCTGTAAAAATACATAAATTTATATTTATTCGTGAGTGCCGTTTGCTATTCTCCCCGGTGAATCTAAAAACTTGTTATGCATGTTTTGTATAACTGTCGGGAGTTTAACGAAGTCTCATGTGTTATGATTAAAGTTTAGGAATACGTTTCAATCTTTTGATATACTTATGGATTTATGTTGATCGTCTCGGAGTAACTATTCTAACTGATTTTTATATTCTGTTTATTTCTAAAATAATAAGACGTGCGCAAGGGTTAAAGCATGTACGATATCCTCGTCATGATCATAAATATGACTCCTATAACTAAAAAAATGAAATGAATTGCTGTAAAGTAAGCCCTTCTTACATCAGAATTTCTTTGAAAGTTATTTGCACTGCATTTCAAACTTCTATGCCACTCGAAAGGTTTTATTTTGATGGATTTAATAAGCCGGTTCTAGTGCGTCCTTCGCTTCTAAATCTAACATTCTGCTTCTAGTCTTCGACACTTATATAATGTTTGGATCTATAGTTTAAAAGAAAAATTTAAGGAAGAAATTAAATGGTTTACAATAAAACTTGAACTTTTAATTAAAATCAACATATTGAAATAACGTTTTAAAATGAAATATTATTTTTTTAAGGGAATAAAGAACAATTTTCAATAATACGGTGAAAAATCAGAAATAATTTCAAAATTTTAATCTAGAAACTCTACGAATATAAGTTTGATTCGTCTGATCATTTTTTCTTAATTTCAACATTTTTATGTTCTTTGAACAAAAAAATATAATGCCCATGCTAAATAAGTATTAATTATCATCGCCGAATCCATGATTATAAACTCTAAACCTATTTATATCATTAGAAAAAGTGAAAAATTCGCTCGTATCATAAAAAATAATTCTGTTCTAAAAATACAGAAAAATTTCAGAATAACAGAGGAACGGAAAACAAATTCTGCAACAAAATTGCAAAATAAATAATATTATTCACATCATACGGGTACAAATTTTTCTTTATAATATGGAAATTGCTTAATTCATTGCATATAGATTAAATGTATCGAACTGCGACCCAGTGTTTGAGAAAAAATACGGTGCTTCAAAGAATCATTCTCGCACTATCACAAATCGACACAATTATTTAACATGAAAAATCAACTCAGAAATAAAACTCGAATTTTAACATTTTGTTAGTTTTAATGTGAATAAAGTGGAAGCCAAAGCAAGACTTGCCGCCTTTTGCAATCAATTTGTTCACCTAGATTATTGGGTTTAGGATGTCAATTATGAATATGGGATGCATTTTTTTATAAAACATTTCACTTTGTAATTTGATAGGAGTGAAACACATGAATTCATTTAAAACAGTTTATTGCAAATTACAAAATGCATATACTACGAAATAAAACCGGAAGTGGAACTCCTACTAAGAATTGAATTATTGGCGTAGGCAAGTCGTAACGATTAAGGCCTGAATAAGGGTTAATATATAGTCGCAAAAATTGCTATTCCTCGCCAAATATAGTCGCGATATTTTTTAACGTAACTTCAGAATCCGATTGTTAGCAATTCTATTATACACGAAAGATTTCAGATTTTTAGATTTTTTTTTTTTTTTTTTTTTTTTTTTTTTGAAGAATTGCACCACTTTAAGGTTCTTGCCGAGAAAAAGTGTATTAATCTTGAGACTTACCACAGTTAACAATATTAAGCCTATTTCGGCACTTAATTGAATATTTTGGTTTTAGTCTTTTTCTAGATTTCTTTTATATCGTCTTTTCTAGTAAATATCTTATTTGATGACATAAGGAATTATCCCCGGAACACATCTAATAACATTTCGTAACTCCAGAAATATGTTTATTTAATCAGACTATCTGAAATTCGTATGATGCTTTGTTCATATTTTACTGTTGCCATTCAACTATGAGTAATAATTTCGATTTCTGTGCCATGTACGATAGTTCCATATATATATATATATACAAAAGTATTAGAATCAAGTTAATAGGAAAAACAAAAATCAAATAAAAATGAAACCAAAAAAATTATAAAAAATATAGAAAAAGAATCCGGCCTGAAGACTTTTTCAAGGGTCACCCTCAGGCAGGGATTCAAAGAAAGGGATTTTTTCTGTGAGGAAAAACAGACATTTGTCTAATAATGATTCCAAATGTCTGTTTTCCCTCACAGAAAAAATCCCTTTCTTTGAATCCCTGCCTGAGGGTGACCCTTGAAAAAGTCTTCAGGCCGGATTCTTTTTCTATTTATACATTTGTCTAATAATGATTCCAAATGTCTGTTTTCCCTCACAGAAAAAATCCCTTTCTTTGAATCCCTGCCTGAGGGTGACCCTTGAAAAAGTCTTCAGGCCGGATTCTTTTTCTATATTTTTTATAATTTTTATTTGATTTTTGTTTTTCCTATTAACTTGATTCTAATACTTTTGTATCAATTCATCTGTGTTTTAGAAGTAGCTGCAATTGCGCTCTCTAAATACTATGAAGTTCTTTTTTCGTTTTAGTTTAAATAGGTAATAAATTTTAGTTGCGATTTCGAAACTGTTTTGTTTCGTTTTCATTTTAGTTTCGTTTTCAAACTATTTCTTACTTTAGATTGGTAATATATATATATATATATATATATATATATATATATATATATATTGTAATGTGATAGTGTTGTTGAAATTCAGGAGACCAGTGGAAAAGTTTTGGATTATCGACGAATTAGAATTAAATATTATATATTTAGCCAACCTCCACTGTATAAATAACGGAATAAATTCTAAAATGAACGGGATGTGTCTCTGAAAGAAAAGTTACTTCAAATCCTCTAATTGCACTTATATATTATTGCTCCTGAAAGTTTAGTTTATAATTCTTTTTAAAGAAGAAAGTTCTTGGCGATCTTGGAGATGGTATGATGGTATTGCGAAATCTTAACTGTTTCATCACCGTTGACAGACGTACATCCTTAAGAAGCTCTTCGAAACGACTGCAATAAACAATTCTTAAGAATCTTGAGAAATGTACTTTTGACTTGGGAATTCTGATAAATCAGTTCCGCATATCTTGGGAGTAGATATAACTTCTTTCATCCATCCCACTGTTGTGTTCGGAATGGATAGAGGAGGGGGCATTTTTTTTCATATTTTCAAGATTTAAAATTAGGTCCTATTTTTTAAAAAAAGTGTTCCATATCTAAGGTATTTAATTAAATATTCAAGCACTTTCGTATTGTTATGCATATGAAAAAATAATTTATTTTTCACAATGTTAATGTTTTTATCATTTCTCGCTACCACTTTCAGCTGCAAAAAGACATCAATTTATATTTCTTCGGTTCTGTTGTACTTCCCGGTGAATATAAACCTGTTCTATTGCAGTAGTATACACAGAACGGGGGATTCAACAGAATCACCTGTAATATATTTAAAGATTAGAAATTTGTTCGAGTTTTTTTGTCTTATCCGTTTTTAATCTAATGTTCTTCCTTTTTATTTTCTGTTCATTTCTGAGATACGTACATATGTCCTTGTATGTACATATCAATATGTCTTGAATATAATTCCTATAATTAAAAATATAAAATGACTTCTCTGAGCAATAAATTAATTTTTTTAAAGTTATAAGGCAGTTCTTTATAGTTATAGGATAGTTACTATAGGATTTGTTACCATTCCGGGAGATTAAAGTTTAAATTGGACTTTATATTATACGAATCGAGAGATTTGGTAGGATCTCTCGTAATATGATTGAAGGTTAGAAACGCATTCTAATTTTTCTGTTATAGGCGTTATTTTATGTTAATGGTTTCGGATTCACTGTTCAAACTTCGTTTTATTTTCTGTTTACTTCTTATGTAACCAAAGAATATGCGGAAGAATGATTTTTATACTATTTCCTAGTAATACTCATGAATATGATTCATACAACTAACAGAATTACAATAAGTTGCTGTAAAGTAAATCAATAGTGAGTCAGAATTTAAGAAATTATTAACCTCACTTTCCAAACTTCTATGCCACGCAAGATGTTTTATCTTAATGAATTTAACAAGTCTGTTCCAGCGAGTCTGTCCCTTTCAAATTTATAATTCTGCCGCCAGTCCTCAACACTTAAAGAAAGTTCTGATTTACAGTTTAAAAAAAGTTAGAAAGAAGTAAGAAGTAAAAACAAAGAAAAATTAAGAAATATAGAATAAAACTTGAGCTTTTAGTTCGAAATAACATACTAAAAAACATTTTAAGCTATTCCTGATTTTTTTTCAATAATTTTTCTTTAATTTTGACCCTTATAAGATAATTTTTTTTAAAAAAAAATTCATCGTAAAAATATTGTTATATTCTTGGAATGTGGTAGAATATGAAAAGTTTTTCTTATGTATATATATAAATATATGTGCATGTGTGTGTATATACAGTGGAATATGCTATATATATATATATATATATATATATATATATATATATATATATATATATATATATATATATATATATGCATTCAAATTTAATCCTTGAATGACGTGGAATTTGAATCCTTCAATACGGTTTTTACGCTGTGATTTTTAGTTACGAAAAGTAATCTACTTACATTGCTTCAGAAATGAAAGCGCAATCTTCACGAATTTACAACTTATGTATTTTTCTCTAACGGAAAAAATAATAATTTCCAATAACACCTTAAAAATATATAAAGAATTTCAAACCTTTAACCTAGAAACTTGACAAAAATAAGTTTTATTATTCAAATCATATTGAATATTAATTTCAAAATTTTTATCTTGTTTTTACAAAAAGTATCATGTTAATCTATACTTATATAAAGCTCAATGTGTGTATGTGTGTGTGTTGGTGTTCTACATGCCAGACCCTTTGAGCTACAGCTACGAAATTTGGCACATGTATACCTTGGAGGTTGGGAATTTGCACCTGGGATTCGTTTTTTTAAAAAAATATTTAATTAGTATTTTTATTATTATTTAAAAACATCTTCCCCGCCAAAAGGATCTTATTATTTTCCCCCACAGCCAAATGAGTGAGACTTCAGTTTTCTTTTCCCACACTAATGAGGCTAGGCATAGCATTTTTCGGCCGATTATTTCAAACGATTCTGTTTATTTCTGTTAAATGTTTGATGCATTTAAAATTAAAAATTGTTAATTAATCGATTTTGCAGTTTCATTCTGAAGTACTTTTGAAATAAAGTAAAACAGAATAAAGGAATTAAAAATTTCTAATCTGCATAGCGTTACCCCAACTGGCGTAGAAAAATTCAAGCATTTGCGTTACCATAACTGGCGTTGAAAATTCACCCATGCGCATTGTGTTCTGATTGTCGAAAACTATTTTCAACGGATGCGGACTTGATTTCAATTATTTTTAGGTACGTTGCATGCTTTTGTAACTAAATTGTATTTATGTTAGTTATATATATATTTTTATATGCTTATAGTTTTAAGTACATCGTTTTTTAAGCAGTTTTTTTAAACATATTTTCGGCCGATTATTTTAAACGATTCTGTTTATTTTCTTAGTGTTTGATGCATTTAAAATTAAACATTGTTAATGAATCGATCTGCTCATGATGAATCTGAGAAAATTTTGTTGACAAATTCTTGAGATATTACATACATAAATTAAGAATGATATTCTTTAGTGCCCATAAAGTTTAAACGCTCAGTGACTCTGTTTTCAGTAATCATATTATAAAAAAAATGCTTTGTTTCAATAAAAATATTATTATATTAATTGCAGATTAATCCTTTCCACTTTAATTTAAAGCATAAATTTTACGTTAGCTAACAAATAATTAGAGAGATACATATTACGTTATGACTGAAGGTCTTTATAATATTATGAGTGAATTATATGACTATCAAATTTGAAGTTTTAAAATGTTTTGATGAAGAAGGTATTGTAGTAGGAGTTGCATAAAATATTTAATTATTAAAATTTTAACAAACAGTTAGATTGGTGAACCGGCTGGTCTCCAAATTCGACTAGTACTTAATAAGTATCAAATATCCTCCCATATCCCATGAGTATAAATTTCAAACCTATTTGTATAATTCAAAAAAGGGAAAATATAGCTCATATCGTCAAAAAAAAGTTATTGTACGGACATAGAAATATTTCAAAATAACAGAAAAACGGTAAATAAATCGTGCAACAAAATTTCGAAATAAATGATATTACTTATGCCAAACGCGTACATTTTTTCTTTTATAATATGAGAATTATTTAATTCATTGCTTATATATTAAATACATCGAAATGCTATAAAATCTTCAATGGAACTACGGTGCTTAAAAGAACGAGTCTCAAGCTTTCACAGAAGGACACATTTATTTAACAAACAAAAACGAGTCTGAAATAAAAATCATTTTTTAATAATTTATTCGTTTTAATTTCAATCACTCAAATCAAATTTTATTCTTAAACAAAATTTTAGTATTGCTGAAAATCATGCGAACTGAGAAAAACAAAGTAAATTGCATAACATTTAATTAATAATAAAAAAATTTCCGAATTCTTTGAACAGTGTTTAGTTTTTTCGAAAGCGCAAAAATTATAATTATTTCCAAAATAATTGGAAAGCCCATCAGAAGTGGATACAATTCCCTGTCAAAAAAATAACCAACAGTGAAGCTCTGCAACCTTTGACATTGCCAAAAAGCTCGAAATTTCATGATCGAAATCAGAAATTACGTAAAAGGGAAATCGGTATTGTATATCTTTTAATCTCATTTTTTGTATCTTAAACAACCCTTAAATTCGAATTTGTTACCAATTTAAAGCCTTTCTTTCAAATCTTTATGTCTAAAACAACCCTTAAAGTGGAATATGCTAGAAATTTAAAGATTTTCTTCAACAATGGTGAATTCTTCTCAATCTTCAACATTGCACGAAGGCCAAAATAATTGATCCCCATAGATTTAACCAGAATAAAGCTAGATGTGGGTTATTCTACGTTCCTTTAACCGAAATCCTGTCACTAGATCATTAACGACTATGAGAGAATTCACTTATTTCTGGAAAGAACAACTTAATGGACAATAGAACTTGTAGGTAAAAATAACGTAGCAAAGTTTAAATTTGATTCGGCTGTGTTTGTATTATTTTTATATAAAATTTTAATCCTTAACTGGGTATATAATATAAATGTTTGCAAGCAGAACAGAACTTCCCATTGTATGAATAAGGATAAGAAATTCGTTCGAGTTTACAGTCATAATCATTGATTTATATTAGTGGTTTCGATTTCGCTATTCAAACTTTTTTTAATTTATTTTTTATTCATGATGTAACGAAACCTGTATTCTTTATCCTCGTAACGCTTATAAATACGATTCATGTTATTAAAAAATGAACTGAATTTTCTGTAAAATTATTCGATCTTGAACCAGAATTACATCGCAAATTATTAGGCCCGCCTTCCAAACTTCTATAGTCCTAGAGTTTGGAAGGCGTCCTGAATGGATTTCACAGACCGTTATTAGTTTTTATTTGTTTCACAGCTGAGATTCTTTCGCTAGTCCTTAACTCTTAGAAGAAGTTTTGATTCAAAATCAAATAATAATAATAATAATGAAAATAAAAGGAAGAATGGAAAAAAAGGAAAAAAAAGAAATTTCAAATAAAACTTTAGTTTGAAACAATTTACGAAAATAACATTTTAATCTGTTTATCCAACTTTACAGTTATATATATATATACGTTCTCAAATAAAATGTCGAATAAAAAAAAATAGAAGTTCGTCCTCCAAACCGAGATTTTGCAATTATTCCTGAATTCTTGACCAGAAATTCTTGTTTAAAGTAATGTAATACAATACAGTTTTCTATCATTTGTCTCCCTTTCCATTGAGTTTATAAACTCCAATTAAAAAAAAAACGAACGAAAGTTTTTCCTCCAAAACTTTTTCGCGTATTTTCAAATAAATTTGTCATACCTTACACGGCATTGGATTACAATAGTTATTAAATATAAGGTTGTAGTGTGAATTTCGCATTTTAATGAATTTATCACGACATTTATCACGACAGAGTTATTTGGCGATTTATCCCTGGCGTTCGTTAATAGTATCCAAAAATCGAATTTGTGTTTTAGACACATTTTTATGAATCGACTGAAAAAAAAAATTTGTCAAAAAGCTGTACTTATATAAAGAAAATCCCACAGTTGGAGCCAAAAATTTCTGAAATTTACAAAAAAAAATTAATTTAATATGGGACTTGAATTTCTAGTTTAAAACAAGGTTATATAAAAACAGTTTTAAGTCATTTACCTGTCTTTGCATTAATCTTAAACTTTATAGAATGTAATCTTTTTAAAAACCCATGGGAGTTTTCTCTCCCAAACTTTCTTGCATACTCTGAAATAAATTTGTTACGCTTTACATTGGAGTACAATAATTACGAAATATTAACTTTTGGCGTGAATTTCGCATTTTTACTGAATTTATCGGTCGTCCTTGATAAGTTATTCGGCGATAAATACCTGGCAGCTGTAAATGGTATCGAAAATCGAATTTGGGTTTTTTTTAACCGACCAACACAAAAATTTGACACAAAACTTTACTAATAGTCACCAAATTTCATGTCGATTTTGATATATTTAAGTTATTGTGTTTTTGAATTATCGCGTTGATCAACCACTTCTGGGCTTTGGCTCAAATTTTGAGACTTACCTTTATTATGGATTTTAAATTTGTGCTCCTAATTTTATCTGCCTCACTTTCTTCGTTTTGTAATTATGGTGTTAATTTTTATTCGAGCAGACGGACAGATGGACTTCCTCTGAACGGAGTTTATTTAGAATTTGACAGAAATCTGCAAATTTGATGTAACGACTGTCTACCTAATATCAGTCGTATAGTTCAAAAAGTTTAATGTGTTATTTTTATCATAGACTGACGGACATTTTCTAAAAAGGTGTTTTTCGATTTCAGGGATATTTAAAGCATGAAGTTTCGTCAAAATTTCGAGTGCGCATTTTTTTGACAATAATTATATTTTCTCTATATGACGGATACTAGAAAGTAAAGAGGGTCATACAATAAAATAAACCGTTTTCTGTAAGTGTTCTAAGTTGTATTGTTAATTCGAAAATTTCCTTTCAATGTTGATCATTGCAATTTCTGTTATCGCTACCAATTTAAGCTGCAACTAATATAAATTTATGTCTATTCAGAAATTCCATACTGTTCATCCTGGTGTAAATATGATGGGATGATTTATTAAAGTTCTGTTAGAGACTCTTGTTTAGTAAAACGTTTTTTGAATCTTAATTGAGTAATTTGGAACCATCATATTATTCCTTCTTGTTATATTAAAAAAATAATATTTATTTCGTGTGTCAATATGATTTTAAAGTTTTGTCTTATGAAAGGAATACTCAGTTTCAAAAAATTCTGATCAGAGAGCACGTTAATAAGAATCCTTTTGACTAAAAAATTCAAATGTACTGCTGTAAAATAAACTATCACTCACTCGAATCCGGCTTTAAATAAGCGCTATGTTTACAACTTCTACACTAGGCACGCTTTTGAGCGGAATTATAAGGACTCCATGTAAAGGCAGAGCTCGTAATGATATGGTCTCAAGCCAATATATAGAGATGCTGCCACTAAATATAGGTAATAATTTCAAACTTACAGATGAAACGAATTTAAAACGAGATTCATCAGTAGTTGAGAACAGGGTAACATGAAACGCCTTAATATTTACATTGTTTAAAAATTTTCACTTTAAAATATAATATGTTTAATATTATAAGTGAAAAAATTCCTTGCGTAGTTGTATTATTACAGACATGAAAAATTAATTGGAAACTTTATTTTCAGTTTTCATCATTGAATCTTTTATCATTCGTTACCATTTTATGCGTTAATTTATATTTCTTAAGAGCCGCATAGAGTCTCTTTGCAAACTGAATTGCTTTAGAAATTTTAAAATATGTAAGTATGTTTTTCGTACAAGGTAGACTATGATATAAATGAATGGAAGGAACCGGGTTATATAAGCGAGCAATATTGTCTTAACACTGTTGTTCCAGTGAATAAACATTAAGAAACATTACAAAAATTAGTTAAATTAATAAATTACGTCCATTTTGCTTGTGTCTGCGGGTATGTGTGTGTATTGTTTCTCATCCATTTTTCTAGAAGGGCGAAACATTGACTGTGGAATCATTGTGCATTTAAAGCCTTTCTTTCAAATCTGTATATCTAAGACAATGATTAAATTGGAATTTGCTATCAATTTACAACCTCTCTTTCAAATGTTCAACGTTGCACGAAGGCCAAAATAATTGATCCCGATAGATTTAACCTGAATAAAGCTAGATGTGGGTTATTCTACGTTCCTTAAATCAAGATCCTGTCAATAGATCATTGGCGACTATGAAAGAATTCACTTATTTCTGGAAAGAACAATTTAATGGACAATCGAACTTGTAGGTGAAAATAACGTAGCAAAGTTTAAATTTGATTCGGCTGTTTCTGTATTATTTTTATATAAAATTTTAATCGTTAATAGGGTATATAATATAAATATTTGCAAGCTTTTTTATACATTTATGCATACAAAAAAATGATTCAAAAATATTTTTCCCACTTTTAATCGTTGCATCATTTTGCGCTACCACTTCCAGGTATAAAATGACATGAATTTATATTTCTTCAGGATTCTTTTTCCCCCAGGTGACACAAAATAATCACTTGTACCTATTTGTCGTAAACCATTCCAGCGATTCAGCAGAATTTCCCGTGATGCGTTTAAAGAATAGAAATGGACTGGTAATATCCGCCATAATGTTATTTTATATTAACCGTTTCGGTAAAACTGTTCTAAATACTATTTATTTTTGAAGTAACGAAAGATGCAGAAAAAAATGTGTATAAGTTATATGAAATTTATCATATACAAAAATATACAAGAAATTTTTTTTATATATGAAAAAGTAGTTCGAAAATTGCTTTGCAATTAAACGATCTTTTGTTATCGTTTCCACTTTAAGCTGCAAAAATATTTTCATTTATATTTCTTCAGAAATTCGAAATCATTTATCCAGGGGAAAGCTTACTTTTGTTTTGGGATCAGTAACATACAGATAACATACAGGAAGATAGTAAGAAATATACCTCATTTGTCACACTTGTCGGTCAGTACGAATTTAACAAAGTACCATTTGGCCTTTGCAACAGCCCAAGTATTTTTCAAAGATACACTAAAAATGTGTTCCGTGATCTCCTTAAAGAAGGAATTGTTATTATCTTTATGGATGACATCATTATATCCAGTTCCAATGAGTTGGAAGGTATACAGCGCTTAGCCATGCTATTAAAAACAGCATCCGAATACGGATTGGAGCTAAATTTGAAGAAATGCAAATTCTTAAAATCCAAAATCGATTTCCTTGGCTATATAATAGAAAACGGTAAAATCAGCCCTTCATAGGATAAAACCGCCGCTGTTCAAAATTTTCCACAGCCCAAAAATTTCAAATAAATTCAAAGTTTTTTCGGACCCACTGGCTACTTCCGAAATTTGGTCAAAGATTACACACGCCAAGCCATTAAACGACTTACTTCTTGCCAACGCAATATTCTATTTTGGTACCGAACTACAATGAGCATTCATAACTTCAAAGCAAAGCTTTCTTAAAATCCTGTATTACATATTTACAGACAGGGTGCAGAATTAGAAATGCACACTGACGCAAGCAAATTTGGCTGGCGCAATTCTCTTGCAGTGATCTGATGATAATAATTTTCACCCAATTATCTACATGAGTAAAAAAAACATCCCCCCAAGAAGAAACTTACTTAAGTTATAAACTTGATGTTTTGGCGATTGTTGAAGCCTGAAAAAAATTCTGTAAATATTTGATAGGCACTAAGTTTAAAATTGTAACAGACTGTTTAGCATTTCAAAAAACTATGAAAAAAGCACAGCTGCCACCCAAAATTGGTAGCAGGGCTTTGTTTTTGGAAGATTTTCATTATGAAATTGTACATCGCCCATGTAAGCAAATGAAGCATGTAAATTATTTAAGCCGATATCCTATTATGATGATAACGCCATGATGATTTGACTTCTAAAATCGTCCACTGTCAAAACGCTGACGAAAATATCAATTCCATTAAACTACTTTTGGCAAACAAACAAATTAATGACTTTATTGTGAAGAATAACATACTGTGTAAAATTGTAAACGATTCTGATCTACTAGAGGTCCCTCAAGAAATGCAAGCTGAAGTCGTTAAAAATGTCCACTCTAAAGGACACTCGGTATAAATAAAACAGAAAATAGTCTAAAACAAAGCTTTTATTTCCCAAATATGCGTAAATGCGTAAAAGATATATCGAATTGCATTCAATGTATTCTTGGGAACAGAAAGGGAGGTAAAAGTGAAGGATTATTAAACCCCAATCCAAAGACGACGTATCTTTCAGTACACACCACGTTGACTTTTTAGAACCTCTGCCTTCGACTAATAAAAAATACAACCGCATTCTTACAGTAGTCGACGCATTCACAAAATTTACTTGGATTTATCCTGTTAAATTTACATCTTCACAAAACGCCATAGAGTAATTAACAAAAAAAAAAAAAAAAACAAGAAATAACAGGTTGAAACCCAAATCGGATCATAACAGATAAAGGTAGTGTATTCACATCTAAAGAGTTTCAAGAATATTGTGAAACCGAATTAATTCAACCGAACTCAACAGTTTCAAGGAGCACACAAAGAACACCTTTTGAGCTTTCAACAGGTGTAAAGCTTAGAAACAAGCAAGATATACACATCCTTGAGCTTCTCGAACAGGAGAACATCAACTCTTTTATCGTGAGAATATCCGGGATGAAGCCAAAAAGAACATCGTAAAAATTCAAGAGGAGAATCGATGTACTTACAATAAGAACCGGAAACTACTCATCAGTATAAGACAGGTGACTTGGTGACAATACAAAGAACCCACTTTGGAACTGGCTTAAAACTGCGACCAAAATTTTTTAGCCCCTATAAAGTGCAACAAGTCAAGCCTAATGACCGCAATGATGTTAAAAACGTTGGTCATCACGATGCGCCAAACTCTACCTTCACTGCAGCCGACATGAAAATATGGTACAGAAACAATTAAGACACCAACTTACTGCACTAAACAAGAAAAAGTTATGTTTTTTTTTCTCCCTTTTATTGTCTACGTACTTTGTCTGTTTTTTTTTTTTTTTTCTTTTAGATTTTTCTTCAGATTCTCTCTCCGCTGTGACTTGCTGGAAGTGTCAGGACGGCCTGTAGTATGAGTCCCTAGGTTACTCTCTCACCCTTGATTGCAGATGGCAGTAATGTTCCACCTAGACGAAGAAGCAGACAAGTAAGGCAAACGAAGAAAGGAGACGCTTGGAGCGGGAGAGTGTGAGCGTCGATGTTAATGGATAACAGTCATTCTATGTTCGCCTAAACTGCAACCAACCCTATACGTTTGTTCTTTTGCTTAATGTTCGTGTAGTAATGTGTTCGTCTATTAAAAACACGTATTCGTCTATTAATGGAAAATGGCAAACGTGTAGTCGTCTTTCGATTGGGAACACGATCCTACGTATATATATATCCTTTTTATAGAAAATAGGTTTGCATAACTCTGACAGAAAATTTGAGTTAGTTTATTTAATCTTGCTTCGAAACTTCGAGAAAGACGTTTTGACACGCACCTTTGAAAAATGATCAAATGAGGAGGAAAACACCTGAATTGGTTTCGATGTCTGGGAAGTAAAAGTTCTATTAAAACTTACATCAACTAATGTCCGCTTTAATGTTTACTCCCTTCCTCTTGTTTTCCCGATCAATTTCATCATCAATTCTCTATAGGACAAACATTTACTCCAAAAACTTATGTCCTTTAGAATTCTGAACTTTTTTCTACACAGATCCAGAATAGAAGGGAAAAGATGGAGACCTCACTTTGTCCTCCTTTTTCGCTAAAAGGCGAAACACTCACTGTGGAATCACTCTGCGTTATAAAATGACAAAGACGGCCCTTGAATTGGAACCTCTTACTGATCTTTAAGATATTCAACGTTACACGAGAGATAAAACAATTGTTCCCAATAGATTTAAGCAGCATAAAACTAGATGTGGTTTATTCTTCGTTGTATAAACCGAGATTCTGTCACTTTATCTCTAACGACGATGCAAAAAATTTGTCTTGTTTTGGTAAGAAAAATTGAATGGACATTCGAAATTGTGCATCAAAATATCATAGATATGTTTAAATTTGATTCGGTAGTCTCTGTCTTATTTTTTAAAAATTTTACTCATCAATAGGGTGTAATTAAATATTTAAGCACTTTGTACTGTTATGGTTAAGAAAAAATAAATCGGAAATATTTTTCTCAATTTTAATCATTGCACTATTTTACGCTACCACTTTCAGCTCTAAAAAACATCAATTTATTTTTCTTCTGGGTTAACGTTTTTTACTCTTCCCGATATTCTAAAATCAAATTGCGCATTTTTTTTCATACATACCAAGCGAGGTTTCAGTAGAATCTCCTGTGATGTGGTTAAAAGTTGGAAATCTATTCAAATTATCCGTCGTATCCATTGATTTACGCTAATCGATTGGATTAACTATTCAAATTCCTTTTTCTGTTCATTTCTGAATTAATTAAACGTGCAAAATAACCCTGTGTATATGATGTCTTCGTAACTCTCATGAATATGAGTTCCAAAAGAAAATAAAATGAATTGTTGTAAAATAAATTATTCTTGAGTCTGGATTTCATCGCAAACTATTAGCCTCACCCCACCCCCTTTCGAAACTGCAGTGCCTAGCTAAATGTTTTATCTTAATAGGTTTAACAAGCCGGTTCTAGTGAATCCGTTGAATACATTCTATGATTCTGCGAGAATACTAAACACTTACAAAAAGTTTATGATAAAACTTGTCCTTTTAGTTCAACAGAAAAATCTATTAAAAATTACGTTTTAATCTAATCCTCCATCTTTACAATAATTCTTAATTTTTGTGTATCAGAAAATAAATGTTATATATATATATATATATATATATATATAATAACCGATTTTTCACATTTCACAATATATGCATTTTCCCAAAATTTATAACCTCTTTATAGCATATTCACAGTTAATTAAAATCCAATAAATATTATTCTAAATATCGAAATTAGTATGACTGCGTAGGTAAAACGTTATACACATATACTATATCAATATACTTTTTTAATTTGAGGGGTTTTGAGTTCTACTGACCATGATCGGAATTTTCCGTAAGCCGCATCATGAGAACCATTGTAATAGTTAGTCTTCTTATATAATATCTAACGAAATGTAAATGTCAGCAACTAGAAAGCCCAATAAATAATCGCAACAGGAAAATGTTTTATATTTCGTTTAATAATAATGATGATGATCATGATAATATTTTGATTTTTCGACGATTGTTATTTTTTAAACGTAATGTGAATTATGCGAAAAAGAGATAAACTGCACATTACATTAGTTATGCGAGAAAGAGATAAAGTACACATTACATTAGTTATGCGACAAGGAGATAAATTACATATTACAAAGTACACATTTTTTAAGTACATACGTCATAAATAAAAAAATGATAAATACTTCTGCAAATTAAGCTATCACTCAGCTGAAATCTCATCTGAAACCAGACCCACGTTTTAACTTCTATCCAAAGGTCAGATTTCTATTCCTCTAGAAGAATACAATGGTTATCCAAAATAACAGAAATCCGATAGAAAAAGAAGTATTTTTAGACGGAGTGGGAGCACCTTAGGCAGTTAAACCTGCTTGAATCCTCCTTAAAATGGACACATACAAGTTCTGTATGACAGTCAGTGGGATGTTGTATTATTCATCATGCAGAAACTGCTCTAACTCCCGGGGCAACGCAAAAGGATGATGACGAAGATCTCTTTCTTACTTCCAAAACAGAATACATGGGCTCTTAATATTGAAGCTTGATGGCTGGTCATGCCACGAAAGGTGTGTAACTGTTCCCTGATGTTCCCGAAACCAGGACCGAACAGTTCGACTACGATTAATCGGGAAATTATTTTCATAGGTGAAATCTCCAGACGGAAAAAAAAAAAAATGTTTGCTCTGTGAGATGCAGTTGGTCGGTCAAAAGAGTGACATATTCACTGCTAGTTACCTGTCTAGGTAAGGTGAGCTACTTGAAAAAACAAGTTCCACTAGAAGTGCATTTGAAAATTTCTGTAAATTTATTGTTGACATATGTAATCCTTCATAACTGTTAAATTTTCTTATTTTTCTTTTTGTATTGTGTTACATACTTACTTCTGTAAGCCCCGTGTGATACTTTGTTGTGCACGGGGAATTTATAAATGTCCAATTAAAAAAAATAACCATTACGGAATCAACTGTTATGTTTCACTGTAGGAAGGGCGCAGTCAGGGTTGTAGGCTTCTGCGAGGTTCGCCACACGTAATATCATCCCTTGCTGGGGAAAAGAGAAAAACTGAATTCATCGGAAAAAAAGACATGTTTCCATTGATTCGAAACTTTATTTTCAGTTTTAATAATTGAATATTTTGTTATTCGTTACCACTTTATGCTGCAAAGAAAGTCTTTCATTTATATTTATTTAGTCGCTCAAAGAGCTTCGAATTTTAAACTGCATTCCTTTCATGATTGTTGTTAATATTCCTACATGAAGTGTAATAGAACCAACAATTTTATATAGAATATGGAAACGTATTGCAGAATTCCTGACAGTAATCTTGTTGTAGAGTAATGTTTCAGACTTCTTTCCTCAATCATCATTTTTTAAAGTTTGATTTTACGACTACAATTACGGTGACACTCAATGTATATTATCTGACCTGGTAGCATGCGTGTGGATTTAAAGAGATTTAATAGAATCCCTTAATGAATCACCCAACTTCAAAATACCTCTTATCCAAAAATTAATACGAGATTGAGACTGAAACAGCTTCCTTTAATTTAAGAAATATTAATACGTGAAAATCATAGCAAAATCTAAAACAAGGAAAATCAAATGCGAGATTAATTAATTTTTAGCAATCTAATTTAGGATATATTAATCATAAGAATTAGCGTATAATTTGTTAAGTACGCCTTCTTGCAAAATTAAATTCTTATCTATGGTATCATGGTCGATCGAAATTACATATAAATCGTTTAACAAAAATGAGGGAAAATGTTTAAAATACATCATTATTCTCAGTCGGCATACCTTCTCACACGACTCTCATATTCAAATTATACCACGTGACTGTCAAACCAATTCGTCTCGAAGCAAATTAAAAATCAACGAGCCCTTTGTGGTATATTTTTCATTCATAAGGATTATATTCAGAAATTCACAAAGGAAATTAAAGAAATATTAAAATTACTGGCAAAAAGAAATATAAAATGAAATTCGATGCTCGGAGTCAAAATGGAATATCAGGATAAAATGTTCAGCAATTCATCCATCTTTACATTGAGTAAGAATCGATTTAGAATAAAATTTTTTTCAATAATGTAATAATAAGAAATGTTTGCGCATTTGCACAACTTAAACTTGAAAAGGTCACATTTGAATTTGTCACATTTGAAACCCGGTTTTTAAATTAAGGAAACCGGTTTTCCGGAAAGGCTTGATCTTCCTCTTATTCAAAAAAAGAAAAAGAAAGAAACAAATATTTTAAATTTTATCTGTTGGGACTGATTCGTCTAGCAGCTGAAGGATTAGGGAGACGAGATGCCAATTTATTAACAAGTGAATGTATATTTGAATTTCTGTTAAATGAGCTAAATAATTTAAACACTGAAATAAGATTGAAATTATTATATGATTTAGAAGAATGAATTCAAGAAAGAAGACAAGCAGAATTAGCAACTCTTTTGCTGTATTTGCAAAATCTACAACAAAACATTTCTAGTTCAGCGAAGAAATCTATCTAATGCTAAAGAAATCTAAAACCGATTTTCAAAAAGTCGGTTTTTGTATAAACCCTAGCGGGAACTAAAAGTATCACTTTTTGAATAATGATGAACACAAAAGGAATTTACACCTAAAATTTTAATGCTAGATTCACAACATATTTAACATTTTGAAAATCTTTTTAAGTATTTATTGAGATCATGAATGATTCTTAGAATATAGGTGGAGTAAATTTTGGTTTTTATATTGTGTTTACATAGTAGGAGGTATTTAACGATTTCTGCTAAATGGTCTTTTCCAATTTAAATTTTCTATGGAAGTTGGTAATAATTCCTTTTTTATGACACTTTTAAGACATTTCTACTTTCACAATTTACATGGTTGGACACTTGATACATGTCAAAATTTTACAATAAAATTTCTGATAAAAGATTGGTTCTCTGCCACAAAACTATATTTAAAAATACTTTAAGAATCTGAACAGCATGTAATATTGAATCGTCAATGTGGTCACTGAGAAGAAAATGAAAATTTTATGGCAAGAACAATAGAAATAAAATCTAATATAACTTTTGTTCTTTGAAAGAACTAGTAATTTTAGTATTTAAATAATTATATAAGGTAAAATATTAAACTTTCTTTCATTCATTTTACTTCGGAAACTCTTTGTTCGATACCATTGAAACTAATCCGAATACCATTGCTTAATACTTGTGAAAGGACGTACAATGTTAAATCATTTTGTTCTATGAGCATAACTAGTGTACTGGACTCATTGATAAAACAAACAATTTTTAAGACCTATCCTCACTTATAATGCTCACATTTGGGGACTTTCTTCTAAACCAGCTGAAACAAAATTCAAGTTTTATCAAATGAAATATTTTGATCATTACCACTACTCCGAAATTTATAGGGAATGATATCCTGCAAGAGGTCTTAAAACTTCAAAGCTTGATTATTTCTTCAAAGAACTTTCAAAAATTTTTTATAACAACTCGAAACTCGTGACAATTCAACAATCAAGAAACAAATTATGTATGCCGATTGCAATGGGAAATATACCTCTTTTTACTCTGCAACAAAATGGACTTTTCATTTACATTTTCCTAGCACCTACTAAAATTTAAATTGCATTTGAAGAACTTCTTTATTTTACAGCTCAAGAGCAAATAAGCAATCCTTTTTTTCATCTCGCTTGACACACCAATGGTGCTTCTTCCTCTGCTATTAGCTACCTCAAACTGAGTAAAACTGCCTTAACACTACGGTTATTGATAAATATAATTCAAGCAATCTAATTAGTAATTATATGCCAGTGTCAGTTTATACCTTGTGGGCAATATAAAGTTCCATAAAAATGCTTAATGATTTCGAAGGATTTTTTTTTTTGTATTAGAAGACCTTACTAATAGTACATGCGTTTTACAAAAGTAGAAGGCAGAATATTACTAAAAATGTTCATTCATTTCTTTTGCATAATTTAAAATTCCTTTAAAGAAGCATCTTTTCAGAAGTAAAGTCATTGAATTATCATATGTATGCTACACCAGATCTGAATAGTAAATTGAGAACGGCTTTAATCATATTAAATTTATTTTATATGTAACTGTAATAGTTATTATTTCATAGCATATCTTCGATAAGTAATTAGATTAATAATTGGAAATTTCTGTTATAACCTCCAAATCAAGCGCATTTGGAAGGAAAATAATACAACATTAATCAGCCAAAACGAAACAATAATGGACTGGAATCAAAGTGCTTCGTAAGATGACAAAGATCAACCTTAAATTTTGAGCTCTTACCAATTTACAGATTTACTTTCAAATATCCAACGCTGCATAAATGCCAAAACGATTTTTCCCAATAGATTTAACCAGCATAAAGCTGGATTTAGTTTATCCTTTGTGCCTTAAACCGAGATACATCCACTGGATCATTGATGAACGATGAAATAATTCTCTGATTTTGAGAAGGAAAATTTAATGGGCATTCCAATTTGTAGGGCAAAATGCCATAGGAAAAATCAAATTTGATTCGGCGATCTATGTGATACTTTTTAAAAATTTTGTCAATAAAAAGTTATACAATTTAATATTTAAGCACTTTTGTATTATTATGGATAAGAAAAAATAATTTGAAAATATTTTTCTCCTTTTTAATCGGTGCATCATTTCCCAGTACCACTTTCATCTGTAAAAAGACTTTAATTTATATTTCTTCATGCAGCGCGCTCAATATACAGATGGATTCGATTTTCTTGCGTATTTCACGATCGGGAGTTTCAGCAGAGTCTCCCTTAATATGGTTAAATTTTTGCACTCGTTCGAATCGCCGGTTACAGCTGTTGATTTATGTTGTTCATCTCATTGTAACTGCTTAAACTTCTTTTTATATTCTGCTCATTTCTGAAATAACATAACATGCGGAAACGTAATGTGAAGATGTACAGGGATGGCGAACCAGTGGCACGCGTGCCATTGATGGAACGCAACACAATATTTTGTATACGCCTCTGATCAAAACGGTTTGCATTTTAGTTCCAAATAACAAAGAAGTATTACAAACAAACTGGAGTGATCGGTCGTAGTGAGTGGGGCGCATATTCCCAATTTTATCAAAGGCCTTGGCTACGTCCAGAAAAAGTGCACCTGTGGTTTGGGACTTCCTAATCCCTAACTATTTCTTGTATGGAAGAAAATCGGGCAATATCATTGGTTCGGAGCGTCGAGCACTCTTCAAGGAAAGTGTGACGTCATTACGTGCAAACTTCGAAGTAGTTTCTGTTCGTATTGCTAGGATTGTACTTCGTAATTTCCGAAGAACAAATTTGCCTTTATGCCTTGTGGTGTTTTTTTTTATCTCCTCCCTCTCTCTTTTTAACCTTTTATTTACCGACTAAATGAATTTGTCTGAGCACATTTGTAGGAATGACAGTCAAGAATTTCCCTCCTGATTTCGAAATTGAAATTGTTGAAAACAATAAAATAGTTTCCATTAGGTGCAATTTAAAATCCATGGATGGTATCAACGAATGAGTGAAATAAATTGGAAATTCAACAAATCCTAAGTAGAACAATCGAAAATCATGTCCTTAAAAAAAGATTTATTTATTGGTCAGTTAAGGCGTTCAAAATGGATGTTTTTTAAAGGCATATGCCAACAATTCAATAAATTTAACTTACAGCTTCAAGGTTCAAATAAAGCAATTATCGTCATGACGGATCTCATTCGCGCTTTTGACGACAAAATTCATGTTTACAGAAAAGATATTATTACAAGGAACTACAAGTATTTACCAAACTTGAAAAAAAAATATCAAAGATTCAGATGTATATAAGAAACTAGACGAAGAAAAAGTTATTGAAGAATTAATTCTCGTAATTGATTCTTCAATCAAGGAATTTTCAGCGAGAGTTTTTGAGTTGAAAGAATTAGAGGATACGCTTAAGTTTATTATGTACCCGTATGTGACTTCATTTGATAAACTGAAATTGTCCCACTTCGATTGGTTGGAAATTGAAAAATTTGAAATGCAACTGATTGATTTCCAGTCTAGTTCAATATGAATTCGAAAATTTATTGAAACAAGGAAAAAGTTGGAATTGATTGAAACAGAAACATTAACAAGCAATATAAGTAAAAATGACAGTAATGAAATTTTGGAAACATAGAATTCGATTCCAGACACATTTAATTGTCTGAAGAAGCTGGCTCATGCTATTTTAACCATATTTTCATCTACCTATGCCTGCGAGTTTTCAGAGATGAATAACATTAAAGACTCGCTTAGAAACCTTTTGGCAGATGACTCTTATTCTGCATGCATTCTTCTATAAATAACATCTTACAATACATCTTAACATATTACAATGTTGCCTATTATAAGTTATTTGTCGTCTAATCTGCAACAAGAGAAGTTCGACACTTGTAAAAACTAAACGAAACAAATTTCAATTCTCCCTGTTATTATTGGGAATGATATTCCACACAGAGATCTTAAAACTACAAAGCTTTATTACTTCTTCAAAGAATTTTCAAAAAAAGTTTTCAACAACTCAAAAGTCGTGAAAATCCAGCAATCAAGTGACAGATTAACTATACCCATTGCAAATATACCTTTCCTTACTCTATAATTAAATGGACTTTCAATTTAAACTTTCCAATCTCCTACCGAAATTTGTATTTCATTTGAAGAACTGATTTATTTTACAGCTTCTGCTCAAATGAGCAATTCTTTTTCCATCATACTTGATACACCAACGATACATTGCTTGTATATTTTCCTCTGCTACTGATTATCTCAAGCTGAGTAAAAGTGCTTACACACTAAAGCTCTTTACACATTCAATTCAAGCAATCGAATTGATATTTGTATAGCAGTCTTCGTTTGTACTTTGCCTGCAATTTAAGGTTCTATATAGATGATTTATGATCTCGAGAGAATTTGTTGTATGAAAAAAAAAACATATATAATATATGCTTTTTACAAAAGTAAATAGTATATATCAGAATATTACTCTAAATGTTAGTTCATTTAATTCACACAAATTTATTTACATTACTGAATCCTTTCTTCAATAATAAATGTAATGATTTATCACATGTTTGCTAATCCAGATATGAATAGAAAATTGAAAACAGTTATAATCATAGAAAAATTTGTTTTATATGCAACTAAAATAATTATTATTTAAAAGCATATCTTTAATAAGTAATTAGAATAATAATCAGAAATTTCTGTTAGAACCATTTTAATCAAACGCATTAGGCAGGAAAATAATAAAACATTCATCATCCAGGACGAAACACTCATTGTGGTATCACAGTGCTTTGTAAGATGATGACAACAGCATTTAAATTTATAGCCTTATACCAATTTATAACCTTACTTTCAAATCTTCAATGCTACTCGAACGCCAAAACGATTTTTCCCAATAGATTTAACCAGCATAAAGCTAGATGTGGTTTATTCTTCGATCCCTAAGCTGAGATCTGACTACTGGATCACTGATGACGATAAAAGAATACCCTTCTTTTTAGAAGGCACATGCAAGGGGATTCCAACTTGTAGGGCAAAATACCGTAAGAAAAATCAATTTTGATGCCGCGATCTTTGTGTTACTTTTTTAACATTCTAGTCAAGGGTATATAATTAAATATTTTAAAACTTTTGTATTGTTATCGATAAGAAAAAATAATTTGAAAATATTTTTCTCCTTTTTAAATGGTGCATCATTTCTCGCTACCACTTTCAGATGTAAAAAGACTTTAATTTATATTTCTTCCGGCAGGAAGCCAGGTTGATTTTAAAAAAATTGCTTTTGCTTATTTACTAATCGGGAGTTTCAGCAGAGGCTCCCATAACATGGTTAAATCTTTGAAATGCTTTCGAATGACTTGTTACAGACGTTGATTTATGTTGTTTGTGTTTTTGTATCTGATTAAACTCCTTTTTATTTCCTGTTCATTTTTGAAATCACATGATGTGTATAGTATATGAGTGCAACGCTCATGAGTATTAATTTTATAACCGAGAAAATGAAATGAATTGCTGAAAAATAAGCCAAAATTTCTTCACAATTTACCATCCCCTACCTTTCAAACTTCTATACCACAAGAGATGTTTAATATTAATGCATTGAACAAGCCGATACTAGTGAATCCTCTGGTTCCAAGTCTAAAAAATTTCGCCGCTAATTCTCAACACTTAATGAACGTTCTGATTCATAAATTTAAAAAAAAGGGGACAAAATGAAAAACCAGATGAAAAAACAAATTTAAAATAATATGTCAGCCTTTAGTTTGAAACAACGAAACAACGTCATTACATTCACAGGAAAAGAATAAAAGTTCTATTGTATGAGTGACAGACATAACATTTAGTATAGCTTTTACTGTCAGGAAAACTATTATTTTTAGCATTAAAATTAGTTCTTACTGAGAGTGAAAACAATTAACTTTTTTTTATTCATCTTGTGTTCATTTCTATATCTCTTTATCAGTATAATTATCTCTTTATCAGTATCATTTCTTAAATAACTGCTTGATATTCGCGAATAGGCATAAAATGCGAAGCAGCTTTATTTTATGAGCATATAAAAAAATGTTCAATTCCATTCTGATAAAAAAAAACAAGTTTTTAGACCTGTCCTGACTTATACTGCTTGTTACAAAAACCAAACCAAGGAAATTCAAGTTTTACAAAACAAAATACTTCGTATCATTGCTAATGCTCCTTGATATTATTGGGTATGATATTTTACACAGAGATCTTAAAACTCCAAAGCTGTATTATTTCTTCAAAGAACTTATAAAAAAGTTTTTCAACAACTCAAACTCGTAAAAATCCAACAGTCCAAAAACAAATTATCTATGTCCACTGCTAAGTGGAATATACTTTGTTCTTACTCTACTACTAAATGGACTTTTGATTTGAACTTCCCTAGCTCCTACCGAAATTTAAATTGCATTTGAAAAATTGATTTATTTTTCAGGTTAAGCGCAAATAAGCAATCAATTTTTCATTCCACCTGATACACCAATATTACATTACTTGTGTATTTCCTCTATTAGCTACATTAAACTGCGTAGAAGTATCTAAACACACATTCAAGCAATTTCATTGATAATTGTATATCAATCTACCTCCACATGTTACCGGCAACGTTATGTTCAATATCATTGCTTTATGATTTTGAAGGAATTTGTTGTAAGAAAAAAATATAATATATGTGTTTTACAAATGTATAAAGCAGAATATTATGCTTAATGCTCATTCATTTGTTTCACATAACTTTTATTTCTTATATTAAAGAATCTTTTCCACACTAAAACCTCGGTTTTATCATATCTTTGCTTGAATAGAAATTTGGAAGCAGGTATAATTTTAGGAAATATATTATCTACATAATTATAAGAGTTATTGTTCATTAGCATATCTTTATGAAGTAATTAGATTAATGATTGGAAATTTCTTTTTGAAATTAATTAAACGCATTTGGCATGAAAATAACATAGCATTCATCAAACAGCACAAAAGACACACTGTGGAATCACAGTGCTTGGTAAAATGACGAAGAAGACCCTTTAATTGGGGTCCCTTACCAATTTGCAGCCTTACTTTCAAATCTTCAACGCTACACGAGCGCCAAACGATTGTCTCCAATAGATTTATGCAGCCAGCTTAAGGCGAAAAGCGATTTATTCTTAGTACCCTAAACCAAGATTCTGCCACTAGATCATTTACGACAGTAAAAAAATTATTTTATTTTTACGAAAAAAAATTGGTATTCGAATTTATAGATAATAATACCAAAACAAGGCTGAAATTTTATTCTGCGGTCTTCGTATTGTATTTTAAAATAATAGTCATTAAAAGTGTATATAATAAAATATTTAAGCCTTTTTTAATTGTTATCGATATGAAAAAATAATTTGAAAATATTTTTCTCAATTTTAAATGTTTTATCATATCTCGCAACCACTTTGAGCTGTAAAAAGACATCAATTTACATTTCTTCTCTACTGACGTTTGTTATCTTTCTTGGTGAAACACGAACCCATTTGTAGACATTTATTATATACCAGGCGGGTGATTCAACAGAATCTTCTATAACATAATTAGAAATGTGGATGAATATTTTAAAGTAAACTCTATTGTATGTTAATCATCTTGGTGTAACTTTTCAAACTCCTTTTTGTTTACTGTATATTTTTGAAATAATGGAACTTTGCAAAAGTAATTTTGTTCTATATCGTCGTTACGATCATAAATATGACTCCTATAACTAAAAAAATGAACAGAATTGCTGTAAAATAAGACCTTCTTGAGTCAGAACTTCTTTGCAATTTATTACCTCCACCGTCCAAACTTCTGTGCCACTTGAGATTTTTTTTCTTAATGGATTTAATAAGCAGGTTCCAGTCAGACCTCCGCTTCTCAATCTAACATTCTATTGCTAGTCTTCAACACTTAGATAACGTTTTGATCGATATTTTGAAAAGAAAAGTAAGAAAAAAAAATAACGAAAAGAAAAAAATTAAAACGTTTACAATTAAACTTTATATTTTATTTAAAAACAACATATTGAAAAAACATTTTAAGCTATTCCTCCATCTTTATAATAAATTTTTATTTTGTCCTTTAAAAGATAATTTTTTAAAACATTTTCTCATCAACGATTGTCACGTTGTTGGACTCTTGTAGAATCGGGAAAGTTTTTCCAATACATGTAGGTCGTAAAAACGTATAAATTAAATATATATTTAAATAAATATTTGATATACATAATCAAATTTAACACTTTAATTGAATTGAAATTGAACCCTCTAATAATAATTTTCGTCGCCATTTTCAATTACGAAACGAATCAACTCATATTTCGCCAGAAAAAAACGCGCCATCTTCCCGGATGAGCAGGAGATTAGTATTTTTTCAAATCTATTAAACATAAATATACAGTGATACGGTGAAAAATGAATTCAAACATTTAACCTAATAACCTGATAAAAATAAGTTTGTATCGTCATATCAAATCATATTATTCATTAATTTTAATAATTGTGTTTTGTTTATGAAAAAATTATGATGTTTATACTGAGTAAGTGTTAACCATATTCGCAGAATCCGTGAATATAAATTTTTAATCTATTCGTATAATTCGAAAAAATTCAAAATTAGCCCATATCATCAGAAATAAATTTACTGTATAAAATTTAAAGTTTATACTGAGTAAGTGTTAAACATATTCGCAGAATCCGTGAGTATAAATTTTTAATCTATTCGTATAATTCGAAAAAATGCAAAATTAGCCCATATCATCAAAAATAAATTTACTGTACAGAGATAGAAATATTTCGAAATAACACAGGAACGGTATAAATATTCGCAAAAACTTTTAAAATAAATAATATTGTTAATCTCTGACTATGTAAATTTTTCTTTATAATATAAGAATTGCTTAATTCTTTGCTTTTGTGATTGAATACGTCGTACTGCAATAAAGTCATCAATTAAAATATGGGGCATAAAAGAATCAGTCCAAAACTAATTAGTTAATTTGCGTCTATCAAAATAAAGTTGAATCATAACCAATATTTTAATCTGATAGTACTGTTGAAAATCGGATGTCCTGTTTACAAATCTGAATTATCGAAGTATTCAAGTTACAAATTATCTATTTTGTCAACTTCCACTGTATAAATAATGGAATTAATTATACAGTTCTAATATTCTAATTAAGCCAATACATTACTACTCCTCATAGTGTAGTTCATGACTGATTTTAAAGAAGAATGTTCTTGGTTTCTTTAGACGTTATTATGGTATTACGACAGATTAACGTTTCTATCGCCGTTGACAGGACTTACCTCCTAAACGCAGCGCTAAAGAAGGTTTTAGCACTAAACGCTTCTAAAGAATTTTAAAGAATGTGCTTCTGTTATTGGAATCCTGATATTTCTGTTTGTCGCTTATCTTCGGATTAGACAGATCTTCTTTTATTTATCCCACTGTGGGGCGAGGCATTGGGGGGGGGGGCATTTTTTTTTCATATTGTCAAGATTTAAAATTGCAAGGCCTTTTTATCATTTTAAAATTTTTTTGTCATTAAAAGGATAGATAATTAAATATTTAAACACATTTGTCTTGCTTTCAACATGAAAAATATTTTTCTCAATTTTAAAGGTTGCATCATGTTTTCGCTACCACTTTCAGCTGTAAAAAGACATCAATTTATATTTCTTTAGGAACGACGTTTGTTGTCGTTCCAGGTGACACAAAATAATCATTTGTGTTTTGTCTTATATCAATCGGGAGATTCTGTTGAATTTCTTGTAATATTAATATTAAAAAAAAGCATTACAAATGGCATCGAGTTTTCTGCCGTGGCTATTGATTTGTATCAACTTTCTCAGTTTCGTTGTTTAAACATCTTTTTAAGTTCGGTTCATTTCTGAAGTAACGAAACTTGAGGAAGAACAATATGTATACGGTATATAAAACATACGTTTTTTTTTTTTTATTATTATTTTAGTTTGATGATAGTGCGGAAAAGCTGCCTTATAGGCTCAAAAGCAATTTTTAAAAAATTGGTTGCAATAATACATTGTTTTGTGATGCCGCAAACAGCTTGGAATTCGTAAAAAAATTCATGAAAGGGAGATTTTTAAAAAGGGCATTTAAAAGTTTTTTTTAGATTTTAATTTGTTAATAGTAGAAAAAAGTTAGCTTTTAGGTTGAAAAAGAATTTTACAAAATTTCTGACCGCAACGCACCAATTTCTCAAGGTGCCGCAAACAGCTTAAAGTTTGTTAAAATTTGAGAAAATATTGTTATGAATTTTTTATTCATATAATGTTAAAAGCGATGATTTTAAATACATATATAAGCATTACTATTGGAAATTGCAAAAAGGTGTGTTTTTATGTAAATTTAACGCACGTTCGGAATCTCGAGATGCACTCCATATTTTCATATTTTAAATTTATCTTATTTACACAAAAGGCAATTTTTCAGTGCTATTAAAATTTAAAAATCAGAAATAGATTTATTTCATAAATAAAACTTTAAAAAGTAGCAAAAATTTTAATTTTTTGAATTTTTTAGCACCAATATTTTTTATATTTACAATTTATTTTATTTACTCCGAAAAGCAACTTTTCTGCGCTATTACAAATTAAAAATAAAGGGTTAATTTTTTCGTTAAACCCTACTGAAGAATAAATTCGTTTTTTTTAGTTTTAGGTCAGTACTTTATAGTTATAGGATAATAAACACTTCTTTGGCCAGAATTTCTTTGCAAATTATTATCCCCAATTTCCAAACTTTTCTACCACGCGATATGACGAATCGTCTTTCAAATTTTAATCTTTTTATTTTTCGTTACACGTCACCTCACTTTGAGTCGCAAAAATGCATCTATTTGTCTCTCTTGAGAAAGGGGGAGTTTCATATATGGTTGAATATATTTTTATTTCATAAGTTATAAATATAAACCAAGTGACAATAATATACCAATATAAGTGATATAATTTAACAAATTTCATAAGTGTCAAGTTACAAAATTATATGATAATGTTCACTGTTCATTCGAGTAAATTTAATATTTAATTCGAAATATCATCTTTTTTTTAACACAACGATACAAATTGTAGCAAGAATAGATGAAGAAACCCGACTTTATTCAGTTTTCAGTTAACGTATGCGGGAGCTAAAACTATGAATTTGGGTTAAAGGAATAAGGACACGACACGAATAAGCTCCTATGATTTTGATATGAGAGTGTCTAAGTATTTAACATTTTAAAAATTTTTTTAACGAACTGCTCCCTTCTCCTTTTTGAGATAATAAATACATTATTAGTAAAAATGTAGGGGTACAAATTTCAGTACTTACAAAGTGTTTAGATCGGGAGATATTTAAAGTTTTCTGCTAAAAGGGTCTTCTCAAATTTACATTTTCTCTGTGTATTGTCAATAAATCCTTTTTTGTAACACTTTAAAGGCATTTCTACTATTACAATTTACATGATAAATTTCATTGTTATTTGATGCATTTCAAAATTTTTCTATTCAGATTCTTAGTAAAAATTGGATTATTTTTTCACAAAACAGTGTTCAACAAAATGGAAAAAATCTGAGCAGCATCTATGATTAAATCGCCATTTGGCTCACGGCAAAAGAATGAAAGATTAATTGTATGAATGATAGAAATAAAATTTGTCATATCTTTTATTATCTGATAGAACTATTACTTATAGCAGCGTTTCTCAACCTTTCAGTATTCGCGGCCCAGTTTTCAATCATAATTTTCATCGATCCCCCCACACCCGCTTACGATAAAATGTATACAACAATAAAGTATATTTAGTATTTTGGATTCTGTTTTTAAATTATTTTTAACTAACTGCCAAAACAAGAGTAAAAGTGAGCCAACGTTGGCGAGAAACCACATTTGCATCTTGACATGCGAGCGGAAACAGATGAAACGAATGAAAGCGGGGAAAATTTAAATATTATATTTGAAATGAAAGCCAAACAGAGGAATAACGTTAAAAGAATATGAAAGTAGAAAAATTCGTTAATGAAAGTTAAATTAGACGGGGTGAGCTAAATTTAGAAACTGGGAATACATTTTTTTTGAATAATAAATAATAAAAGAAATAAAACAGAAGCATGACTAAACAAAAGAGAAAAAAAAATAAGGTTTGTGTAAGGGAATCCACACATTCGACGCCGCCTCGAGCATTCGCAGTGCAAATATTTTTCTCATATGAATAAAGAAAATGTTCGATAACGCAAGTTTCAATTCCAGCCAGTCTCATTCGAGTCGATCCTTCTATCGCTATCGAATCTATCGTGAATGTGTATGTTATATATGTTTTCGTGTTAATTGAAATTCCCAATATTAAATATTCACGGCAGCAGATTTAAGCAGACTCATGGATGAATTTTCAAGCGGAAGTAAGCGAACATTAGACATCAATCAGACATCAATAAGTACGCTTAATACTTAAATTTTGGATATACCAGTACTGAAGTAAATGAAGAAGAAAGGCCCTGTGTATCATTTGCTCAAAAATGTTGGTCGCGGACAGCATGAAACCTAATAAACTTAAACGACATTTGGAAGCGCTTCATAGTGAGTACGTCAACAAACCCAGAGAATTCTTCGAATTAAAATTAAAATCATATAAAAAGCAAAAATATTTTTTAAAGAAACTTTGTCTGTGAATAAAAAAAGCTTTAATTGCATCTTGCAAAGTTTCATATAAAATAGCCATATGTAAAAACACCCCACACCATTGGTGAAGAGCTTATTATGCTAGCACCAATTGAGATTGTAGAAGCTATGTTTGGAGATCATTTTTCAAAACACAGTGAATACCTCTTTCAAATGATACTGTTGCTCTTCGAATTGATGATATAGCTGAAGATGTACAGTGTCAGCTTTTCTCGAAGTTGCGTGACAAATCGTTTTCATTACAGCTTGATGAAGCCTTAGATAGTAATAAAGATGCTCATTTAATTGCCTCTGTTAGATTTTGTGATAATATGTTAGTGGTAGAACTACATTTCTGCAAACCAATAGTAAAATAATGATTTAAATAATTATTTAAATATGATTTAAATAAGGATCTAAATAATGATAAAAAATAATTTCTGCAAACTAATAGTAAACAAACTACATTTCTACAACTCAAAACTACAGGGCTTGCGTTATTTGTTATTTTAAATGATTTCATGAACGAGGCAATCATAGAATGGAAAAATTGCGTCGGAATATGTACAGATGGGGCTCGTTCAATGTCCGGAAGATTCCAAGCTATACAAGCACTTGTAAAACAAAAATTGCCTCCGTGCGTCTGAACAAATTGTATGATCACACAGAGAAGCTTTGGCTTTGAAAGAAATGAGTCCTTTTCTGAATATTGTGTTAACTACGGTTGTAACGGTAGCAAATTATATAAAAATGAGACCACTGAAATCGAGAATCTTTTCCACACTTTGTAAAGACATGGGTTCAGTACATTCAGCGTTATTATTTTATAGCGAGGCAAGATGGTTATCATCTGGGAAATTTTTACAACGTGTTTATGAATTAAGGAAGAAATCGGCATTTACCTAGAAGAAGAAAACAGACCGGAGGCCGAGAATTTTCGCTATTGTTTATTTGTGATGAAATTTCAATAGAGTCTCCTTTAATATGATTATTAATAAGAAATTTATTGGAGGTTCCTGTAATAACCTTCAATTTATGTTAATCGTCTAGCTTTACATATTCGTTTTTTTTTATTTTCTATTTATTCATAAAGTAACGTAACGTGTATTCTTTATTATCGTAAGGCTTGTGAATATCATTCTTATAATTAAAAAAAATGAACTGTATTTGCTGTAATATCATTCGGTCTTCAACCAGAATTCCTTTGTAAATTATTGAGCCCACTTTCAAAACTGCTATTCCACTAGTGAGGATAAATCTTAATGGTTTTAACACGCCGTTACTAGTATTTCTTTGTTTGAATATTGAGATATCTCTACTAGTCCTCAACACTTAAAGAAAATTTTTATTCATAATCCAAAAAAAAAAAAAGAGAGAGAGAGAGAGAGAGAGAGATAAAAAAAAATTAAAAAAAAAACATACACACTTTTTTTTTTCAGTTCAAAACAGCGTTCTAAAAAATGAAGTTTTCAGCTATTCATCCCTTTTTACCAAGTCCATTAGTGAACTTTCAAAATTACAGACAAAGAGTAATATAAAATGAAACTCGAAGTTTATTGTCAAAATAAAATAACGCTATAAGGTGTGCAGCAATTCATCCATCTTTGCATTGATTAAGAATCGATTGAAAATGTAATTTTCAAGAAAATAATTCAAAAATAATAATTTATTGCAGATTTGTATTGCTTAAACATGAAAAGGAAATTACAAAGTTTCTTTCAAATTTTAATCTTTTTATTTTTCGTTACACGTTACCTCACTTTGAGTCGCAAAAAATGCATCTATTTTCTCTCTTGAGAAAGGGAGAGTATCATATACGGTTGAATATATTTTTATTTCATAAGTTATAAATATAATCCAATTGACAATAATATACCAATATAAGTGATATAATTTACCAAATTTCATAAGTGTCAAATTACAAAATTGTATGATAATCTTCAATGTTCATTCGAGTAAATTTAATATACAGTTGACAAAATGTTTATTTGTACACTTCAATTTTGGAATATTATAGCAAAATAAAATAAGGTAACTAAGTTAAAATTGCAGAAATATATTCTAGGGAGGTAAAATAATAATAAAATATCAACAAAAAAGCGATCACATAAACTTTAGTTGATTAATGAATAAAACTTTATAAAAACTATACAAAAAGAGTATTTGTACACTTACTTAGTGACAAATTTTAAACATAATTATAATTATTTTATAGTAATTTAATACTTTGTATGCATTCCATTGGCTTTTACAATTGCTTCAAGACGTCTTGGCATTGATTCTATTAACTTTTTGGTGGCTTCTTGATCTATTTCTTCCCAAGCTGCCATGAGTACTTCTTTCAAACTATTTTTACTTGTAATATTTTTTTTCGGGCTTGAGCATCCAATGGCATCCACAAATTTTCAATTGGATTTATATCCGGGGATTGTGGTGGAGTTTCAAGGCGTCTTGGCGCATTATAAAGCAACCATGTTTTAGTAACTATCGCAGAGTGTTTTGGATCGTTATCTTGTTGGAATAAGAAAGTGTCAACGATACCCAATTTTCTAGCACTGTCTAATAAGTTATGCCGCAACACATCAATTTAACCTAAAGCTGTCATTTTTGTGTCAATAAAGTGTAATTTTCCAACACCGCCATGAGCTACACAGCCCCAAACCATCAAATTTCCACCACCATGTTTCAGAGTCTGAAGTACATTTTTATTATCAAGGGCTGTTTTATTTTTTCGCCAGATTTTTCCAGATACTAGGGGGTGAAAAAATTTCAAACTTACTCTCATCTGAAAATATAAACTTTTTCCAGAAGTTCATCGGTTTGTCTTTGTATTTCATAGCAAATTCTAGACGCTTCTTTCTATACTTCAGAGATCATTGGTTTTTTTCTCGGAGTTCTGCCTTTTAAACCAGCCCTATGTAACACATTTCTTATTGTTTGAGCGGTCACTCTAATGTTTGAAGATGCGAGAAGGTCATCTGCAATTTTCTGAGCATAAATTTGTGGTTTTCTAATAGCTGCTTTAACAATACTTCGTTTATTTCTTGAAGTTAATTTACTCGGGCCGTCTGGCCTGTGTTCATTTTCAACGCGTCAAGTATTTTTATATTTTCTTACGATGTAACCAATAGTTGTAAAGGGTAACTTAACCATTTTTTTGAATTTCGCGATAAGATTTTCCACTTTTATTAAGGTTAACAATATGAGTTCTCATGTCTAAAGAGACTTCTTTTGATTTCGTGGCTATTTCTCAACTTTTCTCTTCGAGTTAAAAAAGATAACCTTCAATGTTTAAAAAATACAAACTATCCAAAAAATTAACTATAATGTGAAAAATTACATGAAATGATAGTAATACTTACCGGAGATATCGGTGTACAAATATACTTTTTGCAAGAAACTTTCCAAGTTTGTAAGATTTAGACTTTATTTTCAAATATTTCAAAAAAAATTTTTCGTTTACTTATAAATAAACAACAAAATCACGCTCACACGTCGCAATGAATAAAATAACTGCTTATATGTTTCTAAAACTTTAAAAAAAAGTTGTGTACAAATAATCATTTTGCCTACTGTATAATTCGAAATATCATCTTTTTTTTAAAAAAACACAACCATACAAATTGTAGCAAGAATAGACGAAGAAACCCAACTTTATTCAGTTTTCGGTAAGTATGCGGAAGCTAAAACTATGAATTTAGGATAAAGGAATAAGGACACGAAAGAAATAAGCTCCTAAGATTTTCATATGAGATTCTCTAAGTATTGAACTTTTTTTAAACTTTCTTAAGCAACTGCTCCCTCCCCCTTTTTGAGATCATGAATAGATTATTCGTAAAAATGTAAGGGTACAAATTTGAATTCTTACACAGTGAAATTGGGAGATATTTAAAGTTTTCTGCTAAAGGTTTTTTTTTTAATTTACATTTTCTCTGAGTTAGTAGGAATCTAATCTCAAACGATCAACACATTTAAAACGTGTATGCGACGTTAGCTTCAATGCGATTCACGTCGATGAATTTTAATAAAATCATAGAGCCCTTTCTTATGTATTCTTTTTTCAAGAGCTTTCTTTCAGCTACTATCCCATTAGTAGTCTTAATATGTACAGGTATAAAATAATATGAAGTTACTTATAATTTTTGTAAGTGTGAAGTATTGTGCTCATCAACACACGAATGGATAGACCAACACAGTAAACCAAATTGATCCTTTGAAAGAAATGCCGCTCGAAGTAAGTAGTAATAAGCCACGATCTAAAAGTGAGATGATAAAGCTGTTACCTTAAATCTTATCCCTTGCGTTTTTAGACAATCATCTTTGCAGAAAATAGGTTTGACACGTTTTAAGTTAGTGTAGTTACTCATGTATTCTATCTAAAAAACACAAATACAGATTTTTACCGTCCTTCCGAATTTCAGACCAAAGTCAGATATCGAGGACGACACCTGATCTTGTATCGAAAAAAGGAAATGGAAAATTAAGCTTGAAACTTACACCAGCTAAATTCCTCTAAAATGTTTTCTGTTGATTTTTGAATTAAATTTCTCATGTCTATGCTTTCATTCCTTTTTAAATAGATTGTTTATTTTAAATAGTTTATTATCTGCACAATTATGAACTCTTATCTATACAGTTTCGATAGAGAATTCGGAGATGCCAACCTCGGTCCCCCACTCACCACCTTTTCGCCAAAAGAAGAAACACTCTTTGCAGGTCATATTAATAGCACTTTTCACTAAATTTCAACATTGCACGAGATTGCAAACGATTAATCCCAATAGATTTAACCGGTGCGAAACTGAAGTATTGGATACAGTGCAAAATTGAAGTATTGGATCAGTGATCTTTAAATTATTGCACTGAAGCTTCATTTCATTTTCACATTACTGAAGTAAAGAAATGAGTTGAAACAGTTATGCACATGATGCGTACGAAACACTTCTGAATTTAAATCCTATCACTAAATTTGAAATGAAACTGGAAATTTTAGTTCAAATTAAAGTACCAAGAAACGATTTTAAGAGTTTCATCCATTTACATTCATTCCATACTATATTCCTTCAATATATAATTCAAAAAAATTATAGCATAAGAAATAGTAGCCTATCTCTATTGTTGTTGACTTTGAAAATATTCTTTTCAAATTCAACCGCGGAATCATTCGCCTTCTAGATACCATTTCCAATTGCAAAAATTACAATAATTTGTATTTCTCTGGAACCGCAAACGGTTTTTTAGCAGAATGGCTGATGCATGATCTTTGCTCATATTGCAACAATTAAAATTTTATCTGAAGGCTTTAGCCTAATTCGAAGCAGTAAAGATGTCCGATAATGATCTAAATTTGATTTGACAAAACATTTTCCTTCAAAAAACCGATTACCTTTTTATTAAATAAGAATAACTTCCCACCAAGAGAGCATGAGTATAAATCTTCAATCCATTTGTATCCTAAAAAATTAAAAAAAAGGTACAGATCATTAATCCTTTTTACGATATAAAGATAGAAATATGGCAAATGACAGAAAAAAGAAAAAAAAATGTCACACACAAGCAATAAATAATTTTAATTAATTGAACGCAGTTACACATTCCAACACAGTTTTTAGAAACTAGGGATTGTGAACATCACAGTGGTATTTGAAAGAGTGAATACATACAGAATTACAAATATTTATCGTATTAATAAATTGAACCTTTTCTCTTTCTTTATAGGAAACAAATCAGCATGGCATTTCTGAGTTTACGTTATGAAGTTGTGTCGGATACCATAAAAATTGTTGTCCATTAAATTTTGATGGTAATCATGCACATAAAGCAGTTACTTAAAAATTTTTAACTTTTAGTTTAAGTCAACCAGTATTTGTTCTGCCCATTTATTTCTACAAAACACATATCTTCAAAACTACACAAGAGTCAAAATGATCAATCCCAGTTGATTTAGCTGGCACGAAACTGATGCGTTGGATAATTGGCTCCCAAAGCAGTGATCTTCAAATAGAGCACAAATGACAAAAAAAGAAATATCTTATTTGTAGAAAGAACAAATGTAAGGGACATTCGAAAATATTTATTATTTATCGCTGTATAATAACGTTTTAAGCTGGATTCATATATATTTATATTATCTTTTCAATTTTATTCAGTAAAAGTGTTATATATAATATAATATAAAGGTTATATATAATATAATATAAAGGTTATATATAATATAATATAATGGTTATATATATGTAAAGTTTTAAATATATTATGAGTATTTAAGCACATTTACATAGTCAAGGATGTAAAAAACTAATCTGAAAATATTTTTTTCAATTTTAAACGTTGAATCCTTTCTCACTACCACTTTCAGCTATGAAAAAACTTCAATTTATATATCTTCAGGAGTGAGAGTTGTTATCTAACCCGGTGAAAAAAATACGACCATTCCATTCTTTGCATACTAAACGGGAGTTTCGACAGGAATTCCCTTAATATAATAAAAGATAAGAACCATATTCTATTTTTCAATCAAAAACCTCGTGTTACGTCAATGCCCTAGGTTTTTTTTAATTCAAGCTTCGAATTTTTTTCACACTATTGGAGTAAGCTACATTCGGAACCTTCGTGAATATGAATCATATAAATAAAAAGAAGAAATGATTGGTTTTAGTCATAGGATTTTAAAATCACGCTTTCTAGAGTAACATTTTCCTAGTAAATTATCAGCCTCATACCCCACACTTCTGTGCTACGAAAATACGTCTCCTAACCTATTTACTAAGTATACAGTGTTGACAACAAATGGCACCAATGTCTATATTCTGCTGCTGGTCCTCAATAATTAAATAATGATTTTATAAGTAGATATAATAAAGGAATTTGAAATGAAGCTGCAACTTTTACTGCAAAACCGCATACCAGAAATGTTTTTTAAATGTTCATTCGTTTTTACATAATTTTTATACTGTATTCCTTTAAAATATTATTGTTGAATAATAGTATATCATAGAAAATACGAAGTAAAGAAATGTGCGGAAAAAATTATGCAAATCATATCCTCGGAGCGTTCGTGAATATAAGTCCTATAACTAAAACGATTATGGATTAGCACTTCAGAGCATTCAAGAGAACTATGCATTGACGAATAGGTAAATTTAAAATTCATCCTAAAGTCAATATACTGTAAACAATCGAAATGTCAAGATAAAATTTAAATTCGCTAAATTTGGCAGTATAATCGACAAGGTGAATGGTAAATAACATGTCACATTTTCCCAATACCTTTTGACGACCCACTAAGAACTTTAAGCGATAACTGCCTATGAAGTTACGTCCACAGAATTTCAGCAAAAAAAGTAAGAATTTGAATTTAAAAGAAAAGCTAAATAATAAGGCTTAATTTTTATTAATTAAATGTAAAATATATTGTAATCAGTTATTTTGAGTCAATACGATTCAACTTAATGAATTAAAAAAAAAAACATAAATCCCTTTTTTCTGTATCCATCTCTGAGGAGTTTTCTTTCTTCTACTGTCCCATTTGTAGTCCTAATTTGAACAGGAATAAAAAATATGAAACTACTTATAATTTTTTTATGTGTGAAGTATTGCACTCATCAACACAGGAATTATATTATATATAACCCTTTTACTAAATAAAATTGAAAAGATAATGTAAATATATATGAATCCAGCTTAAAACGTTATAATACAGCGATAAATAATAAATATTTTTGAATGTCCCTTACAATCAATTAAAATTTACAATCATAATCCAATACAATCATAAAACCGATTACCTTTTTATTAAATAAGAATAAATTCCCACCAAGAGAGCATGAGTATAAATCTTCAATCCATTTGTATCCTAAAAAATTAAAAAAAAGGTACAGATCATTAATCCTTTTTACGATATAAAGATAGAATTATGGCAAATGACAGAAAAAAGAAGAAAAAAATGTCACACACAAGCAATAAATAATTTTAATTAGTTGAACGCAGTTACACATTCCAACACAGTTTTTAGAAACTAGGGATTGTGAACATCACAGTGGTATTTGAAAGAGTGAATACATACAGAATTACAAATATTTATAGTATTAATAAATTGAACCTTTTCTCTTTCTTTGTAGGAAACAAATCAGCATGGCATTTCTGAGTTTACGTTATGAAGTTGTGTCAGATACCGTAAAAATTGTTGTCCATTAAATTTTGATGGTAATCATGCAAATAAAGCAGTTACTTAAAATTTTTTAATTTTGAGTTTAATTCCCCCTGTATTTGTTCTGAACATTTATTTTTACAAAACATATGACTGTATCATTATGATAAAACTTTGAAAATAACATTAACAATAAAAAAATGTAGAGGCAGCAAAAAATATATTTATTTGTAAACATTTTCAAAGCGTCGCATTATATGGAATTAATTATAAATCCGGTATCAAGAACCCCACATATGCTCTTTCATTATAACCAACTCAACTACTGACTTTAAAATGTTTCCTTTAGGTTCGTAATTAAGTTTTCCTGTATCAGCAAACTTTAATGTATGCATTGCTGATAGTAGTATAACAGTTTTATTTTTTCGTATTCGAAATATAGTGAAAGTATTGTAGTCGGTGAATAATTACAGGAATTTGTTTGGTCTGTCGTTTAAAACAAGAACGCAAAAATGCATTGAGCTAGATGGAGGAAGTCTTTCATATTTTGATTTGAACACAAGATTTGCAAATTTCTGACATATTCAGAGCATTATGAATTCAGAGGAATTCTCTCGGCCTGCCTGTTCATGAGCAAGTAAACTCGATAACTTCAAAAAGTGAAGAGTTAAAAAAACAAAATGTATCACAAAGGCTCAGCATCCACAATAAAGATTCGTATTACATTTTTAAATAAATCTGTCCAAGAGTTAACCATGTCTCATGATATAGAAAGCAATATTTAATGAGAGAAAAGAACAGAAAACATTGAGATCCAGTATGTAATCTCATGATTAAAAATATAATATCATGTCAAATTGCCAATACGATTCAACTGAATGAATTAAGAAAACAAACATAAATCCCTTTTTTCTGTATCCATCTTTGAGGAGTTTTCTTTCTTCTACTGTCCCGTTTGTAGTCCTAATTTGAGCAGGAGCAAAACATATGAAACTACTTATAATTTTTTATGTGTGAAGTATTGCGCTCATCAACACAGGAACGGACCAACACAGTAAACCAAATTGCTCCTTTAAAATAAATGACTTTAGAAGTAAGTGGTGTAAAGCGTTCAGTCAGCCTCTAAGAGTGAGGTGGTGAAGGTATTACCTTTAATCTTATCCCATGCGTTTTTAGACAATCATATTTACCGAAAATAGGTTTGGCACATGTTTTAGGTTAGTTTAGTTATTCAAGTATTTTATCTAAACAAGAGAAATGCAGTTTTGAAATCGTCATTCCGAATTTCAGACCAAAGTCAGATATCCAGAACGACACCTGAACTGGTTTTGAAGAAATTGAATGGAATATTTTGCTTGAAACTTATAGAAACTAAATTCCTCTAAAATGTTTTCTGTTGATTTTTTAATTAAATTTTTCATGTGTATGCTTTCATTCCTTTTCAAACAGATTGTTTATTTTAAATAGTTTATTATCTGCACAATTATGAACTCTTATCTATACAGTTTCGATAGAGAATTCCGAGATGCCAACCTCGATTCCCCACCCACCACCTTTTCGCCAAAAGTAGAAACACTCTTTGCAGGTCATAATAATAGCACTTTTTACTAAATTTCAACATTGCACGAGATTAAAAACGATTAATCCCAATAGATTTAACCGGTGCGAAATTGAAGTATTGGATCAGTGATCTTTAAATTATTGCACTCAAACTTCATTTTGTTTTCACATTACTGAAGTAAAGAAATGAGTTGAAAGAGTTATGCACATGATGCACCCGAAACACTTCTGAATTTAAATCCTATCACTAAACCGATCGTATGATTGTTTTAGTTATAGGATTGTAAAATTAGTTCCTCTGGAATGAGATTTTCCTAGTAAATTATTAGCCTTATATTTCATACTTCTGTGCTACAAAGATACTTATTCTCAACTATTGAACAAATGCAATGTCTCTAATAAAGGGTTTCAATGTCTCTATTCTGCTACTGATTCTCAAACGCTCAACAACGATTATATTTATAAATGTAAAAAAGAAATTTGAAATAAAACTGGAAATTTGAGTTCAAATTAATGTACCAAGAAAAGATTTGAAGTGTTTCATCCATTTACATTAATTTTAAACTATATTCCTTCAAAATATAATTTTTCAAAAAAATTATACTTTGGGAAATAGTAGCCGATCTCTACTGTTGCAGACTTCGAAAAATAATTCGAAAATATCCTTTTCAAATTCAACCGTGGAATCATTCGCCTTCAAGGTACCATTTCCAAATGCAAAAATTACAATAATTTATATTTCTCTGAAACTGCAAACGGTTTTTTTTATCAGAATGGCTGATACATGATTTTTGCTCATATTGCAACAATTAAAATTTTGCCTAAAGACATTAGCCTGATTAAAAGCAATAAAGATGTCCGATAATAATCTAAATTTAATTTGATAAGCCATCTTTTTCTTAATAAAACCCATAACGTTCTTATTAAATAAGAATAAAGTACCACCAAGAGAGCATTAGTGTGTTTCCTCATTTAATAACTGTTTTGACACTTTAGCACAGCTTGTGGGTTATTAAATCAAATAGATATATTACAAATGAACAAATGCCATTAGGTGCACTTAACATAAAATATTTAATTGAAATTTTTAGAAACCTTATAACAGACATACCAATTGATCAATAAAGGTGACAAGAAATAAAGTGCTATGGAATTCTACGTGAGTGCCAAAACCTGCAAATTTCTTCCATTTTATAAAATTAAAAGAGACAAATTATATTTATTATATGCACAGTATATACAAAAATGAAGTTATAGTGGCAAGGAAGTAAAAAAAAACGCTTGCAGATATTTTTATGGATTTCTCCTCTTCCTAACAACATTGTTGAGATACTCTTAAAAGATATCAGCTTAATTTTCGGGTACGACAAGCTATTATAGAATTAAACGGAAAGCCGCTTGGAACATAGTGAGAGCAACAATTTTCTTTTTGCTACTTTTCCGTTACTCTCCTAATATGTACAAATATAAAGACATAATACAAAATCTCTGCATTTGTGTGAAGTATTGCACTCATCAACACACGTTGAGACAGACGAACTTACAGTAAACCAAATAGATCCTTTGAAAGAATGTATTAGATACTTTGTTCCCAAAACACTGATTTTCCTATAGACTACAGACGACAAAGAAAGAAATTTCTTATTTGTGGAAAGAGCAATTTTAACGGACATTCAAACACACCATTTGGTATATCGCTGTATAATAAAGTTTAAAGCTGAATTCATAAGAATATTCACTTTGAAATTTTATGCATTCAATGGAAATTTGAATATTTACCCACATTCGTATTGTTATAGATGAGACAAACTAATTTGAAAATATTTTTTTTTCTCATTTTTTTTAGTTGAATCCTTTTTTGCTATCACTTCCAGCTGTAAAAAAATACTAATTTATATTTCTCGAGGGATGATGCTTGTTGTTTTAACCTGGGAGCAAAACAGAATTATCACAAACACCGTCATAATATACCAAAATGGAGTTTAAGCAAGAGCTCCCTTACTGCAATAAAAAAATTAGAGACGTATTTTATTCTTCCTTTACCTGAACTATTTTGTTACGTTATAACCATCGGTTTTGAAATTCAAACTTCATTTAATCTTCCCATTACTGAAGTAAAGAAATGTACGAAAGAAATTATGCACATAATATTCTCGGAACATTCGTGAATATGAATCCTATAACTAAAACGATGAAATGAATGGTTTTAGTTATAGAATTGTAAAATTAGTCCTTTTTGAGTCAGATATTCCTAGTAAATTATTAACTTCATATCTCATACTTCCGTGTTACGAATATATTTCTCTTTACCTATTAAACAGGTGCAGTGTTGATAAGAAAGTGTTTATATTCTGTTTGCTTGGTCCTCGAAAGTACAACAACGATTATATTTATAGATGTAAAAAAGAAATTTGAAATGAAACTGGAACTTATTGTGCAAAACAACATATCAAGAAAAGTTTTTTCATCCATTCATCCGTTTTTACATTAATTGTATACTGTATTCTTTAAAATATAATTCTTCGAAAAGGTTGTATCCTGGAATATAGTAACTATTTTGTACTATTGTAGACTTCAAATTCAACAGCGGTATCTTTCGCTATTTTTCTGCTGCTCTTGCAGTGGTGAAAAATACATTGACTTATATTTCTCTGGAACTGCCAAATGTTTTCTCAGCAGAGTGGCTGATACGTGATCTTTGCTCGCATTTTACCAACCAAATGTTTTAACACCAAACCGTTAGCGTAATCGGAAGTAACAAAGGTATCCGATAATGATCTAAATTTGATTTGATAAATCATATTTTTCTTAATAAAACCGATGACGTTTTTATTAAATAAAAATAAATTATCACCAAGAGAGCATGTGTATAAATATTCAATCCATTTGTATCCTAAGAAAATTGGGAAATTGGAACAGATCATTAATCTTTTTTACAATATATAGAAAGAAATATGGCAAATGATAGAAAAAAAAGAAAATATCAGACATAAGGAATAAATAATTTTAATTAGTTGAACGCAGTTACACATTCCAACACAGTTTTTAGAAACTAGGGATTTTGAACATCACAGTGCTATTTGAAAGAGTGAATACATACAGCCATACAAGTAGTAATCGTATTAATAAATTGAATCTTTTCTCTTTCTGTGTAGGAAACAAATTAGCATATCATTTATGAGTTTACGGTATGAAGTTGTGTCAGATGGCATTAAAAATTGTTGTCTAGTGAATTTCGATGGTAATGATGGAGATAGTGCAGTTACTCGTAAATGTTTTAATCTGTAGTTTATTTCGCCCCTGTATTTGCTCTGCCCATTTTTTCTAGAAAACATAAAATACCGTATCATTATGAAAAATTTTGAAAATAATATTAACAATAAAAAAAGTGAAAAAGCAGCAAAAATATATTTGTTTGTAAATCTTCTGAAAGCGTCGCATTATATGGGATTAATTAAAAATCCGGTATCAAGAACCCCACATATGCTCTTTTATTGTAACGAACACAACTACTGGTTTTATAATGTTTTCTTTAGTTTCGTAATTATGTTTTCCTGTATCAACAGACTTTAATTTATGCGTTGCTGATAGGAGAAAAACAGTTTTATTTTTTCTTATTCGAAATATAGTAAAAGTATTGTAATCAGCGAATAATTACAGGGTTTTTTCTTGTCTGTCATTTAAAACAATGACACAAAAAAGCATGGATCTAGATGGATGAAGTCTCTCATACTTAGTTAACACAAAATTTGCAAATTTCTGACATATTCGGAGCATTATCAATTCAGAGGAATTCTCTCGGCCTGCCAGTTCATGTACAAGTAAACTCGATAACTTCAAAATGTAAAGAGTTAAAAAAAATGTATCACAAAGGTTCAGCATCAACAGTAAAGATTCGTATTAAATTTTGAAATAAATCTGTCCAAGAGTTAACCATGTCTTATGAAATAGAAAGCAATATTTCAAAAGAGAAAAGAATAGAAACCATTGAGATCCAGTATGACATCTCATGATTCCAGTCTGTCATCTCATGATTCCAGTATGTAATCATGATATTTCCGCCATTGCTTCAGTAAAAATGATGCATGCAAGTGTAAGGGAAACATTTCATAATTAATATTTGCCAATGCCGTGCAGAGCATTCGTGGTCTTAAAGCATAATCAGAATTTTAGGCAAGGGAAGAGTAATTCAAACTGTAATGGAGAGGGTGCGAAAATAAATTCGGTGAGTTAACTCCAGATGCTTTTTCATTCTTTCTTTTAACTCTGCATTTTATGGTGAAATTTTTTTTTAGCTTTGGTGTGGAATAGAAACAGAGAGTTCATTAACACATATTTCTTGAAATAGGTTTCTTTCTAGTATTGAAATATTATTCTCCAAATATTTTTCAATTATGAAGAAATAATAAAAAAATGACTTGCATTTTTGTTGTGAAGTGTTACTCTCGTCAACACAAGAATAGATAGACTTTTTTTCATGTTAAAAGAAAAGGGGGGGGGCTTCATACAAATTTTTGGGTAGTTTCTTTCTTTACTTCTATACAAACAACACAAATGCGGGTTCGGATTCTCGTTCCCTATTTCAGACCAATGTCGGATATCCATGATGACTCTTGAATAGGTATTGGAGAACGATGTTGGATAAAGTGTATTGAATTGTGAAACATATAAGGTCCACTGTCGATTTTGTATTAAAATTTCTCCTTCATCTGCTTTAAATTCACTTTAGACGGACTTTTTACTCTGAATAGTTTGTAATATTTAGGATTCTAATCTATTATCTGCACATCATCAAAAGTCAAGGAGAAGATGAAAACTTTGATCCCACCCCTTTTCGAAAAAAGACGATACATTCGTTTTGGAACATTTTACGTTGTAAGATGACGAAATCGTGCCCTTAGCAGGCATTTCTTAAATATTTAAAGCATTATTCAAAATACTTCAAAACTACACAAGAGTCAAAACGATCAATCCCAGTTGATTTAACTGGTACGAAACTGATGCGTTGGAAAATGGCTCCCAAAGCAGTGATCTTCAAATAGAGCACAAATGACAAAGAGAGAAATGTCTTATTTGTAGAAAACACAAATGTAAGAGTCATTCGAAAATATCTATTGTATATCGCTGTATAATAACGTTTTAAGCTATATACATATACATTTATATTATTTTTTCAATTTTTTTCAGTAAAAGTGTTATATATATAATAATATAAAGGTTATATTTTAAATAATATAAAGGTTATATATAATATAATATAATGGTTATATATAATATAATATAATGGTTATATATATGTAAAGTTTTAAATATAATATGAGTATTTAAGCACGTTTACATAGTCAAGGATGTAAAAAACTAATCAGAAAATATTTTTCTAAATTTTAAACGTTGAATCCTTTCTCACTACCACTTTCAGCTATGAAAAAACTTCAATTTATATTTCTTCAGGAGTGAGGTTTATTATATTACCCGGTGAAGAAAAACACGATTATCATGATCTTTGCATACTAAACGGGAGTTTCGTCAGGTATTCTCCTAATATAAGAAAGGATTTGAAACATATTCTTTTTTTCTATCAAAACCGTCATGTTATGTCATTGCACCAGAATTTTTTTATTGAAGTTCCGATTTTTTTAACACTATTGATTTAAACTACCCTCGGAACCTTCGTGAATATGAATCATATAATTAAAAGGATGAAATGAATGGTTTTAGTCATAGGATTTTAAAATTACGCTTTCTAGAGTAACATTTTCCTAGTAAATTATAAGTTTTATACAGCATACTTCTGTGCTACAAAGATACGTCTCCTACCCTAATTACTAAGTATGCAGTGTTGATAACAAAGGGTACCAAGGTCTATATTCTGCTGCTGGTCCTCAATAATTAAATAATGATTTTATCTGTAGATATAAAAAAGGAATTTTAAATGAAGCTGCAACTTTCAGTGCAAAAGAGCATACCAAGAAATGTTTTTAAAATGTTCATTGGTTTTTACATTATTTTTATAGTGTATTCCTTTAAAATATTATTGTTGAATAATAGTATATCATGGAAAATACGAAGTAAAGAAATGTGCGGAAATTAATTCTTTGCCAGCATGGCTAAATGATTTTCAGTGGTTACCAAAACAACTTTTACATGTTCTTCTTCAGCCTTATAAGTTTTAGTACAATCCTCCACATTTGCAAACATTGTTAGATTTCTTTGCTTTAAATTTTTCTTCCGCAATTCCAATTTTCCAAAAAAAAGCATTAACTTTATCACTCGTATCCAACATATGTGTATTTGCTCCTTGGAGTTGAAGATTCAAGTTATTTAATTTCTCGAATATGTCGACCAAGTAGCTCAATTTCATCATAAATAAACCATCACAAAGGTTATGCATCAACAATAAATATTCGTATTAAATTTTGAAATAAATCTGTCTAAGAGTTAACCATGTCTCATGATATAGAAAGCAATAATTCATAAGAGAAAAGAACAGAAACCATTGAGATCCAATATGTAATCTCTTGATTCCATTATGTAATCTTGATATTTGTGCCCTTGCTTCAGTAACAATGATGTATTCAAGAGTAAGTTAAACATTTAATAATTAATATTTGCCAATGCCGTACAGAGCATTCGTGGTCTTAACGAATAATTAGGTGCAGTCCACATGAAATATTTAATTGAAATTTTTAGCCATCTTATAACAGATATACCAATTTGTCAATAAAGGTGATAAGAAAAAAAGTGTTATGGATTTCTACGTGAGTGCCAAAACCTACAAATTTTTTTCCATTTTATAAAATTAAAAGAGACAAGTTCTATTTATTATCTGCACAATATATACAAAAGTAAGGTTTAGTAGCGAGAAAGTCAAAAAAATAAATAAATAAAATAAAATAAAACCGCAGGCATATACTGTTATTGATTTCTCGTCTTCCTAACGGCATTGATGAGATACTCTTAAAAGATGTCAGCTTAATTTTCGAGTACGACAAACTATTATAGAACAAAACGGAAAGCCGCTGGGAACATAGTGTGAGCAACAATTTTCTTTCTGCTACTTTTCCGTTACTCTCCTAATATGTAAAAATATAAAGACATAATTCAACATTTCTGCATTTGTCAGGGGTTTTATTCTGCATTAACTTCAGGGGTTTTGTGTGTCTAAGGATCATGAACGGAATTATCCGTAAGTCGCATCATGAGAACCATTGAAATAAGCTTTCTGGAGTCAGCTTTCTTTGCAAATAACTTGCACCATCTTTTAAACAAAATCTTTTATAAATATATAATATTTTTAAAATATTTTTTCAGCTTTAATTATTGCCTATTTTCTCAATCCTTAAGACTTTAAGTTGCAAAAATTCATTTACATTTCTTCAGTAATTAGAAGTTACATGTGCAATGGATTTCTTACTGAATAATGAGTTGCAAGTATGTTTTCTTATTTAATAAATGTTTTTACACTTTAACACAGCTTGTGAGTGATTAAATCAAATAGCTATATTACAAATGAACAAGAAGTCATTAGGTGCACTCCACATAAAATATTTAATTGAAATTTTTAGCAACTTTATAACAGATATATCAATTGGTCAATAAAGGTGATCAGAAATAAAATGCTATGAATTCTGCACCAAAACTTGCAAATTTCTTCCATTTCATAGAATTAAAAGAGACAAATTATATTTATTATTTGCACAGTATGTACAAAAATGATGTTATAGTGACGAAAAAGACAAAAAAAAAAAAAAAAAAACGCAGGTAGATATTGTTATGGATTTCTCCTCTTCCTTACAGCATTGTTGAGATACTCTTAAGAGATATCAGCTTAATTTTCGGGTACGACAAGCTATTATAGAATTAAACGGAAAGCCGCTTGGAACATAGTGAGAGCAACAATTTTCTTTTTGCTACTTGCCCATTACTCTCCTAATATGTACAAATATAAAGACATAATACAAAATCTCTGCATTTGTGTGAAGTATTGCACTCATCAACACACGATGAGACAAACCAACTTACAGTAAACCAAATGGATCCTTTGAAAGTATGAGTTGGATACTTTGTTCCCAAAGCACTGATTTTCCAATAGACCACAGACGACAAAGAAAAAATCTGTTATTTATGGAAAGAGCAATTTTAACGGACATTCAAACATACCATTTGGTGTATCGCTGTAAAATAAATTTTTATATTAAATTCATAAGAATATTCACTTTGAAATTTTATCCATTAAATGGGAATATAATATGAATATTTACCCACGTTCATATTGTTATAGATGAGACAAACTAATTTGAAAATATTTTTTTTTCAATTTTTTTAGTTAAATCCTTTTTTGCTACCACTTTCAGCTGTAAAAAAACACAAATTAATATTTTTTTCCAGGAATGATGCTTGTGATCTTACCCGATGAACAAAATAGAATTATCTCATTCACAGTGACACTGTACCAAAAGGGATTTTCAACAAAAACTCCTTTATTATAATAAAAAAATAGAGACGTATTTTATTCTTCTTTTGCCTCAACTATTTTGATTTCGGTTTTGGTGTTCAAACTTCATTTAATCTTCCCACTACTGAAGTAAAGAAATATGTAGTATGCAATCTAATGATAAAAACTGTAATATGATGTCAAATTTTTGTTGCAATCGGACAGCAAAACTGCATACTTAATACATATTTGCGCCCTTGGTGCAGTAAAAATGATGTATTCACACCTAAGTGAAACATTTCATAATTAATATTTGCCAATGCCGTGCAGAGTATTCCTGGTCTTAACGAATAATCAGAATTTTAGGAAAGGGAAGAGTAATTCAAACTTTATTGGGGAGGGTGCGAAAGAAATTCGGGGAGATAACTCCAGATGCTTTATTATTCGTTCTTTTATCTCTGCATTTTATGGTGAAATTATTTTAGCTTTAGTGTGGAGTAGAAACAGAGAATTTAAGAAAACATATTTCTTGAAATATTTTTCTTTCTAGAATAGAACTATTATTCCCCAAATATTTTCAATTATGAAGAAATATGAATAATAATAAAAAATTACTTGCATTTTTGTTCTGAAGTCTTACTCTCATCAACACATGAGCAGATAGACAGTTTTTCATGTTTAAAAAAAGGAGGAGGGCTTCATACAAGTTTGGGATAGTTTCTTTCTCTACGTCGGCTATAGAAACAACAAAACTTCGGGTTTGGATTGTCCTTTCCGATATCAGACCAAAGTCAGATATCCAGGATGACTCTTGAATTGATTTTGGAGAAAGATAATGGATTAAGTGCATAGAAATGTAAAGCATCTATAGTTCACTGCATGAAATTTTGCCGATTTTGCATTAAAATTTCTCTATTATCGGCTTTAAATCCACTTTAGACAGCCTTTTTACTCTTAATAATTTATAATATTTAGGATTCTAAATTATCTACTCATAATCAAAAGACAAGGAAGAGATGCAAACTTTGATCCCATCCCTTTTCGACAAAACACGATACATTCGTTTTGGAACATTTTACGTTGTAAGATGACGAAATCGTGCTCTTAGCTGGCATTTCTTAAATATTTAAAGCATTATTCAAAATACTTCAAAACTTCACAAGAGTCAAAACAATTAATCCCAGTTGATTTAGCTTTTACGAAACTGATGCGTTGGAAAAATGTCTCCCAATGCAGTGATCTTCAAATAGAGCACAAATGACAAAGAGAGAAATCTCTTATTTATAGAAAGAACAAATGTAAGAGTCATTAGAAAATATCTATTGTATATCGCTGTATAATAACGTTTTAAGCTGTATCCATATACATTTATATTATTTTTTCAATTTTATTCAGTAAAAGGGTTATATATATTATAATATAAAGTTTATATATGTTAAAAAAATTATATATATGTAAAGTTTTATATACAATATGAGTATTTAAGCACGTTTACATAGTCAATGTTGAAAAAAACTAATTTGAAAATATTTTTCTCAATTTTAAACGTTGAATCCTTTCTCACTACCACTTTTAGCTATGAAAAAACTTCAATTTATAATTCTTCAGGAGTGCGATTTGTTACCTAACCTGGTGAATAAAAACACGACTATTCCATTCTTTGCATATTAAACGGGAGTTTCGACAGGAATTCTTTTAATATTATAAAGGATTTGAAACATGATCTTTTTTCCTGTCAAAAGCATCGTGTTATGTCAATACACTAGGTTTTTTTTATTCAAGGTTCGCTTTTGGTGCAAAACAGCATACCAAGAAATGTTTTTAAAATGTTCATCATTCGTTTTTACATTATTTTAATAGTGTATTCCTTTAACATATTATTGTTGAATAATAGTATATCATGAAAAATACTAAGTAAAGAAATGTTTCTGAAAAAATTATGCAAATGATATCCTTGGAACGCCCGTGAATATAAATCCTATAACTAAAATGATTATGGATTAGCACTTCAGAGCATTCAAGAGAACTGTGCATTAACGAATACATTAATTTAAAATTCATCCTAAAGCCAATATACTGTAAGCAATCGAAATATTAAGATAATATTTAAATTCGCTAAATTTGGCAGTATAATCGACAAGGTGAATGGTATATAACATGTCACATTTTCCCAATACCTTTTGACGACCCACTAAGAACTTTAAACGATAACTGCCTATGAAGTTACTTCCGCAGAGTTTCAGCAGAAAAGGTAAGAATTTGAATTTAAAAGAAAAGCTAAATAATAAGGCTTAATTTTGATTAATTAAATGTAAAATATATTGTAATCAGTTATTTTGAGTCAGATTAGAGAAATTATACTGGCCCCTTTTTTCGAATTTGTCCTGCACCGATATCGACATTTGTCCTGCACTGCTTTCGCTTCTGAATGCACCATCACTCTTAGCCGGAATCTAATTTCAAACGGCCAAAACATTTAAAACTTCTATGCGATGGGAGCTTCAATACGATTGAACTCAATGAATCAAAAAAATAAACATAGAGCACTTTTTTCTGTATTCTTCTTTGAGGAGTTTTCTCTCTGCTACTGTCCCATTTGTAGACCTAATTTGAACAGGAATAAAAAATATGAAACTACTTATAATTTTTTATGCATGAAGTATTACGAATGGACCAACACAGTAAACCAAATTTCTCTTTTTAAAATAAATACCTCTCGATATAAGTAATATAAAGCGTTCAGTCTGCATTTAAATGCGAGATGATAAAGCTATTACCTTAAATCTTATCCTTTGCGATTTTAGACAATCATGTTCCCAAAGCACTGATTTTTCAATAGACCACAGACGACAAAGAAAGAAATCTCTTATTTGTGGAAAGAGTAATTTTAACGGACATTCAAACGTACTATTTGGTATATGTCTGTATAATAAAATTTTAAGCTGAACTCATAAAAATAGTCACTTAGAAATTTAATTCCATTAAATGGGAATATAATATAAATATTTGCCCACGTTCATATTGTTATAGAAGAGACAAACTAATTTGAAAATATTTTTTTCTTCAATTTATTTAGTTGAATCCTTTTTAGCTACCACTTTCAGCTGTAAAATAACACAAATTTATATTTCTCCAGGAATGATTCTTCTTGTCTCATCCGGTGAGCAAAACAGAATTATCACAATTATAGTGATAATATATCAGAAGGGAGTTTCATCAAGAACTCCTTTAATATAGTAAAAAAATAGAAGCGTTTTTTATTCTTCCTTTGCATAAACCATTTTGTTACGTTTCTGCCTTCGGTTTTGGTGTTCAAACTTCATTTAATATTACCGTTACTGAAGTAAAGAAATATGCGGAAAAAATTATGCACATAATATTCTCGGAACATTCGTGAATATGAATCCTATAACTAAAACGATGAAATGAATGGTTTTAGTTAGAGAATTGTAAAATTAGTCCTTTTTGGGTCAGATATTAATAGTAAATTATTAGCCTTATATCTCATACTTCTGTGTTACGAAGATATTTCTCTTTACCTATTGAGCAGGTGCAGTGTTGATAATAAAGAGTTTCAATGTTTATATTCTGTTTGTTTGGTCCTCAACATTTCAAAAACGATTATATTTATAAATGTAAAAAAGAAATTTGAAATGAAACTGGAACTTATTGTGCAAAACAACATACCAAGAAAAGTTTTTTCATCCATTCATCCGTTTTTACATTAATCGTATACTGTATTCTTTAAAATATAATTTTTCGAAAAAGTTGTATCCTAGAATAAAGTAAATTTTATGTACTATTGTAGACTTCAAATTCAACAGCGGTATCTTTCGCTATTTTTCTGCTGCACTTGCAGTTGTGAAAAATACATTGACTTATATTTCTTTGGAACTGCCAAATGTTTTCTCAGCAGAGTGGCTGATACGTGATCTTTGCTCGCATTTTACCAACCAAATGTTTTAACATCAGACCGTTAGCATAATCGGAAGTAACAAAGGTATCCGATAATGATCTAAATTTGATAAATCATCTTTTTCTTAATAAAACCGATGACGTTTTTATTAAATAAAAATAAATTATCACCAAGAGAGCATGAGTATAAATATTCAATCCATTAGTATCCTAAGAAAATTGGGAAATTGGTACAGATCATTAATCTTTTTTACAATATATAGATAGAAATATGGCAAATTATAGAAAAAAAAGAAAATATCACACATAAGGAATAAATAATTTTTATTAGTTGAACGCAGTTAGACATTTAAACACAGTTTTTAGAAACTAAGGATTTTGAACATCCCAGTGCTATTTGAAAGTGTGAATACATACAGCCTTACAAGTAGTTATCGTATTAATAAATTGAATCTTTTCTCTTTCTGTGTAGGAAACAAATTAGCATGGCATTTATGAGTTTACGGTATGAAGTTGTGTGAGATGGCATTAAAAATTGTTGTCCAGTGAATTTCGATCGTAATGATGGAGATAATGCAGTTACTCGTAAATATTTTAATCTTTAGTTTATTTCGCCTCTGTATTTGTTCTGCCAATTTTTTCTAGAAAACATAAAACACTGTATCATTATGAAAAATTTTGAAAATAATATTAACAATAAAAAAGTGAAAATGCAGCAAAAAATATATTTGTTTGTAAATCTTCTGAAAGCGTCGCATTATATGGGCTTAATTAAAAATCCGGTATCAAGAACCCCACATATGCTCTTTTATTGTAACGAACACAACTACTGGTTTTATAATGTTTTCTTTAGTTTCGTAATTATGTTTTCCTGTATCAACAGACTTTAATTTATGCGTTGCTGATAGGAGAAAAACAGTTTTATTTTTTCTTATTCGAAATATAGTAAAAGTATTGTAATCAGTGAATAATTACAGGGATTTTTCTTGTCTGTCATTTAAAACAATGACGCAAAAATGCATGGATCTAGATGGATGAAGTCTCTCATACTTAGTTAACACAAAATTTGCAAATTTCTGACATATTCGGAGCATTATCAATTCAGAGGAATTCTCTCGGCCTGCCAGTTCATGTACAAGTAAACTCGATATCTTCAAAATGTAAAGAGTTAAAAAAAATGTATCACAAAGGTTCAGCATCAACAGTAAACATTCGTATTAAATTTTGAAATAAATCTGTCCAAGAGTTAACCATGTCTCATGATCTAGAAAGCAATATTTCATGAGAAAAAAGAGTAGAAACCATTGAGATCCAGTATGTAATCTCATGATTCCAGTATGTAATCATGATATTTCCGCCCTTGCTTCAGTAAAAATGATGTATTCAAGTCTAAGCGAAACATTTCATAATTAATATTTGCCAATGCCGTGCGGAGCATTCGTGGTCTTAAAGAATAATGAGAATTTTAGACAAGGGAAGAGTAATTCAAACTGTATTGGAGAGGGTGCGAAAATAAATTCGTTGAGTTAACTCCAGCTTTTTCATTCTTTCTTTTAACTCTGCATTTTATGGTGAAATTTTTTCTAGCTTTGGTGTGGAATAGAAACAGAGAGTTCATTAACACATATTTCTTGAAATAGGTCTCTTTCTAGTATTGAACTATTATTCTCCAAATATTTTCAATTATGAAGAAATAATAAAAACAATTACTTCCCTGTTTTTGGTGAAGTATTACTTTCATCAACACAAGAAAATATACACAGATTTTTATGTTTAAAAAAAAGGGGGGGGTCATACAAGTTCTGGTGTAGTTTCTTTCCTTATATAAACACCAAAAATCCGGGTTTGGATTGTCCTTCCCAATTTCAGACCAAAGTCGGATATCCAGGATGACTCAAGAATTGGTTTTGTAGAACGATGATGGATAAATTGCATTGAAATGTAAAACATCCAAGTTCCACCGCATGAATTTGTGTCGATTTTGCATTAAAATTTCTCATTCATCTTCTTTAAATTCATTTTAGACAGAATTTTTACTCTGAATAGTTTATAATATTTAGGATTCTAAACTATTATCTACACATTATCAAAAGACAAGGAGAAGATGCGAAGTTTGATCCCACCCCTTTTCGACAAAACATGACACATTCGTTTTGGTTCATTTTACGTTGTAAGATGATGAAATCGTGCCCTTAGCTGGCATTTCTTAAATATTTAAAGCATTATTCAATATACTTCAAAACTAAACGAAAATCAAAACGATCAATCCCAGTTGATTTAGCTGGCTCGAAACTTCCTCGTTGGATAATTGCCTCCCAAAGCAGTGATCTTCAAATACGCCACAGATGACAAACAGGGAAATCTCTTATTTGTAGAAAGAACAAGTGTAAGGGAAATTAGAAAATATATATTTTTTATCGCTGTATAATAACGTTTTAAGCTGGATTCATATATATTTATATTATCTTTTCAATTTTATTCAGAAAAAGGGTTATATATATTATAATATAAAGGATATATATGTTAAAAAATATTATAGATATGTAAGGTTTTATATACAATATGAGTATTTAAGCACGTTTACATAGTCAAGGTTGAAAAAAACTTATTTGAAAATATTTTCTCAATTTTAAACGTTGAATCCTTTCTCACTACCACTTTCAGCTATGAAAAAACTTCAATTTTTATTTCTTCAGGAGTGAGGTTTATTATATAATCCGGTGAAGAAAAACACGATTATCATGATCTTTGCATATTAACCGGGGGTTTCGCCAGGAATTCCCTTAATATAATAAAGGATTTGACACATATTGTTTTATTCTATAAAAAGCATCGTGTTATGTCAATGTGCTAGGTTTTTTTTTTTTATTCTGGGTTCACTTTTAGTGCTAAACAGCATACCAAGAAATGTTTCTATAATGTTCATTCATTTTTACATTATTTTAATAGTGTATTCCTTTAAAATATTATTATTGAATAATAGTATATTATGGAAAATACGAAGTAAGGAAATGCGCTGAAAAAAATTATTCAAATTATATCCTCGGAACGTTCGTGAATATAAATCCTATAACTAAAATGATTATGGATTAGCAACAATTCGAGAGGTATACCAACTAGTCAATAAATTCAACAAGAAGTAAAGTGGAATGAATGTCTTAGTGTGTTCCTAAACCTGTTAGTTTCTTTCATTTTTCAAAATTAATATACAAAAATTCTATTTAATATCTACACAGTTTTAAAAACTCAACTCATAGAGGCGAGAATGTCAAAGTATTTTAGAGAGCAAAATGCAATTTGAGGGAAAAAACATTCGAACGGAGGATATTGTTATTATGAATTTCTCGTCCTCCATATAACTTTGTTGATAGAGTTTTAAAAGATTTGCGAGTGATTTTCGTGCATTAAAGGCTATGAAACGAAGGAATTTAAAGCCGTTGGATGCATACTGAGAGCAATTATTTTCGTTCAGCTGATTGTCCTGTCCTAATACTTACAATTATAAAAATAATACAACAATTCTTGCATTTTTCATGTATTTGATGTATTGTGTTCATCAATGCACTAATACATAGACTAACATACAGTCGACTACTACTACATAATCGAAATCTCCATGTTCTCCGTTCCTTGTTTGACCTTTGTAGAAAACATTTCAGATTTCTAAAGACCATAAACTGATTAATGTTCGGCTTATGGAGGATTAATAAGTAAATTAATTGCGAAATCTATAGGAGCGGAATTAACCCTGTAGAGGATCTTCGCAATTATAAGTCTCGCTCTATTTTTTACTTTCTCAAGTCCCAAAACCTGTTCAGGTGTCGTCATGCATAGTCAAGAAAAACAAAAGCAGCCACCTTGATTTATTCCACTGTCGCCCTTTGTATAAGAAAACTAAACATACTATTTTCAATCTAATAAGGTATACTGAAAAATATTATATCTAACATTTTCGTAAAGTATTGACTACATATTTAAAATTGTACGAACTACAAAATTTCCTAAGGTAACACTAATTTTTTTATGTCATGAGTAGATTTCCTAAGGAAACATTTCCCAAAATACAAACTTTGATTGTATCGGGATATATTTCACATTTTTTGTGATGTACTAGTTTTCATAACTAAATATGTAAGACAGAGTTATTCGCCTGACGCCAGTAATAGGACGTTTTATTTACTTTTATGACACTGAAAATATCTGTGAAGTTATAATCTACATGCTAATTTCGAAACCTACTTCATGTATGATAATATATTAAAACTTAAAATTTTTATGTGGAATTCGAATTTTTTTTGCAAAGAAATATGTACCTACATTGAAAGTTTCGTGTAAATTGCATCTGAACCTGAATCATCATGACGCTGAGCACATCAAAATTAAAAATTTGTTGTACAGACGAAAAAAAATCCTAATATATTTTAATTGCTTAGAAGAAATATGAATTTTATTGTTAAAATTAATATCTTACCGACAGAGAGTAGGATAAAATATTAACTGATTTTTTTTGAACTTTAATCTTACATATTATTATTCTAAATTTATATTGAAACATATATTCAAAAGCTATGAACTTCGCCTTATCCGTATACAGTGTACTCCGAGTATCCAGCAAATATGGTGGAAAGACTGGCCGAACAAGAAAAATGCCGAATAAGCAGGAGTTTTATGAATTCATTCCTTTCCGCACCAATACCAGAACACAAAGTTTTTATACCAAACTCAATGTTATAACATGCCTTTTCTGACTTCTTATTGAGTACTAAGCCCTATCTCAGCAGCGGCCCAGGGAATCATAAATGCAGTGGCATGTATTTAGTGGTAAAATAGAAGGTTCCGTACTGGTAGCTTTTATATGTTTATACACTGTATTACGCGTATCCAGAATTTATTATGTAAAAAGTAAGTTAAAGGATATAAACTGGTCGAATTTTAAAATAAATTCTGTAATGTCCAATTTAAATACAGGAAACATAAACAATACATTAACGTAAATCATAGGCATATTTCTTAAGAAAATTGGTTTAAACTGATTTTATTTTTTACTGATAAATGATTGCACAGTTGTGAAAAAGTAACTCTAAGAGAAGAGTCAAAACTTACAGTTTTTAGCTTTTGAACATATCTTTACGCCTCTTTGACGCCTTGCGTTCCCCATTTAATTAAGATGAGAGGAAACTAGGCTGAATAGCATGGAAGTCGGATAGTCGCGAATCGGATATTCAGGAGTATACTGTATACTATTAATAACATAGTTGCTTCTTATTCATAAACACACATGAAATGATATGTGCTTGTAACAGGCGGGGAACACGAACTACAGTATATCGTTCTAAATGTGTTATTCTATATATATTTAGACTCTTTTATTATTGCATTTCTTTAAGCAAACAAACAGGTTCTGAGAATATTAAAGCATTTGTGAAAAAAAAATGAATATGCTAGAGTTTCTAGTGTTTATTTTAAAATCATCAAATCAAAAGTCTTAATATTTTTCTTATTAATGCAGCTTTCTTTCATAAATTGAAAAATTGTTGATGCTGTATCTTTCTGGAGCCAATTTCTGGAATAAAGTACTCATACATGAATGCTTCCAAGATTTGAACTCTCATAATAATATATCCACGGCTAGTTAAAAATCAATCAAAATTACGTTAAATATCGAAATTGCACAACACGGGCAAAACGTTATACGTATATATTATGTTAACACAATTCTTAACTAATAGGGGTTTTGAGTTCTAGGTAATAGAATCGGTGAAAAACAAATTTTTTTCTAATATCATGTCCTGAGACCCTTGAAACAGGTAATCTTCTTATATAAAATCTAATGGATTGGAAAATGCGAGCAATTAAAACGGCCGAAAAATAATCGTAGCATGATAACGTTTTACATTTCGTTTAATAAATAATAATGATGATTGTGATAATATTTTTATTTTCCGTCGATCGTTATTCTTTGATTGCGATACAGCAATAACGTTTCTCATTAAATATTTTTTAATGCTTGTAGCACTCGTAATCATAATCATTTGAATAAAGCAATGATAAAGCAAAATTAAATCATCACTCATCTGGGATCATATCTGAAACCAGATCCCCATTATATAGTAAAATGAAAATTCCATTTGTCTCGTATAAGAAAATTAAGAAGCACTTTCCCCATTGCGATGTCACTTTCTTTCACAAAACAGAGATTCTGCAACTAGACGAAGGAGTTGAAATATTCTTAAATTAGCACAGAACATAAATTTAAAGAGTGACTTGAACTTCTAATTTAAAACTAGCTAATATGAAAAAGTATTCAATAATTTGTCTGTTTTTGGATTCATTTTAAACTTTAAAAATAGAATTTTTTTTTAAAAAAAAGGGGGCAGAACATAAAAACAACACTACTGTGTGTATTGTTTAGGCATGGACAAATTATAATTCTAAAATGTCTTTTCAATTTTAATCATCGAAACTTTTGTTATATTTTTTTCATTTTAAGCTTCAAAAAGACATTTGTTTATATTTCTTCAGAAATTCCACGTTATTAATCCCAGTGAAAACATATTTTGAAGATCAATAATATGTTGAATATAAAATTTTAATATAAACTTCTATTTAATAGTAATGGTTTTGAATATCTTATGAAAGGAGGGATAAGTCTGTATAAATTCTGATCATTGCGCTCGTTTATATAAACGTCTCGAATAAAAAAACAAAAATTAGTGATACCAAATAAATTGTCACTATACAGATATCCCTTTTTAAATAAGTGCCACGTTTAAAACTTCTTTACTAGGCACGCTTTTAAACGGGATTAGAAGGACAGATGGTGTGGTAGGGTTCCAAGCCGAATTTTTTTAATTCTGTCACTAAACAAAGGCAACTGAATAAATTTCAAATTTACAGAAGAAATAAATTAAAAACAAGATTCATCTCTAGTTGAGAACAGGGGTGCATGAAATGTCTTGATACTTACAATATTCTTCAAAATTTAATCTTTAAAATATAATTTTTTGAAAGATTGTAAATCAAAAATTTCTGCGTACTTTTATTGTTATTGACATGAAACATTAATACAAAACTTTATTTTCAGTTTTCATCATTGAATCGTTTGTTATTCGTTGTGGAATTAAACTGCAAAAAAAAAAATCATTTATATTTCTTTAGAAACGCAGTGGGTCTCTTGCTTTGAACTGAATTGCTTTCAAGAGTGTTGGTATTTTTTTTACAATTTTAAATATAAAATGACAATAAAGGTACAATTTTATATATAAAATGGAAATGTATTGCAAGTATCGAATCAGTAACATGATAGTATTGAAAGGGTTTAGGTTTCATTCCGCAATCAATATCTTAGGATAACAGTAACGTTGTCACTCTTTATATATTATTCGTCCTAGTAGCATGCGTGCGGGTATGAAGTGATTTAATAGAATCCCTTAATGAATCGCCCAACTTCACAATACCTCTCATCCAAAAATTAATACGGGACTAAAAGAATTTATTTTAATAAAAGGAACATTAATACTTGGAAATCATAGCAAAATCTAAAATAAGAGAAATCAATTGTGATACTAGTTAATTTCTGACAGTCTGATGCACGCTGTTAGTCATAAGAATTTGCATATGATTTGTACGCCTTCTTTCAAAATAAAATTCTTACTAATGACATAATGGTCGATCTCGTTGATAATTGTATATCAGTGTACATTCGCAATTTACGTCAACTTTCTATATAATGCGGTAATGATCTATATAAATGTTTTATGATTTCGAAGGATTTTGTTATATGAAACACCTAATCAAATTGTAAACGTTGTATAAAAGTAGAAGGCAGAATATTACTCTAAATATTCATACATTTGTTCGCTTAATTTTTATTTCAGTTATTGAAGCATTTTTTCGGAGGTAAAGCTATTGATTTATGGCATCTTTGCTATAACATATATATAAATAGAAATTTGAAAGCAGTTATAATTACAGGAAAGATCATTATATTATTCGTAATTATAATAGTTATTATTCAAATTCATATCTTTAAGAAGTAATTAAATTAATGATTGGAAATTTCTGTTAGAACCTTTTCAATTAAACGCACTTGGCATGAAAATGATATAGCATTTGTCAACCAGGACGAATCATTAACTTTGAAATCACAATGCTTCGTAAGATGAAGAAGACAATCCTTCAATCGGGGCTCCTTACCAATTTATAACTTTACTTTCAAATATTCAACGCTACACGAGCGAAAAAACGAATGTTTCGAATAGAATTTATCAAAATAAAACTAGATGTGGTTATTCTTTCGTTCCCTAAACTGAGATCCTGCACTAGATCCTTGACGACAGTGAAAGAATTAACTGATTATTAGAAAAAATGTTTTAATAGCTTTCAACTTATAGGTCATAACACCGTAGTAATGCTTAAATTAGCTTCGATGGTCTTTGTATTTTATTTTAAAATTTTAGTTTTTAAAAGGGTATATAATTAAATATTTATGCAGTTTTGTATTATTATGGATATGAAAAAATAATTTGAAAATAAATTTCTCAATTTTAATCGTTTTATTACTTTACGCTACCACTTTCAGCTGTAAAAATACATAAATTTATATTTCTTCGTGATTGTCATTGACTATCCTCCCCGGTGAATCTAGTAACTACTTGTACATGGTTTGTATAACTGGCGGGAGTTTCAATGGAATCTCATGTAATATGATTAAAAATTAGGAATACATTTCAATCTTTCGAAACACCTATGGATTTATGTTGATTGTCTCGGAGTAACTATTCTTATTTTTATATTCTGTTTATTTATAAAATAATAAGACGTGCGCAAGGGTTAAAGCATGTACGATATCCTCGTCATGATCATAAATATGACTCCTATAACTAAAAAAATGAAATGAATTGATGTAAAGTAAGCCCTTCTTACATCAGAATTTCTTTGAAAGTTATTTGCACTGGGTTTCAAACTTCTATGCCACTCGAAAGGTTTTATTTTGATCTATTTAATAAGCCGGTTCTAGTGGGTCCTTCGCTTCTAAATCTAACATTCCGCTGCTAGTCTTCGACACTTACATAACGTTTGGATCTATAGTTTAAAAGAAAAATTTAAGGAAGAAATTAAATGGTTTACAATAAAACTTGAACTTTTAATTAAAATCAACATATTGAAATAACGTTTAAAGCTATTCCTCCATCTTTACAATAAATTTCATTTGTCTCCATTAAAATATAATTTTTTTAAAAGATTTCCTCATTACAAATTGTCCGATTCAAAAAGCCTATTAAACCAAAATTGCCCGATTCACAAAATTCCGATTCTACAAATCCTTGTAGAATCGGAAACGTTTTTCCAATGTATATATATATATATATATATATATATATATATTAGATAGATAGATAGATATTAAAAAAAAACGTCTTAGAATTGAAATGAAACTTAATCCTTTAATACCGTTTTTTCTCCATTTGAAAGAAAAGACAATAACTTATATTTCTCCAAAAGTAAAGTGCTGTCTTTCCGGATGAGCTAATGAAATATTATTTTTGTAAGGGAATAAACAAAAATTTTCAATAATACGGTGAAAAATGAGAAATAATTTCAAAATTTTAATCTACAAAATCTACGAGTATAAGTTTGATTCGTCTGATCATTTTTTCTTAATTTCAACATTTTTATGTTCTTTGAGCAAAAAAATATAATGCCCATGCTAAATAAGTATTAACTGTTATCGCCGAATCCATGAGTATAAACTTTAAACCTATTTTTATCATTCGAAAAAGTGAAAAATTCGCTCGTATCTTAAAAAATAATTCTGTTCTAGAAATACAGAAATATTTCAGAATAACAGAGGAACGGAAAACAAATTGTGCAACAAAATTGCAAAATATATAATATTATTCATATCATACGTGTGCAAATTTTTCTTTATAATATGGAAATTGCTTAATTCATTGCATATAGATTACATATATCGAACTGCAACCGTTTGAGAAAAAATACGGTGCTTAAAAAAATCAGTCTCGCACTATCACAAATCGACACAATTATTTAACAACTCAGAAATAAAACTCAATTTTTAACATTTTGTTAGTTTTAATTTGAATAAAGTGGAAGCCAAAGCAACACTTGCTGCCTTTTGCAATCAGTTTGTTCACCTAGACTATTGCGTTTAGGAAGTTAAATATGAATATGGGATGCATGTTTTTATAACACATTTCACTTTGTAATTTGATAGGAGTGAAACACATGAATTCATTTAAAACAGTTTATTGCAAATTACAAAATGCATATACTACGAAATAAAACCGGAAGTGGAACTCCTACTAAGAATTGAATTATTGGCGTAGGCAAGTCGTAACGATTATGGCCTGAATTAGGGTTAATATATAGTCGCAAAAATTGCTATTCCTCGCCAAATGTAATCGCGATATTTTTTATTGTAACTTTAAAATCCGATTGTTAGCAATTCTAGTATACACAAAGGATTACAGATTTTTAGAGGGTTTTTTTTTTTTTTTTTTTTGACGAATTGCACCATTCTAAGGTGCTTGCCAGAAACTGTATATTATTACCACAGTTAACAATATTAAGCCTATTTCGGCACTTAATTGAACATTTTATTTTTAGCCTTTTTCAAGATTTCTTTTATATCGTCTTTTCTCTATAGTAAATATCTTATTTGATGACATAAGGAATTATCCCCGGAACACATCTAATAACATTTCGTAATCTGAGACAATCTGAAATTCGCATGATGCTTTGTTCAGATTTTACTGTTGCCATTCAACTATTAGTAATAATTTCGATTTCTGCGACATTTACGTTAGTTCCATATATATATATATATATATATATATATATATATATATATATATATATATTGTAATGTGATAGTATTGTTGAAATTCAGGGGACCAGTGGAAAAGTTTTCGATTATCGACGAATTCGAATTAAATATTATCTATTTAGCAAACCTCCAGTGTATAAATAACGGAATAAATTCTAAAATGAACGGGATGTGTCTCTGAAAGAAAGGTTACTTCAAATCCTCTAATTGCACTTATATATTATTGCTCCTGAAAGTTTAGCTTATAATTCATTTTAAAGAAGAAAGTTCTTGGCGATCTTGGAGATGGTATGAGGGTATTGCGAAATCTTAACTGTTTCATTGCCGTTGACAGACGTACATCCTTAAGAAGCTCTTAGAAACGACTGCAATAAACGATTCTTAAGAATCTTGAAAAAATTTACTTTTGTCCTGGGAATTCTGATAAATCAGTTCCGCATATCTTCGGAGTAGATATAACTTCTTTTATCCATCCCACTGTTGTGTTTGGAATGGATGGGAGGGTGGGGTTCATATTGTCAAGATTTAAAATTAGGTCCTATTTTTTAAAAAAAGTTTTCCATATCTGAGGTATTTAATTAAATATTTAAGCACTTTCGAGTTGTTCTGCATTTGAAAAAATAAATTATTTTTCTCAATGTTAATGTTTTTATCATTTCTCGCTACCACTTTCAGCAGTACAAAGATATCCATTTATATTTCTTCGGTTCTGTTATACTTCCTGGTGAATATAAACCTGTTCTATTGCAATAATATACACAGAATGGGGGTTTTTTCAGAATCACTTGTAATATATTTAACGATTAGAAATTTTTTCGAAATTTATGTCTTATCCATTTTCTATCTAATATTCGTCATTTCTATTTTCTGTTCGTTTCTGGAATATCATTCCTATAATTAAAAATATAAAATGACTTCTCTAAACAATAAATTCGTTTTTTTTAAAGTTATAAGGCAGTTCTTTATAGTTATAAGATAGTTACTATAGGATTTGTTAGCATTCCCGGTGATTAAAGTTAATATTGGACTCTTATATTATACGAATCGAGAGATTCGATAGGATCTCTCGTAATATGATTGAAGGTTAGAAACGCATTCCAATTTTTCTGTTATAGTTGTTATTTTATGTTAATGGTTTCGGATTCACTGTTCAAACTTCTTCTTATTTTCTGTTTACTTCTAATGTAATCAAAGAATATGCGGAAGAATGATTTTTATACTATTTCCTAGTAATACTCAAGAATATGATTCATTCAACTAAAAGAATTACAATAAATTGCTGTAAAGTAAATCAATCGTGAGTCAGAATTTAGGAAATTATTAACCTCACTTTCCTAACTTCTATGCCACGCAAGATGTTTTATCGTAATGAATTTAACAAGTCTTTTCTAATGAGTTCGTCAATTTCAAATTTACGATTCTGCCGCCAGTCCTTAACACTTAAAGAAAGTTCTGATTTACAGTTTTAAAAAAATTAGAAAGAAGAGAAAGGAAAGAAAAATATAGAATAAAACTTGAGCTTTTAGTTCGAAAGAACATAATAAAAAACAGTTTAAGCTATTCCTGATTTTTTTTCAATATTTTTTTTTAATTTTGTCCTTTATGAGATAATTTTTTTTTAAAAAATTCATCGTAAAAATATAGTTATATTCTTGGAATGTTGTAGAATAGGAAAAGTTTTTCTTATGTATATATATAAATATGTGTGCGTGTGTGTGTACATACAGTGGAATATGCTATTTAATATATATATATATATATATATATATATATATATTCAAATTTAATCCTTGAATGACGTGGAATTTGAATCCTTCAATACGGTTTTTACGCTATGATTTTTAGTTATGAAAAGTAATCTACTTACATTGCTTAAGAAATGAAAGAGCAATCTTCACGTATTTACAACCTATGTATTTTTATCTAACGGAATAAATAATAATTTCCAATACCTTAAAAAATATATAAAGAATTTCAAACTTTTAACGTAGAAACCTGACAAAAATAAGTTTGATTTTTCAAATCATATTGAATATTAATTTCAAAATTTTTATCTTGTTTTTGCAAAAAGTATAATGTTTATCTATACTTATATAAAGCTCAATGTGTGTGTGTGTTGGCACTCTACAGGCTAGACCGTTTGAGCTACAGCTACCAAATTTGGCACATACATACCTTGGAGGTCGGGAATGTGCACCTGGGATTCCTTTTGTTAAATATTTAATTAGAATTTTTATTATTAATTAAAATTTATCTTTCACGCCAAAAGGATCTTTTCATTTTCCCCAAAGCCAAATGAGTAAGGCTTCAGTTTTCTTTTCCCACACTAATGAGGCTAGGCATAACATTTTTCATAACATTTCAAACTATTCTGCTTATTTAAATTCTGTTTATTTCTGTTTATTTATTCTGTTTATTTCTGTTAAATGTTTGATACATTTAAAATTAAAAATTGTTAATTTATCTTTTTTGCAGTTTCATTTTGAAGTACTTTTGAATTAAAATAAAACCGAATAAAGGAATTACAGATTTCTAATCTGCATAGCGTTACCCCTACTGGAGTAGAAAAATCCAAGCATTTGCGTTACCATAACTGGCGTTGAAAATTCACTCATGCGCATTGTTGACAACTATTTGACAACTATTTTCAAGGGATGCGGACTTGATTTAAATTATTTTTAAGTACGTTACATGCTTTTGTAATTAAATTGTGTTTATGTTAGTTATATATTTTTTATATGCTTATAGTTTTAAGTACATCGTCTTTTAAGCAGTCTCTTTAAAACTGTTTTCGACCGATTATTTTACACGATTCTGTTTATTTTCTTAGTGTTTGATGCATTTAAAATTAAACATTGTTAATTAATCGATCTGCTCATGTTGAATCTGAGAAAATTTTGTTGACAAATTCTTGAGATATTACATACATAAATTAAGAAAGATATTCTTTAGTGCCCAGTAAGTTTGAACGTTCAGTGACTCTGTTTTCAGTAATCATTTTATAAAAAAATGCTTTGTTTCAATCAAAAATATCATTATATTAATTGCAGATTAATCCTTTCCATTTTAATTTAAAGCATAAATTCTACGGGAGCTAACAGAAAATTATAAGGATACATATTACTTTATGATTGAAGGCCTTTATAATATTATGAGTGAATTACATGACTATCAAAATTGGAAGTTTGAAAATATTTTGATGAACAAGCTATTGTAGTAGGAGTTGCAAAAAATATTTAATTATTAAAATTTTAACAAACATTAAAATTGGCGAACCGGCTGGTCTCCAAAGGCGACTAGTACTTAATAAGTATCAAATATCCTCCCAGATCCGATGAGTATAAATATCAAACCTATTTGTAAAATTCAAAAAAGGGAAAATATAACTTGTATCGTCAAAAAAAACGTATTGTACGGACATAGAAATATTTCAAAATAACAGAAAAACGATAAATAAATAGTGCAACAAAATGTCGAAATAAATGACATTGTTTATGTCAAACGTGTACATTTTTTCTTTTATAATATGAGAATTATTTAATTCATTGCTTATATATTAAATACATCGAAATGCTATAAAGTCTTCGATGGAACTACGGTGCTTAAAAGAACGGGTCTCAAGCTTTCACAGAAGGACACATTCATTTAACACACAAAAACGACTCTGAAGTAAAAATCATTTTTTAATAATTTATTCGCTTTAATTTCAATCAATCAAATCAAATTTTATTCCTTAACTATATTTTAGTATTGCTGAAAATCATGCGAACTGAGAGAAACAAAGTAAATTGCCGTCGAAATCGAATTAAAATTGTTCGATTTAGGCAACCTCCACTATGAAAATAACGGAATTAATTTCAAACTGTCCAATATGTATCACAGAGAGTAGGAATATTTCAAATCTTCTAATTGCACTTACACATTACTGTTCCTCAAATCGTAGTTCATAACTCATTTTAAAGAAGATTTTTGGCTCCCTTCCCTAGGGAATGGAAAACGAATGGTTAACGATTTTTTTGATTATGACATTATGCACCTGCTTAAGAAAGCTCAAAGGAAACTCTTAGAAACTTCTGCAATAGATACTTCTATGGAATCTTAAAGAATGTGCTTCAGTTCTTGGAGTTCCGATAATTCAGTTTATTGTAGAACTTCGTATTAGATAGAACCAATTTTATCCATCCCATTGTTGTGTTTGGAATGGGTGGGGTGGGGTGGGGGGGGGGTTATTTTGTCATATAGTCAAGATTTAAAATTACAAGGTTCATCCACATTTACTTCATGTTAGCTTCAAAGTATGGTATTAATCAGAATAAATTAAAATATATATTATTGTCCAAATTTAAGAGTACAAGATTCTTTGTACTTGATTTCGGAACTTGTATTCGATAAAATTTCACAATTAAAAAATTGGAACTAGGTTGCTTCTGAAAACGGATGGTCTGAAAGTTGAATATGTTTGGTATTTAACTCTCCAAATGTCTAAATCGTGATTTGATACAGATAAAGAATTATAATTTTTCGTTCTTTGGCATGATTTTGGAATATCTGGTGAAAAAAATGCCCTTTTCCCTCTTTTTAGTCCTAAATGAAGTATATTTATAGTTTAATTTTTATCTCATATATTTCAAGGAAATCTATCATGTTTCATATTTAATTTTCAAATGAAACTCGAAAACAAACTTTGACCAAATCTCATTACAATTTTTTAATTTAAAATTTTCAATTCTGCTGGTTATAAAAGTGTGCAATTATTGTACAGAAAACTATGTATACAGCTTTATCTGTGCATACGAGAAAGAAAAACTTTCTCATCCTTTTTCCGAATATTAATTCTTTGAACAGTGTTTTGATTTTTCGAAAGCTCAAAAATTATAATTATTTCCAAAATAATTGGAAAGCCCTTTAGAAGTAGATACAATTCCATGTCAAAAAATAATCAACTGTGAAGCTCTGCAACCTTCGAGATTGACAAAAAGCTCGAAATTTCAAGATCGAAATCAGAATTTACGTTAAAGGGAAATAGGTATTGTATATCTTTTAATCTAATTTTTTGTATATTAAACAACTCTTAAATTCGAATTTTTTACCAATTTAAGGCCTTTCTTTCAAATCTGTATATCTAAGATAACCCTTAAATTGGAATATGCTACGAGTTTAAAGTTTTTCTTTCAAATCTTCAACTCTGCACGAGGACCAAAATAATTGATCCCCAATGATTTAACCAGAATAAAGCTAGATGTGGGTTATTCTACGTTCCTTAAATCGAGATCCTGTCACTAGAACAATGGCGACTATGAATGAATTCACTTATTTCTGGAAAGAACAATTTAATGGACAATCGAACTTTTAGGTGAAAATAAAGTAGCAAAGTTTAAATTTCCTTCGGCAGTCTTTCTGTTATTTTTATATAAAATTTTAATCATTAATAGTGCACATAATATAAATATTTAAAGCTTTTTTATATATTTAGGCAAACAAAAAGATAATTCGAAAATATTTTTCCCACTTTTAATCGTTGCTTCATTTCGCGCTAAGACTTCCATGTGTAAAATGGCATCAATTTATATTTCTTCGAGACCAACGAAAATTTTTCCCCCCGGTGACCCAAAATAATCACTTGTACCTACTTGTCGTATACCATTCGAGCGATTCAGTAGAATTTCATGTGATGTGTTTAAAAATTAGAAATTCAAATAATTCATTCGCCATATATGTCATTTTATATTAATCGTTTCGGTAAAACTGGTCTAAATTCTGTTTATTTTTGAAGTAACGTAAGATGCGGAAGAAAAATGTGTATAACTTATATGAAATTTATCGTATACAAAAATTTACAAGAAATATATTTATATATTAAAAAGTAGTTCAAAAATTGCTTTGCAATTTTAATAATTGGATATTTTGTTATCGTTACCACTTTAGGCTGCAAAAATATATTCATTTATATTTTTTCAGAAATTTGCAGTCATTCATCTCGGGAATGCTTATTTTTGCTTTGGGGTCAGTCATATATAGAAGGGGAGTTTTAATAGAGACTCCTATATAGTGAAAAATTATGAAGGATCTATAATGCTGATGAGATAACATAGAGCCATCATACGATTTATTGACATGAAGTTAATAATGAAATACTTATTTCTTCGGTCATTTCGTTTTTAAATGTTTATGTTATGAAAAATTATTCAATTTGTATAAACACTGTTCACAGCGAGCATTAATATAAAATTCTTAATTAAAATAATGAAAATTATGACTGTAAAATATAAACATAATCGATATTTCTTTTTAAACCAGTAATATAAATGAAAAATTTCACTATGCACGCTTCTAAAGGGGGACATAAAAAAAGAATTCATTTTATTTCGTTCCCAAGTTCGATCCAGATCTTGTTAAATCTTAATGGATTTAACAAGACGGTGCTAGTGAGTCCTTCTCTTCCAAAGCTGAGATTCTGTTGCTAGTCCTTAACACTTAAAAAAAATTCTGTTTCATAGTTAACAAAATGAAAGAAAAAATGAAGAATAAAAAAATACAGAGAAAAAAACAAATTTAAAATAAAACTTCCGTCTTCAGTTTGAAACAACGTACAGGAATAAAAGTTTAATCGTTTTATCCATGTTTAAAATAATTTTTAATGTTGCCTCTTAAAATTAATTATTTAAAGGATTTGATCATAAAAATAGTTGCATTTTTCGATTGATGTAGATTTAAAAAAATGTTTGGCGCTGCATGGCCAGACATGGGTCTTGTGCCAACTAACTAACTCTACTGATGTAGAATCGAAAAACTATTTCATATATATATATATATATATATATATATATATATATATATATATATATATATATATATATATATATATATATATATATATATATATAAAATAACGCATCAAAGTTTAAATTTGATTCTGTGATCTTTATATATATTTTTTAAAATATTAGTCATTAAAAATATATATAATTAAGTATTTAATCACTTTTTATTGTTATGCATATAAAATTAATAATATGAAATATTTTTATCAATTTCTATCATATCGTCATTTCTTACTACCACTTTCAGCTGTAAAAAGACATCAATTTATATTTCTTAAGGAACAGCGTTGACTAAATATCCCGGTGAATATGCTTTAAGTATACTTATCGTGTACTAATCGGGAGATTCAATAGAATCTCCCTTAACATGATTAATATTAAGAAATTCCTTGAAGTTTATGGCATAACCTTCGATTTATGGTAATCGTCTTGTTTTAATTTTTTTTTCTGTTTATTCATGAAGTAACGTAACGTGTATTCTTTAGCCTCATACTTGATCCTTTATACTTGATTTCGATCAAATTTTACAATTAAAAAATTGGAAGTAGGTTGTTTCAAAAAAAGGATGGTCTGAAAGTTGAATATGTTTTGTATATATCTCTCCAAATGTCTAAATCCTGATTTGATACAGATAAAGAATTATAATTTCACGTTCTTTGGCATGATTTTGGAATATCTGGTGAAAAAAAGGCCCTTTTCCCTCTTTTTAGTCCTAAATGAAGTATATTTATAGTTTAATTTTTATCTCATATATTTCAACGAAATCTATGGTGTTTCATATTTAATTTTCAAATTAAACTCAAAAACAAACTTTGCCCAAATTTCATTACAATTTTTTAATTTAAAACTTCCAATTCTACTGGTTATAAAAGTGTGCAATTATAGTAATTAAAACTATGTATACAGATTTATCTGTACATACGAGAAAGAAAAACTTTCTTATCCTTTTTCCCGAATATTAATTCTTTGAACAGTGTTTTGTTTTTTCGAAAGCGCAAAAATTATAATTATTTTCAAAATAATTGGAAAGCCCATTAGAAGTGGATACAATTCTCTGTCAAAAAATAACCAACTGTGAAGCTCTGCAACCTTCGAGATTGACAAAAAGCTTGAAATTTCAAGATCGAAATCAGATTTTACGTTAAAGAGAAATATGTATTGTATATCTTTTAATCTTTTTGTATCTTAAACAACCCTTAAATTAGAATTAGTTACCAATTTAAAGCCTTTCTTTCAAATCTGTGTATCTAAAACAACCCTTAAATTGGAATATGCTACCAGTTTAAAGATTTTCCTTCAAATCTTCAACATTGCACGAAGGCCAAAATAATTGATCCCCATAGATTTAACCAGAAAAAAGCTAGATGTGGGTTATTCTAGGTTCCTTAAATCGAGATCCTGTCACTACATCATTGGAGACCATGAAATAATACACGTATTTCTGGAAAAAACAATTTAATAGACAACCGAACTTGTAAGTTAAAATAACGTAGCAAAGTTTAAATCTGATTCGGCGGTTTTTGTATTATTTTTATATAAAATTTAATCGTTAATAGGGCATATAATATAAATATTTACAAACATTTTTATAAATTTGTTCGTACAAAAAATAATTCGAAAATATTTTTCCCACTTTTAATCGTTGCATCATTTCGCGCTACCACTTCCAGGTGTAAAATGACATCAATTTATATTTCTTCAGGAAGAGCAATTGTTTCCCCCCCTCGGTGACCCAAAATAATCATTTGTACCTACTTGTCGTATACCATTCGGGTAATTCAGCAGAATTACCTATGATGCGTTGTAAGATTAGAAATGCACGGAATTCTTTCGCCATATATATTATTATATAATAATCGTTTCGGTAAAATTGTTCTAAATTCTGTTTATTTTTGAAGTAACGAAAAATGCGAAAAAAAATGTGTATCAGTTATATGTAATTTATCGTATACAAAAATTTACAAGAAATATATTTATATATGAAAAAGTAGATCGAAAATTGCTTTGCAATTTTATTTATTGGATCTTTTGTTATCGTTACCACTTTAGGCTGCAAAAATATTTTCATTTATATTTTTTCAGAAATTCGCAGTCGTTCATCTCGGGAATGCTTATTTTTGCTTTGGGATCAGTAATATATAGAAGGGGAGTTTTAATAGATTCTCCTATATAGTGAAAAATTATGAATTATCTATAATGCTGATCAGATAATATAGAGCCATCATACGATTTATTGACATGAAGTTAATAATGAAATACTTATTTCTTCGGTCATTTCGTTTTTAAATGTTTATGTTATGAAAAATTATTCAATTTGTATAAACACTGTTGATAGCGAGCATTAATATAAAATTCTTAATTAAAATAATGAAAATTATGACTGTAAATTAAAAACATAATAGATATTTCTTTTTAAACCTGGAAAATAATTGTAACACTTCAGTATGCACACTTCTAAAGAGGAACATAAAAAAGGAGCCCATTTTATTTTGTTCCCAAGTTCGATCGAGATCTTGTTAAATCTTAATGGATTTAACAAGCCGGTGAAGCTAGTGAGTCCTTTTTTCCAAATCTGAGATTCTGTTGCTAGTCCTTAACACTTAAAAAAAATTCTGATTCATAATTAACAAAATGAAAGAAAGACAGAATCAGAAGAAAAAACAAATTTAAAATAAGACTTCAGTCTTCAATTTGAAACAACGTGCAGAACTAAAAGTTTAATCGTTTTATCCATGTTTAAAATAATTTTTAATGTTGCCTCTTAAAATCAATTCTTTAAAGGATTTCATCAGAAAAAATAGTTACATTTTTCGACTGATGTATATTCAATTATATGTTTGGCGCAGCATGGCCAGACATGGCTCTTGTGCCACAAAATGCTAACTAACTAACTCTACTGATGTAGAATCGAAAAACTAATATATAAATAGTGAAATATTATGTATTATTAATTCTTTAAATATATATTTTTAAAATATTAGTCATTAAAAATGTTCTAATTAATTAATTAATCACTTTTTTATTGTTATGGATATGAAATTAATTATATAAAATATTTTTATCAATTTCTATGGTATCGTCATTTCTTACTACCACTTTCAGCTGTAAAAAGACATCAATTTATATTTCTTAAGGAATAGCGTTGACTATGTATCCCGGTGAATATATCTTAAGTACTCTTAGCGTGTACTAATCGGGAGATTCAACAGAATCTCCCTTAATATGATTTATAATGAGAAATCCATTGGAGTTTCCTGTCATAACCTTCGGTTTATGTTAATAGTCAAACTTTAAATATGCATTTTTTAAGAAGTACCGTAACGTGTTTTTTATTTTCATATCGCTTATGAATATCATTCTTATAATTAAAAAATGAATTGAATTTGCTGTAAAATTATTCGGTTTTGAACCAAAATTTCTTCGGAAATTATTAGTCCCCCCTTCCAAACTACTATACCCCTAGAAATTTAAATCTTAATGGATTTAACAGGCTGATACTAGTGTTTGTTTGTTTCAAAGCTGGGATTCTGCCGTTTTAATCTGTTTATCTATCTTTACAGTTTTTTTTTAATAATGCCTCTATAAAGGTAATTCTTTAAAAGATTTCAACATAAAAAAATTTCCGTTCTTCGACTAATGTAGAACTATATATATATGTAATGATATTTTAAACTCTTAATTTAATCCAAATTAATTTCCAAAACTTTATCTTAATTTACCCCAAAGTAAGAAATTTTCTTATTTCGTGATCTAATTCCACTTTCGGTTTAATTAATCCCTTTGTAAAAATAATGCGCCATCAATACTATATCTCAAATGAAAGTGATACTTTTGCCCTTATCAGATGTCAAAACATGGCGCTTGGCCGGAAATACTATGTTATATAAGACTAGTGATCATTTGTTCGTCCCTCTTTACCTTTTCTTACTTCTGCTTTTGTGCCGCGCTGCGTCTTTTTGTTAATTATTATGCTTTCACGAAATGGATATTAAAACGAAATTAAAAATATAACATGTCTCTTCAATGTCTTCAAATCTGCACTCTGCTTCAACCAAAATAATGTTACATATTATTTAGCCGGCAGGATTCGAAAAGCATTACATATACTAACACACATATAAAGAGAGAGAGAGGGAGAGAGAGTAAAGTCAAACTTCGATTCATCTCAAAGAATATATAAAGTACGTTCTCAAATAAAATGTAGAATAAAATATAAGTATTAGTATAATAATATAATAAAATATAAATATAACAAAGTACCATTTGGCCTTTGCAACAGCCCAAGTATTTTCAAAGATACATTAAAAATGTGTTCCGTGATCCCCTTAAAGAAGGAATTGTTATTATCTTTATGGATGACATCATTATATCCAGTTCCAATGAGTTGGAAGGTATACAGCGCTTAGCCATGGTATTAAAAACAGCATCCGAATACGGATTGGAGATAAATTTGAAGAAATGCAAATTCTTAAAATAAAAAATTTACTTCCTTGGCTATATAATAGAAAACGGTAAAATCAGCGTTTCATAGGATAAAACCGCCGCTGTTCAAAATTTTCCACAGCCCAAAAATTTCAAATAAATTCAAAGTTTTTTCGGACCCACTGGCTACTTCCGAAAATTGATCAAAGATTACACACGCCAAGCCATTAAGCGACTTACTTCTTGCCAACACAATATTCTATTTTGGTACCGAACTACAATGAGCATTCATAACTTCAAAGCAAAAGCTTTCTTAAAATCCTGTATTGCATATTTACAGACAGGGTGCAGAATTAGAAATGCACACTGACGCAAACAAATTTGGCTATGGCGCAATTCTCTTGCAGTGATCTGATGATAATAATTTTCACCCAATTATCTACATGAGTAAAAAAAAAACATCCCCCCAAGAAGAAACTTACTCAAGTTATGAACTTGATGTTTTGGCGATTATTGAAGCTTGAAAAAAATTCAGTAAATATTTGATAGGCACTAAGTTTAAAATTGTAACAGACTGTTTAGCATTTCAAAAAACTATGAAAAAAGCACAGCTGCCACCCAAAATTGCTAGCTGGGCTTTGTTTTTGGAAGATTTTCATTATGAAATTGTACATCGCCCAGGTAAGCAAATGAAGCATGTAGATTATTGAAGCCGATATCTTATTATGATGATAACACATGATGACTTGACTTCTAAAATCGTCCACTGCCAAAATGATTCCATTAAACTACATTTGGTAAAAAAACAAACAAATTAAAGACTTTATTCTGAAGAATAACATATTGTATAAAATTGTAAACGATTCTGATCTCCTAATGGTCGCTCAACAAATTCAAGCCGAAGTCGTTAAAAATTTCCACTCTAAAGGACACTTCGGTATAAATAAAACAGAAAATAGTCTTAAACGAAGCTTTTATTTCCCAAATATGCGTAAATGCGTAAAAGATAGATCGAATTGCATTCAATGTATTCTTGGGAACAGAAAGCGAGGTAAAAGTGAAGGATTATTAAACCCCAATCCAAAGACGACGTATCTTTCAGTACATACCACGTTGACTTTTTAGAACCTCTGCCTTCGACTAATAAAAAAAACAACCACATTCTTGCAGTAGTCGACGCATTCACAAAATTTACTTGGATTTATTCTGTTAAATCTACATCTTCACAAAATGCCATAGAGTAATTAACAAAAAAGAAAAAAAAACCAAGAAATAACATTCGGAAAACCAAATCGGATCATAACAGATAAAGGCAATGCATTCACATCTAAAGAGTTTCAAAAATATTGTGAAACCGAAATAATTCAACATTTAAGTATTACAAACCGAATTCCCTCCGGTAATGGACAAGTGAAAAAAAATCATGATACAATTATTCAAGTTTTAGCCAAACTTTCTATTGATGACCCCATCAAATGGTTCAAATTCATTCCCACAGTACAAAAGACTCTTAACTCTACAGTTTCAAGGAGTTTACAAAAAACACCTTTTGAGCTTTTAACATTTGTAAAGCTTAGAACCAAGCAAGATTTACACATCCTTGAGCTTCTCGAACAGGACAGCATCAACTCTTTTATCGTGAGAATATCCGGGATGAAGCCAAAAATAACATCAAAAAAATTCAAGAGGAGAAACAACGTACTTACAATAAGAACCGGAAAACTGCTCATCAGTATAAGACAGGTGACTTGGTGACAATACATAGAACCCAGTTTGGAACTGGCTCAAAACTGCGACCTAAATTTTTTAGCCCCTATGAAATGCAACAAGTCAAGCCTAATGATCGCAATGATGTTAAAACCGTTGGTCATCACGATGCGCCAAACTTCACCTGCACTGTAGCCGACATGAAAATATGGTATAGAAACACTTGAGACACCAACTTACTGAACTAAACAAGAAACAGTTGTGTTTTTTTCTCCCTTTTATTGTCTACGTACTTTGTCTGTTTTTTTTTTTTTTTTTTTTTTTTAGATTTTTCTTCAGATTCCCTCTCCGCTGTGACTTTTTGGAAGTGTCAGGACGGCCTGTAGTATGAGTCCCTAGGTTACTCTCTCACCCGTGATTGCAGATGACAGTAATGTTCCGCTTAGACGAAGAAGCAGGCAAGCAAGGCAAACGAAAAAAGGAGACGCTTGGAGCGGGAGAGTGTGAGCGTCGATGTTAAAGGATAACAGTCATTCTATGTTCGCCTAAACTGCAACCAACCCTATACTTTTAATCTTTTGCTTAATGTTCGTGTAGTCCTGCGTTCGTCTATTAAAAACACTTAATGGAAAATTCTCGTCTATTAATGGAAAAAGGCAAACGTGTAGTCGTCTTTCGATTGGGAACACTATCCTACATATATATATATATATATATATATATATATATATATATATATATATATATATATATATATATATATATATATATATATAGAGAGAGAGAGAGAGAGAGAGAGAGAGAGAGAGAGAGAGAGAGAGTGAGAGAAAAAAATTTGAGTTAGTTTATTTAATCTTGCTTCGAAACTTCGAAAGAAGTTTTGACACACCCCTTTGAAAAATGATCAAATGAGGAGGAAAACACCTGAATTGGTTTCGATGTTTGGGAAGTAAAAGTTCTATTAAAACTTACATCAACTAATGTCCGCTTTAATGTTTACTCCCTTCCTCTTGTTTGCCCGATCAATTTCATCATCAATTCTCTATAGGACAAATATTTACTCCAAAAACTTATGTCCTTTAGAATTCTGAACTTTTTTCTACACAGATCCAGAATAGAAGGGAAAAGATGGATACCTCACTTTGTCCTCCTTTTTCGCTAAAAGGCGAAACACTCACTGTGGAATCACTCTGCGTTATAAAATGACAAAGACGGCCCTTGAATTGGGACCTCTTACTGATCTTTAAGATATTCAACGTTACACGAGAGATAAAACAATTGATCCAAATAGATTTAAACAGCATAAAACTAGATGTGGTTTATTCTTCGTTGTATAAACCGAGATCCTGTCACTTTATCGTTAACGACAATGCAAAAAATTTGTCTTATTTTGTTAAGGGAAATCGAATGGACATTCGAAATTGTGGATCAAAATAGCATAGATATGTTTAAATTTGATTCGGTAGTCTCTGTCCTATTTTTTAAAAATTTTACTCATCAATTAAATATTGAAGCACTTTTGTGCTGTTATGGTTAAGAAAAAATAAACTGGAAATATATTTCACAATTTTAATCGTTGCACTATTTTACACTACCACTTTCAGCTGTAAAAAAACATCAATTTATATTTATTATGGAGTGTTTGTTGTCCTTCCCGTTGATCTAAAATCAATTTGCGCATTTTTTTTAATATATACTAAGCGAGGTTTCAATAGAATCTCTCGTGATGTGGTTAAAATTTGGAGATCTTTTCGAATTATCTGTCGTATCCATTGATTTACGTTAATCGTGTGGATGTAACTATTCAAATTTCTTTTTATTTTCTGTTCATTTCTGAATTCATTAAACGTGCAAAATTACCATGTGTGCATGATGTCTTCGTAACTCTCAACCATTCTTGAGTCGGTATTTCATCGCAAACTATTAGCCTCACCCCACCCCCTTTCGAAACTGCAGTGCCACGCAAAATGTTTTATCTTAATAGGTTTAACAAGCCGGTTCTAGTGAACCCGTTGAATTCATTCTATGATTCTGCGCGAATACTTAACACTTACAAAAAGTTTACGATAAAACTTGTCCTTTTAGTTCAAAACAACAACGTATTAAAAATTACGTTTTAAGCTTTTCCTCCATATTTACAATATTTTTTAATTTTTGTGTCTCTGAAAATAATTGTTGTATATATATATAATAACCGATCTTTCACATTAACTCTAACATATGAATTCTTCCAAGATTTATAAGCTACTTACAGCATATTCACAGTCGTTTAAAATATTATTCTAAATATCGAAATTAGTATGACAAAGTAGGTAAATCGTTATATGCATATACTACAGTGGCTCCCAAAAGTGTTCGTACACTAAAGAAATTTGCAGAAATTGTGTTCTATATTTCTTAATAAAGCATTTTATTAGTTGGTTTTTTTTAATTAGCATCGTTAAATAGTTCTTAATAAAACTGATCAAATATTTTTATAAAAAATCAAGTAGTATTGTTCTAAAAAATAAATAAATAAAAGATGTCACAAAATTAGATCACAAAAGTTTTCGTACATCCAAACATTATTTATTTAAATTCATCATAAAAATATCTTTTGCGGCTTATTTTTCTTCTAATTGAAAAATACACTAAAATCGTTTGATTTCAGTATTTAATATCACAATTATTTATTCTATTTACTTTATTCTTAGATATGACGCGCATTCGTAAAGAAACGAGTTTAGACGTACGAAAATTAATTATATTTCATTTTAAAGCTGGAAAATCAATTAGAGGCATTGCAACTATAACTAATCTACCTCATTCAACGGTGCAAAGCATGATAAAACGTTACAGAGAGCGAAAAAGGATTGCAAACAAGCCTCGTAATGGTCACCCTCAAATTCTGTCAGCTAGAAGTCAAAGAAATATTGTGAGTAAATTTCTAAAAAATCCACGTCTGAGTGCAATAAAGTTTACTTCACAATATAATGAATCAAATGGAACTTCTATTTCCTGTGAAACTATTTGTAGAATTCTTCGGAATGCTGGTATGCATGGCTGCTCTGCACGAAGAAAATTTTTTGTAAGTCAGAAGAACAGAATTGCTAGGCTTAAATTTGCCAAATCTATGATAAACCAGCCAGAGAGCTATTGGAATCGTGTCTTATTTGCAGATGAAAGTAAGTTTAACATCTTTGGGTCGGATGGGAGAATCATTGTATGGAGAGAAAAAAAAGAAGAACTTAATCCCAAGAATTTAGTTGGAACAGTAAAACATGGCAGTGGAGGTGTCATGTCAGTGGATGGAGTAGGCAATTTAGTATTCATTGATGGTATAATAAATCATAGAGTTTATATAAATATTCTCAATAATAATTTAAAAGTGTCAGCACAAAAATTGGGCATTTTAAACAACTTTGTGCATTACCAAGACAGCGATCCTAAGCACACGGCCATGAATGTTCGTCTTTTTTGCCTCTGTCATTGCCCTCAAACCCTTAAAACACCAGCTAAATCACCGGATTTAAACCCTATAGAACATATTTGGAAAGAATTAGAGGTGAGAATAAGAAGTCACGACATTAAATCGAAAATTCAACTGAAAGCAGTAATGATCGAAGAATGGAACAAGATCGGTGCAGAAGTAACCGACCGTTTAGTTAAATCTATGCCCAAACGTTTAAAAGCAGTTATAAAGAATAAAGGATATCCAACTAAAAATTAAAATTTAGAAAAATTTAGAAAATTTCATATTTAGTGATGTTTTTTAAAGTGTATGATCACTTTTGTGTCCTATTTTTGAGCAATTTTATTTACTGTCATTTTAAAAAAAATAATTTGCATCGTAATTAAAATTTATTCTTCACTGCTTTATTAAGAACTGTAAAAATATGCTATGAAAAAATTTTCATGTAAAAATAAGAATATATAATGGTAAATAATGAGGTTTTTAATTGATTCTTGTTGGTGTACGAACACTTTTGGGAGACACTGTATATCAATACACTTTTTAATTTGAGGGGTTTTATGTTCCACGGACCATGATCGGAATTTTCCGTAAGTCGCATCATGAGAAACATTGCAATATTTAGTCTTATATAATTTATAAAGAAAAGCAAATTCTCTCAGTCGACATTCCTTCTCACACGACTCTCACATTCAAATTATACCACGTGACTGTCAAACCCATTCGTCTCGAGGCAAATTAAAAATCAACGCGCCCTTTGTGGTATATTTTTCATTCATAGGGATTATATTCAGAAAGTCACCAAGGGAATTAAAGAAATTTCAAAATTACTCGCAAAAAGAAATATAAAATGCAACTCGATGCTTGGAGTCAAAATGGAATAACAGGATAAAATGTTCAGCAATTCAACCATCTTTACATTGAGTAAGAATCGATTTAAAATGCAATTTTTTTAAAATAATGTAATGATAAGAAATGTTTGCGCATTTGCATTATTTAAACATGAAAAGGTCACATTTGAAAACCGATTTTTAAATGAAGAAAAACGATTTTCCAGAAAGGCTGGATCTTCCTCTTATTCAAAAAAACCAACAAATATTTTGAAATTTATCTGTTGGGACTGATTCGTCTAGCAGCTGAAGGCTTAGGGCGACGAGATGCCAATTTATTAACAAGTGAATGTATATTTGAATTTCTGTTAAATGAGCTAAATAATTTAAACACTGAAATAAGATTGAAATTATTATATGATTTAGAAGAATGAATTCAAGAAAGAAGACAAGCAGAATTAGCAACTATTTTGCTGTATTTGCAAAATCTACAAAACATTTCTAGTTTGGTGAAAAAATCTAATGCTAAAGCAATTTAAAACCGATTTTCAAAAAGTCGGTTTTTGTATAAACACTAGTGGGAACTAAAAGTAACACTTTTTCATTAATGATGAACACAAAAGGAATATGCACCTAAAATTGTAATGCTAGATTCATTACATATTTAACATTTCAAAAATCTTTTTAAGTATTTATTGAGATTATGAATGATAGAATATATGTGGAATTTTGGTTCTTATACTGTGTTTACATCAGGTGGTATTTAACGTTTTCTGCTAAATGGTCTTTTCCAATTTAAATTTTCTATGGAAGTTGATAATAATTCCCTTTTTATGATACTTTAAAGACATTTCTATTTTTACAATTTACATACATTGACACATGATACAAGTCAAAATTTTACAATAAAAATTTCTGGTGAATGATTGGTTCTCTGCCACAAAACTATATTTAAAAATACTGTAAGAATCTGAACAGCATCTGATATTGAATTGTCACTGGGAAGAAAATGATAATTTTATGGCAAGAGCAATAGAAATAAAATTTGCTATCGCTTTTGTTGTTTAAAAGAACTAGTAATTTTAGTATTTAAATAATTATATAGGGTGAAAAATTAACTTTTTTCGTTTATTTTATTTCACAAACTCTTTATCAATATATACTAATACCATTGCTTAATACTTGTAAAAGGACGTAAAATGTTAAATCATTTTATTCTATGAGCATATATAGTGTATCGGGCTCATTGATAAAGCAAACAAGTTTTAAGACCTATCCTCACTTATGACGCTAAAATTTGGGGACTTGCTTCTAAACCAGCTGAAACAAAATTCAAGTTTTTCAAATTAAAATATTTTTATCACCAACACTCCGAAATTTATTGGGAATGATATCCTGCAAGAGGTCTTAAAATTTCAAAGCTTGATTATTTCTTCAAAGAACTTTCAAAAAGAAAATATATAACAACTCAAAACTTGTGAAAATCCAACAATCAAGAAACAACTTACCTATGCCCATTGCAATAGGAAATATACCTTTCCTTACTCTATTACTAAATGGACTTTTCCTTTACATTTTCCCAGCACCTACTAAAATTTAAATTCCATTTGAAGAATTTCTTTATTTTACAGCTCAAGGACAAATAAACAATCCTTTTTTCTACTCGCTTAACACAATGATGCATTACTTCTGCTTTTTCCTCTGCTATTAGCTACCTCAAACTGAGTAAAACTGCCGAAACACTACGGTTATTCACACATATAATTCAAGCAATCTAATTAGTAATTATATGCCAGTCTTAGTTTAAACCTTGTAGGCAATATAAAGTTCCATAAAAATGCTTAATTATTTTGAAGGATTTTATTGTATTAGAAGACCTTACTAATAGTACATGCGTTTTACAAAAGTAGAAGGCAGAATATTACTATAAATGTTCATTCATTTGTTTTGCATAATTTTTAATTTCGTTAATGAAGCATCTTTAATGAAGCTACACCTGATCTAAATAGTAAATTGAAAACAACTTTAATCATATTAAATTTATTTTATATGTAACTGTGATAGTTATTATTTCATAGCATATCTTCGATAAGTAATTAGATTAATAATTCGAAATTTCTGTTAGAACATTCATAATCAAGCGCATTTGCAAGGAAAATAATACAACATTAATCACCCAGGACGAAACAATAACTGTGGAATCAAAGTGGTTCGTAAGATGACAAAGATCAACTTTAAATTTGGAGCTCCTACCAATTTACCTTACTTACAAATATTCAACGCTGCATAAATGCCAAAACGATTTTTCACAATAGATTTAACGAGAATAAAGCTAGATTTTATCCTTTCTTCCCCAAACCGAGATCCATCCACTAGATCATTGACGAGGATGAAAGAATTCTCTGATTTTGAGAAGGAAAATTTAAGAGTTATTCCAATTTGTAGGTCAAAATGCCATAGGAAAAATCAAATTGATGCTGCGATCTTTGTGTTACTTTTTAAAAATTTAGTCATTAAAAAGGTATATAATTTAATATTTAAGCACTTTTGTTTTATTATGGATAAGAAAAAAATAATTTGAAAATATTTTTCTTCTTTTTAATCTGTGCATCATTTCTCGCTACCACTTTCATCTGTAAAAAGACTTTAATTTATATTTCTTCAGGCACGGCGGTCGTTAGACAGAAAAAATCGATATTCATGCTTATTTCGCAATCTGGTGTTTCCGCAGAGTCTCCTATAATACAGCCGTTGGTTTATGTTGTTCGTGTAATTGTAACTGATTAAACTTCCTTTTATTTTCTGTTCATGTCTGAAATAACATAACGTGTAGAGGTACAGAAATGGCGAGCCGGTGGCACGCGTGCCATTGATGGCACGCAACACAATATTTTGTACACCACCTGATCAAAACGGTTTGCATTTTAGTTCAAAATAACGAAGAAGTATTACGAACAAACGTGAGTGATCGGTCGTAGTGTTCGGGCTGCATATTCCCATTCCCTAACTATTTCTTGTATGGAAGAAAATCTTGCAATATCATTGGTTCGGAGCGTCGCGCACTCTTCAAGGAAAGTGTGACGTCATTATGTGCAAACTTCGAAGTAGTTTCTGTTCGCATTGTTAGGATTGTACTTCGCAATTTCCGAAGAACAAATTTGACTTTATGCTTTGTTGGATTATTTTTATATCCCTCGTCTCTCTTTTTAACCTTTTATTTACCGACTAAATGAATTTGTCTGAGCATATTAGTATGAATGACAGTCAAGAATTTCCCACCCAATTTCGAAATTGAAATAGTTGAAAACCATAAAATAGTTTCTATTAGGTGCAATTTAAAATCCGTGGATGGTATCAACGAAGGAGTGAAATAAATTGGAAATTCAACAGATACTAAGTAGAATAATCGAAAATCATGTCCTTAAAAAAATTATTTACTAGTAAGTTAAGGCTTTCAAAATTGATGTTTTTTAAACACATATGAATTGAACTTAACGCTTCAAGGTATAAATAAAACAATTATCGTCATGATGGACCTCATTCGCGCTTTTGACGCTAAACTGCATGTTTACAGAAACGATATTATTACAAGGAACTACAAGTACTTTCCAGACTCGAAAAAAAATATATATCAAAGATTCAGATGTACATGAGAAACCAGACAAAGAAAAAGTTGTTGAAAAATTTATTTCCGTAATTGATTCTTCAATCAAGGAATTTTCAGCGAGATTTTCGGAGTTCAAAGAATTAGCGGAAAAGCTCAAGTTTATTATGTACCCCTATGTCACTTCATTTGATAAACTGAAATGAATTTGAAAAAAAAAGTTGAATTGAAATTTTGAAAAACTGCCCCAATTCGATTGGTTGGAAATTGAAGAATTTGAAATGCAACTGATTGATTTCCAGTCTAGTTCAATATGGATTCGAAAATTTATTGAAACAGGGAAAAAGTTGGAATTGATTGAAACAGAAACATTAACAAGCAATATAAGTAAAAATGACAGTAAAGAAATTTTGGAAACATAGAATTCGATTCCAGACACATTTAACTGTCTGAAGAAGCTGGCTCATGCTATTTTAACCATCTATCTACCTATGCCTGCGAGTTATTATTTTCAGAGATGAATAACATTAAAAACTCTCTTAGAAACCGCTTAACAGATTACTCTAATTCTGCATGCATTCTACTATAAATAACATCTTACAATACATCTTAACATATTACAATCTTACCTATTATAAGTTATTTGTCATCAAATGTGCAACAAGACAAGTTCGACACTTGATGTAAAAACTAAATGAAACAAATTTCAATTCTCCCTGTTATTATTGGGAATGATATTCCACACAGAGATCTTAAAACTACACGGCTTTGTTACTTCTTCAAAGATTTTTCAATTTTTTTTTCAACAACCCAAAAGTTGTGAAAATCCAGCAATCAAGTGACAAATTAACTATACCCATTGCAAATATACCTTTCCTTACTCTATAACTAAATGGACTTTCACTTTAAACTTTCCAATTTCCTACCGAAATTTGTATTGCATTTGAAGAACTGATTTATTTTACAGCTTCAGCTCAAATTAACAATTCTTTTTCCATCATATTTGATACACCAACGATACATTACTTGTTTATTTTCCTCTGCAACTAATTACCTCAAACTGAGTAAAAGTGCTTAAACACTAAGGCTCTTTACACACTAAATTAAAGCAATAGAATTGATATTTGTATAGCAGTCTTCGTTTATACTTTGCCGGCAATTTAATGTTCTATATAAATGAATTAGGATCTCGAGAGAATTTGTTGCATGAAAAAAAAACTCTTATAATATATACTTTTTATAAAAGAAAATAGTATATGCCAGAATATTACTCTAAATGTTCATTAATTTATTTTACACAAATTTATTTACATTACTGAAGCCTTTCTTCAATAATAAATCTAATGATTTATCATATGTTTGCTAATCCAGATATGAATAGAAAATTGAAAACAGTTATAATCATATTAAAATTTATTTTATAAGCAACTAAAATAATTATTATTTAAAAGCATATCTTTAATAAGTAATTAGAGTAATAATCACAAATTTCTGTTAGAACCATTTTAATCAAACGCATTTGGCAGGAAAATAATATGCCATTAATCATCCAGGACGAAACACTCATTGTTTTTATCTCAGTGCTTCGTAAGATGATGACGACAGCATTTAAATTTATAGTCTTATACCAATTTTTAACCTTACTTTCAAATCTTCGATGCTACTCGAACGCCAAAACGATTTTTCCCAATAGATTTAATCAGCATAAAGCTAGATGTAGTTTATTCTTCGATCCCTAAGGCGAGATCTGACCACTGGATAACTGATGACGATAAAAGAATACCCTTCTTTTCAGAAGGCACATTTAAGGGATATTGCAACTTGTAGGGCAAAATACCGTAAGAAAAATCCATTTTGTTCCTTCGATCTTTGTGTTACTTTTATAAAATTCTAGTCAATAAAAGGATATATAATTAAATATTTTAGCACTTTTGTATTGTTATCGATAAGAAAAAATAATTTGAAAACATGTTTCTCCTTTTTAATCGGTGCATCATTTCTCGCTACCACTTTCAGTTGTAAAAAAGACTTTAATTTATATTTCTTCCGGCAGGAAGCCAGGTAGATTCCAAAATAGTTGGTATTGCTTATTTACTAGTCGGGAGTTTCTGCTGAGTCTGCCATAACATGGTTAAATGTTTGAAATGCCTTCGATTGACTTGTTACAGACGTTCATTTATTTTGTTCGTCTCGTTGTATCTGATTAAACTCCTTTTTACTTCCTGTTCGTTTCTGAAATCACATGATGTGTATATAATATGCGTGTAACGCTCTTGAATATAAATTTTATAACCGATAAAATGAAATGAATTGCTGAAAAATAAGCCAAAATTTCTTCACAATTTACCATCCCCTACTTTTCAAACCTCTATGAGACAAGAGATGTTTAATATTAATGCATTGAACAAGCCGTTACTAGTGAATTCTTTGGTTCCAAATCTAAAATTTCGCCGCTAGTCCTCAACACTTACAGAAAGTTCTGATTCATAAATTTAAAAAAAAGGAAGAAAAAAAAAACGAAAAACCAGAAGAAAAAAGAAATTTAAAATAATATTCTAGCTTTTAGTTTGAAACAACGTCATTGCATTCACAGGAAAAGAATAAAAGTTCTATTGTATGAGTGACAGACATAACATTTACTATAGCTTTTACTGTCAGGAAAATCTATTATTTTTAGCATTAAAATTAGTTCTTACTGAGAGTGAAAAAAATTAACTGTTATTTTATTCATCTTGTGTTCATTTCTATATCTCTTTATCAGTACAAGCGATTCCTTAAATAATTGCTTGATATTCGCGAATAGGCATAAAATGCGAAGCAACTTTATTTTATGGGCATATAAAAAATGTTCAATTCCATCCTGATAAAACAAACAAGTTTTAAGACCAGACCAGACTTATACTGCTCAAATTTGGACACTTGTTGCAAAAACCTAACGAAACGAAATTCAAGTTTCACAAAACAAAATACTTCGTGTCATTTCCAATGCTCCCTCCCATAGATCTTAAAAATCTAAAGCTGTATTATTTTTTCAAAGAACTTACAAAAAAGTTTTTCAGCAACTCAAACTCGTAAAAATCTAACAGTCAAAAAACAAATTTTCTATGTCCACTGCAAAGTGGAACATACTTTGTTCTTACTCTTCTACTAAATGGACTTTCTATTTAAACTTTCCCTAGTTCCTACCGAAATTTAAATTGCATTTGAAAAATTGATTTCTTTTTCAGGTTAAGCACAAATAAGCAATCAATTTTTCATTCCACCTGAAATGCCTAAACACTAAGACTCTTCACACATTCAAGCAATTTCATTGATAATTGTATATCAATCTACGTCCATATGTTACCGGAAAAATTATGTTCAATATCATTGCTTTATGATTGTGTTGTAAGAAAAAAAATATTATAATATATGTGTTTTACAAATGTATAAAGCAGAATATTAGGCTTAGTGTTCATTCATTTCTTTCACATAACTTTTATTTCCTTTATTAAAGAATCTTTTTCGCACTAAAACCTCGGTTTTATCATATCTTTGCTTGAATAGAAATTTGGAAGCAGTTATAATTTTAGGAAATATATTATCTTCATAATTATAAGAGATTGTTATTGTTCATTAACATATCATTATAAAATAATTAGATTAATGATTGGAAATTTCTGTTGGAACCTTATTAATTAAAAGCATTTGGCACGAAAATAACATAGCATTCATCAAACAGCACAAAAGACTCACTGTGGAATCACAGTGCTTAGTAATATGATGAAGACGACCCTTCAATTGGGGTCCCTTACCAATTTACAGCCTTACTTTCGAATCCTCAACGCTACACTAGCACCAAACGATTGTTTCCAATAGATTTATGCAGTCAGCGTAAGGCGAAAAGCGATTTATTCTTCGTACCCTAAACCCAGAACCTGCCACTAGATCATTTAAGACAATGAAATGATTCTCTTATTTTTAGAAGAAAAAAAATTGTTATTCGAACTTGCAGATAATAAAACCATAGCAAAGCTGAAATTTTATTCTGCGGTCTTCGTATTGTATTTTTAGTCATTAAAGGTGTATATAATAAAATATTTAAGCCTTTTTGAATTCTTATGGATATGAAAAAATAATTTGAAAATATTTTTCTCAATTTTAAAATTTTTTATCATATTTCACAATTACTTTGAGCTGTAAAAAGACATCAATTTATATTTGTTCTGTATTGGCGTTTGTTATCTTTCCTGGTGAACCAAGAATCCATTTGTAGACGTTTATTATATACCAGTCGGGTGATTGAACAGAATTTTCTATAACATAATTAGAAATGTGGATGAATATTTTAACGTAAACTTGTATGTTAATCATTTGTTGTATGTTAATCATGGCGGTGCAACTATTCAAACTCCTTGTTGTTTTCTCTATATTTTTGAAATAACGGAACTTTGCAAGAGTAATATTGTACGATATACTAGTTACGATCATAAATATGACTCCTATAACTAATAAAAATGAACAGAATTGCTGTAAAAAAAGACCTTTTAGAGCCAGAATTTCTTTGCAATTTATTACCTCCACCTTCCAAACTTCTTTGCCACTTGAGAGGTTTTTTCTTAATGGATTTAATAAGCCGCTTCCAGTCAGACCTCTGCTTCTCAATCTAACATTCTGCTGCTAGACTTCAACACTTACACAAAATTTTTATCTATAATTTGAAAGGAAAAGGTATGAAAGAAAATAACGAAAAGAAAAAAAAAATTAAACGTTTTCAATTAAACTTGAAATTTTAGTTAAAAACAACATATTGAAAAAACATTTTAAGCTATTCCTCCATCTTTATAATAAATTTTTATTTTGTCCCTTAAAAGAAAATTTTTAAAAACAATTCCTCATCAACGATTGTCACGTTATTGGACTCTTGTACAATCGGGAAAGTTTTTCCAATATATATAGGACGGAAAAAGGCATAAATTAAATATATATTTAAATAAATATTTGATATACATATTCAAATTTAATTCTTTAATTGAATTGAAATTGAACCCTCTAATTTTTTCAATGAAATGTTTTTCGTCGCCACTTTCAATTACGAAAAGAATGAACTCATACTTCTCCAGAAAAGAACGCGCCATCTTCCCGGATGAGCAGGTGATTAGTATTTTTTCATATCTATTAAACAAAAATATACAGTGATAAGGTGAAAAATGAATTCAAATATTTAACCTAATAACCTGATAAAAATAAGTTTGTATCGTCATATCAAATCATATTATTCATTAATTTTAAAATCTGTATTTTGTTTATGGAAAAAATATAAGGTTTATGCTGAGTAAGTGTTAACCATATTCGCAGAATCCGTGAATATATATTTTTCTATTCGTATAGTTTGAAAAAATGCAAAATTAGCCCATGTCATCGAAAATAAATTCATTGTACAGAGATAGAAATATTTCAAAATAACAGAGGAACGGTATAAATATTGTGCAAAAAATTTTAAAGTAAATAATATTGTTAATCTCTGACTATGTAAATTTTTCTTTAAAATATGAGAATTACTTTATTCTTTGCTTTTGAGATTGAATACATCGTACTGCAAAAAAGTCATCAATTAAAATATGGTGCATAAAAGAATCAGTCCCAAATTATCACAGACGGACATAATTATTTAAGAAACAAAAACATCTCAGAATTAAAACTCATTGTTGAAATTTTGTTAATTTAAATTTGTGTCGATCAAAGTAAAGTTGAATCATAAACAATACTTTAATCTGATAGCAGTGTAGAAAATCAGATGACCTGTGTACAAATCTGAATTATCGAAGTATTCAAGTTACAAATTATCTATTTTGTCAACTTCCACTGTAAAAATAATGGAATTAATTATACAGTTCAAATATTCTAATTAAGCCAATACATTACTATTCCTCATAGCGTAGTTCATAACTGATTTTAAAGAAGAATTTTCTTGGTTTTCTGTAGACGCTATTATGGTAATGCGACAGATTAAAGTTTCTATCGCCGTTGACAGGACGTACCTCCTAAAGGCAGCTCTTAAGAATATTTTAGCACTAAACGCTTCTAACGAATCTTAAGGAATGTGCTTTAGTTACTGGAATCCTGATATTTCTGTTGATCGCTTATCTTCGGATTAGACGGATCTTCTTTTATTTATCCCACTGTTGTGATCGGAATCAGAAAAAGGGCCTGTTTTTTTTTGTTTTTTTTCGTATTTCAAGATTTAAAATTACAAGGTATTTTTATCATTAAGAAAATTTGTTATTAATATGATAAATAATAAAATATTTAAACACTTTCGTATTGCTTTCGAAATGAAAAATAATCTGAAATTATTTTTATCAATTTTAATGGTTGCATTATGTTTTCGCTACCACTTTCAGCTGTAAAAAAACATCAATTTATATTTCTTCAGTAACGACTTTTGTTGACTTTCTCGGTGACACAAAATAATCATTTGTGTTATGTCCTATATCAATCGGGAGATTCTGTTGAATTTCTCCTAATATAAATATTAAAAAAAAAAGCTTTACAAATGACATCGAGTTTTATGCCGTGGCTATTGATTTGTATCGACTTTCTCAGTTTCGTTGTTTAAACATCTTTTTAAGTTCGGTTCATTTCTGAAGTAACGAAACGTGAGGAAGACTAATATGTATACGCTATATGAAATATATCTTAAATATTATTATTATTATTATTGAGATTTTAGTTTGGTGATATTGCGGAAAATTTGCCTTTTAGGTTCAAAAGCAATTTTTAAAAATTTGGTTGCAATATTACATTGTTTTGAGGTGCCGCAAAGAGCTTGGAATTTGTAAAAGAATTGACGAAAGGGAAATTTTAAAAAAGGGCATTTAAAAGTTTTTTTTAGATTTTAATTTGTTAATAGTGGAAAAAAGTTGGCCTTTAGGTTGAAAAAGAATTTTACAAAATTTGTGGCTGCAACGCACCAATATCTCAAGGTACCGCAAAGAGCTTAAAGTTTGTAAAAAATTTGAAAAATTATACAATTTGAGAAAATATTGTTAAGAATTTTTTGATCATATAATGCTAAAAGCGATGATTTTAAATACATATATAAGCATTTCTACGTGTGTTTTTATTTAAGCATTAAGTGTATTTTTATGTAACTTTAACGCACTTTCGGAACCTCAAGATGTACTCCATATTTTCATATTTTAAATTTATCTTATCTACACCAAAATGTAATTTTTCAGTGCTATTAAAAATTAAAAATAGATTTATTTCATAAAAAAACTTTAAAATGTAACAAATTTTAATTTTTTGAAACTTTAACATCTTTGCAGCATCTCCAAACATACTCCAATATTTTTCATATTTATAATTTATTTTATTTACACCAAAAAACCACTTTTCTGCGCTATTACAAATTAAAAATAAAAAATTAATTTTTTTCGTTCTACCCTACTGAACAATAAATTTGTTTTTTTGTTTTTTTTTAGTTATAGGACAATTCTTTATAGTTATAGCAGCGTTTCTCAACCTTTCAGTATTCGTGGCCCAGTTTTAACTCATAACTTTCATCGCGCCCTCCCCCCTTACAATAAAATGTATACAACAATAATGTATATTGAGTATTTTGGATTCTGTTTTTAAATTATTTTTAATTAACTGCCAAAAAAAGAGTAAAAGCGAGCCAACGTTGGCGAGAAACCACATCTTGCCTTTTGGACAAGCGGACAGTGAACAGATGAAGCGAATGAAAGCGTAGAAAATTTAAATATTATATTTGAAATGAAAGCCAAACAGGGAGATAACGTTAAAAGAATATGAAAGTAGAAAATTTCATCAATGAAAGTTAACCTAGACGGGGTGAGCTAAATTTAGAAACGGGGAATACATTTTTTAGAATAATAAAAGAAATAAAACAGAAGCAGGAGAAAACAAAAGTGAAAAAATAGGGATGTTTGTGAAAGGGAATCCACACGACCGAGGCTTTCTTGAGCATGGGCGGAGTAAATGTTTTCTCATAAGAAGGAAAATATTCGATACGCAAGTTTCAATTCCAGCCGATCTCATTCGAATTGATCCTTTTATCGCTATCGAATCAATTGTGAATTTGTATGTTATACATGTTTTCGTGTTGATTGCAATTCACCATATAAAATATTCACGGCAGCAAATTTATGCAGAATCATGAACAAATTTTTAAGCGGAAGTAAGCAAGCATTAGACAATAGTCAAGCATCAACAATTACACAGATGAGCGTGGTTCCGAAAAAATAAAATCAAGGAAATATTCTCAAGAATACTTAAATTTTGGGTTTACCAGTACTGAAGTAAATGAAGAAAAAAGGACACTGTGTATCATTTGCTCAAAATTGTTGGCCGCAGACAGCATGAAACCTAATAAACTTAAACGACATTCAGAAACGCTTCATAGTGAGTACGTCAACAAACCCAGAGAATTCTAATTAAAATCATATAACAAGCAATAACAATCATAACAATTTGCGTGACAAGTTGTTTTCAATACAGCTTGACGAAGCAACAGATAGTAATAAAGATGCTCATTTAATTGCCATGTTCGAATTTGTGGTAATATGTCAGTAGTAGAACTACTTTTCTGCAAATTAATATAACTCAAAACATCAGCACTCGCATTATTTGCTATTTTAAATGATTTTATGAACGAGGCAAACATAGAATGGAAAAATTGCGTCGGAATATGCACCGATGGTGCTCGTTCAATGTCCGAAAGATGCGAAGATATACGAGCACTTTTAAAAGAAAAATCGCCTCAGTGCACACATTGCACGATCCACAGAGAAACTTTGGCTTCGAAAGAAATGAGACCCTGTTTGAATATTGTGTTAAATACAATTGTAACCGTAGTAAATTATATAAGAATGAGACCCCTGAAATCGAGAATCTTTTCCGCACTTTGTGAAGACATGGGTTCAGTACATTCAGCGTTACTGTTTTTTTGCGAGGCAAGATGGTCATCTCGTGGGAAATTTTTGCAACGTGTTTATGAATTAAGAGAAGAAATCGCCATTTCCTAAAAGAAGAAAACAGACAGGAGGCCGAGAATTTTCGCGATAGTTTATTTGTGATGAAATTGAGATACTTGGTCGACATATTCGAGAACTGAGGTTGGCTATTTCTAATATTAAGCCTTCCTTTGCTCTGCAAGACAGGTCCAAGGAAGTCACTAATAATTATTAAATTTGTTTTTAATTTAGAATGTTTTGATTAAGTAAGTTGTTTTACTTCAATAAGTTATTAAATATGTCGAAATGTATTTTGTTTTCTATGTGTATGTGTGCTTTCCTTTCAGTCATAAAATTTTCGCTTTTTCTCTTTTAAATAATATTTTCTCTTGGATATTCTCGCGCCCCCCTTCTAGTGTGCTGGCGCCCCCCTAGGTGGGCGCGCCCCACAGGTTGAGAATCGCTGAGTTATCGGATAATAAACACTTCTTGGGCCAGAATGTGTTCGCAAAATATTAGCCCCAGCTTCCAAACGTTTATACCACGCGATATGATGAATCTTCTTTCAAATTTTAATCTTTTTTTATTTTTCGTTACACGATACCTCACTTTGAGTAGCAAAAATGCATTTATTTGTCTCTTTTAAGAAAGGGAGAGTTTCATATAAGGATGAATGTATTTTTATTTCATAAGTTATAAATATAAACCAAATGAAAATAATATACCAATATAAGTTATATAATTTAATAAATTTCATGGCGTCAAGTTACAAAATTGTATGATAATGCTCACTGTTCATTCGAGTTAATTTAATATTTAATTCGAAATATCATCTTTAAAAAAAACACAACAATACAAATTGCAGCAAAAAAACATGCAGAAACCCGACTTTATTCCGTTTCCCGTTAAAGTATGTGGGAGCAAAAACAAACACTTTTTGATAAATGTATAATTACATGAAAGAAATAAGCTCCCGAGATTTTCATATGAGATTGTCTATTTAACTTTTTAAAAATTTTCCTAAGCAACTGCTCTCTCCCCCTTTTTGAGATCATGAATTGGTTTTTCGTAAAAATGTAGGGGTACAAATTTCAGTACTTACACATCGGGGCATATTTAAAGTTTTCTGCTAAAGGGTCTTTTCCAATTTACATTTCCTCTGAGTATTGAAAATAAATCTTTTTTGTAACAGTTTAAAGGTATTTCTACTATCACAATTTAGATGCTAAATTTGATTGACATTTTATGCATGTCAAAATTTTTCTATTCAAATTTTTAGTAAAAATTGGATTATTTTTTTCTGAAAACAATGTTCAAAAATATGGAAAAAATCTGAGCAGCTTCTAAGACTAAATCGTCATTTGGCTCACAGCAAAAGAATTAAATATTTATTGTATGAATGACAGAAATAAAATGTGTTATATCTTTTATTATCTGATAGAACTATTAATTTTAGTATTAAAATTAATTCTTTCTCACAATGGAAAAAATTAGCTGTTTTTTATTGATCATGTGCTTTATTTCCAAATCTTTTTAGCAATTTGTATACCGTTCCAGTCAAAATACGCTATCAAAGCTAAAATTTTATTCAGAGATCTTTGTATTTTATTTTAAACTGTTAATAATTAAAAATATATAAAATTGATTTATATTTTTTCAGTAACAGCGTTCGTTATCTCCCGGTTCGTTCTCCCGGTGAAGCCGGTGCTTATGAACACTTATAATGTACCAGTTGGGAGATTCTTTAGTATCTCCCTTAATATGATTAATAATAAGAAATACATTGGCGATTCATGTCAAAACCTTCAATTTATGTTAATCGTTTAGGTTTAAATATTCTTTTTTTCTGTTTATTCATGACGTAACGTGTGTGTTCTTTATTATCGTAAGGCTCATGAATATCATTCTTATAATTAAAAAATGAACTGAGTTTGCTGTAATATTATTTGGTCTTCAACCAGAATTCCTTTGCAAATTATTAAGCCCGCTAACAAAGCTTCTATACCACTAATGATGGTAAATCTTACTAGTTTTAACACTAAGTTACTAGTGTTTCTTTGATTGAAAGTTGAGATTTCTCTACTAGTCATCAACACTTAAAGAAAATTTCTATTCATAGTCCAAAAAAATGAAATGAAACAATTATAGAATACTTTCTTTTTTAGATCAAAACAACGCTGTAAAAAATGACGTTTTAATCTATTCACCAAGCCCATTAGTGAATTTTCGAAATTACAGAAAAAGAGTAATATAAAATGAAACTCGAAGTTCATTGTCAAAATAAAATAACGGGATTAGCTGTTCAGCAATTCATCCAACTTTACATTGATTAAGAATCGATTTAAAATGTAATTTTCAAGAAAATAACTCAATAATAATAATTTATTGCGCATTTGTATTGCTTAAACATGAAAATGAAATTAGGAAGTCACTTTAAAATTTTTATCTTTTTATTTTTCGTTACACGTTACCTCACTTAGAGTCGCAAAAATGCATTTATTTGTCTCTCTTAAGAAAGGGAGAGTTTCATATAATGATGAATGTATTTTTATTTCATAAGTTATAAATATAAACCAAATGACAATAATATACCGATATAAGTACTAAAATTTACCAAATTTCATAGCGTCAAGTTACAAAAGTGTATGATAATGCTTACTGTTCATTCGAGTCAATTTAATATTTAATTCGAAATATCATCTTTAAAAAAAAACACAACAATACAAATTGTAGCAAGAATACATGCAGAAACCCGACTTTATTCCGTTTCCCGTTAAAGTATGTGGGAGCAAAAACAAACACTTTTTGATAAATGTATAATTACATGAAAGAAATAAGCTCCCGAGATTTTCATATGAGATTGTCTATTTAACTTTTTAAACATTTTCTTAAGCAACTGCTCTCTCCCCCTTTTTGATATCATGAATTGGTTTTCGTAAAAATGTAGGGGTACAAATTTCAGTACTTACACATCGGGGCATATTTAAAGTTTTCTGCTAAAGGGTCTTTTCCAATTTACATTTCCTCTGAGTATTGAAAATAAATAAATAAATCTTTTTGTAACAGTTTAAAGGTATTTCTACTATCACAATTTAGATGCTAAATTTGATTGACATTTTATGCATGTCAAAATTTTTCTATTCAAATGTTTAGTAAAAATTGGATTTTTTTTTCTCAAAACTATGTTCAAAAATATGGAAAAAATCTGAGCAGCTTCTAAGACTAAATCGTCATTTGGCTCACAGCAAAAGAATTAAATATTTATTGTATGAATGACAGAAATAAAATGTGTTATATCTTTTATTATCTGATAGAACTATTACTTTTGGTATTAAAATTAATTCTTTCTCACAATGGAAAAAATTAGCATTTTTTTATTGATCATGTGCTTTATTTCCAAATCTTTTTAGGAATATGTATACCGTTCCAGTCAAAATACGTTATCAAAGCTAAAATTTTATTCAGTGATCTTTGTATTTTATTTTAAACTGTTAATTATTAAAAATATATAAAATTGAGTATTTAAGCATTTTTTTATTTTTATGGATACGAAAAAAATAATATGAAATATTTCTATCAATTTGTATCTTTGCATCATTTCTTGCTACCACTTTCATCTGTAAAAAGACATCGATTTATATTTTTTCAGTAACAGTGTTCGTTATCTCCCGGTTCGTTCTCCCGGTGAAGCCTGTGCTTATGAACACTTATAATGTACCAGTTTGGAGGTTCTTTAGTATCTCCCTTAATATGGTTAATAATAAGAAATACATTGGTGATTCATGTCAAAACCTTCAGTTTATGTTAATCGTTTAGGTTTAAATATTCTTTTTTTCTGTTTATTCATGACGTAACGTGTGTGTGTTCTTTATTATCGTAAGGCTCATGAATATCATTCTTATAATTAAAAAATGAACTGTGTTTGCTGTAATATTATTCGGTCTTCAACTAGAATTCCTTTGCAAATTATTGAGCCCGCTAACAAAGCTTCTATACCACTAATGATGGTAAATCTTACTAGTTTTAACTCTAAGTTACTAGTGTTTCTTTGTTTGAAAGTTGAGATTTCTCTACTAGTCATCAACACTTAAAGAAAATTTCTATTCATAGTCCAAAAAAATGAAATGAAAAAATTATAGAAAACTTTCTTTTTTAGTTCAAAACAACGCTGTAAAAAATGACGTTTTAATCTATTCATCCATTTTCACCAAGCTCATTAGTGAACTTTCAAAATTACAGACAAAGAGTAATATAAAATGAAATTCGAAGTTCATTGTCAAAATAAAATAACGGTATAAGCTGTTCAGCAATTCATAGATTTTTATATTGATTAAGAATCGATTTAAAATGTAATTTTCAAGAAAATAACTCAATAATAATAATTTATTGCGCATTTGTATTGCTTAAACATGAAAATTAAATTAGAAAGTTTCTTTCAAATTTTAATCTTTTTATTTTTCGTTACACGTTACCTCACTTTGAGTCGCAAAAATGCATTTATTTGTCTCTCTTAAGAAAGGGAGAGTTTCATATAAGGAGAATGTATTTTTATTTCATAAGTTATAAATATAAACCAAATGACAATAATATACCAATATAAGTAATATAATTTCCAAATTTCATAGCGTCAAGTTACAAAATTGTATGATAATGCTCACTGTTCATTCGAGTCAATTTAATATTTAATTCGAAATATCATCTTTAAAAAAAACACAACAATACAAATTGTAGCAAGAATAGATGCAGAAACCCGACTTTATTCAGTTTCCCGTTAACGTATGTGGGAGCAAAAACAAACACTTTGGGATAAAGGTATAAGGACTTGAAGAAAATAAGCTCCCGAGATTTTCATATGAGATTGTCTATTTAACTTTTTAAAAATTTTCTTAAGCAACTGCTCTCTCCCCCTTTTTGAGATCATGAATTGGTTTTTCGTAAAAATGTAGGGATACAAATTTCAGTACTTACACATCGGGGCATATTTAAAGTTTTCTGCTAAAGGGTCTTTTCCAATTTACATTTCCTCTGAGTATTGAAAATAAATAAATAAATCTTTTTTGTAACAGTTTAAAGGTATTTCTACTATCACAATTTAGATGCTAAATTTGATTACATTTTATGCATGTCAAAATTTTTCTATTCAAATGTTTACTAAAAATTGGATTATTTTTTTCTCAAAACAATGTTGAAAAATATGGAAAAAATCTGAGCAGCTTCTAAGACTATATCGTCATTTGGCTCACAGCAAATGAATTAAATATTTATTGTATGAATGACAGAAATAAAATGTGTTATATCTTTTATTATCTGATAGAACTATTACTTTTGGTATTAAAATTAATTCTTTCTCACAATGGAAAAAATTAGCTGTTTTTTATTGATCATGTGCTTTATTTCCAAATCTTTTTAGCAATATGTATACCGTTCCAGTCAAAATACGTTATCAAAGCTAAAATTTTATTCAGTGATCTTTGTATTTTATTTTAAACTGTTAATAATTAAAAATATATAAAATCGAGTATTTAAGAACTTTTTTTATTTTTATGGATACGAAAAAAATAATATGAAATATTTCTATCAATTTGTATCTTTGCATCATTTCTTGCTACCACTTTCATCTGTAAAAAGACATCGATTTATATTTTTTCAGTAACAGCGTTCGTTATCTCCCGGTTCGTTCTCCCGGTGAAGCCTGTGCTTATGAACACTTATAATGTACCAGTAGGGAGATTCTTTAGTATCTCCCTTAATATGGTTAATAATAAGAAATACATTGGCGATTCATGTCAAAACCTTCAGTTTATGTTAATCGTTTAGGTTTAAATATTCTTTTTTTCTGTTTATTCATGACGTAACGTGTGTGTTCTTTATTATCGTAAGGCTCATGAATATCATTCTTATAATTAAAAAATGAACTGTGTTTGCTGTAATATTATTCGGTCTTCAACTAGAATTCCTTTGCAAATTATTGAGCCCGCTAACAAAGCTTCTATACCACTAATGATGGTAAATCTTACTAGTTTTAACACTAAGTTACTAGTGTTTCTTTGCTTGAAAGTTGAGATTTCTCTACTAGTCATCAACACTTAAAGAAAATTTCTATTCATAGTCCAAAAAAATGAAATGAAAAAATTATAGAAAATTTTTTTTTTAGTTCAAAACAACGCTGTAAAAAATGACGTTTTAATCTATTCATCCATTTTCACCAAGCTCATTAGTGAACTTTCAAAATTACAGACAAAGAGTAATATAAAATGAAACTCGAAGTTCATTGTCAAAATAAAATAACGGTATAAGTTGTTCAGCAATTCATCCATCTTTATATTGATTAAGAATCGATTTAAAATGTAATTTTCAAGAAAATAACTCAATAATAATAATTTATTGCGCATTTGTATTGCTTAAACATGAAAATTAAATTAGAAAGTTTCTTTCAAGTTTTAATCTTTTTATTTTTCGTTACACGTTACCTCACTTTGAGTCACTTAAATGCATTTATTTGTCTCTCTTAAGAAAGGGAGAGTTTCATATAAGGAGAATGTATTTTTATTTCATAAGTTATAAATATAAACCAAATGACATTAATATACCAATATAAGTAATATAATTTACCAAATTTCATAGTGTCAAGTTGCAAAATTGTATGATAATGATCACTGTTCATTCGAGTTAATTTATATTTAATTCGAAATATCATTTCTTTCTTTAACTATACAAATTGTAGCAAGAATAGATTCAGAAACCCGACTTTATTCAGTTTCATGTTAACTTATGTGGGAGTAAAATCTATCACTTTGGGATAAAGGTATAAGGGCACGAAAGAAATAAGCTCCCAAGATTTTCATATGAGATTATCTATTTAACTTTTTAAAAATTTTCTTAAGCAACAGCCCCCCCCCCCCTTCTTTTGAGATCGTGAATTGGTTTTTCATAAAAATGTAGGGGTACAAATTTCAGTACTTACACATCGGGGCATATTTAAAGTTTTCTGCTAAAGGGTCTTTTCCAATTTACATTTCCTCTGAGTATTGAAAATAAATCTTTTTTGTAACAGTTTAAAGTTATTTCTACTATCAAAATTTATATGCTAAATTTTATAGACATTTGATACATTTCAAAATTTTTCTATTCAAATGTTTAGTAAAAATTGGATTATTTTTTCACAAAACAGTGTTCAAAAATATGGAAATAATCTGAGCAGCATCTAGGATTAAATCGTCATTTGGCTCACAGCAAAAGAATTAAAGATTTATTGTATGAATGATAGAAATAAAATGTATTATATCTTTTATTATCTGATAGAACTATTACTTTTAGAATTAAAATTAATTTTTTCTGCCAATGAAAAAAAAATAGCTGTTTTTAATTCAGCATGTGCTTTATTTCCAAATCTCTTTAGCAGAATGTACTATTCCCAATATCGTAGCGGTCAAAATACGGTATCAAAAATAAAATTTTATTCAGTGATCTTTGTATTTTATTTTAAACTGTTAATAATTAAAAATATATAAAAATGAGTGTTTAAGCACTTTTTTTTATTTTTATGGATGCGAAAAAAATAATATGAAATATTTCTATCAATTTGTATCGTTGCATCATTTCGTGCTACCACTTTCATCTGTAAAAAGACATCGATGTATAGTTTTTCAGGAACAGCGTTTGTTAACTCTCCCGTTGAAGTCGGTTCTCATATTTATGAAAACATTTCATGTACAAATCTTAATATTCCGCAGAATCTTTCTTAATGTGCTTGAAGATAAGATATTCTTTAGAGTTTGTTGTCATAACAATTGATTTATGTCAATCGTCTCGTTTTCACTATTTTTTTCATTATCTGTTTATTCTTGAAGTAACAAAATGTGTATACGATATGCTCGTAACTCTCATGAATATGATTCCTTAATTAAGAAATGAATTGAATTTGCTGTAAAAGTATTCGGTCTGGAACCAGATTTGCGTCGCATATACATAGGAGTATTGTTTATTATTGTTTATAAAATCGAAATTTTATTTTATTTTTCATTTTGTTATTTTAAGTTATTTTGTTAATTGAATCAATTCCAGTATATATATGAAGAATATATGAAGTATATATTTTGTTAATTGAATCAATTCCAGTATATATATGAAGAATATATGAAGTATATATTTTGTTAATTGAATCAATTCCAGTATATATATGAAGAATATATGAAGTACGAATATATGATGTACGTTCTCTTATAGAATTTAGAATAGATGAATATAGAAGTTCTCGAAACCGAGATGCTACAACTGGATGAAGGAATTTTTAAAAAAGTTCTCAAATTATTTAAAAAAAAGAAAATTAAAATGGGACCTGAAATTCTTGTTTTATTTAACAATATAAGATAAAACGATCTTCATTCATTTGTCTGTCTTTTCAATAAGTTTATAAACTGCTGTTTAAAAAAAAAACAACGAGAGTGTTCTCGCCAAAATATTCTTGTGTATTTTCAAAAAACTTTTTCATGCCTTACATGACATTGTAGTAAAATAGTTAAGAAATATAAGCTTTTGGAGTGAATTTTGCATTTTAATGAATTTATGGCGTCATCCCCGACAAGTTATTTGGCGATTTATCCCACGCGCCCGTTAAAATTATCCAAAAACGGAATTTGTGTTTTAGACATGTTTTTAACAATCGATTGAAACGAAAATCTGTCAAAAGACTGCACTTACATTTAGGAAATCCCATATCAAATTTGATATATTTAAGTCATAGATTTTTCGGATAATCGCGTTTATATATTTTTCAGAGTTTAAACCGACAGACCTTTAATCCCTTGTTGGATTTTGCTCGAACTTTGACGCCTGTCTATAATATAGATGTTAAAATGGTGGGCCGAATTTTTTCTGTCTAGCTATTATCTATCTATCAATAGGAATTTTATCTATTTACCTATTATCTATCTATATCTCTGAATTTTATTCATCTTCGGCTTGTAATTATCGTTTTAATTTATATTGAACCAGCCCTTCCCTTGAACGGACCTTACTGAAAATTGATAGAAAACCTCAAATTGATGTAATGCCCCTGTACCAAATTTCAACCATCTAGCTAAAAGCGGTTTTGAGTTGTTTATGATACAGACAGCCATTCATTTTCTAAAAAAAGTGTTTTTCCATCTCTAGGATATCTAAAACGTAAAGATTCATAAAAAATTCGAATTGTATTTTTTGACGATTACTATACTTTCTCTATATTAAGTACAGTAGAAAGTAAAGAGGGCCATACAATAAAAAACCGCTGCTTATATTGTTGTTGTTTTGTGTTGTATTGTTAATTCGAAAATTTCTTTTCAATGTTAATCATTGAAACTTTTGTTATCGTTACCATTTGAAGCTGCAGAAAGATATTCACTTACGTTTCTTCATAAACTATTAGACATTTATCCCGGTGAATACATTGTTTGGGGCGATAGTGGATCAAATGCGAGTTTTAATATAGACTCTTATTTCATAAAAAAGAGAAAGTGTTTTGATTTTTAAAACGTTAACATGTCACCATTATGCCTTTTATTCTTGTGATGTGATTAAAATAAAATTTTTGTCGTGAGTCATCATTTTTTTAATATGTTTTATTAAGAAAGAAGTACTCAATTTGTATAAATTCTTCTCATAGATTTGACTAAAACATGGAAAATTACTACTGCAAAATAATTTGTTATTCAACTGATTTTCCTTTTTAAAGATGTCTACTTTTAAAACTTCTACACTAGATACGTGTCCAAAGGGATTATAAGGATTCCATATAAGACAGAGCTCGTAATGGTATGGTCCCGAGCAGAGATTTTGAGATGCTGCCACTATACAGACTCAATTAAAGAAATTTAAAATTTACAGAAGAAAGGAATTTAAAAAGAGATTTATTAATAGTTAAGAACAGGGTAGCATGAAATGTCTTAGTATTTATATTCAGTTTCAAAATTTACTATTTAAAATATAATTTTTTGAAAGATTATAAATCAAAAAATTCTGTGCGTAGTTGTATTGTTATAAACATGAAGAATTTATTGGAAACTTTATTTTCAGTTTTAATCAAGGAATCGTTTGTTATTAGTTACCACTTTTATTCTATTCTTTACAACGGAATTGCTTTCATGAGTTTTAGAAATATTTTTACGAGTTTTTTAATATAAACAACAATTTTGCATAAAAAGGGGAAATATATGCCGAATCTCGAGTAGGTAACATGGTAGTACTGGAATGTTTATGGCTTTATTTCTCAACATCAGTTTTTAAAGTTTGATCTCGCTGTATAACAGACGTTACGTTCACAGTAAGTATAAAGTATCTGTACAAGTACCTTGCGTGGGCATATTAATCGAATTCGTTAATGAATCACCCACTCCACAATACCTACTATTAAGAAAATAATACGAGATTCTGACTTAAAGAATTCCTTTTAATAAGAGAAACATTAATACATAGAAATTGTAAATACGAAAGATTTACTTTTATACATAGAAAAAAATAATCAAACTTTAATTTCATTTTTCTCGAATAGTGATTTTTCAAAATGCTTCTTTTTGATAATGCAATAATTATAATTCTTTCCAAGATATTTTGAAAGTTCTTTAGAAGAGAATATAGTTGGCTGCCAAAAAATGATCAATTTTGAAGCTCTGCCGCTTTTGAAATTGTCAGAAAGATCAAATTTAAGTGAAGGCATAAAAATCGAAATCAATTTTATACTGATATTTTAATAATATGAAAACTATTTCAGGTATGGTAAAACTTTTTATCTGATTTTTTTAATGCATTCAACCAATGAATTTTTTACATTTTTTTCTATTTTATATTAAATTTATTTAAAAATATAAAAAGATCTTTGACTCCAAAATAATTTTTGAGAAAACGAAAAAAAAAATCTCCAAACTGAGACAAATACTGTCTTGAATACCTCCTGCACCACTTAGCACTGTTGAGTAACTGTTTAAACTTGTAAGAATGCTTTTCGTGCATGACAGAGTATTGTATGAAGGAATGGAAGGCGCCGGATTGTATGTGTGTATGAACTATTGCTTTGCCTACGCAAGAATAAGCAGATTGACATACAAAACCAAATGACTTCTTTGTTTGAAACCACGTGGCAGATCGACGTCTCTAATTATAAAACCGTGATTTCAAAACTTTGCGATTTTTTTTTATTTATTTATTTATTTTTTTGCCACGGCCCTTAGAAAAATGATCAGTTGAGGAGGACGACACCTGAACTGGTTTGGATGCTTGGGAAATAAAAGTTCTAGTAAAACTTACGACGGCTTATGTAACCTTTAATAACTATTCCTCTCATCTTGATTACCTCATCAATTTCATCATTAATCCCGAATCATTAATCATTAAGGCCGAACACTTACTTTAAATTAGAATTCTGAATTGATTTCTACATAGTTCGAATATATAAGGGAAAAGATGGAGACCTCATTTTGTGCTCCATTTTCGCTAAAAGGCGAAACTCTCACTATGGAATCACTCTGCTTAATAAAATGACAAAGGCGGAATTTATATTGGGACCTCTTACGATCTTTCATAAATTCAATGTTACACGGGAGCCAAAACAATTGATCCCAATACCAGCGTAAGACCTGATGTGCTTTAATTTTAATTCCCTAAACCGAGATGTTATCCCTTTATTGTTGACGACGATGAAAAAAAAACCTTATTTGTGAAAATAAAAATCGAATGGACCTACGAATTTGTAGATCAAAATATCATAGATATGTTTAAATTTGATTCGGTAGTCTCTGCCTTAATTTTAAAAAAATTTATTCACCAATAGGATAAAATATTTAAGAACTTTCGTATTGTTACGGTTAAAAAAATTTTGAATTTTTTTTATCCATTATAATTGTTGCACTATTTTTTGCTACCACTTTGAATTGTAAAAGGACATTAATTTATATTTCTTCAAGATTAGTCCTTGTTATTTTCCCAGTGAACTAAAATCCATTTATGCATTCATATTTTATACTATACGGGAGTTTCGCTAGAATCTCTTGTAGTATGTTTAAAAATCAGGGTTTTATTCGAATTATTTGTTGATGGACGTTAATCGTCTGGATGTAACTATTCAACTTTCTTTTTGTTTGTTGTTTATTTCTGAAGTTATGAAAAGGGCAAAATAATGATGTGTACACACACAATATACTTGTACCTTTCATGAAAATAAAAAGAAAGAAAGAAAAGAAATAAATTTCTGTGAAATAAGTTTTTCATGAGCCGCAATTTCATCGCAAACTATTGCCCCCCACCCTTTTCTAAACTGCAATGCCTTTCAAACTGTTTTATCTTAAAGGATTTAACAAGCCAGTTCTAGTAAATCGTTGCATTCAAATCTAAGATTCTGCGGCTGATCCTCAATACTTAAAGTATGTTCAGATAGACAGTTAAAAAAGAAAAGCTCAGACAGAAAAATAAAGTAAGATGAAACAATGAAAAAGTATAAAATAAAACTTGACCTTTTAGTTCAAAACAACAACCTATTTAAAATTGATGTTTGGAGATATTCGTCTATCATTACAATAATTTTTAATTTCTGTGCCGCAGAAAATAATTGTTATATATATATATATATATATATATATATATATATATATATACACAAAAGTATTAGAATCAAGTTAATAGGAAAAACAAAATCAAATAAAAATTAAACCAAAAAAATTATTAAAAAATATTAAAAAAGAATCCGGCCTGAAGACTTTTTCAAGGGTCACCCTCAGGCAGGGATTCAAATAAAGGGATTTTTTCTGTGAGGACATACAGACATTAAGTCTAATAATGATTCCTCGTGACCCGAAAATCCCCCGAAATTATGCTCAAGAGATATACCATTTTAACAGAATGGAAATACAAAATAACAAATTAGAAAAAAACCACAAAGTAAAAATACAATAAAAACAATAACAATAAAAACAAAAACAGCATTAAAATTAAAATTAAAATTAAAAACGAAAAGGCCAGAACATACCATCCAATAGTGAAGGAAACTTTAAATAACTGGCTTGAGTTATGTAATTTTAATATTACTGAAAATTACGTGTTTAATGGTATTAATTTTTATAAACAAGTCAAGGGCATTCCAATGGGGACAGCTTTCTCAAGTGCTTTAGCTAATATTTTCCTGCATTACTATGAGAAAAAAATAATTAAATATAATTTAATAAACGGGTGGAGATATATTGATGACCTACTTTTGATTAACTTCGACAATACTAATATTATTACTAATTGCTATCCAAAAGATTTAATTCTAAAAGATACAAATATAAATCAACTTGAGGCTACCTTTCTGGATTTAAAAATCGAAATTGCTAATGATAAAACAATAGTTGGTATATACGATAAAAGGGATGATTTCAACTTTAAAATAACAAAACTATGTAACTACCATTCCAATCTAAACTCTAAAATTTTCAAAAATCTAATTTTCTCACAAGTTAACAGGATCAAAAGGGTTTGCAATAATAAAAATTCTTATATTGAAGCATCAAATATCCTCCTTAAAAATTTAATTAAAAATGATTTTCCTAGAAATTACTGTAATGTCAATTTTTTAATTAAACAAGGTATGGTTTGGGATTAAGCTTTTGGCTTAAATAAAAATAGAAATTTACTTGCATATTGGATCACTCAATAGATGGCGCTGGGTGCCTACCTCTGTTTACATAATTTACCGTTAACTTTCAAAAACAGGAAATCACAATCGATTGTTTAAAGTTTCCTTCACTATTGGATGGCATGTTCTGGCCTTTTCGTTTTTAATTTTAATTTTAATTTTAATGCTGTTTTTGTTTTTATTGTTATTGTTTTTATTGTATTTTTACTTTGTGGTTTTTTTCTAATTTGTTATTTTGTATTTCCATTCTGTTAAAATGGTATATCTCTTGAGCATAATTTCGGGGGATTTTCGGGTCACGAGGAATCATTATTAGACTTAATGTCTGTATGTCCTCACAGAAAAAATCCCTTTATTTGAATCCCTGCCTGAGGGTGACCCTTGAAAAAGTCTTCAGGCCGGATTCTTTTTTAATATTTTTTAATAATTTTTTTTGGTTTAATTTTTATTTGATTTTGTTTTTCCTATTAACTTGATTCTAATACTTTTGTATCAATTCATCTGTGTGTTAGAAGTAGCTGCAATTGCGCTCTCTAAATACTATGAAGTTCCTTTTTGGTTTTAGTTTAAATAGGTAATAAATTTTAGTTGCGATTTCGAAACTGTTTTGTTTCGTTTTCATTTTAGTTTCGTTTTCAAACTTTTTCTTACTTTAGATTGGTTATATATATATATATATATATATAACATTGACCCTCATATGTAAATTCTCCCAAGATTTATACTCTCATTATACCATATTCACAATCTATTAAGATCCAATCAAAATTATTCTATATATCAAAATTAATATGGCAACGTTATGTTAATGCAAAAAGCATGCATGCGTTAAGCAAAATGTTATACGCAATTACTATATCAGGACGCTTTTTGAACTTGAGGAGTTTTGAGTTCTACGGACCATGATCTGTGGAAGTCTATAGAATTTTCCGTAAGCCGCATCATGAGAACCATTGTAATAGTTAGTCTTCTTATATAATATCTAACGAAATGCAAAATGCGAGCAACTAGAAAGCCCAATAAATAATTGCAACCGGATAATGTATTATGGTTCTATTAATAATAATGATGATGATCATGATAATGATTTGTTTTTAGTCGATCGTTATTTTTTTAATGTAGTATTAGTTATGTGACATAACGATTAAGTACACATTACAAATTACACATTTTATAGCACATAACTTCTGAACAAAAAAAAAATGAAAGATACATAATAGACGAAGCGTCTTTGCTTTGTCTATTATATAACTGTTTTGTTAATTTGTGCGCATGTGTGCTTTGCTGTGAGTAACAATGGTTCAGTCTAAATTAGTGAAAACAAGACAAATGTCAGAATGTCCTATTTTGGGGCAAATCAATGATTTGCTTGAAGTTGAACTGCCTACTTACCAATCTGTTATGAAGTGCCACTTCATAACAGATGCTCATATAAGTTTGATTCCAATCTCAAAAATTAGGAAAAGAAGCTAAACGTTTATATATTTCTGACTTGTATGAAAGAAAAAAAAATTACAGTTTATGGAATAAGAATTTTTAAACGATCAACGCTTTAACAGGAAAATGTTTATAGGTAATATTTGTATAGCTATCACAAGTGCTTTGAGTAAGAAAGAAGCAATAAAAGCAAAGAACTAAAGAGAATAGTTAATTTCAATTAAGAACAGACATACAACATTAGGGTTACTTGAGGCAATGGCAACGCTGAAGTACAACAGTTTTCTTTACAAGAAGAGGCAAACTAACCAGATCTTTCAAATATACAAGAACAGAAAAAACTACTAGGTCCCTGTGTGGTTTAATATAAAATTAAAACTTTCATGTACTTATGGTTCCAAACACCTGTTTATCTTCTCTCACATTCATGTTCTCTATTTGACAGTCTCAGGAACGTTATAGATCCAATTATTCAAAGAAATGGATACTTTGCTGCTCCAGAAAATATCCTTTAGTCCCTGCTACGTGATGAACGTAAAATTCAAAGAGAATTTGATTTATGGCATGTTTTAAAAGCAAGAACAGAAAGTAAAGACAGAGTAAGGAAGTTTTGAGTTCCAAATATGAACTTCGATGCAAAAGATTACATCGGCATGATCACAAGGCTTGAAAATGACGTAATTGGACCCACTACACCCTTCGTTAAAACATGTTTAGAGCTGTTTCCAGTGAATCTCTAAAGACTTTATTCGGAAGGCATCTATAGCTCAACCAAATGGTATACTCAAATTCGATTATCGACGTTCCCCGACTTCCCGGGGAGAATTCATGTATGAGAGTCAAGGTTAAATATATATATATATATATATATATATATATTAACCATTTATATATATATATATATTAACCATTTTTATATATATATATATATATATATATATTTGATTTATGGCATGATTTAAAAGCAAGAACAGAAAGTAAAGACAGAGTGCGTGGCATTACAGCTTCAAACGTCAATTTTAAATATTTTGTTGTTTTGAACTAAAAGGTCAACTTTAATTGTATACTTTTTCATTGTTTCAGCTTTTTTTTTCTTCTGTCTGAGCTTTTCCTTTTTAACAATCTATCTGAACATACATTAAGTATTGAGGATCAGCCGCAGAATCTTAGATTTGAATGCAAAGATTCACTAGAACTGGCTTGTTAAATTCATTCAGATAAAACAGTTTGCATGGCATTACAGTTTAGAAAAAAGGGGGGAGGCAAAAGTTTTTGATGAAATTGCGGCTCATAAAAAGTTTATTTTGCAGAAACTCATTTTTTTTCATGAAAGGTTCGAGTATATTATGTGTGCACATCATTATTATTTTGCACTATCCATAACTTCAGAAATAAACAGAAAATAAAAAGAATGTTGAATAGTTACATCCAAACGATTGACGTTCATCACTAGATGCAACCGATAATTCGAATAATATTCTAATTTTTAAACATACTACAAGAGTTTCTATTGGAACTCCCGACTACTATAAAACATGAATTTATAAAATGGATTTTAGTTCACTGGGAGGATAACAACGCTTATCTTGAAGAAATATAAATTAATATCCTTTTACAGTTCAAAGTGGTAGCAAAAAATAGTGCAACAAATAAAATAGAGAAAAAAAATTTCTAAATAATTTTTTTAACCATAACAATAAAAAGGTTCTTAAATATTTTATCCTATTGGTGATTAAATTTTTTTCAAAATAAAGCAGAGACTACCGAATCAAATTTAAACATATTTATGATATTTTGATCTAAAATTTCGTATGTGCATTCGATTTTCCTTTCCACAAATAATACATTTTTTTTTCATCGTCGTCAACGATAAAGTTATAACATCTCGATTTAGGAAATTAAAAATAAAGCACATCAGGCCTTACGCTGGTTAAATCTATTGGGATCAATAGCTTTGGCTCTCGTGAAAGGTTGAATATTTGAAAGATCAATAAGGGGTCCCAATATAACACAGAGTGATTCCATAGTGCTTGTTTCGCCTTTTAGCGAAAAAGGAGCACAAAATGAGGTCTCCATCTTTTCCCTTCTATATTGGATCTCTGTAGAAATCAGTTCCGAATTCTAATTTAAAGTAAATGTTCGGCCTTGATGATTAATGATTCGGGATTAATGATTAAATTGTTCGGAAAATCAACAGGGAAGGAATAATTATTAAAGTGGGCATTAGCCATTGTAAGTTTTACTAGAACTTTTATTTCCCAAACATCCAAACCAGTTCAGGTGTCATCCTCTTCAATTGATCATTTTTCTAAGGGTCTCGGGAAAAAAATCCTTCGCAAAGTTTCGAAATCACGTCTTTATCATTAGAGAAGTAGATCTGCTACTTGGTATCACACAAAGAAGTCATTTGGTTTTGTATGTAAATATGCTTATTCTTGAGTAGACAAAGCAATACATCATACGCACACTCACATAATTTAATAAGACAAATTTTTGAGTCATTTATATTCAATCACGTAGGATAAACAGCATAGGATATTGATATTGCCCTGAATATACAGTCCTACGCCTTCCATTCCTTCATACCATAATCTGTCATGCACGAGAAACATACTTACAAGTTTTAAAAGTTTCTCAACAGTGCTAAGTGGTGCAAGAGGTATTTAAGACAGTATTTGTCTCTTTTCGGAGATTTTTTCTCCCTTTTCTCAAAAATTATCTTGGAGTCAAAGATCTTTTTGTATTTTTAAATAAAATTAATATAAAATAGAATAAATGTAAAAAAATCATTGGTTGAATGCATTAAAAAATTCCTATTAAAAGTATTACAATACCTGAAATCATTTTCATATTATTAAAATATCAGTATAAAATTAACTTCGATTTTCCTATCTTCTTTTATATTTGATCTTCCTGTCAATTTCAAAAGCTACTTAGTTTCAAAATTTATAATTTTTTGGCAGCCAACTATATTCATTTTTAAAGAACTTATCTAGGAAAATATCTAGGAAAGAATTATAATTATTGCGTTTTCAAAAAGAAGCATTTTCAAAAATCACCGTTCGAGAAAAATATTAAAGTTTCCTTATTTTTTTCTATGTATAAAAGTAAAGTTTTCGTATTTAAAGTTTCTATGTATTAATGTTAGCCTTATTAAAAGGAATTCTTTTAATCATAATCTCGTATTACCTTCTGAATAGTAGGTATTGTGGAGTGGGTGATTCAATTACGAATTCGATTATTATGCCCACGCAAGGTACTTACTTGTACAGATACTTTATATTCATTGTGAACGTAACTACTATTATATAGTGAGATCAAACTTTAAAAACTGATGATTGAGAAATGAAACCGTAAACATTACTGTACTACCATGCTACCGGCTCGAGATTCGGTATATATTTCATCTTTTTATACAAAATTGTTCTTTATATTAAAAAACTCGTAGGAATATTTCTAAAACTCATGAAAGCCGTTCCGTTGCAAAGAATAGCATGAAAGTGGTAACGAATAACAAACGATTCCATGATTCAAACAGAGAATAAAATTTCGGATCAATTCTTCATTTCTGTATCAATACAACTACGCACAGAATTTTTTGATTTACAATCTTTCAAAAAATTATGTTTTAATGAGTAAATTTTGACACTTAATATAAATACTAATACACTTCATGTTAACCTGTTCTTAACTAGTAATAAATCTCTTTTTAAATTCCTTTCTTCTGTAAATTTTAAATTTCTTTCATTGGGTCTGTTTAGTGGTAGCATCTCAAATCTCCTCTCGGGACCATACCATTACGAGCTCTGTCAGGAATACATGGAATCCTTATAATCTCTTTAGACACGTACCTAGTGTAGAAGTTTTAAACGTAGACATCTTTAAAAAGGAAAATCAGTTGAATGACAAATTTTTTTGCAGTAGTAATTTTCAATGTTTTAGTCAAAAAGTTTATATAAACGAGACCCATGAGCAGAATTTATACAAATTGAGTACTTCTTTCTTAAAAAAAAATATTAAATATATAATGACTCATGATAAAAATTTTATTTTAATAACATCATAAGAACAAAAGGCATGATGGTGACATATTAATCGTTTAAAAATCAAAACACTTTCTCTTATTTATGAAATAAGAATCTATATGAAAACTCGCATTTGAAACATTATCGCCCCAAACAATGTATTCACCAGGATGAAGATCTAAGATTTTATGAAGAAACGTAAGTGAATATCTTTCTGCAGCTTCAAGTGGTAACGATAACAAAAGTTTCAATGAATAACATTGAAAAGAAATATTCTAATTAACAATACAATACATACAACATCAATAGAGGCAGCGGTGTTTTATTGTATGATCCTCTTTACTTTCTCCTATACGTAATATAGAGAAAATATAGTAATCGTCAAAAAATTAGAACTCGAAACGTTTATGAATATTTACATTTTAGATATCCTAGAGATCGAAAAAGACTTTTTTTAGAAAATGCATGGCTGCCTGTATAATAAACATCTCAAAACCGCTTTCAGCTAGATGTTTGAAATTCGGTACATGGTCGTTACATCGATTTGATGTTTTCTATTAATTTTTAGTAAGGTCCGTTCAGGGGAAGTTCGTCTCTCCGGCTGATTCAATATAAATTAAAACGCTAAAATTTAACAGCTATTTTATAGACAGGCGTCAAAGTTCGAGCCAATTTCAACAAAGGATTAACGGTCTGTCGGTTTATACTCTCAGAAATATATAAAGACGATAATCCAAAAACGCAATGACTTAAATATATGAAATTTGATATGGTTTATTTAGTCTAGTTATATTAACGTTCCGTTGTAAATCAACACAAGGGCTATTTTTGGGACGGATCTCGTAATTTTGAACCACGGTCAGATGACGAGGACGACACCTGAGCTGGCACCCCCCTCCCCACACCTTACAACACCAGTGAGAGGACGTTTGGCATGACGGATTTAACGTGCAACAGACCCCCTAACACGACGTTTCTTCTTTGGCATCGGGTCTCGAACCTGAAACCTTACGGTTCACAAGTCGAGACCTTACCATCAGGCCACCGCGACCCTGAGGCTTGATATCGGATTTCCTGAATGTAAGTGGAGTCTTTTGACAGATTTTCGTTTCAATCGATTGGTAAAAACTTGTCTAAAACACAAATTCCGTTTTTGGATAATATTTACAGCGCCTGTGATAAATCGCCAAATAACTTGTCAGGGATGACGCCATAAATTCAATAAAATGCAAAATTCACGCCAAAAGCTTATATTTCTTAACTATTTTACTCCAATGTCATGTAAGGCGTGAAAAGGTTTTTTCACGGGGAAGACGCGCTACCCCTATGCCAGGACGCCGGCTTTTAAATTTCTTTTCTTTGCATATTTTGGAATTTTTTTTTAAATGCCTTCGTCTGGTTGTAGCTAGCATCTCGGTATCTAAACTTCTATATTTATCTATTCTACATTCTATTGCAGAACGTACATCATATATTCGTACTTTATATACTTCATATATTCTTCATATATACATATATATATACTGGAATTATTCATTTAAATTTATATTTTATATAATTTGCAACTACTTCAAATAAAAAAATGAAAGAAAAAATAAAATTTCGAGTTTATAAACAATAATACACAATATTCCTATATATATACATGAACAATATTCCTTCATATATATATATCAACAATATTCCTATATATATACATCATTTGCGAAACAATTCTGGTTCCAAACCGAATAATTTTGCAGCAAATTCATTTCATTTTTTAATTACAGGAATCATATTCATGAGCGTTAACGAGTATATCGTATACACGTTTCGTTACTTCAAGAATAAACAGATAATAAATTTAAAAAAATATAGCGAAGGCGAGGCGATTCACATAAGCCAATTTTAATGATAACAAACTCAAATGAATATCTAATGTTATCTTTATTCATATTAAGGAAGATTCTGTTGAAAGTCCCGATTAGTACACGATAATGTGTTCAACACCAGAAAAGACAGCGAAAAAGATTCCTGAAAAAATATAAATTGATGTCTTTTTACAGATGAAAGTGGTAGCAAGAAATGATGCAACGATACAAATTGATAGAAATATTTCATATTATTTTTTTCGTATCCATAAAAATAAAAAAAAAAGCGCTTAAATACTTAATTTTATATGTTTTTAATAATTAACAGTTTAAAATAAAAGCTTTTAAAACTAACAGCTTTTAGCTTTTTAAAACTAACAAACATTTTACTAAACATTTAAATAGAAAAATTATGACATGCATATAATGTCAATCAAATTTAGCATGTAAATTGTAATAGTAGAAATGCCTTTAAAGTGTTACAAAAAAAAATTATTTTCAATACTCAGAGAAAATGTAAATTGGAAAAGACACTTTAGCAGAAAACTTTAAATATCTCCCGATATAAGCACTGTGTATGTTCCGACCTGTCACTGTACTGCCCTCTTGCGGCAAAGGGAAAAACACTTCAGTGTATCGTGTAGCGTTAGCGAGTGTGTGTGCGGTAGCAGGGCAGCGCCTGCTAAGCAATGATGACCAGAATAAAAGGAAAAAGAGTCCAAATTTATTCTTGTGTTGTAATTTTTTAATAATGTGATAGCTATCGACATAAATTTAGTGCTTGTGTATTCAGTGTAAGTATTAAAATTTGTACCCCTACCTTTTTACGAATAATCTATTCATGATCTCAAAAGGGTGGGGGTAGGAGTTGCTTAAGAAAATTTTAAAATTGTTAAATATGCAATCTCATATGAAAATATTAGGAGCTTATTTCTTTCGTGTCCTTATTCCTTTATTCCATAGTGATAGTTTCAGCTCCCACATGCGTTAACAGAAAACTGAATAAAGGCGGGTTTCTGCATCTATTCTTGCTACAATTTGCATCGTTGTGTTTTTTTAAAAAAAGATGATATTTCGAATTAAATATTAAATTTGCTCGAATGAACAATGAACATTATCATACAATTTTGTAACTTGACACTTATGAAATTTGGTAAATTATATCACTTATATTAGTATATTATTGTCACTTGGTTTATATTTATAACTTATGAAATAAAAATACATCCATCCGTATATGAAACTCTCCCTTTCTTAAAAGTGACAAAAAGTGAGGTGACGTGTAACGAAAAATAAAAAGATTAAAATTTGGCAGAAACTTATATAATTTCCTTTTCATGTTTAAGCAATACAAATGCGCTATCAATTATTATTATTGAATTATTTTCTTGAAAATTACATTTTAAATCGCTTCTTAATCAATAAAAAGATGGATGGATTGCAGAACAGCTTATCCCGTTATTTTATTTTCGCAATAAACTTCGAGTTTTATTTTATATTACACATTGTCTGTAATTTTGAAAGTTCACTAATGTACTTGGAGAGAATGAATGAATCGCTTAAAACTTCATTTTTAGAACGTTGTTTTGAACGAAAAATTGAATTTTTTAGGAATATTTAATATAAAAATATAGGAACATATAAATAAAAGGAATATTTTCCTACCATTTTTTTTTTTTTTTTTTTGGACTATGAATATAAATTTTCGTTAAGTGTTGAGGACTGGTAGAGAAATCTCAACTTTCAATCAAAGGAACACTAGTAATGGCGAGTTAAAATCAGTACGATTTATTAACACTAGTGGTATAGAAGTTTGGAAGGCGGGCCCAATAATTTGCAAAGAAATTCTAGTTGAAGACCGAATAATATTACTGCAAATTCAATTCATTTTTTAATTACATGAATCATATTCATGAGCGTTACGGTCATATCGTATGCACGTTTCGTTACTTCAAGAATATAAAGACAATAAAAAAAAGCGAAAGCGAGACGGTTGACATAAATAAATGGTTATTTTAACGAATTCGAATGAATATATTATCTTTAAGCAGACAAAGAGAGATACTGCTGAATGTCCCTCTTGTTACATGAAATGTGTTCATAGACATTAGCACCGGTTTCACCGGGAAAGATAAAGAACGCTGTTTCTGAAAAAATATAAATTGATGTCTGATGAAAGTGGTAGCAAGAAATGATGCAACGATACAAATTGATAAAAATATTTCATATTATTTTTTTCATATCCATAACAATAAAAAAGTGCTTAAATACTTAATTTTACATATTTTTAATGACTAACACTCTAATATAAAAAAAATACAATGACAACTGAATCTAATTTGAACTTTGATGCGATATTTTGAACTTCAAGTTCGAATGTCCATTAACTTTTTTTTTTACAAATATGAGAATTTTGTCTGATATGTCAGGTTTCTAAGAGAATTCTTCAAACTTGTGTTTTTTATTAAATACTCTATTTTATCAAATATAATCTTTCTTTTAAAAGCTCGTAAATAATGCGGTTTATTATTTTTATCTATTTAAGAGTATTAATCAATGGTATTAGGAATAGTACGTACTGATAAAGAGATTTAGATATGGAGCACAAGAAGAATATAAAAAAGCTAATTTTTCATTGTCAGTACGAATTAATTTTAATACTAGAAGTAATAGTTCTATCAGATAATAAAGGATGTAATAGATTTTATTTCTTTCATTCATACAATAAATCTTTAATTCTTTTGCTATGAGCCAAATGTCGATTCAGTATTAGATGCCGTTCAGATTTTTTTCCATATTTTTGAATAGAGTTTTGTAAAAAAATACAAATCCATGGTTACGAATTATACTATCACTCAACTGAAATTTCGTCTGAAACCAAATTCCCATTTTAACTTTTATACAAAAATCAAACTTCTATTCCAGAAGCTGTTCAAAATAATAGAAAACCTATACAAAAAGATGTTTTTCCTGCCTGAATTGGTGTGGGAGCACCTTAGACAGTTAAATACGCTAGAGCCCTCCTTGAAATGGACATATACTAGTTATGTATGACCATAAGTGAGATGCTGTACCATTCCTCCTGCAGAAAGTGTTCTATCTCCCGGAGAGACTACAGAAAAGGATTAACGGATGTCTCACACTTCCTTGCAAAATTGAACACAGTGGCTCAATGATGCTCAGGCTCGGTGGTTCGACAGGCCACGAAAGACGTGTAACTGTGTCCTCATGAGATGAGACCCGAAACCATTACGGAATGATTTGCATGCTTCACTGTAGGAAGGAAGTAGTCCTTGTTATAGGCTCCTGCGAGGTTCGCTACACGTAATATTGTCCTTTCGTGGGGAATAAAGATAATCTTAATTCATCGGAAAACGAGACATATTTCTATTGGTCTGCAGCCCAGGTTTATTGGTACTTGCACCACTATACATGACGTTACCGATTTACGTCTGTCATATGGCGTTTTGGAATCGCAACTCTGCCCAAATATTTTGTTTTTGCAATTCTCTTCGAAATGTATTAATTGGCATTTGGTTCTGTAGATGCTCAGTCTGCTCAGTTACTTTTGCTGGCTTGGTCTTACTTCTGGTGGTCACAATTCGCCTTAATGTCCGCTTGTCTCTCGCAGTGAGTATGGCTTTTCTTCCACAGTTTCTTTTAGCAGATATTGGTATGTCACGTTATACACTGTCATAATCTTTGACACAATGCCTATTGATACCTCCAAAAACTGTGCTGTTACAGTTAACGATGCGCCCAACAGATGGGCTGCCACTATCTACCCTTTAAGAAACTCTAACAAATCTTTACTATTAATTTCACCTGAAAACAAATTAAGCAGACAATGAGGCTCAATATAATCGCACACACTCTTGACACTATCAGCAAAAATGTTTTTAAAAAAGAGATAGTCCTAGATATGCTATCCTATAACTAATCCTATACTATCACATACGGAAATACGTGCATTCAGCGAGGTGTTTCCATTATTTTGGATAATCTCATTATAAGAAGCACATTCTCCATTATGATGTTACTTTAGTTCTAAAAACTCCAGATTCTACGCCTAGATAAAAGAGTTAAAAATATTTCAAATTTACACAAAAAATAAGTTTATAATAGGACTTAACTTCTGGATTAAAACAAGGAAATATGAAAAAGTTTTCAGTTTCATATTATCGGTTTCATATTGAGCAGTTACTAACTTTTTTGTTTGTATTAATTTTAAAAATAAACTGTAATTTGTTTGTAAAAAAAACATCAGACAAGAAAAGCTCGTTGTATATGCACCTGAAATTTTAATAAGAGATTGTATACCTATTTAAATATTTGAAACTTTCTTGGAACGATAACCCTTTATTGATAACATAAACAGATTCCCCAAAGACGAAATATAGGGGAAACAAATTTTTGTTGTTATACTGTGTTTACATCGGACTTATAAAAAAATTATGAATTCCACTCAGATAAAAAAAAAAGAAGTTTTAAGAACTTAACCTATACTGCTCAAATTCTTCCATTTGTTGCAAAATCCAAACGAAACAATATTCAAGTTTTACAAAACAAAATACTTCGCCTCATTACCAATGCTCCTTCATATTATTGGGAATGATAATCTACACAGAGATCTTAAAGCTCCAAAGCTTAGTTATTTCTCGAAAGAACTTCCAAAAATGTATTTAACAACTCAAAACTCGTGAAAATCAAACATTCAAGAAACAAATGTTCTATGCCCATTGCAATGGTAAATATACCTTTTCTTACTCTACTAGTAAATGGACTTTCCGTTTAAATTTTCCTAGCTCCTACTGAAATTTAAAATGCCTTTAAAGAACTTCTTTATTTTAAAATTTAAGATTAAAAAAACAATCGTTTTTACATCCCGCTTGACACACCAATGGTACATCACTTGTGATTTTTCCTCTGCTATTAGCTACCCCTAACGGAAAACAAGGCTTACACCCTCAAATTCTTCCCACATCTTATTCAAACAACCTCAATGATGATTGTATATCAGTTTTTGTTCATGCGATGCTGGCAGCTTAATGTTTAATATAAATGCTGTAAGAAGTCGACAAATTTTTAGTATTAGAACTTACTCACAACTTTTATTTCCGTTATTGAAACCTATATTCAGTAGTAAAGATAATAATTCATCATATATTTAGCTTCATAAGATATTAATAGAAATTTAAAAGCAGTTAATATGTATGTAAAGTTATTATATATGTAATTATACTTGTTATTATTCAATAACATATATTTAAGAAGTAATTAGATTAATGTTTGGAAATTTCTATTGGAATCTTTTTAATTGAACGTACTTGACAGGAAAATAAAATAGCATTCATCAATCAGTACGAAACATTCACTGTGGAATCACAGTCCTTCATACGATGACGAAGCCGACCCTTAAATTGGGGCCCCTTACGAATTTACAGCCTTGCTTTCAAATCTTCAACGCTTCACCAACGCCAAAACGACTGTTTGGAATAGAATTAATCAAAATAAAGCTAGTTGTGGTTTGTTCTTCGTTCCCCAATTCTGTGCTAGATACTTAAAGACGATGAAAGAATTCCCTGATTTTTAGAAAAACAAATTAATGGGAAAATTAATTAATTAACTTATAGATCCTAACACCGTAACAAAGCTTAATTTCCATCGGTGGTCTTTGTTTTTTATTTTAAAATTTTAGTCATTAAAAGGGTATATAATTAAATATTTAAGCCATTTTAAATTGTTATGGGTATGGAAAAATAATTTTAAAACATATTTCACCATTTGAATCGTTGCATTATTTTTTGATACCACTCTCAGCTATAAAAAGACATCAATTTATATTTCTTCAGGAGTACTGTTTATTACCTGCCCCGGTGAATCTAGAAACTATTTGTACATACATGTATATTGTAAGCTAGACGGGAATTTCTGAAGAATTTCCTGTGATGTGATTAAAAGTTAGAAATATTTTCGATCCATTTGATGCCGAAAGTGATTTATGTTAATCATTTTAGTGTGGTTTTTCTAAATCCGTTTTATTTTCTCTGTATATTTTAGAAATAACGTAACGTATGCAAGAGTAATGTGTGTACTACATCCTCGTCACGATCATAAATACAACTCCTATAACTAAAAAAAAAAGGGGGGGGGGATGCTGTTAAATACACTCTTCTTGAGCCAAAATTTCTTTGCAAGTTATTAACTCCACCTTCTAAACTTCTGGTCTACTGAAGAGGGTTTTTTTCTTAATGGAATTAAGAATCCGGTTCTAGTGAGTTCTTCACTTCTAAATCTAACACTATACTTCTAGTCTTCAACACTTACATAACGTATTGATCTATTGAAAAGGTAAGAAAGAAAACAAAACAACGAGATGAAAAACATTAAAAAGTTTATAATAAAACGTAAACTTTTCGTTAAAAACAACATATTGAAATAGCGTGTTAAGATATTCCTCCATTTTTACAATAAATTTAATTTTTTTTTCCTTTAAAAGATTTCCTCGTCAACAATTGTCACGTTCTTTTATTCTTGTAGATTCTGAAAAGGCTTTCCAATATATATATATGTTGAAAAAAATTATATAATATATATTAAATATAAATTTGAATAAATATTTAATATACATATTCAAATTTAATACTTGAATTAAATTGAAATTCAACATTTTAATGCTGTTTTTTCGCTACCACTTCCAATTACGAAAACAATCAACTCATATTTCTTCAGAAAACCTACGCCGTATTCCCGGATGAACCGCTGATTAATATTTTTTTTTCAACATATTAAACAAAAAAAACCAGTAATTCGATGAAAATAAAAAATGTATTCAAACATTTAACCGAATTATCTAATAAAAAAAAATTGTTTCGTCATGTCAAATCATATTATTCATTAATTTTAAAATCTATATTTTGTTTGTGGAAAAAAAATAATATAACATTTATTCTGTGTAAGTGTTAACATCCTTGCAGAATTTGCGAGTATAATTTTTTAATCTATTCGTATAATTCGAAAAAGTGTATTCGTCCATATCATCTAAAAAACACTGACTGTACAGAGATAGAAATATTTCAAAATAACAGAACAACGGTATAAAATTATGCAAAAAATTTCAAAATAAATAATAATGTTAACTTCTGACTATATAAACGTCTTTTATAAAACGAGAATTTCTTAATTTATTGCTTACAGATTGAACACATCATACTTCAATAAAGTTATCAATTAAAATACGGTGAATAACACTGACGGACATAATTGTTTAAGAAACAAAAACAACTCAGAATTAAAACTCAGTTTTTAAAAATTTTGTCCGTTTTAGTTTGAATCAATCAAAATAAAGTTGAATCATAAACAATATTTTAATCTGTTAATATTGTTGAAAATTCGACGACGTGGGTAAAAAACTGAATTCAAATTATAAACAATCAAACTTCAAATGTATAAATAATGGAATAAGTTTCAAACTGTGAAGGATATGTCTCGGTGAGAAATGATATTTCAAATCTTCTAATTGCACTTATACGTTACTACTCCTCATAGCGTAGTTCATAGCTGATTTTAACGAAGAAGGAAATCCGTCAATATAAATTTTTAATCTATTCGTATAATTCGAAAAAATGCAAAATTAGCCCATATCATCAAAAATAAATTTACTGTATAAAATATAAAGTTTATACTGAGTAAGTGTTAAACATATTCGCAGAATCCGTGAGTATAAATTTTTAATCTATTCGTATTATTCGAAAAAATGCAAAATTAGCCCATATCATCAAAAATAAATTTACTGTACAGAGATAGAAATATTTCGAAATAACAGAGGAACGGTATAAATATTGCACAAAAACTTTTAAAATAAATAATATTGTTAATCTCTAACTATGTAAATTTTTCTTTATAATTTAAGAAATGCTTAATTCTTTGCTTTTGTGATTGAATACGTCGTACTGCAATAAAGTCATCAATTAAAATATGGGGCATAAAAGAATCTGTCCAAAACTAGTTAGTTAATTTGCGTCTATCAAAATAAAGTTGAATCAAAACCAATATTTTAATCTGATAGTACTGTTGAAAATCGGATGTCCTGTTTACAAATCTGAATTATCGAAGTATTCAAGTTACAAATTATCTATTTTGTCAACTTCCACTGTATAAATAATGGAATTAATTATACAGTTAAAATATTCTAATTAAGCCAATACATTACTACTCCTCATAGTGTAGTTCATGACTGATTTTAAAGAAGAATGTTCTTGGTTGTTTTGGCGCAGCTATGTGGCATTGCGACAGGTTAATGGTTCTATCGCCGTGGACAGGATGTACCTCCTAAAGGCAGCTCTAAAGAAGATTTTAGCACTAAACGTTTCTAAAGAATCTTAAAGAATGTGCTTCTGTTATTGGAATCCGGATATTTCTGTTTGTCGCTTATCTTCGGATTAGATGGATCTTCTTTTATTTATTTATCCCACTGTTGTGATCGGAATAGAGGAGGAGGGCATTTTTTTTTCATATTGTCAAGATTTAAAATTACAAGGCCTTTTTATTATTTTTAATTTCTTTTTGTCATTAATAAGATAGATAATTAAATATTTAAACACTTTCGTATTGCTTTCGAAATGAAAAATAATCTTAAATACTTTTTATCAATTTTAATGGTTGCATCATGTTTTGGCTACCACTTTCAGCTGTAAAAAAACATCAATTTATATTTCTTTAGGAATATCGTTTGCTGTTGACATATAATAATCATCTGTCCTATGATTATTATAGACTCCACAGAAGCTCCCTTAATATATCTAAAATAAGCATTAGAAATGACATCAAATTTTTTGCCTTGGCTATTGATTTATATCACTTTTCTCGGTTTCGTTGTTTAAACTTCTTTTTACTTTCGGTGGTGAAACGTGAGGAAGAACAATATGTATATGAAATATAACGTCAATTATTATTATTATTTTGAGATTTTAGTTTGGTGATAGTGCAGAAAAGCTATCTTTTAGGTTCAAAAGCAATTTTTAAAAATTTGGTTGCAATATTACATTGTCTTGAGATGCCGCAAAGAGCAAATTTGCAAAAAAAAAAAAAAAAAAAAAAATGAAAAGGGGGAAAATTTTAAAAAGAGATTTTAAAACTTTTTCTTAGATTTTAGTTTGGTAATAGTGGAGAAAAGTTAGCTTTTAGGTTCAAAAATAATTTTAAATAATTTCTGGCTGCAATACACCAATATCTCAAGGTGCCCCAAAGAGCTTAAAATTTATAAAAAATTAAAAAAAAAATTACAAACTTTGATAAAATATTTTTATGAATTTTTCGTTGATATAATGATACAAAAATTATTTTAAATACGCATATAAGCATTACAATTGGAAAAAAAATTATTAATTACAAAGTATAATAATAATAAAAATATTTATATGTTAATTTTTTCGTTTCTTACTTTTGTATCCTTAATGATTACAAATGTTTTAGCTGTAAAATGTTTGTTTCTACTTCATTCCCACATTAAACTTTTTTTAAATTAAATTTTGGCATAGTCACACGTGAGACAATTTTTGCTCTTATGCATTCTTCTCTTGCGATTGAACCACTGACATTTTGTGCCGATTTGTCCACCAGTTTCACCGCTCTTTCCACTGCTTGCATGTGACAAAGAAGAATGGGAAATTCGAAAACCGAGTCTCCTATACTATTTGGCTCATGCCTTCTGCATAAAATCTTCTAGAGAGTCATTGGAAACATTTTTATCAAGGGGAGGGGAGGCGACAGTTATGTCATTTTCAAGCCATGATCATGTCGAAGTAATTCCTTTGCATCGTAATTTATCTTTGGAACTTCAAACTTCCTTACTCTGTCTTTACTTTTCTGTTCTTGCTTTTAAAACACATCGTAAACCAAGTTCCCTTTGATATTTACGTTCATCACTTAGCATGGACAAAAGGATATTTTCTGAATCAGTAAAGTATCCATTTCTTTGAATAATCTGATCTAGAACGTTCTTGATATCGTCAGAAATAGAGCGTGAATATGAGATAAAGTTAATTAGATTTTTGGAATCATAAGTACATGAAAGGTTGAACTTAATATTAAACCACACTGGCACCTGATAGTTTTGTCTCTTCTTGCTTATTTGATGGATCTAGTTAGTTTGCCTCCTCTTGTAAAGAACATTGTTATTCTGCAACATTGTCTCCAGTAATCGTTTCTAATGCACTAAAATCTTTTGTTGTTTCTTGATGAAATTTAACTATTCCCAGTAGTTTTTTACTCTTTCTTGCTTCTTTCTTCCTTAAAGAGCTTGTAGTAGCAATATCAATACTACTTATAACCATTTTCCTGTTAGAGCGTTGATCGCTTAGAAGCTTTCACTCCATAACTGGCACCGTTTTTTCTTTTATACAAGTCACCAATGCCAAATAAACGTCTCTAAATTCTGTGTGGTTGAAATCTAACTTATCTGAACACTTTCTGCTTTTAGACTTTAATAAATACTAGCATTTAGCATGATAAGCTTTTATCATTTCTTTTACAAGATGTAACGGGAATAGAAGCTCTTGACTATATTTTTTCTATTATGTGAACTAAAGTGTCACATATTTCGCTTACAGAAGGATCGTTCTATGAAGCAATTTTAAAGTTATGTCTAATATAACAGTAGCACTAAATTTGTAAGTAGTGAGCTCAACTTTGAGCAAATCACTAAATTTCCCAAAAATAGAACACTCCGATATTGGTCTTGTCTTCACTAATTTATACTGGTCCATTTTTACTAAGAGAAAAGTACAAAAGCGCACAAACTAACAAATCAGTTACACAATAGACGAAGCAGAATCGCCAAATCCTTCGGCAGAGCTAGTGATTTGAAATCAGCTCTGTCCTTGTCACCGGATGCAGACAAATTTCTGTCTTACCTCAATAACTACCGCTCCTGCGACGACTCAATGCCATGCAAGTGAAATAGTAAAACTGATTTTATACTTTTATTCATATGACAACGCCTATTTAAAGCCTTTTATTTCATAATCGAGGTACGCAAAAATCCTTTAAAAGTTGAAAAACGTGGGTTTTTATGAAAATTTAATGTTCTTGCGGCTCTTCAAGATGTACTATAATATTTTATTATGATTTTTATTTATCTTATCTATACCAAAAGGCAACTTTTCCACGCTATTACAAACTCAAAATCAAAAGTTGATTATTTCTTTATAAAATTTTGAAATGTAGCGAAAATTTAAATTTTATGAAACTTTAACTTTGTTGCTGCCCCTCAAGACTTACTCCAATATTTTTCATATTTGTAATTTATTTTATCTACAACAAAAGGCAACTTTATCTACAACAAAAGGCTATTACAAATTAAAAATCAAAACTGATTTTTTTCTTCGTTTCACCCTAATCTACATCATGAACGCTTCTATTGGGAATCTAAGCAAAAGCCCATTTTGTTTCGTTCCCAAGTTCGATCCAGATTTACAGATTCCGCCAATAAACAAAAGCAATTAAAGAAAATTCAAATTTACAGAAGATAGAAATTTTAAATCATATTCAACTCTAGTATGAAATAGAATAACATGAAAAGTCTTAGTATTTAAATTAATTTTCCAAACTGACTCTTCAAAATATAATTTTTTGAAAGATTCCAAATCGAAAACTCTTTGAGTTCAGCAATGGATTGTAAAACCCTCCTTGTGGCATTTGAAAAGCATTTCTAGAGTTTACATGTTGAAATCGATTAATACCTTATGTATATCAAAATTTTACTATACAAATTTTTAATAAAAGTTTTTGATTTAAGTTTTAATTTAAGATTTTTTTTCACAAAACAATTGTCAAGAACCTTGATAGAATATAAACAGATCGAAGACTGCATCGATATTGGGTGCACTGCAAAAATATAAAGGTTTTATTACATGAGTGATAGAAATAAAATTTATTATATCTTTTATTGCAATGAATAACTGCTAAAATTAGTATTAAAATTAATTCTGATAGTGAAAAAAAATTAACTGTTTCTTATTCATCGTGTGCCTTATTTCTAAATCTCTTTACCAGTATATGCTATTCCTAAATTCATGGCTTAATACTCTTAAATAGACATAAAATGTTAAACCACATTATTTTACGAGCATGCAAATGAAACATTGCATTACATTTTATGATAAAACAAACAGGTTTTATGACCTATCCTGACTTATACTGCTCAAATTCTTACACTTGTTACAAAAACCAAAGAAACAAAATTCAAGTTTTACAAAATAAAATACTTCACGTCATTACCAATGCCCCCTGGTATTATTTTGAAAGATATTCAACACGGAGATCGTAAAACTCCAAAGCTTAATGATTTCTTCAAAGTACTTAAAAAAAAATCATCAATTCAAATCTCTGGAACAAATTATCTATGTCCATTCTAATGAGAAATTTACCTTTCCTTACTCTACTACTTAATAGATTTACCATTTAAACTTCTCTAGATCCTACCGAAATTTTAATTGAATGAGAATTTTTATTTTTTTATTTTAAAGCTTAAGCCCAAATAAGCAATCCTTTTTTCATCCCATTTGACCAACCAATTACCATTACTCGCTTTTTTCCCTCTGCTATCCGCTACCTAAAACTCAGTAATGTGTCTAAACACTAAGAATCTTCATACATCTAATTCGAACACTCACGTTGACCATTGTATATTAGTTTTCGTTCTCACTTTGTGGCAACTTAATGTTCTATATAAATGTTTTGGGATTGCGAAAGATTTTGTTGTGTGAAAAACTTAATTATAATATATGTGTTTTACAAAAGAAGAAGGCAGAATATTACTCTAAATGTTCATTCATTTCTTTCACGTCAATTTTATTTCCGTTATTGAAGCATTTTTTTCAGATATAAAGCTATTGATTTATTATATCCTTGATACAACATACTTGAACAGAAATTTGAAAGCAGTTTTAATGACAGTAAAGATCATTATTGTTACATGAAATTATAATAGTTATCATTCATTAGCATATTTTTAAAAAGTAATTAGATTAATGATAGGAAATTTATGTTAGAACCTTTTTAATTAAACGTATTTGGCAGCATTTAATACGAAATACCACCTTTTTTAAAAACACAACGATACAAACTATCATAATAATAGATGAAGCAACCCGCCTTTATTCAGTTGTCGGTTGCCATATGTGGGAATTAAAACTATCACTTTGGGGTAAAGGAATAGGGGCATGCAAGAAATATGCACCTGGTTTGCTTTGGTTATATTAACGTCCTATTTGAAGCTATTCTGGGACGGACCTCGTCAATTTGAACCGCGGTCAGACGACGAGGACGACACCTGAGCTAGCACTCCCCTCCTCACACCACACCAGCGGGAGGACGTTTACTCATGACGGATTTAACGCGCAACATACCCTTTTACACGACGGTTCTTCGATGGAATCGGGTCACGAACCTGAAACTCTCCGATTCCGAAGCTGAGAACTTACCACCAGGCCACCGCGGCCCGCCAAATATGCGCCTGGAATTTTAATGCAAGAATGTTTATATATTTAACTTTGAAAAAAATTTTAAGCAACTGCTCCCTCCAACTTTTTGAGATCTTGAATAGATTGCTTGTGAAAATATGGGGGGGGGCAATTATTCTTATACAATGTTTACATAGGGAGATACTTAACATTTTCTGCAAAAAAGTATTTTCCAATTCAGATTTTCTCTGAGTATTTATAATAAATCTTTTTAGTGCCCCTTTAAAGGCATTTCTACTATTACAATTAACATGATAAATTTGATTGACATTTGATGCATGATAAAAATTTTCTATTCAAATTTCTTTTTTAAAATTAGTTTTTTTTTTTTTTCACAAAATAATATTCAAAAATATGAAAAAAATCTGAACAGCATCTAAAACTGAATCGTCATTTGCCTCACAGCAAAAGAATGAAAGATTTATTGAATGAATGATAGAAATAAAATTTGTCATATCTTTTATCATCTGAAAGAAGTACTTTTAGTACTAAAATTAATTCTTTCTGACAATGAAAAATAATTAACTGTTTTTTTTATCATGTGCTTCATTTCTAAATCTCTTTATCAATATATACTATTCCTAATATCTTTGATAAATACCCTTTAATAGATATAAAATAAATCAGATTATTTACGAGTTTATTAAAGAAATAGTACATTTGATAGAATTTAGTTTTTGATAAAACACAAAGTTTAAAGAATTCTCTTAGGAACCTGACAAAATTCTCATATTTGTAGAAACAAAATTTAATGGACATTCTGACTTCAAGGCCAAAATAACATATCACAGCTTAAGTTTGATTCAGTGATCTTTGTATGTTATTTTAAAATTTTAGTCATTAAAAATATATATAATTAAGTATTCAAGCTTTTTTTATTGTTATGTATATGAAAAAAAAAAATATGAAATATTTTTATAAATTTATACCGTTGGATTATTTCTTGCTACCACTTTCATCTGTAAAAAGACATCAATTTATATTTCTTCAGGAACGGCGTTTGTTATTATTCCCGGTGAACCGCCACACGTTTTGAAATCATTTATCATATACAAATCGGGAGATTCAACAGAGTCTCTCATAATATATTTAATAATAAGAAATTCATTCTAATTTTTTGTCATAACCATTGCTTTCTGTCAATAAACTCTTTTTCACTATTCAAGATTTTTTTTTAATTTATAAAGTAACGAAACGTGTATACGATGTCTTCGTAACGCTCATGAATATGATTCTTATAATTAAAAATTGAATTGAATTTGCAATAAAATTATTCGATTTTTAAACCAGAATTGTTCGCAAATTATTAGGCCCGCCTTCCAAATTTGTACATCACTCGAGATGATCAATCTTAATGGATTTAACAAGCCGGTACTAGTGAGTCCTTCTCCTCCAAAGCTGATATAACTTCGCTATCCATAACGCTTAAAGAAAGTTCTGATTCATAGTTTTAAAAAAAAGGAAGACAAAAGCGAAAAAGAAAAAACCAGAAGATAAAACCAATTTAAAATAAGACTTTAGCCTTTAGTTTGAAATAATCTGCATAAATAAAGTTTTAATTTGTTTCTCTAAGTTTAAAATGTTTTTTAATGTTGCCTCTTAAACGGTAATTCTTTAAAAGATTTGATCATAAAAGATAGTTATATTTTTCGACCGATGCAGAACTGGAAAACCATTTCCAATATATATATATATATATATGTATTGGCATATTGTGCATTATTATATATTATTGTTGAAAGCAGGAACTTTTATTTTATCTATCATTTTGTTATTGGAAGTTGTTGCTTATTATTTTAAAAACATAATAATACTTTGACAGTGGGGCAAGTCTATTTTTGAAAAAAAATGGAGATAATGGCAGTTATAGATAAAACTTGTTATTATCTTTTTATGAGTAAAAAATTTATAGTAAAAAAAATATTTAGATTCTAGTATTCTGGAGATGGAAGTTTTAGCTCTTAACAGTATTGAAAATCTGTTTATTTTGAAAGTGGTGCAAGTCCATCTTAGATTGCCATAATATATTTGACCGAATATATAACGGCAAAATTTAGCTCCGGTTGCTCTACGGTGAAGGAAATGTGGCCGTTTGACATCACGTCTGAAATCTAGGGTGTTTCTATTTATCTATTTTTGATATTGAAAATCGGTGGTTGCACAGTATTTTATAAATAATAAAAAGTATATCTTAATTTCGTGTGTCGACAATAATGTGTACTTCCACCACGGACTATTCAGTCCAGTGACAACGAAATAAATATCATTGATCACAAATTTTAATTGTCAGGACATTCATTTTTATGGAACGATCGTGATTTTGGAGTGGAACTATCCTGTAGCTATTCAATCCAGAAACCAGTTCCTTGCATATTCCCCAGGATTGCTATAAAGTAATACAAAATTGCCGGAAACATAATAAATTTTTAGTACATGAAATTAAACATGAAAATTTATTTTCAGCCCAACCTCTGGAAAAAGCGGTTTTAAAAAGAAAGATTAATACCGATGGAGAGAAACCGTGAGTTGATTAACTATATGCTGGATCAGATTTACAAGGGATGCACCATACAAAATGTTCAACAAAACTTCGATAGAACGAGATTTTGAATTTAAAATTACTGATTTGTCAACACAACAAGAAGAAGGTAAATAATTTCAAGTAATTTCAGACATATAAAATTATTTTTTATGTAAGAAACAAAGAAGGTTTATTGCATCTGAAAAATACAAGGATATGATGGAATTATTACCATATATACCTCCCGGCTCGTTCATCATGAATTTTTTTAAAATCTTGAATAAAATTCAAATTGATTATACCAACGTATAAACTGAAATATATAATTTCATTGAAATTCTTAATAAAACTGAATTGTTTGTTGTTATGTTATATTTTCTTCTATAATATTCTTGGTTTTGTTTCCCTTTTTATCAAATGAATAAATATTTATAAAAATTTGAATAGTATTTTGTTTTTATTCTTAAAAAAAGGCTGTAGCAACTGAAATATTATTTCCCAATTAAATGAATGATTGCAAGAATTTTTTAATTTTGAAAGTGAGACAAGTTCATTCAATTATAATGGAACTCTTATTTTTTTAGTCAGCACTGTAAACACCATTGGATTATAAAACTACATTATCTGGTACCACAAAATACAAAAAATATATCTATTAATACTTACCAATATTTTTAAATTTATTGAAACGCAAAACTTTAAATATCTCGCAATATAAAGAAAGGGACTTGCCCCATTTTCAAAATAAACGGCTCATATACTAGTGTCCAACTTCTATTCATCTCAATGAATGTATCAAGCACTTTCTCAAATCGAATGTAGAATAGAAGAATATAGAAGTTCTTTCTCAAAACCGAGATTCTGCAACTAGACGAAAGAATTAAAAAAATTTCAATATACAAAGAAAATAAAATTAAAATGGGACCTGAAATTCTTGTTTAATACAATGCAATTTAAAACAGTTTTCAGTCATTTGTCTGCCTTTGCATTAAGTGTATAAACTACAATTTAAAAATAAATTAGTGTTTTTCCCTCCAAAATTTTCTTGCTTATGTTCAAATAAATTCTTCACGCCTTACAAGGCATTGGATTACAATATTTAAGAAATATACGCTTTTGGCGAGAATTTTATATTTTACTGAATTTATCGCGTCAATCCTGACGAGTTATTTGGCGATTTATCCGTGGCATCTGTTAATAGTATCCAAAAATGAAATTTATTTTTAGACATGTTTTTATCAATCGACTGAAACCAAAATCTGTCAAAAAACTGCACTTATATTCGGGAAATCCCATTTCAAATTTGATATATTTAAGTCATTACGTTTTTGGATTATCTCGTTTATATATTTCTCAAAGTTCAGGCCGAAAGACCGTTAATCCCTTTTTTTATTTGGCTCAAACTTTGACGCTTGTCTATAATCTAGATGTTAAAATTGGTGTACTGGATTTTCTCTGTGAAGCTGTTGTCTATCAATCTATCCGAATTTTTTCTATCTAGCTCTTATCTATATATCTCTCCAAATATTTTCTATCTAGCTTTTATCTATCTATCACTCCGAATTTTGTCTATCTAACTCTTATCTATCTATCGCTCCAAATTTTATCTATCTGCGGCTGGTAATTATCGTTTTAATTTAAATTCGATTAGCCGGAGAGACGGATTTCATCTAAACGGACCTAACTCAAAACTTAATTGAATTCTGCAAATTTAAATAATCACCGTGTACCGAATTTCAACCGTTTAGCTCAAAGTGTCTTTGAGTTATCTATGTCACATACAAACGGACACTTTCTAAAAATGGATTTTTTGATCTCAAGGATATCTAAAACATGGAGATTCGTCAAAATTTCGAGTTCGTATTTTTTGTCGATTACTATATTTTCTGTATATTACGTATAGGAGAAAGTAAAGAGGGTCATACAATAAAAAAAACGCTCTCTGTATTTTTGTGTGTTGTATGTATTGTATTGTTATTATGCAAATTTCTTTTAAATGTTAACCAATGAAACTTTTGTTATCGTTACCACTTTTTACTGCATTTACGTTTTTCAGAAACTCCTCGTTATTAATTCTGGTAAATACAATATTTGTGTGCGATAATGTATCAAAACTGAATTTTAATATATGCTGTTTCATAAATAAGAAAAAGCGTTGTTATTGTTAAGTGGTCATTATGTCGCTATCATACTGTTCATTTTTGTGATGTTAATAAAGTAAAATTTAATTATTGAGTCATTATGTTATTAATCGTTTTTTAAGAAAGGAATAATCAGTTTGTATAAATTCTGCTATTGGGTCTCGTTTAAATAAACGTTTCAATCAAAACAATCAAAATTATTACTGCAAAATAATTTGTCCTTCAATTGATGTTCTAATTAAACAAGCTTACGTTTAAAACTTCCACACTGGGCATGCTTCTGAACGGAATTATAAGACTCCAAGATTATAAGAACAGAGCCGTAATGGTACGGTCTCAAGCCGAGATTTTGAGATGTTGCCAATAAACAAAGACAATGAAAGAAATTTCAAATTTACAGAAGAAAGAAATTAGTTTGAACATGGCAACATGACATATCTTAGTATTTAAATTAAGTTTGGAAATTAACTCTTTAAAATATAATTTTTTGAAAGATTCTATATCAAAAAATGTTTGCGTAATTGCATTGTTACAGACATGAAGAATGAATTCGAAACTATATTTTCGGTTTTCATCGTTGAATCTTTTGTTATTCGCCACTTTATGCTGCATAAAAAGACTTTCATTTATATTTCTTCCGAAATCGGAGGGGTTTTTTTCTTTGCAACTGAATTGCTTTCATGAGTATTGGTAATATTCAAACGTGTTTTTTAATATAAACAATAATTTCTTTAATAAAAAATGGGAATGTATCCTGAACATCAAGGCAGTAACATATAGTACAGTGAAGTTTTTGGCTTCATTCCTCATTTTTTAAAGTTTGATCTTACTTATATAACAGCAGTTACATTCACTTTCAATATACATTATCCGTAAATAAACATATGAAGGTGGCATAACCAAATCCCTTAATGAATCACCCACTTCAAATACCTCCTATTCAGAAGCTAATATGTGATTGTGACTAAAAGAACTCTGTTAAATAAAAAAAATAATATATAGAAAATTCAAATAAAAAAATCTTTACTTTTATACATAGAAAAAAAATAATAAAACTTTATTTTCTTTTTTCTCGAATAGTGATTTTTCAAAATGCTTCTTTTCGAAAACCCAATAATTATAATTCTTTCCAAAACATTCGGAACGCTATTGACAGAATAATGGGAATTAAAAGAAGAAAGAAAAATTGAAATCGAATTTTACACTGATATTTTAATAATATGAAAATGATTTCAGGTATTGTAGCTCTTTTAATCCGAGTTTTTTTAATGTATTCAGCTAGTAATTTTTTTTTTTGGATACTTTATTCGATTTTATATTAATTTAAAAATATAAAAACAAATTTGTCTCAAATATAATTTAAAAAAAAAGTATCTCCGAATAGAGAAATATACTGTCTTCAATACCTCCTCCTATACTTCGTACTGTTGAGAAACTTTTAAAACATGTAAGTATGCTTTTTGTGTATGATAGACAATAGTATGATGGAAAGGATAGCGCCGGGTTGCAGATTGCGTACAATATATGTCTTTATGCTATTGACCCTACGTAAATAAATATAAATAAGTGAATCAAAAATTCGTCCAAGTATTATGTATGTGCATGTGTGTGTGAACTATTGCTTTGTCCGCACACGAATTGCAATAGTCCACGGCTTTACATACAATCAACCAAATGGCTTCTTTGTGAAAACCACATTGCAGATCTATGTCTCTAATGACAAAGCCGTATGCTAATTCTAATCTGTGGCGTTATAGATGGTCATGCGTTCAGAAAGTAGGCTTACATAATTCTGGCACAAAATTTGAGTTAGTTTATTTAATCTTGTTTAAAACGACGCGAAGGTTGTTTCTCAAAATTGTATTTTTAGAAAGAAAAATTTAATGGGCATTCAAACTTATAGATCATAACACCATAGCAAAGCTTGAGTTTGATTCGGCGGTCTTTGTATTGTATTTTAAAATTGTATTGTATTTTAGTCATTAAAAGGGTATATAATTAAATATTTAAGCAGGTTTGTAATGTTATGAATAAGAAAAAATAATTTCTTTTTTTAAATTTTAATCCTTGAATCATTTCTCGTACCACTTTCAGCCTTAAAAAGACATCAATTTATATTTCTTCAAGACTAACGTTTATTATCCTTCCTAGTGAACCAAGAACCAATTTGTACTCATCTGTTGTATATCGATTGGCAGATTCAACAGAATCATCTATAATATGATTAAAATTTAGAAATGCGTTCTAGTATCTTGACATAATTATCGATGTATGTTAATTGCTAGGTGTTCTTCAAACTTCAGCTTTGCCTTTCGGCGTTGCCGCTGCATCGATGACGTTATAAGACATAGTTTTTCACATATACCGCTTGAGGGCGTTACAAGTGAGAGTCAGGGCAATATGCTTACGTAACAAGAATTCCTTAATTCATTGCTTATAGACTGAATAAATCGTGCTGCAATAAAGTTATCAATTAAAATGCGGTGTTTAAAAGAATCAGTCCCAAGCTATCACAGAATTTCAGAATCATTTAACAAACTAAAACAATTCAGAAATAAAAATAATTACTTAATATTTTGTAAGTTTTAATTTGAGAAAGGTTGAAACAATATAAGTAATTCGCAATTAGATTTAATGATATAAGTAATTAGTCATTATATTATTTAATAATTAGCAATTCAATTATTTAATAAATAGATAAATAATTGGAAATTTATGTTAAAAACTTTTTAATTACACGTATTTGGTAGGAAAATAATATAGCATCAATTACCGAGGACCAAACACTCACTGGTGAAATCACAGTGCTTCGTAAAATGACGAAGATGACCTTTACGTTGGAGTCACTTACGAATTTACAGCCTTACTTTCAAATCTTCAGCTCTACTCGAGCGCCAAAACGATTCATCCCAACAGATTTCACCAGAATATAACTAATTATGGTTTATTCTTCGTCCATTAAACCGAGATCTTGCTACTAGATCATTGACTACTATGAAAGGTATTTGAGGAAGGAAAAATGTAATGGATATTCGAACTTGTAGATCAACATATCACAGCAAAGTTTAAATTTGATTCGGCAGTCTTTTTGTTATTATTTGAAATTTTGGTCATTAGAAGTGTATAAAATTAAATATTTAAGCACTTTTATAATTAGAATATATTTTTCTTAACTGTAATCGTAGCATCATTTCTTCGCTACCACTTTGATCTGTGAAAAGACATCAATTTATATTTCTTATGGATTGATGCTCGTTATCCATCCCGGTGAATAAAACAAACAATTTTTATAGCTATCATTTGGTCGGGAGTTTCAGCAGAAGCTTCTATAATATGTTTAAAAATAAAATTGCTGTTCGATTCTTCTGTTATTGTTGCTGCATTTTTGTTTTGGTTCCTCTGTGAAAAAGCCTTTTTTATTTTCAGTTCATATCTTGTAAAGTCTCGATCCAATAACAGGTAGCGTTATGATCAAATTCTTTATTTACAGCTTTATTACATAAAAACAACTCTTTCTCATCTAGGTTAAATGAATGATGCTATTTATAGCACGAAATTTAAACAAGAATAGTTCCTCGAACAAATTTGGGGAAAACGCCTTCACAAGAACAGCTAACAGGCGGTTGGCGTCTCAGGCTACTGCAGGGTTAGCTCTAGGAATCCACCGAATTTCCTTAGGGTTGAATTTTTCTCAGAAGTCCACTTCATACCAAGCTCCTATCTCCCTCTTCTTCCGAAAAATCTCACCTTTTATCTTTCTCTCAGACTCCACCTTTCCTGTCCACTCCCTGTTACCCAATCACCGTTCAGAACAACCTGAATCGTCTCTGGTCGCCAGTGCGAAATGTCCATTGATGATCCACCCTCCACAATGGGAAAAATGAAGGACATCTGGAGTGTTTGACACTCTCGCCTTTCGAAGACACGATTTATTTCCCTGGGAACGCACGTGTGGTTCCTTATCTGGATTAGCACTAATTGGCCAGACGACCGTACTTAAAAGTAGGGTCTTCCATTTGGCAATCTGGAGGCACTTAACACTGTGGGAGTTTCGTTGATGAAGAATGGCCCGGAATGTAAATTATCGAGTGTGGGAAAGAGGAATGTCACAGTGGTCACCCAGGGAAGAAGCTGAATCATTACAATCTAAAGTAACGAAACGTGCTGAAGATCAATGTATACACCATGACCTTGCGATGCTCTTGAATATGTTTCCTATGATTAAAAAAAGTGAAATGATTTCCTGTTAAATAAGCCAGAATATCTTCGCAAATAAATGCCCCCCTCCTCATATTGCAAGATTTAAAATTACAAGTTTTGTTATTATTTTTTTAATAGAGTATATAATAGATATAGAGTATATTATAGCCATTAATAGAGTATATAATTAAATATTTAAGCACTTTTGCGTTGTTATAGATATGAAAAAATAATCCGAAAATATTTTTATCAATTTTTATAGTGCCATCATTTTTTGCTACTACTTTCAGCTGTAAAAGCACATCCATTTACATTTCTTCAGAACTGATGTTTGTCAACCGTCCCAGTAAATTAAAAACCCATCTATTCTTCTCATTTAGTATACACTTACTGGGGGTTTCAACAGAATCGCCTTTAATGTGATTAAAGGTTAGAAAAGTATTCAGTGTCCCTGTCTTAGCCATTTTTTTAATTGTTATCGTTTCGTTTCACTGTTCAAAGTTATTTTTATTTCCTGTTTATTTCTGAAGTAACGAAACATACAGAAGATCTATGTACATACGATACGCTTGTAAATGCTCATGAATATAATTCCTATAATTAAAAATATAATATAAATTTTCTGAGCAATTAGTTCATTTTTTAGTTATAAGACAGTTTTTTCTAGATATATGATAGTTAGTTATAGGACAATAAAGAGTTCTTGAGCCAGAATTTCTTCGTAAGTTATTAGCCATGATAGATATTTTCTATTAACGGATTTAACAAGCAGGCACTAGTGAGTGCTTCTCTTCCAAATCTAAAATTTTGCTGGTAATCCTGAATAATTGAAGAAAGTTCTGATTTATAGGTTTGAAAAATGGTTTAAAAAATGAGAAAGAAAAAAAGAAATTAAAAATAATACTGCAGCTTTTATTTTAAAAAAAACATGTTAAAAAACGTTTTAAGTAATTCATCTAGTTCTACAATAATTTTTTTTTAATTTTGTCCCTTAGAAAATAAATTTTAAAAAGATTTCGTCATAAAAGAAATTTATTTTATTAGTAATTATTTTTCCCAAAATATTTAATATATATTGGAAAAAAGTTATATATTAAATATATATTGAAGTTTAAAATTTGAATTGAATTATAATTGAATCCTTTAATATCTTTTTTGCTACCACTTTCAACTACAAAAGGAATCTTCTTATATTGAGCAGTTGATGGATTTTTTTTTTCTTTAAGATTTGAGTATTCGCTGCTAATCCGAATCAAAATTTTTCATATTATTTTCAAAGCTCCGTGGTGTATTTGGAATGATTTTATGCATAGATCTTAAAACTCCAAAGCACAGTGATTTCATCAAAGAACTTTCAAGCAATTTTTTGGATCAACTCAAAACTCATGAAAATCCCACAGTGCAGGAGCAAATTAACTATGACCACTATAATGGAAAATATGCCTTCCCTTACTCTACTACCAATCGGACATTGCCACTTAATTCTCCATAGCTTCTGCCGAAATTTAAATTGCATCTAATGAACTACTTCGGTTTTCACCTTAAACTTTTTTCAAGCAATTCTTCTTTTACTCAACCGACGTACCTATGGTAGATGACTTCTGTTTTTCCACTGCTACTTATTACCTGAAACTAAGTGGAATAGCCTAGGCACTAAGGCTCTCCATGCATCTAATTAAACCAAGTAATTTTGATAAGTATATTTAGTAACAATTTTCAGTAGCACGGTGGAGATTCAGAAGCAATTTTAATCCATATACTTGAAAAAATAAATTGTATTCGTCAAATCATTTTTAACCTTAATTTTAATATATTTACTTTGTTTTAGCAGAAAAATAATGTACATATTTAATTAATTAGTACCTATCCCAGCAGAGCCCATGAGCATAAATTTTTATCTGTTAGAATAATTCGAAAAGTACAATATTCGCCTATATCATATATATATATACATTATTTATATATATATAACTACATAAATATATATATATATATATATATATATATATATATATATATATATATATATATATATATATATATATATTGGAATAGTATTAATTTTTGTTTAAAAGTTCAAGCATCTTTTTTTTCTCACTATTTTATTGGAAGTTATTGCATATTAAATTATAAAAAATAATGAAAATTAAAATAAATTATTCCTATATGTGAGTGTGTGTGTGTGCGTGTGCGTGTGTGTGTGTATTAGCAGTTGAGTGACTGAACAGAAGAAACTTTAAAACTAGGATTTCTTTCTCCACGGGTGGCATAATTTACGTTCAAATAATAAGTGATAAGAAATATGTTCTTCTGCATCGCGACACAAGAGCAGAAGAGACCCAAAATTTCTCCTTTAGTTATTTTATTATGAGTTTTTGATAGAGATTTCTTTGACATGTGTCGATGTAGGAACAAGAATCTTTGCTATCATTGAAAGAATGTAGTAAACATTAAGGATTTCTATCCGTTATCTCGGAGCGTGAGAAAATGCTGAAACCAGCAGGTTTATAGAACGTGGCGTGTGTGTGTGTGTGTGTATATATATATATATATATATATATATATATATATATATATATATATATATATATATATATATATATATATATATATACTCAAATTTAATTCTTAAATTGCTCGTTTTGAAGCCATTACTTTCAATTACGAATTATACCCTGATACCCCTTCAAAAATGGTGCGCTATCTTCCTAAAACTGATTTTAAGAAAAGTTTGATTCGTAAAATAATATTATTTCTTAATTTTAAAAGTTTCGTTTTGTTTGTACAAAAAGTGTTCATACTAAAGCCGATACTAAATACTATTAATTATCCCCGTATAGCGTATGAGTATACATTTTAAACCTATTAGTATCATTCGAAAAAGTGACAAATTCACTCAGTTGTAGTCATAAAAAATATATATATATATATAATATAAAATACATTAAATTTATTACACTGAGAAAAAAACATTTATTGTAAAATTATTAATTATTCACTTTTTAACACTGCTCGTAGCGAGCTTTAATATAAAACTTTTTATTAAAATAATGAAAATCATGACTGTAAAATAAACTGTCACATAATCGACATTCCGTTTTTAAACCACGATTATAATTGAAACACTACACTATGCACGCTTCTAAAGGAGAATGACTTAAGAAAGAGCCAATTTTGGTTAGTTTCCAAGTTCGATAAGGATATAGAAATTCTACCACTACACAAAAACAATTAAAGAAAAGTCAGATTTGCAGAAGAAAGAAATTTAAAAGCAGATTCAAATTCAGATCCAAAACCATTTGAGTAATTGTATTGTTATAGATATGAAGAACTTATTGAAACTTTAATTTCAGTTTTAATCCTTGAATATTTTGTTATTTGTTACTGCTTTATACTACAGAAAAAGCCATTCATGTATATTTCTTCATCAACAAAACGCCTTTTCTTTGAACTAAATTGCTTTCATGAAAATTAGTAATATTCCGACGTGATTTTTATACAGAACATTTCTTTTAGTAAAAAAAGGAAGCATAATCGGTGCCTCAATTAGGTAGCACAGTAGTACACTAATGTTTATGGATTCATCCTCAATCCTCACTTTTTAAATTTGAACTAACAATATAAAAATGTTCACACTGACTATAAATTATCCCTACTAGTCACATGCGTGCGGATATGAAGTAAATTAATCGAATCCTTTAATGAATCGCTGAAATTCTCAATACTTTCCATTCAAAACTAATACGAAACTTTCTTTTTTAAAAGTAACGTCAATACATGGAATAACTGTAAGGGACATTCCAACTTGTTCATCAAAATATCGTGGGAAAATTAAAATTTGATTCGGTAGACTTTTTTTAAATTTTAGTTATTTAAAGCGTATATAATTAAATAGTTAAGCAGTTTTGTATCATTATAAATAAGAAAAAAATATATTAAAATAATTTTTTATATATATTTTAATTATTGCATAATTTCTCACTACCACTTTCAACCGTAAAAAGACATCAATTTATATTTTTTCAAGATTGACGCTTTCCCGGTGAACTAAGGAAAAATTTGTACGCATTTATTATATATCAATCGGGAGATTCAACAGAATCTTCTATATTATTATTAAAATTTAGAAATGAATATTGATGTATTTTAAATGTGTAAATGTAAACGAAAATTTTGGCATAACCAGTTATGTATGTTAATCAACTCGGTGTAGTTGTTCAAACATCTTATTTAAGGTCTTTTTATTATTATTAACTATTAATTTAAACTTAAGTAGTTTTTCTTTTCAACTGAATTGTTTTCAAGAATGTTGGTAATATACCAGCGGGAATTTTGATATAAAAAACAATTTTATTTTTAAAAAACTGGAAATATGCTCTGAATCTCAAGCCAGTAAATTTTTAGTACAGTTATGCTTTATGTTTCATTTCTCAATCATCATAATTTTTAAAGTGTGATCTTACGACAACAGTTACGTTGATACTGAATATATATTATCCGTCCTGTTAGCATATGTGCGGATATGAAGTGATTTAATAGAATCGCTTAACGAATCATCCAACTTCATAATACCCTTACATTCAGAAAATAATACGATACTATGCTAAAGGAATTTTTTTTAATACAAGAAAAATTAATACGTAAAATTTTCGGCAATCTAATACAGACTGTTAGTCATAAGAATTTGTATATGATTTGTAAATGCACCATCTTTCAAAAAAAATTCTTCCGAATGGCATAGTGGTGGATCGAAGGCACACATAATTCGTTATGAAAAATGAGGGAAAATGTTTGAATTACATCGTTACTGTCATTTGGCGTCCCTTCTCAAACGACTCTCATATTCAAAACTAGGCATGAGGGGCTGGTCAAAATGATTCAGCTCATAGCAATTAAGAAGCAAATAGCTTGTTGTGGTTTATTCTTCGTTCCTAAGGCTGATATTCTGAAATTGACAAAGGCAATTAAAGAACTTTCAAAATGACTGACAAAATGAAATTTAAAATGAAACTCAAAGCTCGGAGTCAAAATAAAATAACGGGATAAACTACTCAGCTATTCGTAAATCTTTACGTTGACTAAGGATTAATTTAAGACGTAATTTTTAAAAAAAATATATGTAATTAATAACATCTTTGCTCATTTGTATTGCTTAAACATGAAAAACTAATCAGAAAAGTTCTTTCAAATTTCAATCACCTTATTTTTCGTTACACGTTACCACACTCTGAGTTGCAAAAATTCACCATTTTGTCTCTCTTCATAAAGAGAGAGTACTACATATGGGTGAATACAGTTTTATTTGATAAGTACTATATATGGTTGAATACAGTTTTATTTGATAAGAAAACTGTATTCATCAGTATAAATAATATGCCAAGAGGAAATTTTAATAGAAGATACTATTTTAAAAAAGGAATTTCGAACATATGCCTAGCTATATCAATTCAAGATAATATTTTGTGTTCTTTGGAGAAAATTTCATATTTTTTTAATGTTATTTAAAGTGCATCGATATATACAATAGCAGAGATAAAAGACGCTACCCACCTTTATTCAGTTGCCGGTATGTGGGAAGTAAAACTATCAATTTTGGATTAATAAAATCCAAAATCGAATATGCGCATAAAATATTAATACGGGATAATCTACATATTAAAAATTTTCTTAAAAAGCTGCTCTCCACCCACCACTTTTTTGATTTCACAAAATGATTCCTCGTAGAAGAAATATAAGGAAAAAAAATTTATTTTTTATATTATGTTTGAATTAGGAGATATTTAACATTAACTACTGAGGAATCTTTTCCGTTTTTGATTGTCTCTTAAAGTTGGTAATGATTTTTTGTGGCATTTGAAAATCATTTCTACTGTTACAATTTACTTGTTGAAATTCATTAATACTTGACGTATATCAAAATTTTGCAATAAAAATTATTAATGAAAGTTTTTAATTTAAGATTTTTTTCACAAAACAATTGCCAAACACATTGAAAGAATATAAACAGATCTAAGACTGAATCGTTATTGGGTCTACTGCAAAAAAATGAATGTTTTATTGCATGAGTGATAGAAATAAAATTTATTATATCTTTTATTGTAAAGAATAACTACTAAAATTAGTATTAAAATTAATTTTTACTGTTAGTGAAAAAAAATTAACTGTTTCTTATTCATCGTGTTTTTTTTTTTTTTTTTGTTTGTTTTTTTCTAAATCTCTTTACCAGTATATACTATTCCTAAAGTCATTGCTTAATACTCTTAAATAGACAAAAAATGCTAAACCGCATTGCTTTACGAACATGCAAAAGAAAGATTGCATTACATTTGATGATAAAACAAACTGGTTTTATGACCTATCCTGACTTATACTGCTCAAATTCTTACACTTGTTACAAAAACCAAAGAAACAAAATTCAAGTTTTACAAAATAAAATACTTCACGTCATTACCAATGCTCCCTGGTATTATTTTGAAAGATATTCAACACGGAGATCGTAAAACTCCAAAACTTAATGATTTCTTCAAAGTACTTTTAAAAAAAATCAGCAATTCAAATCTCTGGAAACTCCAACAATCAAGAAACAAATTATCTATGCCCATTCTAATGAGAAATTTACCTTTCTTTACTCTACTACTAAATGGACTTTCCATTTATACTTCCCTTGATCCCACTAAAATTTATATTGATTTTTTTTAAAAGCTTAAACGCAAATAATCAATCCTTTTTTTTTTTTTTCATTGCATTTGACCAACCCATTACCATTACTTGTTACCATTACTTTTTTTTCCTCTGCTATCAACTACATAAAACTGAGTAAATGTGCCTAAACACTAAGAATCTTCACACATCTAATTCGAACACTCACGTTGATAATTGTATATTAGTCTTCAGTCTAACTTTGCGGCAATTTAATGTTCTATATAAATGTTTTGTGATTTCGAAATATTTTGTTGCGTGAAAAATTTAATCATGTGTTTTACAAAAGTAGAAGGCAGAATATTACTCTAAATGTTTATTTGTTTGTATTTATTTGTTTCACTTAAATTTTATTTCCGTTATTGAAGCATTTTTTCCGAAGTAAAGCTATTGATTTATTATATCTTTCCTACAACATACTTGAACAGAAATTTGAAAGCAGTTTTAATGACAGTAAAAATCATTATTGTTATATGAAATTATAATAGTTATTATTCAATAGCATATTTTTTTAAAAATAATTACGTTAATAATAGGTATTTTCTGTTAGACCCTTTTTAATTAAACGCACTTGGCAGGAAAATAATATAGCAATAATCAACCAGGACGAAACACTCATTGTAATAGGACAGTGCTTCGTAAGATGATGAAGACGACCTTTAAATTGGGATCCTTAGGGGGAAAAAAGGAAATTTAAAGTATGATAGATAATATTAATAATTTTTAAAAATCCTAAACATACTTGTTGAGCTTTATCTATCTTTACAAGAATTTTAAATTTTGTTCTAATTTTGGAAAACTTTTCCTCATAAAAAATAGTTGAGTTCCAGAATTGTATGTATGTATATATATATAAATTTAAAACTTCAATTGAATTGAAATTAATCCTTTAATGCTGTTTTTCCCTACAACCTTCAATTAGAGAACGAATCAAATTTTATTTTTACAGAAATGACGCTCCATCTTCCCGGATTAGCAAAGGATTATTTATTTATTTTTTAATTTTAATAAACAATAATTCCCAATAACACGGCGAAAAATAAAAAAGAATTTCAAATTTTTAACCTAGAAACCTGATAAAAATAAATTTGTTTCTTCAAACCATAGTGTTTCTGAATTTTAAATTTTGCATTTTATTTGTGCAAAAAATATAATGTTTATACTAAGTAAATATTAAGCATCCTCGGGAAAGAGACCTTCTTTATAAAATTTAAAAAAATTCATATCATTTGAAAAAGTGAAAATAACGCTCGTATCATCCGAGATTGTTTTGTTGTATAAAGATAGAAATATTTCAGAATAATAGAAGAGCGGGAAAAAAATGTGCTGCAAAATTTCTAAATAAATAATTTGGTTTATATTTTATGTGTGCAAATTTATCTTTATTAATACAAAATTGCTTAATTCATTACTTATAGATTGACTACATCGTACTACAATAAAGTTTCTGAGAAAAATATGGTGCTTAAAAGAATCAGTCTCAAACTATAACAGACAGACACAATTTTTTAACAAACGAAAAATAATCAGAAATAAAAATCATGTTTAATACTTTGTTCATTTCAATTTCAGTCAATCAAAATTAAGTTAAATCAGAAACAATATTCTAATATGATATTATTATTGAAAATCAAGAGACCTGTGGAAAAAAGCCTGATTTACCTGACGAATTCGAATTAAAAGTTCTCTGTTAAGTCAACCTCCAATGCATAAAAAAAAGGAAAAAAAATTCCAAACTATCCCTGATGTATCTCTGAAACAAAGGTTATTTCAAAATCTTTTAATTGAATTTACACGTGACTGCTCCTCAAAGCTTAGTTCATAATTGATTCTAAAGAAAAAGATGTTTGTCTCTCTTGGGAACGCTGTGATGTTATTGCGACATGTTAACGCTATTATCGCCGCTGACAGGACGTACCTCCTTAAGAAGCTCTTAGAAGAGTCTACACAGCAGTTTTCTAAGGAATCTTGGAAAATGTGCTTCGGTTCTTGGAGTTCTGATAACTCAGTTAATCGCGTATCTTCGGATTTGATGTAATTTTTTCTACACATCCCATTGCTCTGTTTGGAATGGGAGGAGGAAGGGGGACTTTTTTTTTCCATATTGTAAAGAATTAAAATTACATGGCCATGATATTATTTTAAAAATTTTTTATCGTTAATAGAGTAACTGCCTTATAACAAAAAACATAGTATGGGATATTTTATTAAAACTCCCGATTGGTGCACAATAAATATGTATTATATGTATAAATATATAGTTATTTCTTGATTCACTGTGAAGGATAACAAACATCAATCCCGAAGAAAAGTAAATTGATGTATTTTTACAACTGAATGTGGTAGCAAGAAATGATGCAATAATAAAAAATTGTAAAAATATTTTCAAGTTATTTTTTCATACCCATAATAAAACAGTAGTGCTTAAATATTTAATTATATACCCTATACGTAAATGAAAATAATACGAAAATCCTGTAATTTTAAATCATCATAATATTAAAAAATGCCCCCCCCCCCTCCGATATATTCCAAACACAGCAATGGAATGGATAAAATAAGTTGCATCTAATCCGAAGATATGCGATAAAATGAATTGTCAGAACTCGATAAACAAAAACAAAATTTTTAAGATTCTTTAGAAAACTCTAGTGCAGACGCTTCTAAGAGCTTTCTATGGAGGTACGTCCTGTCAAGGGCGATAAAACCGTTTACCTGACGTAATAACTTCGCAGCGTCCCCAAGAGAGAGAAGAGCCTTCTTCTTTAAAATCAATTATGAACTAATGTTTGAGGAGCTGTAATGTGTAAGTACAATTAGAAGATTTGAAATCACCTTTATTTCAGAGAAACATCATGGAAAGTTCGGAATTTGCTCGTTTATTTATGCAGTGAAGGTTTTTAATTCAATTTTTTTCCACAGATTTCCTGATTTTCAACAACACAATCATTAAATTATTGTTCACGTTTTGATTTTATTTTGATTGATTCAAATAAAAACTGACAAAATATTAAAAATTGATTTTTATTTCCGAGTTGGTTTTGTCTGTAAAATAATTGTGTCCATCTGTGATAGTTTGGAAGGCCGCGGTGGCCTGGTGGTAAGGTCTCGGCTTCGGAACCGGAGGATTCAGGTTCGTGACCCGATTCCACCGAAGAACCGTGGTGTAAGGGGGTCTGTTGCACGTTAAATCCGTCATGACCAAACGTCCTCCCACTGGTGTGGAGAGGGGGAGGGGCCAGCTCACGTGTCGTCATGGTCATCTGATCGCGGTTCAAAGTAACGAGGTCCGTTCCAAAATAGCCCTAGTGTTGCTTCAAACGGGACGTTAATATAACTAAACTAAACTGTGATAGTTTGGGATTAATTCCTTTAAGCATCACATTTTCTCAAAGGTTTTATTGCAGTACGATGTAGTCAATCTATAAGTAATGAATCAAGCACTTCTCATATTGCAAAGAAAAATTCTCGCACGTAAGATATAAATAATATTATTTATTTAGAAGTTTTGTAGCACATTTTTTTATTGATCTTCTTTTATTTTGAAATATTTCTATCATTATACCACAAAGCAATATTTGATGATATGAGCGCATTTTCCACATTTCCGAAAGGTGTGTATATATGTGTTTAAATTTTATACTCAGTTATTCTGAGAGGATGGTTAATCCTTACTTCGTATAAACATAATATTTTTTGCTTAAACAAGACACAAATTTTAAAATTCAGAAACAATATGATTTGACGAAACAAAGTTATTTTTGTCAGGTTTCTAAGTTAAAAGTTTGAAATTATTTTTCGAAATGTCAAAGAGTTTCACAAAGAGTTTCACGATTCCGCGGGAAGAATAAATAAGAAGCGACAGGCCTGAAGAAATATAAATTGATATCTTTCTACAGCTGAAAGTGGCAGCGAGAAATGATGCAAACATTAACATTGTGAAAAATACAAAGGGAAAACTGTTTTTAAAAAATAAGACCAAGACCCTGTCATTTCAAATCTTGACAATATGAAAAAATGCCCAACCCCCCACACATCTATTCCAACACAACAGTGAGATGGAAAAAAGAAGTTACATCTAATCGGAATTGATTCACCAGAACTCCAAGAACAGATGTAAATTTTTACTGTACAACTGTCTTGAAGTACAACTGTCTAGTGTAGACGCTTCTAAGAGCACCTTAAGAATGTATGTCTTGTCAAAGGCGATAACCTGTCACAATACCATCATAGCGTCTCAAGACAGTCAAGCATCATTAATTTAAAATAAATTATGAACTAAGCTTTGAGGAGCAGTATCGTATAAATGCAATTAGAAGATTCTAATTAACCTTTATTTCTGAGACACATCCTGCTCATTTCTGAATTTATTCCTTTATTTAGACATTGGAGGTCGGCCAAACAGATAGTTTCAATTCAAATTCGCAATAATCCAATTAACGGGTGTACTGATGTTTAAATGTTTAATGTTTCATTAAACATTTTTGTAATTTATTGTAGTTTATTATTTTTAATTAAACATTATTTTAATTCATTGTTGTAATTTAAATGTTTATATCTCTTTATAATAATTTTTTTCTTTTTTTGACATGAAGAAATTTTCCAGATTTTAGAATTCATAGTATTAGGTTCAAAATTCATAGCCATAGATTCATATCATAGTTAATACTTATTAAATATGAATATTATACTTTTTGCGCAAATAACATACAAATTTTAAAATTAAGAAACAATATGGTTTGAGGAATTTTTTTTTCTTTCAGGTTTCAAGATTAAAAGTTTGAAATTCTTTTTAATATTACACTGAGTAATTGGAAATATTTATAAAAATATTTAAAAAATAATAAATCCGCTGCTCATGCGGGAAGATGGCGAGTAATTTCTGAAAAAAGATACGTTAATGTATTTTCAAAATACAAAATGGCAAAACAAAATAAAAAACAGCATTAAAGTAATGAATTCCAATCCAATTCAAGGATTCAATCGGAATATATACATATCCGATTCTACAATAGTCCAAGAAATTAACTAATTTTAATGGGGAAATACTTTTAAAAATTATCTTCTGAGGGATAAAAATTAAAAAGGATAAATAGATTTAAAAAAATTTTATTACGTTGTTTTGGTCTAAAAGCTCAAGTCTTGTCTAAACGTTCCTTTAATTTTCTTTTCATTTTTTTCTTTCTTACTTTTTTTAAAACTATAAATCAAAATGCTCTATAACTGTTGAGGACCAGCAGCAGAATCTTAGATTTGGAAGCGAAGGACTCGCTTGAACTGGCTCTTTAAATCCATTATTATAAAACATTTCGCATGACATGGAAGTTTAGAAGGTGGGGCTAAAAACTTGCGAAAGAATTCTGGCTTAAAAATAGTTAATTTACTGCAATTTAATTGAGTTTTTTTAGTTATATGAATCATATTCATTAGTATTACTAGGAAATACACAAACTTTACAAACTTACACAAACTTTATTCAACGCATTTCTTGACTATAATACAATTTAGCAGAAATTAAGAAAAAAATTTGAAAAGTGAAACCAAAATGTTTGATATAAAACAATGGAACTAACAGAAATTTCAAATCGAATTCTACTCTTCAATAACATTTCGAAAGATTCTATCGAATCTCTCGAATAGTATAATATATAAGGGTCCAATATATATACACTTTCCTCACCGGGAAAATATAACAGCCGGCAATTCTGTAGAAATATAAATTGATGTATTTTTACATCTGAAAGTGGTAACGAGAAGTGATGCAGCGATAAAATTTGATAAAAATATTTTCGGATTATTTTTTCATATCCATAACGATACACAAGTTCTGGAATATTTAATTATATACCCTATTAATGAGAAAAAAATTTGAAAATAATACAGAGGCCCTGTAATTTTAAATCTACACAATATGAAAAATAAGCCCCACCCCCATATATTCCAAACACAACAGTTGGATGAATAAAAGAAGTTACATCCAATTTGAAGACATGTGATAAATTTAATTATTAAAACTCCAAGAACTGAAGAATATTTTTTAATATTCAATAGAAACGTCTAGCGCTTCCTGAGGAGATACGTTCTGTCAAACGGAGATGTAACCGTTTATCTGTCATAATACCTTTATAGAGTAACCAAGACGGATAAGAACCTTCGGTTTTAAAATGAACTATAAACTAAGATTTGAGCAGGAGTGATGCATAACTGCATTTCGAAAATCTGAAATAACATTGCTTTCAGAAATTCATATTGGATGGTTTGGAATCTATCCCGCTATTTATAAGTTAACGGTAGGCTGAATAAATAGTTTTTAATTTGAATCCGTTGGTGCATCGTTTTTTTTTTCACAGGTCCATTAAATTTCAACAAAACTAACATAATAAATTATTGTTTATGTTTCGACTTTATTTTGATTGACTCAAATTAAAACTGACAAAATTTTAAAAATTCATTTTTGTATCGGAGTTGCTTTTGTTTGTTAAAGTCTCTTTTCAAAAATCTGTAATACTACCACAGATTGAAGAGTGATATTTACACTTTTTCGTGATTAAATTAATTATAATGTTCCTTTACTTATTTGTGATTCTTTATATACTGTTATAATTTATAAGTTACAAATCATTCTCTGTGATATTTACATTCTCTAATAAAACTGTCAAATAAAACAAAGAAACTCCTGTGTTTTTTCCCTTTTTCTAAAATGTCTACTACCGGTATTAAAACCAGTATCCCGGTATCAATATCTAAAAAATACCAAATACCGGTATTGAATTTTGGTCCGATATTTTATATTCCTAGCTATAAGAGATTCTTAAAGAGGTACGTCCTTTGATGATTTTAATTTTTTGATGATCATAAGCGAATTTTTCACCTATCAAAATCATACATATAGGTTAAAAAATTTTACTCATGGGCTTTTCGAGGATAGTTAACACTTATTTACAATGATGTCATTTTATTATTTTATCCTATATATATAAATAACTGCCTTATGACAAAAAAAAATGATTATATTGTTCAGAAAATTCAGTTCATGTTTTTAATTATAGGAATTATATTCATGAGTTTTTACAAGGATATATGTACATAGTTCTTCCGTTATTTCAGAAAACAACAGGGAATAGAAAGGACTTCGAACAATGAAACCGAAACTTATATCAGAAAAAAAAATGGCTAAGACGGAAAAAACGAAAACAATTCTAATCTTCAATCTTATTATAGGTGATTCTGCTGAATCCCCCTCCCTATACATATTAATGCAGAACAGATAAAGATTTAGTTCACCGGGAAAGATGACAGACATCATTCTTGAATAAGTATAAATTGATGTCTTTTTACAGCTAAAAAGTGATAGCGAGTAATGATGCCAACATTAACATAGAGAAAAATACTTTAAATTATTTTTTCATATGCATAACAATACTAAAGTGCTTAAATGTTTAATTAAATACCTTAAAAATGGAAAAGTTTTTTTTAAAAAAATAAGTCCAAGACCATGTAATTTTAAATCTTGACAGTATGAAAAAATGTCCCTCCCCCATGCATTCCAAACACAACAGTGGGATGGATAAAAGAAGTTGCATCTACTCCGAAGATATTGGAACTGATTTATCAGAACTACCAGATCAAAAGTACATTTTTAAGATTCTTTAGAACCGTCTAGTGCAGACGCTTCTATGAGTATCTAAAGGATGTACGTCTTGACAAGGACGATAATCTGCCGCAATGTTATCATAGCGTCTCGACCCCTATAAATAAATGCTTCCAATATTTTATAAAGTTCGAAAAATTGTTAAGATATTTAAATGCTCCCCTACAAAAAATGCCATTTACAAAAATATATACTCACTGAAAATTAGATCACTAATATTAGATTTTAAAACACATTGAAACAGTTTACTACTAATTATAGAACGATTTTTGAAACTGAGAGATCCAATACAAAAAGCAATAATAGACTTAAAACTGCAAATTAATTTTTCAGATAATGAATTCGACTTAATATCCAGAACTGTATCAGCTTTATTTCCAATAAAACTGGCTGTTGAGGCATTATGTCGAAGAGATTCTAATTTATTAACTGCTAATGCAACAATAAATTGCATGTTGCAGTCAGTGAAAGAACAGCACACATCACTATCTGAAGAATTATATATTACATTAAAAAATCGCACAGAAGAAAGACATACCGAAATAGAAAATGTTTTACAGTATTTACATAATTATAATGATTTTAAAAATGTAAATGAAACCTGTATCCCAGCATTAAGATCTAAAAAATACCAAATACCGGTATTGAACTTTTGGTCTGATATTGCAATCTTTTGCTTTAACAGATTTTTAAAGAGGTACGTCCTTTGAGGATTTTTATTTTTTGATGATCATAAACGAATTTTTCACCTTTCGAAATGACACAAAAATGTTAAGAAATTTTATTAATGGGCTTTGCGAGAATAGTTAACACTTATTTAATATGATTTCGTTTTATTATTTTATCCTTTATATATAAATAACTGCCTTATGACAAAAATAAATAAATATATTTTTCAGAAAATTCAGTGCATATTTTTAATTACATGACTTATATTCATGAGCATTGATAAGGATATATTTCTTCCGTAATTTTAGAAATGAACAGAAAATAGAAAGTACTTCGAACAGTGAAACCGAAGAGAATATCTGAAAAAAAAGAAGTGGATGAGACAGAAAAATCAGAAAAATTTCTAATCTTTAATTTTATTGTAGGCGATTCTGCTGAATCCCCCATGCAATATATATTAAGACCTTAAAACGAATTTTAGTTTACCGGGAAAGATGACAAACATCAGTTCTGAAGAAATATAAATTGATGTCTTTTTACAGCTGAAGGTGGTAGCGAGAAATGATGCAAATATGAAAATTGAGAAAAATAAATTATTTTTCCATATGTATAGCAATACTAGCGTGCTTAAATGTTTAATTAAATACCTTACAAATGGAAAACTTTTTTCAAAAAATAAGTCCAAAAACCTGTAATTTGAAATCTTGACAATGTGAAAAATGTCCCCTCCTCCATCCATTCCAAACATAAGAGTGGGATGAATAAAAGAGGTTATATCTACTCCGAAGATATGCGGAACTGATTTATCAGTATTCCCAGAACAAAAGTACATTTTTAAGATTCTTTAGAACCGACTTGTGGAGACGCTTCTATGAGCATCTTAAGGATGTACGTCTTGTCAACGACGATAATCTGCCGCAATACCATTTTAGCGTCTCGAGACAGTCAAGAATCTTTGAATTTAAAATGATTTGTAAACTAAGCTTTGAGGACCAGTAACATGTAAATGCGATTGGAAGATTTGAATTAAACTTTATTTCAGGGACGCATCCTGCTCAGTTCGGAATTTATTCCTTTATTTAGACACTGGAGGTAAGCTAAATAAACAGTTTTTAATTCATATTCGCAGGTAATCAGATTCCTTTTCACCGTCTACTGATTTTCAGCAATATCATCATATATATATATATATATATATATATATATATATATATATATATATATATATATATATATATATATTATAACACTGAAGAACTCATATATGATTTCTCGACAAGCATGTCAAAGTCGGGCTAATTGTCAAAAGAACTCTCTAAAAGTCTGCAGCTCTGGGTGTATAACAGAATTGCTAACAAATGGCTTTTAAAATTGCAATAAAAAATGTCACAATTATATATGACGAGAAAAAGAACTTTTATAATCCATATATTAATCTTATGTCTGGTGTTAATCGTTACGGCTTGCTTGAGTCAATTATTCAATTTGTAGTAGCATTTTCATTCCCTATTTATTTCGTAGTGTTTGTATTTTGAAGTAAATTGTTTTTATTGAAACCATGGGTTTTAGTCGTATCAAATTAGAAAGTGAAATGTTTTATATAGAAATAGATCCCATATTAATAATTAATAACCAAAACACCCAATAATCTGCAGCGGACAAACTGGTCTTCAAAGCGCGTAGCATTTTTTATGTTTTGAATCCGTTTTGATTGACTCAAATAAAAACAAACAAAATAATTTATCTTATCGTATCTATGAGTTGTTTCGTTCGTTAAATATTTGTGTCCGCTATTATTGTTTGGGTCTAATGGCTTTAAGCACCGTATTTTTTTCAAAGACTTTATTACAGTACGATATATTCAAACTATAAGCAATGAATTAAGAAATTCTGGTATGATCTAACAAATTTGCGCACGTCAGATGTAAATAATATTATTTATTTTGAAATTTTGCTATTAATTAGTTTTCTGTTCTAGTGGCTTTTTTTAATTGTTTCTATCACTTCATGATAACTTTTTCAATTTTTGACATGAAGAAATTTTTCACATAGTCGTATCATAGTATTAGGTTTAAAATTTCACAGCCATAGATTCTGCAATCATAGTTAATACTTATTAAATATGAATATTATACTTTTTTGTGCGAATAAGATAAAATTAAGAAACAATATGGTTTGAGGATTCAATTTTTTTCAGGTTTCTGGATTAAAAGTTTGAAATTCTTTTTAAAATTACACTGAGTAATTGGAAATATTTATAAAAATATTTAAAAAATAATAAATACGCTGCTTATGCGGGAAGATGGCGAGTAATTTCTGAAAAAATATAAGTTAATGTATTTTCAAAATACAAAATGGCAAAACAAAATAAATAACAGCATTAAAGTATTCAATTCCAATCCAATTCAAGGATTAAATCGGAATATATAAATATCCGATTCTACAATAGTCCAATAAAGTGACTAATTTTAATGGGGAAATACTTTTAAAAAATTATCTTCTGAGGGATAAAAATTAAAAAGGATAAATAGAATTTAAAAGGATAAATAGAATTAAAAGGATAAAAAATTTTATTACATTGTTTTGGTGAACGAGCTCAAGTCTTATCTAAAAGTTCCTTTAATTTTCTTTTCAATTTTTCTTTCTTATTTTTTTAAAACTATAAATAAAAACGCTCTAAAACTGTTGAGGACCAGCAGAAGAATCTTAGATTTGGAAGCGAAGGACTCGCTAGAACAGGCTTTTTAAATCCATTATTATAAAATTCTCGCATGACATAGAAGTTTAGAAAATGGGGCTAAAAACGTGAGAAAGGATTCTGGCTTAAAAACAGTTAATTTACAGCAATTTATTTGAGTTTTTTAGTTATATGAATCATATTAATTAGTATTACTAGGAAATCTTACACAACATTTATTTAACGCATTTTTTGACTCTATTACAATTCAGCAGAAATTAAGAAAGAAATTTGAACAGTTAAACCAAAGAGCTTGACATAAAATAATGGAACTAACAAAAATTTCAAATGTGATTCTACTTTTCAATCATATTAAGAAATATTCTATCGAAACTCCCGAATGCTATAATATCAAAGGGTCCAATATATATACTTTTCTCGCCTGGAAAATATAAAAACCTGCAATTCTGAAGAAATATAAATTGATGCATTTTTGCATCTGAAAGTGGTAACAAGAAGTGATGCAACGATAAAATTTGATAAAAATATTTTCGGATTATTTTTTCATATCCATAACGATACACAAGTTCTTGAATATTTAATTATATACCCTATTAATGACAAAAAAAATTTGAAAATAATACCAAGGCACAGTAATTTTAAATCTAGACAATATGAAAAAAAGCCCCACCCCCATCTATTCCAAACAGAACAGTGGGATGAATAAAAGAAGTTGTATCCAATTCGAAGATACGTGATAAATTTAATTATTTGAACTCCAAGAACTGAAGAACATTTTTTCGGAATCTATTGAAACGTCTAGCGCTTCCTAAGGAGATACGTCCTGTCAAACGGCGATGAAACCGTTTATCTGTCATAATACCTTTATAGCGTCTCCAAGACGGCGAAGAAACTTTTTATAAAAATGAATTATAAACTTAGATTGGAGCAGCAGTGATGCATAACTGCAGTTCGAAGATCTGAAATAACCTTTCTTTCAGAAATTCATATTGGATGGTTTCTAATTTATCCCGTTATTTATAAACTAAAGGTAGACTGGAAAAATAGTTTTTAATTCACATTCGTGTGTGAATCGTTCTTTTTTTTCAAAAAAATTCTTTGAATTTCAACAATACTCTCATAATAAATTATTGTTTATGTTTCGACTTTGTTTTGATTGACTCAAATTAAAACTGACAAAATTTTAAAAGATTAATAGATAAAAAAAAATTTTATTACGTTGTTTTGGTCTAAAAGCACATGTCTTATCTAAAAGTTCCTTTAATTTCATTTTCACTTTTTTTCTTACTTTTTTAAAACTATAAATCAAAACGCTCTATAACTGTTGAGGACCAGCAGCAGAATCTTAGATTTGGAAGCGAAGGACTCACTAGAACGGACTGGCTTTTTAAATATATTATTATAAAAGATCTCGCATGCCATAGAAGTTTAGAAGGTGGGGCTAAAAACTTGAGAAAGAATACTGGCTTAAAAGCGGTTAGTTTACAGCAATTTATTTGAGTTTTTTAGTTATATGAATCATATTCATTACTATTACTAGTAACTTTATTCAATGCATTTTTTGACTATATTGCAATTCATCAGAAATTAAGAAAGAAATTTGAATAGTGAAAGCAAAATGTTTGTTATAAAATAATGGAACTCACAGAAATTTCAAATGTGTTTCTACTCTTCAATCATATTACGAAAGATTCTACCGAATCTCGCGAATGGTATAATATAAAAGGGTCCAATATATATACTTTCCTCTCCGGGAAAATATAAAAACCTGCAATTCTGAAGAAATATAAATTGATGTATTTTTGCATCTGAAAGTGGTAACAAGAAGTGATGCAACGATAAAATTTGATAAAAATATTTTCGGATTATTTTTTCATATCCATAACGATACACAAGATCTTGAATATTTAATTATATACCCTATTAATGACAAAAAAATTTGAAAATAATACCAAGGCACAGTAATTTTAAATCTAGACAATATGAAAAAAAGCCCCACCCCCATCTATTCCAAACAGAACAGTGGGATGAATAAAAAGAGTTGTATGCAATTCGAAGATACGTGATAAATTTAATTATTTGAACTCCAACAACTGAAGAACATTTTTTCGGAATCTATTGAAACGTCTAGCGCTTCCTAAGGAGATACGTCCTGTCAAACGGCGATGAAACCGTTTATCTGTCATAATACCTTTATAGCGTCTCCAAGACGGCGAAGAAACTTTTTATAAAAATGAATTATAAACTTAGATTGGAGCAGCAGTGATGCATAACTGCAGTTCGAAGATCTGAAATAACCTTTCTTTCAGAAATTCATATTGGATGGTTTCTAATTTATCCCGTTATTTATAAACTAAAGGTAGACTGGAAAAATAGTTTTTAATTCACATTCGTGTGTGAATCGTTCTTTTTTTTCAAAAAAATTCTTTGAATTTCAACAATACTCTCATAATAAATTATTGTTTATGTTTCGACTTTGTTTTGATTGACTCAAATTAAAACTGACAAAATTTTAAAAGATTAATAGATAAAAAAAAATTTTATTACGTTGTTTTGGTCTAAAAGCACATGTCTTATCTAAAAGTTCCTTTAATTTCATTTTCACTTTTTTTCTTACTTTTTTAAAACTATAAATCAAAACGCTCTATAACTGTTGAGGACCAGCAGCAGAATCTTAGATTTGGAAGCGAAGGACTCACTAGAACGGACTGGCTTTTTAAATATATTATTATAAAAGATCTCGCATGCCATAGAAGTTTAGAAGGTGGGGCTAAAAACTTGAGAAAGAATACTGGCTTAAAAGCGGTTAGTTTACAGCAATTTATTTGAGTTTTTTAGTTATATGAATCATATTCATTACTATTACTAGTAACTTTATTCAATGCATTTTTTGACTATATTGCAATTCATCAGAAATTAAGAAAGAAATTTGAATAGTGAAAGCAAAATGTTTGTTATAAAATAATGGAACTCACAGAAATTTCAAATGTGTTTCTACTCTTCAATCATATTACGAAAGATTCTACCGAATCTCGCGAATGGTATAATATAAAAGGGTCCAATATATATACTTTCCTCACCGGGAAAATATAAAAACCTGCAATTCTGAAGAAATATAAATTGATGTATTTTTGCATCTGAAAGTGGTAACAAGAAGTGATGCAACGATAAAATTTGATAAAAATATTTTCGGATTATTTTTTCATATCCATAACGATACACAAGATCTTGAATATTTAATTATATACCCTATTAATGACAAAAAAATTTGAAAATAATACCAAGGCACAGTAATTTTAAATCTAGACAATATGAAAAAAAGCCCCAATCCCATCTATTCCAAACAGAACAGTGGGATGAATAAAAAGAGTTGTATGCAATTCGAAGATACGTGATAAATTTAATTATTTGAACTCCAACAACTGAAGAACATTTTTTCGGAATCTATTGAAACGTCTAGAGCTTCCTAAGGAGATACGTCCTGTCAAACGGTGATGAAACCTTTTATCTCTCATAATACCTTTATAGCGTCTCCAAGACGGCGAAGAAACTTTTTTTAAAAATGAATTATAAACTTAGATTTGAGCAGCAGTGATGCATAACTGCATTTCGAAGATCTAAAATAACCTTTCTTTCAGAAATTCATATTGGATGGTTTCTAATTTACCCCGTTCTTTATAAACTAAAGGTAGACTAGAAAAATAGTTTTTAATTCACATTCGTGTGTGAATCGTTCTTTTTTTTCAAAAAAATTCTTTGAATTTCAACAATACTCTCATAATAAATTATTGTTTATGTTTCGACTTTGTTTTGATTGACTCAAATTAAAACTGACAAAATTTTAAAAGATAAATAGATATAAAAAATTTTTATTACGTTGTTTTGGTCTAAAAGCACAGGTCTTATCTAAAAGTTCCTTTAATTTCATTTTCATTTTTTCTTTCTTACTTTTTTAAAACTATAAATCAAAACGCTCTATAACTGGTGAGGACCAGCAGCAGAATCTTAGATTTGGAAGCGACGGACTCACTAGAACGGACTGGCTTTTTAAATATATTATTATAAAAGATCTCGCATGCCATAGAAGTTTAGAAGGTGGGGCTAAAAACTTGAGAAAGAATACTGGCTTAAAAGCGGTTAGTTTACAGCAATTTATTTGAGTTTTTTTGTTATATGAATCATATTCATTTGTATTACTAGTAAATTAGTATTACTAGTAACTTTATTCAATGCATTTTTTGACTACATTGCAATTCATCAGAAATTAAGAAAGAAATTTGAATAGTGAAAGCAAAATGTTTGTTATAAAATAATGGAACTCACAGATATTTCAAATGTGTTTCTACTCTTCAATCATATTACGAAAGATTCTACCGAATCTTGCGAATGGTATAGTATAAAAGGGTCCAATATATATACTTTCCTCACCGGGAAAATATAAAAACCTGCAATTCTGAAGAAATATAAATTGATGTATTTTTGCATCTGAAAGTGGTAACAAGAAGTGATGCAACGATAAAATTTGATAAAAATATTTTTGGATTATTTTTTCATATCCATAACGATACACAAGTTCTTGAATATTTAATTATATACCCTATTAATGACAAAAAAATTTTGAAAATAATACCAAGGCACAGTAATTTTAAATCTAGACAATATGAAAAAAAGCCCCAATCCCATCTATTCCAAACAGAACAGTGGGATGAATAAAAAGAGTTGTATGCAATTCGAAGATACGTGATAAATTTAATTATTTGAACTCCAACAACTGAAGAACATTTTTTCGGAATCTATTGAAACGTCTAGCGCTTCCTAAGGAGATACGTCCTGTCAAACGGTGATGAAACCTTTTCTCTGTCATAATACCTTTATAGCGTCTCCAAGACGGCGAAGAAACTTTTTTTAAAAATGAATTATAAACTTAGATTTCAGCAGCAGTGATGCATAACTGCATTTCGAAGATCTGAAATAACCTTTCTTTTAGAAATTCATATTGGATGGTTTCTAATTTACCCCGTTATTTATAAACTAAAGGTAGACTAGAAAATAGTTTTTAATTCACATTCGTGTGTAAATCGTTCTTTTTTTTCAAAAAAATTCTTTGAATTTCAACAATACTCTCATAATAAATTATTGTTTATGTTTCGACTTTGTTTTGATTGACTCAAATTAAAACTGACAAAATTTTAAAAGATTAATAGATAAAAAAAAATTTTATTACGTTGTTTTGGTCTAAAAGCACATGTCTTATCTAAAAGTTCCTTTAATTTCATTTTCATTTTTTTTCTTACTTTTTTAAAACTATAAATCAAAACGCTCTATAACTGTTGAGGACCAGCAGCAGAATCTTATATTTGGAAGCGAAGGACTCACTAGAACGGACTGGCTTTTTAAATATATTATTATAAAAGATCTCGCATGCCATAGAAGTTTAGAAGGTGGGGCTAAAAACTTGAGAAAGAATACTGGCTTAAAAGCGGTTAGTTTACAGCAATTTATTTGAGTTTTTTAGTTATATGAATCATATTCATTACTATTACTAGTAACTTTATTCAATGCATTTTTTGACTATATTGCAATTCATCAGAAATTAAGAAAGAAATTTGAATAGTGAAAGCAAAATGTTTGTTATAAAATAATGGAACTCACAGAAATTTCAAATGTGTTTCTACTCTTCAATCATATTACGAAAGATTCTACCGAATCTCGCGAATGGTATAATGTAAAAGGGTCCAATATATATACTTTCCTCACCGGGAAAATATAAAAACCTGCAATTCTGAAGAAATATAAATTGATGTATTTTTGCATCTGAAAGTGGTAACAAGAAGTGATGCAACGATAAAATTTGATAAAAATATTTTCGGATTATTTTTTCATATCCATAACGATACACAAGATCTTGAATATTTAATTATGTACCCTATTAATGACAAAAAAATTTGAAAATAATACCAAGGCACAGTAATTTTAAATCTAGACAATATGAAAAAAAGCCCCACCCCCATCTATTCCAAACAGAACAGTGGGATGAATAAAAAGAGTGGTATGCAATTCGAAGATACGTGATAAATTTAATTATTTGAACTCCAACAACTGAAGAACATTTTTTCGGAATCTATTGAAACGTCTAGCGCTTCCTAAGGAGATACGTCCTGTCAAACGGTGATGAAACCTTTTCTCTGTCATAATACCTTTATAGCGTCTCCAAGACGGCGAAGAAACTTTTTTTAAAAATGAATTATAAACTTAGATTTCAGCAGCAGTGATGCATAACTGCATTTCGAAGATCTGAAATAACCTTTCTTTCAGAAATTCATATTGGATGGTTTCTAATTTACCTCGTTATTTATAAACTAAAGGTAGACTAGAAAATAGTTTTTAATTCACATTCGTGTGTGAATCGTTCTTTTTTTTTCAAAAAAATTCTTTGAATTTCAACAATACTCTCATAATAAATTATTGTTTATGTTTCGACTTTGTTTTGATTGACTCAAATTAAAACTGACAAAATTTTAAAAGATTAATAGATATAAAAAAATTTTATTACGTTGTTTTGGTCTAAAAGCACATGTCTTATCTAAAAGTTCCTTTAATTTCATTTTCACTTTTTTTCTTACTTTTTTAAAACTATAAATCAAAACGCTCTATAACTGTTGAGGACCAGCAGCAGAATCTTAGATTTGGAAGCGAAGGACTCACTAGAACGGACTGGCTTTTTAAATATATTATTATAAAAGATCTCGCATGCCATAGAAGTTTAGAAGGTGGGGCTAAAAACTTGAGAAAGAATACTGGCTTAAAAGCGGTTAGTTTACAGCAATTTATTTGAGTTTTTTTGTTATATGAATCATATTCATTTGTATTACTAGTAAATTAGTATTACTAGTAACTTTATTCAATGCATTTTTTGACTACATTGCAATTCATCAGAAATTAAGAAAGAAATTTGAATAGTGAAAGCAAAATGTTTGTTATAAAATAATGGAACTCACAGATATTTCAAATGTGTTTCTACTCTTCAATCATATTACGAAAGATTCTACCGAATCTTGCGAATGGTATAGTATAAAAGGGTCCAATATATATACTTTCCTCACCGGGAAAATATAAAAACCTGCAATTCTGAAGAAATATAAATTGATGTATTTTTGCATCTGAAAGTGGTAACAAGAAGTGATGCAACGATAAAATTTGATAAAAATATTTTTGGATTATTTTTTCATATCCATAACGATACACAAGTTCTTGAATATTTAATTATATACCCTATTAATGACAAAAAAATTTTGAAAATAATACCAAGGCACAGTAATTTTAAATCTAGACAATATGAAAAAAAGCCCCAATCCCATCTATTCCAAACAGAACAGTGGGATGAATAAAAAGAGTTGTATGCAATTCGAAGATACGTGATAAATTTAATTATTTGAACTCCAACAACTGAAGAACATTTTTTCGGAATCTATTGAAACGTCTAGCGCTTCCTAAGGAGATACGTCCTGTCAAACGGTGATGAAACCTTTTCTCTGTCATAATACCTTTATAGCGTCTCCAAGACGGCGAAGAAACTTTTTTTAAAAATGAATTATAAACTTAGATTTCAGCAGCAGTGATGCATAACTGCATTTCGAAGATCTGAAATAACCTTTCTTTTAGAAATTCATATTGGATGGTTTCTAATTTACCCCGTTATTTATAAACTAAAGGTAGACTAGAAAATAGTTTTTAATTCACATTCGTGTGTAAATCGTTCTTTTTTTTCAAAAAAATTCTTTGAATTTCAACAATACTCTCATAATAAATTATTGTTTATGTTTCGACTTTGTTTTGATTGACTCAAATTAAAACTGACAAAATTTTAAAAGATTAATAGATAAAAAAAAATTTTATTACGTTGTTTTGGTCTAAAAGCACATGTCTTATCTAAAAGTTCCTTTAATTTCATTTTCATTTTTTTTCTTACTTTTTTAAAACTATAAATCAAAACGCTCTATAACTGTTGAGGACCAGCAGCAGAATCTTATATTTGGAAGCGAAGGACTCACTAGAACGGACTGGCTTTTTAAATATATTATTATAAAAGATCTCGCATGCCATAGAAGTTTAGAAGGTGGGGCTAAAAACTTGAGAAAGAATACTGGCTTAAAAGCGGTTAGTTTACAGCAATTTATTTGAGTTTTTTAGTTATATGAATCATATTCATTACTATTACTAGTAACTTTATTCAATGCATTTTTTGACTATATTGCAATTCATCAGAAATTAAGAAAGAAATTTGAATAGTGAAAGCAAAATGTTTGTTATAAAATAATGGAACTCACAGAAATTTCAAATGTGTTTCTACTCTTCAATCATATTACGAAAGATTCTACCGAATCTCGCGAATGGTATAATGTAAAAGGGTCCAATATATATACTTTCCTCACCGGGAAAATATAAAAACCTGCAATTCTGAAGAAATATAAATTGATGTATTTTTGCATCTGAAAGTGGTAACAAGAAGTGATGCAACGATAAAATTTGATAAAAATATTTTCGGATTATTTTTTCATATCCATAACGATACACAAGATCTTGAATATTTAATTATATACCCTATTAATGACAAAAAAATTTGAAAATAATACCAAGGCACAGTAATTTTAAATCTAGACAATATGAAAAAAAGCCCCACCCCCATCTATTCCAAACAGAACAGTGGGATGAATAAAAAGAGTTGTATGCAATTCGAAGATACGTGATAAATTTAATTATTTGAACTCCAACAACTGAAGAACATTTTTTCGGAATCTATTGAAACGTCTAGCGCTTCCTAAGGAGATACATCCTGTCAAACGGTGATGAAACCTTTTCTCTGTCATAATACCTTTATAGCGTCTCCAAGACGGCGAAGAAACTTTTTTTAAAAATGAATTATAAACTTAGATTTCAGCAGCAGTGATGCATAACTGCATTTCGAAGATCTGAAATAACCTTTCTTTCAGAAATTCATATTGGATGGTTTCTAATTTACCTCGTTATTTATAAACTAAAGGTAGACTAGAAAATAGTTTTTAATTCACATTCGTGTGTGAATCGTTCTTTTTTTTCAAAAAAATTCTTTGAATTTCAACAATACTCTCATAATAAATTATTGTTTATGTTTCGACTTTGTTTTGATTGACTCAAATTAAAACTGACAAAATTTTGAAAGATAAATAGATATAAAAAAATTTTATTACGTTGTTTTGGTCTAAAAGCACATGTCTTATCTAAAAGTTCCTTTAATTTCATTTTCACTTTTTTTCTTACTTTTTTTTAACTATAAATCAAAACGCTCTATAACTGTTGAGGACCAGCAGCAGAATCTTAGATTTGGAAGCGAAGGACTCACTAGAACGGACTGGCATTTTAAATATATTATTATAAAAGATCTCGCATGCCATAGAAGTTTAGAAGGTGGGGCTAAAAACTTGAGAAAGAAAACTGGCTTAAAAGCGGTTAGTTTACAGCAATTTATTTGAGTTTTTTAGTTATATGAATCATATTCATTACTATTACTAGTAACTTTATTCAATGCATTTTTTGACTATATTGCAATTCATCAGAAATTAAGAAAGAAATTTGAATAGTGAAAGCAAAATGTTTGTTATAAAATAATGGAACTCACAGAAATTTCAAATGTGTTTCTACTCTTCAATCATATTACGAAAGATTCTACCGAATCTCGCGAATGGTATAGTATAAAAGGGTCCAATATATATACTTTCCTCACCGGGAAAATATAAAAACCTGCAATTCTGAAGAAATATAAATTGATGTATTTTTGCATCTGAAAGTGGTAACAAGAAGTGATGCAACGATAAAATTTGATAAAAATATTTTCGGATTATTTTTTCATATCCATAACGATACACAAGATCTTGAATATTTAATTATATACCCTATTAATGACAAAAAAATTTGAAAATAATACCAAGGCACAGTAATTTTAAATCTAGACAATATGAAAAAAAGCCCCACCCCCATCTATTCCAAACAGAACAGTGGGATGAATAAAAAGAGTTGTATGCAATTCGAAGATACGTGATAAATTTAATTATTTGAACTCCAACAACTGAAGAACATTTTTTCGGAATCTATTGAAACGTCTAGAGCTTCCTAAGGAGATACGTCCTGTCAAACGGTGATGAAACCGTTTATCTGTCATAATACCTTTATAGCGTCTCCAAGACGGCGAAGGAACTTTTTTTTTAAATGAATTATAAACTTAGATTTGAGCAGCAGTGATGCATAACTGCAGTTCGAAGATCTGAAATAACCTTTCTTTCAGAAATACATATTGGATGGTTTCTAATTTATCCCGTTATTTATAAACTAAAGGTAGACTAGAAAAATAGTTTTTAATTCACATTCGTGTGTGAATCGTTCTTTTTTTTCAAAAAAATTCTTTGAATTTCAACAATACTCTCATAATAAATTATTGTTTATGTTTCGACTTTGTTTTGATTGACTCAAATTAAAACTGACAAAATTTTAAAAGATTAATAGATAAAAAAAAATTTTATTACGTTGTTTTGGTCTAAAAGCACATGTCTTATCTAAAAGTTCCTTTAATTTCATTTTCATTTTTTTTCTTACTTTTTTAAAACTATAAATCAAAACGCTCTATAACTGTTGAGGACCAGCAGCAGAATCTTAGATTTGGAAGCGAAGGACTCACTAGAACGGACTGGCTTTTTAAATATATTATTATAAAAGATCTCGCATGCCATAGAAGTTTAGAAGGTGGGGCTAAAAACTTGAGAAAGAATACTGGCTTAAAAGCGGTTAGTTTACAGCAATTTATTTGAGTTTTTTAGTTATATGAATCATATTCATTACTATTACTAGTAACTTTATTCAATGCATTTTTTGACTATATTGCAATTCATCAGAAATTAAGAAAGAAATTTGAATAGTGAAAGCAAAATGTTTGTTATAAAATAATGGAACTCACAGAAATTTCAAATGTGTTTCTACTCTTCAATCATATTACGAAAGATTCTACCGAATCTCGCGAATGGTATAATATAAAAGGGTCCAATATATATACTTTCCTCACCGGGAAAATATAAAAACCTGCAATTCTGAAGAAATATAAATTGATGTATTTTTGCATCTGAAAGTGGTAACAAGAAGTGATGCAACGATAAAATTTGATAAAAATATTTTCGGATTATTTTTTCATATCCATAACGATACACAAGATCTTGAATATTTAATTATATACCCTATTAATGACAAAAAAATTTGAAAATAATACCAAGGCACAGTAATTTTAAATCTAGACAATATGAAAAAAAGCCCCACCCCCATCTATTCCAAACAGAACAGTGGGATGAATAAAAAGAGTTGTATGCAATTCGAAGATACGTGATAAATTTAATTATTTGAACTCCAACAACTGAAGAACATTTTTTCGGAATCTATTGAAACGTCTAGAGCTTCCTAAGGAGATACGTCCTGTCAAACGGTGATGAAACCGTTTATCTGTCATAATACCTTTATAGCGTCTCCAAGACGGCGAAGAAACTTTTTTTTAAATGAATTATAAACTTAGATTTGAGCAGCAGTGATGCATAACTGCAGTTCGAAGATCTGAAATAACCTTTCTTTCAGAAATACATATTGGATGGTTTCTAATTTATCCCGTTATTTATAAACTAAAGGTAGACTGGAAAAATAGTTTTTAATTCACATTCGTGTGTGAATCGTTCTTTTTTTTCAAAAAAATTCTTTGAATTTCAACAATACTCTCATAATAAATTATTGTTTATGTTTCGACTTTGTTTTGATTGACTCAAATTAAAACTGACAAAATTTTAAAAGATTAATAGATAAAAAAAATTTTATTACGTTGTTTTGGTCTAAAAGCACATGTCTTATCTAAAAGTTCCTTTAATTTCATTTTCACTTTTTTTCTTACTTTTTTAAAACTATAAATCAAAACGCTCTATAACTGTTGAGGACCAGCAGCAGAATCTTAGATTTGGAAGCGAAGGACTCACTAGAACGGACTGGCTTTTTAAATATATTATTATAAAAGATCTCGCATGCCATAGAAGTTTAGAAGGTGGGGCTAAAAACTTGAGAAAGAATACTGGCTTAAAAGCGGTTAGTTTACAGCAATTTATTTGAGTTTTTTAGTTATATGAATCATATTCATTACTATTACTAGTAAATTTATTCAATGCATTTTTTGACTATATTGCAATTCATCAGAAATTAAGAAAGAAATTTGAATAGTGAAAGAAAATTGTTTGTTATAAAATAATGGAACTCACAGAAATTTCAAATGTGTTTCTACTCTTCAATCATATTACGAAAGATTCTACCGAATCTCGCGAATGGTATAATATAAAAGGGTCCAATATATATACTTTCCTCACCAGGAAAATATAAAAACCTGCAATTCTGAAGAAATATAAATTGATGTATTTTTGCATCTGAAAGTGGTAACAAGAAGTGATGCAACGATAAAATTTGATAAAAATATTTTCGGATTATTTTTTCATATCCATAACGATACACAAGATCTTGAATATTTAATTATATACCCTATTAATGACAAAAAAATTTGAAAATAATACCAAGGCACAGTAATTTTAAATCTAGACAATATGAAAAAAAGCCCCACCCCCATCTATTCCAAACAGAACAGTGGGATGAATAAAAAGAGTTGTATGCAATTCGAAGATACGTGATAAATTTAATTATTTGAACTCCAACAACTGAAGAACATTTTTTCGGAATCTATTGAAACGTCTAGAGCTTCCTAAGGAGATACGTCCTGTCAAACGGTGATGAAACCGTTTATCTGTCATAATACCTTTATAGCGTCTCCAAGACGGCGAAGAAACTTTTTTTTTAAATGAATTATAAACTTAGATTTGAGCAGCAGTGATGCATAACTGCAGTTCGAAGATCTGAAATAACCTTTCTTTCAGAAATACATATTGGATGGTTTCTAATTTATCCCGTTATTTATAAACTAAAGGTAGACTAGAAAAATAGTTTTTAATTCACATTCGTGTGTGAATCGTTCTTTTTTTTCAAAAAAATTCTTTGAATTTCAACAATACTCTCATAATAAATTATTGTTTATGTTTCGACTTTGTTTTGATTGACTCAAATTAAAACTGACAAAATTTTAAAAGATAAATAGATATAAAAAATTTTTATTACGTTGTTTTGGTCTAAAAGCACAGGTCTTATCTAAAAGTTCCTTTAATTTCATTTTCATTTTTTCTTTCTTACTTTTTTAAAACTATAAATCAAAACGCTCTATAACTGTTGAGGACAAGCAGCAGAATCTTATATTTGGAAGCGACGGACTCACTAGAACGGACTGGCTTTTTAAATATATTATTATAAAAGATCTCGCATGCCATAGAAGTTTAGAAGGTGGGGCTAAAAACTTGAGAAAGAATACTGGCTTAAAAGCGGTTAGTTTACAGCAATTTATTTGAGTTTTTTAGTTATATGAATCATATTCATTTGTATTACTAGTAAATTAGTATTACTAGTAACTTTATTCAATGAATTTTTTGACTATATTGCAATTCATCAGAAATTAAGAAAGAAATTTGAATAGTGAAAGCAAAATGTTTGTTATAAAATAATGGAACTCACAGAAATTTCAAATGTGTTTCTACTCTTCAATCATATTACGAAAGATTCTACCGAATCTCGCGAATGGTATAATATAAAAGGGTCCAATATATATATTTTCCTCACCGGGAAAATATAAAAACCTGCAATTCTGAAGAAATATAAATTGATGTATTTTTGCATCTGAAAGTGGTAACAAGAAGTGATGCAACGATAAAATTTGATAAAAATATTTTTGGATTATTTTTTCATATCCATAACGATACACAAGTTCTTGAATATTTAATTATATACCCTATTAATGACAAAAAAAAATTGAAAATAATACCAAGGCACAGTAATTTTAAATCTAGACAATATGAAAAAAAGCCCCAATCCCATCTATTCCAAACAGAACAGTGGGATGAATAAAAAGAGTTGTATGCAATTCGAAGATACGTGATAAATTTAATTATTTGAACTCCAACAACTGAAGAACATTTTTTCGGAATCTATTGAAACGTCTAGAGCTTCCTAAGGAGATACGTCCTGTCAAACGGTGATGAAACCTTTTATCTCTCATAATACCTTTATAGCGTCTCCAAGACGGCGAAGAAACTTTTTTTAAAAATGAATTATAAACTTAGATTTGAGCAGCAGTGATGCATAACTGCATTTCGAAGATCTGAAATAACCTTTCTTTCAGAAATTCATATTGGATGGTTTCTAATTTACCCCGTTCTTTATAAACTAAAGGTAGACTAGAAAAATAGTTTTTAATTCACATTCGTGTGTGAATCGTTCTTTTTTTTCAAAAAAATTCTTTGAATTTCAACAATACTCTCATAATAAATTATTGTTTATGTTTCGACTTTGTTTTGATTGACTCAAATTAAAACTGACAAAATTTTAAAAGATAAATAGATATAAAAAATTTTTATTACGTTGTTTTGGTCTAAAAGCACAGGTCTTATCTAAAAGTTCCTTTAATTTCATTTTCATTTTTTCTTTCTTACTTTTTTAAAACTATAAATCAAAACGCTCTATAACTGTTGAGGACCAGCAGCAGAATCTTAGATTTGGAAGCGAAGGACTCACTAGAACGGACTGGCTTTTTAAATATATTATTATAAAAGATCTGGCATGCCATAGAAGTTTAGAAGGTGGGGCTAAAAACTTGAGAAAGAATACTGGCTTAAAAGCGGTTAGTTTACAGCAATTTATTTGAGTTTTTTAGTTATATGAATCATATTCATTACTATTACTAGTAACTTTATTCAATGCATTTTTTGACTATATTGCAATTCATCAGAAATTAAGAAAGAAATTTGAATAGTGAAAGCAAAATGTTTGTTATAAAATAATGGAACTCAAAGAAATTTCAAATGTGTTTCTACTCTTCAATCATATTACGAAAGATTCTACCGAATCTCGCGAATGGTATAATATAAAAGGGTCCAATATATATACTTTCCTCACCGGCAAAATATAAAAACCTGCAATTCTGAAGAAATATAAATTGATGTATTTTTGCATCTGAAAGTGGTAACAAGAAGTGATGCAACGATAAAATTTGATAAAAATATTTTCGGATTATTTTTTCATATCCATAACGATACACAAGATCTTGAATATTTAATTATATACCCTATTAATGACAAAAAAAATTGAAAATAATACCAAGGCACAGTAATTTTAAATCTAGACAATATGAAAAAAAGCCCCACCCCCATCTATTCCAAACAGAACAGTGGGATGAATAAAAAGAGTTGCATGCAATTCGAAGATACGTGATAAATTTAATTATTTGAACTCCAACAACTGAAGAACATTTTTTCGGAATCTATTGAAACGTCTAGAGCTTCCTAAGGAGATACGTCCTGTCAAACGGTGATGAAACCGTTTATCTGTCATAATACCTTTATAGCGTCTCCAAGACGGCGAAGAAACTTTTTTTTTAAATGAATTATAAACTTAGATTTGAGCAGCAGTGATGCATAACTGCAGTTCGAAGATCTGAAATAACCTTTCTTTCAGAAATACATATTGGATGGTTTCTAATTTATCCCGTTATTTATAAACTAAAGGTAGACTGGAAAAATAGTTTTTAATTCACATTCGTGTGTGAATCGTTCTTTTTTTTTCAAAAAAATTCTTTGAATTTCAACAATACTCTCATAATAAATTATTGTTTATGTTTCGACTTTGTTTTGATTGACTCAAATTAAAACTGACAAAATTTTAAAAGATTAATAGATAAAAATAAATTTTATTACGTTGTTTTGGTCTAAAAGCACATGTCTTATCTAAAAGTTCCTTTAATTTCATTTTCACTTTTTTTCTTACTTTTTTAAAACTATAAATCAAAACGCTCTATAACTGTTGAGGACCAGCAGCAGAATCTTAGATTTGGAAGCGAAGGACTCACTAGAACGGACTGGCTTTTTAAATATATTATTATAAAAGATCTCGCATGCCATAGAAGTTTAGAAGGTGGGGCTAAAAACTTGAGAAAGAATACTGGCTTAAAAGTGGTTAGTTTACAGCAATTTATTTGAGTTTTTTAGTTATATGAATCATATTCATTTGTATTACTAGTAAATTAGTATTACTAGTAACTTTATTCAATGCATTTTTTGACTATATTGCAATTCATCAGAAATTAAGAAAGAAATTTGAATAGTGAAAGCAAAATGTTTGTTATAAAATAATGGAACTCACAGAAATTTCAAATGTGTTTCTACTCTTCAATCATATTACGAAAGATTCTACCGAATCTCGCGAATGGTATAATATAAAAGGGTCCAATATATATACTTTCCTCACCGGGAAAATATAAAAACCTGCAATTCTGAAGAAATATAAATTGATGTATTTTTGCATCTGAAAGTGGTAACAAGAAGTGATGCAACGATAAAATTTGATAAAAATATTTTTGGATTATTTTTTCATATCCATAACGATACACAAGTTCTTGAATATTTAATTATATACCCTATTAATGACAAAAAAAAATTGAAAATAATACCAAGGCACAGTAATTTTAAATCTAGACAATATGAAAAAAAGCCCCAATCCCATCTATTCCAAACAGAACAGTGGGATAAATAAAAAGAGTTGTATGCAATTCGAAGATACGTGATAAATTTAATTATTTGAACTCCAACAACTGAAGAACATTTTTTCGGAATCTATTGAAACGTCTAGAGCTTCCTAAGGAGATACGTCCTGTCAAACGGTGATGAAACCTTTTATCTCTCATAATACCTTTATAGCGTCTCCAAGACGGCGAAGAAACTTTTTTTAAAAATGAATTATAAACTTAGATTTGAGCAGCAGTGATGCATAACTGCATTTCGAAGATCTGAAATAACCTTTCTTTCAGAAATTCATATTGTATGGTTTCTAATTTACCCCGTTCTTTATAAACTAAAGGTAGACTAGAAAAATAGTTTTTAATTCACATTCGTGTGTGAATCGTTCTTTTTTTTTCAAAAAAATTCTTTGAATTTCAACAATACTCTCATAATAAATTATTGTTTATGTTTCGACTTTGTTTTGATTGACTCAAATTAAAACTGACAAAATTTTAAAAGATAAATAGATATAAAAAATTTTTATTACGTTGTTTTGGTCTAAAAGCACAGGTCTTATCTAAAAGTTCCTTTAATTTCATTTTCATTTTTTCTTTCTTACTTTTTTAAAACTATAAATCAAAACGCTCTATAACTGGTGAGGACCAGCAGCAGAATCTTAGATTTGGAAGCGACGGACTCACTAGAACGGACTGGCTTTTTAAATATATTATTATAAAAGATCTCGCATGCCATAGAAGTTTAGAAGGTGGGGCTAAAAACTTGAGAAAGAATACTGGCTTAAAAGCGGTTAGTTTACAGCAATTTATTTGAGTTTTTTTGTTATATGAATCATATTCATTTGTATTACTAGTAAATTAGTATTACTAGTAACTTTATTCAATGCATTTTTTGACTACATTGCAATTCATCAGAAATTAAGAAAGAAATTTGAATAGTGAAAGCAAAATGTTTGTTATAAAATAATGGAACTCACAGATATTTCAAATGTGTTTCTACTCTTCAATCATATTACGAAAGATTCTACCGAATCTTGCGAATGGTATAGTATAAAAGGGTCCAATATATATACTTTCCTCACCGGGAAAATATAAAAACCTGCAATTCTGAAGAAATATAAATTGATGTATTTTTGCATCTGAAAGTGGTAACAAGAAGTGATGCAACGATAAAATTTGATAAAAATATTTTTGGATTATTTTTTCATATCCATAACGATACACAAGTTCTTGAATATTTAATTATATACCCTATTAATGACAAAAAAATTTTGAAAATAATACCAAGGCACAGTAATTTTAAATCTAGACAATATGAAAAAAAGCCCCAATCCCATCTATTCCAAACAGAACAGTGGGATGAATAAAAAGAGTTGTATGCAATTCGAAGATACGTGATAAATTTAATTATTTGAACTCCAACAACTGAAGAACATTTTTTCGGAATCTATTGAAACGTCTAGCGCTTCCTAAGGAGATACGTCCTGTCAAACGGTGATGAAACCTTTTCTCTGTCATAATACCTTTATAGCGTCTCCAAGACGGCGAAGAAACTTTTTTTAAAAATGAATTATAAACTTAGATTTCAGCAGCAGTGATGCATAACTGCATTTCGAAGATCTGAAATAACCTTTCTTTTAGAAATTCATATTGGATGGTTTCTAATTTACCCCGTTATTTATAAACTAAAGGTAGACTAGAAAATAGTTTTTAATTCACATTCGTGTGTAAATCGTTCTTTTTTTTCAAAAAAATTCTTTGAATTTCAACAATACTCTCATAATAAATTATTGTTTATGTTTCGACTTTGTTTTGATTGACTCAAATTAAAACTGACAAAATTTTAAAAGATTAATAGATATAAAAAAATTTTATTACGTTGTTTTGGTCTAAAAGCACATGTCTTATCTAAAAGTTCCTTTAATTTCATTTTCATTTTTTTTCTTACTTTTTTAAAACTATAAATCAAAACGCTCTATAACTGTTGAGGACCAGCAGCAGAATCTTAGATTTGGAAGCGAAGGACTCACTAGAACGGACTGGCTTTTTAAATATATTATTATAAAAGATCTCGCATGCCATAGAAGTTTAGAAGGTGGGGCTAAAAACTTGAGAAAGAATACTGGCTTAAAAGCGGTTAGTTTACAGCAATTTATTTGAGTTTTTTACTTATATGAATCATATTCATTTGTATTACTAGTAAATTAGTATTACTAGTAACTTTATTCAATGCATTTTTTGACTACATTGCAATTCATCAGAAATTAAGAAAGAAATTTGAATAGTGAAAGCAAAATGTTTGTTATAAAATAATGGAACTCACAGAAATTTCAAATGTGTTTCTACTCTTCAATCATATTACGAAAGATTCTACCGAATCTCGCGAATGGTATAATATTAAAGGGTCCAATATATATACTTTCCTCACCGGGAAAATATAAAAACCTGCAATTCTGAAGAAATATAAATTGATGTATTTTTGCATCTGAAAGTGGTAACAAGAAGTGATGCAACGATAAAATTTGATAAAAATATTTTTGGATTATTTTTTCATATCCATAACGATACACAAGTTCTTGAATATTTAATTATATACCCTATTAATGACAAAAAAAATTTGAAAATAATACCAAGGCACAGTAATTTTAAATCTAGACAATATGAAAAAAAGCCCCAATCCCATCTATTCCAAACAGAACAGTGGGATGAATAAAAAGAGTTGTATGCAATTCGAAGATACGTGATAAATTTAATTATTTGAACTCCAACAACTGAAGAACATTTTTTCGGAATCTATTGAAACGTCTAGCGCTTCCTAAGGAGATACGTCCTGTCAAACGGTGATGAAACCTTTTCTCTGTCATAATACCTTTATAGCGTCTCCAAGACGGCGAAGAAACTTTTTTTAAAAATGAATTATAAACTTAGATTTCAGCAGCAGTGATGCATAACTGCATTTCGAAGATCTGAAATAACCTTTCTTTCAGAAATTCATATTGGATGGTTTCTAATTTACCTCGTTATTTATAAACTAAAGGTAGACTAGAAAATAGTTTTTAATTCACATTCGTGTGTGAATCGTTCTTTTTTTTCAAAAAAATTCTTTGAATTTCAACAATACTCTCATAATAAATTATTGTTTATGTTTCGACTTTGTTTTGATTGACTCAAATTAAAACTGACAAAATTTTAAAAGATAAATAGATATAAAAAAATTTTATTACGTTGTTTTGGTCTAAAAGCACATGTCTTATCTAAAAGTTCCTTTAATTTCATTTTCATATTTTTTCTTACTTTTTTAAAACTATAAATCAAAACTCTCTATAACTGTTGAGGACCAGCAGCAGAATCTTATATTTGGAAGCGAAGGACTCACTAGAACGGACTGGCTTTTTAAATATATTATTATAAAAGATCTCGCATGCCATAGAAGTTTAGAAGGTGGGGCTAAAAACTTGAGAAAGAATACTGGCTTAAAAGCGGTTAGTTTACAGCAATTTATTTGAGTTTTTTAGTTATATGAATCATATTCATTACTATTACTAGTAACTTTATTCAATGCATTTTTTGATTATATTGCAATTCATCAGAAATTAAGAAAGAAATTTGAATAGTGAAAGCAAAATGCTTGTTATAAAATAATGGAACTCACAGAAATTTCAAATGTGTTTCTACTCTTCAATCATATTACGAAAGATTCTACCGAATCTCGCGAATGGTATAATATAAAAGGGTCCAATATATATACTTTCCTCACCGGGAAAATATAAAAACCTGCAATTCTGAAGAAATATAAATTGATGTATTTTTGCATCTGAAAGTGGTAACAAGAAGTGATGCAACGATAAAATTTGATAAAAATATTTTCGGATTATTTTTTCATATCCATAACGATACACAAGATCTTGAATATTTAATTATATACCCTATTAATGACAAAAAAATTTGAAAATAATACCAAGGCACAGTAATTTTAAATCTAGACAATATGAAAAAAAGCCCCACCCCCATCTATTCCAAACAGAACAGTGGGATGAATAAAAAGAGTTGTATGCAATTCGAAGATACGTGATAAATTTAATTATTTGAACTCCAACAACTGAAGAACATTTTTTCGGAATCTATTGAAACGTCTAGCGCTTCCTAAGGAGATACGTCCTGTCAAACGGTGATGAAACCTTTTCTCTGTCATAATACCTTTATAGCGTCTCCAAGACGGAGAAGAAACTTTTTTTAAAAATGAATTATAAACTTAGATTTGAGCAGCAGTGATGCATAACTGCATTTCGAAGATCTGAAATAACCTTTCTTTCAGAAATTCATATTGGATGGTTTCTAATTTACCTCGTTATTTATAAACTAAAGGTAGACTAGAAAATAGTTTTTAATTCACATTCGTGTGTGAATCGTTCTTTTTTTTCAAAAAAATTCTTTGAATTTCAACAATACTCTCATAATAAATTATTGTTTATGTTTCGACTTTGTTTTGATTGACTCAAATTAAAACTGACAAAATTTTAAAAGATAAATAGATATAAAAAAATTTTATTACGTTGTTTTGGTCTAAAAGCACATGTCTTATCTAAAAGTTCCTTTAATTTCATTTTCACTTTTTTTCTTACTTTTTTAAAACTATAAATCAAAACGCTCTATAACTGTTGAGGACCAGCAGCAGAATCTTAGATTTGGAAGCGAAGGACTCACTAGAACGGACTGGCTTTTTAAATATATTATTATAGAAGATCTCGCATGCCATAGAAGTTTAGAAGGTGGGGCTAAAAACTTGAGAAAGATTACTGGCTTAAAAGCGGTTAGTTTACAGCAATTTATTTGAGTTTTTTAGTTATATGAATCATATTCATTACTATTACTAGTAACTTTATTCAATGCATTTTTTGACTATATTGCAATTCATCAGAAATTAAGAAAGAAATTTGAATAGTGAAAGCAAAATGTTTGTTATAAAATAATGGAACTCACAGAAATTTCAAATGTGTTTCTACTCTTCAATCATATTACGAAAGATTCTACCGAATCTCGCGAATGGTATAGTATAAAAGGGTCCAATATATATACTTTCCTCACCGGGAAAATATAAAAACCTGCAATTCTGAAGAAATATAAATTGATGTATTTTTGCATCTGAAAGTGGTAACAAGAAGTGATGCAACGATAAAATTTGATAAAAATATTTTCGGATTATTTTTTCATATCCATAACGATACACAAGATCTTGAATATTTAATTATATACCCTATTAATGACAAAAAAATTTGAAAATAATACCAAGGCACAGTAATTTTAAATCTAGACAATATGAAAAAAAGCCCCACCCCCATCTATTCCAAACAGAACAGTGGGATGAATAAAAAGAGTTGTATGCAATTCGAAGATACGTGATAAATTTAATTATTTGAACTCCAACAACTGAAGAACATTTTTTCGGAATCTATTGAAACGTCTAGAGCTTCCTAAGGAGATACGTCCTGTCAAACGGTGATGAAACCGTTTATCTGTCATAATACCTTTATAGCGTCTCCAAGACGGCGAAGAAACTTTTTTTTAAATGAATTATAAACTTAGATTTGAGCAGCAGTGATGCATAACTGCAGTTCGAAGATCTGAAATAACCTTTCTTTCAGAAATACATATTGGATGGTTTCTAATTTATCCCGTTATTTATAAACTAAAGGTAGACTAGAAAAATAATTTTTAATTCACATTCGTGTGTGAATCGTTCTTTATTTTCAAAAAAATTCTTTGAATTTCAACAATACTCTCATAATAAATTATTGTTTATGTTTCGACTTAGTTTTGATTGACTCAAATTAAAACTGACAAAATTTTAGAAATTGATTTTTATTTCGGAGTTCCTTTTGTTTGTTAAATAATTTTGTATGTCTGTGAAAGTTTGGAACTGACTTCTGAAACAGAAAAATTTGCGCATGTCAGATATAATTCTTCATTTTAAAATTTTGCTGCACAATTTATTTTCTGTTAATCTGTCTGTTTGAAATATTTACATCTCTGTACAACATTTTTTATTATATATAGATAGGCGAATTTTGTACTTTTTCGAATTATACGAACAAATTAAAAAATTATATGCATAGGATCTGCTAGAATAGGTACTAATTCATAAATACAAACATTATATTTTTTGCCTAAACAAGGTAAAAAAATTAAAATTAAGAAAGAAAATAATTTGACATTTTTTTTTTTTTAGTTTCCTAGGTTAAAATTCGTTCTGAATCTTCGCCGAACTATTAGATATTGTTGCTAAATAAATATAAAAAATTAATAAATCAGCTGCTAATCCAGGAGAATGTCGCGTCATTTTTGAAGAAAAATAAGTTTATTCCTTTTGTACTTGAAATTGATTCAAGTAAAGGTATTTAAGGATTCAGTTACAATTCAGTTCAAGCTTTAATCTTTAATATATATTAAAAATATAATCAAATATACATTTAAGATATAACTTTTTTTTGAATACTTAAGAATAAGAAAACTTTTTCCAATCCTACAAGAACTTAACCAGTTTTGATGGGGAAATATTTTTTTAAATTATCTTTAAGGGGACAAAAATTAAAAATTATTGTCAAGATGGATGAATTGCTTAAAATGTTTTTTTAGTATGTTGTTTTGGACTTCAAAGCTGTAGTCTTATTTTAAAAAAAAATTTCTTCTCAGTTTTTCTTTTTTACCTTTTTTTAAACCTATAAATCAGAACTTTCTTCAATTATTCAGAATTACCAGCAGAATTTTAGATTTAGAAGAGAAGGACTCACTATTGCCTGCTTGTTAAATCCATGAAGAGAAAACATTTCTCATGGCTAATATGAACAATTCGTGAAGAAATTCTGGCTCACGAACTGTATATTGTCCCATAACTAACTATCCTATATCTATAAAGAACAGTCTTTTAACTTAAAAATAAGAATTTATTGCTCAGAAAATTAATTTCATATTTTTAATTATATTCATGACCATTTACGAGGACTACATACGTATATAATTCTACCGTTATTTCAGAAATAAATAGAAAATAAAACTGACTTTTAACAGTGAAACCGAAACGTTTACATTAAAATAAGAGTCTAAGACAAAAAAAAATCCAACACACTTCTAATCATTAGTATTATTGCATGTAGTTCTAGTAAATCCAGCATATTGTGTATAATAAAGGAGATCAAATGAGTTTTTACTACACAGCGGAAGAAGAACAATATCAGTTCTGAAGAAATATAAATTGATGTCTTTTTACAGCTGAAAGTGGTAGCGAGAAATGGATCAACAATAAAAATTGATAAAATATTTTCAGATTATTTTTTCATATCCATAACAATACAAAAGTATTTAATCATTTAATTATATACACTAGTAATGTTAATTTTTTTTATTATTAATAATACAAAAACCAATAATTTTCAATCATGACAATATAAAAAAAAATGCGCTTCCTTCCATCCATTCTAAACACAACAGAGGGATGTATACGAGAAGTTACATTCCGAAAATATGCGATAAACTGAATTATCAGAACAATAAGAACAGAAGCATAGTCTGAGAACAGAAGAAGAATCTTTAGAGGCGTCAAGTGCATACGCTATTAGTAGGGATTGCAATACCGGGATGCCGAATACAGGTATTTTGAACCGTTTGTAGAATTTTGTAATACCGGTATTAACGATTTTAAATACCGATTTTTCGGTATTTACTATAAATTTTTTAAATTGTCTCCACTATATGTTCAGGGATCGCCAACATAGCAAATTAGTATAAGTTTTCGTTCTTATGTCTCCCTACCGGGCGAAATTAATTAGACTGTGAATGCAAAGTTGCATCGTACAATTAAGAGAAGTAATAAAATTCTGTTTGACAACGGATTGTAAAGCCCTTCGTGCTTTTGCACATGCGTTAGGATGGGTGTAATTCCACAAAATTGGGGTGAGAGGAAAGATGAAAGGAGGAGACGTTTACATTTAACAATGAGGACTCGCGGTATTATGAGACATAAACATTACAGAACATTAGTAATACAGAAGGAAAAAAGGTACTAATACATAATAAAATATTTCAGAGCAATTTTTATTTAATGTAAGGGGCATAATATTAAATTATGAAGAATAAATGAAACATTTCTGTTCTTAAAATTTGGTAATTACTTTTTTTAAAAATAATAATAATCTTTTTTATATAAAAATGTTTCTTTTTTATATGTTATTATTTTATATTTTATATATATATATATATATATATATATATATATATATATATATATATATATATATATATATAATATTAATGATATTATGTTAAATTTTCATAGTACCATTCCTGAATAATAATAAGAAATGGTTGTATAATACCAAAAAATAGTAAGTAATTAGAATAAGTAATAGGAATAATAGATGTATTATACCAAAAATATAAAGAACAGAAGAATCCAAATATTGCGGATATAGAAACTTCGGATTCCGACTTTGAAGAAAGTGAGAGTGATGTTGACAATGAAGATAATGAAAATGTAATTGTTGATAAAGATATTGCTAATGAAGATGAAATATTGATCCATCAATAATTGCTTCCTATAATTTATAAAGTTCGAAAAATTGTTAAGATATTTAAAAGCTCCCCTTCAAAATATGCCATATTACAAAAATATATACTCACAGAAAATGAAACAGAATATAGATTATTATTAATAGCTAATATTAGATTTTAAAACACATTGAAACAGTTTACTACTAATTATGGTCGATTTTTGAAACTGAGAAATCCAATACAAAAAGCATTAATCGACTTAAACCTGCAAATTAATTTTTCAGATAGTGAATTCGACTTAATATTCAGAACTGTATCAGCTCTACTTCCAATAAAACTGACTGTTGAGGCATTATGCCGCAGAGATTCTAATTTATTAACAGCTAATGCAACAATAAATTTCATGTTGCAGTCAGTGAAAGAACATCACACACCACTATCTGAAGAATTATATATTACATTAAAAAATCGCACAGAAGAAAGACATACCGAAATAGAAAAAGTTTTACATTATTGACATAATTATAATGATTTTAAAAATAAAACTGAAACCGGTGTCCCGGTATTAAGATCTAAAAAATACCAAATACCGGTATTGAACTTTTGGTCTGATATTGCAATCCTTAGCTATAAGAGATTCTTAAAGAGGTACGTCCTTTGTTGATTTTTATTTTTTCATGATCATAAACGAATTTTTCACCTTTCGAAATGACACAAAAACGTTAAAAAATTTTAATCATGGGCTTTGCGAGAATAGTTAACACTTATTTACTATGATCTCGTTTTATTATTTTATCCTATATATATAAATAACTGCCTTATGACAAAAAAAAATTAATATATTGTTCAGAAAATTCAGTTCATATTTTTAATTAAATGAATTATACTCATGAGCATTTATAAGGACAAATTTCTTCCGTTATTTCAGAAACGAACAGAAAACAGAAAGGACTTCGAACAGGGAAACCGAAAGGGATATCAGAAAAAGAAAGTGGCTAAGGCAGGCAAATCGAAAACATTTCAAATCTTCAAATTTATTGTAGGTGATTCTGCTGAATCCCCCATGCTATATACATTAAGACCTTAAAACGAAATTTAGTTTACCAGGAAAGATGACAGACATCAGTCCTGAAGAAATATAAATTGATGTCTTTTTACAGCTGAAGGTGGTAGCGAGAACAGATGCAAACATTAACATTGAGAAAAAAAATAATTTTTTTCATATGTATAACAATACTAGAGTGCTTAAATGTTTAATTAAATACCTTACAAATGGGAAACTTTTTTTAAAAAATAAAACAAAGACACTGTGATTTTAAATCTTGACAGTGTGAAAAAATGTCCCCTCCCCCATCCATTCCAAACAAAACAGTGGGATGGATAAAAGAAATTATATCTACTCCGAAGATATGCGGAACTTATTTATCAGAACTATTAGAACAAAAGTACATTTTTAAGATTTTTTAGAACCGTCTAGTGCAGAGGCTTCTATGACCATCTTAAGGATGTATGTCTTGTCAAATACGATAATCTGCCGCAATACCATTTTAGCGTCTCGAGACCCATTAATAATTGCTTCCTAGAATTTATAAAGTTCGAAAATTTGTTAAGATATTTAAACGCCCCCCTACAAAAAATGACATATTACGAAAGTATATACTAACTGAAAATAAAACATATATATGCTAATATTAGATTTTAAAACACATTGAAACAGTTTACTACTAATTATGGAACGATTTTTGAAACTGAGTAATCTAATACAAAAAGCAATAATAGACTTAAACCTGCAAATTAATTTTTCAGATAATGAATTCGACTTAATATCCAGAACTGTATCAGCTTTATTTCCAATAAAACTGGTTGTTGAGGCATTATGTCGAAGAGATTCTAATTTATTAACAGCTAATGCAACAATAAATTTCATGTTGCAGTCAGTGAAAGAACAGCACACATCACTATCTGAAGAATTATATATTACATTAAAAAATCGCACAGAAGAAAGACATACCGAAATAGAAAATGATTTACAGTATTTACATAATTATAATGATTTTAAAAATGAAAATGAAACCGATATCCCGGTATTAAGATCTAAGGAATACCAAATACCGGTATTGAACTTTTGGTCTGATATTGCAATCCTTAGCTATAAGAGATTCTTAAAGAGGTAAGTCCTTTAATGATTTTTATTTTTTGATGATCATAAACGAATTTTTCACCTTTCGAAATGACACAAAAGTGTTAAGAAATTTTAATTATGGGCTTTGCAAGAATAGTTAACATTTATTTACTATGATTTCGTTTTATTATTTTATCCTATATATATAAATAACTGCCTTATGACAAAAAAATGAATATATTGTGCAGAAAATTCAGTTCATATTTTTAATTATATGAATTATATTCATGAGCATTTATTAGGACATATTTCTTCCGTTATTTGAGAAACGAAACGAAAATAGAAAGGACATCGAACAGTGTCCTTTCATTTTTAGCTTTTTTTAACTTTTTTATCATAACTTTCTTCAATTATTGATAATTACGAAGTTAATTTTAGATTTGGAAAAAAAGGACTCACCTGTGCCTGCTTGTTAAATCCATTACGAGAAAACATATCACGTGGCTAATAACTTACGAAGAAATTCTGGCTCAAAAACTGTTCATTGTCCTATAACTAACTATCCCATATGTATAAAGAACTGCGTTATAACTAAAAAAAATGAATTTATTGTTCAGAAAATTCATTTCATATTTTTAATTATAGGAATTATATTCATTAGCATTTACAGGGGCATCATATGTACATAGTTCTTCCTTTATTTCAGAAATGAACAGAAAATAAAAACAGCGTTGAACAATGAAACCGAAACGATTACGTTGATAAAATGACTAAGACAGAAAAATCGAACTCATTTCTAATCAATCTAATCTTATTATAGGTGATTCTGTTGAATCCCCCAAGTTGCCTATAATAATGGAGAACAAATGGGTTTTTAGTTCACCGGAAAGGATGACAAACATCAGTCCTGAAGAAATATCAATTAAGCTGAAAGTGGTAGTAAGAAATGCAAGACATGTCGGGAAGGGCAATTTTCATGTTGTTGGAATTTTAGGTCATTTTTAGGCTATTTATTAATATGGGATGATTTCTTTATAAAGCATTTCACCTTCCAATTTGATACGACTAAAACACATGAAAAACAGTTTACTGAACATTACAAAGTGTATATAATATGAAATAAAATCAGCAGTGAAAATACTACTACAGATTGAATGATTGACGTAGGCAAGTCGTAACGATTAAGGCTACACTTAAGATTAATATATGGGGTCCAAAATTGCTATTTATCGCTAAATATAATCGTGTTGTTTTTTATTGCAACTTCAAAAGTCGTTTGTTAGCAATTCTGGTATTTACCAGGACTGCTGACTCTTAGAGAGTTCTTTTGAAGATTGGTACGACTTTGACATGTTTGTTGAGAAACCGTATGTCAATCTTACATCTTATCACTATAATAGATCTGGCAATATTATGCCTATTTTTGCACTTGATTGAACTTTTTGTTTTAATCCTTTTTCTTGATTTCTTTTATATCTTTTGTCCTCTAACTGAATATTTTCTTTGGCGACATGAGGAACTATTCCCTGAACACATCTAATAATATTTCGCAGCTGCAGAGCATTGGTACAACAGTAAAAATGTCCAATTAATGAGATAGTCTGAAATTCGTATGGTGTTTTGTTTATATTTTTCTTTTGCCAATCGACAATGAATAATAAGTTCGATTTTTTTGTGCCATGTATGTAAGCGTTTCATAGATATAGATTTGAATATGATAGTATTGTTGAAAATCATTAGATTTCTGAAAAAAAACTTGAATTCCCAACGAATTCGAATTAAAAACTATCTATTCAGCTAACTTTTACTATATGAATAACGGAATAAATTCCAAACTGTCTAGTATGTGTTTCTGAAAGAAAGGTTATTTCAGATTTTTTAATTGCACTTATATATTACTGCTCCTCAAAGTTAAATTTATAATTTATTTTAAATCAGGAGGTTCTTGGCAGTCTGGAAGACTTAATGTTGGTATTGTGACAGGTTAACAGTTTTTTCGCCGTTGACAGAATGTACCTCCTGTTAGTGTCGTCTGCACTAAACGATTTTAAAGAATCTTAAAAAATGCTCTTACCTTCTGTTAGATATAACTTCTTTTATCCATTCCACTGTTTTGTTTGAAATGTGAGGGGACATTTTTTTCATATTGCCAAGATTTAAAATGGCAAGGCTCGTTCCACGTTTAATCCTTGTTTAGCTTTAAAATGTGGTATTAATCTGAATAAATTAAAATATGTACTAGTGTCAAAATTAGAAGATATAAGACCCTATACACTTGCTTTCTGAACTTCAGTTTGAAAACGTTTCATAATTTAAAATTTTTGACTAGGTTGTTTTTGAATACGGTAGATCTGAAAGTTGAATTTGTTTTGTATATTTTTCGCCAAATGTGATAATCCTGATTAAATAACGAATCCTGAAATAAAGAATTATAATTTTACTTTTGGTTTGTATGATTTTGGAATGCCTTGCGAAAAAATGTCCTCCCCTTCTGCTTAAGCCTAATTGAATTATATGTATTGTTTAATTGTTGATCTGATACATTTTAACGAAATCTATGACGCTTCATATCTAATTTTCAAATGAACCTCGAAAATAAAATTTGATTTAAGATGCCTTAAATCTTGCATTTGAAATTTACTAGTTTTAAAAGCTTGCAATTTTATTGAGAAAAACTGTACAAATAAGTGCAATGGAGCTTTGTTAACTGGAAGGTTCTTTACTTGAATTTCAGCTTTAATTGGAAATTCTTCTTTTAGTGCTAGCTTGACGCTTTATGGCTTAGTATTTAGATCATGGCAAACTGGTCAGAAGGTTCCGTGTTCGAAGCCCAACTGCACTGAATGATTATCAAATAAGTGGGTCTGGAGGAAAATAAGGCCATCAGAACTTCACATGCTATCGCTATGGAATAGAATTGTTCTAGACAAGCGTCAGTCATCTGTTAGAAGTTTAAAGAAAAGCGTTTCCCGATCAGCTTTGGTCCACACCATCTGGCCATGTTCCAGATTACTTTTCCCCAAAAAAACCCTCGTGTTTCTTTTAAAACGAAATGTTTTAACTTTAATGTCTAGAATTTTTATGAACGTAATATTAAAATAATACCTGCAATTCGAATTTGTTTATTGATTTTAATTCCAAGAAAGGCTAAATATTTTTTTTGTAAAATGCTTTTTTTTTTTTTCGTTTTTTAAATATGTTTGTACTTTTTGTCCTCAGATATCACATGAAAGGCCATTTTTTTTTTCTATTTTAATTCAAATAAAGTTTTATTACCATACAATATATTCTATGTTTTAAAGAAAACTTTTGATGCTTTATATTGTTTATTTTAAAACTTTATTGCACAATTTATATTATTAGACAGAATATATTACTTAAATTATTTACTTATTTATTGAGGCTATATATTTTTTTAAATATTTTTTTTTAATTATTATGATTTCACTTGATAAAATATTGGCGGTTTATTTATAAATTATCTATTATAACCCTTATGTATTAAACACAAATTTTTAATTTGAAATTTGTCGGTTCTTATACCCCTCCCCTTTATTTTCCAATCAGCCATATTTTTCTGTATTTCAAATAAATGCACAGAAATGTGGAAAAAAATATTTCTTTATCCTCGTTAATTCGAATTTAAAAAAGAAAAAGAATAGTTTATTGTTAAATTTCTTTTGTTAAGAATATAATCATCGAAGAGTTTGCTGTGGAGTCATTTATTTTTTTCACTGAATTGTTTGCTTGGATAACTTTAAGTGAAGAGGGGGGAAAAAATACATGGAATCCTTTAAGATCAAAAGAGTTTTAAAATATCAATATTTATTCAAGAATTCAAATTTTACTGATTTCGTTTCAAACTATTTCCATGTCGATATCATATCAAAAAAATTTTCATAAAATTTTAGAAATAATTATCTTATTTATTTAGCTATTATTCTAAAACTGTTTATTTTTGGATCAGTTGTGGTTTATCCGACAGTTACCTAATGATTCAGAGTCAACTTAGGGATTTGTGGAATACTTATACAGTTTGTAACCCCAGATATCGTATGTTACAACCCCCCCCCCTTTATTAAATTGGACAATTTTTATTGATCAATTTATTTTGATTTTTAGCTTAGTCAACATGTTAAAAATTTATCTTAATATATTTTTAAAAAATTATATTTTATTTATAAAGTTATTTTGTTAAGTGTAACATCAGAAAAATAATTAAAATAAAAAATAAATTTAAAAAATAACCATAATTAATAGTTAATAATTTCCTTATTTGTTATTTAAATGCATTTATATTATAATTTATAAGGAAATAATAACTTTAAATATGACATTGAAAAAGTCTCTTTTACAGAGTCTTCTCAAGTGGAATTATACAAAACCAGCTAAATTAGTAATTAATATTCTATAATTTTATAATTAAGTAAATATATTTTAATTTACTTTATTAACATTTTAAAAATTCAACATAAGTACAAATTGCAATCCTATACCTCATAAATCAGACAATTTGTATTTTTCTTTACAAATTTATTTTATTGGCATCTAAATTAATAACATTTTAAAATCAACCTTGGAATTTAGTTTCAAAGTTAGTTGAGTTATTAAACGGAAAGACGTCTAATCTATCTACGCTCTACCCTTTCGCTCGCAAACCAGCTTCTGCTTTCTACGAGATTTATGCGGGACTTCGCCCCGCTAGGGTGGCGTGGAAGTTTGAAGATGGGAGTGCCAGCTCAGGTGTCGTCGTCGTCATCTGACCGCGGTTCAAGATTACGAGATCCGTCCCAAAATAACCCTAGTGTTACTTTAAAACGGGTCGTTATTGTAACTGAAACTAACACTCCGTTACTATTCGGGATCATGGGTTCGAGACACATTTCTGCTGAAAATCCTCTTGTGTATGGTGTTAAATTTGTCGTCAAACATTCTCATGTTGATAAGGAAAAGAAATTTGAAAATGAAACCTTAGGTGCCGTATTCATAATATGATCATGATTCAAAAAATGCGGGTTAATTTCAAAATATTCCTACACAGGAAAATAAGTCAACATTAATCACTCCTTAAATAATAAAACGCTTTTGCAAAACATTTAAGAAATAAGGTATATGAATAATTCGCTGTTATATGGCAGTAAAATATCCGAAATGAATTCGTTTGGAAAACTTCGCATATTCATTTGCATTCGAGAATCCATATGGATATTACGGAATTCAGAAAAATATTTCTGTTTGAATACCTGTTCTTTTTTTTCTTTTTTTAATCATCTACGGTTAACACAAAAAATTGTAACAATAATTTGTACCTTATTATTGTAATTTTTTTTTTTTTTGTTCATCGTTATTTAATATTTTATTTTTTAAATAATTTTAGGATTGTAAGGAGAATTTTTTAGACAAAAATGATATTGCATATCAAAATACTTGAATAAATTTTTAAAAAATACAAATTTAAAGAAATAATTATATCTTAAACAAAATTCCTTCTTTTTTTCTGCGCTGTATATTTTGTTCGGAAAGGTTTTAAGAATTTAGTGTGAAGCTATTAATCTCTATACCTACGCCTTTTCACAAGAAGAAAAAGACATATGGTGAATAGCATATAAGCCAGTTAACAATCACGCATCGCAATTCGCTACAGACACTTCAACACAAGTGCACAGTTTCTAAATATCGCGTGATATCTGTGTTTATTTAATTAACTATGCAGTTCTAGAAATTAAACGACATAAGTAACAAAAAGAAACATGTCACGCATCGGGCCGTTTACATTTGGTTTCAAATTGAACATAGGTTTTGGTTTCGCAGGGGTGTGACAGACACAGTTGGGACAACGTTTATGGTTGTCCACTGAAGTAGGCGTGACCTTCTATTGCGCGCAATAGTTCGCCTCGTGTGAACCCACCTTTACAAAGGTCGTGCACGAGCGTTCTTACTACACAGCTTGGCGGGAAAAATCGGATATGACGAAAGAAGTCACATGGCCATCGTTGTCCAATGGAATTTCCGACACACATCCTTGATCCATACGTTCCAGGTTCCACCATCGCTGCGTCCTGTCGCATTGTAGTAAATACCGCAGAGGCAGCTAATCATATTGCTGTAATACAAACCTATATAAAGAGTGAAGAAGACTTAATCTAGTTTTATTCCGTGAGACTATTACATCTGGAACTTAAAAAGGTGAGTTTCAGTTTTTGGCATGTTTCTTATTTGCTGAGATTTTTAGCATCCGCTACCTGTAAAGAGTGGGAGAGTCGGGTCACACCTTGTTGGCGGCACTTAAATAAACAAATTTTCATAGAGGTACTTTAAATCACTGACCAATTGTTTTTGTAACACGTAGACTTTTTTACTTTTATTCCTTACATATAATTTAAAATCCATTTTTTGTGCTAAAATTTAATTTTTAGTTTTCAAAATATATGTGCAGAATTTATTATACTAATTTTTTTTAAACAAAGGAATAATAAAAATAACGGAAATTTTTGTAATAAATAATGTTATAAAATTTAAGTAATTATTTCGATTTTTATGTTGATTCATTTTTTAATTATCTTAACTCAAATTGATGGTAATGCAGACTTTTATATTATTCAGCTAAAAAGCGGTTTTTAAAATTCTAGGAAAATTAATTAACTTTCAATTTCCAATTTTGAGTTCCAACTGAGAAAATTTCAATTATGTAAGAATGGTATTTTTTTTTTAATGTATATAAATCTTTTTGTGTGTGGGTGGTTTACTTATGCATTTTCAAATGTCTACCAACTTTTTTCATTAAAAGACAGTATCAATCGGAAATTATTTTCACTTTTCAACGGAAGTAAAGATATAAACAAATTAAAAATTTTTAATTAAAGGAAATTCTTTTAAATTTTGAATTTTAAATCTGTTTTTATCTTTTATAAGAAACTCATCTTAAAATAATTGTATTTTTAGAAACGAATAAATTATATTATTAAAGTCAACTGCATCCTTCAAAGTATATTTATATTGATTTTGTGGGAGTTGCCCTTGATCATTTTTTTTTGTTAAAAAATTACTAAGCCTAAATAGGGTGTGATCTCAGATATATAAGTAAAGAAGATTAATGGGAGGAGCTGTGTAACTATCAGCTACTTTATAATGAAAAAATTCTTATATGAATTATAGTACTGAATTGATTTAAATAATTTGCATAATAATACTTTTTATCCAATTATACGAATTAAAATAAATTTTGCAGAGATAAAAATTAGTGTGAATCATTAGAGATTTTATTTGAGCAAAATATTATTACAAGTTTTTACTTGTTTGAATTTATAACATCTTAATATATTTTACAAACTGATATGAAACAAAAAAGGAATAAAAACTAATTACATGCTAGAAATATAAGGGAGAATATCTTGTTAGCTGTAGCTATATTTATCCTAATAATATTTATAGAATGTGGTTATTATTAACTAATGCATCATTTTAAAATTTGTAGCTTTTATTTAAATGAATTAAAATAATGGAAATGTTGTTTTTGGAAATATTTTATATTGATTCATTTAATATGCTTTCTTTATTAATATCTTTATTTTAAAATTTGCATTTCATACTTTTATGCACTTTTATAACATTGAATCTTGCCATTCGTGACAGATTTTGAATTGTTGAGAAAGGAAATATTTGTTTATTGCTTAAAAAAACACTGGAGATGCTCTTATGAAGTATGAACTAAAAAACAATTTTATGTAGAGGATGTCTAAAAGCTTTGAGTGAGCTTAAAATAGATACATCTTTATAAGAGAGAAACAATTCTTAATAGGTTATTAAGTTTCATGTGGCTGGTTTAATTTTTCATCAGAAGTTTTATTTTGGGGCATTTTACCTAAAAACTGCTTTTTCTTTTTAAAATCAGTGTTGGTTTATGATTTCAGTAGATGGGAAGAAATAATTTTGAAATATATTGTAAAGCTAAAATTTCTGGAAGCATGAGATAGGGGGAAGAAAATCTGTATATTCACACTTATCAATATCTTACTATTGAATTATTTTAATCATTTATACATACTAAGTTATGATTATTGTAAATTACTTCAAAATGTTTATAGATAACCTATCTTATTTGTATTCATGTTATATAAATATAGGTAATTATTAGAGCTACTAGGTCCATGTGGAAAATTCTTGGCTTTAGAATTGTAGGTTTGAGATCTGATTCTATTGGACATTACATGTTAAATCTAGTATGAACAGGTAAACATCCTCATTTGGATGTGGCACGTAATATTTGAAAGTAGTATGCTGTAGGGGGTGCTTTACTCTATTAACTGATTACATTTCCAAGTTTCCATTTCTATCTAAAAGTAACTCTTTTGTAGCTTAATAAAAAGAATGATAAATTAGTAAAATAGTTGATTAATTAATATTGTATGTAGTTAATATTTTTTAAGGATTAATTCTTTGCCTTCCAAAATGTGATTGGAGTGTAAAAAAACTATTATTCAATTATTAAATCTTTTGCTCACATCTCATGTTTGAATATATTAGTAGTTTTTTTTTTCTTTTTTTCTTCCTTTTGCATAATAATTTTACTTTTTTTTTCTGTTTAAAACAGCCTTAGTTTATTTGCTTAAAGTAAAAATTGAAGACATGTATTTGTATGTTGTGTTTCCATGCCAATAAAAATTCTTATTTCTTTCTTAGCTATACCATGCGTGAATGTATCAGTATACATGTTGGACAAGCAGGAGTTCAGATTGGAAATGCTTGTTGGGAATTGTATTGCCTAGAGCATGGAATCCAACCTGATGGCCAGATGGCTTCAGATTCCAATTCTGATGCCATTGATGATTCATTTAGCACTTTCTTCAGTGATACCGGCAACCAGCAATATGTTCCTCGAGCTATCTTTGTGGACCTGGAGCCAACTGTGATTGATGAAATCCGCACTGGTGTTTACAGGCATTTGTTTCATCCAGAGCAAATGATAACTGGAAAAGAAGATGCTGCCAATAACTATGCAAGAGGACATTACACTATTGGAAAGGAGATCATAGATTTAGTTCTTGATCGTGTTCGTTTGCTTGCAGAACGGTGCACTGGACTGCAGGGCTTTCTGATTTTCCATAGTTTTGGTGGAGGTACTGGGTCTGGTTTCACCTCTTTATTGATGGAAAGACTATCTGTTGATTATGGGAAAAAGTCAAAATTAGAATTTGCCATTTATCCTGCACCACAGGTAGAAATTAATATTTTTTGCCCCCTTGATTTCATTTGTTTCAAAAATGAAATTTTTGAAATTTATTTATTAAAGTTTGCATTATATTATTTTATAAAATTGTGATGATATTCTATTAAAAAGGTACCAGTCAAAATTTACCAAATCTTTATGATAAATCACTATTACAATGTTAACATTTAAACTTATTAATAATTAGGATTGTGTTAAAATAGTATATGTTAGAATAGTTTTCTATGCTTGTTTGTAATAGAGAACATTTACTTGTGCTTACTTGGTTTTTAAATTAATGGGGATTATTGTTGTATGATTTTATACTATCTTATTAAAATTGAGAATAATAATAATGGGAAACTTATTTGTATAAATAGTTATTTTAAAGGAAAGACTGTTCAAAAAAATTTTTTATTCTAACTTTTTACTCTTAAGTATAATTTTTTTCAAATTTAGTCTGCATGCATGCACTGCTTAGACAATATTGTCTAGGAATATAATATTTTAGTTCAGAATTTCTAAATGAGCTAGTCATAAAAATTAATTACTCGTAAAAGAAATCATGATCTAGATATTTATATGCGTGAAGCTTAGAATTATCTGATATTTTGAAGATAAATTCTTCTTAATATGAGTAAAATATGAAGTCAGTTTTGGGAAAAATAGGAAATTTGTTTGATGTTGTCATTAAAAATCGGTTAGTTGAGATTAATTTTTCTATTTCATATTATATGTGGATCAAAATATTTTTTTATTTCTGGAAAATAATGCTAAAAATAAAATTTACATTAAATGAAAAAATAAATTTAAGATAGGTTATTAAAACCTTCTATATTTTAAAAAGATTGTCAAATTACATTGTTTGTATTGTATTTGCATGTATTGTTTCTATTCTAGAAGTACATTATTTCTATATGTTTAATTCTGAATTTCTTATTTTTCAGACATCCACTGCTGTTGTTGAGCCTTATAACTCTATTCTAACTACACACACCACTTTAGAGCATTCAGATTGTGCTTTCATGGTTGATAATGAAGCCATTTTTGATCTTTGCACCCGGAACTTAGATATTGAACGTCCAACTTATACCAATCTGAACAGATTGGTTGGCCAAGTTGTCTCATCCATTACTGCTTCATTGAGATTTGATGGTGCTCTCAATGTAGATTTGACAGAGTTTCAAACAAATCTTGTGCCATATCCTCGAATTCACTTTCCTCTTGTATCTTATGCTCCTGTAATGTCAGCAGAAAAGGCATATCATGAACAACTGACTGTTCAAGAAATCACAAATTCTTGTTTTGAACCATCCAACCAAATGGTTAAATGTGACACTAGGCATGGTAAATACATGGCTTGTTGTCTTCTGTACAGAGGAGATGTTGTTCCAAAAGATGTCAATGCAGCCATAGGATCCATCAAAACCAAACGCTCAATCCAATTTGTTGATTGGTGTCCAACTGGTTTTAAGGTAAAATGCAACTTTTTAAAATTTATACTTTAGATGATATTTTTTTTAAATTTTAAATTGAATGTAAAATCTGGATGTTCCATTTTTTAAAAAAATTGAGATTATATTTTTTTAAATTTGAATTATTATTTTCAAATATTTAAAACAGTTTAAACATTAATTATATGGAATACTTATTGCTGTTATTTAGTCTTATATTGGCTACCCCTTTTTTAAAATTTCATTTCCATTGTTTCATATCAATACAGATAGAGATGACATTATTAGAGTTGTAGGCATCTACATCTTTCAAAATTATTTTGGCAATTTTAGAAAGATTTTTTTTTCCATATTGAGAGCTTTATTGACAATAAAAATATTAAAATCTCAGGAGAAGGGAAATAAATCAAAAATATTCAAGTTTGTGATTATTTGGAAACTAGCATCTGAAAGCATCGAAATTCTATATAACAGCAGATAGTGAAAAGCAAAAATTCTTCTCATTAATTTTTGCAGCAATTAGACTGCTCTGACTTATTGTTGCCCCTATGGAAATATATCTGTTTTTATATATATTTGCATTCTTTCATCAAAAGTCACTTGTTGGGGGGGAAAAAATGCCATACATTCATAATTTTGTAAAATAAAATTCAAATAATTATACAATTATTTACCTTTTTTAGAGATAAAGTGTTGATTTTCAAAGAATTGTGAAATATTTTATATACAGTACTGCTGTTTTTGTGAACTAATATGCTAGCAATGCCTACAAACTGTAATAAATTTTAAATTAAGTCATTTCTGATCATTTTATTGTTTAACTCTCAAGAGTTAACTGTGTGACTATGGGTTTATATGTTATGAGATAAATTTATTAATGACTATCTCTTAATTAATCAAAATAAAGTTTGCTGAATATAAATTGCATGCAATTTCTTTGCAATTAATGAAGGATGTATCAATAACAGAATTTGAGGTAAAAAATTGAGTTGAGGTTAAAAATCGGGAAAGTTAAGCATGATCATATTTATTACATCACTATTTTTCTTTTGCAACCCACTCTCTTTATAAAAATTTTCTCTCCTTCAGTAAATGTGCCTGAATGCAGTTGATGGCTACCACTTTTTTCTGAGAATTGGGGGATTAAAAATTCTGTACTTATCCATTAGCCAGGCGCAAGCGAAAAATCGCCAAATAATATAGAATTCCGCCAAATTCGCATTTGGTTCACAATTCATTAGCCGGGTGCAAGCGAAAAATCGCGCTTGGTTCACAATTGGCAACATTTGCATAAATAAGTACCCTTTTTTTTTTTTTTTTTTTTTTTTTCATGTGTGTTGATTGATGCTGAATATTATTTTCAGAGTTGATACAAAAACAATATTTTTGCATCATAAAAAGTCAAAATAAATTCCAGAATTTATTTTTATAGCTTAATTTTCTTTTCCCATTTTATCAGTTTATTTGTATCCATTTAATCCTCGAAAAAATAATTGAAAATAAATATTCTATAGAACCATGGTAGTTCATTCAAAACTGAAGCAACCACATTACAGGTGATTGATATAATATACATCTCTGTACAATTAAAATTGATTTCATAAAATTAAAATTTATCTTAAATAATGAGTTCTGCTTTTGCAGAATATTAGCTTTAAAACTACACTTACTTCAAATGTATCAAATAGCTTTAAATGATATAACATATGCTAGTCATTTAAAGGGAAATAGACTAAAACTTCAACCACATAGTGTTAATTTCCTAGAGCAAATATTAGTTTGGTTCTCTGACCTTGTTATTCAATATGATGGTCAAAAAATAATTTTGAGGAGCAAAAGTTTGGGCTCTCTTAAGGAAAATTTGTTGATATTTTAAGGATTATATTTTCTAAAGTTCCTAAATTATTATTTGAATTATCAATTTATTTGCTAATAATTTTTCTGTATATAATGTATATTGCAGTTTTTAAAAAATTTCTTGCTTTTTTAGCTTTAGTTATTTACTAGAATTCTTTATTTTATTTTCTGGAGATTTATAACTAAATGACTATTATTCATTTAAATCTTCTTAAAACAATTTTATACTGAATTTATTTCAGCAGAATTAACATGTACTTTTTTTTTACTTGGTCATATATACTCCACTGACAAATGTACTAACTTATTACATATTTTTCAAATATTAATTTTTATTTAATTTTTTTGTAGGTTGGCATAAATTATCAACCTCCTACTGTAGTACCACGTGGTGATTTATCAAAAGTCCCACGTGCTGTGTGTATGCTTTCAAATACCACAGCTATTGCTGAAGCCTGGTCAAGATTGGATTATAAATTCGACTTGATGTATGCCAAACGTGCTTTTGTCCATTGGTATGTGGGTGAAGGTATGGAAGAAGGAGAATTTTCAGAAGCCCGAGAAGATCTTGCTGCCTTGGAAAAGGATTATGAAGAAGTTGGACTTGATTCGACTGAAAATTTTGAAGATGAGGGTGAAGAATATTAAGAATTTCTGGAAAACTTTTGGTTGTTATGATTTAATTTTTTGAGGGCTATTTTCACTCTACTCTTTCTTTTTAAATATTAATCAAATGCATTTTCATAACAATTTAAGCATGGGTCATTTTTCCAGTATGAATTAAGCTATTAGAAACCAAAAAGTTTTTAGAGGTCCTTTGCAAAACAATACATTGAGAGCAAGAAATTATTTATGATAAAAGTGTAATTCAATCTTCAATTAATTTAAAATTATTATGAACTATTGCTTTCTTAATTCATATCATATGTATTATTTTTAATAACTATTCATTTTTTTTTATTTCAATCTATATATTTTTATTTAATTTTTTCACCTTACTAGTTCTTAAGATGTCATTGGAAAGGCATTCTTGAATATTTTTTGTTCATATTACAACAGATTTTTTATAGAAAAAATGACATTTATAAAAATGTCATTAGCATTTTCTAGTCTTTAATTTTACCTCAATCAATAATTATATAGTTTTGTTTTATCTTGACTTCATATTTTTATTTTAGAGTTTTAAATGTTGAGTTATATATACATTTATTGAACTGATTTCTTACTAACAATGAATTTAGAACTTCTAATATGCATTTTTCTGTATTTTTCTATTTGGTAAATATAAAATCTTTTTCAGTGCTAATTGTTTAATTTGTTAGATTTTACATCATTTGACTTAAATCATCAATAATAAATTACTCTTATTAATTTAATAGTTTCTTTTGCTATAAAATAAATGGTAAATCGTTTTATTTATGAAATGATTTTAAAATGTAAGCATTTACTAAATATTCAAATATATGCAAGTGAAGCAATAAATCTTTTAAGAACTGTAACATGTTTTGAAATCTATCATTTAATTGTAGACAATTTTTAGCTATGTATATAATTTGATATCAAAGAACATTGGTTATATAGGATCACATTAAAATTTTTGAAGTAATTTGGTTTTAAAAAGTCATTTTGGGATGTATTATATTTTTAATGCATTTAGAAATGTGAAAAGTTAAAAATAAAAGTATCTGAGTAATAAAATTCTCAAAATTATTCTTTTAAAATAGAAATATGTTATACAGCATTGTTTTTAAATTGGACTTTTATATTCTATTATTATGATTGTATGTTTTGTAACAAACAAATATAGTATATTACTGAATTTAATTATTCAAAATTTTGTTTTGCCTTTATAGAATTTTATAATCCAGATTTCTTTTTGAAACATTCAATCATTAATGTCTTGCTTCATTAGTTTTCTTAAAAAATTATCTTTGTTCTTATTTGATAGATATTATCTTCATATAATCGGAATAGATATATAGCTAGTTCCATAATTTTTGAAACATTTGCATTTTCTTGTATTATAAATAATAACTTATGCAGTAAAAGAATTTTATATGAAAAATTTATCTTTAATAAAAACATATGCTTCATATTGATAATTTAATGTCCTTTATGATTAAGCTTTCTGAAGCATGTGTTTTATGAAACCCTTCATTCTTTTCATAGTATTCCTTTTGGAGTTATTACAATTTAGAAATCGGTGGAAAATGTATCAAAATATGTATAACCATGTTAGAAGTTTATTTTCCAAGCTAAGTGATTCGTTGAATGCCTATTGTTTCATCTATTCTCTAAATTGTAATCATTAATTTAAAAAAAAAAGATTATTTAGATTTTTTGAAATGACGTGTTATAATGTATTTTTTTATTCAAATGGCAACATTAATTTGTTTGTAAATGAATCCAGATGTAAAATGGCAGCTTCCAATTCTTTATAAAGATTTTTGATTTATTGCTGAATATTTATATGCTCTAATGTTCATGTAATCTTACTGGAAACTAATAAAATATAAATCTGCAATAACTTCACTAAAAAAAAAAAAAAAATCTGTGAAAAGATTCTTTGACTCATTAAAATACTTGAATTGTTTTATTTTAGTTTCTTTTCAGCGTCAATCATATATTAATTGAGTGCCTGTATTTTAATAATCAGCATATACATTTTTTCAAATCATCATTAATAATATTAGACTTAGTGGGAATACATTCTCATGAAAATATTTTTCTGTTTTTAAGGGCCATTGTTTTTTGGTGTACACTATAACCATATTCATGGCTAATTTTTGATACAGTAAGTGATCATTCACATGAATTTCAAATTTTGAAAATAGATATAAGATTTGAAGAAATATTTTATAAAATTTTAAATGCCTGGAAAATCGTTGCATTTTCATGTAATAATTTTAAAATATGGCAAATTCATTTCTGGGCCTCACTATCATGTTTAATATCCAAATTAGTGCTAGGAATAGTTTAGAAGAATTTGAAATTGTGATTAACTTTTATTTATTGTATCTTAGTTGGGAGCATTATATTTTAGTTCCCAATCCCCCCCCCCCCAAAGTTTTTCATGTCATCATGTAAGAATTATTCACTTTGGGGAGTGTTTAGATATATCTATTATATTAATACAATTGATTTTATTTTATAAAAGACAGTATTGTTTTAAAGTTTTTATTTTATATGAATTTCTTACTTTTCCAATGCATTGACCACCATTTAGCTGTGTTCAAAAAATAACATAGATATTTAAACTATGTAATGACTTAATTACTTTTCAAACTAACATAATTCAGCACTTATTAATTTTACATTAAATTAGGATTGTGTGTGTGCGTGCGCGCATCGGTATTAAGAAATTTTTAATTAAAATTCCCTTAATATTTAATTAAAACTCTTACTTCGAGTAAAAAATATCAAATTATTTAATCCTTATTAAAAAAATTAATAAACATTATTCCATAAGCCTATTAAATGAAAAGACTGCATGATAGCGTGTATTTTCTTCTCAAAGTTCGGTTACTTGCAAGTAAGTTGCAGCTGTTTTTCCGTTCTATCAACAAATCGTTAAAAAAATCGACATTGGCTGGCGTGCAAAAAATAACTGCGATTGGCCAACCAGCGCCTACTCTGCTCCTTTCATGGTGAAGTGGAGAACCTTCTAATGTAATGAACCAACTTTATTGATTCTAAAACGTCGCGACGCCTCTGTGCCTAGAAGGCGATATTACCTTGAACATTGAGTTGCGTGGGTGCGTTGAGAGTTCCGTAGGTTTATAAACTTTTTTTTTCCTTCTGGGAAAAAAAGTAAAATTTTTGACTACAAAAGTATAATATAATTAGAATATAACAATGCGTGCATCTTTCATGACTAGAAATATTTCAACAATTCAGTAGAGCATTTTTTGAACAACCGGTTAGTTAATTGTGTTTGGCGAGTATACTCGTCAAAGTAAAGATGCAGCATTTTGCATTATGACGAGTTTATTTGTCAGAAATAATAAGTAGTGACAATTTGCGGTTTGAATTAAAATTTTAGTAAAAACTCACAAATTTCTAGATGTTTAAAATATTTTGAGGCCAAATTAAAATCAAAGTAACAAATAGATTATTATGTATGTTAGTTTAAGTAAATAAATAAATGTGATTATTGAAATTAAAATAAAAGTCATTTCATCAAAACATAATTTCATATTGCACATACTTTGTGTTTGACGAGAATACTCGGTAAATTTTAGCGACACAATTTAAATACGCATTTTCCGAAGAGGCGAAAACAGTTGACTACGTTAACGCGTTCTTCAGTGGTCATAATGATCGATATGTCGGGCAAAGTATTTTTACCTTCAAAATATTGTTTTCAATTTTAGTCGCATAACATAGACATTTTATCGATTGCAGAATTGTATAATATACCGTAAATTTAATTAGTTGAAATCTCTTAAATTCACTTTTAAAAATATTAATAGAAGCCCTTGTAATATAGACCCCCCCCCCCAAAGTTTTTATATTTTACGTTTTGATACTTACGTACATTAGATGTGTTGTTTTGCTTGCAGTTAATTATCTCTGCATAATAGTATAATTTTATGGAGCTATTTACTACTGTGATCAAAAAGTATCGGGAATGGTAGCAACGTATCAATTTATTGATCGAATTTTAATGCATCCCCATCTAAATAATCTCCTACTGTAATGCATTTTTATCAACGTTATTTTTAATCATCAAAGCTATGCTTTAAAATCGGTTTTTACTTTCTCGTATATACAATAACAAGAAAGTATAGCAATCATCAGATAATTCGAACTCGAGATTTTGAACGAATCTCCCGGTTGTAGACCTTTCTGAGTTCGAAAAACGCATTTTTGAAAAATATCCGTCTGTCTCTCAGTAGCAAATATAACTAAAAAAAAAGCTTTACACTAGATGGTTGATGATGCAGATATCTATCAAATTTTGAGTAAAATCCGTTTGTAGAGTTCGTCTGTCCATCGGTTCGAATATAAGTTAACGCATTGACTACAAAACAAAGAGAGATAAGATTCGGTACACAGCTATAATATCTATAATGTAGATAGATACCTGTAAAACTTTGAGTTTTAAACAGCAATGGAGTGATTGTCTGTAGGTCTGTACTTCCGGAAACTTGTACACGCGGGGATTAAAAAAACGCCACTATTTAAATATATCAAATTAGGTATGGGATTTTGTGACTACAAATGCAGTTTTGTGCCACATTTTTGTTTTAATCGATTGTGAAAAACATGTCAAAAGCATAAATTCAATTTTCCAGAGATGCCAGGGTTAATCGCCAAAATTAACACGATAAATTCAGTAAAAAATGTTAAATTCACGCCAAAAGTTAATATTTCGTAACTATTCTACGCCAGTGACGTTCTTTGGCATGACAAGTTTATGAACAGTATGCGAGAAAGTTTTGGGGTAGTCATTCCCGCTGGTTCTAAAATCTTTTCAGAAAATAATATAATGTCAAATATTATGTATTCTTTAGAATTTCAAGTTACACAACATTAATTATTTTTTAAAAGATTTGGGAATCGAAGTGAGCAGTGGATTGTACTTTTGCTTAAACTTCTTTATTTCCGCTATATACACTCCTTTTGAGGTGAGTAGTTTATATAATACATGGCTGATTACGGTATTGCATTGCGGTTGGCTTTGTTAAGTCTTACAAACTGAAGTTGTTTACAGCTTCTGCGAGGGTTGGAGAGCCGAAGTGGGTCAACGTTCTGATGAACTCGGCTGCTGACGGGGTTGCCGTAATTTTAAGATTGGCGTTAAGCGGCATTCACGTGAACAAGATTAATTATTGAATGAAAGATTCAATATAATTATTGAACCAATGCTCTTATATTTTGCTAATTTTGGATTTTATTCTGAATTTTTTTTTCTGAGCGAACCAATTTGTTTATTGTCCCATCACAATACTTTTTCGTTTTGGTATTTATTATAAGCAAATATTTTCCTACGATTTTATTATGAAAACAGCTAATGTACTGAATTTTAAATACTAAATTATACTAAATTTCAAATTATATAAAATGTACTTGCAAAAAAAGAAAAAAATCTTTTATTTGCAAATGAAGCTTCGACGATTTTCATTGTGTTAAATGGACCAACTTTCTTAAAACACTTTTTATTATAATAATAATATATTATTTTTGGGAGATTCAGATTTATTTAATAAAGTTATTAAATGGAATAACTATTTGAAAATTAAGTAAAATAATAAATCAAGACGTGACGCTATGTTTTAAAATAAGAAATTGAAATATCTAGGTTTTTATTTCAACAAAAAGGAGACAAAAACATGTCTATATTCTTTGCAGTATTGTCATACTGCTCTAAAAAATGTGGTATAGTTACGGACCATTGTTAAAGCAACAAAATATGGTCAGAATGTTTATAAACATTTACAATATTTCGAAGTTATCAAAACAGTAGTCCTGTTCAGAAGTAGTTAAGTAATTCACCGTTGGCATTTCGAAATGGATGAATTTATTTTAAAAGTATATTTCCAACGATCTCAATAAAGGTGAAACTTATCAAACTTCGTATATTATTTGAACCATCCACCTTTTCTTTGGTTTTGAAGAAACAGTGTCTCAATTTTCAATAATGCATTAGTAGGACTTGACGAAATGTTCTAGACTGATTTGCACAGTTCGGAATTTCGATTTTCTGTAGGAGATTGAAAAAATTATTACGAATTAGCATTAAATGTCTGTATTGATCTAAAATCTATTTGTTATTAAATAACTCGTTAAAAAAACTATAATATTTGTAACAAGTTAGATAAAAAAAAAAAAAAGTTGTATAGTAATAACTATTTAAAAATATTATTACATATCGTTTTTAAAAACGGACTAAAAAGTACAAAGTAATTTCTCCTAATCCTATATAAATGTATAACGCTATACAGATTGGCCTAAAAACTTGTGAATTTTAAAAAATACACAAATATAAATTTTCTAGAAGGTGTCTGTCTGTCTAGGGTTGTAAATCTGTATGAGGCCTAGAGAAATTATTTGATACCTCTCAGTCCATTTTTAAAACATGATATAATAATAATAAAATCCTTTTAGTCTTGTGTATGTGAAAGTTTGCAATTGATTTTCCGACGAGCTATCGACTTGGTGTGGTGCCATCTGTCAGTAATGAAAGCTTTCAATCGATTGCAAAATTTTTACAGAACAGACAGCTAAGAAAGCGAGATAATATTTTATTGTCATCCCGTTCTGAACTCTATTTAAAGTCTCTTAACTCATGAGGGAGTTTAAAATCGATGAACTTAGAGCATACTCAAAACGGTTTTTGGGTTGTTTGTTAGCATAATTTTTGTATTAAATCAATCGCTTTATTCGTATGTTTTGATAATCAATCTTGTTATTAATCACCCAGCCGTTTATGGCTATCAGTTGGTTTGCCGAGATTAATTATGACTAAAAATTTCACTTAATTATGTTTAGTAACGTATAATGCAATTTACTGTGTATTATTATAATTTTCTAAGTAATAATAACATAAAACTCAGCGAAACACTTTTTAGTTTCAAATTTTGATAATCATATAACGCATGCTATAACAGAAGCCTTACACCATTCTGTTCATTGTACTGTGCATTTCCTTAATTTCCTATCTATGTCTTTATATATTCAATTACATCACTGAAAAAGGCAGCAGTGTTTAAAAATTTGTGACTAATTTTTTTTTATTGCTGGGTTCTGATATTAAACCTTAGCTGTAAACATACTAAAATTTCATTAAATAAGTTTCATATATAGAATCTGATACAAAAAAAAAAAAAAATCCACATTGGCATGTTGTTACGGAAATTGCGGCTTTCTTTGTCCGATTTGTTGGTCGATGAAGAAACACAATCAACAGGCTTCAATAGCAAACAAAGACTTTTAGTAAACACGAAGACAACAATTATACGGCCGAGATGAACACAGGAAAACACACTGCAGCACACTATTCTCAAACAGCAGTTCACAAGTAGTAATCGGTAGTAATAACAACCACAGCACACAAAGTGGTGAAACAGTATTCAGCAGGAGGAAGGAATTTTCGTAGCCACACTCTACGGTCTCTCTAAACGCCTGTAATTCTTCACTGTCTCCTCACTTTAGCTGTATCCAATTGCCGACTCACTATTACACGATTCGATGCTGCTTCTACAATAAAAACCAGAATTCGGCACACACTCAATTCAGCAAACGTTTGAGCTCAACAAAATACCTGCGCCCCGCTGGACTGATCCAACTATTCCACTGCCTCTTTACACGACTGACTTCGGCTTCAGACTGTCGGTCTTTTATAGTTCCCGGAGGCAGGCAGAGAAGGTTCTGGAACAATCAGGCATGTCTTGGTTCCTATTGGCTAAAAATTCTGGAATTTTCCAGCATTATCTATTGTTTCGCCAAATTCATCGCTAAGTTTATCGACAAGCTCTGGGATCACTGATTCGGCACCCGATCAGCATCCGGCAGAGCTGATCGTAAAACGATCTTTTCAATGATTGAACTAACCGTGCTGGGAAGCAACATTACAGATTTGTAACAATAATTTGATCATAAATTATGAAAAAATAACAGAAAACGATTTGAATTTCATTTCAATAATGAAATATATTGTTGCAACATTTATATTTCTTATAACATTTTAAAAAAATTGAATAAATATTATATGGCAAAAAAGCTGATATTGAAGAGATTTTTTTTAATTTAATTTTACGATATGTATCAGTTATGTGTTACAATATTTACAAAATATAAAACGAATAAACAGCTTTTTAAAAAAAATTTTAGCTAATAAAATGTTTTAATAACATCTCATCGAGGGGCATATTTTTACTTTCCATGTACATTTGTGCTAAATTTGTTGCTTTAGGTCTAATGGGCTGTTCTGTAGAGATATATATCGATGAATTGATAATACATTGATTCTCTATTAGTATTAGAGAAGGGCACACATTCTGAAAACTGTTTCCGATTAACTTCTTCCCCATAAATTATAATGGTTAAGCCCAACTTAAAATTTTTCTTCAAAAAATATTGCTGCAACTGCAGATTCTTACGGAAATCAGAGGGAAAAAAAAAAGAAAATAGCTAACGTGTTTAGTAATTTTCAATGTCCACCTCAGTATAATTTTCATTTCTATTTTCTCCAAGTCTTCATTTATAAGCCTTATGTATCAGTGTGTAATTTCTGTATTATCTACACCTAACTTCACTTGGAGGTACCTCAGATATGAGGATGAGAAGCTTCTTGCGTGGTGGGTAGTCATGGTCACCCAGGTGGGTACATAAATGTTTGCAGTCGACTACCCCTTACCAGGGATGGAACGTGCTTCCCACAGGAAAAATTATACCGGCCGATGAGGAACCTTAGGACTCAATCTTAGTTCCCTCCAATGATGTCACGCAGTTCGGTCATTCAGATTTTATCTGTGTTTATCTCAGTGTAGGTCGGAATAATCAATGTGTGAGTATCTACACATTGTGATTATCGACACTCCTGGTTGAGGAATAAGAGTGAATGAAATTCAAATGAATATGAGCTTGATCATTAAGCCTCTCATCATAAGAATATTGGCACACTCAGTATTTTTTTTTTAATTATTATTTTTGGTTGAGAAAGATGAACCATTAGCGTCACTTGGAAAAGAAAAAAAAAAAGTGCAATTCGATTTGGGAAGAAATTTTTATTTAATTAATTGATATTAAATATATAATGACTGCAAAATATTGTAATATAAAAGGCCTCAACATTCAATAAAGCGCATAAAATTTTGTATAAATTCTACGGTTGCAGTCTATTTATATTTCTAGAAATAGAACATGCGAGCCACTGCACATCATACATTTGCCATCATGATTAGGGATGCATTTTTGTTGATAAAACTGATAAAATTATGCTAGTTTGGACACATACCTTGTATCTCGGAAGCATGTATGTACTTTCCATCCTGCCCAAGTGACGTTTGATTTATCTGTCAACCTCGCTTACTTTAAACACCGTATCCTCATTAGTGAATTAAAATGCAAATTCCACACTTCCTGTGACTATGTCTAGTCTGTTCCTTTTACTCAGAACCCAAAAAATAAACATTGTAAAATCCACCAATGGGGACACTTGCATGGGTTTATCTCGTTATGTGAACATCACACTAGAAGATTTCAGAGAAAAATATAATTCTTCTTCTTCATAGTGAACTAACTATGCAAAGAAGCTCGTAGAAGTCAAACTGGAAAAAATTTCCATTCGTATCTATGGTGTGAATAACTACAAGTCATACATTAACTTTTATAACAGTTTCATTATTTCTCTAAGAATGAGTGATACTGAAAGATAGTTTTTAATAAAATTGTCTTGACGAAAAAGCCCAGGAAAATTTTCCTGATTAAGTTTGAAAATGTTGCTTTTTTTCTCAATAGGATTTTCCTGCAGTCTGAAAAATTGCATTTGGCTGGGCTGACATGGTGGATCAAAACTCCTCCCACTAGTGTGAATTGAGGAAATTTCGTGAGGGGTGATTTATCACAGCAATTGTATGTGAGATATGACCGCAGTTAAAAATTCCAAGATGCTTACCAAAATGCCCTGGGTTTGTTTCAAAACTGAATTTTAATGTAGTTTTATCAAAATAGATTATTATGTATCTTTTTATTCTAATATCTTGAAGACGCAATAATCTAGCTCAATGAAGTTTTATTTGATTATGGAAATTATAAACCTGCATCACGTCTGGATGAAAAAGTTCAAAGGCTAGATGTCTGAAATGCACACTCGGTCTTCATTATTTTACTAACAACAAATACGCCGTATTGCGTTAGCACATGAAAAAGTTAAGGAAAACACTTTCCTTTTGATATAATTCGAGGAAGCCTTTTAAAATTGCGATAAGTCTTCGGAATTTACCATCTATCCTTCTCTGTCAGTGTCCATGCCAGTGGGAATACAGTGCCCATGAGTGGAAATAAACTCACTGGTGTCTACAACACATGGTTATACAGCGGATAAATCTATAGATTTATCCGGGATATAATCTATAGTGTCTCTCCTATCTATAATATATAATCTATAGTATATAATCTATAGTGTCTCTATAGATTATATCTATAGTGAATCTATAATATATAATCTATAGTGTCTCTCCCGGATAAATCTATAGATTTATCCGGGAGAGACACTATAGATTATATATTATAGATTTATCCTCTATTTCGAGATTCGAGACTAACTGATTTTAGTTGGGGCGAGTAAATGTACAGGCGATCTAAAAAAGGATTAAATAAAGAAAAAAACTTTTGTCTATACAATGGAAATAGATATTAAACCAGAAAAGGTACTTCGTCTAAATACGAGTTGGTATAAGTTTTGTGTCGCTCATCCAGTTACGCTGGATTTTATTACATTTGGAGATGAAAATAAAGCTGGTTGTTCTCTAATCTGTTGATAGTTTTAATTAGTTATTTTCTTAAATTACTAAGAGTGGAAGAATTAATTCGCTCTAGTGAGAATTGATAACACACTGAAATGTGGCAAAGGGCAATTTTTCTTATTTTGAAATTATTTGAAATGAAAGAAAGCGCATAATTCTGACTCATTACTAGAACTAGAATCTCAGAAAGATAGTTAAATGGTTTTGATTCAAACGTGATCTAAAACATTGAAATGACTCATTATAAGCTGATAATTAATCTCTTTTCAATTACTTTAAAAATAAATGTAAACTAAATCTCACACTTCTAACATCATTTACATGCGCTTTCTAGAAGGGAAATTTGCACCTAACTTTAATCAACTTTCGATCATAATTTGAAATAAGTGCTCTCTTCTGTTAAAAACGTTGACCATAATTATGGTGTTTTTTTTATTTATTTCCTATTTTATTACATATAAATATTCTTAACTCTAATTCTTTCATTCAAAATATGAATGGGTGAACAAGAATATTCCTTAACTATACTACAGGAACTTCTAAAGAAGCCCTCGTCTGGTATATTCTCTCCAGAATTGTTTTATAAATTCACCAGAATCAATGGCAATCGCTATTCCGGAGGAATTATAAATGGATGTCTTTTCACTCTTAAAAGTGGTAGGGTGTTCCTATTTAATGAGTAAAATTGTGAAAAATATTTTCGATTCACTCTCATTTTCATAAAACTGGAATTGTGTGACTGTATTTTTAATTACATAAACCAGGGATGGCAAACCACTGGCACGCGTGCCATTGATGTCACGAGACACAGTATTTTAGGCACACTGTCGATTAAAAACAGTTTGCATTTTAGTTCAAAATAACAAAGTTTATTATGAAGTATTGTGAACAAATGAGAGTGTTCCCATTCCATTTAAACAGGGCACATATATTTGACGGCTGTTAAAAATTCGCTTGCTGAGTAGGAAATTGATTTGAAAGGCATTGTTTCAATAACTGATGGTGCCCCAACCAAACATGGTGGGCAAAAAAAAAAAAAAAAAAAAAAAAAAAAAAAAAAAAAAATTGTTTCATTAGTTTATTTCAAAACAGACATCGGACATTCGATTTTTGAACTCCACTGAATCACCATTAAGCCTTGTGTTCGAAAAGTGGTTTAACATTTGTTGATAATGTAATGGCGTTAGTCACAAAAACAGATTTCCTTAATTCGTCAATCAAGGAATTTTCAGCCAGATTTTCTCAGTTCAATGATTTATCGGAAACGTTCAAGTTTATTATGTTCCCTGCCTGATGTGAATTCATTTGATAAACTGATTAGTTGGAAATTGAAGAATTTGAAACGAAAGAGATTGACTTCCAGTATAGTTCAATATGGATTCAAAAATTTATTGAAACAAGGAAAAAGTTGGAATTAATTGAAACAGAAAGATTAACAAGTAAAAATGCCAGTTACGAAATTATGGGAACATGGAATTCCATTCCAGACACATTTAAGGATGTGGAGAAGCTGGTTCATACTATTTTAACTATATTTTCATCTACCTACTCTTGTGAGTCATTATTTTCAGAGATGAATTACATTAAAGACTCGCTTAGAAACCGTTTAGCAGATGACTCCAATTCAGCATGGATTCTGCGAAAAATAAGATCTTGCAGTTCTAATATAAGTAATAAGTTGTCATCTAATCTGCAACAAAAAAAGTCACACTAATGTTACTTTTATTTGAATTTCACGTACAACTAAAACCTTTACTTCTATATAGTGCAAAATATATTTTTTCGTAGTAAATAAAAAAGTTGTTGGTATTTAGTTTTATTATTATCCCAATAATCACAAGTCAAAATTATTTGACGGCACGTCTATACCTCATTGAATATTTCCTTAGAAAAATTGACACGTTGATCCAAAAAGGTTCGCCACCCCTGATATAAACTTTTAAAGATAAAAGTCTTAGAAATATTATAAATATTGAAGAATCAATTTTAAAACTTGATCATGTTGCGATATTTCAAAGAGCATCAAATATTCATAAAATTATTTTTTAAATGTCAATCAGAAAATTCTCGTACAGAGTAAAGAATGAGGGACAAAGTTACATTTCATTTTGAAGTGCAAGAATACAGAAGAGTAAAAAAAATAATTCACATTATTGAAGAATGTCTTAGGGTGAATGCAAACTGAGATTTAATATAATTTGATAATTAAAGATAACAATTTATTAATTTAATATTTCTTATTACTTAAAAAAAAATTCAGTAAAAATCAAGGGGACAATATAGAGTGGATTTTCTGATCCGGAGTTAATGTTACATAATTGATTGAGATTTATTATCAACGCTCTTCATTAATATTAGAAACTATTAAATAAATAGAGATAAACAGAGAAATATCAATGGGTGAACAAGCATATGCCTTAACTATATTACAGAAACTTCTACAGAAGCTCCCGTCTGGTATATTCTCTCCAGAATTGTATTATAAACTCACCGGATGGAAGGGCAATCGCTGTTCCCGAGGAATTATAAATGGATGTCTTCTCACTCTTGAAAGTGGTAGGGTGTTCCTATTTAATGAGTAAAATTGTGAAAAATATTTTCGATTTGCTCTCATTTTCATAAAACTGGAATTGTGTGACTGTATTTTTAATTACATAAACCAGGGATGGCGAACCACTGGCACGCGTGCCATTGATGTCACGAGACACAGTATTTTAGGCACACCGCCGATTAAAAACAGTTTGCATTTTAGTTCAAAATAACAAAGTTTATTATGAAGTATTGTGAACAAATGAGAGTGTTCCCATTCCATTTAAACAGGGCACATATATTTGAACGGCTGTTAAAAATTCGCTTTCTGAGAAAGAAATTGATTTGAAAGGCATTGTTTCAGTAACTGATGGTGCCCCAACAAAATATGGTGGGCAAAAAAAAAAAAAAAAAAAAAATTGTTTCATTAGTTTATTTCAAAACAGACATCGGACATTCGATTTTTGAACTCCACTGAATCACCATTAAGCCTTGTGTTCGAAAAGTGGTTTAACATTTGTTGATAATGTAATGGCGTTAGTCACAAAAACAGATTTCCTTAATTCGTCAATCAAGGAATTTTCAGCCAGATTTACTCAGTTCAATGATTTATCGGAAACGTTCAAGTTTATTATGTTCCCTGCCTGATGTGAATTCATTTGATAAACTGATTAGTTGGAAATTGAAGAATTTGAAACGAAAGAGATTGACTTCCAGTATAGTTCAATATGGATTCAAAAATTTATTGAAACAAGGAAAAAGTTGGAATTAATTGAAACAGAAAGATTAACAAGTAAAAATGCCAGTTACGAAATTATGGGAACATGGAATTCCATTCCAGACACATTTAACGATGTGGAGAAGCTGGTTCATACTATTTTAACTATATTTTCATCTACCTACTCTTGTGAGTCATTATTTTCAGAGATGAATTACATTAAAGAATCGCTTAGAAAAAGTTTAGCAGATGACTCCAATTCAGCATGGATTCTGCGAAAAATAAGATCTTGCAGTTCTAATATAAGTTATAAGTTGTCATCTAATCTGCAACAAAAAAAGTCACACTAATGTTACTTTTATTTGAATTTCACGTACAACTAGGGATTGTAATACCGGACCAAAATTTCAATACCGGTATTCGGTATTTTATAGATCTTAATACCGGGATACCGGTTTTAATACCGGTATTAGAAATTTTAGAAAAAGAAAGAAAACAAGGTGTTTCTTTGTTTTATTTGCCAGTTTTATAAAAGAGTGTAATATCACAAAAAATAATATGGAACTTATAAATTATAACAGTATATAAAAAATCACAAAAAAGTAAAGAAACAACTTATTTATTTAAATCACAAAAAAAAATTTGTAAATATCACTATTCAGTCTGTGGTACTAATACAAATTTTTGAAATATGATCTTAAAAAACATAATGCAACAGTTGTACTATCATTAAAGCTGAAAGGTAATTTTGTGTAAAAATTACCAGCTGTCGTAAACGCTCTTTCGGCACCTACGTCTACGTTCTTCAGATAGTGACTTGTGCTGTTCTTTCATGATTGCAACATGAAATTTATTGTTGCATTAGCTGTTAATAAATTAAAATCTCTCCGACATAATGCCTCTATAGTCAGTTTTATTGAAAGTAGAACTGGTATAGTTCTGGATATTAAGACGAATTCACTGTCTGAAAAAATTAATTTGCAGGTTTAAGTTGATTATTGCTTTTTGGATTGGATTTCTAAATTTCAAAAACCGTTCCATCATTAGAAGTAAACTGTTCCAACGTGTCTTAGAATATATTATTGACATATATTCTGTTTTATTTTCAGTTAGTATATATATTTTTAATATGAAATTTTTTGTAGGGGGAAGTTTAAATATCTTAACAATTTTTCGAACTTTATAAATTATAGGAGGCAATTCTTGATGGGTTAATATTTCATCCTCATTAGCAATATCTTCTTCCACAATTACATTGTCATTATCTTCATTGTCTATATCACTCTCACTCTTACTCTCTTCAATGTCGGAATCCGAAGTTTCTATATCCACAATATTTGGATTCTTCTATTCTTTATTTTTTTGGTATTTGGTATTTACTCCTAATTGAAATCCATGAGGAAAGCACAATTGCTGATTTGCACGAATCAACTTCCCAAATTTTTTCATAACTGTTGCTCCATGAGTCGCTATAGATACAATATCTTATTTCAGGGATAATCCATGTTTCGCTAATTTAGATTTAAGCAATTAATTAAGCCATTAATTAGCTAATTAATTTGCCAGTTGGGGAGACATAAAAACAAAAACGTATACTATTTTGCTATGTTGGCGATCCCTGTGGAGACAATTTAAAATATTTCTAGTAAATACCGAAAAACCGGTATTTAAACTTGTGAATACCGGTATTACGAAATTATAAAATGGCTCAAAATACCGGTATTCGGTATCCCGGTATAGCGGTATTGCAATCCCTACGTACAACTAAAACCTTTACTTCTATATAGTGCAAAATATATTTTTTCGTAGTAAATAAAAAAGTTGTTGGTATTTAGTTTTATTATTATCCCAATAATCACAAGTCAAAATTATTTGACGGCACGTCTATACCTCATTGAATATTTCCTTAGAAAAATTGACACGTTGATCCAAAAAGGTTCGCCACCCCTGATATAAACTTTTAAAGATAAAAGTCTTAGAAATATTATAAATATTGAAGAATCAATTTTAAAACTTGATCATGTTGCGATATTTCAAAGAGCATCAAATATTCATAAAATTATTTTTTAAATGTCAATCAGAAAATTCTCGTACAGAGTAAAGAATGAGGGACAAAGTTACATTTCATTTTGAAGTGCAAGAATATAGAAGAGTAAAAAAATAATTCACATTATTGAAGAATGTCTTAGGGTGAATGCAAACTGAGATTTAATATAATTTGATAATTAAAGATAACAATTTATTAATTTAATATTTCTTATTACTTAAAAAAAAATTCAGTAAAAATCAAGGGGACAATATAGAGTGGATTTCCTGATCCGGAGTTAATGTTACATAATTGATTGAGATTTATTATCAACGCTCTTCATTAATATTAGAAACTATTAAATAAATAGAGATAAATAGAGAAATATCAATGGGTGAACAAGAATATTCCTTAACTATATTACAGAAACTTCTACAGAAGCTCCCGTCTGGTATATTCTCTCCAGAATTGTATTATAAACTCACCGGATGGAAGGGCAATCGCTGTTCCCGAGGAATTATAAATGGATGTCTTCTCACTCTTGAAAGTGGTAGGGTGTTCCTATTTAATGAGTAAAATTGTGAAAAATATTTTCGATTTGCTCTCATTTTCATAAAACTGGAATTGTGTGACTGTATTTTTAATTACATAAACCAGGGATGGCGAACCACTGGCACGCGTGCCATTGATGTCACGAGACACAGTATTTTAGGCACACCGCCGATTAAAAACAGTTTGCATTTTAGTTCAAAATAACAAAGTTTATTATGAAGTATTGTGAACAAATGAGAGTGTTCCCATTCCATTTAAACAGGGCACATATATTTGAACGGCTGTTAAAAATTCGCTTGCTGAGAAAGAAATTGATTTGAAAGGCATTGTTTCAGTAACTGATGGTGCCCCAACCAAACATGGTGGGCAAAAAAAAAAAAAAAAAAAAAAAAAAATTGTTTCATTAGTTTATTTCAAAACAGACATCGGACATTCGATTTTTGAACTCCACTGAATCACCATTAAGCCTTGTGTTCGAAAAGTGGTTTAACATTTGTTGATAATGTAATGGCGTTAGTCACAAAAACAGATTTCCTTAATTCGTCAATCAAGGAATTTTCAGCCAGATTTTCTCAGTTCAATGATTTATCGGAAACGTTCAAGTTTATTATGTTCCCTGCCTGATGTGAATTCATTTGATAAACTGATTAGTTGGAAATTGAAGAATTTGAAACGAAAGAGATTGACTTCCAGTATAGTTCAATATGGATTCAAAAATTTATTGAAACAAGGAAAAAGTTGGAATTAATTGAAACAGAAAGATTAACAAGTAAAAATGCCAGTTACGAAATTATGGGAACATGGAATTCCATTCCAGACACATTTAAGGATGTGGAGAAGCTGGTTCATACTATTTTAACTATATTTTCATCTACCTACTCTTGTGAGTCATTATTTTCAGAGATGAATTACATTAAAGACTCGCTTAGAAACCGTTTAGCAGATGACTCCAATTCAGCATGGATTCTGCGAAAAATAAGATCTTGCAGTTCTAATATAAGTAATAAGTTGTCATCTAATCTGCAACAAAAAAAGTCACACTAATGTTACTTTTATTTGAATTTCACGTACAACTAGGGATTGTAATACCGGACCAAAATTTCAATACCGGTATTCGGTATTTTATAGATCTTAATACCGGGATACCGGTTTTAATACCGGTATTAGAAATTTTAGAAAAAGAAAGAAAACAAGGTGTTTCTTTGTTTTATTTGCCAGTTTTATAAAAGAGTGTAATATCACAAAAAATAATATGGAACTTATAAATTATAACAGTATATAAAAAATCACAAAAAAGTAAAGAAACAACTTATTTATTTAAATCACAAAAAAAAATTTGTAAATATCACTATTCAGTCTGTGGTACTAATACAAATTTTTGAAATATGATCTTAAAAAACATAATGCAACAGTTGTACTGTCATTAAAGCTGAAAGGTAATTTTGTGTAAAAATTACCAGCTGTCGTAAACGCTCTTTCGGCACCTACGTCTACGTTCTTCAGATAGTGACTTGTGCTGTTCTTTCATGATTGCAACATGAAATTTATTGTTGCATTAGCTGTTAATAAATTAAAATCTCTCCGACATAATGCCTCTATAGTCAGTTTTATTGAAAGTAGAACTGGTATAGTTCTGGATATTAAGACGAATTCACTGTCTCAAAAAATTAATTTGCAGGTTTAAGTTGATTATTGCTTTTTGGATTGGATTTCTAAATTTCAAAAACCGTTCCATCATTAGAAGTAAACTGTTCCAACGTGTCTTAGAATATATTATTGACATATATTCTGTTTTATTTTCAGTTAGTATATATATTTTTAATATGAAATTTTTTGTAGGGGAAAGTTTAAATATCTTAACAATTTTTCGAACTTTATAAATTATAGGAGGCAATTCTTGATGGGTTAATATTTCATCCTCATTAGCAATATCTTCTTCCACAATTACATTGTCATTATCTTCATTGTCTATATCACTCTCACTCTTACTCTCTTCAATGTCGGAATCCGAAGTTTCTATATCCACAATATTTGGATTCTTCTATTCTTTATTTTTTTGGTATTTGGTATTTACTCCTAATTGAAATCCATGAGGAAAGCACAATTGCTGATTTGCACCAATCAACTTCCCAAATTTTTTCATAACTGTTGCTCCATGAGTCGCTATAGATACAATATCTTATTTCAGGGATAATCCATGTTTCGCTAATTTAGATTTAAGCAATTAATTAGCTAATTAATTTGCCAGTTGGGGAGACATAAAAACAAAAACGTATACTATTTTGCTATGTTGGCGATCCCTGTGGAGACAATTTAAAATATTTCTAGTAAATACCGAAAAACCGGTATTTAAACTTGTGAATACCGGTATTACGAAATTATAAAATGGCTCAAAATACCGGTATTCGGTATCCCGGTATAGCGGTATTGCAATCCCTACGTACAACTAAAACCTTTACTTCTATATAGTGCAAAATATATTTTTTCGTAGTAAATAAAAAAGTTGTTGGTATTTAGTTTTATTATTATCCCAATAATCACAAGTCAAAATTATTTGACGGCACGTCTATACCTCATTGAATATTTCCTTAGAAAAATTGACACGTTGATCCAAAAAGGTTCGCCACCCCTGATATAAACTTTTAAAGATAAAAGTCTTAGAAATATTATAAATATTGAAGAATCAATTTTAAAACTTGATCATGTTGCGATATTTCAAAGAGCATCAAATATTCATAAAATTATTTTTTAAATGTCAATCAGAAAATTCTCGTACAGAGTAAAGAATGAGGGACAAAGTTACATTTCATTTTGAAGTGCAAGAATACAGAAGAGTAAAAAAAAATTAATTCACATTATTGAAGAATGTCTTAGGGTGAATGCAAACTGAGATTTAATATAATTTGATAATTAAAGATAACAATTTATTAATTTAATATTTCTTATTACTTAAAAAAAAATTCAGTAAAAATCAAGGGGGCAATATAGAGTGGATTTCCTGATCCGGAGTTAATGTTACATAATTGATTGAGATTTATTATCAACGCTCTTCATTAATATTAGAAACTATTAAATAAATAGAGATAAACAGAGAAATATCAATGGGTGAACAAGCATAATCCTTAACTACATTACAGAAACTTCTACAGAAGCTCCCGTCTGGTATATTCTCTCCAGAATTGTATTATAAACTCACCGGATGGAAGGGCAATCGCTGTTCCCGAGGAATTATAAATGGATGTCTTCTAACTCTTGAAAGTGGTAGGGTGTTCCTATTTAATGAGTAAAATTGTGAAAAATATTTTCGATTTGCTCTCATTTTCATAAAACTGGAATTGTGTGACTGTATTTTTAATTACATAAACCAGGGATGGCGAACCACTGGCACGCGTGCCATTGATGTCACGAGACACAGTATTTTAGGCACACCGCCGATTAAAAACAGTTTGCATTTTAGTTCAAAATAACAAAGTTTATTATGAAGTATTGTGAACAAATGAGAGTGTTCCCATTCCATTTAAACAGGGCACATATATTTGAACGGCTGTTAAAAATTCGCTTTCTGAGAAAGAAATTGATTTGAAAGGCATTGTTTCAGTAACTGATGGTGCCCCAACGAAATATGGTGGGCAAAAAAAAAAAAAAAAAAAAAAAATTGTTTCATTAGTTTATTTCAAAACAGACATCGGACATTCGATTTTTGAACTCCACTGAATCACCATTAAGCCTTGTGTTCGAAAAGTGGTTTAACATTTGTTGATAATGTAATGGCGTTAGTCACAAAAACAGATTTCCTTAATTCGTCAATCAAGGAATTTTCAGCCAGATTTACTCAGTTCAATGATTTATCGGAAACGTTCAAGTTTATTATGTTCCCTGCCTGATGTGAATTCATTTGATAAACTGATTAGTTGGAAATTGAAGAATTTGAAACGAAAGAGATTGACTTCCAGTATAGTTCAATATGGATTCAAAAATTTATTGAAACAAGGAAAAAGTTGGAATTAATTGAAACAGAAAGATTAACAAGTAAAAATGCCAGTTACGAAATTATGGGAACATGGAATTCCATTCCAGACACATTTAACGATGTGGAGAAGCTGGTTCATACTATTTTAACTATATTTTCATCTACCTACTCTTGTGAGTCATTATTTTCAGAGATGAATTACATTAAAGAATCGCTTAGAAAAAGTTTAGCAGATGACTCCAATTCAGCATGGATTCTGCGAAAAATAAGATCTTGCAGTTCTAATATAAGTTATAAGTTGTCATCTAATCTGCAACAAAAAAAGTCACACTAATGTTACTTTTATTTGAATTTCACGTACAACTAAAACCTTTACTTCTATATAGTGCAAAATATATTTTTTCGTAGTAAATAAAAAAGTTGTTGGTATTTAGTTTTATTATTATCCCAATAATCACAAGTCAAAATTATTTGACGGCACGTCTATACCTCATTGAATATTTCCTTAGAAAAATTGACACGTTGATCCAAAAAGGTTCGCCACCCCTGATATAAACTTTTAAAGATAAAAGTCTTAGAAATATTATAAATATTGAAGAATCAATTTTAAAACTTGATCATGTTGCAATATTTCAAAGAGCATCAAATATTCATAAAATTATTTTTTAAATGCCAATCAGAAAATTCTCGTACAGAGTAAAGAATGAGGGACAAAGTTACATTTCATTTGGAAGTGCAAGAATACAGAAGAGTAAAAAAAATAATTCACATTATTGAAGAATGTCTTAGGGTGAATGCAAACTGAGATTTAATATAATTTGATAATTAAAGATAACAATTTATTAATTTAATATTTCTTATTACTTAAAAAAAAATTCAGTAAAAATCAAGGGGACAATATAGAGTGGATTTCCTGATCCGGAGTTAATGTTACATAATTGATTGAGATTTATTATCAACGCTCTTCATTAATATTAGAAACTATTAAATAAATAGAGAAATATCAATGGGTGAACAAGCATATTCCTTAACTATATTACAGAAACTTCTACAGAAGCTCCCGTCTGGTATATTCTCTCCAGAATTGTATTATAAACTCACCGGATGGAAGGGCAATCGCTGTTCCTGAGGAATTATAAATGGATGTCTTCTCACTCTTGAAAGTGGTAGGGAGTACCGATTTAAGGAATAAAATTATGAAAAATATTGTCGATTTACTCTCACCTTCATAAAACTGAAAATGTGTAACTATTTTTTTAATTATATGAACTTTTAAAGATAAAAATCTTAGAAATATTGTATATATTGTAATATTGTATAATTGAGTTTAAAACTTGATCACGCTGCGATATTTTTAATAAAATCAAATTTTCATAAAATTATTTTTAATGAATCGGGAAATTCTTAGAGACAGAATAAAGAATGAGAGGAAAAGCTATAGTTCATTTTTAAGAGAAGAAGAGAGAATACTATAAAATTAAATGAAACACCAAAAGAATGAATGAAAGTTAATGGAAGATAAAATATAATTTAAAAAGCTACACTTATAGATATTTCAGATGACAAAACTGTCTGAATTTTTTTCTGATGTACTGTGCTTAATGTGGTTTGAGAGAGAAAAACGTTTGCATTGTAAAATGTGAATATATATGTTATTCTGATTTTCCTGTGAAAATGTGCTTGTTTGAAATTGAATTGTTTGTATTGTACAGTTTGGCAAAGAAGATATTTCTTTTGTAGATTCATGGTCTAAATCAATTAGTGTATTTATATTTCAAATGAAAGTGACCGATATTCTTGAAATTCAAAACTCGCTAAATCTTTTTGATGTTGTTGGATGTAGGAATGCCCCAAATTCGTGGACTATAGATGAATATTATCCGAACGATGACTTTGAATATTTGAATTTTTCCTAAGTTGGAATGGTTTTAATACCTTTTAAAGAAAAGTGGAGACATGTCTTCTAGAATTTTTCTTTGATATTTAGAGATTTTTTTATTCATTTCATACCAAGGGGAACCAGCTCCGCTGTTTTGCTTTAAAACGATAACTTCCGTGAGAAAAAACTACACTCCACCAGGGAACAATCTAGCTTATATAGTATATTGAAGCAGCGGAAAGACGAGACAGAAAATAGAATTTTATATCAATTCTTCAGAGATTAAACAATTTTGCAGAAAAAACGTAATAAGTGCAGTTTTAAAAATAGATTTTCGTTTTCATTTGCACAGTATACGTTGTGGATCAGGTATCCGAAAAGTAAATATTAGATTTAATGTCTGCAGAATATAACGGCTGCAAAGCCATTATATCTCAAGAATGGTCCTAATATAAACAGCATAAGAGGGGAATTTTCTGTTTGTGCCAAATGTAATATACACTAATTATTTCGAGACTCAAGACTAACCGACATTAGAAGGAAAGAGTAAACTTACTGATTATCTAAAATAACAATTATATATATATATATAATCTTGAGGGGAAGTAGAGATGCTACCCTAGTTGAATTACTCCCCCTAAATACGAGTTGGTGCCACTCATTCAGTTACACTAGATTTTATTCTTTTTGGAAATAAAAATTCAGCTGGTTGTCCTCTAATTTACCTGCTGATGGTTTAACTCCCTCATTTTCTTAAAGTCTCATATAAATATTTAGAGGTTTTAATTCAAACGTGATCTAAAACTACAAATAACTCATTATAAATTGACATATTAATTTTTCTCTCAATAACTTAAAAAATATTGAAAAATTAAATAGCATACTTTTTATCATTATTTACGCGATTCTTCTACAAGGGTATTTGCACCTATATTGGACCAGCTTTGGGTATTGATTTGAAATAGGGTCTCTACACTGTTAAAAATGCTCACCTTAACTTTGACTGTTTATTTTTCGCCTTTATGTCATATTTTTAAAGATCACAATTCCCTTTTTTTATTACTTCTTATTAAAAAAAAAAACCCTTCATTAAAAATTAGATGGCCAAAGTAGAATGGACTTTGGCCATCTACAGAGGTGATGCTGTTGAATTGATTGAGATCTACTACGAAAATACAGCTATTAAGAGTAATAACGATTTAATAAACAGAAAAACTACAAACAATTTCAAGCGGCACGCATGAATTTTCTTCAACTTTGTTACGGGAACTTCTACTGCAGCGCCCGTTTGTGCATGCTCAACACGCTATGAATTATTTCACCGAATTCATAGAAAAATTGCCACTCATAGGAAATATAAATTCATGTCTTTTCACGAATGAAAGTGGTAGGGTGCTCATATTTAATGAATAAAATTGAAAAAAAAAATATTTTCAATTTACTCTCCTGTTTTTAGACCTAGAAACTATTGTAACGTTTGTATCTATTTTTTTAACTATATAGACTTTTGAAGATTAAAATCATAAAAATAATATAAATATTGAGGTATCAAATGTAAAACTTTATCATATGCGATGATATTTTAAAATACAAATTCAAATTTTCATTGATTTTTTTTTTATTAAATCAGAGAATTCTTTCATTGTTTATCGTCAGATTCTCGATATTGGATACGAAATATTCACCAAATCTGGCTGCATATTCTTTATATATGTGGTAGACATTGTTCTGATTTTCATATACTTTTCAGTTTTAGAAAGTAAGGTTTAATTGGTGAAAGGTCCCAGCTTCAGTGGCGTCTTCATCTTGTGACCTATATTATGTGTTTTAAGTACAAAAAGATATATGAATTTCCTTCCTTTCTTTCCACTGCTACGAAAAAGATAGTGTAGAATTCATTGCTCCTGGCACTAAATATTCATGTAAAAGATATTAAAGAGCAATTCGGTTAGGAAGTGAGCAGGACCTGATGAAATACTATAAGAACTCTCCGTTATTGTGTATTAATTCCCCCTCTTAACACAATTTCTAACTTCAAAATCAAGTTCAGATATAATTCCCGTCATTGATAATGGTTCAAAATTAATGAATGAAAAAGTAAGGGGGAAAAGTATCTTGCGGAAACAGAATGCATCTCCAGAGGAGCGAAAAGATCGCTTCTCTGATTACAGACAGAGACATTTAAATTTGAGACAGAGGAGAAGAAGTGAAAAAGGACTATTGCGCCCTGAATTATGACCCATGTGTGGATTACAGAAATGATGTTTCGGTTTCAATAGGAACAGTGTCTATATTCAGTTCATATTGTTCAGCTTTAAAATGGGAAGATGAATGAAAAGGCACGTGTTGTTTACAAGGAAAAATGAAATTGGAAGAAATCCTCTCCTCTCCTGAACTATTACATTCACTTTTTATAATGAATATCACTATTCACTTTTATAATGAATATCACTATTCACTTTTATAATGAATATGGTGCTTTGGATAAATTTGAATATAAAATACCCCTCTCATTCCAACAGAAACCGCGTCTATATTCAGTTCATATTGTTCAGCTTTAAAATAGGAAGATGAATGAAAAGGCACGTGTTGTTTACAAGGAAAAATGAAATTGGAAGAAATCCTCTCCTCTCCTGAACTATTACATTCACTTTTTATAATGAATATCACTATTCACTTTTTATAATAAATATCACTATTCACTTTTATAATGAATATGGTGCTTTGGATAAATTTTAATATAAAATACCCCTCTCATTCCAACAGATTTACCGTTTTCCTTTAAACGTGTTCAGTTCCCAGTTAGTCTTTGCTTCTCCATGACAATAAATAAACCCCAATGACAAAGATTTCATACTCAGAGAATTGACTTAAACAAAGAATGTTTTTAGCATGGACAACTTTATGTGGCAATTTCTAGAATTACAACCAAACAAAATCTTTTTGCCTTGTCACCAGGAGAAAAAACAGAAAATATAGTTTACAACGGAATTTTATTTTCATATCAAATTATGCAGAGTTTACAAACAAGTTTGGAAAAGAGGATACAGTGATTTATTCGTATATTTTTAAATTTTAAAACGGTTTTTATATTTATATTTTTAGTGGATTGTTTTGTCTATGGACATACATTTCATATTTTTACCTTTTTCACAGTCTAAATATTTCTGAATGCGTGCTATAAAAATGTTTTGTAGTTATTTTTGATGATTTCTAAATATATTTTTATGTTGGTTAGATATTGCGTGACATACCCATGTCATATCGGGTGGAGGCTAGATTTAAGTTTAAAGCTAATTTTTCCTCTTGGATGCTATGCCATGGACAAAGAAGTGCGGGTACTTCTGATATAAATAAAATTATAAAATATATGGTATAAACATTTTCTTGCCACGAAATTATGATGTAGTCACGCAAACTTGAATCTTCTCTAAATTTATTACAGGAACTTCTCTAGAAGCTATAATTTGTTACATAGTCAGTAAGCGATGTAGTGTACCCTCCCGGAAGAGTGGAGACATATAAATTGATGTTCTTTTCACGGTTGAAAATGGTAGGAAGCTTAGTTTAAAAAAATAAAATTTAAAAAATATTTTTATTTAATCTCATCTTTATAAAACTGGAAATATGTGACTATTTTTTATTTATTTTTTCTGTTAAAGATTAAATTATAGAATATATCATAAATATAGACGAATGAAACTGAAAACTTTATCATATATTCTGATATTTTGATACACTAATTCAAATTTATATCAAATAAATTTTTTCAAAGAATCAGAGATATCTTTCATTGTTTTTATTTAGTATCTCGACATTAGAATCCAAATACTTACCACATCAGACTGCGTATTGGTTACACCTTTGCAAGAAATTGTTCTGATTTTCACATAGTGTTGAATTTTGAAAAGTTAGGACCAATTATTAAAAGGCACCAGCTTCAATGTCGTCTTCATCATGTGACCCACAGTGTTTGTTTCAAGGGGAAAAAGAAGGAGTTTGCATTTCCTTTCGCAGCTTCAAAGAAGATAATGAAGAACTCTTAACTCTTGACGGTAAATACTCAGGTTAAAAAGAATTAAAGAGCAATTCAGATAGAAAGTGAGCTGAATTGGATTAAATACTATAGGAGATCTCCATTATTGTAAATTTTCTCGGATTCTTTCACATTTTAATATCAAAAAACAAGTTCAGGTATCATTCTCGTCATTTCAATATGACTCAAAGTTAAGAGGTTCTCTTCCTCTTCCAGAATAGCCTTCTCCGTTTTATTTCGTAACATAAAAATTATTGAATCACGTCAAATCCTCTGCATAAAAAAGTTATTCATGCATTTTTTTCTGTATATGCAATAAATTATCATAGTGTCATGGTGAAAATACTGATTTCAGTTAAAGAAGAAATACGATTGCTGTATATTGTCTGTCTATTCATTCCAACAATTGAGAAGTATAATATGTGAAAAAATATAAAATCATAATATATATGAATTTTTTTTTTTTTTTTTTACCTTTTAATCAAATATGCAGAGAAAAGTTGAATTTTAGAACAACGGAATGGCGGAAAATGCATTGTACTAAAATGCACAATCTATGATTATTATTCTAAGATGAAAATAAGAAGAAAAAGAAAACCCTCTCCAGATCGTGATGTTAAAATTTCCTATTTTCTTCATTTAAAAGTCCATTGAATTCACATGAAAAATTGCAGAAAATTATTTTACTAAAACATAATAAACACATTTTTAAACATATACTTTTTCTTCCCTTCTTTTAAGAATGTTTGTTTGTGATAGAAATTAATATTAACTTTCCTAAGGTGTTTATTGAAAAAAAATGTTCACATTTGTAACATTACGATATTGCCTTTCCAACATTATTGTGTTACTAGTAAATGTTACATAAAACTTTAAGACCTTATTTACAATAAAAGGATTATTATGAGTGTAATGTATGATGCTATCCCATCATTTTCCGCTTATTATTATTGCTATTGTCCATCATAGGAAGCTAACATGCTTGTGTCTTTTAAATGCCCGCAAACGTGTTATTTCTGGAAAGCTAATAAAGTGATCAAACCAGTATTATTTGCTAGTGTGGTTACATTATGACAAAATGCTTTTTTTTTCAATCTAAGACATTAATATCAGACTTATATAACGTGCGCATTATCTGCAAAATACTTTATGCTACAAATGTGACCAAAAATACTATTAAAGACCTATAAAGAATAGTCTGTTGCAACTATTCGCACTTAAAATTTGTGTAGGAAGTAAACATTTGTGAATTAGATTGTCAATTAAATTAAATGAAATATTAATGTTTTTATTAAATAGTTTTTAACTAATTGCTCAAAAAACTTTTTTACCCGGTTTTAAAGTTTAATTACTTAGCATTCTAGCAATATAATTTTTATTTCCTACCATTTTATTTTAGTTTTAAAAATTTTTCTAAAAATTATTTTTAATATTTTTATGATTTTTTTTAAAACAACCATTTCCATTCTTTTACTTGCAAAATATAGAGTCAAAATAAGTACAGATAGCGTGAGCAAGTGTCGTTAATGCACGAGTTAAAATATTTTTTAAAAATAAAATTTGTCGGAAAAAAAACTCGTACATTATCATGTTAAAATATTCCCGGTATCACGTTAAAATATTTTGTTATAATATTTCTTTTTTTTCTCTTCGTTTTAAAAACTTCACTAAAAACCATGGTGACAATGTAATGTAGACTTACTGAACCAAACGTCATGATGTACAACTTAAATTTGTTCCGAAAATATCGCTAAAAATAGTCACTATTATATAAGAAATAGAAAGAATAATAGCAATTTCAATAAACAAATAGGTTTCTTCTTTAACTTTACTACAAGAACTTCTAGAGAAGCTCTCGTTTGGTATATTGTTTTCACGTCCATGTTTTCAGTTCACCGGAAGAAGAAACAATCGTCATTCCTGAGGAAATATAAATTAATATCTTTTCACGGCTGAAAGTGGTAGGGAGTTCCAATTTAATGAATAAAATGGAGAAAAATACTATCGCTTCACTCTCATCTTCATAAAACTGGAAATGTGTAAATATTTTCAATTATATAGCCTCTTAAATATTAAAATCTTAAAACTAATATAAATATGGACGAATGAGGGATAAAACATTTCCATATGCTCTAATATTTGATATACTAATTCACATTTCCAATCAATTATTTTTTCAATGAATCAGAGAAATCTTTCATTGTTTGCAATCTGATTCTCGATATTAGATACTAAATATTCACCACATCAGGTTGCGTATTGAAAATAATGACCTTAAATTTTTGGCATTTATTTCATCCTTTTAAGGATCACAATTAATTATTTAATATTTCTTTTTTTAATTATTCAATAAAAATTAAAGGGAAATGTAAAGTGGACTTCTGATCAGGAGGTAAAGTTGTACAACAGAATGAGATTAAATATAAAGATAATGCAATTAGCAGCTGTGAGTATTTAATAAATGAAGAAATAAAAAGAGAGAGAGAAACTTTTTTACCCTATTTTAAAGTTTAATTACATAGCATTCTAACGATACAAATTTTATTTCCCACCATTTTATTTTACTTTTAATAATTTTTCTAAAAATTCTTTTTAATATTTTTATGTTTTTGTTAAAACAACCATTTCCATTCTTTTGCTTGCAAAATATAGTGTCACAGTAAATACAGATAGCATCAGCAAGTATCGTTATTGCACGAGTTAAAATATTTTTTTAAAAACAAAATTTGTCGAAAAAAACTCGTACGTTATCATGTTAAAACATTTCTGGTAGCAGGGTTCCAATACCACTTACTTTATTTTGAAATTTTTTAATTAAACTAGTGGTTGCTATTTTATTAACAAAGGAAAACACTTTGCTATTTAACAAAAAAACTTAACTAAACATTACCGAGAAATCAAAATTTCAGTTTTTTTGCAATTCGAATTGGTAATGGGAAAAAAAAAAAAAACAGATTCAACGAATAGGAATCAAAATTTTGAGTCAATTTTTCTGTCTTCATCATTACAAGGAAATACATATTTTTAATTACGTATGCATTCTAAATTGCCCACTATATTTACAAAAAGACAGATTGATATATTATGTAATTGGGTGAATAGCTGAAAACACTTTCATATCACAATGTTCCAATGTGGAGAAGTAAATATTATTATAAATTTCTGTTCTTTCCGTTCATGAGGAATTTCTTTCTTTGTAGTGTTGTAAAGGGAGAATTTCTTCTTTTTGAACAGAATATCCACCGCAAAGATTTAGTGATTTCTAAATGCAAAAGAAATAATTCTTTTAGACTCTTGGGTCCTGTAGCTGTATTAAATATGGGGCTAGTTCCAGAAAGAATCCTCGCTCGTGACATCGTACTTTACATTACTTTTCATTGTTTTGATAGAAGAATTATATTTACGCATGCTGCGAGGACAGTAATGTTATTTTAAAAGTGACCGATACCAAAGTTACATTGTTAAAACTGAATTTTATGAAAATTTAATGTAGCAAATACAGTAAATATAAATCTATCGAGAGAAAATTGAGAACAAATTGAATTGTGGAAAAGGGCAATTCTTCTTATTTTGAAATTATTTGAAAAGATATGAAAAGCAAGCGCATGTTTCTGTTACTTCACTAGAACTCGAATCTCATAAAGTCACGTATAGGTTTTAATTTAAATGTGATTAAAACGCTATAAATAGCTCATTATAAGTTGATATACTTATTTTGCTCTCAATAAACTTAAAAATACTAAATCGCATACTTGTTATCATCATTTACATGTGCATTCTAGAAAATAATTTTGAACCTATCTTTGTCCGACTTTGCGTATTGATTTGAAATAAATTCCATACTCTGTTGAAAATGCTGGCCGCGATTTCTTTTTGCAATTTATTTTATATTATCGAAGATAACAATTTTCTATTATAATATTTTTTTTTTATTGCCTTTGTTTAAAAAACTTCACTAAAACCCTGGTGAAAATATAATGTAGACTTACTGATCCAGACGTCATGATGTACAATTTAGATTTGTTCCGAAAATACCGCAATAAATAGTCACTGTTATATAAGAAATAGAAAAAGAAATAGCAATTTCAATAAACAATTCGGATTCTTCTTTAACTTCACTACAAGAACTTCTAGAGAAGCTCTCGTTTGGTATATTGTCTTCACGTCCATGTTTTCGGTTCACCGGATGAGAAGCAATCGTCATTCCTGAGGAAATAAAAATTAATATCTTTTTACGGCTGAAAGTGGTAGGGAGTTCCAATTTAATGAATAAATTGGAGAAAAATACTATCGCTTCACTCTCAGCTTCATGAAACTGGAAATGTGTAAATATTTTTCAAATATATAGCCTTTTAAATATTAAAATCTTAAAACTAATATAAATATGGACGAATGAGGGATAAAACATTATCATATGCTCTAATATTTGATATACTAATTCAAATTTCCATTCAATTATTTTTTCAATGAATCAGAGAAATCTTTCATTGTTTGTAATCTGATTCTCGATATTAGATACGAAATATTCACCGCATCAGGCTGCATATGGAAAATGCTGACCTTAAATTTTTGGCATTTATTTCATACTTTTAAGTATCACAATTAATTATTTTAATATTTCTTTTTTTTTCAATTATTCAATAAAAATTAAGGGGAAATGTTAAGTGGACTTCTGATCAAAAGGTAAAGTTGTACAACAGAAGAAGATTAAATATAAAAAGAACGTAATTAGCAGCTATGACTTCTTAATAAATGGAAAGATAAAAAGAGACTTCAGCGGAAAAGCGTTAGCATTCTTTCGTTTTGCTGCGGGACTTCTTATAGAAGTTCCCGTTTGTTAGATAGTTTCGGATGTCATTTTAATAATTCACCGGGAATAATAACAATCCTGAGGAAATATAAATTGATGTCTTTTCACGGCTGAAAGTGGTAGGGAGTTCCGACTAAATAAATAAAAGTGAGAAAAATTCAGGGTTAGCAAGAAATAAGTTACTCACTGCAGAGGACGCTAAAACGCGTTCTATTGGTCCAAATAAGATAAAATTTGATTTACAGATTATTCAGATAACGCTCTTTACATTTAGTAAAAAAAATTTAGTACAAAAATTCACCAATGGAGGGCGCTGTAAAAGAAATGGCATTTATTTATATATAGTGAAAATGCAAAACAAAATTTGCGTTACAGCAGATATCTATTATCATTTTTCTTTGGATAAAAAGAAGGTGGATTCTGCACGAATATTAGCTTCGTCTCTGTTCGTCATTCTTACGTTGAGAGAAAAAGCGCTCCTGGTGAAATTTTTCTACCAGAACGAACAAAACTCCGTTGCATTTCGTCATATGAAGCAGATACGAAGAGATCCAATGTCTCCAAGTGCCCTACGCAAGATGATGCAGAAATTTGAAAAAAATTGGTCAGCTTGGCATTCTTCCAGGTAGGGAACGAAAAAAAATCCGTTCTTTCAACGTCGAAAATGTTGTGATCACGCTCTTTGAAGCCAACAGTCAGCCGTTGCAAAATAGTGTGAGTTTCCAAGTTGTTTCCCGTATTCCGGATATACCTTATTCAACTGTTCGAAAAATCAGACAGCATATTTTGCTTTTTTATCCATACAAAATAAAGTCTGTGCACCTGTTGGAAGACGGGGAAATAGAGGTCCGTAAAACTTTTGCACTTCCGTTGCTTGCTCGAATGGGGGTTGATACAACTTGGCCATGGATTATTCTGTGGAGTGATGAGGCCCACTTTTGCCTCAATGGGCAAGTAAAAACTCACAACTATCAAATTTGGGCAGATGAAAACCGTCACGTTATCCAGGAACAAAATGCATACTGTAAGAGTGATACAATCCTTGCATACTGAAAAAGTGACAGTAGTGTGTGATTTTGCAGCCATCTTTATCATTGGACCGCACTTCTTTGAAGAGATAACTTCAAATGGATTCCAAACCTGTTCCGTTACAGGACCACGGTACCATGATATGCTGAGGGATTTTGTAATCCCAACTCTCCTATAGCGTGGATGTCCTTCAAGACATCATTTTCATGCAGGATGGTGCACCACCTCATATTCATTGTCGCATAAAGCGATTGTTAATATAGCATTTCATATAAGCACGACTAATCAGCCGTCATTTTCCAATAGCATGGCCTCCTCGCTAGAAGGACATCACCCCTTGTTACTTTTTTTTGAGGGGTAACTTGAAGGCAGATAACTGCCTTCAAACGCCATCATCTCTACGAGATCTGAAGGACAACATTTAGCTCTATATACTTAATATTCCGGCAATCTCTAATATTTGATATACTAATTCAAATTTCCATTCAATTATTTTTTCAATGAATCGGAGAAATCTTTCATTGTTTGTAATCTGATTCTCGATATTAGATACGAAATATTCACCGCATCAGGCTGCATATGGAAAATGCTGACCTTAAATTTTTGGCATTTATTTCATACTTTTAAGGATCACAATTAATTATTTTAATATTTCTTTTTTTTTTCAGTTATTCAATAAAAATTAAGGGAAAATGTAAAGGGGATTTCTGATCAGTTAAGTTGTACAACATAGTGAGATTAAATTTAAAAATAATGCAATTAGCAACTGTGAGTATTTAATAAATGGAGATAAAAAGAGACTTCAGCGGAGAAGCTTGAGCATTCTTTCGTTTTCTTACGGGACTTGTTATAGAAGTTCCCGTTTGTTAGATAGTTTCTGGAATCATTTCAATAATTCACCAGGAATAACAACAATCGGGTTTCCTGAAGAAATATAAATTGATGTCTTTTCACGGCTGAAAGTAATAGGGAGTTCCTATTAAATAAATAAAAGTGAGAAAAATACAGGGTGGGAAAGAAATACGTTACCTACTTCAGGGGACTCTAAAACGTGTTCTATTGGTCCAAATAAGATAAAATTTGATTTACAGATTATTGAGATAATGCTCTTTACATTTATTAACTAAAAAAAATTTCGTACAAAAATTCACCAATAGACGGAGCTGTAACAGAAATGGCATTTATTTATATATATTGAAAATGTAATACACAATTTGCGTTACAGCACGTATCTATTATCATTTTTCTTTGGATAAAAAGAAGGTATATTCTGCACGAATATTAGTTTCTTCTCTGTTAGTTATGCTTACATTGCAAAAAAAAAAAAAAAAAAAAAAAGTGCTTTTGGTGAAATTTTCCTACCAGAACGAACAAAACTCCAATGCATTTCGTCGTATGAAGCAGATACGAAGAGGACCGATGTCTCCAAGTGCCCTACGCAAGATGATGCAGAAATTTGAAAAAAATTGGTCAGCTTGGCATTCTTCCAGGTAGGGAACGAAAAAAAATCCGTTCTTTCAACGTCGAAAATGTTGTGATCACGCTTTTTGAAGCCAACAGTCAGCCGTTGCAAAATAGTGTGAGTTTCCAAGTTGTTTCCCGTATTCCGGATATACCTTATTCAACTGTTCGAAAAATCAGACAACATATTTTGCTTTTTTATCCATACAAAATAAAGTCTGTGCACCTGTTGGAAGACGGGGAAATAGAGGTCCGTAAAACTTTTGCACTTCCGTTGCTTGCTCGAATGGGGGTTGATACAACTTGGCCATGGATTATTCTGTGGAGTGATGAGGCCCACTTTTGCCTCAATGGGCAAGTAAAAACTCACAACTATCAAATTTGGGCAGATGAAAACCGTCACGTTATCCAGGAACAAAATGCATACTGTAAGAGTGATACAATCCTTGCATACTGAAAAAGTGACAGTAGTGTGTGATTTTGCAGCCATCGTTATCATTGGACCGCACTTCTTTGAAGAGATAACTTCAAATGGATTCCAAACCTGTTCCGTTACAGGACAACGGTACCTTGATATGCTGAGGGATTTTGTAATCCCAACTCTCCTATAGCGTGGATGTCCTTCAAGACATCATTTTCAGGCAGGATGGTGCACCACCTCATATTCATTGTCGCATAAAGCGATTGTTAATATAGCATTTCATATAAGCACGACTAATCAGCCGTCATTTTCCAATAGCATCGCCTCCTCGCTAGAAGGACATCACCCCTTGTTACTTTTTTTTGAGGGGTAACTTGAAGGCAGATAACTGCCTTCAAACGCCATCATCTCTACGAGATATGAAGGACAACATTTAGCTCTATATACTTAATATTCCGGCAGTCTCTAATATTTGATATACTAATTCAAATTTCCATTCAATTATTTTTTCAATGAATCGGAGAAATCTTTCATTGTTTGTAATCTGATTCTCGATATTAGATACGAAATATTCACCGCATCAGGCTGCATATGGAAAATGCTGACCTTAAATTTTTGGCATTTATTTCATACTTTTAAGGATCACAATTAATTATTTTAATATTTCTTTTTTTTTCAGTTATTCAATAAAAATTAAGGGAAAATGTAAAGGGGATTTCTGATCAGTTAAGTTGTACAACATAGTGAGATTAAATTTAAAAATAATGCAATTAGCAACTGTGAGTATTTAATAAATGGAGATAAAAAGAGACTTCAGCGGAGAAGCTTGAGCATTCTTTCGTTTTCTTACGGGACTTGTTATAGAAGTTCCCGTTTGTTAGATAGTTTCTGGAATCATTTCAATAATTCACCAGGAATAACAACAATCGGGTTTCCTGAAGAAATATAAATTGATGTCTTTTCACGGCTGAAAGTAATAGGGAGTTCCTATTAAATAAATAAAAGTGAGAAAAATACAGGGTGGGAAAGAAATAAGTTACCTACTTCAGGGGACTCTAAAACCTGTTCTATTGGTCCAAATAAGATAAAATTTGATTTACAGATTATTGAGATAATGCTCTTTACATTTATTATTTAAAAAAAATTTCGTACAAAAATTCACCAATAGACGGAGCTGTAACAGAAATGGCATTTATTTATATATATTGAAAATGTAATACACAATTTGCGTTACAGCACGTATCTATTATCATTTTTCTTTGGATAAAAAGAAGGTATATTCTGCACGAATATTAGTTTCTTCTCTGTTAGTTATGCTTACATTGCAAAAAAAAAAAAAGTGCTTTTGGTGAAATTTTCCTACCAGAACGAACAAAACTCCAATGCATTTCGTCGTATGAAGCAGATACGAAGAGGACCGATGTCTCCAAGTGCCCTACGGAAGATGATGCAGAAATTTGAAAAAAAATTGGGCAACTTGGTATTCTTTCAGGTAGGGAACGAAAGAAAATCCGTTCTTTCAACGTCGAAAATGTTGCGACCACGCTCTTGCTAATTCTGTAATTTCTTGCTATTTCTGTATTTTTCTCACTTTTACTCTCATCTTCAAAAAAAGGGAAATGGGTCAATATTTTTTAATTATAATGCGTTTTTAAAAATCAAAATATAATAAAAAAATTTAACATATTGACGAATCAATCTTAATTATCTTACTACGATATATATAAAAAAATTAAATTTTAATAAAATTATTGTTTTAATGAATCAAAGAAATAAAGAGAGTAAACGAGGAAGGAAAAGCTAGAGTTCATTTTGAAGTGAAAGAAGAGAGGCGAGTAAAAAAAATAATTCAAAATATTGAAGAAGGAATTATATTTATTGGAAACTGACATTTAATTTAATTTGAAATGGTACACATCAAGATATATCAAATGACAAATTTATCTGAATTTTTTTAGGTAAACTTAGTGTGGTTTGAGAGAGAGAGAGAAATGTTATCGTTGTAAAACATGAATATATGTGTTTATCTGATTCATCTGTGAAGCAATGCTTCTTTCCAAATATATTGTTTCTATAGTATATTGTGGAAAAGAAGAGACTTCTTTGATTTATTATTTATAGATTCCTAGAGATTGTTTATAGATTCTTTCATTCATTCAATACCAAGTGGAAGCAGACCAGCTCATTGGTTTTAGAGCGATAACTGACCATTTGAAATTAGAAACACATCACGATGAAAAATACCATCCTATATATTATAAGCAGTAGAAACTGAAGCAGAAAATTCAAATTTAAATCAAATACTAAAAGGATTACAAAATATGCAAGATCAATATATAATTTCACAAGCTGGCATTCGTTTTTGTTTGCACAGTGTGCGTCGTGGGACAAGTATCCGAAAAGAAAATATTAGATTTTGTATCTGCAAATTATAACGGCTGCGAAACCACTATATCTCAATTAATGGTCATAAAATAAACGGCGTATGCAAGAAGGGTATTTTCTGTTGCTACCAAATATAATAGACACTAATGATTTCGGGACTCGAGACTAACCGATTTTAGAAGGAAAGAGTAAACTTACTGATGATCTATAATAAGAGTAAATAAAAATAAGAAATGTGCACAATTTTTATGGGAAGTAGAGATGTTACCACAGTAGAATTAATAAGAATTGCTGCCATTCATTGATTTACACTAAATTTTATTCTTTTTGGAGATGAAAATTGCGCTGGTTTGAATTTACCTGCTGATGGTTTATCTCCTTTATTATTTAAATTACTTAAGTCTGAGGACTTAATTCATTAAGTGAGAGTTGATGAAAAGTGGAAAAGCGCAATTTTCCACATTTTGAATTTATTTGAAACGAAAAAGTCTTACTATTCTGTCTGTCACTTCATTAGAACAACAATCTGTTAAAGATATTTAGAGTTTTTATTCAAACATGATCTAAAAGCTACAAATAACTCATTAAAAGTTGATATATAAATTATACTCCCAATAAATTTAAAAATTTTACTAAATTATATCGCTTTCATGTTATTATTATTGACATCTGTATTCTAGACGGGAATTTTGGACGCACTTTAGACCAGCTTTCGATAATGTTTTGAAATATGTTCTCTACACTGTTAAAAATGGTAACCTTAACATCGGCTTTTTTTTTTCGAATTGATGTCATATTTTTAATGATCAGAATTTCTTATTTTATTACTTCCTATTTAAAAATAAAGTAAAAAAAACCTTCAATGAAAATCAAAAGGACAATGTTGAATGCTTTAGAAATGATTTAGATCTACTACGAAAATACAGTTATTAATAATAATAATAACTATTAAATAAACAGAAGCACAACTCTCAATTTCAAAAGGCAAGCATGAATTTTCGTTAAATTTATTACAGGAACTTCTAGTGATATTCCCGTTTGTAGTAGCCCATTTCAGTCAACAAAAGTATATATTCACAGGGTTAAGTAAAAATTGCCATTCCCGGGAAATATAAATTCGTGTCTTTTTTAAGGCTGAAAGTGGTAGGCTGCTCAGATATAATGAATAAAATTTAAAAAATATATATATACTTTCAATTTACTCTCATGCCCATACATCTGGAAACTATTATAACGTTTGTATCTATTTTTTAACTATATAGACTTTTGAAGATAAAAATAATAAAATTAATATAAATATTGACGTATCAAATCTAAAATTTTATCATATGCCATGGCATTTTTAAATAGAAATACAAATTTTCATTAAATTACATTTTTCAATGAATCCAATAGTTCCTTTATTGTTTATCGTCAGATTCTCGATATTGGATACGAAGTATTTACCATATCAGGTTACGTGTTGTCTATATCTGTGGAAGAAAATGCTTCCCGTTCTGTTAAATTTTGGAAAGTGATGCTGAATTAGTAAAAGATGGCAACTTCGTGTCGTCTGTATCTGTAGTATGTGTTTCAAGAGGAAGAATTGTGATAGTTTAGCATAAAGAAACAATATGATTGGCTGTATTTTGTTTGTCTAATCGTGCCAGGAATAGAGAAGCATAAACACACACAAAAAATACACAAAACTCAAAACAAAAATTAGTGCATTAATTTTTGTTCATCTTTTAAACAATAATGCACATCAAAGTCAAACTTTAGAACAAAATTGTCAAACGGAAGAGGCACTATTCTAAGATGCATAATTCATTATAATATATTATTTGAAAATAAGTAAAAAAAAGTTACATGTTGTGGCGATAAAACGAATTGAACAACATGATAATTTTTATTTTATTTTTTCATTTAAAATATCAAGGAATTTACATGATAAATTGCAGCAATCATGTGCATAATATTTCACTAAAGCATATTATATACATTTTTAAAGCATATTCTTTGTTAGTCTTTTTTTTTAAATTTATTTGTAATAGGAATTTAGATTTTCTTCCAAGAGATATTTATTTGAACCGTTATTTAGTGTTGTATTATTTCGATTTTTTTTTTCCATTTTTTTTTCTTACTAGTGAAGGTTACATAAAACTTTACGCCTTATTTACAATAAAGGGATTATTGTGAGAAAAATTTATGATGCTGCCCTTCGTATTCCTATCATTCATGTTGTGATCTATCTTAAAAGGATGCTAGCAAGCCTGTACCTTTCAAGAGTGTCATTTCAGGAATGCCAGTGCCTAATGTGTAATATTGTTCTCTTTAAGTGTGTGTCTCTGTACAAAGTATTCAAAGAGAAGTGTGATGATTCAGAAACTGTATCACAGAGTTTGATGAATTTCCATATTTTAAATTTCTTTGATTTCTAAATGAACATTTTTGGAAATACGCATGTCTGTCTTTCTGACTGAGAACACGAATAATTTAAATACTAATTGATCTAGATGTATGGAATTGTATAATTTCTGTACCAAAATTGTAGATATATATCACATATCAAGAAGTATGACCATTGATTCGCCCATACACATCTGTCCAAAACTGTACTGAATTTTAACCATCAGCGTACACTTGTGGCATATTTTGTACATCAACCTTTCATCCAGGTGGCTGCTGATCTGTATTGGTGAGTTTATGCAGCACGGTAGCTCTGCAGTAAGGTTTCAGAATCGATATGTTCTAGGTTCGAAATTTCATTGGAGTACAGGTATATCTTCTATGTAAGTGGGGTTTTCACTCGGTTGAGAGCTTCGTACTATGGTACTGAAAGAGAATTGATATTAAAATCATCTTTAATAAAACTTTTAGAAATGTTTTCAAGATGAATATTGGCTATGTTGCTTTTTATCTCAATATTGTTTTCGCTGCATCTGGAAAAATGTGCAGTTAATCTTTAGAGCAGTTTGAGCATTTGACTGTGCTGATATTGGGATGAAAACTCCTCCCACTGGTGTGAGTTGAGGAAATCTTGAGAGGGATTGTTAGCCCAGCAATTGTATATGTGATTTTGCCGAAGTGCAAAATTGCAAGTTTCTTCCCAAAAATTCACTTGATTTGTTTAAAAACTGAATTTGAATGTAGCTTTATCAGATTAGACTACTGTAGATTTCTTCTTCTTATAATTCGGAGTCATAACAATTTAGCTAAATTAAATTTGATTTCGTTATGGAAATTATAAACCTGTTTCAGAACTAGATGCAAATGTTGAAAGTGTAGATGTCGGCTCTGTCTTCCTTATTTTACGAACCATAAATATTGCCGTTTTTGGCGAAGTATACTTTTACATTTATGTTTGGTGCCATATTTTCATATCAACTAGAGCTATAGTAGGGGATTGTTAACCCACCATTTGCACTGCATGGGAAATCATGAAATGAAACGAACATTTAAAATGATAAATTATCATTGCAATGTTCCATACCAATTTAATTAGTTATTTTTTGTTTTTGAAGACATCCCCCACACAAGTATTTCACTAATCGTGGCAATATCTTCCCCTCATATTATTTTCGAAGGCAATGACGCAATTTTAATTTCTTCTAATTCTGTTTCATTTGATGGACATGTCTTTGCAAGTAAGCTTTTGAAAATAGAAAATAAAATGTTACATATTTTGACAAATTTCATGATATTCACAGAAATGTCAATTAAAATTTTCTTGATGAAACTCAGTAAGTTTTATTATTAATAAACAAAATGCTATAAACTAACATCACGAATTCGATACTTGTTTTTTTCTGGTTACACTTACTATAGCTCTCAAACATAAATGAAAAAGCATACTTTGCCAACACGCACTCGATTCCTTAAACGTGTTTACCACTAGAATAACGATTCACCACGATGATATAATATTTCAATTTTTTAACTTAAATAATAAACAAATTATTGGTTAGTAAAATGATGATGTATATATATTTCTGTGATTACGCTTAGTTAGATGAGCTTTGCCTTACGAACATTCTAAAGATTATATGTTTTATTCCTTTATTGCGAAATATATAAGGAACACTGAAAACAACAAATGTTAATAAAGTAATATTGTAAAAATTTAATTAATAGACAAAGAAAAATTGTGACCACTAAAAGTTGAAAATACATCTTTAGGAAATGGATTTACGAAATTCGGAAACAATTATAAGATAGTGCATCATTTTGTTCTCATCTTTATAAGTGCTATTAATTTTTCCTTTTAAAATATAATTATTTTTGCTTTTTGCGTATATATTTGAGATTATGTAAAATAAATAATTATAGGATAAAAATATTTTTTTTAATTTCAAATCACGAAGAGCAAATTAATAACATCTATAACCGAGAGCAATATAAATTTTTTATGAATAGATGTTATTTTTTAAAAATATTATCGAATGATTCCCGGATAAGTTACTATTCTACTTGCATATTCGGATTGCTTCTTTAACATCAACTATTAATTAATTGTTCGCTTGAGATGCATTAATAATTTCTCTTTCATTCTACAAGACACTTGTTCGATGAAGCAGAGTTTTCTGCTGAAAGGAAAAGTATTTGATTATTAATGAAAACTCTTAGAATTCTTGTTTTCAGAAAACAAATTGGTGAGTCTGTTTGTTTCTGAGAACGCCGAAATCTTCAAAAGTGAAATTAGCAATAAGATATTTTATGTCCATCTTTTATAAAGCCTTTGAAAACGGGAGCTCATGACTCGAATAAACAGCAACTGAAAAGAACTCATCCCAAAATTATAAACAATAGTGCAGTCAAAGTTTCATTTTTGAGTTTTATGACAACATTACGATGTATTCGAAATAAGTCAGTATTCCTTTATTTTATGATTGGGAAAGTTAAAGATATATTTCATTTTAAAGTGAAAGAAAGGGGAAGAATAAATAGAAATAATTCAAAGAACTGAAGAATGAATTAAAGATAATGAAAGCTCAGATTTAATATAATTAGAAAAGATACACTTAGAGATATATCAGCTGACAAAGTTATCTGAATTTTTTATTGAGGTATACTTCGTACGCTTTGAGAAAGAGGCGCTTTCCCACTGTAAAATGTGAATTATTATGTTAATCTGATTTATATGTGAAAAAGTTCTATTTTCCAATTGAAATGTTTGTATGGCATAGTATGGCAAAGAAAAGATTTCTTTTGGAAGTTACATGATCTAAGTCAATTACTGCATTTATATATCAAGTTGAAGTGACCGACATTCTTAAAATTTTACTTTGTTTGCAAAGGGTCTTTTTGTTGTTATTGTTTGATGCAGGAAGTCTTCAAATTTGAAGGCCATAGATAAATGCTATCCGAAGAATGATCTTGAATATTTGAATTTTACATGAGATGGAATGGTTTGAATAGCTTGTAATGAAAAGTGCGAACATGCCTATTAAGAGTTTTCTTTTATATTAATAAATTCTGTTATTCATTCAATACCCAAAGGAACCAGATCAGCTCTTTTGTTTTTAGCGATAATTGACTATCCGGAAGGAAAAACACTCCATGGTGAAAAATACCAGCTTATATATATATATATATATATATACACACACACAATCCTTCTGATATATATATAAAAGCTGCAGAATATCAAAATTTACATTTAATACTGCAGAGATTACACTTATTTTCAAGATCAACATAAGTACAGTTTTACAAACTGGCATTCGTTTTCATTTGTACAGTGTGCGTTGTGAATCACTTATCCTAATTGTAAATATTCGATTTGTATCTGTAAAATATAACGGCTGCAAAGCCACTATGTCTCAATTTATCGTCCCCATATACAATAGTGGCCAAAATTGTGAACAAGTTTGAAAATCGTTATGGTTTCTTTGTATGCTCATAGAAAATGCTACATTTCACAAAATGGCAACTCTTATATATCATTTTATAGAGTCATTAACTCTTTAACATCCAAGCACTTTTCAAGTGGCACTCCCTTTAACATCCAGACTTTCTCAGCGTGTCTCTGAAAGACATGGACTCTTCCTAGCTGAGGGGCAGTTACCCCCCGCACTCTGAAGTAATAAAACTGTCGACGCTCTACCTTGAATAATTGCCTTGCGGTTTTCGGCAACGAGATTCATTTTCCAAGAGATTAAGAGCTTTATTCTAATGTATTTATATTTTTTAGTGTGAAGTGTTTCGCTCATCATCTTTGTGGGGTATTTTTTTTTTTTTTTTACAAAAAATTTGAAATTTATTCTATAATTTAGAAAATAGTTTTTTTTTTTTTTGTAAGTTTCATGTTAGGCTTCCAAACCATTTAAATAAAAACTGGCTTTACTAGCAATTTCAAAAACATCTTTATGTTTCATTTAATTCTCAATAGGCTTTTACATTTTTTTATTGCCAAAATTAAATAATATGTCATATATTACCATGTAAAAAATTTTTACATAGTAATGTAAAACATACATTATACATATATCAATGCAATTAGTACATTTTTTTACATAGTATAGATGTCAATGCTTTTCAGTGCTAAACAAGATAATGTTTTAAATCTTCATTTAATACCGAAATAAAAACAATCGTTGGATAAAAAAAATGTTATTGCTCTTTTTGAAAGATATTTCGAAAATATGTTCTTTCAACACTCAGCTAAGATTTTTTCTTTTATCGTCTTTAGCATTTTTTTTTTTTTTTTTGAGTATAAACGATTATCTTTATTGAATTTTTAAATATAAAATATTATTTTTCATTTTCGATAGTGATACTAAGAGAAAAGTTTTAGAACTTTAATTAAATTTTTAAAGAAGTTTTCACATTTTTTTCCCCCAAAACCTTACGCATTCTTGCTTTTACATTAAATAATCGAAAAAGAATGTAGGGTAAATATAAATTCCAAAAATATCTTTATTTTGCCACTCATTTTTACTAATCTTTTAAAATATAACTATTAAAAAAATTTTCTAACCAAGGGAAAATATTACGTCAAACGTTATATATCTCATCTATCGAAACAATTCGATAGATGAGATAACATATTTTTAAAACTTCATTTAATAATGAAATACAAAAATTTATGAAATAAAATTCGGGGGAAAAATTACTCAGCGAAATATATTTCGAAAATACATTCCTTCAGTTTTCAGCCTGAACATTTTACTAAAACATTACATTCTTCATAAACTAAATATGAAGATTTAACACATTTAAAATTACATAAATCATAAGTATTACTTTTTTAGTATGAACTGTCATGTTGAATTTTTCAAGCTGAATTTCTGATTTTAAAATGTTATGTGAAGTTTTCTATAGTATTGTTAAGACAAGATAAATTTGTAAACGAAATCTTCATATTAAACTTCCACAAATTTACACACGAGGGAATCATTTGCAAATTTTTGATAATATATACATTATATAAAATTCTTTTACTCCTCATCTCTATCTCTCTCGTTCACCTGACACTCGTTAGTTTCATCTCCTGCTTCTTTGCTTAGAATAAATGAGAGATCAGCTAAAGTATAATTTTTTGGCCAACCATCATCTTCGCTGATAGATCACTGTCACTTTCATCAGAATCAAGTAAAATTGCTTTAATTTCTTCTTCAGTGTGTTCACGATTTCTTTTACTCATAATGAAGAAATAATAAGCGTTTCAACAGAAAAATTACTCTGATAATCCAAACAACCGATTCACAGTACATAAAATAAAGAGTAGAAATTCACAACTGAAGAGAAATTTTCAGAATGGCATTCTAAAAAGGAACTCAATATTTATATAACTTATCTCACTCTTTGAAGAGAGCGATAAAAAATACTCCCAATCTTTTTTTTTTTTTTAATTCTTTTTTAAAAGCGGTAGTTTGTACACGGCCTCAGAATTTCCGACAGTCCTTTGATGAAAGAATAAGATGCTTGGAGTGTAAAACGACTTCCTTTCATAGTAACAAGTGTCGCTACCCATTTTGTGAGAAAACTACGATGTGAATTAGCCGCATTGACAATGCAATGGTTTGCCTTTATATCATTACAATAGTCTTATTACGGAAAAGGGCTTCTGATGCTTGTCCGAAAAATAAACAACGTGTCGGTATCCTTATATATCATTCATCGTTACCAGAGAACTTCAGTGGAAAATTTCTTTTATAAATGGCCATAAAATCTTTCCAATTTTGAGCTAACAACACGTGAAAATAGAAACTAAAACCCTTTCAAAATACAAAAATGTACGCCAACAACCTATTTAGTGAATTCCTCCTCAACCCCTACCGCCCAAAGGCACAGGGTAAACTACTGTGAAAAAGCCGCGATTGTCGAAGATAACGAGGACCTCCTGGAGTGTTCAGTAGAGTAGCCTCTTTTAATACCCATCTCCCCTAAAACTGCTAACAGCCGCCGCAAACCGCCCCACGTGGATGTTATAGGGCAAATTTTCAAACCGCCCCGCTGGAATCGAGAGGGTTTTAATGCTGATTTCAATAAACAAAAAGCAAAATGCATTGCAAACATTGCAAACTTTTGTATTGCAAATATTGAAAATTCAAATATTTGCAAAACAAAAAAGTGCTTTATTATTCAGACTTTAATCTGAATAATAAAGTTAGTGATGAAGTGGATTGTAATTTCTAACTTTTCTGACAAATCACTGTTCTTGTTCTCGGAATTATTCTAATGTTAATTACTGCTAGCAGATGCCGAAATCATGCTTATAGAATAAACAAATCATTATTGTGTTCATTCTGCAGAAGGAAGACTGTCTTTTATGTAATCAAATTGTAAGTTAAAAATTTTGTTAAACTTCTTAATATACAGTTAGAATATTCATAAATATTTTTAATATTTAGTCAAGAAGCAATGAAATCGAATAAAAGAATACATTGGATACACCTAGAAAGAGAACTAATTTTATTGAGTTACATGAGATTGGTCTTTCGTATGGTGAAATTGCAGGTGAGTGTTTCAGTGACTACATCTGGAATTCTAAAGTTTTGTTTACGATATCAAGAGACAAATTCAATAAAATACAAAGCCGGAAATGGCTTAAAAAGATACATCACATCTCTTGATGACAGAAGAATAAAATGACTATGTCTCCAAGAGAGAACAATGTCATCAGCGGCCATCAGAAGTCAATTGTATGATGCTGAAATTTATGTCAGTTCAAGAACAATCAGGAGAAGGTTATTAGATGTTGGAATAAGAGGTAGAAATGAACGAAAAAAATCCCTATGTCAAATTACAGCAGCGTATAAAAAGAAACGCATTAAATAGACAAATGATTAGTGGTCACATGTTATACGGAGTGATGAAACAAAGATATTTTTATTTGGTATTGATGGCAAAAATATGATATAAATAGAATAGGCGCCCAAATCCTGAATGCAGTCAGGATGTAGGAGAAGAGCTACATCCTGACTGCATTCAGGCAACTAAGAAGAACTAAGTTTGTGTTATGATTTGTTCACGCATGTCAGCAGACGGCACAGGTCTCCTTCATGTTATCAATGGGACATTAAATACAAGAAAATACATAGACAATATTCTAGATCCAAAAATTACAAATTCCATCAGTGATCTCTTTCCCAACAACACATCATTTATTTTCGAGCAGGATTCAGCTCCCTGCCACACAGCAAAAATAGCGAAAGAATATTTGAGTCCAAAGAGCATTGAATTGTTATCATAGCTAGGAAACAGTACTGACCTCAAAACTCTTGTGAACTTATGGCACCGTTTGAAAACTCTTGTGGATATGAAGTATTCATCAAAAAAAAAAAAAAAAAAAGAAAAGAAAGAAAGAAAGGGGAAAAAAAAGAGAATTAATTGAGGGTATAAGTGTTTCCTAGAATCAAGCAATAACGAATGAAGCTATTAAAACTCTCGTCAACTCAATGAAACATCAGTGTGAAGATGTAATAAAAAATAAAGGCTACCCAACAAAGGAGTGATAACTATCTGCAGTCAACAGCATCTAACGTATCTCAATAACTATTACCGCACAACTTTTTTGTTTTATAAATATTTGATTTTTTCTTTTCGTATTGAAATCAACATTAAATTGCCTTTAAAATGATCTGCAAGAGTTTCTATTTTATGAAACATTACATCTTCTATAAGCATGCATAGCTAGAAAACATAAAAATCTTCAAAAGGGTCCCCAATTTTGGGCACCTTTGTAAACAGAAGAGGAACTTTCTCTTCTTACCAAATATAATAGACACTAACTATTTCATGATTTGTGACTAACTGACGTTAGTAGAAAAAAGTAAATTTACTGACGAACTAAAAAATAAAAAATAAATCCTCTTTTAGAGGAAGTACAGATGTTACATCAGCAGAATTACTTCTTCTAAATACTAGTTAGTATAGGTGTTGTTCCACTCAACCAGAAACACTAGATTTTATTCCATTTCTTGATCAAAACAAAGCTGGTTTTCCTCTAATTATTTCCTGATGATTTTACTCTCTTATTTTCTTAAATTACGTAGGCTCGAGGACTTTATTCGCTCAAGTGAGAATCTGTTAACTCACTGGAATAGGGAAAAGAGCAATTTTTCTTATTTTAGAATTATTTGAAAGGAAAAAAACAAACAAAAGCACGTTTCTGTCACTTCACTAGAAATCATGTCTCATTAAGATTTTTACAGGTTTTAATTTAAACGTGATCTAAGCGCTTGAAATAGCGCATTATATGCTGATAAAATTATTCCGTTTTCAATAATCTTAAAAATGAGGCGAAATTAAATCGCATACTTGGTATTACAGGTGTGTACATCAAGAAGGAAGTTTTGTTCTTATCTTTGACCGGCCTTCGATATTGATTTGAAATATGTTGTCCACTCTGTTGAAAATGTTGACATTAACTTTGGATGGTTTCTTTTTGCATTTATGTCTTACCTTTAAAGACCATAATTAAATTTTAATATTCATTACTTTTTTAAATAAACTTCATTGGAAACGAAGCGCACTACGTAAAGTGGTCTGCCTGATCTGGAGGTAATGCTACACTAGAGTTATGAAAACGTTGTTATTTTGTTATGAAAACGCAGTTATTAAATAAATCCAAAGATATAGAGAAACTTCATGAAAAACCAAGTATCTTTTTTAATTTTATTACAGGAACTCCAACCGAAACTCCCGTTCAGTATATAATCAATAAGCCAAGATATGTTTACCGAGAAGTCTGAAATTTGTCATTCTTGAGGACACATAAATTATGTCTTTTCGCCATTGAAAGTGGTAGGGAGTACTACCTATTTCATAAATAAAATAGTAAAAAGTATTTTCAATTTACTCTCATCATCATGAAACTGGAAATGTGTAACAATTTTTAATTTATAGAGACTTTTAAAGATTAAATTATCAAAAATATTGTAAATATTCAAGAATAAAGCTTAAAAACTATATCATATGCAACGATATTCAAATAGAAATTCAAATTTTCATTAAATATTTTTTTAATGAATTAGAGAATTCTTTCATTGCTTATCGTCAGATTCTCGACATAGGAAAAGAAATATTCACCAGATCAGGCTGCATGAGGGTTACATCAATGGAAGAAATTGTTCTGACTTTCAAGTGATATTGAATTGTGAAAAGTGAGTATCAGTTAGTAGAAACGCAAAATTTCTAGGTTCTCTTCCCTTTCTCAAATGGCCTCTGCCTCAAGGAATTATACATATTTATTTTTCTTCAAATGCAATTAGTTAAAAACGCAACGGGTTGAAAATATGAAGTTTCGATTCTTGATTGCTTTATCATTGTGGCATGGTGACAGTACTGGTTTCGGTTGAAGAAACCATGTGATTAACCGTGTTCTGTCTGTCTGATGATGCCAGGAGTGGACAAGTGTAATAGCTGAAAAACTCAAACAATTAAGGCATTAATTATCTTTTAATAAAAATGCTGATAAAAGCCGTTTTCAAAGTAAATTCCTCGCATGGAACCATACTGTGATGTTAAGAAATCTATTGCTAATAAATTTTTTTCTCTGTGGCAAGAAACCTGGGATATTTAGATACAGAACAAACTGCATTTTATTAAACCTGTTATTGACACATGGCCAGTTTTACCAATGCGTAGGGAGGAAGTAAAATGATCTCGCCTGCGTATTGGGCATCCTCAGATTAGCCACAAGTACTTACTTTTCGGAGAAGGAGTACCTATGTGCTCCTCATACCGCACTGAATTGACAGTTCGTCAGATTTTGAATGAATGCCCGGCTTTTGATTTTCTGCATCATATAAGCAGTCAAAATGGGTTTTTATGATTAAATTAAGTGAAATATAATTAAGTGAATAATACTTTTGATCTAGTTGCATAGAAATATTCCTTACTTGGTTTTAAAATTTAAATAAATAGCATTTTAGCGATACGAATTTTTTTACCAGAGCCATTTATTTAAATTGTTTATAATCAAATTTTTATTAAATTTATAATCAATATTTTCAGTGTTTTTTCTTTTTTACTTACTAGATTCATAGTCACAGACTTAAGAACGTAGCAAGTACATAATACTTGTAACTAATTGTCGGCTTCGTTTCATAGGGGTAGCGTCTTTTCCCCGTAATTTGGGAGTCCCGGTTCGGGCAGGGTTATTCTCCTTAAGTGCTCTATCTGTAAGGTATATGAATGTTTCCCCTGTAAAAAAGGATTGTGCAAGCTAAGGTGCTCTATGGTGTATTTAAGTTCTTCTCATGGCCCAAGTTGGCGCTATTGAAAAAATAAGAGACGTTTACTAGGCTATAATCGCTGACAGATAACTGTCAGCGGGTTTGTAAAGGGCCAAAGTTCGCAACACAACAAGCACATAATATTGGCATAAGTATTGTTGTTTCATTAATTAAAATAGTATTCTTTAAATAAAATTTAACGAAACATAACTGGAACATTATCAAGTTAAGAAATTTCTGGAAGGAAGTTCGAACTTGTTTTACTTTATCATAAGATTTTCTATTTAAACTGTTGTGTGCAATATTAGTGTAAGTGATAACATTATCGCTATTTACACCGAAATTTGGCTCGGCCTTTCTAAAGGATTAAACAGTGAAGACTTTTTGCATTTCAAAGTGCTAACAAAAAAACACGATTTAATCATTTAAACTGCAAGGAAAATTTTCAAGTTACTCTTTTTTCTTCAACGAAATAAAGAGGTGCACATTCTTTATTATGCATATCTTTTATAAAATTATCCTTCATATCTATAAAAAGTAAAATTTATAAATTATGTAATTCGACGAATAGCTTAAAAAATTTTCATATAAAATTTGCCGATGTAGAAATTCAAATCATATTATAAAATTCTATTCTTTCTGTACATGAAGGATTTCATGACAGAATCTCGGCTTTGGGACCAAAGGATCCTTCACGACGGCCTCTTAAATAATAACGAAATTATTCCTTTTGATTCTCGAGCGGTGTAGTTACATTAAATGTGGGGCTCATTTCGAAAGAGATCCTGGCTTAGTGACGTCATACTTTTCAATGTTTCTCATTGTTGCAAAAAACAATTAATATTCACGCATGCTACGGTGAGATTTAACGTAATTTTAAAGTCAACGCTACTAATGTTGGGTAGTTAAAATATAATTTTAAAAAATAATGTTGATTCAAGCAAATGCAACAAATTTAATCACACTCGGGAGAATTAAAAACTCTCTAAAATGAGATAATGGGCATTTTTTTCTTCCTTTTAAATTATTGAATAAAAAAAAATAGCAAACACATACTTATGTTACTTTAATTATAAATAACGCAAGTCATAAACAAATCTCATGATACTTTTTAATTCAAACGTGATCTAAGCGCTAGAAATAATTTATTATAATTCGACATACTTATTCTGCTCTCAATAACCTTAAAAATAATGCGATCGCATAGTTGTAAACTAGATCGCATACTTGTTATCGCGTACTTGATAGTATCATTTACATTCACATTCTGGAAGAGAATTTTGCACCTAACTTTGACCAACTTTCGATAATAATTTGAAGTATGTTCTCTAATAAATCGTAAATGCCGCCATATAGCTTTTATTGAATTTATTTCATACTCTTAAAGATTACAATTTATTTTTTTAATATTTCTTATTTTTTAAAAAAAACCTACCGTAAATATCATGGGGACAATGGAGGGAGCAATTTCTCATTTGTAGGTAAGACAGTACAACTGATTAAAATTTATTAAAGAAATTCTGCCATTAACAACAATCGCTATTTAACATAAAAAAAGGCAAACAACAATTTTAATGAACGATCTCTAATTCTTTTTTAAAATTATTACAAGAGCTTCTATAGAAGTTCCCGTCTTGTATATTCTCTCCAGAATTGTATTACAAACTCACCGGATGGCAATCGCTGTTCCTGGTGAAATATAAATGGACGTCTTTTCACGGCTGAAAGTGGTAGAGAGTTCTGATTTAATGAATAAAATTGAGAAAAATACTTTCGATTTACTCTTATCTTCAGAAACCCGGAAATGTGTTTTAAAAATCAAAATATTAAAAAAAAATATCAAAAATATTGACGATTTGAGCTTAAAACTTTATCATGCTGCTATATTTAAGGAACTCAAATTTTAATAACATTATTTTACCAAGGATCAGAGAATTCTTAGAGAGATTAAAGAATGAGAGACAAAAAAAGAATGAGGGAATGAGGACAATGAGGGAAAGTTCATTTTGAAGTGAAAAAAGAGTAAAAAAATTAATTCAAACTATTGAAGAAGGAATTAAGAGTTAATGGAAACTGAGATTTAATATAATATGAAATGCTACACTTAGAGATATATCAGATGTTAAAGTTATCTGAATTTTTTTGAGATAGACTTAATGTGTTTGAGAGGGAGACACTTTTTCGCTGTAAGATGTGAGTATATGTGTTTGTCAGATATATCTGAAAAAATGCTGATTTCCATTTGAATTGTTTGTATATATAATAGTGTGGCAAAGTAGAGATTTCTTTGGGATGTTCTTTATAAATAATTGTATTTATATATCAAGTGGAAGTCATGGTTCGAATACCTTCAAATGAAAAGTGCAAACATGGGCGCCAGAATTCTTCTTTCATATTTATAGATTCTTTCATTCATTCAATACCCAGAGGAACGACTTCAGTTCTTTAGTTTTAGAGAGATAACTGACCATCCGGGAGGAAAAACACTGTATCAAGGGAGTACCAGCCTATATATATAGAAAAAGCGGAAATGGATTTTAAAAAAAATCAAAATTTGCATCATGTAATGGAAGAATTAAGCAATTTTCTAATATGAACATTATACGTACAGTTTTAAAAAATGACGTTCCTTTTCATTTGCTCAGTGACCGTTGCGAATCACGTATCCCAACTGTAAATATAACATTTAATATCTGCAAATATAAGACGGCAGCACACACACTATTTCTCAGTTAAGGGGCTACATACAAACGGCTGAAGTCAGGGGGTTCTTTTCAATTCTTACCAAAAGCTGTCGATACTAACTATTGTGAGATTTGAGAGTAACTGGAATAAATCGGAAAGAGTACATTTACTAATCATCTAAAAAGTATTAAAAAAATATCTTTCTGAAAAGGAAGTGCAGATAGTATACCAGTAGAAAAAAAAACTCTTCCCTCTAAATTGAAGAAAGAGTTAATGGAAACTGATATTTAATATAATTTGAAATATACAGAGATATATAAGATGTCACTTAGAGATATATCAGAGGCTAAAGTTACCTGAATTTTTTTTGACGTAGTCTTGTGTGTTTGAGAGGGAGACACTATTTCGTTGTTAAATGTGAATATATGTCTTTATCTTATTCATCTGTGAAGCACTGCATCTTTCCAATTGAATTGTTTCTATAGTATAGTTTGGAAAAGAAGAAATTTCTTTGGTAGGTTCAGATATCATTGTGTTTATCAGATATATCTGTGAAAAAATATTGATTACCATTTGAATTGTTTGTATAGTATAGTGTGGGAAAGTAGATATTTCTTTGGGAGAATCTTTATCTAAATCAATGACTATATTTATATATCAAGTGGAAGTCACCGAGATACTTGAAATTCTGCTTTGGTGCACTGGGCCTTTTTTTTTTGTTGTTGTTGTCTGATGCAGGAAATCCCCGAATTTGTTGGTCATTGATGAATCCTATCCGAATTATAATCTATAATATAAGAAATGTTCTTCATATGGAATCGTTCGAAAACCTTCAAATGAAAAGTGCAAATATAGCCGCCAGAAATTTTCTTTCACATTAATAGATTCCTTCATCCAGTCAATACCGAGAGGAACGAGCTCAGTTCTTTAGTTTTAGAGCGATAACTAACCATCCGGGAGGAAAAACATTGTACGAGAAAAAAAATACCAGCCTATCTATATAGAAAAGGCGGAAACGAGTCAAAAAAATTGAAATTTATATCATATAATGGAAGAATTATGCAATTTTGTAATATGAACATAATAAGTACCGTTTTAAAACCTGAAGTTCGTTTTCATTTGCTCCATGACCGTTGCGAATCACGTATCCCAACTGTAAATAGAACATTTAGTATCCGCAAAAATATAAAGCCTGCACAGATACTATTTCTCAGTTAATGGGCTCAATACAAACGGCTTAGATCAGGGGGTTCCTTTCAATTCTTACCAAAAGCTGTCGTTACTAACTATTGTGAGATTTGAGAATAACTGGAATAAATTGGAAAGAGTAAATTTACTGATCATCTAAAAAAGTGTTAAATAAAAATAAGCTTATTTTAAAAGAAAGTACAGATGGTATACGAGTAGAAGTACTCCTTCTAAATTCGTAAGGTAATTGAAAAATTCGCAGTTAATTTAAAATTTTACCAGGTGATTGTTTTACTGCTTTATTTTTTTTAAATTACTTAAGTTTCAATGCTTAATTCGACCTTGTAAGAATATTTAATTCACAGAAAAATGGATCAGTTCAGTTTTTCTTATTCTAAAATTATTTGAAAAACAAAAACAAAAACGAAACGCATGTTTCTGTTACTTTGGTCTAATAAATGTAGTTTAATTTTTTAAATCATACGGAAACTAAACGATAGGAGTCGCTCATTATAAGAAGATAAACTTATTCTGTTAACACTAGTCTAAAAATGATTCAACCGTAATCAGATTCTTGTTAACAATAGCCTTCAAAATGATTCAAATTAAATCGGATTCCTGTTAACAATATTTCCATGCGGATTCTAAAAGAGAGTTTTGCACTTGCCTTTGACCAGCTTTGGATATTGATTTGAAATAAATTCTCTAGTCTGAAATGTTGTTTTACTTTAGGTGTTCTTTTGGTATTATGTCATATTTTTAAAGATCACAATACAGCATTTCTTATATATATATATATATATATATATATATATATATATATATATATATATATATATATATATATATATATAAATATTCAGTTAAAATCAAAAGCGAAATGTAGAAGGGGCTTACCGAACCGGAAGTAATGCAGTAAAATTGATTGAAATTTATGAAAAGAATGCTGCCATTAACAGCAACTACTATTTAACAAAACAAAAAAAATTCGATGGACGAGCTTTAATCCTTTTCAATGTTATTACAGGAACTTCTGTAAAAGCTGCCGTCCGTTATGCGTGTGCCACAATGTTTTGTGAGATCACCGCGACGAATGACAATCGTTATTCCTGTGGAAAAATAAATGGATGTCTTTTCACGGCTGAGAATGGTAGGGTGTTCCACTTTAATGAATAAAACAGAGAAAAATACTTTCGATTTACTCTCATCTTTATCTGGAAATGTGTAACTATTTTTCAATTATAAAGCCCATTAAAGAACAAAAAACTTAAAATTGACATAAATATTGACGAATGAAACTTAAAACTTTCTCATATGCTACGACGTTTTGAAATACAAATTCAAATTTCCGTTCAATTAGTTTTTCAGCGATTTAGAAAATTCTTTCATTGTTTGTTCTCAGATTCTCGACTTTGAAACTAAAATATTCATCACATCAGGCTCCGGATGAAAGAAATTGCCCTGACTTTCACGTAATGTTGAATTTTGGAGTGACAGGATAAATTATTAAAAGGTCTCATCTTCTGTGTCGTCTTCATCATGTGACCTATAGTGTGTATTACAAGAAAAAACTTATATGCTTGCATTTCCTTTGATCTTTTTTGTTTTATATTCTTCTATTAAAGCCTATTGGAATTTAACTGATCAATTGCTACTACATGTGCAAAATGTTTCAATAAATCATATTATACATTTTTAAACATATTCCTTCTCTTGCTTTCGCTTAAACACTTTGTGAAAAGAAATCAAATTTTCTTTCCTAAGATGTTTATTGAATACGTTCTACAATGTTGTATTGTTTCGAGATCGCTCTTGCAAATATTTTTTCAAACTCGTGAAGGTTATATAAAATTTTTCGCCTTATTAAAGGTAAAAGGAATATTATGATATGTAATGAGTGATTCTTTCGCATGGTCTTTCTATCATAAATGTTGTGGTTCATCTTACAGGGCAGCAAATATCCCTGCATCTTTTCCTTAAAAGTGCTCAAAACTATCGTTTCAGGAAGGCGAATAATGTACTCTCATACCATTGCTATTTTCTCGCTTGGTTATATAATGACTAAATATTTTTATCTGGAACTCATTTATAAATATCAGAATAATATATTGTGCGTATTTTCTGTAAAATTTACCATGGGGTAAACGTGACGAAAAAGGCTATAAAAGCGCACTAAAGAATAATATGCTCAACTTTATATTTTGAACTTAAATTTTGTATTGATATATCAATCAAAAGGCCCTTTTACCAAATTATAATTAGATTTTTAATTAAATTGTGTGAAATATTAGCGTTTTCCACAATTATTTCAACGTATTTGCATAAAAACCTTTCTTAAGTGGTTTTAAAATTTAAATAAATAGCATTTTAGTGATACTAATTTTATGTTCGATCATTTTTCAAAAATGATATAAGCAATATTTTCGGTTTTTTTTTCCCTTTCTTTTTTTCTTTCTTTCTTTTTTTTTTTTTTTTTTACTTACATGATTTAAAGTTTTAAAGTTATAGACTTAACAGCTTAGTAAGTGCATATTATTTGAGAAAATATCTTTATTACATTAGTTAAAACCAAATTTAAAAAATAAAATTTGTCGAAATGAACATCCTGAAACACCATGAGGTTAAGATATTTCTGGTAGGAGGTTTGAACCTCCTTTACTTAATTATAAGGGTTTAGATTTAAAATGTCACTTGCAAAATTAGTACTAGAGATAACATTATCACTCTTTATTAAGAAAGTTAGCTCCGCGGTTCTAAAGAAGTAAACATTGAAGTTTTTTCGCAATTCAAAGCGATGAACAAAATAAATAAATAAACTTTACAATGATTTAAATTAAAAGGAAAATTTTCCAGTTCCTTTTTAAACCCTTCAACCACAAAGAGAGAACATAATTTTTAATATATATAAATTTAAAAAAAAATTGCCTCTAATATTAATAAAGAGAAAAAATTTAATAATTGCACAACTGGAAGCATAGCCTAAAACAATTTCATATAACAATGTTTAGGTGTAGAGATTCATATCTCATTGTAAAATTCTATTCTTTATGCACATGAAGGAGTTCCTAATTTCTCGTGTTCTAACGATAGAAGATTGGATTTTTGAATAATAGATCCCCTCCCCCCCCACAGTGGGGTTTGTGCTTGCTAAATGCCTCGAAATTATAAATTTTCACTCTTGGACAGTGTAACTGCACTAAAGATGAGGCTGGTTATAGAAAGAATCCTGGGTTGGTGACGTCACACTTTACAATATTTTTCATTGTTGTAAAAAAAGAATTTAGATTCATGCATGTTACGAGGAGAGTTATCATATTTTAAAAGTGAAAAATGATATTGTTGCATAGTTAAAATTGTATTTTAAGAAAATAAAGTGAAGTGAAGCAAATATAAGAAATATACTTCTTTCAGGTGAGATGGATGAGCTTTAATCCTTTTCAATGTTAATAGAGGAACTTCCGTAAAAGCTCCCGTCCGTTATGCGTGTGCCATAATATTTTGTGAGATCACCGGGACGAATGACAATCGTTATTACTGTGGAAATATAAATGGATGTCTTTTCACGGCTGAGAGTGGTAGGGTGTTTCACTTTAATGAATAAAAATGAGAAAAATACTTTCGATTTACTTTCATCTTTATTTGGAAATGCGTAACTATTTTTTAATTATAAAGCCCATTGATGAACAAAAAACTTAAAATTCACATAAATATTGACGAATCAAACTTAAAACTTTCTCATATGCTACGACGTTTTGAAATACAAATTCAAATTTCCGTTTAATTAGTTTTTCAGCGATTTAGAAAATTTTTTCATTGTTTGTTCTCAGATTCTCGACTTTGGAACTAAAATATTCATCACATCATGCTCCGTATGAAAGAAATTGTCCTGACTTTCACGTAATGTTGAATTTTGGAAAGACAGGATAAATTATTAAAAGGTCTCAGCTTCTGTGTCGTCTTCATCATGTGACCTATAGTGTGTATTTCAAGAAAACACTAATATGCTTGCATTTCCTTTGTTTTTTTTTTTGTTTGTTTTTTTTCTTCATTTAAAGGGTCATGGAATTAAACTGATAAATTGGAACTAATTATGCAAAATGTTTCATATATAAAAATGTATATATATAAAATAATATAGTGTGTATTTCAAGAAAAAACCAATATGCTTACATTTACTTTGATTTTTTTTTCTTCCTTTAAAGGGTCATGGAATTTAACTGATAAATTGGAACTACATATGCAAAATGTTTCAATAAAGTATATTATACATTTTTAAACATATTCCTTTTCTTGCTTTAAACTTTCTTGCTTAAAAACTATGTTTGTGAAACAAATTCAAATTTTCTTTCATAAGATCTTTTTTGAAAACCTTCTACAATGTTGTATTGTTTCGAGATCGCTTTTCCAACTAATTTTTCAAACTTGTAAAGGTTATATAAAATTATACGCCTTATTTACAATAAAAGGAATATTATGAGATGTAATGTGTGATTCTTTCGCATCGTCTTTCGATCATCCATGTTGTGGTCCATCTTACAAGGCTGCTAATATCCTTGCATCTTTTAATAGTGCTTAAAGTATCATTTCAGGAAGGTAAATAATGTGCTCTCATAGCATTGTTATTTGCTCGCTTGGTAATATAATGACTAAATATTTTTATCAGGAACTCATTTATAAATTTCAGAATGATATATTGTGCGTATTTTCTGCAAAATTGTCCATGGGGTAAACTACACGAAAAAGGCTATGAAAGCGCACTATAGAATAATATGCTCAACTTTATATTTTGAACTTGAATTTTGTATTGTATATATCAATCAAAAGGCACTTTTACAAAATTATAATTAGATTTTTAATTAAATTGTGTGAAATATTAGCATTTTTCCACAATTATTTCGACGTATTTGCATGAAAATCTTTCTTACGTGGTTTTAAAATTTAAATAAATAACATTTTAGTGAAATTAATTTTATATCCGATCATTTTTTTAATTATATGAGCAATATATTTTTTTTACTTACATGATTTGAAGTTACAGACCCAACAGTGTAGTAAGTACATATTATTTCAGAAAATATCGTTTTTACATTAGGTAAAACCAATTTAAAAAATAAAATTTGTCGAAATGAACATCCTGAAACACCATGAGGTTAAGATATTTCTGGTAGGACGTTTGAGCTTCTTTACTTAATTATACGGGTTTACATTTAAACTGTCACTTTCAAAATTAGTATCATAGATAACATCATCGCTATTTATCAAGAAATTAGGTCCGCAGTTCTAAAGAAGTAAATGTTGAAGTCTTTTCGCAATTCAAAGCGATGAACAAAATAAATAAACTTTTCAATCAGTTAAATTAAAAGGAAAATTTTCCAGTTCCTTTTTAAACCCTTCAACTACAAAGAGAGATCATAATTCTTATTATATATAAATTTTAAAAAAAAATTACCTCTTATATTAATAAAGAGAAAAATTTTCAAAATTGCACAATTGGAAGCATAGCCTAAAACAATTTCATGTAACAGTGTTTCGGTGTAGAGATTCATATCTTATTGTAAAATTCTATTCTTTATGCACATGAAGGAGTTCCTAATTTCTGGTGTTCTAACGATAGAAGATTGGATTTTTGAATAATAGATCCCCCCCCCCCAGTGGGGTTGTGCTTGCTAAATGATTCGAAATTATAAATTTTGACTCTTGGACAGTGTAACTGCACTAAAGATGAGGCTGGTTATAGAAAGAATCCTGGGTTGGTGACGTCACACTTTACTATATTTTTCATTGTTGTAAAAAAAGAATTTAGATTCATGCATGTTACGAGGAGAGTTATCATATTTTAAAAGTGAAAAATGATATTGTTGCATTGTTAAAATTGTATTTTAAGAAAATAAAGTTCAGTAAAGCAAATGAAAAGAGAAAAAAAGGCAAATGCATGTTTATGTTACTTAACTAGAACTAGAGTCTTCTGAAGATATTTAGAGTTTTTAAATGAAACGTCATCTAAAGGCTATAAATAGCTCATTGTAAGTTGATATACTTATTCTGCTCTCAATAATCTTAAAAATAATGCGAAACTAGATCGCATACTTGTTAGCATCAATTACATGCGCATTCCAGAACAGAATTTTACACCTAACTTTGACCAACTTTCGATATTGATTTGAAGTATGTTCTCTACTGTATTGTAAATGCCGACCGTAACTTTTATTGCATTGATTTCATACTTTTAAAGATGACAGTTTATTATTTTAATATTTCTTATTTACAAAGAAATCTTCCGTAAATATTAAGGGGACAATGTAGATTGTACTTTCTGATCCGGAGGTAAGGTTACAAAACAGATGTTCATTTATTAAAAAAATGCTGTCATTAACTACAATTGCTATTTAACAAATAAAAAAACCAACAGCAATTTCCATAAACAAGCTATAATCCTTTTTATTGTTATTACAGGATCTTCTTCACATAAAAGCTCCCGTTCTTTATATAAGTGCCGATGTGTTATTCTTAGATCATCGGTGAGAATGATAATCGGTATTCCTGTGGAAATATAAATGGATGTCTTTTCCCGGCTGAGAGTGGTAAGGAGTTTCGATTAAATGAATAAAATTGAGAAAAACACCTTCGATTTACTCTCGTTATCATAAAACTGGAAATGCGTTTTAAAAAATCAAAATCTTAAAAAAATATCAAAAATATTGACGAATTAAACACTTTATTATGCTGCGATATTTAAGGAACACAAGTTTTAATAATAATTTTTCAATGAATCAGAGAATTCTTAGAGAGATTAAAGAATGAGGGAGAAAGCTGCAGTTCACTTTGAATTGAAAGATTAGAGAAGAGTAAAAAAAAATAATTCAAACTATTGAAGAAAGAGTTAATGCAAACTGAGATTTAATATAATATGAAATGCTACACTTAGACATATATCAGATGTCAAAGTTATCTGTTTTAAGATAGTGTGTTTGAGAAAGAGACACTTTTTAGTTGTTAAATGTGAATATATGTTTTTATCAGATATATCTGTAAAAAAAATGCTGATTACCATTTGAATTGTCTGTATAGTATAGTGTGGAAGAGAAATTTCTTTGGGAATTCATGATCTAAATCAATGACTATATTTATATATCAAGTGGAAGACACTGAGAAACTTGACACTCTACTTTGGTGCACTGGGCCTTTTAGTTTCTGTTGTTGTCTGATGCAGGAAATCCAGAAATTTGTTGGTCATTGATGAATGCTATCCGAAGGATAATCTTGAATATTAGAATTTTTACCTCAGATGGAATGGTTCGAATACCTTCAAATGAAAAGTGCAAACATGTGCGCCAGAATTTTTCTTTGATATTAAAATTCTTTCATTCATTCAATACCCAGAGGAATGAGCTCTGGTCTTTAGTTTTAGAGCGATAACTGACCATCCGGGAGGTATAACATTTTGCGAGGAAAAAGAAAAATCAGCCTATATAGAAATAGCGGCAACAAATGAAACCAAATTGAAATTTATATCATATAATGAAAGAATTACGCAATTTTATAATATGAAAATGATTAGTATAGTTTTAAAACCTGGCGTTCGTTTTCATTTGCACATTGACCATTGTGGATCAAGGATCCCAACTGTAAGTATAACATTTAATATCTGCAAAAATATAACGGCTGCACATATACTATTTCTCAGTTAATGGGCCCAATACAAACACCGCCACTCAGGGGGTGCCTTTCAATTCTTACCAGATATTGTAGATACTAACCGTTTCGAGATTTTAGAATAACTGGAATTAATCGGAAAGAGTAAATTCACTGATCATCTAAAAAAAGTATTAAATAAAAGAAGCTTATTTTAAAAGAAAGTACAGATGGTATACGACTAGAAGTACTCCATCTAAATTCGTAAGGTAATTTAAAAATTCGCAGGAAATTCAAAAATTTACTTGGTGATTGTTTTAATTATATATTTTCTTATATTACTTAAGTTTTAATGCTTAGTTCGCTTTTGTAGGAATTTTTAATTCACAGAAATATGGAGAAGTGGGGGTTTCTCACTCTGAAATTATCTGAAAAAAAAGTAACGCATTTTTCTGTTACTTCGGTCTAATAAATGTATTTTAAATTTTTAAATCATACATAAACTAAACGATAGGAGTCGTTCATGATAAGACGATATACTTATTCTGTTAACAAGCCTTTAAAAAGATTCATCTAAATCGGATTCTTGTTAACAATAGCCTTCAAAATGATTCAAATTAAATAGGATTCCTGTTATCAATATCTCCATGCGCATTCTAAAAGAGAGTTTTGCACTTGCCTTTGACCAGCTTTGGATATTGATTTGAAATAAATTCTCTACTCTGAAATGTTGTTGAATTTCGGGTGTTCTTTTGCTATTATGTCATATTTTTAAAGATCACAATTTAGCATTTCTTATATATATAAAAATATTCAGTAAAAATCAAAAGGGAAATGTAGAGTGGGCTTACCGAATCGAAGGTAATGTCGTAAAATTGATTGAGATTTATAAAATGAATACTGCCCTTGACAGCAACTGCTATTTAACAAATGAAAAAACAAAGAAACAAAGTGCAATTTCGACGGATGAGCTTTAATCCTTTTCACTGTTATTACAGGAACTTATATAAATGATCCCGTCCGTTACACGTGCTTCACAATGTTTTGTTAGATCACCGGACGAATAATAATCGTCATTCCTGTGGAAATATAAATTAATGTCTTTTCACGGCTGAGAGTGATAGAGAGTTCCACTTCAATGAATAAAATTGAGAAAAATACTTTCGATTTACTCTCATCTTTATCTGGAAATGTGTAACTATTTTTCAATTATAAAGCCCATTAAAGAACAAAAAACTTAAAATTGACATAAATATTGACGAATGAAACTTAAAACTTTCTCATATGCTACGACGTTTTGAAATACAAATTCAAATTTCCGTTCAATTAGTTTTTCAGCGATTTAGAAAATTCTTTCATTGTTTGTTCTCAGATTCTCGACTTTAAACAGAAAATATTCATCACATCAGGCTCCGGATGAAAGAAATTGTCCTGACTTTCACGTAATGTTGAATTTTGGAAAGACAGGATAAATTATTAAAAGGTCTCAGCTTCTGTGTCGTCTTCGTCATATGACCTATAGAGTTTATTTCAAGAAAAAACAAATGTGCTTGCATTTTCTTTTATTTTTTTTTCTTTTGTTTTCTTCATTTAAAGGGTATTGGAATTTAACTGATAAATTGCAACTACATATGCAAACTATTTAAATAAAACATATTATACATTTTTAAACATATTCCTTCTCTTGCTTTCGCTTAAACACTTTGTGAAAAGAAATCAAATTTTCTTTCCTAAGATGTTTATTGAATACGTTCTACAATGTTGTATTGTTTCGAGATCGCTTTTGCAAATATTTTTTCAAACTCGTAAAGGTTATATAAAATTTTTCGCCTTATTAAAAGTAAAAGGAATATTATGATATGTAATGAGTGATTCTTTCGCATTGTCTTTCGATCATTCATGTTGTGGTCCATCTTAAAGGGCAGCAAATACTCTTCGAAATTATAAATTTTGACTCTCCGACAGTGTAACTGCACTATAGATGAGGCTGGTTATAGAAAGAATCCTGGGTTGGTGACGTCACACTTTACAATATTTTTCATTGTTGTAAAAAAAGAATTTAGATTCATGCATGTTACGAAGAGAGTTATCATATTTTTAAAGTGAAAAATGCTATTGTTGCATAGTTAAAATTGATTTTTAAGAAAATAAAGTGCAGTGAAGCAAATATAACAAATATATTTCTCTCAGGTGAGAACTATTAACTCACTAAAATGTAGAAAAGGGCAATTTTTCTTCTTTTGAAATTATTTGAAAAGAAAAAAAAAGCATTCGCATGTTTCTGTTACTTCACTAGAACTAGAGTCTACTAAAGCTATTTAGAGTTTTTAAATGAAACTTGATCTAAACGCTAGAAATTGCTCATTATAAGTTGATATACTTATTCTGTTCTCAAAAACTTTTAAAATAATGCGAAGGAGGACAATGTAGTGTGAAATATTATCAGACCAAGATAATTTTGGTTGAATATGCAAATCCCTTTATTTTATTATGAGAGTTCCTATTGAAATTGGAGTTTTCTACATTATTGCCAAGTACAATATTACCACTATTTGTGCTAAGAGTTGGCAAGACTTTTCTAAAGAAATACTCATTTTTAAAAATTTTGAATTACAAAAGGGTAACAGAAAAAAAGATCGATTCAGTAATATAAATTGAAAAGAAAATTTTCGAGCTATTTTTTCTTACTTTAATCACACGAAAAGATGTACAGGGTGAGGAAAGATTCCGTAAAAACTTTAAAAATACGTAAAACCCGAAAACATTACCAAAATAAAAAATAATTCGCAAGTTTAGCATTGATTGGTCACGGAATTATTTTTTAAGATTAGAAAAAAATTTAAAAATCAGCTGACAGATGGCGCTGATATGAACGTCTTAGTTAAATGTATGTAAATGAGACAAGAGACACTTACGCTCTTGTTCCATTCCAGAACCAGTTCTTCATCATTTATATGAACTGCGATGCTGAGTGAAAAAGATAAAGCTTGTTGGCGAAGCTGTTTTAGATGAACCATGAATCAGGGACTCTGCACTGCGTAAATTCAGACTTCAGAAGAATATGAAGACTGGCAAGGGTCTTTTAACAATGGCAGGTCTCTTAAAGCTTGTTCATCGATTTGTGGAAACTAGATCGCTGGAGGATAATGTAAGGTCTGGACAACCAAATCTAAGGCAAACATGTTCACCGCGCTTTGAAGCTGAAATTGAAACATTAGGTTAGATTCTAAATGTGGAAATGTCGTTTAAATGTGGAACACAATTGCTATAGTAAATGATTAGTAACATTATTTTTATTATTTGACTGTCTTTTCTTTCAATTATGCACAAATCACCACCTATCGGCGGCTTTTTGAATTATTATTTTTTTCTCTAACTTAACAAAGTCCCTTGAATAATCGATTATATACCAGAAAACGATTTTTTATTCTGCTTAATTTTCAGGCTTTTATAAATTTTTAATGTTTTTATTAATTTATTAGCCCACCCCTGTATATATATTTATTATATATTATTTTTCCAATTTACCCCTTACATTTTTATAAATATAGAAATTTCTTAAGCTAATAAGTTTGAGACAAACTCAAAATTTTTTCATAACACAAAATTCCGAACAGATGCACGCACGAATCATCTGCAAATTTATTACAGGAATTTCTATAGAAGCTCCAGTGTGGTAAATAGTTAGTAGTCTAAATAGTGTGCCTACCTCAAAGAGTGAGACCTGTTGTTCCTGGAGGCATATAAATTGATGTTCTTTTCGCGACTGAAAGTGGTAGGGTGTTTCGATTTAATAAATAAAATTGAAAAAAAATTTCAATTACTCTCTTTTTCATAAAATTGGAATATCTCCATTATTGTAAATTTGCTCGGATTCTTTCACATTTTAATATCAAAAAACCCGTTCAGGTATCATTCTCTTCATTTGAATATAAACTCAAAGTTAAGAGGTTCTCTTCCTCTTTCCGAATAGCCTTTTTCGTTTTATTTTGAAACAAGACATTCAAATATTTGAATCATGCCAAATTCTCTGCTTGAAAGCATTGAGCATGCTTATGTTTCTGTATTTACAATTAATTAACAAAGCAGCGGGTAAAAAATGTGAAATTTCAATACTTGGTGGTTTTATTATAGTGGCTCAGTGTAGTGGTTTCTCTTCAAAAAGCCGTATGATTGGCTATATCTTTTCTGTCACACCAGTAGTTCAGAAACTTAAAAGCTGCAAAAAATTATTGTACTAATTATTTCTTATTTATCTTTTAATCTAAAATGCAGAGAAAAATTGAATTTTAGAACAAATCTTTGCTTGAAATTTGAATTATCTTGAAAGCTGGATAGATATTTCTAAAGAAATAAACATTGCAATCTTTTCGCTATTCAATTATATATATATATATATATATATATATATATATATATATATATATATATATATATATATATATATATATATATATATATATTACATTACAATGATCCTACGTACTAACGCAAATCTTATTATAAATTTCTGTTCATTCTTTAATTGTAGTGTTCTAAAGACAGAATCTCGGCTTTGTGACCAGAATATCCACCGCAAAGATTTAGAGTTTTCTAATTGCAAAGAAATAGTTCCTTTTGAGCCTTGAGCAGTGTAGGTCTATTAAATATGGGGCTAGTTTCAGAAAAAAATCTTTGTTTGATGACTTCATACTTTACATTGTTTTTCATTATTTTGATAGAGGATTTATATTCACGCATGCTACAAGGAGAGTGATGTTACTTTTAAAGTAACCGATACCAGGGTTGCCTTGTTAAAATTGAATTTTAAGAAATTTTAACTAAGCAAATATAGTAAATATAAATCACTCGAGTGAAAATGGAGAACTTACTGAATTGTGGAAAAAGGCAATTTTTTTTTTTACTTTGAAATTATTTGAAAAGTAAAACAAGGCAAACGCATGTTCCTTTTAATTGAATCATTATCGTCTCCATTATCATTATCGTAATAATTGAATCATTATCGTCTCCACTAGAACTCGAATATCCTAAAAGTTTGTATAGGTTTTCATCTAAACGCGATCTAAATGCTAGAAATAACTCCTTATAAGTTAATATACTTATACTGCTCTCAAGAACCTTACAAAATTGCGAAACGAAATCGCATACTTCTTATCATCCTTTACCTGCGTGTTCTGGAAAATAATTTTGCGCCTAGCTTCGGATATTGATTTCAAATAAATTCTCTGCTCTGTTAAAAATGCTGATCAGGACTTTTTTCTTTTTTCTTCATTTATTTCATATTTACGAAAATCAGAGTTTCCTATTTTAGAATTTCTTTTTTCCCCCCTGACTTAAGAACTTCACTAAAAATCGTGGGGACAAAGTTATGTAGACATTCTGATCCGGACGTAATGATTCAATTCACATTTGTACAGTTCAGATTTGTTCTTAAGATACTGCTATAAATAGTCGTTCTCATATAATAAGAGGAAAGTTAAATGACAATTCCAACAGACCATCGGAATTCTTCGTTAACTACACTACAAGAACATCTAGAAAAGTTCTCGTTTGGCATATTATCATCACGTCCATGTTTCCAGTTCACCGGGAAGAATGAATTACGATATTCCTGACGAAATATAAATGGATGTCTTTTCACGATTGAAAGTGGTAATTTGTTTCGATTCAATGAATATAATGGAGAAAAACACTTTTGATTTACTGTCATCCTCATAAAACTGGAAATGTGTAAATACTTTTCAATTATGTAGCCTTTTAAATATTAAAATCTTAAAACTAATATAAATATGGACGAATCATGGTTAAAACTTTATCATATGCACTAATATTTTGATATAGAGCATATGATACAAATTACAATTCATATATTCTCTAATATTTTTATATAAAAATTCAAATTTCCATTAAATTTTTTTTCAGTGAATCAGAAAATTCTTTCATTGTTTATCGTCTGATTTCCGATATTAGATACGAAATATTTACCACATGTGGTTGCGTGCTGTTACGTATATGGGGGAAATCGTTCTGACTTAGCACGTCATGTTGAATTTTGTAAAGTTAGAATCAATTAGTGAAAAGTCGAAACTGCGGTGTCTTCTTTATCATGTGATTTAGAATGTTTGTTTCAAGTGAAAAAAAAAAGATGAAAGCATTTCCTTCGATTCTTTTCACGGATGCGTAGAAGACAGTCTAGAACTCTAAGCTCTTGAGGTAAATATTGAGCTTAAAGAAATTTAAAGAGCAATTCGCATAGAGAGTGCGAAGAGCCATATTAATTACTATAAGAGACATCCGTTGATGTAATTTAGCTCACACTTTCCATCACCTTTCTAAATTCAAAATCAAGTTCAAATATCATTCTCATTATTTGGTAATTTCTAAATTCCGAGATTTCGTTTTACCTCCCTAATAGTATTATTCGTTTTAATTTGAAATAAAACATAAAGCTAAAAATCGTGCAAATTATGAGCCTAAAATGATTACGCATATTTTTTCTGTATATAAAATTAGTTGCAAACGCAACGGGTAGATGGTATGAAGTTTCAATTTCGATGCCTTGATCAAAGTGGCATTTTAAGAGTGCTGTTTCGTTTAAAGAAGCCATGTGATTGACTGTATTTTGTCTGTCTAATCATGCCAGGAATTAAGAAGTATAATAGCAGAAAAACAAAAAAAATTAATGCATTAATTATTTTTCTTTCACTTTTAATCAAAAATACAGAGAAAAGTTGAATTTTATAACGAATTTTCAAATGGCATAAGCTTTTTCCTAAATTGCGTAATCTCTTCTCTATACTCTAAAATGAAAATAAGTAAAACAAATTCTCCATGCTGTAAAGTGAACATTCCTTCCAATTATATTTCTAGCTTCCTTCATTGAATTTATATAAGTTGCAGCAACCGTGTGCAAAATAATTTACTAAAGTATATTAAAGATATTTCTAAACAAATTCAATTTCTTGCCTTCGTTTAAAAAAGTTTATTTGAAAATAAATAAATTTAATGAAAAGAAATAAAAATTGTCTTACCAAGATGTTTATTGAAAACGTTGTTCAGCGTTATATTATTTTGAGATTTCCAGCATTTTTTTCTCCCCAGTAAAAGTTGCATAAAATTTTAATTCCTTTTTTTATATGAAAACATTATTTAGAGTATAATCTATAATAGTAATTTATCGTCTTTCTGAATGCTTTTATTTGGAATTACATTATTAATAATAGAATTACAATTATATTATATTATATTATTTATAATAGAATTATAATTATATTAATAATAATAGAATTATATTATTGTACTTATTATAAACAAATTTTACCATTCCACAAATGTGAAAAAAAAATCGTATTTAAGAACTCTCGGTATGTATCTTATGATCAGTAAAAATGCATTTTTTGAAATTTTAATTAGATTTTTAATTAAATTAAGCAAATTATGAACGTTTTCCAGCAATAATTAATTACAAAAAAAGCTGTATTTTTTTTAACCAACTATTCCCATTCTTTTACTTGCAAAATATAGAGTCACACTAAGCACAGACAGCAAGAACAAGTATCGCTATTGCGCGAGTTAAAATATTTTTTTAAAAATTAAAATTTTGTCGAAAAAAAAACTGGTACATTATAATATTTAAATTTTTCTGGTAGCAGGGTTCCAATACCGTTTACTTTATTTTGAAATGTTTTAATTACACAAGTGATTGCTATTTTATTAACAAAGGAAAAAGTTTGCTATTTAACAAAAGGCTTAACTAAACATTACTGAGAAATCAAAATTGCAGTCTTTATGCAATTCAAATTGGTAATGGATTGGAAAAACATTCAACGAATAGGAATCACAATTTTTCAGTCTATTTTTTTGTCTTACATCAATACAAGGAAATACATATTTTTAATTACGTATATATTCTAAATTGCCCTTACATTTATAAAAAGACAGATTGATATATTATGTAATTGGGTGAATAGCTTAAAACAATTTAATATCACAATGTTCCAATGTGGAGAAGCAAATCTTATTATAAATTTCTTGCATTGTTAAAACTGAATTTTATGAAAATTTAATGTAGCAAATACAGAAAATATAAATCTGTCATGAGAAAATTGAGAACAAACTGAATTGTGGAAAAGGGCAATTCTTCTTATCTTGAAATTATTTGAAAAGATATCAAAATCAAACGCATGTTTCTGTTACTTCACTAGAACTCGAATCTCATAAAGTCACGTATAGGTTTTAATTTAAATGTGATTAAAACGCTATAAATAGCTCATTATAAGTTGATATACTTATTTTGCTCTCAATAAACTTAAAAATACTAAATCGCATACTTGTTATCATAATTTACATGAGCATTCTAGAAAATAATTTTGAACCTGCTTTTGTTCGACCTTGGATATTGATTTGAAATAACTTCTCTACTCTGTTGAAAATGCTGACCGTGATTTCTTTTAGCAATTTATTTCATACTAGCCGCCTTTGGCGACCAGCCGGTACGCCAATCTGAATGTTCGTTAAAATTTTAATAATTAAATATTTTATGCAATTCCAACTTTAATAGATTCTTCAGCAAAATATTTTAAAACTTCACATTTTGATAGTCATATAATTCACTCATAATATTATAAAGGCCTTCAGTCATAACGTGATATGTATCTCTCTCATTTTCTGTTACCCCTCGTAGAATTTATGCTTTAAATTAAAGTGTAAAGAATTAATCTGCAATTAATATAATAATATTTTTTTACTGAAACAAAGCATTTTTATTAATAATATGATTATTGATAATAGAGTCACTGAGCGTTTAAACTTTATGGGCACTAAAGAATATCTTTCTTAATTTATGTAATATCTCAAGAATTTGTCAACAAAATTTTCTCAGATTCATCATGAATGGATCGATTCATTAACAATGTTTCATTTTAAATGCATCAAACACTAAGAAAATAAAATGAATCGTTTAAAATAATCGGTCGAAAACAGGTCTAAAAAAACTACTTAAAAAACGATTTACTTAAAACTATAAGCATATATAAAAAATATATATAACTAACATAAATACAATTTAATTACAAAAGCATGCAACTAACCTAAAAATAATTTAAATCATTGAAAACAGGTTAAAAAAAACTACTTAAAAAACGACGTACTTAAAACTATAAGCATATACAAAAAATGTATAACTAACATAAATACAATTTACATACAAAAGCATACAACTAACCTAAAAGTAATTTAAATCGTCCGTTGATAATGGTTGCCATGCCAACAATCAGAACACAGTGCGCATGTGTGAATTTTCTTCGCCTTTTACGGTAACGCAAATGCGTGAATTTTTCTACGCCAGTTGGGGTAACGCTATGCAGATTAGACATTTTTAATTTCCTTTATTCTGTGTTATTTTAATTCAAAAGTACTTCAGAATGAATCTGAAACATGGATTAATTAACAATGTTTAATTTTAAATGCATAAAACATTAAGAAAATAAACAGAATCGTTTGAAATAATCCGCCGAAAAATCTTAACCCTAGCCTCATTACTGTTGGGAGAAAAAAAGAACTAAAGCCTAAATCATTTGGCGTTGGGGAAAATGGAAGATTATTTTGGCGAAAAAGGTGGCGGTGGTTAAAATGGAAGATTTTTTTGGCGGGAAAGTTAGTTTTTAATTAATAATTAAAATTCTAATTAAAATTTCAAAAAATGGGACCCCAGGTGCACATTCCCGACCTCTAAGGTATACATGTACCAAATTTGGTAGCTTTATGTCAAATGACCTGGCCTGTAGAGCGCCAACACACACACACACACACACACACATTGAGCTTTATTATAAGTATATAGATATAGATATAGATTTACGAAGATAACAATTTTCTATTATAATACTTCTTTTTTTCCCCTTTGTTTTAAAAACTTGATTGCAATGTAATGTAGACTTACTGATCCAGTCGTCATGATGTACAATTTAGATTTGTTCGAATACACCGCTATAAATAATAACTGTTATATAAGAAATATAAAGAGAAATAGCAATTTCAATAAAAAATTAGGATTCTTCTTTAACTATACTGCATGAACTTCTAGAGAAGTTCTCGTTTGGTATATTGTCTTCAAGTCCATGTTTTCGGTTTACCGGGAGGAAAAACAATTGTCCTTCCTGAGGATGTATAAATTAATGTCTTTTCACGGCTGAAAGTGGTAGGGAGTTCCTATTAAACGAATAAAATGGAGAAAAATACCATCGCTTCACTCTCATCTTCATAAAACTAGAAATGTATAAATATTTTTCAATTATATAGCCTCTTAAATATTAAAATCTTAAAACTAATATAAATATAGACGAACGATGGATGAAACATTATCATATGTTCCAATATTTGATATTCTAATTCAAATTTCTATTCAATTATTTTTTCAATGAATCAGAGAAATCTTTCATTGTTTGTAATCTGATTCTCGATATTAGATACGAAATATTCACAGCATCAGGCTGCGTATTGAAAATGCTGACCTTAAATGTGTGGCATTTATTTCATACTTTTAAGGATCACAATTAATTATTTTAATATTTCTTTTTTTTATCAATTATTCAATAAAAATTAAGGGGAAATGTAAAGTGGACTTCTGATCAGGAGGTAAAGTTGTACAACAGAAGGAGATTAAATATAAAAATAACGCTATTAGGAGCTACGACTATTTAATAAATGAAGAGATAAAAAGTCTTTAGCGGAAAAGCTTTAACATTATTTCGTTTTATTACGGGACTTCTTAGAGAAGTTCCAGTTTGTTAGACAGTTCCTGAAGAAATCATTTCAATAATTCACCGGGAATGATTACAATAATGGGGAAATATAAATTGATGTCATTTCACGGCTGAAAGTGGTAGGGAGTTAAGATTAAACAAATAAAAGTGAGAAAAATACAGGGTTAGCAAGAAATAAGTTATTCACTGTAGAGGACTCTAAAACGCGTGCTATTGGTCCAAATAAGATAACATTTGATTTACAGATTTTTCAGATAACACTCTTTAAATTTAGTAATTAAAAAAAAAATTAGTACAAAAATTCACCAATTGAGGGCGCTAAAACATTAAGTAAAAGTGACCGCGATTTTTGAAATTCGGCTTTGTTTTCTTTGAGTCTTTTTGTTGATGTAGTAAGTCCGCAAATTTGAGGATTACAGATAAATGCGATTCAAAGGATATGCTTGAATATTAGAATATTACGCGAAATGGAATGATTTATATACCTTCCAGTGAAAATTACAAACATGTCTCATATAAATTTTCATTGATGTTTATAGATTTATTCATTCGTTCAATGCCCAAATAAAGCAGATCAACTCATTGGTTTTAGAGTGATATCTGACCACCCGAAATTAGAAACACATCACGATGAAAAATACCAGAATGCATGTATAAGCAGTACAAAAGGAGGCAGAAAATTGAAATTTATATCAAATACTACAAGGATTACAAAATATGCAAGATCAACATACAGTATCACAAGCTGGCATACGTTTTTGTTTGCAAAGTGTGCGTCGTGGAACAAGTATCCCAAAAGAAAATATTAGATTTAGTATCTGCAAATTATAACGGCATCAAAGCCACTATATCTCAATTAATGGTCTTAAAATAAATGGCGTAAGCTAGAAGGGTGTTTTCTGTTGCTACCAAATATAATATACTCTAATTATTTCGAGACACGACACTAACCGACTTTAGAAGGAAAGAGTAAATTTACTGATGATCTAAAATATGATTAAATAAAAAATTATAAACAATTTTTAGGGGAAGTAGAGATGTTACCCCAGTAGAATTAACAAGAATTGCTGCCAATACTTCATATACACTAGATATTTTTCTTTTTGGAGATAAAAATTAAGCTGTTTGTCCTCTAATTTACCTGTTGATGGTTAATCTCCTTTATTATTTAAATTACTTAAGTCTGTGGATTTAATTCACTCAAGTGAAAGTTGATAACTCAATGAAATGTAAAAGAAATGCAATTTTCCACATTTTGAATTTATTTGAAACGAAAGAAGTCTTACGATTCTGTCTGTCACTTCATTAAAACACCAGTCTGTTAAAGATATTTAGAGTTTTAATTCAAACATGATCTAAAAGCTACAAATAACTCATTAAAAGTTGATATATAAATTATACTACCAATAACCTTAAAAATTTTACGAATTAATTCGCTTGCATGTTATCATTATTGACATCTGTATTCTAGAAGGGAATTTTCGATGCACCTTGGACCAGCTTTGGTTAATGTTTTGAAATATGTTCTTTACACTGCTGAAAATGGCGACATTAACTTCGGCCGTTTTTTTTTTTTTTTTTTTTTTTTCGCGTTTATGTCATATTTTTAATGATCAGAATTTCTTATTTTATTACTTCCTATTTAAAAATAAAATAAAAAAAACCTTCAGTGAAAATCAAAGGGACAATGTACAATAGACTTTCTGAAATGGAGGTGACGCTATAGAAATGATTGAGATCTATTACGAAAACACAGTTATTAATAATAATAACGAATTAATAAACAGAAGCTCAACACGCAATTTCAAAAGACAAGCATGAATTTTCGTTAAATTTATTACAGGTACTTCTATTGAAATTTCCGTTCGCAGTTGGCCATTTCAGTCGACTAATGTATATATTCCCCGGGTAAAGTAAAAATTGCCATTCCCGGGAAATATAAATTCGTGTCTTTTTAAGGCTAAAAGTGGTAGGTTTCTCAGATATAATGAATAAAATTGAAAAAAAAAATTTCAATTTACTCTCATGCCCATAGATCTGGAAACTATTGTAACGTTTGTGTCTACTTTTTTTTCCTTAACTATATAGACTTTAGAAGAAAGAAATCATAAAATTAATATAAATGTTGACGTATCAAATCTAAAATTTTATCATATGCCATGACATTTTGAAATAGAAATTCAAATTTTCATTAAATTACATTTTTCAAGGAATCAAATAATTCCATTATTGTTTATTCGTCAGATACTCGATATTGGATGCGAAACATTTACCACATCACGTTGCGTGTTGTTTATATCTGTGCAAGAAAATGTTCTGATTAATTTTGGAAAGTCATGCTGAATTAGTAAAAGAATGTAACTTCATGTCGACATTATCTATAGTATGTGTTCTTTCAGCTCAGCTCTTTGGTTTTTAACGATAACTGACTATAACGATAAATGCTATAAACTAACATCACGAATTCGATACTTGTTTTTTTTTCTGGTTACACTTACTATAGCTCTCGTTGATGTGAAAATATGCCACCAAACATAAATGAAAAAGCATACTTCGCCAACACGCACTCGATTCCTTAAACTTGTTTACAGCTAGAATATCGATTCACCACGATGATATAATATTTAATTTTTTTTAACTTAAATAATAAACAAATTATTGGTTTGTAAAATGATGATGTATGCTACTTATATGGAAGAATGATGTATATATATTTCTGTGATTAAGCTTATTTAGATGAGCTTTGCATTACGACCATTCTAAAGATTATTTATTTTTATTCCTCTATTGCGAAATATACAAGGAACACTGAAAACACCAAACGTTAATAAAGTAATATTGTAAAAATTTAAATAATAGACAAAGAAAAATTGTGACCGCTAAAAGATGAAAATACATCTATAAGAAATGAATTTACGAATTTCGAAAACAATTATAAGATAGTGCGTCATGAGTGCATTTTGTTCTCATCTTCATAAGTGCTATTAATTTGCCCTTATAAAATATCAATATTTTTGCTTTTTGCGTACGTATTTGAGATTATGATAAAAAAATAATGATAAGTTGAACATATTTTTTTTTAAATTTCAGCACACCAAAAGCAAATTAATAACATCTATAACCGAGAGCAATATAAATTTTTTATAAATATATATGTGTTTTTTTTTCTTAAATATCATCGAATGATTCCCGGACAAGTTACTATTCTACTTGCATTTTGGGATTTCTTCTTGAACCTCAACTATTAATTATTTGTCCGCTTGAGATGCATTAATAATTTCTCTTTCATTCTACAAGACACTTGTTCGATGAAGCAGAGTTTTCTGCTGAAAGGAAAAGCATTTGATTATTAATGAAAACTCTTAGAATTCTTGTTTTTAGAAAGCAAATTGGTGAGTCTGTTTGTTTCTGAGAACGCCGAAATCTTCAAAAGTACAAATAGCAATAACATATTCCTAGTCCATCTTTTATTAATCCTTTGAAAACGGGAGCTCAACACTCGAATAAACAGCAACTGAAAAGAACTCATCCCAAAATTATAAACAATAGTGCAGTCAAAGTTTCATTTTTGAGTTTTATGACAACATTACGATGTATTCGAAATAAGTCAGTATTCCTTTATTTTATGATTGGGAAAGTTAAAGATATATTTCATTTTAAAGTGAAAGAAAGGGGAAGAATAAATAGAAATAATTCAAAGAACTGAAGAATGAATTAAAGATAATGAAAGCTCAGATTTAATATAATTAGAAAAGATACACTTAGAGATATATCAGCTGACAAAGTTATCTGAATTTTTTATTGAGGTATACTTCGTACACTTTGAGAAAGAGGCGCTTTCCCACTGTAAAATGTGAATTATTATGTTAATCTGATTTATATGTGAAAAAGTTCTATTTTCCAATTGAAATGTTTGTATGGCATAGTATGGCAAAGAAAAGATTTCGTTTGGAAGTTACATGATCTAACTCATTTACTGCATTTATACAGGGTGTCCCAAAAAATGTATACACACTTTAAATAATTGTAAATTTGGGGTTTATTATAATTCGAATAATTTTCAACGTGTAAAAGATTCTACAAATATCATTCTATTGTCTTGTTAACGCATGTTCTCAAACTGATGTCCGTTCTGCTCCAGACACTGCTGACAACGCGAAGCGATGGAATAGCACACATGATGGAACAATTCCCTTGGGATATTCGTACATTCATGTTCAATGTTTTCCCTCAATTGAACAACTGTTGCAGGTTTATGGACGTCCTGAACAGTTCCATCAGCTTCAAACTTATCTCTAATTCGAGTGATGGTAACTCGTGTAGGTGGTTCTTTGTTAAACTCCCTCTTAAATTGTCTTTGCACTTCTACTGCATTTTCATACTACCAGTAGCATTTTAGAATAAATTTCCTTTCTTCAAATTTAAGTCTGTCTGCCACCACTCGGTTCAATGGGTTCAGTATGTAAAGAAAGAAGAAATAACTTAGTTATCAGCTACTAAAATGTGTATACATTTTTTGGGGACACCCTGTATATCAAGTTGAAGTGACCGAAATTCTTGAAATTTTACTTTGTATGCAAAGGGTCTTTTTTTTTGTTGTTTGACGCAGGAAGTCTCCAAATTTGAAGGTCATAAATAAATGCTATCCGAAGAATGATCTTGAATATTTGAATTTTACATGAGATAGACTGTTTTGAATACCTTATAATGAAAAGTGCAGACATGCCTATTAAGAGTTTCCTTATATATATATATATATATATTCCAATGTTAATTACTGCTAGCAGATGCGGAAATCATGCTTATAGAATAAAAAAATCATTATTTTGTTTTTTTTGCTGGACGAAGACTGTCTTTTATGTAATCAAATTGTAAGTTAAAAATTTTGTTAAACTTTTTAATATGTAGATATTGTAGTAATAAATAATTTTTATATTTGGTCAAGAAGAAATGAAATCGAATAAAAGAATACATTGGACACACCTAGAAAGAGAACTAAGATTATTGTGTTACATGAGAGTGGTCTTTCCTATGGTGAAATTGCAGGTAGGTGTTTAAGTGAATAATCTGGAGTTCGAAAGTTTTGTTTACGATATCAGGAGACAAATTCAAAATACAAAGCAGGAAATGGCTTAAAAAGGTGCATCACATCTCTTGAAGAATAAAATGTCTATGTCTCCAAGACTATGTCTATACATCCAAGCTACATACTGACTGCATTCAGGCAACTAAGGAGAACTTAGTTTGTGTTATGATTTGTTCACACATGTCAGCAGACGGCATTGGTATCCTTCATGTTATCGATGGGACATTAAATGCAAGAAAATACATATGCATATACACATTCTAGATCCAAAAATTACACCTTCCATCAGTGATCTCTTTCCCAACAACACATCATTTATTTTCCAGCAGAATTCAGCTCCTTGCCACACAGCAAAAATAGCGAAAGAATATTTGACATCACATCTTTTGATGACAGAAGAATAAAATGACTATGTCTCCAAGACAGAATAATATCATCAACGGCCATCAGAAGTCAATTGAATGATGCTGGAATTTATGTCAGTTCAAGAACAATCAGGAGAAGGTTATTAGATGTTGGAATAAGAGGTAGAATTGAACGAAAAAATCCCTATATCAAATTACACCAGCTTATAAAAAGGAAAGCATTAAATGGACAAAAGATTAGTGGTCACATGTTATACGGAGTGATTAAACAAAGATATTGTTATTCGGTATTGATGGTGAAAATATGATATACATAGAATACACGCCCACATCCTGAATGCCGTCAGGATGTAGGCGAAGATCCTGACTGCATTCAGGCAACTAAGTGTGTGTTATGATTTGTTCTCGCATGTCAGCAGGCGGCATTGGTATCCTTCATGTTATCGATGGGACATTAAATGCAAGAAAATACATAGACAATATTCTAGAGTCAAAAATTACACCTTCCATCAGTGATCTCTTTCCCAACAATGCATAATTTATTTTGATGAAGGATTCAGCTCCCTGCCACACCGCAAAAAATAGTGAAAGAATGGTTTAGCACAAAGAGTATTGAATTGTTATCATAACTAGGAAAAATTTCTGACCTCAAAACTATTGTGAACATATGACACCGTTTGGAGACTCTTCTAGATATGAAGTGTTCATCAAGTAAAAAAGAATTAATTGTTGCTAAAATTGTTTCTTGGAATCATGCAATAAGGAATGAAGATCTTAAAACTCTCGTCAACTCAATGAAACATCAGTGTGAAGCTGTAATAAAAAATAAAGGCTACCCAACAAAGTAGTGATAACTCACTGCATTCATCAGTATCTAATGCATCTCAAAAATTATTGAAGCACAACTTTTTTGTTTTGCAAATATTTAATTTTTTTATCGTATTGAAATCAGCATTAAATTTTTTAAAAATGATATGGAAGAGTTTGCATTTTATGAAACGCTACATTTTCTATAAGCATACACAGTTAAAAAACATAAACATTTTCAAAAGTGTCCACAATTTTAGGCACCTTTGGAAACGGCGTTAAACAAGAGAGGAACTTTCTGTTCTTACCAAATATAATAGACACTAACTACACTATTTCGAGATTTGAAACTAACCGGCGTTAATAGAAAAAAGTAAAGTTACTGACGATCGAAAAAATAAAAAATAAATTCATTTATATGGGAAGTGCAGATGTTACATCAATAGAATTACTTCTTCTAAATACTAGTTAGTATAGGTGTTGTTCCACTCCACCAGTAACACTAGATTTTATTCCATTTGTTGATCAAAACAAAGCTGGTTTTCCTCTAATTATTTCCTGATGATTACTCCCTTATTTTCTTAAATTACGTAGGCTCGAGGACTTTACTCGTTCAAGTGAGAATCACTTACTCACTGAAAAAGGGAAAAGGGCAATGTTTCTTATTTTAGAATTATTTGGAAGGAAAAAAACAAACAAACGCATGTTTCTGTCACTTCACAAAAAATCCTTTCTCATTAAATTTTTTACAGGTTTTAATTTAAACGTGATCTAAACGCTTGAAATAGCGCATTATATGCTGATAAAATTATTCCGTTTTCAATAATCTTAAAAATGAGGCGAAATTAAGTCGCATACTTGTTATTACAGGTGTGTACATCAAGAAGGGAGTTTTGTTCTTATCTTTGACCGGCTCTCGATATTGATTTGAAATATGTTGTCCACTCTGTTGAAAGTGCTGACTTTAACTTTGGATGGTTTCTTTTTGCATTTATGTCTTACCTTTAAAGACCATAATTAATTTTTTAATATTCATTACTTTTTTAAATAAACTTCATTGGAAACGAAACGCACTACGTAAAGTGGTCTGCCTGATATGGAGGTATTGCTACACTAGAGAGACCGTTTTTTTTATGAAAACGCAGTATTAAATGCAAAGATATAGAGAAACTTCATGAAAAACCAAGTATCTTTTTTAATTTTATTACAGGAACTCCAATCGAAACTCCCGTTCAGTATATAATCAATAAGGTAAGATATGTTTACAGAGAAGTGTGAAATTTGCCATTTTTGAGGACACATAAATTATGTCTTTTCGCCATTGAAAGTGGTAGGGAGTACTACCTATTTCATAAATAAAATAGGAAAAAGTATTTTCAATTTACTCTCATCATCATAAAACTGGAAATGGGTAACAATTTTTAATTTATAGAGACTTTTAAAGATTAAAATATCAAAAATAATTTAAATATTAAAGAATAAAGCTTAAAAACTATATCATATGCAATGATATTCAAATACAAATTCAAATTTTCATTCAATATTTTTTTAATGAATTAGAGAATTCTTTCATTGCTTATCGTCAGATTCTCGACATAGGAAAAGAAATATTCACCAGATCTGGCTGGATGAGGGTTACATCAATTGAAGAAATTGTTCTGACTTTCAAGTGATATTGAATTGTGAAAAGTGAGGATCAGTTAGTAGAAACTTAAAATTTCTAGCTTCTCTTCCCTTTCTCAAATGACCTCTGCCTCAAGGAATTATACATATTTATTTTTCTTCAAATGCAATTAGTTAAAAACGCAACGGGTTGAAAATATGAAGTTTCGATTCTTGATTGCTTTATCATTGTGGCATGGTGACAGTACTGGTTTCGGTTGAAGAAACCATGTGATTAACCGTCTTCTGTCTGTCTGATGATGCCAGGAGTGGACAAGTATAATAGCTGAAAAACTCAAACAATTAAGGCATTAATTATCTTTTAATAAAAATGCCGATTAAAGCCGTTTCCAAAGCAAATTTCTCGCATGGAACCATACTGTGATGTTAAGAAATCTATTGCTAATAAATTTTTTTCTAACGTTTAAATAAGTATAAATAAGAACGTATAAATAAGAGACGTTTACTCGGCTATAATCGCTGACAGATAACTGTCAGCGGGTTTGTAAAGGGCCAAAGTTCGCAACATAACAAGCACATTATATTGGCATAAGTATTGTTGTTTCATTAATTAAAATAGCTTTCTTTAAATAAAATTTAACGAAACAAAACTGGAACATTATCAAGTTAAGAAATTTCAGGAAGGAAGTTCGAACTTGTTTTACTTTATCATAAGATTTTCTATTTAAACTATTGTGTGCAATATTAGTATCAGTGATAACATTATCGCTATTTACACCAAAATTTGGCTCGGCCTTTCTAAAGGATTAAACAGTGAAGACTTTTTGCATTTCAAAGTGCTAACAAAAAAAAACGATTTAATCATTTAAACTGTAAGGAAAATTTTCAAGTTACTCTTTTTTCTTGAACGAAACAAAGAGGTGCACATTCTTTATTATGCATATCTTTTATAAAATTATCCTTCATATCTATAAAGAGTAAAATTTATAAATTATGTAATTCGACGAATAGCTTAAAAATTTTTCATATAAAATTTGCCGATGTAGAAATTCAAATCATATTATAAAATTCTATTCTTTCTGTACATGAAGGATTTCATGACAGAATCTCGGCTTTGGGACCAAAAGATCCTTCACGACGGCCTCTTAAATAATAACGAAATTATTCCTTTTGATTCTCGAGCGGTGTAGTTACATTAAATGTGGGGCTCATTTCGAAAGAGAACCTGGCTTAGTGACGTCATACTTTTCAATGTTTCTCATTGTTGCAAAAAGCAATTAATATTCACGCATGCTACGGTGAAATTTAACGTAATTTTAAAGTCAACGCTACTAATGTTTGGTAGTTAAAATATAATTTAAAAAAATAATAATGATTTAAGCAAATGCAACAAATTTAATCACACTAGGGAGAATTAATAACTCTCTAAAATGAGATAATGGGCATTTTTTTCTTCCTTTTAAATTAATTGAATAGAAAAAAATAGCAAACACATACTTATGTTACTTTAATTATAAATAACGCAAATCATAAACAAATCTCATGATACATTTTAATTCAAACGTGATCTAAGCGCTAGAAATAATTTATTATAATTCGACATACTTATTCAGCTCTCAATAACCTTAAAAATAATGCGATCGCATAGTTGTAAACTAGATCGCATACTTGTTATCGCGTACTTGATAATAATTTGAAGTATATGTTCTCTAATAAATCGTAAATGCCGCCACATAACTTTTATTGAATTTATTTCATACTCTTAATGATTACAATTTATTTTTTTAAAATTTCTTATTTTTTAAAATAACCCTACCGTAAATATCATGGGGACAATGGAGGGAGGAATTTCTCATCTGCAGGTAAGACAGTACAACTGACTAAGATTTATTAAAGAAATTCTGCCATTAACAACAATTGCTATTTAACATTAAAAAAAGGAAACAGCAATTTTAATGGACGATCTCTAATTCTTTTTTAAATTATAACAAAAGCTTCTATAGAAGTTCCCGTCTTGTATATTCTCTCCAGAATTCTATTATAAACTCACCGGATGGCAATTGCTGTTCCTGAGGAAATATAAATGGACGTCTTTTCACGGCTGAAAGTGGTAGAGAGTTCCGATTTAATGAATAAAATTGAGAAAAATACTTTCGATTTACTCTTATCTTCAGAAACCCGGAAATGTGTTTTAAAAATCAAAATATTAAAAAAATATCAAAAATATTGACGACTTGAGTTTAAAACTTTGTCATGCTGCGATATTTAAGGAACTCAAATTTTTATAACATTATTTGACCATGGATCAGAGAATTCTTAGAGAGATTAAAGAATGGGGGACAAAAAAAGAATGAGGGAATGAGGACAATGAGGGACATTTCATTTTGAAGTGAAAGAAGAGTAAAAAAATTAATTCAAACTATTGAAGAAGGAATTAAGAGTTACTGGAAACTGAGATTTAATATAATATGAAATGCTACACTTAGAGATATATCAGATGTTAAAGTTATCTGAATTTTTTTGAGATAGACTTAATGTGTTTGAGAGGGAGACACTTTTTCGCTGTAAGATGTGAGTATATGTGTTTGTCAGATATATCTGAAAAAATGCTGATTTCCATTTGAATTGTTTGTATATAATAGTGTGGCAAAGTAGAGATTTATTTATGATGTTCTTTATAAATAATTGTATTTATATATCAAGTGGAAGTCACGATTCGAATACCTTCAAATGAAAAGTGCAAACATGTGCGCCAGAATTCTTCTTCTATATTTATAGATTCTTTCATTCATTCAATACCCAGAGGAACGACTTCAGTTCTTTAGTTTTAGAGAGATAACTGACCATCCGGGAGGAAAAACACTGTATCAGGGAAAAAAAATACCAGCCTATATATATAGAAAAAGCGGAAATGGATTAGAAAAAAAATCTTTCAATCAAAATCAATCAAAAATTTGCATCACGTAATGGAAGAATTAAGCAATTTTGTAATATGAACATTATACGTACAGTTTTAAAACCTGACGTTCCTTTTCATTTGCTCAGTGACCGTTCCGAATCACGTATCCCAACTGTAAATATAACATTTAATATCCGCAAATATAAAAAGGCAGCACAGATACTATTTCTCAGTTAAGGGGCTCCATACAAACGGCTGAAGTCAGGGTGTTCTTTTCAATTCTTATCAAAAGTTGACGATACTAACTATTGTGAGATTTGAGAGTAACTGGAATAAATCGGAAAGAGTACATTTACTAATCATCTAAAAAGTATTAAAAAAATATCTTTCTGAAAGGGAAGTGCAGATAGTATACCAGTAGAAATATTCCCTCTAAATTGAAGAAAGAGTTAATGGAAACTGAAATTTAATATAATTTGAAATATACAGAGATATATAAGATGTCACTTAGAGATATGTCAGAGGCTAAAGTTGCCTGAATTTTTTTTGAGGTAGGCTTGTGTGTTTTGAGGTGTGTTTGAGAGGGAGACACTTTTTCATTGTTAAATGTGAATATATGTGTTTATTTCATTCATCTGTGAAGCACTGCATCTTTCTAATTGAATTGTTTCTATAGTATAGTCTGGAAAAGAAGAAATTTCTTTGGTAGGTTCAGATATCAGTGTGTTTATCAGATATATCTGTGAAAAAATGTTGATTACCATTTGAATTGTTTGTATAGTATAGTGTGGGAAAGTAGATATTTCTTTGGGAGAATCTTTATCTAAATCAATAACTATATTTATATATCAAGTGGAAGTCACCGAGATACTTGAAATTCTGCTTTGGTGCACTGGGCCTTTTTTTTTGTTGTTGTCTGATGCAAGATATCCCCGAATTTGTTGGTCATTGATGAATGCTATCCGAAAGATAATCTTGAATATAAGAAATTTTCCTCAGATGGAATGGTTCGAATACCTTCAAATGAAAAGTGCAAATATAGAAGCCAGAAATTTTCTTTCATATTTATAGATTCTTTCATCCAGTCAATACCGAGAGGAACGAGCTCGGTTCTTTAGTTTGAGAGCGATAATTAACCATCCGGGAGGAAAAACATTGTACGAGAAAAAAAATACCAGCCTATCTATATAGAAAAGGCGGAAAAGAGTCAAAAAAATTTAAATTTATATCATATAATGAAAGAATTACGCAATTTTGTAATATGAACATAATAAGTACCGTTTTAAAACCTGACGTTCGTTTTCATTTGCTCAGTGACCGTTGCGAGTCACGTATCCCAAATGTAAATATAACATTTAGTATCCGCAAAAATATAAAGACAGCACAGATACTATTTCTCAGTTAATGGGCTGAATACAAACGGCTTAGATCAGGGGGTTCCTTTCAATTCTTACCAAAAACTGTCGTTACTAACTATTGTGAGATTTTAGAATAACTGGAATAAATCGGAAAGAGTAAATTTACTGATCATCTAAAAAAGTATTAAATAAAAAAAAGCTTATTTTAAAAGAAAGTACAGATGGTATACGAGTAGAAGTACTCATTCTAAATTCGTAAGGTAATTGAAAAATTCGCAGTTAATTTAAAATTTTACCAGTTGATTGTTTTACTGCTTTATTTTTTTTAAATTACTTAAGTTTCAATGCTTAATTCGACCTTGTAAGAATATTTAATTCATAGAAAAATGAATCAGTTCAGTTTTTCTTATTCTGAAATTATTTGAAAAACAAAAACAAAAACGAAACGCATGTTTCTGTTACTTTGGTCTAATAAATGTACTTTAATTTTTTAAATCATACGGAAACTAAACGATAGGAGTCGCTCATTATAAGAAGATAAACTTATTCTGTTAACACTAGTCTTAAAAATGATTCAACCTTAATCAGATTCTTGTTAACAATAGCCTTCAAAATGATTCAAATTAAATCGGATTCCTGTTAACAATATTTCCAAGCGGATTCTAAAAGAGAGTTTTGCACTTGCCTTTGACCAGCTTTGGATATTGATTTGAAATAAATTCTCTACTCTGAAATGTTGTTTTACTTTAGGTGTTCTTTTGGTATTATGTCATATTTTTAAAGACCACAATTCAGCATTTCTTATATATATATATATATATATATATATATATATATATATATATATATATATATAAATATTCAGTTAATATCAAAAGCGAAATGTAGAATGGGCTTACCGAACCGGAAGTAATTCATTAAAATTCATTGAGATTTATGAAAAGAATGCTGCCATCAACAACAACTACTAATAACAACAACTAAATATTGACGAATCAAACTTAAAACTTTCTCATATGCTACGACGTTTTGAAATACAAATTCAAATTTCCGTTTAATTAGTTTTTCAGCGATTTAGAAAATTCTTCATCACATCATGCTCCGTATGAAAGAAATTGCCCTGACTTTCACGTAATGTTGAATTTTGGAAAGACAGGATAAATTATTAAAAGGTCTCAGCTTCTGTGTAGTCTTCATCATGTGACCTATAGTGTGTATTTCAAGAAAAAACTAATATGCTTGCATTTCCTTTGATCTGTTTTGTTTTATTTTCTTCATTTAAAGGGTATTGGAATTTAACTGATAAATTGCAACTACATGTGCAAAATATTGCAATATATCATATTATACATTTTTAAACATATTCCTTCTCTTGCTTTCGCTTAAAAACTTTGTGAAAAGAATTCAAATTTTCTTTCCTAAGATGTTTATTGAATACGTTCTACAATGTTGTATTGTTTCGAGATCGCCTTTCCAACTATTTTTTCAAACTCGTGAAGGTTATATAAAATGTTTCGCCTTATTAAAGGTAAAAGGAATATTATGAATGTAATGAGTGATTCTTTCGCATTGTGTTTCTATCATCCATGTTGTGTTCCATCTTACAAGGCAGCTAATATCCCTGCATCTATTCCTTAAAAGTGCTCAACACTATCGTTTCAGGAAGGCGAATAATGTACTCTCATACCATTGCTATTTTCTCTCTTGGTTATATAATGACTAAATATTTTTATCAGGAACTCATTTATAAATATCAGAATGATATATTGTGCGTATTTTCAGTAAAATGTACCATGGGGTAAACGTGAAGAAAAAGGCTATGAAAGCGCACTATAGAATAATATGCTCAACTTTATATTTTGAACTTAAATTTTGTATTGATATATCAATCAAAAGGCACTTTTACCAAATTATAATTAGATTTTTAAATAAATTGTGTGAAATATTAACGTTTTTCCACAATTATTTCAACGTATTTGCATAAAAACCTTTCTTAAAAGGTTTTAAAATTTAAATAAATAGCATTTTAGTAATACTAATTTTATATTCGATCATTTTTTTAAAAATGATATAAGCAATATTTTCGGGTTTTCTTCCCTTTCTTTCTTTCTTTCTTTTTTTTTTTTTTTTTTACTTACATGATTTAAAGTTTTAAAGCTATACACGTAACAGCTTAGTAAGTGCATATTATTTGAGAAAATATCTTTATTACATTAGTTAAAACCAATTTTAAAAAATAAAATTTGTCGAAATGAACATCCTGAAACACCATGAGGTTAAGATATTTCTGGTAGGAGGTTTGAACCTCCTTTATTTAATTCTAAGGGTTTAGATTTAAACTGTCACTTGCAAAATTAGTACTAGAGATAACATTATCACTCTTTATTAAGAAAGTTAGCTCCGCGGTTCTAAAGAAGTAAACATTGAAGTTTTTTCGCAATTCAAAGCGATGAACAAAATAAATAAATAAACTTTTCAATGATTTAAATTAAAAGGAAAATTTTCCAGTTCCTTTTTAAACCCTTCAACCACAAAGAGAGATCATAATTTTTACTATATATAAATTTAAAAAAAATTACCTCTAATATTAATAAAGAGAAAAAATTTAATAATTGCACAACTGGAATCATAGCCTAAAACAAATTCATATATCAATGTTTCGGTGTAGAGATTCATATCTTATTGTAAAATTCTATTCTTTATGCACATGAAGGAGTTCCTAATTTCTCGTGTTCTAACGAGAGAAGATTGGATTTTTGAATAATAGATCCCATCCCCCCCACAGTGGGGTTTGTGCTTGCTAAATGCTTCGAAATTATAAATTTTGACTCTTGGACAGTGTAACTGCACTAAAGATGAGGCTGGTTATAGAAAGAATCCTGGGTTGGTGACGTCACACTTTACAATATTTTTCATTGTTGTAAAAAAAGAATTTAGATTCATGCATGTTGCGTGGAGAGTTATCATATTTTTAAAGTGAAAAATGATATTGTTGCATAGTTAAAATTGTATTTTAAGAAAATAAAGCGCAGTGAAGCAAATATAAGAAATATACTTCTTCCAGGTGAGATGGATGAGCTTTAATAATTTTCAATGTTATTACAGGAACTTCTGTAAAAGCTCCCGTCCGTTATGCGTGTGCCACAATGTTTTGTGTGATCACCGGGACGAATGACAATCGTTATTCCTGTGGAAATATAAATGAATGTCTTTTCACGACTGAGAGTGGTAGTGCGTTCCACTTTAATGAATAAAACTCAGAAAAGTAATTTCGATTTACTCTCATCTTTATCTGGAAATGTGTAACTATTTTTCAATTATAAAGCCCATTAAAGAACAAAAAACTTAAAATTAACACAAATATTGACGAATGAAACTTAAAACTTTCTCATTTGCTACGACGTTTTGAAATACAAATTCAAATTTCCGTTTAATTAGTTTTTCAGCGATTTAGAAAATTCTTTCATTGTTTGTTCTTAGATTCTCGACTTTGAAACTAAAATATTCATCACATCATGCTCCGTATGAAAGAAATTGTCCTGACTTTCACGTAATGTTGAATTTTGGAAAGACAGGATAAATTATTAAAAGGTCTCAGCTTCTGTGTAGTCTTCATCATGTGACCTATAGTGTGTATTTCAAGAAAAAACTAATATGCTTGCATTTCCTTTTATCTTTTTTGTTTTATTTTCTTCATTTAAAGAGTCATGGAATTTAACTGATAAATTGGAACTACATATGCAAAATGTTTCAATAAAATATATTATACATTTTTAAACATATTCCTTTTCTTGCTTTAAACTTTCTTGCTTAAAAACTTTGTTTGTGAAACAAATTCAAATTTTATTTCATAATATCTTTTTTGAAAACCTTCTACAATGTTGTATTGTTTCGAGATCGCTTTTCCAACTAATTTTTCAAACTTGTAAAGGTTATATAAAATTATACGCCTTATTTACAATAAAAGGAATATTATGAGATGTAATGTGTGATTTTTCGCATCGTCTTTCGATCATCCATGTTGTGGTCCATCTTACAAGGCTGCTAATATCCTTGCATCTTTTAATAGTGCTCAAAGTATCATTTCAGGAAGGTAAATAATGTGCTCTCATAGCATTGTTATTTGCTCGATTGGTAATATAATGACTAAATATTTTTTATCAGGAACTCATTTATAAATTTCAGAATGATATATTGTGCGTATTTTCTGTAAAATTTACCATGGGGTAAACTTGACGAAAAAGGCTATAAAATCGCACTATAGAATAATATGCTCAACTTTATATTTTGAACTTGAATTTTGTATTGTATATATCAATCAAAAGGCACTTTTACAAAATTATTATTAGATTTTTAATTAAATTGTGTGAAATATTTGCATTTTTCCACAATTATTTCTACGTATTTTCATGAAAATCTTTCTTACATGATTTTAAAATTTAAATAAATAGCATTTTAGTGAAATTAATTTTATATCCGATCATTTAATTTAATTATATGAACAATATTTTTTTTTTACTTACATGATTTGAAGTTACAGACTTAACAGTGTAGTAAGAAAATATTATTTGAGAAAATATCGCTTTTACATTAGGTAAAACCAATTTAAAAAATAAAATTTGTCGAAATGAACATCCTGAATACCATGAGGGTAAGATATTTCCGGTAGGACGTTTGAACTCCTTTACTTTATTATACGTGTTTACATTTAAACTGTCACTTTCAAAATTAGTATCATAGATAACATCATCGCTATTTATCAAGAAAGTAGGTCCGCAGTTCTAAAGAAGTAAATGTTGAAGTCTTTTCGCAATTCAAAGCGATGAGCAAAATAAATAAATAAATAAATTTTTCAATCAGTTAAATTAAAAGGAAAATTTTCCCGTTCCTTTTTAAACCCTTCAACCACAAAGAGAGATCATAATTCTTATTATATATAAATTAAAAAAAAAATTACCTCTAATATTAATAAAGAGAAAAATTTTCAAAATTGCACAATTGGAAGCATAGCCTAAAGCAATTTCATATAACAGTGTTTCGGTGTAGAGATTCATATCTTATTGTAAAATTCTATTTTTTATACACATGAAGGAGTTCCTAAATTCTCGTGTTCTAACGATAGAAGATTGGATTTTTGAATAATAGATCCCCCCCCCCCACAGTGGCTTTGTTCTTGCTAAATACTTCGAAATTATAAATTTTGATTCTCAGACATTGTAAATGCACTAACGGTGAGTTAGGGTTTAGAAAGAACCCTGGCTTGGGGACGTCTTATTTTACAATACTTCTCATTTTTACAAAATTGAATTTAGATTCATAAATGTTAGAAGGAGAGTTATCGTATTTTTAAAGAGAAAAATGCTATTGTTGTATAGTTAAAATTGTATTTTAAGAAAATAAAGTTCAGTAAAGCAAATGAAAAGAGAAAAAAAGGCAAATGCATGTTTATGTTACTTAACTAGAACTAGAGTCTTCTGAAGATATTTAGAGTTTTTAAATGAAAATTGATCTAAAGGCTATAAAAATCTCATTGTAAGTTGATATACTTATTTTGCTCTCAATAATCTTAAGAATAATGCGAAACTAGATCGCATACTTGTTAGCATCAATTACATGCGCATTCCAGAACAGAATTTTACACCTAACTTTGACCAACTTTCGATATTGATTTGAAGTATGTTCTCTTCTGTAGTGTAAATGCCGCCCTTAACTTTTATTGCATTAATTTCATACTTTTAAAGATCACAGTTTATTATTTTAATATTTCTTATTTATAAAGAAATCTTCCGTAAATATTAAGGGGACAATGTAGAGTGTACTTTCTGATCCGGAGGTAAGGTTGCAAAACAGATGTTCATTTATTAAAAAAATGCTGTCATTAACTACAATTGCTATTTAACAAATAAAAAGACCAACAGCAATTTCCATAAATAAGCTATAATCCTTCTTAATGTTATTACAGGAGCTTCTTTATATAAAAGCTCCCGTTCTTTATAAAGGTGCCGATGTGTTATTCTTAGATCACCGGTACGAATGATAATCGGTATTCCTGTGGAAATATAAATTTATGTCTTTTCACGGCTGAGAGTGGTAAGGAGTTTCGATTAAATGAATAAAATTGAGAAAAATACCTTCGATTTACTCTCGTTATCATAAAACTGGAAATGCGTTTTAAAAAATCAAAATCTTAAAAAAATATCAAAAATATTGACGAATTAAACATTTTATTATGCTGCGATATTTAAGGAACTCAAGTTTTAATAATAATTTTTCAATGAATCAGAGAATTCTTAGAGAGATTAAAGAATGTGGGAGAAAGCTGCAGTTCATTTTGAATTGAAAGATTAGAGAAGAGTAAAAAAAATTAATTCAAACTATTGAAGAAAGAGTTAATGCAAACTGAGATTTAATATAATTTGAAATGCTACACTTAGACATATATCAGATGTCAAAGTTATCTGAATTGTTTTAAGGTAGACTTAGTGTGTTTGAGAAAGAGACACTTTTTCGTTGTTAAATGTGAATATATGTGTTTATCAGATATATCTGTAAAAAAAATGCTGATTACCATTTGAATTGTCTGTATAGTATAGAGTGGAAAAGAAATTTCTTTGGGAATTCATGATCTAAATCAATGACTATATTTATATATCAAGTGGAAGACACTTGGAAACTTGACACTCTACTTTGGTGCACTGGGCCTTTTAGTTTCTGTTGTTGTCTGATGCAGGAAATCCAGAAATTTATTGGTCATTGATGAATGCTATCTGAAAGATAATCTTGAATATAAGAAATTTTCCTCAGATGGAATGGTTCGAATACCTTCAAATGAAAAGTGCAAATATAGCCGCCAGAAATTTTCTTTCATATTTATAGATTCTTTCATCCAGTCAATACCGAGAGGAACGAGCTCAGTTCTTTAGTTTAAGAGCGATAACTAACCATCCGGGAGGAAAAACATTGTACGAGAAAAAAAAATACCAGCCTATCTATATAGAAAAGGCGGAAACAAGTCAAAAAAATTGAAATTTATATCATATAATGAAAGAATTATGCAATTTTGTAATATGAACATAATAAGTACCGTTTTAAAACCTGACGTTCGTTTTCATTTGCTCAGTGACCGTTGCGAATCACGTATCCCAACTGTAAATATAACATTTAGTATCCGCAAAAATATAAAGCCTGCACAGATACTATTTCTCAGTTAATGGGCTCAATACAAACGGCTTAGATCAGGTGGTTCCTTTCAATTCTTACCAAAAGCTGTCGTTACTAACTATTGTGAGATTTGAGAATAACTGGAATAAATCGGAAAGAGTAAATTTACTGATAATCTAAAAAAGTATTAAATAAAAAAAAAGCTTATTTTAAAAGAAAGTACAGATGGTATACGAGTAGAAGTACTCCTTCTAAATTCGTAAGGTAATTGAAAAATTCGCAGTTAATTTAAAATTTTACCAGGTGATTGTTTTACTGCTTTATTTTTTTTAATTACTTAAAATTCAATGCTTAATTCGACCTTGTAAGAATATTTAATTCACAGAAAAATGGACCAGTTCGGTTTTTCTTATTCTGAAATTATTTGAAAAACAAAAACAAAAACGAAACGCTTGTTTCTGTTACTTTGGTCTAAGAAATGTACTTTAATTTTTTTAAATCACACTGAAACTAAACGATAGGAGTCGCTCATTATAAGAAGATAAACTTATTCTGTTAACACTAGTCTTAAAAATGATTCAACCTTAAAAAGATTCTTGTTAACAATAGACTTCAAAATGATTCAAATTAAATCGGATACCTGTTATCAATATTTCCATGCGGATTCTAAAAGAGAGTTTTGCACTTTCCTTTGACCAGCTTTGGATATTGATTTGAAATAAATTATCTACTCTGAAATGTTGTTTTACTTTAGGTGTTCTTTTGGTATTATGTCATATTTTTAAAGACCACAATTCAGCATTTCTTATATATATACAGTGGCTCAAAAAATTGAGAGTACACCTTACTTTTACTTGATAAATCCGACTTCAATATAAATAACACATTACCGGGAAGTGCAAACATGTTTTTATTTTTACACTTAACAAATGGTTTAATTTACAGTAAAAATAAAGAAAAATCAACGAAAAACTTCTAAGTTGAAAAGTTTTAGAAGCATTTTAAATAAACATACGCAGAATTTTGCCTCAAAAAATTGAGAATACACCAATGTAATTCTTGCAATATCTTGCATAGAAAGAACGTATCAGTATTTAGTTGCATATCTTTTGGATTTTATAATGGCTTCTAAACATCGTGGTACCGATTCGACCCATTTGTGGTGATATCTGAAGATTTTTTACCCCATTATTCTTGCACCATTTGTTTTAAAAGGGTCTTGTTTCTATTTTTGTGTTTTTGGATCACTGCTTCGAGTATGGCCCACTAATATTCAATGGCATTGATGTCGGGGTACTGTGGTGGTGTGTGTAACTGCTATTTACAATGAAAAAGACACCACACTTTGACGTTACGTGCATTTTTTTGGGGGGGTCGTTGTCCTACTGGAAAATGAAATTTCCATCTAAACCCAAATTTTTAGCAGATTCCTTTAGATTGCTGCGAAGTATATCCAAGTAAACCATGTAGTTAATAATGCCATCTATAAAATCAAATTTCCTACCTCGGATGAAGCCATGCAACCTCAAATCACGACGGAGTCACCATCATGTTTAATTGTAGGACATAAACTTTTTGGATCCAAAGCAGTATTAGGTTTTTTCTTACAGTACGATGGCTGTCACTGCCAAAAATGTTGTGTTTTCTTTCATTACTAAATATAGCTTTCTTACAAAGGCTATTGTCTTCAATTAATAAGTTTTTGCAAAATTCAAATGTTTTTTTCTGAATTTGCAGGCTGGCGAATGGTTTCTCTCTAACAATGTGACTTTTATATACAGCTTGTCTAGAGGCATTTCGCACAGTTTCAGCACTTACACTTCTGCCTATGATTTGAAAAGTGTCTGCAACAAGTTGGATGAACCATATGGTCGCAGCAATCTAAAGGTAAGTGTTAAAAATTTGAGTTTAGTTGAAAATTCCGTTTTCCAGCAGGACAACGACCCCAAACAGAATGAACATAACGTTAAAATATGGTGTCTTTTTCATTGTAAATAGCAATCACACACACCACCACAGTACTAAGACATCATTACCTTTGAATATCTGTGGGCCGCACTCGAAGCAGTGATCCAAAAACACAAAATTAGAAACCAAACCCATTTAAAACGAGTGGTGCAAGAAGAATGGAGTAAAATATCTTCAGATATCACCAAAAATGGGTCGAATCGGTACCACGACGTTTAGAGGCCATTATAAGAGCCAAAAGACATGCAATTAAATAGTGACACTTTGTTTCTATGCGTGATATTGCAAATATTTTATTGGTGTATTCTCAATTTTTTGAGGCAAAATTCTGCGTATATTTATTTCAAATGCTTCTAAAACTTTTCAATTTAGAAGGTTTTTGTTGATTTTTCTTTATTTTTACTCTAAATTATACCATTTGTTATATGTAAAAATAAAAACATGTTTGCACTTCCCAGTAATGTGTTATTTATATTGAAAGTCGGATTTATCAAGTAAAAATAAGGTGTACTCTCAATATTTTGAGCCACTGTATATAAATATTCAGTTAAAATCAAAAGCGAAATGTAGAATGGGCTATCCGAACCGGTAGTAATGCAGTAAAATTGATTGAAATTTATGAAAAGAATGCTGCCATTAACAGCAACTACTATTTGACAAAAAAAAAAAGAGCAATTTCGATGGAAGGAGCAATGGAAGGACAAAGAGCAATGTTTTAAAGGAAACTTTAATCATTTTCAATGTTATTACAGGAACTTCTGTAAAAGCTCCCGTCCGTTGTGCGTGTGCCACAATGTTTTGTGAGATCACCGGGACGAATGACAACCGCTATTCCTGAGGAAATATAAATGAATGTCTTTTCACGGCTCAGAGTGGTAGGGAGTTCCACTTTAATGATTTAAACTGAGAAAAATACTTTCCATTTACTCTCATCTTTATTTGGAAATGTGTATCTATTTTTCAATTATAAAGCCCATTTATGAACAAAAAACTTAAAATTTGCATAAATATTGATCAATCCAACTTAAAACATTCTCATATGCTACGACGTTTTGAAATACAACTTCAAATATCCATTTAATTAGTTTTTCAGCGATTTAGAAAATTCTTTCATTGTTTGATCTCAGATTCTCGACTTTGAAAGTAAAATATTCATCACATCATGGTCCGTATGGAAGAAATTGTCCTGACATTCACGTAATGTTGAATTTTGGAAAGACAGGATAAATTATTAAAAGATCTCAGCTTCTGTGTCGTCTTCATCATGTGACCTATAGTGTGTATTTCAAGAAAAAACTAATATGCTTGCATTTCCTTTGACTTTTTTTTATTTTCTTCATTTAAAGGGTATTGGAATTTAACTGATAAATTGCAACTACATGTGCAAAATGTTTCAATAAATCATATTATACATTTTAAAACATATTCCTTCTCTTGCTTTCGCTTAAAAACTTTGTGAAAAGAATTCAAATTTTCTTTCCTAAGATGTTTATTGAATACGTTCTACAATGTTGTACTGTTTCGAGATCGCTTTTCCAACTATTTTTTCAAACTCGTGAAGGTTATATAAAATGTTTCGCCTTATTAAAGGTAAAAGGAATATTATGAATGTAATGAGTGATTCTTTCGCATTGTGTTTCTATCATCCATGTTGTGTTCCATCTTACAAGGCAGCTAATATCCCTGTATCTATTCCTTAAAAGTGCTCAACACTATCGTTTCAGGAAGGCGAATAATGTACTCTCATACCATTGCTATTTTCTCGCTTGGTTATATAATGACTAAATATTTTTATCAGGAACTCATTTATAAATATCAGAATGATATATTGTGCGTATTTTCTGTAAAATTTACCATGGGGTAAACGTGACGAAAAAGGCTATGAAAGCGCACTATAGAATAATATGCTCAACTTTATATTTTGAACTTAAATTTTGTATTGATATATCAATCAAAATGCCCTTTTACCAAATTATAATTAGATTTTTAATTAAATTGTGTGAAATATTAGCGTTTTTCTACAATTATTTCAACGTATTTGCATAAAAACCTTTCTTAAGTGATTTTAAAATTTAAATAAATAGCATTTTAGTGATACTAATTTTATATTCGATCATTTTTTTAAAAATGATATAAGCAATATTTTCGGGTTTTTTTCCCTTTCTTTTTTTCTTTCTTTTTTTTTTACTTACATGATTTAAAATTTTAAAGTTGAGACTTAACAGCTTAGTAAGTGCATATTATTTGAGAAAATATCTTTATTACATTAGTTAAAACCAATTTAAAAAAATAAAATTTGTCGAAATGAACATCCTGAAACACCATGAGGTTAAGATATTTCTGGTAGGAGGTTTGAATCTCCTTTACTTAATTATAAGGGTTTAGATTTAAACTGTCACTTGCAAAATTAGTACTAGAGATAACAATATCACTCTTTATTAAGAAAGTTAGCTCCGCGGTTCTAAAGAAGTAAACATTGAAGTTTTTTCGCAATTCAAAGCGATGAACAAAATAAATAAATAAACTTTTCAATGATTTAAATTAAAAGGAAAATTTTCCAGTTCCTTTTTAAACCCTTCAACCACAAAGAGAGATCATAATTTTTATTATATATAAATTTTAAAAAAATTACCTATAATATTAATAAAGATAAAAAATTTAATAATTGCACAACTGGAAGCATAGCCTAAAACAATTTCATATAACAATGTTTCGGTGTAGAGATTCATATCTTATTGTAAAATTTTATTCTTTATGCACATGAAGGGGTTCCTAATGTCTCATGTTCTAACGATAGAAGATTGGATTTTTGAATAATAGATCCCATCCCCCCCACAGTGGGGTTTGTGCTTGCTAAATGCTTCGAAATTATAAATTTTGACTCTTGGACAGTGTAACTGCACTAAAGATGAAGCTGGTTATAGAAAGAATTCTGGGTTGGTGACGTCACACTTTACAATATTTTTCATTGTTGTAAAAAAAGAATTTAGATTCATGCATGTTACGAGGAGAGTTATCATATATTTTAAAGTGAAATATGATATTGTTGCATAGTTAAAATTTAATTTTAAGAAAATAAAATGCAGTGAAGCAAATATGAGAAATAAACTTCTTTCAGGTGAGATGGACGACCTTCAATCCTTTTCAATGTTATTACAGGAACTTCTGTAAAAGCTCCCGTCCGTTATGCGTGTGCCACAATGTTTTGTGAGATCACCGGGACGAATGACAATCGTTATTCCTGTGGAAATATAAATGGATGTCTTTTCACGGCTCAGAGTGGTAGTGTGTTCCACTTTAATGAATAAAAATGAGAAAAATACTTTCGATTTACTCTCATCTTTATTTGGAAATGCGTATCTATTTTTCAATTATAAAGCCCATTGATAAACAAAAAACTTAAAATTTACATAAATATTGACGAATCAAACTTAAAGCTTTCTCATATGCTACGACGTTTTGAAATACAAATTCAAATTGCCGTTTAATTAGTTTTTCAGCGATTTAGAAAATTCTTTCATTGTTTGTTCTCAGATTCTCGACTTTGAAAGTAAAATATTCATCACATCATGCTCCGTATGAAAGAAATTGTCCTGACTTTCACGTAATATTGAATTTTGGGAAGACAGGATAAATTATTAAAAGGTCTCAGCTTCTGTATCGTCTTCGTCATGTGACCTATATGATTGTATTTCAAGAAAAAACCAATATGCTTGCATTTACTTTTATTTTTTTTCTTTGGTTTTCTTCATTCAAAGGGTCATGGAATTTAACTGATAAATTGCAACTACATATGCAAACTATTTAAATAAAATATATTATACATTTTTAAACATATTCATTTTCTTGCTTTTGTTTTAAAACTTTGTTTGTGAAAAGAATTGAAATTTTCTTTCCTAAGATGTTTATTGAATGCGTTCTACAATGTTGTATTGTTTCGAGATCGCTTTTCCAACTATTTTTTCAAACTCGTGAAGGTTACATAAAATTTTTCGCCTTATTAAAAGTAAAAGGAATATTATGATATCTAATGAGTGATTCTTTTGCATTGTCTTTCGATCATTCATGTTGTGGTCCATCTTACAGGGCAGCAAATAGGCTTCGAAATTATAAAGTTTGACTCTTGGACAGTGTAACTGCACTAAAGATGAGGCTGGTTATAGAAAGAATCCTGGGTTGGTGACGTCACACTTTACAATATTTTTCATTGTTGTAAAAAAAGAATTTAGATTCAAGCATGTTGCGAGGAGAGTTATCATATTTTTAAAGTGAAAAATGCTATTGTTGCATAGTTAAAATTGTATTTTAAGAAAATAAAGCGCAGTGAAGCAAATATAACAAATATATTTCTCTCAGGTGAGGACTATTAACTCACTAAAATGTAGAAAAGGGCAATTTTTCTTCTTTTGAAATTATTTGAAAAGAAAAAAAAAGCATTCGCATGTTTCTGTTACTTCACTAGAACTAGAGTCTACTAAAGCTATTTAGAGTTTTTAAATGAAACGTGATCTAAACGCTAGAAATTGCTCATTATAAGTTGATATACTTATTCTGTTCTCAATAACTTTTAAAATAATGCGAAGGAGGACAATGTAGTGTGAACTATTATCAGACCAAGATAATTTTGGTGGAATATCCAAATCCCTTTATTTTATTATGAGAGTTCCTATTGAAATTGGGGTTTTCTAGATTATTGCCAAGTACAATGTTACCACTATTTGTGCTGAGAGTTGGCCAACATTTCTAAAGAAATACTCATTTTTAAAAATTTCGAACTACAAAATGGTAACCGAAAAAAGATCAATTCAGTAATTTAAATTGAAAAGAAAATTTTTGAGCTATTTTTTCTTACTTTAATCACACGAAAAGATGTACAGAGTGTCGAAAGATTCCGTAAAAACTTTAAAAATACGTAAAACCCGAAAACATTACCAAAATAAAAAATAATTTGCAGGTTTAGCATTGATTGGTGACAGAATTTTTTTTTAAGATTAGAAAAAAATTCGAAAATTAACCGACAGATGGCGCTGATATGAACTTCTTAGTTAAATGTATGTAAATGAGACAAGAAATACTTACGCTCTTGATCCATTCCAGAACCAGTTCTTCATTATTTATGCGAACAATTATGCTGAGTAGAAAAGGTAAAGCTTTGTTGCCGAAGCTGTTTTACATGAACCAGGAATGAGGAACTGCTGCACTGCGTAAATTCAGACTTCAGAAATATATGAAGACTGGTAAGGGGCCTTTAACAGTGACAGGCCTCTTTATAGCTTGTTCAACGATTTGTGGAAACTAGATGGCTGGAGGATAATGTAAGGTCTGCACAACCAAATCTAAGGCAAACATGTTCAGCACGCGTTGAAGCCGAAATTGAAACCTTAGTGTCCGAAACTAATTGTGGAAATGTCGTTTAAATGTGGAACACAATTGTTAAAATAAATGATAAGTAACATTATTTTTATTATTTGACTGTCTTTTCTTTCAATTATGCACAAATCGCCACCTATAGCGGTTTTTTGAATTATTATTCTTTTTCCTACCTTAACAAAGTCCCTTGAATAATCGATGATATAGCTGCAAACAATTTTTTATTCTGCTTAATTTTCAGGGTTTTATAAATTTTTAATACTTTTACGAATTTTTTTGCGCACCTTTGTACATATATTTATTATATATTATTTTTCCAATTTGCTCCATTACATATTTAAAATGCAAAAACTTCTTAAGCTATTTAGCTTGAGGACAAATTTAAAATGTTTTCATAACACAAAATTCCGATGAACAGATGCCCGCACGAATCTTCTGTACATTTATTACAGGAACTTCTATACAAGCTCCTGTTTGGTACATAGTCAGTAGTCCAAATAGTGTATCTATCTGAAAGAGTGACATTTGTTGTTCCTGAAGACATATAAATTGATTGTAGGTAGGTGGTAGGTCTAGTTCTGAAAGTGGTAGGGTGTTCTGATTTAATAAATAAAATTGAAAAAAAAAGTTTCAATTATTCTCTTTTTCATAAAATTAGAAATATGTGACTATTTTTAAATTATAGAGCTATTTAAACATCAAATTATTTAATATATTATAATCAAACTCAAAACTTTATCATATGTTCTTTATTTTTTGAAGTACTAATTCAAGTTTCCATCATATTATTTTTTCAATGAATCAGAGATTTCTTTCAGTATTTATCGTCAAATCCTTGGCATTAGAAACCAAATAATCTCAACATCAGACTGCGTATTGTTTACATATGTTGAAGAAATTATTCTGACTTTCACATAGTGTTGAATTTTGAAAAGTGAGGACCAATTATTATAAATCCCCCGCTTCATTGTCGTCTTCATCATGTGAAACACAGTGTGTGTTTCAAGGGAAGAAACAGGAGTTGAATTTCCTCCTATTCCTTTCATACCTACATAGAAGATAATGAAGAACTTTAAACTCTTCAGGGCAAATACTCAAGTTAAAAAGAATTAATGAGGAATTCAGACAGAAAGTGAGCAGATTTGAATAAAATATTTGAGGAGATCTCCATTATTGTAAATTTGCTCGAATTCTTTCACATTTAAATATCAAAAATTAAGTTCAGGTATCATTCTCGTCATTTCAATATAAACTCAAAGTTAAGAGGTTCTTTTCCTCTTTCCGAATTGCCTTTTTAGTTTTATTTCGAAACAAGACAAAAAAATATTTGGATCATGCCAAATTCTGTGCTTGAAAGCATTGAGCATGCTTATGTTTCTGTATTTACAATTAATGAACAGCGTAGCGAGTTAAAAATGTGAAATTTCAATGCTTGGTGGTTTTATTATAGTGGCTCAATGTAGTGGTTTCGTTTCAAAAAGCCGCATGATTGGCTATATCTGTTATGTCATGCCAGTAGTTCAGAAGTTTAAAAGCTGAAAAACAATTATTGCACTAATTATTTGTTATTTATCTTTTAATCTAAAAGGCAAAGAAAAATTGAATTCTACAACAATTTTCCGCTTGAAATTTGTATCATCTTGAAAGGTAGCGGGACATTTCTAAAGAAATAAACATTGCAATCTTTTCGCAATTCCAAGCGGTACAGAAAAAAAAAGAAAAACGATTCAAATTCAAAGAAAACTGTTCAAGTTATTTTTTCTTACTTCAATCATGCAAAGATATATATATGTGGGTGTGATGGGTTTTAATGCATTAGTCCACTTGAATTAGCTTAATCTTTTTATTCTTGATTAACAAATGATGATTCTGATGAATTTTACAAATGAGAATTCAATGATGAAGGAATTTATATTACATGAAGATGGACAGTTGATGTTGTTTAAAGGATCTTTCCCACCTTCGCGTGGTTCACTGGCATTTGCAGAGGAATTCTTCAACGCAAGAGTTCCAGTTTCGGCCCTTTCTCAGAGTATCACGTCTTCTCGGTTTCCGGTCGCACCCTTCTCGGCGGACGTCCGTTCTCCCCCTCGTCTAGTGAACTCTAAACTCTGCCCTCCGACTGCTGGCTATCACCGGATGAACTTAGAGTGCCCTCTCGTGGATTTAATTTCCCATATATATATATATATATATATATATATATATATATATATATATATATATATATATATATATATATATATATATATATATATATATATATATATATATATATATATATATATATATATATATATATATATATATATATATACAAATTTGTTATATCGGGAATTGGAACTAAGCCAAAAAATATGCTAGAATATATTGATATTTTTGTGGATGGGAAAAAAATAAAATTTCTAAAAGATTCAGGAAGTGAACTTATAATTGTGAACAAATCATTTTTTCCTATCAAAAAAATAACGGGAAATATACAAATTAATACTTGTTTTGGAAATGAAATTTCGGCTCAAACTGCAACATTTTCATTTGTTTTTAATGAAGAATGTAAACCCGTTGAGAATGAGGCAGTTATAAGTGATCAATTAGTAATGGAGGGAATTTTCCCACCAAAATGTCTGAGTCTTATTCAGAATAATGAATTGGTAAGCACCGAAAATAAACAGGTAGATGCATTGAGCAGGAATGCAGTGTGCATGGTCACCCGTTCCCAAAGCAAAATTACATCTAAGATCGCAACTGCACAAGAAGCTGACGAACGTATGCAATTGCTGAAAACTCTGGTCGAGAAAGAACTCAAAGATGATTACCATATAAAAGAAAATGTCTTGTACGTACAGGTGGATGGACGTGAACTCATCGTTATACCGGAAACGATGGAACTAGAGGTCATTCACGGGACAGGTGTGAAGATGCGAAACAAAACGGACCTAAGAATCAAAGAAATCCTAGATCAAGAATTCTTGCACGCCATGATTCAAGAAAAAGAAACAATTCGTGAGGAGGCCAAAGCAAATATCTTCAAAATTCAAGAAGAGAACCGACGGCAATATAATAAACATCGTAGAATTGCCCCAATCTATAAAATAAACGACTTGGTAGCTATTAAAAGAACACAGTTAGGAGGAGGTCTGAAGCTAAGACCTAAGTTTCTTGGACCTTACAAAGTGGTCTAGATAAAGCCACATGATCGTTACGACGTAGCAAAAGTAGGATCTCATGAAGGGCCTGAGGCAACTTCCACTTCAGCTGATCACATGAAGCCCTGGACTGATGCAATTGCAAATTGAGATCAATACATTTCTTTTTTTCATCATCACCCTTTTTTGTTTTTTTTATTTCTATCCTTTGTCTTCAATGTCCTCTCTGTTTTTTTTCCCTTCATTTGTGTGTTTCAGAGTTCGGAGGACCTCACATGTCGATGGCCGAGCGATGTGGTAAATTAACTCCACGAGAGGGCACTCTGAGTTCATCCGGTGATAGCCAGCAGTCGGAGGGCAGAGTTTAGAGTTCACTAGACGAGGGGGAGAACGGACGTCCGCCGAGAAGGGTGCGACCGGAAACCGAGAAGACGTGATACTCTGAGAAAGGGCCGAAACTGGAACTCTTGCGTTGAAGAATTCCTCTGCAAATGCCAGTGAACCACGCGAAGGTGGGAAAGATCCTTTAAACAACATCAACTGTCCATCTTCATGCAATATAAATTCCTTCATCATTGAATTCTCATTTGTAAAATTCATCAGAATCATCATTTGTTAATCAAGAATAAAAAGATTAAGCTAATTCAAGTGGACTGATGCATTAAAACCCATCACACCCAATACCATGGGGGCTCGAAGCCGGTGAACAGCAAATTTTAAAAGGTACTGTGCTGCTTCTGTTTTATATTTAGTCTTTCATATTTCTTCAAAATGAGTATCTTGAATAATTTAAAGAAATGTGATTTAAAAATACTTGCCGAAGAACTTGGTGAAACTGTGTCAGAAAAAGCTAAAATTTTGGATATATATATATATATATATATATATATATATATATATATATATATATATATATATATATATATATATATATATATATATATATACATATATATATATATATATAAATATAATTACGTATTATATTACTACTAGGGATTGCAATAAAGCTATTTTGAGCCATTTTACAATTTCGTAATACCGGTATTCACAAGTTTAAATACCGGTTTTTCGGAATTTACTAGAAATTTTTTAAATTGTCTCCACTATGTTCAGGGATCGCCAAAGCAAAATAGTATACGTTTTTATTTTCATGTCTCCCTAACTGGCGAAATTAATTAGCTAATTAATGGCTTAATTAATTGCTTAAATCTTAATTAGCGAAACATGAATTATCCCTGAAAGAAGATATTGCATCCATAACGACTAATGAAGCAACAGTTATGAAAAAATTTGGAAAGGTGATTGGTACAAATCAGCAATTGTGCTATACTCATGGAATTTAATTAAGAGTAACAGATGTATTATACCAAAAAAATAAAGAACAGAAGAATCCAAATATTGTGGATATACAAACTTCGGATTCCGACATTTAAGAGAGTAAGAGTGAGAGTGATATTGACAATGAAGATAATGACAATGAAATTGTGGAAGTTGATATTGCTGATGAGGATGAAATATTAACCCATCAAGAATTGCTTCCTATAATTTATAAAGTTCCAGAAATTGTTAAGATATTTAAACTTTCCCCTACAAAAAAGGCCATATTACAAAAATATATACTAACTGAAAATAAAACAGAATATATGGTAATAATAGATTCTAAGACACGTTGGAACAGTTTACTCCTAATGATGGAACGGTTTTTGAAATTTAGAAATCCAATCCAAAAAGCAATTATCGACTTAAACCTGCAAATTTATTTTTCAGATAATGAATTCGACTTAATATCCAGTACTATATCAGCTCTACTTCCAATAAAACTGACTATAGAGGCATTATGTCGGAAACATTTTGATTTATTAACAGCTAATGCAACAATAAATTTCATGTTGGAATCATGAAAGAACAGCACACATCACTATCTGAAGAATTATATATTACATTGAAAAATCGCACAGAAGAAAGGCATACCGAAATAGAAAATGTCTTATGGTATTTACATAATTATAATGATTTTAAAAATGAAAATGAAAAAGAAGAAAAGAAAATAATCAATTCAAATCTGATTAAGTTTATAGTAAATTTTCTTACAATTTTTCACCCACAAACCTATCCACATTCAGAAGAATTCGGTTCAGTTATCGAAGATTATGATGACGCTAATGTCGATAGTGAAAAGGAATTGTCTCTTGAACAAAAATTAGAATTAGTGATAAATAAAAAAAAAATTCAACGAACCAAAATACAATACAGAAATCAGCTATATACAAAACCATCCGACGAGAAATTGATTTATTTGAAGATGAGGGATTTAGAGGTAAATACTTGGAAAAAGTATATCGCGTATTGCTAACAGTATCACCAACTAGCGTAGATGCCGAAAGAGCGTTTTCGACAACTAGTAATTTTTACACGAAATTACTTTTTTTTAAGATCACATTTCAAAAAATTGTAATAGTACCACAGACTGAATGGTGATATTTACACTTTTTTTGTGATTTAAATAATTAGGTTGTTCCGTTACTTTTTTGTGATTCTTTATATACTGTTATAATTTATAAGTTCCATATTATTTTTTCTGAAATTTACACTCTCTTCTAAAACTGGCAAATAAAACAAAGAAACACCTTGTTTTCTTTCCTTTTCTAAAATTTCTAAGATCTAAAAAATGACGAATATACCGGTTCGGTATTTAATACCGGCATTAAGATCAAAAAAATACCGAATACCGGTATTGAAATTTTGGTCCGGTATTGCAAGCTGTAATTACTACGTATGTTTTAAAAAAAATTAGAGTATAAAGATCTTATATTTATAAAGAAAAAAATTATTAAGTATTCGACAAATAGCTTAAGTCATTTTCGTATCACAATGATTATACCTACTGACGCAAATCTTATTATAAATTTCTGTTCATTCTGTGCATGAAGGGGTTCTTTAATTGTAGTGTTCTAAAAACAGAATCGCTTCTTTGTGAATAGAATATCCACCTCAAAGATTTAGAGTTTTCTAATTGCAAAGAAATAGTTCCTTTTGAGTCTTGAGCAGTGTAGCTCTATTAAATATGGGGCTAATTTAAAAAAAAAATCGTTACATTGTTTTTCATTATTTTAATAGAGGATTTACATTCGCGCATGCTACAAGGAGAGTGATGTTAGTTTTAAAGTGACCGATACCAGTGTTGCATTGTTAAAATTGAATTTTAAGAAAATTTAACGAAGCAAATATAGTAAATATAAATCACTTGAGTGAAAATGGAGAACTGACTGAATTGTGGAAAAGGGGAATTTTTTTTTTTATTTTGAAATTATTTGAAAAGGAAAACAAAGCAGGCGCATGTTTCTGTTACTCCACTAGAAATCGAATCTCATAAAAGTATGTATAGGTTTTCATTGAAACGTGATCCAAATGCGAGAAATAACTCCTTATAAGTTGATGTACTTATACTGCTCTCACGAACCTTAAAAAATTTGCCAAACTAAATTGCATACTTCTTATCATCATTTATCTGCGTGTTCTAGAAGATAATTTTGCGCCTAATTTCGGATATTGAATTGAAATAACTTCTCTACTCTGTAAAAATTCTGAACAAGACTTTTTAAATTTATTTCATACTAGCCGCCTTTGGCGACCAGCCGGTTCGCCAATCTTAATGTTCGTTAAAATTTTAATAATTAAATATTTTATACAATTTCTACTTTAATAGCTTCTTCATCAAAATATTTTAAAACTTCAAATTTTGATTGTCATATAATTCATTCATAATATTATAAAGGCCTTCAGTCATAACGTAATATGTATCTCTCATTTTCTGTTAGCACCCGTAGAATTTATGCTTTAAATTAAAGTGTAAAGAATTAATCTTCAATTAATATAATAATATTTTTTACTGAAACAAAGCATTTTTTTTTTATAATCTGATTACTGAAAATAGAGCCACTCAGCGTTTAAACTTTATGGTCACTAAAGAATATCTTTTTAAATTTATGTAATATCTCAAGAGTTTGTCAACAAAATTTTCTTAGATTCATGAGCAGATCGATTCATTAACAATGTTTAAATTTAAATGCATCAAACACTAAGAAAATAAAACGAATCGTTTAAAATAAACGGTTGAAAACTGGTTTTAAAAAAACTACTTAAAAACCGATGTACTTAAAACTATAAGCGTATACAAAAAAATATATAACTAACATAAATACAATTTACTTACAAAAGCATGCGACTAACTCAAAAATAATTTAAATCATCCATTGATAACGGTTCTCATGGTAACAATCAGATCAGAATGCGCATGCGTGAATTTTCTTCCCCAATTACGTAACGCAAATACGTGATTTTTTCTACGCCAGTTGGGGTAACGCTATGCGAATTAGAAATTTTTAATTTCCTTTATTCTGTTTTATTTTAATTCAAAAGTACTTCAGAATGAATCTGAAAGATCGATTAATTAACAATGTTTAATTTTAAATGCATCAAACATTAAGAAAATAAACAGAATCGATTGAAATAATCCGCCTGAAAAATTTTAACCCTAGCCTCATTAGAGTTGGGAGAAAAAAAAATTGAAGCCTTTCTCATTTGGCGGTGGGGAAAATGGAAGATTTTTTTGGCGGGAAAGTTAGTTTTTAATTAATAATTAAAATTCTAATTAAAAATTCGAAAAAAGGAACCCCAGGTGCACATTCCCAACCTCCAAGGTATACATTTACCAAATTTGGTAGCTGTAGGTCAAACGGTCTGGCCTGTAGAGCGCCAACACACACACATTGAGCTTTATTATAAGTATAGATTTACGAATATCAGAATTTCCTATTTTTCCCTGTCTTCAGAACTTTACTCAGGACAAAGTTATGTAGACATTCTGATCCAGACATAATGACATACAACACAGGTTTGCTCAGAAAATACTGCTATAAATAGTCGCTCTCATATAAGTAGTAGAAATAAAAATGGTAATTTCAATAGCCCATCGGAATTCTTCTTTCAGCACATTACAAGAACTTACATAAGAGCTCTCGTTTGGTTTATTATCATCACGTCCAGGTTTCTAGATCACCGGTAAGAATGAAAATCTATATTCCAGACGAAATATAAATAGATGTCTTTTCACGATTGAAAGTGGTTATTTGTTTCGATTAAATAAATATAATGGAGAAAAACACTTTTGATTTACTTTCATCCTCATACAGCTGGAAATGTGTAAATATTTTTCAATTATGTAGCCTTTTAAATATTAACATCTTAAAACTAATATAAATATTGACGAATCATGGTTAAAACTTTATCATATGCACCAAGATTTTGATATAGAGCATATGATACAAATTCAAATTCATATGTTCTCTAATATCTTTATATAAAAATTCAAATTTCTATTTAATTTTTTTTCAATGAAACAGAGAAATCTTTCAATGTTTATCGTCGGATTCCCGATATTAGATACGAAATATTCAACACATGAGGTAGCGTGCTGTTGCGTATATGGGGGAAATCGTTCTGACTTAATACGTAATGTTGAATTATGGAAAGTTAGAATCAATAATTGAAAAGTCGCCGCTGCGGTGTCTTCTTCATCATGTGATTTACAGTGTTTGTTTCAAGTGAAAATAAAAAGATGAAAGCATTTTCTTCGATTCTTTTCACGGATGCGTAGAAGACAGTCTAGAACTCTAAGCTCTTGAGGTAAATATTCAGCTTAAAGAAATTTAAAGAGCAATTCGGATAGAAAGTGCGAAGAGCCATATTAATTCATATAAGAGATATCCGTGGATGTAATTTAGCTCGCACCTTCCATCACTTTTCGAAATTCAAAATCAAGTTCAAATATCATTCTCATTATTTGGTAATGTTCTAAATTCCAAGATTACATTCTACCTCCCTAATAGTATTATTCGTTTTAATTCGAAATAAAACAAAAAGCTAAAAATCGTGCAAATTATCATCCTAAAATGGTTACGCATCTTTATTCTGTATATAAAATTAGTTGCAAACGCAACGGGTCGATGGTATGAAGTTTCAATTCTCGATGGCTTGATCAAAGTGGCATTTTAAGAGTGCTGTTTCGTTTAAAGAAGCCATGTGATTGACTGTATTTTGTCTGTCTAATCATGCCAAGAGTTAAGAAGTATAATAGCAGAAAAACAAAAAACAATTAATTAATGCATTAATTATTTGTTCTTTACCTTTTAATCAAAAATTCAGAGAAAAGTTGAGTTTTATAACGAATTTTCAAATGGCATAAGCCTTTTTCTAAAGTGCGTAATATCTTCTCAATACTCTAAGATGAAAATAAGTAAAACAAATACTCCATGCTGTGATGATAAAGTGAACATTACTTCCAATTTCATTTCAAGCTTCCTTCATTGAATTTATATGATAAATTGCATACCGCTATAAATAGTCACTGTTATATAAGAAATAGAAAAAGAAATAGCAACTTGAATAAACAATAAGGATTCTTCTTTAACTATACTACAAGATCTTCTAGAGAAGCTCTCGTTTAGTATATTGTCTTCATGTCCATGTTTTCGTTTCACCGGGAGGAGAGACAATCGTCATTCCTGAGAAAATATAAATTAATGTCTTTTCACAGCTGAAAGTGGTAGGGAGTTCCAATTTAATGAATAAATCGGAGAAAAATATTATCGCTTCACTCTCATCTTCATAAAACTAGAAATGTGTAAATATTTCACAATTATATAGCCTTTTAAATATTAAAATCTTAAAACTAATATAAATATGGACGAATGATGGATAAAACATTATCATATGCTCTAATGTTTGTTATATTAATTCAAATTTCCATTCAATTATTTTTTAAATGAATCAGAGAAATCTTTCATTGTTTGTAATCTGATTCTCGATATTAGATACGAAATATTCACCGCATCAGGTTGCGTATTGAAAATGCTGACCTTAAATTTTTGGCATTTATTTCATACTTTTAAGGATCACAATTAATTATTTTAATGTTTACGTTTCTTTTTTATTCAAATTATTTAATAAAAATTAAGGGGAAAAGTAAAGCGGACTTCTGATCAGGAGGTAAAGTTGTACAACAGAATGAGATTAATTATAAAAATAATACAATTAGTATATGTGACTACTAAATAAATAGAGAGGGAAAATTAGCCTTCAGCGAAAAAGCACGAGCATTCTTTCGTTTAATTACTGGACTTCTTTCAGAAGCTCCTCATTGTTAGATAGTTTCTGAAGTCATTTCAGTAATTCACCGGGAATAACAATCCTCGTTATTCCTGAGGAATTATAAATTGATGTCTTTTCCCGGCTGAAAGTGGTAGGGAGTTCCGATTAAATGAATAAAAGTCAGAAAAATACAGCGTTAGCAAGAAATAAGTTACCCACTTCAGAGAACTCTAAAACGCGTTCTATTGGTCCAAATAAGATAAAATTTGATTTACAGATTATTCAGATAATGCTCTTTACATTTATTAACTAACAAAAATTTCGTACAAAAATTCACCAATAGACGGCGCTGTAAAAGATATGAATTTATTTATATATATTGAAAATGTAAAACACAATTTGCGTTACAGCGCATATCTATTATCACTTTTCTTTGAACAAAAAGAAGGTGGATTCTGCACGAATATTAGTTTCTTCTCTGTTCGGCATGCTTACGCTGCAAGAAAAACGCTCCTGGTGAAATTTTCCTACCAGAACGAACAAAACTCCGTTGCCTTTCGTCGTATGAAGCAGATACAAAGAGATCTGATGTCTCCAGGTTCCCTACGCAAGATGATTCGGAAATTTGAAAAAAAAATTGGGTAACTTAGCATTCTTTCAGGTAGGGAACGAAAAAAAAATCCGTTCTTTCAACGTCGAAAATGTTGCGACCACGCTCTTTGAAGCCAACTGTCCGCCGATGCATAATAGTGTGAGTTTCTAAGTTCTTTCACGTATTCCGGATATACCTTATTCAACTGTTCGAAAAATCAGATGGCAGATTTTGCATTTTTATCCATACAAAATCAAGTCTGTGCACCTGTTGGAAGACGCGGAAATAGAGGTCCGTAAAACTTTTCCACTTCTGTTGCTTGCTCGAATGGTGGTTGATTCAACTTGACCATGGACTATTTTGTGGAGTGATGAGGTTCACTTTTGCCTCAATCGGCAAGTAAAAACCCACAACTATCAAATTTGGGCAGATGAAAACCGTCACGTTATCCAGGAACAAAATTCATACTGAAAAAGTGACAATATGGTGTGATTTTACAGCTATCTTTATCATTGGAAAGTATTTCTTTGAAGAGATAACTTGAAATGGAATCCAAACCTGTTCCGTTACAGGACAACGGCACCATGATATTCTGAGAGATTTTGTATTTCCAACTCTCCTACAGAGTGGATGCTTTCAAGACAGCATTTTCATACAGGATGGTGCATGAAATTGATTGTCCAGTATATATTGATTGTCCGGTAAAGCGATTGTTAATATAGCATTTCATAGAAGCACGACTAATCAGCCGTCATTTTCCAATAGCATGGCCTCCTAACTACAAGGACATAACCCCTTTTTGGGGGGTAACTTGAAGGCCAATATCTGCCTTCAAATGCCATCATCTCTACCTGATCTGAAGGATAACATTCGGCGCCATATTCTTAATATTCGGGCAGTCTCACTCCAGGCATATACAGAAAATACGGTTCTCCAACTGGAACATATTGTTTAAAATAAAGGAGGACATATTCAGCAATTTTAATTTTACTTTATTTAACAATTATAAACAATATTAATTGGCTTTATGCGTAATAAAACTCCAAGTAACGGTGAATTTTTGTATTAATTTTTTATATTTAATAAATGTAAAGCGCATCATCTGAATAATCTGTAGTTCTAAGCTGATCTCATGTAGATCAATAGAACGCATTTTAGAGCCGTGTGAATAGAGTAAATTATTTCTTGCTAACTCTGTATTTTTCTCACTTTTACTCTCATCTTCAAAAGAAAGGAAATGGGTCAATATTTTTTAATTATAATGCGTTTTAAAAATCAAAATTTAAAAAAATGTAACATATTGACGAATCAAGCTTAATTATCTTAATGCGATATTTAAAAAAAATTACATTTCAATAAAATTATTGTTTCAATGAATCAAAGAATTCTTAGAGACAGTAAACAAGGAAGGAAAAGCTAAAGTTTATTTTGAAGTGAAAGAAGAGAGGCGAGCAAAAAAAAAATATTCACACTATTGAAGATGGAATTAGAGTTAATGGAAACTGAAATCTAATTTAATTTAAAATGGTACACATCGAGATATATCAACTGACAAATTTGCTTGAATTTTTTTGAGGTAGGCGTAGTGTGGTTTGAGAGAGAGAGAGCCATTTAACCTTGTAAAACATGAATATATGTGTTTATCTGATTCATCTGTGAAACACTGCTTCTTTCCAATTGTGTGGAAAAGAAGAGATTTCTTTGGGAGGTTCTTCATCTAAATCAATGAGCGTATTTATATATCAAGTAAAAGTGACAGGGATTCTTGAAAATCGGCTTTGTTTGGTTTGGGTCTTTTTGTTGATGCCGGAAGTCCCAAAAATTGAGAATTACAAATAAATGCGATTCAAAGAATATACTTTAATATTAGAATTTTTCGCGAAATAGAATGGTTTATATACCTACCAGTGAAAAGTTAAACATGTCCACAATAATTTTTCATTGATGTTTATAGATTCTTTCATTCGTTAAATAACCAGAGGAAAAAGATCAGCTCATTGGTTTTAGAGTGATAACTGACCACCCGAAATTAGAAACACATCACGATGAAAAATACCAGCTTATATATATAAGCAATACAAACGGAGGCAGAAAATTAAAATTTATATCAAATACCACAAGGATTACAAAATATGCAACGTACAGTTTCAGTAGTTGGCAATCGTTTTTATTTGCGTAGTATGCGTCGCTGAACAATTATTAATTTAATACATGAATTTCTATTGAAATTCCAGTTTCTATATTCTATTTTCGGGCAACTAAATTTTTTTTCCGAGTTAAGCAAAAATTGCTATTCCCGGGAAATATAAATTCGTCTCTTTTTAAGGCTGAAAGTGGTAGGTTTCTCAGATATAAGGAATAAAACTGAAAAAAAAATATTTTTTCAATTTACTCTAATGCCCATACATCTGGAAACGATTGTAACGTTTTATCTATTTTTTTTTTACTGTATAGACTTTTGAAGACAAAAATCATAAAATTAATATAAATATTGACGTATCAAATCTAAACTTTTATCATATGCCATGGCATTTTTAAATAGAAATTCAAATTTTCATTAAATTACATTTTTCAATGAATCAAATAATTCCTTTATTGTTTTTCGTCAGATTCTTGATATTGGATAGAAACATTTAGCACATCAGGTTGCGTGTTATTTATATCTTTGGAAGAAAATGTTCTGATTTTTCCGTTCTGATAAATTTTGGAAAGTGATGCTGAATTAGTAAAAGATGGTAACTTCGTGTGGTCTTTGTCTATAGTATGTGTTTCAAGAGAAAGAATTGATATAGTTTAGCATAAAGAAACAATATGATTGGCTGTATTTTGTTTGTCTAATCGTGCCGGGAATAAAGAAGCATAAACACAAAATTCAAAACAAAAATAAAATATTAAAATTATCTTTACTAAAACTTCCAGAAATGTTTTCAAGATGAATCTTGGCTATGGGGCTTTTTATCTCAATATTGTTTTCGCTGCATCTGGAAAAATGTGCAGTTAATCTTTAGAGCAGTTAGACAATTTGACTGAGCTGATATTGTGGATCAAAATTCACTTATTTTTCTCACTTTTACTCTCATCTTCCAAATCAGGGAATGGGGTCAATAATATTTAATTATAATGCGTTTTAAAAATCAAAATCTTAAAAAAAAGTAAACACATTGACGAATCAAGCTTAATTATCTTATTGCAATATTTAAAAAAAAATTTCAATAAAATTATTGTTTCAATGAATCAAAGAATTCTTAGAGAGAGTAAAAAAGAACAAAAAAGCTGGAGTTCACTTTGAAGTGAAAGAAAAAGAGGCAAATAAAAAAAATAATTCCAACTATTGAAGAATTAATTAGTAAACGGAAACTGAAATTTAATATAATTTGAAATGATACACATAGTGATATATCAACTGACAAATTTACTAGAATTGTTTTGAGGTAGACTTAATTGGTTTGAGGGAAAGAGACATTTTATCGTTGTAAAACATGAAAATATGTGTTTCATCTCTGAAGCACTGCTTCTTTTCAAATGAATTGTTTCTATAATATAGTGTGGAAAAGAAGAGATTTCTTTGGTAGGTTCTTGACCTGAATCAATGACTGTATTTATATATCAAGTAAAAGTGACCGAGATTCTTGAAATTCGGCTTTGTTTGCTTTGGGTCTTTTTGTAGATGTATTAAGTCCCTATATTTGAGGATTACAGATAAATGCGATTCAAAGGATATACTTGAATATTAGAATATTACGCGAAATGGTTTATATACCTTCCAGTGAAAAGTACAAACATTTCCCCAATAATTTTTCACTGATTTTTATAGATTCTTTCATTCGTTCAATGCCCAGAGGAAACAGATCAGCTGATTAGTTTTAGAGCGATAACTGAACAACGAAATTAGAAACACATAAATATGAAAAATACCAGCCTGCATGTATAAGCAGTACAAAATGATGCAGAAAATTGAAATTTATATCAGATACTACAAAGATTACAAAATATGCAAGATGAACATACAGTTTCACAAGCTGGAATTCGTTTTTGTTTCCATAGTGTGCGTCGTGGAATAAATATCCCAAAAGAAAATATTAGATTTAGTATCTGCAAATTATAACTGCAGCTAAGCCACTACATCTCAATTAATGGAACTAAAATAAACGGCATAAGCAAGAATTGTATTTTCTGTTGCAACCAAATATAATATACACTAATTATTTCGAGACTCGACACGAATGGAGTTTAGAAGGAAAGAGTAAACTTACTGATGATCTAAAATAACGATTAAATAAAAAAAAGCACAATTTTTAGTGGACGTAGAGATGTTACGCCAGTAGAATTAATAAGAATTGCTGTCAATCATTTATTTACACTAGATATTATTCTTTTTGGAGATAAAAATTAAGCTGGTTGTCCTCAAATTTACCTGCTAATGGTTTATCTCCTTTATTATTTAAATTAGTTAAGTCTGAAGACCTAATTTACTATAGTGAGAGTTGATAACTCAATAAAAAGTGGAAAAGTGCAATTTTCCATTTTAAATTTATTTGAAACGAAATACGTCTTACGATTCTGTCACTGCATTAGAACACCAGTCTGTTACAGATATTTAGTTTTAATTCAAACATGATCTAAAAGCTACAAATATCTCATTAAAAGTTGATATATAAATTATACGTCCAATAACTTTAAAAATATTACGAAATTATATCGCTTGCATGTTATCATTATTGACATATGTATTCTAGAAGGGAATTTTGGACTCACCTTAGAGCTTTAGATAATGTTTTGAAATATCTTCTCTACGCTGTTGAAAATGGTGACCTTAACTTCGGCTGTTTTTTTTTTTTTTTTTTTTTTCGCATTTATGTCATATTTTTAATGTTCAGAATTTCTTATTTTATTACTTCCTAATTAAAAAAAAACTTTCAGTGAAAATCAAAGAAGCAACGTAGAATGAACTTACGGAAACGGAGTTGGCGCTTTTGAAATGATTTAGATCTACTACGAAAATACAGGTCTTAATAATAATAATAACGATTTAAATAAACAGAAGCACAACACGCAAATTCAAGAGGCAATCATGAATTTTCGTTCAATTTATTACAGGAACTTCTATTGAAATTCCCGTTTGTAATTGTCCGTTGTCGATTAAGTAACTTTTTTCACCGGGTTAAGTAAAATCTGCCATTCCCGGGAAATATAAATACATGTCTTTTTAAGGCTGAAAGTGGTTGATTGCTCAGATATATTGAATAAAATTGAAAAAATAAAATATTTCAATTTAATCTCATGTCCATAGATTTTTAAACTATTGTAACGTTTGTATCTATTTTTTAAATATATAGACTTTTGGAGATAAAAATCTTAAAACTAATATAAATATTGACGTATCAAATGTAAAATTTTATCATATGCCATGACATTTTGAAACAGACATTCAAATTTTCTTTAAACTACATTTTCTAAATAAATCAAATAATTCCTTTATTTTTTATCGTCAGACACTCGATACTGTATACAAAACATTTACCACATCAGGTTGCGTGTTGTTTATATCTTTGGAAGAAATAGTTCTCTTAAATTTTGGAAAGTCATGCTGAATTAGTAAAAGATGGTAACTTCGTGTGGTCTTTGTCTATAGTATGTGTTTCAAGAGAAAGAATTGATATAGTTTAGCATAAAGAAACAATATGATTGGCTGTATTTTGTTTGTCTAATCGTGCCGGGAATAAAGAAGCATAAACACAAAATTCAAAAAAATCGGGTTTTCACTCGATTGAGAGCTGAGTTCTATGGTATTGAAAGAGAGTTGATATTAAAATTATCTATACTAAAACTTTCAGAAGTGTTTTCAGGATGAATCTTGGCTATGTTGGTTTTTATCTCAATATTGTTTTCGCTGCATCTGGAAAAATTTGCATTTAATCTTATAGAGCAGTTAGAGCATTTGATTGTGCTGATATTGTGGATCAAAACTCACTTATTTTTCTCACTTTTACTCTCATCTTCACTTTTACTTCATCTTAATTATCTTACTGCGATATTTAAAAAAATTAAATTTCAATAAAATTATTGTTTTAATGAATCAAAGAATTCTTAGAGAGAGTAAACAAGGAATGAAAAGCAAGAGTTCATTTTGAAGTGAAAGAAGAGACGCGAGTAAAAAAAATAATTCAAACTATTGAAGAAGGAATTAGAGTTAATGGAAACTGACAATTAATTTAATTTGAAATGGTACACATCGAGATATATAAACTGACAAATTTATTTGAATTTTTTTATGTAAACTTAGTGTGGTTTGAGAGAGAGAGAGAGAAATTTTATCGTTAAAAAGCATGAATATATGTGTTTATCTGATTCATCTGTGAAGCACTGCATGTTTCCAATTGAATTGTTTCTATAGTAAAATGTGGAAAAGAAGAGATTTCTTTGGTAGGTTCTTGATCTAAATCGATGACTGTATTTATATATCAAATAAAAGTGACCGAGATTCTGGAAATTCGGCTTTGTTTGCTTTGGGTCTTTTTGTTGATGCAGGAAGTCCCAAAATTTGAGGATTACAGATAAATGCTATTCAAAGGATATACTTGAATGTTAGAATATTACGCGAAATGGAATGGTTTGTATACCTTCCAGTGAAAAGTACAAACATGTCCCCAATAATTTTTCATCGATGGGTTTAGATTCTTTCATTCGTTCAATGCCCAGAGGAAACAGATCAGCTGATTGGTTTTAGAGCGATATCTGATCACCCGAAATTAGAAACACATCACGATGAAAAATACCAACCTACATGTATAAGCAGTACAAAAGGAGGTAGAAAATTGAAATTTAAATCAAATACTACAAGAATTACAAAATATGCAAAATCAGCATACAGTTTTACAAGCTGTGAAAATACGCCACCAAACATAAATGAAAAAGCATACTTCGCCAACACGCACTCGATTCCTTAAACTTGTTTACCGCTAGAATATCGATTCACCACGATTGTATAATATTTAAATTTTTTAAGTTAGATAATAAACAATTTATTGGTTTATAAAATGATGATGTATGCTACTTATATGGAAGAATGATGTCTATATATTTCTGTAATTACGCTTAGTTAGATGAGCTCTGCATTGCGACTGTTCTATAGATTATTTATTTTTATTCCTCTATTGCGAAATATACAAGGAACACTGAAAACACCAAACGTTAATAAAGTAATATTGTAAAAATTTAAATAATAGACAAAGAAATATTGTGACCACTAAAAGATGAAAATACATCTTTAAGAAATGAATTTACGAAATTCGGAAACAATTATAAGGTAGTGCGTCATTTTGTTCTCATCTTCATAAGTGCTATTAATTTGCCCTTATAAAATAACATTATTTTTGCTTTTTACGTATATGTTTGAGATTATGTTAAATAAATAATTATAGGATAAAAATATTTATTTTTTATTTCAACACACCAAGAGCAAATTAATAACATCTAGAACCGAGATCAATATAAATTTTTTATGAATATATGTTTTCTTTAAAAAAATATTATCGAATGATTCCAGGACAAGTTACGGTTCTACTTGCATATTGGGATTTCTTCTTTAACATCAAATATTAATTATTTGTCCGCTTGAGATGCATTAATGATTTCTCTTTCATTCTACAAGACACTTATTCGATGAAGCAGAATTTTCTGCTGAAAGAAAAAGTATTTGATTATTAATGAAAACTCTTAGAATTCTTGTTTTCAGAAAGCAAATTGTTGAGTCTGAACACCAATGCTGAAGAATGCCAAAGATGCCGAAATCTTCAAAAGTGCAATTATCAATAACATATTCCAGGTCCATCTTTTATTAATCTTTTGAAAACGGGAGATCAACACTCGAATAAACAGCAACTGAAAAGAACTCATCCTAAAATTATAAACAATAGTGCAGTCAAAGTTTCATTTTTGGGTTTTATGACAACGTTACGATGTATTAGAAATAAGTCAGTATTGCTTTATTTTATGATTGGGAAAGTTAAAGATATATTTCATTTTAAAATGAAAGAAAGGGGAAGAATAAATAGAAATAATTCAAAGAACTGAAGAATGAAATAGAGTTGATGAAAGCTCAGATTTAATATAATTAGAAAAGATACACTAAGTAATATATCAGCTGACAAAGTTATCTGAATTTTTTATTGAGTTATACTTCGTACGCTTTTAGAAGGAGGCGCTTTTCCATTGTAAAATGTAAATATTTGTGTTAATCTGATTTATATGTGAAAAAGTTCTGTTTTCCAATTGAATTATTTGTATGGTTCAATATGGCAAAGAAAAGATTTATTTTGGAAGTTACATGATCTAAGTCAATTACTACATTTATATATCAAGTTGAAGTGACCAACATTCCTGAAATTTTACTTTGTATGCAAACTATCTTTTTGTTGTTGTTGTTTGATGCAGGATGCCTCCAAATTTGAATGTCATAGATAAATGCTATCCGAAGAATGATCTTGAATATTTGAATTTTACATGAGATGGAATGATTTGAATAGCTTCTAATGAAAAGTGCGAACATGCCTATTAAGAGTTTTATTTGATATTTATAAATTCTTTTATTCATTTAATACCCAAAGTAATCAGCTCAGCTTTTTGGGTTTTAGCGATAACTGACTCTCCAGGAGGAATAGTACTCCATGGTGAAATATACCAGCTTATATATATATATATATATATATATATATATATATATATATGAAAGCTGCAGAGTATCAAAATTTATATTTAATACTGCAGAGATTACACAATTTTTCAAGATCGACATGATAAATACAGTTTTAAACACTGGCATTCGTTTTCATTTGTACATTGTGAGTTGTGGATCACTTATCATAATAGTAAATATTAGATATGGATCTTCAAAATATAACGGCGGCAAAGCCACTATGTCTCAATTAATCGTCCCAATATACAATAGTGGCCAAAATTGTGGATACGTTTGAAAATCGTTATGCTTTCTTTGTATTCTCACAGAAAATTCTTCATTTCACGAAATGGAAACTTTTATATATCACTTTAAAGAGAGCTTAATGCTGATTTCAATAAGCAAAAAGGAAAATGTATTGCAAAATTTTGTATTGCAAATATTGCAATATTCAAATATTTGCAAAACTAAAAAGTGATTCTTACTTTAATCTGAATAATAAAGGCAGTGACTAAATGGATTGTAATTTCTAACTTTTTTGACAAATCACTGTTCTGTTCTGGGGATTATTCAAATGTTAATTACTGCTAGCAGATGCGGAAATCATGCTTATAGAATAAGCAAATCATTATTGTATTTTTTCTGCATAAGGAAGACTGTCCATTATATGTAATCAAACTGTAAGTTAAAAATTTTGTTAAACTTTTTAATATACAGTTAGAATTTTCATAAATATTTTTAATATTTAGTCAAGAAGCAATGAAATCTAAAAAGAAGAATATATTGGATACACCTAGAAATAGAACTAATATTATTGTGTTACATGAGAGTGGTCTTTCCTATGGTGAAATTACAGGTGGGTGTTTTAGTGACTATTTCTGGAGTTCGAAAGTTTTGTTTACGATATCAGGAGACAAATTCAATAAAATATAAAGCAGGAAATGGCTTAAAAAGGCGCGTCACATCTTTTGATGAGAGAAGAATAAAATGACTATGCCTCCTAGACAGAACAGCGGCCATCAGAAGTCAATTGAATGATGCTGGAATTAATGTCAGTTCAAGAACAATCAGGAGAAGGTTATTAGGCATTATTATATGTTGGAATAAGAGGTAGAATTGAACGAAAAAATCCCTATGTCAAATTACATCAGCGTATAAATAGGAACACATTAAATGGACAAATGATTAGTGGTCGTATGTTATACGGAGTGATGAAACAAAGATATTGTTATTTTATATTGATGGCGAAAATATGATATAAATAGAATAGGGGCCCACATTCTGAATACAGTCAGGATTTAGGCGAAGAGCTACATACTGACTGCATTCAGGCAACCAAGAAGAACTTAGTTTGTGTTATGCTTTGTTCACGCATGTCAGCAGACGGCATTGGTATCCTTCATGTTATCGATGGGACATTAAATGCAAGAAAATACATATACAATATTCTAGATCCAAAAATTACACCTTCCATCAGTGATATCTTTCCCAACAACACATAATTTATTTTCAAACAGGATTTTGCTAGTTGCCACACAGCAAAAATAGCGAAAGAATATTTGAGTCCAAAGAGCATTGAATTGTTATCGTAGTTAGGAAACAGTTCTGACCTCAAAACTATTGTGAACTTATGGCACCGTTTGAAAACTCTTGTGGATAAAAAGAAGAGAGAATTAATTGAGGCTATAAGTGCTTCCTGGAATCATGCAATAACGAATGAAGATCTTAAAACTCTCGTCAACTCAATGAAACATCAGTGTGAAGCTGTAATAAAAAATAAAGGCTACCCAACAAAGTAGTGATAACTCACTGCAGTCATCAGCATCTAACGCATCTCAATAATTATTACCGCACAACTTTTTTGTTTTATAAATATTTGATTTTTCTTTTCGTATTGAAATCAACATTTAATTGTCTTTAAAATGATATCCAAGATTTTGCATTTTATGAAACATTGCATCTTCTATAAGCATGCATAGCTAGAAAACATAAAACTCTTCAAAAGGGTCCACAATTTTGGGCACATTTGTAAACAAGAGAGGAACTTTCTGTTCTTACCAAATATAATAGATACTAACTATTTCGAGATTTGAGACTAACCGACGTTAGTAGAAAAAAGTAAATTTAATGGCAATCTAAAAAATAAAAAAAAATCTTTATTAGGGGAAGTACAGATGTTACATCAGTAGAATTACTTCTTCTAAATACTATTTAGTATAGGTGTTATTGCACTCAACCAGTAACACTAGATTTTATTCCATTTGTTGATCAAAACAAAGCTAGTTTTCCTCTAATTATTTCCTGATGATTTTCTCCCTTATTTTCTTAAATTACGTAGGCTTGAGGACTTTATTCGCTCAAGTGAGAATCTGCAACTCATTAAAATAGGGAAAAAAGCAATTTTTCTTATTTTAGAATTATTTGAAAGGAAACAAACAAACAAACGCATGTTTCTTTCACTTCGCTAGAAATCCAGTCTCATTAAGATATTTACAGGTGCTAATTTAAACGCGATCTAAGCACTTGAAATAGCGGATTATATGTTGATACAATTATTCCGTTTTCATTAATCTTAAAAAGGAGGCGAAATTAAGTCGCATACTTGTTATTACAGGTGTGTACATAAAGAAGGGAGTTTTGTTCTTATCTTTGACCGGCCTTCGATATTGATTTGAAATATGTTGTCCACTTTGTTGAAAATGCTGACATTAACTTTGGATGGTTCCTTTTTGCATTTATGTCGTACCTTTAAATACCATAATTAATTTTTTAATATTCATTACTTTTTAAAATAAACTTCATTGGAAACGAAGCGCACTACGTAGAGTGGTCTGCCTGATCTGGAGGTAATGCTAAATTAGAGGCACCGTTTTATTATGAAAACGCAGTTATTAAATAAATGTAAAGATATAGAGGAATTTCATGAAAAACCAAGTATCTTTTTTAATTATGTTACAGGAACTTAGATAGAATCTCCCATTCAGTATATAATCAATAAGCCAAGATATGTTTACCCAGAAGTGTGAAATTTGCCATTCTTGAGGACACATAAATTATGTCTTTTCGCCATTGAAAGTGGTAGGGAGTAGTACCAGTTTCATAAATAAAGTTGGAAAAAGTATTTTCAATTTATTCTCATCATCATAAAACTGGAAATGTGTAACGATTTTTAATTTATAGAGACTTTCAAAGATTAAAATATCAAAAATAATGTAAATATTGAAGAATAAAGCTTAAAAACTATATCATATGCAGCGATATTCAAATACAAATTCAAATTTTCATTAATTTTTTTTAATGAATCAGAGTATTCTTTCATTCTTTATTGTCAGATTCTCGACATTGGAAAAGAAATATTCACCACATTAGGCTGCATGATGGTCACATCAATGGAAGAAATTGTTCTGACTTTCAAGTAATATTGAATTTTGGAAAGTGAGGATCAGTTAGTAAAAACTCAAAATTTCTATTTTCTTTTCCCTTTCTCAAATGGCCTATGCCTCAAGGAATTATGCATATTTATTTTTCTTCAAATGCAATTAGTTAAAAATTCAACGGGTTGAAAGCATGAAGTTTCAATTCTTGATGGCTTTATTATTGTGGCATGGTGACGGTACTGGTTTCGGTTGAAGAAACCATGTGATTAACCGTGCTTGGTCTGTCTAATCATGCCAGGAGTGGACAAGCATCATAGCTGAAAAACTCAAACAATTAAGGCATCAATTATCTTTTAATAAAAATAATGATAAAAGCCGTTTTCAATGCAAATTTCTCGCATGGAACCATACTGTGATGTTAAGAAATCTATTGCTAATAATTTTTTTTTTCTCTGTGGCAAGACACGTGGGATATGTAGATACAGAATAAACTGCATTTTATTAAACCTGTTATTGACACATGGCCAGTTTTTTACAATGCGTGGGGCTGTAGTAAAATGATCTCGCCTGCGTATTGGGCATCCTCGGATTACACACAAGTACTTACTTTTCGGAGAATGGGTACCTATGTGCTCCTCATATAGCACTGAATTGGCAGTTCCTCATATTTTTGTTGAATGCCGGTTTTTGACTCCCATCGCCCCATTTTTTTTTTTCATCCATCAATTGTAACTCCCAAAATTGCTGGTATTACTATTACTAATTGCTGGTATTACCCAAAAGTATTACTATCCAAACATTTTTAAATTTTTAATTACTAAACACCTTTAACCACATATTTAACTTAAAACATTTCCATTTTTTTAAATTATTATTTTAAAACAAAGATGTCATATTTCGTCTTTATCTGTTTTAGCTTTTTTTTTATTAGTTTATACATAAACATACTTGATTAAGTTTCAAGCATCAACAATTCTCTACAATGTGGATGGTGCAGTATGGCCAATAAAGGATCTTGGGCCAAAAAAACCCCAAAACAACCAGCCAACCAGCCGCATGCAAAAGGGAGGCACAATTTTAAAATGCATAGTCCTGTGATGCATTGTGAGTTATATATGCATGGGGCAATCGTGACGATAAAGGCTATTAAAGCGCACTATAGAATAATCTGCTCAACTTTATATTTTATACTTAAATTTTCTACATCATATAAGCAGTCAAAATGGGTTTTTATGATTAAATTAAGTGAAATATAATTAAGTGAATAATAATTTTGATCTAGTTGCATAAAAATATTCCTTACTTGGTTTTAAAAATTAAATAAATAGCATTTTAGCGATACGAAATTTTTACCAGAACCATTTTTTTTAAATTGTTTATAATCAAATTTTAATTAAATTTATAATCAATATTTTAAATGGTTTTTTTTCTTACTAGATTTATAATCACAGACTTAAGAGTGTAGTAAGTACATAATACTTGTAATTAATAGTCGGCGTCCTGGCATAAGGGTAGTGCCTTTTCCCCGTAATTTGAGAGTCCCGGTTCGGTCAGGGTTGTTCCCCTTAAGTGCTGTATCTGTAAGGTATGTGAATGTTTCCTCTGTAAAAAGGGATTTTGCAAGCTAAGGTGCTGTATGGTGTATTTAAGTCGTTGTCTTGGCCCAAGTTGGCGCTATTAAATCCATAAGAGACGTTTACTCGGTTATAATCATTAACAGATAACTGTCAGCGGGTTTGTAAAGGGCCAAAGTTCGCAAAACAACAAGCACATAATATTGGCATAAGTATTGTTGTTTCATTAATTAAAAATAGTTTTTTTTAAATGAAATTTAACGAAACATAACTGGAACATTATCAAGTTAAGAAATTTCTGGAAGGAAGTTCGAACTACTTTTACTTTATCATAAGATCTTCTATTTAAACTGTTGTTTGCAATATTAGTATCAGTGATAACATTATCGCTATTTACACCGAAATTTGGCTCGGCCTTTCTAAAGGAGTAAACAGTGAAGACTTTTTGCATATCAAAGTGCTAAAAAAAAACAAAAAAAAAAACGATTCAATCATTTAAACTGCAAGGAAGATTTTCAAGTTACTCTTTTTTCTTCAACGAAACAAAAAGGTGCACATTCTTTATTATTCATATATTTTATAAAATTATCCTTCATATCTATAAAGAGTAAAATTTATAAATTATGTAATTCGACGAATAGCTTAAAAATTTTTCATATAAAAATGTTCCGATGTAGAAATTCAAATCTTATTATAAAAATCTGTTGTTTCAGTGCATGAAGGATTTCATGACAGAATCTCGGCTTTGGGACCAAAAGATCCTCCACGACGGCCTCTTAAATAACAACGAAATTATTCCTTTTGATTCTCGAGCGGTGTAGTTACATTAAATGTGGGGCTCATTTCAAAAGAGATCCTGGCTCATACTTTACATTGTTTTTCATCGTTACAAAAAAAGATCACGCACGCTACTGAGAGATTTATCGTCATTTTAAAGTCAACTCTACTAGTGTTGCGTAGTTAAAATATAATTTTAAAAAATAATGTTGAATCAAGCAAATACAACAAATTTAATCTCATTCGGAATAATTAATAACTCACTAAAATGAGAAAATGGGCTTTTTTTTTCTTATTTTTAAATTAATTGAATAGAAAAAAATAGCAAACACATACTTATGTTACTTTAATTATAAATAACAAAAATCAAAACCAAATCTCATGATACTTTTGAATTCAAACGTGATCTAAACGCTAGAAATAATTTATTATAATTCGATGCACTTATTCTGGTCTCAATAACCTTAAAAATAATGCGATCGCATACTTATTAGCATCATTTACATTCTCAATCTGGAAGAGAAATTTGTACCTAACTTTGACCATCTTTCGATAATAATTTGAAGTATGTTCTCTAATCTATCGTAAATGCCTCCATATAACATTTATTGCTTTTATTTCATACTTTTAAAGATGACAATTTATTTTTTTTAAACCAAATCGACCGTAAATATCATCGGGACAATGGAGGGAGGACTTTGTCATCTGTAGGTAAGATAGTACAACTGACTAAGATTTATTAAAGAAATACTGCTATTAACAAATATTGCTATTTAACATAAAAGAATGTAAACAGCAATTTTAAAGGACGATCTCTAATTCTTTTTAAAATCATTACAAGAGCTTCTGTAGAAGGTCTCGTTTCGTATATTCTCTCCAGAATTGTATTAAAAACTCACCGGATGGCAATTACTGTTCCTGAGGAAATATAAATGGACGTCTTTTCACGGCAGAAAGTGGTAGGCAGCTCCGATTTAATGAATAAAATTGAGAAAAATACTTTCGATTTACTCTCATCTTCAGAAATCCGGAAATGTGTTTTAAAAATCAAAATCTTAAAAAAAAAATATCAAAAATATTGAAGATTTGAGCTTAAAACTTTATCATACTGAGATATTTAAAGAACTCAAATTTTAATAACATTATTTTTCAATGAATCAGAGAATTCTTAAAGAGATTGCAGGATGAGGGACAAAGCTACAGTTCATTTTGAAATAAAAGAACAAAGAAGTGAAAAAAAAAATATTAATTCAAACTACTGTAGAATTAATTAATTAATGGTACAGGAAATTTAATATAATTTGAAACGGTACACTTAGAGATATATTAGATGTCAAAGTTATCTGAATTTTTTTGCAGTAGACTTAGTGTGTTTGAGAGGGAGACACGTTTTCGCTGTAAAATGTGAATATGTGTGCTTGTCAGATGTATCTGTGAAAAAATACTGATTTCCATTTTTATTGTTTGTATAGTATAATGTGGAAAAAGAAGAGATTTCTAAGGGATATTCTTTATCTAAATAAATGACAGTATTGAGATATCAAGTGCAAGTCACCGAGATACTTGAAATTCTGCTTTGGTGCGCTGTGCCTTTTTATTGCTGTTGTTTTCTGATGCAGGAAATCCTCGAATTTAGGGGTCATTGATGAATGCTATCCGAAGGATAATTTTGAATATTAGAATTTTTATCTCAGATGAAATGGTTCGAATACTTTCAAATGAAAAGTGCAAATATGTCCTCCAGAATTTTTTTTTCATATTTTTTGATTCTTTCATTCATTCAATACCGAGAGGAACGAGCACAGTTCTTTAGTTTTAGAGCGATAACTGATCATCCGGGAGGAAAAACATCGAACGAGAAAAAAAAATACCAGTCTATAAATATAGGAAATGCGGGAAAGGATGAAAAAAATTAAAATTTATATCATATAATGAAAGAATTACTCAATTTTGTAATATGAACATGATAAATACAGTTTTAAAACCTGGCGTTCGTTTTCATTTGCACAATGACGATTGCGAATCACGTATCCCAACTGTAAATAGAACATTTTGTATCCGCAAAAATATAACTGCAGCACAGATACTATTTCAATACAAATGGCTTAAGTGAGAATGTTTCTTTCAATTCTTTCCAAAAGTTGTCGATAGTAACTATTGTGAGATTTGAGAAAAACTGGAATAAATCGGAAAGAGTAAATTTACGGATCATCTAAAAAGTATTAAATAAAAAATATCTTTTTGAAAAGGAAGTGCAGATGGTATACCAGTAGAAATACTCCCTTTAAATTCGTAAAGTAATTTAAAAATTCGCTTATAAATTTTAAAAAAATCACTGTTGATTGTTTTACTGCTTTATTTTCTTAAATTACTTAAATTTCAATGCTTAGTTCGCTCTTGTGAGAACTGTTAATTCACAGAAATACGGAAACGTGCAGTTTTTCTTATTTTCAAATTATTTGAAAAAAAAAAGAAAAAAAAGAAACGTATGTTTCTGTTACTTCGGTCTTGTAACTAAATTTTAAATTTTTAATTCATACTTAAACTAAATGATAGGAGTCGCTCATTATAAGACGACACACTTATTCTGTTAACAATAGCCTTCAAAATGATTCAACCTTAATTGGATTCTTGTTATCATCACTTACATTTATAAAAGAGTGTTTTGCAGTTACCTTTGATTAGCTTTGGATATTGATTTGAAAATGTTGACATTAACTTCGGCTATTCATTTGCAATTATGTTATATTTTTAAAGATCACATTTGAAAATTTCATGTTTTTTTAAAAATCTTCAGTAAAAATCAAACGGACAATGTAGTGTGGATTTTCTGAACCAGAGATAATTTTGTACAATTGAATGAGATTTATTAAAAGAACACTGTTTATGTGATTTTATTATTTATAATATTTTGTTTTTATTTAATTATTTTATTAGTATTTTTTATTCTTTGTATATTTATTCGTACAGTAAAGATTAATACTGAACATAGATGGCACAGTATGCGCTAACCCATATGTATGTTTGGAATGTGGGGGAGGCGCTCTTAAGCTTTTTTTTTTTTTTTTTTTTTTTTTTTTGTAAACACTTGACCCTGAGAGTTGGTGTGAAACTGGTGCAAGCAGGCACCGCTCGCTCTTTAGTTAGCGGCAAAAAAGAAGTATTCGTTCGCTCTTTGTTAGCGGCATTTTCTACTTTAAATGTATATAGTATTATGTGTTACCTTATATATGTGTAGTCATCGTCCATGTGTTGTTATATGTGTGTGTGTGTGCAAAATAAAAAAGAAAAGACACAAGAAAGCATCTTTCCTTGGCTTAAATACACACAACCAACCAGCTACAAACACCAAAAGTAACAAAAATTGCTATTTAACAAATAAAAAGACCATCAGAAATTTGAATGGAGGAGTTTTAATCCTTTTTAATGTTATTAAAAGAGCTTAAATGAAAGCTCCTGTTCTTTATACAGGTTCCGAAGTGTTATTTGTAGATTACTGGGGTGAATAATAACCATCAATTCTCTGGAAATATAAATAGATGTCTTTTCACGGCTGAAAGTGGTAGGGACTTCCACTTTAATAAATTTTAGTAATACTAATTTTATTTCCGATCCTGTTTTTAATTATATGAGCAATGTTTTCGTTTTTTTATATTTTTTATTACTTACATGATTTAAAGATTTAATGTAACAGACCTAACAGTGTAGTAAGTGCATATTATTTGAGAAAATATCATTATTCCATTAGTTAAAACCAATTTAAAAAAACAAAATTCGACGAAATGAACATCCTGAAACATCATCAGGTTAGGATATTTCTGGTACTAGGTTTGAACATCCTTTACTTAATTATAAAAGTTTATATTTAAACTTTCACTTGTAAAATTAATACCAGAGATAACATTATCGCTATTTATCAAGAAAGTAGGCTCTGCAGTTCTAAAGAATAAAACATTGAAGTTTTTTAGTAATTCAAATCGATGAACAAAATAAAGAAATAAATAAACTTTTCAATGAGTTAAATTAAAAGGAAAATTTTCCAGTTCTTTTTTAAACCCTTTAACCACAAAGAGAGATCATAATTTTTACTATGTATAAATTTAAAAAAAGTTATCTATAATTATAATAAAGCTCAATGTGTGTGTATGTGTGTGTTGGCGCTCTACAGGCCAGGTCATTTGACATACAGCTATCAAATTTGGTACATGTATACCTTAGAGGTCGGGAATGTGCACCTGGGGTCCCTTTTTTTGAAATTTTAATTAGAATTTTAATTATTAATTAAAAACTAACTATCCCGCCAAAAAAATCTTCCATTTTCCCCACCGCCAACTTTTCCGCCAAAAAACTCTTCCATTTCCCCTACCGCCAAATGAGTAAGGCTTCAGTTTTTTTTTTTTACTCCCAACAGTAATGAGGCTAGGGTTAACACTTTTCGGCGGATTATTTCAAACGATTCTGTTTATTTTCTTAATGTTTTATGCATTTAAAATTAAACATTGTTAATTAATCCATGTTTCAGATTCATTCTGAAATACTTTTGAATTAAAATAACAAAGAATAAAGGAAATTAAAAATGTATAATCTGCATAGCATTACCCCAACTGGCGTAGAAAAATTCACGCATTTGCGTTACCTAACTGGCGAAGGAAATTCACGCATGCGCATTGTTCTGATTGTTGCCATGACAACCACTATCAACGGATGATTTAAATTATTTTTAGGTTAGTTGCATGCTTTTGTAAGTAAATTGTATTTATTTTATATATTTTTTGTATATGCTTATAGTTTTAAGTACATCGTTTTTTAAGTAGTCTTTTTTAACCTGTTTTCAATGATTGAAATTATTTTTAAGTTAGTTGCATGCTTTTGTAATTAAATTGTATTTATGTTAGTTATATATTTTTTTGTATATGCTTATAGTTTTAAGTACATCGTTTTTTAAGTACTTTTCTTAAACCTGTGTTCGACCGATTATTTTAAGCGATTCGTTTTATTTTCTTAGTGTTTGATGCATTTAAAATGAAACATTGTTAATTAATCGATCTGTTCATGATGAATTTCAGAAATTTTGTTAACAAAGTCTTGAGATATTACATAAATTAAAAAAGATATTCTTTAGTGCCCATAAAGTTTAAACGCTCAGTGACTCTATTATCAGTAATCATATTATTAAAAAAATGCTTTGTTTCAGTAAAAAATATTATTATATTAATTGCAGATTAATCATTTACACTTTAATTTAAAGCATAAATTCTACGAGGGGTAACAGAAAATTAGAGAGATATATATCACGTTATGACTGAAGGCCTTTATAATATTATGAGTGAATTATATGACTATCAAAATTTGAAGTTTTAAAATATTTTGCTGAAGAATCTATTAAAGTTGGAATTGCATAAAATATTTAATTATTCAAATTTTAACGAACATTAAGATTGGCGAACCGGCTGGTCGGCAAAGGCGGCTAGTATTTAATATTTATAAAGAGACAAAAATTTAACAATTGCGCTATTGGAAGCATAGCTTATAGCAATTTCATATAGCAATGTTTCGGTGTAGAGATTCATATCTTAATGTAAAATTCTATTCTTCGTGCACATGAAGGAGTTCCTCCATTCTCGTGTTCTAACGATAGAAGATTGGATTTTTGAATAATAGATCCCTCCACAGTAGTTTAGTGCTTGCAAAATTCTTCGAAATTATAAATTCTGATTCTCAGACATTGTAAATGCACTAACAGTGAGTTAGGTTTTAGAAAGGACCCTGGCTTGGTGACGTCTTACTTTACAATACTTCTCTTTGTTTCAAAAAGGAATTTAGATTCATGAATGTTACAAAGAGAGTTATCATATTTTTAAAGTGAAAAATGCTATTGTTGTATAGTTAGAATTGTATTTTAAGAAAATAAAGTTCAGTAAAGCAAATGTAACAAGTATATTTCTGGTGAAAATAACTCACTAAAATGTGGAAAAGAACAATTTTTCTTCTTTTGAAATTATTTGAAAAAAAAAAAAAAAAACAATTGCATGTTTATGTTACTTAACTAGAACTAGAGTCTTCTGAAGATATTTAGAGTTTTTAAATGAAACATGATCTAAAGGCTATAAATAGCTCATTATAAGTTGATATACTTATTCTGCTCTCAATAATCTTAAAAATAATGCTATTCGAAATCGCGTACTTGATAGTATCAATTACATGAGCATTCTAGAAGAGAATCTTGCACCTAACTTTGACCAGCTTTCGACAATGATTTGAAGTATGTTCTCTACTTTATTGTAAATGCCGCCCTTAACTTTTATTGCATTGATTTCATACTTTTAAAGATCACAGTTTATTATTTTAATATTTCTTATTTAAAAAGAAATCTTCCGTAAATTTTAAGGGGGACAATGTAGAGTGCACTTTCTGATCCGGAGGTAAAGTTGAAAAATAGATGTTCATTTATTAAAAAAATGCTGTCATTAACTACAATTGCTATTTAACAAATAAAAAGACCAACAGCAATTTCCATAAACAAGCTATAATCCTTTTTAATGTTATTACAGGAGCTTCTTTATATAAATGCCCCCGTTCTTTATATAGGTGCCGATGTGTTATTCTTAGATCACCGGTACGAATGATAATCGGTATTCCTGTGGAAATATAAATGGATGTCTTTTCACGGCTGAGAGTGGTAAGGAGTTTCGATTAAATGAATAAAATTGAGAAAAACACCTTCGATTTACTCTCGTTATCATAAAACTGTAAATGCGTTTTAAAAAATCAAAATCTTAAAAAAATATCAAAAATATTGACGAATTAAACACTTTATTATGCTGCGATATTTAATGAAGTCAAATTTTAATATCATTATTTTTTATTGAATCAGAGAATTCTTAGAGAGTTTAAAGAATGAGGGAGAAAGCTGCAGTTCATTTTGAAGTGAAAGATGAGAGAAGAGTCAAAAAATTAATTGAAACTATTGAAGAAAGAGTTAATGCAAACTGAGATTTAATATAATTTGAAATGCTACACTTAGACATATATCAGATGTCAAAGTTATCTGAATTGTTTTAAGGTAGACTTAGTGTTTTTGAGAAAGAGACACTTTTTGTAGTTAAATGTGAATATATGTATTTATCAGATATATCTGTAAAAAAATGATGATTAGTATATGAATTGTCTGTATAATATAGCGTGGAAAAGAAGAGACTTCTTTGGGATGTTCATGATCTAAATCAATGACTGTATTTATTTATCAAGTGGAAGTCACAGTGATATTTGAAATTCTGCTTTGGTGCACTGGGCCTTTTGGTTGCGGTTGTTGTCTGATGCAGGAAATCTAGAAATTTGTTGGTCATTGATGAATGCTATCCAAAGGATAATCTTGAATATTAGAATTTTTACATGAGATGGAATGGTTCGAATACCTTCAAATGAAAAGTGCAAACATGTGCGCCAGAATTTTTCTTTGATATTCAGATTCTTTCATTCATTCAATACCCAGAGGAACGAGCTCTGTTCTTTAGTTTTAGAGCGATAACTGACCATCCGGGAGGTATAACATTGTGCTAGGAAAAAGAAAAACCAGCCTATATAGAAATAGCGGAAACGAATGAAAAAAAATTTAAATTTATATCATATAATGAAAGAATTACGCAATTTTGTAATATGAACATGATAAGTACAGTTTTAAAACCTGGCGTTCGTTTTCATTTGCACAGTGACCGTTGTGGATTACGCATCCTAACTGTCAGAATAACATTTAATATCTGCAAATATATAACGGCGGCATACTATTTCTCAGTTAATGGGCCCAATACAAACAGCGCCACTCAGGGAGTGCCTTTCAATTCTTACCAGATATTGTAGATACTAACCATTTCGAGATTTTAGAATAACTGGAATAAATCGGAAAGAGTAAATTTACTGATCATCTAAAAAAGTATTAAATAAAAAAAGCTTATTTTAAAAGAAAGTACAGATGGTATACGACTAGAAGTATGCCATCTAAATTCGTAAGGTAATTTAAAAATTCGCAGGCAATTCAAAAATTTACTTTGTGATTGTTTTACTTATTTATTTTCTTAAATTACTTACGTTTCAATGCTTAGTTCACTGTTGTTAGAATTTTTAATTCACAGAAATATGGAGAAGGGGGGGGGGGTGTTTCTTAATCTGAAATTATCTGGAAAAAAAGTAACGCGTGTTTCTGTTACTTCGGTCTAATATGTGTATTTTAAATTTTTAAATCATACATAAACTAAACGATAGGAGTCACTCATTATAAGACGATATACTTATTCTATTAACACTAGCCTTTAAAATGATTCAAATAAGTCGGATTCTTGTTAACAATAGACTTCAAAATGATTAAAAATAAATCGGATTCCTGTTATCAATATTTCCATGCGCATTCTAGAAGATAGTTTTGCACATGTTTTGACCAGCTTTGGATATTGATTTGAAATAATTTCTCCACTCTGAAACGTTGTTGAACTTCGGGTGTTCTTTTGCTATAATGTGATATTTTTAAAGATCACAATTTAGCATTTCTTATATATATATATATATATATATATATATATATATATATATATATATATATATATATATATATATATATATATATATATATATATATATATATATATAAATCTTCAGTAAAAATCAAAAGGGAAATGTACAGTGGGCTTACGAACGGAAGGTAATGTCGTAAAAGAGTTTGAGATTTATGAAAAGAATACTGCCCTTGACAACAATTATTATTTAATAAATGAAAAAACAAACAAACAAACAAAGAGCAATTTTGATGGATGAGCTATAATCCTTTTCAATGTTATTACGGGAACTTCTGTAAAAGCTCCCGTCCATTATACGTGTTTCACAATGTTTTGTTAGATCACCGGGACGAATGATATTTGGTATTCCTGTGGAAATTTAAATGGATGTCTTTTCACGTCTGAAAGTGTTAGGGAGTTCCGCTTTAATGAATAAAATTGAGAAAAATACTTTCGATTTACTCTCCTGTTTATCTGGATATGTTTAACTATTTTTCAATTATAAAGCCCATTAAAGAACAAAAAACTTAAAATTAACACAAATATTGACGAATCAAACTTAAAACTTCCTCATGTGCTACGACGTTTTTAAATACAAATTCAAATTTCCGTTCAATTAGTTTTTCCGCGATTCACAACATTCTTTCATTTTATATTCCCAGATTTTGAATTTCGAAACAAAATATTCACCACATCAGGCTTCGTATGAAAGAAATTGTTCTGACTTTCACGTAATGCTGAATTTTGGAAAGACAGAATAATTTATTAAAAGGTTTCAGCTTCTGGTCATCTTCATCATGTAATCTATAGTGTGTATTTCAAGAAAAAACAAATATGCTTGCATTTCCTTTGATTTTTTTTGTTTTGTTTTCTTTATTTAAAGAAAACAAAACATGGAATTTAACTGATAAATTGCAACTTCATATGCAAAATGTTTCAACAAAATATATTATACATTTTTAAACATATTCTTTTTCTTGCTTTCGTTTAAAAAGTTTGTTTGTGAAAAGAATTTAAATTTTCTTTCCTAAGATTTTTTTTGAAAATGTTTTACGATATTGTATTGTTTCAAGATCGCTTTTCCACCTAATGTTTCAAACTAGTGAAGGTTATATACAATTTTACGCCTTATTTACAATAAAAGCAATATAATGAGATGTAGTATGTGATTCTTTCGCATCATCTTTCGATCATTTATGTTGTGGTCCATCTTACAAGGCAGCTAATATCCTTGCATTTCTTAAAAGTGCTCCAAGTATCGTTTCAAGAAGGTGAATAATGTGCTCTCATATCATTGGTACCTGCTCGCTCAGTTATATAACGACTAAATATTTTTATCAGGAATTCATTTATAAATATCAGAATGATATATTGTGCATATTATCTGCAAAATGTACCACGGGAAAAACACGACCAAAAAGGTTATGAAAGCGCACTATAGAGTAATATGCTCAACTTTATATTTTGAATTTTGTATTGCATATATCAATCAAAAGGCACTTTTACAAAATTATAATTAGATTTTTAATTAAATTGTGTGAAATATTAGCGTCTCTCCACAATTTTTCGACGAATTTGCATAAAAATCTTTCTTACGTGGTTTTAAAATTTAAATAAATAGCATTTCAGTCATACTAATTTTATTTCCGATCTTTTTTTTTTTAATTATAAGAGCAATATTTTCGGGGTTTTTTTTTACTTACATGATTTAAAGTTTTAAAGTTAGAGATCTAACAGCGTAGTAAGTAGATTTTATTTGAGAAAATATCTTTATTTCATTAGTTAAAACCAATTAAAAAAAATAAATTTGTCAAAATGAACATCCTGAAACCTCATCAGGTTAAGATTTTTCTGGTAGGAGGTTGTCGCTTGCAAAATTAGTACCAGAGATAACATTATCGCTATTTATCAAGAAAGTAGGTTCCGCTGTTCTAAATAAGTAAACACTGAAGTCTTTTCGAAATTCAAAGTGATGAACAAAATAAAGAAATAAATACACTTTTCAATAAATTAAATTAAAATGAAAATTTTCCAGTTTCTTTTTAAACCCTTCAACCTCAAAGAGAGATCGTAATTTTTACTGTGTATATATTTAAAAAAATTGCCTCTAATATTTATGAAGAGAAAAAAGTTAACTATTGCGCAATTGGAAGCATAGCTTAAAGCAATTTCATATAACAATGTTTCGGTGTAGAGATTCATTCCTTATTGTAAAATTCTATTCTTTATGCACATGAAGGATTTCTTTAATTCTCGTGTTCTAACGATAAAAGTTTGGCTTTTTGAATAATAGATCCCCTCAGTGGCCTTATGCCTGCTAAATGCTTCGAAATTATAAATTTAAATTCTCGGACAGTGTAACTGCACTAAAGGTGAGGTTGGATATATAGAAAGTATCCTGGCTTGGTGACGTCGCACTTTACAATATTTTTCATTGTTCCAAAAAAGAATTTTGTTCATGCATGTTACGAGGAGACTTATCATATTTTTAAAGTGAAAGACGCTATTGTTGCATAATTAAAATTTTATTTTCAAAAAATAAAGTACAGTGAATCAAATATAACAAATATATTTCTAGTGAGAATTAGTAACTAACTAAAATGTGGAAAAGGGCAATTTTTCTTCTTTTGAAATTATTTGAAAAGAAAAAAATTAATTAATGCAAAAATTATTAATTGCATGTTTCTGTTACTTCACTAGAACTAGAGTCTTCTGAAGATATTTAGAGTTTTTAATTGAAACGTTATTTAAAGGCTAGAAATAGCTCATTATAAGTTGATACACTTATTCTGTTCTCAATAACCTTAAAAAGAATGCGATACGAAATTGCGTACTTGTTATCTTCACTTGCATGCGCATTCTAGAATGGAATTTTGCACCTACCTTTGGCCAAAATTTGATAATGATTTAAAACAGCTTCTCTACTCTGTTGAAAGTTCTGAACTCACTTTTATATATTTATTTCCTATTTATAAAGATCACCATTTCTATTTTAATATTCCTTTTTTTAAAAAAAAAAAAAAAAAAAACCTAATTAAGCTCAAAGGACAATGTAGTGTGAAATTTCTTAACCAAAAGTATTGTTAAAAATGTATTGAGAATTATTATCAAATTATCGCATTTAATAATAACATCAGGTTTATAAATAGGAAGATAAAGAACAGTTTCAATGAATAATCTTCTTTACTACAAGAACTCCCATAGAATCTCCCATGTCCAAGGCAAGACTTATAAATGGATGTCTTTTTGCGACTGAAAATGGAACTATATTCCTATTTCATAAATAAAATGGGAAAAAAAGTTTTGATTTACTCTCATCTTCATAAAAGTGGAAATGTTTCGTTATTTTTTTTATTTATATAGCATTTTAACATTAAAATCTTAAAAAAAAGCGTTAATGTTGATGAATCAAGGTTAAAACTTTATCATAAGCTACGATAATTTGAAATACAAATTAAATATTCCACGAAATTAATTTTTGAATGAATCATAGAATTCTTTCTTTGTTTATTGTCAGATTCTCGATATTGCATACGAAATATTCAGCACATCTGGCTGTGTGTTGTTTACACGTGTTCAAGATATTGTTTTGACTTACAAGCAGTGTTGAATTTTTGAAAGTAAGGATAAATTAGTAAAACGTCCCATCTTTGGTGTCGTCTTCATCATGTGACCTACATTATGTTTTTCCAGAATTATAATAAACTAATAAAAATAATAAAATAAAATAAACCATTCCTTCCTTTCTTTACATAGGTAGGTAGAAGATACTTTATAATTCTGAGTGCTTGAGGTTAAATAATCAGATTAAAAAGGATTAAAGAACAAATCGGTTACAAAGTGAGAAGGACCATATAAAATACTAAAGAAGACTTTAATTATTGTAAGTTATCTGTATCCCCCACCCCCTCTCCTTTCTAATTCAAAAATAGAGTTCAGATACCATTCTCGTTATTTGATAATGACTCAAAATTCCAACGTTCTCATTTCTATGCCTAGTAACCTTCTTGCTGTTATTTGGAAACAATACATAAAAGTAACTAAGCCATGCCATTTCTTCTGTTTATAGGATGTGCCATTGTGGCTTGTTGGTAATGCCTAGCTTTCGGAACCGAAGGATGTCAGGATCGATACACGATTCTGCCGACAAACCGTCTTGTAAGAAGTTCCGAAATTGGTCGGACCCAAACGGCCTGAAGATGGTCTGGCGCGGAATTTCGTAAGGGCCGGTGCACCCTATTCGTTATCTAACAAAGTCTCATAATTACGTTCGTCTCAAAATAGTGTTGCTTTAAAACGGGACTTCAATATAACTGATCCTTTGCCTATAAGAATTATGCATGCTTATTTTTCTGTATATGTATTTAGTTAAATAAGCAACAGGTTGGAAATATTAAGTTTCAATGCTTGATTTTCTGTCAGAGTCGGAGAGTGTACTGTTTTCGCTTAAAGAAAATACATGATTCATCGTATCTTGGCTGCCATGCCAGCAGTCAAGAAGTATAATTATTTATCTTTAAATCTAAAATGCAGAGAAAGGTTGAATTTTAGAACAAATTTTCCCAGAAAAAAAAAAGCAAAGCTGTAAAATGCATAATCTATTATCATCAATTTAAGACGAAAATAAGTAAAAAAAATTTCCATGTTGTAATGATAAAATGAAGCGGGTACCTCATACAAATTTATTTCTTGTTTTCATCGTTTAAAAGCTCTTTTTTAAGAAAGTTTATTTCTGATCAAAATCAAAATTTTCTTTCGCAACATGTTTATTGAAAACATAGTTCGGTGCTCTATTATTTCGAAATTGCTTTTCCAACAATTTTTTCTTACTAGTAAAGTTACATAAAAACTTTTAAGCCTTATTTATAATAAACGGATTATTATGAGTGTACTTTATGATGCTACCGTATCATCTTTGGACCTTGGTATAGTTCATCTTACAAGGAAGCTAATAATCTTGTGACTTTTAAAAGTGTTCGACAGTGTCATTTCAAATAGGCGAATAAAGTACTCAAACTATTTACTATTATTTCTTGTGCAGTTATTTCGGATCTGAGATTTTAGTATCAGAATTATAGAATGTGCGTATTATCTGCAAATCTTACCATGGGGCGAAAAACGGGATTAAAGCGCTCTATAGAATAGACTGTTGCACTTTACAATTTGTGCGTAATTTCTGTCTCATAATAATAATCAGTCAAAGGGTTTTTCAGAATTTCAATTATATTTGTAATTAAATTAAGTGAAACATTTTTTAGTGAGTGAAAGTGAAGAGAAACATCAAATTTATAGTTTAGTCATTTTTTTTAATTATATTTTAATTATTTTTTAAAATAATGTTTTGCATTATTTTACTCACTTGATTTACAGTCAGGCGAGCTAAGAACATATAACGTATATATTACCTATACAAGTATTGTTATTACATAAGTAAAGGTAATATTTTTTTTGAAAGTTGCAATTTATTGAAACAAACTATTATCAGACTAAGATAATTCTGGTGGAATATCCGAATCCCTTTATTTTATTATGAGAGTTCCTATTGAAATTGCTGTTTTCGACATCATTGCCAAGTACAATATTACCACTATTTAAGCTAAGAGTTGGCACATCATTTCTAAAGAAATACTCATTTTTAAAAATTTCGAACTACAAAGTGGTAACAGAAAAAAGCTCGATTCAGCGATTTAAATTGAAAAGAAAATTTTCGAGCTATTTTTTCTTATTTTAATCACACGAAAAGATGTAGAGGGTGGGCAAAGATTCTGAAAAATCTTTAAATATACGTAAAACCGGAAAAATTAGCCAAAATAAAAAATGGTTTGCAGGTTTATCATTGATTGGTCACGGATTTTTTTAGAGATAAGGAAAAATTCAAAAATTAGCCGACAGATGACGCTGATATGAACGTCTTAGTGTAAAGTATGTGAATCAGACTAGAATCCATTCTAGAACCAGTTCTTCATCATTTATATGGACAACGATGCTGAGTAAAAAGATAAAGCTTTGTTGGCGAAGATGTTTCACATGAACCAGGAATCAGGGACTGCTGCACTGTATAAATTCAGAAAAATTTGAAGACTGGCAAGGTGCCTTTCGCAGTGGCAGGCCTCTTGAAGTTTGTTCAGAGATTTGTGGAAACTAGATCGCTGGAGGATAGTGTAAGGTCTGGACAACCAAATTTAAGGCAAACATGTTCAGCACGCGTTGAAGCCGAAATTGAAACATTAGCGTCAGAATCTAAATGTGGAAATTTCGTCCAAATGTGGAACACATATTTCTATAATAAATAATTAGTAACATTTTTTTTTTTATTATTTGACTGTCTTTTTTTTCAGTTATGTACAAATCGCCACCTATCGGCGGTTTTCTGAATTATTATTTTTCCCCTAACTTAACAAAGTCCATTGAATAATCCATTATATACCTGAAAACGATTTTTTATTCTGCTTAATTTTCAGGGTTTTATAAATTTTTAATGTTTTTACGAATTTTTTTCCCACAACTGTATATGCATTTATTATACATTATTTTTCCAATTTGGCCCTTACATTTTTATAAATACAAAAATTTCTTAAGCTATTTAAATTGAGGGCAAACTTAAAATGTTTTCATAACACAAAATTCCGATGCACAGATGCACGCATGAAGATTCTGTACATTTATTACAGAAACTTCAACAGACGCTCCTGTATGGTATACAGTCAGTAGTCCAAATAGTGTGTCTACCTGAAATAGTGAGAGTTGTATTTCCTGGAGACATATAAATTGATGTTCTTTTCGCGACTGAAAGTTGTAGGGAATTCCGATTTAATAAATAAAATTGAAAAGAAAGTTTCAATTACTCTCTTCTTTATAAAATTGGAAATATGTGACTATTTTTTAATTATAGAACTTTTTAAATATTAAATTATTAATATATTATAATCAAACTCAAAACTTTATCATATGCTCTTTATTTATAGAAATACTAATTCAAGTTTCCACCATATTATTTTTTCAATGAATCAGAGATTTCTTTCAGTGCTTATCGTCAAATCCTTGGCATTAGAAAACAAATAATCACCACATCAGACTGCGTATTGTCTACATATGTTGAAGAAATTGTTCTGACTTTTACATAGTGTTGAATTTTGAAAATTGAGGACCGATTATTAAAAGTCCCCGGCTTCAGTGTCGTCTTCAGATGAAAATAAGTAAAATCATTCAATGTTGCGATAATGCGCACCTGTAATTTTGATTTTTTTTTCTTTGGTTAAAAATTTCCTTGGATTTACATGATCAATTGCAACAGCCGTGTTCTAAAGGTTTTACTAAAATATTCGAAAGACATTTTTAAATATATTCTTATTCTTGCTTCCCGTTAAAAATTCTTATTTGCGAAAGGAACTCAAATTTTAAATTCTTATTTGTGAAAGAAACTCAAATTTTAAATTCTTATTTGTGAAAGGAATTCAAATTTTAAATTCCTTTTTGTGAAAGGAATTCAAATTTTCTCTCCTAAGATATTTATTCAAAGCGTTGTTTAGTGCTGTATTACTTCGAGATTGCTTTTCCAAGTATTTTTTATTACTATCGAAGGTTACATAAAACTTCATGCTTTATTTACAGTAGAAGGAATATTATGAGGTGTAATTCGTGATTCTTCCCTATCGTCTTTCGATCATTCATGCTACAGTCCATCGTACAAGGAAGCTCACATGTTAGTGTCTTTGAAAATTGCTTAAAAGTGTCATTTAAGGAAGGCCAATAACTTGCTTTCAAACAACTCTTATTTGCTTGTGTGGTTATATTATGACTAAATGTTTTTGGTTTGGAATTAAAATATTGAAATCAGAGTTATATATTGTGCGTATTATCTGCAAATTTTAACATTGGGCAAAAGTGACCAAAAAGCTATTAAAGTGTTTTACAGAATAATCTGCTCGACTTCATATCTTCAACTTAAATTTTGTATTACATATAAACAGTCGAAATGGGTTTTTACAAAAATTTAATTAATGTTTAATTAAATTAAGTGAAATATTAATGTTTTTCCACAATAATTTCGATCTAATTGATTAAAAATATTTCTTACTTGGTTTATAAATTTAAATAAATAGCATTTAAGCGGTATTAATTTCATTTCAGAACCTTTTTTAAATTGTTTATAAACAAATTTTAATTAAGTTTATAATCAATATTTTCCGTTTTATTGCTTTTTCTTACAGGATTTATAGTCACTGATCTAAGAGCATAGCAAGTGCATAATATTTGCACAAATATCGTTATTACATTAATTAAAGTAATTTTTTTTAATTAAAATTTGCCCCCAAAAAACCGGAATATTATATTCATTACAACGAAGAGATTTATCGTAATTTTAAAATGAGCTCTACCAGCGTTGCGTAGTTAAAATAGAATTTTAAGAAAATAATGTTGAATGAAGCAAATTTAACAAATTTAATCACACTCGAGAGAATTAGTAACTCACTGAAATGGGAACATGGGCTATTTTCTTCTTTTTAAATTATTTTAATAGAAAAAAAACATGTATTTCTATTATTTCAACCAGAAATAACGAAAGTATATAAACAAATTTCATAAAGACACTTTGAGGTTTTAATTTAAACATGATTTAATTGTTAGAAATAGCTCACTGTAAATTGACATACTTATTCTGTTCACAATAACCTTAAAAATATTGTGGAAATAAATCGCATACTTGTCATTATTATTTACTTGTGTATTCTAAAGAATTTTTTAATTTACTTGGAACAAATTTCGATATTGAAATGAAAAAAAATCTGAACTTCGTTGAAAATGCTGACCTTAAATTTTTCCATTTATTTCATGTTTTTAAAGATCATAATTTCTTAATTTAATATTTCTCATATATATATATATTTTAATTTCAGTAAAAATCAGGGGGACAATGTAGGAAAGACTTTCTTATCCGGAGACAATGTTGAAGAACTGATTAAGATAAATTGTAAAAATATTGCGATTAATTCTTTGAAGATACTTTTTACCTTTTTAAATTCTTTTTAATCCATCGGGAAAGCATAATTTGCAATTCTTTGATAACTAATTAATAAATAGAGAGACAAAAAGATTTCAAAGCATGAGCTTCAATACCCTGTCACCTAATTCCAGGAACTTCCTAAGAAGCTGCCGATTTGTACATAGCTAATAGGCCGTGCAATGTTTCTACGTGAAAGAGTGAAAGTCATTGTTCCTGGGGAAATATAAATTGATGTCCTTTTCGCGCCTGAAAATGGTTGGGTGTTCCGATTTAATAAATAAAATTGAAGAAATAGTTTGAATTACTTTTATCTCTATATAGCTGGAAATATGTGCCTTTTTTTAATTATATTTTTAAACTTAAATTATTAGATATATTATAAATGTTGATGAATCAAACTCAAAACTTTATCATATGCTCTTTATTTTTTGAAATACTATTTCAAGTTTCCATTATATTATTTTTTCAGTAAATCAGAGATTTCTTTCAGTGTTTATCGTCAAATTCTTGGTATTAGAAACCAAATAATCACCACATCAGACTGCGTATTGTTTACATATGTTGAAAAAATTGTTCTGACTGTCACACAGTGTTGAATTTTGAAAAGTGAGGAGCAATTATAAAAAGTCCCCCGCTTCAATGTCGTCTTTATCATGTGACCCACAGTGTGTGTTTCAAGGAAAAAAGGGGGGGGTGCATTTCCTCCTATTCCTTTCATACCTACATAGAAGATAATGAAGAACTCTAAACTCTTGAGGGTAAATGCTTAAGTTAAAAAGAATTAATGAGAAAATCAGATAGAAAGTGAGCAGAGTTGGATTAAATATTATAGGAGATCACCATTATTGTAAATTTGCTAGAATTCTTTCGTATTTTAATATCAAAAAACAAGTTCAGATATCATTCTCGTCATCTGAATATAAACTCAAAGTTAAGAGGTTCTTTTCCTCTTTCCGAATTGCCGTTTTAGTTTTATTTCGAAACAAGACATAAAAATATTTGAATCATGCCAAATTCTCTGCTTGAAATCATTGAACATGCTTATGATTCTGTGTTTACAATTAATTAACAACGCAGCAGGTTAAAAATGTGAAATTTCAATGCTTGGTGGCTTTATTATAGTGGCTCAATGTAGTGGTTTCGCTTCAAAAAGCCGTATGATTGACTATATCTTTTCTGTCATGCCAGTAGTTAAGAAGTTAAAAGCAGAAAAAAAATTATTGTACTAATTATTTGTTATTTATCTTTTAATCTAAAATGCAGAGAAAAATAGAATTTTAGAACAAATTTTTGCATGAAATTTCTAATCATCTTGAAATGTGGCTAGACATTTCTAAAGAAACAAACATTGCAATCTTTTCGTAATTCAAAGCGGTACAGAAAAAAAAAAACTGTTCAAGTTATTTTTTCTTATTTCAATCATGCAAGGATATATATATATATATATATATATATATATATATATATATATATATATATACAAAAGTATTAGAATCAAGTTAATAGGAAAAACAAAAACCAAATAAAAATTAAACCAAAAAAATTATTTCGGGGGATTTTCGGGTCACGAGGAATCATTGTTAGACTTAATGTCTGTATGTCCTCACAGAAAAAATCCCTTTATTTGAATCCCTGCCTGAGGGTGACCCTTGAAAAAGTCTTCAGGCCGGATTCTTTTTTAATATTTTTTAATAATTTTTTTGGTTTAATTTTTATTTGGTTTTTGTTTTTCCTATTAACTTGATTCTAATACTTTTGTATCAATTCATCTGTGTTTTAGAAGTAGCTGCAATTGCGCTCTCTAAATACTATGAAGTTCCTTTTTGGTTTTAGTTTAAATAGGTAATAAATTTTAGTTGCGATTTCGAAACTGTTTTGTTTCGTTTTCATTTTAGTTTCGTTTTCAAACTTTTTCTTACTTTAGATTGGTTACTTATATATAGATATATATATATATATATATATATATATATATATATATATATATATATATATATATATATATATATATATATATATATATATATAATTACGTTATATTAATACGTATGTTTATTAAAAATTTAGATTATACAAATCTTAGATTTATAAAGAGAAAAATTTATAAGTTAAGTATTCGACGAATAGCTTAAGACAATTTCATCTCACAATAATCTTACGTACTGACGCAAATCTGATTATAAATTTCTGTTCATTCTGTGCATGAGTGGTTCTTTAATTGTGTTTTAAAGACAGAATCTCTTCTTTGTGAGTAGAATATCCACCACAAAGATTTAGATTTTTCTAATTGCAAAGAAATAGTTCCTGTTGAGTCTTCAGCAGTGTAGCTCTATTAAATATGGGGCTAGTTTCAGAAAAAAATCCTTGTTTGGGGATTTCATACTTTACATTGTTTTTCATTATTTTGATAGAGGATTTATATTCACGCATGTTACAAGGAGAGTGATGTTACTTTTAAAGTGACCGATACCAGTGTTGCTTTGTTAAAATTTAATTTTAAGAAAATTTAATGAAGCAAATATAGTAAATATAAATCACTCTAATGAAAATGGAGAACTAAATGAACTGTGGAAAAAGGCAATTTTTCTTTTTTTGAAATTATTTGAAAAGTAAAACAAAGCAAACGCATATTTCTGTTACTCCACTAGAACTCGAATCTCCTAAAAGTATCCGGACGTAATGATTCAATTCACATTTGGACAGTTCAGATTTGTTCTGAAGATACTGCTGTAAATAGGCGCTGTCACATAAGAAGATGAAATATAAATGCCAATTTCAATAACCCACCGGAATTCTTCTTTAACTATACTACAAGAACTTCTAAAAAAGCTCTCATTTGGTATATTATTATCACGTCCATGTTTCCCGTTCACCGGGATGAATGAGAATTGATATTCCTGACGAAACATAAATGGATGTCTTTTCACAATTGAAAGTGGTAATTTGTTTCGATTTAAGGAATATAATGGAGAAAAACAGTTTTGATTGACTGTCATCCTCATAAAACTGGAAATGTGTAAATACTTTTTCAATCATGTAGTCTTTTAAATATTAAAATCTTAAAACTAATATAAATATTGACGAATCATGGTTAAAACTTTATCATATGCCCTAATATTTTCATATGGAGCATATGATACAAATTCAAATTGATATATTCTCTAATGTTTTTATATAAAAGTTCAAATTTCCATTAAATTTTTTTTCAGTGAATCAGAGAAATCTTTCATTGTTTGTCGTCTGATTCCCGATATTAAATACGAAATATTCACCACATGAGGTTGCGTGCTGTTGCGTATATGGGGGAAATCGTTCTGACTTAATACGTAATGTTGAATTATGGAAAGTTAGAATCAATAATTGAAAAGCCGCCGCTGCGGTGTCTTCTTCATCATGTGATTTACAATGTTTGTTTCAAGTGAAAAAAAAAAGATGAAAGCATTTTCTTTGATTCTCTTCACGGATGCGTAGAAGACAGTCTAGAACTCTAAGCTCTTGAGGTAAATATTCAGCTTAAAGAAATTTAAAGAGCAATTCGGCTAGAAAGTAAGAAGAGCCATATTAATTCATATAAGAGACATCCGTTGATGTAATTTAGCTCACACCTTCCATCACCTTTCTAAATTAAAAATCAAGTTCAGATATTATTCTCATTATTTGGTAATGTTCTAAATTCCAAGATTACATTCTACCTCCCTAATAGTATTATTCGTTTTAATTCAAAATAAAACATGAAGCTAAAAATCGTGCAAATTATCAGCCTAAAATGGTTACGCATCTTTTTTCTGTATATAAAATTAGTTGCAAACGCAACGGGTCGATGGTATGAAGTTTCAATTCTCGATGGCTTGATCAAAGTGGTATTTTAAGAGTGCTGTTTCGTTTAAAGAAGCCAAGTGATTGACTGTATTTTGTTTGTCTAATCATGCCAGGAATTAAGAAGTGTAATAGATGAAAAACAAAAAAATTAATGCATTAATTATTTGTTCCTTACCTTTTAATCAAAAATGCAGAGAAAAGTTGAATTTTATAGCGAATTTTCAAATAAGCTTTTTCCTAAAGTCGTAATCTCTTCTCAATGCTCTAAGATGAAAATAAGTAAAACAAATTCTCCTTGCTGTGATGATAAAGTTAACGTTCCTTACAGTTATATTTCTAGCTTCCTTCATTGAATTTATATGATAAATTGCAGCAACCGTGTGCAAAATAATTTACTAAAGTATATTAAAGATATTTCTAAACATATCCAATTTCTTGCCTTCGTTTAAAAATTTTTATTTTTGACAGAAATAAAAATTTTCTTTACTAAGACGTTTATTGAAAACGCTGTTCAGCGTTATATTACTGTGAGATTTCCAGCATTTTTTTCTCCCCAGTAAAAGTTGCATAAAATTTTAATTGATTTTTTTTTATATAAAAACATTATTTATTCTGAGTGTAATCTATAATGCTAATTTATCGTCTTTCTGAATACTTTTATTTAGAATTATATTATTAATAATAGAATTACAATTATATTATATTATTTATAATAGAATTATAATTATATTATATTATATAATTTATAATAGAATTATAATTATATTATATTATATTATTAATATAAGAATCATATTATTGTACTTATTATAAACAAATTTTACCATACCCCAAATAGGAAGAAAAATCGTATTTAAGAACTCTCGGTGTGTATCTTATGATCAGTAAAAATGTATTTTTTGAAATTTTAATTAGATTTTTTTAATCAAATTAAGCATATTATTAACGTTTTCCAGCAATACTTAATTACAAAAAAAGCTGTATTTTTTTTAACCAACTATTCCCATTCTTTTACTTGCAAAATATAGAGTCACACTAAGCACAGACAGCAAGAACAAGTATCGCTATTGCGCGAGTTAAAATATTTTTTTAAAAATTAAAATTTTGTCGAAAAAAAACTGGTAGATTATCATGTTTAAATATTCCCGGTAGAAGGATTCAAATACCCTTTACTTTATATTGAAATTTTTTAATTACACAAGTGGTTGCTATTTTATTAGCAAAAGAAAAAAGTTTGCTAAATTAACAAAAAAATTAACTAAACATTACTGAGAAATCAAAATTGAAGTCTTTTCGCAATTCAAATTCGCAATAGAAAAAAAAAAGATTCAACGAATAGGAATCAAAATTTTTGAGTATTTTTTTTTGTCTTCATCAATACAAGGAAACACATATTTTTAATTACGTATATATATATTAATTACGTATATTTTAATTACGTTTAAATTGCCCTTACATTTATAAAAAGACAGATTGATATATTATGTAATTGGGTGAATAGCTTAAAACAATTTCATATCACAATGTTCCAATGTGGAAGCAAATCTTATTCTAAATTTCTTGCATTGTTAAAACTGAATTTTATGAAAATTTAATGTAGCAAATACAGAAAATATAAATCTGTCGTGAGAAAATTGAGAACAAACTGAATTGTGGAAAATGGCAATTCTTCTTATCTTGAAATTATTTGAAAATATATAAAAAGCAAACGCATGTTTCTGTTACTTCACTAGAACTCGAATCTCATAAAGTCACGTATAGGTTTTAATTTAAATGTGATTAAAACGCTATAAATAGCTCATTATAAGTTGATATACTTATTTTGCTCTCAATAAACTTAAAAATACTAAATCGCATACTTGTTATCATAATTTACATGAGCATTCTAGAAAATAATTTTGAACCTGCTTTTGTTCGACCTTGGATATTGATTTGAAATAACTTCTCTACTCTGTTGAAAATGCTGACCGTGATTTCTTTTAGCAATTTATTTCATACTAGCCGCCTTTGGCGACCAGCCGGTATGCCAATCTGAATGTTCGTTAAAATTTTAATAATTAAATATTTTATGCAATTCCAACTTTAATAGATTCTTCAGCAAAATATTTTAAAACTTCACATTTTGATAGTCATATAATTCACTCATAATATTATAAAGGCCTTCAGTCATAACGTGATATGTATCTCTCTCATTTTCTGTTACCCCTCGTAGAATTTATGCTTTAAATTAAAGTGTAAAGAATTAATCTGCAATTAATATAATAATATTTTTTTACTGAAACAAAGCATTTTTTTTAATAATATGATTATTGATAATAGAGTCACTGAGCGTTTAAACTTTATGGGCACTAAAGAATATCTTTCTTAATTTATGTAATATCTCAAGAATTTGTCAACAAAATTTTCTCAGATTCATCATGAATGGATCGATTCATTAACAATGTTTCATTTTAAATGCATCAAACACTAAGAAAATAAAATGAATCGTTTAAAATAATCGGTCGAAAACAGGTCTAAAAAAACTACTTAAAAAACGATTTACTTAAAACTATAAGCATATATAAAAAATATATATAACTAACATAAATACAATTTAATTACAAAAGCATGCAACTAACCTAAAAATAATTTAAATCATTGAAAACAGGTTAAAAAAAACTACTTAAAAAACGACGTACTTAAAACTATAAGCATATACAAAAAAATGTATAACTAACATAAATACAATTTACATACAAAAGCATACAACTAACCTAAAAGTAATTTAAATCGTCCGTTGATAATGGTTGCCATGCCAACAATCAGAACACAGTGCGCATGTGTGAATTTTCTTCGCCTTTTACGGTAACGCAAATGTGTGAATTTTTCTACGCCAGTTGGGGTAACGCTATGCAGATTAGACATTTTTAATTTCCTTTATTCTGTGTTATTTTAATTCAAAAGTACTTCAGAATGAATCTGAAACATGGATTAATTAACAATGTTTAATTTTAAATGCTATTTAATGATATTGATTTGAAATAACTTCTCTATTCTGTTAAAAATGCTGACCGCGATATCTTTTTGCAATTTATTTCATATTTACAACAATTTTCTATTAAAATATTTAATTTTTTCCCTTTGTTTTAAAAACTTCACTAAAAACCATTTTGACAATGTAACGTAGATTTGCTGATCCAGACGTCATGATATACAATTTAGATTTGCTCCGAAAATACCGCTAAAAATAGTCACTGTTATATAAGAAATAGAAAGAGAAATAGCAATTTCAGTAAACAATTAGGATTCTTCTTTAATTATACTGCAAGAACTTCTAGAAAAGCTTTCGTTTGGTATACTGGCTTCACGTCCATGTTTTCCGTTCACTGGGAGGAGAGACAATCGTCATTCCTGAGGAACTATAAATTCATGTATTTTCAAGGTTGGAAGTGGTAGGGAGTTCCAATTTAATGAATAAAATGGAGGAAAATACTATCGCTTCACTCTCATCTTCATAAAACTGGAAATATGTAAATATTTTTTTCAATTATATAGCCATTTAAATATTAAAATCTTAAAACTAATATAAATATGGATGAATGATGGTTAAAACTTTATCATATGCTCTAATATTTGATATACTAATTCAAATTTCCATTAAATTATTTTTTCAATGAATCAGAGAAATCTTTCATTGTTTGTAATCTGATTTTCGATATTAGATACGAAGTATTCACCACATCAGTTTGCGTATTAAAAATGCTGACCTTAAATTTTTGGCATTTATTTCATACTTTTAAGGATCACAATTAATTATTTTAATATTTCTTTTTGTTTTCAATTATTCAATAAAAATTAAGGGGAAGTGTAAAGTGGACTTCTGATCAAGAGGTAAAATTGTACAACAGAAAGAAATTAAATATAAAAATAACGCAATTAGCAGCTATGACTATTTAATAAATAGAGAGACAAAAAGTCTTCAGTGGAAAAGCTTTAGAATTCTTTCGTTTTATTACGGGACTTAATATAAAAATTCCCGTTTGTTGGATAGTTTCGGATGTCATTTTAGTAATTCACCGGGAATAATAACAATCCTGAGGAAATATAAATTGATGTCTTTTCACGGCTGAAAGTGGTAGGGAATTCCGATTAAATAAATAAAAGTGAGAAAAATACAGGGTTAGCAGGAAATAAGTTACTCACTGCAGAGACCTCAAAAACGCGTTCTATTGGTCCAAATAAGATAAAATTTGATTTACAGATTTTTCAGAAAACGCTCTTTACATTTAGTAATTAAAAAAATTAATACAAAAATTCATCAATGGAGGGCGCTATAACAGAAATGGCATTTATTTATATATATTATATAAAATATTTATATAATATTATATAAAATATAATATTATATAAAATAATTATATATTTATTTATATAAAAGGCCAGTAAATCATGCGTAGCTCTTTGAAAAAAAGGGGGTAGGGATTAATTAGTCTAGGTTTGCTAAAACATATGTTTGCTGTTGGCTAAAGTATTTGGCGAGAAAATGCATTGATATTTTAACTAAATTTTGATACTTAAACACAAAGAAAAAACTTTTGTCTCTATGTGTATATACTGGCTCTGTACACACCAGGTCGTCTGCCTATCAAATTTGGCAAATATATACTTTGGATGGTAGGAAAGTGATTTTTTGAATTTTTAATTAGAATTTTAATTAATCAAAAATTAAGAGAAATATTGACTTTTTTCCGTGATAACTTTCTAAAAATTTACAGTAAAAAATAGTTTTTACTTGCAAATCATATCAATTCTCTGCATTATTCATTCACAGTCAATGTATGCTAAATATAGTTCTCAAATGAAAATCAATAAAGTTTAAAAGAAAATCTGAAACAGAAACACCTGAACTTAACTATTAGCATCACAAGCGATTCCAATTGTTTTAAGATAAGTGGATTATTTAAATGTGCATTTCAGCTAATTAATAACACACAAGTCAATAAGAGAATTTAACAGTTGATAAATTTGCTACTATTTGAAATTAGATCAGTTCAAAGCTTTTGATAAATCTGGTAATCAAATAAATAATTCATATACACATGAAATAAATAACTTAAGAAGCCTGATATAGTTATAAAAATACATTTTATCTTATATTTAAAAATCTAGTATTCTCGTTTATATGAAAACTTTATCTTTTCATACGTAAATATAAACGGAAGATCTTGACTATAAAACATACATGCTTTCTAAGATCTGTATTCTTTTTACAGAATAAAAATACGCAAAGACTGATAAACCAATAAAATGAATGTTTTTTTTTAAATTTTAAGATAATTTACATTAGAGATAACATTATTTTTTGTATTAATATTTTTAAATGCACTGAATTGAATATTTCTTTCTCCCAAATATACGTGTGTTAAATTTAGTATATCTACATCCATTCATCCATATTTTAAATAGATTGATAGACGCATATATATACATTCACTTTTATTCTTGGTAGAAAATCTTATTTTGTTAATTAAAACTTCTAGATTAAAGTCTGAATATTCCACACTTTAATTTTTGAATAATTTTAAATGAAAAATTTGGAAATACCTGTGAAATTTAAAGTATATGCTTCCGTGTTTAAAGTCAATTTTTTCCATTCCCTCCCCTCCCCCCTCCTTTGTGTGTTTGTGTGTGTGCGCGCGCGCGTATGTTATCAGGTATTTTGTTATTAATAAATTCGGTTAATAACAAAATGAATAAGTTCCTAAATCAGTCCTCATTTTATTTTATGAATTAAAAATAAAATTCGGGATATTTTAATGGAACATTACAACTGAAAATGGAATAATAATACGTAAGAAAGCATTTTTTAAACTTTTACCGAATTTACTATTTATTTGATTTTTATAATATCGCAATGTATTGAATATTATTTTAAAATATTCTTAGTGTGATTTCTTTTATCTTTTGTGACATTGTTACAAATTTATATAATTTTGAAACGCTGTATTCTCTTATTTTTCCATTGATGATGTACATTTTGAAAGTAGAATGCATAAGAAGCTTGTAAAGAATACTTATGAAAAATATTAATCGCAAAATGCATATGCAGGTAAGTTAACATAATATTCTAATTGGATGAAGAAGTATTTAAATATGACGAGTCTGATTAAATGACAAATCTTAACAAAGAGTGATTAGTTAAAAAAAGCAACAAAGAAAACTACCCTCAGCTCTTGACAATTTTTAGTAGTTGTAGAAAGGTATTGAGTTTTATACTTTCATTTATGACAGATGGCCCTGCAGTCAATTTATTCAAGTCATAATCAAGTATTTATTAAATTAATTTTGGTATTTTATTCTAGTAATATTCCTAATTACTATTCACAAGTTATTCGTTATGCTGTTTTATAATTCTAAAAAATTTGAAGCTTTACAGTTTAAAAAAATATTCCTTCTTTTACAATATTGTTTAGAGTGTTATAGAAAGTTGTCTTTTGTTTTCGATATTTTGCTTAAAATTAATTTTACGTTTTGAATGTGCCCTTTTTTTATTTGTACAATATTGAAATGGACTTTTTAGAAAGGAACATAAAATCAATTAAAAAATTTGGAGAGAAAAAGGGCTTTGAGATTTGTATTATCTCGGGGCCCCTGGAAGGTTTAAAACGGCCATGAATTCTTCTGAAATAAGAAATAATTACATTGATTAAAATATGGACAAACCGCATAGCTAATCAGTAAACATTTCAATTAAGGTGTAGATGTATATTGTTGAAGAGTATATTAACATTCAAAACTATTTTTCAAAACAATTTTCAAAACTATTGTTGAAGAGTATGAACTTCATTCAAAACTATTTTTAATGATTTATTGTAAATATAAGAACGATCTTCAATAAAATTAAAGTTACTGAAGAACATATACTACATATATTAATGTAAAAATCATTTTTCTTAATTCTATTTTATTTTTTAACAGTAGATTTGGATTATGGTTTAATAAATAGTGCAACTAGAAGACAATTAAATTTCAATTCAGCTAATATCTCCTACAAATTTTCGCAGATAGAAATGATCAGTTAGCAAAATATTAATATAATTCTAATTTAGTAAGTTGCTTATTTTATGCACCGTATACTTACAATATATTATATACAAAATGCAAAGTCATACAATGAACAAATAATTTATCTTTATCAGAGTACAGATTTTAAAAAAATGTAACAATATTTAAATTACATCTACGATGACAAACAGAAAATTTTAAATTTGTAATGGCTTTATGGCTTTCTACTCTGGAAACTGATTTTTTTAAAATTGATATAGCATGAAAACTTAACATCCGTAATTGGAAGCTTTTCTTACTACTTACGGAATTTCAAGAATTGCTTTTGCAAGTTTTCCCTCCTTACAAATCCAATACCACTAACCTCATTTAATTGTATTTTAAATTTAAGAAACAACTTTTTTAAGTGCCTATATTTAAATAACATATTTTAATGTTCGAAATTATTGAATTAAATAAATGAATGAAGAAGAAATAAATCAAAAATTAATGAAACGCAAACTCTTTCGTTTAATGCAAAACGTTATATTTATGTAAAGTAATGCATTTATATCTGAAATCTAGAAAAAATGATTATTATTTCGAAGTGGGTACACTATTTATATGAGCAGAAATATCATACCTCAATGTTTTTATCTTACATTTTTAAATAAATACATTGAAAAGCAATACATCTTTCATAAAAAGCAAAGTGGAAATTATTCCTACAGTATTAAAACGCATGAAATTATATTAATGAACGTATCGTTAAGTATTCGAAATTGTGTCAAACATCAGGCTAACTCTCGCCAAATATGACACTTTTAGATAACGTTTAAGACGTTGTAACCTCTTCTAGAACTGACCCTTATCAGTAACACAACCGCATTGTAAACGAGACAACTGATTGACAGTTTTATGATTCGCACGCAAAGTGTATTGTACGCAAAAGTCATACAACCGTCTCCAAGTGCCCTACGCAAGATGATGCAGAAATTTGAAAAAAAATGGGCAACTTGGCATTCTTCCAGGTAGGGAACGAAAATAAATCCGTTCTTTCAACGTCGAAAATGTTGCGACCACGCTCTTTGAAGCCAACAGTCCGCCGACGCATAATAGCGTGAGTTTCCAAGTTGTTTCCCGTATTCCGGATATACCTTAGTCAACTGTTCGAGTAATCGGATGGCAGACTTTGCATTTTTATTCATACAAAATCAAGTCTGTGCACCTGTTGGAAGACGCGGAAATAGAGGTCCGTAAAACTTTTTGCAATTCTGTTGCTTGCTTGAATGGTGGTTGATACAACTTGACCATGGACTATTCTGTGGAGTGATGAGGCTCACTTTTGCCTCAAACGGCAAGTAAACACCCACTACTATCAAATTTGGGCAGATGAAAACCGTGACGTTATCCAGGAACAAAATGCATACTGAAAAAGTGACAGTAGGGTGTGATTTTACAGCTATCTTTATCATTGGAAAGTATTTCTTTGAAGAGATAACTTGAAATGGAATCCAGACCTGTTCCGTTACAGGACAACCGCACCATGATATGCTGAAGGGTTTTGTATTTCCAACGCTCCTACAGCGTGGATGCCTTCAAGACATCATTTTCATGCAGGATGGTGCATGTAATTGATTGTCCAGTATATATTGATTGTCCGGTAAAGCGATTGTTAATATAGCATTTCATAGAAGCACGACTAATCAGCCGTCATTTTCCAATAGCATGGCCTCCTCACTAGAAGGACATCACCCCTTGCTACTATTTTTGGGGGGTTACTTGGAGGCCAATATCTGCCTTCAAATGCCATCATCTCTAATTGATCTGAAGGATTACATTCGGCGCCATATTCTTAATATTCGGGCAGTCTCACTCCAGGCATATACAGAAAATACGGTTCTCCAACTGGAACATATTGTTTAAAATAAAGGAGGACATATTCAGCAATTTTAATTTTACTTTATTTAACAATTATAAGCCATATTAATTGGTTTTATGCGTACTAAAACTCCAAGTAACGGTGAAGTTTTGTATTAATTTTTTATATTTAATAACTGTAAAGCGCATCATCTGAATAATCTGTAATTTAAATTTGATCTCATGTGGATCAATAGAACGCAATTTAGAGCCCTGTGAATAGAGTAAATTAATTCTTGCTAACTCTGTATTTTTCTCACTTTTACTCTCATCTTCAAAAAAATGGAAATTGGTCAATATTTTTTAGTTATAATGCGTTTTAAAAACAAAATTAAAAAATAAACATATTGACGAATCAAGCTTAATTATCTTATTTCGATATTTAAAAAAAAATTAAATTTCAATAATATTATTGTTTCAATCAAAGAAGTCTTAGAGAGAGTAAACAAAGAAAAAAAGCTAGAGTTAATTTTAAGTGAAAAAAGAGAGGCGAGTAAAAAAATAATTCAAACTGTTGAAGAAGGAATTAGAGTTAATGAAAACTGAAATTTAATTTAATTTAATTTGAAGTGGTACACACCGAGATATATCAACTGACAAATTTACTTGAATTTTTTTGAGGTAGGCTAATTGTGGTTTGAGAGAGAGAGCCATTTTATCGTTGTAAAACATGAGTATATGTGTTTATCTGATTCATCTGTGAAACACTGCTTCTTTCCAATTGTGTGGAAAAGAAGAGATTTCTTTCGGAGGTTCTTGATCTAAATTAATGAGTGTATTTATATATTAAGTAAAAGTGACCGAGATTCTTGAAATTCGGTTTTGTTTGCTTTGGGTCTTTTTGTTGATGCATGAAGTCCCCAATTTTCAGGATTACAGATAAATGCTACTCAAAAGATATACTTGAATATCAGAATTTTACGCGAAATGGAATGTTTTGTATACCTTCCATTGAAAAGTACAAACATGTCCCCAATAATTTTTCATTGATGTGTATAGATGTGTTTCATTGATGCCCAGAGGAAACAGATCAGCTCATTGGTTTTAGAGCGATAACTGACCATACGAAATTAGAAAAAAATCACTATGAAAAATACGATCCTATTTATTATAAGCAGTAGAAACTGAAGCAGAAATTTGAATTTTATATCAAATACTAAAAGGTTTACAAATTAAGCAAGATCAATATACAGTTTCGAAGCTGGCATTCGTTTTTGTTTGCACGTCGTGGAACAAGTATCCCAAAAGAAAATATTAGATTTAGTATGTGCAAATTATAACGGCTGCAAAGATACTATATCTCAATTAATGGTCCTAAAATAAATGGTGTAAGCTAGAAGGGAATTTTTTGTTGCTACCAAATATAATAGTTTAAATTAATAATTCCGAGACTCCAGACTAACAGACTTTAGAAGGAAAGAGTAAACTTACTGATGATCTAAAATAACGATTAAATAAAAAATATACACAATTTTTAGGGGAAATAGAGATGTTACCCCAGTAGAAATAATAAGAATTGCTGCCAATCCTTCATTTACAGTAGATATTATTCTTTTCAGGAGATAACAATTAAGCTGCTTGTCCTCTAATATACCTGCAGATGGTTTATCTTCCTTACTGTTTAAATTATTTAAGTATGAGCGACCTAATTTACTCAAGTGAAAGTTCATAACTCAATGAAAAGTGGAAAAGTGTAATTTTCCATTTTAAATTTATCTGAAACGAAATAAGTCTTACGATTCTGTCACTGCATTATATCACTCAGATATAATGAATATCAGAATACATCACTCAGAATATATGTCAGAATATATCACTCAGAATATATATCAGAATATATCAATCAGAATATATATCAGAATATAACACTCAAATATAATGAATAAAATTGAAAAAATAAAATATTTTCAATTTACTCTCATGCTCATAGATCTGGAAACTACTGTAACGTCTGTATCTATTTTTTAACTATATAGACTTTTGAAGACAAAAATCATAAAATTAATATAAATATTGACGCATCAAATCTAAAATTTTATCATATGCCATGATATTTTGAAATAGAAATTCAAAATTTCTTTAAACTACATTTTTTTAATGAATCAAATAATTCCTTTATTGTTTAACATTAGATTCTCGATATTGTATAAGATACATTTACCACATCAGGTTGCGTGTTGTTTATATCTTTGGAGGAAATAGTTCTCTTAAATTTTGGAAAGTCATGCTGAATTAGTAAAAGATCGTAACTTCGTGTCGCCTTTATCTGTAGTATGTGTTTCAAGAGAAAGAATTGATATAGTTTAGCATAAAGAAACAATATGATTGGCTGTATTTTGTCTATCTAATCGTGCCGGGAATAGAGAAGCATAAACTCACAGAGAAAAAAAACCCACAAAACTCAAAACAAAAATTAATGCTTTAATTTTTGTTTATCTTTTTAAAAAAATGCACATCAAACTCAAACTTCGGAACAAAATTATCATACGGAAGGGACACTATTCTAAAATGCATAATTCATTATAATCAATTATTCGAAAATAAGTAAAAAAAAAAAGTTACATGTTGTGGTGATAAAACGAATTGAACAACGCTGCTAAATTTTTATTATATTTTTTCATTTAAAATATCAGCGAATTTACATGATAAATTGCAGCAATCATGTGTAAAATATTTTACTAAAACGTATTATATACCCCATTCTAAAAAACTTTATTTATGATAATAATTCAAATTTTCTTTCAAGAGATATTTATTTAAACCGTTATTCAGTGCTGTATTATTTCGAGATTGTTTTTCCAACAATTTTTTCTTATTAGTGAAGGTTACATAAAACTTTACGCCTTATTTACAATATAGGGATTATTGTGAGAGAAATTTATGATGCCACCCTTCGTATTCCTATCATTCATGTTACGACCTATTTTACAAGGATGCTAGCAAGCCTGTGCCTTTCAAGAGTGTCATTTCAGCAATGTCAGTGCTAAATGTGTAATATCGTTCTTTTTAAATGCGTGTCTCTTTGCAAAGTATTCAAAGAGAAGTGTGATCATTCAGAAACTCCATCACAGAATTTGATGAATTTCTATATTTTAGATTTCTTTGAGTTCTAAATGAATATTTTTGGAATTACGCTGTCAGTCTTTCTGACTGATAACACGAATAATTTAAATACTAAACGATCTAGATGAATGGAATTGTATAATTTCTGCACCAAAATTGTAGATATATATCACATTTTAAACGAAATTTATCAAGAAGAATTCTGGCTATTGATTTGCCCATACGCATCTGTTCAAAACTGTAATGAATTTAAACCTTAGCGTACACTTGTGGCATATTTTGTACATAAATCTTTCATCCAGGTGATTGCTGATCTGTATTGGTGAGATTATGCAGCACGGTAGCTCTGCAGTAAGGTTTCAGAATCGATATGTTTTAGGTTCGAAATATCATTCGAGTATAGGTATATCTTGTATGTAAGTGGGGTTTTCACTCGGTTGAGAGCTTCGTACTATGGTACTGAAAGAGAGCTGATATTAAAATTGTCTTTACTAAAACGTTCAGAAATGTCTTCAAGATGAATCTTGGCTATGTTGCTTTTTATCTCAATATTGTTTTCTCTGCATCTGAAAAAATGTGCAGTTAATCTTTAAAGCAGTTAGTGTATTTGACTGTGTTGATATTGGGATTGAAACTCCTCCCACTGGTGTGAGTTGAGGAAATCTCGAGTGGGATTGTTAGCCCAGCATTTGTATATGCGATTTTGAGGGAGTGTAAAATTGCAAGTTTCTTCCCAAAAATTCCCTTGATTTGTTTTAAAACTGAATTTGAATGTAGCTTTATCAGAATAGACTACTGTTGATTTCTTAGCCTTATAATTCGGTGTCTTAACAATTTAGCTAAATTAAATTTGATTTCGTTATGGAAATTATAAACCTGTTTCAGAACTAGATGCAAATGTTCAAAGTGTAGATGTCGGGTCTGTCTTCATTATTTTACGAACCACAAATATTGCCGTTGTTGGCGAAGTATGCTTTTTCATTTATGTTTGGTGGCATATTTTCACATCAGCTACAACTATAGTAAGTGTAACCTGAAAAAAATGAACTTAGAAAATGATGGAAAAGGTGAGGGAAACGCTTTCTTTCTCATCTGATTTGAAGAAGTAGAGATTTATTTTGTGAATTCAACACACAAAAAAAAAAATGAAATATTTGCAATCCATGAGAAATTATAAAATGAAACGAACATTTAAAATGAAAAATTATCATTGCAATGTTCCATACCAACTTAATTAGTTATTTTTTGTCATTCAAAACATCACCAAACTAGTACTTCGCTAATCTTGGCAATGTCTTCCCCTCAAATTATTTTCGATGGATACCGTGACGCAATTTTAGTTTCTTCTAATTCTATTTCTTTTGATGTACATGTCTTTGCAAGTAAGGTTTTGAAAACAGAAAAATAAAATGTTATATATTTTGATAAATTTCATGATATTCACAGAAATGGTAATTAAAAGTCTCTTCATGAAACTCAGTAAGTTTTATTATTAACAAACAAAATTGCTATAGACTAACATCACGAATTCGATACTTGTTTTGTTTCTGATAACACTTACTATAGTTCTAGTTGATGTGCAAATATGCCATATATATATATATATATATATATATATATATATATATATATAACGGCTGCAAAGCTACTATGTCTCAATTAATCGTCCCAATATACAATAGTTGCCAAAATTGTGGACACGTTTGAAAATCGTTATGCTTTCTGACTTTGTATACTCACAGAAAATGCTACATTTCACAAAATGGAAACTCTTATATATCATTTTAAAGAGAGCTTAATGCTGATTTCAATAAACAAAAAGTAAATTTTTTGCAAACATTGTTTTGTTTACGATATCAAGAGACAAATTCAATAAAATACAAAGCAGGAAATGGCTTAAAAAGGTACACCACATCTCTTGATGACAGAAATATAAAACGCATATGTCTCCAAGACAGAACAATGTCATCAGATTTCAATTGAATGATGATGGAATTTATGTCAGTTCAAGAACAATTAGGACAAGGTTATTAGATGTTTAAATAAGAGGTAGAATTGAACAAAAAAAAATCCCTATGTGAAACTACACCAGCGTATAAAAAGAAACTCATTAAATAGAAAAATGATTAGTGGTGACATGTTATACGGAGTGATGAAACAAAGATATTGTTATTTGGTATTGATGGCGAAAATATGATATAAATAGTACAGGTGCCCACATTCTGAATGCAGTCAGGATGTAGACAAAGAGCTACATCCTGACTGCCTTCAGGCAATTAAGAAGAACTTAGTTTGTGTTATGATTTGTTCACGCATGTCAGCAGACGGCATTGGTATCCTTCATGTTATCGATGGGACATTAAATGGAAGAAAATACATGGACACTATTTTAGATCCAAAAATTACACCTTCCATCAATGATCTCTTTCCGAACAACACATCATTTATTTTCCAGCAGGATTCAGCTACCTGCCAAACAGCAAAAACAGCGAAAGAACGGCTCAGTACAAAGAGAATTGAATTGTTATCATAGCTAGGAAACAGTTCTGACCTCAAAACTATTGAGAATTTATGGCACCGTTTGAAATCTCTTGTAGATATGAAGTGTTCATAAAGAAAAGAGAATTGCTTGAGGCTATAAGTGTTTCCTGGAATCATGCAATAACGAAGGAAGATCTTAAAACTCTTTTCAGCTCAGTGAAACATCAATGTGAAGCTGTAATAAAAAATAAAGGCTACCCAACAAAGTACTGATAACTCTCTGCAGTCATCAGCATCTAACGTATCTCAACAATTATTTCCTCACAAGTTTTTTGTTTTACAAATATTTTAATTTTTCTTTTCGTATTGAATTCAGCATTAAATTGTCTTTAAAATGAAATGCAAGAGTTTGCATTTTATGAAACATTACATCTTCTATAAGCATACATAGCTAGAAAACATAAAAATCTTCAAAAGGGTCCACAATTTTGGTCACCTTTGTAAACAAGAGAGGAACTTTCTTACCAAATATAATATACACTAATTATTTCGAGATTTGAGACTAACCGACGTTAGTAGAAAAAAGTAAATTTACTGACGATCTAAAAAATAAAAAAATAAATTCTTTTTTAGGGGAAGTACAGATGTTACATCAGTAGAATTACTTCTTCTAAATACTAGTTTGTATAGGTGTTGTTCCACTCCACCAGTAACACTAGATTTTATTCCATTTGTTGATCAAAACAAAGCTGGTTTTCCTCTGATTATTTCCTGATGATTTTACTCCCTTATTTTCTTAAATTACGAAGGCTCGAGGACTTTATTCGTTCAAGTGAGAATCTCTTACTCACTGAAAAAGGGAAAAAGCAATGTTTCTTATTTTAGAATTATTTGGAAGGAAAAAAAACAAACAAACACATGTTTCTGTCACTTCACTAGAAATCCTGTCTCATTAAGGTATTTATTTACAGGTTTTAATTTAAACGTGATCTAAGCGCTTGAAATAGCGCATTATATGCTGATAAAATTATTCCATTTTCAATAATCTTAAAAATGAAGCGAAATTAAATAGCATACTTGTTATTACAGGTGTGTACATCAAGAAGGGAGTTTTGTTCTTATATTTGACCGGCTTTCGATGTTGATTTGAAATATGTTGTCCACTCTGTTGAAAATGTTGACATTAACTTTGGATGGTTCCTTTCTGCATTTATGTCTTACCTTTAAAGACCATAATTAATTTTTTAATATTCATTACTTTTTAAAATAAACTTCATTGGAAACGAAACGCACTACGTAGCGTAGTCTGCCTGATCTTGAGGTAATGCTACACTAGAGACACCGTTTTATTATGAAAACGCAATTATTAAAGAAATGCAAAGCCATAGAGAAACTTCATGAAATACCAAGTATCTTTTTTAATTATATTACAGGAACTCCAATCGAATCTCCCGTTCAGTATATAATCAATAAGCCAAGATATGTTTACAGAGAAGTGTGAAATTTACCATTCTTGAGGACACATAAATTATGTCTTTTCGCCATTGTAAGTGGTAGGGAGTAGTACCAGTTTCATAAATAAAGTTGGAAAAAGTATTTTCAATTCACTCTTATCATCATAAAACTGGAAATGTGTAAAAATTTTTAATTTATAGAGACTCTTAAGGATTAAAATATCAAAAATAATGTAAATTTTGAAGAATAAAGCTATATCATATGCAACTATATTCAAATACAAATTCAAATTTTCATTAAATAATTTTTTAATGAATTATAGGATTCTTTCCTTCTTTATCGTCAGATTCTCGGCATTCGAAAAGAAATATTCACCACATCAGGCTGCATGAAGGATGCATCAATGAATAAAATTGTTCTGACTTTCAAGTAATATTGAATTTTGGAAAGTGACGATCAGTTAGTAAAAACTCAAATTTTCAAGGTTCTCTTCCCTTTCTCAAATGACCTCTGCCTCAAGGAATTATGCATATTTATTTTTCTGCAAATGCAATTAGTTAAAAACGCAACGGGTTGAAAATATGAAGTTTCAATTCTTGATGGCTTTATCATTGTGGCATGGTGACAGTACTGATTTCGGTTGAAGAAACCATGTGATTAACCGTGTTTGGTCTGTCTCATCATGTCAGGAGTGGACAAGCATAATAGCTGAAAAACTCAAACAATTAAGGCATTAATTATCTTTTAATAAAAATGCTGATAAAAGCCGTTTTCAAAGCAAATTTCTCGCATGGAACCATACTGTGATGTTAAGAAATCTATTGCTAATAAATTTTTTTCTCTGTGGCAAGAAACAAGGGATATGTAGATACAGAATAAACTGCTTTTTATTAAACCTGCTATTGATACATGGCTAGTTTTACCAATGCGTGGGGCTGACGTAAAATAATCTCGACTACGTATTGGACGTACTCGGATTACCCACAAGTACTTACTTTTCGGAGAAAGGGTACCTGTTTGCTCCTCATACCGCACTGAATTGACAGTTCGTCAGATTTTGATTGAATGCCCGGCTTTTGATTTTCTGCATCATATAAGCAGTCAAAATGGGTTTTTATGATTAAATTAAGTGAAATATAATTAATTAAATAATAATTTTGATCTAGTTGCATAGAAATATTCCTTACTTGGTTTTAAAATTTAAATAAATAGCATTTTAGCGATACGAATTTTTTACCAGAGCCATTTATTTAAATTGTTTTTAATCAAATTTTTATTAAATTTATAATCAATATTTTCAGTGTTTTTTCTTTCTTACTTACTAGATTCATAGTCACAGACTTAAGAGCGCAGCAAGTACATAATACTTGCAATTAATTGTCGGCTTCGTTTCATAGGGGTAGCGCCTTTTCCCCGTAATTTGGGATTACCGGTTCGGTCAGGGTTGTTCTCCTTAAGTGCTGTATCTGTAAGGTATGTGAATGTTTCCCCTGTAAAAAAGGATTGTGCAAGCTAAGGTGCTGTATGGTGTATTTAAGTTGTTCTCTTGGCCCAAGTTGGCGCTATTGAAAAAATAAGAGACGTTTACTCGGCTATAATCGCTGACAGATAACTGTCAGCGGGTTTGTAAAGGGCCAAAGTTCGCAACACAACAAGCACATAATATTGGCATAAGTATTGTTGTTTCATTAATTAAAATAGTTTTCTTTAAATAAAATTTAACGAAACATAACTGGAACATTATCAAGTTAAGAAATTTCTGGAAGGAAGTTCGAACTTGTTTTACTTTATCATAATATTTTTTATTTAAACTGTTGTTTGCAATATTAGTATCAGTGATAACATTATTGCTATTTACACCGAAATTTGGCTCGGCCTTTCTAAAGGATTAAACAGTGAAGACTTTTTGCATTTCAAAGAGCTAACAAAAAAAACCGATTTAATCATTTAAACTGCAAGGAAAATTTTCAAGTTACTCTTTTTTCCTCAACGAAACAAAGAGGTGCACATTCTTTATTATGCATATCTTTTATAAAATTATCCTTCATATCTATAAAGTGTAAAATTTATAAATTATGTAATTCGACGAATAGCTTAAAAATTTTTCATATAAAAATTTGCCGATGTAGAAATTCAAATCATTATAAATTTCTATTCTTTTTCTACATGAAGGATTTCATGACAGAATCTCGGCTTTAGGACCAAAAGATCCTTCACGACGGCCTCTTAAATAATAACGAAATTACTCCTTTTGATTCTCGAGCGGTGTAGTTACATTAAATGTGGGGCTCATTTCAAAAGAGATCCTGGCTTAGTGACGTCATACTTTTCAATGTTTCTCGTTGTTGCAAAAAACAATTAATATTCACGCATGCTACGGTGAGATTTAACGTAATTTTAAAGTGAACGCTACTAATGTTGGGTAGTTAAAATATAATTCTAAAAAATAATGTTGATTCAAGCAAATGCAACAAATTTAATCACACTCGGGAGAATTAATAACTCTCTAAAATGAGATAATGGGCTTTTTTTTCTTCCTTTTAAATTAATTGAATAGAAAAAAATAGCAAACACATACTTATGTTACTTTAATTATAAATAACGCAAGTCATAAACAAATCTCATGATACTTTTTAATTCAAACGTGATCTAAGCGCTAGAAATAATATATTATAATTCGACATACTTATTCTGCTCTCAATAACCTTAAAAATAATGCGATCGCATAGTTGTAAACTAGATCGCATACTTGTTATCGCGTACTTGATAATAATTTGAAGTATGTTCTCTAATAAATCGTAAATGCCGTATGTTCTCTAATAAACCGTAAATGCTCTTAAAGATTACAATTTTTTTTTATATTTCTTATTTTTTAAAATAGCCCTACCGTAAATATCATGGGGACAACGGAGGGAGGACTTTCTCATCAGTAAGTAAGATTAAGATTTATTAAAGAAATTCTGACATTAACAACAATTGCTATTTAACATTAGAAAAGGCAAACAGCAATTTTAATGGACGATCTCTAATTCTTTTTAAAATTATTACAAGAGCTTCTGTAGAAGGTTTCGTTTCGTATATTCTCTCCAGTATTGTATTATAAACTCACCGGATGGCAATTACTGTTCCTGAGGAAATATAAATGGGCGTCTTTTCACGGCTGAAAGTGGTAGAGAGTTCCGATTTAATGAATAAAATTGAGAAAAATATTTTCGATTTACTCTTATCTTCAGAAACAGGGAAATGTGTTTTAAAAATCAAAATATTAAAAAATATCAAAAATATTGACGATTTGAGTTTAAAACTTTATCATGCTGCGATATTTAAGGAACTCAAATTTTAATAACATTATTTTACCATGGATCAGAGAATTCTTAGAGAGATTAAAGAATGGGGGACAAAAAAAGAATGAGGGAATGAGGACAATGAGGGACAGTTCATTTTGAAGTGAAAGAAGAGTAAAAAAATTAATTCTAACTATTGAAGAAGGAATTAAGAGTTAATGGAAACTGAGATTTAATATAATATGAAATGCTACACTTAGAGATATATCAGATGTTAAAGTTATCTGAATTTTTTTGAGAGAGACTTAATGTGTTTGAGAGGGAGACACTTTTTCGCTGTAAGATGTGAGTATATGTGTTTGCCAGATATATCTGAAAAAATGCTGATTTCCATTTGAATTGTTTGTATATAATAGTGTGGCAAAGTAGAGATTTCTTTGGGATGTTCTTTATAAATAATTGTATTTATATATCAAGTGGAAGTCACGGTTCGAATACCTTCAAATGAAAAGTGGAAACATGTGCGCCAGAATTCTTCTTCTATATTTATAGATTCTTTCATTCATTCAATACCCAGAGGAACGACTTCAGTTCTTTAGTTTTAGAGAGATAACTGACCATCCGGGAGGAAAAACACTATATCAGGGGAAAAAAATACCAGCCTATATATATAGAAAAAGCGGAAATGGATTTTTAAAAAAAATCAAAATTTGCATCATGGAATGGAAGAATTAAGCAATTTTGTAATATGAACATTATACGTGCAGTTTTAAAACCTGACGTTCCTTTTCATTTGGTCAGTGACCGTTCCGAATCACGTATCCCAACTGTAAATATAACATTTAATATCCGCAAATATAAAACGGCAGCACAGATACTATTTCTCAGTTAAGGGGCTCCATACAAACGGCTGAAGTCAGGGGGTTCTTTTCAATTCTTATCAAAAGTTGTCGATACTAACTATTGTGAGATTTGAGAGTAACTGGAATAAATCGGAAAGAGTACATTTACTAATCATCTAAAAAAGTATTAAATAAAAAAAAGCTTATTTTAAAAAAAAGTACAGATGGTATACGAGTAGAAGTACTCCTTCTAAATTCGTAAGGTAATTGAAAAATTCGCAGTTAATTTAAAATTTTACCAGGTGATTGTTTTACTGCTTTATTTTTTTTAATTACTTAAGTTTCAATGCTTAATTCGACCTTGTAAGAATATTTAATTCACAGAAAAATGGATCAGTTCAGTTTTTCTTATTCTGAAATTATTTGAAAAACAAAAACAAAAACGAAACGCATGTTTCTGTTACTTTGGTCTAATAAATGTACTTTAATTTTTTAAATCATACGGAAACTAAACGATAGGAGTCGCTCATTATAAAAAGATAAACTTATTCTGTTAACACTAGTCTTAAAAATGATTCAACCTTAATCAGATTCTTGTTAACAGTAGCCTTCAAAACGATTCAAACGATTCAAATCGGATCAATATTTCCATGCGGATTCTAAAAGAGAGTTTTGCACTTGCCTTTGACCAGCTTTGGATATTGATTTGAAATAAATTATCTACTCTGAAATGTTGTTTTACTTTAGGTGTTCTTTTGGTATTATGTCATATTTTTAAAGACCACAATTCAGCATTTCTTATATATATATATAAATATTCAGTAAAAATCAAAAGCGAAATGTAGAATAGGCTTACCGAACCGGAAGTAATGCAGTAAAATTGATTGAGATTTATGAAAAGAATGCTGCGATCACCAGCAACTACTATTTAACAACAAAAAAAAGAGCAATTTCGATGGATGAACTCTAACCCTTTTCAATGTTATTACAGGAACTTCTGTAAAAGCTACCGTCCGTTTTGCGGGTGCCACAATGTTTTGTGAGATCACCGGGACGAATAACAATTGTTATTCCTGTGGAAATATAAATGGATGTCTTTTCACGGCTCAGAGTGGTAGGGTGTTCCACTTTAATGAATAAAACTGAGAAAAATACTTTCGATTTACTCTCATCTTTATTTGGAAATGTGTATCTATTTTTCAATTATAAATCCCATTGATGAACAAAAAACTTAAAATTTACATAAATATTGACGAATCAAACTTAAAACTTTCTCATATGCTACGACGTTTTGAAATACAAATTCAAATTGCCGTTTAATTAGTTTTTCAGCGATTTAGAAAATTCTTTCTTTCTTTGTTCTCAGATTCTCGACTTTGAAACTAAAATATTCATCACATCATGCTCCGTATGAAAGAAATTGTCCTGACTTTCACGTAATGTTGAATTTTGGAAAGAGAGGATAAATTATTAAAAGGTCTCAGCTTCTGTGTCGTCTTCATCATGTGACCTATATTGTGTATTTCAAGAAAAAACTAATATGCCTGCATTTCCTTTGTTATTTTTTGTTTTCTTCATTTAAAGGGTCATGGAATTTAACTGATAAATTGGAACTACATATGCAAAATGTTTCAATAAAATATATTATACATTTTTAAACATATTCCTTTTCTTGCTTTAAACTTTCTTGCTTAAAAACTTTGTTTGTGAAACAAATTCAAATTTTCTTTCATAAGATCTTTTTTGAAAACCTTCTACAATGTTGTATTGTTTCGAGATCGCTTTTCCAACTAATTTTTCAAACTTGTAAAGGTTATATAAAATTATACGCCTAATTTACAATAAAAGGAATATTATGAGATGTAATGTGTGTTTCTTTCGCATCGTCTTTCGATCATACGTGTTGTGGTCCATCTTACAAGGCTGCTAATATTCTTGCATCTTTTAAGAGTGCTCTCAGTATCATTTCAGGAAGGTAAATAATGTGCTCTCATAGCATTGTTATTTGCTCGATTGGTAATATAATGACTAAATATTTTTATCAGGAACTCATTTATAAATTTCAGAATGATATATTGTGCGTATTTTCTGCAAAATTGTCCATGGGGTAAACTTGACGAAAAAGGCTATTAAAGCGCACTATAGAATAATATGCTTAACTTTATATTTTGAACTTGAATTTTGTATTGTATATATCAATCAAAAGGCACTTTTACAAAATTATTATTAGATTTTTAATTAAATTGTGTGAAATATCAGCATTTTTCCACAATTATTTCGACGTATTTGCATGAAAATCTTTCTTACGTGGTTTTAAAATTTAAATAAATAGCATTTTAGTGAAATTAATTTTATATCCGATCATTTTTTTTAATTATATGAGGAATATTTTTTTTTTTACTTACATGATTTGAAGTTACAGACCTAACAGTGTAGTAAGATAATATTATTTCAGAAAATATCGTTTTTACATTGGGTAAAACCAATTTAAAATATAAAATTTATCGAAATGAACATCCTGAAACACCATGAGGTTAAGATATTTCTGGTAGGACGTTTGAACTCCTTTACTTAATTACAAGATTTTATATTTAAACTGTCACTTTCAAAATTAGTATCAGAGATAACATTATCGCTATTTATCGAGAAAGTAGGTCCGCAGTTCTAAACAAGTAAATGTTGAAGTCTTTTCGCAATTCAAAGCGATGAACAAAATAAATAAATAAATAAACTTTTCAATCAGTTAAATGAAAAGGAAAATTTTCCAGTTCCTTTTAAAACCCTTCAACCACAAAGAGAGATCATAATTCTTATTATATATAAATTTCAAAAAAAATTACCTCTAATATTAATAAAGAGAAAAAATTTCAAAATTGCACAATTGGGAGCATAGCCTAAAGCAATTTCATATAACAGTGTTTCGGTGTAGAGATTCATATCTTATTGTAAAATTCTATTTTTTATACACATGAAGGAGTTCCTAAATTCTCGTGTTCTAACGATAGAAGATTGGATTTTTGAATAATAGATCCCCCCCACAGTGGCTTTGTTCTTGCTAAATACTTCGAAATTATAAGTTTTGATTCTCAGACATTGTAAATGCACTAACGGTGAGTTAGGTTTTAGAAAGAACCCTGGCTTGGTGACGTCTTATTTTACAATACTTCTCATTTTTACAAAATTGAATTTAGATTCATGAATGTTAGAAGGAGATTTATCGTATTTTTAAAGTGAAAAATGTTATTGTTGTGTAGTTAAAATTGTATTTTAAGAAAATAAAGTTCAGTAAAGCAAATGAAAAGAGAAAAAAAGGAAAATGCATGTTTATGTTACTTAACTAGAACTAGAGTCTTCTGAAGATATTTAGAGTTTTTAAATGAAAAGTGATCTAAAGGCTATAAATAGCTCATTGTAAGTTGATATACTTATTCTGCTCTCAATAATCTTAAAAATAATGCGAAACTAGATCGCATACTTGTTAGAATCAATTACATGCGCATTCCAGAACAGAATTTTACACCTAACTTTGACCAACATTCGATATTGATTTGAAGTATGTTCTCTACTGTATTGTAAATGCCGCCCTTAACTTTTATTGCATTGATTTCATACTTTTACAGATCACGGTTTATTATTTTAATATTACTTATTTATAAAGAAATCTTCCGTAAATATTAAGGGGACAATGTAAAGTGTACTCTCTGATCCGGAGGTAAGGTTGCAAAACAGATGTTCATTTATTAAAAAAATGCTGCCATTAACTACAAATGCTATTTAACAAATAAAAAGACCAACAGCAATTTCCAAGAACAAGCGTTAATCCTTTTTAATGTTATTGCAGAAGCTTCTATATATAAAAGCTCCCATTCTTTATATAGGTGCCGATGTGTTATTCTTAGATCACCGGTACGAATGATAATCGGTATTCCTGTGGAAATATAAATGGATGTCTTTTCACGGCTGAGAGTGGTAAGGAGTTCTGATTAAATGAATAAAATTGAGAAAAACACCTTCGATTTACTCTCGTTATCATAAAACTGGAAATGAGTTTTAAATCAAAATCTTAAAAAAAATATCAAAAATATTGACGAATTAAACACTTTATTATGCTGCGATATTTAAGGAACTCAAGTTTTAATAATAATTTTTCAATGAATCAGAGAATTCTTAGAGAGATTAAAGAATGATGGAGAAAGCTGCAGTTCATTTTGAATTGAAAGATTAGAGAAGAGTAAAAAAAATTAATTCAAACTATTGAAGAAAGAGTTAATGCAAACTGAGATTTAATATAATTTGAAATGCTACACTTAGACATATATCAGATGTCAAAGTTATCTGCATTGTTTTAAGGTAGACTTAGTGTGTTTGAGAAAGAGACACTTTTTCGTTGTTAAATGTGAATATATGTGTTTATCAGATATATCTGTAAAAAAAAAATGCTGATTACCATTTGAATTGTCTGTATAGTATAGTGTGGAAAAGAAATTTCTTTGGGAATTCATGATCTAAATCAATGACTATATTTATATATCAAGTGGAAGACACTGAGAAACTTGACACTCTACTTTGGTGCACTGGGCCTTTTAGTTTCTGTTGTTTTCTGATGCAGGAAATCCAGAAATTTGTTGGTCATTGATGAATGCTATCTGAAAGATAATCTTGAATATAAGAAATTTTCCTCAGATGGAATGGTTTGAATACCTTCAAATGAAAAGTGCAAATATTGCCGCCAGAAATTTTCTTTCATATTTATAGATTCTTTCATCCAGTCAATACCGAGAGGAACGAGCTCAGTTCTTCAGTTTGAGAGCGATAACTAACCATCCGGGAGGAAAAACATTGTACGAGAAAAAAAATACCAGCCTATCTATATAGAAAAGGCGGAAACGAGTCAAACAAATTGAAATTTTTATCATATAATGAAAGATTTATGCAATTTTGTAATATGAACATAATAAGTACCGTTTTAAAACCTGACGTTCGTTTTCATTTGCTCAGTGACCGTTGCGAATCACGTATCCCAACTGTAAATATAACATTTAATATCCGCAAATATATAAAGCCAGCACAGATACTATTTCTCAGTTAATGGGCTCAATACAAACGGCTTAGATCAGGGGGTTCCTTTCAATTCTTACCAAAAGCTATCGTTACTAACTATTGTGAGATTTGAGAATAACTGGAATAAATCGGAAAGAGAAAATTTACTGATAATCTAAAAAAGTATTAAATAAAAAAAACCTTATTTTAAAAGAAAGTACAGATGGTATACGAGTAGAAGTACTCCTTCCAAATTCGTAAGGTAATTGAAAAATTCGCAGTTAATTTCAAATTTTACCAGGTGATTGTTTTACTGCTTTATTTTTTAATTACTTAAGTTTCAATGCTTAATTCGACCTTGTAAGAATATTTAATTCACAGAAAAATGCATCAGTTCAGTTTTTCTTATTCTGAAATTATTTGAAAAACAAAAACAAAAACGAAACGCATGTTTCTGTTACTTTGGTCTAGTAAATGTACTTTAATTTTTTAAATCATACGGAAACTAAGCGATAGGAGTCGCTCATTATAAGAAGATAAACTTATTCTGTTAACACTAGTCTTAAAAATGATTCAACCTTAATCAGATTCTTGTTAACAATAGCCTTCAAAATGATTCAAATTAAATCGGATTCCTGTTATCAATATTTCCATGCGGATTCTAAAAGAGAGTTTTGCACTTGCCTTTGACCAGCTTTGGATATTTATTTGAAATAAATTATCTACTCTGAAATGTTGTTTTACTTTAGGTGTTCTTTTGGTATTATGTCATATTTTTAAAGACCACAATTCAGCATTTCTTATATATATATATAAATATTCAATTAAAATCAAAAGCGAAATGTAGAATGGGCTTACCGAACCGGAAGTAATGCAGTAAAATTGATTGAGATTTATGAAAAGAATGCTGCGATTACCAGCGACTACTATTTAACAACAAAAAAAACAAACAAAAAAAAGAGCAATTTCGATGGATGAACTCTAACCCTTTTCAATGTTATTACAGGAACTTCTGTAAAAGCTCCCGTCCGTTTTGCGTGCGCCACAATGTTTTGTGAGATCACCGGGACGAATGACAATCGTTATTCCTGTGGAAATATAAATGGATGTCTTTTCATGGCTCAGAGTGGTAGGGTGTTCCACTTTAATGAATAAAATTGAGAAAAATACTTTCGATTTACTCTCATCTTTATTTGGAAATGTGTATCTATTTTTCAATTATAAATCCCATTGATGAACAAAAAACTTAAAATTTACATAAATATTGACGAATCAAACTTAAAACTTTCTCATATGCTACGACGTTTTGAAATACAAATTCAAATTTCCGTTCAATTAGTTTTTCAGCGATTCAGAAAATTCTTTCATTGTTTGTTCTCAGATTCACGACTTTAAAAATAAAATATTCATCACATCATGCTCCGTGTGAAAGAAATTGTCCTGACTTTCACGTAATGTTGAATTTTGGGAAGACAGGATAAATTATTAAAAGGTCTCAGCTTCTTTGTCGTCTTCGTCATGTGACCTATAGAGTGTATTTCAAGAAAAAACAAATATGCTTGCATTTACTTTTATTTTTTTTTTATTTTTTTTTCTTCATTCAAAGGGTTATGGAATTTAACTGATAAATTGCAACTACATATGCAAACTATTTAAATAAAATATATTATACATTTTTGAACATATTCATTTTCTTGCTTTCGTTTTTAAAACTTTGTTTGTGAAAAGAATTCAAATTTTCTTTCCTAAGATGTTTATTGAATGCGTTCTACAATTTTGTATTGTTTCGAGATCGCTTTTCCAACTATTTTTTCAAACTCGTGAAGGTTATATAAAATTTTTCGTCTTATTAAAAGTAAAAGGAATATTATGATATCTAATGAGGGATTCTTTTGCAGTGTCTTTCGATCATTCATGTTGTGGTCCATCTTACAGGGCAACAAATAGGCTTCGAAATTATAAATTTTGACTCTTCGACAGTGTAACTGCACTAAAGATGAGGCTGGTTATAGAAAGAATCCTGGGTTGGTGACGTCACACTTTACAATATTTTTCATTGTTGTAAAAAAAGAATTTAGATTCAAGCATGTTGCGAGGAGAGTTATCATATTTTTAAAGTGAAAAATGCTATTGTTGCATAGTTAAAATTGTATTTTAAGCAAATAAAGTGTAGTGAAGCAAATATAACAAATATATTTCTCTCAGGTGAGGACTATTAACTCACTAAAATGTAGAAAAGGGCAATTTTTCTTCTTTTGAAATTATTTGAAAAGAAAAAAAAAAGCATTCGCATGTTTCTGTTATTTCACTTGAACTAGAGTCTACTAAAACTATTTAAAGTTTTTAAATGAAACGTGATCTAAACGCTTGAAATTGCTCATTATAAGTTGATAAACTTATTCTGTTCTCAATAACTTTTAAAATAATGCGAAGGAGGACAATATAGTGTGAACTATTATCAGACCAAGATAATTTTGGTGGAATATCCGAATCCCTTTATTTTCTTATGAGAGTTCCTATTGAAATTAGAGTTTTCTACATTATTGCCAAGTACAATGTTACCACTATTTGTGCGAAGAGTTGGCACGACATTTCTAAAGAAATGCTCATTTTTAAAAATTTCGAACTGCAAAATGGTAACAGAAAAAAGATCGATTCAGTAATTTAAAGTGAAAAGAAAATTTTCGAGCTATTTTTTCTTACTTTAATCACACGAAAAGATGCACAGGGTGGGGAAAGTTTCCGTAAAAACTTTAAAAATACGTAAAATCCGAAAACTTTACCAAAATAAAATATAATTCGGAAGTTTAGCATTCATTGGTCACGGAATTATTTTTAAAATTAGAAACAATTTCAAAAATCAGACGAAAGATGGCGCTGATATGAACGTCTTAGTTAAATGTATGTAAATGAGACAAGATATACTTACGTTTTTGATCCATTCCAGAACCAGTTCTTCATCATTTATATGAACTACGATGCTGAGTGAAAAAGATTAAGCTTGTTGGCTAAGCTGTTTTAGATGAACCATGAATCAGAAACTCTGCACTGCGTAAATTCAGACTTCAGAAGAATATGAAGACTGGCAGGCCTCTTAAAGCTTGTTCAGCGATTTGGGGAAACTGGATCGCTGGAGGATAGTGTAAGGTCTGGACAACCAAATCTAAGGCAAACATGTTCAAAACGCGTTGAAGCCGAAATTGAAACATTAGCGTTAGAATCTAAATGTGAAAATGTCGTTTAAATGTGGAACAGAATTTCTATAATAAATGATTAGTAACATTTCTAAAGACGACATTTCTAAAGAAATGCTCATTTTTAAAAATTTCGAACTACAAAATGGTAACCGAAAAAAGATCGATTCAGTACTTTAAATTGAAAAGAAAATTTTTGAGCTTTTTTTTCTTATTTTCATCACACGGAAAGATGTACAGAGTTTCGAAAAATTCCGTAAAAACTTTAAAAATACGTAAAACCCGAAAACATTACCAAAATAAAAAATCATTTGCAGGTTTAGCATTGATTGGTGACAGATTTTTTTTTTTTTTTTTTTTTAAGATTTGAAAAAAATTCGAAAATCACCGACAGATGGCGCTGATACGAACGTCTTAGTTAAATGTATGTAAATGAGACAAGAGATACTTACGCTCTTGATCCATTCCAGAACCAGTTCTTCATTATTTATGCGAACAATTATGCTGAGTGGAAAAGATAAAGCTTTGTTGCCGAAGCTGTTTTACATGAACTAGGAATCAGGAACTGCTGCACTGCGTAAATTCAGACTTCAGAAAAATATGAAGACTGGTAAGGGGCCTTTAACAGTGGCAGGCCTCTTTAAAGCTTGTTCAACGATTTGTGGAAACTAGATCGCTGGAGGATAACGTAAGGTCTGCACAACCAAATCTAAGGCAAACATGTTCAGTACGCGTTGAAGCCGAAATTGAAACCTTAGTGTCCGAATCTAAATGTGGAAATGTCGTTTAAATGTGGAACACAATTGTTAAAATAAATGATAAGTAACATTATTTTTATTATTTGACTGTCCTTTCTTTCAATTATGCACAAATCGCCACCTATAGCGGTTTTTTGAATTATTATTCTTTTTCCTACCTAACAAAGTCCCTTGAATAATCGATGATATAGCTGCAAACAATTTTTTATTCTGCTTAATTTTCAGGGTTTTATAAATTTTTAATACTTTTACGAATTTTTTTGCGCACCCCTGTATATATATTTATTATATATTATTTTTCCAATTTGCTCCTTACATTTTTAAAATGCAAAAACTTTTTATGCTATTTAGCTTGAGGACAAACTTAAAATGTTTTCATAACACAAAATTCCGATGAACAGATGCCCGCACGAATCTTCGGTACATTTATTACAGGAACTTCTATACAAGCTCATGTTTGGTACATAGTCAGTAGTCCCAATAGTGTGTCTACCTGAAAAAGTAAGGGTTGTATTTCCTGGAGACATATAAAGTGATGTTCTTTTCGCGACTGAAAGTGGTAGGGTATTACGATTTAATAAATAAAATTGAAAAAAAAGTTTCAATTACTCTCTTCTTCATAAAATTAGAAATATGTGACTATTTTTAAATTATAGAGCTATTTAAACATCAAATTATTTAATATATTATAATCAAACTCAAAACTTTATCATATGCTCTTTATTTTTTGAAGTACTAATTCAAGTTTCCATCATATTATTTTTTCAATGAATCAAAGATTTCTTTCAGAGTTTATCGTAAAATCCTTGGCATTAGAAACCAAATAATCTCAACATCAGACTGCGTATTATTTACATATGTTGAAGAAATTATTCTGACTTTCACATAGTGTTGAATTTTGAAAAGTGAGGACCAATTATTAAAAGTCCCCCGCTTCAGTGTCGTCTTCATCATGTGAAACACAGTGTGTGTTTCAAGGGAAGAAACAGGAGTTGAATTTCCTCCTATTCCTTTCATACCTACATAGAAGATAATGAAGAACTTTAAACTCTTCAGGGCAAATACTCAAGTTAAAACGAATTAATGAGCAATTCAGACAGAAAGTGACTTTAAACTCTTCAGGGCAAATACTCAAGTTAAAAAGAATTAATGAGCAATTCAGACAGAAAGTGAGCAGAGTTCGATAAAATATTATAGGAGATCTCCATTAATGTAAATTTGCTCGGATTCTTTCACATTTTAATATCAAAAAACACGTTCAGGTATCATTCTCTTCATTTGAATATAAACTCAAAGTTAAGAGGCTCTCTTCCTCTTTCCGAATAGCCTTTTTAGTTTTATTTCGAAACAAGACATAAAAATATTTGAATCATGCCAAATTCTTTGCTTGAAAGCATTGAGCATGCTTATGTTTCTGTATTTACAATTAATTAACAACGCAGCGGGTAAAAAATGTGAAATTTCAATACTTGGTGGCTTTATTATAGTGGCTCAGTGCAGTGGTTTCGCTTCAAAAAGCCGCATGATTGGCTATATCTTTTCTGTCATGCCAGTAGTTCAGAAGTCTAAAAGCTGAAAAAAAAATTATTGCACTATTTATTTGTTATTTATCTTTTAATCTAAAAGGCAGAGAAAAATTAAATTCTAGAAGATGTTGTATCCATAACGATTAATGAAGCAACAGTTATGAAAAAATTTGGGAAGTTGATTGGTGCAAATCAGCAATTGTGCTATGCTCATGGAATTCAATTAGGAGTAACAGATGTATTATACCAAAAAAATAAAGAACAGAAGAATCCAAATATTGTGGATATAAAAACTTCGGATTCCGACATTTAAGAGAGTAAGAGTGAGAGTGATATTGACAATGAAGATAATGACAATGTGATTGTGGAAGTTGATATTGCTAATGAGGATGAAATATTAACCCATCAAGAATTGCTTCCTATAATTTATAAAGTTCCAGAAATTGTTAAGATATTTAAACTTTCCCCTACAAAAAAGGCCATATTACAAAAATATATACTAACTGAAAATAAAACAGAATATATGTTAATAATAGATTCTAAGACACGTTGGAACAGTTTACTCCTAATGATGGAACGGTTTTTGAAATTTAGAAATCCAATCCAAAAAGCAATAATCGACTTAAACCTGCAAATTTATTTTTCAGATAATGAATTCGACTTAATATCCAGAACTATATCAGCTCTACTTCCAATAAAACTGACTATAGAGGCATTATGTCGGAGACATTTTAATTTATTAACAGCTAATGCAACAATAAATTTCATGTTGGAATCATGAAAGAACAGCACACATCACTATCTGAAGAATTATATATTACATTGAAAAATCGCACAGAAGAAAGGCAAAAAGAAATTGAAAATGTCTTATGGTATTTACATAATTATAATGATTTTAAAAATGAAAATGAAAAAGAAGAAAAGAAAATAATCAATTCAAATCTGATTAAGTTTATAGTAAATTTTCTTACAATTTTTTACCCACAAACCTATCCACATTCAGAAGAATTCGGTTCAGTTATCGAAGATTATGATGACGCTAATTTCGATAGTGAAAAGAAATTACCTCTTGAACAAAAATTAGAATTAGTGATAAATAAAAAAAAATTCAACGAACCAAAATACAATACAGAAATCAGCTATATCCAAAACCATCCGACGGGAAATTGATTTATTTGAAGATGAGGGATTTAGAGGTAAATACTTGCAAAAAGTATATCGCGTATTTCTAACAGTATCACCAACTAGCGTAGATGCCGAAAGAGCGTTTTCGACAGCTGGTAATTTTTACACAAAATTACTTTTTTTTAAGATCACATTTCAAAAAATTTTAATAGTACCACAGACTGAATGGTGATATTTACACTTTTTTTGTGATTTAATTAATAGGTTGTTCCTTTACTTTTTTGTGATTCTTTATATACTGTTATAATTTATAAGTTCCATATTATTTTTTCTGAAATTTACACTCTCTTCTAAAACTGGCAAATAAAACAAAGAAACACCTTGTTTTCTTTCCTTTTCTAAAATTTCTAAGATCTAAAAAATACCGAATGTACCGGTTCGGTATTTCAATACCGGTATTAAGATCTAAAAAATACCAAATACCGGTATTGAAATTTTGGTCCGGTATTGCAATCTCTAATTACTACGTATGTTTTTTAAAAATTTAGAGTATAAAGATCTTAGATTTATAAAGAGAAAAATTATTAAGTTAAGTATTCGACAAATAGCTTAAGTCATTTTCATATCACAATGATCCTACGTACTGACGCAAATCTTATTATAAATTTCTGTTCATTCTGTACATGAAGGGGTTCTTTAATTGTAGTGTTCTAAAGACAGAATCTCGGCTTTGTGACCAGAATATCCACCGCAAAGATTTAGAGTTTTCTAATTGCAAAGAAATAGTTCCTTTTGAGTCTTGAGCAGTGTATCTCTATTAAATATGGGGCTAATTTTAAAAAAATCGTTCTTTGGTGACTTCATACTTTACATTGTTTTTCATTATTTTAATAGAGGATTTACATTCACGCATGCTACAAGGAGAGTGATGTTAGTTTTAAAGTGACCGATACCAGTGTTGCATTGTTAAAATTGAATTTTAAGAAAATTTAACGAAGCAAATATAGTAAATATAAATCACTTGAGTGAAAATGGAGAACTGACTGAATTGTGGAAAAGGGGAATTTCTTTTTTTTATTTTGAAATTATTTGAAAAGTAAAACAAAGCAGGCGCAAGTTTCTGTTTCTCCACTAGAACTCGAATCTCAGAAAAAGTATGTATAGGTTTTCATTTAAACGTGATCCAAATGCGAGAAATAACTCCTTATAAGTTCATATACTTATACTGCTCTCACGAACCTTAAAGAATTTCGAAACTAAATTGCATACTTCTTATCATCATTTATCTGCGTGTTCTAGAAGATAATTTTGCGCCTAACTTCGGATATTGAATTGAAATAACTTCTCTACTCTGTTAAAAATTCTGACCAAGACTTTTTAAATTTATTTCATATTTACGAATAAAAGAATTTCCTATTTTTCCCTGTCTTCAGAACTTTACTAAAAACCGTGGTGACAAAGTTATGTAGACATTCTGATCCAGACATAATGACATATAATACAGGTTTGTTCAGAAAATACTGCTATAAATAGTCGCTCTCATAGAAGTAGTAGAAATAAAAATTGCAATTTCAACAGCCCATCGGAATTTTTCGTTAAGCACATTACAAGAACTTCTATAAAAGCTCTCGTTCGGTGTATTATCATCACGTCCAGGTTTCTAAATCACTTGGAAAAAAGAAAATCTATATTCCAGACGAAATATAAATAGATGTCTTTTCACGATTGAAAGTGGTAATTTGTTTCGATTCAATAGATATAATGGAGAAAAACACTTTTGATTTACTTTCATCCTCATACAGCTGGAAATGTGTAAATATTTTTCAATTATGTAGCCTTTTAAATATTAACATCTTAAGACTAATATAAATATTGACGAATCATGGTTAAAACTTTATCATATGCACCAAGATTTTGATATAGAGCATATGATACAAATTCAAATTCATATGTTCTCTAATATTTTTATATAAAAATTCAAATTTCGATTAAATTTTTTTTCAATGAAACAGAGAAATCTTTCAATGTTTATCGTCAGATTCCCGATATTAGATACGAAATATTCATGACATGAGGTAGCGTGTTGTTGCGTATGTGGGGGAAATCGTTCTGACTTAATACGTAATGTTGAATTATGGAAAGTTAGAATCAATAATTGAAAAGTCGCCGCTGCGGTGTCTTCTTCATCATGTGATTTACAGTGTTTGTTTCAAGTGAAAATAAAAAGATGAAAGCATTTTCTTCGATTCTTTTCACGGATGCGTAGAAGACAGTCTAGAACTCTAAGCTCTTGAGGTAAATATTCAGCTTAAAGAAATTTAAAGAGCAATTCGGATAGAAAGTGCGAAGAGACATATTAATTCATATAAGAGATATCCGTGGATGTAATTTAGCTCACACCTTCCATCACCTTTCTAAATTCAAAATCAAGTTCAAATATCATTCTCATTATTTGGTAATGTTCTAAATTCCAAGATTACATTCTACCTCCCTAAATTTTTTTCATGATATTCAGTAAGTTTTATTATTAATAAACAAAAAGGCTATAAACTAACACCATGAATTCGGTACTTGTTTTTTTTCTGGTTACACTTACTATAGCTCTAGTTGATGTGAAAATATGCCACCAAACATAAATGAAAAAGCATACTTCGCCAACACGCACTCGATTCCTTAAACTTGTTTACCGCTAGAATATCGATTCACCACGATGATATAATATTTAAAATTTTTAAGTTAAATAATAAACAACTTATTGGTTTGTAAAATGATGTTGTATGCTACTTATATGGAAGAATGATGTCTATATATTTCTGTGATTACGCTTAGTTAGATGAGCTTTGCATTACGACCATTCTAAAGATTATATGTTTTATTCCTCTATTGCGAAATATACAAGGAACACTGAAAACACCAAACGTTAATAAAGTAATATCGTAAAAATTTACATAATAGACAAAGAAAAATTGTGACCGCTAAAAGATGAAAATACATCTTAAGAAATGAATATAGGAAATTCGGAAACTATAAGATAGTGCGTCATGAGTGCATTTTGTTCTCATCCTCATAAGTGCTATTGATTTGCCCTTTTAAAATATCATTATTTTTGCTTTTTGCGTATATATTTGAGATTATGTTAAATAAATAATGATATAATAAAAATAATTTTTTTTTAAATTTCAACACGCCAAAAGCAAATTAATAACATCTATAACCGAGATCAATATAAATTTTTTATGAATATATTTTTTTTTTAAAAATATTATCGAATGATTCCCTGACAAGTTACTATTCTACTTGCATTTTGGGATTTCTTCTTTAACATCAACTACTAAATATTTGTCCGCTTGAGATGCATTAATAATTTCTCTTTCATTCTACAAGACACTTATTCGATGAAGCAGAATTTTCAGCTGAAAGGAAATGTATTTGATTATTAATGAAAACTCTTAGAATTCTTGTTTTTAGAAAGCAAATTGGTGAGTCTGTTTGTTTCTGAAGATGCCGAAATCTTCAAAAGTGCAATTAGCAATAACATATTCCTTGTCCATCTTTTATTAATCCTTTGAAAACGGGAGCTCAACACTCGAATAAACAGCAACAGAAAAGAACTCATCCCAAAATTATAAACAATAGTGCAGTCAAAGTTTCATTTTTGAGTTTTATGACAACATTACGATGTATTCGAAATAAGTCAGTATTCCTTTATTTTATGATTGGGAAAGTTAAAGATATATTTCATTTTAAAGTGAGGGAAGAATAAATAGAAATAATTCAAAGAACTGAAGAATGAATTAAAGATAATGAAAGCTCAGATTTAATATAATTAGAAAAGATAGAGATATATCAGCTGACAAAGTTATCTGAATTTTTTATTGAGGTATACTTCGTACGCTTTGAGAAAGAGGCGCTTTCCCACTGTAAAATGTGAATTATTATGTTAATCTGATTTATATGTGAAAAAGTTCTATTTTCCAATTGAAATGTTTGTATGGTACAATATAGCAAAGAAAAGATTTCTTTTGGAAGTTACATGATCTAAGTCAATTACTGCATTTATATATCAAGTTGAAGTGACCGACATTCTTAAAATTTTACTTTGTATGCAAAGGGTCTTTTTGTTGTTATTGTTTGATGCAGGAAGTCTTCAAATTTGAAGGCCATAGATAAATGCTATCCGAAGAATGATCTTGAATATTTGAATTTTACATGAGATGGAATGGTTTGAATAGCTTGTGATGAAAAGTGCGAACATGCCTATTAAGAGTTTTCTTTTATATTAATAAATTCTGTTATTCATTCAATACCCAAAGGAACCAGATCAGCTCTTTTGTTTTTAGCGATAATTGACTATCCGGAAGGAAAAACACTCCATGGTGAAAAATACCAGCTTATATATATATATACACACACACAATCCTTCTGATATATATATATATATATATATATATATATATATATATATATATATATATATATATATATATATATATATATATATACATACATATATACACACACAATCCTTCTGATATATATATATTTATAAGCTGTAGAATATCAAAATTTACATTTAATACTGCAGAGATTACACAATTTTTCAAGATCAACATAAGTACAGTTTTACACACTGGCATTCGTTTTCATTTGTACAGTGTGCGTTGTGAATCACTTATCCTAATTGTAAATATTCGATTTGTATCTGTAAAATATAACGGCTGCAAAGCCACTATGTCTCAATTTATCGTCCCAATATACAATAGTGGCCAAAACTGTGGACAAGTTTGAAAATCGTTATGCTTTCTTTGTATGCTCATAGAAAATGCTACATTTCACAAAATGGAAACTCTTATATATCATTTTATAGAGTCCTGAATGCTGATTTCAATAAACAAAAAGCAAAATGTATTGCAAACTTTTGTATGGCAAATATTGCAAAATTCAAATATTTGCAAAACAAAAAAGTGCTTTATTATTCAGACTTTAATCTGAATAATAAAGTTAGTGATGAAGTGGATTGTAATTTTTAACTTTTCTGACAAATCACTGTTCTTGTTGTCGGAATTATTCAAATGTTAATTACTGCTAGCAGATGCCGAAATCATGCTTATAGAATAAACAAATCATTATTGTGTTCATTCTGCAGAAGAAAGACTGTCTTTTATGTAATCAAATTGTAAGTTAAAAATTTTGTTAAACTTTTTAATATAAAGTCAGAATATTCATAAATATTTTTAATATTTAGGCAAGAAGCAATGAAATCGAATAAAAGAATACATTGGATACACCTAGAAAGAGAACTAATTTTATTGAGTTACATGAGATTGGTCTTTCGTATGGTGAAATTGCAGGTGAGTGTTTCAGTGACTACATCTAAAGTTCGAAAGTTTTGTTTACGATATCAGGAGACAAATTCAATAAAATACAATGCAGGAAATGGCTTAAAAAGGTGCATCACATGTCTTGATGACAGAAGAAAAAAATGACTATGTCTCCAAGACAGAACAATGTCATTAGCGGCCATCCGAAGTCAATTGAATGATGCTGGAATTTATAGCAGTTTAAGAACAATCAGGAGAAGGTTATTAGATGTTGGAATAAGAGGTAGAATTGAGCGAAAAAATCCCTATGTCAAATTACACCAGCGTATAAAAAGGAACACATTAAATGGACAAATGATTAGTGGTCACATGTTATATGGAGGGATGAAACAAAGATATTGTTATTCAGTATTGATGGCGAAAATATGATATACATAGAATAGATGGCCTCATCCTGAATACAGTGAGGATGTAGGCGAAGAGCTAAATCCTGACTGCATTCGGGCAACTAAGAAGAACTAAGTTTGTGTTATGATTTTTTCGCGGATGTCAGCAGAAGTCATTGGTCTCCTTCATATTTTCGATGGGACATTAAATGCAAGAAAATAAATAAACACTATTCTAGTTCCAAAAATTACACCTTCCGTTAGTGATCTCTTTCCCAACAACACATCATTTATTTTCAGCATTAATCAGCTCCCTGCCACACAGCAAAAATAGCGAAAGACTGGTTCAGTACAAAGAGCACTGAATTGCTATCATAGCTAGGAAACAGTTCTGACCTCAAAACTACTGTGAACTTACGGCACCGTTTAAAAACTCTTGTAGATATGAAGTGTTCATCAGAAAAAAGAGAGAGAGAGAGAGAGAATTAATTGAGGCTATAATTGCTTCCTGGAATCATGCAATAACGAAGGAAGATATTAAAACTCTCGTCAGCTAAGTGAAATATCAGTGTGAAGCTGTAATAAGAAATAAAGGCTACCCAACTGATAACTTACTGCAGTCATCAGCATCTAACGTATCTCAATAATTATTACAGCACAACTTTTTTGTTTTACAAATATTTGAATTCTTATTTCGTATTGAAATCAGCAATAAATTGTCTTTAAAATGATGCAAAAGTTTGCATTTTATGAAACGTTATATTTTCTACAAGCATACATAGCAAGAAAACATAAAAATCCTCAAAAGGGTCCACAATTTTGGGTACCATTGAAAACAGCGTTAAACTAGTGAGGAACTTTCTGCTCTTACCAAATATAATAGACACTAACTATTTCGAGATTTGAGAATAACCGACGTTAATAGAAAAAAGTAAATTTACTGACGATCTAAAAAAAAAAAAAATCTCTTTGAGGGAAAGTACAGATGTTACATCAGCAGAATTACTTCTTCTAAATACTAGTTAGTATAGGTGTTGTTCCACTCAACCAGTAACACTAGATTTTATTCCATTTGTTGATCAAAACAAAGCTGGCTGGCGTTCAAGTGAGAATCTCTTACTCATTGACAAAGGGAAAAGAGCAATGTTTCTTATTTTAGAATTATTTCGAAGGAAAAAAACAAACAAACGCATGTTTCTGTCACTTCACTAGAAATCCTGTCTCATTAAGATATTTACAGGTTTTAATTTCAACGTGATCTAAGCGCTTGAAATAGCGAATTAAATGCTGATAAAATTATTCCGTTTTCAATAATCTTAAAAATGAGGCGAAATTAAGTCGCATACTTGTTATTACAGGTGTGTACATCAAGAAGGAACTTTTGTTCTTATCTTTTACCAGCTCTCGATATTGATTTGAAATATGTTGTCCACTCTGTAGAAAATGCTGACATTAGCTTTGGATGGCTTCTTTTTGCATTTATGTCTTACATTTAAAGACCATAATTAATTTTTTAATATTCATTACTTTTTTTAAATAAACTTCACTGGAAACGAAAATAAATGCAAAGATATAGAGAAACTTCATGAAAAACCAAGTTTCTTTTTTAATTATATTACAGGAACTTCAATCGAATCTCCCATTCTGTATATAATCAATAAACCAAGATATGTTTACCGAGAAGTGTGAAATTTGCCATTCTTGAGGACACATAAATTATGTCTTTTCGGCATTGAAAGTGGTAGGGAATAGTACCTATTTCATAAATAAAATTGGAAAAAGTATTTTCAGTTTACTCTTATCATCATAAAACTGGAAATGTGTAAAAATTTTTAATTTATAGAGACTTTTAAAGATTAAAATATCAAAAATAATGTAAATATTAAAGAATAAAGCCTAACAAACTATATCATATGCAACGATATTCAAATACAAATTCAAATTTTCATTAAATATTTTTTTAATGAAATAGAGGATTCTTTCATTTCTTATCGTCAGATTCTAGACATAAGAAAAGAAATATTCACCAGATCAGGCTGCATGATGGTTACATTAATGGAAGAAATTGTTCTGACTTTCAAGTGATATTGAATTTTGGAAAGTGAGGATCAGTTAGTAGAAACTCAAAATTTCTAGGTTCTCTTCCCTTTCTCAAATGGCCTCTGCCTCAAGGCATATTAATTTTTCTGCAAATACAATTAGTTAAAATATGGTTGAAAATATGAAGTTTCAATTCTTGATGGCTTTATCATTATGGCATGAGGGCAGTGCTGATTTCGGTTGAAGAAACTATGTGATTAACCGTGTTTGGTCTGTCTCATCATGTCAGGAGTGGACAAGCATAATATCTGAAAAAAAAACAATTAAGGCAACAATTTATCTTTATATAAAAATGCAGATAAAAGTCGTATTTCAAAGCAAATTTTCGCATGGCACCATACTGTGATGTTAAGGAATCTATTGCTAATAAATTTTTTCCTCTGTGGCAAGAGACACGGGATATGTAGATACAGAATAAACTGCATTTTATTAAACCTGTTATTGACACATGGCTAGTTTTACCAATGCGTGGGGCTGACGTAAAATAATTTCGACTGCTTATTGGACATACTCGGATTACCCACAAGTAGTTACTTTTCAGAGAAAGGCCACCTGTGTGCTCCTCATGCCGCACTGAATTGACAGTTGATCATATTTTGATTGATTGCAAGGCTTTTGACTCCCATCGCTACCATTTTCTTTTCCGTCCATCAAATGTAACTCTCCCAGAATTGGTGCGAAAGAATTACCATCCAAACATTTTAAAATTTTTAATTGCAACACACCTTTTACCACATATTTAACTTTAAAAAATTCCATTTTTTTTTTCTCGTTATTTTAAAACAGAGATGTCATATTTTGTCTTTATCTGTTTCAGCTATTTTATATTGGTTTATACAAAAACATATTTGATTAAGCTTCAAACATCAACAATTCTCTACATTTTACCATGTGGATGGCGCAGTATGAGCAAGAAAGGATCTAGAGCTAAAAAACCCAAAACAACCAACCAATCAGCCGCATGCAAAAAGGGATGCACTATTTTAAAATGCATAATCTTGTGATGCATTGTGAGTTATATATGCATGGGGCAATCGTGGCGATAAAGGCTATTAAAGCGCACTATAGAATAATCAGCTCAACTTTATATCTTATACTTAAATTTTCTGCATCATATAAGCAGTCAAAATGGGATTTTGCAATTAAATTAAGTGAAATATTAATGTTTTTCTACGATAAATTTGATCTAGTTGCATAAAAATATTCCTTACTTAGTTTTAAAATTTAAATAAATAGCATTTTAGCGATACGAATTTTTTACCAGAACCATTTTTTAAAAATTGTTTATAATCAAATTTTAATTAAATTTATAATCAATATTTTCAGTGTTTTTTCTTTTTTACTTACTAGATTTATAGTCACAGACTTAAGAGCGTAGTAAGTACATAATACTTGTAATTAACAATCGGCGTCCTGACAAAAGGGTAGCGCCTCTTTCCCCTTATTTGGGAGTCCCGCGATCGAGTCCTGTTTCAGGCAGGGTTGTTCTCCTTCAACGTTCTATTTGTAAGGTATGTGAATGTTTCCCGTGTAAAAAGGGATTGTGCAAGCTAAGGTGCTGTATGATGCATTTAAGTCATTCTCTTGGCCCAAGTTGGCGCTATTGAAAAAATAAGAGACGTTTACTCGGCTATAATCGCTGACAGATAAATGTCAGCGGGTTTGTAAAGGGTCAAAATTCGCAACACAGCAAGCACATAATATTGGTATAAGTATTGTTGTTACATTAATTAAAATAGTTTTTTTTTAAATAAAATTTGACGAAACATAACTGGAACATAATTTGCTTAAGAAATTTCTGGGAGGAAGTTCGAACCTTCTTTACTTTATCATAAGATTTTCTATTTAAACTGTTGTTTGCAGTATTAGTAACAGTGATAACATTATCGCTATTTACACCGAAATTTGGCTCGGCCTAAAAGGAGTAAACAGTGAAGACTTTTTGCATTTCTAAGTGCCAACAAAAAAAAGAACGATTCAATCATTTAACCTGCAAGGAAGATTTTCAAGTTACTCTTTTTTCTTCAATGAAACAAAGAGGTGCACATTCTTTATTAAGCATATATTTTATAAAATTATCCTTCATATCTATAAAGAGTAAAATTTATAAATTATGTAATTCGACGAATAGCTTAAAAATTTTTCATATAAAAGTGTTCCGATGTAGAAATTCAAATCTTATTATAAAATTATATTCTTTCTATGCATGAAGGATTTCATGACAAAATCTTGGGTTTGGGAATAAAAGATCCTCCGCGACGGCCTTTTAAATAACAACGAAATTATTCCTTTTGATTCTCGAGCGGTGAAGTTACATTTAATGTGGGGCTCATTTCAAAAGAGATCCTGGCTCATACTTTACATTGTTTTTCATCGTTACAAAAAAAAAATCACGCACGCTACGGAGAGATTTATCGTCATTTTAAAGTCAACGCTACTAGTGTTGTGTAGTTAAAATAGAATTTTAAAAAATAATGTTGAATCAAGCAAATGCAACAAATTTAATCTCATTCGGAAGAATTAATAACTCACTAAAATGAGAAAATGGGTTTTTTTTTCTTCCTTTTAAATTAATTGAATAGAAAAAAATAGCAAACACATACTTATGTTACTTTAATTATAAATAACACAAATCAAAATCTCATGATACTTTTTAATTCAAACGTGATCTAAACGCTAGAAATAATTTATTATAATTCTATATACTTATTTTGGTCTCAATAACCTTAAAAATAATGTGATCACATACTTATTAGCATCATTTACATTCTCAATCTGGAAGAGAAATTTGTACCTAACTTTGACCAACTTTCGATAATAATTTGAAGTATGTTCTCTAATCTATCGTAAATGCCTCCATATAACATTTATTGCTTTTATTTCATACTTTTAAAGATGACAATTTATTTTTTTTAAACCAAATCGACCGTAAATATCATCGGGACAATGGAGGGAGGACTTTGTCATCTGTAGGTAAGATAGTACAACTGACTAAGATTTATTAAAGAAATGTTGCTATTAACAACAATTGCTATTTAACATAAAAGAAGGTAAACAGCAATTTTAAAGGACTATATCTAATTCTTTTTAAAATTATTACAAGAGCTTCTGTAGAAGGTCTCGTTTCTTATATTCTCTCCAGTATTATATTATAAACTCACCGGATGGCAACTACTGTTCCTGAGGAAATATAAATGGACGTCTTTTCACGGCTGAAAGTGGTAGAGAGTTTCGATTTAATGAATATAATTGGTATAAAATACTTTCGATTTACTCTCATCTTCAGAAACCCGGAAATGTGTTTTAAAAATCAAAATATTAAAAAAAAATATCAAAAATATTGACGATTTGAGCTTAAAACTTTATCCTGCTGCGATATTTAAGGAACTCAAATTTTAATAACATTATTTTACCATGGATCGGAGAATTCTTAGAGAGATTAAAGAATGAGCGACAAAAAGGGAATGAGGAGAATGAGGGACAGTTCATTTTGAAATGAAAGAAGAGTAAAAAAATTAATTCAAACTATTGAAGAAGGAATTAAGAGTTAATGCAAACTCAGATTTAATATAATTTGAAATGCTACACTTTGAGATATATCAGATGTTAAAGTTATCTGATTTTTTTTGAGGTAGACTTAGTGCGTTTGAAAGGGAGACATATTTTCGCTGCAAGATGTGAATATGTGTGTTTGTCAGATATATCTGTGAAAAAAAATGCTGATTTCCATTTGAATTGTTTGTATAGTATAGTGTGGGAAAGTAGAGATTTCTTTGGAATATTCATGATATAAATCAATGACTGTATTTATTGATAGTATTGATTGATAGCCGGAAGTCACTGTTTGAATACCTTCAATGAAGAGTGCAAACATGTGCGACAGAATTCTTCTTTCATATTTATAGATTCTTTCATTCATTCAATGCCGAGAGGAACGAGTTCAGTTCTTTAGTTTTAGAGAGATAACTGACCATCCGGGAGGAAAATCACTGTACTAGGAAAAAAAATACCAGCCTATATATAGAGAAAAAGCGGAAACGGATAAAAAAATCGAAATTTATATAATATAATGGAAGAATTATGCAATTTTGTAATATGAACATGATAAGTATAGTTTCAAAACGTGACGTTCCTTTTCATTTGCCGTTTCAATGACCATTGCGAACCACGTATCCAAACTGTAAATATAACATTTAATATCCGCAAATATAAAACGGCAGCACAGATTTTATTTCTCACTTAAGAGACTCAATACAAACGGCTTAAGTCAGGGGGTTCCTTTCAATTCTTACCAAAAGCTATCGATACTAATTTTTGTGAGATTTGAGAATGAATGGAATAAATCGGAAAGAGTAAATTTAGTGATTATCTAAAAAGTATTAAATAAAAAACATATTTTTGAAAAGGAAGTGCAGATGATATACCAGTAAAAATACTCCCTCTAAATTCGTAAGGTAATTTAAAGATTCACAGATAAATTTTTAAGAAATACCTGTTGATTGTTTTAATGCTTTAGTTTCTTAAATTACTTAAGTTTCAATGCTGAATTCGTTCTTGTAAGAATTTTTAATTCACAGAAATATGGAGATGTGCAGTTTTTCTTATTTTGAAATTATTTGAAAAAAAAAAGAAACATTTGTCTCTGTTACTTCGGTCTAATAAATGCATTTTAAATTTTAAATTCATACGCAATCTAAACGATAGGAGTCGCTCATTATAAGACGATATACTTATTCTGTTAACACTAGCCTTTAAAATGATTCAACTAAATCGGATTCTTGTTAACAATAGCCTTCAAAATGATTTAACCTTAATCGGATTCTTATTATCAATATTTCCATGCGCATTCTAGAAGAGAGTTTTGCAGTTGCTTTTAAAAAGCTTTGGATATTGATATGAATAAATTGTTTACTCTGAAAAGGTTGACCTTAACTTCGGGTGTTCATTTGCAATCATATTTTTCAAGATCACAATTTAATATTTCTTATATTTTTTATTTTTTTAAAATATTCTGGAAAAATCAAGCGGTCAATTCAGTGTGGATTTTTAGAACCAGAGGTAATGTTGTAGAATTGATTAAAATTTATTGAATAAACACCCTAATTAACAAAAATTGCTTCTAACAAATACAAATAGCAACAGCAATTTCAATGAACAAGCTTTAGATATTTTAATGTTATTACACGACCGTCTAGAAAAGCTCCTGTAGAAATATAAATGGATGTCTTTTCACAGCTCAAAGTAGTAGGGAGTTTCATTTTAATAAATAAAATTGACAAAAATACTTTCGATTTACTCTCGTCTTTATAAATCTGGAAATGTGTACATTTTTTTTTTCAATTCTAAAGCTCATTAAAGAACAAAAACTTAAAATAATATAAATATTGAGGAATCAAACTTAAAACTTTCTCATATGCTACGACGTTTTGAAATACAAATTCAAATTTCCGTTTAATTAGTTTTTCAGCGATTTAGAAAATTCTTTCATTGTTTGTTCTCAGATTCTCGACTTTGAAAGTAAAATATTCATCACATCATGCTCCGTATGAAAGAAATTGCCCTGACTTTCACGTAGTGTTGAATTTTGGAAAGACAGGATAAAGTATTAAAAGGTCGCAGCTTCTGTGTCGTCTTCATCCCATGACCTATAGTGTATATTTCAAGAAAAAGCATATTCGACAATTTTTAAAAAAAACTATTTAAACAATATTTTCCTTTTTTTTTCTTCACCTACATGATTTACAGTTACAGACCTAACAGCGTAGTAAGTACATATTATTTGAGCAAACATCGTTATTTAATTAATTAAAACCAATTTTTTAAAAAATAAAATTTGTCGAAAAGAACATCCTGGAATATCATCAGGTTAAGATATTTCTATTAGGAGGTTTGAACCTCCTTTACTTAATTATAAGAGTTTATATTTAAACTGCACTTGCAACATTAGTACCAGAGATAACACTATCGCTATTTATCAAGAAAGTAGGCTCAGCAGTTCTAAAGAATTAAACATTGAAGTCTTTTCGCAATACAAAGCGATGAACAAAATAAATAAACTTTTGAATGAGTTAAATTAAAAGGAAAATTTTCCAGTTCCTTTTTAAACCCTTAAACCACAAAGAGAGATCATAATTTTTACAATGTATAAATTTAAAAAAAAATTACCTCTAATATTAATAAAGAGAAAAAATTTAAAAATTGCACAATTGGAAGCATAGCTTAAAGCAATTTCATATAACGATGTTTCGGTGTAGATATTCATATCTTATTGTAAAATTCTATTTTTTATGCACATGAAGGAGTTCCTAAATTCTCGTGTTCTAAAGATAGAAGATTGAATTTTTGAATAATAGGTCCCCCCCCCCACAGTGGCTTTCTTCTTGCTAAATTCTTCGAAATTATAAATTTTGATTCTCAGACATTGTAAATGCACTAACGGTGAGTTAGGTTTTAGAAAGAACCCTGGCTTGGTGACGTCTTACTTTACAATACTTCTCATTGTTCCAAAATAGAATTTAGATTCATGAATGTTACAAGGAGGGTTATCATATTTTTAAAGTGAAAAATGCTATTGCTGTATATTTAAAATTGTATTTTAAGAAAATAAAGTTCAGTAAAGCAAATGTAACAAATATATTTCTGGTGGGAAAAACTCACTAAAATGTGGAAAAGGACAATTTTTCTTCTTTTGAAATTATTTGAAAAGAAAAGAAAAAACACTAGCATGTTTCTGTTACTTTACTAGAACTCGAGTCTTCTGAAGATATTTAGAGTTTTTAAATGAAACGTTATCTAAAGGCTAGAAATAGCTCATTATAATTTGATACACTTATTCTGTTCTCGATAACCTTAAAAATAATGCAATACGAAATCGGGTACTTGTTATTTTCACTTGCATGCGCATTCTAAAATGGAATTGTGCACCTTTGACTAACTTTCGATAATGATTTGAAGTATGTTTTCTATTCTATTGTAAATGCCGCCCTTAACTTTTATTGCATTTATTTCATACTCTTACAGATCACGGTTTATTATTTTAATATTTCCTATTTTTTTAAAAAAAATCGTCCGTAGATATTAAGGGGGAAATGCAGGGAGGACTTTTTGATCCGGAGGTAAGGTTGCTGAACAGATTTTCATTTATCACAAAAAAAAAACCGCTACCATTAACAGAAATAGCTATTTTACAAAAAGAAAGACAAACAGCAATTTCAAGAAATAAGCTTTTATCCTTTTTTAATGTTATTACAGAAACTTCAACATAAGTTCCCTTCCATAACACAGTTTCTGAAATTTTATTAAACTACTGGGACGAGTAATAATCAACATTCCTGTGGAAATATAAATAGATGTCTTTACACTGCTTAGAGTGGTAGGGAGTTAAGATTAAATGAATAAAATTGAGAAAAATACTTTCGATTTACTCTCATTATCATGAAACTGGAATCAAACCTAAATCTTAAAAAAATATCAAAAATATTTACGAATTAAACTTAACATTTTATTATGCTGCGATATTTAATGAACTCAAATTTTAATAACATAATTTTTCAATGAATCAGAGAATTCTTAGAGAGTTTAAAGAATGAGGGACAATGTTGCAGTTCATTTTGAAGTGAAAGAAGAAAGAAGAGTAAAAAAATTAATTCAGACTATTGAAGAAAGAGTTAATGCAAACTGAGATTTAATATAATTTAAAATGCTACACTTAGACATATATCAGATGTCAAAGTTATCTGAATTGTTTTAAGGTAGACTTAGTGTGTTTGAGAAAGAGACACTTTTCCGTTGTTAAATGTGAAAATATGTGTTTATCAGATATATCTGTAAAAAAAATGGTGATTACCATTTGAATTGTCTGTATAGAATAGCGTGGAAAAGAAGAGATTTCTTTGGGATGTTCATGATCTAAATCAACGACTTTATTTAAATATTAAGTGGAAGTCATCGAGATACTTGACATTCTGCTTTGGTGCGCTGGGCCTTTTTGTTGCTGTTGTCGTCTGATCCAGGAAATCCCCAAATGTTTTCGTCATTGATGAATGCTTTCCGAAGGATAATCTTGAATATTAGAATTTTTACATCAGATGGAATGGTTCGAATACCTTCAAATGAAAAGTGCAAACATGTACGAGAGGATTTTTCTTTGATATTTAGATTCTTTCATTCATTCAATACCCTGAGGAACGAGCTCAGTTCTTTAGTTTTAGACCGATAACTGACCATCCGGGAGGAAAAACACTGTACGAGAAGACAGAAATACCAGCCTATATATGTAGAAACAGCGGAAATGAATGAAAAAAATCGAAATTTATATCATATAATGAAAGAATTAAGCAATTTTGTAATATGAACATGATAAGTACAGTTTTAAAACGTGGCATTAGTTTTCATTTGCACAGTAACCATTGTGGATCACGCATCAGTGTAACATTTAATAACTGCAAATATATAACGGCGGCACATATACTATTTCACATTTAATGGACTCGATACAAATGGCTTAAGTCAGGGGTTTCCTTTCAATTCTTACCAAAAGCTGTTTATACTAATTATTGTGAGATTTGAGAATAAATGGAATAAATTTACGGATCATCTAAAAAAGTGTTAAATAAAAAAAGGTTATTTTAAAAGAAAGTACAGATGGTATACGAGTAGAAGTACTCCTTATAAATTCGTAAGGTCATTTAGACATTCGCAGGTAATTTAAAAATTTACCTGGTGATTGTTTTACTCCTTTATTTTCTTAAATTACTTAAGTTTCAATGTCTAATTTGCCCTTGTATGAATTTTTAATTCACAGAAATATGGATAAGTGCAGTTTTCTTTATTCTGAAATTATTTGAAAAAAAAAAAAAAGAAACGCATGTTTCTGTCACTTCGGTCTAATAAATGTATTTTAAATTTTTATATCATACATAAACTAAACGATAGGAGTTGCTCATTATAACGACAATATACTTATTCTGTTAACACTAGCCCTTAAAATGATTCAACCAAATCGGATTCTTGTTAACCTTCAAAATGATTCAAATTAAATCGGATTCCTGTTATCAATATTTCCATGCGGATTCTAAAAGAGAGTTTTTTACTTGCCTTTGACCAGCTTTGGATATTGATTTGAAATAAATTCTTTACTCTGAAATGTTGTTGAACTTCCGGTGTTCTTTTGCTATTATTTCATATTTGTAAAGATCACAATTTAGTCTTTCTTATATATATATATTCAGTAAAAATCAAAAGGTCAACGTAGAGTAGGCTTACCGAACCGTAGGTAATATCGTAAAATTGATTGAGATTTATGAAAAGAATGCTGCCATTAACAGCAATTGCTGTTTAACAAATAAAGAAACAAAGAGGAATTTCGATATATAAACTTTTATCCTTTTCAAACATATTACAGGAACTTCTGTAAAAGATCCCGTCCCTTATACGTGCTTCACAATGTTTTGTTAAATCACCGGGACGAATGACAATCGGCAATCGGTGGAAATATAAATGGAAGTCTTTTCACGGCTGAGAGTGTTAGGGAGTTCCGCTTTAATGAATAAAATTGAGAAAAATACTTTCGATTTACTCTCATCTTTATCTGGAAATGTGTTACTATTTTTCAATTATAAAGCCCATTAAAGAAGAAAAAACTTAAAATTAACATAAATATTGACGAATGAAACTTAAAACTTTCTCATATGCTACGACGTTTTGAAATACAAATTCAAATTTCCGTTCAATTAATTTTTCAGCGATTTAGAAAATTCTTTCATTGTTTGTTCTCAGATTGACGACTTCCAAAATAAAATATTCATCACATCAGGCTCCGTATGAAAGAAAATTGTCCTCACTTTCACGTAATGTTGAATTTTGGAAAGAGAGGATAAATTATTGAAAGGTCTCAGCTTCTGATCGTTTTCATCATATGGCCTATAGTGTGTATTTCAAGAAAAAACCAATATGCTTGCATTTCCTTTGATTTTTTTTTTGTTTTCTTCATTTAAAGGGTCATGTAATTTGACTGATAAATTGGAACTACATATGCAAAATGTTTCAATAAAATATATTATATATTTTTAAACATATTCCTTTTCTTGTTTAACAAATAAAGAAACAAAGAAAGCGAAAGTTTAATAAGCTTTAAACTTTCTTGTTTAAAAACTTTGTGAAAAGAATTCAAATTTTCTTTCCTAAGATCTTTTTTGAAAACCTTCAAAAATGTTGTATTATTTCGAGATCGCTTTTCCAACTAATTTTTCAAACTTGTAAAGGTTATATAAAATTATACTCCTTATTTGTAATAAAAGGAATATTATGAGATGTAATGTATGATTCTTTCGCATCGTCTTTCGATCATCCATATTGTGGTCCATCTTACAAGGCAGCTAATATCCTTGCATCTTTTAAAATTGCTCTAAGTATAGTTTCAGGAAGGCAAATAATGTGCTCTCATAACATTGTTATTTGCTCGCTCGGTTATATAATGACTAAATATTTTTATCAATAACTCATTTAGGAATATCAGGATGATATATTATGCGTATTATCTGCAAAATTGTCCATGGGGTAAACGTAACGTAACATTATTTTTTATATTTTCTAGTTCAATTTTTTATAATGTTGATTCAAGCAAATGTAACAAATTTAATCACACTCGGGAGAATTAATAACTCACTAAAATGAGAAAACGGTTTTTTTTTCTACCTTTTAAATTAATTTAATAGAAAAAAATAGCAAACACATATTTATGTTACTTTAATTACAAATAACGCAAGTCATAACCAAATCTCATAAAGATACTTTTTAATTGAAACGTGATCTAAACGCTAGAAATTATATATTATAATTCGATATACTTATTCTATTCTCAATAACCTTAAAAATAATGCGAAACTAGATCGCACACTTGTTAGCATCATTTACACTCGCATTCTAAAAGAGAATTTTACATCAATAGAATTACGCTTTCTAAATACTAGTAGGTATTGGTGTTGTTTTACTCAACCAGTGACACTAGATATTATTCCCTTTGTAGATCAAAACAAAGCTGGTTGTCCTTTAATTATTTGCTAATGATTTTACTCCATTATTTTCTTAAATTACGTAGGCTCGAAGACTTTATTCGCTCTAGTGAGAACCGGTATTTTACTAAAATAGGGAAAGGAGCAATTTTTCTTATTTTAGAATTTTTCGAAAGGGGAAAAACAAACAAACGCATTTTTCGGTCACTTCACTGGAAATCCAATCTCATTGAGAAATTTTAAGGTTTTAATTCAAACGTGATCTAAGTGCTTGAAATAGCGCATTATATGCGGATACAATTATTCCGTTTTCAATAATTTTAAAAATGAGGCGAAATTAAGTCGCATGCTTGTTATTATATGTGTTTACATCAAGAAGGAAGTTTTGCTCTTATCTTTGACCAACTTTCGATAATGATTCGAAATATGTTCTCTACTCTATTGTAAATGTCGCCCTTAACTTTTATTGCATTTATTTCATACATTTAAAGATCACAGTTTATTGTTTTAATATTTCTTATTTTTTAAAAAAAAACCTACCGTAACCATAGCGGGGACAATGTAGGAAGGACTTTCTGATTCGGAAGTAAGGTTGTACAACTGATTAAGATCTATTAAAGAAGTGCTGCCATTGATAGCAATTTTAATTCACGAAGTCTAATCCTTATAAATTTAATTACTAGAACTTCTATAGAAATTCCCGTCTAGTATATTCTCTACAGAACTATATCATAAGTTCACCGGCATGAATGATAATAGCTATTTCTGAGGATATATAAAAGGCTGTCTTTACACGGCAGAAAGTGGTAGGTAGCTCCGATTTAATGAATAAAATTCAGAAAAATACTTTCGATTTACTCTCATCTTCAGAAATCCGGAAATGTGTTTTAAAAATCAAAATCTTAAAAAAAAAATATATCAAAAATATTGAAGATTTGAGCTTAAAACTTTATCATACTGCGATATTTAAAGAATTCAAATTTTAATAACATTATTTTTCAATGAATCAGAGAATTCTTAGAGAGATTACAGGATGAGGGACAAAGCTACAGTTAATTTGAAATAAAAGAACAAAGAAGTGCAAAAAAATATCAATTCAAACTACTGTAGAATTAATTAATTAATGGTACAGGAAATTTAATATAATTTGAAACGGTACACTTAGAGATATATTAAGTGTCAAAGTTATCTGAATTTTTTTGCGGTAGACTTAGTGTGTTTGAGAGGGAGACACGTTTTCGCTGCAAAATGTGAATATGTGTGTTTGTCAGATATATCTGTGAAAAAATACTGATTTCCATTTATATTGTATGTATAGTATAGTGTGGGAAAGTAGAGATTTCTAAGGGATATTCTTTATCTAAATCAATGACAGTATTTATATATCAAGTGCAAGTCACCGAGATACTTGAAATTCTGCTTTGGTGAGATGTGCCTTTTTATTGCTGTTGTTTTCTGATGCAGGAAATCCCCGAATTTAGGGGTCATTGATGAATGCTATCCGAAGGATAATTTTGAATATTAGAATTTTTACCTCAGATGAAATGGTTCGAATACTTTCAAATGAAGAGTGCAAATATGTCCGCCAGATTTTTTTTTTTTTTTTCATATTTATTGATTCTTTAATTCATTCAATACCGAGAGGAACGAGCTCAGTTCTTTAGTTTTAGAGCGATAACTGATCATCCGGGAGGAAAAACATCGTACGAGAAAAAAAAAAATACCACTCTATAAATATAGGAAAAGCGGAAACGGATGAAAAAAATTAAAATTTATATCATATAATGAAAGAATTACTCAATTTTGTAATATGAACATGATAAATAAAGTTTTTAAACCTGGTGTTCGTTTTCATTTGCACAATGACCGTTGCGAATCACGTATCCCAAATGTAAATAGAACATTTAGTATCCGCAAAAATATAACTGCAGCACATATACTATTTCAATACAAATGGCTTAAGTCAGAGTGTTTCTTTCAATTCTTACCAAAAGTTGTCGATAGTAACTATTGAGAGATTTGAGAAAAACTGGAATAAATCGGAAAGAGTAAATTTACTGATCATCTAAAAAGTATTAAATAAAAAATATCTTTTTGAAAAGGAAGTGCAGATGGTATACCAGTAGAAATACTCCCTTTAAATTCGTAAGGTAATTTAAAAATTCGCTTATAAATTTTAAAAAAATCACTATTGATTGTTTTAATGCTTTATTTTCTTAAATTACTTAAATTTCAATGCTTAATTCGCTCTTGTGAGAACTGTTAATTCACAGAAAATGGAAACGTTTTTCTTATTTTCAAATTATTTGAAAAAAAAAAAGAAACTTATGTTTCTGTTACTTCGGTCTTATAACTAAATTTTAAATTTTTAATTCATACATAAACTAAACGATAGGAGTCACTCATTATAAGACGACACACTTATTCTGTTAACAATAGCCTTCAAAATGATTCAACCTTAATTGGATTCTTGTTATCATCACTTACATTTATAAAAGAGTGTTTTGCAGTTGCCTTTGATTAGCTTTGGATATTGATTTGAAATAAATTGCCTACTCTGAAAATGTTGACATTAACTTCGGCTATTCATTTGCAATTATGTTATATTTTTAAAGATCACATTTGAAAATTTCATGTTTTTTTTTTTTTAAATCTTCAGTAAAAATCAAACGGACAATGTAGTGTGGATTTTCTGAACCAGAGATAATTTTGTACAATTGAATGAGATTTATTAAAAGAACACTGTTTATGTGATTTTATTATTTATAATATTTTGTTTTTATTTAATTATTTTATTAGTATTTTTTATTCTTTGTATATTTATTCATACAGTAAAGATTAATACTGAACATAGATGGCGCAGTATGCGCTAACCCATATGTATGTTTGGAATGTGGGGGAAGCGCTCTTAAGCTTTTTTTTTGTAAACACTTGACCCTGAGAGTTGGTGTGAAACTGGCGCAAGCAGGCACCGCTCGCTCTTTTGTTAGCGGCAAAAACGAAGTATTCGTTCGCTCTTTGTTAGCGGCATTTTCTACTTTAAATGTATATAGTATTATGTGTTACCTTATATATGTGTAGTCATCGTCCATGTGTTGCTATATGTATGTGTGTGCAAAATAAATAAGAAAAGAGACAAGAAAGCACCTTGCTTAATACGCACAACCAACCAGCTGCAAAGACCATAATTAACAAAAATTGCTATTTAACAAATAAAAAGACCATCAGCAATTTGAATGGAGAAGTTTTTCTCCTTTTTAACGTTATTAAAAGAGCTTATATGAAAGCTCCTGTTCTTTATACAGGTTCCGAAGTGTTATTTGCAGATTACTGGGAGGAATGATAACCATCAATTCTCTGGAAATATAAATAGATGTCTTTTCACGGCTGAAAGTGGTAGGGACTTCCACTTTAATAACTAAAATTGAAGAAAATACTTTCGATTTACTCTCATCTTTATCTGGAAATGTGTAACTATTTTTCAATTATAAAGCCCATTAAAGAACAAAACGCTTAAAATAAACATAAATATTGACGAATCAAACTTAAAACTTTCTCATATGCTACAACGTTTTGAAATACAAATTCAAATTTCCATTCAATCAGTTTTTCAGCGATTCAGAAAATTCTTTCATTGTTTGTTCTCAGATTCTCGACTTTCGAAACAAAATATTCACCACATCAGGCTCCGTATGAAAGAAATTGTTCTGACTTTTACGTAATGTTGAATTTTGGAAAGAGAGGATATATTATTAAAAAGTCTCAGCTTCTGTGTCGTCTTCATGATGTGGCGAATAGTGTGTGTTTCACGAAAAAACAAAGATGCTTGCACTTACTTTGATTTTCTTGTTTTGTTTTCTTTATTTAAAGGGTCATGGAATTTAACTGATAAATTGAAACTACATATGCAAAATGTTTCAATAAAATATATTATACATTTTTAAACATATTCCTTTTCTTGCTTTCGTTTAAAAACTTTGTTTGTGAAAAGAATTCAAATTTTCTTTCCTAAGAGCTTTTTTGAAAACGTTCTACAATGTCATATTATTTCGAGATTACTTTTCCAACTATTTTTTCAAACTAGTGAAGGTTATATAAAATTGTACGCCCTATTTACAGTAAAAGGAATATTATGATATGTAATGAGTGCTTCTTTCGCATTGTCTTTCTATCATTCATGCAGTGGTTCATCTTACGAGGCAGTTAATATCCTTGTATCTTTTAAAAGTGCTCAAAGTATCATTTCAGGAAGGCGAGTAATGTGCTCTCATACCGTTGTTATTTTTTCGCGTGGTTATATAATGACTAAATATTTTTTTTTATCAGGAATTCATTTATAAATGTTAGAATGATATAATGTGCGTATTATCTGCAAAATTTACCATGGGGTAAACGTGACGAAAAAGACTAATAAAGCGCACTATAAAATAATATGCTCAACTTTATATTTGGAACTTGAATTTTGTATTGCATATATCAATCAAAAGGCACTTTTTCAAAATTTTAATTAGATTTTTAATTAAATTGTGTGGAATATTAGCGTTTCTCCACAATTATTTCGACAAATTTGCATAAAAATCTTAGTGATTCTAATTTTATTTCCGATCATTTTTTTAATTATATGAGCAATGTTTTCGTTTTTTTTATTTTTTTATTACTTACATGATTTAAAGATTTAATGTAACAGACATAACAGCGTAGTAAGTGCATAGTATTTGAGAAAATATCATTATTACATTAGTTAAAACCAATTTTAAAAAATAAAATTTGTCTAAATGAACATCCTGAAACATCATCAGGTTAGGATATTTCTGGTACGAGGTTTGAACATCCTTTACTTAATTATAAGAGTTTATATTTAAACTTTCACTTGTAAAATTAATACCAGAGATAACATTATCGCTATTTATCAAGAAAGTAGGCTCTGCAGTTCTAAAGAAGAAAAGATTGAAGTTTTTTGGTAATTCAAATCGATGAACAAAATAAAGAAATAAATAAACTTTTCAATGAGTTAAATTAAAAGGAAAATTTTCCAGTTCTTTTTTAAACCCTTCAACCACAAAGAGAGATCATAATTTTTCTATGTATAAATTTAAAAAAAGGTATATTTAATATTTATAAAGAGACAAAAATTTAACAATTGCGCAATTGGAAGCATAGCTTACAGCAATTTCATATAGCAATTTTTCGGTGTAGAGATTCATATCTTAATGTAAAATTCCATTCTTTATGCACATGAAGGAGTTCCTCCATTCTCGTGTTATAACGATAGAAGATTGGATTTTTGAATAATAGATCCCCCGACAGTAGCTTTGTGCTTGCTAAATTCTTCGAAATTATAAATTTTGATTCTCAGACATTGTAAATGCACTAACAGTGAATTAGGTTTTAGAAAGGACCCTGGCTTGGTGACGTCTTATTTTACAATACTTCTCATTGCTACAAAAAAGAATTTAGATTCATGAATGTTACAAGGAGAGTTATCATATTTTTAAAGTGAAAAATGCTATTGTTGTATAGTTAGAATTGCATTTTAAGAAAATAAAGTTCAGTAAAGCAAATGTAACAAGTATATTTCTGGTGAAAATAACTCACTAAAATGTGGAAAAGAACAATTTTTCTTCTTTTGAAATTATTTGAAAAAAAAACAATTGCATGTTTATGTTACTTTACTAGAACTAGAGTCTTCTGAAGATATTTAGAGTTTTTAAATGAAACGTGATCTAAAGGCTATAAATAGCTCATTATAAGTTGATATACTTATTCTGCTCTCAATAATCTTAAAAATAATGCTATTCGAAATCGCGTACTTGATAGTATCAATTACATGCGCATTCCAGAAGAGAATTTTGCACCTAACTTTGACCAACTTTCGATAATGATTTGAAGTATGTTCTCTACTGTATTGTAAATGCCGCCCTTAACTTTTATTACATTGATTTCATACTTTTAAAGATCACAGTTTATTATTTTAATATTTCTTATTTAAAAAGAAATCTTCCGTAAATATTAAGGGGACATTGCAGAGTGCACATTCTGATCCGGAGATAAGGTTGGATAACAGATGTTCATTTATTAAAAAAATGCTGCCATTAACTACAATTGCTATTTAACAAATAAAAAGACCAACAGCGATTTCCATAAACAAGCTATAATCCTTTTTAATGTTATTACAGGAGCTTCTATATATGAAAGCTCCCGGTCTTTATATTGATGCCGAAGTGTTATTCTTAGATCACCGGTACGAATGATAATCGGTATTACTGTGGAAATATAAATGGATGTCTTTTCACGGCTGAGAGTGGTAGGGAGTTTAGATTAAATGAATAAAATTGAGAAAAATACCTTCGATTTACTCCCGTTATCATAAAACTGGAAATGCGTTTTAAAAATCAAAATCTTAAAAAAATATCAAAAATATTGACGAATTAAACACTTTATTATGCTGCGATATTTAATGAACTCAAATTTTAATAACATTATTTTTTATTGAATCAGAGAATTCTTAGAGAGTTTAAAGGATAAGGGACAAAGCTGCAGTTCATTTTGAAGTGAAAGATGAGAGAAGTGTCAAAAAATTAATTCAAACTATTGAAGAAAGAGTTAATGCAAACTGAGATTTAATATAATTTGAAATGCTACACTTAGACATATATCAGATATCAAAGTTATCTTAATTGTTTTAAAGTAGACTTAGTGTTTTTAAGGAAGAGACACTTTTTCGTTGTTAAATGTGAATATATGTGTTTATCAGATATATGTATGAAAAAATGGTGATTACCATTTGAATTCTTTGTATAGTATAGTGTAGAAAAGAAGACATTTCTTTGGGATGTTCATGATCTAAATCAACGACTGTATTTGTTTATCAAGTGGAAGTCACCGAGATACTTGACATTCTGCTTTGATGCGCTGGACCTTTTTATTGCTGTTGTTGTCTGATGCAGGAAATCCACAAATTTGTTGGTCATTGATGAATGCTATCCGTAGGATAGTCTTGAATATTAGAATTTTTCCTCAAATGGAATGCTTTGAATACCTTCAAATAAAAAGTGCAAACATGTGGGCTTGAATTTTTCTTTCATATTTATAGATTCTTACATTCATTCAATACTGAGAGGAACGAGCTCAGTTCTTTAGTTTTAGAGCGATATCTGATCATCCGGGAGGGACAACACTGTACGAGAAAAAAAAATTCCAGCCTATATAGAAACAGCGGAAACAAATGAGAAAAATCGAAATTTATATCATACAATGAAAGAACTATTCAATTTTGTGATATGAACATGATAAGTACCGTTTTAAAACCTGGCGTTCATTTTCATTTGCAGAGTGACCGTTGTGGATCACGCATCCCAACTGTCAGTATAACATTTCATATCTGCAAAAATATAACGGCAGCACAGATACTATTTCTCAGTTAATTGGCCCAATACAAAGGGCTGAAGTCAGGGGGTGTCTTTTAATTCTTACCAGATATTGTCGATACTCACCATTTTGAGATTTTAGAATAACTGGAATAAATCGGAAAGAATAAATTTACTGATCATCTAAAAAAGAAATTAAATAAAAAAAAGCTTATTTTAAAAGAAAGTACAGATAGTATACGAGTAGAAGAACTAGGTAACTAATACGCAGGTAATTTAAAAATTTACCTGTGATTGTTTTACTGCTTTATTTTCTTAAATTACTTAAGTTTCAATGCTTAATTCGCTCTTGTAAGAATTCTTAATTCACAGAAATATGGAGAATTGCAGTTTTTCTTAATCTGAAATTATCTGGGGAAAAAAGTAACGCATGTTTCTGTTACTTCGATCTAATGAATGTATTTTAAATTTTTAAACCATACATAAACTAATGAATAGGAGTCACTCATTATAAGACGATATACTTATTCTGTTAATACTAGCCTTCAAAATGATTCAACCATAATCGGATTCTTGTTATCAATATTTCCATGCGCATTCTAGAAGATAGTTTTGTACATTCCTTTGACCAGCTTTGGATATTGATTTGAAATAAATTCTCTACTCTGAAACATTGTTGAACTACAGGTTTTCTTTTGCTATTATGTGATATTTTTAAAGATCACAATTTAGCATTTCTAATATATATATATATATATATATATATATATATATATATATATATATATATATTCAGTAAAAATCAAAAGGGAAATGTAGAGTGGGCTTACCGAACCGGAGGTAAAGTCAAAAATTGATAGAGATTTATAAAAAGAATACTGCCCTTGACAACAATAGCTATTTTACAAATGAAAAGAACAAAGTGCAATTTCGATGGATGAGCTTTAAACCTTTTCACAGTTATTACAGGAACTTCTGTAAAAGCTCCCGTCCGTTATGCGTGTGCCACAATATTTTGTGAGATCACCGGGACGAATAATAATCGTCATTCCTGTGGAAATATAAATTGACGTCTTTTCACGGTTCAAAGTGGTAGGGAGTTCCACTTTAATAAATAAAATTGAGAAAAATACTTTCGATTTACTCTCGTCTTTATCTCGAAATGTGTAACTATTTGACAATTATAAAGCCCATTAAAGAACAAAAAACTTAAAATTCACATAAATATTGACGAATGAAACTTAAAATTTCTCATATGCTACGACGTTTTGAAATAGAAATTCAAATTTCCGTTCAATTAGTTTTTCACCGATTCAGAAAATTCTTTCATTGTTTATTCCCAGATTTTTGAATTTCGAAACAAAATATTCACCACATCAGACTCCGTATGAAAGAAATTGGTCTGACTTTCACGTAATGCTGAATTTTGGCAAGAGATGATAAATTATTAAAAGGTCTCAGGTTCTGGCCGTCTTCATCATGTGACCTATAGTGTGTATTTCAAGAAGAAACAAATATGCTTGCATTTGCTTTGATTTTTTTTGTTTTGTTTCCTTCATTTAAAAAATTGGAACTACATATGCAAAATGTTTCAATAAAATATACATTTTTAAACCAAATTAGAAATAAATATTAAGTTAATAGTCAAAGAATCAAAAAGAAAGATTAACTGAATCCGGCCCGAAGACTTTTTCAAGGGTCACCCTCAGGCAAGGATTCAAACCAGGGATTTTTTTCTGTGAGGGTTCTGTGAGGGGTTTTCTGTGAGATTCAGAAAAATTATATAGGTGTTTTTGCACATTGTTTATTTATGGATTGATAATTTCTCATACATTTTTAAACATATTCCTTTTCTTGCTTTAAACTTTCTTGTTCAAAAACTTTGTTTGTGAAAAGAATTCAAATTTTCTTTCATAAGATCTTTTTTGAAAACCTTCTACAATGTTGTATTGTTTCGAGATCGCTTTTCCAACTAATTTTTCAAACTTGTAACGGTTATATAAAATTATACGCCTTATTTACAATAAAAGGAATATTATGAGATGTAATGCGTGATTCTTTCGCATCGTCTTTCGATCATCCATGTTGTGGTCCATCTTACAAGGCAGCTAATATCCTTGCATCTTTTAAAATTGCTCGAAGTATCGTTTCAGGAAGGCAAATAATGTGCTTTCATAGCATTGTTATTTGCTCGCTTGGTTATATAATGACTAAATATTTTTATCAGGAGCTCATTTATAAATATCAGAATGATATATTGTGCGTATTTTCTGCAAAATTGTCCATGGGGAAAACGTGACGAAAAAGGCTATTGAAGCGCAATATCGAATAATATGCTCAACTTTATATTTTGAATTTTGTATTGTATATATCAATCAAAAGGCACTTTTACAAAATTATAAAAAGATTTTTAATTAAATTGTGTGAAATATTAGCGTTTCTCCACAATTATTTCGACGGAGTTGCATAAAAATCTTTCTTACATGGTTTTAAAATTTAAATAAATAGCATTTCAGTGATACTCATTTTATTTCCGGTCATTTCTTTTAATTATATAAGCAATATATTCGATTTTTTTTTCCTTACATGAATTAAAGTTTTAAAGTTACAGACCTAACAAGGTAGCAAGCACATAATATTTGAGAAAATATCTTTATTACATTAGTTAAAACCAATTTTAAAAAAAATAAAATTCGTTAAAACGAATATCCTGAAAAAGCATCAGGTTAAGATAGTTCTGGTAGGAGGTTTGAACCTTCTTTACTTAATTATAAGCGTTTATATTTAAACTATCACTTTCAAAACTGGTACCAGAGATAACATTATCGCTACTTATCAAGAAAGTAGGTCCCCAGTTCTAAGTTGAAGTCTTTTCGCAATTCAAAGCGATGAACAAAATAAATAAATAAATAAACTTTTTAATGATTTAAATTAAAAGGAAAATTTTGCAGTTCCTTTTTAAACCCTTCAACCACAAAGAGAGATCATAATTTTTATTATATATAAATTTAAAAAAAAATATTACCTCTAATATTAATAAAGAGAAAAAATTTAACAATTGCACAACTGGAAGCATAGCCTAAAACAATTTTATATAACAATGTTTCGGTGTAGAGATTCATATCTTATTGTAAAATTCTATTCTTTATGCACATGAAGGAGTTCCTAAATTCCAGTGTTCTAACAATAGAAGATTGGATTTTTGAATAATAGATCTACCCCCCCCCACAGTGGGTTTGTGCTTACTAAATGCGTCGAAATTATAAATTTTGACTCTTGGACAGTGTAACTGCACTAAAGGTGAGGCTGGTTATAGAAAGAATCCTGGGTTGGTGACGTCACACTGTACAATATTTTCCATTGTTGCAAAAAAAGAATTTAGATTCATGCATGTTACGAGGAGAGTTGTCATATTTTTAAAGTGAAAAATGATATTGTTGCATAGTTAAAATTGTATTTTAAGGAAATAAAGTGCAGTGAAGCAAATATAACAAATATATTTCTCTCTGGTGAGAATTAGTAACTCACTAAAATGTAGAAAAGGGCAATTTTTCTTCTTTTGAAATTATTTGAAAAGAAAAAAAAAGCATTCGCATGTTTCTGTTACTTCACTAGAACTAGAGTCTACTAAAGATATTTAGAGTTTTTAAATAAAACCTAATCTAAACGCTAGAAATAGCTCATTATAAGTTGATATTCTGTTCTCAATAACTTTAAAAATAATGCGATACGAAATCGGGTACTTGTTATCTTGCATGCGCATTCTAGAATAGAATTTTGCACCTACCCTTGACAGAAATTCGATATTGATTTGAAACAAGTTCTCTACTCGGTTGAAAGTTTTGAACTCACTTTTTTATATTTATTTCATATTTATTAAGATCGTCATTTCTATTTTAATGTTGCTTATTTAAAAAAAAAACCCTTATTAAACTCAAAGGACAATGTAGTGTGAACTATTATCAGACCAAGATAATTTTGGTGGAATATCCAAATCCCTTTATTTTATTATGAGAGTTCCTATTGAAATTGGGGTTTTCTACATTATTGCCAAGTACAATATAACCACTATTTGTGCTAAGAGTTGGCACGACATTTCTAGAGAAATACTCATTTTTAAAAATTTCGAATTACAAAAAGGTAATAGAAAGAAAGATCGATTCAGTAATATAAATTGAAAAGAAAATTTTTGAGCTATTTTTCCTTACTTTAATCACACGAAAAGATGTACAGGGTGGGGAAAGATTCCGTAAAAACTTTAAAAATACGTAAAACTCGAAGACATTCCCAAATTAAAAAAATAATTTGCAGGTTTAGCAATGATTGGTGACGGAATTTTTTTTTAAGATTAGAAAAAAGTTTAAAAATCAACCGACAGATGGCGCTGATATGAACGTCTTAGTTAAATGTATGTAAATGAGACAAGAGATACTTACGGTCTTGATCCATTCCAGAACCAGTTCTTCATTATTTATGCGAACAAGGATGCTGAGTGGAAAAGATAAAGCTTTGTTGCTGAAGCTGTTTTACATGAACCAGGAATCAGGAACTGCTGCACTGCGTAAATTCAGACTTCAGAAAAATATGAAGACTGGCAAGGAGGCTTTAACAGTGGCAGACCTCTTAAAGCTTGCTCAACGATTTGTGGAAACTAGATCGCTGGAGGATAATGTAAGGCCTGGACAACCAAATCTAAGGCAAACATGTTCAAAACGCGTTGAAGCCGAAATTGAAACATTAGCGTCAGAATCTAAATATGGAAATGTCGTCTAAATGTGGAACACAATTGCTATAATAAATGATTAGTAACATCATTTTTATTATTTGAGTGTATTTTCTTTCAATTATGCACAAATCTCCACCCACCGGCGTTTTTTTTGAATTATTTTTTTTTTCTCCTACTTTAAGAAAGTCCCTTGAATAATCGATTATATACCTGTAAACGATTTTTTATTCTGCTTAATTTTCTTGGTTTTATAAATTTTTAATGTTTTTACGAATTTTTTTTCACCCTTGTATATGTATTTATTATATATTATTTTTCCAATTTGGCTCTTACATTTTTAGAAATACAAAAATTTCTTAAGCTATTTAGTTTGAGGACAGACTTAAAATGTTTTCCTAACACAAAATTCAAATGAACAGATGCAAGTGCGAATCTTCAATACATTTATTACAGGAACTTCTATAGAAACTCCTGTTTGGTATATAGTCAGTAGTCCAAATAGTGTGTCTACCTCAAAGAGTGAGAGCTGTTGTTCCTGGAGACATGTAAATTGATGTTCTTTTCGCGACTGAAAGTGGTAGGGTGTTCCGAATTAATCAATAAAAATTGAAAAAAAGTTTCAATTACTCTCTTCTTTATAAAATTGGAAATATGTGACTATTTTTAATTATAGATCTTTTTGAACATTGAATTATTAAATATATTATAATCAAACTCAAAACTTTATCATGTGCTCTTTATTTATCGAAATACTAATTCAAGTTTCCATTATATTCTTTTTTCAATGAATCAGAAATTTCTTTCAGTGTTTATCGCAAATTTTTGGCATTAGAAGACAAACAATTACCACATCAGACTGCGTATTGTTTACATATGTTGAAATAATTGTTCTGAATTTCACATAGTGTTGAATTTTGAAAAGTGAGGACTAATTATTAAAAAACCCCCGCTTCAGTGTCGTCTTCAAATGAAAATAAGTAAAATCATCCAATGTTGCGATAATGCGCACCTGTAATTTTGATTTTTTTGTTTTCTTCAATTAAAAATTTCCTTGGATTTACATGATCAATTGCAACAGCCGTGCGCTAAAGGTTTTACTAAAATATTCTAAAGACATTTTTAAATATATTCTTATTCTTGCTTCCTGTTAAAAATTCTTATTTGTGAAAGGAATTCAAATTTTCTCTCCTAAGATATTTATTGAAAACGTTGTTTAGTGCTGTATTACTTCGAGATTGCTTTTCCAAATATTTTTTTATTACTATCGAAGGTTACATAAAACTTTATGCCTTATTTACAGTAGAAGGAATATTATGAGGTGTAATTCGTGATTCTTCCCTATCGTCTTTCGATCATTCATGTTGTGGTTAATCTTACAAGGAAGCTCACATGTTGGTGTCTTTTAAAATTGCTGAAAATGTCATTTAAGGAAGGTCAATAACTTGCTTACAAACCACTCTTATTTGATTCTGTGGTTATATTATGACTAAATGTTTTTTGTTCGGAATTAAGGTATTAAAATCAGAGTTATATATTGTACGTATTATCTAAAAATTTTAACATTGGGCAAACATGACGAAAAAGCTATTAAAGCGTTTTATAGAATAATCTACTCGACTTCAACTTAAATTTTGTATTATATATAAAAAGTCCAAATGTGTTTTTACAAAAATTTAATTAGATGTTTAATTAAATTAAGAGAATTATTAATGTTTTTCGACAATAATTTCAACCTAATTGATTAAAAATATTTCTTACTTGGTTTATAAATTTAAATAAATAGCATTTTAGCGATATTAATTTCATTTCAGAATGTTTTTTTAAATTGTTTATAAAATCTTTTTGATTAAGTTTATAATCAATATTTTCCGTTTTATTGCTTTTTTAATTACTGGATTTATAGTCATGGACCTAAAAGAATAGTAAGTACATAATATTTGCACAAGTATCGTTATTACATTAATTAAAGCAATTTTTTTAAAATTAAAATTTGCCACTAAAAAAACCGGAATATTACATTAATTACAACGAAGAGATTTATAGTAATTTTAAAGTGAGCGCTATCAGCGTTGCGTAGTTAAAATAGAATTTTAAGAAAATAATGTTCAATGAAGCTAATGTAACAAATTTAATCATACTCGGGAGAATTAGTAACTCACTAAAATGGGAACATGGGCTATTTTCTTCTTTTTAAATTATTTTAATAGAAAAAAACATGTATTTCTATTATTTCAACCAGAAATAACGAAAGTATATAAACAAATATCATAAAGACACTTAGAGGTTTTAATTTAAACATGATTTGTTAGATATAGCTCACTGTAAATTGACATACTTATTCTGCTCACAATAACCTTAATAATTGGAGAGGTTCGATAATGATGACGGACCTTTTTTGTATTTTAAAGACTTTATTGTTTCTCCGCTTTCGGGAGTTGGATTGAGCCTTGCCTTTCGGCGTTGCTGCTTCGTCGATGATGTTACAAAGACTGATCGTTTTTTACATATACCGCTAGAGGGCGTTACAAGTGAGAGGCGGGGCAACATGCTTACGTAACATACTCCCGCCTTGAAATTGCACAATTTCAATATTCAGACACTATATGAATTTCACACATAACAATAAATTCGACAGAATTGTTACAAAAAATGAATAAATGTAAAAACAAATTTAAAAAATACTGAAATAATTCTTAAATATAAATTTACACAAAATAGTACTGAAATAATTCTTATATATACACATTTATACAAATGAGTTAAAGTCTCTATATATTATTTACAATCATATACACATATAAATCCAATTAATTTTTTGGAAGTTTCGTTTTTAATTGAATATGATTGATATAAGCGTTCAAATTTGAATTTTGATCATTTATATTATGAATTACATTTTCCTTATTATTATAATTAGAGAGTAAGTATTTCAAACTTACCTCTAATTCATTTCTTTCTTCTTCGATATCCAACATTTCTTGATCGCACTTCTGGCTTAACGTTTCATCTTCGTCGATTTCTAAATAATCCTTGAATAAAATTTCTAATTCATTTTTTATTTCTTCCACAATTCCAAGCTTTTGTTGACAGGTGAATATAAATTTATTTTCTTCTTCAACCGTTGAACTACTTTCAACAAACTTTTTAACACTTGTTAGTTTCGCCTTTATCCTTCCACGGATTCTATTTAACTCTTTGGCTTTTTGAGTTTTATTTTTCTCCATAGTTTCGCTAATTCGTCTCCGGATCGCTAGGACCAGAATGGAGAGGTTCGATAATGATGACGGACCTTTTTTGTATTTTAAAGACTTTATTGTTTCTCCGCTTTCGGGAGTTGGATTGAGCCTTGCCTTTCGGCGTTGCTGCTTCGTCGATGATGTTACAAAGACTGATCGTTTTTTACATATACCGCTAGAGGGCGTTACAAGTGAGAGGCGGGGCAACATGCTTACGTAACAATAATAATGTGGAAATAAATCGCATACTTGTTATCATTATTTACTTGTGTATTCTAAAGAATTTTTTTAACTTACTTGGAACAAATTTCGATATTGAAATGAAAAAAGTTCTCAACTTTGTTGAAAAGGCTCAATTTAAAATTTCCCATTTATTTCATGTTTTTGAAGATCATAATTTCTTATTTTAATATTTCTTACATATTTTTTCTTGAAACTTCAGTAAAAATCAGGGGGACAATGTAGTAAAGACGTTCTTATCCGGAGACAATGTTGCACACTGACTAAAATACATTCAAAAAATCCTCTGATTAATTCTTTAATAATTAACTAATAAATACAGAGAAAAACACCGATTTCAAATCATGAGCTTCAATACTCTATCACCTAATTCCAAAAACATCTTAAGAAGCATCCACGTTTAATACATAGCCAATAGCCATCTAATGTATCTACCTGAAAGAGTGAAAATCATTGTTCATGGGGACATATAAATTGATGTTGTTTTCGCGACTGAAAGTGGTAGGATTTTTTTGATTTAATAAATAAAATTGAAAAAAAAAGTTCAATTATTCTCATCTTCATAAAATTGAAAACATGTGATTATTTTCTAATTATAGAGCTTTTTAAACATTAAATTATTAAATATATTATAATCAAACTCAAAAAATTACAATATGCTCTTTATTTTTTTGAAATACGAATTCAAGTCTCCATCATATTATTTTTTCAATGAATGAGAAATTTCTTTCAGTACTTACCGTCAAATTCTTGGTATTGTTTACATATGTTGAAGAAATTGTTCTGACTTTCATATAGTGTTGAATTTTGAAAAGTGAGGACCAATTATTAAAAGTCCCCCGCTTCAGTGTCGTCTTCATCATGTGAAACACAGTGTGTGTTTCAAGGGAAGAAACAGGAGGTGAATTTCCTCCTATTCCTTTCATACCTACATAGAAGATAATGAAGAACTCTAAACTCTTGAGGGCAAATACTCAGGTTAAAAAGAATTAAAGAGCAATTCAGATAGAATGTGAGCTGAGTTGGATTAAATACAATAGGAGTCTCCATTATTGTAAATTTGCTCGGATTCTTTCACATTTTAATATCAAAAAACACGTTCAGGTATTATTCTCGTCATTTGAATATAAACTCAAAGTTAAGAGGTTCTTTTCCTCTTTCCGAATTGCCTTTTTAGTTTTATTTCGAAACAAGACAGAAAAATAATTGAATCATGCCAAATTCTCTGCTTGAAATCATTGAACATGCTTATGATTCTGTGTTTACAATTAATTAACAACGCAGCGGGTTAAAAATGTGAAATTTCAATGCTTGGTGGCTTTATTATAGTGGCTCAATGTAGTGGTTTCGCTTCAAAAAGCCGTATGATTGACTATATCTTCTCTGTCATGCCAGTAGTTAAGAAGTTTAAAAGCTGAAAAAAATTATTGTACTAATTATTTGTTATTTATCTTTTAATCTAAAAGGCAGAGAAAAATGGAATTTTAGAACAAATTATTGCTTGAAATTTCTAATCATCTTGAAAGGTGGATAGACATTTCTATAGAAATAAACATTGCAATCTTTTCGTAATTCAAAAGGATACAGAAATAAAAACCATTCAAATTACTTTTTCTTATTTCAATCATGCACGGATGTATATATATATATATATACATCCATGTATATATATATATATATACATATATATATACATATATATATATATATACATGTATATATATATATATATACATATATATATATATATATATATATATATATATATATATATATATATATATATATATATATATATATATATATATATATATATATATATATATATATATATATATATATATATATATATATATATATATATTTCTAAAGAAATAAATACTGCAAATTCGATGAATAGCTTAAGACATTTTAATATCACAATGATTATACGTACTGACGCAAATCTTATTATAAATTTCTGTTCATTCTGTGTATGAGGGGGTTCTTTAATTGTTGTGTTCTAAAGACAGAATCTCGGCTTTGTGACCAGAATATCCACCGCAAAGATTTAGAGTTTTCTAATTGCAAAGAAATATTTCCTTTTGAGCCTTGAGCAGTGTAGCACTATTAAATATGGGGCTAGGTTCAGAAAAAATCCTTGTTTGATGACTTCATACTTTACATTGTTTTTCATTATTTTGATAGAGGATTTATATTCACACATGCTACAAGGAGAGTGATGTTAGTTTTAAAGTGACCGATACCAGTGTTGCATTGTTAAAATTGAATTTTAAGAAAATTTAACGAAGAAAATATAGTAAATGTAAATCACTCGAGTGAAAATGGAGAACTAACTGAATTGTGGAAAAACGCATTTTTCCTTATTTTGAAATTATTTGAAAAGTAAAACAAAGCAAACGCATGTTTCTGTTACTCCACTAGAACTCGCATCTCCTAAAAATATGTATAGGTTTTCATTTAAACGTGATCTAAATGTTAGAAATAGCTCCTTATAAGTTGATATACTTATATTGCTCTCAAGAACCGTAAAAAATTGCGAAACTAAATCGCATACTTCTTATCATCATTTATCTGCGTGTTCTAGAAGATAATTTTGCGCCTACCTTCGGATATTGATTTGAAATAACTTCTCTACTCTGTTAAAAATGCTGACCAGGACTTTTTTTTCCTTTTCTTTCTTCCTTTCTTTTTTTTCATTTATTTCCTATAGAATTTCTTTTTTTTCTACTGTTTTAAGAACATTAAAAAAACCGTGGGGACAAAGTTATGTACATTTTCTGACCCGGACGCAAGGACATACAATTCAGATTTCTCCTGAAAATACCGCTATAAAATGCCGCTCTCTTATAAGAAGTAGAAAGGTATATGGCAAATTCAATAGACAATCGGAATTCTTCTTTAACCACACTACAAGAGCTCCTACAGAAGCTCTCGTTTGGTATATTGTCTTCACGTCCATGTTTTCGGTTCACCGGGAAGAAAGAAAGTCGATATTTCTGACGAAATATAAATTGATGTCTTTTCACAATTACAGGTGGTAATTTGTTTCGATTCAATGGATATAATGGAGAAAAACACATTTGATTTACTTTCATCCTCATACAGCTGGAAATGTGTAAATATTTTTCAATTATGTAGCCTTTTAAATCTCAAAATCTTAAAACTAATATAAATATTAACGAATCATGGTTAAAACTTTATCATATGCACTAAGATTTTGATATAGAGCATATGATACAATTTCAAATTCATATATTCTCTAATGTTTTTATATAAAAATTCAAATTTCCATTAAGTTTTTTCTCAACGAATCAGAGAAATCTTTTTATCGCCTGATTCTCGATTTTAGATACGAAATATTTACCACATGAGGTTGCGTGCTGTTACGTATGTGGGAGAAATCGTTCTGACTTAACACGTCATGTTGAATTTTGTAAAGTTAGAATCATTTAGTGGAAAGTCGCCTCTGCCGTGTCTCCTTTGTCATGTGATTTACAGTGTTTGTTTCAAGTGAAAAAAAAAAGATAAAAGCATTCCCTTCGATTCTTTTCACAGCTGCTTAGAAGACAGTCTAGAACTCTAAGCTCTTGAGGTAAATATTCAGCTTAAAGAAATTTAAAGAGCAATTCATTTAGAAAGTGCAAAGGCCATATTAATTACTATAAGAGACATCCGTTGATGTAATTTAGCTCACACCCACCACCATCTTTCTAAATTCAAAATCAAGTTCAAATATCATTCTAATCGTTTGGTAATTGTCTAATTTCAGAGATTATATTCTCTCTTCCTAATAGCTTTCGTTTTAATTCGAAATAAAACGTAAAAATGAAAATTGTGCAAATTCTGTGCCTAAAATAGATATGCATTTTTTTTTTTTTTTTTTTTTTGTATATACAATTAGTTGCAAACGCAACGCGTAGATGATATGAAGTTTCAATTCTCGATGGCTTGATCTAAGTGGCATGGTAGGAGTTCTGTTTCGTTTTCGTTTAACATGTGATTGACTATATTTTGTCTGTATAATCATGCCAAGAATTAAAAAATATAATAGCAGAAAACAAAAAAAAAATTAATGCATTAATTATTTGTTCTTCACCTTTTAATCAAAAATGCGGTGAAAAGTTGAATTTTATAACGAATTTCAAACGGCATAAGCTTTTTTCTAAAGTGCATAATCTCTTCTCAATACTCTAAGATGAAAATAAGTAAAACAAATTCTCCATGCTGTGATGATAAAGTGAACATTACTTCCAATTTCATTTCTAACTTCCTGCATTGAATATATAATAACTTGCAGCAACTAAAGTATATTAAAGATATTTCTGCCGGCGTCCTGGCATAGGGGTCGCGCGTTTTCCTCGTGATCTGGGCGTCCCGGGTTCGAGTCCCGGTTTGGGCATGGTTGTTCTTTCTGTTCTATCTGTGAGATGAGTGAATGTGCCCTCCTGTAAAAAGGGGTTGTGCGAGCGAATGAGTGATGCGTGAGTAGCAAAGTCGTACTCTCGGCCCTAGTTGGCGCCACGATAAAAACAAGAGGCGTCCCCCTTAGGCTTAAAACGGCTGTGTTTGAACAGCAGGCTTGTCCGTGGCAAGTGCCATAAGAAAACAAACAACAAACAAAGATATTTCTAAACATATTCAATTTCTTGCCTACGTTTTAAAAAGTTTATTTGTGATAGAAATAAAATTTTGCGTTTCTAAGATGTTTATTGAAAAAGCTGTTCAGCGTTATATTATTTTGAGATTTCCAGCATTTTTTTTCTCCCCAGTTAAAGTTACATAAAATTTTAATTCCTTTTTTTATATAAAAAGATTACTCCGAGTGTAATCTATAATGATACTTTATCGTCTTTCTCAATGCTTTTATTTGGAATTATATTATTAATAACAGAATTATATATTGTACTTATACTAAACATATTTTACCATTTCACAAATGTGAAGAAAAATCGAGTTTAAGAACTCACTGTGTGTAGCATATGATCAGTAATAATGAAATTTCTTAAATTTTAATTAGATTTTTAATTAAATTAAGCAAATTATTAATGTTTTCCAGTAATAACTGCGAATTAATTACATAAAAAGCTTTTTTACACGGTTTTACAATGTAAATAAATACAATTTTAGCTATACTAACTTTATTTCCGTCCAATTGTTTTTTAATATTTTATAAAATACTTTCCGTTTTTTTTTACTTACGAGATTTACATTCATGAAGCTAAAACCATAGTAAGTACATATTATGTGATCAAATATCGTCATTACACGAGTAAAAATAATTATAAAAAGAATACAATGTGTCGAAACAAAATTGGAACATTATTAGGTTAAGATATTTCTGGTAGTAAGTTACGTATTTTAACATAAACCTTTCATAATAAAATAAGACAGATGACGGACGGTAATAAAGTTTTCTTGGAAATATTTGATTTGATTTTTATGGCACATAAGCCAAGAAATCGCCTATGCTGCGCCAACCAGTGAACCAGCCAACCATTGGGAGAATTTAAATTATCACTGAAGAGAAGCATTAGAAGAAATAAACAAAAAACGTTTTATTAACGTAACAAACACAGGGAACTTCTTTATGATAGGAAAAGTCAGATACATTGCGATGCAAAAATATAAGCATTTTTATCGTTCGCATCTAAAATTTAGAATTGTGATGATAAAATTACAAAAACCATTGAATATATTCAAAAACTATTTTAAGATGAAATAATCAAAACTTAGTGTTTTAATTGCTATAATACTAAATGTTTGATAAAAACAGATATTTTCTTAATGCAAAAGTTCAGATACGATTAATAATTTCACCTAATGTTTGTCAACACAAGCAAATTTAAAAACAGAAGATGTCACAGATTTCGAGTAATTAAGTCCGGACCATCGAGAATCTCGATAGTCACGCTCAGGTTCTGCTAATAAAAACAGTTGATTTTGGTTTGGTTTGGCCACAAGGTAGAATTACAGATGAAAATTGAAGGCAAGTTTATCTCGGAAATTACAATTAATAATAATCGATCAAAGAAATGTATTTATATCGCTTTATTTAATAAATGCATACATGAAGCAAAATACAGTTCTGTAAAGCCGCCTGAGACAATTTAATAGGATTAACATTAGATTAAAAACTAACGAAGACCCAAAAAATGATCATTTGTGACAGTAGAAAGTCATCCTTACCCTTGATAGCAAAGGTTACAATTCGAAGGCAAATTTTGGAAACAGGAACAATGGATTGTTGACAAATGAAATAGAAACCAATTTTGAAACTACCCCAATAAGTACCACATAATAAAAAAAGAAACATTGTTATGATTTCTTCAGGATTTTGTCCATTATTTAGATATCGAGCAAGATATCGTATCGGGAAAATATAGCTCAATATTTTGTGCTAATAGGAGCATTATAAATCACAAAGACTATTGCGAACACAAAATCATATGGATTAAACTAGCAATCAGGGATATTTAGCAATGAAAAGAATTGGAATCCGAAAGATCCAGATGGTTGAACATCGTAATGTCATGATTTGCGCAAAGTCCCTAGATTTTTTTCAATAGAATTCAAGGTAGTGGCTGGATGAGGGTTTAGGCAGCATTTTTTTACATAGGAAAGTGTTGTTTCTGCACTTTACTACTGGTCTCTAAACATCTCAAATTTATATTAAAACCTTCAAGGATAACCTGCTGCCACCTGTTGGTCTTCTATGTGGCTCTCAATGGGAAGTGTTTCAAGAAAATATTTAGATTTTATTGCAAGTAATACAAAAGTCTAGTTTAATTCTCAGAATAGAACAGTTGGCCAGTATGTGGTTCAGATCTCAATAAAGAATCTTTGATTCATCATGCACTGCAAAATTTACAGAATTGGTAAACAATATTCTTCTATAAATTATCTCAAGTGAGTTACTGAGTTTGTGTGGTACAAAATCAAGCTCCAAACATGCAAGATTTAGTTTCTTTGATAAATACTTATATTTCTAAATTCATGAACAAGAATGGATGTACAATCAGTTTTTAAACCATCTTTAATTTAATTTTGGATAATATTTTTGAGAAAATGTTAATTCTTTTCAATTTCTTAATAACTTGCTGTAAGCTTTAATTGTTAAAATATTGTAATGCAGATGAAGCGTATTACATCGGAACTGTGTTAGAATTAGTTGACGTGTATTTTGTTCATTGTCTAAATATTTGAGTTCCAGCTTTTGTGCTTTTTTATGTAATTTATATTCGTTTGTATGTAGTATATGGTGTTCATTAATTATTGTCGGGGTTTCCGTACCTCATAACTTTCGAATAAAAAATATTACGCAAAAACCGATTACATATTCGTAAATTATAACTCAAAGAATTTTATTAATGATATTAAAATGTAAAGCTTGCACAATTTGCACTTTATAGGCATTCAGTTGAAGGTGGTTATGGAGAACGTTCCATATCGTCGTATGTGCTCGGTCTTCCCGCTCCCTTTCGGTGTAGAACGCTACCAGTTTCTGAAATGGTGTTAACCAGCGTCTGATAGAATTATCCGATGGAGGATCTTTCTTGTACGTGGTCCTGAAGCGACGTTGAGTAGTTATGACTTATTTAGTTTCGAAAAACCACAATACAAACATTGCTTTTTCTTGCACGATTTCTTTTATTTATGACGTCATAATTACCCAGACTGCAAATGCGCTAAGATCGCATTGTTGCCACGTAAAATTCTTTGAGTTGTAATTTACGAATAAGTAATCGGTTTTTGTGTAATATTTTTTATTTGAAAGTTATGAGGTACGGAAACCCAGTTAATAATTAATGAACACCCTATATATGTATGTTTGAACTGCGTTACAATGTACGTACATAAATAGATGTGTACATATGCATATAATGTTTTTGCATGCACACGTACATTCTTATATGTATCTAACACGTTATTCAAGCATTGCATTACTTATATATGCATATAATACGTTATAAACGTAATATATATGCAGCATAAGTATGTAGCGTTCTACTTCAGCACTTATATATTGATAAAACGTGTTATGTATTCTATATGTATGCGTCTGTGCTTATTTACATACATAGAAGATAACTGTAAGAAGTAAAAAAGAAGTTGCTGTAAGAAGTAAAAGGGCAGATGTTGAAAGATTAATTTTTTAAAAATTCTGTCTTAATGAAATATTTTTCAGGAATTAAAGGATAATAATCAAATTTCGTTATGTGTTAAAATATATTAATTATTTTATCGGATTTTTTGTATTTAATGATTATTTATCGTTCTTTGTATATAGTTTTGTTATGAATTTATGGAAATAATTATGGAGATAATATGGATATAATTTATGGAGAAAAGCGCACGTAAAGATTCTCAAGCTAAGACAATGGACGCTTGGTCAGTAGCAGAGCGAGTGTAAGTGACGCCTGGCGCATAGTGGGATTTCTTTGCTCTTAATCGTTATCAATTATGTAGAAAGGGGAAATGGTGCTCGGACATAATGTGATTTTTTTTTTTTTTTTTTTTTTTTTGCATATTCTTAAAGTAAAGCACGGATTTCTCAGAAAGTGTTATAATGCATTAATATCAAAGGAGGTTTATAGTCCATCAGCCCCTTAAGATTCGTGCTCTGAGAATCTAAATCCTCCTTCCATCCCATGCTACTGCTTTTGGATTTTCTTCACAGATTTGTGGGAGAATCCCAGTTCTGCCTTTTGACAATGCTGGTTGCTTTTCTCATCTCTACCGGATTTGGCTAATCCGCTCACGTGTGTTGCCATCTGTGAACGTAGTGGAGCAATTAATGATACCAAATTTAAAAGGATCAAACCGGTGTGAAATCGGCAGTGCACGGTTGATACAACAATCATTAAACATGCTTCAAGATTCCAGACATAGCTGGTACTAATAGGAAAGAATTAAAATATTGATGATCTAAACAAATGATCTATGCAAAAATTATCTTTTTCCTTATGCGCGATACAAATGTTGCATCAATAGAATTTACCTATCTAGCTGTTTCAAATGTTGTATCATCATACGTAACAATATAAAGGGTTCCACTTGAAATTCTAAATAATCTGTCTTCTTTCCATGCTTGTTTGGGGACAGGACCGATTATTCACACAAAGTTTAAAAAAGACATTTGATTTTATTTTGAAATTATTAGAAAATGTTAATGGGAAGAGCGCTTTTTATTAATATGGCGAAAAAGCATTTTATTCAAAATGTTTAGAGCTTTTATTTACATATGATCTAAAAGCTAGTAGAACTCCATTATAATATGATACGCTGATTCTGTTTTTAATAACTTTGAATAGAATGCAAGACTAAATCACGCATTTGGAATGATCCCTTACAAGGACATTCTATCGATTATCTTTTGGAAATGTTGCATAATTTCGAGAAAATCTGCAATTTTTAAATATTTCTATCCTGAAAAACTGTTTGTGTATAATATTTTAGAAAATGTTATGAACTTTTCTCTTGTCCAAATGAATGTAAAATATTTAAAATAGAAAAACCATAGAATATAATTTTGAATAATGGAATGGTATTTAATCCATTTCTAGGAAAGGTTTCCAATGTTGTTTTTTTACAGCAGCAACTTGATAAAACATTAAATACATAACAATTTTCTTTAGACATTTTAATTATATTTTATAATAAAGATAATTTATATAATTTTATATAATTTTTTTTCTCGGCTCTTTTAAATTTTCTTAATGTTTGCTTTTTGTTGAAACCCCTTTCGAAAACTTTTATATATTTGAAATTTTATTTATAAGTATAATTAAGCAAGCAGTTTCATCAGATAAATGCAATTATTTTTTAAATGTCTTTTTATGTTATTTTTATTTTTATTTTATTAAAATATTTCTCTAATTTTTATGGACCTAAATATCCCATTCGAAAATAGTCAATTTAATTGTTGAATTGTTACTCGATACTACTTTCAGTTGCGAAAAGTCATCCATTTATATTTCTGCAGTAATGGCAATTGACATTCATCCTAGTGAAAAAAAATAGGAATCTAAGTGTATCAAACGGAAGTTTGAATAAAAGCTCCTGTAATATAAATACAAGAAAAGACGATTCTTCTCTATGTTCTGAATTTTGTAATGTTGTAATGCTCGCCGATTCTGTTCTTAATTTAATTCAAAGAAAAGTCAAAAGGTAAAGGAACTTTTCCAATTTTTTTACAGGATTTGGTAATACTTTTGGTATGTAACACGGAATTCGTGTAGTCGACAAAACTTAAGTAACGAGTGATTCTTATTCATGCATTAATTGTTGGAATAAGTAGACCGTTAAATATCGCAGCTTCACTGTCGATCTAAGCCAAAGAGGACATGAGAGCAGTGATTCGCCTTTTGTTTGCGGAAGCTGTTAAAATTGCGAAAAGTATTCGTCGAATGCAAGCGCAGTATGGTGACAGCTGACTATCGAGAATCAAGATCTACTACCACTTCAAACTTTAATTCTTCAAACAGGGAAAAACTTTTTGTGACGACGAAATATCGAACAGGCCATCAATGTGAATCAATGATGACAATTTGAAAGGCGTTGAATGTATGGTGATGGAAAACAGGCGAAGATCCAAACAGAATAAGACAACGCTCGACCACATTGTGCCCAAAAGATGGCCGAAATAATAAAGAATTAGGATTCGAAGTGTTGGAACACCCCCCATAGAGTCCAGACCTGGCTCTTAAGTGATTTTCATATGTTTGGAACCTTGAATAAAGTGAAATGTGCATTTCCGTATGACTAAAATTGTAGTTCTATGTCAGATTTTGATTTCAATCAGGCAGAAAAAGTTATGTAACATGCATACTTCGTTTTCTCTACTATATTACAAGGCACAAAACACGCATGTACAACAGTCTAAAAATAAATTCTGAACTCTGGAGGCGTTAATGGCTTTGTCCTGTCTATAATTATTTGCTGCAGAAAGGCAATAACACATTTGTTAGTAAAATTCAAGAAGGATTCAAGGAATCCATTGATTTTTAATTGTGAATTCAAATGAGTAATTCATGAAAACAGATTAGTCTTCAAGGCATAGTTTCGGAATGAATGAGAAAAGTACTGACTAAATATATGAGGTATGCAGATTTCCAAATTAATATGGTATACTCTAGCGTGGACAAAAGGATCGGTTTGAATTTTAGAACTTTACTTAAGTGGGAATGGTTTGAATAAGTTATTCAAACCATTGCGTTTCCCTTAATATATTAATATATATATATTTGATGAATCGATTGGATTGTTATTACTCTTTCATTCTTTTAACACCCCAACGAACCATATATATATATATATATATATATATATATATATATATATATATATATATATATATATATATATATATATATATATATATATATATATATATATATATATATATATATATATATATATATATAAAACGAAACCAAAATGAAAACGAAACGAAATAGTTTCGGAATCGCAACTAAAAATTATTTCATATTCAAACTAAATCCAAAAAAGGAACAGGAAAAACTTCATAGTATCTCTTCTGGTATATCTCTTAGGCCTAATTTCAGGGGATTTTCGGGTCACGAGGAATCATTATTAGACTTTTTGTCTGCATTAGCTCACAGAAAAAAAAATCCCTTTTTTTGAATCCCTGCCTGAGGGTGACCCTTGAAAAAGTCTTCAGGCCGGATTCCTTTTTTTTTAAATTTTATTTGGTTCATTTGATTTTCCTATTTACTTGATTTTAATACTTATATATATATATATATATATATATATATATATATATATATATATATATATATATATATATATATATATATTGCCAATTACATCGTGTATTGCCCCAACATCGTGTAATTGGAAGCACAGCTTAAAGTACTTACAGTTCACAATGGCCTTGTGTAAAGATGCAAATCTTATAAATTTCAGTTCTTTCTGTACATGAAGGAGTTCTTTATGTGTCGTGCTCTAATGACAGAATGTTTGGAACAAAAGATTCCCCCACAATGGTTTTTTACTTGTTATATGCATTGAATGTATTCACTTTAACTCTCGAGCGGTGAAATAGTATTAAATATGGGGCTAGGTTTAGAAAATGTTCTTAGTGACGTCGTAAATTACTTTTTCTTACTCTTATAGAGGATTTATATTCACGCATACTACGAAGAGACTAATGTTATTTTTAAAGTGAACTATACCAGTATTGTATAGTTAAAATTGAATGTTTAGAAAATAATATTCAACGAAGCAAGTAAAATAAATGAGAAAATGGAAATTGATATTCCACTAAAATTGGGAAAGGGGCAATTTTTCTTCTTTTGAATTATTTGAAAAAAAAAACGCATGCTTCAATTAATTTGCTTGTTTATATTTTTACTTAATTATTTTCTTAAATTACTTAGGTTTCAGAAATATGGAGAAGTCCAATTTTCCTTATTTTGAAACTATTTGAAAAAAAAAAATAATTAAACGCCTCTTTCTGTAACTTCACTAGAACTAAAGTCTATTTAGTTAAGATATTTTGAGTTTTTACTTCAAACCCTATCTAAACTCTACAAATAGCTCATTGTAAGTTCATATACTTACTTATTCTGTTCTCAATAATCTTAAAAATAATGCGAAACTGCTAAATCGCACACTTGTTATCGTCATTTACATCCGCATTATAGAAGGGATTTTTGAATCTACCATTAACAAACGTTCGATATTAATTTACAATAAGTTCTCTATTCTATTGAATATACTGATCTAAACTCTGTTTATTTATTTATTTTTTGACATTTACGACATATTTTTAAAAATCAGAATTTCCTGTTTTAATATTTATTTCTTTAAAAAAAACTAGAGTGGGAATCTAAAGAAGCAATCTTGAGTGGACTTAAAGATCCGCAGTTTGCGCTATGCAATTAACTAACATATGTTATGAAAATACTGCCATTACTTACAGCATTTACTTAAAAAAATAAAAATGTGAAGACCAACTTCAAAAAACAACAACGTATATTCTTTAACTACAGTGCAGGAATTTCTATGGAAACTGCCGCTTAGTATTTATGTCATCATTGTGTTGTTCATTGTATGTGTTCATTACATTCCTGGGGACCTATAAATTGACGTCTTTTCGCGATTGAAAGTGGTAGGGTGTTCCTATTTAATAAATAAAATTGAAAAAAATATTTTTGATTTACTCTTATTTCCACAAAACGAGAAATGTGTAACTATTTTTTAATTAAATAGTCTTTGAAATATTAAAATCTTAAAAATAACATAAATATTGATAAATCAAGTTTAAAATTTTATCAAATGCTACAGTAGTTTAACATACAAATTCGAATTTTCTTTAATTTCTTTTCAATTAATTAGATAACTCTTTCTTTGTTTATCCCCAGATCCTGTTTATCCTCATTCTATACGAAATATTCACAGCATCAGTCTGCGCGTGTTCCATCTAAGTAAGAAAATTTTCAGACTTTCACGTACTGTTGAACTTTAAAAAGTGAGAATGAATTAGTAAAATGCCCCGACTACGATGTCGTTTTCATCATTTGACATACAGTGTGTGTTTCAAGGGGAGAAAAAGGTGTTTGCATTTCCTTCCCTTCCTTTCACAGCTGCGTAGAAGACAATGAAAAACTCTAAACTCTTCAGGACAAATATGCCGGTTAAAGAGAATTACTGAGCAATTCAGATAGAAAGTGAGCAGGGCCGGATTAAATACTATAGAAGACATCCGTTATTGTGTATCAGTTCTCATTCGCCCCTTATCTCTTCTAAATTTTAAAAAACAAATTGAGATGAAAATCCGGAGGTTCTCTTCCCCCCACCAAAATAGTCTTCATAAATTTCGAAATTAGATATAAAAACTATCAAACCAGACGAAACCTCTGACTATGGGAATTATGCATGCTTTTTTTTTCTCTATATACTATTAGTTAAAAACGCAGCGGGTATGAAAATATGAAGTCTCAATTGTTGATGGCTCATTATGGTATGATGAGAATACTGGTTCCGGTTAAAGAAGCCATGCAAATGTCCGTATCTTGTCTGTCTAATCATGCCAAAAGTGGAGAATCATAGTAGCTGAAAAACACAAAAAAGTCGACAAAAGTCGAATTTCAGAATAAATTTGTCAAATAGAAGAGGCACTGTTATAAAACACATAATCTGTTATTATTTATATAAGAAGAAAATAAATAAAAAGCATTCAATGCTGTGACGATGAAACGGAAGGAACGCCCCTGCAAATTTGATTTTTAGTTTCCTTCATTTAAGAGCTCATTGAATAAACATGATAAATTGCAACATCCCTGTGGAAAATGTTTTACTGAAATATATTAAAGATATTTTTAAACATATTGTTTTCTTGCTTTCGTTTAAAAACTTTGTTTGAGATACGAATTCAAATTTTCTTTCCTAAGATATTTATTGAAAACGCTGTTCAGTGTTGTATTGCTTCGAGATCGCTTTTCCAAGTAGTTTTTATCACTAGTGAAGGTTACATAAAACGTTACGCCTTATTTACAATAAAAGAAATATTATGACTGTACTTTATGATGCTACTCTAGCTTCTTTTGATCGTCCATGCTATAGTCCATCTTACAAAGAAGCTAACATGCTCTTGTCTTTAAAAAGTGCTCAATAATATCATATCAAAAAGCTGAATCAGGTGCTCAAACAATTACTATTTGCTCGTGTGGTTGTATTATAACTAAAATTGTGCGTATTATCTGCAAACTTTAAAATGGGGCAAAAGTGACAAAAAAGGCTATAAAAGCGCTATGTAGAATACTCTTCTCAACTTTATATCTTGTACTACAATTTTCTATAGCGTATAAGCATTCTAAATATGTTTTTACAAAATTCAAATTAGATTTTTAATTAAATTAAGCGAAATATTAATGTTTTCCCACAATAATATCGACTTATTTGCATAAAAATATTTCTTCTTTCGATTATATATTTAAATAAATAGCATTTTAGTAATACCAATTTTATTTCATAACCATTTTTAAAAATTTTTATAAACAAATTTTAGCTAATTTTATAATCAATATTTTCCGTTTTTTTTTTTTTTTTTTTACTTACTAGATTTAAAGTCACGGACCAAAAGAATAGAAAGCCTATAATATTTGCACAAGTATCGTCATTACATTAATTAAAGTAATTTTTAAAAAAATTATATTTGCCCAAACAAAACCGGAACATGATTAGGTAAAGATATTTCTGGTAGGAAGTTCGAACCTTTTTTAATTTATCATAATATTTTTTATTTGCAATATTAGTACCAGGAATAAATAAAATTGTCGCTATTTACACCGAAATTTCGCTCGTCATTTCTAAAGTAGTAAACAGTGCAGACTTTTTGCATTTCAAATTGGGTAACAAAAAAAACCCGATTTAATGATTTAAACCGAAAGGAAAATTTTCGAGTTACCTTTTTTTCTTCAACGAAGCAAAGATATGCATATTCTTTACTATGCATATTTTTTATAAAATTATTCCACATAAAGAAGAAAATTTATAAATTATGTAATTCGACGGATAGCTTAAAAAATTTTCATATAAAAATGTTCTAAAGTAGAAATTCAAATCATTATAAATTTCTATTCTTTCTCTACATGAAGGAGTTCATGACAGAATCTCCGCTTTGGGACTTAAAGATCCTCCACGACGGCTTGATGCCTGTTAAATGCAAGGAAATTATTCCTTTTGATTCTCGAGCGTTGTATTAAATTTAGTTGTAGTTCTGTAATAGTATTAAATGTGGTGCTCATTTCAAAAAGGATTCTGGCTTAGTGACGTCATACTTTACATTGTTTTTCATTGTTGCAAAAAAAAAAATATTAATATTCACGCATGCTACGAAGAGATTTATTGTAATTTTAAAGTGAACGGTACTAGTGTTGAGTAATTAAAATAGAATTTTAAGAAAATAATGTTGAATGAAACAAATGTAACCTATTTTCTTATACTCGAGCGAATTATTAATCCATTGAAATGGGAAAATTGGCTTGTTTTTTTCTTGTTTTTAAATTATTTTAATAGGAAAAAAGCTAACTAAAAAAGCTACTTCAAATAGAAATAACGAAAGTCATAAACAAATATTATATAGATACATAGATGTTTTCATTCAAACGTGATCTAAAAGTTAAGTCAACCATCTAACTCTCCGACCCGCCCGAAGGCACACGGATTTAAACCATAAAACTGAATGACCGGACCGCCGCAACAGCAACATTGGCGGGAACTGTGGTTGAGTCCTAAGGGCCGTCACCGGCCACGGTATAACCCTCCCCGAAGGAAGTACGTCCCGTCATCGATGGGAGGAGCCAGATCCCCCACCTATTAGTGTACCCTCCAGGGTGGCGAGATCCAACCACCATGCCGGAAGCATCTCATCCTCATTTCGAGGCGCCCCCTCCCGGGGGTTGATCTAAAAGTTAAAATTAATTCATTATACGTAGATATATTCAATAACCTTAAAAATGATATAAAACTGAATTGCACACTTGTTATCTTAATTTACATGCGCAATCCAGATGAGTATTTTCACCTACCTTCGACCAGATTTCGATATTGAATTGAAATAAGCTCTCAACTCTGTTGAAAATGCTGACTTTAACTTTTTTCACATTTTTTTCCTACTTCTACACAAAATCAATGATCACAATTTATTATTTTAATATTTCTTATATTTTTTTAAATATTCAGTAAATATTATGGGGACAATACAAAGCGGACTTTCTGATTCGGTGGAAATATTATATAACTGATATAATTTTATTATAAAAGCGTTGGAATTAATTGTAGTAATAACTAGAGAGTGAAAAAGCTATTTCAATGCAAGAGCAAAAACATTCTTTCATATTATTACAGGAACTTCTATAGAAGCTCCCTCTTGCTATATGGTTGTTGTTGTTGAAATCACCGATTGGAATGATAGCCGTTATTCCTAAGGAAATATAAATTGATGTCTTTCCGCGATTGAAAGTGGTAGGGAATTAAGAATAAATGAATAAAAGTGAGAAAAATACTTTCGATTTACTCTCGTGTTCATAGAACGGGAAATGTGTAACTATTTTTTTAATTACATAGCATTTTAAGCATTAAAATCTTATAACTAACATAATTATTGACGAATCAAGTTAGAAATTTGATCATGCTGCAATATTTTTTTTAAAACAATCAAATTTCCATAAAATTATTTTTTTTAATGAATCAGAGAATTCGTAGTGAGAGTAAATAATGAGGGAAAAGCTGCAGTTCATTCTGAAGTGAAAGAAGGGAGAAGAGTAAAAAAATTAATTCAAGCTTCTGAAGGAGGAATTAGAGTTAATGCAAACTGAGATTTCATATAATTTGAAATGGTACACTTAGAGATATATCAGATGTCAAAGTTGTCTGAATTTTTTATTGACTTTGAAAGGCATACAATTTTTCGAAGTAAAATCACTCTCATTAGAATATGTAACTCATCGGAAGGTGGAAAAAGGCAATTTCTCACTTTTTACAAAATTTATTTGAAAAGAAAAAATAGCGCATGACTCTGTCACTTCACTAGAATTCAAATTTCATAAAGATGGTTAGAGGTTTTAATTCAAATTGATCAAAAAGCTAGAAATAACTCATCATAAGCTGATATATTATTCTGTTTCAATAAACGTAAAAATGATGCGAATAAAATTCGTAAACCTTTTGTCATCATTCGCATGCTTATTCTATATGATGAAGACATATATATGATATATGGCATATCTTATTATACATGAAGGGAATTTTACACCTACCTTTGTGTTGCAAATGCAGACTTTATTATTATTATTTTTTTTTTTTCATATTTCTAAAGATTTCTAAAGACCTATTTTAATGTTTAAAAAAGTGCAGCCAGAATCAAGAAGAGAATGCACTGTAGACATTTTTAATCCAGATTTGATGTCATAATTGAGATTTATTAGGAAAATATTGCCATCAGTTGTAGAAGTATTTAATAAAATTAAGATAATGAGAAATTTCAAGTGGAAAGTAAGAATCTTCTTTATTATAGGAATTTATATAGAAACATCCGTTTGATATAAAGTCAGTAAGCCATGATGTTTGTTCACCGAGTAGAGTGAAGTTAACATAACTGGAAGCATATAAATTGATGACTTTCCACAGCTGAAACCATAGGGTGCTGCGATTTCATAAAGACGTAGAAAATATTTTCGATTTACTCTTATCTTCATAAAACTGGAATATATGTAACCGTTTTTTAGTTATATAGCTTTTTAAAGATTAAAATCTTAAAAATAATATAAATATTGACAATTCAATGTTAAAACGTTATTATATGCTAAGATATTTTGAGATACAAATTCAAATTTAAATTAAATTACTTTTAAATAAATTTGAGAATTCTTTCATTGTTTATCGACATATTCTCGTCATTCGAAACGAAATATTCATCTCATTGAGCTGAATGTTAGTTATATTTATGAGTGAAATTGTTCTGACATTCATGTAGTGTCGAATTTCGGAAAGTAACGATCAGCTTTGATATCATCTTTACCCTTTGACATACAGTATGTGTTTCAAGGGAAAAAAAGATATATACATTTCCTGCCGTTCTTTTCACAGCTACGTAGATGACAGTGGAGAACTCTAAGCTTTCGAGGCTAAATATTCAGATTAAAAAGGATTAAAGTGCAATTCGGATTAATGAGCAATTAAAGAGAATTAATAACCAATCCAATTTGAAAGTGAGAAAGGTTGGGTTAAATTCTATAGCAGACCACCGTTATTTTAAATGTTCGAAATACTCGTCATTCGAAACGAAATATTCATCTCATTGAGCTGAATGTTAGTTATATTTTTGAGTGAAATTGTTCTGACATTCATGTAGTGTCGAATTTCGGAAAGTAACGATCAGCTTTGATATCATCTTTACCCTTTGACATACAGTATGTGTTTCAAGGGAAAAAAAGATATATACATTTCCTGCCGTTCTTTTCACAGCTACGTAGATGACAGTGGAGAACTCTAAGCTTTCGAGGCTAAATATTCAGATTAAAAAGGATTAAAGTGCAATTCGGATTAATGAGCAATTAAAGAGAATTAATAACCAATCCAATTTGAAAGTGAGAAAGGTTGGGTTAAATTCTATAGCAGACCACCGTTATTTTAAATGTTCGAAATACTCGTCATTCGAAACGAAATATTCATCTCATTGAGCTGAATGTTAGTTATATTTATGAGTGAAATTGTTCTGACATTCCTGTAGTGTCGAATTTCGGAAAGTAACGATCAGCTTTGATATCATCTTTACCCTTTGACATACAGTATGTGTTTCAAGGTAAAAAAAGATATATACATTTCCTGCCGTTCTTTTCACAGCTACGTAGATGACAGTGGAGAACTCTAAGCTTTCGAGGCTAAATATTCAGATTAAAAAGGATTAAAGTGCAATTCGGATTAATGAGCAATTAAAGAGAATTAATAACCAATCCAATTTGAAAGTGAGAAAGGTTGGGTTAAATTCTATAGCAGACCACCGATATTTTAAATGTTCGAAATACTCGTCATTCGAAACGAAATATTCATCTCATTGAGCTGAATGTTAGTTATATTTATGAGTGAAATTGTTCTGACATTCATGTAGTGTCGAATTTCGGAAAGTAACGATCAGCTTTGATATCATCTTTACCCTTTGACATACAGTATGTGTTTCAAGGTAAAAAAAGATATATACATTTCCTGCCGTTCTTTTCTCAGCTACGTAGATGACAGTGGAGAACTCTAAGCTTTCGAGGCTAAATATTCAGATTAAAAAGGATTAAAGCGCAATTCGGATTAATGAGCAATTAAAGAGCATTAATAACCAATCCAATTTGAAAGTGAGAAAGGTTGGGTTAAATTCTATAGCAGACCACCGATATTTTAAATATTCGAAATACTCGTCATTCGAAACGAAATATTCATCTCATTGAGCTGAATGTTAGTTATATTTTTGAGTGAAATTGTTCTGACATTCATGTAGTGTCGAATTTCGGAAAGTAACGATCAGCTTTGATATCATCTTTACCGTTTGACATACAGTATGTGTTTCAAGGTAAAAAAAGATATATACATTTCCTGCCGTTCTTTTCTCAGCTACGTAGATGACAGTGGAGAACTCTAAGCTTTCGAGGCTAAATATTCAGATTAAAAAGGATTAAAGCGCAATTCGGATTAATGAGCAATTAAAGAGGATTAATAACCAATCCAATTTGAAAGTGAGAAAGGTTGGGTTAAATTCTATAGCAGACCACCGATATTTTAAATATTCGAAATACTCGTCATTCGAAACGAAATATTCATCTCATTGAGCTGAATGTTAGTTATATTTTTGAATGAAATTGTTCTGACATTCATGTAGTGTCGAATTTCGGAAAGTAACGATCAGCTTTGATATCATCTTTACCCTTTGACATACAGTATGTGTTTCAAGGGAAAAAAAGATATATACATTTCCTGCCGTTCTTTTCACAGCTACGTAGATGACAGTGGAGAACTCTAAGCTTTCGAGGCTAAATATTCAGATTAAAAAGGATTAAAGCGCAATTCGGATTAATGAGCAATTAAAGAGGATTAATAACCAATCCAATTTGAAAGTGAGAAAGGTTGGGTTAAATTCTATAGCAGACCACCGTTATTTTAAATGTTCGAAATACTCGTCATTCGAAACGAAATATTCATCTCATTGAGCTGAATGTTAGTTATATTTATGAGTGAAATTGTTCTGACATTCATGTAGTGTCGAATTTCGGAAAGTAACGATCAGCTTTGATATCATCTTTACCCTTTGACATACAGTATGTGTTTCAAGGGGAAAAAAGATATATACATTTCCTGCCGTTCTTTTCACAGCTACGTAGATGACAGTGGAGAACTCTAAGCATTCGAGGCTAAATATTCAGATTAAAAAGGATTAAAGTGCAATTCGGATTAATGAGCAATTAAAGAGAATTAATAACCAATCCAATTTGAAAGTGAGAAAGGTTGGGTTAAATTCTATAGCAGACCACCGTTATTTTAAATATTCGAAATACTCGTCATTCGAAACGAAATATTCATCTCATTGAGCTGAATGTTAGTTATATTTTTGAGTGAAATTGTTCTGACATTCATGTAGTGTCGAATTTCGGAAAGTAACGATCAGCTTTGATATCATCTTTACCCTTTGACATACAGTATGTGTTTCAAGGGAAAAAAAGATATATACATTTCCTGCCGTTCTTTTCTCAGCTACGTAGATGACAGTGGAGAACTCTAAGCTTTCGAGGCTAAATATTCAGATTAAAAAGGATTAAAGCGCAATTCGGATTAATGAGCAATTAAAGAGGATTAATAACCAATCCAATTTGAAAGTGAGAAAGGTTGGGTTAAATTCTATAGCAGACCACCGATATTTTAAATATTCGAAATACTCGTCATTCGAAACGAAATATTCATCTCATTGAGCTGAATGTTAGTTATATTTATGAATGAAATTGTTCTGACATTCATGTAGTGTCGAGTTTCGGAAAGTAACGATCAGCTTTGATATCATCTTTACCCTTTGACATACAGTATGTGTTTCAAGGGAAAAAAAGATATATACATTTCCTGCCGTTCTTTTCACAGCTACGTAGATGACAGTGGAGAACTCTAAGCTTTCGAGGCTAAATATTCAGATTAAAAAGGATTAAAGTGCAATTCGGATTAATGAGCAATTAAAGAGGATTAATAACCAATCCAATTTGAAAGTGAGAAAGGTTGGGTTAAATTCTATAGCAGACCACCGTTATTTTAAATATTCGAAATACTCGTCATTCGAAACGAAATATTCATCTCATTGAGCTGAATGTTAGTTGTATTTATGAGTGAAATTGTTCTGACATTCATGTAGTGTCGAATTTCGGAAAGTAACGATCAAATTTGATATCATCTTTACCCTTTGACATACAGTATGTGTTTCAAGGGAAAAAAAAATATATACATTTCCTGCCGTTCTTTTCTCAGCTAATTAGATGACAGTGGAGAACTCTAAGCTTTCGAGGCTAAATATTCAGATTAAAAAGGATTAAAGCGCAATTCGGATTAATGAGCAATTAAAGAGAATTAATAACCAATCCAATTTGAAAGTGAGAAAGGTTGGGTTAAATTCTATAGCAGACCACCGTTATTTTAAATGTTCGAAATACTCGTCATTCGAAACGAAATATTCATCTCATTGAGCTGAATGTTAGTTATATTTATGAGTGAAATTGTTCTGACATTCCTGTAGTGTCGAATTTCGGAAAGTAACGATCAGCTTTGATATCATCTTTACCCTTTGACATACAGTATGTGTTTCAAGGTAAAAAAAGATATATACATTTCCTGCCGTTCTTTTCACAGCTACGTAGATGACAGTGGAGAACTCTAAGCTTTCGAGGCTAAATATTCAGATTAAAAAGGATTAAAGTGCAATTCGGATTAATGAGCAATTAAAGAGAATTAATAACCAATCCAATTTGAAAGTGAGAAAGGTTGGGTTAAATTCTATAGCAGACCACCGATATTTTAAATGTTCGAAATACTCGTCATTCGAAACGAAATATTCATCTCATTGAGCTGAATGTTAGTTATATTTATGAGTGAAATTGTTCTGACATTCATGTAGTGTCGAATTTCGGAAAGTAACGATCAGCTTTGATATCATCTTTACCCTTTGACATACAGTATGTGTTTCAAGGTAAAAAAAGATATATACATTTCCTGCCGTTCTTTTCTCAGCTACGTAGATGACAGTGGAGAACTCTAAGCTTTCGAGGCTAAATATTCAGATTAAAAAGGATTAAAGCGCAATTCGGATTAATGAGCAATTAAAGAGCATTAATAACCAATCCAATTTGAAAGTGAGAAAGGTTGGGTTAAATTCTATAGCAGACCACCGATATTTTAAATATTCGAAATACTCGTCATTCGAAACGAAATATTCATCTCATTGAGCTGAATGTTAGTTATATTTTTGAGTGAAATTGTTCTGACATTCATGTAGTGTCGAATTTCGGAAAGTAACGATCAGCTTTGATATCATCTTTACCGTTTGACATACAGTATGTGTTTCAAGGTAAAAAAAGATATATACATTTCCTGCCGTTCTTTTCTCAGCTACGTAGATGACAGTGGAGAACTCTAAGCTTTCGAGGCTAAATATTCAGATTAAAAAGGATTAAAGCGCAATTCGGATTAATGAGCAATTAAAGAGGATTAATAACCAATCCAATTTGAAAGTGAGAAAGGTTGGGTTAAATTCTATAGCAGACCACCGATATTTTAAATATTCGAAATACTCGTCATTCGAAACGAAATATTCATCTCATTGAGCTGAATGTTAGTTATATTTTTGAATGAAATTGTTCTGACATTCATGTAGTGTCGAATTTCGGAAAGTAACGATCAGCTTTGATATCATCTTTACCCTTTGACATACAGTATGTGTTTCAAGGGAAAAAAAGATATATACATTTCCTGCCGTTCTTTTCACAGCTACGTAGATGACAGTGGAGAACTCTAAGCTTTCGAGGCTAAATATTCAGATTAAAAAGGATTAAAGCGCAATTCGGATTAATGAGCAATTAAAGAGGATTAATAACCAATCCAATTTGAAAGTGAGAAAGGTTGGGTTAAATTCTATAGCAGACCACCGTTATTTTAAATGTTCGAAATACTCGTCATTCGAAACGAAATATTCATCTCATTGAGCTGAATGTTAGTTATATTTATGAGTGAAATTGTTCTGACATTCATGTAGTGTCGAATTTCGGAAAGTAACGATCAGCTTTGATATCATCTTTACCCTTTGACATACAGTATGTGTTTCAAGGGGAAAAAAGATATATACATTTCCTGCCGTTCTTTTCACAGCTACGTAGATGACAGTGGAGAACTCTAAGCATTCGAGGCTAAATATTCAGATTAAAAAGGATTAAAGTGCAATTCGGATTAATGAGCAATTAAAGAGAATTAATAACCAATCCAATTTGAAAGTGAGAAAGGTTGGGTTAAATTCTATAGCAGACCACCGTTATTTTAAATATTCGAAATACTCGTCATTCGAAACGAAATATTCATCTCATTGAGCTGAATGTTAGTTATATTTTTGAGTGAAATTGTTCTGACATTCATGTAGTGTCGAATTTCGGAAAGTAACGATCAGCTTTGATATCATCTTTACCCTTTGACATACAGTATGTGTTTCAAGGGAAAAAAAGATATATACATTTCCTGCCGTTCTTTTCTCAGCTACGTAGATGACAGTGGAGAACTCTAAGCTTTCGAGGCTAAATATTCAGATTAAAAAGGATTAAAGCGCAATTCGGATTAATGAGCAATTAAAGAGGATTAATAACCAATCCAATTTGAAAGTGAGAAAGGTTGGGTTAAATTCTATAGCAGACCACCGTTATTTTAAATATTCGAAATACTCGTCATTCGAAACGAAATATTCATCTCATTGAGCTGAATGTTAGTTGTATTTATGAGTGAAATTGTTCTGACATTCATGTAGTGTCGAATTTCGGAAAGTAACGATCAAATTTGATATCATCTTTACCCTTTGACATACAGTATGTGTTTCAAGGGAAAAAAAAATATATACATTTCCTGCCGTTCTTTTCTCAGCTAATTAGATGACAGTGGAGAACTCTAAGCTTTCGAGGCTAAATATTCAGATTAAAAAGGATTAAAGCGCAATTCGGATTAATGAGCAATTAAAGAGGATTAATAACCAATCCAATTTGAAAGTGAGAAAGGTTGGATTAAATTCTATAGCAGACCACCGTTATTTTAAATAGCTCCTCTTCGCCTCTAATTCTTTTTAATTTCAAAAAACAAGTTCAGATATCATTCTCGTCATTTGATAATGGTTCAAAATTCGGCGATCGTCTTCCCCGTAGCAAAGGGCGTTCGTTTTATTCCGAAACAAAACATACAAATAAATAATTCATGCCAAATCCGATGCCTGAAAGAGCTATGAATGCTTATTTTTTCTGTATATGCAATTAGTTAAAAACATAACTAGTTATAATTATGAAGTACCATTGATTGATGGTTTTATCATAGAGGTTAAATGTAGTGGTTCCGTTTAAAGGAGCCATGTGATTGACAGTATTTTGTCTGTCTATTCATGCCTGGAATTGAAAAGCATAATAGCTGAAAAGCGCAAAAACATAATGCATTAATTATTGTTTTTTTAAACTAAAAAATGCAGATGAAGAGCCGAATTTCAGAACAAATTTGTCAAATAGAAGAGGCACTATTCTAAATATTTATAACATATTATCATTAATGTAATATGAAAATAAGATATATTGTTCACTGTTTTGACTATGAAATGAAATGATTGCCTTTGCTAAATTGAATTTTTTTTATTTAAAATACTATTGAATTTATACGATAGATGGCAGTCATGCACAAAACTTTTACTATTATATTTTAAAGATATTTTTAAACGTATTCTTTTTCTTGCCTTCGTTTAAAAAATTTTATTGGTGATAAAAATATAAATGTTCATTCTTTAAATATGTATTGAAAACCATGTACAATGTATTATTTTGAGATTGCTTTTCCAAACGCTTTTTTCTTAATGAAGATTTCATCAAAGTTAAAGGCGTTATTTACAATAAACGGTTTATTATGAATGTAACTGATAATGATAAGGTATCTTCTTTCGATCATTCGTGTTATAATCTATCTTAAAAATGAGCTAACGCGCTTGTGCTTTTCAAAAGCCATGGGGTTGACCGTATTTTGTCTGTCTAATCATGTCAGGAGTTAAGAAGTACAATAGCCGAAAAAAAGGCATGCATTAATCATTTGTTTCTTCTCTTTTAATCAAAAATGCTGGGAAGCGTTGGTTTCGGAACTAATTTACACATGGAAAAAGCATTATCCTAAAATGCATAATCTATTATCATCACGCTAAGAAGAATATAAGTAAAAATACTTTCCATGTTAATTTAACGAAATAAACACCCCGGCCAATTCGATTTCTAGTTTTCTTCATTTAAAAGCCCATTGTACTTTTATGAAAAATGGTAGCCATGAACAAAATGTTTTAATAAAATTTATTAAAGACATTTTTAAAGATATAATTCTCCTTTCCTTTGTTTAAAAATGTTAATTTCCGATAGAAATTAAAAATTTCTTTCCTAAGATATGTTTGAAAATGTTGATCAATGTTATATTATTTCGAAATCACTTTCCTAACAATTGGTTTCTTACTTGTGAAGGTTACAAATAAAGTTTATTCCTTTTTTATATAAAAGGACTAATATCAGTGTAATTTAGTGCTTCGCTATCGTCTTTCGATCACTCATACTGCAGTCCATCTTACAAGGAAGCTAACATGCTTGTGTTTTAAAAATGCTCAACAGTGTCCTTTCAGTGCTCAAATAAAGTGCTCAAACATTATTATTTAATCGTGTGGTTATGTTATATCTATTTGCTTTTATTTGGAATTAAGTTATTAAATATCCGAAATATATATAGTACTATTATCTATAAATTTTACCATGGGACAATGGTGAAGAAAAAAAACCATTCAAGAGCTCTATACAATTTGCTGTTTCACCTTCTAATTTGTTCTTAATTTTTGTGTAGCATATAATCAGTAAAAAGAGATTTTCATAATTTTATTTATATTTTAATCAAATTAATCTTAATATTAACATTTTTTACACAATAATTTCAACTTAATTGCATTGAAATCTTTCTTGCCTGGTTTTAAAATTTAAAGAAAAAGAATTTTAGCATACTTATTACATGATACAACGATTTAAATAGAAAGGAAAGTTTTCGAGCTATTTTTTCTCATTTCGACCATACAGAGACGTATATATTTTTCATTATGTACATATTTTAAATTTCCCCTCACATTTCTAAAGTTAAAAATTTACAAATGATGTAATTGGGCGCATAAATAAAACATTTTCATATCACAATGTTCCGATGTAGAGATTCATATCTTATTGTAAAATTCTATTTTTTCTATATATATGAAGGAGTTCTTTATTTGTCGTGCTCTAATGACAGAATCTTGGCTTTGGAAACAAACTATCTCCCACAACTACTTTGAGCCTGCTAAATGCATAGAAATCATTCATTTTGACTCTCGGAAAGTGTATTTGTATTAAATATGGGGCTAGTTTCAGAAAGGATTCTGGCTTAATGACGTCGTACTTTACATTGCTTTTCATTGTTCCAAAAAAGAATTTATATCCATGCATATTACGAGGAGATTTATCTTATTTTTAAAGTGGCCAATACTAGTGCTGCATAGTTGAAATTGAATTTTATGAAAATAAAATTTAATGAAGCAAATATAGAAAATATAATTATCTTTAATAAGAAGTGGTAATCGTACTTAAATGTGGAAAAGGGCAACTGTTTTCCTTTATAACGTATTTGAAAAAAAAAAAGAAAAGAAAACCCATATTTTTGTTACTTCAGTAGAACTACCGTCTCCTAAAGATATTTAGAGGCCTTAATTCAAATATAATCTGAAAAGCTAAAAATAACTCGTTGTAAGTACTTATTCTGATCTCAATAACCTCAAATCGCATAAATGTCATCATCATTTGCATGAGCATTCTAGAAGAAAATTTTGCACCTAACTTTGACCAGATTTCGATATTGACTTCAAATAAGCTCTAAACTCTGTTAAAAATACTAACCTCAACTTCTTTGCATTTATTTCATGTTTTATTTTAATATTTCTTATATTTCTATTTTTTTTTAATTCAGTAAAAATCAAGGGAACAATAGAGGGTGAACTTTCTGATCGGGAGGCAATAATGTAACATAGATTAATATTAATTAAAAAATGCTGCTATTAATTGCAGTAACAAATATTCAATAAGCAGAGAAATAAAAAGAAATTTCAATGCACGAGCATAAACATTCTTTCACCTTATTGAAAGAACTTCTGTAGAAGCCCACGTTTATTAAACAGTTGTTGAAGTCGCATCTCAATTCACCAGGTAAAACGATTCTCAGGAAATATAAATTCATCTCTTTTCGCAACTGAAAGTGATAGGAAGTTCCGAAAAAATGAATAAAAGTGAGAAAAATACTTTCGATTTACTCTCATCTTCATAAAATTGGAAATACGTTTTAAAAATCAAAATTCTGAAAAAATATAAAAAATATTAATGAATTCAGCTGAAACCTTTGTCGTGCTGCGATATTTAAGGAACTCAAATTTTAATAACGTTATTTTTTAATGACTCAGATATTTCTCAGAGAGAGATAAAGCTAGAGTTCATTTTCAAGTGAAAGAAGTGAGACGAGCAAAAAGATTAGTTCATACTATTGAAGAAGAAATTAGAGTTAATGGAAACTGAAATTTAATATAATTAAGAAACTGAAATTTAATATAATTAAGAAACTGAAATTTAATATAATTAATTAATTAAGAAGATATTTCTTTGGGAGGTTCTTGATCTAAATCAATGACTGTATTTATATACTAGCCGCCTTTGGCGACCTGTTCACCAGTATTACCGCTCGCTACAATTTTCAATTAAATATTTTAAGTAACTTGTCTCTTAATAGCTTCTCAAACAAAACATTTTTAATCTTCAAATTTTGATAGTCATACCAAACTTATACTGTTGTTTAGATCGTTTCGTTCAATTTACTATATATATTTTGCTAATTTGTTGTCATTTCCGGTAAAACTTCAACTTTAATTTAAAGTGGAAATGCTGAAATTGAATTAATGTAAAAATATTTTTTAATGAAACCAAGCGTTTTATTTTATTTATCATTTTTGTTGTTATTTATTTATTATTATTATTATTAAATATGAGTACTACAAACAGAATCGTTCGGTATTTAAGTCTTATGTGAACTACAAAATATTTTTCATAATTTGCGTAATATCTCAAAGAATAATTCAGCAAAAATTTCTCAGCATAAAATTCAGTTTTTAGTTTTGCTTTCAAAAGGATTGAAATGAAATCAATAATAATATTTTGTTCCGGCCTATAAATATATTTCAAAAATTATGAAGTCTAAATTTGATGCAGTAAGGTATCATATTCTGAGAAATATTCTGGACACACCAAATTTTAAATAAATGAATGAATGTTTCTATTTTCTACGATCAACTAAGACTGATTTATGAAGTTTTGAATGTTAAAAATTTAGAAAAAATCAACATTTTCATAATATTAGGCCAATTAATCTTGAGAAACCTGCGAGCTGATTGGCGTATTTTCTTTAAAACAATCGATAGAAAATCTAAAATTATCCTTTTTTTTTTTTTTTTTTGAATAGTGATATTTAAATTTTTATAAATCAGCCAGTTTAAGTGATTGATTTTGTTGACTGGAAATTAATTCTTTATTTAAAATATTAGTGTTTCAAGAACATTTTGTTAAACGTGATTTCCACAGCAGAAGCTTTATGTAAAATCAAAAATTCGTTATATATTAGAGTATTTATTGGATCAAGTTACATAAAATATAATCATTTTCCATTTAGACCATTTTAGCAAATCTGTGTCTATTACTATAGGTTTACAAATTAGCAGTGTGGCCCTGATTTGAATGGATTTCCTGTTCATAATAAACAAAACTTGCCTTAAAATAAAACTGATTTATTGGATTAATAATACAGATAGTGTAAAAGATCATAAAATAATTTTTCTTGAATTTATTTTTAAGAAAAAAATAATATTTCATATTTGTTTCATTTCCTACAGACACGTGACGAAAATCATATTTTTGCAGATTTCATATCCAAAAAGATTTAATTTATTTTTAAATGGAGCTTTAATCGATGTGATTGATGGCAACACTTTGAAAAAAGCTAATTTTTTCCCCATGAATGCGAAACGTGCTCGTGCAGCTTAAATTTTATTTTTATTTTGTAAGAAAAATATTGTTGAAAAATATAGTTAAATTATTTATTTAAAAATTAATTAAAAATAGAAATTTAATTTTAAGGTTAAAACATTGGTATCATTTAAAAGATAAATTTTTGATCTTTAACTTCATGTAAAAATATTTTTTATGCGGTAATATTTTCGGAAGTTATAGCAGAAACACGCTAACTTTTCGCTTATTTTTTAAATAAATAAAATTTTAATTAAAAATTCGAAAAAATAACCCCGAGTTGCACATTCCCGGCCTCCAAGGTATACACGTGCCAAATTTCGTAGCTGTTGGTCGAACGGTCTGGCCTGCAGAGCGCCAACACACACACACACACACACATTGAGCTTTATTATAAGTATAGATAAAGTGGAAGTGACCGAGATTCTTGAATTCGGCTGTGGTTGCTCTGAGTCTTTTTGTTGCTTTTGTTTCATGCAGGAAGTCTCCAAATTTGAGTGTTACAGATAGATGCGATTCGTTGGATATCCTTGAATATTAGAATTTTTCCAGAGACGGAATGGTTTGTCTACCTTCCAGTGAAAAGAAGAAACATGTCTCCAATAATTTTTCATTGATATTTATAGATTCTTTCATTCATTCAAGACCCACAGGAAACAGATAATATCTTTGATTTTAGAGCAATAACTAACCAACCGGAAGGAAAAATACATCACGATGAAAAACACCTGCCTATATATATATATATATATATATAGCACAAACGGAGGAAAGGAATTAAATCAAATGCTGCAAGGATTACAAAATTTTGCAAAATCAACATACAATTTTACAAGATGGCTTTCGTTTTTATTTGCATAGTGTGCGTAGTGGAACCGCTATCCCCAATGTAATTATTAGATTTAATATCTGCAAATTATAACGATTGCAAGGCCCTTATAGCTCAATTAATGTCCCTAATATTAACGACCTTAAGCAAAAGGGGAATTTTCTGCTCGAACCAAATATAGTAGACTCTAATTATCATAGACTAACCGACATTAAAAGAAAAGAGAAAACTTACTGATGATCTAAAATAACGATTCAATAAAAAAATATATACAATTTTTAGGCGAAGTAGAGATGTTACTTCTGTATAATTACTCCCTCTAATTACGAATAGGTGCCACTCAATCAGTTGCACTACATTTTATTCTTTTTGGTGATAAAAATTCAGCTGGTTTTCCTCTCATTTTCCTTCTGATAGTTTAACCACCTTATTTTTTTAAATTACTTAAGTTTAAGGATTTAATTCATTTTAATGAGAGTTTGCAACTCAATGAAATGTGGAAAAGGGCAATTTTTCACATTTTGAATTTATTTGAAACAAAAGAAATCTTATGATTCGGTCCAGTCACTAGAACTTCAGTATGATAAAGATATTTATAGATATTCAAATGTGATCTACTACGAAAAAACAGTTATTAATAATAATAGCGATTTAATAAAAAGAAGAACAAGCAGTTTCAGGAGACACGCATGAATTTTCTTTAATTTTATTACAGGAACTTCTACTAAAGCTCCCGTTTGCATACATTCAAAATATGAAGAATTCATTCACTGGGTAAACAAAAGTTAGCTTTTCCCGGGAAATATAAATTCATGTCTTTTCAAGGCATAAAGTGGTAGGGTGCTCAGATTTAATGAATAAAATTGAAAAAAAAATTCCATTTACTCTTATGCGCATAGACCTAGAAACTATTGTAACGTTTGTATCTATTTTTAACTATATAGACTTTTGAAGATTAAAATCATAAAAATAATATAAATATTGACGCATCAAATCTTTAACTTTATCATATGCCATTACATTTTTAAATAAAAATTCAAATTTTCATTAAATTACTTTTTTTAATGAATCAAATAATTTCTTTATTGTTTATCGTCAGATTCTCGGTATTGGATGCGAAACATTTACCACATCAGGTTGCGTGTTGCTTATATGTGTGGAAGAAATTGTTCTGATCGTCCCGTTCTGTTAAATTTTGGAAAGTGATGCTGAATTAGTGAAAGATCGTAACTTCGTGTCGCCTTTATCTGTAGTATGTGTTTCAAGAGAAAGAATTGTGATAGTTTAGCATAAAGAAACAATATGATTGGCTTTATTTTGTCTGTCTAATCGTACCGGGAATAGAGAAGCATAAACACAAAACTCAAAACAGAAATGAATGCATTAATTTTTGTTTATCTTTTAAACAAAAATGCACATCAAAGTCAAATTTCAGAACAGCACTTCCAAATGGAAGAGACACTGTTCTAAAATGTATAATTCATTATAATCTATTATTCGAAAAGAAGTAAAAAACGTTATAAGTTGTGGCGATAAAACAAAGTGAATAACGCTGCTAAATTTATTTTTATTTTATTTTTGTATTTAAAATATCAAGGAATTTGAATAATAAATTGCAGCAACCATATCCAAAAGGTATCATTAAATCATATTTGAGACATTTTTAAACGTATCCTTTTACTTGCCTTCTTTACTTAAACCCCTTAAAGGGCCATTTTTTTCTAGTCGTATTATGTTAAAATATTTTTAGACTTGAAATTAGAATAAGAAAAGGAATTTTTTTGGCTTATAAGATAAATTTAATTTGATTAATTAATTAACTAATTTGATTAATTAATAATTAAGTAACAAAGCAAGACACATGATTTTGATTGACATAAAGAACTGAAGCATCTAAATTTCTGACTTACTAAAAAAATTTGTCAGAACTTAAGCCAACCTACAAAATTTCATACAAGATTGATAAATTTAGTGGGAAGCATACTTCCCACGGCCCTAGAAAGTGTTAAAAGAAATTTTTTTTTTCGTGATAGAAATTAGATTTTTCTTTCCTAACATATTTATTGAAAATGTTATTCAGTGTTGTATTATTTCTAGATTGCTTTTCAAACAATTTTTTCTTACTAATGAAAGTTACATGAAGCTTTAAGCTGTATTTACAATAAAGGGATTATTATGGGTGTAATTGGTACTACTACCCCATCGGCTTTCGATAATTCTTGTTATGGTCTACCTTGCAAGGAGACTAACATGCTTTTGCCTTTCAATATTGTTGTTCAACATTGTCAATTCAGGATTGTGATTGCCAAAGGTTTAATAATGGTTTATATATATATGCCAGTGCCAGATGTGTAATATTGTTCTTTTTAAGTGTGTGTCTCTGTACAAAGTATTCAAAGAGAAGTGTGATTATTCAGAAACTGTATCACAAAATTTGATGAATTACCATATTTTAGATTTCTTTGATTGCTTAATGAACATATTTAGAATTAAGCCTGTCTATTTTTCTGACTTTATTCACGATGATTTAATATTAAACGATCTGAATGAATGGAATTTGGTAATTTTTACACCAAAACTGTACATTTATGTCAAATTTTAAACGAAATTTATCAAGATTAAGTCTGGCCAGTGGTTATTCCATACACATAGATACAAAACTGTAATGAACATTAATTATTATCGTTCAGCGGCATATTTTGAAACGAATCTATCATTGGGGTGTTTGTCCTTCTTTATTTGTGAATTTTGTAGTGTAGGAGCTCTGCTGTGAAGCTTCGGATTCGATATGTTCTTAGAAATCTTATTTTACTACAGGAATACCTTACATCTTATAGTGTAAGTCATTTGATTGAGAAATCCGCTATTCCTCCAGGAGTCTGTGGCACTAAAATAGATTTGATATTAAAATTGTCTCTATTAAAAGGTACAGGATAATTGTCCGGATCAAGTTTGGTTACGTTGCTGTTTTTTTCTGAATAGGAGTTTTGTTTCAGCCGGAAAAATTTCTGGTTGATATTTTCCGCAGTTAGCGTATTTGGCTCGACTGACATGGTGGATCAAACTTCTTCCCACTGGTGTGATTTAAGGAAGTTTCGAGAGCAGTGGTTTGCCCAAATATTCGTATATACGATCTGACTGCAATTAAAAATTCCAAGACCCTTCCCAAAAGTGCCGTGAATCGGTTTCAAAACTGAATTTTAATGTAGTTTTAACAGAATAGGTTATCGTGGATTTCTTATTCTTATAACTCGAAGACGCAATAATCTAGCTAAACGGAGTTTGACTTTGCTAATCAAATTATTGTTACGAATCTGTGATGCGGCTTCCGAGCATAGTTGGTTCCATAGGTGGTCCCGGAGTTTGGCGACAAACTTGGCGACTTGGCGAAAAATTTGGCTACTTTGGAGCCAAAATAGATTATACCCGAAACATCGAGAATTTTCCCGATCCGTCCAGTAGGAGCTGAGATACGCCTCGAACGTTACTGATTGGTTGAGAGGCTTCTGGCCCCACCTCCTGAGACCTATAAAAGGAAGCAGCCGCAGCTGCCAGCGTCGTCGCGAAGTGAGTAGTCGTAGTCGGAAGCGACAGGGAGAGTAGTCGGGATCGACAGTGAAGAACTGGTCTTCCAGGGATAAGCAGAGCAGCGATGGAGTCAAGCTAGTGCTAAACTAAACTGTGCGATACTGTCTGCAGTAGAGTCTTGTTGTATGCTGTTGTAAGCTGATGTGTATGCTGTTGTAAGCTGCTTTGTATGCTGTTGTATGCTGCACGTCTCGATAGAAGATAATCGTCTTTTGTGCTGTATATAGTTGTCGTCTTTGTGCTGTCCTGTGTGTCTTCGTGTAAATAAACGTCATTGTTTTATTTTCTACTGCCACCTGCTGATTGAGCGTTCTCCACACCATTTACTCCCACTATCTAAACGAACCTCGGAAATTTCGTAACATTATAAACCTGTATCACATCTGGATGCAAATATGCAAAGGATAGATGTCGGACGTTATTATTCTATGAACGACAAATCCGCCGTACTGCGTTGGTACATGAAAAAGTTTGGATAAACGCTTTCCATCTGATCTGATTTGAGGAAGTCTTTTAAAAGTGAGATAAGTCATCGAAACATTATTTATCATCTTCGTCAGTATCCATGTCACAATATGCATCTATAGAGTTATCCGCTGCGTAGCCATATGTTGTAGACGCCATTGATTTTGTATCCATTCTTTTAAATTCTACAACTGTCAGTCTGTATTCAGCTTGTAGGTACACCTAGATATATGAGGTATACAGTTTACTAAAGCTTTTGCCCAGTACATTAAAAATAATTTGAATATCATTTATGCTATTCTAATAAGTTGGAACGAAAATTGCTTTGTGTTGGAAACGGTTATGTCTCATTGAAAAAAAGTTAGGGTAGCGGTTAAACATTTACAACAGAATGAAAAAGAATAGTAGTTAATATTGTGTATACTTTTTGAAATGTCGTAACTAGGGTTGCGTGTATTTGTTGTGACTCCATTTATTGCGACGTTTAGGAAAAATAATTTTATTTACAGTTTAATGAAAGAAATTAAACATTTAATTTTTTACTACGCTCTTTACAGATGCAGTGCGCGACATCGTTCCGATGAGAAAAGAGAGTGAGAAATGTCTTTTAGAAGCATACCCGGATGATGATCACGACGAGGTAATTACGTCAAACAAAGCCTCGACTGAGCCTGTAGTTTACAAATATGATTTAGAGTAAATATGATTCATGATAGGTATATATGATAGGTATAAATGATTTATGATAGACATATATGATTTATGATAGGATGATATATTATTTTGAATATTTTTCAAATTTTTAGGCTTGCAAAGAATGTTACGTTTTACATAAAGCAGCGAATAATACATATATTTAGGGAAATGAAATGCCTAATGAATTCAGAAATAAAAAAGCAATAGTTAAATATTTGCATTATATGGGAACCTATGAAAAGAACATAACAAATTTGAAGAAAAGTTACAATTGCAATGTGCCATCCTCTTTTTGTTGGTTATTTCTAATTTTTCAAGACATCATCACAATGATATTTCATTAATCTTGCCAATTCCTTCCTCTTTTCATTATTTTCAAAGAACAAACACCTTGACACAATTGTTGTTTCTTCTACCTCTTTTTTATTTGATGGACAAATTATTTCAACTCAGTTAACCTAAAGAGAAAAAAATATGACAAAGTTCGAGAAAGTTCATGATATTCACAAAACTGGGGATTGATATTTTCTTCAACGCAGTAAGTTATATTATAATGGCCAAAATTGATATAAACTAACGCCATGAACTGGATGCTTGCTTTTTTTTCTAATCACACTTACGGTAGCACTCGTGGATGCAAAAGTATGCCACCAAATAGAAATGAGAAAATATACTTCGAAAATGCGCAATCGACTTCTTAAACTTGTTATCGCTAGATTGTCTATTCACCGTAACGCTTATAATATTTCAATTTTTAAAATTAAATAATACGAATGACATATGTGAAAATGGTTATGCATGCTACTTATATTGAAAAATAACGTATATATATTTTCAGTAACTACGTAGAAGTGCGAAGAATTACGTTCATATTAAATATATATACCATTTTTTTGAACTCTTCATTCCGATGTCTTCAAATTAATAAATAAACCAGCATTCCTTCATTTTTCAGTCAATTACTATTATATGAGCAGACTGAATCCCAATTATTAACACTTCAATGTAGAGTGAGCAAGCAGTGAGTGAAAAGGTACAGTTCATTTTGAAGTAAAGAAGACAGAATAATAAAAAAAATTAATTCAAACTACTGAAGAATGGATTAGAGTTAATGAAATGTGGGATTTAATATAATTTGATAATTAAGGATAACAGTTTATTATTTTCGTATTTTTTTTTTGAAAAATTATCATAAAAATCAATACAAAATGCGTGCCTTTTGTGATCCGGAGGCAATGGTTAACAATGGGTTGAGATTTGTTACGAAAACAATCCCATTAATATTCGTAACTCCTTAATAAATAATTATATTCAGAAAAACCTCAATGGACAAACATGAATCTTCCTCATCTATAACACATGAACGCCTATATAAGTTGCCGTCTGATATATTCTCTTCAGAATATGATTATAAATTCACCCGGAAGAATGACAGTCGTTGTTCCTGAGGAAATATAAACGGATGTCTCCTCACTCTTGAAAGTGGTAGAGATTTCCGATTAAATGAATCAAATTGAGAAAAATGTTTTCGATTTACTCTTATCTTCATAAAACTGGAAACGGGTAGTTAGTTTTTAATTATATATCCTTTGTAAGATTTTTTTATCTCAAAAATGATCAAAAGGATTCTTAAAAAGGATTTATTTATTAAGACTTTCAAGAAATCTTAACAAATAAATTTACTGATGTTCTTAAATGAATTTATATATATATATATATATATATATATATATATATATATATATATATATATATATATATATATATATATCTTAATATATATAAATTACGTGTCACGTTGTTTGTCCGCGATGGACTCCTAAACTACTTAACCGATTTTAATCAAATTTGCACACCGTGTGCAGTTTGATCTAACTTAAAAGATAATATAAATAAAACAGATTGTTACTGTAACAAAGAAAACTATAAAGATTTTATAGATGTTGATAAAGGTCATATTATTACAGGTAATTTAAAAATTATTGAATCCAACTCTTTAAGAGATTTGATGGGAAGAGGAACAAAATTTAGTTTAAGAGAAAAAATAAATCATAACAAAATTTTGATTTCTATTGGTAATGATTTGGATGTTTTTATCGCTAAATTATCTAGAAAGTACTATGGCCTGCGGAAGGTTTCGGGGAATAGAAAATGAGAATTTTAAAGGAAATTAAAATAAAAATGAATACTGATTTTGACAGATCTAAAGAACGTGGGATTTATTTTAGTAAAACATTGAAAACGAAATAAAAAATTTAAAAGAAAAATTTGTTATTACAGTAATAGATAAATCAGCAAATAAGTTCTGTTTAATTTGTAAATATTATTATAAAGAACTTTTAATTAATGAATATAACTCTAATGCAATTTATATGTTAAAAACATTAAACTTATATAAAAGTTTTGAGGGAACGTACAAATGATGCACCAGTAGAACTACTCCCTCTAATTATGATTTGGTATTGGCGTTGTGTTACTAACGAGTTACACTACTTTTACTCCATTTGGAGATCAAAATTACGCTGGTTGTCCACTTATTTACCTGCTCATGTTTTTACTTCCATATTTTGTTAAATAACTTGTGTTTGATGAGTTAATTCGATCTAGTGAGTATTGGTAACTCATCAAATGGTGGGAAAGGACAATTTCTAATTTTTTGAACTTATTTGAAAAGGAAAAAAGCGCATAACTCTGTCACTTCACTAGATCTCGGATCTCTTAAAAATATTTAAGGGTTTTTAATTCAAGAGTGATCTAAAACCTAGAAATAGCTCATCATAAGTTGATATACTTATTCTGCTCAAATAATTAATAGCCTTACAAATGATGCGAAACAAAATTGCATAATTGTAACATCAATTACATTCGCATTCTAGAGGGGAATTTTGTACCTATCTCTGACCAGATTTCGATATTGATTTGAAATAACTTGTATACTCTGTTAAAAAGCCTCACTTTAACTTTTTTTTGCATTTATTTCATATTTATAAATATCACGATCTCCGATTTTACTACTGCTTATTTTTAATGCGATAAGAATCATAGTGGCAATGTAGTGTACACAGCCTGAAACAGAGGCGATATTTTAACTCAAAAAAATATGATCATAAGTGATAGAAATATTTATAAATATTTTTTAAATAAAAAAGAAGCAATTCCAAGGGACATGTATTAATCTTAGTAAAATTTATTAAAGAATCTTCTATTGAAACACCCGTTTGGTATACAATCAACTAGCCATGATATTTGCTCACCAAGCAGATTGAAAACTGCCATAACTGGAAATATAAAAATTAATGTCTTTTCATGGCTGAAAGTGGTATGGTGTTCAGATTTCAAGAATAAAATAGAAAAAAAAATACTTTCGATTTGCACTTATCTTTTTAAACAGAAAATGGTTAAGTATTTTTTTATTGATACAGCATTTTATAAAAAAATGCAATATATTGGCGAAGAATTTATCATGCTGAGATATTTTTAAAATAATCATATTTTCATAAAACAAATTTCTCAATGAAAAGAGAATACTCAGATTGAGTAATCAAGGACGGGAAAAACTACAGTTCATTTTGAAGTGAAAGAAGAGAGAGAAAGCAATATAAATTAATTCAAACTTCTATAGAGAAAAAAAGAGCATTTTTCTATCACTTCACTTGAATTAGAGTCTCATAAGTTTATTAAGATATTTTAATTGAAGCGGGATCTAAACGCTAGAAACAGCTCGGTAGAAATTGACATATTTATTCTTCTCAAAAATGATGCGGACTTAATCGCAAATTTCTTATTATCAGTTGCATGCGCATTTTAAAAAGGAATTTCGCCCCTACATATGACCTGTTTTTAATATTGGTTTGAAATAAGTTCTTTATTCTGCTGAAAATCCGACCTTTGCTTCGGGTTGTTTTGCATTTATTTCAGATTTTTTAAGATAACAATTACCTTTTGTATTATTTCTAAAAGAAATCTCAGGTAGGACGAATGCGTCAATAAAGTGTTTACATTTTGATTGCTAGGTAATCTTATAGAATAGATTGAGATTTAATTTTAAAATACTTCCGATGATTAGAAGAATCTATTTTATAAAAGGGAAAAGAATAGATAAGATCGAAAGCTCTTGAACTACATTAAATGAACTTCTACATAAGTTCCCATTTCATATACTGCCACTCGTAAGGACCTATAAATTGATTTCCTTTCACGTTGAAAATGGTAGGGTGTACCGATTTAAGAAATGGAATTTAGAAAAATATTGTCGATTTACTCTCATAGTCATAAAACTAGGAATTATTAACTATTTTTTAATATTATAGGTATTGAAAACTGAATATTAAAAATTACATATATTATAAAAACTGAAGAAGCAAGCTTGAAACTTTATTATACGGTACGATATTGTGAAATACAAATTCAAATTCTCATTAAATTATGTTTTCAATGAATAAGAAAATTCATTCATTGTTTATCGTCAATTGTTTATCTTTGGAAACGGCCGGTAAACAGATTTTTTTAAGATAACAATTACCTTTTGTATTATTTCTAAAAGAAATCTCAGGTAGGACGGATGCGTCAATAAAGTGTTTACATTTTGATTGCTACGTAATCTTATACAATAAACTGAGATTTAATTTTAAAATACAGCCAAAAATAGAAGAATCTATTTTATAAAAAGAGAAAAGAACAAATAAGCTCGAAAGCTCTTGACTTACAATAAAGGAACCTCTACATAAGTTCCCCTTTCTTGTATGATGAACATGTCCTAATTTTAGTTTACCGGATAGAACATATACTGCCACTCGTAAGGACATGTAAATTGATTTCCTTTCACGTTGAAAGTGGTAGGGTGTACCGATTTAAGGAATGAAATTTAGAAAAATATTGTCGATTTACTGTCATAGTCATAAAACTGGGAATTAGTAACTATTTTTATTTTATAGGCTTTGAAAATTGAATGTTTAAAAATACATATATTATAAAAATTGAAGAAGCAAGCTTAAAACTTTATTATATGGTACGATATTTTGGAATACAAATTCAAATTCTCATTAAATTATTTTTTCAATGAATAAGAAAATTCATTCATTGCTTATCGTCAGTTGTTTATCTTTGGAAACGGCTGCGTGTAGGTTAGAGCTTCGGAAGAAATTCTTTTAACTTTCACATAGTGTTGAATTTCGAAAAGTGATTACCAATTACTAAAAGACTTCAGAATTGTATTCATCATGTGTCTTACATTGTGTGTTTCAAGGAAAAAAATATGCCTGCATCTCCTTCCTTTCCTTTGACAACTACGTGAAAGACAGTAAAGAATTCTAAACTATTGAGGGTAAATTTTTAGGTTAAATAGGATGAGGTTATGAGCAATTCAGATGGAAAGTGACCGTACACAATATAAGATCTCCGTTATGATAAACAAGCAACAATTTCCCATTCACTTTCTAACTTCAAACTAACCTCAGTTATTATACGAGTCATACGAAAAGGCCTCAACATTCCAATGTTCTCTTCTCACTCCCAACATTTCTCCATTTTAATTTGAAGCAAGACATAAAAATAATTAAATCATGCCAAATTCTTTACCTAAAGGAGCTAAGCATTAATTATCACCGTTTTGATAGGGGATTTATATTCCCCATATTTTTAAAGTGAACAATACGAGTGTTGTATAGTTAAAATTGTACTTTAAGAAAATAAAGTTGAATGAATCAAATGCAGCTAACGTAATAATTAGTAACTCACTAAAACGTGAAAAAGAGCAATTTTTCCTCTTTTGAAATTATTTGAAAATATAAAAAGATACGCATGTTTCTGCTATTTTACGGGAGCTCGTGTCTATTAAATATATTTAGAGTTTTTCATTGAAACGTGATCTAATAGCTAAAAATCGTTCATTATAAGTTGATATACTTATTCTGTTCTCTATAACCTTAAAAACACTGCAAAACTAGATCGCATACTTGTTATCTTCATTCACATGTTCATTCTAGAAGAGAATATTGCACCTACATTTAACCAACTTTGGATATTGATTCAGAATTACTTCTTTTATACTCTGTTAAAAATGCGTAACAGAATTTTTTTTTTTGCATTTATTTTATAATTTTAAAGATAGCAGTTACCTATTTTAATATTGCTTGTTATGTAGGAACTTCACTAAAACCCATGTCGGCAAATTAATGTAGGCTTTCTGATCCGGTGATAATGTTGCACAATTAATTGAGATTTGTTTTAAAAATACTGCTATAAATGGTACCCGATATAACGAATAGAAAGCCGAAACGCAATTTGAATGAACAAGCATGAATTTTCCTTAATTAGATCGCAGGAACTTCTATTAAAGCCCCTGCTCAATTAATACAATTAATCAATGTGTTCAACATTCACCGGGTATAACAGCCGCTGTCATTCCTGAGGACATATAAATTGATCTTTTAGCGACAAAAAGTGGTAAGGAATTCCGATTTAATGAATTAAATTGAGAAAAATACTTCCGATTTACTCTCATACTATTAAAATTGGAAATGTACAGCTAATTTTAAATTATATGATTTTTAAAGATTAACATGAAAATAATGTAAGTATTAATGAATGAAGATATAAAACTTTATCATGTTCTACGATATTTTGAAATACAAATTCAAATTTCCCTTAAATTACTCTTTTAGTGACTCAGAGAATTCATGCATTATTTATCGCCAAATTATCGGCATTGTATATAAATATTCACCACATCAGGCTGCGTACTGTTTATATCTGTGGACGAAAGTTTGATTGCTTACAAGCAGTGTTACATTTTGTCAAGTGAGGATCAATTAGTAAAAGGTCCCAGATTCTCGGCGTCCTCTTCATCTTGTGACCTATAATAGAACAGAACGCCGTCTCATGCCCCCGTATCCGTGACCATTCTGGTCACTGAACGGTTTGTTGGGCATGTTACGGGAATTTTATTTAATTAACAAAATATTTACAGTAGGGAAACAAAACAAAAATAATTATATACAGAATTTACAATTATATAAGAAATTATATCATGATGAGACCGTTTACATAATTTTTCAACTTAAAAATATAATTTGTAGTAATAAACTTAGAAATATAGTGCTGCGAGATAAAATGTGTAAAAATATACGTATAATATGTGTTCACTTATTTTTTATGATATAGTAGATCAGGATACAATTAAAAAAAATCAGATGGAGAATAATGTGAGAAATGGAAATGAAGACAATCTCTGATTGATTGAAATGTGTGACAGGAGACTGCGGTGCTTGTTTTTTCCTTTAGTCTTTTTTGGTATGAGATTTCATGTTGAGAGCTATGGAGGCAAGAATAGGTCTCTATTTTCACTTATAAATTTCATTATACTGTGGATTTTTTTTTGCCCGGAAAGGAAGTTGTTGGCGACTCTTTTCAGCCATTCCTGTTCATGGCTTGGTGATGGTTTTTTTCATATGCCAGAAGATTGTAAGGAGGCATTCTGTAGCATAATGAAGAGCGGTGTCTGTCCCACCACAACTGCACTGGTCACTGTGACCTATAATATGTGTTTCAAAAAAAAATAATATGTGTGAATTTTTTTCCTTTCCTTTCACAGCTACATGGAAAACAATGGAAAATTCTAAGCTCTTGAGGATAAGTATCAAGGTTAAAGAAATTTAAAAGTAATTCAGTTAGAAACTGCGATTTGCCACATTACATACTGAATGTCCATAGTTATTTTCAGTTATCTCAAATCCCATCCCTTTCTATATTTATTGAAATTAATATCAAAAACTAAAGTGATTACGCAATTTTGCAAGATCAACATGATAAATACAGTTTTAGAAGCAGCTCTTACCAAATGTTATCGACACCAACTATTTGGAAATTTGAGATGGACTGGCGTTAGTAGAAAATAGTGAATTTGCTGACTATCTAAAACAAGAATTAAATAATAAATATATCATTTTTATTGGAAGTACAGATGCTATCTCAGAAGAATTACGTCATCTAAATGCGAGTTGGTATTGGTGTTGTGTCATTAATCGAGTTACACTAGATTTTATTATATTTTGAGATCAAAATTAAGCTCCTTATCCTCTAATTTACCTGCTGAGGTTTTACTCTCTCATTTTCTTAAATTACATAGTTTTAGGATTTAATTCGCTCTAGTGAGAATCGGTAACTCATCGAAAGACGGAAATAGGCAATTTCTCTTATTTTGAGTTTATTTGAAGAGAAAAAAAAAAGAGCATTTTTCTATCACATCACTTGAATTAGAGTCTCATAAGTTTATTAAGATATTTTAATTCAAGCAGGATCTAAACGCTAGAAACAGCTCGGGAGAAGTCGACATATTTATTCTGCTCAAAAATGATGCTACACTTAATCGCAAATTTGTTATCATCAGTTGCATGTGCATTTTAAAAAGAAATTTCACCCCTACATATGACATGTTTTTAATATTGGTTTGAAATAAGTTCTTTATTCTGCTGAAAATCCGACCTTTGCTTCGGGTTGTTTTGCATTTATTTCAGATTTTCTAAGATAACAATTACCTTTTGTATTATTTCTAAAAGAAATCTCAGGTAGGACGAATGCGTCAATAAAGTGTTTACATTTTGATTGCTACGTAATCTTATACAATAAACTGAGATTTAATTTTAAAATACAGCCAAAAATAGAAGAATCTATTTTATAAAAAGAGAAAAGAACAAATAAGCTCGAAAGCTCTTGACCTACAATAAAGGAACCTCTACATAAGTTCCCCTTTCTTGTATGATGAACATGTCCTAATTTTAGTTTACCGGATAGAACATATACTGCCACTCGTAAGGACATGTAAATTGATTTCCTTTCACGTTGAAAGTGGCAGGGTGTACCGATTTAAGGAATGAAATTTAGAAAAATATTGTCGATTTACTGTCATAGTCATAAAACTGGGAATTAGTAACTATTTTTATTTTATAGGCTTTGAAAATTGAATGTTTAAAAATACATATATTATAAAAATTGAAGAAGCAAGCTTAAAACTTTATTATATGGTACGATATTTTGGAATACAAATTCAAATTCTCATTAAATTATTTTTTCAATGAATAAGAAAATTCATTCATTGCTTATCGTCAGTTGTTTATCTTTGGAAACGGCTGCGTGTAGGTTAGAGCTTCGGAAGAAATTCTTTTAACTTTCACATAGTGTTGAATTTCGAAAAGTGATTACCAATTACTAAAAGACTTCAGAATTGTATTCATCATGTGTCTTACATTGTGTGTTTCAAGGAAAAAAATATGCCTGCATCTCCTTCCTTTCCTTTGACAACTACGTGAAAGACAGTAAAGAATTCTAAACTATTGAGGGTAAATTTTTAGGTTAAATAGGATGAGGTTATGAGCAATTCGGATGGAAAGTGACCGTACACAATATAAGATCTCCGTTATGATAAACAAGCAACAATTTCCCATTCACTTTCTAACTTCAAACTAACCTCAGTTATTATACGAGTCATACGAAAAGGCCTCAACATTCCAATGTTCTCTTCTCACTCCCAACATTTCTCCATTTTAATTTGAAGCAAGACATAAAAATAATTAAATCATGCCAAATTCTTTACCTAAAGGAGCTAAGCATTAATTATCACCGTTTTGATAGGGGATTTATATTCCCCATATTTTTAAAGTGAACAATACGAGTGTTGTATAGTTAAAATTGTACTTTAAGAAAATAAAGTTGAATGAATCAAATGCAGCTAACGTAATAATTAGTAACTCACTAAAACGTGAAAAAGGGCAATTTTTCCTCTTTTGAAATTATTTGAAAATATAAAAAGATACGCATGTTTCTGCTATTTTACGGGAGCTCGTGTCTATTAAATATATTTAGAGTTTTTCATTGAAACGTGATCTAATAGCTAAAAATCGTTCATTATAAGTTGATATACTTATTCTGTTCTCTATAACCTTAAAAACACTGCAAAACTAGATCGCATACTTGTTATCTTCATTCACATGTTCATTCTAGAAGAGAATATTGCACCTACATTTAACCAACTTTGGATATTGATTCAGAATTACTTCTTTTATACTCTGTTAAAAATGCGTAACAGAATTTTTTTTTTTGCATTTATTTTATAATTTTAAAGATAGCAGTTACCTATTTTAATATTGCTTGTTATGTAGGAACTTCACTAAAACCCATGTCGGCAAATTAATGTAGGCTTTCTGATCCGGTGATAATGTTGCACAATTAATTGAGATTTGTTTTAAAAATACTGCTATAAATGGTACCCGATATAACGAATAGAAAGCCGAAACGCAATTTGAATGAACAAGCATGAATTTTCCTTAATTAGATCGCAGGAACTTCTATTAAAGCCCCTGCTCAATTAATACAATTAATCAATGTGTTCAACATTCACCGGGTATAACAGCCGCTGTCATTCCTGAGGACATATAAATTGATCTTTTAGCGACAAAAAGTGGTAAGGAATTCCGATTTAATGAATTAAATTGAGAAAAATACTTCCGATTTACTCTCATACTATTAAAATTGGAAATGTACAGCTAATTTTAAATTATATGATTTTTAAAGATTAACATGAAAATAATGTAAGTATTAATGAATGAAGATATAAAACTTTATCATGTTCTACGATATTTTGAAATACAAATTCAAATTTCCCTTAAATTACTCTTTTAGTGACTCAGAGAATTCATGCATTATTTATCGCCAAATTATCGGCATTGTATATAAATATTCACCACATCAGGCTGCGTACTGTTTATATCTGTGGACGAAAGTTTGATTGCTTACAAGCAGTGTTACATTTTGTCAAGTGAGGATCAATTAGTAAAAGGTCCCAGATTCTCGGCGTCCTCTTCATCTTGTGACCTATAATAGAACAGAACGCCGTCTCATGCCCCCGTATCCGTGACCATTCTGGTCACTGAACGGTTTGTTGGGCATGTTACGGGAATTTTATTTAATTAACAAAATATTTACAGTAGGGAAACAAAACAAAAATAATTATATACAGAATTTACAATTATATAAGAAATTATATCATGATGAGACCGTTTACATAATTTTTCAACTTAAAAATATAATTTGTAGTAATAAACTTAGAAATATAGTTCTGCGAGATAAAATGTGTAAAAATATGCGTATAATATGTGTTCACTTATTTTTTATGATATAGTAGATCAGGATACAATTAAAAAAAATCAGATGGAGAATAATGTGAGAAATGGAAATGAAGACAATCTCTGATTGATTGAAATGTGTGACAGGAGACTGCGGTGCTTGTTTTTTCCTTTAGTCTTTTTTGGTATGAGATTTCATGTTGAGAGCTATGGAGGCAAGAATAGGTCTCTATTTTCACTTATAAATTTCATTATACTGTGGATTTTTTTTTGCCCGGAAAGGAAGTTGTTGGCGACTCTTTTCAGCCATTCCTGTTCATGGCTTGGTGATGGTTTTTTTCATATGCCAGAAGATTGTAAGGAGGCATTCTGTAGCATAATGAAGAGCGGTGTCTGTCCCACCACAACTGCACTGGTCACTGTGACCTATAATATGTGTTTCAAAAAAAAATAATATGTGTGAATTTTTTTCCTTTCCTTTCACAGCTACATGGAAAACAATGGAAAATTCTAAGCTCTTGAGGATAAGTATCAAGGTTAAAGAAATTTAAAAGTAATTCAGTTAGAAACTGCGATTTGCCACATTACATACTGAATGTCCATAGTTATTTTCAGTTATCTCAAATCCCATCCCTTTCTATATTTATTGAAATTAATATCAAAAACTAAAGTGATTACGCAATTTTGCAAGATCAACATGATAAATACAGTTTTAGAAGCAGCTCTTACCAAATGTTATCGACACCAACTATTTGGAAATTTGAGATGGACTGGCGTTAGTAGAAAATAGTGAATTTGCTGACTATCTAAAACAAGAATTAAATAATAAATATATCATTTTTATTGGAAGTACAGATGCTATCTCAGAAGAATTACGTCATCTAAATGCGAGTTGGTATTGGTGTTGTGTCATTAATCGAGTTACACTAGATTTTATTATATTTTGAGATCAAAATTAAGCTCCTTATCCTCTAATTTACCTGCTGAGGTTTTACTCTCTCATTTTCTTAAATTACATAGTTTTAGGATTTAATTCGCTCTAGTGAGAATCGGTAACTCATCGAAAGACGGAAATAGGCAATTTCTCTTATTTTGAGTTTATTTGAAGAGAAAAAAAAAAGAGCATTTTTCTATCACATCACTTGAATTAGAGTCTCATAAGTTTATTAAGATATTTTAATTCAAGCAGGATCTAAACGCTAGAAACAGCTCGGGAGAAGTCGACATATTTATTCTGCTCAAAAATGATGCTACACTTAATCGCAAATTTGTTATCATCAGTTGCATGTGCATTTTAAAAAGAAATTTCACCCCTACATATGACATGTTTTTAATATTGGTTTGAAATAAGTTCTTTATTCTGCTGAAAATCCGACCTTTGCTTCGGGTTGTTTTGCATTTATTTCAGATTTTTTAAGATAACAATTACCTTTTGTATTATTTCTAAAAGAAATCTCAGGTAGGACGAATGCGTCAATAAAGTGTTTACATTTTGATTGCTACGTAATCTTATACAATAAACTGAGATTTAATTTTAAAATACAGCCAAAAATAGAAGAATCTATTTTATAAAAAGAGAAAAGAACAAATAAGCTCGAAAGCTCTTGACCTACAATAAAGGAACCTCTACATAAGTTCCCCTTTCTTGTATGATGAACATGTCCTAATTTTAGTTTACCGGATAGAACATATACTGCCACTCGTAAGGACATGTAAATTGATTTCCTTTCACGTTGAAAGTGGCAGGGTGTACCGATTTAAGGAATGAAATTTAGAAAAATATTGTCGATTTACTGTCATAGTCATAAAACTGGGAATTAGTAACTATTTTTATTTTATAGGCTTTGAAAATTGAATGTTTAAAAATACATATATTATAAAAATTGAAGAAGCAAGCTTAAAACTTTATTATATGGTACGATATTTTGGAATACAAATTCAAATTCTCATTAAATTATTTTTTCAATGAATAAGAAAATTCATTCATTGCTTATCGTCAGTTGTTTATCTTTGGAAACGGCTGCGTGTAGGTTAGAGCTTCGGAAGAAATTCTTTTAACTTTCACATAGTGTTGAATTTCGAAAAGTGATTACCAATTACTAAAAGACTTCAGAATTGTATTCATCATGTGTCTTACATTGTGTGTTTCAAGGAAAAAAATATGCCTGCATCTCCTTCCTTTCCTTTGACAACTACGTGAAAGACAGTAAAGAATTCTAAACTATTGAGGGTAAATTTTTAGGTTAAATAGGATGAGGTTATGAGCAATTCGGATGGAAAGTGACCGTACACAATATAAGATCTCCGTTATGATAAACAAGCAACAATTTCCCATTCACTTTCTAACTTCAAACTAACCTCAGTTATTATACGAGTCATACGAAAAGGCCTCAACATTCCAATGTTCTCTTCTCACTCCCAACATTTCTCCATTTTAATTTGAAGCAAGACATAAAAATAATTAAATCATGCCAAATTCTTTACCTAAAGGAGCTAAGCATTAATTATCACCGTTTTGATAGGGGATTTATATTCCCCATATTTTTAAAGTGAACAATACGAGTGTTGTATAGTTAAAATTGTACTTTAAGAAAATAAAGTTGAATGAATCAAATGCAGCTAACGTAATAATTAGTAACTCACTAAAACGTGAAAAAGGGCAATTTTTCCTCTTTTGAAATTATTTGAAAATATAAAAAGATACGCATGTTTCTGCTATTTTACGGGAGCTCGTGTCTATTAAATATATTTAGAGTTTTTCATTGAAACGTGATCTAATAGCTAAAAATCGTTCATTATAAGTTGATATACTTATTCTGTTCTCTATAACCTTAAAAACACTGCAAAACTAGATCGCATACTTGTTATCTTCATTCACATGTTCATTCTAGAAGAGAATATTGCACCTACATTTAACCAACTTTGGATATTGATTCAGAATTACTTCTTTTATACTCTGTTAAAAATGCGTAACAGAATTTTTTTTTTTGCATTTATTTTATAATTTTAAAGATAGCAGTTACCTATTTTAATATTGCTTGTTATGTAGGAACTACACTAAAACCCATGTCGGCAAATTAATGTAGGCTTTCTGATCCGGTGATAATGTTGCACAATTAATTGAGATTTGTTTTAAAAATACTGCTATAAATGGTACCCGATATAACGAATAGAAAGCCGAAACGCAATTTGAATGAACAAGCATGAATTTTCCTTAATTAGATCGCAGGAACTTCTATTAAAGCCCCTGCTCAATTAATACAATTAATCAATGTGTTCAACATTCACCGGGTATAACAGCCGCTGTCATTCCTGAGGACATATAAATTGATCTTTTAGCGACAAAAAGTGGTAAGGAATTCCGATTTAATGAATTAAATTGAGAAAAATACTTCCGATTTACTCTCATACTATTAAAATTGGAAATGTACAGCTAATTTTAAATTATATGATTTTTAAAGATTAACATGAAAATAATGTAAGTATTAATGAATGAAGATATAAAACTTTATCATGTTCTACGATATTTTGAAATACAAATTCAAATTTCCCTTAAATTACTCTTTTAGTGACTCAGAGAATTCATGCATTATTTATCGCCAAATTATCGGCATTGTATATAAATATTCACCACATCAGGCTGCGTACTGTTTATATCTGTGGACGAAAGTTTGATTGCTTACAAGCAGTGTTACATTTTGTCAAGTGAGGATCAATTAGTAAAAGGTCCCAGATTCTCGGCGTCCTCTTCATCTTGTGACCTATAATAGAACAGAACGCCGTCTCATGCCCCCGTATCCGTGACCATTCTGGTCACTGAACGGTTTGTTGGGCATGTTACGGGAATTTTATTTAATTAACAAAATATTTACAGTAGGGAAACAAAACAAAAATAATTATATACAGAATTTACAATTATATAAGAAATTATATCATGATGAGACCGTTTACATAATTTTTCAACTTAAAAATATAATTTGTAGTAATAAACTTAGAAATATAGTGCTGCGAGATAAAATGTGTAAAAATATACGTATAATATGTGTTCACTTATTTTTTATGATATAGTAGATCAGGATACAATTAAAAAAAATCAGATGGAGAATAATGTGAGAAATGGAAATGAAGACAATCTCTGATTGATTGAAATGTGTGACAGGAGACTGCGGTGCTTGTTTTTTCCTTTAGTCTTTTTTGGTATGAGATTTCATGTTGAGAGCTATGGAGGCAAGAATAGGTCTCTATTTTCACTTATAAATTTCATTATACTGTGGATTTTTTTTTGCCCGGAAAGGAAGTTGTTGGCGACTCTTTTCAGCCATTCCTGTTCATGGCTTGGTGATGGTTTTTTTCATATGCCAGAAGATTGTAAGGAGGCATTCTGTAGCATAATGAAGAGCGGTGTCTGTCCCACCACAACTGCACTGGTCACTGTGACCTATAATATGTGTTTCAAAAAAAAATAATATGTGTGAATTTTTTTCCTTTCCTTTCACAGCTACATGGAAAACAATGGAAAATTCTAAGCTCTTGAGGATAAGTATCAAGGTTAAAGAAATTTAAAAGTAATTCAGTTAGAAACTGCGATTTGCCACATTACATACTGAATGTCCATAGTTATTTTCAGTTATCTCAAATCCCATCCCTTTCTATATTTATTGAAATTAATATCAAAAACTAAAGTGATTACGCAATTTTGCAAGATCAACATGATAAATACAGTTTTAGAAGCAGCTCTTACCAAATGTTATCGACACCAACTATTTGGAAATTTGAGATGGACTGGCGTTAGTAGAAAATAGTGAATTTGCTGACTATCTAAAACAAGAATTAAATAATAAATATATCATTTTTATTGGAAGTACAGATGCTATCTCAGAAGAATTACGTCATCTAAATGCGAGTTGGTATTGGTGTTGTGTCATTAATCGAGTTACACTAGATTTTATTATATTTTGAGATCAAAATTAAGCTCCTTATCCTCTAATTTACCTGCTGAGGTTTTACTCTCTCATTTTCTTAAATTACATAGTTTTAGGATTTAATTCGCTCTAGTGAGAATCGGTAACTCATCGAAAGACGGAAATAGGCAATTTCTCTTATTTTGAGTTTATTTGAAGAGAAAAAAAAAAGAGCATTTTTCTATCACATCACTTGAATTAGAGTCTCATAAGTTTATTAAGATATTTTAATTCAAGCAGGATCTAAACGCTAGAAACAGCTCGGGAGAAGTCGACATATTTATTCTGCTCAAAAATGATGCTACACTTAATCGCAAATTTGTTATCATCAGTTGCATGTGCATTTTAAAAAGAAATTTCACCCCTACATATGACATGTTTTTAATATTGGTTTGAAATAAGTTCTTTATTCTGCTGAAAATCCGACCTTTGCTTCGGGTTGTTTTGCATTTATTTCAGATTTTTTAAGATAACAATTACCTTTTGTATTATTTCTAAAAGAAATCTCAGGTAGGACGAATGCGTCAATAAAGTGTTTACATTTTGATTGCTAGGTAATCTTATACAATAAACTGAGATTTAATTTTAAAATACAGCCAAAAATAGAAGAATCTATTTTATAAAAAGAGAAAAGAACAAATAAGCTCGAAAGCTCTTGACCTACAATAAAGGAAAATCTACATAAGTTCCCATTTCTTGTATGATGAACATGTCCTAATTTTAGTTTACCGGATAGAACATATATTGCCACTCGTAAGGACATGTAAATTGATTTCCTTTCACGTTGAAAGTGGTAGGGTGTACCGATTTAAGGAATGAAATTTAGAAAAATATTGTCGATTTACTCTCATAGTCATAAAACTGGGAATTAGTAACTATTTTTATTTTATAGCTTTGGAAATTGAATGTTTAAAAATACATATATTATAAAAATTGAAGAAGCAAGCTTAAAACTTTATTATATGGTACGATATTGTGGAATACAAATTTAAATTCTCATTAAATTATTTTTTCAATGAATAAGAAAATTCATTCATTGCTTATCGTCAGTTGTTTATCTTTGGAAACGGCTTCGTGTAGGTTAGAGCTTTGGAAGAAATTCTTTTCACTTTCACATAGTGTTGAATTTTGAAAAGTGATTACCAATTACTAAAAGACTTCAGAATCGTATTCATCATGTGGCTTACATTGTGTGTTTCAAGGAAAAAAAAGAAGCCTGCATTTGTTCCTTTCCTTTCACAACTACGTGAAAGACAATAGAAAATTCTAAACTATTGAGGGTAAATTTTTAGGTTAAATAGGATAAGGTTATGAGCAATTCAGATAGAAAGTGACAGTACACAATATGAGACCTTCGTTATTATAAACAAGCAATCATTTCCCATTCACTTTCTTACTTCAAACTAACCTCAGTTATTATACTAGTCATTCGATAATGCCTCAACATTCCGATGTTCTCTTCTCCCTCCCAACATTTCTCCATTTTAATTTGAAGCAAGACATAAAAATAATTAAATCATGCCAAATTCTTTACCTAAAGGAGTTAAGCATTCTTATTTTTCTGAATATGTAATAAGTTAAAACCACAACGTGTTAGAAATATGAAGTTTGAATGTTTGATGATTTTATCATAGTTGTTGAGTGTAGTGGTTTCACTTAAAGTAGTCATATGATTGACAGTATTTTGTCTGTCTAATCATGCAAGGAACGACATATTCATGAGAATCATAATAGGTGAAAAACACAAAGGAAATTAAATTAATTATTGTTTTAAGTTTAAAACAAATATGCAGAGAAAATTTGAATTTTAGAACAAATTTATTCACGGAAAGAGCACTATTCAAAAATACATGATCTGTTGTCATCACTCTGAGATTAAAATAATTAGAAAAAATACTCTCTGTTTTATGACAATAAAATGAATGGAACACCCCTGCCAATTTTATTTCTATTTTCTTACTTCAAAAGAACATTGATTTTTATATAATAAATTGCAGAAACCATGTCCAGAATGGTTTACTAAACCATATAAAAAAGACATTTTTAAACATATCCTTTCTCCTGCTTTCGCTTAAAAAAATTTATTTCCGACAGAAATTTAAAAAAAAAAATTTGTAACATTTGTATTGAAAACATTTCTCAATGTTGTATAATTTCGGGATCGCTTTATCAACTATTTTCTTCTTACTAGTCAAGGTCGCATACAAATTATTCCTGCATTATACAAAAAGACTAATATCAGTGTAATTTAGTGCTTCGCTATCATCTTTCGATCACTCATGCTATAGTCCATTTTACAAGAGACAAAACACGCTAGTGTCTTTTAAAAATTCTCATCAGGACCATTTCAGGAAGTCAAATAAAGTGCTCAAACCATTATTATTTGCGCGTGTAGTTACGTTATATCTATTTGCTTTCATTTGGACACATTATATAGTATCAGAATTACATAACATGCGGATTATCTGCAAAACATCATACCACAAACATGGCGATAAACGGGATTGAAACGTTCTATAGAATAAACCGTTATATATTATATTTTATTTTTAATATTCGTGAAGCATATAATCAGTAAAAAGGGTGTTTTCAGAGTTTTGACTAAATTAGGCAAAATATTAAAGTTTTTTAACAATAATTTTGAATTAACTGAATAAAAATTGTTTTTAAAAATTCATAAAGTAAATAAATTTTTAATGATATTTATAGTTCAGATTTTTTAGTTGATACTTTTTTCTAAAAAACGTTTTACTTTACTTATATACAGTCACGCGACCTAGGTACAAATTAAGTACATATTATGAAAGCAAGTATATCTTGTTACGTGAGTTAAACTAATAATTTTAAAAAATATATTAGGTCAATATGAAACAAGAACATTATCATATAGTGTTATGTCCATTTTATTCTATCATTAGAGTTTATTCAGAAACCGGTGTTTCTGACACAATATCCGAAACAAAATTATCCCTATTTGGATCGACATTTCTAAAAAAATACACATTGCATTCTTTTCGCAATTCAAAGTGGTATCAGAAAAAAGAGCTACTCAATTATTTAAACTGAGAGGAAAATTTATGAATTATTTTTTCTTAATTCCGTCATGCAAAGAAATATATATTTTTCATTACGTACATTTTTTAAAATTACCACGTACATTCATAAGGTTAAATATTTATAAATTATGTAATTGGACACATAGCTTAAAACATTTTCTTATTATAATGTGTCCGATATAGAAATGCAAATCTTATTATAAATTTTTATTCTTTCTGTTCATGAAGGAGTTCTTTAATTGTCTAGGTCTAATGGCAGAATATTGGCTTTGACAAAAATAGATCCCCCACAGTTGCTTTTAGCTTGCTAATTGCATCAAAGTTATACATATTTGAATCTCGGACAGTGTTACTGCACCAAAGGTGACGCTAGTTTCAAAAAGGATCATGGCCTAGTGACGTCGCAATTGGCATTACTTCTCATTGTTTTGATAGGGGATTTATATTCACCCATATTTTTAAAGTGAACAATACGAGTGTTGTATAGTTAAAATTGTACTTTAAGAAAATAAATTTCTATGAATCAAAGGCAGCAAATGTAATTCCCTTTAGTAATAATTAGTAACTCACTAAAACGTAAAAAAGGGCAATTTTTCTTCCTTTCAAATTATTTGAAAATAAAAAAAGCAAACGCATGTTTCTGCTTTTTTACGGGAGCTCGTGTCTATTAAATATGTTTAGAGATTTTCATTGAAACTTTATCTAATAGCTAGAAATCTTTCATTATAAGTTGATACACTTATTCTGCTCTCTATAACCTTAAAAACAATGAGACACTAGACCGCATACTTGTTCTCTTCAAAGATAATATTGCACCTACCTTTGACCAACTTTGGATATTGATTCAGAATAACTTCTTTTATAATCTGTTGAAAATGCTGAGCAGGATATTTTTTCTCCATTTATTTGATAATTTTAAAGTTCGCAGTTTCCCATTATAATATTTCTTGTTCTTTAGGAACTTCATTAAAGACCATGTGGGCAAGTTAATGTAGTTTTTCTGATTCGGTAAATATAAATTGAGATTTGTTTTGAAAATACTGCTATAAATGCTAACTGATATAAGGAATGTAAAGATGAAAAGTAATTTCCATGAACACGCACGAATTTTATTTAATTAGATTGCAGGAACTTCTATTGAAGTCCCTGCTTCATAAATAGTCTAAAATAACTATTAAAAGTTCACGGGGTAGAGCAACTGCTGCCATTCCTGAGGACAAATAAAATGTTTTTTTAGCGACTAAAAGTGATAGGCAGTTCCGATTCAATGAATAAAATTGAGAAAAATACTTTCGATTTAACTTCATCTTCTTAAAATTGGAAATGTATAGCGATTTTGAAACTATACGATTTCTGAATATTAACATGAAAATAATGCAAGTATTGACGAAACAAGATTAAAACTTTTTCATATGCTACGATATTTTGAAATACAAATTCAACTTTACATTAAATTACTTTTTCATTGAATCAGTGTTCTTTTATTATTTATAGTCAAATTACCGACATTGTGTACGAAATATTCAATATTCATTCATCAGGCTGCGTGTTGTTTATATCTGTAGACGAAATTATTCTGACTTACTAGTAGCCTTGAATTTTGTAAAGCGAGGATCGATTATGAAAAGGTTCCAGCTTTTCGTTGACGTCTTCATCTTGTGAACAAAATGTTAAAAAAAAATGATGTATTCATTATCTTCTTTCCTTTCACAGTTACATGTAAGTCAAAGGCGAACTCTAAGCTCTTGAAGGTAAATATTCAGGTAAAAGAAAATTAATTACTACTGGAGGTACATTAACTGTACTGTACTGTAGTTAATGTAGGAGTTGCTGTAAGGTATCTCAAATCCACCCTTTTCTAAATTTACCGAAATTTGTATCAAATTCTGCAGAGAATACACAATTTTGAAAGATCAATATGATAAATATAGTTTTATGAACTATAAAACGTAAATATTTATACCAAATACTTATCCGAAATGTAAAAATGACAATTAGTTTTCTGCAAAGCATAAGGGCTGCTCAGCCACTGTGTCTCATGAATGGACTCAATAAAAACGGGATACGTCATTGGGAAAATTTCTGTTTTTACTAGATATTTTCGGCATTAATTATTCCGAGTTTTGAGATTACTGGGATTTGTTGGAAAGAATATGTTTACTCTTAATTTTAAAAGGTATTAAATAAAAAACTTATACATTTATACAGGAAAAACAGATGTTGCACCAGTAGAATTACTCTGTCTAAATACGAGTTGGTATAGTTGTTGTGACACTGATCCAATTACACTAGATTTTACTCTGCATGGTGATCGAAATAAAGCTGGTTGTCTTCTAATTAAACTGCTGATTGTTTTACTCACTTATTTTCATTAATTACATTGGCCGGAGGATTCAAATCGCTCTAGTAAGAATTGATAACTCACTGAAATGCGGGAAAGGATCATTTTTCTTATTTTGAAATTATTTGAAAATCGAAAAACGCAAATGCTTGTTTCTGTCTCTTTAAAAGAACTCAAGTCTCATAAAAGTATTTAAAGGTTTTTATTCAAACGTGATCTAAACGCTAAAAAATAAATCATAGATTGATATACTTATTCCTTTCTCAATAACCATAAAAATAAGGCTGTTATCATTATTTATCGTCCAACTGCTATCATTATTTTTTGCGCATTTTAGAAAGGAATTTTGCACCTCACTTTGAACACATTTCGATATTGAATTGAAATAAGTTCCCAACTCTGTTGAAAATACTGACCTTAACTTTTTATACGTTTATTTCATAAGTTTAAAGATCCACACTTTATTATTTTAATATTTCTTTTTAAAAAAAGAATCTTCACTTAAAATCAAGGAGACTATGCAAAGTGGGCTTCCTAATCCGGAAGTAATGTCATTCAGTTGACTCAGATTTATTATCAAAACACTGCATTTATTCTAGTAACCATTACTTAAACACAGAATTACGAAAAAATTCCAAAGCATGAACATTTCTTAACAAAATCACAGGAACTCCTAAATATACTCCCATTTTGAACTGTCTCAACAGAATTTTATTATAAACTCACCGGGAGGAATTACAATCGCCGTTCCTGAGGAAATATAAATGGGTGCTTTTTCACGGCTGAAAGTGGTAGGGTGTTCCGATTACATGAATAAAAATGAGAAAAATTACTCTCAAAATGAGAAAAATTACTCTCAAAATGAGAAAAATTACTCTCATTACACTCAAAGATTACTCTGAGAGTAAATCGAATTACTTCGATTTACTCTCATCTTCATAAAACTGAAAATGTGTAACTATTTTTTTAATTATATAGACTTTTAAAGATAAAAATCTTAGAAATATCATAAATATTGACGAATCAAGTTTGAAATTTGATCAGCTGCGATATTTCAAATAAAAACAAAAACAAATACCAATATATAGTATTGTATATGTATAGTTTGGTAAAGAAGATATTTATTTTGGATATTCATGTTCTAAATCAATTACTGTATTTATATTTCAAATTGAAGTGACCGTGATTCTTGAAATTCTATTTTGTATGAGCTGGATCTTTTTTGATGTTGTTGTTTGATGCAGAAAGTCACCAAATTCCAGAGCTGTAGATGAATATTACCCGAAGGATAAAATTGAATATTTGAATTTTACCTAAGATGGAATGGTTTAAATAAGTTTTAATGAAAAGTGTAAACATGTCCCACAGACTTTTTCTTTGATATTTAGAGATACTTCTATTTAATCAATATCTATAGGAACTAGCTGAGCTCTTTCGGTTTAGAATTATAACTGGCCATCAGGAAGGAAAACACTCCATGATGAAAAAACTAGCTTATATATATGGAAGCAGCGGATTTGAAGTCAGAAAATCGAAATTCATATCAGATGCAGCTGAACTTACACGATCGAAGACATAAGTACAGTTCTACAATTTGGCGTCTGTTTTCATTTGCTCTGTGTGCGTTGAGTATGACGTATCCAAATTGTAAATATGACTTAAAGTATCTCTAAAATACAAAGGCTGCGCAGCCACTATTTCACAGTTAATGGTACCAATATAAACGGTGTAAACCAAAGGGGAATTTTCTTTTCTTATCAAATATAATAGATACTCACTATTTTGATATTCTTAAATAACCAGAATTAATAAAAAAAAATAGTAAATTTAATGACGATCTAAAAAAGCATTAAATAAAAAATATTTCAATTTTAAGAGAAATACAAACGTTACATCAGTACAATTACTTCCTTTTAATACGAGTTCATTCAGATATGGTTCACTCAAGTGTTTACACTAGATGATATTGTATTTGTAGATCAAATTTAAGTTTGTTGTCTTCTAATTAAACTGCTGATAGATTTATTCCCTTTTTTTTACTAAATTATTTAATTCTGAGGGCTTAATTCACTCAAGTGAGAGTCGCTAACTCAGTGAAATAGAAAAAAGGGTAATTTTTCACATCTTGAGTTTATTTGAAACGAAAGTAGACTTATGATTATGTCACTTCACTAGAACTTCAGTCTCATAAATAAATTTTGAAGTTTTAAATCAAACGTGATCTAAATCTACAAATAATTCATTATAAGTTTATGGATTAATTCTGCTCTCAATAACTTTAAAAATATTGCGAAACTAAATTTTCATACATGTTATCATTATTTGCAAGTGTATTCTAGAAGGGAATTTTGAACGTTCCTTAGACCAGCCTTGGATAATGATTTGAAATATATTCTCTACACTGTTGAAAAGGCTGGCATTAAATTTGGCTGTTTTTTTCGCATTTATGTTATATTTTTAAAGATCACGATTTCTTAATTTATTACTTCTTATTTTTTAAAAATCTTCAGTAAAAATCGAAGGGACAATGTAGAATGGACTTACCGAAATGGAGGAAATGCTGTAGAATTAATTGAGATCTATTACGAAAACATAGACATAAATAGTAGTAGCGATTTAATAAACAAAAAAACAACGAACAATTTAGAGAAATAAGCATGAATTTTCTTTAACTTCATTACAGCAACTTCTAATAAAGTTGCCGTTTGCATATTTTCAATGTACCAGTAAGTTCAATCACCGGGTAAATTAAAAGGTGCCTTTCATGGGAGCATATAAATTCATATCTTTTCACAGCTGAAAGTGGTAGGGTGCTCAGATTTAATGAATAAAACTGAAAAAAAAAATATTTACGATTTACTCTCATCTCCATAAACCTAGAAATTATTGTAACTTTTGCATCTATTTTATAAAAAAATTATATAGCCTTTTCAAATATAAAATTTAAAAAATATGTATATAAAATTTGACGACTCAAGCTTAAAACTTTATCAAACGCTATGATATTTTGAAACCATACTTCAAATTTCCATTAAATTATTTTTTAATTGAATCAAAGCATTATTTATTGTCAGATTATCGACATTGGATACAAAATATTCACCTCATCAGGTTGCGTGTTGTTTACAAATGTAGAAGAAATTACTTTGTGTCATAATGTTGAATTTTAGAAAATGAGGATCATTTACTGATAGGTCTTCGGTGTTGTCTTCATCTTGTGCCCTATAGTATGGGTATCAAGGGGGAAAAAGATTTGCTATGGTTTCGCCAAAGGAAACCATACGATTGACAATACTTTGTCAGCCTATTCATGACGGGAATAGAGAAGCCTAATAACTAGAAAATACTAAAAATTAATGCATTTATTACTTACCGTTTCTTATATTTTTAGCTAGAATGCAAACAAAGATCAACTTTCAGAACAAATTTGTCAAATAGAAGAGGCTCTGTTCTAAAATGCATAATTCATTATAATCTGTTATACAAAAAGAGGCTAAAAACTTTCCATGTTGTGGCGATAAAATGAAATGAATACCCTACTAATTTCATTTTCTATTCATTTAATCGATCACAGAATTTGCATGATTAATTGCAGCAACCATGTGCAAAATATTTTACTAAATCATACTAAACACATTTTTAAACATTTTCCATTTTTGCCCTCTTTTAAAAAAGTTATAATCTATTATATGAAAATAAATCAAAAGCGTTCCAGGCTTTGGCGATAAAATGAAATGAACACACCCGCTAATTTTATTTTTATTTATTCATTTTTTTCATTTAAAAGATTATTGAATTTGCATGATAAATTGCCGAAGACATGTGTAAAATATTTTACTAAAACATATTAATGGCGATTTTAGACATATTCTTTTTTTGCCCTCTTTTAGAAGAATATATTTGTATTAGGAATTCAAAATTTCTTTCATTAGATATTTATTGACAACTTTACACCTTATTTACAATAAAAGGATTATTATGAATGGAATTGTATTTCTAACCTATCGTCTTTCGATCATTCATGTTAAGATCTATCTTACAAAGAGGCTGACATACGTAGAACTTTTAAAATTGCTCAAAGGCGTCAATTCTGGAATGCCAGTAACAAAGGTATAATAACATTTTTTTTCCGATGTATATGTGTACAAATTATTCAAAGAGAAGTGTAATCATTCAGAAACTCTATCACAGAATTTGATGAATTTCTATATTTTTGACTTGTTTGAGTTCTAAACGAACACATTTGGAATTAAGTATGTCTGTCTTTCTGGCTGGGTTCGTGATAATTTTAATATTAAAAGATCTGGCTGAATGAAATTCGGTAATTTTTACCCCAAAATCGTTTATATAAATCAAATTTTAGACGAAATTCATCAAGAAGAAGTCTTGCAAATGATTCGTCCATACACATCGATTGAAAACTGTAATGAACTTTAATCATGAGCATACACTTGTGGCATATTCTGAATACCAATCTTTCATCGGGGTAGTTGTCGTTCTGTATTTGTGAGATTTTGTAGCCCGGAAGCTCGGCAGTAAGGTTTCGAAATCGATGTGTTCTGAATTCAAAATCTCATTCTGCTTCATTTATATCTTGCGTGCAAATAGAGCTTTCACCCGACCTAGAACTTAACGACAGTTGATATTAAAACTCTCTTTACCAAAAAGTTAAGGAAAATTTTTCAGAACAAGTTTAGCAATACTGCTCTTCTTCTGAATAGGATTTTTGCTGCATCCGGAAAAAATTTGTTTTAAAATATTTTTCGTGCTTATAGCCCTGGCTGAGCTGTTCTGGTGGATTAAATCTGCTCCCGCTATAGTGAGTTGAGGCAGTCTCAAGAGGAGTGGTTAGCTCAGCAATCATATGCGCCCTTTTACTTCTTTTCAAAATAACAAGATTCCTCCCAAAGACCTGGATTTGTTTGTAAACTGAATCTTAATATAGTTTTATCAGAATGGACTATCTTGGATTTCTTATCCTTATAGCTCGAAGACGCAATAATCTAGCTAAATGAATTTTGAAATTTTTGTGGAAATTATAAATCTGCATCACATCTTGATACAAATAAGTAAAGTGAAGAGGTCAGAAATGCATACATAGACAAATATGCAGTATTTTTAGTACATGAAAAAAATTGAGGGAAGGACTTTCCTTCTGGAAGTCTCCTAAAGGTGAAATAAGTCATCGGAACTTACCGTTTATCCTTTCCATCAGAATCCTTGTTACAATATATTTCTATAGGTTTATCCGCTGCTTTCAATATGTAAGAGAAAACACTGGGTTTTCTCACTCTTTTAAATTTCAGAATAGTCATTATATCTCCTGCTTGTAGGGACACCTGATCTACCTATTACTAAAGCTATTGCCCAGTATATTGTTTAAAATATTGTTCGATACCATTTATGCTGTTAAAGGAAGTAGCAACCAAAACTGCTTTGTGATACATGAAGCGGGAAGAACCAGCTCAACTCTTTGGTTTGAGAGTAATAACTAATCATCCGGGAGGAAAAACACTTCATGGTGAAAAATACCAGGCTGTAAGAATGGAAGCAAAGGATACGAAATCAAAAAAATCTACATTTGTATCAAATACTACAGGTTACAAATTTTTGCAAGATAAAAAGGATAAATACAATTCTAAAAGTTGGCATCCGTTTTCTTTTGTGCAGTGTGCGTTGTGGATCCGTATTGGAATTGCAAATATTACATTTAGTATCTGCAAAATATAACGGCTGCAAAGCCATTATGTCTCAATTTATCGTCCCAATATACAATAATGGCAAATATATATATATATATATATATATATATATATATATATATATATATATATATATATATATATATATATATATATATATATATATATATATATAAATTTTGAGCCTTGCCTTCCGATGTCTTCAAACTAATAAATAAGCCAGTATTCCTTTATTTTTCAGTCAACTATTATTATATGAAAAGGCTGAATCCAAATTCTTAGCACTTCAATGTAGAGCGAGCAAACAGTAAGGGAAAGGCTACAGTTCATTTTGAAGTAAAAAAAGACAGAAGAATAAAAAAAAAATTAATTCAAACTATTGAAGAATGAATTAGTTAATGAAAGCTGGGATTTAATATAATTTGATAAAAAAATAACAATGTATTATTTTAATTTTTCTTATTTTTTGATAAAACTTCAGTAAAAATCAAGGGTACAATGTAGTGTGGTTTTACTGATCAGGAGGTAATGTTTCAGAATTGATTGAGATTTTTTATGAAAACCTCCATTAATATCAGTAACTCTTTAATAAATAATGATATTCAGAGAAATGTCAATGAATGAACATGAATCGTCCTTAACTATACTACAGGAACTTCGATATATGCTCCTGTCTGGTATACTCATTCCAAAATTGTAAACGTTCAGGGGGAAGAATGACTATTGTTGCTCCTGAGGAAATATAAATGGATGTGTTTTCACGGCTGAAGGTGGTAGGGAGTTTCGATTAAATGAATCAAATTGAGAAAAATACTTTCAATTTACTCTCATTTTCATAAAACTGGAACCGGGTAACTATTTTTTTAAATTATATATCCTTTTTAAGAAAAAAATCTGAGAGGTATTTGTTTTGGCCTTCGATAGCTCAGTTTTTAGAAAACTCATCACATATAAATGAAACACAAACTCGTGGACTGTATCTCTCTTTGTTTATTCTCAACACTCCTGACACACCTTCTCTCTCGGGTTTACACACACACACTCCCGGTTATATGATTTCACCACTTGGTGGCGCTACACATTTAGTAGGCGGAGCGTTCTGCTGACTTATTGGCGTCAACATTCCGCCCCCCTTGAAATATCATTTCAAAATCTCAACATTACAGAAATAAAAATTTAACACATTACTTAATTAGACAATGCAAAATTTCAACAATTATCTTGCACAAGATACACAAAAATTATTTTAAAATAAATTTAAATATTACATACAAAACATTTCTGAAAAGAAAATACATGCGATATTTCAATATGTACAATGAACAACTTAAATATACATTATATCATTTTAAATACTAAATATAATAATTACACTAGATATACATTGATTTTATTCACATGGTAACAAACAAATTCTTGAAATTGCTCTTTTCGTGACTCCTTGTGGAGTTTTTATAAGTACTACTCTGACTTTGCCGTCTGATCCATAAATTAAATCTTGTATTCTTCCCATTGTCCACTGGCAAGGGGGAAGATTATCATCTTTTAAAAGAACCATAGAATCCTTTGAGAGGTTTTGTTTCTCAAACTGCCATTTGTGTCTGGCTTGCAAATTATTTAAGTAATCTAATTTCCATTTTTTCCAAATTGTTTGGACCATTTTGCTCAATCTTTGCCATTGAGATGAAAGATTATCTTTTCTCTCTGAATAATCTAGATCAGGAATACAATTTATGGGACGGCCGATTAAAAAATGGCCTGGGGTCAAAATTTCAAAATTGTTTGGATCTGATGACAAAGGTGTCAGTGGGCGACTGTTTAGAATACCTTCAATTTGAATAACAATAGTCAAAAACTGTTCCATTGTTAAACGCGCATTACCAACAACTCTCTTTAAATGGTGTTTGAAAGATTTAACACCCGCCTCCCATAAGCCACCGAAGTTAGGTGACCTTGGTGGAATAAATTTCCATGTCACTTGTTCAGTTGTTAAGTAATTAGCTAATGGCTCTGGGGGTCTACCAATCATATTTTGCAAACGTTTCAACTCTGAATTGGCCCCTTTGAAATTAGTTGCATTATCAGAACAGATAGAGGAACTAACACCTCTTCTGCTAAAAAAGCGCTTTAAAGTGGCAATCATTGCCTCTGCAGTTAAGTCAGTGACTATTTCCAAGTGGATTGCCTTAGTAGCAAAGCAAATGAAAACAGCCACATAACATTTTTGATAATTGCCTTTCCTCTGACCCTTGTATTTAATATAGAAAGGTCCACAAAAGTCTATCCCAACATGAGTAAAAGGATAACTAGGTTTAACTCTATTGGTTGGGAGATTTCCCATAATTTGGATTACCGTTCTAGGTTTAGTTTTAGCACAAATAACACAATCATGAATAATTTTTCTGGCTGTATTTCTGCCAGATAATGGCCAATATTCCCGTCTTACCAAATACAACAATGTTTGTGCACCAACATGCAAATATTTTAGATGAAAATATTGCATAACTAACAACGTGAATTTGTGATTCTTTGGAAGTAATATGGGAAACTTTTTATCATATGATAAATCAGAATTACTTAGTCTTCCTCCAACACGTAAGACACCGTTTGGGTCTAGAAATGGGTTCAAGCAACTTACCTCACTCTTATTAACATTTTCAACTTTTTTGAGGGCTTTTATTTCACAATTAAAGGCTACCTGAACAAGTTTGACTAAAGTTAACTTGGCCAACTGCAGTTCCTTGGTGGTTAAAGGACCTGACATTTTGCTCGAGTTTCTCAAATTATTAATAAATCTGAAAATAAAGGCTAAAATTTTAATTATTTTATAAAACTTATTTGACACACTAAGTATATTATCTAAAAATGATGAGTCCACAGCTGAAATTAAACAGAAATTAGTCGACTTTTTGAGTTCTGCTAAATAAAGTTTCTCAGAAGAAACGTCCCTGTTCTGCACAGAACTGTCCAATGAATCGTGGATGTCGTCGCAATCACCAGGAAAGTTCACAACCAGTTCTTGGAGAAAGGTTGGACCAAACCACCATAAGTCACTTTGTTGCATTCTCGTTGGATCAAGTCCTCTTGAAATGACGTCAGCGGGATTTTGTTCGGAAGGAACGTGATGCCACTGATTCATTTCTGTGGATTCTTGAATAGTAGCCACTCTGTTCGCAACAAATGTTTTTAAGTCTCGTGACTCTTTTCTCATCCACGAAAGCACGATTGCAGAGTCCGAATAATACGATACTGGCGTAATATCCATTTTTAATGCATTTTTTACCTTCTGCATCAATTTGGTGAGCAGAACGGCACTGCATAATTCTAAACGAGGTATAGTTACCTGCTTGATTGGTGACACACGAGATTTACTCGCGATTAGCTTCACTTTCACTTCACCCGCTGAATCGACTGTTCTGGCGTAGATTGCAGCGCCATATGCCTTTTCAGACGCGTCACAGAATCCATGAAGCTCATTCACTTCCGCGTTTGGAATGACAATACATCTTTCTATGTCAATGTCATTTAAGTTTCTTAAAGATGTTACAAACTCTTGCCATTCACTAGCTTCTTTCTCGGGAAGCATTTCACCCCAATCGATCTTGAGCAACCACAATTGTTGCATGAATATTTTTGCCTTCGTGATCACTGGCCCAAGTAACCCAAGTGGATCAAAAAGTCGGGCGATAATGGATAAGACCGACCTTTTGGTAGGATGGGCATTATGCTGTAAATCTACTTTAAAGGTAAAGCAGTCAGTTTTAGCCTTCCAGGTAATCCCTAAAGTCTTAATTTCATCTGTAGATGAGAGCTCATACTCTTTCTCAGTAGCAGGAATAAGCTCGGACGTATTTCCACACCACTTGTGTAATGACATCTGGGCAGTTTTTAGAATGCCAACAAGTTCATGTTGCAAAGTTTTTGTCTCTTCCAATGTACACACTCCACTTAAAACATCGTCCATATAAAAATCATGGCACAAGACTGATGCAGCACTTGGAAAGTTTTTTCCCTCGTCAATGGAAATTTGCTTAAGTGTTCTCATGACTAGATATGGAGCACTAACCGTTCCGTAGGTAACCGTATTTAGCTGATACGTTTTAACGGGCTCATTAGCTCCCTCTTTCCATAAAATTCTTTGGAGATTTCTTTGACTCTCATCTATATTGATCATACGATACATCTGACGAATATCTGCAGTAAATGCAAATATATGCTTTCTGAATCTAATTAGCAATGTAAATAGATCGTCTTGAATCACTCCGCCGATATACTGAATTGAATTGAGCGATTTTCCACTAGTAGTCAAGGTGGACGCATTAAACACAGTACGTAGTTTAGTCGTCGTTTTTTGAGGCCTATAGATGCCATGATGAGGCATATAATATGTCACTTCAGGTTCAACACTTTCATCTTGTATCTCGCTCATGTGGCCTAACTCCTCATACTCCTTTAGAAAATCAGAATACAGTTTCAGATATTTTTGGTCTCTAGACAGGCGAGTCCACAGCGATTCGAGTCGTTTTAGAGCAATATCCCTTGAATTCCCTAGACATGACCAATGCTCTTTAAATGGCATCGCCAGAGTATATTTTCCTGTCTCATCTCTTCTATGTGTTCGCGCATAATGCTCCTCACAAATAGCATTCTCTTTACTTTCAGGTAATTCATTACCCATTTCTTCAATCTCCCAAAATTTTCTCAAGTTTGAATTTAATTCTTCTGCTCCACATATTAAACCGCAATAATTAGAATTTAATTTAACTGAACTCGAAACGCTACCTCCCACAATATACCCAAATACAGAGTCCTGTAACGTCAAATTCTCATTTTTAGCATTTAATTTTCCCGGCTTTATTATTTCATAAAAGTATTCAGCGCCAATTAAAATATCTATTTTGCCCGGAATATTAAAATTAGGGTCCGCAAGGTCAATTGATTCTGGCATATTTACACGCATATCTATCCTCTTATTCGGTATTAAATCCGTTATTTTTGATACCACTAACATTGAAATATTTCTTTCGACACTTTTATTTTTACTAGCCACAATTGCTGTAACTCTGCGATTAACTACAAGCGAGGCATTATTAATACAAGAAATAGATTGATTTATTTTTTCACTTTGGAGTCCTAGCCTCTGCATACAATTCTGACTCATGAGGCAGCACTGTGAGCCGTTATCCAAAAGGCACCTTACTTCCTGCCATTGCGAACATCTGTCTTTTATCAAACATCTTACAGTCGAAAAAACAACATTCTTGTTTACGGTTAGATTTGTTGCGACAAAGGTCGGACCCCACTCACTGGGGGAAACCGGACCCTGTTCCGAATTTCTCCCCTCCGATTGCGACTTATTTATGACTTCGGCGGTTTTTACATTCGTAGACGAAACATTTTTTGCTTCTTTCGAAAAGTGTATTAACTTGTTGTGAGCTTTGCCACAGAAACAATTTCTAAACGAACACTTTTTAACGCTGCAATTAGGCGATAAGCATTTGAAGCAGACGTTTTTATTTTTTACTACCTCTACGCGTTCAAGAACCGAAAGTCTTTTAAATTGAGGACAAGCATACAAAGGATGATTCTCGCTTTTTAGACATAAATCGCAATTTTTATTTTTCATCTCATTGAAAACTACTTTTGATGCTGGTTTAAATTTATTGCTATAATTTTGCCCTCTTCTCATCTCATTAATGGTTTTGCCTTTGGAAGCAAAATAAAGATCACATTCTTTTCCTAACTCGAGAGGTGTAAACCACTTTTGATTTTGCCTAATATTAATATGAGTTGCTGTTTCTTTATCCAGCGTTTGGAATAATTTATCCGAAACTATCAATTGTTTTAGGGTCTCAAAATCTGTAACACCCCTTAATTTTAAATAATATTCAAAACTCGTCATTAAGCGTGACGCGAATTGCACATGAGTTTCATTATCTCTAGTAGCATATCTAAAATTCTCTAAAACCGCTTGCGCTGTTGGCTCGAATTCTCTTAGTACAATTGATTTAATTTCTTCATAATTATTTAAGTCTTTCTCAGCAATATAAGTTAGGATATTAGAAGCTCTTTCTCCTAATAAATTTAATAAAATCTCCGCTTTATATTTTTCAGGAACCTTTTTAGTATTAAGTGCTCTCTCTAACGAAGTAAAAAATAAACCCCAATCCTGAGCTTTGCTCGGTGGTTTAATACACAATATTCTCACAGACTTTAATAAGCTATCCAGAGACTCTTCTGGTTCGGTTTTACTCTCTACATTAACGGAAGTCTGAGTACTATTTTCATTAGCCCTTAATTGCGCTAATTGTAATTCTATTTTAGCTCTCTCTAATCTAAGACGCTCTAGTTCTATTTCACTATCCTGATCGGATTTTTGGTTTTTATTCCCTATTATTTGATCTACAGCATCTTTAACAACTTCGTTGTCATTTTTGTACACATCACTCTCCTCAATTAAACGTATTATTTCACTCTTTTTCATGCCTTCCGCAACAACCAAACCTATCTCCTCGGCAACGAGTTTTAATTCATCTTTCTTTAATTTTGCTAAACCCGCCATTTTAAATATATATTTCAAAACAATTCACGAGAATAATATTATCACAATTTTATTCTAAACTCATTAAAACAAAATTAACTTCGTCTCGGAAAATTAATTGTAACTCATCAAAAACAAAATTAACTTCATCTCGGGAAATTAATTATGACTCATTAAAAATAAAATTAACTTCAACTCGGGAAATTAATTATAACTCATCAAAAACAAAATTAACTTCATCTCGGGAAATTAATTATGACTCATTAAAAATAAAATTAACTTCAACTCGGGAAATTAATTATAACTCATCAAAAACAAAATTAACTTCATCTCGGGAAATTAATTATGACTCATTAAAAATAAAATTAACTTCAACTCGGGAAATTAATTAGTTAATAACTCAAAGGATAATACTGCCCATACCTCTTTGCTGGGGCTGCTGTCACTCGAGACCAGTTATCCACAATAGAATTCTCATTCTTGGTATTTTCGCACCAATTTCGTCATCATCGACGATATCTCCACTAATAAATCACACATTTCAAATAATGAATCACTATACAATAGATGCATAGACGTCTCCGGCTAACTGGACCATGGTTTGGCCGTCGATAGCTCAGTTTTTAGAAAACTCATCACATATAAATGAAACACAAACTCGTGGACTGTATCTCTCTTTGTTTATTCTCAACACTCCTGACACACCTTCTCTCTCGGGTTTACACACACACTCTCCCGGTTATATGATTTCACCACTTGGTGGCGCTACAAATTTAGTAGGCGGAGCGTTCTGCTGACTTATTGGCGTCAACAGTATTATAAATATTGGCGAGTCAAGTTTAAAACTTGATCATGCTGGGTTATTTTTCTAAAAATCAAATATACATAAAATTAATTTTTCCATGAATCGGAGAATTCTTAGAGAGTTTAAAGAATAAGGGACAAAGCTACAGTTCATTTTGAAATGAAAGAAGAGAGAAATGTAAGAAAATATTAATTCAAACTACTGTAGAATGAATTAATTACTGGTATATGAAATGTAATGTAATTTGAAACGGTACACCTAGAGATATATCAGCTATAAAATTAACTGAAATTTTCATTGAGATAAACTTAGGCTGGTTTGAAATGGAAACACATTCTCTTTGTAAAATGTGAATATCTGTATGTAGCTGATGTGTGAAAAGTCCCGATCTTCAATAGAGTTGTTTGTATAGTATAGTGTGGCAAAGGAGTTTCATGATTTAAGTCAATGACTCCATTTATATATGAAATGAGAGTGACCGAAATTCTTTATATGCGTTGGGTCTTTCTTTTATTATTTGATGCAGAAAATCCCCAAATTTGAGGGCTATAGATAAATGCGGATCCCGGATCTAAGGATGACCTTGAATAATAGAATTTTGATTTGAGATGGAAAAGTTTGAGTATCTTCCTTATGAAAAATGAAAACATGCCCCTTTGAATTTTTCATTGATATTTAAAGATTCTTTTATTTATTCAACACCCAAAGCTCTTTGGTTTTAGAGCGATAACTGACCATCCGGGAGGAAAAAAATATATAAGCAGCAGAAACAGAGGTAGAAAACCAAAATTTATATCAAATGCTATAAATGCTTATTCTATTACACAATTTTGCAGTATCAAGATTTGAAACTAACCGTCCTTATTTGGGGAGAGCAAATATAGAGACGATCTGAAAAACGATTAAATACAGAAAAAAAATATTTTATTTGTAACAGCAATACTGATGGTGCACCAGTAGAAATAATCCCTCTAAGTAGGAATTGGTGTTGTGTCACGCATCCAATTACACTCGATTTTATTCCATTTGGAGATCAAAATTAAGCTGGTTGTCCTCTAATTTACCTGTTGATTTTTTTTTACTCCCTCATTTTCTTAAATTACTTTAGTTTCAGGACTTAATTCGCTGTAGTGAGAATTGGTAATTCACATAAATATGGAGAAGTGCAATTTTTCTTATTTTGAAATTATTTGAAAAGAATAAAAAAGAAATCCATGTATCTGTTATTTCGTCAGAGCTTCTGTCTGATAAACGTATTTTCGGTTTTTAATTCATACGTAAACTAAACGCTAGGAATCGCTCATTATAAGTTGGTATACCTATTCTGGTCTCAGTAACCTTAATATAATGCGAAAATTAACGCAAGCTTAATATCATCATTTACATCTGTATTTTAGAAGGGAATTTTGTACATACCTTTGTGCAGCTTTGGTTATTGATGTGAAATAAATTCTCTACTCTGTAGAAAATGCTGATCTTAACTTTGAATGTGTGTGTGTGTGTGTGTTTGGCAATTATAACATGTTTTTATAAATCAGAATTTCCTATTTTAATATTTCTTTAAAAAAACTTTAATGAAAATCAATGTGTGATGGACTTTCTGATCTGGCAATAATACTATAACATTGATTGAGACTTGTAATGAAAATATATCGACTAAGAGAAACCACAATTTATTAAACAGAAAAATAAAGAGCAATTTCAATAAACAAGTGCGAAAATTCTTTAAAGAAACTACATAAATTTCTATGGAAACTCCCGTTTGGTAAAAAACTAACAACTCATGACTGCGCTCACCGAGATAAGTAAAAATTGCCTTCCTGGGGACCTATAAATTTATGTCTTTCCGTGATTGAAAGTGGTAGCGTGTTCCGATTTATTAACTAAACCTCAAAAAAATATTTTCGATTTACTCTTATTTTCAAAAATTGGAAATGTGTGACTATTTTTTAATGATATTGCCTTTTTAAAGATTCTTAAATATAACTTAAATATTGACAAATCAGGGTTTAAACTTTATTGAATACAAATTCTATATCGAAACTTTGTTGAATATAAATTCAGATTTCCTTTAAACTTTTTTTCAATGAATCAGAAATTTATTCATCTTTTTATCATCAGATACTCTACATTGGAAACGATATATTCACGACATCAGGCAGGGTGTTGGTTAATCCTTGAAAAAAAATTGTTCTGACTTACATGAAGTATTGAATTTCGGAAAATGAGGAACAATTAGTAAAAGGTGATACAAAAATTTATAAAAGGCTTTGATGTCTTCATCTTGTGTGTGTGTGTATTGGCCTATAGTATATGTTTCAAGGAAAAAAAAGATGTTTGCATTTTCTTCCTTTCCTTTCGCAGCCATGTAGAAGAAAATGGAGAACTCTAAGCTCCTGGGGGTAAATTTTCAATGGAAACATTATTGTAAGAATCTAAATGGAAACACATATTTCGATAATAAATGATTTGTAACATTATTTCCGCTATTTGCCTGTCTTTTCTTTCACTTATGTATAAAATGTCACCTATCGGCTGTTTTTTAAATTATTATTTTTTCTACCTTAACAATACCGCATGACTTACCGATGCTAAACCTGCAAACCGTTTCTTATTCTGCTTAATATTCAGTATTTTATAAATTTTTAAAGATTTTACTGACCCTTCGCCCACCCTGTATATTTTTTTATTTTGTATTATTATTTTCAAATTGCCCTTATATTTATAGAGAGAAAAAGTTAGAAATTATTTGATTGTAGAAATAACTTAATACATTTTCGTATCATAAAATTACGATGTAGTGACGCAAACTTCAATCTTCTATAAATTTATTACAGAAACGTCTACAGAAAATCCCGTTTGTCACATAGCCAGTAGGCGATGTAGTGTACCCTCCCGGAGGAGTGGAGACATATAAATTGACTTTCTTTTTCATGGCTGAAAGTGGTATGAAGCATAGATTAAATAAATAAAATTTAAAAAAATAATTTGAGTTTCTCTTATTTCTATAAAACTGGAAATATGTGACAATTTTTTAATTATATTTTCTGTTAAAGATTAAATTATTGAATATATGATAAATATTGACGAATCAAACTGAAAACTTTATCATATGCTCTGATATTTTGAAACACTAATTCAAATTTATATCAAATAAATTTTTTAAGTGAATTAGAGATATCTTTCATTGTTTATCGTTAGATTCTCTACATTAGAATCCAAATACTTACCACATCAGACTGCGTATTGGTTACACCTTTGCAAGAAATTGTTCTGACCTTCACATAGTGTTGAATTTTGAAAAGTAAGGACCAATTATTAAAAGGCCCCAGCTTCAGTGTCGTCTTCATCATGTGACCCACAGTGTGTGTTTCAAGGAAAAAACGGAATTTGCATTTCCTTCTTTTCTTTTCACAGCTACAAAGAAGATAATGAAGAACTCTAAGCTCTTGTGGGTAAATACTCAGGTTAAAAAGAATTAATGAGCAATTCAGATAGAAAGTGAGCAGAGCTGGATGAAATACTATAGCAGTCTCCATTATTGTAAGTTTTCTAGGATTCTTTCACATTTTAACATCAAAAAACAAGTTCAGGTATCATTCTCGTCATTTGAATATGGCTCAAAGTTAAAAGGTTCTCTTCCTCTTCCAGAATAGCCTTCTTCGTTTAATTTCGAAACAAGACATAAAAATTATTGAATCAAGCCAAATCATCTGCCTAAAAAAGTTATGCATGCTTTTTTTTCTATATATGCAATAAATTATCATAGTACCATGGTGAAAGTACTGATTTCAGTTAAAGAAGGAATACGATTGACTGTATATTGTCTATGTATTCATTCCAACAATTGAGAAGTATAATATCTGAAAAGAAAGATATAAAATCATAATATATATGAATTATTGTTTTTTACCTTTTAATCAAAAATGCAGAGAAAAGTTTAATTTTAGAACAAATTTTATGGCAGAAAATACATTGTTCTAAAATGCATAACCTATTATCATTATTCTAAGACGAAAATAATAATAAGAAGAAAAACCCTCTCCAGGTCGTGATGATAAAATCTCCTGTTTTCTTCATTTAAAAGTCCATTGAATTCACATGAAAAATTGCAGAAATTTATTATACTAAAACATAAAAACACATTTTTAAACATATACTTTTTCTTTCTTTCGTTTAAGAAAGTTTAATTGTGACAGAAATTAGTATTTTCTTTCCTAAGGTGTTTATTGAAAAAAAAATATTCATATTTGTAATATTACGAGATTGCTTTTCCAGCAATATTTTGTTACTAGTAAATGCTAAAAACATATGTGCATATATCGTTTTGAACTCTAATTATGGGTCATTTATATTGATGCGGTTATGTTTATATTTAGCTCAACTCATTTATTTTACATTTTTCACTTGCAGTGCTATTAATGATAGTATTTCATTCTTTAACAATGTAGTAAATATTGGTGATTATACAATTTGACTAAATCATTTATTTTAATTTTATGATGTATCTTTTTTATTTTTATATTTTTTGTGCATTTTGCCAATCTGGCAGTCTTATAAATTGTATTAAACATTTTTTTTATCGAATACTGTCATCTGTCATATTCAAGAAATCCCTTTATTCTTCTTTCTACAAAAAATTACGCTCTTTTAGTTGAGTTGCTCAGAGTATACTTATATTTGTTTTCCATTGAATCTTATCTTAAATCTGATGAACATATCTCAGCTTTGGTTACTATGCTTGAAAAAATCTAAGCATCAATAAAGAAATATGAATATAGAAGTAACTTTTCATGATATACAATTTAATTTGAGATGTATATATTTATTTATTTCCAATGTAATTTATTTGTAAACTAAAATGTACGTTCGATAAAATCGTGTGTGGCATTATTTTGAAAGTATTTATTGTAACATCTTGCAGCAAGACCAAATATATAGGTATTTTATTGTTGTAAAGAAGAAAAAAATTCAGAAATATTATTTTAACAAATGATCTTGCTCTATATATCCTTCAACTATTTTCACTTTTGTGCTTCAGAAGTTGTACACCATGAATATAGAAGATGGGTTCAAATTATAAAAGGTTGGAGAAGATGGAAGAAATTTTGTTAGACGCATGTTAACATGCTTAAGCGGATTCGATGCAGATACCTATATGAAAGTTATTTCATATAGGTATTTGCATCGTATTTTATAATCGGCCAAGATGACTTATTTTACAATATCTGAATGGTTGTCAAATCCTTTGAAGAGCTTTCCTGAGAGTTTCTTAATGTACTCGTAGATTGAATGTATTTTTAAGTCTTGGTAAATTATAGAATTATGAGTAAATCAGGGTTAATTTACTATTATATTTTGGAGAACACGAAAAGTTCCCATATGAGAGATGCGTAAGTAAGAATTGGTCTAAGGATTTGCTATAAGATAGAAATTTATTTACAAGTGACAGAGTAGTATTTTTGTCGATGGCAGGTAAGCAAAGATGAATTTTTGCCCTCAATTTTTAAGAAAGTGATGTGTAGTCTGATAAGACATTTAACCAGTCCGAGGTATTTTATTTCGGTTACCCACACGATTATCTTGTTGAAGATATCCAGACTATCTAGAATGTGATTAGAATTACATTCGCCGAAGGTGATGGCCTTTGATTTGTCTATATTAACTTTGATTTTCCAATTTTTCAACCAGTTTCAAGGGTATTTAGGAATGATTGAAGTGTCCTTGTTATATATCTAATCATGTTTCTTAACAATAGCTGCTAATTTATAAGTTGTAAGGTTGTAATTTTTAGATATCTGGGTGAATCCCCAGTATCTCAATATGTGAAATAGGCTAAGAACGCTTCCTTGAGGTATATATGATATAATTTTTCCATTTGAGATTCCTTCATGGATGAAGAAATGCTTTGAAGGTTCTGTTTACAAGGAAGTGTTTTATTTGCCGTCTGGCAAGCTTTTCGCGCGCTATGTAGATGTTTGAAGTAACTGGCAAAATCAGAGACCCATTTCTCCAGCTACAAATTCTATACCAACTTCGCAAATTTTTATTTTATATGAAATAAAGGGTTTAAATAATCAAATAAATTTCATATCAAACCAATGGTCCATTCTTTCCTCCACCATGTGTTTTCAATAGAAATTTCAAAATAATTACTTCGTTACTTATTTTCTGTTTTTAAATTCCTTGCCAAGAGTTTGCCAGTCGCAATCACCAAATAAATTAATTGATTTTTGCTAATTTTTATTTTGATAAAAGCTCATGAGTCCTCTATAGTCATCAAGAGTCATATCTCCCCAAACTCACCAACTGAACCGATTTCGCGAATTTACGTCGCGAATTCAATTTACTTTATAAAGCATAGTATGTCAAAGATAATGCTTGTACCATTATTATGCAGTTAAAACTTAAAATTGTACTTACTTTTATTTTTCAAGATTTGTTTCCTCAAAATACGTCAACATGATTAATATTATTAATCTGACCACCAAGAAACTTGGTAAATAGAATTAATCGAGTTATATTTACCAAGTTTGATTACTATCTCTTTATCACAACATAAATATAATAAGGAGTAATTGCGATTATATAAGTAATACAGATTTGTTAGCTATATTTCAGAGTGGAAAATTCCTGAAGTTGTCGGGAAAAATTGATGAAATTATTCCAAATACTGAGGATGAGAGCTATGTTAAAGAATTTTTTAATAAAATCCTTCAAAATGAAGAACTAGATAGTAGATGATCATTGATGGCGCACCAAGAGTTATAAACATTCATATGGATCAATATTTTCTTGAAATCGGTTTAGTAGTTGAGGCTGGCTAATTTTATTTCAGGATTTCCCCATATAAAATACATTATGTTGTGCTTCTTCGATTTCTCTCAAAAATTGAGGATAGATGAGGATAAGTCATATCACTGACTTTCTGACCCGCCCGAAGGTATACGGATAAAATACTGAATGACCGGACCGCCGCAACAGCAACACTGGCGGGAACTGTGGTTGAGTCCTAAAGGCCATCACCGACCACGTTACAATCCTTCCTGTAGGAAGTACGTCCCGTCATCGATGGGAGGAGCCAGATCCCCTACCTTTTTGTGTACCCTCCAGGGTGGCGAAATCCAACCACCGTACCGGAAGCATCTCATCCTCATTTCGAGGTGCGGTGCCCCCCCCCAGGGGTTGGATTGATGAGAGTAAGCGATACTTGATGATATATACATTGTTGTCATGATCATTTTTACGAAATGAACTTTTTATAAATCGATCAGCGTTTTTGATAGCAAATTCAGTAGCATGATTTCCTCATTGAGAATGTATTTCGAAAATTTATATGCAGAATGCTCTGTCTGAAATGTGTATAGTTATACAGGGTGGACCTGGATTCACCTGATAGTCTGGTCTCTCTATTCTCTATACTCGAATCCTTGGGATTTCTAGTTGTGCTGATGGAGAAAAAATTGTGCTGATGGAGAAAGCCTGCAGAATATGCCTAAATTGAAAGCAAGAAAAATATGCCATGCCGTTGAAATTCCTTAAGGAACACTTGATGTTGCTTTGAACAAGTATTTGAACCAAATGGAATGCACATAGTGCAAATTATGTGTTTGAATAAAATTTTCTGTTTCTAGTTTATGAGGGTTTTTTTTTTATTTTTATTTATTTTTATTTTTTTTTTATGGACTAACTTTTTACTTTCTTGTCGAAAATTGGATTATTAATTTTTATTACAGATTTCTTTTCCCTTGGTCTAAATAAAGTATAAAGCAAGTCTCAACAAAATCATTAAAAAAACGGCCTCTGTATAAGTTTTAGTAACTAGTTAATTAATTATAACCTTCCTATATATATTCACCCCATTGAAAGCGCTGTCGAAAGATTTGCACACATAATATGTATTATGAAGTTTTATTTTTTCTATTTCTTCAGAAAATGGGGAGTGCATGAAAGCAGAAAATCTTAAATGACATATATGAAGGTCATAAGCTTTTATATAAACAAAAATTGGCGAAGTCAGACCAATACTTCTAACTGGTTCATTGGTTTTTCCTTATTATTTTAAATATATATAGATTATAAATAAATCCATTTGAAATGCATTATCTCTCTCTCTCTCTCTCTCTCTCTCTGTGTGTGTGTGTGTGTGTGTGTGTGTGTGTGTGTGTGTGTGTGTGTGTATAAATGGATGAGTGTGTTCCCCATTCTTCAATTTCAAGTAAAATCGGGAAAAAAAACCATTTTCATAACATATATCCTAACTAGAAATCTTGTGACAGATTTCGCCAGCCGAAAGCACTGAACCGATTTCAATAATCTACCACCTGCCTTTCTAGACCCTCCATTGTTAGTAGAAATAGAAAAAAAACTCAACATGATAATGTAATCTATCTGGGAAAAATCTTGCGATTCTGTTCCCCAATCAAAATAGCTGAAACGATTTACATAAATTTGGTTTTATATGAAAAATCAAGAAATCTAAAAAATTTTTCAGTGATCATTTGCCCATCTCCTTCCTTCAATTTCGAGTAAAATCGAAAAAAAAAGAAGGAGAAACTACTTTCATCCTACAAATCTCGAGATAGATTTCTCGAGTCAAAACCACTGAACCGATTTCGATAGTTTTGGTTTCATATGAAAACTAATGCATTCCTTATATCATCAAAAGTGTTTTGCCTTCCACCCACTTTTACTTTTTGGAAAGACTGAAAAACCAAAAATATGCTGGCGCAACGTCTTTATGAAAAAAATATCGCAATGGATTTCTCCAGTTTCAGTCAAAAAATTCCATTTTATATGAAATTTCATAATCTCTAGATATATCATAAAGTTTGCCTTCCACCACTAGTTTTTTAAAGAAATTTTAAATTGTTTACTCTGTGGGAAATTGAGTGACAATTTCCGTCAATTCCAACTGCTGTCCCAATTTCATCGATGTTAGGAAAAGTCATTATTCCTAATTATTTCATTAAAAATTGTCTTTCTTACCTTTCACATTTTTAAAGAGAAATCAAAAAAGTGTGAATAGTGTAATATTAACGTTTTTATATATGAGGATAGGTTTTTTTTCGTAATCACTCTGCATACATGTAACATATTCGGATATTTGTAGAAATTGGCAAATATTTAATGCTTTATTTATTAAATTTCAAATTCAAGTAAATTAAAACAGTAACGATAAAGATAGTACAAGTTTATATAATGAAATATAAGTTTATTTAACTGAGAAAAACAAGTTAGAAGTAAAAAACATATTTTACAATTTTTATTTTTGGCTTCGAATCAAGAAAAACAAATTTTGGTTACATTTATTTTAATACTATTCTACTATTAAATACAAAAGGCAAGGAGGGTAAAAGAGCTAATTCGTAACTTCCATTAATTTGAATTACCCAAATTCAAACTATAATTATAAATTGAAAAATGGGACATAATCTCCGTCCTAGTCGAATGAAAGCCATTTAACTGTCCACACCGGTTGCTAAAGCTCTTGTTACATTCTTGTATGTAAGTACTGGCGGGTAAATTGATCTGAATAGATTGAAATGGAAATTTTGCCCAAAGTCATATTTTTATAGGATGTGGATTATTCAAATGAAAATTACACCTGATACCCACTCTAATTGTACAATAACTAATTTCTAAGCTGTTAGACATAGATATTTATTCCAATTGGAAAAATCCTCTAAATGATGTAATGATTCTATGTTTTTTTAAATCAGCAAATGGACTATCGAAGAATATTTTTTTTTAATTATTTGGTCTTATTAGTCATAATTAGTAAATTATTTTTGTCGCATAAACATTTTGAATTAAAAAAAAACTGTTCCGCATTTCTGCAACTGTAATAGAGTTACAAAGTCTAAATACCACTATTTTAGATAACAAAATAAAACATTCTTTGCATCTTTTAAATTATATCTTTTGAGTGTATACATCTATCTGTATCTAATGGTTTAAAAAAAAATCAATTGTTGGAACACGATTTGGTTTCCCTGCTTATAATTGTATGTAGCCTGTGCTTAAATTTCAAGATAGAATTTCGAACCACAGTGGAAGAATTATTGCAGTGTAAGTGCTGAAATTATCATTTAATTGAAGTGCATATGTTATTATTCTTAACTTACGTCATATAATTAATATGACGTAAATTAATTTAATTAATAACGTTTAATTAAATTGCATTAAAATTTTGAATTATTATTGATATATAATTGATATAATATAATTCAAAATTAATTAAACATCTAATAAAATGTAGATTGATGTTTATAATTTTTTCCATTTTGAATGAAGATTCGATAGTACATTTTTCACGAACTTATGGGGGTTCTTTGAATGACGCAATAAACAGATTCTTCTATACAATGTCTTGAAAACATGTATGCGTCATACATAAAATTTCTAACAATTTTAAGGAGCAATGATTTATTATTTATAGCAAATGGATATTCATTTTCTTTTTATTTTAATACTTTTAGTGTTCAAAAATGTTCGTTGTTTGTCACCTTTGTCATCCCCACTATGCATGCTAACTTGAACTAAATTTCTTCAAGCTCACCATTTTCGTGCAGTAAGACAGCAATATTGTTTATATACGCAGTCAGATTATATGACCAATATATTATAGCAAATAAAATAAATAATCCTGGAAAAATAAATTTGCAATACGAATCGATCAGAATAGGATCGCAAAATTCTTTGTTATCCGTCTTCTTTTGTTTGACTTTCTCATCCGTCAAAGAAGTCGTCTGGTCTGAAATTTCAGGCCAGGCAGCTTTCTTCAGCTTTAAATCTGGATCGGCAAGTTGTAACGAATTCTTCTTTAGCTGAAAAAAATTAAAGGAAAAAAAAGCGGTGTCAACTGTTACGGAATAAAACGAATCTTATTGACAGTAATTTCTATTTTATTTAATTTAGGTGCTTCTCGTGAAATAATTTCTGCAGTTAGTGTTTTAGACACAGATATCAAAACTAATTTTTCCATATCTTTTATAATTCTTAATTATGTAATTCCATAAGTAATTCGCAACAGAGTCACATCTGCTAACAGATATTTTTTGGATTACAAAAATTTTTACAATTTAATATCCTCCTCAGAAAAAAAAAAGTACACCTTTACAAAATTTTGATTATACCCGTTCTTACATGAGTTGCTAAAACATGGGCAGACTACAAAAGATAAAGATATTCTTGATATATTTAAAAGAAGAATTTTAAGAAGCATATTTAGAGAAATTAAGGGTGATAATTATTGAAGAAGAAGAATCATCTTGGAAATTTACAAACTATTTTTAAAAAAATATTATTAAAATTATAGCAATATAAGGAAATTTACAGTTTATTAAAGAAAACTATCCATTTTAAAATTAAATAAAATCCTTTTAAAATCAAGAAGAAAATATAACTAATACCAAAAAATTCTTATTGATACACTTGCTTCATGATAATAGAAACTGCCTTCTTAAAACTAATATATTTCATTGATACCATGACAGATTGACATCAATTTTAGTTTCTTTTTCTCAGTAACGTAGCGCCACCGTCTATGGAAAATGCAATGATCGAAGTTAATTTTAATATTTTATAAGAGTGAGATACCTTTTCTCCTGCATGATCTAATAGTTCTAAAATTTTATAACCTTTCTTCCCAGTATGACGACGCCAATCTTTAAAAAAAATACGATGATAGAAATTAATCTTAATGTTCATAGGTGTAAGATCTCTTATCTCCTACATGAATTAACTTTTCTGAAAATCACATTATATTTGCATAATATTTAAAAAAAGTGTCTTCGGAATTAACTCAATCTCGACGAATCAATATATAACAAAATCTGACTTTGAAATCAATAATTCAATGAGATTGATTTGATAATTCTCTGATTTCAAATCAATACTTTGATTTTTAGCTGCATATGTTGCATATCATTTCTAAAAGAATCAGAAATGTTTTCTAAACTGTTCTATCTTCCACCACCAGATATGGGGTTTATTGACAGAGCACCCGATCTTATAGATCACAATCTCCGACGCCTAACCTTTAATTAATTCAAACCTTGTTTCTATTGATTTTACCTTATGATCTTAAATATTAACAATTATTTACTTCTATCCGATCAAGATTATACGAATTTAGAAAAATAGAATTATTGAAATATAGTTGTAACTATTAAAATTAAACAATAGTTGTGATATGTTTATTAATAGACAAAAATAGGTGTGACTTTCAAAAATACTGGGCATGAAATTTCAACCACAGACAAAAATTTCTTTCCAAGAAGTTGTTATTTCTCTCTTTTTTTCCGTTATAATAAATCAGCTAAATAATTTTAAAACGCTTCAGCTGCTTCAAAAAAAAAAATAATAAAATAAAAAAAAAATGTTTACCTGATCTTGGGATTGCGCAAAAATATTAAAACACACTGCAAATTCCACTAATGTAGAGAAAACCATGAAGATACAAACGAAGAGCCAGATATCCATTGCTGTCACATAACTAACTGGCGGGAGATTTCTTTTGTATTGTTGTACCTGCACAAACAACATAGATATATTCGATTGTTATAATTTCCATGCATTGATACTGGAGAATAAAATGATAAATAAACAAAGTAAGAAAAAAATGGATAAAATTGGATATGTATAGATTTTTTTGGTAAACCAGTGGGAGGAACTTCTCCGAAATGTTTCTACATACTCTCCAATAAAGATCTTCTTCCCCTTCCTTCGTGTAAAATTGGGTAACTTTGAGTAAAGCCGCGAATTCTTTCTTGCATGGCACTGGCGAAAATTATTTAAGAAATATAGATCTCTAACAAAAATCTAGAATTTTTACTACATTTGTCAGGGAATATGGATTTTGGAGATTTGTTTTTGTTTGTTTGATCAATTGCAACCAAAATTTGACAGGAAACTATAGATTCATTTATAAGATAGCATACTAATTTTATTGACTCAATTCATTGCATTCATCAGTTACTGCGTTTACGTGCGTGCAAAAGTATGTAGCAACAGATAATCAATCTTTTGACAAATTTGGCTCAAAACTTGATCAGAATCTATATTTCGAATACAACGTTTTATTTATCTGGCTTTTTACATTTGAAGTCATCGAGTGCATTTGTAATTGACTAGCGAAACAAAAAAACAAACAAACAAACAAAAAAAAAACTTCCTTTGAATGGAGTTTGTTCAAAATTTGAAAGAAATCTACAAATCTGGTTACCATGCATTTTGGTATTTTAATATTTATATAATATATTTTTGGACCTTATATTTTCTTTCATAAAGATATATGCAATCAATGTTGCAATATGAAAGAATATTTAAGCTTTTAATTTATAATTCATATTACTTTTTCGTAATTCATATTCATATTACTTTTTCATATTATTCATTATGTATATATATTAAATATTCATATTACTCAATATATAATTCATATTACTTTTCCTTTACATACGTTTCGTAGAATGTGTTATAATCATTAATAAATTTGTACATGAGGTTTTGACGTATCACCACATTTTTGACCTCTCTTAACCCGAAAGACACATTTTTGAAACTGTGCCTGTCAGCTTGCCAGTGAATATAATTACTCAAAAGCGTTTTAAGTTATATAAATTTTTGTTATATGATCACTACTCAAAATATGCAGATTTATCACATTTTGAACAAAATCCATTCAGAGAAAGTTAGTCAGTCTGGTTATCCGATTATAAGTTAAGAGATAATTAAGAAGCAAAGAGAACTAAATGTTTAAATTTGGTATATATTGATTTAACATCTAAAGTGTAATTTTTCATCGAATTTGGAACAGCATACTTCAAGGGATTGACTGTCTGTCGGTCTGTATTTTTTCATGCATGTATAAGATATAACAAACAATATGCAAATTCTATGATTTAGTTATGAAATCTGGGATATGATCTTGTAACTATAATTGCAGTTCTATGTCTAAATTTAATTTCAATCGTTCTGCAGAAATGCGTTTAATATACATATTCGGTTTTCATATACATATTGTGTCGCCAATAATCTCATGTTATTTGGTTCTTCCATAAAAATAGTTTGACAACGGTTAATAATACACATGCAATGGTTTACTTTATCAAGAAGTACGCAACTCTTACATACATAATTCTAAAAACAAAAAATCTGAACACTCTTGCCGCTCACGGTCTTGAACAAGATCCAAAATTTTAAGTGCAAGATGAAGAGTTGGATAACACTTTTATTATAGAGGAGACAAAAAAGTTTCTCGAAGATAATTCCTACTGGTTTTTACTAATTGTAAATAAAAACTTATGTAACGCTTTTCAATACAGTATCATTTCTAGGCCTACCATTTGGCTTATGATGGATGTTTTGGCTTATCCACTTGTGTTCTGGAAGAAGTAAATTTAACATTCGGAACGATTTTTTAAATTTTTACTTTTAATTTATCATAAATTAAGAACAATTCTGTCTTTTTTTTCGTTGAGAAGTTCAGAAAAGATTATGCAGAACAAATTTCTAAATTATTCATATTATTATCCGTAGATAGATACTTATTTAATTGTGACATTTTTTTACCGGTATTTTGACAATTTTTTTAAAAAAAAATTTTTATTATTATTATTTTCAAGAATGTTTCTTATAGTTGCTAGGAAATTTCAACCTTTCCAATTTTTTTTTTTGCAATTATTTAATCGCATTTTTTTAATAGTTGAATAATATAATTCCATTGTTAAAGTTTATGTTCGTTCTTTTTCATTCTCTTTAACTATGTCGGGATAAAATTCTACTTTCTTATTTTATTATACAAATTCTGTAATTAATCTAAACAAAAAGTCGTCTAAGATATTAAATATTATATTCCGATATGCTAAATTATCATACATGTTATTTTATAGCACTTCTCAAACCACATAACAGGCACTTGTATGTTCTTATCTATTACAAATGAAATGTGGTTCAATTTTAATGTCTCAGTCTGAATATACTGAGTTAAATTAAAGCGTCGAGTAAAAGAACATGGAGTTAAAACTTATATGCCGATAAAAATTGGACTTGTCATGTGACTGTGACCATCGCATAACATACCTTCATTGGAGAAGTTCAGTCATACAACGAACAAAACAGTTGTTAAGTTAATAAGGTTAAGTGATAATATAAGAGGTTTTATATGTGTAAGTTAGAGATCATACTTTGTTGAGGGAATCAAAACAATTGAGCTGTGCATAAGACTTAGTTGAAAATAAACAAATAATATTCCCAGCAAACTAGAAGGTAGTAAAAGGCAGAAGTTATAAACATTATTGAATCTCTAATTCATTTTTTCATCTTTACTACCAGATGGCGCCACATGTATGGGATAATAAAAATTATAAAAATGCAAAAGTAATTAAGTTTTGCATTTTTTTAATAGTGCTTTGCACATAAAAACAAATAAATGCTCAAAGTTCATTAAGAAATAAGTAAAAATCGGTGATAAAAATTGTTCTTGCAAGCACAAACCGAATAAATTAGAGAATAATCAAAATATTTACCGATCATCAAACGTTTGCGTGATTTTAGCGAAATAGGTATAATGTATTCAACATTCTCAATAAAGATTAGTGCTGGATTCTCTTCAGCTTTTATATTAGTAATTATTGTGTGCTGGTGTTTACTGAAAAAAATGATTCATTTTCATGCTCGTTCTCTATTCGATTTTTATTCCTTCTTATGTTTTACACAGCTTGAGAATAATAACATAGTAGAAAGTTTGACTTCAAGCCAGCCGATACTTTTTTCTCATATTCCATTACTGGAACTAATTTAGTTTTCATACGAATGTTAATTCTATCGATATTCAAAGAGAAGGCTTAAAATTTATCTGAAGTATAATAAAATCATAAGCAATGTGAATCGATATTTAACTATGCTACTTAAATTTAGATAAATGGAATTGGCGGGAATAATTGCTTTGGGTAAATATTTATGAAGTGAAATCTATAGCTATTAGTTGCTATTAGGAAAATAGGGGCTGTTTGTCATACATGGTCTTCGACATTTGTGAAGTTCACAACGAATGGTAAAGGAATGAATTAAGCAAGTTGTAATTATAAAAAAAGGAAATGGAGTAAATAGAATCCACATCTTTCTTTTTGAAGTAAAATTAAGTGTAAAGCATGATTTTTTTTTTGCGACTGGTTTGGTTTAGTTAAATTAACGTCCCCTTTGAAGCAACACTTGCGCTATTTTGGGATGGACCTCGTATTTTGAACTGCAGTCAGATGACGAGGATGACGCCGGAGCTGGCACCCCCCTCTCCACACCACACCGGCAGGAGGACGTTTGGTCAGGACGGATTTAACTTGCAACTGACCGTCTTACACGACGGTTCTTCGGTGGAATCGTGTCTCGAACCTGAAATCCTCCGGTTCCGAAGTGGAGACCTTACCACCGGACCACCGCGGCCCCCTTTTTTTTTTTTTTTTTTTTTTTTTTTTTTTGCGATGTTAGCAAGTTAAGTTTTAACATTTTCACAAACTTGGAAATGTTTTTCAATAATTTTCAGTTTTATTAATCAGACAAGAATCTCCATCTCTTTTCTTCAAATAGGAGAATGTATGTATGTATGAGTGTAATGATACGCTACAAAGCAACTTATTTGACCTAAAGTAACCAAATTTTGTACTAACGTACTTTGGAGAATAGGAATGTCAGTACGCGTTTTCAACAATCTTTTTTTTTTAATTTTTATTAATTCAAAATTAAGCGAGATTTTGACGTTTTCCAGGATAATTTCCAAAAATATTATTGAGGGAAAAAAATAACTTTTAGAACCGTTATAATATTTAAAAAATTATTGTTTTCATGATACTAATCTTATATCTACAAATGCTTTCCATATTATAGTAAATTTTTATATACTCTCTCACAAAATTTGCAGCAACAGTTTTTATAGTTGAAATGGCAATGAAATTGCTTCTATTATTTCACCAAATATTTAATGGCGGGATTAGAACGAGTTAAAACTTGATTTAGCCCTTTAAAGACTAGTGGTGGGAAAACGAAGTCAGTCGCAGAGTGTCGCCATCGGTTCACGCACATTTTAACAGTTAAGCCTAATTTTTTTAAAAAAATCCTATAAAATCAGTATTTTTATATAATGAATTTTTATATAATTTATTAATCTCGGAATCACTTCCATTCATAATTTTACATATTTCATTCTCAGTTAGATACATCGGTCTCTTAGCCATGGCTAAAGAAATCAACTGAATATAACAACACTATAGCAAAACATCTGCAAAATACGTCTAGAAATATTTCATTCTCAGTCCCTGTACTAGTCAAGAGAATGCACATTCCCCTATTGTTTTAACAAAAAAAAGCAATACGATAAACAGGATCGCTAAAATCCCTTTAACTCCCATGTGCACTTTTAAAGAATTGTGATCCAAAGTTTGTTCAGTAAAATCCAGAAGCATAGAACAAAAACTGATGCCCATTCAAATTACTCGACCTTTATGAAGGTCGTTTAGCGCCATCTAGTGGCATTTAAAAATTCAAATAAGTCATTCTGTTTCCAAAATATGCTTACGCGGCCTACCATGTTAATCGGGCTTAGTGAGAGTGGAATTATTACTTTGTGCCTGAAGGATGTTGGTTAATCAGGGTTCCCCCGTACCCAGCTGCCCGATTAAATCTGAATAACGATCATCGCAATAAAATGGGGATGCTCGCTAAATGTCATTACCTGCCATGATAAAAACAAGGCAACTCGACTCCACAGCTTTCATATACTCATCTGGGAAGCAAGAACTAACAAGAAGTTTTCCTTTTAGAATCTTCCTATCTGGGAAACAATAACTATACTAGAACTTTTCCTTCTAGAATCTTCAAATCTGGGAAGCAACAACCATACCAGAAGTTTCTCTTCCAGATTCTTCCCATCTGGGAAGCAATAACCATACCAGAAGTTTCTCCTCCAGAAATTCCCCATCTAGGAAGCAATAACCATATCAGAAATTTCTCTTTCAGAAACTTCCCATCTCGGAAGCAATAACCATTCCAGATATTTCCCTTCTTCAAATCTAAGATGCTCCTAGCCTTTTGGTATTGAACTCCTAACAGAAGTGATATTTATTAATCATTATGTATAATTGTTAAGCTTTTGGCACTACATCAAACATATGATAATCTCTTTTAATGAAAAAGGAAATATGAAGAATTTAAAGAATAGCTTTTGATCACCTGAGTACAGAGCGTCAAGAGGGACGTGACACTCAGAGCCACTCTGGCAGGTATCGAATCCAAACGCATCCAAAATGTAGCCCAACTCATGGCTACAATCAAAGCAGATGGGACATAAATATTAATGATGCTGCTCACAATCCGCCGGACGAAGGTAAAGTTGACCAATAGATACGTGAATCTGTCTGAAAAATAAACAGATCCATGATGTCGAGTGCTCTTTGCACACGTATAAATAAAATAATTCTTTCTAAAAAATGTAATCCAAAATAACTTAATCCACATTAACACTGAGAATGTAAAACGTTATTGTTACTTTAATTTTTATTTTAATACAAATACTCAGCGAGAAATTCTGTTCTTGACAAAATTAGCATAATTACGTTAAAACTCATCAGTATCATACACAAAAAGACGGAAAATTAACTTTAATATTAAGTCATGCTCAAAGAGTGAGTTTCGTAACTTTCAAAGTTATTAATTCAGTTCGACAAAAAGATCCATTGCGTTTGGTCCAAACATAGTACATTTTGTTTCTGATATTGATAAAATTGCCCTTCTTTCGCCAGCTATGGTGATAATCGATACAAAATCATAGAGTTATCTTGAAATGACTGTTCAAAATCATGAGGATTGATCCAAATTAACTCTGCAGTTTTTTCCAAATTAAGTCATTAATATGTCTAAACCATTTAAATTTAACTTTGAGAAGTTAGTTAAAGTTATAATATGTCTTTCCCTCCACTGATAAACACACTCACATTTTTTATCTACCCTCAGTCCTTTTGCTTTGGTTTTATTTCTACTTATTTATAAACTTGAGCAGAAAGGCTATTCTTTCTTGTCAAATAAAAGACATACTATGAATTTCAATTATCTATCAAATGTCCATCTACCTACTCTATGACGCTTTCATATATATTTTCATATATACTAGTTTAAGATGGTTAAGAATCACTTTCAAAACTTCAAGAATGTGGCATAGCGAAATGTTCAGGACTAGCTCGATGGTAGATGTTCAGGATATAAATGTAATTTTATCACTTATAGTCATCATTAGCGCGGAATATGACATTATACTTCGTTCCATCATCATATTCCATTTGAAAAAATGATGCAAGAGCACCTATGTTTTGTGCCAATGGCACTCCAAAAGACTGGACCCCGGAACATCTATACTTCCGTTGCCATCTCGTTCGCTGTGCATTATTTCAAAGGCTTCTATTCTGGTTTGAAGAAAAAAGAAATATTTAAAATAGATCTACTTCAGCTGTGAAGAAATTTCCTAACATTTTTCAATATTGAAAATATTGATTTGGTTTAATAATTTGTGGATTGTTTTGAAATATTCATTTTTGTAGCTATGTCATTTAATCACCAGTGAATTAAAAATTCGGCAAAGGAATTTTCCCCCTAGATTCTTCCTTCAATGAAAGCGATTACTAAATCTATTAAATTTGAATTCCATCATATTTCAATATCGCTTCTTCAGTGAAGTGTTTTATTTCGACATTTCGAAGATTTTCGCTCTTATTTTTAAACCTGGCAATATATCTAAACACTAAAAGGAAGGTGGTGAGTATGTTTAGGAGTAATTTTTTTTTGTAAATAAGAGCTCGTTCGATTACCAAATAATTTTATAGTATAAAAATGCTTTAGGTAGGAAGACAACCTATTGTAGTGGTTCTCATGATAAAACTTCGGAAAATTTTCTTCAGTACTTTACAGATCATGATCCATAGAATCCAAAATAACCCTTCGTTCAAAAGTTTATATTATGTTATATGCGCATAACGCTTTGCCCATGTTATCTTGTGAACAGAATAACTAAAGTAATTTTGTTTGGATTTTGATTGGCATGGAATATATTGTTAGAAATGTAAAAAATCTTGGACGAATTCGTAAATGACCCATGTAGCTCAAAGAAGGTGGAAATGGGGGGGGGTGAAATTTTCATTTCGCTATAACTTTCTTAATATTGAAGATAGACAAATAAATCCTATTAACCGAATTAGCACCTTATTAAGACGAACAACTTTTGTATTTCAAATTTTTCGATAACTGCAATATCTTAGAAGTTAGGAGCTGAAAAATGATTTTCAAGCCCTGCGGTTTCTAACAATTTATGTTGCCAGATAGTAACTTAGTTATAAAGGAATCTACCTTTGTCTTCCAACTTGCCGAGAGGAATTTTTTTCTTTCAATAACTATTTCAATCAATACAGTTTCTTGATTTATGCCAGTTTAGAACATTTTAATTTTTGTTACTTTGGACTTGCTACCATTTTTTGTCTATCTTCCTAAGTCATCTTAAAAAATTGTTTTTATTTAAACCCCTATTTCAATAATGGCAATTGTAAGACTGCTTTAAATTTGAATGATACTCTTCCATCATTTTGACACAAGTTACTTGTTTTGATCTCGCTTTTTGAGTCTCCTCGGAAATATTGTATCTCAACACGTTTTTCAATCAAAATCAATTTCTAGAATTGAATCAGATTTAAACATCATTATATAATTTTAGACTTTTTACCTTTTTCCACCTCGTTTTCTGATCCTCCTTGAAAATATTCCTTCGTGATCGAGTGCAGCGTTGGCTCTCCAAGATAAAATTGTAGGGGCTCGATTTTTCTCAGCATCTCTAAGGGAGCCTCCATATAAGGACATGTTTCGTCCGAAAACCATTTAATTTCGGCTTCGGCATCTGTGGTTGTCACTAAGAATGTAAAATCAATTAGCAAAACCAGTATGAAATCAGCGGGAGTGTTTTCCAATATACTTTTTCACATAATTTGTATTTAACATCGCCATACAGGAGAAGAATCAAACCTGCAGTTTATAACACTTTCTGTTGAATGACAAGGTTCGAAATACGATACAGATCAAATAGGAAATTCGCATGGTGAATTTCGTTCCTCTAATTTTGCAGCAATTTTAAGATATCGCATTCATATGCAATCGAATAGGTCGATAAAAAAAACTATCAACGGATCTCATTTTTGAGCGGTTTTTGTCAGCTAGTTTTATAAATAAAACTAGCTGATCCAGCAAACATTGTTCTGCCATATAAATTATTTCTAGTGAATATTTTGGTTATTAATTAAAAAATAACGAATATATTGTAAGCGTTTGGGGATTGCATCTATGACAGAAAGAGGAATGGCGTGCTGTAAACGATGAAAAACAAAAAAACACAACCATTCATTTTCTCAATGCAATGTATTTCATTAACGTAACGAACATATACATTGTTTGATCTCTTAAAAGTTAAACGTATAGTGAAAAAAGTAATATACTATATTATTATCCTGAAGTATAAAAATGAAACAAAGAAAATCAATATTCATTTCGAAGAGCAATTGAGTGTATGATATTTTTTAACAATCCGTCTTTAGCCAACACAAATAAGCTCGATGGTTTGCCAATACTAGAACTTGCCACGTAAAATTGTCCGTGTGAAAAACATAGCGTGCCCAAATCTAAGCCGCAAATAGACATCGTTTGGTCTTGCGACTTATTGATTGTCATTGAAAATGCCAATCTAATTGGAAATCTAACGCATTTGAATTCAGTTGTCACGTCTGTGAGAATCATTAGAATTCGTGGCAGCAAAACAATTTCGGCTTGTAATTTGCCATTCAAAATGGTGGCTTCGATAACGTTTTTCATCAATTTCTTAATGACCAATCGCGTGCCAATGCACATCCGTGTTGGGTTCGAATTCCGAAGTAAAATAATAGGAGATCCAACTTTCAGTAGTAGAAGTTATCGTGACATGTCTGGCAAATCCAGTGAGTTCAAAAACTCTGCTGGATAATTTGCAGCTTCGTTAGCATCGCAAACTGTATCGATCGATTTGTATGATATCAAATCCTGGAAACGATTGCTGTATCTTGAAGTTTAAATCGTCGACGTCCCCATTTTTTGCTGCCAAAGTGGCTCTTTCTACCAGCCACGCATGATTTATGTATTTTGTGCGTACATGGGGAAATATGCGGTCAATGACAGCATTTTGCGAATCAACGATAGTGCAGAAATTAGTTGGCAATCTTATGCATCCAATATTTTCATAGACAGCAACTTTTCCATCGCCGATGTATAACAATTGGTCCGAGAATGTGTCAGCAGATGGATCTTGTAGCATTTGGACGCGCATGTTTATATTTAGCTGGTCTTGTTCAACATTACGCCACAGTGGCGATGATTTCAAGCAAGCGTTGATCTCATCAGCGTACGTTGAACGTGGAATGTCGGGATAGGAACACCCTAATTACCTAGCGTTATGAAATACATTTTACGACCTATTCTCATACCTACCAAATACACATAAAAATTTCATAAAAATCAGCCGAGCCGTGTCGGAGAAGTACGAACACAAACACTGTGACACGAGATTTTTATATATTAGATTTTTACTGTCCCAGCTCTATAGAATTTGATTTATCGTATTCACAAGTACACGAACAAATGACGTAGACTGGCAGATTTCCATTTAAAATTTATTTCAAAATTAAATACAAATCAACATATTTCGTATGAAGACTACATATCAAGTTTGATGCTCCATTTTCTCGTATTCGAAAATTCAAATTCGAGAATTTGAAGAATCGCCATGTTTTAGACCTCCCTGAGTTCGAAAAAAACATATTTGGAAAATGTCCGCCTGTCTGTCTGTATGCCTGTGACAAAGATAACCCAAAGAAGCTTTGAGCTAGATGGCTGAAATATGATATGCAGTCTTTACACCAAATTTTCAGATTTTTATCAAATTTCAGAGAAAGTTGGTCTGTCCGGCTGTTCGAATATAAGTTAACACGATAATTACAAAACTTTGAAAGCTAGATTGATAAAATTCGGTACACAAATTTAAAATCAATAGCATAGTGAGCGTTTGTTGAGTCAGCGACGAATTAGTTGGATCAGTCCAACGAAGCATAAGCATTGAGTGAAGTTCAAGCGATTGGTGTATTAAAAATTGAGTCGAGAGCAGAGTCTTGGTAGAAAGTATTGAAGCTCCATTGAATCATGTGTTCAGTAACAGTTATATAGTAGTGGGCCGGCACTTGGGTATGGCAAAATTGAGGAGACAGTAGAAAAATTGCAGGCGTTTGGAGAGGCCTTAGAGAATAGTTACATAGATCCTTTCTTCCTGCTGAGTTCTGCCTGGCTGCTTTGTGTGCTGTTGCGGTTGTTTACAACCGATTGCTACTTGTGGCCTACTGTTTGTTCTAAATTGGCTGCTTTGTATTATTTGTGTGTGTCTCGGCTGTTTTTTGTCGTTATTTTTTATTGAGTCTTGTTCGCCGTTTCACTATACACCCACTACAGCGAAACCGTTGATTTTAGCAAACTTTTTCATAACAATACGTTTTCTTTATTTAGCCCTTGTGATTCCAGATTACCTGGCATGCGCGTTTGTATACAATACTATAGAAACAGATGCTTAGTTTCATAAATATTTTAATAATCAGGTGAATGTAATGAAAAATGTAGAAACCTGCCGAATTATACCTGATAAAATATTAATAGTGCCTTAATATTTATCGCTCATAAAAATTTTATTTTTTAACTAGCTTATTAGCAACTCCTCTCACTCAAGCTATCTTTGGCAACTACCTAGTCTATCTAGAAGAAATTCTGCTGCTTAGTTTTTGCCGTATTGACAATAATAAGTATTAAAGTTTCAGTCTTATTCGCATATTATTTTAGGAGACATATCAAGTATAAAGGAAATATTTATGAACTAAATTCGTTGCTAAATATATGATCAAAGGGCCATTCTATATATAATGTTGAAATGTCAAATGAAATTGTCAAAATACCTTAATCATAAATTGACAACTCGGACCCGCCCTAAGGCAAAAGAAAAAACCTGAATGACCAGACCACTGTGACAGTAACACTGGCGGGAACTGTGGTTGAGTCCTAAGTGCCACAACCGGCCACGGTACAACCCTTTCCGTGGAAAGTACGCCCACTCATCGAAAAGAGGTAGCCAAACCCCACCATTTCTATATCTGTCAGGGTGGCGAGAACCAACTATCATAACGCAAATTTCTCATCCTCATTTTTAAAATGCCCACCAGGTGGGAAGTTAAAATATCTTAAGTTCTAAGATTGAAATCATTTATAAGCTTTTATTATAAAATTCAATTTAAAATATTCTATTGAAATCTCAGATTATTTATTTTCGCAAAGATACTTACTGAGTCCAACGGAAAATATGCACCTCTGAACATCAAAAGGATAATCTTCGAATTTCATCAAGCAGCTTACTTTCAAGGATAATCTGAAACGAAATTTTGGAAAATTCGTTAGTTTAAGATTTCCAGAACTGAAATTACAGGAACAATTTATACAAAAAGTTTATATCCTTATATAGAACTTGAAGCATGGCAAACTATAAGTTATCATCCAAGTTTATTAAGGTATCAGGTATCTTTTATTAGTAAGATATTGGCATTGAAATGTAATATCTTGTAAATCATTAGTAAAAAAAGATTAATTCAGAAAATCAGCTTAACAGAAGGAATGCACTTACCAGGGACGAATTATCAAAAATACAGATTACACAGCTGCCTAGAACAATAAAAAGGCCTGAGAGGAATATTTATTTCATTTTATACTTCTATTTTATTTACAAGGTCCTCAAGTCTCAAATGTATTCAAACTAAATTGAAATACCATTTAAATTTAAAATATGATTCTTATGATGGTTTATTTTTTTTATTTTTCATTCATTTTATTTTTCATGCCTTCAAATTCAGATAAGCCCAAGGTAATCAATTCAAAATATTTTGCAGTTGGCTGACTGACATTCAAGTATTTAAATAATTTTGAAGTTTTTCTTTTATATTTTATTTAAAATTACTTTTCAATTATTTTTTTGAATAATTTTTAAACCAACTTTTTAGAGAATGACCGATAATTAAATGCTTTGTTTATTAGTTTATTGTAATATTTGTTACTTAAAAAAGAGTTTGTGTAGATATTAAACTAAAATCAATAAATAAAAGCTAATAATAGATTGGACTTTAAGGACAAGAATGGGATATCGAAGGTTGCATTGGCTAAAGATCTATAGAGGATATAAACCATATCTAGTCATTACAGTCATATAATAAACTCTTTTCCATATATTAACCAATTCCAAACTATAACTTGTCTTGGACTGCGTTATCACCTAAATTTTTTTCCTAAAATGTCAGAGATGAACTAAACTGCTGCAGCCTCCAACATTCAAATATTTATGAATCCTCTAAAAGCGTTAGATATTTATGCTTTCATATTTTGATTTTTTGATCCTTACATTTCATCTCAACATCGATTACTATTTCATTAATAATAATATTTGAGATTTATAATTAATCTTAATTATAATAGCAATCGCTTAATTATTATTAATGAGTGCAATAATTTAATTATGCCTTTTTTTTACTTCCTCGTATACGTAGTATAGAAAAAATATAGTTATCGTCAAAACATTCGAACTCGAAATTTTGACGAATCTCCACGTTTTAGTCCTCCCTCAGTTCGAAAAGCACATTTTTGAAACTATCCGTCTGTCTGTCGGTGACAGAGATCACTCAAAAACGCTTTGATCTAAATGGTTGGAATTTGGTATACAGTCTTTACATTAATTTGCAGGTTTCTTTCAAATTTTGACTAAAATCTGTTCAGAGGAAGTCAGTCTGTCCGCCTGTTCGAATATAAGTTAACGTGATAATTACAAAACGAAAAAAGCTAGATGATTGAAATTCGGCACACACATTTACAATCTACAGAACCTATCAAATTTTGAGCCAAATGCAACTACGGGGTGACCGTCTGTCACCCTGTACTTTCAGAAATATGTAAACACAGTAATTCAAAAACGTACTGAGTTGTATATATCAAACTTGGTATGGTGTTTATGACTATAAGGGCAATTTTCTATCACTGTTTTTTCAATCAGTTGAAGAAAATATATCTAAAACACAAATACGATTTTGGGACACTATTAACACATGCCATTCTAATACTAATGATACTATTAATCGCCAAATAATTCGCCAAGTTTGACACGATTGATTCAGTAAAAATGCTAAATTCAAGAGACAAGAGTTAATATTTCGTAATTTTTGTACGCCATTTCATTGTAAGGCGTTCTCTGGCATGACACATTTATTAGAGAGTATGCGAGAAAATTTTATGCTGCCTCTCCCGCTGGTTTAATACTAAGCTTACGTTATTAGTTACTGTACCTTTTATTATAAATCTGCTCTTTTTCTTTAATATCACTTATTAATGATTTTTTTAATTTTGTTTTACATTCGATCAAACGTCTAAACATATTGAATTAAAATTTCCTTATATCATGTGTATCTTCATATTTAACTTAATGTTTATTTAAATGTTGAAAATGAAAATCTGAAAACATATTTTCTTTTGGCGGTTGTAACATTTAATTCGTTTTTGCGAAAGAAAAAAACAATGGAGGAGGATCAATTTTGGTGCCATTTTCAGTATTTATATCTTTTTTAATCAGCTTACGTTTTCCTGCTTACTCAAAAGACAAAATTTCTGATTCGTGATAAGCACTCACGAAAATATCTAATCATATAAAATACACAAATAGTTAGAACCGTTTGCATAACTTTTTAAATTTTTGCTTTAAACAAAATGAAATGAACTGCATGCATTTGCATAGTTAATGCCTCTTCGTTTTCGAATTTATATAATAAAGCATACAGTGATTGTTTAATATTCGGCATTATTTATTCTGTTGACCTTATTTTAGCATGACTTCATCATTTTGCTGGGAGATTTAAAGACGTAGCGATCATTAAAAATGCACACAGATAACTGTTCTTTTGTTTCTTTTTACTTGCTAGTATATTATAAGAAAACATCGCAATCTTAAAAAGTTCCATTAATCTTTTATTTTTAATTTAAATTTTCCGTCTATAAATTGTCTGTCTATGCATTCAGTGATTTAAACACTTCCTGACAAAAAATACTTGTGACGAATACTTGGGAAAATACTAGCTAAAGGAATGAAATGTTGTCCTTTATGCTATAACTGTACATTTGTATCACATTTTGGACAAGAACCGTCTCCAGGAAGTCCATCCTTGGGCATCTGAATACCGTTTGGTTTAGACAATGGATATATATATGTTTCCTTTTCAGACAAAACAGTTTAGTCATGTGGGTTTGCTATTTCACCTCATTGAAACTATTTAGTTCACAGGGGAACACATACAATTGTATATTTGTATCACATTTTGGATAGAAACCGTCTCCTAAAAATCTTTCTGTGTGCATCTGAATACAGTTTAGTTTAGACAAAGAATACATATGTTTCTTTCCCAAACAAAATAATTTGTCAAGATTTTTGCGCTGAGTTATTTCACGTCATCTAAACTATTTAGTCTATTTAGTCGACAGGGAAACGCATACGTATACTTGTATATCTGTATCACTTTTTGGACAAAAACCGTCTCCAGGAAATCCGTCCATGTGCATCTGGATACAATGGTTTAGACAAAGGACACATACGTTTCCTTTTCAGACAAAACAGTTTAATCAAGACATGTGCGCTGGCTATTTCACCTCATCTAAATTATTTAGTCGACAGGGCAACACGTACATAATTGTATATTTATATCACGTTTTGCTAAAAGAAAAAAAAAAAGAAGAAAAAAACGTCTCCAGGAAATCCATCCGTGGGCATCTGGATACAATTTGGTTTAGACAAAGAACACATACGTTTCCTTTTCAGACAAAACAGTTTAGTCAAGGCGTGTGTGCTGGCTATTTCACCTCATCTAAATTATTTAATCGACAGGGCAACACAAACACAATTGTATATTTATATCACATTTTGTACAAAAATCCGCCTCCGGGAAGTTCTTTCGCGTGCATCTGTATAGAGTTTGGCTTAGACAAGGATACATACGTTTTATTTGCAGACAAAGCAATTTAGTCTTCACAGATATGTGCGCTGCGCTATTTCATGGCATCTAAACTATTTAGTCGACATGAGAGCGCATATATAATTGTATTCTGATGATGATTAGGTGTGTGCCAAAAGTGGTGTTACACCGGTAAAAGCTCATAAATAAAATTTTAAAAAATAGAATTTAAATAGCTATCAAAGGACTAGCTATTCAAATTTTTTTTTCATAATCTTGTGTACTAGAAGCTAAAAACAGCCAAAAGAAAAAAAGAGTAGGCATAAAAAAGAAAAGGCGGAGAGGTCTAAATAGCCCAAGCAGAAAAGCCTACATAATATTCCAACAGCATCATTGAAACATAATTTGTAAATAATAAAATTTACCGAAGATAGGCAATTTAAATTTAGAAGAAAAAATTAAAATAAAAATAAATATAAATAAACAAAAAATATAAATAAACATATGAAAAAATAAGTAAATGAAAAAATAAACAAACAGAAAAATAAATATATACAATGGCTCAGTCTAAGGTAGATTCCATGAATCAGGAACAAAAGGCCTGATAGAGTTTTTTTGCATTTTTTTTCCTTGTACTCACTAGATACTGTCCACTTTTAACAGTGCTTGACCAAACCAGGATAAATTATTGTTCAATTTGGAAAATTCTGTTTTCATTATGATATAGGAAATCCAAAATATTTTGAGCTTCTAAAATCAATTTATTATTTAATAGAATTTGGGAAATATTTAGTTGAGGTTTAATAAGTTTTCTCAAATGATGAAGAATAGGGCAATGGAAAATATAGTGTGGAATGTCATCATAATCATTACCACATCTACAACTACAATTTCTCAAACTGAATCTTTTAAGATAATGCGGGCAAAGTCCATGGTTTGTAGTTAATTGGGCTAAATATTTATTGTCAATGCATCTATTTCTTTTTACCTGAGAAAAGATACGGAAAGTAAAGCGGCCTTTTTCATTATTTTCCCATCTTAATTGCCATTCATCGATGAGAATTTTACGAAGACGAGTTTTTATTGTTCTTTCAGATTCTCCCAGGTGATAGTCAATTGCAGGTTTAAGTGAAGCAGCTTTGGCAGCTAGATGGGCTAGTTCATTACCTTTGATGCCAATGTGGGCTTTAACCAAGTAAAATGAAATATTACAATCTGCCAGATTTTTAACATCTTCTACTGAATTATTTTTGGGGTTGAATGTTTGAAGAGCCTTTAAAACACCAAGGCTGTCCATGAATAAATTATAATGCAAATATGGTTTATTATAATTTTTCCAATTTAAAGCTTGCCATATTGCAAAAAGTTCTTCTTGAAAAATTGATTTTCAAGCCTGTATTGAAATTCTTCAATTTTATCTTCGCCCTCAAAAACACAAAAAGTCGCACCAACTTGTTCATTCATTTTCGAACCATCTGTATAGATGGAATGCGGAGCTGTCACTGCAGAAACAACCCACTGTATCTTTTCAATCTTACTGGGGTGAACCCATCTATTTTCATAACTAATCGTTTTAGAGCTCTGAACTGTTTGGCTAAAAATATTGATGTCTTTATGGTGATTTTTTATCCAATACCAAGCGGTTTCAATATCACATATCAGATCAACTGGTTCAAGTCCACTAATTATTTGTAGAGCTGTTGTAGATATTGTACGAAAAGCCCCCGTTATTGCTAACAGTGCTTTGTGTTGCACACTATCGATCTTTTGCCATTGACTATTAGTGCCCTTCCACCAGGCTGCAACTGCATATACTAAAATTCTTTCCAAGGCTCTTTTGTATAAAATTTTGACAATTTTTCGACATAATTGAATATTTATATTACATTTTGTACCAAGAAAAACGTCTCCAGAAATTTAAATACTGTTCCGCGTGTGTCTGAATACTGTTTGATTTAGGCAAGGGATACAAACATTTCTTTTTAAAAATAAAAGAATTTAGTGCGCTGCTCTGATATAGAACTTTTTCACCTCATCTAAACTGCTTAATAGACATGGGAAAGCATGCATGTGATTTTCAATACTTTTAACTATAAATCAGAGTAGTATATTATCGGAAAATATATAAGATACGGTGTGAAACATTTTTAACTTTCAAAGTGTAAACAAAGAGTTTGGGTTCTGCACGAGAAAATCAGTGGAATAATTATGAAAACTAAAAGATCAATGCTAGACAAAAAATTTAAATATTTATGTGACACACATGAAGCAATTCTCGCCATTTTAAATATAGAATCAGTTACTTATTCTGCAGAAAAGAAAATAATTACAGCGTGAAGAAATGAATCAAAAGCAAGACTAAATCGTAAGATAACGTGCAATTAGATATCCAACTGCCTGACATCGCGTGATATCGTATGATTTTAGCTTCGCGTGATTTGGATTCATTCCGTATATATTTGAAAGAATATTTGTCGGATTCAGTAATGCGAAATTATTATAAGCCAATATTGGTGAATGTTTCATAAATTAGTAGCAACATGCAATTCGTTTAGTGCATGCCATTCATTTTAATCACACCTATCAACAGAAAATTGTCACTTTCTTTTATACTAAGTATAAAAAGAGATAGTAATGTAAACATCAAAAAAATTTTGACAAATCCCACAATTTAGACCTTTAAGAGTCCAAAAAACACATTTTTGGAATTATGTTCATCTGTCTGTGAATACAATGATTCAAAAACTCTTGATATAGACAGGTGGAATTTGGTATATAGACTTGACACCAAATTTGATTAATTTTATCAAAATAAATTTGATAAAATTATCAAAATCAATTTGATTAATTTTATCAAATTTCGAACAAAATACCTTCAAAAGAAGTATGTGTGTCCAGCTGTCTGAATACAAATAGACTTGGCAAAAACAAAAACGTACAGAGCAGAATAGATGAAATCTAGTACGCATGTTTACTATATAAAATGTCGATCTACATCACATTTTAGGTTTTAAAATGTAGATCTGTTTCAAAGTTGACGGTCTATCTATGTTTCATATGCATATAAACGATAACATTCAAAAATGCAATAACTTACATATATGAAATTTGGTTCATAATTTTAACGTCTAAAGTGAACATTTCCATCTTGAAAGAAATCTCTCAAAAATATCAAACATCTTTCGGCTTGTACTTTTATATTCATGTACATGTAATAACTACAAAACACAACTACTTTAATGAATAAAAATTAATATGTAATCTTGCGGTTACCATTATAAATCTTCGTCATATTTTAGTTTTAAACGATCGGAAAACAAGACGTCCAATGTATGCATTCAGTTTTCGGATATTATCACATTACAGGGATTAAACACATAACAGGGATTAACCTATTAAGAACGTACTCTAAATTCAGTAAAGATGCTATACTCATGTCAGAGATTACATTTTGTTACACTGTTCACCAGCACCATCCACTATGTATGACCTTACTTAAAGAGTAAACTTTTAGCGGGAATGTAACACCTTTATTAGAGAGTATGTGTGAAAGTTTTGAAGAAGTTCCTCCAACTAGTTTTGATTGTGTAATATACCCCTCGGCAATGCTAAAGAGTTAAAAAGCAACCCTTTTTTATGTTACTTCCTAACTGCTTGCTAAGTTTATAAATAAAAAAGATTTTAATTTTATGTATTTCAGTAGCATTTCAGTAAAAGTTGAAATTCAAGATCGTTTATGGCAGTAGAAAAAACATTAAAAAATTTCGACTCTTATATGATAGCCAAAAGGGAAATAATGACCCTTAGTACAATTAAACATTCAGGGAAATCATGGAAAAATCTGTTGTTATTTTTAATTTTAAAAAATAATATAGTTTTAAAAATGACATCTCACGGGATACTTCCAAAAATATCATAACACAAAATTAAATTTCACGCCGTTTCGAAAGTTAAAAAATTGCTTTTTTTATGATACCAGTTTAATATTTAAGCAATTCACAAGACAGATAAAAAAAATTGAGGCCACAAAATCGCGAAATTTAGAAGATAGACGAATAAGACACTTAAGTTATTAATAATGCCATGATGCTATAAGGTTGTTTACATTAGAAAGGTTCATGCACACAATAAGTAGAACTCAAGAAAGACAATTAAAATAACACGGCTTAAATGTTAGACAGTTTGGTAGAATCATGGACATGAAGTTATATCTAAATGATTTATCTGAAATCAAATATATCCAATATTCCCGGCGAGCCAGCTAGTTAAGGAAAAAAAAAAGTGGAAATATAATGCCAAAAAGGTACCATGATAGTAGTACTATAACAGCACTATGATGTCATGTGAATTGATTCTATTGGGATACACAATGAAAAGAACAGATATAAGGCTATTAAAATTTCACGGCTTTGATATCTGTTTTAATTTGATGCTTAATATATTTAGCTACACATAGGACATTTAAATGAAAGTTAAAATTATCTACTTTCCTGGCGAACCAGCTGTTCGCCGAAGGCAGCTATTTATTGAATAAATACTTATTATTTTTCACGTAGCATTAATTGAGGCATAAATTTAGAAAGATTCTCACATAATCTAATTATGGCTCAAATTCATGGAATTTATCCCTAGGTACTTATTGCTTCAGAATCAGAACTCTTATACTCATATTTCTCAAAGCATGACTAAAAACGCATAAAAATGATAATAATATTGAATAATCGAACAAACACATATTCAAGATGATATCTGTTACTCTAGAATTATGATCGCACAATAAAATCAAAGATATATTGAAGAATTACGAGTTCTTAAGATCGTATTATAAGAATTATAAAAGCGAAAAATATCAACACATTAAATAGTTATTTTCTTCTCTATCCTTCAACTAGTAAAATAACGTATGTCTTTGAATGTTATTTCAAACTAATAATTTTGTATTATATTTAACTCAAGTTTCATCTAAAGTTTTAAAGTTATATATTTTTCCCTGAAATAAATTAATTCAATAAACATGTCGGAAACCTTTCTGTTCGATAAAAATATCCGTCTTTGTTGATTTTGAAGCCAAGATGGAAACTGGAAAATGACGGTGAAGGTTTCGTTCTCTCAAAATAAATGTCCGGAATCCAGAAGTATTTTGTACATTCGTCGTTGAATGTTGCAAAAACACTTTTGTTCAGTCTGGTGTCGTTCCATGCTGTGTGGAGATATATGTGTAATCGAAAATCCTAAAAAATACAATTAAACTATATATTATAAAGTGTACAAAACATCAAAAAGTATAGAAATACCTTTTTTTACTCTTTAGATAAAAAATATATAATAAGAATATATAATATAATATAAAATACATAATACAATGTACAGAATATCAAAAAAATATGAAAATCCTTTTTTTCTCTTTAGATGGGAAAATATATAATATAAAATACATAATAACGAGTACAAAATATCAAAAAGTATGAAAACTTCTTTTTATTTTTTAGATAACAAGAGGTTAAAATATTAAAATGCCTTTTTATATATATGAAATATGTCAAGAAATATCAGTAAAAGACAGCAAACCTCTTATTGGACATGGCTTTAAATTTGATAGGTGTCTATATTGTAGATGTATGTGTATGCTAAATTTTATCCATCTAGCTCTCTTCATTCTGTAATTATCATCTTAACTTATATTCGAACAAGTGGACTGACAGACTTCTTGTGAACCGATTTTGCTCAAAATTTGATGGTGTCTATATAATAGATGTTAAATATATATATCAAATTTTATCTATTTAACTCTCTTTATTCTATACTTATCATGTTAACTTATAGTCGAACAGCTGGACAGACAGACTTCCTGTGAACGGATTTTGCTCAAAATTTGATAGAAATCTATAAATTAGGTGAAAAGACCATATACTAAATTTCATCTATCTAGCTCAAAGCGTTTTTGAGTTATCTTTGTAACAGGCAGACAGATAGAAAGACGGAAATTTTCCGAGAATGCATTTTTCGAACTAGTAAGATCAGAAATAGTATTTTTCAGTGAGATCAAAAATGTGGAGACTCATCAAGATCTCGAGTTCGAATTTTTTGACGATTACTAAACTTTTTCTATACCGTGTATACGAGAAAGTGAAAATCGTTCATACACTATGCAGCTACCATACAGAAACTTTTTTTCTTGCTAATCATGAGTGATTACTCATAAGCTTCCTTTTCTTACTTTTAATTTATTATTTGAATATTTCGATATTTTTTATAATATTGTCAAATTATATGTACACTTGTACGTATTTCTTATGATAAAATAAATTATTGTTTGCAATTCCAGCTGTATAAAGAAACATTTTTTTGCCATTTTGGTATTTTTTTTAATTTCAATTTATTATTTGAATATCTCGATATTTTTTATAATATTAATAAATAACATGTACTTTATTGTTGTATCAATTTATTATGTACTTTTCATTTTCTTCTCAAAGGAATTCTTGTGGCAAAATAAACCTTTCATTTACGATCATAGCTCTGTGCGAAAAATTTATTTACCCACTGTATATATATATATATATATATATATATATGGTTTGTTTATCTGTTTTATGTAATGGTTTGTTTCATGGTTGTTTTAGCCAGATGATCAAATAAGAGAAGTGTTAATACAATTAGTATACTTGCATGTCTTTGCTTTTATTCATTTTCATTTCCTTCACAAGGATTTCGTGTGGCAAAATAAACCTTTATTTACTATCATAGCTATGTGTATATATATATATATATATATTGTTTTAGTCAGGTGATCAAATAAGAGAAGTGTTAAAGCAAATAGTACATTTGAATGTCTGCCAATAATCGACAAACTAAACACAAAAAGCACTATACTTTGCAAGTAACCGAAAAAAATCAATTAAGTAGCACACCAACTATGTCTAGTCAGACAAACATTATTTTGACGAAGGAAAAGTAAAGTGTTTCTCCATTCCTCAGTCATTAAATCTTTTAATTAAAGTTAGGATTTGAAACCCTTGTCCTTTTCGACGGCACTGTTTCTTGTTTTATTATTATTATTATTATTTTATTTTTCTATTTCTTGTTCCATCAATTACCAATCTTTCAAGAAATAAGTACAGGAAAGGAGAGTAAACAATCCATGAGATGATTAGGGGCCTCAAAAGTTAGTTATGATTGAAAAATGAATCTTTGATGGCCTTTTGTTATGAAAGCTCCATCAGCCGATACAATGAGGAACAAAAATCGGCAGATGCTTTGTAAAGATATATATTACTTCATACAATTTTCGTGTCAGACAAAATCTTCAATGTAGGAAGAATGGATGTATTTTAATATTTAGAATTTATTATTTGTCCGTTTTTAATTTGTCCTAAACAATAAGGATTCCGAGAACCAAAGAAACATTTCACTGATTTTGATTTCTAGTATCCTCTTAAATGAGTTTTTATCTTTCAACTTGCTATGGTTATCGAATCTGAAAGCTAATACTGCTTCTGCCAAAGCATAATGAAGAATTTTCATGCTACATTTCCCGCTCTATAGATTTATCTATTTCGATTCCTTCGCTTGGTTAGAGGTTACATGTCCGCACGCCCAACTAAGTTTTCTTTATTCTAAAAGCATAGCAATTAAAATAGTACGAACAAAGCAAGAAATGTGGAAATTTATTTTGCAAAGAAAGGCGAAAAACAAATAGTCGAATTTTTGCATGTTTTAAATGTGACTTTGTGTGTATTTTTATTTTTTTTTTCTTCGTTCCTTGAATTTCCTGTTAGCATAATGTTAAAAAAAATCGTCGATAATTCAAACTGATTTCAATAATTCAAGTTTCAAATTTAAAGTTATGGAAATAATAATTTTTATTTCTGAATTGTTTTCGTTTACTATGAATGGAAAATATTTATTTATTGAAACCATTATGTTAAAATTTCTAAAAAAAAACTGTTATGGATATTGTTATAATAATTACCGTAGATTAGAATAAATCTATTAATTATTGATATATTAATATTTACAATTTTTGGTTTAAAATATGTTATTTTCTCTTGTTGTACTCATTTTTACATATATTTTTTATGAATTTAATTATAAATTCGAATATTTATTGTACATCCAATAGCTTCGAATGGGTCTACAATAAATATTAGAATTGATTAGGTCCCATTGTTTGTTTTTTCAAAAACTGGATCAATTATATTTCATTATGGATGAAGTATAAAATACTGGTTCAAAAACATATACTAACCATGTTTTCTTCATTCATTTCATCAATATCTACGATCGATATTTTTATATAAACTGGAACAGGTTTCCCTGGTAAAAAAAAAAAAAAAAGATATTTGTTAATTTTTCTTTTTCAGATGTCTAGAAGGCGTACACATAAAAATATTATCTCTTGTAAATTCATGTTTATTTAATGATTAAAATGTACGATCGAATCAATTTCTATAAAACTCTAATCAGCGTCATTAAATAAAGCAGATTAGTGATATTTTGATATATCTTTAGTATAAATTCTTTCCATATCTTAAAATACCTTGCCTTATGTTAAATGCTTCCCTTCATGCCTTTTTATACATTCATGCTTATTTAGCAATCTTCAAACGTGCAAAAATGCTTAGCACGGGTACACAAGTACTCAAGTCCATTTCAATCATTCCAAACACACTTCATAAATTTATTTTTTTAATCCGAAGTTCATTTTACAGGTTGATGAAATGCAATTCGAATATAATGAGTACGATTTCTCTCACAAATGCATGAGAGAAGTTGCACGCATCTGCTAGATAGCATGTTACTTTTGGTCCTGTGAGTAAATTGTATTAAGTAATAATATAAATAAAATGAAAAAAATCTGTTTAAATGAACTATTTGGAGCAATTTTATCGAAGAAAATGTAATTCTTTGTTTCAGTTTTCTGTTTACAAACACTGAAATGCTTTAAAGTTTAACCTTTTTCGAATCAATAATTAGCTTTAAATGTTATTGTGATAAAGTCCATTAATCTTTTAATTGTTTTAATTCATAAGGCTTTTAATTGATATTACCCATGATTCTTTTAGATGATATAGACCATTATTCATATAGTTAAAATTGCCCATCATTCTTTTAATTGATATAAACCCTTAATACTTTGACTGTTATAATCCATCATTCTTTTAATTGATTTTACCTATTATTCTGGGTTAATTGATATAATTGATAATCATTTATGTGATATAGCCCTTTATTTTTAAGTGATATAATCTATTATTCTTTAAATTGATAAGGCCTATTATTGTTCTAATTGTGATATAACCCATTGTTCTTTTAATTGATATAACCAATTATTCTTTTAATTGATATAACGCATTATTCTTTTAATTGATATAAAAAATTATTCTTTTAATTGATACGGCCCATTTTTCTTTTAATTGTGATATAACCTATTGTCCTGACGAAAATTAAATTAAAATAAATTTTTTCTTTACTGGGTTTTATTATTTTTTTTGTAAATATTTTTCATATCTCTTGCTATTTTTTTTTTGTTGTTGTTCCTTTATCATATTTTTTTTATATTTTAAAATAAACTTCTGTTACTATATAAGCACTATAAAACTTTGTAAAATTCATCTTATCTTTACAACGCCTATTTAAATTTTGTTCAAATTACTACCATCATCATCACTTCTTTAAGTCTATTTCCCTCCATCTTGATGAAATTCTCTCCTTACTGAGTGTCTATTAATTAGTCAAAAACAAGGGGTTGCCATAACTCTTCCAGTTTTAGAATAAATGAATATAAAGTCATGGGAACTCATAGTTCATGGCTTGGACGGGCCCCACCAGAGAAAATCCACACAAGATAATTCAATTAATCAGCTGCTGTTATCTGCTGGAGCTTGCGTTATACTTGCTATTACAAAATGTCCCAAACGTTTGGTAATGAGGTAACCTGCTAAGTTACCACTATATATACATTCCTGTTGAAGCTCTTCAATTATTGTCAATTACTCCCTTCACAAGGTGCAAATCCATTATTTAAGCATAACGAACTATTAAATATTTTACATATGCAGTTGGATTTTACATACTTAAAGCTGGAAGACAGACCCATCTATCTAGTACGTTTATCATTTCTGTTATTTCTTCTTTTGTGATTTTGGCCAATTGTGTTTTTTAACTTTTTTTAACAATTCGTATGCTAAATTTTGAATCGCACTGTAAAACTTCATTTTAATTTTCGAATCCCTCTTAGTTTAAAATATACAAAAAATAAGAAAACCAATTCAAGATTATTTTGACTTAAAACCTACACTAAATATTTATTCAAGCATTAACGTATTCTTAATATTTTATTCCACTATTCAATTTTTGAAAATTTTTAAGAATTTTTTTATAGCAAATTCAATATATAGGTAATAAAAAAGAATCCCAATTCATTTCAAATTAAAATCAACATTAAATATTTATCTTTATTCAAGCATTAATATATTCTGCATATTTTATTCAACGATTCAACTTTTGAAATTTTTTAAGAATTGTTTTTTAGAAAATTCAAAAATTGCGATTTTACCTTCATTACTTGGAGCAATAAATCTTTTGTAACTATCAGGAATGAAATCCTTGCAGTAACTGTCTCTGGGAAAAAAAATGTAAAAAGAAATCAGTTTTTCAAAAAATATATATACATCTTAGACCTAAAGATTTAACTTAAGACTCGGGTAATTCATTATTAAGTCGATTTCATCAATGATTCAGATTTTTCTCTGATCCCTGCGATTTATTATGAATGTGATTCTCTCTGTGCTCTTAACTGAAATTATTCAAAAATTGGTAATTAAAGATAATATATATATATATATTATCTTTTGCATGAATCTAGCATTTTTTATTCAATTATTCGATATATGAAATTAATCCCTGGCATGCGGTTAATACACAAATATAAAAATCTTTATATACCTAGGAAATCTTTATATACCTAGGATACCTAATATTATATACCTAGGATGTCTTTTTTTCTAACGAATGGAACCAAAATTTGATATGGAGCTACAATTGTGTTTGCAAAATTACATACCAAATTTAATTTATTTAAATTAGTTCCTTTTTATAGTTATTGTGTTTACATGCATGCGAAAATAAGACCGATAGACAGTCAACCCTTTTACAAATGTTGACAAAGAAAAATTGATATGGATCTATATTTTAGATACTAACTCTTGTGCTAAATTTTATATATATTTCTCTTTACGTTTTTGTAGTTATCGAGTTTGTACTAGTTATCGTTTTGTAGTTATCGAGTTTGTGGTACTAGGACATGCTTTCTACAGAGAGGTTCCCTCATAAAGGTTTTCTTTCAAAATGATAAATTTGGAATTGCACATATACCAAATTTCATCTGTCTAGATCAAAGCTTTTATAAATTATTATATTCACAGATAGGCAGACAAAATTTGAAAATTGAGGAGGAGATTTTGGGGGGGAGGAGGGTGTAGAGAAATCTGAAAATTTTAATTCCACAAAATCTCACGTTCGAGTGTGATGTTCAAGCAATACTTTCTTTTTGTACTACTTTGTATGCTAGAAAGTGAAAATAGAAATATATGACCTAAAAATCTAAATCTATGTTTAAGATAAAAATTTATTTACTCAATAAAAATAAAGAAATAAAAGAAATTAAAAAAATGATGCTTACGGCTAATGAATAATCTCCAATAAAAACTATTATATAAATATTGCATAATATTGAAATTTATATGTTTAATCAAAGAAAGAAATTTTATTAAAAAAACACTTACCCTAGCGTTGATGTTAAATGATGGAGATTAAAAATAAACAAAATCTTTAGAATGAAAGTCATGAAAGCGAGAAGAGAAGCAGACTTTAAAGAGATGAACACTGCAACTTCTATGTAATTTAGAAAAGTAACTACCGGAACAATAATGAAAGCGAATGCATTGTAAAACTCATTTTTGCACTCAACGCAGAAGTGTTTCCTTGGATACTTCTAAACATTAGTTTTCCACTAGGAAAAGGACTTATAATGAATGAAAATTATACGTCTTTGGAGGAATTTGTGTTTACTTCTGTCACTTTAATTTTTTTCTACTTTTGGCATTTGAATACTAATATACAATTTCAGCTTTTCTGAATACTAATATACAATAGCGGAGAAAATTTCAGAAGTCATGTATAGCTTTCTGAAAAAGTACATTTTGACACAAACACTTAGTTTGACAAATGTATTCGTATTTAGCTCATTTTGTACAAAAATGAATTAATTTGTTGTTTAAATGTGATCTCAGATTTCTATTTTAAAATGTAAAAAATGAATTAATTGTATGTAAATTTGAAAGAATATTTCTTGAAAATTATCCGGCATGACATTTTAAAAAAACATGCCTTTTTAATGTCTAAAAGTGACGTTTTCAAAACTATTGGTAAAAAGATGTCGACATCTATTCAAATGTTCCATTTTGACTTGACTTTGATTCATTTCTATTCATTTAAGTGTTTTTAAAAATTCAAATGTAATATCTTTGGTAGATCAGTTTTCTCTTAAAGGAAGTGTGATCGTAAATGCGATCGAAATAACATAAATTCAATAAATATGAAAACCACCAAACCAGCCTTTCTTTAATTTACGATTAAACTTTTAACTAATGTCAAGGGCAAATGAAAGTATCCTGTGAGCGTAGAGTGCCACTCGTTGAAAAAGGTTAATATCTTAGACAATAAACTCACTTTTAGAAGTCATATTAACAATAGTAAAAAAAATTCTAGGCTTAAGTTCACATCATTATCCCACTCATTGGCAGACGTACCCTCACCCTCCACTAAAGAATTAAATATTATTATACAAATTAATTTTAAGACCTACCCTCACTCATGCTGTTCCAATTTCGGGACTCGCTGCTAAAACCAACCGAAACAAAATTCAAGTTTTACAAAATGAAATTCTTCGTATCATTACCAATGCACCCTGGTTTATCCGGAATGATATTTTACACAGAGATCTTAAAACTCCAAAACTGGATGATTTCATCAAAGAACTTTCAAGAAAATTTTTCAGCCAACTCAAAACTCATGAAAATTCCACAATCAAGGAGCAAATTCACTACGCCCGCTGCAATGTAAAATACGCCTTCCCTTACTCTACTATAAAATTGACTTTGCCACTTAAACCTCCATAGCTTCCTCCGAAATTGAAATTGCATCTAATGAACTACTTCAGTTTTCACCTCAAAACGCTTTTAAACAATCCTTCCTCTACTCAACCGACGCATCAATGGCAGATTACTTCTGTTTTTCCTCTGCTATTTATTACCTCAAACTGAGTAGAGGTGTCTAGGCACTAAGGCTTTCCATGCATCTAATTCAAGTTGTGGGATATTTGATAGGTAATTACATCCTGATATAATAACTGTGATATATATTCAAAAGAATTATTATCAATCTCTAAATTATAACATAAATCAATAACATTTATTTGTAGTCCCGGTGTGATTATCGTATTACTGGCTATGCTCGTATTATTTACATTTGGCCCAATCATCATACTACGGGTTATGCCCGTAGTTGTAGTTTAAGTGGTTAGTATGATCTAAAATGCTTACAAGAGTTTTAAAATTTAAGTTCGTGGAACGAACAGAATTGTATTCATATTACAATAATTTTTCAACTAACATTTCCTTTCAAGAAATGTATAGACTTTGTTCAGGCGCTCATCGATCTCGAAAGATATTTACTTTCTTGTATTGCTGTTGTACTGAGCTTATTGAGCTTTAGAGAGTCGTTTTCATTCAGAATTGATGAGCAGCCGGGGTCAAAATGGTAAATGGTTCGTTGCATTTTCATCACTTCTGTTGGGATTATTTTACTTTTATTGCTGTAGTTTTACTGCTAAAGTTGCTCTTGATATAACCAGTATTTTTTTGTTTGTTTATTTATAAATTTACAAATTTTGAACATAAAGGTAGAGAAATAGCAACAGTTGGTTCAAGACTGGTAGAACAGAACATTATAAGTATTGAAAAATGTAACTAAAAAAAATTATTCCTGTGTCTTTTAACTTTTGATCGTTTGTATCTTTCTTTTGTTTAATTGTAACATTGTCTATGGAGTTGATGTACACTATTTTTTTTTTGCTGTTTATTTAATGAATTCCATTAAGAATATCAAATTAATAGTAGTTTTTATGGATTCGCTTACTTAGATACCATCTAACTTGAACAAATTTGTTCTAATAATACTATTTCTACATTTTTGTCGGATATTTAAGTTAGTTATTACTGCAAAAGCCTAAAATGGAGAGGTGAAACTTTGGAGGATTTTGTATAGAGTAAGCTATTACTATTTAATGCGAAATCGAAATATAGACGAAACACTTATTTTCTCAATTTAAAATTTCGTGCATGTAGGAGATATAGTTTTAGAGAAGAAGCACGAAATATTTTTACAGAGATTATACGGATGTTTTTTTCCATGGTAATTTAGAATCTAGTGAAACTTTTCAGCGTTTTACTTGCTGAAACCACACCATTATCTGATCATTAATGTATATGTAAGTTCAAAATTGTGAATATTTACATGGTTTGTGGTAATTTGCTTGTGGTAACTTTAAAAAAGTGATAAAATATTTATAGCACTTTCCGAAATTTAATCTACTTTGAAATGTCACGGTAATCATAATGCTGAAAGTTGGAGCAAGATATATCGCTATCTATCGTGAAAACATTAGTCATTTCAATCTTTTTTTAGAAAAAATTATTTTTAAAAAGTTTACAAAAAAAATTCTTTATAAGATCGTAAAAATTGTAATAAATTATTGCTCAGTATTATTGCTTTCGTATTTACAATTTATTGGAATGGTAGCATATTAAGTTATAAGAATAAACTCTGGTTTTGTAGTCTATAATCGGATACTTCGACCCGTCTAAAGGTACACGGATAAAACTGAACAACAATTCCCGCAACACTGGCGGGAATTGTTGTTGAGTTCTAAAGGCCATCACCGGCCACGGTACAACCCTTCCCTTGGGAAGTACGTCCCGTCATCAATGGGAGGCAACCGACCCCAACCTCTTTTTGTACCACCAGGGTGGCGAGAACCAACCACTTTACCGGAAGCTTCTCGTTCACATTTTTGAGGTGCCCCTCAGTGGGAATGGTTATGTAAATATGTACCAGTAGGCATTTTAAATGAATGCATAAAAGCGCATATACACATGCGAATTGTTCACGAATAGCTTGATCAATTGCAAAATCCTATCGGTTTTTCATCAAACACTAAGAGATTTATAGTTCAAATTTGTTGATATTCCAGAGTAGTTCATCTTTTAAGAAAATCTTCAATAAATCTGCAAGGTCAAATCTGCGTGCTAAAACGCATTTTATTTCATGCCTATTGAATTTCTTCCACTGTTTTCTATTTATTTATTCAAATTTTACTTATTAATGCAAATACAGTGCATTTGCATTTTTATATAATTTTCGTTTCGTTAACATAATTTTCGTTATTTTTCAGCGGCATTTCAATGTTGCTTTATTTACACAGGTAACAGCTCTGTTACTCAGAATATTAGCTTTCATGGTTATTACTTTATTGATTTGGAATACATAAACGTTTAAAATTTCACCTATATTGTTTTAAAATACTGTAGCATAGAAATTCAATGAAAATTGAAACTGGAATTATTATTTTCTGTAACTTTTTTCGCTTTCAGCCATTTTTACTTTAAGTGATTTGAAACTAAGTATCAGTGCATTACTATCAAATTTCAAAAGAAAAATACACCTGAGAAAAGTTTCAAAGTACCCATGTCATTAAGTATATAGAATAAAAGAAAAATATGATGATTTTTTTAAAAAAAATCAAATTAAATAGCCTTATAAAGAAACTAAATTTTAAAAAACAGTTTCTGGAAAAATATTAAAAACATCATTTAGAAATAGCTAGCTATCAGAAAACTTTAAATAACAAATTTTCTAAATAATATTCCAAATTAATGAATCTGAACAGAATATTTTTTTTCATCAAAATGTTTATAAAGTGTCCTGAATTATAATGACTACAAAATTAAAATAAAACTTAAATCCTGTAACTGTAACTCAACAAATGATCTTTGTCACTACAAAATAAGATAAATCTGAAGTTCGAGGGAGAAAATATTTCTCTACACGAAATGTAACAAATAATTTTTTTTTAATATTTATTCAACGAGCTTCAGTTGAGAAACTAGTTTTGAAATTTCATAGTATCAAATTGTAAGTAAACGAAAATTTACTTTGGTTAAAGTTACAGAGAAAACGAACTTTTAGAAATGCGGCTTTAACAATAAAAAAACATAAAATAATTAACTATATTATGAAACTATTAAATTAACATGATTTTCATTTAAAAATAAAAAAGAAGGATACGAATGTTTTTTAATTTTAATTTAGTAATATTCATAAATAATAAATAAATAAATACAATATCTTCTCACAAAGTTACTAAAATAAAAGATTAATAATCATCTAATGAATTTTCTTCAAATAAAAATCTGCTGAAATATGAAACTAAATTTATCAATTTATTAAAACTGATTTGCCATATAATATGCACTGCTTAGAGCCCCAATATATTTAAATTTGTCACTGCATTCCATGCTTGCCCGAATTGAGGTTAAATTTTCTCACGTAATGTAGATTCTTTAAACTTTCATCGTATAATTTAAATAAATAATATAAACTGGGTGCCGTGATTGTCATAATCTAATAGAAAAGACAGTATTTACTTAACCCCAAACTGTGTATGTATATAATGTTATTCCCAAATTTCGAAATTAAAAAGCAAATTCAAGTTAATGAAAATTTATTACACTTTTTAAAGCTATTTGTATCTGTGCTATAAGTGTAGAACTTTTGAGACTTGTCCTAGTAGCACACATCTATTGCACAATATTTTATTATATTAAACAATATTTAAAATATTTTATTATATTGTTCAATATTAAATGGTATAATATAGTAAAGATTGTATAATATTGTGCAACAAGTTGTGCTACCTGGATATCGAATTGCGAGCAGTCAATTTAAGTTACTGGTAACTTTTTAATGCCGTTAGTTTATGTTCAGAATTGATGATGCATCCAAATTTTGCATTATAGTTTTGCATTTAATAAATGTTCTTTAGTTGTCTGTAACAGTATTATGCCGCTGAAACAAAAGCAAACATCACATGATGGCAACAATAGGAAAAAGTTATTTTAAACTTTTCTATAAGTTTTACTGCTAGCAAACATCGTAGGATGAATACTAAAACAGAATTTGAGCCATGAAAACTTCATAAATTGGTTTCTTAGAGCATTTTCCTGATAACACCTGATAATTGATCTAAATGCAGGATTAGATTTGAAAAGTACAGGATAGCTTCTGAATTATCATCAAAGACTGGATATAAAAAAGATAAATATTCGTATTTATATAACGGAAGAACAAGTGAAGAATTTATTTAGCTCTTTCGGATTATCCAGATGGAATTGTTTAATATTGTATTGAAATGTATAATGATCATTTTATTATTAAAACTAAAAAATTGTTTGTTATTTTCAAAACTACAATTTTTGAAAGAGCACGATTTAATGATTATCAATAATATTACAATTTTCATGAGATTAATTGTATTAATAATTCTTTTAATGAATTCCATTTCTTAATTTTAATTTAAATTAATAAAAATAAGATTAACAATTTTCTGTAATTTAGTTAACATTCTGTTTTTTCTGTACTTCAGAAAATGCAATCTCATATGTAACGTGCTATAATTTTCTACATTTTGACGAAGACATGCAACGCATTTGGTTTGTATTATCTGGTTCCGGATGCACTTCTGATACACTTTCTTTGTTTATTAAAGGCGTTTATTCACTTAAGTGATGCAATTGCACTTCAAAATTCTAATCAAATTTTCATTTCTGATTAGTTAAATAAATTCTACAAGATGTCTTGTTCATCACAAAAGAACTTTTTGAAATTATTATAGGTCAATCATTAGTATGCAATAGTTTTAATTTGTTATGGATTTTACTATCGTCTTCGCCATTTTCAAAAAGAAGCACCTATCTTTACAATTGAGCTATGCTCGCATTGCCTTCACACCTAAGGGAATGTGAATAAACTCGTCATCGGATTTGAACCAACCCAGTCCTAAATTATTATATCCCTAGAAGTAAGATTTGATTGGATTTGTTTTATTTTTGGGGGGTTTTCTGGAACAAAAACCATTTTTATTATTCTTGCATAACCATAATAATATGACACCAGACAAAACAATAGTTCAGTCACTAATCCAATATCTTCTCGTCCACACGTTCCCAAGTTTCTTTTTCGTTCCTAATCTAAGAAATGGTCTAAACAATTATACACATTGATAAATATAAAAATTCTCTATGACAGAATGTAACATCATTACTTGCTAAATATTACATTTCCAAATTTAATTTAGTTTCATCTTTTAACAATGCCTTCTACATTAGTTAAAATCGTGTATTTTTTTTTTTGTCTTTTTTTTTTTTTTTTTTTTTTTTTGTAACAACGAATAACAATGCTATTTGGGGATTCTACTAAATAAACAGTTCCTTCAATACCTTTTACATTATTTGAACAATGTCAAAAATCATTATATCATAATTCATCTTCAATAAACGTGAATTCACTACCTTCTTGAAGAATTGTATGGATGATTCTTTTTTTAGTTCTCATGAATTCAGAAGAAAATCCCATCGAAGCAACCCGAAATGTTTGCAACCTTCTCTTCATTAAAGTTAGTCCTCCCTCTCTAATACATCTCGTATCTATTGCTCTAAATATTGATACAATTCGGTTTTAATGGCGTCCAAAAAGCGTCAAGAAAAAACTTCACCCATTTATAAGAATGTACTCAAGTCACGAATCACATGCTATATAGTTTAATGATTGAAATCGCCTAAGTGCAGAAATGTTTTCTTGGTGCTTTTTGGTTGTCGTTACAACCGGCAACCAAATATTTTAACATACCATTTTTTAAACAACGCTTTTTCTAAGCACACTTTTTTTTTCAACACTATAATGTAAATAATATAGAAAATCCTTATTGTCATTTCACTTCTATCTTTCAAATTTGTATCAAGAAATTATTTTCATTTCTCAAGAATATAAAAGAAAGTCTTGTTTGTGTATCGTTTAACATCTATAGTTTTCTGTCCAGTACAGGTTACGGTACTTGTTGGTTATAACTGCGACCAAAAAGCGCCAAGAAAAAATTTCGCCAATTTTGGGATTTTAATCGTTAAACAATATAGCATGTAATACCCACGTTTAAAATTTTTCATGATAAATAATAATCAGGAAGAGAATAATAGTCAGGGAGAGAATTATAGTGCTCTTGTGTTTTCCTTATGATTTCATTTTTTAAATTGCAGTTAGCATTTAAATTAATTCGCAAGATGAGTCAAAGTATGTGATAGTGTTGATTAATATGTATCGCATTTATTCGTACGCCAATAACTAGTTAATTATTAAAAGCATTCTGATGAAAAATTCAGATTTGTGAGGCATAAAGCGTTTTTCAGTCCATTCTTTTGATAAAGAAAACTTCTGCTTTTGCGTTAGATCCACAAATAATTTTCTGAAAACAGGAACTTAGCAATAAAAAACATATTATAAATTATCCTGTTTTCAAATGTGAAAATACCTCATATAAACAGCAGTTTAATATGCAAAACTGACGGTATATTGCATGTTCTTTGCGTTATTTGGCGCATATTTTGGTTGCTTCGACTTAATAGAAAGTAGGCTTTTCCAGTTATATTATATCCAATATTTTTTCTTGCTTGATGAAATTTCATTTTCCTTATAAATTTATTTTGAATTAAAATTTAAAATTTTAAGCATATATATCTTTATGAATGAGTTATCAGTATTCAAGGTTCATATTTGCTTCTTTCAATACTACACTCTTGTCCAAAATTAATGTCACAAAAATGTTTTTCAAAGTAATTCTAAATGGCTACCAGTAAAATTTAAACAAATTATATTTTATATATTGTGAAGGAGTGGTAACACGATATTAGCCTTTGTTGTGAGAAAAAAAAATGTTGTTTAGTATTAGTTTTTGAGGAACTACTGAAATTAGACCGTTTAGACATCTAGAATTTTTGCCTGCAGTTTTATGAATGTTGCATTAGAACAAAATATTTAACCTGTTTCCAGTGAGAATGTGTTCTCATAATCGTGTTGACGATTCCTTGAGATGGAGAGTCGTTGGCCGGCTTGAAACTGGGCAGTCTCAAGCGGAGGTGGCTTGATGATTACAAGTGGCACCTAAAGCGGTATCCAGGTTGTGGAATCAATTCCAAACAAGTGATACTGTAACCAGGAAGGCCGGCCAAGGTCATCACAGATCAACGTCGCCTGCACAGGATCGCTATTTGGCATTAAGCGCACGATGGCATAGGCTGACAACGGCTACTCAACTTGCTAGTGACCTTGCTACTGCTCTGGAATAAGAATTCCAAACAAACCGTATACATACGTCTATCAGAGAGGGTCCTTTATGCCCGGCGACCAGTTGAGTGCATCTCTTTGACTGCATCCAAAAGAAAAGCCCGGCTGTTGTGGTGCCGAACACATCAGTCTTGGGCGCAGCAAGAATGGGGACGTGTTCTTTTCAGTGATGAATCGAGATTTATCTCACAGAGTGACACTCGTCGAATCTTCATCTGGAGAGAGCGAGGAGTTCGCTATCATCCCTCCTACGTAAAAGAAATCGACAGATTTGATGGCAGAGGAATCCTTGTCTGGGGTGGCATAATATTGGGCAGTCGTACACCACAATATGTCTTCGATGAGGGTACTGTCAATGCACATCGCTATAGGGATGAGATCCTTGAAGTCTATGTGAGGTTGTTCCGGGGTGCTTTTGGCCCAGACTTCATGTTTATGGAAGATAACGGGCGTCCACATAGAGCCCAGATCGTTGATGATTTTATTGAGGAAGAGGATATTCGACGTATGGACTGGTCCTCGAGGTCTCCGGATCTCAATCCTATTGAACATGTTTGGGATGGTCTCGGAAGAGCCATTGCACAGCGTAACCCATCTCCTAATACCCTCCAAGAGTTAAAATATTATATACCATAATACACCATATTAGACAGACTTTCCCTGAGATAAATGCTTTATCTCTGATTCATAGTGTAACACTTTTTGATATACCCTGTTCCTTGATTCCCAATTAAAATCTTTTCCATGTTGTTACGTTTCTATGTTCTTTCTTCCATTGTAGTGCACCTCTGTGCCAAATTTCGTGGCAACACAGTGAATAGTTTTTTATTTTTCGCAGATTTTATGTCTGTGACCTTAATTTTGGACATAAGTGTATTTTTTTTTTTTAATTTTTAGTGGAAATTCAAATAAATCGGAATGAAGTAAAAATTTTCCTTTCAATAATAAAATGATCCCATAAATATAGAGAAGTAATGATCTCTGAATGGAAAATAGTTTTCTCTTATCCATATACTGAATTTTTGTTCTAATAACAATTCTTATATTACTCGAATCTTTCTAATTTGTCTGTTACTTCTAATTCTTAATTTTTTTATTTGCAATCATATGCATAATTTACTAAACTTCTTCCATTTCACTAAATTAAAAATTACTACCAGCCGCCATTTTAAGAATAAGAGAAAAAAAAGCTTAAACAAAGAACAATATTATTGAATATAACAATCAGCAAGAATAGAACATAGACCTGTTAACCGCCGAATGTTATAGTACCAAACTTAATTTAGTATCATTTTTAAACATTACCATTTATATTATTTGAATATGTTGACTGATTATAACAATACGTAATAAGTATTACTCGAGAATTCTTATTATTCAAAATCACATTTTCTAACAATGCATTTTAGATTATTTCAAGAATATCAAAAATCATTATTACGGATAATCATCTTTGGAAAGGGCCATTTCACCACCATCTTTTAAGAATTGTTAACAAAAATTTTATTAACCCTGATTTATTCAGAGCTAATAAAATCCCATCGAAATAATCCGAAGCATCAATAATCTTGCTCTGAGTACAAGTTAGTTCTTTTGCTATTGTACATTTTGTATCTACTGCACAACACATTTTTACATACCGTTTTAACCAATGTTTTTTCCACAATCTAAACGATATCGAGTCGAGTATACTTTATACTCAAGATGCATGAAACAAAGAAGACTTTTCACTGCTTTATTGCAAATATATTACATCCTTTCTCAAGAATTTAAAAGAAAATATTCTATTAACATCTTTAATAATTTTTGTATAATATTTATCTTTAATTACATGCGTGAAGAATCTTAGTGCTTAAACACTTCGATTCAATTTGAGGTAATAAGTGGCAGAGTGAAAAATCAGTAGTAATGCAACCATTGATCCATCAGTTGAGTAAAAGAAATATTGCTTAAAAGCGATTAAGGTGAAAATTGAAGTTCTTTAGAGACAATTTAAATTTCGGTCGAAGCTATGGAAGTTTAAGTGGCAAAGCCCAATTATTAGTACAGTCAGGGAAGGCGTATTTTCCATTGCAGCAGGCATAGTTAATTTGTTCCTTGATTGTGGGATTTTCATGCTTTCGATTTATTAAAAAAATTTCTTGAAAGTTCTTCGATTAAATCATCGAGCTTTGGAGTTTTAAGATCTCTGTGTATAATATCATTCCGGATAAACTAGGGAGCATTGGCAATGATACGAAGAATTTTATTTTGTAAAATTTGAATTTTGTTTTGGTTGGTTTTATCAGCGAGACTCCAAATTTGCATATTTGAGGATAGGCTTTAAAACTTGTTTGTATAATAACATTTTATTCTTTAGTGAAAGGGGGAACTTCTTTTTACTATTGTTGATATGACTTTTAAAAGTGAGTTTACTGTGTAGGATCAGTCCAAGATGTTTCACTCCTTTTTCGCTAGTCTGATTATCTTCAAAGAATGCGAGTGTAGATAGTGGCTTCTTTAACTGCCGTTTCCCAAACATGACAGCATGAGTCTTTTTCGTATTGATGGCAACTCGCCACTTCGTACATCGTATTTCAATGTTCAGAAGTCCTTTTTGAAGAGTTTTAGTCAACAAAATTAGTGATATAGCCCTGCGTAATAGCAATATCATCAGCAAAGAAGTAGTTTGTGATGTAATTGTTCTTGAAGAAGTCAGCTGTAAAGATAGTATAAAGTAAAGGAATAAGAACACTTCTTTGAGGCTTACTAGCTTTCATTTCACCCTCAGAAGAAAGAATATTATTTATTTTAACTTGAAATGTTATTTTGTTGAGGAAATTGGCTATTATGTCGATAAGGCAGGAGGGTATTTTGAAATCTATGAACTTGTACAATACAGGTAAAAAATTTATATGTCTTATAAGCAATAATCTTTTAATATATAAGTTACAATAAAATAATTCCACCAAGATTCTTCAAAACTCTTAAATTCCTTAGAACCTAAAGACTTCTTTTAGTTCAAATATTAGTCTTCCCAAGCTTACTTTTATTCATTAAATAAATTTCTTACATTTTCTTGTCTAAAATTTTTAGCTAGGTTGAAAATTAGAACTTTCTTTGTCTCCATGTAGCATTATTTTGAAATGAACATATTGTATTAGTATTTTTTCTAATAATTTAATTTTGTTTGATTTCCGTCAATATATAATTTAGTTCACTGAGAGTCAAAATATTTGAGAGTATTTATTTTATGTTTATAAAATGTGATAGCGAGCTGGTTTCTGGTTATTTAGCAAAACCATTTGTGGATAACAGACCATATTGCTATAAATCCTCTAATTTAAGCTTTTAATTTTTAATTAGTTACCAATGAAAGTGGTCTCTCTAAAACTTTCTTGCATACTTTCTCATAAAAATGAATTTTGGTTTTAGACGAGATTTTCTCATCCGATTGGAAACAAAATGCGAGCCTGCCTTTTCCGTTAGCCGGGCACAAACATCGCCAAATGTGAACCAAACGCGAATTTGGCGTCTAAAATTTAGCGTAATTCTACATCATTTGGCGATTTTTCGCTTGCGCACGGTTAACGGATTGTGAACCAAACGCGAATTTGGCGTAAGAAATTTGGCGGAATTCAACATTATTTGGCGATTTTTTGCTTGCTCCCGGCCAACGGAAAAGTACACATAAAACTACAGATATAGTCCCAACATTACATACCGAATACAGCATATTTTAGCTATTGCGTTTATGAATCATCGTATTTACAAGGCTAAAAGTACAGATTGACAGACGGTCAACCCCTTGCTGCATTTGAATTTTGATATTTCACTATTCTATGGATGTTTAATCCGAGTACCTTAGTAGTACCAAATTTTATCCATCTAATTCTCTTTGATTTGTAGTTACCGTATTTACTTATATTTGAACAGCTGACAAACAAACTACATCTGATATTTTCTACTCAAAATTTGATAGAAATCTACACATTTAGTGTAAAAGCCGCACACAAAATTTCATTCGTTTTGCTCAAAGTGTTTTCGAGTTATCTTTTCCACAGACAGATAGATATAATGCGAATTTTATGTTCTTCAATTCAGTAAGGTATAAGACGTAAAGATTCGCCCAAATCACAAGTTCGAATTTTTCGATGATTAGATTAACGCTTCGATACTTCTTGTATTAGAAAGTAAAAACAATATCATTTAAGAAATTCAGATTTGTTGGACATTCGCTGATTTTCAGTTGAACGTTTTTATCATCAAAAATCAAATTTTTCCTGTATTCCTGAATTAGATCCAAAACATTTTACATAAACTACATCTGATGTATTCTACTCAAAATTTGATAAAAATCTACACATTTGGTGTAAAATCAGTACACAAAATTTCATTTGTTTTGCTCGAAATGTTTTTGAGTTATCTTTGCCACAGACAGATTGGTATAATGCAAAAATGATGTTCTTCGACTCAGTGAGATATAAAACATAAAAATTCATCAAAATTTCAAGTTCGACTTTTTTTTTAATGGTTACATTAACTTTCCTATGCTTCGTATACAAGAAAATAAAAACACTATCGCTTGAAAAAATTCAAATTTGCTGGTTATACACAGATTTTCAGTCCAAATCATACACTGATTTTTATCAGAAATAATCAAAAATTTTCCTGTATTTCTGAGTTAGATCCAAAATATTTGACATAAAACATTTTACATAAATTTAAGCGAAAGCTGAACACATTTCAAACTAACCAATTTCCAAATATACTCTGTGGACAGCAATTTAAATTTGGAGAGAATCTCCTTTTCGTTTCGCAAGATGTAGCATTTGGTGCTTATGAGTATGTTTCATTGCTTTCATTTAACTGAATGTAAATTTTTTCCAAATTATGTTGTATATGTATATATAATAATTTTTATTTCTTATTTGAAATTTCCAATCTATACAAATATCCGCTGCAAAACTACAGTTAAAAATAATGGTCCAAGAGTAAGGTATAGTGGTACATGTCGGTTTTAACGGCGACCCAAAAGCGAAAGAAAAAAGTTTGCCAATTTAGCGATTTCAATCGTCAAACTACACTGCTCAAAACAATTAAAGGATATTGTAAATCTTGTATAAAATAACGTCGTGCAAACTTGGTGAATGATTTCCTTTTGGAGGAAGGAATCTTACGAATGGATAGACTAGCGTGTTCTCCGGTCATGAACCCGATCGAGCATGTTTGGGACATTCTAGGCAGAGGAATTGCTGGATGCCTACCCCCCCCCCAAACTCTCCAAGAACTGAAAAGAACTCTTTTGGAGGAGTGGGATAGAATACCCTAGCCCCTCATTAATAGCCTCATTTCGATACCTCGAAGGTGTTCAACGTTGCTGACCGTCCGGGGAAACCAAACCCCCTACTAAAAACGATTTTCTTTTAAGGAAACATCTTTTTTTATTCGTTTTTCTCATATACACAAATTGTGTGTGTGTGTGGGGGGGGGGTTTCTTTTGTACCCAAATGCTCAATAAAACGCATTTTCTTCTGCCAAACAAATGTCATTTTTATCTCATATAGCCTATTACATTTGTCTGAAATGTATGAATCATTCAAACAGTTTTCAAGGTGCAAGATCAACCCACAACTTCAATATCTTTTAATTGTTTTGAGCAGTGTACATAGCATGTTATTCGCACTTTCAAAATTTTTTATAATAAATAATAATGCACTTGGGTATATTTTTATAATTTGGCGTAATTTTTTCTTGGCTCTTTTTGATCACCGTTATACCGAATTGTACTGGGATATTAAATTTAATATTGAAATTTCTTTCTGCTTCATGTAAAGAATACATCAGGAGTGACAATCGATTATTTGCATTTAAAGAGTTGTTCGTCTTTTGTTAAAATCACAGTTTTCTCGACATGCATCGACTTTTATCGAATTTTCAGACATGATCCTCTGAAATAAATATTCAGTCTGGTATTTACCCAACAACATACTAAGATAAATAATGGAAGACGTTAACATTGCTAAATCGAAACATTTGAATTTCAGATGCATGCTGGAAAAAACCAGATATAAAATTTTGTTTGAGAAGTGGTTTGTTAGCTTGGCTGTGGTTTGTCATCATAGAAACGAAATTTAATCACTAAAATTGAACTCACCCGACCACTCCAAAGTAATCAAAGAAGATCTGAATGATCTGAATGATAGGCATATTAGTACTAACTGAAATAGAGAATAAAAATCTAGAGAACATTTTTTATGAGAGAAAACCGATGTAAAAATAATTACATTCCCCGGTACTTGTTTGCCGTAACAGCAACCAAAAAGTACCAAGAAAAAATTTTGTCAAATTATAAAAATATATTCAAGTGCTTAGATTTATATATTTCATAAATATGTTCATAAATATAGATCAAATCACTAGCGAATAGTTTGCTACCAACTGAATTGCTACCAAATTGGCGAAATTTTTTCTTGACGCTTTTTGATCGCCGTTACAACTAACAATTCCTCATCGAAATTGAGGGTAAATTCGTCTCTTCCCACACCAAGATTTGATTTATTTTCTTTGAGTCGACTTTAACAAAAGCCATTTTTGTTTATACTGCGCCAAATGTATATTATGGTACAGAAAAAGCGAAAGTCCGCTAACTTTCTCAGCAGCTTTTCATCCAGATACTCCAAGATTTTTTAATTTTTGTTTTTCATTACATATCTTATTTACCAAATTGCTTCAATTTTACTAAATTGTTCTAAATCTACTGTCATTTTAAGAATGAACGAAACATATTGTTGAATATAACAATACACTAGAATAGAATATAGCATTATTATCATATCTAATATTATTGTTCTAGATTTAATTTGGTTTCTTTTTTGTAACAATGCCTCTTACATCATAAAAATATGCTAATTTCCTTTAACAATATATAACAACTATGAGGTTGTGTTCTTTATTATTCCACATTTCAATTTCCTACAATGCATTTTACATTATTTTAACAATATCAAAAATCATTATTATTGAGATTCATCTTTGGGAAGGGTCATTTCACCTCCATTTTGAACAGTTGTAAGCCGAACTTTCTGTTTGCACTGATTTGTTCAGAAGAAAATCCCGTCGAAATAAGCCTGAAATATTGGCAATCCTGTTTTCAATAAAGGTTAGTCATCTCTCTATAAAAGATTATACAGGCTGTTCTGGATATTTTTAATACTGTGTTAACCATTGCTTTTTCCACAGTTTAAGAAATACCAAACATCCTTATTCCCATGATTCTAGCAAAAAAAGCGTTCATATATATATTTCAAAATTGGATAAATAAATAATTTTCAATAATTTAAAAGAAATTTTTTTGAATATCTGCTTTTTTCTGGTAAAGTATTAGTTGGTAATGTTCATTAAGTTTCTTGATATGTGTGTGTGTGTGTGTGTGTGTGTGTGTGTGTGTGTGTGTGTGTGTGTGTGTGTGTGTGTGTGTGTGTGTGTGTGTGTGTGTGTGTGTGTGTGTGTGTGTGTGTGTGTGTGTGTGTGTGTGTGTGTTAAAAAGAAATAGTTTATTCACAATTTTTGAAAGATTTTTTATTTCCTTGGAATTAGTAAACTTCTTTTAACTGCAAAAGTTAGATTTCCAATGATATCTTTAATTTATTCAATAAATTTACTACATAATGGTTTTTGAAAATGTACTCATATCTTGGAAGTCTCAAAAACAAAAATGTCTTGCTCTAAACTTAATAGAAGAGGAATGTATAGCTTTAACTGAGAGTATGAAATGTATTTTATGGTATTCAAGAATTCTAAAGGAACTTAATTTAATTGATTTTGAGATTCCTGAAGTGTATTGCGATAACAAAGCTGCAATTCATTTTTCTAAAAATAATGTTGAGAATAATAAAACGAAATATATTGATATTAAATATAAATTTAATCGGAAATTATTATCTGAAAATGAATTTTATCTAAAATATTTAAATTCTAAGAAAAATTTGGCTGATTTCTTAACAGAACCTCTTGTGAAAGAGAAACATTATTCTGTAATAAAGTATATATTTAAAATGGATTCTGAGACCGATGGGACCGAATGTTGCATATTCAAATCAAGCAGATGTCGGTCCCAGAGAAGCAAAATTATTGGATAATGATTTTGTAAGCTGGAAGTACGTTGTATTTCCGGATGAACTGTCATTGGATGTTTGTTCTTTTTAAATTATAAGAACGGACACCGTCTGTGTATAATTCGTAGCTGTATACTTTGTAAGATGCCGACCTTTTATTTTTTTATTAAAAGAATTTGATTTTAATCTAAATGCCTGGTTTTTTATACTCTGCTATTTTTGTTGAGAAAAACTCCAACAAGTTTCAGGTGAGATATGTCCACGCATAGAACGAACGAGGTGTCCGTCTTTCGTAACGGGCACTACGCGCTCGGCATGCATCGACATTTCTCCCCTTGTGGATTTCTATTTTTGATGTTATATTATTTGTATGTTTTAGCTGAGATATGTCCACGCATAGAACGAACGAGGTGTCCGTCTTTCGTAACGGGCACTGCGCGCTCGGTATACGTCGACATTTCTTCCCTTGTGGATTTCTATTTTTGATTTTATATTATTTGTATGTTTTAGGTGAGATATGTCCACGCATAGTACGAACGAGGTGTCCGTCTTTCGTAACAGGCACTGCGCGCTCGGCATGCATCGACATTTCTCAGCTTGTTGATTCCTATTTTTGATTTTATATTATTTGTACGTTTTAGGGGAGATGTGTCCACGCATAGATCGAACGAGGTGTTAGTCTTTCCTAATGGGTAGTGCACTCTCCTCTTGCAGCGACATTTCTCTTCCTGTTGATTCTTAGTTTTATTGCTATCATTAGGAAATTTCGGCATTTAGGTCCTAAATTCCAAATTTCTTTTGTGTCCCGTACTTTATTCTAAAATTATGCATTGCTTTTTGAACTTGCTACTGTGCTTCGTTAGTTTGGGTAATCACTTCACTTGACATTAAACATATAGTTATTTAATCGGTATCGTATCTGAGATTTATTTTACTCAATAACCGCAGCGAATAGGCAAATATAAGAACTAAGACATGATATAAATACGTATATTTATGTTTGTAATGTCGTTGGTGGTCTCTGGCCTGTTATGACCGTCTTTGTATTTTTAAGTTTTTCGTCTTTTCTATAAATAGTTTATCATGTGTTTCATAATATTTCCTCTTAATAAATTGTGTTTAATTTAAATCTTTTCTTTTGTCGGACCCAATCTTTGGAGACTTTTATTTGTCACCATTCCACTGCAGTTACTCTAATGTCAGACGGCTGAATACCTAGCCATTATATAATATATCTCTTTAACAGTTATATTATTTGTATATTCATTTTTCTATATGCTGATACGACTTTTTAAAAGGGCATGAATCAACATTTATCTTTTATTTGTTTCTTTATATCTACTAGTCTTAATTATATAGTTATTACTAGTCGAATGCCGGCGTCCTGGCATAGGGGTAGCGCGTCTTCCCCGTGACCTGGGCGTCTTGGGTTCGAGTCCCGGTTCGGGCATGGTTGTTCTTCATCTGTTCTATCTGTGAGATGTGTGAATGTGCCCCCCTGTAAAAAGGGGTTGTGCAAGCGAATGTGACGCGTGAGTAGCTAAGACGTACTCTTGGCCCTAGTTGGCGCTACTGAAACAAGAGACGCGCCCTTGGCTTAAAATCACTGACCTCGTCAGTGAGCTTGTCTATGGCAAGTGCCATTATAAACAACAACAACAACTAGTCGAATTAATACTCTTTGGAATTTAATGCACCACCCGCCTACTGTTTGGCATGCATGGCCGAAATGTGATATTTGCATCAAGCAAGAATAAAACTCCCGCTATTGCAGTTGCTGTTTCTATTACTATCCATGATGGAAGATAAAATAAGTTGAAAAACAGAAGGATGGGAATATCACATGAAAAGGACGTCAAACACTAGTGTAGGTGTTGGTCGTGAATCGCCTTGCAGTAGAAGAAATGCCCCTCTGAAGGGCATCAGATTCTTATTTGAGCGTTAAGGAAAGAGTACACTTTAATGGAAATCGCATTGAATATCTGTGTACATAATGTAAATAAAATATTCATTATAAACCCTGTCGTCTTTATTTGATCTCCTTCTAAGATATGCTGAAGCCGAAATCCAGAAATCGTGTAAAATGTATTTGAATCAAACTGAATTTATCTGAAGCATTGCTTGAACAAACGTATAAATTAACTTTCTTGCATATTTAAGCAATTCATTAATATTATCTACATAATATTAGATAAATTTAAAAACTTACCATGAAATCTCCTACCGGTTTCAGAGTACACACTATATTTGAAAGGCGATCTCTGCAATGTTGTAGAAGAATAGTATATGAGTAATTGTACTGAAATGAAAGAGGACATGAAGCTATATTTCCCCTCCACTAAAATGAATTCCTTGCATTCAAAGAATCGTCCATTCTAAAGGAACATGGGGAAATTTAGGATAATCGCATTCAAAGGACAGTATTTAATTGTCTATAAAAATCAGAGTGTCTTTTTCATGATCAATATAATTCAATGATTCATCAAAACTGAATGGGAACTGATGTAGAAAAGCATTATTACTTAAAATTTGAAGTCTCTTTTGAAGCCGAAAGAATAATCAATTTCGATATATTAGAAACCAGCTACAATAAAGTTTGGGATATTTAACAGATACATTTTTGAATTCTGGAGTATTCGAAAATATGCAAATGAAACTTTTATTTTCTCCATATTTTTCTAGAAAATGCCATAGATGTTAAACATTTACTGAATAAAATGATAGAAAGCATTACTGCGCATCAAAATTTAATAACTAAAGATGAAAATTCGAATCTTATTCAGATTTATCTAATAATGTATAGATTGGCACATGGAACCGTGCAATTGTGACAAAAAACATTTTTCAAAAGAAGCTTCCTTTATTATTCAATGATCTCAGATCTTACTTAAAAGTGCAGATTTCAGGAAAAACGATCAGTTTTCGATATTTTAATTTTTTTTTAAATTTATTTTGAATACTATTTTCCATACTAATTCTACAACTATTAAGAATTATTGAAGAGTAGTGATTAATAAAATAAAATTTTACATCAAAATATCTATAAAATAAACTCATTTTTTAAATGTCAAGGTCTTGCACATGCGCAGAAGTCATTCCTATTCACAGCATTATGCTTTTAGAGCAAAAATCCATTGTATTTGAAACTAGGGACGGTTAATCGTATAAAGAATCTGAAAGCGTCTTGGATTCGAGATATGTATAGCCTGATGGGTTGGAAGGCCTGCCTTTTTTCACTACATTTGAAGGTCTACAATTCAATTCTCTTAATGATAAATAGTTTTATACATTTTATTTCCTTTTTATTTTGAAAATTATGCTCCGGACACATTTTTCTGTTACTACTAATTATTTTAATAATTATACTTCATAAAGTAAAATTTTACCGAAAAATGTCTATAAAGTTAATTGAATTTTTAGATGTCAAGATTTTACATATGCGCAGAAATCATTTCTATTCATTATATTGTCTGTTAAACGGAAAGCCCATCGTATTTCAAATTAAGAATAATTAATCATTTATAGAATATTAAACGGAAATAGAATTCTATGAAAGTGTGGCCTGATTAGTGGGACTGCTGGGCATTTTTGCTTCTTTGTGTAGGTCATCAATTCGCATCTCGCCAACATAAAAAGTTTTATGATTTTCAATCTTTTTTATTTTGAATATTATATCGAAACTAATCTATATATATTATATCCAGACTAATTCTGCAGTTACTTCGAATTATTTCAATAAATACACTTGATAAAATAAAATTGTATTCAAGATATTCATGAAAATAATTAAATTTTTAGAAATCAAGTTCGTGCAAATAAGCAAGGATATTTAATATTCATAACAGTGTGCATTTACCTTAAAGACCCATCGCATTTCATATTAGGAATAGTTATACGGAAATTTAAACCGATTTAGCATTCGAGGAAAGTGTGGTTTAGTGTTTGGAATGGCAGAGCATATTCGTTGCATTTGTAGGTCTTCAGTTTGATCCTGATGTTGATGAATATATATTTTTATTCTTTTTTTCATTAGTTTTCAATATTATATTTCAGGTAAATTTTACTGTTTCTACAAATTTTTACAATAGCTATAATGAAATTTAACTTAAAAATATCTAGAAAAATTCATTCAATTTTTAGAAGTCAAGGTCTTGCACATGCTCAGAAATCTGTTTTATTCATAGTATTATGCCTCCCTACTACAGGCGCATCGTATTTCATACTAGGAGTGTTTAATCGTATATAGAATCTTAGACCTCCTTGGCAATCGATGGATGCGTATACTGAGGGTAGAAAGGCTTTGAATTTTTCTGCTTTTTGTAGGTTTATAGTTCAAATTTCACAGCGATGAATAGTTATATATATTTTTATTCTTTGTTATTTTGAATATTATACTCCAAACTATTCCTACAGTGGCTTCGTATTATTTCAATAGCTTTACTTCATAAAATAAAATTAATACATTTTTTGGGTGTTAAGATCTTACAAACGCGAAGAAACGTTCCTGCCCATAACACTGTGCTTTTTAATTAGAGACCCATATTATTTCAAATTAGGAATCGCTAATCGAATATCCAATCCTAAACCGCATTTGAATGTGAAGGAAGTGTGACCTGATGGGTTGTGCTGTAAGGATGACGAATATTTTAAGAGTGTTTATTACGTAACTAATATTCAAGAGTCACAAGTACCAGTGATCTATACTGTTCAAAGAGGGGTGTGGTTCAAATCCTTGATACGATCTTAATTTGGATATTTCGATTACAGGTCTTGGATCACGATATTAAGTAACAATCGATACGATCTGTGAATGGGTTGAAAAGTGAACGAACCGGTTATTCTGGGAATTATCGTATCATTGAATTGCATATCACTGAAATTTATTGGAGCGGTGATTTCACTGGAAAGTGGGAAGTCACCGCTCCACTTCATGGGAGTGACCTTGACTCTCCGATATTTGCATTTGACGATGCACTGTTCCATAAAGATCATTTTTAATTGCTTGTGACATGACTGCATATATTCTGTTTACTGCTGGCGCCATCTATTGATAGAATGTAGAACTAAAGTAAACATTTTAAAGAAATTTTATATATTTTTAATTCAAATTTTTCAGAAAATGGTTACTCCAATAAAGAAATTAAATAAATAGTTTTGAAAAAAATCGAATTTAAGAACGTAAACTGAAATAGATAAATTAATTCAATCACACGTTACTTAAATGAGTAAATTAAGTACTAATTACAATTAATAAATTTTATATTTAACACTAATTAATAATTTTTAATTAATAATATTATTGAAATAACAGATATTTGGAACAAATATTTAAAAATAACAATAGCAAAATTATTTGTTATTCAAAAAATCGGGGATTATGCATCTCTATTGTGCTGCAGGTCATTTGCTGTGTTTTTTGCAAGTCTTCAGTTTAAATCCAGGAATCGATGAATTGGTTAATCATATAGAATCTTAAACCACTTAGGCGTTCGAAGGAAATGTGGCCTGATTCTGCTCGAGAACATTTTTTCCTTTTAAGGAATTCGTCAATTAAATTATTTAAAATAAATTCAGTGAATCAAAATACGAATCAAATTAACGAAATGGGAGCAATCTCGTGAATCATGTGTAACTGAAATTGGAGGTGGTAAGTATATCTTAATTTTTCTATTTAATTTACTTATTTTTGAGAAAATTTGGAAAGATAATCATCTGAAACTCAATTAGTAAAGTATTAATATGCTATCAATGTATTAGCTACTTCAAATGAAATGAAAAAAGATTAAATTCTGCATAACTATTAATGACTGATCAACTTTCCGTACATCACGTGACTTCTTCACTAAATGTTCACATTGTACATAATACTTTTTTTTCCCCTTATGTATAAAGAGTTTAGGCAAGAAAATCAATGCGGTGTTTCAAATTAAGATTTATGGTTCTGAAACATAAAATTGGCTTCGAGAGCCCCGTTAAAATTTAATTGTTTATTAAATGAGCTGACAACATATCCATAACCGCAACGGCCATAAATTTTGATTAACTGTAACCAATGAATCAGCCAGGTGTTTGGTTTTGATTTGTAAACATACTTCCGTATCTGTAGTCGTATTTGTGTTCGCAAAATAAAGTGTAAATGAAATGGAGAATGGTGGCGAAGAAAGCGGGGAGCCTCGACAACTGAAAAACAATGCAGATCGATGGCCTGTACTTCTGGTTTCTTCTGAACCCAGAAGTAATAAAGTTTATGAAAGTAAGTAAAGTATTCTCTCTCTCTCTCTTTTTTTTTATCAACTTTCGCTAGTTGTGTATTTTACAACTTCATGTTCTAAGACACATTCGGTAATTTTTCGGAAGAAAGGGCACATATTTTTATAATTATTGAAGTATTGCTATTTAAACACATATTTTGTCTATCAAGGTCATGTATATAAGACGTTAATTTGCTATAAGTACGATTCCAGAATGTATTATAGCTGATAAATATGGTATTAAACCCTACATATTTCTATGTCTTGAAGAAATTTGTCTTTGTCTGAATTCAAGAAATCTACCTACCGAATAGTAAATTTTAGATTTTTGACATAACTAGTAGCTATTTAGTCAAATGGTTAGATGAATTCGAAACTTTGTTAGTTTTATTATTTTTTTTTTCGGTTTTTCTCTGAACTCTGAATAATTTCATTTCTTTATGAATATTTCCTTTTAAAACATTTTTATATGGCCACACTATATTTTTACCACAAACATTTTTAGAATTGTATTTCATTCTATATTTATTCGATTGTAAGAAAAAAAAATCATTTTTTTTAATAGTAATTGCAATGTATGACAATATTAATAGTTGTTTAAAATAACAAAAATTTCGCCGGCAAAAATTTGGTTTCTTTAATATGAAAAATAAAATTCTTTCTTTCTTCAAATGTTAGGTAAAATTATATATAAACATCATTGGAATAATCATTGTGTATTTAAATTTGCCATGTTAAAAGTTATAATGAATGCTAAAAGATAATGAGCCTAAAAATGTTCATATGAGTTCCTCTGGATATTTAAAATTATATAAACTTTTAAAATTTTCCCATAGTAACATCCTTATTTGATGGGATGAAAATAGATTGCTAAGAGAAAAATTATCTGGAATGCAAATTTCAATATTTTGCATGATGGAAATATTTGACATTTTCTGTTAAGGGGTTGTTTCAAGTATTCTCTAGAAATTGGTAATTTAAAAACAAATTGTTACACTTTAAAAGCATATATAAGGTTATAATCAGTTGTTCTTGATGCATGGCAAAATATTGCTATGAAAACTTCTAGTAGAAGTTGAATTTCCACAAAGAAAAAAAAAAGCATCCAAAGATTTGTGTAAATTGTTCTCGAACCTGAATTGTTATTATGCTTGAAGTACTAAAATAGGATGATTGCTTGTATAAGTCGCATTAATAAAATTGTTATATTTCTTTCTTTTTTTTTATAATTCATTATTTTTTAAGATTCTTCTATTCACAATTATAATTGATTAATTTTATGAAATTTGAAATGTTTGTAAGAAACCTTGGAACACAAAATGAAACAAGCAATAATAAATATTAAATAAATAGAAATGAACCGTTTCTCATTACAAAATAAATATAGAGTTCATTATGCATTAATTACAAGCAGGAATAATTTATTCAGAATGTTTGTAAAATTAAATAGTTACAGTTATACAAAATATTTATTAGGAAGAAAAATTCACATTTTTCATTGTCTCCTTTTATTCTTTTAAGGAATAATATATAAGCCAATAAATAAAAATACTATCTTGCCATATGGACCGAAGCTCATCAGCAGATTTAAAAGTAGCAACTATTAATAAAATGTTATGTCTGGACCATATTTTTTGCTTTGATTTAATATTTTTCTTTACAGATGAAATTTTTCATATATTCTTGTATTACAGTCAAATTGAAACAATTTTTGATACAATACTTGTACGATCAGTAACATCTGGTTTTAACATGTTCATACTTTACAATAAAGTGGAAAATAATGTTTGATACAAGAAATGCATGGTCATAACATTTGAGTGTCAAAGAAAAATTTGTTGTCAATTTGAAATTTGTAAATGTACCCCTGAATACATTGTTTTCGATGGAATGCAGAGAATTTAATATAATGGAAAAATTGCTCATAGGAATAAGCTGAAATTTTACGTGCCCAACTAAAATGGCCTAGTCAGTTGATTTATGCTTAAATTTAGTTGTATGAAAAAAAGTTATTCCAATTTTGAAAAATTATATTTTATGTGAAAAATGACTTTTTAATGATAAATATATGAGTAATATATGCAGAATACCTTATATTTTTTATAACAAAAAATTTTTCGGGTTAATAACGAGAGATAAGAATAAAAATCGAAATTCTTATTTTAACATTCAAGAATCAAAATTTAGTGAGCTCTTTATTTTAACCTGAATAAAGCTAGACTTATAAAATTTAGTTTCTTCGAATAATTTTTTGCTTTTAAATTGATGACGAAATTTGATGTCACTGCTGGAAATTTTAAAGTTTGTTCTTATATCAATGTATTGACAAACTCATTTGAAATTTTTGATTAAAAGATTTTTAAGTATCTGTTAATTCTTATGGAATGATACCTTTTTTATAATTTTACAATAAGCAATACTAGATTAAAGTTGGGTGGTACTTTTTTTTTCTGTGATTGCATCTGTTCTTCCAGAAGATATGAACAACTCATATGCTCAAAGTTTCAATTATAGGATTTATGTAGATTCTCATTTCAAATTTAAATAACTCTTAGTATTTCCAATAAATAAATTCAAAGAATATTAATTAAATACAAAATTAATTTTAATTACTTTTATTTTGAAGATATCATTGTCCACTTCTTATTAGAATAAGGTCATTAACTAGAAGTTTGCACTATTTTTGACATTTGTCAAAAGGAAAACATTAAACTGAAGTTATCAAAATATATTTTTGTCCAAATTCAGATTACTTTTTATGTTATCAAATTGAACTATTTGTGACATTGTTAATATTTAAATTATTAAAGTTAATATCCCTAAACTGTGTTGAAACTTCAGTTATTCTTAGGTTTTGTAAAATATTTAAAATAAATATTTCTGTAGCTAAACTGTGATATCCTTTAATAAAATTTAGGGTCAGGGAAAGCCATGAGTTTTAGTTGGTTTAATGAGTGATAGAATTTGAATAACAAAACCTGTGTTAAGTTCATGTAATTCTCATGTTCTGTATTATATTTAATTTTGTTTTAGTTTCAGTTGAATAAAAAGTGGAAATAGGGTATGCATATATTGATCATGCTAAATATGTAATTGTCATGTATATATATTTGCATGATTTGAATACCTATAGTTGCATCTAAAGATGTTGTTGAATATTTGACTGTATTTAAATCGATATTTTTGATGATAAAGGCAAAAAATTATGTTGAACCAAATTTTGAAGTTATGTTGCAGTTTGACTCTTACAACACTTTTACATTATAATTCTTCTAAGGAAATGACTTGGACAATAGTGTCAAAATAATTTTATTTGTGTGACTTGGAAGATCAATGTGTTGATGAGATGTGGCAGTAACATGTATTTTTTGTATATCTTTGTATGGGATGGAATATTCAACATGTATAATGAAAGAGCATGATTCTTCATATTTTGCCATTTTTCCAATACATATCAAATATCAGGTGCTTGATACTCAAGAAATTATCTTGTGACGTAAATATATAAGTCATTTCTTAAGAATTGCTTATCTATTAAATGTGTAAACTTGAGAATATAAAATAAGTTTCATCGACAATGAATTTTATAATTAATTAGTTAATTTTATAAATAATTCTAAGAATAGACATTAAGAATAAGTGAAACAGTTGGCAAATCTTTCATATTGGGATGTATGTATGTTAATCCTCATCTTACCTAACTAAATTATTATCCAGTTAAACTCATTAAATTATTCTCAAATAGACCATGAAACATAGCATATTGAAGATTTCTCAAACAAAGTTCTTTAAGTTCTGTTATTTAAAATTCTATTTTTATTGCTTCTAAATTCCCATTTAACTCTCCAATTTTCTCTTTAATTCCAATAATATAAATGAAAGTATGATTATATTTGTTTCATGGATAAGACTACTGAAAAACTTATTTGGTCTTGTGTATTAATCACATGCCATTGGTAAACTTTTGGCTCAACTTTATACCATTAGTGAACTTTATATTTAATCCTGTGTGATTGACAAATATTGTCAATAGACTAACATGACTTCTTAGTACAATTTTTTGGCGATTAATCGCTGGTATGCAGTTAATGTACAAGTATATTTTTCTTTTAATAAAAGGAACATACAAATTTTTCTTGGAATTCCATATTTGTGAATTTTGAATGTTTCAATGCTTGTTCCACTGTTGTAAACTTACATTTAAAAGTAAATTAATTTTAATTAATTCATGACTCCTTGTTTTTAGTATCAGAATGTATATTAAAAAGTATAATGCATCATCAAATTTTTATTTTATGTAATTTTACATTTAAGAAAAATTATTATTATATTTGGAGAAATGAGAATTTGGTTTCTTATTGTTTACATACGTCTCTTTCTGAATTCAGCTTTAAATTCATTCATAAAATTTAACTTTATCCAGAATTGTCTTCTCTAAAATTTTCAACATTCTTCTCATTGTTGATTGTTTCCATTTATTCTTTCGTACATAATATTTTTTTAAAAAAATTATAAGAAAATACGTTCTGTGAAGTTTTAGGGATCCCTCACCCTTTCTGTTTCTTGATCTCTTCCTGTGCTAGGCAGAAATCATTTCTAAAATCTTTTTTGCATATTTGTGTACCATTTGATGCTGATTATTATATTTTGATTTAGTTTTTATTAGTTACTTTTTTTATCCAAAAATATTTTTTGTATATATATATATATATATATATATATATATATATATAATTTAGTTTTTTTAATTAGTTTAGGATCTTTATTGTTATTGTGGTTTTATTTTATTTTTATCCAACGTTGAATAAATCCTTGATATTAGGGAACCTATTAAAAAGAAAAGTACTTATTAAATACGTCATCCTTGATATGTAAATATAAGAATTTGTGGAAAACTGAACTGAAAAATCAGGACTATAAATTTTGTAATGCTTTTCTTTATTAAAACGATAACTTTAGAAATAAACATATCATTGATAGTGTTAGCGAAATAGTGATGTTAGACTGTGTTTCTTGCACTTGAAAGATAAAAGTGTCTCATGATCCGTACAGCTTAAATATTGATATAATAGGTCGATTTTAAAAATTAACTATGGAAAAATTCATTTCCGACATGTAATGTTTTATGAATTTCGGTAAAACCTGAATATTGGAACTGCACAAATAAATAAATAACCGTCTATTTAATTAGATCGTGCTCTTTCTCGGTGAACTGTAAATAATTGGTTTAATAGATTTAAGAGTGATGATTTTTACACTGGAAGATCACCCAAGTTCGAGACAGTCTTCCAGCGTAATGATGTGGACAGTCTCGTACTGTAAATGATGTGGTAGAAAGACACTAGAATAACAATTGAAGAAATTGCAGAGAAGCTAAACAAGGATAATTTGACCCCGTTTCGCCATTTAAAAAAGCTTGGCGACGTTTCCAAGCCCAATTCCGCATCATCCATTTCCCTTCTTGCACGTTATATTTAAGAGCCGTATTTAGGTTATGTGATTGATGAAAGGTGATGAGAATTCGATTTTATATTACAACTAGCCACCTTTGATGACCACTTTGTTTCCCAGAGTATTGACATTTTACGCTATTAAATAATTAATAAGGAATGCTTTTACTTTAAAAAATTTTACCTTGTTATTTGATACGTTAGAAAAACATGAAATCAATTGAACCAACTTACTACAAATAAAAAGTATATGTATTAAAAAATAAAAGCGGAAGTGAAAATCCAGTAACGGAATTAATGAATGGTAAAAGCATAAATTGAATATTTTGATGGATGAATTTTAATTTCATTATAATATTTTAAAACATTGTTACAAATTGTGTATGAAATTAAATTTAAAATATTAATAAAATTAAGAGAAAAATTCTTGGAAATGAAATTAATATCATTAAAAAGATAATTTTTTAAGGTAATACAAAGATTTCTTTTATGAAATTATTGTTATTGGAAGATATGAACATCAATTTTCTTAGATTATGTACGTAGCTATAACTATTACCAAACTGGCGATGTTTAAATTTATTTTTACGCTCAAATAAACTCGAAACAGAAATACTCTGTTTCGAGTTTAATATATAATACTGCCTTATTTATTCCAGTTTTTCTTTTAATTTATTTGTTTATGGTCAAAATTAAGAATTTTATCGAATTCATGGAAAAATAATTCATTATTTCATTGATATTCAGGCTACTTTAAATATTTTGTAATTTTAAAAAATTATATGGACATTTTTTTATGATTCTGTATTTCTAAAAGAATGCTACTTTATATAATAGATTTGAATTTATAATTTCCATAGTATTATATAGATATTACATCAAAATATAATTTGCTATTAAATTAGTGAAATGAAGGTGTTGTAGCAATAAATTACATATTTATATTTCATCGATTACTTGCAAACACTTGTGTAACAATTGTGTGCTTACAATTTGATTTTTTTAAAGCATTTATGAAAAATATTTCTTTTTCACTTATTTTATAGACATATTGGTATTTTAAAAATAGTAGTCATAGTATAGTATATGCATAAAGATGTCCAAACTGATATAAAGTCATCTGAATTTTTAATGCATTTGGATATTTTATTTTAAACACTTTTAAATTACTTGACTTCCTTTTTTATGAGGATGGGTTTTTGGTCTTGGTTTCTTATCACTCATTTTCTTGATTTATTTGAGCTATTTTTTTCAATTTTGTTTACTGTTTCAGCATATATGGAATTCGATTATTAGTTAATTGATGAATTTAATTAAATTTTTATTCTATACGAATAGCACCATTTAGGATTAAATGTAAGAAAATGGGGATTTCAAGATCTTACTACATTTATAATGAGGATTAATTAAAGAGATATTTAAGACCCAACATGATATTAAATAATTATATGTTAAGGACTAAAAAGTAGAATGTTTTTATGTCTGTAAATTTATTTTTCAACATTGTTTTTATTAATTTTTTTTTGTTTTAATTTTTTTCAATGATTTATACAAAAAAAGAATACATGTAAGAATAAAAATTTAAGGAAAGAAGAGGAAATAATTGTAAAGAATTATTAGAAGTCAGAAGTTGTGAATTTTGTAATTAGAGTTTGCAATTAGTGATTTTTGTTTTAAATTATGAGAAAACATTCGAATTAATTAATTTAATGCATCTTCCTTTCTTGCTTATAGATTTAATGGTGAATTCTGAAATTTTTTTAATTTTTTTTTTTATTGAATTTGTTAGAGTTTATATATGTACTTTTCTTTTTCTGTTAAAAACCATTACATTTAGAAAAAATTCTGCTAATTTTATTTTAGATACTAATTTGTTATATGAAATTATTTAAGTTTCATTTTGTAATTATCTCCATGCATTGCCGTTTAACTTTAAATATCCTTGTGTCTTGACTAATATTTTTTAATCAGTTTTAATAAGCTTATAGGGCTGTGGATAAAATTTTATATTTAATTCTTGCATTTTCTTTTAAATATGTTAGTAAATCTCAGGCATATCAATACCACGCGATCATTTATCAAATCTTAACTTTTCTGCATTCATCAATTTGTAAATACTTTTATCAAGGTGCGGCATATACTTTATGTTAAGAACGTAAATTTAAAAAAAAAAATTGCAACGCTAATAATGATTTTTAACAATAACTTTGTGTCTGCGTTTGTGAAAATAAAAAGTGATGGTTGACTACGAAGAAAGTGTTTGTTATTTGTTCGTCTTCTGATTCTTAAGTTTTATTTTGTTGCAGATTTTTTTCCATTGTAATCAATATTACTGTTAACATCTCTACAATAATTTGAATTTCTAATTAGAACTACTTTGATTGGTAGAAGTGTAACTTGCATTTGCTGCCATCTATTTTTAAAGCCGAGATAACCAGAGGCTATCTTAACGTTTTCAGATGCTATATAAATTTCTTATTTCAAGCTTTTATGATTTGATTTTTAAACAGGCTTTCTTTTAAGCAGAACAAAATAATTAAAATAGACATAGTATAGACTCTATGGTGAAAATTATTTTAACGGTTAAAAAAAAGCAAATTCATTGATATATGGTATATTTAAAATGTTTCAAACCTATATTATTTTTGAACTCATTGGGCATTTTTTAAGATGGAAAAGCCGTGAAATCACAGCACAGCATTAAACTAAGAAAGTGCTTTTAGGCGCTAGACAGTCACATGTTTGCTTTCTCGTATATGAGTCATGGAAAAAGTACTGTAATTGTCAAAAAAAAAAAAAAAAATCGAACATGAGATTATGACGAATTTCTACATTTCAGACCTTCCAGAGGTCGAAAGATATATTCTTGGCATTATGTCTGTCAATCGATTTGTATGTGAACAGTATAACTTAAAAATCGTTGACTTAGGTGGATGAAACTTTGTATATGATCTTTACACCCAATTTGTAGATTTCTGTCAAGTTTTATGCGAAATCCATTCTAAGGAAATCTTATCTGTCCGGTTGACCGAAGGCAAGTTAACAATATAACTTACAAAATGGGGAGAGCTTGATAGTTGAAATTTGCTATACAGATTTAGCATCGAAAATGTTGATACTTATCGAATTTCGAACGAAATTCGTCAAGGGATTGAAAGTCTGTTGGCCTGTACTTTCACAAACGTGTAAACGCGGTTACTCAAAAGCGCAATGACTTAAATGTATGAAAATTGGTATGTCATTTTCCGACTACTTCTGCGTCAAATTTTGGTTTTAGTCGATTGGAAAAATATTGTCTTAATCACAAATTTGGTTTGCGAAGATTTATTTTTCGCGTGCTGAGGATTAATCGCCAAAAAAATTGTCAAGGATCATACAATAGATTTGGTAAAAATGCTAAATGCACGCCAAACATCAATATTCCGGAACTGTTATTCACCAGTTATTCAATTCGTGACCTTATATAAAGTCCATAATTTTATGCTGTGAAAAGGGTAAACATCATTATTAGAGAGTATGCGAGAGAGTTTTGGGAAGACCACACCTGTTATTTAAATTTAATTTTGTTTCAAATATTATCAAGTGTTGTTAATTCTCAACTAAATAGCCGTTTCTATTTAGAACTACTTCGATTAATAGAAATATGGACATGCATTTGCTGCCATCCACTTTCAAAACTGAGAAAACAGTTGATTTTCTTGTGGGAGCTTTAACTTTTTTAGAAACTGTTAAAATTTCTTATTTGTAAACACGGTTTGCTTTTACGTAAAGCGAAAAGGAGGCTTTAAAATTTTGTCTTGTCATTGGGAACACACAACCCCGCATAATATCAGAATTCCAAGCACATCAGGAAGTGTAGGTAAAATTAGTCACGACGAAACTTCTTCGCTACCGTAAAAGAACACATAGAAAAAGAGATATAATTATTGTTTTGTAAATAAAGTGTTAACAAGAACTAGTTTGTAGTACGCAGTCTCTTGTTTAAATTTTGATCAGTAAATTGCACAAAATGAGGCACGTGCTATTTTGTAAACCTAGTACTTATCGGCTAGGAGAATCAATATCACAAGGAAAATATAGATATGAAGCACATGAATATTTTAAGTAAATTCTATTCTATAATAGTATTTTAGAATAGAATTAAAAAATACTATATTTCAAAATAAAATGAATAATTTGAAAAAAAGATTGTGATTTATTCTTTTAATCAATTAATTATGCATTTTTTTTGTTTAGTTTCTATATGGCTCTTTGATACTAGAAAATTTAAAATCGATAATATAGTATTCCCAATATTATTTTAAAGAAAGCAGTAAAGGCGTTAAAGTTTCAAATAATCATCTAGAGAATGCGTTATTGATCAGTATAAGAAAACATTTCATCAAATTGAAACATAATAATGATTAATCAGTAACGAATTGTATAAGAATTAAAATGATAAACAAACATAAGATCAGATCAGTAATTCCGTTTGCGATTTGGGTTTCTGTAATGGATTTTATTATAGTACTTTTCAAATACTAGCCACCCTTGACCAACAGTTCGTTCACCTGTTTTTTATGCGGTTACAGTGAATTCCTATATACAACTTAGTTTGACCATCAAAATATTTTTTCAAGCTTTGCATTTGGATAAGATAGGCCAGCTTGGAAAAAATATATATATTTCAGTTTTGATGTAGAGGAAAATGTTGTACCTTTAATTAATTTTTACTATTGACTTTTTATTGGTGCAATTTATAAATTCACAATTCTGTTGAAATATTGGTCATAACTGTGTTTAGTTTTGCAGTTATCACATAATTTAAAATACTAAAATTTCCAATTTTTATATTTATGAAATTATTATTATTATTTTTTAAATCTTACATAGTGATTAGCTGTACAGTCGCCAACAACAACTACTACAACCCAAAAAGAAACAACTCATATATATATATATATATATATATATATATATATATATATATATATATATATATATATATATATATATAAATATATTTACTTTCGCATCTTTACAAATTTGGTATCGACAAAAATGATTCGAGGGGACAGATTTGTTCCAAACAACAAACTCATTAACTTCTGTCACAAAATTTTTCAATTACAGTTTTTTTTTTTTTTTGTTATATCGATTTGTTATTATAAAATTAATCCCATAATAAAATTTTATGAAATTCTGATAATGATTTTGAGAGTCATAGGGTTTTGAAAATTTTAGTTCTAATATTAAATGAATCCTATGAACTTTCGGTGATATTTTAGAAGCAATTATAGATTTCTCAAAAGTATTTTCACTCGCTTAAAGAAAATGATCACATTTCATAAAATTACAAATAAATGCTTAAATAATGCTAATATTTTTTTATGAATTTTTAAGCATGAATATTGGCAAAAAGGAAATTATGATATAGAATTTTTGCACGAGACCAAAGCTGACATGCTAAAATGCTGGAATTCAAAAAAAAATTGCGGAAAACCGAAATAGCTTTCGAAATATTCACAAAAAGTAATAAAATTCTCACAGTCGATTTGCATCGCCAATTTTTTTTGAGGGACCGTATATTTATTTGTATTTATGGATCTGCTCTTCGTGAAGCACGAGCTTTACATGCCATTATAATATCGCAGTTAGTTGAATATTTAATTTATTTTTAGATTAGACGGTTTAAACTGAACATAAGTTTTGTTTCCCTTTAAAAAAAGTGTGTGTTTTTTTCACTTTGGCGATATAAAAATTTGATAGCAAAACAGATTGATTATAGGAATGTTCAGTTAATTTTTACTCTTTACCGACGCTCATCTGCTAGTAAATGAAATACAGATCCAAGGAAATCCATATAATTTCTTATCATTCAGTAAATGAATTAATGCCAATATAAGGAAATTAATTTCACGTATTATTTATATACTCAATGGCTTAATGTTGAACGCTTATTCACAAATATTTTTAATTTAGTGAAGGATATTTTCAAAATATCCGTAGGATGATTCTCTCAAAGTTACGAAATATTCTTCTCTTTGCAGTTTCTTTTATGAAAACACACAGTTTCGAAACTCTAGTGCGATAAATTGTAGCATGATAATGTATGTGCCAGGCTCAGTTCATTTGTATTTGTTCATCTGGATTACATTAGCTATTGCATAACAAAAAGAATGTCCGTCACTCTGTCATTCTTGCAGCAGCTTTTTATGTTTCTAATTTTTTTCCCCCTATTCTTTTCGTGTAATGAGTGGTTTTCGTACGCCTCATTGTGCTGTTTATAGATATCATATCAGCAAACAAATATTAACATATTAAAATCGAACTTAGATTATGCAGTCTATCATGAATTTTCAACCAGCTCTCGATTCTAAACTCCAAAATGTTTCTGTATTCTAACAAAATATACTTTCGTTAACTTTCTTCCTTTAGATCATATTATTCATTCTATCTTTTAAGTCTCATCTGTTCATGTTCGGTAAATATCATAATCTAAATCTGTTAATAGACATTTAGCACAGGATTCCTTTTCAGACATTTTATAACTGCTACCATTTTTATTTTGTTAAAATATTATAAAAAAGTGAAAGCAAACGATTTTTTCTTTGATAAACATATTTTGTTAATATTATTTAGTTTATTTTTTGTATAATAGCTGATGATCAATTGTAAACCTTCTGGAATCTGGCAATATTTGTAAGATACGCTGTTAAGTTGAGAGAAAAAACCAGCCGATGGAATTCTAAATTGCTTGGAGTATTATTTTAGTTTTAAGAATTTAAGATGCTCTGCAAGCTATAGTTTGAAGCTTAAGAAAACAGATAGTTTTCTAGAAAGCATGCAAAAGTTCAACTGATTGAATATAAAATTCGATTAAGAACAGTTTAGGTATAACTACAAACTGTATTTATCGTTCTACTGTTTTGCTTTTATTTGTAATCGTGTTTCAGTATCTAAGAATAGAAAAATTGAGGGGTGCTCCTTCTAATAGAACTAGAATTTCAAAATTTATCACATATATGCAAGTTTATGATTAAGACTGTACAAAATTTCATCAATCAGGCCTTATCATTTATTATGCTCGCATTGATTTAAGTGGTGAGATAGACTTATTTTAGAAGATTTCATCCAGAACTTCGTGCAAATTAATAAATTTGATGTAAAAAATATATAATTATTTTCATCCATATAATTCGTTCCGTTTTTGAATTAACGTGCTCTCAGACAGTTGAATGTAATTTCAAATATGCTTTTATTTGTCAATCCGAAATGAACTATAATTTAAAGATTCACTGAAATCTAGTGATCAATTTATTTGAAGACTGCAGCTCTTTGCACTGTTTCTGCGTATACAGACAAGTAAAAAATGTTTATTCCAAATATGGTTTCATCGCTTTAAATTTTCTCCTCATGCAGTCCTACAGCCTGATAAATGGAATTTCATCCCGCTAATTAACTTTCACTTTCTCAATACTTTTGTAATTTAAAATTTTATTGTTATGGCATTAACAGATAAATCTCTTATCATTTGCTTAGAGCATAAAATAATTATTGTTTAACTCTGTGTGAAAATCATGCGTGTAATATTTTTACTATAGTAAAATATTCCATTGAAACTTAATAAATCTTCTATCCGATTAGCAATCATTTTCTACAGAAAATAAAATTCCTTCCTTTTAATAAACACTGATCATTTCATTGAAACGGATTTACGGTAATCGTGTAATGAATCGTAATCGTAATCGTACAAAAAATGAACTAAGTAACGTATTTCATTCGCCAAAAAAATTAAGTTATAAATAAAATGTATTAATTTCTCAGGATGGGATCAACTAAATAGATAAATGTTCAATTGATTCTAAAAGTATTAGAAGTATTACAATATTTAAATAAAAATAAATATTCAGATTTTAAAAACAACACAATTTTAAAAACAAAACAATTAATTCAACTTAAAACAACACAATTCAAATTTATCCAATTAAATTTCAATTTTATTTGATTAAAAATACGAAAAAAGTCTTATTTTGCTATTAGCAAACTGAGTATTACTTAAAGTACGGCCCCCGTTGTTTTGGTTGTTTCTAGACGGAATTTTCTGCAAATAGAGTGAAGTATATCTCAAGAACTAACGTGAATTTAGATGTGAATATGAAATTTGATACACGTACATAAAAAGATCAGCTAAATAGAATTATTTAAAAAATCTTGGTTTCCATAATTGAAAAAATTTGGAGACAGTAGTTAATTAAATTGGTTAATCAGTTTATTTATATAAAAAAACCAGTCCGTTTAAGCAATTTCCATCGATACTAAATTTGTGAAGATGCGACAATAAATAACAAAGTTACACAGATTTTTTTTTTTTTTTTTTTTAACGATACGTATATCTTTGATCGGGAGGTGATGGATCTTTGATGATTTGTTACTAAAATAAATGAGAAAATGACTTTTAATCACACAAAAAATAAAATAATTATATTTGATTAAAACTCATTTTTTTTATAGATGAGAACAAGCTATTTGCAAGATTATATAGTTTTAGCAAGTTTTTAAACTCCACTGGCTATTCGGTCAACACTGGAAGCTTAATCTTTCCATGATGAGAACATGAATTTTCCGATCAACTTATTTCCGATTCAAAATTCAGAGCCCTACAATGAGAACATTCTTTGCTTATTTCTCCAATATCTAAATATTGAATCAATTTTTCAGATTTTGTTGCCATCTTAGCAACTTCACGATCAGTTTTTCTTTTCAAATTGTCAGAGTCTCCCTCGGTTTTTTTTTTTTTTTTTTTTTTAACATTTTTTCTTTATCTGATATCGCTGTTTGTTCCATTACTATTTTTTAAAAACAATGCAGGATTAACACGTGTATTGTTTAGATATTCAGACGTTATTAGCTAAGGGACGAAAAATTTCCGTTTCTCAAAAAAGGTAAACAAACCAGAAAGTTATTTATTAGTGTTACCTACCACAAATATTGCGTGTACAACTAGAATTAACAAATAATATTTTTTTAAAAACTCTTTTGATGTTAATTAAAGCTCTTCTTTTCCTTTTTTTTTTTTTGTAACTATTTCACCGTCAAGTGCAATATAAATACTTACTGTCGTAATAATAATTTTCATTGGATATTTCAACAGTACTGTAAAACAAACCTTAAATGTCATAGGTCAAGTGACTCGCTATCTACCAACCACAAAACGAATAAAATTTTACATATAATGAATACATAAAAAAATGTTATATAATAGAAATAAATTTAAAAATATATATAACTAGCAGTATCCGCACAGCGTTGCCCGTGGCATAGTATCTAAGAGGAAAAATTGGCTTTAAATGTAAGTCCAGTCTCCATCCGATATGACATGGGAATGTCATGCGGGATCAAAAATATATTTAGAAGTCATCAAAAACAGCTACAAAACAATTTGTATAGTACATATTCAGAAATATTTAGGTCTAAGCTTTGATATACAGTCATTTGGCGCCTTGCAACGTTGGCAATTTTTCGATGGCGCTTTTGCTACTGTTATCCATTGCTGCCGTTCTCGCCACATTCGGCCATTTCGTTAAAATTTGGCGATAAATTATTTTTTGGCGAAAATGACTGTATATCAAAGCTGTTCTTAAAGCTGAAAAATATGGAGAGACTGTAGACATTGTTCCTATTGAAACCGTAGCATCATTTCTGTAATCCACACATGGATCGAAATTCAGAGCGGAGTACTCCTTTTCGGACCAAATATCAGGAAAGTTTGTTCTTTCACTTCTTCTCCTGTGTCTCAAATTTAAATGTCTTTCTCTGTCAGCAGACAGGCGAGATTCAGTATGTCTCTGTAATTCAATTGTAGTGCGATTTAAAGAGAGACGGTTACTTCGCTCAACAGAAGACCCTCCTTTGAAGAAAGTGTGGGCATTCTTTCTCTGATATTCGCTAACGTAACGTTCCTCAACATTTTCATTATCGCTCAACAAACAAAGCGTTTTGGCATTTAATGTGCTCCAGCCAAGGTTGAATTTCCTTCTTTTGGGGATAATAAGATTTGAATCGCTGTTTAAAATTAGACGTAAACAAAGAAATGTATCGCATATGAATGCCACAACTCTTGCTATTTGCACATGCGAAGTTTGAAATTTCCGCTCACGCACGGATAAGTGCAAAGCACAGATACTGCTGCTTTACGCGTGCGCGAATCGTAGTAGGAAAATAATTAAAATTGCAATTATAAAACTCCTTTTTTTAAAAATTTTGATATGACTTTAATATACTAAAACTTTCCCCAGTAAATGCCCTACAGAATGGTACACATATCTCCAAAATTAGTTAAGTATTTCTCGAGTTTTTAGGGTTTCAACATACAGACGCTTACAGGAAACTTAATTTTATACTATGTATAGATTATTTCAAAAATCTTTCTTTCATTAAATCCTTTTAGAATATTATTTGAAGTCGTGGATTTAATAATCCATTTAGTTTCATCATATATGGTTGGTAACAGGTTTATTTCTATTACTTGATATCAATATCCCGTTATTCATTGCTCGGTTGCAATTAGCTATGAATGGGCAAAATACACCCTTGTCAAATGGCCGCGTTCGGTAATTGTAATGAGAATAAAAGATCATGATAATCACATCTTTTTTTTTTCTTTTGTCATTTCAGTAACAGGAATAGTTATGTATGTTTTGTGGTTGTCAAGGAGTTTCAGTGAGGGTTTCTTTGGATTTGATCGGAAATGATCGATAAAGTGCATATATAATTGAAGAAAAGTAGTCCTGTAAAGTAATCTAAAAGTCGAAAAGTAATTTAAAAATCGAAAAACAATCTCATATGAAAAAAAATTGTAGACAAAAAGTAATTTAAAGCATAAACCATTTAGACCTATGATATTGTCCAATATTGTATTTCAAAGTATATGGATTAAACTAGAAACTCGGTAATATCTAATTAATCGTTCCTTTTAAAGCGTGCTTCCAATTCACAGAGAAAAGAAAAAAGAAAATTTACTTTGGGCTCCCAGAACATATATATCTACTCATCATTAATTACAATGGTTTTTAAAATTGGAATGGCAATAACTTGCGAAATGCCGTATAATCTGGTTCAAATAGAAGTTTCATGCATAAATTACCATATTGCTCATAATCTGAGAAAATGGTCTCAATTGAAATTTTACTAATTTACTCTAAATAAGAAATATTGTACTTCTGACTGGTCTAAAGAACAATACCTCATAGTTGTCAGAGGTGCAGATCGGTACAGTTTCAAATTTACATTCAAATCACCATAACATTTTAGGTTTGGAATGGTAAAATCAAAGTTTGCTCAAAATAATGCTATTAATCTGTCTATGATATGCATACACTAACATCATTTCTTAATGGTATAAAAAAATGTTATAGGACAAAAGGTAGTATTTTTAATGCTTTCTTTTTAGTAGTGAAATCAGATAATTGTTCTGATTCATCCATGTAAACATTTCTTAGCGATAAATTAAATTAAGTAAATGGTGGTTAATCTTTGTACTATGCACAAAATTTTCAAATTTTGTTACCATTTTCCAGCACAGACAGAAGTACTCAAAGATATAATCAGCCAAAGGAACAACACTTCCCTTTTAACTTTTTATGTTTTAGAAGCAACGCTAGTGTTTTGTTCATTGTAGATACCTGTTCCTCTAACAAATCCATCTCACCGAAATTTGAGAAAATTTTTCTTGCAATTTTTAGTTAGCAAAAATCTTTGTCTTTAACCACCGGCTTTTTTTCTTTGGCAGTATTGGTTGCTTTTAATTTCAGTTAAATCTCTTATGCGCATCTCTCAGCAAACTGTTTCAAATTATAGTGTACCCATTATAATTTGAAATAGTTCGCCGTTCTTTATAAAAGTTTTATCACCATTAAAAAATATTATGATGACTTCGCTGATTACGAATTTGTGATTTCGCTTAAAATTTGGTTTTTAATGTTGAAATTCAGAAATAATAAAAATTCAATCAATCCAATAATGCTTTACCTGAACTGAATTTCAAATTGTATGAACTTAATATATACAACAGGTGTGTGTGTGTGTATAAAATATTGCACGGATTTTACACTACTAATTAATTTTATTATTTAGCATTTCACTTTACTTCTCATGGATATTTTTTGGATTTTGATTGTATTTTACAAAGGATTGTATATGTGTCTTTTTTAATTACTAGCTTAGCTTTCTGTCTGTTATTTATTGTGATGTCACCTCTGAAGAGTAGTCACTTGTGACAATTTGATGCGATGACCACGTCATCTTGTCAAACATCTTGTTAAAAAAATGTGATGATGATGAGAAAGAAATGAGATAAATATCATCAGTGATATTCGCAGATCTGTCATGCTTGGATCTAGGTATGAAAAAAGAAAATATTATTTGGAAATTTAAGTTTATAATTTTGTAACGATTTTGAAATTTCAAGAAACTTCACATTAAAATATGATAAATATTAAATTGAATGATACCAAATTTCTTGTATAGAATTTAAAATAAATCCAGTTTAAAGCATTACTTAAAAGTATAATAAATTTCCGTACATCTTTTTATATAGAGAAAATGGATTTTTTTTAAATGAAGAGAGATTTTTAATGGTTTTTAATTATTATTCTGTGTACCTCTTAATCCAATATAGCTGTATTTTAAATGAGTTTTTTTTAATTTTCAAATAAGGTTTGAAATTTTAAACGTTGTATATCTTTACGTTGAATATCATCTTTATCTGAATTTATTTTCTTCTGATTATAATGTCTCCTATTTTTGAACTATCTTATATAAGATAAACTTCATCTTTGAAAGTTTAGTATCTAGCTTTGCCTATATTTTTTGAAAATTCATCGTTCTTGGTTCTTGAAATATAAATAATTATTCAAAAATTCAAAAATAATTTGTTGTTGTAATAAAATCGTGTTTCTATTGTTTTTTTTTTTATCTTCCTGTTTTGCTAAGTCAGTAAAATTAGGTGTATACATTTTCATCATTTGTATTTTGAGAAGCATTTTAATGTAGTGTGAAGAAAATTAATATACATATGTAAACACTAACCTAATAAGTGTCTTTATTTTTAAAACAAATTTCTGAATCTTTAAAAAAATATTTTTTAGTTTTTACTGCATTAAAGTTAATTTTCATTTAATTATTGCAGCTTAATATTACAAATTTATATTTAACTTAGTTCATGTGTACTAAGGAAGATTTTTGTAATCATTTTACTTTCGCTTTCTACTTGCTAAACATCCTAAAGAAAAGCTAGTACACCTACCTAATATCAAGTAGACCCCTCCCCGATGAGCTCGCAGAAGTGCCGCAAAAAGACATAACATCGATTCGACTTACGTCAGAAGGCAATACTGGAAGCAATTCACATCATGAATTCCTCAGGGTATTCCACAAAGCTGTATGAGTGCGATATCTTTTGAACAGCATGTGGCATGGCATCACAAATGTGTTCAATAATGTTCATATTTGAAGATTTAGGTGACCAATGGAAGTGTCTAAAATCAAAAATATTCCTATAGCCACTTGATAGAAATTCTCGATGCGTGGAGTATCGCATTGTCCTTGTGGAATTATCGAAATCGTCGGAATGCTCAATGGACATGAATTGTTGTAAATGAACGAATAGGGTGTATACATACTTGTCATTTGTCAGATCTTTTTCTTGATATATCAGAGTTTTCACATCACGTTAACTTCTCACGCCCAATATCATCCCAGAGGCTCCACCAGATTGATCAGTCTCCTTCTGAGATGTAAATTCTGTAAATTCACGAAGTTGTCTCCATACTCATGCACGTCCATCCTCCCGATACTATTGGAAACGAGATTCCTTTGACCAGGCAACATGTTTCGATTCATCAAAAGTACAATACCGGTGTTGCCTATCTCAGACAAGCATAAAGCTTTGTGAAGTGCAATCAAAATGGCACATTAGTGGGCTTTCAGCTTTAAAACTCCATATTAATGATATTCCGTTGAATAGTTTGCACGTTAATACTTGTTGAGACTCCAGCATTGGAATTCGCGACAATTTCAAGAAGTATTGCACGTCTATATCTTTTAAGGATTCCCGTCAATTGTAGGTGGTCCTTGTCTTTCACGGTCTCTTTTTAGTCGCTCTGATGTCGGAGATTCCATGTTTTACCGGATTTTTTTATATTCGCGTTAGATTCGTGAAATTTTTGTACTCGAAAATTCTAATTTCATCACTACTTTAAAGATGCTTTGTCCCATCCTTTAATGCCTTGTTCAAAATCGCATAAATTTTGATAGCCTGCTCTTGTAGCTGCAAGAATCCATCTAATGGCTTTGCCCAGACATCTATTGACTTGTATTCTGAGGTGACAAAAGTCATGGTATACTTCCTAATAACATGTCTGACCTGTTTTTGCCCGCAAAGTGCAACAACTCGATGTGGCATGTCCTCAACAAGTCGTTTGAAGTCCCCTACAGAAATCTGGAGCGATGTTGCCTCTATAGATGTCCATAATTGCGAAAGTGTTGCCGGTGCAGAATTTTTTGCACGAATTGACCCCTCGATTATGTTTAATAAATGTTCGATGGGATTCATGTCCGACAATCTAAGTGGCAAAATCATTCGCTTTAAATGTTCAGCAGCCGGCGACTGCTTTGTCCATATGAGTGATTATGCCTGAAACTAGGTTTTCTCGGAATACTCTTGGCACTGTGGATCCCAGAATATTGAATTCTCTAACGATTTCCGAAATAGAATATCTCGTGCGTCTAGCACCAAGTACCATTCTGCGTTCCAAGTCTGTTAATTTTTGTCGTGGGGCCATAATCACGTCAGAAATCTTTTTACGTGAATCTCTTGAATACAAATGACCTGACATTGCATTGCCTATTTATACTTTTAGCTCGCGATACTACTGCTGTATTGGCATACGTTGGTCATCTCAGTGTATTGACGCTACCGATTATATCATGTTACTCTGATTGGTTGAGTAGCTTCTTTATTTATATATATCCAAACCTATACCAGTTTTTCTGGCTCTTTAGTGTACATTTATATGCTCACGATGACAATATACTATTTTAATATTTTCAGAGTTTAATTGATATGTTTATTTTATCTCCTTTTTATTAAATAGTGAATGTCGTTTGCTAGTTAATTATTGCTTACCAGATTCCATAATAAATATAATAATGAAGTAGTTTCAGAATGTAACTATCAATTAAAGATTTAATTTAATGAAATTTTGATTTCATATCGTGGCATCAGTTGGTAACGAAAGAACTTCAATATTTCATTATGTTTTAAATAATGAATTATAAATTAACGATTAAAAAGTAGAAAATTATTAAATTAATAAAAATTTCAATATTGATTGAATATACTTCAATAATAATTGAAGTGTATTGTTAAAAACTGTTTTTTATTTAAGTTATTATGATTAATTGTAAGTCACACATTATTATATTATTCTGTCAGAGCAATTCTACCATAATACTGTTGTGAAAAACATTGTTCCGTTTTTAATTATGAGAAAATAAAGAATTGAAGTTTACTGTCTCAGGCAGGTGTTTAAAAAAAACCGATGTCGTGCTTCATAATTCATCAGCATGCGTTCGTGTTTATTTTTTCACAACCTTGCACTTGTGTTACTGGCTATTTCAGACATGAGGTCAGTATACTTTATCATTTGTTTAACTTAAATTAGTTCGTAGAATTTCGATAGCGTGTTTTATCAGTATTATATGTTATCTATGTTTGTTTTCAGTTTCAGTTCTGAATTTTCTAAAACTGTGACGCATTAGCTTCTATGAGTTCGTCACTTTGTGTGATTTTTTTCTTTTGTTATTGAAAAGCTATTATTTGATTATATAATAGGTGTTCACTCCAATCGTAGTCCGTAATTAATGTCTAAACTGTTATAGATAAGCATTTGGAAAAATGCTGTAAATGGTGTGAGGAATTATATTTTATGCTAACTTGAACCGTTTCTGAAAATTTTGCTAAGTTAAAATTTTATACATCCCTGCCATTATTAATTACATCTAGTAAGAAATTCTTGTCATCCTAATATTTTAAATAAAAAAGTTACTTGTTCATTTGAGATTAAAATCGATCCATTTATGAAGTTTTGAATATTACTTTTTAGATTATTTTAGATTAATAAATTTTGACTGCCACCTCGAGGAAAATTTTCTCATTAACCGACTGCATTTATTTGATTTGATCATTGATCTAAATAACTTGATAGCAGAAGATCGGAATTTTTAAAATATTCGGTGATCCTCTCCCCTCTCTTTTTTTTCATAAACGATATTTCAAGCAATATTTTTGTATTTCCAAATGATATTTATGTAAAAATTTATATATCGCTTAAAAATATTTTATTATTTAAATATTTGTTAAACATTTGAGAAAATTTTTAAAAAATTTGTTCCAAATTTGATGTTTTTTAAAATTCTCTCGATAAAAAACATCTATGCTTATATATACAGAAGGTTACAACTTTTCCAACACATCCTACAGTATATTTGATTACCAAGTCAAAAATAGCTACAACAATAGAGTCTCCATTCAATGAAGTTTTCTATTTAGCGAAATTTTCTGCAGATCCTTGACTGAAAAATATTTATATGTTATGTACTCATCATATTATGAATGAATTTCTGTTTAGCAGAGTTTTCAGATGATTTTTGTTTTCAATGTTTCTTGATTCGGCTAAATTCAAACCAAATCGACTGCTTCTTCACGATTCCATGCTGTTAATAATGCAGAAGTTATACATCTGTTTAAATTTCTCCACTTTGATGAAGGCATTGTGATTGCTGATTGTCTTACAAAATACAATATATTCTATGGAAGTTCTATGCAAAATAATTTAAATTCTCGAACTTTCTCACATACTCTGTAATAAACGTATTTGTACATTATTAACCGCATGGCATTGCCGAAAAGCCTATTAGTGTGTGATCTTTGGTGGTTCAAAAAATGGTGGACCAAAAAAAGGGCTGGTTTGCTGACACTATATAAGTTCCAGAAAGTCGAATGTTCCTTTTGGACTCTTTTTCTCCCCAGACCGATTAAAACCAAAATTTGATACAGAACTAAATTGTAGTGGCAGAATCTATACCAAATTTCAAATATTTAAATCTTTCTTCTTTTGAGTTTACATCCTTATGAAATACAGACCGGCAGACGGTTAATTCCTTAACGGAATTGATTCCAAATTTGATACATATTTGCACTTTATACATGTAGATCTCTTTGATTTGTAGTTATCCTGTTAATTTTTATTCGGATAGCTGGTCAAATAGACTTCCTTTGAATTCATTTTCTTCAAAATTTGAAAGAAACCTTCAAATCTAATTTAAATCCATATATCAAATTTCACCATTATAGCTCAACTGATTTCTGAATTATCATATTCACAAAGAGACATAATTCCAAAAATGTATTTTTGGTCTGAGGGAGTTCTGAGATATGGAAATTTGTCAAAATTTTATATTCGAATTTTTTGACGATCACAGTATTTACAGTTTGTATACTTCGTAGACGAAAAAAGGTTAACGTTTTGTTAATGTGTTAAAAATAAAGTGGATTGATAGATTTCAGTTTTTATTTTCTCCCCGTTTTAATAATTTAATTTACAAATTTCTGTCTAAGGAATTTTCTGTGTAGTAATGGAAAGCAACAAGCTTGAATAGAGGCCCTACAGTATTTAAGAGGAAAAAAATATATTTGTATTATTACATAGACGTTTTTCAGAGCATTTTTAATTCATTTCTATTTAAAAACATTTTTTTTATGTTTTTTAAAATAGCTTCATCAGTCAAATAAAGATTAATCTTAAATTAAAACTTCTTTGCTGTGATATCTCATGTTTAACGTTTATTTTTAGCATATTAATATAATTACTTCGTGCACAAATCCACTCCTCACATATATACTTTTTTTAAAACAAATGTTATTCAGATTTCCTAGTTATTTTTGTAGCATTCGTAATTATCCACATTCGTTTTTTTTACTTGCTGAATCAAATTCCCAAATAAGTAATAAATAAAATTTAAAAAATTTTTCTTTGTCTTCAGATATTTATTACTATCAGGGAGACCGAGCTTAGCTCGGCAGTTTTTCTTTTTCTTTCTTTCTTTCTTTCATTTTTGTTTTAAAAGTTGTGTTTTTTCGGTGAAAATATTTAGGTACGAATAATATTCTGGTTATATATATTTTTTAATCTTACCTGCTTATGAACTAATCTTTTAAATAAAAAAAATTATGAAATACATGAGTTTAATATTTTATTGGAATGCGAATTTACTATGTTATTCGAAACAATCTGCTATTATTACAGAATTCATTTTACAGTTTATCTATCATTTCTTATATTTTTGAACTTGCACTCAGTTTTAACATGGTGAAATCAGGTCCGAGAAGGAGCTATATGACATTGTCAGTATGAGGGCAGATAGAAAAAGGCTCTTATAGTTAATTATATATATATATATATATATATATATATATATATATATATATATATATATATATATATATATATATATATATATATTAGAGTAGTTTTCGAGATACATGAAATATATATATATAAATTGCTCGTTTAAAATTATAAGATTTTAACTGAAGCTCGGAGGCTTGCCTTTCGGTACAGCTTGGACTGGTGGCACCATCTCTTGGACTTGGTAATAGTTGGTTATAATTTTTTTTTTTTTTTTAGTTTGTGTGTGTGTGTGTGGTTTTTTTTTTTTTTTTGTCTCAGGTTTCTACAAAATCTGAGTTAAAATTTATATTGATATTAATTGAAAATATTATATATTTATTGAATCAATGAATTGTATTCTTTTTACGTATAGTTGTTTATTCCATCTTTAACGTAAAGACATATTTCCAATTCCACTAAAGTAGAAATATTCCTCACCTAATCACACGGAAGTCAATTATCCAAATCGATTTTATTAGTGAAAAAAAAATTACAGATATCGAAATTTGAAAAATACTTCCAACAAATAATTGAAAAATAGTTCCAACAAATAAAAACCGTAATAATATTTAGAGCAATGAAAATCCAGTGTGAGCTCTGTCTGAAATTCAGTGAGTGCTTCCAAATACAAGGGTAAACACAAATTTATATTTGTTTCTTTTTAAAAGATATCTTCTTCCCAAGGGTATAAAATTCCTTTTGGAAATGGCTGGACCGTATGATAATCAGTAAATGTCAGAGGACAATTTCTTAAATAAATGAAATGTTAAATAAAATCGTTAAAATCTGCCCAGCTTGCGCATGACTTAATGGCATTCAATAGTTATTGGGGTTGTTTTTTTTCGCTTTTTTATGTATTATTCATTAGAAAAAAAATTCTTTTTTCTGTAATCTTATTAGTTTCAAGTAAACATACCACTAATTAGAAAAATGAGTAAAGGAACTAGATTTTTATAGAAGATTGCCAAGAGGTTGACAATGTTCTCTGTGCAGAAAAAATTAGGTAAATGAACCTTTCAGAATATAATTTTACTTTCTTCATGTACGAAGTATACAAGAGAAAGTATTATACTCGCTGAAAATATTCGAACCCGAGATTTTGATGAATCTCAACGTTTCAGATCCCCTTGAATTCCCAAAACATATTTTTTGTAATTATATGTTTGTGAGCGTTTTTAGCTAGAGAGATAAAACTTAGTGTATGATCTCTATCCTAGATTTTTATCAAATTTTGAACGAAATTCATTCACAGGAAATCTAGCTGTCCGAAAATAAGAATGTAGATAACTACAAAACGAAGAGAACTACATGTATAAAATTTTATTTTATTCAAACAAGATACATTGTTTTCAGACCTGGCTCTGGTCATTTTCCTAAAACATTTACTTGAAAAATGTGTGAATGATACTTTTTTATAGCACTTACTTGTTCAAGATTTTTTTTTTCCAGTCACAATGCATCCGCTTATTATAGAAAGAACTGTTTGCATTACTCTTTTATACATTATTCAAAATTGTTTGTTTGTTTTTCTAATGAACAAATATCTAAATTTTAAATTTTACTCAGAATACTAATATAATAGATGACAGAAAATATGACATGATTTTTTTGAGGTTGGGGTAATCTTGTGACGAAAAAGGAAGATATTTCATTCTCTAATTTTTGAGTTAAGATAGGATTTGTCTGACCTTACGGTTATAGTTCTCCCTCATTAACAATTAATGTAGCTTTTAACCATAAAGTTAACTTCGCATATGGAAATATAAATGTCTATTAAACGATCGCGGATGCAGCATATCGTCTCAGTTACATGAGAAAACACTCACCATCCTATTTCCTGGGGGTGTTGAGCTCGTTTTTGACCTTCTAATCGGAGGGGGGATTCTTTAATTATAATTGTACTTCGCCTCTCTTGTTCAGATTTGAAAATATCGAGCAACTTTATCACATACAAGAAATTTTTTTTGAAAGTTGTGTTTTCTGATTAAATTTATTTTTCTTTAATGTTTAAAGCAACTAATCATATGAGACTGGCCTGCTTTTGTATTCTGTATTCTATTGTATTCTATAAACGTTTATTCCTGTTAATTTAATTACTCTTACTTAAAGTCGAATTGATCGAATTAGTATTTACTTACCACACAATAAGTACTTATTTGTTTAAAATTTTAAAAGCTGAATTGCTATAATTTAACCATTCTTTGTTAAATAAATGGGTTTGATTGTATTTACATACAAATATCATATGTATCTTTTTTTTCCCCTTGCAAATAGTTGTCTAGGGATTCCAAATTTAGAATTGTTTAAAAAAATCATTCTATGATTATCTTATTTGCCAAAAACTCTCTAGTTTAATATTTTAAATAGGAAAATAGAGTTTGAAAAATTGATAAGATAATTTTATGTCGGAAATCAATTTAAATCAATAGATTAAGGAACTAAACTTGGGAAATTCTGGTTGTAACTTCAGTTCCCTTATTTAGGAACTACGTTTCATGTTGAAACTTAAAACCTGAATTTGTTTAAAAAATAAACAGAGAACCTTGTTTATTCTCTCTGCTAATGTTTAAGTAATTAGCTGACTGCGATCATCTAGATTGAATTTCTGCCTGTTTTTTCTCTCTTGTGTTAGAAATTTTATAACAACTGGAGTGTTTTTCTCTTGAACTTTCTTGTGCAATTCCACAAAGCCACCCGTTTTGTGTTTGTTACTTCATGTAGTAAAAATCGGTATGTGATTTGGAGCAAGACCTTTTCTTTCTTCAATTGTATTTCAAAATAAATACAATTCAATAATATTACTGCAAAGACTACATCAGCAGTCTTATTCGCTGTAGTTTTGATCACGGTCGTACTTCTTATTTCTATATGAAAGGGTTAAATCATCCAATCTTGCGAACTCTTTTTGTTGTTAGAGGCAGTGACGGAATCGGTACAGATGCTCTCAGTCGCATTTGTGCTCATCCGTTAAATAGTATTGTTTGCGCTTGAATGTTTAAGTGATTATAGTATTATAAAATTTATCAATGTTAATGTAATTAGCAGTCTTCGCTTGTTGAAAACTTGTTTCATATAATATCATATGTTAGTCAGCAATTGTCAATATGAGAATATAATAATAAGAACTATCTGAAAATACTGATGAACTTAGTTATTATTGTGAAATGAGTTAATGGTTAAATGGTATATATCAGTTTTTGTATGGGGGTAAATGCTGATTATTAAAAAAATCCTCATCCATTAATCATTTTCTTTTTAGACTGAGAAATAGACATTTTCTATTGCCTCTCCGATTTTCATCTAATTTTCTTACCCAAAATATTTATATTCTTACAATCTGCTGTTTGAATGCAAATGCGGCCGTGCGTAAGTATTATACAACCAAAGCGAATGACTGCGTGGTTATTTTATTTATTTATTTTTGCTTTTTAATTTCGGATGTTTAAAGCCCTGAAGCAGTTTATTTTTATTACTCACAACAAAACGTCATTGGTCCGAAAAATTTGCGATAAATGTATTCCCCGCATTAGGTTAACACCCTAACTATGTACGGGTTACTCTGTGAGATTTTATTATTTTTTACCAGGCAGGTGATGAAACGAAATTTGAACTCTTACTACTGTTTCATTCGCCAACTCCATGTCTACAATAATTCTTTTATGAAACCCTCATAATCGGTTCTATTAGAAATTCATTCAGACTGCTCATTCATTTTTGTAGTAAATAAATGGTCGCTTTACCTAAGGGCAATTTGCAAAGAATTGAAATAAAGTGACAGTTTTTATGAAAACTAATTTTTTTGCCATGAAATTCTTATAATAAATCATTCCAACTCAAATTTTTTGAAAGGAAAAAAATCTTACCACTTTCCCGTTTTGAAATTCTTTTTGAATTAGATTATATGCAGAAAAATTACTTTGAACAAAGATGGAAGAGAGTATTAAATTACAAAATAAGTCGAACTGTCACATAAATTTATACATGTGCTTCATTAGAAGTTCATTAAACTTGAGCCAAAATGCCACTGATTTCAAATTTTATTACACAGATGATTTTTTTTTTTCTTCTTTTTGTACATGAACTTTATATATTCTACAGAATAGCAGCAGAACTCGGATATCAGAGGAAAGTCTGGGAATTGAATAATAGATCTGGAAAAATCAGGAGAAAGTCAGGGAAATTTGTAAAAATATCTAAAAATCGAAAGAAATTGGCGACGAGAGTGTTTCACTCCAAGCATGCACGTGATTGGTGATTTCCTGCTGTTTCTCTACATCGGAAGTCTAATGTCGCCAAAACTATAATAGCAGCATCAACCTGGGACAACTTTCTTTCAAGAATATAGCGACATTGTTTGAATTCCATTATGATAAAGTGATGTTGCTAATAGCAACCCTAATGAATTTTTTTGGAAAAGTCGTCTTTCACTTTTCAAATGACAGAGAGAGTGAATAAATTTTGGTACGACCTGTTCTGAATTCAAAATCTTATAATGATATCACATCAGTGTTAAGGATGATAATGATACTTTCTCATGGCAACGACAATGTTGAGAGGACTTTTGTTCGATAAAGATTGTGTGCGGGAGAATATGAAAAAACAAGCACTAATTGCAAGATGAGTTGTTTATGACAGTATTCAAGCAAATAGTGGAATAAATAATTCTGAAGTGACAAAACAATTGATTTTATGTGTGAGGAATTCATGAGCTAGATATGAAAACTGTAAAGAGAAGAAACGAATGGAAGAAAGTGAATTATGCGAAAATTTGAAGGGGGGGGGGAATATAGTATCAGCTAAAAGATTTACAAGGAAATGAAAATAATAATTCTTGAAGATCTAAAAAAGAGTTTAAAAATTACAAGCCTCTAAATTTTGCAAAAAAAAAAAAAAAAAAAAATTACTTAATTGCTAGTTTGTAATCTAGTATTTTTTTTATTAGTTCTGTAATTATTGATATTTTAAAATTAATATTTGGTTATTATTTGTAATTTTTTTACATTTTAATTGTAGTGAGAGGCATTCGTTATTTGAATTATTATGCTTAAATTATCTTTACCTTATATGTAGCATTATTTGTAATAATAAATGGAATTAAAAACTTTTCTTCACTTATACAAATATAAGTTTTTGATTAGAACAAGTAATAATTTCTAATGATTTGTTAAAGAAAAAAGTTTGAAGTAATATTTTGTCAGGGATTTTATTTTGTTTTGTTTAAATCTTTTGTAAAGTGCATAAGAATTTAGATGAATATAACCATATTGTTTTAATTAACTTGTTTTGCAAAGAGTAGTTTAAATGTTGCTTAGAATTCTTAAGCAGTTTCAGAAACAAAGTATTTTGTTAAGATTTCCAATATTATTTTCATATAAGAAATGCAATATATTGTTTTAATAGTTTTTTTAGGATGTTCCTGTTTAAAAAATTAAACTTCACGAAAAAACATATTTTTTTTATATTAAATTACCCGTAAAAGTGTTTTTAATAATGTTATATTGTGTACACCCAAAGACTCTGATTAGGGAAAGTAATATAGTCGTAAGTCAGAGAAATGTTGCAAATTTAGTCAAGGGAAAGCCAAGGAAATTTTTTTCGCAGTTTCTGCAACCACCTTGTTATAAAGCTATTAATTAATACTGAAATTTTGAATCAGCCGCCAGCTGATTATCATTATACGGCTCATCTCCGATAATTTTAATGTGATTAGTTATATTAATTAATGGTTTCATAAATATCAATTGATACAATTATAATGATTTTAGCTAACAATCTCGTGTTTAAAATAAATGCAAATAAACTCAATAATCATTTCAACGCAGGTTTAACTTCTTTCTAATTCGAAATTAAATTGAGTCGAAACTTTCTGCCAGATGCTTTTAAAATTGAGTACTAGTTGTTATTAAAATTAACATAAAAAATATATAACACTTTAATGATCAGAACCAAATTATAAACAAGGAAACTGTGGATCCCCCACCCCTGCCAAATACAATTTATAATGATCGTTTATTATCTTGGTCATTAAAGATTAGTTCGATAATATTGTTTTATAACTGCTAAATAATCTAAATTTCCGAAAACATTACAATTTATGCATTATGTGATATTTTAAGTAAAGCAAAACGACACACATTCTAGATCGGTACAAGGTAATATAATTTTTTTTAAATATACTTTTATAATATTTATTTAAAAATATACTTTTATAATATTTATTTAAAAATATACTTTTAAAATTCATTTGAGCAATTTTAAATTCTTATTTAGTGAATTTCCTTGTAATTCTCTTTCTAATTTTAGTATAATTTAATTTTTTCTCCAGACTTTCAGCCAGTTCTGAAAATATGATAAAACTATCCGTATGATATGGAAACTAATTAGTTTTTATTCTGGCAATAAAAATTCTCTCAAGTTGAAAAAAAGTATATCCCAAAAAATTTTCAACTCATTAATACACATTTTTTTTTTGTCAAAAAATTTATCTGATTCTATCAGTCATTAAAAGTCATTCCTTTTTTTATTAAAGTATTTAGTTTACGAGCTATTTTTTAGAATTTATTGGATTATTTTCCAATCTCATCATCATTAGTGCTTCTGTAATGGACTCATGGCAGTTGAATCTTCTTTCGCAGTTTAGACAGCTAAGAGTCATTCTTTTTGTCAGTTTGGTTCGTGAAAAGCATTCCGAAACTCGAAGCACTCAATTACATTAATGTTTTTTCGAATAGCTGAACGCTGAGTTTTATGTGTTTATTATTATTATTTTTTTTTTTTTTTCTTAATGCTATTTGGATTGAATAAGGATTGAAACTTGGATCCCTTATTTTTCGTCGATTTATTTTAGTGCGATTTTCAAATTATTATTAGATGCTTTCATTTTATTTGTCTTGTTTTGTGTTTGTAAATATCGAATTTCGTTATCCTTTCTTAAATACCTTTTTGAAACTTAAAAATGATTTAATATAAATGTTGAAACTTAGCGAATTTTTATTGTGGAATTGTCGGAATTTTTATTGTGGTTCCGAAAGTAAAAATTTTCGCTATATATATATATATATATATATATATATATCACATAATATTTTACAATATAAAAATCGCTCTGTCTAATTAACTAATTTTGAATGTAAAAGAAGAAAATAAAATGAGAGAAAAATAGCTTTTCTCTCAAAATCAAAATATTCAGTGATAAGTTGTTGTTGAAATCCGCTCTGCATTAAAATTATCAAGTAGTTTCCATGATTTATTTGTGAATACTAATCAATATAAGGGCTAAATAAACTCTATAATTCATGTTTTATGAAAGAAAAAAATATACATGCCACTCTATAAAAAATTGTTACAATTACATGTGTTTATTCTTTAAGTTGATAAAACCCTCAGGGTTATATAAGTTGTTGTGAAATTTTTTTTTCTTTAGATAAATGGAATTCCATATATATATATAGAAAATTTGCCTATCGAACTTTTTAAAAAACTTTAATTTTTATTTTTTTTAACGAAGTAGTTTCTGTATATTGAATAAAATTTCTATACAGCATAAAATTTTTGCAAATTATGTGAATTATGTGTATTTGTTGTCGGGGGGGGGGAAACGAATAGTCATAGATTTCACTCCTTAAAGGTATTTATCCCTAATTTTCCTATAGAAATTTTTATCTCTGAATTAAAGTGAACTTGATTTTGAAACATCTTCAATATATGTGATGTTCAAAAAAGTATGAGGGACTGACTCCTTTGTCCAAATAAATTAATAAGAATTTTCTTCTTTTTTTTTTATTTATTATGTATTTTTTTGTAGAAACATACATTTATTAGTACATTGTAAATAAATTTACAAATTACATGCATATTTGTTCATTTCTTTAATAAATTATTTTTCTTAAAAACTTTTTAAACTTTTTTGAAAAATTGACTAGAAAATTATACATATTTACAATTGTTGTTTCTATTTATCGAAATTTGTATAGGTTTTTTTTTTTCCAATTCTGTTTTCTTAAGTTGCATCAATGAACTAGTGGAAAAAGTAATATAAAATTGTTTGCATATAAAAATCAGATATATTTGTCAACTTTTCTATGACCCCTCCCCCCCTTTTAAACTTTTGATTAATACGTCTCTAAAAAACAATGTGTATGTTTCCCAAGTTGAAGAACATTGCTTAAAGTTTTCGGAAGTGTAATCGAAATAAATGTTTCTTTTTATTATTATTTTTCTTCTAGAAATCTCATATCCTGTTTTGATTGCAAGAGCGGCTGAAAACTTTTCTTTTATTAATTTGTCAGTTTCAGAGCTTACTTCCTGATATAGGATTTATTCTTGATAGAAAACAATTTCTTCGTCTGTTCTTTAGGGCTTTTAGGGCTTAAGAAATTCTTTTTCCCTCTGGCATGGTTTTGAACGAATGTAATGTAGACATTGACGAAGAAAAGAAAAGAGGAGGAAATTCTGCTTCTAGAGTTGTTGCGGCTCAACTCAAAATCCAGAAATGTTGCAAAATGTATTTCTTAAAATTTATGCCTTGGGAGTTTTGTTGGATCCTTTCTTGTGAACTTACACAATTCTATGCGCTTGTATTTAATTTCATAAAATAGTGAAATGAAGTGAATATCCATTTTGGATTCTTTCCTTTGACCAATTAGTTTTAATTCACATTTCCTCGAAGACTACATATCAAAATTCATTTATGGGTAACGCTAATTATGGGTATGGGTTTCTAATGGGGTATGGCGTTATCCCTCTGACATATACACTTGATGCCTATTCGAATTGTAAATATGGTTCAAAATTAAAGAACTTGGATTTTAATGTAAATATCATTTGCTGAGATCCAACCATCCATTATTTTGCTATTATTTGCTTTTTTGCTTCATCCGTGTAGCATGCTATTTTATTATTATTTTCGTGCTTATATCGCATTCACATACGTCGTAAAAAAGAAACTACTACGCTAAATTTCATCCGTGTAGTTTTTTTAAAAAATTATTTTGCTTATATACATGCTGATAGACTCTTAAACAGACTTTCTTTTGACGCATTTATGTTGATATTTGCTGGAAATCTACAATTTTTATTTAAAACCAGTATGTAAAATTTGATCCGTCTTAACATATATCGTTTCTCAGTTGTAGTGTTAAGAAACACACACGTTTAATTCCTAAAGCTTTTTAAGTGTGAAAATTTAGTGAAACGTTCTGATTCTCAAAATCTCGAGGTTCAGTTCAAAGAAATTATCTTTTTAGTGATATGAATTTTTTTCTGTATAATTTTTTTAATGTTTTTAACATATTTTCCATCAAGAATACTTAGAATAGTAAACGTATAGGCAGCAATAATGCAAAAGAACACTATAGTTATTGTTAAAAGTCATTATTCATTTTTTTAATTTTTTTTTTTTTTTTTTTTTTTTTTTTTTTTTTTTACAATCCTAATTACCTACAATCGATATTCATTAAAAAAAAAATTGAAATCAAGCTTCTATCTTTAACACAAAACGTTATTGATATAGCAGATTTCAAGAAAGCAAGCGATATATTTAGTTAAGTCGGAGAATCTGGTAAAGATTTGAATTTATATTTAAAATATACTATTAACATGAAAAATGTGAGATTTTTCATTGCTTTTGGTTAGAAATTAGGTTACATTGTTAAAAGGCTAGAAGTAGCGGAGTGTATTCGTTTTCGTTTTCTTTTTTCTATGAATTTTAGGAGTTGAAAATAAGAGAAATACGTAGTAAAATAAATGGAATATAAAACAACATAACTTAATGTAACTTAATAAATATTTAATTTTATGGTAATTTAATTGAATCAAACAACTATATTTCAGTTGTTACATCGATTAAATAGTTTCACACATGTAAATCATTATCCATATTTTTAATTCACCTCAACAACAATAAAAATGAACTCCAAAGTACTCTTTTTGTTGCCTGTGATTATGATTATTTGTCTGATTGATTGATAAAAGAGAAGTAGAGAAAACATTTTAGTACAATTCATGCTAAATCGAAAGCATTTCCTTCACCAAAATATTAAACAAGATAATTAAAATCAAAGGAACAAAATAAATAGGGGAGAAGATAGAAATAAAAATGCCAGTTTATGATTTTTTTTCCTTTACGCTTTCTTATCTAATAGTAATTTAAAATAAAAAAATATCTATTACCACTGATATATCAAAACCACATCGTATATTTTTGCGGAATTGGCATTATGAATATTAATACGTTGACTACTGCATGACTCTCATTTAATTCACATCTACCATCTATTTGTCCCGAACCATATATCTAATTAGATGATTCTTTCTCTACTATAGTTAAGATAATGTAATGAAGAGATCGTCTAATTTGATAAATGGTCAGATTATCAAGCGAGATACAATCATGGTAGTAAATGTGTAAAATTCATTTGCGTAATAATGCTGTCAATATATAAAATCAAAATTGTTTTTACTTTCAAAAATCGTTCGTTATCTGGCCCACAGGTTCTTTTCAACACTTCCAAATAAATTATAAATTTTAATGCTAAATTTTCCATCAACTGGATTTTTTTTTAACTCTACGCCCTTTTTTAATTATTGCTTCCGCCTGAAAATTTGGTGAAACGGCGCCCGAAACAATGGAATTGTTGTGGGAAAAAAAACTAATAGCTTTCCAAATCATAAATATTTATTATTATTCAGTGTTCAGCCATGAATGAGTGTGAAGAGAGTTGAAACGAAAAAAATCGCCGTCACAATGATGTGTTGAAATTCATTATTTTAATATGTATGTGATGTACGTGCGTCTTTCTTTCTTTTTTTTTTTTTCTTTGAGTTGATCGAAATGTAAAACGCACTTTCCTAAGAGGCATTCTACGTTTCTGCGCATAATTCAAGAAAAAGTTAGAAGTGTGTTTAAAAAAAATTGAGAGTTTAATTAACTTCGGGGCTTAAGACCACCCTTCATTCGAAAGAAAAATAATGCTTGTTTATTTTTCAATATAATGATTTCGAAACGGAACGAAGTTGGTGAATAAAATTTGGTACATTATCCTTATTTCCAAATTGCAAATCTTTGTTGAAATTTAAATGAAATTCGTCATGTCGAAGTTGATTTTTCGATCCATATACAAATTTAATGATAATTCAAAAATACAAAGAGATGGGCCGATGAAATGCCTTATATGATTTTGTTAATGAAATTATTGTCTTCCGCCGATTACTTGACTATCTGTCGGTTGGCTTCTCCTTATGTACATGAACATGAGTACTGAAAAACGCAACATAGTAAGTAAATAAAATTCTGATATTTACGCCAAAATTATAAATTTGTGCCAAATATTTGACTCTACCTCAAGAGAAGGGTCAAAATGCGTTATTGATTGTTTATGCCGAACATAATTACAAAACGCTTAAAATTGTGGAAATATGCAAAGAAAAAAAAAGAATGTAATTATCCCCCTTTCCCATGTTTTCCCCCTTGAAAATTAACATTTGGAAGCTCAAATTCATCGGTATACCTGTTTAGTAGTGTCGGCTTTCAAATAAAGAAATCCAAGTTTCTGCGCACGAGCCAATTGGCATTTATTCATCGAAAAATAGGCTACATTAAAGCAGATATTTATTTTTTTACTAAGCAACGGATTTAAATATTACTCAAGTTACGAGTTAAAACAACACCTCGGAAAGTACTTTATTGTACCCTGTAAAACCCGTGTACTTTAGGTGGTGTTGGCTAAAACGGTACAGTATGATACAAAAAGGAAATCAATATCCATATTAGAAAAGAACAGCTGAAATAAAGACGCGCCTAAAAAGAATCTTACTTTTTGAGTATCATTCCTCTACGGAGTAAAATCATCCAAATAGGCACAGATTTTTGAAACGAACAGTAATAATTTCTTTTCCTAAAAACCTTTTCGCAGGTACTACTAAATTCGTTGCAGATGCAGATTTTTGATTTTTTTAATCATTGAACTACGTCCATCACCATCAATCAAATAATTTGTTGTATTTATAGAAGTCAATCGTTTTAAGCAATAATGATTGATGAAAGTACGAGGACAACTTTTATTGATCAGGCGTGTTGTGTTTCATTTCGGCGATGCATCTGATAAAGTCTTATCTATATCTGGAATTTGCACACATTTTAACATTATTATGCTTTTAAGCTGGCATAGCATGTACAAATTGCGATATGCATGATGGAAAGGTGCATTTCGAATCTAGGTATCACAGACCGAAATACCTAGAGCAACCGAAATTGGTTGTAGTTATTTCTTGGTAGTAAATGCTCACGGTGAAAGAGTTTTTCAGAATTTGAATTAAAAATTAAGTAAAATCTTTACATTTTTTCTTTAACCCTTCAGCTGTTCATCCCGTGATTTCCGCGGATGGCAATCAGTCCATTTTCTATTGCATTCCGCGTTTTTCGCAGTTCAGTGTGTTTATTTTTACGATTATAAATTTTTATTATATCATATTATTTTCGTGAAATATATAAGTTCGTTTTGTTAAAAATATATTTGAACTTATTTGCAAACGTCGCATCTAAATACGGATTTTAAAAAATTGTGCAGTCAGAGGGTTAATAATTCGGCAATTTGTATCAAAAAGAAACATTTGAACTTCACATAAAACTTTAAAAAGTGTTTTTTTATTTATATTAATTTTATTTCTGTTGAATTTTCCACTTAATTTTAATATCTCCTTCAAAATATTTTTAAGCATATTTTATAAAATCCCTTGTTATTAGCTTTTTAACTGTTTTTATTCAAACGCGCGTTACGGCGATATTAGAAATTTTTTCTTCCTGTGAGCACGTTGTTGTTACTTAAAAATAAATTTGTAGAGAGAATATAAAAACAGATGAATGAAGCTTAAAGAATAAATAAATAAAGAGATTAATCTCTATTCCAAACCATCACAGCTCGATGTTTCAGACTAGAATCTTGCGTAATTATTTATTTTTCCCCCCATCATTCTATCGTTCAGTGAGCAGCAGCTAATGAAATATTGTGATTGATTTTTATTTTTAAAAAAATGTATCTACATTATCCATGATAATTTTTAGACCCAAATCACTATTATCTCTCAGTTTGCAGAATATCTTGAATGCGGATTTCAGCATTTAAGTGTTTGAGAAACGAATTATTTAACTTCACAGGTGTTCAATAATTTTTACTACTAAACAACATCCATAAAACATTTGTTTTTAATTAATTTTTACAAAATAATTATTTTGTTTTGTTTTGTTTTTGGAATATTCCATGTGCTTTCTGTCTGCGCGCCAGAAATACAAATAAATGTAGCTTATTATCTGCCCGTTATCAGTTATTATCTTGAAACCCATTGTTTAACCAAAGGATGCAAGCTAGCGTGGGGAAAAAATTATTAAGTTCTTTTTTTATTATTATTATTTCATGAAAGTTAACACGTAGAACAAGAAAAAGCTTTTTTTATAAATAAATATAGATTTATTTAAGTTAATTAGACTCTGATATTGCTGAATATAAATTATTTCTATTGTTACATGTAGATGTAACGATGCAAGTTCAGGAAAAGAAAGAGTCAGAAGCAAAACAAATGTGACTTATTTGTAAAGCCTATTTATTAAACAAGGGGTAAAGAGCAAAGAAGATGCTATATGTTTGATATCATTATTAAAAATAACAATTTTTTGCTCCCTGGAACAAATTACAAAAAAAAAAAAATATTTACAAAAACCAATATTACATGGTTGGTATGATGGTTAATATATAATATGTCTCCCAGACGATGCAATACAGTCCGTACAACGTCTAGGCATGCTGAGTATCAAATTATCGATCTGATCTTGGAGAATATTAAGTTCCGAACATCCGGTAGACATGTAGACATTCCGAAGTTCCGGTAGACATGTAGGAGGTGGTTGATGGGTTGCAACTCCTTGGCCAAGCATGTCCCACACATGCTCTACTGGATGCAAGACCGATGAGAATGCTGGCCAGTCCATACAAGTAATATCCTCCGATCGAAGACATTCGTTTACGATGTTTGCACGGTGAGGACGGGCACTGTCATCTATAAACACGAATTCTACGCCCATGGCGCCCCGAAAAAAACATACATGTTGTTCCAGAATGACGTCCCGATAGATTTGGCCTGTCATGGTCGGTCCCAATTTTAACATGCAGGTCAGTTCTGTAACCCAGAATAATTCCTCCCTAAACGAGCAATCTTGCACCACCGTAACGGTGTCGTTCAGTGATGTTCTCTTGATGGTAACGGGTACCTGGCGCTCTCCATATGAAAGTCCGACGAGAATCAGACAGCAAGCTAAACCTGGACTCGTTGGAAAACATCACACAAGCCCACTGTTGCGGTGTACACAATGCATGCTCTCTACTCCAAGCTAACCGCAGGCTACAGTGAGTTGCTGTAAGTCGAATACATCTGACAGGCCTACGAGCATATAGACCAATCTGCCCTAAAGGCCTGTACACGGTCTGCCTTGAAACTGTCGTACCAGTGGCTGAAGAGAGCTGACGAGACAGGTCTGATGCTGTCTTCTGTTTTGTTTCTTTTGGCAGTAACTGCCAAATACTGGTCCTCATTCGACGTTGTAACTCGGAAGCGACCTGTGCTGTAACATCTACCCACATTACCATCATCTTGGAATCGTTGCCAAAGTCTGGAGATGACATTCTGGGCGATTCCAAGTTCCTCGGATACTTCCAGCTGGGTACGCCCACATTCTAGACGGCCGATAATTCTACCACGTAAAAAATCATCCAAATGCTTCCTTTGTGTTATAACTATGCGGTTATTGCAATGAAAGGCTTATAAAGCGCTTGCGAACAATTTTACTTCTTTGCCTGTATTCCTTATACATACACCTCTTACACTCTCGTCATTGTGACGTACTATCGGTGTCATCTGGTGACTTCCTGCAATTTGCATATGATTTTTGAAGATGTGTGTAGACATTTTACGGGTGATGTATGTATTTTAGAGTTCGATTTCTGCGTGACTCTGAATTATTCTTAATTTATGAATATGAATGTATTAGGGTTAAAGTTTTCTTCTTGGCAATTTACTTATCTTCTTTTTTTACCATCTTTTCTCTTTGCGGACATCGTATTGGTAAAACTGAAAATCAGTTTCTCCTGGTGATTTTCTTTTTCATAATTAATAATAACTGCTTACATTTGTAAGTAAATAAGAAGATGGTAGTTATTCTGTGTGCATATATTTGGGTATTATCAGTTATGGCAGTAAATGTTTGTAAAATGTCGTTTTCGACTTCACTGAAATGCTACCTTCTAATAATAATCACGATTATCGCTCTTTGAATGTAATAGGTCTTAACTTATAGCAACTTAGGGGCAACTTAATGAAATTTTCGTAGCCCATGTCTGTATGGAATTCAATACCAGTTTGCTGAAAAGCACCCATTAGATGAATGCTCATAAATTCTGTCCAGTTTTATTAAAAATAATTCAGAATTCGGGAACTTCTACCCTGAGTTTGCTCACATACTTCCACATGAAAAGCATAAATTCAGTTTGTGTAAAGATTATTTTGAGATGGATGGATGAGAAGTAGGAGTAAAATAATTAAGTTGTTCTGGAATTTTAATTTAAAAATAGGAGCGGTAGATTTTTCTTTCTTTATTTATTTTGGACGTTTATGCATAAGAATGAATATGAATACATTGTCTCATTCTACTTTTTTGGTGGTATAAGCTAATGTTTTGTTTTTAATCATGCGTTAGTCTTTGTGTGTTTTGATACTTCAAGATTTAACATTTTAACCTTGTTTCGGTATTATTCATTTTAAAATTCTCACTTTGTAATTTGAATCTAAAAAACAGTTAAAAAGAATAAGTTACTTTATACTTTATATACCCTTTATAATTATTATATTCTTCATTATCATTTTCTATTTTAGGAAAAATTATCGTTTAATTTTTTTTTAACTGAATAGTTAAAAAGGGGGAGGGATGGTCTATAGTTATCACAGTTCTGTCTTCTTTATCGTTAAAAAAGAAAATTTTGCTTGCATTGCAATTATTAGGAATTTTTTGGCTTATTTTTTAAAAATTAATTTGTCTTATTTTCTTTATTTTATTTTTTATACATAATTTCATCTTTTCTGACGTTTTAACACAAGCCAATACTTTATAAATTTTTACTACGTTTTGTATTGTGTATTTTAAAATATTCTGACAAAAGACAAAGCATAAAAATATTGAAAACTTATTTTAAAATGTTTTATATTTTTTTGAATAAACTTTATAGTGTCTACTCTAATCGCAGGAATCTAAATAGAATGAGAATGCAAACAAATTTAAATTTAAAAAAAAGCTTCAACGTAAAGTGCAGACGCTTCTTACTAAAATTATTTTTTTATTTTATTATTATTAATTTAACCAGGCTGGATAGTCAAAAGTGTCTTTAATATCACAAATGGGCAATTTTTTTTGCTGCCGAAACTTGACGGATCTATTTTCAAGGATGTCCTGTGTTTCAGTAATGCTTCCTGTGTTCAGTAAGAAAAATACGTGTCAAGACGTATTTTTCTTTTGTATGCTGCTGCAGATATTTTAGCATATGATATTTTAAGAAGATATTTTAGCGTATTCATATTTTAGGAAAAAATTCTTTATTTTTAATTACTTTGTTATTATAATTATTACTCCACCTTTCAATACATGTTTTATCATTTTTCCTGCTAGTGTCATTTCTTTTTCATAACTGTCCATTTTAATGGTGTCTTGTGAATTGAGTCTACCTGAAATCGTTGGAATGAATCGTTAAAAGATAATTTCCATTAAAAAAGCAAATAATAAATGACCCATTAACCCTCTTTCCTCATCCATAGTTCTCTTGAGTTCCTATATTTAGAAAATAAGCTGTAGTTCTTCTCACATCCACCAGGTGGTCGGATCAATATGTGATGCCACTATCGATCGACCAAATTCGGCCTATGACGTACTAAAAAGAATTCTCCATGTTGTGTTGCGAATGCACGCTAACTTATTAAGCTATCCATACAGTCTGTTAATTACTGTATTGAGACTTGACTGCCATGTATCCTTTTGCTGTTAAATCATGTGTATATACCTGATTTAGTGACGTACATTGACAAGTAAATAGTTCTGCAGAACTGCAAGCTACTACTTAGATTGGCCATTCCTAGTACAGATTTCCTTATGTTTTGAATAGTTCTTCTGTTAGTTAATTGTACTAGTATGTGTTATTGAAAAGATAACATCATCCATATCTAGGTTTTTTTCCCCCTTCTTTATAATATTGAAACATGTGATTTATTTTTTCACTTTCGATTTGCTTTGTAGACAGTTGGCTGATATATGTTCAAGTGAGCTCCTTTTTTTTCTCTCATTTTTTTTTTTTTAATCTGCGTAGTTCCATGTGGTGCTTAGTCATCATGTATAGGTCATTTTTAAGAATAATATTCCCTTTATTTAAATTTTAACGAGCATCTTTAAGAAATTTTAGTATCATTTTCGTAAAGTATATATTTACCCTAAAGAGAGTATCTTTTAATTAGAATTATTTTTATCCATATGCGGTTGTATACTCTTTCTATTGCGTTTAAATCGGAATCTTTTTACATTTATATCATCGAAGGTACATTTTAATATTGTTTATTGAGAAATAGATGACTGTAATTTTCTGCCAAAATACTTTGCATTATTCTATCATTTCCATATTCAAGTTGAATAACCTTAGTTGTATATGTAGATGAGCGCAAAATATTATATTTTGTTTATTCAATGTGTTAATCTCAATTTTTTCTTTGATAATATATAAATGTATATTAATGGATACGTAATATTTCATTTAAACTGATTTTATACAGCCAGTTTTCAATGGGCTTGAATTCCTGTTACCTTATTGGCTATTACATTATACATGATATCTCATTTGCCCTCATAAATCCAGAAAGAAATGAATTCAATTTCTAATATATTATGATACTATGTTTGAATTGTGTGTGTGTGATATTTTGTATTGAATTTAGTAATTTGAATAGCTCTTGAAATATTTTATGTAAAATACTAATTTAGAACTTTATTAAATTATTTTCATTCTTTCCCATTTCCATAAACTGTCTTTTTTTTTTTTTACTTTGTTGTTCCAAGTTAAAATAAAATTATAATAAATTTCTTTTTAAAGTATTATGATAGATATTCTTTGAGCTAACTAATTGTAAGCTCTGTCGCATTTTAAACTATATATTAAAGACTTCAACATTTTATTTTAGATTTATTTTTGTGCGAAAAACTTATATTTTGTAGGTTTTAAAAAATAAATAAATAACCTATGTGGGCTAACTTTTTCGAAGAATAATATTTTATGAGCTTAACGCTTTCTAGGGCCGTGGGAAGTATGCTTCCCCCCAAATTTATCAATCTTTGTATGAAATTATGTAGGTTGGCATAAATTCTGGCAATTTTTTTTAGTAAGTCAGAAACTTACATGCTTCAGTTCTTTATCTCAGAAAAAATGATGTGTCTTGATTTGTTACTTAATTATTAATTAACCAGATTAATTAATTAATCAAATTAAATTTATCTAATAAGCTAAAATTAAATTTATCTAATAAGCCCTTTTCTTATTCTGATTTCAAGCCTAAAAATATTTTAACATAATATGACTAGAAAAAAATGACCCTTTAAAGGGTTAAGTTAGTAGATAGATCTATTAGAAGAAGAAAAAAATTATTTTGAGTTTTTTTTATTACTTTTTTAGTTTTTTTTAAATTAATATTATCATTATTTTTCTGTACTGGTCGCAAATTATTCTTTGTTGTACTTTTATGTCAAAAAGGGAAGTTCATTTAAAATCAGCTTAAAAAAAAATTTCATTTTTTTTATGTGTATGAAGCAAATTTGTTTATATAAAAAATAAATGTGACATAATAATGTAAATTTGTATGTGGAACTCGAATCTTAAAATATCTCCTTAACTGAAATCTTGTGTAGTGCATTTTCGGCATGGCTAAAGATACTATTTATCTATGCAATTTTCGTGTTTCTGTTGATGGTGAATGGCTATGTTTAAGAGAACTAACTGATGTTCAGTTTGATGCGAGCCAACTAACTTCTCCCGTGCAGAAAACTTATGAAGTTAAAGAAGGTTTGCTTACTATTTCATGGATCATTTTTTTTAATAACGATTATATGCATTTATTGTATTTTAGTCTTTCCTATGAAAAAATGTGCTAAATATTTTTGCATCTGCTATTTGCATAATTTTTTTTGATATATTACTCATTGCCAAATGGGTAATTAGTATTTATTCAAGGACCATCTTAATCATTTTATTTTAATTTTGATATCTGCTTGTTTTTCATTGATATTACCTTATAGTATTAGTTATTTATTTAATTTATCTTATAATATTAGCTGTTTATTGTTTCAAGACATTAGAACTGCTATATTTTTGTCTGGCAGTGCCAATTTTTGAGCCTTATAAGTAGGAAACTATCTACGCATGTTTCTCTTAAAATTATTTTTATATAGAAAATGTATTCTATCTGTATGTGATTCTGAAGAATCCTTATTTCTGTCAGAAGTATTGACAATAATACACAGAATTTTTCAAAATGAAGAATTCACTGCATATTTACTTCTCAACATAAATAAGTGGACTTCTTTTAGAAATGAAAAAGCAAGTTAGTTGACATTTCTTTGGAAAGCATTTTCGGATTAATCATAATTGTGTCATAATACAGATTTTTCATTCTAAAATAAAACATTATTAAGAAATTATATAAATATTTGCTATATTAAGAAATTTTAATCCTCACTTCTTTTCACATTGCATAGCAACTGATTCTTTAAGAGCATATGCATTTGGAAGGATTTTTTTTTCTTTCTGATTATTACTGTAATTTTAAGAAAGTGATAAAAGTCTAAAAAAGAATTTGTGTGGGTTATCAATAATTACAGTCCAAAAAAAATTATGTTATTTTCAACCGTTTTCAAGATTTTTCATTCTAAAATAAAACAATATTAAGAAATTATATAAATATTTACTATATTAAGAAATTTTAATCCTCACTTCTTTTCACATTACTAGCAACTGATTCTTTAAGAGCATATGCATTTTGAAGGATTTTTTTTTTCTTTCTGATTAATACTGTAATTTTAAGAACACGATAAAAGTTTAAAAAAGAATTTGTGTAGGTTATCAATAATTACAGTCCAAAGAAGATTCTGTTGTTTTCAACCGCTTCTTTGTTTTAGAATAGTAATACTTCACAATCTACTAGCCGATCTCTTATCAAAATTTAATGCATGTAGAATTATATCACCTTTTTATGCTTATTATTATGCTTTTATATTAATATCAGTGAAAATGTTTAACAAATGAAGCCCATTAAAAAATTAAATTATTTTGTGCGTGGGCGAATTTTGAATGTCTGCTTGATGATAGGAATGATTGCTTAAACTACTAAGTATTCATTCTGTATTATTACAGTTTTAATAACACTGACTGGAATAATTATAAGTTTCTAAGATTTCTGAAATTGTGAATATTATATTTTCTGTACTACTAGTCTTCTTTTAAATTGATTTGTTGATATTTGTGATTTATTTTCTTTTTTTTTTAGTCATATATCTTTCGAAATATTTCATATAAAAACTCTTATCTCATATTTTAAGGTATCGGTACTTTTTCATTACCACAATTATTTTAGATATTAATCTCGTTAATTGTATAGTGGAGATTTGTTAAGATTTTATTGGTAAGATAATTTATTACTAGCAAAATTTAAACTATTCTCTAATTTAAGATTTAATTTTAAGATATTATAGTCCAAAAATAATCAACTCTGGATTTACCCTAAACATAGTAGCCGTAGAAATTACTTTGGTGGAGTTACAAAGACCTTATATGTCTCAATAAAAATTCACAGTTTACAGTCCTGTAATTTTTATTTTTAATTAAAGTTTCCATTAAAAAATTTTAAACTGCCGTTTACCAGAGAATCACTCATTGCCGATAAAAGTTTATCGTTTATAAGGAATTAAGTTATTAAAATATATACTTATCAAAATATAAATGATTTTTTTGACAAAGTTTAGCTTGTAAATTTTAAAAGGTTATAAATTTATTTTAGAACATTTAATGCAAATTATACATTGTTTCTTAGGTACACAATCACATAAGAAAACATATTCAGGGCGATTATTAATGAATATCCCGAAAGAAAACAAAGCAAAGCATAACCTTGTTATTCGTCAGAAATGACAAATAGTAGTTGAAAATTTAAATTCAACACAGTGATAAATGCTCATTATAAGCATAACAAAGCTGTGCTCCGTTTTGTTTTCTTTAAATAGACACGTACAGTTGGAATATTCATTTGTAATAATCCTGTATTATGACATTTTTTTTTTCTCTTTTTGAAAATTTCAAATTATGTTAGTTAGCTTAGTAAAAATGTGATACTTCGTTTATTCTTATTCATTGTTTAATTTTTCTTTTCAGAAAAAGATCCTGTAGCCATAGAACGTTCAAATCTTTTGAATGTGATTAAATTAGTTGTCAAAGAGCTCATTGAATCCTCCCTTAAGTACGGTAGACAACTCGACTCAGATCATGTTCCTCTGCAACATTTTTTTATTCTTATGGAGCATGCTATGAGACATGGTCTGAAACGTAAGTTATTCTTATCTTTTTCTTGCCACTGTTCCAAATTTTACTCTATTCAAATATTTCCATATTATTAAAATACTAACTAATATTATTATTATTAAAACACTAATAATTTGATTAGTTCTATTTTATTTTCCATCTGAGCTCTTCAATTTCTGCATGCAATAAAATTAAAATATCGTCTGTTGTTCGAACTTATTTTATTTAGTTCAAACATAAAACTTATGTCATTTTATTTCTAAATTGTTTTGGCAGCAAAATATATTTTCTGTGATTATAAATGCAGTAATTTTCTTAAGGCTTTTAAATAATCCAAGATTTCTATTGCTGTAGAATGCATAAAATCAATTAAATAATTAAATAAAATAAAAAAAATACTTTTTTAAACTTCTGTTTGCTTATGAAAGAATCTTGCAGAATTATTGAAATTATTTTTGAAATAATAAAAAAATTTAGTTATAATTTTCACTTTTTCATTAAAATTAATTTCTTAATTATGTATTAATATTTTTATTTCATTTTTACAGCTTAAATATGTTATTCATTTAAAAGCAATAGTTAATCTAATGTAATGTATCCATGATTAGTTACTTCAAATTATTTATTCATATTTTAAAATATACATTGGTTTAAATTAGTTAATACAATGTTGCAAAACCTTTTTCCAAATTTTAATTTATTATGGTTAATAAATTAATATAGTTAATTAACTGATATCAACTTGCGTGTTGAATGAAATTTTTATTTAGTTACGAGTAGCCCTTAAGTAAATATTTGTTATAAAATGAATTTCTTTTTTAATGATTTAATTTTACATTAAATTTCCTTTCAGTATTCATTTCTGTTTTAATATAGAGCTTCTAAGAGTAACTAAGTGCTTATTAAATTTATACAATTTTTTAAAATTTGAGTCATTAGAAAAAATATTTTCACAAATTTTTGTCAATTTTTATTTAACACCATTTTTTTTTAAAAATATGGTTTGTTTTTGAAATGAATTATAGCTAAGAAAGGTCTTCTGGGTCCTAAAAAAGAATTGTGGAATGTAATGGAAGCTGTAGAAAAATACATGCCTGAAGCTTCAGATATTACCTCAAGTGTCAGGGAATTGCCATCTGTAAAGTACGTATTTTTTATTATTATTTATTTCTATTATTAAGTGATAGAAGTAAAGAAAATTATATACTTTGCATATTTTCACATCGTACTTTTAACAGCATAATTAAAATGGGAATTTAAACAAAATATGACCTTCATTGTTGATTAGTATGCCATAGAATTATTTTAAATGTTTAAAACAATATGATTACTATAATTTATATTCAAAGACAATAGTTCTTCAAACAGATTCTAGCTATTATTTTACGAATACTAGATTATTTTTTGAAAATTGTTCAAATCTGTTTGTCTTTCCATGCCAAACTGAAGACTTAGTCTTCAGTTTGGCATGTCTAAATATGGTTAGAACTAACAGTGTTATATTTTTCTCTTCTGGGTTAAAGTGATTTTTCTTTCAAAATATTGACAGAATAATATCCTAGTAGGTATAACAATTTAAAAATTACATTTTTTTTTTTATTGATGTGTGTAACTGTCATTTGTATTTATGGTTTAGTTTAGTCATATGTATGCAAATGGTTATAACCATTCTATTCATGAATGTGCTAAGATATTTTCTGCAATGTTATGTCAAAACATCTATATTTCAAACTGTAATTAGCTCCTTGTTACAAAATTATTTCTTTTATCTCCATATTTCCCAAAAATTAGTACCTTTTAATGTGTAATGAGTAAATTAATATATTTTTGGGTAATAATTTACTATGTTTTGTTTATAATTGTTTTTTCAGTGTCTTCATTCTATATTATAATTTTTTAATTTATAAAACAGTGTTTTCTAATACTTTTATATATTTTTAGAACTCATTTAGGTAGAGCAAGAGCATGGCTTAGGTTAGCATTAATGCAAAAAAAATTAGCTGATTATTTCAGAATGCTAATTGATGGAAAAGATGAGATTCTAAGGTAATTTTAAATTTATTTATTGTATTCTATTATTAATCTGTTATTTAATAATTAATTATTTTTTCATGTTTTGGTTGTTACTCTTATAATAAAAGAAATATTTAATGATTTTAAAATATATTTAAATTACCTTTTAGTGAATTTTATGAAAGAGATGCTCTTATGATGTCTGAAGAAGCAATTGTTGTGGGTGGTCTTTTAGTTGGATTGAATGTCATAGATTGTAATTTATGTGTTAAGGAGGAAGATTTGGATTATCAAGTAAGTATATTATTAATATATTCAGAAAAAAAATAGCTATATTTAGAGTGAACCAAAATAAATATTTTGTGTTACAAAATGTGTGTAAGGAAACTGCAGATTTAGGCACTAGTAAATATCTGAATTACCAGGACCCCATTTATAAAGACTGCTGGATGATCAGTTTTTTACCCCCCTGGAAATATAAAAATTGCGAAGTTTTGTTTTTGTGTGAGGGCGTTTCAAAAACACTTTTTTGAATACCTTCATTGACACTCAACAAGAACTCTTTCTCAGATTGTCTGTTAATGCTGGAATCATTATAAATATATCTTTATGTCTTTCAAAATATGAATGGTATCTTTCAAAATATGAAATCTGTGGATTATAAAATATGATTCAGTGAATTATAAAATATTAGAATTGCAATTCATTATTAAAATTATTAGAAAATAAATTAAAATTTACTTGTTTTGTAAACTTACTTTTAATTACTTGCATATAATATATAGGATTAATAATCTATTTGCCTAGTAATAGTCCTGTTGGAAGGTCTGTAATATTTTAATTTTTAATATTTATATGCTTGTAGTCTATTATTCCCTTGTAATCCATTATAATAATTATGATTAATTTTAAGAATTCTACTGCTTTCATTACTTTTTCCTTGATTTACATATTAAACATCTGTTTGTACAAAGTTACTAAAAGAATGAAATAAATCATTAATTTGTTAATAATCAAACATAGGTTAGTATATGAAAACTAATCAGTTATTAAGAGATGGCCCTAATATTGTGCACTTCCTAAAGCCATAAATGTCTAACTCTGCCAACAGTTGTTATTGTGCAGCTATGATGTTAAGCATGTTTGTGTTTGTAGTCACTCTTTTTATTATCTACTGAAAATACTCATTAAACAGATTGATAAATTTCGTTTGGTGTCTTTCTTTTTACTTCGCTTATTTTTTTATAACTAGTTTCTTACACTTGACTTTCCAGACTTATATTCTATTATCATAAGTGCAAATTTTCTCTACCGTTGTTTAAAATGTTTCTTAATATTCTCTTATTGCCTTGCATTTGCATAGTTAGTCATTTTCAATATATAAAAATATGATGTACTGATTGTGATTTTTATGTCTATAGCAAGGTGTCATTGATTTCAGTCTATATTTAAGAGAACCAAATGGTGAAGTTCAGCCTATTGAAGGGTAACTATAATTTAATTTCTTTCACAATAATTTGAAAAAGTTTTGTTTAGTTTATACAAAACATTTTTTCCTTCTGTAATTTGTCTTGCAATAAATCTTTCAGCATTTATTTAAAAGACAATATGCTAGTTTAAGGAATATTTTTTATATTTTATTTATAATTGTTAGAAATGCACACTTCATGTTACCTTTGGTTCATTTATACAATTTATAATCTAATAGAAGAAGGATATTGCAATTTCTTTTCACTTTCGCTTTGAATGTTTTAAAATTGGTTTGGGCATTTTGCTTTCGTCTTGTCTTTTAAAGAAAGAAAAGACAATATTTTTATTATATCATGGGAACCTTTTTTAACATGACCACCTTTTTAAAATGTTGATGAATTTCATTATCTATCTTAAAATCACTTTAGAAAAACAAAAATTATTTGTTATGTTTAAAGTTTTTAATCCATTTATTTAGAGAAAAAAAAATGTTTTATTTTTTTAATAATATTATACTGATGCTCATTATTTTGATGTTATCCTTTTGTGAATTACAGTGTAGAAACTAGCAACTTCACTGCAGTCTTAGATCAGAAGAATTACATTGAAGAGCTGAATCGTCATCTCAAGTAATTTCTCTCTACTATTTAAAGTATTGGTTTATGTTGTTTATTTTATAACAATTTAATTTAATTAAAACAAGCTAATCTTTAAAAATTTGAATTATTTTCAATCTTTTTTCCCTCTATTGTTCCTTGTTTGAAATTTTCATATTCTGCAGTTTCTCTCTGTGCTAAGTAACAATGAAATAAGTGAACTGCTGTTACAAATTATTTATGACTTAAAAAAATATTTGCTGTCTGAATAGATGTTTCTGACCATCACTTTGGTGCTAAAGTGAAAACTAATATTTCTTAATTGAAAAATTATTAAAAATTTCATTGGGAAAGATTTAAACTTCTGCAAATTACTATTCAGTTTTGTTTATTCTTTTTAGAATATAACTGTATTATTAAAATAGTATAGGAAAGTTATCTCTATTATTAATATGACATTTATATTAATAATCTACATATATATATAGATGGGAATCTCTCTCTCTATATATATATAGATGTGAACTGTTTGAAAAAAGGACAGAATTGCTATACAGTAGATTTATTATCAATCATGTACTTTGATAAGTGATCTTTCTGACTCTTGGAGCACAAAAATGTGTATCTTCATGTGTTTGAAATTGCTTTATTTAAAAAAAAGTTTGCAGTGTATATTTAATCTATTGATACAAAAAAAAAAAAAAATTACAATTTTTTTAGTTTATTTACGATTTTGTACAATTTTTTTTTATCTGAACTAAGATTCAAATGATATTCATTGCACCATGAAATTAAAAAACTGAAATAAATAAATTTCTCTTGTTTCACTATTTAAATTTTATTCTGTTTATTCTTAGTGAAGTGTCCTGTATTTATTTAGGCATAATAGGGCAATTTGTTATTTATTACTAAACTATTAACATATTTTTTGAAAAAAAAAAAACAAAAAAAACTTGTTTGCTGAAAATAAAATACAAAATAGTTCATCTATCTTTTATTCACATTTTTATTAGTGAAGTTTCCTGTATTTATTTATGCATAATAGGGCAATTAGTTATTTATTTCTAAACTATTAACATACTTTTTTTAAAAAAAAAATGAACTTGTTTGCAGAAAATGAAATACAAATAATTCCTCTATCTTTTATTCGCATTTTTATTTATTGTGTATTTTTTGCAATTAAATATTGAAAAACTTTAAATTACTATTATAAAAATTTTATGAATTAGAAATGAAATAGTTAATCTGTTTAATTTCTTCCTTTATATGTTGACTGTCATAGTTAGTGATGAGTAAATTAAATTGTTGGTCTTAAATAGTTGCATTTTTATTCAATGCTTTGCTTCTCATATATAACTTTAAAAATAAAACAAATAGATGAATTAATAAATTGTTGATTTCTTATTATTATCTTTTATTTATATGTCTTTAAGAATTTAAATGATGTTCATTTTCTTTTTATGAAGGAATTGTTTCTTTTACATTTTATGCATTCTATTGATCTGTGAGAAAAGTCTAATTTTTCTAAATTTGTCTGTTTTTATTTGTCTGTTACAGTGCTACTGTAACAGATTTACAACAAAAAGTTGAGCAGCTACAAACCACGAATGCATTAATGAAAGAAGATTTGGCCATATCAAAAAATCAGATTATTACACTTCAGGATGAAAATGCACAACTAAGAAAAATCTGTGATAAATTGACAAAAGAGAACAAAAAGAGGCTTGATGTAAGTATGAAAATATTTTAAGTAGAAAGCAAAACTATTAGAATTTTTAGCTTTTGAATTAATACTTTAAATATGACCAATTTTATTAATTAAAGGAAATTAAGGCTGATATGATGACTGAAAGAGAAACTTATCAAACAACTCAAGTTGGCCTTGATTCCATGTACACAGATATCAGAAATTCACTGCAAGAAGAAATGGCTAAAAGAAAAGCAAGTGAAATTAAGTTTTTCTTTGCTTTCATACATTTTTAAAAATATATGTATATATTTATTTTGGTTTTTCTTTGTGTGTGTGCGTGTATGTTCGTTTTTTTTTTTTTTTTTTCTTATCACTAAGAGCACTGTTGACTGTATATGCTGATTTAATAATTTTACCTACATTCCATATGATAGTGTTAAAGTACTGCATAGTGTCTCTTTTTATTTTTATTTTCTGTGTTTTCAGGTTTTTGACTGGTGCCTGTTCATTCTGATTTTTTTAAATATTTTTATTTGCATTATCTTAATTTCCTTGCATGACAATCATGTAATGCACTACACATTATGCATATTTTGTCATATTTTAAAATCTCAATCTGCTTCAGTGGTCCTTTCACAATAAATACTCACACTAATTTCATAATTCCGCATTAACATGTTTTTATGTTATTGAGTTTAATTATGTTTCAGTTTTCTCCTGCTTCAATTACACTTGAGTTTTTTACTTTTATTTGAAAAAAAAAATAATTGTTTCTTAATTTAAATAACAGAAAGATCTGCAACATTTCTATCAGTATAAAATATTCTTATTTGTTATTTGCCTTTATAGAAATAAATTAAAACTTAATGTTCAGAATATATTTTAAAACTATTCTTAATGAAATTCGTTAAATTGGCTTAAATGCTTCCTAATAAGTTTGCAAGAATTTTCAGTTAAATGTTATAATTTATGAACATGGGAACAGTGGAACAAAATAAGCAGCTTTAAATGTAAACCTCAGCCGTATGAGGTAAAACTTTACTTATTTTCAGGTTGGTAATACATGGAATGATCCAATGCTAACTTCTCTACAGGAGTTGGAAGTTGAATGTGAGCTTCAAAGGACATTACGAGATGAAGCAGAAGTTGCAATGAAGCTCCTTGAGAAAGATATACATGAAAAACAAGACACTATTTTATCCATGCGACGGCAGTTGGAAGACATTAAAGCTATCAATCTTCAACTTTATAATAAATTACAGGTAAATAAAATTACTGGGTGAAATTTTAATGTGAAGCTGTATGTGTTTTAATGCATCATATTCAGTACATTTTTCTCAAATTTTTGGATATGCTTGTATAAAAAAGTATTACTTAATCTAGGGCTTCTTAAATTTTATCATGACTCATACTAGGGTGTATATATATATGTATATATATATAATTAATGTCCCCAAATTTTATCAAAGAATTTTTACTGTCAGACACATTAGTATTTGAGAGCAAGAATAATTATGAAATGACTGAAAAGATTCCATTGAGTTTTTCTAAATAATTATTTTTTATCAAACTTTTTCTTGGTCTTAATTTTGAAAATTTTAAGAAGCTCAGATTTAACAATTTTTTTCCCCATTTTCATATTTAAAGCTAACATAATCCTTTTATATGAATTCACTTTAATATATAACATATTATTAAATTTGAATCATGAATTTCTTTAATGAATTTTTTTAATCAATTTTTTTAGGCCTGTGAGAAAGATTTGAAGATGAAAACAGATTATTCGACTGAGCTTGAATCAAAAATTGTAGAGCTGAACAAGTCTTTGCATGAACTGGAGGATAAGTACGAAGTTTTATGTAGAGCACAATCTAGTCTTGTCAGTGAGCCACAAAAGACTTTATTATGACGTTGAAAAACTAATATGTGCAATGCAAAGTAGAGTGGTTTTACTTTGCATATTATCTATTTGCATCTTTTATTTTACTCGGTTTCTATGGGGATGACTTTGCTTTAAAAAACATTTATCATATATTTTAAAAACATTTTATTTTATATATTGACTTAGATTTTTAATTTTATTTTGTTTTCAAAATAATTTAACAGAAAACAAACTGTTTACTATTTTGTGGTATAGGGAGTTTGATAAACAATATTGGATGTTTATATTTTATGGTTTATGTTGTAAGTTAACCTTTTTTTTAAATTTATTTAAATTTATTGATGAAGCAATTTAAAGGCGTTATCTAGTACCAAAAGAAAGGTAAATTGTTTAAGCATTCTCTCTGGGAATCAGTTTTTAATAGCATTTATTTATGCTATTCATAAAAGGCTTTTTATATTTTTTGGCTTCCTAAATAACTATAGAATAGATTTGCATGTAATTATAACAGCAACATTCAATTAGTTTAATATGTTATTTTACTATCATGTGCTTTTGATGTAAATTTATTTATTCTAAGATTAATTGCAATATTACCATTTTATAGTTTCATAATAACATCTATGAAAAACCCATCTCACAAGTAATCTCATTATTGGCTTTTGGCATATTTGATATAATTTTTTTTCATTCCAAATAATAATCTTTTGTTGCATTTTGATGCATGTGAAATTCTTATGTTAGTTTAAATTCTTTTAAAATAGGCTCATATGTTAAAAATAATTAAAAATCTTTTTATTTAAATTTTTTATAATTAATGCATATAACAAAAATAAACTAACAAATTTTATCTTTATTTAAACTATGAAAAAAATTTGTATTAACATAATATAAATTTATGAAAGCAAACTTTTGTACTCCTATGAATGATCCTTAATTACTATATCACCTTGCTTGTATATTCCCATCTTTACCATTTTCTTATTATTTACAAAACTTGTTATTCTTTAAAATATCTTACATTTTTCTTATTATTTTTATTGTTCCGATTTGAGTAATTTTAAGTGGTAATTAATGTAAATAGTTTCCCATGATTTGAATTTCCTTCTTGGTTTTCCATAATTATTCCTCTGGTTCCTTGAAAATTTTATAAACAGGGTAAATTTTTTTTAGTTTATCAATTCGCATTTAAGTAATTATAGTATAAGTACAACTCCATACAAACCATACATATTACTAGGTACATGTCATGGAAGAGTGAAGAATCTACATATTAGAAAATATTGATTTTGCGATGGTTGCATTTATTTTTGTATTAAGTCTGTTTGTTTATTGTCCTTTTTATTTTATTTCAGGAACTATTATTGTTCATTTCTAGTTTCAATTATTTTTATGTGTACATGTCTTCATGCAATAAATTTTAATCAATTTTTTTTTTTATTTTGTGTATTTAAATTTTAAAAATATTAAATATTAAGGGTGATTTTTTTTTCTCATGTTCCTAAATATTTTAATGATTGAGTTACAAATTGCACTTTTAATTTCTACACAGTTCTTTGCAGAAAATTATGAACTTTGTGATAATAAAAATACAATTTCAATTTTTTATCAATATTCCTTGAGGCTAGATTTTATTCTTTGTAAAGGAATTTTATTTTTTTATGTAAACTTAGCATGCATTTATTTACCTAAAGACAAGTCTGAACAGTTTTTATAATATTAATGATGTGATTTTATGTCAGTATAAGATACTGAATATACCTTTATTGAAAACAAAAATATTTAATTATTAAAGGTTTGTAATTCCATAAGTACTTTATAGTTTATTTCAATATAAATTTATTTATAAAATAGATGCAAGTGCCTTTCTTTAATTGGACTCCTTTCTGAATCAGAAGGGATATTTGGAATATTCAGAATTATGCTTCAGTTAGATTTGACTAATTTGTAAACCTTTGTATTTAATTTTTAAATAAATTTTTAAATCATTTAAAACTATATGTAGCAGAAATATTTCTGGTCATGAACAAAATTTGTATTTCAGAAAATGGAGTGAATTTATTTTCTAAGTATTTGAATATAGATAATAAGTAAAAGAAATGTTTAAATACCTTTTGCTGAAATTTATATTAATGTTTAGACACCAAACAGTTTTAACAGCTAATTTATTTGTTTTTATATGACTTTTTTTTTAATGTAAAATTGGGCATACTGAAAAATTGCAGTACATGATGTTCTTTCAATTTCTGTTTGTAAATTCTGATTTAGTAAAGAATAACTAAGCTATTTTACATAATGATCCAAATAAAGTTTAGTAAAGGGCATTTATCATATAAAAATTTCCACCATAATTTAACCCTTTTAGTTTTTATATATAAATATTTTGATTAATTAATTTAGTTATTAAATTATTTATTAAATGTTAGGAAAATGACACTGTAATCTGAAACTGCACTTTGAAAAAGACCATTAGAAAAATTCCCATTGTGCAAAAAAGTAATGTTACGTGCCTCCCATTTATAACTTATGCAGTTGCATTAATAATTATTGAAATGGATGTGATATTTACTCTATTGCACTGTATGTTTTTTTAGTTATCTCTAAGGTACTAATTTAACAGCAACAACTCTTATGTATAAAGGTGCACAAAAGGTACTACACAATTTTATGTTACAATTTTTCACAAATATACATACTCACATGATTTTGAACAATCTTTTCAAATATCAAAGTATTTTTTTTTCTTGCATAATATTTCTTTTTAATAGTCAAGTTTTGTATACTGCAAATTTCTAAAAGTCATTTATTTTCTTTTGAATTATTTACATTTATTGTATTAAATCTAGTTTATTTAAATGAATTATATTAAAATATTCTAACATATTTTTGATAGGTATAAAATATAATTCTTTAATTTAAAAAAAAAGTGTACATTTCTTGCCAATATTTACAACATGGGTGAATTCTTGTGTTAACATTATTGATAATTTTCCAGTATGATGTAATTATTTATAATTAATATATAACGTATAGATAATGCTTCCATGCTTGATTTCAAAGTGAGATTTTTTATTTGTACTATGGGAAGCACTGTATTGCTTTTTCCTGAAAGTATTTATGTTGGCGGAAAGGAAAGGGTGCTCATTTAGAAAATCCTATATTTTTTCTGTATGGAACATCACATTTTGTAGAAACTGTATGATACAACTGTAAATTTGTTAATGCTATGTAATAATTTTGTAATATGCAATGAAATTTTACACTGTATGAACATTTTGCTTGTAATAAAATCTTGTTCCTGTATTATAATGTAATTTTATATTTCACACTATATCATTCACTAACCAAAAAAAATGATTACAATCAACCATTTAATATTAACTAATAATTGGATAAATAAAGAAATAATTTTTTTTTCGGTATTTGTAAGCAAAGTATATTTTTTGATTTTTACATAATAATATTTTAATTTATATACAAGATTTTATTGCAAAAACTTTGTTCATTACTTAAGATTAGAACATTTTTGAAATTATTTTTTGTGCCAAACTATGGGTTTTATTATTTATTTTTATGAATAACATTTAACTGTTCGGGTATTTTTTCTCCCTTAATGCTGAATTCATTCATCAGCCTTTTAATACAAAAGTGAAATTGAGATTGAAAAAATAATTATCAGCAAATCACATTTTCTTCATTTTAAATTAATTCTACTATAATTTCAATGAAGCTTTTACAATAATTTTATCATTCAAAATTGGAAGTCTTTTCTATGAATTTGTTAGTTATTGAATGATAAATAAAATTAATTATTTATTTTTCTGCTCATAAAAAAATATTTACTGAAAAAAAAATCTTTTTTGAAAGTTAATAATCAACTTTTAGTAATAAATAGAAATTTTAAATATTATAAAAATAAATATTTTTATTAAAACAGGGCTTACTAAAAATGCTGAAAAATTGTTCATTATTTAAAAGCATTTCAAAATTGCTTCAAAGCTGATGGCATAAATAAACAAGATTATGAATTAAGTTCATATTTAGATATAGTTTTATTTACTTCCCTTTTAGCAAGACTTATTGGTAATTACTCTCTGTTTCTCTTTTTTCTTCTAATTTTTGAAAAAGGTATTGCAATTATTTCTTTTTTCTCAATCACTATATTGTATAATAATTTTTCATTGGGTATTCTTGTTAATTGATTTTAAGTCAGCTCTTAAATATTTCTAGTACAAAGAATAGAACAGATAGTACATAAACATTCGTAAAAATAATTAACATAAATTTTTGAAAAGATATTTAAATATTGTTTTGAAATTTATAAAAATTAGTTTGTTGCTGTACCAGTCAAAATCTAAAGTGAACAATTCTGTCTACAAATATTAAAAACTAATCTTTCTGTCCAAGCTTCATTATTTTAATATCTGTATCATTTTAACATGGGAAATTGCTCTACAGCTAATAAGATTATTTTCTCTGAAAAATGCTCATCATTCCAGTGAAGTTCTTATCCTTTCTAAACTTTATTGTAGTTTTGTCTCAAATGATAAATAAATTTTAATTTATAATAAATTTGTTTAAGATTATTGAAAATATTTAATGCAAAGTTAAATAGATTTTAAATTTTTTTGAATAAATGTAGATTTTTAAACATATTTTAAAAATAACTTTGAATGTTACTACCACTGTTATTTATCTTTTATTGAGATTTTGTCTTAAAAGATAAATTAGCTTAATAAGTGTCATAAAGATATAGGTTAAAGAGTGCCATAATTAATACTACTTTCAAGCAATTAATAAAATTCTAACAAACAGCAAATAAATTCATATAAATATCGTGATAATATTTAACATTTCTAATTTCTGCCATAAAAATTATTCATTATTATTTTATTTCACTTTAATAATTTTAGTTTCTCTATTTCCACATTTAAAGCAGTTTAAATTTTTCATATATTATATAAAAATGACTAGGTGTTAGTCAGCTATTGCCTTTGAAAAACCATTTTCATTTTTAAAGAATTATCTTATCATAATCTATTGAAAATTACTTCTTCATTAATTAAATGACATTTTAAATTAAACTATTATTTCTAATTAATCATTAGTTAATATTATAAAAATATTAAGATTTTTTTTTGGACTATCCAGAAATTAAGAAAGAAATAATATTTGTTTAAACATATTGGTTTATGTTTAATTTAAATATTAAAACAGCAGATCCTTTCCGCCCAACATTGATTTTCAGTTTTAGCATCCTGTATTGGTTAGGATTGATTAATGAAGCTGAAAAGAAATTATTTTATTGCAGAAATTATTAATGTATTGTATAATTTTTATTAATGATACAGTTTAATATTTTTTTTCTTTTTTTATATCTTATCCAGCTTTATTTTCTCTTTAGTGAATTTATTAAAATATATCATAAAATGGATATTATAGAAAGTTATCAGCTAATTAATAATTTATATGAATTTTATAGTATTAATTTTTGTAAGGTTTATATATATCTAAGAATTAGATAACTAACATTTGATATTATATACTATTTCTTTTTAAATTCAAAACCTGTATATTCCTAATTTATCCTTGTCTGTATGTCATATTATTATAAATGTACCTTAGTTTAAAATGTACTGGGTACATTTATTTTCCTGATTTGTTTTGATTTTCATTTGTAATCTTTTTATTACAGTTTTGCTGAAATGGGTTTAATTTATTTCAGGCAATCTGAATTAATCTTATCTTATCGACATAAAATAATTAAGATTTTAAGAATTAAACCAATATATTATTGCTATGTAAATAAATTGTAAAACTGTACTAAATTTCCTTTCTTTAAATTTCATGTGAAACTGGATTTCTCAAATAAGACAGAGTATAGATTTTTTTTTTCAGACAAAGTATAATTTTTCTTGTGTTATTATTATACATTAATTCTTCAATGAAACTGCAAACAATAGTTACTATTTTGCTTGTAGATGCAATAATTAACAGGGATCAGTCATTTTACAGGTGCTTATTCTTTTGTGCTTATATAAGGAAATATTAAATGTCCTCTAGTATGAAGTTGAGCTCTTAAAAATTGAGTAAAATATTTTGGCTGTTGTTTCATTAACTTATAAATCATGTATTAAAGAAATGTATTCTAGTATTAAATGTAATAACTGTCTTTTTCTAATGAATATATTCTTTCACTCTTGCTTATGAAAGTGTTAAAAATTCAAGTGTTTAATTAGTAGAACCACATCAACAATTTCATAAATAGCGAAAATGCATGCAATTGCTTTTTCATACCAAGACTGAAAAATTTAAATTTTCAAACTGCCATCTCTTGTTTTACTTGGAACAATAATAAGTTCTTTTTCTTGCCTTTTCATGAACCAGAAAAATATTTATCAGTTCTGTTAAAGGCTTTTAAAAAAATTTAGAAATTCTTTTATTTATGCCTTTGAATTTTGATGGGTTTTAAATATAAAAGCTAACCATTCAAGAATTTCAAGATTGATTATTTTATAATTTATCACTTCAAATATTCTTATATTGAATTTTTTCATCATTATCTTTTATTATTGCATTTTTCTTCTATACCAACCTTTAATTTCCATCTTCAAATAAATAATTTCAATATTTCAAAAGTATTTTCAACAAAATATATTTTGAATGTATAATTTGAATATTTGAAATATGTAAAATATTTCAAAAAAAGGCATTTTCAACAAACTTGTGTTTTGCAGATTATGATCTGCTTTTAGTGAACGTTTTCTATTTACTTCTTGCACCTAGTTAAAAGGTATCTAATTGAATCACATTTTTATATTTTTAAAATGTTTATCACATTTGATTTTCTGTGTAAGAATTATTCAAATATATGATTTTGGTGAAGATCTTATGCCAAAGTTTTATAATATATCTAATGCTTCTATTGAGATTTCATGACAGTCTTACAGAAATTTAATTATTGTAAAATGTACATATGTACACATTTCTCAATATTTATTGGTATCATAAAAATAGTTGTAGATGAAAATTGATTTATGTGCAACATTTTGTTTATTAATTACATGTATTACAAAAGATAATAATGCACTAAAAGTATTTTACAGAATACATTAATACTCTTACAATAATGTATATATATATATATATATATATATATATATATATATATATATATATATATATATATATATATATATATATATATATATATATATATATATATATATATATATATATATATATTCAATTTTTGTTCTTTTTAATGTAGGAGTTATGACTTAGTGAATCTCAAAAGTAAAAATGAAGAATTAGTGAGGAAATTTGGAGCTCAATTAGCAGAAAAGGATCAATCAAGGTAAAGAAAATGACCTTTTATTTATTTAACAAAGATAAAGATTTTTACAGAAAGTACATATTGAATATTTATGAGTTGGGGTTTCTTCCTTTTTAAATTTTTCAGAAAAATTATTTTAAATCTTTTTTAAAATTTTATGTAATTTAGCATTGAATCTGAAAACAAATATGTTAAACTCTATATTTTAAAATACTTTGTATGCCTAAATGATTTTTTATTAAAAAATATGTGCGTTTTTTTTTTTCATTAATTGAATAGAACTAATAAATGTAATATAATCGCGCATTTGTTTTGTTATATAAACTTTTGATGGTATATTGATTTTTACCACTTTTGTTTATTTTTGCCTAGTTAAAAAACAATAATAATGTATTCTATTGCATGCTTTTACTATCATGTTTTGTATATTTTATAGGTCAGTTTTGGAATCAGATCTGAAGATTGAAAGAGCTCAAAGAGCTTCATTGCAATCAACTGTTGATAATTACCAGAAACAAATAGCTTCACTCAAGGATACAATTAAAAAATCTCAGTTAGTAAACCAGGTGAGCATTATCATGAGCTGTCATTTCTATAAGTTTGTATATTGAGTTAAAAATACATAGAAAGTTTTGAAGAATAATATTCAGTTTTACATTATTTTTTAAATAACTTCTTAAGATATATTTATGCAGGGCAAAGACAAACATATTTTTATCTAACACGTATGGTTAAATCATTAGCAAAAATTAGTGTTTATAAAAAATGCAAGTAGAATTTTATGTGTAATCGAATGTTATAAAATAATAAATATGCATTCATTTATTTGAAAGAACATGCATCACTAGTAGAATGGAAAAGTTTAACATTCTTAATAAACTATAAACATTCTTAATAAACTATTTTAATTGCTTTTTTTCTGGAAAATCTTAAATTTTAAATTATAGAATCATAAAATCATATTTTAAAAAAGAAAATCAAACAAATTATCATTACATATAACAAAGATTTTATTGAATGTATTTAATTTCTTTTATGGTATTACATTTCTTAATGCAGTGAGATTTATGTCATAACTAACTAAAAATAGCTAAAGTGGCATTACCATGGTAATTCGGATTATTAGGTACATCAGGTAGATTTATTGGCAAAAAAAATAATTAGACTACTTAGTCACTTCATTCAACATGACTCTTTTCTATTAGAATTTAAGCAAATATCAAAAAGAATATACAGCATTGGAGTGTTGTTTATCTGTTTACATTAATAGGCTGTTCTATTTGCCATACTTTATTACACATTATTATTCGGATGTAAATATTGATATATATTTATACTTTCCAGGAATATGAAAAATTAAAGGCTAGCTATGCAGATTTACAGAGGTTGCATTCCGAGCATGAAAGAACATTAGAAGAAATGGGAATTCAGTTAAAAGAGTAAGCAGTTTGTACTTGAAAATAAATTTGTATTAATAATGTAATGTATGTTAGAAGTGTCACTTAAAATTTGTTTCAGTATTGTTTATTATCTTTAAACAGTATTTATTGTTGCATATATTTATAAACAGCCTTACAAATATTTTTTTTTTTTCCTATTATTTCTTTGAAAAAACTTGTTTTCTATTAAGAAAACTTATTTAAAAGAATCGAGACTTTTTAAATATATTATTTGAAATTCTAGACAATATCAATACTTTATTCTAGGGGGAAATAAATGTCTTCCTTTTCTCTTACCATTTTGAAAAACCTATTTTATGAATTAAAGAACTTAAATGCATTGCTTCAAGTTTTTGTTTTTTTTTAACTGACACATGTTGATGACTCGTCCTGAAAATGAAGAAAATACAAAATGTTTCAGTTTTTATTTGGTTTCAGAATCCTCTCTCCATTTTTTTCAAATTAGCTTAACTGGGATAGGTTGTAAAATGGTCTCAAATTTTAATGCGATAGCTTTTCATTTTTAAGCATAATTGTATCATCCACACTTATTTGACCTCTTAATCTCTTCTATACCTTTAAATTAAATGGCATTTGTGGTTCCATTTTATTCAAAGGAATTTGCTATCAAGAGATTATGAAATCGTTTAGACTTACTGAGAAGATTGAGCATAACCATTAACCTAAATCATTCATACACATATACAGAAACACTAAAAAAAATGTATTGAGGGATAATTTTACCAGATGCTAATTTTTGAATTGATATTACCTAATGAGTTTTTCATTAAGGAAATTGTGTTCTTCTAAAGAGCCATGCATGTTGTTGGAAAACTTGTGACCCATTCCATCTTCTAAATGTTCAAGAAATTAATTTTATTTCCTTTCTAAATATAAATATCCATTGACAGTGATCTCGATGAAAAACATTGCAATACATATTGAATACTAAATTTGTTTGAGAGATCTCATTAAATTATATGAAATGTGGACGATTTCTTCTTTCTAATGCTAAGCCAAAATCTATCTGGGATAAAGTATTATAGACTTAATTCAAAAGATAAAATAATTAATTTTAAAAAATAATGTTTACTTGAATTTGTCTTATTGTTTTCTAATGATTATTATGTCTAAATTTATTATGTATACCAAACATCAATGTAATCATTGCACAAATTAAAAGATTCTTAGCAAATAAATTTTAAAAAATTAGTGATTAGATATTTTTTAAAAAATGCAATAAAAGGGGGGGGGGGATCAATAAAACTGAGGAAAAAATTTCTTAAACATACAATTTCATCTTCCTTCAGACATTTTAAAATTTGCATCAGCATTTGAAGATCAATTTTAATGGTTATTTTTACTATTTCAAAATTAAACATTAAGAAAGAGGGGAAGTCTGGTACAATAAGATTAACTATTGAAGTGTCAATTTTGTATTCTTAACCTCCGGCTTGAACTAATCAAGTGTTAAATGTTTCCAAATTTAGTATCATGACCCCCTAGGAATACATTTTGTTTTATGATTTGTTTTAATTCCATTTGGATATAAATGAGAATAATGCAAATAAAACTAAAAATTGATATATTTTCTTGTTGAACTGTTGTTATTTCTGAAAAGTAATAAATTTTTAAGTTAATGGAATTATTTAATACTGTATTGCTTACTTATTAAAATATTTAAAATTTAATTTCGGATCTAATTTTATTTAATTAGCTAAATATTTGTATATCTTTAGTGTAAATGAAATATTAATTATACAATCAATTTTAATAAAAAGAGTAATTTTATTAATTTTAGAATAAAAATTTCTTTATTATTTTTTGTGATTAAATATAATGTTGCCTCTTTCGTTCATGCAGATCAAAATTAAAAATCGAAGATTTGAAAGAAAATCAGATGGCTATGAAAGAAGCAGTATGGACTCAAGATAAACAAGTTACATACTGTAAACAGTGTAACAAACCCTTTTCAGTAGCTAGACGGAAGGTTAGTTCTTTATAATATATTCAATATTAATTTTTATTCATAAATAATAAAAATTGTGAAATATGGTTCATGTAAAAAATTAAATTATTATACTTCATATAATTCAATAATTTTAGTACTTGAATATTTTTTTAAAAAAATTTAATGGAAATTATTATTGTAATTATATCAACAATCCAAAATATATCTTCATATACAAAGTTCAAATTATGAGAATTTAAAAAAAATATTCGTTTAACAAATTACTTACAAATAATGCATAGTCATTAAACACAACTTTTTATTTATTTACAAAATAATAATATATTATGAAACCTTTTAATACTTTTATCGTGGTTATGTCAACAAATGGATTATATTTGGTTTGAACAATTTAGAAATAACCAACAACTGTGATGCCTAATGTGGTGATTGTTGAATACACTGTAATAAAATGTACATTTCTTGTTTCAATACTAATATTATAATTTTTCCTGATAATAGTATTCACAATATAAATAATAATAAAACATATTTAAAGAATTTTTCATTTCATACAATTTTATTTCTCTTCCACCTTCCATTTTTGAAACTCTCTTAAAATGTCTTTTGAGAATCAGTATCTATTTGAAAGGATTAAGCCATTGTTTGACAGAAAAACTTCATTTAGAAGGTAGCGAGTTCTATCTTCAAATTGGTGTAACAAAAACTTGTCAACTGATTCATAGAACATGATCAAGCTTGTTATTGAAGATTTTCCTGCAAAGCAAATGCATGTTAGGTCTCTCTGAAAGTCCTCTAAAAATGCAATTTGCCTCCTTACACTAAAGGACTTAAGAATGATTCCATCATATGATATCTAGGAGATCAAATGCCATTTTAACTAACAAAAGCTTTCATCATTTTCCTTTTTCATGAATCCTTGACTTTTTACTGTACTAGATTAAATAGGATAAGCTATAACAACAACAGCTATAATCGAAATAATACTTTTCTCATAATCCTTTATCCACTTATTTTTTCAGCATCATTGTAGACATTGTGGCGATATATTTTGCAACTCGTGTTCTGATAACACTATGCCACTTCCTTCATCAGCTAAACCAGTACGGGTCTGTGATACATGCTACACTCTTCTGCTACAAAGATACTCAGCTACTACAGATTATACTTGATGGGACAGCAAGCAAATAAGTTTTAGATTATTGAAAGTATACATATGTACAAAAGTGGTTTTGTATGCATTATATATTATATACTATACATATATATATATTTCAAGTTGAAATAAGAGATTTTTTTATATTGCAGAAATGAAATATCAATTGCTTTTTATGGAATGTTTACAAATTCAGATTGTGTAGAAAATAATAATATTGTAGCTTTGTTTAAATATGATATATATATTAAAAACTATATTAAAAACCTTTTTGGATTGAATATTATTTATAAATAATATTTCAAGTTGTGGCTTTACGTAAATAACAGTTACAAATACTGCTATAAAAAAAACTTTTTGAAAATGAAAAAAAAAAAGAGGGAAATCTTATTGTTTGATTTATGTATTAAATTTACTATATAAAACTGATTAAATAGTCACTTATGAGAGCTTCCTGTGCATCATGAAATTGTCCAATTAAAATACTGTTAAAAGATGTTTATTTTTTTTTATAATGGAATATAAGTATATTAAAAATATTAAATGGTGATTGTTTACCAGAAAGATTGCATAGTATTTATCATATTTTTTATGTGCTTGAACTGTTACTTTTATATAAATTAAAATTCAATGTATTTATTTATTCTCTTTTTATAATTCACATTGCTACACTGTATCTAAAAATAACACAACTGAATGCTCATTTGCCATTAGTTTATCAGCACATTGATTTTCTTTAGTATATTTGTGTATATTTTAACCTATTAATTATAATTTTACTATATTTTTTTATGGAAACTGTGTTAAGTTATTCAGATACTGTATAAGTGAAATATAGATTTACTTTTAACAAATTTACACATGTATTTGCCTCTAAACAGAAATGCATTTTATTTATCATTCATGTAATCATTTTTTCATATTCATTTTATAATGTTTTTAATTTATTTTCTTTGTGTAATGCATTTTAACTAATAAAAATGTCATTCAGTTAACTGAAATATTCTAATTCTTGTAATCATTCATTAATACAGATGCAATATTCAAAACATCCAATAATAATTAAAAGAGAAATAGAAGTGAGAAGACGAAGATTTGAAACTATGCAGCATGGTAATTTAATTGATAAACAAAGCAGAGCTTTTCTAGAAAATGCTTTGAAATTTGATTTATATAACCATCAAGATTAAAAAGCAGCCTTGCTCAAATTAAGTAAGCTACATTTCTCAAAGAAATCTTCTAAACACATCTAAAAGTTTGAACTATAAGGCTTGTTATAGAAGATTTGTTTGAATTGTAAGTTTTTGGGCAGTTTTCATTAATAAGCGGAGAAACTAAAACTTCTGAGGTTAAGAGACATGTCTTGTTGTAAATTCATTATTTATTTTTAAAACAAAACTACTCTTTTTATTCAGTTTGGTAGTTCAAAATACTTTGAAGATTTTTATTAAAAATGCATAAAACTTCAATATATTTTTATTATTGCCTTATTTTTAGTCTGTATTTTGCAAGATAATTGACTTCTATGGATAACTTACAAGCAAATGTCAAAATGTGTTTTATGTTTTGTTTTTTTAGATACTGAGTATAATATAAGCATATTTTGAATTAAGTATATAGATACTATATAGAATCTGTCAATAATAATATTTTGCATAAATCAATATATATATATCTAATTTCAAATAGATTTATTATCATTTGCATGAAAGTAACTATGGCTTGGTTCCATTTTAGATATAAATCCATTATAAAAGTCCTGAGCTGAAATTTTGCCTCTTTTGGGTACTTTAACAGATAAAATCCCACACCATCCATCCTGGAAGAAGTAATAATAGGTTTTATAAACAATCAAATAAATTATACAATGATATCAAAATTATTTAAAGAGTATATTTTTAGTTTACTGAATGTATTTTAACTTTTAAAAATACGGAGTGAAAAAAATGCATATTTTTGCTAAGTATTTATTAATTAGAAAGACTGTTCCAAAATCTATTGAAAATTGTTAAAACATTTTACAGTTAGTATAATAAAAAAAAATTTTATAATGTATGCAGCCTGAGGATTAAAATTTCAAAATATTTTGAACAAAGGGAATTAATTGCATTCTTTTTGTAAACAGGCTAGAATAGGCATCATTGAATAATTGACAAGTAATAAATATACCAAATATAAAATTGATTATATTACCTGACATTTAACAAAGAGAATTTTCCTCTTTTTATGGAAATAACAAAATCCTGGAGATATTGGATATTTTATTAAACTTTGAATCTTTGCATTTTCAACTTCCTGTGGTTCAAGAAATTCCAGAAGAATTATTTTCTTATCTGTCCAAAATGTGTAGATATCAAACTGCAAATTCAAATTATAAAAGTGAATAAAATGCAGCAGTTTAAATTCTCATTGCATTAACCATACATTTAAAAATCAGATAGAACAATGAAGATAATTCAATTACCAAGATAAGACATAACAAATTTCAGCATTATTGGAAATGAATTTAATCATACTTAATTTACTTCCTAATGTTTATTTTTAACACAATTCTTTATTTTTATGAAGTTTAGCTTTTGGTTCCAAGCTTGCATCATGTCTGCAAGATACATGTAAAATGTTATGCTGATATAGTTATTAGCAAATCCTTAATCAAATCTATATAAGAATTTGTTTAAGCTGAGAAAAATTTATCAAGTTTAGGGTATCATATCAAACTTAACTACCCTCTTTCCATTATTAATGAGAGGTGTGATAACATTTCACACTTTAAGAAAATATTAATATAATAATTATAATGCTAAAAATTTAAATGATTCCAAAACAGATGTTTTAAGTATGTTAAAAAGCCTCAGCTTTTTATACACAGTCTTTTAAAAGATATTTACTAAGCAAGACTTAGCTAATAAATTAAATTTGCAGACCTTTCTGACTAATATCAATATAGAATTTACACATTAATTTTTAAATCTACTTCTTAAAATATTATTTAATGCATAATACCTTTTAAAGCACAGTTGTTGAAAAACCGCATTTGATTTGTAACAGTTAAGTTAACAAACAGCAGTATTTTATTCATATATTTTCCTTCTACAGAAAATACACCTCAAAGAAACAGAAAAGAAATGATGAATCTATTTCAGTTATAATTTCAAATTATTATTTTGTCAAGAAGAAAAATGTCTAGATCATTTTACAATTATAATCGAATTTAAATATTAATGATAATACTTTCAAAAAAGTACTTTTACTTCAATATTATAATCAGTTAACTTAATAGCAATCATGAAAATAATTTTTCACAGATTATGCAAGCAATTTTTGAAAAAAATATGGATTTTAAATTCTATTAAAAACATTCTATTTTTTATTGGTGTCGGAGTTTTATTGAGAATTTGGTTTTGAAAAATTCCACATTTTGCAACTCATATGGGTTTTTTAAAATAATAATTCAAATTTATATTTCAGCAAAATATTGTTTTAAAAGCATAAAAATTATTAAAACTTACAAACCCATTAAAAGCTTTATATTTTCTATATATATGCAGGCTTGATTCTTTTGCCCAATCAATACTGCCTTGATGAGGTTTGATTTTACGAGCTAGGGAAATAAAATATTGAAGTTATCATAAAAAGGTACCCTTATTTTCTAATTTAAAAATTTTACAATGCAAAAAAAATATGTAGATAATGAGTTTTCTTTTTATTACTTATTTGAAAATTGAAATTAGACATTATAAAGCATTTTCTCACCAAGGGTTGCTCCATCCTTGGTCTGTGGATAGCTGTGTTCAATATAATGAGGTAAAGCTTTCAATGTTTTCATTATCTAATCAGAATACACAAATAAAAATTGGAAAAAGCAAATAATAAAATATACAATATGGATATTATAAAAGTAATGAAGAATAAAGTTCTCATACAGTGTAATTTGTCTGATTTGAGGTTGATAGGAGTACAATAAAAATTTGATTAATCCAAAAATTTAAATTAAGAAAAGCTTGTTCAAAAAATGAGCAGAAGAAAGGGAGAATTTTTAAGCTAAACGATTTTTTTAATATTCAAATTTAACTAAATAATGTATAATTAATAAATAAACAATTAGTAATGTTCATCAATAAAGTAATTAAAATATAGTACAATATTTAAAATAATAATCTCAATTTCTCTTTAAAAGTACGTATGATTTGTTCAAAAATAATTAATCACATCTGAAGTCGAACTTGAAAAATAGAGGAGAAAGAGGCCACTTTTTTAACTTTGGGGAGTAAGTTTATTGTACACAAATTGAGAAAACAGTTAATTATAAATGCATTATAACCATTTCATTCTTTACATCATTACTATATAACCTTAATTTATATTGAAATTACATAATCACATTTAATAAATTAGAAACTATTGGATTGAAATAAAAACCTACTAGATGGGCAGAAATTCTACTAAGTTCTTTTGTCAGAGTTTTTGCAGAACATCCAGGAGGCACTTTGTATTTTTCTTGCATCAAAATATTTCCAACATCAAATCTAGTTAATATGATTTTTTTTATTAGAATAGCTATGAAAAATATAAATAATGAAGTAATGCATTAAATGAAATATAATAATTTAAAAATTGTGAAAGTAGAGGGAATAAATAAAAAAAAATCAATTTAACTTCACACACTATTAGAAATACTTTTATTTACATATAATAAATAATTTTGGAATAAAATTTAATATATAGAACTATTACATGCATAAAACTTCAGATAAATATCAGATAATAAATTTATCATCAACAATATATAAAACTATAAGATATAAAAAGTAATGATAGAACTCATGATATTAAAAATTGTACACAAAAATAGTTTTAATACTAGATCGATGAAGCTATTAAGTTATAACAGCATAAATGAATCATATAGATGCTTTTAATAATACAAGTATTTTATTATCAATATCATAAAGTAAATCCAATGATGCCAAATCTTAACAATTTTTATTTTTGTATTTACTTTCTTCATTTAACAAACAAATAAAAATTTCTGTCAATAAACAGACAGTTTTTTTTTTATCCAGTGTTTTTATAATTTCTAAAAATTTAATAATAAATATTTACCTTCACTTTATAAGGAGTACAATCATAAAGTCATATCATCAAGTCATAAACAACTAGAATTCATGGAGGAAATAACCTCACTCTCCTCATAAATAGTTTTCCAATTGTGTCACCACATACCGATAATTAGATTTATGTAGATTATTCATTTATTATTTACTTAGAGGGAAGACCACACTAGATATTTTACAAGTAGGCATGCAGACTAATAGATCGTAACTCGCAATAACTTTAGAAGAATAAATAGTTCCTGAAGGAATAAAATTACACACAGAATCTCAAAATGACCTTTTTATTCAGATATAATTTCAAAATAATGAAATGTAATAGATGAATTTATAATTCTGTTTTTCAACCATTTATAAACATACATCAGAAATAATTTCTAGTGCATGTTTCAAGGAAGAAGTTCTAATTCAAATTCTTCTAAATAACTTCTCATTACAAACTCTGCTCACTTATTATGCCTAGCTTGTTAACATCACCATTCTATTTATAGAACAAATGTATTTTATTTCCATGGATAAAAATTGCATATCATTATTTCTTTTTTAATTCGTCCAGTAAGTCAATATAAATTCTAAAATCCTTGACTGTTTTTAGCAAGCATATATTCTCAATTAGATTTTGAAATCAAAGTATTATTACATTTTTTTTACCCTACTATTTATTTTTAATATAAAATAAGGAATTTCAAAGTAATCTTTTTTAAATATTTCACTACATTTTGAAAATTTCTTAATATATATAATTAAAAGAAGTTTTCCAAATGATTTTATTACTTAATTTTTAATAGTTTTCTAAAACCAAAATCAAAATTAGATTTTACTTTACAATTACCTTAATATTCATGTTTGGTTTTAATTATAATTAAAACCAAATTTATTGAAATCTATAATTTATATCAAGTTGGCTATTAATGGATTAAGCTGTTATCTAAGTCATATTTTTATGAATTCAAACACGACATTCAGACCTACTTATAACAAAACATGATATCCAAACATACTTATTAGGAGACACTTGCGTGATAGTCACTCCAGTTTCAATATCTCCATTTAAGATAGTGTGTATTATAGGTGCGGCACCTCTCCATCGAGGTAATAGACTAGGATGAGCATTTATAATGCCACTAAAATAAAAAATAATAATTAATAATTAAAAAATTAACTATTAAAATTCATTATATAGCAAATTCATTATATGAAATTTCACCATGCTTATTGAATACAAAAGATTGTATTTATAAAAGTATTTTAACATTTTAATTAATAATCTGCTTGGATAATTTGCTATTTTATGAAATAGTTTTTTAAATAAAAAGATAAAATACCTTTTCTTGAAATAGCATAAATAATGCTTTCTATTAAATTATTGATCAATAATAATGTTGTTATTGCTTAATTTGTAAAAGGTATGTAAAAAATCGTCTCCTAAATTAGTATTTGAATTTATAGGTGAAGAGATGTATAGCTAACAACATTTTTCAATTAATACACAAGAAAATGCCATGCGCTTTCAATGAGAATATTATTCAAACCTACAGTGCATATAAAATTTAATGAAATGGCAGGGGGTATGCTGAATATATTTTAACATCTTAAATCCACTGAATTAAATCCTGATTAAAAGAAACTTACTATTTACATGCAAGAATACTTTCAGATGGAATCATATGTCCAAAGGAAACCACTACTCCAACATCATACATATTAGAAGGAAGAAAGTATGGCCAGGTGTGCACTGTCATATTATTTAGAGTTGCATACTGTCGAACTGGACAATCTGACTTCAAAAAATAAATCATATCTAAAAATATGGTAATTCATCATTTACATTTACAATAAAATAAAAAAGAAAGATATTAATCCTATACCACTACAAAGGTTCTTATTTTCAAATATTTTAAATAGTTGATACAAAGAAGTTCTAAAATAAAAACATAAAATTGCTAAAAATGTTCTGTAATTGAAAAAAATTAAATAATCTTCCAAGTGGTTAACTATTCTGATCAAATGATGCTTAGCTTGAAGAAATTTTTACTGTAGATAAATCAAAGTATTATCCAACATAACTGATTTGTAGAATTCTGAAGAATATTTTAAATACAAAATTTTCAGAAAATGTACAAATAAATGTGAAATAACTGTTTTAGGATTAAACATTAGAAATGGAAAATGCAAATTAAATGGTAGAAGGTTAAATTAGAATTGTAGTGAAAAATAAATGAACAAATATATGATAAAATTCAATATTTTTTAAAAAGCAAATTGTTTATATATTTCATAATTTTAAACAAGAAAATGTATATAAAATTATTTTTACATTTTAAATTAAAATATATGCACAGAAAGAGTTTGAAAAAATAAAGTCAAAATTAAAGATGAACCAGAGTAAAGAAAAAAACATATGAAAAAAGTAGATATAAGAGTCGAGCAGTATATAAATTTCATTTAGTCTTAAAGTAATCTTTTATCAAACAATAGCACTTGCCTAATTTTTAAAGACAATTAATTCATTCTCTTTCCAATTATATACAAACATCAGTCTATATAGATGTAAAAGACATAATACAGAAAAAATAAATGAAATGTAAGTAATAAATAACAAATATCAAAAGTAAATTATCAAATATTTGCAATGCAGTGATTGGCACACTTAATTTTGCTCACTTTTAAAATCACTGAATTCAATTATAAGTGGAAAAAATAGATATAGAATTCACTCTTAATCTTCCTTCTTAACAATAGATGACAATTTAAATCAAGCAAATACATAATTTTTAGCTATTGCATGCTATGTACAAGCCTATTTTTCAAGGAATTTTGTAAATTTTTTCTGCTAAAAATTAATGATCTGAAAATAAATTTCAAAATTATTTAGTTGGTTGTATTGTAAGCTATTTATTCTCTATATTTTGAAATATTTTAAAGATAAAACATATGTATAATCATTAGATCAAATTTGATGTTCCATCACGGCCCTGATCGTGTCATGCAACATTATGCTATATGATGGTCTGTGTCTTTTTTTCCTGTTCTCTCTTTTCCGTGAGAAATGAACTTAATTCAAAGGATATTATTTGAGTAAGTTAGAATTCTTGGAAATAACCAACTCTTACTCTGGGTCTCAGAAATTTCCTGGGAAATTTATATCAGCTTTATTTACAGTTTTAAGAAGTTTTCTGCTCTTTATTTTGAGTTTTAGTCATTTTATTGAGCATTATTTTGTTCATTTTATATAATTATGTAAATATATTTTAATTAAATATATATTATTATTATTTAATTTGAATATAATTGTAGTTAGTTTTTTTATTGTAAATTAGTTATATTGAAAATAGTGCAGAGAAATCAACTCGGTATAAGTATATAAGTAAGTATAATAAACTTTCTGAAGCACCAAAAATGCTTCAAACATTGCTCTTGAATAGTGAATTTGAGCATGCCACCTTGTGGTGTAGTTTGGGTTATATTAAATTTGCTATAAAGGTATAAAGTAGTGTTTTTTTATTTAAATATAATAGATTTTACTCATTTTTCTGCTTCACTGCAATGCTTACTTAGTTACACTTTTCAGAGCTCCATAATGATGCAGTGTTCCAGCTGATAGAACATGCACAGAATCAAAACAATAAGTAAAAGTTTCAAGAAACTTAATCTGTATCCTTTAGGCCTGAAAAGATTACTTAAACTTTTTTTGTTTGAGTTTAAAATTTAAAGGCTATAGTGGTGCAAAGAATTAAAATGGAAGTCTTTAATAAAATAGTCAAAACGAAACAAAAAAACCCCTACTAAATAATAGTTTAAAATAAGTTCAATAGCTTATTTGACTTATTAAGCTTCCATGACTTATTTGATTAATAAGTCATGGATAACTTCTGATATACAATTTACAAATAAAATAGCGGAAAATATTACATTCTTTTGAATAATAAAAATGTTTTATTTTCATTATAAACATTCTTTTAATTATTTACTTTTTGTGATATTCATGTTTTGATAGGAGCATACGCCGGAAAACAAACCTCATTCCTTCCTTCCTTTTAATTATTTACAAAAAAAATTAACATAAATAATAAAATTGTTAACACATTTCTAGAACAATAAAATTTATCTTCCTAATTTTTCATGCAATACACATTTAAATTCAGAAAGAACTTCCTATTTTTTGGAGTCATTTATTTATTTTGGTAACAAGTGAAACTTGATATTTTCAGAGATTTACAATCCAAAATTTTATATACCAACAAAGCAAAAGAGAAATAACCTGAAATAGAAAGAACTAACTAAATATATTTATCATTCTTTAAAAATAAATTTTGAAACCATCTACAACAATTATCATACAGGAAGGAAGAACAAAAAAGTGTAAAATAAGTATAATAAAAATGGAATAATTTAAATATACAAAAAATATAAACAAATATATAAAGTAGTAATTTTTTTAGGAAAGAAAATTATTTTGCAATTGAGATATTTCTATTTAACAATAATAATATTCAATAATAATAATGTAAAAGAGAAATAAGTTTAAGATATTTAACTTACTTTGATACACACTATATCAATATCATTAACAATTCTATCACAATCTGAAGACATTCTGAAAGCAAGAAATATGCTTATTCATTAAAAATATCATCAAATTATGATAAATGAGTTATAATGAGCATGGAATGCAAATATAAACAATATAATTAAATAAAGGACTACAGTCGTACACCATATTTTTTTAGACTCCTGTTGAATTAAATATTTGAAATATATCACTAAGCACTTTGTTCAATAACTATTAAATCATCTTCATTCCAAGAATTCCATCTTGAATAAGACAAGTAAACCTCTGGTTTAATTGAAATATATCAGTAATGGTTAAGTGTATAAACCTCTGGTTTATTTACTTAACCATTCCACTAAAATGTTAATTATTATCAATAATTCATTAAATTAGTGCCTTGTTCTAAGTTGCACAAAGGCCTTTTGAGACAGATATCATTTAGAACTATGGAGAAGTGATTATGACAATATCTGAGAAAATATCTTATCTCCAAAATGTTCTTGCATATCTGTGAGACCATTTCATGCCCTAAGCTAAGATTTACTGTGTATCACACTTGAATATGTAGCAGATCATCTGAAAGAAATGGGGGAGGAGCAAATCTTCAATCAAGTTGATTTGATTCGAAATTAATTAAATTCGATTAAAAATTATTATAATGATATTTGATTTACTTCATATATAAAATTAATTAATTTGAGAAACTTAAAACAAAAGTATTTTAGTATCTGTGCCATCAAAAGTATTATCTAAAAGTTAAAAATAGTCAATTATATGAATGAAGATTGTCAAGTCAATTTTTTAAGCTAAAACAATATTATTATTTGCTTTCCTGGCTGTCGAAAATTGATATCTTGATATCTTTTGGCATACTAATTTACACTGTTTTCTAAATTGACGATATCAAAAATATATTTCAATGACAGAATCTCTATTCCTGTACCAGTTAAAAATTTGTGTTTAGATTCTTTTCATCATCATAATTTAATCTGGCTTTCAGAATCAGTTTTGCATAATTTCTTGCTCTAACAATTTATAAATATGGCATACAATTTATCAGTAAATATAACTGCTGTCTAAGAATTTGTTTGTTTACCTTTTTGAAAAAGATATAGTTTATAAAATATCTAATAAAGGAGCTTCAAGGACATAAATTTAAGATTTATTTCTATCATTTCACATACACATATATAATATTATATAAAGAAATGATGAAAGGCAATTTTATAATTATATCTCTGATAAATTATCTTATTAGATATTTTAATAAGATTATAGTGCTTTTTTTTTCAATGAATATAACCAAAAAGAGGTACTTACACATATTACAATACTAATTATTTAGTAGTACATAAAAGATTTTTTTAGGTTCTGAAATATCGAAAAAATAATCCACAACTTTGATTTAGTGAATGCTCTTCAATTTAGATATTAAAGTCATGTTTTTAGTATTCTCTTAGATAACTAGATTATTCAACAGTGCATATAAAATCAAAATCTGTCATTAGGAACTAATATATTTATCTGCCCCCTCCCCAAAAAATTGCTTTCTCAAGTAATTAACATTCAAAATTTAAATAATCACACATTACTGTATGAGAAAAAGTTGATACTAATGCAACAATTGCTAGTTAAAAAAATAATTTAACATATTTACACTCATGATATTATTCAGCAGTTATAAAGAAATGAATAAAATAATGGAACATAATAGTAAAAAAAAAAAAAAAAAAAGTTTGAGATGAAACTAAAACAAATTTTACCTGTTTAGGTGCAAAGCTTCTAATGAAACTTTGGATATCTCATCTGTGCCATAAAACACAACTTTCCAAGAATGGACGAATTTACTTTGAGAAATAAAATTATGAAGTCGCAAAATGGCAGAATGAATTTCCAATTTTTTGCAGGGAAGAGACTTTAATAAGCTTACTTTTGATATCAGGAGCATTATGTGTATAGATAAATAAGATCAGTTTAAAATATCATGGTTTGTATTTAGGAATAATTTCTTTTTTAAACATCGAAGTAATTAAAACATTCTTTAAAGAGTTCATTGACTGTTTGAAATGTTTTCTTTATGGAACCATTCGTAACGAAACTTGCCATAACTTATTTTCAAGAAATTGTGATCAACAGATGTTAAAAAAGGAAAAAAAATTAACAATGAAAGAAATATTTGTAGTTAGTACTCATTTCCAACAATATTTTATAAAAATGGAATCTTTTGATTACAAAAATTAAAGGACTCAGCAGAATAAAGGATCCATGCAAGGTTTTGTTTACATAAATATTCCTACCCAATGCCAATACAAACAAGAAATCTTGAACTAGATTAACATATTTTTAAAATCGGTTTTCCTTGTAGTGACACAAGAATAAAGGAAAATACTTATCTTCAGATGGAAATATGATTACGCTACAAACTGCAACATAATTTGTACAATAATATTCAATTTTGTACAATATGCAGAGTTTGGCCTTGAATTCTTCAAGTGTACTCGGACATCATTATATATTTGCTGCAATAAGATAAAAATATTTTATAGCATTGATTAGATAGCAAACTAAACGCTTCGATTCGATTACAACCAAGAGGGCATAAATATTTCTTCTCTTTGATTTAAAAAAAAAAAAAAAAAAAAAAAAACTATGAACGAGACGTTTCCACTTTCGATTGGAGAGGGGGAAACACATTTCTCCAGAATTCCAATCAAATAAATAAATACATGGGGGAAAGAAAAATATGAAAAGAAAAAATATATTATTAGAAAGGAAAGTTATATTGAATTCCCAATTAAGTAATTTTTCAGTCATGTGTTATTTTATTGATTCTTATGGGAGACGTATTATATTACTGAGAATCAATTTGCTTTCAGAATACCTTATGGAAAATAGTTTTTCTATAAGATTATTCTCATACTGTTCCAAGAAAATTGTATTTTTATTATTAATTTTAAATTCTATAATCTACGAAGAACAAACGCTGATATTTTCTCACAAAATTACAATCTAATGAATGGAATGAATTGGAAAGGAATTAATATCAAAATTAGTCATCACTGGAGAAAAATTTATATAAAGTAAATGATTAAAAAAATCAATTATGAATGAATTATCATATCCAAAAGAAATTACTATGTCTAAATGTAAAAAAATAATAATAAAATTATTACAATGCAGTCAAAGATTTTTTTTCTGGTGCTGTTATTATTCAAGTGGCCTATTCACTCTAATAGCACATGCTATTGTACAATATCTTAACGATTTGTTTGATATTTGAATATCATGAAAATATATAATAATAATAATAATACAGGGCATTTGTTCTAATAAGATAAGTTTCTATAGCAATATTTTTAATACAAATTAGAATTCTTATGTTTTAAATTGTTTTTGATCTTAGGGAGGATAAAGTTCTATAAAATCTGTTATGCTCCAATGTACGCGCATTTTCATTCTCAATACATCAAAAAATAAAAGAAGTAGTAATTTATACAAATTATGTCGCTTATTCTTAATGATATGCATATTTAAAATAGAATGCTCCTATTAACTTCTTTTATTCTCCTTTTAATATCTACCAAATCAACAATGTAAGTGAACACATTAATGTTTTACGTTGTTAACAAAAGCAGATTTAATATCGGAGATTTAAAAAGTAGGTTGGTCAACAGCAGAAATATTGTTCAATTACTGATAATATTTATCAGTAATTGAATCACAATTACTTATTATTAAAATACTGAATCAATCATTTCAATTCGTATTAATGCAAGTGCTACTTTCTATCATAACAAGCAAAATTGTGACAATCTCAATTTTTGATCCATATTTATCATTACGAACTCAGCTGTATGTTGTAGAAATCAATCCAGTGATCAAAATTTTGTTCTTATTCGATCAAGATAAAAATCTCTCAGTTCCCAATATGACTTTATATTCTATTTACCATCAAACTTTTTACTTCTTTTCAGAAAGTCCAATTACTAAATGCATCAAAAATACCGATTAACTTGTTCTTCCATTTCATGATGCTCTTAAAATCATTTGCAGTTGCTCGGGTAAGAGGGTTTGCTGACAAAATGTCCACCGAATTTTTCTTCTTAATAGAACTTTGATCTAATATGAAAATATTATATATCTATAATACCTTATAAACTGAAAATTAGTTTTATTTTAAAAAGAATATATAAAAATTAGTTATGTTTTCATGAATCATTTCATGTTTAATATGCTTAGAATGAATCTTTTCAGAATTTGATCACTTTTATAAGCAACTTCACTTTTGAAAGTGTTAAAATAATTAACTGACAAGTAAACGTACCTGTGTGTGCAACTGCAAAGAAGCTGCATTTATCAAGGGTGTAAGTTTTCTGTAAAAGAATGTTCTCTTTTCTTCTCTTATGCAACAAAACATTGAATATACTAAAAATAGTTATAACTGTTTGGAATAAAAATAAATAAATATTACAAAGCAAATTAATGCAAAAAGTTGCTGCAACCACATTCACCATTTTAAGATGTACAAATTTCCAGGATAATTAAAAAAAATTTATGGATAATTTAAGGATTTTTTTTTTTTTACTTATTTGAGAATTTTTCTAATAAATAAATAACTTACATTATAGTATAATAACAGTTCATGTATTTTTTTTTTCAAATCCATGTAAATACAAAGAAAAAAAAAAGGATAAAAATGAGCTCATTTATTATATCTAAAAATATTTCATTTATATGAAAAATTTGAAACAATCAGGTGATAAAAAAATACAAATTTTATTGAAACAAATGTGAAACCACTAGTTTTAAAGTTTCATTAAACATATTTATAAAACTGGAGGTCACTGTTGTGTTGTTGATGTGAATCTAAATACAAAATGGTACTGGAAATTCTAAATTCACGGACATACATATGAATTGTAACAAAAGATAAAAACCAAACAGAGAAAGGGGAGGGGCAAAATCCACACCAATTATACTGATAATACAAATTTACTAAATTTAATTAAAATTAATTTCAATAATTTATTTTAAGTGTTATGTCAATGTGAACAGAATTTAAACAAGACACAAAACAATCAATAGATTTTTCAGTAACAAATGAAAAGGCTGTTTTATTGTTTAAGTAATCTTATAAACCTTCTTATAAACTGTACGTAGCAAGAATAGATTTTAACTGAAATTTTATTATAACATATTAAGGTATTTATAATTTTTTGTAGAAAATTTAAATATATGCATATCAAATCATCCCTATGAAATGGAAATAAAAGTGTATTTTTCATATTGAATTGAATAACTAAAGTCATTTATTAAAGTTTTACATATATTACACAGATATATGTTTGTTTGTTTCTGGGTATAAGAAACTTATGGTCTGGTGATCATTTCCATTTTATGGTGCCAAATATATATTTTTTGATTTATAAATACCATATACTTTTCCCAAAATATAAAGTAATAGTTGTGTTATATATATATATATGTATGTGTGTGTGTGTGTGTGTATACATGTTAGTAGATAATAGAATTTACTTTGTAAATTAAAGCAACTAAAGCAGTATTTCACAATTTAGATCTTAAAAGAAAGAAAAAAGTTTTTTTTTCAAATAAAATTTTTTAAGAAACTTTTTAAAGTATAATGTAAAAATAAAATTTATAATTTTATAATTATAAAAAAATATAATTTTTTAAAAATCATGTATATATTAATTTATAAAATCAGTCTGAAACTAGGATAATCCATTTAGCATTATATATAATTTTTTTAGGCTAATTAATTTGTAATCTTTCTCAACAAGGAAACTCCTGAAAAATAAATTTTCTTTTTTGAAAAAATGTAACTGGAAAATGATATTGCACAAATTTTTTTTAATAAAATTATTTCTTTATTATTTAATACAAATGTAAAACAATCATTGTAATGTAAAATCAAATGTAAATCCAAAACAAATTCATTGATATAAAGTTAATTCATATAGTTACAATATTGTGTTCTTTTGCCAAAATGATTATGTAAATAGTCTGACATTGAGACACCATAAAAAAAGAATTCAGAAGAAAATAATAATCATACAAGATCAAAAAAGAATCATACAATCTTTATAATCAAGAATAATAATACAAGATCAAAAAATACATTAACAATGAACAAATGATGGAAAGTTATAAAATATAATACATTAATGAAGAATAATAAAATGAAAACCTTGCTAAAATCTTTTTCTGACAAAAATTTTATCACAGCAAATTGAAGAACATACTTTTTTTCATGAAATGAAAGACTGTTCTTCACTGACAAATTAAATGCTTGCAAATAGAATAAAAATAAATATATAAGAAATATTAATATCAAAATCTGTAAATATTACTTATGTAACAAAACTTTTTCTATTCTTATATCATTAACAAAATTTCCATATGAAAACATTTTGATCTCATATTCTGTTTAATATTTATATATATATATATATATATATATATATATATATATATATATATATATATATATATATATATATTCATTGAATATAACAGATAAAATAAATTTGAATGAAAATGCTTACAAATGAATTAAATATGTAAATTGCCATTAAAAATAAGCTACATTGTCAATAAATATAAAAATAATTATGTAATCAAAATATTTCTTATGTTAATGCAAAATCATTTCATTCAACAATTTGCTATAGAAAATAGGGCAGTAAAATCTGTATTTTAATTTTATACTGAAAGTGACTTTATCTAAGTTCAGTATTAGGTACTTCTTTTGGTTGAATCACAAATAATGAGTCATTATGAACTTGAAGATGCTTTTTGAGATAACATTTTGCACTGAAACTTTTATTACAGAATTCACAAACATGAGATTTCTGGCCAGTATGAATTTGGAAATGTTTTTGGAGATGATCCTTTGTAATAAAGCCTTTGCTACATACTTCACAAATATGGGGTTTCTCCCCAGTATGAATTTGATTGTGTCTTTTAAGATGGCAATTAGTAGCAAAACCTTTTCCACAAACCTGACAAATGTATGGTCTCTCACCAGAATGTGTTTGAAGATGTTTTTTAAATTTAGATAAAGTAGGGCAGGCTTGACAACAAATATCACATTTGAAAGGTTTTTCGCCAGTATGAATAAGAAGATGCACGGCAAGATTAGATTTATTATTAAATCGCTTTCCGCACACTTCACAAGGATATGGTTTTTCTTTAGTATGAGTCACACAATGTTTAACCATATTAGATTTTTTACTAAAAGATTTATTGCATATTTCACAAATATAAGATTTTTCACCAGTATGGGTTTTGTAATGTACCTTCAGACTAAATTTTCTGGTAAATTTCTTGTTGCACATTTCACATGTAAATGGTTTTATACCTGCATGAGTAATGAAATGCAATCTAAGATTTTTTCTAGTTTTAAACGCTCTGTTGCACATTTCGCACATATGTTTTTCTAAAGCATTGGCATCCCCAAACATTTTTTTAAAAAAAGATTTTGTAATATATCTGAAAAATAAAACTAGATGCGGCACTATATAGAATTATTTTCGAAGGTCTTTGAACAATCGGTCCTAAAATTTCAAGTTTCGAGCTTACCGTTTTGTTTACCATAGAGACGAACACGAGGTATAAGAAAACTTGGTTGAATAAATAAAAACAAATCAGAATTTAAAAAAAAAAATCCTTTAATAACTTTGCAATTTTAAAATAAAGTACAGGCTGAATTATACTACAAATGACTTAAAATAATTTTCATACAAAATTCTGACATTTGATTGTAGTATAATGTATTGGGCTCTAAGTTGATAAAAGTATCTGAGGACTTTAGAATATGATTCATAAAATCAGTTCTATAAGATTTTCACCCACCTGATAAGACTGAGATAAAAATCTTATTTATGATAATGCTATATCATTGAAATAAATTTTCACGAAAGAAATATTGTGGAATATTAACGATATCTCAAGAATATGTTTGTTTGCTGTGGTGAAACGATCGGGTGTTAGAGAGAGTATAAATAGTTATTAGTTAAGGGCTCTCTGCCTAAAAGCAAGGCATTAATGCTTTTATAGCCCCTTTTAAAGTTTTTTACTATAGGCGGAGATAAAAATTATATTATGCATCAGGCGCCATTTGCCTTAAAGTCACTGATAACAATTGGAGGGGGAGTAAAATTTATACTATGCCTCAGACGCCAGTTACTCATCTACGCCATTGTTTATTTAATAGAATGAGTTTATTAGCTATACATTTTATACTCTACTACTGGGTTCCCACTTTCATGTCATATAGAGTTCTTGATTTTGTTTCCTGAAAAGGAAAATGTATTTTTACTTTTATTTTACAGCTGGTTAGCATTCAAGTTTATAGTCCAGAGTTTCTTCCTTTCTTTTTCCCTTTTAGTTTTCTTTGTTTAAAAGGAAGGAAACAAAGATCTAAAAATGAACAATCAATCTCAAAATTCCGATTAATACACTTCTTACATGGGTGTATTACTAAATAAGCCAAATTAGATTTTGATAATAGAACTATAAAGTATGTGATTATAGCTATAATTCTTTATTCTGGAAATAATGGGGTAATTTCGCCTTTACTTCAAAAGTTCACAGCTTACACAGAGCCCACTAAGAAGTGAGGGATCCCCAGTCAAGCTTTATTAAAACAAGATGCATAATATTTCCACGAAACTATTCGATGATCCAAAAGCCATGCAATATAATGAAAATATTGTCATAATATTATTGAAAATTTATTACTAATAGAGTAAAGGGATCTGGATGTGGCAACTCGGGATAAGAAATATTATATATATATATATATATATATATATATATATATATATTTCTAATTTTCGTTTCTTTTAATACCTTATTCTTGATAAATAGGTATCTACATGAGCTAAAATATACTTTGAAATTTAATTTCTTCGATTATAAAATTCACACATTCTCATCATGCTAACTAATATTACAGTAAATGGATAGAAAACACATTTTTTTTAATAATGCATGTGACTGGGCATTCCTATAGTACAAAATGCCAACCATTATTGCAACTCTGTTTCACGATATTCTGCGGAATTCACATTAATTTAATTTCATTATATCAATATCTTGCCGGGGCCTCACCGTGAATTCAGATGGTCTGGGTATACATTGGATAATTTAAGAAACAATTTGATGGTTAGTTATAATATAGTAGAAGAGTATTTTTAAAAAGATAGAAGACTCGATTACATTAAAATTCCAGACTGAATGCATATTAAAACTTTCAAACTCAACAGTTAACAATAAGCGTTATTTTAGACGATTTTATTCTCGAAACAGCGGTATTTCCATTTCGAAGCCTAGATTTTCCCGTCTTCTAGTAAGTTCTAAGAATTCAGAAAGTAGTCTCTTTTAGCAGCGTTATCTTGTACTTATTGACTTGAGAGTAGCATCCAAGATAACGAAAACCGGTTAATCCAAACGTGATTTGCGGGTAATTTGCAAAAAGTCGGGCGAAAGACAGCACATACAGAACAAATTAGATGATAGCAGATGCTTTCATATTCTCCATATCCAATAATTTCTAACTGTATCGATAAAATATAATACTAAATTTACATATAATGAGAATTTAGAAATTACAATATCTGTAATTATAAGAGTTTTGAAAAGATTAAGTGCATGAAACTTAAAAGTAATAGCGAAGTTTAAAGCGTAAAAAATGGCAATAACAAATAAGATGAAAAAGACAAAATAATAGCAATAAAAATATGTAAGTAAAAGAAAAAGAAAATATATGTAAATATAAAACTGACTGTACAATAAAAGTAAAGAATATGATAACAGTATAAATAAAACACAGTTTAAAATAGTATTTATAATAAGAAAAAGTAATATAATTAATACAAGACATATTTTGCAAAACATAACACAGTTCCAAAAATCATGTAAATACTGTACTCATTAAACATTATTATGAAAAAGAGTTTTCAATATATTTTGTATAATATTCTTGCTCGCAATTGTTCAAGTCCCATGCTGAATCAATTCTAAAATTCTCCTATTTTTATACCTGTTCGAAAAGCATTTTACCCATATTTTAACTAACTTTTTAATTAATTAAAAATTAAGCTAAATTTTGCTGTTTTTCTGAGCATGGTTCCGAAAATATTATAGTATGAAAATAATTTTCATGTGAACTTAAAATTCAAAAAATAAACTAATTCAACAATTTGAATTTTTCTCTTGTGAGAAAAACATTTTTCAAATTATGTTTGTTTATTACTCTATTTTTCTATCTACAAACACGATAACTCAAAAATGCCTTGAGCTAGATTAATAAAATTTGGTATGTATTTTTAACACCAAATTTGAACAGTGTTATTACATTCCGAACTAAATATATTCACATTAATTCTATTTGTTTGTCCGAATACAAATGAATAAATACAAATTTGAAAGAGCTAAATGGATAAAATTTAGTGCACTAAATTATCATATAAATTGCATTTTTGTATGAAATTTTGAAAACAAAATATACAAATTTGGATCGACTGTCTATCTGTGTATACTTTCACATACATGTAAATGATATAGATAAAAAAAAGCAATGATTTAGGTGAACGGAATTCTATAAACAGTTTTAACATCTAAAGTAGGCACAGATTCTTAAAAAGTTTTAAACCAAATCTGTCAAAGTTTGTCCGTTTGTCTGAGCTTTCGCATACTAGTTAATATGATAACTAAAAAACGCAATGATTTAAATAAATGAAAATTGTTATGCGATCTTGTTATCAAAAGTGTAGTTTTATGGGAAAGTATGATTTTAATCGGGTGAAAAAAAGGTTACTCAAAATGCACATTCGGCTTTCTTTACTTTATTACGAATTACAAAACTTTCCTGTGCGGTACTCTAAAAATAAAAATCTGAGCATTTATGGCATACACTGCCTTGACCGAGGTCAGCAATTTTATGCGAGGGGGGGGACCTTTATTATAATACGCGAGAAAGATTCAGGAAACTAATTTTGCCGGTTACTTTTCGAGATTTGCTATAATAGTTGTCTAAAAGTCTAATGTTTAGTGATAATGTGCAGAAATTTGATTAAATATTATATTCAACCATTGTGAATATTTTGCATTTCTTCTGACTTTTACTTCCATCTATTTTACATATTTATTTTTTATTTCCCATATATGAACTAAAGAGAAAGTATTAATCTTCATAAAATTCCAACTAAAAATTATCATATATTGACATGTTTCACACTTTTTGGTGTTATTTTTATTTGTCTATGAACTTGATATTACAAAAATGCTTTGGGCTAGACGGAGGAAATTTGGTATATAGACCAAATTTGTAGATTTCTATTCAAAAGAAGTCTGTTGTCCGGGTTTCGAGAATGAATGCAATTGATAACTATAAAACTTATAAAAATTCGCACACTTGTTGAGTATCTAATGAGTATCAAATTCTGCATTTAAAAAAAAATCCAGAATTTGTACTTTCTGTTCATCTAAGAAATGCAGAATTTGCACTTCTTGTGCATCTAAGGAAAGCAGAATTTGAACTTCTTGTGCATCTAAGAAAAGCAGAATTTGAACTTTCTGTGCATCTAAAAAATGCAAAATGTGCACTTTCTGTTTATTTAAGATATGCAGAATTTGTACTTTCTATCCCTCTATGAAAAGCAAAATTTGTACTTTCTATATATTTAAGAAAAGCAAAATTGGTCCTTTCTATCATCTAAGAAATATAGAATAATATAACACGTATGTGACTACTGCAACAAAACTATTTGTGGAGAACAAACATTTAAAATTTGCAAAATTTTAATTATTTTTCTATTTTAATTGAAAAATTATAATGTTACGTTAATATAAAGAGAAATAAATAACGGAAAAATGAGAAAATATTTAGTTTTAATTCGTAATCAACGAATTGAATTATCAAATACTGAATAACATTGATTCAAGTTTAGTTACCTCAGATTCAAAATAAATTTTTGGTGTAAGACACTTAATAATATTTTTTGATTCCCCAGAAAATACGGAAAGCATAGGCTTTGCAATACTTCAGTAATTGTTCAAGTAACAATTCACTCTTCAACATCATAATTTTTTTGGGTCACATGTGTATCAAAACAAATGGACCGTTGAGTGTGCTGGGCATTTAATTGTCTTTTGAACGAGGATGGAAATAATTGGATCCACAAAGGATAGTTTTTTAAAACTATTGCGAAAACTTTTACAGGTACTTAGAGAGTTTTCTCTCTTGTATTACTTTCATGTTTTCATTTGCGGCTCCCAGAAACATTAATACTATATTGATTCGAGAGGAAGTAGCAACAAATAGGCCATGAAAAACATTTTTTTTTTTTTTTTTATGAAATGTATTATTCTAGATGTAATGTATTGCGTAATTATAGTTTGGCAGAAAATGCAATCACGTAGTTTCCAAACCATTTTAGAGCCCCCAGAGAAAATTCTAGAGGAAATTCGAAACATTTTAGAACAAGCATATGGAATCCATAATAATTATTCTCTAAGACATATTGTTTACAATAAGAAATAGTGTTCAGCAAATAAGATATGAAATTAATTTTTTAGTGTACAAATTTTCATAGACTGAATGCCATTTGTAAATTATGTTATACAATGTATAAACTACATGTAGCAAAAATGATTCAAAATGCTTTGCAGTGCAGATTATAAGATTTAGAGCAACTTGATTTGATAGTATTTACGTTTTGAATAGTAAAGGTCCATTAAAAAAAGGTTTTGTCGAAATTCTAATTAGATATTTAATTAAAAATTAATCGAAATTTTATTATTTTTATCAATAACTTCGGAGCATATTGTTGCAAAAAAATGTTGCTAACTTGTTTAAAATTAAAAATAAATAAATAAATAAATAAAACTGGTTTTACAGTGATATCAGTTTTATTTATGTAAAATTTTTCTTTCAGTTTAATAAATTTTGAAAAATTATTTTCATTATATTTTAGAATAGCACTTTTCATTGTATAATTATTAAGTTTATACAAGCCTGTTGCATTACGAACACGTTAAACTTTTTGTGTCATCATTGCTATAATTAAAGGTTAATCAAAAAAATATATGACAAACAAATCAAATCGTAAACATTACCAAGCTACGGTGTTTTGGATTAGCGATTCCCATTTCTTTAAATTTTTTCTAATAGCATGTCCTATAAATTAGCTTTGAAAAAATCCCGATGAAAAATTTTTCTATGATTTTATTTTTCTAATCCTCCCCAGAATACATATGAAGACAAAATATGCAACAAAATTCCATTTCCAATTTTTTAAAACTTAAAACTTAATTTTCATTGGTTTGAAATTTGATTTTATATAAAGTTTAAGTAAAATTATTGTTGTGTTAAGCATATGTAGTAAAAATTCTAAATCATATGAAAAATAAAATTGAAATGAAGAAGTGCTTCACAAGTAAATTTCAATTCGCTTTCATAGATTTTCTTCATAAATATTGAAGTGGTGTTTAACCATGCTCCGATGACTTAAATAGGGCAAAATGCTATTCCAAATTGGAGAATTTAGATAAATATCTTCCCATCAGATTTCGAAAATATTCGAAAATTCCCAAATGAAATTACTTCAATATTTGTAAACACTAATCATTGCATCAGTATTATTTATTTATTCATTTTGGAAAATTAAATCGTCCCAAGCAAAATTCAGTTGAATTTGGACCAGTTTCAAAAGTATCATCACAAACAAGAATAATCTCGAAGTAGGAAATATAGTAGAACAGAAAAGATATTACGTGATAGAAATAATAGATACATTTTAACGTTGTATTCTTTCCTTTTTATAATGGATTTCACAAAATAAACAAAATATTTTAGCCTTTTATGACACATAAACTTAGATTTTATTTATTTGGCCTATTTAAGATTTCTCAATATGCTTGCTTTATATTATGTAACAATGAATATTATCTCTAAATTATGTTCATCATTATTTAATTTCTGTAGAATCTTCCACGCTTTTAACACTTCCGGTTTGGCGATCGTGTCGCGACGTTCGCCATAAAGAATGTGCTAAGCCTACTTTTGATGTCTTGGCATTTATTGAAAGCTTTTCATTTTTACTTTCTCATGTACGCAGTGCAGATAAAGTATAATAAACGTTAAAAAATTCGAGCTCGAGATTTTGACGAATCTCCACATTTTAGATCTCCCTGAGTTCGGAAAACACATTTCTGGAAAATGTCTGCCTGCCTGTGACACAGATAACTAAAAAGCGCGTTGATCTAGATGGTTGAAATTTGGTATATGGTCTTTACACCAAATTCACATACTTTTATCAAATATTTAATAAAATATGTTCAGATGAAAACCGTCTGTCCGGCTGTTCGAATTTAAATTACCATGATAACTACAAATCGAAGAGAGCTAGATAGAGAAAATTCGATACACAGAATCAACATCTGTAGTGTTGATTTTGGCTGAAACTTTGAGCCAAAATCAACAAAAACTTGACTATTTATTGGTCTGTACAATCAGAAAGATGTAAATGCGATATTTAAAAAATGCAATGACTTAAATGTATATTATGTATGGGATTTTGTGACTATAATTGCAATTTTGAATCAAATCTTTATTTCAGTCGATTTAGAAAAATGTGTCTAAAGCAAAAATTTGATTTTCGAATACTATTAACCGCAGGCCAGGGATTAATTGCTAAATACTCGCCGAGTATGTCTTGATGCATTCAGTAAAAATACTAAAATCATGCCAAAAGTTAAGATTCCGTAATTAATGTACGCCATTGTCATGCAAGATGCTCTCTGGCATGACAAGTTTCTTAGAGGGTGCGCGAGAAAGTTTTCGAAAGACCACTCCCGCTGGTTTAAAATGTTGAATTCATTTCTTTGGATTCTTGAATGATTTTTTTTTTCAAATATTACAAAATCACATGCCCTTTCATAGTATAAATATAAAAGATTTGCATCCGATATATTGCCTACTGCAGAATGTAGTCAGCAGTTGCTTAATATTTTATTTGGTTATTTGCTACAGTCTTTCCAGACTTATTCCATTATGCTACAGAGATTGTCTCTCGTTTTTATTTAAGTTAGTATAAAAGCCAGAAGAAGCTAGAATTTTTGTCATTAGACGATCTTTTATTTTGCCAATTTTTAAAGTAAACATAGATCATGAACAGTAATTTTATTTTAAATTAAAATGTGATGAGATTCTATCTGAATTTCATTTCATTCAGTCGTTTCTCCACTTAAAATACTTTTATCACGTGGTTTTATAAGGCTAAATAACATGCCTGTTAATTTGAGTTCACTTATTTCCGTTCTAAAGAATAATGTTTACAATTTTATTTACATTTTTGTTGCCATTCTCAAAAAAGAAAACTTCATTTCGCTCTCAAAAAGAAAAAAACAAACAAAAACAATTTAAGTTCGGTGCTAGTGGCGCTCGTGACAAAATGCTTCTAGAGTGTTAAAAAGTAAATTCACAATTATTGATAAGGAGTATGCTATTTACGCATAAACCAATTGTGAACAGGCATGGGAAAAATTTGGATAAAGGACAATTTTGAACTTATATACTACAATACTTTAGTTAAATTAATTATTTGTTTGAATTTATTTTATTTTATTAATTTAATTTCCCTAAGTTTTAATTTCGAAGACTAGTTTAGTTTAATATGGTTAACCTTACATAACCTTTTGTTTCTATAAAATTATCTGTGTTCTTAAAGTCCAAAGACTGGATTGTTCGATTTATAATAAAGTATTTTATGCTATTTAGAACTTATATAGTAATGATCTTTTTTCATTGTGACTTAAAATTTCTTATTAATTTAAATAAGCCACTCCCACCGAGGGGCCTCTCAAAAATGAGGATGAGAAGCTTTCCGGTATGGTGGTTGGTACTCGCCACTCTGGTGGGTTAAACAATCGTGGGGAGGTCGACTACCTCCTATCGATGACGAGATGTGCTTCCCTTGGGAAGGATTGTACCATGGCCGGCGATGGCCCTTAGGATTCAACCTTAGTTACCGATGGTCCGATCATTCAAATTCTTGAATAAATTTGCGTATCCGCTTATAATGGCATATATCCGTTTTAAAAATAACATATATCCTTTTATAATTTTAATGACATAATCTGTTGTATATAATGACATATATGACATTGTATAACCGTATATAATGGCACATATTCGTTTATAAAGTCATCTGTATTTAAAATCCGAATGCCTTAAATTAGCGGGGTGGAGTTGCCCTGTGTGGTTATTTAAACACGTCACAATATACCTATATTTGTTGCTCGACAATCGATTTATTGTGGAAATAATATTTAATAAGGTAATGCTACGTTGTCTATATGTAATTTTCTAAATATCCAGTGCGCTGATGGTGTTCAATTGAAATTGATTTGCTTCTAATGTATGTTTATTTAAATTAATGATAAAGAAACCAAAGTGCTTCTAGATATAGAAATATGCTGTGGGGCTGCTAACATACATACATTTGTTGACGTAGTTGGATTTGAATTTAAATGGCCGTGCACATATAAACAGCGATATTTTGTAGATTATAAGTTTATTTATTGCGATTGTATCAATTAAAAGTAAGATCAGATAGCATTGTTTGAGTATAATAAATTGCAAAGCAGCAATTGCTGTTCGATGTTTTCTAATCTTGGCTGTATTAAAATAGAACTAATTGCTGCAATATCGCTTTTCTATCAGCTAATTGTATTTCCCTTTTCCCTCTTTACTAGCAATTACATGGGCTTAGCTTTTCCGAAAATACTTCCCTTAGAATTCATACGTCTGATTAGAATAGTCAGATTTAGTCTATGCATCACGTAATACAACGCATTTTAATTCAATCCAACGCTTTTAGGATGAAAATAAAATTTCATGATATTATAATTTCATAGTTATATGCTACTGGTGTAATCTTTAGTGAGTGTAGTAGCTTTTATTTTTTAAAAGCTTAATAATCGACAGCTAAAAGCTAAGATTTTAAACACATTATATGAATTTGAAAAAGAATTATCATTTATATTTTAAAGAGAGGGAAAAATAAAAGCCGATAACAGGGAAAAAAATTCCATGAAATTAATTAACCTTTTATTTGCTGCTGTTGGTATAAAATATTTTACATAAGGACTAGTAATTTTTGTTAATACATTTTGAATAATAAATTTGCTTGAAAAAAAAATTTTTTTTTGAAGTCCTGTAAATAGAAATAAGTAAGCATTGTCCAAACATTTCATGTTTATTTGAATTGAGTTAACAAATAAATTACTCAACAAAATTCATATCTGAATGTAAGCAATTTTTTTTCTGTGTGCTTTCTTTACAGCTGTTCTTAATAAAATTAATGAATATAAAATTCACTTTAATTGATATTTTAATTTCAAAATTTAACTCCTCATTTCGTATTTCAAATAAAATCTCATTCACTCTCTTATATTATTTAAAAATGTTTACAATGCCGAAAAAAAAAATCCGTAATCGTCGAAAAATTCAGAATAGAAACTTTGATGTATCTTTGTAAAGGTTCTAAAACGGGAGATTCGAATCTGAATGTCAGCAGCCATTCTGTCAGTTCTAATTTGGGATTTTCTGTTGGCAACTTCGTCAAGATCCAGCGATGGGTATTTATACTGAAAATTGAAGAAAAACTCTTTCTTCTTTCTAGTTGATAGGTTTCTTTCTTTATGAACTTTGGTCCCTTTTTTTGGCGCAAATTTAGTATTTTTACTGAATCCATTGAGTGATACTTGGCGATGTTTATGGCGATTAATCCCTGATAAGCAGTTAATAGTATACGAAAATCGAATTTGTACTTTAGACGTATTCTTCACAACCGATTGAAACAAAAATTTGATACATAACTACATTTTTAGTCTCAAATCATTATCACTTTTATATATTTCTGAAAATACTGTCCGATAGACGGTCGACCCCTTGTTGAAATCAGCTCAAATTTTGGTAATTGTCTACACTATAGTTGTTAATTCGGTGTACTGAATTTTACCCATCTAGCCTTCTTCGTTTTGTAGTTATTGTATTAATTTATTTTCGAATGGCCGGACGGACAGACTTCCTCTCAACGAATTTGCTCAAAATCTGATGAAACTATATAAAGACTGTATACCAAATTTCATCTGTCTAGCTTAAATCATTTTTGAATTACCTTTGTAATAGACAGAGGACAGACATTTTTCAAAAATATGTTTTTCGAAATTAAGGAAATCAAAAATTTGAAGATGCATCAAGATCTCGACTTCGAATTTTTTGCCGATTACAATACTTTTTCTATACTAAGAAAAAGATAAAGTAAAAATTCTAATCACCGAAGATGAAGTAGGTCGTTATGATTTAAAAAGTGCGTCGCAATACTTAACAGTTTAAGGGTTCCAGGTTTATACATATGAAATTTAGCATATGAGATTATCATTAAAATGACAGATCAATATCAAAATGCAGACCAAATCTCTCAATGTGTTCGTTGTTTGTCTGTTGATTTGTTTATTTGAGAGTATTTTAAAACGTGAACAAATTGGATAAGAGAATTTCAATATATGGCATTTTCAGTAAAATTGAAAATTTGTATCTAATTTCGGAAAAAAAATTCATAAAGATAAATATTCTGCTTATTTCCTATCTGCATGTACAGAAACAATAATTCAGAATAACAAGCAAGGTAAACTAACTTTCATATGCTATCTTGATACTAATATACTAATACTGTAAAGCCATTAAGAGGCTAACTTTGTGTTTGTTTCCTGACCTTGCGCATGTAAACATGGAAATTGGGGAAAAAAAAAAAAAGCAAGTTATATGAAATCTATATGATGTCGTGATACTAGAATATAAATAATTCTTGATCGTATGTTCATTTTCTGTCCGTTTATAGAGGAAATAAAAATTAAGAAAAAAAGGAAAATAAATGAAGTCTCATATGCTTTCTTGATTATAGAACTATGAATAAGTCTAGGTAGTTTGCTTGTTATTATTTTGTATATAGTACCTAAATACGATATTTAAAAAAAAAAGTAAAATAAAGTAAATGAAGTTTAATAGGTTGTATTGATTTTAGATTGGTAAATCTGTCTGGACGTTTTGCTTTTGTATATCTGAATACGATAATTCAAAACCAATAAAGCGAGATAAATCAAGCTTCATGTATTATACTAGGACTAAATATCTGTTGTCAATTTTCGTTTACCGGGAATAGGAGCAAAATGTGCTTTTTATTGTAATATGAAGCTAAATAACAGACACGTCATATTGTGCAAGTATAGGAGGGGAAAACACGCTCTTGCCCAATTTTCCAGTTTTGACATACTTATAAGTCTAGAGTCATCACTGTATATAAATTGAAAGATGTCTTATTTGTTTTGACTTGTATGTAAGTCAGAACGAATAGAATATTTTTCAATTTCTTCAGAGCGCAAAGTTTGAAAATGAAATAAAAATAATTTATTTTTTAGCTTAATTATATTCTTTTTATACCGATAACAATTCAAAAAAAGAGAAAAAAGCAGAATTAATAAGAATCAATCATCATACATCACAGGACAAGGTTCTTTGTAACTTACTTGGCCAGGATTTATACTTCAACCATTAATGATTTTATGGTAACCAAATATGTTTCAGACTATTATGTAACTGAAAGTCCTTTGATAACAGCTTTTCAGCAGCGTTCGAAAGTTATCGATCGATTCTGAAAATATTATAATGAAAAATAGACCTCAGATAAGAATCATTATCATCAACGAACATTCTGAAGGAAAAAAGTAAAATGTATCATCTTGTCGGAGACATTATTATCTATATATATTTAAGCATTCATTGTGAATGATAGCTACATAGAATTAATTTATATTAAATATTTCCTTTTTTTCTATTCATTTTTTACTTAGAAAAGGGGGGGGGGCTTCGTTATGAAATTTAGCTATAAGCATTATTAGGTCGGCTCCCTTTCTACGAACTGATAAATATAATATCTATTATTTCAAAAATACAGTTTTATTAATTTAAAAATATTTTGATAAAATGATTTTCAAATGTGTTTTTTTTTAAACTTATTTTACATTCCTTTTTCAAGAAAAAAAAAAAAAAAAAACAGCAACCAGGTCTCCCAAAAGCTTTCACGCATACTCTTTTATAAAGGTGTATTCTCCCTTTCCGTCCATATAATAATTGTGGACATCGGACTTGAAAGCCCTGACTGCTCAGATTTTTATTTTTGAGTTTTAGTGCATGGCCGTTTTTAGCTTTATTGTAGTAAAAAAATCCGATTATTTATTTTCTGAAAGAATTTTTTTCGACTCATTTTTAAACGAAATTCGACACAAAACTATAATTTTAGAAATAAGATCACGTACCAAATTTTATTTATATAAATGGTTGAGTTTTTCTGTAATTGTGATCATATGCATGCGAATGTACAACCCATTGACGGATTTTGTTTAAAATTTGTCATGAAAAACTATACTTTAGGTTTAAAATGTCGACAAAACTTCATGTATATAGCTATTTTTATGTTTCGTTGTTAATGTGTTCTTCTGTATTTGAATAAGCAACCAAGACTTCCTGCCAATGGATTCTTTTGAAATTGGATAGAAACCTACTAGTCTGGTATTAAGACTAAATACTAATTTTCATCCATTTTGTTGAAAGCGGTTTTCAATTATCGTGTTCACAGATAAATAAAATTCCAGAGATGTGTTTTTCGAATTCAGAGAGATTTGAAATATGGAGATTCGTCAAAATGTCGCGGTCGAATTTTTCGATGATACAATATTTTTTCTTTGTATATGAGGAAGTAAAAACTGGATTCGCTTAGAAAAATTATGTAACCACTGGAAGTGTCTGTTACTCTACTGTCTGGCATAATTATATAGCACGGCAAGTTTTTAGGTTCCTTTAAACAATGGAAAATCAAAATTTAATACATATAAACAAGTTTAGTTTAAGTACAGAATTCTGTTTTTAATTTACTTTCCTTATTGCTTTTCTGTCGTCGCTTCATAGATAGGATGGAACTTTTTTCCTTTTTTCTTTTCAAATTGAAGATCCAAAATATGGATATTCATTAAAATATTTAGGCCGAATTTTTTAATAATCACAGTTGGTGTAGGGATATAATTGTATTTTGGGCATAGCATACTTTGGAATATTAACTCTGATATCGGCATGAGTTGATTATTTGTATCAAACAGTTGAATTATCTCAAGCATTGCTCATCAGTACTCAATAGAAATATATTGCTGTTTACCATTCATATATTGCTTATGAGTGCAGTTGATTTTTTTTATGTAAGGAGTGAAACTTTCAAATACTTATATTCGTTTATTTACAAATTTCAAGAATATATTTGTTCGGTAAATATCATAATCTAAATCTGTTAATAGACATTTAGCCGACGATTCCTTTTCAGACGTTTAATAACTGCTACTATTTTTATTTTGTTAAAATATTATAAAAAAGTGAAAGCAAACGATTTTTTCTTTGATAAACATATTTTGTTAATATTATTTAGTTTATTTTTTGTATAAAAGCTGATGATCAATTGTAAACCATCTGGAATCTGACAATGTTTGGAAGATACGCTGTTATGTTGAAAGAATAAATAAGCCGATGGAATTCTAAATTGCTTGGAGTATTATTTTAGTTTTAAGAATTTAAGATGCTCTGCAAGCTATATTTTGAAGCTTAAGAAAACGGGTAATTTTCTAGAAATCATGCAAAAATATTGATTATTTTCATTAAATTCCAATTTGTGTCATGTAATTTCTTTGCCATGGTAATTCCATCTGTATCTTGGTAATTGAAACGATTGATATTGATATTTGATATTGACTTTGAATTGATAATTCATAATATTTGATCAATGAATTTGTTTGTTCTTTGTAGTTCGATCATAATCTATAAATATTATCCTGTTACAACTTTAAATACATTTCTTGCACCTTGGTTCTTAAACACATAATAACCACGAATAATTGATCCAAATATATAAGCTTGATTATCATGGTTATTTTTAACTTATAAGATCATAATACAGATAAATACGAAGGTAAATATGATCTTGAAGCTATGAGATAAGCAATTAAACCCAGTGGCGTAGCGACCGGGAAGGCTATAGCCCTATGAGGCTCTATCTGGATAAAATCTTAATGTGTTTCTATCCTTTTTTGAAATGAAATATTATGCTGGACAGGAAACCTAATGCCATACTCTAGGCTACTTCTATACTTACTGAACTATTAATGACAATAGTGGCGAAAAAATTATTTTATGTTCCAGATGTCTGTTACCATTTGTGGTGGTAACATTATAAGCCAGATAACAACTTACGGAGAAGAGAGTACTCTTTTGTCTAGTGGTATTGTTACACCACTGATTGAATCTATATGCAGTGAAAAGGAAAAGAAAATTTCGATTAAGGAAACGTATAAAGGTTTGAAAGCTAAATTTACAACCTTAATTCGGCATTTGACATTTTTAAGAAGTGTGGGAAAAAAGAAATGCAACTATGATGTTCAGTGCGACTCTAGAAAAATATTTTCTGAAAATAAAAAAGAGCTCTCTTTGGAACAATATATAAACAAAGTGCAAAGAGGAATTACAGAATGATAAAAAAAATGAGTTCAAAATCTGACTAATACATTTTCAATGATCAATAACAAAATTGATCTCTCATGTAGAAAGAGTTAAAATGTACAGACAAGAATAGTTGAAATTATTTATGATAAGGCACAGTGAAAAATTACCCAATAAAAGTCCAAAAGTGACGAGTTCAAGACGATGAAGAGAATTACTTTCAAATTCTATCAGTTTTGAAACCTCTTTGAAATTTCTTTATGAATCATTGTTGAGATTAGCTCCTATTCTCTCCTCATCGTAACTGAAATCTCGTCGGAACCGAATTAATACTAATACAGACAATATTATCCAAAATCCAAGAGAATGTGATCAAATATACAAGACCATCTTGTTATTTTTTTTCAATTAATCTTTATGATCATGTGGTTTATATATTATAAAACAAAAGCTGATTAAATGTTACATAAAACAATACACCTATAATCAAAATAATATAAATTATTAATTTTTAGTCGTATAATAGAAAAAAAGTAAGAAAGTACCCGTTTCATTTTTTACTAAAACTAAGATTTCCAAGAGAATTAAACCAAAAATAAGAAAGATTGGTAACTGAAAGCAAATTCTAATGTGTAATCTTCGGATTTTCCAAGGATTTAGTGTCAAGACAAACCACTTCAGGAACTGATGATACATTTCGCCATTTTCTTTCGTAGTAACAGTGTAATAGTTCCGTTATAGTATCCGTCTACCTGTGGTTCAATAACACTACTTTGCTAAATCTTATATCTTTTAAGGATGTGGTCATTTTGATTACTTGAAGCAAAATTTCATGAAGCAAAACACTTCTTGAAGAATCACGATTTTATAAGATGTCGTGAATTACAATGTGTACTTGAATTCATACTTTATTTAAATATTTTTAAATGGCTATAAATAAAAATCATTATAAAGAAACATCAACATTCGCCATTTAATACATTTTTTATAACTCAGTTTAGTTACATAAACCTCCTACTTTAAAGCCATATGAGAACTATTCAGGACTGATATTTTCGAATCGTGGTCAGATGATAAGGATGATTCATGAGCTAGACTCTCGTGCTTAATATTCAGGACCATATCGACAGTTGATTGTATGTAAAAATTTCATTTATGTTTAAAAATTGTTTCTAAAACTGGGTCGTTATCCTTTATTTTTTTTCAAAGTGTTCACAATGCGAGAATCTGTCAGCTTTAATTTAAACAAATAAAAGCCATTCAGAAAACTATTTGTTTTGAAACACTTCATTAAAATTTTCGAAATGTTTTTCAATTTAATTAAATTTGATTTCAATATATTTAATTTTTTCTAGTTTCCATAAATAATTGGGATCAGAATTTTTTGTATGGATAAACAAAACAAATGGATTAGAAAACATCTATGCAGTTGAAAAAAAAATGGAAAGCAAGGCATATTTATATATTCTGCTACTTTGGATGAAGAAAGTGAAGACACATTTATGCACGATTGTGTTTAGAAATAAAATAACCGTTATATACTGATTTTATTTCTGAATCGATTTTATTATTTCAGATTCTCATTTATTGAAGAATTTTAAAAGGATTTATTGAACGATTATAAAAAGAAAGTGGGTGTATTAACTTTTTTTTCTCTCTAAGTCAGCTCACCTCTATACAGGGTGTCTCAGAAACCTTGACCGCTGCTTTTATTCCTTAAATATTTATCGTAGACATATACTGTAAATTACAAAGTTGCGTAAAAAAAAGGTGCAAATTGTTATGTAATCGATTAAAATTTTCAGGGGATTAAACTTCAAAAAATACAAAATTTAAATTTTTATACGGACCCCGTATAAAAAATTCCCAATGTGTAAAATGTGCCTCGTCTTTTAATAAGAATTTACAAAATTTCAGAATTTTATCTTGAAAACTCTCAAAGATATGTTAAAACAAAGCTGGTGAAGGGTCAATCACAAATTAAAATGCAAATGTTTACAGCTTCAGTGCAGATGACACGACGCAGAAAAATATAAAAAAATAGCACAGTCAATGAACTTGTAAAAAAACTTATGTAATTTGTCCTTTAAGTAATCTTTCCTTTAAGTTGTTATTTCTACAAATTTTTAATACTTTTGAAGCAATAAACAGCAAAATTATTATTAATTTATTCAATCATTACTTTCTTTGTTAATTTGTGTACGACCCCTAAAACACGAACATCCTATATGATTTTTCCTTTTTGCGAACTCATATCCAGGTATCGAAAAGTGGTCATTTATGTAGTTTCATATCTTTGAGACTTTTTGTGATAAATTGTTGAAATTTTGTACATGACCTTATTAGGGAGTGAAAAACATTTTACTCATTGAGAATTTTTTAGTACAGGGTCCATATAAAAATTTAAATTTTGTGTTCTTTTAAAGTTTTATCCCCTGAAAAGTTAAATCGATTTCATAACATTTTGCACCTTTTTAACGCAACTTTGTAATTTACAGTATATGTCTACGATCAATATTTAAGGAATAAAAGCCGCGGTCAAGGTTTTTGAGACACCCTGTATATTGCAAAATGCCCACAAGTGGAATAAATACGGCTTGACGTTTCTTTTCTCCATAGAGTGTTTATAATATTGACATCATTTTTTTCCTCATTTTTTTTCCTTCATTTTCTTGTCACGGCTGATAATCTTATCACGGTTTGCACATATCAAATCGCTCTGTTTTTTCAAGTGTCTAAAATATGCAAACGAATAATTATATCAACATTCATGATTTCTGTTTTTCTATTGGAACAATAGCTGCTGATGAAATATTCATTAGAAATATTAACTGTTGTTTCTTAAAAAAAGAAAAAAAGTGATTGATTTCGTCAAAAAAATATCTCTTTGCGGAAAAACATCATTTCCTTTTAATCATTAGTTAAATATTTATCAAAGTAAAGAGAACAATTATGAATTTTCTAGTGGAAGAAAAAGCTATTTTAAATAAATTATCTAGAGCTTTATTGCCAAAATAAACATAAATTTCGAAAAACCATTTCCGCTGAATTTAACTCTATTAAAATAAATGCAAACATTGCATAAAATTGAGAAGTATCGCATTAAGGACATTAATGACATATTTCCATCTAGTGGCATTACAGATTAACTTCGAAACTCATTGCTCAACATGATCATTTTTTTTATACAGATCATGTTTTTAGCGATTTTAAAGTAAAGCATTACATGCAGATTGTTAAAAATTTATTAGATTTTATTGTAATGCATATAGTCTGTATTTTTAGAGAGATTTCATTTTACTGTATACAGTCTGTATTTTTTGAGACATTTATTGTAATGCATAAAGTATGTATTTTTTGAGACATTTATTGTAATGCATAAAGGCTGTATTTTTAGAGAGATTTTATTGCAATGCATTACATTTTAACTACTACTAACATTACCGTTACCATTATCAACAAATATTTCCCGTGACAAGTTAGAAAGAAGATAAAAGTAGTTAGTTCCCTTATAATATAAGTTAATGTTTTCCAAATTCCTTTCAAATATAGACAAAACAATGAATTACTGCTTACTGGAGCGACCACAGAGAATGACATAATTCATATCACACAATACAGCATTTATCGCAAAATATATATTTAATATGATTTGTGCTGCCACATTTAAATAAAAATTATAATTAGATACGCTGGAAAGAACTGAAACAAGAGGACTTTCTGAAAGTTTCTAAAGTTGATGAGTTTTAAATAATGTTGCCAATAAATATTTTTCTTCTTTTATTTTTATTTAATTATTTTCTTAAAGCAATTAAATTTGTGTCCACATGCGCTTGATTTTTTTTTTTTTTTTTTTTTTTTAAGGAACGAAAGTAGGCAATACAGATAACATTACAGATAGTTGATGCAAGGTTTTGAAAACTACTTTTTAGCCCCTAACTTTAAGCCATTGTGGTTATTGAAAAACTTTTAATATAAATGTTGTTAATGAGATGCCAATTTATCTAATTGGACTTATTTTTCTATCTATACACTAGGGCTATTTTGGGACGGACCTCGTAAAGAAATTATGGGGAAATGAAAATTTCAACTCCTTCCAACCGTTTCCATTCTCTTTGAACTAGATGGTCCATTTACAAACTCATCCAGGATTTTTACTCTCCTCACAGCATAACTCAGGAGGCTTAAAATTCAATCAAAATACTCTAGTTATCGTGTTAACAAGTTTAGTTTAGTTTAGTTATATTAACGTCCCGTTTTAAAGAAACACTACGGCTATTTTGGGACGGACCTCGTAATTTTGAACCTCGGTCAGATGATGAGGACGACACCTGAGCTGGCACCCCTATCTCCACACCTCGCCATACCAGCTGAGGACGTTTGGCCAGGACGTTTAACATGCACCAGACCCGCTTACACGACGGTTCTTCGGTGGAATCGGGTCTCGAACGTGAAACCCTCCGGTTCCGAAGCCGAGACCTTACCACCAGGCCAGCGCGGCCCATCGTGTTAACAAGATAATACAGACAATACTTTTATTTATATATTGTCCGTATTATATTGATCGTGTTAACAAGATAATACGGACAATATATAAATATAAACTTTTGATAATGGTTTGGGTTTCTAGGTACCATGAATGGTGAAGAACTGCAGAAAAGTTCCTAAAGTCATATCAAGAATAGCTTAAAGATAACCATGGAATAATCATTGCAATAGCTTAAGATATATATATACTAAAATACAACTTTAATAATAAAATACTATAGAAAAATACTAAAGATCCTTTAAAAAAGAAACGCTTACGATAAAGTTTCAAGGCTGGTACACTAGTGTCAATTGTGATTTGCAAGATAAAAAAATTAACCAAAACAGTCCAGAAAGAAAATCATTTGACTTAGAGATACCATTTTTGGCTCGTAGTTACTTCTCGGTTATGGATCCTAACATAGGAAAACATTAAAAAAATTTTAATTTCACGCTTAGTTAAAAATTAATTAAAATTTTAATCTTTTTCTCAATAGCTTCGGAGCATATAATTGCAAGAAAATCATTTTTATACTACTTTGAAATACAAAATATGCGCTTTTCGGTGAATTCAGTTTTATAATTTTTTTTCTCTAATTCCAATAAATTCTAAAATATTTTTTATTGTTGTAATTACCAGTGTTATGCACGTGCGCGTTGAGAACGATTTTAATTATCGTTTTCATCTGCATTCTACTGCTAATATATAACCGAGAGGAGACATTAAAATAAGATTTTAATATTAAAGATAGACGAATCAAGTTTTAAACATCACTCTTCTACAGAGTAAGATTAGAGGTTCCTATCTCTTAATTTTTTTTTTCCAATCGAGAATATAGAAATCTTCAAAGAAAAAAAATTGATAATATTTCTAAAATACTTTTGAAAAAAAGGGTAATTTCTGTGATGAATATCGATTTATTTATAATATCTTACTTTTAATAAACCAACAACTGAAAATTCATCAAAGCATGGAAAATGTTTATGAATTTTCTAGTGAGAAAAATTAAGCTTTTAAATAAATCATTTAGGACTTTCTTGTCAACATAAATCGGAGTAATGAATTGAATATTGCGAAAATAAACTTTGCGAAGAATTGAGAAAAATTCGATTAAGGAAACGTGTGACAGAATTCAATCAACTTGCATTGTATATCGACTTCAAAATTCATTTATCAACATGAACATTCATTATACAAAATACGGTCTATATTTTTAGAGAGATCTTATTATGATCCATAAGTCGTTATATATTAATCAACAAATAAAAAAGAATTGCCGTTCCGTTATCTCAAACAAAAGTGACAGCGTTGAAATAACAAGCCGGAAAAGGAAAAACCGCGCGGTATGGAAAAAAAGAATTAAATACAAACTAATTAACTTCCTCTAAAAAAAGAAAGTTTTTTTCGTAGGAAACCGGTCTGCAAGGGGGTCGAAAAAAGACGGGGAGAGTGTGTGTCCTACAAACGAGCCTCCCAAATCTGGAGCACCTATATTAAGCAAGTGGCAATGGCCGACAATGAGCATACCATCTGACAGCGACCGAGGAGAAAGATCGTCGAGTTTGGAAGAGTGGTCAGTTGGATTTAAGTTGGTTTGGGAGATTTGAAATTCTCGTCTGATCTGTGATTGAAGTAAGAAAAATTTCAGTTTTGTGTTTTGGTTTATTTTTATAATATTTATACGTTTCCTATCATATTATTCATTAAATGAATAAATATATTTTACAGCAAACTGAATTAAATTCATAAATCCTTGCTTTCATACGTTTATTAAAAATAAGGACAAAGTTTTAATAATTGTTAAGGATATAATGAGCTTTTATATTGGGAAAAATAGAATGAAGTATTTAATTTCCAATTTTAAATTTTTTTAATATTCTGGTAATATCTGAAAAATTTATTTCTTTTGTGTACTATATATGTATACAGAAATTATTGTATTCGTGAAAAAAGTGGATTTGTACAGTGATTAAATGAATAAATATATTTTACAGCAAACTGAATTAAATTCATAAATCCTTGCTTTCATACGTTTATTAAAAATAAGGACAAAGTTTTAATAATTGTTAAGGATATAATGAGCTTTTATATTGGGAAAAATAGAATGAAGTATTTAATTTCCAATTTTAAATTTTTTTAATATTCTGGTAATATCTGAAAAATTTATTTCTTTTGTGTACTATATATGTATACAGAAATTATTGTATTCGTGAAAAAAGTGGATTTGATATTTAAATGATTTTTGATATCTTGAACTTATGAAATTACAGATTAGTTATATTTTAAAATGCTCCATGTGTATCAAATATTTAGTTACAAATGTGGATTTATTAAAAAATATTTACCATTATAAAGTTTTATATCATATTTCACGGTATATCCTTTTTTAGACGGAAATTTCTAATAATACATTATTTAAGAATACTGTGTAAATTAATTATAACTATACAAGGTAACAAAAGTTCATTCTCTGATTACAAAAAAATACTATAAAATCTTTTATAAAATGTCACATGGTTGTTTCGGTATGTTGTAAAGATGGATTTTAAGTTTTTAATAAAACCACTTGCATCAGTAAATTTTAATGAGAGCAGCACCCTTGGTTGCTCGAAAAATGTCAAGGTGGCACTTCAGTTTTCACTAAATATTGTCCAACAATTCAGTTGTTACATTGGACATAGTATCGGTAATTCGATCTCTGAATACATTTATATTTTCCTCTAGTGTTGCAAATACTTCGTATTTTATGAAATCCCAAAAGTGGTATTGAACAATATTGGTCAATTTGAATCATGGAACCAAAGAACATATTGAGCGTTTTTCTTCGTTGACATTTTGATAAAATCAAACGTAACATCCTCGTTTCTGTATTAGTTAAGCTATCTGTTGGACCAAGAAAAAAAAATCAAGAACATGTTTATTCCATTGTAAAAATTTTACAGTGTTATATTTTCTGGTTCATTAGTAATAATTTTTTTTATTATCAAAGAAAAATTTTATGACCATCTTGTATTATTAAGATAGATACATAATTTAAGAACAAGGCATTAATGAATTATAGATATATTATATATAAGTCTAATAACGTAATATTTGCACGCACTCATTTTAACTGCAATTACTTTTAAGTTTTAAGAAAAATTCAAATAAGTCTATAATTGGAGAAAAAATGTTAATTTCATAATAAAATATACTTAATATGACGCATTGTGGAATATTCATTAGAAATTGTAAAGCATATGTTATGCTTAAAAAGCATGAAACATTCCAATTCTCCTATGTTATTTCTGTCGTTAAGATGTCTTTTTCTCAATTTATACGAAGGTTGCAATATTGGATAAGGTAAGAATAGATATAATTTTCACTATATTCTGATATAGAAAAATTGGCTTAAGTCAAAACGTTTTGGGGAACGAATAACTATGAAACTTCTCACGAAGTTGCTGATTTATGCCATATTAATGAATTTATATTTCCTTTTTAATACCTATTATATCTTTCATTGCATCAAAGTACTTTTAATGCATATGAAGTATACAAAATGAGAATATATTAACCATAAGAAACTCAATTCCTTGATGAGTCTTCAAAAATTTTGATTGCGCTGCCAAACATCCTTTCTAGCAATACAATATTCAAAAATGCAAAGAATTTCTAAAAAATACAATAAAAATTTAGAGCCCAAAACCTAATAAACCCTTATAGTTTATCTCACAAAACTATTTACTCTTTCCCTTGTAGAATAGTTTGTTACATGATATTATAGAATATTGCTCGATGTCATATTATATGGTAAAATATCTGTGTGTTATTAAATTTCTGAATTCTCTGAGGTATTAAAAAAAAAGAAACCCCCAAAATATTGAGAGATTTAGCTTCCTTTTCTTGTGTTTGGAAGAAATTAAAAGTCTGGAAATTTCTGCTTTTATATTGTTTTTCTTTACCAACAATTGAAATCATTTTGATGCAGACACTGGCTTTTCACTTAACCTTAAAAATATTAAACTAGAATTTAATCGTTGTTGTTACATCAAAATGTAATATATTAAAACATACACATAATAAAACATACATTTTAATAAGATAGTGAAAACCACTTGTTGCATAAGTTATTATCTGGAAATATGCTACAAACATACGATATATAAAATTTGGAAGCAGATGTAGAAAATTTATACAAGTTTTCTTCGCCAATAAAAGGGAAAAGCTGATTTATGACATATTGACATTATAGTGATGATATTAATCAGTATTAGAGCTTAGAAACAGCAGAGAGTAGTATATCGTGGATTGTAAAAAAGTGTCATAAATTGCCAAAACATTAAATTAATTTTTAAATATTTAATTACATTGTCTCTAAGAATATCTCCAGACTCCAAAATTTCACATGTATTTTTATTTCATGAGACTAATGATATTCACCATATGCGCAGTATCTAAAGACAGCATTCTCAGGGATTTTTTTAGGTTTTAAAATATCATTGATATAATTCCTTTCTGACAGATATACTTACTCTTAAAAGAATTGGAAAATGTAGTGTATCTGAACTTCGCAAATCTGGGATTACCAGAAAAAAATCATTCGAAATTCTAGCAATAACGGTACCGAATTATCTTTGATTTTAATAAATGTTATTAAAATCAAGTTATAGCAAATTTTAAGGATGTAATATTTTTAATTTAATATTATTTTTAACAATTTTTGATTCAGTAATTATTTATCTCAGTTTCTGATAAATAAAAAGTATAAAGAATTTTTTCTTTAAAATATAAGAGTATTTCAGTTGATGAAAAATATATTACCCTTCTTATTTCTACGTCAGAAAACTATATTTCTAGAATATTTGAATAACAACCACCGAATTGTTAATTATAATAAACCTTGAATACCCTCCTCCCTCCAAATTAAGTTTTTAAAATGAATATAATTACTTATCGCAAGAGCCATGACGATTAAGGCCAATTATAAATGTTTTAATGGTAAATATTTGACTTTGTGATTGGAAGTTAGTGAAATGAAGACACAGACCTATTCAAAATCTCCCTATAACATGGGCTTGTATATGTTAATCTTGAATCGCATGTGACTAGGTACTCTTAGAAAATCAGAATCAATTTAAATATTTTGTGGCATTTTTAAAATATGACATTCATTAGTTATAGTTTTTGCCCATCAATGAAACAGAAAAATAATCTAAGAAATAAATAAATTGTCTAAATAATCATACAGATGTAGTAATACAAACAACACGTTCTTTAAATAATTACAATGATTCTTCTATATAACATTGATGTTATACAGAAGTCTAATAGGCTAAAAATATCTAATGCTTATTATACAGCTCATATGCTTTTAAAAGTAATTTACGATAATAACAGTTTTTATATCTCAAATAAATTTAATGTTTTTGCAAATCAAAGCGAATATAATTTAAAATAGACCCCAAATAATTGAGACTCTCGAATAAAAGTAAATATATTTAGTTAAGTATTTACGCCGCCGGTTAATCGAATTCATAAAATGCGTAACAATGGCACATGATTAGGGCAATTCTCTACAATAACAATCATATCTGAGCTTTTGATTCCACGAACTCTAATAAGTGCTTTTCTAATCTTTCTGATTAAAAATGAATTCATTGTTATCCATCTGTGAAATTGTAAAAAGTTAGAACAAGAATCTTCATATCTTTGTTCTTCTTCATAGCTCAAGCAAGGTCATCTTAATATCCAACGAAGCGTTGCAAGCAACCTTGGAAAATAATGACCAGACGAAAGTTCATTATTATTTTGAAAAAAAAAATATCTATTTTTATTTTAACCTAGAGATCAGTGTAGTCAACTTTTGTTAAAACAATTCTAATTAAGGCGAGTTACCTTACAGGAATGGGTTCGACCGATTTGAACTGCTGTAGTGTGAAACGCGCCATGACGTTTACTTTTCAAAAGAAAGTCAACCATGAAAAGGAAACTTTTGAGTTTTCTTTAAAAGTGATATCAAATTTTTCGTTGAACTGCAAAATAAATGTGCATTTTTAATCGTATAACTTGGAGAACCAAAAACCTATTAGCAGATACTTTTGTAGAGCGCGTGCTCAAAGAATTGAAGGACTTATAGATTGTTAAAACTTAAATATCCAGCGAAAAGGAAGCTAAAAAGTGTCCGAACGAATATACGAATATTTTTGTAAGTGCGTCAAGAGATGAATAATTTATAAACATTTAAAACTTAAGTATTCATCGAAAAAATAACAGACCGGATATTTTTGGACAGGGCGTGTTTAAAGAACTGAAGGAATTAATAGACTTTAAAATTTAAGTATGCAGAGAAAAGGAAGTGAAAATATTTTAGGAGAGATATTTTTGTACAGCACATACTTAAAGAGATGAAGTATTTATAGATTTTTAAAATTTAAATACTTTTATATAATTTTTTATTTAAATTTTATCGGGTTTGTAACTGGATGATTTTGTATTCATTAAAGATTTACCTTGTATGCACGTTTAGTAGATGTTTGAGGTAGACTTTGAGGACTAAACGACCTCATACTGGTGAGGCGTGAAAGTCAGGAGAGGCTGGTGTCTCAGTTCAGGCATCATCCTCATCATCTGACGAGATTCAGAGTAAGACTCCTTGTCAGTATAATGCCCAAGTGGCTTCAAAATAGGATATAAAATGTAGGATATATTTATAATTTAATAAAACTAGGTTAAAAATAATATTTAACTTTTAATTATACAACTCCGTATAATTTCGATTTATTGTACTAAAATTCATTATAATATTAATTAAGTTTCAGTGTGTGTATATATATATATATATATATATATATATATAGAGAGAGAGAGAGAGAAAATAAAGAATAAAATAATCGACATACTTGTAATCTACTTGTAATACTTCCTAAAAATGCAAAGGAAAAGGTTAAACGAAGGAAAGGGGATTCCTGGGAATAATTTCTGTGCGAAAAAATACATTTTAAATAATAAAGGAGACTTTTTTCGATTATAGTGCTCATATTTAAAGAAATATGAAGATATATATGAAGATATTTTCTGAACTTTATGAAAAAGAGAAATCAAAACTTTATTTAACATTACAAAAAATTGATACTAAAGTTTTTCTTATTTAAATGCCGACAAAGTATTTGAATATTTTCTCTATGCCTAATACGTTGGTTAAAGAAAGCATTAAAAAAATTGGGGAACTAGAAAATAATTCATTTTGAACGAATCCTTTCAATTATAGAAAACATAAATTAAGTCGAAACAAAATTGTCAAGTGTTTTTATGGCTATGGCATTATTGCCACAAAACTTTCTGTTTTTATTTAAAATAACTGACTTTTTTCCCTTCATACAATATTGAAAAAAATAAATTATAGTAATCGTTAAAAAATTCAATCTAGAGACGTTTAGAATTTTCGAGTTTACTCGCAAAAACACATATTTTCCATTGTGCCCATCCAATAAAAGACAGCTTCCAAAAAGGTACAAAAACGAATGTACATAGGTGGACTTAACACCAAAAATGAACATTTATATAAAAGTTTGAGCAAAATATTTCTTCAAAAATGTATCTGACTACCGTTTCTATGCATAATAACACTATAACTCAAAACGCAATGAAAACTTGATTGAATTCAGAACTGTAGATCCATATTGAATTTTCTGATCAATTATCTACTGATCGGTTTATTAGTGAGCTGCGGTAATTGGTCTATTTGCAATAATCCAAAAACCCATCGAACTATGGTGGAGAAATTCCCAATATGGGCCTAAAATCTAAATTTCAGATATGCATCCAATTTCGATTCAAATCAGTTAAAGAGAAGAAATTAACAATGCATACTGGATTCTCTTAGCAATGTAAATTGCACAAAACGATCCATATATTCGTACAAGGTATTGTATGATAATTTTTGATATAATGAATGTTATGTAATATTTTTAAGTTATCGCAACCCGAGAAAGCTGCACAATCAAGCCAGTTCAGTTCTTTATGTAATCATAGCAGAAGAAATTTACAAACCAACAATAATAATTTTTTCATAATCGAAACTCTTTTTAAAGTTCTGAATAAAATTACGGCATATTTGTTGGTAAGAGTCCTATAAGAAAAAAAAAATTAATTCAGAAGTTTAAGCAAAATATTTGGTGTCCTATATATTCATAAAAGGCCAAAAAGGTTTGGTGTGATATATTAATCATTAATCATAAATATTAATCATAAAACTCTGCTGTTCATATTTGAAATATTTATTGTAGTAGAAACTTAAAATATGATCATAAGAATGTGTATTTGGTGAATTCGTCTGAAATAATACATTTGCTTTAGAAACAAATTAACAAACATAAACATTTCATATTTGTGTCATAATTAGTTTATTTATATAGTCTATGTCATAATTAGTCTATATTAAATATTTTATATCACAAAATAATTCATCGAGTAGCATCTTTAATTCTAAATCGCAATTTTGAAAAAAAAAAGAGTTAAAATAATATATTTTCATTTTATCGAAAAAAAAAAAAAAAAAAAAAAAAACAGTATTGCCAATAAATGCAATTATATTTTTTATAACTGAATGCATCTTGAAATTTGGGTATACTTAACTGAAGTTATAAATTGAAATTTAATATGTTTGTTGGGAAACATTGCTAAAACTTTTGATGATTTCTTAACTTAATGAAAGAAGAGAACTCAAAATGAAAACCTTATGGGTTCTCATGCATCAGTCCCCTTCATAAAGGGTTTCAAGTTCCTTGATTTCGGATTAAAATCATCTTTAAGTAATATTGAGGAATTATGACTAAATCATTCTTAAAAATTTCCCCCCATATTTATTTGTTTCTTAAGCGCAACACGGAGATTTTGTAGTATTGTTTCGCAAAATTGAACACGCAAAAATATTAAAAGGAAACCTTGCTAGATACTGCTTCAAGGGTATTGTTCAAATATTTCTTAAGTCAGACACCAAAAACATTTATATTTGTGACATATTTTCTAAGATTTTACACAACGAAATAGACGGAAAATCAGCTAACGACCCTTTATGTTTTTCCAGCCAGGTGAAAGTGCAAAAAGAATACAAAAAAATCGCACTAATAGAGACTACAGGAAACAAAAGTACGGAAGTTGAAACGAAAAATATCTGAAATCATGATTACCAAAGTTTTAGAATTTAAGCTCATCAAAAAATTACTTTTGTTGCAAAAATAATTTTGAAATTTTTTTTACGAGTTAAGTAATAAATTATTTAGAAATTAGGAAATTAGAAGTTACACTGTTAAAATGTGGAATATTCGTTTTTCGGACAGTGAAGATATATTAATAAGTTCATGCACGTGGACTTTTAAACAAATTAATTATTAATATAAAGTTACTAATTTCACAGGATTGTAATTCATTTATCACAAGTCATTGAACTTTTTTAAAAGCAACAATTGTTTTCATTGCCTAAATATTACTGTTCAATATTCAAACAGTTCCTTCCATTTGTTATGAGAATACATAGCTCAAAGTGCGGTGTTCTAATTATGAACGTATATTTTCTAAATAAAGAAACAAAAATGAGCAGGAAGTCGTTTTCTATACCCTCTCTTTTGCCTGCATTCATTTTCACCTAACAATGTTATGTTCAATTAAAACTAGTTTTAAATATATCAGATCGTTATCGGAACAGCAGACAATGACTTCCGCCTGAACCCTGCGTGACTTTAGTTACGGATTCCCTTACTTCCGGTCTGCTGTCAAAAGTGATATTTTTACCCCCACTTCTTAAAATAAACTTGTATTCGATATGTATATAAAGCATGACTTCCGCCTGAACTTACATGACTTTCTGATGATGCGGATTCACTTTTTTCCTGTCTACTGTCTAACAGATGTCTTTTTTTCTTGTATATCTTTATTATCTTTTGGGTTTCTTCTGTGCAGGGTGTCTACTAGATAGAGTTGATCTCATTACAGATCTCGCTTTACCAACAAATTAAAGAAAGAAAAACCCATAATCGGAACTAAGTAGCCGTTGGCTAGTATTCACTGTTGCATTTCCTCTTCTCTACCTCATCCATTACTCATCAAGTGTTAAAAGTAATCCTTGATGGATAACAGGAAAGACTCGACAATAATCCCACTTGTGACACACTTGCTTTTAATGTTGATGGTTTCACTTTCTTTTCTTTTCGTTTCGGCGGTTTGTGGTTTGTATGAAAGATTTTTCTTGTCAAAGAATTGAATTATCCGAGAAAAAATCAGGTCAACAGGATAAATCTCTATTTTAGATTTCGAATCAAATTTTGGACTTTTACCCTAAGGCTCAGAAGAGTATCTATGGCTAATATCAGATGTATTATGGAATTGATTCCAAGGAAATAAAGAGTTTTTTTTGGAACTCTTCTATTCTTTGCATTTTTTCTCATTTGTATCTTGAATATACTAAGCTATCAAAATGATTATGAGAGTAATATGAAACCAACATATTCATTAAGGATTTGTGCCTCTTATTTATCTTATATTCAATTTTGATTGTAGAAAATTATAAAGAAAAAATATATAAAAATGCATTATAACATTTCAGTTTCTTCTAGATAATCTAGTTTTGCCTTAATCTTATCTAGTTCGTGAGCAGAATGGAGCGCGTTGTTATTTTTTTTCCGGAAGATCATCTAGGTCAGTGGTAAACTTTCGTTTTCTTTCCTCTAAATTTGATACATGCCCTGAGGTGCTATTGTTTGTGTTACACCCAAATATTGCTAGGAAGACGATCTTTTTTCCCCTTTGAAAAAATAACATTCTGGAAATTTTATTTTTATTTTTAGTGTGATGTTACTTAAAAAGAAAAAAGGAAGTTTTGAAAGTTTTTTACTGGCTCTGTCATGAGATCTGGAACACACGTGAGCCTATGTTTGATTTAAGGTGTGAGTTCAAAGAGCTGGTACTGTACTATTTCAAACAGGAAGGTATGTGACGGAAGTGCCATCAATTCTCCCAATGAACGATGATACGTAACGAGGTTCAGTCAAATATCATCTTCAAAGAAATTGGGACAGAGGTCTAGATGATTCTATATGACTTTAGATTTAAGACAGTTCTTGTTATAAGCCCAATGCAAAGTTGATTATAATATCTCTACATTTGATGTTTGTCCTGAAGTGCTATTGTTTGTGTTATACCCAGATATTGCTAGTAGAATGTTGTTTTTTTGAAAAAAAAACCTTTTTTCAATTTTGATTTTATTTTTACTTTAGTGTCATGTTATATAAAATCAGAAAAGGAAGATTTGAAAGTTTTTTTACTGGCTCTGTCATAAGATCTGGAACACACGTGAGCCTATTTTGATTTATGATGTGAGTTCTAAGAGCTGGTACTGTACTACACTGTACTACTTCAAACAGGAAGGCATGTGACGGAAGTGCCACCAATTCTCCCAATGAACGATGATACGTAACGAGGTTCAGTCAAATATCATCTTCAAAGAAATTGGGACAGAGGTCTAGATGATTCTATATGACTTTAGATTTAAGACAGTTCTTGTTATAAGCCCAATGCAAAGTTTATTATAATATCTCTACATTTGATGTTTCTCCTGAAGTGCTATTGTTTGTGTTACACCCAGATATTGGTAGTAGAATGTTGTTTTTTTGAAAAAAAAAACCTTTTTTCAATTTTGATTTTATTTTTACTTTAGTGTCATGTTATATAAAATCAGAAAAGGAAGATTTGAAAGTTTTTTTACTGGCTCTGTCATAAGATCTGGAACACACGTGAGCCTATTTTGATTTATGATGTGAGTTCTAAGAGCTGGTACTGTACTACACTGTACTACTTCAAACAGGAAGGCATGTGACGGAAGTGCCACCAATTCTCCCAATGAACGATGATACGTAACGAGGTTCAGTCAAATATCATCTTCAAAGAAATTGGGACAGAGGTCTAGATGATTCTATATGACTTTAGATTTAAGACAGTTCTTGTTATAAGCCCAATGCAAAGTTTATTATAATATCTCTAAATTTGATGTATGCCCTGAAGTGCTATTGTTTGTGTTACACCCAGATATTGCTAGTAGGATGAGATTTTTTTTCTTTGAAAAAAAAAACATTCTGGAATTTTGATTTTATTTTTACTTTAGTGTGATGTTACATAAAAACAGAAAAGGAAGATTCGGAAGTTTTTTTTTTTTTTTTTTTTTTTTACTGACTTTGTCATGAAATCTGGGACACATGCGAGCCTATGTTTGATTTATGGTGTGAGTTCTAGAAGTTGGTACTGTACTATGTCAAACAGGAAGGAATGTGACGGAAATGCCATCAATTCTCTTTAAGAAGGATGATACTTAATGACTTTATACTTTACTGACTGATGATACTTTACTGAAGGATGATACTTAATGACTTTATACTTTACTGACTGATGATACTTAATGACTTTATACTTTACTGACTGATGATACTTAATGACTTTATACTTTACTGAGTGATGATACTTTACAGAAGGATGATACTTAATGACTTTATACTTTACTTTATTGACTGATGATACTTTACTGACTTTGTCATGAAATCTGGGACATATGTGAGCCTATGTTTGATTTATGGTGTGAGTTCTAGAAGCTGGTACTGTACTATGTCAAACAGGAAGGAATGTGACGGAAATGCCATCAATTCTCTTTGTGAAGGACGGTACTTAATGAGGTTTAATTGAACATCATCTACAAAGAAAGTGGGATAGAGGTCTAGATGATTCGATAGGGAATTTAATTTTAAACCAGTTATATTCGATTTCTGGATGCAAACTTATGATGCTAATCAAGGGTGTTAGCATTGCATCATTTTAAATAACAATGGATGTAATGGTAATACTATCTTCAGTTGTTACTATGGATGATGATTCTGAATAAGCTGATCATATATCACTTGTAGAAAATTTGCTTAAACATTGAACAAGTATAGATCTTAACTTTGAAACAGTTCTTGCTGTAAACAGAATGCAAAGATTATAACAACAATAATATGTCCTAATATTTCTATCTGTCACTATATTTAATACACACCTGAGCATGTGCATTAAATGGTTAAATGATAGAAATGGTTGTGGGTTAAATGATAGAAATTTATAAAGAATTATTTTAAATATGAAAATATACGATTGAAGTGCTGTATTCACTGTAGACAACGATACTGAAGTTTCAGTGGAATATCGCTGATATTGCAGTTGTTAGACTTAAATCTAAGCCGCTTCTCATTTCTTGCAAAATACAGAAATAGCTATACAACTTTTGTCCTTTTTAAATTTTATTCTAGTAATTTTCATCCAATATGGTTATGCGATGGGAGCAAGTTATGTATTTTGTAGTTTGAATCAGAATAACATTGGTGTTTCTATAAGGTCAGTTTTTTAGAAATATAAAACAAGAGATTCAGTAAGAATAGATGGTTGAATTAACCTCAGGAGGAATATAAAAATCAATACATTTTGAAAGAAAAGAAGTTCACATTCACTTTATAAAAAGAAAGACATCATAAAATGAGCAATTCAGCATCGGCTTTGATGGATGCACTACAAATATCTGTATTCAGAATTTCTAAAATGAAGCTATTTACAAATGGGATTCAGTCTAATGCGCATGCTCTTATTTCGGCAAAGGAAAGAGTAAAGATGAATTTTTATTTACTTAATTGTTTTTACTTTACCTTTTGCCTTTGTGCTAATTGGTTGACTCTCAGTTTATTTAGGCTTAATAATTGAATTACTTTGAATTACATACCTTGATTTGCATATTTTTTAAAAATATAAAATCATATTTAAAGCGCAGATAAGATAGTCATAGAATATAAATAGTCGTAGACATAGAATATCTTATAAAAATATAAAATAGCATCCTTTTTAATTCCTCCATAAATAATACTTTTCGATTTAAAATAAGTAACTATCTTTGATTGTCATTTATAAATAAGACAGTTTTCATAGCCCTTATTTGAAATTCTCATGTCAAACGAAATCGAAAGTATGCAAACTATATGATTTATGTTCAAATTTTACATAAAAATTCATGAGTAAGCATTACTTGTACAATTAATCATTGATTATTAAATCTTAGAAAGATGGATTATAAAATATCAATGATTCGTCAAAAATCGCGTTTTAGCAACATTAATTCGTTTTCTTCTAATAAGATATTCATTCTATACTATTTTGTATTGACTGATTAAATATATTATCTTTGATAAGAAATTAAATTCTACTTTATATTAAAATAATTTGATCTGGAAATAGTCCAATGGCAATTTTATAATGATTGCTTAAACTCATATATCGCGACAAGTAGATCGAGAGAAACAGTTATATATAAATAATACACAGTTCTTTAAGAAATAGGCGTGACGAAGTGCTGCCAATCAACAGTAGAAATTTTACAGTTTTTTTTTTTTTTTTTTGTAAATATTTCAAAACAAAGATGCACGAATTTTTTAGTATTCTAATGTTTTAGTATCCTATCTTTGCTACCATATAAAATTTTTGATCATGTCACACTTCACTTTTTTTTTTATCACAGTCGTGTTTAAAAAGTCGTAAAAAATTTTAATTCCTTTAAAATTTATAAATTTAACTAAATTAAAAACTGAAATAATATGCTTTTATAGTTATACTTCAGAAATTTGTTGATGCTTGAGTGAAATTATCTTTTTCATCTAAAAATAGCATTTCAACTTATCGCGTAATTATAATGAAAACAAATGAAGAGATAATTTCTATAAAATAAAATATCAATTTGCAGGAGAAAAAATATCATACATGGTTTTATTGAAAATAAAATAGGATAATAACTAAATATTTATTTTTCATTAGTTGCTTCTACATATAAATAAATATTATAAGAGGAAAAAATTTTTAAAATTAATTTTAAGCTTTAAAATATTTTTTAAAATTAATTATAACGTTCAATTGAATCTATAAAGAGGATTTGCTAAAAGTTAAGTTATCATATTTTGTTATAAGGTCAATATATAAAATGTTTTCGTTTAAATAAATAAATAAATTTTTAATATAGCATTTCCTTAGAGATTAAATTTATTTAATAACCTATTACAATATTCCTCGAAGTGATTCTTTTTGGATTTCATTTAAGTGCAAGAATATTTTTCAGATTGTTTATTATTATTTCATGATAGGAAATGAATTTCTAATGAAACATTAGCTGTTAACTTGTTTATATATTTTATGAAAAGCATAAATATAATTAACATATTATCTTAAATATCATGATCGAGATTGCATCCTTTAATTTATCCCAACTGGTTTTTCTTCAATTGAATTTAAGCGTAGAAATATTCTTCATACTAAATTGTAATCATTACTTGAAACTACGAATCGAACATCCTCTTTTTCGCCTTTTTGTTGCTATATTGATATAAAGGACTTTTTTTTTTTTTTTTTATTAAAACCATGTTTTTTTGGAGAAAATATTTAGATACCAATCACTTACTGATTACATATGAATATTTTTCAATCCTACTTGCATATTAACTGGTCATTTGAATAAAAAGGAACACAAATGCACTTAGTTTAGCATATTATTCGAAACAATCTGAAATATTATAGAATTCCTTTTACAGTTTATTTATCATTTCTTATATTTTTGAACTTGAACTCAGTTTTAACATGGTGAAATCGGTTTTTAGATGGCGCTATATGACATTGTCAGCATGAAAGCAGAAAGAAAAAAAGAACTCTAATAGTTAGTTTTAAAATAATGTTTTTTTGTGTGAAAAATTGCATTTTTTCAGGTAAGACACCTATATAGATAAAAAGCAAAATATTATCTAAATATAAAACTTGATCTAAATTGTGAGAGTCGTTTCGAAGATAACTAAATAAATTTATACAATACCGTTACAATGTATAATTCAGTTTTTTTCCTAAAATAATTAAGTATTTCATGAAATAACTAGACAAGCCAGTATATAATAGATGAAAAATTTCATACTTTATCTAGTTATTCTATGAAATAACTAATAATAGACGTTAAAGTAAAAAATAAACAATTTCAAAGTTATTTTATAAATTTATTGATCATAAATAGTTAAATCGCTCAAAAAATAAATTTTATCCCTATTGCAGAGTATTAATAAATAATAATAAGGTAAATAAATAAATAGGTAAAGTAGATAAATAATAAGGTAAAGTAGATTATATAATTTATAATTGCTCATATTGCTATCATTAGTTAAACAGAAAGAAAAAAAAAAGAATATGTTGCAGAATTAGTTATATTTAAATATTATCAAAAATACATATCAAATATATAAATATCAAAAATATATATACTAAAAGCAGCTAGAACCGGTTCAAAGAACATTCGAGTGCCACATTTCATTCTTTAACGATCAAGTAATCGTTTTTCTATAGAATACCTAGTTAAATCGTAGAATTCAATAATTTTATATACTTAAATTTCCTTGTATAGCTATTTTATGAGATACCTAGTTATTCTATGAAATAACGGATTTCACACATTAACGGTAACGTATATACAAGAATTGCTAGTTTAAAGTTATAAGATAAATGATATTATAATCAAATATTTTCCTTGATTTAGTTTAGTTTAGTTATGTTAACGCCCCTTGTAAAGCAACACTAAGGCTATTTTGGGACGGACCTCGTCATTTTGAACCGCGATCAGATGAAGAGGACGACACCTGAGCTGGCAACCTCCACAACACACCAGCGGGAGGACGTTTGGCATGGCGGATTTAAAGTGCAACAGACCCCCTTACACGACGGTTCTTCGGTGGAATCGAGTCTCGAAACTACGGTCTAAACCCTACGGCTCACAAGCCGAAACCTTACCACCAGGCCACCGCGGCCTATATTTTCCTTCAAGGTCTGATATACATAATTATATTCCTCGTTCTATCACAAAGCAATAAAGATTCATTAGTTTTTTTAAAGCTACATTTTCCCAATTACTCTTATAGTATTTTTTTAGAAAAAAAATGTTATTTTATTATTCGTACAATAGCAGAACAACAAAGTATAGCTTTTAAAAAAAGCACATTTGAAAAGAATTGGTAAAGTTCAATATAATGAAAAAAAATGCAAATGCTTTCTATTACTTATAATTTAAGTTTTTTCCCCGATGACAAAGCCATGAAGCTGACTATGGTGCTCTAAACAAAAGATTGAAATCGTATTAATGTAAATGGGGAATATAACTGTGGTACTACTATAATTTAGAAGAAACTTTTTTTCCCATACAAAGCAATTTCGGATTGGGAAGACGATTTATTTAAGTAGCAAATCGAACACAACTAATAAGAAAAGAAAAGATGAGTTATAAGTCAAAATATATTCATTCCCATTCGAAAAAAAATTATTTTAAAATATATTATTTATTCAAATTTTTATAAATGTCATTCATTATTTTTTCCATCTTTGAGCTAGATATCCTTTCATACTAAATTGGGTGATTTGTTTCCTTGTATATTGCATTGGATTCATTATAGCGATATCTATGTTTTAAATTGGTTTTCAAATTCAAAAAGATAACTCTAAATGTTGCGATAAAACTGAACATCAAAAAATTCTTACAATTTTCAAAACTGAATAACCACAATGTTTAGTTCCGCATACTTACACGATGTTACAATTCTAAACTTGATAATCAATAAAAAAAATGAGGAAAAATAGAAACTGTTTTGTATTCCACGACACATTTTGCATTGCTAGATATTTGGAATGTCAAATAAAACATAAAATTCTATTCAAACAGACGTGCTTGGTGTTATTTGTTAGCAATATCCGCACAGCCGTCGGCGGTCCTTTTTGATAAATACGTCATTGGGTTTCGGTCAATGGACTTGTCGACTTTTCTAGTGCTTCGATAATTCTTTCCATCGCCCGGGGGTGCGAATCGCGAAGGTGGAGAGACATTTGGGAAAGTAGAAAAAGTGGGCTAGTTTCTGGATGTAGGTCGGAGGGAAAATCCTGTTCGGACCGTTGGCAGATGCAAAAATAGATTGCTTTCTCTGCAAGAAAGAAATGAGATTCTTTTCTTAAAAATGCCATTCAAAATAAGTGGCTATTCCCAGAACTATTAACTATTTTTTATGTCGGAAACACCCGTCTTTGAATGACGTATGAAATCTTCATTGAATAACTTAAAGTTAAAAGGTGACATGTCTGCCTTTTTTTTTATTAATTCAAATATGTAGTATACGTAAAAGAATATAGTAGTCAAGAAAAAAAGATGCCCTCATAATTTTATAATATCTGATTTTAAATTTTTTTCTATGAATTTGGAAAAAATCAACTGACATACTTTAATTTGATTTGTTTCACGTTTGTAAATTTTAAGCATAGGCATTTTGCAAATGGTTAATCTCAACTGAGTGAGTCTATCTATTAGTTGGCGATGAATACTACTTAGTGATGAGTACTGTTTGTCTCCCTATCTGTTAATTACTCACTGATGAATTCTTTTGTTTGTCTCTTTATTAGCTATGAGTACAGTTTGGTAATGTGTCTATTAGTGACTAATAAAATCTTTACTCTTTTGCATTTATTAGAGTCCTGCAATTTTGTGCATTTATGTGCTTCAAGTATATCATGATTTAGTATTTTAAGAACTTCATAGCCAGCTACTTAATTGATTTTGAATCTATATGACAGTCATCATCTGATATTGAATTCTAAAAAGATTGTTTATAAGAATCCATAAAATTTAGGATATATAATGGAGATTAACCTTTTTAGTATGGAACGACGATATATCATTCATTTGTGAAAAATGCCAACGAAGATATATCGTTATGTAGGAGAAGGCACTTTGCATTTCAAAAAAATATTGAAATACAACTGGAACTAATTTATTCTCCATTTATTTTTTAATATGTTTCTTTTTGAACTTTGCAAATATTTTTATTTTGCTTTCTTTATGAGCTTCTTACCAAATCCTAGTAAATTCGTCAAATTGAGATGGCATTCCTCGCAAAGTTATGATACTTTCGTTCGGCATTAAAAGGATTTAACAGTTTGAAATAATAAAAATAAATACTTATTTGAAATACACTTAATTGAACATTATAAGCAGAAAATATATTTTACATCTAAATTTTTCGAGGTGAAATAAATTAGAAGAGGCATTGATAAGAATACTTAATAAGAAATAACAATAAGAGTATTGATAAGAAAACTTAATAAGAAATAATAATAAAAGCATTGATAAGAATACTTAATAAGAAATAACAATAAGAGTATTGATAAGAAAACTTAATAAGAAATAACAATAAGAGTATTGATAAGAAAACTTAATAAGAAATAACAATAAGAGTATTGATAAGAAAACTTAATAAGAAATAACAATAAGAGTATTGATAAGAATACTTAATAAGAAATAACAATAAGAGTATTGATAAGAATACTTAATAAGAAATAACAATAAGAGTATTGATAAGAATACTTAATAAGAAATAACAATAAGAGTATTGATAAGAATACTTAACGTTTGTAACATATTTTAAACCTTTTAGAATGCTGAGTAGTTGCTTTTTTTGTGAATTAATTCTCTTATAGTATTGTTTTTATGATTTTATTTAGACCTCCAGATATTTAATAAAAATTAATTTCGACTTTTCAGTACATTATAAAACACATGATTGAAAATCTTTTTATTTTTATTATTCAATTTCTCGTATGCTTAAAATGTAAATGAAAAGTATTATAATCATGAAAAAAGTTGAAGAATAAGATATCTACACATTTTAGATATCTTAGAAAGTATAAAAAACAATACAGCGAGAATGATGTGTTTTACAATTTAAAATCGGTTTCTTCAAAGCAAGTATCCGAAGCTATTACCGAAAGTAAGATATATATGGAAAATAAAACTTCTGTGAATCCATCTCTATAAAGATTCTTTTGATATCGTTATAGAATTTTTATGGATATCAACCGCGAAAATTTCATTGGGTAACACAATGGCAAAATTAATTTTGATCTTATTATTGGAGATGAAAATCATCAGTAAAACACCCGAATTATGATTTTCAAGCGTTTGGAATTTAAAACACTATTTTCTGTACATGTTTTAATTGTATATCCTACTGTTTGGGTAATTTTTACTGGCTGTTGTCTCCTTTGAACTAATTTTGAAATGTTAAAAAGTTAATATCAAATTACATTTGGGATTACTTATACAATCTTCTTGATTTAAAAAATGAAAATTCTAAATATCATTATATGGTAAGAGTAAGAGAAATTATAAAAATTACGAATCCACAAGAGAAATTTTTTTCTCTCATTAATATAGGTAAGCAAATAATAACATCGTATTAAGCGTATAAGTTAAAAAATAATTGCGTAATAAATAGTGAATTACTCTTTCGATGAAAAATGATCTAAAACACCAACCATTTAAAATACAAGGATTAAAAAGTAAAAGTAATTTATTTATTAATGTATTAAACGAATTACTTCACCGGCTTCCTGGCAAAAGGGTAGCGCGTCTTCCCCGTGATCTGGACGTCCAGGGTTCGGGTCCCTGTTCGGGCATGGTTGTTCTTCTTCTGTGTTCTATCTGTGAGGTGTGTGAATTTGCCCCCCTTTAAAAAGGGGTTGTGCAAGCGAATGTGACGCATGAAGCAACTAAGTCGTACTCTTGGCTCTAGTTGGCGCTACTGAAAAACCAAGAGACGCTCACTTGCCTTAAATCACTGTCAGCGGGCTTGTAAAGTGCCATAAGTCACAACACAATAACGAATTACTTCAGATGAAATGGTCAATTTGCTTTTTAACATAAGATAACCCAAGACCTCACCAGGATCGACGGGGTTCAGACTACATTAGAACGTTTACACACAGAAGAGTAGAACACAAAAAATAGAGCACATTTAAAAATAATTATAATAGTACGGTTTCAGTGTCTTATAATTTGCCACAATTATGAATATGAAGTTATGTTTATATGATTTAAATAAAATTAAATATGTCTAATATTCCAGATGAATTAGTTAATCGCCAGAAGTGATTATATAGTATATTAATATAGATTCAGTATAATAATAAAAAATAATTTTTTTAAATTTATTATATAGTATTTATTTTTCAGTTTTGACATTTTTCAAAAGACGAAAAGCATAGTGGTGTAAAGGCGGGAAATGAATATTATTAATATTGTAGAGACGATTATTAATTTTGTAGCAACATTTAATATACATCTTTATATTTTTGCTTATATTTGAATAATTACTTTAAATACCCAATGGAAATTAATTATTTTGCCTTAGTCCTTCTATTTTGCGGCTAGTAGAATAGTAATTACTATATTTCAAAACAGATTCTTCTAATTTGTTTATCGTTCACTGTACATCCAATGTATATTCTTTCTCTGCTTGGAAACTTAAAATTTTAACAATATTATAACAACAATATTAATAAACTTTTATTCCAAACGAAAAACTCAGTTACAGCTCTTTACCTGAATATATACTGAAAAGACAAATTTCTGTTTGCATTTCTAATTTCTTATGTCCTCTATTTGCCTTTCAATTTCATTAGGACAATCCAAATTATTTTCGCTTCCTTTCTGGATGATGCCATAGTTCCTTAAAGTATTTCTGATTGTTAATGATGCTATTTTTCGTCGAGTTTCTTCCACTCGAATTGCTTGATTTGAATAAACGGCGGGAAACATAAAATTTCATAAAAGAAAGCTTGAGAGATTATATTTATTCAGGAAGATTACTTCAAATGAACATATTAAACCTAAGGGATTCTATGAAAAGTATTGTAAATGAAGATAAATGTTAAAAACGAGAACGTAAAAGTTGGGTAATAATGCATAATATAAGGTTCTACTTACTGAAAGGTACCTATTGATAAGATGAAGTTGGGCTTGTTCTAAAAAGCCACATTTTCTCATGCTATTTTTTCCTTTAGGCTGTAGGTAAAATCAAGGAATTCTAAGAAAAGAAGAAAAGACATTTTAGGTTATAAGAAACGTTTGTTAATTACGAAAGAAAAAACTTTAAAAATAAATGAAAATGAGGAAGTAATCTTTGCAAGACCCTTAACCTTTCATATCCTTTATGCGTTACAATTTTCTGTAGTTCTCGTATGGACTTTACAGTGCCTGAGTAGAATTTGTGTGGATTGGATTTGCGTGAGATAAATGATTCAAAAGAAAAATGTAGAAATAGAAATTGAAGCTATATTCTTATTCTTTTCCTCAAAATATTGAGGTTAAAAAATGTTTAAATTGAGATGTTTGATAAAATTAATATAAACTATTATTACACTATTGTTAATAAAGAGAACAGTTGAAAAGTTCAAACATTTTTGTTAAAAAAAAGTAAAAAATGATATTTAATTCTATAATTTTAATAGTATCATCATACTATTTTGAAGTAACATGAGGGGTAATTTGAGTAGGCCAATGTAATTTTGAATAAAGGTCAGATGAAAACTCCGTACCGCACAAACGATAGGACATTTGTCCCCCGATATTCGATTTAATGTTTTTCAGTTCATATACGTAGTGGGTGTACGATGAAAGAGGTTTGTGCATTTGGAATCCGAGATCTTATCATCAAACCACTACTATTCATTTTTTCTCTAGAAGATTTCTTATTCTTCATGCATTAAAACAATTCTTTTGAGATTTAACAAAAAGTTTTAACCCTTAATCCAGCTTTGTAACTTAAAAAAGTTAATTTCAGTTTTATATTTAAGAAATAAGAGGTTGATTTAAAAATACTAACTTATATTCGGAAATGCTTAAACTTAATAATATAAAAGAAAAAATATCATTAAAAGTTTTTGTTACATATTTTTGCAATTTGTAATATTTGAAATTCAAATTGCCCATTCATTTTAATAAAAAATACTATTTTACCCTAATTTTGTAATATTTAAAGTCTATTTTCCTTCTAATCTTATTCAGGCTTAATTTAGGAAATTAATTCTGCGGGGAAGATTGTGATTGGTTTATCTATGAGTGTGAAAATTTTAAAGGTTTAAAAGTTTTGAATACTGAGGTATGAAATTGCTAATTGCACCTGCTAAAACATTGCAGAAAAAAAGACCAATTTTTTGGTTTTTCATTATAGGAAACTATTTTTTGCTCATTTGTTTAAAGATTGGGATTTACTAAAAGTTAAAACTTAATCAAAGACTACAATCCTAATTTTTACTTTCTCTTATATGTAGTATAGAGAAAGTATAGTAATCGTTAGAACTCGAACTCGAAATTTAAACATCTCCATGTTTTAAACCGCCCTGAGTTCGAAAAACACATTTTTGGAAAAAGACTGTCTGTCTCTCAGTGACAAAGATAACTCAAAAACATTTTAATCTAAATGGATGATATTTGATATATAGTCTTTACACCAGATTTGTAAATTTCTATCATATTTTGAGCAAAATTCGTTCTGAGGAAGTCTGTCTGTTCAGCTGTTCGAATATAAGTTAACACGCTAACTACAAAATGAAGAGAGATGGATGAATAAAATTCCGTACACACATTTAACATCTGCAGAGTAGACAGTTATCAAATTTTCTGCCAAATCCAGTGAGGGGTTGATCGTCTGTCGGTCTGTAGTTTCAGAAACATGTAAACGCAATACCTCACAAACGCAATGAGTTAAATATTGTTACGAATCTGTGATGCGGCTTCCCAGCATAGTTGGTTCCATAGGAGGTCCCAGAGCTTCGCGACCATTTGGCGACTTTGGCGCCAAAATAGATTATACCCGAAACATGGAGAATTTTCCCGATCCGTCCAGTAGGAACCGAGTTATGCCTCGAACGTTCCTGATTGGTTGAGAGGCTTCTAGCCCCGAGACCTATAAAAGGAAGCAGCCGCAGCTGTCGGGCAGTCGTGAACCAGTGGAGTGCGAGAATAGTCGGAAGCGACAGAGAAGAGCGTAGTCGGAATCGACGATAAAGAACTGGCCTTCCAGAGATTAGCGGAGCAGCGACGGAGTCAAGCTAGTGCTCAATTAAGCTGTGCGCTACTGTCTGCAGAAGAGTCTGTTGTGTGCTGTTGTCTGCACGTCCCGTCTGAAGATAATTGTGTGTTGTATATAGTTGTCGTCTTTGTGCTGTCCTGTGTGTCTTCACACCATATAACTTCCACTATCCAAACGAACCCCGGAAATTTCGTAGCATTTGGTGTCAGAAGTGGGATATTTCGTAACAATATATTAAATTAGGTATGAGATTCTGAATAGAAGTGTAGCTTTTTAACAGTTTTTCAACCGATTGGGTAAAACGCATGTAAATCGATTTTCGGATGCTATCAACCGCATATCAGTGCTTAGTGGCCAAATAATTCGCCAAAAATGGCACAATAGATTCAGTAGAAATGTTAAATTCACGCGATAGGTTAATATTCCGTAACTATTGTATGCCAATACCATATAAGGCATTCTCTGGTATAACACCTTTATTAGAGTGTATTCTCTAGTGTATTAGAGTAGAGAGTAAGTTTCGGGTTTTAATAGCAATTAAAGGTGCTCAAGGTTAAAATAAGGATTTTTATTTTGACAGCCACCATTTTGATTAAAAAAATTTCTACTTTTTTTTGTACATTAATAAAACAATACTTTTAAGATTATTCTTTATTAATAAAATATAATCTTTATTAATAAAGAACAATGCTAATTTATTTTTATATTAAGTTTTTATTTTGTATATTGAATAAAAAAATTTCTATTTTTTCAGGAGCTTTATACTACATTGTAAAGATGAAAGCATCTCATGTATTTACATCCTATTTAATGCTATTCTTCATCGTCGTTGCCAACATCGAGCTTGTCATTGGTGGAGAATACGCCGAATATCCATCATACGAGGGAAAGTAAGTTTATTTTCACAAATATTTTTCTTCATCCGCATATTAGACTATCGTTAAGAAACAAATAAAATAATTCTTGATTTCGATTCAATATGTTAACTTATTTAATTTTCAGCAATTAATTACGTAGATAAAAAGGGATATTTGATTGTATTAAATAAATCCATGGTTTTTGCCCTATTTTTGAAGAAATTTCTCATATGTGCTCTTTAAAACAAGAGAAAGAAAATAGACTTACATCAAATTTTAAAAAAAATCTGAATCTGATAATTCTTTTTTCAAACATATATAAAAATTAATTCATGGCGAAATTAATAAAATTTTAATTAATTAAAATCTTTTTTAACAATGCGTTTTTAAAAATTTGTCGCTTGTCAATTTTTCTAATTCCAAAAGGATAATTAAAATATGTTAATTAACAATTCAGATTTTCGTTTTTTTTAAAAACATCTTTCGGAAATACTAATTCACAAATTCCTTCGCCACCTTAAACATTACATTTTTAACTATGCCAATTTCTTTTTCGTATGCTTTTTCTCTAATTTTAATCCTTTTTAAAATTTAATTTTATAGACATTCTGTAACAAAATGTTTTTATTTTAATGACAGAAGTCAAATAAATTTCATAGTTCAATCAAACGTCAAATAACATTCTTTTGCCATAATTAAAATCAAGGTTACACGATTGTTTTCTTCGGATATTAAATCCTAGGTAGGATGTTTGTTTTTGCTTCAATTTCGTAGTATATATATTTTTTATTTGTGCTTTTTTATTTGTATCAGACTGATTCCATTAATTCTTATTTTTTTAGTCTTGTCGAATTTCAAAATGAAATGTTTAAATAAATGCATTCTATATTTGTAGTTTGAAAGACTGGAAATTTAATATTTTGAGAGAACAAGATAGACGCCAAAGGCGGCTAACCTTAATAAAATCAAAACTGAAACTTTTCCGATTTCGAACCGAAATATGTGTGAGCTTGTGCGTGCATGTATTCATAAAAAAAGGAAATTTATAACTGTAGTCTGTAACATTGTAACATAATAATGTTTCTGGTTTCATTCGTCTGGCTTGATTGCAATAGGCAATGAAATTTAAACATAATTTATCTCACAATTTATAGAAAGAATAGAAACTTAGAATCATTATGTTAAAATAGGAGTGTTATAAAATTTATTATTTTTTTAAAGAATCACACGCTTCCTCTATTCATTGATTATATTAACATTATAATATAAAGTAGACATAAGGTGACCTTAAAATGTTTTTCCTTGTTTGGAGGTATTTGCAACAAAATCTAAAGGACGGAGGAAAATCAAATTTCATATGCAGCCTGTGGAAAGCATGGAAAGATGAATTATGAGAAAAAACTGTACTAGAAGCTGCCGATGCAGCACCTGTTAGAGAATTGTAAATAATTCACGCTTATTACAGAACACTTAAAAAAAGACCATTTTCTGTAATTTTCATACTACATGCCATTCATTTTTGCGTGTGCATTTTTTTATGATTCACACATTAATAACATTTTGCATAATTCATCTTCCATACGTTCATTATGATTCGTATTAGTTCCAACAGCTTTGAATCCTCTCTTATTGGTGACATGTTACTAAATTATTTTGAAGAATTCTTTTCTCTAAATGTCTTTCAAAGGGAAAGTTTTTTTTGAGACCACTCCCTATTATTAAAAAAACATTTACTGAGTATCTTCGCATTTTATTGTTTCTTGCCTCTGTGGAAGAATTTTTTCCTGAATTTCTATTTTATCGTTTTTATAATATTAAAAAATTTCCCAATATACCACTGCATATAAAATTGATTTCTACCACACAATGGCTTTAATAAAAGCTTTTCATTTGAAAAAAATTGCATTTTTGTTTGAGAATGAAAAATGACAAATAATTAATGTTCAGTCATTTCAATTAAAAAGGTGCTCAAACGATTTAAAAAAAAAAAGTTGCATTAATATTTATATTATTACGCATAAATTTTAACATTAATATATTAAGCGTCACCGAAATTTTGCAAAACTCCGCAATGAATAAATTTGACCAAAAATATGAAGCATCTAGTTAATTTGCACAATATAATATAATTTTCATGTCATCATTTTCAATTGTGTTATTTTTATTGGCATACAGCCGATTCTATAAGAGACAGCAGAACATATTGCTACAAATTTGTAATATAGCTTACCTGCGCAGTATGTCACCTGGTACGGGCATATATCGCAATGGTGGCTGAATAGATGCCAAGTCAATGATCCTTGACAGTAGAGACAAATTTGGCGACAAAAGTAAAGGATTCCAAGTATTTGCGAATCGTAACGAGAGTATTATTAAAACTCGAATTCCGGCATTTGCTTTAGAGCACTCCATGCCTTATCACGAAAGTTATGAAAATTCGAGAGACATAATGGTGAATTCAAGCGAGTAGTTCAGCGAATCTCTCGGAGCACTTTGTGCTGTTGCGGTTACTTAATAGTAATCTACTGCTTTTGTGTTACTGTATATTGCCAGTGCTGTTCTTGCATATGTTTCGACTGCATTTTGTATTCTGTAATCACATTTTCGTGTAAATTAAAGTATCTTTTTCCTTTATTGAGCCCGTTGGACTTTACATCATATACCATAATATATTTGATTTTCGTGTAAAAATACTTAAAAATTCTTAAATGGCTTATAAAAATATTGATGCATCAATATTGTTTTACAAAATATGACTAATCGAATAGAAGAAGTGTATAAAAATTTAAACTTCTTAATCTTTCTCTTGATTTAGACATCAAAACATGCAATTTTTTTTACATCATTTAAAACAAGTTGGAAGAATTTGCTTCTCTCTATTATTCAGAAATTAGCTTCTGGATCATGATTAGAGTGACTCTCAATATACAAATCATCGTACTGCATTTTATTTTTCCATATTCTTACTAAAATGATTAGCCTTGTTCTCTTTTGTGATTTTATTAAAAAATCTACTTCTAATCGATGGTTCAAAAAGAATATTCAAATTATATTATTCTCGTTAATAAATTACTGAATAGAATATAGATCAATACCCCCCACCCCACCCCACCCCATATTTTTTTTATATTGATAATCAAAAAGATTTAAAGACTTGAATCTTGCTGTTATACTTGAATCTTGCTGTTTAAAGACTTGAATATACTGCTGTTCTTGTAAATTTTACCAATATTAATTTTTCACACTTTCTTTTCAGACATTATGAACATCATCATCATGACTACCATCCACCACCAAAGAAGTCTGCCAATGTGGACATCAACATCCCCCTCGACTTTGGCACCATCGCAAAATTGGGAGTTCTTGGCCTGACACAGTTAAAGCTGCTGATGGCTCTTGGAAAGGTGGCAGGTGCAGGTCTTGGTGTATCCGCTCTGGGTCTGGGTCAGCTGGGTAAAATAGCTTTGAAAATAGGGCCAGCTCATAAAGGGGCAGGGATTGCCATCGATCTCGGTGGTGGACACAGCCATCATCATGAAGCAAAATCATATTCCCATTACGAACCAGTCGAGAAGCATTATCATGTGCCATCTGAGAAGCATTATTGATTTAGGAATTGTTATTGGTGACATAATTTGAAAAGCGCAGGATATTCGCAGTAATTTATTAAGGAGTTTTGCTTAGGTAATCAGGAATGAAAGCATAATGAATAAGACTGTTTGAAAATAGGAGTTTTTAAAGTTAACTATGTATATTATTATTAATAGTTTAAAAAAATATTTTCAGTAAGATCATTCTTCATAAGAGCTATTAAAATTTTCCAATTATGTTAAATTTAATTTAATAGTCTAGATTAGCTAATATAAATTTAATTACCCTTTATTTTAAATTTACTGTAAGCAAAACCTTTATTTAAAGTGTCATCGTAAATTTATAAGTGATGAGAAGAAGAATTTATAAGTGATAATTATAGAATTACTAAGAATTATTTGCAATGTAGAATTACTACGATTTTGTAAGTGCTGAAATTTCCACTGTTTTGATGCTCTCAATAATTTGTGAAATATTAATTATTGTTTCTATCGTCCTTAGAAGTTTTCCGAAATTTTGCAAGATGACGAAGAAATGTTAAATGAGACAGTGTTTTATTTTTAAGGCGAAATTGATGAAAATAATAAGATATAAGTCAATCGATATTACCCAAATATTATAATATACTCGTAGAACAAATTATCATAAACGTAATGGTAATTAGATTAGAATTCCAATTATTTGAACATGGCCGTTGTGACCTGGTGGTAAGGTCTCGGCTTCGGAACAGGAGGATGTTGATTCCACCGTCGCTGTCAAACATCCTCCCACAGGTGTGGCGTGGAAGTTTGGAGGGGAGGATGCCAGCTGAAGTGTCGTCTCGTTCAAAATTACGAGTGCCGTTCCCCTAGCTCTAGTGTTGCTTTAAAATGGGAAGTTAATATAATTAAATTAAACCAAGTATTCGAATTAAACAGAATTTGGATAAATTCGGTTAAGAGAGAAATAGATGACTGAATAAAACTTCGAAGTTGAGTAAAACCAGGATATCAAACATAGAAAAACTAAGCTAATTCATAAAATTTCGTTTTATAAAAATAAACAGTGCAGAAAACTGTAAATACTGTGTTTACATAAAAACAATTATCAGCACAAAATGCCTAACAACATTATATTACGATATTCTTGTTCAGAATATCGAACAACATTATGAGATATCTTATAACATTTTGCGTTAACAGAAAAATTAAACATGAAAGCTCATTGTATTCATACATATGTATTATAGCAATATATACACTATTTCATTGTGTATATATTGTACAATATATTACAATACAATGTATTTATACAATGTTTGTATACATTACAGTACAATACATGCACTATTTCATTGACACATATCGAAAATATGCGCTGACATGAAGAATAAATAATATAATTTGTTTGGGAAAAGACGCTTCAGGGCAACAGAGTGCGATTTCAGCATTCTTTTCCTAATTTTGACATTTAATTTTCTTTTTTTTTATCCCAAACGATTAGAATAACTGGAGATTTATATAAAGTTTCGAATAATTGGAATTCTACTGCAATTGAAATTTGGATGTGCAGTATTTTAGCATAAAGTTTTACTTTTCATCAAGTGCCATAATGACGCCCTAAAGCATTTCAGCTTTAAAAGCTTCACATTGGAGCAAAATTTCAAAACATGCTCCTTTATTTTAGGATAACTTAGATCAATTTAACCATTTAGAGCTCAATAAAATTTCTTAAAAATCAAAATGATATTATAAAGCAATGTTTATTTCATTTTTATAATTGATGATTTGGATTTAATTTTTCTCATAGGGTGAAACCGCAAATAATCGACACGAATCGAATCATGATTAGAAATTAGTTTTTAATTGGATAAATCGCTCGAAAAGAGATGCTTGTTAGGTTGCTGTATTGCGCTTGCTATATTTAAAGCATTTTTCTTTCATCTGCATATGTCTGTGTCATAAAATGTGTAACGTGATTCACTTACTTATAAGTTAATTACAAGATGTGTATTTTTTATTTGGCATCATTGTTTGGTATTGATATTATTGTTTTTCATGACATTTAGTTAGTTGTAAAGATATCTTGCGATGCCATGCGATGCGTTTTATAATGTATTTTAAAGTGAAATAATGATGTTTGGCATACCATTATTGGCGCATAAATCTTTTTATGGTCACATTCGATATATTTTTTCCCTTTAAAACATAATTAATCATTGCACAATAAATCCATAAGAAAGGAAGAATGTAATTAGGGCTGCCATCTGTTGTATTGTTTTACAACAGATGGGTTACCAAGATGATAACAGGTACCTTTCCAAGACATCGCTTACGTTATGACTAAAATCTACCTGTGAATGCATTAGATTTAACTCCTCCTTTTTCTTAAAGTGTCAATTAGTAACGAAAAATGTATAAATTTAAACTATCCATTCTTCATGTTTACGTTTTTATAGCTTTGAAATTCTGTTTTACAGCATAAAACAATAAAATAATACTGCTAAAAAGTCTCTTTATTTAGGCTTTGTTACGTGAGATATTTTACAATATCAATCACATTTGAATGCGCTCACCATAAAGATATTTTTAATCTCATAATAAGTATAGTTTTTTTCTCAAGTAAGAACATTAAAATATAAGAAACTAAATATTTGAAAAACCTTTAATTAGTTTAATAAGAAAACTATATGTATATAATTATATTGATTGATAGATAGCTATCTTTCGATACGATTGCAAATAGTGGAAAATGAGAATTTTCTAATAGATAATAGTTTAAATAAATCTTAAACGTTCATATTAAAGTTGAAGACCTGCATTTGATGGCAATTAGAAGATTTCTTATAAGTGAAATCTTTTAACTTAAAATTGTAATTCTTTCTGTTAACTGTTTTTCAAACATTACATTATTTTTAAGAACTGTGTTAAGAAAAGTCTTAATAATACCAAACGTGATTCCAATCAAATTCTTAAATGAAATATTTTCAAAATGATTTACAAAATTTATTGGATATGGTAACTTTAAACATTGCAAAAAATAACGGAATTTATGTTGGTAGAATATTTTTATAACAAAGTATAAAAAATCTTAATAAATGTTATGAGAGAGTATGAATGATTTGTAATATATTTGTTATTAATTATATGTTTAAACATATGCTATGAGAATATTACTTGCATTGTGATTTTGTATCTTAAATTATATTTTCATTGAACCATAATTGTGAATGCTTGTATTCTAGTGTAAAAAGTGTATATAACTTTTTATGTTGCTTCCGTTTAAATAAATTGTTTCAGAATATTCCGAGTCTTTTACTTGAATTCTATTACCTTATATGTATATTTATATATACTATGATCCATGCGATAAATCATTTATTATTAATATTAACCCACCAATTCGATAAACAATCGATTAATCACTTTAATCGCAACATATAAAGTATGTTAAAGTACAGAGTATGAATATGGGCAAAAAAGACCCATAACGTGTCTCATTAACTGTACAAGATAAAATACCTAAAGGCAATATACAAGATCTTAGTCGCAAAAGAAGAATTCTTTTCTATTAAAATATTTGAAAGTATAGATCATTTTACTGAATATGAATGATATGACCGGGATATTAAATAAAAATTTTAATTTTGCAATTTTCTACAGCAGTGCATAATTTACTACTCAAACAATATGAAAGAATAAATTTTAAGTCATTTAAAGCATTTTTCCAGTTAGAAACATATGCCTATGTCTAATTGTTCATAAATTTCACGATCTATATTTTTCTAAAGTACACAATAAAAAATTATCATTGTTTCATTTATTAAAAATTAATAATTATTATCAATATGGAGTAGGCAGCAAGCCAAATATTCGTTTTATTCCTTACAGAAAGTTGAAATTTGTAAATAGTTTTATTCAAAAAGTCACAGCAGAAGCTTGCATGTCGAATTTGGTATCCATTTTCTAAAGCATTAAAAATTATTTTTAACCTTATTTCCTATTGAAATAGAGTTAAAAATAAGACTTGCATTGAATTATAAATCTTTTCTCAAAAGCAGAAAACACATTTAAATAGGGAGATAGTCCCCGAATAAAAAAATTCATGCTTATTGATTTACACCAAATGCCGTTTTTCTGCACTTTGTATCCCTAAATACCTTTAGAATGATAAAAACCATAAAAGATAAAATTGAACCTTTTTCTTTCATTCAGGTACAATTTATAATAAAAAGTTCTTTTTTATACAATGTATTCTTTAATAACAGTTTTGAATTATAAATTGCGGAACAGTGTTGGAAAAAAGCATGAAATTCATTTTTGATCATTCATTTCAAATGTTACTGTAAAAGACTTTTATAGGAAATCAATGCTTTCTATATACAATGTGACAATCAATTCTCCTACCTGCTGATGAATTTTTACAAATTGCATTTTCTTTTCATTATTACAAAACGGAAACCTCTTTTGCAATATTGGCAGTAGATTGTTGCTGTTTCTAAATAAACAGTGCGTGCGTTCAAATTATCAACCTGGGAATATTAAAGAATGCAACTATTTTTAGATGTTGATAAATGAAATATGACTACTAGTTTGACTTCAAAGTGAGCGAAAAACCTTTAAACGAAAATTGTATCTTCTTAAAGATTAACACGTACTTGAATCGATGGGAAATTAAGAATCAATCTTGATAGCACAGAAGCCCAACAACATGATTATAATATTTTTACGATATCGTAGGACATTTAGAATATCTAACAAAATCATAATATTTTGTGTTAAAAAGAATATTGTTACGAAATTTCCGGGGTTCGTTTGGATAGTGAGGGTTATATGGTGTGAAGAACGCTCAATCAGCAGGCGGCAGTAGAAAATAAAACAACGACGTTTATTTACACGAAGACACACAGGACAGCACAAAGACGACAACTATATACAGCACAGAAGACGATTATCTTCAGCCGAGACGTGCAGCATACAACAGACTCTATTACAGCCAGTAGCACACAGCTTAGTTCAGCACCAGCTTCACTCCGCCGCTGCTCCGCTTATCTCTGGAAGGTCGGTTCCGACTACTATGCCCTAGCAGGCGCGGCCGCTTCCTTTTATAGGTCTCAGGAGGCGGGGCTAGACGCCTCTCAACCAATCAGGAACGTCCGAGGCATATCTCGGTTCCTACTGGACGGGTCAGGAAAATTCTCAATGTTTCGGGTGTAATCTATTTTGGCGCCAAAGTCGCCAAATAGTCGCCAACTTTGTCGCCAAGCTCTGGAACCTCCGACGCGACACCGGACTCCGTCCAGTACATATGACTGTAAAACATTCTTTCCGATGGTGGAACCAACTAGGCTGGGAAGCAGCATTACAGATTCGTAACAATATTTAAGTTGTTTCTGTTGAGAAAATGTTTTATACATGTTAAAGTTACTTCTTTTTAAATTTTGAAATCAATTTTAAGAGCAAACAAATTATTTATTTCTCACTAATATATAGCTATTGATACAATATATTAGAATTTTAAAATAAATTTGAAATTTTTAAAGATTTTTTTTTCTTTTTTCGATTTATTCAGACACATCTGAGAAAACACTATGCATTCAAAAGCAAATAACAGCAATTTAAAAAAGGGAATTTCTCAGTATTCACACAAATGAGTTATTTTAGGCAATAAATATTTTCTGCAGTTGTTATCATAATAGTCTTAAAACAAATAAAAATTTACAAGAAGTTACAAAACCTAATGATAAGTCAGCCATCTGATTCTCCGACCCGCGACGAAGGCATACGGATTTAAACCATAAAAACTTAATGACCGGACCGCCGCAACAGCAACATTGGCGGGAACGGTGGTTGAGTCCTAAGGGCCATCACCGGCCAGGGTACAACCCTTCCCGAAGGAAGTACGGCCCGTCATCGATGGGATGAGTCAGATCCCCCACCTATTAGTGTACCCTCCAGGGTGGCGAGATCCAACCACCATGCCAGAAACATCTCATCCTCACTTCGTGGTGCCCCCCGGGGGTTAAAACCTAATGATAAATTAGGTTTAATGATTACCTCCTTGAATTAATACCAAGAAATATATACAGAAAAAAGTTATTCTTGTTTTGACGGATGAATTTGCAATATATTAAGTTGTAATATAACACATATCTTTCCTTCTACAGTCCTGCTTTCTTATTTAAATATCAAGTTTGGGTTTTTGAAATATTGAGAAAACCCTATATTTACCTTCCTCCGAGCATGCAAAAAGAAATCATTGTAATCATCAAATATTTATCATCCAGATTTTGAAGAATTATCTCCAAAATATAAATCTATGGAATTAAGTCATATCTGAGAGTGTTATAACTGATAAGCACAACAAGCCAGAAGGTATGGGACTTTTTCCTCAAAAAATACTTTCTGCTAAAGTTTGAATGAAATCCTTCAAAAAGAAGATTGTCTGTCTATTCGTCTATGTTCGTGTGGACATGACAATTCAAATACACAACGAGGTAAATAGACGAAATTTCACAAATTGCTTCGTCATTAGAATGGTAATTCGTAGCAAATTTGAAAATAAATAATATGAGATGTATAGCAACAACCCGTGATTCGTACCAAATTTTGGATCAGACCTGTCTACGAAAATTCAACTATTCTTGCATATGCAAATGGAATAATATTAGTCAAAATTCAATAATCTATAGCAATATTTTAGCATATGATCTTTATACAAAATTTGTAATATGTCTAGTTTTGGATAAATTCTTCAACAATTAGAGTTTATATTCGTCTGTAAGTACTTAAGTGAATCGAATAATTCAAAAACACAAGAAGCAAGAACAATTTATTATAATATCAAAAGTGTAGATCAAACTTACGATCAATTACTTAAGAAAGAGATCCACAATATATACTCGATTTTGATCATTATATTATGAAACTTAATTCAAAATGCACCGTATTGTATTTCCCCCCATTTCTATTCTAACTACAGGCTATTTTATAGATTTTCACTTTATAGACCTTACTGATTTCTGCACCGTAGTAACTGCAATGTTACTGTGCCGTCTGTCTGTCTGGAACAAGGCTAATTCAAAAGCTCTTTGAGCTAGACTGATGAAATTTGTTATATGGTCTTTACGTCAAGTTTGTAGATTTCTATCAAATTTTGTTTAAACTCCGTTCAGAGGAAGTCAGTCTGTCTGTACGGTCGTCCTAATATATTTAAAGATGATAACTATAAAACAAAAAGAACAAGATAGATAAAATTCTGTACACAAATTTAACGTCTATATTATAGATACTTATCAAAGTTTGAGCCAAATCCAAAGAGAAATTGACTGTCTGTCGGTCTATATTTTCAGAAACATGTTAATATGATAATTCAAAATTGCAATGACTTAAATGTACTCAAATTAGGTATAGGATTTTGTGACTACAATTGTAATTTGTTTCAATTGTTTGGAGAACACGCGTCTGAAACACAAATAAGCTTTTTGGATGCTATTAACGACATGGCAAGAGATTAACCGCCAAATGACTCGCCAAAGATGACACAATAGATTCAGTAAAAATGCTAAATTCACTCCAAAGGTTATTATTTCGTAATTATTGTAAGCCAATTCGTAATTATTGTAAGCAAGAAATTGTTTAGAATAAGACCGTTATTAGAGAGTATGCTAGTAAGTTTTGGGTTGATCGCTCTCGCTGATTACACAACTTTGATGTTCCTAAAAATATAAAATCATTTCTTAAACTGAATATATCAGTAAAGTTAATAACTTAATGGTTGTTTATTGAAAGATGGCAAATGATTATCGAATAAAATGAAAATAGATTACATAAAAATATTCCTCTCGGCAAGGTTTAAGGTAAAGGTAGATAGATTCTTTTGCATCTTATTTTCTGGCAACATAAAATGTTGATGTTAGGGACAGTCAAAATTAGGGCTTGGAAATCACTTTTCAGCCCCTAACTACCAAAATATTGCAGTTATAGAAAAACTTTAAATACAAAAGTTGTTCGTCTAAATAAGGTGCTAATTTGACTAATAGGATTTATTCATCTGTCTTCAATATTAAGAAAGTTATAGCGAAATGAAACTTTCACCCCCTACTACATTTCCACCCTCTTTGTGCTAGATGGGACATTTACAAACTTGTCCGAGGTTCTAAGATTTCAAAAAATTTATTTCAAGCCAGTTAAAATCCACGCAAAATTACTCTCGTTATCCTGTTCACAAGATAATATAGCCAAAGCTCTAAACGTATATATATAGTGAACTAAAGAAAAAAGTCTTATCATGAGAAATAGGTAGTCTACCAATAAGAATCTGCCTAATATTCTCCTCGCATGCAATTCATTTGCATAGCACAGAAGAAGTGAACACAAATTTATTCATCTTTATTATCACACGCACACACACACACACACACACCAAAAACTGAAACGAATTTATTATTTCCCTTTTCCAATATATATATTTTATTCTTGCATTTACTTCCTTTTAGAATCTTTAGAGAATTAGAAAAAATGATATAATAAATGAAATACGAATGACTTAAAATTAAAAATAAGACTTTCCATACATGAAATAAACCTGAAATTATTTAACATAAAAAATCATAATAGTTTAAACATTGAAATGCCGATACCTTTTAAATTTTGAAGGACGGAAAACAGTGCAGAGGGCTGAAACCAGAAATAAATGTATTAGCTTTTTGTTTAAGGTTTACTGCTTGTTTTTATGCTAATCGAATGGTTAAGTTAAATGTCATGGTTCATATTACAACGAGCAATAAAAAAAAAAAACCTAATTTGTGTAAAAAAAAAAAAAAGAATAAGAAGCCATCTGCTCTTTTTCTCAAGAGCTTTTCTCAATAATATTTCTATTTCTATTCATTTGTTCTAAAGTCACGAAAAAGCAATTTTAAATTGATATTTGGATTCTCAAAAATGGCGTTATTGGAAACAGCAGCAAGAAATGCAGTAAGCAGTACGTATCAGTTGCAAAGAAGTTGAAGCACGCGATAAACACATCAGCAGAGACAAATGCTGAGTTCTCCAGAATTTTTTTTTCTTGAATTAGTAAATAATAATCATCAGATTATTCATGACAGAGCTTATGAAATAATTCAGATTCTTTCAGAATGAAGACAGTAAGATTCATCAAATATGTAGATTATCAAATCTACCATAAAACGCAGTTGATTCATATCAATGCTGATTATTAATTGATACAATATATACTATGTAGTAGCAGTAGTTTAGTTTAGTTATATTAACATCCCGCTTTATAGCAATATTAGGGCTATTTTTGGACAAACTTCGTAATTTTGAACCACGGCCAGATGACGAAGACGGCACATGAGCTGGCATCCCTCTCTCCAAAGGGCCGTAGTGGCCTGGTAGTAAGGTCTGAGCTTCGGAACTTTACGGTTTCAGGACCCGATTCCACCGAATAACCGTCGTGCGAGTGGATCTGCTTCACATTAAATCCGTCGAGGCCAAACGTCCTCTCGCTGGTGTGGTGTGAAAGTTTGGAGAGAGGTGCCAACACAGGTGTCTTCCTCGTCATCTGACTTCGGTTCAAAATCACGAGATACGTCTCAAAATAGCCCTAATGTAATTATCTGTAGGTAGTTATTAATAGGTATAAACGGAAAGATTTAGCACGCAAGTTTGTGATATATTTATAATTTTTTTATTCAGAACGAAGTGAAATTCCAGTCAGAAATTTGAATTGAATGATTATCACAAAAACTAACTAGCTCATATGAAAATATACCTCTGAAGCTTATTGAAGATATGGTATAATGTTATCAAACATGTGACTTTTAAAAACTTTCAAATTTTAAACAGTATTATTATAAGAATATTAATGATAATTTAACTATAGTTTAGCTCAAAATGGAATTAATAAATTAATTATTGAATTGAAAATGATAAATTGGCTGCTAGTGGTTAAAACACGAGATTAGAAATGATATATTATGAAACATTTTGATATAATTTGAAAATTCACCTTTTTTTAGTACGTTCTCTGACATGATTCGAGCATGATACTGACAAGATACGAACATAAGATTACCTGTATTTTGTTATCTCTTTGCTATAGTATAAGGAATTCAGCTAATTAGAGAAATGGTACGGTAAAATTAGTCGTTATGAATTATAAACGAGTCCATATATTAAATAAATGAATTACGAAGGCTAAGACCCCGATTTTAGAGTCTTTTACATTAATTGCTTTGGAAAGGGTTTAGTTTAGTTTAGTTATATTAACGTCCCGTTGTAAAGCAACACTAGGGCTATTTTGGGATGGACCTCGTAATTTTGAACCGCGATCAGATGACGAGGACGACACCTGAGCTGGCACCCCCCCCTCTCCACACCAGCGGGAGGACGTTTGGCAGATTTAACGTGCAATAGACCCCCTTACATGGTGGTTCTTCGGTGAAATCGGGTCACGAACCTGAAACCAACGGCTCACAAGCTGAGACTTTACCACCAGGCCACCGCGGCCTTGCTTTGGAAAGGGGTCTTTTTGTTATATAGTCATTCTCCAGTATTTGTCCAGTATATCCTTATCCGTTGATGCTCTCCTGATTTTTGAGTATTTATTCATACTGTTATACCATTCATTTCTTCAAAAGAGGGGAAGAGTATAATAGTACCAGAAGAGGGCTAATAGCAGTAAGAGCCAATTTAGCTTTAGTTACTACTATGACTAGAGTTTATTTAATTTACAGGATTCATTTATTTTATATTTCTTTTTTTTTTACTTTCCAGTATATGTAGCATAAATAAAGCATAGTAATCGTCAAAAAATTCGAATTTGAGAATTTGACGAATCCACGTTTTAGAACCTCACAAGTTCAAAAAAGAACATTTTTTGAAAAATGATCATCTTTCTGTCTGTGACAAAGATAACTCAAAAAAAGCTTAGAGCTAAACGGTTGAAATTTGGTATATGGCCTTTACATCAAATTTGCCTATTTCTATCAAATTTGGAATAAAATTTGTTCAAAGGATGTTCGTTCTCTTCGAATATAAGTTAACCCGATAATTATAAAACTAAGAGAGCTAGATAAATAAAATTCAGTAATCATATTTAACATGTATTGTATAGACACCTGTCAAATGTTGAGCTAAATCGAACAACGAGTAGACTGTCAGTCGGTCTGCATTTTCAGAAATACATAAACGTGATAACGCAGAAACGCAATAAGTTAATTATATCAAATTTACTATGGGATTTTATGACTATAACTGCAGTTTTATGTCAAGTTTTTGTTTCATTCAGTTGAGAAAAATGTGTCTAAAATACAAATTCAATTTTTGGATTTTATTAATGTACGCCAAAGTTTAATCGCCGAATAACTAGCCAAAGATGACCGACAGATTCAGTAAAAAGGATACTTTTTCGTCAAATTTTAATAATTCGAAACTATTGTATGTTAATGCCATGTAAGACGCTCTCTGGCATGCAAATTTTTTAGAGTATGCGAGAAAGTTTAGTGGAGACTACACCCATAGGTTTATATTAGGAATTAGTTATATTAATATTCCTAGAGAATGAAAACAGCATTGAAATGATATCTCATTCATTAATGAGGAAACTAGGAATTGCTCATCGTAATAATTAAATATTCAAATGGAAGACATTTAGAAGCAATTCTCATGCTTATGATATAATAAAATATTTTCATATAAAGAAGATATACGAGTAACCTACGGAATTGTGTCAAGTTTACTGCCACATTTATTAAAAACATAGGCATGTGAGAAAAATTTTTTTCACACGTCTCTGAATTCATAAAAAATTATTAATGTTTTTTTTTCTCTTTAATCTTGAATTGTTGATAAGCTCCTTTCATTGTTACCTTGCAAACTTTCTGAACATGTATAATTTTAACTTTTTACATGTTTTTTTTAAAACTAAATTTCCGGAATTTTTTTTATTACAATATTTAATATTTTGGTATTTTTCATCACGTATCTTTAACGGGATAGCGCATGATCTTATGATATGCGTACCACGGTTTTAGAACCTATGGTTCAAGGTATTCAGAGTTGCAAACTCTAAGCTGAAGCTGTACAGTCAATGCAGTACAGTCTTATATAAATACTTCTATTATACAATTCACACAAATGAACTTAAATTTAATATTTATTTCAAATTTGGTTAAGTGCAATAATGAATTAAATGGAATAGAAAAGGAAAAAAGGATGAATCCGGCCTGAAGACTTTTTTAAGGGCTACCCTCAGGCAGGGATTCAAACCAAGGATTTTTTCTGTGAGGGGTCTGTACTTTCGACCAAGTATAGATTGACCCCTCTGGACTTGAAATTTCCCAGAAACTGAGATTTTGGAAGATAAAAATTCATATTAATAAATCAAATACATTAAATTACACAATAATAAGCAAAACATTGTTTCAAAATTCAAATCTAATCAAGATTACAGCAAAATTGAATCACACCAAACTACATTAACCTTTAAATCTTAAAACCAAAAAACTTCGATAAAACATAAAAGCAAAAGAACATACCAGTTGAATGTAAATACTCCAAAATCTTTTATGAAGAAAATTAATCCTAATAGTGCGAACTATAACATTAAACTAAATTCAACTTTCCAGCGTTTAAAGCTGAATGGTCACTTACAATGCTTGGTCAAAGTGCATCGTCATCATCACTATTATTAGTTACTATTACTATTATTAGTTACTATTTAGTTATTAGAATTTTCAACACTTACATATTTCAACAAGGGATTCCACTTTCCAAATATAAATAAACAATGAGATTTTGTTTAAAAAATCTTTTCAATCATGAATCTCCATTGTGCTGTTAAATTTGTTGGGACAATGAAAGAAGTTGAATGCAACATGCAAATGAATCAATTGAAGATATCTTTGAAAGGCATTCGGTATGGAGATAAATATTCTTTTCAAGATACTCAATATATTAACTTTTCCGAGTATCGTCAAAGCACCAAAGTTGCAGAAAATCATCAATGGTAGAAACTTGTGATCATTGGATTCCGTTTTGGAAGAATGAATAAAATTCTATTAAAATATGCTTTAATGCCTCTTCTTGTGCTAAATAATATCAAAAGCCAATCCAAAAGACAAGATAGCTGCTAAGGTAAACAATGCAGTAAAACAGTCACAGTTAAGGATTGGCTAATTTCCAATTTCATTAGAAAATTTATACATGTAATATTTCAAATTTCTAACCTTTCATTAGATGGATAGTATATTTCCAAATTTGCTTTTTAAATTTTTATGTCAGTAATTATTTCAACTTCCTAAAATTTTTAAAATAAGAATTCCTTTGATTCTTCTGCGCTGGTCTTTGTGATAGAGAATTATAACAGAGCTTGCAATGCTTTCACTATCTCAAGTGGATTCCGACCAGAATTTTTAATTTAAACAACATCTTACAGTTTTATTAAGCGCGGGATAAAAAAGTAAGAATGCACTTAAGAGATTTTTGATATGGTGTTACGAAAAATATAAGCCAACCTTTGGCATCTCAAACTATTTCTGCTGTCCCGTCTCTGCTTTAAGGTTACGGGAGAAGGATAATTGATACTGATTTCGAAACCGAGATTTTTTTGCATATTTAATATGATGTTGTGAAAAACATAATGTCAACCTTTGGTATCTCAAAGTATCTCTGCTGCCCCGTCTCTGCTTCAAGGTTAAACAAGTAAGGTAATTGACGTTGATTTCGAAACAGAGATTTCTTATCATACCAGAAATAGCAAACAGAGACGAATGGCGAATTCCTGTGTTGCAAATCATGAATAATAAAAAAACGAAACATACATTGCACAGATGTATGCGCTGTATGTGCATAGCTATTTATAGATGAGCTGTGGCGTAATTATTTGCAATTAAATATATTCATGAATGCTTCTTATCAATTTTATCATTCATCGAGTTTCATGCATTTTTTTTGTTCATCCTAATTACCGGGATAGCATTTACATCATTCGCATCCATATTTGGCTGAATATAGAACTGAACTTCGGTACAAAACCCTTTTATATAGTAGGTAAATTGGTTATAAGCAGCTCATCCATAGGACATTTTAAAATTTCGATACTAATTTTATATTAATTTTGAGTTTAAAATTTATAAAATTATGATTTTATGAGAAAAAATATGATTGAAGCTAGCGATTATATAATCAATTTTGTAATCTTGTATAAATATATATTCAAGGACATTTAATAAGAATTGAACTGTGTGGGATATAGAAAAAACAAGAGAATTATGAAAACAATATTTTAATTTTATAAGTATTTTTATTGGGCTATTGGCAAACTAATTCCTAATTACGTCTTTCATGTGGTACCATTTTATTCCATTCTAACTTATTCGAATTTGTTAAATCTGCATGTATGATTATAAAGTGACCCGGTAACTTTTATTACGTTATACTCTTGCAAACAGGTTAGTCATCGTGATTAATGTAGAAAGGTATGAATATATATATATATATATATATATATATATATATATATATATATATATATATATATATATATATATATATATATATATATATATTGAGAAAACATCTCATGATCTACTTTACAAAAATAATTTTTTGGAAAAATTTAGTTCCTGACAATATTTTGCAAAAATAATATCCTTTAAACCGAGATATTTAATTTGGTTGCTTGGTTTGATGCAAGTGCGAAGTTTCTTAAATTATTGTCCCATGCTCGTCTCACACACAAAGTTTTAATCAGATTACTTGAATCGGTTATGCAAGTCTTTTAAAAACGCATTATTTATTCTTGAAACAAAGAAAATGAGGTAATTATATCGCAATTAGTGTTTATATTATTCCATAAAGTGGCATTTATTAATTAAAAGATAGCATAAAAGTCTCCAGGTTTCTTTTGGGGGGATTAAAATATCTAGGCACAAAAGAAAATGGGCGCTGGAAATTCAGATGGGAATAATATTTAGAATAAACAGTTAATATCTTTTTTTATAACCTTACAATTTGAATGACACTTTATTGCCGAATAGTAGAATTAACTAATCATTTAATAAAGCATTTATCCATAAAAAGGAATCCAGTTTTACAAGAAATGTTATTGAGATTTAAAACTTCTCTTTCCTAAAAATACCAAATTTAGACTAAGTAATTAATTTATTTGTATAATCTATTTAATAATATTATAGCATATTTTGAGGTGCTTTTTAGATAATGACAGAGCTTACTTGTTTCAAAGACGAATGCCTATTTTAAAGGAAATTTTCTTTCTTAATTAGGAGTAGTCCTCATTAATATTATCAACTGAAAATCGCAGAAATCAAAGATGTGATTTACAATCTATTCTAAATGATGCGGCAATTAGCATATCGGACAGCTGCCAGATTAACAAAAATGCTGGATTCATAGAGGTTCAATGAAAAAATGCCGCAAAATTTTATTGTACAAAATATAAGTTATTAATTGTATATAATTATATTATCTTCACTAACAATAAAGAATAATATGTAAGCATATGTGCGTCTATGAGTTGCTGCCCCACAGGCCAAATCGTTTGGTCTAAAATTACTTAACTTGGTAATGACATTTTGGGGAATAGTAATGTACACCTCGGAGAATATTTTTTTCTGAAATTTTAATCAGAAGTTTTACCAATTAAAAGTTAAGAGAAATTTTGTCGCTTTTTCACGTTAACTTCTGAAAAAAAAATAGCAAAAAGATAATTTTTATATCATCTTAAAATCCAAAAAATTATCTTTTTAATGATATTATTTGTAGCATGTTCTTTTTTTATAATTTGTATTAATTAAAAAAATACTTTAAGTATTATACAAAAAATATTTTATTTTACAACAATGTATATTAGTGTTGTGAAATCATTTTTGTTGCTGCTACTAATAATTCACCCAGATTTTTTTTCCATTTTTAATGATTAAAATATGAAGATTCAGCTTAATTTTGTTGCGTTACCTAGGTTTTAATATAATACATGTTTTTAATTAAAAAAATTTGAGATTTTGTAGTGCTTACAATTAAGGTTTAATTTCAGAATCAAGCAACTGTAAAAAATTTAGAATTGCGACCATTTACGAATACTGCTGTCCTTTGTTATAATATAATAGGCTGTATATAGGTATAGACAGAAAGTTAGGAAAATTATGAATAGAAGAATGGTATCTAAAATATTATGAAATTATATGATTATCAAAATTTGAAACCTAAAACTATTTGGTTCAGGAAGATAATAAGACAAAATTAACGCAAAATAGCTAATTTGATAACCATTAATCTCACATTACCAATTAGTCGTCAAAGGCGGCTAGTGTTTAATAAATATTACAACCAACAATTCAAAATCCAATTTTTTTTTCATGTTAAGTTACTGTTTCTCCTTAACATTAACCACTTTCTCTTCTGAAGACTCTAGTCTACAAGAGCTGAATTGGTGCAGCCCTAAATTGTTGACAGTATTTTCTTATACGATGAAACTTGCCACTTCTTAATGTCAGAAAACAAAACAAGTAAAAAAACTATACTAGAGTAGTAATTTATCTGTGTAAACTCTTTAAATAAGTTGCAGAAAATTTATAGTTGCCTTTAAAATAATATATAACATCCATCAGGGACAAAAGCAAACATTTAAAGAAATTATATTTTGTTATTTCAACAATATGGGGTAGAAGCAAAAAAAAAAAAAAATACTAAACTTTCTTACACATTCGTGCAAATATATATAACTGTATAATATCACGGAAATGTAGTAAAACATGTCTCATGAGGCACACGAACCCTCTATTTAAAAATTAAATGCCCATTTAAAGCTAATTTGCTCTTGTAAAGCTACAGTGCACGCCAACTAAATAAATAAAGAAAGCAGCTGAAACTGCGTCTTTTCGATTCATGCACTTTTTGAAAGCAGACATAACAACTTTGGATTTATTATTGACTTCCACAGAAAAAAAAAGTTATTGGAAACGTTTTCGAAATACAAGCACATGAGATATTTTTAGACTTAATTTGCTTAAATATTCCATTCAAATAAAAATATGAAATAGGTTAAAAAATTTAAGCAGATATAAGTTGTATGGAGATTGGCTCTTATTTTAAAGATCAGAACCAGACAAAACAGATGCAGCTTCACATTTATTAAATTATTTTTCCAATAATAATACTGTATAAATTTCAGCAAAATTTCGCTTATTACTACTGTTTCGGTGTTATGCTCTGTTGTTCTTTTTATAATGTACTCCGCAGTTTTAGTTTATGTATATTAAGCGAAATGTTTTTGGAAACTTATTCCTGTAGTGGTCATGCGGAAATGTTGAAAATGTTATTTCATATATTCAAAGTTATTTTCTCTTATAAATTAGCAAAGTAAATATTTTTATTAAGCCATCAAATAATTCCCTTCCTTTTAATATAAATGAAATTATTCATCAGTGACGATAGATTTTGAAGAGTAATTCTGATGAGTGATTACTCGGAGTAATTTTGTTGCAAAAGTAAAGAAACAATATTCATTGATGCTCTTGTCATCGATATGACACATAAGTTTTGTATCCATTACTGATCTTGTACATGTAGAAAGGATATGATGCCACAGCACAACAAAAGTCGTCATGCGCGTTCATGACTACCAAGTGAATGCAACCTCATTAGATTTAACTCCATTTAGATGTGACAATGTATTTAATCTTGTATAAACTAAAACATCAATAATCTCTAAGAAAATATTTGTTTAGTGTTGCTAGGATGAAATGTTAGAAGTATTATATTTATTTAGTATTGCTAGGATGAAATATTAGAGTATTATATTTGTTTAGTGTTGCTAGGATTAAATATCAGAGTATTAAAAATGCATAAACTCATATATAGGATAATTAACAATTAGGCTTAAAAATTGTTAAAGGAAATTGAATATATACATAAAAAGTCAAAATCAATAATGATGGATTTGCAGCTATGCAAATTAGGCAGTTGCCTAGGGTCACGAGGCTAAAAGAAGACCGAAAGAAGATCGATTAAAAACCTTTATTTTTTAAATTTGCAAATAAATAAGACAATAAAAACATAAAATACAAATGATAAAATATTAAGATAATATTAACACTTTATCAAGTGTAATTGGTTATGTTACTATTTGTTTAGTTATTTTCATTTAAGTATTATAATATTTATAAATACAGAAAATTTGGTTCAATAATATTATGTACAAATAGAGATACCGAGCAGTCTGGAATTATAATAAGTAAAGAAAAATAAATGGATATTCAGGAAATTACAAAAATAAAAATATCAATCTAAAATAAATCATTGGGAAGTTTTAAAAAAATGTGAAGAAATTAAAAACTAAACTGATCATCTTGTTAAAAGAGGAACTATATATAATAATGGAAAATAAGATCTAGTAATGTGCACTTTTTAAAGCGACAAAATATCTAAATCCGCCATTGAAAATCACATAAGAAAGTATGGTGGGAAATGCCAATCTAATAATTTAGATTGGCATTTATTATTCATTAGTGTTTGTTAGTGCTCATTAGTGTTAGTGTATTTATTCATTAGTGTTTTATTTATTATTCATTAGGGTTTTATTTATTACTCATTAGTGCATTTGTTATTCAGTAGTGCTGAACTTAGATGTTAACGCCATTCACGTTAATTTTAGACTATATGTGGATGACTTAAAATAATTAGAAATGTTGAAATAAAGGAGATGCCGACTTTGACATAATAATCTCTGCATTTCTTGTAAAGTTTAAAAAAAATCAGCGATATTCCGCGTATTTTTGAAAGAGTTTATCAGTTCAAGCAACGTAACTGTCAGACATGTCTTACTGCGAAATTTAACAATTTGGAGCAATTATTGCCAAACTACATATGTACCTACCTGTCCAAAAGTGAAATGTTACCAATTTCATTCGCTGTTGGTGTGTCATTTCTTTGTCTTCATGTATCTTCTAAATTAAAGGAATAGCAATTTTGAATCCTCCTGTATTCTATATATTAAAATTATAATTATTATAATTATTAATGCAAGAAAAAGCAGGAGGGAAATCAAAATGATCATCGGAGTTAAATGTCAGCCTTTTGTTATTATTATTTCATAAAGTTCTCAGCATCAATTTTCTTTAAACACTTTGCTCTATATAAGAATATTTTGATGTTGTAACCGAATATTTGTATTACATTCGCGTCATATCCATGGAGATACTTTTAATAAATGTTCCAATTTTGAATTATCAATTTCTGCGTGGATTAAAAAAAATTCTTCATTTTTGCCAACAATAATTTTAAATCTGATAAATTAGCATTACAAGTGAATGCTATGTTGCATTTCATTAGAAAAATGCATCCCGATTATCATTTTCGCTTAAAAGTCTCCATTAAACCTTTCTTCCATTCTAAAAAACCCAATGTTCCAAATGGTATAAAAGTTTTTATGATGTTGCAGTTTTCTTGATACATCTTGCATGAATTTCATTGCATTTGGTGTAACAAGGAAGACACAAATGTTTAAATAAACTTATTCATAAAATATATCCATGTAATACTATTTATATAATACTTATTTTAATAGTTATAACTTATTATATTTATTAATAATATGATATATTTAAATAAATATATTTATAAATTTTTTTATTGAATCATTGCATATTTTTTTGTCTTAATTTTCTTAAAAGATCCTCCTTAGATTATATCATTAATTGAACTACAAAAAGTAGCAATTTTTTAACGTATAAATGAATTAATGTTTTGCTTTTTAATGATATAAGAAAATTATTGATTAATCGCATTTGACATACCATGAACGTGAGAATATTTCAATCACATTGAATGTTGTACTGTTATGTACTTTAGACAAATTTGTTACAAAAGAACATTCAAACTGGGAAAATAGTACTAATAATTATTGCGCTGTTATTGAATAACTAAAATCATTGTGAGTAATTAAAAAATTGAACAATGAAACTCAACATATTATTTCAGAAAAGCATTAATTTTTTTTTTTTTTTTTGATAATTTAATTTTTTCCATTTTTTCTCCAGAATTAAAAAAAAATGTAAATAATGGATGATCAGAGAAAAAAACAGAAGAATTTAGTTTCATTTTCTCCATTGTTTGTGGCAAAATGCTAAATAATTCCACACTTTAACATTTTTACTATTTTATTCTATTGTTTTCTGAAAAACTGTTGTCTAGTGAAGCAATTTTTCTTATTTAATTTGAATATGAAATGCGATGTGTCAGAGTGGAAATGTCAAGAAGAACAGTGTAGGAAAAAATGATTGATGGATGAACACCATTGCGTGCATTTCTAAAATGATGCTAATTTTCTGTTTGTAACAATGTTTCTAATAGAGATTTGAGATATTTGATATAGATAATGATATTTGATATAGATAATGGTATTTGATAATGATATAGATATTTGATAATGATATAGATATTTGATAATGATATAGATATTTGATAATGATATAGATATTTGATTTGAGATAATAGATATTTGAGAGAAATTAACATTAAAAGAAAAAATGAAATTCAATGAAATATTTATCATGTGTCTTTGTACAATTGCTACAAATCCCTTAGCAACACTGCTATTGTATAGCTCGACATTTTTTTATGTCAGGAATTGATGGGCGTGTAAATACAGTCAATATTTGTAATGAAATAATTATCGATTCTCGTGTATTAACTCAAATAGAGTTTTGGACCTAATAATTTGTTAACATTGCTAATGATAAAACTATTTGCTATTGTTTTATTGCTAATGATAAATGCTAATAATGATATATTGTTTTATTGCAAATGATAAAACAATAGTTGGTATCTATGATAAAAGGGAAGAATTCAACTTTAAAATAACAAAACTTTGCAATTATCATTCCAATCTAAACTCAAAATTTTCAAAAATCTAATTTTCTCACAATTGAACAGGATCAAATGGGTATGTAATAATAAAGATTCCTATATTGAAGTATCAAATAACCTCATTAAAAATTTAATTAATAATGAATTTCCCAGAAACTACTGTAATGTCAACTTTTTGATTAGACAAGGTATGATTTGGGATTAATCCTTTACCTAATTTAAAAATAGAACTTTCCTTGCATATTAGATCACTCAATAGATGGCGCTGGGATCCTACAATTATTTTTTACCTTAAATACGTTAGCTTATCAGTGTTAAAAGCGGGAATCACAATCGATAGTTTAAAATTTCTTTGCCTACTGCTGGTATGTGCTTTCCTTTTTGTTTCATTATTGATTTGAGTGTTATTTATGGTATTTTTGTTATTATTGTTATTGTTTTTTGCTTATTAGTGGATGTATTCTTCTAATTTATTGTTTTGTATTTTCGTTTCTGTTAAAATGGTATATCTCTTGGGCCTAATTTCAGGGGATTTTCGGGTCACGAGGAATCATTGTTAGACTATCTAGTCTGTATTTCTTCACAGAAAAAATCCCTTTTTTGAATCCCTGCCTGAGGGTGACCCTTGAAAAAGTCTTCAGGCCGGATTCTTTTTTATTTGGTTTAATTTGATTTTCTTATTAACTTGATTTTTATTACTTTTGTGTGTATATATATATATATATAATGATAATTTTTTTAAACTTCCATTTACAATTTTTCTAGCTGGCAAACAAACCGATTTTGAGATGGAAAAAAAAAACAAAAAAAAACATCGTTTTTCTAAATATCAACGCGTGCGTAATCTAATAGTCTCATGATTGTTTCAAACCGGTTTAAACTGGTTAATGATTTAAATTAATTAAGACAATTCGTAAGAATTCAGAGAATGTATAATTTGGAAATTAAGTTGTAACTTTAATCGGCTATAAATCGCCAAATGAGACAACCTTCTGCATTATTTTCTAATAACCCTATTTTAATTAGTTGAAATTTTCCCTGAAACAACAATCTTTATCAATTAAACAAACAATATTTTAATTTATTTGGTTTATTTTTAAAAAACGTTGCGCGAGTTAGGCAATAACATTCTGATTTCCAAGGGAAATACTACATTAGCAGAAGATAGATAATGGAAAAACTATACTGTGAAAGCCGACTCCAAAATAAAACTGCATTAGTAGACAATAGATATTTCAAAAGCTATAGTGTGAAAGCTGACTCCAAAATAAAAAAAAAAGTATAAATAGCCAATTTATTGCCTTCACATTTTGAGGCTTCAACAATTTGTTGCCTTCACATTTTGAGGCTCCAAAACCTCAAGCGAAAACAATATCATGTTCTCACATGATAATATGATTTTAAGTAAAAAAAAGATGACATTTTTGAATAAGTTCATCTGTCCTAATTATAACATAGATAGGTGAAAAATACCCAAGTACAGCTCTCCAAAGAAACGACAATAGAAAAACCGTTTAAAAAATTTGATACGCAATTCTTTAATTATAAAATGAATTTAAATTAATAAAGAATAATAAAATTTATATGATTAAAATGTGACAATAACCATAAGATAAGAATATATAAAACAATAAATTAAACTGTTTCTTAAAGCATTTTAATCAATAATAATTAAGGACAATGTAAAAAAGATTTATCATAATTAACTTATCTATAAAATAGTAGAAATTTGTTTATCACATTTTATTCGATAACCCAAAATATCTTTTAATTTTCTTATCTTTCATTTTCGCGGCATTTAGTGAAAAATGTAAAAGAGAATATTTAAGTGCTAGAATTACTGATATTTCAGCTAAAACGCAAATGAGTCTTTCATCTATAAAAAAATCAACAACTGGAAAAAAATTCCAAAAAGTGATATGAATCAAACGATTTGTCTAGTTTTTCACTGGGTTGTTATTTTCTTCGTCGTCTTTTAGAATCGTATTCTTAAAATTTTTTTTTATGATGATACAATTTATTGCAAATTTTTAATAGTAACATATTAATTGCTATTAATAATCAGTATATAATTAGTAATAACAATATACTATTAGTGTAAATAGTAATATTCTATTAGTGGTAAAATATATTGACTTTTTTAATTGATATGTCCATTCCTTTTACAAATTCATCTACATACAACTATAACCCATATTGCACAAAATGTTATTTCGTTTTAAATATAAATTATCTGAGTATAAACAGTAAAATGCTTCGATATAAACAATTAAGAAAAACATGTGTATCGGAAATTATCACACAAAAAAGGTTTAAGTTATGTTAGTTCACTAAGATGCTTTTCTAAAAGAAAAAAAAAAGTAAAACATGCACATTGCGCTTTTCCAAAAAAATTTTGAATTTATTAAATATTGTTGATATAATTAAGTACAAAAGGAATTTTATCCTTCACATTTAGAATAAATAGTCAACGAAATCTACTAACAGATAACGTTAGATGGAATTAACACACATGGAAAAATTATGTTTAAGAAATAACTAGGAACTTTTTTTCTTTCATTTGAAACATTATGAAAAACATGTTTAAGAAATAACAAGGATCTTTTTTTCTTTTGATGTAAAGGAAGAAAAAATTTGGAAATATTTTGAAAAACATGTTTAAGAAATCATTAGGAATGCTTTTTTTTTCCAATTGAGGGCATTAGGAAAAAATGGTTTGAAATATTTCAAAAAACATATTTAAGAAATAACTAGGAACTTTTTTCAATTGATGGCATTGGAAAAATATGGTTTGAAACATCTTGAAAAACATTTTTAGCGAACAACTAAAAACTTTTTTCATTTGATGGTATAGGGAATAAAATGGTTTGAAACATTTTGAAAAAATATGTTTATAAAATAATTAGGAACCTTTTTTCTATTGATGGCATAGGAAAAGAATTATTTGAAACTTTTGGAAAAAACACGTTTAAGAAATAACTAACAGCCTTTTTTTTTTATCTATTGACGGCATAGGAAAAAATAGTTGAGACATTTTGAAAACGTTTTAGAGGAATATTACTTTTAGCGTTGTATTTTTAGTTAGTACCATTAATCTATTTACCTTGTTGCAGTGTTTGCGAAGCATATAACAGCAGCCATTACCTCTTTTATATAGAGAGAAATATTGCATTTCACGATCAGCAAAATGTTTCATCGCCACAGACATTAAAGAAATTTGTTAACACTAAGACTGTGTTTAAACATAAAACAAGGAATTCGATATATTTTTCAAAACTTATTTCAGAAGTTATATGTATGCTAAGAATAAATTTTGTCACCATTAAACTAATTATTGGTTTCGCAAAGTTTAGTAATTTGTAAGTGAGAGTTCCGATCGTCTCCTTGGTTACTTCAGATATTTTATACCTAAAAATATTTTCAAATGAATAATTAGTAGATCAGAAATCATTGGATCGATTAGTTTATATTCTCAATGTATCAATACTTTTTCAAGAAAAAAAAATTGCAAAAAATCAAACATTCAGAACAGCTATTTAATAGATCAAAATATGTGACAACAATTGAGCAGTCATATAGCTTTAAGACAACTATGTACTTCATAATTTTTTTCGCTTGAATATTTAAATTTAACTGATCTGTATTCAGCTTCAGTATTGGTATCTCAAACCAAACAACGAATATTTAAATCGCTATCGGAATTTTCAAAATGTCAAATGCTATTTTTTAATGAATACATTATATGATTGTAAATAATAAAGAATTAAGCCTGAATATAAAAAATAAAGTAAAATGAGTTTAGCTACATTTACGATGAAAATTAGCTAACAAAAACATTCGGTTATGTTTATTCATGAAGATGTTTTTCTAAAAGCGAAAACTTAAATCACGCACATTGCGCTTTTGTGCTGAAAGGGGCATATTTTCGAATGACGTCACTGTTATGTTTAACCTTTTTTCAAAAAAGTTTAATTTAGGATGTTCTCATCGTTACTATGGTTGCTCACCATTATTTAGGAAACAATGTATAGTGGAAACTTGTGTAAGACATGCGGGATGGTATTGATTGGCGAAGTTACCGGCTTCAAATTGGCGAAGATACCGGTTTGAAACTGAGCGCTTTCTTTTAAATGTGAATTTATAGTCGTAGCATGTGCACCTTTCGTGAAGCTGGAAAACTATTTTTCATTAGTTTAATGTACTATATATTTAATTATGGCGTGACTTCAACGACATCAGGTTTTCGGTAAGTTGAGAAATTTTATTCATTCGTTTTAAAATTAGGACATATTTAAAGAGAAAAAAATCATGAACACCGACTTTCTAAAAAAAAAGTATTTTGGAATTTCTCTTTCTTATATAATCTTTGGCTAATTGTGTGTGTGTGTATATATATTTATAGGTTTTTTTTCCAAAAGAAATTTTCAAAAATATGTATCAAATATTTTATACATATTAATATTTTTATATAAATTTTATATAAAATATTTTGCGACTCATATCATTAAATTTCTTAGAAAACAGTCAAAATATTTTTCGATGGTGTTTTCTTCTAAAAAAATAACATTTTTTTTTCTAAAACTTTCCAAGATTTTCTCCGTTTTATTTATGCTAAACAAACATTATAATAAAATTTCATTTTACTTACTATATTATTTAATCATTTATTACATTAATTAAGACGATTTAAGCAAAATCTATAGTTAATATTGATAACTTTCACGTATCTTCCGTTTTCCAAAAATAATAAATAATAGAAAAAAGGTTAAAATTTAGAAAATCAAAGGGGATTTCTCATTTAAATGGTCTGAAGATTTTTTTTTTTTTTGGAGAAATATAAAAGAAACTGCATTCTTTTTTTGCACAGATGAGATTTCATACAGATTTTAAAATAATTGAAATCTCTACAACTAGATATTCTTTTGTAAAAAATGATTGCAAAAGCTTTGATTTTCTTTTAATCAATTTGGAAGAATTTATAAGAACTATTAACTAATTTTTGTAAAGGAACCAAAAATAAATTTCAATATCAAAGACAAAAATATAAATAATAGTTAATTTTTAAGAATCTTTTTTGATTCTTAATTGAAATTCTTAAGACAATTTTAAATTAAGCTGCTGGACCTACAGTATTTTACGGCTCATAAATATTTTTTTAAACTATTATATAAGGAAAATAGAAAATAACTCTTAATTATTCTACTGAAAATTTTGATATTTTAATTTTATAGCAAAATAAATGACAGTTAATGAAGGATAATTATGACTTCTAAAGTTTCGGAAAGCTTCCTTAAAATGCTACTGAGCATTTAAAAAACTAATTTTTGGAATCAGGAAAAAAAGAAAAGCTTTCACAGAATTCTCACATTTTTAAAGTTGTATCGAAATGCCTTACAAAAATTTTTGTATTTCTAGTGGCATTACTTATTAGCCATTATTTGTTTACCATTATAGTTGCTTATGTTTACCATTATAGTTGCTTATTTATTGTTGAGCACTATATATATATGTTTAGTTCAAAATACTTAATGACCTTAAAATTCTATAATGAAAAAAATCAGCTAATAAGTAAAATTACAATTTTTTTGGGAGTTGTATTTTGCTTTAACTAAATTTTTCTTAATAAGTTGAATATGTGTGTGTGTGTGTGTGTGTGTGTGTGTGTGTGTGTGTGTGTGTGTGTGTGTGTGTGTGTGTGTGTGTGTGTGTGTGTGTGTGTGTGTGTGTGTGTGTGTGAACCTGTATATGGGTTCGCTCCCTTCCTGCAGATCAAACCATTTATATAGAGCCCCCAAATTTTGAATATAATTTTTAATTGAGATTTATATTAATAAAAAATGAAGCGAATTTCTGCCATTTTTCCGAGATAAATTCGAAATTATTGCATACAAAATATATTTTCTAAATCCTCTTAAAATTACAAAATTGCCTTTTTGTTAGAAATATTTTGTTGTAAAATGCTTTTCAATTTTTAATCAATTTAAAAGATATTTTAAGAGTATTTTACAACAATATATTTCATTTTTGAAGTGAAATTCAAATCGTTTTCATTTTTGATATTAACTGTCTGGAATTTTTTCGCAATACTATTCAGTCTGGTGTTTTTCTCTGTATTGATGTTCAAGATATGAAGATTTGACTTATTTTTCCATATTGAATAAATTTTAAGGATAAGGTTTTCTTTCAATAACATTTTTTAAATTCAATTTCACTTGCAATTAAGGTTCAACTTTAGAATCAAGCTATGGGGAAACTTTTTTTAAAAGCATGACCATTTTTGAATACTGCTACTTTTCCTGTGTTATAATAAGAGGTATAAAGATATGCACAGAGCATTAGGGGAAGGTATATTACAAAGAATAGAATGATGTAAGGCTTCTAAAATAGTAAGAATGATATATCCATCAAAATTTGAAGATTGAAAATATTTGGCTGAAGGAGTTATTTAATCTTAGCTACACAAAATATTTAATTGAAGTTTTCAGCCGCCATTAACAGGTCGCCAAATGCAACTAATTTTTAATAATTTATTGATACTTTTTTAAAAAAATCATTTGTTTTTGTTTTGAAAGAAAAGATTTTAAAAAATAAATTTTAATCATAATTAGTCTTTAAAAATCCTTTAATCTTCGTTAAAATTATATTAAATCTTTTAATTATTTAAATATGCAAAATACGTAAAAAATTTAAGTTTTGTCATAAAAAATTTTGTGCAATTTTTGAAATATGAATAACTAGGTACTTCTAAATATTTGTAATAATATTAGTTCTAAATATTAAATTCTAAAATTAAATTCTTGTAGCAAAAAAAAGGGCTGTCTTTTGACTTCAATGATTAATAACCCCACCCCTTTGATGATCAGTTGATTCGCTGGTATTAAAATTTGCTAAAAATTTTAATACCAGCGAATAATAAATATGCTGCAAATAAATATGCTGTGTAACTTGGTCACAATCGCTTCCGGTAAAATATTTTTAAATTTTGATTGACAAATAACATACTATTTTAGAAACTTTATACCATTCTGTTAGTTGTACATTTCCATAGTTTTCTATCTATATCTTTGAACATACTTTTATATAACAGAAAAGAACAGTAATATTTAAGAATGGGCTAACTTTAAAAAGTTTTCATTATTGTCTAATTCTGAAGCTAAAACCTTACTTGTAAGTACAACAACATTTCAAAGATTTTATTAAAAGCATACAAAAGTAATATAACATGTAAAAACAAGCCGTGTCTTCTCATTTTAATCATTAACAGCAATAGAGTAAACGTCAGATTTTTATGTCAAAATATTGGTGATAACAATGAAAGCGATTGAGTTTCAATTCAACTATAAAATATATCTGTGTAAAATGCATTAAGAATATTTTTAAAATTAAACTGAAAAAAATCATAAGGCAAAAGAATTAACGCATTAATTAAAAATTAAATTAATTAAACATCAAAATTTCGCGTGACTTTTAATTAAAATTCGAATGAAAACTTTCAATTAATTATTTAATTCGTCCGAAATGCAAAGTTATACTCTTCGAAGTATGTAAGTATTTGCCAAATTTGGTAGCTCAAGATTAGCTGACGCTTTTCTAGGGCACACACACACGCGCGCGCGCGCATGTATACATTTTAAATTTTAATAGAAAATGTAATGTTAAGTCAAAAAATAATGAAGAAATCAAATGTACACTCTAAAATATTGTTCCAATGAATTTAGTCCTAAGTTTGATACCAAAAGATAATCCTGACAAAGATTGCATACCAAACTGCGTTTATGTGCTGTGTTCATTTTCACATACCCATACTGACAAAAAGATGCCAAGTATGATATCAGAAATAGCTTATTTTTTGGACCCAGGGAGATTTAAAACATCGATATTTATCAAATACCTTATACTGAATTATTTAAAAATAATAATAATTTGAATTCACAATTATTTCCCAAATAATTCTTGTCAGAAGCTTATTTATAAAAAAACAACTAAGTTTAAACAAAACTAATTTTTAAAAGTGTCGAAAATTTTTTCTGAGTAATTGGAATTACTTGTTTTTTTGTTAAGTATTATGAAATATTTTTATTATTGTGTTGCAGTATTCAACAACATGCAATTTCCTTCTCAATAACACAGATGCATTCTATAATAACACACACACACACAGACACACACACACACACACACACACACACACACACACACACACACACATATATATATATTTAAAAAATATAAGTTCTTACGCTTCAAAAGTATGGATATTGAAAAATGTTTCTGCACTACCAATTTATTAATAAAAAATAAATATTTGTAACAGGCCATTTCAATTGCATTTATTTATTTTCTATTATTTATTATTTTCTTAATAAAACTGAATTGCTTTTGCGACTTTTATTAACTTTCCAATAATTATTTTTTTGACTAATGTTATGAAGAATTTAAAGAACATAAAAAAGACTTAAAAGTTATTTGAGTTTGTCATGCCCTTAAATGTTATTTTTAAAAATATTTCTTAATATACTTATTTTAAACAATTTTTCTATCACTTTATTGTTAAAAGCAATGAGGTAATAAATAAAAATTAACTGTTGATGATTGATGATAACTGACTGATTATCTTAAAACCTCAGGTAATCAGAGCTGGGTAGTTAACACTTTATCATAAATTATTTTAAATATTTGCAGCTGTAAAAGTCTATCTTTCACATGGATATATATTTGCCTTTCTTTTAAAAATTTTAATTCAAGTTGAATCATTTCATGTTATTGAAAAAAAGATTTTGTAGTTGATTTTTTTGCTCACTTCTTGGTTTGTCATTTCTAAAATGTTGTTTATTTGTGCAATCTCTATGATAATATAATTTATTAATATTTTATAACTTAATTATCAGTTAATCATTATTTAATATCAATTTACTTTTGTATTAGTGGCGCCACTTAATAGAGAATTACTAAAGAATTGATCACAAGACCAAAAAAAATTTCACCAAAAAGATGCTCGAATTTTTTTTAAAAAATCCCTTTTTATATACAGATAAAAGATGAAACGGCTTCTAATTAAATTTATTCGTATTTCAGCTCAGAAGGGCAGGATTGCATTGACATTTTACCAATAAATTACAGAAAACTTGATATTCCTAAGGCTCCAGGTATGTAATGATTCCTTAATTATTATAAGGTTACATACAAGTCCATAATATATATGCTACCTTAATTATTTAAGTAATAAGCATATTATGGAAATTGGGCCTAGATTTGTTATACCTAGGCTTGACTAGATGTGTTATACCAAGTGGGGATAAAAATTGGCATTATAGAGGGCTTTGTCTGCTTTGTTATATCCTTTCGTAATGCCATCAGAAAGTTATGTGACAAACAATGAACCAGGTTGAAATTAAGTTTAGGATTCTCGATTGCTAATATTTATTTATTTTCCTACAGAAGACAGCTTTCTTCATTAAAGCTACGCAAGAGATTTTATGCACAATTTTTCAAATTTGAATCAGGGGCAGACGATGCCGAATATACTTAAATCAACCCTCAACTCTTAGTATCGCAAAATATTGTAAAAACCTTTGATGTCAAAATTTATATTCCTAAATTAAATTTTCGCTTAAATCAGTTACAGTCAGTGATCCACCAACACGTAATCTGCTGCTTTACCGTGTGATAACTGAGAAATGTAAATCAATAGAAAATGTCTAAAAAATCATCTTTTCAGCAAAAATTAGCTTGAATTTTGAGCAAAATATAGAAAATATTATCATTTCAGTTTAAAATTTACTTGATATAAACATATTTTATTTTAGAAACAAGGTTTAGATTAAATGGCATAAGTTGAGAGTATTTATTCGGTATTTGGCCAAATTTGCCTTTATGGATGAAATTTTAACAACATAACTATTAATTAAATATCAAATAGTAAAAGCAGTGTAAAATAATGCTTTACACTTTATATTATCTTAAATTTAAGTAAAAAATGATTCTGAAAAAGTCATAACTTAATCGTTTGAATGTAAAAATGTAAATCGAGAAATATAAGTTCAAAACTTAATATGACATTTTGGTGTCTAGTACATTTAGATGAAACTTAATTCATTAGTGATTGATTAGTTACATAATAAGATCTAAAAGACGGATATTTGAAGATTAATGATGATTAAGTATAATTGATCTAGAATCGATTTTTATGCAAACTGATTGCAGTCAAATCCATAGCCACTAATATAACTAAGCCTACTGAATAAAAGAAATATTTAATTATATTTGTATAATGAAACATAAATATCTATTTTCATTAAAAAGTAAAGGAAAAAAGTTTTCTACTTTTTTGTACTCCTGCATAATAAAACATTTTTTTTTGAAATTATCTTTTTAATATAGTTTAAAAATCAATTTTATTTTTTAAACTATTTTTCTTTGGTAGATTGATTCAAAATTTTGTTATATCTTTATACTCTATAAACACAAAATGCCCAACAATATTGTTACGTTTTTTTTTAAGATATGAATTCCGAACATCGAAAAATATCATAGAGATATTATATAGCATCTTGTGATTATAATGCAAATATTATTTTAATAGTATGTGCTAAAATGCATCTATCTGGCCTGCTAGTTTTGAATCATTGCTTACAAGAACACATGATTAGACATGCCGACTGATACAAAGTCCACTTTTTGACTTATCTACACTGAAAACTTTTTTAGATCTATAATTCTGATGATAACAATATATAAGCCAAAAGTTAAGGTATAATGTAATATTAAAATTTGACAGATTTTATGTGCTTTTTTTTTTCCTAAGATGACGCTACAATAATCTTTAATACTTTTATTATAAAGATGTCTGGAAGCTTTTTACATAAGAATGTGAAAATGTAACTCGAAAGATTAATTTCAAAAATTAATATGACATTTTGGCATATAGAACTTTTAGATAAAACTTAAGTGATTGATTGGTTACGTAGTAAGATCTAAAAGACAGCCTAAGATATGTGGTTTCAGCGGATAATATAATTACACAGATAGCGAAAATTTCTAAATATTTATTCGTGGAAACTTTGAAAAACTTCAGTACTTTCCCCATGATGATATCCTGTCGTGTTCTTATCCATTCAACATTTCCATGAATACTATCTATTTTTACCTTTAGGCGTATTTGAAATTACAAGTATATGAAGCTCAATTACATATTGAAAACCTCTTACGAGATCATATTTCATATAGTTTAGTTATAATAATGTCTACAAATAAATTATACTTATGTCCTTTATGAGCAAAACGAGAACTATTTCAGAACGGTTCATTGTTTCATTTAAATTTGAAGTATAGTAAAAGAAGATGATATCTGAACTCCAAACTTTCGCGGCATGCCAGAAAGAATGGAATGTTTGACAATGACTGAACATTGACATTCATTTAACATACATCGGCCCACCTGTCATGTGGATCTTTGGTAAAATCTGGTTTTGAATCTGGGGCCTTTCGGTCTCGAAACTGAATCCTTACAAAAGATGTCACTGCATCCAAAATCAAGATATTGAAGATATATTGGGAAAAAAGCAAAGAACAAATCCAAATACGAATTCGTAATAATGGCCTTCTTTTGACTGATGTTATTCTCAGCAATTAAATATTTTATGATTTGAAAAAAAAGATTTATTCTTTATTTTAATAATAATAAATATTATTTTTTTTTAAAAAAATCATTGATGAAGTCCTTTATTAAAGATATATGCTACCAAATTTTGAGATTTATTAATATCTATATTTTAGATGAAAATACATTTTTTTTCCTACAAAATGTAAAAATTGAAGCGAATATTACTTATAATTTACAGTTTTTAACAATATCAAACTATCATTTCCAAATTCATTTAATATAAATAAAATCTTTACCGACTTTTTTTTTTGCCATAAGGGAAAATATGCATTCTTATAAGGAATTTCTTTTCCATCGAATAATAATTCGAAACATACAATAATTAAAAAGTGATAAATCGTACTAAAAATGATAAGTTCAGAAAATGGAATGTCTTAAAATATTAATCTATTTCTTTGCATTCATTTTCATGTTCTAAAACAATCCAAATTTTTTTCTGTTATTTCCTAATTTAACTTACTGTTTTGTTTGTAATAGGAGGACCACTACAAATTTATTTTGAATTTTATATCAGCACCATAGACGAAATCAATGAGTCCGATATGGTATAGTATACAATTTTATTTACTATTTCTATCTTCTGTAAAAGAAATAAAATAACAGCTTTATCAAAAATCAAATTAAAATATCACTAATTCTAATTTTTGATAATCTAAGTTAAATATATTTCTTTGTAAAAAGTCCTTGATAGAATCAATTGATTAAAGAATTACATCAAATATTTACAAATATGGTAAACGTAATATAATTTTTAATTTTCTTTTTTGAGCTAAAATAATAGCAAAAAGTTACAACGAAAGTCTCCATCTTAATAAAGAACAATATATTATGTATTAACTACGAAATCAATTTTTGATACATATTTTTACATTAATTTTAAATTATTTTAAAGATTTTTCACAAACGATGAAATATTTAAAAAATAAATATAACTCATGGAATATATAAGCAACATAATAAACGCATGTTTACATTCTTGCTTTTTTATTTTTGAAATCTTTAGTAACATTCAAATAAGCAAGAAAGTTTGAGCAACAATCCAAATCTCGCCTCATCATTGTCAACGCAAAACATTCAAAAAATAAATCTTACACTATATATAATTTTTTTATATGCCGCATATTCCTTTGCTGATAGATTGAACAAACGAGTAGTTAACTTAGAAGGTGATGCCCTATACATGTCCTAAGTGAGTGATTTAATAAATAAAAGACACTTCGCATTTTATTGAAGGTAAACAATTTAAAATCGCATTAATAAAAGCAAGGTTAAAAAATGCTGAATTTAGATTTAAATTAATATTTATAAAAGGCAAAAGTAAAAAAAAAAAAACTTTCGTCAAAAATTTAATGGTAAAACTAGATGTACATAATAACTAATAAATTAACAAGTAATATAATTTTTTTAAAGTCAATTCCTACTTAGGTCAACAAAGAAATTTTTTATTTTAGTTACTTTTTATTAAATAATTACAATTAATTCAATTTTTTTTGTTTAGTTTATTGTTTTTATTCAATTTTTTTCTCCCCTATAAAACTAAAATTAATTAATTAAATTTAATCAATGAATTAATATTTGAAAAAACTGTATTAACATCAAGTGTCATTCACTAAAAGTTTAAAAAATGTATTTGAACTTGAGTGGATGAATAAAAAGTATTTTATTAACGATAGAAAATTTGAATAAGATCTATAAATATATATAGGGAGAATGTGAACTAATAGAGGAATTGAAAAATGTTTTGCCATACTGAACGTGAGTTCATACTATTATATTCATAGGTTTGGAAGATTCTTTTTTCTGAACTTAAAACGTGAACTCAACAATAAAACGTTTTATAAGATTTTCTTTGTTGATATCAACAATTCTTCTCTGAAGTTATATTCAGGTACAATATGTTAAATGCTCCCTTGATTTCAAATTAAATTTAAAATAGCAGTGAAACCATGTATCTTATTTACTATCAATTCAACATCAAACGTAAAACATGCCAACTTTGACGTTTCATTTCAGGATTTTGAACTTAAAGGGTTTGTTACAGCTAAATGGACAGATAACCGCGTTAACTGCAGTAATATGTGTCCTGTGAGTAATTACATATGCTCCAAATATCTGTGGACGCCCAACATAGTTTTCGATGAGGCGAAAAAGGTCCAGCCTTTTCCCGAACGTGAAATTATCTTCATCGTGAGACCTCCGACAGCAGTTTCTTACACGGTGAGGTACGTTTTCTCACTTATTAATTAAGCGTTTCCATAGTCTCTTTTCTGCTTCTTTGTCACTCCAATTATTTGTTTACTTTATCTCGTCGACTCAGTCAATGTAAAATGGTATAAGAAGCATGAAAGCCATCGATGAAAGTCCACAAGAACATAAATTAATCCAAAGTTTTGAAAAATAGAAAATGGAACTCGGATCAAAGCAAAGAGCACAAACAGAGAAAATAAATACGTAGACTGTTCGATAAAGAATAATCATAAATTGGTAAAAAAAAAATTATTACTATTTCTACTACATTTATTCCACAAGTTTCCAGTCTTCAAATATATCCCGGAAACCCTTTATTGACAGACACTTAAGACGATCCCATCCACTTTGCGACATCCTTTCTTTTAACTCTTTCATAGCACCTCAGAAAATTCTTATCTTCGTTAGGAAGTTTTTGGAGCTCTTAATAATTTATCTTCTAAAAAAATTTCTAATTGTTCATGGAAATTATTCCAATTAGATTAACCCTATTATTTTTTCTGTGCAATATTTTAATACTCCTCCCATTTTAATTCTAATATATCCTTAAGCCTCTTCAAGTACCTAATTTTTATAATTGCTTGGTTCATTATAATGTTCATTCATCCAGTTATATTGTACTACATATATTTTTCATTCTAGTTTTCAACATTTTTTTATTATGTTATACAAAACTCCCGGGGGGCACCTCGGAAAGAGGATGAGATGCTTCCGCTATGGTGGTTGGATCTCGCTACCCTGGAGGGTACATAAAAAGGTAGGAGATCTGGTTCCACCCATCGATGACGGGACGTACTTCCTTCGGGAAGGGTTGTACCGTGGCTGGTGATGGCCCTTAGAACTCAACCACAGTTCTCGCCAGTGTTGCTGTTGCGGCGGTCCGGCCATTCAGTTTTCTTTATCCGTATGCTTTCGGGCGGGTCGGAGAGTCAGTGATATGACTTATTATGTTATACAGTTCCTTCCGGTGGGCCTGAGTAGCCAGTTTGTGGTTATTATGTAATGCGTATTCTTATTTTGCCATTTATATACTTCTTTCCAATTGATTACAGTGTAATTTTTTCTCTTCATTTTTTTTTATTTTTAATGAAGTCCACCTACATCTATATCAAACCGAAAAGTAGCCACATGAGCTCAAGAATTGGAGGTGTGGTGTGGTGTTAAGTTAAGACAGGCCTTTAAAAATCCCCCTGTACAGTATTTACGATTCCCGTGAAGATGGCAAACGCTTACTAGGAGGTGATTCTTCAAATTCGTGAGAAAAAAAAATCTCATGTGCTAAATCATGGTTATAAGGAGGAATGAGGAGCAATTGTCACGTTTAATTTTGAAACATAATAATGAAAAATCGCTTAATCCACACTGTACAATCACGTGCCATGCACAGTTTTTCTCCAAGCAATATGTGAGTGATACCCAATGAAATGATATGTCTTTCTGATAGGTTTCATAATGTGACCCGGCCATCTCCTTTCACTATCACAGCACCTATTGTATAGAGCAGTCATCACTGAACACAGTTTCGCTAGAGCAATTACTAGAGCCAGGTTCGCCTTCCATTGAAATCATTATCTTTCTATATCTTATCAGTTATCAAAGAATAGAGTTTCTATAAGCACTCTGTAGCATTATCTAGGCTTCAGATGTGATTTTTTTTAATGACAAAAACAAAATTTCAAAGTGTTTGTTGTGTATCATATCCATCCTTGTCGTAGGTGAAAGTTGAAGAATGTTTTTGGAAGATAGCCAAGCACACAATAATAACATCATAACAGAGAAGCATGCACCATCCACTTTTCACTTATTTTACATTTAGTATTAAATTAATTTAATTTTTTATTCTTTTACAACCTTTAAAAATTATGATCATTTTTAATGAATATTCCTTGCAGTACAGATTGACCGATAAAGGAGAACTAACAAAAGATATATATTATCCTTGAAAATCAAATCTAATCAAATCCTTAAGTCCATAATATGAATGATTACATATTTTTCCTGAAGTTTTCTAATATCCTGCCATTCAAAGTAATGACTATATCTATTATAAAATATTTATAAATTAATTATTTTTATCATTAGTTGGTTTAATTAAAAGATAATAAACTACTTATCTATACTCAAAATAATAATGATCCAAGTAAGTGTTGATATTATATAAACCCATCAAAGTAGAATAAATAAAATAATAAATTTGAGAAAAAAAAAACTTTTTATCAGTATATTAAAAATGAAAAAGAAATTATTTTACTAAAAATTATAAAAATTGTGAAACGGAGATATAAATGTTCTAATCGAATGGCAATCATATATCTAATATATTTTCATTTTACATAATGAATGTAAGGATTTTTTTTGTTTCATATGATATTATTCACTCTATGCCTTTATATTTTTTTCTTATTGTTTATTACTCGTCTTTGGTGATCAGCTAGTTCACTTGTATTAATGGTCATTAAAGTTTTTAATTAAATATTTTATGTAACTTGGTCTTAATAGCTTCTTCAGCAAAATATTTTTAAACTCCAAATTTTAACAGATAAAGGTAAACGGATACAAGAATTTTAGAAAAAGAAAATGGGATCAAGAATGATTAGCGCATAAATGGATACAAGAATTTTCATTAATGAGGCATACAGCCATCTTTGGCAAGTAATACAGCTTGGGTTCGAACCATACAATTACTAAACAGCGTTTAGAAGAATATTGTACCATTCTTTATGGAGATATCATGAAAGTCTCGGGAGAGATGCAGATGGAAGATATCGATTATGGATAGAACACTCTAAAACAAGCCATAATTGTTCGATTATATTGAGGTCGGGGAATTGTGCAGGGCAGGAGAGATGTTTTACCATCAAACCACGATTGTAAAGTCCCACTGCATATTATCCTGGAAAACATTATAATCTTGAAAAATTCCACCTCTAGGGAAAAATGTTTGCATCATAGAATGGATCTATCTTGTTAAAACTTCTCTTTACTTCTCCTGAGCTATCCTTGTTTTCATGGCTACGATTTGGCAAGTAGAAAACCCCGATGCGATAGATCCATCCCATGTCTGACAGCTGGAAGGATAAGTTATGATCAAACGCTTGTGCAGGTATCCTCCAAATGTGCCCTGTTGTGGGGAAAAGTGTGAAAGATGATTCGTCAAACCATATAACTGTCTTCAACTTATCAATCGACTAGGTTTTGTGGTTATGGTACCATTGTAGATGACGTTTGGCATTAATATCTGTGACAAATAACTTATGATTTGCTGCTCTGCCGTAAATATTATCTTTATGAAAATGCCTTGAAATTGTTGTCAGAGGAGAATACAGATACGGATTGAGTTCTGCCGTCACTTTGGTTGCTATTATTTTCTTTTTAGAAATTATAGTCCCTTTCAATGCCCGTCGGTCTTATTCACTCATCTTCTTCCGTCCACTATTTTGATTTACCGAGCATGTTTTGCTGCGCTGTGTACACTGTCATGACTTTAGATACCGCACCTCTAGAAATGTCTCAAAACTGGGATGTTTCGGTCACAGTTGTTTCAGCTAGTCAGGTACCAACAGTTTAGGGTTATTTGGAAGACTGTGCAGTCTGACATTCTGTGCTTTTGATAAAAACCCAAGACCTATATAATTTCACTAAAGTTTCTCATTCAACCACGATATATACTTTCTGTATTTAAAAGAAGCTGGTAGCTAGGATTATATTTTAATGCTTACTAATCCCATTCTTAAATGTTACCTTTATTCACAGACGACCACCAGGATATAATTTATACTATTTTAGAAGAACTATACGGTTCTTTTCGTTTTATTATGCATTTTGTTTATTTTTTTATCAGTTCTCCAAACATTCATAAAAAGCTGGATACATTTTGCTATTTATAGCCTAAAATAATGTAACAATTGATATTTTTCTTCATATCAAATATGAATAGTATATTTTAAATATAAATTAAAACTTTTAAAGAATTTTTCTTAGAATTTTAGTAAATATATTGCTTGCTACCTTGAAATCTGCTTTTCCAATAGTGATTCGTGTTAAGGTCAAAAGTTTAATAATAAGAAAATAAAATTTCCAGATTTTAATATTGACTTTGATCATAAATTTTATGTTCTTCCAAAAATGTTATGTTTTTATTTAATAATTCGAAGTACGTTTAATATCTGTTCAGAATTCTAACGTATGTTTGTATTCTTGGTTAAAAACACGTTAAATTTTTTTTTTAATTTATAAAATATAAAAAAAACAGTTATTCATACTACAAAAAAATTGCTTTCATTGATTTTTTTTAAAATTTTAAGACGAGATAAAAACCATTTTTATTGTAATAATTTTGGAACATTTTTTGCAGAAAAATACCAAAACGTTGCTTAAATTTTAATAAAAATTTCGAAAAAATACCTATCTGAAATCGATATTCCTCACTTTCTGTGTATATATACCAAGCGTTGTAACTTTATGTCGAAGGGTCTAGACTGTAGAGCCACAAAACACACATTTTCTTTTTTTAAATTAGTAATGACGTCTCATGCTTTTTCTTTTGATCTCCAGAATTTTAGCTAAAATGATCTTTTTATAATATAAATGGCATTTAAAGTATTGATAAAAGATATTTTAAAAAAATTTTATCTACATTAACTCTTTATTAATACATTCACCAAAAGAATATATTATTGTTTTGAGATATCTTAAAGCCGAATTTACAATTTCACGAAACACTCTCATTTTATCGAGAACTGAAAGCACTTATCTCGATGTTAAAAAGCCTTGCAAAAATTATAATTATTTTAATTTCATATAATACCAAAACTCAGGGCTTTTTGGAAGTTTACTTATATATTTTTATTACTATTCTAACAGGATAGTTTTTTTCGCATTTTTTTTTTCATATATCTCTCCCATTTCATAGAAAAAATTTGCGGAGTTCTATCAAATTTTAAGCGAAATCGATTCAGAGAAAGTCAACATGTCTGGCTATTTCAGCACAAATGATCTCGATAACTACAAAGCGTAAAGAGATAGATCGACAAAATCTATACTACTATTATAAATGTGAAAGTTTGGATGGATGGATGTTTGTTAGTCAATCACGTCAGAACGGAATTGGATAAAATTTAGCACAGAGGTAGATTATAGTCTGGAATAGGACATAGACTACAATTTTTCCGGTTAATTGAGTTTATAATTTTTTATTAACTAAAAACTAAATTTCTTGCCAAAATTCTGAGGCCAAATCCCGCCAAAAATGAATAAGGTTTCAGTTTTTTTCCCGACGCTAACGAGAGTAGGCTTAACGTGTTTTCGACCGAATATTTCAAACGATTCTATTTATTTTCTTAGTGTTTGATGCATTTAAAATTAAACATTGTTAATTAATAGATCTTTTGGATTCATTCTGAAGTACTTTTAAATTAAAACATGAATAAAGGAAATTGAAAATTACTAATCTGCATTATGTTACCCCAACTGGTGTAGAAAGTTTACGCATTTGCGTTACCCCAACGGGCGTTGAAAATTCACCCATGCGCAGTGTGTTCTGATTGATAACAACAATGTTTTTATTTTAATTAAAAGTTTAAAAATTATGTGTATTATACTGTTGTAGCTATCTCAATCTCGATCGATAAATAAAATAGACTTGACTTGATTTTAAAGAAACATGGACTTGATTTGCTGTTTTGTTTTATTTCAGGTATACTATGTAAATAAATTATTTTTAGGTTAGTTGAGTGTTTTTATAATTAAATTGTATTTATGTTAATTATATATTTTTCGTATATGTTTATAGTTTTAAATGCATTGTTTTTAGGTTAGTTTTAATTTTTTTAATTTGTTATTATTTGATAGTTTTTCGAAATGCTCAGAAAATGCAAATCTAATCTTTCGAAGCGAAGTAATAAAGCTCGGGCTATGAAAGTAGCTAGAAGACCTGTTTGCAATTTTAATGAGCACTTGCGGACTATCAAACCCCCTCTAGTTGTGGGATAAATACAAGGACGCTTTATCAGAAGATAACGTTCATAGGCTGGATGGCACTCAAATGACCTAATCATTAACGAAGCTTTGTTATTGATTGTGGATAAAATTATTTCCATATCTGGAAAATACCTCGCTGATTTCGGGGAATTATCAGGCGAATTTGTGAAGGAGCTAAATACGACACCGCGGTTTTAGAAACGTAGGTCAATGAAATGACACTACGATTATTTTCTAAGCAGCATCAAGTCTACGAAACGATTCTGAACCGAGTAAATAGTGGAGAGGAGGGATTTTTCTTCCTTGACGCACCAGGGGGTACGAGTAAGACGTTTGTGCTGAAACACCTGCTGGCTTAACTCCGCAAAGAACTCAATATAGCTCTGACTATAGCTTCCTCTGGCATTGCTGCAACTTTGGTTAACGGTGGCTGGACTGAACATTCCGTTTTCAAATTGCCGCTTAATCTTGCAAGCGAAGATACCCCAACATTCAACGTCTCCAAAAACAGCAGCCGGGGAGTCCTTTTGTAGCAGTGCAAGTTAATATGGAACGAGTGCACAATGGTGCATAAGCACGCATTAGAGGCGTTCAACTGCAGCCTGCAGAACATCCTCGGCAAAAAGGCGTGATGGGCGGCGTTGTCGTTTAGCTCGCAGGCGATTTTAGACAGACACTGCCGACTGCTGATCAGACCGTCAGTTCTCATACATACACATCAAAATTTCCACGCGAACGAAGTAGCGGGTAATAGCTAGTTTGACATATATTTAACATCCAAAACGTAAATTCTTAACAAATTTCGAAAGAAATCTGCCAAAGAGCTGACAGTTTTTCGGTCTGTACTTTCGTGTGCATGTAAGCTTAATAACCCATAAACATAATGACTTACACTGCCATGCCAGAAAAACTGGTATACTAATTTAATATCGTGTAGAACCCCTACAAACACGCAGAAGTTCCGCAACACGGCGTTGAATGGATTGAATTAATTTGTGAAGATATTCTGCAGACATTTGACACCATGATTCCTGCAGGGCAGTCCACAAAGCCCTGAGAATGCAAGGTGGGGGAGATTCCCTAAGGACAGCACGTTGCAAAACATCCCAGATGTGCTCGATAATGTTCATGTCAGGGGAATTAGATGGCTAAGAGAGGGAGCGAAATTCAGAACAGTGCTCCTCAAGCCCCTTGGTAACTACTGTAGATTTGTGGAGTGGCGCGTTATCTTCTATCGTCCGTCGGAATGCACACAGAGCACGAATGGATGAAGGTGGTCAGAAAGGATGTTAACGTACCACGGAGCTGTCAAGGTCGAGTCTAGACGTATCAATGGCCCCGTTTTATGCCAACTGCACACGCCCCATATCATCACGGAGCCTCCACCAGCTTGAACAATTTCTTGTAGGCATGTGAGATCCATGTATTCATCGGGTTTTCTCCACACCCATACTAGGCCATCCATCCGATACAATTGGAAACGTTACTCGTTGGACCAGACAGCGTTTTCCCAATCATTAAGAGTCCAATAATAAATCAAAAACAGAATGAGCATACAAATGAAGTTTGGAATGTTAATCTTACTACCGAAATGGTAAATTTCTATTTCATTTTGGACAAATCTCTTACGAGAGGCAATCTATCTGTGTGTTCATTTGTGAGCATATGTCCACGTTAACTCAAAAACACAATGATTTTTATGGATGGCATGTCAAGTGGTTTTATCATTAACACATTAGTTGCCTTTTCTTATGCCTGCGATTTGAATTTTTCATCTAATTAGATGACCCATTCATTGTTATTTCTTAGCATTAGTGGAGAAGGATCATTTAATTATATAGTAGGCGATTTTACTACTGTTGTTGTCATTTAATTATATAGTACAGGAGATTTGTACATCAGCCAATATGTAACAAATTGTACATCTTTTTCAAATTTTCATTTAAACCACAAAAGGTAGTATTGTCATTAATCTAATTCGAAATTAATTTGATAAAAATAAACGAGCTAAAAATTTTTTTAAGTAAAATTTACCCAAAATAAATTTTTGGTCCTATCTAATGTTATTTAACAAAAAAAAAAAAAAAAAAAGGAAATACGAGGCAAATTTGTATAAAAATTATACGAAATGTTTTTGTAACGTAGGCACGCGGATTATTATGCTTTTGAATGTAGATAAAGAGCTTATTTTCATTTAATTAAGCCAACTGATAATAAAAAGGACTAATTTATGAATACATATTAAAACAGAAATGGTGATTATTTAGAGGTTCACAGAATATTAGGAAATTTCAGGAAATCGGTTTTAGAACACACATTAATTAATTTCTTCTTTAATATTTGATTAATATTAAATAAATTAAATTTTAAAAAGGAATGAAATTTTTTAAAATAAATAAATTTTGTTTAAATATTATTAAAAATTTAATCATTCTAAAAATTATGTTTTTGTCTCGAAGCTTATTTTTGAATTTAAATATTTCATAAAATAGATAATTGAATTAATTTTTTAAAAAGTAAGACCTTTTTAAACATAAAAAAATTCATTTAATACTTTAAAAAATACTAAATATAGCAAATGCAAATTTAAATTTTTAAATTCTTTTACAATGGGGTTAAAAGATATTTCATTGTATCAATTTTTTTAATAGAAATCGCGTTGTAAGACAAATTTATTTACAAAAAAATTCCCATGAAAACAAATTACTTGTTTTGTGTGATTTCCTATAATGCGTGTTCGATTAAAGCGTGACTTTTTAATTATGTTGCATGAGAATGCACTGCATTCACGTGCGTATGATTCTTATTCCAAAGCTATTATTGATTATTGCATATTATATCGGTCGAAATTTTACTGCGGATATCATTCCTTTTGATTTGCGTGTCTTAACTCAAACAAATCAAATTGAGATTTTCAAATTTACTTTCAATATATAGGACGAATTATCTCAATCTCATCGTTGAACAAATATCTCTAATATAAATGCAAATTTGTCACTATGGTTACAAGTGACCTTTAACAACTTTGAATTGATAATATATATGTGGCATTACCTTCATTGTTGAATAAACCAAACTTTACTCCAAAATTGTTTATGGCGTTCTCCTACGAGTAATCGATATCATTGCATAAAATTCACTGTCTCGAATAATATCTATTTCTATCGAGACAAAAAAATTATAAGAAGTTGTCTTTGGTAAGTATCCCTTATAAAAATTTTCTATACACACTCAGTTGCTTATTCTGTACATGAGTCTCTCCTTTTCTGGTACATGAAGCATAGAACGAAAATTATAATCGACAAAAAATTTTACCATGTGATTTTGAAGAATAATGATTTAGATTTACATTTGTCTATAATATTGAAACTGTAATGGCTATGAGTCTGAAGATAAGTGATGATGTATTGTCTCGTCTCTCTATAAACACCATAATTTAAAAAAGAATGCTAGATGGGCAAAATTTTAGTATGCGATGTGCATATTAAAACTGTAGATTTCTACCAGATTCTAGAAGAAAGCTTGAGTAAAAAATTTATCGTCCCGTCCGCATAATTACAGACCCGTTAGCTCAAAAAAGCAATAGAAGCAAGTGGGAGTGACCCATAAAACTTTTTTAGTTTTCTCTCCAATAAAGGTTTTATCCCCTTCCTCCCACATTAATTTGTGAACCCTGGTTAGGATAAGTATACCTAGCATGACACTGACGAACAATAGTTGCAGAACATCGATCTCTAACTTGAATCTAGTAATTTTACTGAATCTATTGTCTGAATATGTATTTTGGTCGTCTTTTTACAGACGTATTGAATCCAAAATTTGGCACAGCACTATATTTGTAGTCACAAGTAAGGATACCGGATTTCATCGATTTACACTGAAGAGACAGAAAAATTGGTATAGCAGGTCGCATGCAAATAATGGAGGTGTTCTACCAATTAACGTAACGCGATGCATCGACAGTGCGTATATAAGACAATAGATGTCTTAGGAGACGATTACATCGATTCTTGCTGTTACAATGGTAGGTTTTCAAGATTTAAGTGATTTTTAACGGGAACTAATCGTTGGTGCGAAAGAGATGGGACACAACATTTCCGAAGTAGCGATGAAATTAGAATTTTCGCGTACATTCATTTCAAGGGTGTACCGCGAGTATCAGGTTTCCAGTGAAATTTCGAATCTCCAACAGCGGTGTGACCGGAAAAAGACCATGACAGAACGGGATCATCGACGACTGAAAAGAATCATTACACGAGATAGACGTTCAGCACTTTCTCAAATTCCTGCGGATTTGAATGCAGACCTATCAATAAGTGTCGGCGTACACACTGTGCAACGTATCCTAATTGATATGGGCTTTCGCAGCCGCAGACCATCTCGTGTACCATTGTTGACTCGGCGGCAAAAAGCTCTGCGTCTTTCCTGGGCTATTTTTGATTTATTACAAATAAATGTACAAGCAGGCACGCAAAATTTTAAAAACAAAGTTTTCGGATGCAGATTAGTAAAAATATGCAGACTCAATTTTGTTAAAAAAATTTTTACTCGATTTTTTTGACAATTACAGTACTTTCTTTTTTACGTATACAGGAATGCTAAGAATGCTACATTGCATTCTAATGAAGTCATTTTATGTTCCCATGATAAAGGCTTAGGTAATTTGTGTTCTCATGACAAAGGCTCAGGTAATTTATGCTCAGTTTGAAATTAGATATAGATGACAAGAACTGTTTGGCTCCTTATGTAGTTATAATGCCACTTGTTTTGAATTCAGTTCAGCGGCAAATAAGGAACAATAACCATGCAAGTGTCGTAAAACAAACGAAATTTGTGACAAATCTATCAATAATCAATATAAAAACAGTTTTCATCTTAATTTTTTTAAGTTTTTTGAGTGAAGCATGTCTTATTTGGCCTTTTTTTTTATTCTGTAGATACACATTTAAAGTAGGATGCAAGATGTATTTCGGAGATTATCCTTTCGATACTCAACGATGCATATTTTCAGTTCGACTCCGTAAGTATAGAAAATCATGCATAATATGTTTTTGAAATACCGGCCAATATAAATCTAATACCAAATATAAATACCAAACCAAATATAAATCTGAGTATTACCAATACCAAATATAAATTTGAGTGTCCGGTGAAATGTTCCAGAAACTGCCCGGATAACTAAAAAGCCAGATAGGCCGGAGTTCTATCAATTCATTTCTTTGCCCACCAATAAGAGAAGAAAAAGTTTTTATCCAAAACTTACTTATAATACGTATTTTCTTACTTCGTATTGAGTACTAAGCCCTTCATTTATCTCGATGTGAACGCAGCCGCGGTCGGGTGAATCACAGAAGCAGTTGCCAGTAACTTGTCGAGTTAAAATAGAAGTCTCTGTATTGGTAGTTTATATATATGTTATATAGCTGGGTAATACCTAATTTAAGTGCAGAAAACATAAAAAAAACATTAACATAAATCGTAGGCCTGATTCTTAAGATAATTGGCTCAAACTGATTTTATTTTTCATTAATAAATGATTATACGGATATGAAAAGGTAACCCTAAGAGAAGAGTCAAAACGTGTTTTTAAGTTTTTAAAAGTCTTTAACAGATGACTTAAAAGACGCCTTGCTTTCTCACTTAATTACGATAAAAGAAAACTAGGCCGGGTAGTTTAGAAGTCGAATACTTGGGTGTGTACTGTATATAATTTGATGAATAACAATGTCATTTCTTGTCTATCAAATTGTCTATGTCGTTTCCAGTAAAATTCTAAAATTTTATTTGTTAGAAATAATATTTACTAGCCGACTTCGATCGCTAGTTTCTCTCTATCATCTTAATAACATTAATTTTTTTTAAGTCAGCCAAGTTTGATAAATATCCTATTGTCACACCAAATTAAAAAATATTTTAATTTATTCATAGATAATAATCATAGAGCAGAATTTAGTTTGTTATCAAAGTAGAGAAAGTGGCGAAAGTGGTTCACTTGTTGAGGCTGGGGATTTATTCAAGATTATAATTTACGGTATCTCTCAGAAATAGAAGGTAAAAAGAAGGGTAAAATGATTATTTAATGACGTATCTATATGTCATGAGCTTTCAAATAAAATAAATATTAGCAAAATCTGTACAGTGATTACGGCTCGTACAATTCAAGTCACAATTCAAGTATCTCAGAATACTGAAACGGCCGATTTTTCCTTTCAAACATAAGAAAAAGTCGCTATCTATCCCTCTGACAGCCTGTATTCTTAAAAAGATCATATTGGGAAAAAATATCCCTCTTAGCGGATGGCTATGAAGCAAATGCCCGCTTGAATATTCTTTGAGCATTATCAGAAAACGTTCTTGCTTCTAAACTCTTTGTGGGCGAACATCTCTGACGAACAAAGCGCGAACCATGGGTATTTATTCATTGGCATTTAACGAAAGGGTGGAATTTTTCAGTGATATCAATTCGACTGTAGTTCGTTGAACGGCGTTTGGGACCTTTAAGTATTAATAGAGTTACAATTGAAATATATTTTAAAATCTTTCGTCCTAATATCTACAATTTAATTATGAATGTATTGTTCATAATTTATAATGTTATTTCTATAATAACAACAAACTTATATATGGGTTTAATTTTGCTGATAAAATTATAACTTATTTAATAGTTTTTCTTAAAATAATTAAAATAGCAGTATATCCTTTAAGATTATTTTTATTATCCAAACATATTAAAAACGAAACAAATCTATAACAATCAGTGGCGGTTACTGATAATATGAGACCACAGGAATTAAATTAATTTGAAGCCTTTCCTGAATGAAATTCATTGTTGACAAAATCAACATGAATTAAACATATTGGCAGTTTTAACTTTACTTTCACGTTTACTTTCTAATATTCATTATTTTCCTCCAATAGGTATAAAATTCATTTTTCCACATTTGTACAGAAAATGTAAACTGTATGGAGCAAGTATTTCTTATGATGTGTCATTGTTTTTTTTTTTAAATTGTTCCTACATAACTGTATCTACCTACAAATAAAAATGTTTTTTTTTTTTTATAGTTCGAGAAAGGTTTTTAAAATTCTACTTAAGCTTTTGCTACACAAGAGTAAATATTTAGAAAGGATTTCATTTGCATTATTTTTGAGAAATGTTTCATAAAGTACTTTATCTACCAGAAAAAAGTCCTATTCAAAAAGAATCCAACAATTTCAAATGGTTTCTATATGTTAAATTTTGAAAAAGATACCCTCATGACAGTTGTTTTTCGAAAAGCATTCAAAACCATTGTTCGCGTGCGTAACAGCAAGTGGCTTGACTTATCGGAAAACTCATTTTCTTCTGAATAAAGAAACTATATAAAACAGAAAAACAACACCATTTGAAAAAAAATTTTTCGCTCTGTGTATTCTAATAGTAATTTCCTACAAGCATCTCTCTTTTTTGAAAAATAACTCTGAAGACCGATACGAAACTTTTACTAAATATTCTCTTCTGTATAAAATGCACTTTAATGCAATTGTAAAAAGTGTACTAAAACAAACATTGGCTGATAAAATCGTAGATTGCATTTCAAGCATTTATGAATTCGATTTCTTTTCAAGTTGTCGTATTTATGTGAGAGCTGATAAAAATATTTTCCGCTTATGAATTTGTATAAAAGACTACATGCCGTGACAAAGATGTGATCAAACAGTAATATAAGCTTAAAATTTCAGTTCAAAAATTCACAATTTCAGCATTAAAGCTGTTTATGTAAAATTTATTTGTTAAATATCAGTTTGAACATACTATATCGACAAAAGATTAGCAGTAAGGCTATTTATATAAAATATTTTCTTAAATATCAATATGATCTTGCCTTCTCTAGTCTATGAATTTAAAGTTTTTGATATTTGATTAAATAAATATCTTTATTTTATAGTGAATATTGGGGACACAATTGCTCACATTCAGTGGAATAGGAATTTATCCAAGCCCATTTCAGTTTTAAACAAAATCAGTCCTCCTCAATTCTTCATGCGGAACCCTTTCGTTAGCGAAAGATTCTCGGAAAGCATCACAGGTAAGGTTAACATTTCAGATTTTTAAAATTATTTTCAGAATATATTTGAATTTGTCGTAGAAAAATTAACTAGAATGAACTTGAAAATGAGTGAACTTGAATTTGTAGGAGATCAACTATTATTGTAGATCTTATTTATGAGTTGAATTACAGGTTTTCGATTCATTTGGAAGACTGACTTTTTTGTGAGTTTAGTCAGATAATAAGTAATATTATAAAGAGAGATTTAGTCAGTCAGAAATTATAAATTAGTCAGTCAGTATTAGAAATTTCTCTTCCATATTCATATGGAGGAGAAATATTTCCAAAGTCTATTGACCACATGGAATGAAATTAAAGCTGAGTGTAACATTTATATTTGCGGACAAAGTGCCAAATATGGAAATAATGTGAAAGCCATTTTGAAATCTTTCAAATTTTGGCGACAATTCCAGAATGCCATCTCACTTCTAGAATGAATTATGATTCATAAAAGAAATTAAAAAAAGTACTGAAACCATCAAAATTTATGAAAACGAGATTTTGAAGAATATCGATGCTGTAAATGAATGCTGTGTAAACAACTATTTGGCTAAATCCATTTAATTAATTACTTTATTTGTAAGTTAGGATAAAAGTGAAATGTTAAGGCTCTTATTATTCAAATACTTATATTTTATTTACTTACTCATGGAATTTACAAGTGTAATACTTAAACAGTATTTAACTTTATACAAAATAATTATAATGTCCCTTTCTTTAATCAATACCGAAGACTAGAATTTAAGAGCATTTGAGTTCAAGCATTGCTTTAACTCATCACACATTGGCATTATTATAAGATCAACTCAGAAGAAAGTAGTATCTATTGATATGTGTGAAAAAGATAATTAAAAATGCAGCAAATTACATGAATGAAAATTGACTTCTAGCTTTTACAATAAAATTTTAATTCCACTCCATATTTTGGTTCAAATCTATGTGAGAGAAGAAACACTTCTCAAAAGATATTAGATTTTACTCGAAAGATATTAAAATTTAACAAAAGCTTAAGTTATTGAAATTAAAAACGGTTAAGAAAAAAAAACAAGCTTTGTTAAAAATTGACGAACGTTGAAGAAAAGCTGAATTTCATTTCAATAACGTAAAATTTTGTAATAAAATATAAAGGAAAATTACAATCCAGAGAATTTTGGAACTCATGAAAAAACAATAAGAAGTGAAATCCAAAACATTTTGATTTAAAATTAGAGTCGTGAATTTTCATAGGAAAGAAAAAAAAAAATCTATCTTCAGGTAAAATGCTATGAATTTTTTGAAGAATTCTTCAAAATTACGCAGATAAAACGCAAGTTCTAATATAGTGATAAAATACTACCACAAAAATCTTCTTTTACTTTTTCGAATATGAAGTATACAAAGAGAAAACATAATTATTGTTCAAAAATTCGAATTCGAGATTTCAACGAGTCGCCACATTTCAAACCTCTCTTGTTTCGAAAAAATATTTCTGGAATTTTGTATCTCAGTCTGTCTATACAGAATTAGACTTTGAGCTAAGACGATGAAATTTGGAATACGACATTTACGCCCAATTTGTAGATTTCTGACAAATTTTGAACGAAATTCATTCAGAGGAAGTGTGTCTATCCAGTTCTCCGAAGTAAGCTAACGCAACAACTACAAAGCGAAGAGAGCTAGCTAGATAAAAGTTGGCACACATATTAAAATGTTAAGTGTTCATTCGTATGAGATTTGGAACCAAATCCGTTAAGAGATTGTCCGTCTATATCACATTTGCAGGGATGTAAATGCGATAATACAAAAATGCTTTGATTTAAACATATGAAAATTAATATCTAATTTTATGATAATTGTACTTTTGTATTCAATGTTATATTTAATTAGTCGCAGAAAAGAATTCCAAAATTGACATTCAGTTTTCTGTTGCTTGTGTATTAACCACATCCAAAGGATTAATCACTAAATATCAAGCGTTAATAATTTTTCTTCGTAATTATTGCTCGTCAGTGGCATGCGGATAAAAATACAAAAGTACATCTTTTTTAAGCATCTACGAGAAAGTCTCGAGGAGATGTTTCTCGCTAGTTTTTATATTATGTTTTTGTTGTATTATAATATTAAGTTGCTGTAATCTTTATAGCAGCAATAATTTTTGACTGCGCGTTGCATGCGACGTCCTTAGGTGCAAGTAGGCCGCGGTGGCCTGGTGGTAAGGTCTCGGCTCGTGAGCCGTAGGGTTTCAGGTTCAAGACCCGATTCCACCGAAGAACCGTCGTGTAAGGGGGTCTGTTGCACGTTAAATCCGTCATTTCAAACGTCCTACCGCTGGTGTGCTGTGGCGTGGAGAGGGGGGTGCCAGCTCAGGTGTCGTCCTCGTCATCTGACCGCGGTTCAAAATGAAGAGGTCCGTCCCAAAATAGCCCTAGTGTTGCTTTACAACGGGACGTTAATATAACTGAACTAAACTTAGGTGCAAGTTGTAATACAAATGACTCATTTTGACTTTTGAATTTAAAATATCATCTTTTTGATATTACAACTTGATATTCAATTAATTGCATATTTCATTTTTTTCAGGTGATCTGAATATACTCGACGTAAACATCATTTTCGTGCGGCGTCTGACAGGCAGCATTATCAACATCTACGCCCCTTCCTCTCTTATCACGGCCGTGAGCTGGGTAACATTCTGGTTGCGACTCGAAGCTGCGCCGGCGAGAGTTTCACTGAGCATCACATCTTTGCTCACACTTTGCACACAAGTAAGTTCATTTATTTTCTTTGTTCCGAAAAAAAAAACCAATCAAAATATTATTACGAAGTGATAAAAACGTATCCCTGACATGCCGACCTTGGCGACAAAAGTTGGCGACTTGGCGAGAAATTTTTTGATCTTGGCGACAAATGCTGGCGACCGTGGCGACGAACGGAATCTTCTAGAAGACTCCAGATGGTCCCAACATTATATCACAGAGACCAGTTTTTCCTTGAAACTTGGAGAAAGTTTTAGAACTTTCCCAAGATTACGCCACTTCCTGTTAGTGACATCACTTCCTGTGGAAAGACTATAAAAAAAAGCAAGCGCTCAAGACCGGCGGCACATCATTGCGTCTCCAGTCATGGAAGGGGACGGACGTTGCGAGAGCAGTTGCTCAAGTAATTTTTCTATGAGCAGTAATGGCGCTCGAAAGTCAATCATTTGTCCAAGGGGATCTAATTTCTCATACAACCACACAGTACCATCGGGAACAGACAGCAGGTCAAGCACTGTTGCATCTCCCAGTGCAAGTAGCTATTCTAACTACAAAGGAAAAACAAAACAAAATTCCACTACAATCAATTCAACCAAATTTGCTAAGGATTTAGATACTTGGATAGAACACAATACTTGGATAGAAAAACACAATTACCAACTAAGCAAAATTACCAATGACAATTACCCCAACTTTGAAATAGACCTAGCTGAACCTGAAATTAAAAAAATAGATATTGACAACCCATCTCAAGTAAACCACAAGAAAAATGCTATCAACACTGAAAACTTCCAACCAGTAAAATCGAAAAAAGCTGCTAAAATTAGGAAAACTGAAGAAAAACCTGAAAGCATGGACACTTCAAATAGGTATGAAATCCTGAGCCACAACCAAGAAAGCCAAGAAATAAACAGCAATAGACCTACTACTATCAACCTAAAATTAACAACTAACTACAACATCACACTAGAAGAAATCCACAGGAAATTATCCCAGACAGAAAATAAACTGATTAGAAATATGATTGCAATCCAACCAGCTAATGAAGAAGAGAGAACTAAGATCATTGAGCTATTAACAGAGAAAAAAGAAGAATTCTTACTATCTGAAAATTATGAAGAAAGGCCAATAAAAGTAATACTGAAAGGACTCCCCATAGACACAGATAAGGGAGAAATCACTAAAGAACTTGAAGAAAGAAACTACAGCATAATAAGAATATCCCAACTTAGAAACTACAAGCTGAAAACCCTGTACCCAATTTTCCTACTCGAGATCAAGAAATCTAGAAGTGCTCTCAACATCTACAACGAAAAAACCCTCCTCCATCTTAAAATCACAATAGAAAGCTACAGAAGAAAAACAACTGCAACAATTTGCTACAACTGTGCAGGATTTCATCATTCCGTCAGGAACTGTAGATTAGCACCCACGTGTATTAAATGCGGTGGTACACACCCAACCAGGAGCTGCAGTATTACAGAAAAAATTCATGACCCAGTTTATGCATACTGCAAAGAAACAGGTCACACAGCTGCATGGAAAGGTGTAGAAAATTCCCCAAGCTAACAACAATAAATGGAAGACTCTCCTATGCAGAGATAACCAGAAAACATCAAAGAAATCAAGACCCTCAACCCGTCCCCTCACCTGGAAAATATCATACGTACCCTACTTTGACTACTAATGAAGAATTCCCCTCCATCCCAGAAACGCTGGAAATACTAAAAGAACTAAGAGAAGTGTTTAAAGAATTCCCGAAATTAATAGAAGCAGCCAAGCTAGGAAAGAAAACAGATAACAAAGAAGAGAAAAAGTTTTTAATCCTCAAAGCTCTGATCGGCTAAGTTCCACCAAAAGTAAAGTCACCCCCCTGCAATAACCCGGCATCCTGATTGGTAACCTACGAACAATAGTTTATTCCTCACCGAACTCAGAAAAACTTCCTACACCACCCTCTCCTACTCCCCTGATAGCCTGCTTTCCTATTGGCCAAGACATAACTCCCACTCTTCCTCACCTGCAAAGAGCAAATTTCGTTTGAAGAATCAAGTCAGTTTCACTCCTTCCATCGTATCATCAGGAACCACCACAGTTCATGCCATAATACCTAAAAGTCACGTGTAATCAGTCAGTTTTTTTCATTAAAGGGATAGTCCTATTCCAAGGACGGGAGCCCATACAAGCCTACCATCGAAGTCAAGACCGGGGGAATCAGAGGATTAGACAGCAAGCAAACTGCTGAACTACCGATTAAATGCGCTGCGTTATTACTATTGATTGGCGGTATTTGTAGAAAAAATTTTGTAACAATATTTTAACTTTTCATTTAGAGAGATAGGGAAAGGTTGCCTCAATTGGGCAATCATCTAGCGCAGTGCTTTATCATAACCTCGATTCTGTGAAATTTTTGAGTCCGTAAAATAAGTCATTTATGTTTCAAACGTATAAACGTAGTTTGTGGAATTATTTGATGAAAAATACACTCTTTGTCTGCAGTTAGTAAATAAGTGTTTCTATTTAGATATCTAAATTAAATATTTAAAAGAAGACATATAAATCTTGGAAGAATTTAAAGTAAGAATAATATTGTATTCTCAGAAAATAAACTTGTTATAATTTACTAAATTAGTTAAAGATAATATTTGATGATTTTGAATATATATATATATATATATATATATATATATATATATATATATATATATATATATATATATATATATGTGTGTGTGTGTGTGTGTGTGTGTGTGTGTGTGTGTGCGTTGTGTGTGTGTGCGTAATGATATTTTAAACTTTTAATTTAAACCAAATTAATTTTTCAAAACTTTATCTAAATTTAGCTCAAAGTAAAATATTCTCTTATTTTCTGATCTAATTCCACTTTCGGTTTAATTAATTTCTTTGTAAAAATAATGCGCCATGAGTTCTACGTATCGAGTGAAAATGATACTTCCGTTGCCCTTCTCAACGTCAACACATGTATTGAATTGGTGCATGGCTGGAAATCCCATGTTATATAAGACTAGTGATCATTTGTTTAGCCCCCCCCCCACCTTCTTTATTTCTGCTTTTGTGCCGCACTGTGCCTTTATGTAAATAATCATGCCTGCCACTCGGAAGAGAATAAAACGAAATTAAAAATACAACGTCTCGTCTATGTCTTCAGACCTGCATTCTGCTGCAAACAAAATAATATTATATAATTATTTTAAACTGGAACCAGCTTACTGGAATTGACTGAAATTGACACAATCGGGATAGCTTAGAACAATTATAATAAATATTAGCTACATAAGTTGGAATTGGAACAAGCCACTTATTTGTTATTTTATAACCTCTTGCAGAAGAATTTTCAGCGTAAAAGTCTCATTTGTATAAATGCATGCATTTTGAAATGTTCATATAAAATACCAAGAATATAAGACATAACGTCAGAAGAAGCAAAAATACATTGATAATTTGTTTATTAGTCTGCAGAACGTTTGGAATTATTTCGTGAAAGAGTTAAATTCTGAAATAATAATTAATTGTCTTTTAATAATAATTTTTTCTTTGGTAGTATGCTATTACTTAATTACACAACTCGCAACTATTAGAGAAAATTTCTTAAGAAAGAGTAAGAAAAGAAAATGTTCAATGTTTTTATTAAACAAGATTAGAAAAGTAAATGAAGAATTACAGAAAAGTTTTTAGCTTATGCATGAGGGGAAGACATTTGGAAAAGTGTCCAATGCTACCCGAGCCATTGTTTGAGTTGGAATTTTCACAAAATCTAGAGTGCAAATGATCTGTGAGAATTGATGGGTAGTCTGTTCCTTTTTATGCTGATTGTTAGTGTATTTAAACAATTTTCGATGACCATACACCTCCATAATGGGCATACTCATTCTTCAACTAACAGTTGATTCTGCCCATTTTGACCAGTGTGTCACTTATCACTCATTTATGGTAACTGAGTTTACACAAAACATTTTTTTATTTACTCTTCTCATATGCATAACCGAGCAACTTTTAAAACTGAAAGTTTGCTTTTCAAATGCTTTTATTTAGCTAAGAAAAGATGCTTCTATTTCTTTATCATTCATATTTCTGTTGAAATGCTACCTAATATTTATGAGCATTGAGTCAGATTATGGCTAAGCGAAACTCAATATGAATATTTAAGCAAAAAATACCTGCATTTTTAAAATCATTGGATGATATGATTTTTACTAATGCAGGTTACCTATGAAGCCACAAAATGATATCCTTCATCATTAGATATTTGAGAAATGTAAGATTTACACAATAGAGCACATAAAAAAAAGAATCTTTCTAGTTAGACACACTGTTTCTCTTCCACATCATATTCTTCAACGTCATACAAATCATATTCATACATGACAATCATACTAGACGTAACCTACCGTACAACCGTAGTTATTGGTTGACATTTTATAGCATTTGATGCAAAAATGTGTCGTCGTCAGAAAGTTTTATAATATTTAACGATTCAAAGGATTTTTTAAAAATGGAAGAAAAGCTATTGAATAGAAAATAATGTTTTATAACTAATTTAAACTGTGCATTTGGTATTCTTTAACTCATGAAGCAAATGCTTAAATTGCTTAAATCACTAGTCAAAAAATTTATCACAATGATACAGATTTCATTATTAATTAGCTATTAATTTATGTTTATTTAAATAGGATCAAAATTTAAGAAATCCAAACTATTAAACAATTAAATGTTTATTAAATGCCTTATTAATCCATGATTTATTTGCAGATTTTTTTCTCTATTTTTATAAATTATTCTTTATATTCATGCTTCTGATAGGTTCAATTCAATAAGAATCAACTTCCACCTCTCAACTACATCACTGCTATGGACATTTGGCTTTTTGTGTGCATTTTTCTGGTATTTTCAACACTGGTTGAATTTGCTATTTCCTACAACACTTACAAGAAAACAAAGGTAAGTTCTAATTTTCCTTTCGCTTTATTTCATCCTTATGATAGAAATCTATTAGAATCTGCAGATAGTTTAAAACTAAGTTTTCTTTTATTCTCTGTTTTTCCTCAATACAAACGTTGGTTTTATTTCGAATTCCTAATGGAGATTCGCATTAATACTACACACTCAAAATGAATGTGTGGTATTAAAAAAATCACAATCACTTTTTGGAAAGTTAGGAGGAAAATGTGCAGATCATCCAGTATGAGTAAGGTCATCAAGACATTCGATGATAAGCGTGATTATATTTATCATGTCTCTATGAAATTACAAAAATTGACCTACTCGGACATAAATTAACTCCAATGTAGGATTTCCACTCCAATGAACTGGAGATATGTGGACATGTAGCAATGATTAGCAAATACAGGGCAAGGGATCTTTATTTGGCGATAATTTACATTTTGACTGTGAATGTACACGCCAAGGTTCACAATATCAATTCAAAGTTCCTTTTAAATAAATTTACACTAGCTTGCACACAGGAAGTCAATGTATTAGAGAATTTTTCAAAAATACCCGATATCCTGGAGATTTATATGGAAATAATGATTCTTATGACGAGGTGGGTATGACTGTCATTTCAGCATTCATAAATGACAGTATACTGTCCATAATATAGCTTACGAAACTTTTAGTCAATAAAGCTTAAATTCAATTCTATCATATCTCATTCTATTGGCATTTTCTGTTATACTTCCAGTTTTATTTGATTTCATTTTTGAATTACTTCCACAAGCATAATACCCTCTGGATTGGCTGTATTTGTTTAGGCAAATAAATAAATAAACATTTTACATAATGAATTTGTAATTGCACTGTATAATTGCTATTAATTCATGATTCTTTTTGTTTTGTTACATCTAAAAAATCAAAATTGAATATAAATGAATGACATCAGATAGTCTTTGTAAGCTTGAGAATTCAAATAGACATTGCAAGAATCCATTAAATAAAAATTTAACAATTTCAAATCACGTTAAATTAATGAAGAAAGGAGCTAAGAGATAACTAGAGATTAGAAAATGAGCTTCTTAGAAATTCCGTTCATGGATTTGCCAATATATAGTGAACCATGTTAGGATTTCAGAAATACTTATAAAACAACTATCATTTACGTATTTTATTTAAACTATTTTTTCTTGTAGTCACAGGATATACTTTAACTGCAAAATTATGAAAAAACATTAAGAATGGAAAAGAAGGGTTGTAAACTCATTAGGTACATCCGTTCACAAAGAAAATTCAGTCTTAAAAATCGTGAAATCCTATATTTTCTTCGGTTAGTAATTGATATTTATTTCTTATTTATATGCTTATTTAAAAATGCCATTTCGTAACAAAACAGCTGGAAAAATCAGATTTTTTTAAGCCAACTGTTAGTTTTTAATCCATTATAAACACGCTTAAATTTTTATTAAAGTAGATTTTACATTTATATATTTTTTTTTGTATTTTATTTAAAAGGCAATGCATTGGGAAAAAATGTCTTAAAGGTTCCGAACAAATTTTATACGTTCTTACTAGTTCTTAAATTTAAATTGTATTACGTATTTTTCAGAAAAATGCTCAACCTGACTTCAAGCTAAACAAAACTAAGCAAATTCTGAAAGGTAAGATGTGGGTGTTACAAACAGACCAAGTGGAAAGTTGGCTGCAGAGTAAAAGTCCCCCGCCATCTAGAGGAAAGAGGCTTCCTGACTGGTTATGTGTAATACCATCTGATGATATCTCCAGAATAGACGTTGTTTGTCGGAAAATATTTCCTGTAATGTTCTTTCTCTTTGCTATTATTTACTGGGTACATTACATGAAAATTTATAGAAACGAGTAAGGGCATAGAAGAATTTTCGAAATAATTACATTGAATTTTCAGATTCCAGTTTTGAAAAACAATTCAGCAGAATTTCCTTACTTGCAGAACTAATCAAAAACAATATTTTTTTGTTGTTGTTGCATTCTCAATTTGAATATCCAGTAAAGAAGTGAAAATGAATAAGAGCACGATGAAAAATAAATGATTTTACATTCAATCACGTGATTTTTTTTATCTTGTTAACTTTCCTGATGATGTTCTACTACAGAATGTATAAAACAAATCAGATATTTCCTTTTATTTTTCGTGTATTTATAAGTAATGAGGTTAGTAGAGAGGAGATTATGAGCTTTAAAAAAAGATAACACATGATTTTGTATTTAATTACTCGATTTTTTTTATCGTGTTCTTATTCATCTTATACTCTATTATGCACACCACTTGAAAATACCGAGAATAAATCAAAACTTCTGCGAATTCATCTATAAACAGCTTTTTGTAAGGATAAATTATTTCATTTCCTATATGTCATTCTGTAATATTAATATTTTGCCATGCATTGTTTTCTTGATTAGTTATACTTCCAGAATATGTACATATAAAAATAAATACATTAAAAGAAACTATTTTAATCGTTCAATAGCTGTCATTTTTTCTGAAGAATTGTTTTCTTCTTAAACACTTCAGATATCTATTGGTATAAGAATATGGAATATATATAGTTTATTTTGTTAAATAGATAAAATGTTACTATGAATCTTGGTTTATTAACAGCAATAATTTTAAGCAATTGATGAGAAAAATGGGTATGAGCTGACTCCATATAAGTATAAAGTGTCACCAACAAAATGCTTTCAACTCATATTTCATATATCGTCGCATCGACTCAGGATGGCGTGCTTATTTTACAAAACTTTATACAGTTAATTTCCATGTTTTCTACTTTCCCTAATAGACTGCATGAGAACTTTTCAACTATACTATAGCTAGCACGCCTATTTATTTCTTCTTTGATATGCTTGTAAGCTTTTTTTCCTCTTAAAAATTAAATATTTAAGGAAGAATTATTTTATATTTGCATAAACAACACAGTTTTTGATAATAACAGAGTTCGACAGCTTTCATACCTGGCTTCAATTTTTCAAATTATATATATATATATATATATATATATATATATATATATATATATATATATATATATATATATATATATATATATATATATATATATATATATATATATATATATATATATATATATATGCAGAAATATTCAATCTTAAATACTGGCGGGAAAATTTTTTAAGAATTTTAGCAATAAGCTGGGTTAATACGTTTTCAAAATATAAATGTAAATATATTCAATAATTGCCTTATTCGTCTTATTTCACATTACTTAACACTATTAAATTGAAAATAATATTTCTAAAGAAAACTTAAATGACAAATACAAGTTAACATATATATTTTGTTTTTTGCTTTGAACGTATTTTGCAACTCATGACAAACTTTAAGGTAGGCATAGTATTTAAAATGCTATATCATACACATATTACAATTTTTCATGCAATGAAAATGCAATATTTTATGTCAAATTGATTTAGAGTAAGATAATCTATACTTATATATAAAGCTCAATGTGTGTGTGTGTGTGTGTGTGTGTGTGTGTGTTGGCGCTCTACAGAAAAGACCATTTGACCTACAGCTACCAAATTTGGTACGTGTATACCTTGGAGGTCGGGAATGTGCATCTAGGGTCCCTTTTTTGAAATTTTAATTATTAATTAAAAACTAACTTTCCCGCCAAAAAAATCCTTTCATTTTCCCCACTGCCAAATGAGAAAGGTTTCTGTTTTTTTTTCCAACAGCAGCTAGGGCTAACATTTTTTGGCCGATTATTTCAAACGATTCTGTTTATTTTCTTAATGTTTTATGCATTTAAAATTAAACATTGTTAATGAATCGATCTTTCAGATTCATTCTGAAGTACTTTTGAATTAAAATAAAACAGAATAAAGGAAATTAAAAATTTGTAATCTGCATAGCGTTACCCCCTGGCGTAGAAAAATTCACGCATTTTTTTTACCGTAACTGGCGTTGAAAATTCACGCATGCGCATTGTGTTCTGATTGTTTACATTTCAACGGAAGGCTGATTGTTTACATTTCAACGATTTAAATGATTTTTAGGTTAGTTGTATGCTTTTGTAATTGAATTGTATTTATGTTAAATTTAAGTTCATCGTTTTTTAAGTAATTTTTTTAACCTGTTTTCGACCGACTATTTTAAACGATTCTGTTTATTTTCTTAGTGTTTGATGCATTTAAAATTAAACATTGTTAATTAATATACCTGCTCAAGATGGATCTGAAAAATTTTGTTGACAAATTCTTGAGATATTACATAAATTAAGAAAGATATTCTTTAGTACCCATAAGGTTTAAATGCTCAGTGACTCTGTTTTCAGTAATAATATTACAAAAAAAATGCTTTGTTTCAGTAAGAAATATTATTATATTAATTGCAGATTAATCCTTTCCACTTTAATTTGTAGCATAAATTCTACGGGAGATAACAGAAAATTGGAGAGATACGTTATGACTGAAGGCCTTTATAATATTCCGAGTGAATTGAAATTTGAAATTTTAAAATATTTTAATGAAGAAGCTATTAAAGTAGGAATTACATAAAATAGTTAATTATTAAAATTTTAACGAGCATTAAGATTGGCGAACCGGCTGGTCGCCAAAGGCGGCTATTTTAAAATAAAGACGATTCAGATTTTATTGTACACACTGTGAAAGGATTAGTGGTGTTTTTCAAATCAAGCAACCATCTAAGAGTATTGAACTGAAAAATAAACTGGAGACAGGTAGATTAAAATTATTATTAACCCAGTTGTTAAATTAATAAATTTGAAAGAAATACAATTTTTTTTAATTGTAAGTTATTAATGTCTGGTTACATACTGGATTATTAAAATCATTAATTAAAGTGTAAATAATTGTTTTTGTGATAAATCGAAATATTAATTCATTTTTTGATTATATTTTATTTTACTTATAAAATAACAATTTTTAATGCTATGCTTGCTTGAAATTTATTATTTCTATGTAATCTTTTATAATAATTAAATTATCATATTAGTAAGTAAAGAAAACATTATCTGATGTTAATGGTTAATTTATCAAGAATATTAATTCTTTACTAATATTTTTATCATATAATATAAATAAATAAATAAAAACAGAAATATTTTCATAAAGTTACTAAAATAAAAATAATAAGCTGAAATGAATCAACATGTTGTTTACGTTAAAAATTTGTTGAGATATGGTATTAAATTGAGAAATTTTTAAAATAAGGATTTATAATGTGCATCCTCTTATCGAACATTATTAAGGGCAGAGTTAAAAACAAACTATAATTATATAGGAATATATTATCTGAATTAGTGACTCTACCCGAATATATAAAAATAAAGGGAGATATAAAAACGACATGCCCAAGGCTGGTGAAAATATTTATTTGGTTGTATTTATATATACACTAGCAGTACCCGCACAGCGTTGCCCGTAGCATAACATCTAAGAGGAAAAATTAGCTTTAAACATAAGTCCACCCTCCACCCGATATGACATGGGAATGTCATGAGTGGTCAAAAAGATATTTAGAAATCATCAAAAATAACTACAAAAACAATTTTTATCGCACATATGCAGAAATATTTAGGGCTAAGCTTTGATATACAGTCATTTGGCGCCTTGCGAGGTAGACAATTTTGTTTGGGGTTACATGGGAGCCATTTTTTTATGTTACTGTATGCTACTGTATTTCGATCTCTCCTGTTCATTTACCTTGACTTTTTCCGGCTGCACATACTTCTTCTGCTTACTTTTATTAATTTTGATTAAATTTTACTGCATTTTATTGCATTTATTGACTTTTTTTCTTCTATATTTCCGTTAATTTGCTGCAGCGTTCCTCGGAACCTTTAGATTGGAAACGCTATTGCTGCCGTTCGCGCCACATTCAGCCATTTCGCTAAAATTTGGCGATACACTTTTTGGGTGAAAATGACTGTATATCAATGCTATTCCATATTTAGACTGTTTAAATGGTTCTAATTTTCCCTTGTGCCTTTTGATTCATCTTTCCATGTTAAAACTGGTCTAAGCTTTGATATACAGTCATTTTGCGCCTTGCTAGGTTGGCAATTTTTCGCTGTCACTTTTGTTATCGTTACCCTGTTGCTGCCATTCTCGCCACATTCGGCCATTTCCCTAAAATTTGGCGATACATTATTTTTTGGCGAAAATGACTGTATATCAAAGCTGTTCCTAAAGCTGAACAATATGGACAGACGAGAGGCATTGTTCCTATTGAAACCGAGGCATCATTTCTGTAATCTACACATGGATCAAAAGTTAGAGCGGTGTACTCCTTTTCGGACCAAATATCAGGAAAGTTTGTTCTTTCGCTTCTTCTCCTGTGTCTCAAATTTAAACGTCTTTCTCTGTCAGCAGACAGGTAAGATTCATTCTGTCTCTGTAATTCAATTGCAGTGCGATTTAAAGAGAGACCGCTATTTCGCTCAGCAGAAGAGACTCCTTTGAAGAAAGTGTGGACATAATTTTTCTGATATTCGCTAACCTAACGTTTCTTTCCTCTGTATTTTCATTATCTCTTAACAAACGAAGCGTTTTGGTATTTAATATGCTCCAGCAAAGGTTGATTTCCTTCTTTTGGAGATAATGAGATTTGAATCGCTGTTTAAAATCAGACGTAGCAAAGAAATGTATCGCATATGAATGCCACAGCTCTTGCTATTTACACATGCGAAGTTTGAGATTTCCGCTCACTCGCGGTAAGTGCAAAGCACAGATACTGCTGCTTTACGCAAGCGCGAATTTGTAGTAGGAAAATAATTAATATCGCAATTATAAAACTCCTTGTTTTATTTTGATAAATTCTCGGTATTTTTTGAATTTTTCAGAGACAATAAAGATTCTTATAAGATGATAAACACACCCTCCATCTCATTCATAAGCTATTAAACACTCTTTGTAAGCAATTCGAATGTTAAGTGACTAGCCCTGAAATTTAGAATCTGTATTTCGGAAAAACGCCTCCGACCTCATCTAATTAATGTTTCCTGCTATGCTTTAATGAATGATCTTGTCAATATTTTGTATTTCTTTCTTTCCTTAAAAGTCCACACGTTTCGATTTATAGTTATACTTAATGAAAAATATTATGAATTGTTCAACTTATAACTATACTTAATGAAAAATATTATTTTTCAAAATATTTAAATTATATCTTCCCAATCAAATCATGTATAGTAAAAAGGAATTTCTATTTATGTTCTACAGCAATTTAATAGATGACAGGAATATATAACGAATAATTCTTATATGCATTCTGTTTAAACATTTGAAACTAGAAAAATATGATCGCCTAAAAAGATAAGCTAATTCATTTTATAAATCCAAATGCTCATTTTCCCACTCGAAAATATAATTATATAAACGTACATTAGAGACATAAAATAAACAGTAAAGCAAATAACAAATCCCTTTTTGTTTGCCGTAATATACTTTTAAATAGCAACAGACATGGAAGTTCTGAAATTATTATTCACCATTATAAGAAAAAAAGCGATGAAAAAGCTTATGAAATACAAATATCTGGTCTATTTTCAGAATATCTGTAAAATCCCGCTGAAGAAACATTTAAAATTAAACTGTATTGATCTACGTTATCATATAGCACGCTGACATTATTGACTTCTGAGGAACTAAATTATCTCCTAATATATAATTTCATATCGATTTCATTATTATGCCAATGTTTTGTTATAATGCAAGAGTTCGTATTACAAATATGTTGAAGTTTAAATTGCTTTAATGATCTTATTTACAAGGAACGTATTCCAATTTGTTGTTCGAATCATCGATTGTGGCTAATTTTCTGTAACATGAAGTATTCAAGATAAAAATAGAAACCACAAAAAGCTAGTTATTTGAGAAATGTCTTACAAAAGTTTTACATTTTTATTATAAAATGTGCATGAACATTTTTTGAGATAAAATTGAAGGATTTGTCAAAAATTATATTTTTAAAAACCCTCTCCATTGCATAAAAATGTTGTAAGTAAAAAACACACATACATAATAAAATGTTTGAAATTTTAATGAAACGGTTAAATTTACTAACAAACAGCATTTTGTGACAACATGCAACTATCATATAACACAAAGAAAAATTTGGAAGCAAATGTGACAAATGTATACAAGTGTCTTGCATCAACAAATTGTTTTTAGCAAATTTGAAAAACAATATTTTGATTTTAAAAGCGATGAAACGTTATTCTTTCATCGCTTAATAAACATCAATATTGTTCACAATATTTGTCCAATGACATTCTTGGCAATTTTAGTAATTCTTGCATAGTTTAGAATGTAAGGATTATCTCAACATGATTCAGAAAGTCATTCGAATTATTTATGATCTGTACATAGGGAATAAAGCTGCTAACGAGACGACTAAGTCTGTCTGGATTAAATTTGAGATAGATACGTTTCTAAGTATACCTAAAAGAGGTCTGTCAAAACGTGCCTTCACAAATTCTTATAGAACGCCGTCTCATATCTCCGTATCCATAACCATTCTGGTCACTGAATGGTTTGATGCGCATGTTGCTGGAATTTTATAAAACACCAGAATATTTACAGAAGAATAAACAGAAATAAATATGTTCAGAATTAACAAACATATAAAAAGTTATTATAATATGAAATCGTTTATTATGGTTTTCTACTTTGAAATATTGTCATGTAGGTTCTTTAGTGTGGAACTCAAAGACACACACAAGAAGGAGAGCTAAACCAATTTATTAACTCAATTCTGAACCGAGAACACAATGACTGACAAATCTTCTGCTTTTATACTAGTAGGGAAAGTTCCAAAATACTTTTCTGGAGACAGTAAGAAAAGTTCAGAACACTTGTCTGGTAAACGAAAGAAATGACCAGAATCTTCTGGAACATGAAATAAAGGAAAACATAAAATCAGGGAATTAAATATTTACACAGACTGGGAATCGCATTGTCTCTAGCGGGATTCAAACTTACGATCTCTTGATTAAGAGACCAGTGCTATGACCATTCGCCCATGTAGAGTTGACTGCCTTTTTTCAATGCGGCAATATGATAGAAAAATTATCTGGATTAATAATAAAGATAAGGGTATTATGAATTAAAAGATACACACGAGCTCCGTGATTATTTCACTTGTTATCATAACACAGTAAATGAAGAGACAGTTAAAAAATCCAATGTAAAATAATTTGGATAATGGCTACAAAGAAACTCGATTTTAAAAAGAAATTTATGGATGTAAATAAATGTGAAGAAACTGTGGAACTGTTTCCTTTTCTTCCTTGGTCCTTGAGTGATTGAATTGGGTTGGATTGCTCAATACAAAAAAACGTCTATGTTGCTTATTATTCGGCGTTGACTCAATAATAGTTTCAGGCACTTTTATTACAATGGTGAAGAGTTTCTAAACTTTACCAGTGGTATCCAAGCATCTTGTTATCAATGGCACAGAGACCACCAATAGCACTTGATCTGCAATCTTTGATCTAATTTGTGTCACAAAGTGTATGCAATACTAGAATTTATCATCTGTAAGGCTAAGGGGTCCATCGGTCCAATATAAAACAGTTATAAAAAATTGAATCCTCATGTAGGATGCAGTTTCTTGGATGAAAATTCATAATTATGAACTTATTAAAACGAATGAAAATGCTATCAGAATTCAGTGGATGTTTGCTTTGGTATATTTTGATTAAATTAAATTTTAATATAAATTTTGAAACAATGGGATTATATATACATTATAAATGGTTACTTCGTTATACTGAAGCAGGTGTAGGAAAATTGATACAATATTTTTGAAATTTTTGTGAATTTCTTCATTGCCTGAACTTTGCGTTAATAGCTATATTATTTTCGTCATAGAGGTCTTTTTAAGTACTAATTTGCACCTATCATTTATTGCTTGAATTTAATTTTTTAAATAAAAAACACTTGTGGAAATGGATCCATGTTGCGTAATTAACATAATATTTAATTGGTTCTGATTTTTAAATACACAAGGAGTGAATTCTTCTATCTAATTATCCAATATATTACATTTATTGCTTTTTTTACTTTCACATACATAAAGTATAGCTGAAATATTGAAATCGTTCGAAAATTCGAACTCGAGATGTTAACGAATCTTTTCGTTTTTGAACTCTCGAAGACAGAAAAACATATTTTTGGCATAATGTCTGTGTGTGAAAACAATAACTCAAAAATGTTTTGAGCTAGAAGAATTAAATTTCTTATATGGAATTACCAGAAATTATTATTTCTATTAAATGTTGAATGAAATTCCTGGCTGTTCGAATACAAGTGAACTATACAACTACAAAACGGAAAGGGCTATTAAATAAATTAGAGTACACAAATTAAACATCTAAAATATAGATACTTATGAAATTTTGAACCAAATTCAAAAGACTGACCGTCTGTCGGTTTGTACTTTCTCAAGCAAGTTAACGCAATAACACATAAAATCAATACCTCAATTCAATGAAATCGGTACTGGTACTAGCCTTAACTATCTAGGGCCAAGAGTGCGACTTAGCTACACACACGTCACAACCCTTTTTACGGGGTGGACTTCATTCATGCATTTCATTCAGTCCTGCACAGATCGCAATTTAGACCTTAATCAGAGAACAATTACTCCTTATTCAGTACCCCCAGTGGTATTACTCTCGACATAGAGGACTTTGGGACCACGACAGATTTATACGTGCGCCAGCCACCACACACAGAAGAGTCTTTAATAGAATGTATTTATCCTCCTCGTATTATTGTTTCACAGGATGAAACATGTAAACTCTATATAATCAGTTTTATTTATTTCAACAATACATTCCTTCCTAGCGGATGAGTTAAGATTTATTTTTTACTTTTGTATATACTTAGTAGGCTATTCAGAAATATATGTACCGCGTTACATTAAAACTGCCAAAATGGTTTGGATGTGAAACTGGAACAAACATGTATGCACACAATTATATAGATATAGTTGTATGCTTCCTGAACGGATGAAAGTTGAAAAAATATTGTAATTATTATAGAAAAAAAAGAATCAAAGTCTTCCGCATTGCTCTAGAGTACAATGATTCGTGAACGCCGAAATTAATCTATGCTCTCGTGTTTCAGTATGAAAACGCATCACAACACACTGAATGAACACGAATGATTTTAAACATTTTTTTTCAGAGGTTGATTTTATTTTGTACATATATAAAGACATGTGACATGTTTTTATTACCATTCCTATTTGCTACCTAAAATCCAATTTGCTAATAGCATATTGAATAGAATTTTATGCATAAAATGACTTGGATATTTCAAACTAGCCAGTTGCTGCTTAATGGTTTGTACTTTTGCCAAACATTTTCCAATACTATAGAAACCAGCTCATTTCGTGCTTGTTTTTGTACCCAAGAAATAATTATACCAGTTTAAAATCTTTAGATCAATTTAGAGCATTTGCATGTTCTAATGGTTTCTAAGATAACATTCTGTACGCTGAATTATTGTTGTTCAAGCTGTGTTCGATTCTTTGTTGTTCAGGTTTATGATTTTTCTTGATTCTTTTTGTGTTCTGTTACTGATGTTATAGAATTTATAAATCTTTATTAATATTCTGCTTTACTTAATATTTCGTTTAGCTTTGAAACTGAGATATTCTTGTTTCTTTTATTATTATTTATAACTTTTACTCTTTTAAATATTTATTTGTGTATTATTTATTATTTTGTATGCTACAATTGTATTACTTTGTATATTTTGTAATTTTTGTAAGTAAAATTATCTTTCTAACAATTATTCCATTGTAAATTTATGAATTACTCTTATATTAATTTTACAGTTATTTTACAGTCTTTGCATTATTGTGCACTATACAGTCTTTGCATTATTGTGTAATGTTTATACATTTTTTTCTCTTATCCAATTATATGTTTTCCTTATATGTTATATGTTTTGAATCCTTTTTAAAAATCTTTTCGATTATTTCTAATAAATTAAATAAATTAACACCAGTATTTATTTTTATTTTTCAAAATTAAGATAAACATTTTTTTTTTTAAATTTAAAATATATCCTCCTTAAGTTTCTACATTTCTCTTTCAACTTTCTGATAGTCATTTAAAACCCTTTTAACAAAATTTATTTGTCAATAATAAAAAGAATATTATCCCATAATTTCAATTTTGACCTTTAAAGAACTCATATTTATTACTCTCAAGAGATTTAGGAGCCTACGATGCTAAAGATTGATAGTTTTTTACCAGCTGTTTGAAAGTTTTAAAGTGCTTGGATTCCTTTTGTTGTGAAACGAGGATTTAGAGGAAAATTAAGAATATTGAGGAGATTTTCTTAAAGTGGTGGCCTGTTCCTCGTTTAACAGGATGATAGTCCAGGAAGACGAGAAGAAAGGTTGACCACTTTGTGGCTAGGGAGCCAACTGCCTCGAAAAGGGTGTTAGTTGGGTGAATCTCCCGGTGTTATGAACATGTTTTGATAAAGACAGTAGTTGGTCACAGCAAGTCCTGTCTATATTATTTCATTCAATGGTAGCGCAGTGGTCGGCTGTCACAAGAAGAAAATTTAGGAGCCTGAGAAATAAATTGTAATCATACGTGGAAATGTCCATCTAATATAGTGTTTGAGACACCCTCTTCTATTCAAACTGCTCTAGTCTTTGTAATATAATTAATACTGTATGTGATAGGACATTGTCCTAATGGGAAAACACATTTTATCTTCAAACCAAAGATAACGATGACTAAAGTTTCTTCGTAATCCTCGGAATTGGCCTTATTATTGGGTTGGGTTGTAAAGTGCAAAATAAACTAAGACATTCGTATCATTTTAGTGATTAAAATACCTTAAATGGAAGAAAACTTTATATAGACAAAGCTTCTATGTTTACCCTTTCCAAAATTATTATTTTCGACGTTTAATATTATCGAAAACAACTGATTTCTAGTTATTAGTCACCATTCATTCTTGACATAGCAAAGAACGAAAATTCATTCTCTGTTCCAGCTTCAACCCGGAGAGTTTGTAAAAAATCTATTAATCCAATTCGATAGCACGCAAGTGTCGTGGTCAAAGCCACTTTCCCAGTTGGTTCTTAAATTAGGAGAAGATTTCATTCCATTTGGTTTGAAGGGAATTATCGTTGATTGAAACCGCCTAGATGAAAATTCATTCTTGATGCGTTTATTGCTGCTTCGGAGGCTCTGGTTAAACTATATAAATTTTCTTGGATGAAACTCGTCTTCTAGTCTATTGTTTTAAATTCTGTGTCTCAAAATGGACTAAGATTACATTCATATTACATTAAAGAGATTAAAATACCTTAAATAGGAGAAAATAGTATATAGATAAAGAGCCGTTGTTTTTATCAAAATTACTATTTCCGACGTTTAACATTGTTGAGAAAAACCAATTTCTGGTTATTAGTCACTATTTCATCTAAAACGCATCATTATTGAGATTTAATAGCAAAGAAAAAATATTCTTTGTTTCGGGATTCAACCCGGAAAGTTTGTGAGGAATCTATTGATACAATTTGCAGACTTTTCTGATTGCACGCAGATGTCGTGTCCAAAATCCAATTCTCGTTTATTTCCTCAACAATTAGGAGAAGATTTCATTCCATTTGGTTTGAAGGGCATTATCGTTGATTGAAACCGCCTAGATGAAAATTCATTCTTGATGCGTTTATTGCTGCTTCGGAGGCTCTGGTTAAACTATATAAATTTTCTTGGATGAAACTCGTCTTCTAGTCTATTGTTTTAAATTCTGTGTCTCAAAATGGACTAAGATTACATTCATATTACATTAAAGAGATTAAAATACCTTAAATAGGAGAAAATAGTATATAGATAAAGAGCCGTTGTTTTTATCAAAATTACTATTTCCGACGTTTAACATTGTTGAGAAAAACCAATTTCTGGTTATTAGTCACTATTTCATCTAAAACGCATCATTATTGAGATTTAATAGCAAAGAAAAAATATTCTTTGTTTCGGGATTCAACCCGGAAAGTTTGTGAGGAATCTATTGATACAATTTGCAGACTTTTCTGATTGCACGCAGATGTCGTGTCCAAAATCCAATTCTCGTTTATTTCCTCAACAATTAGGAGAAGATTTCATTCCATTTGGTTTGAAGGGCATTATCGTTGATTGAAACCGCCTAGATGAAAATTCATTCTTGATGCGTTTATTGCTGCTTCGGAGGCTCTGGTTAAACTATATAAATTTTCTTGGATGAAACTCGTCTTCTAGTCTATTGTTTTAAATTCTGTGTCTCAAAATGGACTAAGATTACATTCATATTACATTAAAGAGATTAAAATACCTTAAATAGGAGAAAATAGTATATAGATAAAGAGCCGTTGTTTTTATCAAAATTACTATTTCCGACGTTTAACATTGTTGAGAAAAACCAATTTCTGGTTATTAGTCACTATTTCATCTAAAACGCATCATTATTGAGATTTAATAGCAAAGAAAAAATATTCTTTGTTTCGGGATTCAACCCGGAAAGTTTGTGAGGAATCTATTGATACAATTTGCAGACTTTTCTGATTGCACGCAGATGTCGTGTCCAAAATCCAATTCTCGTTTATTTCCTCAACAATTAGGAGAAGATTTCATTCCATTTGGTTTGAAGGGCATTATCGTTGATTGAAACCGCCTAGATGAAAATTCATTCTTGATGCGTTTATTGCTGCTTCGGAGGCTCTGGTTAAACTATATAAATTTTCTTGGATGAAACTCGTCTTCTAGTCTATTGTTTTAAATTCTGTGTCTCAAAATGGACTAAGATTACATTCATATTACATTAAAGAGATTAAAATACCTTAAATAGGAGAAAATAGTATATAGATAAAGAGCCGTTGTTTTTATCAAAATTACTATTTCCGACGTTTAACATTGTTGAGAAAAACCAATTTCTGGTTATTAGTCACTATTTCATCTAAAACGCATCATTATTGAGATTTAATAGCAAAGAAAAAATATTCTTTGTTTCGGGATTCAACCCGGAAAGTTTGTGAGGAATCTATTGATACAATTTGCAGACTTTTCTGATTGCACGCAGATGTCGTGTCCAAAATCCAATTCTCGTTTATTTCCTCAACAATTAGGAGAAGATTTCATTCCATTTGGTTTGAAGGGCATTATCGTTGATTGAAACCGCCTAGATGAAAATTCATTCTTGATGCGTTTATTGCTGCTTCGGAGGCTCTGGTTAAACTATATAAATTTTCTTGGATGAAACTCGTCTTCTAGTCTATTGTTTTAAATTCTGTGTCTCAAAATGGACTAAGATTACATTCATATTACATTAAAGAGATTAAAATACCTTAAATAGGAGAAAATAGTATATAGATAAAGAGCCGTTGTTTTTATCAAAATTACTATTTCCGACGTTTAACATTGTTGAGAAAAACCAATTTCTGGTTATTAGTCGCTATTTCATCTAAAACGCATCATTATTGAGATTTAATAGCAAAGAAAAAATATTCTTTGTTTCGGGATTCAACCCGGAAAGTTTGTGAGGAATCTATTGATACAATTTGCAGACTTTTCTGATTGCACGCAGATGTCGTGGCCGAAGTCCAATTCCCGTTTATTTCCTCAACAATTAGGAAAAGATTTCATTCTATTTGGTTTGGAGGGAATTATCTTTGAGTCAAAGCCACTTAGATGAAGATTCATTCTTGATGCATCTATTGCTGTCTCAAACGCTCTGATAGAGATATATAAATTTTCTTGGGTGAGACTCATGTTCTAGTCTATTGTTTTCAATTCTGTATTTTCAGCTCTACCGATGACATTGGTTTGTTCTGAACATTTTGCGGTTCAGTGATTTTATTATAGTGCTGAGAAATGAGTTTGGAAATTCATCCAATTTTATAGACAAGATATCGGCTGGAGTAGAATTTAAAAGAAATTTTTAAAAAAAGTCTTATAAGTATGTCAGTGAGATATGTCTAGTGGTACTGGACAATGGGACTATTCGATAAAAATGTGATGTTCAGTGGTATTGAACAGTGGACCACAAAGGGCATATATTTCGTCACTATTTCTAACATTTTAAGTTGCTTTGTTACCTTTACTGAATTCAAAAAACAAAGTAGGGTGGTATTCTTTTTTAGCACCTTTCTTATAAATTTGAAAAAATAAGGGTTAAAATAGAGCTGAGTTCTTCAAATTGATACTAAATTTCAAATAGGATTACTATCTGCTCAACAGCAAGATGATTCAGGTTATTTATTCGCTCCCTTTTCGATTTTTAATTCACATATATGAAAAAAAAAGCCTTATCTATGGGACGGCTCAGTGCATAGACCATAATATAAACCTAATGAAAATTATTATCTGTAGTAATAATTTTTATACAATTGTGCTGCAATTTAAATGTTCGAAAATTTCATGATTTTTCTTTAAAATATTTTTCTTTTGCATCATTTCATCAGTATACTGCTCATTTATGATTAAATATTTTTTTAATAGAATTTACTTTATTTTAATGCTTTATAATGAAATGAACTTTATTTAGACTTTAAAAGTAATATCTTTCCATCCATTATTAATTTAAAATTACCGAAATTCTGCAATCTGCAATTTTCTGAGTATTTTTCTTTAAAATTCATACCTCAAAATGTGGAGGATAAACATGCTCATTTAAATTGGTTTTATGAAAAGAGTAATACAACTTTTAGAATAACACCAAACAAGAAGCCCAGAAACAATGATTAATTTAAAATATAGCTTGCGTGTTTCAATAATGCGTTTTAGCAATGCCTAGAAAAAATAATGGGGTTTAAAAAACGTGATTATTTTATAAAGAGAGAGAAGAAATAAAAATTAAAATTCATGTTACGGTCCGAAGTTAATAACAACGATATTAATCATCAATTTGTTGGAGCTATTTTTAAAACGTGAAAACGCCCAACTTGATTTAAAGCGCAGATTTGCATAGATTTTAGTATCTTTTTATTTTAAATTACGTTAATAATGTCAAGGTTACGGTAACTGAGATAAAAATTTGTAACACTACAAGTAATACCAAAATTTCAGGGTTTTTTTTTTCATTTTTTTGTAGACAAATTATCGAAAAATAAGGAGAAAATTTACAAAAGCCCTTTCATAGATAAGTATTAAAAGAATTTTAATATGTAATAAAACACAAAAATTTAAGATTAATTTAGATTAAGATTATATATTAATTACTTGCGTTACTCAGAATATAAATCAATAGAAAAGATTAACTTCAGAATCTGATGATTATGCAAGATGGAAATTGTTTAGGAATAAATAATAACTTGTAAAATAAAGCAAAACAAAAAAACAATGATATGGTTCTATTTGCCACAGAAGTGAAATGCAGCTGTCCTTCAAGTAAAATGATGGAAGTTATTTATTTGATTTAGTATTAAAACATCTGCTAATTTTGCCTTCTTGTCATTGGGAACTATATACTTCATCTACAATGGTTGGAAGCTGTGATTTTTTTAAAATTAAATTTCAATACCTGTTAGAAGTGGACAATAGTGAAACTAGTTTACTTACAATAATTTAAAGGGTTAAAATAACCATAAAAGTAAACAATAACTTATTAAGGACATTTCTTAATGTTCTTCCATGATTAAGGACATTTCTTATATACTCATCTCTACAACACGAGTCAATTGGACGCGTGAATGACTACATACATTTAAAGAGAAAACAACGACTTAGAAGACAATATGATTTTACTCTATAAGTAAAAAATAAAAATATGAGATATCTATTTATAGAAATTTTTTATTATTCAAAAATTTTCGTATACATTATTTCAATATTTTCCAATCATTTCGCGCATCTTATACTCAAGTACTCAATTGTGTTTGTACACTTTCCTCAACAATCTTTTCACATATTTTACAAGTGTTATTGCTTCTATATTTTTTTTACAAAAGCCAATTTGGTAACCCTTGCGCTCTTGTGAAGTACTAGGTGACGGGAGATGATCCTTTTGTATTTTTTCTTATTTATTTGTGCATGTTTGTAGGTTAACTAAAATAGAAAGTCCTTTAGGATAGTTTTGATGCAGTACGCTCTAGTATAAGATCTATGCTTTTATTGCCATTAAATCTCAAATGTTGAAAAACAGGTAGAGATATCATCGAAAAAAGGCTGCTTTGATGGTACATTTGCGCACCATTTGGTATACTATGTCGACTCCAAACTTTGTGTCATTGTAATATGCTATTGTTTCCGGGGTATGTTTGTTATTATCTTTTATCACTAGGTTTACGATCGCGTCAAATTGACACACATTCGTAAAGATAGGTAAACCACAATATTTCAACACGTTTGAAGAAAATAGACATCAATATGTATTTACCTCATTCAACGGATAAAAGTCAGTGCAAGAGATAAAATAAAAATGACAACTTTGTTTATAATTTTTATAATTTTATATTCATAATTTTAGCATTTATAAAGATGCATATAAAATTTTCAACTAAATTGTCAAAGGGTTGACTGCTTGCTGTTTTCTACTTTCTCATGCATGCAAGTCAAAAATTCAATAATTTAAAAAGAAATGAAATTTAATATGTGATCTTTCGATTACAATTGCAGTTATATGTGGAATTTTAGTTTCACTCAGTTCGAAAAAATGGATCCAAAATTTATATTGGATTTTCTGGTACTTGTATATTAACCGCAGTCAGCAATTAATCGAAGAAAAAAAAAACAGATATCAGATTCCGAAGATTCAGTAAAAACGCCCAATTCTACGTCAGAGACCTGTATTTTGTTTCTATGTCCACCAATGCGATAAAATTAATAGACAGGTACATGTTTTCTTTGCTATACAATAAGGTACACAATTCCCAAATATGGGATTCCAGAAATAAAAAAAAAAAATTAAAAAATCCAAACATTTTTTTTGTAATCAGGGTCGTTTATAGGTTATACAATTTTAAGCCGAGGGGGATAGCATCTTTATTAGAGAACATGCGAATAAATGTTCTAAAGACAACTCCCGTTGGCCGCGTTCTACTAACAAAAGCGTCACAGAGTAAGTGAAACCAAAACAGAATGCTCTGACGACCCTGTTTATCTGTTTCATATATTTTTTCTTGTGGTAATGAAATAAGCGCTCAAGATTCTAAAAATGTAAAAGAATTTCTAGTTGCTGGTAGTTATTTCCAGGTATGCAAAGCACTTTTACTGCAAGAATGAATTTATGAGCTATTTTAGGTTTATGTGGCAAAGGTGAAAATATGGCGATGAAAATTTAAAGTTTGATTTGTTTCATCTAAAGATTAGCAATGGGGGCATTTAAAATAATATCAATTTAAAACTTAGTAAGTATTTTTTTAATTATTATATACTACAAAGGATAATTAGTTAATGAATTGCTCAAACAAGAATCAAATCTGACAACCAGCACAACACTCTATGCGTGGAAACTTTTTACATCCAATACGTTGATTAGCTTGTCCAAGGCAAAAACCACAAGACTGGATCTTGTAATTGAAATATGTTGCAGGAAACTTGAAAAGTTTTTGACGAAGAATAATTGAACAGGCAATGGGATACGAAAATGGTACAAGGGAACAAAAAGTTGTTAAGATGAAAATAAAAGTCATAACGGAAATGAGAAGTTCGAAATCTCACAATTTTATGAGCAGTTTTTGGAAACAAATTTCTGTCAGCCTTTTTATTATCTTCTAATACATGAAACATATAAAAAAATAAATATAATAATTAACTACATTTTTTAGTGAGAAGTCCGGATGTTAACAAATCTCCACTTTTTGAAACATCCATTCACACACACACACACACACACACACACACACGCTCAAAAAAAAACCCAAAAAAACCCGCTATCCCTGTGCTTGTGAAAACGAGAAATAAAAACAATAATTATCAAACTTAGTTATGCACTTCTTCTACAAAATTTACAGCCTTTTTTTTAAACATTTGGTCGAAATTCTTTAAGTGTCAATAAAAATTTAATATGTATTTCGCATGTTAGTATAAATTTAATTTGCTTAAAAAATTTCGATCAACGCGGGATGCTATTACGTTTTTGTTTTAATGCCATGTTTCAAGGGAAAAAAATTCTACGTTTTAGCTGTCTAATAAATAATGGTTTACATCTCATTTATTTTTTTACTATTTTCTTACCGTTTTTTAGAGCTGTTTCTAAAATTAGTCACAAAAACATTTCATTATCAGCTTAATTATATATACACTCTAATGTCTAATGGTATTACCTGTTTTGTCGACTGTGCAAAACATTCACAGTCGATAAAACAGGTATTGAGTTCTATGCAAATTTTAATGCATAGGGCATTAGTGTGGTTTCCAATTGTTTCCAGGGTTACCTGAATATTTCAAAGCAAAAATTTCCAATATAACGTATAAGTTTAAACGAATTGTGGCTTACTTAAACATACGAAATCTTAAACTAGCCATCAAATTTAAAATCATTCTTTTGAAATGCCAAGGCTGCTGTATTTTTGGAAGATTAACGTTATAAACACTAATTTTTTTAAAGTTTATGTTATTCAGGAATTAGTACTAAACAGGAAACACATTTATTCGTTAAAGGTGTTTCGGCAGATGCGATAAAGTTAAACACGCGACTTATGCTGCTATGCTAAAAGAAATGCCGTGTTTAGAATAACATCAATATCGTGTGCAAGCCTTCATTAAAAGAAATTAATTTCGGATCCTGCGTTGAGTTACTATGGTTGCCTGCTACCGTATCGGACACTAAGTTAACTGAAAAGTGGTATAAGAAATACCCGATGGTATCGATTGCATGAAGGCTGGCATTAAACTTTTAACCCTCTTTCAAATATAAACTTATGATCGTACTATGTGCATCTTTTGCTCAGCTGGTAAACTATTTTTTGTGAGTGTTACGTTATGTGTATCAAAGTTTGTAGCAGATTGTTCAACGACATCGGGATTTCGGTAAGTTCATTTTTATGGAGTACTTTCTATTTTTTTACCTATTAAAATAGTAAATTTTTTTAAAAAATCATTAAATAAACGATAATTAAAAAACTTGTTTAGCTATACCATGAATTCTGAAATAAAATTTTTTTGAGTGTCTATCTCAGACAATTAAGTTGAGTAGAATGAAATTACAGAAAATTTTATTTCAGATATAAGAATTCATATTATAATGAAATTTAAGCTGTATTAATTCTATATTAGTTTTATATTCTGAAGTCTAATATTTGAATTAGAAATTAGCTTATTCCTTAAAATATTTTTAGTTTTTTTACAACAACATTTTAAAAGGATGTTTGAAATTAAAAATATTAAAAAGGCATACATATAACTGCTGTAGATTTTCTGAAATTTTCGTTTCCGGTTTCGTTTAAATGTCTTTAAATATTAACATAAAAAAAAAAAACACGCATTTTTAAATTCTTATTCACTTTACTCAAATAATCAAAAAGATTTCCAAACGAATAAAAAACACTATAATTTAAAAAAGAATAATAATTATTTATTGACTAAAAAGTAGTTTCAAACTTTCGCATTGAAAATAGCTTTATCTTCACAAAAATAATTCTTAATTGAGTTATTATTCATAAGAATTCATTTACATTTTTAATAATCGTTTGCATTCTATTAGAAAAGAAAAATAGGTTGTTTTTTTTTAGACTTGCGATGTCCAAGATGAATAGAATAAGTGATAAGATGAATTAATTTTTTTTTCTTTTCATTCGTTGGTTATTTCTCTTCAAGTTGCCAAATTGTAAATAAAAATAAAAAATTACAAGTGGAGTTGCTATTAAGTTTAAATACAGAATTAAATATTTTGCATTATAAATAAATCACTGTTAAAGATTGTAAGGATTGCTGAATTCTGAGTATTATTTATTAATATTGAAAATCAAAGAAAATGCCTTTTGACATCGTATAGTGTCCTGGATTTTTTTTTTTCAAAATGGAATACACTACAAGGAATTTCTTATATGGCAAATCAGAAAAGCTTCTTTACAATCAAATAATGTTATTCTGATAGCGAACATATTTTTAAAAGAGGTTGACTCTAATAAAAAAAAAGTAAAAAATGTTTATAATTTTTTTGAAAAAAACAACAACTTAATACTTCAAAGCTGGTATTTCTTTGTTTAATATTGTTTGTTTAAAATGTTTTTAAAGCAAAAAACATTGTTATTTGAATGATTTAGTATTTGATAATGAAAAATTCACTTTTTAATCTATTTTTTTTAATTTGATTGATTTTGGCTAAATTTTAATTGATAATTGTAATATTCTTATTTTAAGTTCCTTATTCCCTTCTTACTTTCACTGAACATTACTTTTTTAACGGTGCGTTTATTCGTCTTTTTATTCTCTCAAACGCTTTAATTTCTTCTATTTTTGCATATATTTTAGAAGATAATAACATTTTAGATTTGTTTTAGCCTTTAAAATATATTTGAAATTTAGACTTTTGCATCTGCAATTTATTATACAATTTAATTGCAAACTAAATAAAATGCTTTTGTTAAATATTTCTTACGTTTTCGAGTACATTTATAAATTAACATAATTTTAAAGTAAATTTCTTGTATTTTTATAATTTCTGAAAAGTACAATTGCTAATAAATATTGTATATAAATAATTAGCTGTAGAAATTTATCTGATGGTAAAAACATTCTGTAAAAGATTCAGATGTATTTAAATTGAATTTAATATTTTAATTTATTCCAAACAAATAAAATCCATTACAAATTGAATAAAAAAGTTATGTAATTGAATTGTTTTGATGACATAAATATAATAAAAATGAACCGATTGAAGAGACTTTTAACGGTGTATTTTTTAATCAACATTTATTTTTATCTTATTTTAAACCATATCTGCCTTCACCTTACATTAAAGAATTTTTCAGTAATTTTTTTTTTGACAGAATGAGTTTTAAATTGTAATTATACAATACATTTCTCCTAAATATTTTAGATATATTTTGTAGCTGATAAATGAATATGAAGTGTACTAAATTTTTTCCCTCTCAAAATGAAAAGTAAAGTTTCTTGACAATGTTAATTGTTCATTAATAAATTGCAAGATTTAAAAAAAAAAATTCTAAAAATATAATCGTTTCAAAAGGTATGGCTAAATTATTTATATTGATAAATATTTTATAATAAATAAAAATTTCTATCGTCACTGAAAGCAGCAAAAGCTTTATATTTTCGTTATCGAGATAATGTAATCGCTCAAAACGTAAGGTTTCGATTTTTTAGCTGTATATACCTGCTTCAAACTTACTGAGGAATAAAAAATATTTTTGGAATAAAGTGTATTTTACATATTAATAAACATGATTTTACAAAAAACAAAATACTAGTTATATTAAATATGAAATATTGTTTTTAAATCAAAGCTACTGATTTGCAACAAATTTTGAATCAAAATCGTAAAAAGATACATTTTTGTGTATCAATCTACTCTAATGAAATTAAAAAAACAGTTCAGAAAATGTTAACACAGAGAACCATTTAATCAGAATAGGTAATCATCCTTAGAAATCTTTTTTCAATAACATGTTTTAATTTTTTGAGAATAAATGTTTTTATTCTTCAGAATGATCGTTGATTGAAATATTAGGATGTTTCAAAAGTGTTTTTGTTTTTGAAAATAAATTTTATTTTAGTACAAGGACAAAATAAAACAGTAGATAGTAAGCAATGATTGCAATATCTTTGTTAAATGAACGATTATATGGCAGTTCTATTTTTATAGATATCCTTTGTCCAAATTGTCAGCATTCGAAAAACCATTTCTAGGATTTACAGATGCTTGCTATCCATAAAACATATTCAAGATTGCATAGAAGATATAAGCTCGTTCCATTTAAAGTTCGCTCGTTCCATTACGAGCTCGTAAAAGCTCGTTCCATTTAAATCACTTTAAATTGTTTGGAGATTTTATTCAAAGATTTATTCAAAGAGAGATTTTTCTATATCAAGATCAGGAGATTACTTCTCATTTTAAGGGTCCTTCAATATATTTAGTTATACAGTATAAAAGAAAAAGATCGACCATGAATAATTTGTTCAAAATTCTGTCGAATGCCGATCATAAAACTTTATTCAACCTGTCCCTTTTTGTAAAAATTTAGTTATTTGACCATCGTACATTTATTTCCCTGATTATCTGAACATCGTAAGCATATTCCCTATAATCTTTGTCACATGCTGTTATTCGTTAGAAAAATTAAAGATCCAGACAATTTTACAGATAGTTTAGTTTAGTTATATTAACGTCCCGTTGTAAAGCAACACTAGGGCTATTTTGGGACGGACCACGTCATTTTGAACCGCGGTCAGATGACGAGGACGACACTTGAGCTTGCACCCCCCTCTCCACGCCACACCACACCAGCGGGAGGGCGTTTGGCATGACGTGCAACATTAACGTGCGACAGACCCCCTTACACGACGGTTCTTCGATGGAATCGGGTCTCGAACCTGAAACCCTACGGTTCACAAGCCGAGACCTTACCACCAGGCCACCGCGGCCTGACAATTTTCCAGAAGAGTTTTGAAGATTTCCAACCCTTCATGAATCCCCGTATTTTTAGTGTAATTTATGCAATGCTAAATATTTAGTTTTCTTGAAATGTCTATGTGTTTTGCTAGCTTTAAGGTACTAGTGGTGAATTCTGCCCTGAATTCTCTTTTTACTTTTCAAGATTCACATTTGCTAATCAGCCACTCCTGGGTCTGATTTCAAGCGTTTGGTGGTGGTCTTTGAATTGTAGCACAGAGTTAGAGCTATACGGCTACTAATCTTGCCATGGCCTTCAAATTTGTGAATTTTACAATCAACTTTAACCCATAACTGGGGACGTGCGGTTTGTGAGACCGCCAGCAATGGAATTTCGGTCACCCCTATTCTATTTTTAGCTCAATTGAATGGATTGACCCTGTAGCTTCCTGTTTTGTGACCTTCAATACACATGCACTTTATCAACCGATTTCAGCGGATGCTTTTTAAAATAATTCAGTTACTTCTTTGAGCGCGATCTCTGAGACCACACCTCCCTGTTAGTGTTCCAGTGATAAATAAACAAGGCTTAGCAGATGGCGCTAAAACGTGGGCCCGAAATATCATCCAATTTACTGATCCTATTATGAAGCAATGCTCCAGACACTTTTAAATGAAGCAGGAAGTGATTTTAGTGATAAGGATAATTGTACAGAAGAGTTTTTCGATGAAAGTTCATATTCAACTGATTCTGATATGTATGTTCAAACATAATTAATTTTTCTAGTGATAATGTATTTTGAAAAATTTATAAAATATATGAATATACCTAGAGATATATACACAGAATATAAATGTTGATTTTTATACTAGTTCTTTACCTGTATGTTTAAAATGTCCTAGAAAACCGTGCTATGGAAATCACATAAGCAGATAAAAAAAGGGCAAATTTTACCCTATGCTCATTTTTTTTCATATAATTGTTGAATTTTACATTATATGGTCTTCTATATACCTTCATATAGTGTAAAAATAAAGGGTTTAAAAAAAAAGTAATATGTTTTTTCAAGAGTACTTTTTATTTTAACATGTAATTTGAGAAGAAAATGCATGTTTCAACGCATTTGCTTTCTTCAATGATAATATATTTTGAAAAATTTCTGAAACATATACATCAAGAAAAATATCTGCAAAATATATTGGCAGTTTTTCATACTAATACAATCATTAGAAAATTTAATTTGAGTGTAAATGAAACGCGGTCTTATAGACCGCACCTCCCCAGTTAAGGTTTAATGGTATTTTGATCTAATTTAAATTAATGCTTCAGAATGAATAAGATTTCTTCATGTATATCACTCATCCTCAGATCTTAAATTGAAAGAAAGGAGATTGATCGAATATAAATATTAAAAAGAAAATACCATTTTGAATTTAAAAATACTAGTGTGTCATTTTCAGATATGCAGGCATTAAAAAAATAATTTAGATTCCTAACAATATAAGGCATGTAGTTTTAACATTAAAGAGACTGCGAGAGGACAAATGACCATTGTCTAATAGCAATACTATTGTATTAAGAAAATATCGATATATTTACTATTTCGAATATATAATGTATGCGTTATTTGGGTGTTAAGATTTAACTGTATATAATTTTAAAAATTCTCAACCAAGGAACTTGCCTCAAAAATATTTGCTTAATGTCAGTGTCTCATTTTTCTTATTTCAGCTCCGAAGAACAGGAATGTGTCGACATTTTACCAGAAAACTACAAAATACATGAAATTCCAAGACCAGCAGGGAAGTAAATTTCTTTCATTGCTGTTATTAATAAGTTTTGTATAATTAGTTTTGCAACAATTGATATATATGAAATTCTACTGAACCATCTTAAAACTAAGTGCATTAGGTCATACAGCTCATGTAGAGTGTTTCAAATATATATATATACTTTATTACGAATAGCTGTCACTTGTAGAAATAATAACACAAATTCTGATACTGCTGATTAATTTAATTTAAAGGTATTCTCCGGTATTATGACACAGTTTTTCCAAATGAAGCAACGAAGAAAGTAAACAAAAATAATAAAATAAAAAAAAATCTTTTAAAAAACCGCAGTCCGGAGGAGGGAATGGATATAAGGATACATTGTTCAATTTTAGGATGAACTTTTTTCAAATCACGGGATGCTTATAATTTTAATCACAAACATCTCCAGCAGTTTTACAGATAACTCCATTAAACGCTTTTCTGCGTTCTCATTATGGTATGGAGCATATCTTTGTAATTTGATTTATCACATTTTCTTTTTGAGTTGATTTTTATTACTTATTTCAAGGGGTGTTGAAACATGGGTCAATAAATTGGTCATAGTCACTTTACTATAGATGCATATTGCCGCCCTGATTATATGATTATACGAGACGCCGTTTCGGATTTAAAAGACTTAAAACAACTTTGTTGATTACTTTGCATATATATATATATATATATATATATATATATATATATTGTTACAAATTTGTAATGTTGCTTCCATGTTCAGTTAGTTCAATTACTGGAAAGACCGTTTTATGGTCAGCTCTGTTGGATGCTAATCGGATGCCAAGTCAGTGATCTCAGGGACTAGTGACAAATTCGGCAATAAAATGGATAATACTGAAACCTTCAAGAATTTTGGTGATAGTGCCAATAGAAACCGAGATATGCCTGATTGTTCCAGAACCTTCTCTGCCCGGCTATTGAAACTATAAAAGGCCGGCTGTCAGCTGAAGACAGTCATGGAAAAAATCACTGAAAGTTTTAGAGTTGTTGAGAGATTTAGAGTCACATAGCGAGCCAACAGCCAATTAGTTGGATTAGTCCAACGAAGCGCAGGCGTTGAGTGGAACTCAAGCGATTGCTAAATTGAGCTGTGTGCCGAATCCTGGTGTTTATTAGAGAAGCAGCAGCTAGTCATGCGTGGTGAGTCAGCCTAGGGTGTCAGAGTCCACCAGCCGTGAAAGAAGTGAGTCGGCTGTTGAATGCAGCTAAAGCGAGGACACACACACACACACACAGAATGCAACTAAAGCGAGGACACACACACACACACACACACATATATATATATATATATATATATATATATATATAAGTGTGTGTGTGTGTGTGTGTAATGATATTTTAAAATATAATTTCAACTATTTTCCTAATTTTTAGCTCAATTCAGCACATATTAACTTCATCCTGAAATATTATCTTATTTCCTGACCCCATTCCACTTTTTCTATTTAATTAATTTAACAGAAGCGCTGTGAAAATACTTAAAGTTGTACTTTCACACGCTCCAAGTTAAGAGATAAAAAAATGGCAAGCCTAGCGCATTCTTTTAAAAGTTCCTTGTATTTCCCTTATCAAAATCGACAAGTGTAAGAAATCCCCAACGGAATCTCATAATATATAAGCACTGGAAAAATTATTCTCCCTCTCTCTTTACCTTCTTCTGCTTTTGTGTCACGCTGTGAGCGAACGTGCCTTGTTCGTGCCTCTTGTAAATAAATCATGCCTCCCGAGATGGAAATAAAACGAAGTTAAAACTTCAAAGTGACTTTTCTATCTTCGGCCACGACTTGCTTCAAAAATAATATATAACCCAGTTTTGTTAAAAAGTACCCGAAAAGAAGACAAATTGGAAGTATAACTTCAATTTATTTTCCCACAGGATAACATGATAGGTACACGGGGAAAAGCGATAAATCGCGTCTATCTTCATGAAGATGCATGATGAAAGTGTGAATTTTTTATCTTTAGTGTTTTTCTTATGGTAATCTTATATAGATTTGTTTCCTAAAGATCCTTATAGGGATTCTGGAAAGGAAATTTTAGTATTTTTTAAAAAAATGCCGATGTCATTACGTATTTTTATCCCTTCGCTTGCAGCCTGAGAACTGCAATGTTCAACAACATTTTAGAGCGCATGTTAGAAATAATTAAGTAAAAGAATTGGGATTTAAATCAGGGAATAAGAGAAAATTTTAGAATAATTTAAAATAAGAAACAGAAAAATAATTAGGATTTAAATTAGATTAAGAGATACCATTACACACAAACACACAGATATATAATACATATTATACAAGAATTCTAAAATAAGATTTAAAGGATCATGAGAATCACATTGGAGATAACAATAAAATGGGGTTTATTGATCCACTGTGGCATTCTTTTCATGTGCTTACACGAGTAGAATCAGGTGTCGAGATTCTAAATAATGATTGTCATTACATAATACCACATTAAAGACAGTTAAAACTAAAATGACTTTTTTAAACTTCAATTATATTTCTTTAAAAAGGCAAATTAGAAACAATATCCCACAAAGGAAAAAAAATATTATAAAATTTTCTGAAATGTTTGTTAGTTAAATTTGCCTTAAATTTCATTATAATTACACTATTATAATCTGACACTTTTCAATATATATATTAATTTTAGTGTAAATTAATAACGAAGAATTATATTCCAACACATGAATAATAGAAGAACCTAGTGGTAAATAATAACCTCTATTCAAAAATACATTCTATTCAGATCTCCCTGGCCATCAATTATTCTTTATCAATTAATATATCTATCATTTAATAAAAATGTTTCGTCAAAAAGAACCATCGTCAAAATGTCACTGATATTTCTGCATATTACAGCATTTTGACTTAGGGTACTTTTACATAAAACTTTCTTCCTGAGTGATGTATAAACAGACATCTGTACCTACTATCTAGGTATGTTTGTTTTTAAATTCATGATGATTCAGAAATGATTGATTGAGAAATTCGTTATCAGACGCATTGACTGCTTTCGAAATTCCCGATAACTATTCTAAGAAAGCCGAAAGAGTGAAAGCAGTGTTTGATAAGGAATACTCTGTTAAAGCCAGACGTATGGATTTTCTATAAAAAGGGAAAAGAGAGAACTCCTTTGAAAGTTAACTATTCTTATGAGGATCTTAAAAGACTGAGCTTGAAAATAAGTACGATATTAATCATTAAAATTATGAAAATACGAAAATAAAATTTCAAAATTTTTACCTTATTAAATATTTATATTGTTATCCAAACCTTTTATTTCTGATTATTACATTCTATTCAATTAAACATCCAAAAGATATTTTCAATTCTAATATCTTAATTGGGTAATACCGCTTCTTAAAGATCGTTTCTGAATGGTTACAATTCTATTTACTTTTCAGTTATTATTAATTTTTCAAGCTAGACTAGAATATATATACATATAATTATTTATCTTATATAATTATTTATTTTCAATGAAAATGGGAATCTGTATTCGTTTCATTTTAATACCGTGAAAATAGCAAGTTACCATACAAAAAGAAACGGGATTGGTTCTAACGAGAATTAAAATTGTTTCCATTTTTATTTTTCCTGGAGTATTTCAATCATTCAAAAATGTATCGTTAGATTTTTATGAAGCTTAACGCTTTAGATTTCCTTGAATGTGAATGAACCATTTTTGGAATTAGGAATTTATTTTTATATTTTGTTTAGTTTAGTTATATTAACGTCCCGTTTTAAAGCAACACTAGGGCTATTTATGGACGGACCTCGTAATTTTGTTCCGCGGTCAGATGAAGAGGACGACACTGAGCTGGCACCCCCCTCTCTCCCCTCCACGCGTTGTGACCAGAGCCATTTACACGAGGGCTCTGCGGTAGAATCGGGTCTCGAACCTGAAACTCTCTGATTCCGAAACCGAGACCACAGGCCACCGCGGTCCTGAATTTATTTTGAAATTTTTCTGCCAATCTGATAACTTAAAAACGACCGACTTAAGAAGACCGACAAACAAACATAGTTCCAGTAATTGCATCTTTGATTGCAAGGAGCTCTAAAAACAAGGCGATTCATGCAAAATTCGAGGTACAACTACTCTAATTTCTTTGAACGAGAAAATGAAAAAGAGGGATAAAAGATCAAAATCTTTGTGATGGTTTATCAATCATGCGAATTATTCGTGGAGGGCAGCTGCATAATTTTTATATCAATAATGACAAACCATTGTTATGGAAATATCCAAAACCAGCCCCCTGGATATCGGGTGGAAAAGTTCAACAGACTCGATAAGAGATAAAAAACACTTCATTTTGCACGAATACGCAGTATCAAAGCACGAAGCGCGCACAAAATGATACTTGCGGTAAACATAAAACACGCAAGAAGCAAATTAATATCAAAAAGCCGTATTAGCACGAAACGTTCATACTCCAAAAAATAGTCGCTGGACCATTGGCTTAATCTGATTTCAACTAAAGTACACTCCCGAGTTTCCGGTAAATGTGGCGGACGAGAATACCGGATAATAAAATAGGCCGGATTTCTATGAACTCATTTCTTTGCCCACCTATACCAGAAGATAAAGCTTTTTATATCAAAACTCACTGTATAATACGTATTTTCTTACTTCTTATTGAGTACTAAATCCTCCATTTATCTCAAGTCACGTAAAATGTGAATGAAGCCGCGACTCGATGAATCACAGAAGCAGTTGCCGGTAACTTGTTGAGTTAAAATAGAAGTCTCTGTATTGGTAGTTTATATATAATTATATATAGCACTGCAGGCTTCAATAATTTCTGTGCGTAAAAGTAAGTTAAAGGATATAAACTGTTCAAATTTAACATAAATTCTGTAATGCCTGACTTAAATGCTGGAAATATAAACAAAACTTTTACGTAAATCGTAGTCCTAGTTCTTAAGAAAATTGATTCAAACTGATTTTATTTTTCACTGATAAATGATTACACATATATGAAAAGGTAACTCTGAGTCAAAACTTACTTAAAAAAAGAAGTCCTTTAGAGATGACTGTCCCTACATTTCAGCCCGTTTCCAATGCCTTGACAACGTCTTGCCTTCCTCATTTATTTACGATAAAAGAAATCTAGACCGGATAGTACAGCAGCCGGATAGTTGCGAACCATCGAATATTCTAAACACTAGAACCCGTGTTCTAATGGAGTTATCGGCCAAAATTCCCTAATATTGGGATCCATCACTTTTGTCGCCAAAGTTTTAGAATTCGTCATCAAATCACGAACTGACCATCAAGGTTCGGCATCCATTCAGTAGCCGTTACTATATTTATAAAACTATCTTCTTTATTAGGAGATTGAATGTGTAGGGAAGCGATATTATAAATTCGTAACACTACAAAAACACTGTTTAGTGTGCCTAGTATTTAACTTTCTATTATTTGGTAACCTTTATCTCCTGTTATTAGGTGTTAAACTAACTTCTGCAGTATACTCTACTTCTACTTTATTCCTAACTCCTATTATTAATAAAACTAACTCCTGTTACTTTCAGTTCTTTCATAGTTTTTCAACACAGCTCCAATTGAAATGTTAACAATCATATTAATGAAAGTTTAATGACTTAAATAATTGTCACAAATACTTTATAGAAATTTTGTTTATACTTTAATATCTGTGATCGAAATTTTAAATATAAGTTGCTCAAATCTTGGAGGCCATAAGCCATATATTGTTGTTTGAGCTATACTGAGCATGTGCAAAGGGAACATAGTTTTTAATTAATAAAAAATAAATAAAATAACTGTCTTGAAAATTCATTTAAAATTGTCTTTACGCTGCGCAGTATTTCTAAGAAGAATTTAAAGAAAATCTACTCCTTACTTTGAACATATATAGACAATAAGAAATTAGTATTTTAATTTTATTTATATAGATTTATTGTAATGGGAAGCTTTATTAAAAAAAATTATTGGATGAATTAATTTTCTTGCTGCGTGTGTTTGTTAAATTAAATAATATCGTACAATTTTTGATTTAATCAAAGAATATAAGCTTAAAATATGAATTATTCAACTCAAATTACATTTCTCTTGTATTTAAATTTTGTAATTCTCATTCTTCTTTTCCTTTTCTATGCTTCCAACAGGAGGAGCACTACAATTAGATTTCGAATTCTACATCAGTAATTTAGATGAGATCAGAGAAGAAGATATGGTAAGGATATATATATTACATTTATTTTATTAATTTATTTGACCGTAAAAAAATAATATTATTTTCGAAAATTTATTAATGCGTAATTATAAAATGTACAATGATTCATAAATTTTATAATTAATATTTTTACTATATGATAGTTAAATTCGACTCTGTTTTTCTATATAAACCACTGAATGAATGTCTCAGAAGGATTTAAAATGTTTGTAAAATATATTTGAAGCGATGCAGTTCTTTCAAAAAGAAAAGAAAAGTAAGCATTCACAGTGAAATACTTTTATATTCACAATATAATAATAACTTTGAATATTCTATTCATGTTATTAATTTTAGATATTCAGTTAGAAGTCTACTTGTATTACCTTTCGCTGCTGAATTTTACTGCTTTATTACGTACTAGTCGTAGTACCTGTAGTGCGTATATTTGTAAGAAAGCGCAATATATATATATATATATATATATATATATATATATATATATATATATATATATATATATATATATATATATATATATATATATATATATATATATATATATATTCTTTATATCTAACGAAAGAATTTCGAATTCTTAAATTCATTTTTATGAGTTTTTAGGACCTTTATCTCTAATTAATAATAATTAATTGATTATTACTTTAAAGCTTCGAGATAAACGCCAAATTTAGTTTCGCTACTTGACAAATAAAAATTAACAAATTTATCAAGTAAAGTAAAATATTATCAGTGTATTCACGCTAATAAAAACACGATATGACAAACGAACAGATTAAAATTTTAAAAGTGCTAAAATATGTGATAATATTAGATGGGAGAGTTTAAGAAATTGATACAATTTCGAAAGACTGCACATTAAGTCTTTTGATTACTGCAAGTTAAAATCAAAATATTTCTCTTTTTCTATGCATGAAAATTAAAAATTGCCCCCCCCGTAACATTTACCCTGGCTGAAACGCGTGAATGAATATACGTGATTAAACAGTACAATATAGTCAATATTTCAATTAAAAAATGAAATTGATAAAAATTATGTTTAAATTAGCATTAAAAAAATCATTTAAACCAAAGAAAAATAGTATACAAAAATGAACTGTAAAAGAATTTTTATTAAAAATTTAAAGATGGTATAAAAATATTTTTTTTGCCCCGAGATTTGGTTTAAAATTATGGTGAAGAATTGCATAATCTTTTAACTGCTATTTCACGCTTTATAGAGAACCATAGAAACTGAATAGCACAGTTAATCCTTTTAGGTGGAAAGGGACGTGTGGGCCAAATTTCTTTCCAATCTTTCAAGGGATGTGGAATTGTATATGTATAGTCAAACAAACGGAACTTTCAATTTTATGAATAAACTAAATTTAATTTATTGCTTTACTGAATTTTCTACGTACTGCTGTTTTTGATGGGAGAGGGGTTATTATACAATTAATTTAGAAATTATGAATAATAACTAGCCAAAGATATTGCAATACAACAATAAAGAGATGAGCATAAAATGTAAATTCCTACCCAGATTAAACCTTTCAGTTGTTCAAGTTCACTTGAACAACGTGATTAGAACCTCAGATCCCGTGTTCAATTAAAAAGTGACATTCACCTGCCAGTGTATAAAACCTTTCTTAAGAAGGTACATCCCATTGTCTATAACGATTTTCACAACCATTGCGTTACCACCTAAGGTTGTGCGAGACGATATCTTGCGTAAGAATGTAAATAATTGTTTCTCATGTAAATATTTGAATTAACTTCCCAGGGAATCGCATACTAACCGTGGGCGATAAACCCCGACCCGCCTAAATATGCAGCTGCACTGAAGGATAAGACTGGAACTGATAATAACACGAGTATTATGTTCTGTTACATAAATGTAATCAACTGATAAAATCAAACCATACGTAGGAGATGACACTTACATAGACTCATCAAATATTATTATATTCTCAGGGAAAGCAAGAACATGCATATCTCCATGGAATGTTGCTCTCCCAGAATCTGTATTTTTATAACGCTGGGTAAAATTAAAAATTTGTTGTAATCAATCAAATGCATTGTAACTCAGATAGATTTTATAAATGTTTAACTGTTTTACTAGTGTGCGAATAAACCTAAAATGAATAAAAATCATTTAAGAGATCGATAACTTCGAATTTTATTTACAATCTAAAGTATAAGACAAATAATATTTTTTTTCTGAAGAATTCGCCAATATGCGTGTGATACTCTGTTACAACTTCCGTTAGTTAATCTGTGATAATCGTATCTAAGATATTGCTAACAGAATATCAGAAGGTGCAGATGGGGCATTTTTTATTATATAATAATATAGAAATTAAGAATAGTGTTTTTACATCACATTGCTTTTACTCATACAATTTTCAGTTTTAAATATCTCATTGGATTTTTGTTGTTGTTGTTGTTTCAGGACTTTGAATTAAAGGGGTTTGTTTCAGCTAAGTGGACAGACTACCGTCTCAATTGCAGCGATTTCTGCCCTATAGATAATTATATTTGCGCCAAATTCTTGTGGACTCCCAACATTCTCTTTGATGATGCGAAACAAGTCAGATCTTTCCCCGAGCGTGAAATGCTATTCAAAGTAAGACCACCAGCAGCAGTTTCTCAAACAACAGGGTACGTGTTTGTTTGTTTTTTCTTCTTTTGTCTAAAATATATTTTTATTTTTGAGAATGTGTGAGAAATATACATTCGAATTTTCATTCTCTTACTGCTGTGCTACAATTTTTAAACTTGACTCATTATTTTAACTCTCTCCTTCTTAAGATCATTCGAATTCAAGTACCTCAAATATTGGAATGCCCAATTTTCCCTCGCATAGAAAAAGGAAATTCTCAAAAATCGTAAGACAGCCTTTGTTTATGAGAGTTTGCTATTCAAAAGATTTTCCCAGCTTAGCTGATAGCTATTAAACAAATGTATGCTTAGGCATTGAGTGAATGGTTTAGAGATCAGAAAATCTTTCTGATCTCTAAACCATTCTGGGCGAGCATTTCTAATGAACAAAGTGTTGACTTCAGGTATTCAGTTAACCACATTTAAATTTGTTTGGTAGGAATTTGATAGTGATATTCAGGCATCTTGGATGCCTGCCATAGTTTTGTTGAAAGGGTGTTTGAGACCTTTCGTATTGATAACATTGATATTATTAGCACAGTAATTAGTTAAACAGTTATTTAACTAACATTTTTAATTTCATAATAGTGGCGTAAATTGTATTCGATTTAATAAATTAATTTCAAAACTTCATAAGATTAACAATAATTACTAAAAAGTAGAATTTAATTAAAAACAAGCCAATCTCACTTTTTAACACACTAACAAAGGCATAATTTTAAAAAATTACGATTTTTTCGGAGAAATTTTTTATTTATATAAAAATTTCAGAATTTTTTAAATGCCTGAATAAAAACAACAACTATAAAATTGCTTTGAAATGAGTGCGAAAGTGAAAATCAGTAACAATTTGCAACGAAACGAAAGTGCAAGTTCTTTCTAGACTTTTTTGTCTACTTTTATGATTTAATGCATTTCGTATTGTTTCGAAATAGAGCGGATATCGATCCTTTTCCGTTTGCTCAGTTAGGTTCAACATACTGTAGAAACTTCCAGGTTTGATATTCTGATCTTGTAGTAAATTTCATACACAATACACTCGAAAGTATCTGGCCTAACGTGGCAGAGAGCAAGCCGAATAGGCCGGAGTTCTATGAAATTATTCTTTTGCTCACCAATATCAGAAGACATAATTTTTATAACAAAACTCACTGTTAGAATACACATTTTCTCCCTTCTTATTGAGTACAAAACCCTCCATTTACCCCAAGCCAAGCAGAATGTGAACGAAGCCGCGACACGGTGAATCATAAAAGCAGTTGCCGGTAACGTGTCGAGTTAAAATAGAAGGCTCTGTACTGGTTGTTTATATGTGTTAATATACTGCACTGCACATTTATTTTAAGAATTTATTAGAGAAAAAGTAAGTTAATGGATATAAATTGTTCACATTTTAAATTAAATTCTGTTATAATTAACTTCCCGCCAGGAAACGTAAACAAAACTTTAGAGTAAATCGTTGGCCTAATTCTTAAGAAAATTGACTCAAATTGATTTTATTTTTTACTGAAAAATGATTACGCAGATACGAAAAGGTAACCCTAAGATAAGAGCCAAAATTTACAGTTTTTAGTTTTTGAAAAATTCTTAATGATGACTGTTTCTGCATTTTAGCTCGCAGTAGACGCCCTCTTCCAATGCCTTGTAATATTGCCAATGCAATACCTTGCCTTCCTCATTTAATGAGGTTAAAAGAAAACTTGGGCGGATAGTCGCGAACCGGGTACTCGGGAGTATATTGTATGCAATTTGTTGCATTGTTGTGTTATCGCTCTTGCATACCTACTAATAGATTAATAGACAGTCAATTTGTAGATGAATTCGATCGAAAATATGATATAGTTCAATAATATTTATAATGATTCGATATATGAATTCGCCCTTACGAGTCAAGACCATATACTCTATTTCATTTGTTTAGCTTTTTCATTTTTTTTTAGTTATTTGAGTTCATAGTCAGGCATAATTATATATCTAAAGTTTTACTTAATGATGTAGACAAACAAGAAGCTTCAAAATTTCGAGATAAATATTTTTAACGATAACAGTGCTTTCTTTCGGTATGCTTTACCTATGAATAAACAGAAACAAACCCAATAATATATGGCACTTAAAAGTTGTGTTCATGATTTTATTTGAATCATTGGTTGTTGAAAAGATATGCACGTTTCGAATTTAAAGCTGTTAAAGCTTAGAAGTTACCATAACAACAGACGCATTTATATTAGAAATTCTATTCTTGTAAATGCATTAAATGAAGAAATGATTGTCTTATTCTTAAGTTCTAGAGACAAATTTTCGAAAAGGGTATTATGGACATTCGATTTATTTGAGCTGAAATACGTATTGATTTGAAAAAAATATATCTGCAGTCGAATGTTTTATTTATAATGTACTGATTAGTTAATGCCAAAGGGGAAATTTGAGAAATTTATATACAGAAATGAAACATTTAAATTCGAATTTGGGTGATTTTTAGGAGGATTAAATACAAAAAAGTAAATTTCTGAGGCTTTTTTTTTTATCAAATTAAAATATTACTTTAAAATATTTTAGTTAATGAGCCGATAAAATATTTTCAGAAAGAAAAAATTGAAAAAAAAAAAGAATAATTGTATAGCAATTTTGAACTCACAATGTGTTGCAAAATCATCTTGTCACAATAGAAAAGGTGGTAAAGGGTACAAAATAAAACCAAATTCAAATATTGCGGCATAGAATATATATTCGGAATTGTCATGTTTAATAAAGAGTTCAAAAATAGTGTAAAGCACAGAGAAAAATGGAAAACAAGAAAATCTTTCAAGGATTTCTAGTTTTAAACGCTCAAAACAAAAGCATTGCAAAAATTGCAGATGTGTAATGTTACATTGCTTAATAATGCATGATGTGTCAGTCTCGGATTCGAAAATTCTCTGCTCTTCAGCGCAGAGAATATATATTCAGCGCAGAGAGAGAGAGCGCTCCAGGGCGCATTTATTTCGTCATAAAAAAGATGACAAGATAAATGAAAGGAGTAGATGTTTATATTTAGCAATAGGGGTAATTTAAATTATCGCGGAATTAGGAGGCATAATAACATCTAATCTTTCTGCGTAGCACATATTACCTAAGTACAATAGTCTAAAAGTAATAATCTCGCGATTCTGATATGTACAGTATACTTTTTAAAACTCTAGCTGTCTTGCATACTGCAGTTTCCTGTTACAATATAATGTGACGATGAGTTCTTTCTCGAAGTTGATAAAGAAAATTACAATTATTATATATTGCATTTTGCAATTTCCTGTTACAATATAATGTGACGATGAGCTCTTTCTCGAAGTTGATAAAGAAAATTACTACAATTATCACATATTGCATATTGCAATTTCCTGTTGCAATATAATGTGACGATGAGCTCTTTCTCGAAGTTGATAAAGAAAATTACTACAATTATTATATATTGCATATTGCAATTTCCTGTTGCAATATAATGTGACGATGAGCTCTTTCTCGAAGTTGATAAAGAAAATTACTATCATTATTATATATTGCATATTGCAATTTCCTGTTACAATATAATGTGACGATGAGCTCTTTCTCGAAGTTGATAAAGAAAATTACTATCATTATTATCTATTGCATATTGCAATTTCCTGTTGCAATATAATGTGACGATGAGCTCTTTCTCGAAGTTGATAAAGAAAATTACTATAAATAATATCTATTGCATATTGCAATTTCCTGTTACAATATAATGTGACGATGAGGTCTTTCTCAAAGTTGATAAAGAAAATTACTATAATTAATATCTATTGCATATTGCAATTTCCTGTTGCAATATAATGTGACGATGAGCTCTTTCTCGAAGTTGATAAAGAAAATTACTATCATTATTATATATTGCATATTGCAATTTCCTGTTACAATATAATGTGACGATGAGCTCTTTCTCGAAGTTGATAAAGAAAATTACTATCATTATTATCTATTGCATATTGCAATTTCCTGTTGCAATATAATGTGACGATGAGCTCTTTCTCGAAGTTGATAAAGAAAATTACTATAATTAATATCTATTGCATATTGCAATTTCCTGTTACAATATAATGTGACGATGAGGTCTTTCTCAAAGTTGATAAAGAAAATTACTATAATTAATATCTATTGCATATTGCAATTTCCTGTTGCAATTTAATGTGACGATGAGCTCTTTCTCGAAGTTGATAAAGAAAATTACTATCATTATTATATATTGCATATTGCAATTTCCTGTTACAATATAATGTGACGATGAGCTCTTTCTCGAAGTTGATAAAGAAAATTACTATCATTATTATCTATTGCATATTGCAATTTCCTGTTGCAATACAATGTGACGATGAGCTCTTTCTCGAAGTTGATAAAGAAAATTACTATAATTAATATCTATTGCATATTGCAATTTCCTGTTACAATATAATGTGACGATGAGGTCTTTCTCAAAGTTGATAAAGAAAATTACTATAATTAATATCTATTGCATATTGCAATTTCCTGTTACAATATAATGTGACGATGAGCTAGCTCATTCTGGAAGTTGATAAAGAGATTATTATAAATAATACTTTTCATGCTCTTCCCCAAAAAGAAAAAAATGACAAACTGGTAAAAAAAAACATCTGGAAAATCTGGTTAAAGAAAATGACAAATCTGGTAATGATATCTTTTCCATTAAGCAAATATCTGCTTTTGGTAACGTTTGCAAACTTTTCATCGCCTGGTTTTTTAATGAACTTATTAAATTCAAATAAAAATAATTTTTACAACACCTTATGAATTTGTTATCGTTCCGTGAATTCAGTTGATGAATTAGAAGGGAATTTAAAGGATGATTAAACAAAGAAAGAATCATTATTATTAAACCAACTTGACAAGGTTTAATGTTAAACTATGCCCTCTCGGTATAAAGAAGTATCTAAGGTTTATGTAGAGAAAAAAATAAAAAAAGAACTCAATATACTAAATTTACTGAAAAAGTCCAAAATAAAAAAGAAGTTAATGTACTAAATGTGCTGAAAAAGTCCAAAACAAATTTCTTAGTGGCTAATGAAGGCACTTTTAGTCAGTCCTAATCAAACTGATATCTTGCCTTTGATGTTGTAAAAGTTTCAAAATTTTCCTACTTCTTGCCAAGAATAATATTTTGGCACAAAGTCTGTAAGCAGTAATGTTCCTAGGTTGGATTTAATGAAATAAAAGATTTTAGTAACTGGCAGTGGTTCTGATTATCGCCTTCAAGACGCAACAATGAATACATAAACTGAATTTCTGGAAGTAGGCCACAAAAGGCCTACATTCCAAATAATAAACTGGTTAACTTTTGGAATGAACTATTCGAAAATTCGACCAATGTACGTGTCTCAGTAATATAGTAAGAAAAGTAGGGAAATGGGATGTTTTTGTAGTTACATAATAAATAGTTTTCTACCATTACACGTAAAGGCAGAAATCAGATATTTCTTGTAATTATTTTTATAATTAAATTCATGCCTTATTATAAAGTTGAAAACTTACTAAATATATATTGCATTTTAAAATACAAAATGTATTTGTTCAGAAAGATTAAATATGTTATGTCAAAAATATTTAAGTAATTTTTTTTTTACAATAGCACAATTGTTAGGAAAATATTAAAATGAAAATTACCCTATTGAAATGATGCACTAAAACTGACCTAACGATTTTTTGAAAGCTATTGATTTAATACCAATTAAGTAAATTCCTCTTTACGCATATACCTGTAAGATTCAAGCTATGCAGATTTTTATAAGAAAAACCGAAAAAGAAAGCGCTATATTATCGTAACATATGAGCAGTCATTTACTTCCGCCCCGGGCACCTCAGATATGAGGATGAGAAGCTACCGACATGGTGATTGATTCTCGCCACCTCAGTGGATACAGAAATGATGGGGGTCTGCTACCTCCTACCGATGACAGAACATGCTTCCCACGGGAAGTGTTGTATCGTGGCCGGTGATTGCCTTTAGGGCTCAACCTCAGTTCCCACCAATGCTGTTGCGGCGTTTCGGTCATTAAGATTTATCCGCCTACCTTAGGGCCGGTCGAGGTATCCAATTTGTGATGAGCAGTGTCTTAGTGAATGGGGAGTAAGAGGTGGTTATGCCTATTTTATCTTACTCCAAAATTTATATTTCTTTAAATGAAACATAATGAAAAGACGAAGAAGTAAAGCCAAATCCCGGTCGCCATCTATATTTACCAATTCACTTAAAACTGGCAGGGAAAAATAAATAAAAATACATTACGTGGCTCAAGACATCTGTTACCTGTACATTACATCAATGTACAGGAGAAAGTCGAGGGAAGAATATTCCCACTGGTTTTAGTTAGTATCGTCTTATAGTGATTTCAGTTGAAACAAAATAGTTGTAACTTTTCATTGTATAGTAATTTTCTTTTATTTAAGGCATGTGATATATCTTTAAATGTGTATCTTCATTTTGTAGGTACATGTTTAAAGTCGGATGTAAAATGGATTTCGGAGATTATCCATTTGATACACAGAAATGCATATTTTCAATACGACTACGTAAGTACAAGATGTTATTTGCATGAATCATCAGAAGTTTTATAAATTTGTGTAGCTCCTAAATTTGTTCAATAGAAATCTTATGCTATAAAAGAGTATAGCATAAATATTAAGAATAAAGGAAATTTTTTTTCTTAATTTAAAGCTATGGATTTATTTGTTTTATAGGAAGCATGGTTCCTCTCTTATTTAAAAAATGAAGAGCGAAGGGAGAGGCAGGGAAGTGGAAGGAGGTCAAAATTGCCCTGAAGGCAAAAATGCATGCTTAGGTTTTATGAATAGAATTGATTCTGAAGTTATTGATCATCAGATTTTTAATCAAAATTTTACGTCTGTAAATATTCAGGGTTCCTATATATGTTGAAGATCCATAAAAGAGCTATCTAATGGTATGTACCTATCTAGGCATCCAAGGCCGTCTGAATGATAATCATCACGGTATCAATACGGGAACTTAATGACCCACAGCGATACTCAATTTTAAGATCCATAATCAGTTATAGATTAATTCGTCCTATATCTCCCATCATCAGAGTGGAGGTAAATTATCTCAGCCCCATACCATTACCATCCCAGCAAAAATGTAAATCAGTTATTTAGATATGATATCTCATTCCCGCACCCATGGTGCAATCGTGGTTCGTTTCCTCAATGTTTAAATGGTCATATCAAGAATAAGTTTCTCCTTTTATATCTCTGTAATATTTTTGTAGTAAACACATTTTGTGTAAAGACAAACTCTCATATTTTGGATTATCTTGCAGTAGACCGATTCAGACTGACTTTGATTCCTTAGTTTAGATGGTTGAATTTACAAAAGACTTCTCCTTTCATTACTCGTGGATACTCCAGAAGTGTAATGCATCCTATACTTACTTTCCTAGTATACTGACATAATGGTACATAATTTGGATCTCTTCCAGAGACCGATTCAGTGCCAATTTATTTCTTCAGCTTAAATGGTTATAATAAGCGGAATTTTCCTTTCGACTTTCTTGAATACTCAAGAAATATAGCACATCCTGTTCTTACCTTCCCTATATTATCACGTAGGTAATTTAGTATGGAACTCAATGACACACTCAAGAAGTAGAGCTAAACCAATTTATTAACTCAACTCTGAACTCAGAACACAGTGACTGATAGATCTTCTGCTTTTATACTAGCAGGGAAAGTTCCAGAATACTTTTCTGGGGACAATAAGAAAAGCCCAGAACACTTATCTGGTAAACTAAAGAAACGACCAGAATCTTCTGGGACATGAAATAAAGGGAGACATAAAATCAAGGAATTAAATATTTACATAAACTGTGAATCGCATTGTCTCTAGCGGGATTCGAACTTAAGATCTCTTGAACATGAGATCAATGCTATGACCATTCGGCCATGGAGAGTCAACTGCCTCTTTTCAATGCAGCAATATAATGAAGATCACCACACAGGTTTTGAAATTCTTCCTAGTTGACTGACTGAGTTCAAAATTTGATACTAATTGTCTTTTCAGGTCAAGACAACATACTAAGATCCATTTGCCCATCTTGTAGGCTATTGAATTATCACTTTTATATACATACAAAGTCAAAAATATTACGCAGCCATAGAAGGATTTCGTCTTAAACTTAATACTGACTTAACCATGGGTGATGAAACTATCTATTTATATATCTCTGTAAGTTTGTGAGATGTCAATTTTCTATGCACACTTCCGAACAAGGTTCCCATTGATGAATGTCACTCAAAATGTAAAACAAATTTAAAAAATCCTGTTTCAAGCCCTCATACTGATTTCTAACATAATCCGATATCTTTCCAGCCCAGTGATCACAGATTGTCAGGCAAGTAGATGGACAAGAACATTTTTAAATGTTCTTTCAGATTCGTGTTACATTCTAGAATGTAACTATTAATATAAGTCTGGTTGTTTTGAGTTATCTGAAGATTATAAAAAAGTTTTCCTTTTTAATACTACATATGCGAGAAAAAAAGCAGTCGTAGAGTTATCCTGTCGACTTTTTTGCATACCAATAAAATATGATGAAATTTATGCTTCTAGTTTAGTGATTAAAAGTAAGTACATATTTTGGACCAATAATAATGATACGCATTTCATCCAGTTTAGTCCTAGATTGAACGTAAATGTAACACTTCCTTTATCGAATTGGTTGTATTTTGCGTATGAAAGAGTAGAGAACATTCCAGGGCATTTCATCTAATCTTCAGAATCTAGAAGTCGAATTTTTTTATGCTTTTTATATTTGAAATACGAAAAAGCCAAGAATTTATAGCCTGGAAATTTCTAAACTTTGCGCCTTACTATATATATATAACATATATGTAACACTTCTTTGAAAATATTTTTTATTACTTCATAACGATAAACAAGTTTATTTTTTAACTGTAAAGGTATTCTGAACATAATAATGAAAATGGGATAATTTTTTTACCAAATAATTTGAGTTATTTCGACATTTTAAAATTAATTTAATGATTTTTTTTTTCAATGAGAATAATGTCTTATCGTTCTGTTGTTCAAAATAAAAAGAACCAGACAGGACTGAGCTACTATTTAGCTCATATTGCCTAAGTAGTTGAAAAATCTATATTTATTCTCTATTCCAGTGCTTTATAAACTTCGCCTATTTATAAATCTGCCTTGATTAGAAAATTTTCATGATACTATTTTCTTCCACATTTTTTTTCACGCAATTCAATTCGAAAAATAAATAAGAAATGATAAATTAATAGAAAAAAATTATAACAATTATTCAGAAAACTTTAATGTAATATTTTGATGCAAGAAAATTTTCCTTAATTATATCTTCTCATAAATGATGAAAAGTCTTCCTGAGATTTAAAGACTAAAAAAAAATTGAACTTTCATACAGCACTGCTGCCATCTATGGGATTAATTTTGACCTAAAAATAATAGAGAAAATGGAATGCATTCAATGTCTTGATTTTTTCTTTATTACTTATACAAAAATAAATAGAATAATAGCAAATAAATCATTGATAAAATTAATTTTATTGCAGAATACATCATTTTTTTTTGTAAGAACACAAGCAAAATTAATTAATAACCAGGAAGACAAAATGATTTGGTTGCTTACTATTTTAATTGGAACTTTATTTAAATTATATGACTTCATTTATAATTTTTTTAATAAAACCTTGTTTTAAATACTTTTTTACACTATAAAAATAAGAAAAAAAACTAAAATACAAGTGCATATTTAAATATATATTTTAAAAGACTCTCGTATCTTCCCAGCTTCTGAAGATGGAAAAAAATAAATTAATTAAAGTTCGGAAGTCATTTTTATTATTTCTTTACTCTATTAAATAAGTTCAAAAGTCATTTTATTAGTTAAAAATAGTGCAAACATTTATAGAAATTTATATAAGATCATCGTTCATAGTGTAAATGAAATTGTTTTCACTATTGTTAATTAGCTTTTGATTAAATGCCTTTTTTTTGTGTGGAAAATGAAATAGGTAAAATTTATATTCAGATCTTTACAGTTATAAAATTGTATCTATACATAGCTTTCAACCTAAATATCGCAACAATTATTAATAGAAAAAATTTGAATAGATTTATTTAATTTTTATTGTAAACTGACTATAAAACGTTTAATTTCACAGGCAGTTTGAAAAAATGTACATACTCCACTTAATAACTCAATCGTAAACTCAAAGCTAACTGGGTAAATTTGCGAAATAAGCCATTTTTATCTTATAACTTGAGGAAGGAAGGAACTCTTTCGTATTAGCTGAATTCTGTGGCACCTCATCAAACACATATTAAACTTAAAAAAAGAAATGAGGCAAAAAGATCGAAATGAAGATAACAACCTTTCAGGGACGAAGACATATATCAAGCTGCCATCTGCGGATGAAAACAGGAGATATTTTCATATTTTGTAAATTTTTAACATCATTAAATTTCATGAATTCCAAAAATATTACATCAAAATATGATTAATTCTAAAATAAATTAGACAAAATATGATCAGAATTTAAAATACACCCAGCTAATGAGCTTCATGAAAATGCAAAAGTTTTTGATAGATAGCAAGAAAGAGACAGAAAGCAAGTTTTAAATTCACTAAGAAATGACCAATCTGTTGAAGTGTATGATCATGATAATGTTTTCTGGAATAAAGATAAGCAGTTGTAGCAGAAAACAATTCTAAGTTATATTCTTATAAATCATACTTAAGACAGTAGGTGTGTTTGTTTATTGAATTTCGCTTATTTTAATGCTGTTCCATCTTATTATTCCAGACATTTACGATAGTAGCAATTCTTGTCAGAAATGCCTATAATTATCAAGTGTTTGACATCAACAAGATAGGTTTTGAACACTGAATATAGTGTTGTGAAATGAAATTGCTAAAAATTAATTTGGATGTTAAAACTTTTAAAAAAATTAACCAATCTTCAATTTATTTTTTTTAAAAATGATATCATGAAATTATATTAAACTGGGACAAGATGTTTTATTTTAAAGCAGAGGATCAGAAGAATTGTAGCTGCCTTGTAATAGATGGCAGCACCTGTAACAGATGGCAACGATATTTTTCGTGTCTTTATAAATAATGACGCTCAGCCAAGAAAATTATTGTCTGTGCGTCTCGTTCTTAATGCTAGAAATATGATCAGCTTAATTGACAATATTTGAAGCATTAAGACATATGATAAAACAAAATATAGCATCTCCTTGTGCTATCATTATGCTTGTTCCTAAATGTAAAAAAAAAATTATAAAAATAAACGCTAATAAATAACTTTAATTTTAGTTATAGGATTTCGCTACAGGAATCAATTGCTATTAGCACACGATATTGTACATTATTTACCGATGTTATTCGATATTATGAATGTATGAAAATACCATGCAGACACCGTAACAATGTTGTTAGACGCTTTGTGTTAACAAGAATTCGTATTTCAAGTTGAAATTTGCTTAAACATGTCACTTACGTTTAAATTGACAAAGATTACTTAATTGATAATAATTATACAACTTGTAACTTTTTCCATTATGTCTGTTTATATTATCACTGATGTTAATAACATTATGATATCGTAGACATTCTTCATTCCATGCTGAATGTAACACTTTCTAATGATTGATTTCTACCTCTTTCAGTAAACACGATCGACTCCGTCATTCACATTCAGTGGAACACCAATCATTCCAAACCTGTTTTGCTTTTAAACAAAATCGAGCCTCCCCAGTTCTATTTGAGGACGCCGTATGAGAGTTTACGGTTCTCCAAAAGCGTTAATGGTAAAGATAAAGTTCTTTTTTCTTTAATCTTATTTGGAATCAATTCAATTTTTCTATTTATACACAAATAAATATAGCATTCATAATAGTATTTGCACAAAAGAATTTTATGGATATTTTCTCTAATTATCAATTATACTACCTCCAATTGGAAGCTGGGTATCTTCTTCCACGACAACATAGTTTTAGCTAAGTTGTGTGAAGCGAAAAAAAATGACTCTTTTCTTGCTTATGTACCGGTAACAGGAGGTACTGAGAAATGAAATAATGTAACATCAAAACAATGTTTTATAATCTATTTTAAGCTACTGAAATCAGAGGAGGAAAATTTTGCTATAAAGAAGAAAATACAAGCTGATGACTGTCGGAAATAAACAAATATAATATTTTTATATTTCCAAAAGAATAAACTCAGATGGATTATAATTTTGTACAGAAATAATATTAGGGATTGGAAAAATCTCTTATCATTGATTAGGATATGCAATTCTATGCAAAAATACGACTACACAAATTATCTATGAGCTGAAAAATAGTAAAACGCATATTTAAATAAATTTGTTTATATCACTCCATTTCGAAAAAAATTAATTTTAACTTTTACATAACAATGCCTGCTTTAATACAAGATCACTCTAATTATATATACACAGGTATTTATTCTCAGCCGGAAAAATTTCTTTACATGATGTAAATAATTAAAATTCAAAGTCTGTGAAATAATAAATGAATTTCAGAAAAAATTATAAATTTTAATTTTTTATACAGTCTGCAAGTTCTATGACTTACAGAATAAAATATTTTTGACACACTGAGGAAGATCCACTAAGCAGAGCACCGTGTGTCTATCAAGTGACAACAGATTGGCCAAAAATAATGAACTTCAAAGATTCATAACTCGATCAGTTTTATTTACATAAGAGTAACAAAAGATATAAAATCTGGTCTATTTATTAATAATACAAAAGTCAACATTTGACATTGTTGCAACAAATATATTCAACAATTGGCTGACTAATCATTTGAGATTTAAAGAAACAATTTCAGCTTAAAAGAAATTACAGGACCGTTTCAATCTCTTTAGAAACATCCCTTATTTCTGAAAAAGCTAAATATCCAAAAATTATCTAAAGAAGAATTTTGCTCCATGTCAAGATATATTTGTAAAATGCATTATGAGTGACAGATAAAGTTTAGTTTATAGATCTGAAATTGACCAAGTTTTTCTTTTTGGGATTTATTCAAAGAGATGCTGTACTGATGTACTTAGCCTATATAGTTCTTATTACTTCTAAATAGTAATAATTTTATTGACTCAAATGCTGTTAAGACATCGAATTATTTATAATTTATTTTATTTCCGTTTCAAATACATTAATTATCTTTTAAATTATTCTTGTGTTGGGTTTATTAACAGAAGATGCCAGATGCATTTAAATGCAACTTTTTCATTGAATCACCTGCACAGAGAATAACCAATATTGTATAAGAATATTATGAAATGTAATAAAAACATTTAACAAATATTTTTGTATTAGCAAGAATTATTATTAATTATTAATTATATTTTACTTATTTTTTTTTAAATTTTTGAAAAACGTTTTTGAACTTAACATTTGGTGAATGTAATTTTGAGTACTTTTAACCATCATACTAATTTCATTTAATAATCATATAGGCCGTCTCAAAAACCTTGACAGTAGCTTTTATTCTTTAAATATTAATCATATTGTAAATTACAAAGTTGCGTAAAAAAAGGTGCAAAATGTTATGAAATCGATAAAAATTTTCTGGGAATTTAACTTAAAAAAATACAAAATTTAAATTTTTATAAGGACCCCATACAAAAAAAAATTCTCACTGGCTAAAATATGACCCATCCTCTAATAAAGTCATGTACAAAATTTCAGAATTTTATCTTCAAAATTCTCAAAGATATGTTAAAACAAAGTTGGTGAAGGGTCAATCACAAATTAAAATGCAAATGTTTACATCTTCTGTGTAGATGACGCGACGCAGGAATGCATCATAAAGAAATAAAATATGTTTCATATCTTTAGTTTTAAATACAAATTTTAAAATGTATACTTCCTGAAAAATACTTTAAAATTTTATACCATAAATTACAGAAAATAATTTAAAAATAGCACAGTCAATGAACTTGTAAAAAAACTTAGAAATTTTTGCATATGCAAATATATGCCTATGGATTTTTTTTGTGAGGTCGTTTAAGAACGGTGGTTTATTTGTCACCTCCCTTAAATAAAACAGAATTGTAACAACGCATTTTAGAGAGTTGTCGTGACATCACCGAACAAGAACTTGATAGAGTGTACAGAAGTGTCATTAGCAGAATGCAGCTCTGTATTGGCATGCATGGAAAACATTTTGAACAAGTTACGTAATCTTGCCTTTAAGTTATTATTTCTACAAATATTTAATACTTTAGAACCAATAAATAGAAAAATTATTTTTTTTTGTTAATTTGTGTACGACCCCCAAAACACGAACATCCGACATGATTTTTCCTCTTTGCGAACTCATATCCAGACATCGAAAAGTGGTTTGAGTCAGCATTTATGTAGTTTCATATCTTTGAGATTCCTTGTGATAAAATGCTGAAATTTTGTGCATGAGCTTATTAGAGGATGGGACACATTTTACTCATTGGGGATTTTTGTGTACGGGGCCAGTATAAAAATTAAAATTTTGTATTTTTTAAATTTTAATCCCCTGAAAATTTTAATCGATTTCATAACATTTTGCATCTTTTTTTACGGAACTTTGTAATTTACAGTATAGTCTATGAACAATATTTAACAAATAAAAGCTGCTGTCAAGGTTTTTGAGACACCCTGTATAATTGCTAGTTCTGTCGAATACCTGTAAAACCGTTGACATATTTAAGTTGCTCTTTTCCCAGTTGAATTTAATATGATTTATTTCTGTCCCTTTTAAAATTCTATGCTTTAAATTATGTCGTTGCTGATTTTAACAAATCGTTGGACCCACAGTTTTTGTTATTGTTGTTGCTTTTGAGTGCAAATTGAATCGTGCACTTTGAGTCACCAAATAAAGTCAACAAAAGAAATTTTTCGTATACTGAAATTTTATTTTGCAAAGATTTTAACTAAGTATTCTTTTATCTATTTAATTTTTGGATCGCAAATAATTTATTTCTTCAATTTTCTTTATTTTATCCTTTTAAATTCTGGTGTGTTTTTTTCAGGTTATAGGTACATTCTTGACGTAAACATCATTTTAGTGCGTCGTCTGACAGGCAGCATCATCAACATCTACGCCCCTTCCTCTCTCATCACGGCCGTGAGCTGGGTAACATTTTGGTTGCGCCTCGAAGCTGCCCCGGCGAGAGTTTCACTAAGCATCACTTCGTTGTTAACTCTGTGCACCCAAGTGAGTTAAATCTCTCTCTTTTTTTTTCTTTTCTAAACACCAAACTAAAGCATTCTAAATTAAATTAAATAATTTACTCATTCGTATGTCTAGTTTAAAGAAAAGATTACGCAAGAATTCCTAAAAAATTGCTACCCTTGATATTTCCTATAGACTCTTATATGAAATTACAAAGGAGATACGAAATGGATGTATATTATTAGTGAAATCGTCTAAATAATTATATATAATATTTAAGAAATTTAAAAGTTTTATATGGTCTCACTATTCAAAAACTTCCCGCAAATATAATGTGTCTTTTTGCCAGAAATTCTGGCATTCTTTGAAGCTCAAAAGAATTCCAACGGTTTGCATTATAACTCATAAACGATACTTCGAACACCAACTTTTGTTTGAGTCAATTTTATTAATATTGCATCCTTAACATGTTAATTAAACTGATTGGGTCTCATATGGACTCAAAGGATATCTATTACTATTTTTAAAAAAGAAGTTATTATCTCGTAATAAAGCAGATTTGAAAGAAATTTGAACCTTCAGAACCTAACACTGCATGTTAAATTTGATTCATCAGCCTGTTTATTTTTTAAATACTATTGATACAGCAAAGATAACACACACACACACACACACACACACACACACACACACACACACACACACACACACACACACACACACACACACACACACACACACACACACACACACACACACACACACACACACACACACACACACACACACACACACACACACACACACATTTTTTTTTTTTTGTTAATAGAAATAAAGGACAAAAAGCACAAGGCTTGTTTTACATAGTTGCTAGCTCTTTTAAGAATATCCGTAGCTTTATTAAGAGTATTCGTTGTTTATGTCAACGGTTTTATTGCCATTATGGACTTTGATTTTTTGTATTAACTTTTGACTCTTTAGAATAATATTTTTGTTTGGAACTACATTATTGTCATTATTATTACATCACAGCTTTACTAGGTTTTTATTTCATTTTATTTTGTATTCTTTATATATGCTTTTATAGCTTAATTTAAATATTTTTTATTGATTTCATATTGAAAGTATAGACGGTGAAATTGAGACGGTTCTATTGTTAGAATTAAAATTAGATCTCCAATTACACCAGCAATAATTGATTATCATAATTACACAATATTGTTATAATAAAGGCAAAAATCGTTAGAATTACCATTTTTCCTTTATAGTTAACATGTTTATCGCTCCAAGCATCTTTCTATACAAACAAAAAACTTTCTATACAAATTTTTCCATTATATTTCTTTACAAAAAATATTTTTGTTTTGAAATAAACACAACGGACTATTCATTTTTTTAAACAGATTTGAAATATATTTTCTTTTACAGGTCACGCCACCTAACATTAAAATAGTGGAAATAATACAATAAAAATCCGATGATAATTCAAATCGAATGATAAATAATAAAATATTTTTTTTTCTTTTTTTAATCAATAATTATATTTTTCTGCGTTTATGGAAACAAGTTTGCATGCCAGAATTAATTTTTCGAACACCATCGAATTTTACAAGAATGAGCATTTATAAAAAATTTAATACTAATTTCTATTATAATTTTATAATACTAATACTTTTATAATTTTATAATATAAAATATAATACTAATACTAACTAATTTCTATTATACAAATACAATACTCATTTCTATTTATAATTTTAAATCCCCAACTCTAATTGAAACGAAATTGAACTGAAAGTTTAGAAAAAGAAGTGAGCGTTCATTAATTTATTAGTTAATGAAGTATTATTTAAACGAATTTTATGCTTCATTTTGAAGTTTTTTTTTTATAATTAAGAGTACTTATTTATCCCCTAAAAGTAAAAAACTAAAGCACGCTTCAAACATTTTTCGGAACCGTGCATGTACGCATACACAAATACAATATCAAAAGAGATTTACAGTTATACCACAAAATATGGTACTGTTATAAGCTTGAGTCGTCCATTTATATTTTATATTTAAAATATATTCTTAATTATATAACAGAAAGAAATGCTCAGAAAATGAATTTAATATCGACACAATGAGCATAAATATAAATCCAGTAAAAAAGCGCAAGTAAAATGCATTATAAAATATAACGAAAGATATTCTTAAAACTGTTATACTTAAAGAAAAATTCTGTACCAAAAATATAGGGTAGAAAATATTTACGCTGTAGCATGTTCCGAAGTTTTTGAGAAGAAACGTTTAAGTTTTGTCTAATTCTTAATTATAAATATAATAAAAATTCTGGAAAATACTTTCTTAGTGAATTCATAATTCATCTTTTAAAACTTTTATATTATTTAAAGAAAAATTTTAACACAAAAATAATTGCGTAGAAATCACATTATTTGGAATGTGTTACGCTCTGATGGTATTGAGGGGAAATTTTGGCTAATTTTTAATTACAATGTAATAAAAATTCTTGAAACTATTTTCTTGTTTTCGAGGAAATAATTATTAGCAGAATTTCATAATTCTGAGTTCAGCGAAATTTGCACATTCCATCACGCAATTCAAAGGTAGTAAGTATCCAGACACTGAATAGCATCGTACTAAAAGCTTGAGTTGAGTTTAGTTATATTAACGTCCCGTTGTAAAGCAACACTAGGGCTATTTTGGGACGGACCTCATAATTTTGAACCACGGTCAGATGACGAGGACGACACCTGAGCTGGCAACCCACTCTCCACGCCACTTCACACCAGCGGGAGGACGTTTGGCATGACGGATTTAATGTGCAACAGACCCCCTTACACGACGGTTCTTCGGTGGAATCGGGTCTCGAACCTGAAACCCTACGGCTCACAAGCCGAGACCTTACCACCAGGCCACCGCGGCCCTCTAAAAGTTTAAGATTCCCAAGTATTCACTACACCTAATTTTAGACGTTTAGTGGTAGTAAATATTATGTAACAAGTATAAATTTGTTAGATAAAAAAAGCTTTCAAATGTGAATGGCTTAAGAAACCAAAAGAATTTTATTCCTTGTAAATTACTAATAAGTTCCGATTCTTCATCATGTTCAACTTTTTATTTAACTGCTCTACACTAAATTCTTCTTATTATTATTTAATTCTCAATGTAATATTCCAATTCTTATGTTGTGAACAGGTTCAGTTCAACAAATCTCAACTTCCACCTCTCAACTACATCACCGCCGTAGATATTTGGCTGTTTGTGTGCATTTTTCTGGTATTTTCAACACTGGTTGAATTTGCTATCTCTTACAACACCTACTCAAAAACAAAAGTGAGTTTTTATTTTATTGCGCAATTTTTTATCTTTATTATAGAAACTTGATGAATTATTTGAAGCGGAAATTTTCTCAACTCACGTGATGACCATGACTGTGTTAATTTATACCCATGTGACACAAATCAAATGCCCCTCCCATATTATTTTTAAATTAATTGAATGAAAAAAATTCAAGAAGGAATGGGACATTACAGAACAGTGTATGATAAATTGCAGTTAAATGTTAAATGTGTGCACAGGTCCATGACCTCCATGAGACTTCGACGTCACATGTTAATTGGCTAGTCGATAGTGTCCCGTTGATCTATTGATTTTGGCACACTTTTGCCGTTTCTTAGTTAGCGGGATATAAATTTGTCAAGTTTTCAAAACGAAAGAAAATGCAAAAGAGTCTCGTATATCGTGCTTCTAAACACCATATATTTGTGTAACTAGATCAAAAAATTGAAACGAATTTTGATCCATCCTCCTGTTAACACAAGATATAGTACAAGGACTGTTTATTTTAAGAGAAGAAAACAAAATGAAATCATTTCCAAAAGAGATCCACAGACATTGTTGCTTTTCGACTTAATCGCTGTAAAAACGCAGGCATTACTCACTTATGTGTACCAGGCTACCAATCCCCTCTTCGAAGAACCGTGCTATCAGTGACGTGAGATATGCTTTAGCTTTTGAAGTCCTCTTTAATTTGTCCTCCTCAACAATTTAATGAATAAATCAAAATCACTCGTCTCTAAGTCACTTTCTCAATGCAGGAAACATGGGTTCAAGGCTGTTGAAACAGATCTAGTTCAAAGAGTTAATCACATGATTAAAATTGCGACTTTGATGAATAAATGTTTAGACAATCCTTCACCATCTTCTTAAAAAAAACTCAATCTTCCACTAGATTAAAGGGAATTTTCAAAGAGTGCCAAAGCTCACCTCACACTCCTTATGGTAGCGTATTCCTAAACTTTTCTCAATAGATATGATAAATGCTTCAATCTCCATGTCGATTATGACTAAAAATAATCATGTTTACACGTATATGTTCAATAGTCAGCCACTACATTTATTTCTTTACTATTGGCTTATTTTGCGATACATGGGAGCTTGAAAAGAGAAAGATATCTCTACAAAATGGTTCGATATTCTTAAATATCGAACAACAATAATACACTATATCGTGAAATATACAATAATACATAGACATTATAATGAACTACTAGATGGTCACAATACTCTTATGAAAATATCGTAACAATATTGTTGAGCATTTTGTGCTAATAAAATAATGCACGTAAGATAAATTTATCTTCATAATTTTTAATTAAAAAGCAAATATATTCACTTACCGTTTATTTATGAAGGAACAGTGGGCCCAATGTTTTTAAAAGAAGCAGCATCTCTTTGGCAATACGCGCAGTTACAAATTAGAGACGTGTTTGAATATGCTTCAGTTCATTCAATAACGTATGTATAATGGAATTTCCTATTACATGGAAGATATTCCTCGCACTGTACGGCCTTTCACAGATTTTATTCATTCTATAATGAAAAAATGAAATAAATACAAACATTCATTCTATAATAAAAAAATGAAATAAATACAAACATTTTTCTACTATTTATACGATTCTAAGACTGATCAACACAAAATGAGTAAATGGAATATGAAATCGATTTCTAGGTGTTAATCGTGATGGAGATATTCATGCCAAGTGACGTGCAATGTAATTTTAGGAATAGCATAATTGCATCATTTGACAAGTTCTATTTTCCGTTAATCTTATAACATCGGATAATTTTTTTATTATTATTTTTCTCATATTTGTTTATTGTGTGAAATGTACTGATACTATAATCCGTCAAATTGTATCAGATAATTAAGATATAATTGACGAGAGAGAGATTCTGTCCTTTTTTAAAATGTTGAAGTTCTATTCTGAAAACTTTTATTCCTTTTCATAGGAATCAGAAGCAAAAGCTGATTCTCTTTTATGTGATACAAGTTTTAGTTTCCTTTCTCCTTCATTTTTGAATTACGTATTATACGGGTGGATTCTCCTTCCCATTTATTTTACGGAAAATAAATAAGAAGAAGAATCAATCTAAATTATATACATATAAAACTGAATTTCCGTTTGTTTGTTTGAACCTTATGCAATCTTGCAGCTAGCTCTTGAGGGATTCATGCGACATATGAAGCGCATATTTCTTGATATCTGGGAAAATGAACTACTCTATCAAAAGGTTTCTACGGCTTTCTAAAAAAGATAAATGTTTGTAAAATGTTTTGACCTTGTTCCGTTACTACTTCAGAACGTATCACTGGACTAAAAAAATGCCGATAATAGCATAGAAACTTCGTGATTCTCGTGCAATCAATTACAGATTCTAAATTCTACAGAAAAAAAACTCCAAGAAATCTTTACATATATGCTCTAAAAGTATCAGTTATCCGGCAAGATTAGTAATTTAAAACATCTGAAAATATTTTAAGTGTTTGAATGTAAAAATTGTACTTCGTAAAAAACATGCATAACAGATAAAACATGGACGAAATATATTATGTTCCCGCATAAAATTAGAGTTATCTTAAAAATACCCTTTTTTTTTCATTGCTTTAGATGCACTATTTTTAAATATTGATTTAAAATTGTTTTTTTTTTTCAATTTCTTGAATGAATCACATGAAACATTATTTAAGAAATCATATTGCGTTTTAACAATGTTAAAATATAAGAAACGGCTTGAAGCTATTTTTTAATTGCAGTTTATAGGCCTTTAGTTGAGAAAAAATTTGTAAACAGTGATAATATTCATAAATACCTTATTTTTCAAACAGAAACTTATAATTCAGAATTGCGGAATGAATAATGGCATCTCAGATGTGCGAACAAAACAAAAATGATATGCTGTCACAACTGAATTTATTATTTATCAATAAATAAGTAAATATATTGTTACGAATCTGTGATGCTGCTTCCCAGCATAGCTGGTTCCATAGGAGGTCCCAGAGCTTGGCGACAAACTTGGCGACCATTTGGCGACTTGGCGAAGAATTTGGCGCCTTTGGCGCCAAAATAGATTATACCTGAAATATCGAAAATTTTCTCGAGCCGTCCAGTAGGAACGGAGATACAACTCGAACGTTCCTGATTGGTTGAGAGGCTTCTAGCCTCGCCTCCTGAGACCTATAAAAGGAAGCAGCCGCAGCTGCCGGGCAGTCGTGGGCCAGTGGAGTCGAAGAGTAGTCGGGATCGACGGTAAAGAACTGGCCTTCCAGAGATAAGCGGAGCAGCAACGGAGTGAAGCTAGTGCTGAACTAAGCTGAGCGCTACTGTCTGCAGTAGAGACTGTTGTATACGGCACGTCTCGGCTGAAGATAATCGTCTTCTGTGCTGTATATAGTTGTCGTCTTTGTGCTGTCTGTCTTCGTGTAAATAAACGTCGTTGTTTTATTTTCTACTGCCACCTGGTGATTGAGCGTTCTTCACACCATATAACTCCCACTATCCAAACAAACCCCGGAAATTTCGTAACAATATATATATATATATATTGTCAGAGCTCATATTGCCATATACTTGTTATCATTTGATTTTATAACATTTTTTGTACTTATCTATTGATAAATATAGATTTTAGAGTTTCAAAGCTATTCTCATAATATTAAAAATGAGAAAAATGAATTATTTACTAAGGTCGACATCCGCATTTAAGGGTTAAAACTCAATATGTGATAAGAGCTTTACATGACGTTTCACGTATTTCATTATCTTTTGCACATCTTTCAGACTTTTCTCAACTTTCATTGGACTATTCCTACAATCATCGGTATAACAGGTTTGATAGTTACTTCCTAAAGGGGTTTCATGTGCTTATTTCTATCATTCAAAGCTTATTTACTATTTTTCAGACAAGCGAAATTCAAGACTACAGATCAGAGGACAATATGAAACAAATACTGAACTCTAAAATATGGATCTTACAGATAAACCGGGAGGAAACCACACCACGGGACAATACACCTCGATGGTCATCTATGGTAAAGAGGTTCTCGGATTGGTTATGTAAAACGCCATCTGATGAGATCTCCAGAATGGATGTTGCCAGCAGAAAATTATTTCCCTTTTGCTTTTTCCTGTTTGCTTTTATATACTGGGCACATTACTTGAGAATTTACAAACGCGAATGAAGATAGAAAAGTATTATCGATTATTTTTTATTAATTCTTTTCTGATTTCTTCCTGTTCTGATCAAAAAAATTCCATTTATATCTAAAAGTCGCACAAATATTTGTAAATGTTCTACATGTGTTGTCAAGAATTTTAAATGAATTTTCATCATGTTCTTATTGTTCATTTGAGGTATTGTGTCAGTATGTATAGTGTAAAATGAAACATTTTGACCACTTGCGTTGGACAGACGTGCACCTTACGTCGAAATGTTTTTGTCACTAAATTGTTAAAGACTCGTTGTACACATCGGTAAGGAATTATCGACAAATAGACTGAGATTGTTTGCTGGAGTACAGTTAACACTCTTAGATCGAAAGTGAATTCATTTAGAAGATATATATCTTTTTCTTATTTTTATAAGGTATCGGATACTTCGTTCCGGTTTCGCCACGAATTACAGTGGACTGTTTTGGAATATGCATCTGCGAATATTTTGCCAACGCAAGTGGTAAATGTTTGAAATAAAAATATGTCTAAGTATTCAATGTTTGTCTTTTGATATGTGTGAAATTATCTGTCATGTATCGTTGCTGCTATGACATTATACTTTTAAAACATAAATGTATACATTAATAAATAAAAGAATACTAAAATTCATTGAAACATTCATAGAATTTTTATATGATTTTTTAAATTGCTTTTATTGATTTATCCAAATCAACAGTTTGAAAAGATTCTCCCTTGTATTTAAACTTACAAAACCATTTGGCGTTCTGTGAAGTTAAGAGTTTTAAGTGGTGTATAATTTCATTCCATTCTTATTGCCCATTGGAAAGGTTACTACAATTTGTACATAGTAAATAAAGTATTGAAGCATTGAAATGTGAGACGATCTTTCTTTTCTAACTACTGTTCTTGTTTCTTTAAATTGTTAGTAACTCATGGCTGGGCCAAGCGGGATGAATGGGAACAAGAAGTAATTGGGAAAGATATCTACGCTGAATACTCATAAAACTTTAACGAAGTTTGTATACCCAACTCAAGGAACTTTAGAGAAAGGAGTGAAACAATTATGCAGTGCTATATTATAAACTTTTATTTTCTTTAATCGAAATTTTTTCCAGAAAAAGTGAAGATAAAACTTTCGAAACTTTCTTCGTTTCTTACACCGTCTAGATGCAAGTTAAGATCTGATATTATATGTATCTTAGATCGATAGAATATAACTGTTATGAAGTCAATTTATCTTTTCATTTTCGTTTTTGGAATTTCTTTTAAGGAATAAGTTGGCATTCTTAATTAATTCTTATAATTTTCATCGCAAAGCAGTTAAAAATATGATTTCAGCTCAATAAAAAAATATTTTACTTGTTTGGAATAGTTTATTATATAATTGGAAAGAAAATTAAATGTTAGAATGCAGTATTATTTCGTCCTGCCAATAATGTTTATTCTTTTATGCCATTTATATAACTGGAATTCAAAAAATAACTATTACATCTTCTACATACAAGTATGAAAAGAGACTGTTAATAATAATTTCAAGATGTTTAATATCAAAAATAAAAAACACACAAAGAAACTGATTATTAGGATTTAATAAAAACAGAATGTTGATTGAGGAAATTGATGACTTTCACTCTTTCAATGAGAAATGAATGTTCTGAATATAGGGGAAGCAACTTAATCTAAGAATGAATACTTGTCCTGATTTTCCAGCATATATGTATACTTTTCTCAATTGCATTAAAAATACTAAAAAGAAGAAATTATTTGCGTGACTGTAGAAATAATGGACTTAATGATGATCAATTAAATGTGACAGGCAACATGAACTCCAATTTGGTCAAATAAGAATTTATTTTGATGGCAAATTTGGAGTAATTTTCCATTTCGAGAGCTAGATAATGATTACTCGCTTAGACGCTGATACTGAAATACATTTTAGAGAAGAAATGTTTTTTTTTTATGTTGTTATAAATCGTAGGAAAATGAGTTGTAAAGCAGATTCTACTTGAAGTGGAAATTCTAAATTCTGCAATTAAATCGAAATACTAATTTTTACGACGATGTATTTCGAAATCTTATATATATTCTTCTTGGATGCAATAATATTCAATCATTTCCACTTTCATAAAAACTCATTTCCCAACATTTCCTGCCAAAATTGGAGATTCAATGATTATAAATTACCCCAAATTAAAGACATTAAAGAGTTATGATAATTTATGTGATATTAAAAGAACTAGAAAACATTTTTTATGAAAAAAAAAACAGTACTTTGGAGCAATAAGATATTGGGCAGTAAAATACATTCTATTGCTATGAATAGAAGTTCTCTTTCAATTCTTAATTTTTTTTTCAATAAATTTATTACGGTGATCAAAAAATACAGTTTCCAATTACCCTATAATCTCTGAGGTAATTGGAAATTTTCTTGCAAGTATAGCTGGTTAATTAACAAATTATTTTGGGAAAAACTCTTATTTTATGAGAATTTTGGAGCATAATTATATTATTATAAATAAAGCAGAACCTTTTCTCCATCTTATAAGATTATTTAAGATTGAAATCGATGACAACTTGAAAGATTTTCCAATTACCCAATCCGATCCTATAGTACAATTGCTATTGTATGACACTTTTAAAACTGTTGTCATAAGAATACAGTAAAGTAGGGTAAAGGAGTCCGAAGTTTACTGCATTATAAATTGATTTTGAGTTTAAATGTTTCTGTAAGCTCTAATTTTTCTCATATATGCTACTATTTATAAAATGTTTAGTAGATTACTTCGTTTAAACTAGTTTTTGAAATTTTTTTAAAGTAATCTATTTTTTAGGAGTAAAATTTAGTTTATAAACATGTTGTCATAGGTATCATCATCTCATTGGAATAAGTAACCAGTTCCTCTCTAAAGTTTAGAAATAATGGTTAAAAATTATTTTTAATATTTGGGATGATTTTATATTGTTCCATTGTTTAAATGCCAATTTCATAGAAAAAAAATGTTCCTTTTTTATTGTATTTGTTATTAGAAGGTACATTAACATCTCATTTTACTGTAGATTTAGAGTACTTAGCGAGTCTCATCTTACACATGTTCAAATAATTTTTTTATCTTATAAAATCTTTGTTATGAAAATTAAGCTTACGAATAAACTCTAAGATAATTTTTTAAATTAAAATAAGCAGTTAAAATAACTTATTATAATTTGAAAATATTAATTATCGTGTCTGTTTTACAGTCAATCCGTCATGACCAAATGTCCCCCCGCTGGCTTGGTGTGGTGTGGTGTGGTGTGGAGAGAGGGGTGCCAGCTTAGGTGTCGTCCTCGTCATCTGATGCGGTTCAATATTACGAGATCCGTCCCAAAATAGCCCTAGGGTTGCTTTAAACGGGACGTTAATAAAACTAAACTAACCTTGAAGCGAATCACTCCTATATAACTTTTTGTTTACTAAATAAAAAGATATTGAAATCAAATGGAAATTTGAAATTTCACTCACCGGATAAACGGAACAGAATGATCAGTTGTAACATCATTTCTTCCTTTTCTGAAGAATTTGTTTATACTACTCTGGCACGATTGGTGATTTTAATCTTGCTTTGGAGAAGGATTTTTTCAGAGTTACCAAAACGGTGTTTTGAAATTACGTTAATCCATATTTTAAAAAAGTATTAAGTAGATGCTTGATTATATAGTCTTATTATGTAGAAATATTAAAAATTGATTACATGTATCATCAATACTGTCATTCCTATTTTTTTCTTTATTGCTTTTACAATCTACAATGCATATTTTCAAATAACATAAGAAACACACACACATTTTCCAAAATACTATTCGCTAAGGGAATTCTGGATTTAAATTTAAAATTTTTTATTCTGTTTCTCTTAATAGAAATTTAAGAGGAATTCATGTAGGATGCGTCCAGATAGCAAAAACACATCCTACAATGATATACAGTTTGGTTTAAATTGGGCAGGTGTTTAGAGTTTTTAAAGGGTGCCAAACAATAGACATAAGTAACGAAGGAACTTAACACTTTGTCGTCCGCATGTCTAGTAAAAATTTCCTAGCTTGGCGTCGGCAGTTTTTGAGGTTATCAAGAGATTATAAATTGTTACCTTTATAAATTAAATTGTTACCTTTATAAATTATATTCTTCACATACGACACCACTGGTGTCACCGGCCGTTAAGCGATACTTCACATACGACACCATTGTGGTGTCACCTGACAGCATAGTGTTAATAATAAAACAGAAGTTTTACTAAGCAAAAAAAAAATGTAAATTTACAGTAAGAAGAAATATATTCACAAGTAAAAAAAACTCAGAACGTTGCTGGATTACATTGTATAGTTTGAAAGGACTACGTCAACAATTTTTACAGAAGGCACTCTTGAATTTTAAAAAAGGTTAAAACATCCTTTTCGCGAAATAAATACAATAAAATTTCATCAGTTTATATAAAAAGAAAAAAAAATTAGTGGATAAACGAATATTATCGGCATGGTTAACCCTCACCAATAAAAGATAGGAGCAAAAATCATCCAATAATACATTTACACGTGCCTCAACAGTTTTATTATGATTTGCGATCATGCAAGCGTAAAAAATTGGAAATGAAGCTGTTGGCTCCCTCCATCGGACTCCTTACAAATTCTCGCTGAGGTAAAATTTTTGCCTTCATATATTAGATAATTCGAAATTCAAAACATAATCTATTGGGAAAGACAGAAAATAAAAGCTTAATCTAAAATCAATAGAAAAACATGATGAAAATTCCAACTAAAGATCTAAAGGATACCGGAGTGTGGGAGTTAGATTTTAGAGTAGTTATGCTATGTTCCGACTACACACGGATGAAAATACAGCAAATGAGTCTTCAGATAGCGGACACAACTTGCCTCAAGAATCTAAACCACCTTTACAAATGTTGAAGAAATGTCAGGTATTTTTCTAAAAAATATACCGATCGGTTGCCATTGTAAAAATTCAATAACTGTGCATGGTGAAAGCTTTAAGCAGTTGTTATTCTGATCATGTGCTTGACTATAGCAGCATCAAGTAATAACTTTCAAAGGTTTTGTTTTGGTTGTCATTTCTATTTCCTTCAAATCATCTTGCCTGTGTTTCAAAAAATAAAGTTCTAAATGATTCTAGATTGCGTTTGTCCTTTCTGCCCTCACTCTCTGTAAGTTGAATTGTAAATTAACTTTTTATACTTTTTTTGGAATGCCATTCTTGCTTCGTAATTCGCTAGGGGCGTATAAAGTTAAAAATAAAGAGCAAAATGAAGCCAAACGCAATATGCAAATAACACCCAACAAACCATATCAGAAATCTGCAATATTGTGGAAGAGAGCAATATTACAGATTCGTAATATTATCGAATCCGAAATTTTGACGATTGCCATACTTCTACTTTGTATTTTACGTATACAAGAAACAAACCCTTAATGAAATTATTCATTTTACTTGGAAATCTTCACTTTTCACGCGATAATTATTATATGATTTTCGCGAACAAATTTTACTATAATAATCATATATTACTTCGTGACTGAATTATTTTCTTTGTTTTAGACGTTCCTGAATTCGAATAAAACACATACACTGCCTGTCAACAAAATAAACTAGAAACAAAACTGACATCATATCAAATTCCATTTGATATGATGTCATCACATAAAAATTGTATATTTCTTTCAAATATTAATCAGCCAATGAGCATTCTATTTATTCATCTGGACGTGATAATTCAAACATAAAAAAATTAGATTAATGAAATTCAGCAGATGGTTTCATTTCTATAATTATTCATGGACATCTCGAAGTTTACCCAAATCCACCTGATGTTTGAATTCAATCGTTCTGTCACTCGTGTGAATGTTAAATTGGATATTTAAAACACAACAAACAGTAAAATTTAATAGGCATGTTATTTTAAACCAAAATTGTAGATCTATGTACTAAATCCGTCCTTGGCATGGCTGATGTCCATTTGTTTGTCTATACGCATATTAACAAGTATTTAAAAATCGAAAGAACTTATATGAATTTGTTTATACCGTCTTTAAAACTGTTATTGTAGATTTGTATCGAATTTTGGATCCAGGTTAGAAAAGAGCTCTAAAAAAGTAAAATCAATTTTCTCTACTGCGTGATGTATCTGATCTAAATCGTAGCATCTTCTTGAAATACCGGGTATGCAAAAGTCCGTACAAACTTTAAAAATTCATAAAAACCGTAAAATTAAGCAAAAAAAAAGATGGCTCATAGATTTAGCATCGATAAGTCCAAAGATGTTTTTTAGGTAAGAAAAAAAAATTAATTCAAAAAACAGCAGATAGGTGGCGTTTCGTACATAAGTGAAAGAATGGACAAACAAATAGCAAAAATAATGTTATCAAATCATTTATTATTGCAATTTGTGTTCAACATGTCCACCACCACAAGTGATTGCCCATTGCAGGCGTGTCACAAATCCAGCAACGGCAGAGGACAGAATGTTCGGCTGTATACAAGCAGCTCTCGGCGCATTACATTTTTTTAATTGCAACAGATTGGATGGACGGAATCGAGACACCCGGTATTTTATATTTCCCTATATCCAAAAGTCTGCTGGCGTCAGATCTGGAGACCGAGGAGGCCATGGAAACTTGCAACATCTATTAATGATTCCCTATTCCCCGAACGTCTGCATCATAAATTCTTTGATTTGAATAGTATGTGACCTGTTGCTACATTTTGCATAAACGTAACGCAGAAGGCGCATCTTTTTCACTAAAACATGGAACAACCTTTTCGCGCATAAGCATTAAATAGCGCTGAGCATTTACAGTCACCGTTTTGCACCCATTTACTGGACACGGTGTATAGAAGAAGGGTCCTATGATGAAGAAACATGTGAACCCACACCGCACTGTGTCTTTGGGGAAATGCAATGGTTTCTCAGCGTACACACGCGGATTTGACGTCACCCAGAAGCGACAGTTATGTGTACTAACGTCGCCATGGAGCGAAAAATGATCTTCATCTATCCACAAGATATTAAAGTCCCAGGAGGGATCTTGTTCAATTTTGGGGAGAGTCCACCTCGCAAATGCTCCTCTTTCTACAGTATCCGACGCTAAAAGTTCATGGAAAGACTGTAATTTGTATAGATCTGATTAAAAACTCCATGAAGAATATTGCGCATCGAGGATGGTGGTCCTCTCAAGCGTCTGCCAGCTTCTCGTGCACTGCTAAACGCTGCAGCGGTTTCGGAAGCTAATGTTTCCATTTCGGCTGCAACGCGTACCAAACGTTTCTTCCTTAAACTTCTTCGTCTGGACCTTACATGATCCTTCAGAGATCCAGTTTCCTGAAATCTTTGAACAAGCTTTATGAGGCCTGCCGCTGCTAAAGATCCTTTCCTATTCTTCACATTTTTCTGAAGTTGGAATTTACGCAGTGCAGCAGTCACTGATTTCTGATTCAGGTAAAACAGCGTCACCAACGAAGCTTTATCTTTTCCATATAACATCCTCGTTTACTTACATAGCATGCAACAGAGAACTGATTCTGATTCAAGAGCGTAAGTATTTATAATCGCCTGCCTCATTTGCACATTCCCAACTTTGTTCATACTAGCGCCATCTATCAGATGTTTTTTTAATTATTATTTTTACGTAAAAAAGCTACTTTATCGAATCTAGCAGTTTTTATTTTGCTTAATTTTACAGGTTTTATGAATTTTTAAAGCTTTTACCCTCTTTTTTCCCACACGGTAGATTACAATGCCAAGAGACGATTTCCTATGATTTGATTTGATATTTCGATAGTGGTAATAATAACTTAAATCTATGGCATTCATATGTTATTTTCACTTCAAAATTATTATCTTCATGAGCATGGCTGAAATACTAAATGATAATGATTGAATAAAATTTTTACGAAAATTGTTCACCAATAATTTCTCTATCTTTCGTTTTTGAAATTTCTTTGTGACGTTCATTTCTTTATATTCAAAAATGCATACCACAGACATTTCTCACTTTCATAAAAGCTATTGAATGTACTTATAGGCTAACATACTATTTGTATTATGACATGTTCTGGCATGTTGATGCTAAAATCGTTCTCTGCATGGCAGACTCTTGTGCCTAGGGTTATTAAATGTGATACATAGTTATTTTCTGATTATTAAAGACTTATAAGGAAGTGTTTTCAAAATTTTAATCGTGTTTTTAATTAATAATTAATTTGAAATATTGACCTTTTTAATAAGTTAACTTTTCAGCACACCTTTGCACAAGATTTTATTACAGCACACTAAAATTTAGAAAAAAAATTACCTTTTCAGAAAAAAAAAACCTATATTACCTTTTTCTTACAATTTTCTTCTATACTTTTAATGACTTATTAAAAATTAGCTTTAAACACATATTTTGTAACAACGCTTTTCCTTTATACTACAAAAAGAGTTCAAACAATCAATGAATAAATATTTTAATAGTTGCTGCGCGACTAAAATAAATTGGCTTTTTCTGTTCCATTGCTAAGTAACAAAATAATGCTTTAACAAACACAAATTTTAAAAAATTGCATGTCTTTTTAACTTGAGAACGTGTTTGCACTGGCAATATTTCTCTAAATTAAATGAGGTGAAAACCATTATGAACAGAATGCAACATCTAATGCAGTGAAGTCGGATGGAGACAAAGCAGAGAAATTCGAACCTCTAGTTTGAATTTCTCATTTCTTTCTTTAATTCTTCCATAATTATTAATGATAAAGGGTGTCTAAAAATGAATGCAAGACTTGAATTTGCCACCATTCGCGCAGTAAAGTGTTGGCAATCCTATTAAAAAAAGCATTTGGCAGCTGATAGTTTAGGGTTACTAAAAATGGAGCGCTACACAATAGAACAAAGTGTTACAGCAAGATTTGAATTAAACAGTTTTTTTTCTTTAAACTGTTATATTTTTATTGGATCGTAAATTACATAGGAGAGAATTATGTATGGAATAACTCATTGGGAAAATGGCCTCCACGACTTTGCTGGCACATACGCATCTTTTGTCGAAATTTTTCAAAACCATTTTTCATAAATGTGGCTGAATTTCGTTGATGTAGAGTAGAATTCCCTCCTCCAACGCACGCGTGCTTGTGCGCTTGTTGACATAAACTTTTGACTTCAAATAACCCCATAAAAAAAAATCCATTGCTATTAAATCACATGATTTAGGGGACCAATTCTCAATTGTTCGAACTGTGTCTGTCAGATTTTCATTATTTTTGAAATATTGTTCAACAATAAAAACACATTGCTCTATCTTATAACGCTCCATTTTTAATAACCCTAAACTATCAGCTGCCAAATGGTTTTTTTAATAGGATTGCCAACAATTTTACTGCACAATATGTGGGAAATTCAAATCTTGCCTTAATTTTTGGACACCCTTTAGAAATCTGTTTGAATGTGCATTCTCAAAATGTATCGCGATGAAGAAATAATCAATTTTCTATAAAAAATTTATATACTATATATAGTTATATACTATATATTTTCTATAAAATATTCCAGATTCCAGCATTTTCATTAGGATTATTTCATTTTCCTAACTATTAGATTGTTGATGTGGAATGCATTTATTTAAAATTTCATTATTTTATTAAATGAGAATTAAAAAATATGAATTTAATATTATCAATCTACCATAAACAACTTCATCTATAAATAAAATTTTTTTTCTATGAAGAAATAAAAATGGAATGAAAAATCCTGCTTCGGAATCAATTTCCACCTCAATTTTACTATTGGTAAAAGCCTAGATTGAAAATGTTGAGGAAAAAATGAAATAAGTTTTCGTTTTATTATACTAATAAAACTATCGTTACAAATTACAAAACAAATAAAAAAATTTATTAAAATTAGAAAAATATTGTACAGAAATAAAATTGTATCCTTAAAAGGTTGAATATGGTGTAAAATTTTTTATTGCGAGATAAGATTTTCGTAATATATAAGCGAAAAAAAATAATAAAAAACTTGCCAAATTTTAATCAATATTATCAATGAAATTTTGGACTTCGAGAAGCTGCCAGTGACTTTCCTTTTATTCTTATGAATAAACAAGCAAAATTTTATAAAGATGAGACAAAAAAAAAATTATATCTGAATCAAAGATATAAAAAGACATTCATCTTTATGCCCAAAGACTAAAAAAGTTTAAAAATTATTTTTCTATTTGCTACAATAAGATAAATTTCGTTACATTAAATACAGTCACTTGGTGTGCCTAAGATTTTATAAGAATGTAATCCTTTTGAATGTACATGCTTGCAAATATTGTATGAACATAATTACATTAGCATTAATAAATTATTGTTACATTTTTTTGTGCCGGAAATGGGACAGGAAGCCCAATATGAATAATTAAGGAACCTAATTAGATGAAAACTATTTTCATATGTAATGAATGAATGTCTACATTGAAATAATATTTTAATCATTTGGATTTTTCTTTCTAAAAACTCTTTACTACTTCTATTAACATTTTTACACTGCTTTCAAAATTTAAACGATAATGGCGTTTCACCAATTTTTATTTTCTCGTACACGAAAAGCACAAAAAGAAAATATTGCGATCGTCAAGCAATTTGGTCTCGTGATTTCGAAATAATTTTCCATGCTTCTGACATCCTGAGTCCGAAAAACACATTTTGGCATTTTATCTGTTTGGTTGTAAGCACTATTACTCTAATCCCCTTTGAGACAGACAAATGAAATTTGATATACAGTTTCTACATCCAGTTTGTGGATTTTTATCAAATTTTGAACGGAATCCACCCAGAGGAAGTTTCTCTGCTTGGCTATTTCGAATATAAGTTAATTTAATTGCTATAAAACGAAGATAGCTGGATGAATAAAAATTGGTGCTCATATTTACCGTCTAACGTGCAGATAGATGCGTATTAAATTTGGAATGAAATGCATCAAGAGATTGAGCATTATTGATTTTATATTCACAAGCATATAAACACGAAAACTCAAAAACACAATGATTCAAAGATATTAAATATGGTACATGATTTTGTGACTACAATAGCAATTCTTGTCAAATTTTGCTTTCAATCAGTCAGAATTTATGTGTTATAGGTGATTTTTTTTCAATTTTCGTGCACTATTAACAGCATGCTAGGGATTAATTGCAAAAAAAAAAAAATGTCAGGGATGATTCATAGATGTGTATCAAAATTGAAACCAAATTCGCCAAGGTGTTAACTTTCTGTTGATCTGTGTTTTGCCTGTTCGGTGCAAAATTTGCTTGAGCCATGCCAAGTCGTTAGCTCATCTGGAAATTAGATCAAAATCGAAGACAGCAAAAAATTATTATTTAAATAAAAAAGATTATCAAATTTTCAAAAAGGAATAAAAAGTATAAAATAATACTTTCGAGTCCCATACAGATTTATAATCCCCTACTGATTGCTAAGTCTCTTGGCAAATTCTTTAGTAACTAGTTATTTTAGTTAGTTAGTTAAGTTTAGTTATATTAACGTTCCGTTTGAAGCAATACTAGGGCTATTTTGGGACGGACATCGTAATTTTGAACCGCGGTCAGATGACGAGGACGACACCTGAGCTGGCACCCCCCTCTCCACACCACACCACGCCAGCGGGAGGACGTTTGGTCAAGACGGATTTAACATGCAACAGACCCCCTTACACGACGGTTCTTCGGTAAAATCGGGTATTGAACCAGAAACCCTCCGGTTCCGAAGCCGAGACCATCCCACCGCGGCCCTTAGTTAGTTTAACTAGTTATTTTAATTAGCTACTAAAGCATTCGCCAAGAGACTTAGCAATCAGAAGCGGGTTATAAATCTCTATGGGACTCGAAAGCAATATTTTATACTTTTTTATTCCTTTCTAAAAATTTAATAATCAATATTTTTTATTTAAATAATTATTTTTTGCTGCCTTCGATTTTGATCTAATTTCAGATGAGCTAACGACTTGGCATGGCTCATGCAAATTTTCTACTCTTCCAAATTTTCGACTTATGAAGATAAATTTTAACTATGTGAGAGCATAGGAAAGTCCGCAGCATTAAATATGGTGCTTAGACACATCTCCAGCAATTTTAGAAGGCTTAGATCTGCATTCCAGGAATCATTTCTCGGCAAATTGATATGTGTCTGTAGGGTTTTAGTCAAAATTGTGAAATAAATAGATGCTAATGCTTTTCGATATCATGGACATTTAAATAATTATTTCAAACTGCTTCGATGGACGTTTTTGCAGCTATACTTAATACAAAACTTCGTTAACTCAATAATGGAGTTGCAAAATATTATTAACCAGCAGGAATGATATCCTCAAACACTTTCACGCATACTCTAAAATAAGGGCGTTATTGCGCCAAGGACGCCAGTCCAAATGATCCGGAATATTAACTTTTGTCATTAATTTAGTATTTTTACTGAATTTATCGTACCATTCATGGAGGCGATTAGCTCTCCGTATATGGTTAATATTATCCGAAAATCGAATTTGTGTTTTAGATATGTTTGTTTCCAACCGATCGAAACAAAAAATTTTATACTGAATTCCATTTGCTGTCACAAAATGCTATAACAAATCTGATACTTAAGTCATTTCCTTTTTGAGTTATTTGGATTACATATTCTGGAAAATACAGAATGACAGATGGTCATCCCCTTTGTTGTATTTGTCTAAATTTTAATAAACGCCCACATTATAGATGTTAAATCTGTATAATGAATTTTATTTATGCAACTCTTTTCGTTTTATAGTTATCGTGTGAAGTTATATTTGAATAGCCGAACAGACAGACTTTTTCTCAAGGAATTTTGCTCAAAACTTGATAGAAATCTACAAATTTGGTGTGGAAATAGTATACCAAATTTCATTCTTCTAGCTCAGGTAATTTTTAAGTTATCTTTATCACAGACAGACAAAGAGACGGACATTCTCTAAAAATGTGCTTTTAGAACTAGGAGAATCATGAAAATCTCAAGTTCGAATTTTTTGACGTTACTATACTTCTGATACGAGAAAGTAAAAATGTTCTAGAATGTGATCATCATGTCACTGAAAAAATCCAACTTGTGATTGGAAAGAAAATATAAAAGAAATCAAGAAATCGATGTCGAACAGAAAATTTATTCGAACGTGAACGTAATCTTAACTGTCGCCATATGGGTTATGATTTCCTAAAGGAAATTGATGGCTATATCCTCCAAAATTACTTTCTCACAAAAAAAGGTTTTTTTGTTTGTATTATCTTTAAAAAAATACATTTTTAGTGATACCAATTTCATTTCTGCACAATTTTTCTTTATTTTTAAAACACTTTTTAAAAATAATTGCATAATCTGTGATATTATGATAAAATTGAAATAATTGTATCAATTACGTGCTTTTGCTACTGTTAAAATTAAGATAAAATAATATTTGCTTTGAACATTTCACCGAAGCAGCATCTTCAATTCTACTTTATTTCCTAATATTTACTTTATTTAATTTATACAGGGAGTAGGGTTTTTTTGCATTGATTCAACTAAACTCATGTTTTTTTAATCTTACATAACAAAGTGAAATCGATTTCAAAAAAATCAATCATAAAAGTTTAACAGCTTAAAAATCAATCTGACCGAATAAGATGATCACCAAAGACGCCTATTTTTAAAATATTTTTTTCTATTGATTTTATACTGAAAGATTAGGCAGAGCAACAATCAAAATCATTTGAATAAATTATGAATTAGTTTTTCTTACAATAATTTATGTTTAAAGTTACAATACTGTTAAAAAACTGCAAAAACATTGTAATTATTATTTTCTTTTATATTCATCGGTTGAAACGTCTGTTCATTGTACTTCTTTTGAACTAATTGTGTGTTAAAGTAAACACAAGAGCTATTACTCTTCTTAAAATTGATTATAGAGGGTTTGCTTTTAGTGAGCACGCTATCTAACTCTAAAACAGAAAACAAAACAGAGAAAAGTCAATGTTAATCGAAATCGATTGACACATAATAAAAATTTCATTCTTTTCTTTCCCTACAATGCATTCTAGTTTTCGCGGTATCATATAGCAACCAGACTGTATATCAAAATCAAGTTTCCTAATGCTATCAGTTTTCTAAAAGATGGGTATTTATTTATTTAAGAAAATGAATTCGGACTAATTTCCATTTATAATCTGAAATCTATACTAAAAACAAAAAACTGATCAGTAAAATCAGATGCCGAAGATTTTCTAAGCGTCGTTATTTAAAAAAAAGATGTCTTGGTAAAAGAGAATTATATAATTTCTAATTCTAATCTCATATTTTACGTATTATTTGATAACCAAATAAAAAAAAAAAGAACAAAAAAAGTTCTATAATTTTTTTAGAGATAATAGCTCAATTAAACTCTCTTGTGAGTTGTTTGAATTACTACTTGTTAAGCGACTGATAACATAGGGAAAGTCGAAACGCCTTCGTATAATTGCAGAGTTTTATACTGTAATTGGCCTGGGAGTTGTCTGAACGACAAATTTCATTTCCATGATGAACACAACAGCATGAATAATTTCTCTACGATTAACAAAAACAAATTTAACGTCAAACAGTGGGAAAAACTCGTATTAAACCACCACCTCATATTTTAAAATGGTGCTGTTCGAGTTGGTTCCAAAGTATTCTGCATTCATGTTAATTTATTTGTACTTTTATATGATAACTCTACCGTTAATAAACTCACAACAATAGTAAGTCTATTTTAATTTTTATATATCATAGAATTTGCATGATTAGGAAGTTTCGAATTCGAATTTTTCTTAGATTTCTTTATTCTGTCTTGAGTGTTTTTGCTGTCAGTATGTAAAATTATAATCCATAATATGAATTTGTTTCATTTTATTCAGAGTCATGGCTAAAAGCTTTAAAAATTACTTTTTTTCTCGTTAACCTTCTTTACTCAATACTCAGTGAATAAGGTTTTAAGATTTTAAATTCATTCTTGAAATTTACTGCTGTTAAATGCCTTAAATGAATCCTTAAAATAAGCAATACAAGATTTTGAGCTTTTTGAAATTTTTTTTAAAACACATTCGATTTATTTTAAGATTTTATTATAATAGATATGATTAAAATGCTGCTCAGTTTTTACTTATAATAAGAATTGCTTATCTATAGAAATGTTATTTAAAAAATGATTAAAGAATTTTAATTATAGATATTATTATATTATTTTATAAAATTAGTTACCTATCATTTATTAAAATTGTTAAATGGCAATAATAAATCGCTTCTACACTTTTTCGTTAAAAAAATGACTTTTCTTAGCTGTAATATTTAAATCCAGTTTTTCCTTATTCAAATTTTTGGAAAAATGCATTTTTATTTCAGTTCCGTAAACTTCGAGTCAATCAAGTTCTACATGAAAGTTATGCTGTTATAAAATACTAGTTTCTTGGATTTTATAATTGACGTACTTTTTAAAAAACTTGTTTTCATTAAAAGCACAAAATAATTCTGAATTTCGCGCTATGCAGAATGTGATTTTATTTGTATTTTTATTAAATCATAAATGAAATATTCCGGTAAATAAGTTAAACTTAATTATATACTTTAAAAAGCCAAAATGTTAAGTTTTCTGCGTGATAAAATCTATGCGAGTAAACATTTTCCAGGTACGGGTTTAATCTGTTAACTAGCATGTAAAATCATTTTAAAATTTATTTCAAAAAGGAAAATCGTATCGACCTGTTTTATAAAATAAATTTTCATTTATTTCTAATGGTTTCATATGCATGGATGTAGAAAAAACATAACTGAAGACATTCGATCATTTCAACTTTTAAGAACTTTTATTTTATTTTGAAATTTTTTCATATTTGTTAAAATGGAATTTTGGAACGATCTTTTTCTCACTTCTTAACATTCCACTCACTTTTGAAATTTTGTATAATGATTTTTCTCAATGGCATTACACTATTTTAATATATTCAGAACTCGATAATCAGTTAATCGATTAATTATTAAAAAAATTAATTCCAGTGAATGGCATCACCTTCTAATGAAATACAATAAAACAGATTTTAAGATTCCATAAACTTATAATAATGAATTATAATTCAATGATACAATGTAGAAAATAAATAAAAATTAACTTGAAACACATTAATAAATGTCCGAGTTCAAAAAAAGCTTTTATTAATTATTAGATCTTTGATTTCCTCAGTTCATTTTCTCTTTGAATGTCGATACACTAAAAGAAAAGCAAATATTACGATATTTATTTGGAATCGTTTGGCAGATTTATGAATTTTCGAAATTCTTTTTAGATTTAAAATTTCAATTCGGAGTATCTTTTGATGAAGAAAATGAGTAAAATACAATGCAAAAATTGTATATAAAATATAATTATGTTTTAATAACTATTTCCTAAATGATTTATACATTTTGTTACTTTCAACATTTTGGTCTTTAAATTCTTTGCTAAAAAAGTGATATTACAGTTTTGAATCTTAGTTTTGAAATGTGTTACCATAAACAAAGAAAAAGATACTAATATTTTTTAGATGTATATAATCTTTTGCTAAGCATAAACATAGAATTATCATTATTACTCAACAAGAAGAGACTATAGTGTTTATTTAGAGTTAAAAATTACATAACGAAGTAATTCATTTTTTTATGGGTGTTTTTACTTTGTGTCTTTACTTTTTTTACGTCATATTGAATATGCAATCCAGATATGTAGACTAATTTTTATTAAATAAATTCCGTTAATGTTAAGGAGGGTGACAGTTAATGCTATATTAAACAGACAGAGGAAGATCTTAAGAATTCAATAATAAATGAAAAACAGTTGAATTTGTCATTTATGAGGCATTTTACCATTTAAGAAAGTCGAAGATATTCATAAATTTTATTGATTTTATTTTTTGTTATATTTGCATCATACCACAAATTTTACATACTGCAGTTTATGTATTATGATTTTCAAATTTACACACATTAAAAAATTAATGGACTAAATTCGCACCCTTTGGGAATTTAATATCAAATCAGCAGATTCAATATTAAAATTGTTAACTATATGCAAACTCATTTAAATCTTAAAAACTCATTAATTTTCAAATGAACTTTTGGTAAGTTGCCAGTTGCCATTTAATGTTTACAATCTCTCATATATATATATATATTGCTTTTATCAGCAACATGTACAATTTTATGATTCATTCCCATTTCAAACTTATGCCATATATTTTGTGTTGAAACAATATTTCCAGATTAATTATTTTCTTTAATTTTTTTTCATAGTATTATATAAAGGTCTGCAAAAATTAGGAAATATTATCTTTTCCCATTAAATATATCAAAACATTTGCCTTTTATAAAACATTTAAAAGGTATATAAACGTTCAATATCATATAAATCCAGAAAACAGTTTTTAAAAAATGTGGAGCAAATCTTTTTCTATCATGTATCTTTGAGTTCCACCAACGTGGTCTGGAGGATTAGAAAACACGCGATTCTAAATAACTCCTTATCTGAAAATTCACTATCATTAAACCTGGTTATTTTAGAATCCACCACGAAAGAACCCAAACGTGGTATTTCTGTTTATTGCTATGTCTTCCTCAAAAATCATTAAAAGACATGCCTTTTACTGAATACATAACATATAACGAGACAACATATGCACTGAAATTTCTGAATACAACATACCTATTTTCATCAAAGTCAGTCAGTTTCACATGAAACAGTGAGATATCGATCAGAATTCTATGTAATATATCTGCTTTCAAACCATACTGGACAACATTTTTAAGTTCTTATATGTTATGCACATGCGTCCTACAAGTATCGAATTATAGCTTTTCAAATTTAAAAGCTGATTTTAAATAATTCAAAGAAACTTTTTTCAATTAAAAAAATCACACAATCCAAAAACATATTGAGTGTTATATGAATTTCAATCCAGTCTCTAAGATGGTACATTCTAGAATCATCGAATTACTTAATTTTAAAAAAGGAAGACAGTAAGGGGTTTAAAGAAAAAAAAATACGACGATAGAAACTGTAAAACTACACTAAATTGTCGCTTGAACAGAGAGATGTAGCCTGTGTTTGCACTCACAGTAATATATCACTCTTATATGAAAATGTCCTGCATGTTGGCATTCCCAAAGAGTTGAAAGCTCGTTCCGTCAGTCCAAAAGTCCTTAAACAACCGTTTTGATTCTTGTTCATTTTTTGTAGTAAGTTTTCTTGCAATCGAATTTTCTTCCTATCAGCAATATTGGGCTGTGATAATTGATGCAATGGCTCATCTTGAATAGATTTAAATTCAAGTTCTTATGTAGAATTTATCTAGCGATTGAGACAACTCCAGTATCTTTTCAGGTTTACAAATATTGATACTGATTATGAACGATTCAATTATCACATCTCTTCATGGCAGGTTGAGACAACTCCAGTATCTTTTCACGTTTACGAATATTTCTGGTATTTATGAATGATTCAGTTACTCTATATCTCATTGCAGGATGTATGGTAGGTAGTTTCGCGCCTCTATAACAAAGATGGCTAACCACTTTGTAAACGCTTCTCCTGTTCATTCGTCAGAGCAAATTTCAATGTTTTAGAATATGAACTGGTCTCCTTTCTCATCTTGCGACCTTATACGAAACTTTTTCCTTGTTTCAATTTCTGTTTCATTTTCATTAAAAGATTTTTATCAACTACATCTGCTGAAGTATATAAAAAAAACTGATTTGCATAAGTTGGCTTTAATTTTATTTCAATTGTATCTAATTCCCGAATTTACAATCCTTTTTGACTGTGGAAATGTGAAATTTCCTTCTGATTCTATTTAGACAAACTGTATTTTTATATTATCATTTATCTTTTTCATTAATTTTTGAAACCTTTATGATCTTTACCTCCTGTATTTTAAATTTCCACATCATTGCTATAATTATGACTTTTTGGAAAAGTTGTAGAAAGCAGCTTTTAGTTAATGTTTTAAATAATTTTGTTTTACAGAAGCACAAATTTAAAATTGTTTACATTTTAATGATATTATGGGAAAAATCAATTTCTTTTTCAGCTTTGAATATAAGGAATGTTTTGCCATGTTACCTGAAGATTACAAGAAATATGAAGTTCCACTTGATGAAGGTAGAACAACTTTATATATATCATATATTTACTTTTTTGTCTTATATTAACTCATGTGCTATCTTTTAGCTATTAGAAATTAATCGAAATATGTACAAAAAATTTTTAAACAAACATACAAATCAATTTATTACACTAATTTGGAACATATTAGATTGTAGATACATAGTAACGTAGGTAAATGATACAGAGGTTTATTCCTGAGAAAATTTAGAAAAAGATCGGGATTTTAACTCCTGAGCCAATTTAAAAATACAGATAAAAAGATATCGTTTTGCACTAAATTGTTGGATATGAAACTACATTTTTTTTTCTGTCGTAATAAAGGATTTATTGACGGCAGGATTAACAGTTTAAACCCTATACAGTTATGTATTTTTAAATCTGTATACACCTGCGAACCGAATGATTCGTGAACTGATTTCTGGTCATTCGAGGAAATTATTTTTAAGCGAACCGAATGTGAGCAAAAAGAACAAAGCGAACACAACGTGAGCTATCACTCTCTCTCAAATCGACAGTCAACGCTTTGATTTGCATATCTGTCCTGAAAAATTCATTTGGAAATTCTAAGAGACCAATGAGCATGCCACACTTGAACTGCAAATCCCATTTGTCGATAAAATTTTGATTCTCACAGCATTTGAGGCGAACAACAATATCAACAAAGAAATAAACCATTCATAGTGCAAATAACTGCTTGCGAGCCTTTTTCTAACTATTTAGATAGCAAGCATATAAAGATTCTACCTAATAAGGTGAATGCTACATTAAAAATGTGTCATGATTTAGAATTCTTTCAAGAGTTTGTCATGTATTTTTATTAGTAAATCATTCATGAAATATTGTTTAGCAATTATATTTTCCATTATTTGATATAGGTTTTTAAAAAATTCAAGTAAAACAAACATAGGCAGACTATAAAATAAAATGGTATGATGCATTCTTTCATTAGTCAAATGAAATAAACTGTTGATATTGTAAACAAAAACAAATTACAAATAATAACATTTACGGAAATATTTATAAATAATTGTAAATATTAATCAATTTTGTAATGAATCAAAATGTGTCTTTTGTTAAAATAAGTCTTATTGAAATTTCAACAATGAAAATTACAGTTGCAAATCACATCTAGAACCATTTTTAAAAATTTGTTACAACTGGTGAAAAATTGCACAACTGTATTTATTCTCTGGAATTCATAAACCGGCTCTTTGATCTGAAAGGTATCATAATGATTGATAAAACCATTATGAAAATGATCATGATTTTTTAAAATTATTTCAAAATTTTTTATGATGTTTTATTAAATTTGCTCAGGAAATTTTTGATGTGTTAATTTTTAAATCATTTAAAAGGGGGCTTGAATAAGGAATTCAAACAATTATTTCTATGAAAATTTTAAAAATTTTATTGATATATTCGAAAGACATGAAAAAATCACGTTCAAATATATATATATTTCGATTGATCAGTCATATTTTAAAAACATAATTCATGTTTTTCGCATTTTAGCTAAATTTTTGTTAACAATTACCTTTTAATAGATATATTTTTAATTTTTAAAAGATTTTAATTAATCCATTGAATAAATTAAATGTATTTATCATTTGCTAGACTATATTATTCAAAAGTATTTATATATAATTATTTATCTTTAATTTCAACTCCTCTCTCCCTATAACGTTTTTCGGGAGAATGTAAGGATTGCAGTTTTTAAAAAAAAGGGAGGATAGGCTATGCTTTGCTATTTTGCTTTGGGAGCTATTTTATATGGATACGCTTCTAAGGAGGAGGCGTTACTTAAAATAATTATGTTATGACATCTAGAGCAAACAACTAAAAGGTCTTGTACATTTTGTCATATTATATATTATCATGACAATAAATATATAAAATAATAATATTGTATGCATTTATTGTAATAATATTATAAATATATAATATTATATATTATTATAAATTATTATCTAATGGTCATTATAAATTGTGTCGTTAATAATTCTGCCTTGTGACATAAATAATTTAATTCCAATTACATAAATTTGTATGCAAACAGCGCCTTTCCCTTTTCATTAGTATGAGTATTATTGATTTATAAGTCGCTTCTGACTTTAATCCGTATTTTTTCACTCGCTGATAAAATTAGTGTCTCCTAAAACCTATATAGGAAAGCTACCATAAGATGAAGTACAACCCCTAATTTGAGAATAGATAGTGATTTTAAACACGAGTAATTTAAGTTTTAATTAAATGTTCCAATTAAGTGAAGTCACAATCGTAGTTCCTGATTGGAGTTTTAAAAAAAGATTTCATAATATACTTTTACACTTGTTTCTCTTCTATAGCCTGATTAGTTATTTATGTTTATAAATCTTTTCTATGAAAAAATGAATGATTCTTTTATGAAATTTCTGAGTCATTCTTGCACTGATTTGATCAGGTACTTATTGGTATTAATTTTTTTTTAAAATTATTACTGACTAAATTTCTCAGATCTTCCCTTCTACTTCGCAGAACATCCCCTAACCAGAAAAGTTTTCATAAATTTAAAGCAAGCAAATTTCAAATTAAAGTAATTCTTTATCTCTTGAATTCAATTTTTACAACAATAATTTAGGAAACAATACAGATAAACAAAAATCATTAAACTGAATTTCATTATATAATTCTTATATGATAGCATTTATTTGATTTAATTTTCTCCTTTAAAAAAGTACGTTTTATCTCATACATTATTTTTTTTATATCAAAAACAAAATATTATTGAAAAAATGTAATTTCACTACATACAAAGGTTTGAACAAGCTAAAAAACGGTTGTCAAAAATAATACAAACTTGAAAATTTTATAATGATAACTTAATTATACACTTGATACAAAACTGAACTGACACGTTAACTTGCATCAAACATTAATTTTAACTCTTAATAGATATGTTACCCATCTAACACAATACCAACTTTAATCAGAGGTCTAAAATTCAGATGTAACCATGTAAATGTAATCAATTTTGCATTGAGATGGATTCGGCAACAATTATCGAAATGAAAAAAAATGAGTTAATTCCATAGACAAAGGAATCACTTTATAATTTCTTTATCGAATAGTATCAAGGATTTTTAAGTTGATAGAACACTCTATTCGGAACATCAATACAAATGATACTACTACAAATGTTGTTCTATTTCTCAGGCATTGCTAGTAACAGACACGATGCAAAGATAAAGACAACGTCGAAAAAGCAGGTCTTATATTGCATAAGTTGTGATTATATGATGGAAATAATTAAATTTTATCCACTGGATTCATATTATAAAATATTCTTAAATCTAATTGCCAAATTAATTTTCCAACTAACTTATCCTCGATTAAAAATTCATCTCGCCGGTTAAATTTATTTTTATTATGTGGCGTTTCGAAACTATAAACTTCGGGTTTTAATTCTAATTCTGATCAGCATGATCATCTTGATGATCAGAATCAACATGCAGATGACAAGTGAGAAGGATATTCAATTTAATATTAAAAGTGCAGTTCTACTTTTTAAAAATATAGGGTGGTTGAAAACCGAGATTATAGTTTATATTAAAAGTGGTATAAAGTACACAAATAAACCAAATTACACAGAAGTATATCATAATAAATCCTATCCGATAAACTAGAAATGACAGATACAGAAATGACAACAAAGGTGAAAATGTTTAATATTTATTCTTTAAAAATATGTGCACACCTTCTGTTTCACAATTGCTCAGAGTCCTTACTATTCCTATATATGGTCATTTTGCATTGTTAATTTTGATCCTTGCTTCCAAGTAAACATATCCATCCTCTTACACTTTTTAATTTGTCTCATGGTCTTCATATGTAATTGAAATTTAAAATGACTAGAACTGAAATCTAGCTATAACATTGGCGAATAACATTCTCACGCTCATACGATTGCTTTTCTGACCATATTTTTCAAAGAGATTTTGGCTTATTTTCAAGTTTTTATAGTTGACTTAATGCCAATAAGTAAAAATTTTTAGAATTGTTTACGATTTAATTCATTTAAAGGGGAACCAGACATAATTTCTGGTGTTAAAAGAAAATATGCATCTTATTTTCATTATCATGTTAATAAAGTTGATTGAATTGAAAAACTAGAATTTTTTCATTTAAATATCAAAAAAGTGAGCCTACAAGTGTAATACAATGGTACAAAGGAAGAAATCGTAACAATTCATTACGACTTTTTTTTCAGAACTTATAAAAGAGCTACTACACATTTAAGCCCTAGAAATGGTGAATTTTTTTTAATAAAAAAATCACCAAGATAACATGGTTATTTCGTTTCCTTATATTTATTTCAGACGGTTCAGCAACTGTTTCTCTGAAATTTACAATAACTAATCTGGATGATATTAATGAAGGGAATATGGTAAGTTTTAATTGCTGTTATTATGCCATTATATTGTTTCCTATTTATATTTCGAAATTTTCAATATTTAGAATTATATTGCTCTATGTATAGCAAGTATGTATACAAATTTTAAAACTTTCTTTGAAGCCATTTATTCTGTTAAGAATATTTCATTACAGTGACTGATTTTGAAAAAAAGAAACAAAAATGAATTCATATTAAATCATATTTTAAAAATGGTTTTTCTAATATAACGAAGAAAATAATATAAAGGGAATTCCAGCATCTATTCAGAAACATCACACCCAGATAATGTTTCAGATTTCATACATTTGTCTTTAAATTATTTTCACATTTTTTTTCTTAATTACAGCAATATTATCATGCATACAGAACCATATTTAAAATCGTTACAGTGTCCTTGTGTCTAAATGCATTAACTAAAACGATGAAAAATATTATTTATAAATTATTTATAAATATTTCAAAAATCTATTAAAATAAAAACGAATTTTCCTATACTAATATATCCTAAAGTTATATAGGAAAGTCGTTAAAATTCCGATTAATTTTTAATTAAAATATAATTAAAATTTTAAAGTCTTTTTTAGTCAAATTTTTTGTCCAAGAAGTTATGGAATGTCAAATTCAATAGCTGCAGGCTTCAGGATTTGCAGAACCTGTACAGCATTTCGAATAATCTTTGTATCATACAAATCCATTTCGAAATTTCCAAATGTAGTATCCAGCTTGAAAACATTATAATAGTAAAAGTTTTTTAGATCGAAAATATAGAGTTTTCTTTAAGAGTTTTTCTTAATTATATTTAATTACATTTTCTATACTATGCATAGGAAAAATTTGAATACATTTTTATCCCGGAAAATGAATCATCTTGTGACGTCACAGTTTCAACAAACTTTATCTTTTAAAGTTTGTTTTTTACTACAATGTTTTGTGCTGCTATTGGTCGATGTTTTTGAGACATCATTTTATCTATACGTTCACCACGTAATTTTTTTTTTATGAAGTTCCGTTTTAGAAATTGTCTTCAGTTTCGTCGAGCATTTCAAAAAGTACGAAGATATATACAATGCCATAAAGGAATTCGTAGCCTCAAGGCTAGAACTGAATGTACAGCACATCCTCATATAATGTATTCCAATATTTCTTTTAATAAAATATCCTGAATTAATTTAAAATGCCGTGAAAACAGATTTCTCAAAATTTGTCCTTGAACTGAATATATTGTCAAGTATGCAACAATACTGTTTACTGGCAGTCTTTTTAATCATAATTTGTTAAGAATCACTTGCAACTATTCGAAAAACAAATTTTCAGCTTAAGTGTTCGAAATGAATTAAACTGCATATCCCAGATATGCAGCGTGATTCAGTTATTTAGCATTCCGTTTTAATGAATATCGGTTCTGATTTGATTAAAAATCATAAGCAGAAATGTGGAGTCATAGTATTTAATATTACTAAGTAGATATTTGTTCCACTATTTGTAGAGCCTTAAAAAAGTAGAATTTTGCCACTCAGAACACCATTAAGTTAATTTACTTGTAGCACCTATTCGATTAAACCATTATGACAGTTAATGCAATTGAGTCAAAAGTTTGGAGAAGGAAAGCATTCCAAAAATTGTTTTGTCAACGTGATTGAAAGAACTTTTTTCTTTCGATTGCCTTTTAAATAATTTTTACATCATACTCTTTATATCTTGCATAATTAATTGTACACTTAGCAATTTTCTTTCCCTTTTACAACAACGATGAGCGTCTATTAGCACATGTTTTGTACTTCTAAATTTGCAGGAACATGTTCCTTTTTTCTCAAGCGATGGTAGAGAGAGGTTTCTGGTGTGCTCTAACAAAACTTTCAGCTAAGGAATTACTATGAAGTTGACGTGTGGTACTTACGAAGGACCCCGGGGTAAATGAATGGACTAAAAAATCGAATGATGTCGAGAGACGTGGAATGATCCTGATTGGAAGACTTTATATGAGTGTGTTGAAATGTTATGAGACAAATTAGTTTAACACTTGGAATAAAATTGGCTTGCGATGATAGTTAATGACAGTTTTAAATAGATATGCTAAAAAATGAATGACATGTCATGGGGAGATGTTGAATGGCAGTCTTAATGTTGAAACTGGGTCCCGTGGTTCCTTATCAAATTACCGTAGGAGCCAATTATGCACCACTAACCACAAAAGAATTGGGATAAAAAAATTGACTTATGTTACGGCATATTGTTCGCTATCACAATCACACATCTAGTCTAATCACGTTATATTTAATTAACTTTGCTTCGCGCTTTAATTAGCTTTTATTGCTGTATTTTGTATTCATAATCTCCTTGCAAATTATTGAACAACTCAATAACATTGCAAATTCATCAGCACTAAAATATTTTTAATGTTGTTGGAATTCCTGACCTAACCCTAATCATGTGACCCTTTAGCGCATGCGCGCTGGTGACGTCAGGAAAAAAAATTCCCATGATCCCACAGAGTAAGAGATGCAAGTTTAGGTTTCAGTTTGGATGGTTGAAGTGTGTATGATGGAACCAAAGATGTTTTTGTGCTGTGTAAAGAATTCGTGCATGTAAAATGAAATATATGTAAATATTTTGTATATAATTATCTGTGCCTGTGTCGTCGTCCTGCAAATAAAAAAAGATGACAAAAAATGAGAACACTTGGATTAATGATTTCATGAATTATGTGATCTAATTCACCTTGGAATACCTCGATTCTGTTTCATTTAGAAGATCCCGGAATGACACGGTGAGCGATAAATTTTTCTTACATTTTTCGTTAAATATGAATTTGGGGCCTAGAAATGCCAAAAAATGTAATCAAAAATTTATCACAGATTTTCTTATAGTTGTATGTTTAATTTCTTCCAGGATTTTAGGCTTCATGGATTCTTCCAAACCACATGGCAAGATCCTCGGCTGAAATTTAATGGGACCACACTGAGGAATAGCGAGTGTGCTAGATATATCTGGATTCCTCACGTCATTTTTAGGGCAGTGGAGAGCAAAGACACACCCGACATTCGGGAGAATCTTCTACGCATCGAAGGAAATGTAGTCAAATATTCACAAAGGTGAGTAAGATTTTGAAAATATATAAATTTTGATAAATAACATAACAGTAATTGCAAAATTAATTTATTTCAAGTGGTAAATGCTTTATTTTTCTCACACATAATCTCACTAAAAATGTAATACTATTGAAAGCGTAGGATTTTCTTCGATTTTCTTTTGGAAATGCTTCATATTATTAATGCTAAATTTCAAATCAAAATTAATCTAAGAAGCTTTCTGATGTAAAAAGCAATTGATAAGTGAGTAATAAAATAATTTTTCAATAATCAATTATGAGCAATGAATCAAATGAATACGCTGATTTCTAAGAATAACGATAAAAAAATTGACCGTATGCAAAAAAATAGCATATTTTTTCTCATGATATTTTGAATGACCGCCTTACTAACCGTTTTATATACAAAACGGTTAGGAAGGCGTTAAATAGTGTGTCAAATCCAAATCAAATTACCAAACCGAACCTTTACTACTTTTTCAATTCCGTTTTCTTCAGGTACAGTTTCCGAGTAGGATGCAAAATGAATTTCAAAGACTATCCGTTTGACACTCAACTTTGTGAATTTCCTATAATACTTAGTAAGTAAAATATTTTACTACAATATTTCTCACTTTTCTTTATTATATTAGTTTTTATAAAATATTGCAAAATGTTGGATAATTTTACTTTTATTTAAGTGATAGTTTCCAAAAATTTTAAATTATCCAATGAATTTGAACTTTTGTGTATTGAATTATACAAAATATAGAAATATTATACCTTTTTTTATATCATCCTACAATCAAATAAATAATAAAGTTGTGAAAATATGTATTTCAAAAGGATTTGGAAAGTTAAATCAAGTAAAATTATTTGCGAGTTTTAAAAATAACATTGAAAATGCATTGAACTTTTGACGTAATGTCAGGATTAGACTAATGAATTTTAATTATATTTTGATCCTTCGAATACCACGATTTTTTCTCCCATGTAATCTATAGTTGTATATTCTTTTTCGTTCGACAATAATAATAAATATTTCATTTTAACATTATATAGTATATTTCCATGCGTAATATTCTATTTACAATAACGCTCAAGCTTTAATGGATTTTCGATTTCAATGTCAATATTCGTTTCGTAAATGAAAAATTTTAAGTTCGATAATTAAATTAAGAAACGAGACTTGCTTAAGTGCTTTAGATAAATCATCAAGAAATGTTATCTCATCCTATGAACAGAATGCTTTTACGTTGAATTAAACTAAAGAACAAGAAACGTTGGCTCTCATACCCCCTTTCGTGTAGAGGCCCCACGACAGATCGCAAAACGGAATGGCATGGAGTCGACTCATAATTAAAAGTAAATTGGAGGCGATTCACACCACAAGTTCCGCAGAGCAGTCCACAATTCTTCAGAAGTGAGATCTGGTGGAGATCTTTTCTGAACACTACGTTGTAAAGCATCACAAATATGTACAATAATGCTGATATCTGGGATCAATGATGGCCAGTGTAAGACTCTGAATTCAAAAGAGTCACTCGATTACAATTCTCGACGCATAGGAAGTAGTCTTTTCTGAACTATCGAAATCCACCAGAATGCTCAATGGACATGAGTGGTTGTGGATCCATTCTGCACAGGATGTTTATGTACCTCTCACTTGTCAGGTTTTTAATAAATTAAGAGTTCCATATCGCGTTAATACACAACACCACATATCATCCCAGATTCTCCAATAGATTGAACAGTCCCCTTTTGAGATGCAAAGTTTGTAGATTTATGAAGTTATCTCCATACCTATGCACGTCCATCCATCCGATACAACTGTGACGAAATTCACCAGACAAGACAATGTATTTCAAGACATCGATATTCCAATAGTGGTTTTCATGGTCCGAGGCAAAGTATAAAATATTGTGCCGTGCAGTCAAAATGATATACGCTTAGCCATTCGCTCCAAAAGCCTTGTGGTGAAAGCTTATAAGCCAGTTAACAGCTACACGGACAATTGCTTTTGTCTTGTAGTCTTGTTACTCGGCTGCGAACCACAAGGTCCCAGATTCTATCCGCATTCATACTAATCCGCTACAGCCTATATCAATTATGACCCGTTTAATAGTTCGCAAACTGACATTTGTTCATGCTCCAAATTTGAAATCCGCTGTTTTTCTTTCGCTTAAGGATTCTCATCATCGATGGTCCCTGTCCTTCCAGGTTCTTTTTTCCGGCCATACTAATTTCCATTTTCCATCGGTGATCAAGTACTCGATATTCACGGCACATTCGTGTAATTGTTGTACTCAAAACCTGAAATTTCATCAATACTTCGAAGATGCTTAGTTCCTTCTCTAGTTTGTCCACTTTAAAGCCTCATTCACAATTACTTAAATCTTGATAACTCCCATTTCAGCAGTAAGAAATGATCTAATAGTTTTACCAGATACCTATTATCTTATATAAGCTCTGCCGACCACATCATGTTACGGTGATTGGTTCAATAGCTCCTTTATTTTTATATGCAAGCCTACGCCCGTTTTTCTAGCTCTGCAGTGTAAAAAAAAATATTGAAAGACAGGTTGCCTAATAAATGCATGTATTTTGCATAGATATAAAATAGTAATGAAATTTACTAAAGATTTCATAATTTAAATTAATTAATACCTTTACAATATTACGATATTGTAATATTGTTTTAATGCACAGTTGATCTCACAGTAAAGAAAGATTTACAAATATTCTTTATGAATGCTAAATAGAGGCAACAGAAATAGCCACAAACTTAGCAATCAATTAGAATGGATTTGGGGACTTCATCGGGATAAAAATGAATATTCTAGGAAATAAAATAATTAGGTGATACATTTATTTAAATTCTAGTTCCAAAAATCTCTAGTAAATTCAATATCTTGTCATGGAGACTGAATTAGTGGAAATTTACAAGAGAAAAGAGAATTTTATCGTTGAGTTGTTGAAAGCGGAACTAGATCTCTGGCTGCATTTTGGTTACTATTACTGCACTACACCCTTTCCGCTTTGCTATGAGTTTCTACAAGTGCTATTTCTTGTACATATATCTCGCATTCGTATACACCTCCCTATGCTCGGAATTTTCGTATCGTAGAATAAAGTCTGGTTACCGATCGTATTGGATTTCTTTACCCGTGCAGCCAATAGATGAATTTTTGTAACAATTCATCAATCTATAAATTATTATTCATTGTATATATATCTCGCATTTGTATACGCCTCCCTATGCTCGGAATTTTCGTATCGTAGAATAAAGCCTGGTTACCGATCGTATTGGATTTCTTTACCCGTGCAGCCAATAGATGAATTTTTGTAACAATTCATCAATCTATAAATTATTATTCATTGTATATATATCTCGCATTTGTATACGCCTCCCTATGCTCGGAATTTTCGCATCGTAGAATAAAGCCTGGTTACCGATCGTATTGGATTTCTTTACCCGTGCAGCCAATAGATGAATTTTTGTAACAATTCATCAATCTATAAATTATTATTCATTGTATATATATCTCGCATTTGTATACGCCTCCCTATGCTCGGAATTTTCGCATCGTAGAATAAAGCCTGATTACCGATCGTATTGGATTTCTTTACCCGTGCAGCCAATAGATGAATTTTTGTAACAATTCATCAATCTATAAATTATTATTCATTGTATATATATCTCGCATTTGTATACGCCTCCCTATGCTCGGAATTTTCGTATCGTAGAATAAAGCCTGGTTACCGATCGTATTGGATTTCTTTACCCGTGCAGAAAATAGATGAATTTTTGTAACAATTCATCAATCTATAAATTATTATTCATTGTATATATATCTCGCATTCGTATACGCCTCCCTATGCTCGGAATTTTCGTATCGTAGAATAAAGCCTGGTTACCGATCGTATTGGATTTCTTTACCCGTGCAGCCAATAGATGAATTTTTGTAACAATTCATCAATCTATAAATTATTATTCATAGAGTTATCTCTATAGAATTATGGTGGACAGATTATCAGAGCAAAGAGTTATCGCTGAATCTCAGGTTTATTTTCTCAGTAGATATCCTCCCGATGGATTTTTAGCTCAGTTATCTGAAAAAATGCTCAAGATTCAAGCCAAAAGGTAAACTACGACCTATGAGACTATTGAAAGAGATTTTTGCAAAATTACAATGACTAATAATATGCTACGAGATGTCTGCAGTTCCATTAATCGACATGTCTAGCCATGCCTGAACAATAAAGATAACGATTCTAAGAACATCGATAAATTAAGATTACATATTTGTATTATAGTTTTGGAATTTTGCTATTGTAGTAAGTTGTATTTGGAATTAATATATAATTTGCATGTACAACGGTTTTTATTTTTTATTTTTTATATACGGAATTTCAATATTTTTTCAGTGGATTCTCATTTCTTTAATGTGACTCTTAAATGGCGTATTGAATATGATGCAGAAAGCCTCTGCTTCATCGAGGATAACAAACCACTTCAATTTTTCTTCAGCAAACCCGTTGCATTGACAAAGAAAGGTGCCTTCCTTATATTGTTAACATTATCTTCTTACTTAATCCTCTTAAACGTTTTTTAATTAAAAATGATTAACGATTTTTCTGTTAATGATTTTATGATTGGGAAATTTTCATGAAAATGACCATCATAATTTTATTTTTGTACAAGTTTAAGTATTTGTATGTAAAGGTAGATTATAACTGGCTATATCTAATTTTTTAACCATTTAAGAAATTCTTTCTATCTCAAATATCTACAAAAATCAATAATATTTTAGACTGAATATAAATTTTGCAGCCATCTTGTATTGTTAGTTTGTTTATTTTATCCTCATATCTCAATTTCGAAGGATGAAGATAAAAGAAAGGTAAGCATAAATCTAGCATGAACAAATTTTATTTTAGCATTCCTTTTCAAATAGAAGATAAATCCATTTCAAACGTTATTAATAGCTGTTTTTAAACTTATATATAAGAAATTAATATCTACTACTCAATTTCGGCTTAGTTCTTAATTCAATAATTTTATATTGTAGTTAATTTTGTGTAATAATCTATGCTTCAAATATCGTTTAATATTTGAGTTTAAAGAAGTAATATAGAATAATATAGATAATAATAATATATTCTTTGCGATTATATTTCTTTTCTGGTGTGTTAAAGATATTTAAAATTACAAATATTACAATAGTTTGAAATTTTAGTTTATGTCTAGGAATACTTTCTTAACTTACTAGGAATAATTTTTATTAATTCTTGGTATGTAGATATTTACTCTGAAATCCCCAATGTCCCCTATTTCTGTTCACATATTTTATATATCGCAATATTCCCTACTCTAAACAGAAAAAAAAACTGTATATTACTTGTGATGTCAATGTCCCCTTTTCTGAAATAATGCAAAGTGTGCAACGAATAAAACACAGAGAGGACAGGATTTTTTACAAACTTCTATTCTTTAGATTCTTTGAGGGGCTGAATTTGATTTCTTCGCTTTTAAATATTTCAGAATGAAAGCGTGTAGGAAATAATAAGAAATAATGGGCATTAAATAATCTGTTATAAATCTCTACCATACAGTTTATATAAAGCTTACCAAATGCTGAAAAACTATTTTTGGAATTCAACCATATGCAACAAAAAAAGTCTATTTTCGTATTTAAAGTAATACCGAGTTACGTAAACTGAAAAAAGCGCATCCTGATTGAAAGTGCGGGTATTTTCGAAATGTTTCCACTTTCTGGTCGAATGTCTCCACTTTTTCATTTCCAACTTTCAGAATATTTTTCCATCCGGAACTATTTTATATAAAATAGTTTTCATAGATATTATTTTAAAGAAAATTCAATGTTGAATGCGGGAAACAAAAATATCAAATTAATCTGCAAAGATTGAGAAATTCTACAACTACTAATGCTTAATATTGTGGTGTTTAGATAACACCACAATATTATTATTATTTGAATTTGTTTCATTATTATTTGAATTTGTGGAACTGAGTTTTGAAAGATATAAGCAAATATATATAATTTTTAATTTCAACAAGTTATATGAGCTCCGTTTAGTTTTAAAGTCATATGAGACAATTGCCCAACCATTAATGACAATACCTAAACAATTTTTTGTGAAATTTAGCTAATTTAAGAGACCCGTCTATTTTCAAAGCGTAATCAACCGATATTTTTCACCTTTCTTGGAAAATAAATTAAAATCGCAAACTGCTATCACATGTTTCATGTAAGAACATTATTATTTTTGTTTGCTTAATTAATTTAAGCCATTAACCAGGTTTAATTGTTGTTAACCAGGTTAATTGTTTAAACAGGTTTGAAACAATCACATGACTAGATACGCATGCATCGATATTTAGAAAACGATGCTCTCCCCCATCTCAAAATCATTCAAGTACCCAAACTATCTGGAAGCCAGAATTTTTTTTCAAACTGGTCTGGAATGACCACGCCACTATTGTATTGCGCAATCATCAACTTTTAGTAAAGCGATGGATTTTTTTTTTCATCGTTTTAGCTCCAAAACTTTTTTTTTACAAGATAAAAAAAATTGTATTATATATATATATAATTTCCTTTTCTGTGCTTCTTCGGCCGATCTTATGAACATGCCTGTTATTGGCCAGATAGGAGAATCGGGTACATGGCGAACATTTGAGCCAAATTATATCTTTTTGTTGGTGATAATTCCTTGAATGTGACAACCGTCTAATATCATTTTCTAATAACCCTAAAAGCGAAAAATTGATGCCTCAAAAGCGATAAATCTCCAATTTTCTGTCCGTGCATTTTGTGGTATTCAAACCAAAATAACATGTTCTCGCATGATAATAAATATTCTGGTATCGGAATGCAGTTAATAAAAAAACTTCACCAACATCTTCACAAACTCTCTATTCTAATTATCAACTTATGATTTGCGTTCTGGGTCTGAGTAAAAATAATGTTTGTATAAGTGGCTTTAGTTTACTTCGAACAAGCTGCTGATTAAAAGAACTAATTTCTTAAACAAACAAGGCAGAATTTAGATAATGCATGAGCATTTTAGTTTGTTTCACAAAACTACTAATTTTTAATCGAAAATCTAATGATATTTTTCAACCTGCTTTTTAGAAGGATTAGCCATCCGATTTGTATTTGTGCGCCAACTGATGGGAAGCTTCATCAACATCTTCATGCCCTCCACTCTAATTGTCACCGTGAGTTGGGTGTCCTTTTGGATTCGAGTGGAAGCAGCACCCGCCCGGGTGGCTCTCAGTGTGACTTCTCTTCTCACCCTTTGTACACAAGTAGGTATAATTTTTTTTCGCCTACTGAAACATTATACTCATCATTTTTATATAACCATTTTATTTTTTAACTCTTTGCACTCGAGAAGTGACTCATGGTCACCGTTTAGACGGAGCATCATTTCGACGTTTCCTTTATTTATTATTCAATTTTGGTGTTAAAAATCCACAAGGGTCAAAAGATGAAAATTAACTTTTCGTGGAAATTCATTTTGAAACAATTATATGTATTTATTTTCGGAACAATAAATAAGCCCTTGTATTAGGTAAATAATTTTGCATCGAATTACTTTTTCGCGAGCAAATGGTTAATAAGCCTTATTTCTTTAGTTCCGTATTAATTCCGATTTAAATTCAAACGCTCAAAACAATAAGGGCGGATAAATTGTAGCTCAAATACGTCAAATTGCAGCTGCGGAACAATATATTTTTCAAGCATCTGTATTAAAATTCACTATTAGCTTAGTGCATTAAAACAAGAACTTGGTGTTGCTGAGCAACTTAAATGGGAGAAAGAAAGTCATGAGTTATTTCTAGCTTTGTTCTTAAAGCATTTTTCAAAAACAGCTTAGCATTTATGTGTTTGCTATAAGCTAGCTGGTTGCTTTAAGTTTCCTTGGCTTTCCTTAAATCAAATCATAAATGAAACCCTGGAGTTTTTTTATTTTTAGTTTAGTTATATTAACGTCCGGTTTTAAAGCAACATTAGGATTATTTGGGAACGGACCTCGTAATTTTGAACCGCTGTCATAGAAAAAGGGCATTTACTATTTGACGTAACATTCACTTGTGGCGTGGAGTTTCATGGAAAATCCATGTCACGAATCGTGAATTTTTTTTTTTTAATCACGATTGCTTAGTGAACTTAAAAATGAAATAAGTATTCTTTATACTTTTTATCAAAACTCAAATGGAAATTAAAACAATAATATAAAAGTGCGAAGCGATGACAAATATTTTAATTCAATTCGAATTGCATTCATAATATATTTGTATTTTTAAGGAAAATTTGTTAAGGTTATTCCTTATAATACTTATTAGGTCTTCTTACACTTATTACTTAAAATACTAATTAGATTTACTTACAGTTATTCCTTATATAACTTAATAGTTTTAATTTTCTTGTTGCATTGTGCAATACTTTGCATTTTTAAATTTTTATTTGAACCCTCGAATTTTGATTAAAAAAGAATAGGAATCCCTTTTTTAAGTACATTAATAAAAATATTGTTTTTTTTTCATTTCTATATCTTTTGTATAAAATAATGATATAATTATAATGAAAAATAAACTATAAAAATTTTAATATTAATTCCTTTTCAATTATTAATGTATTTCAAAATGCATTAATATATGTATGGTGGAATCTCCTAATCAATTGGGGTTTTTTTCTTTAATTGAATCCCAAAAGTGGTCAATGCTTTAAAAACCACAAGTGAAAATGCCGAAAAATGGCAAAAAACTGTTGAACCCAAACCTAAGAATACTCATATTAGCGACCTCTTTACTCGCTTTTTCTAACTACTTTCAGGATGTTACATTTTTATAGCATTAGAAAACATTTCTAACTGAAATCATTAATGCGAAAAATGGGATTGAAATTTTTTTTAAAAAAGCAGAACTTTTACAATCTTTAGCACCCAGTTCATTATTAGATATAATTTTTCTTAAGCTAAAAAATAAATAATCAAAATAATATATTTATATTAAAGTTTTGAAAATTATGTTATATTGTACTATTATATATATTAGAAATATATAACTGTACGGAATATTCTTCTATTATATCAAAGAACGAATAAAAATTCGATTCTAAACTTCCGTCTTTGCAAAAATAAAAAAAAAGCCAAATTAGAAAAAAATTTACATTAATTAATACAATAGATGTTTTTATAGTTGAATAAAAAAAATCTTGATGACTTGATGAATGGCATCTTACAGATTTCATTTTTAAAAAATTTGTAAGTAAGGGACTTGCAATTTCGTTCATAGATGTTAACTTTTTTTCCTTTCCATATTGAACCAGAATGGCTGCATTTTTATTACTTAAAATTGCATTTTTATGTAATGAAAGTATAGTGTTTTTATAAAAATTTCTTTTTTATTGCAGATTCAGAATCATAGGTCCTTGCTTCCTCCATTGAATTATATCATTGCTTTGGATATATGGCTGTTTGTTTGCATATTTATGGTTTTTGCTAACTTGGTAGAGTTTGCCATTTCATATAACAGTTATGTAATAAAGAGGGTAGGTATTAAACTTTCCACGATACTTTTATATAAATTGTATTTTTATGTGTATGAAACCCAATAAATATTTGATACCTTACGTTAAATCGAAGTTAGACGGTAAAAAAAAATTGAATATATGTGTGTGTGTGTGTGTGTGTGTGTGTGTGTGTGTGTGTGTGTGTGTTGTTGTTGCTCTGCAGACAAGATCTAGCGCTACCAATTATGTCTCGTATATTATTTGGAAATTACAAATATGCATTTCAGAGCGACTTTTTAAAAAAATTCAATTAAAAATCAAACAAACTTCAACATTTATCTACTGTAGCTTATGAAAATATTTTTCGCAAAAGCGATTTTTATAACTTTAATGATTTTTTTTTTACAATTTTTAAATTTTGCTTCTTTTATGATACTAATTTCACTTCTTTGTATTTTTTTCTACTGAAATGTAACACATTTCAATAATATTTTTTTACATAATTTTCAACAATAATATTCGCTGTTGCCAAGTTAAACCTTAACTGGGTAGGTGCGATCAAAGAGCTCACATTTTCTTTACACTCAAATTAAATTTTCTAATAAAAGCATTAGTATGGAAAGCTGTCAATATATTCTGCAGATATTTTTCTTGATATATAAATATGTTTTAGAAATTTTTCAAAATATACTATCATTAAAAAAAGTAATTGCTTTAGAAAATGCATTTTCCTCTCAAATTACGTTACAATAAATAATATATTTGAAAAAACATTTATTATTTTTTAAATCATTTATTTTTCCAGTATACAAAGGTGTATAGAAAACAATATAAGAAAAATTCAACAATTATATGAAAAATAAAAGAATTGACAATGGGTAAAATTGGCCCTTTTTTTATTGGCATCATCGGTTCCCGAGGGCATTTTAAATATACAGATTAAATACAAGTATAAAAATCAGCCTATAAACTGTATAGATATTTCTCTTGGTACATTAATATATTTCAAAAATTTTTCAATTCATCACTAGAAAAGTTAATTTTATTTGAACATAAACATCAGAATCAACCGAATAGAACTTTTATCGAAAAAACTTTCTGCACAATTATCTTCATCACTAAAATCACTATCTGCTTCATTTAAAAGTCTTTGGAGCTTTGCTTATAAGGAGGATCAGTTGGTTGGATAAGGTTTCTGCACCAAGCTTTAGAGTCATCTGCCAACTCTTGTATTAAACAGAACACTAAAAGGGAGGTGCGGTCTTACAGACGTCGCGCTAAGAAATAGCTGAAATATTTTAAAAAGCATCCTCTGAAACCGACTGAAAAAGGGCACGTGTAGTGAAGGTCACGAAACAGGATACTACAGGGTCAATCCGTTCGATTGAACTAAAAATAGAATAGGGATGACCGAAAGTCCATCTTTAGTGTTCTGACTGACCGCACCTGCTCTGTTAAGGGTTAAAACCATTTTCATTGTTTTATCTAACATTTAATCGTTACTTTTTACATTTAAGGTCAATTCATTTCGAGACCCAAAAGAAAACGGTTCTGCTCAGAGGAAAGCATGGATTGTGAATGTCGACGAAGACGGCACAACCTCTGAAACAATCTCACAGTCTTCTAAGTTTCAACAGTATCAGGGATGGCTTTGTGACTCGTCTTGTGGCGATGTGACCAGGATAGATCTAGCCTGTAGGATGCTATTTCCATTGACGTTTTCAGTGTTCTCTGTTGCATATTGGTGGCACTACTTAACTATCTACAATTATCAGAAAATATGGTAGGACGTCTGAAAAACTTATTCCTTGATCTTCATAGATCTCATTATTTTCGAAGTCAATAAATAGCTCGGTCTCAATGATCTAGGAAATTCTGTAATTATGTATTTAAGTGATCTCCAGTTTTGGGAACATTTGAATATAATTAGCTATCATTTCGGCATTTATCTTCTAATTTGTTTACAATGTATCAATGAAATGCAAAAGTGAAGAATTTGCCCATTCAAAGCCAATTAATTAGCTCAGAGGTACTTGAGTTGCTATAAAAGAACGGCTCTTTCGATAGCTGCTTTTGCATCTGATTGTGAAATCGTTACTGATGTATCTTAATACAGATGTTACGAAAAAATAAACTTTTCAAATTATTGGCTGAACTAGAAGCACGTGCTATGGAAAATCTATGTCACTTGATGGATTAGCTTCAGTCATTTAAAGAAGTCTGCGGAAGAATCAGTTTGAAAACTTCATTTTGTATCAAGTGTACTAATTAAATGCAATTAAGTGTAAAATTTTACAATTTTTGTATGGATTCATATAGGTATTAAAAAGACAAAGAATGTCTTTGTAAAGATAAACCAGATCCTTCTTGAAATTTTGTCAGTTAATTGGACGATTTACTGATTGCATCAGAGTTACGGATTATCTTACTGTTTAATGCAATTTTTATATACATATATAATCTTATCTTACCTTATCTTTGGGAACCTTACCAATATTATATTATATATATAATAAAATCAAATTTAAATATAAAGAAAGGAAACTAAGAAAATAATTTATAACTATTCCTTCTTAATAAAAAATAATTAAATATAAAATAAGAATAAATCAATCATAAATTAAGAAGAAAATTATTTAATAAGATTTTATAAGCGATAGAAAATTTTTATGGGTAATAGATCGAAACTACTGTATTTGAAATCTTTGCTTTTGTTTTCACTATAAATATTCTATTATTCATATGGTGAGAAATAATAAATTAAAAGAATAATTGAGCTCTCATCCAAAACCTTTTGCTGAAGACCCACTTTTGTAATAAGTAGAAAACATCATTGTCTATATTTTCACATTTCTTTGAAAACGCAGACGATAATTAGATTGATAACAAAGTTTGAATATCTTTTTGTAAATTATTTTTACTGCCATTAGAATTATTTTTACTGCCATTATACAGATGTTTTGCCAACTATTCTGTTTATTTTCTGTTAAAATATTTGTTTTCACATTCAAATGTACGATGTATTTAGCACATTTATTTTCATTTTTCATTTTAATTTAATATCGCTTAACATTCAGAACTTCAACTGACATTAATCCATTTTTTTAATATAGTTAAAAGTGATGAAGTGGCCTTGTAGTACTAGAAGATTGAATTAAAAAATACATGGCTTTAAATTAATAAGAATATTTATTTCTAATTAAAGAAAGAAAATAAGTTATACAGTTTAAAATTGATATGTAAGAAATACATTTCAAATTATATGCAAATTTATATTATTATTTGCATTTACAAAAATTGGGCTTCCATCCAGTTTTCAAAATAAAAACATTTATTGAGTCAAAGTATTAATAATATATCCTCCTTTTCTGCTCAAAATTTATTGGATCAGGGTTAAAATTCTTTTAAAAAATTAAATGAAAGTAATCTATGTAGTATATGAATATAAAAATTATAGAAAATAGCATTTTTATAATAATTTATTTAATTTTTTTAAAACAAATCTATTATTGATCTTAATAAACCACAAAACATGATGCTTTGTAATGTGAAGAGATTAAAATTTTTTATGGATAAATTTCAAATTTTAACAGTAAACAAACAAATGCCGATTTTTAATAGCGTTTTCCATGGGATATTAATCAAAGGTTTATTATCCCTTTTTATAAATAATTTTCCATCAGAATTACTAAATTTCATAAAATAAGGACAATTCTTGTCATGTTCGCCGAACAATTTCTTAAAGATCGTTGAATAAAAAATATTACAATCCTTTTTCATAATTTTAGCTGCAGAATTTCTTAATAAAATGGGGTTCAAGACTAAATCCAGGACAATTCAAGGCATAGATATCTGGGAGAATCAATTTTATCAAGCTAGAAATACGAATGCATGCTTCGTCTTTTTGAAAACTCAGTCTAATATTCTTAGCATATCCATTCGTGCAGTGAAATAATACGCTAATACTTAATGATAGTCCTTAAAAGGGATTTTTTTTTTTTGCCATTTTTCTGAAACTCTAAAACTAAAACTCAAAGGCTAAAAGTCCAAAATTCTTCTATGTTGATGAGCAGATGAGGAAATTAACCAAAACTCTGATTCATTTCTTAATTCTTCCCCTAAAATTTATATCCATTAGATTTATCGAAATTCTTTTTTCCCTCTCATTAAACATTGTTATGAACAATTGACCTATACGAGACTGTACTTTCTTCATCCAATTCTGTAACGCTGATTTACGCTTTAGTATTTCAAACACGATTTCTTCGATATTTTCTTGACATTAATCCATAATTCCCTTAGAATCTCAAACTGCCTAATATTAAAATTTGTGATGTAATTTATTTTCCTGAATGCCATACTTAATCATCTAGTAGAGTCAGCCAGTCTTTGTCTTCTCTTATTTTAACATTTGTCATGTTTTCCAAGATTATCATAAATAATCCTTTAGAAATATTTTTCTCAAAACGATAATAAATAATCCTCATATTTTCTTTTTAATTTTAAGCTTAAAATTTGTATATGCACCTCCTTTAAATCTCCTCCGTTCTCTAATATTTGGAGAAATTATAGAAAAAGTAATTCATAATTCTAGAGAATATTAAGCAATTCTATTAAAAACGATAAAATGTCAGTTTTTTTGTCAGTTTATTTAGAATAATTGTAAATAAATACACACAAAGATAAATGATAATTTTTAAAAAGTAGGAAATGATTAAAAATATTTTTTTGAATTTACATATAGACGATATCTGCATTTTGGGATGAACGAATTTTCTTTTTCTTAAATGTTTATTCCATTTTTTTTGTTAGAGCCTGCAGGGTTTCCTTAAAAATTAAGAAAAAAGATAAATGAAGCAGCAAGATTAATTATACTGAATTTTACCTTAGTTCGTACTGTTTTTTTTATATCCGAGTTTGTATTTTAGTGACAGTAATTTGTTTGCAATTTGTTTTGCTGATTTCAAAATAGCTTTACGCTTTTTGATTCAATTTTGCTGCCTTTTTCGACAACAAGAATTTTATTAGGTAATAAAGTAATAATCTTGTTACATTGTAATATCTCCATTTTTTTGGCATCATGAACTATTTTAAATCCATCATAGATTTATCATAATCTGGATGATACCACTTCCACTTTAGATTTACCATTAGGATAATAAATTTTCAGCTTCAGAATTATCATAATCTCTATCTTTTGGCTTACCATAATATGAATAAACCGTTACTCATAACTACTAAATAATTATGATATAAAATCGCCAACCTCTTAAATTTGCCACAATTTAGATTATACCCTTCTAATTGCAAATTTAATAACTGTAATATAAAATCTCAATCAATCTTACGATATTCAGTTAATATCTCTTTGACCTTAGACTTTCTTCTAGATTATATATTTTCACTTTCAAATTTGCGGTAATATGAATAGTATATTCCTTTAGCTTCAAAACCCTACCGGAATATGAATAAATATTTGTCCGATAATTAAAATTATTTTCATCGATTAAATTATTAAAGCCATTCGGCTTTTAAACCTGGAATTAATATAACAGCACTTTTCCTGTCTAAATATTGAAAGGTCGACACAAAATTCTAACACTTTAACGTTCAACAGATAAATAAAAATGCTTGATTATCGTTGAAAAAAAATTCTAGATACTTCAAAATTTAAAATTTATTTTCCTTTCAGTACATACTTCAAATATTGCACCAATTTTAATTATTAACTATTATTTAGCATTTAAACATTAGAATTCTAAACAATTTACCCTTAGTTCCCAATGCTTTTTGTTTCCAAAACAGCTAAAATTTCTTGCACTAATATTACTGTCTTTTATGGGAACTAGAATTTAACCATCGAATACATTTGTCCAATAAATAATATTCCGTTATTATAAACTGCATTATAACTTTTTTTAATCCTAAATATTATTTGAAATCTAATGTATTTGAAACGCAAGCTGATTAGTATTTTTTAACCTTAGATATAGCATTACCTGCTTTTCTTTTAATTGTTTATCTTTTACATTTTGAGTATTAAGCTTGCTATTTAAGGCTTGAGTTTTTTTTTTTTTTTTTTTTTTTTTTGTTATGACAATTTTTTTTATTAAAAAGTTTTTACTAAATTTTTAATACATTTATATATATATACAAGAAAGCAAATGTTAGCAATAATTTATTTTGAGAATTAAATTTTCCTTTTGTTAATTTAATGATTAGAAAATGAATACTGTGAACTAAACGAACGTACACATTTCGGCAATTTTTTTACTTCATACAGCACATTTAATATTTACTTTAATAAAAAACAGTTTTAAATCACTGGTTTATATAAATTGAAAATGAATAATTTACAATTCAAATAATACTGAAATCTTTTAGTGTTATCATGTTACAAATAGAATACAGTATCGTATCTTTTGGAAATAAAAAATTTCTTTTGAAATCACTGTTTTAAAGAAACGATTACGGATTTTGTTTCCGTTGCTCAAGTATCTCATTTCCAGTGCAATTGAAATTGAGTCATTTGCAATCGAAATAAATACGCATCAAAGTGAATTTGTACTAAAAATGTAATTTTTTTAAATAAAAGATTTTCTTTTGAAACCATTGTTTTGGAAAAAAGATGGACATTTTTATTTCGCTGTTTACATACTTCATTTCCAATGCCATTGAAAAGGATAGCTTGAAACTGAAATATGCATCAAAATGAACTTATATTACAAATATTATTTGATGTCAAATATTTTGGAAATTAAAAACTTGTCAAGAATTTCTCAGTGTGACTTTCATCATTTGCTTCAAGAACAGTAAATATCTCTTATCAATTCTTCTGCTAAATACAAGAGAATAAATTTATCAATCTTGAAGATGCATTACTTTGTTTTATTAATTCAAATATGACAATCTAGAATATTTGTTTCATTTTATATTGCCATAGCGTTCTCTTTCTCTGTCATTAATCAGAAACACAATCCAATTTTAAAAAATAGATAGAGCTTTAATTTATATTCTATGTATTTAACTGATTGGTCTAGATTTTGAATCATTTGTTATACAGCATCCTTTATAGCTAATTTTGAATTCGAATTTGCCTCAGTATTGCTTCCGAAATTGATAATTTTAATATTTTAGGGGATTAAAAATAAAATTTGGTAATATCAGTGAGATAAGGTTAAAAAAATCATTAACCATCCAGCATTATCCTACGGTGATTCTGAAACACACTAACTTTTATTCTATCTGTATCAAGAAGTAGACAATTAGAATAAGATACTGAATTTAAATCATTTGTAACTTCAAGCCACAAACATGTTTTCACAACATCTTGTCTGTAGCTAATGAGTGTATATTTAAGATTTTAAAAAAAGCAAGGGAAAATCTCAAGTTGGTCTACCAAGTTTTACACCGATTTGCTTTCCTGAAATATGCATGCAGATTTTTTTTGTTTCAAAAGGTATATAACTGGAAAAGCAAGTATCTTAATAAACTACCTTATGATAAAAGACTGATCATTTGAATAGTACTGTACAGAAGAGCGATGTAATAATATTGCATACAAATACAATTCAGTTATTACTTTACATCTACCGGTTGCAGAAGTATTCAACGCTATTCTTAAATAAAAAATGAAACGAAAAAATTCCAATACATATTTTTTTAACCTTCTTTACACAACAATACATATGCGCCACATCCACCAGAAAAATTAGGGTAAATGTCCTCATGACCACGCAATGAGTATACTCTCAACACATCGTCAATGAGATGGGAAAACAATCCTGAATTATTGCTCGCATAAAACATTCACATTTTACTTCGAACCAATCATCAGCTGGAAAGCCAGAAATATTGAATCGATTTGAAAGGTTTGTAATTGATGTAAACAAACAAGATTGTTACATAAAGATCAAAAACTCAAAGGAGCCAACAGACAGATGCTGAAATGAAGCCCGAATTACTCGTTTAAACACTTCCGTTCGACGTAAAGCACGTTCGACTGGCTACAAAGGCAGAGGCAATATTGAAAGGAAGATCGTTTCTGTACGAAACTGTACCGTCACTTTAGCGTAATGAATGTGGCCTTTCTCTAAACCTTTTGAGGAAAAAAGAAGTTGGAATAAAAAGCTAAACTATATCTAAGAAAACAAACGGCTTGCAAAAGTACTGACTCGCTTTCTTAGGTTATTGCCACTGTTATCCAGCCACGGCCTATTATAACGCCTTGGGGAATTTATTTTTAACCCTTGGGTGCAAAAGAGCCTGAATTGTGCACCAGAAAACAATTTTTGATAATCATTTAATCAAAATTTATTAATCAAAATTAACTTGTTTAAAAAGTATTAATTAAAAGTAATTAATTGTTATTTTGTAAATACAGCCATCTGTTGCATTTATTAAACGTTTTTATATATTTATACTGATAATGTATGCTGATTTATAAAGATCAAAACTTTTTCAACTAAAACTGATATTTTTAATAGTGAAAATATATTAAAATCTATCAAATATAAATAAATATTTTAACTATTGTAATTACTTGAATTTCTGTTTTTATAAGTCAATAAACTACAATATTAATTTAGATTAAAAAAATGATCAAATGAGAAAAAAGTATATACACAGGTAAAAAAGGGCTTTCTAATGTTATTCAGAGTTTGCTCTTCTTTTAACCAGGTGGGAACATTGTTTTTAAAACTACATTATAAAGGAAAATATGCAATTAAAATTAGCTAAATAACTTACCATAAATGTTTTTAAAAAATTGCTTCATTTTGTAGTAAAAATATATCCCACAATCTTAGATAAATATCAGTTCTTTAAAAATCTATATCTTAACATGTGAAATAATAGCATATAATATTCAATAAACAAGCCCAAGAATCTGAAAGTTAATGAAAACATTTTTTAAAGTTATGGAAAAATTTATTAATAGACTGGACTGGACGATAGACTGAAAATATTTCCAATATAACTCTTTTCCATATTTGAAACAGCTTCTACTGGCCGTGAATCCATTTAAATTTAATCCAATTCAAGGAGAGCTTAAAATATTGGTAGTAGTTGTTCACAGATTTCAGATTTTGAATTTTGGTATGAATTAATGAAGAATAAATGGAGATAAAGTGTATTTTTATCTTTCTTGTCGAACAAATGATTGACTTCCCAGTTATAAAAAATTATAACTGTCAAATAAATGAAAACTTTTATTAAAAGAATCATTTTGGATATAATTTCATTCATATGATATAAGCATGTTCATTATCATTTGACTCTATTTAGTTGCATTGTTAATCTATATAAATGCGTTTGACTTCTTTTTACTAGCGTGACTGCTTAGTTTCACTACACATGATCTTGTCTCAGTTGAGTTTGCTGTTCATTCTCTTTTCTCTCTCATATTCTATATATATGTATATATATATGTAACATTATTTGGTTGAAGCAGAAGGCAGGTTTGAAGACATAGACGAGACGTTGTATTTTTAATTTCGTTTTTTTTTTCTCTTCTTTCCAGGGCGACAAACATGATTATTTTACAAGAAGGCACAGCGCGACACAAAAGCAGAAGTAAGAAAGGGACGAAAAAATGATCACATGTCTTATATAACATAGGATTTCCTACCACGCGCCGATGGAATACATATGTTGACCTTTCACAAGGTCAACGGAAGTATCACTTTCATTTGATACGTAGTACTGACGGATTTAAATGTGGATAATCCTATAATGTGTTTTGTTAAATGTGGATAATCCTAATGATTTTATTAATTGTTACCCAAAAGAATTAGTTTTAACTCAAACAAACAAAATCAACTTAAAGCTAATTATTTAGATTTAAATAAAGAAATTGATAATGGAAAAACTTTGATAGGTATTTATGATAAAATGGATGAATTTAACTTTAAAATAATTAAACTTAGTAACTACCATTCAAATTTAAACTCTAAAATTTTCAAAAATTTGATATTTTCACAATTTAACAGGATTAAAAAAATTTGCAATAATAAAAGCTCTTATATCTTAGCAACAAACAATCTCATTAAAAATTTAACTATTAACGAATTTCCCAAAAACTTTTGCAATATAGAAGTTTTGATAAGAGAGGGTCTGTATAATTTCTGACTTCCTCCGGTTTGTTAGCTTTGAGTTTTAATTCAATAGATGGCGCTTCAAGTTTGATGACGATGCATTATGACGAAACGTGGGAGGCGGATATAGCTGTAAACGTGGAAAAATTAAATTTTAGTTTAGTTTAACGAAATGCATCTACAATAGCACGTTTTAACCTCAAGTAGTTTTCTTCAGAATTGTACTTTCAATTTGTAAGTATTTTGCCTTGTGTTTATATTACTATTTTCATGTATTTTGTTTTTTGATTTGCTGTGGTATTATTTGGATTGTTTTTTTGCTAGTGTTTTTACTTGTTTTAATCTTGTGATACTAATTTATCTCTAAAAACCTCAATTTTCTGGGATTTTCGGGTCACGAGGGGTCAGTTTGTTGGACGAAAGTCAGACCCCTCACAGAAAAAATCCCTGGTTTGAATCCTTGCCTGAGGATGACCCTTGAGAAAGTCTTCGGGCCGGATTCAGTTAATCTTTCTTTTTGATTCTTTGGCTATTAACTTAATATTTATTTCTAATTTTGGTTAAGTTCATTTGTGTTTTAGTTGTAGCAGCATTAGCGCTCTCTAAATACAATGTATATTTTATTATTTTATAGATTCAGAAAAATTATATAGGTGTTTTTGCACATTGTTTATTTATGGATTGATAGTTTCGTAGTACTGACGGCGCATTAGGATTACAAAGGAATTAATTAAACCGAAAGGGGAACTGGATCACGAAATTAGAGAATATTTTACTATGGGCTAATTTAAGAGGTTAAAATATCATTACAAACACGTATATATAAAGTCAAGTGCGCAACGTATTCTTAAGACAAAGTTTTCTCCATAGACATAATATAGAGACGTTGTCTTGGCCTGAAAATTTACTCAAATTTTCAAACATAATTTGTCTTAAGACTATGTGAGTTACCTAACAAATTAAGGACACAAAAATCATCCACCAAATGTCTCACAAAGCATCAAAGAGGGATGCAAGAAAAGTTTGTAAAAATTTCTTTTATATTAGATTGTGTAAATTGCATATTATGCTCATGAATCATGTCGAAAATTCTTTTTTGTAATTTTATTTGGTCCGTGCATTTTTATTGTATAGTAAATATATATATAATGATTTATGCTTGATATATAAAATTATGATATTATATATCAAAAATATTTGTTAAATCTCCAACACTATATATATATATATTTTTTTCTTATAGAAACAGTATGAACATTTAAAAAAGGAACAGTGCTATAAGAAATTTAACAGTAAAAAGATAAAAACATTGCAGTAATGCATTGTCTTGTAAAAATAATATAATAGAGTATGCTTTTTTGTAGTGCAAATGGAAATTAATAACGGTAATAAACATCAATTTTATCATTTTTGCAATAAATAAAATGCTTGGTTCAATGGATCGATGTATGGAATTTCTGACATCATAAATTATGACTTTTTTTCAAGATAAACATTGGTTTTTGTAGTTCAATGATTTGCTGTGCTGAAATTGCTGCTATTGTATTGAAAAAAAAATTTTGACAACAGCTTTCAACTAAATGTAAAGACAATAATTAACATTAGCGCTGTCACAGCACTCTGTCCTACAATATTCAAAAACAAAGTAATGTGGTTCATGCAAAAGAAAAATAAATTTTTCCAATAATTTAATGTTTAATTTAGTGACACGGCATTTTTGTAAAAGAACTCTTTTCGCAGGAATGACTCACAAAGTAATCAATTTTACTTAAAGAATTTTGCTGAATTTTATGTTTGTTATTGATATACTAATAATGTGTCGTTTAATAGTAAGACTATATACTAATAATTTTAATAGTAAAGACTATATACTAATAATTTTAATAGTAAAAGTGTTTAAATTTATCTATTTGTCCAATTAATAAAAATAATCAATTTATGCGATGTTTAAGTAAATAGTAAGAAAATATGACATTGAGCTCAGTTAATTACAGTTCTTGAGATTAATTACAGTTCTTCTGAGATTAATTACAGTTCTAAAAGATCTCAAGAACAATTTTTATTAATTGTACACCAAATAAGAAAGCCCACTTAAAAATGATAGTTATCTAAAATATTATGCATAAAACCAGCTGGAATTAAAAAGCTGAAAAAATTAGGGAATTTTCAATTACACAATGCCTCTATTTGGATTAACATTTGTGAAATCATTAGTTAAGTTTTAAATTTGTACATAAAAAAATGAGTTATTTAAGATGAATTATTTTAGAATGTTTTGAAATAAAATGTAAAAAAAAATTCCTTGAATTATATTATTTTAATATGGGAATAAATATAATTATCTTTCCTTAAAACATTTGTCTAATTTATATTAAAAATAAATTAAGTAAAGCATTATAGCAATATTATTAAAATTTCTTATTACAGCTATTATTAAAGTTTCATAAGATGAGCAAGATATTTTGGATTTTAAAGCTTAGATAGTTATTGACCAGATAAGATTACACTGTATAAAATATTTAATAATTCATTAAACTGTTTTTAAAATTATAAGTAATTGACAGAAAAACATCGAATTTATAAGAAAAAAAGGAAGAACGTAAGCAAGCTATTTTCCAATAATATAATATTACAAAGTTTGCCGAATTTAATTATAAGTTCATCTATTAAATTAAAAAAAAATTCCAAAAAATCTGACATTATTATTTAATTAATAGCAAAATTGAATTCAAGATTTCACAATATTTTTTATGCAGAAATGCGAGATATGTTAAAAATATAAAAATAAGAAATCATAAAAAATACGTTTTTTTTTAAATCACTTCTTTTTCAAGGCATCAAAAAGGGGAAAATTATAATTTTTATTCAACTTTTTAGAGACCAAATCAAAAATGGTAAACGCTTAAGACACTGAAAATAATACAATGAAAGAATGAAACTACAATGATGGTAAAAAAAAAATTCTAAATATTTTTATAAAATTAAAAATAAGTTGTAAATATTAGAATTTACTTATCATACATGGATAATGTGATTAGTATTTAATGCTTTTAAAATTTTGTTTTAGCATATTTATTTTTGATCAAAATACAGCTTATTTTTAGAACACTATTAAAATAGTTCTAAAAAAATGCTATTTTTATCATTTTTTTACTCTTTTTATTTTCTCGTATAAGTATACAAAATCAAAGTATTGTAGCCATCAAAAAGCTCGAATTCATAATTTTGGCTAATCACGTTTCAGAATTCATCGAGTGCGAAAAACCTTTTTGGAATAATTTTTTTTTTCTTGCAAATACAATAATTCAAAAACACTTTGAATTAGGTGGAAGAAATTCGGTATACGAGCAAACACTAAATTATTAAAATTCAACTAAACTTTAGATAAAATTATTCAGAGGAAAACTATCTGCCACATATGCCAGAAATTTGATTCACAGATATAACATCTGAAGTAACAATTTTAAAATTATGTTAAGATATGTATCAAATTTAAAGCCAAATCCGTCGACGTGTTGACCGTCTGTCTATCTTTCAGAGACATGCAAATGCAATAATATAAAAACGGAAAGATTTGAAATTTAGTATGGGATTTTGTGACTAACTAGTTCTGTCAAATGTGTATTTTTCCATCAGTTGGGAAAAATACGTGTAAAATACAAATTTGATTTTCGAATATTATTTACAGCAAGCCAGAGATTAATCGCCATCAATTGCACTTTAATGAGCTGTTTAATAACTATTTTTCGCCAATGGCATAGAGATAATTGTTAATGAGTACGAACACTCCCGAGTATCCGGTTCTGACTATCCGGCTTCGTTTTTCATAAACTAAAAACTATAAGCTTTGACTCTTGTCTTATGAATACCCTTTCATATCTATCTTTTACTAGTGAAAAATAAAATCAGTTTCAGCCAATTTTCTTAAGAATTAGGCCTACGACTTACATTAAAGTTTTGTTTATGTTTCCTGCATTTATGTTAGGCATTACAGTATTTATGTTAAAATACGAACAGTTGATATACTTTACTTTTTATCTTAAAAATTCTTGAAACGGACAGTGCAGTCTATAAACATTATAACTATCAGTACAGAGCCTTCTATTTTCACTCGACACATTACCGGCAACTGCTTCTATGATTCATCGGCCCGCCACTGCGTTCACATTCTGCGTAGCTAAGGCGTAGTACTCAATAAGAATTGAGAAAATACGCATTATAACAGTGAGTTTTGGACAAAATCTTTGTCTTTTGGTGTTGGTGGGCAAAGAAATGAGTTCATAGAAATCCGGCCTATCCGGCATTTTGATTATTCAGACTGCCATTCAGCCACATTAGGCCGGATACTCGAAAGTGTACTGTACATTTATTAGAATAAAAGAAAAATTTCGGTAGTTTCTTTCTATTTTTTTTTCTTCTTTCTCAATGGTTTTTTTAACTGCATTGTGTTTTGGTCAGAAAAGTAATAAGATAAATGAATTGAATACAAAAGTTTGCCCGCCACATTTCGTGACAGTTTCGAAAGCTATTGAAATTCTGGAGATCTCTCAAGCTCGCACGAAAATAATTGACAAAATACTTAACACTTATAAATCAGAATCGATTTTAAGCCGTCAAAATATTTTCTTTGCTTTTAACAACTGCAAATTATGCTTTCCGGTCTGTTTTAGCAACCGAATTGTGCATCGAAATAAGTCTCTCAAACATTAGAATTATCTACAAATAGAGATTATATACAAATGAATCCATTATCAGAAAAGCTGTAATATTTTATTCCACAGGTTGAATTATGCTTGCCGACTCCATCGATAAACCATTTATTAGGTGGCCAAGATTTTGTAAAAGCAGTGCTGCTTTATTACTAAACATTTTTCCTAAACGCTGCTGAGATTTGTTTGAATTTGTAATCCCATTTCCATGGTAAAACCACTTCGAAAGCTGCTGCCACTGTTGATAAACTAAGTCAATGCAGAAAAATAAGTTATTATTGGCATTCCTTCCTTCTAAGCAATGGCTGTAATCGTGTTTAGAGATAAATCCTTGATTTTTATAACAATTTATTTGAGTTCTCGATTAATAACTGTGTCTGTAGCAGAATCGCAGCAATAGTAAGTCAATTTTTATTTTATGTAATCGGTTTTTAATACCAAATAATTTAGCTTTATCGAATTTACAGCTTTTTGCTTTATACTAAATTTACAACATACTATATTCCATTTCATGTTATTGATTTTCTACTAGACAATGAAAACTAATTATGAAAATCATTATATTGTATTTCATTGTAATTAAACTGACAATGATTTTTATCAATTTAATTGTAATTCAAGATTTAGGTAAAATGATAAATATATTTTTTTAAATTACAGCTATTGTATTTACTTGTGATCTCATATTTAAAAATAAGTATGAAAACTATTTTGTTGTATCGTATGGTAAAACGGACAAAATACGTTTTATCTATATAATAGTGCTTTTCATCTGTTTCAATTAAATGGGAAATTTATGCAAACTAAGAAATTTAGTTTATTTTATACGAGTTTCAGTTATTATACTTATTTGATCTCATATTTAAAACTAACTATGAAATTTTTACATTATATTATATTGTAAAATGAACAACATACATTTCATTAAATAGAGCTTCTCATCAATTTCAAATAACTGTAACATTTACATAAGATAATAAATTTAACTATTATTTATTAAAATTTGATATTATGCCTATTATTTATTATCTCATATTTAAAACTAACTATGACAAATATTACTACATTGTACGGTATTGTAAGCTAAACTTTCAGCTTACAATTCCATACAGTAATATAAATATACTTCCAGTAGCGTAGAGTTTGAGGGAGAGGAAATAGGACATTACATTTCTATCCCAGTAACAGGCATACAATGTGCACTATTCTTTGATATTAAGCACAATATACGTAATATTTAATATTTTTGCATATTGAATAATATAATATAATAGTATAATATTGTATAGTAGGCTGTGTTGCATAGGGAGATGCTTTGAATTGAAGATATTAGGGCCTTTATGTCACTTTTTAAAGTCAAATATAATGAATCGGCGAAAATATAATACAAGGCTCCAGGCGCTATTTGTACTGGATCATCCACTGTGACGCCAGGAGGCGAAAAAATATATTCCCAAGGCGTTCATTGTCTTTACTACTTCACTGTGCACCTCATCAGCATAACAATGCTTTTTATTAGCCTTTTATAAATGATTTTTAAATGCTGGACCTCACCACCCGGGTAGGTACAGAAATGGAAGTTGTCGGCTTCTCTTACCGATGGAACCTTCGGGGATGGGTAGTACCGTAGCCGGTGATGGCCCTTAGGATACAATCTTAATTCCCACCAATGCTGTCGCTGCGGTCCGGTCAGTCAGATTTAATCCGTATTCCTTCGTGGCGGGGAGGAGTAGCCAAATTTGTGGCTACCTGAACTTAAATTCAATTTGCATAGCAGGTCCTTTTATTAATTTCTCATACATGTGAGATCATGTATTTTGTGTTATTTTTAACCATTAGGACACGTATGTAAATTTATTTATGCATATAAAGTTTATTAGTTAGTTTCGGATTTGTTAATTTTATACCAATTATTTACTATCGCATTTTTTTATGTTACTGAAAATCATTTCACCTTAGTAAAGAAAATCAGGAATGCCACGATATACTGCCACAGGATTACAGGAAATATGAAGTTCCAGTAAATGAAGGTATGGTTTAAACATTTCATGTTTCATTTTTATAAAGGTGAATTTGGCGCACAACTTGTTCGAGAGAAAACAAATTTGTTTGAACTCAATTGAATCTCATTAAACATAATTTGATATTCATAATTCCGAAAATAATCCAGTTTTAAACTTGAAATTATAATTGCCATTTAACGTGTCATTTTTAGTACCATTTTTTCTATTCTGTTCATTAACTGCATGATCGTTTCTAATAAATCCCGATACAGTTTAATTCAGGCAACAAATTAGGTGGATTAAAACATATCGATAGTAGGAATTGATGGTTAACAACCACAATCTTTAAGCATACAGGTTATAGTATATCTTTATATATTATTTCTTTGAACACTCTGCTTACAGATATCACAAAGTGATGAAATAAAAAAGGAAATTCTATAACTATATAATCTTAGCTCTCAATACAGGCGAAAATACGAAATTAAATATTCATAAAATTTAATTTTAAAATTAATTTCCACTGCAACAAAATATATACATGATCATAAATTATGTACCTAAATATTTTTGAAAATATATCAAAATCAGAAAAAAATGGATAGCTAAAATGTTTTTATTAAAAATCTAATTTTTAAAAATATTCAATACATGCGAAATCATTTTTGTGTGATAACATTCCTGATGGAACAATCGACGGAAAGAGCCAAAATATTACTTGATTTTTAATAAAACATTACTTGGTTTATATGGGTCAAATTTGAAAGCTCTAGTTCCAATTATCTGTATGGTTTAATACCAACAAATACGCACAGATAAAAAATTACTTTTATTACTAACGGAGATTATCATTTGCATTTCATAATCTTTGAACAAAATGCAAACAAAGCATTGGAAAAAATTAATTTAGATCTCAGCAATATAATGAGAAAGCTGAAATTACAATAGTGTTAATCTGCCATGCAATCCGAAATTTTTGTACAAGATATTGAATAGTTGTAATGATTTGGCGACGGTTGTCTGCCTGTATTTCATTTAGTTTATATTAGTTGGAGGGAAGATCCTTGCACTTGTACAATGCAGTTAAGAAAAAGGAATTACATTTCAAGTGGCCTCTTAATTGTGCAATCATAATAGAAAATTTCTAAGTAGCATAGTTTCAAATCAAGACTTTATTGTCTAATCAAGCAAACAAGCAATATTTGTTATACAGAAAAAGCATTACTATTCTTTTTTTAACAGACATATTGGGTAAATTATAATGAAAATTTCGACTTTAAAGCTGCGCATTTAAAATAACTATTCTGAATTAGAAATATATTTGAAGCAGTAAGAATTTTTTTGGGGAAAGAAAAATTACTTCAAAAACTTAAGACTTTTCGCATTTTTTAAAAATCAATGACTTCAAAAAACGTTTGTGTGAGGACATTCTATCAATGATGCCCCCAAGAATGTTTCAATTAGTCAAAAATGTTATAATTTCTTTCAATAGAATTACCGTATTCCTCTAAACAGATTGTTGTTACTCTTTAAGTGATAACATTCCCTCCTATTTTACGATATACATATTTTTTTTCTCATTTTTAAACATACCTCATTTTTTTTATTGTAATTATGGCATACATTTCATTTTTCATCTTGTGATTATGACATACATACTATTCTTATCATTATGGTTGTGACATGCATGTCCTTTTTTTCAACTCATTATGATTGAATAAAATTTGCTTTTATGAATAACATTATTATGCATGATTGATACTTATTGTCTTACAGCATTAGGAAACTCAATGCCTTACAGTATTCTTTTTCCATTTTGCTGCAAGCAATCAGCACTTATTTAAGCATTTATTTAATCTGATTTATTTCATGCTAGCAAAGATGAAAGTTCAAGATCGATTATTTCTCTTCATTCCTGCAATTTTAAACTCATGAAATTTTAGTTTTATATTTTAAGAAGTTTTGTACAATTACCTATTTCGACGATGATAATATTTTCAGTCTAATTATTAATGAATTAATTAATTTTTATAACATTTTTATCTTTTCGAAGAATGCGACCTAAAAATGAATTTAAGAATAAAATGATTAAAACATTCCTTATAATTATAAGAAATTCCAAACAAAGACAGAAAAAATCATTTTTTTTACGCCATTAATAAAAATTATTTTTAGATTACCTTTATAAGATTTTATTCTTCATTTTCTACAAGAGTACGGGCATCTTCCTGTTGTGAAATATTTGTGGAGCTGTGTGGGAAGTGATGAAAAATTCTTCATCTTAGTCATATTTATTTAATTTCTTCACGATTCGAACTATTTTAGATAAAACGGTTATTTGATCGCAATCTTCCATAAAATATCATTCATTAATTTTGAAACACATTCTTTTAACATTTTAGGAGAACCCAAAAAAGTTTGGATGAGCTTTTACATAACGAATTTGGATGATATTGATGAAAGTAACATGGTAAGTTGGTAATTTTTAATTCTTTCAAAGAAAAACTTATTTAAAATTTCCCTTAATTAATCCAATGAATTATTAACTACTTTCATAAATGTACTCATTAACAAAAGAAAAAATTTTAATTTCAAGGATGATTCCAAATTTCCAGTTTAAAGTAACTCAATTATATTTAAAGCGAAATTTTCCTTCACGTCTTTTATTTTGTTTATAGGCGGTGTTTAAATTGACTTAAATCTTAAAATCACTCCTCTTAATCATACTAGATGGCGCTATGAATAAGTGCTTAAAATTCTTCAATTTATTCTCATTCGTTTTCAAAATTCTTCCAAATCATTATATTCAATAGAAACTCGTGTTTTTATGTTAAAAATTGGAAATTTTTTTGAAGAAAAAGCAGCCTTTTTAAGGTATTAGTCTTCAAACTTCATAAACCTATTTAAACTCGCAAAAACCACCGATCCGATTAAAAATATAAGGTTTAAGATGAAGTCTTGGTTCATTATATTTACTGTTCTTTCACCAGATAATAATTCATGATTTCTATCTTGTAGAGAGTATGAAAGACTTGATATATAAGATTTTTTTTTGGTTTGCAAGCAGATTAATAGAAGATTTAACGAATATTATTTTATTTAATGATAAAATTTCAATAATATTTAACTCTAATTTAAAATTCAATTGCACTTGACTTATCTTTTACTACAAGTCATATAAGTAAAGATTGGGATAAGTGTTTGAGATATAAGAATATTTTTTTGACAAATTAAGATTTTATGAAATAATGAAATAGCTTTGATTTATTCATAACAATGAAATTTACTGTTGCATATCATATTTAAAGATATTTTAAAAAAAAATTTAATTAAAAGGAAAGTGGTTGAAATTGATATAATAGAAAACTAGATGGATAAAAATTATTCTTGTGTTACTGTCATTTCTCTAAAGAACTACAGTATTGATTCAAATTTAGAAAAAATTAAGCCATGTTCACAATTTTATAATTTTTTTTATATTAGAAGAAAAAATGTATTCTATTTATATTAGACTTAATTTTTTTTATTTAAAATGAATACAAACCTCAAAATAACGCTCATAACTTCGAGCAATAATGACCAAATTATATATATTCCTACCACGACCCACCCACCCCCTTTTTTTTCTTTTGTTCATGTGAACTTGATATTCTTAAATTGGAAATATTTGTAACTGAAATCGATACCCTATATCAAAACACTGGAAATGTTTTTTTTCCTTAAACTTTACTGACTTCAAAAAAAAAAAAAAAAAAAAAAAGTTCATTTTTTTTTCTAATTATTTGTAAAATAAACTGCAAAGAAGCCGATATCCAACAATATTAATGAATATAAATGCAAAGGCTTATATACTTGTTTACTTTTGTGCCCCGCTGGGTTTACTTGGCGATTCTCAACATCGCCAAAATAATGGTTTCTCTTGGCGATTCTTAATATTATTCCAGAACGTTAAGCTCCATCATACATAAGATGCAAAGATTTCTCAAAAAATTGGTTATATTCTCGGGGTTTTTCGCAATTTTCAGATTACACCAACACTTCTAAGGTCTTTTATGCATAAGGTGCCAAGATTTCGCCAGGATTGGCCACAGTTTGCATTTTATTGGGGTCGATTTATCTTGGGGGGGAACGGGGGGGGGGTCAAAAATAAAATATCGTATAATATTTTAGTTTCATAGTTATCGTGAGAAATTCTGCGACTCCTGAGAACCATGATTTTTATAAATTAGACTACCAGTTCTCAGAGAAATTATTTCGTATAGGGACGTATCGTGTAAAACTTTTGAATTCATTTTTTCCTCCCGTATAACGAATAAATTTTCATTTATGATCCATTAGTTAATTATATAGAGCAAAATTTTTCAAAAATAAATTGGAACAGAATAATTTTCAATAAAGTTGGGATTTTAAAGGATTTTAAATTACGAATACCTTGTCAGATTGGCTTTACATTTGAATAAAATAGTTGCATAATATACTTCTTAATATACTATACTAAGTAATGGGATTTTGTTTGATGAAATAAAAAAAAAATCCAACGGTGGATAGCCTATTCAACATATTCCTGAAAAATTCTTAAGTGTTGAAACCTTTCCATTCGTCATGTTACCAAATATGCTCGCATGTACAAAAAATTATTCATCGATAGATAGCACACTGAACATATTCTTGAGCAATTCTTAAGTATTGAGAACTTTCTGTACGTCATATTACCACGAACGCTCGCATGTACATTTTTTTCCAAGAACAAAACTGTAATTATACGAAAGCACAATAATTTTTTCGCTAATAACATTCCTGCAATTGATTTCATATGAAATATTTGTGAGGCGCTCCCTAAGCTATTTTGTATAATGATCCTTACAGCACCATCTGTAGGTAAATCTTTGAAGAAATGTTTTTCCTTTGCCAAACAAAACTCATCGCTTCATCTGCATTCAGCAGACATTTGAGTTAATTCTGATAGCATTTTCTAAGTTACAGCGTTTAAAATCACAATTTAATTATAATTATAACCCCCACCCCAGTCGAACAACATATGCAACTATAAACTTTTGTACTTTAATATATTCTTAAGAATTACGTTTTAAAAGATTATTTGGGATTTTGTATGTATATCTAAAAATAATTTTCGCCTGCATTTAGGAATTCGGACTTCATGGATACTACACAACTGTGTGGAAGGACAACAGACTAAGAATGAATGGAACCATCGTTAAAAACAGCGACTGCGCCGGATTCATCTGGGTACCTAAAGTCATATTCTCAGCTGCTGAAAGAAAGCAAGATTTCGACGTTCGTGAGAATATTATTCACATTGATGAGCGCAACATGGTTTCATATTCACAAAGGTTTGCATGTTTATCATTTTATGAGATTTAAGAAATATAATAAAGGTTACCAAATTTTTGTTAATTTTTTCTTAAAGTATTGTTTGTTTGCAGTAATTTTATTTAGTTTTTTGATGGGCAGTTTGACCTTCGTAAACATTCTTTAATCAACAAATGTCCTTATAATTCTTCACTGAATTATGATGAACACCCGCTTCAAGTCAAACTGTAGGCTGTTTTGAACATTTGGCGACCCTATTTACGAAGTTTGGTGATAATCTGTCAAAACTGATAGAGAGGACGGACACTACATCAGTATTATAACATTATTATGAATCTAAGTTTTCATAAATATCTCAAACAAGGTTTTCAGTAAAACAAATCACGATCTGTATTCGTTAAAAGCATTCTAAAGAAACTGTTGCTAAATTACCAAGATGCATATTGAAGAACGCAGAGGACCAGTTTTGTGAATTGTGAATAGGTATTTAACAGGACCCGATCTTGCCTTGCAGGGGTTAAAAAGGCTGGAGAATGTATTAATTCACAAATGGTACATAGTTCACGAAAAATCATAGATTTCAAAATATTTTTGAATACAAAAATAGATTATTCCATAAACTTTACTAGTAGTATTTTTGTATTGCAGTACTCATTTTCACTTGTTCTAAACTATTTAAATCATTAAATTATTTTCATGACCATTAAATTATTCAAAATTAATGGTGTTTACAGGAATGACGTTGCTAACCATTGGGATTTCTTTTTTTTTTTTGCATATGTGTAAACGTAAAGCATTTCTAAATACTTCCGAATTATCACACTTGAAAAAACATGTTAGAACAGACACGCACTGCTAAATCTGTGTTCGAACGCTAAGGCAGTGGTTCTTAACCTTTTTAAGCCGCGACCCAAATTTGAGAAATATGTTCATGTCGCGCCCCAAAAAAAAGTCAAAATTTTTTCATTGCTTTATTTTAGATCGTATTTTTAAAAAATCTTCAGTCCTACGATGATGATTTTTTTAACTTACAAATTTTTTATTTATTTTTTTAATAATAAAGATAAACAAAAGTACTTTTCGATCCAAGGAAAATTTAATTAATAATCAAGTGTTTTTAATCATTTTTATTGACCAAATTAAAATATATTTATAACTTTTTGAAAATAATTCGATTGTTGTTCGAATTCGATTGTTGATATTTATTCAAGTCGTCATTTCTAAAATGTCTGAAATTGGGTGTATTACTAACTTTTTTGGTTCGACTCAGCGCGACCCAAGAAATATACTTCGCGACCCAATTTTGGGTCGCGACCCATAGGTTAAGAACCGCTGCGCTAAGGCAATGAAAATTTATAAATTTCCGTTTAAGAGTTTAAAGACGTCTTTTTTATTTAGACGTTTTAAGAGAATTACGCAATAAAAATAAAATATGTTGCCCTGCACTCTTAATTTTTACAATATTTTGATCAATAATATACACCGATGCATTTTTATAACGCACTGATTAAACCATTTGAATTATTCAGAATATTCCAAAAAGTTTGGCATTAACTGCTGAGTTTATTACTTCAGCTGGGAGTATTTCAGATCATGAATTATATTGTCAAGACAATAGTCCAGTGAGCATGAGGTGACAGCAGTGCAACAAGACGGATGGTGAAAAACGGCACTTTATTCCATGAATGTTTCAAGAAGTACAAATTACGGTAACAAAAACGCAGCAAAGATGTGCACAATAACAGCACTTATAGAAACTAGTAAAACAAGAGAACAAAAATCATTAATCAAATAACAGTAACCGCAATAGCAAGAGCGCTCAGAGTCTGGTAGCTCGCACTGCGAACAAAAAACTCCAAAGAGAATAACTCATTTCAGTACCTCAGGTTTTTATAGCTTTCTGGTAGGACGGAATGTCACATAGAATTTATTCTCCAAAAAATCTCCAGATCTCAGTTCCTGATAATGATATGACCATGATTCTTGCATTTCCTAGAGCCTTCATTTTGTCATCAAGAACGGCGATGATTTGTGGCATCCATTAAAAATTTAAACCTCTCTTTCCTACAATGGGACTAATTTGGGAAACGGTATTCTTATTTCTAATATTATTTACCAATTTGGAGTTTTTGTGATAACATATAAACATTTGTTAAATAACAATTTAAATATATATTGGTTAGATACAGTCCTTCTTTGAAAGAAATTATCACACTTTTGTTTTTGCAGGTTCGGTTTTAGAGTCGGATGTAAAATGTTTTTCAAGGATTTTCCATTCGACACGCAGTATTGTGAATTTCCCATGAAACTTTGTAAGTATATATTTAATTTTTGCAATTATTGACTTCCATGTTCGGAAAAAATTATTTACAAAGAACAATAATCTTATTTGTGTTCATAAGCAGAACAATTTGCACATAATTTTCATATGGATAGCAGAGAAATTCGTATGGTAAAAAAATCATTTATCAAAAGCGCGGAATAATTCAAGGTTAGAAATAAACAAGAGATATAACGAGCATATTATTCCGCTTACGGTCGCAAATGAGTTAAATGCTTTGAGATAAATCTAAACATTACAATAAATAAAAATGATTATCAAAAAATAAAATTTGTCATTTAAAATTATTCTTAAATTTTTATCACTCAACTGAAATATTTCATAGTTATTCGATGAACTTTAAAATAGTAGGAAGATTGGAAACACTATCAATAGAAATTTTTTTTAATTTAAAGTTAGTATTAAAGGGGTTTTAAAAAGCAAATAAATATATAATATGTAAATTGCCAGGTCAGAAACAGAGAACAAATTATTTTCAATATAACTATTGAATATATATATATATTTGTATATATTGCGTTAAAATTTTATTCGCAATATTATAAAATAATACATTTCTATTCATAAATTTTTACTTAAACATGGGATTGGTGACAGATTTCTTTATATTTTTCATATAGATATTGTTTAAATATAATAACAATGGAAATTCTTACTTCGACAGTTAAAGCAAATTACAGATGTGAGCTACAATTTCATAAAATAATAATAAATATTAAATATATATATATATAAAATTCTTACCTATTTGCGAGATGATCAATCGATAAAATATTTCCTTCATTTTAACAAAATCTTTAGATTCAAAATTATTGAATAATATAATGCAACTGCCACTTCTCACACTACTAAGAACTAATTTACAAATTTCATATTAGCATAAGATATTTAGATATCTCTATGATTTTATTTGATATTCTGAATGTCAGGCAATATCGCGAAGATACCGAAGCAACGTTATTGGGAATTTTGTGCTAGAAAGGAAGTAATTATTGTTTTGAAAATAGATTATTAGTTGATTATAAAATCTTTTAATAAATTCTAAGTTTCTGGTTGAGTCTGAAGTCAAATATTACGTTCTTTCCAATCACTTTGGAGTTTCAGTTTAAATATCTCGCTTCCAGTTGTTCATATGTAGTTGTTTTTATGCATATCCTTGATGTATTTCTTTTCAAGAAGATGCTTACATGTATTTTCAGTGGATTCTGTCCTGTCGACTGTCAAACTGGAATGGTTAATCGAGAACAGAACGAAATATCTCATTCTTGCCGATGAGTTCAAACCCCTCCAATTTTTTCTCAGGCAGCCCACTGCTTTGGAAGGAAAAGGTAAATTTTTATTATAGTTTTTTGTTGTTGTTTATTTTATTCTTAATGTGAGCGATTGAAAAATGACAGATGCCGCCTAGATCAAATAAAATTATATTTAAGATATAATGAGCTACAGACAAACAATTGAATTCAACACAATCAGCACGTAAAACAATTAAGACAAATCCTCAGCGCTTGCTTTTCGACGGCTAGCGGTTGACTACTTGTTTCTCTCTATTGCCGCTAGAGGGCTATCCTATTTGTTAAATTACTCCTTTTATTTCTTTTGCATATAAAAAAACGAAGCAAATGTGATTTTTTTCTATAACGGAGAATAATCTTCACAAAAGTAAATAAATAAATGCAAAAATTAATTAAAGACATTTAATTAACTGGAATAAATTTCATTTTAAACTGTTGTAAAATGAATGTCGAATGAGCTTTTGGATTATGAATTTAGTTAACAAATTTTGCACACTTGTTTCATAACTTTTAAAATGAAATTATTAAAGACATTTTATAAATTTTGTATTGATGTTTTAAAATGTATAACTAAAAATTAATAAAAACTTGGATCTTAAAAAAAATTCGTGAAAGCACGAAAACCGTTATAAATAATCTAAATAAAATCAGAATTTGAATTCCATTAATTAATTTTTTTAAATACTTAAGCATTTTCTTTGTTTTGATCAGTAAAAAAAACGATGTAATTACCATATCTTATTGTTTTCAGAAACACATTGTTTTGCAATTGCATTGACTCTCTTGTAAAAAAATTATTTTCTACATTTTTCATTTTTAATAAAAAAGTGCCTTTTAAAAATGTTTTCAATTTTTTTCACTTGAATTAAATTTTTCCACTTTTTATTCTTTAATGCGCGTTGTAATTTGTGCCTAATTATTGTGAAATTTTGAAATCAATTTTTTAAAAAAAATCATAATCAGATCTGGCCTTTCATATTTAATTGTGATAAAATAAAAGTAAACAATTAATTGAGAATTTAAATCTAAAAATATTAAAATTTCGCCATATCACCAATAATACATAATTATAAAATTCTTAGAACTCTAATACGTAAGAAAGTAAACAAAAATTTGATTATAAAAATATTTAAAAACTTTCTTTGATTCTTTAACATTGTTGAACTCCAAATACATTTGAGGAAAAAATATTAGTTATGGCTGAGTGAGATTGCAAATGGAGAATCTACAACCGAAGAATGTACCGAAAGTAATATCGCTACTTTTTTCAACATAGTGTTTGAAGTCTTGAGAATATTTATAATAGTATTATTTCTTTTTATTAGATGGCATATCTGTCCGTTTCGTATTTGTGCGCCAACTGATGGGAAGCTTCATCAACATCTTCGTACCTTCCACTCTCATCGTTGCAGTGAGTTGGGTCTCTTTTTGGATCCGAGTGGAAGCTGCGCCTGCGCGAGTGTCCTTGAGTGTGACTTCACTCCTCACACTTTGCACACAAGTGAGAGAAATACTTTATTATCCACAGCAATATTATTTCGTTGACAAAGCCTCAGATTTTCCAAGAGAAAATGTACCGATCTTTCAGAAAGAATCATCCAATTTCAAAATTATATTTTTTAAAATAATAAACGACATAAAATTCATGACAAATTCATGAATTGAACAGTGTTAACTTTTGTCTCATGTCTTTTTAAAAAATATTCGATATGCTCAATTAAAACAAAATGCCCAATAATATCGTTGCGATATCGAAGAAATTGCATGGCATTCAAAATATTGACCAGCATTGTAGAGATGTACAATATTTGATGCTAATAAAGTCTTCCCTTAGCTGTGCATTTAATAACAAGCTGGTGTGAAAATACCTGCTAAATCAAATTTTAATGCAATTTGCAGTGTAAATCGAAAAATCGTCTTGCTAAATTTTGGGATTTCTAGGCCCCAAATTCAAATTTACCGAAATGTAAGTAAAAATTCACTCTTACCTTGTCATTCCGGGATCTTCTAAATGAAATGGAATCGAGGTATTCCAAGGTGAATTAGATCACATGAACTTCGAAATCATTAATCCAAGTATTCTCAATTTTTATCATCACTTTTATTTGCTGGACTAGGACACAGGCACAGATAATTATATACAAATATTTACATATTTCATTTTACGTGCACTAATTCTTTGCAAAACACACAACCATCTTTGGTTCTATCATACACATTTTCCTAACCCAAACTCAAACTTCAACATCCATCTCTTACTCTGTGGGATCATGGGAAATTTTTTCCTGACGTTACCAGCGCGCATGCGCTAAAAGGTTGCATGTAATTAGGGTTACGCCAGGAATCCCAACACTAAGATTTCCACTGATGACTACCTAGAAGCTCAGTAAATGACAATGGGCTGCCCTCAAATGCCTTAGTATAATGTTGTAATAGTTGGCGATAATTGGTAACGAGAAGAGATATTGATTTAGTAAAAAGCTATTAACCAATAAACTGTTTCGACCTCTTGGGAAAATGGGTATCTAAATTGCAGCATATATTTACGCAATTTGTTATGACGAATAAACTCGTCATAACGCAAAATGTTTTATTTTTACCATGAGGAGTATACTCGTCAAAAACAGTTAACTGGTTAAGACCATCACTGAACCACCTCTTTGCCTGAGACCAAAAATATTGAGTTTTCTTTCTTTAATCTTGTTCCAGACTTTCCAAATCATACTTCTAAAATATCACTGATTTCAATGTCGGTCCATATGACATACGATTTCAAACCCACAATATTCTTTGTGACTTATGATTTTGCTTCAGGATTGGTTACTTTCATTTTGCAACGAAAAATGTTTCCCGTTTCCAAAATTCATTCACGAATCGTATATAGTGAGACAGAGCCTCGATAACCTTTAGAATTCACAAACAATCCTTTATTTAGTACTCCGATGAAACCTCTCGGATCTGCGTGATCTGTGTTTTCTTTTATATTTATATCCGCTGGATGAAACTTGATAAATAGATTTCTTTAATCGATTAATAATAACCAAAATTTCCAAAACGAACTGACCTTCAACCATCAAATATTCATAATCTTGCTCTGTTGAATTTCTTACACTCACAAAATTTTGATAACGAAGTGCAAAACTTAAACATTCGAAGTCTAATGTCATCTCATTTGAATCTGCCTGTACTAGCAAAAATTCTCAAACTCGTAATCGCGTTTCACCTTTTCAAAAGAGCAAATTTCTGTTCTTAACCTAAAAATTAATACTATACAAAATAAAATAATTGCGTTTTGATAGAGGCATTTTAAGAGTTTTTGGATATATTTATAAAACTTTTTAAATTTTATTATTACAATTCTAAGTTTAATGCCGGATGACAACAATGTCTAAATCGTTATGCCGTATTATATGTGCAACTAAATGCAGTTTTATCGACTATTTGAGGAAAGACATGGGCACTTTCTCTTCACATTCCTGCATTGTCAGATAAAGATTTTTTTTTTACCCTACAGTGTGTACATTATTAGCTATCTCTTATAATAACTAGTTTTGGTTTCACATTTAAGCATATTTTTAATTTAATAATCATGCTATTAGATGATTTTAGATTCGTTATTTTGTATAATATATATAAGTTGGTAAATGATATATCTTAATTTAATTTAAATCTTAATTAATATCCTAATTTTCAACTTGTATTAGTAAATGCCCATGCTAACTTTATTCTAAAATATCTTATTTCCTGATCCAATTCCTACCTTTTTGTTTAATTATTTCTAGCACCCGCTTAACAAAAATTGCTGACCCTGTGGTTCCCACGCCGGAAACAAAGGGATAAAAATCCTTAACACCTGCGAATTTCTTTACAAAATATTTAAGATTCCTTTGCCTGGGTCGACGCATAACAAAGAAATCCCTATTAGAATCTCGTAGAAAATCACTGAAGGGACACATTTCTCTGTCTTGTGCCCTCTTATGACGATGTAGACTGACGCCACTCTTATCGCTTCTCTCCTGTGCATAAAATGCCTTCCATATAAAATAAATTGGAGTAATTCTAAAGGATTCTTCTTTTCGGTCACGCATTTACAAAATTAAATTTACATACATATGCTACATTTCTCAAAATATGTAGGCTATGTTGTTGTTTCTTCTGGCACTTGCAACGGACAAGCCCTCTGTTCGAAGACAGCCGATTTAAGCCTGAGGGAGAGCGCCTCTTGTTTTTATCGTAGAGTCAACTAGGGCTAAGAGTACATCTTGAATACACACACGTCACATCCTTTTTACAGGGTGGACTTCATTCACTCATCCACAGATCGTAATTTAGACCTGAATCAGAGAACGATCACCCCTGATCTAGTACCTCCAGTGGTATTAACTCTCAACATGGAGGACTTTGTGACCACGACAGATTTATACGCGCATCAGCCACTAAGAACGCGGGGAATCTTCGGGCGGCGGGGTTCGAATTCGCAACCTAAGGGACGTGAATCCAACGCTCTACCAACCCAACCAGGCTATCCCGGCCTATGTATGCTATAAAAAGATTAAAATAATGAAACTTTAATTATTAGTTTTTTATTTTATTTTTTTCTTATTGGCAATAAAATCATCAATGATAATGCAATGTAGATCCCAGATTATTAGCTCCAAACAATACAACATTTTTTTTTTTTTTGTAAAACCTGCTAAATATAAAATAACACAACCAAATTCGTATATTGTATATATATAATTATATATTATATTATTATATGTATATTAACATCCTAATAATAATATATATTATTAGATAATTAACATTCTAATATCAAATTGATGGTTAATTATGCCTTCCTTTATATAAAAATGATTTTAATAGTTTAAAGTGAGACAAATTGCAATACAAATACCTTGTAGTTTATATAATTTATTTTCAACATTTTTTTTAATTTGACAATTAGGCTAATGACATTTATATATCGACCTTCCTGCACCCTCCCCGTCTCAGCCCTGTGCCCTCGGCATCTGCCTAGTCTAACCTGATGAAAATATGCCTCTACATTTTGCATCGCTTACCATCGTGTCGTATATTTTTTCAAATTTAAAATTTTGATGGATGATTCATTCGGAATTCTTATATAAAAAATCTAAGAAATATAAAACCATCAAATTTAAATTAAATTCAATAATAATTCTCCACATGACTGAAATGAAAAAAAATTGAATCTAATAAAAAAATAGCGAAACATCTATATGCAGGTTCGTGGCTACAATAATATCTGATAAATAGATTTCAAGTATTTTTTTTTATAAATTTGAAGCATGCAAATTGTATTTGCGGATAAGATTTGGGAAAAGTATCGTTCGTTTGTGTAATACTTTTACTATAATCGAATACTAATTAACACTGCTGCAATTAGCAGTATTCAGGAATACTAATTTTTACTTTATTGTACTGATTATTAGCATTCATTTGAACTAATATGAATTATAAACATTTTTTATTTCTATATTATTAGAACAAATTCAATACTCTGATGCAACAAAAGATAATCGTATTATAATTATTTGCATAAATCATTTAAATTTTCCCTTCAATACAGGTTCAGAGTCATAGATCGCAGCTTCCAAAACTAAATTACATCATTGCATTGGATATATGGCTGTTTGTTTGCATATTCATGGTATTTGCTAACTTGGTGGAATTCGCCATTTCATATAACAGTTTTGTAATAAAGCGAGTAAGTTTTATGTTTTCAGATTATATCATATAACTTAAATGTTGGCCATACAGCTGCTTATTTTCTAAAAAAAACTAATGGGTATAAGATGGTTTACTTTCTATAATTTGCGAAGTAACGATTGAATCAATTAAAAAAATTATCCTATTTTAAGTAACTTTTCAGAATTAAATTAGGACAGGGCACTCATTTGGACACCAAAATGCACAGTACATTCGAAACAACTAAAAAGCCATTATTAAATCAAAATTATGATGCTGGAAATTACATTAATTTATTCAATCTATCACAGTTAGATTAATAGATATTCAAATAATCTGTTTAACGTTGTACCTATATGCCGAGTCGTTCCAATTTATTAATCCTCAGACTACTAACAGAATACACAAGTCTCATGGTTAGTCCATGAGACTAACAGGACAGACACAATCCTGTTAGTCTCATGGACAAACAGGATTTTGCTCATTCTATAATCATTGAATCTATCTCGCTGATTCAGAGCTCAATAGAAAGTAGGGGGAAAAAAAGATTCAAAACTATATATACTACGTGTCAAATATTTTGCAAATCATGTTTTGCACTTTACTCTCGTGATATTAATTTATAAGCACTCTGTAAACAATCCTAAAGAAAAAAAAAAATATTTTCTCGATATTTGTTATTGCTTTTTCTCTAATCTAGAATTCCAGTGGGACTAGCCATCTCAACTGGAACTACCAATGGAACAAATATGTTCCACCCTTTTAAGTTCCCTCACTTAATCTAAAATAACTCATTTCAGCAGTGCCTATATAACATATTTTATTGAAAAAATAATATTTCAGAAAAAGCTTCTAAAATAAATAAAAAATAATAGTCTTATGAGTTACGATCTTTAATATTTTCTATTATCAAAATCGCACACTAAATTAGACATTTATCATAATGAGTTTCCACACTCAAGTTTAGCTCATATTACAAAACACATATCAAAATGAACAAAATAGGAACAGATTTGATGTTGACTATAACTCACAGTTGAGCGCCTTTAATATTTCCTAAAATAAAACATATCCTTTTTCAAAATCTATAAGAGAAAGTGCATTGATTCAAACCTTCATGATTCCAGCTTTACGATGATACTGGCATTTTTAAATTTAAAACTTCATGTCAAAGTTTCTAAAACAATTTTATTTTTTTTAACCTTCGGTTGGAATTGTTAGTTCAATTAAACGCATTTTACTTATTTCTGATTCATTTAAAGCACAGATAGGTGTGAAACGCTTATATTTTTTTCTATGCAAAACTCAAAAATGTTTTTGAAGAATCGGAAACAAGAAAAGTTGCGAAGCTACCAAAATATATACATAAATAATGACTTGGCACAATGCCAGTGAGTGCATCTATCGAGTAACGTCAATGAAATTCTGTATATAAAAACTAAATGCCATCAAAAACATAACTTGTTAAAAAAAAAAACCAAGTCTCGCAACTCAGTTCTTCTATGGTAAAAATTGAATTATTTCAAATTATATATTGTTACAAACCTGTAATTTTGCTTCCCAGCGCGAATAGTGTCATCATAAGAAAGACCGTTTTACAGTAATCTGTATTGAATGCTGTCGGATGCTGAGCCAGTGGTCCCAGAGCTTGGTGGCAAACTTGGCAACTATTTGGCGACTTAGCAACGAATTCGCCGACAAAATGGATAATGCTCGAAACTTTGAGAAATTTATAGATCCGTCCATTATTACACGCATATTTTAGTTTTCCCTTGATTTATACACTAAACACTAATTGTATTCTAAATTTGAAGCTTCTGTGTCCGCTAGAAGTGTCTTAGAGTTTTGATAATCGGTCAGTCAGTGACAAAATTCACAAACTTTGACTAGTTATAATTCTTAAACTACTGGTTCAAATTTAATTGAATTTGAAATATACCGTATTTATATAATGCCTGCTTGGTTACTGAAAATTCCGGCTTCTAGTTTTATCGACAACGAAGTTATAGGGGGTCGAAAATGGCCTGAACTGCTTCGAGAAAAGGATGGTACGCCCGTGCCGCTTGTTTTTGCTCGACTTGGTTTTATAGTGCAGTTGCTCGATTGTTATATAATGCAGTTACTACTTTCAATGCTAAGAACGCTGATAACAGCATATGATGTATTTATTTTTATTTTCACAATGAAATAACGAATAATTGCTGAATATATATTAATAGAAAGTCTTTTTTTTTACTAATAGGTGGATTCATCTCGATGTCGAAGAGAAATCACCTCTGTTCAAGATAAAGAAAATAATGCTTGGACTGCAGACCCAGATGAAGATGATACTTATTCCCAAGAAAATTCAAGAAGATTTAAATTTCAGAAATATCGACGATGGCTTTGTAGCCCAGCCAGCAGGAATGTGACAAAAATAGACCGCGTTTGTCGAATACTTTTCCCATTAACATTCACAGGATTTGCTTTTGCCTACTGGGTGCATTATCTGACCATTTACAGAAAAGAGTGATAAGATTTCATCACAGTTATGGTGCATTTTTTTATATACAATTCATGACTTCGGGCAGAGTTTGCCTACAGAAATTAGTCATGTGAAATAAAATGAAGTGAATTTGTAAATTACTCAAAAGAAGATTGAGAAAATGTGTTAAATATGCTATAAAGTTTTAATCATATTTTTTATATAATGTTTCCCATCGCTGGAAAATTTCAATATTTGCGACAGTGGCAATTAAAATGTATCTTTCTTCTGGAATATATATTTTAATAATTCCATAATACACAATTTTCTGAAATTCGGAAAGTTAATAACTAGACCAAAACATTAATGTCAGTTCGTATTTTCCCCATCTTGGCACTGGTTCACTATAAACCCTCAAAATTACGCTGTTGCTTTCACTAATCAAAAACTACTTTTAAACACAGTAGCAAGGCCAAAAATGACAACCATCTTATAAATATGATCACTTTAAGTGTATTTAATCTTTATTTATGCAAAGGATATTCTATATATTCAAATTTGCACTAGTTCTATTTTTCAAAAGAAATATATATATTCAAATATAAATTGAAATTTCTAAACATCTAGATCAAATCACATAAAATGTTGTAATACTGAGGAAATCGAAGATTTCTAAGAAATTGACATTTGATCTAAGAATTGACATATCTAAGGCTTAACTACTGTTTTCTTTTTCATCATATATATTCAGAAATAATTGTTGCTTTATTGTTATATTATAAAGAATCGATTGCTGCTATACATTGAAAAAAATTAATCTAATCAAATTTATGGATTTTTTCTTTAATTTAAAAGTTATATTTCGTAATATTTATTAATTAATTTATATTGTAAAATTATTAAATAAAAATACAGAGAAACGTTGACACCAATCAATACAAAACAAACCGCCTGTGAAGAAGATTCAAATAATTCTTTTCAATAACTTTGGAGCTTGAAAAGCAAGTAAAAAGAGGAGAAAGCACGTTTTTGTCTCGGGCGTTATTTGTGACAGAAAAGAAAAGCAAAATTAAAATAAACACACACATCAAAAATCGAAATTCGAGAAAGAAGAAATTATGGAGAAAATAGCATTGAATGTTGTTTGTTCGGGGGGGGGGGAGTATAACAATGATATTGAAAAACAATTTTTTTTGTTTGTTCGTAATTCTCAACGCAACGTAAATGAAGACTAAAAGCACAAAAATATAAAGACAGAGCATTCTAGTTAAAAACAAGAAGACATCTATACAGAAATGTATGCAAAAATGCAAACATTTATGTACGTCTTTAAGTGACAGAAAAGAAATGGCAACTATTTACCAGTTATACAAAGATAAAGTCGTGCAATTGTTGAAAATTTTGTCCTAATGATTTGGATGTACCTCCAGGTTTTAAAACACGCAGAGTTCAAACGAATGCATTTTTAGAACAGAATGACGACTTTGTTCAGGTACAATATATTTCAAAATAGCCACAACTTAGGTAAACAAAATATATCAAATGCAGTATATAATCTTTGTCAGATTCTTAGATTATACAAAATAAAATCTGCACAAAATGTTCAATCAATCGCGTTTACGTGTCAATCAGTTTGTGTTTTCGATTTATAGTAAAAACAAAAAAGATAATTGAAATACGTTTTTATCGCTAGAAGAGTAATTTAAGTTTGGTCTATATTGCATGTGTAGTTCCTTCTACATGTATCAGAAAGAAACATTCTACATGTATCAGAAAGAAACATTCTACATGTATCAGAAAGAAACATTCTACATGTATCAGAAAGAAACATTCTACATGTATGAAATTTGTTCATACCTAGGACGGATTTACAAACATTTGGTAAATTGATGAAATTATATGGTTTTGTGATCAAAATTAATGTTAATTTTTTGATTTAGTAATCAAAGTGAAGTAGTAAAAAGTGCGCCCTTAATTTTCTTCATTACGCTAAATGAAGAAAAATATAATGTCATATACATAAAATGGGCTTTATCTTAGAAATGTAAAAAAAGTCGAGGGACAAATCAATTTATATGGATGAAATTAGAATATTGTTTATCATTTAGTTATTAATGGCAAACTGTATCAATGATACTTATATTAAAATTTCTATAACTGTTAAAATAGAATATATTAGCATGAAAGCAGGAATACATTTCAGAAATTCCTTAGTAGGAATACAATTCAGAAATTCAACATTTAATTTTAATGGCCCTTTTTTAAAAATTTGATTTAATGATATACAAAATACACAAAAACAACTTTTTATCCATTATCCACAAATCTTTTTCATTTGTATTAATCTACGAAAAAACACATGGCTTTAGTAGGAAATGAGAACTATTTTTTTAAAGAAAATTTCGATAAAAGTTCTGATGCATTTTTGAGATTATGAATTGAAATGAAATCTATGAAATTTGCAATAAAGAGGCTTATAGATAAGAAAATAACTACGAAGATCGAAGAGATATTTGCAACTTTTCAAAAATAAAGAATTCATGGTTATTGCCGTTTTCTAAATATTTTGAAGTATATGTTTAGCTTAGAACCTCGAGTTTTATTTAAAAGCTCTAAAATAGTTCTAATATCTAATCATTTGTTATAGCTCTTTAAATCAATTTAAGATTATCAAATTGCTTACACCATACACAAAAACTTAAGGATTCATTCAAAATTTATTTAGTATGAATATTTTTGTATTTTAAGTGTTTCTAAATTTTATTTAATTCAAGAAAAAAAAATAAGTTTAACAAATAGAAGATGGCAGCATGTTGCTTCAAACAACTTTCCTGGTAAAAGCTAATAAATCATGAAAACTAATATCAATCTTTTGTCATCAATACGAAAAAAATTAATTGTATTTATTTTAATAACAGTAATAAAGAAAGTCGAGAATTGGTAGCTTATATGTACTTCAAAAAGTAAGCAACATCTTTAAATCCTAAAACTGTCTTCCTTTTATTATCCTATATAAATAATTACTTGAAAAATATTGTTAATTTTTAATTATTTTTTCACTTAGATTTCATTTACGAAACAAATTTTAGCAGAATAAGGAATTAGCATTGCGTACAATAGATTCGAATATACAACTCACAATTGAATATACTATATTAAAAAAGTTTCGTTAATATTGCAATATTTCAGAAAATGCATGAAAACGAAAAGTATGAATAACTCACCTCTTTCCGTATTCAATATTTGTTTATGACTTGGCTAATAGTGAATTCGATTTATATGTGAATATGAAACAAATGAAAAGATTACAGAGTTAACTCCTCTTTACAAGAGCAAACAGAAATGACTTCAGCACATAGTCCCAATAACACACATAATATAGAATTCTAATCCATGTTGCCATAATCAAAATATCATAGTTACAAAAGAGAATTAAAAAAAGGGAATTTGAACCAAGTTCTTTCATATGCCATCTATTGGCATTAAATAAATATCTGAAATCATATTTAAAGAAATCAATTTAAATTAGACAGCTAATATTTTTTTTTCTAATTAATTTTAAAATATGCAATTCTCATTTTAATAGAAACTTATATATTTTTTTAAGTTATTTTCTAAAGAAATTCAAAGACACTGGGGAAAATAAATAATTTCTTTTTATTAATTTAAGTAAACAATAGCAATTTCCGAATAATAAATGATAAGTCTAATATTTGCCATTAAATTTACTTTCATTCGTGGATCTAAAGATACAAATATATTTGTCTTTTTTGAAATTTAGCTAGAAAAATCATTATCTTATTTTATCTAAACAATCCCTTATCTTTTTAAAGCGGTTCCTAATCTGTACTTATGCATCGAATTATGACATCTTTAAGATGATTAAATAAAATCAGGTCATTCATTGATATTATAATTCTATGCAAAAACGACAACTAATTCAATAAGTGTAATCCAAACAAAGCAGGTGTTTAACCACCTTCAATGCACAAAATTTTGATTGTATTGCAACACACATTCCAGAATATACGACTTTAATTTCTGTAAAAAAAAAAAAAAAAAAAAAAAGCTGATAGGGAAACAGTATTTTCATGTTCTTTACTTTTAAAAACGAATCAGAAACAACTTTCCTGTCATGAAAAAAAGAAAACTTGTTAACTGTATGTGTATCTTATATTTTCTTTTCGTATTTCATCAGGTTTGAAGCCCTGTACATGTTCATTTCCGTTCATTAACATGCATCTTGAACGCTTGTTATTATTTGTTTAACAGCTGCACTAACATGTTTCTGTATTTCATTTGATTGTGACCGCCCTTCCCATGCTTCCTTCGACAGAAAACAATGTACTTGTCAAAATACCTTGACAGCAATAGAAGACTTATTATTTCTGTGACAAAAGAGTTTGATGAGAAATCTCTGATCCTTAAAATTAATGTCGGGCTCACTAAAACTGTAATTAAATGAAAAATAGTAAAGGTAGAGGAATTTCAATGTTGTTCAAGTTACTGGAATTACAGATCCCTTTTATCTGAATCGGTGAAATGAAGCTCCTTTAAAATCGGAATTGTACATGCAGAAGAGTTTGTGTCCCAAATTTTGATTCATTCAATCTGTAGTTTGCACAGTAGACGCATACATATTTCCTGTTTAATGGCCTCTTAATTAAAACAATACAACACATTTTCAAAAAAGTTGTCGTCTTCTTAAGTAGAAAAGAAACTATACTATTGTGGAAATAATACACGAATACCCTAAATGCTACCAAGAAACTAGTTGCATTACTTAGCTTCCAATGGGCATTAGCATATAATTATGCATGATTTGGAAATTGAAGGCAGCGTATCAGACACATTGTTCTTGACTCATATAAGTATAAACAATCAGAGGAAGTGGTCTTCCCAAAACTCGCATACTTTTATGGTGAATAGCATATAAGCCAGTTAACAACTACGCTTCATGAGTATATGCTTTTGTATCCTGGTCATGTTACTGGACTGCGAACCACAAGATCCCAGGTTCTATCCTTGCTGATACCCATTCGCCAAATTGGTGACCTCGGACGATGAAAATTCAACCTTCATGCAGCTGTTGTGGCGCCATTTACCCGCAACTAAATCGTCAGACTCACTTGTCGCAGCAACCACTCACCAACACACGATCGCCATAACGCTTGGCGCTACTCAACTAGGTACAGGCCCTTAGACAACAGCTAAAATACATCACCACTCAACAGCCATATCGTTCGACTCACTGGAGGGAGAGTCTGTGGTGAATAGCATATAAGCCAGTTAACAACTACGCTACACGAGCATGTGCTTTTGTATCCTGGTCATGTTACTGGACTGCGAACCACAAGGTCCCAGGTTCTATCCTCGCGCATCTCAGTCACCTAAACTTTCTAATAAACTTGTCGTGCCAGAGAACTCCTTCCATGGCATTAACGTATAATAGTTACGAAATATCAACTTTTGGCTTAAATTTAGTATTTTCATTGAATCTGTCATGTCATCCTTGTCGAATTTTTCGGCGATTGATCCCTGGTGTACGGTTAATAATACTCGAAAAACCGAATTTCTGTTTTAGATGCACTTTTATCAACCGAATAAAGTCAAAATTTGACACAAAAATACACTTGCAGTCACAAGATCTCATATCGAATTTGATATATTTAAGTTATTGCGTTTTTCAATTATCGCGTTTATATGTTTCTGAAACTACAGACCGATAGGCAGAGCGTTATTGATTTAATAAAATAAGAACTTTATACGCATTAATATCAAGAAGAGAAAACTTAAAATGTGTATTTGTTTATTCGCCTTTTTTGAAACTATGACATCACAAAATAAAATGTTATTTTTCCGGCAAAAAAAAAAAAAAATACCCAATACATTTTTTAAATTTAGAAATGACGCAAACAACATTTTTAAAATTAATATTGTAGAACTTTCAACATTAAAAATAAAAGTATCTTTAAGGTGGTGATTTTTTTTGTCGTTTTTACACTATAGGGCGTTAAGAATTTCAGAAATCTCGAGCAAATAAATTTGGACTTCGAGCGTTTTGTTCATAACAATGATGCGTATAAAATCTTCTTTATACTACACTCATGTCCAAAATTAAGGTCACAAACATAAAATCTGAGAAAAATGAAAAACTATTCAATGTGTTGCCACGAAATTTGGCACAGAGGTACACTACAATGGAAGAAAGAACATAGACACATAACAACAAGGAAAATATCTTAATTGGGAATTAAGAAACAGGTTATGTCAAAAAGTGTTACATTATGAATCCGAGAAAAGTATTTATCTCGGGGAAAGCCTGTCTAATATGGAGTATGACCACCGTGCACTGCTATACAGGCTTCACAACGAGCTTTCATGCTGTTTATGAGGGTGTCAATAAATGCTTGGGGCAACAAAGCCCATTCTTCCAAAAGCGCGGCTTTTTACTCTTGGAGGGTATTAGGAGGGGGGTTACGCTGTACAATGGCTCTTCCGAGACCATCCCAAACATGTTCAATAGGATTGGAATCCGGAGGCCTCGATTGCCAGTCCATACGTCGAATATCCTCTTCCGCAAGAAAATCATCAACGATCTGGGCTCTGTGTGGACGCGCGTTATCGTCCATAAACATGAAGTCTGGGTCAAACGCACCCAGGAACAACCTCACATAGGCTTCAAGGATCTCATCCCTATAGCGATGTGCATTGACAGTACCCGCATCGAAGACGTGCGTGGTGTACGACTGCCCAACATTATGCCACCCGAGATAAAGATTACTCTGTCACCAAATCTGTCGATTTCTTTTACGTAGGAGGGATGATAAAAAGCTCCTCGCTCTCTCCAGATGAAGATTCAACGAGTTTCGCTCTTTGTGGTAAATCTCGATTCATCACTGAAAAGAACACGCCCCCATTCTTGCTGTGCCCAAGACTGATATGTTAGGCACCACAACAGCCGGGCTTTCCTGTTGGATGCAGTCAAAGGGACGCACTCAACTGGTCGCCGGGCATAAAGAGCCCTCTCTGCTAGACGTCTGTATACTTTTTGTCTGGAAATTCTTATTCCAGACGCAGCAGAAAGGTCACGAGCAAGTTAAGGAGCCGTTGTCAGCCTATACCGTCGTGCGCTTAATGCCAAATAGCTATCCTGTGTAGACGTCGTTGCTCTGTACAGCCTTGGCCGGCTGTCCTGGTTACAGTACTTGTTTGGAATTGATTCCACAACCTGAATACCACTTTCGGTACCACTTGTAGCCATCAAGTCACCTCCGCCTGAGAGTGCCCTGCTTCAAGCCTGCCAACGGCATTCCATCTCAAGGAATCGTCTAAATGATTATGAGATCTCATTCTGACTGGAAACAGGTTAAATTTTTTGTTTTAATGCAATATTCACAAAATTGCAGGCAAAACTCCCAGATGCCTAAACGGTGTAATTTTAGTAGTTCCTCAAAAACTAATGCTAAAGAACATTTTTTTCCCACAACAAAGGTTAATATCGTGTTACCGGTCCTTCATAATATGCAAAATATAATTTGTTTAAATTTTACTGGTAGCTATTTTGAATTACTTTGAAAAACATTTTTGTAACTTTAATTTTGGTCATGAGTGTATATCGATGCTATTTCAAAATTTTGCAACTGACATTTTCCCTTTATCTCGGACCGTTTTCGAAGTAAGAATGTTACCTCCGGTATTCGCTGCTAGGTGGCACTGTAAGTGATCGCTTACTACAACTAGATACCACTTTCATGAATGAAACTGCTGTCGTACTAAAGCTTGGTGTGGAGGTTGGGAATGTAAAGGATTTAAGTGGGCATCCTGTATAACCATATACAGAAAATGCATGGTTGTTATGAAGCGCGCATCACGTTGTCCAATGTGAAATGGATTGTCGCAAGAATGTTGTCTGTGTGACCAAGAGAAGTTACATTTGGCAATTACTTTCGCAAACAAAGTTTTCAGTTTACTTTTATATTGTATTAAGATTTCTTCTTCTTACCATTGTTAACATGAAAATTATTGCTATTTTTTATTGATTTGTTTAGAAAAGTATAATTATTGCGTTCAAAATGGATTCAAATTACATGTACTCAGAGAGTTATCGCCTTCAAAAGTTTTAATATTTGCTTCACTAATGATTGTGGGGGGGAGGAAATTGTATATTCTGGTATATGACACGAGAATTATATTTATTCATCTTTTTTTTTTTTTTTTTTTCAATTTTCTCTGCATTAGCCAAATTTAAGAGAAAAACAGTATAGTCTCGTAAATGTGAAGAAAAAATTGTGACTACTGTTTTTTGGAAAAGCAAGCCTACGACTTTTAGATTATTATTTAACTGCGAAAAGTAAAATGAGAGCATTTCCGAATTTGTTCGTTAGTTCGTCCTATTACATACGTTTTACTTTTTAAGTTTATTATTTTGAATCATTTTTTTCAAAATTTGTGTATTTATTGTCCATATGACAAATCAATTTTGTGGATTATCCGTGGTTGCTTCGCCTCCTAATTCTCCTAATAATTTAGGTTTAATATAGTTCTAAATAGAATGTAAACGTTTAAATCTTTCATCTCAGACTTGTTTGGTAAAATGAGCGTTATTTGGTGCATGCGTAAAAGTTTCTTTATCTGAGAATAGATAATAGTCCTTTACAGCATGATAAACAGTCTCTATTAAGCTAAAATAAATTAAACATTTTCCTAGTTTTCGGTATTTTGCTTAGGAAAACTAATACATATAAATTAACTTGTTGTTTGCATATTATTATTATATAGCTTATTGCATTTACAATATGTTACAGTTTAGAAACTTGGTTAAATTTATACAATAATGCAAGTCCTGAGTAATGTTATATACTATAGTTCAAAATGTATCATGCGCTTTATAAGCGCCCAATATATTTCCAAAAAACAATAATTAATAGTGTTTTTTCTACAAAATGCACGGGCAGAAAACTGGCGATTTATCGCTTTTGAGGCATCAATTTTTCGCTTTCAGGGTTATTAGAAAATGATAAAGAAGGTTGTCACATTAGACGTCATATCGCCAATAAAAAGTTACGATTCGTGAATGTCCGCCATATATCCGATTCTCCTGTCTGGCCAATACAGGGCAGGGTTATAAGAAGTCATCTCCAGAAGAAGCACAGAGAAGAAAATGGGAAGCGAAACAGCGAGGGGAAGTATCGGAAGTTACATAATTTTTTTTTAAATTGTTAATTTCTCTAGGATCTAAAAATTTCGCTAATTTCTGACAAAAAAAAAAATATTGGACCTTGAAAGATTTTGAAATGGAAAAAAAACCATCGTTTTCTAAACATCGAAGTCTATGCTTAGTCTGATAGTCACGCAATAATTTAAAACTGGTTTTTCACGAAAAACATTCTGGCCTCGTGAGAAAAAAAATGATTTTCAGATGATCAAAAACCATCATTTTCTAAGTGTCGGTGATTGCGAAATATGAGTTATATAAGAACGTGATGTTTTTTTGCCGGATTGATATAAGTGACTTAAAAAATGATATGATAAAATATGATAACTTGAAGTTTGCGATAGAAAAGTTCAATTTTTTTAAAAGCTATAGTCAGCACATTTGTTTTCAGTAAATTAATGAATTACAGCCGAAAGCTTGAGTCTTGCACACGTTTTCATGATTTTTTCCATTATTATCGCAAACAAAGCTCTTTTATTAATTTTGAATCATTCAACATGTTTCCATGTTTTTTCCATATTTATTGCACGCAAATTACCTATCCACTCAAAAAAAATGAAAATAATCGCCACTATCAACCAAAATAAGGCAATCCATATCTCATCAACTACGAATAGTTGCAATTACAAGTGATCTAATCCTAACTTTCTTCTCGAAAAATCAATGAATAAATGACTCAAAAAATTACCCATGTGAGTATTATCTTACCCTGAGAAATTGACACAGCTCAACAATGGGATCCACAGAGCAGTCGATATTTGTAAACAACTTGCATTTCATCAATGTATCTGCACTTCAAATTTGCGTGCAATGCATCGTCAATACAACGATGAGAACAATAAAAGACGTTTCAACTTTTTTCACTTAGTTTACCAAGCAGTTTCAGGGAATGGTTCTGGATTAACTCTAAGCTTGTTTCCTACGCTTTTAAGGTAGATTCAGGAAATAAGTTTTAGGAGATTCAAATTGGAATGAATGATTTGGTAACGGTTATTCCTGGAAACGCTTTACTTACAATGTAAACGAATGTTTGCGAATTGGCGTGTTTTTTTGGAAAAGAGGGACATTGGGTATTTTTCAGGAAGACTGTTTATATAAATATCAAATGTTGCTTGTCAGTAAAGTTTTTCAATTCCCATATTTATTATTTATGTTATTATTTGGATTAACAGCTCAATCCACGTGTCGGTAAGAATACATTGTGTTATTTTGATTCCTTATATATATTACAAAATTAGCATTGAATTATTTTATATTACTTAAAAGTTTCTATATAACTCGTAAAGATGGAATTTTTCATTCATGTCTTAAGTTCTAGATTTTTAGAATAAATTTTATATGTATGTGTGTCTCTCTGAGGAAAAAAATGTTTCTATAATTTCCATAACTTTATTATCAGTGATAGGTTAATACCATTCGAGTGATACAATAAAATGTAGAATTTTAGGAAAGTTTATTTTAAGATTATATAATATTTATTAATCAATTATGAAATGTAGAATATTAAGAAACAAAAAATTTTGGATTACACGCTTTTGTCAATGAGTAAAAGATAGAAGATAATTTGTTCTCGTAAATCTAGAAATCAAAATAACATCATAAAAGAGATAACATACAATAATATAAAAAAATATTGAATAATAATATTTTCATATTTTCAGACGTTAATTAGCAATGAATCGATTGATTTTAGTTCAATTTTGGTTCTATATTAGAGGCGCCATCTAGTGCTAAATTTAAGGAAAAAAGTATTCGGAAATTCTATAATAATTGTAGTAATTAATTCAAAAATATTTTAAAGACTAAAAATTAGGAAAATATAGAAATATGTTTTAAAACTACAATTTTATTAGAAAATTAAAGATAAATAAATATTTTCTTGTTAGTTAAATCTGTAGGTCAAAACAAAAAAATTTAAAAAATCTAAAATGCTGTAAACAATACAATAAAGGAAAATAAAGTCAAAATTAGAATGTTTTTAAATTTATTATTACTGTTTATTACTGTGCTAATATAGCTTTATCTTCTTGTTTCAATATTTTTTATTTTTCAATTTATTTTCTCTAAAATTCCATGTCCAACAGAAGAAGGCAGGCTTTTCAATAGTTTTCTTTTAACGGTGATAAAGAAAAATTATTTTAAATCCAGAATGAAAAAGAACCAATTAGTACTTTTTATCTATAATTGAAATGAACATTAGGAAATAATTCTTTTAAAACTGAATTAATGGACATATGTATAACAACTGTCAACGCTTTTTATAGGAAATTTTTTATTATTATTTATTACTAGCCGCCTTTGGCGACCAGCCGGTTCGCCAACTTTAATGTTCGTTTAAATTTTAATAATTAAATAGGTTAAACCGGAGTTTAACCCCCTTCTTTGCCAAGTCGCGATAACGCACCAAAGCTGGCAATCTTTATTATGCACGATAATTGAACATCTGCTCCTTTGCTTTCGAACATTTCGCGAGGCCATTGTTGGCGATATTTAAAAATTATGCCAAGCAGGGGGTTAAAATCCGATTGTACCATTAAATATTTTACGCAATTCCAACTTTAATAGATTCTTCAGCAAAATATTTTAAAACTTCAAATTTTGATAGTCATATAATTCACACATAATATTATAAAGGCCTTCAGTCATAACGTGATATGTATCTCACTCATTTTCTGTTACCCCTCGTAGAATTTATGCTTTAAATTAAAGTGTAAATGATTAATCTGGAATTAATATAATAATATTTTTTACTGAAACAAAGCATTTTTTTAATAATATGATTACTGATAATAGAGTCACTGACCGTTTAAACTTTATGGGCCCTAAAGAATATCTTTCTTAATTTATGTAATATTTCAAGAATTTATCAACAAAATTTTCTCAGATTCATCATGAACAGATCGATTCATTAACAATGTTTAATTTTAAATGCATCAAACACTAAGAAAATAAAATGAATCGTTTAAAATAATCGGTCGAAAACAGGTTTAAAAACAACTACTTAAAAAGCGATGTACTTAAAACTATAAGCATATACAAAAAATATATAACTAACATAAATACAATTTACTTACAAAAGCATACAACTAACCTAAAAGTAATTTAAATCGTCCGTTGATAATGGTTGTCATGTCAACAATCAGAACACAATGCGCAAGCGTGAATTTTCTTCGCCAGTTAAGGTAACGCAAATGCGTGAATTTTTCTACGCCAGTTGGGGTAACGCTATGCAGATTAGACATTTTTAATTTCCTTTATTCTGTGTTATTTTAATTCAAAAGTACTTCAGAATGAATCTGAAGCATGGATTAATTAACAATCTTTCATTTTAAATGCATAGAACATTAAGAAAATAAACAGAATCGTTTGAAATAATCCGCCGAAAAATGTTAACCCTAGCCTCATTACTGTTGGGAGAAAAAAACAGAAGCCTTACTCATTTGGCGGTGGGGAAAATGGAAGATTTTTTTGGCGGAAAAGTTGGCGGTGGGGAAATATGGAAGATTTTTTGGCGGGAAAGTTAGTTTTTAATTAATAATTAAAATTTCAAAAAAAGGAACCCCAGGTGCACATTCCCGACCTCTAAGGTATACATGTACCAAATTTGATAACTGTATGTCAAATGACCTGACCTGTAGAGCGCCAACACACACACACACACACACACATTGAGCTTTATTATAAGTATAGATTAGAAATGCTGCAATAGTCTTGTCTTTATAAAAGCTAATTTTTGTTTTTGCGTGTTATTAGTTAATAAGATAAAAGCGTAAACTGAGTTAGTTCAACATCTCTGCACAAAACAAATTGTAATTTATTTTGTGCTGCATCTATCATTTAAATAAATTAGGTAAAGAGAAATAAGAATAGCAATTCAGATTCAATTTCTTTATCTACGAATCATCTGTTAATATTCTGTCCTTGTAAACATTGAAATTCGCAGTAAGTGCAGAGCATGATTTTATAACAGTAAGAGAATGATTTAGTATCGGTAAGATTTATTATGATATAAAAGAATTGTTTTTCTTTTAAAATACGCCTTATATGAAAGTTTTTGTATTTCTAATTTTATGTTTGGAATTACAGCGTCGAACATGAAGATGAAGATTGCCTACATTTAATACCAAACGGATACAAAAAATATTTGCCTCCTAGAAGCTTTGATGGTATATTTTATTTAATCCTTGATTGATTCTAAAACTGAAATAACAATTCTTTTTTTTTCTTTTTTCTTTTTTTTTTTTTTTTTTACTTTTAAGTAAAATTATAGAACAGTATTTGCACGAAATTTTTTTAAAGAAAAAAAAAAAATGTTTTAAAAAGTAAACTTCAAACTAAATCAACAACGCACGAGTTTTTATTCTTTCACTATTTCACTTAATTATTTTAGATCGTTTTATCATTATTATTATTATTATTGTGTATGTCTTAGTATTATTTAACCATTTTGTCTTTTACAGGTCTGCCTCTAAATGTTACATTTTCAATTACTATTTTTGATTTGGAAGAAATCAACACAGAAAATATGGTAAGCACTCATAAAATCTTTTGTTTAATATTCATGAAGAGAAACGATTCTTAACTAAAGTTTGATGCAAACGATTTAAAGATATTTGACATGAAACTGGATTTGAGTTATGAATGTCGAAAGTCAAATTCTCTATCCCTGCCTAGTATATGATCTTCTGAACAGCGGATGCTTCATTACATTTTCCAATATCAAGAATCGAGATATCTTTTGGAACTGGCTGTTGAATTGCCAAAACATAATGCTTTATTTTTTCTCCATTATCAACTCCACATGAGTATCATTGATTTTTGCATGCTTTATAGAAAACTACTCTTTTTCTTAAGCTTCAAACTATAGCTTGCAGAGCATCTTAAATTCTTAAAACTAAAATAATACTCCAAGCAATTTAGAATTCCATCGGCTTGTTTATTCTTTCAACATAACAACGTATCTTACAAACATTGCCTGATTCCAGAAGGTTTGCAATTGATCATCAGCTATTATACAAAAAATAAACGAAATAATATTAACAAAATATGTTTATCAAAGAAAAAATCGTTTGCTTTCACTTTTTAATAATATTTTAACAAAATAAAAATGGCAGTAGTTATAAAATGTCTGAAAAGGAATCGTCTGCTAAATGTCTATTAACAGATGATATTTACCGAACACTGATGCTTGGAAAAGGCCTTTTATGTTTTCCCGTGTAAATATTTTTATAATGTTTTGGAAAATAACGAAACAAACTACTAACTCCTGACACCCACCACGATAGTTGATAATGAAGTTCGATAGTGGCTATAGTTCAAGGTTTTATGCCAAACCGTGTTCACATGCTAACTCAGCTATCAGCTATCCTAGAAAATCTCTACTATCACTTATGAAATAAAGAAATGTTATAGAGAGAAAAATAAGAAAAAAATTTCTTCTCAAATTTTTTTTTCTCCCTCAAGGTTTTTCTGTTACTTACAGTTAAAGTAGAGCATTCCCGGATCATTACTGGAGCCATCTCTCTCCAGTCATTACCTGTATAATCTAGTTATGTATATTATACATAACTACTACAGTCTCTTACATTTGCAATGTAAGAGACTGCTCTGTATTGGCAAAATGGGAAATTTACTTTTCGGATAACCATCTTATTAATGTGGTATATTGAGTTTTTTTAATGTTTTAATGTTATAAAATATTTAGTTAGTCACTAGATATTTTATATTTCAAGATTTATGTGGTTAATTAAATGATGTGGTATTATTAAATGATTTCCTTGAATATTTCTATTTTTGCAATAGATAATATAGTCTAAATGAATAGATATTAAAATCAAAACTCTAAAACTTCCCATTTGTTTTCCAGGATTTCAGAATGCATGGCTATATTAACATGGCTTGGACTGATGAACATTTAATTTTAAATACAAGTGAAGTAACGAACGTCAGATGTTCCCAGCATATCTGGACGCCAGACATAGTTTTTGAAACGTCGAAATCCACGCAGAATTTGGGAAATACTTTTTTTCGTATCAATAAGAACAAGAATGTCATCATGGCGGAAAGGTTTCATTCAATTTATTTTCTAATTTCTCATAACTGCCCATACAACATTTCAGTGTGTGATTATTTTAGTTTTATTTGTCTGAATATTAAATCCCAAACATAAATATTGTGTTACAAACTTGGGCGCCCAGCTAGTTCGCTGATATTGATAGTTACTAAAATTTAAAATTAAATATTTTATATAATTTGGTTTTAGTGACTTCTTTCCCAAAGATATTTTTAATTTATAAATTTTGATAGATTAATTTATAAATTTTCAGCTCCCTTGAAATTTGCTAAAAATCACGTAAACATTTTAACAATGCAACCTTATTTCTAGCCTAAAACAATTAAAATTGGTCATTTTATTCTGGTTAATAGTATTTTAAATATGTTTTAAATCTTTTGAAGGTTATTCAGAGATTTAAGTGAATATATCGCTTGTTTTCCTAAACTCTGCATCAACAGTAATGATTTGAGTCAATAATAGGACATTGTTTCTGATTGTAAAGCAAAAACGAAAAAATATTTTCAAGTTTAATAGCGACATTTGGACACTTGTCAACAACTTTGGTTTTCTTCCGTAGTTGTTAAGTTTTTGCATTATAATTTGGGATATGTTTGCTTTCGTTTAGAATTCAAAGACCCTTGTTGGAAAATATGCTTAAAATACTTTTTAAAATTTACTTAATATAGATGAAATATTTATAATATTTTTTTTTCTATTTTAAGCATAAAATATTAAGAATTAATATACAGTTCTATATTAAGTATTACTTAAGATAACTCCGATGGTAGATGTTTTCAATGCATACATATACCAAGTATCATAACTCTAGGTCAGACGGTCTGGCCTAAAAAGTATCAACATACATAAGTACACTCATATACAGTCATCAATATTATTGGCAAGGATTCGGCGACTAGCTGGTTCGCATGAATTAATACTTGCTAAAATTTTCAATTAAATATTTTATGTAATTTGATGTTTTAATAATTTCATCAGCAAAATATTTTAAACTTCAATTTTTAAGAGTCATATAGCTCATACTATTAGAGAATTCTTAAGCCATTCTATGTATTATAGTACTAAGTATCTTATTATATTATGTAACGTATTTTCTGTCAGCTCTAACAAATTTTAAAATTGAAATGGAAGCAGAAGTGAATAAATTTCAAATAATATAAAAACATATTTTTACTGAAGCCAAAGACAATTTTTTTTTAAATATGAGTACAAAAAAATATAATCGTTCAGCGTTGAAGGCTTCTGTGCACTACAGAATTTTCTTTTTGTAATTTATGCAAAATCTCAAAGAACTATTCAATAAACAATTCTCTGAAATATCACAAAATTCAGATTTCAGTTTTATCTTCAAAAGGTATGACGTAAATAATAGCATTTTATTTTGTTTCAGTCAATAAATGTACTTTTGAAGAAAAAAAAATTGAAATCTAAATTTTATACAGTCCTTTGGTCCTAAGAAATTTCTTTCAGTGAAATATTCTTAACACTCCAACTTTTAAATAAAAAAAGCATGTCTATCCTCTATAGATATCTGAATATTGTGAAGTTTTGAATATCATTACTTTATGATATCAAAAAATCCATAATTTTAGACTAATCAGACTTAAGGAAACTCCAGACGTTCATTGGCGTACCTTCTTTGGAACGTGATTTTCCTTTACAGAAACGATATTCTAAGACAAGGAAAACACATAATTTCTTTTCTCGTTCGATTTGGCCATTTTCAACAGTGTTCCGGTAATATATTTTGCATCAACAGAAAAAAAAGTAACATTTCGTTTTTATGTCCAAATGATAAAATATCGTTTTAATCATTTATGCGCATAATTATAACTCAGATTTATTCATAGAGTCATAATTCATTTGCTTTATGAAAAGGGAAGAAAGTAAAAATATGTTAATATGGAAATATTAAACGAATTTGATTAGATTCTATAAATAAGCGAAAATGTTTCGGAGAATGATAGGAAAGTTCTAGAAACGAATATTGATTGTAGATCGCGAACTATACTTCTGCATGTTTATTAATGCGTTAATTTTCGAACACATGAAGCCGATTCGATTATTTGATAATTTGTTGAATCAGTTTCGTATCCGAAACGTCATAGATTGGAATAATTTCACGCCGCTTACTTTTGAAATTTCAGACTGTCTAAAAATATTTTAATAACATTTTCTGCAATATTTTGAATCTACAAGATATTGCATATAGAACATTTTAATCCAATATAAATCATTTATTAATAGTTTCAGCATCAACTAGATGATATAAAATTTATAATTTTACTATCGATCTTTTATGGTATATAAACATGGTGTCCACTCTAATCGTAAAAGAACTGATAACTTTTAAGCTGTTGCAGATGAGCATATATTTCTAGTATGAAAAATGGTCTAAATAATATAAAAAAATAATGATCTACGTAGAAACTGCCAAACCGTTTGGAGTTAATTAATTATATATTAGATAAAAGAAAATTTGCTACAAACTCTGAATGCGTTTCAAAATATAATTTTTAAGTATATTTTGATGATAGGAAGAAACACTGGCAGAGATGCATTACAGTCGGAGGAGGTGAAATTGAAAAAGATGCAATAAATTTATGCCTTTAGTTTTATGCTACCATTTCGGATACTTTTTTTGATCACAGTAGTGTGTTAGTGTGTGTGTGTGTGTATGTGTGTGTGTGTGTGTGTGTGTGTGTGTGTGTGTGCGTGCGCGCGCGTGTGTGTGTATTCAATTCTGACAATCAGATGAAGAATTGGTTACTGTACAGTAAATCGACAGTAAAACTATAAATATTATAAAACCTAATTTATGGTAAAAATATATATATATGGAGGACTTTTTAATATCATTTAGACTCCAAATATTCAAGACATCTTTAAATATTCTAAAATCATAGAAGTAAGCGATTTAGAAAAGATGTTGCGAAATTTATTTCCCATACACATGAAATTTGCAAGAAAGAAATATTCATTTTTATAATGATACTGATTGACTTCATAATCTCAAAATAATCCAATAAAATAATCCTTTTATTTCAGGTATTCTTTTAAAGTTGGCTGTTTGATGTATTTTGAAAATTATCCATTTGATACTCAACACTGTGTCTTTTCAATAACTATGAGTAAGTAAATTAATTGAATTTTTTTTTTCTAAAAATACATTTGACTTGATTCACTAGATTAACTTTCCATTCTAAATTTTCAAGTTAAGTATTTTAGATGGGCTTCATAATACTCAGTCATATTCTGATGATGAGTAAGCCATGTAAGTCAATTGCACATTATTTAAACTTCTACATGGTACAAATATTATTGTTTTGGATCTAGTAATCTAAACCATAATATTTTCCTAGATAGATCCCACATAGAAGTGAGATTTTCCACTGAATCAGATTAATTATAATTGAATTCATAAATCCAGGGAACTTCCTATTAAAAAATATTTTAATTCAAATTAGTATTTAATCATTGCATTCCAAGTCCATCACATATTTTTTTTTCTTTTAATCTAAGATCAATGAAATGTTTTTTCGGTCTATTGAAAGCTACGTATTAAATAAAAAATTAATTTAAAAAAATAAATGTCCATTAAATTTATAAGCGGGTTTTTTCAAAATTTCATAAAAAATTATTAAGTTAGAAAACAGACATTTTGCAAATAGATATTTTAGACAAATTTCTATGAAAGATAAACATGAAGAGGAAACATAACTTTTGAATAACTTGATGTAAAGACGTAAATCAGCTTATTAGACATAGAAAAGAATGTTTTATTGAAAGCATCTGCAGAAAAATCAATTAAAAATTAAAGACATTTTTTTCAGCTGTACATTATCAAAAAATGACAATTAAAAAGGTTTAAAAGGAAGACTTTATCATAATATTAAATATATAGAAAATATTTATTTAATAAAAATATAAAATCCCAAAAATTTTTATAAAGGCAGGCAGCATCGATAGAAATACTCGAAATAAATTGAAATATCAATTTCATTTATGATATATATTTTAAATTTTTGTAAATTTTAAGAATTTCCGCTCGTAATTATATTTAATATGACGTAATTTTCTTACTTTTCAATGCATTACACATTTATGATTTTTTTTTTTGGTCTCCAGATTTAAAATATATTCAAAATATTATATTGTCTAAAATAATTATAAAAGGGCGTTTTTTGAAAATATATTTTATTATTGATGTTTTTAAATTTTTAGTCTTCGTTAAATCCCATATTTCATTATAATAAGTACAAAATAATTTTAAAACAATTTTATGTTTTACCGTCCCATAGTTATCATGTTGCACAAAATTAAAAAATGAAATTGTGAATGAAAATAATGTAAGATGTACTTTCGAAGACGATGTAAAAAATAACATTCTAGCTTTCAACAATGCAATTTAGCTGACTAAATTTCAAAAACTTCTAATGGTGACATTTAATTACAATTATTTAAGATAATTTTCATAGTAAAAATTTTAAACAGAGTATCTGCAGCGCCGGAATCGTTGATATAAGGAAGAGATTAAGAAAAAGTGAAAATCACTTTGGCATATATCAGAATACGAATTTCTCTTTCATTGACATCACATTGTGTCGTCGGCTCTGAATAAATCTATCTAAATCCTTCTGGAAACGAGAAGATACCATGGTATGCAGATTCCCAGATTTGGAATAAGACACTGCCCTGTGTGATATCATCGTCTTAGGAGAAAGAAAAGGCACTGCAATGAGAGTTGCAGTTTAAATCGAACACTCGACAAGTTACAGCTATACAATGTGGCAATACAAAATGACAAAATTTTATGAGTAGCCAAATAACGATAATCTACTTCACGTCTATAGTAGTGCACCCTCTAGCTATGCTGATGCTGTTGTTTTGTACAATTTGTAAGAGAAATGATACACAAATTTGAAGAATTGCTGTATATGTCATCGATCTCATCCTGGACTACCTACCTACCTAAAGGTTTTTGCATAAGTACAGCAGACAATAAATGAAGAGAATAATATACCTAATATCTAATAAATACCATAAGCTGCACTATTTTTATTAGGTATTTATGATATGTTGGATTTGCCAAATTTAGAAAAATTGTGTTATTATCTATGCACGTGTTTTCAAAACGAACAACGCGTTTCTATACAACCCTCCATGTGATCCAGCATAATTTCAGATACTGAAAGCGTGTGAAAATCAACAAAGGTTAAATTTTTGTATAATCGTAATGAATGGCTTTCTGATTTTAATGTATTCATTGGATAGATACTGAATATGAATGAAAATTTTAAAAAAATATGTACAGCGATGGGAGAGAGAGAATAAATCCCCATGGTATGAGTTCACTTCCATTACACGAAGCAAAGTAAATTATGAGCTGTGAGCCCTAATAGCATACAATGCCCAACGACAATGTTACAATATCTTTGTGATATTATCTGGCATTCAAAATATTGTACAGCAACGTGAAAATATAGTATATTATATTATGCTTCTTAACATTTGCTTTTTTGAAGAAGTTCTACTGAAAATTTTTGAGCTTGTATTTTAAAGAGTGGTATTTGTAAAACTGCTATGTTGATCAGCAACATTCATTCGCAAATTGCAAAGCAAACTTTTCAATTTGACATCGTGTTTGTGTAAGATAATTCTTCGCCATATGTGAGATCTTCAGTCAAACATTTATATATAATTTGTATCGGCAATATTTGTTGGCTATTTTATATTCCAGTAGCCAATAATTATCTCAGACCTCATTTCAATGAGTGTCTGACTATTGAAGTCCAAAGTGAACATATACAATCCGCATATTGCATTTGATTTGCAAGATGTATGTAGATATTGACATTTAATAAATCTCTCTTTTTATAGAACGTGTTTTCTGCTCCATTCAAGGAATCATCGTGAGTGAATATAATCATGTGGAAAATTTATGAACACAATTAAATGTGTTGATTTTCTGCCACTTTTTTGTGCTATCGTTCATTGTCTCTTTTATCTTTTCCGTATTCTCTTTCTAGTGCAGAGGATTGGTATGAGCGGGGATAGCAGCTGGGACCTTGTGGTTCGCTGCCCAGTAACATGACCACAATGCAAAAGCAATCGCTCGGGTAGAGTAGTTGTTAACTGTCTTATAAGCTATCTACAAGTAATTAAAAATGTAAAAGTTTGAAAATTGTTAAAATACTATATTGCTTTGGAATACATTTGTGAGAAATTTCAAAGTCCTAGTAAATCAAAAAGTAAGTAAAAAAGTGGTTATAAAATACTACCGTTAAATGGGTTTAGTTAAATAAAATATATGGTAATAACAGGTAATGAAAAGAATGGTAAAAAAAAGAAAAAAAGAAATCTTTAACTATGACTTTAAAATAAAATTCAAAGTATATTGTTCAAAATTAAAAAAAAAACTTTTGTAACAAAACAATTTTTAGCGGAATACGTATTTTTAATTAATTCCATGTCATGTTCGTATATAACTTTTGATAATAAATTCATTTTGTTCTCTATTCTTCAGTTTTTTATGGTCTAACAGAGTTTAAAAAATGCTCTGGTATTTTACAAGCATTTAAAAGCAAATTTATAGTAACTTATAGTTCATTCATATAGCTACCAAAATAATAACTATCATAGTCAGACATTTCTTTTAGTGTCATCCACAGACAAAGAAGTGCACCCTCAATGGGACGAAGAGAATGAAGGCTTTACACTTTTCAAAAATATTCAACCTCTGCAGTTCCAACTGACGAAACCAGTGACATATACAAAAGTAAATGGTTATAATGGAGGTAAATATTCAATGAAATTTTAAGAATATTTCTAGATACTTATACAACATATATTCATTATGCTGAATTTTTAAGAATTACTAAACATTATTTATTTGTAATTTTTTCATTGTAATCAGAAGAGAGTGACTCTATACAAATTGAAAAATAGAATATAAACATACATGTATAGCTATCTAAAATGCTTTAATCAAAGGATTATTGTTGTACGTGTTTATATTTTTCTTTTTAGAAAAGTTAAATTTAAAATAAGAAACATATTAGATAATAAGACTACACATACCTAGAAAGCCTAGCTTCATTCGACAGCTTTTTTTTTTTTTTTTTTTTTTGTAAAATCGTAAACAAAATCCTATCCTGTGTCTCGTTTAAAGTTATAAACGAAATCTAATTGAATTGCAAACGCAGGATTGAACACGAGAATATGAAGCTCTAACCTCTACTCCATCTCTAATACGTTTATGCAACTCATGTATACCACTTGTCAATATTTAGTAATAAAAAGTTTTGTGTGCGTTATAAAATCGTACATTTTTTTGTGCGTTTTCAGGTATTACAATTGAATTTTCTTTTTCATAAAACGCTTATGTTTAGTTTCATACACAGCATGACGTTTGTAATCTCCAAAAATACAAGCCACAACTTACTTTAATGTCTACAAAAACAATTCTTTCTTAATCAATTATTACCTACAGTACCCATCAGTTTCAATTTAAGATGATAATAAAATAAGAAATAGATATAAAATTGAAATTTCAATCTGCTATTATTTTCAAAAATATCTAGAAAATAGGCTTTTGGACCTTTTACAATATATATTTGTCAAACTTAATAAAAATCTAATGATTACCAAGCTACTTACTAAGCTTTTTTATTATTAAGTATAAAATTTTTATAATACAAATGTGCATCTTCACGTTGCAAAGAAATAAAAAATATTTTTTTTACAATCCTATAACAATTAAGAGAAAATAAATAATTACGTGATTTTTTTCAGCCAACTTTACATATCTCTATTTGAAAATCAGTTTAATACGAAGACTCACAGGGAGCATCATCAACATCTTCGCTCCATCCACTTTGATTGTGGCCGTCAGTTGGGTGACGTTTTGGATTCGAGTAGAGGCCGCCCCTGCGAGAGTCGCCCTCAGCATCACTTCTCTTCTTACTCTGTGCACACAGGTAAATATTTCCCTTTTATTGCACAAAGATAATCTTTTGGAATTTCATAATGAGCTTATGGTTTAATATCTTAGAAAGGGGAGGAAAGATATAGCTACCACCTTATTAGGACAAAAATTGTTCTCAAACGTCCATATTATACCCAGGAATATTTGAATGCTTCAGATTGTACTATTTGGGTATTCATTAATCAGATAACGGTATTTTGTTTAAAAACAGACTAGAGGAGTAATTTATTGATGTAAATAATTTAACTCGCCCTCCAAAAGTATTTTTATTGTTTCAATATAATTTGCTACAACTGGACTGAAATAAAAATTTAAACCTGGCGTCATTATTTTTCAGGTGTTTTCAATTTTAAGATCCTTGACTGTTACGATAATCATTCTGCTCTTTTCGATTCACAGATATGCTCCACGAAGCGCAGTATAATTCGCACAGAATATTGCGTAAATTTTCTCATACAGCGTTCTATAATATTTGCGTGCATTTGTCAATTTCCGTGTACTAGTATTGTGTATAAACCACTTTTTTTAAAAATAAAATTGGATGAGTAAGGGAAAATATATTATCATGACTATTTATTCACTTAATCGGTAACGAATGGGGAGTGGAAAAATAAAATCATGCACAGGGCACCGTTTATCTTCGCCTTGCTATTATTTTGACCTTCTTTAAAAGAATAATATAAGTTTCTTATTTGAAATTATTCGATCAACGAAGTTATAAATGACGAGAATATATCTTAAATTTACAATGATTTAAAAATTATTAAAAATCATTTTGATATTTGGTTGATAAGTAGTATAAAATGAATTTGCAATCAAAATTACCAAAATTTCAATCAAATTCATGTAAGTGAAACCACATCAGGAATTTATTCTCAGAGCCATCGAACAGACTGCACTGAACATAATGAAACCGAGGACAATTTAAAGTGAATGAAGCAATTTTTATACAATCATTCCTTATAACAGCGTTTCTCAACCTTTTAGTATTCACGGCCCAGTTTTCAATCATAATTTTCAACGCGCCTCCCCCCCCCCCTTACAATAAAATTATACAACAATAATGTATATTGAGTATTGTGGATCCTGTTTTTAAATTATTTTTAACTAACTGCCAAAACAAGAATAAAAGCGAACCAACGTTGGCGAGAAACCACATCTTGCATTTTGAACAAGAGGACGGTAAACAGATGAAGCGAATGAAAACGGGGAAAATTTAAATATTATATTTGAAATGAAAGCCAAACAGGGGGATAACGTTAAAAGAATATGAAAGTAGAAAAATTCTTAAAGAAAGTTAACCTACACGGAGTGAGCTAAATTTAGAAACTGGGAATACATTTTTTCGAATAAAATAATAAAAGAAATAAAACAGAAGCATGATTAAACAAAAATGAAAAAAATAAGCAATGTTTGTGGAAGGTAATCCACACGACCGATGCCGTCTCGAGCATGATCGGATTAAATGTTTTCTCATAGGAAGGAAAATGTTCGATAACGCAAGTTTCAATTCCAGCCAGTCTCATTCGAGTCGATTCTTTTATCGAATATATCGTGAATGTGTATGTTATATATGTTTTCGTGTTAATTGCAATTCGCCATATTAAATATTCACGGCAACAGATTTATGCAGACTCATGGATAAATTTTTAAGCGGAAGTAAGCAAGCATTAGACGATAGTCAAACATCAACAAGTACACAAACGAGCGTGGTTCCGAAAATAAAATCGAGAAAATATTCAAGAATACTTAAATTTTGAGTTTACTAAAAAATATGAAGAAGAAAGGCCCCTGTGTATCATTTGCTGAAAAATGTTGGTCGCAGACAGCATGAAACCTAATAAACTTAAACGACATTTGGAAACGCTTCATAGTGAGTACGTAAACAAACCCAGAGAATTCTTCGAATTAAAATTAAAATCATATGAAAAGCAAAAATTATTTTTTAAAGAAACTTTGTCTGTGAATAAAAAAGCTTTAATTGCATCTTTCAAAGTTCATATAAAAAGGCCAGATGTAAAAAACCTCACATCATTGGTGAATTATTTTGCCAGCAGCATTTGAGATTGTAGAAACTATGTTTGAAGATAATTTTTCAAAACAATTGCAGTCCATACCTTTTTCAAAGGATACTGTTGCTCGTCGAATTGGCGATATAGCTGAAGATGTACAGTGTCAGCTTTTCTCGAAGTTGTGTGGCAAATTGTTTTTAATACAGCTTGATGAAGCAACAGATAGTAATAAAGATGCTCATTTAATTTACTATGTTCGGATTTGTGATAATATGTTAGTAGTAGAAGAACTACTTTTCTGCAAAATAATAGAACTCAAAACAACAGCGCTCGCATTATTTGCTATTTTAAACGATTTTTTGAACGAGGCAAACATAGAATGGAAAAATTGCGTCGGAATATGCACCGATGGTGCTCTTTCAATGTCCGGAAGATTCCGAGGTATACAAGCACTTGTAAAACAAAAATCGCGTCAGTGCACACATTGCATGATCCACAGAGAAGCTTTGGCTTCGAAAGAAATGAGTCTTGGTCTGAATATTGTGTTAACTACTGTTGTAACCGTAGTAAATTATATAAAAATGAGACCCCTGAAATCGAGAATCTTTTCCGTACTTTATAAAGGCATGAGTTCAGTACATTCAGCTTTACTATTTCATTGCGAGGCAAGATGGTCATCATGTGGGAAATTTTTGCAAAGTGTTTATGAATTAAGAGTAGAAAGCGCCATTTTTCTAGAAGAAGAAAACAGACCGGAGGCCGAGAATTTTCGCGATGGTTCATTTGTGATGAAATTGAGGTACTTGGTTGACATATTTGAGAAATTAAATAACTTGGACCCTCATCTCCAAGGAGCAAATACACATATGTTGGATACGAGTGATAAAGTTAATGCTTTTTGTAGAAAATTGGAATTGTGGAGCAGAAATTTAAAGCAAAAAACCTAACAATGTTTGCAAATGTGGATGATTGTACTCAAACTTACAAGGCTGAAGAAGAACATGTAAAAGTTGTTTTTGTAACCATTTAAAATCATTTTTCCATGCTGGCAAAGAATTTTAAAAAGTATTTTCATGTTGACGATAAACTGGTAGCAAGTTACGAGTGGGTTAGGGATCCATTTCATAACACTCCCGAAGGACTCTCAATTCATGAGGAAGAAAAATTCATAGACTTCAAGACAAGTCGCGAAACTAAAAGACAATTTAGTAATAAATCACTATTTGAATTTTGGGCAGGAGGAAGGATAATTTTTCTGCACTAAAAACAAGGGCATTTCACATTCTATTACCATTCAACATCCTACCTTTGTGAAACTGGATTTTCTTCTGTGGCTTCTTTGAAGACAAAATATAGAAACAGAACTGAGAGTGGCTTTTTCTAATACTAATCCTTCCTTCCTTCGAAAAACTTTGCTCTGCAAAACAGACCCAAGGAAGTTGCTAATAATTATTAAATTTGTTTTTAATTTAGTATGCTTTGATTAAGTAAGTTTTGATTTAGTAAGTTGTTTTACTTTAATAAGTTATTAAATATGTTGAAGTGTAATTTGTTTTCTATGCGTATGTGTGCTTTGCTTTCAGTCAGTTAATCAATTTTTTAAAATAATATTTTCCCTTGGATATTCTCGCGCCCCCCCTTTGGTGTGCTAGCGCCCCCTAGGGAGGCGCGCCCCACAGGTTGAGAATCGATGCCTTATAAATTTTAAGAAACCATTTTTTTTTTCAATTGTTACTCTGTGCAAATAAATCTATTAGAACAATACGTGACTGAAAAATACTTCAAATCTCTAAATGAAACAATCACAAGGATGACTTCAAGTATTCTAGGGGACTATGCTATTAGAACAAAGTACTCAATAATATTATTGTAATATATTCAGGTTATTATACGGCATTTTGAATATTATGGAGATTTCAAACATTATCTTGTGTTAATAGAGAACACATTAGATGGATGGCAGATAAATAAAAGTTGGAAATTTCAATTTAATTCTTCTGAAAATATTGTCAGGCTTATGGACCATTTGCATACTGAATCAAGTTTTATATGTATCAGTTGTGTACATATATATGTATCAATCAGAATGTATCAGTTATATCAGTTATGAGAATCTGACTATAAAATGTTGAAAATCACGGCTGAACACTGTGCAATGCAGAACACATCTTCGAAACTTTGCTTTGTAGTGGAGGGTAGAGTTAACTACCAGATAATGTGTGTTGTTTATTGCAATACAGTATTAGAAAGGCCATTCCTTCAAATCAAAGTACAAAAAATTTAGTAATCTGATTGAAAAATACTAATATTATTCTAAATTTTTCCAAAGAAATATCTTTATTATATAAAAACTACATTTTATGATGTTTTGTAACATTTATCACTATGAAATCTATATATCTATTTATATATATATATTATAAATCTATATATCTATCACGACGAGAATGTTGAAAAACTTTCATAATGTGTGATTAAAAATTATTTTAAAATGTAATTATTTTTTATGATGAAAAATTACTTTTCTTCATAGGTTCAACAAAATAAATCTCAACTTCCGACGTTGAGTTACATAACAGCCGTAGACATCTGGCTTTTCGTGTGCATTTTGATGGTCTTCAGTACTCTGATAGAATTTGCTTTTTGTTATAATTCTTATTCGCAACAAAAGGTGAATACTTGTACGCACATTTAACAAAATCTTCTTTTCTGTACTTTTAGAAAAAACAAATATGAATAAATATATTATTTTCTCATTACAAAACATAAGTAATCCAAATTCAACATAGCTTCGTTATTTATTAGAAGAAAGAGTTGCCAGTATAAAAAGACCATTGAGGAAAGATGTCTAAAAATTATAAAAAGTGAATATGCGTGCTAGAGAATTTTGTATGTAATTCTGTTTAAAAAAATCTTAAATAAGTTTTATGGCAATACTTTTAATTGTTGTAATAAAAATCAACCCGATTTCGTTATTTTAAATCGCATATTTCATGCTATCAAAAAAATAACATTAAGAATTTTCTTCAGTTTTGGTATGTATATTTAAAAATGGGTTATCTTATCAGTGAAGTTAATTTCATTACTATATTATTTTACTTCTTATTTTTCTAAATTGTTACACTCAATCCTAAAAGGTTACCTTTTTTGCTTTTTCGTATACGAAGAATACAAAGAGAAAGTATTATAATCGCCAAAAAATTCGAATTTGAAATTCTGGCGAATTACCATGCTTCAGATCTTTCCGAATCTGGGAAATACATCTTTGGAATTATGTCTGGAATTTGGAATTATGGAAAAAACTTTGGGCTAGACGGATGAAATTTAGTATATGGACTTTACACAAATTGTTTAGATTTCTATCAAATTTTGAATGAAATCCATTCAGAGGAAATCGGCTGTCCGAATGCAAGTTAACATAATAACTAGAAAATGAATATAACTATCCAAATGAATTTTGGTGCGTTCAAAAATGTAAATAAATATTAAATTTAGAATTAAATAAATCAAGGGTTGATCACCTGTCAGTCTGTACTTTTGCAAGCATACAAACACTATAATTCATAAATTCAATGATTTAAATCAGTGAAATTTGATAAATCATCATTCGACTATAATTGTTATTTGCACCAAATTTTGGTTTCAATTGGTCGGTAAATAAGGTATTCAAAATGCATATCCAGCATTTTGATAGTTGTGCATTAACTACACATTAGAAATTAATCGCCAAAGAATGCACGCTAATAGATTATTCAGAATTATTGTTCTCCCCAAATTGCATGCGGTTAAAAATACAAATTACCGGATTTTTCCACTGTACTACGAAGAACACAGTTCTTCTATGTTGAAATTTGAAAAAAAAAAAAAAAGGCTGAACACTCATGGAGTTCACACATGGCTCATATGAATATTTCAAAATTTATGTGGTTTGGAAAGACAGATAACACATTAAAGAATATGCGAAAAAGTTTCAGGAAAATCACTCGAGCTGTTTCTTGTAATAAAATACAACTCATTGCTTTTCCAATTTTTTCGCTCCATTGTATCTCTTTTTTTTTTTCATTACTTGAAACTGTTATAATACTCTACGTAAGTTATATATAAATTTTTTTTCATGGCTTGTTTTGTAAATTTCAGATAAAAGTTGAACAACCTTCATCTGAAGAAAATAATGAAATGAAGAAGTCCCGAGTGAACACCTGGGCTGATGATTCAGAATTTACTGAAATAGTAACAGAGAAGAATGTGAACGAACCACCGAAACTCGCAGAAAAGACATGTCCTTATTGTACTTTCCCTCACAACGGAGCAAAAATGGATGTTTTCTGTAGAAAATTATTTCCCTCACTCTTTATCATCTTTTCTGTTATTTACTGGATATATTTCTTAAGGATATACAACTCTTAGCAAAGTTAAAACATAAATTTGGGGATCTTTTTTTCTATAGATGAAGTGTTTGTTTGCTCGTGTTATTACATACAAACACCGATGATTAAGAATGCTAGTTTCCGCAGAATTCTAAATTAATCTGATTTGCAAATGATGGAAAATACCGTTTGTTGGAAATATTCTTGTGCCTATAATTTAGGGATAGTGATGGTTTATACGAATGGAGCCAAAATATGATTCTTTATATCTTCATATAGTATTTAAAATAAGTCTATGTGTTAAAATAGTTTAGATATGTCTTAAAATAGTTTAATACAAAGAAAGTATAGCACAAGAATATGAACTAAGTAAGCATTATACATGATTAAGGAACCCAATAAAATAAAAAAGTGCTCCTTAGAACCCAAGAAAAAAACATGCCTCGTGTAGAAAACCTACCTAATACAGTTTCCATGCAAGTTAAGTCAGCGCATGACTGTTGCGTGCGGCAAGACAATATATACCATGTCTGAACTTGTTGAGCAACAGATTATACAATTGTTCTTATAATATGTTTTCCATTTTGATATCAGTACTCATTGACATTCTAGAGCTTAATGGTAGATCACATATTGCATTTAACTGTGTACGCCATTAAGAGAACATTGCATAATTACCAGAAAACTCCCATGAATTCTTAAACGAGCTCAAATCAGGAGAGAAAACAATTCACCCAAGCAGGGAGGGGGAGAAATAACCTCTGCTTGAGAGACGATAGCTGGAAGACGAGAGCGAACATTGTCAACCATAAATAAATTGCACTTTTTGAACCTTTGAACCGGCTGCTACAAAAATAAATTCCTGTGAATATGATATGTCATGATTCCTTACTTGATATGGAATCCCCCGGGAGGACACCTCGGTTGAGGATGAGATGCTTCCGGCATGGTGGTTGGATCTCGCCACCCTGGAGGGTACACTAATAGGTGGAGATCTGGCTCCTCCCATCGATGACGGGACGTACTTCCTTCGGGAGGGTTGTACCGTGGCCGGTGACGGCCCTTAGGACTCAACCACAGTTCCCGCCAATGTTGCTGTTACGGCGGTCCGGTCATTCAGTTTTATGGTTTAAATCCGTGTGCCTTCGGGCGGGTCGGAGAGTTAGATGGTTGACTTACTTGATATGGAGATTCCTTTGTGAATCAGGAATATCCCTACTCAAAATCAGCCGTCCAGTGTCATCCTAGCAGTAGTGTTCAATTGATATTTTCTTAAATGTAATACCGCTTTCTATATAAATACATTTTTTGTTTTCTTTTAAGAGTAGTAAAAAGTGCTATATCTCACTTGGTAAACATTTTTTGTTTATCACGTAGTCTTTTTTTTTTTCCTGTTGTTTGGTAAGTTTATTAGATATATTATAAATTGCAGTATTTGAACTAGTATCTCAAACTGAAATTTTATAAAATTCACATTATTTCATCACCAATTTAGAAATGAATACTTTCTAAACCATTATCCCCTATTATATTCGGGAAAAAAACTTGCATGACTGGATACGGAAAGAAATAACTGCATGTGTAGGCAATGGCAATATGCTAACAACTATTTTTTCAATATCTTAAATTAACTTTTCTTTTCAAAATATTGTTCAATTTTGTTCAGTAATTACAATGTTCAATAATTTCTTTAAATTACCGTTGTTTCACTTTGAAATACACATCACTCCAGATTATTTTCGAATTATATAGAATCGCAAATATAATGCCTAAAATGAACGATACAAATCGAAAGTGTTATGTAATTTTGAGCAATTTGTATTTATGGTAAAAGACATACACATATAATTATGATATATTAAATAATGTATTTCTGTAGTTAATATGTTAATTTACTTTCTACAAAAAAAACCCCTCCAAAGTATCTTTTTTGACTTTTGTGTTAAAACACCTCTTTCTTCTCTGTGTGTTTTTAATGGCATTTTGTAATAACAACAATGGATATTCAACCGTTTACCCCGACAAAAACTATTTGAAACAAAGAAAATTTGAAATCTTTCATTTTATCAACTGTATTGAATTCTTACTTCATATTATAGAACGAAATGGCTAATCACCAAAGTTACCAATTTCAAATAAATCTCTGAAAATAATCTTATGATGTAAATAAGTTATGAATAAATACATCAAATACATGTATAGGGCGATAATAAAATTATTCCCAGATTACAAAAAATTATTCTAAAAAACTTTTATAATTTTATACATGGTTATTTCGATTTATTCTATAGGGGGTTATCAATATTTTAATAAAGCCCCTTACGTTAGTAATTTTCATTATGATTATTCTTGGTAGCTAGAAGAAAGTCAAAGTGGTATTCTAATTCTCATCAAGCACTGTCCACCATTTCGGCTGTCACACTAAACACATTATCTATAATCCTAATTTTGACAGTATCAGTATTTTCAAGTTCAGAGTATCTTAAATACTCTGTAATTTATGCAAAATCAAAAGTGGCAATGAATAGTAATTGCCGATTTTAATTCATGGAACAAAACACACTGAATTTGTTTCTCTTCGCTGCTCCATTTGATAACAATCTAATATACGATATTTCTGTATTAATTATATGTTAGATTAAAAAAATTTTTAAGAACATGGCAATTGCATAGTAAAAATTTTACAATATTATATTCATTGGTTCTTCCATAATATATTTTGCAATCAGGTAAAGATTTTATGATTCCCTAGTATTATTATTTCAAAACAACATTATAAACCTTTTTAGTTATTGTGTTGTTTTATTTTAGTTGCAATCAGAGCCATATCAAGGAAGGGGGCGACAGATGGATTCCAGCAGCTCTTGAACTGTCTTGTGTTTTTTCAAATAAATAAATGAATTAAAAATAAAACTATATTTTTCTATATTCAAATTCTACAGCAGGTATGTCGTAGTGCTGACGGCAAAATTTCTACATTGAAGCCTTGTTCAAATAACATATTCTCTCTTTACTTTAAAAACCGACCGGAGTGGTCTCTCTCAAACTTTCTCGCATTCTTTCCAAAAGAAATTTTATCCCTCTTCCGCATAAAATGGGGACCTTGGGTAAGGTCACGAGTACCTTGCATGAGACTAGTGAACGGTGGTTATGAAACATAGATTTTTGATATGAATCCAGCATTTTTATCGAATCTATCGGGAGAATATGTATTTTAAATGTCTTTTTTTGACACCAAATTTCGGCATAAAACGACAGTTTTAGTCATAACATATCGAATTTCATAGATTTAATTCATTCCGTTTATGGGTTATTGAGTTCAATACAGACGACAAACGGTTAGCCGTTTAACGGATTTGGTTTAAAATTTGATAAGTATCTATATTTTAGATGCTAAACCTATGTACCAAATTAAATCTACCTATCTTTTTCGTTTTGTAATTACCGAGTTCACTTATACAACTACAAGTAAACTTGGTTACTAGTTCATTAAAACTTGTATTTAGATTTTTAACTAAACAGACAGGCTTCCTATGAAAAGATTTCATTCAAAATTTGATAGAAATCTGCAAATTCGGTTGTAATTCTATATAGCAAATTACAGTCTTTTTGAGCTATCATGTTCACAGACAGCTGGATTTAATGCCAAAAATGTGTTTTTCTGTCTCAAGGTTTATACATAACTAAGAACTTGAATTGAGGTCTGAAACGGAGATTCATCATGTTGATTTTTTTGACTTTTACAATATTTCCTCTTTTCTTCGTATACGAGAAAGTAAAAATGGAAGAGAAACTAACCAAATAAAATGCAGGAGAAAATAGGTTTTAACGAAGACACGAAAAAAAAAAGTCGGATCATAAATAATTTTAAAAGTGGTATTCAGCAAACTTATAAGATACGAAAAAAGAAAGAAAAAGAATATAAATTTCTATGATCCTCATGTTTATCCAATGAAAGGGATAAATTTTGAATAGTCAGTTGTCTATTTCCGGTGTTATTATAGCGATATTTCTTTTTCGCTAGAATCAGCGTAACCATTATTCAGGAGATTTTGCTTTTCTTTAGGTCCTCTTGTCATTCAAGGGGGATACTCCTTTCAATATAATCAGTTTAATTAGTGAAACTAATATTGCAACTTTTTTCTAAATCAGGAAAATTCTAATTGAAATTAAATTTTTCATAGAAAATTCTTTAATTACTTTTTGTTCTGATTCCTCCAATTGTAATCTATGAAAATCCTAAGGGGAAAGATCATTTTTTGTTTTAAAATGCATTGTTTGCGAAATAATAGAAATGAATTGTCGTTCTTAGTAATTCAGAATGACGTCGTACATGAATGAGATTATTTAATAATATAGACATGATCATACAGTACTTACGTAATGAAAGAATAGCAGATTTAGCCTGGTTAAAAACAATCAGAATATATGTTAACTTTCTTAATCAGAATCAATCAAACTTTCTTAATCAGAATATATGTTAATAAAATTTAAAGTACCAATTTATTTCATGATATACTTTTATTTATTTATATTGGAATACATTGTTTTCTTTAGTAATACACAATGCAATTTCATTATAAATAAGAGAAAAAAGTTGTCAATTGAGTTTCCAAAATAGATAACAAATGTGTTCTTTTACTGGCTTAGAAAAGGAGAAAAATATCCTGATATTCTTAAATCTATGGATAAGTACTCATTTTTAAGCTATATATTTAAGATTTCGATTAGAGGTCATCTAAAATTCTAGGAAATTTTGTGAAAAATTAAAATACTTCAGAAAGTGGCAATTACCTTTGATTTGGCGAAAAGGAGTGTAAATAGTTAATTTATAAAATTTTATAAGCCAAATAGCCATGCAAATAAATTTGTAAAAAATAAATATTTTCTGAAATATAAAACATTATCACTTTGCCAAGTATAATTTGTCAGGTTCCTCTTCGTTTCATTACGTTCACTTTATTATTACAATATTTATACACACCACCACCTGCTTAAAAAAATCGGGAAGAAACATGAATGCTCTACAGCCATGCGCCAAAATGAAGAAAAACATATGCATTTCCACAAAGATTCCCAAAAATAAAAATAATAACCTAAAATAAATATAAATGTATTATAGTGTGTCAGTAAAATGATCAATTTATTAAAGGAAGGACCGTATAACATAAAATGCATTATTTAAGCCTTAAAACCGTCACATTAAAAACTAATAAGAACAAGTCCATTAAAAAAATGACTTTCCACTATACCGTTCAATTTTTATTAGAGTTTCTTTTCAAAAAACAGACAAGCAGCGTTCAATAGAAAGCGCGCTTGTTCCTTATGTATTTGGAATTTTTTAAATCTAAGCTGCAAAAAGTCAATATACGAATTTTCTAATGCAGTTCTTCGATGAGAATGTAATTTCACACTAATAAGAATTGCATTTAGTACTTTTATTTTCACATATTTAGAAGGAAAGCACTATAATACAAAAGCTACACCAAGATTTCCGCCACATTTTAGCACAAAAGCACATTTTGTGATCATGTGCTTTCGGTCACGAAAAGCACATTTTGTGATCACGATGCTTCAAAAACATAACGACACTGGAAGGCAGGAAATTTTGGCATGTAATTTTACCACTAAAATTGTAGAATCAAATTTCAAACGAAATGGATCAATAGGAAGTTGTGGTGAATAGCATATAAGCCAGTTAACAACTCCTCCACCCGAGTGATCGTTTTGGTAAAATAGTTTAGCTACTGGACTGCTAACCACAAGGTCCCAGGTTCTATCCCTCACGCATCGCATACCGCTAAATTGGTGACCTCGGACGATGAACCTACAACTTTCGTACAGCTGTTGTGGCGCCACCTATCCCAACCAAAGTCGTCAGACTCACGTGACGCAGCAACCTAAAGCTGTTAGACACACTTGACGCATCAGCACTCAACAGTCATATCGTTCGTCTCACCTCCGACTCTGGAGGGAGAGTATGTGATGAATAGCATATAAGCCTGTTAACAACTCTTCTACCCGAACGATCGTTTAGGTAAGTTACTGGACTGCTAACCACAAGGTCCCAGATTCTGTCCTTATCGCATCTCTTATCGCTAAAAAGTCTTCCTCTCTACCTGCCCCTGAGCATAGTTGCACGAAAACTTGAAAAAGTTATGTGATCTCGTGAATATAATAACTAGAGTAATTTTGATTGGATTTTGACTGGCTTGGAATATGTTGTTATAAAAGTAAAACTTTTGAACGAGTTCGTAAATGGCCGCCCCATCTAGGTCAAAGGGAGTAGAAATAGCGGTGGGTTGAACTTTTTATTTCGCTATAACTTTCTAAATATTGAAAACAGAAAAATAAAACAAATTAGCCAATTTAGCGCCTCATTAAGGCGAACAACTTTTGTGTTTAAAGTTTTTCTATAACTGCATTATCTTAGAAGTTAGGGGCTGAAAAGTTATTTTCATGCCCTAATTTTGACTGTTTCTAACATCAACAATTTATGTTGCCAGATGGTAACTCAGCTGTAAAGTAATCTACCTTTGCCATCCAGGGGAATTTTTTTCATTGTACTTTAAAGCAGAAAATCAGCTAAACTGTTTTATAACCTATATTAACAGTTCAGACAAGGGCAGAACGCATTTTCTCTCTCGCTGATTCTAAATGCAATAGCAGTAAAACCACAGAATTTCTAAAAATTCATTACGGTAATTTGGCACATACCAAAAAATACCGTCCCCTTTTCCTGTTCCCCGAAAAATTCCATTATAATATATAAATTTAAAGTATATTATAGCATTTTTTTAATCTGTAAGCATATAGAAACAATAGAAAAGGAAAATATGAAAATACGTTTTTAATAATACAACTATTAAAATTAATCATGAATCCGATAAGGGATTGTGGAATATCACTTGAAAAAATCTGACAAAAAAAATCGATATTTTTTTCTTGGTCAGATCAGAAATGTATTAAAGAAACACCAAGAAAGTTTTTGATTTAAATAACAGTTGCTAATGTAAACACAATTTTGAAAACTGTTTTTTAAATGCATATTTTCATCAAATATCCATTTCTAGTACAAACTCAATTAATTTTGCATAAAATGTTATCATTATTTTAAAAGTGTGTTCATAAAAGATGATATTAGTATTATTTTTAAAAATAAAATATTTTGCGAAGCATAATTTCTATTTTGTAATTTTACAATTAGGAATTCAGTACAAAAAAATTTGTAACCTTTATTTTCATAATTTCGAATGAAATCTAATGGCAAAAAAAGAAAAGAAAAAAGAACCAAATACATGTTTTAGAAAATGAAATATTCATTAAAATTTAAGATGATATTTCTTATTCCATAAATAAACACAAAATATTCCTATGAACAAAAAATATTCCGAAATATTCCGAACAAAAAAAAAATTCCTATGAGCTTGTAGTGAATAGCTTATAAGTCAGTTACCAGCTACGCTACACGAGCAACTGCTTTTGTATTGTGGCCATATTACTCGGCTGCGAACCATAAGGTCCCAGGTTCTATCCTCGCTCGTAACAATCTTCCACAAGCTCATTTGTTTAAAAACATATGTGTTCTGTAAAATTAATGATGCTAAATTAAAGTGAAATTACAGTTCTCCAAATCATTAAGCAAAAACCGAGCAATAATACATTTGTTTTAGAACATTTAAGAAGAATGTAGCCGTAGCATTGAACTTTAAGTGGAATATTACTATGTATGTATATATAGGTATATATGGGTTTGCATTTAAATACGTAGATAAATATGTTTAATAAAGGTAGGTAAGTATATGTAGATAAATACGTTTATTTTACAAAAGTTAAAATGGAAATTAAAGGAAAAAAATGTTCTTGAAATCCATAAGCAAAATCCAAATGACTTAACTATAATATGAAAGAAGATTTATAAAAATAAATGCCAAACGATAAAATAAAAGTATAAAAAAGTTTCGTGAAATAAATAATGCGGATCTTCGAACTAGGCTTAACAAGAAATGTAGCGTGATATTCCAGAACTTTTCAGGTAAAAGATATGAACAAAGTTCTAGAATTAAATCTAATCGAAATGCTTATATAAAGATATAATGATAATGCTTGTATTTCTGGAATGATGATCTTATGCTTTACAGTTAATATTTTGTTTAGCTTCCATAAAAAAAATGAAAACTAAACAGATATTTTGCTTCACGTGTCACGCAAATAAACGGGAAATACAATATTGGAATAACAATACTTATTGATTAAAAGCTATTTTTGCTCAAATAATTATACACACAATGAATTTTTTAGGAATCAATTTTTACCTAACATGCTTAGCTCAAAACTTCCTGCGTCTTTGTGAACAATAGGAACAATTTGAAGATCAATCAATTTACTTTATATGCATCCATTTTTATGAAAGAAAACAAATAACATATCATCTCCATACTATTTCATTCATATTTCTTAATGAGAATGAGTTGTATTATTTATTTTGGTGAGAATTGCACTTACTGTTGATTTGATGTGGAATCTATTAATATTTTTATATAAATGCATTTCCATGGTGAAAAATAATCATCCTTTTGTTTTGGATAAGTTACGTGACGGACAACTAAGACTTGCGCTGCAGTCATTTCGTATCTAGAATCATTATGAAAAATAGCGGTTTAGACAATTTGATGCCACAGATTTTTTTAATATCCGTTTTTTCCATTTTATCGTCTGCCGCTTATCAGTAAGTTAAAAATTTTCATTTATAAATTTTTTATTACAAATATTATTTTAACCTAATGCATTTTTAACAAAATATAAAATTTAGAGTTAGTACGGGAAAAAAATTGCCCTGATTTACATTATATCGGGAAAAAAATGATCAAAGTGAGACAAAGTTAAATAAATTTAGACAGAAAATAAGATACCAAATTTTCTCACGGAAATTTTTAATTCTTACAAAAGCAATTTTCAAAATTTTTAAGAAAAAAAAATACTTGCTCTAAAAGATTCTATTACAATTTTCTAAATAATTACTTGAAAATAATATTAAGCCGATTTTACTTTACTTATCTCTAATTAATGTGCTTACTTATGCGATGCATTATGCTTTCAGATGAATCTTCATAAATAATGAGTCACAAATCTATACTTATATAAAGCTCAATGTGTGTGTGTGTGTTGGCGCTCTGCAGGCCAGACCGTTTGAACTACAGCTACCAAATTTGGTACATGTATACCTTGTAGGTCGGGAATGTGCACCTGGGGTCCCTTTTTTGAATTTTTAATTAGAATTTTAATTATTAATTAAAAACTAACTTTCCCGCCAAAAAAAATCTTTTCATTTTCCCCACCGCCAAATGAATAAGGCTTCCGTTTTTTTTCCCACGCTAATGAGACTAGGCTTAACATTTTTCGGCCGATAATTTCAAACGATTCTGCTTATTTTCTTAATGTTTGATGCATTTAAAGTAAAACATTGCTAATTAACCGATCTTTCAGATTCATTCTGAAGTACTTTTGAATTAAATTAAAGCAGAATAAAGGAAAATTAAAAATTTCTAATCTGCATAGCGTTACCCCAACGGGAGTAGAAAAATTCACACATTTGCGTTATCGTAACTGACGATGAAAATTCACATATGCGCATTGTGTTCTGATTGTTGACAACTATTATCAACGGATGAGACTTGATTTAAATTATTTTTAGGTTCGTTGTATGCTTTTGTAATTAAATTGTATTTATGTTAGTTATATATTTTTGTATATGCTTATAGTTTTAAGTGCATCGTTTTTTAAGTAGTTTTTTTAACCTGTTTTCGACCGATTATTTTAAAAGATTCGTTTTATTTTCTTAGTGTTTGATGCATTTAAAATTAAACATTGTTAATTTATCGATCTGCTCATGATGAATCTGAGAAGATTTTGTTGACAAATTCTTGAGATATTACATAAATTAAGAAAGATATTCTTCAGTGTCCATAAAGTTTAAACGCTCTGTGACTCTGTTTTCAGTAATCATATTATAAAAAAATGCTTTATTTGCGTAAAAAATATTATTATATTAATTGCAGATTAATCCTTTCCACTTTAATTTAAGGCATAAATTCCACGGGAGCTAACAGAAAATTAGAGAGATACATATTACGTTATGACTGAAGGTCTTTATAATATTATGAATGAATTAAATGACTATCAAAATTTGAAGTTTTAAAATATTTTGATGAAGAAGCTATTAAAGTAGGAATTGCATAAAACATTCCATTATTAAAATTTTAACGAACATTAAGATTGGCGAACCGGCTGGACGCCAAAGGCGGCTAGTCTACAATAAACTCAGTTCATCTTAAAATAGGATAAACTGTAATTTTACTTCAGGCATCGTTACTTTGGGTTTCAGTATAATTTTAAACGTTGAAAAAAAATTAGTATAAGAAAGGAATATGAATGTTTGTTTGAGTAGAATTTATTTGCTTTTGACTTTAAAATATGTGTGTACTTAAACAAATATAATACTTCTAAATATAATACAAAAATTATATACTTTTAAATCAGATATAATTTTCTATGTTTTTTAAATATATAAAATTGGTTCACAAGATTATCGTAAAAAGGATCTTAAGAATCACTAATAAATAAAATTTAAGAGACCATGTAAGTAAAAATAAGTAAATTACAGAGGAAATTAAAGTAAAACTCTGCAGAAAAGAAATAATATTTAATTCAAATGGAGTAATTATTTTTGTTTGGTTAGATGATGTCCTAGAAGTCCCATTTCCCGAAAATTGAACTACTTGAGTGAAGTAATTATCTTTGATTAATATGTGTGATCATACCGAATCTTGTAACTCAAATAAGGAAATACTTGGCTATAAAAATGTTCAGAACGTACGTGACTTACTATCTTAAATAAATGACAAAAACTTTAAAAAAAAATAATTAAACTATTTACTATTTAATCTAAAAGTAAGCATAAATAAATCAGTACTTGAGAAGGAATAAATAAATATATTTTTTATTTATTTTGTATTGTTCTTTCATTAAATGCAGCTCGTCTTACGCCAATTATAACGCTACAAAATTTTACAACACTGTTCCATAAATTCATTTATTCTTTTAATTCTTTGTATGAAATAATCTTTAAATCTTTGTATAAATTAATCACAAATTAAAATTTAAACATTTAAATCCTATTCGATAGTTATATGGAAAAAAAATATGCTCCTAGTTTATTTCTAATTGACATCAGTGAAGTTGACGATATTGATTTTGACAATAAAAGTAAATTTAGCTCTGATTTTTTATTTTTTATTTTACATGGAACAAATTCGAACTTTTTATGTGATTTAATATTTCAATGTGCAATCATTTGTCTTTTAATTATTATTAGAAAAATCCAGCAGAGTCCATTAAAGAACATCAAATTTTCTATTCTATAAACGTTTTGATCTCTCAAATAATATTAAAAAATGTAGATATGACAAAATTTAATCATACAAATAAGACGATATCTCAAGTAGAAAATTTGTATATAGATAATTTATCATCACAAGAGAAAACATATTTTTCACTACATAAAAAAAAGAAACCAAATAACAACAGTTAAAAATTACATTTCATTTTGAAATGATGGATACAAAAGTAAACTGGTTTGAAATTCGATTGTACCAAATCAAACTTCGCTATGGAAATGACATTTGTTTAATGTTTAAGTTTGTTTCTATGTCTTCTTTCTCTTCTCTCTTTCTATGTCTTCTAAATTTCTATTATTCCATGTTTAATTTAAATGATATTAATACATCTAAAGTAGTATTAATACAAAATTATCAATAATTTGAAAAATAAGATATAAATAGGAATGTGTCTAAAACAGTCTAATCAACGACTTAAAACACTTACTATCAGATATGACTTTTCAGAAGAAAGTTAAATTTACTAAATTAATCTAGAGTAAATTTTTAGAAGTTGAATTAAAAGTGCGAGATTTATGTTAACTCCAGAAATTATTTGGGATCCACTATATTACAAGAATGCTTCGTTGTTCGAGGAAAAAAAATTCTGAATTATTTCAGTGCATGTTTAAGTCTTGCCTATTTTGAGATAAAAAAAAATAATTCAAAAAATTAATTATTTCGTTTTAATATATTTTTACAATTATAAAAATATTTACAATTGTATTTTGTTTCTTTTATAGAATCAAAGATATGGATCAAGATTGTTTGGATTTATTGCCAACAGAATATAAGAAATATGTTCCTCCGAAATTCAAAGGTATACTTCAATTATCTTTTTAAATAACTAAAATTGTTAATTCACTTAGAAATCTATGAAAAAAATACTAAAATATATGTTGCAATTTGTTGCCTTTAACAAATATTTAAAAATGCATTTTTTAATTATATACTACTATTTCAATATAACATACAATGTTGCATAAAACTGCAAAATTTAGAAAAATAGCATTGCGCAACATTGTTTTACAATATTGAAGTATAAAACATAATCTTTTGTTATTTTGATCAATATTGGGTTCCGGTAATGTTCAATTTTTTTTTTCCGGTACTCACCAAATAATATTCTAATTATCTGTTCAAATATAAAAGAATATTCAATACTTTTTATCAATCATCGCTTATTTTTTAAAAACCAAAATTTGCTCCATTTCTTTTTTTCACTTACCTTGTGTTTCAGTCTCGAGACCTTCCATATTGCAAATGGTATCTTATCCATCGGGTCATTGAGACCTTAGAATGGGATTGCAGGTCATGACAAATGGATGCTTGACTCGATAGGAGTATCGTACAAGTCCACACTTCAGTTTGGATTGTCTTTTTAATTCAATAAAAAATTTACAACTTTTAAAAAAATTAGGTATTATGGTGGCCTAGCGGTAAGATATCTCGACTTGGAAGGTTTCAGGCTTAATGCCCAAATATACTAAAACATCCATCGTGTGTATGAATCTGGTACAAGCTTACAAGTGGTGTCTCATAGATGAGGTGACGAAATGTAGAAAGGAGGATGCCAGTTCATATTCTGCACTCAATATATGTCCGCAACTCAAAATGACAGGATCTGTCCCAAAACAGTCTTTGTGTTGCTTCAAAAGAGATATTAGGATAGTTAGGTAACCGACTACGTTCGAAAGAATATTTTTTAAAAATTATTTATTTTTTTAGATGTATTGTCAATTATAAACACTATAAATACAAAAAATTATTTAAAAATATAATATATTTGGAGAAATAGGAAAATTTGTAGTAAATTTTAATGAAATTTAACCAAAACGGTTAACACTCTACACAAAATTATAATGCAGCAATCCAATTTTTCTTTGCACACAAGTTATAGAATGAAATGAACCAAATTTAAGAATGATGAATGAAATGAACCAAAATTTAAGAAACATTTTGAGATGCAAAGAAATTATGGGTAAAAATGTACGTATATATCCATTTTTTCCATAAATTTACAACTTAATTTTTCTAAAAACACCTATAAATGAAAAAGTATTTCACCAACAATAAAACTTTTGGTTCATTTCATTGCCCACAGTATTTAAAACACAAGCTGAAATTTTTATGTAAATACTTCTATTAGTTTTTGAGATATCATGTTAATGGTGGATAATTTTTATAAAAATTAAAGTTTGAGAAAATTGAAGTTAAAGAAAAATTTTAGCTAAAAATTGTTTAAAATTCTCCTGGATGATAGGTCAGACCTTCCTTTTCCTAAAAAATATTATTTTGGAAAGAGGAAAGCCTGAACTACAAGAAATAATAATAAAAAAAAGAATTCGCCAATGTGGTCGATAACCAGTGTTTTTAACATAGTCGGATACCTTAAATGAAACCATTTCAGTTTTATTGCTACATATTATGCAGAGTGAAAACAACAAACAAAATTTTTTTTAAATTTCAATTTATTGGTATACTAAAATTTGAAAAATAATTTTTTATCCGCACCCTCTAAATCAAAGCAAAAAAAACGTAACAGCGTCAGAATTTTTTTAAAGATTAGAATTCTTTCTCTTTGGTTTGAATATGCGGAAGTGAAAACTGGAAAGTAGGAAGTTCTTGCAATGACGTGTGCCTACAAGAAGATGCTATCTAGTTTTTTTACTTATTCTCAGTATCGAACAGCATTTAAGTCTTGATCAATCTAATCAAATAATACAAAATAAATATTTGGATCGCAAAATAAACAGAGTAATATACAGCAGTCATGCTATAAAATGATCGCATACGTTTTATGATATGACATTTAATATCCCAAATATTTATTTTTATCAAATAATACAAAATAAATATTTGGAATTGCTGAGCGTCATAAAAGCACTTCCGTAAACTGATTTAATATAGTTATTAAGAAAATTCCTCAGAACGTTTTAATCGCAAAAAAATGAAACATATTTTGTTTTAAATGTTACTGTGCCAAGAATAGATTTCCAAATATTATTAATATGATCGGGGTATTATATAAAAATTTAAACTTTTTAAAATTTAAAATTTAAATTTTTTTCAGAACAACAATTATTGGCTCAAACAATATAAAATAAATTTTTTTAAAGACATTTAGAGTATTTATTGATTTAAATAACATAAAATATAATTTTCTATTACGTTTAGAGTAATTGATTCAAACATCATAAAATATTAAGTTATTATGTCTTTTAAAACATTTTTCCCTTTGGAAATATGTGCTTATCTCTCATGATGCAGAAATTATTTATATGACCTCAATTACAGCAAGCATTCTTATATAGGATAGTTATTAATTTGTTCTATATTAATCAAATGTAATTGGTGAAAATAAAATGTGATTCCAGTTTGAAGGTTGAATTCAATAATATTGTGATGTCGTTAATTTTGTTAATATTTGAGAACCAGGAATTCTAGAAATAATAAAAATTTAAGATGTTCTGAAATAAAGACTAAAATTAAAAGAAATTTTAATAATGACATTATAATTACAGATTAAGTGTGATAATACATTTATAAATTATTGTTACTCATATGGAAACACTGATCCCATTGTGCAGGAAGGGAGTGGATAGTTTCAGTATAGAAATTCCTTGATTGCTGATGGAAACTATTTTCCATGGTATCCTTTTATTTTTCCTTTGCCATAACCAAGATTTTTGGGGATTGTGTGATCTATAGTTCCTTTGTTTCTCGATCATTCAACAGAAATTCCCAGTGTGGTGATCCTACATTCTGTATGAGCTCCTCTACAGCCAAAATCATGGAACCGTTGATCACATGTCTCTACCCATGGTGAGGAAAGTCCTTGATATTTATGCCCCCATAACGTTGGCATCACCAAAATATGGCGCACTGTGCGATACATAGTTCTCCGCTCATCTCTTTCATTTTTAAATAAGTTTGTGAAGTATGCTCATCTTCTGCGTGAAGATATTGGATATGGTACGGGGTAAGATATGGTATGGGTCTTTGTTGGCCTGAAAGAATTTATCATTCAACGAATTATGGGGACAATTCTCCAGAAATGACAGACTTATCATAGTTCGAAAAAGACATGATTGTTGATATGCTTCTGCTGGTTGTTCGGTGACTGAAACAGTCATTTATTTTGAGCGTTCAAACGCATTGTATCAGATATTATGACAGCGTACAGGAAATGCGATAATGTGGCATTGGCGCAACACAACAGCGGATAAAAAAAAACAAGCTTACTGAGAGAGGTAAAAGAGTGTTGATTTGTAAAGCGGCCCGAAAGCGTAAACAACTTTTATTCCAAATAACGTCTGATAAATAATCATCTCCAGAACGCCATTTTAGCAAAAATTGTCCAAAGGGAACTTCGCGCTACGAACGTTTATGAAAAGGTTGCAATTCGCAAACCATTGGTAACATCACGTCAAGATTTTCAGCGACGCCAATTGTCTAAAACACGCAGAATTGGACACCACAACAGTGGCAATCAGTCATCTAATCTGATGAATCAACCTTAACTATATTTTAGACAACTGGATATGTTTATGAGGGAGGGGGGGGGGGGTATTGTTTATGTATACGTTTATATGGTTATACGTTTATGGTTATGGGTTATATATACGGGGAGAAAGCTCGCAGAAGCATTTTTTCCTGACTGCCTCATTCCGACTGTGAAGAGTGGAGGTACTTTCCTTATGGTATGGGTGTGCGATGCATTGACATGGTCTTGGGCCACTTGTTACTCTACATGGAAAGGTTACAGCTGCTCACTATGTCGATATTCTGGGGGATCAGGAAGCATCCTTTTCTCCAGATTTTATTTCCCAGAGAATGTCAAGACAACAACGCTCCTATACACATTACTACAATCGTTCAAAAATGGTTTGAAGAGCACTAAGAGGAATTAGTTAATCTTACTTGGAACCCCTCAGATTAATGAACATTTGTGGGGATATTTGTAGTCAAAACTCCGTGCTCGGTTTTCTTCCACCGTCTACGCTTTCGGAATTAGAGATTGCTCCCCAGGAACAATGGCTTCATATTTCATTAAATGTTGTTCATAACCTCTATGCATCCATCCGACGCACATATAATCTGTAAACAAATCAGGGTAGTCGAATCCTCTATTAACAAAGCTTTTCCCTTTTTTCCTGGTAATTTCGTATTATTTTATTACCCATATGTACAATTAAACAAATATGATATACAGTGAATAAACATATCTGATTCTAGTTTAATAAGCATTTTACTTTTGAAAATGTCCATTTTTATCATTATTTAATCACTAAAAAAATCATTGATTCATATCATAAAAATTATATCGAAAAACCAACAACCATATAAATAAGAGAACATTATAATGTTCTCTGATTTTTACGATATCTCCCCGATATTGGCCTTCATTCAGAACACAAAACAGAGAGGTTTTCATTTTTATTTGTTATTAACTACCTTCGGCAACCATTTTGCTTTTGAAACTGTCCATTTTTATCATTATTTGATCAATAAAAGATCATTGATTCATATCATAAAAATTATATAGAAAAACCAACAACCATATAAATAAGAGAACATTATAATGTTCTCTGATTTTTACGATATCTCCCCGATATTGGCCTTCATTCAGAACACAAAACAGAGAGGTTTTCATTTTTATTTGTTATTAACTACCTTCGGCAACCATTTTGCTTTTGAAACTGTCCATTTTTATCATTATTTGATCAATAAAAGATCATTGATTCATATCATAAAAATTATATAGAAAAACCAACAACCATATAAATAAGAGAACATTATAATGTTCTCTGATTCTTACGATATCTCCCCGATATTGGCCTTCATTCAGAACACAAAACAGAGAGGTTTTCATTTTTATTTGTTATTAACTACCTTCGGCAACCATTTTGCTTTTGAAACTGTCCATTTTTATCATTATTTGATCAATAAAAGATCATTGATTCATATCATAAAAATTATATAGAAAAACCAACAACCATATAAATAAGAGAACATTATAATGTTCTCTGATTTTTACGATATCTCCCCGATATTGGCCTTCATTCAGAACACAAAACAGAGAGGTTTTCATTTTTATTTGTTATTAACTACCTTCGGCAACCATTTTGCTTTTGAAACTGTCCATTTTTATCATTATTTGATCAATAAAAGATCATTGATTCATATCATAAAAATTATATAGAAAAACCAACAACCATATAAATAAGAGAACATTATAATGTTCTCTGATTCTTACGATATCTCCCCGATATTGGCCTTCATTCAGAACACAAAACAGAGAGGTTTTCATTTTTATTTGTTATTAACTACCTTCGGCAACCATTTTGCTTTTGAAACTGTCCATTTTTATCATTATTTGATCAATAAAAGATCATTGATTCATATCATAAAAATTATATAGAAAAACCAACAACCATATAAATAAGAGAACATTATAATGTTCTCTGATTTTTACGATATCTCCCCGATATTGGCCTTCATTCAGAACACAAAACAGAGAGGTTTTCATTTTTATTTGTTATTAACTACCTTCGGCAACCATTTTGCTTTTGAAACTGTCCATTTTTATCATTATTTGATCAATAAAAGATCATTGATTCATATCATAAAAATTATATAGAAAAACCAACAACCATATAAATAAGAGAACATTATAATGTTCTCTGATTCTTACGATATCTCCCCGATATTGGCCGGCATTCAGAACACAAAACAACAACGTGGAAGCATTCTACAAGATCTTGAGCTAACAGGGAAATTTCAGCAATTTTCTTTCTTTTTTTTTCTGAGGTTGTTTTATCATAAGAATTTTGTCTTTGCATAGCTTATAATTGCTAAACTGCTAAAGCAAAGAAGTAAACTGCTAAAGTCTTTGCTTATCACAAATAATTATTGTTTTACTTTTCACTTCACGTGTGCAGCACATTTCGTCTTGTGAAATTAATTCTTATAAAAAATGTAATTAGTTCATATTTTACTTTTTTTTAGGCAAACCAATAAATGTGACTTATTCAATGGTGATATACGATTTGGATGAAATAAACGAGGCTACCATGGTAAGTGCATTGGTTGTTTTCAATTCTTTATTTGTATCAATCCTAATTAATAAAATGCCTGGTCACGTGGAATATTTAAATTTTAAATAAATGTCTGACTATGTAAGTATGTTGTTGCTTTAGGAAGAATGTCTATGGTGTATTAGTAAAAAAAATAATTCTCAAGTATCCAATTTAACTCTAAAAATACTATTAAATTATAGTTTTCTGATAATATTTTAAAATGTTTTGGAAAAGTTCAACATTAAGCCAGGAAATTTGAGATTAAGCACCTGCGCAAACGTGATGTTGTTTTAGAATCGATGCCAGTGGTGTTTAAGTTAGAACACAAATATTTAACAAGTTTTAATAACATTAATAAATTATTATTTCCTGGTGAATTTAGGAAAATTTTGAACTTCAAACTTGAAACCTTGAGATTAAACATATTTCTCATTTGATAAAAGTTGCTGATGGAATTTATCAGAGTTGACTGTCATATTTACATGCTACCCAAAGCTATAATTAGGTAACTCATTTTACTGAAGCAATTACTAATTCTATTTGATAACTATTTCAGGTTTTAAGTTGGAATTAATTATGCACATTGTTCAAAAAGCATGGTTTTTCTATTCTTTTTATTACAAATTACTTTTCTCAGCTTTCATCTTTAAGCGAATAGTTTAAATATCATTGACTCAATATTTGCTCACCATTGAATCAATATTTGCTTTGGATTCAAATTATGAAAATCTCTAATCAATAAATTTTAAAAATTAATCATTTTAATCATTAATCATAAAATTAAATTTTCATAAACATTTAGAGTGTGTTTCCAATGTATTCTCAAGCTAAACAATTTTTTAAATGCTTACTAATAATTTCAAACTAAGTGCTTATAATTTGAAGATTTTCAGTGACGAATACACCTAAAGCAGAACCTATGTGCTCGAAATAATAATAATAAATAATAAACAGGAAATTGAGACTAAAATAGTAAAGAAGCCTTTTCAAGCCTGAAACATATTAGAACTAGGCAATGCAAAATAATCCATATCCAAATTAATAATTGAATGAATAATTATTGTGTTAAATCGAAAACGTAATAGAGGCGGGCATTAAGCATTAAGTTTTGATAATAATAAAATTTGGATTGCTTTCAAATATAAATCCCATTTTGACAGTTATTTAATTAACATATATTTTGATTACAAAAACTTTTTTTATACAATCATCAGTCAATGATTTCACTATAGTGTAAATGGATGACCACGTGATATACGTCAAATACACTGAAATACATTTTTGGCATTTACTACATATGTGAGATCTGGTTATTTGTAATGTTCCTTTACAGTACAACAAAAACCACTGTGCCGATAAATATTAGATGACAAGCATTTGTACTTCCATCATGTAACCATGATGTAAGGTGATATCTACTAAAATATATGTAGGTCGAAAATTATTTTGATACATGACAACAAAACTTTTGTCAAACTATTTAAGTTTATAAAAAATTTTATTTATTAGAGTTTCTTTCATCACTACTAATGCCTAGTGATAAGGTCTCGGCTTCGGCAACGGAGGGTTTCAGGTTCGAGACCAGATTTCACTGAAGAACCATCGCGTAAGCGGATCTGGTGCACGTTAAACATCCGGACCAAACGTCCTCCCGCTGGTGTGGTATGGTGTGGATAGGGGGACACCAGCTCAGGTGCCGTCCTCGTCATGTGACCGCGGTTCAGAATTACGAGGTCCGTCCCAAAATAGCCCTAGTGTTGCTTCAAACCGGACGTTAATATAACTAAACTTCATCATTATTAAAATTTTTTCACTGTTTCAGTTATATTAACGTCCCGTTTGAAGCAACACTAGGGCTATTTTGGGACGGACCTCGTAATTTTGAACCGTGGTCACATGACGAGGACGACATCTGAGCTGGCAACCCCCTCTCCACACCACACCAGCGGGAAGACGTTTGGTTAGGACGGATTTAACGTGCAAAAAACCCCCTTACACGACGGTTCTTCGGTGGAATCGGGTCTCGAACCTGAAACTCTCCGGTTCCGAAGCCGAGACCTTACCACCAGGCCACCGCGGCCCTTCTTCAATGTCTATGTATTTGTAGGACTTCAGGCTGCACGGATATCTGCGCACAGATTGGTTGGACGAGCGCCTCATCATTAACACTTCCATCATTAACAATAGATGCGCCGATTATTTGTGGGTACCGGACGTCATTTTTGAACAAGCCAAAGTGACTCAGACATTCGGAAGACAGAACACTCTCCTGACTATCGAGGAAAGTAAAAGACTGCGTTCTGCCGAGAGGTTCCCATTTTTATTTTTTACTAACTCGTTACTATAGAAACCAGTATTTCGCTGGAGATACTGGATGTACTTTAAATAAATTTCAAATAAATCTTTTATTTGAAACTTCCATGATTTCATCAACAAATAGTTTTTAAGCAATAATCTGTCGTAGGTATTAAAGTTATGGCATTTTAATAATTTTATATATGTTTTGATCATTTAGTGCATGAACTTTTTTTAATGAAGATCAGTTTTATGACATCATAGCGCTATTAAAAAAAAGTAAATGTGGACTCATTTATCTTCTAAATTTTGCAGTATTGTAACTTTTTTTCAATCACCTTGTAAATTATACAGATATAAAACAGAATTCCTCTTCTTTAGCTTCCAACGATGGAAAAAAATCGGATAATTACATATTTTATGAAACTATGATAACGATTTGAATTTCAGGTCACAAATGTAATCTATTGTTGAAATTTAGGCAAAAATATTTTTTAAAAAATCCCCAAACTTCACGAAAATTTGCACGACAAATAAACAGGTATCATTAAAGAGATATTTTTAAGATTTGGAAGGGATGTAAAATTCATTTTGTACAATAATATTTTCAGAAGCCGGCTTCCTTGCATAGGGGTAGCGTTTCTTCCCCCATGAGCTGGGCGTCCTGGGTTCGAATCCCGGTTCGGGCATGGTTGTTCTTCATCTGTGTTCTATCTGTGAGGTGTGTGAATGTGCCCCCCTTGTAAAAAGGGGTTCTGCAAGTAAATGTGTGTTTAATCTTCATATGAGCCAGAAGTCAGACTTCTGCCCTCGGGTGCTCAGGGGTCTTTACCCTTAAAAGCTACTGCACCCTTTTTCCGTGCTAACGTGGACACGATATCATCATCATATTTTCAGAAATTATCGAGGAAATGTGTCGAAATTTTATACACACACACATATATATACATATACATTGATAGCAGTAGGTCAAATGGTCTGGTCTGCAGAGCGCCAACACAAATACATTACGCGCAGTCATCTTTATTGTAAGCATACATACTGGAATTATTAATAACCAATATCATGTTTTTCAAAGGTTCAGGATGATGTATATATTGATAATTCAACGTTTATGTCAACGGCAGGTGAAAATAGCAAATATTTTCTTGTGCGGATTGGTAAGAACAAAATTGAAAAACTGATTGACTGTGTCATCGAGTATGATAAAAACATCAGCTTAACTGCGACTGTAACACAGAGCGATTTGCTTTGTCCAGCTTCGTTTGCATTTTTCACACGCTCACTGTTTTTCGACAGTTAATTAAAGTAAATATTTTGTTATAATTAAGACGATGGAAATGTAGGATTTTAAAACAAGTTTATTTTTCATTATGAACTAGGTTCAAGAAGCCAAAGTCTACATTTAATATGCAGATCATAAATACCCAAATCCATAATGATGACTTGGATGTGTCTGAACCCGCAACCATCTGATTTTGCGTTTTCTTCGTCTAAACTACAACAAAATACCCATCGTCTTAAGTAAATTTAATAATAAATCATTTTCGCTATAAATATAGAATCGTGCAGGGGTTTTCGAATTTTTAGTAAGAAAATGAAAAATAGAAAATCTCACATTAAATTTAACGATGCATTAACAAGGTGAAAGCATATTTAGGAATAAATCTTCAGTTTTCGTGTCTTGAAATTTAGAAATTATTGGTTAAAACTGCTGCCCTTTAATTTTTTTCCTAGACAGGAACAGAATTTCTAGTAAGCAAAATTCAGATTATATGCTTTGATTTAAAACTTTTGCTTACACTTTTGTGAAATCTTATTTAAAAGACAGTATAGTGATCGAAAAAGGCGGGAACTATCAACAGGGATGATATTTAGATAAACGATCTTTTTATTTGCTGAATGCTGAAAGTAGAGAGAAAGGAAAAAGTTTTCGCATAACTTTTCAAAAATTCGGGTTTATAATACTATCGTATAATAACCCAAATCTTTAATTATTTCTATCACGAAAATATGGTGTTACCACTATCACGGAACCGTAGATTTTAAGACTTTTAGAGAATAAAAATCGAATGGGCCGGGTTAGTCTAGGTTTTTGTAAAATATATTAAGTTAATATAATGACTGATTGGGTGTTAATAACAACAACTGAATGGGCCATCAATTCAATTCTGATAGAAATTTTACATTTTGGTATAGGAAAAAATAATAGCAATAGGGTTTCGTAGTTCAAAAATAGTTTTATGCATTAGAAACTTCATATTACGCCTAGTTTGGAATAATTAAGTACTACAGCATAACTTTATCTGATCAGTCGTATTTTCTTATTTTTCAGACATCATTTGCAGCAAATTATTGCATGATCTAAAATTTTATAGTACATATGAGCGGTTTATTTTGAAAGTGGGACATGTCCATTTTTGAAAAAAATGGGGATAATGGCAGTTGTTATGATCTTTTTATGAGTAAAAAATTTATTGTAAAAAAAAATTAGATTCTAGTATTTGGGAGATGGAAGTTATAGCTCTGAACGGTATTGAAAGTCTATTTATTTTGAAAGTGGTGCAAGTCCATCTTATATTGAAATTACATTTGACCAAATATAGTAAGGCAAAATTTAGCTCCGGTTTCTCTATGGTGAAGCAAATGTGACCGTTTGACATCATGTCTGAATCGACACAGAGTGTTTCTATTATCTATTTTTGATATTTAAAATCGGTGGTTGTACAGTATTTTATAAATAATAAAAAGTATATTTTAATTTTGTGTGTCGATAATAATGTTTACTTCCACCACCGATTATTCAGTACAATGACAACGAAATAAATATCATTGATCATAAATTTTTATTGCTAGGACATTCATTTCTATCGAGCGATCGGGATTTTGGTGTGAAACTATCCAGTAACTATTCAATCCAGAAACCAGTTCCTTGCATATTCCCCAGGATTACTATAAAGTAATACAAAATTGTCGAAAACATAATAAATTTTTAGTACGTGAAAATTAAACATAGAAATTTATTTTCAACCCAACCTCTGAAAAAAGCGGTTTAAAAAAAAAAAAAGAAAAAAATACCGATGGAGAAACCGTGAATTGATTAACTATATGCTGGATCAGATTTACAAGAGATGCACCATACAAAATGTTCAACAAAATTTCGATACAACAAAATTTTGAATTTAAAATTATCGATTTGTCAACACAACGAGGAAAGTAAATAATTCCAAGTAATTTCAGACATATAAAATTATCTTTTATGTAAGAAAAATAGGAGATTTATTACATCTGAAAAATACACGGATATGATGGATTTATTACCATATATACCTCCCGTCCATCATGAACATTTTAAAATGTTAAATCCTGAATAAAATTCAATTTAATTATACCTGGTTATAAACTTAAAATGTATAATTTCATTAAAATTCTTAATAAAACTGATTTGTTTTTTATTATGTTATATTTTCTACAAAAAATATTCTTTGTTTTGTTTCACTTTTTATCAAATGATTAAATACACTAATGTCCAAAATTAAGGTCACAAAAATGTTTTTCAAAGTAATTCTAAATGGCTACCAGTAAAATTTAAACAAATTATATTTTATATATTGTGAAGGACCGCTAACACGATATTAACCTTTGTTGTGGGAAAAAATGTTGTTTAGTATTAGTTTTTGGAGAACTACTAGAATTAGACCGTTTAGGCATCTGGGATTTTTGCCTGCAATGTTGTGAATATTGCATTAAAACAAAAAATTTAACCTGTTTCCAGTGAGAATGAGTTCTCATAATCGTTTAGACGATGCTTTGAGATGAAGAACCGTTTGCAGGCTTTAAGCTGGGCTGTCTCAAGCGGAGGTGGTTCGATGGGTACAAGTGGCACTGAAAGTGATATCCAGGTTGTGGAATCAATTCCAAACAAATGGTACTGTAACCAGGAAGGCCGGCCAAGCCCATCACAGAGCAACGACGCCTACACAGGATCACTATTTAGCATTAAGTGTACGACGGCATAGGCTGACAACGGCTCCTCAACTTGCCCGTGACCTTGCTGCTGCGTCTGAAATAAGAATTTCCAGACAAAAAGTATACAGACGCCTAGCAGAGAGGGCTCTTTATGCCCGGCGACCAGTTGAGTGCGTCCCTTTGGCTGCATCCAACAGAAAAGCCCTGCTGTTATGGTGCCTAACATATCAGTCTTGGGCACTGTAAGAATGGGGGCGTGTTCTTTTCAGTGATGAGTCGAGATTTACCACACAGAGTGACACTCGTTGAATTTTCATCTGGAGAGAGCGAGGAGCTCGCTATGATTCCTTCTACGTAAAAGAAATCGACAGATTTGGTGGCAGAGGAATCCTTATCTGGGGTGGCATAATGTTGGGCAGTCGTACACCACTGCACGTCTTCGATGCGGGTACTGTCAATGCACATCGCTATAGGGATGAGATCCTTGAAGCCTATGTGAAGTTGTCCTTTTCTGAAGTTGTGAAATTTGTCCACCTATGTGAAGGGTGCTTTTGGCCCAGACTTCATGTTTATGGATGAAAACGCGCATCCACACAGAGCTCAGATCGTTGATGATTTTCTTGCGGAAGAGGATATTCGACGTATGGACTGGCAATCGAGGCCTCCGGATTCCAATCCTATTGAACATGTTTGGGATGGTCTCGGAAGAGCCATTGTACAGCGTAACCCCCCTCCTAATACCCTCCAAGAGTAAAAAGCCGCGCTTTTGAAATAGTGGGCTTTGTTGCTTCAAGCATTTATTGACACCATCATAAACAGTATGAAAGCTCATTGTGAAGCCTGTATAGCAGTGCGCGGTGGTCGCATTCCATACTAGACAGGCTTTTTCTGAGATAAAGGTTTTATGTCTGATTCATAATGTAGCACTTTTTGATATATCCTGTTTCTTAATTCCCAATGAAAATCTTTTCCATGTTTTTATGTGTCTATGTTCTTTCTTCCATTGTAGTGTACCTCTGTGCCAAATTTCGTGGAAACACAGTGAATAGTTTTTCATTTTTCGCAGATTTTATGATTGTGACCTTAATTTTGGACATGAGTGTATTTATAAAAAATTGAATAGTATTTTGTTTTTATTATTAAAAAAAAGTTGATGCAACTGAAATAATTTCCAATTAGTTTACAATAATTCATTAATTTTGAAAGTGAGTCAAGTCCATTGAGTTATTATAAAAATCTTATTTTTTTAATCAGCATTGTAAACATTATTGGACTACACACTTACATTATCTGGTACCACATTACATTTTCTGGTAAAAAAAAAAAATATTAATACTTACCAATATTTTTAAATTTATTGAAAAGCAAACTTTTAAAATTGAAATTCCTGTTGTCCAATCGATACTCAAGCAAAAGTTAGCTTGTGAATGCCTGATTTTTTTTTTTTAATTTGACTTTTATTTCTTGAATAAATCATGAGGAAAATATTTTAAACAACCATTCTTTCTTTTAAATATGGTGTACGACTAAGAAAAAACTAGCGGGAGTGCTCTCCATAAAACTTTCTCGCATACTTTGTAATAAAGGTGTTACCTTAGAGAACGCCTTGCAGGGTATTGGTGTACAGTAGTTAGGAAATATTAACCTCAGGCGGGAATTTAGCATATTTACTGAATCTATCATGTCATCTACAGAGAGATTTTTTAGCGATTTTAAAATTGGCAAGTGGTTAATAGGATCCGAACATTGTATTTTTGTTTCAGACGTGTTTTTTCCAACTGATTGAAACAGAAATATGACAAAATTACACTTATAATCACAAAATCGCATATCAGATTTGATATATTTAAGTCATTGCATATTTAAGCTATGGTGTTTACTTGTTCTTAAAGGCACATACCGACAGGCAATCAACTCCTTGTTGGATTTCGCTCAAAATTTGACAGGTGTCTACACTATAGATAATAATTCTAGGGATCAAATATTACCTCTCTCTGTTTTGTAGGTACCGTGTTAATTTATATTCGAAAAGACGGACATACAGACTTCCTCTGAATGAATTTTAATCAAAATTTGATAGAAATCTACACATTCGATATAAAAACCATATACCAAATTTCATTCATCTAGCTCAAAGATGCATTATTTTTGTTACAGACAGACAGATGGACATTTTCCAAAAATGTGTATTTCGAACTCAAGGAGTTCTGAAGCGTGTAGATTCGTCAAAATTCCGAGTTCGAATTTCCGGACGAATACAATACTTTCTCTATACTACGTATGTGCGAAAATTGTTGTCAATCTGTAACACGGGGTTTTAGTTGAGTAAAAAAAAAAAAAAATGCGAGTAGAGATACGTATTTTTAAATAACTTATCTTAAAATAACAACTTTTAATTCAACATTGCAGAAAAGAATATCGTATCCTTACTTGTACAAATAAAACAAAACCTGCATGTAGATCCAAGAAAAAAACAATATTTTTTTCATCAGCGTTTTAACTGCCATGAACATAATATAAACTGATTTAATATTATTACCATTATATATATCCTATTGTCAACAGCAAACATTAGAGCTTCAATTTTATTCTCACATTATTTTAGACAATGGTGGATTTAGGTATTTTGCAGCCTCAGGAGAGGCATATCAAGCGCTCCTCTTTTAATAAACTGGGCAATTTAGCTTTATATTTCAAAACATTTTTTGTTTTTATACATAAGTATTTGTTTTTATTTATCTGTTATGACTCCAGCTTGTATAGCACCCGCGTTTGGATTCAATGTTATTGAAGCAAATTTTCGACGCTTATTAATATTCTAATCACTTTTTAAATGTAACAAAACATATAAGTAACCGACCATTTATACTTCATAAAGTATTAATATTGTCTTAATATTTTATCAATTACAAAATTTATATATATATATTTTTTTACAGATTTATAACTAGAAAACTAGTAACTAGAAAACTAGAACTAGAAAAATAAGGTTTTTTAATTGATCTATTTGAGTCTCATTCTCAGTCTAACGGCCTTAGGCGAAGCCCGCCTCTAATTTTAAAAGGAAAAATTGGTTACGTTGGCAACACTCAGAATTTAAGGATTAACTTTTCTTTTACAGATGATAATGGTACAAATTCCAAACCAGTTGAATTTCACCACTGCTTATAGGTTATAGAGATGATATCATCAGAAATCTACTATCTATTTGTCATTTAATCACCCGGTAGAAAATTTTGCTTACAAATCCTATTGAATCGCTCTACGTTTGATGAGTGGGTAATGAAAGAAAAAAAAGAATAAGTAGCTAAATAGGCGGTAGGAATATGATCACGATCTTTCATTTAATGATTTAAAAAAGAGGGGAAAACACTTTCTTGTCCCTTTCTAAAAATTGCCATCTTAAAGAAAATATCTTATGCTTTCATCCTACCAAAATTTAAAGATTAAAAGCCAGTATGAATGTCCTCCTTCCTACTTTGTTTTATAATCTCACAATATAGCAAGTTTTACATTTTCGGTTCGTCGAAAATCGAATACGTGTTTTTGAAGAATCGAATATATTTTTGACCTCTTCCATTTAGCCGATTGAATAAAATATTTGATTCAAATCTGCAATTTTGTTGTCAAGATTATATATCAAATTTCAGGTTTCTTGAGTTACGGTGTTAACTCAGTAATTGTCAACTCAATAAGTTATCATGTTAGTAATAAATTAGCGGACAGACAATCTATTTATTGGTGAAAAGTTTGAAATTAGTAACATAAAATATATACGAAAATATTTCGAATATATATATACGAAAAATATATACGAATATATACGAAATATATACGAAAATATTTCGATTGACAAAAATATTTCACATTTCATCTACCTAGTTTATTACAATTTTGTGGTATCGTGTTTCGAAGCCCTTAAACAAACAATGCTTTGACAGATGCAAATGCAAAACGCAATACAAATAACCAATTATGGTAGGAAAACAATATACTGTATTATATATGCTTAACTCTTCCTGTTTTTGAGTTGTCATACTTACAGACAGCCACATGTCTAAAAGTTGTTTTAATTCGATTCAGGGAAAAGTAAAACGAAGAGATTTATTAAAAATCTCGAGATCAAATTATTTGACAACTGTAATATTTCTCTCTTTTCCCATTTTATACCCGAGAAATAAAAAACACATCATATTATTGACTGAGCGAACAATATTATACTGTTTTATTCCAAATGTATATAAATCTTATCTAAATATCTTCAATACATATTTGTTTCTTTAAAAATTATCAATTAAAACATACTTCATAATATAATAATATGGTCGCGGAGGGACAGTTGATAGAGAAACATTGAGTAAAACAAGTACAAAATTTGTACTGGAGATTTAAAAGAAGAAAAAAAATCTACTTCTTTTTAAATATAATAATAAAACTCTGTCAAGCTGTATATTTTCATTATCCATAATTTTTAATTTTGTAAAAATTATTTCTTTGGGATTTCTTTTTACCTACTAGTAATATACAAATACGTAATAAAAGTAAATGATTCTTTTTGTCCCTTTCGTAGGTATGCCTTTAAAGTCAGCTGTATGATGCACTTTGAAGACTATCCTTTTGACACTCAGCGCTGTTCATTTTCCATCGTTCTCAGTAAGTCAAGACAAAATGTAGATATCCTAAATCTGATGGTTCCTGAATCTAATTCGTAATGAGAAACATTCATTAAGTGAAGCATTTATTTTCTATAAGAATCCATGTAAAACAAATAACAAATGTATAATAATGTAATATAATATTTATAATGTATGTTTTTTATTTCCAAGAATGTTGCTTAACACATTTGTCTCTGACTCTGCTTCAAAATCTGCAGAAAATTAAACATAGCGTTATTGTTAAATGAATTTGTAGAGCACAAACTACTACCTTACTAAGATTACTCTTCTGAATGTACGATGCAATAATTTCCGATACTTTTAGCATCTCTCTTTTATCATTGGAAGGTTGTTGCTTTGTTGAGTTTATTATTTCTTCCTCTTCTGGCCAAATATCCTCCATTGCTTTTTTTTGCTGTGATACAGAATGCAGCTTCATAAGTTCTTCGATTGTTTTGGATTCTTCCACCAGCTCATCAATGTCATTGAGATTCATCTTTAACCCTATAATCTCGACCTAAAACATTATCTCATCGATTAAGATTCTCCAAGCATTTGCTCAAACCTCTTGGAGTCACATTCAACAATGCCATAAGGCCAAAACTTCTTCCATATAGATAAAAAGGATCTCTTTTCAACAAGCACTTAATACAGAAGGCCAATCCAGTATGTGACGTCACAATATCCCCGCGCCGCTCTTTTTTACAAAACATCGCTCATTAAACCAGCCACTTTTTAAAAATTTTATTTTGCTCTTTATCACTCGTTATGAAAAGTGTTTGATAAGCAATTTTTGACTGCATATTTAACTCCTTCGTTATGGAGTAATATATGCTTAAGTTCCCATTAATATTTGGCGATATGAGATGTGCGAGGATAGAACCTAGGACCTTGTGGTTCGCAGTCCAGTAACATAACCATTATGCAAAAGTAATTGCCTATGCAGCGTAGTTGTTAACTGGCTTATATGCTATTCACCACAGACTCTTCCCTCCAGTGAGTCAGAGGTGAGACGAACGATATGGCTGTTGAGTGGTGATGTATTTAGCTGTTGTCTAATGGGCCTGTACCCAGTTGAGTAGCGAGTGTGTGTGGGTGAGTGGTTGCTGCGTCAAGTGAGTGTGATGACTTTGGTTTTGCTGCGTCAAGTGAGTCTGAAGAATTTTAGTTTATCTGCGTCTAGTGAGTCTGACGACTTTGGTTGCGGGTAAATGGCGACACAACAGCTGTACGAAGGTTGAAGGTTCATCGTCCGAGGTCATCAATGTGGCGAATTGTAATGCGTGAGGATAGAACCTGGGACCTCATGGTTCGCAGTCCTTATGGTTAACATAACCAGGATACAAAAGCATATGCTCGTGTAGCGTAGTTTTTAACTGGCTTATATGCTATTCACCACAAATATAAGAGATTTAAGAAGTTTGAGATATGAGGCTAATGTTGGAAAGTTCTTTGCTTTCATTATTTGAATCAATGAATATGTCAGTGCGATGCTTAATTACTGCGATTTTTTAGTGCAGATTTTTACTTTTTATCCAAATGCCTCCTATTGCTTCAAGCCAAGGAAGTCGAACAGAAGGTTAGGTGTATACTGGACTAAGGTCACTAAGGAACTTAACTAGACAAATTATCAAAGGTAAAGTGCAGGAGAAGTAATTAGCTGCCTGAAGTATCAGTACAAACAAACTTTCTGAGATGCTATGACGTCAGAGAAGTAATTAGCAGTCCTTTTATTCAGTATTTTCCTTCAGAAACTGGAACAGAATTCGATCCATAATTATGGTTCCATAAGAGAAATATATGCGCAACACCAAACTATTATAAATGTTTCATGCATCTTAACCTTCTTCTGCTATTTATTGATGCTAATTTTTTTCTGTTAGCCACTTGCCAGTTAGCCAGCCATATGTGACTACTGGCCGAAAATTAATCACTAATATAATAATACCCTCAAAGCGTTGATAGCTGCATTCATTTTCTGAATCGTTAACTCCGCTGAAAACTACTTTTAACCCACTCGTTCTTAAGGCCATTCGAGTTTAGGTATTTCAGAATACTGGAACAATCGTTTCATCTCCGAAGATAAGGAAAATCTCCTATTCCCTCAAAAACCGCATTGACAGCATTTATTCTAAGGGGTTGATATACAAAAGGAACCTCGCTTAACTGATGGTTGCTAAGGAATGTATGTGCAGTCATCCTTTCAGAGTTTTCTGAGAATTTCCCTGCCTTCCCAACCTATCTAGGCAAACCTCTCTAATGAATAAAGCAAGCGCCACATGCATTCAATAAATTATACTTAATGAGAGTCAGATGAAACTTCGTGGTGATTACCAGACGTCTCAGACGCTTGGAATCACGTTACGGGCGTTTAGGACCTTTCAATATTGATAGAGTTCAGCTTTGAAGACCGGTTTTCTCTCACATTGAAAGTCAACTGAACACCTGAAATCATTCAACTTATAATTATTATACTATCCCAATGACATTCATTAAAGTTTTTGCATTACCTCTATCTCGGTATTAATGTGTACAGTATTACCAATTACAATGGCAAAAAGAGTAGATAATTCTAAATGCATTCCTTTATTCAGGTGTGTAATCCCACACTCCTTCCTTGTATAGTAGTACTCACTAGTAAATACCTGCACGAATAAACACGAATGTGTAAACACTCCAGTTTGTCCGTTTTTAACAAGGAGCAACGTGATATGCAGGTCAGTTGCAAGAAGTGATTCCACCAACAGTATGGATTCCCCGAGAATTATCCATCTTATTTCTAGAGGAATTTTATAATTCTTCAGTCTTATCCTAAACTAAAATAAAATTTGTGATGAAGAAACAATTTTACAAAAAGCACTCGGAATTGAAAATGATTATTTGCTTCAGTAAAAATTCATTAGCGTTTATTTTTACCAGTGTCCACTTCAGACAAAGCAGTAAAACTACGTTGGGATGATGGAACAGCTTATCCTTCTGTCATGTTTGTTCGAAAAATGGAACCCTTACAGTTTCAACTTGGAGAACTGAAAACATATGAAATAACTAATGGCTACAATGGAGGTAAGGAACTGTTTTACAGATACTTCTATTGTAAGTTTTTACATTTTATGCTGGAAGTCTAAGATGCTTAGATTTCACAAATAAAAAAAATGCCGTATATTATTTTATTATGAGAATGATGCTTGTTTCCTTACATTCTAAAATCAATTTTTTATGACGAAAATTACGAAAGATTTAAGATTTCTGGAACTGTTTTTAGAGTCATATTCATCTTCAAATTTTATACTACTGCATCATTATAATGTACAGTACACTCCCGATTATCCGCGGAATTGGGTGGCGCGGTCGCCGTGGATAACAAAAATCGCGGATAATCCGAAAGATGCTAAAAACGGGTATAGCAAAAGAGAAAACAGTCATTCCAACTTTGAACAATCGTTTTATGTACAATAAAACGTAAAATAAACAGCAGGAAATGTTTAACTAACGCTTAATATTTTAGTATATCACTCAAAACTAACCTGAAATACATTTTGTTAATGAAAACAGAAAAGTGCTTTGTACTTACGAGAGGCGTCAAGGATACACAGAAAAATTAATACATATGTACTGTTTTAATACTGTAATGTATTATGTAATTACAAAAGCATAACTGTAAATTTCATTTCAGTAAGTAAATTTCATTTTTCAGTCATTTGTGTTTGCTTCTTGCTTTGGAAGCATTTTCCCTTTGCTTGGAAGCAAAAAAGAAAACTTAGTGCGGCAGGCGCGGATAACCCGCCCGCGGATAATCGGGAGTCTATTGTATTTCATAAACATAACGTATTTCCTGATACTAAATAAAAGAATTTAAAAAGTAAATCCTTTATATACATGCTGTATTTACAATGCATAATACATTAAATAAAATTATTGAAAAGCAATTCCAATGCTTGATTTTTGATTTTACACTTTCTTTAAAACACTTACACACTTATTTTTAATAAAGATAAAGAATTTCACGACTTCTTTTATAAAGAAACGCAAAATCTTTTTAAATTACTTCTTAATTATTTTCATATTTGTCATGAATCATAAAAGATATAGATTTATCTATGAAATGCCCATTGAAGGTTGTCCTTCTCATTGATACTAAGAAATCGCAATTTAAATTTAAACCAAAATTGATTGACCCTTTTCTGTTTTAGATAAAAATAATTTTCTTTTTGTAGACTATTTTTCTTAGCATTCTTTTTAATGACTTCATTTTCATATTAATGTAGAAGGTAACAATTCCAGTTTTATATTATGTGAATTTTATCTCAATTTCTTTTGCTGTAAATGCACTATTCAAATAAGAATAAATACTTCACTTAGAGCATAAACTTTCAGAAATTGGATAACAAGGTCATCTCAGAATCAGCTGAAGAAAATAGGTGCTTGAAAAATAGTAATATTAATTAATAAATAGATAGTATATAATTTTAAGAGACATCACATGCCTCTCATTTATGCATGAGAAAATATAGATCACTTCACGCCTGATACTAAATAAAAAAATTTTAGCCCAGTAAATGGCAAATGAAGGTACTTTATATACAAGATCTATTTGTTGTAGCATTGCATTTTTTTTAGAATTTATTAGCCGCTCTTGCGTTTTCCACTTGTGTTCGTAGATTCTGGACGACATTTGATGATTAAAATGTGAAAATTAATAAAATAAACTTTAAAAAAAAGGACCAAACCACAAAGGAAAGCACGATCGTAAATATCGACCAGATAAACTATAGGGCTATGCAACCACAGTATTAATTGAAACTCCAAATGAACATAGGAGAATATGCAATAGTTGACGAATACTGCAATGGTATGACACCAATCACGTCACAAGAATTTAGTTCTTTATTAAATGATTACAAAATAGATATTTTCAAAAGAATTTATTAATACATTCGCTGCCATCGTACATTACTTGTGAAATTGTATATGTTGTAGTGAAACTAGACACCTACATGTTTTATTCTAGGCGTATATTGCCAAATGAAATTTTGTAACTTTTATAGGTTTTTCCTTTCTATATCTTCATGTTTCCGATAGCTCATTCGAGTAATATATTCGAACACATATTCTTATCCGATTCTGGATTAATTCAAAGCTTTCAAAACTGTTACAACAATTCTCAACAATGTTAAAAAAAAAAAAAAATGTCAAATCTTAGTGGTTGCATGAATTAGGAAACACGTATAAACTCTTCCCCAGAAGGTCAAAAATAAAAGAAACTTTCAATCATGTTAATTATTTTTACTTTCTCTTATACGTTGTATATACCCCCGAGGGGGCACCTCGATGCTTTCGGCATGGTGGTTGGATCTCGCCACCCTGGAGGGTACACTAATAGGTGGGGGATCTGACTCATCCCATCGATGACGGGACGTACTTCCTTCGGGAAGGATTGTACCGTGGCCGGTGATGACCCTTAGGACTCAACCACAGTTCCCGCCAGTGTTGCTGTTACGGCGGTCCGGTGCCTTCGTGGCGGGTCGGAGAGTCAGATGGCTGACTTATACATTGTATAGAGAAAGTATAGTGATTGCCAAAAAGTTCGAACTCGAGATTTTGACGAATCTACACGTTTCTAGACCACCCTGAGTTCGAAAAACATATTTTTGGAAAATTAATGTGATAAACATAACTCAAAAAAGATTTGAGATAGACAGTTGAAATTTGGTATAGATCTTTACACCAAATTTGCAGATTTCTATCAGATTTTGAGTAAAATCTGTTCAGAGCAAGTCCGTCAGTCCTTTTGTTCGAATATAAGTTAAGACTATAATTATAAAACGAAGAGAGCTAGATAAATACAATTCGGTACACAGATTTGAAATCTATAATATAGACATCTGTCAAATTTTGAGCCAAATCCAGCAACGGGTCGACTGTCTGTGATTTCAAAAAACATGTAAACTCAGAAACTCAAAAACGCAGTGACTTAATTATATCAAATTTGGTATGGGAATTGGGACTAGTAGTGCAGTTTTGAGTCAAATTTTTGTTTCAATCGGTTAAGAAAAATATGTCTATAACACAAATTCTATTTTTGGATACTATTAACGTATTCCAGGAATTAATTGACCAATAACTCGCCAAGGATGACACGACAGACTCAGTAAAAATGCTAAATTCACACTAAATGTTAATATTTCATAACTATTATACACTAACACCATGTATGGTATTCTCTGGCATGAAAACTTATGACAGAATATGCGATAAAGATTTGAAAGAATTACTTAAGTACCCACTAATTACTTAAGTGCATTTTCACATTATTAAAATTAACATTAGTGTGTGTATTACAGTTGTTATTTTCTATTTCATTCCTATCTCATTTATGACCCGCAAATGATATACAACGCGGTTATGATTGAATTCTTATAGCATTGAGATTGAATTATGCTTATTCCAAATATTGTTCATAATTTTTCCCTATTGTTAAATGTTTGGTTATATTTTCTTGAGCACCATTGACATTTATGGTTCTTAAAATCATTATTATTTTCTCGTATGTGAAGTATAGAGAAAATATAGTAATCTCAAAAAATTCAAACTCGAGATTTTGACAAATCTCCACGTTTCAGACCTTTATGAGCTAGGAAAATACATTTCTAGAAAATGTCTGTCTCTCTGTGACAAAGACAACTCAATTATATTTTGTGCTAGACGAATAAAATTTGGTATACAGGCATAAAATCAGATTTTTAGACTCCTATCAAATTTTATGCAAAATCCGTTCAAAAGAAATCCGTCTGTCCGGCTGCCCGAATATAAGTTAGCATGATAGCTACAAAATGAAGATAAAACTCTAGCTAGCTAAATAAAATGTTTTAACAAATTTAACATCTTTAGTATAGACATCTACCAAATTTTGAACGAAATCCAACAAACGATTGACTGTCTGTCGGTCTGTATTCGCCAAAACACTTGCCAAGGTCACATGATAGATTCAGTAAAAATACTAAATTCACGCCAAAGGCTAATATTTCGTTAATATTGTACGCCAATGCGGTGCAAGATGTTCATTGGATAATATATTTATTAGATAGTATACGAGAAAGTTTTAAGGAGACAACTCCCACTGGTTTTTTCCAGATGTGCTGGTTTGAAAAAAAGGGTACTTTAATTCTAAGCACCTATTTTGTATATAGTTTTCATTTATCAGTATTTCATAAACATGAATGAAAAACGTATTTTATTTTTGCTGTTTTCATTTTGTTTCATTTTTTTTTTTTTTTTTTTGTTTCAGCTAATTTCACATACTTATATCTGAACATCACCTTAATCCGTCGATTGACGGGTAGCATCGTTAACATCTTCGCTCCCTCCACCCTCATAGTGGTCGTCAGCTGGGTGACTTTCTGGCTGAGTCTGGAAGCAGTGCCTGCCAGGGTTGCTCTCAGCATTACATCGCTCCTTACACTCTGCACTCAGGTAGGATTTGTTAAATTGTTAACTTCATAATTAATATACCAATTACCCCAACCGTAGCCTGCACAAGATAGATCACATCACTGGTGTTCAATGCACAAACCCCTCCCTCAGATTTTATGTTCTGTCACCGGAGATGGGCTATTAATATGAACTATGTAATACCATCATTTCTGTAGTATCAAGAGAAAGGAAAACTAGTTTACTATTATGAGCAAATTTTCATTCACCTGCTTGAGATTGTCCTTGTACTCAGGAAGACTACTACGAAGTAAATAAACGAAAATTCAATCATGTCGGTTTATATTTCTTTCCAGAAATTTATTCAACATCATTTCCGCATCATAGTCAAATAATGGACGCTACATAAAAATTCAATCATCAATTGAAATCATTTACATTGATACAACTTTGAGAATAAGATTTTGAATTTTTGAATTTTATTCCAATAAACATCCTTATCTATTATGCAACATGTACTAACAAAGTCGTTAGTGATATTTTGAATACAAGTTAGAACTACATTCTTACCTGTTTTCAAAGCATAATCAGAGTGACAAACTAATATTTGATAATTAATTTAATTTCCCACAAAATATATAAAATCATCATCAGAAAAAATTTACACTATCTTCTTATTTTCAGTAAATATCAAACAAATCGGGTTAGAGACATTTATAAAGGAGAAGCATTACGCTTAACTGGTGAAATAACATTTTCCCTCGCTGTTTAGGAAATTCGAAACAGTTCAAATCAATCTTACACCAAAAGACATACACCAGTGGTGTAAAGGGGTGAAGCATACAATGGCGGATTTCCGACTAAGCAGTTGCCTAGGGCCCTGAATTGAAGGGGTCGTAAGCAAGTCAATTAATAAAAGATTTATTACCTAATAGCAGAATAAATACATTTGTAAAATACATAAAATCTACGAATTATTAAATATTAGGTATCTAGCCAATTATGCTGATCAAAATAACTATCTTATTTGTTTCATTATGTTTATTTAAGTATTATAATATTTATAAATACCGAGTTTTTGCTTAAATAATAGTACATATAAAAGTAAATCAGCAGTCAATGATTCATAAAAAAAAGAAGAAAAAAAAAAAAAAGAAAAAAGAAAACATATGCATTTTAGAAAATTACAAAAGTGAACAATAAGCAAAAATAAATCATCAGCTTGATGTTAAATTAAAAATGTGATGGATTTTGAAACTAAACTGTCTAGTTTAATAAAAGACGGATCTCATATCATACACTGCATAGGGTCCCAAAATATTTAAATCTGTCACTGGAAGCATAATACGGATAAGGAACACGAAATGGAGAAAGAAAATTATAAATTTATCTTATCCCTATTCTGTGCTATTCAATATTATTAACTAAAATGTCAAACTCGTTAATCTTTAATTAATAAATTTAAAATTAAAGACTTTAAAACTACTATCATAAAATCTTCCATTTTAAAAATTTCCAGTCCATACTCATACTAATAAGAGATGCATGCGTTGTTCAGAAGAACTTGAATACACATTTTTTTTTATATGAAAGAAGTTTAAATGTTTTCTGTAAGCAAAAAAATTGGTGTCAGATTCCAAATGAGTCGAAATAAAAATAAATCCCACATACGTTCTATGTTTACAGTTTGGAAAAGCATACCGATTTCTAAGGAGAAACAAGAACGAAGTATTGGAATACGCTCTGTTTCGACACGGAAATGAAATGAAATTGTTCTCTAAATAGAACAATAAGCATTGACGAATTAATAAGTACACAGTACACAGTTTCCACAAATAAGCAATCCTATTTTAAAATTGTCTACAGACGAAACTACTGTTAAGAAAAGTTTTTACAAAATATTTTATACGAAATTTTGTGTAGAGACATAATAAAGGGATAGGAATTTGTTTAAACGAATAATAATAAAAAAAATTCACAATTTTGCTGGAAGAAATGAAAGATTTACATATTTACGATTAATTTTTTTATGTAGATTTCAACATCTTTTTATCAACAATAACTAGTACTCATTAAATTATACAATCTCTAAAGTGAATAGTAAACTTTAATAAAAGCACTTAAAACCATTCTTGGCTACATCTTCGACAACAACTGTCATCTATTACAAACGAGCTCACAACTCTCTCAACTGAAACTTAACGGAAAAATTACATAAAAATAACGAATAAATAAAGTCACTTTGGCAGTTAACATGATAAAAACAAAACATTCAAGCTGCGAAATATCTTCTAATGCAGGAACTCGAATTCCGTTATAAAATTTATCTTCGAATGTATTAGCAACTGGGAAGCACAAGGTCTCCCAATAAGGTGTCATTCGATCGGAAACTTGTTCGATAAATAATTTACGAACAAAAGATTTTAAACAAGCGAAGAAGAGACAAAAACGCAATTTTTTTTGCCCACGTTACGCAGCAGCTGTTATAAAACCCTAGAAACTTTCTCGGAGATATATCAATATGTTCGGTTTTGCTAATTAAAATGTTGTTACATTCATCAGATTTGGTTTTGTTAGTTAAATTGTTTCACCAAACAGTAATTTCGCACTAATTATTCTACGGAATAATCGTACTCGGAAGATTTGTCCTAAGTACATTGAAAGGATGTTAGTTGATTCTTAAAAATCTTCGACTAATAATAATCAAATTTGAAAAAAAAAAAAAAAAAAAAGAGAGAGAGAGGGAGATTTGTTTAATGTTAGTTCTGGGGGGAAAAAATGTTTCCGCAGAAACAACAGAGAAGGTTGTTCCTCAGATGGAAGAGGATAAAACTCACAATGTACAAGTGTCTGTTGGATGGCAGAAAGATTGGTCATGTCGCGTTCAACTGGACAAAAGATCATATGCTGCCTTTCGGTATTATCTTTACCAGTTTCTACTTATGCAGAGTTTGCTTCCGCATGTTTTCGAGATTCGCCATCAATTCTTACTTCAATTTCTTGCTCACTTTAGGTTAATTCATTTTGGCCTTGGAACAGAGAGAGCCAAAATAGTGACAGCTGCCAACTGGACAGAATTCAGGATCCAAAAAACCAACGTCGAAACTCACATTTCCATTGCAGTAACCAAAAATAAACGTGCGGTGTAGGTTTACTGCATCCTTTATTGCCCCATTACTACCTGTGTTTCTTCGAAGAATTAAGTGCCAGAGGTCTACTCGATCACTGATATACATAGTTATCTCAAAATAAAATTGTACTGGATCTACAAGCATGTTAGTGCCTTTCACACATGATTTTTATCCAAGATTGCGCCCTTCCAGCTTTAGTATTAAGGAAGCCCTCAAAAATCATTTCACAAAAAGACACGTAATCTGCCGCCACTTTCACGATCTACAACATCCACGATCCACAGATTCAACCCATGTAACTTTTGTATTTTGGGGTTATTGGTTAGTTATGATAATTCAGGAACTTATCTGAGCTTAAAGATAGCATTTCACAACATATTCATAGCATTTCCCTGAACACACTGCGATCAGTTGTGGAACCCGTTTCTTACGATTCCAGATGGCAGCTAAAAATGGTGTCCATCATATTGAATATGATTTATTGTAAGAAAACTTGTAAATTATCGTAAATGTAGGCTAGATGTGTAATTTATTAAGAGGAAAATATCCTATGGCGATAAAATTTTGAGCTAAAGGGTCATTGATTTTATTCGCTCAAACAAATTCTCAACTCTTCATTATATTCAACAAAATATTTTATAATTTTCTGAACAATAGTTACATCTGTTGATAACTTTAAAATAGGGTCGTTCAGTCATGGAATCAATAATGTACATACCATAATGAAATCAAACGCAAGTATTAATTAGAACAAATGAAGTTGAAAGTATCCACCTGGGTTGAAAACATGAATTTGGATAAAAATTCGCTTTATTTTTTTGTACTTTCAAAAAAAAAAAATCCTGTTTCCAGAGATATATTTATTTTGTGTTTATGTGAATTAGAAGATAAGTTACAACAAACTATTGACATATGAGAGAAACTTGCTTATAAGCATTTAAAAACTTTAAATGCATTTTCTGAAGAATGAGATTTTTCATAATTCTACTGTACACGTATCGTCATATCTTAAAAAAGAATCACGATACCTTAATGAAATTTGAAATTAGTGCTCGTTATGTTATGCAGAATGTAATAAGTATGGATTTGATGTTGAATGCTCTAGAAGTTGGTTTATGATTATTTAATGTAAATATTGTTGAGAAAATTCCAAAATTTCATAGATAATTTCATACATAAAATTTTATTTTTGAGTATAATTCTTAGATAATAGTTAGATATGTTACACATGTAATGTTACAGAGCAAAATGAAAAGCTGTAACAATTTTTTTTCTTTCGAACAATTCTAGTTTTTGTAAATAAATGCTAAAATTTACATCAAAATATACTTTTTCTTCAAAAGCTAACATATATATATATAAATAATTTCACACTTATTTATTCTTTTATCCTTATATAATAAAAAAAAATATCATATAAGCATTAATTTTTTAAAACAAATCCCCTCCGAACCTAGTCGGATACCTTAAAAAACTTTATTTGTATCAAAAACAACTTTTGTCTTCTAGCTAGGATTTATTGATTCGGTGAATTCTTTTATTAAAATTCATCTTTCATTTAATAATAAGTGTTATGTTTCTCAACAGGCTCAACAAAACAAATCTCAGCTTCCACCGCTAAACTACATCACTGCAGTGGATATATGGCTTTTTGCGTGCATTTTCATGGTTTTTTCCACTTTAGTAGAATTTGCCGTTGCTTACAACGTCATTATGAAAAAGGTAAAATAAAGGATGCATCCTTTTCATTACGGGTATTTAAATATTTTAAGTTAAATCTGTATCCTCTAAAACAAACTTAGGAATGAAATGTACAAGTTTAAGATTTTATTTAAAATATAGCTCACAACATGAAAGATGCGAGACACGGCCTGTTGCTAGAAGTATTATCAAAGCTTATAATAAAAGAGAAAGATGTGTTTCCATCTAATAACATTCTACATGTCAGATGTTTAATCCAGAGTTACTAATTTGGACAAATACTTTCTTGTTGATGAAAATATGCCCCTTGGAGTTATTTTTTTTTTTAAGTTTCAATTTTAACAAATTAAAAATTAAGCGACATTTTGGCGCTTTTTCGTGATATTTTCCAAAAATGTAATTGTACAAAAATAATTTTTGCTTCATCTTAAATAGAAAAACGTGTCATTCTAACACTATTTCCTTTTTTAACAATATCAATTAAACAAGCAATGTTTCTTGAATTTTGACATTTTTATGCTTTATTTTCAACAATGCTTTGTTGATGAAAATATGCCCCTTGGAGTTACCTTTTTTTTAAAGTTTCAATTTTAAGAAATTAAAAATTAAGCGACATTTTGGCGCTTTTTCGTGATGTTTTCCAAAAATTTAACTGTACAAAAATAATTTGTGCTTCATCTTAAATAACAAAACATGTAATTTTAACACTATTTTCTTTTTTGATAATATCAATTAAGCAAGCAACGTTTCTTGAATTTTGACATTTTTTTGCTTTATTTTCAACAATGCTTTCCATTGTGGTCACGAAAGTCAAACAGTTTTCATTGTTTTGTGTCACATGGTAAAAACTCATATATTTTTATTTTCTCGAATACGTAGTATAGTGAACGTACAGTAATCGTCAAAAAATTTGAACTTCAAAAGATTAAAAGCATTTCAAAAAATTGAAACGTACAGACTTCAAAGAATCTCCATGTTTCAGACCTCCCTGAGTTCTAAAAAAATATTTTTGGAAAATGTTCGTCTGTCTGTGACATAGACAACTCAAACATGCTTTGAACTAGACAGTTGAAATTTGGTATACGGTCTTTACACCAAGCTTGCAGATTTAATCAAATTTTGAGTAAAATCTGTTGACAGGAAGACTGGCTGTTCGAATATAAGTTAAAAGATAACTACAAAACCAAGAGTTCTAGATAGATAAGATTTGGTACACATATTTAACATCTATAGTGTAGATACTTGATAAATTTTGTGCCAAAACCAACAACGGGTTGACTGTCTATCGGTTTGTACTTTCAGAAACGTGTAAATTCGATAATTCAAAAATGCAGTGACTTAAATATATCAAATATGGCATGTGATTTTGTGACTAAAAATGTAGTTATGCATCAAATTTTTATTTGTTTTGAGAAAAACGTGTCTAAAACACTCATTCGATTTTTGGGTACTATTAAGTGCATGTCAGAGATCACTCTCCAAGGATGACACGATAGATTCAATAAAAATGCCACATTCATGACAAAGGTTAATATTTCATAATTATTGTACAACAAAGCCTGGCAAGCCGCTCTCTGACATGATACGTTTAAGAGAGAGTAAGTCAGAAAGTTTGGGGGATACCACTTTTATTGGTTTTGCATAATTTTCTACATTACTTTTCATTGTTTCGTCACAAATGAGAGAAAAAAGCAGGCATATTTTTTTTCTCTATTATTAAAAGCAAAATAGGTAACAGTCTATTTAATATTAACATTAAGTAAATGTGGAAAATAAGAAATTGAAGTAACAATACTGATAAAGAAAATGCGAAGTTATAAGCTAAATGAGATGAATAGCTCCGTCTTATTTGCGCTATGATTTTATGGAACTTGACTCCATTCAAATTTTAATGCTTTATTGAGGAAATTATGAACAATACATAATATGTAACATATTTAATTGGAATTTGAACATGTACAATAATTCCAATGAACCAGCTAGTCATCAAAAGAATCTGAATTAAATAAATACTTTTCATTCATTTATAGCCCTAATTTTGCATCCTACTCTAATATTCTAAATTTCAAATAGCCAAATAATTTTTCAGAAATCAAAGACATCTGTGCAGCCATCCTGCATGCAGTGTGGAAGAAAGATACAATGGATTATCAAGAAACATATGGCTTGCAGCACACCTGAAGTAAAACCACAGGCAGTATCTTCCCAAAAGAATATAATTTTCTCTTGGATTTCAAAACTGGATGAAGTTGGACTCGATAACATTTGTCGAAAAATGTTCCCATTATTGTTTTTACTATTTGCTACAGTGTATTGGGTGCATTACTTAAAAATTTACCATCAGTCTTTACACTGAGATTAAAGTCATTTAATTTAACAAATTTTATATTAATAGTGACACCATGTAAAATTGTAGAAATAAATTTCTAATAATATAGAGATATGCTGGTGAATTTTAATGCAATAAAATTATCTCATCTTCAAGTTGTAATCATATTAAAGGATAAATTCTTCGGAAATGTACAAGGTTTTTATTTTACTTCCAAAAGAAATGAAGAATTCAGATTGCAAAGAGGAGTTGAAAAGAAACAAGATGCACAAAATATTAATGTCTTTATAGAAAAAGGCAACATAACATTACAGTACACAAAAATTTATGAATGACCATATTACCAGTTTAAGATTAAATCTGAGCTTCTGCAGATATGACGGTGTTAGTCAGTAATGTGACTGAGTGGGCCAGGAAATACATGGTAATTATGTTTTGGGCGAAAGGATTATGGTTATATACATAATCAAAAGTGGTATGAATATTTTGCAATAGATGTTGCTTGACTTGACCAGTCCTCCATACTGCAGACAGCACCTAAGGTTTCGTCTCTTTTTCTGCTTTTGCAGCATTTTAGACATTGTTTCTTGAAGGCATTTTTTTAAATTTATTATTTATAGTGGCATACTTATAATATTATATGGTAGGTAAAATGCAAAAAGCATTCCTTAAGCCCTATTGAATGAATTTTAATTACATACACATTTTTATAGATAGCAATACAATCAACATTTTATGGGACCCATATAATATAGTCAATTCTTCGTAAACAGCCATTGATTATATAGAATATACATATAATCAATTCATAATTAAATGAATTTCAATAACTTTCTTTTTAATTTCATTATACATAATGTACAAAGAGCTCAGTGTAAAAGGTTTCTTTTTAGTTTTATTATACAGAATATAGATTCTTCTTGTTTAGAACTAAATTTTCTTCAAATATTGTGCCCATAAATTTTGTGTTCAATTTATAATACTAATAACTTTGTAATTATAATCGATAGAATGAATTTTTACATGGAATTAGAAAGTTTGTAGTATTTCAAAATTTTAATTTTTGTTCTTAAATATTTTATTTTTGGAAAAATACAAGTTATAAGTTGATTATTTTTAGAAAATCCTGTCACTAGAAGAAAATGTATAGAACCAGTTTCTTTAAATTTTTTAAGTCACTTACTTGAATATGGAATTGTTGCCTACTTCACTGGAAACATTTTTTGCACACTTGCTGTAGATTTTAGCTTTATATATATATATACTCGCTAGTAGCAACTCTTTAGTAGTTTTTAACCATAAATAATTATTGATATTAAAAAAATTTTTTTGATAAATCCATAATTGCATTTACATCAATAGTTTTTTATCCATTAGAATGTAATAAGTTTTCAAGTGTTAAAGAAAACTTAATAAATTTTAACATTATTTTGCAAATTTCCTCTTTCTCTAAGATATGTGGAATGATTTTTATAGTCTCTGGTAAGAAATAACTAGGAATTATAAATTTTCATATTTATCACATCTATACTTTCTATATTTATATTTATTACATAATTATATTTTCAAGTCCTTTACAATATTCATTTGGTAACCTGTGCACAATGATATTTATAACTTGTATAAATTGGTGGATTTTAATTTCCCTAATGATTTTTGAAAAAGGCAAATAAAAAAAATGTTTTGTTGGTTTATTTTAAATTACATTAATTTCCTTGAATTTGAGAACTATTACTCAAATTTCAGAAAAATATTTAAAATTAACAAAACTGCTACATTAACTCATTTAGATAATTGAATATATTTTAAAATTATCCAACAGGGACAGTTGGATAAAATTTCTGCCTACCCCCCCTCCCCTCATCGATTCAGGAACTGAAGAAATGTTATTTTTTTACAGTAAAGGGGAAGCAGCTATACATAAAATTATGCTTTAGAATACCAAGATAGCATTTGTAACTATATAACATATTATAACAGCATTTTGGGATTAGAAATTGAGGATAGTTGAGTGTTTAAACCTTTTTGTTTGTAATCGAGAGGGTGCCATATCCAAATTAATCATAGCTGTCATACAAGTAATTGCATTTTATGTACCCAAATAATAGAATTAATTAGTATTTCTTTCAATTACTTGAAAAGTTACATTCTTCAGAATCAACAATATTGTCAAAGAAATACTTGATGGTAAAGTTATCATATCGAAAACATTAGAAAAAAATGTATATTAGTTCACTTTTTAGAAATAAGTGAATTGTAAAATGTTAATTCATAAATTTTCAACATTTCTTGGAAAAGAATTTTTATAATAATTTCTTTTATGCTTCAGTATAAAAATTCAGATCATCACCATCATTTTAGTTCTCTTTCTTTTTAGCTAATTCTGACAGGCCAATTTTTATAGAGAAAAGAGGATTTTCCTTTGCTAATATTCTTGCTATTTCAGTTTGGTTGTGACTATTTATTTCAAGTTGAAATCTTAATACTTTAAGAAGCTCAGTTTTAATTAAAGCATTTATTTAATGTATTTACAATGCTTATTAGATTTCAAATCAGATATTTTTAGAAAAACATCTTTGGTAATAACTGTAAGCTATTTAAAATAAAATTTTCTTTTATATACACAATATCAAGTACAATTTAATTTTTTATATCAAAACTGTGCATGTGAACTATTATTTTTAATCTGTTTGCATAATCAATAAATTTTCTATCAACAGGATTAGTCAGATATATTTATTCAGAAAATATTTTTATAAATAATCTCATATTTACACTACAGAAATTGTCTACATAAAAAGTACTAGTAAATTACAAAGTAAAAGTTATTTCATTGATTTTATCATTTTTCTCACTTTTCTTGAACTATATTTCAATGATTTTATGACACCTGTAAAATTGATAGTCCATATTTTATTTGTAATAATTTTAAAAATGTATTCATATATATCTTTATTCACACATTGATGATACATAATCATTACTTACCAGCTGTTAAAATTCCTTTAGCACTTTGTGACATACTGGACCATAATGTAATATCGCGAATAGCTATAAAAACAAAAATGAATTATATGGGATTAATAAAATTAAATATAAAAATACACATCATATATCCTTTACAAATTTCATATCTAAATTAAAACAAAGTACTCAATGATATGTCACAAAAAATAAAAACAAAGTAACTTTTTATTTGGTAAATGAATAAATAGATAAATGTATAATTTAGTAAAACAAATTATTGATTTGTTATTTTTTCAAGATCAGTAAGATTCTTAAAGTAGTATCCTGGAATCTAAAATATGAATTACATAAGATTAAAGATACAGGCAAATAATCAGTCTAATTAAGAACTTATTATTGCAAAATTATCACATAATATATTGCATTATAGTCAATAGGCATATCATCCAATATTAAATAGAGTACACTCATAATTTTAAGTTATATTTCTTTGTCATGTTTCTATCAGTTTGAGGAATAAACATGGCACTCCTGTTGCCTTTTCATTACTTTGATTAAAATATGGTCATCAGGCGTTCTGTTTTTTTAAATTACTACTTGTAATCAAGAAATAAATCATGTGAATTTACTGTTAAAAATACCCCTTTATATTTAATGTTAATCTAACAAATATTTTTTAAAAAATTAACTCAGTACCTTCACAGTTCCTTTTAACCCTTTCTAGGGCTGTGGGAAGTATGCTTCCCGCCAAATTTATCAATCTTAGTATGAAATTATGTAGGTTGGCATAAGTTCTGACAAATTTTTTTAGTAAAACAGAAACTAAGATGCTTCAGTTCTTTCTCTCACACAAAATGGTCTTGATTTGTTACTTAATTATTAATTAACCAAATTAAATAATTAATCAAAGTAAATTTATCTAAAAAGCTAAATGAATCTCTTTTATTATTCTAATTTCAAGCCTAAAAATATTTTAACATAATATGACTAGAAAAAAATGGTCCTTTAAAGGATTAAAAAAGATATTAAATAATCAATGAGGATAAATCGATTCAATTTGATACATGACACACTTTAAAAAACGAAACACTCATAAAAAAGTTTTTGATTCAAATAAGATAAAGAATTTGATTCAAAAAGATCTTATTTGATAAATAAGATAATAAGATAAATTTCAATCTTACATGATATATGACAGCTAAAATATCATTAATGAATGCAGAAATGCTTCCCCCCTTGAATAATTAGTGAAATGTATAAAAATAAACAACAAGAAGCCACATCTTAAAAATATGTAAGATAAATATGTATTTGAAAAACTATTAGAAATATTCTAGAAACAAATAGCTAAAAAAAAACCCAGAAAATTATCTGTTCATTTATATGGAATTTAAAGTAAATTCATTTTGTTAAAAATTAAAATAAATAAAAATTTAAAATATGAATAAAACATCTAGTATTTATTATTATTTAAATTACTTTTAAACATAAAATATACATAGTTATTAAAATTTTACTTCTTTTTTTTTTTCATTTATCCATTAACATTCTAAATCTACAATTTATCAGTTCATGCCTCTCCTTGAAATATAACTGATTTTTTTTTTTTTTACAATATTATATAAATATCTGGAAACGGCTCCTTTAATTTTCTTATCTGTTAAATTATGCTAATATTTAACAGAACCATCATTATTTATACTGATATTTAAGATATTAAATTAGGTTAATATTAATATTGTTTTTCTACTAAAAGGTTGTAAAACAATATTACATTAAGTACTAAAAACCTAAAATTTGTTTCTTATCACATTAATTTTTTTCAAAATATATTAAAGTGTAATCATGTTTTCAAAAACATGACCAAAAAATTTTTTTCAGATTTTAATAAATTAATATTTAGTATTACAATAGAATTTTGTTTAACTGTTTAATAAGAGATCTTGCCAAAAATAGATAAATTTTTCTGGATAGTTAAATATAATATTCTAGAGCTTATCGATTCATGAGGCTATCTGTAAAGATTGCAGCATATAAAAAAAATATTGTTCATGTTTTAAAATTTATTAGCCATAATTACATAAATAACATCAAAAATTGTATAGATTATTTAAAATTAAAACACATACATGCATTTTAATACTTCAGAAAAATAAAATCAAACAATATTATCACATAAAGTTATGTACTTCTTAATGTGCTAAAGTATATCCCATGTTTGTTTGCTTTTAAGACAGTTATTAAGTCAACAGAGTTAGAAAATGCATTATGTATATAATGATAGTCAGAAAAGCATGCACTGACATGGATAAGGCATATAAATTTCTATTCTTTATTTGCTTCCTTTCCTATAATTTAGTTCATTATGTTGACTTCATCTTCTAGCACTCATCTTTTGTAATTCTTGTCAAATTATTTTGCCATCACACTGGAGTTAAAAGAACATAACTAACATCATTCATTCAAATCTGCATCTCTTTTTCACTAATTTATCATATATTTTCGCTCTTACAGACTTAAATTTAAGATTTAAATTTTTATTTTCAAAAGTGTAATTATTTCATATTGTCAAAAAATTAGATGAAAGTTACAGAAATTTTACAGTAATTAACATTTGAATAAAAAAGTTGAAATTTGTATGCAATTTAAGATGTTACATAATAAATTGTTGATAGTATACTAACTTATTTTGCAGTTTAGTTTTAGTTTAATATTATTTTCTTCCCATTTTGAAACAATTCAGATGCTAAAGCAGATTTCATAAATTTGAATTACTGTCAGATGATAAGGAGAACACATGACTGCAAACCTTGCCGAAATATCTATGTCACATAAGCAGAAGGACTTTTGACCTGAAATATTTTATTTCATATACATCGGACCACATACAATTTACAAATTTCTGTGCCACATAAGCAAGAGGACTTTTGACCTTTAACATTGGATTGGAAATGTGTCAGACACACATACACAGCAGTTTTGGGGTTGGATTAAGTTAATTTGGAATCCTACTTTTCTCAAATCGAGACATTACGCCCTGACCATCATGGTCCTAGTTTGTTTTTTAAAGTAAGAACTCTTTTGACATTAAATTGCATTCACACAAAAATAAATACCTTTCTCTACCATTTCACTACACTGAGGGTCATGAGCTAGAGATTGTAAAACATCTTCTAAATCTCTATATCTTCCATCTTTATTCCAAATGGCTAATAAATTATGCTGGACAGTTTTAGGAAGTAGATTTAAGTGATGCAAAGTAGTTGCAGAACTGCCATCTTGCTATGAAAAAAAAAATGATAAATTATTGTACTTGTCTTCAGATCAAATATAAAATTTTGAAGAATATAAATAATATTCATAGTACTTTCCAGGCAGTAAATAATTTTTTTAATAATGAAATAAGCATTCATCTGTATATAATTAACATATTAAAAGTGAAATAAATATTAATTAACATATTAACTATATCTCTATTCTCACATAAAATACCAGGACAAACCTATAGTTTTATCTTAAACTGCACAATAATACTTGAATGATTAACAAAAGACCACCAAGTTCTTGTCATCATTTTATCAAAAAATGGTTAATAGAAAGGTAATTAGATAAACACTCTGTTGCTTTATTAATTAGACAAATATTTCATTTTAAGTTATATATTAGGAAGATTAGAATATAGATGTAGAATTGTATTCAGATGATAAGGGCAAGACCTTACTAAATACTTAGTTTCAAGATCTCTAATTTGGACTCACTCACAATTGCAAATTGTGCCCAAATATAGACAGTCTGCAATGCAAAAGTTAGTACAAAAATTTTCTTATTGTACAAAAAAATTCTACAAAATAATAATATTTAAAAAATGCAGTAGATTCTTCCTGCAATGATTTGCCATATTTCAAAATACACAATCTAAAGTCACTATTAATTTATAAAGTTAAGAGAATTAATAGGCAACTAGAATGCCTGATTCATCTAAAATTGCAATTAAATCATATAAACTTCCAGAAGAGCATGAATTGTAAATTGTTTATTCCTTTGGATTATCATTATCAAAACATATATAGCAAAAATTAAACATTATATTTTCTGATAATTTCTGATATATTTATTTCAATGTTCATTCAATGTTACATTAGTACAGTAATTTGTACAGCATTGTTTACCTCAATTGTACACTGACTTTGATTCCAATGAAGTTGAGGCATTAATTTCAATTGGTCAGCATACAAGTCACGAAAATAAGATACTTGATTTTGTACAATATTTTCTATTTTTCGTTTGTCTTCACCAAAATACATCCTAAAATCTCCTATAGAAAAGACAAATTACAAATAGTGAATCAAGAAAAAGGAACATTTCAATATTTCTTTCAAAGAAATTTTATGCAAGTGTCTAAAACTATCATTATTATTAGTAGTAATAATCATTATTAAAGATGATTTTAGTGTATATGTTATTTATTAAGATAATAGTGTATAATCTTTGCTTTATAAAAAATATTTAAGCATTTATATTATAATATGTAAAATAAATTATTCATATCATATATAAAATTCTAAAAACAAAAAGGCAACTAAAATTATAATTTACCTGAATAAGACAATTCTGCAATCTTAAGGAACAACTTAATTTCAGAAAATGTTTCAGGTAAGCATAATAATGATGCATGTAATGCACTCTGCAAATTAATTTGCAAAGCTTTTTGTATATCAGCATTTTCTACTTTCTTTAGAACCTTAACCTAAAGATATAATTAAAATATTATATTTAATACATAAAAAAATTACAATTAAGTATTATTTCTACTGCTCTTAATTTCATACATGACAAAACCACTAGATACTAAACATTCTATTATGTTCTAAATATCACAAATATGTTTACAAAATATAAAAACTTTTAGATAAAACTTACATAATATACATACTGAATTTGAATTTTTAAAAATAATAGCAAAAGATTAATATTAAAAATGAATTTCTTTTTATATTGAAAGTTTAAAACTTTGAATTCATTTTTTTCTTACAATCTTCCAAAAAATTAGCACCAAAATTCAAAGCTACCATTACAGATTTCCATTATTTTCTAATTATATGTAATTACAAAGTAAATACACATAAATGGATTAAGGAAAAAAAAAAAAAAAAAAGAATTACAAGAAAAGTAAAATTTTATTTATTTATCACTCTGCAATCTATTTCTAATCACTTCTCAACAATATGTGGTTATCATATTTAATTCAATGGCAAGATTCTCTTCTCCCTTAGATCAAAAAAGAAATTATCGTAAGCAAGCAACTCATATACCTTACAAGACAAAATATTTTTAATAGTACAGTTTTGTTACATTTTTCTTGTTTGTAAAGATTAATACTAAAATTAAATGAATAAAGAATTTTCACTTAAGTCATAAAGTTATTCTTTTTTATGAATAAAAGTAATTGTACAATTTTTAAATTTTTTATTTGATATAAATTAATTAAAAATATTGATGGTTATCTAAGCTAAAATTCTAAATTTTGAGGCAGCAGATGATATAAATACTTCAATCTAAGAAATTCTTACAGACAGGAGGACTAAATTAATTAGGAAGAATTTTCAACCTCAACACAAGAGAAAATTATAGAAGATGATCTATTATAATTTCAGATAGAATTAATTAAATTCAAGTATAATAGTCAATTTTTTATCCATTTTTTAAAACTAAATAACCTTTTTTAACTTTAAATGCATAATAAAATTAGAAGATAAATAAAAGTGTTCATTCTCAGATTCTAAAATCCTGTGCACTTTTGCACACGTAACAGGATGTATTTATTTAGTCAAATTTGGGGTGAGAGGAAAAATGAAAGGATGTTTATATTTAACAATAAGGTGACCCACTGCACTTAAGTGGCATAAAAACTGCGAATAACTTGAAATATTGTTGGAAAAAGATACTAATTCACAATAAAATATTTTAGAGCAATTTTTATTTACTATAAGGAATCTAAACATTTATTGAACTAAATTATGGTGAATAAATAGAAAATTTCTGTTCTTAAAATTTGATAAATCACTTTTTTTTACAAAATATTAATAAGTCTGCATGTTAAAATGATTTTTAAAAATTTGTTATTGATTTTATGATATTGAAAAAGGTCGATAATTTTGGCCACATTTAAAGATATTATATAAAAAATTATTCTTCGTGTCACTCTGAGAATTATTTTGCTATATGAACTAGCCATATAAGCAATCAATATGCAATGTTTTGCAAAAATATTATGATCAGAAATGACATGATTTTTATATACACATGAGGGATTTAAAAAATAAATTTAAAAAAAACTCTGAATAAAAAAGTCAAAGAAGGATGAGGAATTCTAGATATGTGCTCATTCTTCCATGTCTTGCACCTTAGCAAGATAGAATTGCTGAAAAGAAGCAGAAGATGTGGGATACTTAAATGAGCAGTATACTTTCTCATATTTTGTTTCACATTATTTTGCTTGTAAAATTTCAGTGCACAGTACATTTATAATAACACTTATAAAAGAATAAAACAAAACTTACTGGTTTGTGCAGTCTACCACTTATATATAATGTTTGCCAATCTAATAAGTCTTCAATAAGATGAGCTGTGCTAATAACACCATATTTAATTAACTAAATATAAAGAAATTATATTAAGAAACAGTCAGATAAACATGATCAATTATTACATCAAAATTTACAGTCCATAATATTTACCCTATTTTCAACTTCAACTAAAGTATTGAAATACATTTTAGCTCCAAAATTCTCTTGAATATTTTTAATAAATTCAGCACCTGCATATTTTATAAACGAATAATGTTTGTGATTTGTCTGCATGTTTGCTTTATGCCACTCAAGAGGATTATCAACAGTAAACACAAAATCAATCATGTCACCCTGAAAAAAATTAGGAAAAAACTCATTATTAATTATAAGTGAAAATAAATAAATCTTTCAATTCAAACTAAAAAAAGCATTCCAGTACATCATGTTATTTATTTGACTGCATAAAGTGGCATATATATATATATATATATTACTAGCTTACAATAATTGTCATCAACTATCAAAATTGGTATTGTAAATGCCTTTTGTTAAGTTCCAATACTAGCAATGGATGCTGGATAGTATAGCAAAAACATGAATTTATTAGAGTAACAAAGGCAATTTTACTACAAAGGCCAGTTTAAAAAAAACAGAATTATGATGATGATGATAAAAGCTTTTATAAATATTTGCACATATAATTAATTCAAGCTCATTAAAAATATTTGAATATTGAATAAAAAGTCAAATCTATGTCATAAAACTAAATTTCAGAATTAAATATAATTTCGATTAATAGACCAATGTTTCTACAGCCCTAGCCTAATATAAAAGAAATCTCCAGTCTAGACTACATGAACAAATTTTATAGCATCAAATATGACTTTATAACACAAATCGCTGCGAAAATATTGTATCTATTATTGTGAAGTATAGCTCATTATATGACGAAGATATTCATTTGAAGTAATTTCATAAAACTATATATTTATTTCATGCAAGGCACAAACAAACAAAACACATTTGGCACACATTTTGAATGCCATGAAACCTAATAAGGAAACCAAAATTAAATTTTTAAATATAAACCAAAATTAAAAGAATTCGAATATAAAAAAAAAATCACACTTCATATAATAAACATTTATAGGCAGTTATTTTGCAATACAAGATTTATGTTTGGGACAATTGATCATATAATACTGAATATATTATACTGAAAGGTTGTTTTTTTTTTCACCTTTATTTTAGAAGTTCAATCAAGACATCCTATAAGTAATAGCAAAGAAGGGGAAAAAATGCTTTTCATAATCAAATTTAAAATCTAATATTATTATTTAAAATGTCTTAAACTATTAGTTGCTTTACTCATTTCTTTCAAATTATTAGATATTACTCATTTCTTTATAATGCATAGATTTGTATGTAATATATATATATATATATATATATATATATATATATATATATATATATATATATATATATATATATGTGTGTGTGTGTGTGTGTGTGTGTGTGTGTGTGTGTGTGTAAAATGCATATTTTTAGCAGTTTTGTGGCCAAAGAGAGAAGACACTTTTGTTATTTTAAAACTTTGCTTTATACCATTCTGGGAGGCATGATTTATGTACAGGCAAGTAGTGATGAAGTGCATCACTTCACAGAATGACACAAGAGTGAAATGAGTGAATGAAATATTTATCCCCATGATTATATACTGTGAGATTCTGACAGAAATTTCTTTACCATGTTGATTTAGGTACGGGAATTATAGGGATTTTTTAAAAGAATGTGTTTACATCAATAAATTTTTCTCCTTTCACTTGGAGAGTGGGAATTTGTCAATTTAATTAATTTCACAGAGCTTCTGTAGCATTAATTAAATAAAAATAGTTGGAATTAGATCAGGAAATAAGAGAGAAAATGAAGTAAATATGGGCTAAATTAAGATAAAAATTAGGAAATTTAATGAATAAATTAATTAAGATTTAATTTTGATTTAATTTAATCTATTCATCTGCCAAGCAAATTTAGAGCATCTTGCCCTGGGTGTCAAGGTCAGTATAAAATTGCAGCACACACTATGTGATATCCCGCAGCCCGCAGTTTTGGTGCACACATTTATTACGAGATATCTCCTAGTTGGCAGTTAATGGGTTAAATGGTTTTGAATATTAATACTCAAAATTCATACTTTCACCTTCATAACATGTGGCATGATTGAGTTAATGTTCAAAGAATGAAGGGGGGGAGGGGAGGATAACTCTCTCTATATATCCTTTTAAATAAAAGAAATCAGAATAGCAACAGGAGCTGGGCTTTAGTTACACTGCCTTTTCCCATAATGCGCAAAATCATTTCTGCTAATTCTGTTAATAACTTGACATTCTGTAGAATAGCAAACAAAAATTTTCAGAGAAATTATAATATATTTATATACTTATATATGCAATTAATTAGATATGGAAGTTAATTCTTTTCCATAGCTCATTTTCAACTAACAGTAAATGTTTGCTTTTCATTAATTGCCAACGATAGAAAAAATACCAGTGAATTATCATGTTTGATAAAAATTACTGATTTATAAAATAATTCCAGTTTTATAATATATTTTCCTGACATTTCCCAACCAGATGGACACCTTGTAATGCCTTGCACAAGGTAATTTAACTTACTGAAGCAAACATTTAAAATACCTCCATAAAAAATTTAAGATATCATACACAATTCTTAGACCAATTAATGAATTTTTTTTCAGATTTCGAACAAGCATATCTTGTGGATACTAAATACACTTTCCGCAGCCAAATTCATTGACATTTTTGTGAAATGCAGTTCAAAGCTTCATCAAAGCATATTGCAAATATTCTATTGTTTAAAGATTTCTTAAAAGATTGTTGGAAAAAAATGGAGCTAATTGGTAATAAATAAGGTAGGACATTTTCACAAGTTTTAATAAATTTTTTTTTTGGATATGTTACTATTGGTGATCATGTGTATGCATATCATGGAGTACATTAAAGGACGAATGTAACACAACAGGTTTTGGTGCCCATAAAAGTTTAGAAGACCAAATCACATCTATCTGTAAGCAAGTCATAGTTGACAATGGATGAAGAAGCATATTGTATCATAGGAGCTGCATACTATCTTCCCTGTTCCCTATGATGATTGGTGTAGTTTCATTTTTGGAGCTATGGCTACAATCTTTTAATACAGTATCCATATACAAGCAAAGTTTTGAGATTGGCATCTGTTAGAAGGGGGGGGGGAAGGAAAAAGAAGAAATTCGTTGTACTTTCATAGTTTGTATGGAAATTTTTCCAATTTCCTACATTTCGGATGATATTTAAATTCCCTGTAATTTTCCAGTACCATTGCTACCCTGTTATTACAACAATACTTAATAATAACAATAATAAAATCACCAAAGATGTGTTAATCAATTAATTATGTTCAGCAATGCCACATACTTAATAAACAAATAACTTTTTCTCCCCCATTTTAAAGCATAGATATAATTACAATACAATGAAACATGGATATGGTTTTAACATGGTATCAATATATAGTTAAAATTCAAGTTTAGAATAACATTATACTCATTTCCTGAAACACTAACTTAAGAAGAAGAAAGAGTTTTAAAAAGAAGCTTGATACTAGTGTGAAGAATTTCACTTCCTGAATCTTTATTTTAAAGAATATATCATAAAAAATACTCAGTGTTTTAATACATTAGAACATGTTTAACAATGTATTAATAAATCAATTATCAGAACATTTTAAAAGCTTGCCTGAATTATTTGCACAAAAAGAAAGCAATTTCAGCAAATTGCCTTTCACTAAAAATATTAAATACAACACAGGTATTAAGAACCAAGCTAAAGTAACCGATTTACATAATTAAAGTATAACGCCACATCTAAACAAAAATGAATCATTTTATAGAGATCAAACTCAACATAACTTGATAAAAATGATTACATTAAATATTTAATAAAGAAATGTGCAACCATATATCTCACTTCATTCAATTTGGTGCCTTGCGAAAAAACTTTTGAGCCATACGCAAAAACAAACGAAAACTTTTGGGGAAATCTCGAAAGAACAGAATCAAAAATTTTAATAGAAGCAGAAGCCATTTTTTCTGACAATTAAAAGAATTTTCAAGATTCTGAAATATAAATTAAATAAATGATTTTCGAAAAAAATATATAATTCTTCGTAGTATTAAAAAAAAATAGAAATATTAAGCTAAGGTCCTTTTTTTTTTTTTTTTTGTCAAAAAAAGTACAGAAACTTTAAAATTTGCAAAATTATTTCATCAACCGATATCATCCATCTATATCCCAGAAACATGTTTTTGTTTATATTTATATTCAATATGCAAGATAATCAATTCCAAATCGACGAATCATTTCGAAAAATTACTTTTAAAGCTTTTCCATTTTGAGTAAAATATAAAATACTCTTTCAAATTTTATCTGTTTATTTCAAATGAAATATTTACGCTGCTTTAAATTTTATTTGAACAAACAATTATTCTAAAGTACTAAGATTAAGAAGAAAAACTAATAAAAAATCTCTAAACTATGTTTTTATCTACAAAATATCTTTCTTAATTAAATTATTCAATGATAGATATTTTTCAATCATTAAAGAAATAATTTGATATCGAACAAAAAGGGAAAGGGCTACAATACCACCTTTAAATTATGATTATGATCTGATTAAATTGTATGAATGTGATTGATAAAATTGAGCTATTGATTTGTGAGTTATATAATATTTAAGAAAAGTTCACTTCTTTAATAATATATATTTACTAGTATTAATATACTTATGAACTCAGTTTTTATTTTTATATTATTATTTTTTTTCCGTTTTAAATTTGATATTGAGATTGAATTATAAAACTGTAATCGTAATCGTCGACAAGGCCAATTTGGTGTTGTCGACTACTTTCCAGGTGAATTTATGAAATTATTCCAAGGAAATTAAATACTTTTCTCATCCTTAACATAGTGTTTATGGTGTGAAAACTACTCTTTTCTACACAAAAAAGTTTTTTTGTGCTCACAATCAACGAAAAGAATGTTATGATCTTCCACATGTTTATTTTTCTTACATGTACACACTTGCATGCTCTGTTTCTAATGTTTGTACAAATGTTCTGTGCTCTGTGAATCGCCCGTGTTATTTACAAAAACATTAGCAAGTGTAATATATTAAAATAATAAACTTTTACAATGATTATCGAAAATACAGAAGCGTTCAAGTCTTGGCTGACATCTCGTTTAAGCCGCATGTAAGTGAATTAATTGTTCTAATAAATATTATATTTCTTTAATTAGGTATCGAAAGCATTATCAATTTTAAGTAAAAAATTCACTAATTCTGATTATAAATTTTAAAATTTTTCCTTATTCCAGCAATAAATTTAAAAAATGAATTAAGGACATTTCCAAAATTAAATAAAGAATCATGTTTAAACTCTTCATTTTTATTTTGTCAGTTCAATATAAAAATTATACTGATGTTTATACTTAAAAATTTTCAGCTATTTTCGCTGCCAATAAAATGTTTTTCGAGATAATTTAATTTTTGAATTAAGAAAAGTTATGACCCTCTTACATTGAATTGTGCACATAGGAATCATAAAATCATGATTTCTATGTAAGATAATAACACATCTGAAATTGTTTCCATATGTGTTATTATCACTAATGTATAGAACTACTGAATTTAATATTCAAAATAGAATTTAATTCTGATAATATATTACTTTGTTTTTCTTTACATTTCAACTTAATGTTTTGTAATATATCATTAAAATATATTTTCATGGAATTTGACAAGAAAGAAGATGTAAAATTAAGGATTGTTGGAAATTATCATATTGATTATTAACTAAGGATAATTTGAAATTTCAAACTGTAAGGAATGTTAAATAAATGATTTTATTCAGTTATTTCAATTGTCAATGCTTTAAAAATATGGAAATATATTGTATTTAATCTTCAATATATTCCTTTATACTATATTGTTTGTCATTTCAGTGATTTATAGAAAAGTGTAAATGAAATCTTCATAAAAATTAAATTGGTAAAAGGATTTCTCGTACTTTTCTTTTATTTGTGTTGGATTTTATCAAACAATTGAAATGCACACACACACACACACAAACTAAAAAAAAATCACTACGGGAGGTACAATGTTCTGACAGATCAAAATAAATACTTCAAAAGGGAATTGGAATCAAGCAGGCAATAAAAGTATCTGCTATTCCCTTCCTCCCACAAAGTACCTCAAGTTAGTATTTCACCACTGGACTTTGAAGAATAATGCACAAACTGATACCTCTGAAGAATCATGCACAAATTGATACCTCATAGAGGGTGCACTTTAGAGGGTTTATATGGTTGGTGTTCTGACAGAATTTATAGATGTATAAATCGTACTATATACTTTTAAAGATTTAATCTACATATTAATTTTTGTTGATAATTAATGCTATTGTATTTATTTAAATTTTTTTATCTTTTTGTGAATTGTTTGAGTTAGTTTCATATTTTACTTACTCTGAAATTTTATTATTATTTACAAAAGAGTTGTATATTAGAATTTCTTTTTATTTTCTATCAAGAATTTTTTTATTTGCTATTTAGATTTTTATTCAGAGTTTCATTTAAAAACTTCTGATTTTATATTACTTAAAAGTTACATAGCTTTTTTTGTTTTTATACTTAACAAGTAACATTTAACCACATTTTAACAAGTAACATTTTGAATGAATTCAGTTTATGTAATAGCCTTTACGAAGATAAGAAAGAACATCTTGAAATTTGACTTTTAAAAGGAGGGCACAAAGTTGAAAATTGAGCTCAGGATGAGATTTAGAATGTTCATTCATGAAAATATTAAAGCACAATAGCCAGTCAATGTGTTACTGTTGCCGAGGTGCGATTAGTATAATGGATAAGGTGCTGGTGTAACATTCACGAGACCCAGGTTTGGTTCTGGGCTAGTATTTTTTACTTTTTTTCTATTTTTTTTCTAATTTATTTCAGATTAATTTAATAATTTGCAAACAGTTTTAATTAATTTGTTTTCTTCCCTTCTTTCTTTCTTTCTTTTTTGTGCAGAAGTAAATATTTATTCTCTTAATTCTTGGATTATAACTTAATTTTTTGAAGAAAAATAAGTAGTAGTATGAATGCATTTTTTTAATATTCAGAATGACTTACATTAAATTAATAATTTCAAGATAGTTTCCAATTAATATGATACTAATTTTTATGTGCAAAAATGAATGTATTTTTTCTTCATACTTAAATTGTAATTAAAAAATTAATTTAATTAAAATTATTTAAATAAAATTACAATCAATTTTAATTAATATGTAACTCTTTTATCACTAAAAAAATGTTTGTTCTCAAAATGAGTCTCTTTCAAAAATAAATATTCACTCACTTAATATTTGAATTATAATTTAAATTTTAAGCAGGAAAAATAATTACAAATGTAATTTAAATGATGATGAATGTTAATTAAATTACTGATATCATAAAAATATTTCATTAATTTTTTATTACATACAGGAGACAGATTAGTAATTATAAAAACATTTCGAACAAGATATATTTCCACATCTTGTACAATTCATAAATAAGGATTGTGCTCCAGAGAAACTTTAAAGGAATTGATTAAAAAACAAATTTCATTTATCTTAAAAAAATACTTGTTTTTCTTCAGAAAATTGGGCATGGCACAAAGCATATCAGATATTACTAAAAATTTTGAACCATCTGCCTGTACATTCCATAACTTAACACCTGCTTTCTACTTTTTCTTTTTGATTGTCAACATTTAGAATGTTTGCTAATATGATTTTATTTATTTCAGATGCTTTCAGATATAAATATGACTTTGTTGAGTTATAACAAATTTAAATCCAAAAATTTCCTTCCAAAATCCAAAAATCCTTTATTTAAATCCAAAAATTTAAAACTTTTAATAATTTTAAGATAAAAATAGCTATTTTAAAATTTTTTCACATTTAAAATTAAATTTATAATTATTTTAAACTTAAAATTGAATTATAATTCAGGAACCAGATACATGAGCATAATTATTTTTCCATATAAAATTAGTATCATATTAATTGAAACCATCTTTAAAATATTAATTTAATTTAAAGCATTCTGAATATTTAAAAAATATATATTCGTTCTGAATAAAAAAAGGAAAAAAATATTAAAATTGTTAAATTGATTTGAAATAAATAAGAAAAAAAAGAGAAAAATGCTAGCCCAGAACCAAACTCGGATCTCGTGAATGCTACGCTAGCGCTTTATTCACTGTACTATCCGTGCCCCGGCAACGGTAACACATTACTAGTATATAAGCTATGTTAAAAGTTTGAGGACCATTTTCTCAAAATTGACTGGTTATTGTGCCTTAATAATTTTGCATATGAACACTCTGAATGTATATTACCATTATACTAAATCTCATCCCGAACTCAATTTTCAACCTCATGCCCACCCCTTGTTATATTGCTACTACTACATCCTTTATTTTATGTTATTGTTATTGTTAAAATCTGCTAATTATGTAAGTAGTATACAATCTTGTATTTTGCTCTTTAAAAGATCTATCAGGTTAAATTGAGTATAATTTTTAATTTTTTTCTTGATGGATATTGATTTCACAAATTATCATAAAATATTTATTAATGTATATTTACAATTATGTTTTCAAAATATCATTGAAAATTAATTGTAACAGGAAATAAGAATTTTTATTATTTCTTTGCAGTGATATTATTATGTGTATTTACTAGTCACATACTTATCATTTAAATTTTACAATGTATCCAAAACTAAATAGCATATCAGTGACTTACTTATTTTTTCCTAGTTAATAAATGGTTCTTCTAATTTCTTGATGATTTAAATGTTATATATTGGAATTATGTTTCTGTAATTCTGCGAATAATTTATAGATTTGAAAATAATTATTTTATCTTGAACCTTCCATGAATCACAATATCTTATAGATAGATGCATGTGTCTGAATTGCTAATCTATTGTATTCTGTTCTTTAGAAAGCTGCAATTTGAATTTTTCTTACACTATATATTATATTTTCATTAATAGCAACTATTATAATCAGGGAAAAAAAAAATTATGAAAATTGATTGAGTATATTATAGTGTAGATTTTGTATATATGAGATATGCAGCAATCATTTCAGGATGAAAATCATTGCAATTATTAGAAGAATGATTATATTATTATTATTATCATATTGGTGCTGAAACTGGAGAATTTGTGTTTAATAATGTTATCATTTTCAGAATGATAAAGTATAAATGTCACTCAAATTATATTTATTTAAGCTAGTTATAAGATTCCAGTAAGATCTTTCTCTATGGGACAAGTTCTTGCTATTGTAAAGTTTCTGCAGCTTGATCTTACTGGATAGGTTGTAGCTGACTGAATGTAAACCATAGTTTAATTTTGGTATACTAAAATTGAAAGGAAAATTTCAAAGTCATATTCAAGCAAAGTGTTTGTATAATGAATGAATATTTTTTTTAATAAATTAATATCTTTTTTTACGTTTAAAAAAATAATTGGGAGTATGGTAGATTTCAAACCGAATTTCTTGTAAGTACATAATGTATTCAAAAATTAACTATTTATTAATCGTTTGGTCACTTCCTGTCTAATTGAAAATAAATACATATGACTTCAAGACTCAGTAATTTAATGCAGGGCATTTTGCAGATCTAATAATTTGATTGTTATCATTATTCAATTGTTAAAAAAGAATGAAATATGAAATTCATAGAGAAACTTAATTTGTTACATGTGTCTTGTTTTTTAGAATTATTATTTAAGATGCAGAAAATTTTCTTTTTCTGAAAATTAACTGCTTATTTAATTCTTTTTTTGCTTATAGTTTTCCTCCCTTTTCATAAAGATAAAACATTCCCTTTATGGTAAGAACTAAAATTGGTGAAAATTTTTAGAAAGCTAGTATAATACACTTTATAATTCTTTAAAATGATTGAAAAGGCTGAAATGTAGTATTTTTGAAATAAAAACATATTTTTCATATTTCTTTAAAAATGAAATTCTGTGTAATTTTTTCATAGATTGTGGAATATTTCAAAATGAGAAGTGATTGAATACAAATATAAGTTATTTCATGATTTTATAAATTTCAAACTTATTATTTTGCTCTTTTGGTCTATTTTAGGTGTGATGCTGATCCAACAGCTTTAGCCAAATATATTTTAGCTCTTGTTAAAAAGGAAAGAACTGAGGATGAATTACGAGAATTCTGTTTAGATCAGCTTGATGTGTTTCTTATGAAAGGTAATTGTTTAGAATATAAAAAATTATACTCTCGAAGTAATTTAACAGCTTTTATACTGGAAAGATTTCTTTATTCTTTATTTGACAAAACTTGCATATAATGGAAGGATATAATCTGAGGAAAATATTTGGGCAGTTACTTATTTTTATGTATATGTTGGAATTCATTACAATTTTTTTTTTTTTTTCATTGATGATGGATTATAGAAAAGTATTCTTAAATTATAAATAGGGAAGTTCTTTAACCTAAAATTATCGATATTATTAATCATTTACTAAATATCTTTGTAGCTACAGACAGACATTTAAATTCTATTTAATCAGAACTTTAAGAAAAATACAAAATTCATTCAATTTTTTTTTATTATTATTTGATATGTTTGAGCAATTAGAAATTTTTATTTTATTTATTTATAATTTTCAAGGATTTATAAATTTTTCATTGAAATCTTCTAAGGAGAATAAAATATATTATTATTGATGAAAATAAATAATTGAAGAAAAAAAATAACCCTCCTATTGATTTTTTTTAATTATTTATTTTTATTTATTTCAGAATAGTTAAATATGCTTATAATTTTCTTCTTTTCCTGTTTACTGTTAAATTTTGAATTATTAAATATATTTTGGTAGATTGATAATTTATTCTATTCATGATTAATAAAAAATTATTTGGTATTCAGATTGGACATTTTTTATCTGAAGAAAATATCAGTAGTTGCTGCATTACAAAAAGAAGAAAAAAGTAACTGCTTAAATTCTTCAAATATAATTAATTTATTTAAAATATATTGTCACCAGTTATGGTAAAGGAAAGAATTTGATAAATGTGCATTGCTCCTAAAATTTTATGATTGATAAATAATGCAAAATGTAATTTTTTTTGGTATGGTTTACGTTTCAAATTAATTTGTTTAAAAAATAATTTACGAAATCTGTTTAGATTCTGAAGTATTTTTTCTTTTACTTCCATATTTAATTTATAATTGTAATGTGCTCCTTTATTTTTTTGTTAGAAACCAAGCCATTTGTAGATCTCTTGTTTGATGCTTTGAAAAATAAATCTTATTTACCCGGTTCATCAGATAGCCACTCAAAAGATGCTTTTGATGTTGGTAATCAAAATAATAATGCAAAAACTTCACAGCATTCTGCTGATCACGGTGTGTCTCTGAACGACCCTTCAAAAGGTGGAAAATCTGAGATTGATGGTCGTTCAGATCATGTAAGTAATGATTTTATTAATTCTGAGTATTTATTCATATATTAAGAAGCTGGCTTTGTCAGGTTACATTTAGGTGTCAGTTTAATAATTTTTATTTATTCATTTATTTGTGTAAAATATGTTAAAAACTAATATTATTTAATTGGTCATACGATGTGATTTACCATATCCTTAGTATAAAGCTTTGTTTTTTTTTATTAAAGTGAATGAAGAATATTAGTAAAATAATGTATTAAAAACTATTAAATCATAAAATATATTTTGAAGAAATTTTAAAAAAATTACTTTTAAATAACCATTCAAAAAATTATTTTTCAGATTAAGATGCTAAATCTAATTTGATCATAAATTACAAAAGTCCATTACATAAAAAAATAAAAACATTAAGTATGCATGTATATGTTCTTATTAGGCTTCATTAGAATGTTGCGAAGTTCATTAGAATGTTTTTCAAGAGTTGCCAATGCAGTGTTCTATTACCGATTAATTTATAATTAAAACTATATCTCATTATTCTAGGTAAATTCTGAAAATGGTTCTAGTAGGTCAAAACCTTCTCTTAGTTCTGCTGTCAAACTAAAAAGTTCTGGAAGTCCGGAACATTCACATAGGTCTTATAGGCATAGAAGTCGAAGTAGAGGGTGAGTTTAAACATATTTTAAATTTAATTATTTAGATGGCATTTCATTTCTAATCAGATTTTAAAAATCAAAATTATTACAATCACACTCTTTCTAATCTTAAAAATCAAAATTATTACAATTACATTTGCATTATATTTTTTTTCTCTATATTAGTAAAAATCAAATGAAAAAAAAAAAAACTTATTGAAATGTATTTTTCTTTCTTTTTTATCAATCAAAAAAATTGCGCCTTTCCTGGAGAAATTAAATGCAATTTTCATTTTAAAAACTTTATTCTTAGTTTATTAAAGTAGGTATTATTATTCAAATAATTTTTGTGTATATTAAGTTTATTTAGTTTTGCGTAATATATATATCTTTAAGAATTTTTTAAGATTCTTATAATCTCTTATAGTGAGTGTTTTTATCTGATATATATGTAAAGCTCACTAATATATTTCTTTTTACAGTAGAGAAATATCAGAAGGTCGTAAAAGATCACTTGGTGATGATAAAAATGACAAGAATTCAAAACATGATTCACTTCCGTCCAAAAAATTTAAATCTAGGAGCCATCACTATTCAAAAAGCTCTAGTGACAAATTCAGGGATGAAAAAAGTGATAGGCGTAGCAGTCGAAGAAGGAAAGAACAACTGAGTGATGAAGATGGAGTAGATGATAGGGGCAAATCAATTTCAAGAAGCAATAGCTGGGACAAGGGCCGTTCCAGGTCCCGTTCTTCTTCACGTTCTTCAAGGTCTAGATCAAGAGAGCGATCAATTGATGGTAAATTAAAAACACAATAATAATAATAAATAAATAAAAATTTTCTTTCTGCTTAAATTCAAAAATTATTTTAATCATTTACATTTTTTAAAAATCAGTTTGCATGTGTCATTCTAATTTTGAAGGAATTTAAATAGATTTCAGTTTATGAAAGCCACATGATTTTGCTTTTGAAGAAATCACATGTTTATTGCTATGAATAGAAATTACTGGCAAACTTTCAATAAATATTTTTTATGATAATGGACCAAACAGAAAACTTATCAAGTAAATATATATCACGACTATATATACTTAATTTGATTATTTCTATAATAGACATCTGATATTGCCATTTCTGCTTTAGAATATAATGTATTGTTTTAAATATTCAATTTTATCAATAATATAAAATACATGATAATGTTCATGTTAATATTATTTCCATAGACACTGTAACTAAATTGTATATGTAATTGTTTTGCTATTTTTGTATATAATGCTCAATCTGTTTTCATTTAGATAATTATGGAGATATTTAGTATCAATATTAATGTAAAGTATGCTAATGCCTTAAGTGATTTGAACTTAATTGAAATTATTCTTTTTGATTCAGTGTTTTATAATAAATCTGCTCATGTGATAATCTGGAGCCATCTTTGATCATACATATGTGGTATTAATGAATTCCATATGTTCCAAGTTATTATAAAAGAGTGAAATGATAGACCTCTATATAAGAATCCATTGTACATATTGTCTGCAAATTGGTCTTTAGAATATTCAATTATCATTCAATTGTGTAAATGATTAGAGTATCTCTTTCATTTAAGATATGCAATATTCTATACCTAGACCTACCATTTAAAAAAGAAAATTTCTTTAGAAAAATTCATAGAGAATCAGAATGAATTGTTTATATAGACTACTTGTTATGATAGAATAGCCATAATTTATTGGAATGTTTGAAACAATACCTGAATTTCTTTAACTCTTAAATGCCCAGTTAAAAAAAAGTTGATTTTAAAATGTTCTTTTGACTTTTACTTCTTTAATCACGTGAAAAGTACTTTAAAAAATCATATTATGTATGGTTTTTGTCTAAGAAACAACTTTTTATTATTCAGCAACATCAGGGTTTAGTTGACAAAAAAAAAAAAAAAAAAAAAAAAAGATAAAATAATTTTAAATGCTTTTCTTTTCAACTAGCAATTTTTTATTCAACAGTGCTGAATAAAATATAACATTTTTATTCATACGAATAAAACAAAAAGAACATGAATATGCAAGTGAAAAAAAAAATTATGTATATATTCATTAACATCTGGGTTGCATGTAAATGTTATGAATGGATTAAATAACTCTTTCAATATACATCTTATTGGTAATGGTAAGCTTTAAAGCTTCAAACATAATATTTTATGTGTCATAATTAAATAGATTGCTTCAAGGCAATATTCAGCATTTACAGATTAATAAGAAACAAAATAGCATAAAATTCTATTTCATGAAAATAATCAATTTCAGTTTTAATAGCTTTATGTTAATATGTTAAAATTTGTGTTATGATAATTATATTAATTGTAAGGTTTTTTTTTTTTTTTTCAGTAATATTAAAAAGGGAGGGAATCTACTCAACATGCTTGTGATATATAATGAGCATAGTAAAATTTTAATAAATTATTACATTTTGCCTGTAATAGCATTCTAAGCAGTGATAATTTTAAAGCTGTAAATCAAATTTTGTATGGCGTTGATATTATTAAAAATATGCTTTATGAATTAATTTAAATACTCTTAAACTTTTATATCAATTTTCCTACATTATAATTACATCTATTATATTATCTCCTTTTTGTTTTTTAAAGTATTCATTATACATTATACAGCAATTTGGCCTTTACTTAAAAATGATATTTAGCAATTTAATATATATAAATTTAAGAATTTATTTGTGAGGCAAGATTTTGAAAGGAGATGTGTTTATTGGGATATATCATTTGGGTTATTGTTTATTGGTCCATTTATTCCTTTCCTATTTGTTTAGATCGCGATAAAACTGACTATCACTCAAAACCTGAGCCTGAAAGATCAATAAAGATACAACATGGTGACCATGGAGATACAGATTACAGACAAAAACCTCCTTCAGCAGTAGTGCCTTCCCAACTTAATAGTTATTCTAGCAAACGAATATCCAAAAGATGCCAAGATTATGATGAAAGAGGTTATTGTCTGCGAGGGGACTTGTGTGTCTATGATCATGGAACAGATCCCATTCTTGTTGAAGATGTATCTTCTGTTTTGAATTTTGGAGTCGTTTCACAGGACCGTTATGAAGGTACTCCTGTTTAATAAACTTGGTTAAATATTGGGTTTGACTAGCATTAATAATATTAATCAAAATATCAGTAAGAAAGTAAAATTCACAGTTAAATTTTTTTGTAAATTCTTGTCTTCTTTATCAAGGCATTTGTAAAAAAAAATTCATCTGGAAGTTTATGCTTGTGTATGCTTCTTTTTTCAATATGACTTTGGATTGTTTTGATAGATTTTAACGTTCATACTTTTTTTTTTTTTTGCTAGTTCTTATGGACCTTTTTATTACAAATAATTAAGTCACTGCAGATTCACCTAATTTTAATAATTTTGCTCATTAATAGTGGAGAGAAGGAATGGAAAGAATGTTTATTTTACTGAAGAATATTGAGTAAATATAAAATCCAAGAATATGTTGATGCTGATTCATTATTAAAAATAATAATAATAACCTTAATCTCATCTGAGATTTCATTTTATTGAAATAGAGAAATAAACAACAAAAATGAACTAAAATGAATATTATAGTTGAATAGAAACCTTTTTGAATATAAATTTCCTGATTGAATCTGATAGTCATTTTAGTTGATACATTTTATTTAATTTCACAAAAGCAGAAAGAACAACAAAATTGAATAAATAGTTCTGAAGGAATACTGATTTGCATTTTATATAATGATTCTGGTTTTCCTGAAGCATGTTTAAAGAATATAAGGGGAGGAATTCAGAGTACTGAGAAACATAAAAGAAAATATAATGTTCTTATATGAATAGGCCAAAGCTGAATATTTTGCTACTCAATTCAATACGTGACTTTTATAAAGAATTATTATTGAGTGAATGTTTTTCTGAAGGCTGCAATTACTCTTTTTTTTTTTTTTTTTTTTTTTTTTATGATAAATAGTAACATGCCCGATCTTTTCTACAGCAGGTCTACTCATTTTCTTTTAGTTGTAGCTACTTTGAATGGTATTATTTAAAAATATATAAAAATACAATTTTTTTAAAGACTAAATAATTTTAGTGCGTAATTAATTGAAAAACATAATTAATTGAATTCAAACATAATTAATTGAAAAATCAAAAACAAAGTTTTATCCACAACTTCTTTTTTTTTATGTGCAAATTTAAATTGCAGTAAGTGTTAAACTTTTTTAATTCATTCATTTGTATAATGAAGAAAAATTCCTTTAAAGTCATTTTAAAATAAAATACTGCTTCTTTGTTTTTTTTAAAAAAAGTTTTTATGTATTTATTAGTTGATACTTATTTTTAATCTATTAGTCATTGTAACTGCATTATAGTTTTAATTTTCCTAAAAATTTAAGAAAACCTTTTTTATTATGTGTGTTTTTCATGCTTCAATGGACTTGATTCAATTATAACTCTATATAAACATTTATTTAGTTATGTATGTACATATTACATATGTTTGCTTCTTTTGGGTGGATGAAATCTTAATCGTATGAGAAATTCAGAATTGCCATAAAGATAAGCTTTGTTTTGTTGTATTTTTATTTTGTTGTATGAAAATAAATTTAAAATAATTTATATATTTCTTATCCCATATGTATCTATTGTCTTATTTGTTATCCACTCAGCCCAACCCTCTAAAACTGGTATTGTTGAAATATTAAAAAAGGGTATCAGAGTTAAGCTTTCATTTGCTGAAATTATCAGAATTTATTTAATTTCTTAAACAATGCTTTCATAATAAATAGGGTTTATTGCTTCATCAATTTGTTAGGTTATTAAAATTATAAAAGATTTTATTTGTTCTAATTCATGAGATTTTTGTATCTTAAATTCATAATTTTTTTCTCCCCTTCAGATTCTGTTGGTACCAAATCACCGAAACAGCCTCCTCCACCACCATCATCACCACCACCTTTGCCGCCCCCTCCACCTCCATTACCTCCTTTACCACCACCAGGTATGTCTTAAGAGGACAAACACAAATATTTTCTTAGGATTCTCTATTGTGTTATGATCATAAAAGTGATCATGAATATTATTTTTTAATACAAATATTTGTATTGTGTATATAAACTATAATATACTATTAATATTTTAAAATATCTTTTATAAAAAATGGTTTTACTGACAGCATAGCTTTTGTAACATTCTGTTAGTTTTACAAATTTGTTAAATCAATTTTTTTTATTAATTTCTGAATTATTGATGGTAAATTTATTAATATTTAATAATGTTATTGATTTAAGCTATTAATATATTAGTCTTCATTGAAAATATTTAGTAATTTTTTTGTAATCAAATGAGAAATATTTTTTAAGTATAATTTTTTCCAACTTTTTTTAGTTTGAAGTACATTGTAGCTCTTATTTTTCCAGTTTTTTTTACCATATCAATCTAGTTTTACAAGTATAAAAAAAATTTTTTTTCTATATAAGATTAAATTATTCAATTTCATTCTTTATCCTTTTTAATAAGACATTTTTGTAGATAAAATAATTTATTGTTATTGTGTGGATAGTAGATATTTTTTGTAAGTGTGTATGAAATAAATTTTTTGAATACAAGACTTGCACCTTCTTATGCAATAGGTTATGTTCCCGAACCCTACAACCCAGAAGCTCCTGGCATGAATGTTGTTCCAAGAGTCAACTACTGGGTTCCTCCCCCTGTGCATCACATGACACCCCCTCATCATCCTCCCCCTCTTCCTCCTACAGGTGCTGGAATTCCAGGCATGATGTTTAATCTTAATGAAATGCCTCCTCCATTTCATAAAACTCACAGAGCAAGAGAGTTGATTGGAGTTCCAACTGTTGGTAGTGAGTATATTACTGCAATTGTGTATAATAACTGTAAATTTATGTGTTGTGTCATAAATTTACAGTTAATATGATACTTCAAACCAAAACACATTATAAAGTGAATTATCAATATACTGTTATAAAAAATATTTTGAGCCTCAAAAATAAAAGAAAAAATGTATATTTTATTATTCTGAAACTTTATGCCAACTTCTTTACAGAAAATTAGTTTGATGCACTCAAATAATGTATTAATGGTAGAGATTGCAATTTTTATTTGTGATGTAAGAATTAGATGATGTGATTTAGAAATCTTCTTGTAAAAGAAGATCTTAAAGGGTATAGAAGTGTGCTCTTTAAATCTTCGTTATTCTTTTGAATTGTAATATTAATGTGTACTTATAAATTGATTAAAGAAAAGTAGAGATGAAAAAGTAGTATTAAAGAATAGGTCTTAGAATGCCTTAAAATTAAAAGTTTGTTATTAATCAAGAATTTGTTATAGGTTTCTTAAAATAGTTCTGCAGTTTAAGGTAAAACTTCACAACTATTAACTTATTATAATTTCAGACTAATGAAACTACATGACTACCAATACTAACTTATGAATAATATACAGTATTGCCTATTCTTTTATTTGTATAAATCTTCTGAGAGATAAAGGACTGAGTAATACTATATAAAAAACAGTGTTTATTAATATTACTTTATTGAGATATCACAAAGACCATGTTTTTTTGTTTGTTTTTTTAAATCTCAGATGGACTATTAAAAAAAAGACAAATGGTGAAATAAAATTAATTTATTACTTAAAGTTATATACAATGATGGGTACCTCAACATAATCACCAAGAAGATTTGAACATTTGTCATATCAGTATATCCTATTCCCTTTGTTCTTTTTGAAAAAAACTGCAATTAGTGATGTAACATGAGTTTTAATATTCATTCCTCAAAAGCTCCTTATTAGTTTGAAACTTTTATTTTGTCAACCTAGCTAGTTCTTCAATTCAGGCAGGTGATAAAAATTAGTTTTAAGCTGTGTTCTCCATGTAGGGGGACAAGGAACCCAGACTGTTGCAGGAAAAATTGTTTTCTTATTCAACTAGTTGATTAAATCATTTAAAAGATATGGAGAATGCAGGAATCCCAGACAATGAGCTGGCAAATTAGGCCTTTTTAAAATTTGTCAAAATTTCGACTTTGGAGAATGTATATTTATACATTTCTGCTTTGCATTCGTTCCTTAAAAGAAATTTAAAGAACTTCGAGGCTAATAAGCAGCTTCAAAGAATCATTAAAACCCATCTTACATCATTGATGGTAACATATTTTGGAGATTGCACAGGGAATTTGACTCACCAATATGACAGATGCCTAATTCCTGAATCTTCATGGCAATAATGAAAAATATACATAAGTGTACATTTTGGCAATAATTCAGTTTACTCTCTAAACTTGTGTTTTTTTTATAGCTCATCAAAGGCTAAGAAAAAAAGATCATTGCATGCTTCTAATTTAAATAAAGTAATTGATAAATAAATAGCATATAAATTTTGTTTTATTTAAGAGCACAAAGTACAGCATTTCATATCCTTTTAATATTTTGAGACCTTTTTATTTTAACATCTTACTATTTTAAACCCCCGAGTATAAAAATTCATCCTGTTTATTCCAGTTTTTAAATATATTTTGATGACTTTACCTATAGCCAGTCCCAAATGGTATATATTAAGGTTCAATTGTTGTTATACTTTTTTTTTTTTTTTTTTGAATATTGTAAAAGTTGCCATTTAACTAAAATTTCAGTCATTTAAATTGTCTAAAAGAATTGAAATATATTTCTTCAGAATTATTCCAGCCATTGTAAATAAGTATTTCTGTGTGTTTAGCAATAGTTATCATTCTGAGAGAACGATCAAAGATTTATATTTAATGAATTCAAAATTTAAGATCATTAAAGCAAAAATATTACTTTTTTTACAGAATAGATTAGTTGTATAATTTTTGAGTGAATTTAGGTTCTTCTAAAAATTATTCATTTGCAGTCACCAAAGATATGAGGTATGGAAATACTTCATTGATCAAAACAATTTTAAAACAAAAGCAATTTTTAGTTTTAGCTTTGAATGAAACAAAATAAATTTGGTTTATGGCCAGTATTGTAATGTTATTTTAAATAGGAAAATCAAAGGATTAGAAAAAATGTTTTTTGATGTACTTAAATTAACCAAGTTCATTTATTTAAATATAATGATATATATATATTAATGTGATCATAATCTATTTATAATTTTCAAAAACTTCTTTATTGTATTCTAAATTTCTGTGTTGAGAAATGCTTGAAATACTCTTGATATAATGAAATCTTTTTATGGTAATGCTTAGAATCTTTTATAATTTATTATTAATTTTTGTTGAAATTTAAGAGGGGGGGGGAAGAATTTTAACTAACTGGTTACATAAGCCTTTAAAAATTATTTTTCAGATTTGACTGTAGAAAAGGAAAGAGAAAAAGAAAGAAACAAAGAAATCAAACCTGCTGATGAAAATTCAGAGAATTGTTTGAAATCTTATACAGCTGAAGAAAAGAACAAAAGTGCTAATATAGTTGTGAATGAACTGAAAAGAAAGACATTTGATTACAGCCGGTTAGGTGCAAGTCCTAGAAAAATAGTAAAAAAACTGAACAATAGTCGTAGCACATTAGAAGTTAGAAAAGTTCCCCAACATCTGAATACAATATCTATGCTTAATAGTCATTTTTCTAAATTTGGTCGAATTGTGAATCTTCAGGTAAGAATTTTATACTTTTGCATTTTTTCAAATCTGCAGTGTTTATAATTTTGATATATTTTTAAGGGGTAATATCTTTTATCACTTAATATTATGAAATCTTTCAAATACAGTTTGTTATTTATGAGTTCTGTTTTTATAATATCATATTATATGCATTGATATATGAATCATGTCACTCATCAGAAGATTTTTGTAGTCTTTAGTATGTCATTGACAGTTTTTGGACAATACATGTATGTCATTGCCTATAATGTATTGGATTTTAATAATCAATGTTTGCTTTATTTCTGTAAATTTTTGACATTTTTATTTCTGTACTAATATCAGAGTTACCACACTACCAGGAAAATGCAAGGAAATACGAAAATGTTCACAAAAACCAGGAGTTTTTAGTTTTTTTAGTTACTTTTCCCAACCAAAAAAATACCAATCTCTGAAGATTGTAAGAATAATAGATCATAGTCATAGCTTCCCAAAACAAAACAATATCATTTGTAATTGTGTAATCTGGAAACTCCCTTTTTCACTCTCCCCTTTTTTTCTGTATAGACCACTCTAGTTTTGATTTGCGAGACAGTTCTTTTTCCACGAGATTCTCATATTACAGCTAATTAGGATGTGCTACATTTCTGCATTTGCTCAAAAGAATAAAATGCATTTCTCTGTGGGATTAGCAGCATTCAATCTGCTTTAGCAGTGTGGTGATGTTTAGTCTACAATAATTGAGTTTATTGAATGGTTTGTTTATTATTTAAGAAACTGGGAGTTTATTCAAAGTAGATCAGAGAATATTTTAAAATTAACGAGCTGCTCAAAATCCGTATGCAATACAAATTAGACGTATAAAAAAAATCAATCCTGATTTTGCTGAATGGTTCGAGAAGTTCCACAAAATCAGTTTGTTGCATATAGCTCGTTTTGTAAGAAGATTATAAGCCTAAGTAATATGGAAAAACAGGCTCTTACTAGTCATGTCAAAAGAGGAAAACATACAGGATTGTGTGCCTGTTCAAAAGAGTCGTCATTGATGCTGGACTTAGTATCTAAATGGAACAACTTGTCAAATTTGAAAACATTAGTTTTAATGTCTGAGAATAAGCCAATTTTGAACTTTTTAGTTCAAGAACAATCATTTAAAGCTGAATTTTTATGGGCATTAAAACTTGTTGTGTTACATGTGTCCCTTAATTAATTCCAGGAGATATTTTATATATGTTCACAGAAAGTAAAATAGTTAAAAAATGTACATTAGGCCATGCAGAAATGTTGTACCTTATTTGTTATGGATTAAGTCCATTATCTCCATGGAACTATTATCTGAAAAATCTGCTGAAATTGATGCCTAAATACATAGTGAAAAAAGAATTAAAATAATCTTGCTTTGTTATGTTTTTTTGTTAATTAATCATTAAATGATTTGTATCATGGTAACAAAAATGTTTTGTGTTTTATTTCATGCAAGTCCTTAATTTTTGTGTGACTTAAAATTAAAAAGCATGAAGGTAATATTCTGTCCCCTCCTCCTCTCCTTAATTTGTAAATTTTGTCTTTCTAAATTCTGGATAATAAATAAAGTTAGTTTTTTTTTTTTTTTTTGTATATAAATATAAATCTTCTTTTAATATGCTATTATTTCGAATAATGTTACATTGTTGCTTCCTTTCCTTGCTTTTTCCACTCCTTAAAATCATAACTAGTGCATGAATGCTATTTGCACATTTTCTCATTTCTTGAATATATGTACTGGGAAAACACAGGGAATTTTTTTCCCAGATTTCAGTGGCAGCCCTGTAATCTGATTTTTAAAATTTTGCTGTGTATTCAAATTTTTTAATAGTGACAATTTTATTGCTGCTATCAAAAATTGTTAAAAGGTGTTAAAACTGTGTATTGAATAATTAAAGTAATAATTACATTTGATTGCATTTATTCACTACAAAAAGAGTTATCTTCTGAAAAATTTCCTGGTGTTTCAATTTCTGGGAATTTGATCTTTTAATTGGACAAGTATTAGTTTATTTGTAGTACTGAGTGAAAGAATCATTTGCAGTTTTAACTTCATATTTTTAGCACCCATTGGCATATTCTAGAACTGTGAAAACCCTACAAAAATAGATTTTTTTTTTTTTTTCATATTTAAATGTTTGTTAATATTAAAATTGATGTTTGAAAACAAATACAAAAGTAATGCATTTAAATTTATGTTTGTATTTTTGAAATTATTTTTTAAATGTTTGAGGGTTTTTTCCCCCCTCTAATTGTTGCATTGAGTTTATGCATTAACTCTAATGAGTTATGATTTTTTTTTTCCTTTCCTTTCATTTCCTTTTTTTTTTTTTTGTCATTGTGTGTGTTCATGTTAATATGTGATTTTACACTTTTGTTAAGTAAAAATTATTATTTTGTGCAATTAATTAATTTTAATAATTAATTTTTTATTGCCAATTTAGGTTGGCTATGATGGTGATCCTGAAGCTGCTTTAGTGCAATTCATGACTGATGCTGAAGCAACTGCTGCCTATAGATCTGCAGAGGCTATATTAAATAATAGATTTATCAAAGTTTTTTATCACAATCCACAGAAAAAGGAGGAAGATAAAACTACAAATGAAATTTCTGTAAATAATTTAAATAGAACTAATCAATTACAAATAAATAATTCTAATGACCTGAATGCAGAAGAAACACGCCAAAGTGATGTTTTGAGAAGTAACATGGTAAAGTGTTTTCTTATTCAACTCTTATTTATATTAAATCTGATAATGGCCTATTAGATATTATTAGGGTGGGTTTATTGGCTTCAGGAAATGGAGAAAGTTTTGAAATAAATCATAGAAAATCAATTTTCCGATTAAATTATTTGCAACAATCTTGATTTATATCAATGTTTCTGAACTTTTTTCGATAATTGTCTTTATATAATAAATAAGAAAATCTTAGATAGCAGATAAAGCTTTTAATGTTTGAACTATTTCAGGCTATTAATAGATTTTCAGCAAAACACTTTTTTGTGGTTATTTTAATATGGCTGATTTCAGACTTTTTTTAAATATAAATAATAAAAGTTCCCCCCCCCTTCCAAAATCAAGATTATCTTATAAACTTCATGGGCTAATGACAACAGTAATACAAAATTATCTTCTAGTGAATTGAGATTTTTTCCCCCCTTTCACATTTAGTTTAAGTATAGCTATAAGCTCATTTAATACTAGGTTAAGGAAAAAATAAATTATTCACTATGAACTGAAAAAGAAAATGTTTCTTTAACTGGCATTTTAATGTTTAATAAAGAAAAGTATATGTTAAAAAAGAAAAGATTTCCCTTAGATGATTAGGTGTCCCAGCATTTTATAATAAGTGACTTTTGAGAGTAAATGACAAAAAAGTAACTGATTAATAAATGCATATTCTTTTTTTCATATGTAGAAAAAGTACTTTTATTAACTTTGATAATATAAGAATTTTTTCTTTGGGTGGATTTTTAAAAAAAATTCATTTACCCATTATTAATTCTTCTTATGATTTGTTTTCTTTTTGTTTTTTGAATTTGCTATTAATTTTGAAACTCTTGTTATGTATATTGTGTAATTTTATTTTAGACCACTCTTCATTTTTATGTGATTGCTGTCTTAGCTTAGTTTTTTTCCATAATTTAGCAAATCCATGAAATGTTGAGAAGAGACATTTGTCAAAGACAACCAGGCATTGTTTTATGATTCATCTGCCTTGCACATTTTTTTAATTTTTTCTCTAACTGGATTTCTCACTTCTTATTTGTCTTTTTTTTGGGGGGGGGGATAAATGAAAATTATTTGCTTCAATATTAAGTTTGCACAGAAATTTAATTTACTTTTCAACATGAAATGCCCTTCAACTTTTTAATTACTTAACTTTTTTTTTTATAAATTATATTATATAGTCAGATTTAAATTACATATAAAATATATGCTTGAAGGTATTCTTTTTTGTTATATACATATAATTTTCTAGAATTTTTTTTACAGTCAACTATATATACTTCCAAGGGAAATTTATCTAGAACAGTATTCATTCCATCTGTGAAAAAAAGCACACCAAATTTTACTTCCACTCCTGCTCCTGTCATTACACAAACAAGAAGGATAAATAAAGAGCCAGTAAAGAAACAGGTAAATGTAAGAATTTTTGTTATATAAAAATGTTTTGTTTCGAAAGATATTATAAAACTGCATTAAGCTTCTCATTTTTCATTCTTTATTTCTGTTTATTATTATTAAAAGATGTTATTAACTGGTATATGTTAGAAAATTTTATTAGAATATGAGAATTTCTGTATGTTTTAAAAATGCATAATGATCAATAAATTTATTCAGCATTAAATTAAGCAATTAAAGAGATAAAGATCATCTTATTTATCAACAAATGTATTTTTTTAGACATGAGATAAATGTTTCATGAATTTTCAAATGAATTTTTTATTGTTTAATTAATTTCAAATAGTGATTTTACATAGAAAAAAAGATTTCAAACTATGATGGCATTCATAATAAACATTTAGTACCTTGTAAAAATTAAAATCCAAACATTCAGAATCTTTGTGAATTGACAAAATTGAGTTAAAAGTGTTGGATATCTGAAAATGTGGCCACTTTACTAAATTAAAAAAAAAAAAAGACATATATTATTTTTTTCTTATGTCATATATGTTTATTTAAAAGATTATAAAAAAATTATTATTGTATTCTAAGAATTACCTTAGAATTTATTTATTTTCTTATCTTCTTATCCAAAATATTTTGATGTTTGTTGATTAAGTTATATGACTTTAAGAAAAATTGTTAGTGTTCCCTCAAATATGAAGATCAATATCCTGTGTACTTAAATTTTTAACTGTTGATTTTATTAATTACAGGATGCACTTCAAAAACGATTAGAACTGCACAAGAAAAAACAAGAATTCTTAAAGTCACAAATTGAACATCAGAAGGTAAATTGCTTCCAACCTTTCAGATTTTTTTTACTTAAATTCATGTAACTGCTAATTAGATATTCTAAATTTGTTGGAAAAAAGTATGACTGTTTTATTATTTAAAGTGCTTAGAATTTTTGTAAATTTGTATTAATGGTTTTCAGAAGATCAAGAATTATTCTGACTTTTAGGTAAAGTCTTTTTAAAGAATTAGCCTATTCTGATGATTCTCATGATATGAGTTGTAGAAAATTTCTACAGATCTTTTCTGATTGTACCACCTATTACCTAAAAGCACCCTGAATTCAAAAATTTATATAAAATGTATAATAAATTCAATCTGTATTTTAAAAATTAATTCATTTTTTAACCACATAAGTTCAAACATAAAAGTCAGCTAAACTTCAAAGGGCTTCTGATTTTTTTCTATTCAACTTTAGAACTAATTTTTATTGCTTTAACTATATACCACTGAGCCAATGATTCACACAAAAATTGCACACCCAAAAGAAATGCTGAGTTCATTTATTTATTTATTTTGTAAGTTACTTCTCCAGTGCATAAAAATTTTGAACACATTTCTATATTCTCTTTTTAAGCCTCGTTGATATCAGTATATTACTTAATTTCCAAATCATATATTTCCAAAAAACATTAAAAAAAAATACTTATTTATACTCATTCTTTTTTACAACTCTCATGCTCATCTAACAATCAATGTTTCTTTGTGTGCATATTGTGATTTTGAATCAAATAGAGATGTTATAGAGAAAACACATATTTTTTACATTTTTAAAATTAATTTTCTTGAAAATTTTCATTTTTCTATAATTCTGTAATTTTTGAGAAATCATTCAATTTATTTTAATAATTTGAACATTTTTTATAAGGTGAATAGTTTTTTTTTCTATGAAGTTTTTTTGAGCCAAATAGAGATAAGTTGTAGAGAAAACACATATTTTAAGGTGAATAGGTTTTTTTCTATGAAGTTTTTTGTACTTGCTACCCTGTATAAGTTATGAGTTGATAACTTTACTAATAGATAAAAACCTTTCAATATGCATGTATGTCTTGTTTCTCTTAATTTTCTAAAACTTTGATGGCCTCATGGCAAAGTCTCAGCTTTGAAATTAGTGAAGAATTGTGTATTTAAGGCTAGACTCCTCGAAATATCCTAAATATATGCAAGTAGCATACATATATACTTAACCTAGACAAAAAGGAATCTTTTTTCACTTTTCTGCTATATTTTCTTTTCTTCCAACTTAATAATAGGAAAAAATAAAAAAAGTTTTCTAACTTTTTAAAATATAAAAACTTTATGAAAAAAATGTATTATTACACAAAAAATTAATTTTGTCAATTTTTCAACTTCTAGGTTATTTTGGATAAATTAAGCAAGTGCAAGAATGAAAAAGAAAAGGAATTCTTAAAGCAGGTGAGATTAATATACTCAGATAATTAATTTTTTGAATTAAACGTATAATAAATTAAAAAAATTATGAAATAATTTTCAGGTAATGAATATATTTCAAAGTATACTAAATTTTATATGGTTTTGTTACAGATTCACATACATTTTATAATTTTCTAAATGGGCAAGGCATCTCTTTTTCATTGTTCTTGGGTGAATAAATTTCAGTTTTCTGTTATTTACAAATACCATCTAAAGTAAAACTTCTTTATTCATCATGATAATTATAGAAATATATTCAATGACAAATATATTGATATAATTTGAAATATTGAATAATTGTAATGCAGTTTGCCGATGCTAAAATATTGATGTTCCTATAGGAAAGACAATGAAAGATTTTCATGATTAAGGAACTCATTATGTCAATATGAAGTTGTATTATTTTTTAGTGTTAAAAAGCAAAATGATGAAACAAAAGACATTATCAATATTTGTGTTGATTTTTTTGAGTGAAATTAAACTTTTGTTTAATATTATTTCATTATTTATTCATACGTTTTTTTTTTTTTTTTTTTTTTTTTTTTTCCCTACCTAGACTATACAAACTCTTTCTGAAAAGATAGCATCTATTCAAAATGATGTGAAGAAAGATTCATTGGAATTGAAAAATATGCTGAAAACAGCCAGCAGTCAATCACATCTGACAAAAACTGAAGTTTGTATTAAATAAATCTCACTTTTTTGTTACTTTATATTATGTTTATAATGTTATGCATTAATAAAAATATTTAATTAGGAAATTAATTATTTTCAAAAGACAAATATTGATATTCAGTAGATAATCAGTTTGCTTATATAAGTTTAGCTCCATAACTTATATTTTCTGTAATTAATGTGCTATTAATAACAGGTAAAAATTATATTTTAAAATTCTGCTTAATGTATTTAATGTTAATGAAGGCACAAGAAAGTAAATTCTAATTGTGAATAAGTTTATTTTATCAAGAGAGGGGGAGGAAATGCACTCAGATAAATTCTTGAAAGGAAAAAATCTGTAGAATATTCATTTAACGTAAAAAATAATTATCATTAAAAAATGTTATTCTGATGTTTCTTTATTGGTGATGGCATTTTTTTTTTTATTTTGCATTCTATTCTCAATGTGTAGTTGATACCAAAATTGTTTAAATTTGAGGATTCGAATAATTTTAATCAACCTTACTAAAGCTTCATTGTTCAGCTATAAATGAAACCATTTTGTTAGAAGTCATAAAATTGTGTTTCTCCTTCTGTCTGTCTCTCTCAACATTCCTGCCTAGTCTGTTTTATGAATAGAAATATAATTCCTTAATTATATTTTAACTGACCCTCAGTCTGTTTTTATACTCTTTTTATTCAGTAAAGAGTGGAATGTTCATCCTTTTCATAGATAATCTGATACTTTCTCCTTCTGTCCTCTTCTGCATTGATAAACATATAGTGGAAGAGCAGTGGTGTAGAGCAGGAGGTAATAAACCCTCAAAAGTACTGGCAGTCCATGGGCATGAAAGCCCTTTCCACCATTACCATCAACTTATGTGTGTAGTGATGCACAATATGCTGTGTTTAATAATTTCGTGAAAAAGTTAAATATGTACTATGGAAGCTTTCTTTTCCAATTACAGGAAATAATTTTCCTCTATTTCTGCTAGGCTATTATGTTGAATAATGTTGTTCTGTAGTTAGAAATTTAATTTAATTTGATTTTTATGATCAAAAACATATTTTATCCATATACATTTTTTTCCCCACACTCAAAATGTTTATGTATGTTTTTGCCTGCAGCTGTCAGTAGTTTTCACAAATGTGTAATTTTTTTAAATCTAACTGATCATATTTTAATTTAGGCTGAGAAAGAATTACTTGATGCTGAAATGGATTTGTATAATAAACAGCATACAGGAGATGATTCTGGGACTGCAGAACTGCTGTCAAGAGTTAATGAATTGAAGAAAAAAGTAAGAAATTAAAAGCTCTTGAATTCTCAAGCACATTTTTTTCTTTCTTTCTCAAAGAATAGTAGTTTTTGTATTATATATTTTTCAATAAATAAAATTACACTTTTTGTTTTATTTGGATTTTAACCGTGTTGAAATGTTTATTGAGAATATGATGTAAATGAAAAGTCTGGTTCATTTTTGAACTTTCTGCAAAGCCTAATAATTTTAATTATTTTTTAAAAATTGAAACCCGATGCTAGAAAAATGGATTAGAATGTAAAGTGCATTTAACATAAAATGGCCAACTTATACATTTTTGCATGCATTGATTTAGATAAGATGAAATTTTTTTTTGATTGATAAATTGTAATTAACTATATATTTAATTATTCTTCCTTATCATAATATTAAAGAAAAGTTTTTAAAAAATATTTCTAAATTAATCCATTTATTTTTTCAAAATTTGTTTTTGTTATTCATATTATTTTCTCTCACAAATCAGTAATGTATCAGGATTTCTTATTTGTTGTGTAAAAGTCAAACCTGGATTTCAATAATGATCTACCATGAATGTAAGGCTTGTGTACTTAAATATGTAACACTGTTAGCATCCTAGTGTCAGCATGGTATGGATTTTTGGAGTTAAAGGTTTCAGATTGGATGCCTCTTTGAGATTTATCCTCGTTATCTGATTAGAGTTTAAAATTCTGAAATTCTTCCTTACTATTTTACAGGATTTCTTCAGAAAGGAATATTAATTTAATGCATAAAATCATATCATATTTTCATTTTTACTAATTGAAGTAGTAAAAGAGTCATTTATTTTGAAGCATCATAATAAATAAATAAATTAGTTTGGAATTTTAATATATTTAAAATAAAATCTGCATTTACTTCTTCAATTTTTAAATTGATAAGTATGGAAATAAAGAAATACAATAAAGTAATTGCTAATACTGTACTGTACTAATTTTACTTTCTTAAATAAAAATTATTTATTATATTCCAAAATTGTTAATCCTTTTTGGTTAGGATTTATGTGACAAACTTTAATAATATGAATTATGTTCTGTATCAGAAAGATATTGTAGTTTATTTTTTGATGATATTTTTCTAAATATCTACTTCTACTTTGACATACAAGAAAGAAACTAATTATTTCGATTTCATTGCATATTACATATTTAAAATACATTCTTTTAAAAATAGTTGTTGTACTCTTTATCAAAAAGGTCATTTTTTTTAATTGAAATGTTGTAATAGTGATCTATAAATACTATTCATCAAAACTGCCTTGTACCTTTTTTTATAACATTTCAAAAGAACTTTTCCCCATTTTTGAAAATGGTTTATAAGACTTTTAAAATTTTTTCCATTTAGGCAAAAGCTCTAGGACTTCTTGACAATTTACCTCATTCGCCTTTACTAGGACCACAATCTAGACATGTGAATTCCAGGTATTCTTCTAGGAATGTACCAGCTTTTAGTCACCATAGTGTAGATCATCGTCCTCGAAAGATACTTGTAACTGGATCAACTAACAAAGATGGCTTAACAAAGCACCTTATGGTATTTATTAATGAAATCTCTTATTGCATTAATTGATCATGGAATAAATACAATTGTATTTGAAATTTTTGAGCTTGAATAAATATTAATTTTGACTGTCTGGATTTATTTTATCTACTCACAGTTCTTATAAAACACATAATATTATTATATTGATTATACATTATATTAATCATACTTATATTAAATACTATATATCTATATATATACATACATACATGTACTACCATTAAGTGCTTGGACATCCATGCAAATGAGGATATCTGCGGTTCTTATCTACGTCACACTTTCTGCATTTAAATATCGTATAAGAAACAGCATTTACATTAGTTGCAAGCAAGATACATGGAATTCGAAGTTGTGTGATTTCGAGAAAGGCATAGTTGTCAGATATCATAGAAATGGCCGATCCTTTAGGGGCATATCTAGTGAGTTAAATATTCCAAAATCGACAGTGGTTTTTATCATTAAAAAGTGGAAGGTGAATGGTATTGTCAGAATATGTTTCAACCTGGAGAGATAAAGACCAACCAGTGTTGGTTGTCCAAAGAAATTCAGAAAAACTGCACCAAACCAATGGCCCACATATTCCAAGGGTTCCAACAAGCATATGGGACTGTTGCTTAGATAAATACTATTTGCAAAGAAGCATATTTGCTTCATTTCCATGATTGTGCTGCTGCCCATAATCCTTTAATTACAAAATCCAACCACTCCGTTCAATTGAGGATGTGCAAGGCACATTAAAATTGCACTGTAGATTAGTGAAAACAGGTTCTCTGGAGTGATGAATCAAGGTTGTATCTCTTCCAGTTGAATGGCAGAGTCTGGGTTTGGTGTATGTAAGGAGAACGCCTTTTGCCAGAATGATTGTGCCTACAGTAAACTTTAGCGGTGGTGGAATTATTGTCTAGGGATGTTTCTCGTAGTATGGATAGGACCTTTGATCCTAATTCATGGTAGGCTCAATGCTAATTCTGACTCCATTATTATGTGCTTCCTATGCTGTGGCAATTTTGGGGTTGGATCATTGTAATTTCCAGTATGAATTTCCAGTGTAATTTCCAATCCATTGTAATTTCCAGCCACTTGGCACGTTACAAGGTCCACCATGGATTATTATGAGTAACAATGGGTTGAACCGACTAACCTGGCTGCCCAGAATCCAGACTTGAATCCTATAAAAAAAACCTTTAGAACTAGTTGGGTCGCCAAATTAAAAGGTATAGCAACCGTCCAAAATTGGTGAAAGAATTTACATGTTTGTCCAAGTGAGTGGAAGAAAATACGACTGTCAATCATCCAAACACTTGTGAAAAGCATACCTCGGTGTATAAAGGCTATAAATGTCTCAGGTGGAGGCTCTACTAACCATTGAATATGAATACATTGTGTTTTTGTAATATCATAGGTGTCCAATTACTTATTGGTAGATTGTGTGTATGCATATATATATATCATTACTTTTTTTGGTTTATTTTACTGCATTTTGAAATTGTTAACTGATGTTTGTATATATTTTTTAGCAATATGGAAGCGTAGAAAAAGTTGAAGAAACTTCTGTAGGCTTTATTTTTACATTTAGCACAAGACAAGAAGCAGAGACAGTAAGTAAACACTCTATATTTTAGAATAAATATTTTTGACAGAAATATTCTTTATTTGATTAACAATTAATTCTTAAATTTAAAGAACTTGAATAAGTATTTCAAATTTTATATGCCTATCTCTAATGTATCTCATATTTGTAAAGATGGAATTTTTTGCCATTGACATTACAGTGTTTTTATAGATTATTTATGAGTTAATTGATTAATTTTAAATTTTGATTCCATTATCAATGCCACCATCTAGTTATGAAATTGAGAAAAATTATTTTTAATGTTCCATATTATTTGTAACATTGAATTATAAAACAATTAAAATAAAATAAATTTGTGTGTGTGTATATATATATATATATATATATATATATATATATATATATATATATATATATATATACATACACACACACACTTACACATGCATGCAAGGTATTTGTTGTTATTTTGATCTAATAGCTAATTTCTAGATCATTGACATATAGTTCCAATAGAAAAAAAAATGTCTTAAATGACAGGAATAATTATATTTTATGCTGTTTGAATCAATAAATTTATTTATAAAGAAGTTACATATTCTATCTTAATAAAGTCCCCTGGCCTATTAGTCATGTAAAGTAAGAAATTATTGACATGTTGAAAAAAAGCAATTTTTTTATGACTAAATTATAGCTGTTTTACTTAAATAGCTATATTACCTATATAAATACCTATTTTAAGAAATAATAAAATTTTGAGTGAAATTAAAAATTTGAATTGTAATTTTTTTTTTATTGATTTTTAAAAATATAGCCAAAAGAAAAGTGCAAAATTGATAATTAATTTGTACATCTCTAGCAGTAATGAAGATGAATATGTGTGTCTTGCTGCTCTACAGGCTTGACCGTTTTACCTACATCTACCAAATTTAGTGCATGTAGTTAAGAATTTACACTGCATAGCATTTTTCTGAAATTTTTATTAGAATTTTAATTAATTAAAAATTGGCTGAATGTTGACATTTTCCCACAATAGCTTTCAAAAATATTGTTGAAAAAAAATACATTTTACATTTTTTCAAAATTTAAAAAGTTATCTTTTACGTGATGCATTTTAATAGATGTGCAAATTTTTGCTTAATTGCAATTTTTTGTCTGGTTTTGATCAATAGATTAAATTAGCTTAACTTGAAGCTTATTCCTATTTCAATTTTTCATTGTTTCATCAATTGTTGATCTCAGGATTTTTTTTTCTTTCCATAGTTGAAAGCTAAAGAACATTTTTTCTGCTTTATATTTCTGTAATTTATGAGAGGTATAAAAAAATGATGACAATATTGCAAAATTCAGAAGATAGATAAATGTTCTAATAACACATAATGCCATGTGGCAGATATCAATTAGAAAGGTCCATCTACAAAATAAATAGATTATATGTAATAGGCTGCTAAAATAACATAGCTTTAACAAAGTTTATAAAATTGTTGATTGGTCTAAAATTATAGTATTCAAAACTGCAGAATTCTCTGAGATTTGATCACAAAATTTAATTTTTTTAAAATAATTATTTAAAACATGGAGTGTATAGAATATTTCACAGAAAATAATTCCTTAAAACCAAAGGTCTGCATAAAATTTAGATTCCATCTTTTTTTTAAAGTATATTTATTAACCAAAACAAAGTTAAAAAATATTATTTATGTTATTTAAATCCTTTTGAAAGTAAAATTAAAATCTGAATTTTGAAGAAAAAAAACCCAGTTTTTTTTTTTTTTTTTTTTTGAATAACTCTTTGAGATATTGCATAAATTAAAGTCCAAACAATTCTGTTTTCTGTATTCATATAAAATTTAAAAAAAAAAAAATGCATGGTTGCAGCAAAGAATATTTCAGAAGCTCAAATTTTATGAGGACTGGCAGAAGATATGGGAGGCTATGTTTGAGAGATGCATAGTATAATGAACAAAATGGCTTTAGGCTTATAATAATATGAGTTGTATGACTATCAAAATTTGAAGCTTAAAAATATTTTGTTGAAGAAGCTGTTTAAGAGACTAAGTTGCATAAAATATTTAATTGAAATTTTAGTGAGCATTTATCCTGTTAAAACAGGTGATCACCAAAGGTGACTAGTAAATAATAACAGAAATACTATACAGTTTGTTTGATAAAGAAAATATGACGGCAAAACCAAATCATTTTTTATACAAAATAAAGTGATAGTTAAAATGTGATTATTATTAAAAGATTCTAATGATTTGAAATAAAAAAAATCCCTACACCCTTAATCTTAACATTACAAACGGTTTAAGTTCTGCAATAACTCTTGATGAGGTATATAGCCACTTACTTAAAGTGTAAGTAGTAATAGTAACAAAAATGCTAATAGACAGATACCTTTTTAATTAAAACTATATATAAACTAGTTGATATATACCTTTTGTTACTGGTAATTAAAATCTTCCCTTGTATAATATTATTAATGTTTAAAAAAATATTTTGGTATATTACTTTTAAAAAAAAATTATTATTCTACTCTAAAAGTTTTGGTTTTTTACCATTTGCATTTGATTAAATTAGAATATCATTTGAACTAAAAGATTTTTAAAATTTTTAATATCTAATTTTGTTCACAAGTTTTAGTATTTGTTATATTAGATTTAACTCCAGATTTTACTCTCAAATGTTGAAGTATAAGAAGAATCATCTCCATTGAGTGATTGACTTAAATTTAATTTTAAGCATGATTAAATTGTTATTTTTATGACCATTAAGTTCATTGTCAAAGGACATATTAAAATAATTTTAAAAAATAATGGTATAGTTAAAAATGTAGAGAAAAAATTTGTGTATTTCTAATGAATTTAATGTAAAATTAATTTTTGTGCTTTGGCAACTTAACTTGGCAATATTCTTTTTTGTGTCATATATAATAAGTTTTTGAATTTATACTGGGTGTTTAGGAAGATATATGGAACATACATCCAGATGATACATAGATATATACAGCCGCAACAACAGCTATTATTATGAAGAAATGTATTATCTTGGTATTGTTTACAAAGTTAGATATTAATACTGAAATGTATATTTTGAACGATGGCTGCCTTTGCAAAGTATTGCAAAAAAAAAAAAAAAAAAAAAATTGATTTTTCCAAATTTGATTGCTGTATTTTAAGTACTCCCTTGAATTATGCATCATAAGTGTCTCAGCTTTGCTTTGCAAAATCAACCATATTTAGAAACAAAATGAATCTATAAATTAGTGGTTAGTTCTTGATTTTGTGGTTTTTCAGTGTATATCATTGATAGTTATTATCTTAAGAGCCACATCACATATCTTCTTCCCAGGAAGTACTAATTAAAGAACACAAGTTTGTAGAATTCAATAATATTTGTGAAGAGTATGTGTAAAACTAAATTTTGACAAAATGGAATAAAATACTAATTTATGGCTAGTTCAGAAATACATATTTGGCTATCTGGAAGATGTTATTTATGCCACTAATATCAGGAATTAGATGGATTTATATTGACAAAAAAGAATTAAATGCAAAGGATGATAAGAGAAAAATATTACTATTATAATTATATCTAGCTAAAAAAAAGATATATATATATATATATAATATATCTTTGGATCCAAGGATATTTCTTGTCCTGAAAGACATTGTATAACAGTTTTATTTTCAAAAATATTCCTTTATATAAAATTTATCTCTTGTTTTAGGCACATGGTCATGGTTCTAAATTTGGCGATAGCATTCTTTCTATTTCTTGGTTCCATGATCCTCAATTAACTGCTGTTCAGAATATAGACCACAATAATGATTCAGAATCAAAGCAGGTAAGTCATTGTTCAGTTTCTCTTTCTCTCTCCTTGCTTAAATTCAAGCTCTTGATTATTGAATTATAGAAAATTTACAAAATTCACAGTTCTTTAGCATTTATACTATGTAGTGTTTTGTTAATTTTCAATAATGTGTGAATATATGATCAGTTTGTGTATTGTTAAACAGTTTGCTATGCACTAAAGCTGTTCTAAGTGAGTCTTTTTTAAGCTTTAAGTACATCCTTTCTCCTTCAAAAATGATACCGAGTAAAATTGTGTCTCCTTGTTGCTGACCATTAACCTTTTTATGGTAGAAAACTGTTTTGCTAATAATTAAGCAACTATTATGAAGGCAACTTTCAAAACTCATGACTCTTTAACCCTTTCGGATGGGAGGCCTCAATCCTAGATGCACATATGGGATGGAACATACAGGAATGAAATCATCCCACATGACGGGAGTTTTGCATCTCTAAGCCTAACTTTGAAAAAAAATCAATAAAAGTAAAGTTTAAGTTCTAATGTTGCCATTTTTTAGTTTATTTATTAAATTTTAATGCAAATACATTCTTCTACTGAAAAATGGTGTTTTCTTGCCATAATAAAACCGAAACCAAGGCTTTCCGTAGTAAAAAGAAAAGTGCATGAAATGTATCCGAAAGTTATGCCAAATCCAACAGCAAAACCCAAAAAGATTTGTTACAGTTACACTGTAATAAAAAAGAAAAAGAAATTTGATGGGAGACCAAAAATGCGAATGATTCTATCAAGTGGAAAATTACACAACCCACCTCTGTTCATTTATATTATTCCCCTCCCTGCAACAGCTGAGGAGTAAAATACCAGGGTCAGGCTGAATATGAGCAAACTAAAGGTCAGGATATTAAACGATATTTATTCCAAAAGTAATGGATACAAGGAGGTGATAACATATAATGGTGTTTAAATTTTTTTTTTAAATTTAAAATGCATATATTATCACCATTCTATGAGTTTGATATCCAGAAATGCAAGGATTGTACATCCAGCTGCAAGATACTTTCCTAGGTGGTGCATATATGACATGCCCATCACGAAAGGGTTAATAATTATATATCATGTTATCTAACACCTCCTTTTTTATCAATTTTCAGTAATATGAGAATACATGATGAGTTTGTTTCAAAATACAAATTTTTTTAGATACTGTTTTGTAGATTTTCCTCTTAAACATTTTATTAAAATTTTGTTGAGGTTTTGAATATTTTTCTATTAGAAAAAATAAAACTCGATCTAATTTAGTTGAAAACATCTGGATTGTATAGGTATAGATAATCGGAGTAAAGTTTTCCCATCCAGCTACGACGAGTTCCTGTGTTTCACAACGGCCCAGGTTGTCTGTTCTGTTAATTAGTCTGATAGTTCATGTAGTGTAGATGTGGTTAAATGCCTGTCTTCTGAAATAAAGACCAAGCACCAGTTTCTAGGCTATAGATTTAATTACATTATGTACAGGGGTTAATATTTGAGGAATATATGGTTTTGATGGCTCAAGAATCATTCCTAATAAATCAACAAACACTACTGCACATGGTGTCCTCTACTTGCCTCTTCACACCCTGCCCCTCTCTTTTTCCTGTGGTCAGTGCTCTTCAGGGGCGACATTGGAACCCAGGATACAATATTTGGCCAGATATCACCCATTTTGAGTGAGAGGACCATTGCCAATCTTTACTATAGGATACTATAGTGCAAAACCAAAAGGGAAAATAGACTTTAGATCAAGCCACGTAAGTATATATGAATGATGGACCACAACACTTCCATTAGATCAGGCTTTATCTTGTTGGAAAATTGGCTCCATAATGATGACACAATGTATGGATTCGACTCATCCCTGATATTATGACCTTTGATGTGGAAATTTCCAGCTATCTTAATTTCCTTTTTCCACTTAATAAGACATTATGCATTATAATCTAGTCAATTTGCTTCAATTATGTATTATACTCTGTTATATATTTTCATTCTTGTATTCATAATTTTATAAGCATTAGTTGTAATGATATGCATTTTTACTTCTAAATTTTTATGCATGAAACTTTTAAGAATTAATAATATATATATAATTGGCCATAAAGATTAATTAGTTTGACTGTACAATCTAATAATGTATTCCCACCATACAGATTACTTCTCCAGTTCCTGAAGGAGATGATGAAGAAGAAGAGGATGAAGAGGAAGACAGTGAAGCTCGATCGTGGCGCCGATGATGTGATTCCATTCCTGTGAACTTTATTCAGAACAGTCATTAGAAGTTACTCATGCTGCAAATAACTCATATCTGTTTTTATGATATGGTGCACTGATGATAATTTATTATATTTGACTACATCCATCAGCTGCCAAATTTGTAAATTTTTAAGTGTAAAATTTGAAATAAATACTCATTTTTCAGATAGATAAAAATTGGTTTTTTTCCCCCCCTTGCTATATAGTTCATGTGAAATCGTTTATTTAAATAATGCAACATTTGATGTCACTGTATTTTGCAGATGTTATGCCAGCTTCTATAAAATCTCAAGTGTATGCTCCTGATTAAATAAAGTAGAAAGAAAAAATTGTTTTCAAAAGACACAATACATATAAGTTTGCACAGTGCATCACAACTATAGAATAAATTTAAATGAACAATACACTAACATTTTAAAATATATTGCAGGTATTCAAAATCAATAAAAATATAATCACCTTACAACTATTTGAGTTAATCTTCATTTTCAACTAACTTTGTTTTAACCCTAAATCAAGAAATTTCTCAAAAAAAAATGTTCAAACGGGGGGGGGGGGATGAATATGTTTCAAGATTAAGCCAGAGATTACTTTGTTGGGAAGAAAAAGAAGCAGTGTATGGAAAAATAATAGATATAACTTTGACATAAATATATATATTTGCCAAAGCTTACAATTTATCTTTAGCATTCTGTACCTTTTACAAATTATAAAGTTTTCATTTTAATTGAAAAAGTTTATAAATTACTTATACATCATTATTACAATCAATTTTATAGAAATATGATTTTTTTTTTTTTTTAAATCCTTAGCCTGTAATATTTTTTGGATTGTATCCTAAACATTTTTAATTTATCTATTCTTTTTTTAAAGCAATTTTTATAGTAATATTAAAATATATTTGAAATTGATTTTAGAAAAGAAATTCATTTTGCTTATTAGGCAAAAATTAATTTTTCAATACTTTCTGCTTAAAGTACAATTCCTAATTTTCATTTGGTACAATTGGGCAATAGGAAGTTTTACACTTATTTCTTTTAATGCTGATCAATTTAATATTCATAAAATATATTTTATAAATACTAAATATAAATACAAAAGAAGTTGTGAATTATTTAGATCATGTATTCATAGAAAATTTGAAAATCAAGAATTTGTAATACTGCTTTTCATGAAACTTCCATTACATGAATCAACATGTTCTGAGACGAAGCAAAAATATCTTGCAATATCTGTGACAAAGCAAAAATGGTAGAATAAAATATGATGATGATGATGAAAATGATGAGAAAAAAAAATTATGGAATAAAACTAGTACACGAGTTTGAATTATTAATGCAAGTTAATCTTGATTAAAGTATATGTATATATAAATATAAGTAAACTTCCCATGGCTTTTGAAAGTTTATTCTTTGTACTTCACAAAATATTTATTATTAGTAAAGAAATATCAAACACTAGAAATTGAAAAAAGGAAATCTCTAACTTTTAAATTAATTATAGGTTTACAAGGGTTGGCTGAAATTCCTTACAATTTGAATTTTAATTTTCAATATGTTTTATGTTAATTAAGATTATATCAAATCTTTTAAAAAAATCATTTCCTTGTGCAATGATAATGAAATTCTGTTTTGTTTAGAATAAGCAATAGGAAAGTGAACTTACTATTTATTGGTTAACTTTTTGAGTAACTATTACCATTTTGTAATTATAATTTATGTAATGCAGGAATTGATCAAAATTCAGTGCACTGCTAATAATCAATATAAAGATAATTAAATTATGTATTTTTGTATTTAAAAAAAAATTATTCTAATTTTCAAATACATTTAGCTAATGTTTTTCAGACAAAATAATAGCAAAGATTACATATTTCCCAGTTATAAGTTCTCTGTTTTACAAAATGTACAGTAAAATAATTAAAATGAATATTGCCAGAAAATTCTAAAGTTTATGAAATAAGAATAATAATAAAAAAATGTATTATAACTCAGAAAAAGATGTATGATTGTATGTATACTGTCATATGTATATTGTTTATCAGCATATCCATTATAGATAACTCTGGTTTCTTTATCTTGAATGTTTTCATGTTCTTATAAAATAGAATCTATAAAAAGACGTATTTATAACATGAATACTATCTATTAAAATTCTATTATTTGATTGACAAATCTATAGTTTTTACTGAAATTTTGAAAATTCTATTTAATTTCAATTGAAAATTCATTTTCAATTGTAAAATAAGTGAATTGAGCTTGTATTTATTTATTCGTTAAACATATTTTTCTAAATAACCTTTCAGATAAAAAAAAATGTTTTTAAAATGTCTACTCAAAATTAAATGTAGAAATAATAATAAGATAAGGGAATAAGACAAATGCAGAAACTAAAAATTTACTTTAATACAAAACGTTTTCTGTACATGGCACTCAAACACACTTAAGAGAACAAAGGATAATCACTGAGATTAGGTCTTTAGGACCACTTTTCATTTATGAATAACAAGCAAATTTGGCAAAACCCTTTACAATGAGTTCTTCTGAAATATTTATATTTCGATCAGTGTTCGTATCTATTATTTCAACGAACTGAATAGAATCATCTAATTTTTCACCATTTCGAGTGGGTTTTTGAATTGGCTTGGCCATCACTATTTTCCAGCGAGCTACATAAGCCATTTTTTCAAATTCATCTAATGCTTCTTCAGTCCATTCTTCTCCGACAGGTACAACATCATAAAGTGAACATTCAATAGCTTGGAAAGGTATTGAAAGAAAATCTGGTTTGATTACACACACTAAATCGGGGCTAACATCTGCACTATCACCAAAGTCAAGGTAAAAGAGACTGATTTTAGTATCACTGCCTTTACCCGAAACTTCAAGTACTTGCGCTCTATACCAACTATTATCGACTTCAAAAACAGCAGCAACAACATCACCTACTTTGATGCTATTTGGTCGGAACTTCTCCTTATTCTTTCCTTCATTATAAAATTCTGTCATTTCAGTAACCAGTTTGTCAAGCTGGATAGATTTCGAACCAGCTATTTGAACCCAGAATTTGCTCGGACTTTCAATAGCTGAAACATATACTTCTTGGTACCCATCTGAATTGCTTGGGATCAGCTTTTCAACTGGCAAGTTTTGAAGGGCCTGTTATTAAAAATTATAATGTCACATAAACAATTGTAATATATATACAACATATATACCTTTAATTGAATACCTTTAAATCATAAAATTAAATTATATATGTAAACTACACCAGTTATAAAAAATATTTGAGCATCAACTAAAACAGAATATGTTGCATGTTTCCAAACAAAATAAAATTAAAGGATAAATAAGACCCATTTACATCAGCATGCATTATTAATTCAATACATATTTATAATCACTTTCTCATATACATAGTATAGAGAAAGTATAGTAATTGTCATAAAATCTGAACTTGAGCTTTTGACGAGTCTCCACGTTTTACACCACTCTGAGTTCAAAAAACATATTTTTGGTAAATGTCCCCCGATCTGTCCATGATAAAGATAACTCGAAAAAACTCTGAGCTAGACAGTTGAAATTTAGTATAGTCTTTACACCAATTTTCCAGATTTCTATCAAATTTTGAGTAAAAGTCAGTCAAATTTTGAGTTCACAGGAAGTCTGTCTGCTCGAATATAAGTTAAAATAAGTACAAAATGAAGAGAGCTAGATAGATAAGATTTGATACACAGATTTAACATCCACAGTGTAGTAGACACCTATCAAATTCTGAGCGAAATCCAGCAACAGGGTGGTTGTCTGTCAGCCTGTACTTTCAGAAATATATAAGCATAATAATTCAAAAACTTAATGACTTAAATATATCAAATTTGGCTTGGGATTTTAGGACTAGAACTGCAGTTTTGTTTCATTTTGTTGAGAAAAACACTTCTAAAACATAAATTCGATTTTTGGATAATACTAATACATACCAAAGATGAATTGCCAGTCAACTCGCCAAAAATACCAGGATAAACTCAGTAAAAATGTTAGATTTACACCAAAAATTAATATCTTATAACTATTGTATGCCAATGTCATGTAAAACATTTTCTGGCATGACAAGTTTATTAGAGAATATGTGAGAAAGTGTTTGGGAAACCACACCCCTGGTTTAAGCAATGAAGCATTAGAGAGCCATTCCAAATTCAGTCCCTGGAGAGCTGATATCATCAGAGATAGTGTACACACAAATATGTAGCAACTTCATATACTTAATTCCTAGGGGGAAAGTATTCATACAAAAAAAAAAAAAAAAAAAAATTACCACAGTCATCAAATATATTTTTCAAGGAGAACAAAAAGATAAAAAGAAAATATAAAGAAAGGAATGCTTAGTTTGATTTTCAAAAAGCAGACAACCTACAATAGCTAATTTCCAGACATTCTGCATCTGCATGCAATGATTCAATATCTGATACTAAACTGCTTGAGTGATATTAACCTAAGCAGATATTAATGATTTCCCATGAATCCGCTGGGCAAAGAATCAAAAACTAAACTTAATAAAAGAATGGGATTTAAAAAATGTCAATGAAAAAAGACAAAAAAAATCAAATTTAGCTAAAAAAGTTCAATTAAAACTTGTATTTCATTTTGCAATGACAGAAAAAAATATATAAATTCATCAAAAACTTAAACAAATAAAAGCACACCATAAAATTTTGGTGTTTAATTTAAGTAATTTTAATACAAGTGAAGAAGAATTAAAACAAAATACATAAAATTTTTGAAAACTTTATATGTTAAAAGATATAAATGAGAAGAAATGCTTTTCAAGAAATCTAATCAATTAATAATTCAGGAAAAATATTTCATGAAATTTATAAAAATAGTTCAAAGTATATTTTTGGAAATTTGTGAATTTACTGCCCGTTTCTGTAGTAAAAGGGATAAGAAGTATTTCCAAATAAAAATTAAGAATTACTCAAATACACTATGGCATAAAATTTAATTGAGCTTTCAATAATTTTAAATGAACACAGCCATAAATTCTATTTGTGTTAATTATATTATTGATAAGTTTTCACCATCACAAATCAGATAAATACTTTTGCAAAAACTCCTTCATGTATTACATACAACATTTTTGTTCATAAAATTTTCATTACATGATGTTGCTACTTTTAAATCACTATTGCTTTATTAAAATAATATTCTTGGAAAATACATATTTTTTATATCATTATTTTCTTATAAAAGGTAGTGTTACTATATATATATTTGTTAATACTAATGATCTTAATTATTCCACTTCTATTGTAAGAATCATTTTTATTGTTTTCCAACATAAGATTTAATTTTGCTGTATTTAACTTGCAACGTGATTGTTTTTTCTAATTAAATTTTTCTTGTGTTTAAAATTTAATATAAAAATATAAGTTAAAATTTAGTAATATATTAGATTTATTCACGATAATTGACAAATAAATCTTACGTTACATAGTATATTAAAGTTGAATGATATTATTACCTATTATCAGAAATAATATTTTTATTTCAACATTTTTTTTTTCCAACTATTATCAGTATTGATTTGTTTTTCAAAAGTTCTAATAATAAATTATTGATGGAAAAATCCAAGAACAGAATATCATGAAAAGTAATTTTTTGGACAGACTGCGAGCATTTTCTCCCTTTAATTTTCTTGTATAATTAGATAATAAAATAGTACTTTTCTGTTCTTTGTAAGAGTCTGCATCCCCCATATGTACAGTAAAGGATAAGGAGGCAAGCAGAGAAGCCACAAAGGTCAAGGCAGAGGTCGTAAGTGAAGGTATCAATGTATTATGACATAATAAAATAGTACTTTTCTGTTCTTTGTAAGAGTCTGCATCGCCCATATGTACAGTAAAGGATAAGGAAGGAGGCCAGCAGTGAACCCATAAAGGTCAAGGCAGAGGTCGTAAGTGAAGGTATCAGTGTATTATGACATATTTTGTGCTTAATATAATGATGAAAAGCAAAAATGCACTTATACATTTTATTTTAAATCAATTGAATTAAAATTTGGTAAATATCAATAATTTTTTTAAGCATCCCATACCAAGCTTTATTTACATCAGTTGTTACAACAATCATTTGCATCAGTTATTGCCTTCACGTATATATTAACATGTAGACAAATAGACAATTGATCTTTTGATGAATTTCAAACATATCTACAACTAAGATGTTAAAATTGAATATCCAAATTTAACCATCTATCTCTTTATATTGAATTATGTTCACATGCATAAATTCTCTAAATGGAAATTTTAAAAGTAAAATTTAACGAAGATCTACACATTAGATATAAAGCTCACATACAAAATTTAAATTTCGTCTAAATAACAGAATACCTTAACATACTAATAACAGAATTATGTTTACAGTAGTGTTTTCTCAATATAATGATTTAGTTCAAATTATTTAACAATTACAATAAATCATCTTTGAATATGACAAAGTAAAAAGCTTAAGAATACTAGAATTAAAGGCATCATATATCAAATATCCAAACATATTTACTATAAATGAAATTAAGAAATATTCAATCTCATTTTTAAAAAAAAGTACATTTACTTACATGAATATGTAATGGTAAATTCTCAGGTAGTGCTCTACCAGCTACATGTGTCTGTTTGTTGGTAGTATTCACTTCAACCTGAGCAACAAGTTCATCCACTAACTCAACCGCAGCATCAACTTCTTCTTTCCTTCCCTTTATAACTATTTTCACTTGAGAATCTTTGCCTTTAGAAGGTTTGAAATCAAAAGTAATTTTTGCTCTTGATAAATCACATATTTGCCTGAAATAATGTATAAAATATTTATTAAAATACTAACTTTCTTTTATAATAAACTATGAAATATGATTTTTATAATATATAACCATAACTCCAAGTGGAGTAATCCAGAAAAGTACTCAAATATATTTCAGATAATCATTTTCTGGATTTGTCAAAAAAAAAAAAAAAAAAAAAAATAGCATATGAGAATTAACTAAGAAAATCATCCTAATCTACTATGTTTCAATGAAATTTTCTAAAAAATTAAGTTTTATTAGAATTTCTTTTAAACTGATTACTGTATAAAAAAAAGTATATTTATATTCAGGTCAGATCTGAAAACTAAAAAGACTCAATAGAAAATTTATAATATTTTCCACTATACCTGATAGAGCTGATATTTTTCCAAACAGAATCTGTAATAGTTTCATTAAGACATATTTCTTTGGTTATACAAGCATGGCGATTCAATATTATTTCATTGATAAGATCTGCAGCTTCTTCTACAGATTCTGATAGACCAATAATATTAGCATTGGTGAATTCATCATCTAAAGGGGAGGAAATTGAAGAATATATTATATATAAATGTAGATATATGTATATATAAATGTATATATATATATATATATATATATATATATAATGTACTAATAAAAGTATCCATATTTTTTAGCATAGTCCTTAAACATAATTCACACTATATTATTAAAAAAAGGAAAGAGCTAGTGAAATAAATAAATAAATGAACATTTAATGCAAATACAGTCAAATTTATTTCATAATCAAACAAGAAATTCCTCACAAAATACTATGCAAGAGATGAACTAAGCTATCATAAAAATGTCTAATAAATGACATAAAATTCCCATTTTTATAATCATAATTTGTAAGTATTTTACTTTCAAAATGACATTTCACAAAATTAAATCAAGTTTGTATATCAGATGTGGATTTAAATGTCATTTAGATGCAATAAATTATAAAGTAGGCTGTTATGAAACATCAGATATATAAATTTAAACCTACTTAGTGATAAAAGCAGAAAAAAAATTACAAAATCATTAATCCGTTATTTCACATTTGAAGTTACTATTAAAATGTACCAGCCAATCTAAAATAATGCAGATCTGACTGACTATCATTTTAATATATATATATATATATATAACCAATCTTAAGTAAGAAAAAGTTTTAAAACGAAACTAAAATGAAAACAAAACAAAAACAGTTTCGAAATCGCAACTAAAATTTATAACCTATTTAAACTAAAACCAAAAAAAGAACTTCATAGTATTTAGAGAGTGCAATTGCAGCTACTTCTAAAACACAGATGAATTGAAACAAAAGTATTAGAACCAAGTTAATAGGAAAAAACACAAAAAAAATTAAACCCAAAAAATTATAAAAAATATAAAAAAAGAATCCGGCCTGAAGACTTTTTCAAGGGTCACCCTCAGGCAGGGATTCAAAGAAAGGGATTTTTTCTGTGAGGAAAAACAGACATTGTCTAAAAATGATTCCTCGTGACCCGAAAATCCCCTGAAATTATGCTCAAGAGACATACCATTTTAACAGAAAGGAAATATAAAACAACAAATAAGAAGAAATTAACCACAACAAAGTAAAAATACAAACAATAAAAACAAACAATAGCACTAAAATTAAAAATTAAAAACGAAAAGGCCAGTACATACTATTAACAGTCAAGAAAACTTTAAACTATTGATTGTGATTCCCTGTTTTTAAAAAAACTAGCGGTAAATTATGTAAACAGATGTAGGCACCCAGCGCCATCTATTGAGTAACCCAATATGCAAGGAAAATTGTTTTATTTTTATTGTTTGTATTTTTACTTTGTTGTGGTTAATTTCTTCTTATTTGTTGTTTTATATTTCCTTTCTGTTAAAATGGTATGTCTCTTGAGCATAATTTCAGGGGATTTTCGGGTCACGAGGAATCATTTTTAGACAATGTCTGTTTTTCCTCACAGAAAAAATCCCTTTCTTTGAATCCCTGCCTGAGGGTGACCCTTGAAAAAGTCTTCAGGCCGGATTCTTTTTTTATATTTTTTATAATTTTTTGGGTTTCATTTTTTTTGGTTTTTTCCTATTAACTTGGTTCTAATACTTTTGTTTATATATATATATAATTTCTACTTAATTTACAATCAAAAAATAATTTCCAAATCATTTAAACTCTGGTTTTACAATAATTTTAAGTTCTGAGTTCCACAAACTATTATTTTTACCCATAGCAATAAAATAATATTTAAATGTTTTTTGAATGTTTTCTTTCCTTGTTTCCTGCCTTCCTATTCAGCACACTGCATCATCTGTCATGGCTTTAAAAAAAAATGTTGGATAACATATAAAAATTGGAGTATTCCTAAAAATCATTAAATAACTCTGTGTCAGTTTCTTAAAAGAATGTTACATACACACAATCCAAACTCAAATACAGTATTCATACTCTTTGTATTTAATATCTCTATAGACAAGAAACAAATATTAAAACAAAGGCAAGTTTGCCTACAACCTAACTTAAATTATGATGAAGAATTATAAATTTCATACTAAAAATGAATTTATACAGTAAAATTTTAATTCATCACATATTCATATAGAAAATGTACTTAATCAGCATAAAAGTATTTATAAAATGCACAACATATGCATCAATTGAAATGCTTGATACTATTTATGTTTAATAATAAATGCAATGCTCATCACAACAATCTTTGTTTCTGACAGAGCATATATGAGCAATTTTAAAATTTTGCCTTTTTCTATAATGCATAATTGTTTAGAATAAGTAAATACTTATTTTATAAAATAAATAAAAACTTTAAATCATACTGTTAAAAAATAATGTGATTTAATATTTATTTAGAGTATTTATTTAGTTATAAATTTTTACTTAAAATATTTATTAACATTTTTCAAATTTGAGTCACTCAAATTTCTAAATATATTTGGACAAACCAGTTATTTTTTTAATAGCTTTAGTATTATTTAAAAAACCAGAGAAATAAGATTTTTTAATTTATCATCATAAAATATGTATATTTATAATGTTTGTAAGAAAGATATTTAAAGTATTTGATATGGTTAAAAAGCTAAATTACAAAGTTTTTAAAATCCATATGCCAATAAAGAATAAATATAATTAAAGTTTCAAATAAATCACCAAAATGAAGAAAATCATATTTTATGCATATAGCACTGAGAATCACATTGTTTTAATCTAGAAATTTTTATTGCTTAATGAAAACAAAACAGATTTTCCTTTTTTATTTCCCTGAAATACCTATTGTCTCACAAAATTTACAAGTAAACTACTAAGTCTTTAATAATTCTAAGTCAATTAATAAGTAATTATTTAAATATAATAAAAGAATGATCAAAGTCAAGGGAGGTATAAATCATTTTGAAGAACTTCAAGTTTACCAATAGAGATTTCATGACTGTAAATAGAAATGAATTAATGTAACCAAATTAATTATATAAATATAAAGCAAATTTATTGATAAATCTAGTGTAGCTAACAAAATGAATGTTATACCAAGTTTTAAAGAAATATTAATCCCTATTTATAAAAAGTACATATTGAAAAATAAATGTGATTACAAACCTATATCACTGAAATTTATTTTTGTTTTAGTTTTTTCACGAATCGATTTTATAGTTTGGCCTCCTCTTCCTAAAACATGACCAACAAGTCCTTTTGGTATCTTGACTATTCGAGAAATTTTGTCACTAGTAATAGTTGAAATTTCTGAATTAGCACCTTGTCTTTGAAATACTTTAACTACGCATGTCACCACACCAACTCCAACACCAATACCAATAATTACGTATGGCTTTTTTAACCATTTTAACATGATTAGTTTTTATTTTTACCGAAATCACAATAAATTTCCTAGACGAAATTGTCGCCGACCGCCATCAAAATTATAAACAATAACAATAGCAGCAAAATTCCCTTCTTCACTTCATTTCTTCCGACCAAAGAGGAAAGCAAAGGTAATGCACGTAACAGAAGTTATTGCGCCACAGCACGAAAAAAAAACAATCCTTGATATAAAAAAATATAATTTAATTTATTAATAAATATTCAATTTTAGAAACTACAAGAAAGTTACAGTGGAAAACTTCATAATGGCGTCCATAGGAGCTCAAAAAATGCATATCAATTGAGATGTGATGATTTAATTTAAAATCCATTGTGCATCTTTAAAAAAAAGAAAGAGCATGGCATTATTAAATTATTCGACGCCAGCAAGATATGCGAACAGCAAAATTTGAACTGTTGTTTCCGCATTTTTGCATCAATTGTATTCTTATTTATTTATTTAATAATGAAAGATAATAAAGCCTCGAAACTTCTCGTACAGATAGATTAAATACATAAAATTGAAAATTTATTTATAATGTACTTTTAAATTCTGGTGAATTCCTTTTCAGTTATTTTATTGCAAGAACGAAAATAATGATAACATTTTTCTTTTAGATTGTATTTTTAAATAAAATAAAACAAATTTCTAAAAAAATAATGTAATATTTTCTTTTATAATCTTGAACTTAAAATAAATAAGAGTCTTTTATTCATTTCGATAATGCTTTTATTAAGATTTTGTATGATTTAAAATCTTTCATGAATATAAGCAATAATTAAAACAATTAATTTTTGTACAACACATAGATTGCAGGGGGGGGGGGCAAAGAGTACGTAGATTTCTTGTTTCTGATAAGGGCATAATAATGTTATGGGCGGTATGAAATTGTTAAAAAAAGTATGAAATACCCGATTTAAAATATTTGTATAAAATAGCTTGAAAAGACATTTATGGAACAAAATGTGTTAGCAAAAATTCAATAGTAGTTTGAAAATTGCAATATATAAATTAGTTACAAATAAGTACAAAGAAAAATATTCTGATTTAGAAATTTATCATGTGATTTATTCAAATTGTCTAGAGAAATATATTACTTAGTTCCTAAGCAACAAAATCAGCCTTTATCAAATTTTTAAATACTGAGATTCGACTACTAAATATTAAAAAAAATGTTGATTTTTTTTCACGTAGTGAAGCATTAAAACAACTGTAATTTATTTTTAAACGAACAAATTGCTTATACTGTAGTAAAAGGACTATAGAAATTTTTGAAAATTTATTATATCAAATTTGAACACAAAATGCACATTAAATTTAATTTTGCAAGATTTTACAAAAATTTAGAAACTGAATAAAAAAACAGAATTTATGGATGTAAATTGCATTAATAAGTAAATTATAAAAATATAAAAAAAATTATTTCAACTTTGCAGGAAATTAAGCAGAAACAAAATTCAAACGATTTTATATGGATTAAAAAATTGTTCAGAGCTATCTATACTTATAATAAAGCTCAATGTGTGTGTGTGTGTGTTGGCGCTCTACAGGCCAGACCGTTTAACTTACAGTTATCAAATTTGATACATGTATACTTTGGAGGTCGGGAATGTGCACCTGGGATCCCTTTTTTGAATTTTTAATTAAAATTTTAATTATTCATTAAAAACTATTTTCCCGCCAAAAAAATCTTCGTTTCCCCACGCTAATGAGGGTAGGCTTAAGACATTTTCGGCCGATTATTTTTAACGATTCTGTTTATTTTCTTAATGTTTGATGCATTTAAAATTAAGCATTGTTGATTATTCGACCTTTCAGATTCATTCTGAAGTACTTTTGATTTAAAATAAAACAGAATAAAGGAAATTAAAAATTTCTAATCTGCATAGCTTTACCCCAACTGGAGTAGAAAATTCACGCATTTGCATTACCATAATTGACGTTGAAAATTCACGCATGCGCAATGTATTCTGATAATTGACAACTATTTTCTACAGGTTCGGAGTTGATTTAAATTATTTTTAGGTTCGTTGTGTGCTTTTGTAATTAAATTGCATTTATGTTAGTTATATAAATATATATTTGTATATGCTTATAGTTTTAAGTACATCGTTTTTTAAAATAGTTTTTTTACCTGTTTTCGACCGATTATTTTAAACGATTCTGTTTATTTTCTTAATGTTTGATGCATTTAAAATTAAAAATTGTTAATTAATCGATCTGCTCATAATGAATCTAAGAAAATTTTGTTGACAAATTTTTGAGATATTACATAAATTAAGAAATATATTCTTTAGTGCCCATAAAGTTTAAACGCTGAGTGACTCTGTTTTCAGTAATCAGATTATAAAAAAATGCTTTGTTTCAGTAAAAAATATTATTATATTAATTGCAGATTAATTCTTTTCACTTTAATTTAAAGCATAAATTCTACGGGTGCTAACAGAAAATGAGAGAGATACATATTACGTTATGACTGAAGGCCTTTATAATATTATGAGTGAATTATAGGACTATCAAAATTTGAAGTTTTAAAATATTTTGATGAAGAAGTTATTAAAGTAGGAATTGCATAAAATATTTAATTATTAAAATTTTAACGAAAATGAAGATAACTACAAAATACTAGACAGATGGAATAGCCTTTGTAGTGCAGACGCATTTCATATTTTGAGCCAAATGCAACGAGGGGTTGACTTTCTATTATTTATATTTTCAGAAACATATAAACGAGACAAATCAAAAATGTAATGACTTAAATATATGTCATTTGATATGTGATTTTGTGACTACAAGTGTAACTCTGTATCAAATTTTTGTTTCATTCAGTTGGGAAAAATGCCTAAAACACAAATTCGATTTTCGTATTAACAGCATGCCAGTTACTAAGTCAGGGAGAATTAATCTGCATCATTTGCCTGTTTTATTAACGAAATGTTAAAATTAAACAATTAATGAATATGAAATACTAAATGCATTTTTCTTTCGATACGATGAATACTTTACTAATGATTAATGAGGAAAAATAATTTTCGAAAAAGTTCATACTCAGAATAAACAACCTTTAAAGTTTTTTTTTTTATTATAATTATTATTAATAGTAGTATTAGCATCTTATATTAAAGCACTTTTCTTGAATCAAAATTAAAGATATATCAAAACAAAATCATAAAAGCCTGATGCCGCGACTTGAACAACTATTCATTTCATTACCACGAGACGTAATTAAATATATATATATATATTTATTTATTTAAGCTAAAATAATTTCAACATTCTAAGAAGTTTATAATACTAAATGAAACAACTCAATTTTGCATCGAAACGATTTTTGTAACGGGAAAGAAGATATACGGTTTTATGTGAACAACAACTGTGCGTAGTAAGAAAAAGGATTTGGATGTCGAGGTTTGTGTTGTAATTTATTTTAACTAACCTGTTTCATTATCATTTCGACGATAATACCCGATTAGCTGAAAGTAATATTTTAACGATATCAATTATATTAATAATATTAGCGAAAAAATTATATTCATTAAGTTTACAATTCAGTGATAAAAGTTTTTCAATATAATAATAAAAGATGATTTTAAGAATACTTATTTTTATTATTTGATCTTATATTTTCTCATAAATCTTGTAGGTGTCACAAAATGCTAGGAACGATCTCGTTTATTATTTTTGATACATAAATCTTCACTAATCTTTCTGCAGAAGAGTAAAATTAATTTATTCCTTTTGCTGAAAATAAAGTTGACGAAATAAGCAGTCGGCATGTAGGCTTTTATTAAATTACCAAATATCTAAAACACCGACTGAGCTTCTTTAAGGAAAGAATCTAGGAACTTCGTGGTAGAGATTTTTAATTAAATCCGCCAAGTGGTTCAAGGATTTCTTCAAAAGAAAATGGCCTCTCGAATATTGGAGAAGCTACAACAAGTGGCGTTTAATATCTTCTGCTTATTAAAGATTGCTGCAACTTGTGAAAAAGAAAACATGCTTGCTTCCAATTAAATTAGGACATGGATTTAATATAAAAGTTTTGCTGCTGCGTTGTTAAAGGAAATAAATATAAAGCAAGATGGAAAAAAAATAAATAGAACACTCTAAGTATCTTGAACAAAATGATAACACATTCCTAGTTGTTGCTGCTGAAAACTAATTTGTGATTTTCTGTTTTGTGAAATTATTAAATGGGGGAAAACGTTAAGAAAGAATGCAAACGATTTGGCGAGATTAAGTCGAAGTCTTATTGTTCAAGTTTATTCACTAGAAGGGAAATTTTTTAAAGATATTATCAGTTTATTCTGTTTTATTAATACAATATTTACAATATTCATATATTTCGAGTTTATTATCTGAAACTTTGCCATGAATATCAAAAACTGAATTATTTTAAAACATGGTATTTGCAATGCAATTTTAATTTTGTAAAAATGCAGCTTTAATTCTGATTTGTTTTTGTGCGATGAGATTCTGTTTATCAGTGTTGCAAGGGCATAAATGACGCGCGTGGAATGGTTTTATTTCGTTCCCTCTCATCATAATCTTTAAAATGTGGTACAAATGCACGAACGCTTCGACTCCATGGTGCCTCCAAAAATTAATAGTCTAAGTTTCACCATCCCCTTGCTTTTTATGCAGTTTCACCAATGACTCATGGTGTCTCCCAAGATTGGTACTTATAGCATCAACATCCTCTTGCTCTTTATGCAGCTTCACCTATGTCCCATAGCACATCCAAAAATTGGTATTCGTAGCATCAACATGCCCTTGCTCTTTATGCAGCTTCACTTATGTCCCATGGTGCCTCCAAAGATTGGTACTCGTAGCATGAACATCCCCTTGCTCTTTATGCAGCTTCACTTATGTCCCATGGTGCCTCCAAAGATTGGTACTCATAACATCAACACACCTTTACTCTTTATGTAGTTTCACTTATGTCTCATGGTGCCTCCAAAGATTGGTACTCGTAGCATCAACATACCTTTGCTCTTTATGCAGCTTCACTTATGTCCCATGGTGCCTCCAAAGATTGGTATTCGAAATATCAACATCCTCTTGCTCTTTATGTAGCTTCACTTATGTCGTTGAATGCTCATTTATTAAATTATGGTTTCTGTTCTGTTGAAGAATAGCTTACTTCAAAGATGCTTTGAATTATTAATATCAAGAAAACTACTTTATGTTTTCAATAAAAATTAATTATACAAAATGTATTGCTCAAAACAGTTGCAAAACAAACCTAAGTTATTATTATTATTATCATTTTTATAAACAGTAAGATATGTTTGTTTTCTTTTCAGTTTGGAAACACATTCGTTTTTTTAATACTATTATTATAAACTCCGGTTATTTTCCTTTCGTAAAGACTGATTATTTTTTTATGTGTAAAAAGAAAAAGAAGTAAGCAGCCGCTTTCGTTCCCAAATCTAATTTTGATGTCAAAACGAGACCTCTGATATTTGTTAACCAGAGTTTTAATAAAGTAACAGAATGTATTTGGGAACTGCAAAAAATTTTTTTTCTTAGCTTTCAGCATGGTTATTATTCTTGCATTAATTATCTCTGGCAGTGTACAAATGGTTTAGCGCTCCCAACTTGTCTGCTCTGTTTCAAGGAAAAAAATGGACTTTCTGCTTTGGGATTACTTACATATTTTATATTCCAGATTCAAGTATTATTTGGAATAAATCAACATTTTAGTATTGCGTAGGAATGTTAGAGCCTTAAAGATGTCTTTTTTTTAATATACTGGATTTAGTGGTTTATTATTTCAACATGAAATGTCGATTCATTTCGTTTAAACAGTTAAAATAGATTAAGAAAGGAAATGTAGATTTTAATAGATATCGTGTACAAAACTCTACAAGCAATGAAGTATTTAAAGAAAGCAAAATGAAAAACAATATTTATATTAGAAACTATATTTCAAAAGGAATTGCAATCTAAAAAAAGGGAATATTTTCTTTTTCTTATATCGAGTATACTAAGAGAATACTGGAATTGTTAAAAATTCCGATAGAAATTATTGATAAACTTCATTGACTTGATGAAATTTGACATAGATAAATTTAGACTTTTGTCATAGATTCTTCCCAATTATAAACTTTCTATGACCGAAATACAAATTTAGGAAGTATACGGTTGTTATAATTAGAGCTCACCCATTCAAAAGTCCCTAAACCTGGTTCTATGGTTCACCCAAAACATTATTTTACAACATGTAATATTAGTAATAAGCTCTATGAAAATCGAAAAAAAAAAAAAAGTTAGAATGTCGTCAATAGGTGGCGCTGCGCTTATATCTAAAGTGATTTTTTCATATTTGTTGTTAAATGAATCAAGGAAAATTTTTGTTAAAATAAAAATGAGTAAATACAACAAGCTCTAATGCCAGATCAATGGCTTCAAACTATAGAGAAAAAAGGATATAATATTGCGAAGCAATCCACCCAAACAAACAAAAATAAAAACGTATCGATATTTATTGACAAATAAACAAATACTTTAAGCCCACTCAATGAGTCCTCTATTGTTTCCAATTATGCATTCTATTTTGAAAACTGTGTTTTCTACAGCACAGTAATGTGTTGTTCTGTGTGATTAAGAGGATGTAAGACGCAATACTGTCCTTCAGAGAAGAGGTCATATGAATTTAAGCACAAAGTATCTCTCAAAAGAAAAAAAAAAAAAAAAAACTACAGCCAAAACTCGCATGGTGTAAGATCAAGTGATCATAGTGGCCATATTGACTTGGAAATAACGACTCTTTGTATGGTCTGTGAAATGTCGCTTTAAGAGAATTGAAGTGAAGTGTTGCACTATTGTGCATTAAAAACAATTATTAGATAGCAAAACGATTTTACATTTAGAATTCAGTTTTGATAACATTTGTAATTTCATTAAGAAGAAATTCAAATAACCTTATTAAATTTTCATCTAATGAAAAGAATCTGAAAAAAAAAGCTAAAAGATGTAATCTGTTTTTCGATATTCGCATAGCTTATCACTAGTATTACATACTAATGAAAATGTGTTTCCTTGAGAGTCACAGAACGGACTCTAGAACCTTTTCAATAGGCGAACTCTTATTATAACTCCAAATGTTAAACTATCCATTTGTATATGAATGTGGTAACTCAAAAAAAAAAAAAAAAAAAAAAAAAAAAAAGGAAAGGCGAGATGGATTTAAAGTTTTTATACAAAAATTGTAGCTCTCAATCACATTTTTGTTGAAATCTCTCTAAAGGCTGTCTATTTGTGGATATGTTAACACGATAATTTTAGAATTGAAAGAGTTAGATTAATAAAATTTTTCATATGGTTTTATAAGTAGAATTGTAAATGCATACCAACTTCTAAAAAAAAAAATCGTCATCTTTCTGTTCATTTGTATCAAAGTGTTCAGCGTTCTATTCATGTGTATAAAATCAGTCATCGTTATAAATTCGAATGCGCCTAACGAATAATACGAAGGCGCATGTATTTATAAATTCGTTATAAACACGTTATATAAATGTTATAATGCGAATTTTAAATGTATTTATAAATTCGTCATATAAATGTTATAATGTGAAGGCGCGTGTATTTATAAATTCGTAAATCTCATACGATAAATCGAATTTGGTGTATGATGTTTCATTACAGACGCCTCAATCTCACGAGACACCCGAGCACAAGTCGAATCTGATTGGTTTGTCATATCACATGACTTCAAAGTGTACGTTATGGGAAATCTTCTGTTGGCTATTTATCTTTCCTTCTGACAAATAGATGCGTACTTTGGCGAAATTAATTTGGGAATAGATATTAGTACTGTAGTACTTCATTTTGTAATTCAGTTGATTAAAATTTTACACTCGCATCTGTTTTATAATAAAGCTGATATAGAAGAAATAAGGGTATGCTACATGGTTCTAAGTGTGCTCTTATTTCTATATTTGAAAAGAAAATATTATGAACTGTTATTATATAGGTTTATAAATGTTGTCTTTCAATAAAAATGAAATGCACAGATCTATAAAACCCTCATTGGATCCATTTTAACATATGTGTTCGGAACTTAAGGCAATAACTTCACAGGGAGAAGCTCTTATTCCTGTATTTGAAAAGAAAATACTATGAATTGTTTTTTTTATAAAATGCGATTAAAATAACTGCGTTTTTTATAAAATTCAGCGCCGCGTAACGCACATTTGAATTCCATGTTTATTGCTTATCCTTGCAATACGGAACAATGCTTACCACTTCACAAATACAAATTGGTTACTATAAAATTGGCGGGGAGCGAATTTGGCGGTTTTCAGTTCACTAATCTGACAAACCAATCAGATTCGATTTGTGCTCGGGTGTCTCCTGAGATTGAAGCGCCTGTTGTTTCATTTGTCATGTAATTATGATATCATATGAATTGATTTGATTTCATGTAGGCACTTGAAATCATGTACTACCTACTGAAGAATAATACCATTTATTAATGTAGTCAATGTATAAAAAATACAAAACTCTTTTGTTATTTTTATGATTATATTTATCTCATGAAATAATTTCAACAATTGATCGAATACATTTCATACATTTTACATCTTGTCATAGCATTTAATTATGGAAAAATCCTCAGATCGGATAGTTATAAAATTTTAGAAAATTTATCCAAAAATTATTTCTTGGAAATACTTATTTAAGCGAATAGAAAATGACGAAACATGAGTTTAAACACGCCATTATACCCCGTTTCTAAATAATGAAACGCAGTAATCAAAAATAACTTATTGAACTAAATCTCCATCCTCGAAAATGTCATAATAATCTTCTTGAAAATTTGAAATACTCATGCTCTTACATAATATAAGACCTTTTGGAAATCATTTTGAATGTTCAAATGTTCAATAACAATCTCCCATTTTCAGCGAGAATATTGCCTCCCGGCAACCACTTTTCGGTGTTACAAATTAACAAAGGCGCTTTGAAACATCCATTTCAATTTGATTCTTAGAATGCGGGAACTCACTCGGAAGTGACGCCTAATTAAAAGGGTTAGGCGCATTCGAAAATTTAAGATTAATTTCGTTGGTACCGAGGCATTCAATTAAATTAAATGTTGTAGCAAGCGTCCCGGATATTATAAAGATAAAATAAATACTAGAAAGACAAATACGGAATGAAATCGTTTGCTTTTCAGATGTCCTTATGAAACAGAAGAGACAGTGATGGTAATATGCAATTATTTCTATTCTTCTTTGATGAGTGGCAATGGTGGTGGAAAACGGATGGAACAGATAAAATGCCAATAGAGTTAGAACATGAAGATAATTTTATCTCTTTTATTTAATGAATAGGGATTTTAAAAATAAGTAGAAGTTGAATTAGAATTAAATACTGTTAGATTTATAATGAAATAATATTAGAATTAGAATTAAATGCCGTTAAATAGTATATATAAAATTTATTTTAATAAATAAATCATGAGATAGTCTGTCTCAAATCTCTGAAACTTAATATCTTTCTTTTAAAGTCCTTCCATATACAAGTGTTATGCATGCTACTTTGATTATACGTTACTCAACTCGATATAATATCGAGTTCCTGCGATGCTTGTTCTTCATGTTATATGATTACACCAATTAAAAATTAATAAAATATTTTAAGGAAAGACATAAAATTCAGTAAATTTTATTTTTGCATCCATATTTTTTACTCATAGCGAAAATTTTCTAATTTTAGGTACTTTTTATGTTTGTATTTCTTTTTCTTTGTTACAATGGACTATTGTTTCTTAAATATACAAAATTTTAAAATACAGTACTGCTTATATGCGATGCTCAAAATTCAATATAAAGATTATTAAGATCAGTACAAACACAAAAACAAGATAAAAGCATATAGGAATTTGTGATTTATTAACCGAAAAGTGAGCTTTTCGATTTTGTAGTGGGAAATAAGCACGAGACTTTTAAAGTACCGATTGCACGAGGAGAATATGCACTTTTTATGATGATGAGATAGTAGACATTTGCCTAGAGTAGTTGGAGGTACCAAAAGTAAATGCTAGAACTAGGCACTTCCTGAGGAGTGATAAAGCACTGACACCATCAAATGTATTGCATAATTAAATACTAGCAACTTGATAGCAGAATTGATGTTACTTTTATTTGGAGACAACGGAAGTAAGTGCCAAGACGTGATATTTCGTGCGGATTGATAAATGCATTGTATAATTACATATTGGCTATTTAATTCCAGGTATTTGGAGGTAACGGAAGTAAGTGCCAAGATTTAACGTTTCGTGCGGAATGATGAAGGCATTGACACATCAAATGCATTGTATAATTAAATATTGACTATTTGATCTCGGAGCTGATGCGAATGCGTTTGTTTATTCAGTAAGTACTGGCCAAAATGATAGCATCACGACTTAAGAGTTCCCAGTATCCATTTCTAATCATACATATACTCATGATTTTGACTTGTTTTGGAGCTTTCTGACATTTCAATAACTTCAAAACAATTTCGGAATATCATATATTTGAATTGTACAATAATTTTCTTTTTACAAGAGCAACACTGTCATTTCACTTTTGATGAAAAGTCATAATCTTCTTGAATTGTTGTGCTTTTAGAATCGTAACCAAATTTTGATCAATTTTGAGTAACTTTTAAGTCAATTTTTAGACTGATTTTTTTTTATTTAATACTCGAATAAAATAATCTGCTTCTTATTATGTCGTTTAAAAATTACATTATATTGTACCTATTTATCCTTTTCCTTTGCCAAATTTATTATTCCTTTTTTTCCCTGGAATTTTGCATCTGAATCCATACATGCCATACCACAAAATGTCTTTGATTTTGTTTGAAATATTTTGAGCATTAAAATTCAGAATATTTAAAATTTATCTGCAGACTGATTTTTCAGAATTCCGTAGTGTTAGATATTTTGAAGTTATTATTTTTTCAATACCATGCCATGATCTCACTAATTTGCATACCATCGGTGCATGTTTGGTAAATCTACGTTGGCAACACTGGGTGAAAGAAAAACGTGTCAAAAATAAGAATAAAAGTTGTTCTATCTAGAAGTAGAGGTTGACTTTGAGAGAAGCGAGTGCGTTGACAATACATTATTCAGACACAGATCAAGTTTTTTTTTTTTTTTTTTTTTTTGTGAAATATTGTATTTTATCTTTTATAAAAAATACTCCAAGGAGTGAGTTCGTTTTATGTGGCTGATTAAATTCATGTTTTTAAAAACCCTGGCTCTTCATTTTCAAGCGTGGTCGACAACACGTAGGTTATACAAAATGATTAAAAGCCTACTACTCTCTATTTCATAAATTAAATTTTACAAAAAGCAGTGAAATTCACTAATTAATATTTTAAAAAATGACTTGTATTAAAAAAAATTTAATACAAGTAATTAAAGAATAATAATAAGTAAATTCCCATTTCGAATTAAAAGAGAAAAATTCTCTTAGAAACTTTTAATAAAAAATTCCGTAATTATCAATAAGTTTTATCCAAGTTCACACCATAAACGAAAATTTAAAGCAAAGCTTTCAATAATAAATAAATAAATATAATAATTTTAGTTTTGTAGAAAACATGGACAGCATAACAAAATCTTAGAACCGTGAAAACGTTTCTCCGTTTACCTTACGGAAATGACATTCTTAATCTAATTTATAAAGTTTTTTTTAATTTTTAATGTAAATATAAAGCTTTTCTTTCATATGATATTCATTAGGGATTAATTTAAGTATACTAATATACCTTAAAGTTCTTTTCCATTTCTCACTTTTATTATTTTATTTGGAATATTTTGATAAAGTTCTTATTCATTTTTAAATGCACTAATAAACATGTATTTCAAAATTTCCTTAAATTTTTTATTATTTTCTACTTTTTAGTCTTTAATATATTTTATATATTATTATTATATATATAATGCTGATTTAGGATAAACCTTTTTCAATTTTACGATAAGATGGTATCATTGATATGGCAACAATATTTCTTAAAAATTAAACGATTAGCTGACACAATTAAGTTATTAAAGTATTGTATTTTCCTCAAAAAAAAAAACACTAATACATAGAATTTACTTACTATTGCTGGTAAATGAAGAATTGAACATAAAAATAAATATATTTAAAATTCCAAACTTTACCAGTCTAAAATAACCCAAACTAATTAAATTCATATAAAAATGCTCAAAGAAGACTTGGATTATGTAATTTTGCATTGTAATTATTTATTTCTTCGCAATCAATACATTTACAAATGTTTAAGATAAATACGAGATTTCGGCTTTTCCATTTCACATCTTTTTTCCATCAAAGCTTTATTTTTGCGTTAACTCTTATTACAAGTATAAAAAATTTTACTTGAAAAAATGATTTCTAATTAAATTTTTATTTGTTAGGGAAAATGGATTTGCATTTAAATTTCCTAATTAGCAGTAAATACGCAAATTTGAAAGAGATTATTTTATTTTGAATTATATTTTATTTTTTTCAATCTGCATTTTTGCTCTCGTGACAATGACATTATGGCAGCTGTTTAAGTAACTTTAATACTGAAAATGTACTTTACCAGTATGGAAAAGATCCGTAATACTTAGAAGAAACTACGATTATTTCAAACCGAAAGATTTTCGATTATTTAAAAATTGTTAACAAAAAAATTAAAAGTGGTCAAATAAATGTTTAATTTGATGCGAAAGAATCTGGATGTAAAGCATTGTTGTGTATAAAACTTACAAAAGTATACTTTTCATAAAAGACTTTCATAGAAATCCACAATATAATTATAAATACTACATCCCGAACTTCCTCTTGCTAATTTGTTGCAGCGGTGAGTTACACATATTGAAATAATTTCAAAAGTATTTTTTTTTTCTTATTAAGAAGTTAAGAAAAATGGTGAGAAAATTCATCACAGACTAGAGGTGTTTTTTTTGGGGGCGGGGAGGCGGTTACAACACTTCCTCTATATACTTTGTATACGAAAAAGCAAAAGTAAAATGTATACTTTCACAAAAATAATAAAAAAAGTAGTCATTCATGATAGAATAATTTTTATAACCATTATTTTTTCCTAAGAAATGTTTAATTAATCTAATATTGTTGCAGGTTGTAAAAAAATATAATAAAGAAAAGCAAACAACAGCAACAACAACAAAAAAACCCTGTGAAATAGCCTCACTGACCGTTAGCTGAAATCTCTCACTGAATGTTCAGCTGCACTGAATCCACTGATGCTGTATTGATGTGACAAATATTTCAACAAAAACTGATTCATAAGACAGACGACTATTTCGAGACAGTTTTCCCGACACTTTGCAAAATTAAGTTATAAAAATTTCCTTTCTTAAAAATTTCTCTGTTTTTTTTATCGTTCGCAAAATTCGTTCAGGCAGTTCAGAATTTGAAAAACATTATCTATATAATATGCAACTGTTTTGCATAATTCTATTTATTTTTCCTTCTTTCCCACGATTTTATTAAAAATAATTTTCATTTATTTTTTAAATTGAATTTTAAATTAATTTTTGCTTGTTAATTCATTAGTTATATTTTACTTTTTCTAACAAACAATATTGTACTTCATTTTTATGTATGTTTGATTATATAAATATTTATCTTTCAAAAATTCATATTTATGATATTAATCTTTGATGCAATATTGAACCACAAATACTCATTTAGCTTTTTCATCTTTCTTTTACTTATTAAAACGTACCACTCAGCAACATGTATATTCCAAACTGAAAGAACTGCTGCATATTTTTTCGAACAATACCAGTGGCATAGCAAAAGTATATAGCTATTCGGCACGCTGCTCGTAGGAGACTTCATGATGATGTTGTAGGTGCTTCTTATGGCATTTGTCATAAACAAGCCCGCTGACCAAGTCAGTGATTTTAAGCCGAGAGCGCGTCTCTTATTTTTCAGTGGCACCATCTAGGGCAAAGAGTACGTCTTAGCTACTCATGTGTCACAACCCTCTTTACCGGGCGGACTTCGTTCATTCACTCATCCACAGGAAGATGACACACACACATTTGCTTGCACAACCCCTTTTTACAAGGGGGCTCTTTCACACACCTCACAGATAGAAGAACAACTATGCCCGAACCAGGACTCGAACTCGGGCCGCTCAGATCGTGAGAAGATGCGCTACTTCTAAGCCAGGACGCCGGCCTTCATGATGATAATGCACACAGACATAAATGTGTTCTTGAAAAATCATGTGCTGAGTGGGGGAAAAAGAATAACATAGAGTGTCATTTTCTCTTAACTAAGCCAATAGTGAAAGCTAAAAATGAAAAGAAAAAAAATTATTCTTAAAGTTTTATTTACCACTATTACAGCACTTTATACTGGTGTGAGGCATCTTTTTATAGTTGTGCTATGTTGAAAAATGCACTACGCACTTATCAGACACAAAACTGCAGCGCCATCTGTTGGTAGATATATTATTTCAATAAGTAACAAAATCCCGATTCTTAACAAAAAAGAACTTAGCTTAATATTTATCTGCTCTCTATTATTGCTATTTTTTTTTAACTTTAAAAAACACAAATAGCATTATGAAAAGACGTCCAAAGTCGTGCTAAAAGAAAAATATGCACAACTTAAAGAAATATTTCTAATTACTTTAAAAATGAATGCGTCCTTCAGTTCCTATAATTCCATATATAGATGAAATTAACTCAGTTTTTTTAAACATTTCTTAAAATATGCATAATATTTCAATTAATTAGTTTTACATAAGATCCTTTATTCATTTTTATCCTTCATTATTTTCTAAATATTTTGAAAAAATAAATTGTACATATTTTCACTAATTATAATGTTTATAATTAATATTCTTTTCCTTAACAGGCTTCTTAGCTTGGAGTAATTAATGATTTCTAATTATTAAATATAATCCCTTGATGAAGAGTTCATTAGGACAGATTCATTTCTTATTACATAAGCAAATGACGTCGATGAATTTTGTAATTGTTTTTTTTTTCAACAAATGTGATATGATAAATTTAAATTAAAATTATGCGAGGAAATAAATCTTATTTTCCTACTGATGAACTTTTAAAAACATATCTTTATTGTTTCATGTAATTTAAATTTCGGTATTATCGAATTGATCCATTCTAGACAAACAATCAAAATACCAGAAAACTTTTATACGATAAGAAAATAATTCGTGGATACTTGAATACATAATCTTTTTTTTTAATTAATTTTTCTCTAAAATCTTTTTTGCAGAAATCAAAAATTTACACAATAAAATCGACATAGATCTAAATTTCAGCTATTTCGGTAACAAAACTATATGTCAAATTTCATTTATCTAAATAATTCTCATATTGAATTATTGCAATTATCTATTTGCGAATAGATAGATTTGTTTCGAATTTGTAATGTTGCTTCCCTGCGCAAATATTTTCCTTGCAAGGAAAAAAGTTTGACATATAGTTCTATCGGTTGTTATTCAGATGCCGGATCAATGCCCCCTATTTGATAGCTTGGTGATGAAAATTGATGATGCTGGAATCTTCAAGAATTCTGCCGATAGGACCAATAGGAGGCGAATTATGTTGGTTGTTCCAGAACCGTACGTTGCCTGTTCCGGAAGCTATAAAAGGCTGCCCGTTCAAGCCGAAGTCAGTCACAGTTGTGTCAGCGACGAATTTGTGCAAGCATTGAGTGGTACTCAGATTAGTGGATTGAAGATTGAGCCCTGCGCAGAGTCTTGAAGACAAGTTTTGAAGCAGCATCGAGTCATATGTTGAGTATCCAGTCTTATAGTTATGAATCCGCAGTTAAATATAGCTAAAGCAAGGAGACAGTAGAGAATAGCAGCCATTTTTAAGAGTGAATAGCTGTGTGAATTCTTTCTTCCTGCTGATTTCTGTCTGGCCGCTTAGTGAGCTGTTGTGATTGTTTATTGCTGATTGCTACTTGTGGGCTGTTGTTTGTTCTAAGTGCTGCTGTGTATTGCTTTGAAGTCTCTGCTGTGTTTTGACGTCTATGTATTTATATTAATAAACGTCGTTATTTGTTATTGAGGCCTGTTGTCATATACCGATTAGGAACTCGTCGAGTTTATGGAATTTTCTTATCAATATGATATACCATCACTATATGATCCTGCACCTAGTTTCCTTGTGAATCTTTTTCATCTATGTGATTGACAATTTGGTGAAAATAGAGGCAGACAAATTTAGTCTAAATTTGAGTCAGATTTATAATTTTAGTGAACGAATGTAATTACACACATGTACGAAGATGAAAATTCGTTGTATAAAGAAGTACGTTCTCTATTCTACTTTAGATATTGTAACGTTAAAGTCATTGTGAGGACATTATTTCCGACAACAGGACGTATCTTTTTCCAGATGGATGCATGCCATGGCTGGCGATGACAAGTTGCAGTATTTTGTGTTGATGTCATGGAAGTTTGCTCGTTCAGGGATTCAGAACACTTAAGCAAGTGGATGGAGTATCTTTTACGGCTGTGAGTTTAGTGATAAAATCATATGTCAAATTTCATCCACCTAGCTTCTGATGCCTTAGCATTGTAAAATTCACTTCCCATAGATAAATTTCACTTTAAATGTGATAGATATCTACAGTTTTGTTTTAAATACTGCATATAGAATTTCATTCACTTAGTTTCTTTAGTATGCAAGAAATCATGTTTAGACATAGATATACAAAAAAGAAAGACAGAAATAATTCCAAAAATAACTTTTTCGTGCATACGCAGGTTGATTCAATAAAATATCTTTATCGAATTTTTTGGCCACTACAATACATTCTCTATGTGTAAACAAAGTGTTTTATGAGAAAGTAAAAAAAAAATTACTGAAGGATTATTGCAAACTGAGCAGCACGACCATTCATTAAAAGTTAGGACAAAAGGTTAATAAACCGTGTAATTATGAGTCATTTTGAGGCATGAAGTGAATAAAGAATCTGCTAATGACTTCAAAAACAAGAAAAAAAACTGAGGAATCAAAATACCATGAAAATCCCCGACTGCTTTTAAAGTCTGGCTAAGCTAAAAATAGTTTACCCATTGTTAAGAAGAAGAGGCCAGTAATAACTATAATCATTTTTTAGTTAACAGAATTGCCCTGTAAAGTTAGTCATTGCTTCAAAGCGCAAATCGATCATCAATCACTTTTGACAGTTTGAATAGAATTTTGATTTTTATTTTATTGTAATCATTTTCAGAAAATAAACTTGAAATGACTTGGTGTAACCAAACATTCTGAGCGTTCAAGGGGAAGATGAGAAGTAAGAAAAGTTTCCAGTACTTTTTTTTAGATGAAGGTTCATTTATTACTCTTGAATATTTATTTTTATAGATATATTTGCAATGAATTTTCTGTTATTGGAGCTGTGCTAGTGTTTTTCATTTTCCTTAGAAATTCTCTTGAAAAAGTTTCACTCGAATTTTGAACTCATATTGAAAAAGAATATTTAAATATTGGCATGTTGCAAAGGTTAAAGAAAAACTGTCATTTGTAATGCATTAACATTGATTGATTAGAAACAGATTGTGGTTAAACAATTGATTTTTTTTTCATTTTTTAAAATTTATTTCAAAAGTAATACAAAATATACTAAGTAGCCATAGTCTCAGAGATATTATCTTATAGCCATCATTGGTCAAGAGTCTGACAACCAAAACATTAACTTTTATGAGTATTAAACTATTAATATAAAATGCTTTTATTTAAAACTAGACGCCTTTGGCGACCATTTGTTTCGTCGTGAATATTGGTTACATTTAATTTCAAATAAATCCTTTAGATATAGCTTCATGTTTATGATTCCACTAAATTATCAAAAATTAAAATCGGGTTATTTTAATTGCTTTACTTCTGTTGATTATCTGCATGATCTTTGCCAGTGGGGACAAGACCCATGATAACATAGCGTTATTAAAAACACAAAAGTACGGTTAGTTTATCTTCTAAATTTCATGGTATACTAACCATGAAACCTTTTAAGACTAATTAATTTATAAGATTAATAACATTTTTATTAGTCGTCTAAAATATACACATATACAATTAAGTTTTGAGTCACAAAAGTATATTTTTTCTCACATTTGAATTTGTAATTTTTTAATCTAATTTAAATTGTTTTAATTCAAAGAAACCTGTTTCATTATTTGCGCATACATTCACAAGTGAAACTACCGTCATAAAAGATGAAAATCAGGGGGAAATTTACAATTTTCTGGTTTAAGTATTTAAAAGAAAATGTTAATTTCAAAATAATCAACGCTACTTATGATATGCAACATGGAGTCAAAGTAAAAACTTTTTTTCACAACTACGAATTCAATTTATATTTTAAAGAAAAAGAAACTTTAACTAATAATATATTTAAAAATATCTGGAAACAAAGTATAAGACTCTTTAAACAGTTCATCCTTTATATCAAACTGTCAATAATTTTTTTCATTTTAATGTTAGTTGCAAGATGTTTGATAGCATTTTCTTACAATCTATTCCAAAATTTTTCCTTACTTACTTGCTGTCGCAATGGATGACGAAAGTGATTGTTACTATCGTTTCAAGGATTACCTTTCATTCGGTTGTATACTCAGTGGAGATGTAATAGCACGGCACTAAAGGGATTTCTAAAACGAGTCGAAGAGGCTTAGTTTCGGACTGAATTACGACAGAATAAACAGCGTTCGGATTCAGAATGGTATAAAATGTCACAGCCTTATTCTGGTTCGCTGCAAGAAATATTCTATAAATTTATTTATAACGTAAAAAACATTTTTTTTTATTCTGTGTACACAAGTTTCGAAGTTTCAAGTATTGTGTGAGGCTTCTTACGCGATTGGGAAGCTATGCATTTTCGCTCACTGCAGATAATATATTTTTATCCTTGTATAAAAATATTCTCTGCATTCCTTAAAAAATTAAATTATTGGTGTACATCTTATATCAATTGGTGCATAAAATGATCACTATTGGCGGACAAGAATTAATTGATTGAAATTATTGGTGGACATCCTACATCAATTGGGGAAAAAATCATCATCATTGGCGGATAAAAATTAGGTGATCCAAATTATTGGTGGACAAAATCTCCATCATTGGTGGATAAAAAATAATTGATCGAAATTATTGGTGGACATCTTACATCAATTGGTGAAAAAAATCATCATCATTGACGCACAAAAATCAGTTGATCCAAATTATGGGTGGATATTTTACATCAATTGGTGAAAAAAAATCTTTATCATTGGTGGACATCTAGTGAAAAATTTGCTTAAATAGAATTTTTAGTTTTTTTAATTAAAAGAAATTTAAATATCATTTCCTTTCTTCCTCTCCCCGCCCTCCCCCACACCCCAAAATTTCGGGGAGGGGATTATTAAAACAAAGGCAGAAGAATTACGATAACAAATGAACCTATCCCATCATTCGAAAATGATAAAAGTAATAATTATGCGTTATTTCAGTTTATAGATAAAGAACAAGAAATATACGCCAAGTTTAAATATCCCATTATTAATTTTACGGAGATAAATCATATAAAAGTGCAATTTTCCGTTACAATCTGATTGAGGTAAATTTCGCGTCTTGTTTATGCAAGAATGAAACAAAATGGATTTTTTTTAAAAAAATTTTACTATTGGAAATAAAGCGACAATTTTAATTTTTAAACATCATAACTTTTATGTCATTCGTTGATGATTTTCAATTTTTAGACATAGAAAACTAATAAAATGAATTCGACAGAAACTATTTATCGAATTTCAAAAATAAATGGCTTAATTGCATAAAAATTCTTTACCCATATTAAAATTTAAAAAAAAAAATAGTTATCCTTTTCAGTTAACAGTTCTTAACATGATTTAGGAAGGCATTCTTTCTGTTAAATACGTTATACATAGTTGCACACAGAATTTAACACATCATATATCATTGAAACTAGAACTGTTACATTTGGCACGAAGCTACTTTATGAATAATACATGTTTACTAAAACATGGATTTTCATATGTTTAATTGGATTTTTAGTATTTAAATATCTAACCAGCATTTTAAGATTTTTCTCGGGAATTCCGAAGTATATAATGATGCAAATAGCATCTTTACATCGTTTTATAAGTTAAACAATTGACTTTTCAGCTACATTAAATTTTATTTTCATAGATTGCTTGTACTAAATTAAATGAATTAATTTTAAAGCAATTTGTAATAATGTTTTTGTTGTATTGGAATTCAAATCAATTTTATTATTTAATTCAATTTTTAGCTAGCATGGTTTTGACAATGTTAAAATTAAAATAAAAAAATTACTTTCTTTAGGTTCAAAATCAAAATTTTTACTTCCACTTTTAATAACATAAGGTTTTTATTCTGTTATAGTATCTGCATAAATTGCTTAATGTGAAATTCGTTACGTAGAGAATACAACGACTGATGAAATTAAGCTAGGGGTATGAAGCCTAAAATTTTATTAAGGTAAGATAATTCGGGCTGTAAGTGCAAATTTGCATCATTTTCTTAATTAATACCAAAGAAAAAAATCAAATTCAATAAATTTATTATTTTCACTAAACAAAGAACAGAGCAATAGTTAGAAAATATAAAATATCTTTGTTAAACAACGCTGTAAGTTATTGAAGAACGTTTTTGTGACTTACAGCACTTTACAAGCCCGCTGACAGTTATCTATCAGCGATTAAAGCCGAGTGAGCGTCTCTTGTTTTTTCATTCGCGCAAACTAGGCCAAGAGTTCGATTTAACTACTTCATACGTCACATTCGATTGCACAATTTTTTTTTACAAGGTGAGCAGCCCTCACACTTTATTTCACACACCTCACAGATAGAGCACAGAAGAGGAACAACCATGCCTCAACCGGGACTCAAACCCAGAAGGCCTAAGTGACGGTGAAGATGCGCTACCCCTATGCCAGGACACCAGCAATAAAGAAAGTAAAATTAAATTATTAATTGAAAAAAATTAGCATTTTTATTGAATGCGATGAATGTCGGAAATAAAAAAAAATAGCATTTGATAATATGTGTCATTTTATATAAATCGGTTACAGAAGAACATGGAGCGCATCGAAATTTTTTTCTGAAATTTTTAATGGGTGCAATTTTTATAGTAAGGCAGTATGCTAATTTTCAGTCATTTATTTTCATATGCTAGCAAATGAAAATACATGACTGATTAAATATTTACACATGATACATGTATAAATATTGGTGTATGGATATAATTATAAGAAATAATAAATTAATTAAAAATACTCTCCAGATCTCATGAAACTGCAAATTTCTTCATTTATCAAAATATAGAGATTGAATTTTTGAGGATTATAATACTATTCCTTTGTATATTTATTAAGCGAGGTAAAAATGATAAAACGAAAAAAAAAAATATGTTAAATTAAAATGATACACAAATAAATTAGAATACCATTTAACTTTTATAAATGCTTAAAAAATATTTTAACCAATACGCTTAAAGAAGCATAAACTATCATAAAAAATCTTTAGTAAGTAAATGGAACGGTTGGGTTGCAGGTCCAATATCAAATAAGTATTACATTGTACTTTCTCATTAGATAAATAAATGAAATAACAAGTTTTTTAAAACAAGACTTTTGATAATTTGCTTTAAAGTAGATTTTTTTTGTATTTTAACTGGTTTCTAATTTTAGTCTTTAATTTTTTATTCAATTTCTTTACTATTAATAAAGCTGATTGTATGACCTGTCTACACCCATGTATATTGGCGTCTACAGGCCAGTGTTTGACCAAAGCTCTCAAATGTGACTCATATATAGTTTGGAAGGTTTGAATGGGCACCTCGGAGCATTTTTATAACTTTTTAATAAGAATGTAAATTAATTAAAAACTAATAAAAATTTCAAAGTTTCTTTACAAAAGTCACAAAAATATTAAAGCCCAAAATTGATTTTTACATATTCTTAAAATTTGGAAAATTATCTATTTGATGATATCAAATTATTTAGTGCGTAATTTGTAATTTTTAATTAATTTAAAAATTATTTAAGCGTATTTTACAACGATATATTTCATTATTGAAGAAAAACTCAAATCATTTCCATTTTTTTAGTTGTATTGTTGTTTGGTCTTGTATAGGAGTTTAAAGATGAAGATATGAAGATACGGCTTATTTTTCCATATTCAATATATGCCTGTTTTTAATAAAAGGATTTGAATTTTATTGTACTTGCAATTATGGTTTCAACTTCAAAACTAAGCAATTGGGAAAATGTTTTAAACTGTGTCCATTTTTAAATATTGATACTCTTTCCAGTTATAAAATTATATTTTTAAAATATAAGCACAAAATTAGGGAGTTGTATTGCACAATGAACACAACGGAGTTATCCTTCTAAAACAGTACGAGTTCCACCTCAGCCAAAATTTGAAGTTTAAAAATATTTTATTGTGGAAACCATTAAAACCAAGTTACACAAGATATTTAATTAAATTTTTTCGCAACTAGTAATAATCCCTACAAACCAAGTGGTTGTCAAAGGCAGCTAGTTATAAATAATATGAATTTTTGCCATTGATTTTATTTCCAAATTCCTTGTCAGTTGAAGTCACTTGTGGAGAATTAAAACTTAATTCAATGAGTGTAGAAAATTTTAAAATAATGAATTAGCTATAAAAAAACTATAGAAAAATTTCAAAATTCTAACACATTAGAAAGTGAATGTAAAATCGATTACGAAATTTTATCTTTACAAATATTGAATTAATCAACAAAAGTATGCACAATCTACAATATAATCTACAAGATATCTTCAGGTATTCCAACCATAAATTTTATATATACTTTCAAAAAATCATCATTTTTTTTTACTTGAAACAATAACTCTTTCCGTCAAATCTTTCTCACGAACGCTTACAGAGTGAAAAATTATTACTCAAATACCATTCAAGGAGAGAAGAGGTTGTTTTGAATAAAATCTGCTGCAGGAAAATATATCTGTCTTTCGTTTCATATTTGTCACTGTACCTCATATTTCTTCCGTAGTAACTTTTTTTTGTTCAAGAAGAAACAGCAAATTCATAGAGAAATTCATATACAGATAACGAGAGCGCAAAATGATATTTTCAATAAAAGCTATCAATATCAATGAAAAATATTTTTAATATGTTGGAAATAGCAGAAATGTAAGAATAGTGTCTGTTGCATAGTAATATTCAAAATATTTGACCCATTTTTAGACAATGGATGAAATTAAAGAAAGAGTAGAAAACTGATATATAGAATTTTCATCACGACTGCTCATACCAATTGACATAAAATTCAAATAATGTAAGAAAATATTGTCTTCTGGGATATGCTTTATTAAAATAATTTGATAGATAAAATTAGGAACAATACGCAACTTATAGATAATAATTTAATAAACAAGATAAACAAGCTGTTTATACAATTTTTGAATATTTGTGATGAAATATATACTCAGTCGTCTGCGACAGCACAGTTTTATTTTTCCCTATAACCAATTGTTCAGACTTTACAACAGTTTTTTGAATAAACAAATTTTTTTTATAAAGCAAATGTTGATTGTGAATAAAAAATATGTTAAAATATGTTTGCTTTTTTGTTCTTTAATTTCTAGTGTATGAAATATACAAAGAGAAAATATTGCTATCGTCAAAAATTTCGAATTCAAAATTTTGACAAATTCTCGCGTTTCTAACCTTTCTGAGTCCAGAAAATAAATTTTTGGAATCATCTCTTCTCTCCGTCTTTGAACATGGTAATTCTAAAATGCTTTGAGCTAAAAAGACAAAATTGGATATAAAGACTTTCCATCGCATTTGTAGATTGCTATCAAATTTTGAACAAAATCCATTGAGAGGAAGGTATCTGTCTAGCTCTCCGAGTGCAAATTAAAGCGAAAAATACAAAACTTAAAGAGCTAGATAGATAAAATTTGGTACTCATGTTTAGCACTTTAAATGTAGTTACCTTTAACGTCTTCTTCACTGGCTCGACAATCCCGGATATACCCTGACCTTCCTTAGAATTCTATTTCACACCGTCTTGTTCTTGGCTAAGGTTTTCCAGTCTGTTACCTTAATAATTTTCAAGTCTTTTAATGTGTATCAAAATTGGAACCAAATCTGCTAGAGATTAACAATTTGTCTGTCTGAATTTTTTCATGCATTTAAAGCCGATAATTCGAAAACTCAGTGAATAAAATAAATAACATTTAGTATGTCATGTTTTTTGTTTCAATAGGCTGGAAAAAGGGTGCTAAAAAAAACCCTGTTCTGATACTACGCAAATCAGCGATCAATCGCCGAAGATCGCCGGCTGGTTGACTCTTTCTTAACTATTGTTCGCCAATGGCTATGTAATTAGAGAGTATAGGAGGAAAGTTGAGAAAATTCACTTTCGCTGGTTCTGAAAAGAAATATAGCAGAAATTCTATATATCGAAATCGGAGATGTATGAGAAAAATTCGACATATAGAAATGTCCTTATTTAGAAATATGTATTGCAAATTTTGAAACATTTTTTTCCTAAAAGTTACTGTTAATTAATTATATATTTCGATTTCTTTTTGCACCGATACTTTAAAATTTAATGATGTAAATCATTCCAAATCACCTAATATTCTAAAATTTTAGCAACTGAATTACATTTTTTCAAAAATTTTATATTGCCAAAGTTTTATAACTTTGCCAATTTTGTATTTTATGAGCTACATTAAGTTGACTTCTGATTGTCAATTAAAATAATGGTAAAAAGGACATACTAACTGAAAGAAATTTAAATTGAATTTAAAGTTTTAATTAGAAAATATATTCGTTAAACAAAAGCTAGAAATATCATTCTACTTCCTAAACTATTATTGAGTTTAAAAAATATCGTCTGCAATATGATTCGATGAAACAGTTTTTCTTCTTATTTAATTTTTATTCTTTGTTTTTAAACGAAAGCCACGATTGCTTTTTTAATTGCCAAAGTATGTGTAATTTTTTACATGAAATGTTTTTTTTGGCATATATTTTTTATTCGATACACAGAAACTATTTTCTATTAAAACTCCAAAACTGCTTATAAAGGTTCAATAGATTTTCGATTAATGGAAGTTTGATACATGGAAGTTCCAACTTATTTGCTATTAAGGCACCTAAAAAAATTGGGATTAAAATAGTAGAAGTCAAAATGTACATAAATATTAAATTTTTAATCACTTAAATTTAGGCTTTGTTTATTTGGTTTTTAATAACTTTTCAAAATACATAAGTTGTTCTAAATGTTCGAATCATCGTAAGTCTATAGGAAAAATCAATTCAACTTTACTTCGAGATTCAACAAGTACTTCAAGAAGAAGAAATTTAATTAATTATGACAATATTCCATAAAATTTTAAGTAATTTCCTAAAGTGTTCACTTATTCCAATATTCCATAAAATTTAAAGTAATTTCATGAAGTTTTCACTTATTCTAATAATCCATAAAGTTTTCTCTAATTCCAATATTCCATAAAGTTTTTCTTTAGACCATATTAATTTAACGTCTGTTATTCAAAAAAAAAAAAAAAAATTGATGCACATTTTTCTTTTATTATTGAAATTCTATGATAAACTGTACGATGAAAAGCAATTTATCATCAGAATTTTAAGAAATCAAGACAAAAAAGAAATTCTTTTGGAGTAGTTCATTAACCTCGAAGAAAGATCATCTTTACTACAAATATTTTGACATAAACGGTATGAATCCAATTATTGACTCTTTGGCGACGCCATGACGGAAAGTCAACCGACAAACCATTTTTTTCCAAAGAAAAAAACTCTTGATTTCTCGAATAAGTATTCAAACTCATTGATTGGTCTGGTGCCGATAGACTACGTTCACTTTGATGAATTTGGTAAGGTTTTTGAATTTATTTTCGCTTTGAATATCATCTTATGACACTCTGACAAATAGTCACTTTTAGAAACTGTTTTCAAAACATTTGAGGAGTATTTTTTAATATCTTCAAGGGAGGAAAATACTTTAGTGGAATATTTCATACACAGTTTAGAATGAAAACTTGCTTTCTTTGAGTCTTTCTCCTTATTATTTAAACAAAGAAACAAAGAAAATCATCAATTTTAAATGAAACAAGTATTTTAGTAAAAGCATGAAAAAGTTTTGAGATCAATTTTTAAAAATAATTTATCACATTGAGTCTTTTATCATGTGATGACACAGTAAATCAGGAATTTAAACCGAATAACTTCATTGATCTTAATTGTTGCCAATGAAATTTATTTATAACTGAATTAACATCATACCAATGATATTTAATAATACCAATTAATTTAATGATATTTCTAATTGATATTTTATTGTAATGGAGGATTCAGTAAAATTGATGAATCTCGATTCTTTATATGTAAGATTGAATGTTCGTTTGCTTGTTTGAACCTTATTCAATTCCACACTTATTGACGGATTCAAACATAATTTGCACATAAGTTTCTGAACATCTAGAAGGACTAAATATTTTATTTTCCTCCGTCATAACTATTGTATTAATCATTGCAAAAATATTACTTTTATACTATTTTAAATTTTTAAAAAATTAACTTTATAGCGACATCACTTTTACTATCGTTAAATTTTTTCTGATTTTGAACTAATTTTCCAATGATAATTTAAGCATAAATCTTATTGTATTTTTTTATACAACTTACAAACATATATATATATATATATATATATATATATATATATATATATATATATATATATATATATATATATATATACTTGTAATAAAGCTTAATGTGTGTGTGTGTGTGTGTTGGCGCTCTACAGGCCAGGTCATTTGACATACAGCTACAAAATTTGGTACATGTATACCTTAGAGGTCAGGAATGTGCACCTGGGATCCTTTTTTTTGAAATTTTAATTAGAATTTTAATTATTAATTAAAAACTAATTTTCCCGCCAAAAAAATCTTCCATTTTCCCCACCGCCAAATGAGTAAGGCTTCAATTTTTTTTCTCCCAATAGTAATGAGGTTAGAGTTAACATTTTTCGGCGGATTATTTCAAACGATTCTGTTTATTTTCTTAATGTTTCATGCATTTAAGATTAAACATTGTTAATTAATCCATGTTTCAGATTCATTCTGAAGTACTTTTGAATTAAAATAACACAGAATAAAGGAAATTAAAAATGTATAATCTGCATAGCGTTGCCCCAACTGGCGTAGAAAAATTCACGCATTTGCGTTATCGTAACTGGCGAAGAAAATTCACGCATGCGCATTGTGTTCTGATTGTTGACATGACAACGATTATCAACGAATGATTTGAATTATTTTTAGGTTAGTTGCATGCTTTTGTAAGTAAATTGTATTTATGTTAGTTATATATTTTTTGTATATGCTTATAGTTTTAAGTAGTTTTTTTTAAACCTCTTTTCAATGATTTAAATTATTTTTAGGTTAGTTGTATGCTTTTGTAATTAAATTGTATTTATGTTAGTTATATATTTTTTTGTATATGCTTATAGTTTTAAGTACATCGTTTTTTAAGTAGTTTTTTTTAAACCTGTTTTCGACCGATTATTTTAAAAGATTCATTTTATTTTCTTAGTGTTTGATGCATTTAAAATTAAACATTGTTAATGAATCGATCTGTTCATGATGAATCTGAGAAAATTTTGTTGACCAATTCTTGATATATTACATAAATTAAGAAAGATATTCTTTAGTGCCCATAAAGTTTAAACGCTCAGTAACTCTATTATCAGTAATCATATTATTCCAAAAATGCTTTGTTTCAGTAAAAAATATTATTATATTAATCATTTACATTTTAATTTAAAGCATAAATTCTACGATGGGTAACAGAAAATTAGAGAGATGCATATCACGTAATGACTGAAGGCCTTTATAATATTATGAGTGAATTATATGACTATCAAAATTTGAAGTTTTAAAATATTTTGCTGAAGAATCTATTAAAGTTGGAATTGCGTAAAATATTTAATGATACGACCGGAGTTTAACCCCTTACTTGGCTCAATTTTTAAAAATCGCCAACAACGGCCTTGCGAAATGTTCAAAAGCAAAGGAGCAGATGTTCGGTTATAGTGCATAATAAAGATTGCCAGTTTTGGCGCGTTATTGCAACTTGGCGAAGAAAGGGGGTTACACTCCGGTTCAACCTATTTAATTATTAAAATTTAAACGAACATTAAGATTGGCGAACCGGCTGGTCGCCAAAGGCGGCTACTATATATATAAAGAGAGAGAGAGAGAGGTGAAACTCGGGTGCAACTCTCAGTGTTTCCTAATTTCATGATTAAGAAATTCTTAAAAATTAGTTAATGAAGAAATAAATATTTTAAGAAAAAGGATGATCTCTTTTAGAGAAATATAAAAAAGGACTAACTGCAGAAAAAAATGGCTTCTCTATTCTATTTGACATCTTCTAAGTGATTTTGGCCACAATTTTGAATTAGAAATCTTATGGCATATAAAATTGTTATAATTTCTCTTTTGAGATTTCAATGAATGGTTTTACTATTTTTTATTTTGAAACATTAGGTTTTAAATTTATTAATTAAATTTCATAATAAACTTAAAATAAAATTAGTTTATTAATAAATTTGATATAAATTACTAAATTGGAAACTTCTAAGACAATTTAAAAACATTTTGGAATTTAAGAGCTCCAAAATTCACTGTCAAAGAAGATTGAGAAAACAATCCTATTAAATAAGAAATAACAAATTATTTTTATAGCTCATAAAAAATAAAGAAGGCATTTTATCTAGCTTAAAGGGAAAACATTGTTTATTTATTTATAAACTTCTACACAAATAGTTCAATTCAATATTTTATATTAGCATTTATGTTTCGAACTTCAATTTTTTTTACTATCATACCTTACATTTCATCGAAACATTAGACAATATTCTTTATTTCAGTTCGCAATCATAATTCTTTTAAAAGATTGCTTTTTAGTGTGATGAATCAAGAATTATAACAATTTTTTGCATTATAAATTTTACTCAATTTTATTTTGGCATTAAAGTGTAAATTTTGTTTGAACTCAGAACGCTCCAGCACAAGAAACATACATTATTCTTCTCAAGGTCATATCTGACATAATTGTAGGCCGTATTGACCAAGGCTATATCGACGGATTGTTAAAGCCATAATTGAAGTTTCTATCTCTCTCTCACTCTCTGTATATATATATATATATATATATATATATATATATATATATATATATATATATATATATATATATATATATATATATATATATATATATATATATATATATATATAGGTAGATGGATAGATAAACAGATAGATGGCCATATAAAAGTACTAGAAGAACTATATTAAAGATAGTAACGAAATTACTACTATCTCTTTCACAGCCCTATCAGTTACTACTATAAGCCATTTATGAAATAAATCTGCCCTTAGGGATGACGATAAATCTATAACGCTCTTAATATATATAATAACATTATCCTTTGCGTTATTTGCTTGAAAGCCTTTATCTCGTAATGTCTAGACATTGTAGTAGACTAGATAGTTACATTGAGTGTGGATGTTTCGTTTATAATGAGCGGAATATAAAACATTTTCTATACATATATATACTCAAATACATATCAGAACGCAAGTCAATAAAACTAAGAAAGTGAATTCTTTAAAATTAGGAATATTAATGAATAAAGAGATTTAGTGTATAAATTCTGTTTTTCTTTTTCTAAAAATGCTGATAAATTTGACCTCTTTTTGATTATATGAAAATTTGAAATTCCGTGGAGCTTGGATTACATAATCAATATCTTCAGTTTTACGTTTTCCATTTTCTTTACAAGATTTTTCCAATTTTATGTATATCATGGTCTCCATCGAAATTTGAAAATAACTTGAAGATATTCAATGTATGTTGAAAGACTTTTATAGGGTCTGATGAAAATGAAACCAAAATCCCAAAAGAATCAATTTTTGAGTGCTTCATATCAAGAATATGAAAAGATGCATGATAAAGTTTCATGATGAAAAACGATTGATGAGCAGTAAATATTTTATTCTTCCGATTTGGAGATGTCCAATTTATATTATATAGTTTGAAAGTTTATTTATATTTACCTATATGGAGATTTCCGAGTTTGAAGTTTGTGACTCTTTAAAAAAGACAGCAGATGAAAAATAAACCTTTATCATCATAATAATAAAATCAAAAATAAACAGTAAAGAAAATTTTAAATTGCATTTTTTACCAAACAAAGAATTTACTAATTTGAAGATTAAAAAATGATACAAGGGGTGTTCAAATGAAAAGGTATAAACAACACTGTGGGTATAAATGAAGACTTTATTCAAACTATGCACCATACGCCTGAGCACAACGATCCCATTGATTAACGAGGCGAAGGATTCCTTGTTCCCAGAATTCCTATGGCCGTGACGAGAATTCCTATGGCCTTCACAGCGTCCTCGAGTTCGCCGTCCGAGCTGAAGCTCCCTTTTAGATGTTTTTTTCAGGGGACCAAACACATGAAAATCGCAGGATGACATGTCCGGGTTGTAGGATGGATGGTCGAGCTGCTCCCACTTGAACTTGGACAGTTCCGCTTGTGTGACCCTGGAGACGTGTGGACGCGCGTTATGGAGCAAAACTACACCCTCCGTGAGTAGCCCCGGTCATTTGTTCTTGAAGGACCTGTGTAGTCTAGGGAGTGTCTCACAGTACACATCGGAATGAATGGTTCTTCTGTGCTCGAGGAATTCAACAAGTAGCGGATTTTGGACGGTGAACTCAAGGACGCTGTGAAGGACTGGGTCTCGTCACGGCCACAAGAATTCTGGGAACAAGGAATCCTTCGCCTCGTTAATAAATGTTATCGTTGTGATCAGGCATATGGTGAATACTTTGAATAAATTCTTCATTTATACCCACAGTGTCCTTTGTACCTTTTCATTTGAACACCCCTTGTATCATTTTTTAATCTTCAAACTAGTAAATTCTTTGTTTGGTAAAAAATGCAATTTAAAATTTTCTTTACTGTTTATTTTTGTTTTTATTATTATGATGATAAAGGTTATAAAATCTCCATTTATAACCACAGTGTCGTTTCGTACCTTTTCATTTGAACAGTCCTTGTATTTTAAATAAAAAAAAACTTACTATTTTATTTTGTTTCAATCTCATTTTGTATTTTTCTGAGAATTTAAATTTGTTTTTTTAGATAAATATTCAATTGATCCATTTAAATTAATTATTTAAGTGGATTTCATAATTTTGAAACTTCTGTAACTTTAATAAATTAATATTCTCAAGTTCTATGATGTTTGAAAGTCCCATATGTAAGCAGTTTCTGTATATTTAGACATAGACTTCCACCTCAGACAGAAATCAACTGAAAATGCCAACTTCTGCTTTATCAGGACTTTTTGATTTATGGATATTTGGCTATATATGTTAGAGCAGGAGGTATTAGAATAACCGACAGCAAAAATGATATCGTATTCAATTACGTCAAATACAAAAATACAATTTGAAAAAACAGTAAAAGGTTCATAAAATACAAAAATATTTTAACTTAATTTCATAAACTTTCTCAATATTGTTATTTCCAGACACAACTAAACTAACTTTTTGTATATAAAAAAAACTATAAGCGAAATTGCGAGGTGAAGCAATTCTATACTAATTAGGATTCGGAAAAAAAAGCCAGAAAATTCTAGTTTTCTTATGTAGAATTTAGGAATTTCAAATTAAAGATTGCTGGTTTAAGATTTTTTATTTAAATATATAAAACAAGAATAAAAAAGAAATTTCGAATTATTGTAACTACACTTAATTATTCGTCTTGTAAACCACACAGATATTAAATAAAAACTTTCGCCTATAGTTTTCAGCAATAAAAAAAAAATCGTGCTATTAAACATTTGATGAAAGAGAGAAAACGGTTTGAATTTCAAAACTACGATGCCAATTATTACGGGAAACTAGATATAAGCTTTGAATTAATTAAATTCTAATTAAAATATTAAAAGAAATTGTTCTGAGGTGCATAACCATTTCCTGGTTGTATGACTTTTGTGTACAATACACTTTGCGTACGAATCATAAAACTGTCAATCAGTTGTCTCGTTTACAATGCGGTTGTGTTACTGATAAGGGTCAGTTCTAGAAGAGGTTACAACATCTTAAACGTTATCTAAAAGTGCCATATTTGGCGAGAGTTAGCCTGATGTTTGACACAATTTCGAATACTTAATGATACGTTCATTAATATAATTTCATGCGTTTTAAAACTATAGGAGTAATTTCACTTTGTTTTTTATGAAAGATGGATTGCTTTTCAATGTATTTATTTAAAAATGTAAGATAAAAACATTAAGGAATGATATTTCTGCTCATATAAATAGTGTACCCACTTCGAAATAATAATCATTTTTTCTAGATTTCAGATATAAATGCATTACTTTACATAAATATAACGTTTTGCATTAAATAAAAGAGTTTGCGTTTCATTAATTTTTGATTTATTTCTTCTTCATTCTTTTATCTAATTCAATAATTTCGAACATTAAAATTTAAATATAGGCACTTAAAAAAGTTGTTTCTTAAATTTAAAGTACAATTAAATAGGGTTAGTGGTATTGGAATGATTTGTAAGGAAGGAAAACTTGCAAAAGCAATTCTTGAAATTCCGTAAGTAGTAAGAAAAGCTTCCAATTACGGATGTTAAGTTTCCATTCTATATCAGTTTAAAAAAAATTAATTTCCAGAGTAGAAAGCCATTACATATTTAAAATTTTCTGTTTGTCATCGTAGATATAATTTAAATATTGTTACATTTTTTAAAATCTGTACTCTGATAAAGATAAATTATTTGTTCATTGTATGACTTTGCATTTTGTATATGAAATATTGAAAGTATACGGTGCATTAAATTAGCAACTTACTAAATCAGAAGTATATTAATATTTTGCTAACTGATCATTTGTATCTACGAAAATTTGTAGGAGAAATTAGCTGAATTCAAATTTAATTTTCTTCTAGTTGCACTATTTATTAAACCATACTCCAAATCTACTGTTAAAAAATAAAATAGAATTAATAAAAATGATCTTTACATTAATATATGTAGTATATGTTCTTCAGTAACTTTAATTTCATTGAAGATCGTTCTTATATTTACAATAAATCATTAAAAATAGTTTTGAATGAAGTTCTGGTAATACATTCTTCAACAATATACATCTACACCTTAATTGAAATCTTTATTGATTAGCTGTGCGTTTTTTCCATATTTTAATCAATGTAATTATTTCTTATTTCAGAAGAATTCATGGCCTTTTTAAACCTTCCAGGGGCCCTGAGATAATGCAAAACTCAAAGCCCTTTTTCTCTCCAAATTTTTTAATTGATTTTAATTTAATTTTTATTCAGCAATTTTAAGTAGTAAATTTTAAAAACTGAAGTCGCAATATTATGTCCCTTTCTAAAAAGTCCATTTCAATATTGTACAAATAAAAAAAGTGCACAGTCAAAACGTAAAATTAATTTTAAGCAAAATATCGAAAACAAAAGACAACATTCTATAACACTCTAAACAATATTGTAAAAGGAGGAAATATATTTTTTTAAACTGTAAAGCTCCAAATTTTTTAGAATTATTAAACAGCATAACGAATAACTTGTAAATGGTAATTAGGAATATTACTAGAATAAAATACCAAAATTAATTTAATAAATACTTGATAATGACTTGAATAAATTGACTGCAGGGCCTTCTGTCTTAAATGAAGGTATAAAACTAGATACCTTTCTACAACTACTAAAAATTATCAAGAACTGAGGGGAGTTTTCTTTGTTGCATTTTTTAACTAATCACTCTTTGTTAAGATTTTTCATTTAATCAGACTCGTCATATCCTAAATACTTCTTCATCCTATTAGAATATTATGTTAACTTACCTGCATATGCATTTTGCGATTAATTTTTATCATAAGTATTCTTTATAAGCTTCTTATGCATTCTACTTTCAAAATTTACATCATCAAGGGAAAAATAAGATAATACAGAGTTTCAAAATTATCTAAATTTGTAACAATGTCACAAAAGATAAAAGAAATCACACTAAGAATATTATAAAATAATATTCAATACATTGCGATGTTATAAAAATCAAATAAATAATGAATTCGGGAAAAGTTAAAAATATGCTTTCTTATGTATTATTATTAAATTTTTTGTTGTAATGTTCCATTAAAATATCCCGAATTTTATTTTTAATTCATAAAATAAAATAAGGACTGATTTAGGAACTTAAATAACAAAATACCTGATAACATACGCGCGCATACGCACACACACACACACAAACACACACACACAAAGAAGGGGGGAGGAGAGGGAATGGAAAAAATTGACTTTAAACACGGAAGCATATACTTTAAATTTCACAGGTATCTCCGAATTTTTCGTTAAAAATGATTCAAAAATTAAAGTGTGGAATATTCAGACTTTAATCTAGAAGTTTTAATTAACAAAATAAGATTTTCTTCCAAGAATAAAAGTGAATGTATATATATGCGTCTATCAATCTATTTAAAATATCGACCATTGAACGTAGATATACTAAATTGAACACACTTATATTTGGGAGAAAGAAATATGCAATTCAGTGTATTTAAAAATATTAATACAAAAAATAATGTTATCTCTAATGTAAATTATCTTAAAATTTTTAAAACAACATTCATTTTATTGGTTTATCAGGCCTTACGTATTTTTATTCTATAAAAAGAATACAGATCTTAGATAGCATGTATGTTTTATAGTCAAGATCTTCCGTTTATATTTACGTATGAAAAGATAAAGTTTTCATATAAACGAGACAACTAGATTTTTAAATATAAGATAAGATGTATTTTTATAACTATATCAGGTTTCTTATTTATTTCATGTGTATATGAATTATTTATTTGATTACCAGATTTATCAAAAGCTTTGAACAGATTTAATTTCAAATAGTAGAAAATTTATCAACTGTTAAATTCTCTTATTGACTTGTGTGTTATTAATTAGCTGAAATGCACATTTAAATAATCCACTTATCTTAAAACATTTGGAATCGCTTGTGATGGTAATAGTTAAGTTCAGGTGTTTCTGTTTCAGATTTTCTTTTAAACTTTATTGATTTTCATTTGAGAACTATATTTAGCATACTTTGACTGTGAATGAATAATGCAGAGAATTGATATGATTTGCAAGTAAAAACTATTTTTTACTGTAAATTTTTAGAAAGTTATCACGAAAAAAAGTCAATATTTCTCTTAATTTTTGATTAATTAAAAATTCAAAAAATCACTTTCCTCTCATCCAAAGTATATATTTGCCAAATTTGATAGGCAGACGACCTGGTGTGTACAGAGCCAGTATACACACATAGAGACAAAAGTTTTTTCCTTGTGTTTAAGTATAAAAATTTAGTTAAAATATCAATACATTTTCTTACCAAATACTTTTGCCAACAGAAAACATATGTTTTAGCAAACCTAGACTAATCACTCCCTACCCCCTTTTTTTCAAAGAGCTACGCATGATTTATTGGCCTTTTATGATCCGTACGCAAATGGTTGTACGCATTTGTCCCACTTCCAATTTTTAGTAGTTGTAGAAATGTATTTAGTTTTATACTTTCATTTATGACAGACGGCTCTGTAGTCAATTTATTCAAGTCATAATTAAGTATTTATTAAATTAATTTTGGAACTTTATTCTAGTAATATTCCTAATTACCATTTACAAGTTAATCGTTATGCTGTTTCATAATTCAAAAAAATTTGGAGCTTTACAGTTTAAAAAAATATATTTCCTCCTTTTACAATATTATTTAGAGTGTTATAGAAAATTGTCTTTTGTTTTCGATATTTTGCTTTAAATTAATTTTACGTTTTGACTGTGCACATTTTTTATTTGTACAATATTGAAATGGACTTTTTAGAAAGGGACATAATATTGCGACTTCAGTTTTCAAAATTTACTACTTAAAATTGCTGAATAAAAATTAATTTAAAATCAATTAAAAAATGTGGGGAGAAAAAGGGCTTTGAGTTTTGCATTATCTCAGAGCCCCTGGAAGGTTTAAAACGGCTAAGAATTTTTCTGAAATAAGAAATAATTACATTGATTAAAATATGGAAAAAACGCATAGCTAATCCGTAAACATTTCAATTAAGGTGTAGATATATATTGTTGAAGAGTGTATTACCAAAACTTCATTCAAAACTATTTTTAATGATTTATTGTACATATAAGAACGATCTTCCATAAAATTAGTTTCTGAAGAGCATATACTACATATATTAATGTAAAAATCATTTTTATTAATTCTATTTTATTTTTTAACAGTAGATTTGGATTATGGTTTAATAAATAGTGCAACTAGAAGAAAATTAAATTTGAATTCAGCTAATTTCTCCTACAAACTTTTGCGGATACAAATGATCAATTAGCAAAATAATAGTATACTTCTGATTTAGTAAGTTGCTAATTTAATGCACCGTATACTTACAATATTTCATATACAAAATGCAAAGTCATACAATGAACAAATAATTTATCTTTATCAGAGTACAGATTTTAAAAAATGTAACAATATTTAAATTATATCTACGATGACAAACAGAAAATTTTAAATATGTAATGGCTTTCTACTCTGAAAATTGATTTTTTAAAAACTGATATAGAATGGAAACTTAACATCCGTAATTGGAAGCTTTTCTTACTACTTACGGAATTTCAAGAAATGCTTTTGCAAGTTTTCCCTCCTTACAAATCATTCCAATACCACTAACCTCATTTAATTGTACTTTAAATTTAAGAAACAACTTTTTTAAGTGCCTATATTTAAATTTTAATGTTCGAAATTATTGAATTAGATAAAAGAATGAAGAAGAAATAAATCAAAAATTAATGAAACGCAAACTCTTTCATTTAATGCAAAACGTTATATTTATGTAAAGTAATGCATTTATATCTGAAATCTAGAAAAAATGATTATTATTTCGAAGTGGGTACACTATTTATATGAGCAGAAATATCATTCCTTAATGTTTTTATCTTACATTTTTAAATAAATACATTGAAATGAAATCCATCTTTCATAAAAAACAAAGTGAAATTACTCCTATAGTATTAAAACGCATGAAATTATATTAATGAACGTATCGTTAAGTATTCGAAATTGTGTTAAACATCAGGCTAACTCTCGCAAAATATGACACTTTTAGATAACGTTTAAGATGTTGTAATCTCTTCTAGAAATGACCCTTATCAGTAACACAAACGCATTGTAAACGAGACAACTGATTGACAGTTTTATGATTCGTACGCAAAGTGCATTGTACGCAAAAGTCATACAACCCTAAAAATTATCAATAGCCGAGGGTATTCTTCTTTGTTGCTTTTTTTAAGATGTCATCTTTGTTAAGATTTGTCATTTAATCAGACTCGTCATATTTCAATACTTCTTCATCCAACTAGAATATTATGTTAACTTACCTGCATATGCATTTTGCGATTAATTTTTATCATAAGTATTCTTTATAAGCTTCTTATGCATTCTACTTTCAAAATTTACATCATCAAGGGAAAAATAAGATAATACAGAGTTTCAAAATTATCTAAATTTGTAACAATGTCACAAAAGATAAAAGAAATCACACTAAGAATATTATAAAATAATATTCAATACATTGCGATGTTATAAAAATCAAATAAATAATGAATTCGGGAAAAGTTAAAAATATGCTTTCTTATGTATTATTATTAAATTTTTTGTTGTAATGTTCCATTAAAATATCCCGAATTTTATTTTTAATTCATAAAATAAAATAAGGACTGATTTAGGAACTTAAATAACAAAATACCTGATAACATACGCGCGCATACGCACACACACACACACAAACACACACACACAAAGAAGGGGGGAGGAGAGGGAATGGAAAAAATTGACTTTAAACACGGAAGCATATACTTTAAATTTCACAGGTATCTCCGAATTTTTCGTTAAAAATGATTCAAAAATTAAAGTGTGGAATATTCAAACTTTAATCTAGAAGTTTTAATTAACAAAATAAGATTTTCTTCCAAGAATAAAATTGAATGTATATATATGCGTCTATCAATCTATTTAAAATATCGACCATTGGACGTAGAGATACTAAATTGAACACACGTATATTTGGGAGAAAGAAATATGCAATTCAGTGCATTTAAAAATATTAATAAAAAAAAATGTTATCTCTAATGTAAATTATCTTAAAATTTTTAAAACAACATTAATTTTATTGGTTTATCAGTCCTTGCGTACTTTTATTCTGTAAAAAGAATACAGGTCTTAGACAGCATGTATGTTTTATAGTCAAGATCTTCCGTTTATATTTATGTATGAAAAGATAAAGTTTTCATATAAACGAGAATACTAGATTTTTAAATATAAGATAAGATGTATTTTTATAACTCTATCAGGCTTGTTAAGTTATTTATTTCATGCGTATATGAATTATTTATTTGATTACCAGATTTATCAAAAGCTTTGAACAGATTTAAGTTCAATAGTAGCAAATTTATCAACTGTTAAATTCTCTTATTGACTTGTGTGTTATTAATTAGCTGAAATGCACATTTAAATAATCCACTTATCTTAAAACAATTGGAATCACTTGTGATGGTAATAGTTAAGTTCAGGTGTTTCTGTTTCAGATTTTCTTTTAAACTTTATTGATTTTCATTTGTGAACTATATTTAGCATACATTGACTGTGAATGAATAATGCAGAGAATTGATATGATTTGCAAGTAAAAACTATTTTTTACTGTAAATTTTTAGAAAGTTATCACGGAAAAAAGTCAATATTTCTCTTAATTTTTGATTAATTAAAAATTCAAAAAATCACTTTCCTACCATCCAAAGTATATATTTGCCAAATTTGATAGGCAGACGACCTGGCGTGTACAGAGCCAGTATACACACATAGAGACAAAAGTTTTTTCCTTGTGTTTAAGTATCAAAATTTAGTTAAAATATCAATACATTTTCTCACCAAATACTTTTGCCAACAGAAAACATATGTTTTAGCAAACCTAGAACACACACACACACACACACACACACACACACACACACACACACACACACACACACACACACACACACACACACACACACACACACACACACACACACACACACACACACACACACACACACACACACACACACACACTAATCTTTACAACTATTAGAGTCATGGCTATACTGAAGGAATTAATTGTATATAATCTCTTCGCGATCAAAAGAAATAACTTTTCCTGGAATTACTCGCATTTGTTATATTACTTTTAAATATAAAACTGATTATGACTAATCACATAGTCACATGAATTTTTTGCTTATCTAGCGGAAATTGAACAATTCATTTATGATAGAAAGGTATCGAAAAAATTTCCAGAATATTTTTTACGTGATCGAACAAGTTTTTTTTGTGCAAAGAAAAACGCATTATCAGAGGTCAACTGAACTAACATAATGCACAAATGTCTTTCTTTATTTTCTGAATGCCCCAAATTCTTTGGAACGATTCTACCTTTTAAGCTTTATGAAGGAAAAGGACGAACAAAATTATATTTAATAAGTCAGTCAAAACATCATTTCAGTGGAGCAAACATCCGGAAAATACCATTTCTACAGAAACATGAACTCCAAATATCAATCGTGATGATTGAATTCATTATGTATTTATTCCAAAACGAGTTATGCTTTAGGACTACAGCGATATCGTGAAATACTGTTTGGTTTAGACGAAACATGCCGCATTGATCAGTAAAATATTATCTTTCACGTCTTCCTTTTAAATTAAGCGGATTCCTTCCATTACCATGACGCACGCAGATAAAGACTCTTGGGAATATCCATTCTCTGGATGCTATTTTAACCAAGAAGGGAGTTGTTCCTATTTTGACGTTAATAAGTATTTCTATTCTCTGGAGAAGAGGGTACTTTGAGGATATTTCTGTATGGTATATGTCATGATGCTTATTACAAAGAACAGAAATGATAAATTGCATCATTTATATATAGGTACTAAATCCATTCAATTAAAATTATAATGACATACTTGGAATGCACTCTACAGAAGTGTCTAAACAGGCTTTAATATATATTATTTGATCTTATGTAATAATAATAACTATAATAAGATTATTGATAGTTATATTAAATTATCAATAATCTCTTTTTTAATAGGGGAATTATTATCCGGATTTAGGCTGCGGTGACTTAGTTGTACGGCGGTGATATTTTCTATCTTTAACTACACGAGTAAAACCTTGTCTTTAAAAATATTTTTATTTTTATTATTTCTGACTTTTTACTTTCTCGTATACGAAGTGTAGAGAAAGCACTGTAATCATCATAAAAAAAAATAACCCCGTGCTGTTAACAAATCTCTAAGTTTTGGATCTCCTTCAGTTAAAAAATGTGTTTTTGACCTTATATCTGACTGTTGGTGAAAAAGATAACTCAAAATTTTTTCAACTAGAGGGATGTAATTTGGCCTACACAAAATTTGTAGATTTTATTCTGAGAGAATTACATTTTTAGAAATACGGTTGTCCCAATATAAATTAACACAGTAATTATTAATGTTGTTGTTATTGTTTCTAATTGGCACTTGTCACATACAAGCCCATTGACTTCAGAAGTCAGTGGTTTTAAACCAAGAGTGCGTCTTTGTTTTTTCACCAGCGCCATCTAGGGCCAAGAGTACGACTTAGCTACACACACGTCACAACCCATTTTACGGGGAGGACTTCATTCAGGCATTTCATTCACTCATCCACAGATTTGAATTTAGACCTGAATCAGAGAACGATCACCACTGATCCAGCACCTCCAGTGGAGGACTTTGTGACCACGATAGATTTATACGTGCGCCAGCCACCACACACACGGAGAGTCTTCGGCAGGCCGGGCTCGAACTCGCAACCTAAGTACCAACGCCCTACCAACAAGGCTATCCCGGCCCAACTATTAATGTAAGAAAGCTAGATGAAATTTGGTACAACATTTTATCATATAAGGCAAGATACATATCAAATTTGGAATTAAATTCGTATAGGGTTTGACTGTCTGTCGGTCATTCGCAAGCATGTAAATGCGATAACTAAAAAAATGCTACCACTTAAATATATGAAATTGGGTAAGTTATTATGTGATTATAGTTGTTGATCTTCATCAAGTTTTGGTTTCAATCGAAGAAACGGGGTTGAAACTTACATTCTATTTTCTGGTACTATTTACCATATGCCTGGGATTAATCGCCAAGAATCACATGATAAATTCTGTGAGATGGCTAAATTTGCGCCAACAATCAATATTTAGAACTTCATATCTTTCGCCAATACCATGAAAGCATTCGAAACCTTACTTAAGGTCCATAGTTTCATGAGGAGAAATTTAGATATCATTTTTATCAGAGCGTATGCGAGAAAATTTTGGAAAGACCACTTCCACTGATTTGTTTTAATATACTTCAATGTTCATTGCTATGAATATCTTAAAATCTTGTAATAAATCTTTTTTTCTTCAAAATTCTTATTTGACGGTGCTTTTTGAAAGGAATAAAAATTAATTAATGATTAAAACTAACTGATAATTATATACAAAATTATTAAATGAGTGTCATCCAAACACAAAGCTGGAAAATGTTTCAGAGCTGAAGTGTGTCATAAAGTAGAGCGAAAAATAGATTACAAAATTCTGTCCGTGCATAAATGAAAGGAGCCGAGTTAAATAAAAGTGTGTTAAAACAAAAAATAATCCATCACTTTTAAGAACTATCGCTTAAGCAAACAAAACAAAACCAAAAAAATCTAATTTAACAAATAAAAGTAATTATACTCCTATAAAATTCTTTCCCTTTCTCTTCTTCTTTTTTTAAAGTTTCGTTTAAAGCATCAAAAGTTTAAGAAAAGTAAAAACAAAACAACTGAAATTTTTTAACAAAACGAATTTAAGCATGGCATATTCAATTTGCAACAAAAGCATATTTTTCAAGAAGCAGAAAATGAATTACTTTCACGGAGGTTTAGGAAGTAAATATTTGCTGCCAGGCATTTTTGTTATTGCTTGGCAAGCAATTCAAGTTATTGAAAAAGTTTTTCGCAAAATGATTGAAGGTGTTTTCATCAGGATTTGCGTGGCGAAAAAAAGTTATTTTAAGCTAATAAGGTTTTATTCTTGCAGGAATATAAACTCGCATAAAATAAAATTTCAAATAAGATACAAGTTTATCGATTTTTATACTTCTCGATCGAATTTATTGTATTTTAAATTCCAAGAAAACGTCAAAAGAAATCCCCAAAGTTTCACCTTCCTTTCTATTAGAATACGCTCAGTTCAATTGAAAAATGCTTTTAAAAATGAAAATGAGAGAGTCAGAATTTAGATGATAAACTTCCAAAAAATAAATTTTATTATTCTTTGACTCACTATATTTATATGACTATTAGTTTTTTACTAAATGCAAACATTGATTGTTTCATTATGTTTAACTCGATTTCCATAACTTTCTTTAATTACAGTATCAGTATAATTTTTCTTTATCACAGTATTATTGGTCATCAAATTAATTCTTCACGAAGATTTTAATTTTGTTTATACAGAATTTTCAAGCTGTTGAAATTGACACTGAGATTCAAACTGCAGATCGTTACCTTGCATTACAAGGAATAATCCAAAATCTTTCAAGAGTTTCTATTGCCTTTTCCCTTTATTTTCTTGAACAGAAAACATGTAGATAGAAACAATATATATCTGATAAAGAAATTTGACATCGGAATTTTTGATAAATCTCCACTTTTTTGACTTCCTAATTTTTTTTTCTGAATACGATAACTTAAAGACGCGGTATACTGGACAGATTAAATACTTTGGAATTTTCACATTCAAAATGATAGATTTCTGATATATTTTGAAAGAAATCTATTGATGAAAAGGAGCCTATCTGCCCTTCCCTGGGTACTTTAAAGGGATAACTCAGAAACTCAAGGAACTACATACAAGAAATTTCTGACATTATCTTTTTTATTACCATTGCAAATTCAAGATTAAATTTTGAAGTAAATTTGGTAAAGGAACTGTCTGTGCATCTTCTATTTGTGGTATGCAAACTCAATAATCCATAAATGCACCAAGCTGGACAGATAAAATTTGATTTTCTGTCTTTGCAAAAAAAATTGTAATGCTTTATAAAAGTTTTGATCCCATGAGCCAAATGAAAGAATTTCAAATGCTTACTTGTGATTGTTCTGGAACATGTGATTCGAATCTAAATAAGATATACTCAGATATACTCATTCGAATCTAAATAAGATATACTCAGATATACTCATTCGAATCTAAATAAGATATACTCAGATATACTCATTCGAATCTAAATAAGATATACTCAGATATACTCATTCGAATCTAAATAAGATATACTCATTCGAATCTAAATAAGATATACTCATTCGAATCTAAATAAGATATACTCATTCGAATCTAAATAAGATATACTCATTCGAATCTAAATAAGATATACTCATTCGAATCTAAATAAGATATACTCAGATATACTCATTCGAATCTAAATATGATATACTCAGATATACTCATTCGAATCTAAATATGATATACTCAGATATACTCATTCGAATCTAAATAAGATATACTCATTCGAATCTAAATAAGATATACTCATTCGAATCTAAATAAGATATACTCATTCGAATCTAAATAAGATATACTCATTCGAATCTAAATAAGATATACTCATTCGAATCTAAATAAGATATACTTAAAGATATACTCAGATATACTCATTCGAATCTAAATAAGATATATTTAAAGATATACTCAGTTAGTTATCGGTAAATGGCGATCTTCTTTAAGGATATACTCATACGGTTAACAGTAAATGACGATCTTCTTTCAGATTGTTGTTACCAAATTACATATCACAAATATAAAAATATAACATTAAAAGAAAGTTACAATTTATGCTTCTTTATAGCCTGAATTATTTCAAAAATGAAAAAGAATTAAGTATATACTCATTTGGTTGTCTATAAATGATGGTCTCCTTTCAGAATAATTAGTTTCGAATATTTAAGAAATACAAGAAGACAAAACAAACTCATCGGTCTTGATTTGACAAATGTTTGCTCAGCGCAAATAATTGGAATTGAAATAGAAGAGCATTAACGCAAATATTTGCATTTGTGAGGCACGTAAACAAAAGAGAACATAAATTCTGTTTTGTGTAATTTAGAGCTTAAATTCTTTTTTGGGTTTTATGTTTTTGTCTAAAGTATTGGCTTTCATACCAGAAATTCCAACGAGTCGTTTTTGCACGCATAACCATACCTTGTTACTGTGCAATAAGATAAAATAAAGAATACAAAGAATTGTTTATTCGATGAAAATTTAACGATTTTGAAGAGGAAAAATGTAAATTAAAATTTGTTGATTAAAAAAAACTTTGATTGGATGAAATATTTTAGTTTTCATTCATGTTGTAGATTCGGTCTTTCGTTTGTTGACCATTACATCTGAATAATGTAAGCTATACATTTCAAAACATTGGAAATTAAGTAACAGTACGTAAGGTTTCATTATTAATAAATTTCAATATTCAGAATTAATTTATCCTAATTTTGTTCGTATATCTACATATAAATCACACTCGCATTTTATAGAAGAAATTAAAAAATGAAGGCTAAACAATGGAATAACACATTATAGCAATGTTAACAATGTTACATTTTGATAATGTTAACAATGTTACATTTTGATAATGTTAACAATGTTACATTTTGATACTGTTAACAATGTTACATTATAATAATTTCAACAATGTTACATTATAATAATTTCAACAATGTTACATTATAATAATGTTAACAGTGTTACATTTTAATAATTTTAACAATGTTACATTTTAATAATTTTAACAATGTTACATTTTAATAATGTTAACAATGTTACATTATAACAATGTCCAAATGTTAATTTATATACTATGAAACAAAAAATAAAAACTTTACTACAGAATTAATGATTAAATTTAGCAATTTTTTTAAAATTAACATTGACAAAAACGCAGGATTTGATGGCTTGTTGAAACAATGCAATTTAAACAATTTAAACTTCCCCCAAACAATTAAATTTTTAAAAATCTTTAAAATGGAAGAACAATTTCTACAGAAATGAAATTGACATCATTAAAAGCTAATTGTTTCAAATTAAAGATGCGGAAAAAATTAATTTTTTGAGATAATATTTTTGGAAGATTTAGCTGAGAAACATTCAAAGCTTGCTTAATTTTTATTTAACGTTAACTCACTTTTGGACTTTCGGAAACTGAAAATAACCATCCTATTGTCTTGAAGATCCAACTATCTACCCCAAATTTAATCAAGATTGGATAAAAATTATAGTATAAAAAGATACACAAACAACATTAATCTCTTTGTGATGTAAGTTAATCGCCTTTCACGTCATTTAGTTTTCGAGGATTAACAGTTGCTAGAAATTTCAATTAAATATTCTGTACAACTTGAATTCAATGGCTTCCACAGCAAGATATTTTCAACTGGAAATTATAATAGACATACAATTGACACTATTTTTTAAATGTTGCACTGTCTATCATATTATATATTTTTCTATTTTCTGTCTCTATAATTATGCATTCAATTATAACATAGAAAAGAACAATAGTGTTGAAATAGAAAAAACACTTCATCAATGCTAATTCTGAAACATAGATTGATTGTAAACACAGCAAAATTACAAAAGTTTATTAAAAGATGAAAAATATTAAAATTTACTCAACATGGGAAAATAAGATTTTCCCATGTTGAGTAAATTTTCCCCACTTTTGTTACCGACAATGGTAAGAAAAGAAATATGAAATAAAATATTAATAGCAACATTGAAAACAATACGAGTTTCCCTTCAGCTAGGAAATATATTGTTTTAAAATAGGTTTAAAATAATTTTACTTTTTCGTAAACGAATCTTCCATTGTATTATGAAATATTGTAATCGTAGTGTTGTAAGGATTTGTAAGTTTTAAAATGCATTAAAAATTCGAACACGAGACTTTCAAGAATTCGCTATTGCCTAAAAGGCCAGTGACACAACATTCAAATGCGAAACGTGCAGCCAGCATCAAATGCAGAAGTCTGTTGCATCATGATACATACTTACACACTGCCGCAAACAGCCCTTCAACGATTAAGCATTTAGATCTCTGCCCTGCACACTCTTAGCTGGAATATGGATTCTTTGAATCCCTCAGAGAGACGTCTCTTTTCTACAGAATTGTACGTTAAAGATTCGATCCCTCAATGTCTAGCCATTCCAGTTTCTTACACCATGGAATACATACGCATGTAAACCATTGGACTCAAATGTATCAAACATCTGCTGGAGATTACATTGAAAAAGGAAATCTACTAGATGAGCTACTAGATTTATTTGCATCGAAGTACTTTTTGACTTGCCAAGTAACAAAAAGATATATCAGAGAAATATTAAATTTAAGTAATATCCATAAAACTAAAAAAGATCCTATATCAAGAATATTTTTTACTTAATAGAGAATATTTAACGAGAATTTTAATTATTAACAAGAATATTTAAAGAATTAAGCAGCAGAGAAGACATATTTTAGAATTAAATTAAAGCACGTAAAGAAAATGGCGTAAGATTATAAACTGGTTGTCGAATTGTATCTATATATTCAGATGAAGAAGAGACTTCGTTGGAACAAGTTTTTATTTCATATCCGGGCAATACAAGAACCAAACAAACTGGATTCTTAATCTGATCTAATCGAAAAATTTTACCACATGTTTAAAGTTTTTTTTCACGCTTTCATGATTCATACGCGAGATTAATCAAAGATTTCTCGAATTCTTCTTTTATTCCATTAGTGCATTAATTAGGAGGCTGTTTGTTTGACTAAGTAGGCTGGATTTGCTGCAATCATTTTATTATTTTCTGCCATATAGTACTTATGTTGGAATTTTCTAATGCATGTATAATATCGCAAACACTTTATTTTGATTAAAAAAATACTGAAGATACAGATGGTGATGATTAAAATAAATTTACAAACATCAAATTAAATACAATAATTTGTACAAGAAGATTAAATATTATTCTAGTTTTTAATTATAATGGAGAACTATTTCTTTAATCCCAAGGACTTGTTATTCAAAACTGATTACTTATTTGTTAAGCTCTTTCAAAGGAATTTTTAATAAACAGCTTCATTTAAAACCATTGTATATTTTTAGCAATTATTTGCTGGAGCTCTAAGTAATAATATGATATTGCAGAATTTTTCTGTCTTTACAAATACACATTTTTAAACAAATAAGGAACGGGAGATTAATTTTCGTTTCTTCTGGAGTAAAACTGTTTTTTGCTTTGAATGAATGCTATTTGCTTTTAATGGAATCAATATATATATATATATACAAAATTTAATCTTTTAAAGATTTTAATTCTTAATAAGGATATAAAAAATAGATTGTCAATACCTACAACATAGAAAGTAATTTTGATTTAGAATCAAATCGTTAAAAAAATCATCGTCAATTCCTTAAGTTATGTTTCCAGTCGGCAAATATATATATATATATATATATATATATATATATATATATATATATAATAAAAATAAAAATAAAGGAAATAATAGAGAAAAAAGTTTTTTATGTCGTTAACAAGCAGACTAGAGTGCCGCTAACTGGTGAAAATGAAATGCTACTGAGGATCTCCTGCCACTTTGATGGAACTGAAAGATACCATTCAATTGGCCGTTAGTGGCATCGATATCGACATGTTGCACGCAGCTGTAATAGGCGTAGTTACGCGCCTCACTTGCTTAATACCTTGTGGTGGCGGTCATGTTGAGCATCTTTTGCTTTAAAATAAAATGTAATATAATATTACTGTGCTTTGTTTTCCTGATTTGCATAAACCATCTCGGTATGACCGTGTGAGAGCCATCTACCGGTCATTTTTAAATACATTTTTAATGGAAATAATGAAATCCAAAGGCTCTCTGAACATATTTCCGCAAACCGTAATTTTTTTCGAGCATTACTTTTTTTTATTATGATTTTTTGAAGTTTTCACGAATTTATGCCGTATTAATTTTATTAAATTTATGTATATATAGGAAAGACAGAAAAGAGAACGAACAGCAAACTAAACTGAGACAAGAGCATGTGTAGTGATACTAAGCAGTCACGCTATATATATATATATATATATATATATATATATATATATATATCCGATTATTAAAGCAATAAAAAGCATTGTTGAAAAATTCGACCCTCAGATTTTGAGAAATCTCACATTTTAGACCTACATGAGTCCGAAAAACACATTTGGTATTACGTTTCATTCCATGTGTTTGTAACTCAAAAACATTTTAAGTCAGCTCGAATAAAATTTCGTATATAGATTTTAGACGAAATCTATTGAATTAGTTCAAAGTTTGAACAATATTCATTGAGGCGAAACTTGTGTGTTGTAACACATGTTTACTCAATAACTATAAAACAAAAATAGCAACATTGATGAAATTTGGTACAAAATTTAGCATATAAAATGAACATTCTAATAAAATTCTGACAGAAATCTATTAAGATATTGATCGTCTGTAGATTGCCGTTCCGCATGGGTGTAAATACAATAATTTAAATTAATGAAATACATTATGCGAAATTGTGCTTACAAATGTTTATTCCATGCCAAAATTTTGGTTTCAAACGATTAAAAATGGTGTCCAAGATACATATTCGCACGATAAATTCAATAAAATGCTAGATTTATGTTAAATATCTTTTTTCGTAACTATTATTCTCCAATACCATACAAGGTAAAAGTAATCAATTCTGCACAATTTTATGCGGGGGCGGCGGTGTAAGATAATACTGTTTTTGGAGAGAGGCAAGAATGTTTTTGGGGAGATAAGTTTTACTAGTTCTAATTGGACAGTAAAAATAATCCATAATATAACGCTTATGACTAAAAAGAATTTTAAAATTTAAAGTTGAGTGAAAATGCATTTTATGTATTAACCCCCAATTGCAAAAAAAAAAAAAAAAAAAAATCTTTTAGAACTATGGTTAATTTTAATTAAAAATTAATTTACATTTTTTAAAAACTTTAACATTTCTACCTTTTTACTCACTTTCTTAGTGTGTACTTTCTATCAAAAAAATTTGTTCAATATTGTGGGTTGAAACTTTTTTTGAAATAAATTTTCACCTTAGATATTGCATCTTACAGATAATATGACGGTTTAAACATTTTTATTCAAAACTACCTATTACAGTATTACAAAAAATATGGATTTTCGGCGAAATTTTAATTATATTATGTTATTATGTTAAAATAATTCAAATAATTATGAACAGTTGATTTTTTTATTATTGGATATTTTTTTATTCTAATTATAAATAGTTTCTTAAAACTGATTATATATATTTATTTGCTTTACCTCATACGGATGAAATGCGGCAACCAATTTTGCGGGCGCACAAAAATTTTTAAATTTTGTATTGTTATGCATTCTTTTAAAAAATACATTAATTCAATATCTTTAAAACTTAATTCTCAGATAATCGATTAATTTAACTAAATTTTGATTCTCTATAGGTGGCACCACCTGGTAGGGAAATTTGGAAACTTTATTTTCCACATTTCGCAATATTTATACTAACGAATTATAATTAAAATGCCAAACATGTAGAAAATAATTGAAATAAAATATTTCATAGTTAAGAGGCATATTATTCAAAGTCCGCTTAAAAACTTTAAAAAAAAAATCCCATGCTCAAGTGAAGAATATCCTTTAAAGGGCCGAAATTAGAGCTATTGTTGAAAATCTGCTTAAAATTCTTATGCATCAGTCACACATGCTCCACTGAAGTGAAATGTGAGACTTCTTTGTAATTATATATGAAGCTTGGGAAGTTAATGCGTTAATAAATAACTTAATTGTTGAGGTTCAAAATCCTTAATTGCTTTTCTCGATCATTTTTCATGATAATAGAGCAAAGTTTACTTTAAACTCTAATAAGGAAAAATAGCGCTCTAAATCAAAAGCGATATTCACTTAAAGAGGAAGAGAAAGAAAATGAGTATATTTTCTGACTAAAATATACTTATTCATTTAAAATTTTGTAAGTTGTTCGTTATCTTTAAAAGACCAAAAATTAAATCACAACATCCTTACAAAGTTCTTTTGATTCTGACTAAACCAAAATTACTGCATTTAACTTCAAATATTATTTTTTTGTTCGTAATCTCATTATGCGATCTATTAAATACCAGCTAATTTGGTGACCGGTTATTTTGTCTGGAGTATTGATCTGTTTCAGTTAAATCTCTTGTGCATAACTTCATATTTACGGTGCTCTCAACAAGGCCTTTTAAGCATCATACTATTAAAGACATTAAAGTTAATAGCGCACTTAAATCTTTACATTTGAATCGAGTTCTATGATATTATTTTACAAATAAAAACTTAAGTATTGCAGTAGTCTATTTCTAAACTCGCGTTGTCTTTGTGGTAAAGCGATTTCAATTTTTTGTTTATTATTTAAATAGTGCAGATAGTCAATGAAATCTTTACTCCTCAGCTTTCAATAATAACGCAATTGAATATTAAATGGAAAATGAAAAAAAAAATGAATTTCGCTGCAACAATGTGGTCTGTGAGCTCCATAAACACAATTCTACAAACGGATAGTTAACAAAATCTTTTTACAGTATCACATTTCATTGGAAAAACAAAAGTTAATATATAGGACGATACACTTGAAGAATGACTAGTTCTTTTTTGAAAAAATCATTATCTGTTAATTATCTCATTATCTCTATTAATCTCATTATCTGTTATTTAGATAATTGTAGATTGTAACCAAAAAAATATATATTGTTAATCTTTATATATATTGATTATATATAAAGGTTATTATTATATATATAATAATCTTTAAATATATATATATTGTTAACCTTTAAAGAAAATATCTCATTTTTAATTTTTTTTTTAAATCAGAATTTCTCTTTCCTGCTCAATCATCAGCTAGTAAATATTGTTGTGACACTAAGTCTTGGTGAGCTTCCAATCATTTTTTTAGGGTATATGGATATGGTCAAGAATCTAAAATATTGTTCTAGGACGAAATGTGTTAGATTTTTTTTAAATCAGAATTTCTCTTTCCTGCTCAACATCAGCTAATATGTAATGTTGTGACACTATTAGTCTTGGAGAGCCCCCATTTACTTTGTTGGGTAGATGAATATGTTCAAGAATCCGAAATTTTGCTCCAGAGCAAAAACTATTGTTAGAGTTTTGACTCCCTCCGGTGGAGAAAAGGGGAAATTCTGTTCCCCTAACCAGATGTATTTGAGACGCCGACGCGGCGACATGTACACTCTCTCTCTCTCCCGTCTTTTGTGTTGTGATGTGTTTGTGTGGTAGCTTAGAAATGTCCGTGTCCATATATGTGTGAAAATAAAACCTATGAAAGTTTCAACTCCTGCTTCGTCATTAATGGAATTGTCATGCACTGACTGAACATCTTGATGACTCGGACGTGATTTCTCACAAACTCGTTCCATCGTAGAGGGTCTCCTTTTATCCAATGAAGGCTGATTTGCGAATCCGACCAGAAGAAGATGAGGTCAGATGTAATCCAGGGAAATGCTCGTTTTAAGTATTCTGCTAATCTGGTAGAAACAAGGGCTCCCATGAGTTCGAGTCTGGGCAGACTCAATTTTTTCAATGGAGCTAGGCGGCATTTCGCCACTATGAAACTGGAGTTCACCTTCCCGTTGGTCACTTTCCTGAAGTAGACCACACAACCATAAGCCTTTGGGCTTGCATCGGAGAAAATGTGAATCTCAGCCATTGGAGTCTCTGCATCAAGGAAGTAAAGACGAGGCAAAGAAATCTGAGTGATAATTTTTACCTCATCCAGCCATTAATGACGAAGCAGGAGTTGAAACTTTCATAGGTTTATTTTCACACATATATGGACACGGACATTTCTAAGCTACCACACAAACACATCACAACACAAAAGACGGGAGAGAGACATGTCACCGCGGCGGCGTTTCGAATACATCTGGTTAGGGGAACAGAATTTCCCCTTTTCTCCACCGGAGGGAGTTAAAACTCTAACAACTATTAATATTCTTTTTATCAGAATTTCTCTCCCCTGCTCAATGAATAGCCAGTATGTAATGCTTTGACTCTATTAGTCTTGGAGAGCTTCCATTTATTTTGTAGGGTAGATGAATGTGTCCAATAATTTGAAATCTTGCTCCAGAATAATAAATATTAATATCTTTTTTTATCAGAATTTCTTTTATCGGCTCAGTCATAATCTAGTATGCAATGTTTTGACACTGTTAGTCTTGGAGAGCTTCCATTTTATATCTTTTTTATATTATATATCTTTTTTTCCATTTTATATCTTTTTTATATTATATATCTTTTTTTTCCATTTTATATCTTTTTTATATTATGTATCTTTTTTTTCTATTTTTATATCTTTTTTATATTATATATCTTTTTTCCCATTTTATATCTTTTTTCCATATATTTTTTTAAATCTGAGTAGACATATTCCCATGGTCTATTTCTAAAATTATAAACAGTTTTGTAGCCTTACATTTTATGACAAATATTTAAAATATTGCTGTGTTCTGTCGTCGATTAATTTTTTTGAAAAACTGCACGAAAGCTAATATAAAATAATCTTTCTAACAATTATCTGAACAAACTGCATTCATTAGCCCACTCTTGAAAGACAAATAGAACGAATTCTTGAGTTACATCACCGTAAGCAAAAGATAAGAAAATAAAGAACAAACTTCTTTCATTTAGCGAACAGAACAAGCCTGGAAAAAGTTAAATCACTCTCATCCCTTCTGACAAGACCAATAATCCGATGACATTCGTAACAAAGCAGAACAACTGTTCCCTTGCCAAAAGTAATTTACCGCGATTGCACGTAGACCAATCAGCTGATGCCCATTCCATTTACCGCTAGCTTTTGCTGCTCTAATCAAGATGGCTAAAACATTTTATCTTTCCTCTTTTCTAAGTGGAAGGTCGACCTTTCCTTAAGTTATAACGGCATTAAAATAAAGACCAGACTAATTAAAATCAAAGAGCGGCTCTCAGAAAAAGATTACTCTGGCCTGTGATTGAAATTGCTCGTCTCAAATTACGATCTTAGAAATAATGAATTCTAATTAAAGATAAAGTTCTTTCTTTATTTAGAAATATTTTTAGTGATTTTTTTAGAACAGAATGCCATAAGAATATTTTACTTTAACGACAGTTTCCTGATAAACTTTTAGCTGCTTCTTTGCCGGCGAAGCTTATTTTTCATAAGAGAGGCACATAAAATTTTCTTTATCTTTTAGTAGAATGATTTGTGTAAAATTGAGGGACTAATTCCATTTATTAACTTGGGTAATGAATAATTTATTGTTCTGTAGGCTGTAATTAAAAGGATTTTTCTAATGAATTTAAGCGCACCATAATGCAGCATCTTTGCCCCATAAAGTCCTCTGCTCCATAAAGCAATATTTGCATTTAATATCGTAAGTTTATAGTTCCGTTCAAATAAGTATGATTACGAATTCTTTTTGTAAGTAATCAGCGTAAATTCTCTCTACAAGCAAAATAGAATTTATTGAATATATAGTTAAAGAAGGAAAAAATTAATTATTTCATTTGTCTATGAATTTTTTTTTCACCACAATTATCTGATATATTTTTAGATGGAATATTTATGGCTAATTCAATCCATGGAATAATAGTAAGAACACCTACGATACTTAAGAAGCCCAGGTGATTTATTTTTTAAAAATAATTACCACTTTGTCTGTACTGCAGATTACCCATCTCTGGCTACTAACTGATTCACCAAAATTATTGTTGGTTTTTATATATATCGTTTTATTTATATCTGTTAATCATAGCTTCATAGTCACAATTTTCTCTACAAAATAGATTTTGGTGTCAAACTATAAACTTTAAGGCTGCATTAATTTGATAACCATATATCGTGTCGTTTGGATAATTGATATAATCCTTGTGAATGGATTCCTCTATTTTACCACAAAGTAAATAAAACGTGACTTTATCGTTAATTACCCATAAAGTCACGTTTTTTTCTATAAATAATTTTATGCTATAATTTTTTTTAAACCAACATTATCTTTTGTGACACTGAAACTTTTGTCCATTCTTTAAGTAAACTATAATAAACAGAATCTTTCATCATTAATTTTAAATAATGCAGAAAATTTTAAAACAATAAAAAGGTGTTGAAATGCTTTGTAACAATTAAGTATATTGCTGCAAATTATGCAAAAAATATTTTAAAAAACGTTGAAAATTTGGGAAAAATTAAAAATTGCATAATTTTAAATTGATATTAGTTAAAAGACAGTTTTTAAAAATTTTATATAGGATAAAAATTAATTTTATGCTATAATATTTTTAGAAATTATGATGGAAAAATGTGAAAATTTCACTGACATTTTATTTAATCCACACTCTATTCAAAATTTGAAAAATATCACTCCGAGGGGCACATTCTCACCTTCCAAACTATAACTATGCTGAATTTGGTAGTTCTAGGTCTAAATGTCTATCTTAAACAACATATATGCAAAAATATTTTCTTTATTAATATTAGAGGTTTAAATATATATACAAAATTATAATTCAATACATGATACTGTTAGTTTTTAACTTGTAAAATATATCGATATATTAAGAGTAAAATTATCATCAAATTCATAACATTAAAGAATTAAAATTAGCAAAACATTTTAAAAAGGAAAATATCCAATTTTTGAAAATCCTAATTATATTGCTAAGTTAAATTTTTGCACGATTTCTGTATGTTTGTGTATGTAATGTATTGTATATGTGTGTTTGTGTGTATAAAAGCAAATGTATAAGAGCAAAAAGGTGAAATATACTTATAAGTAATATAATTATATTGTAATTTAATTATATTACCCATAACTATATTACAGGTAATATAATTATAGGTAATATAATTATTTGAATATTTCTTGATGAAAAATATGAAATAAAGAAAATTTAATCAATTTAATAGATATGGAATGAGCAATCAATATTGTTCAAGCTACTAGTTTAGTAATATTTACATCTTGTTTTGAGTTTTGAGGTAACATTTTAGCTACTTAGCTTTATTTAGGTATTTAAAGAACAAAGCGAGACAAGTTGACGATGCTAAAAGTTTCTATTTTTATTAATGCCAATTTTTGAGATAAATTATTTTTCATTACACACATAGTTAAAATGATCTTTGCTTGCATTGTACATAGTTAGGTATATATATATATATATATAAAATATAATGGAAAAATATTATTTTTCTCATGTATTAATGAAGATGATTTTGGCCTCGGACTCTATTTAAAAGATGAATACATCTTATCTTATAAGATATGAGATAGTACATTAGGTAATTAAATATTTTTAAGTACTCGTTTTCTTTAAAAAGTGTGTAATGAAAAGGTTATTGTATTTAAAAATCTATCTTATAGTAAATTAATATTAATCTTAACTGGTACTTTTTTTTAATTAAAAATTTTTTTCCCTAAGTTTGAGCAAATTTTATCTATAAAAATTGCGAAGTTCTAACCCAGTTTTCTGGTAGAAGGTCAAAATAGATACCACAACGTGCAGGAATGATGGTGTATTTTCTTTGTAGATTTTAATTCATGCCATGAATATCTGCCTCTTTAATTTTTTTTTCGGAAACAAATTTCAATTTCATAATAAAGATTTTTTTTTCATATCTTGCATCTGTTGCCTTTGTTGATTTAAATTTCAAGGAATATTGACATATTGAATGATGGTCACTTTAAATTCCTAAAAAGTGCATTTCAGTTTTAAAAGCAGCATAACAGACTAAAAATAAACTTGAAGGATAATTTAATACTGAGTGTTCCATTTATGTTTAGTAAGGAGCAAAAACTGTGCATTGGCATTTACATAGAATGCAATATCTCTAAATACGCCATTCTTCATATTAAATTTAATCTCATTTTATTATTGAAAATCTTAATTTTTCTATATAATTAAGCTTTATCATTGAACAATTCAGTTGAAATTTGGAGTAAAGTAATCAGACACAAATATATAAAATGTTCAAAGAGATCTGAAACATTAAATAATTTCCATCTTACTTATTCTATAAGACTGTCAGAACCACGATTGGGTGATATCCAGACATATGTCTTCCATATTCCTCTAACGCTACATAAACATTTCTTTGAAAACTTTAACAACAGCTGAAGATAAATGAAACAGCAAATAACTTTCCGTTCCGCAACAGATGTTGAGTGAATTACGGTTATAATAACAGATCATGAGTTCCCTGATGTCTTCTGTAAGACATCTGCGCTATTTCACGCCTCTTTTTCTGATCTTGTTTCCATCTGGAATGAAGCTATCTGGACATTTGCAAAAACCATTTTCGGACAATAGGAACTCTCACTTCCGAGTCAAGAATACATTTCTCGCAATAAAAGTGTCAAAGTTGATCTATTCATCCATTCGAGTGTGATATAACAGTTGCTTTGATTTCTGTCTTGGCAGACAAAAGGAACAGAAAGTGGTTATAGAACTCGTAAAACCCAGTTTTGTGATGATTTGAATTATACTGCGGCTTATTAATTTTTCTACCTTTTGTTACAGGAGAATAATTGAAGAGATTTCTTTATAGTTATTATGATCTATTTTGAATAATATTTTAATCGAAGATTAGAATAAATCTTATAGAAAATATTCATTATACTTAATTATAAGAGGACAGAAAAACCTTTTAGTGATTTTTTTAAAGTATTGTACGTAGGAGTAAAATTAATTTTTATTTTCATCGAATATTCTGTTTATATTATTATTTCTTTATTTCATATTAAATCTTTTAATTAACTATTATTACAATAATGATAAAATGTAAGATACCTTTATTTCTGCCACGCTTGTCTAAAGACATATTTTACTGAAATATTAACGTGCCTAGGATGAAATGTTATTTGAAGAAGAGGATTATCCAATTTTAAGAAGAATGAAATAATTATTGTTTATTTCTATTGCTCCTTCATCAGCCATAGACATCGTAAGCAGCATTCGATATATATGTTACCGTTAAAGTATATAATGCAGTTATTTCATAGAATACCTAGTTATTCCATGAAATAACTGATCGTGTCCGTTAAAGTGTGTAATATGTTATTAATCTGACACTTTAACTAGTTATTCTATGAAATAACTAGGTATTCTATAAATTAACTAATGAGAGAGTTAAAGTGTAAAATAAACAATTTATCTAAAATGAAATTAAACTAATGATTTACAATTAAAATGAAAAAGAAGCAATTTAATTTATACAGCGTATGAATGGTATTTATGGAAACATACCATAAAATCATTTGTTACAACAAGGATTACTAAAATGACACTTGGAATTACAAAGAACATTATTTCTAAAACAAAAACATTTTTTATTTCTAAAACAAACAAACAAAAACATAAATGCAGTAGGGGTGGAAGGTAAATGTATTTGTCGTGCGAGATCTATGATATAGATTATTTTACACTTTAACGGGCTGCAGATCGTTATTCTATGAAATAACTAGTTAAACCATTAAATACAAGAGAGTTTTACACTTTAACGGACACGATCAGTTATTTCATGAAATAACTAGGTATTCTATAAAATAACGGATTTCATACTTTAACGGTAACATATAAACCGTTTACTTGCTGATATGAATAGGGTGAACAATAATTTCACTAGCAAAGTAAGAATTTTTTTTTTTTTTTTAGTTTTCTTTTCTTTGTGGTTTGAGGCATGTTAAAACATCTGCCATTTTAATTTCTCATTTATCTATACATTATCGGGACCTCTGTTATGGTAGCGCTTCAGGAGACGGCTTGGCCTGGTGGTAAGGACTCGGCTTTGAGACCAGAGAGCTTCAGGTCCGAAACCCGTTTCGGCTGAGTATATTCGTTTGTTTTATTATCTAATTACTATCTAATAGCCATCTGTTAAAGCGCATACATATAACATTTTTGAACTTAAGAAAAATTAAAGTTTTCGTAGCATATCATATTTGTGTGTGTTCAGCTATATTATTAAATTTAAAATAGGTAGATTAGAAGCGATTTACAATCTTTTGATATCCTACAGGTACTATTGCTTCTGAATGCATAGAAGCCTACGGTGGTTACAATCATTCACTGATATAAAGCACATATAAGAACATAAATAGAGATACTTACACATATAAGCACTTCATTTTTTTCTCCGTACATCCATATACATTTTCTTGAAAACAATCGACTTTTATTTTCCCTAATTGTAACACTCATTCTATAATTTATAAACCATGGCCGATCCGTGATGACCTGATGGTTAGGTCTCGGATTCTGTTCTAGAGGGTTTTAGGTTCGAGATCCAATTCCATCGAAGAACCGTTGTATGAGCGAGTGCGCTCTACGTCATCTCCGCTCCAACAGCCATCTCCGCTGGTGCGGTGTGGAAACTTGGCGTGGGGTGTCAGCTCAGATGATGCGCAGTTTGAAATTGCAAGGTCCTCCCCAAAATAGCCCTACTGTTGCTTCGAGACGGGACGTTAATATAACTAAACTAAATGTACCGTTTCGTGTTGTCACTTAGGGAAAAGGGTGCGCCTGAGAACTAATGATAAATGCCATTTTTTTTAAAGTAATAACATACATCTATAAGAAAGTAGATAAAGCTTGCTCATTACAGATTTAAAAATATAAAAAAAGAACCGAAATTAAAGAACCGAATTAACGAAGAAGTAATGAAATTAGTTTGAATTTTGTGACAACTATATAATGTATCAATACTAAACATAAAAAAGAATCTTTTAAGAATTTGATAAAATGAGGAAGAAATATTAAGTAATTAAATTGTACCATAAACAGATAAGTATTTGGGTTTTAAAGTGATGCAGAAAAAATTTCTGAGTCATAATATCTTCTGAAGATAATTACGTAATGTATTTTTGTTAATCATAGAAGTAAGGTTAAAGAATTTCATAAAAGGAGTAATTTAATTGTATCAATAAAAGATAAATATTTGGATTTTAAAATGATGCAGAAAAAACTTATTTGCGTCAGTATCTTTTGAAGATATAGCAGAGAAGCACTAAATACTGGCAGCATTTTTAATTAGTTGAAACTTTAAATATAATTTCAAATAAAGTTTGTTCCAAAGTATATACATTCGCTCTTATTATACGTTGAGATTACCTATTGCTATTTCAATAAATCCATTAGTTTTATACTTCAGACATATAAAAGAAAAGGAATACATTTCGTTCTCTACCTTAATGATTGATTTTTTTTATAAATCAGGAATTTAATAGTATTTACATATTTATAAGAATTAAAAAAGTAATTAAATTAAAGACATTATTTATGGTGAAATTTATTGTTCTGAGTATATACCGAAAATCATTAAAAAAAAAAAAAAATCGAAACCCAAAAATTGCTTATTATAGCCCTTTTTGATATAATATTTAAATATTTAGTATTTGTATTTCTAAGACAAATTATTTAAATATCAGACTTGCAAAACATAAAAGTGCATCTTCAAAGATTTGAAGATATTTCCAAATAGCCTGCTTCGAACCATTACTCATTATATAAAGCATTGATATAAAAGGTTACTTTCCAATAACTATTCCAATGCCTAAATGCAACTGATGCGACAAAGTCTCCAGAGTAAACAACATGAAAGATACATCAATATCGCTTTAGGCGGAATCATTACGCTAAAGACTTATGGTTACTTGAGAAAAAGATACTCGCAACAATATCTTTTTTGGTATCTTGATACAGTTTCTTGGGCGTACTTGGACTTCTAGACGTCCTTATTTGTGGATATGACTTACTAAGGAATAGGGAAAGTATTCTTTTGGATAAAACATATTATTGCTTGAGAACGAAATATACAAAAAGACAAACGGAATAAAATCCAAGCTTTTAAGGTTAATGTAGTCTTTGAAGTTTATGATTAGTTAAGTAGCACTCAAGGTTTTTTTTCCTATTCAAATGAAAAAACTTAGTTTCATTTTCTGAAAAGTATATATTTGAAATTGGTTTAAAATTTAAACGACCCTTATTGTAGAAAAATAAAAAATAATTGTATTCAAATCGATTTTTCTTTTACATTTAGGAACAAGAATTCTGGAGACATATAAAATTCATACCTTTCATTCGCTTTACCTTAAATTAACTGCAGGAATTTAAATTTTTTAAAGATATCGTATTCGCGGAAACCTTATAAGGATTTTATCATTGAATTATTGTCAAAATTATAGGAAAGTGCTTTCTACCTATTTCAAACAATTACATGATAACACTTGCTATTTTTTGTATCTTCATGAGAAGTTTCTAATCTTGTTTTTCCTTATGAGCAACCAAACTACCGATCATAGGTGCTATGAAGAAGAAGAGAATAAAGAGGTAAGTAAAGTAATAGGAAAAAAGCTAAGAAAAAGTGACATATTAATCTTTTAGTACTTCAACTTGCAAGAAAAATTCTGATGATAAATCATGCATTGAAAAAGTTAATGGCACTTTGATCGTACGCGAGCTTTTTTATATTGTTAAAAGCAATGAAAATTGCCCCATCTATTAAGCATAAAAATACAGGAGTTCCAATTTGGGATAAAAATAATTCAATAAGTAATATTTGAAAAGGTTTTTAAGAGACTAGCGAATTTCTCCTGTATGTATTACCCAAACCGCCAATTTATTCAAGTACTTCAAAATTTCCTGTGTTGCAGCGACCTGTTCTGTTCGTAACCAGCCTTCATAGTGAAAAAGTACTGTTCTTCCCATTTAAATTACGTCATAATTCAATAAAATAGTTTTATGTCTTGATGAGGATAAACATTGCTTCAAAGTGAAATGAACTGTTTGAAAAATATTTTTCTGAATAATAATTTATCAATGTATGCAAAATGATTTATATTTTCTGGCAAATTATTGCAAGATCGAACATTGAATATGATTTCTTATTTGCTAATTCGATACTCTATTCCGAACTGAGATTAATAGTTTTTTGGTTATCATTTCATGATATAAACAGTCTACCGGTTTCACAAAGAAAATGTTGCAATTCTTGCAGTTAGGAGGGCAGATGATTATATTTGAGGAACAGGAAACCTTTAAGGTTGGGGAATTTAGAGAAAAAGAAAGAAATGTTGCAATGTAGAGAAAGAAATGTAGAGAAAAGAAATGCTTCAATTCTTGCAGTAAGGAGGGCAGATGATTATATTTGAGGAACAGCGAACCTTTAAAGTTGGGGTATTTAGAGAAAAAGAAAGAAATGTTGCAATGTAGAGAAAGAAATGTAGAGAAAAGAAATGTTACAATTCTTGCAGTAAGGAGGGCAGATGATTATATTTGAGGAACAGCAAACCTTTAAAGTGGGGTATTTAGAGAAAAAGAAAGAAATGTTGCAATGTAGAGAAAGAAATGTAGAGAAAAGAAATGTTACAATTCTTGCAGTAAGGAGGGCAGATGATTATATTTGAGGAACAGCGAACCTTTAAAGTTGGGGTGTTTAGAGAAAAAAATTCTAATTCTGATTCTTATCAGGCCATGTTTAATTGTTAACGGATTGCTGAATCTTGTATGTTTGAGTTTGAATCTTGATGTCTAATCTTTCTTGTATCCATGAAATCTATTTAAAGTTTTTGATATATTTGCGCACTTACTCTCTTTGCTATTTATCTCAGAAATATGAAGAAAAATAATATCAACAGAGTTTTGCAACTAAAAGACAAGTAAAATGGACATCAAGCTCATTAATTCATTAACTACAAATTAGAATTTAAAACACATTTATTCTGCATTACATTATTGAATAAATTAAAAGTTATATTTGGTACCTTAGTATTTAATTTCTATACACTATTGAATTATTTAGATATGAACAAATAAAAATGCTGCAGCTGAAATAATTGTTAAACTCTTGCGTTGAATCAGATTGAAAAAAAAAACCTGTTATAAAGAATAGAATATTTGTGCATTCTGATAATATTTTACTTTACGTACATGGCCTCATGAAAGAGTCTCAGAATGGTATTAGGTGAAATGATATTTAAAATTTTGTTTCGTTGAAATTTTTACCAGTTTAGAGGGCTTGTTTCTCTTAAAATATTTCAATTATTTTTTAAATCCTGGCGTAAAAACATTTTAAATATTATCACTCTTATCACGGTTGAAACATATGAATTTAGAGTCTATTAAAGCATAACAGATCTTGAATAATAGACTGAATTTATAAAAATAGTAAGACATATTACTAGCACTCCGACCCGCCCAAAGGCACACGGATAAAAATACTAAATGACCGGACCGCCGCAACAGCAACACTGGCGGGAACTGTGGTTGAGTCCTAAGGGTCATCACCGGTCACGGTGCAACCCTTCCCGAAGGAGGTACGTCCCGTCATCGATGGGAGGAGCCAAATACCCCCACCATTTTTGTGTACCCTCCAGGGTGGCGAGATCCAACCACCATGCCGGAAGCATCTCATCCTCATTTCGAGGTGCCCCCTCCCCGGGGGTTACCTTCAGAGGGTAATAATCTTTCAAATTTTTCAAAATCAATAAGGCAAAAACAGGTTGAAATATTGATTTCAATCAAAATAATTTATTAGAATTTATCTCAAAATTATTTCATTTTATTTATCATTGATTAAAACTTAACGATTATATCCATTTTCTTATTTAAGGCTTGATATTAAAAAATGTAAAAAAAAGATATCAGTGAGTAATATTTTGATACATTAGATATTTTTTCCCCTATTTTAACCCCATTTTGAAAGAAAAAATGAAAATTTCTCACTGCGGCAAAAATGTTTTAGTTCTCTTTACTAATTTAAGATTATTATTTGAGTTTAATTACCATTTTAGGACAAGAGCGATAATAAAAATTCGGTATGTTTAATGTCTTTTGTACTTCTGATCGAAATAGAATAATAGAAAATTGATCAGTAGATATTACAATAATAGAATGATCATTTTTTTATAACTGATATGACAAAATGAAATCATCAGCAACTAAATCAATCTTGTAAAATGTACATGTATTACTCATATACTATACTAATTATAAACCTAATGGAAATCGTTGAGGCCATATTTATTTTGGGTTGAATTTCTTACTCTCTCTCTCTCTCTCAAAAAAAATATTAATTAAATAAGAGGATGAAAGGAACCATGAGAATAAAAAATATTCATTTCTTTCTTATCCATTCTCATGTAACTCTTACTGCATTTAATAGATAATTTCATTTAAAGCTAGTTAATATCTATTAAACATAATCAGTAAGTAATAGTTACGGTTAAATGGAATAAGGATCATATTTTGTTATGCTGAGCCGAAATTGGGTAATAATTACTTAAAAACATTACTTTAACTGTTGTATACAACATGCAAAATCAGAAATTAAAGTTATATGAATTTAAAAAAAATATGTGAATAAATTTGTAGACTTAAACATAAAATATTTTGATTGCAGTTTTTTAGTCATGTTTATAAAAGGAGAGAAATCTTCAAAAAGGAAATAGAGCAGAGTTGAACATTGTTTTCATGCAAAATATACTAGAATTCTGTTCTTAGAAGAATAAATTGAAACATATTTCTAGAAAATATCAGTATCAGATTTTCTGGACCATTTTTATTTTTATTTAAAAAAAAAGTATTTTTAAATACCAGTAAGCTGTTTGGCAGATTCTTTGTATTTCTAAGAATGAGAACTTATTTTCCACCATATTAAAATTCCTTTATACTAAAGCTTCGTAAAAAAGCATAATTTATTACATCATAATATAAAATATATCTGTATTTTAAATAAAGACTACTCCATGGAAAAGCATACTTTTCTTTTTATTATATTTCTTTTTCCTTTTTTCTTTTATTTCTTTTTCTTTTATACTGCAATATTTTTTTAAAAATGCGCTTTTGTTCTAAGGATAAAAATGCTTTTATATAGGGGTAAGGGAAAAGTAAAGACCTTTCTTTTTTTCGGAAAACACACTATGTATGTTTGGAAAAAATGGAAAGAACTGCGCCAACATTCAAAACCTCGTGCATATACGATTTGGAATGAAAAATGCATTTGAATACATTTATTATGCAATTTTTAATGCATATACAATTTTTATTTATAAATGTTAAATGCATTATAATAAAACGTGATTTATTGAATTTCCCAACATATTACATATTGCAGAAATTATTGAAATGTATTAGTTGTGATAAACTATGAGTTTATTGAAGATTATTTCTACATTAAAAATCCATATATGCCACTGACATTGAAGATTATTTCTAAACAATGCATATGACGACAAGATGATTCGCTGGAATAAGTGGTTATTGAAATTTTCACTTAAATATTCGATAAAATTTAATGACCTCCTAAATAAAATATTATTTGAACGTTAAATTTTGACAGACATTAACTCGTATTATTTTAGCAACCTTACATCATTCTGATATATAACTTTGTAGCATCATTCTGTTATTAAAGGCTTAATTTTCTGTTCCCTCACCTAAAGTTTGAGCATGAAATTGAAATGATAGAGATTAAATTTAATTTAATTTAATAATTTTCTTTGCTAAACAATTTCATTAAACAATAGAATCGCTTAACATTGTAATCTTGTGCAAATAGTTTATGTTATATCTCTGAGAATTATTCGATGGAAAGTTCTTAACAAAAATTCGATGGCTATAATGAAAAAGGAATTTCTATGCTATAAGAACGTTAATGCATTTTTATACCTCCAATTATTTAATAAGAAAGAGTAGCATTTTTAAAAAGGAACGCACTAGAAAAGCTTTCTCGTAATTGTTTACTTATAGAATTCAACCGTACATTCAAGTATTAGAATAAAATTTCAAAAAAATACTAAAAGCAGAAGAAAACCCTGCTGAGCAGGGCAAAATATGCCTCATCTTCAGATTTTCGTCAATAAGAATGGGAGAAAATTCGAAGATTAAATATTTGTATCAAGAATGAAAGTGATTTTAGTTTCATGACAACAATGAAATATATTGTGGTAAAACAAAATTAAAAATATTTTTAAAATTTGTAAAAATAGACAAAAGGTTATGCAGCAAAAAAAAAGCATCACAGAAACGATAATTCTTTTTAAATTTAAAATGGTACAGAAATCAACTTTCTACAATAATTTTTTCCAAAATTATTGAATAAAACCCCAAAATTTCGTTAAATTTTTTATATAGGGGTAAGTGCTGCAGAGTGCCAACCTACATACACAAACACACAAGCATTCATCTTTATTATTAATAGAGATATGTTTCACGGTGAAAAGTTTAGTTAATCTTTAAAAACATTGCTTATTTCAAATAGCCAAATATACATTACTAAGTTCTTTTATTTATATTAAACTTACAGAAATCTGCAAAAAATACTTTTAGAAATTGTTTGAATAACTATTTAATATTGTACTTTTACTCTAGATTAAAAAAAAATTAAGTTTGCTTTTTTATCTGTAATCGGTCTTTCATTCATGTAAAGTTAAATTTAAAGTCTTATATTTGATAAAAAGTAAATCAAAATATTTTGATATTTTTTTTTAAATTTATCTGTTTATAAGTACTTAAGATTTATGACCAAACTCGATCGCAGTTTAAGTGATGGATTAATTTAAATATACAGAGGTTTCAATTACTTAAAATAGCATTTTCTCTTTTTATCAATGCAGCTTTTCTGGGAAGCTTTCCCGGGATCATCACTCTTCTTGATGAAGTCTTTAACTTTGCTTCTGACTGATTTTATCAACAACCCTAGGGGCCGCGGTGGCCTGGTGTTAAGGTTTCGTCTTCGGAACCGGTGGGTTCCAGGTTCGTGACCCGATTCCACCGAAGAACCGTCGTGTAAGGGGGTCTGTTGCACGTTAAATCCGTTATGACCAAACGTCCTCTCGCTGGAGTGGTGTGGTGTGGAGAGGGGGGTGCCAGCTCAGGTGTCGTCCTCGTCATCTGACCGCGGTTCCAAATTAGGAGGTCCGTCCCAAAATAGCCTTAGTGTTGCTTCAAACGGGACTTTAATATAACCAAACCAAATAAACAACTCTAGAATTACAATTTTTGAATGAATGAGAAAGTGAAACATTTCAGCTCTTATTACACCTAAATTTCTTGAAAATTATTAACATTTCCACCGCAATAGATTTGTAATTTGAGAATCTTTAGTTTGTTTACGAGAAACATTACTATTAGCATGGAATATTTCGTCTTTTTCCTTGTGTGTTTCTACTTTCTGTTCGATCTATTTATATTCTTCATCTTTTTCTGATGCTGTAATTTCCCCTTTCCTCTCAATTGCTGTAATAATCATGATATAAATCATAAGCATTTTTCCTGTAATAAGCATTTATAAAGTATAAAAATAACTGATCAGTTTTAAGAAATTGTTTTCATCACAGATCAGTATAACCTCAACTATCTTCTGATTTACAATCGAAATACAAATTATTCAAATCTATTAAGTTAAAATATAAAAAGTGGGCTGAATATTAGTGAAAATTTGAATTCAGTATTTTGTATGAAAGTCAACATTTCTATTTTGAAAGAAAAGAAAATATAAACGAATCTCCAAACTGAGAAAGAAGCAAAAACATTCTGAGTCACAGAGAAACTGCAAACGGCATTCATAACTTCTCAACACAGATAAGAAACTCCCTATAGCAAAGCATAAACCTGTCGAGCATTTTTTATCCGTCTCGCCAGTACGTGAATAAAATGTTTCTGTAGCGTTCACAGCCTAGACTGTTTATTCTGTCGTAATAGGGGCCCAGCCGGAAACTACGCCCCATCGACTAGTTCTCGAAATCCCTTTAGCGCCGCCCGATTACTCCTACACTGGATGTGCGCCCGGGCGAAAGGTAATCCTTGAAACTATAAAAGCACTTTCTCCTTCGATAGGTATACTCGACAGTAAGTAGGTAAGGGGCAAAGTCTTGGAATAGACCGTTGTTAAGTGTTCGCAAATCCTCTGCAGCTGACACGAGATTAGATACGATGTTTGACAGCTTTCTGAAAGAGATGAAGAGTTTCAACAAGGTTTGTGGACTGCCTTCAGACATGTTTTAAAACAAATTATTACTGGAAGGTAGATTTAGGATACTGGTAAAATATGTAGCAGTGAATAAATAAGTGTTGTTTATTTTTAAATTCTTTATTATAAGTATTAATTATTTTTTTAATTCTTTATTACTAAGTATTAGTTATTTTTTAAATTCTTTATTAATAAGTTAAACGTGAATTAGTATAATAATTACTGGAACTTTATCTGGGAAAGATGTTATAGTGAACAAATAAGCATTATCTATTTTTTAAATTCTTTATAAATAAGTATAAGTTATTTTATAAATTCTCTATTAATAAATAGTAGTTATTTTTGAAATTTTTATTGATTATTATTTATTGTTTAAATTTTTTAGTAATAAGCATGAATCATTTTCGAATTATTTATTATTATTAATTTATTAATTATAATAGAATTTTTTATTATTAATTTTAATAGAATTAATTAATAATTATTATTAGAAATTATTAATTTATATTAGAAATTTATTATTAATAATTATTCGAATTTATTATTTAAAATTATTAGAATTTATTTAGAATTATTAATTATTATTCGATTTTATTATTTAAAATTATTAATTATCATTAGATTTTATTCTTTAGAATTATTTTTTATTATTAATCTTAAAATCTGTTATTTAACACCATAAAGAAGCTAATTATTCACATAATAATACCTTTAAAATGCATGTCTCAGGGTGTATCCCATTTATACTTAAAGATCGAATTACAGAGAATTTAAAGACTCAAATTACTGGGAAATGATTTAAAAAGAATATTACTCAAAGAATAAAATTTATTACGTGGTAATTGTCTCTCAATGAGAGATCGTTTGAAAATCTAGTTTAGGGTGCCTTTCATCTGGCCAAGGATGCCAACTATGACAAGTCACCAAAGTCAAAACTCAAGATGATAGGCAAAAACTATTTCAGTTTATCTAGTCAGTAATTTTGATTATCAAGTTGGCATTGTTGTTATCTTTGGCAAAGTAAAGAGGTACCCTCAACAAGATTTCAACCGAGAGAAACTCAGCAAGTTTATGATGCCAGTTTCGTCTTGCTTTATAAATTCTTTTTGCTATTTTAAATGTATTTCCTCACTTTAACAATTGAAGAATATTTATATAATATGCACTATATATCGATTTGAATATAAAGAGGACACCCAGATAGACGAAAACAATATACTTAGCTATCTGTTTGTATATACTGCTTAATTGATTACATGAAATATTAGAGAAGTACAAAACTAGATTTTAATTTAATAGAAAACATTCTGTATATAAATATTCTTTACAATTTATTTTTCGATTCAATGTATCATATCACACGCTGTACGAATAGAATACAAAAATATATTTGCACATTTTACTGACAGAGTTCGATACATAATATTTTAAAACTTTATTACTCTATTACAGTATGTTTTAGAACCAAAATAATGATATAAAATGGTTTTTTCGAGTAATAAAAAAAGTATTATTTTTTTAAAGGGAATACTATTGGATTTAAAAAAAATAATGTTTTACCTGTGTTCTCTTTAGATAAATAAATATTCAACTAATTTTTTATTAACAATAAAAAATAAAAACAATAAATTCTGTATTCAAGTAATTTTTTTTTCTTTCAAACCAAATTTTTTAAATCTATTTCGTCGAGGTCGAGATAAAGATCATAGAGAGCTGCTTTAATAGCATCCTTACAAATCTTGAAATGCGCCGGTGAGAAAAAAAAATCAATGCAGATCTTAAAAAATTTTCAAAAATGCGCGGATTTTCTCATTAATTAAGAAATTTAATTCCAGACACTTTTTTTCTGGCTTATCGCTTCTAGACAAAAATTCAATTAGAAATAATTTTTTTCAAGGGGATTGTTTTAGTTATATAGTTAGTAATTTCGGTATTTAAAAAATCCGATAGGAGAATTATTTTCTTAAAAAGCTTTCAATGCATTCTGAATACGGACAAAAAGATAATTAGTATGCCAGTATCAGTGAATCTAAACCTGCTTTGGGATTTCTTTTATCAAATTTTAATCAAACTGAATAATACTATAGAACAATCTATATTTATGTCTAAATTTCTTCAGTAATATTTTTTTCTCAGAATGTAAAATATTTAAACTCAATATTTACTAATTAATAATGAATTCATTTGTCCTTTTTTTCATATTATTGGCATTAAATCTTAAACTCATCAGTGATGTGTAAATTGTAATTACTTGTAAATACCCTAAAGTCAAACCTTATCTGTATCAAAAATGAATAAATTATCACATTACATATTTACAAATAATCTGTAAACATTTTACACTACGTAGCTATTTAATTCAAATAACGGACCGTATTTATTTTGATAATTATTTTTTTCTCATTCTCACGCAATTTCGAAGAGGATATTTCATTGTTTAAATGTGCATAATTTCAGATGGTTACAAAAGAGAGATGATATTGAAAATTTTAATGTTGATAAATCTGTCTCAAATAAAGGAAGTAAAATAATACTAAGTGCAACTGCATTTCAATGTAGAAAGGTATAAATTGATTTTTGATATTTTTAAAAAAGATATTTCTTTTGCATAATTTTCAACAATAGATATCATTGTTACAATGGAATTCAAACCGTTTTCATCGATTCATCAAATGTTTAATCGTATGATTTTCTTCTTTTGTTAAAGTTACGGAAGAAGGATATTGCTAATTATTTGCGCATTTTATATGAGGAATCAGAAAGTGAAATTATTTTATCTTAAAATACAACGTACAATTTCAAAAAGACTACTTAGAAAATACGGCGACGAGGTGGCCTGGTGGTAAGGTCTCGGCTTGTGAACCGTAGGGTTTCAGGTTCGAGACCCGATTCCACCACGGAACCGTCATGTAAGGGGATCTGTTCCTCGTTAAATCCGTCATGCCAAACGTGCTCCCGTTGGTGTGGTGAGGAGAGGGGGGTTCCATCTCAGGTGCCGTCCTCGTCATCTGGCCGTGGTTCAAAATGACGAGGTCCGTCCCAAAATAGCACTAGTGTTGCTTTACAATGGGACGTTAATATAACTAAACTAAAAACCAAACTAATTAGAAAATAAAGGTTTTAAAGGCATCATGATGTCATGGGATTCGGTTCCGTTAGGAAAGTAACCCAATTTTCAGATTAAATACGAAGCTGTTATAATTAAGTAGAATTAATGCAAGTCAATGAAAATGTAAAGATGTCACTAGAAATTATTTTGAAAATTATAATAATTATTCATAATTAATAATTTTTAATGAAACCGTTTGAAGAAAAGCTATTGGTAAGAAACACAAATATAAAAATGTAATAGCCTAAAGTCTTCCTATATATTGTATTGTATGAAACAGATTACTTAGATATTTATTGGCATCGTGTTGTCATGGGATTCGATTCCATTAGGAAGGTTCATGTAGTACAATATATGCAAATAAGCCATTAAAATAAGACAAATTAATGTCTGTAAAAGAAAATGCAAAAACATCACTAAAAATTCGTTTGAAAATTCAAATAATTAATAACTATTCATCATTAATATTTTTTATGAAACATTTTTAAGAAATACTATTGGTGAGAAGAGCAGAAATGAAAATGGAATATCCTAAAGTCGCCCCAAATATTTTAATTTGTTCATTTTTACACCACAATAGTAATTTCATTTATTTTATAAAATTAATTTTGTGTTAAACTTCGAATTTTAAATTTAAAACTCACTTTTAATTTTAGGTATAATGGTTCATAATTAATATCAATAGTTTTTTTTTACTTATCATTCACCTTTTATCTATTCATAAATTGCATTTTTGTTCGTGTTTTTGAAAAAAGAAAATATAAACACAAAAAATGCTATCACGTTCAGTAAAGCATAACAAATCCTTCTGGCATGCAGTACAAGATTTTGATCTTTCGTATTATTTTTCATAATATAGATTACTGATCCTTAAAATTACTTTAAAGTGAATACTATTTCGGTAGTTTTTGAAGAGAAAAAAAAACAATTTTACCAAATGTTTTCACAGATAAGTATTATTATGATACTCATCGCGTAGATGGACATTGAATTTTCTTTTATCATTTACACGAAGAAGGAAAGTTCCTGAATTATGGAAAACATCCATTACAAACAGTCGTTTAACTTTTCGCTTTAAGTAAGTCATTAATGCTCGTTTTCGTATTTAATGAGAGAGTTTGAGCGGAAGTTTTTAGTTGCCCTGGAATTTCATTTTATCTGTTTACTAATGGCAACTTTTGAGTGCACTTGATATCGTTTGATTTAAATAGCGGGGTATCTTTGTAATGACGCATACAAATACTTGATCAATGTATACAGTATCGTTTCGGAGAAAAAATGAACCAAAATCAAGGGCACTTGAAAATAAAGTCAATAGTTTTTCGCCTTTAGAAAAAAATAATAATAATAAGCAACCATTTATTTCGCAAAAGTAAAGTTGTTTTATCACAAAAGTTATGCATGGATATCGTTTAGTAAATTTTTCATACTGGAGCTCAAAAGTATTTTATATTCAACAAAGAAAGCGTGAATTGCGAGGTTTCATATATTATTAGCCGCTTTTAGCGATTTGTATTTTGCTTAGAATATTGACTTTCTGGCTTTTAAATTTCTGCCTCTATTACTAATATAGGACAACAGGTGTGTGTGTCTGTTTGTTTATGCGTATTGGACGCTCTACAGGGTAGACTGTTTGATTTACAACTATCAATATAGGTGACATAAATATAGTTTGGATAGCAAACTTCGGTTCAATTGTCTTCAGTTTTATTGAGAACTGCGAAAATTTGCCATTATCACATGATAATTCCCCAAAACATTTTTGCACAACAAAAGATTTTTATTCCGTTTGAAAATTACAAAAAAAGTACTTTTAATGGTATCAGTTTAACAGTCGCACAAACTTTTTTTTGTTCAGCAATTAAAAATTTTTTCCCTCTAATTCCAAACGATAGATTATATTGTAATAAAATTTAAATCGCTTTGATTGTTGCATTAAATATTTAATCCCGATTTTTTTATCGCTGAAAGTGAAGGAAGAATGTTTAGTTTACTTAAATTAACTCCCGTTTTTTTTACAGGATCTAAAGGACTATTTTGGGATGGACCTCGCAATTTTGAGAGGCGATCAGATTACTTTACCTGAGCTGGCAACTTCCTCACCAAACTTTTGTACCACACCAGTGAGAGGACATCGAAAGAAGAAAGAATTTTTTTAATATACCTGTAGTTTACATGGCCATAACTGTCAGGAATCGTCTCCTCGAAAATGTCTTGGATGTTTCCAAATAAAGGTTAAATCTCTTTTCCGCACAAACTTTTGACCCTGACCAAAATCATAAGCGCCGTAAATTAAAAAAAAAGATTAAAAATATTGAAGACTTTTTAAGGATATGATCCATTATTTATATAAACTAGCTTTAGGAAATTAAAGGAAATATTTATCGCTTTTTTTATTGGATCTGTTATATAAGAAAAAGGGAAAAATTAGAGGAAAACTCTTATTTGATAAAAATACTTTTTTAATTCCTTTAATAGTCACAAGAAAAAACAGTTTGACTCTGGCTATTTAAAGCATAATTCTTGATTGATTACATATTCGGGCAATTAAGGATCTAGAATACTTCGAATGGAGTTGAAATTTTAAACCGGGATTAATTTTATTTGTCGAATTGATTTATAAAAATGCCAGTCACATCCTTTTAAATATAAAATAAATTATTAGGAATTTTATAAAGCAAAAATTGAATCGTACGAAAAAAAAACCATCAAAAAATTCTTAAACCCTAATGAAAATAATATATTGATAGCTAATTTACTACATGTGCAAAAAATGGCACTTTACAAAATTTTTAAAACATGAAAATTCTCGAAAATATTTTTATAGCAGACTGCTTTAAATGATATAAACGTATGCAGTTTGAACTAATATATAACTACAAATTTATATTGTACCCCCCCCCCCATGTTTTACTAATGTCAACATTCCTCAAAATTTGGTTGACATTATTGGGAATTCCTGTTTAATTATGCATTATTTTTAAATTTCTATGAAACATAAGAACAATATAATCAGACATTAATACTATTATCTTTATTGTGTAAATTTCTGAGGAATGCCATAAAGAGTTTTTTTTTAATTAAATGTTTACTTAAAAATATTTCAATTCTTTTATTTGATAAATGTATATTTCACGCTTGGAGAAACTTATGAAATTCAATTAATTCATTTTCGTTCATCACGTTGCTACCAACCTTTCCTCACCCTTAATTTTTATATCGTTCTGAATACTTTGGAATAATCTTTTCAATAACTTTTTTAAAACATATCTTATAAATATTTTTTTTTCTGTATTCTAATAATTTATAGTATTTCTAAAATAAATTGGATGGGTTCCTTCCCAGGAATGCTTTCTGTTTACATATTTATTAAATTCCCATATCATTTCCGCTGCCGTTGCCACTTGTCATCTTTGAAAAGGAAGAATTGCATAATTTCCATTCCAGCTTTCACACGCATAAAAGAGTAACCCAAAAGCAGACGATTTTTCGATGCATCTGTCTTTCTAGAAATTACTTTGTTTTTATAATATCCGGAATGGCAGCGTGTAAACAATTAAGTTAATTGGATGCCTTAGAATCAACGAAACTAATCACGAATTTTCGAATGCGCGTAACCCTTTTAATTAACCATGACTTCCGAAAGAGGTTACACGTTGTAAATGTCAAATTGAAATAAGGATTCCAAAGCGCCTTCTCTAATCTGTAGCATTGTAAGTTATTCTAGCGAGACAATATTCTAGCTCAAAATGACAGGTTGTTATTGAATTTTCAAAATTAAATTCCGGAAGTTCTTATTTAATCGAAAGGTTTTGAAGATTTTATGTTTAAAAGATGATTAATATGGAATTTACGAAAAATTTAGCGAAATAGTAGACTGTATTAGTGAAATGAGTAGCTTTTTGATAAAAGGACACTTTTTTTTGTAATCTGAATTTGTGTCATACTATCTCACATTAAATGTCTAACAATTATGTTGTATCAATAGTAGATGTTATGTATAGTAGACAAATTGGTTTAAAATTAAAATTGTGAAAGGTATTTTGGTAATTGAATTTATTTAACCATTTGAAAACGAGTATAAAGGTTGGATATTTTGTCATCGCAGTTTATCTCTATATGCGATATGATCTACATGATGATAAATAATCGAACACAAGGAACTCATGTGGATGAGTTTAAAATTAAAAAATACATAAAAGATTTCCGCTAGCCAATCAGATTCCTTGATTATATTAACACATATAATAATAATAATAATAATAATATATTTTTAATGCACATGAGCAGATTTGCTTAAAAAAATCAGCGGGAGTGGTTTGTCTAAAACTTTCTCGATTACTCTCTAATACATTTGTCATGCCAGAGAACGCCTTACCTGGCATTGGCGTACAATAGTAATAAAGTATTAACTTTTTGAATGAATTCAGCATTTTTGCTGAAATTATCGTGGCATCCTTAGTGAATTATTTGGCGATTAACCTTTAGCAGGTTTAATAGCATCCAAAATTCGAATTTGTATATTAGACGCGTTTTTCTCAGCCGATTGAAACAAAAATTTTCATACCATATTTGATATATTTAAGTAATTGCGTAGGCCGGGATAGCCTGGTTGGTAGAGCGTCCCTTAGGTTGCGAGTTCGAACCCCGCCGCCCGAAGATTCCCCGCTTGCTTGGTGGCAGACGCGCGTATAATTCTGTCGTGGTCACAAAGTCCTCCATGTCGAGAGTAATACCACTGGGGGTACTGGATCAGGGGTGATCGTTCTCTGATTCAGGTCTAAATTACGATCTGTGGATGAGTAAATGAAATGCGTGCATGAAGTCCGCCCCGTAAAAAGGGTTGAGACGTGTGTGTACTATAGAAGCTATAGAAACAAGAGGCGCTCCCCCTCAGGCTTAAATCGGCTGTCTTCGAACAGCGGGCTTGTCCATGGCAAGTACCATAAGAAACAACAACAACAAGTCATTGCGTTTTCGAATTATCGCTTTAACTTATTTCTGAAAGTGCAGACCAACAGGCAGAATTGAATTTGGCTCAAAATTTCCCAGTTGTCCATGCTATAGATAAATCCGTGTACCGAATTTTATTTATCGAGCTCTCTTCACTTTCTAACTTCCGTGTTAACTTATATTCAAACAGTCGGATAGGGAGAATTCCTCTGAACTGATTTTACTCAAAATTTGTTAAAAATCTGCAAATTTGGTGCAAAGACCGTGTGTCAAATTTCAACCGTCTAGCTCAAATTTATTTGAGCTAGACGGTTGAAATTTATCACAGGCAAACGAACATTTTCCCAAAATACGTTTTTTTGTTTTTTTTGTTTTTGTTTTTTTTTTAATATTTAAAGAGGAGTAAAGCGTAGACATTTGTCAATATCTCGAGTTCGAATTTTTTTTTTTTTTTTTTTTTTTTTTTGGCGATTACTATACTTTCTCTATACTACGTATGGGAGAAAGTAAAATTTCAATTTCAGCAGTGCTGGGTTATGTGGAAATATTGTAATGCTCATTCATGAAGATAATTTATTTTTTAAACTAATATAGTGTCCTATTCCTTGATATAAAAAGTAATTTAACGTTCTTAATAAATATTGCATACTGTTTAGGATATAAATTTTTATTTCAATGGATATAAAAGAATAAATAATGTTTCTGATGCTTTAGCATGTACAAGAAAATTTTGGTTTTTAAATTACTTATTATATTGATTAATTCATTATAAAATTTAATATCGAAAATTCTGTAATTATAAGTATGAGCCAGATACGTAATTGCATTCGAAAGGTTTTGATGTAAGGATTATGAAAGTAAAAAATGAGTCCAGATCTCAATGTGGACTTAATGTGATTTTAATAGGATTATTCGCTTGCTTAAAATGACTTGCTTTAAGTTTTTACTATGTTAGAAAAATGTAAAATGGAACGAGAATTATTTTTTATCAGCCAACCGTTTTCTAAACAAGTTTTGCCTTTGGACTACAGGTTTACTATTATGAAAAGAGAAAAGGCAGAATCCTAAAATTAAGATAAAGTACATTGCTACAATTTAAATTATTTTTACTAGATATCAGTAGAAGTTTATTTTCGTCAAGCCTAGAGCTAATCAAAACCAATGGCAAGCATAAACCAAAATTATACTTACTTCATGTCGTTGTTTCTCCATATTTCAGACTTATGAAAGTATACATTAATGCTTCCAGTTCTAACTTTTGGATGCAAATGAATATTTAATCCACGACATTTTCTAAATGAGCGTACTAAGTAAGACAATTTTTTTTTAAGCTAAATGCGTCCGTAATTGGAAAAAGTGGTTAAAACCTGGCACAAGCAAAAACGTATTTTATTTCACTGTCATATTAAATGGTCTCAACCACAATATTTTATTTTTTCTCCGAATATCACAGTTTATTGGCCTGAAATAAAAATCGTCTGCGTTTGCCTGGTTGTATAAAAAGCATGTTAAGAGAAAATAAATGTTTTATTAACAGGAGTGCAAGCGATATTACTTATCCAAATTGAAAGAATTTAGGAGCTTAATTTATTTTCATGATGAATCTCTTTAACAAGTCTTATTAAATTTTTAATACGAGATGTTTTCACTTCTATTGTTTCGAAATTCTTGTATTTAATATAATAATCAGCAATTAATTAAATCTAGAAATACAGAAAAGTAATCATGAATTTTTTTTAAAAAAATGGCAACATATATGATGTTGAGATACGTTTTGTCATTCATCCCCAAATATGTTACTGCATTCACATTTTTTTGGTAACAATTTGTAATTTTTTGAAATATTAATATAAAAAAAGTAAAATGAATCCTACAGAAAATATGTTCTCTGCTTTTTTATGAAATTTTTTTTACTTGGTTTGATTTTTGAACATAAGTTATGAAAAGATCTAGAAGACATAGACTGAAATTATTCATCTTATGAGAAAAAATTTGATTATAATTATTTTAATTAGATATAATTAAAGTAAATTTAGATTAGATTTAATTCATTTTATCTAATTCACAAAAAAAAGAAGATAAAACGCTGCTGTTTGTACAGAAAGGATAGACCTAAATCAGTATTTTGATATCGAAATCAGTATTTATTTTTATTTAAGTTTATAATGTTTTTCACAGAATTGAAAAATAATAAATCTCATATTCTATCATTTCTCTGATGTTCTACTTTAGAAAATGGTTCTTAATAATGTAAGAAACGTGGTTTTTTGTCTGCCTAATAAGCTCCTGAATATGAGATAATATGCATTGGATATTTATTAACCACTTCTCTGACCAAGGAATGATTAAGATTCTTGGAGATATCGGTATGATATTTTTGGGGAAAGTGTCGTTTAAAGTTATGAAGCATATGTATTTATACATATGCTGTCTATTTGTCCCTTATCTAGATATTTAAAATAACTGGCAAAACCAAAGCTCTCCAACCTCAAAACTGGACAAGTAACTCCAATTTTTATTTCACATGAAAGATCACGATCTCTAGATAAGTGAATTCTTTCACAAGATTTGTCATGTGTAAAGATATATCTTGACAGCCTGATAAAAAATAAAATGTCATCAGAAAACGTGAAATAGCAATGTTAACTGGACTTTAATAGGTGCTTAACAAAAAGAAAGTGAAAAAAAAAAAACTTACTGCCACCTTACTTTAAAAAGTTTTAAAAATCTTCATTTCAAGACCCTCTTTCTGATGGAATCCCCTGGTGAACTTAGACAATAAATGACTTCTTAGACCATGTCTTATATAAAATATCACCCAATGCAAAACTATTTAATGAATTTAAAATGCAAACTCTGCTATCAACGAATCTAGATTTTACAACAAAATAACATAAATTTATTTGTATTATTACTGTGAAATTGTATTTTTCTAGGTGCATACGCTTGCGAATAATTAATTTTTGAATTTTTTTTTTATTCATCTAAAGTATTCAGAGTTTGACAATTTCTTAAAATTATTTTTGCAACGTGAGTATTATAATAATTTCATTATTAATTTGTATTTTTTTATTTTTAAACTTTTTTACGAGAACACTGTTTTTTTCTAAGTCCAAGAACTATTTGTTCCAATTAAAAACCCAGTAGGGTATCTGTGATTCTTTTTTTGATAAAAAGCTTGTAATTTTGTAAAATTATGATTTCTAAATAAATCATCCAACAATGGACATTTTCTGATATGTTATTTGTTACACATAAATGCATTAACTTTTTGTAATATAATTTAGGGCAAATCAGTCATTGTTCTTATAAAATGTTGAATAAAATTAAGATTTTAAACACAACAAAGTTTTTCATTCTCTGAATTTTTCTACAATTTTTCTCAATGAATAAAAATAAATGTTTTCATATTTTTATTTATTTTGATTTGTTTTGCTTATAAAAGATGCTTAAAAATCACCGATTTTTCATTCGCTTTTTGATTTGCTTTAGTTTTGAAATCTGATATTTTTTGCATTATTGATGAAAATATAAAATTTTAATACTGAAATGAATTATATTGACACAAAATGCAATGAATTATACATGACATTTTTTAATTAATTGTGTATATATATATATATATATATATATATATATATATATATATATATATATATATATATATATATATATATATATATATATATATATATATAATATACAGAGAGAGAGAGAGAGTAATTTTGTTTATATTTTAACTGGCTCGGAACATGTTGTTAGAAATGTAAATATCTCGGACGAATTCGTAAATGACCCATGTAGCTCAAAGGGGGTGGAAGTGGTAGTGGATTCAAACTTTCATTTCGCTATAACTTTCTTAATATTGAAAACAGAAAAATAAATCCAATCAACCAAATTATGCCTTATTAAGACGAGCAACTTTTTAGCATTTAACGATTTTCGAATTTTCGATAGCTGCAATATCTTAGAAGTTAGAGGCTAGAAAGGGATTTTCACGGGCTAATTTTGACTGTTCCTAACATCAACAGTTTATGTTATCAGATAGTAACTCAGATGTAAAAGAATTTATCTTTACCTTTCAGCTTGCAAAGAGAAATGTTTAAAGAATTGTTTAGAGCCCAAATAAATAAACAAAAAATTACATTTAAACTGGAAGATTTGTCTGCATCCAACTATTAGAAAACTGATAGATTTAACAAAAGATCCGGTACAGTTTAGCCAAAAATGACTTTCTTGAGCCATAAAATGACTAAAATCGAATCAATACTATCAACCGATTCACCGGTTTATTACCAAGGGTTTTCTATGGCGTCACATTTAAAGATAAATAGTAAATCAAAGACTGAAATATAGAAAATAATTGAAATAAAAAAAATCGACATTTTGTATAATTTGTTTCTAATAAAAGCAGAATAAATTTATTTAACCCTGAAATGCTTTCTTTTTGGAACAATTGCAAACATTTGCCGTTTTCTCTCTTAAATACTCATTGACATTAGAAATAAAATATTTACTTCTATATATGCATCAAGAAAAAGATTGGTAATGTATACTGATCATACATCATAGGAAATAAATTAATTTTAGATGATGTAACATATAACAGCAACCCTTCAGATTTAGCCATTCTAAGGGATCCTATTCAAATTACAGGACTCAGAAAGCACGAAACAAGCTCAGAATATTATCTAACATGCTGTCTACGTGGTTCAGGAACATGAAATTAATTTTATTTCTGCCCTAAACACATAAATCTCAATATCAATTTTTGATTTGACGTGCCACAAGTGAACATATTATGGGAGCTCTAATGTACGTAATTTATTATTTAATATTGCACTTTAATGCAATCAGTTTTATCATCACTTAAATCAATCAGTTTTCGATATAAAAGTTATCAGTTATATCAGATTTATTTTTTGTTTCACAATTCCTTGAAATTTTATTTTTCTTGTATGAAAATGAATTTTTGAGTCACATAATTATTTACTTATCAATTTTAAATTTGAATTAAACTAGTTCCTTTTAGAGTTCATGTACTCAACTGAAATGATGGCATCATCCAATAGAATGATGTCGTGTCCGCATTACCACGGAAAGGAGGTGCAGTAGCTTCTGAGGGTAAAGACTCTTGAGCTCCCGAGGGCAGAAGTCTGACATCGAGCTTATACGAAGATGACACTCACACATTCGTTTTCACAACCCCTTTTTACAGGGGGGAGGGGGGCTCTTTCACACACCTCACAGATAGAACAACAACCATGCCCGAACCAGGACTTGAACTCGGTACGCCCAGATCAAGGTAGAGACGCGCTACCCCTAGGCCAGGACTCCGGCAGCCAAAATAATCCATCAGCATTGTATAGGTCATTGTCAAGCTGAAATACTGTCGCTAAATATTGGTGACAGCTTATTATAAATAGGAGTCAAACATGTAAATAAAAGTTTTGAAATCAGACCGTAGTGTTTTAGCGCTGATAACGAGATAATGAAAAAGAACATATCTCAAGTAAAAAACCCACCGGATACAAAGCATATTTATTATTAAACTTCCCCTTTTTGAATAGTGCTCTTTCAGAAAACTCTTCTTTTAACTTCTTGACATCTAAACCTTTCGTGGTTTATGGTAGAGTTTTATCACTTTTTTGTATCGACCCATCTGATGCAACAATTTCCCCTGGCAATGCGAATGACTTACTATTTTATCATCACCACAAAAATGCGAGAAATCGACATTAACTTCATCTCGAATAGTTTACTCTACAAAAGACTGATGGATCATAAAAAAAGATAAAAACATACTACAGCTATTAACAATAGTAAAAAAAAGAAAAGAAAAGAAACAGTGATAGTTTATGCACAATCGCCTCAACTTGATAGCTGCGAAAAAAAGCCAACAATTTATCGGTTATATCGAGGGACAAAAAAAACATATTTCTTCAGGGAAACTTGGAGAATTTCTTTGCAACTTTTAATTTTGTTGGGAATTGGTTTATACTGAACAGCAATGAAAGAGATGCAACAGTTTCTTTCGTTGTACAGTGATGTGTATTTTGGGATTTTAAGTATTTATTGGAAGGGAATTGAAAAGAAATCTTGATTCCCTAGAGTTTGAGCTTTTGCGGAAATTCTTTTATAACTTATTGCATTTTACCTGTGATGTATTACGTGTATAGATTTGAAACTATGTCATTTTAGAAGGCTTTTCTTCGATTTGATGTTTTAACGGTTTCGAGCAAAATTAGTTGCACTATGATTCGAGCTAATCTTTTACAAATCTCTGCAGATCCGAATTCTGTAGAGATTTGGTCGATTTTAAGGAATAGGAATTTTTCTTTGATTTAAAGATTATTTCAGTCAGTGAGAGTGAAAACAATTCTTTTTATAAAATTTTATTTAACTCAGTTTGCTTTATGATTGTGGCGATAGAATTTTGACATCAATTCTTCATACACGTTAGTGAATGCAGAAATTTTAAAATGCTTTATAGTTAAGAATTCAGGTTGTAGTTATTATTTTGCATACTATTTTGATATTTAAATATCGTAATTAATAGTTGATAGATAAATAATGTTTTTAGGTTTTATAGCGTGGCAGAATTCGGCAGCAGATTTGAAAAAAGTTCATGATTTCAGAATATAGCAGACGCCTATGGCAGAAGAAACTTTGTGCGGCACAATAAACAGTCCTGTATTAAATTTCAAACACAATTTTTAATTTTCAATGATATTTTTAAATTTTTGCCTTTTTTGTATTTAGAAAAAAATGTATAAATACCTGGTACTACACTGATAACTTTTTCAAAAATTAATGGTTTAGTAAAATAAAAATACATAGGAAGATAAAAAATAAAATTATTTTATTAAATTTTTAATTAAAAAATGAATTTGTTTATCATTTTAGAACAAGAGAATTAATGACAATAGTCCAAATCCAAGGAAATAATCTCTCAAGTTGACACTCAATTTTATTAGTAATATGTGCTGTAATATAAGTAATAGAATTAATTTAAGTTAATTAATAATAAATTAATAATTAATTATAATTATAATTATAAATATAATTAATTTAAAATTATAATTATAATATAATTATAAATTATTATATTAATTAATTATAAATATATAATTATTAACTATTGTACTAATCAATTATAATAATATTTATTTATAATTATAATAAATTAATTAATAATAAATAATAATAATAATTAATATAAGTTAGAGAAATGTATCCGATTGTGTTGTGTATCCAAAACTAAAAAAAATTACATCTTTATAATAATATTGCAGCAAAAGCTTTTAACTATCTACTGAAAATTTTGGTTATGAATTATTCCTTATTTATTCATTTGCTTTATTATTAGTCTTTCGGCAGTTACAAATTATTTTCTTGTGGTTACAGCTGCTCTGTTACTTTGGCGAGAAAAATATTTATATGACGATAATCAACAATTAAATATTGATGTTCTATTAGGAAAGCCAAGTCAATTGAATTTCGTAAGCAATCTGATGGTTCGTGTGCGTAATTTAATCTAACAAATAAAAATTAAAAAATTATGTACATTAAAGCAGTCTTCAAGTTAGTTTTTCATTTGTTAAGAGATTTGACCTCAAGATGGCAGCGTTGTATACTTTTGTTTAGTCAGTATTTTTGTACAAATTTTAAAGAAACAAATTTCAAGAAGAATAAGCAGATTTTTTTTTTGTATGAGCAGATATCAAAACTTCAAAGATTGATTTTAAATTGATAATAAATATTTATAAATTTTTATTTAATGATAGATATTAAATATTCATGCTTCAATTTTATTCTTTTTGAGAAGAAAAACTTTTCTAAGAATTATACTTGACATATTATATTTTAACAAAAATAAAATTCTTTTCTTATAGTTTAAAATTTTAACATTTGGAAAGTAACACTGGCAAAGCACAGTGAAAAATTCTTCACCTTGAAAAAAATATGCTTTCCTAATGAATTTTGCATGGATTATTGATATTCAAGAAGAAAAAAAAGAAATAAAACATTATACATGAAAACCATATCAATAGTTTACAATATGCAGTTCCCAATGGATGATGGCGTCTGAACGAAATGAAATTTGTATTTTGGAAATTCAAAAAAGAAAAAAAAAAATGACTAAAAATCATTTTTAAGGTTTACAGAATATTTAAATAAATTAAAAGTTACAAAAATTATTAGAATAATAATAATAACAAAAACTGTTATCATTATTATTCTAATGATAATTCTAATAATAATAATAATATCCCAGTAGCATTCTGCTACTAGGATATCTCAATTTTTATTGCTCTTTCAAATCTACTGCAAAACTTAATTATCAAAAAAGATAAATAAATTTTGTTTCGTTTAGATTAAAAAAAGGATCAAATAATTTTTTCTTAAAACAATAGAAAAATTATTTTTATCAGGTCAAAAATTTCACAAACAGAAATAAAAAATTGAATTATTTGTAGAAGAAATAAAAATAGTTATAAAAGATAAAAATAATAGAAATTAAAGATATAAAAATAATTTAAGTAGAAAGAAAAATATGTGATTCACAAACAATAGATTTATGTTATTTGAATAAAACCAAATTAAAACCCTAAGTGATATTTTTTATTTTCATGTTTGAATTTTTAACTAAATATTTTTCTACGTTATTCATCTGTTTACATACCCGTGGGAAAATATACCGAAAGAAAATGCTAAATGTTGTTTCAGTTTCAGAAAAACTTCTCGAATACAAAGCTTGTAAAAGAAAATATTGGAAACGGTAATGAAAAAAAACAACTTATTGTTAGATTTAAGAATTTTTAATATGCAATTTTTACAGTAAAACAAAACATCGTAATGGAATTTTCGCTCGAATCAGTAAATGGAAATGATAGCAGTTTAGAATACGTATTTGTCATTTAACTTTCTTCGCATGAAAAGAACAGGGCCGGCGTCCTTACATAGGGGTAGCACATCTTCCCCTTGATCTGGGCGTCCCGGGTTCGAATCCCGGTTCGGGCATGGTTGTTCTTCAACTGTGTTCTATCTGCAAGGGGCGTGAATGTGCCCCCATGTAAAAAGGGGTTGTGCAAGCGAATGTGTGAGTTTCATCCTCATATGAGCTAGAAGTCAGATTTCTGCCCTCTGGTGCTTAGGGGTCTTTACCCTCAGAAGCTACTTTAACCCCTTTCCGTGGTAACGCGGACACAACATCATCATGAGAAGAACACAAAGACAGAGTATTGTGATTTTCCAAAAACTCAAGATTTTGAAGAATCTTCAAATTTCGGAACTCCCTGAATCTGAAAATCATATTTATGGAATTGTGCATGCTCCCCTCCCCCCCCCCCAAGTGTACTTGTAGTGGGATAGGCACGGTATTTCCTGACAATCTCTTGGGATATGAAAACACCGTCACCAAGCCATGAATAAGAATGGCTGAAAAGAGTCGCCAGCAACTATCTCTCCAGGCAAAAAAACCATAGGATAATCAAAATTTATCAGTGAAAATAGAGATCTATTCTTGCCTCCCTAGCTCTCGACATCAAGTGTCACACTCACAAAGACTAAGGGGAAAAACAAGCACTACAATCTCTTATCATACATTTGCAATCATATATTTTAATCAAAAAGAGCTTGTTATCATTAACTAAATTATTTTCCATTTGATTTTTATAACTGCATCTTCATCTACTATGCCATGTTAATAAGTGAACTCAGAATTCATGTACATTTTCACGCATTTTATCTTTCTGCATATTATTATTCCAAATGATTTTTCAAAGTTGAAAATCTTTGTAAAAGGTTACATCTCAATATCATTTCTTATATACCTGTACATGGTTATTTTTGTTTTGTTTTCTACTGTAAATATTTTGGTATTTAAATAAAATTCCCGTAACATGCCCACCAAACCGTTCAGTGACCAGAATGGGTACGGATACCGGGTTATGAGATGGCGTTCTGTTCTGCATGTCTGTCTCTCTTTAAATTCAACTCAAAAATGCTTTTAGCTATACGGATGGAATTTGGCTTATGGTATGTAGCAAATTGTGATGAGCAAGGATAGAACCTGGGACCTTGTGGTTCGCCGTCCAGTAACATGACCACGATACAAAAGCAAATGCTCGGGTAGCATAGCTGTTAACTGGCTTTTTGAGCTATTCACTACAGACTCTCTCTCCAGTGAGTCGAACGAAATGGCTGTTGAGTGGTGATGTATAATAGCTGTTGATTCTAATGCGCCTGTACCCATTCTGAGTAGCGCCAAGCGTTATGTCGAGCGTGTGTGGGTGAGTGGTTGCTGATGCTGTTGCGTCAAGTGAGTCTGACGACTGTGTGTTGCTGTGGGTAGATGTAGTGAATAGCTTATAAGCCAGTTAACAGCTGCCAAAGTAATTGCTATTGTATTGTGGTTATGTTACTGGGCTGCGAACCGCAAGGTCTCAGGTTCTATCCTCGTGTTTCGCAAGTCTGCCACAGGTCTTTACACCGAAGTTTTAGAGACTTCATATTATTGTCTATCTCTCTTATATTCAGAGTATGTTTTCTTCTTAAATAACTGGCAATGTTAGAATTTTGCTTATATGTATCATCGCATTATACTTTCGCTGTTGTGTGAATAACTGACTATCCTATCCACATAAAGAACGATTATCTTCATTGGCTTCCAAACTTTCACCTATTTTTTATTAATTAATTTCTTTTCTCTAATTTTATTCTTTTATTTACATTTGCCTCGTTTCTTTCATTCATGCTTTTAGACTTAATATCATTTCCACCATCATGACTGATTATTTATAAACATGAAATATTAATGTATATGGCACAGAAATCTCTCTTAATAGTTATTATCGAATGGCAACTGTCAAATGCAAACAAACCATTCTATGAATTTCAGACTGCTTCATAGAATGTTTTTGAAGCTCCATTGAATTAAGATCTTCAAATAGAGCTGCAAAATATTATTCGAAACGCTTCAGGAGAAAGTTCGGCGTAAAATCTATTCAGTCAAAAGAAAACAAAATATAAAAGAAATCATGAAATAGGTTTTAAACAGAAAGATTAACTGAGCTCAAAAGTAGGCTTAACCGTCGCTAGAAGAATAATCGCTATGACTTGCCAACGGAAATTGATGTTCATATCTTTTAATACAACTATTATACTAATCGTTTTTATTATGTTAGGAAATCAAAAAGTACCTTTCTAATGATATCAACACCATTTTTTTTTTAATTTCTCCCTTAATTTTATAATATTTTTTTATTGAAATTGTTATACTGCCCCTAACAGTATTTTGAAATGTTATGCAAACTCATCCATTAAAACAATCAATCGCGAGATATTACCGATTATTAATTCAATAATAGGATTTTAATTTCAGTTTTCATTTGATAATAAATATGCTTTTTAACTTGCAGTAAACTAATTATATAGAATTCCTGTTTTTCAGTCATATCAAATTACAAAGTGATTTTTTAAAAAATCATTTAACAGCATTCCATATGAATTATTTAACAGCATGACAGGCAATAATTTGGGGGAACAGATTGGTCCCCAAAGACGGCTAGTTTATCTTAAATCTCTATTTAGAGACTTTCTGGGAACCTATTCATTTGTTTTGCATCTCATTTTAAGAGAAACTAAAAGTCTGTCTTAGTATAATCAAAACACGAAACTAGAACCAATAAACTCCCAACAAACCAAAAACATAAAAAAAAAAACCATGCAAAATATTCTCTATAGGCTTATTGAAAAATGTATTGTAGAAAGAATGATTGCGTAGAGGAACTCATCACATTTAGCATCGCCACCACAGACAACAACAGCTACAACAAAAATAACATGTAGGTAGTTATTCACCTCAGCTACAATTCGACTGACTCATAGAAAACCCGATTTATCACCAGATTGTCTCTGGGGACTAAAAGACAAATTTCTTTTGAACTGATCCGCAGTTCTTCCAACTTTCAATTTCGTGGGGCACAGTGCTCCGTTCTTAGTGAAAGAATACAACAAAGTTTCTTCCGAAGCATAGTGGATTGCATTGCGGGGTTTTTAAGTATTTATTCAATGGCGATCGGATAGAAGAGCTGGCTCCCTGGTGGCCGAGTTTTCGCGGAAATCCTTTTAAAATTTATTTCCTTTAGGTACCTGGGATGTACTTTGAGAAGGGATTGGAAACCATCTTATTTTAAGGAACGTTTTTATTTACGAGTTTTAAATGGTTTTGATGGAAATTAGTTTTTAGATCTGAATACTGTACGTAGATGGAATATATAGTTTTATAATTTCGAAGGGTTTTTTTTGTATGATAAATCAGTTTTTACCATAATTAGTTCAGAATGAAAAAAAAATCATATTGAAAATAATTTGAAAGTAACTTCCATATTAGTTTTTTTATTATTTTAAACATTATCAATTGAAAATGATTTAGGAACATAAATTCTATACATTTCAGTAATAATTTTACGATAAGAATCATGACCAAGAAATGAAAATTATCAGAACAATGTTCAAATGTTCAATTCATAGCTTGTTGACATGTGTCATTTAAAAAGAAGAATAAATTCAAATGTGGTAGACATTATTGCTAATTGCAAATAATAAGCTGCAGCAGGAAATTATTGTCACAAAACATAAGTTTGCTATTTTAAATGCTTTATCGAAATTTATACTTTCGCGTATAGTAGTATAGAGAAAGTATAGTATTCGTCAAAACATTCGAACTCGAGATTTTGATGAATATCCACATTTTAGATTTCCCTGAGTTCGAAAAATACAATTTTGGGAAATGTTTGTTTAGCTGACTGTGACAAAGATATCTCAAAACCCCTTCCAGCTAGATAGATGAAATTTTGTATATGGACTGTTCACCAAATTGCTAGATTTCTATCAAATTTTGAGCAAAATCCATTCAAAGGAAGTCCGTCTGTCTGGTTGTTCCAATAAAATACAATTTTTCACACACATTTAAGATGGATACAATTTTTCACACACATTTAAGATGGATACAATTCTTCGCACACTTTTAAGATGGATACAATTCTTCACACACATTTAAGAAGGATACAATTCTTCACACATATTTAAGATGGATACAATTCTTCACACACATTTAAGATGGATACAATTCTTCGCACACATTTAAGACGGATACAATTCTTCACACACATTTAAGAAGGATACAATTCTTCACACATATTTAAGATGGATACAATTCTTCACACACATTTAAGATGGATACAGTTTTTCACACACATTTAAGATGGATACAATTCTTCATACACATTTAAGATGCATACAATTCTTCACACACATTTAAGATGGATACAATTCCTCACATACATTTAAGATGGATACAATTCTTCGCACACATTTAAGATGGATACAATTCTTCACACACATTTAAGAAGGATACAATTCTTCACACATATTTAAGATGGATACAATTCTTCACACACATTTAAGATGGATACAGTTTTTCACACACATTTAAGATGGATACAATTCTTCATACACATTTAAGATGCATACAATTCTTCACACACATTTAAGATGGATACAATTCCTCACATACATTTAAGATGGATACAATTCTTCGCACACATTTAAGATGGATACAATTCTTCACACACATTTAAGAAGGATACAATTCTTCACACATATTTAAGATGGATACAATTCTTCACACACATTTAAGATGGATACAGTTTTTCACACACATTTAAGATGGATACAATTCTTCATACACATTTAAGATGCATACAATTCTTCACACACATTTAAGATGGATACAATTCCTCACATACATTTAAGATGGATACAATTCTTCGCACACATTTAAGATGGATACAATTCTTCATACACATTTAAGATGGATACAATTCTTTACACACATTTAACATTTACAGTGTAGACAATATCAAATTTTGAGCTAAATCAAATTTGATGTTGTTTATCTGACGGTTTGTACTTTCAGAAACATATAGACGCAATAACGCAATGAGTTAAATATTTTAAATCTGGTATGGGATTTTGTAATTACAAATGCAGCTTTTTAAGAAACGTTTGTTTCACTCTATTGATAAAAACACATTTAAATTTTACATTCAATTTTCGGATGTTATTAACCGCCTGCCAGGGATTAATCGCCAAATAATTCGCCAAGGATGGCACGATAGATTTATTAAAAATGATAAATTTTCACCAAAGTTTAAGTTTTTGTAACAACTGTAAGCCAATGCCATGTGAGGCGTTTTTCTGGTATAAAACCATTATTAGAGAGTATGCAAGAAAGTTTTGGGAAGACCACCCCTGCACGTTTTAAAAATATGAAAATATAATCTGTAACCCATAGTTTTTAGTAAAAATAACATAGTATCTTTGAAAATTTCCAGTTTTATAACTTTTTTTTCTACTTATCTTCATCTTAGGTAAAAAATAAAATGAGTAAAATTATTTTTGATTATCCTTAACAGGCATTTTCTCTCCCCTCCCCCCCAAAAAAATCCGAAAATCGAAAAGATTGAATTGTGAAAAGTTTTATGTTCTTTCTTAGTAACATCTTTTGATAAGCTCAGAAATTTCAATCTGTATTTTCCATCAATAAATAAAATATTTTAAAACTGAAATTTTCAATTTATTTCAAAATTTTTTGCTTTCACAGCAAACGTTTCTCCTTGTGCCATGTCAGAACAGTTTATTTTTCCAAAATGGAACGGATTTGACGTACGTCAACAAAGTTTACTTACTTTTTCGTTTCCTTTTCCCTTTACATCGAAAGACTTTACTAGACTATCCGATGCCAGTATACGACTAAAAGCTTTCTCGCATGGGAATGGTAAATAAAATTCTGTGTAAGTAACTTACTGGAATAAAATGTCTCTATATAAATTACATTTCAACGAGTCAGTCTATCTGTTTACTTCGAATATTTCAATACTTGGTAGGCCGTCTATTCATTCACTATTCATCTTATTCGTTTCAATGTACTATTAGGCTTAAAATGCTCCCCTACTTAGTTTATTAATTTATTTTTATTTTATTTAGGTGTTTATTCAATATTTCCTATGAAATAATGAGACTGTGTAACCTATACATTTGCTCCAGGAAAACATGGATTGATGCAAAGGTATAAATGTGGTTTTCAGGAACCACCTCCACCTCTATTATTTTCGCCATTGTACTTCTTTGGAACTTGAAAATAGTTGACCTTCCGCGAAATTTTTCTTAAAAACGTTATGTAAGTCCTTATACTAGTTGTAGATAAACCAGAATGTGATGCCTTAATGCATTTTGTAGTAATTCATACATTGGAACATAATTTTATTTTAAATACCAATATCTTTTGTAATAAAGGTCTATTTTCTAATTGAATGTTATCTAATTTTGAGATTTAACTTTCTACCCTCAGTTTAAATTCCTCGAATAAAACTTTGATGTAATGCTTTCTAGGAAAAATCACTTAATTCAGTTCTTTTTGAAAACTTTACGCTAATTAAAATCGGTATTTCTCCTTAATGAATAATGTACAGATTACGTAACATGAAAGGAAATATTCGATCCCCTGAATAGTTTTCTCTTTCTGCTTATAGAGGGAGGTATCACAATAAAGATTTGGCGTCTCTGGTAGCTGGCGAGAGCAGCACTAAGTAGCTTAGAAGCCGAATACGTCATTTATCAGAGAAGTAGCAGGGTATAAGCTTTTGCGAACTGTCAAGTAATCTGTATTAGATTACAGAAAGAATCACAATATGCTATTCACTTGTTCTACTGAAAGTATTATTATTTATTTATGCTTGGAAAATATTTCAAAAGCAGCTTAACTTCTTAATAACCATGCCCATGAGTCTCATGTTTCGAAGTAAAATTTCTCAAACTTGAAACTAAAATTAAAACGTTCAAAAGCGCTATAATCCGATAGAAAAATCACATATAATCCTTAAGCATTTCTATGGACTCTTAATTGAACCATAAAAATAGCACATTTCTTAAATGAAAGCATCTAATTAGATAATATAAAAAGAACTGAATAAAGTAGCTAAGGTATCAAATATCGTAGTATGCAAATTAACATTGATATTTACAATTTATTCAGTTAAATTATGGCTAATAATAGTAAGAGGATAATAGTTAATAAGTGATTGAAAATTCAAGTTGAATATAAAAAAAATGGTAATATAATAGATTCCTACTCAATCTATTTTATAAATCGATAAGCCAAAATCGATAACGTTTTTAAGAAATGCTTTATAAAGATTTTATTTTAATTCCTACACATATATGTTTGGTATCATTCTTTCAAAATAGATCTTTACATATAACTTTATGTAATACATTATATGGATGTATTGAAAATCAAATTGTAAAATTGTATTAGGATATTTAAAGCTAAAATTTCAAGTTATAGCAATTTTTTTCTTCTTTAGCCTAGAAATGCTAGTTCAATTTATATGATAATATTTTGCTTAATTTTCTGACTTTAGGTTTATGGTTAATATTGCCATCGTTTTTATTTCATTTTGTTTATTTAAAGATATAATTTATTGTTTGTTAATGGTTACTTAGACACATATTCACATTAATCTTTGTTTAAATTATAATCTTTAATAATTTTAAATATATTTAGTATGAATATAGCCATGGTCGTATTATTAACTTCAAATTTCTTCATTACGTAGAATTTTTGATAGAAGGGGTTTATTTGATTGGAGATAATTTAGATGCAAATTTGCTGGATAAGATGAGGTCACCTTAGTTATACAGAATCGCGAAATATCTCTGATCTAATTTACGAATTTAGATGCTTGCTCTAAGTGTAGTAGATATTCCATTTAATCTGATATAATTAATTTTGTGGTTTAGTCAATTTTAAAAAAGGTATGGATTAATAGTAATTTCTATTCAGTTTCATCATTGAGAACTGTCCGATCCTTCTTTAATTCATTTAGACAAAAACATATTTTAAAGACAGTTTTATTTTAATTCAGTTAGGGTAAAATCTCTTATTAAACTTTTATTATTATAAGTGGTATGCCTTTCCTTTCACAATCAACAGGCTCAGTAACACACGACGACTTTCATTACAAGCCATTACGGCGACATTCAGACAAGAATACGCAGACCACAAATATGCAGCCGAGACGAACATTGGCACCACAGAGCAGCACACTACAACAAACAATAGTCCACAAGTAGTAATCGGTAGTACGGTAGTCATTAACAATCACAGTACACAAAGCGGCCAGACAGAATTCAGCTGGTGGAGGGAATATTCGTTGCTATTCTCTACAGTCTCTCCAAACGCTTGCAATTCTCTATTGTCTCCTCGCATTAGCTGTATCCAACTGCCGACTCACTACTACAAGACTGGCTACTCCTCACACGACTCGATGCTTCTTCTACAATAAACACCAAGACTAGGTACACAGCTCAACACAGCAAATGTTTGAGCTACACACAACGCTTACGCTTCGCCGGACTGATCCAACTATTCCACGATTCTAAACTATTCTCCACCAACTATTCTCTTTCCACGATTCTGTACACGGCTGTCTTCAACTTAGACTGCGGGCCTTTTTTATTTCCCGGAGCATGTCAGAGAAGGTTTTAGAACAATCAGGCATATTTCGGTTCCTATTGCGTCTATCACCAAAATTCTTGAAAACTCCAATATTTTCTATTTTGTAATCATATTCGTTGCTAAGTTGTTAATTGTCGTCAAGCTCTGGTACCACTGTTTCGGCATCCGTTCAGCATCCAACAAAGCTCACTATAAAGCGGTGTATATATATATATATATAATATTATCGATAGAAAGTAGCAATAGTCCTGCTTCTTGCGACAGGGGGACGATTTGCAAACGAATTTACCTTTTCACCGTCAAAAAAATTAAACTCTGTGGGCTCCTGAAATAAAACAAAAACAACACAGAGTCAGCAAATAAAATCCATCATCTTCTAATAATTAAGAATATTCGATTGATCCTTGATTTGACAAAAAAAATATAATAATAATGATAAAATAGCGAAATACAAATCAAGACTGTCATTCAGACAGCAAAACTAATTTCCGGCTCTCATGGGTTGCTTATTCTTTGCGGAAAAGTCATTTTCTCGAAACAAATGCGTAAAGCGTAAAGAGAAAAGAAAATGGTAATTTCGCTATTCTCGTAGAGGGAAGATTCCGTGTATTTAGAGAAGGTAATGTCGCGGGAGATTTATTATTAAGACGCCTTGACAATTATGCTCGTTGAATGATGTCAAAATGGGAGAAATGCTGCGTATATTTCGTAGAATAATATAATCAGAGTGCTAATTATTTTCTGACTCATAAAATTTTTGAAAAGGGAAATAAATCGCAGGTCATTTATTTTTTAATGTTATGCAATTTGTAGTAAGGTAACGAAACAAACATTTTAATAAATAGGATGTAATAAGATTTTCGATAAAATCTTCCATGAGTATTCTGATTATTTTTTTTAACATACGCTATATAATTGTTTAAACAGTTATCAAAAAAATCTAAAAATTTTGCTTTGCTAATTAATTTACAATTCTTTCACAGCAAAGAATTTAATCTATTATTTATCTTCATTAAATTCTTATTTTATTTATGATTATGTAAAAACACAAATTTACGTTTAAAATTCAGAGATTATTCAAGTTACCGTACAAGTTTCTTTCGTTTCAATATCTTGGTCTGTCTGCAAATGTATCCACAATGAATGCTAATAATTAGACATGAGATGATACTTTCGTATGATGTTTACTTATTAACAGCCATGGGAACATCAATTTATTAGCAGTACTATTTTACAGCTGTGAAGATCAAAATAACGTGATATTAAAACTTCAGTTAAAGAGTCGGAACTCCTTTCCAATGATGAACTTTCCTGTAAATGGGCCTGGACTAAATTAGTCAAAACTGAATTCCTTTCCTTTAGTGCAGAGTGAAAATTTAGAAAGATAATACCGCTTCAGGTGCCGTCCTCGTCATCTGACTGTAGGTCGAAATCGCAATCCATCCCATATAACCCTTTTATTTCCTAGAAAAGTAATGCAAATACAATTAAATTTATTTTGAAATAGTTAAAAATTTCGTGTATATCTTACTATCAGTAAAAGATTGGTCACCATTAGAAAAGAATTTATTCATAATCAACGGAGCTTACATAAGATAATTTAATGTTTAAAAATAGTCTATTGATGTAATCATGGACAGGGAATATTCCTGGTGAACCAGTGAGTTGCCAAAGGTAGTTAGAATTTAATAATGGCAAACCAGTTGAATCATTTTCTACTTGGCTTTCTCGTAAGTTTACATAATACAGTGCTTCTTTTTTTACACAATACAGTGCATATATTTTCTATTTATTATTATTAACCAAAAAAATACAAAAGTGGATATAAATATACGTTTTTGGTGTTATATCAGATTTCATTCATTTTATTTGCTGCGATTTTGCAGTACCGTGTTCACTCAGAAAGTAAAAGGACAGTCAATTCACTGACCTATTTGATCAAAAATTTCATGACATCAACAATGCAAGTTATAAAAATAAATGCGAAATTTCCACAACATAACTTCAAACGATTTTGAGTTATCGTAGCAGATAATCTACCATTGATAAATTTATACAAAAAAAAATGCAAACGACAATTCTAACCCATTTTAAAATTTATGAAATAAGTTTTTCAATTATATTAATTTTATTTCCTTACGATATTTTTCTTTAATTTTGATACATTTTCAGAAAATATTTAAAATATACCAGTATTTTAAAGCAATGTTATTTGTTAGTTTAACGATTAAACTTATACACACTTGCTATTAAACGATATCCAATAATTTTCTCCCTTAAATCATTTCAGTAGTGGCACTTTTAATGCATTTGATCTATTTTATATGCAGTAAAAAAAACAGCAGTTAAAAAAATCATTGTATTAGGATCTCAGAACATTGTATTATGTTGAATTTAAAAAGGGAAAAAACATATTAATTAAGCTATTAAATTGCTCATTTTTTCTAAAATTAATTCATAATTTTTATTTCTGCTTCGCTTTATATTAGTTGAAATAATTAACTGGATCGTTACTGAAGTAATTAATATGAAATAAAGAGGATAATAAACATCCTGAATAATTACCAAACGGATCAACGTTTAAAAAAGTGTGTCTGTGATTGTTTTTTTTTCGGGAGGGGGGGGGGGGGTAGGATGGGATAAAGTTGGTAAAATCAAAGAAATAATATTTTTTTTTATTCTGTTAAAAAAATTTTAAAAAGTCGTTTTTTATTCTTATTAAATGTTTGAATTACTGAAAATAGTATTTTAATCTTCTTAGTAAATAAGTATTTTCATTCAATAAGAGAGCTTTAAATATAAGTTTTTTTTTCAACTTTAAGTTCTCCGTCGGGTTTTTGATGTATATTTTTTGCAATGTTTTTGAATAATAGTGCAGATATACCTAGAGGTTTCGCATTCGAAATGCAAGGAGTAAAAAAATTACTTTCTTAAACTTAAAAATAATTTCGCTAATAAGTAATTATTATTTTGTTTTTAATAAATCTTTTGAAAAATAAAAAATAAAACATATTTCTGGCAAAATAAAAACTCTTTAATGAAATAAACCAATGAAAGCCTTTTAATGACCTATATTTAGAAAATTTGTAATTTAAAATTTTTATGAAAGTTATTTAATTTATGAACATTAATAATTTTAACAATTAATAGCTTGATTATTGAGATGTATGATTTGATGATTCGTTTATAAACTTGAATTTAATTCCATTATTCAGTTATGCAGAAGTTAGACTAATCGTAATAGTTATAGTTTTTTTTACTCCAGAATGTCACCAGAGAACACAACTAAAGCATATATATTTGATTGTTTTTAAATAAATTAAAGTTAACTAAAAATTTTTTTAAAGAAATTTTAAATAAATGCTTATAAATAATTAAAAAAATCTGTTATTTTTTCCACTCATGATAACATATAGCGTACAATATGCTAAAAGTTTCATGAAATTAAAAGATTAATAATAATAATGTTTAAAAGAATAAGTAACTTTCTTGCCATAAATAAATTGCACCAGATGTTAAGTGTTAAAACAATATTATTGCACGTATTTCTATTAGATTTTTATAGATAATTTCATTTATTTTATAAGAATATGATCTTATGATCTTAGTTTTTATATTGTAAAATTCCTTTTCATACATATGAAATTCAAACTCATAAGCCTATTTATTAAATGCTGTATTAAATCATAAACATATATACCAATTTCATGAATGTTTTGAAAATAGTCAGTGGCAAACTATGAATTTTAATTTACTACATATGAAAAGCATAAAATGCTTTATTAAAGAACTCTTTCAAATTCATAATTACTTCATCTATAGTTCAATAATAGTGAAATGAATAATGCCAATTAATAATTTGTGAAAACTTAGGAAACTATGTAATAATAACTGTTCGATGAATTGCTAATCAACATCTGTTAACTTCTAGGTTTATGTTTATACATAAAATTTACTCCTTTAAGAATTTTACACCGTAAATTTATATCTATTATCTCACAATGATGGTGAATTCGTTGTATAAAGCAATTTTCTTTCAAATATTTGTAGCTCATTTGCAAGGAAATAGCTTCATACAACGAATTTTAAAACTTAAGAAACGGCGAATTAATAGCTATTCAATGTATTGCTAATTAGCATCTATTAACTTTCAGGTTTATGTTTCTATATAAACTTTAAACGTTTTACACCATGAATTTCTAAGTCGCATCTCACAAAGATGATTGGGTTTGTTGTATAAAGCTATTTCCTGTCAAATATTCGTTGAAAATTTGCAAAGAATCTTTTGGAACTTTGCTCAAAGGTTTGAATCAGACCTTCAATCACTGTATTACGTTTGTTTCTTAGGTGATAAAGCCGTGTTTGAATAATTATTATAAAAAAATGATATATAAAATACTTACCTATGATAATATTAATAAGCAATTATCAGTCATATCTGTTTATTTTGTGTGTGCCACAGCAGGTAACTACTCGAATACAATTTTGTTCGGAAAATTTCTAACTTTAATTTTCTTTATCAATATTTTCTTTTATGAATAATTTTCTCATTTATAGCATTTACGATAAATTCCTAATTTAATTCATGGTTTGAAATCATGATAAATCTTCTATTATCTTTTTATTTACACATAATAGTGATTATATTATGTCACAGGTACTAATCAATGATCCGAATGAAGTAAAGTTGCACCATATTATCAGTTCTCTTTTTTTTCGGAGGAAATATTTAGATACGAATCACATATTGATTACATATGAATATTTTTTTTAGCATTACCTACATATGAACTGGTGATTTAAATTTTAAATAAAATCACAAATGTACTCAGTTTAACAAGTTATTCGAAACAATCTGCTATATTACAGCATTTATTTTACAGTTTATTTATCATTACTTTCATTCTTTAACTTACACTCGGTTTATACCATTATGAAATCGAATATAGAGGCTCCAATATTTAGTTATACAAAATGTTTTTGTGTGAGTAAAATAGCGGTTTTTCGGGAAAGACGCCTATATAGATAAACTTAAAAAGCAATGCCTTATTTAAATATAAAATATGATCCAAATCGTTAGAGTAGTTTCCGAGATTCACTAAATAAATAAATTTATATATATATATATATGTAACATTATTTTTTGTGAAGCATGATGCAGTTTGAAGACAGTGAAGATAGTTTTAATTTTGTGACGTCGTTTTATTTCATTTTGTTGAAGCAAGCATATATACAAGCGATGAGCACACAGAACGACACAGAAAAGGAATGAGGGAAAAGCTCTTGGAAATTTTATCCCTGGTCTTATATACCCAGAGAAATTGATAGGGAAAATATTTCTTCATAGTACTACTATATTACGAGATTTCGATAGGGAGTTTCGTTACATGTGGACAAGGTAGGGGAAACACAGGGAGATTTTAAAAAAGAATTTGCCTGATCAGCGGTATTTTATCTCTTCATGCGCAGTGTGGGAAAGTTAGATTTTAGCTGATTCAACAATTTAACAAAGCTTCTGTTGAATTAATTAAGTAGAGACAGTGGAATTGGATCACGAAATAAGAGAATATTTTAGAATGAAGTTACTATGGGCTAAATTAAGATAAAATCTTGAAAATTAATGAAATTGAAATTAGAGTTAAAATATCATTACATATATATACACACTTACAAGAATTGAGCGTTTAAAGTTTTATTATTTCATGGATATGTATCTCCATTACGAGGATTATAAACAATTTCTTGTGGCACACGTTATTGTTTCCATAATAAACAATCATTTTTTTAAAAAAAGTATTAAACTGACGGAAAATATACTTTAAAATACAGTCGACATTATTATGAAAGCAACTTTTAAAACATCACAGAACATAAATTGAGTAAAAATCATTATACATAGAATTTAACAGGTGATACAACGGAGAAAGAGGCATCGTTTAACTTTATATCGTTCATTTTTTTTTTTTTTTTTACTTTACAAACATTTATTCTTTTTTAATAATATTCCGTTTCATGAACTTCAATTGTTTGTAATTTATATTTACAATTTTATATATGTATATAACTAATAACTTTTTTTTATTATAATATGATATATATGATATGTTGTGTACATAATTGTAAGCACATATTGTGAACATAAATTCAAAGAAAATTTAGAAACTTCTCTACTGGAACCTTCGTTGTTTTCTGATTTAACAACCCCTTTTGAGAGTGAAACATGCTGCAACAAATGAGGACGAGTATCTGATAAGAACGATCAACGTGGCAGCTGAGAGCCAATTCCAGCTGCTCCAACACTTCCCATGAGCCTCTGCGGAAGAGAGATAAGGTATTTCTCGCGCTCACATTTAATTAATTTCGCAAAAGAGACTTCTGTGCGAGCAACAGCAGTTTATGCGACTGGGATTAGTTACGAAAACGAAAGCAAGCCACTGAATAACTTGGCGCAACAACTTAGGCATAATTTACTGAATCCAGCTTTCCTTTTTTCTGTTGTTGCCAGATTTTGCCAGAGAACTCTAATAAATATCATTAAAACATTTTTCACTTGAAAGGATAATGTATTAATTAGAATTTTTGTTTAGTTTTGAAATAAAAACACCTGAATAACGCGGAGTAATTATTTTTTTAAAAAATCGAAATGGAATAGATTATGGAGAATTTTGCAAGATAAATATATTGTTTTGAATATACAAAATAGCTTCTGAAAGTCTATTATAGCAGTCGAAAACCACAACGTCGACTAACAATATAATGCATACAAAATGTGTCTTTGACCTAGAAGAATTTTATTACTTAAATCTAATTCGATCTATACAAATATTGATTTCCAAAGCAAGTGATTGAAATAGGTAAAAGTTTAAATTTATTACACTTCATTTGAGCACGTTCGAGATTTGTAAAGAATATTTATATTTATATCTTGTTATTTTTTGTTTATTATTTTGTAAAAAATCATTATATTCCGATTTTAAAATTGGCAACACGTCGTCTCTTCCACTGGAATAAAAAAATAATAATATCAGTAAAATATTGGCAGTATTGTGCCATAGTGGGCTCCGTAATCATTATTTTCATATCGAACTATTGGATAAAATTTATGACTTAGGTGAACGTGTGTGTATTGGTGGTTCACAGAATAGACTGTTTGACTTAGAGAACTAAATTTGGCACTTATACACTTTGAAGGGTACAAAAGAGTATCTTAGAGATACTTTAACGGATTAAATGGAATTTTAATTAAAATGGAACTAATTTATTCCATTTTTAGCAAGAACAAAAAAAAACATTATTGTATAAAAATAATTTTCTCGCTGTTTTTTAAAATTAAAAAAATATATATATCATTCTTATTATATGAATTTATTTGGCTTGTAACTATTTCCGATTTTGATAATTTTTTGCATTATTTTCATCATTTTTGCAAAGAAATTCAAGTCAGTGTCCTTTTTGATTAAATATTTTTTGTGAGATTTTTTTTGAGATTTTTTGTGAGATTTAAAAAAGGGAGATTATGTTTATTATTTAAACAAAGAATAAGAAAGTGAAGTTATAATATCGCATAAGTAGAAGATAAATGATTGAAAATTAAATTTGAAATAGCATTTTGTTGTCATCAAACTTAATTTCATTAGGTGTATTCATGCACACAATATGAAAAAATTAAAATTAAATATTATTAAAATTTCATACCTTTTATGACTATCACAGTTTGATTCTACATTTGATTACCTAAAAACATTTGTCAAAAAACCGTGAACAAGTTAAGCATCAAAGATTTAATAGACGTGGTAGGGGACAAGGTAGGGGAAACACAGGGAGATTTTAAAAAAGAATTTGCCTGATCAGCGGTATTTTATCTCTTCATGCGCAGTGTGGGAAAGTTAGATTTTAGCTGATTCAACAATTTAACAAAGCTTCTGTTGAATTAATTAAGTAGAGACAGTGGAATTGGATCACGAAATAAGAGAATATTTTAGAATGAAGTTACTATGGGCTAAATTAAGATAAAATCTTGAAAATTAATGAAATTGAAATTAGAGTTAAAATATCATTACATATATATACACACTTACAAGAATTGAGCGTTTAAAGTTTTATTATTTCATGGATATGTATCTCCATTACGAGGATTATAAACAATTTCTTGTGGCACACGTTATTGTTTCCATAATAAACAATCATTTTTTTAAAAAAAGTATTAAACTGACGGAAAATATACTTTAAAATACAGTCGACATTATTATGAAAGCAACTTTTAAAACATCACAGAACATAAATTGAGTAAAAATCATTATACATAGAATTTAACAGGTGATACAACGGAGAAAGAGGCATCGTTTAACTTTATATCGTTCATTTTTTTTTTTTTTTTTACTTTACAAACATTTATTCTTTTTTAATAATATTCCGTTTCATGAACTTCAATTGTTTGTAATTTATATTTACAATTTTATATATGTATATAACTAATAACTTTTTTTTATTATAATATGATATATATGATATGTTGTGTACATAATTGTAAGCACATATTGTGAACATAAATTCAAAGAAAATTTAGAAACTTCTCTACTGGAACCTTCGTTGTTTTCTGATTTAACAACCCCTTTTGAGAGTGAAACATGCTGCAACAAATGAGGACGAGTATCTGATAAGAACGATCAACGTGGCAGCTGAGAGCCAATTCCAGCTGCTCCAACACTTCCCATGAGCCTCTGCGGAAGAGAGATAAGGTATTTCTCGCGCTCACATTTAATTAATTTCGCAAAAGAGACTTCTGTGCGAGCAACAGCAGTTTATGCGACTGGGATTAGTTACGAAAACGAAAGCAAGCCACTGAATAACTTGGCGCAACAACTTAGGCATAATTTACTGAATCCAGCTTTCCTTTTTTCTGTTGTTGCCAGATTTTGCCAGAGAACTCTAATAAATATCATTAAAACATTTTTCACTTGAAAGGATAATGTATTAATTAGAATTTTTGTTTAGTTTTGAAATAAAAACACCTGAATAACGCGGAGTAATTATTTTTTTAAAAAATCGAAATGGAATAGATTATGGAGAATTTTGCAAGATAAATATATTGTTTTGAATATACAAAATAGCTTCTGAAAGTCTATTATAGCAGTCGAAAACCACAACGTCGACTAACAATATAATGCATACAAAATGTGTCTTTGACCTAGAAGAATTTTATTACTTAAATCTAATTCGATCTATACAAATATTGATTTCCAAAGCAAGTGATTGAAATAGGTAAAAGTTTAAATTTATTACACTTCATTTGAGCACGTTCGAGATTTGTAAAGAATATTTATATTTATATCTTGTTATTTTTTGTTTATTATTTTGTAAAAAATCATTATATTCCGATTTTAAAATTGGCAACACGTCGTCTCTTCCACTGGAATAAAAAAATAATAATATCAGTAAAATATTGGCAGTATTGTGCCATAGTGGGCTCCGTAATCATTATTTTCATATCGAACTATTGGATAAAATTTATGACTTAGGTGAACGTGTGTGTATTGGTGGTTCACAGAATAGACTGTTTGACTTAGAGAACTAAATTTGGCACTTATACACTTTGAAGGGTACAAAAGAGTATCTTAGAGATACTTTAACGGATTAAATGGAATTTTAATTAAAATGGAACTAATTTATTCCATTTTTAGCAAGAACAAAAAAAAACATTATTGTATAAAAATAATTTTCTCGCTGTTTTTTAAAATTAAAAAAATATATATATCATTCTTATTATATGAATTTATTTGGCTTGTAACTATTTCCGATTTTGATAATTTTTTGCATTATTTTCATCATTTTTGCAAAGAAATTCAAGTCAGTGTCCTTTTTGATTAAATATTTTTTGTGAGATTTTTTTTGAGATTTTTTGTGAGATTTAAAAAAGGGAGATTATGTTTATTATTTAAACAAAGAATAAGAAAGTGAAGTTATAATATCGCATAAGTAGAAGATAAATGATTGAAAATTAAATTTGAAATAGCATTTTGTTGTCATCAAACTTAATTTCATTAGGTGTATTCATGCACACAATATGAAAAAATTAAAATTAAATATTATTAAAATTTCATACCTTTTATGACTATCACAGTTTGATTCTACATTTGATTACCTAAAAACATTTGTCAAAAAACCGTGAACAAGTTAAGCATCAAAGATTTAATAGAAATTTTTACTGCTTTCAACTGAAGCTTTTCAACTGATCGTCAAAGGCGATTATTTAGTTAATATAAAACAGATAGAAATTAAGAAAAATAGTTGCGGAGGTCTTCTCATCCTTCTGATTTGTGTGATATAACGATAACGACTTGTATGGAAATTTGTCCTCATCCTATTTTGTAATTTTCAACAATGCAACGGACTGAAAATTTTAGAACTAAAAGAGATAGATTTAACCCCATTTAAATTTTTAATCTGAATTGTGGTTACATAGCAGTAAGTTTCGATTTGAGTTGTATTTTTTCAAAGACAATTCCAACTGTGACAAAATAAATATTAGTGAATTTAAAACCAGGAAAAGTTTTCTTCTTTTTTTACATTACATCTTAATTTATTGACAGTTCACTATCCAGCATCTTCAAAAAGCAGCCATTAATGTAGAAAAGGAAAGTATTAACGATTTTATTCATCGGAAACGTTTTTAAGACAATTTTCGAAAAATGATTTTGTACGTTTAGCCAATTTATTAGGTGATACATTACAGACTTTTTGAAATAGAGGAAAAAATCTAAAATAGCAAAATGTGCAATAATATTTCTGGAATTTATTGCGGAAATATGCCAAAATTGAGCTTAAATTTTAATTAATTAAAATTAAAATTAAGAAGTCAAAAATTGTTCCGAGATGCACATTTTTACCCTCCAAAGAAAACATTTGTCAAATTTGGTAGCTGTAGATCAAACACTTTGCCTGCAGAGCGCCAACAAACATATACAACACATGCACATATACATTCATCTTTATTATTTGTATAGACTTGGTATAATATAGATTTAACCGCAAATGCTGCCATCGTGTTAACTTCTTCCTAATCAACATCTTTCTGTGCTTTAGAACACTGAAGGGATATATTTTTATCAGCTTGTCATTTAGATATGATGGAAATGGATTATGAAAGAAGTATTAAATTTATATTTAAGAAAATTTATATATTTTTGATTAAGGATAACTTACATTTTTTAGAATAAACGATTAATATAAGATGTATTTTTTAGGCCTCTACCTCATTATAGCAATTTCTTATTTACCCTAATTAGAAGATCGTTTATCAAGATTTTCATTCTGAATCAAAAGAGACATTAATTAGCATGTCAAATTTTTTTTTCATTCTATTAAGGCTTTCAAAGAACAAATTCAGCGTGAGATTTTCAAAAATTGCACACTAAGTGTTGCTCTAGTTATCTGACCATAGTTCGAAATTACTTTCGAAGTAGTCTTCATGTTGTTACAAATTGGCTAACTCAGGTGTCGCCACCCGTCATCTGACCCCAGTTCAAAATTACGAAAAATAGCCTTACTGTTAATTTAAAATACAGCATTACTATAAATAAACTAAATCAAGCAATGATAAAGGGGAACAAAGTCGATGAGGAAAGTTTGAAAACATGGATGAATTACTTTTGCAATAATCAGAGAACATTAATGCAATAAAAGTGCTTTGTTCAGAAACGTTCTCGTATATTTAATTTATGAAATGCATTTCATTCAGTAAATAATTTCTCAAAAGTATTTTCTGAACGCAAGGAAGAAAGTCAATATTTTTTATTTGATGCTAAATGACTCGTTAAAATATGTAACGTGTACTTAAACAAATACTTGATACTTTACAAAAGAGAAGCCATTAAAAAGGACTTATAAGGAACTGCAAATCTGCCTTCGCTGACCGATCAATTCGATTTAGAATCAAAGGTACATGCTTAATGGATCCTTAAAATGATTATTGACTAAGAAATCGTGTTGCCCAAAGGTAGTTTTTAACAGACCTGTAAGCCGACAAAATGTTGGATATTTAAGACCCACAATTACTTAATTAACTTTAAAAATATTCTAAAAGAAAGCTTAAAAGATGGAAACAGTGGTTGTAGGAAAATAAGAGAAATTCAGAGAGTACATTGAATGAGAAAATATTTATTTTTGTATAGAACTGCAGTTAACATCTTCATTTAATGTCCGCTAATTGATTTACCTGCATTCTAAGATAGAATTATAGAAATGTAAATGATTAATGTAAGTCTTGAAAATTTTATATGAAAATGAAATTATATAACTTCATTTTATTAATGATTACGCTAGAAAAATTATTTTTATACATTTAAAGTATGTTCATTTTTGATAAATTTTTAATGCTCTGTTTTACAAATTATAAAATAAATTAATTTAAAATATTTAACACGTTTTTATGATTATATATAGATCATCTTCAAATATTTATAAAATACAGAATGATTGAAAAGTCAATGTACGAAAGAGTATAAAAAATAGAAAAAAAAATAATAATAAAATGCACCTGAGCTGAAAATCCCGATTCACAAATGCTATATGTTTAGATTGCAACGTTAGATATTCTATGATACGCCTGAGTTTAGCAAATGTTTACACATACTCGGTGAACTGAAAATAGCCATTACTTCTACCTCTCGCTTTAAATGTTGTATGCTGAGTTTTGAATTCCCCTGTAATTGGCAACCTTAACCGGTTGCTCCGATCCACAACTAAGGCACACTGATTGACCGAACCACCGCGACAGCAACACTGGCGGGAACTATGGCTGAGTCCTAAGTGCCAGCACCGGCCATGGTACTACCCTTTCCGTGAAGAGTACGTTCTATCATTGATAAGAGGTAATCAACCCCCACCATTTCTATACTCACCCGGGCAGAGAGAACCAACCACCATACCGGAAGCTTCTTACCCTCATTTCTGAGTGCTTCTAGGTGGAAGCTTGCAATTGGCAAGGTTCATTTTTATTCAGCCATTATAATTAATTATAATATTCATATTTTATTATATTTAATTTTAATTTCCAAGATTCAGATTTTAGTATCTAATAGTGTAAGTTATTTTATATTACTTCATAAAATTATTCAAAAAAATTTTTTAATTCATATTTTATATTATTTTAAAAAAGCATAAAAATAATTTATTAATTATTTATAAATACCTACTAACTATACCTATTTCAATAACATCAACTTTCGTGATTTTGAATCATTATTCAGAAAGCAGTTATTTAGATTCACGGAAATCCTTATCAATGAGAATCATGAAAAAAAAACAACCTAAATTAGAAGGGCTTTTATAAAGGCTTCTATAACGGTGATCCATATTCTTTTTAAAATATCTAAAAAAGTCCTGCAACAAAAGCAAAATTAATGAAATGATAATTCGAACTCAGTTTTCACGAATATCTAAGTTCGAATCAAATAGAACTGCGCAAAACATTTTATTCATGAACAAATCTGGAAATTTCATTTCGATATACTTCAAACATCACATCCAGACAACTTTTCAAGCAGACGTAAGCCATCCAGACGACTTTTCAAACAGACGTAAGCCAAATTCATTTCTAGTTTTGTCTAATATTAATGGAAATTTGAACTAGAGCTGGATATAACTAAGTGAATTTCGTAATCATAAAAATCTTTCACCTGAAAGTTTTAGAACTCCATTGGACTTTTCTCTTATTTGATTACAGAATGAAGGTTTTCTCTCTGCGAAATTCAAAATTGGCACCTTGTTTACGAAATTTTGAATAAGCAAGTTGTATTTTCAATTTCTCAAACTATTTTCTGTCTATCTTTATCATTCGATGATGTTGTATTATGAGACAGGAATTTCGAGGAGGAAATTAACCAGAGTGAATTTGAAAAAGTATAAAAACACAGGCTTACTCTAGAAAAATTGTAATAAATATAATAATTATGATCTTTAATTTTTTTGGATGATGATTACTGAAAAAAATTATTTTAAAAATATCATGATGTGCATTTTTATCATAAATCTCAGGTTTAATGTGTAGATATTTATGTATAAATGTGAAATGTGCAGATGAAGAGGAACGAGATTCTATTTAAATAAACTTATTGAATACTAGTTACATCATTCGACCATCTGGTTCGGCGAGAGTATTGGTTGCGTTTGATTTCAGAAAAATTGTTTTTTACATCCCCATGTTCATGATTCTGACAATAGAATCGCTTTATTTTAATTGCCTTAGTTAAGTTCTGTTTATCTTGTACAAAAATATTTCTAATAGATACAGCCCCTGACATCATAGTGCTATTAAAAATGTTAATATCCGGATTTTCTGACATCTAAATTTTTCAATATTGTAATTAACTTTTCATTTTTTATATGTCTCTTAAATTACCCAGATATTAAATATAATCTTTCTTTTTTTTTTGAATTTTCAATAATGGAAGAAAGTTCGAGTAATTGATGAAATAATGAAAGCAGTTTGAAATGAAAGGCAGCAATGTAATCTATTTTTAGAAATTAGGCAAAAAAAAAAATATTTTTAAAGCATTGACGAAATTTAGTGAAACTTCCATAACTATTAAATTGATTATTTCATGAATCTTTTTTAAAAAAAATCACGCTCAAAGTATACACGTCAAATTTGGTAGCTGTAGATGAATAGGTATGGCCTGTAGATCACCAACACACACATACACAGGAGACGTACAAACTCATCTTTATTATTAGTATAAATTTTGTATAATATAGATTTAACCGCTGAAACTCAGATCAGTCTTAACTTCTTCCCAATCAATGTCTTACCATGTCTTAGAACACTGATGTGATATTTTATTTCTCTATTGCTATTTAGATATTCAATATAATACCCAAAGTCTTATCTCTTCACAAAACAGACTGGAGCAGAGCGGATGTCAGCCAAGAACTTTCATATGAAATGAACATTATCAAAATCAGACCAGTGTTTGAGACTGGATTATTAGTTCATTGGTTTTCCTTATTATTTTAAATAAGAATAGATAAAAAAATGTATGCTCATTTGAATGTCAAAAATAACAAAAATCCTTTAATTAAACAAATTTATCTCTAGATTCTTTGATAAATAATTTAATAAAAGAGTTGAAAGATAAGACAAAAATTGGGAAGCAGTATTACGAATAAAGATTGACAAAAATCTGAGATTTTCTTAATAATTACAGAAGACTAAATTTTTTTTCTATCCAAACTATAGCACAAAAAAAAATCGCTTTTAAAACTCCTGATAAAACACAGTAATCTAACACAAAACAAAAATTAACAGGATTTGCTTTTGTTTATTGAATTTTCAATTCAATAAAACGTAAAAAAATAAATTAATTTGCTTTAAATGTTTTGTAATTATTATTAAACAGACACTTATGAATACATAGTAAAAATGTAGACTATTTTAGCAATTTGACATTATTAATCTATTGAAACTGACGAATTGATTAAAATACAGCAACATGTACCAAAAATTTATGAATTAAATTTTTATGCTTCAATGGTCTAGAGTGATTGAAGGCATATTGTCTCATAATCAATTACAGAGCATCCAATATTCATTTTCGTCAGTGACAATATTTTTTATTATATCTCTAGTTAGTATTTAATTAAAAATGAAGGATAATGACTTAGTTTGTAAAATAGAATGCCTGGAATGTATTCTAGAAGGAGGAGAGAAAATTGCTTAATGGAAGTAGAGAAATCAATAGCGTGACATTTTTAAAAGAATGTATTACTTTATTGAACATATCATCAGACTTCTCAAATGCTTAGATAATTGCGGAACTATTCCTGATTTAGAGAGTTAAATTACATTTTAACTCTCTAAAGAGAGCTATTTCAATCAATGCTCTTTATCTATTCATTTGTTCGTAGGTACACTCATCTAAATAATAATTAACTTAACGGATTTTTTAATTCAATTTCACAAGTGTTTTAATAAATCCGAATACATTTTAATATTCTCTAGAATTAATTGAGGCAAGGATATTTCAACGGAAATATAAATGAGGTCTCGAGAATAATATATTTTTCTCACAAAATATTGGCATTTTATTTAAAAGAAATAAACTTTTAACACATTGTTGACTGATTTCGAGTTAACTCGTCTCGTCACTATCGAACATTGATGACTTGTAAACTCGTGATAGAGGCGCTTTTGCTTAGCGTCCGCCGCACAAACGAGAATGGGTGATAATAGTTGAGTTGAGTTCAAGCGCCGAATCAAATGAATTTTTTTCTTTAAGGTGTTGAACTTTTTTGCGAGTTCTCTGAGCATTTTGTGCTGTTGTGTTTGTTGAATACCAACTTAATGTACTTGTGCTTCTGTTTCCATACAAATGCCGCTTTATGCATTCTTCATCTTCCACTAAGTGGCACCCGCAAAATGAGGACTAGAAGCTTCCGTTATGGTGGGTGGTTCTAACAACCATGGTGGGTACAGAAATGGTAGGGGTCGGTTACTTCCTATAGATGACTGGACGTGCTTCCCATGGGAAAGGTTGTACCGTGGCCGGTGATGGCACTTAGGACTCAACCACAGTTCCCGCCAGTGTTGCTGTTGCGGCAGTCCGGTAATTCAGTATTTAATATCCGTGTGCCTTTGTGCGGGTCAGAGAGTCAATGATATGACTTATGCATTCTTTGTCTTCCATCGAGTAGCACCCCCAAAATGAAAACGCGAAGCTTCATGTATGATGGTTGGTTTTTCGTCAGTCTGGTGGGTACAGAAATAATATGTGTCGGTTATCTCCTATCGCTGACCAGACGAGTTTCCCATGGGAAGAGTTGCACCGTGGCCGGCGATGGCCCTTAGGACTCAGCCTTAGTTCTTACCAATGTCGTCGCGAAGGTAAGGTCAATCAGATTTAAACCGAATGCTTTTAATTAGACGGAGCGGAGTAGCCATGTGTAGTTATACATTCTTCATTTGTGTTTTGCTACCTGTATGTTGAAGGAGAATAAAGCGTCAGTTTTTTTAGGGGGGGGGGGACTGAAATAGATTTTTCACCATGCATTTATCCTTTGGAATTTGGAGTTTCCCTTACTTTGCTGTCCAAGAACACATTAACCCTAAGATGCTGATGTGAAATAAAAGCTCCTCGATCACGCGTTTATTCCTGGCCGGACGCTACATGTGTATATAAATCAAACTAGAAGGATCTTATTGATATTATAATATTCTTAATTTTTCATATGATTGAAGTATTACTTGCTTCATATTTAAATTTAAATCTAGAACGTCCGTCGGTGTTGATTGGACACCAGAGCCTGTTTAGTTAGTTCTGCTTTCAGCATTTTTGGAGGGAATTTGAAAATTTTTCGTGACTTTTAATCAGTTTCTATGATGATTACGTAGAAAAAGTTTTGTGGTTCTAAGTTAATTAAGAGAGATTTTTACAACTAAAATCCGCTGTTGTCGTTTCGCCACCAGGGTAATTTATCATTATATATAGCTCTGTGAAGTAGATACCATTAGTAAAATGAACTTTCCAAAATACTATAGCACATTTGTTTGACCTTGAATGCATTTTTTTTATTCACAGCGGAAATGAATCAATTATTCTAAAATTGTTGTGCCTAAGTGTTTCGTTACACAGCATTTTCTTTTCGGCTCATAAAAAAAATCATTTGATTTTCGAACCATGTGCAGAGCAGACACCCTGAAACGGCAGCTCATAGAAAAGGTCTAAGCCCTGATGAAATTGCCAATTTGTTGCAAGAGTTTTCTGAGAATGAATAGAAGGGTGGTGAGCTGTCTTGTTCTAATTTAGATTCCGATGAAGACATTTATTGTAATTTGTAAGTAATTTGTTCTGTTACAGATTTTTATGATATAAAGGCTCATAATATATGATAATTACATGAAATAATATTAAAAAGTCTTATAACTAAACTTTACTGAAAACAGTAGTCCAGCAATTATTTAGTTATTACAATTGTTTTATATACTTTATAACGCGATGTCGGAACAAAACCGGCGGACATTTACGGTTAATCGAAGTCGTGGGCGTTCTAGTGTTAAAACAAATTTTGGGCTGCTTAAAAATGATACTGGTTTTTAAAACTGTATTTCATCTGTATTTTTTTTTTTTGAAAAATATCTTTTATTTCACTATTTGCATAGGCACGATGAGAGACAGAAAGACATAGACATGAAGTACATATAAGGAAGCAAACCAAGATACACATATACGCACGTCGTTCTTTTCCCGTGCGCATTCATCGATATTTTCCAAGAAACAATCGATTTATAATCCTCTAATTGTAGCCCTCATTCTACAATTCATAAGTCGTAGTGTCGATGCATTTCCAGCTAAAATAAAAGCCTTTCTAAGAATACAGAGGAAAGGACGAACAGGAAGGAAGACCATTTATCAGATGGCTGGAGAGTGTCAAAAAGTATCTGAAACAGATTTATTGCATTGGACAGGTTCAGGTGGAAAATTCTTGCGAGACAACCTTGGCTTTTAACAGGATAGTTATTGTTAATAAAAAAGAAAAAAAATAATATTACATTTACTCACTCCATGTGAAAAACGTGAAATAACCAAACCTCCAAAACGTGAAATATAAAATTAAATTTAGTTGGTATATATTGTTCATAGTGACTTGTATTCTATTTATAACCACTGGCGTTATTGTTTTTAAAATTCGAAGAATCACAGTACACATAGACATGAAACGCACATTAAATATATATACACACGGACATTGTCCTTTCATCCATAGTCTTCATTTACATTTTTTACGATGCAATCGAGTTTTAGTTTCTTAGTTTTAGTACTCACTCTACGGTTTATAAATCGTAGATTTGATGCATTCCCAATTAAAGAAAAAAATCTAGTAAAGAAATTTTCTAGAATAGAACGAAAACTATCATCTGGAAGATCATCTACCAGATAGTTGAAAAGTGTCTAAAAGGATCTGAATAAATCGATGAAGGGCTACTGCCCCGGATAGAGCGAGATGGGCAACTTGGAGATACAGCTTTGTCCTATAATAGGCTGTAAACTTAAGAAGAAAAAGAACAAGAGTAAGTATTAAATGTACTCGCACCACGTGTAACTCTAAATTTAGAAATTTAAAACATAAAGTTAAAATTAGTTGTTTCATATTGTTCTGATAAATTTTTATAGCTTTTCAATTGTTTTCTTTTCATATAGCCATTGTTTATTTTTCATATGCATCTAAGTAGAACATTCATATTAATCAAAAAATAAAAATCTAACATCTTTATATCTAAAAGTTTTAGCTTTCCTTTACCTAAAAAATGAAAATGGTATTGTGATGTCGTGGGATATGATAGAGAAAAAAATATTCACGTGGATAATACTAAATAAGTATCAGGAACAAAGTCGCTGATACGCAGGCCCATAGCACTGTAACTTTGAGAGTGGAGGTACACCACAGAATGCGTCTGTTTATTGTTTGTTTGTTTAGTTATATTAACGTCCCGTTGTAAAGCAACACTAGAGATATTTAGGGACGGACCTCGTCATTTTGAACCGCGGTCAGATGACGAGGACGATACATGAGCTGGCACCCCCTCTCCACACCACACCACACCAGCGGGAGGACGTTTGGCCTAACGGATTTAGCGTGCAACAGACACCCTTACACGGCGGTTCTTCGGTGGAATGGGGTCTTGAACCTGACACAGAATGCGTCGTAAGGTGTAAGGAAGAAAATGACTCGGGCGAGCGTTCCTAAGTAGTTAGTTCCGATTTGGTCTACAGCCGGACTCTTTGAATAAAGAAACAGGGCCGGTAAGTATTCCGAACCACACCGGTAAGACTAACAATCTTCCCCAATTAAAATAAAACAGAGTAGCGCACGGGCTGAACGCTCAGAGCTCGAAGCTTTGGATTACTCCTAAGAGTCGTAATCCCTTCAGATCTCTCGCTTAGAAGCCTCTCCCCCCCCCCATTTTTTTTCTCTTCAAAAAATTCCGCATTTTATTTCTGTCAAATCTCCGTCTTTCATTTTCACATTGGAGCACTTGAGCTCTCTGTCACCCAACAGCTATTTAGCAATCCTTCCTCAGTGGTCTCCAAGTCGATCGTGGGAATGTCCGTTAATGATCCGTTATTGTAGCTGACCCTTCCCGAACACATGTTGATTTCAGTCCCTTCACAATGAAAATATAAAATTTAACATCCGAATGGTTTGACACTCTTACCCCTTGAAGATACGATTCATTTCCCTGGAACGACGGAGAACGCAAGTATGGTTCTTTATCTGGACACAATTAATGATCAGACGCAATGACCCTACTGGGGTAGAGGATACCCCATTTGGCAGTCTGAAGGCACTTAACAATGTGGTGGTGTTACACAGTTAGTGACACAGCTGGCCGGAAATGCCAATTATCAGGCGTGGGAAACGGGGAACGTTACAGTGGTTAACAGGTGTTTCAGGGTAAGGGAGCTAAATCTTTACAGTATTGTCTTTTTGCTATTTTTAGGAACAGTACACATGTAAATCAGAAATTCAATCATCAAAACAGAAATTTTAACATCTTTGTTTAGATTCCGTCTTCTACTGCTACTTCATTTATTAATAAACAAAATATTTTCCCTTATATATCCAGTTCAGAACCTTTTATAATTTCATAATTTCTCTTTTCATAAGTTTTTAACAAAAACCAGTTAGAGAAGTTACCAAATCTTCTTAAATAATCACTAATAAATACCCTTGTACGTCATTAGCCATATGCTATTAGCGAACAATAGCTACGAAAAAGAAAATTAGAATGAGATTTTTTTGGCACATAATCACCGAGAGAAGGTTAATACACAAATAACAGAAAACCGAATGTATATTTTGAATGTATTTACCGAAATTTTTATTTAACACAGAAACGGTTAAAATCAAAATTTGGCATCTAATTACAATTATAATCATAAAATCATATGCCAAATTTCATATAGTTAAGTGTTTGAGGTTTTAAAGTTATCGCATTTATATGCTTGTGAAAGTGCAGACAAACAGACGGTCTTCTTTTCGACGGACTTGATTATAATTTTGATAATATCTATGCTTTAAATATTAAATCTGTGCACTAAACTTTATCCATCAAACTCTTTTCCTTTTATAATTATCGTATTAACGTAGATTAACTTGTTTAAAAATTCGAACAGAGATACAGGAGGTGTTCAGATGAAAAGGTACGAAAGGACACTGTGGGTATAAATGAAGATTTTATTCAAAGTATACACCATAGCCTCAGCACAACGATCCCATTGATTAACGAGCCGAAGGATTCCTTGTTCCCAGAATTCCTGTGGCCGTGACGAGACCCAGTCCTTCACAGCGTCCTAGAATTCGCCGTCCGAGTTGAAGTGCTTCCCTTTCAGATGTTTTTTCAGGGGACCAAAGTCATGAAAATCGCAGGGCGACATGTCCAGGTTGTAGGACGGATGGTCGAGCTACTACCACTTGAACTTGGCCAGTTCCACGTGTGTGCCCTTGGAGACGTGTTATCATGGAGCAGAACCACACCCTCCGTGAGACGCCCGTTCTTTTGTGCTAATGGACTTGCGTAATCTTCGGAATGTCTCACAGTATACATCGGAATTAATAGTTCTGGAAAAACATCTGAAAGGGAAGCGCTTCAACTCAGACGGCGAACTCAAGGACGCTGTGAAGGGTTGGGTCTCGTCACGGCCACAGGAATTCTGGGAACAAGGAATCCTCGGTTCGTTAATCAATGGGATCTTAGTGCTCAGGCCTATTGTGTAAACTTTATTCAAAGTCTTCATTTATATCCACACTATCGTTTCGTACTTTTCATTTGAACACCCCTTGTACTTCCTTTGAATAGATTTCGTTCAAAATTTGAATTTAAAAAAATCCTCAAATTAGGACTGAAGTCATATCAAATTTTATCTGTCTAGTTCATAGCGGTGTTTTTTTTCACCGGAAGACAGACATATGTTACAAACAATTGCATTTCGAACTCAGGGAAATAATATAAGAGGAGATACGGCAAAATGTAGAGATCAGATTATTGTGACAATTACTATACTTTATCTTTGTGTAAGTAAAAAAGTAAAAAAATATCCTCACTAAAACTTTTAAATCATAATAGCGGGCCTTTCATTTAAATTGATGCAGATGTATATAAAACCTCATGACGTCCGTCCCTACAACTTTTCGTGTTGATAAGGCTATTTCTGCTTAAAAATTCAATTTTTTATTCAATTCAATTTTAATTCAATGTAACGAAATTTATCACCGTTCCTTTCTGTTGATAGTTAATTTAACCTACGGGAATAAAAGAATGAAAAAGGAGGAAAAGAGATATTGAAGTGACGTCATTTAATTGAGGACAATGATTAGCAGTTTTCACGGTAGAGGATACAGAAAGATCTTTGAAAATAATGAAACTGATTTTCTTCACTTTAGAATGAATGGATATTTATTTTTTTATCTTGTTTCTTGCAAAATTAATATCCTTTCTTTTTTTCTAATCTGAGGGAATGAAAAAGGATGTTAACTGAGATCGAAATGAATTTTCAAAGTACAAAGAAATGTTTTGAAAAAGGAAATTTAATTTATATTACACAAAAAAGTCGTGATTTTAAACAAAATTCTATTTTTCTTATTTTATTCATGAATATCAGCTTTTATTTATTAATAAAGCAGTAGAACTACATAATGTTAATATTAAATAAACAAATAAATGAATAAAATGGATGAACATGTTCTATTTTTTTGAGGGGGGAGGACTCAAAAAGATAAGTAATTTGGAACAATTATAAAAAATCTCAAGATCGAATTCTTCTGTGCTTAAAAGCTGAAGAAACTCAATTATAAATTATTCAATCAAATACTATTTAACTAATCTTGATCAGTAGAGTAATAAAAACGAGAAAACATTTTATTCAATTTTACCGATTTTATTGTTAAAAAAGATTAGTTAAGTTTTTATGAGATGTATTCACTTAAGTTAAACTAATAAGTATCAATTTATTTATATAATTAAGAAATCTATCTAGAACACATTTTAATTAAAAGAGAGGAATTGGAAGATAACTTTATCTAAAAGCATAATTAAACGGATGTAGATTAAGAAAAGAGAATTAAATAAGCATTTTATTATGCTGGTAAAAATTTTAAATATAACTAATTTTTGAAATAAATATTTTTAACTGTATTTTTTATTGATTATAGAAATCGATGGCAAGTTCTTTAAAGGACATATTTAATCAATTCGTGAATTTTATGGAAAGAATTCCATTTTTAAAATAATTTTGAAGATTTCTTATTAGAACAAAGACCTAAAATTCTTAAATCTCATTCAGAATCTGAAGACAGAAACCTATAAAAAAAGAGACTATAAAAAAGCAATCAGAATTTCAATAACCTTAGAACAGAATTCAACTGAGGCATATCTTTGAATATGATATTTGCAGATTGAGAATTTGTATATTTATATGTTGAGAGTGATTTCCGTGGTAATTCGTAATTTTATTTCCGAGTTAACATGGTTTCCCGGATTTTCAACTAAGGTTCTAATTTCTGTGACCTAAACTGTCTGATGGGAAGTTGCAGCGAAATTTAAGCGATTGAAGTATATGCTTGTTTAATTAAATTTCCATAAATCGTTTTCTCGAAATTATAAGTTATGACTATTTCCACATGCCTCTTCTGATTTCTGTCATACAGTATCAAATGAAAATCAAGCGACTAAAGTAAATACTTGGTTAGCTGAATTTCGATAAATCCTCTTCTCGAAATTATAAGCTATGATTATTTCCACATACCATTTTTTTTTATTTCTATTATACTATGATGAGAGTGCAGTTGGATTCTGTGGTCTTTGATTCGCTTTCTTAGTCATGACGAGAAAGGATGAAGAAAACTTTTTAGAATTTGCTATAAAACGAAACATCGAAACAAAAAAGTAAAACAAAAGTTCACTAAATTGTTAAGAAAAGAATAAAGCCTCTGAATAATAAAGTAATGAAAAATATAAAGAATAAAAAGAAAATAAAGAATAAGAAGAAAGTAAAGAATAATATAAATATAGAATAATAAGAGATTAAAGAATAATATAAATAAAGAGTAAAAAATAGTAAAGAATAATATAAATAAAGAATAGAAAGAAGGTAAAGAATGATATAAATAAAGATAAAAAGAAAGTAAAGAATTATATAAACAAAGAATAAAAAGAAAATAAAGAATAATATAAATAAAGAATAAAATAAATAAAGAAGAATAAAGCTTCTGATAAAAGAATTACTGCTCATTTATAAGAAGTTTATGTAGCATGCATATGCAAAGAACGCTTCTCAAAATGCATTTATTTATTGTTTTGCTTTTTTTTAAAAAATTCAATATTAATCTCATTATTAAAATGCACTTATTTCTCAGTATGGAAAGTAAGAACTTGCACAGATCACAAACTTTTTTTAAAGAAAAAAGATTTAAAAATGAATTAAAACTGAAAATGGTGTTTAATTTCTTTTTTCACTTATTATGTTATTTTTCACTTATTAAGTATTAAAAGCAAAACTGATAACTTTGATAATAGCAGATCATCAAAAAAAAAAAGACATATTTACTATAAACGTAGCTTCAATGTCTGAAAGAACCAAATCTAATAAGTATTACATCACTTTCGGATATCCAAAACAACATTTTCGGATATCCAGACTGAGCTGAAAGAATCATATTGTTGGCTACCGATACACATTAAGGGAAAAACTCAATATCGGATAAATCTCCTTTCAGGCAGTTGCTTGGATTTTATTGGTCTGCAAACTTGCGAGAGGTTTAATAAAACAAAGGAAACACAAACCGGCAGCTTATGGATAAGAAAGAATATAAAGTAAACAAATTAAATGGATAGTAGAGTGCATTTTACGAAGGTCTTTCACCCGCAGACATATCGAACATCGAATTTAACAAAATAACTAGTTATATAAACTGAATGAAAAGAAGATCTATTACAATACTTTCCTCTGTTTTTAATATCATTTTAAATTTCTACTAAGGTATCTTACTAAAAGAAAATCAATGATAGATAACCCATTATTACGATGGCGATACTGTAATTTATATTTTTACATTGCATAGAAAAAAAATTATTTTTATTTTAAAAGATATAAATATTTATTTTTGTCATTTTATACTAAATTTAATGTATTATGACATTTCACAAAAAAAATATAACGAAATAACTGCAACCATAACCTGCTACTCCGAACCGCTACTAAGGGACAAGGGTTTATTTGATCGATCGGAACGTTGTATTAACAACGGGAACTAGGGTTGAGTCCTAAGGATCATCACTTGTCCCGGTACAGCCCTTCCTGTGGGAAGTATGTACCGTCATCGCTAGGAGGCAGCCATTCCCCACAATTCCTGTACTCTCCAGGGTGGCGAGAATCACCGGAAGTTTCTCACGTCAAAATTTAAAAAAAAAATGCATGACTGCATATTTGATTTTTAAAATTTTGTAACGATATGAAATTCAATTTTGTGCTGTAACATTTTTAGAAGTTATAACTTGAAAACGCGAAAACTCAGCTTAATTTTCAATTGTTTAAAAAGAAGTGCGCAATCCCACCCTTCAAGATTCAAATTTCGTAGATGTGAATTAATTGGTCTGAATTGTAATGTGTCAATACACATGCATATTAAACAAAAGATAAATGTTTGTGTCAATAGCTAATTATTAATAGAATTTTAATTTAGGTACATAGAAGAATTCTCACTTAAATTACAAAATATCTTTAAATTATGCAACGTAATTATCTTCTGAATGAAAAAAATGTGTGCACCATTTATATTTGAAAATTAATTGAATTCCTTTTCCTCTTTTTCCAGAAGTTATACATCAATACTAATTATCTGCAGTTTAAATTTGTTAAAATGCGAGCAAGTTAAAGGAATTTAGTAAACGTGCGTCTTCTTTTGTATGTCGAATTTATCTTCATTTCGAAAGTACAAACTTGTCAGAAGGAAAAATATTGATAGCTATCAGTCAACAATGAGGGAAGAATCAAAATGCCCCCCCCCCCACACACATTCTTCTTTAATTTTAGTAGAATTTTGTTGGTATCGTCAATATTCAATGAATCATATGAAAATAAGAATATTTTTTAGATTATTTTATTTATAAAAATAAATTAAAAGTTCAATTATCATCTTTTGTAATACTAAATACTTGTAAAACAATTAATAATGCTATAATGTAAATTTAATTTTAAATTAATAGAATAAAATTATTTAGAACTAAAAGAAGAGCCATTACCTCCCCTTTCCCCCTTAAAACCGTTCTATTAGAAGAATATATGCCACCACGATATTCTGAATGTCGCACAATATCGAAAGGATTTCATAACAATGCTGTAGCGTATTTCGAGAAAATAGAGCAATTTCTACGACATAATTATTTTTTAAACAAAATAAATGTCTTATTATCTTAGGATCTATTAGCTTTTAAAAGCCTAAGATGGTAGTAAAATCATTGACATTATCAAATAAGTCCATACACTCTGAAATAAATAAATATCTTGAAAATTTGGTAAATTATTCTGAAAGGTAAGATATTCTAATCCAATATGTCAATCCTTGAAATAAGAAATAAGAGGAAATTTAAGAAAATTTGTTATCTTATATCATTAGTAAATTTTTCTTGAACCGGCCTTGTTAATACGACACATTTTATGTTTACCTTCGTCGCATAATAAAATGAATTTTTGAGCCTCTTGGATCTTTTCCCCTGCCCGGTTGAGTGGAAAATTAGAAAAAGGCTTACAACATGAATGCTAAGACTTCATATCAAGTTTCATTTGTCTAGCGCGTTTCAGTGTCCAGCTATCTAGTTCTCATATTTAAGGACATATATAAGTTTGCTATTCAACCAAACAAATCGCATGGATTTTATTAAGAATATGACAAGGAATTACTGTTTTCGTGTAAAGATTATCTACTAAAATTCATCTCTCTTGCTTGTATTATTGAATTATTGCATTCTCAAACACATGAAGAGATCGTCAAGAAAATAAATTCGTCGAGGATTCTTCTTAAAATTCGATGCTAATTTATAATTCTAGTACTAACATTACATCCATATTTCATCCATCTAGTTCGGTGCGTTTTGAGTTACCGGTTCATTCGTACAGAGGAAAAAGAATTGGAATTGAAATTGTAATTTGATGTTTTATGGCACAAAAGCCGGTGTCGGCCATGCTACTCCAAACGCAATATTAAAATGTAAAACCATGTAAAATGACTTAAATAAGTAATATCAATTACTATCAGTCGAAAATTTTTAAACAAGGTTGCAGCTTTATTAAAAATCAAAAGGAAAAACAAGTACTGAAAAAAAGCTTAAAAGACAACCATATCCCAAAAATTAAAAAAAAAAAAAAAAAAAAAAAAAAAAAAAAACATGGGCCTAAACCTAAATTAAGGATTAGAAACCAATATTTCTAAGGAGCTGAATAGTTTTATCGTCAGAACTTATATATATATCAGGTCAAAAAAATTTATGAAGTAAATGGCGCAGAAAAAATGTGTGCAAACAAATGAGAAAAATATGCTATAAAAGAATAAATGCACGTAGGCATACAAATTAACAGACTTAGCTGTCGTTCTTCATTCAAAATATTACAGAATTCAATAAATTTGATACAAACCATAACAAATTTTATCATTCAACTTTCTGAAGACGCGCATACATAACTCTAATAATAAGTTTGATCGGATAAAAGAAGCATTAAAATGTGAATATTCATGAAAATTACCATATCGAATTATTTGGTATTATTGTTTCTTTCCATACGTTTTATACAGAGAAATAAAATGCAAATTTAATTTTATCATTTGATATGATTTTTTTCCATACATCACTCGATAAAGAAATATTTCTTTTGCATTTTTTTTAATTGCAGCATTTTTCGTAAATTTTCGTCATATTTATTTGCTATTTCTTTTTTTTTATTTGAACATAATGGCAGTTCCCTATTACCGCAAATTCTCCAACAATATTGTACTGATATCTTCATGAAAATAACAGAATTTAGCAAACCCAACCTCGTACAATATATATATATATATATATATATATATATATATATATATATATATATATATATATATATATTTTATTACGATCACAATACATTTAGCGGAAAAAATAATCCATGGCAGCAGAATAATAGCTGCAGATGGCGCCAGTGTTTTTCACCCATGACCTCATTCAAGGACGGATGCGAAGAGGGAGAGAGAGGAGGAAAAAATCAGAACACGTGCGGGCTTCGCTACACAATCCGAATCTCTTTATTTTCCTTCCCGTCATTTCAGGTTTTCAATTCAGATAGATGACGCATATCTGAAAGAGTGTTAAAGAAGTTGTTTTCTATTTCACACAAGAGCTGATTACAAACCAGATTGCACGTCATGGATAGTAAAGTTTTTACGAATACTGGAAAAAAGGAATACACAATTACGTGGTTCATAGAAAATTATAGTTACTGTTGGCACAAAAATGGCGAAACTTTGATCAGTCCAAAATTTACCGCCGATAGCTTGGAGGGCACTATTTGGACTCTACAATTATATCCCAGAGGATTTTATTTCGAAAGGAAAGAAAATATTTCCTTTTATCTCAACAGAAGTAAAGTTGACGATGGCCCGGAAGATTTACCGCTGAAATACGAACTGTCAGTTCTAGCTGCAGATGGATCAGTTCTTCACTCCTTAAAACGTGAACACGTATTCCGTAAGGGATGTGGACATGGGGCGTCAGCGTTCCTGGAGTTGTGTGAAGTACTGTTGCGACGTAAGGACGAATATTTACGTCAAGACACCCTTAGTGTGCGCTGTGTGATGTGGAATGACGAAGGAAATAGTACGAAGGTAGGGCACTGCACTGCTCGAACTCGCATCGGAATGGAAAAAATTTCATTTCTTCATAAAGTGGAAAATTTCAGTGTTCTCAAACCAAATGAGAAAAAAACTCTTCAGATCCAATCTCTTTCAAAAACTGGATGTCTCATTTTCAGTAATGTATATTTTACAGATAGTTCTCGATTTGAGGGGTCGGTAATTGTCGAAATCGTGCCTTCCGATAAAAACTACATCATCCGCAAACAAAAGCTTTATTTGCTGCATCGGTCAGGGAACATTGAAGAATGTGGTAAGATTGATAATCGTTTTAGTGCCTGTCTGGACAGTCAAAAACTGCCCTTTCATCTCACAAGGCAGACAATTTTGACTAAGAAAAGTGAATATTTGCCAAATGATGAATTGTCTTTGATATGTTACTGTACATTTTCTACCGGAGTGGAGATGGAAAAAATTGAAGAAATTAAGAATGACTTGTCTTTAGAGTCTGTAAAACAGAATGTGAGCAATCCGTCCAGCAAGAATACCTATAATGCTGCTGAAAAGCTGATGGCTACAAAACAGACTTGCAACAACCCCTCCAATAAGGAGAGCTGTAATGTTGCAGAAAGGTTAATGACTGAGCAGCAGAGGTCTAAAATTCCACCCAATAAGGATGACGGCTACAAGGGCGCAGAAAAGTTGTTTGACTGCCCCAGTGCATTGGATGATCTAAAAACGGTTTATGAAAAGCAGCGCCTTACAGATATAGAACTTCAAACTGAAACAAAATCGTTTCCTGCCCATAAACTTGTGCTTTGCGCTAGGTCCTCTGTTTTCGATGCCATGCTAACGAATGACATGAAAGAGAAAAACACTGACTGCATCCAAGTAAATGACCTGGAAAACGATACTGTGCAGCAACTTTTGCTATTTTTGTATTCCGATAACCTCGAAAACCTCCAATGGGAATCTGCTATTAAATTATATTATGCGGCAGATAAATATGCCATTGCAAAATTAAAGGCGTTATGCTCTGCATTTTTGATTGACAACCTTAGTACATCCACTGCTAGTGAACTTTTACATTTGGCGGATACCCACGCCGACCCTGATTTGAAGAAATTCGCGGAAGATTTCATCTTGGAGCACGAGGAAGAGGTTTTTGGTTCAAATGAGTGGGAAAGGCTTATAGAAACAAATCCCCAACTGGTTATAAAGACAATGCATTTAAAATACAAGAGGAAGAAAGATGTTAAATGAATGAGCAGTTTAGAAAATATAAATAATCTAATGCATTCTAAACTTAAATTTTTTAACAATTTATTAATGATCTTTGCAAAGCACGTAAAAATATATCATCTTCCAGTTTCATATTTGTAATCAAATGCACGCACATTTTATTGCAAAATGTATTTTACTCTTAACATATTTAAGGTGTTTGTAACTTTAATATTTAAAAATAAATGTTCATCATATTGTTCATGAAATGCTCATCATAAATTTTTAAGTTAGAATTTAAATTTTAATGATATTTACAAAGCACTCAAAAATATTTTATCACCCAGTTTCATATTTGTAATTAAATGCACGCATATTTTATTGCAAAATGTATTTTATTCTTAACATATTTAAGGTGTTTGTAACTTTAATATTTTAGAAATGTTCATCATATTGTCCATCAAATTTTCATCATGAATTTTTTAGATAGGATTTAAAATTTGATGATTATTACACGCACGTAAAAAATATTTCATCTTCCAGTTTCATATTTGTAATCAAATGCACGCATATTTTACTGCAAAATGTATTTTACTCTTAACATATTTAAGATGTTTGTAACTTTAATATTAAAAAAAAAAATGTTCATTATATTGTTCATCAAATGCTCATCATAAATTTTTAAGTTAGAATTTAAATTTTAATGATATTTACAAAGCACTTAAAAATATTTTATCACCCAGTTTCATATTTGTAATTAAATGCACGCATATTTTATTGCAAAATGTATTTTATTCTTAACATATTTAAGGTGTTTGTAATTTTAATGTTTAAAAATATCTTCATCATAAATTTTTTTAGTTAGGATTTAATGATCATTACAAAGGACGCAAGAAATATTTCATCTTCCAGTTTCATATTTGTAATCAAATGCGTGCATATTTTATTGCAAAATGTATTTTATATTTAATATATTTAAGATGTTAATAATTTAATACCTTAAATAAAATTTATATTTAAGGTTTTAGTAATTAATTTAAAAGTGTTTATGATATTAAAATTAATATGTTAAATTAAAATTATCGAAAGGAATAGTAGTCGTTATTAATCGCTATAAGACTAGTTAAACAATTATTCTTTCTTTCAAGTAATATTGGCCCCTTTCGCAGGTGTTTTCTTTAGAAACTGTAGCGTTTTTTTAATTATGATATTTGCTTAGAGATGAAATTTTTTTCTGTTTAATATTTAAATTTATTATTTTAGTATCTTTTTTTTTTTTTTTGCTTTTCCGTATGTAGCAAATAAATATATTTCGTCATTTATTTCACCAATTTTAAAAATTGGAATTTAAAATTTTGTAACTTTTATATTTTTTTTCATTCTATCAATGAAAGCTTTCTATGCACTTATGATAATAAATGAAATTAATGATGTATAATTAAGTTATATGTAATCTCTCAAAATTTATTTACGAAATGTATTTAATGAAATACATCATTTTTTTTTGTTTTATCATTTTTATTGTTTACTAGCCGCCTTTTGCGACCAGTCAGTTCGCCAGGTTTAATGCTCTCTAAAATGTTCAATTAATATTTTATGTAACTTGGTCTCATAATAGGTTTTTCAGAAAAATGTTTTTCAGTTTTAAATTTCGATAGTTACATAATTCAGTTATACTATTATGCAAGTCTTAAGCCATTCTGTTCATTGTATGCATCCATCTCTGTCTAATTTTCTATCAGCACCCGTAAAGCTCTATTTTAAATTAAAAATTATGCAACTACAATTTATATAAAGGCATTTTTTACTGAAATAGAGTATATAATTTTTTAAGTAAAAATATGAGAACAGAATGCACAGTCATTCGGCAGTGAAAGCGGCAAGAATTTTTGCGCACTACAGAATAATTTTTATAATTTATAATATCTCAAGGAATTATTCAACAATCGTTTCATCGTACAGTTCAGTTTTTAGTTTTATTTTCAAAAGGATATAAATAATGTCAATAATAATACTTTAATTTTTCGGTTTATAAATATACTTAAAAAATTATGAAGTTTAAATTTTAGACAGTTATTTGGTCCTAAGGAATCATATTCTGTGAAATCTTTTTGACAGTCTAATTTTTAAATAAATAAATAAATGTGTCTATTTTCTGCTAAATCTAACCGATTTATTAAGTTTTGAAAATTACAATTTTAGAAAAAACATTTTTATAATTTAGGCCAATCACTCTTGAGAATTCCTGGGAGATGATGATTAGCTTCTTTGAGATTGAAGTGATATAAAATCTCCCATTTTTATTGAATCGTGCAATTCAATTTTTCATAAATCAGCCAGTTTTGGTGATTGATTTTGTTTATTGCAATGCAACTCTTTTTATTTAAGATATTAGCAATTAAGAATATTTTATTAAATAGGAGTCACAGGGCAGAGGATATATATAAAAATTTAAAATTCGTAATTCATCAGCTTTTATTGACTCAGTTTACATAAAACATAATTATTTATTTCATTAAGAATATTTTGTAAGAAGATGTATGTCTATTAATGAGGCTTCACAAATTAACTGTTGGGTCCGATTAGAATAGATAAATTTTACATTTTAAATCATATTTGCTTTAAATAAAACTGTTACATTGAATTATAATTTAGGTATTGTTAAAGATCATAGAAAACCTTTTTTTTTTTTGCATTTATTTTTTAGAAAATATCATATTTGATATTTATTTCACTTAATATAGGCATGTGCTGAAAATTACACTCTTATATGTTTAATTTGCAATAATAGTTTGATTTATATTTAGTTTGAGCTTTAGTCAAATAGGATGGCAATATATTGATAAAAGCTAATTTTTCCCCATGCACGCGTAAAGTGCTCGTGCAGGTTAAATTTTATTTTGATTTCATGTGAAATAAACTGTTTAAAAATATGATTAAATTATTTTTTAAAAAATAGAAATTTAACTTGTTGGTTAAAGCATTAGTTTCATAGAAAAGCTAATTTTTTATATTCAATTTGATGTCAAAATCAATTTTGTGTTGTAATATTTTCGCAAGTTATAACGCCGGAAAATTCGTTTAATTTAAGCCGAAATTTCGCTTAATTTTTAATTTATTGAAATTTTAATTAAAAATTAAAAAAATAGCTTCGAAGTGCACATTTCAGACCTCCAGAGTACACATGTGCCAAATTTGGTAGCTGTAGGTCAAACGGTCTGACCTGTAGAGCGCCAACACACACACACACTGAGCTTTATTATAAGTATAGATGATATGAGTGAGCAAGCCAAAAATAATTATATTTCTTATTTCAATTTTTTTTTACACCTTCACTCTTTTATTTTCAAAGAATTGTTTTATATTGTGTTTAAAATAACTTTACACATTTTATACAATGTTTATATGATTTTTTTTTTTGTAATTTCTTATTCTATGTTGTTGCATATATGATAATTTGCTTATGCAAATAATTTAAAAAATGTTTGTATAATGTATTCTGCAATATGTATGAATAAAATAAAAAATTAATTAATAAAAATGTTTTATGTTTATTATAATTTTAAGCTTTGAATAATAGTATTATTCATATTTTATGATTTTTTAAATAATAATGAGACTATGATTTTGCACTTGCAAAAACTCTAAAGTTAGTGACTCTTTTCAGTCTAAGTTTCATAATACGCGGCTTAGTTAGATCTGCGCAATGCTGGTTCATCCATAGAGTTTAAATTTAACTGTATGGATGAAAAAGCTATTGTTAAAGCTACCATCCTGTTTCCTAGTTACAAAGCTAGCACCCAATAAAATATTAAAGCTAAATACCTACCTCAAATTGATTTTAATTTTTTTATTTTTAATCTTACTTGTTTATTTTTCCACATTGAGAGTTCTATGACTATTTAAAAAAATTAATAAATAAAAATAAAAAAGAATGAGGCCAGAAAATGAATTAAGAAGTGGAAGAGACAGGATAATAAGTAACGTGTAATTGCAGTTAAGAGATTAGGCTGAATTTATTGAGCTAAGTTAAAACAACCCTACAGTCGAAAATAAGGAAGTTACAAAAATAAATAAAAAATAAAGGAAGTCGGACAAAGAGTCCAATTAGAAAATTTTACCCTATATCATAATAAAAGTACAGGAAAAAGTTTCATCTGTAATATTGGCTGAAAACTTATCTTTTAAACTGTCGGTGATATTTGCAATTAAATTTATGAATTTTCTGAGACTGAATTAAGGGTTCGTCCTCAAAATGAAAAATGTATTCTTCAGCATTATCATATGGTTTTTCTTCGTTAAGCAACCGTGGTGGGAAATTTAAGCAAGAAAGGAAGTAAAAAGAAAGAAAGAAAAAAACACACCTTGTAAATCTTATTCTGGCCAGGGGGGGGGGAAGGGATTTAAAGGGTTTTTTTTTTTTTTTCATTTTTAGGAAGAACTCTTTTTCAATTCACAGATAGTTCATAATTTTAATTGAAAATTGCCAATTTTAAAGATAACTCGGTGAGACTTTTCTCTGTGCTTTTATTATAGTACAGCGTATATTTCTCTCATTGGATTTTGTGGTCGATCTCTTTTATTTTTTGAGTTTGTAAGTTCCTTGTCTCGCCGCTAGAGGAACTGCAACAAGTCTTAATAAATTTAGCATAATTACTTTATTATAGATACACGATGCTTTCTTGGTCATACGAAATGTTGTCTTGCACTTATGAAGCCTTTCTAATAGTCCCGAAATCTCGCAATATTTTTGCTTCATCGAGCGAAAACGACAAACATAAAAATTCAAGGGATTGCATTCTGACATTATTATGATATGCAAAAAGGTTTCTAAATACATTCTGACATTTTTTTTTTTTTGGGGGGGGGGGTTAAATGTGCGAAAATTTTGCATAGTAATATAAAGAAATAAATTCCATCTTTGAATTATTTGGTATTAAATAGCTCAATTATTTTTTTTCTAACTTAAAAGTAATAAAAATTCTGTATTCTATTTTGTTGAATATGATGATATCTTATACAAGTACATTCGTTATTCTGTCTGCAACGTCCTTTTAAATCCAGGACAAAAATAATAAGTAAATATGAAATATCAGTCCAAAGACATACACAATATTAAAGCTTATAGTATTATTATGGAATATATTATATAAATTTAACTTCGTTTGAAAAAAAGTATATTTGCTTTATATATTTCTAAACTAGTCGCTTTTGACGGCCTACACGATCACCGGGAATTTGAATCTTAAATTGAATCTTAAATTGAACCTTAAATTCAATCAATCATTTCCCAGCAAAAAAATTTTTAACCATTAAATAGTGATGGATGGTAAAGCAGTGTTACTTCCCATTTTACATATTATCTATTCATCGTGTATATGAAGCATCTCAGCGGCGTAAATGTCCATGGTATCATAGAGCTATTAAAAACGCAATTGCCAATTTCTTCTAGATTCTAAAATTTTCAGCATTGAAACTTCAATTCTTTTTTTTCTTACTACACACCATAATTCTTCTTCTAATCTTTCAACAATGTAAAAAATGTCATGAAATTACATATTTTATGAAGTATTGAAAGCGGTTTACATTTTTAGTTGATCTTCCTTCTGTTTAAAATTGGGCAGAATAATATTTTTATAATTTCCCAAAATAAAAGAAAATTTGTGCGATATCTAAACTGCTATAGTTAAATCATTATTTTTTATGCATCATATCATTACTTTTTAAATATTAAAACGATTTAAAAATCAATTTTAAGCAATGACATTTCAGTTGCTGTTCAGGAAGACACCAAAATTTTGCTTAATTTTTTAATTAATTAAGATTTTTAAAATGTCTCTCCGAGGTTCATATTCTGACCTTTCAAAGTATAACTGTATCAAATTTGTTTCTGCACAATCAGTCCTGTATAATGCCAACACCTGCACGCACGCTTTGTTATTTATATTAGTATTATATTCAAAGCAATTTAATTAGACAACGGAATATCGAGCATTAGTACTTTGAAAATCAAGTCATAGATATTAGAAAGAGTTTTTCGATCGTTTAGTTGTATCTTTTTTATCACATTTATGCGAATTATTACTTCTATTTAAAGAAAAAGAAGTCATACTTTTTTTTTCAGAAAAAAAGTTGGGAAAAAGAATTTTTAAAATCAAATTTTCTAAAAAAAAAAAAAAAATTAGTTTTTTTAAAATATATATATATATATATATATGGTTATTTTAAAAAATATATATATTCTTTTAATATAATTTGTTACTAAATCTCTTCTCATCCAGCTAGGCTGTTCAGAAACGCGTGAAATATACACAACAGGTGGGAAATTACGCTTCAACTACATTCTGTTTCGCCAGTTGTATTACTTTGGGAACCAGAGCGAAAACACGCAAGTAAAGATTTTCGCAAATGTAAACACCAGATGTCATTTTTTTTTATGTCCGATGTAGTTGCAATTGAAAACAGAATTCCTGCATAAAAAAATAAAAATTGATTTTATTTATAGAAAGACTAGCCGTATTTATTTTTGTTTTTAACTGAACACAGTACGAAGGAGAAATATAAACTTATATTCTGCAATTTTGTAGCAACATTATGTTTTATAACTGATTCGTCTGTCATGATTATATCAATAATAAGTGTATATAAAATATGTATTTAATATATCTTGCAACCCACGTGTGTAATAAATGCTGTTTCTAAAACAAAAGAAAATACGCTTGTAAAATATATTTATTTGGAAAATTGATTAAAATTAAAGATTTAAAACAGTGAATAAAACAGATATCACAAAAAGTTTAATTATTTGAATTTTAAAGGGGTGTTAAGAAAAATTTTATAAGGTAATAAAAGTTCTGAAGTAAATGGCGAAAAAAATTCTTGAATTCACGATTTATTTTTTATTACAATTTAATAAAATTTTTTTGAAAAATCCTATTATAGAGAACACCTGTTTTTCAAAAGATAGGTCACTACTGCCAAATGTGGTTGTTCTAATTTCAATGGTTTGCTTTGTAAGTCGTTTTGCACGACTCTTTTAAGCTTGTAACTAGCAATAATCAATTAAACTGCAAGTCTGTAAACAGGATCATATTAAAAATTTATAAAAGCTTTACTATAAAAATATCTTTTCTTTCCGGCTTTTGAACCATTTCGCTAATTAATTTTAGTAATTACAAAAGAAGTAGAAAAATTCGATAACAACACAAAATATTATATTTACCTTTTTACCTATAATGTGCATTGATAAAACACAAAATTTGATAATTTTTGTTTGTACGCCATCAAAATAATGCTCGAAAATTTATAACGAAGCCAACAATTATAATTTAGAATTACTATAATTGAAAACAGTGTTAATATACTAAAACTGTGGCTTATTTCGTAGTAAAAAGTGGACAAAATTCCAATTTTTGAAAATAGTTTTAAAGTGAATACATATACTAAACCGAGTAATAAAAAAATTATAATCACTTAATTTAACTCTGGTTTTTGAATTTGTCTGTCCAGTAAATTCTATGGATTTATTAGATATAGAATTTACAAATATTGGAGAATAGGAGCAACAGAACTTTTACAATTCAGTATTTACGAATATTTTGTGTTATCATAGGTATTTCAACGGAGCTATTTCAAAATGTACAATCAATAAAGAAAGTGTTGTTTCGATTCAACTTTTTGTCATGATTTTATTTCTGATATATATTTCTGACAACAATACAGACTTGTATTCTGATAATAATATACTAGTGGCTGATTCTGATTTTGTGACGATTTCTAAAATACATAAAATGAGCACATTCTCTTTACATTTTTATAAAATTTTGGATAAGTGTAAAACAATTAAAACATTTAAGAAAATTTTTATTTTACAAATATTTTTTTAAAAAAGTGAGTATTTAGCTCTACATCTAAAGCTTTCCAAACCACCGTTTTTAATATTAAAAGAAAGTCTAAATCAATCCACAGACTAACACGTTTCTTTTTATATTTTTTACATTCTTCTTATATTTTCATCCTTAATGGTCTGAAACTTTTGAATGGTATTTCTAAAACGTGCCAATTTTGGCAACCCTGCTCACCATTTATAGCAACCCCGCTGGCCTAACGGAAGTGGGGGAGGAGAGCGAGGAAGAAGAGGGATATCGGTCTGAAACCGGGGGGGGGGGGAATGTGGCTCTGTTAGAGTGTTTTTTTTTTTTTTTTTTTCTTCCGTATTTTATGTTTTACTTATGTGCTGTGTCCCGTATCAATATGTGAATAAAAAATTTGGGACTAAATTTGGAAGTGATTACTGTCTCTACTCACACTAAAGAAATCCCACGCAAAGAGGCACGACCTCCGTAATACAAGGCCTCACAACTCCCAACGCGTTCAGCCCGTGACGTCACGAGTTAGGATGAATTTTCAGGAAAATTCTAAAGGCAGCTGGTGTAAAAGAGTGCGGTTAGTCACGGTAGATGTTGGCGTAGCGAAGTGCGGGTATTGTGTTACTGGTTTTATTTAAAAGTTTTCTGATCTTTTTTTCATATTAATTTTAATTTATTGTAATAAAGATGCCTAGTGCGTGCTGTGTTCCTAATTGTAAAAGTAATTACACGAAAAATAGCCCCAATATTTCAGTACTTTCGTTTCCAAGAAATGAAAACACTAGAAGAGCATGGATCTCTGCAATAAAGCGGGACAATTGCGTGCCAACTAAATATAGTAAGGTAAGTTTCATTCTTTTTTGTACAATTTTTAGTTAATTAATTCTCTTGAACTGTGAAACATTTAAAATTATGTATAACTTCCATTTCTGTCATTTTGTTTTCTCTACATTTAGTTGCTTATGCTTCCAATTACTTTGGTATTGTTTGCTTGAGCTAAATAAAAAATTTCATAGTTTTATTGTTACTTCTCATAGTTTTTTTTTAGATTTGTTCTTAATATTTAAAATGTTTTGTTTCTGTATCTTTTTAATTATACTTCATATATATTTTTTTAAAATTTGACTTAAGCCTAATATTTGTTTCATATATGTAGGTCTGTGCTAAACATTTTCCAGAAAATCAGTTTTTAACTGTTAGAGAAGCGTTTAATACCAGTACTTATTCAAGTACCAATGGAGTATAAAAGGTAAGTTTTTTTTAGAAATATGTAATAATTATCACCAAAATCTTACAAAGTACTTAAGTGATTTACTGTTATTATACTCTTATAAAAAAGTTTAAAATCATCTAATGAATAATAAAACTTAATTTTTTATTATATATATCATGACTATAGATTGTAGCAAATTAAATTTATATTTTGTTCTAAAATATTATGTAAAAAAGTTAGATATAGTTGTAAAACAATATGAATTGCATGCTCATATAGGTTTAGAAAATGGGGGTAAACTTTCTTTCTCGCAAGAACATATTTTAAATGCAGTGCTCTATAATTTTACAGTATTTAAAAAAATATGCGACGAATATGAGTCTGAATTCCTAAAACTTCACGATCAAAGAAAAATAGTTTCTTGCCTTACATATTCTATTCTAGAAGAAAATGAATTATATGATAGTGGAGCATGTGATGAAGGTCATCAGTTTAATTCCATTATCTGGAAAGTTTGGTGCTCCACAAAAATATTTTTAAATAATTATGTTAAGAAAAAAAAATGATAATTTAGCTAAAGCTTTAGTTCAGAAAAAAAACCTAGCTGTAAAGAAAGCAGAAAAAAGAAAGGAAAAAAAATTAAAAATTACTAACTTGAAAAAGAGGAGGGATGATAAAAATATTTAATATTAAATTTTCAAGCATAACAAGTAATATCAGTATAAATTGTTAATTGACTTTTATCACAATTGTTTCTTTTAATATTGTTATTAACTTTTATTTATAAATTTGTATTTTAACTTTATTTAATATTATAATTATTTTCATTTGTCTGTGTGAAATTTATAATAAAGTTAAGAAACAAAATGTATTTTGTTATTGTCTCTGAAAATAAAATGTTATGAATCAAATAGTGTGTGATTTTTTATTTGTGTTATCCTTTACTGTTACTTCAGATTAAGTATAAGTGCATTGAAATGTGAAAGCAGATGTAATAAAAGCTAGTTTATTAAATTGTATGAATTACTAATATATTAAATGAAAACAATTCTTAATGTGAAAAAACAAGGTGTGAAAGTAATTCTTTTTTATCAACAGAATTAGTTGGTGTAAAATTTAAATCTGATATTAAATACATTAATGTTTTATTTGAAAGCTTTAAAATCATTAAGCTTTAAAAAGTCTTAATGATTAATTTAATTTCAAGCTTTAAAAAATATTTTCAAGGAAAAAATAAAACAATTTTTAACAGCTTTTAATACAATAAAAAAAACTATTAAAACAAGAAAACTAACAATACCTCAATGTATATATCTAATAAATTCACATCTTCGAAAGTTTGAATGTTATTAAATCGTCAATACGCTATAGAGGACTTTTAAGATTTTCTATCATGCCGTTTCTTTTATTCACACGGGAAAAAATAAATCTTGAATTTTATGCAAGATTCATGTCTTAATATTAGGAATAGTAAGTTATTTTTAAGTGAATTTAAAATATACCTACACATCAAGGAAGAAAGCAGGATTCTGCTCACGGCAGGCAATCATCCTAATTGTGTGACGTCACAAACTAGTTGTGAGGCCTTGTAACGGAGGTCGTGAAAGAGGGGTATTTACAATATTGTTTTTTTTAATTATTATATTTACCTGTGTGCATACTTAATTGGAATAAAACTGCTCAGCACTTTTAGAAGAAAAAAATCATTCAAATCTGAATACTATCGGCATTTTGAATACTGGTGTCATACCAAAATTCCGAATAAATATTCTAATAATGTTGATTTCTCTACGACGAGATATGACGGAATTGGAAATGTATGTGTTCTTGTAAATAGATTGCGCGCTATTAATGTAGACAATGTTCATAACATCCTTACATAAACATATACTCATGCATATAACATCCATACATAAACATTCGCAGACTGTCCTGACAGGTTTAATTATGTTGCAATTGACCGCGTTGCATCGGAACCGTGATTATGTTCAGTCAAGCTCAGATACTATCCATGCCTCCCATGGTCTTCGATGGTTGAATGGGAGTTGTAATTAGGTGATGCCAGACATAGCTATCTGACAGTGTAACAGCGTTTAGAACTTACAGAACTTGATTTTTAAAATTTCACCCTGTTGTAATTGTATTTAGGGATTGCAATACCGAACCAAAATTTCAATACCGGTATTCGGTATTTTTTAGATCTTAATACCGGGATACCGGTTTTAATACCGGTATTAGAAATTTTAGAAAAGGAAGGAAAACAAGTTTGCCAGTTTTATAAGAGAGTGTAAATATCACAAAAAATAATATGGAACTTATAAATTATAACAGTATATAATGAATCACAAAAAAGTAAAGGAACAAACAGTATACAAAGCACACAAAAAAAGTGTAAATATCACTATTCAGTCTGTGGTACTATTACAAATTTTTGAAATGTGATCTTAAAAAATATAATGCATCAATTATACTGTCATTAAGCCTGAAAAGTAATTTTGTGTAAAAATTAACAGCTGTCGAAAACGCTCGTTCGGCATCTACGCTAGTTGGTGGTACTGTTAGCAATGCGCGATATACTTTTTCCAAGTATTTACCTCTAAATCCCTCATCTTCAAATAAATCGATTTCTCGTCGGATGGTTTTGGATATAGCTGATTTATGTATTGTATTTTGGTTCGTTGAATTTTTCTTTATTTATCGCTAATTCTAATTTTTGATAAAGAGGCAATTCCTTTTCACTATCGACATTAGTGTCATCATGATCTTCGATAACTGAATCGAATTCTTCTAAATATGGATAGGTTTGTGGGTAAAAAATTTTAAGAAAATTTACTATAAACTCAATCAGATTGAATTGGTTATTTTGTTTTCTTCTTTTTCATTTTCATTTTTAAAATCATTATAATTATGTAAATACCATAAGACATTTTCTATTTCGGTATGCCTGTCTTCTGTGCGATTTTTCAATGTAATATATAATTCTTCAGATAGTGATGCGTGCTGTTCTTTCTGTGACTGCAACCTAAAATTTATTGTTGCATGAGCTGTTAATAAATTAGAATCTCTCCGACATAATGTCTCAATGGTCAGTTTTATTGGAAGTAGAACTGATACAGTTCTGGATATTAAGTCGAATTCACTATCTGAAAAATTAATTTACAGAATTAAGTCGATTATTGCTTTTTGGATAGGATTTCTCAATTTCAAAAATCATTCCATCATTAGGATTAAACTTTTCCAACGTGTTTTAGAATCTAATATTAACATATATTTTTTTTTCAGTTAGTATATATTTTAGTAATATGTCATTTTTTTTATAGGGGAACGTTTAAATATCTTAACGATTTTTCGAACTTCATAAATTATAAGAAGCAATTCTTGATGGGTTAATATTTCATCCTCACTATCAATATCTTCTTCAACAATTATATTGTCATTTTCTTCATTGTCAATATCACTCTTACCCTTACTCTCTTTAAAGTTGGAATCCGAAGTTTCTATATGCACAGTATTTGGATTCTTCCGTTCTTTATTTTTTTTTTTTAGTACAATACATCTATTGCTTCTAATTGAATTCCATGAGCATAGCACAATTGCTGATTTGCACCAATCAACTTTCCAACTTTTTTCCTAACTGTTGCTCCATCAGTCGTTATGGTTACAATATCTTCTTTCAGGGATAATCCATGTTTCGCTGATTTAGATTTAAGCAATTAATTAAACCATCCATTAGCTAATTAATTTCGCCCTTTAGGGAAACATAAACACAAAAAAGTATACTATTTTGCTATGTTGGCGATCATTGAACATATAGTGGAGACCATTTTAAAAATTTCTAGTAAATACCGAAAAACCGGTATTTAAACTTGTGAATACCGGTATTACAAAATCATACAAATGGCTCAAAATACCGGTATTCGGTATCCCGGTATACCGGTATTGCAATCCCTAATTGTATTTTAATCGTAATTTTTTCGTGTTTTAATTAATCGTATTTTATTTCTTTATTCATCATATTTTAAAATTTCACAGTGTCGTGAGTTAGTAAAGTTTTTATATAGCGTCTGATTTAATGTAAAAATGAAATTTGATTCATTACTAATAATTCATAATGCATCCCTTTTATTTATTAGTATGAAATGAAAGCTACGGATAAAAATCATTGAGGAAGAAAATAGGTGAATCAAGGGAAAAAAATCATTGGGTAATTGATGTAATTAAATATTCTTAAGAAAGTATTTTCCTCAAAACACACACACACATGCACGCTTTTCCTAATTTTTATCTTAATTTAGCCCATGTTAACTTCATTCTAAAATGTTCTCTTATTTCCAAATCCTATTCCCAAATCTTTTTTTAAAATTATTTCTAACATGCATTAGGAAATTGCTGATTCTGCTGCTTCCACGCTAGGAATAAAAGGGATAAAAATCTTTAACACCTGCACATCTTCTTAAAAAGATATTTAAGGTTCCCTTGCCTGAATTGAGGTATGGCAAAGAAATCCCTAGCAGTATTTCTTAGTAAAATCACTGAAGGGAAAAATTTCGGTTATCATCGCTTCTTCCTTGTACATAATATGCCTCTCGTGGTAAAATAAATGGAAGTGAAAATTGTAAATAAATGGAAGAATTCCATATTTCTCTAAAAATGAGATCCAATCAGAACAATAAGACATTATTGTCACATAATGAACAGAAGAAATAAGAACATAAGAAATGGGGTTTATACTCGGAATATAAACCCCATTTCCAAATAATCATCAGTATATTTCCATTTATATTGATATTATTATTTATTGCTTTATATTTCAGCAAATAACTTATTATAAGACAGTTGTTCCAAGGTCAGCAAACACAATTTAGAGATCATTTTCTATGCAAACAAGTTTGGATGGAAGAAATTTAATTGTGTGTATTAATTCATTCTTTGTTAATCGTTATCATTTAAATTTAATTGTCTCCTTATTCTTTAACGTTTTATTTAAAACTACATGAATGAATATTGTATTCTAGTTTGACATTAATTAGTAATAAAATTCATGAGCTGTCTATTGCAATTTCGTGGGATAAATATTTCAACTAAGTATTTAACGACAAAACAGGTGAAATATGAGAGAATTTCAATAACACTTATTCCAAAAAAGATGCATATCAGTTAGATTTATAGCATGTTCAATATGACTGAGTTTTTGTTAAAGCTTGATTTATTAATACCTCTTTTCCAAAGTGCTGAAAGCAGTTTTCAAAAATATATGAATTGATTCATATGTTCTCAAAGTCTTGAAAGTATATAGTCATACACACATCAAAAAAGGTATAGACACACACATGCACACGCACACTCACTCACACACACATTGTGCATGCACTTCTATCTGGCATTTCTGCTTTTCTCAAAACATTAGTTTTTTTACTAACTAGTTACCAACTACGATTAATAAGCCAGCAGTGAAATTATAAAATTAATTCTTTTCTCATTTTTTCAATGATATTAGATATGCGTCTTTGCTTTCGTCATTTTTTTCTTTTTCCAAAATTTGAGGCTTTATTCTTAAAAAGTGATTATTAATTCATGATTCAAAGTACTGTCTGTAGCCAGTTAGAACTCCTCCCCCTCTTTTTGGTAATTGTCGAATAACATTTCGAAAAAAAAATGATGCATCTTTTGACACGAAACACGAATCGATTCATTTTTGGACTTCTTAAGAGCAGAAACGCTTTCTGTCGGCGCGTCTGCCACCAATCGAAACAAATGTTAGACAGAAGGAACGACGTCTTTGAGTACACCGAATGAGGTAAGACCTCTCATTATAACGTTTTTAAGTATGCTTTGACAAATTTTGAGACATGTGACCGAGTTTTGTCATGCTGGAGGATGGCTTTGTTGTACCTCTTTTGGAACTGTAGCTGTTTCTCCTTCAATGCTCGGATCAAATGCATCAATTGCGTTCCATACTGATCCTCTTAGATGATTTCATTCAGTTTCAACAGCTCATATATATATATATTACACCGGGCTGGTCCCACTAAAGTAGAACATAATCTTGGCATCATGAGCATTTGGCCTAAAGCGTTGAAATCACTGACGACCCTTTTTTTCACTATCAGAATACTCACCGTAAGTACAGTATGCGCCAAAATATACAGTACTGAAATGAAAAGATGAACAGAATTACATTATTGTCATCTGTGAATTTAGTTTTCTTGAAAAGAAATTAACATACATACATATAAACTATTAGCGTGTTGATTTACCACGATATGCGTAATGTAAATATTGAAAGTGCGCACCGTCTGGTTGTAAATGGTGTTTATATCGTTCATGCAGATTCTCAAACATATCCTAAAACAAAAATTGCTGCAGATTCCTTCAAAAAGAGATGATTTTCTCACGTAATGCATTCATAGTTCTTGATGGATCTTCGCAGTTGAACACACTCTCCTATAACATGCCCCATTTTTATTTGTCGAAACAGTTACTGGTCAACCAGACTTCCCCTTCCGTGAACACTGTAATCAGAATGGCGAAATTTCGCAATAATAGACAGCATAACTGTGTTACCTTGTGCTGTCTTATTAAACTTCTCTTGGAATTGTACTGCCACCTTTTTCAAACTCGGTCCACTATTATGATCGCTTCCGTACGGGAAGAAATAATACTCAATTATAAATGCTTTTATCTCCGTCGGGAGACTCGTTTCCAACAAAAATGGCACAACGCAACTTCCTTTTCACTGCTGCGAGCACGTGTATCTGGAGCTATGCCTCGTCGACAAACGTAACCACGTGTTCGAGATGCGCGAGTTTCAGTACTGTATATTTTGGCTCATACTGCACTTGAGAGCATTCAATATGCCTCAACAGTAGTTTTCTTCAAATAAAAAAATCAAATACTTCCCATTTTTAAAAAAAGTTTTTGTCGATTTTTTTTTTCTTTCGAAAAGTGACATCTTCGATCTTGAATAAATTTCTGATGCAAACACATATTCACTTATGTGGCGCTGTCGTTATGTTGACAGCTGTCCAAGTTTGCAGTTTCACGTTTCTTATCTGAATATTTCGAACAGCTTTTATCGCTGCAGATATCAATCGGAAAACGACAGAAACAAAATTGTACTCCTAATAACATAGCTCACCAACTGCATTTTTTATTTGTCACCTCTTGTTTTATATCTAAGATACTATAAAAGAAAAAAAAAATGAATCTGATTTTTATTTATCTCCGACATTCAGCTTTCATCTCTATAAACAAGTTATATATATATATATATATATATATATATAAATTTTAAGTCAATTCCTACTTATTTTCTTATATTATTTATGATCGGGTGTCGCGGCAGTAATCTCAGAGCTTGGCGATAAATTTAACGACCATTTGGCAACATGGCGATAGATTTGGCGACCAAATAGAAATTACTGGACAATTTAATTAATTAATTAATATTTGCAAAAAAAACTGTTTTTTGCAAATATTAATTAAGTAATCAAGTATCATCCACTACAAGTGTAAAAAAATACATTTGAACTTGAGTGGATGAATAAAAAGTATTTTATTAACGATTGAAAAATTGAACAAGATATATAAATATATATAGGGAGAGTGTGAACTAATAGTAGGAATTGAAAAAGAAGGTTAAAAATGATTTTCTATCTTCGCTATTTTAAGCAAATTTTTGAAAGCGTGAAAAGAAAAAGACTTCTCTGAAAAGTCACCATAAGCTTAAATGAAGAAAGAACAAATTAAGTCCAATTTCATGTTTAGCTTTCATTTTCTAGCTATAGGAATCTCATTTCTTTTATAAATTAAACAAAAATTTGCCCTTATATAACCTATCCCAAACATTTCTTAACTTCATTATCTGTATTTTACTGTGCACTTTTTTTAAAAATACTAATACCCCCACTGAAACGTCAATATCAAATGAAAGGCCCTTTCATTAAAACTGATCCAGACATATATAAACCGTTATGACATCTATTCCTGCGCTCTTTCTATCCGATAAGGACATTTCTTTATTAAAATTCAATTTAATGCAGTGAGATTTATCTTTGCTCTTTTCTGAAGTCAGTTAGTCTGAACTAAGGTAACAGATCAATAAAGGAAATAAGGAGATGTTTCGGAGCGGCTTCATTTTCTTTGAGAGCAGTTATTAGCAGTTTTTTGTGGTCGGTGGCACGTTGAAATCCTTGAAATGAATAAAGCTGATTTCCTTCATTTTCATATCAATGAATATATTTTTTTTTGCATATTTCTTATCCTTTTCATTTTCTAATCTGCATGAATACGAATGAACTTCAACTAAATGAGTTTTTAAAGCAAGATAACATGTTATGATGAAGTTTTTAGTTGCATAAAATGAATACCACAATTTTCAATTGAATCAAACTTATTTATATATATAATTTTTTTTCTTTTTTTTTATATGAAGTGAATGCAAGATAATTGCTTTTTATGGTTGATTTATTGCGTTATATATGAATAATCCTGCTTCATCATCTAATTTCGTTTATGAATTGGAATGTTTTATCGTAGAAATAATCTTTAATGATAAGAACAACTAGGAGAAAATAGGATAGATTGATAGGAACAACCTGGAGAAAAAAGAGGATACTTTGTAATATCCAATCAAACTGCATAACTTTTGTACTTACAAACAATGCAACAAATTGTTTTGCATTGTCACGATGAAAAAACACGACATCTCTTCGGACTGCCGATTACGCCAGTTTTTCTGATATAACGTCTTTTAAGGTGTATGTACACACTTGAAACTTCGAAAATCGTTCAAAATATCGAATATTTTTTTTATTGCTTCAAAATATTCTCTGATTTTTTAGCTTTCAAACGATACCAAGATGTTGAAATATATTAGAAATATTTCTAGAGTTATAATTATTTTTCTTGAGGTAATTTCACTAAAAACTCTAGTTTCGATGTTTTTTAAACTCATTTTTTGAAGAATGATATTTTTCCACTATGTTGCTTCATTTAGACAATCGTAACTCAACAAGAAATTAACCAAATACAATTATTTATATATCAAAAGAATTTGTATGAAACAGTGGATATTTTGTGCCTCAATCAAAATTATATTTATAGAAATAAATTTTTAATAGCTATTTAAAAGTTAGGATTACAAAAAAAAATCTCGCTTTTTCTATTCATTGTTGATGAAAAAATTGTTAAAAAAAAACTATATATTTTTATAATTTGATTGAGGCAGACAACATAAATGCTAATATTAGGCATAATTTCCAACTAAATTTGTGTGTCTGTACAAATTAGAATTTAAGATTTCATGTTTCAAAAAATAGGCTAATTAGCACATTAAATAGTATTTAATTTATTAATAATTAGTGTAATATGGTTTTTTCTCACTAAAATGAGTTTAAACATATATTAATGACCTATTGTAAAAAAACTGGATTTTTAAAGTTAAAATTTAAAAAAAAAATCTGCTAGTGTGTACGTACACCTTAATTTATCATGCTGAATGCAGTATTTCATGAAATCGATCATTTAGCCTTGAAGAAGGCAACACATTTCCAATTTGTCCAAATAGAGAAAAGAACCTTTTTCGGATAAAGTCTAAGTTTCGCAACAGTCGAAGACCTGTCATCCACAGACCATTTTCGGTGCACATTTTGATATAAAATCGGAGTCTCTTCTGCAATGAAAATCCTCTTAAAGAATGGATCTTTTTCATTTCGTTGAAAAGAAAATCGTACAACTTGTCAGAGTCTCACGAGACCGGTTTCCGCCAAAGTGTGAAGCATAAAGCTCTTCTGCGGCATCATTTCTACTATTAACTTTTTTTTGAAAGCGATGTGACATAACATGCCGCAAATATTTCCTTTGAGTATTCATACTGAACGGCGTAGGAAAAAGTTTTAAAAGAGATAATAAAATGTACTTTAATACAGACCTGCATCCTATCTACAGCTCTGGTGGATAGATAAGCTGCATAAATAAATGAATGAAAACATGAAAAACATGCGATGATGATTTCATGACTGCATGAAAACTGAAAAAATAACCAAGTTAAAATAATTCTTAGTGTGGTGTGAGAGCAATTTGTGGGATACTTTAACGTATATGACTTATTTTTAGTTGTAATAGTGTGAGCATCGCTTTTCTATAAGTTACTCAAAACACTAAGTAGCCATTTTTGCAAAACTCAATGATATTTGTCACATTCTGCTCTACAAAAGCAAATAAAGAATGTAATGAACTATTCCAATGAAGTATTTTTATTAATAAAAGTATTAATTATATCACTACATATCTTTTTCTACATCATTAGAATATTTTACATCTATAAAACATAATATATATATATAAATGGGTAAATGACAAGCACTCTGTTATATTAACTGCTGATTCTTAACACAGGTTTTAGTTAGGGAACATGGGCAAATGCTCAGTTCTTGCTTGCATGGTTTTAAATGCCTTTCTACAGTTCACACCATCGCAACACACGAGATTATTTTTAGTGCGCATTCAGATTTGTCCAGGAATTATAATTAAATGTTGTATATCATTAATTACACTTTATTATTATAAATACTTAGATGTATGAAAAAATATGACATACACCAAGATGTCGTTATAGATCATTATAATATAATAACTTCTATTTGCCCAAAATCGAAAGATTTTTTCTTTGGTGACATTATGAAAGAATTTTTTAGGAATAATAATTCTTTTTTATATTATTTTATTTTACACCCTTAAAGATAATTCTCAGCTACTGTGTTTGCTTTTATTATCTTGCAATCATAGTTAAAAATTAGGTGGCTCATTTGTATTTGGTTTCAACTTTTGTCGTTTACCACAAAGGATTTAATTCTAATAAGAGTTCATCAAGACATATGCAATATGTTTTGATTTTTTTCAAACACCTATTTCATTGATATTGCATATATCTGACGTGGTTCAGCAATTAAAAATTATATTTACATTAATTCAGATCTTTGGCAGATTTAGGTATTTTTGGTCTTAAGCAATGCAAATTAAAAAGCCAACCTTTTAATAACTAGTGAATATATCACGAAAAATAAAATTGCCTCGAAATATCGTGGCAAAAATGATTCAAATAATACGATATGAAAAATGCACCATGTAGCACCTATTTTTCTCCTTGTGCGGGGAACGCCCCCTTGTGGCGTTTTGCGGAGGACAAAAAGTTGAACGGGAGACCAGTATCCTGAGGGCGACTTTTTCCCTTGCGCTAACACCGAATGCTTTCGGTTGGAAACGGTGGAATCCCTCCACCACACTGTTTTCTTTAACCTAATTGTTTATGTGTTGTTTGTAAATTTTGTAGTGTAGCTGTGTTTGTGTGGATTAAAAATATTATATTTAAAACCGGGCAGTTCATTAGAAAATCACAACACACTCACCATGAAACATCAAATTAATAATTAACTTTCCAATATAATATAATGTGCAATTAATTATAATTTAATTTATTTAATAATAATTTTAACAATTCAGTGTAAACTCAAACTGTAATCCTAATATTTCATAATCACTAAATTTCTTTTTTACAAATTCTAATCGATCTGTCTGCGGCTGCTGTCTGCGCATTTTCTCTAGGCAGCTATCTGTTTGTAAAGTCCGAAATTTGGAAAGGAAAAATTATTATGTTTTATCTTCCTACAAATCAAAATCATAAAATTTTCCATCAATATAATTTTAATTTTTTTCTGTGTTTTTATCTTGCGTTTGGATTCGAAGATCAGATTAACAAATAAAAAAATAAAAAAAACTTTTGGTATATCACAAGGTAACGATTTGTTATAACTTTAACTGAAAAATTTTAAAGCCACCATCCATGAAATGATGAGATTTGTTTTATGTTTGTTCTGCATTAACCTCTTGAAGCGCATAAACATAAATTTTCTGAATTTTTAAAAATTATGTAATTAATTGACATGCTTAGGGCCCAAGGGTAGAGAAAATACCTATAAAAAATTTATAGTAGACTGCACCAAGAGGAGGTAATGGTTTCACTCGAGTACCACCTACGACATATTTTTCTTATGAAAAATTGATACTTTTTAATTCGGTTTGTAACGTAATTATTCATTATTTATTTATGGAAATACTAAAATATGTAATATTATTTATGAAGACTGCTTCTACAATCTTACAACATGAAAAAAAATTATAAAAGAGATATAAACAATTTTAATAACAAGTAATCCTCAAATAAAGCTAGCAAAGGCAAGTTCCCTACGTTACATTTAGACTTAAAATACAATCAACACTATATTCAAGTTATGGAGAAATAATATTTAAATTAGCTATTTAAAAATTAAGAAAATTATACTATATTAATACATTTAACATCCCCAGAATATGGCTGCTTGTTATTACAAGAAGAAAACAATTGAAAATAAAAAAAATTCAACCATCATATTCGTATAAATTTACACAGATGTAAATGAATTCCTCACCCACAAAACACATGTCAAAACCTCCATAAATTACTTGAATAAGAGTCAGGGGAAGGAAAACATCTGCTTCGCTACCGCGTTTCAAGTGGTAGAGAATGTCATGTCTTAGGTGCGCGGCGGTATGTCTCTGAAACCACCTAAAAAGATGTCATGTATGATGAACTTTTCTTTGGTGATTTGATTTGAAAAAAAATGTGTATGTTACAGACAGCTTTCATACAACAAATGTATGAGTGCATTTTAAATTTGTTTGTTTTTTGCTGGCTGAAAAAAAATTTGAAAGTATTGAGAAAGCATTAAAAATGACGCATTTTTTTTTGTACGCAAGAGAAATATTAACTAGTGTGCTGACATCTACAGGCAATTATTAAAGTTAGAATATTATTTTGGAGCCTTCGGTTTCGGTTAGTAATTACCGCGCGTTTAGAAATATTTTTTAGAATGTGGCGGTTTCACTGTCAAACCATCGCGTGTCAGAGGGTTAAAACATTTAAATAAAATAAATGAATAACCATTAACAGCTTCATATTCTGATATAATATATTTCGATTCAAATTACAAACTTTGCATTTTTGAATTAAGTTAATTCTAGTAAATGGTAGTTTAAAATTAATTCATTAAAACTTACCTCTTGTAAACACTTATCATAGATTCAAGTTCAAGATCGACCTAATCCAGTGATATAACTCAAATAAAGAGTTGAACATTTCCCGGCACATCTTGTAATGCATTAAGCAGACGATTTAGTTTCAGATCTGGCGTGAATTATCTAGCAGCTTGTTATTCGTACTTTCACATCTGCTATTCAGAACAAAATAAAGAAATCGAAACAGTGAATAAATAAACAAAGAAGATTGTGGTATACTTACAATAACAAAACTGTTCCCCCATCTTACCAAACAAATTTGTAATGAAAGCATTTCGGAAGGTTCTTTTTCTTTCTTTTTTTATTTATTTTGTTCCTCTTCTACTTTTTCTACAAATGTGGGGGAAATGTATTTTAGGCTTCGTATATGTCTCAATGGCACCGCGGTTTTTTCTATTTTTCTTATTCTTTTTTTACATCAATAGTATTAAATTGTGAGCACATACAGGGTGGTTATAATTCAAGTTCCATTTTGAAATGGTCATAAAAGTAAAACTACTGGTCCAAATGTTATCAAATTTGGTAATAGTTTAAAGATGGGCATGGTAATTTCTTTTTAAAAAAACCTTATTACCACGAGGTAGAAGAATGGCGCTGTATGCAATATTATTAAACAAAATAAGACACGATACACCGACATGTGCATAACATTCCTTCTGGATATGCTAAGAGTTACTGTTGAGAATGCATTAATACGATGTAAATAATTTGCTTTCAGAAAATGATGGAAGCCGCCACATTGAACATGCTTTATAGAACGTTTAGAAACGATTAAATACATTTTAAACCAATATCTTTCTGTCTTAACTTGTTTGATAATATTGCATACAACGCCATTTCCTCCTAGTGGTGAGTTTTTGAACTTCATTTTTTTATTTTTGGCGAAAAAGAAATTTCTATGACCTCCTATAAACTGTTACCAAGTTTGATAACATTGGGTCCAGTAGTTTTCATTTTATGACCATTTCAAAGTAGAACTTAATTATAATCATCCTGTATTTCAGTCTAACGAATGATATTTCGGATTATTTATCAGAATATTTATGAAACCAGATATATATTTCAATAATATTGTATACAAATGTGAATTCCAGGCTATCTGAAGTCATAATAAAAAGAGAAAAAAAAAGCATCAACAATTACGTAATCCCAAAACAATAAAATACGAAGCAATAAATTCACAAAAATAGTAAATTATGAAATGATGACACGTAAACAAAATAACAATAGATAAAGCTAAAATATACCATTAACGTGTAGAAATAGGAAGAAAAATATATTGAAATAGGAAACTAAAATGACCATCATATTAAAAGAGAAGTCTCATAATGCACATGGCCTAGGATAGCATCTGCCTAAATCTACTATTGTTTACAAATAAAAATGAATCATTTATTTTTATTCTAATATACCAAGAAAAGACCATGTTAGGCAAAGACACATATCTTTACTCCTTAATGGAGTACCGTGTTAACAACTCAGTGAGAAAGTGGAATTCCCTTGGCTCTATAATCCTATGTCATGAAAAGATACAACATTATCCTGTTAAGTGTTTTGTTTTCTTGATCTGAAACATGTTAAGGAGATTTATGTAAACGCTATACAGAAAATCTGAGAGCAGCACTATTTCTTCGAAAATAGCGTTTATTTTCAGGTGATTTCTAGAAAAATAATTAATATATACTGATACGACGATATATCGCACGTTTTCGTAGATAATCTATTATTCATAGATGAAATGATTTGTTTATTTATGTGTGGACTGGATGTTTCCATTTAAGCAGATATACATGTGTAAATATCAAAACACGATGCCTTTGAAGAGGTAGGGGACGCGCTAGGATAGAACCTGGGACCTTTAGGTTAGCAGTCCAGTAACAATCCGATATTGCCAAAACAGATGTCAGGGCAGAAGCGCTGTTACTGGCTTATATGCAATTCACCACAGTACTCTCCCTCCAGTGAGTCTAAGGGGAGACGAACGATACGGCGCTGAGTGGTGATGTATTGAGTAGTAGCTGCTGTTCTAATGGGCCTACCCTGTTGATTAGCGCCAAGCGTTATGGCGAGCGTTTGTGGGTGCAAATGTGCCAAGTGTGTCTGGCGACTTTTGGGTTGCTGCGTCACGTGAGTCTGACGACTTTAGTTGCGGGTAGATGGCGCTACAACAGCTGTACGAAGGTTGAAGGTTCAGCGTCCGAGGTCACCAATGAAGAGGTTTGAGACGCGTGAGGATAGAACCTGGGACCTTTGGGTTAGCAGTCCAGTAACATACCGATTTTGCTAAAACAGCTGTTCGGCAGAAGCACTGTTTCTGGCTTATATGCAATTCACCACACCTTCAACGAAAATAGAAAAATATAAAATAAGAGTCTGTTTCCTCTCGCCATATTATTTCCTGTAACACCGAGTTATTCTTAGGTTTATTTTTGATTAATATGTTTTCTGTATTATAATTGCTATGCTCCATAGAAATAAATTTATTTATGGATATATTAATACATTTTTTAATAATTATTTTTAACATAGTTTATTTATATTACAGCATATTAATCAATTTATTTAATTAAATTTTAAACATGTTTTATTTATTTATGATAATTGTTTTATTATAAAGGTTTTAATAATGTATTAAGTGTGAAAACATAATTTTGCATGTTCAAACCTTCAATAATAAATTAATTTTTATTTTTAGCATAAAATTTCAATTATATTAGAATTGAGAAAATATATCCTATAGTTTATTAGTGAAGCAATTTTAAGGAATATATGATGTAATATGTGGAAATAAACTAAAAAGATTTACCAGAGATAAGGATAGATATAAGCAAAGTTGTAACTGATGGATGGATATAAACTTGTGTTGAAGAATATTTATTCAAACTTTATCAACTATCTTTTATATTTAATAATTGAATATTAATATATATATCAACCAGAGCTGCCCAAATCATTTTATCAAAAATTTCAAACATTTTGAAATTTAAATTAATCGTTTGATTAATTTTTACGAAAGAATGACAGTGCCGATAGGAATTATGCATTTCAAAAGCAATAAAATACGAAGCGATGACGCGTGTGAATTTATTGATATATAGAAATGATATGGATATGTGGTGATGTTCATGTAGAGTGTTGTATAAAGCACTTCATCGCTATTAGAAAAATTAACTCTTTATTTCACTAACAACCATCGGAACATCACTGCTTAGCGCACGTATACATAGAACGGGGATTCCCCGGGCGAAGTATTAACATAGATTGTATTAGGGAAAGTAGATAGGTAGCGCTTTAGAATGACATGAATGAAAGATGGCTCTACGATCACTACAGATATATTCAACAATGGAATCAATTAATACTACTATTATGACATGTATACCATCACCAGCTGCTGTGAAAATAACCTGTTCATGTACCATCTAATGAACATGCTAAGTACAAAATACCATCAAATAAATACTTTGCACTCGTTATTGACTGATGATTTCTGCATCTTCTTCTAGCTCCTATCTCATTCGACCGGAGTTTCCGATAATTTATTTTTAGGTGAGATTGGCTTGATTTCGCACATTATACATCCTTTAATAGTTTCTAACCCGAATTTTGAATCATCCTGCATAATTAACTAAGAGAATATTCGAAATGGGATAATTGAATACGGATTTATTTTTGGATTAAATTAAAGATTTAAGAAGGAAAACCCAGCCTGACATCTAAAATGAAAAACATGCTAATTTTCTAAGAAAGAAAATATTAAATAATTTTCAATCCAACATTGTGTTGTCAAAGTCGGGAAATTTAACGAAGAAACAAATAAAACCAGACATTTGCTATCAACGAGGTACTGTCACTTTTGTACAAGAGCATAATGTTATTTTTGCAACATGAACTGTTATCAGAAAATAAAATGTTCGTGCTGCTGCTTGAAAAATAATATGATTTCTTTTTATCTCCCTTCGTTTTTATTGATTTAGGAAGTGCAAATGGTGGCCTTCACGATGTTTCTCTTTAAAGTGTGTCATAAACGCACTTTGTCCCCTAGGCGTGTTCTAAGGCTGGTACCGTGACTTCTATACCACCCTTTGTACTCTCTCTTCCGGTTCCGATGCCACTGTGTAAGGAATACTGTCATGTCATGATGGAATGTTGTCATTTCTTGATTTCTTATTTTCAACAAAAGCATGAAGTCGAAGGTTAATCACTTTTCCGCAAAAACTGGGGAATATACATTTACGAAAAATGACATCACAAAAATCACAATGAAAATTCATTGCGATTTTTACAGTGAATTTCCTGAGGAATAAAATAATTATAGTAAGATAATTTTTCTTACCTGGATGCCAATTTTTTAAATAAATGAAATAATATGTTCTATGTGATTATTTTCCCATGTATTCTTACCAATAAATCTCAGCTACTTGCAATGTAAGATTGATATTCAAGTAGTAGAATTCATTATTGGCAACATTTGTAATTGATTAGTTTCAGAAATACGGTAAAGTAGAGCATGCGTAAAATTTAAACATTTCTTTATGCACGTTTCAGTTTCTAATACCTCTTACAAGAGAATGCATGATCTCTTGTAAGCTTTCTGGTGGTTTCAGCCGTCAAAATATTCGATCTGTTGAAGATTTCAAATACTTGTCTCTCACTATGGTAATCGGGCCCCATCAAATTAGAGGTTAGGGAGTAGGGGGAGGGGGGGCTCTTTTTTATTTTTTTTTATTTTTCAGTGAAGCTTTTAGTAAACTGTCACTAAATAGAAATGCAAAATAATATTTTTGAAACTCTTTAAAATTTCAATACTAAATTATCTTAAAAACATAAATATGAAGATAAAAGCATTAAAATAACTATATAAAATTTCTATTGACCAGTTTTACAATCTGAATGTTAAAAATATGCATTACACTAGATATTACAGTCACATGAAATATGCTAGTGGTGTTGTTTTAACGTTTAACAAAAAAAAATTTCATAGATTTAAATTATAATTTCAACGCTAGATCCGTATTAAAGAAAAAATTAACACCAGTGTGTAGATATTTTTACTTTCACCTTTACTAAGTACACTAAAGTAAAACATTATAATTGAAGAAAAAAATATAGAAATTTGATGAATCACCGTGTTTTAGGTCTGCCTCAGCTCGAATAAAACATTTAAAAAACTAGGACTGCTAAATAGATGAAATTTAGCTAGAGTTATCAAGACACAAGTTATAGATTTCGATCATATTTTGGAGGTAAGTCATCGGTCTATTTGAAGTTTGCCTGTCAGTCCGTCCGTGTGCATATCAACATCATAACTTAAGAATAGAATTAAGTAGACGAATGAAATCTAGTATTGTGGTTTTATTATTAAAACTGGAAATCTGTATCAAGTTTCGAAATAAATATAAGTAAAAACTGATTATCTGTTAATTTTAAATTCATTTGAATATGGAAATAATAACTCAAAATGCAATATAATAGAAATATGTAAATTGACCTGTGTCCTTGAGACTAAAATTGTAGCTATTAGTCGAAATTTGAAACTAATAAATCAGCTGTTGTTTCACCATACGGTGAACCGAAGCACAAAAACGCGTCATATTGTGGAAGTACAAAAGCACTCGTAAAGGTAATTGCTGTAAGAATTTATAGAAGAATCTACACAATTTAAATAAAACTGATATTTTAACAATATAAAGATAGTAAAAATGAATATTTTAAAAGAATATTTATAATTTTCTTTTACTTTTTTATTCTGAAAATTGTTCGGGGTTTTTAAATGAAATAAAGATTTAAAAAAAATTATGTTATTCTAAGCAATTTTTCCCCTTTTTCTTAAATACGTTGAAGCTCAGTTTTTCTTTTTCTATGTCAAAATTTGCATTTTTTATGAAAATTCAGGAAAATAACAAAAAAAGCTTTCAACATGTTATTTTTTTTACATTTAATGCTAATATTATTGATCTGCAGTAAAAAACGTTTTTTTTTTTCGAAAAAATTAGAATCTAATAAAAAAATAAAAAAAATGCAAGTTAGAGCATGACAAAAAGAGGCAACTTGTAAAAAGGCATCAGTGCGTTGCTGGCATTTTTATCATACCTTGAGGCTATAAAATTAAGAATCACAATTTTTTTTATCTTTTAATTCAATTACTTTCATGGAGATAAAATGGAATGTCTACTCCCAAAACATTTTCTTTGTGAAATATAAAAAGAAACAAAATAATTTTGTAGGCTTGACTTTTTCTGTAAAAATGCAAGTAAATTTAAATATGTATATGGATACATTTCTATGGATTTATAATTTAAATTCTTTATTTTCAAGTTTTTATTCTTTATTTTAAATTTATTGAACCATATTTTTATGAGAAAACTATATAGCTTTATATCAATTTTTTATTTTACTAATTGAATTCCAGATTTTTTTTGAATGCGGCATTGTTTCTATAATTTTCATTTTAAACTAATTCCTTTTTTTTCAATTTTAAAACATGATCTGAAAGTTTTTATATAAAATTTATGATAGTTAAGAGATGCCTTCAGTCAGTTTTATAGTTAGAGGGCATGGCTTGGCTTACAACAGATGGATAACACGAGTGAAGTATTGCCACACAAAAACATAACAAATATCAAAAAGTGTAATGAAACTATGGATTTAAAATTACAGAACACTTGAATTGCAACACATTTATAGAAATTCGAGATAAAAATACAAACTGGATAAAGATTTTAACTATATTACAGAATTCTAAAAACTTTTGGCATGAACATGAGTTACATCGTAAACTAGGACGGTATAACCTGGTTGGCACAGCGTTGGATTCGCATCCTTTAGGTTGCGAGTTCGAATCCGCCAACCGAAGATTCCCCGCGTGCTCGGTGCCTGACTCGCGTATAAATCTGTCGTGGTCACAAAGCCCTCCATGTCGAGAGTACTACAATCTGGGATACTGGATCAGGGGTGATCGTTCTCTGAGTCTGGTCTAAATTACGAACTGTGAATGAGTGAATGAAATGCGTGAATGAAGTCCACCCCGTAAAAAGGATTGTGACGTGTGTGTAGCTAAGTCGTACTCCTGGCCCAAGTTGGCTCTACAATAAAAACAAGAGTCTCTCACCTTTAGGCTTAAATCTCCTGTTTTCGATCAGCGGCCTTGTCCGTGGCAAGTGCCATAAGAAACAACAACAACATCGTAAACTTTTACCAGCTCGGAAATCGAATTTCATTTTCTGAAACATATAAAAATCTCGGATAACAGTTCATAATATGAAACTAGTTTCCACTCAAAATCACTATGAAAATGGTATGAAATTACATAGCAATTATGAGGCAACTATTTTGTACATCCAACAATTAAAGAAAATAAGCACTCATAAGTCTTATTTATCTTAAAGATTTTTCAAGCTTAGCAGTGTTATAAAGCATGACTAACTTCAAACAGGAATTGAAGGAACATGGTTATGGGTTGAAAATTCAAATGGCTTCAACAATTGGACTGACTGACTAATAAACTTTTTATTGGTTGATCTCCAAAGGAAACCAAAGGGTGAATCGGCTATCTTTTGAAAGTCTTTTGAGATATAAGTCCTTTAAGTAATAAGAAATCAAAATTAATACATAAATTGAAGTTATTTTACATGTCTACTGCAAGTGATGCTTAGGTACTTCTAAGTCACTTTACTGGCATAATAAAGAGAAATTATGAAATTTTTTCTTTATTATAAGTCCTTGATTCGCAGGTTTGACTAGATATATTAATCCAAGTGGAACTAGAATAACTTAAACTATGAGATAAGAGTTATAGTCTAGATCAAAGGTTGAGGAAAATTGAATCTTTCGCATTAAGATTCGCTCATGTTCGCGACATTATAATTAAGTTGTTTAATTAATTGGTTTTGTTAGCTGTATCTACATTAATTTAGTTTGGTCTCTTTTTGTAAGATTATCGGACAAAAAGGAAGTTTTCCCCTTTATGTTCTTAAGTAAAATTGATTTGCTTCGGTTTTCTGTTTAATTTTTAACCCTTTCACTACTAAACCGGCCCACACATTTATCGCCGCTAAAAGCCGGTTTTTGTTTCCATCGAGAGGTGCTGGGTGTAAAGTATGTAATCAGTAAAGATGCCCTCGCCTGTGGTGCAAATATAGATAGATCTGTAAAAATTGTACTCAAAGGACTTGAAAAGGCATAAAAAATTATAATAAAAATAGGTACATAAAAAATCAGAGGGATTAACAATCAATACAAAAAAATATTATTATTTAAAAATTATGAGTTAGAAAAATTGAGACGATGTTTACTAGACTTACCATATGGCAGATAATAAATATTTATTCGATGTAATGTAACCTATGGCAGATAATAATATTGGAATAGATAAACATGAGCCCTGGAAAATTAAATTTAAAAATCGAGTAAATTTCATTCATAGTAGATTTTTTTATTTAAAATTTTGAATGTTTCCATTAAAATGAATAAAAATCAGCAAACAGAGGAATAAAGTAAAGCAGCTTGATTTTAGAGAAAACAAGGTTTTTGGAATAACTGAAACATATTTCCAGAAATTTGTGTTATTTAAGCGCATATCAAGAAACTATGCAATTTCAGTTAAACAAATATTCTCACGTTATTTGGTTTAAAGGAAATAAAATAAATTTTTTTATTATATATACTATATATATATGTAGGACTCAGAAATCACTACCATTTTAGAACGCACATTTAATTACATTTAGGACGATTAGGACATTTAGGATATATATACATTAACATAAAAGAATTGAACATTCAGTAGATTTCGTCGAATACGTCGCGTCTCGTCTTTACTTTCGTCCAGATCCGTCTGATCTGCCACACGTCTTTTCTCTCGTCCAGATCCGTCTGATCTGACACACGTCTTTTCTCTCGTCAAGATCCGTCTGATCTGCTCTCCGTCTAACCAGCGTCAACTCCGCCTAACAACCAGCAGATGGCGCTCGCCAACAGGCGCTCGTCACTACATATATATATATGGTGAACATTAAGCCTAAGTAAGAATGCCTAAAAGTTATAATAGAAACGGTATAATTTATTTTGTTCTGTTTCGGATACAACGCTCAAAAAGATATCTGAGAACAAACTTTTTCACAGAATTACTTTACAAATATTTCTTTTCCGGGTGTTCAGGATGTCCCAAATCTCAACTTTTGAAATGTTTCCTTCTCAACAAGATAAAATACGTCTCCGAGAAAATATATCCCCCGTCGTTAAAGAATGCGCTCTTTCCTTTAAAAATTATTTTATCGTAAGCCATTTTGAATAGGTCTGCCTTCCATCCTTGAAATTATATAATTGATTCTCATAAGACAAAGTTTCTTGTTCTGAGGTGAGAAATAAATGGTCCGTATGAATAGTATATATAAACCAATTGGCAAGTGTGTTGAGAAGGGAAATATTTCCTGCGTTTGTTCAGATAATCTGATGTTCTGCAATTCGGGATAACGTATAAAAATATTTTCATAAAATATTGGGATTCATATTTTTAAAAATTTTATTGCCATTCAATTTCTATACTTTTTTATATTTTTAATTAATTTTTGTATGTACTATCTAGTGTTGAATTTGAAAAAGAAATTGATTCCAAATTTACGATTTTTATAATAAGAATAACAAATGGAATACTAAAAAGCATAATATAACAATTTAAAAAAAATTTAATTTTTAGTACGCTCATAAAAATGATTTTAAGTAATTAGAAAACACACACACACACACACATGCCAAAAATTTGAAGCTGGAACTTATCTTTTAAATTCTGACGACGTATACTATACCAAACAACAATTTATAAATCAAATTTATGAAAAAAGGAAACTCATTTTGTACATGGAGATGTTGAAACAACGGAAACTCGGAACATGACTGTACACGGTAACATATTCGAATAGGAATGCACCGCATCATCAAGTAGTTCCAAGTTTGCATTAGAACTTATGCGAATACGGAACATTCTGCAATACATACTTTTGCAAGTATTGTTTAAGCATTCAGTTTTGCCCTATAAAGATAATTGGATTGTTACTCATTTCTCTGTTTCGGAAATCCTCTAGCCTATTAGGGTGGCGTTTCCGTTCAAATATCCTACATGATTTTGTATCATCCTATGTATTTAAATTGTGCTATTCCTTTAGATTGAAAATTGCAGACTGAATGTTTTAAAATTATTTACCTAATGTGGACCATTTTTGTTATGCAACTACTTTACTTATTAAAAATTTATAGGGAGTAAGTAAACTTTTTTTTTTGCATAAAATTTCTCTTAACAAGCAACAGCTAAGAAGACATTGAAATTAATCCCTATTAGAGTTGTAAGAATACAATAAATGCTTGCTATAATAAGAGTTTTCAAGGAACCTGCATTGAGTGAACTATCGCTGCAACATTGCCGGGCCTGTTTAATATGCCTACATCAGCTTGCAATAAGTCCTCAGTTTTGTGGCCGGAGGATTTCAAGTTCAAAACCAATTTCCATTAAAGGTCCATTTTATATATGGGCTTGGTATATTTTAAATTTCAAGATTAGTAAATCTAATGAAAGAAAAAAAATCTAATTTCTTGTAGCATGCATAGAACAGTTTGTTACATAAAATTGTGCGACATAATATAATTTAATTTACAACAATATTATACAATATTATGGATATTGTTTTTTAGCATATAATATAGTACAATATATCTGAGTTACGAGTAACAGAATATAGATGGCAAAGGGAGAAGAATTCCCTTACCTCAAAAAAAAAGATATCCTTAATGGTTACCGATGAGCAATATTTTGATATTGCTGACCACTTAACACATAAAAAACGGATCATGGAAAATTTTATTAACATTCTAATGACAAAAAAAATCATATACAAAAATTAATAATATGAAATTTATAGGAAATAATAATGTATTATTCATCCTTAAGGTACTTTGTACCCAGTGCAACATTTTCAGTGAACCAGCACTCCATGTTTACAAGATTGCTGTATCTTTAACATTAGTTCAATTTTTATTTCTTCGATGGAAATATTCCCTCCCCCTTGCCTTCCACAGTCTGTATGAGAAATGTAGCTTTATTCTATTCATTAGTTTTAGCACCAGATATCGTCAAACTGGATAAGTTATTTTATGGCCATTTTGTATCTTTTTACCACAAAAAAAAAAAAAAAATGTAATTAAGAAAGTGTTTTTAATTGTGTGTTTTAATGATTTAAATTTTTCCGTTCGTTATATTTGGATAACCTGTGGATTCTATTGATAACATTAAAAAAATGATAAAGAACGATTTTTCTTAATTTAATTTTGCAATTTGAGAATAATATTTTTGAAATATTAAATGATCATAATATAGATGTAAAACATTTATTATTCTTTCCAAATTATTAAAACAGAAATTATTATATGTATACAATATTAATAATACAAGGCATTTTGTGGTATTATTTTTTGGCACAATTCTTGTTTAACAAAAAGATTAAAATTCTGATTATAACCTTAAAATAAAAATAAAGGTAAAATTCTAATTAAAGCCAGGAAAAGAAAAATAAAGGTAAAATTCTGATTATAGCCGAGAAGAGAAAAGTTAAAAAGTTCTTTTCAGCTACCATTACCTTATGAATTAGCTCAAAGAACTTGTGTCCTTTAACATTTTTTTTTTATCATTTCTCTTCCCTTCCATTTAACTTCGCTTTTGTCTGCCATCGCTTTCAAAGCAATTCCTGTTAAAAGAGACTGATAATGGGATGAAATAGAAAAATCCCAGACTAAAGTCATCAAAATAACGAGAATTGAATCTAGGATTTCATCTTTTTGCTTTTTAGCTAATGTGGACAGCGTGGCTTTTGTGAAAGCATCTAAAATTCAATTCATTTTCGACTCTTATTTTTTTGTGTTTCATTTCCGTGAGGTGCTTTAGTGCTTTTTGATTGACTTTTCAAGAGATTTTTTTTGTGCTGAATTTGAGATTTCATTCAGTAACTTTGAAAGCATATTTTATCTACTTCACAAATGTAGAATTCTGGTAGATAGATAATGCATCCGTTATAAACTTAGATGATATAATATCGCCTCTTTTTTACTTCTGTATAATGATTAAAAATACCATATTAGCTTATCTAAAAAAATAACAGGACTTTTGTAGCCAAATGATAAAATTTGTGTCCTTTTTATACACGCTTTATTTGAAATTTGTACTCTTATGCATTAAGCACAGGTCTTATAAATATTGTCGGGTAGAGTTCTTATAAATATTGTTGAGTAGAGCAGAGAGTATATGTCGGGTAAGTATTGTCGGGTAGAGTTCTTATAAATATTGTCGGGTAGAGAAGAGAGTATAAGTCGGGTAAGTATTGTCAAGTAGAGTTCTTATAAATATTGTTGAGTAGAGCAGAGAGTATATGTCGGGTAAGTATTGTCGAGTAGTGTTCTTATAAATATTGTCAGGTAGAGCAGAGAGTATAAGTCAGGTAGAGCAGAGAGTATAAGTCGGGTAGAGTTCTTATAAATATTGTTGAGTAGAGCAGAGAGTATATGCCGGGTTTGTCGAGTAGAGTTCTTATAAATATTGTCGGGTAGAGAAGAGAGTATAAGTCGGGTAAGTATTGTCGGGTAGAGTTCTTATAAATATTGTTGAGTAGAGCAGAGGGTATATGTCGTGTACAGGTTTTATAAATATTGTCCGGTAGAGCAGTGAGTATATGTCGGGTAGAGCAGAGAATATATGTCGGGTAGAGCAGAGAATATATGTCGGGTAGAGTTCTTATAAATATTATCGGGTAGAGCAGACATAAGTATTGTCGGGTATAGCTCTTATAAATATTGTCGGTATCAGCAGAAATGGCAGTTTTGGGTTAGAATTAGAGATTTTCTTAGCTTACGATTCTAGCATCTTTATCTCTAATAATAAAGATGAACATGTATGATGCTTTATAGTTCAAATCATTTGATCTACAACTACCAAATTTGACACATGTATAATTTTAAGGGTGGGAATGTGCGCCTTAAAGTAACCTTTTTTAAAAATGTTAATTAATAAAAAATTAAGCTGAATTTTGGCATTTTTCTCGAGAACTTCAGGAAATATTATTGCACAATATCAATGTATCTTGTTTCATAATTTAACGATTTGTCTATTTTAATGATACCAATTTAATAGACGGTTAAAATATTCTTACGTCTTGGCAATAATTTAAAATATTCTTTTGCCTAATTTCTAACAATGAATTGCATTATTGTCCTGATGGTCAAACTTCTTTCGTTATTTCATCAATTATTAAACTATGTGATTTTTTTTTCTATTTTTGAAAACTAAAAAAGAAGGATTATGTTTAATATCTGAGTACTTTACAGGGCGCATGAAAAGTAAAGCTATAAAACAATAAAAGTTGGAAGACGGATGAATCAGATATTTATTTTTTACTATCGTTGTGATGTCATGGAGTTTTCTTTGATACGGCTCATGTATGCAATGGGTAGAACCTTTATGAGACAATTAAAATAAAGTTTTCAATTGTTGGAAATGTGACCATAACGTTATACCTAAACGTTTTAACCCTTTAAAGGGCCATTTTTTACTAGTCATATTATGTTAAAATATTTTTAGGCTTGAAATTGGAATAAGAAAAGGGATTCATGTAGCTTATTAGATAAATTTAATTTGATTAACTAATTAATAATTAATTAACAAATCAAGACACATCATTTTGGCTGAGATAAAGAACTGAAGCCTTTAAGTTTCTGACTTACTAAAAAAATTTGTCAGAACTGATGCCAACCTACATAATTTCATACAAAGATTGATAAATTTGGTGGGAAGCATACTTCCCACGGCCCTAGAAAGGGTTAAATGAAATTAAAAATAAACAAAATCCCAGGTAAACCAGCTGGTCACCATATGCGATTAGTAACTGAAAAATTCATCTCAAAATTTGAAATTGTTTTTTCAATTTTAACATATAAGATACATTTTAGTTAGAATTAATAAAGTGTAAATTCTGCCAAAACTTTTTTCATGCAATCAAATCAAAGATAACAAATATATGTTGCAAATTTCTGTGTGTTGAATTTTGAATTATTGTGTGTTGAATAGAAACTAATTTAATGATCGAAGTATGTTTTTGAAACATCATAAAGACTCAATACCTCACATTTGCATCGGATTCTTCCATTTTTTTTTAATTCATCAAATTTCTTTTTAACTGAATAAGTTAAAGCAGTGAATAACGAGGTAAAAAAACTGGTTAATAATTCGTGTCAAAATGACAAGAAGTAAGAAGATTTAAATTTAAATTTTCATCCATCAAATCTCTTAATTAATGAATCGTATAAAATCTTCTGCTGAATCAATCGTAAAAATTAGAGAAATAGCCATCAAATTTTATTATTAAATTCTTGTCATTATGCGTAAGAGGAAACTACTTTCACAATAATGGAAAATTCTTACCACTTAGTTCATTCCATTTATTACAAAATGAAATATATACAAGTACTTGTATATGATGCTTAGATAAAGAGTTATTTTTTCTTTTAAAAATATCTCCAAACGATTTTTTTTAACATTTCAACCAATGAAAACCCATACATGTAATGATAATAATAATTTCATGAGTTGCCCTAAATTCTTTCAATTCTGCGAAAATGCTTGTTTTAGTTAAAAATGAATTTATAGTATACAGCCTTTATTCCAGATAATTTAATTTGATGGCTTTTGAAAGTATTTCATCCGAGACAATGGTCGTTTTCGCAGTTTTAGTAGAAAATACTGATAAGTGAACTATTAATAAAATTGAGTTTTTTCCAGTTTTGTAATGAAAGTGTATACAAAACATTTTGCGTTTTGAAGCAGTAATAAGAGAACATTTTTCCGTTTGTTTGGGATGATTATTTGCAGGACAATATTTTGCCTGTCAATCAAATTTCAAAAGGATGCAACAACTATTTAACTATCTAAGTTTGTTTAAGTTTTAATAGTTTTTAAGAATAGGTTATTGCATACTATTTCTGGAGTATTGTACGAAGGAATTAAAGGCTAATTTAAAGTAATTGAAAGCAAAATAAAACAAGAGATTTCATGAGCACTTGATTTTTTTCATTAATTCATAACCATTATACAGATATAAATGCTCTTAAAATACTTAATATCAGTTTTTACGATAAGTTTTTTTATGTACCTGTAAGTTTACGATTGACGTATTATAGACTGAAAAAAAATCACCCATCACTCATATTGCTTATCAAATACTAATATCTTTACTCTTATATTAATAAGCTGTGGGTTCTTACAAATATACATCTTTATTACTTTTATTGTTATTTGACAAATAACAGGTTTGTTAAAAGATATTATATTCGAACTTTTTTTTTGAGAAAAAGTATTTGAATTTCTGAAAAGGTTACAGTAGATACATTTTCATTAGCACAATCTTTTAACCATTTTACATGCAGTTAGAAATGATTCAGGATTTGATTCATGCTATCATAGCTATAAATTGTTCACGTCTTGCAGAAAGCAAAATGTAGTCATGTATAAGAGCATCGAATTAAAAGAATGCTCCCAATAAAAATTCAAGAATTTCACATACAGAATCAGACTATATTTTGAAAGAAAGCAATTGGATACATGCAAGACTTTCTCGCATAATAATGAACAAAGGTTTTATTTACTTTCTTATACATACAGTTTGAAGATGAGCAAAGCCATGAAGTGCTCAGATTTTTATTTTCATACATGGGAGCTGCATGTTTCTTAGTACAGTAAATAAAACTGATACTATTATATGAATTACTTGCCATTGATGAGAAATAGTTACGAAAGATCTATCTTTTGGAATGAATCTAGTGTTTTTACTGAGTTTAGCATTACTAATACAAAAAAGCTCATTACAAAAATTTCAAAAATTCATATTTAGAATTTTGACAGATTTTTGAAGCTAAAAATGCAAACACATTTATTTATTTCATGAAATTTGAGTAGTGATATTGGAATAAAGTAAAACATTGCAATCCCATTTCTTTCACAAGCTAGTTTACTTTAAAAATTTACTTTTCCCCGCTAATTCCAGAAATCTCAATTTTACTTAGGTGACTTAGGTCTATATTTTCCTTAGATTAATTTTTATTATATTTCAGCAAAGGACAACTGCATACCGGTCACTGAAAGCAAAAAAGACATAATATATTTCCTTTTGCAAAATATATTCTTCGTCAAATTTCAAAAGCAGAGAAATTCCATCCATGTGGGCTCTTTAGAATATCTCTTAACCCTCCAAGCTGTGCAAAAAAAAAAAAAAAAAAAAAAAAAAAAAAAAAAAAAACTCTATAAATTTTAAAAACAGAAAGCCCCGGAAGTTCTAGAATATAAACTTCGATCAGAGCAATTCCATTTTTTAAAGAACTGTAACAAATAGAATCCTTTTGTCCCTCAAAATCTGTAAAAGTATTTCACGAAAAATGAAGCACGAATAAAAAGTAATCGCATTCAAAAGAGGAAATTTTAGCTTTGTTTCATTCCCACTTGGAAATGTTTCGCTGTCGACGAGGGAATGACGGAACAATGTAATAGAGTGTTAAGCCGATTATGCGTTTGGCAATCCCATTATGCAACAATCTTTTTCACGCTCAATTTTATTATTCAAAAGAGGAGAATTAAAATAGGATCAAGGAATTTGATTTGCATTTCAGCAAAAAATTAAAAATAAAAGTCTTTATTAAAAATGTGAATATCATCAATAATGCTATTGTCAATGCCAAGAAATACAATGGCTGATAAAGTAAAGGATACAGTAAAAAATGCAATTAAATACTGCAAATAAAATGAATAAAATCTCTGAGGGTTCACAGATAATGATAAAAAAATTAATAAAATATCTCGTAAAAACAAAAATTCTCAAAAAAAGAGAATCTTTTAATCTTCTGATATCATCTTTTATCTTAGTAAATGTCTTGATTTTGAGTATTGGGAACTTGGCATCTGTTGGCGATATGAAAAATTTCTGATTGGCGGATCTCAAATACACTGAATTTTTGTCATGTGAACTTTCGTACTTTTATTTAGAATTTCCTTCAACTATTCTACTTGAAAGAAGATGGATTTAAAATTATCTTAACAAGAGCCAGAAACACCAGATTGATGTGTTTTTTTTCGTTTGATTTTGAAAAAAAAATTCAAATTAGATGAAATTTTAAAGCATGTAATGTAGAAAGAAATGTAAATCGATTTCTTCTTTTTACAGTTGAATACATAAATTCTTCAAAAATTGAAAGCATTTTTTATAAGATAATACGATTATACTACTGCACGTCTTGTCACCACACATCGCTATAGAGATGAGGGTCTTGAATCATATATGATGTTGTTCGTGGGTGTTATTGATCCCGATTTCATTTTTATGGATGATAATGTACGAACACACAAAAATCAGATTGTTGATGATTTTTTTGAAGAAGAATATATTCGTCGTATGAAATGCCCATCGAGATCTCCATACCTCCATCCTATTGAACGTAAATGGGGTGGTCTAGGAAGAGCCATGAGCCATTGCACAGCGTAATCCCCTTTTGGACTGGGTCTCGTCATGGCCACAGGAATTCTGGGAACAAGGAACTCTTCGGCTCGTTAATCAATGGGATCATTGTGCTCAGGCCTATGGTGTATACTTTGAATAAAATCTTCATTCATACCCACAGTGCCGTTTCGTACCTTTTCATTTAAACACCCCTTGTAGATAAAAAATTGATAAAAATGTATTTTACAATAAAATTTTAAACCCCTGAAAAATTCTGTATGATACCTGTCAAAGGAAAATATGTATATCTGCTAAATTGTAGATTTATATTATATATTGGTAAAAATGTCTCAACAAATATCCGCCTATTTCCTCATCGTCATGGAGGTGAACATGTTGGTAAGTACACTGTGGACTCAAAATGTATTTTGGGAAAGAGCAAAAATACAATATTGTATCTATTTTTTATTTATTAAAATTATTTTGTGCTTAAAATAGTTTTTGTAAATAATTATATTAGCATAACTTTATAATTAAAGAAAGGAAACGGTTATTTGAAGGTATTTCATTTAAGAATGAAATGTTTTTGTAATAAGAATACCTATGAATAAAATTTTATTGCACATATCCATTATATCCAATGAAAGGATCATTATTTGCAGATATATTCACTAATTAAATTATTACTAACTTGCTAATTAGAATATTATTTACTGCCTTCCTTCAATTCAGCATATCCCTTGCATATAAATTTCAATTTGTTATTTTGTTTTTGAAATGATATTAAAAAAATCTTTAATGTGATCATGAAACTATTATGTGTTAAACTGATAATTGCAAATCAAGCAGTCTGGGCTATATAGTGCCAATGCAAACACACACACACACACACACACACGCACACACACACACACACACACACACACACACACACACACACACGCACACACACACACACACACACACACACACACACACACACACACACACACACACACACACACACACACACACACACATTTGTCTTTATTATTAGTAGATATAAAGTTAGGCAATGATGAGCAATTCGTAAAAAAAATTATTATGGAATATATTCAATTAACAATATTGTTAATAATTAAAATAATATGTTTCTATCTTTCATGGAAAAATTTGACTAATGAATGAATTTAAAATATATTTTAATTTGTTTAGAACGCATATATAGATTCAACAGATATAAATTCTGCTTTTTTAATATACAATTTTTTCATTCAATTTTTAATACAAGACATTTCATTCTCTCCCAAATGAGTCAATTTATATACATTGATAGATATTCAAGAAATACGAGAAAATGTTTACATAATTAGCATTCACGAATCAGAAGACAACATGAAAGGACATACTTTTTGAATGCAAATTATTTCTCTATAAAATTATATTTTTCAATATGACAATAGTTACTTGAAAAGAATTTTTTTATTGATTATGAAGATATAGACATTAATTAATATTTCCTTATAAATTAAACAAGCACGATTTTTAATTAAAATTTTTCTTTACTTGTTGAGTAAAAATTCATAAAATAATCAATATCTCCTTTTGTTAAATTATTAAAGGAACAAATATTTAAATTTGATTCTTAATTATTAAGGTTTGTAGTGCAATGACGCAAGATTTTTGAATTAATTTTTTTTCCATTTATAATGGAGTGTAAGAAACTCAAGTTAGAATTGTGATAGAATTTTTCTTTGTTATTTAATTTTTTTTATTTACATTTAATTTCCACTTATGGTATCTAGCATAAAATAATAATCATTCCTTTCTATAATTTTGTTTAAAAATACAAAATATTCCATTCTTCAGTATTTTTAAAAAATAAGAATTCTTGTACAATAAATAAACAAATACAATCTATTGATTATATAACAAAAAATGATTCAAATGCATGCAATATATAAGACATATTTAAGTTTGCTAATGACGGAATTTTTTCTTTCAATTTCAGCTTCTAATATTATTTAAAAAAAAAGAAAGAATTAAAAACGAATACATTCTTTTCAAAACGAAATGGCTTGAAAAATACAGATAATCTTAATTTTCACAACGCCTGAAATTAGAGGAAAATAAAGAACTATTTTCTAAAAACTTAATCAAACTTTTAAAACGTTTCAGTGAGCTCATGTCAACTTTGAAAATACATCTATTGCAGCTAAGATTGCAGCTAATAATTGAGCCAAAAATTTAATTTGGTTGTTTTCAAATCAAACATCGTTCTCGAAAACAAATAATTATATTTAATTAAATCCTCACATAAGAAAATTTAAGATATCATGCAGACGATCACTTGAATACAATAAAAATATGGCAAACGAAAAAGTACAATTAATTAAAAATGTTAGAATGTTTTTATTTTATAGTTACACCTTATACAATGCATACTAATTAGACTGTATTTTATAATTATATCATACTATATAATTATAAAAAATATACTATAATCACTATAATTTTACTACATTGGCTACACATTTCCTTTTTTTTTTTGCAAAATTCTATTTAATTATTCTTATTAAACTTTCTCATTTAACGTTTTTTTAAATTATCAATTGTACATAAAGGAATAATTAGATACAAAATAATATGACACCATTTATTATAATTAAATTTTGAGTATTTAATTTGAGAACATTCTCTAATTTACAACAACAGACAGAAATGATTTGATTAGGATTGAGCAATGACGTATAATAATTTTATAAATGAATTAGAATATTAAATGAATGAATTATAAAATAATAGTTATTTAAATAAGAAGAGATAAATAACAAAATATTTCATATAACCCTTCTTACATGATTTAAACATCAAAATTCTATAAGGGGTGTTTATATGAAAAGGTAAGAAACGTCGTAACAACGTAACCGTTAACATATTTGCCGATGCCGCTATGGGAGAACGTAGCGATAGATATAGGGATGCGATTGGTGTCTTCGGCGTAGATAGGAGCATGCGCGGGCGCCCATATGTGCAGGATAGAGCAGAGGCTCTTATGAAGAGCGCATTCCAAGCTCCTACCTGTTGAATTCCACGAGTACAGAAGAACCATTAACTCCGATGTGTATTGTGAGACACTCCGAAGACTACGCAGGTCCATCAAGAACAAAAGACCGGGACTACTCATGGAGTGTGTGGTTCTGCTCCATGATAACGCACGTCCACCCGTCTCCAGGGTCACACAAGCGGAACTGGCCAATTTCAACTGAGAACAGCTCGACCATCGGCCCTACAGCCCGGACATGTCGCCCTGCGATTTTCATGTGTTTGATACCCTGAAAAAACAGCTGAATGGGAAGCGCTTCAACTTTTAGGGCGAACTCAAGGACGTTGTGAAGGATTGAGTCTCGTTACGACCACAGGAATTCTGGGAATAAGGAATCCTTCAGCTCGTTAATCAGTGGGATCGTTGTGCTCAGGCATATGGTGTATACTTTGAATAAAGTCTTCGTTTATACCCACAGTGTCATTTCGTACCTTTTCATTTGAACACCCCTTGTATATTAATCACAATATAGTGTTAAATTTTCAATTTTTTTTTTTTTTTTTTTTTTAACATTTGGATGATTGTTAAACGATGTATTTTTATAAGAAATTTTATAACTTATATAAAGGTGCATTTTTATAATTAATAACTGAGGAGTAATTTGAAGAAAATAATGACAAAGAATAAATATGAAAGTAAATATTCATTTGTCACATTTGAAATTTCAAGCATGTCAAAGCAATCATAAGCAAATAAAATTTTAAATTAATAAAGGAATATTAGCCCTTTCCAAAATAAAGCACCTGTTGCCAAAGAAATCCTTTCCAGACTAAGCAATCTGTTCTTCACGGATTTGCATTTTTCATGCTTGAAAAAGATGTTAGGGAAGATTTTTTTCTCGGATAACAAATATTTCTCCTAATTTTCCCCATGACGTATTTCATTAATTGAATAAAAGATTTTTCTAAACCCGACGAGGACAATACGTGTTCTCAGAAATATTTCGCACGTCTTCATTACCATAATGCGTATAGGGAATATTTGAGGTTTGCTTTGTTTAATTAGAACATTCATTCGCATAAAATTATCTCTGATTACAAGTTAATGCTGTGTAGTTACTTAAATTCTTATTAAGTTGCAGGCAAAAATATTTCATCCAATTTCTAAACAATGAAATTGTATCTCAAAATCTACAACGAAATAGAGAATTTCAGAAGCAATAGAAAACATGTTGAACACGTTTCTCATATTTGAAACAAATTTCTCATTTTCGTAAAATGTGGTTTTCTTTTTATCTCGAATACTAAGTATAAAAAATTGAGGAAGTTTTGGAAAAAAGTGAAAAAAAAAATTAATTTTGCAACAATAATGCGTGACAATCAGAGGCAAAATGAACACATGATATGATATATAAAATTTGATTAATAACCAAACATGGACAAAAACTATCACATGATGTCTCCAAAAAGAAGAAGCTACATGGTTGAAATTTAGGAAATAGGTTTATAATCTCAATTATAAATAAGCGTAAAATTTTGGATCAGATGCATCAGCGTGTTGTTTGTTTATAATTCTACTGAATAATAAATACTGAAATACACGATGGTATAAAATAAATAAAATGGTCTTTACATCAACATTGTAAACAAATATCAGGTTTTGGAGGCAATCCATAGAAATCGAAACATCCAAAGTGTATGCTCTGTTTTCTTCTTTACTTTAAGAAGCACTAATTTTCCTGTTGTTGTTGTTTCTTATGGCACTTGCCATAGACGAGCCCAATGTTACGAAGACAGCGATTGTAAGCTGGTGGGGGAGCGTCTCTTGTTTATATAGTAGCTCCAACTAGGGCCAAGAGTACGACTTTACTACTCACGCCTCACTCATACGCTTGCACAACCCTTTTTTGCAGGAGAGTATAGTCACACATCTCACAGATAGAACAACCATGCCCAAACCGGGACTCGAACACAGAACGCCCAGATCACGGGGAAGACGCGCTATCCCTATGCCAGGTCGCCGGCACTAATTTGCGTACATCCAATCACTGTCTAAGAAGTTGAGAAAATGACACACCTTCAAGTCTATTTGCCTCAAGTTTAACTATATACTTCGGTTGATACAGTTTAAAAAATTATCGGATATAAAGCACAGAACAATATCGAATTTGTGGATAAACTGAGAAGATGATCGTTATTTGCGTTTTAAAAGTATCTCTTATGAGCGATTAGATTTTGCACTTTCAAGCATTTAAACGCACGTCGCAGTTGTTCTTAAAAATTTTATGGTAAATACTACAATATTTATTTAATTGAAATTGTTTTCAAACGAGATCTGTTTGACTATTTTTTCATTATTTCTTTCTGTAATCTATAAATATTATTTCTAACTTGTGAGTAAAATTCATTGTGTATTGTTCATATTTCTGCGAGTGTTCACATCTGTTATGACAAAATAGAGATCTCTTTATGTTCAGTCACCTATTCGATTCATTTTCATCACCGGTGTAGGCCATGACTATTACTTGAACATGTATAATTTATGTTCATATTTCGATAGAGCAATGTTTGAAAAATTTAAGCTTGTTTATACACTGCATGTTAGCTTTTTTTTCGAACACTTTCCATGAATCACGTGATAAGCGATGCATTGTTTAAGAGAGAGGTGTCCGAATCAAATATCGCTTTTGGCAATTTTGATTTTAAGTCTCAAGATAATTTTATAAAATGGTAAATTGTAAATATGCTAATTTTTTAACACGAGTTATTTGATAAAAAATTGAAATTTTTCTAATCAACGGTGATTGAAAAACCATTAGTCTCTTTTATAAGAATTTAATATACGGATATTACAGTTGGTTTAATATACCGGCTTCACAAAATCCAAGTGATATTTTAACCAAAATCCCCTAGTTATTATTGAACTAGCTCAAATAATTGTCTAAACGTTGAAACCACAGATCTCGAAGTACCTTTGCTTTGAAAAAGGGGATTTAAGATCGGAGGAGTTTGAGGCAGAATTCCTCCAAATCCGTCGAGAACTATGGTTATTCACTGTTCCTGTCATCTGACACCGTTTTAAATTTAAGAAATCCATCTCAAAATACCCCTAATATTGCTTTAAAATGGAACGTTAATATAATTAAACTAAATACTAACCAGAATTCCCATGTTTCATTTAACTTTCAAATAAATTTAGATTAAATATCGGTCTTGTATTGCTATCTAGAAGATGTTTAACGAATTTTTCAGAATTACAAAGCTAGATATTTATATAAATAATAATGAAATACTAAATGATCAAAGAATTCTTAATACCAACTATATATATATATATGTAATGATATTTTAACTCTAATTTCAATTTAATTAATTTTCATAGTAACTTCATCTTAATTTAGCCCATAGTAACTTCATTCTAAAATATTCTCTTATTTCGTGATCCAATTCCACTGTCTCTACTTAATTAATTCAAGAGAAGCTTTGTTAAATTGTTGAATCAGCTAAAATCTAACTTTCCCACACTACGCGTGAAGAGATAACATACCGCTGATCAAGCAAATTCTTTTTTTAAATCTTCCTGTGTTTCCCCTACCTTCTCCGCGCCTGTAATGAAAATCCCTATCGAAATCTCATAATACATTAGCACTGTAAAGAAATATTTTCCCTATCAAAATCATAGGTTATATAAGACCAGGGATAAAATGTCCAGAGCTCTTCCCTCATTCCTCTCTGTGTCGTTCTGTGTGCTCGTCGCTTGTACATATGCTTGATTTTCCAGGGTGGTTGGTGAACATTTCAAGAATGAAGGACATGTTGGTAACTCGAGGAATGAAATCCAGTGCAGCTGTGTCAAAATAGGTATCATTTACAATAGAAGAAAACTGACATAGCGGCTTTTTATTACTACATCAATTTCTAAATCAAAAGGAATAGTAAATTAAACTGGAAAAATATTGTTAAATGATGTCTCAGAATCTGAAAAGTGGAAGGAAAGATCCAATAATCAAGGGGGGGGGAGACGTTTTAAATTCAAAATAATTTTTAACTATGTTTCTTATATAGTAATGAGTTAATTATTCTCTATAATGTTTTAAAATCCTAAATTCATCACCATGTATCAATAGAACAAGTAAGACGCTGATGATTTTGCTTCTGACTGTGTCGATACGGAAATTGATTTCTTCTAAATAAATCTTTAGACGATAAAAAACAGTAGCTTAAAAATTTGCACCCTAATAAAATATTATTTAAGAATTTGAGAGGTTTTGACAAACAGTGATATAATATACAACGGACTATCCTACTAAATGACTTAACTAACCTGTATTTTTTTTCTTAATTTGATACATATTATTTCATATATTTTTTCTTTACCTTTTATAAATTTAACCATAGCCGTTGTAATTATTATTTTCTTTTTTTTAAATTGGAATATAGACATTATTTTTTTCATCTAACTTTTCTAATACAACTGACTTTCATTTTTCAATTGATGCGCGTAAGTTTTTTTCCTCTTTTCCTGTTTCTAAACAATATTAAAGAAAGCTTTTTTTTTTCTTTTTTTTTAAAGGGCGTATTTAGTTATGGCTTTTCCTTTCTTTGCTAAATTAGTTTATCTATGCCTCTATATTTGTAAATGCATTTTGTTTCGTAGGAACGTAGGTGTATTAATTTCTCCATGTGTATATGCATTTTTATTACATTTCTTTATAAAATTTATTTATTTGCATGTATCATTATTTTTTTATTCATTTCTTTACTATAGTATGAACTGAACATTTTTTGATGTTCTTTTTTTATTTTACGTAATTTCTTTTTCTATCTGTATATCACCTGTTATTTAATTTCTAGCTATTTTTTATATGTGTAGTATGTATTAGCAGAAATTTTACTTTTCTCCTACTAGAGTATAATACTAAGCTATATAGCGTTTGAGCAAATTCGAGGAGCATGTAAATTAAAAAAATATTAATATTGAGTAATCAATTTTAATCAAAAACATTAGACATTGAGGGTACTTTATTTTTAACCAGTTCTACGGATCATTGTTAAATCACTGTAACCCCGGTACATGCTTTACCACGTCCTGTATGACGTTGTCCAACGATAACAAATTATGTTATCGAAAGCTGGACAAATTAATTTTCTTGGAGTAAGTTAATAAAAATGAATCTAATAATCAAAATAAATTTTTTGGTTTGAAAAAATTGAAAAATCGGAATACCGAACATCTGAAAAACAAAGTACAGCCTGTAGAAACATTTTATCTTGAGATCTTGCACGTAAGGAAAAATGGGCTTAGACGAAGTTGGAAACTTACGAATTACATAAACGATCTAAAATGTTTCAAGTACTTATCTTTTTTGGACTTGTCTGTAAAGTGTGTTTGCTGTAATGTGATCCCAATCACGGTCAGTCTGGTAAGTCAGCCATCTGACTCTCCGACCCGCCACGAAGGCACACGGATTTAAACCATAAAACTGAATGACCGGACCGCCGCAACAGCAACACTGGCAGGAACTGTGGTTGAGTCCTAAGGGCCATCACCGGCCACGGTACAACCCTCCCTGAAGGAAGTACTTTCGTCATCGATGGGAGGAGTCCGATCCCCCATCTATTTGTGTACCTTCCAGGGTGGCTAGATCCAACCACCATGCCGGAAGCATCTCATCCTCATTTCGAGGTGCCCCCCGGGGTTTTTGCCAGTGTTTTAATAGAAATAAATAAAATTATGGAGCAATATCCCTGGTAAATCAACTGGATGCGTAAGGCTACTAGTATCAAATAAAATTGTGAATAAATTGAATACAGCAAATTACAGCTCAATAAATTAAATTTTCAATTTACTTACAAAAAAAGAAAGTGTCTTATTGCATAACATAATTTCATTTATATGAAAGCAATGGATGAGAATATGTGCTTTGAACCTGACGTGAAAATAATTGGAATAAAAGGGGTTTTTTTTGCAAGTAACTTTTTTTGTGATGCTCTTACTTAGTTTTTAAAGACAGGTTAATTAGATTTGGAGTAATTTTTTTCTGAAAGACATATTGCTCCTTAAGTGTTTTTTTTTATTCAAAAGAAATGAAATGAAGTTAAAAAATAGCATATTAAGTTTTATCATGCTTCATTTTTTTATATTCTTATAAAAAAGTGATAAGAACTCTTAGCAGAATTAAGATATTTTCTTGAATTTTGCTGCACAAATAAGAGTGTGGCCAAAGAATTTTTTTATAAAAAATTGTTTTTATTTGTCACAATGCTGAATAAGGAATTCACTGGTCATATTTCAGTAATTTGAGAATATTCTTAACATTTCAAAAATTTCCTACCATTAAATATTTTTTTTTAAATCTTAGGAATTTTTAAAACACTCAATTGTTATTGTGACTTATGGCACATGTCCGCTGGCAATTATGTCAGCTATTTAAGCCATATGAAATTCTCTTGTTTTTTCAGTAGCGCCAACTGGGGCCAAGAGTATGACTTAGCTACTTCATGCGTCACATTCGCTTGCACAATCCCTTTTTACAAGGTGGCACATTCACACTCTTCCCAAATATAACACAGAAGAAGAGCAACCAAGCCCGAACCGGGACTCGAACCCAGGACGAACAGACCACTGAGAAAACGCGCTACCCCTATGCCAGATTTAAATAACGTTAAAAATACTTTTTTTTAAAATTACATTTTCTAAATACCAGAAGTTCATAAAGTTTCTAAATAATAATAATAATAATAATAATAAAAAAGAAATTAAAAAAAAAACATCGAAAAATAAACAGATTAATAATCGTTTTGGAGGATAAGCATTCTATTCACATTTGGACTTTTTTTTTCTCCTTCTTACGAAATAAACAGAATCTAAAGTTTAATAAAAACAACAAGTGCCGGACAAAGCTTCAACTATAAATTTAACTCATTAAAATGTCTTGATGATCTGCGAGCAATTTCAAATATTTTTAAGATCAAAAATAAACTAGAGTCAAGTATGGCGATTGAGGGAGCCATGGGAACTTACAGGGACTGCTAATTAGGGTGTCTACCTCCAAAGTTAGATAAGAAATTATTTTGCAGAATTTGCAAATTGACTTATCCTATTCTGCGGAAATATCCTTTTAGACTGCACTCATTTTTCCGTCAGAAACACACACACACACACACACACACCTGTTCTTTTTTCGATTTTCCATAAATTAAAAAAGAGTAGCCATATGATAGAATTGCTAAAGAATATATGATTATAAATAATTGCCTTTTATGCATATTTCTAGTATATTCGCTCTTCTTAAGCAGCCTATCAGATATTTGTTTTATTTTATCCACTACTTTAAATGTAAGTTATATTCATTTTGCTGATAACTTTTTACATACTCATATAAATTTTAATTAGAAAAAGCTGCACCAGAGACTTGGAATATATATCATATATTTAAGATATGGGGATGATAAGCTTCTTGTTTGATTCTCTTATTTTTCGAATGAGCGCATTAAGACTATAAGGTCAAATGACCTCTATTTAATTGGCGAGCTTTACCTATTACATATGAGGTTTGCTGTGATCAGTGATGATCATTAGGACTCTGCCTTTGTTCCCGCCTCTGGACTTTTGCAACGATTATTGTGATTAACCCGGTGTTTCTGGGTAAGGCTTGAGTGACTTGTACATGACTAATCAGCAGTCATTAATTTTTTTTTATTTCTATATTATAACTCGAATTTTCTTCCGAAATTTTGATCAACCAGGTAAAATATCTAAAATTGCAATATTTTAAAATTTTGCATAAAGTCGGTGACGTCTGCAGAAATATAGATTGAGCAAATAAAGAATTATATTAATTGCAATATAGAGGCGAATAAATGTGTTTAATGAAACACGCCTAGAAGAAAGAAAGGACTCACTTAATTTATATCACATTTAATTGATTTTATTTTTTATTAAGAATGAACCAAATATAAACTGCAACCTATCATAAATTCATTTCTTATTAGCGATTGTAATGTGATAGTCACCAAGTAGTTTATATATATTCGAATGTAATAAAATAGCATATTATGGATTGAAATTTGTTTCCGCTATTGTCAATTTCTTATTTCTTTTCTTTCTTTTATTATAATAATTTTTGCTGGCTGGTGTGCTTGATGTAAAATTTGTCACATAAGATGTACATGAAAATATCGCTTAAAATACTGTATTGGAGAACTATTGGATCTGCATTTATCAGATTTGACATATAGTTATTTGTTGATTGGTAGGTGCTTGCCAGAAAAAATGTCTTTATTCATTTTAGTCACTTTTTTATTAAAGCAAATCAATCAATGTATCAAAATTTTCTTGCAATAATACCGGGCATGACCCTTTTCTACAATTCTATGATTTTCTAACATTATACTCCTTATTTTTTGAAAAGTGTTTACTGAATATAATGCTATTTTTAAATAAATATTTTAATTAAATTTACGATAGCATTTTTCGTTGTGTCAATTTTTAGATTTATGTGAATTCATGTGACTAAGATATTAAATACGCTTTTGTTTGCATTTTAAATCTGTCACAAAATGAAGAGTAAATTTTAAAATAAAATAAAGATCGTCTATTCGAGTCTATAATATTATCATGTAGTTATAATTTTGTCTAAAAATATGAATAACATTGTTTTTTTCTCACAGGTGGTGCAGGCGCTGTACGAGACTTGGTCCAATTATTCTAACAGGAAGTGATTATCAACCCTCCATTGATTTTACGTGTCGCTGCCATCTTCAGTTGGTTAATGGACTTTTTTGCCTGCAATTTATAGGAAATCAATAAGTTATGAGTAAGTTATATACTAATGAGAGGAAATAAGGATTGCTAAGTCAACATTCTTTATTATTTTACTCCCAATAGGCTTGCTGTGACGGGTTGGAAAAATAAAATAAATAAGCCTACAAGCAGTCAAGAAAAGCCTCAAAGCATACCATACAATTCGTTTAATAATAAAATTATGGAAAAACCTTTTTAAACACATTTTCATCAGAGTACGAAAAGGAAGGAAACAAGTTTTTTGGGCTGTCAGAATAAAATCATGAAAGTGCGAGGCACTGAATGAAATGCAGCCAGTAAATTGGAATTTTAATAATTTTGTGTAGAATTACTTTTACTAAATTATATTTATGTATTTCTTTTCTAGTAATATTCACTATGAATTAGCTTTCTTATAGCAGTGTTGTGAAAATATCATGGTTTCTTTATTTTATTTCAAAGTGAGGCTCTTTAAAAAAAACATTACATTCTGAATTTTAGTATAACTCACAAAACTATATTTTTAAGAGCATTTTATTTTAATTATTTTCTTTTTCCCCCGATTTTAATGTATTTTGAAATGTAGTATTATTTATTTCATGGCTGTGTTCATTTTTAAATTTACTTTTAGAAAATTTAATTTACTTTAGATGTCTTATATGATATGAAATCAATATTTAATCCCTTAGTTTAATCAATGATTAGTCCCTTAGTTTACATAATAAAATTAAATGATTACATTAATCGAAGGATTTAAATGAATTAAAATGTTTTATCCATGAAAACAAGACGAATGTATACGATATCAGAACTCTAATAAATTATACAAAGAGCAAAAAAAAAAAAAAAAAAAATAAAAAAAAATAAAGTATATTGTTACGAATCTGCGATGCTGCTTCCCAGCATAGTGGGTTCCATAGGAGATCCCAGAGCTTGGCGACTATTTGGCAACTTGGCGACGAATTTGGCGACTTTGGAGCCAAAATTGATTATACCCAAAGCATCGAGAATTTTCCAGATCCGTCCAGTAGGAACCGAGTTACGCCTCGAACGTTCCTGATTGGTTGAGAGGCTCCTAGCCCCGCCTCCTGAGACCTATAAAAGGAGCTGCAGCTGCCGGGGGAGTCGACGGTGAATTGAGTGGTGAACCAGTGGTGAATTGAGTAGTCGTGAACCGACGGTGAATTGGGTCGTGGACCAGAGGAGTCGAAGAGTAGTGGTGAACCGGCGGTGAATTGAGTTGTGAACCAGTGAAGTCGGAACCGACGTTAAAGAACTGGCCTTCCAGAGATAAGCGGAGCAGCGACGGAGTGAAGCTAGTGCTGAACTAAGCTGTGTACTACTGTCTGTTGTATGCTGCACGTCTCGGCTGAGGTTGATCGTCTTCTGTGCTGTATATAGTTGTAGTCTTTGTGCTATCCTGTGCGTCTTCGTGTAATTAAACGTCGTTGTTTTATTTTCTACTGTCCCTTGGTGATTGAGCGTTCTTCACACCATATAAGTTCCACTATCCAAACGAACCCAGGAAAATTTCGTAACAATATGTTTTGTTTTTTATAAATATTGAATCAAGTCAATTTAAATAAAAGTGTGTAGACAGATAAAATTGTTAGAGGATGTCCTTTTTTTTATTGTAAAAGTGATGTTTTGAAAATTGGGCATATATAACAGAATAATCCCACTATTCTGGTTTTAACCAGAATTTTTCCGTCACTCTATTATGATTCATATTTTGAAACATCATTCACATTATAAACAGTTCTATTTATATTTTTGCATAAAAATTAATTGTTGCAATTAATTTATAAATATTTTATTTCTAATATAAGTTGATCAACTATTATGATCGAAATATAAAGAAAATTCTGGTTTTCCAGAAGTTTAGCGATTTAGTTTAAAATATCTAGCATTTTAAAAGTTTATATTCATATATATTTGCCAGAAAATGTGTAATTGTTTACTATAAATTAATTTATATGTCAGATTTGTGTTTTTCATACGATATAATTGTTAAATAATATGTACGAGTTTTGATCTATCTCAGAAAGCAACTTAAGGAAATCATCGTTATTTTCTTCTCAAATTAGAGTTTTGAATTAAAAAAAAAGGATTTTTGAAATTCTAGTCCAATCAAGAATATCAATATATAATAATACGGTATGCTTGCATCGTCTGTTTTGATTTTGTCTCGCTTATTTGCGGCATTTTGTCATAACGATTTTTACGTTTAAAAATTTCTTGAATGAAAACCAACTTAAAAACATTATCATGTTAATAAAATTATTAATTATTTCAAGATTCAAATTCAGTTTTATTAACAATCAGCTGAAAGATGTATTTTATTAGTTTGTCTTAATCCCTACAGAACTATTAAAACATTTATATTGATGGGTCATATTCTTGCTATTATTTCGCATTAATACAGAGGGAAAACATTGTTATAAATCTTTGAGAATAATTTTGAAAAAATGAATGAAATTAAAAAGAACATGGCACGGAAGTAAAATTGATATCAATGAAAAATTAATGCTTTGCATTTTCAAGTGGATTAAGGATGGTTTTAATTTCCTATTAAAGTTTTGAAGTAAAATCTTGAAATATTTATTAATTTTTCATTGATAAAAAAGGTGATTAAATTTGTAAGAACTTTTTTCTTAATAAACAATTAATATCTAAGAAGAATTCATGCGACTAAGATATTGCAGCTTTAGGTTTAACGGTGTGCCTAACACAAGTTGAGGATAGTATTTAGTTTATAAGATTATCATTTTAAAATGGCAATTAATTCACTTAAATTTTGATTCCATGTAAGTGGTACTGTTTAATAATAAATTAAGATATCATAATGAATTATAAATTAAAAACCGCATAGTTGTGAATATTTAAAAAAATAAATATTTTACATTCTAAACACTAACAAAAATGAGTTTTTGAAATTATTTATTATAAAATTAATTCTGCAAATTCTAATTTATTAATTATTGATATTTTTTCCTTTTTGGAATCTTTCATTTTGATAGTCAAAAGCCAAATTCTAACAGTAAACTAATTTGTGTTATAAATAAGCGAAAATAAATCATTTGGGAAATCGTCTTGATTCCAAATTAGATGCAGTTTTCATTTTTCGCTTCTCATGTATTTACTTGTTTTGGCTTATATTAATTGCTTTAATGGCTATATTAATTAATTTTTCATAATAGAATTTTAATTGAAAGAATGGAAAAATGTTATACCGTGAATGAAAACGGCAACGAAATAATGAATTAAAATGAAATTATAACTTGATTTTTATTCTAAAATATATGTATACTGTTATATATTTAGATTTTATCATATTAATTTGGAACATCTTAGTGTGTTAAGATTCCAAATCGTTTCAATAGTTTTTAAATTACAATTTTATACAGCAAAGACCGACTGTGATGTCTAGAAATAAAATCCTACCATTTCTTCAAAATCACCTGACATGAGCAGATATTTTAATGACTTACATAAATTCTACCATCTAAAGAATTCAGATCACGCATTCATCTGTAACGGATATTGGGAACTGAAACATATGTTGCATTAACACAGATTTAAATTCTACACACGCACATCTATCTATGATATTTTTGAGAACAATTGAAGATTATTTTTACTTACGGTGTCATTAATCGCGTTTACATTGCAAAGAATGTCAGATACATAGCTATTTCAGACTGTCACTGTATCATCTTAAACTATTCTATAATTATTTAAGCTCAAATTTACAACTTACTTGTTTTATTGCAGTTTTCGATGCTTTTCTGAAGTAACCCATATTATGTTCGCTTGAATTTATTTTACACTGCTCTTATTTTTTTCCGTTTTAGGGTAGTTTCCTCTTTGAATAGAAAATTTGAATAGAAATTTTTATTTAAAAAAAAGTTACTAGTGCACTAATAGACGAGTTATGCCTTCTGCATGATTATTTCTTTAAAAAAAAAGGCGATTGTTAGTACTTTCATGTGATGCATTCAAAGAATAACTTCCATATTCCAGTTTAACCGAAAGCTGTTACTTTCTTTGATGATATCGGATTTTGGAATTAAAAGAAATTTTTGTTCCTGACGAATCTTTTGCACTTAGATGCTAGCTTAATGAGGTGTAGTGCTTTCTAAAATAAAGCGCGTCATTTTATTTCAGATTTTATGAATCATGATTTTTATGGTATGAAGGCGATTTCTTTCTGATATTTCATAAAACTGAGACTATTGGTACTATTATTATTATCATTATTAATGTGTCCATGCAAAAAAAAAATGTGCCATAACAAATAAAATGTAAAATTGGGTATTCTAAAGAAGCATGTTTCTATAGATAATATGTCACCGTAAAACAATTAATCATAAAAAAATTAAATATACATTTTATTAATTTCCATTAATCTAAAATTCTATTCGAAACCATAAAAAGTCATTTTTATTTTTTTAAAAATTTTTTATTAAAATGATTTCTTTTTATTTCTTTTTAAAAACATTTTTATTAAAGAAAATACTTTTTTAATTCAACCAAAGATTACATCATCTCCATATTGATAACTCATAGAGTAAAATGATTCGAAAATTAAACATTTTCGTGCCCTTTCATTGAAAAATATTACCATATTTATTATTGAAATAAATATGGTGAATAAGTATGCCAGATTGGCGTTTCAAAATGAATATCTTACCGTTTGGCAAATACAACAATATGTAAAAAAAACTTATTACTAATAATTTCATAGTTAAATTTCAAGTTAAAAAGTACATAATTTTATATAATTATAAATAATGAACCACAACATTCGCCAAAAGCCAATTACTAATCCTGATTCATTAATGCCCAATTTTCCGCACTAATAAAAGCGAAATTTTAGAAACCAAAAATAAAATAATGATTACCAAGTCATTAGCATTCTACTGTTGCTACAAAATGCCTGCAATTCACAAATTTGAGCCTGAATGTTTTGAAAACCCTTGATTACTGGGATATGAAATTATTTTCATGTTAGGATACATTTTGTCTGCTCCAGTTTATTTCAAATTTTTAAATTAACAAACTAATATATTATATTATATTTATATTATATTTTCAAAATAGATGAGTTATTTCCATAAAAAACATCAACTTGAATTTCTTGTCACATAGCCTTTGTTTACGAGGCCGTGCTAGCATATGAGTTTGACACATAATAACTGATCAAGTAGCAGTAACCCTTTATTGAAAAGATAAAAGAATCCGTATAAGGAAAGTGTCTACAACTTGGTCATATTTCCTTGTATTCTTAATTCAGTTATTGGTTTAGTTTAGTACATTAACGTCTCGTTTTAAAGCAACACTAGGGCTATTTGGGGACAGACCTCGTCATTTTGAACCGCGGTCAGATGACGAGGATGACGCCTGAGCTGGTACCCCTCTCTCCACACCACACCAGCGAGAGGACGTTTGGTCGTGACGGATTTAACGTGCAACAGACCCCCTTACACGACGTTTCTCCGGTGGAATCGGGTCATGAACCTCAAACCCTCCGGTTCCGAAGCCGAAACCGTACTACCAGGCCACCGCGGCCGCTTCAGATATTGGAAAAGGGATCGTGCAGAGTGCAGAGTTCCTTATGTGTGGTAAAGAGATCTTTCAGAGTTCCTTAGATCTATCATTCTCATATTCCCGCTAAAAACTGTTTTTTTTTAATTATTATTATTATTTGAAAGATTGCAAAATTCATGAGAAATAGCATTAAATCATTATCTAAGGAACCAACTTGAAATGGACTGCTAAAATATTTGCTCTTTCTTAATGTTTAGCAAAATCTGAAAATTTTCAATTTTTGGAAACCTGATTAAAATGTCATATTTGTTCCAGAAACGAACATAAAAAGTTTGTATAGTAGTTGATTTCAACAAATGTATAATTTGATTGTAATAGTTGATAATGAATGAATTTGTATTCATTTTTATTAATTAAATAAGAAAATCATTTGACCACATATTAAGAATTGAGGTATTTTGGAGATGGACGCAGTGAATATCGCAACATTTCAAGAACAGAAATTACAGAAACTTATTAACTAAGAACGTGAAGGAAGATTAGGAATAGCATCGTACAAGTGACGTAAGCATTTAGCATCTGGCGCATGCGTAGCTTTGGCAGCTGACATAACGGCAGGATAAAGGAGGTTAAGAAGGAGAAATGAGCATTTGTATCTAATATGGTCTTAAATATAAGTAATTCTAATCGGTAATAGTAAATGAAAGCAGGATTTCCTGGTTTATTTTTTTTATTTGTCATCGCATTAAAATACGTTATTAAATCCTTTATGCAGTTCTAACTAAATCCATAAACTTTATCCAGGGACAAACATGTAAGTTAAGTAACCATTGAAGCTCTTTCTATTTAAATTCGTATTGTAAATTCAAATACAATATATATATATACTAGCCGCCTTTGGCGACCAGCCGGTTCGCCAAACTTAATGTTCGTTAAAATTTTAATAATTAAATATTTTATGCAATTCCTACTTTAATAGCTTCTTTATCAAAATATTTTAAAACTTCAAATTCTGATAGTCATATAATTCTCTCATAATATTATAAACGCCTTCAGTCATAACGTAATATGTATCTCTCTAATTTTCTGTTGGCTCCCATAGAATTCATACTTTAAATTAAAGTGGAAAGGATTAATCTGCAATTAATATAATAATATTTTTTACTGAAACAAAGTATTTTTTTGTAATATGATTACTGAAAACAGTCACTGAGCGTTTAAACTTTATGGGCACTAAAGAATATCTTTCCTAATTTATGTAATATTTCAAGAATTTGTCAACCAAATATTCTCAGATTCATTATGACCAGAACGATTAATTAACAATGTTTAATTTTAAATACATCCAACACTAAGAAAATAAAACGAATCGTTTAAAATAATCGGTTGAAAACAGGTTAAAAAAAATAAAAAACCGATGTACTTAAAACTATAAGCGTATACGAAAAATATATAACTAACATAAATACAATTTAATTACAAAAACATGCAACTAACCTAAAAATAACTTAAATCATCCGTTGATAATGGTTGTCATGTCAACAATCAGAACACAATGCGCATGCGTGAATTTTCAACGCCAGTTACGGTAACGCAAATGCGTGAGTTTTTCTACGCCAGTTGGGGTAACACTATGCAGATTAGAAATTTTTAATTTCCTTTATTCTGTTTTATTTTAATTCAAAAGTACTTAAGAATGAATCTGAAAGATCGATTAATTAACAATGTTTAATTTTAAATGCATCAAACATTAAGAAAATAAATAGAATCGCTTCAAATAATCAGCCGAAAAATCTTAAACCTAGCCTCATGAATGTTGGGAAAAAAACTGAAGCCGTACTCATTTGGCGGTGCGGAAAATGAAAAGATTTTTTTGGCGGGAAAGTTAGTTTTTAATTAATAATTAAAATTCTAATTAAAAATTCAAAAAAGGGCTATCCTATCTTTTAAGTTAGATCAAACTGCACACGGTGTGCAAATTTGATTAAAATCGGTTAAGTAGTTTAGGAGTCCATCGCGGACAAACAACGTGACACGTAATTTATATATATTAAGATATATATATATATATATATATATATAATTTTGAATAGCTAATTAATTGCACGCGTTTAAATTTCCAACAAATTAATTTACATTTTCCAATGTGATAATTTTTTTGAAATTAAATGAGATGTTGGCTATTCTTTGCCGATCAGGTAATTTGTTTTAAACCAATCAATAGAACAGAAAATAATACTGTAGAAATTAATTTGCACTTGTTATATTCTCTTCCAATAGAGCGTTCAACGCATTTATTGATTGCATTTAGTTTAGAATTGCAAATATATGTTTCATATATTTGCTCAAACAAAATATTTCGCTTGAGCGACATACCATGAGTGTGTCATACGATGATTATTGCATGATATTTATATCTTACCTACCTACAAACCTAAACTCGTTTGAAAGAAGGTCCTCTAACTAATTTAGTTTAGTTAAATTAAAATTCCGTTTTAAAGCAACACTACGGGTACCGTGGTAAGGGCTTCGTAATTTTAAACCGCGGTCAGATGAAAAGAATAACACCCGAGCTGGTACCCCCTCTCTCTTAGCGCCACACCACACCAGCGGGAGGACGTTTGCCCCTGACGGATTTAATGTGCACCCTGCACGCTTACAAGGCGGTTCTTCGGTGGAGTTGGGTCTTCAACCTGAAATCTTCCGATTCCAATGTCGAGCCCTTACCACCAGGTCACCGCGGGCCTGTCCTCTAACTCAAGCACTATACAAAGGATATCTTTTTTGGAGGAAATATCTCTTAAATGCATGATAAAACGAATTTCTGATTTTCAGCTAAGCATCATCTGTCACGGTAATCTAACTGAAGAAAATTTTTAGTTTTTATATTGTGATATAAATTATATTATTTATATTTATATTATATATTATTTAGTTTTTATATTGTGATATATACAAGTGATGAAATAACACAGTATTCTGCTTTCAAATGAAAATATCATTTATTTAATAGTTATAAATACGCTGATTGATTTAATCCTAATTCATGTAAAAGTGCAATTGTAATGAAATTAAATGCTTTAAAGATATAATGTTGTAAAAAATGAAAGGTAACTTATTTATTAACTAGAATAATAAAATTTCTTACTATTGACAAAATTTATTCGTTCTTATTCATTTATGTAGTAAAATTTTTGATAAATGCTATTCAAAAATTTGTAAATGCCTTAGAAAAATTTGAACACCTTGTATTTTTCAAAAAGAGCCGTAATTTCGAAATATACTGTTTTCCAATTCAGCTACATAATGGCGTCGCTTAATAAGTTAGATTTGGGACTTTCTGTTGTCTTTTTTTTTTTTTAACTTTTCATCTTGTAACGGATATTCTTCGAGAAATAACATATTTATATGCTTTTTTGTATGATGTTCACATGGGATTATTTCATGAATGGAAAAACACTTAACCAGAAGATGGATTTTCGTGCTTTGGGAATGCTCATCTAATTTTTTTGTGCCAAATAATGAACTTATCAGAGATTCTTGCATAAAAAAAAGATTCATACTGTGCTTATTTTATGTTTAGAAAAATAAATTAAATAAAAATAGTATTACAAATACATTTTTGTTGGTATATTAGGAGAGAGATTTTTTAAAATCTTCTATTCCGTAAGATTTAGTTTATAATTTAATATTATAAATATTGTGGAATCTTGATTTCTTTTCTCGTATTTATTATCAGATTAAGGCTCGACTCCATAGAGGATTCAACTTTTATGTTGCTTTCATTATACAAATTTAGTCTTCAATGGCCAAACGATTTCTATTTCGATAAGCATTGAAGTATGGAAAGTAACTGCTAAGTTTACTTCTTCTACATCAGACAGCAATTATGTTTTTGACATCTTGTGCGAAATAGAACTTATGGAGACCTAAAAACTGTCACAAATAAGAAGCTTTGATTGATTAGTTGCTAAATTATATTTTAATATAGATATTGGCTTACTTGTGATTGTAATTTCTTAATAAAACGTAGGTGATCATTTCATGTACATTCTTTTGTATTTTCACAAAACTGTATTGCATGCTTTTTGATTCGCCATTAAGTGAAATATTGAATCAACATTTTAAAGTTCTTCTTTAGCTGAACGAGATCCAATATTTGGCTCTGATTTGTAATTGGGATTTAAATATCACATGCTAAATTTCATGCATCCACAGATTGTATTTTTTATTTACTTGTTCTCATACATACGAACTGGCATACGAATAGAGTATCAATCATGTTGGGTTGTACTAATAATTTTATACCCATTTATATTTCTATTAATTAAATGTTATGCTCATTTTATCTATATACCATGTTACATTTTTGAATTATCATGAAAAGATTAGCGTTTCTCAACCTATGGTGCGTGGATCTCCCGGAGTACGTAAAATGTTTTCAGGGAGAGTGGAAGAAGGTGATTTTTTTGGCATTTTTAGGTAGATTAAACATATGAAAAAAAATTAGGGACAGAAACCACCGACCGTTATTTGAAAAAGCAAGTTTCTTACCAAACTTTTCAAGCAAACATTCTTATAAAAAGTGGTTTCTCATCAAATGCGCTCACGCGCAAGTAAAATAATTTAATTAAATGCGTGTAATTATAAATATGCAATATTTTAACATATCTAGTGAAAATAAAATGTTTCTATATGGCTATTGTACAAATATGTAGATTTTAGTAATTATATATGTAGAGACATGTTAACTCAGGCTCGAAAAACAGGCCTCTACTAAGTGGATTAAATATCAAATCAAATATCCCCCCCTAGGGGAAAGCCCGGTTGAGATTAATACTTAGACATGGGTCATATTACAAGAATTACACACTAAATGATAACAAACTAATTTAATGAACTTAGCGAACGTTTGGCCGTTTTACATCGACGAACGCTTTTACATAACTGAAAACAGAGTTCTACAGGCGGGAATGAGATGGCTTCGTATTGGCTGTGGAGTGATGACACAAGCGAAGCCATCAGGATGGTGCTCCGGACACCACATATATAATGGAATGGGATAAGTGGATCAGCTATGAGTCATCGAGGAATGCAAATGAAACCAGTGGGAGTGGTCAAACAAAACTTTCCAGAATACTTTCTAATAAAGGTGTTATTCCAGAGACGTCATGCATAATATTGGCGTAAATCAGCAACGGAATATTAATATTTGGCATGAATTTAGCTTTTTTCTAAATCTATCGAGTGAGCCTTGGTGAATGGTTTTGGCAATTAATCCCTGAATAGGTTATATCCAAAAATCAAATTTGGGTTTTAAAAGTGTTCTTCCCAACCGACTGAAACTAAAATGTGGCACAAAACTACTTAATGTCACAAAATCAAATAAAAAATCTGATATATGTAAATCATTGCGTTTTGAATTATCGCGTTTAAATGTTTCTGAAAGTACAGACCTACAGACTGCCAACCTTTTTTTTTTTGAATTTGGCTCAAACTGTGTTAGGTGTCTACACTAAGGATAATAAATCCATTAAACTGAAATTTATCTAGCTAGATCACTTTGTTTTGTATTTATTGTATTAACCTGCATTCGACCAATCAGACATTTAGGTTTTCTCTGAACGGATTTTCCTCAAAATTTCATAGCGATCTATAAATTTGGTTTTGAGCCCGTATATCAAATTTTATCCGTCTACCTCAAAGCCCATTTGAGTTATCTGTGTCACAGACGGACATTTTCCAAAAATGTGTTTTTCTATTTCACGGAGGTCTAAAACGTGGAGATTCTTCAAAATATCGAGTTAGAATTTTTTTTAACAATTACAATACTTTTCGTATACGAGAAAATAAGAAATACTGAAAATCGCTGTTATGGATGTGTAGATGCGTAAAAGATTTTTTTTATCATGCTATGTTAAAAATTAAGTACATATATCAAGTTTTGATGTACATATCATGCATATAGGCAGTCCATGAGACATAATCCGAAAACTTTTCACAACTTAAAGTTGCAATAAAATGTATGAATTTGTCAAACTCTTGTTATCGAGTTTTTCAATAATTGTGATATTTTACACACACACTCACAAAAGCAAGCTTTAGCAATTCTCTTACAAATTTAATTCTTTGCATTCGGGAAATGACTTCTGGTCACCATTCAAGGCAGTGTGCATTATTTTGAGGTTTTTATTTATTTATTTTTCAATTTTCATTGTTAAAAATACCTACAGAATGGTAACAGAATGTAAATTAACTTTTCGGGGAAATTCATCTTCAAACAATCATATATATATATATGATTGTTTCCTATATATACAGGGTATTCCTGTATATATATATGCAGGAATTATTATTATTAATTATATATTTCGAAGCAATAAACAAGCCCTTGTATTTGGTGAATAATTTTGCATCGAATTACTTTTTCGACAGCAAAGGATTAATATAATTAATACAGCCTATGACGAATATGGGTTTGAAAGAAGATTCGCCAGAATGAAGGAAAGCACATGATTTAATCTTTAAAGATTTTAACTGAATAGACTGAGATTCTCCAGAATGAAGGAAAGCACATGGTTTAATCTTTAAAGATTTTAACTGAATAGACTGAGATTCGCCAGAATGAAGGAAAGCACATGATTTAATCTTTAAAGATTTTAACTGAATAGACTAAGATTCTCCAGAATGAAGGAAAGCACATGGTGTAATCTTTAAAGATTTTAACTGAATAGACTGAGATTCGCCAGAATGAAGGAAAACACATAGTTTAATCTTTAAAGATTTTAACTGAATAGACTGAGATTCGCCAGAATGAAGGAAAGCACATGGTGTAATCTTTTAAGATTTTAACTGAATAAACTGAGATTCGCCAGAATGAAGGAAAGCACATGATTTAATCTTTAAAGATTTTAACTGAATAGACTGAGATTCACCAGAATGAAGGAAAACACATGGTGTAATCTTTAAAGATTTTAACTGAATAGACTGAGATTCGCCAGAATGAAGGAAAGCACATGGTGTAATCTTTAAAGATTTTAACTGAATAGACTGAGATTCGCCAGAATGAAGGAAAGCACATGATTTAATCTTTAAAGATTTTAACTGAATAGACTGAGATTCTCCAGAATGAAGGAAAGCACATGGTGTAATCTTTAAAGATTTTAACTGAATAGACTGAGATTCGCCAGAATGAAGGAAAGCACATGATTTAATCTTTAAAGATTTTAACTGAATAGACTGAGATTCTCCAGAATGAAGGAAAGCACATGGTGTAATCGTTAAAGATTTTAACTGAATAGACTGAGATTCGCCAGAATGAAGGAAAACACATGGTGTAATCTTTAAAGATTTTAACTGAATAGACTGAGATTCGCCAGAATGAAGGAAAGCACATGGTGTAATCTTTAAAGATTTTAACTGAATAGACTGAGATTCGCCAGAATGAAGGAAAACACATGGTTTAATCTTTAAAGATTTTAAATGAATAAGATTGAGCAGAAGGGACGGACATTGGATATTTCAGACAAGCAACAACGAAGGAGGAGGAATTGAGAGAGTGCTGCTGCCTCTTGCCATTGAAGAAGTGAACAAGACTTTTTATGCATCAGTATGTTGATCACCAGACATCCAGACATCATTCCCGTGTTATGAGAGCAGAAAAAGGCACAAAATATATCTTCTGATGATAAAACATGTATTCAATCAATGGACTGCCATCTAAGATGACTGAATTATGGCATCCCAGTTGAACTTATTTCTGCTTTTGTGCAAACTGCTTCCAGCTATTTTAGCCTATTACTATCTATATTAATAACTAGCCGCCTTTGGCGACCAGCCGGTTCGCCAATCTTAATGTTCGTTAAAATTTTAATAATTAAATATTTTATGCAATTCCAACTTTAATAGATTCTTCAGCAAAATATTTTAAAACTTCAAATTTTGATAGACATATAATTTACTCATAATATTATAAAGGCCTTCAGTCATAACGTGATATGTATCTCTCTAATTTTCTGTTACCCCTCGTAGAATTTATGCTTTAAATTAAAGTGTAAAGGATTAATTTGCAATTAATATAATAATATTTTTTATTGAAACAAAGCATTTTTTTTAATAATATGATTACTGATAATAGAGTCACTGAGCGTTTAAACTTTATGGGCACTAAAGAATATCTTTCTTAATTTATATAATATCTCAAGAATTTGTCAACAAAATTTTCTCAGATTCATCATGAACGGATCGATTCATTAACAATGTTTCATTTTAAATGCATCAAACACTAAGAAAATAAAATGAATCGTTTAAAATAATCGGTCGAAAACAGGTTTAAAAAAACTACTTAAAAAACGATGTACATAAAACTATAAGCATATATCAAAAAATATATAACTAACATAAATACAATTTAATTACAAAAGCATGCAATTAGCCTAAAAATAATTTAAATCATTGAAAACAGGTTAAAAAAAACTACTTAAAAAACGATGTACTTAAAACTATAAGCATATACAAAAAAATATATAACTAACATAAATACAATTTACTTACAAAAGCATACAACTAATCTAAAAGTAATTTAAATCGTCCGTTGTTAATGGTTGCCATGCCAACAATCAGAACACAGTGCGCATGCGTGAATTTTTCTACGCCAGTTGGGGTAACGCTATGCAGATTATACATTTTTAATTTCCTTTACTCTGTGTTATTTTAATTCAAAAGTACTTCAGAATGAATCTGAAACATGGATTAATTAACAATGTTTAATTTTAAATGCATAAAACATTAAGAAAATAAACAGAATCGTTTGAAATAATCCGCCGAAAAATCTTAACCCTAGCCTCATTACTGTTGGGAGAAAAAAAGAACTAAAGCCTAAATCATTTGGCGTTGGGGAAAATGGAAGATTATTTTGGCGGAAAAGTTGGCGGTGGGGAAAATGGAAGATTTTTTTGGCGGGAAAGTTAGTTTTTAATTAATAATTAAAATTGTAATGAAAATTTCTAAAAAAGGGACCCCAGGTGCACATTCCCGACCTCTAAGGTATACATGTACCAAATTTGGTAGCTGTATGTCAAATGACCTGGCCTGTAGAGCGCCAACACACACACACACACACACACACACACACACATTGAGCTTTATTATAAGTATAGATATAGATATAGATATAGATAAAAGGGAATATGTGTGCGTGTGTATGATGGCTCCGTACAGGAAATGCAGATAAAAAGCAACGTAATTTGGTAGTGATATGTTATGGAAAACAGAAATATCCAACTCGGAGGGATTTTTTTTTCAAAATTTAATAAATTGAAAATTAAATAAAATTGTGTCTCGAGGCAATTTTTAAAGATTTAATTAATTCAAAATTAAGTAAAATTTTGATGCCTTTTTTTCACCGTCCCTTCAAAAAATATTGCAGCATAAAAGTAATTTTTACTTAGCTTAAAAATGAAGCCGATATTATTTTCGTTATTGTGGCAAATATTTTGTCCCGGCATTTTTTTTTCTTTATTGAGGATTCGGATATAAAGATACAACTTTCCATGCTAAGAAAGTTTCAGTATGAAGCATGTTTTTAACAAAAACAAAAATGAATTGTAAATTTTTTATTTTTAAATCCAGGTAAAATTTCAAAACGAAGTAATAATAAAAACGTTTTAAAGTGCGCATAGTTTTTAAAACTGCTGTTTTTCCACATATAATTTTATGCAAAAATATATAGATAGAATTTAAGGAAATGCAGAGAACAATGAACATAATGATATAAAGTGCAGTATGAGTTATTTACCTAACCAAATTTGAAATAGAAATTTTTCTTTAAGGAATCCATTAACAGAATGTTAGAAAAAAAATTAATTGAAATTTTTAAAAATTATTAAACTGGCTATTCAGCTGATTGCCATAGTAGTCTGAAATAAATTTGAAAATCCACAGTTTCTTGCAGAGAAAAAGAATTTTATTTTTTGATTACACAGGTCTATAACTTAAATCTATGAAACAATATCTATTTTCTCTCAAGCATTTCATTTTTCTCTGAAGATCGGTTTAGTCTTAATTCACGCTTTTAAATAATTCAGTCGCTAAAAGGATATAAAAATTTTAGTCTTCCAAGATCTCAATTTTATAATAATTCTGTGAGAATGAAATGTCTCAATGAAGATTAAAAAAAGTTTAAAAAATACAGCTTCATTTCTTTAAAAGAATCTCATTTCACTTGCCATTATAAAAACAGTTAATAATGATTCACAAATAAAAGAAATTTTTAATTTTAATTTTTTTATCTTTAATTGATCTTTTACCTCCGGTTAAATTAACTACAGAAACGTTTGAAAGAATGTTTCTCAGTGCTGAATGAAATTTTAATAAGGAGCTATTTTTATCAACAGAAAAGATAAAGAAAGGAATCCAGTGACACCTTATACATTTCTTTATCAGCATAAATAATGAACATAGGGTTGCAAAGTATATTACCTCCTGAACATATTTTTTAAAATGAAATTTTCTTTTTATATCGAATTTTCTTATTTTTCCACTTCGATTCTCTTTGGTTATTTTGTCTCTGCTAGAGAGTCATAATGATCAAAATTTAAAAAAAGGGTGCACAAAATAGAAAAAATAAGACAATAAATAAACCAGTATGCAAGAAAAAGGCAAGTCAGGGCAATTCCACGTGTAGCCCATAAATGACTATTGCATGTATAACTGATTGGTTAATTTGAAGAAGAAACCTATCATTTCTTCCCTTTGAATTTAGATGCGTTGGAGCTGCAATCAGAGCATATTCGTCTCAGAATGCTGATCATTTTTTTTTCACACCAATCCAGAGTTAACCTTTTTTCCATTTTTTATTTTACCAAAGTCTCGTCAGTTTGTAGCTCGGCTTTAAATCCAGGTATCCTGATGACACATAGTATTATATTAGATGATTTTCTAAAAATATGTGCTTATTTTAAGTGTAGATTGGACTGAAATTTTTTAAATCAGGATTTTATGCAATTTATAATTGCTTCAACTGCAAAAACCTTCAAACGGTAAGAGGCATGGTGTTTTTAGATCCACATGGTTTCTTCTATCCCCTACTCAGTCTGTATTCTAGTTAATAATAAGTTTAAAAATATGCTACAAAATTCATAAAGGAATTTAAAATTTAAACATATAATGGGAAATACATATATATTTTTTAAATTGCAATTTGAAAAATACTTTTGCAACACTGTATAGATGTTCATAATTTTCTCTTACATGTCTTATACATTCATCTTGAAATCGAATGCTAGAAAGCTGCGAATGCAATTAATATCGTATATCTGAACAAATTTGCTACGTCTTGTATCAACACCATGCATTGCGTGACCTCATCATGTTGCCTATTCGGTCACTGTATTCGTATCTGATTTGTGGGGGTACTGCTATAATTATATAGCGGAAATCGAATATGCAATACATATTTGACGGGTTAATTAAAGTTCCGGCATATATGATTGCATATCCCTGTTGTCATATGAACAATGCATATAAATAAAAAAAAAATGCTTATACAACTTTTTACCAGCATCAATCCATATTTTTGAGAATTTCCTTTATTAATTTAAAAAGCATTGTATTCATTTAAAATTAAATTTTAATTCTACAGGTAATTTTTCTAGACACTTTAAATATATTAGTAATTGATATTTGTAAGAAATTTACTATATAGTTGGGTTTTTTATTTATTTGCAGAGGAAATTTTCTGTAGAATTGGGTTTTTTTATTTATTTGCTGAAGAAATTTTCTGTAGAGTTGTGTTTTTTTTATTTATTTGCAGAAGAAATTTACTGTAGAGTTGGTTTTTTCATTTATTTGCAGATTTCCCATTCAAATAACCTTTTTTTCGTATTGATTTTATTTTTAAAGTGAAACATGATTTTAAATCTTAAAGGCATGCTATTGCTAAATGCTCAAAAATCTGCCACCAATCCACGGATGGATAGTTGAAGTCATTTCCCATTCAAATAGCAATTTTTTGCTTATTAATTTAGTTTTTAATGTAATATTTAACTTCAAATATTAAATGCATAATATTTTCAAAAGCACAAAATTTTTTTTGCCACATCAAGAATTTGTTGTCCATTATCTTATTTTCCAAAGTAATTTCTTTAAATACATCACATACTGATGATATATATTTTCGTTTAAATATTAGAATTCAGATACATATGCCTTTATTTGATATTTTCTTCACATTCATAATGTTAAGTAACAATTTAAAAATTTATTAAAGAAAAATTAAAAAAGAATAAATATAATATTCTTTTTATATGTAAGCAAACTGGAAATAGTTTTACCCTTTCAAAGGCCATTTTTTTCTAGTCATTGTATATTAAAATATCTTTAAAATGAGATTGGTTGAAGAAAAGTAATTCATTCAGCTTATTAGATACATTAAATAAAATTAATTAAATAATATATTTAATTAATATCTAAATAACAAATCAAGACATGCCATTTTTATGTGAGACAAGAAACAGAAGCATCTAAGTAAGAACATCTATGTCGTTGTATGTCACATATTCCAAATGGCGGAACAAACTCTTTCAGCATTGGTAATAGAATATGACATTCGTTTAATAGATTTATTTCATAAGTCTTCAAATTGGCAAAAACCATAGTATGTTTTGTTTTTTCGTTTTATTAGACCTGATATTTGGCGTTGGCCCAATATAGAAAAATAGTTGCTTCTAAGCAAGAATTTTATCGAACATTGATTTTTCCTTCTATTTTATGATCAATAGTGGCATCAATGTGTTTCCTTCTGATTAGCTTGGATGCCGAAAGCGATATAATGCTCAATATATTTGCCTTATTTTTTGGTTTATAAATGTTTGGGTTATTTTTTTGTTAAAATTACTTATAAAGTTGTTTATAAATGGAAACCTCTTTCACTTTATTTACTCGTATATTGATATTAAATTATTGTAGTTGTGCCTACAATATTAATTATAAAAATTTATCAAATCAGGTATATACAGATATTCTTTTGTCTCCCATATTAAACTAACGTTTCATATATATATATATATATATATATATATATATATATATATATATATATATATATATATATATATATATATATATATATATATATATATATATATATATATATATATATATATATATATATATATATATATATTTACTTGATTCTGAGTTTAATGTATTCTTATTTGCTCCCAATTTCTTAAAGGAATAAAATTAAAATGTTTTGCCTAAAACATTCCAATGTTTATAAATTCTACTAACATATATTGGTTGAATCAGCTGCAATATGAGAATTTTGCGATTGATCTAAATTGCACAAAAACTTCGTAATTGCATATTATTGCATGTTTAGAAGAACTTTTCTTTTGATAGAGAGCATTGCATAGATAGAACTCGTACTGCCGAAACCAATTCTGTTTTAAATGTTGTTTCTGGTATATTTGGATATCACCTCATTTTTTATTTGAGTTTTAAGTCATATTTGTTTCTTTATTCCAGACTTGCAGTGAAACTGCTATTAGAACTTTTTGAAGGGATATATAGAATTCATAGTTACAGTAAATGTGTAACTATAAGTTACCTCAGGACAATGTGAAATGTATTTAAACGGCAACATAGGTGTATGTACACACTTAAAACTTCGAAAATCGTTCAAAATACCAAATATTTTTTTATTGCTTATTAATGTTTTTTGATCCTTTAGCTTTCAAACGATACCAAGATGTTGTCAATATTCGAAATATTTCTCGAGTTATAACTATTTTTCTTGAGGTGCTTTCATTGAAAACTCTAGTTACGGTTTTTAAAACACATTTTATGAAGAACGATATTTTCCCACTATGTTGCTTCATTCAAACAATCATAACTCAACAGGAAATTAAACAAATGCAATTATTTATATATCAAAATAATCTGTATGAAATAGCGGATGTTGTGTGCATCAATCAAAGTTATATTTATAGAAATAAATTTTTGTATACATTTAAAAGCTAAAATCACAGAAAAAATCTCGCTTTTCCTATTCATCGTTGATGAAAAAATTGTTAAAAAAAACTATATATTTTTATAACTTGATTGAGGCAGACAACATGAAGACTAATATTAGGCATCATTTCCAACTAGAATTGTGTGTCTGTACAAATTAGAATTTAAGACATCATGTTTCAAAAAATAGGCTAATTAGCTCAATAAATATTATTTAATTAATTAATAATTAGTGTAATATGGTTTTTTCTCACTGAAATGAGTTTAAACATGTATTAATGACCTACTGTGAAAAAATTGGATTTTCAAATTTAAAATTAAAATAAAATCTTCTAGTGTGTATGTACACCTTAAACGTTATTTTTTAACGGCTTTACATCTGTCATCATGGCTAAGTTCATTAGAATTAGAGATTATTGGTCATAGATAGATAGGTTAAAGAGATTATTGGTCTTATATAAACAATTCACATCGATTATTTTTAAGATTATCATCCCTCAAACGATAAACTTGAGAGTTAAAGCGCATATTAGACTATGTTTGAATGAGTTTTGTAGAAAATAAAAATTTATTTCATTAATCTTTAAAATGAATTGGATTATCACTGTCAAAATGAGATTTACATTTTCTACATTATTACTTAATTATTAGCAGAATATAGTATTACTGACTGAGAAATTTATAAAGCATATAAAAATTTTCTAGCATAATAAATCACAACGAACTAATGATGTTCTTTGTGACAAAATCCTTTGTTAAATTCTGAGCCTCATCCTCGTTCAATTACACTCCACGGATTTTGGCCAACATTTTGTATATATTTTTAAGAGACGCTTATTAATTGAAATTTTAATCATTTTCATTAGAAAGTGCCATATATTGAAAAGTTCTCAGAAATGCTTTTGTGTTGTAATAAAAAAGGTACTCATAAAAGCCAGGTTTTTTTAATATTGAAAAGAGAATTTGAAATTTTTTTTATTAAAGTTATTGCCTTATTATTGAAGTTGCATTGTATTCGTGTTGGAATATTATACATTTTAACATTATCAGGGACCAAATTCTCTTTAGCAACTTGAGATTAACAAATTATTATTTTTAGATATATTCAAACAAATTTTCTGAAATATTATGGCAAATAAATAACTTGTATTTTGAAAGAAATGTTAACATTAAACAATCGAAATAGTTTTACTGGAACTAAACTCTTATTGGCTTTGTATCAAGTCCTCATAACAGCCAAATTATCCTTTTTCCAAACAATTAATATTATTGTTTTAAAAAATACATTTATTAAAAAAATGAAAAAACCCCGAAATGACCATGATCTTGATTCCTGTTGGAAGAACTTGAACTCCATCACATTTGCAAGAAAAAGTTATTTAGGTCGATGTCATTTATTTATTTGAATTACTTGGGTTGAATTAAAATAGAAAAAATACATGCCTAAGCCACATTTGCCGAATTTTTATGAGCGTAAACTTAAGGATGCGGTATATATTTAGTTAATACATTTGCATCCTAGTGGCAAAAATGTAAAAACAACTTCATGGGGAATTAACTTTAATAACGCCATGGACCCAAAAATAGGAACAGCCTTAATGGTTTCGAGCCCTCAAAATCCAATCGTAAATCATGAATCAGCGTTAGAGAATCGTGAGATTTCACCTTCTAGGATTTTATAAAGAAAATTGAAATTTAAAAAGAGAGCAGTATATTCATTAGATATTTTTAATTTATCTATTGTGGTTTTTTCACAGTGAAAGAATCATTTTTTAAAAAGAGATTTATAAAAATGAAAAGAATTTAACTTCTTGATATTTGAAAAATTCTTTAAAATTTCAACTAGATAGAAAGATTTTTAAGGTTTTGGAAATCAAGAACTATAGGCAGAGAAACAATAATCGCAATAAATGAAATTTTTAATAACAGAATAAAGTGATATTTATTTAATTTGGATGTTTTCTCCATTAATGTTTTATTATGAGAATGCAACTATGAGAATTGTTTTGTTTCTTTTATTAAGTCGCAATATCTAATGGATACTTTTTACCCAGGGGCATTTTAATTTTCAAGCAATAATTCGATAAATATGATGATTTACATAATTTCAATTGCCATTCTTCGAAAGTAAATTTCCATGTTTCTCAAACGAATCTTCATTTATTGCCGCTATCTAAAAGGACTATTGCTTGACGGCTGTTTGAACATATGGCTGAATTTCGGTGATAAATACTGAGGGTATCTAATGATTGCGGGTATCTAATGATGAGAATCTTCCCATTGAAAGAATTCCACCGAAATCTGATACAGGTAAGTAATTCAGATATGAAAGCAACATAAAAAATTTACATTCAAAAAATTCCTTTTGTTTATAAATTCTGTTGAAATAATCTGAATAAAATAATAAAATATTGCAATTCTCTTTGCAAAAATTATTAAAATTGCTCTTTGCAAATTCGAATATGAGAAAATATAAAAAGAGAAATTTTGACAATATGTGAAATTTTGCTTTAAAAATAAAATTTTTCTTTACATTAAATAAATTATTTAGCATATTTTCTAGTTTTTTCCCCTCTAAATAAATCATGGATGAAAACAACGCCCAACCTCATTTCTTTTCATTTATTAGCATGGTCACTAATTTACATCATTTCACATTTCACATCATTCACATCATAACATACATCATCACATAATATTTAAATCCATCAACAATCATTCCTTTTGTTGCTATTATCATTATTTTGTTGCTAATAATGTTTCTATTATTTTGTTGCTATGTTGTGGAAATGCAGTGGTGATACGCATGCTTCACTTTATAAAGAAAGAAAACTTCTTAAAGAAAATGGTGCAACACTATATATAACTTATTATTACTACATATTATCTAACACTACATATTATCTACACTACATATTACCTACATCATTAACACTACATCTACTTTCTACAGATCTTTAACACTACATATTAACAACACAATATATGTATTCATATATTAACAATACAAACAATTGGTCGTTTAGTTGATTAGATTGTTGCCATCAAAGCCGGGATTACTGATCTAGCATTTATTGAGTATTCATTACAATTATCTGTAAAATTGCTTTCTTTACTATAATTGTGCAGGAGAGCAATTTATTCGTGTCTATTGAATTTTAACAATATATATAAATACGAGGTTAAAAGCGTTGATTGTCATTCCTGGTACAAACGGAATGAGAAATTGGTTTATAATAACTACTTTAAATGAAATTTTGTTCACCAAAAAGTATTTTTTTCTCAATTATTTCGCGTATACATCCAGAATAAAACACTTTTCAGAAGCCTGAATCAAGTGTGTATTTGGAACAATATCTTTTTCCAATGTTTAATAGAATACGAATGCAATTGGTATCAAAATCTATAAATCTATTTCATTTGGTTTGTTTGTGATATTTTTGAATTATCATTTCTTTTTTAGTTATTGTATTCATGAGACAGATAATTAAACGCGCAAGGAATTACGATTTGAATTCGACCTGAGCAAAATATTCTTAAATTAAATTATTATATTTATATACAAGCATAAAAAGAAAACTACTTGACCAAATATTATCAAATTTTGTAATAGTTTAAAGGAGGTCATGGAAATTTCTTTTCCACCAAAAAAAGTTCACAAACTCATCACCAGGTGGGGGAAATGGCGCTAAATGCAATATTGTTAAACAAAATAAGACATGTAGACATCGATTTAAAATGTTGTTTAATCGTTTCTGAAACGAAACTGTTTGTTGGGTTATGTAAAACCCAATGTCTTGTAATTGTCTTATTGAAAGAAGAAACAAATGATTAATGCAGATGCGCTTTACACGTCATTTGATTTTACAAATAAAAGTGGGTCTGTTTGTCAGAGTTCTCATTTGACAATGTCTCGAACCATGCAAGACCCTTGCTTTCCTTGTTAAATGTTATTATGAATGCGATAGCACTGCTTGGCGTGCTTTATAATTCAGTAAGAGGAATACGCCGAGGGATATGCCAAGAGCTCTTCATGAGAATGTAGTAATGTGATTTAACTTTCTTTCATAAAATGATAAATGCCACATTAAACATTTTTTGTATCATATTTCAAAAACGATTAAACAGATTTTAAAACACTGTCTTCATGTCCTATTTTGTTTAATAATATTGCATACAGCGCCATTCCCTCACCTGGTGGTGAGTTTTTAAACTTTTTTTCTGGTAGAAAAGAAATTCCCATGACCTCCTTTAAACTATTACCAATTTTCATAACATTTGGTCCAGTAGCGTTTCTTTTATGACAATTTCAAAGTGGAACTTTAATTATAACCATCATGTATAATTAAATTCTCAGTAGCCCCATTTCTTTGTAAAAAATCTAAGAAAGGATTATTTTTTACTCAAAGAAGTATTAAATGCTGAGATTTATGAAAATATTGCTATCAAATTTTTCGACAATTAGTTTTCTCCTTTTACTTCATATATGAGAAAGTAATAAACGCTTTCAATTTGAGTTTTAAAAATATTCTTTGTTTTATATTAACTTAATTATTCATCTAGGAATTTGAAGAAATTCGAAAAGTTAGTAACAACTAAAAACTTTTGAATTTTTTGGATAATAATCTTTTTCGAATTTATTTGATCACTTACCAATCTATATAGAAACGAATGTCTGCAAATCTCCCGGCCTTTCAAATATCTTAACGCAATTTAATATCGAACATCCTTCAAGTAGCATGTCTATAAAAAAATGAAACATAAATTCCTCGATTCGCTTTTCTTCTGCCTTTTTTGAACATGAAAAATTCACGCGAAGACTAACGCTATATAATGGGATTGTCGAACGCATAAGCGGCTTAGCACTCAATTGCGTTGCTTTTCATAGAAAGTTCCCTCGTCGGCAGCGAAACTTTTTCTCGTGAAAATGAAACAAAATTAAAGTTTTTCCTTTTTGAACGCGATTATTTACCTTTCACACTGCTTTTCGAGAAATGCCACAACAAATTTTGAGGTGCAAAAGAAATCTTGTTTGTCAGACTGGATGCGTTGCTTAAAAATAGATCCGACCGTGAAAAGATTTTGGTAGTTTGGGTGGGAAGGGGGTGGTTGGGACTGAAGTTTTTACGGTTTAGGACTCGCAGAACTTTCTGGTTATCGCACTTAAAAGGGGGAAAATATGTTTTTCATTCAAATTGGAGGCTTTTCAACCAGATGCTAAAAGGGTATGCTAAATATATTCTGACGTTTCAAGAATGAAATCCATAGCTTTTGAAATTCCAGTAAGTGAAAATTTTCAGAAGAAAATATTATTTATTTTCAAGAAAGTGCAGTGCAGTGCATAAAAAAACACAAAGAAAAACAAAAAAAATATAATGTATTTTTTTAAGTCCGTTCAGTGCAAAATTGCACGAATCTCTTCTTGAGGTAAAATGTAATATATAAAGGCTGTCTCAAACTTAACGCAAAATTTGAATTCGTCACCATTCGTGCAGTTAAGTGCTGGTGGCCTTATTAAAAAACCATTTTACAGCTTATAATTTAGGGTTAGTAAAAATGGAACGTTACACTATATAACAACGTGGTAACCAAGAATAGAATTAAGTAGAAAACACAGTTTTTTTTCTTTCAATTGTTATATTTGTATTGAGTGGTAAAGTACATAGGATAGGGGTATGTATGGAATAACACATTGACAAACTGTCTCCCCGACTTTGCTAAAAATACGCACACTTTGGTGGAAATTTTCCATGACCATTTTGCATAAATGCTGCTGGATTTCGTTGATGCAGCAATAAATTATTCCGTTCAATGCTAGCGTGCTTGTAGGCTTATTGGTATAGACCTTTGACTTCAAATAATCCCATAAAAAGAAATCAAATGGTATTAAATCACACCATCTAGGGGACAATTCTTAAATTGTCGAACTGTGGCCACCAGACTTTCATTATTTTTGAAATATTATTCAACTATGACAGCACATTCTTCTATTGTGCAATATTCCATTTTAGTAGCCTTAAACTATCAGCTGTCATTGGTTTTTTAATAGAGTTCTCAATACTTTACTGCACGAATGGAGGCAAATTCAAATATTGCATATATATATATATATATATATATATATATATATATATATATATATATTGGAACACCCTTTATTTATAATTAAATTTTACAATGCGATGTGCAAATATGAAAGACGAGAACTTGATATGTAATATGTTTGAAAATGTAACTTGATATAAAGATGATTCAAATCGTCATAAATCATTCCATAAGATACTCAATTTCAATATCGTCTAAAAATCGAATTCAAAAGATGTAAAGAAAGTTTATTGAATTCTTTGATTCCGACAGAAATCGACAGAAAACAGACATATACATGTGGCTGATGCGCAGCGAGGGAAAAAAAACTCTTAGTAATGGACACGATTACCATAGGAGGATTTTAGCAACCGTTTTTGAGAAGTAGCAGATCTTTCCTCTTAAAACTTTAATTGCTTATGGAATCTCTGCTGGTGATACATTTGTCCTTGAACGTCACACATGTTAGATTGGACTCACGTCAAGGAAATGTGAGGGTCAGTCTTTCTGTTGGATATCTTCATTCTACTATAACTGTACGAAACGCTGCAGATTTGATACTCATGTATTGGAATTGATGACTTAAAATACCTCTGAAAAGATGCAAATGAAGAATAAGAAATGTTGTACAATTATGGATACTAGCACATGTTCTATGGATGTCACTTCAATTATCGGCATGATATTGCCTGAAGTGAAAATTCCGTCATCTACAAATCTTCCAATGATTTTCAAGGAGCGAATGAATATTTTTCCTTTTCTTAAATTTTACATAAGTGCAGAATCAATGAGCAACGAAAATCAGCTTTCATTAGTAAAAAAAAAAACAGTTGACCTGCGCAGTTTTTGTGTTCCTTATATCACAGAACATTTCATCTACCATGAACAAGCTTTAATGAACCACGGTTATAATTTGACAAATAGACTTTCTTCAATTTTGTCTATAATGTAATACCTGATATTCAGTAATTTGTTTTATTTGTACCATAACATGATATATTGCAAATATGAGCATTCCCTGCCTTATCTGACACTAATCGATATCCTGATTTAACATTCAGCTGGGATAATTTGATCGTTCTGTTATTTTATGTGTTTCATCTTTTAATGTTTCCATTGTAAGGTTAAAATCAATGTCTTTTAATATGATGCTTGATACATTGCTTTTAAAAATGGAAACACAGAGTAAAAATCTAATCAATACCCGTATGTCAAAACTTGATGGGGATGTATTTTTCATATTTTCACCACTTTTGAACTTAATGAAATTTTATTAGTATTTATAATCCACCACAAGAGGACTAATTAATATTTTTATAGTTTAAACAACATTCTTTGAATACAAAAATAGAATAGCAAATAGAAAAATAAAAATAAAAATTTAAATTTAAATGCAAATATACTTAAAATACCCATAGTGAATATTTTTAAAAGCCATTGTATTCTTCTTTTGTCAGTAATGATATCATGAAACCGTTGTTGCGAACTCAATGAGCATTTTTTTCCTTTTAAACAATGTTTTCGTCTGTACGTTTCTTACACTGGAAAAGTTGAAATAAATGATTTATGTTACAAGGTAGTCTATTATGAAGTAGTTTAGAACATCCTTTTCGTAAACCAAATAAGTGGTGATAAGTTACAAAGAGTCCACGTTCTGTGATGAACTGAACAACTTTTTAATTTAAGGCTTCAGGAAGTATTAATTTGTTGAACAAAACGGGAAGATAGACGTTCTATTACCACATGATTTCATTGATTTTGTCAAATTTCAAAAGAAAACATTTTCAGATTTCTTTTTAAAAATATTTAGCTACTTCGATCTTGATACTGATTACGCGGGTAGCCTCTTTGGTTAATTGGTTATTCGTCCTCGTTTTCTAATACACTACTAACATTTCTAAATTGAAATAGTGATACATGTCAGTTAAAGCTAATTGGAATTTAGGAAGTTAGGAAAATTTACTTATTGTTCATTACCGAAAGTTGTAGAACTGCCACTTTGAATGCAATTTTATTCTAACGTTTATTCCAATTTTAAATTTACATTTATTCAAATAAATGAGATTTGGACTGCCTTGAATTTCAAAATATTCACTTGATTGTAGATTGGAATCTTAAAAATTGTATAATCAACTTCTTATATAACTTCTTTCAGTTACGGTCGAACTCCGTGATCTAGAAGAAGTTAAAAAGTTAACCATTCTGGTGTGAGTGGAGATCTACGCCATTTTTATCTATATGACTAATGGCTAAACGTTTTGTGGATGAATAATATATTAGTTGTAAGGCCTTTTTGCCGTTCCCGCACCTTGGATGAAAAGTAGACAGTCAGTAATGGACTCTTGAAGTTACCTTATCCTTTGATTAATTGTTATTGCGAAGTAGAGAACTATTTATGGGTACTTTACTTTCCATCTTTTTATCCACCGTTTGGTTTATTCATCTATTAAAAGCAACGGAATAAGTTATAAGGAGAAATAAATCTAACTAGTTGGAGAAATATTTTGGTGCAAAATAAAATTACTCTTGTTGATAATTTAGATATTTCAATTAGGTATTCTGGAAAAATGACGTAACAGACAATAAAGAAATTTTAGGTGAAAGATAAGGAAATATTTTGATTTGCAGTTTCTTGAAGTTAAATAAATATATTATATAAGCAACAGAGGAAGAATACATCGTAGTTTATCTGAATATTATTTAAGAAAGTAGTTATTTCTATTTGCAATACAAGTTTCATTTATAGTAAAAATGCACAATTCAATTACAATAAAATACGGTCCATACGTTTCTCAATTACATGCTGTTTTATTGCTTTAAACGAATAATCTTATATATATGTATATATATATAAAATTGTCTCTCTAGAATTTTGATTAAAGAATTTAAGCATGATATTTATGTTTTTATTATATAATGTATAAGAATTTTAAAAAGAGTGTTTCATGGGGGATATTCAAAAATCTATTTAAATAGTACAAATTCTTAGTGAGATATTTAGTTTTCCTTTAGATTTAAATAAAAATTTAAATAGTAGTTATTATATTGTAATTATCTTAACAGAAGAGGCGCCATCATTTTCAGATGCTCAAAAATATTGATGAAATTGTTGAAAGTTTTTTCAATAAAAATATTTATTTCTTATGGTTTCAATTTTTATTTATTAATAGTTGATGTACCCTTTTTTACTCAGGATTAAAAAACATTTCATAAAAAATTGCATTTTTAATGCAAAAACATTTTTTAATTAAAAAAATTCTTTTTCCATCTGAAACGTTATTTTAATATTAGATTATTAATTGAAGCAGATGACTTTTTACAAGCAGCCGATAATTGATTTTTTTTTTCAAAATGCATTTTTCGAAATGCAAAATGCATTTTTCATATTTCAACATGCATATATACATATATTACTTTAAATATTTTTCATATTTGTATAGGTGTTTTCTCAAATATGCTGCTATAACAGAGACGTTAAAGAATATTTTGTGTGTAATTAAATAATTAATTGAATTTTAATAAAAGCACTATAATAATCAAAATAAATAGTTATTTATATTCACTTTGTAGTAAGTTTAAATTTTTCTTCTAGAATTTTGTTAATACCTTTTGACATTAACTTACCCACTTATTCTTGTTCTTCAATATTAGAAAATATTTCATTTGCTCGCTAAAGATTTACTTTCCTTGCCTTTATTTAAGTTTGACTGACTGGCATGAGCCTACTTTTAAGCACCGTTAAATTATTACTTTAAAACTAATAAAAGCATTGCCAAAATAAAAGAGAAATTTTTTAAACAATTGATAGACTATTTCAAAGTGGGAAACAGGTAAAATTCTGTTTAATATGTAATTAAATGGACACTTAATTAATTTTGTACTTTAAAAGTTGATAGCATTTTATTCTCGTGATTTATAAAATAAGTACATAATACATAATAATAAGTCAAATTGGGTTGAATTTAGGTCCAGTCGTTTAGGAGTAGATTTGAAACATGCATATATACATAACCAGAGGAGATTTCATTTATATTTAAGAGATTAACTTTTTAAGGAATTTTATTGATTTTTTTAAGCACAATCTATAATGAACACAATCACAATTTCTCTTTTTGGAAATGAATTTCATTTTTTTAACGCCTGATTTGAAAAATAATGCAAAAAATTACATTCACATAGAAAAAAACTCTTTTGTTTCAAGTTTCTATTTAAGTCCTTCACTTTGATTTCGTTATAGTAAAAAATTTTCATTCTTTCTTGAAAGCCCATTTACTTTAAAGACCATTTCATTCTTAATTCAGTATCTTTCCATTCTTACTGAATTTAAAAGGGAATAAAAAAAAATTAACTATTTGTAGAGGACGTGAGCTTCAAAATAACACTGATAAAATGAAATGTCCAACCAAAGCACAATGTGGAAAAAAACCCAGTTTCATTACTTTAAGGATCTCATTTAAACAGCCATCACGGAGACTAGCTAATAACGATGCACAAATAAAGAAGGCCTTCTTTTCGTTTATTTTTACTTTGTTAATCTTTTACCTTAAGTTTCAATTAACTGTAGGAAAAATTAAAGAAAATTTCACTGCATTTAATAAAAATCTAACTTCTTTCAAGAATGACAGTTTGTTTTCTAAACTACCTATAACAAAGTATTTAAATCACGGTAGCACAGTTTTTGAACCAGTTGGGCTTGTCTCTGACAAGTGCCATAAGCAACAACAATAGCAATAGAAAATATAGTATAGATAGATATCAGTGATAGTATATATCAGTAATGCAAATGGTTAAAATAAAATAAATAAAAATACAAATTTACGTTCAGCAGGAATTTTTTCGAAAAGGTTAACTATAAGGACATAAACTTTCAATAGTATTTTAAAGCTATAAATCTATAGAATGCGCATCATAAGTACATATCTTTTTTTAATGTTAATGTTTTAATTATAAGATTTTTGTCAATTTATTTTTGATAAAGTAATAAGATTTCATGATTTCTAATTTTTATTGATATTTATATAAATAAAAGTGTCTACATCTTATTTATATGTTAACTTTTTTAACACATTAATATTTTGTCAACACAAAAAGCTTTAATTGTGAAAACGTTGAATTCATGATTTTGTTCATTTTTATTTCATGTTACATGTTACTAGAATTTAGAAAGAATTTAAAATTAAATTTAAATTAGTTTGAGAGAAATATGAGAAGAATTTTACTTTAATGTTCCCCCGGAATTTGTATTCCGCGCAAAAAGGCATGAGTAGAGGTTATGACAACCAAACCTATTTGGTAACTAAATCGCCTCCTTTGAGGATTTGTTGGCCCGCTGGTATTAATAGTTGCTAATAATTTTAATTAAATATTTTACGTAACTTGAAATTATATTACCACAGAAAAATATTTTAAAATTTCATATTTTGTTAGATATATAAATTACAACATTTTTGAAGTTTTACACTATTTCTATACATTTCACTTTCGGTTCATACCATATATTCAACTAGCAGTGCAAGCACAACATTGCCCACGGCATAACATCCAAGAGGAAAAATTAGCTTTAAACTTAAGTCTAGCCTCCATATGACATGGCATGACATGGGCATGTCATGCAACATCAAACAAACATAAAAATATAATTAGACATCTTCAAAAATAACTACAAAATAATTTTAATAGCATACATTCGAAAATATTTAGACTGTTAAATATACAAATAAGCCATTGTACCTATCGTTCCACACTTGTTTATCAACTCTGTATAATCTGATATGAAAGTTCAGCTAACTTCATAATATTTCTTTGTAAACTATATTGGCTGGGCCATCACTTCGTTTTTCAAAAGATTCATTCTGTCTCTGTAATTCAATTGCAATGCGATTTAAAGAGAGAGGTTACTTAGAAGATTCTCCTTCCCTATGTATGGACATTCTTTCTCTGATATTCGTTAACAGAACGTTTTTTCCTCTACATTTTCATTATCGCGCAACAAACGAAGCGTTTTGGCATTTAATGTGCTTCGGCCAAGGTTGGATTTCCTTCTTTTGGGGATAATGAGTTTTGAGTAGCTATTTAAAATCAGACGTAAACAAACAAATGTATCGAATATGAATACCACAGCTCTTGCTATTTGCACTTGCGAAGTTTAAGATTTCTGCTCACGAGCGGATAAGTACAAAACAAGATAGTGCTGCTTTACGCATGCGCGAATCGTAGTAGGAAAATAATTAAAATAGCAATTATAAAACTCCTTTTTTATTTTGATATGACTTCAATATATTAAAACCTGTGCTTAATATGTGCATAACCTGTCCCTAATATATGCTTTACAAAATGGTACAGATATATCCAATATTAGTTAAGTATTTCTAGAGTCTTTCTCCTTCAAACATACAGACACTTTCAGGAGACTTCATTTTATACTATGAATAGATTATATTACAAGAAAGAGTAGAAGTTATTCAAAATTAACACACTTTAAAACATTTTCTCCATTGCTTAGTTCTGAAGTTAAACCTTGCTTGTAAATACAACAAGGTATAAAAGTATTTTTAAATCATGCCTTAAACTGAAACCTAATCAAAATGGTAAAATATGTCGCATGTTCAGATCTTAACGATCAATAATGGTAAAACTGCTAGGTGAAAATACTAGCAACAATAATGAAACTGACTTCACTTTCATTTCGGTAATATTATATAATGTTGTAATGATAATGCAATAAATTAAATTTTTTACTTTGAATTTTATAAGATTAAGTAAAAATAAGTTTTATGCTATAATAATTTCTAAGTTATTGCAGGGAAATGCTAAAATTTCACCCAATTTTTATCTAATCGAAATTTAAAAGAAACTTTCTAAATTGAACATTCTAAACCTTTAAGTATATTGGTCAAATTTGGTAGCTCTACGCCAAATGGTGTGACCTGTGAAACGCCACAACTAGAAATATATTTGGAAATGTGTATGAAAATCTGAACTCTTTCTAGAGAAAATTAACGTTACCAAAAAAGCATAAAGAGATGAAACCATCTAAGAGAAAAAGAAATCGACATCATTACTTTAAAACTTTCACCATGTCTTTTATCACAAAGACAGATAATTACATTTCGCTAACACATAAAAAAATCCCTTTCAATTTCCTTCCTTTTTCCTACTTAACTGATAAGTTCCCTTATGTTAAATCAGATGCTAGAAAGAGAGAATGATGGCAGTAAATTGAATTTTAATTAGGGAAGACCTTTTCCTGAATGAACAGATATCATATGAGTTAAAGGCTTCTGAATCCATTTTAGAAAAGGAGTTTTAATTTTTTTAACCGAATATTTGATTCAATTCAGTTTCAAACGTACGTTTTACTATACGTTTGATAAATGTAGATAAAAATATTTTCCAATTTTTAGAAAATTATCTGATTAAAAAAAGTATTGAGATGTTTTCTAAGCTATTGAGTTTCAAAATGTACAGTTTGGAATAAATCTGACGAGTGTAAATATTTTTTTTTTAATTTTTAGAAAGTCATCTAATTGGAAAAAGTATTTAGATATTTCCTAAACAATTAAATTTCAGAATGTACAGTTTGGAATAAATCTGATGAATGTGGATAAAAATATTTTCCAATTTTTAGAAAATTATCTAATTAATAAAGCCTATTTCTAAATAATTGAATTTCAAAATGTACAGTTTGAAATGAGGTTGGAGAATGTATATAAAAAGACTTTCCAGTTTGTAGAAAATTATTTGATTGAAAAAGTTTTTAGACAATGGAATTCCAAAATGCAAAGTTTGGAATAAATCTGATGAATGTATATAAAATATTCTACAAATTTATTAAATTATCTGAAGAAGTATTTACAAAACTAGTATGAGTTTCAGATCATTGGTAGTTGATTAAACTATGTTTTCCCTCTTTATTAAAATAACTATTCGTGTTCATACATTCTTCAAATGTGCTCACATGTATGTGGGTTGACAGACAGACGGGTATTTTGCTGACGGAAATTTTTGAGTATTCATTATACTTTGAGTATTCATTATTTTGCTGACGGAAATTTTTGAGTATTCATTATACTTTGAGTATTCATTATTTTGCTGACGGAAATTTTTGAGTATTCATTATACTTTGAGTATTCATTATTTTGCTGATGGAAATTTTTGAGTATTCATTATACTTAGAGTATTCATTATACTTTGAGTATTCATTTTGAGTATTCATTATTTTGCTGACGGAAATTTTTGAGTATTCATTATTTTGCTGACAGAAATTTTTGAGTATTCATTATACTTTGATTATTATGATTTGAATCTATAGGTTATGTTGTTTTACAGTACATTCTATTATGCAATTCACTTTTTGTTAATCATGTTCAGAGGCAAACAGATATGATTTCAGTAGTAACTGTTTTTTTTTTGGATCCACAAATAAATAGATTTCTCTTTGAAGAAAGGTAGTGCAAAATTTCAGAAATTCGCAGTTTTGTAGTACTTTCTCTTTCAATAATAATAAAATCAAAATAACTTTTCTGATGAAGTAAAATCAACGACCTTATATAATAAAAAAATTATAATTTCTATTTGAAATAAAAAGATTATAAACCTGCAACAATCTCAAAAAATATCAAAAATCGACATAACGTATACTTTAAAATAATGTACAATCTTATCTTAACAGTATTTGGTATTTATTTGAAATGTTGAAAAATATTCATAGCACTCACATTGCAGTATAACTAACTATAAAATAGTGAGTTCTTTAAGAATGAGAATTTCAGTGATCCTTTTATTCTAATTCAATAAAGTTCGATAAATTCTACTTAAATGAAACTCGATTGATCTCCCGAAAGTTGAGAAAAAAAAACGACCCAAATGCTTAAATATTCTTTCTTCCATTAACAAGAAGAGCTTTTAATTACAGTACTGCATTTATACGATATAAAACAATTAGAACATTTAATGTGAATTCACAGTGCATGTTTAAATATAATAAACAAGACCAAACTCTTTCATAGAATATCTTAAAGAATTCTTTACTGTCCTTCGTCGTCAGTCTCAGTGTAAAGCATTACTTGTTTTACAGGGAAAAGGCAATTATAAGATGCAGTCGTTTTTCTTGATTAGGATGAAATTTTAATTATGATTTGAATTTTATTACAGTAATTGTGATTTTTTTTACATATATCACATTTGTACAAGTTTATTTCCTTTCATTAATTAAAAATTAAAAAGAATTGGATAGATAGATGATAAAAGGATTTTTTTATTGCTATCGCCTATCTCTCGTAGATTTACTTTCTTTATTTGTATGCAAACAATAAGCTTATACCTGTCAAACAATAGAAGTAATTATATAGTTGTAAAATCATCAGGTGGATAATATATTTTAGACGAAATACCAAAAAAATTGTTAAAAATTTTAAAAACAGATAACCTGATTAAAATACTTGTATTGTTACTCAAATATTTTTATTCTAAGCTAGCCACCTTTGGCGACTAGTTGTTTCACAGAGAAAACTAACGGTCTTTAATTTCCATTAACTTTCTTATACGTAACTTTAATATTCATGTTTCCTTCAATAAAGTGTTTCGAAGCATCATCGAAAGAAAATGTTATTTTAATATCCTCACAATTTTTTATTTATTTAGTGTATGATTAAATCCTCTTAACGTCATCGACAGCCATAACAATATAATGACATTACAAACTTAATTGTTCTAGTAATGAATACTCTAATTGCAAGTTAATTTTTTCAGTAATGTAAATTCTGTTTCTAATTACTGAAATAAACTGAGTAGATAAAAATAAAAACTATTCTTTCGCTATCAACAATAGAAAAATTCTCGTTAATAAAAATTTTATGAAATAATGAAAATGGCTTGAATTTGAAAGCAAAAAGGAAATTATTGAAAATTGACTCGAAAATATTTTAAATTGTTATTTAAATTTAAAAAAAAATTGCTAGACAAATAATTAAGTATCATTAAGATTACTTTTTAAATTTTGAATGACATAACTTTAGATTTTGTCCAATTTTTCGTCCAACAATTTTTGAAATTATAACAGAAAAATACAAAAAAAAAAGCTCTCAGTTCTAATTAAAAGTCCTCAAAGGTGACCACAGTGTATTTATACCAAATTTGGTAAATCTAGATCAAGCAGCTTGGCTTTTTGAAAGCCAAGACATATACAAATTCATTATCTTTTATTATTCGTAGAGATAGAGATGATGAATTACTAATAAATAAGAATAATTAGTAGAGATAGATCTAATAAATTAATGATAGATAAGAATAATTAATAGAGACTGAGAAAATAAATTAATAATAGATTAGAATAATTAATGGAGATAGAGCTAATAAATGAAGAAAATATTTTTTTTTGTCGTGTGACTATTTAAGCCAAATATTGGGCAGTAGCTTCTGAGGGTAAAGACCCCTGGGCACCCGAGGGCAGAAGTCTGACGTCTAGCTCAAATGAAGGTAACATACACACTCTCTTGCACAACCCCTTTTTACAGGGGGTGGGGGCTCATTCACGCACCTCACAGAAAGAACATAAGGAACAGAACAACCATGCCCGAACCAGGACTCGAACCCGGGACGCCTAGATAACGGGGAAGACATGCTACCCTAGGTCAGGACGTCGGCAAGAATAGATTAGAATAATTAATAGAGATAGAGATAATAAATTAAAAATAGATTAGAAAAATTAATAGAGATAGAGATAATAAATTAAGAATACATAGCAATAATTAGTAGAGATAAAGATAATAAATTAAAATACTTTCATATGCAAGAGTGCATTTTATTCGTTTTTAACTATTAAATTTTTAAGTACTGTTATATAGAATAAACTTTGTATTTGACTTGGAATTACGTTTTAATTATGTGCTTATATTTAAGGCAAGGCAATTTATTAATTTAGAGATATTTCCAATATACTGATAACTGGAAAAATTATACAATATTAATAACAAGAAAAGAAACCCTGTGAAAAGTTCATTGCAATATTAAAAAGAAAGTGCTATTTATTTATGAGTTTCTTTTGTTAGGGCGTAAAATCTTTTCATAAAACTTCTGCCTCTGACAGCTACCAATAAATTACTAAAAAATTTGATTAATAAGCACCTCTCCAGGAAAAATTTAAAAATTGGCATTGTTAAACAAACTTTATTGAGTATAATAGAATGATAAAATTCGCAGAATAACAAAGGTTTTTGTTTCGAAGTAAACACTTTAATTCATCATAGTTCCACTTCCTAGAAAATGCCTATAATCTTCAGAAATTGTCAAACAATACATATACTTACAATAATCTCTTTCCATTCAAACAATTCTATAGAAATTCATTGATAAATCTTTTTAATTGTTTTATGAGTTGAATAACAAATTCAAACAGTTCATAATATTCAATGAATTGAATAATTTCATTATAGTACAAACTTATTCTTCAATACCTTAATATTTTGAATGGTAGAGATAATATTCTTTTGTATATAATTCTTTAATACATTGAAAATCTGAGCATTCAGATTATGGAGATACACTAAGGGACGAGCAGAATATCAGTTTATTTTTGATTATACAGACTCTTAGAATTTATGTTGGAATTACAAATAAAATAACGTCAAATCTACTAACAAGAAAGAATTTCCCAATTACAAACAAACTTTCATTTTGACAATAAAAGCAAAATCAAAGATGTGTCATTTCAGTTTGAAGTATTGAAACATTTTGAAATGTCTTGTTACACCGTAAAGGAAAAACCAATATTGGAAAAATCTCTGGGTTTCAGGCCATTGTTATCTTTTATTGAATGTATCGCCTTGTATGAGATATAATAAAGCAAGAAAAAAAGTTCGAAATTATTTGAGTTATTAATTTGAAAAGAAAAGAATAAATGAGAGGATTATAGGTGTTATTATAATATTAAGATAATTTAATTAGTCATGAAGGAATTTAGAAACATACATTTTGAAAATATTTTCTGCATATTATTTATTATATTAAATTATTCCATTTCATTATCAATGTCTGTGAGAAGAATTTGTTCTGGCATAATAATTGAAATAGCTTAAAATTTATTTTTCTTCCTATTTTTTGAATAATAAATATGCAGAAGTATTTTAAATTTTAGAACTATTCATATACGATAGTTTTTTTTATTCCGTGAATTCGGACAAATTGTAAAGTGCTAAAAGGCAATTTTCGACGATTCCTTTATTTCTCCGATGAAGTTCACATTTTCAAAAAAAAACGCAGCAGATATCAATCTAAGGTTTTAGCTGATTTCAATTTTGTATAATGCGTAATTATATCAACGGTAAGATCCATAGATGTTGATTAATCCACTGAAAAAAAAAAGAAGCGAGCTGATTCTATAGAAATAAATAAATATAAATATAAATAAGTAAATAAATAAAATACATAAATAAAAATAAATAAATAATAAATAAATAAAAATAAATAAATAAATAATAAATAAAAATAAGTAAATAATAAATAAATAAATAAATAATAAATAAAAATAAGTAAATAATAAATAAATAAATATAAATAAATAAAATAAATAAATAAAAAACAAAAATAATAAAATAAATACCTACTAACTTAAAAATGTGGTCACAAAACTAATTTTAAGGGTGTTCTGAAAGGTATGTGGTAATATTAAATGTAGTAATAAAAGTGGTAATAAAAGGTAAGGTAAGTGGTAATATTTTTCTTATCAACCACACTTCTTCTCAGCATTGGCGACTTAGCATTGCTTGCAATAAAGAAATCTCTAATACATGAACTTTAATAATTTTAGCAGCAAAATATAATGCAAATTCCTAGATCCCATTTTATTTTTTCTTCTTTGGAATATAAAAACTCAAGTTGTATAATAGGATTGTCAAACACCTAATAGGTATAGCGTTCTATTACGTTGTTCCTTTTATTCCCATGTTGACAACGGAATTTTTTCAGCCGATAACATACAAAATTAATATCTTCCATTTGGAATGCGATTATTCTTTGCTCACGCTTCATTTTCCGAGAAATGTCTCAACGAATTTCGTGGGGCAAAAGGAATCATATTTGTCACAGCTAGGGGTTGCAATACCGGACCAAAATTTCAATACCGGTATTCGGTATTTTTTAAATCTTAATACCGGGATACCGGTTTTAATACCGGTATTAGAAATTTTGGAAAAAGAAAGAAAACACAGGTGTTTCTTTTTTTTTATTTGCCAGTTTTGTTAGAGAGTGTAAATATCACAAAAAATAATTTGTAACTTATACATTATAACAGTATATAATCACAAAAAAGTAAAGAAACATCTTATTTATTTAAACCACAAAAAAAGTGTAAATATCACTATTCAGTTTGTGGTACTATTACAAATTTTTGAAATGTGATCTAAAAAAACATAATGCATCAATTGTACTGTCATTAAGCCTGAAAAGTACTGTTAGCAATGCGCGATATACTTCTTCCAAGTATTTACCTCTAAATCCCTCATCTTCAAATAAATCGATTTCTCGTCGGATGGTTTTGGATATAGCTGATTTCTGTATTGTAGTTTGGTTCGTTGAAGTTTTTTTTATTTATTGCTAATTGTAATTTTTGTTCAAGAGACAATTCCTTCTCACTATCGACAGTAGTGACATCATAATCTTCGATAATTGAATCGAATTCTGAATGTGGATAGGTTTGTGGGAAAAGTTTTTTAAGAAACTTTACTCTAACGTAATCAGATTTGAATTGGTTATTTTCTTTTATTCTTTTCATTTTCATTTTTAAAATCATTAGAATTATGTAAATACCACAAGACAATTTCTATTTCGGTATGCCTTTCTTTTGTGCGATTTTTCAATGTAATATATAATTCTTCAGATACTAATGTGTGCTGTTCTTTCAGTGACTACAACATGAAATTTATTGTTGCATTAGCTGTTAATAAATTAGAATCTCTCCGACATAATGCCTCAATAGTCAGTTTTATTGGAAGTAGAGATGTTATAGTTCTGGATATTAAGTCGAATTCACTATCTGAAAAATTAATTTACCGGTTTAAGTCGATTATTGCTTTTTGGATTGGATTTCTCAGTTTCAAAAATCGTTCCATCATTAGGAGTAAACTGTTCCAACGTGTTTTAGAATCTAATATTAACATATATTCTGTTTTATTTTCAGTTAGTATATATTTTAGTAATATATTCTTTTTATAAGGAAACGTTTAAATATTTTAACAATTTTTCGAACTTTATAAATTATAGGAAGCAATTCTTGATAGGTTAATATTTCATCCTCATTAGCAATATCTTCTTCAACAATTACGTTGTCATTATCTTCATTGTCATTATCACTCTCACTCTTACTCTTTTCAAAGTTGGAATCCGAAGTTTCTATATCCAGAGTATTTGGATTCTTCTGTTCTTTATATTTTTGGTATAATACATCTATTACTACTAAGTGAATTCCATGTGCATAGCACATCTGCTGATTTGCACCAATCAACTTTCCAACTTCTTTCATAATTGTTGCTTTATTAGTCGTTATGGATGCAATATTTTCTTTCAGGGATAATCCATGTTTTGCTCATTTAGATTTAAGCAATTAAGACATTAATTAGCTAATTAATTTCGCCCATTAGGAAGACATAAAAACAAAAACGTATACTATATTGCTATGTCGAGATACCTGAACATATAGTGGAGACAATTTTAAAAATTTCTAGTAAATACCGAAAAACCGGTATTTAAACTTGTGAATACCGGTATTACAAAATTGTACAAATGGCTCAAAATACCAGTATTCGGTATCCCGGTATACCGATATTGCAATCCCTAGTCACAGCTTTTTGATAAATAGAATTGATTTAAAAAGATCTAGAGCTTTCAATGTTTTTCTTTCATCAAATTGATGGAAATGAAGTTGCGCTTTACATATATCTTGGAAACTAAATAGATATATCAAAGATTTTTGAAGCCATATGAATGAATTTGAAGGCTTTTGAAATTGAACGCATTTCAAATATTTCAAAAGAAAACATGACGTCTTCATTGAATGTGTGATATGTTTGAAATGCAATAAATAAATGAATAAAAGTAATATATTTTTGGAAATTCCTATTCAGTATAAGAATTTTAGTATTTTTTTAAGGAGACGAATTGAAATGTTTGAGTATATTCATAAATAAATTTAATTCTAAGTTAAAAACTTGCTATCAGATATATGATTCTTCGCTTTTCGAGACTAAAATGTAATGGCTCATTTCGCGAAAATTATTAAAATTGATCGAAGGAAAACTTGACAATAGTTTTTAACTTTCAATGAAAAAATGAAAATTTGTATTTTCTAAAGTTAGCTTGTGAAACCAATGAGATTACAATGAAAAATGTTAGTGCAATTCAATATTAATATTTCAGAAAATAAGTAAATATTTTAATCTTTTTTTAATTTTTCTTCTAAGAAGTATAATAACGGAAAAACATTGTAATTATATAAAAATTGTAACTTGACATTTGGAAGAATCACCAAGTTTCAAACATCTCTGAATCTAAAAAACACATTTTAGGAATTGAATCTTTCTATCTGTGTGCCTTTTTGTCTTTGAACATGATAAATCATAGACGGATGATATTTGATTTATGATCTTTACAACAAATTTATATATCTATTATTTCTATCAAATTTTGAACGAATCTTTCTATATCTATGATTTTTATCAAATTTTGAACAAATCTTTCTATATTTATTATTTCTATTAAATTTTGAACGGATCCTTCTATTTTTATTATTTCTATCAAATTTTGAACGAATCTTTCTATATCTATTATTTCTATTAAATTTTGAACGAATCCTTCTATATTTATTATTTCTATCAAATTTTGAACGAATCTTTCTATATCTATTATTTCTATCAACTTTTGAACGAATCTTTCTGTATCTATTATTTTTATCAAATTTTGAACGAATCTTTCTATATCTATTATTTTTATCAAATTTTGAACGAATCTTTCTATATCTATTATTTTTATCAAATTTTGAACGAATATTTCTATATCTATTATTTCTATGAAATTTTGAACGAATCTTTCTATATCTATTATTTCTATCAAACTTTGAACGAATCTTTCTATATTATTTCTATGAAATTTTGAACGAATCTTTCTATATCTATTATTTCTATCAAACTTTGAACGAATCTTTCTATATCTATTATTTCTATCAAACTTTGAACGAATCTTTCTATATCTATTATTTCTATCAAATTCTGAATGAAATCCATTTAGCTGTCAGAGTACACATTTATACGATAATACAAAATGTAAAAATGTAGATGAATAAATTGGGTGAACAGATTTAACATCTATAATGTATATTCGTATCAAAATTGGAATCCATGAATTTATCGTCTGTCCGTCCATATTTTTACAGGCACGTAAATGTGATAGTTCAAGAACGTAACAACTTAAGTCAATGAAATTTGATTAACAATTTGAACATCTGAAATATAAATTTTTCAGATGTTCAGAAATATAAATATGATCAGAAATATTTATATTCAGATGTTTCAGAAATATAAATATGATGAAAATTTCGCATCATATCTATGAAATTGTTGGCTGTTTGCCAGTCTGTACTATGTCATTCATGTAAACTGGAATTACTCAAAAATGCGAAGAATTAAATAAATAAAATTTGGCTTGTGATCTTGCGACTACAATTCTAATTTTGTGTGAAATTTTAGTTTAGTTATTAAAAATCCTAGGCAAAATAATGTTTGATTTTTTGATACTTGTGCATTAACCCTATTCAAGGGATTAATCAATTATATTAATGCTGCAGTTCGATTTTTCTTAAGCATTACCCATCAGTTCTTGCAGTTGATACAAAAGTGCCAGTTTTCATTACTGTACTATGAAGCAAGCAATTCTTATGTAGGGAAAAACAATTTTAGCATTCGTAGCTTTCATGGATTTGTCAAAATTCCAAAATTTTACTCTTGAGAAAGGAGAATAAATTTTTATTGGATATTATGCGAGAAAATTTCGGAGAGAATTATTCCAGTTATTTTATATTTCAAAATGCGATCCGATACTAAATGTGAATATTTGAAATTGCTTTAATAAGTAGTTTTTTCACTTACAAATGAATACTTTCTGCTTTCCGAAAATCTGTACAATTTATAATTATTATGGCGTAAATCAAATCCTCAACCATTTCGATCTCTATATAAAATGAATAAAAGGTTTCGTTAGTAAAAATGACTCAGATGTAATATTTTCTGTTTTTCTTGTATATCTTTTGAAAAGCAGGAAGTAGATAATGGAATCTAGAATGGGAGGGAATAGACCTATCCCTTTCCCAACAATTCATCATTCAACTGATGCCAGTCAATATAAAAATGCGAATTATCATTTATATCATGCAAACACCAATGTTTTTGGAGAAAAATGTCATAAACTTTAAAATATACGAATTTTTAAGTATCATTTTAAAAGCAATTAAATTTTGAAATACTAGTACTGCTATAATAAAGATTAATATATTCTATTCTAAATGATGACACACATACATATATAGGAATTGAAATAATCAGACTATAATGCATTTCAAATACATGTGACGGATGTTGACTCATCTTCTTATTTTTTTTAAGAGAGTAGGTGTTTAAGTTCAGTATGTCATTTTTTCGAGAAGCAATGACATTCTTTATAAAATATGTCAAAAAATCCAACAAAATTTCTGGAGAATTACTAGGTCTTTTTAGATATAATCTGAAGGTTTATTTTAAGTGATACAAAAAATCATTTCAGCATACTCATAAAATTCGTTCAAAAGAAGTATTTTATCCCTCTTTTGAAGTATGAAGTATTTATGTATGAGTAGTTCCAACCCCTTTGGCTCAAATTTTATGAGCGTATTTTCAAAAGTTCTGCGTAACTTTTACCATAAAATTGCAAAAGAGTTTTATATTTCAGACAATATTTCATTCTAACAAATTTTATTTAAGCATACCTCCAAACTTTCTCGGTCTGTCTAAAGTTTAGGAAATTTTTATTGAACGAATATATATATGGATAAATGCTATATCCTTTTAATGAGATGAGCGTTACCCTAAGAGATTTTCATAGTATATTCAAGAAAAAATTACATCCTCATGCCAGAATTAAGTAAAACTATTAAACTCTATAGATATTTACTATTTAATTTAAAATCATTCCATACTTTTTGCATGTCTATTAATTTTAAAGAGAATTTATATTAAATTTAATAAATCGCACAACTTTTTGAGCTTTATGATAAATAAATTGCACAACTTTTTGAGTTTTATGATAAATAAATCGCACAACTTTTTGCCAGCTCAGGTGTCGTCCTCGTCATCTGACCACGGTTCAAAATGATGAGGTCCGTCCCAAAATAGCCCTAGTGTTGCGTTGCAATGGGACGTTAATATAACTAAACTAAACTAAACTAGCTTACACAATGGTTCTTCAGTGTGATCGCATCTTTAACCTGGAATCTTCCAGTCTCGAAATTAAGACATTACCGTCAGGCCAATCATTTGCGTCCGTTGCTTCCTTAAAAGCAACACAAATAAGCTTACAGTGTTATAAAAATATCATAAAGGGACATTCAATTGAAGTAGTGGGATTTATCTCCCCCCCCTTCCAAAAAAAAACATTCTCACAAAATTTCTAATAAACGTGCTAATATATTATTTATTGCATGCCACTGGTGAACAACAAGTACGAAAGAACCTACTAGAGTACGATCTTGAGTGATTTTTGCTAGGGTGATTAATTGCCAGGATGCTATTCATAAACAAAAACCAGAAAACCCTAGATGCTTTAAACGTCTTCTTTCTAACCATTTGGGAGCTTCTGTGAGAGGACGTTCTTCAATGCTTGAATTGAATTCGGATGATTACCTTAAATGCTCTTTTGATGTTAGGGCACTTGATTCAGATGGCAATTTAAAGTGTAGAGGTATAAATGCACACACCTCGGATCTTCACTGATATAATGTTTCAACGAAATTTAATGGCTTAGTCCTTGTTAAGTAAACATTATTGATAATAATATCTCAGTATGCAATTTTGAATGAATATCAATGAGTTAGGAAATGCAAAGGAGAAACTTAAGAGTTTCCTGGAACATTCATCTCAACTTGATGCGTGCATTTATTTATTGCCTTTTATGAAAAATAAGCAAAATAGAGAAATTGCGGCATTGTTTTTTTTCTTTTAATATGCTTTGATATTTTTTACAGAAATTCTGGCATTTCAACGTGAAGTAGATTTCTCAGATGGCCATCTGATAATCTATTGGTTCGCATTAATTTAGAGAGGACGTTCTTCAATGTCAACCAGTTTTGATAAGCTACATTTTTCATAGCAAACGAAAATATTTCTTAATATTATAGTCTCAAAATTTTTTTATCGGTTAACTAATTAATTGGTAAAATTAGTCCAATTGTTGAGTCTGGGAGCGGCGTCATATTTTTATTCTTTCATTTATCTCGAAAGTGAAGAGCAAAAGGGAATAAGTGAGTGTTGAAGATGCATTTAGGAGTAATAAGCCTTAAAATGAAATAAAAATGGACGAAAACGAAAAAGGGATTGGGAAGACTGTAGGGATCATATAAAATAAAAATTGGCGAAATCCTACCAGTGATTATTGCTGAGAGGTTGCTTTATTATTTTTTCTAATTATTTTAAAGATATAGATATTTAATATTAAATCCTAGCCTCTGCTGGATGAGAAATTTTGTGTATAGTTTCTAGATGAAAGATCTAGAAAGTATGCGTCTTCCTAGATTTCTATGTCCAAATACGACCCAAAGAGTAATAAAGAAAATGCCTGAATTTTGATTAATGTTATTTGAAGCTAATTTAGAACGGTGTTTCAATTTTGAGCCTTTGCGTGATGATCGAAACAACACCTAAGCTGAAATCAACTATCAAATTCTATATCTCATTAATGAGAACATTTCTAATTTATTACAGATTTGACATTTTCTGAGGCCCGCATGCATAACAGATCTTTAACGTTTTCGAACCTTGAACATTGGATCTATGCATCTCAAATTTGATATTCTCCCAATATGTTCCAGAAGCACCAAATATCGGCAGAACTTTTTAAACTATCTTAAACAGTACTGATTGCTTCAGTGAATTAATAAAAAGTTTGTTTTAATTTAAATAGCTCAGTTTGTTTCATTAAATTGACAGAATGTTTTATTCTGGAAATTTGAAAATTAGATGGCAAAATTATTATATCGTTTTTTATTGATTTTCGAAAAGGACAGATTTTTCAGACTAAACAAAGAATTCTCTAAGCTGTTTTAAAATGTAGCTTCCAATTTTAAGGCTTGTTTTTACCAAAACAACATCAGAGCTCAAACTGTGTATTGAACACTATATTGTATCCATGAGAGCATTTTTAATTAATTACGTACTACGCATTTTACCAGGTCCATCTGCACATTAGAGCTTTAAGGTATTCGAATCTTTATCATCGAATCGTGAATCTGTTATCCTACGATTACGCCTCTGAGACTACTAAGTACAGACAGAAATTTTTAGACTTTCTCAAAAGTGCTGGTTGCTCCAATAAATTAATAAAAACGTTTATTTCAATAAAAATGGCTCATTTTTTTAATTAAATGGATACAATGTTCTAGATTAGAAATCTAAAGATTAGATGGTAAAAAAATTAGTTATATTTTTTATTGATTTTTGATTTGAACAGATTTCTAAGTCTAAGCTGAGACCTTTCTAAGCTGTTTTAGAATGGTGGCTCTAAAGCTAAGGCTTTATATGATGACCAAAAGAACTACAGAGCTCAAACCATCTATCGAACATTATATCATATAAACGAAAGCACTTTTAATTCATTACTAATTTGACTTTTTCCCAGTCCACGTGCACAATAGATCTTTAATGCGATCGAATCTTGATATCGCAAATTTGATATTCTACCACTATGCCTCTGAGGCTACTAAGTGAAGGCAGAATTTTTTAGACAATTCTGAAGCGATCAGTAAATTAAAAAAATATTTTAATAAAAATAGCTCTTTTTTTAAAAATTAAATGAATGCAATTTTCTACACTAGAAATTTGAGAATAAGAAGCTAAAAAACTTCGGATCCTTATTTTTATTGATTTCTAACTGGACTGATTTCTCTGGTTATTCATTGGGGCGACGATGTATTTTAAAAATTTAAACAGTGTATTCCTCGTTAGAAGCGCCAGAACTCTTTCAAGTAGGCGCAGTTTCAATGTAGTATACCCAACTTTTTAAGGCATCAAAATAATTTGTTCTGTTTGATAATGTGCATTAATTATAAGGTGTTACTTTGAATTTAGAAACTTTTCATTCGTCTGCCAGAATGAATATGATATTTTGCTTTGGAAGAGCTTAGCTGTACTGATGTATTGAAATTTTTCACTTAATAATTTTACGCGTTTTAAAAGGAAATATGTTTGAAAACATGGATAGTTCTTATTTTGTAGAGAGCGGAAAATTGAACTTTTGTATATGCAGTAAGTTTTAACACTATTTTATAAAATTTACAGTTGCATGGTATGTATATTTCCTTGTATGTTGTAATACGTCTGCCTTTTTTTCAAATTTTATGTCACTTTTGTGCAAAATATCTAGAACATTTTATATTAGTCTAGCTAAATAATCATTAATGCTTCTTTTTGATATTACCTTATAGTTTTTTTAATCTTTGTTTTTAACCATCAACTAAGCATTTAAGTGACTGAATATTGAAATTTATTTTTAAGAAAATCGTAAAATTATTACTTTCTGCCAAATTATGAAAACCAATGAAATTCAACTCTTTAGATGAATGTGAGGTCGAGTCTTCTGATTGCAATATTTTGGTATTTTTCTTTATTCATTAAATGTAATCTTTTGATTTCACCGCAACCCTTAAAGAGCAAAATTTACTATCGAGAAGTTGATTGAATATTATATTCTGATTTTGCGATGTTTCTTAAATTGAATATTTTATTATGAAGATTCCAACTTGTATCGGAACTGAAAGACATCCTATTTATTAGAAATATGGTAATAGTATAAAAAAAGTAAATCTGTCATTCATTGTAGCAAAATTGAATAGTCTTGGCAAGAAACTGGAAATGTATTTTAATAATTTTAACGGAATTCTAACTGCATTTTCACATCTTAAACTGTAAAAGGTAATTAAATGCACAGTTACATGAAAGTTATCCTTTCATTGCTTTGAAAAATGAAATTTAATGTTGCATGTTGTCTTTGGCCTTGAAATTAATCGACAACTTTCCGTTTTTTCTTTGATTTGTTGGAAATATTTCCGTGCTTAAATATTTGATTTAATCTAAAGATTCAAATTATGCATTAATGCAAATTCTGGTAACAAATATTTTAAATTTTCTCAAAACGTCTCGAAAGAATATTGGGAGGTTATCTTTGTTACTTCTATGCGCCTTTTTTTCTTTATCTCTTGGGTTTTGTGAATGTTGCGTCTTTTGATATGACTAATACTCCACTGAATATCTGAGTTATTTAGTGATTTCCTAAAATTTCCTTAAAAATCAGCATTTTATGAATAATTAATCTTAAATAACAATAATTCGATGCATTTCCGGTGAAACAGTGAAGTTGACCATGTTCTATATATATAAGTAGATTGTTTTTAAATATTAATCACATTGAGAGCATTTTAATGTAAGCGGTAGTGATAGTATGTTACTGTTAAAGCTCGAAAGCAGTTAATGTACAGATTACCTAGATAAGCTGCAGATTAACTGATTTGCTCCATTAAATTACGGAAATAAGAGTTTTCAGCATTTTAACTAGGTAATGTGCACATTAGTGGTTTCCGTATTGTTAAAGTTCAAAAGCTTGTTTCTCTCATTCCGAATTCAATGTTTGCAAAGAAATTTTTAATGAAACAAGATGTCCCTGCTGTGGAAATATTTTTACGCCAAACAGCAAAAGAGCAATCTGCAGGGGTTCAAAAAATTGTACCAGTAATAGATGCGCTTGTCTCAAAAACTAATTGCTATGCAATTCAAAGTGTCACCAATCTTTAGATTGCTCTAATAAGTAAGCATAATTGTGTGGTATATTTCGGAACTGCATTTTCTTAATTGTAATATGTTAAACCTTCCGATTAATTTTATTATAATTTTTCAATAGATTGATTTTATAAATTTGTTGTTTGCTTGATTGTATTAACATGATTCTTTAGATACTGAAAAATAAATAACATCATATAGATTTCCATAACTCAATAATATTTTAAACTGTTTGATTCATTTTATTGAATATTTTGGATTGATTTTATCAATTAATATTATGATTGTTCGATTGTATTACATTATATTGTGTTTTTAGATTAAAAAAAGAATAAACATTTAAGCTCACAGAAACGTTGCTGTTCCAGCAAAAATCTTATTTTCATTTTAATGAGTACATAGGCAATGTGCAGATTATCTTGATAATTCGCAAATTACGTAGGTAATTTAAAAAATGAAACAGTTTTACGCACTTTAACGGACAACCCTAATTAATGAACAGATTAATTGATTTCTGCACTTTAGCGGTAACATACATATCTACCCCAAAATTAATAAAATATTTAATATATAAACAATGCTTCATGGGATGTCTAGTATGTAAATTACATGCCAAGTCATTGATCAGAATGGTTACTCTGACGTTGGCTTTCCCAGATGATATTGCACAAACCGCATTCACATCTTAAAATTCAAAAAAGTAGTTTTGGGCATCAAAAATATCACTTCAAAATAATTGTTCTAATTTTATTTAATTTTTTAAAATTATTTTCAGAAACAATTTTTTTGCTGAGTCCTAGTTTAGTATATTCCTGAGTTTGTCGCCAACATGGTATCCCCTTCCCCCCCCCAAAAAAGCAGAATAAATTTCCTGGTAACCATAAAATCTGATTTGTTTGCAATTTTTTCGCATGTTGAGTTGTGAATCTACGTCAGCAGTTCTGTAAGAAATGAAAATTTAAAATAATCGGCAATAAACCTCCATTGAAGAATTTAACTAGATTACGTTTTATGATTGAAACTATCACTGCTAATAAAACATTGTGTTTTATTTAAAGTAAACAATGAAGAGATAATATTTATCCTCTTGCAATTCTAACCGAAATGTTATTCTAATTAAAAATAGCATATTCATGAATTTTGTACGTATAGAAAATAAACTAAAAATATCTGCTCGAGTTTTCTGAATTGTTTTTCTTTACTTCACACTTTATCATTTTAATATTGTCTTATCATTCCAAAACAAAATTCTTTATTTCATCGAACCTATCTGCAAATCTGCATTTTATTTTGGCTGAATTTCTTGGCCATAAAAAAAAAGTTTCATAGTGGAACACGAATTATAAAGTCAAACTAATGTATGCTTTGCTCAAACCTTTTGGAGAACGAATTCGGATCCAAGTTTAATTTTAATTACTTTTTAAAAACTTCTATCAGTAATGCTTTAGTTTATACCAATCATTAAAGTTTGGAGAAGCGTTTTATGTAAGCTTTTTAAAATATTCTGAACAACAAAAAATTGAAATACAATGATGACCAACTTAATAATAAGGAAAGTAAGCGAAAATACGTTTTTATAATGGATATGGGTTCGTACATACTTTCATCTGTTCATATCTGATAAAAATGTATATTCATGCGAATGCAATATTACCAGATATGAATTCGTCTGAAAATTGATAAAGTTAAATGAATAATTTTTTCAAAATAATGGTAGAAGTTTAAAATTTGTGACTATATCCAATTATAATCTGCTAAGTTTTTCAAATATAATACTTAATTGCATTAATTAAACAATATTTTTATTTTTCTCTGAATTGTGCGCATCTGTCGTTTTATGTCATTCTACCAAAGCTATACAAAATCATCAATTTGGTTATTGGTTGTTTATATTCTGTTCTACAAATTCGTAAAAGAGCGGTTGTAACCTTTCAGCAAAACTCCAGATGAATGAATTGGTTCTTCTCTTTTTGCTTTTGCTTTTATTCTATTTAGTGCATTTGTAAAGAATAAACATTATTTTTTTGAAAAGGATTGACCATAGGAGTTCAAAATTTTATCCAATTGCGTCCATATCAAAATTATATTTTTTGAATCGAATTTCATTTTTCTGTGAGCATATTTTTGTTTTTGAGGATGTCTTCCATTCGACTGGATTAAAAGAAAAAGTTATAATTGGTAGAAACAATTGCTTTATATTTATCTTTCCAGTCTAACATAAATACTTGCCAGTCACATTTGTAATCAAATACCCCATGTTACTCAAAACAATTTAAAATTTTTCCAACAAAATAAAGGAATTCATTTTTCTCCAATAGTAAACAATTCTTGCTAAAAGTATTAAGATCCTCTTTCTTGTTTGTCAGTGGAAGTAATTCCTTAAAGAAGCTATCACAAAACAGTGAAAATTGACCAATACTTCCAGAAAGGAATATGGAATTTTAATGAAATACTGCACATGTATTAGTTATTTATATCTTGAATGGCATTTGTAAGTTCATTGCTTTTCATCAATGTAGATATTTATCCGTTTGAAAACTCTATATCACTCGGTTACGCATTTGTGCTGGGCCGTGTTGGCCTGGTGGCAAGTTCTCAGTTTCGAGGTCGAAAAAATTCCAGGTTCGACACCCGATTCCACAGAAAACACGTTGCGTTAGCGGATCTGGGGCACTTTAAATCCGTCGGAGCCAAATGTCTTGATCTGGTGTGATGCGGAAGTTTGAAGAGGGGTTGGTTTCAGCGAAGATGTCGTCCCCGTCATCTGACCGCTGTTCGAACTTACGTGGTCCTTCCTAAAATAGCCCTAGTGTTTTTTTTAAAAGGGAAGTTAATATAACTAAATTAAACAAAAACCATGCTTTTGTGCTTTCGTGAAGAGTTAGCGAATCTACATGGTGAGCGTACAAATAATTTTTATTTTAATAAAATGTTGTTAATGTTTTACCATGATATATTGCCAAGTCAATACAATATTTTGGTATACAGATGATACAAATGGTTATATTTAGATGGATATTTATATATGAAAGATAAGTGAAACTTGAAAAATCGGACCCAAACAAATCGTAAAACTAGAGATACAAAATAAATTAAAACTAGATTCGAATAGGACGCTATTATTTATATATTTTTAAAGAAATCTTGAATTGCCTCGTAATTTTATTTGGAATTTTAATATGCTTGAAACAAAATGTTAGTTATTTTTATAAATTTCAGTAACTAGCCCCATGTCGTAACTGAAAGTAGATAATTATTCGGTAAAGAAATCATCCAGTTATAATAACCATTTTTCTATTTAATATAAATGAAATTTTAGTTTTGAATTAAAGTTCATTTCATGTTCTTAGGAATATCGAATTGATGGGCCTAACCGATGTCCGTAAACGATTAAATTCATTGTTGAAAGTTTCCGATAAACTTTTGAATGAATAAAATCAGCGGAAGAAGCATCCGAAATACCAGCTCGAAACAAGTCTCGGAATAACTTTTCAGCCGAATGAATAGGCAATGAGAAAAAAAATGAAATCTTTTCTCTTCACTCCAGGAATAGTAAAATGAAAGATCTGGGAAGAACTGGATGCCTGGGGCAAAATAGAAGTGAATGAATTGTATTCCGCAAGAGTGCCTGAAAAGCATTCTGCTCTGCTGAAACTTTCAGGAGTACCTTTCGCTCTTTTCACTCGCAGCGATCGCGAGCAGAGAAGTCGCGAAGGAGAGGCGAGTTTTCCACTTCTCTTTGGAGAAGGATTCAGTAGCTTTTTGAGAATCTTTTTTCTTATTTTCTACCTCCATCCATTGTCCTCAGTTAACTTCTTTTATTCTGGCAATCCCACAGAGATAGATGTATAACTTTTTATTAAGAAAGATAATTATATATTCTAATAAAGGATAAGGCTTTGTAGGTGTACACCTGTATGGATGAGTCAAAAATTATTTCGCTGATGTATTCGGAATCACCACCATCATTGCTCTCCTTAAGATGTAAAATTAACTCCTTTTCTTAACTTTTAAAACAATGAAAGTAAAGAATGTTGCATCGGTGTCTTGTACAGTGTGTTTTATAGTTAAATTTCAAATTCAAATGAAATTATTTTTGAGTAATTAGATTTGTAGAAATATCTTTTTCATTGAAAAGAATATCAGAAAGGAATCAAATGAATAATGCTTTCAAAGTTAGAGTTTTTAAGAAATATATTAGCACAAGATAGTAAAGGGAAAAAACATTCTCTTGAAGTCCGGAAAATAAGCAATTTTTTTCAATTTCTAGGGCTAGATTTTTATCTTTTTTTTTTTTTCAAATTTTAAAAAAATATAGAGATGTAGCATTTGGTCATTTACCGTTGTTCTATACTAACGTTACGTTTAATTATTATTTTTTTAATTTTGAAAATATCCTTCCCAGGAAAGTTATTTTACCAACCCATAAATACTAATTTTGAATTCCAAACACATAATTTTTGACTGAATATGACGATTTGGAAAACATTGCTAAAGAATGCAGTGACGTTAAACAGTTTCTTTTTGCATTTTTCTTTCCACAAATTCATAGTAGCATTTAGTAAAGTTCTAAGAAAAAAATTTCCCGTTTAGAATTGCAAATTAAAAATATTCCACTATATTTTGATGTAGGTTTATGTTATTGAACTTAATATTTACTGAATCAAGGAAGTCGATTTCCGTAGTACTGAGTTTCCCTATTAATCCAGTCGAATGGCCATGAAAACAGGAAAAAATGAAATGGGAATAAGGTCGAAATATAGGAAAAAATACAGTGCAGAAACTTTATAATCTCAAATTATTGAGCTGGCTGTTCAAAATAGATTTCTAAATTTGATCCAGGGATGTTATTTGTAAAAGAGAAGAATGCGGAAAATTTAACACAGTATTTCAACTTTTAAATAAAAGTTGTTATAAGGGAAAAAAATTAATTGAAAAGTTTTAAGTATTGAAAATAATTGTAGAATGAACTGTAAAGCTCAATGATAGCTTGATTTGATTAAGAATAAATAAAAAACAGCATTGGAAAACATATTTTTCGAATTTTTAAAAAATTGAGCGAAATTTCTGGAATTTCACTTTTTAGTAGGGTAATATGGAAAAAAATAACTAGTAAAAAATTTAGCTTGGTATATGTATTTTTATAATATGAACTTTATTGAAAATAGACAGGCCCAATACCAATTTTAATAATTTTATCAAAAAAGGTTTTGAATATATTGCTCTGCGATTTTAATTTCTATTTAAAAAAATTGGTGAAAACTCAATTTTAAAAAGAAAACTATCTTTGTCTGATTGATTCTTCATAAACATTAAAAAGTGTTCGCGAATGTAATGGCCATTCTTTTTCTTTAGAAATCAGGCTTAAGAATTGAGACATAATGTTAATTCTTTTTTGAAAATCGAAGTTGAAATCTTAAAGCAATATTTTTAAGATAGAACTTTTTGTATAAAATGTTTATAAAATAAATCGGTTATTTATAAAATTTAAAATAATATTTGATTACAGCTATTTAAAATTAAGTTCAACTTATTTTTCATATAAATAGTTTCAAAAAGTTCATGACTGAGAAGAACAAACTATACGTAAAATATTTTAATAGTTAAATAGTGAATAGTTTCTCTTAGCATTGAACTGTCGGACAAAATATTGCCCTGCAAATGATCATCCCATAACAAGCTGGTGAACTTGTGTTTTACTATTACTTCAAAACGAAACTGATTACTTTTTACTGCAGAACTTGAACAATATCATTATATTAATAGTTCCCTTGTTAGTAGTTTTCTTCTAAAACTTTGTGAAAACAATCTTTGTCTCGGATAAAGTACTTTCAAGAACTATCAAATTAAATTCTAGCAAATAAAGACTATGTACCATAAATTTGTGTTTAACTAAAAGGAAAATTCTCCCTGAGTTAAAAGAAATTGTGTTGACTCGTGAACTTAGCATTTTAATTTGTTTGGGTTTTAGTTGGCTAAAATGTTGAAAAAAGAAATTCTTGGAAAGTTTTTTTTTTCAGAAAGGATAATTCGTTAGGTAAAATCAATATGCGTTTTAGAATAAATATCATAAAATATCTGTGAAGATTATTTATGATGTTGTGAAAGTAGTCTCTTATTATACATAATCGATAAAAGTAAATAAAAAAAATTTGATAAATTTTCTGGAATTTTTATTTTTGATTTTATGCGATTCATAAGTTAGATATTTGATTAAGAAATTTCATATCTTGATTCTCATCCATCACGTAAGTTTGACATGAATTTGGCAACTTTGTAAATTAATTTGTTCAATACATCTTGAAAAGCGACTTCTAACGCCTGAATATTAATCCATAGGGCGTTAAATATTCAGCATTAGAACCATTGTAAAACGGACATTATCATAAAAAGAGAAAGCATTGATAATTTTTTTATATCGGAGATAGCCACAAGGAATATTTTTAGAAAAAGATTTAATACTTTCGAGCCGTTATAGGAGTGACTCGTTGGGACGACTTTCTGCGCTCAAGCCGGATAAAGGGTTAAAGTCCTTAACAACTGTAATTTATATTTTTACAATAATTATATGGGGAAAATAATTATGTGGTGTACAATAGCGTATTTCCTTACAAAATAGTGCATAAATTTTTAGATAAAAAATAGCAAATGCTGTTTTTTAGAAGAGAATTAGATTAAGCTTAAAAGTGAATTACCACTTTCTTCATGAAGAACGCTTGAATAATACTTTAAAACTGTAGGCATTTTTAAATTTTTTTTTTCTTTTTAAAGTCACTGCCGACACGCAGCTATGCAGCCTAATGTAGCTGAAGAGCAGGCTGGACAGTAAGGGGAACAAAATAGCAGGAATTCTGGAAATGTTCACTATCTACTCTATCCCTAAACTTATTAAAATCAATTAAATACAATCTTTAAAACAAATTATTAAAGACGATTTTCAGATAACGGTTTACTACGTTTCAATCGATTTTTGAATAATCGAAATACGTTCGAGCCATTTTAGGAGTGACTCATTGGGATTATTTTCTACGCTCAAGCTAGTTGAAGTTCTTTCTTGGCTATTGTGTTATATTTATCATTTTGCAATTATTGTTTGAAGAAAACAATTATGTGGTGTATAGATAGTGCATTACATAATAATGTACAAATTAAATAATTATATATATAAAAGATAGCAGTTGTTCCTTTTTTTAGAAGATTGTTACGAACCTGTGATGCTGCTTCCCAGCATAGTTGGTCCCATAGGAGGTCCCAGATCTTGACGACCATTTGGCGACTTTGGCGCCAAAATAGATTATACCCGAACCATAGAGAATGTTCCCGATCCGTCCAATAGTTACGCCTCGAAGTTCCTGATTGGTTGAGAGGCTTCTAGCCCCGCCTCCTGAGACCTATAAAAGGAAGCAGTCCTGCCGCTGCCGGGTCGTCGTGAATTGAGTGGTCGTGAACCAGTAGTAGTCGAGAGTACTCGGAAGCGACAGAGAAGAGCGGTCGGAATCAACGGTGAAGAGTCGCCGTGAACCAGATCGTCGTCGTAGTCGGAACCGAGGGTAAAGAACTGACCTCCCAGAGATAAGCGGAGCAGCGATGAAGTGAAGCTAGTGCTGAACTATGCTGTGTATGCTGCACGTCTCGGCTGAAGATAATCGTCTTCTGTTCTGTATATAGTTGTCGTCTTTGTGCTGTCCTGTGTGTCTTCGTGTAAATAAACGTCGTTGTTTTATTTTCTACTGCCGCCTGGTGATTGAGCGTTCTTCACACCATATAACCCCCACTATCCAAACGAACCCCAGAAATTTCGTAACAAGATAAATAGAATTAAAAGTGGGTTTCCATCTTCCTTGTGAAGTATTCTTGAGTGACACTCCAGTACGCTCATAGTTTTAACATGTTTCAGTTCTTTATTCTTTATAAAGATTTAAAAGAAACTGCAGTCAAAAGATTCAGCAGTTTCCCAGATACTTCATCCATAAAATTATTAAAATCATTTTCTTGTCAAAACGCCCTCTTGTTCACATTTTGTGATCTTATAATGAAGACAATATTTTATAAATATTAGTCGTGTATTGTGCTTATTGTTCCTTTCGAATTCAGTAATCCCCCGTGTTTCTGCGCATGCATCAGGATGTTTTTATTTAGTCAAAATAGAAGCGAGTTCAGTGCAATTATGTTAACGACCCGCTTTAAAGCAACACTATTGCTATTTTTGGACAGACCCCGCAGTGAAATGACGAGCAGACACTCCCCTATCCAACCTTCTGCACCACACCAGCAGGAGGACGTTTGGCCCCGACGGATTTACCATGCATCAAATCCGCTTACACGATGATTTTTCGGTGGAATCGGGTCTCGACTTTGAAACCCTATAACTCGTAATATTATCGAAAAATGATACTAATTCAGTATTAGACAATTCATAACAATTTTTATTTACTACAAGAGATCTAAATATTAAATTTGATGAATAAATGGAAGATTTCTTACAAGTAGGTAATTTTTCTCACTAAATAATAATTGCTTAGGTTAAAATACTTTTTTTTATTTATTGAATTTTTTGATAATCTTTTGAGGTAAGGAATAGTAGATAATATGTCTTATTTAATATTGTATAAAATATTTTTCATACCAACTCTGAAAGTTTTTTGCCTTTTGAATTTGCCATATAAGCAATCAATACGCAATTTTCAGTTACAACAAAATAGTACGATGAGAAACTCAAGACACTCACATAAATATAAGGAGAAGAAGAAAAAGAGCGTAAAAATATCTAATGGGACGGAAGTCAAAGAATGAATTTCGTATCTCACCACTTAGCGAATTAGAATCGTCGAAAAGTAGTAGTCTTCGGATACTGAAACGCACAGCAAGTCTATAAATTTTATTTCATAAAAAAAGCAAGTCCCAAATAAATGCATCTATGCATATGTCGAAGTAAGTCAGTTTTGTAAATATAAGAAATTGTCAAAAGAAATTTTTCACGTATTTTAAAAAATTAGGGTTTTGAGATAAGGCTCCTAAAATAATAGATCTGTATTGGAGATGACTTAATACTAATCTTTTAAGAGTATATAAAATTTTATTTTTGTTTTCCTCTGTTAAAAGAGCCTGAGTGACAGCATTCCGACGATGCTAATAAATATGTTTTTCTCCAGACTTTGTAGGGATCACAAGTATTTGACATCGCTTGTTTGAATTTCTTCTTCAAACTGGTAGTTTTTCCCATTTGGCCACTTGAAGGAGCTACAATAAATAAGAGGATTTACATAATGTGACAACCTATACCTCATTTAAAATATCTTTTAAATTATGTATATTGCCTCATTATGATCATTGTTACCTCAAACGCTGTATAATTCATTTATCAATCTAAGAATATCTTTTCCATTATGTTCTCTTATGGTAGTTTTATTCATGTATTTTAAAATACTTGTCCGCCATTGAATAAAATACATTTAAAGGGGGGGGATATCATTTTGATGTATTGTAAAAATTTGATGTATGTAATAATCGGGGATTTACCTACACCGATTTTTAAGTTACTATTCTATTTACAGTATTCAACTTTGCTGAAGAAAAGAAAGCATTGTATAGTATTTTTCAATTGATACCATTAAGATATGTGACTATGATCGGAGTGAATTTTTCGACAAACGTTTGAAGATAGATATATTTTTGAATATTTTTATAGAAAAGATTGAAAAAATATCTATGAAACCAAAATAAACAAGTTAAGTGACAAGTTTTTAAAAAAATTGGAAAAGAGACTTTTCTTGGCTAAAAAGTGGTATGAAGCAAAAACACTTCCAATTTAGAGGAGTATCAAGTGATTTTCTTAAAATGTTGCATATAGCTTTAAAAATATAATATCTCGTTCCTGAACTAAAGAAAAACCCATTATTTAAATTTTTGGTTCAACTCGTAGATAACGCGAAATTTTCAATTTTTTCCCCCACATTTTGATGCACTAAAGCAACTGTAAATTACTTATAAATAAACATATTGTTCATTTTCTAGTTCAGAAACTGCGGAACATATGGAGAAATTATTATACAAAATTTGAACAAAGAAATGTGCTTTAGATTTTAATTTATAAGATTCTTTGTAAGGAAATTCAATCAAAGATTAGAATTTTAGAAAATAGCATCTAACGATGTACAGCATCATTAAAACAAATACAAGTGTCGGTGTAAAAACAAATACAAGTGTCGGTGTAAAAACAAATACAAGTGTCGGTGTAAAAACAAATACAAGTGTCGGTGTAAAAACAAATACAAGTGTCGGTGTAAAAACAAATACAAGTGTCGGTGTAAAAACAAATACAAGTGTCGGTGTAAAAACAAATACAAGTGTCGGTGTAAAAACAAAATACAAGTGTCGGTGTAAAAACAAAATACAAATGTCTGTGTAAAAACAAAATACAAATGTCTGTGTAAAAACAAAATACAAATGTCTGTGTAAAAACAAAATACAAATGTCTGTGTAAAAACAAAATACAAATGTCTGTGTAAAAACAAAATACAAATGTCTGTGTAAAAACAAAATACAAATGTCTGTGTAAAAACAAAATACAAATGTCGGTGTAAAAACAAAATACAAATGTCGGTGTAAAAACAAAATACAAATGTCGGTGTAAAAACAAAATACAAATGTCGGTGTAAAAACAAAATACAAATGTCGGTGTAAAAACAAAATACAAATGTCGGTGTAACTTTCAAAAAATAGAAATAAAATTCCAATGGTTTTATAAAGACATCTTTTCAAATATTTCTTTTAATATTCTAAATTTCGCAAAAAATCGACTTTTTAACATAGCCATTTAGTTGTTTTAACTTGCAGGATTTACAATTTAACTAAAGTTTCTTGCAATTACCAAATCTTAATTAAAACTGAAATGCGTATGTTTATGTAGAGATCGTAAGGGGAAATTATCAGATTTCAAGATAAATTATTTCGTCATAAACATATTAAAATTGCAATTAACAATTAAAAATTCCAGCCAAGAAATATGCTGAAATATTCAACGATGTCTGATGCTACTAAAATCTGATTAATTCTATACATATATTTAAATTGAGTCTGTTTCATATAAGATTCCACCGATTTTAGTACCTGCCATTTTTTCATCAGAAACTAATAAAGTATCCTTGCTCATTATCTAGAAGCAAAAAGAAAAAAAAAAGTTATAGCATTATATCATTCTAGTCTATAACGAATATCTTATTAGTCTGCCAGAACACCTTGCATCGAAGATGAAATTCAATTTCAAAAGTGTTGAATGGTATTCCAATTTGAGCAAAAAAAATGTCTTGAAATTCCAATCAGAAAGCAGCAAATCACCTCATTAAATAAAATGGAAGCAAGAAAAAAATGCATCGGATTTAAAAATGAAATTCGGATGCTTTCAATAAGGTAACGCTGTTCACATTAAGAAGAAATAAAGGAAAAAGATGAAATTCTAGATTCAATTCTCGTTATTTTGATGACGCGAGTCCGGGATTTTCCTGTTTCATCCTATTATCAGTCTCTTTCAGCAGGAATTGCTTTCAAAGCGATAGCAGACAAAAGATAAGTTAAATGGGAGGGAAGAGAAGAGATAAAAAAAATGTTAAAGGACACAAGTTCTTTGCGATAATTCATAAGGTAATGATCTCTGAAAAGAATCTTAACGTTTAGTTTTCTATTCTTGGCTTTAATTGAAATTTTATTCTTTTTTTCTGTGAGATGAAAATGATAGTATAAAATAATGCTACAAAATGATTTTTTATTTCCGTTTTGATAATAAGGAAAATTGATAAATGTTACATACATATGAAATGAATCTTTAAAGTATTTTATTAATATTATTCAAGTTACCAAATTAAACGGGAAATTTTATTTGCTATGCTTTTTGTTTCATCAACGGATTTTATAGATTATCCAAACACTTAGAGTGGATAAATTCACAAGTGTAAAATGTACTGTTAAATATCCTCCTTTAATAACTCCTTTATTCATGATTCTGTGCAGAAAAATATAAAGAGTGATCATAAAATATCTTTTCATGGTTACAGAAATCCACAAGTAAAACTAATCAATTGATTGAAACCAATGTTTGTTTACAGAATGCGGAAAAGATAGAGAACTTCTTAATACAACGAAAATCGTCGGTACAATATCGTGCGCACTGGGAAAACCAGCGCACTAAAATTGTTGCAAGTGGGCCAGGCTACTTTTATGTTGACTAATTCAAAATTGTATTTTTATACACATTTTAGAGAAGTTATAAAGGTTTTTACTTTGTATTATCACGCATTAGTTTAAAAGGAAGTGTATATTGTAAAAGTTTCTGAAAAAGAGAATAACTGAATAGTAAATTAATAATTTTATTATGCTAAATTAAAAAAAAATTATCCCCACCAGAAAAAAATTATTTGGCGATTAATTTTAAATGCAAATGAATAGAAATGGAAAAAGAAGAGCCGTATGTAAAAGAACAGTATGATTTAAATGCATGTATAGTGAGTAAAAATAAATTTCAGAATCAAAGGAAACTTACATCGAAACACAATCCAAATAGAAAAAAAAATATCAGAACCGGAGAAATGCCAAGCGAATAATAGGATTGTCTTTATATAGCAATACTTGGATAGTGTGTTCATATTTATGTATGGCAGAAATGTTCCATATTCTCTTAAATGACAACTAGTACGTGGTGATGTGGCTCGCGCCTATTCGAATATCTTCCCGCATATTGTCATGGTCTGAGATTTTCTATGTTTAAATTACTTCTGTCACAAAACACATGTCATTTATTTCAGTATTCACAAACTATTGTATGTTAAAACAAACGTTTCCCAATGATTCTGAAGATTATTTCAGTTCAAGCATCTAAGAATATTAGAAAACCCGAACTTCTCTTTCAAAAATAAAAAAAATCCCCCATTCCTTTTTGAAACCGTCTGCGTTTTTGTTATGTAAATTAGGTATCCGCTTAGTAAAGAGCAATTAAGCAAATGTATGCTCACAATTCCTTTGAGTGTTTATAGAAAACTCTCTGTTCCAAAAGTCCACTTGTGTGTATGTCTCTAATGAATATTCTGGGAAATACATTCTAGCACGTTTGGCTGATATTCTGTGTCTCACTTTTTGTTCCATTTTGTAAAAATAAAATAAGTTGTTAAATTCTATGGAAGTTAAAAGGATGTCCACATGATGAACAATAATTATTCACCGAATATCATTTACATAGTATAATTAGTGAATATGAAGATTAAATCTTAAATATAAATTAAAACTAAACCTTAAGTACCTATATACATTTTTCTGTGTTTTTTTTAACGTATTTAGAGCATTTGATTTAACTTAATAATAACTAAGTTGTAACTTCATAAAATAATGGAACTGATATTTTATTTATTAAACAAACGTGTATTTACGAGCAATATAGCTTCGCTTCTTCATTTAATCTGCCTTTGTACAGAGCGAATCATCTTACATTTCTCTCTGTACAGATACTATTGGGTTGGCAACTAAGTAATTGCGGATTTCACTCATAGATGGCTTCAGTTGAATTTTTAGGTTTGAAGACGTAGTACAAATGTAAAATACATTTTGTTATTTGATAGGTGGCAATTCAGCTGTCAATCAGTAAAAAAAGTTTTTTGATCGGTTGCGTAGTTTTCGTTTGGCGTTCGTTGAAAAATGGAAAATTAAAAGGAACATTTTCGTCCTATTTAGCTTTTTTATTTCCGCAAAGGGAAAAACGCATCGCAAGCTCATAAACAGTTATGTGCTGTTTATGGTGACGAAGCCGTAAAAGAACGGCAGTGTCAAAATTGGTTTGCCAAATTTCGTTCTGGTGATTTTTCACTCAAAGATGAAAAACGCTCTGGTCGTCCAGTTGAAGTTGATGACGACCTAATCAAAGCAATAATCGATTCGGATCGTCATAGTACAACACGTGAGATTGCATAGAAGCTTCATGTATCACATACATGCATTGAAAATCACTTAAAACAACTTGGCTATGTTCAAAAACTTGATACATGGGTTCCTCACGAACTGAAAGAAACACATTTAACGCAACGCATTAACAGCTGCGATTTGCTAAAGAAACGTAATGAAAATGATCCATTTTTAAAACGACTGATAACTGTCGATGAAAAATGGGTTGTTACAACAATATCAAGCGGAAAAGATCGTGAAGCAGGCCAGGGGAACCAACTCAAACAACATCAAAAGCTGATATTCATCAAAAGAAGGTTTTGTTATCAGTTTGGTGGGATTACAAAGGAATTGTCTACTTTGAACTCTTACCACCCAACCGAACGATCAATTCTGACGTATACATTGAACAACTAACGAAATTAAACACTGCAGTTCAAGAAAAGTGGCCCGAATTGACAAATCGAAAAGGTGTTGTATTCCATCATGACAATGCAAGGCCACACACATCTTTGGTCACTCGGCAAAAATTATTGGAGCTTGGTTGAGATGTTTTGCCACATCCACCATATATTCATGACCTTGCACCATCTGATTACTTTTTGTTTCGATCTTTACAAAACTCCTTGAATGGTAAAAATTTCAATAATGATGAGGATGTCAAATCGTACCTGATTCAGTTTTTTGCTAATAAAACCAGAAGTTTTATGAACGTGGGATTATGATGCTGCCTGAAAGATGGCAAAAGGTCATTGATAAAAATGGGCAATACATTACAGAATAAAGTTATTTAGTTCCATGAAAAAATTGTCTTTGATTTTCAAAAAAATCCGCAATTACTTAGTTGCCAACCCAATAATTATAGTTTTCAGCTTATTATTTAGACCTTATTTCTGTGTGTTTGCCTACATATATTTGCATAAATACTTTTATGTTTTTTTGTATTTGTATTTTGAATATTTTATTTCTATTTGATCATGTTTCTCCAATTGTATTATGTATTTATTGCATGTTTCCGTTAGTATGTGAACCATTTTGTTACATTTTTTGCTTGTATTTCTGTAATTTATAATTCCCCCATTTTTCTTTGCATTTGTGCTTGTGTCTTAAATATTTGAAATTTCTTCCATCATCAATTGTGTACTGACTTCCGTTTGTAAACCTTGTGGTATAATTGTTGGCACACAAGTAGTTTATACATCGACAATAAAAAAGCAACAACAAATATTTGCAATTTATCCTGAAATGATATACATATATCTTCCAAAAATTGCAAATTTTTTCCCTTTACACACGCATATCAATTCCATCCAGACCGTTAATTTCACAACCTGCCATCCAAACTGCGATGGCAGATAGAATTATTCAGAAAGAAATTGGATGGACTAATTACTAAAAGAAATAGAAAAATTCCTGCCCGCACGCACTTTTATCTCCTTTTTTGTTATCTGTTTACGTATAGAACATTTGAAAAGTTGGGATATAAAACATTTGGAGCGTCACGAAACAAAATTTTGTAATGCCTTTCATGCTAATTTCTAGAAGATATTCTTAATCTATTATTTTAATTGTAAACGGAATTTACTCGTGCAAGTTTGAGTAATGTGATACTTGTATTTCTTATTGGACCATACGCCTGTTTATAATATCAGGATGCAAAACAATCACATTTTACTTTAAAAATATTGCAGCTGTAAAAACTAGCAATAGCTCATAAAAAAAGTGGAGGCATGATTTTTTTTCAGACTGTTACAAAAGTTCGGTACGGTAATATATGTGATACATCTCCTCAAATATATTGTACATGTGATTTTCTCTGTTCATAAATGCATTTATAATACAGTTCTAGAGCTCATTCAAGGAATGTCACGTTGGCACTGACATTGCTCTATAGCATAAAGGAAGAGGTTGTGAACCGTATCATCTGACAATTTTGACCGACACCCAAGAAGCGCTATGTGGTCAACCGCATAATAAAGTCTCTTCAAATCCCAATTTTTTGCTTTTGTTGTGTAGAACACAATTGAATTTGCTCTATATCTGATAAATTGTGTAGATATAAAAAATAAACTTAGCATCTGCTTTCTGGGGATTAGCACCAGAGTGTGTAAATAAAATTTTAAATTTATACCATGATTGATACAAGGGGTGCTCAAATGAAAAGGTACGAAATGATACTGCTGGTATAAATGAAGACTTTATTCAAAGTTTACACCATAAGCCTGAGAACAACGACCCCATGGATTAAGAAGCCGAAGGATTCCTTGTTCCCAGAATTCCTGTGGCAGTGACGAGATTCCTGTGGCAGTGACGAATGTTTTTTTAGGGGACCAACCACATGAAAATTGCAGGGCGACATGTCCGGGCTGTAGGGCAGATAGATGGTCGAGCTGCACCCATTCTAAATTGGCCAGATCCGAGTGTGTGTCCCTGGAGTCGTGTGGACGCGTGTTATCATGGAGCAGAACCTCACCCTCCTTGATTAGCCCTGGTCTTCTGTTCTAGATGAATCTGCATAGTCTTCGGAGTATCTCACAGTACACATCGGAGTTGATGGTTCTTCTGTGCTCTAGGAATTCAAAAAGTAACGGATCTTGGACGACGAACTCAAGTACGCTGTGAAGAAGTGGATCTCGTCTCGGCCACAGGAATTCTGGGAACAAGGAATCCTTTGGCTCGTTAATTAATGGGATCGTTGTGCTCAGACCTCTGTTGTATACTTTGAAAAAAGTCTTTATTTATACCCACATTGTTGTTTCGTACCTTTTCATTTGAACACCCCATGTATATGATATCATCTGGTGTTTTGTAACTACTCTGTATTTTGTTTTTTAAATCCAGAAAATAAATGCGTTTCAGCATAAATTAGATATATGAATATATCTTTATCTTCAGCTTTACAAAATGAAACAATACTTTATGGGAATCTTGTCAAGGAATATTCGATTACGAAAATGCGAAACCAGCGAACAAACAATCATGTTCTTGGCATACTAGGAAGCATTTAAATGGTGACAGTTGGTTCTGGATTCCAGTTCGAAACTTACTATAATAGGCACAAATTAACCATCTTGCCAAGCATATCCAAATCTGTATATATGCCATGGTACCAAAGCATCATTATCCTGCTGAAATTTTACTTTGGGAATTCTAATTTTTTATAAGTTTGAACCAATATCTATCGTCAACTTTTTTTTTAATATAATCACTTTTTGCTGATGGATTATGAATAAAATCGCTAAAATAGGGTTCGTCTTCACAGTGTAACGTTTTTCTTTTTCCCTCCCATGGTAATTGGCCAGATATGATGTTATCGTTTGCTCACACATTGGTAGATACCTATGGACTGCTAGATGGAGATCTTCTTCACCAGCATAATCATTGTGGCTGGTCACTTGTTGTATCCAGATAAAGGATAACATATGTGTGTTTCGTCGTTTCAAAGAGATTTATCATATCTTCAAAAGAGAAGAGCATCAAACTTTTAAACTTTTCCATTATGAAGGGACTCCTCACATCTTCGAGGAACAATCAATCACCAACAACCGTTGTCATTAAGTGCCGAACTCAGGTGGATTTGAGCAGATGTTAGCTGTGAATTGAATATAATTAACATGTGTTGGGAAGGGTCAGCTATAAAGATGGATCATAAACAGACATTCCCACGATTGACTGGAGACCATTGAGGAAGCATTGCTGAGCAGCTGTTGGGCGATAAGAAACTCAAGTTCATCAATGAGAAAATCAGAGGCGGAGATCTGGTGGAAATAAAATGCGGTATTTTTTTAGAGAAGAGAGGAGAGTAGTGAGAAGCGTGGAAGTAGAAGTTAGGAAAGACTTCGGTGTTCTGAGAAGGAGCTCCTGATTTTGTAAGAAGCTCTGTGTGATTTTAATTTCTGGGTTAAGATCCAATCGATAAAGATCGGTTGATTTCTGGAGTAGCCGTTTGAGCTAACAGCCCATTAACGGGTTCTTTTGGTGTCTATTCTCCGATTTGATCGAGGAACTATTTCAAGATTAAACTTCCAATTGTTGTGTAAAATTTGTAAATAATATAAAGCTGTAAATAAAAGGATTGTTTTGTTACAATACTTTCTTACTTGTTCTGCCAGGGTCAAGATATTACAACAGATGAAAAAGATCACCATCTTCTGTCCTAAAATATATTTATTGATTCTTAATTTATTACATTTATTATTTAAAATATCTAAATGGGAAAAAATCAATTTATATTATTCACTGACTTGTTTTGGTCATTATTGCAAAAGTTTACAATGACTATATTTATATAAGATTTATTCCTATATTTATATGAGACTTGCTTATTATGAACGAATTTTCAAAATAATTCATAGATATTTCAAATTTTATATATTGCTATTTGTTTTATAATTCTAGAAAAAATAAAACTTGAATGTGATTTTAATAGACGATACTCCAATTGCGCCAATACAAAAATAGTGAAGTAATTGGTCAAAGAAAATGTACTTTGGCTCTAAATGAATTCATATAAAACGCATCATTATATTGAAATTTTATTTAAAATATAATCTGAGTCTTGGAAAGATAGATTTTAAGCAATGTAAAACTATGGAATGAGTATCACTTTTATATTGGAAACTGTACAATTATTCTTGTATAATTGTATAGTTTCTACTCGTTGTCATGATAACAGAATAGAACTAATAGTTATCAGTCAACATATTCTAAATATTTCATTTTTGTCATCATGGGCAGTTGCAATCAGATAATAAGAAACATCTGGAGTTTAACACTTGATACCTGTTTTATGTGAAATAAAATATTTCCTCAGAAATGTAAATTGGATAGACGAACGTCGTTTTAATCGAAGTATAAACACCAATCGTGAAAGCGATCACTTTTTAAATAAAAAAAGGTCAATTTTTCACACAAAAGGCTTATTAGAACAATTTTCTACAAATAAGTGGCGTGTCATTTTTAGAAACATATTTTGCGCAAAAGTATACTAAAGGATGACTAAACTATTCAGTTCATCTGGAATAGATCTGTATCTGAATTCCTTGGTTTTTGACAGTACTTTTTCATATGTAATAATAAATAATATGCCCACACACCATACATCAGCTATAAGAGGATTATTGGGTGCTGCCTTCGTGGAATTGCTTACAAGGATCTGTTGGATTTCCTCCTACATCACATGACCCGATTCTGTCGATTTATGGATATTACTTTATATATAACACATATTTGTATATAATACGTCTTCTGTAGAACTAATATTTTTTATTCAACTAATTCAGGAAGCTTATCTTGATTTTGAAAGCGATGAACTAGATAGCGTGTATGTAAGAATTGTTCGAAGAATGCAGCTTTATATAAATGTCGAAGATGCTGATTTTGAAGAAATTTTTTATGAATTTCATGTTTTTTCATTTGACAATATTTCAAAATTTAATGAAAATGAATGAATATATCATTATACAAATGCATCATAATATCCCCCCTTCCCCTTTTAAATAATTCTAAAATACTTCAGCCTTTATTTTTACACATTTGGTCATATACTAGGAAATAAATTCTTGTTCCTGTTTTTGAGGTATCGTCTAATGTATGTATTTCCATAATATTAAATTTTAACATTTAATGTGCTGGTAAACAGTATATTTTGTAAAGATTCATGCTAGATGCTAATTTCAAGATTTTTATTTTTACAGAAATTATTAGCATTCTAAATATATTATGTTTTTAAAGTGCTTTCTTTTAACTTCACTTTCTTGTTTGTACAGACGGAGTTTTGTAATTCACTATTTTGTTACTTTTCAATGCTTAAGAGAACTGAAATGTAATATAGCTGTGGATTTCCATTGAAAATATATTTGAATATTTAGGAACTACCAAATAAATGAATAAATTTACTCCATATTAAAGGTGTTATATAATAGATGAGAAAAATATTTTAAGATTTTTTTAATATGCCAAATACACAAATGATTAAATTGTGAAAACCATTTTCCAACACATTTTATAAAAATTAAATGGTTTTGAAATAATGATTTTATGATATTTATAATAAATTAATTACGAAAAAAATTTAGTTTATAAAAAATAAACAGTTATTAGTGTTAAAATATAGAAAATAGGGACACAAAACCAGATTGTAAGATTTTGATGCATTGAAAAACAATACCAGAAATACTTAAATCCACAATTAATTCATGGGAAACAAAATTCTTAAACATTTATTAAAATTTGAAAGTAAAATTCCATTTTGCTTATAACATTTATATCATCACCTCATGCTTTTTCGTTTTGATAAAAATTTATCAAAATTATTTTTGATAAAAATAATTTTCTTATATTTATTTTAAAAGTAGAAAACATTTAAATGTTTTTTTTTCACAATGATAAGAAAAAGAAATTTTCATTTGCTAACTTTTTTGCATAAAAAAACAAATTTTTATAAATATATTTCTCAAAATTCATATCGAAGTTATGATTTGGATTTATTCATGTACATATCCTTCAAACTGAATGAACACATAGTAGATGCATTGATATTTATTGTGATAAATCTTCGTGTTCTTGATGTCAGTTCTCTAAGAAGACCCCGATTTTCCAGATCATTACTTGCGTTTTCCCTCAAGAGCGTCATATTAATCTCGATTACCGAAGTATCAGCATCAGGTAGGGAAATATAGCTTAAGACATTCTGATATTAATTTCCGTTTCCTTCCTTTTACTTTAACATTATATGGTCAATAAAATGTTGCAGCTTTCCAACCCTTATTCCCTAAAGTATTAAATAAAAGTAAAAAATTATAACAGTGTAAATACAAAATGTATGATTATGAAATATTTACCATATCATAAATATGATGCATGGTTATGAAATATTTACAATAAATATCATAAATATGATGCATGGTTATGAAATATTTACCATATCATAGATATGATGCATGGTTATGAAATATTTACCATATCATAAATATGATGCATGGTTATGAAATATTTAAAATAAATATCATAAATAAGATGCATGGTTATGAAATATTTACCATATCATAAATAAGATGCATGGTTATGAAATATTTAAAATAGATATCATAAATATGATGCGGGCCGCGGTGGCCTGGTGGTAAGGTCTCAGCTTCGGAACCGGAGGGTTTCAGGTTCGTGACCCGATTCCACCGAAGAACCGTTGTGTAAGGGGGTCTGTTGCACGTTAAATCCGTCATGACCAAACGTCCTCCCGCTGGTGTGGTGTGGCGTGGAGAGGGGGGTGCCAGCTCAGGTGTCGTCCTCGTCATCTGACCGCGGTTCAAAATGACGAGGTCCGTCCCAAAATAGCCCTAGTGTTGCTTCAAACGGGACGTTAATATAACCAAACCAAACCATAAATATGATGCATGGTTATGAAATATTTACAAGAAATATCATAAATATGATGTATGGTTATGAAATATTTACAAGAAATATCATAAATATGATGTATGGTTATGAAATATTTACGAAATCTATTTGCTACATTTTTGTATGAGTTTTATATGCGAATTTGTCGGAAAAATTGAATACTTAGTAGAAACGACATTTTAACAATATGTTAACATTAAATTCACGGAATTACGATTCGCTTAAAAATTGTCAAAATGAGTCCTACTGGTTAATAGAATTATATTGATACTTACCTAATGTGTATTAAAAAAGGAACTCCTTCATTAAAGGAATAATAGAATAATTATTTAATATTTAATTATCATATTGAGAGTTTTGATATTTTTTTCATTGAAAGAAAAAAATATCAAATTACATTAAAAAGCATTTTTAATATTATGAGCACAAAATATCCAATATTGTCACGATGCCTCCAAATGGTTGCTTGGCAACCAAAACATCGAACAATATAGAGGATATACCTGCAATATCTTGTGCTATTAGGAAACTCATATTCGTTTATTGAAGATATGGAAACTAATTCAAACTAAATTCAAAAGTAAAAATCCCATTTAGCATAAATTTCTAAACAATATTGCATTAAGAATATCAAGAAATATCGTAAAATATTTTCTGCCATTAGAAACTGTTGGCTGAAATACTGCGGACAAATAAATATTTTAATGAGAGTTATAAGCTATTTCAATTTTTAAGGAATGCAACGATATTTTCTTTATTATTCTCTATGTTCTTATCTCACTTTCGATTATGATCCTGAATGTAAATAATCTATACTTTTAGTTTTAATAATTAGGATTCATTATTATAAAAATAATAGAATTTAGTAAAATATTTTCTCAAAGTGATTACAGTAATATCGATGTGTCATAAATATACAAAGATACGGTATGTGAAGGAAAAAAATAACTGATTACTTAATTTCATATTTACAATAAAAAAACAAATCAAATTAAATAAAAATATGTAAAAACAAAGAAAAAAGATTTAGGTTTTAAAATAAGAAAAATAGAATTAAATAGTGTACTACATATGACGAAAGTAAGATAACTGCAAGATAAGAAAGATAAGAAGAATATTGTGTGCAGCAAAATAATAATAATAATAATAATTGTCATATTTTACTACTGTTTAAACAATGTATTTTGATATTTTTTTAGATAATTGTCGTTACAAAAAAGTAAAAAAAAAAAAAAAAAAAAAATGAATATAATAGGGAATGCCTTTTTTATTGTCCAAATGTACTTAATCCTGAAAACAAATAATTTTACTCATTTCAGTTTAAATAAAATTCTTAGCCAATAAAGAATCGTATGAGAGTCATTTTCAAATAAACGGTTATTGTCAAATTTCCCTTCATTTTATTTGTTCTTGATTAAGAAATTCATTTATTGCGGGAAAAGATATTGGATTTTTTGTTTATTGCCTAAAAATAATTCCTCTAATTTTCCCCGAAGAATATTTTATACAATGAATACATTTTTCGAATTCGGACGAGAATAATTCGTATTTGTGAAAATGTTTTTCGCGATTTCATTAATTAGACAAGAATGGGTCATATTTACTGTTAGATTGTATGACACGAGTGCTGCTATTATATCCTTCATTCAAATGAATCTTTAGAAATTAATCAGTTTCTCTTTAAGATGATTATAAAGGTAAGGCTTATTTATTTTTTATTAAATCTATTTGTTTCCAAGATGCTTGTCTCGGAGCCTTATATCCGATTTAGTACAAAACAAATCACTTTTCTAATGCTGCTTACTCTGCTGATTTGCTAATTCTGGCTTTATGCAAATATAAGATAAAAAAATAAACTTTGCTTCATTTACTTTAAATTAATTATTACTAGAATATTTACTTAACTGAGTATTAATGTATAACAAAGTAATACGTGTTTGAATTACATTAATTTTATCAAAGCATGTTTCAATTACTTTCAAACATTTTCTTTAAATTCAAGTCGTTATTGATTTGTTATTCTGTTTGTTTGTTTTTATTCGTTCTTCTGAAAATATGAAGCCATTTAAATAAAAAGGAAAAAATGGGGCATATTTGCTTTAAACATCGTATGTGTAAGAATGTATGTTTATTTCCAGTTTTACTTCTTATTTTATAACTCTTGTTAACAATGTTTCAGATTTTCTAATAAATAATTTCATAATACCTAGAAATCCGAATAATAACATCTACAAATCAAAGATAATCTAATCTAGATAATAAGAAATGTGTTTATCTTAACAGTTATTAACCTTTCTCCTTACTTATGCACATACTTTTATTACAAATTCTTTGAATACAATTTCCATTCAATAAAACCATTTTATTGAATTAATAATACAGAAACTGTAAAAGATCATAGAAAACTTTTTCTTCGATTTATTTCTTTTTAGAAAATATCATTTTTTATTTCATACAGACACGTACTGAAAATTACATTTTTATATAATTAATATCTTCCGCAAAAGTATAATGGAAAAATTCTTTCGATTTTGTTAATTGAAAAGTTATTACAGTATATTATAGTAAGTTATAATGGCATTTTTTACATGTTGTAATTTTTCTGTAATCGTTACGATAATCCATAATAATCATTGAAATACCATATTTAATAACAATTCCCTGATAAATCTGCTCTTACATTAGAAGCAGTTTCGCCAATGTTACAAAGGCGAAAACTGTGTAAAGTCGGTTAAGTCTAAAATAACAAGAACAAGTGCCTGTGTATTTAAGGCCTTTTCAATAACTACAAATGTTTATACACTTCGTTATTCATTTTGGTAGAGTAGACTGGACAAATATAATTTATTGACCAAAAAGGAAATTTCTTTGCTTCAATTTGTTGATAACTTAACTTTCTTACAGTTGTAACATACAATGTACAAACATTTTAAATATAAAAATAAAAATAGAATTCTGATTCTTTTGAAAACTATTGTATTCATTTGGAATGCTTTAAAAATTTTTTTGTTTATCATTCTTTGAAGGATTAATTTATTCTCAATTCGAATCCTTTCATATCCTTATATAATATAAAAAAAGAAAGGATAAAAAATCCCCAACATAACAGAAAAAATTAAATATCCATTCATATTTAAATAACGAAAATTTACTTCATTGATTTTAAGGATGTCTTATAACGCAAAAACTGCTAATATCTGTCTTTAAATGAAATAAGTCATTTTAGTGTTTTTTAATTCCTTTTATTGATCCTTTATCTTTAGGATAAATTAACCGACTTCAGAAAAGAACAGAAATAAGTGTCTCTGCAGTAAATTGAAATTTAATAAAAAAAATACCCTTATCGACAAGAAAAGGTGCAGGGACAGGTGTTGGCTTTATATACGTCTGAATCAATTTTAATGAAAGGTTCTTGCTTTTGGTTTAAAGCTTCAGTCAGGGATTTTTTTAAAGTCCATATCAAAATAGAGATAATGAAGCTAAGAAAGGTTAAGAAAGAAAAAAAATATTTTTTTGATTTATAAATCCAATGAGCCTTCTGCCACTAAAAGATGAAAGATAAACATGGATACCGACTTAAATTTTCTACTTTCTACCATAAAATTATCATAACATTTCAGAGAATACTTTTCCTTCTCATGCTTCATAGAGTCTGCTTAAAAGTAGTATAGAGAGATAATATTCTTTTTATATGATGAAAGAAAAGCTAAAATATTAAGAATAAAATTATTAGATGCATCTTTTCTGATTAAAATCGGTTATTTTACTTAAAAATAAACCAAAATATAATGAATAAAAATATTCTCTAAAGAATGTGAAATAACAAAGTTTAGTTTTATAATTTCAATGCAATCAAACAAGAACAAGGATGAGAGTTATATCTAATCAACCACTAAGTAAATCCGGCTGTTTCAACAAAAATGTGGGCGAACATGCATGTTTAGGCCTTCGTCTTCTCTCTCTCTCTCTCTGAATGTATGTGTGTTTAGCAGGTTTTCAACATTTTATGAACATGTAATTCGATTAATATATGTTTAAAAATAGCAAATATTGTCTCGGGATAGAAATATTTACTGTTTAAGTTTTAATAGCTATCCAATCTATCTCATATGATCTGAACAATAGGTATCAACTCTTACAATATTTCACTAGCTTTGTAACTATATACTATGTGCATATATTCATTCTAAAGAAAAAAAGTACATTAATTTTTACAGTAGTAAATGGCAACCTGTATTAAAGTAGTATTATGCTAAAATTTATGAAATAAATGTTCTCCCTGAAATTCTATTTCACGCTTTCTAATAAAGATCATATTCCTCTTTGCCAGTATAAAATTAGGAATCTTGGCGGAAAATGCCTTGCATGGCGACATAGACCTTTGGTATCGGGAAGCATTTTTATTGCTCGAATATGTATTTTGAAAACCGTTTCCCCGCCAGATTGAAAAACTACAGCTTTTGTCATAAGATCACATTTAGTCGTTGCATTTATGAATTTCTGCGCTTACCTATGCTAACAGACAGTCAACTCTATAACAAATTTCTTTTAAAGTCAGTTAGAAATTAGATTTATATACTAAACAAGTGTATCCAATTTTATCTACGTAGCGATTAACATTTCGTTCAAAATTTGAGAAATAGAAAAAATAAAAGAAAAGAAAAAAACTACATGTTTGGTCTAAAATCCGCGTGATAAATTTTATGCGTCAATAGATTTATCATGTCCTCAGACAGATAGACATAATGCCAAAAATGCAATTTTCGGATCTAGGGATGTCTGAAACCCGAAGAATTGTTCAAATCTTGAATTCGAGTTTTTTTAACGGTTGTAATGAATTCTAAGCATTTCGTATGCAAGAAAGTAAAAAGAAAACACCTGACTTAAAACGTAAAACAAAAGCAGCTAAATTTCTCAAATTTGTTTGCACTGAAAATCTTCAGATTTCTGTATATAAAAACCACTTATTAATGTGAAAACTTGGTTTACAACAATACAATGCAAGATTCATGCAGAGAAATTTCATTTCCAATAAATTTCTTTGTACATTATGTATAAAGTGTTTGTTAGTCTTGGACAAACTTGTTTGTAACGAATTACTTACTTAATTTCATTGATAGTTACATAAAATGATAAATAACAGTTATTTATATAAATTTGAATATATTGATGATAATCTTAACTAGGCGCATTTGAAAATAGAGCTTATGTTGTATGCATCCCAAAAAAATCCTTCCAAGTCTTGTTTAAATTAGATATTCTTTTCGGCGAAAACATTATATTCTTTGCAGTTGTTTCAAAATTGAAGATGCGCTCCCTTCCTTTTTTTTATTTTGAAGAATTTTTTTCAGAACGTTTAGTATCATAATTATCCACGTCTTTCTTGCACTCTTATATTCATCTATCTAGTTTGTTTGCACAGAAAATCATAATTAAACTGTCCAAAAGTGCTTTGTTGGATTCAACAGACTACTTTTTTTTACACTAAAATGAAAACCGCATGCTACTAGAGTTCGTTTACTCAATTTTTTACAGAAATTCTTCACTAAATTGTGATAAACTGGTTTTTAGTCCTGGACAAACTAGTTGTATTGAGTTAAAGGCTAAATTTTGTTGATAATTACATAAATCAATAATTAACATCATCATTTATTTACATAAATTATTATACAGATGGTAATCTTAACTAGGATTTTTAGGAAATAGAGCTTATATTGCTTGTATCCTAAAATCATTTCACGTTTTATCGTTTAAATTACCTAAAATTTTCGGAGAAAACGCGATGTTATTTCTGGTTGCTTCAAAATTAAAGATCTGCTCACCTGCTTTTTTGTTTATATGGAAGAGCGTTTTTTGAAACGTTTAATATCATAATTCCCAATGCCTTTTATTCCAGGTCTTTTATTCTTCTATTTAATTTTAATAAACCGTTCCAATATTTTAGAAAGTCGCTTTCATTTCAGTTCATACTTACAAATAAATATATTGTGAGATATATGTTAATAAAACATAAAACATATTTCTGTAAAAAATCAGTCTTTGTACAATTTTCTCATGACTTACGAAATATCATGTTAACTTTAGTCAAAATCTACAAAGCTCTAAGCACTAATAAATACGTGTACATTAGTGGATGGCCATCGTCTGTCAACAAGTCAATTATACAATTGCATGACATTATTATAGCACCTGTTCAACGTGCACAGGACATGGGATACTATTATAATCAAATCATTGATATTGAACACACATCACAGCTCCGATGGAGTAATTAAACCTAAGAGCATAGCCTGTGAACATTTATATAGAATTGCTATGAGCATGAACACATACTTAATATATGTATATTGTGAACATTGTCTACATCAATAGTACACTACCTATATGAACACATACACAATATTTTCAGTTGTATAACAGCGCATCGTATCGAAATCTGCTTATTAGCATATTTATTAGGAAGTGTGGAAAATACACTGATGTTTAAAATAAAGATAACTTTTATTTTAAATCGATTGTTTCCACAATTACTGAAAAGATTAAAATAAATTATGGAAGACTCTGTAGGTAAATTTAAAACAAAAAGTAATGTCATGCACAAGTCGAGGTTCTCAAGTTCGATAATGTGTGCAGAACATCAGCGCAAACAAATGTAAAATAGATGCTTTAAACTAAATCAAAAAAATGGACAGTTGATAGATTGAATTAAATTTTCTTTTCGTGCAAAAACAAATGTTTGAATGGCTTGAGAAAAAAAAAGATGCAGTCACAATCATATTATTGGCACTGCACACATCATGGATTCAATTGAGTAATTAAACCTAAGAGTGCTGTCTGTAAAAGATTGTTATGTGCTTGAATACGTATTTAATGTGAGCATCAACAATATATAATCTATATGAACATAGTTTCTTCTCTGTCATACCGTTGTTGCATTGAAATCTGATTTATTGGAATATTTATTTGGAATTTCAGAAAATACATTGGTGTTAAAAATTAAAATAGTTTTCTCTTTTGAAATTTTTTTTCTAAAATTACGAAAAAGGTTTTGATCAAATTATGGAAGATTTACAAGTAAATACAAAAAATTGTACTAGTGCCAGTACACATGTAGAAATTTATAAGCCTGCACATTTATGAAGCAAAATGCATTACCAAATACAGGGCTTGTGAATCAAATTAAGAAAGCAAGTAAAAAAATGTTGTCTAAAATCCAATTTATAAATCTTTGTTTATTTAATTTAGAAAAGGAAAAAAAATCAAAATTATATGCGTCAGGGTGTTTGAAAGGTGATAAAAAAAGTTGATTATATTCTAGTTCTGGAAAGAAAAGAAAACATTGGCAGCAATAGAAGTAAGAAACGAAAGAACCTTAAAAAAAGTGAAGATTATAGGAGTGAAATGAAAAATAAAGTTAGGTGTGCCCGTTAATGAGATAATTTTTTTGCATAATATACCAATGATTTTCAAAATATGCATAGTTCTTAAAATAATATTTTTACTAAAGATAACTTTTTGGAACTTATCTCTTTTAAATTTATCTAAATTTGATTACATTTTTTCTGCATGGATACAGTCGAAAATGTAAAGATCTGCGCTCCTCCGTTTTATGTTGTTAGATAATAGTGAATTCGAGATTTTTAAATCATGGGAGATAAATCGAAAATATTCTATGGACACTAAAAAAGCACATTAAAAATTTATTTTGAATTTAAAATGTTTCTTTCGCAATGAATTAAAAGTTATTTTAAATTTTTAAAAATCTCAACTCAATTCTTTTAATTGGATCATTTAGTCCACCTTACGAATTCTGAATCGTCATTATTTTTCCCAGTCGAATTTGACACTTTTATTTCTGAATCTGATGCAATAATAGGGAGCTGAAATGCTCATTTCTTCTCTTGTAATGATCGCAATTTTGTCACAGAATTACAATAAAATTCCGGAGCTCTTTATCCGGATTACCAATATGTGCTTTCCCCCAGGAATGCCCACCAACAACCTTTCACACACACATACACACACACACATGCGCGCGCGCAATTCACCAGACCGCCTTGGCCTAAGGGCCATGGTGACCTGGTGGAAAGGTTCCGATCTCAGAGCTGGAGAGTTCCAGGTTCGACTTGCGATTCCCTCGCAAAACCGTCGTGTAAGTGAAGTGGGTCTGGTGCACGTTAAATCAGTTGGGGCCAAATGCTGTACCACTGGTGTGGTACGGAAGTTTAGAGAGGGGTTGTCTTCTCAGGTGTCGTTCTCATCTTTTCACCGTGATTCGAAATTATGAAGTTCGTCCCAAAATAGCCCTAGTGTTGCTTTTAACCGGCACGTTGATATAACTAAATTAAAAACTAACCTTGGACTAAAACTTTTCAGAGCTACAATGGATGATTGATTATCAGCAAAAGTATTTGTTTTAGAATTATTTTTCAAGATTAACCAGTAGAAATGTTATTTGTAGCCTATTTAAAAGGGAAAAGTTATTTGAAATGATTTAACTTTAAAAAATTGAAAGGTATGTTATGCTTAAGTCAAGAACACCATCCATCTTGAATTCGCCCGGATATATATTGAATTAAGTCTTCGTAAATAATAAATTAACACTGAATATTCTTTGATCAACTGGTGCTATTTTAGTATTTCAATGTTATTTTATAGGTATTTATTTTTTTAATTGCCAAAATTTCTTAAGAATCTTAAGAACGAACTATCCAAATCTGATATTTGACGTAAATTTATTTTGCAATTAAAAGTCATGGGAGATTTCCAGTTAGGTTAGTTAGAATATAAGTTGATGTAATTTGGTAACTTCTAGTGAATTTTATTTTAAAATATTCCTCAATGATGCCATTTATTTTGAAATATTCCTTGAATGATGCCACTTTGCTTATCCAGAACGATATCTCCTCTTGAGCCGGCGTCCTGGCATAGGGGTAGCGTGTCTTCCCCGTGATCTGGACGGGTTCCGGTTCGAATCCCGGTTCGGGAAGGGTTGTTCTTCATCTGTGTGCTATTTGTGAGGTGTGTGAATGTGCAACCCCCCTTGGAAAAAGGGGTTGTGCAAAGCGAATGTGTGAGTTTCATCTTCATATGAGCTAGAAGTCAGACTTCTGCCCTCGGGTTTACCCTCAGAAGCTACTGCAACCCCTTTCCGTGGTAACGCTAACACGACATCATCATCAATATCTCCTCTTGAAACTCACATCATAGTTTAACAATTTTTAAATATTGTATTTAAAAATACATTTTTATTAGTGCTTTTGTATTGAAAATTTACGCGATATATATATATATATATATATATATATATATATAATATATTGAAGAGAGTAAGAAATACAACTTCCAGCAATGAGATTCGCTTCAGAGAATTGTAATTTAAGAACATTTAGATACTGGTTTCCGGGCTGTATGAGTAACATTTCAGACACTGTCTACAAATTTATCCTCACAAATTACAGTTGTTAAAAAAATAAGTTGGTAGGACCAAATCCGCACAAGTTATAAAAATGAATCTAATTGGTGAGGAAATGCATATCATTGTATTTCCGTGGAAAGATGATAGAGTTCACTGAAAGGTGAACAATATGCATTGACCTTAATATGCATATTAGAAATAACATTTAAAGCTTACAGAGAAGAATAATTTATAAATATTTATATAGATTCAGTAAATTCTCAGAACAAGACAGTCAAATAAACAAGTTAAACAGACATTAAATAAATGTAGTAGACTTTACGAGAAGTATTTTTTGAGGACAGTTATAATATGTGCTTGAAAGCTTGGAATCTAAGAATCCGATAGCTCATAACAGATACATTCAAAACTCAAATAACAATCTTTTCTTTAAGTTAACCCATTGATATTTTTATGAATTTTATATCCGATAAGTGCTTTTTAGAAAACTATCGCTGTAATCGGGCCTAAACTTAAGATTAGGTCCTAAAAATTTGATTTAGAAACAGATAGAAGTGTTATTAATTCGATTTTCAGTAAACTGGCTGGATATAACCAATATCCATTCGTCGAAATAGAAGTTAGCAGTGCCGAAAAAATATTTATCGAAAGACAGCAATTTTAAAAATACTATTTCACTCATAAATAGCCTAAAATTTTTAATTTCTAGCCCAGTTATGAAAACTGCTGAATTTCAAAAAAATAAAAATAGATAATCATTAATGGATACGAATTATTTATTGTTTTGTCAATATAAATTTATTCGAATAATGAAGCAATTACTCAGTGGATATCACAATATATCAACCCCCTCTTTACTTCTATTTTCATCCAATCAGGTTAATAATATTTATCCCGAAGTACATATCGAATAAGATTTGCAATAAATAATCCGTAACGTTCATCGTTTTTACACGTAATAATTAATAATAAATTGTACTTCCTTATGAAAATGTTCATATGAATAGCATTTAGAAAACTATCCATGCGTAATCTTCCGAAGATTGATCTCTAACAACAAACAATGAATGTCCATTAAGATAAGCGTGTTTCTATTCAATCAACAAGCACTGAAAACAAAATTCACAAATATACAATGTTAGATAAAAAAAAGAAGTGAGGAAAATAACGAATTAATTTGCCGTGCCTCAAGTCAGAACTGGTCTGATTGCATCTTTAGCGCCTCTAAATTGAAAGATTGCTTTTGTCTTTAAACAATATATCAACTGTTTGCGCAGTTGTCTTTCACAAATAACTCGCACTACATTCCCAACCTCTATTGCTCTTGCTGATTGATTCAATTGATGCCTCTTTTTCAATTTTTTATTGTTTTTTTCTCCATTTTCTTAGATCATTATATTCATAGAGAGAAAAGTAAGCAAAAAGTATTGACCTCTGAGAAAAGAAAGACCAACAAATGAGTCGAAAAAATGCAGATGGAATTCTAAAAATTAATTTCAGGTGATGGTGCAGCTCTGAAGTCCTTATGGAAGATCCGCCACTAGATATTACACATTTCTTTTGCTTTATAGTGGAATGTAGAAAATTAACATGCGTTTGAATATTTCATTTTTGATTGATCGAGTTCCAAACTTGAATAAAAATATGATGTTGATCAGAATACTATTTCAATTCAGTTAAATCATTCTAGTTTTGAGCTTGATTGAGTTCCAAACTTGAATAAAAATATGATGTTGATCAGAATACTATTTCAATTCAATTAAATCATTCTAGTTTTGAGTTTAATTGAGTTCCAAACTTGAATAAAAATATGATGTTGATCAGAATACTATTTCAATTCAATTAAATCATTCTAGTTTTGAGTTTAATTGAGTTCCAAACTTGAAAAAAAATATGATGTTGATCAGAATTCTATTTCACTTCAGTTAAATCATTCTAGTTTTGAGTTTTTACATATGCAGTAATAGACAAATCCATAGACTAATGAATTTGGTCCAAAATTTGTTGAAACTCTGTAATTTATTTAAAACTCACCTGCTAAATTTCTTTTTTTAAAATTCTTTGCATTTCGAAGTTAACATGATGGTACACACATGAATACATGGATATATTTCTGCCTGATGGAGTTTGAACAAAATTTGATAGAAATATGCAATTTTTTTGTAAAGATTGCATATTAAATTTCATTACTCTAACTCAGTTCATTTTTAATGAACAATTTCAATACGTTTCAGGCTGTAGAGTTTATAAATTATTTTGATTATTTAAATTATTTATAGAGTTTATATTTATTATCTATAGGATAAATTATTTAATAATTGCAGTAAAGTTTTTACACTTTTTACATATTAAAATTATTTCATTATCAGCAAATAGTGTTCATTATTATATTTAAAGTTTTTACATATTCAATAACTTAAGAAAACCCACACATTTTGGAATTTCAAATATAAGAAGTTTGCTTAACATATTTCCTATTCTTTCTGATAAACAATGTTTCAAAGTAGATCTTGCGAAACAGTGTCATAGTTTAGAAATAAGACAACTTTTTTCCTACAACTTAATACGAATTTAATTAACTTCACAACATTAATTTGTAATTAGATCTAGACATTCTTATGGAAATGGAATACTAATTAAGCTAACAAAAGCACTCCTTAGATAGATATAGATACTCCCTATACTTTTTATGGTTAATCAAGACACACGAAATATTTCTGAAAATGCATATTTATTTGTTCGAGGTTACAAATATCTTTTTTTTTAAACGAAATACATCATGAGGAAAATTAGGATAAATATTTGCTGTGTGCAAAAAAAATATTTTCTAATGTCTTTTTCAAGCATGAAAAAATTCTGATCCATGAAGAGTAGATTGCTTTGTTTGGAAATAATTTCCTTGACATCAAGTGTTTCTTTGAAGATGGGTTAAACCTCTTTTTGTTAACGTATAATTTCAGTTTATATCTAATTAAGGAAATATATTCTTTTATTTTTGTGTATAACCACTAATTTTACAAAAAATATTTGCTATTATATTTATAACTTGTTATCTTTTTTTTTTCAAAATATTTATAATCCAAATTAAACTCTTCAAAATATTTATGAAATAATTATCAAAATACATCTTTAAATTATCAGTCAAACGTAAAGATGATTTTGTTTTTTTCCAAATGTTTAATACTATTTTGAGGTTAATTTTTAATTATATTGTTTAGGATCAAATGTACCTGGTAATGTATAAAAAATCAGTGTTTTTTTCTTCTTATACGAATGATTATTTAATAATTATTTGAATAAATTATTTGTAATTCTTAATCTTTATAAGATAAATCTCTGTGTGATGTTCTAAACAATAATTTACTCTCCATATAAATATGAGATAATTATCAAAATACATCTTATAATTATCTGTCAAACGTAAAAAGGATTTCGTACTTCAAATACTTAATATTATGTTAAAGTTAATTTCGAATTATATTGTTTAGAATTAAATATACCTTTTAAGGTGAAAAAATAATTTTGATGAGATAAATCCCATTGCGGTGTTGTAAACAAAGATTTGTTTCCCAATTAAATAGGCAAAATATAATTATAAATAATAGGATAGCATTATTTATATAGTTAATTAATCCTATATGTTCTCAACTAAGAAAATTTGACAAAAGTCACTGAAAATAATTTAAAAGAATTCTGCAATGATAGATAAAGAAAAAAAATGTGAAGTATGGAATTTTTATATTATTGTATTTCTAAACATGATATAATTATAATTAGCTAGATTATGGTGCTCTTCAGTTAGACAGTAATTTCATGCTGGAATCTGAGATTGTGATGAAGTATTGTCTGCTTCCTTTCTTGAAATTTCTACTCTTTTTGTGAATATTCATTTTAAACCAATGAGTTTTTTTTTCTTTTTTTCTACGATAATTAGTTAGAAGGAGATTTAGATAATAATTGATAGCTGTTATTTGAAAAACTTAATCTCAAGAAATTAATAAAAATGTTTCAAATCTCTTTTTTTTTTCTTTTTTGAAATTTTACTAGCGAACTCTTTTTTTTAAATTTTGGCAATGCGAAAATTTAGATTTAGATTTTTTTCAACATATTGTCTGCAACATAATGCCTTAGTTTTTTTAAAACATAAATTTATTCTTTTATTGAAGCTAGTTATCTTAAAATTGGCCATTTCAAAGAAATAATTCTTGCAATAAATCTATTTAAATTTTGATTTACGTAATTCAAGTCTTAAATTTTTTTATGCAATAAGAATAATTAGAAAAATAATTCTAATTATAAAGATATTATATTAATGATGTTTAATGATTAAATATTTAATGATTATAATGATTAAATGTTTTGTATTTTTACAAAAAAATCAAAGAAAAGTATGACTTAGTTTTGCTCAAATTCCACAAATGCAAATTAAATATAAGAAGTAAATCAACAAGCAACAAAAGAAAGAGCGCAGCATAACTTTATTTGCTGTTAAGTTCCTAATCTGAGCATTCTTATGCTCGAATGCAATCGGAGAAAATTACTCCTTCTGTAATTATTGCATTATTGTACGAAAGAATTTTAGTAATTATAAATCGTAATTAAATCTTTTTTCCTTCTAATGTTAACCGAGAGGAAATATTGTTTGCTTTGTATTACTTAATCAATAAGCAAAATACTAGTTTCCAAATTAAAGATTCGGTTCATTTTAGTTATAAGTAAATATTCATTATGGTTTATAACTCCGTACTTAATTAAGTATCCTTTGTAAATAACCATTCCCATGTTGAACACTATTTGCTGATAGTGAAATAATTTCCATTAATATTTGTTTTTCAAGCTGCTCTCTAATCACCGAACCTTAATAAATTAAAAATCTCTGTATATTTCCTGAATAATTATGAAAATCTATGAATTGAATCATTATTTGGAATAAGTAAAATGATTTAAGCAGTAGATTGAAAGAGGAAACTCTAATGCATTAACTGAAATAGAATTTATTTATCTTGAGCATGCATTTCTGCATTCTAGAAATCTTCAATTGTATTTTAAATAAATTAGAAAATTTGAGTTATAAATAGTTAAAAAAAATACAAACCTTTCATTTGAATCTTCTTTATTTTATTGATTATTGAAATATGGTATTTAAATTATTAATTAGATGATAATAATTAAAAGAGAATGATTTTCTCTAAAAGACCCATAATAGAAGACAATAATAAAAGAGAAAAATTTTCATAAAATATTTTTTAAAAGAAAATATACACCAATACTTGTATTATATATATATTCTGTCAATATTTCTACTTATTTCATATTTTAAAATTTCTTACGTTATATTAATTATATTGATTGCAGAATATATAATTTTAACGATTTATGTTGATTCTAATATAAAAGAAATCAGTCATTCATACATCAATAATTTCTATACGTTTAAAACAATTAGGAAAACCAAAGAACAAGTTTTCCAGCTACAATTAATAATCCGATATTGCCAATTTTTATTACACATCAAAGAACATTCTATTTAGATATGCTATAATGATTGCCACCTCACCCTCCGCCTTCGAATTCCCGAAGGTGAAGAAAATTAAACTATTGCAGATCCTACAGGGTCAACAACTATAGCAAATTAATTATTATCAATTATTGTTAACACATACAATCTATAGAAAATCAATCAAAATGTTCTATGATTTTTTTGTGCAAGTATGATATAAAATAATAATTTCAGTCGATGTAATAAGGTATAATTCATCAAAGTTGGTTGATATAACTAAAATGAGGCTATTGATAAACTAGGTGTAAAACTGGTTGTCGAGGATAGTTTCTGCATTTATTAATCACGTGAAAAACAATGAAATATTTCAGAACATATGCTGAATCTACTTCCAATGATATTTGTCTAAATGTATAGTGACAATTGCATGTCTTATAAAAGATTCTTGTACCTGCTTAATATACTTGATGTTTAAATTTGATGGCAATGGAAGCGTATGGATTGAGTGCATTTTTAGTTTAGTCATGAGTCTGAAATAAAATTGTTGAGGAAAGCTGGAAATTTACGTGTATCATATTATCTTGTATGCATATGCTTCTTTTGATTGTGTTTTGTAAAAACCTGCGTTTTCACAGGCTAAAATGTTTCACCCGGTGGTACAAAATTTGGCACATAAGTACTTTGGAAGGTGGAAATGAAATCTCAAAGTAATTTTTTTTATTGAAATTAGAATTTAATTTAATTAAAAATTAAACAATAGTTTAAGGTTTTTCTGCAATAACTTCAGAAAATTTTAACAAGATAAAATTAATTTTTACACCATTTTAAAATGTAAAAACATATCATTCCATTGACTTGAATTTTTCTAATTATGAATATTCTTTTTAATTCATTTCCAAAGACATATTTGAAGCATATTTCGCAACAATATAATTTATAGAAAACAAAAATAAATTTTAACCTGCACAATCTTAGCACATTAGAAAAATCAGTTTTTATCAAAGCGTTACCACCATGTTGACCGAAGTTCATATAAAAATATTAAGCTAACTCTTACTTTAAAGAAAACAAGAGAACTGTAATTTTTAAATTCAAGGCTGTATGAAATGAAACAAATATGAATCATGTGATTTACTAGAAAAGAAATCGCAAGAAAACACTTTTCCATGTCTTATTAAAATACTTATAACATTAATTCAAAAATTAAGTATTACTTAAAGCAAAAAGGACTTCTGTATACAAAATATCCTCTTTGATAGCTTCTCATTGGCTGATTTTTAAGCAATTAATAATAGGTATATTTATTGAACAAGAAAAAATATATCTGATAAAATGAAGAATTATATTTGAGTTAATAAATGTTCTGATGAATTACGAATTTTAAATTTTTAGAAATACCTTGACCCTATGAGTTCTATATAATAAAATATTTTAGAAACTCTAGCATTTTAAATTGAAAAAAGAAAACAGATTCACACTTTTGCGATTAAAACTGAGTGATTTATGACAATTTGAATGTTACTATTTTATAAAAACGCGTGATTTTAGATTATTCCATTGACCATTTCGAAAAAAAAATATGTCAATTCGTGTTCGGAATTCTCCTAAAGTTGATTGTCCTAAAATAATATTCTTCATGTCACGGTCAGATTTGGTAGTAGAAAATTGAAAAATGTTTTTTAAATCTAAATGTTACAGTGCAAAATATGTTACTAAATATAATACGCAAAAACGATTGACTTATGAAAAGACTCTGTGAAATTTAGGCTTCGTTATGACTCTATGTAATCTAAGCCTCATCATTTTTTCAGAAGTACATTTATTGATGGAAATTAATTATGAAATTATTATTATTTACTTTCAAAATCTTTTCGAAAGCAAAACTAAAACCTGAATTTATGATGAATCAGACAACTTTTTATTGAATAATTCTTTTGAGATATTGCCCACGTTAGAAATAATATTATGTAGTATGTATAAGACTCTGTTTTTTGTATTCATATTTAAAAAACAGAACAAGCGTCTGAAGACAAACTTTTGAATTATTTAGGATTCAATCATTTCCGATTCAAATTCAATTTTAAATTTAAGGAAGAAAGCAGAAAAATTAGGGAAATGTATATAACAAAATAAGGATAACGGTTTAAGGCTTCAAAAATAGTATAAGTTATTTAAATATTAAAATTTGAATTTTTAACTACTTTGCTGAAGAAGGGGTTAATACCAAATTATATAAAATATATAAATAAAAATTTTAATGACCAATAAACACGGCAAATCAGTGATAACTAAAAGCAACTAATGTTTAAATTTTCTTATTTTCCTATATATTCTAAATCGACTTTCCACAAGTAAGTTTTATGCAGCTTGAATTAACCAGAATTTATAACTGTAAGAAAAGCAATAAAAATGTTCATATTCTGGACTTATGCCAGTTTTGCTTAGAATTCTGTATCGAAAGAAATAGCTGAGATTCCTAAAGTAAACGGCATTCTGAAAAAAACCTAATCGTAAAATATATTTATTTTCTTTTTAATCAAGTCTGTGATTTTTATTGACAAGAAAATATAACTTGTGTTTTATTTTATGAACATATTAATTTCAACATTGCCATTTAATAAAAGTTGTCCTATGCAACACGTTAAAAATATAACAATGAAGGGAAAAATTTTCGCATTTATTTTATTTTTATGTTTTTAAAGAATTATAAACAGTAATCAACAAAACAGGAGCAAGGAATTGTTAAACAGAAGTGCAAAAGTGTAAATTGCTTTTAATTATGAAAATTTTATAGAGATACAGAACTTTACAGCTGCGATTCTAAATCTATTAATGATTTTTTTCGAATATTAAAAATATTGAATATTAGAAAAAATAGAATATTAAAAAAATAACTTAATGACACATTCTGAATTCAATCAAATACGTACTGGAATATAAATTTAAAAAAAAAAAACATTTTATTCCTTCTATTGAAAACCATTGTTAATTTCTAAATTGATATATGTATAGAGTTTTAAAAAATTAAAAAAAAAACAAATACCTTTTATGCAAAAAATTTATAAATCCAGAAAATCGAAATTATCGTTTTAATTTCAAATTTCATTCAAAAAATGTTTATACTTTTTTATGTTGAAAAACAAAAATAAATATTCATAAATCCAATCCTAATTTTTTTGCAAAATTATAATATTTTGTTTGTTAAAAACTTTAGATAAGAATGGTCAATTAATTTTAATGTTTACAGAGTTTCTCGCCATATTTTCTTTTTTTCTTCTGGCATATTTTAACCCCTATTCAGCAAGTCAAACAAATTTCTTCCCTAATGTTTAATTAGAATTGTTCATAAACTACACTCATGTCCACAATTAAAGTTACAAAAATATTTTTCAAAGTAATTCTAAATGGCTACCAGTAAAATTTAAACAAATTATATTTTATATATTGTGAAGGACCGGGAACACGAAATTAACCTTTGTTGAAGGAAAAAATGTTGTTTAGCATTAGTTTTTGAGGAACTACTGAAATTAGACCGTTTAGGCATCTGGGATTTTTGCCTGCAATTTTCTGAATATTGCATTAAAACAAAAAATTTAATCTGTTTCCAATGAGAATGAGTTCTCATAATCGTTTAGATGATTTCTTGAGATGGAGAGCCGTTGGCAGGCTTATAGCTGAGCAGTCTCAAGCGGAGGTGGCTTGATGGTTACAAGTGGCATCAAAAGTGGTATTAAGTTGTGAAATCAATTCCAAATCAGTGGTACTGTAACCAGGAAGGTCGGCCAGGGCCGTCACAGAGCAACGACGCCTGCACAGGATCGCTATTTGGCATTAAGAGCATGATGGCATAGGCTGACAACGGCTCCTCAACTTGCTCGTGACCTTGCTGCTGCGTCTGGAATAAGAATTTGCAGACAAACAGTATACAGACGTCTAACAGAGAGGGCCCTTTATGCCCAGCGACCAGCTGAGTGCATCCCTTTGACTGCATCCAACAGAAAAGCTCTGTTGTTGTGGTGCCGAAAACATCAGTCTTGGGCACAGCAAGAATGGGGGCGTGTTCTTTTCAGTGATGAGTCGAGATTTACCATACAGAGTGACACTCGTCGAACCTTCATCTGGAGAGAGTGAGGAGCTCACTATCATCCCTCCTACGTAAAAGAAATCGACAGATTTGGTGACAGAGGAATCCTTGTCTGGGGTGGCATAATGTTGGGCAGTCTTACACCACTGCATGTCTTCGATGCGGGTACTGTCAATGCACATCGCTATAGGGATGAAATCCTTGAAGCCTATGTGAGGTTGTTTCGGGGTGCCTTTGGCCCAGACTTCATGTTTATGGACGATAACACGCGTCCACACAGAGCCCAGATCGTTGATGATTTTCTTGAGGAAGAGGATATTCGATGTATGGACTAGCCCTCGAGGTCTGAGGATCTCACTCCTATTGAACATGTTTGGGATGGTCTCGTAAGAGACATTTGACAGCGTAACCCCCCTCCTAATACCCCCCCAAGAGTTAAAAGCCGCACTTTTGGAAGAATGTGCTTTGTTGCCCCAAGCATTTATTGACACTCTCATAAACAGTATGAAAGCTCGTTGGGAAGCCTGTATAGCAGTGCAAGGTGGTCACACTCCATATTAGACACGCTTTTCACGAGATAAATGCTTTATCTCTGATTCATTTTGTAGCACTTTTTGATATATCCCGTTTCTTAATTCCCAATTAAAATCTTTTCCATGTTGTTATGTGTTTATGTTCTTTCTTCCCTTGTAGTGTACCTCTGTGCCAAATTTCGTGGCAACACAGTGAAGAGTTTTTGATTTTTCGCAGATTTTATGTTTGTGACCTTCATTTTGGACATGAGTGTATTTACAAAGCAATTTATTTAATTTACTCTTTTTACTTTTCATCATTACTAATTATTTGTTTTCATCTTTATTGTTCCCTTCCTTCTTGTATTCCATTTTCTACTCTTCTCAAAATCTGCTTTCACCAATAATTTTTTTAATGTATTTAAAATTTTATTTGCATTCTAAATCGTTTTCATTCGTAATCCAATTCCCTGACTTTCTTTATCGATGCTCTCTTTGTTCAATTTGAACTAATAGAGCACGCAGAATACATTTGATCAAATTCATCAGTCTGAATTACTTGAAGTGAAAATGATCGTCTCTTATATTTTTCAATATCATTCATAATTTCAATATTGATGTCGGAATATTCATAACATTGATTAGGTTCTATTTCATTACGTCATTTCCGCGTCTTACTTTAGGTATTTTATTTGGATGCGAATGGATTGCGCATGGTGGTCCCATTGTTTCCTGCTCTTTTTCTTTTCTGTTTTCTTTAACTACTATGATTTGTTCATCAGTTACGAATTGGCAGTATATTCTGATCTGATGAAATCGGATACAAAGATTTCTGATGTCAGGCAACACTATCTCAGAAAACAATCAGGCAACACTAAGTCAGAAAACAATCAGGCAACACTAAGTCAGAAAACAATCAGGCAACACTAAGTCAGAAAACAATATCTCTGAGAATGTTTAGCAGTTTATGCAGTGTAGAAACAGGGTGTTCCACAAGGTATGTAGCATCTAATATTTACAGATTCGGATAGAAAAGTCAAGCCGAGTATTTTGATGTATAACATGTGGGGTTCCGGAATATAGTGTCATAGTCTAATGACACGAAAAACGTTAATTACGAATCCGGCTGTTTATATTACAAATTATGATGCGTACGACTATTGCACAACTTGGAAGCTTTCCTAGGTGACTATGCAAATTTTTGGCAAGCAATGATAGGAAAAACGTGTTTTCAAATGAATATGTAAATTCCCGCAGCGGCACGTAGAAAACAGGTTGATGAGAATGAATTGCGCGTTACTTGCTAAGAAATTATTGTGTACGTTATTAAGAAATAAATGTGTATTGTAATTGTTGTAGTTCTTATATGTGCAAATATTCGATTGAGCATCGTGTTTTCATGGTGCTGACATATCATGAATTTCAATCACCAGAGACTGTGGTGAAAAAAATTGGGCAATTCGGAACATTTTCACCAAAGACTGATCGGGTTGAATTTCATTACGAAAACAGGCAATGGTATAGAATGACCACCTTACTCTCCGGATCTTAACCCATACGGTGTATCTCACATAGCTCTCAACATTGGAGGACTTGAGAGCAACAATTGAAACCGAGGTCAAGGAAATTAGAACAGAAGTGTTGCAGAGAATAATTGCGAACTTCGATTCCAGACTTCGTCATGTCATTTATTCGAAAGGCCGACTGTTCTATTAAAAGTTCTCAATAAATATTGGTTTTCACTTGGATTTTTTTCCTCATTTCTTGACGTTTTGATAACACAAGTTTCACACATTAATCAGATTATGACGCTATATTAGGTGCCCCCACATGTTATACATCAAAATTCTCTGCTTGACTTGTTCTTTCCGAATCTGTAAATGTTAGACATTGTACATCTTGTGGGACGCCTTGTACCATTCGTCCATCAAAGAAATCGGGCGTAATTTCGGATATCTCTTGCGATTTTTAAACTATTATCATTCTCTTTTTTTGGATAATAAAGAGTCTCTCCTTATATCTTGCATTCTGTCATTACTGTCTCTTTATCACTTGTGGATGACATTTCCAATCATACTTTCCTGCGTAAATATGAATCCTAACCTATAAATCCTAACGATGTTCTTTACCTATTTTCAAGTTTGTACGTTGAAACCTTGGATACTCCATATTGCCTAGGTAATAAATTACTGTATAAGAAATTTAATTTAAGCTAAACATTATCCGTATTAATTAGCTGATCACCAAAGGTGGTTAATATTAATTGAAATACATAATGATTTAAATGCTGAAAACACCGAAGATTTTAATGATACAATAGCATCATGGGACTCGTTTTCATTAGATAAATTTTTCTTTAGTTCAGAGAAACTTGGAAATTTAGTTATGGATCAGGAATTTAATTTAAATTAAGCATAATCCAAATTCCCAATAATTAAGTGATCGACAAAGACAGATAATGTTAAATGAATTATATAATGATTTAAATGTTGGAAAAACTGAAATATTATCCAACCTACTGAAGAGTCTCAACTAATATATTCCAATAAATATTCTAAACACTTTATGTTTTAATATTTTACGAATTTACAATCACATCATCTTATCTTTCTGCCTGAATTTCATGTGTCGTATTAAATATGCCTCTTACTTCCAAAACTGTTAAATAATTTTTTTTAGCATTTTGAAAATTCCAATAAAAATAATGTAACAAGAATTCAACCATTATTTTTGAAACCTCTTTAGATGGCTTAACAAGAAATTCGATCCAAACATTATTACAAAGAACTTGCTAATGACATACTGTTCACATTTGATAGAAAGCAAAAATATGAAGCATTCGATTCCATTTTCATTTTTTTTCGGATTCCATTTTCATTTTTTTCGGAGACATTAACTCAGAATATTCCGGTTTCAACCTATAATCATTCTCTTTTTGCAAGAACCACTTTGGAAGCCATGTAGAACAAAAAGGAAGCTTTGTGATAAAGGCGATAAAAAATAAATAAAAGAATGCAAAAAGAAATTCCTTACTCTAATTTACAAGTTAATGGCCTTTAAACTGGAACCGTAACTTTTAGTTTGTAGCTCTTTGTTATAATTGGAATTTTTAATCTTTTTGTAAAATAAGAATAATGCCACAAAGCATGCGATGAAATGGATGGTAAAAATAGTATTTGTAAGTTTAGTTTTATAATAAATGTTTTATGACTTTGCAATGATTTCTTTCGCATTTTATTTAAGCTTGCAAAGGATAAAATAAAAATTAAAATTCCTCTCTTTTTATTTTCTTTGATATATGTAGTGTAGAGAATAAGTCGAACTCGAGATTTTGAAGAATATCCCCGCTTTAGAGATCCATCAGTTCGAAAAACACATTTTTGGAAAAGGTTCACTTGTGTTATAAAAATAACCAAAAGACACTTTGAGCTAGATGGTTGAAATTTGGTATGCAATCTTAACCAAATGTAGAGATTTTTTTAAAATCTAATTTTGAATAAAACATTTTCGGAGGAAGTTCGTCAGTTCGAATATAAAATAACACGATAGTTGTAAAACAAAAAGAGCTAGATTGATGACATTTTGTAAAAAGATTTAACTTCTATATTGTCATTCTGTATTAACATTCTATATATCACATTTTGAGCCAAATTCTACTAAGGATTGACCATTTGTCGGTTTGTATTTTCAGAAACATGTAAACGCGATAATTCAAAAATGCAATGAATTAAATATATCAAATCTGGTATGAGATTTAGTGACTACAAGTGCAGTGTTGTGTCAAATTTTGTTTCAAATGATTGAGGAAAACATGTCTAAAATATAAATTCGATTTTCGGATACTGTTAACTGCATGCCATGGATTAATCGACAAAACACTCGCCAATAATGATATAATAGATCCAGTAAAAATGCAACGCCAGTGCCATGCAAGGCGTTCTTGGCATGATAATTTTATAAGAGAGTATGCTAGAAATGGGGTGATCACTCCCACTGGTTAAAATCTGTAATCGAATTTCATTTCATTCGTAATTTTTGTAGATTTTGCAAACCTTTTACGTTTAAGCATATTTTGCAGTTAAGTATCTAACTCCTTTTTCCACGTTTCCTCATAACACTATATATGTTTATATAAAACACTAAATTATGCGGTATAGAAAGTATTCCTATTACTTACTGTCAAATGAAAACAGTTAAATGAGGAAATCGCTGTATCGGAGCGTTTTCGGCTGTTTCGTTGAATGTCTTTCAGATGGACTTAATTCTTCATTTCGCTTAGCGAATGAAAGGAACCGCAAAATATTATGACCCACCTTACCACCGGAATTTCCATTCAATTGGTGGAAAGCAGACGTAAAAGAAATAAAAAATAAAATAAAAAAGAAGGTTTAATCGAAAATAGGCTTAGCTTTGCTAGATCGGAATAATTGTATTCATATTTTTCATTCACTCATGCTTTATTCTAATAATGTTAATAAGATTATGTTTGAGTAATTCTTATTTGCTATGTTGTAGTTTCAAGTCATATCACTTATTACTTCTTCGGCCGGCGTCCTGGCATAGGGGTGGTGCGTCTTTCCCGTGACTGGGCGTCCCGGGTTCGAGTCCCGGTTTGGGCATGGTTGTTCTTCCGTTGTTCTATCTGTGAGATATGTGAATGTGCCCTCCTGTTAAAAGGGGTTGTGCAAGCGAATGAGTGTTGCTTGAGTAGCTAAGTCGTACTCTTGGCACTAGTTGGCGCTACTATAAAAACAAGAGACACTCCCCCTCAGACTTAAATCGGATGTCTTCGAATTGCTTGCTTGTCCGTGGCAAGTACCATAAGAAACAACCACAACAATATTACTTCTTCGTGTATGAAGTGTACAAAGAGAAAGTGCAATCGCCAGGAAATTCGAACTGGAGATTTTGACAAATATCTACATTTTAGATCTTCAGGTTACTAGAAATAAAGATTTGAAATTCTGTCCATCAATGAATACCCTTTCGAGTCCAATCGAATACCCTTTTACGCGGCAAGATCCACTCCATAGTAAATCATATTCATAAATGCCAAGACTACAGAATAACTGAGACCAAAATGTCGCTTGTCAAAATCAATTAAATTATTCATTCAAAAGTGCAGTTCTCACAAAGGAAATCAAAACACAGGACCCGGACGGGCGCTATAGATTTCTGGCTCTACAATGTTTGTTTATATGCTTATACCTGTCATACAGATGTTCACAATATAATGTATCAATTATTTTTACTTTTCAGTTAGTAATCTCATTTCCCTGTAAGTTCAACCCATGGTCACCATTTGTTTAAGTATTTTTGTCCCCTCCATTCAGTTATTGCTTCACCAAATATTGAATACAATCGTGTAGGATTTGACACCGATTGGATTCTCTCTGGAAATTCCTGGATGGTCTGTCGTCTCTTTCTTTCTTTTAATAATTTTTCTTTCTTTTTTTCTCTTCCTTCCATCTTGTGCTTCCCAACTGGTTAGATAACTTAGTGTTATAGGCACCGGGGCACAGGATGGCGTTATATTATGCCCATCAATGCACATTATAATCCAAAAATACTTTAACTAGGCAGATTAAATTTATTATGCAATTTTTGCACAAAATTTCTAGACTTCTACAAATTTATAACGAAATCCATTCAAAGGAAGTCTATCTCTGTCTAAATATTAATTAATACGATAGCTGCAAAATGAAAAGAACTAGATTGATAAAAAATTAGTGCGCAGATTTAATGTCTGAATTGTGGATATCGATGAAATTAGGAACCAAATACGTCAAAGGTTTGGTTGTCTCTGCATTTTCACAAGCATATAAAGGCCGTAACACAGAAACGCAATATTTATGATATTTGGCGATACATTTCCACCAATATATGATATTTGGTACATAATTTTGTAATTACAGTTACATATCTGTATTAAATTTTGGTTTCAATTAATAGGAAAAAAAATAAATTCGAAATACGCATTCAGTGTTCTAGTGCTTGAGTAATAACCGCTTTCTAGCGATTAATTGCTAAAAACTGCAAGCTAATAGACTATTTCTTAATTATTGTCCGTCAGTGACATGTGGGTAACAATATATATGTATATTTATTAGAGAGCATTCACAATTGATTTTATATTTCAAAAGACAAAAAGAAATGAATTACTATAAACAATAAACGGTGTTTCAAAGAAATATTAAAAATTACCACTTCAAATGTTTTTACATTATCCACATTTTATCGGGCTATTAAAAAATGAAATACATCTGATCTCCATATAAAAATATCCACGGTTTTCCTCCGCTAAAACGACGTACCATCTTTTCTCCACCCCTTTCCAAGTATGAACATTTGAATTCCTCGAATTGTTCCAAAAAGAGTAATGATGAGTGATAAGGCCATTTTTAAAGAAAAGGACCAATTCCTTTTCTGAGAAGGGATGCATTTTCTGGAACATATATTTTGTCGAGTTTGGTCGAAGATACATTAAAGAAGATTTAAAGAAGTTGCAGCAGAATCGAGTGATTAATAGAAATGGAGGTTCCTTGAATTAGAAAACGATTCGTTGCTTTTGTTTCGAAAGCGTTGCAGTTCAAGGAGACTCTGAGTTATGTGCTAAATAGATTTCCGGAAGATACATTTTTCATCTAAAATGCAGGAGAATAGAATATTTCAATTTTTATTTAAAAATCTGAGTTATGAAAAAAAATTCCTTTTATGTTATTATTTTTATGTGAGGTTGTACGAGAAAGTTAATGCTAGAACATTTTTTCACTCTAATTGTATTAAAGCTTACAAAAAATTTGTAAAAAAAGGGGGAAATGCAACATAAAGATGCATGACAAAACAAAGTAGAAACAAAAAACAACAAATTCATTCTCTTTCAAGAAATATCTCTTTCAGATACTTTTTCACAATGAATTCAAGTGAATTTCTGAAAATAAGCGAGCGAGTACACAATTATTTTATTGAATTACAGCCTCTCCTTTGATGATATGCTCTTTTCTTATCAGCTCAAATGGATATTAGGATAGCTTTTAACTCAAGCCTCCTTCTCCAAAAAGAATTCTTAAATGGATATCAAAGAAATTCTGTTTACAGTTTTATTTGGTTAATTTGATTTGATTTGCTTACAGTATCAGATTTCTTTTACAATGTTTTTATTTTTGCTAGAAATTGTTACAGAAAGTATTGATTTATTGTGAGAGACAACTTTATTATATGTTGAGTTTTATTCACTTGAAAAATGGAACATCTTAGTAATTACTCTAAGATGTATTCTAATTGATAAAATAAATATTCAAATCTTTAATGTACAAGTAATTTTAAAATTTTACTAAGAATTGCTTCTTACAAAAATAAATAAGGCAGAAAATTGAAATTAATTCATAAATATTAAATACCAACTGTCATTTTGAAATGGCATTAGATGGGCTTGCAAAGCAAAGAAGGGTTAATATTCATTTTCATATCTAGAAGATATGCTTGCCTAAATACGGATGAATATGTTATGCTGATCACCTATTAAAAATCCAACAAATCTCATTAAAAGTTATTTGAATTTGTATCACCCTTCATTGCACAATTCTCTCTTTTGTTAATTTATGTTTCCTTCAGTGGGTTCTACTCTATAATAATGATTTCAAATGTTCAAAACTCGTTGCCAAAATAGAATGGAAACAAATAGTGATCCATTAACCGAAAGTGAAGTTGCCAAATATAAAATAAAAAAACTGCTGAAAGAAAATATTAGTATTAACTTCTAATTTATCTTTAAATGAGAATATAATGAATCAACATAAATATAAAATAATTAAAATTTCAGACCTTAAATCTTTGATCTTTGCTAAAATCCAACTAAAAATCTAAATATATTGAGAATTTTACGTAGCCTTATTTGAATTTTATTTATGTTTAGCTTTATTCAAAAGTAGAAAAATCCATTAATTTATATGTTAAAATAAACCTGACGATTCTCTTGATGACAAAATAAAAGTGGGAATTTGCTCTTCTGTAGTGAATCAAACAAAATAGGCGGGATATATTTTTAACTCCGTCCAGAGATACAGACGGTGATGAGACCGGTTATAAAATCATACATGTTGAAATTTTTTGCATAACCTACGATATTATCACTTTAGCGATACTTCACGAACTATATTTTTTTACTTTAACTAACAGAGATTAATTGTCCTTAAGGTAGTATAAAATTTGGGAGATATTATGTGTCTGGTAAACCTCGTTGAGAAAGTTTGATAAACATAGCTAATCATCTATTTACCTTCAGTTTAACAAGTCTTAATTTATTTCTAAATGTAATAACTTTATTCATAATGTTTTGTTATTAAATAGCAGAAGTAAATTTAGTTTTTTCCCCACGTTTGTTTTATTTCGATATGAATAATATTTATTATATATGCAAAGTATGCAAAAGTAAATACTATAAGCATCAAAAATTTTGAACTCGAAATTTTGAAAAATCTCTCAGTTTTTAGACCTTTTGGAAATCAAAAAAACAGTTTTTTTACAATAAGGTCTGGCTGTTAGTAAAAATGATATCTCAAAAAATCTTTTTGCTGGATGATTGAAATTTGATACACCAAATTTGTAGATTTCTATCATATTATAAGATGTCCGCATACGTCCGTAGGGACCATCTTTGAATGATTGATTTAAATAATTTGAGTGCAACTCTCTTTATTTAAAATATTAGTGTCTTAAGAATATTTTGTTAAATGTGATTCCCATGTCAGAGAATTTGTGTAAAAGTTTAAAATTCATAATCCATCAGAACAATTATTTACTCAAGTAGTATAAAATAAAATTACTACTTCCTTTAGATCATTTTGTTAGCAGATGTATGTCTATTACTAAGGATTTACAAAATAACTGTTTGTTCATGATTGGAGTGGATACCCTGCATATACGAAACCATGTTTACCTCAAATAAATTAAATTTATTGAATTAATAATATGGATATTGTAAAGAGTCCTAGAAAATTTTTTCTTGCATTTTTTTTTATACAGAAAATAATTATGTTTCTACTTATTTTCTTTCATGCAGACACATGCTGCAAATTACACTTTTATAAATTTAATGTCCTATGAAAGTTAGCTTATTTTTTAATTTGAGCTTCTATCAGTGTTTGATGTCAACACGTTGATAAAAAAAGAACTCATTTTTTCCCCATGCACGAGTAACGTGTTCCTGCAAGTTAATTTTATTTTTATTTTGGAGGAAATAAATTGTTGGAAAATATGGTTAAAATATTTTTTTTTTTAATTCATCAAAGACAGAAACTTACTTTACAGATTAAATACATTTGCATCATAGAAAAAATATTTTTTTTGAACTTAAAGATGAGCCAACGTTCTGGCCTAGAGGTAGCGCGTCTTCCCCCCCGATCTGGCTTTCAGGCATGATCGGGCATGTTGCTCTTTACCCTATTTCTATCTGTGAGGTGTCTGACGGAGCCCCCCCCCCCCCCGTAAAAAGGTTGTAGTGCAAGCGAGTGTGTGAATGTGATCTTCATATGAGCTAGAAGTCAGACTTCTGACGTCAGGTGCTCAGAAGCCTTTTACCCTCAGAAGATACTATACAAACTCGGCTTAAATCGCTGACCTGGTCAGCGGCTTGTCTGTGACAAGTGTCATAAGTAACAACAGCAACAACTTAAAGATGATCTAAAATCTTTTTTTTTTTTGTGCTGTAATATTTGCGGAAATTATCGTGGTAAGAAGCAACAAATTCACTTAATATTTAGTTAATAAAAGTTTCAATTAAAGCATTAAAAAAATTGAGCCCTTCTGAATTGAAGCACATTTCCACCCTTCATAGTAAGTATGTTCCACGTATGGAAACTCTAGATCAAATAGACTATATTTACCTAAATATAAATAAATGCAACGAGGTCTACATCAAAATTTACATTTCTTAATTTTTTCAGCATTACATTTGTTAACTAATATATATATATAAAATATAATTCGTTACATCATTCCGAACAATTTTCCAAATGAAAGTATATGTCTATTTCTAATGGTTTAGAAATTAGCTCTTGGGACACGATTAGAGTTTATACCCTCTACACACATACCAAACTTTAGTCTATATAAAATTAAAATAAAAATACAAGGTGGCAACTAGAAGCCCATATTTTAAGCGATTTCTTTCAGTTTCTCGACAACATTTATTTATTTTAAAGCTAATTAATAGAATATATCCTTTTTCTAAATTCCCGGGGAACATTTAATTTAATACTCCTTGGGAAAAACTTTATACCACATAAAGACTATTTGTTTTCAAGGATTCTTAAAATTACTTTGGGAAAACTGCAAAGTAAAATAGATTCCTTAACTTTATAACAGAGTAAATGGAAAGAATGCTTCAGCTTAATGAAAGATAAAATAAATTGTTTTACAGATAGATACGAGACAATTATTCGTAAGAAAACAATTTGTCAGCGGCTAACCTAAGAATTCGGGATCTATCACTTTCAGACGATCTTACTCGGGCAAGAAACGATGTGAAGTGAGGAAGGGGAACGCTTTCCCGAAATTTTTAATCAGCCGAATTTTTATTTCAGCTATTCATTTCCTTTGTTGATTTCCATTTTCTTTTTCCAATTGCAGTATGGGTTATGATTTTAAAAGAACTTACTGTTGTCATACAAGAGATTATTCCTAAAATCTACCTAGCAAAGAATTGTGATAACTTCTTTCATTAACCTCTGTCTGAGTATTCTTTCTTTTGCACGGGTTAAGTTTAAATTTTGGTAAATCGGAAACTGACATGAAAGATTGCAATGATCCTCTACTATAAATATTGTTTGTATTTTGTACAGGTATTCATAAATTTCATCTTCAAATTTTGTTTAAATATTAGTATCCTTGTAGTATTTGTTCTACTTCTGCAACGTAATTGCCCTATTTTTGTTTGCTTTTAAAACTATGTTTCCCAAGGATTACCTGAATGGAGATTCCATAAAGCTAGGTTGTATGATTTGAGTTTTGAAAGCAATACATCATGGACTTAAAATAGCTTTATTTTAACAATTATATATATGTATAAATATGATTTATCTGATTTAAACTTAATTAATTAAACAATTTTTAACTTCATTTAGCCCAGATAAACTCCATTCTGAAATGCACTCTTATTTCCTGATAAAATTCTATTTTTTTATTTAATTAATGCAACAGAAGCTCTGTAAAATTGCTGAGATCGACAAGTTCCCACACTCAGATTGTCGAGATAAACAATTGTCCAGCCAAGTATATTCAAATCAAAAGTATATTCCTATCAAAAGTATAATAAGTAACCAAGTATATTCCTATCAAAAGTATAATAAGTAACCAAGTATATTCCTATCAAAATTTCACAGTATATATTCATTAGATTTTTCTCTTTCCGCTCTTGTGTCGTTCTGTGTTGATGTGCTTGTCACTTCTGCTTATACATAAATTATGCCTCCTGGGATGGAAAAATACGAAGTTTAAAATTCGAAATTATATTCTATGTCTTCGGCCAAGAAACTGCTTCAAAATTATATGTTTACATTTTAGATTTATGTACAATAGGGCGCGAGCGAGCAGGTGTCCTCACAACGCGACACAAGAGCAGAACAAGCATAAAAAGGAAGGAAACATTTTCCCCGAGTCTTATATACCATGAGATTCTGATGGGGATTTCTCTACACGTGTCAATCCAGGTAAGGGAATTATAGGGATCTTTTAAAAGAATGTGGTTGGCTTGACAATTGCTTAGCCCTTCACTCTGAGTGTGGGAACTTGTCGATCTCAGCAATTTTACGGAGCTTTTGTTGCATTAATTAAATAAAAAAAAGTGGAATTGGATCAGGAAATAAGAGAACATGTTAGAATGAAGTTAATATGGACTAAATTAAGCTAAAAATTAGGAAATTAAATAAGTTTAAATTAGATTTAAAAATATTATTACGTAAAGGGTACCTCAAAAACCTTGACCGCGGCTTTTATTCTTTAAATATTGATCATAGACATATACTGTAAACAACAAAGTTGCGTAAAAAAAGGTATAAAATGCTATGAAATCGATTAAAATTTTCAGGGATTAAACTTCAAAAAATGCAAAATTTAAATTTTTATACGAACCCCGTACAAAAAATTTCCAATGAGTAAAATGTGCCGGATCTTCTATTAAGGTCATGTACACAATTTCAGCAATTTATTACAAAAAGTCTCAAAGATATGAAACTACATAAATGCTGACATAAACCACTTTTCGATTACTGGATACGAGTTCGCAAAGAGAAAAAAATCATGTCGGATGTTCGTGTTTTAGGGGTCCTACACAAATTAACAAAGAAAATAATAATTGAATAAATAAATAATAATTTTATTATTTATTTGTTCAAAAGCATTAAAAATTTGTAGAAATAATAACTAAAAGGAAATATTATCTAAAGGGAAGATTACATAAGGAAAGATTACTTAAAGGAAAGATTACATAAGTTTTTTTACAAGTTCATTGACTGTGCTGTTTTTAAGTTATATTCTGTAATTCATGACATAAAATTTTAAAGTATTTTTCAGAAGGCATAGATTTTAAAATTTGTATTTAAAACTAAAGATATGACGCATATTTTATTTTCTTATGATGCATTACTGCGTCGCATCATCTGTGCTGGAGTTGTAAACATCTGTATTTTAATTTGACCCTTCACCAACTTTGTTTTAACATATCTTTGAGAGTTTTCATGATAAAGCTCTGAAATTTTGTATATGACCTTATTAAAGGATAGGGCACATTTTGCTAACTGGAAATTTTTTTACGGGCTCCGTATAAAAATTTAAATTTTGTATTTTTTTAAGTTTAATCCCCTGAAAATTTTAATCGATTTCATAACATTTTGCACCTTTTTTTACGAAACTTTGTAATTTACAGTATATGTCTACGATCAATATTTAAGGAATAAAAGCCACGGTCAAGGTTTGTGAGACACCCTGTATATATATGTGTGTGTGTGTGAGAGAGAAAGAGCGATGACAAATCCGCATATATACAAATGTATAGTTGTTTTACGGATATTTACATAAGACCAAAAGATAAACAAGGCTACAAAGCTGAAAACTCGGATTTGATTAAAAAACTCGAGACAAAGCCAGAGAAAAACTCGAAGTGAACAAGATTTCATATGTTTTTGCTAAAAACAACATCAAGTTAAGACTTTGTCTCATATTTTCATAGTTGCATAACCTTTACTTATTAACATGTGGAATAATAGAATTGAGCAAGTAACTGTATACTGATGTATTCAGAGTAATCAATTTTAAATAATCATTGATATCTCTCAAGCATATTTTAATGAATACAAAGTTTATAATCTCGTTATATGAAATATAGTAAGAGAAAGTATGCCCATTTGTTGACACGATAATTAAAAAATGATTTTAGATAGACGAAGGAAACTTCGTATATAGACTTTACACAACATTTGTCGATTTCTGAGAAATTTTAAACTAAATCCATAAGCCAGTTTATCTGTCTGGCTGCCCGAATATAAGGGAACTCAATAATTACAAAACATACAGATATAGATAAAAAAAAATTGACCCATCTAAATTGCATCTAAAACCTAGATTCTTATCAAATTTTGAACCAAATTTGTCCAAGGCTTGTCTATCTGTCTATCGATTCTTTCGCACGCTTATAAACGCAATAAATCAAAAACTCAATAAATTTACCCTTTTAAAAGGGAATTTCTTTCTAGTCATGGTATCTTAAAATATTTTTAGGATTGAGACTGACTTAAGAAAAGTGATTCATTTAGCTTATTAGATTAATTTAATTTGATTAATTCATTAATTTGGTAAATTCATAATTAAATAACAAATCAAGACAATGCAATTTTGTGTGAGAGCCTATAAGTCTTCGGATAAGTCTATCAATAAAACATAAGCATTCAAGCTTATGTTTTATTGATAGACTTATCCGAACTTATACCAACCTACATAATTTCATAAAAAAGATTGATGGATTTGGTGAGAAGCATACTTCCCATGGTCTTAGAGAGGGCTAAATAAATGAAATTTGGTGCATGATCATCAGCTTCAATCGTAGCTCTATGTCAAATTTTGTTTTCTATCGGTTAGAAAAACACGTTTAAAATACAGATGGATACAGTTTGGATACTATTAGCTTCATTCGAGGATTAATCACCAAAGATCAACTTATAGATTCAGAAAAATTGTTAAATTTATCACGAAGCGTTTAAATTTTGTAACTATTGTTGGCCATTAGTGATCAAAGCACTCGCACCCTTATACAAGGTGCGAGTGCTTTGCTCACTAATGGCCAACTAATTAATGGTCACTAATGACCTTTGCTCACTAAAATTTTATTCTGGGAGAGAATATATGAAAAGTTTATAGTGTAACACCATCTGCTGTTCACGTGTTTGGAATCACATGTTCGGTCAATTCGCTCCTACTCCTCTGTTTCTATGGGCCTCGGTGGACTGGTCGTAAGGTCTCGGCTTCCGAACCGAGGGTTTCAGGTTCGAGACTTGACTCCGCCAAAGAACCGTCATGTAAGCGGGTCTGGCGTACGCTAAATCCGCCGAGGTCAAACGTCCTACCGCTGGTGTGGTGTTAAAATTTGGAGAGGGGATGACCAGCTCAGGTGTCGTCCTCGTCATCTGACCACAGTTCGAAATTACGAGGTCTGCCCCAAAATAGCCCTAGTGTTGCTTTAAAACGGGATGTTAATATAACTAAAGCTAAATCCTCTGTTTTTATCTTGTCAAGATTGACATAAAAATTTCAGTAATGAATTGATTTTAAGGGGAGGGGGGATAGAAGAATAGCAAATAAAAATGGAACTACAAAGGAAATGATGAAAAAAAAAGGGAAAACATTGTCAATTTTTTTTCTTGTTCAATTTTTCACAAAATAAAGAAATACTTCTTTGCAATTGATATTTGTATATGTTCGCATAGCTCCAGGGTGAGTAAAGCGCTAAGTTCTCAAAAAAATTCCGGTTCAGCAGAATGCTTTCCAGGCAATCTTCCTGAATCTCATTTTTTTTTTTTTTATCACAACACGTCCTGCTTATGTTCATCCACTCACCTTCTTTTATTCCTTATTTTATTATTTTTGGTAAAAGGAAAAGTGCGGAGTTCCTCATTTTTTTCATGGCCTGCTGGTTTTGCTTAGGACAGATTTGCTTTCGGAGAGCTAGAAATGCTGATTCAGCTTATTTTATTCTTCCAGATGATAATCTGATATCAGAATCTTTGAGCAAGTAGATTTAGAAAATTACGTTACGCATAACGCTCACTCTAATCGTTAGTCAATAGGTAAGTGTTTGAAATACGTATACAATTATATTTGGTAAAAGTTTTAAATTAAAAGTAGAATTTTCCATTGAGATTTTTGAAACGCTTGTAATTTACGAAACATATTTTATTATTTAGTATTTTAAGTTTATTTCGTAAAATAATCATGGTATGCTAAAATTCAATTTTAGAAATATTGTTTTTAACTAATAATACTGATTGAGTAATATAATATTAACATTAAAACCTTTTTCTTTACTGAAAAACTAAATTAGGAAACATTTATTAATTTTTTAAAAAAATGAAATTTTTGGTCTAAATGAAAAAAGTTCAGTATTATTTTATTTTTAAAAATCTCACCTGAATTATGTAAAAGAAAAATAAGTGGTTTGTATTCAATAAAAAAAACCCTGAAAAATAGATCACTTTTTGATGTTAACAATATAATAAAAATAAATATTGTAATAAAAAGTGCGATTTCATTCAAATAAAAAATAGCTATTATATAAAATACAATTAGAATACACAGTTTAAAATACTCGAATAAAAAAATCATTTTATAATATTTGCAGGAAGTAACTTCCATTGGCTGCAATACAAGATCGAGGGGGTCTAATGGTAAGAAATCGGTTTGGGGGCTAGATGAATGTTAATTCCAATCTTGATTGAAGATACATTATTGTGCGATTCTGTCCCCCATCAAACCGTTTTTGGTGATCCAAAACTACTCCGTTGGTGTTGTGTGGAAATTTGGGGAAAGGGTGCCATCTGGTGTGTTGTACTTATCATATGATAGGGTATTTACATTATGATATTTGTCCCAAAATAGCACTAATGTGGCTCCGAAAGGACGTTAATATAACTAAATTCAGCTAAAATTTAAAAATACATACGCAAAATTTAATATTCTTGATGATTAACTAAAATTTTTGTTGTAAGAGAGGAACATGTTAGGAGAATTTGATTGATTAAACTTTTTCTATTTTGTTTGTTTAGATTAGAGTAGTTAGATTAACATGGATCTAACTATAATCGATCTATTAGAGTAGTTAAATTAGCATAGATTATTTTAACTACAAAAGAAATAGTAGAGCTATTTTCAAACTATCGTAATTTTAATCCCACTCAGAGAACGAGGATGACATCTCAGCTAGTATCTTTCACCAAGGGTCCACACTGTAATAGCGGGAAAGCATTTGACACCAATGTATTTATAATCCTCCGGATCCACTCACATTACGGCAATACAGTGGAACCGAGTCTTGAAACTGTGGCCTTTCGGATCCGATTTCGCGATCTTATTATCATGTCACCGGGGTCCACGCTTTCTCTTATCGTAGATTCTTTAGTGCAGTTTGTTTTTCTTTAAGTTGTGGAATTCTGCTGATAAAATTATACAAATTAAGAAATTCACAATAAAATTCAAATTAAGTTTCACAATCAATGTTTATTTATTTTTTTAGTATATTTCTGTGCATAGTGTAGAAAATAGAGAAAAAAAAGATGAAAACTGATAAATGATTTTATTTTGGTAGGTATGAAAATTCGTAAATTTTCTATTTAAGTTTCTTCTGAATCAATCACTTGACAAAACTGATAAATTAATCTTTCAATAAGTAATTGTAATTTTGCTAAGTTGGTACAAAAATTAGAAAAAAGCATGCATTTTTAGAAAATTTTTAAACTTTTCATATAAAGCTTAACTATACATGGATGTTGTTGTTATATGTGTTACAGGTCGCATGTAACTTGGCAACTAATTAGCATTTAATGATATCATCTCGATATTATCTGGCATTCAAAGTATCAACCATTATTTTAAAGACTGTGTAAATACCATGCGCACACAGAGGGACACCACTCTTTTTGTGTCAGTCGCATCCTTTTCTGGAATTCACGGCTGATAAGGAACCTCAAATTCTCCCTTCTCTAGATTACGTGAGAATGTCAGGTTAGGATGTTTGAATGCTTAACTATGATCAAATAAAGACTTGTCATCTGTTTGTTTGTTTTTTCAGATTTTTGACTATTGTAGTGGATTGGATTTTGTATTTAGTTTTCACTTTTGCTTTTTTTTGATTGGCTATCTTAAGCGCGTTTATCAAAATATGAGTGTTTCTTTTCACTTGCTATACAACATGTTTCTTATGGTGGATTCACACGAAGCCAACTATTGCGCTCAATAGAAGATCACATCTACTTCAGGAAAATCACGTGACTGCAACAGGACAATGGCAAACTATTAGCCATTGTCCCATCGACGTTGTCTCAACTGTTCACACGGAGACAATACAGGGACAGTAGCAGAGAGACAACAATTGCGCGCAACTGTTAGCCTCGTGTGAACCCACCTTTAAGCAACTTTCATATGAAGTCAACTATTGCAGGCAATAGAAGAGCACACCTACCTTTTAAGATCACGTGATCACAAAAGGATAGTGGCAAATAGCTGTTTTATCGGGAAACTACTATCTTCCATTGTACCATTGGGGTCATGTGATCTTCCTGAGGTAGGCGTATCTTTCTTGCGTGCAATAGTTGACTCATGTGAGCTGCAACGCTTATAATATGAACATAACGAGTATTTTGATGAAAAAAAAAGTGGAGTAAAGAATTGCAATAACTCTTTTAAATTATTCCACAACGTAAATCGTCGTCTTTTCTTGCAAAGAATGTCGATTTTTATGGGGTATATATAGAAAAAAAAACTTGATTTGGAACGACAATTCTCAAGAGAGAAAACAGAATTTCTTGGGAAAAAAATCTCGAAAGAAGAAAATAAACTATATCTTGGATTTTTGACTAACGTATTGAGATAGCGATATTCATTCTTGCTACTAAGGTAAATGCAAGTTTATTGCGATCCAGTAGGATTCGACTAAAGATTTTAACTTTGCAGTATCAGAACAATGGAACCGAGGCGACAGAAGTTTTCCACGTAGAAAAAATAAATACTGGATTGCGGACTACGTTGTTTATCTAATTGCAGTCACATTATGCAGACTTTGACATTTGGAATTGTGAAGAAATTTGGTTTTTACGATAATAATGCAATTGCTGTTGATGGCTGTATGTCAGTTCTGTTTTGATTATTAGAACAAACACTTTTTTTATTCAAATGAGAGTATTACATACGAGAGGATTAAGACACTGGTCTATCCGAATGCACTGAAAGTATTGGAATGCACAGAATTTCTCCAAGGATATTTCTGTCTTAACAAAATCGAAACGACTGAGGAATTCATTCCCTCTTTTTGGTTTCTGTTTTTTCTCCCCACTGTTGGCAATTCTATGGAAAACTGTAGCTGGAGGTATCAACAAGGGTAAGTTCTTTTTCATATTTTTATTCTATAGTATTTTATTTTGCAATAAATTCTGATTTGTTTTATCTTGAACTTCAGTTTAGACTTTTGGAACAAAGAGAATTAACTGCAAAATACTTTTAAGGCAGTTTGCTAGTTTATAAATATTTCTGTCTTAAAGATTTTCATAGAAATGTTTATCTAAATTGTCTCTAATTGCCAAATATACTTTGGTTATTGTCACCAATTAATTATGATAGTGGTTCTTATTCAAAGCCGAGTTTTCTTTGCATTTGGGCAAAACAAGCTGGTATTGATCAAAAAATCTAATAAGAATAGTGGTTGAAATATACTTAATCTAGGAATGGTAAAAGTGTGAGTATTTTATAAGTGAATATTGACAAATTTTATTGCATGATTTTCTGTATGAAGTAGAAATATGTTTGACATAGGTAGCTAAAGGAATTGAAAATCATTAAGACTATTCAATGAAATAGATTGCGATGCCGCAAGTATATGGATATCTTATTTGTGTAATGACTATTAATCGAGTGTAATGGAACAACAAATGAGCTACTAACTCTTTACATAAAACAATGAACATTATTTAAGAAGTTATTTCCGTTCAATTCAAATATTAAATAAATAGCAATTAAATTTATATTATAGGATGGAAAGTTTATTGGAATAAAAATATGAGTCAGTTTTATTTCAAAAAAATAAATAAATAGCAGCCATAATTTTATAAAAGAATGCTTGTTTATGATGACGATATAGCTAATGTTTGACAACGTAATCTAAAACTCTCTGCGCTTTTGCGCAAGCTTTAGGATGGGTTTAATTCTACAAAATAGGTTTAAGAGGAAAGATGAAAGGATATGTTTACACTTAACAATAAAGTAAATTCGGAGTACTCGCTGATTTGAGACGTGAACATTGCAGATAATTAGTAATACTGACGGGAAAAGGTACTAATGCACAGCAACAAATTTCAGAGCAATTTTTATTTATGTAAGGTGCATAAACATTAAATTATGAAGAATAAATAAAAAATTCTGTTCTCTAAAATTTGGTAATTAAATTTTGTTTAATCTTTCTATTATAAAAAAAATTCTTATTTTTTTTTATATGTTATTGAATTTTTTGACAATATTTTAAGATTAACAACAATGGCTAATCGAAAGTTTATTCTGTTTCAAACATTTTGTTTTCATTGAAGAAACCTCAGTAATTATGGAAAGTCTTAAAAATATTATAAATATTATTTTTAATATGATATTTTATATAGTTTGACATTTAAAAATATTATTATTAATAATTTTTCTATTTAAGAATATTTTATTTTGAAATATATTATACGAAATAAATATAAACATTTTCTTCGTACCACACCAGAAACCTTTTTGCCATTTGAACTAGCCAAATCAATACGCAATTTTGAGTTCATATGAAATGCGTTCAGAAATGGCACAACACTCACATGCACATGGAAAAAAAAAATGAACTAAAAAGTATCTTATTGGGGGAATTGAAGGTCAAAGGTGAATTCCGGAAATGCGCCCATCCTTCCGCGTCTTAACCCTTAATGAGATAGAATCGTTGAAAAGTGGTCGTACTAAAACGAACTGTATATGTGAATTTATTTTGTAAATTTGTGCTGTTTTAGATCTTGCCCAACTCCATTAAACATACCAGTTTACTCTATTATTCTTATTTCCATTTGTTTCGTTTCTGCAGTAGGGCCGCGGTGGCCCGGTGGTAAGGTCTCGGCTTCGGAACCGGAGGGTTTCAGGTTCGTGACCCGATTCCACCGAAGAACCGTCGTGTAAGGGGGTCAGTTGCACGTTAAATCCGTCATGCCAAACGTCCTCCCGTTGGTGTGGTGTAGTGTGGAGAGGGGGGTGCCAGCTCAGGTGTCGTCCTCGTCATCTGACCGTGGTTCAAAATTACGAGGTCCGTCCCAAAATAGCCCTAGTGTTGCTTCAAACGGGACGTTAATATAACCAAACCAAACCAAATTCGTTTCTGCAGTGATGAAATGTGTGATGTGCATACTAACAATTATTCTAAATGCAAAACTTTTCTGTAATTTAAATCTTACTTAAATGTGCTTGATTAGTAAAATAGAATTCTGTGTAAATGATAGCTGGATCATAGTAGTGTGAGGAACTAACCTTTATAGAGTATTCAGTTAATTAAGACGTCTTAAATGCAACTCATCTTTTGATTACCTTCTAATTATCTCACAACTAAAATTTAAAATTCTGCTTTAACAGAAGATTTTATATCAAATGCATCGTGATATTTTATTAATTGAAGCTGATAAGACCGGACTTATTAATTCAGCTTCCTATTATAATTTAGTATCTTCACAACAGTGTGAGGCAGTTAAAATATTGGACAACATCGTAAATATATCTTAATAATATTCTTAATTAAGATAGTTGACAGAAAATGTATGGTAATTTTTTTTAAATCTGTATTTTGGTATTTTTAAATTTGTGCTTTCACTCGTACCATTTACGAAGAATCTGTTACACAGAGTTATTATGAGTTGGATCGTACCATTTACGATCCAACTCATTAATATTCTATGTGGTAATTAATAACTGAAAGAAAAGCGTTGCCTATCTGGACAAATAAATGATAATTTTAGTAGTATTTAAGTTGTATCAAAATAATTTGTTATTCCTTTTTAAAGTTTAACAAAATTCGTGTTAAGTTTTAATAATGTGGTAAGAGGGAAAATAAATAATTCTTATTTATATATTTTTAGTTACTTTATTTCGATTCAAAATAGTCAGAAATGTTTAAGACAGCAAAAATCCCATCATGGTAATACATGCAAAATAAAAGTAAGATAAAACACAAATAGAACTGAAGAAGGATAATGTAAGAAGAGAAGAGAATGATATTTTCAAATCAGACTTCCTTAATCTCATTAAAAAGTAACCAAAGGAAATAGTATCTCCGAAATTTTCTCATAATCCTGTCATAAATGTACATACGTGTCGTTAACCGTAAGACATTGGCGAACAAATGTTCCAATTAAATCCAAATTTTGAAATGGAACTGTAATTGTAGTCACAAGTTCACATACCGATCTTGTTTATAAGATTTCGAAGGGCAGACAGATAGACTATAATCACTTGACTAATTTGATTCTAAATTTTCGTACCTATTTTTATCCATCGAATTCTCTTCATTTAGTAATGACTTGGATATTTGGACAAACAGATTTGCTTTAAATGGATTTCACTCAAAATTAAATTGAAATTTACGGATTTGAAGTAAATATTATTATATATGGGGTAGAGACCAAAATTCATCCGTCTAACTCAAAGCATTTTTGAGTTATCATATTTATAGAAAAACAGATGGACAGACATAATTCCAAAAATGCGTTTTTGGACTCAGAGATCTGAAATATAGAAATGAGTCAAAATCTCGAACTCGAAGTGCTTGACGATTACAATATTTTCTATTTGAATACGTTGCATGCGGTACAGCAAAAAATGTGTTTAAATTAATGTCTATTTTTTAATCTAGCATTTTTAATTCAGAATAAAAATATTATAGATTCTTGAAATCTATTTCTTTTTAATTCAAAACCATTTGGAGCCACTTGCAGGAAGGAATATTTAATTAAATAAATCCGTTTAGAGGTAATTAAATATTGATACTATTCATCCTTTGTGACTTTAATATTGTCGCAAAAGTATGTGATACTCACTTTCATGTTGTTGTAAAAGTCGGTCCATCATATAAGCGGCATAATCTTAAAGAATATCACATGATACGTTACATGGCCATCGAATCAATGGGTAGATTCGATTTGCCTTGGTGAATTTGCAAACTGTAAAGGCTAATACATAGTATATTGTCATCGAGAACATACAAATGTGCTAAAGTGTAAAAATCTAGCGCATCAGAGGGAAGTGAAAAATTAATACTAATTTTCCATATTCACGGATATGAAAAATTCAGTCCAAATAAAAGTTTCTGGAAAGGAAAATCACTTAAATGGATCCCCCCCCCCTCCAGAAAAAAAAGTTTGTTTCAACAACTGACCTCTCCATCAGTTAGCAATTCTCGGAGTGTTTCCAATTATTTCACAGATCACATTCATTTCCTCTCCTATCTGTTTATCATTCATGCAAAAGGGAAGATTTATTTTATCACCACCATATGTATTACTTCGAGAAAAATTTCAGTAATTGTTTCCGGATAAGAATCATAATGATTTTGCAATTTTTATTTACTGGAAGTGGATTTTGGACCATCATACATGGATTTATTTTGATAAGTTTTATTTGCGTCACTTTACGTTAAGGAGTACGTTCATTCCTTTTAACCAATTTTATACTAAAAAAAATTGTCACTCAACCTAGAATTGCAGATAAGTATTTTCAACACCATGGGATATGACTTTTCCACCTCATTTTATATTATACATCTCCACAATATGTAGTATATAAAGAAATGAAAATCTAAAAAATCATTTCACATTCTATATAGTGATAAATACACTGACATCCGTCAATTCAAGTTAACAACATTCAATTACTTCAAAAATTAGCGAGAGCAATCTTTCCGAAACTTTCTTGCATACTCTCTATTAACCCTTTACACTCGGATGGTGCCTCTCACTCACCATTCAAGAAAGTGCATCATTTTGACGTTTTATTTATTTATTTTTGCAATTTTGATAGTTAAAAAATCTTACAAAATGGTAAAAAAATGTAGATTATTTTCGACATAATTCGACTTAGAAAAATAAATGTACATGATTGTTTTGAGAAGCAAACAAATATTTGTAATAAGTGAATAATTATTAAAGGGTTAAATGTGCATTTTTTTAAATTTATTTTTTTATTTATCGCATTCGGATTTCGAACGATAGTGACGAAATAGCCTATAAGCGTGCAGTCTTTATCGATTAATCATTGAAATGCGGTTAATATGTAAGTGCAATAGAATCAAGTGTGTATTTTAGTTTTTTTTTCAAACTGATTAAAACTAAAATTTAATGGAAAATTAAAATTGTAATCACAAAATTGCATGTCAAATTTTATATATTTAATTACTTGCGTTTATGAGACGTTGTGAAAGTACGGACCAAAAGACTGTCAAAATCTGGGCGGATTTATTTTCAAATTTGATATATATCTGCTCTTTAGATGTTAAATCTGCATATCAATTTTTTTTCCACCCTCTCATCGTTTTGTAGTTATTGGGTTAATTTATATTAGGACATCTGGATTGAATGAATTAAGTTTAAAAAATTTTATCGAAATCTGTATATTCGAAGCAGAGACCATGCAACATGTCATTTGTAGTTTAAAGAGATTTTAAGTTAATGTGCTCAGAAACAGAGTGACAGGCATACCTAGAACCAAAGATGCATATTTTATACCCAGAGAGTGTTGAAACTTGGGGATTCATCCAGATCTCGAATTAAAATTTTTTCACAATTACAATATTTCTTTGCTTGTACATTTCGCGGGCGGAAACTTAAAAAATCCCGTCAGTGCTTTTCTTCTCTTTTCTTTTACATCTTTCCCAAAGGAAAGCAGATACGACTTTCCTTTTCCACATTATATTAATAGTATTTTCGCCACAGAATATCCCCGAACTTGGAATCTCTAGGATTCCCTGTCGGTTGAAAGGATATACGTGGGAGTATTTATTAAGATAAAAGAAATACACATAAAAAGACAAAAAAATCAATATACACAAAAAAAAGACATAAAATATCAATATACACATAAAAAGACATAAAATATCATCAATACACATAAAAAGTAACTATATGCAATATTATAATGATGAGGGAGGTGTTCGGTGGGGAGTATGAGTAGATGAAATCTATTGAAGGTAATATATTCTGGAGAAGAGCTTGGTTGAGAAATGAAACGAAAATTTATACTGGGCTTGGGTCTGGAGAAATCAATTCCTCGTTCTCTTGTAGGAACCGCACAAGATTTCTAATTTTAACCTTGGACATCTTGTTTCTCATAACGTTGGTCCACCAGATATTTTCTAGGTCGTGGATGGGTTTTTTGAGATGAAAAGATGTGGTGAGAGGGCAACTAGTGGCATAATGAAGGGGATCGCCTACTTCGCCGCAGCCACATTGATCAGATCCTTTAATATGGAATCTCTTGAAATATGAAGGGAAAGGGCCATGGCCAGTTGCAAAGATAATGTCAAGCCTATTCCAAGATGATGGGTTAAAGGACACTTTCGAGATGATTTGATGGATGTTTCTGCCAGTTGAGCCATTGTCCCATTCTTCTTGCCATCGCTGTAGGCTCAATTCATTTACAATACTTTTCAGATGGCTTCTAGGAGCTGGGTATTGAACGGGCGTGCCTGCAGAAATGGCCTGTTTGGCTAGGGAATCTGCAACCTCGTTTCCGTTGTGACCTACATGTGCTTTAACCCATCCTATTTTAATAGAAGGTTGGGGGAGCAGAATGGCTTGAATTTCCTGAACAATTGGGCTTGAGGTGGAGAATGAACTGATCGCTTTTAAGCTGGATTCGCTATCACTCCATATTTTAGCGTTATGATCGTATTTGCTAGCCCATTTACATGCTTCCTTAATGGCCAGCAGCTCTGCCTGAAAGACAGAATTATTTTCGTTCAGTTTGCCGAGCCACTGATGAGTAATTTCATCGTTTTGGAATACGCAGTAGGCAAAGCCGGTTTTCCCCTCGATTTTCGACCCATCTGTAAAAATATCCGTCTTGTTTGTAGGTTGGAATTCTTGTTTGAGGGAAATTATGTCCTCAAGAAGAAAGTTTGAGGGGAAGATTTTTGTGTGAGAGCATTTCATCTCGAAGTTCTCAGGATGGAATGTTATATTCTGAAAATGGCTAGGTAATTGAAGACAACTTACTCTTACATAGGTTGCTTCTGCTTGCGCTTTGATGTGAAGTGGAAGAATTCCTTCTATAACTTGCAGTGCTGCCGTGGATGTTGTTCGGAATGCTCCAGAAATACTCAGAAGAAATTTTCTCTGTATTGAGATTAGGATTCTTTGTTGTCGGGATGAGAGAGGATAGGCCCAAGCTGATGCTCCATGTAGGATCATTCTCTCGGCAACGATGAAGTAGAGATGACGCCTGAATTCTTTTTTCAGACCCCATGTGGAACCAGCAATTCTGCTGAGATTTTGGTATAAGAGAATCGCCTTCGTTTTGGTGTTAAGGAGGTGAGGAATCCAGTTTAGCTTATTGTCGATAGTAACACCGAGATATTTTAAAGATTGTTGCCTTTTTATTGTTACTTTATTCCATTTAATTGTTGGGCCATTGACTAATTTGCTTATCAAGATATTACATGATTTTTCTACGGAGATTTGAAGGTGATGCTTGTCGGTCCAGCGCTTGAAGATTGAGAGAGCATCCTGGGCGGCTGATTTCAATTTTGCTCTTGTTGATTCGGCTACTACAAAAACAAAGTCGTCTGCAAATGCCTGGAGGTGAATGTTAGGTGGCCATTTTTCAGAAAGAATTTCGTTTGCGACAAGATTCCAAAAAACTGGTCCAGAACAGGATCCTTGCGCGCAGCCTTTCTGCTGTGACCAGGCGGCAGTACCTTGAGATGTTTGAAGAAGGACTTCTCTATTTTCTAGGACATCTTTAAGGGTTTCTGTAGTTTTTGAATTGAATTTAAATTTATCGAGGCTATTGCGGATGGAAGAGAATTGCAGATTATCGAAAGCTCTTTGGATTTCTAAAGAAATTACCAGAATGTGTTCGTTTTGCTGTTTGAAATTATGGATTTTTTCTGTTAATTGCTGTATTGCGTGGTCTGCGGATTTTCCATCCCTAAAACCAAATTGGTTTGGATGGAGCAAGTCATTTACTCTGAGGTGATGATTAAGTCTCTGCAAAAGGAGTTTCTCAAGGGTTTTGCCAATGGTGGGAAGAAGAGAGATGGGGCGATAAGAACTGATGTCTGTTTTGTTCTTACCCTTCTTGTGAAATAGTATTATCATTCCTTTTTTGAGTGGAGTAGGGAAGCATTGCAGTTGGAGGCACTTATTGAAGAAGGCGTGGAGAATATCCGGGAAGTTCTTGTTAATTTCTTTCAATATTATATTGTCTATGGAGTCAAAACCTGGTGCCTTTTTAGGCGGAGCTTTACGAAGGATTTGTTTTATTTCGTTTTTTGAAAATGGTGGTTCCGGAATGAAAGGACTATTAGGGATTTCGGGAAGTGCAGTATCTTGGGCTGGAGGGTAAAGAGCCTTGAGGATTTCTTGGGCGAATGTGTTAGCTTCCCCTACGTTGAAGTTCCCCAAGAGCTTGAAGAGTTCTGAAGGTGGTTGGGCGTTTTTGATGCATGCTTTATATGGTATACCGTATGGGTTTGTTGAATCGGTGCAGAGATTATGGAAGGAGGACCGTTTTGCTTTTTTGGTGGCCTTTTTGAATTCCTTTCTTTTCTTTGATTCTATTTCTTTAAAATGTTGCTTGAGAGACCCTTGAGAGTGTTGTACTCTTCTTCTTAATGCCTTGAGTTAATTTTTCTTAATTTCGAGCTCCTGTGTCCACCAGTTGATGCTATGTTTAGTCTTGACATTTTTTACCTTGTAAGTTGTTTTGCATGTCTTGAAGATTTCAAGTTGTAAATTAAATGTGGCTGACGAGAGATCTTCATGATTCTGAGAAGAGGCTATTGAGTTGAGAAGCTCTGGGATTTTTGTGCTGAGTTGCTGAATCATTTTACTGTGACCGCCATATGCTGTTTTAAAACGGTAGTAGCTCGAGCCTTTGCGTTGAGAGGAGATATGAATTTTGATGTATTTATGGTCACTTAGAGAGTAATCCTCAAGGACTTCCCAATTACAGATTGAGGCGAGGTATGCTCCTTTGACGATTGAAAGGTCTGGCCAGCCTTTTCCATTGTTAGTTTCAAAAGTAGGGGGAGAATTTTTGTCGTTTAGGAGAAACAAATGATTTGCTGCTATGAGATCTTCCACTAAAGATCCTCTGGCATTTTCATCTCTGTATCCCCAGATTCTACTGTGAGCATTAAGGTCTGCCCCGATGAGAGCCATTTCCGTTCCGATGCTCTTGAGAAGAACATCAAGGTCTTGTAAAGTTTCTGAAATGTTTGAATGTGGCGAAGAATAGGAGGAAATTATTGTCAGTGGGCCTTTATCCATTTGTATTTTAATTGCTGTGGAGTTATCCGTAGAATGAAGAAAAACTGGGCTTCGGCAGGAAGGAAGGGCGATTAAACCTGCTTTTTGGTTGTTGGAAAGCCATTGATTCCATGAAGATGGAATTCCTGTGATTTTTCCCTCATTTATGTAAGGTTCTTGAACTAGTATTATATCTGGAAGATGGACCATGGCCGTTTTAGCCAGGATTGAAGTAGCTGTTTTTGATTTGGCTAAGTTGATTTGTAGGATGGTTAGACCAAGGTCGGATGAAGACTTAGAAGGCCAGTTGAAACCTGTGAAGGAGTGAAGAAAAGGTTGTTGTGATGTAAATGGCGTAGAGCTTGAGTTGGAGCAATTGTTGTTATTCATACTGTAGGGTCATTCGGTACCTTGCTATTTCTTTCAAATATGTGGGACATCTATTGTGTGATGCCGAATGGTCGATGTTGAACCGTGCACCTTTCTGCGTATTTTCTTCATGGCAATTAATGCATGATTCCAAGTTGTTTCTGCAGTACTTAGTTTGATGCTCATGGCCACAATGAGCGCAGTAATGCTTCGATGACAAAAATTTTGTCTGGATGTGTCCTTAGCGTTGGCACTTGAAGCACCTCCGAACGCTGAAGTGTTCTTTAATGGAGTGTGTTTTCCAGTTTATGAGAACCTTCTTCTGGTTAAGTAAACATTTTATATACTCCGGCCTTCCTGAGATTACCAGGTGACTGCAGTCCCCTCTTCCCTTGATTCTAAAGCTCGGCTTCAGAGAATCTTTAGGAGCTCCGATGGTGAGTTCCAGTACTTCCAACACTTCTACATCTGCGATCCCATTTGGAATATCATATACGATGCATCTAGGGTGCCTGGTCGATGGGTTCTTGCATTCGATTGTTTCAGCTAGCCTCTGGTTTCCCTGAACCATCTGGATTAATTTCTGCGCCCCTTCTTCATCCGAGCAATCGACTGCGATCCCCTTGTTCCTAAGAGGCCTAACTGCATTAATGGCCATTTTTTCTTTCGTTGGTTGTATGTTTTCTTCTACCAACTTTTTAACATTTTCTTTGCTGTTCTCTTTGGGGAGCAACAGTACTGTGTGGGCTTGTTTGGTGGCCGTGGCTTCAGCGTATGTTTTTGCTGGTTTCGCTTTTTCTTTTGCTATGGATTCTTCTTCAGCATCTTTTTCCTCCTTTTCTCTTAGAAGATTTCGCAGATCACTGAGAAGGGAAAAGGCCTTTACCCTTTCATTATCATTTAGCCTAAACTTATGATTTGCTTTTTTCCCCATCAAAAGTTCGGAGAGTTCAGCGAAAAGAAAGTCTCTTTTGTAAACTGCAGTATTTCCCACTGCTTCGATTGGCCCATTCGTGCGGTTTTCAGTTCTGGCCGATTGAGAGTTAGTTGGGTTATTCTCAACAGGACTGGGATCCCCGACATTGGTACGGACAGAAATTTTGTCTGTCATAATTGCAGCTTTCTCGAATTAAATGAAAAGTTCTTGTAAAAAAATATATATAACTACTGTAGAAAAGTCGAAGATTTACAGAGAGTAGAAACAGCCGGGGCAGAGGCCCTCAACTCTGGCAGAAGTGTGCTAAAGTCTTAATTGTTTATTCTGAATAATCTAGGATTTTTTTTTATATAAAAATAAGTGGGAGGGAAAGAGATAAAGGGATATTCCCCTCACTTCTTTTTTGAAGAGATTTAAGACACGGAAGCTCAGATGTGGTGTTACAGTTTTTGCAGGGTCCTACAAATGTCTTGAAGCATTCAAAAATTAGATAAAAGGAATGAGTTTATGCTAATTGTTCATGTCGCCGGACATTTGTGAACGGTTTGCTCATGTGTTGGCTCCGCACCCATAATTTTTTTTTTCTTTTAATTTATATCCTGGCCTCAGTTTCGCAATTAGAACTTTTTGGGGAAAAGAAAAAAAACATTTTTTTTTAACTTTAAAATGCTAATAATTTGAACTTTTAACATGGATGACATGCATGGGCAGGTACGATTTTGGAGGTGGGTACCAGTCAGAAGGAGAGAAGTAGGGGTAATTGAGGAAACAGACATAAACTGTCGGTAAATTAAGTTGGGTAACCCGGACTTAAGACGTACAGGAAAATTTTGAGAATGTAACAAGGTCGAGCTACTGGAATATTACTTGTAATGGTGTATAAAAGAAAATTAAAGGTTATGATAGAAGAATGTTATTCGTTAATAAAAATAAACCTTTGATTAAGTAACCTGGACTTAAAATATTTTTTGTTATATTGTGAATGCGTCGAGGGAAAACAATAAAATAAAAGTCACGCGCTTGTTATTTGAAAAGAGGATTGCAAAAGAGAAGGCAAGAGTATTGATGTGTTTACAGCCTCGAAATGATTTCTATGAATAAACTTTACAACATATAAAACGAAGACTGCAACCTGCTTGAACAGGCATGTTTCAGGTAAACAGAATTAAGTACAAAAAGGGTTAAACCGAGGCTCGCATAAGGAGTAGGGGAAAGGAACGTTACTGCATGCTACGCCATCTCACGGATCCGAAAGTTAAGCAAAGAATAACAATGAAAACAAAAGGGGAGAGAAGAAAACCAAACTTGACCCCCTGACTCCCAATGCGACCGAGAAGGCTGTACATTCAGACATCCACAGAACGGTTAAGGGGCCGAAATGCCACCTGTTTATTTTCTTCCCCTTTTCTCAGCAGGGTTGTAAAACAGTGCGGGGCGATTTTGTCTTTGTAACAGTGGTTGCTTCCGTTCCCGCTGTCAGAGTTGATTGGTGTCTCCAGATAGTGTTTGAGGGCAGATGTTTAATTTACAGTACGCTTTCTGCTCGCCAACCATTAAAATCTCTTGCTAAAATGCCGGGTAAACGGAAAGTCTTAACTCAAAAAGAAATTAATAAAATAATCTTTGAAGATTCAGATGAATCTGATTTGATAGAAGTGGTGAGGAAGATGCTGGATTTGACACTTCAAACTTTTTTCAAGAAGAAAATATTTCTACTTCGTTAGAAAATGATTCTGTTAACGAAGATGATATTGAAGTTTCCGAAAATAGAAAAATCGGGATAGATTATTGAATGGATATCAAATTTGATAGTAAATAAAATTCTTTCCATTACGAAATTTGACCAACTTTCAGGTCCAATCCATAATTTATAAATATCGGAAAGTATGTAAAAATAATAAATTAAAAAATGAATTAAAATGCTTATTGTTTCAGAAAACTGTATTTGAAATAGTATTAATTATTTTTCAAAGCTCAATCTCCCCCATACCAGCTCTTGAAACAGTTTTAATTATAAAATAACAAATTAAATATTCCTTCCTTGAAGAATTCTGCAAATCGTTTGAAAATTGGCTGATATTATATATTTTGTGCATTGCTTAAATCATAGAACATAATTTAAAAGAAAAAAAAAGGCTAGCAAACGTTCTCTTTGTTAGAAATTCGGAGTTTGATTGCTGTATTCATAAAATCGGACATTTTTTCATAGTATGCATATTTTAGTATTTAACAGTTATTGTGGGTATGCAGATTCGTTTTGAAGGGAAAGGAGAGGTTTTGATTTGGATAATTTTGGCAGTATACCTGCAAAATATTAATGGGAATATATCAACCAGAAAGTAATATTTTTTCCATAAAATAATATTTGCCCTGTGTTTCTATTCTGTCATTTTAAATTAATAAATTTTAATAAATATTGAAAATTTACATTGTTAATGAAGTTATTTCTTAGATATGAATCTACATATATCTTTCAAATTTTTCAACATTTGAACAATATTCTCTTTATATTCTAATAAATAAATGCAAGCAATTGCTTTGGGATTTAATTAATACATAATTAAAATTTATAAGAATTTTTAAGTACTCACAAAAGTTATTTATATCAATAACTCTTAAAATGAAAAGAAAAAAAGAGTGAGAACTCCTGAATGATTAAATTTTCTGATGCAGCAGTGGTTTTTATGAACATGCAAATATACTATTTCATTGCTATATTTCAGCATCAAAAACGTCTTTCTGTAATTAATAAATTATAAACAAACACAGTGGTAAAAAAAAGAAGGAAAAAAAAAACGGAACGTCTGGAAAATCTTTAGGTAAAACTATAAAGTGTTATTAAATTTTATATACAACCCCTTATTCTTGAGCAGTAAATTGACTACAGGAGTAGGGCGTTACGAGTACTCTCCCCACGCTGCAAATGAACTCTTGACCGCGAGAAGGGGGAGGGAAATGCTCGTCATCTATGGGTTATATTTTCGGCCGTTTGGATTTTAAAAGAACTGCATTTCAGAGCAAAGAAATTCAGAGGGTTAAGTACTAAGAACAACTAAGTTAAAAGAGTAAAACACTTAATTTCCGAAAGTTCATATATGTAAAATGCATGTATACGCGAGACTAAGATATAAGTAAATTTACGCCTGCTTTAAAGCCAAAAGCTTGAATTCCTTTATTTACACAATAGCGTCCCCTGCGCCTCCATTTTTAGGATGTGGCGATCGGGGGCAAAAACGGTACATTACATCAGAAATATGCAAAACATTTACATGTAAGTTATATCAAATAGCTCAGAGAACAAAATTAAGATAAGTTAAAAGATTAAAAAGAATGAAATAAAGACATGGTGATAGAATAATAGTTGAAATATATTAACAATGTATATATGATAGTGTGCGAATGCTTTGTTTACATACGAGGGAGACGGGAATGGGGAAAAAGTTAGCAGATAGTTGCTTGAGAAGCAACATTTCAAAAAAATGATATAAAATTAACAGAATTCATAAGGGTAATGATATGGATATGATTTTATTGCTAATCGTACAGAGCTTTATACGTCTTTTAGATTTTTCAAAAGTCTTAATAGTTTTTTAGTTATAACTGTTGAAAGTGAAACTTAGAGGAAATTCACAAAATACGGTGTATTTTTTTCTCGGGAGGCTTTCAGAAAAAAAAAAAAAAAAAAAAAAATGTTGTGGTAGAGTTACTTAGCATACGTGAACATAACACATACCAAAATACTCTTGAATGCATTCTCTGTGTGTATTAAATATAATAAAAAAATAATTAGTCAGGACGATGGGGGAGAAATATTGAAGGGTAGAAAGGGGACTGTGCATTTGCATTTGCATATTAGCAATGTTAAAAAGAATATATATAAAAAAAAAATTGCCGGATAATCGTATAGCGAAAAACTTTGTACATTAATATACATAATTTAGCACACTATTGTCCAGCAGTATTAGGAGCCACTTACCCCGGCCGTTCTATATTTTCTTAGCCTGACATCATCAAGGTAGAGATTTCATGGGATTGATGAATAGAATGACACAAGTAATCCAGTAGAAAATGTTTATCAAATAGCAAACTTGCACTATGCACTGTAGAGAGAACTTTTGCAAGTAATATTTTATGGAACACTTGCACTTGTGAAGAAGCGTTCGTTAAAAATAAAGCAAAGAAGTCGCGGGCGCATAAAGAAGTTACGCCTACTTGCGGAGCTCGCGAATGTACGTCCTTCCTCTCAGACGGTTAATACTGTAATCCTATTAATAGTACTCATCTCCAAATCATGTAATCTATACTTATAATAAATTTCAATGTGTGTGTGTTGGCGCTCTACAGGCCAGACCGTTTGACTTACAGCTACCAAATTTGGTACACGTATGCCATGGAAGTCGGGAATGTGCATCTGGGATCCTTTTTTTAAATTTTTGATTAGAATTTTAATTATTCATTAAAAACTAACTTTCCCGCCAAAAGATATTTTCATTTCCCCACCGCCAAATGAGTAAGGCTTCAGTTTTTTTACCACATTCTACTGAGGCTAGGCTTAACATTTTTCGACCGATTATTTCAAACGATTCTGTTTATTTTCCTAATGTTTGTTGCTTTTAAACATTGTTAATTATTCGATCGTTCAGATTAATTTTGAAGTAATTTTGAATTCAAATAAAACAGAATATAGGAAATTAAAAATTTCTAATCTGCGTAGAGTTACTCCAACTGGCGTAGAAAAATTCACTCATTTTACCATAACGGGCGTTGAAAATTCACCCATGCTCATTGTGTTCTGATTGTTGACAACGGATGCGGATTTGATTTAAATTATTTTTAGGTTAGTTGCATGCTTTTGTAATTAAATTGTATTTATGTTAGTTACATATTTTTAGTATATGCTTATAGTTTTAAGTACATCGTTTTTTAAGTAGTTTTTTTTTTAACCTGTTTTCGATCGGTTATTTTAAACGATTTTGTTTATTTTCTTAGTGTTTGATGCATTTAAAATTAAACATTGCTAATTTATCGATTTGCTCATGATGAATCCGTGAAAATTTTGTTGACAAATTCTTGAGATATTACATAAATTAAGAAAGATATTCTTTACTGCCCATAAGGTTTAAATACTTAGTGTCTCTGTTTTCAGTCATCATATTATTAAAAAAAGACTTTGTTTCAATCAAAAATATTATTATATTAATTGCAGATTAATCATTTTCACTTAATATTTTGGTGAAGCTATGAAAGTAGGAATTATATAAAATATTTAATTATTAAAATTTTAACAACCATTAAGATTGGCTAACCGGCTGGTCGCCAAAGGCGGCTAATATATAAATAAATGTAAAATTCCGAAAACGTTTCAAATTGTAGAGAGGAATTAACCAACCTCGAATGCACCATTTCAAGTTAACAATATTTTATTTATTACAAAGTAAAAAGGCAATTTGAATTTGCCATTTGGATGCTCCGAATCCAGACTACAGACCAAACCCAACACATTGACAAGTCTTAATTGTCATGTAATCAATTTAAACAGAAATAAGATATTAATTATGCATAATCGAATGGATGAAACATTTTTGTTAATTAGTTTTCAGACAGAGAAAGTTCATTCTTATAACAATTGCAGAAGACTTCACTGAAACTCTTCTTCTGTTATAATTAGCATAACGAGCTTCTCTTCCACAAATTGTCAATGACATTATTCGCTTCCAGCACCATTGAAACAGTCATTAGCAGGTGAGCTCGGAAATGAATGGGAAATCTCACTCCTGTATCGATATTCAATGGGACTGAAAGCGGATCCTTTGGCACATTCAATAAAACATTTAGAAGCTAATGTCGGAACGTCTTTAGGTATATAGCGAGGGAACCTTATTTTACGAAATTCACTTTCCGATAATGTGGAAAGTGAAAAGCTTTTGAAATTGACATTAGTGAGAAATTTAGACTCTAAATAGTCACCTTTTATCGATAGAGAAAGTTTTGGAGTTTTAGAGAGATGGAAAATGTATCAGACGTTTTGTCCAGTAAGTATAAATGATTCAGAATTTCGTGATTACTTTTATAAATATTGTTACGAATTTATAATATTGCTCCATTGTACAATACACCTTTTGGTAAGGAATGTAGTTTTACAGATACAGTAATGGTTGCTGAATGGATGCTCACAAATTAGCAACGCATTTGCTGACTTTGGTTACAAAAAAAATGAAGGATCTGGAATATTCAAGAATCTTTGCATTATCATCATTATGATTCGAAATTTAGAAGCTAAATAGTTAACTTTTATCAAGTGAGAAAGTTTAGAGGATTTAGAGCCATGGAAACTTTGTCGGTCTCTTTGTCAGTAAAGACAAATTTGAAAGTTTTACATTTCGTGATTTCTTTTATAAATATTGTTACGAATTTATAATATTGTTTTCTTGCACAAGAAGTCCCGTGGTAAGGAAATTAGTTTTACAGATACAGTAATTGTTGCTGAAACAATGCCCTCAACTTAGCAATGAATTTGGTGACAAAAATAAAGGATCCAGAATATTCAGGAATCTTTGCAATATCTCCATTAGGGCACGAGTTCCGTCGTTTATTCAAGATGATTAATTACCCAGTTGATGAATCTATAAAGTCGAAAACAGAGATTTGGGGTGTTGGCAATCAATGGTGTGGTGGGAGAGCAGTTGAGCTAGTTCACTTTGAGTCCTTTGCATCGTTGTGGTGTTGAAGTTTCTGCTTGTTTGTTGCTGTCAACTGCAAGTGATGTTTGTGTAATTGTTACTATAATGCTTTCTTGTGAAAAAAAGTGTGATTAGTGGTAACTGAGTTTGTTGTACTTTTCCATAGAGTAACCAACGAACAGATTTTGGAAGTCTTTTCTCTGATACAATATTTTAATTTTGCATTATTAATACGTTAATGATTATGCATTAGAATTTTGTCTCTAATGCGATATACGTGATGAAAACGACTCGCTCAAAATGCTATACAAAGTAGAGTATTGGGCCTAAATATCATAAATTTGCAATATAGTTATTGGTTACGCGATAAGCGTTAAATAAGTAAGAGTTCTCCAAAAATTTAATTTGATTTTAAATAAAATTGCCAACTGAAAGTTTTGCGTTTTTACGCTCAAAAACATCGATGCTTGCTTTTACTTTTCATGTGCATTCGTTTATTGAACAGATTTTAATTAATAAGGTATAAACAAAAATTTATTTAACGCAATTCTATACAAATAATTACAGCTAATCGAGCAAAAACAATCCAGTCTTTACAACAATAACACAGTATCTTTGTTGTACAAGAAAAATAAAGAAGCAACATGATAAAACGATTCTGATTTTATTTTATCTTTATGAAAAACACCGAAGATTGTGTGCCATATTTATTAAATAAAAGAATTGCAGCAATTTCTTTGGCAGTGATTGCAGCAAGACTTTTATATACTCTAGAATTTTCTAAAAGAGAGAATTTTCTCTATGCCAACTTGCCAAACATATTGTCGTGACTGTCACCAAATCTTTATTAAACGCCATTTATGAGTTTAGTAGCAATATAGATTCTATTATATAGTTAAAAATAATTTATATATATATATATACATAATAAAATGTATGTGCGCGTAATTATAAATTGAATTTATTAGAGCTTTTAAAATTGAATCTAGTCTCTAAAATTGGCAGGTCACCGTTTTCAGGGAAATTCCCCTCTTGGAATATTTAAAGAAATTCTAACAGAATTTTCTCTAACGTTTGTCTAGCACCAACTAGCTATAATCTGATAGCACACTATTAAGGTTTCTAATGAGGATTCCCCCAAAGAACTTTTAAAATCTTCTACTTAACTAAAACTGTGTGTAACTATGCAGAAAGAAAATAAAGTGATGATTTAAAGAACTATTCGCCTAATTTAACAATAGACATTTCGTATATAATAATGAGTGCACAGTTTATAACAAAAGCATGAACATTTAGCTTCATGTTTGATGATGATTATTTTCTAGAATAATTAGCCTTCTATGTTCTAATTAGCATTTTTAATTATTTTAATTTTATTTTTTATTAAATGAGTTTTGGATATACAATTTAATAGTGATTAACTTAACAATTTTATTTCTTTTATCTACCAATAATTTCATGACTATGTAATATTTTTTTAAATATTTTTACTGGATATTTTTATTTCATCTATGTTTCGGTTCATTTGCTGCATAAATATAATGAATTATTATTACATATAAAATTAACCTTTTGATATATATTTCATCTTTTTTTTTTCTGTAAATTTCTCTTCCCCGAGGCAATCTTATAATCAGAAATAAATAAAAGGTAAAGATCCTCGTAAATTATTTTAAAAATTCACACAAATAATAATTCTTGTGCATTATTTTGCATTTGGTAAAATGGTCTCGAAGTTGGCCGGAGAACAAGCTGTTTTACGTGATAACCAAAATTCCTCGAAAATATTTCACTATAAAAACTTTAATACAAAACATTTTAGATTGAATCATTTTTCAAGCAGTATATTCATTTTGGTAAACAATATTATTTCTTTATTCCTACAACATTTCGTGAAACATTTCTCGGACTAGGAAGAGCGAATGAGAAATAATCGCATTTAAATAGGAAACATCAATCACTTCAAAAGGAATTGCTGTCCAGCATCGAGCTCTTTAAGAAGATTGGTATAATAGACAACTAAGGTATTCTCTCACATCACAACTAAGTCTTTTAAATGATAGACAGTCTATTTATGTAATATTCATTTTCGTGGGAGATTTTCGTATTCAAAAAATGTAGCAGATCAACTTTCTCATGTGATCTCTAATAAAAGCATCATCCTCCCTCATTCCCCACCTCTGACAAAATGTGTGTATTCTAGGCATAGCCATGAATATCACGAATGCTCAGATTTTTATTTTTAGTGTTTCTCGTAGAAGAGATTTATCCTTCATCATATAGTAAAAAAACAAACTTGTATCCATTTTTGATGCTTTTTCCCACCGAATGAAAACGATAATTTAACACAGACCTATAATTTTAGTGAGGCAATTGCATACCAAATTTTAATTATTTGAGACGCTGCGTTGGTTCTCGTGCCAATAAGCATTATTAACTGAGACGTTGCGTGAGGGAGTCATCGCATTTACATGCATATGGAAATGCAGAGCAACAGACAGTCAACCCTCTGATGAATGTTAAAATTATATCTTCCTAATTTCTTGCTTTTTGCAGTTATAATATTTATTTGTATTGTAATTTATAGACTGACAAACTTCCAATGAATGGATTTGTTCAAAAATTGATAGAAATTTATAAATTTTATGTAAAGATCACATATGAAATTTTATCCTTCTAACTTGAAGTGTATTGAATTATGTTCAGAGACATAGTTCCAAAAAATATATTTTCCGGATTCAGAGATATCGAAAACGTGGTGGTGAGTGAAAATTGTCTAATCTGAATTTTTCGATGACTACAGTAATTGCTCTTTGTACACATATTAGAAAATAAAAAAAATAAGGTTGAAGAAATTTAGAAATCGGTTACTTTCAGACACGGATCTTTGCAAGTCGTAGAAAGTCACAAGGATAAAAAGGTATCTGTAGAAAAAAAAGATTGAGTTCGTAATGAATTTGAAAGCTATGCAACTTCTTGAATACAAAATGAAGTAAAACATTATATAGAATCACCCAAAGACATCAGATGTAACAAAACTATTGACTTTTACTGCTTAAAATATACATCAAACTAATCATTTTATTTTACTTGTTTACTACAAACATGTTAAAACAAGATTTCGCAGAATCACTCCACAGTGTTGTCCGGTATTCTTAATATCTGTCAATATTATAAAGACATTGTAGTAAACGTTATTGACATTTGGTGCAAATAGGAAATCAAACATTTAAGTATGCTACATTAACTCGGCAAGATGGAAAGCAAAGGTAGATTCCTTTACATTTATATTATTTGGCAACATAAAATTAGAATGTTAGAATTAATAATGTTAGAAACACTCAATATTAAGGCTTGAAAATAAATTTTCAGCCCCTAACTTCTAAGATATTGCAGTTATCAAAAAAAACTTCAAATACAAAAGTTGTTCGTCTTCATTGGACGCTAATTTGAATGCTTGGATGCCGGGATTTTTGCATTTCTAATATTATATATATAAACTTTTGAATGAAGGATAGTTTGGGGGTCTAGGGATCATGATCAGTGAAGAATTGAAGTTATTTTTCCAAAGTCTTGTCATGTGAACCATTGCAATAGGTGGTCTTCCTATAGAAATCTATCTAAAATGAAATTGGTGAGCAATTCATTTCTTTTCAAAATCGTAATATAAATGTAATCTCTGTATTATAGTAATCTGATCCTTATTTACATTCAATTAAAGGCAACATGATAAGTTTAAAAAATAATCTTTTTAAATAATCTATTAATTGTAGAACCGGCCCTGAAAGATGGTCGATATTTATCCAATAAATTAAAAATAATGATGAAAATCTATGAAAAAGTCGATTTTCTTCATAAATATTTATCAATTCTCATAAATATAACTGTATGCAAGAAAATAACTAATATTATTACAATGGATTGTTATATATCACTCTCCGAATTAGTTGAATACGGCGAAAGTATTGTGACTAGTATCTATTCGACGTGAAAAATTTTCCTATATTACATGCAATATAAATTCGACCACTTATTATTTTTTTTACTTAGAAAAGTAGCTATAGGCGATTACTTATTATTTATATATCAAAGGTGAAGCTTACAATTAAGATAAAGATCTCACTAACATGAATTTAGAGACTTGTTTCAACTACATAAATTCACCCGATAGCGCTTATCTCATGTAACAAGATTTTCTAAAGAGGAGCGTATCGTAAATGTTGTACGAGATTCCATTGCCTTTATATCTCATTAAATCAAGTATACAATTTATATGAACAAATTTCTGAATTACATTTAAGGTTCTAAGGTAATCTGTAACTTTTCATAAAGTTTAATGTTTTCCTGTAAAACTTTGTTTCAATTTGTTCTAAGCGCCGTTTTTTCTATCTATAATTTTATAGAGATCATAAATCATACTTTATTCCATTATGATATTTTTCGAAGAAATTCCGTTCTTCTATTATAAATTGTTGAGAAAGCAAATAAAAACGCGAGTTAACATTATTTCTTTTCTCGTATTTCTAGCTCTTTATAGGCCGCTAAAAGTTTGAATTTTGGTCACGATTCTGTAATACTCCTCCATGATTTACGATTTGACTTAGTAGAAGTGAAAAACTCCTATGACAGTTCAATTTTTCCAGCTCCCGAAAGTATAAAAGCTAATTACCTATGGAATAATTTTTATGTTTTTACAGCAAGATTGCAGAATATTTTAACCACACTTCGCAAAGAATTATACACCTGAGATAATAAAAGAAAAAAAAAGGATTAGAAAGCCTTTTTCGTATGGAAATATAACTTAAGTAGTTTAGAAAAGAAAACAGCGAATATTTGGACAATTTTTTTGGGTAAATGTATACGCCTGCAATGTTTGTTTTTACAGTAAGAATTATACTTGCCGTTATCCCTCGCTCAAAGTTAGGTTAATTCTTTAAAATAAATTTTTTGCATGTTTTAAAAACGAAGACTCTTTTAACCGAATGATTTTTTCATGTTCTTGGGGCTTAACACCGAATGTTATATAGGGAAATTGAGATACTGGAACACGGCATTTTGATAATAGGCAATTTTATAAAACTATAAATATTAGAATAAAAGGAAAATTTTAAGATGCATCATAAATGAAAACATTCAATACTTTTATAATTCGATTTAAAATAATACTCTCTAAATTTTTTTACTTAAAAATTGAGGGTTTTTAATATAATTTAGGATGTTTTCCTCAGAAATTAATTATTTATTGGAAGATTTAGAAGTATTTCAAGCCAAGAACAGTTTATGATTGGAAATTCTTAGTGAAAAATATTTTAAAAATATATGATCGAATTTATTATAAGATCATTTATATGCCTTTTATAAAAACTTATTACAGGACTCGTAGGATCAATTATTATAAGACCATATAAGATAAGCGGTTAAAAGAATATAAATACATTGTATCTCCATACCATGTCATTACATATGAATCTGGAAATATCATAAGTAAAAAAATTTCCATTAAAACTAGATTTTTGTTATAAATAAATATAAAGATCATATGTATTTGATATTTTATATAAAAAATAATAATCCCATAATATACTATGTTCATAAGAATTTAGTTACAAAATTTTTACATTTAAAAAAGCAGCAAAATTCCAGACCCCTGCTGATAAATAAAATGATAAACTACATTTTTAATGAAAAAGGAAAAAAAAAATTACAAAAGGCAGCCGAGTTAATGAAATGGTTCTTTATGAAGCATATGATTATTTTTGAATCTATGTGGAGTAATTCTAGCAAATATTTGGGAACAGAGGCATCTATAAACTTTAATCAACATTATGATTGCGCAATATGAAATATGTCGAAATTGCAGAACTCTCAAATCGATCCTTCATATGTTATGAAGAAAAAAAGTGGGTCAAACTTTATTTTTTAATGGAGTACGTAGGGATATATATAGGCACATTTCATTATTCAATTCGATTATCTCGAAATCTTGAAAAATATGTGGACGAATATAACTACCGGGAAATGCATCGCATATATTAACACTTGTTATAATCGCATTGTTACTTAAAAATTAAAAAACTCTTCTATCAGATTGGTTATAAAAGGAAAACAGGTTCAATAAAAGATAAAAACGTTTATTCTCTTTGGTTGTTTATTCTATACAGTAACAATATGTGGTCAATGCTTTCCAAAAATAACAGTTGCAATAAACAGTAGCACATAAGCAGCAAATCGTTAGTAACCCTTAACTGGGGAGGTGCAGTCTGTCAGACCGTTGAAGATGGACTTTAGGTCACCCCTATTCTATTTTTAAATGAATCGAATGTATTGACCCTGTAGCTTCCTGTTTTGTGATCTTCACTACAGGTGCACTTTTTCAACTGGTTTCAGCAGATGCTTTTTTAAATGAGCGACGTCTGTGAGACCTTTTTTCGACGTCTGTGAGACCCTTTTAGTGTTCCAATATTATGAAAGGCTTAGAAGATGGCTATAAAACTTAGTCCTCGAAATATCATCCAATCTACTGATCCTCCTATGAAATAGAGCTCCTGAGACTTTTAAATGAAGCAGAAAGTGATTTTAGTGATGAAGATAACTGTAAAGACCTTCTTGTAAATGAAATTTCGCATTCGATTGATTCTGATATTATAATTAATCTTTCTAGTGAAAATGCATTTTGAAAAATTTCTAAAATATTAATATACCAAGAGAAATATTTACAGAATTTGTAGGCTGATATTTATAATAGCTCTTAACCTATATGTTTAAAATGCCCTCGAAAACCAATGATGCCGATAAAAAAAAGGAACAGTTTTACCCATTGTCATTTTTTTTTCCATATAATTTTTGAATTTTACATTATATTGTTTTCTATATACCTTTGTATACTGGAAAAATAAATATGATTTAAAAAGTAAAAAAGTAATCTTTTTTCAAGAATATTATTTGCTGTAACATGTCATTTGAGAAGAAAATGTGTGTTCAGACGCAATTACTTTTTTCACTAATAATATATTTTGAAAAATTTCTAAAGCATATTTATATATCAAGAATAATATCTGCATAATATATTGGCAGATTTTCATACTAATATTTTCATTAGAAAATTAAATTTGAGAGTAAATAAAATGCTATCTCGTTGTCCGCACCTCCCGAGTTCTGAATTTTCACCTCCCAAGTTAAGGGTTAATTCTTTTACACAAAATGACGAATCTGATAAGCGCATCGAGTTACTGAATTTTTAATTTGAAATCTGCAATTAAGTGAAAGTACCAAGCAATTTAAAATGGAAAGATCCCAGAAATATCTCAATATCTCAAATGTATCTTATATTGTTATAGGAATTAAAATTACGTTATATGGCCATAATTGGATGAGTCGTCTTATTAAGAAGTTAAGTGACTTCGTGCGTCAAGGGGTAACTAAAAACCGTGATATCACACAGTGCTCCGAGGGAGCTGAACGGCTTTCTATAGATTATTTACTTATTTCAGCTTAATTCAACTAAATATTACTCTCTCTATTATTTATTCGTTGAGGTTATTCCCTTCAGGTCTGCCTCCCAGCTTTTTATAGTTTTCCATAATAATATGAAGAAGCTTCTAGAAGTAATGCTAAGAACCTAACCCTTATGAAAATATAGCAAAAGTTATCGAATATTGTGGGCCCTTCATTTTTATCATGAAGATCGCCAAATCTTAAATTGTAGCCAAATTTATCGCCATGGTCGTTCAGGCTTCGTCAAACTTAGTTACAATGAAACTAAGTTTGTAATAAAATACCATAAATTTGTAAAATTATATTGTGAAAATATATTATGGATGGTTCTTCTAAGATGATGCTGCTGAAAAATCTGCATCAATACATTTTCGAAGTTTATAATTCAACTTTTGAGCAATTGCATTTTGATACATAAAAGTTTTTATTCTGAGCAGATGGACGAAGGTAGAAAGATACTTTATGCATTTTTATGATAGCAAAGATTTATGGTATTATATGACAATATGTAGATTGGAATTGCTTGAAATTACAATTCATTTTATATCTCTATATATTGCTATAAAAATAAATTTGCTTTCATTGAGTAAATAAGTGCAATAATAACCAGATTTTTCAATTTTTAATTCAAGCTGAAAATTGTTACATAAGTAGCGCATATAAATAACCATTAAAAAATACAAGGTTATTCGAAATATTTGTAGCAGTTACAAATGGTTCTAATTTACTTGTAAAGAACGACAGGAAATAAAGCTTTAAATGCTGTTTGGAAGAAAGACTGAAGTTTTATTTTCGCACATAATAATTTCTAATGAGATTTCAGTTGGTCACGTGGGAAAAAAAGTCCAAAAATTAGTTCATTTCATCTCAGTATGAAGCATTTCTCTATGTGCTCGTGCAATGCGTGTCTTGCACTACGCAAAGGAGATTTTAAGGTAGAGTCTATGAAAAATCACAATAAGCTGAAGAAGCAGGAATTATCTTCATAAATTGTAAACACCCATAAGTAGAATATGCATGTATCTATAGAACGCACATAACTGCAAACATAAAACCCAACCCTTGCCTTAACTACAGAGTGGCCACAAAGTAATGCTGACTGTTTGGAGTAACCTGCGAGTAAAGAATGATATCAAATTGCATATGCAGAAAATGGGAAAAATAGAAAAATTTATTTTGCAAAAAATAAATAAATAAATTTTCATGTTTGGAGATATCTACGAATATAGTTAATTAGCGGAATGAAAGCAAATTTCATTTGAAAACAAAGGGAAGCACGGAAAATGAAATTTATAAGAAATATATCTTTATTCGTACTTTTATACAAGTAAAGCTACCGACTGAATAAAACTAAATTTTGTATGCAATGCATGGGAGTAATTAATTTTTAAAAGGAAGCATTATCGATGCAAAATCTTGTACATAAAGATAAATGTGTTAAAAATATAATTGTAATGTGATAACTTGAACATATTTTTCTCAAATTTTACTGCATGTGTTTCATTTCTGTATGTACCTTTTTTATTATTCAAACATTAATAAAATTTTGCATAAGCCATTTTCCGTGCTTTTGTCTTAAATTTAGGCTGCTACGGTAGTCTGTTGATAAGGTGCAGGTATCGGAACCGGAGAGTTTCATACTCGAGACCCGATTCCACCAAAGAACCGTCATGTAAGCGGGTCTGGTGCTTGCTAAATCCGTAGAAGGCCAAACGTCCTCCCGCTGGTGTGGTCTTTCGGAGTGGGGGGTGCCAGCTCATGTGTCATCCCTGTCTAAAATTACGAGGTCCATCCCAAAATAGCTCTAGTGTTGCTATAAAACAGGACGTTAATATAACTAAACTATTAGTTTCAATATTTTCGTACTAAAGTCCCAATATCTTTCCTATCGCTGATTTTGTAAATATTTTTTTTAGAATTAAGCTACTCAGGATTTCGATAATTTATAAATGAAATCTATTTTTAAGTCTTTCTTTGAATTTAATCTGAGATGTTTCTGGCCTACCAAGGCAACCGGGGAAATTTAAGCGCGATGATAAATCAAATGCTGGGATGAATGAAAAATGGGCCCCATTATAGTGCAATCTATATGTCCACCACTCACGAAAGTCTACGACGTGGCATCGGCAAGGTGGCAGCATAACCTCATACCTTTCTTAGACCAACTGGGTTGGCGAGAGCACTAAACTGGCAACTTTTTATCCCCCGGTTATTTTTTATTATTCCTACAGAATGCGCCATAGATATTGACGTATAATCAGAGTGAGTCAAACAGTAAAATTATAAAAAATGAAAACATTTTTTTTTTAATTCTTATTTTTTCATAACTGACAAGAAAGTGGTAGCCATTCGTAATAGGCACAATTGTTTTGACTAACCTTTAATTATTAAGAGCTTTCAAGATATTTTTAAAAAATTTGTTTTCTAATAATTTGTATCAATAACCCTTATACTTTAAAACTTTTAATCATAATTTGCTCTTAATATCTTCAAAAATGTCATTTCTTAAACAATTTAGAGGAGAAATGAATAATGGTATATATATAATGAATTTTGTAAGTAATTTAAGTAATTATTAGGAATATTAAGTTTTGGATTGTAATTAGAAAAAAAATAATTTCATTTGAATTCGAATAGATTAGAAGACAAGTTGGGGGAAACACTGTTTGATTATTGGCATTTCAACAAAATTTGTTAAGAAACGCAGCAATAAATAAATAAGACATGTTATTTTCGTTTCGCATCAACATTTCTCAAACTAAATAAAATGCAATATACTAAAAAATAAAAAAAATATTTTAATAAATTTGTTATAAACAAAATTCTTTGTTTTGAACTGAAAACGATTGTAACAACTTAGTGAATGTCTTAATTTCTTTGGTCTATTACGCATTCATAGGATTTTGACACAAGCATAAAATTTCTTTTAATTCTAGATATTTCTTTTAACTTAATTTCTTGAAATGAGCAAATTGTGACTGCGTAAAGAAAGTAGAAAGAATTAATTTAGATATCTCAAGTATTATTTTTGGAGAATTTTACAGTAAAATAAAATAATTCATTTTCTATCTAAAATAACCTCCTTTCTGGTTTCTTTTTTATGTACTGAATTTTATCCAAATTGTTGCATCTGTGGTTCTATTTGATATATACAAACAATAAACTGTTTCAGAAGCTTCAAATTTACGACTTTGTACAAAAGCACGTTTTCAACCAAGCTAGATACCTTAAGCCAGATTATTGAAGGATACACTTCTGGATACAGTTATTTGTGTTGTAATGTTGAATTTAAATAATACTTTTGCTGACAATTGTTATTAAGTACATGATATTAGCTAAGTGGTATTTCAGATAACAAGAATTCTATCATAAATTATCAGAAAGATAATCTTAAGCGTTTCAAACTAGCATATGATTTCGAAGCTGCTCATATTTTTTGAGTCCTGAAAGATCATGTTGTAAACGCGACACAATCTTTCTTGTTGTTTCCACGACGACTACTGTTTGCATTTCCAAGGAATTAATTCTTCGTATGGAATAAAAACTTTACATTTTCTCGAGAATACAAGAAATACATCCCCGAAAGGGAAACTAATTTGAATCATTTGGTTTGAATAAACAGAATATATGAGACTATTCTAGATCAGGTAATTCGAACCTGAATACTGCTATTCTGTGAAACTGTTTCATAAGCCATTTGGGCTATCAAATTTGAAATTTTCTGGTAGCAATTACATCAATTTTCTGCGATTAATACTTATAAAGAGGATTGAAGAGGATTTGATTTAGTTTGGATGAATTGTATATCCTTATGAGCGTATGAGTTCTCGATCAAATGAATCGAACCTGAATGTTATCAGCAGTTTTGTCTTCCTGCATCACTAGCCTTCTATCAGTTCGCGTCACCATTCATTCTGCTTCTATAATTTGGAATTTTCTATCAGTAATTATGTCAGGATCCAGCGTTGAGTACTTATAGCAGAGATAAAGCTTCTCTTCTCTATATCTTTTGTCCCTGGACCTTCGTCCCTTTTTACTTTCTAGTATACGTAGTATAGAGAAAATATAGTAATCGTCAAAAAATTCAATCTCCACGTTATGCATTTCTCTGAGTTCGAAAATCTCATTTTTGGAAGATGTGTGTTTGTCTATCAAAGACAATTAAAAAACGCTTTGATATAGGTGATTGAAATGTAATGTAACTTATACAAAATTTGTAGATTTCTATCAACTTTTCAGTAAAATTAGAATAACTAAAAAATGGAGAGAGCTAAATAGATAAAATTCGTTACGCAGAATTAACATATATAATCTAGACACTTATAAAATTTTGAGTCAAATCCAACCAGAGATTGACCGTCTGTCAGTCTTTGACCGTCAGTTATCACTTTTATATGAACATATAAAAGTGATAACTCAAAGATGCAATGATTTAAATATGTGAAATTCAGTACATGATTTTATGACTACAAGTGCTGTTTTCTGGCAAATTTTTGCTTCAATGTTTTTGGGGAAAGCCATTTAAAACGCCAATTCGATTTTCAGATACTTTTACACGTATACCAAGGATTAATCGCCAAGTAACTAGCCAAGAATGACAAGATAGATTCATTAAAAATTCTAAATTCACGCCAAAAAATTTTTTAACTATTGTACGCCACTGCCATATAAGACGTTCTCTGGGATAACACCTTTATTAGAGACTATGATTTCAGATTGTCATCTCCTGATAACAAAAATCTACAATATTTGCGGCATCCAATATATACACATGTGTATCGCAGCCTGTATTATCTCCATATAGAGAGATCACATGAATTATGTGTTATAACATTTTAATTTGAATTCATTGTTTACCGTTTGTAAATAATTTTTTTTAATTATTATTCAGCAGCGTCTTCTGATTATATGGGTATAGGATCATATAACGCATCCCATTAGTCACACATATAGAAAAAAAAACCTGATTTTTTGCCAAAACATTTTCAAAATGATGACGGACTGTCAAATAGAATATTTGCTATAAAAATGATTTTTATACATTTCTCTGTCTGACAAACACGAGTCACAAGTTTGGTTATAATAGCAAAGCAACATAAACCACTACTATTCTCCAACCAATTTCTTCTTTCCTCCTATTCTACCAAATCATTTCAAAACTATTTTTTTGTAAATAAGTTTGGGTGGATCCTATCACAGCCCACCTCTTGGTGTCTTTGAATTCTCGCCAAACGAGTGGCGATAACGTCGCCAATGTGGCAACCTAGATGGAGTTTTTTTTAAAAATTCTATTTTATTTATTTTATTTTTTATTATATTTATTTTATTTATTTATTTTATTTTTATTATTATTTATTTATTTTATTTTTATTATTATTTATTTATTTTATTTTTATTATTATTTATTTATTTTATTATATTTATTTTATTTTTATTATTTATTTATTATTTTATTTTTATTATTTATTTATTATTTTATTTTTATTATTTTTTATTATTTTATTTTTATTATTATTTATGGCCTTCAAGTATTGTTTTTTAATTGAAAAATAACAAATATTCAATTAGTAGTCAACTTGGCGAGATTTCAAATAAGTCGCCAAGAGGTGGGCCCATCTTGGATTTTACCATAAGTTTATCTAGTGTGTTATATACTTGATTTATTCTAAAAGGTGGAAGTTAGTTTAAAGTTTCAAATATTTGATATGTTTGGGTTTCGGATATTAGAAAGCAAAATTTACTTTAAAAAATAGAAATTTGCAAATCGCAAAAACTGAAAAATAATGCCACTATGCATCGCATTCAAGCCTTAGCAATTCTAAGTCAAGTCCCATTTTCAAAACTGTTTTGCCAGTTTTGTCATGTATAAAATTTTAGTGTTGGGAAAAGTAGTAAATTAATTTTCTCTGGAATATTTTTTCTTCCAAATTCATACCATTTTATTCTTTTATTAAAAGTTTTCTATATTATATAAATCTTAAATTATATTTTTATTAAAATGTTATCTTCTTTTTATTTTTAAAAATTATTAAAAACAACAAATTGTCTGCATTGTATTTATAAATTCTTCATATTAGTTTTATCTTGCATTTAATCTGTATTTTGATAAACAGAGAAGAGACTGGTATTTTTGTTGTTTTTTGTTCGCAATTGTTTGAATAAGGAGTGTATCTAGTTCATAAGAATCAAATATAAAAATAAGAAAAACCCATATTGGATTGAAGTATATTTTATTTCAATTTTATTTACAAGAATTCATGATATTTCAAACTGTATAAAATTCTAACTGGTACCATATAAAGTTTGAATGCATTTTATCGATGAAAATTCTTTTTTAACACTTCTGCAAGCCAAAAATATAAATAACCGTTGCCATCATTTAAAAATATTTGTATATGCATTGATCTGGATCTATACAGTTGAAGATTTTATTTAAAGCAAAATAAAATAAATAATAAATTCATAATTAAATCATGAAATGCAGAATATTGTAAAAGATTCAGTTACAGAAGTAGCAAAAACAAAATAAGTACAATACAAAATACAAAACATAGGATTTCGAGCTAAAAGCGTAGTACAAAAATTACGTAATTTCAAGTATACGAACTAGAAACTTTAAATTCCCAAGAATATTGATAAGCATTTATTCGCTGATTATATATAAATTTGCGAATCTTAAAATAAATAAATACGTTGTTTAAATTAAATAAGACATTAAATAAATACCACAGTGTGATCGGTTAAAGAACAAATGGATATCTTATTTCACTGCAAGATTTTAAATTCAAATGATGTATATTCTACAAGAAAAACACAAGCAGAAGCATCATTGTTAATAAGAAAGTCTGTATCATATTGCGATTTGATGGTATCACCTCAGAGAAGAGGAACATATATTACTCTTGGATAACCAGAGTAAACAGCGAATGTATTGCCAAGCGAATCGAATTTAAATCGAACGAACTTAAGCGAACCTAACGTAAATCAAATACATTTTATTTAAATTTTATTTACAAGATTCAAGATACTTCAAAAGGCATAAAATTCGCATTTCTAACTGTAACCACACAAAGTTTGAATACAGACGATTTGTGGGGAACGTTTGACGACAAAAAAATAAATAATGGAACAATCTTGAATGAATTGAATAAAAATCGAATACATTCTGCTTTATTTTATATGCCAAAATTCATGATGTTTGAGATTGTATAAAATACTTATTTCTATTATTTATATATTAGAAAATGTGAATGTTTACTTTTACAAGAATGATTTCAAAAATAAATTTTGTCTACTAATGAAGTTTTATTAGCTGTTTTTCCTTTAGATTTTATAACTTTATATTTTATTAGTTACCATTATTAATATTAATAATTATTACTTTTATACTTTATTAGCTTTTTTTTCTTTCGATATTTCTAATTTCGGCCTTTTACACTTCTTATTGAAAAAAAGAACTCTGATAATACTCTTGGATTTAAGAATCATGGAATAAAAAGAAATGCGATAAATAAGTAAAGAAAATAAGAAATATTATTCTTATTGCATATAAATAAATTTTTAAAAATTTCTTTTTTTTATTATTATTTGTGTTATGTTTTTATAACAAATTAATCATATTTCCATAAATATCCATAATAAATAGAATATCTGGTAAATATAATTTGAATAATTAATATAGTTTTTTAAAATGAATTTTAATAATTAATCGATCATACACAGTAATTATAAGAAAAAAGAAAGATTAATAACTTATTTTTAGTTATTAAGATTAAAATTTCATTAAAAAAATGCAAAGATTAAAATGTTATTACAGAAATATACGAAAACAATCAAAACAAAGTCTAACATTTGCCCATAATAACTATAATGGAAGACAATTATGAGCAGATATTTTATTTTCGATGTCAACTTGGAAGTTTGATTTCACCATCAATATTTTTATATGCAAGGCTTAGTTACATTTATAATTTTGATAGCAATGATATGGATTAGCAAGTAATGAAATTCCAGCAATTCTTAAATGCCATTTTCTAGAATTTAATAAAATATTTAGTTTTGTAAACATCAATCGCGTTTTGTCTTGATACAATGTGAAATTATAATAATCTGATTATTAAAACGATTAATTTATCACGATATTTAGCATAACAATAAAATGATTGATTATAAAACTTTTCTATTATCAAAACACTGCTAAAAACATGGATCATGATATTCTTTTCTATTTTTATTATTTTTTCTATTTTTTACTATTCTATTTTTATTAAGGAATTAGTGGATCTTAAATTTTCCTAATAAAGTATATATAAATCAACAAAAAGATTATACAGTTACATTCTCAGAAATAGAGTGTAAAATATTCATTATTTTTATATTTTATCACATCAAGACCAAGTCTACATGCCAATATTTGAAATAGTGTTGCAAGATGAAAACTCCCTATTTAAAATATTAAACCTTATTAATTTGAACCAGATGATTTTTTAAAAAAAATTTGAAGTTGATTACTTTTATGAAGTTGAAATATTACGTTTAACTTAGAAATTCTATTACTTTCCGTCAAATTAAAATTACGTATAAAAATGGAAGTACTTTTTTTTATTTCACCTTTAAAGATAGGATTATAGGAAAATGTGTTTAAAAATGCGTGAAAACGTTTCTCTCCATTATTTTTATTCCAGGGTACAACATTTATTTATTAATAATTAATTTCTCTAACAATTCAAATATTTTTAGCTAATCGAATAGATTAAGATTCTACTTTTTCATAAATACACTCTCATTCAATTTAAAAATATTTTTAGTTTTTTATGAATTTCAAATTTAGCACGCTTAGTTATTGTCATAAAGTAAAACTGATAAAAAAAACTATGAATAAGAAAAATATTCAAATAATAATGATATTTATTCATTTTTATATGTATAACAATTCTAATTAGAATAATTGTAAACTTTGAAATTCTGAATTTTAATCAGAAACCATAAAATATGCATAAAAAATGTTTCGTATTTTGAATTGTGAAAAGACTGTTTTAGAATGCGATAGAATACCTCGCTCGTAGTAGGTTTAATAAATTCTTCATAGAATTTTCTTGAAGAAACACCCCACATACATTTCCTCCATGTAAGGCGGCATGAATGGTCCAATTAAATTACTTCAAGAAAAAAAATTCTAGTTGAGCAATTACTACAATAAAACTTTTTAGTAAAAATCTTTCATATATTCCTAAATAGACTTAAATTCATGCAATTTAGAACAGCATAAATACCGATATCGTGTAGAATTAGATGTTAATAGTAAGTTTAAACCTTTATTTACCGAATTATGTTGCCATCCATTTTTAAACTTCATTTTTGCACAAGTAGTTAAGTTTTCTTGCAGAATAATCACAGGGAACCCAAGAAAAATATTTTAATTGATAGAAATATCTTAATTAATTTAATTATTAAATATTTTCATTTCCTACTTTTAGCTTATATTAATTTTTTGCTATTGGGTTACATTCTGTGTTCTTTAGAATACCATCAGCAAAAATTTCATATTACGAAGATATAAGCTAGATTTAAATGGTACTTTTAAGTACCGTCAGTAAATAAAGGGTAAAGTATCTTAATTTTGATGATTGATAAAATTATAGTATACAATACTGGTTTTTCACAATTATCTGCCAAATTGCGTCAAATATTAAAAACTTGTCGGAAGTCCGTCGTTTTGAAGCATGAATTTACTATTCAACATCAAGTTTAAGTTTGCAATAAAAATTGTTTTGCACATTTGTAATGTAATCATATCATAAAAGAAATCGATAACGTTACCATATACTTTAGTCTCCTATTTTTAATCAGAACAGTACTAATACATCTGTAAGATTTGAAAGATTTACCTTCAAAAAAGGCTCTCAATCGATTATAAAATTTTTAACCATTTTTTTATTGATCAGTGCACATTTTTGTAGAACTTGCAAGAAAGAATATTTTAAGAATTGCTGGATTATGAATGTACAAGATAAATGACATCTAAGTGAAGTATTTAATGTCTTCTACATGAAGGTGCAGTTTTTAATACGTGCAAGAACTATATCTAAGAACTATACAATATATTTCTCATTTTACTGTTTATCACTTAATTATTTATTCTTTTCTCTTCATTTGAACCAACATTATATTTCATAGCACATGAAAATCTCTTCAGTTTTTTTCACATCGCTATGCGACATTTTTGAATAAAAAAGGTAATAAATTAAATCTTAGCTTTGCTATATTTGGAATTTATCATAAAAAGAATATACAACATTCTTTCTTACTTTCTACAAAATAAAGTAGAATATTTATAGTATGGGACTAATATATGAACTGATATTTATATAGATAATTTTTTTCTATAATAGAAAAAAATCCGTAAAACTTAGTAACAACAGGCATAAATAATTATCCCGTAAAAGTATCAAATGATATTTCATTGAAATATAATTAAAAAACAATGTTTAATTCATTGAAATATAATTAAAAACATACTGTTTGAAATTAATAATTCGTTTGAAATAGTAAGTCTCTTTTTATGGTTTTAATAAAAAGAATTTGTTGCAATTTTTGAACAAGGAGCAAGTCTTTTTATCATTGTCATAGTTGATTGATATTTTATAGAATAGAAATTAAAAAATGTATCTGAACGTTAATTTTAGCATAAGTTCAGTTAAATTAAATTGTTTAAAACTAATAGTGCTTAATTATTTAATACTACTTCGGATTTAAATAGAAGTATATAAAAATTACCTGAAAAAATAAAACAATGCTCTGGTGAATGAAGAATTGTTATAGAAGAATCGATCATCCATTCAGAAGTTAAGATATTGCTTACTAATAAAGAATTATGTTAAGATTTTTAAAAAAATAGGTGATTGTTAATTTGGTATACATAACTATTATAAAAAATTGTTAAAAAAATCTATTATTATTTTTTAAAGAATAACAGTAAGTAATGATTTTATAAGAAACACAAAAAGGTTGTTTAATAAATATAAATACATAATCTGTTTCATATCTGTTTTTGTAACTTATTAAAATTTGCAACATACTTTAATTGCATTATTCGATATATATTATTTAATCATTGTATAAACATACGTTTCCATACCAATCAGTAATATTATAAATATAAATTTGTTCTTAAGAAAAATTCTATTTACCAACCACTTTCATATTTTGAAGCGATTTACTATATGGATTGTTTTAACATAAAAATGCATTAAACTCGATCAATCTAATATCACGCTCATGTAAACATAATTCGGTAAAATATTCATTAACATAAAAATTTGAATTAACACATGGTAGGAAGTAATTTAAGAATCGTAATCAAAACTGAAGCATTCTTATGAAACCCTCAGTGCTAAATAACTCTTAGTGGAGTTATTTATACTTTATCATTCGTTGCAATTCTTGTTTGAGTGTACAAAATCTCAAATAAAATATACCCATCTGCTCCATATCAATCCTTTATATAATTTGGCATGTCTAATCTGGACACAACTGCATTCTCATCTTAACGATGTATTTTGACGAGAATTACTTTGTACTTTTAACATTTCAAAACATTTGATTATAAGAAAACTTTCTAAATTATAACAAGATATTTTGAAAAAGCATGGAATATTTATAAAGCTTCGTATCATTAATTTAATGGCTAGATATATTTTTTATTTCATTTCTAAAGATGACTAAATTGGCATTACATTCACACAATTGCATTTAGTATAGCCTCAGTGAGAAAATTATGCCCACGTGATGCTGCCCACGTGATCACAGTGGGATGATGTGATCATTCAATTACTGCCAGTATTAGATGATAGCTTATTGCTGGAATCGACAGAATGATTAAATTGGTATCACTAAATCTACCAACTAATTCCAGGAATAGAGATTAGATAGCAGAACTGATAGTCACATGATCTTGGCACAATTACCATTCCGAAAGGGTCAGTACCAAATAATTAAATTTTGCCTACTTCTAAATTCGTGGACAATAATTTGAAGAATATTGAACATGATGAAGTTGTATAGAGATTAGACTGATCTGTTATCTTTGCATTGATGATGATAATATATACACATACACAGCGGGTTTCAAGGAATTTCATAAATTTAAACATAATATAGACAATAAAATTAATATTTACTATTTATAGACATAATTCAAATAAATAATTTATAAGAAACAGTAAATGATTAATATATATTTAACATGAACATATTGCTTCGGTTTGGTCCAGTAATTTTTCCACAAATACTTAGATTATGATTTTACCTACTGCATATTTAAGAGTTAATTATATTCAAATGAAATACAGATTGCCAAATCTGGTTATATATATTTATAAATAAGCAAGATATTTCTATATAGTAAAAAGTAACAATGTCCTTATGTAAGAAAAATATATGGAAATGTTGTGAAGTTAAACTAGATTAGTTTAGTACAGTACAGTACACTATACGATATTAAGTCATTTTGTCTTGGTCCCGATTTATTGTTATATATTTTAGGATTTAAGTCGTTTTTATTAAACAATACAATGATAAAAAAAATAAGGAAAAAATCATTTGAATTACTTTAATAAGTTTTTAAATTCATAGCTCGCGATAAACGAAATTAACAATATTGTTATCAAATGAAAATTAAAATTCGAGTATTATGGAAATTTTACTGCAAAGAAACAAAAGCCCGGGAAAAGATTGTTGTTGCTATGACAACCATATCAATTTTTATCTATTATAGTAAAATAATCTAAAATAGTTTAATATATGAGATAGTGGCCATTACATTTTGTTACATCACGTGATAAATATTTAAATAACAAATGGAAATAATACTTATGAATAGTTATTGCTATAAAAGGGCCCAAATTATCATTAAAATAAATGTAATTATTTTATAAATTGAAATTTTTACTATCCCTAAACTTTTTTTATATTTCCGAATTATATTCTTAATTTTTTAAATATTTTTTTAAATGTTAGCATATTAATGTCTAAAAATAATGTCATAAAATGTCTTTGAAATCTTAAAATAAAGTAGGTTTATATCAAAGCACATCTAAAATTACAAGAACAAAGAATCAATGCTATGTCGTTTAGTATTTAATTTTGTTGCGGTCTTTTGACCGATGTCTTAGTAGATATTTTATTGTAATACACAAATAATAGTAGAATCGGAGGTTATTTAATGGGTCATAATAGATCGGATTAAACATTTGAAAGTAACGTTTGATACCCATCATTTGTAAAAATGAAAGAAGTTAGAAACTTTTCTGCTTCGAAGTAAATAAATATTAACTAAATGAGTACATGTTTTACACTTTTAATACACCTGTATTTCATTTGAACAAGTCTACTTTACTTTTATTATACTCCAAATCTTAAATATAGAAACCTTCAACAGGATTATGAACATGCTCTTATTTACTAAAGAACGTGGAGGTTGTCGCAAGATTTAGATCTTGAACAAGCCTTCTTCAGAATTCTCTTTAAGATTCCTTTGGCTTTACAGCCGGCACATCCGGGACACTTGCCTCCCCTCAACTTAGCGCCTCCAGCTGCGGAACCGAGACTTACTGACTCCCTTTTCCGAAGAATCTTTTCCATGGAAGACTGCTTCAGTCTTATTTGAGACAGGATGCCGACCAGCAGTTCATCCACATGGTGATTTATTCCAGCAGAAGTTTCGATGAATTTACTACTTTCTTCTATTGCCAATGAACGACCGTCTGAAAAGGAATCCATACAGTATATGTGTCAGAAGTTTCCAAAACAAGAATGTATGCATAATCATATTATATCTATATGTTAAAAATAATTGGCAAAAAAACTATCGCCACTAAACTGATTTTACTAGTTTTCATCTTTCAATCTGTAGATGTTTCAATCTGTATTTCACACCATTCTTCATTTTTGAAAAAAATCTCAAACTACTTCACTACACATTCTAGGGTCACGGTGGCCTAGTGGAAAGGTCACGGCTTCGGAACCAGAGGGTTTCATGTTTGAGACCTGATTCCACAGGAGAACAGTTGTGAATGAATATTTGGTGCATGTTAAATCCGTCGGGGTCAAATGTCCTCCCTCTGGTATGGTGTGGATGTTTGTTGAGTGGAGTGCCAGCTCAGGTGTCATCCTCATCATCTAACTGTGGTTCAAAGTTAAAAGGTCCATTCCAAAATAGCCCTAGTGTTGCTTTAAAAAGGGACGTTAATATAACTGAACTAAATTCACGGCACATTCTATATTGAATGTACCGTGAAATAGCTTCTTTGAGATTTATCTCAAAAATTGACAGAAATTGGCAAAAGAAAACCAAACTGGCGAAATCAAAATTCCCGCGGCCTTAACATTTGAACATATTTTTCCATTTCTCCATATTTTTCCTATGATGCCTCCATATATCATTAACGTTCGCATGTCCCTTATGCCATTCATTTCCTAAAACAAAATGTGTTTATTTAATCGCATTTTATTGATATATTTAAAATAATTTACAAAATAGAGCAACATAAATTTTTTTGCCAATTTAATTTGCCAATCTATTTCGTCACATTACAAGCATAACCAATCAAAATGCACTATGCTTGTTATGGTGGTTTAATTTAAAACAGTATACTTTCATTTGTTGTGAAAAGATAAACATTATCTAAATTGTTTGACATGACTATTAAGTGAAATGAATCACCGAAAGCTGTTAATTTTATAATAAAACTCAAGGCTAAGCTAAATACCTTAATTATAATAGTGATAAAATTGGCGCTTAATATGACTGAAAGATAAAAAAAATTACATTTAAATTTTTCAATGTAATTCTCTTACCTGGAACATAATATTTCGGTATTGTAGAAGAAATTGTTATCGATATTTCAGAGTCCTATTTTAAGGTTATAGAACAGAAGGCAATAAATATATTGAAAATATTTATTTAGCTGTGATATATAAAGGGAAAATAATATAAATAAAACTATTCTAAAAGCACACCATTATTAATATACTGAAAAAAAATAATGAAAAATATCAAGCAAAAAAGAGCTGCAAATCAATGATATATATCATTTTTTCATAAATGGGATAGCATTGATCTTCATTTAGATATTTGTTTTGGCTTGATTCTATTATCACATTATTTGGAAAGAATTTCGCTTTTAAGTGTTCTTACTTTGACCTCTAGATTTCTAATTTAAAAGAAACTGTTTTCAACTCCCAATAAAAGTGTTAACTTTAATAAGTACTTTGATTTCATTATTTTCTATATTTTAGTGTTTAACACATTTCGCAAATATTCAATTTTTCTAAAAATCATTAATGGAGCCACAATTACATTAAAATTATACGATTAAATTTTTTTCTGATTAAATTAGGAAAATAAACATTGCATTGTTAACACGAATTCATATCCGAATTCACAATTTTTTTCAGATTTTAGTAACTAAGTAGTGAGTAAAAATCGATTACCTAATTCCTCTTTACAAATATTAATGAAGATATTGCATAAAGATTCGTACGTTATATAATACCAGTTCAAATTTCATTGTTTAAACGAATTAATTTAACTATCATTTGTAAAGATGCAAAATAACTGAATTTCAAAGCTTCAGAAATGAATATATCCTGAGCTCTGAATAGTACTCAATTCCGGATTTTCAAATCCACTTTTATTTTGCAATACACATGCTTTTTAATTTCCATGTGTTTTAATCTGTTTTGAATTATTCAGTTAAATTCATGTTTTTGTTTTTCGGTCTAATAAAATAACAAGTTGAATTTTAAAAATATGCTTTCTATATTAATATTTAACAGCACAAAAAGTTAATAATCTGATCTCACCAACTAGATGCCAAAGGCGGCTAGTAAAATATTACCATACAGAATTTATAACAATGAATAAATTTGATTAATGAATGCATAGTTATACAAGATAAATGGTAAGTAAATAGTATAGATGCAATTGATTTCCACCTTGACTATCGATTTATGATTTATTTCCACAGTTCCTTGAATTGTAGCTTTTTTCAGCATTCGCTTCACACTTGTTTATACCCCCCCCCTTTTTTTTTTATACGTTTTACGCGCTTTTCCTTTTTACTTTGATTAATTTCGGTTTTCACTTTGTTTTTTAATCTTTTATAATATTTACTATATGCTTGCAAACATAAAATTGAAATGTCTTCTTTCTCCTCACCGCGGGATGAAATAAGGAATTGTAGCATTCGCTTTGCATGTTTTTTCCTTTCCCATTTTTTTCATATGTTTTTAAGCACCTTTTCAAATTCACTCCTGTTTACCTTCCATTTTTCACTTTATTTTCTATTTTTCTTGCTATACTTTTTATCTTTTGCCTGTACATTATTTTGTCTCTCTCCCTGTGTATGCATTTATAAATATATATATAATCTTTTATTAAAATCAATATTAATTTGTTACAAATTTTATCACTTAATTATCTTAAATCTCATCTCTTAATTATCTTAAATCTTATCTTGTTAGTTAATTATCACAAATCTTATCTCTTAATTATTTTAAATCTTATTACTTAATGATCACAAATCTGATCTCTTAATTATCTTAAATCTCATCTCTTAATTATCTTAAATCTCATCTCTTAATTATCTTAAATCTCATCTCTTATTATAAATCTGATTACTTAATTATCTTAAATCTCATCTCTTATTATAAATCTGATTACTTAATTATCTTAAATCTCATCTCTTATTATAAATCTGATTACTTAATTATCTTAAATCTCATCTCTTAATTATATTAAATCTCATCTCTTAATTATATTAAATCTCATCTCTTAATTATATTAAATCTCATCTCTTAATTATATTAAATCTCACCTCTTAATTATCTTAAATCTCATCTCTTAATTATCTTAAATCTCTTACCACTTATCAGATATAACAACCCATCATGAATTTGCAGTTTTTTTATCGAATTAGAATATATATAGAACTTTAAGCAATTTCTTAAAGTCAAATGCCATCTACAATGCATTCATAATATTTCATTTTGAGGCTAAAAGAATGGAGATGCTAAATGTCATTTCGTCTCGTTTTCTGTTGGTTGGGGGTAATTACAAGTTCTTCAGATGCAAGAACTGATCAACGAATTCCAAATTCCAGCAAAACAAATTTCCGTTCAATTCAGGATTTTCTTATTTATTCTCTGGGAAGAAGTTTTTCGAAATAGATTCGTTATGTGAAAAGGATTTGTTATTGCTTATTTCACAATTTTAGAAAGCGGAAGCGCTCGGGTACTTGAAATGGTGAAATCACGAAAGATATATTATTAGAAAGCATAAGAAAAATTAAGTTTTTTGATTGATGCGGAGATAGAAAGAATGATGTGTGTATGAGATACAATGTATAGTAAATAATGCATATTTTATTTATTGTAGAATATAGTATAACTTTCAAAATCAAAATACATAGCTGATTTATCTTAAATGAAAATGAAAATATTATTCCTTATAAAGGGTGTCCCAAAACTAACTCAAAATTTGAATTTGCCATCATTTGTACTGTAAAATCTTGGCAACCTTATGTAAAAACATTTGGCAACTGCTAATTTAGGATTAGTAAAAATGGAGTGCTACATAATAGAACAACACTTTTTCATTGTTGAACAATAATTCAAAAATAATGAAAGTCTGGTGGCCACAGTTCGTTAGTTTGCGAATTGGCCCCTTAGATCATGTGATTTAACACCACTGAATCTCTTTTTATGGAGTTATTTGAAATCAAACGTCTGTGCCAACAAGCCCAGAAGCACGCATGCATTGAAGGAGGAAATTCAACGCTGCATCAACAAAGTTCAGCAGCATTTATGCTAAATGGTCATGAAAAATTTCGACAAAAGAGGGCGTATGTGCCAACAAAGCCGAGGAGGCCGTTTGACTTATGTTTTATTCCATGCAGAATCCTACCTTGTGTACCTTACTATTTAATAAAAATTTAAAGAAAAAATAACCGTGTTTTTTATTTAATTCAAATCTGCATTAATACGTTATTCTATCAAGTAATGCTCCATTTTACTAACTTTAAACTATCAGCTGTCAAAGGTTTTTTAATAGGATTGCCAACACTTTACTGCACGAATGGTGGCAAATTCACATCTTGTGTTAATTTGGGGACACCCTTTACTTCTTTAGTTCATAGATATTGTTAATTTCGGAACTTTATCGCTAAAATGTACAATATTTAAATTTTTTTGCTAAGATGGCTGTAATAAAAAAACAATTTTTTAAATATCCGGTCAAACATACATTAAACATTATAATTATTTATAGTAACTGTAAGTTAAAATTAAATCATAGAATTGCCTTAATTTCTTATTTTTTTATTAAAAGAAAAAGGTATTTTAAAAAATATATTCTTATCTAATTTTGTATGTAACAATTTTTAAATTCTCTCGAATCAACTAATTTTTCAGTTCTTGGAAGTCTGCTTCATTATCTTTCAAACCGTCATTTTGGAAACTCAGTTATCAACTTTTTTCCATTAGCATTATTTTTAACTATATCTCCTAATAATAGTATGTAGTTATCGACGAAAGAAGCATTTTACATTTACTTTAAATGCATTTTTTCGAAATTCTTCCACCAAAATTCTCTATCGCTATAGTTTTCTCTGCAATTTTTGAATGCTTTAAAATCATTACTTAAACTTGAATGGCATAAAAGATTTATTCTATCCTTAATTGAGTTATAACTTTTCTTCTTTAAATCTGGCAATCTTCAAACATCGTATTCAAATTATATAAGAAGAGAAACTACTCCACGACTCACTTAAATAAACGAATTTTTGTAAGGTCAATATCAGTTGCTTTCTTAATATTTTTTTATTTAAAGTCCCCATAAATTCTACCATTTCTGTTCAATTATTTTCTGTTAATGAAATTTTAAAATAATATGTAAACAAATATTTGTATATGTAAAACCATTAAAATCAGTTGCCTCTTTGAGAATTTTTATCTCTAATGATTACAATAAAAAAGAAACCTCTCTGCAAGCTGGGAAGCAAACGTAGATTATTTTACGTAGATTATTACAACTAAGTTACAATCTGGCAATATAAATTATTGATGTTAGTAACAGTCAAAATTAGGATTGGAAAATCACTTGACAGCCAATAACTTCTTAGATGTTGAAGTTATCGAAAAACCTTAAATGCAAAAGTTGTTTGTCTTAATGAGGCGCTAAATTGGCTAATTGGATTTATTTTTCTATCTTCAATATTAAGAAAGTTAATAGAGAAATGAAAATTTCACCCTCCCCATCAATTCCACGCCTTTTTTAGTTAGAAGATCCATTTACGAAATCGTCCAAATTTTTTTACAATTTTAACAACATATTCCATTAAAATCCAAGCAAAATTACACTAGTTATCCTATTCATAAGATAACATGGGCAAAGCGTTATACTCATATATATGCAAACTATTAACGAAGGGTGGTTTTGGATTTTGTGGACCATGATCTTTAAAGAACTGAAGAAATTTTCCCTCAGTTTTGTCATAAAAACCATTGCAATAGGTATTCTTCCAATGGGAATGTTCTTAATATATGTAGCTATTAATATGTTTCTTAATTACTATAGTTCGTGATATAAAAACGACACTCATTTTCGCTAATATTTTTTATGATTTATTAGCGAACAGATTTATAGCAGATTTATTTTGAAAGAAATTCTGAAAGGGGAATATGTCAATAATCCAGATAAAAGGGAACTCAGGGGAAAAAAATATGACTAATTGTCCGGGCTATCAACAATTTACCATGGCTAAAAGGCAAATTAAAATAACTTGAATAAATGCCTCTCTTAAAAGGTTTGTAGCCGATAAAATTAAGGCCGAGGTCTGCTGGTAAGGTCTCGGCTTCGGAACCGGAGGGCTTCAGGTTCGATACCCGATTCCACCAAAGAACCGGCGTGTAAGTGGGTCTGGTGCAAGTTAAATCCGCTGGGGCCAAACGTCCTCCCGCTGGTGGGGCGTGGAAGTTTGGACAGAAGGTGGCATATCAGGTGCCGTCCTCGTCATTTGACCGCGGTTCAAAACTACGAGATCCATCCCAGAATAGCCTTAGTGTTGCTTTAAAACGGGTCATTAATGAAACTAAACTAAACTAAACCGATAAAATTAAATACTAACAATTTGATTAAAATGAGGAATATGTCATTATGGAAATATAAGACAAGGTCATTACTTCTTTTTTACTTAGTACTGCTTACATTTATTTATGCTAAAAAGTCAAGCTAATTAGAGAGAATAATCGACGTATAACTTTGCAACTTAAGATTCTGACCAATTAGCATTGTATTCAGCTAAAATCGGAAAGATAAAAATTGGCATCTAATTGGAAAAGCCGAACATTCTTTAAAATAAGGACTGCGCTTTCCCTCTTTTCACTCAGTCATTGAACGAAAAGATTGGCTGGTTACTCTCGACTGCCGATACATTTCCTTTTCTTGTATTACCTTATTAGGAATCAGTTCCAATATTATATAAGGGACAACTAATAAGTACGGAACTAAAATTATCAGTAAAGTTACAACAATAGAGGTATATTAATTCATTGGAAAGAAAATTTCTAATCACTTATTGGAACAGAAGCTGAACCAACCCATTAGAAAAAGATAAAAACCAGATGATACAACATGTGCATATTAGTGAAAAAAAATATCAATTACTCTGAGAAATTCGTCCGAGTTCTCATAGTCATATCATTCCTAAACTATTTGATGTACATTTCACCAAATCAAAAGTAATTCAATTTTTTATCCCAGAAATAAAAGCTTTCGGACTAACGGGGGATTGAGGCATCATGGAATAACTATATTTATTAATATTCGCTTCACACAAGATTAGTTGCAGAAATTAATATTTAAAATAATTAAACAATAGTAAAAAAATCGAGGTACTGTTTATTCTTTGATTCAGTAACCTTCTGGTTTGAGCATATGCCAGGATGCCTTTATTTAGTCAAAATAAAGGCGAGAAGAAAGATGAAAAGAGGAGATTTTTACTTCTAACAATAAGGTGAACTCTGGTTACACATGGAGATTAACAGTTTTTATTGTAATAAGGTGAACTCTGGTTACACATGGAGATTAACAGTTTTTATTGTAATAAGGTGAACTCTGGTTACACATGGAGATTTACAGTTTTTATTGTAATAAGGTGAACTCTGTACACCAATTTACAATAAAAACTGCGAATAACTCGTAATATCGTAGGAAAAAAGATACCAATTTACAATAAAATTATTTAAATCAATTTTTATTTACTGTAATAGGCACACACATTAATTTATAATGAAAAAAAAATTCCATTTTTAAAATGTGATAATTTACTTTTTATAAAATCTAGATAATAATAATTTTATGTTGAAACATATCTTTTTTGTTATTGCATTTTTTGATAACATTTTAAGATTAACAACGGTAGATAATTTCGCTCACATTTAATGATGTATTCAATTTGAATACTTCTTATGAAAGCTTGCTTGCCACTTGAAATAGTAGTATAAGCAATCAATATTTAATTTTGAGTAAAAATATAATAGTACGTTCAAACTGAGACGACGCTCACGTACACTTGAAAAAAAAAAACTGAATGAAAAAGTGCGTAATGGGTAGAAAATTAAGGTAAAAGAATGGTAAAGTATTCTGGAAATGTGCTCGTCTTTCCACGTATCATCCCTTAGAGATGTAGAATCGTCGAAAAATAGATTCTCAGGATGCTGAAACGAACAGTATGGAACTTTTCTAAAATAATACTTCCCGCTCTCTCTTATAACTACATTTTTGAAAAGGAGCGACATATAAAAACAGAAGGCTCAGAGGGGCCCATAAGAACGACCTACGTGGCATCAAAAATCATTAGAGATCTTCAAATTATCTCATAAGCTCTGAGGGATGTATATAAGAGTTCTCATTTATTATTTTATCAAAACTAAATCTCTTCAGAGTTTCTGTTCAAATTAGTTTCATTTAATACAAGGAAACCACAACATTTTGTTTTTTAACTTAGGATTCTTTAAGTCAATTCAGTTTAACTATATTAACGCCTCGATTTTTAAGCAACAATAGGGCTATTTTGGAATGGATCTAGTAATTTTAAACCGCGATCAGAGGACGATACCTGAGCCTGGCACATCTTCCGGACCATACCAATGGGAGGGGGTTTGACCCCAACAGATTTAACAAGCACCGAACCCGCTTATACAGCGGTTCTTCGGCGGAATCGAATTTCAAATCGGGAATTTTCCGGTCCCGAAGTGGGAACTGTATACCACCAGGTCACCGCGGAACCTCATTAAAATCAGATTTGTGTTGTAAATGAAGGATTTGCAACAGAATTTAAGCTTTGAAAGAAAAGTTTTTATTGAATAACTAATGATGCATCCCATTTTGAAAAAGGAAATATTATTGATAAAGTCAAAATCTTTTTAATGTTCTAGCTTGAGATATATGATAAATATTAATTTCCAATCCCAAATGACTTTTGAAACAAATAAAAATATACTTTATTTGCATAATTAATAGTATTTAATAGAACAAGACATTAAATAAGAATTCAATATACTTTCGAATGAATGAATTCAATATACTTTCGTTATTTAAAAAACTTGAATTAGGACCAAATTTATTTACTTCATGGGTCTGCAAAACGATTATTGAATAAATATATTGCGAAGTTAAAATCTACTTTTGAACAATTTAAGTCATGGAACAAAGTAAATTAAAGCTTCAAGTTTGTTTAATTCAATTCAAACTTGTTCAAAGATCGAGCTTCAAAGACTGAATGAGTGGTGTATAGAGAAGCAAAGAGGAAATTAAAGAGCACGTTGAATGGACAAATATTTGATTTTGCACTTCACTGTAGAATTGAACACGTTACTTTTTTGGTATTTCTTAATTGATCATGAAAATTCCACATTGGAATTATGAAGATGTAATTGTTTCTAAACTGAATGGTGTAGATTAAAAAAAAGATTCTAAAATAATTACATTTTAAAAATTTATTTGACTAAGAATGATTTTGTTACTCTAAACTGATAACATTAATTTTGTAAATTTAAACAAATGGTGTGGATGTATTATAATTTTTTTTTCTCTCCTAACGAATATGTTACACACAGAGAAATGATACAATAAAAGAAAATTTTAGAATTTTTAAGAAAACAAATGGCTGTCATTAAATATGTTTGAAACATATTTAAGGATTAAGCAATTGAGGTTAATGATTAATTAAGTCTCAATTCTTGCTTTATTTACAATATAGGGACATTTCATGGAACGTTAAGTCCTGAAATAATTCGAATAAAGATAAAAAAGAAACACACCAGATAAAAAGCTAAATAACTATGTGAAAAACACAATTACTGTGAGTAATATGGATATTACCAATACTTTTTTTGGGCTTTGAATGGAAGTTCAGACTTTCTGGAAGTAGTTTATTATGATGGCTAAATAGAAAAGGATTATTTTGAGGTTTTATAGAAAATGCTATATTTAACATTATTGTAAACATGGAAGTTGTTAACATCATCTAGTTTTCTAGAGAAAATTATATTTTATATTATGTTACTAAAATTTGAAAGCGAATGAATGTTGCATTTGCATGAACGAAGGGTCTCTAAAGGTCTTTCAAGCCAATTTCGCGATATGGTTAAATACTTTCTCTATTATAAAATCAAAATGGATAGCCGATTTTTAAACGCAACTATTTTCTCATAATTCGAAGAATTTTATTTTGATTTATTTGTAACTTGTTAAATTAATTTTGGCTGACAACTACTCCCAGATAGAAGATGAATGCGTAGTAACTACATTTTCTTTAGTATGAATATTTATGTTCATCAAGTTTACATTTATAATAGAATTTTTTCCAATTACATATTACTAAATAGAAAAGGCATTTCTTATTTTTTTTTAATTCTTCATCGTGAAGAATCAACAATAAAGTAAAATAAAAATCATTTCAATTTATTGAAATACTTTTATAAAAATCTTATTTATAATTTGCTTCATTTTACAAATTGAAATGTTATATATATATTATGGTAAATGTTATCAACTGGTGATTATATATATAATGACCGATGATTATTCATAATTACCGGTGATTATTTATAATTACTAATAAGTTTATTGGTGATTATTTATAATTACCGGTGATTATTTATAATTACCAATAAGTTTATTGGTGATTATTCATTAGCAAATCATCAGTAAGAGATTTTTCATAAGTAAACTGGTGATTATTGCTAAGTAATTATTCATAAGTAAATCACCTAAACTTATTGGTAATAATGAATAATCACCAATAAGTTTACTGTTTATTATTCATGATCAACACATAATCACATTTATCGTAATATATACATTCATTCCAGGTTGTTTTTGCTGAAAGAATATTCTGAAAAGAATTTTAAAAAAGTTTTTAAATTTATTTATATACTTAAGTTATTATTTAAAGTTGCGTCTTAAATTTTCTGCAAAATTTTTCACCAACTGATTAAATTATAAGGCATATTTTACGCCAGTAGTCAAAAAGAAAGATTACATTCTCACCATCAATGGAGAGAACTCGGTGGCGTGCCAAATCCGTCTTGTTTCCCACCAGGATGACAGCTTTCGATTCCACGGTGTCCCATTTCTGGATTAGCCTTAGAATTTCTTTGGCCAACTGAAGACTGCGTTTCGATGTCACGGAGTATACTACTAGATAAGCGTCAGGATTGTGCATCTCTGTGAAATTTTCAGTCTGAAAGAAAAGCAAGATAAGATACAGGATAATTGCAACTAATAGACTTGGAACATTGCACAAAAAAAAAAAAAAAAGAGGCCAGGATTCAGTGATAATCGGAAAATTGAAGAAGAAACATGTGCTATATTTTCATTTCCTCGTATAGAAATCATCAATCAAGATTTTGACGAACCTCCACGTTTTTGATTTCCCTGATTTCGAAAAGCACATTTTTGGAAAAATATTCTGTCAATCTGTCTGTGACAAAAATAATTAAAATAAGCTTTTATCTAGACGGATGAAATTTGGTATATGGTCTTTATACCAAATTTGTAGATTTTTATCGAATTTTTAGCAAATTCTACTCAGGGGAAGTTTGTCTATCCGGCTATTTGAATATAATTTATCACGATAACTATAAAACGAAGAGAGCTAGATAGAAAAAATTCGATATACAGAATCAAAATCTATAATCTAGACATATTTGAAACTTTAAAACAAATCTAACAACGGATTGGCCGTCAATTGGTCTGTTCTTTCACATGGATGTAAACACGATGATTCAAAAAACCCCATGATTCAAATATATCAAATTTGGCATGGGATTTTGTGACTAAAATCGTAGTTATGTTTCAAATTTTTTTAATAGTGATTGAAAAAACCGATCTAAAATAGAAATTTGATTGTCGGAGACTATAAATCACATGGCAGGGATTAATAACCAAAAAACTCGCCAAGAATCACATGATAGATTCAGTTAAAATTCTGAAATTACGCCGAAGTTTTCTATTTGGTAACTAATGTATGCCAATTCTACGCAAAGCGTTCTCTGGGATAACACTTTTATTAGAGTACTCGAAAACGTTCTGGAGTGATATTTTTCGCTGGTTACTTATACGTCTTCACTTTTTCTTATCATTCCTCAGATACAGCGCAAACTCAATCTCACATTAAACAGTAAACAATAAAAGAAAAACTGATTAAGATACCGAGAGATGTTGTGTGGTAGGTGTGATAACTTAATCATTTTCAAGTGCCGCTTTTTATCTTCAGAACTTACAATTTGTAAAAAATCTCTTTTAATTCTCAAAGTTTTCAATTTGTCTTTTCTTTTTTTTTTAAGTTTCCTCAAAAACCTTACATAGGTGGTAGAATTTTTTCAAAATGTAATTGAATGAAACGAAATAATTTTAGCATCTCTTCATACAAGCTGCTTAACGATTTAATTGAGAGGAGTGCCACGGAGTTCTTGAACTCGAAGTTCTTAACCTCCGGACATAACTGGTGAATAGAGTATAGACTGAGATTATTGAATGAATAGTTGTGCTTAGAAAATTAAGGATCTAATTAGTATATATAAAGTATTATTAATAAATCGAAAAAATGTCGAAAAATAGAATATAGTTTTTACATGAGTGCTTTTCGGCAAATTCGGAAAATCGGTGTTGAAAAGAATCAAGTTGGTGTGGTAAAGCTATGATGATGGCTTAGACATGAAGACGATGATGAGGCTTTTTGGTAGTGAAGGGAAGTCACTTTTTATTTCTTTAATTGCGATGTTATCGATCTCTTCAAATAATCTTGTTCATAGTTTCTTGTGAAAATCCTACAAGAGTGCAATGTTAAGGTTCATTCGGATGCCTTTATTCCTAATAAACCACGACATGTTACTGATATCCCTAACCATCTTCAGAATGTAGTCATTCATTTATTAGAAATTCCAGATTTATTAAATTACCGGTATGCAACCGATTTCTCTTTCGTACAACGACCTTTATCTGTCAGTATCAACCAATCACATGAGTCATTCGCCTGACAAGAAAATCTCTTCCGCCAATCCATTCAAAGAAATGTAGCTGACTCTATCCGCTACTGATGGATTCTTTTCAGTGTTGCACGAATCTACCGCTCGCTTTTCCTGATAGAGCCATTTTCCAGATGCCACTTTCACACGACTCAATCTTTTTCAGCGCTGCTCTTCCGCGAGTATTCACGCCTTCTGGAGCATTTTTTAAAATTGTTAAACACGAACGACGACTTTTCCCCTCATGCGATAACCATTCTTTTATGCGAAGATGTATCTCTGGAATACATTCTAAAAAAAGGTTTTTAAAGTCATTTTAAATCAAGTTGGATGAAGATAAGTTTTTGACAAGAGTTTCAGCAAAATTAAATTCTGGTTAAGATGATGGCTTAGGATTTTCGAGAACATATGTTATCATATTAATTATATTTAAAATATTTTTGACACATTATCATTTAAAAAAATCTATTTTTATACTGATAAAATTTATTCAGATATGAAATTTTGAATATCACTATTTTAAAGGATTTCAAACTATATGAAAGGCAGCTTCGATGAAGATTCACCAACCAACACTTGGTTATTTTTTAGAGGTAGTTGCTGAATTACTTGAAATGTTGAACTGACTTTTTCAGTTCCTGTCTTCTACGTTAAAAATTTACTAGTTGTAAATTTCATTCATTTCGATACTGAAGCTAATTTCAGTGGTTATTTCTGATAACTATCCCTACAGTGCATCATGTTGCCATTTGTCTACACATTTTTATTTACATTTATAAGCTTCATATGACTGTTTGAAAGGACAACAGTGAGTGCTTAGAAACCTTTTTTAACTATTCCTTGATAAAATTTGTAGGAAAGATCGATATAAGGCAATGGGGGGGGGGAGGTACTGGAATTAGATTTAAACTGTAAAAATCCAAAAATGTCTGTTGTACGAATAGTTCTACAATTAAAAATACTATCAAAATATTTTATTTCCATTGTAAAAGGGGTATTGGTAAAAAGGAACTTTTATTTGTATTTCAGAATTGTTATAATAAGATTCGTGTCGTTAGGAGATTGTTTAATTCATATTGAAGTTAAATGGCATATATTAATTATTTTGTTATAATTTCCCCAGAAAAAACAAATTATTAATATATTTTTTAAATATATCCTTAATTTTGGTTTAATTCATATCTCGCTCAATTTTAGTATGTTTTTGTTGAAAAATTTTGAATGTCAGGAATATTCTGTTAAATAGCTCTAATAAAATTTGTATAGAAATCAATTCTTTAATTTTTTTAGAAGTACATTATATTTATTGATTCAAACATCATAAAATATAATATTTTATATGTTTAAAGCATTATTCCATCCAAAAATACATGCTTATCTTTACGGGTTTAAACATTAGCTATTGGACCATGATTACAATACATTTTAATTTGCAGCAATTTGATTACAAATTAACTTATGACACGACAATTCTTTTTAAAATCATGACGTAATTGTTTTATTGCATATTTTATGTTTAATAGTATGGGAAAATTAAAATTCTTTTAAATGTTTTAATAAACAAACCTTCATGTTTTAAAATGTTATCGCATTTATTTCAATATCATAAACTAAGCAAATTATAAAAGAAAAATTCAATTCTCGTAAATAATTATGGAACGATGTATCAAAATCATAAAACTCATTTAGTTTTAAAATTTAGAATATGAAAAAAGGGACGAAAAATCCATAATTTATTTTTATGTAAAAAGATGTTATACCCAAGAAATACAAAAAAAAAAAAAGCATTGAAGATCTATTATAAAAACAAGAAACGCAATTTAATCTAATAAAAGAACGAATAAAAATAAATCATTTTCAATGAAAAATTTTCTGATTTTTTTGAACGTTTCTTAAAGGTTTCAAATTGTCTTAAATTACAAATAAATCTATCTACAAAGTAAACCGATAAATTACTATAAATATATAAATGATGACTCAAAATCTAATATCTATTTTTACTACAAAAATAATTGTTGAATAAAATCTATATCAAACAATTTTGGAAAATTTTTTAAGCAAATTATTCTTAACTCTTTCAAGTTGCATTATAAAGACAAACTAGAATACTTACTTTATCATTTTTATAAAATTTCGAAAGTAAAGAAAAAATTCGTTTTATTAAATTTATTAAATCCTTTTTATCTCTTTATTAGATAAATATTCTAATTATATGAAAAAAAAATTCTATGCTTCTGGGCTATTTAAAATTCATTTATTATTAAATCTTCACAGAATTTTAAGATTTTATAAAGTGAATTCATAGTTAAAATAATGTTTAAACATGTTATGACTGTGAAATAAAGATAAATATAATTTAATATCATAAAATTGCTTTATTAATATTTAATCATATAATATATTCATTGCTTATGCTTCATTTTAATAACGGAATTTTTCATCTTTAGTTTGGATAATTTGAGACAAGATATTTACATTATCAAGCTTGATCGTAGATTGCATTAAACTGAAAAATCTAATTATTTTTTTGTTAATAAGCAAATAACATTCAATTTAAATATGAATAATACATGTTTTACCCATTTAAAGTTGTTTTTTGCTTATGGTTTTTAATGATCTTTCAAAATTGTTATGATTAATTGTTTATTCCTCATGAATATTCAAAAATTATGAATTTTCTGCTCTTGAAAAGATTTAATAATATTAAATTTATAGGCATTTTTAAAAGGAAGTTAAAACAGATTAAATTCCTGTGTAGTTTTGAAATTATTTAACAATGTAAAACCACATTATTTTTTATTTATATAATTTTTGATTTAAAAAATTTTTATTCATCAAATAAAGGGTTGATTTAGTTATATTTATTAACGGAAAAATATCAGTTGTCTATGTCATTACAAAATATTATATAAATGAGAACCATCTAACTTAATTCTACTCCTGAGTTCCAAAACATGCATATGATTTATGCTTCAAAAATCTAATAAGCTTTTGAGAATTTTTTTTTTGCAGATTTAATTAAATTGCTGCATTGGACTGTCATGAATTAAAGTATTTGGATTTAAATTAAATTATTGAAAGTTTCCTTAATTTTAAAAAGAAGAGAAAAAACCTTGTAAAAGGTCGAATGTAAAGAATTCTAATTTTCTGCAACTATAATTCAGAAATGAGTTTTGAAAAGCTGTTTCTGAATAAAATATTTCTCAATAGAACTATAAAATTTATTGCTTATTAGAGCTATAAAAAGTTATTTTTCAATAGAATATTTCCCAGTATAGGTATAAAAAGTTATTTTTCAATATAATATTTCTCAATAGAGCTATAAAAATCTATTTCTGAATAGAGCTATAAAAATCTATTTCTGAATAGAGCTATAAAAATCTATTTCTGAATAGAGCTATAAAAATCTATTTCTCAATAGAGCTATAAAGGATTATTTCTCAATAAAGCTATAAAGGATTATTTCTCAATAGAGCTATAAAGGATTATTTCTCAATACAGCTATAAAGGGTTATTTCTCAATAGAGTTATGAAACGTTATTTCTCAATAGAGTTATGAAAAGTTATTTCTCAACAGAGCTATAAAGAGTTATTTCTCAACAGAGCTATAAAGAGTTATTTCTCAACAGAGCTATAAAGAGTTATTTCTCAACAGAGCTATAAAGAGTTATTTCTCAACAGAGCTATAAAGAGTTATTTCTCAATAGAATATAATTTAAAGACAATATTTTTATAAACAACAATATTTCCTCTAAGCGGCACCGCATTTCTAATTCAAATCATCTGAACAAAACTGAACTAAAGCATAACCGATATTTTCTGAGAAATTACTTCTTTAAAAAGAAAATTAATATGTTTTAAATGGATGTGTTTATTATTACAAAAATATGAATTCAAAGCCAACATCGTAAAAGAAAGGATGATGGAAGACGAAAGAAAAGAATTCAAGTGAGGGAATTTAGTTTTGGAAATGAGCAAGAGATGCCAAAAGTCAAACCTAAACTGCAAAATCTTTGCTGATCCACCACTAAGATCAATGGGGGAAAGAAGGCTTCTCGCATTCTGATCTGCCATTTAAAGATGCGAAGCGAGAGGTTTCTGATGCAATTCAAAACAAATTGCCGCACGTCTCTTACACACTGAACCATTTTTTCTTTATTTCTTCATTTTTTTGTTTGGTTTTTACTTCCTCATATTCGAAGTATAGGGAACATACAGCAATCTTCAAAAAATTCGAAAATGAGATTTTGACTACGTTTTAGACTTTCCTGAGTTTGAAAACGTGTTTTTCGAAAATGCCCGTCCGTCTGTCTGTGACAAAGAGAACTCAAAAGCGCTTTGAGCTAGAAGGTTGAAATTGGGTAAAAGCTGAAAATCAAATTTACATATCTCTGTCAAATTCTGAGCAAAATCAGTGGAATGTTGTTTTCCCAGCTGTTCGAATACATTTTAGCACGATAACTGCAAAATGACGAGAGCTATATAGGTTTAATTCGGTACACATATACAACATCTTTTAGTATAGACACCAATGAAATTTGGAGCCAAATCCAAAAAAGAATTCAGAAACATGTAAACACGATAACTCAAAAACGCGGGGAGTTAAATATGTATTATTTAGTACATGATTTTATGACTTTGAGTGTAGTTTTATATCAAATTTTCGTTTCAATCGGTTAGGAAGAACACAAATGAAACCCAAATTCGATTTTTGGATATTTTTGACTACATGCCAGGGTTTCAATCGCCAAATAATTCGCCAGCGATGACAAGATAGATTCAGTAAATATCCTAGATTTATGTCAAAGGTTCGTATTTCTTAACTATTGTACGCCAATGCCATGCAAGGTGTTCACTTCTCTTTCTTTCTTTCTTTCGCCACAGAATATCCCGAAACTTGGAATCTCTAGGATTACCTGTCGGTTGAAAGGATATACACGGGAGTAGTTATTAAGAATTTTTTTTTTTTTAGTTTACATATACAATACACAGAAAAAGTAACTATATAGAATATAATAAGGATGAAGGAGGTGTTCGGTGGGGAATATGAGTAGATGAAATCTATTGAAATTAATATATCCTGGAGCAGAGCTTGGTTGAGGAATGAAACGAAAATTTATACAAGGCTTGGGTCTAGAGAAATCAATTCCCCTTTTCTCTTGTAGGAAACGCACAAGTTTTCTAATTTTGACCTTGGACATCTTGCTTCTCATAACGTTGGTTCACCAGATATTTTGGACGTGGGTGGGTTTTTTGAGATGAAAAGATGTGGTGAGAGGGCAACCAGTGGCATAATGAAGGGGATCGCCTACTTCGCCGCAGCCATATTGATACGATCCTTTAATATTGAAACGCTTGAAATATGAAGGGAAAGGGCCATGGCCAGTTGCAAAGATAATGTCAAACCTGTTCCAAGATGATTGGTTAAAGGACACATTGGAGATTATTTGATAGATGTTTCTGCCAGTTGAGCCATTGCCCCATTCTTCTTGCTATCGATGTAGGCTCAATTTATTTGGAATACTTTTCAGGTGGCTTCTAGGAGCTGGGTATTGAACGGGTGTACCTGTAGAAATGGCCTGTTTGGCTAAGGAATCTGCAGCCTCGTTTCCGTTGCGTCCCACATGGGCTTTAACCCATCCTAACTTAATAGAAGGTTGGCGGAGCAGAATGGCTTGAATTTCCTGTGCAATTGGGCTTAAGGTGGAAAATGAGCTGATCGCTTTTAAACTCGATGCAAGGTGTTCACTGGGATAACATATTTATTAGAGAATATGCGAGAAAGTTTTGAGCAGACTACTCGCGTTGATTTATTTTCATTGCTCAATGAAATCTCCGCACGAAATTAAAAAAAAAAGGAACATGTTTTAAATATACAATAGGATTGATCAGGGGAGTAGGAGCACAGCTCTGGAGCCCTATTGGATGAGCCATAACTGACTCCAGCGAAATACATGTGAAATGGATTTTGAATGATAGTACAAATAAGTGAAAATTTCATGATCTAAAATAATATGACTAGAATGCAACCTATTGAACCTAGATGGTTCATCTTTCATAGCGCTGTACTTCGATTTTAGAGTTTATCAGCTTAAGTTCAAATTGCATAGGGAGAGTAGTGATACATTATGAATATCGATGGTAGAAATTGTGTTTGGGGTAATTTGATGGCAATGGAAGAGTTGGAAGACGACTTTTTATGTTGTAATTGATTAAAAGGGACCTATAGTGCAAGTATAAGCGTTTGTAAATGTACACAACAATTTGTATCAATTTACATACAGAGGTAGACTAAGTTATCGTCAAATTAAATTTGTACCTATCATGTATTTATCATTTGTGCATCTTCGTGTATTCTCTAGTAAATCAGTGGAAGTGGTCTCTACAAAACCTTCCTGTACACTCAAATAAAGATGCTAATATTTTTGGTCAATTATGCTTGCGTGACTTTGACTTCTTTTTGTGCTTTCGACTTTTTATAATAGAATATATTGTTACGATTCAGAGGAATTCGAATAATGAAATGACTTTAATTAAGACTAAAACAGTAAATTAATTCACTATAGTAAAAGCAAAGATATTCCTGTTTTCAATAAATTTCTAAATTACAATAAGGACCTTGGTGACCTGGTGGTGAGATGTCAGCATCGGAACTGGAGGGTTTTAGGTTCGAGACCCGATTCCACAGAAGAACCGTCACGTAAATGGGTCGTCTGTTAAATTTGTCAGGGTCAAATGCCTTCCGGCTGGCGTGATGTGGAAGTTAGGAGGAGGTACCAGCTCAGGTGTCGTCCTCGTCATCTGACCGTGGTTCAAAATGACGAGTTCCGTCCCAAAAAGCATAAGTGGTGCTTTAAAGCGGGTCGTTGATACAACAATACTTATAAATTGTAATACAAATTATCTCGTTCACAACATATGGGGGAATTTTTAAACGTTAAGCCCGAATATGTACGAACTGCGCATGGCTTTACTTTCATGCACATACTTTAACACATATACTTTTTATACAAAATATTTTTGAACTTTTATACAATCATTTAAAACTCAAATTTTAACTGGAAAAAATAAAAAGAAATTATATTTAATATACCAAAAATTAATATAATAATAAAAAACAAATTGCAAAAATTTGCTTTTTTATAGCTTTGACATTTTTCTTTCCATTTGTGATTATAACGTTTCCATATTAGGAGTATTTATTTTCAGAAATTGATTAAAAATGACTTTAGGGTCCTAATTTTGCATTTGGAAAGACCTGAAACTTTATTTGTGAGTAAGAATTATTTATTTGCAATATTTATAGTAAGAGCATTTATTTATTTCCATATTAAGCGGAAAACTAATTTTATATTCATGAGTTTCAGTTGGTTGAAGGTTTATCTTCAAATCGGAATTATATTGGATTTTGTCATCTGCATTTGTCAAACTTTGAAATATAATAGAAATAATCTAGAAAAATTTCTCCAGCGATTTCAAATCTTTAAAGTTAGATTTGAATGATTTTTCAAATTTAAACACGTTCGACATCTTAGTGATTAGTGAAATGTTTAATTAAATTTATTATGAACATTAATTTTTTAAGTATTCCGTCTGAAATGCGAAACGCTTTTAAGAACCTTGTAATGTGTTAGTTTAGCAATGAGAATATACAATTCTACTGTTAATCAGATGAAATGTTTTCTTTAAATTTTAATGCTATCTACTTTAATTCCCTGCAAAGCAGAAGAATCGAATCAATTTAGACTCCACATTTTCACGATTCTATGAATTAGAAACCCTTCAATCTGAAATAAAGTAAAAGAACAAGATTATACCGTACTTTATAAAATAATTCAGAAAAGAATATAATAATTCAAAATATTCAGCCGTACTCTATGGAATAATTTCCAAACTTCATTTAAATATGATAAAAGAAATGTTGCTGTAACTAAATAATTACATAGATGAATTTAATCCTTTTAAAAATGAAGTGCATTTTTTTTTAAAGTTCAGGCTTAATAATCTTGCGTAATTTTAATAACCAAATTCTCAAAAGGATAAACAAAAAAAAAAGTATTTTGTTTCTAAATTGATAATTTGAGGATCCGAGAATAATATTTGCTCACAACTTAAAAGCCTCTGATATTCATTATCAAATATCTACTCAAACATCACTTAATTTGCCCTGCTAAGTGAAGCAATTAAGGTAAAAAGGTTATGGTTAAAGCTTTTTTGTAAAGGAACAGTGAGAGAGAGAAAAAAAGAATATAATGATTCTTTCAAATACATCATTTTAAATTGATGGAGAAATCATTTAACGTAAGAAAAAATACGTTAAAAAAAACTGAAATTTTTTATCATTTAAATTCAAAGTGACCAACGACAAAAAGTGTTTCCTCAATATTTAGCCCTTTTTTCCATATTAATAAATCAGACAGTTGATTATTAATAAAAAAAAACTGGCCTTCTAAGTCTTTTTACGTTTTCTTTCTATTAGAATACACGGCTATTGATTAATGAAAGGTACCATTACTATAATTACTATTACATTAAATGGTACCAAGACTACAGAAAAGTATCATTTAAATCTTTGGCATTTTCTTTCTATCTTTAGCATTTTCTTTCTATTTGTTTTTATTAAATATTTAGCATTTCCTTTCTATTTGTTTTTATTAAATATTTAGCATTTCCTTTTTATTTGTTTTTATTAAATATTTAGCATTTCCTTTCTATTTGTTTTTATTAAATATTTAGCATTTCCTTTCTATTTGTTTTTATTAAATATTTAGCATTTCCTTTCTATTTGTTTCTATTAAATATTTAGCATTTCCTTTCTATTTGTTACTTTTCATTTCTATTAATAAATGAATTTTTATTATCAATAATTTTTAACCCTTGAATAAGCACCGATTATCTGTCGATTAGTAGAGCACCACAAAAATAACAAATGAAATGCTGTCTATTACCTAATGACTATCTCCTGCTCCAGTAGAAAATAGAGAGTAATTGGAAATAGTTCACATTTTCATCACCATAAAATATCCTAAATTTTCTTGCACTTCTGACAATTCTCATCGGTGTTCTCTTGGTATTTGCTCCCCTTCCAAAACTACTAATTAATAGCAAAAGGATATCATTGAAATTATTTATATTTTCTAACTATTATTAGCAATCATAACCAGTTACCCACAATTTGTGAATGTACCTTGGATTTACTCCAATGCATAATGCCACAACAGTTACATATAAACTGAAAGATAAGTTTTAACAGCCATATCCGTCCATGACCTAACCATGCCTGTAGGATATATCTTCCATTTTATAGAAGTGAAAATAGGAAGATATATGCTCCGTAATAGGAGTGAATTCTGCCTCACACCATTAACAAACCTAAAATGGAGGCGAATCCTGCTAACTTGTAACATAATTTTCAAAGGAATCACGAATTTATTCAAGCATTCATTATTACAATAGTTGCATGGAAATTAAGAGGGGAGTCCCAAAAGCTATCTCCGTCCATGATCCACCCATATCTGTTGGAGATATGTTCCAACATCAAAGTGAAAATCACTCTACCACACACCATTAACAAACCTAAAATGGAGGCGAATCCTGCTGACTTGTAACATAATTTTCAAAGGAATCACGAATTTATTCAAGCATTCATTATTACAATAGTTGCATGGAAATTAAGGGGGGAGTCCCAAAAGCTATCTCCGTCCATGATCCACCCATATCTGTTGGAGATATGTTCCAACATCAAAGTGAAAATCACTCTACCACACACCATTACCAAACCTAAAATGAAGGCGAATCCTGCTAACTTGTAACATAATTTTCAAAGGAATCACGAATTTATTCAAGCATTCATTATTACAATAGTTGCATGGAAATTAAGAGGGGAATACCAAAAGCTATCTCCGTCCGTGATCCACCCATATCTGTTGGAGATATGTTCCAACATCAAAGTGAAAATCACTCTACCACACACCATTAACAAACCTACCGGGGAGACAAAATCCTGCTTATTTGTATGGCAAATTCTAAAACGCTTATGGTGATTCAGCGGGATGGAATTTTCCGTTAGGAAACCATTAGCATTCTAAATTTATATTAATAAGCATGACTATTAGCAATCTAAATTTATATTAATAAGCATGACTATTAGCAATCTAAATTTATATTAATAAGCATGACTATTAGCAATCTAAATTTATATTAATAAGCATGACTATTAGCAATCTAAATTTATATTAATAAGCATGAATATTAGCAATCTAAATTTATATTAATAAGCATGACTATTAGCAATCTAAATTTATATTAATAAGCATGACTATTAGCAATCTAAATTTATATTAATAAGCATGACTATTAGCAATCTATATTTACACCAATAAACATCATTATTAGAAATCTAGATTTATATTGATCAACATGATTATTAGTAAATAAATTTTTGATAAATATGTCTGATCATTAATGGATGATGATGTAAATATTTAACATTTTCTTTCTATTTCTAGACAAGACTATTGAGTAATGGCGAAACAGTTTCTTCTATATTTTCTTCACTCTGTTAATAAACAAGGCTATTTATTATTAATGCAAAAAATTATCAAAATTTTCAATTTTTTTTTTCTTTTAGCAAACAAGAATATAATGTATAAAGAGAGCAAAATCTACAGAGTTTAATATTACTTCCAGCAATCCAAACTGAACAAAAGAAAGTATTTCCAGCAATCCAAACTGAACAAAGGAAAGCATATTGATCATCTAGTTACACAATAAAGAACAAGCTAAAACTCCACTCTAAAGAACAAACCAATATTGGATAAATCTGAGGCTTTTGAAGCAACTACTTACTTTGATTGATCAATCGCCTTGCGTGAGGCTTAATAAGACAAAGAAAAATAAACCTGGCAATCTATAAGCTTAAAAGCCTATTGAGTAAACAAATATAAATGAAAGGTAATGCATGCACCTCAAGGTCTTTCACCTTCACAGACTTTCATTAGAATAAGTAGCAAAAAGAATCTTTGCTAAGAAAAGCCCTGTTGCAGTACTTTTAATATCATTTATCACTAGTGACAGATTTTGATAGCGGAAACCTTGCAGGATCTAAGAACCATTATCTTCAAAAGCGTTCTCTACGACCCCACTACCCCAAAATAGAACACCTCCCACCGATGCTAGATTCCATTGTCGATAGGGAAAGTTTTTATGCTGCAATTAGTGTGATCACGTGGTCTACTCCATAATGGCGGCTCCCCCTTTAACTATCAGAATGAATTAAAAGAAGTGCATTATATCAGCGAGCTAAATCAATTCGCAACAGATGCTACTTGGATGGGAAGAGGCACAAGATTTGAAAGTCTTCCAGCAGTTTGATTGAGAGGTGATGAAATTAGTGAAACAAAGTCTTCGTTCTCCCTTGCTAAGACATGGTTGGTTATTCGTAATTTAATAAAGAGGAGACTTGCGGGATTTAATGAAAAAGAAAGATTTCATTGCTTAGGACTCTCTGGGCCAATTTCAGAGCTTATTTTAAAATTTTGGTTTTAGTTTTTCTTTCAACATACTTCGGGAATTAAGGTTGAAATTTTATTTTGGAAACTGGAAATCAGTAATGAAGTCAGAAATTTGAATTAAACATTTAGATCAACAGCTGCAAGTTTTTTTTTATTATTATTTTTTTATTTTTTATGTTTCGATTGAGATGGGGAAAGAAAAGATTAACATTTTACCATATTTTTAATTTAAGCCACCAATGGAGAAAGTTTTCAGAAACAATTTCAGTACTCATAACAAAACATACCTAATTAAATAATAATTATGTTTTGATTATTTGTTATATAGATATATTTTTTTTAGCCGGAGTCCTGGTTCGGGCATGGTTGTTCTTCGTCTGTGTTCTATCTGTGAGGTGTGTGAATGTGCCCCCCCCCTATAAAAAGGTATGGTGCAAGCGAATGTGTGAGTGCCATTATCATATGAGCTAATCAATCCCTTTCTGCGCATGCACTGACTACTGGCCTTTTTATAACTGGCCGAGTGTAAACTCACCCTGAGTTATAATTAACCTGTAATTTTGAGTTGATCACTATAAATGTAAGGTACAACTCAGTGTTCCCTCTTTCACTGAGTTGAACAATAAAAGTGGGAACAAAAAAAAATTATATATATTTCCATCCTTTTAAAATATAACCTTTAAGCCCTCATATTCAATCAAACTTTTATTATAATTCATATTGAATTAAACTTTTTAGAATAAAATAAAATTCTAAAAAATTCTTTATAAAAAAATTTATAAAAATATTTTTTTTATAAATTTATGAAATAAATAATATAGAATTATTTTTAAAAAATATTTCCACAACACTGACAACATTATAGGGCTATAAAATTCAAAATTTTGATGAATTTTGAATTATTTTAAAACGTTTCCAAGAAAATTATATCTAAAATCTATATTCTATTTTTAAAACTTGTAGCACAGAAAAAGTTTGAAAAATTATATCACAAGTACAGTAATTTTATAAATTGATCATTTTGAAGAAAAACGCATTTAAATTAAATAAAAATACCTTTTTTTAATAAATAGTTAAGCAGCAATTTACATAAATCTCAATATACTTATATTTTTCACAATTTTTCTTCTTCTCTTGCATGATTTTACACTTTTATTTCGTCTGTTTTTTTTTTTTTCAAGCAACTTTATTATTTAATTACAAACTCGAGTTTTTCGAATGTTTACTTAAAAAGCTTAATTTTTTTCTGGGTGTCGTAGAAATAAAGTAAAAACAGTTTTTGAAACTTAAACGTATGAGTTTTCAAATAAAATAACAATTTTTGATATTAATATTAAGGAAAAACTATTTTTAATTTAGGCAGATACTTTATATTACTCCATAAAGCATTAAGTTATTTTTTGTATGAAATTAGATCCATGTATTATTGTCAGTATACAGTGACATATCAAATTTGTAAAACTTCCTTTCCCGATTTAATTTTTTTTTTTTTTTTTTTGCGAAACTTTAGATAAAATTTCACAGAAAAACAATAATTTTTCATTATTTTTTTAAATAATTTAATTAAAAAAACTTAATTTTTTAAAATTATGAGTCTTATTTTACAAAAGTCATTTTATATTCAGCAAAACCAAATTCTTAAAAAATTGAGAAGATCAAAATTTAAAAAGTGAATTTAAAAACCATATTTTAAAATTCTTAAAATTAATGATTAATCCGATATTTAATTCCGAAGACGCGATATTTTTCCTACACATCTGTAGATGTAATTCATGAAATGTGAACTCATTATTAAGTTTTTATGTATGTATAGTTTAGAGTTTGTTTTGCGAAATGATCAGTATCTTTACAAATTCCAACAAAACAGGATGTAACTCAGTCCTCAATATTTTTCAAACACCTCTTAAATCTCAATTGACAAATTCTTATAGAAATATTTATTACATAGTAAATAATTTACCCATTTTTGAAAATCTCTAATAAAAATTACTGATGAATTTTATTCTTAAAATACTTTGATTTTGTTCCAAACTATCACAAAATGTTAAAACTTTCTTCAGAAATGCTTAAAACTATCTTATAGGTTAATATTTTTTACAAAACTATGACAAAACAGTATGTCACAGTGTCCTCAGTACTTTTCAAACACCACTTAAATCTCAATTGATAAATTTTTATAGAAATATTTATTACGTAGGAAATCGTGTACCATTTTTTGCAGATTTCAAATGAAAAATGCTGATGAATGTTATTCTTAAAACACTGAGTTTGCTCCAAGCTCTCATAAAATGCTTAAATTTTCTTAAAGCAAACCAACTAATTAATGGGTAAAATCAATTAGTAAACTAAACAATCAGTAATGAAAATAGTTCTGCTATGATGTCTTTTACTATTCAGATAGAAAATTGAATTTTAGACGTTTATTATAAGAATATTTCCTATTTTTTTTAAAGTGTAAATCCATTTTAAAATTAGCTTTACATTCGACACATAATGTTCGATGTCTGAGTAGAAAATAATTAGTCAGAGTAGTTTAATTTTTTTTTAAATTTTCATATTATTAACTTGAATGTGCTGCTATTCACGATCTTTACAAAACTTCGAACTAATTTTTCATTGTTCGAAGCGGAGCTCCAGGTAATTTTCTATAAATTATTTTATCTTCACAGAATCGACTGTTTTAGCATTGGCTTCATTAACCCTTTAAAGGGCCATTTTTTTCTAGTCATATTATGTTGAAATATTTTTAGGCTTGAAATTAGAATAAGAAAAAGGATTCATTTAGCTTATTAGATAAATTTAATTTGATTAATTAATTAATTTGGTTATTTAATAATTAAGTAACAAATCAAGACACATTATTTTGTGTGAGATAAAGAACTAAAGCATCTAAGTTTCTGTTTTTCTAAAAAAAATTATCACAACTTATGCCAACCTACATAATTTGATACAAAGATTGATAAATTTGGTGGGAAGCATACTTTCCACGGCCCTAGAAAGGGTTAGAAGAAATAAAATGGAATTATACAAGGAGAGTGTCATTGAATAGGGTTGGTGTTCAACAAAGGGGACCTGATGCCTACTAGTAATGTGTTGACTGATACTGAATTATAATTTAGGGAATAATCTTGAATTGTAATTTAGGGAATAATCTTGAATTATAATTTAGGGAATAATTCTGTATTATCCTAGTGAAGATTTCTAAATTACTCTTTTCTCAAAGATCAGTTTGCGGGACCACGGTAGCCTTATGCTAAGATCTCGGCCCGAACTCAAAACCGAGGGTTTTCAAGTTCGATACTACTGAAGAATATCGTGCGAGCTGTTCTGATGCACGTTCAGTCCGTTGGGGCTAAACATCCTCCAGCTGGTATTCTGGGAGTGGATGCTAGCTCATGTATCGCCCTCGTTATCTGATAGTAGTTCAAAATTACAAGTTCAGTTCCAAAATAACCTTCATGTTAACTTTAAAATGGCACGTTAATATAACTGAACTGGGTTTAAAGATCATTTCCCTATAATTAGGACATGTGTGCATTATTTTTGGTTAACTGTTCACCATTCAGATAATCAATAAATCAATATATTCTGTCTAATACTATTGAAAAAAGTTGTCAAACTTAATCTGTGAGGACGTGGATGGTCATCAGTTTCACCTCGATCTTCTTTAAACAATTTGAACCAATAGTCAGAATTTTGTATATATAACAAACACTCCTTAAATGCATGATAATTGTGACAGCCTATAAACTTTTCTAAGATTCACCATGTTTAAAGAGAGGAATTTCAGGTGAGCACATTTATTTCTGAACACTTAGCAATCTTTCCATCAAGGGTGTGCATGAAATAACAATTAGTAATCAATGTTACGATTTCAGGAGTGGCATATGTAATTCAATCCAGAATATATAATAGAACTGGTCAAATGTGACGTAGCCGTAAATCCGTTTGTATTAAATTTGCTTCTAATTTCCCTGCAACTAAACTTCCTGGTTATTTCCTGACTACGTCGCCTATTTCAAGAATCATAGGTTTTAAAATTGCTTTTCAATCTTGAAAAAAAAATCATAATAATTGTGAAGAACTTACAGAATCACTGGTGAATTGATGTTCTGAGAAGACCAATTCTGACTCGGATCCATTGAGAATAACACCAACAAATTTCTCATTTTCTTCATCTGAAAAAGTATAAGTAAAATAAATAGTTTATGATTGTGAATTAATTGCACAGGCTTATAATGAACAAGCTGTTTATAAAACAGTAGTTGATTCTGAAAGATGCTGAAAAATTAAACAGTTAAAAAATTTAATTACATATTTTTTTCGCAAACTGAAGATTTTCATTCAAAATATTGTATTATCATCTACTAGAGAAGAGGTTTAGCATTTAGTATCATTACCCGTGAAAATTGGAAGTAATTAGGTAAGTTTGTGGTACAAATTAAAAAAAAGGGGAAAAATATAAGATCTTATGAATAGCAGGATGTATTAAAGTGGCAATTGTTCTTATTAATATAATTTAGCAAATGCATTAGTTTGATAAACAGTTAATTTGTAAATAATACGATAAAATGTTTTTTTTTAAATAACTACTTCTCACCAGAATGTATAAAATAGTATTTTTTTAACTCATACAAGGGGTGTTCAAATGAAAAAGTGCGAAACGATACTGTGGGTATAAATGAAGACTTCATGCAAAGTATACACCATAGGCCTGAGCACAACAACCGAAGGATTCCTTGTTCCCAGAATTCCTGTGGTCATGACGAGACCCAGTCTTTCATAGCGTCCTTGATTTCGCCGTTGAAGCGCTTCCCTTTCAGATTTTTTTTCAGAACCATTAACTTCGTCGTGTACTATGAGACATTTCGAAGACTACGCAGGTCCATCAAGAACAAAAAATCGGGATAACTCGCGGAGGGTGTGGTTCAGCTCCATGTTAACGCGCGTCCACACATCTCCAGGGCCACATACGTGGAACTGTCCACGTTTAAGTGGGAGAAACTCGACCATCCGCCTAACAGCCATTGCATGTCACCCTGCGATTTTCATGCCTTTGATCCCCTGAAAAAATATCTGAAAGGGAAGCGCTTCAACTCGGATGACGAACTCAAGGACGCTGTGAAGGACTTGGTCTCGTCACGGCCACAGGAATTCTGGGAACAAGGAATCCTTCGGCTCGTTAATCAATGAGATCGTTATACTCAGGCCTATGGTGTATATTCTGAATAAAGTTTTCATTTATACCCTTGTATATTAAAGCCAATTTTGTGTAAACTCCTTAGGCGAATGATAAAAATGAATGCCATATTTGAAATTAATGCATCAAAAAATATAAAAATTAGTACTAGCAACTATTGTTGTAAAAGAATCTTCCTGAACCATAATTTGCTTTGGACAAATAAAAATCCCTTTTTAAGTCAGTTCTTCATGATTTAATTAGATTATAATTAATATAAAACGTGCTTTAAATTTTCACTATTATTTTCTCAATTATTGCTAATAACATACATTTTAATAATTTTTTTTTATTTTGTAAACAACTTTTATAAATCAAATCAAACGCATGAACTCTCGATATTGTTCGAAAGGAAACTTAAAAAATATATAACCTAAATACCCGTAGTGCTTTGTCCCATTTATAAAAGAAATCTAATGTAAAATGCACAATCAAATACCATCAGGTGAATTATTTATCATTTTAAAGATGTAAACATTTTTCACACTTTAATAAAATGAAAAAAAGAACACATTTCTGTTGTTTAGTTTCCAGTTAATTTACACAAAAGAAAAAAAAAACATATAATTTTCTGTTCTGATATTTTTAATCATAAATTTAAGAAAGAAAAAAAAAATTCGAACCCATCTCGAAGTTTATACTCGCTAATGGTATGCCATTTACTTCTTTTATACATCAAAAAGTATTATTTTTCTTTGCAAATCACATCGAAACTTCTTATGAAAGATTAACTCATTTTAACTTTGCAGTCATCATATCAACTTTGAAATGTATAATTCGATTTAAATTATTCATCTGAATAAAATGTTCCAATCAAATTGGAAATTCTTCATTCCATTTGATAAGGAAGTCATTAAAACTTTGTAACATCTTTTCTTGCTGATAATAAGTTTCTTTACGAAAGTTCAATTTCTTATAATATCTTTTTTCTAATTTTGTCGTTACTTTAGTTTAAGAAGACAGATCAAGTAAAAAATGGAATTGTGATATTTTTTCTTAAATATGTGATCGGTTATTAGGTGTCATCGCAGTAGAAGATATAGGGAGAAGCTGGAAGTAATGAATCCGACTTCTTCCCATATATATATATAAATGTACGTTCTATATTATCAGAAACTTTTGTGGAAGTCTTATTCCTTCTGGAAAGTTCATGTTTTATTTCTATTTTCAATTGTATGAATTAAAAAAAAATATTAGAATTAATATTCCAACTTGGGAATATAGAATCGTATTCATATGAATAAATAATATGGGCAGCAATACAAAACTTTTGATATAAAGTATCTAAAATGCACTTAAATGGGGATAAAAATCAAGTAAAATAGAGTTGCTTCATTTAAATAATAGTGCTACATTTCAAAGGAAACTGTTCAATGGTTATTTTGTAATATGTTTTAAATGAGGTTTATCAAAGAAATAAATTTATAACCTTGATCAGATCACGCATTGTATTATGAATCTTTAATATTGATTCCCTAAACGGTTAGTCTCGTAATAAGAAAGTAAGATCTGTAGACATTTGTAATATATTCTGAATGAATAACATATCGATTACCTTTAATATTGGTAATAGAAGTAGCGATCATTTTTGGCAAATAAAAGTTTCTTTAAAATACAAGAACTATGTCGATATCTATTATTTAATGAGGTTCAAAATTTACCTACTCTAAACCAGCGATTGTTTATTAACATAAATCAAGGATTAGTTTAAAATACAAGAGTTACGTTGTTATTTAATAGGACTCTCGATTTCTTAATGGATACCATATTAATTACCTCCAATGTTGGCAGCAAACTTAGCAATTATTTGGAAACATAAATAAATGTTCTTTAAAATGCAAGAATTATGGCGTTATCTAATACGCCTCGAGATGTAAAGATTCGTCTGGAAAATTCTATGCTCTGTTAGGAAACCTACTTAAAATCCGAAAGAGAAAAACAAATAAATTTCATGAATCCTCTTTTTGGAGTGTTATTAGCGTGAGTTTTTCAGCTCTTTTACATTGAACGCTGATGTGCTGCAATTTAATTAGTGATTTACTGTTTATTAGTAAATTGTTGATATATTCAAGTGCCATCTTTGCAAAGGCTTAGACACTGTTTTGCTATCTGTACTTCGTGTTTTCTTGTGGAATCAAACATCATTATTCGTTATTGAGTTTGTTAGATTTCTAGCATCGTAAATCCACCTGACGATTGCCGTAACAATTGCGAAAATGCTCGGAAAATTCAAGATACGACCACACATAGCACATAAGCATGCAGCGAATTATATTAAAGAACCGCAACAACATATCGCTATCAGAGAACTCTCTAGATTTCAACGTTTCATAAAAGATATCACTCGAATGACTTTCATATGTACGCCTCCACTTTTATAGTTCCCATGACAAGGCATCGAAAGTTCTAGTTGGATCCCCCAATTTGGCTCCTAATGGAGGTATCATCAAAATACTTCCTCTTTCGAGAATATTCAGTTGTGTCTCTAGTGTTGACAGATTCTTCACCAAATTGCCAAATGTTTATCAAGAATAAGGTTCTTTAAATCATTCATTCAGCCCACTTTAGAGATATCTATAAAATTGTCTTCCACACTATTAAAACTTACTGCGAAAGGAATAAATATTACTGATTCATTACAGTATAAAATAGCATGCTTATTCTTTGAAAGCATGTCGTAAAGAATAAATCTCTGAAGAAATTCAAATAATCAGTGTCTTTTTGAAAAAATGAATTCTGAAATTTAGCTGCGCTGAAAGTCTGCCGTTTGCATTCTCTTTGTTATTAAGCTAAATTTGCAATTTAAAGGATGTTTTTTATTATTTGTGTCGCTTGAATAGTTGGAAAAAAATTGAAGTTACTAAGATTATACAGATTATTTTCCTTTGTATACCAGAACTTAAAAAAGATCTAAGAATCATTTTAATGCAATATCCGGGAAAGAGATCACAAAAGAACCCTCAATGAAATGTTCTAAACAAAATTTCCTTTAAAATGCCAAGTAAGTGGATTAAAGAACTGCTTACAAATATAAGAGGATATTTTTATAAAGAGTACAAAAAAAAAAAAAAAAAACGATAAAATAAAGAAGCATGTACTATTTTGTAAATCTTAGAATTTCTTCTTTTGTGTAAATATAAGGATTAGGGTATAATTTTTATTCACCGTTATGATGTATAATAAAAAAAAAATCAAATGCTTCTTTTAAATCACTTGATATATATTTTCGTGTATTCCGATTTCCAGGAGTGGTGCTTTACATTTTCATTTTAAATCAAATATCAAATACTGCATGTTTCTAAAATAATTTAAAATTCTTAATATAATTTATGTTTCATACCAATTGTAAAACAATGAAATGCCATTGTTTTAAAATATCAAACTGATATCGTCCGTGATTAGAAAATTATAAAACTCTTTATTTGTGTTTTTGGATGCATTTTTTTTTAAATTTTAATTTACCTTGGTTTATCTCATAAGTAATGATTTAAGTATAAAACAAAAAAAATGACATATAATTTTTCTTGTTTAAGTATAATTGAAAAAGAAAAAAAAATGTTCATATTTGTTACCTTTATTTTTAAAAGACACAAGGAAAACTTCAAAAGAAAGAAAAGATAGTTTATAAAATAGGTTTGTACACGAATTTATACTAATTTAAAAAAAGGGCATTCAACATTTCTTAGTGATATGTAATCTACTATTATGAAATTCTACAGGTGGATGTATAATGAAAAAAGCCCGATCCGATGGATATTGGAAAACAACATTTTATTTCACAAGAGAGCAATAAGAACGGACAGTAAAAACACAGCAGAGGCATACACTAATAAGAGCACATGTAGAAATTCATAATTCAAATAGATGATAAAACAGCAACATCGTACAGCTAAAGAGTAAGCTCCGAGATCATCACTTCAAAGAGAAAATTAAGTCTTTGTATCAGCGCATCGTCCTTTTTGGCCTTCCAACAAAATACAGTATTTTCTAATAGAACCAGGATCCTTACTTTTGTTGCCAAATTCATTATTAAAGTATTACAGATTCATAACAATATTCAGTCTGGCATTAATATCGTATATATTTCTTTTAAACCATTTAAAATCCAAACTGCTTCTCGTATAGCAGTTATGATTATCAAACTACTCGTTAATGACTTCTCGTATAGACGTTAGTATGGAAGTGAAGTGTGCCTGTAGTAAAGTGAAAATGCTGAACTTGTTGAGACAGGTTTCGTCACCGATTGTGATAAAATAAGGAAATTAAAAAAAAAAAATTAAGAGATCGTGCAGAAAGCCCAGTTTGAAAAATATACACTATGCTATAATAAAAACATAGGAAAAAGATTCATGGAAATATCTGTGAAATTAGCGAAGAAACTTATGTTTAAAACTATGAGCTTTCCGTGACTTGAAAAAGGGTTCGTCCTAAATTGAAAAATATATCTTCTGCAGTATTATCATACATTTCTTTTTAGTTAAGCAACGGCGAATTTAAATTTAAGTAAAGAAGAAAGCATACAGAAACCAAAATTTTTAAAAATTCGCATTCTGGGAAGGGAGGGGAGTCGTGGATACCGAAGAATACATTTTTGTATTTTAGGCTACGTCTATATGAAGTTACAGAAGATTAATAATTTTAATTGCAAATATCTCTGCTTATTTTACATATAATTAGATGACAAATTTCCCTGCGTTTTTAACATATACTAATCGCTTTTTGCTACCAGCTGATTCGTCATGCAATTGTGTATATTTAACGTTACTTAAATCTTATAAATGTAATATCATGTAAATAATCTGTCAAGCTGCCAGACATTAAAGCCGGTTTATTTTTAGTGTCATTCTTTTCTGTTTAATGTGTACATGAATCTTTCTGATTATGATAGGGCCCATAACAATAAATTCACTTTTGGACTGTAATATTTTCAGAATTATCTCAGGAGAAAGCCAAACATTAGCTTAGTTCATAATTAATTAAAATTTCAGAAAACTTGGCTTCGAGATGCACATTACGAGCCTGTAAATTATATATGTGCCATATTTAGTAGCTGTATGTCAAATAGTCTGGTCTGTAGAGCGCCAAAATATACATACACATATTCATCGTTATTATTAGTATATACACTCATGTCCAAAATTAAGGTCACAAACATAAAATCTGCGAAAAATGAAAAACTATTCGCTATGTTGCCACGAAATTTGGCACAGAGGTACACTACAATGGAAGAAAGACACATAACAACATGGAAAAGATTTTAATTGGGAATTAAGAAACAGAATATATCAAAAAGTGTTACATTATGAATCAGAGATAAAGCATTTATCTCGGGAAAATTCCTGTCTAATATGGAATGTGACCACCGTGCACTGCTATACTGGCTTCACAACGAGCTTTCATACTGTTTAGGGTGTCAATAAATGCTTAAAGCAACAAAGTCCACTCTTCCAAATGCGCGGCTTTTAACTCTTGGAGGGTATTAGGAGGCGGGTTACGCTGTGCAATGGCTCTTCCGAGACCATCCCAAACATGTTCAATAGGATTGTCATCCAGAGTCCTAGAGGGCCAGTCCATACGTCGAATATCCTCTTCCTCAAGAAAATCATCAACGATCTGGGCTCTGTGTGGAAGCGCGTTTTAATCCATAAACATGAAGCCTGGGCCAAAAGAACCCCGGAACAACCTCACATAGGCTTCAAGAATTTCATCCCTATAGCAATATGCATTGACAGTACCCGCATCGAAGACGTGCAGTGGCTAACATTATGCCACCCCAGATAAGGATTTCTCTGCCACCAAATCTGTCGATTTTTTTTACGTAGGAGGGATGATAGCGAGCTCCTCACTCTCTCCAGATGAATATTCGACGAGTGTCACTCTGTGTGGTAAATCGCGACTCATCACTGAAAAGAACACGCCCCTATTCTTGCTGTGCCCAAGACTGATATGTTAGGCACCACAACAGCCGGGCTTTTCTGTTGGATGCAGTCAAAGGGACGAACTCAGCTGGTCGCCGGGCATAATGAGCCCTTTCAGCTAGACGTCTGTATACGTTTTGTTTGGAAATTCTTATTCCAGACGCAGCAGCAAGAGCATGAGCAAGTTGAGTAGCCGTTGTCAGCCCATGCCGTCGTGCGCTTAATGCCAAGTAGCGATCCTGTTCAAGCGTCTTTGCTCTGAGACGGATTTGGCCAGCCTTCCTGGTTACGGTACCACTTGTTTAGGATTGATTCCACAACCTGGATACCACATTCGGTGCCACTTGTAACCATCGAGCCACCTCCGCTTGAGACTGCCCAGCTTTAAGCCTACCAACGGTTCTCCATCTCAAGACATCGTCTAAACGATTATGAGAACTCATTCTCACTGGAAACAGGTTAAAATTTTTGTTTTAATGCAATATTCACAAAATTGCAGGCAAAAATCCCAAATGCCTAAACGGTCTAATTTTAGTAGTTCCCCAAAAACTAATGCTAAACAACATTTTTTCTCACAAAAAACGGTTAATATTGTGTTAGCGGTCCTTCACAATATATAAAATACAATTTGTTTAAATTTTACTGGTAGCCAGTTAGAATTACTTTGAAAAACATTTTTGTGACCTTAATTTTGGACATTAGTGTAGATAGCGTACGTTTTCAATTGGACTGTTTGGCTCAATCTCCTTTTGATCTTTTTTTTTTTTAGTTATATTTTGTAATTCCCTTTTTTTTCGCCTCTGAAGAGGCTGTAAACAATCTTAATAAAGTCAGCATAACAGTCAGTCTCTTTCCTACATGTGAGCATTACTTCTCTGGTTATACAAAATGCTATTTTGAATTGAAAGGGCTTAAATGGATTGTACCAATCAGCAATTAAAAAACATATTTAGCATACTTAATTATCATTCCAATTAAATAATTTAAATTCGTCTCTAAATTGTCGCCAAAGTAGGAGAAACATTGGCATCCATTAAGAACACGTTTAAATAATTTTTCAGCGGCTAGATTATTATAGTAGAAAATTAAAATACAGATTCAAAATTAAATTTTCCGAAAATCTGCTCAAATTCATAATTTTTAATTAATAATTTTAAGTTTTTAAATGAGGGTTTCAAAACGATTTTGAATATTTGTTAAATTAATCAGTTATAAAAACAGGTAAAATTTTATCATTACTTCAATTACATACAATTACTTTTTAAACCATAAAATAAATATAATATATACCATACCAAATTTAGAAATGCAATTCATTGGAACTTTAGTTTAGATAATTTGAAAAATCATCATAAACATGATGGAATTTGTCTTTTACAAAGCTTAAACAACCCGTTACTATAAGCAAAATCTGAATAATAACTATTTTTTCCAATATATATTACTAAATAAATAAATAAAAATGGATAATAAAAATAAACATGAGAATTCCAAGCATTTCTATCTTCTTAAAAGAAATATGCGCAATAATCTGGCCACTGCATTTGTTATAAATAAAACCTTTTTTAAAAAAATGTCATTTAATAATTATTAAAAGAACAATGCATAACCATATAAAAAACGCCTTGTTTAACCAGACATTGTATTTTTAAAAGTAAATATGTGAGAAGAGAGATTCAACGAAACCGAAAGAATTCTCAAGGCACAAACATCCGAAGAATTTTCGAAGCAATAAATTTGCATTTCTTTCTCGTTCGTGTAAGCATCCTAGAGAAACAAATACAAAGAAATGCGGGGATTTTATTCTTAATAAACAGTCACATTCTTGCTATAAAATATGGAGAAACTGCACATGGTATGCATTCATTTATAAATATATTTTAATGAAAATTATGTATTTTTTTATTTACGGGTGGACTTTTTATGTACTTATATATAACTTGTTATAACTTTTCTGTATCTTGTTATATAAACATAGTTAAATATGAAAGATATTGCCATGAAAATATAAATATAGAAATTTCTGCTTTCTAAAATTATAAATTTATGTATAGTATAAATTTGTTAAATTATAAAATTTATAAATGATTTATAAATTTGTTAAATTATGAAATTTATAAATAATTTATAAATTTATAAAGTTATTTTAAAAGTAGCTACAATGTAAATTACCTCCCAGTTTTCTTATCTGCTTTGGAAAATTTAGAATTAATAATACTGCGCGGAATGGGCTGTTAAAATGTATTTACATGTTGAGGAAAATTTTCAAATATATTTTTGGGCATCTATTTATAAAATTGACAAACATCCAAATAAGTGTGCCTAACATTCAATTGTTTATTATTTGTTTTATCCAATATAAATCAAATATCTTGATATTTAATATAAGCTTTTATAGATAATTTTTTTTTTAAATTTATTCTTTCTCCACATATTTTGAAAATGAGGAGTTGCTTGAGAAAATGAACATGCACCATTTTTTCTTTATTTCACATTCAGTACTTTTTACTTGTATTTATTTTATAAAAAGAAGACTGTTTAAGAAATAAATACCATGTGTGGCCAATTATGCAGTACAAAATATGCCTTACTAAACCTTTTTCTATGCAAAGGTGTAATAATACTTTTTATTACTTATTACTTATTCAAATGTTTCAGTAATAAAAAATAATTAAATAACTAAAATCCATAACTTAATCTAACTTATCTATAACTTATAACTTATCTATAACTTAAATCTAAATATCCATCTTTTCAGTCTTTCATAGCGCTCCTGAAAATATAAAGATATATTGGAGTTCGTGAGAATAAAAATGAATATATATATATATATATATATATATATATATATATATATATATACTTATAATAATGTATTGTAAAGTAAAAAATGTTTAAAATTTAAAATAGGCAGTTTAAAAAAAGGAAATTTAAATTATCATTACCACATGAAGTATTAAAAATTTATCACATGATGTATTAAATTATTACAGTTAGTAAAATATTAGATAATAAGAAATGAAAATGCTGAAGCACTTAAGATATTAGATATTAAGTTATGAAAGTCTTGAAGAAAAAATGAAAATGCTGAAGCACATAAAATATTAGATATTAAGTAATGAAAGTCTTGAAGAAGAAATGGAAATGCTGAAGCACATAAAATATTAGATATTAAGTAATGAAAGTCTTGAAGAAGAAATGGAAATGCTGAAGCACATAAAATATTAGATATTAAGTAATGAAAAACCTGAATCATTTAAATTTTTGGGAATTTGAAACAGTATTAATACTATACAAAATTCCATCTTTACAAACTCGAAACAAGTTTAATTAAATAAAAGTGTTTATATGTCATTTGTATTGGCAAACGTTTTGCTTTCTTTTCAATTCAGAAAATTTCAGAAAAAATGAACTTATATTTTAATATGAAATAAAAAATGAAAACTGAATAATATAGTCTTCTTTTGGCGTTAGCGCATAGAGGGTCGGGCATGAAATAGAGAGTCCCTCGAGGCTAAAATACGACGTCATGAAAGGACCAGCACCGCCAACCTAAGTGCTCCATTTCTTTTCATCATCAAGCCCTTCGATGTGATTCGGTATGTATGGAACAGGAATGCTGAGAGCTGCGTTATTTCTCCATAAAAGGCTTGATAAGGGCATAAATAAAAAAAACTATTTATAGTATGCTTTCATGCACAATCCATTTCTGCCGACAAACTCTTGCTTACTATTTTTTACTTAATAAAAAAACATTGGTACATACGAGATCGTCTGGTTTAAACAGATATGTCGGTGTATTAAATACCATGAAAATAGATATTTCTATAGTAATTTCACATGCTTCAATATTCGAACTAAGTACTAGAAGTATAAATAATATTAACATTAGCTCTGCCTAGAGATTTTTGCCATTTGATATGAGAATTTTATAATTCTTGTTCACTATTATTTGACTAATGTCGTATTTGTAAAATTGAAATGTGTCTCTAATACACATTCTGATGTATTAGAGACAAGAAATTTCGATATGTTTTGGGTTTTCAATCACAAAACGTTGTTTAAATGTTTTCAAAATTAATTTATTGTTTATTAGACACAGTATAACAATCTGCAGCAAAAAATTTGAAATGAAAAACATCTCAGAATTCCATAATATATATGATAATGGATACTAAATTCAAATAAGAGTAATTTAATGATATTCAATAAGAAATTTAATATCGTTAAAATGAGAACAATTATTTTTGGTACACTAATAAATAAGAGTTTCAAAATAATTTTTTGCTAAGTTTGTTAAATTCTTTTTTAATTTTTTAGTTGAAAAAAACTACATGATTTATTTTAACTTATATATATATATATATAATTAAATTGAAGAATAAATCTGTTCCAGATTTTAAGTTTTATGTCTTGAATTTGAAACAAGGATTTATTTTACTATCTTTTTATAAATGAAAAAAGAGCAGATAAATCGCTTCGTTTTTTTTTTTGTTTCAGAAAATTTATTTCTTTATAAATGACGTGCAAAAAATGTATTAATATTTACTAATAAACCAACAGGAATGATCTCCAACTGGTTTATTTCGAATGATCTCACATAATTTCTAATAAAGATTTTATCCACCCCCCCCCCACAAAGAAGATTGTGAATCTTGTGTAAAACCGTGAATGTTTTGATTTAAATCAAGGAAGCTAGTGGAAGTGGCCTCCTGAAAGCAATCTCGCATATTTTTCAATAAATAATTGAATTATATGTTTCTTGCATGGCTTTCGATATGTTTCTTGCATGAATTACGAGTTTCTTGCATGGCATTGGTGAGTGCCATTTAAAAAAAATATATAGATTTTTTGACGCGTATCTATAACACTATATAAACATATACAGCGTTTTTACTGAATGTATTTTGGACGCCTTTTTTCTGACTGATTAAACTAAAACTTGGTATGGAATTACAATCATACAAACACAAACGGAATTTTATCGAATTAAATTATTGTATTTATTTGGATGTGAAACTACAGACCTACAATCTTTCAGTTCTTGAACAGATTTGGTTCAAAATTTTATTTAATTTACATTTTAAAAGTTAAACACGTTTACTAAATCTTGTTTATCTAGCACTTTGTTTTATATTTATCGAGTTTACTTGAACTCGAACAGTCAGATTTCCTCTGGGTGGATTTTATTAAACATTTGATAGAAATATGCAAACTTAGGGCAAAGACCTTACACCAGATTTCTTTCTCCTAAACGCTTTTGAGCTACTGTGTTATTATATAAACATATATAATGTCATAAACACGAGATTTTCCAATCCTAAAGATCTTAAACATGATTATTTATCCGAATCTCGAGCTTGAATTTCATGACAATTACTTTTCTATACAGTTCGCAGTTCAATGCCCAGAATTTATTACTTGTTATTGGAGTTTCAACCTGAAATATTATAAATTTACTTTTCGAACAGTTTCAGACATAAAATACAGAAGAAAAAAAAACCCTTCGAAATAAAAAAAAATCAGTAAAACATATCTGAAAAAATCTCTGATGCGTGGGGATTTGCCACAGAGTGTTGCGTTTCGTAAACAAATGGTACAGAGCTCAAAAAAAAAAAAAAAAAATCGGGGGTCCTGAGACATCTCAGCCGAAATTAATACAAATATATGCCTCTAACTTCTAAAATGATCTTGTCTTTGTTTAGAGGGTAATATATTTATGTATTATGTTAATACAAAGTAATAATTTAAATTAAAAGAAAATATTGTAATTATAATAAATATAATTATCTAAAGTAATAATTGCAGATACATAAGAAAGCAGGGTCGAAACTAAAAAGTTTTAAAGCGTGTCTATTTAAGACCGCTATTTCACTATAAGTAAAGAGAAAAAGGTTTTCTTTCGATTTGTTTCAGAAATACATCAGATCAGTGCGTGCTCTGAATTTAGATGCTTCTTTATAAAACCACATGTTCTGTTTCCCAATGCTCACGGGATCATCTGAAAGAACTATGTAGAATTTATGGAAATCGCTAAAATATCAGATTGTTTCAGTAGATTTTAAATAAAACTTGACTTCATTTCGAGACATCGTTGGCAGTCATTGAACATGAATGTAATCTAGTATTGTTGAAGTGTTTCACCAACTTATTCAAAAATCAATTTAAAAAAATGTGTGTATTCCACGTTAACAGTGACATGAAATATCAGTCTTTTTCATATAAGTATTTGCTTATATTAAAAGGAATTTTGACAGTAAAAAGAGACTTAGGTTGAAATTTAAACGGATTTAAATTTTAAACTTGTTACAACACTACTGTAGTAACTTCGATACAGTAAGTATCAAAGTAAACAAATTTAGAATATCAAACACATGTATAAAGTGTTTGCCTTTTATATAGAGTATCGGATATTTAACATCCATCCTATCAATCTCATAGAATGCTGAGTCACGGTGGCCTGGTAGAAAAGTCTTGGCTTAAGGTTCGAGACCCGGTTTCACCGAAGAACTGTCGTGTAAGCGGGTCTGGTGCACGTTAAATCCGTCGGGGCCAAAAGCACCCCCCCCCGCTGGTGTTTTTTTGGAAATTTTGAGAGGAGGGATTGTCTTCGTTATCTGATCCCGGTTGAAAGTTCCGAAGTCCGTCCAAAAATAGAACTAGTTTTGCTTTAAAACGGGACCTTGAACTAAACTTTGAATGCTATAAATGCTATAGAATTCTATATGCTAATAATCACGCTTAAAAATTAAGGCACCCTGTGTACCATGTCAGAGTTTTAGGGGCAATGTTAAAGAAAATACTCAGGATCTAATAAATGATGTCGGCGCGATAGCAGGGGGGCGGGAGCTAAAGCTGTGTCCTACTAACCCCTGTAATATAACTCAATTATATTACAGTCACTCTCATAGATGTATATTGCATACCCCTTCATGGAAGTGGGGGTAACCCAAAAATTTTAATATTTGATAGCACGTGTATAAAAGAATTAAAAAAAAAATCATTTGAACAACTTTTAAAGACTGGACAGATATATTCAGAAACAAGTTGTTTACACAACAGAGTATGTAGTCGCAAACTCAAACACACACACACACACACACACACACACAGGTTTTGTGGGTTCTGGACAAGTGGATTAAACAAAAGAAAAAGATGAAAGAAAATAAAGTGCGTAGAAAAGATTTAAAGAAAGCATAAACATTGAACGAGAAGATCACAACTGCATTAATTCCAAAATGAAATATCGCACGTAATTTTAAGTAGAAGGGGGATAGGGAAAAGAGAGATAAACCAATTAAAGGGACGACTGAACGAAATATCTTTGTCAGTGCATTAAATAAAAGAAAAGATAACTTGAAATAAAATCTAACGCAAAAACTGAATGGATTACAAATTTACATTAGCATACACACTTGCATCAATAATGTCATTAAAAGCTACTTAGTATTGGATGACAAGTTTTCTAAACAGTTATTTTGAATTGTTGTTTGATAGCTTTTTGCCTTTATATTTGTCATATAGAATACAACATGTATTGAATTATCGAGAATTTATAATACAATAAATCTATGTTTTACATTCTTTCTGGTGTATACTTTTCATTCACTTACTTCACTGACAAAGATTTCTTGAAGTAATGAAACCTTTGCATTAAAGACCATGTGTTGTATTGCAGAAACTACCTTCTCCTGCAGGTCACTATACCTTTAAAGTATGTCAAAAAGCATCGACGGGGCCGCGATGGCCTACGTTTCGAAACCCGATTCCAATAAAAGGCTGGTAATGCGTTTCATCCTTGCATATTTCATTTACAATCGTGTCTTTCCCTACAGCGGTGGCCTGCAGGTTAGATCTCGATTTCGGGGTCTTAAATTCGGACCCTATTAAAAAAAAAGAAACCCTCTGCCCGGTATGCGGACATGATATCGTGGTCCAAACATCTTCTCATGGTTGTGCTACCGATATTTGAAAAGAAGGTAGCAGCTGTGGTGTTATTATTGTCATCGGGTCTTGGCTCAAGATGACAAGGTGTCACCCCCCGCCCCCGCTGCTTCAGAATGAGAATTTAATATTTACAGAATGAGTTGAAGTCCAGAACTAAGATATCTTCTTCTTCATCCGACACAAAAAAGGAGAGAAAATATAGACAGCTTTATAGATTAAGGAAGGCAAATAATCATTTAATGACTTTAGAAAAATGTTGTATTTTTGGTATCCTCATTACTGACAAACTTTCTCCCACGAATTACGTATGTGATTGGGATTACCTATCTAATTAGATGATGCTTCGTTTCTGTTATCGGGTCTTGGCTTAAAATTAGAAGCATTCCTCTCGTGTTGTTTCATAATTGGAATCGAATATTTATAGAATGAGATGAAGTCCAGAAAAAAGATATATACATCGTACTTACAAACAAAAGACAGAAAATATAGACGATTAACTTGCAGAAAATTTTATAACAAAAAAAGATAATATAGGGGATGGGGATATTTCCTTAACGAAGTAATTCTGCACTGTTCGTGATCACATACCCTGTGCTCCTGTTTGAAAAAAATAGAAGATTCAATACTAGAAAAATCAGTGAACAGTTCTCTTGACTAGTCATCCTTTTATTCACATCAAGCCACTCAACATTTTTATTCTGTTTTCGATAATCAAATCCATATCATGGTTACGAATATTTCTTAAGGACAATAAAATTATTTTCTTCATAAATTACTAATTTCACAAAAAATCGCTGGGTTTCCGCGTGATCGTTAAAATAATCTTGCTCTGTCTTTCCTCGCAAGCTACTGATCGGTCACACTCACTTGAACGTCTATTTTTCCAGACTGCCAAGCAAACAAAAAAAAATTTCTACATAACTTTCAAGACAATAGGAATGCTCTGCCATCTGGGGTGAGGAAAGAGAACTAATCCCGATAGAAAACAAATAAAGAAAAATCATTGAACGATTTTAAAAATATGTCGTGTTTTCGGTATCATCGTAATTAACACATTCTCTCTCATCCACGTTTTACGTCTGTGATTTGGATATTCTATCTAATTAGATGACTCCTTGTTTCATATTTTTTAACTGTAATAGAGAACGGATGATGAAATCATATAATAGTCATAAAGGCAATTTCAGTTACTGGATTTCGAATTCAATTGTGAAGGAGCATACAAAAATTCATGGAGCACTGATAGCAATAGAAATTGCAGAAAGATACATAGAGTACGAAAGCATTCATCTGAAGCACTGGTGGGATGTACAAGAATTCTGAAGTATTTGAAGAATCGCTTTATTCATATATGTAAAAACAATAATATTTATTTTTAATAGAAAAATGATAAGAATTATTGCTTAGCCGTCTCTTTTTCAAACCATGTATAGAAATGTGAGCTCCTCTGTATTTTAAGTAGATAATTATTCATCGAAATTAGGCTTAATTATTCGCTAAGTAATGTTTTGTCTCCATCGATTGAATGAAAACAGGAAAAGATGACGATGTTTAAATACAGAAAGACGTTATAAAAATGACTTAACTTGTTGAAATTATTTTTTAAATAAAAAAAATGGAAAAATAAAAATGCAACTTCATTAATATTGTCATACTATTTATTGTAATTAAAAAGTCCCCTAAACATTAAACTGATAAAAAAAATATTTTTTAGAATTGTGTCAAAAAATCCCCACAAAAAACAATAATATCGATAAGATATGACCATAATGAATTTATTTTGAAAAACAGAAATAAAAATTAATAACCGTAGATTTAAAATAGAGTAAATATTTTTTTTTTTTATAATAACAATTAACTTTTGCGCAGAATTACAAAAAATATCCTCATATAGAATGGAGAAGTATCTTGTACTGTTAATAAAGTTCTAAACCACAATAAAATGTGTATAAATTATAACCGTCACAAAATATTGGCATAAAAATTTATTCTATATTCCTTGTTTTATTAGATAAATAAATTATATAATGTATATATATATATATAACACATTCATTATATATGTGCTGTTACATAATATTTATACTAGTCTTACCCTAATTTTTGATATTTATTCCAGTTTACATTTTATTTTATTTTATTAAGCTTCTATTTAATTAAAATGAATACCAAATGAATCTTGATAATATTCAATTTTTTCAACATACTATAACTTTATAAAATAGATACATATATGATTTATATTTTACGAAGGAAAGTAATTTGTTTTAAATCTGAAACAAAATATCTGTAACCTAAAAAAAGTAAAAAAAAAAAAAAAAAAAATGACTTTGGATACTTCTTTACCGTAAGAAAACAATGAAGAGAAGTAAAATATTTATATCCCTAGAGATACCAATAACAGAATATCATTTGCTACTTATATATATTACATTAATAAGGATTTTGCTTATATACATTTTTATCCGCATCTAAATATATTAAAACAGTTTTTCTAGATTGCCATGGGACATATTTTTTCATAATGTATTCTTTGATTTTAATTAGCGAATAAAAATCAAAAGATACAAAAGTTCAGAAAAAAAAAAGGCTTTAAAAATGAAAATTATAAGAGCGACTATATTTATTGTAGTTAATATTCCCTAGTTTCAGTTAGGTTCATTTAATTTCCCAACTAAAAATTAAAAATATGTAGAATATGAACATGAATAATATATTTTCAAGCTAAAATCAACGTGATAATTCATGTTTTGTTTTTCTATTTTTCCATAGGGATGAAAGTTCCGAACTAATACATAAAACATTTTTAGAATATTCCAGAAAAAGATAAAATGTGCAAGTTTTTTTTAATTCAAGGAAATATTCTGCAAGAAAAAAAAATCACGCAAGAATTTTTTTCTTGTAGAATTCTCCTTATTTTTTGTTTGTTTTGCCGTTATATAAAATATCTAGTGAATGGAATGGAAAAATTATCGAATTCATCAAATTGCTTTCTTCTATTGATGCAAACATTAATATATTAACAAACTTAAAATGCAGGGGTAGAAGCTTTAACTTATAAAGTGTCCATAGAAATCAAAAGATTTAAAGATAACACTAAAATATAAAAAGATCTGGTTTTAGATTGAATAATATGAAAAACTGAAAAATGACCAAATAAATTTGAATAGATAGAGGGATTCTCAATTTAAAGGAGGAAAACAGTTATCAATAAATAAAGCAGATGCCACAAATAATGATAAAAACAAAATTGTTTATAATATGGGTGGTATTGAAAGCTAAAAGCTTAATACAATGCTGAAAAGACCAATAAATTTAATGACAATGAAAAATGTATAACTAACCAGCAAAAGTGGGCTCTCTAAAACTTTCTTGCATCTTTCTAAAAAGGTATCTCCCTCCTACTGCATAAAATTGTGGACCTTTGGTGAGGCTAACGTTACGAGTGCTCAAAATTTTATTTTCACAGAGATATTTGAAAACATGCATATTCGTTAAAATCTTGAGTTCGAATTGTTTTGATGAATACAGGACTTTTTCTTTTTCCGAAAATAAAAATTAAAAAGAAAATTGCAAATAAGGATTACAATACTGATAAATTGCAGATTTTAACTTCAAACTGTTACCAGTAATTCGGAATTATTTTTAGCTGTAGTCAGAAAAATTATTTACCTATAGTTATATAATATATATAAATTTACAGGTATATAATTTTGCTATATAAATTTGGTGAATAATGAATATATTTTAACTTTTAACAGTAACGATATTGAGTTATTGTGTGATGCAATACTAGAATTGCAATTAATAAAAGTTGCTGTCGGAAACCTTTACTCTGAAAATAATGATTTATTGGCTGCTGATGTTATATTTCATTAGTTAATTGAAATTAAATATGATGTTATGAAACAGAATTAAGGAAGTTGTTGTATCGTATGAAAGAAAAACAAACTTTTTTAGTTATATATTTTTATCTTTCCTAAATCTATCAAAACTAACATCAAAGAATCAGAATTGATATTTATACTTTTAAAATTACATTGTTACCTGTTAAAATACCTAATTAAATCAATCAGAAATAAAATTGATAAAATCGTATTCCAGAAAAACAAATATGTACCTTTAATTTTGAAGTGACTTTGTAGTAAGTTTCGTTTTTTAATACAGTGTTAGTATGCAATAAAATGTCAGATAATATAGATAAATAAAATAAATAAAAATAGATAAAAATGACTATAAGTAGTAATAGTAAATAACTATAAGTAGCAAAAAACATTTTTTCAACTTATAGTCATGTATTTAAAGCTCCATTTCCATACAAAGTATTATATTGGAACATAAAAGTATTGTTTTTATGATAAGTTTAAAAATATAAATATAAATATATTATTTTGGATCTTATGTTTTTAATTTTTTTCATTACTTTTTTTGACATATTCGGGTGAATGCGCAAAATCAGGATTGTTAAAAATTTTTTTTATGTGAAGATTGATGATGTAACTTTTTTTTCTCTCTTTAAAAAATACACGCATATTTTTTCTTATTTTAAGTATAAAAATGAATGGGAATTTACTTGTCTCTAAGACTTTTTTCAATACTAATGAGAACTACCAGATGTTTTCTTTATTCCACGTTTTTTAAAACCAAAAGTCTTTTTAATAGTTTCAGTTTAGTTTTACTCCGACTTTATGAAAAATGACACGAAAAATTTTTATGATCAAATTTAGTATAGCATTTTAACCTAAAGCTAAAAAATTATCTATTGTAAACTTTTTTCCCTCTTCATTGTCAAATATGTTGCAGTAGAATAAAAACTCATTTTAGGAACAAAACGCTTTATCAGAAAAGAAAAGAAAAACACTTGAAAGTTAATAACCCAATTTAAAAAGGATAATAGCAAAAATAAGAAGAAATAGGGAGTAAAAAATGAACTTTTCGCCCTGCAGCTACTTTTATAGCAGTTTCAAAACCGCATTTTCCATATACCACGTAATTTTTTGTTAAATCGTTTTATTCCATTACTTTCATAAAAGTGAGATAAAGTAATTTAATAATAAAACATGCTTTTTTAAATATTAAATGAAGCTTTAAATGAAATGCTGGTGAATATATTATGCAATATTTGAAGTAAATTTAACCTTGTAGCAGGAAAGATGAATGTAATCCATTAGAATCCAATTATTTGCATTTCCAATTTTTATTTAGAATTTATTTAATTATTTACGTATAGAAGGGCATCATTTTTTTGAAAAAAGAAAAGTCTCTTTAGAATTTTAATTACCTTAATTTCTTGCTCTTCATTTTGAAATTCTCTTAACTAAATCGTCGCTTTATGGCATGAGTTAGTCAAATTAATAGTTTAATATAGAAAATCTATACTCAAATTTTTTAGCATCAATTGCACTTTTATGGAAAAACATTTAAAACACCTATTCTAGATCAATGAATTCCATTGCTTTTAAATCGGAAGTTTCGCGTTTTCAAATGCCATTGAAAATGATTTCAAATGCCAACTAGAATTTTTTTGGCTAATCTTAACACATATAAAGACGTTCCTAAAAATTTATATATCTGGGAATGATATCCAAGAAAAATCTGGGAAAAAAATGCACAAATCTGATATTTTTAAGAAATTCTGTATGAAAATTATTTTTTATAATAATACATTTTACTTCTATAGTGGAAGGTAAAACACTCACTCTTTCTAATGTAAGGATCAAACAATTCCGCCACTTTTTAAATCAAAATTTCAAAGTGAAATATTAACGTAAATTGATTTTCAATGCCAAACTAAATATATTTTTAATTAATCTACAACAGATACAAAGGCGGTTCCAAAAATAAATCCATAATTTTGTCGAAGTCCCGTAATGAACTGAATACATCGAAGTCACACTTAAACTGAAGATAACAAATATAGAATTATTTTAATAATTGGGCATTTCATAATTCAGATTAATTATTATTAAGTTTTCATTTTTTCCAAAAACAATGTTTTAATACAAAGAATTTTCTTAGAATAATCGCTAAAAAAATATAATTGCAACTACTTTATAAGATACCAATATATTGCCTTTAAACGTAAATTTATACAATGAAGTTAAAGTTATTCAAAATATACGGTATAATAAATGGATCTGATTTAAATAAACAACTTAGTATGATTAAGGATTATTTTTCATAGAAATATTATTGTATTAAATATTAACCTCAAATTTTACAACTCAGCAATCCACTAAAGATATTTATTTTGAAGTTCAAAAACAATTTCATTCATCAATATCGAAAAGAAAGCTATATTTGATAATTTCCACAAAATCTTTTCACACGCTTCATGATTCCACGAAATATATTTTAAAATTTAAAATAAAAAAATAAAACAATTAAAAATAATAAATATAAATATTATAAATAAAATTTAATACAGATGTAATATAATATAAAATGTTATAAATAAAAAATAATATAAATAAAATATAATATAAATGTAATATAATATAAAATGTTATAAATAAAAAATAATATAAATAAAATATAATACAAATGTATTGTAATATAAAAAAATGTTATAAATAAAAAATAATATAAATAAAATATAATACAAATGTATTGTAATATAAAAAAATGTTATAAATAAAATATAATATAAATGTATTGTAATATAAAAAAATGTTATAAATAAAATATAATATAAATGTAATATAATATAAAAAATGTTATAAATAAAATATAATAAAAGCGTAATATAATATAAAAAAATGTTATAAATAAAATATAATAAAAACGTAATATAATACAAAAAATGTTATAAATAAAATATAATAAAAACGTAATATAAGATAAAAATGTTATAAATAAAATATAATAAAATATAAAAAAACATTATAAATAAAATATAATAAAAACATGATAAAATATAAAAAAAATATTACAAATAGACTATAATAAAATTTTTAAAAAATATTATAAATAAAATTAATAAAATATGAAAAAATATTATGAATAAATTATAATGAAACATCATAAATAAAATATAATAAAATAAAAATATTCTAAAAAAATATATAAAATATTATTTATTTTGCTTTGATTCTGCGGTATCAAAAATTTTCCATAAAAATACTCCAATAAACCTGAAAAAAAAGGAAACAAACTTTTTAACGTAGTGAAAATCCTAAATTTATGGGAAAGAATATGTTTATTAAATTGACAAGGAAAGTGTAAACACTTCTATTCTTTCCGTGACAATAAAAAAAAAAAAGACAGAAAATATTTCATTAATTATTTACGTTCTACATATATTAAGAAATATCTTTTACTTATTAAATAAAATGCACCAGGCGAAACCTTCGTTTTATACAAAGGAATTTCTTTAATGTACCATTTAACACGAGAAACACAAAGCCTTCCCAGAAAAGATTTTTCAATCTCAAACAAAAGATAGGAACAGAAAAATTCTCCTTGAACAACAGGTGTTTGGAAAAAAAAGAATCGAACATTCCATTGTTAATTGAGAATTCCGTTTTATGTCTAATTAAGGCGAAGTGATTTTCGCATGCATGTTTAATCACATACGTTTCAATAAAAAAACTACTGTTACATTTATTTGCTCTTTCCCTTCCTTTCAATTAAGAAATATCTCAGATAGATATAAAAATGCAAGTTTAATTCAGTTTGGAGTACGATTTTATTTATATGCTACATTTTATCATTAAATGGTTAATATTTTATTTAGTATCATTTAAATATAAGGTTACGTGGAAATCTATTTGTTTTTATTATGCATCTTTAAATAAGTTGGATATTATTCATTAATTAAATTTTAATTAATTAATTTCAGCTTTTACAATAACTACCGATTTTTGCTGATACGGTGCACGCGAAATACACCACACTAGTTTCATTTTGAAATTTATTTCGCAACTTGCAAACGTGAATATGATGTTATATCATGCGAAAGATAATTTGTATTTTGATGCTGTACCGATAAACTAGCCGCCGTTGGGAACCAGCTGGTTAGCCAGGATTATTGACTGTGTTTGTTTTCGATTAAATCTCTTAGGAATAACTTAATATACATAATGTTCCTACAAAAATGTTTTTCAACATCAAATTATGACAGAAATTAAGCCTAGTTAGTTTAATAGGCTTATAACTGTTCTGTTTATTATGTGAATTATCCTTTCCAATACAATTAAATTTCATGAAATCAAATACCGCAAATTATAATTGTCTCTTTATATAACTTTCACTTCACTTTACTTTATTTTTTTTGTCTTGTTAACTATATAGATATCGAACGAAATATTTCTTAGCTTTCAATAATGGAAGAAAATCCCGCCATTAAATATTTCATAGTAAAAAAAATGAATATAATGAAATACAATGGATACAAAATAATAATGAATACAAATATAATGAAATATAATGGATACAATGAAAATAATTTGTATTTCTGTTTAACAATGTATTTTAATGTTAAAAATTTGATAAATGTTTTTTTAATGAGCTTTAAGATGGTATAAGAAATACTTTTTGTGCTGTAATAGTTTAGATTGTTGTAGCCGAATAACACTAAAATTTCTCTTAATTTTTAAATATTTAGAAATAGAATTAAAATTTCAAAAAGAAATGCCCTGATGTGAACAATCCAGCTTCGAACTGAAAACTTTTTAGAATTTGGTAGCCACCGGTCTAATGGCCTGTGCTTTATAGTGCCATCACACACATAGATACATACACATTCATCTTCATTATTAGGAAAGATAAGCTTGCAGATAACGTGTTCCTTGTAAATTACGAGATGCATATCTGAAAAAAACAATACTATTTCCTTAAAAAAACTAAATTCTTTGTCAATGCATGCTTTCTCCTAATATTTCAATAGAGTGATCTTTAGTATGGTCATACCTCGAAATTCAAGAAAGTTTGAAGAGTTATTGCCAAAAAGAATCGGGAACAAAAAAATTTATTACTATCACACTGTAAAATTTTTATTACTTTTATTTCTAACTTTACACTTTGACATTATAAATATTGTTATTTTTTTTATAAAGAATAACCTTTTAGTGACTCGGATATTTAAAATTGATATATACAAACACCAGTTAATACTAGTAAATCATAAGCAAATGTATTTGATCACATAATGCTGATATCCCAATAATAATGATGATTAAGAAATGATCCCAAGAGAAAAGTGATGATCTGGAAAATAAGAGTCCTCTTTAATATATATCATAGATATGGATACACATCGATATCGATGGATATTCATTGTTAATGAATGTCTATATAACAGTTCACCGTTCCAGTAAACCACTGTAAAAATTAAGCATATTGTTATTATGGGAATCTGTCTGATTTATGTAAGGTGAAAAAGGACAAAAATGACTAGCTTTTTAAGGATTAATAAAACTTTATTTTGCAAGAAAATTTGAAACACAAGAGTAAAATACTTGCAAAAATCAACAGTAAAACAGATGAATAAAAACTGGTTATAAAAAAAAACAAACCGCAACAGCAAAATAGCTATCAACGTTCATCTAGTAATCACCTACCACAATTAATTCTTCAATAACAGAAATGACTCCTTATATGACCGTTTCGCCTTTTTTTATTTTCCCCAATAGGGAATTTCCTGGAAACATCTGCGGCGTCTAATATAGATATCATCATAATTATTATATTTTTAGAACCTTCAGTTTTATGGCCAAAGTCGCCGCCATCTATTGCCAAGGCTAGAATTCAATGACCCGATATTCATTCAATACGTCTCGAAAATATCTATAAATCTCTTTTTTATATTATCAGACTAATTGCAGAGGGAAACAATAGTAAGGACACGAAGCAATACCAAGAAATATCAAAATAGGAAAATGTATTTTTAGGAGAATTGGATTATTGTGCGATAAAATAAAGTGAAGAAAGTAAGGATGAAAAAAGAAAAAAAAAAAAAAAAAAAAAAAGAACATACTATTTCTGTAAAATGAAATACATAATTTTAGTCTGGAAATTCATTGAATTAATATAGCAGTAGCATTCAATTAAGAATTGTTCTTCAATATAGTAAAAGTACATCGAGGAACAAAGGAGTTTGAAAAAGACAACCAGATTTATTAAAAGTTTAAGAAAATTTAAAAACATGACGATTCATGCATAAATTGAAATCATTATTTTAAACCTACATACCCTAAATTGGGTTTTCAAATAATAAGAGATCTCATGCAACTAAATTACGAGGTATATTCATGCGAAAAAATATTAAATGATATTTGTAATCAATATATTTCAAATTATTATTTCATATTGCACACCAAAAACAGGCCAAATTGAGCTTCTGGAGAAATTAAACGAATTTTATTACGGTGCAAGGTTTATTTTTTAAAGAAATTCCGCCAAAACTAGTTGAGAGCATTAAACTAGTCTCAAAAATGTACACTAATGTAAAAAAAGAAAAAAAATTAAAAACGAAATTATATAACGTCACATATAATTACATACCTTGAAACACGATTGAGAGAAAAGAAATTGTCACGGAAATATATCCAGCGAATGTATAGTGCAAGGAGTAAAACAAACTTGATAACGGCTAACAGCCCTGTCTTCCACAAGAAAACATGAAATATAAGTGACAAAATGTAAGATAAGGCGCGCAACTACATGAATCTCAAAAATCCACAGAACGCAATCAAATAGCAAATCACAATCAAACAATTGCTCCAGACAACAGCGCTCCGACAGCAGCTCTGCGATTAGCGCTTCAAAGAAAGAATTAATTTACTAACTGGTCTTAGCTCTCTCACGTTTATATATTTTTTTCTTACAGGATATAGAATTTTCTATAAAAGTCTATCGAATCTTTAGTCCTAATAAAGATATTAGATTTATTAATTATTATAATGGCAATAACAATGATGATTTTCTAGAATCTTCATTGTTATTGCCAAATAGCCAAATCGTATTCATGTTTGTCGCCAAGGCCATTTGTATTGACTTGACACCCATTCAGCTCTTAAAAATGAATAAAATCAGTAAATCTTTCTAGTTACTCTCTGACTAATCATGTAGGAAAATGATATAATGAATTTGCAACTATATCTTGTCAGCATATTAAAAATCATTAATATATACATATTAATATTAAATGCATATTAAATATCATTAATTAATAAAAAAAATTTCTCTTTCATGCAAATGAAATTTATTTTAAGTTATTTTTTTGAACGATACTGGTAAAAAATATTCTATTTGATTATTTTTATTAAAGTTAATCAACGATCTTTTGAAATAGATAGTAAAACAATTTTTTTTATATAAATGTTTTTAAAACACTCTATTGTACAATAATTTTATTTCCAGCAGCTATTGTACAAATCTTTTTGGGGGAATAATACAGGAAAGCTAATCATAAAAATTAATTTCGAACTTATAATTTTATCAAAATTATTTATTTATTCCAGTAATAAGTGAATTATTTTCTTAGATACGTATTTCATTATATGATTCATTGGAAAGTTGAATGTGGTGCAAATATACTAAATGCATGTTTAGACGAACCATTCAATTATCTTCAAATATTTAATTTATGAGTTATCAGAGTGTTTTTTTAGTTAATTTAATTTTTCATTACGATAAATGTATAGTTTTTATTTTTCATTTAACATATTTAAGAAATTAATAAAACATTGTTAAAAACTTTATTTTATGAATGATAAAAATACTTTGTCAAAATGTAATTGTCTCAATTATCAATAATTGATAAAAATTTGCATTCTTCGAAATTGTTTGTTATTTAGTCTTAAATTTTTATATCATGTTTAATTATTTCTGTAAGTGATTATTCCATTTATAATTTTAACTTATTCTGTTAAAAATATTTTTAGATTTTCGATATTTCTAAATTATTCAATTCTTTATTAATTGAATTTTTAAATCAACATTGAGTTTAGTTTTTATCCATAAAAAATTAAATGACATCCATAAGAAATTAAAGAAACAGTGTTAAAAACACTTTTTTTCATGAATGATAAAAATGCTTCGTCAAAATAAGACTCAGTAGGCAAAATTTATAAAAATTTCCATTCTTCGTAATTTCTCTATGGATATTATTCTGTATTTTTGTGTTGTTTAATCTGAAATTTTTATTTCACGTTTAATTATTTCTATAAATGATATATCTGTTCATTCATATATAAATTAAAATCATTCTGTTATTTCTGTAAATGATATATCTGTTCATTCATATATAAATTAAAATCATTCTGTTAAAAATATTAAGTTCAGATTTTCAATACTTCTATATTGAACAATTTTATATATATTTATATTTTTTATATATATTAAATTGATTTTTTTCATCAATAAATATTAAGTTTCATTTCGCAATCGATATTTAATTTATTTTTTAATTATCTCTTAATTCTTAATAGATATTTGATTTCATAATTTATATTAAATATCTTTTGTAGTTAATGTTTATATATTTATATACGTTATATATTTTTTTTATTTAGTATTACAGTTTATGTTTCATTAAATTTATATTACCTTTAAAACAATTAATCTGTATAAATATTTCAAATTCAAAATTGATGCATTAGACTTTTACAGTCATATATTTTGATCTAAGGATACAGACTGAAATATGCTATTATAATTTTTATGCACCGGTTATTATCTTCCATCAATCATAAAATAGAACAATAAATTCCAGACGCATTTCCCGTAATGAATATTAATAAGATCTTAAGATTAAAATTATTCTGAACAAATTTAAGTGATAAGAGAAAAATGATAAGCTTTTAATTTATGTCTGGATTGTTCATAGCATGACAAAAGAATTTTTTATTTCTTTCAAGAAAATATAAATTTCTCTATATTTTAGAGCGAAATAAGAATGTCCTGTGCTAATTTCGGTTCCTAGTTTATTCAAACTCAACGAATTCCTGAGTTAATCTCGATTCCTCGACAATCGTGGTGAATAAAATAGTTGGGATGTAGAGATTAAAATGAAATAAGCTGGCCTGCATAAGTTTTAAAGCAATATTTTTTTCTTTTTACATTCGCTTTGTTATATTTTCATCATATAGTTTTTCAGTGATGCCAAAACAAAATATTAAATTCCAACTGCAAGGTAAAAAAGAATACCGAAATTCTACTATAATAGAAAATGTATTTAGTCATCATCAAAAAGGAGGTTTTTATACAAAATAAGTATGATATTCCATATATTTTTATTTCCCTAAACCTTTCCCAACAACAACAAAAAAAAATGCCCTGGGAGACTAATGGATACTTTTTTTATAAAATAATTGAAGATCCATCGGATGATTTTTATTGTATATCAATGAAAAAAAAATTGCAAGTTACTTCAAATTTCGATAGAAGCTTGGATTTCCTGTAGCTTTACATGTTGATTGACAATTTTTAAGCTTCTCATTAATAAATTACCAAAACAGATTTCATTCATTAACAAAATATGAGTTAGTAGAAAATAAAACAATAAAGAAAATTGTTTACTAATTCCTTAAATATCTTATTTAAATTTAATCAAAAATAGGAAGAAAATTATTATTATACTTTCCAAAAGGAAAAGATTGATCCAAAATATACACTTCAAAGGCTTAATTGCAACAATTGTTTAATCAATAAAATGCCAGTAACGATGTATCTTTATTGCTTTTCTCCTTGAATTAATTATAAAATCGTAATTATATTTGAATGATTTACAGTTTTAATACCAGAAAGGCATATATTTTTTTGTACATATATTTTTATTTACATGCTTTTTATATAAATGTTTAATTTGTACATATTTTATACAAATAAAACATACATTTTATAAAATAGCAACTATTTTATATTTCATTTTAATAGCAGCAGATATAAATATAAGTGTTCATTTCAGGGACATGGTGTCTATAGATGGTATTCGAAAATTGCCCAGTAGTTAACTTATAATTTACTGTACTAATTCTAAACATTTAGAAAAAGATATTGTTGGAAAAATACTTTCAAAGAAGTAAAAATTTACGAATTATGTTGAATAAGACAGTAAATGTACTGATGAAAAAATTATACATTTATACAATCTTCTTATCCTATTAATCTCCTTTAATGCCATATTCTTTATCCTTAAACGATAAGATGATTATCTCTTCTGTGACTAAAACAAATTGAATTATAAGGCATTAAATATCACTATCGGAGACTATTTTCCAACACCTGAATGACCGTTAGAAGAAATACTGTCAGCAACCATTGCTCAATGCAGCCATTGGCTGATTTTTAAAAAAAATGAAATACAATTCATTAAAAAAAAGTAATTATTTAAATTTTACCTTCAAAATCGTTGAATAGTTCTTGCTTAAAATGTAAATGTGTTAAAAATATTTCGCTTAAAATAATTTTTGGGTGGACTAGCGTCTAAAATAGGAGATGATATAGAATAGAGAACTTAAAAAAATAAGTCGTAAATGTTTTAAAAGTATATTTGTCGAGTCAAATAGTATAAAAGCGTGATTCTCTATATCATTTGGAGCATTTTTCTAACTGGAACTATATATTTATCTCCAAATGGAGGAGGTAGGGAGAACCGCGGTGGCCTGGTGGTAAGGTCCCGGGTCCGGAGTCGGAGCGCTTCCAGTTCGAGACCCGACTCCACCAAAGAACTATCATATAAACGGACATAGTGCACGCCAAAACCATCGGGCCTGTACATCCTCCGGCTGGTGTTGTGCGGGAGGACGTATAGGTCCGATGAAGAGGGGGTGCCAGCCCAGGCATCGTTCTCATCATCTGACCGTAGTTCAAAATTAAGAGATCTGTCCCGAAATAGCCTTGTTTTACTTTAACCCTTTCTAGGCCAGTGGGAAGTATGCTTCCCACCAAATTTATCAATCTTTGTATGAAATTATGTAGGTTGGCATAAGTTCTGACAAATTTTTTTAGAAAGACAGAAACTTAGATGCTTCAGTTCTTTATCTCACACAAAATGACGTGTCTTGATTTTTTATTTAATTATTAATTAACCAAATTAATTAATTAGTCAAATTAAATTTATTTAATAAATTTAATAAATCCCTTTTCTTATTCTAATGTCAAGACTAAAAATATTTTAACATAATATGACTAGAAAAAAATGGCCCTTTAAAAGGTTAAAAGAGAACGTTAATGTAACTAAACTAAATATCTAAACCAAAGTAATCATTTTCAAATGGTCAGAAATAACCTATTCAATCTACAATTAGTTGGCTCATAAAAATAAAATTTAAATGAGCTTGTTTTATGACCAGTATTTTTTTTTATAAATCGGTAGCCTCTGTATCAGCCGAGCAGTCAGAAATATGTTCTAGAAATTGGTACGTTTGAAGAGATTCTTCTTCTTCTTTTTTTAACAGTTTGCGAATTAATTCGAATTGTTCCCATGCCAACGTTTAATATTTACCAAATTGTTTGCCGAATATGATCTTAGCAAATCCTTTACGACAATTTAAACATATTTTGTTTTATATACGAAAAGGAATTATAGGAGCGATATTATGCAAATACCTCTATCTCTTTTTGCTTTACATCTACAGAATATAATATTAAAAAAAGTTACCCCAAACAAGCGCTGCATAAGGGGATTCCCAGACATATAAGAAGCTTAGTATTTGATTACATAGCTTTCCGCTCAGCACTAGTCGACAACAAAACTTTTTTTTCTAGTGAAAACGAAACAAAATTAAATTTTCCCTTCTTGAATGCGATTATTTGTTGCTCAAGCTCCTATTTGAAGAAATGCTTCAAAAATTTTTGTTAGGCGCCAGGAATCTTGTTTATCAAACTGGATATGTTTCTTTTTTAATAAATCCGATTTTTATCAAACTAGATATGTTTTTTAAAAAGTAAATCCGTTTTTGAAAAGATTTTGGGTCAAATTTTCAAAAATTGAAACGATTGCTGTTCTGGTTATCACCTGCTAAAAGAGGAAATATATTCACACTAGAGCTTGGAAGTCTCTTTAACTTATTCTAAAAGGATGAACTAACATTTTTTGTCACTTCTTGGTTCTTCATATTTGAGTTAGGGAGAATTTTTTAAAGACAAGCGTTTCTTATTCCATGAATATATGATGTGCTTGTAAAACAGAGGTAAACAGAGCTGCATAAAGTTTTTTCCGACATTAGCCAAGAAAATTAGTTTTATTAGATTTCTTTCGAGACTGTCAAAATCAAATGCCTTATGATTTATTCATAAATAAAGGCCCTATCATCCAATACTTTGCTCCTATCCTTTACTTTCCCAGAAGGGTATAGAGTTAGATATTTCAACAAAAAATATGTCAAAAGAAATTTCTTAGACTATAACATCTTTAACAATACGGTCTGGTCCCAAGTGAAATTTTATACATGAAAATGTGGATGACTTTAATAGTAAAAGCAACTGTTACTCTCTCGATTTTCAAAATTAATTACAAAAAAAATTGTGTTTAATTTATTAAATGTATAAAGTGCTCAGACAAAATATGTCTAGTAAATCCTTGTTTATTTTTAAATAACATTCCGTTAACTATTTTCCTATTTGTATATATTATACTCTTATTATACTAAAGAATTGTGATTGTTGTAATTAAAAGAGATTTTTTTCAAAAGAAAACAAGTTGAGTGGAAAATATTAACGAAACTATGGGCCAGGAAGCAATTCATCATAGTATTGTTTGAACATTTCATATTTTTTTGAATTGATATCCTCGAATGTAATTGAGAATACTTGAGAATGTTTTAAATCACATATATATTCTTCCTAAAAATTAGAAATAAAAAACTTAATAAGCTGAACCACACAAAACCAATGATTAAATTTCCGACAGTTTATAAATTTTTAAAATTAAATATTTTCAGCTGGTCTCGCTTTTTTCGGTTTTAGGCATCTCTATTGAGACACAATAAATGGTCAATATTACACATGAATAGTATAGAAAGTTTCATGTGGAAACATAAAGAACATTTAAAATGGATACAATAGATGATTAAAGCATTCGTATGGATGCAACAAAACATTTGGCACATATTATTTATTATGTGTTTGGAGGTGGAAATTGAATTGAAAGGGTACAAAACACTTACTATAAAAGTAATAATAAAAAAGATTGACGAATTTGGCGATTTCTGAAAAAAAAAATAATGAAGCGAGATTTGAAATTTTAGTTTTTTCTACTAATACGAAACTGTGTTTCTTGAAATATACTTTCGAAAGACGAGTTAAATTATTTAGATCAATAATTGCAGCTTTATCCTTTTTTTCAACATTATCGCTCTATTTCAGGATTTCAAACAGCAGCATTTTAACGTTCCTAAATGTACCATTAGCATTTGATGTCATTTCTGGGATAACTGCAATTTCCCTATAATGTTTCACGAATATACACAAATATGCTTTAATTTTTGTTCCAATTGTTAGCGATATTTTGCGCAGAATTTATCAGTATGCCACCTCAGGACATTGTAGCCATGCGATGAATATAATTTTGTAGTTTAAACATTACAGAGATTATGTTCTGAAAGGATTATATAATAACCTGTATATTTAAAAATATGAATGAAGATGAAATTTCAAGATTTCACTTTTTTATTGTACTATTTGAATCGAGGAATTTTGCCATTCACGAGTAAAACTAAAGCACCTACATCGTCCGATGCATCGGGGCTAGTAATAAAAGAGAATTTTTGTGTATTTAGCCGGTCATTAGACCTAGAGTTTCATCAAATCAAAGTCTAGATCAAATTTAGCAAATATACTTTATAAGTTGAGAATATGCAACTGGGAATGACTTTTTCAAAACTTTAATTAATTAAGACTTTACAGATTTTTTTTTCTTTTTCACCATAACTATCGGAAATATTACCACATAAAATGACTTTCACGTCATTTTAAAAATCGGAAAAATCATATAATTCCTATTTTTTCCCATTTTATTTTCCCTATAATTTTAAAACTTTAATAACTTTTAAGCCATTTTAAACTTTTAAGCTATTTTTAATTAATTTTTAAAGATTAATTTAAGCATACTTTGCATTAATATATTTCATGAAGTGAAACTGAAATCTTTTCCGTTGTTGCTATTTATATTTCACCCTGGTATTTTCTTTTTTGTTAAAAATAAAGATATGACGATTCGGTTTATTTTTCTATTTTGAGTAGGTTTCAGTATAAACTCAAACTTCTAATAAAAATTTTGAAATTTTGTTCACTTATAATTAAGGTTTCATTTAAGGACTAAACAATGCTGATAAATATTTAAACAACATCCATTTTTAAACTTTACTGCACTTTCCAGTGAAATAATTTAGTGTATAAAAATGTAGATGTAAAATTAAGGAATTGCATTGAACAATGAATATAAAGGTGTAAAGCTTCTAAAAATTGTATGTGCTATACGCCTATCAAAAGTTGAAGTTTAAAAATATTTCATTAAGAAAGTACTCAATATATATTTACACAAATCGAAATTTATAGCAACTATTAATCACGGTAAACCAACTGTTTATTAAAAGCGACTAATAAAAAATAAAATTTTTATAAGAAAGCCAGTTTGAATTAAGATTTTTTAATGTGCATTTCAAAAATAAGGCAATTTTATCTGATACTTCCCAATTGTTTTTTCAAGGCCCTCCTCTTAAAATGTTACCTTTACGATAATGGCCAGTACTTTCAGCTTTGTTTTGTTTTTATGGGGCTATTATGAATATTTTGATTAAAAATATGACTAAAGATAGTATTTTATCATGATTTTATTCAAAACAATTTCGAAACTTTTTAATATTTCTGAAACAAACATGAATTCTTAATGGTTTAATCAGATGAAATTTTTCGTAACTATTGAAGCTGTAGAATTTTTTAAAGCTTCATATTTCTCTTGATCTGTATAACATTATCATTTATATCTGCAGCATCTGGCGATGGAAAAGATAATTTGGGAATATAAGAAAGAAAAGAACCAAAATCTGTTTTTAATTCACACGTGAATAGGGATCACCATTTTTCTGTGCTTTGGACCATAATATACTGGATATCATTGACTTGAACATAGAATCTTGGCAACATGATTCCATTGATTTCGTGTTCAAAATCTGAATGTATCAAGATTTCTATACCTTTAGTTTATATTTGTTAAATTTACTAATGGTTGAATCACCCTCATATAGCTTTAATAACTATTAAACAATTAACTGTTTCGATCTTTTCGGAAAATGCGTATCTAAATTATGTCTTAAAAATTTAGCGATAACGAATATACACTTTAAACACAGTAATAATAGTAATATGAAATTAAGTTGTAATAAAATGACAATTATTTTTTATTTTAATAATTACATTTATTTATTTATATAAATTAAAATACATTTTTGCATATAAACGAAGATAAATATAAAAAAAATTGGATGGCTCTTACAACACAGCGATACGTTTAAGAAAAACAATTCATATTATATGCGGTTTTTTTAATAATAATTATTAATAATCTTTTATTTGTTCCTTTGATTTCGGCTTGGCTTTCAAACTATTTTAAACATCTAGAAATTTAAGAATATGTTTGAGTTTTTACTAAAATTGTAATTCAAACTGCAAATTGTCACAGCTTATTACTCCTAACAAATAAACTCGTCATAAAGCAAAATGTTGTATCTTTTCCATAACGAATGTACTTGTCAAAATCAGTTAATCAGTTAAAGTTTGCATAGTAGGCATTTTTTTTTATTTGTGAGAACTATTTAATGAATCAAAGGTCCTCTCATTTTTCAATTCCTACTATTAGCTCACACTCTCACTATATATATCTTGTTCAAATTTTCAATCGTTAATAAAATAATTTTATTCTTCCACTCAAGTTCAAATACATTTTTTTAAACTTGTAGTGCATGACACTTGATGTTAATACAGTTTTTTCAAATATTAATTAATTAAATTTGTCCAGTAATTTCTATTTGCTCGCCAAAGTCGTGAAATCCGCTGCCCAGTTTGTCGCCAAGCTCTATTTTTCCACTTAATATTGTAATTCTGTCATATATATATATATATATATATATATATATATATATATATATATATATATATATATATATATATATATATATACATATTTATATTAATTGTAATTATTTTATAAAAAAGTAACTAAAATAAAAAAAAATGTTAACCTAAGTAGGAATTGACTTAATTTTTATATATATATATATATATATTACTTGTTTTATGTAGAAGTTTAGTAATAGTTTAGCAAATTCATAGTTTTGACTTAAAAGTTTGTATTGATTCAGCTCAAAGTTTCCAAATTTTTCTTTCTGCAGTTTTAAAATTTGATAGGATTAATTAATAACTAATAAACAGACTTGCAATATAACATTAAAATTTGTTGAAATATATATTATTTTGATCCAATCTAGATTACTATAAAATGAGCAATAGCAATTACTTTACAAATACCGTTTTATCTTCGCTTAAAAAAAATTCCTTTTCTTTGCCATGATTAAGAAATTTGCATAATTGTTATGGAATTGCATTGACTTGTTCAATAATTTGTTTGTTAATGGCTTTTGTTAAGCGTTTACATTAAATTATTCCAAATCGTGACTTTTATCGACCGTTTCGCTTCAACTTAGGAGTCCATTTACTTTGCATTTTGACAAAGAACTGCATTAACGTGTTAAGTAATTTGTACGCTAATGTCTTTTGTCGAGCGCTGAAGCCGTTTTTGTCAACTTTCGTCATCAAGTCATGACTTTTATGACTCTTCTGCTCACGCTTGAGGAGTTCTTTTATTTTGCTCTTGAAATTTGTGATTACTCTGCGAAATTTGAATGATGACAAAAAATTATATTAATGTTTTAAGTAATTGTGAAATAAATGATAGTGCTTAAACCATAAATTCATCTTTTATCAAGACTAGTACAGCATTGATATTGCAAAAATAGTAGCAAATTGAGAGCTATTTTTTCTATATATACATTTGTAAAGGTACAATTGACGTTGAAATAGAAATTTTTTATTTTTGAGATTTTGTTTCGAAAGTTTCATGGTAATTTTATTATATCTGTTTTATGCTGTAAAAAAATTTCATCTAAATGCCTTGGCAACTTATTGATTTTTCGATAAGAAATGAAACACAAAAATTAATTAAAATGCTATAAAACCTCAAATGTCTCCATGTGCATTAAAACAGAACATAAACTCATTTTTTTCAGATTTTTTAAAAGAGAAATGCTATAATTTTACACAATCTTTTGTATGCTTAACTTTATCGAAAATGCAATTTTTTCTTAGTTCAAAACTTGAATTATTTGACCTTTTACTACAATAACTTTTTTTATTTCAAAATATTGCTTGAGGACTTCAATAAAATACAATAAGATTAATAAATTATCTATTTATTCAAAATTATATCATTATGTGTTTATACATCATAATATAAATTATCTATTTATCTATTTATTATTATTAATAAATTTTCTATTTATTCAAAATTATATCATTATGTGTTTATACATCATAATAGAAAAGCTTCACGGTTGTGGCTAGAAATATGATGCACATGGAGTATTTTAAAACTCAAGTACTGAAAAAAAACAGAATTGTGTCATACCGCAGCTGTAAAAACTAGTAATGACATTCTGATATATCAGTAAAAAGTACTAATATTGAACAGATAAATAAGATATAAAAATAATTATTTTTGAAAACGATTCTTCGCAAGCTAAATACTTATAAAAGATTTTTAAAAAATATTACTGTTTTTTTTAATCGTCATCAAATTCTTCATCCATCGTGCCATTAAAAATAGAAATTTCAAAATTGTAACAAATGTTACAATTTAATACTTTTAAAAGAGAATGCAAATCTTATTCACTATTCATAATTTCATTACAATTTAATATGTATTCATTTAACAAAAGACATTTGTTCTAAGAATGTGTGAAATATTTTCTAGAATAAAAATATTTATTATATTTACGTCTAACTCTAGGAAAATATTTATTCGGCGTAATGCAACTTCTTGGGAAAAATAGAATGGCATGGTGGAATGTTACCTTAATTTAATATGCAAATTTCAAGAAATAAACAAATTTGGCTTGTGTTAAATCCTCAAAATTCTATCTGACAGCACGCATGAATTTTTAAATTTGCTTTGACCGGTATCCGGATCCCGGATTTTTAAATATGAATGCATAACACATTTAGAATGATATCAGCATATCATAGCACAGTGGTGTAAGTCATGGTTTATATATTTAAAACTTTACGAATAAAGGCTATAAAAGCAATGCCTATGAAAATTATATTATATAAAATCTTTCTTACTTTTTTCGCAATCTAGGTATAAACAAAAGCATAATATCGATAAACAGTATGCGAAGGTAGTTGTCTTTCGATTTACTTGTAGAAAAACTTTAAGTTTACTTATACCACTTGAACTTGCAACTCTTCGTTTGTTGTTCTAAGACATGGTTTATTCATGCGCTACGTGATAAGTTGAGTTGAAGAAATATGTTGGTAGGAAATAAAATGCTCGCCAAGGTGCAGTGGAGAATTGCAGCTGGATGACTTAAGATGCAATGCGAAAATTCAGCTTTGTAGATAAGCAAATATTTAAATATGATATAAACGGTTTCGTGACTTGAAATAAATCTGTTTTCTAAGCTTTGGGAGTGAAAAATATAATAATTTAAAGTAATAATTCTGAATACTTTAAAAAATCTTTGTACGAAGAAATAATACCAGAATGACAAATTTAAAGGAAACTATTATACTTTTTATAATAACCCAATAAATATGTTTTAAATAAAAAATGATGATTGAAATTGCAATATTTTGCATTAGAGTTGTAACATTTAGGAAATACAATGTGTAAATTAACCCTTAACTGGGAAGGGGAAATTTTAGGACTTAACTGGGGAGGTGCGGTCTACGAGACCGCATTTCATTTACACTCAAATTAGATTTTCTAATGAAAGTATTAGTATGAAAAACTGCCAATATATTTTGCAGATATTTTTCTTGATATATAGATATGTTTTAGAAATTTTTCAATATATATTATCATTGAAAAAAGTAAATGCATCGGAACATACATTTTCTTCTCAAATGACATGTTACAATAAATAATATTTTTGAAAAAACATATTACTTTTTACTTTTTAAATCATATTTATTTTTACAGTATATGAAGGTATATAGGAGACAATATAATGTAAAATTCAACAATTATATGAAAAATAAAAAAATGACAATGGGTAAAATTGGCCCTTTTTTTATTGACTTGTGTGACTTTAATAGCATGGTTTTCTAGGGCATTTATTTTTACAGTATATGAAGGTATATAGGAGACAATATAATGTAAAATTCAACAATTATATGAAAAATAAAAAAATGACAATGGGTAAAATTGGCCCTTTTTTTATTGACTTGTGTGACTTTAATAGCATGGTTTTCTAGGGCATTTTAAACATACAGGTTAAGAACTATTATAAAAATCAACCTATAAATTCTGTATATATATCTCTTGGCATATTAATACATTTTATAAATTTTTCAAAATACATTATCAATAGAAAAATTCATTATGTTTGAACATAAATATCAGAATCGGTTGAATGCGAACTTTCATCGAAAAACTCTTCTGTACAGTTATCCTTATCATTAAAATTACTTTTTGCTTCATTTAAAAGTGTCTGGAGCATTGCTTCATAAGAGAATCAATAAATTGGATAATATTTCGGGGCCCAAGTTTTAGCGCCATCTGCTAAGCCTTTTTTATCACTGGGACACTAACAGGGAGGTGCTGTCTTAGAGACCGCGCTCGAAGAAATAACTGAATTATCTTAAAAATCATCCTTTGAAACCGGTTGATAACGTTGCACGTGTATTGAAGGTCACAGAAAAGGAAGCTACAGGGTCAATCCATTCAAGTGAGCTAAAAATAGAATAGAGGTGACGGAAAATCCATCGCTAGCAGTCTCACAGACCGCAAATCCCCAGTTAAGGGTTAATAAATCCGTATGGATTTATAAAAATGAATTTATTTTAATGTGGAATAATAGAGCCAGTGTAGCCGGGTGGTGAGATCTCGTCTTGGGGACCCGAGATTCCAGGTTCGTGACACGATTCCACCCAAGAACTGTCATCTAAGCGGGTCTGATACACGTTAAACCCTTTGGGTTCCAAACGTCCTCCAGCTGACGCAGTGTGGTGTGGAGAAGGGGGGTGCCAGCTCAGATATCGTCCTCGTTATCTGACAGCGGTTCAAAATTATGAGGTCCGTCCCCAAAAATCCCTAGTGTTGCTTTAAAACCAGACGTTAATATAACTAAACTAAACTAATAGGGAATAATAAAGATTTTATCATAATAATGGTTCATATCTTAGCTATATAATAATTGAAAAAATAAACGACGATTCAGATGTCACAATAGAGTTAATATTGATTCATATCTTAGCTATATAGTTACTGAAAAATTAACGACAATTAAGATGTTACAGTAGAGCTTCAGTAATATCATTTATTAATAAAATAATCAAATTTTTTTATTCATGTAATACAGGTTGTAGAATTATTAAAAATGTACAATTATCATATAATTGCAATTATGGTTTTCTGCATTTAATATGACCATTTTTTACCTTCTCGCGTATAAAATAAATAAAGAGAAAAAATTGTAAAAGTGGAAAATTGTGACCTGTCGATTGTATTGAATCTCTCCGAGTTCAGGAAAAATATTGTTGATATTATATCTGCCTCTTTGTCAGTGAACTCAATAATTCAAAGAAGCAATAAGCTAGATGGGAGTTTGACGTGTATTCTTAATATCAAATCTGTCGATTTCTGTCGAAATTTGAACGGGACTTGTCGATGGGATCCTGTTTATTTACCAGTCTGCCTGTATTTGAACTTAATAGTCCAAAAACAAACAAACAAAAAAAATTCTTCTAGATTATGAGGTCTATGAATTTTATAAAAAAAATTATAAAATCTTGTAGATGTTTCATGAATTTTAGACCAAACCTTTCAAAGGGGCAATCATTTGTTTGCCTGCATATTCAAATGCATATGAATGTAATAGTTCAAAAATACAAAAATTAAAATAAATAAAATTTGCAGGCAATTTTGTGCCCAAATTTTTACAAAATTTTATATCCAATTAGAGAGAAGAAAGACATAAAATGGGTATCCATGCTGCATGACTATGGATGTCTATGGAGGATCACTATGGATGTCACTAAAGGATGTCTAGGTTGGGATGAAAGAACGTATTAGGCTCAAAAATGCTTAACAGCATTGCCTTCAGAAAATCAATTGTATACATAAATGTACTGTGATATAAAATTATCATCAATATTTTCAATAATTTGGCGAAAAACATTCGTCTTCTTGTCTATCTACTTAGTTCATAATTATCCAACTGTAAATAATCTCGCTATCGTTATCTACAAAGTTTTCAAATGCTTTTAACTAATATTGAAACATCATTTTATAGAATTATAAATTCACATTGTTAAATACAGGTGTAACATGTACAGCTTTCTATTGAGAATTGCAAATTTTCTCAACGGCATTTTGCCTTATGTACATATTCAGCGAAGAGAGTTTCCTGAGTCGTTACAGCTGTATCCCAATCGATACAATGCGAAGTATCCTGAAGAGCATTCCTCCGGATACTCTCGAAAGCGGAGTTTTCTGAATAAAAGTTTTCAGAAGTTTCTTCGATAGAAATAAATCCCCAATAGTTTATGAAAGAAGGTATCGAGAAAAATAATTCTTACGGAGCTATTCTTTGGCATATCCCATGGATCGAATTGCCGTTGTATTTTTCTTACGTGTAATAAGCATACTTCTCAATATGGAAAGAAGTTATTCCGATTTTAACCGGAATGGGAAGCTTTAAGAACTGAAAAATAAAGTTAGTTATGTTAAGATATAGCTTCGAAGCTTATTTAATTGAAACTTTTGGTGAACGGTATCAGGCGAAATTTCATTTCTTATTTTTACTGTAGAATCAGAAAAAAGATATAAAAGTAGACCAATTATTGAAACAAAATCTGACTTATAATCTTGATATGGATCTTCTGAGTCCACCATTTGAATCAGAAATTTGATAACCCGAACTTTTTTCATTCCAACATTTTATCATTTTTTAATTTAAATTCTCAAAATATTTATTTTGAGTAGTATTTTCAACAATTTGCTACAATGTTGCATGTCTTGACGTAAGTGATTACACTTGATTTGTCAATACCTATTATCAAATAAATAATAATTATTTATATGGACATTTATATTGGAATTCAAGTTTAAAAATAATATCTTTGAGTTCCTGATGGGGCTCCTACAAATGTCCATACCTTCACAGGTATCTGCTGCATATCTCCCTTGAAACTTTCCCTATCATTTTCATATCACTTCTTTGGCAATCGGGCCAGAATGATTAAATTGACAATAGTGGCATGTCAATGAACAATTCGTTTTAAAACAATTCTGACCATGATTTTTTAGATAATCTATTAGTTACCTGAATTATTTTCTTACCGTTATTATTCTATAAACTTACACTAATTTAATCTGAAATAGTTTATTTTCTGCAAGCAAATACTATTTTGTGCCTACACTTGTGTATTTCTAGTTTATGTATAATAGAAAAAAAAACATGCTGTTTCTAAACAGTTAGAGAATAGGAAAAGCAGCTTTGTATCTAATAAATAAAATGAAATTACGATGTGATATAGGTATCAAACTTTTCTTGAAGATAAATGTCTAACCCCTATTGTATATTTATAGTGCATTCCACTAAGCAGAATTCACAATCTGCTAATTGTACTAACGCAATCAGAAAAAGTTTTTTTTTAGCCAGATGCATTTAATAGTCGATTTTATCTTAAAAGAATTATTTAATTTCCATTTTAGACTAATTAGACTTCAGACTTTACTTTTTATATATAGGTAAACTATTAAAACAAAATCTGACATATGTTATATAACCTTGATATGGATCTTCTGAGTACAACATTTAAATGAGAAATTCAAGAGTCCGAGCTTATTTCATTCGAATATTTTATCATTTTATAATCAAAACTCTATTTTCTTAAATTTGCAACAATGCTGCATGCCTTGACGGGTTAACACCTGTTTATTTTATATTATCGAAACAAATAATGATTATTTGCATTAAATATGGGCAGTTGAAATTTAAAATTGATAGCTTTGAATTCCAGATAGTCTCCTACAAACATATATATATTTTTAGGTATCCGCTACAAGTTTTCTATCCAACTTTTTTTCTTATTTTCACATCACCTTTTTTAGGCCGTAGGACGAGAATGATACAGTGAGCGTTTCTGGCATGATAATTACTATATTTTAATTATTAGATTCATTAGTTAGTCCATTAATTGTCAGAACTTTTCATACCATATTTATTCTATAAACTTGCAATATTCTAATCTAAAACAATTTATTTTCTGTTAACAAATTAATTATTTTGTTAATTAACTGCTGTATCAGTGATTTATACATAAAAGGAAAAAATAATACTTTTCCAAACAAGGACAAAGTATGAAAAGCATATTTTTATCGTTGCAGAATTTTTTTGAATTTCTATTTTAAAATTCGAGAGATGCACAAAAAGTATGTATTCATGTTTAAAAAATAGCAGTGTTCGATTAATAATATCTCGTTTTGATAATTTTATATTTATATAAAAGATTGTATTGCAAAAGACTTATCATTATTTCTTTCTTTTAATATATGAGTTAAAATTTTTATTCTAATATAAAAATTAGTAAAACAAACGAATTACGCTTTTGATGATAAAATATGATGCTAATGAATGTTCTTTGAGTCATTCTAAGCTATTCTTTAAAAAATATTATCTGGAAATAATTCAAAATTACATACTAATTTACTACACGACAATCGATGCCTATTTAATGAAAGCTAATTAGTACCGTTCATTTAATTAGATTAATTGAATTAAGGAGGTGAGTAAATTTTATAAAGTTCTAAAATCCTAGAGTATATTTCACGATCGATATTGTTTACTTAGTTTTTCAATACTTCATAAATGTCGAACACGAAAGGTGTTCATTTTCCATGTTATCGAAAACTGAACGTTCTCACATGAGGAGATGAATTATCCTCCCTAAATATCCAAACACCTTTAAAAGGGAATGTCTTAATGTTTTATTAAATTTTTCCAGAAGATCCATTTCCCAGATATTGAATATCGATATAGAAAGTAAATTCCATTCATTACCTGCTAATGATTGCTCGGTAAGGGATAGTTTACAAAACATGAAACTCGTTACATTAATTTATTAAAGAAAATCATTAATGAGATGTTCAATAACTGCTGAAAGAAACTGTTTGTGATGTGACAAACAAAATAATGGAACTCATAATTTAAGATCTATACCAATTAAAATGGCATATTTAATATGAAGAAAAACTTCCATAACGAATCTTCAGATTAGCCTATAAACATACATATAACTAATTCCGACACTATTTATGTTGAGTTATATAATATTAATTATTAATATATATCAATATTATATTATTAATAATAATATAAAAATTATTAATATAATATATATTATATTAATGATTGTTATATAATGTTCTAATTAAATTTATTTTACATATATATATAATATGTATACGTGACAAATAAATTTACTTAGAACCAATATAACAACTAACATCAATGCTAAAAACTGCATATTTCATTGCATTGTTAGAGCTGTTGAAGAAATGAAGTATTTCTCTGTTTCATAAGATCCAAAAATATGAAAATCGGATGAAAATTTACTTTCAAATAATTTCAGATTTTTTTAAAAAAGCTTTAGTTCATTTGTTCTCTTCTTCCAATACAAGTGAGCTATAATAATAGCTTATTATTTTTTTTACTCCATATTATTTTTTTTAAATAAGAAAAATTGCTAAATTATATATCATGACATCAAAATGCCTGCTCAGAAATATATATATAAGATAAATGTACACAGGATATTATTGAAATATTGATTACCAATGGAAGATTATCAGAAAACGTTATTAAAAATACTTATGAATTCCATTTTTTGAAATTTATATTAGTTTATGATAATGTTCGTAATTATTAATATTATTTATATAATATGATTAATATATATTATTACATATTAATTAGTCAATATTATTAGTTATTCATTCGTTTTATACAAAACTGAAGCAATTTCCATATTTTAAAATTGCTTGAAGAAATAAATTTTGAAAAGTGAAACATTTTTAGAACCAGGCAAATCCTCAATTATGTGTAAAGAGATAGTTACAGCCCTTAGTAAAATTATACTGTTTTGTTTACAAAAATGTTTTTTAAAGAAAAATGTTTTCATAATTTTTTCTGATGCAAACTTTATTGTTTGGAACTAAAAAATGATAAACATCTGAGGTTTATCTTATAGATGATGTAACTCATTTTTTCTTTGTGCAAACGACGAAACAAACTGATGCGTACTTTTAATTAATAAGATATGTGCATAATAAATATAACACTTGATTATAACATATTCTAGTTTGTAACTTTAAACACTACTTATGAGTTTTTCAATTTTAGCGTCACGAAAATATTTAGTAACATATTTCTTAATCCCATGCTCATCATGTTCGTATCTCAAACTCGAGTATTGAATGACACAGTTTCTAAAAATTATAAGCTGAAATTAAATAATTCAAGGACAATATTATTTGATACAAAAATATCCAAAAACAAATCGAGTATTCTATAGATTGGATTCGTAATTGAATCAATTAGAAAGCACATTCCCGACATTGTAGTTGTCATCTTATTAGATAATAAAAAAGCAGTTAAGATTTTAATAGAAGGCAGTAGTTGTATATTTAACTAACCACAAATTAACTATCAAGAAATACTTATCTACAATTAAGTAAAATAATATAATTTTTAATCATAAAAAATTAATCATGACAAAAAATTAGCGTTTTTATTTAATGTAAAGTAACTTCAGATACAACTTAGAAAACAAAACTATGAATTGTCTCCCTAAATGACTTTACAATGGTCCCAGATACAAGTAATCTTACACGAGAGTAAAACCAAAGTGCTATCTGGAAATAAATCGTGAAATTTTACTTCAAGTAAACGATCAGATGGTGAAAAAAAAATCAAGAAACATACTATTATCTACTATTAATTAAATAATTCAGGACACTATTATTTAATACAAAAATTACATACAATCCAAAACTATTGTATGGATTGGATTCTTAACTGAATCATTTAAGAATAGCATTAATGAAATTGCAATTGTTTTAATCTTGGATAGAAAAAAAAAATAAACAGTTAAGACCTTAATAGAAAATGATAGTTTTATAACCAACTAGCCACAAATTAACCATCAAAAAATACTTAGACACAATTAAATTTAATAATAATATTTTTAATCATAAAACCTTAATCATGGCTGTCAAATATTAGCGCTTTTATTTAAAGTAAAGTAACTTCAAAAAAAAAACTGAGTAAAATATCTGAATCATCTTTCAAAGTGAATTTACAACGATCCCAGATACAGATAATCTTACACGAGAATAAAACCAAAGCGCTATCTGGAAACAAATCGTGAAATTTTTCTTCAGGTGAACGAACAGATAATGAAAAAAATTAAGAATTCCTTATCCTTTCAGGAGTAGTAAAATGAAGCATTTTGGGTGGAGAATTGTTGAGGGGAGAGAATTGGATATGGGGTGCTGAAATGAATAGCATTCCACAAGAATGACTCGATAGCTTTCTACTAAGTTGAAAGTTTCTCAAGAACTCCCTGCCTCTTTCCTCCCCTAGGCGATTGCGAACACAGGAAAAAGTCAGTTGTTGAAGAGGGGGAATATTTTTTTCTTTCGGTTTTTGTGATCGATTTTGCGAATTTCTTGATTTTCTTCATCCTCTTTTTATTTTTGCTCCTTCCAATTGTCTTTTTTCAGTTTCGCGCGTGTTTTAAATCAAAAATTTGGTACCCATTCCAAGAATGAAATTATGAAGCTGAAGTAGACTAATGCCGACTCTGTAAAATTCAAACAAATTTTAAGAATACATACGTAGGCAAAACTGTTAAGTAATGGATCTATCTTCTGAGGAAATCATAGTTTTTAATCAGATATGAAAAGTGTTTTAAGAATAGACATTTCGAATTTTTTAAAGGTACTTCTTCATGTAAGACATATGTATCTCAAGCTTTTTGCTGCGATGATACTGTTACGAACCTGTGATGCTGCTTCCCAGCATAGTCGGTTCCATAGGAGATCCCAGAACTTGGCGACCATTTGGTGACTTGGCAAAGAATTTGGCGACTTTGGCGCCAAAATAGATTATACCCAAAACATCGAGAATTTTCCCGACCCGTCCAGTAGGAACCGAGTTACGCTTCGAACGTTCCGATTGGTTGAGAAGCTTCTAGCCCCGCCTCCTGATGCCTATAAAAGGAAGCAGTTCTGCCGCTGCCGAGTAGTTGCGAACCAGTGGAGTCGAAGAGTAGTCGGAAGCGAAAGAGTAGTCGTGGTGAACCAGATCGGAGTTGTAGTTGTGGGCCAGTGGAGTCGTCGTCGCAGTCGGAACCGACGGTAAAGAACTGGCCTTCCAGAGATAGGAAGACCAGTGATGGAGTGAAGCTAGTGCTGAACTAAGCTGTGTACTACTGTCTGCAGTAGAGTCTGTTGTATGCTGCACGTCTCGGCTGAAGATAATCGTCTTTGTGCTGTCCTGTGTGTCTTCGTGTAAATAAACGTCGTTGTTTTATTTTCTACTGCCCCCCTGGGGATTGAGCGTTCTTCACCCCATATAACCCCCACTATCCAAACGAACCCCGGAAATTTCGTAACAACACTTTGGTTTTATTTCGATAGATATACAAACTTGTGTAGAGTTGGAACAATAGTCTATTCGAATTTTTTGAAAACTTGCCAGAAAGTCGTGTTTTGAACTCTATTCTTTGGCAGTTATATAAGAATGCATTTAAGCGCAATAGTTCTATCGTGCTAGAAAGAAGTGTTTTACTCTATACACTCCATTTCTTATTGAGTTTCAGTAAGAGAAATAATTATTTTATACATAAATTCTTTATGCTGAAAAAATTAAATTAAATGTATTTTCTTTTATTTAAATATACAGATTCCTTCAATGCTGATTAATAGAATGGAAGGATGAAAAAAAAATATCATACAAAATATAGAATAATTATTAGTAACTTATTTAATTCAACTGTTATTTATTCCCGTATTTAAACATTTCGTTAGTTCCTTTTTAAATATCTATCAGCAACATAAGACCTTCATCAAGGAAAAAGAACCCCCAAAATAAATCAAATGAAAATATTTATGATTTAATTGAACCTTAATACATTTTTTATCGCAATTAAATATGCATCATTTTTTATTGTCATTGAAAAAACATATCTGAAAAATTTCAATGAAACGACTAGCAATATTTTAAAAATCCTGCACTTGAATGAAATCTATGTTGGTCATTATATTATACCATGAGAATAAGAGTACTATTCATACATCTATGCAAAATGTATGATCAGCATATCAGCATATGAAACTGTGTCATAATTGGACCTCCTCTTGTTATCTTCTGTAAAATGATTGATTAGCCATTAATAGGGCGAATATGTATCATTTGTAAACAGCAGATGAAAAGCACCACGAAAACCAAAGCATTCATTGATTTGTGATTATTCATACATCTATGCAAAATGTATGATCAGCATATCAGCATATGAAACTGTGTCATATAATTTTACCTGCTCTTGTTATCTTCTGTAAAATGATGGATTAGCCATTAATAGGGCGAATATGTATCATTTGTAAACAGCAGATGAAAAGCACCACGAAAACCAAAGCATTCATTGATTTGTGATTATTCATACATCTATGCAAAATGTATGATCAGCATATGAAACTGTGTCATATAATTGGACCTGCTCTTGTTATCTTCTGTAAAATGATTGATTAGCCATTAATAGGGCGAATATGTATCATTTGTAAACAGCTGATGAAAAGTACCACGAAAACCAAAGAATTCATTGATTTGTTATTATTCATACATCTATGCAAAATGTATGATCAGCATATGAAACTGTGTCATATAATTGGACCTGCTCTTGTTATCTTCTGTAAAATGATTGATTAGTCATTAATAGGGCAAATATGTATCATTTGTAAATAGCAGATGAAAAGCACCACGAAAACCAAAGCATTCATTGATTTGTGAGGGATTGAACTGTTCGTGGTCCATTAAGATAAAAGATGTTCAACTACCTGCTCTGAAGAGTCTGTATAGTTGACCTGCGCAAGACGAAACGTCTTAATTATGTTAAATGGGTAAACATACAGCGTTATTTATAAAGTGCGAGATTTCAGAGAACAAGTTAAGTCCGACACACCTGGATGCTAATTTTTCAAAACTGGAAGGGACTCACTCTTTAGATTTTTAAATCTATCAAATTTGCCAAACTTGCTGTCTCTCAGCCTTTTGAACTTTTGATTCTATCCGGTCAAAGTCGCTTTTGTTCAGACTTCAAATATTTAAATAGATCCAACCAAACTTTTTATTGCTCAGGCCTTCAAATTTTTAACTCTATCTAATTAAACTGGCTATTATTCAGACTTTGAATTTTTTATTCGATCCGGCAAAAGTCAATGTGGTTCAGACTTCAAATATTTAATTCGAGCCAGACAAATTCGTTATTGCTCAACTTCCAAACTTTTAATTCGGTCTAACCAAACTGGTTATGGCACAGCCTTTGAATTTTTGATTCGAACCGGTCAAAGTCGTTATTTTTCAGGAGTCAAATATTTAATTCGATCCAGTCAAACTCGCTATTGCTCAGCTTCAGAATTTTGAATTCGAGTGATCCAAACTAGTTATAGCTCAGTCATCAGATTGTTATCTCGATTCAGTCCAATTAGAAACTGTTCAACTTGCTTTGGGTTTCTTTTATCTAACCAAAGTTACTATTGTTCAATACAACTATTCCAACTTGATACTTTAATTTTATGTCTAGATAAAGTGAATCTCTTGATAGGAATTGAGGGAATCTTTATATAAAATGTAAATAAATTTTTTATTCCCAATTTATCAGCTGTGCATTTGTGTAAACGAGATCTTGCTTTCTTTACGTCAAATTATACATAATTTATTCACTTTATATGTAGATTTATAATGCTTATAAATAATATGTAATGGTATTTCTTACTCTAATTTACATCCTAAATAATTTCCAAATTTTTATATTAATTCATCTCATATTAACTTAATTCTAAAATGTTCTCTTACTTCCTTATCCAATTCTCACTTTTTGTGTAATTAATTCTCTGAAACTGCTTGTCTCATCATTTTCTCAAGCTCCGAGTGAAGAGATAAAAAACCTTAATCCTTACAACATTCTTTTAAAAATACCTGAATTTCCATTTTCTAAGAATACACGTATCAAAGAAATCCATATAAAAATCTTCTAGCAAAATGATTGAAGTGAAAAATTACTGTCTCTTCTGCACTTACATCGTGATGTAAATGGACGTCAGTTTTATCATCGCTTCTTGTACATAAAATGTCTCCCGTAGTAAAATAAATCGAAGTTTAAGATATCAAATTTTTCTTCTATTCTTCCATGCAATTACTAATATATAGTATGGATTTATTTAGGAATGATCGTATTTTATGTAACTGCGTTAACAAATAACCTATCCAATCCTATAAGTATTTACTATTTCATAAATCACTGTATCGTCACTGTATACCTGAATACAGATACTTCTTATTAGAATAAACCTATGCATCTCCCCCTAAATCCCACTCCCTCAAAGGTTCCGTTCCCATATAATCATCCGAGTGAATAAAACCAGCGGAAGAAGCATTCGAAATACAATCTGGAAACAAATCTCGGAATCTTTCTCCACCAGAACGAGCGGGCAGTAAAAAAATTTGTGAGAATCCCCCATACCCCTTCAGAAATAGTAAAATGAAGAATGTGGGAAAGAGGAGAGGATAGGGGATGGAAGACAGGGAAGATGAGGGGTAATGGAAAGAATGGTATTCCGCAAGAGTGCCTCGAAAGCATTCTACTCAGCTGAAAATTTTCGAGAACTTCCCGCCCTTTTCACCCCCAAGCTATCGCGAACTGCTGTAAAAGTCTGTTGAAGAGAAGGAGGGAGAGGGAGGATTTTCTTTATATTCTGGGGGATCGATCAGGAAGAGTTCTGTGATTTTCCTTTTTTTTTTCTTTTCTTTTTTCTTCCTCTCTTCTTTTTTCATTCGCATCTCGCCAGTTCTGCTTTTGTTCCATTAATCGCCCTCCTCCAGCCTGAAATCAGTAATCTAGTCTAATAGCAAAAATATTCTGTCTATCTCTACCGAGAAAAATCTACGAATGAATTGGCTGGGTCTAAAGAGTTGATAGGATGAAAAGTTATTTATCAAATTTGGAAATAGATTTTGATATTATACTGAGAGCAGAAACAGTGTTGAAATTTTTGAATGAACCAATAGCTGGAGGCACAAATTCCCTCACGCAGCCAGAAGCATGGAGTCAAAATGACTCTATTGTTATTTTTCTTTTTTGTCTTGGTACACAGCATTGGAATTTATTTTGGAAACATTACATTCTAGAAATCATATAGTTACCAAAAATATTAAAAATATTAATACTAAAAATGTCAAATGTTATAATATTAAATGTTGAAAAGATGTTATAAGAAAAACCTAAACAATCATTTAATGAGTATGTACTTAGTTTAGATATTATGGAATTACACTAAAGGTAATAACTTTTAGAATTTAAGAAACACAAATGAAATATACAATATTTTAAAATATTATTTTAACAATATATCTTTATTCTTTTTGCATTATTCAAATTAAAAGCAGTTTCTGAGTCATGGAGTCAATGACTCAATAAATAACTATTAAAACTTTGAAAAAGAATAACTTGGTCAGACGCACGTGTTCATATTTAGACTTTTGCCAACATACTGTTGAAAGAACAGCTTGAAGGTATCAAAGACATATATTATTGTATTCAAGAACAAAATACCACATGATAATCAGAGCTAATAAACAACGCGGAATCATTTTGACTCCCGTCTCCAATTGCGGGTTAAATTTGTATATTTATTTGGATAATTACATTCTTTATGTTATTTTTATATTTCATACGCTAAAATGGTGTGCTTTGGTTGTTCATAAAAATACTTAGAGTTTTTTTCTAAATATAAATCTAATATGCGTGTATCTTATACATGTTCTAATGTCAAAATGAAATATTTTTAATTTTCCAAAGAATTTTGGTAGACAAACGTGTTTTGGCGTATTCAAGCGAAACGTGTTAATTTCAGTTCTAATATAGTTAATTCTATTATCTTACATTTAATCTTAATTCTATAATATTTATATTTAGTAGAAGTGATTACCGAAAGATTTAGATTTTTAAAAAGGTATATATGCTTTTCATTGAAAAGTACAATACCATTAATGTAATAGTAAATTTAACCAAGAAAATGGTGATGAATTTGCATCGAAATAGTATCACGTCTTCAAAAATTAATTATTAAATTTCACAAAATGAATGCCCTGGTTTCTGTTCTCTTTTCAAATTCCTTCATAAATTGAAATTTATAAAATTAAAATGAATTAAATTACAAATATTATGCAATATTTGTAGTTTAAAAGGACTAATAATACATGAAACATTCATAATTTAGTGCTTATGCTTTTTTAAAAATTTATTTTATTTTTGAGGATACAGTTTCTATCGAGGAATTTACAACTGCCTTACGTTTGAATGCTTTATCAATTAAATAACTTTTTCTTCTAAATTTTTTTTATCTTTTCTTTATAAAATTTAAAATAGTTCGTGAATATTCACTTTCTTTTCATAACTAATCGATTAGCAATTCTTCTGAATATGTGTTTGAGTCGCATATAAAATTAAAAAAACTAAATTTACAAAATATACAAAACCAAAACTACAATTTAACATTTTTTTAAAAATTTATGAGCAACTTAAATAATTTTAACGATATTCTCGTCAAAATTTACAAAAAGATCAGATGATATACCTAAAAGAAATATGGTGAAAATATTGTAATTAAAGACAAATGAAATATTCGAAAACATTTAATGAAAATAGCCTAATTGTGTGCCTTCCATCGGCGGGTATACACCGCTTGCACACTATCAGATGATTAGACCAGATTATTTATGTATGGAAAGGCTTTTCATTCGATTCTAGTTATTACAATGATTCTGAGAATATAGTGATGAATCTCAAGACATCGCTTTTCATAATAAAGTGGGAACAGCTCCTAGAATCACTTAAACATAAGGAATCAATAATAATGGTACAAAAAATCCACAATCCGTCAATGGCCAGTACAATAAAAAGTCCAACAAGCTCACTAAGTAATGATTACGCATTATTTTCCAAAAATAAGAATACACAACCGAAGCATACACAAGAATGGCACATGCAGTAAAAAGTAGCACAGAAACATCTAATATATATAAAACAGCCGGCAATGAGCATTCCACAGAGAGGCTCCGCTCAGTTACTCGCTTGAGCTCAATTCATCTGCTCACGGCTCGGGGTTTTCGTAGCTCTCGTGAATGTTTTTAGATGCCAGAAATGGAATCCAAATTGAGGGATCGCCAAGATTCTGGAATCTTCTGGAGCCTTCTCATCTTTTCAATAGCCGGTATCATCGACTTGGCAGCCATTCAGCAGTCATTACTATATCTGTCACACTATTTTCCTTATCAGGAGACTTACTGAAATATTATCGATTCCTAAATATATATAATTTAATTGAAAGGTTTGCTGCAAAAAGGAGATAGCTCCAATTATTCAAGTTTGCAGAAAACCGGCGGTAGCACCAGGAGCTGCTTCTATATTGCAGCAAACTAATGACACAAACAGCTCCATCACTTGAGTTAAAGCGAGAACTAACGATTGGAGCTACATCTTTCTGGCACCAAACGAACAAGTTTTTATTTTACAACATGATAGCACCTGTAACTCCAAATTCCCCTAATTTTTTGCAGCAAACCCTTCAACTATTGTATGAAGGTGTTTTATTAACACAGAATATCTATCAATACCATTACGATATATTATGATATTCAAAATAATGAACAGAATCGTGGATCACTTGTGATAATAGAAATGGAATACCTGTCAACTTTTGTTGACAGGCTCATCATTGCGATGTAATAATAATAAACATAGAAACGATACAATAAGTAAATATTTTTCTTTTTCTGAAATATTCATAAAACTTATGCAATAACCATTTTTTTCTATAAACTGTCTCTTTTAATTGAGAATTATTAAATTAGAATTATTGTACTGAAATTATTGGATTGTGAAATATGATGCCTCTTTTATTATATTCCAATAAGATTTTTTTCAGCATAAAACTAACGCCCTTTTGTGTATATTCCTCTCTTTTAAGCATCAATAAAGCGCCATATTTTTATGATGTCGAAGTGGTTTATTTAACTGTCTTGTAAGCACGAAATTATTATTTAATGTTACTTTAAGCATGAAGTTATTGAAATATTGTCCAAGTGTATTGAACTACACCTTCTTTACTAAATTCTTCTAATAAGTAATAGAATCTATTACTTATTCTTCTAATAAGTAATAGAATGTTGACTTATTAGAGAAGGTTGTGATATTACCAAGCTATAGTTATTTGAAAAGGCTCGTCTTGAAATTATGGATGAATTATATATTCTAATAAGTTTTCTAGAAAGCATTCATTATCAAATATCCCAGTATGGTACAATATCTCAAGTAAGAGAATGAGAAGTATACACATAAAATTATAAGTTCCGAGATGGGATATAAAAAGAAAAGAAAAGAAAAACGATTAGCCCTCTTTTCTTTCAGTATAACAGACTATATCTTTATATTGAAGATTATATTGTATACTCTAAAAGGATGAGCCGTAGTGGATTCTAATTTGTTTGAAAGGGAATCCACTTTTGTGAAAGGCAGTTGTCCGTCATTGAAGTTCATAGCTGCCTTTTATTTTGAATTCCTGTCCAGTGTTTCGGAAGAAATATATATTCGTCCAGATAATCTGTTACAAGTTACTAAGTTATAATATAAGGGACTGTATAAAATAAAGTATCAATTAGAAAGGTGATAATAGGAAAGATTTAAAATAATTCCTATATATTAAACTGTTTTTTTTTTCTAAACTGTGTGTTAAATTTATATTTTTGTATCAATCATTTAAGAAAAAATTAATTGTTTTGGGAATTAAAATTTAATAAATTCTTTATTACATTAAATCTCTTCACCGTGCCATTTTTATTTCTTAAAATTAAATTATTCATAAGCTCATTACTAGAATTTAAATTCATCACGTAGGTATTTCTTAAATTTAGTCTGACTATTCAAGTTTTTAACAAAGAAACCAGAAATGAGAATTATACATTCGCGTGCTTTATTTCTAGCTTTTACTAGACAGAAATTAATCAAGGAAGTGCCACCCTGCATTATAAATTGCCACATTAGTCTGGAAGATTGTATGCGTGACATAAAACACTGTAATTTAGAAGATTATTTTAGCAGCAAACAAAGCTCTGTCCTTTATTATAATTATCTTATCATTTTCATCTGCTACTATTCAGCGAAACTTCTGAAAGCGTTTATTTTTGGCGAGTCTTTAACTGGAATTATTCAGAAAAGAAACAATTATGGTAAATTTCTAAAAGTCTATTATTACCTCAATTTTGTTATAAAAAAGTAGATTTTTTTATTTTGAAATTTGTATTTCATGAAGAATGGTGTTTTGGTAAAATAATTAGTACTATTTTTTCACATTTATTTCTATAAATGAAAGATTTTGTAGTAATAAGTTATAGTTTAAAAATCATCATCATTTTAAACTGATTTGCATAGTTAAGCACCTTGTATCTTTCGAGTCAGACTTGTAATACTCGATTTAATTTTAGCCAACTATTCATATTATAAAAATATTGTTACGAACCTGCGATGCTGCTTCCCAGCATAGCTTGTTCCATAGGAGGTCCCAGAGCTTGGCGACAAACTTGGCGACAAACTTGGCGATCATTTTGCGACTTGGTGACGAATTTGGCGACTTTGGCGCCAAAATAGATTATACCCGAAACATCGAGAATTTTCCCGTCCCGTCCAGTAAGAACGGAGATACGCCTCGGACATTCCTGATTGGTTGAGAGGCTTCTAGCCCCGCCTCCTAAGACCTATAAAAGGAGCTGAAGTTGCCGGGGAGGACGGCGAATTGGGTGGTGAATTGAGTCGTGGACAGTGGAGTCGAAGAGTAGTCGGGATCGACGGTAAAGAACTGGCCTTCCAGAGATAAGTGGAGCAGCAACGGAGTGAAGATAGTGATGAACTAAGCTGTGTTCTACTGTCTGCAGTAGAGACTGTTGTATGCTGCACGTCTCGGCTGAAGATAATCGTCTTCTGTGCTGTATATAGTTGTCGTCTTTGTGCTGTCCTGTGTGTCTTCGTGTAAATAAACGACGTTGTTTTAGTATCTACTGCCGCCTGGTGATTGAGCGTTCTTCACACCATATAACTCCCACTATCCAAACGAACCCCGGAAATTTCGTAACAATATTGATTCGCCATTCGATTTGTTCACATTTTTCTTTTTCGTATATGTAGCATAGATGAATTTAAATTCGGGATTTTGACAAATATAAACGTTTTTTACTTCTCTGAGTTCGAAAAACACATTTTTGGAAAATGCCTATCAGTGACAAAGATAATTAAAAAGTACTTTGAGCTAGAAGATTGAAATTCGGCATACGATCTTTACACCCAATATGCAGATTTCTGTGAAATATCAAGTAAAATCTGTTTAGAAGTCCGTTTGTCTCCTCTTTATATAATTTAACAAGATAACCACAAAATGAAGAGAGCTAGATAGATGAGACTCGGTTCATAGATTTAACATTTATAGTATAGACACCTCTCAAATTTTAAGCAAAACCAACAATGGGATGACAGCCTGTCGACTTGTGCTTTCAGAAACATGCTAACGCGATAGTTAAAAAAAGAAATGACTTAAATTTATTAAATATTTTGTGAATAAACCAGTTTTGTGTCAAATCTTTGTTTCAATGCATTGAGAAAATGTGCCTAAAGCACAAATTCGATTTTCGATACTATTAACCTCATGCCAGAGATTAATGCCTCCAAAATCTTACCAAGGATGACACGATAGATTCAGCGAAAATGGTAAATTTACGCCGAAAGTTGATATTTCGTAACTATTGTAATCGAATGACATACAAAGCATTCTCTGGCATGTCAAGTTTATTAGAGAATATGCAGGAAAGTTTTAGGAAGACTGCCCCCGCTGGTTATGCCAAAAGTTTTAAAAGATATGACAGAAAGCAAGCTAATTTAAATTCTAATTGAGAAAAATCTCGCCGAGTTGCGCATTCCTAACCCGAAAGATATGCCAAATTTGGCAGTTCTAGGTCAGATGATCTATTACCTAGGGCATCAAGACACACATAGTCGCACATTTTCTTTTATTTTCAGTAGAGAACATTACTTTCAGACTTCGAGGAAAATTATATATTCCATATAACTTATTCCATCTCAAAAATATCAATGCATGTACAACTTGTTTGTTTGCATTTCTTTGGAAGTTGCTACCCTATGAAAATATTCGTTTTTGTCAACGTTCGTACAAAAGATGTAAATGCGTGTAACAGTTTTGCTTTTATCCCGTATTGAATTTTTTTTTTTTTTTTTTTTTTTTTTTTTGCTTCACTCGCTCAGAAATTGAGAATTGTTATCTCTGCAAAAAATTTCACAAAGTAAAATATCAGGATAACATGTAGTTTAGGTAAAAGACAGGTCCTGTTGTTTTGTCAGGTAATTTCACATCACTAGTCTGAACTTTTTGCCCTTTTCTTAATATAGAATCTACGATTGTATCTGCTTTAGCTCGGAAGTTTTTAAATGCTTATTATTTCATAAATTGTAGGTAAGTGCTTTTCTTCTTTGAATTATATTAAGCTGCTCCTGACGAATCAATTATATGATTACTATTTACTTGTTCTCTGAAAAATACTATTGTGATCACATGATTTTACTTTCCGAAAATATTTTAAAATCTCTAAAAAATTTTTGAACGTACAAGAAATAAAGTTTTTAAGTATTTAATTATATTATGATTTATTAATTTCTTTAAAAAATATGAAATATTATACATTACTTTCAATATTATGAAATATTTGAAATTCCATCTTTCTGATATTCCATTTGCGAGTTTTTCTGCTTTTATGAAATGCCAATGATTCCGATACACCCACACAGATTTCCGCTATATTTTATACAATATTATATATATGTATATACACTATACAGAATTCATATATAAAATTCCTGGAATTTCTGAGCACTTTTAGGTGCCAAATTTTAAAAGGTTTATCATTAATTTGTTAATGGTAATTTTCTTTGAGTAAAAGTACTATCTTTATGATATCCTTGTTTGTTCCTACATATAAAAAAAACCAAGGTAAATGCATTTCTTCACAACTAATATAATTTAAATTTGATCTGAGGAACGGGATTAAGGATCCGAACCTAAAGTAAACAGGACGAATACTTAATATCTTGTATGATATTATATGCAATAGCGTGATTATTTAAGTTTGCAATATTAATTATTACCCTCGTAAGACTAATACAATGTTATTTGAGGATCGGTGAATTGATATACATTTCAGATACTGATACAGAGCACATTAAATATGCCGTCTAGAATTTCGTCTGAATAATTTCATTTGAAGGTAGAAGTTTGTAAAAGGGGATGCTGATTCAGGTATCTATACAAAATCAGATGTACTTGCTTTTGTATAAAAATTAAAAATTTGAAGATTTTTCTCAATAATCTTTTAACTTGGAAACAGAAACTATTGTTTAATTTAAAAATAAATCCAATATTGTTCAAAAATTAAATAAATACCTTTTTTTTCAGCTATGAATCCGCAAAAGTCATTAGATTCTTTCTCATCTTTATCTAATTAAATTTCTGTAAATAGAATATATAAAGTAAATCGCACGTTATGACAGATATATCTGAATTAATGAATCCAATTAACTAAAGCAATTTTTCAATAGGGTTGGTTCTTTAATTTTATATTACAGAAGCAGCACCAAGAAATATATTTGAGATTTAAAAGACAAACCCAATGACAAAGTTAAATTTCGTATCGTAAACTAAGCTTATTTATTGAATGCAATGATTGCTTTGCTTTATTTGAGTCATGAATCTAAAAATAATATTCTTAAATCTTAATGGAAGAAAGAATTACTTCAGAATTGAATTGTAATCTTTTATACTTAGAGTTTGTTCTAAAGGTATTCCTTTACTGAATGTAAAAAATTCATTGATCATTACTAATTAAAAGCAGCATTTGTTAATTAGTAGAACATCCATAAATGATTAATGAATTCGTCCTTTTAAATATTTCCTTATAATGAGAAAATTCTAATTAAATATGCATGTCTGGGAGACTTTTACAGTATGAAATGAATGCTAAAAATTCATCATAAATGAAATTTAAATAAAGCTGTTATTTGAAAAAAAAATCGCTGAGAAATGTTTATTTATTTCTGCTCCAAAGATTCAGATTTAAAAGGAAAAATATATAAATCATCAGAAAAATTAAATGCTTCAGAATTGTTGATTATTCTGCTTTTAGAGTAACGATTTTATTGCAAATAATTCTTTCTTACTGTTCTTCAAAGCAATTTATTTTATTATTGACTTAAATTAAATCATTATTTCTGATTTTCTTTTCTTTAAAATTTTTCTTTAGACGGCTTAAGAAATGCCAGTTCACAAATAGTTTTCTCTCATTTTGTTTACTCTAGGCACTTTGTAAAAAAATACCCTTCGTCTGGAATAAAGTACTCTCAAGAAGTATTGGATTAAATTTGCCCGAAGGAATTCTGTAAACCATTAATTCGCTATCAACTAAAAGAAAAATTGTTGTGAAATTGAATGAAATGGAAACTATTTATTGTCTTTTTCTTTGTCAAAGTGAATTTTGTTTTCTATTGGGTAAAAAAATATATATAAAACAAGCCCTTGGGAAAACTTTTGGACACTGCTGGTATATTTTATAAGTAAATTTACTGCAATGAATCTGTTTAGGAAGAAATGTTGAAAAAATGTATATGATTTCTGTGCTGTTCTAAATGTTCTTAATTATTTACATTAATAATTGCAATTCATTCTAATTAATTTTTTTAAAATTTGTAATTCAAAATAAGAATTTATATAATTTTGGAATGAAGATAGTATAAAAGTACAAAACTCTCCAACATTTAAAAGTTTGAGAGTTTGACATAAATGTGGTAGCTTTATTGAGCATAATATTTCAAAAAAATCTTTTTTAACAACCACTGCAACTCCGAGGTAATAATCCAAGTTGCTCATTCTGCGATTCTAAAACCTTGCGTCAGGAAGCCTTTATTTCTTCAAAAAAGGGGCGAGAGGAAAAACGAAAGAGGTATCTACATTTAACAGATTATCCACGGAAATATTACTAGAAAGATTATCCGCGGAAGTAGGAGGCACAATATTTGCTCATATTTCTGCTTAGGACCCTTTAGCAAAATATAATTGTCGAATGCTGTTAGTCTCGAAATAATGAAACTAGCAACACTTGTTCCATAGTATTTTCATTAATTTTTGTATAAAAAAATAATAGTTGTCCCTTTTAGGCAAAAAAAGAGAGATATAACTTTAATAAGAAAAGTGATAATTAAACGTGATTTATAATTTTGGCAGGACTTTCCTTATTATTAAGTTATAGATTTCATGCACACTTATTTTTGTAACGTCTGTGAACATATAATCGAAAATAAACCATGCTCTCACATGATAATAAGTAATAAACTTTATATATAGAATAAAAATTAAATCAACAGAGAAAAAATTATAATTATTATATAATACGCATTTTGGATAAATTTTGGTTACATACGCTTTCACAATGAAAATTTTTATCGTATTCTGTGCAATAAATTTTACGATAATACGATAAATTTTAAAGTGTTAGCTATGCGATATTATATTCTTGATATGTTTCAATCACAGCTACCAAAAGATATTTTATCTAATGATCAATTATGAATTACACCCGAGTGTTAAAATTTTAATTAAATCAGTCGAAAATACGACTCATTTAAGTATGAATTTCATTTTATGTAAAAAATGTGTTTTCTTGCTCTTAATTATCTTCTTGACAGACTGTCCAATACTTCCATTATGAGGTGGTTCTTCATACAAATAAAATTTCATACTGTCACATGTTAATAGCTAAACATAAGAATTATTTTATCTATTAAACTGCGTGAAAATCTGAATATATAGATGTACAGGTGGATGCAAAAGTAATGGGAATACCTATGAATGTAGTAGACACATTTCACAGCTGGTAAATTTCCATGCCACACTATCTAGAGTCTTGTCATCATGTGGCCTTGAATCAGTAACTTACAAAGTAATGTATCAGTAACTTACAAAGAATTTAAAACAATATTTCTCATTTGTTTTTTTTTTGTTAGAATCCAAGTAAATCGCATTTTCATTAAAAAAATTGTATTTACAAGAAGTTGAAACTAGCCGACAAATTTCATTTAGAACCAATTCGTTTTCAATTCTGGAACAAACGCTGCTACGTGTTGGAAGCTTAAAATTCATTTTAGCGTGGAAATAATATACACATTTCAAAACAATGAAAGATTTTTAGGTATTAATCGTGTAATCACAGTTATCATATTTTATAATTTAAAAATATCTTTTAAAATTAATAAATTTGAAAATTAAGTTCTGCATATTTGTAAGTAAGTTATTAATTATATTAAACTATAAGTAATTCCCAAATTTTTAAGGAATTATTTGTTGTCACTACATTTGATTAGAGCTGTTGAATCATTTAAAACCTAATAACCAATATTAATTCTAAAACTGATATCAAATGCCAAACATGCATCTCAATTTCAAATCCAAGTAACGCGCACCTCGTTGTCTAGCATAAATGCTTCAAAAATTAACGTTACAGATGAACATCTGCTTCATGCAATTAAAATGCAAGCCTTGAATCTTTTCATTTCGAAACATACCATCTTCTTCCTGTTCATCTTGGCATAATAAATCTCCTGAAAATGCCTTCTTCCTTTCCAGGAATTCGCTCTTCCTTTTACAAATTATTTCGTCGCGCATAAACTGGGAAATTGTTGCTCTTTCCGTAGTTATTCTGTTAGGATGCTTGAGATGAGCCGGAAGGTTTACGTATTGGAAAAATTATGGACTATAGAAATGATTGTATTTGTTGTGTGTTATTGTTTTGCCTTTAAAATAGAGTGTATATCCATTAAGAATAGTAAATAATAATTGTTTCTTTTATGAATTACTGAGCACAATACAAATAAAATTATTCGAAAATTCGTAATAAAAATTCAATGTCTAAAACCCAACTCGTAAAAATAGTTCAAATGTAAAGCAATTGTCCTCTAACAAGGGGAAATAGAAAGGTGGCACTTGTGCGAAAAAAATTCAAATAAAATTGTGCTTTATTTCCCGGATCTTGAATAAAATTGATATTTTAGTGTACAATTAGCACCATTACACTTTTTAAAATAATGAACAATTTGTATCGCCAGACAGCTCATGAAAATTAATTATTTCTCTCATTAGACAGCTCTGAAGATATTTAATAAGTTGTATCAGTAGATAGATCTAATCATAATTAACAAGTTATACCATCTGAGAGCTCTGAAGAAAGTTAGCAATTTGTACCACTAGACAGCTAAAGAAAAATTAATGATCTGTACCCCTAGACAGCTCAAGAAAAAGTAATGATCTGTAACCCTAGACAGCTCAAGAAAAAGTAATGATCTGTAACCCTAGACAGTTCAAGAAAAAGTAATGATCTGAACCATTAGACAGCTCAAGAAAAATTAGTGATCTGTAATCCTAGACAGTTCAAGAAAAAGTAATGATCTGAACCACTAGACAGCTCAAGAAAAAGTAATGATCTGTAATCCTAGACAGTTCAAGAAAAAGTAATGATCTGAACCACTAGACAGCTCAAGAAAAATGAATGATCTGTAACCCTAGACAGTTCAAGAAAAAGTAATGATCTGAACCACTAGAAAGCTCAAGAAAAATTATTGGTCTGAACCACTAGACAGCTCTGAAACAGTTTCATTCGTGTGTTACAAAGGATAATACAATGAGAAAACAATGGTCTGCAAATATGCAGTGAACAACACTTCATGCAGTATCACAGCTGTGAGATAATAAGCAATGTTATGGCACCATTTGATGGTAATAAAGAAAACAAGTAACAAATGTCGGTTACTACCACTGAACATTTTTTCCTGTACACATTATCTGATTCTTCATAACACATTACTCTTTTATCAGCAAAATTATTTAGCAACTGAAATTATAAACCTTCTTTGTTTCGCCATCGAAATAAATCCAGCTTTATTGGCATTTTTTCTGCTCATACAGTATCTTTTCTTCCCCTTCAATCATTTGCTTATTATTGATTTTTAGTGCTATTCTGGAATTTTAAATCACCATGTATTTGAATTATTATCTTTTTATCTTTCGTCAGTATGATGTTAAATTGCTTAGAAGTATATTTTTCGTGTTCACATTGAGTCATGTATGTCAGAGATTATGGTTAATTTTTCTCAGATTACAGTGAAAAGTCACCAAATCATGGATGTATCTGTACGTTTTTATATTCTGTAGAAAACCAGAGAGAGTGGTTTCCCGGAAATTTTTATTTATTTATTTATTGGAATATTATACTGATAAATATACTACCCCCTTCCTCTTAATAAAAAATACACCATGAATAAGATCATGAACGCCAAGAGTTTTTGCTTCGCGGTATGATAAAACAAGCCAAGGTTGCATCGTGAGCGCATTTTTATTGACCAATTAATACCGAAATTTATCACAATTTCAGTTTTAATGAAAAAATCACGTGCTAAATTCCATTTATCTATGACGCTCTGCGGCTTTTTAATTATCATATTTGCATATATGTGGAAATACAGACTGACAACCATTTAACGATTTTGGTTCAAAATTTCATATGGAATAGTTGAATTTGGATTCTAAAACTGTGTCCGTTTTGCAATTATCACGTTTCCTTGTACTCGAACAGACATAACATAACGCCATCTTGCACCCTCGGTACCTATAACACTGAGTTATCTAATCAGTTGGATTTACACAAGATGGAAGTTAATCATAGACTGACTACTCCGACCTGCGGGAAGGCACGTGGAAAAGCTTGAATCACTGGACCGCCGCAACAGTAACACTGGCGGGGACTATGGTTGAGTCCACCGACCACGGTACAACCCTCCCCTTAGGAATTATATCCCGTCATCGATGGAAGACAGCCACTCCCACCTTTTCGTTACCGACAGGGGTGGCGAGAACCAATCATCATGTCGGAAGCTTTTTATCCTTAATTACGAGGTCCCCCCCACCCCGTGGGACAAGATGGAATGTAGAGCCCGCCAGAAGGCACAAGGATTATAAATACTGAATGACCGGATCGCCTCAATAACAACACTGGTGGGAACTGTGGTTGAATCCTAAGGACCATCACCGACCACAGTACAACTCTACCCTAAGGAAGTACGACCAGTCATCGATGGGAGGAGCAGACCTCCCCCTCTCACCTTTTCGTGTACCCACCAGGGTGGAGAGATCCAACCACCATGGGTTAAGATGGAAGGTAAAGAAGAAATAAAATAAACTGGAAAAAGATAAAAAGTAATAAATAACATTGATTGACAAATTTATAGTATATATATATAGTATATGTTGCAAACTTCCACATGTGGAATCAGATGTAAAGATCATATTTAAAATTTGATCCTACAAGTTTGACCATGTTCATACACACACATAAGCTCAAAGATGCTTTCTTCTTACTCATTGACGTTCAAAACCAAATGATTTGTCAAAATCTCGAAATCGGATTTTTTGATAGTGACAATGTTTTCTCTTTATATACGTAGTGTCCGAGAATGTAAAAAAAAAGTAAGAAATATCTGAAATCGTATGTACTTAATTAAAGTTACATACGCTTAAATGAGAATGCTGTTTCATTCCTAAACCATTCCAGCATCTAATTTATATGCTTTTTTAACATTATTCTTTATTAATCGTAAATATAGAAACGATAATCATAATATCGAAAAAAGAAATAGTTGAAATTCTTTTCAGAAACCATTAGTCCATGAATTAGTGCAAAGAATTTCCGTAACGTTATTTCAGCTTTTATCCTCTTATGCATGCAACATCTCTTTTGTCCGCCGTCGCTTTCAAACTAGTTCTTGCTAAAAGAGAGCGATAATAGGATGAAACCGGAAAATTCCTTCTAACGTCGTGAAATAAGGAGAATTGAATCCATACGTCTTTTTGCTTTCTATCTCCTCGTGCGAACAGGGTGCCATTAGTGAAGGCATCTGGTATTCATTTTTGACACAGACTGATTTTTTTTCTCTTCTCGTTTCCTTTTTACTCAGTTAGGTTCGTGCTTTTTGATTGGATTTCCAGAAGGGAATTTTTTTGGTAAATTTTGAAAAGGTTGGTTTAAAGACTCATTCAATAACTTGGGAAGCAGATTTCTAAGCAAAGTGTCCTGCATTCGTGCAGATAGGAGTTAATGTAAGTGTAGTATAAATCTGATCAATACATTGTTGTTTTATTTCCTTTTTTTATTTTTTTTGTCTTGCAATGAAGATGATCATAAATAGTAAATGTGTTTTTCTTACTGTTTTTAAAAAAAACAAAAACAAATTATGTTATATAAAGGGTGTTCCAAAACTAACACAAGATGTGAATTTGCCACTATTCGTGAAGTTAACTCTTAACATCCCTATTAAAAAAAACCATTTGACAGCTGATAGTTTAGGGTTAGTAAAAATGAAACGTTACACGATAGAACAACGTGTTTTCATTGTTAAACAATATTTCAAAAATAATGAAAGTCTGGCAGTCGCAATTCGAAAATTTGAAAATTGGCTCCCTAGATCGTGTTATTTAACACCATTGGATTTCTCTTTACGGAGTTAGTTGAACTCAAAGGTCTATGCCAACAAGCACGCATGCATTGACTGAGGAAATTCAACACTGCCTCAACGAAATTCAGCCACATTTATGTAAAACGTCATGGAAAATTTCGACAAAAGAGTGTGTATTGGTTAGCAAAGACGTGGAAGTCATTTGCCCTATGTGTTATTCTAAAATTGCCCTATTTTATGTGCTTTACGATTTAATAAAATATAACAATGCATAGGGGGAAAATTGTTTTATTTTATTTAATTCAAATCTTGCGTTTATACGCTGTTCTATCGTGTAACGTTCCATTTTTACTAACCCTAAACTATCAGCTGTCAAATGGTTTTTTTAAATAGGGTTGCGAACACTTTTGCTAATTTAATGAATGATTGCTAATTTAAATCTTACCTTAATTTGGGGACACCCTTTACGTATACAAAACATATTTAATAGTGCGTATTCGATACGAAGAAACTTTTGGAATTTTAACTTCGATTTATATCATCCCGAATAACATAATTTGTACAGAGAAAAAGTGGTAAGAGATACATCAGTCTACACTACGACACAAGAGCAAAAGAGACACAAGTTTTATCCTTCAATGATTTTACTATGAGATTTTGAAAGAGATACAATTTACATGTATTCAGAAAAGGGAGTCTTAGGTATCTTTAAAAGAATGCAATGTTGAAAGTCTTAAGGATTTTTATCCCTTCACTCTGAGCGGGAGAAAATGCTTAAGCAATTAGTTTTCTAGAGCGCGTGTAGAATTAATTAAATGAGAAAAGTGTAAATTGGATCAGGGAATTAGAAAATGTTTTAGAATAAAGTTAACATGGTTAATTTAAGATAAAAACTAGAAAAGTAATTAGATTTTAAAATATCATTATACGCACGCACGCACGCACGCACGCACACACACACACACACACACACACACACACACACACACACACACACACACACACACACACACACACACACACACACACACACACACACACACACACACACACACACACACGGCATTTGAATTTCAGTGGTTCAAATGGATGATTTTGTACTTCAACGAAGATATGTCATTAGAGTTCAAATGTTTGCTAATAATTTATATTGTCATATAACAGAATATTAGTAATGTTGTAAAATTATAGTTCAATATAGTTTTTAAAGCTGTTTTTTTGAGGAAATACAAAAATTCCAGCGAGTACTTTCTCTAACGTATACTTTTCTGGAATAACTGTTAGCACTACAACTCATTAAATTATTTGAATTTCTTTTAAATTCCATTTCATATACAATCTAAAGAAATAAGTATCTCAACTAAGTACACTAAACATATATTTTAGCTAACTAAATGCATCTGATGAACAAATATTATTTTCGTCAGATAATGCCGAGTTTCTAGACATTATTTCTTTCATTTGTGTATTTAGACTTACCCAAGTGTCATTTGAAATATATTATAATAAATTTTTGGACATCGAAATTGCTATTTCTCAATGTTATTAAGTGATTTTGATTTGTTGTACAGAAATAAACACGAATGTTTTACACATTTTTATCATTCAATGGGATTTTTCATAATTCCTACAAATAAACAGTCCATTATCCTTTTAAATAGTGCGCATGATTTACATAATTTAACTCCAAGACTTATTAAGGTCTATTTGCCACTAAAAGGTGGAGTTGCGCATTAATACATATATATATATATGTGTGTGTGTGTGTGTGTGTGTGTGTGTGTATTTGAAAAGGGTAACCTTTTTGTTTATTCTTTGCTGTCTTATTATTTTCCTAATTACCAGTAAATTACATGAAATTGACAGTAAATTACACGAAAAGAAATATGCACAAGGACTAAACATGGCTGAATTTTTATAAATATTAGAAGATGTGTCCGTCCAAGTGGGCTGCTATCTTATGGGCATGATTGTAGCCAGGTAATTAACGAAAGTTGTAATAAAAAATCTCACGTAAGTTTGCAGAATGTTTAAGAAAAGCAAAAGTACTATTTGTAGAACAGTTCAGTTGTAAATACACAGTTAAACCAAAAATTGTGTTTTTTGAAGTTGCACCTTTTTTTAATCTATAATGTTCACGAACACTTAAATCAAAATTAATAACTAAAATCTGTTAACAAATAGTATAATGTTATTGTTACCGATTGCTCAGAGATATCTATATGCGTGCTCATAAGTATTCAGGGATTCTGTTAGGATAAAATGCAATGTTTACGTAAGAAAAACTGCAAATGTCAGCTCATTAATCTTTGCTAAAATTCATCATAAAATATAAATAAAGTATGAAGATTACGACTACAGAACTAATTATTATTCATATTAACGCACACATAAAAAAACACCTGTCTAAGCCACTAGACACCAAAACAAAAGTTGGTTGGACGCCAAACAGCGTTGCAGATTTTGGTGGATAATACTGATCATAATGATTATATAATCAATGTTAATATGAAACATTGGCTCATTTGTTAATACGAAAAACAATAATATTGAAGACAAAGAATATTAAAAGGCAATCTATATCTTTGAACAAAAACAAGATATGTAATTTTAAATATATGTGTAACAAAGATTTAAAAGGTTTCACTCGTTAAAAGTACTTAATAAAGCTGTAATACATATTTCATCATGCATTTTATACCCCCATAAAGATCAAAACTGGTTTTTTTATATATCAAAATAGTAAAATAAAAGTTAAGGATATATTTCGAATTTAGTTTAAAAAAATTAAAAGAACAAGTTTATCTATTTCAATTTTTTTTATCTCATACATTCAAATTCTTTTTCTGCAATTTTTTTTTTCCTATTAACAGGGATGATAATGGAATGAAACAGAAAAATCCTGACAAGCGTCATCAAAATAACGAGAACTGAATCTAGAGCTCCCATCTTTTTTTGCTTACGGCCTAATGTAAGTAAGATACCTAGAATTCGGTTTTGGTTCTGATATGATTATTTCCTTTTTGCTTCATCAGGAACTTTTGAGCTTTTTGATTTAATTTTACCAAAGGTTCAAAGTCTTACACAGCACCTTATGAAGCAAATTTATTATCCAATTTGGTAATATAATTTTGGCAGATAAGAGATATGTGACATATACATATTACAAATTGAATCGAAATATGTAACTTCATTATGCTTGCATGTAAGGTGTATCAAAAAGTGCATCGAACAGGAAAAATGAATCCTGTATTCCTTTTACGTAAAGTTGAAGAAATGGTTTTTTTTTCACCATTTTATATACAGGAAAGTAGGAAAAATTCATCTTTCATCAATTTATAGAAAAAGGTACGAAAAGAATGTATATTTATTTTATTTTCAGACCAGTAGGAAAAAAATGAATCTCCTCAAAATTTTATATTTAACATAAAATCTGAATAATTTTCATAACAGATGAAATGTAAACTGCATTATTAGGTAACGTTTATTTTATATTTAAAAAAAATATTTCCCTTTTATAAATGGAATTTCTTCTTATTTAAAGTTTTCACAGTACTTATCTTTCGTATTTTAACTGCAAGTGATATGTTTCCTCAACTAAATATTTATACAAATACTATTCGAAACTTCAACAAATAATTTAAGAAAGCAATTTTGCTAATATGTCTGAATATAATGCAATGAATTTTATATTTTTATCTGTGTATTTTGTATATAAAGTTCTGTCTAAAAAATTATAATAATAATTATTTTTTTAAAATTACTACACTAATTTGCATTGATGTTAGTTAGATATTTTAATGATTGAAAATAAGCAAGGAAAATAATATTGTAAGTTTGCTAATTAATGCTGAATTTAATTGATCATAAGATTATTACTAATCGGGAATTAAAGTTGATTTTTCTCATCATTTTATATACAGGAAAGATGAAAAATCTAAATTTTTCATCACTTTCTAGAAGAAAGTTGAAAAAAAGAACGTGTAATGTACTTTTTAGACAAATAGGAAAAAATTAATCTCCTCAAAATTTTATATTTAACATGTGATTAGAATAATTTCTATAACAGATGAAATGGAAACTGCATTATTCTATAATATTTGCTTTATATTTTAGAATAATTAACTCTTTATAGATGGAATATCTTCTTATTCATAATTAGCAGATATATTTATATTGCATATTTTAATTGCAAGCTATATGTTTCCCTATGATTTAATAACAAAAAATATATTTCGAATCGTCGGCAAATAATTTAAGAAATAAATTTTATAAATACATTTCAATATAATGCATTGAATTTTGGATTTTTATCTTTATATGAATCTTTGCTTGAAAAAATTTAGAATAACTATTATTTAAAGAAAAAAAATACTGCCTTAATTTAAATTAGAGTTAGTCAAATATTCTAAAAATTGATCATAAGCAAGAAATTTATTATTGAAAGTTTGTTAAATAATACTGTATTTGATTGATTATAAGAAAAGTTTACGTTACAAATTTGGCATCGATGATTGAAGGTTCAGATGACTGAGAAAGAAAAACAACATTCAAGTTATTTTGTTGACACAAAAACATAAATAATAATAAAAAATTAATAAATAAAAACTTAATAATAAAAATCCTTTTGCGGTTACGAAAATTTAGATAATAAAAGAATTTGATAAATAAGCACTTAATAATAAAATAATTAATGCTAAATAAGCGAAAATTCATTTTGTCAGCCGAAATTTATTTCTGAAAATTCTGTCCGAAGTATAAAAAGAACAACATTTAGATTGCTTTCACTTGCATTTGATTAAGTACAGGTTGTGTAAATATCCAGAAAGCTGAAGAAATGAAAGTATCTAAGGATTTTTTCGACTATTGCTTTTCGTTCTATAATAATGATGCTTACTATTATAAGGTATATTATGGAATGATATTGATATCGGGTCACATGCTGGGTATGTTTGATTTAGACATTCAATTTTATAAATTATGGAAATATGCATATTATTCCGTCATATACATGGAATAATATGCATAATATTCCATGCATATTTCTATGAAATAGAAATATGCATATTATTGAAATTCGTATACTATGGAAATATACATATTTCTATGAAATGTAAATATGTATATTATTGTAAAATGCGTACTATGGAAATATACATATTTCTATGAAATGGGAATATGCATTTTAAAGAAATATGCAAATTATGAAAATATCCAAACTATGAAAATATGCATTTTATGTAAATATGCATATTATTCTATGTATATCATATTTTATACTAAAAGAAAGGAATTCTTAGCAGTACATTTTGCAATTTTGAATTACAGTTGTATAGGAAAACACAATTTGTTAAAAGAATAAATATTTTTTAAATTTTAATTTAAATGGACATATGTATTAACATTGAAGCCTAATATGAAAGAGATTATAGAAAAATGAAATTTATACAGTGGCTGCTTCTCACATTTTCTTCCGGTTATACGGAATATAACTATTTAAATAAAAATAATAAAACTCTTCTGAAGTTTTATTCTATCGTGCAACTTTTATTGACTTGCCTCGCTTTAATCTTCATTTAACATTTAAAATATTTTATGTAGTTTTTTAGCTCATATGCATAATATATTCATGGAATTTTTTTTATTTATATATAAGGGCATTTCTTATTTTATTAAGCAAGTTAATTTACCTTTAATCTAAATATGTTTTGCAAAAGCAAAAAAGTAGATAAAAGTAGTAATATTCAAACAAAACTAAATTAATGTTTTTACTTCAATTTTTTTTTTTTGCCATACAGGCTAGGATATACAAGGATCGTTTTTCTAGAATTTGTTCTGCAGAATGCTCATTCTTATCTGTCCTGGAAATTTAGCAACATTAATCCATTAAATCGAAATGTCAGTATTTCAAAATCAGCAAAGATTTTGAATAAACAAATTTATTTATGTAGTTAAACAAATAAAATAAAGATATAAATTAAATACGTATAAACATCGTCGACATAAAAATATCTAATTTGTACAGTTGTGAAATCTTCATTTGAATTTGGTTTCATATAACAAGCGCATCCTAGGTGTGCGCAATACGAATTCAAAAATTGTAAATAAAATTTCAATGCCTTAATATCAAGTAATCTTTGATTCCATTAATATCGCCTGTCTGTTATCAATATATGTTTAATCATTATTGCCCACTTTGAAGAATTACTGATTGTAACAACAGAAAGTACTATTTAATGGTTAGATAAACTTGCCTAGCGATGAAATTAAACCTATTCATTGGATTCAAAATATCTGTAAAATAAATATTTAACAAATGACTATAGAATATGGAGAAAGATGCGTGCAAAAGTAAAATCACAGCATCAAAATTAAAAATTAGAGCACTGATTTTTAATGAAATGTCTAATTATTATTTGTATTATAAGATTTAAAAATGGGAAAAATCAGTGCTGTGATTTTTGATGGGGAATTCTATCAAAGTGTTTTATTTATAGAAAATATGCAATGAAGTTTGTATTTTTGGATATCACTTAAAAATAAAGCTAAAGGCGGTCAGCAGTCATATAAATTAAAAAACTGAAAACTTTTACATAAACTAAAAAAGTGTTGAAATAGTATCAGCGTTTTGATTTGGGGATTTTTTTTGTGTCATTTCTAGAATTATTTTAAATATAAATATGAGCAACTCTAACTATGATCTTATTAATATAACATGCTGATTTTGTTGTGATGTAAAGCAAAATTGGCATGAATGTTTATCATTAGTTTGCAATTGATTTTTACACAATATTAAAAACAGATAAAACATGTAAAAAGCAAAATTTCAATTTGAAAAATAAGTAAGGTTAAATACAAAAAGAATAAAACCAAGTTTTATCGATATAAGTAGAAACAAAATATTTACAATATTCCAAATATTTAACCCCCCCTTTTTTTTTCTTTTCGTATGCGACATTGTTCATTTTTCCACACGACTAATTGTCTCTCATTTTTAATGATCAAACATCAAACAAAGCATTTTAAAATTAGATTAATATGTCTCTCTTTGTTGCACAAGATTTCATTCGTGTCTTTAAGGTTTTTATATATGACCTAATTCCAAGCTCATCGATCTAAAAATTCGTTTTATCTCAAATTTGATAGCATTTTTCATAAATCAAATAACTGCTTTTTTTTCTCCTGTAAAGCTCGCTGAACATCAAACTTTCCATGGAAAAAAGAGAGAAAGAAAAATAGAAATAAAAAGCCCAACATAGTATTATTTTATTTTTCGGATTTCTAACATTTATGGACTGTTAAAAGTTTAAATTTCAGTCACGATTCTCTAATACTCTTTCGTGATTTACGATCGAGCTTTACGGAAGTGAAAAGCACTACGGCAGTTTCAATTTTTGAGCCCATAGTGGTGTTAAGGTAAATTCCCCGTGAAACACTTTGCATTTTTACAACAAGGGTTTAAAGTGTATTAACCAAATATCCATACGCAGTATACACAGCTGCGATAATAAAAGTTTGAAAAAGGTGACTTAAAAGTGCAGCTTCTTTTCCTACAAAAATACATGCGAAGTAATTTCACTGAAGTGCAATTATTTGTCTTGTAAAACTTTATTTCTAGGATTTAACTTCTCATAGTTGAAATTTCGTTCAGTTGCATTTTTTTCCTTTAACTAACACTTAGTTTTTATAGAAGTTATATTTGTCTGGTAGATTTAAAATGAAAGATCTGTTGTTGGAGGGATTTATTTCATGTTCACTGGACTTTAAATGAAAAAATGTTCTGCAATTTAAAAAAATTCGCACTTGTATTTTATAAATCGATGCTTTTGGTCACTATTGTATTGTTCAGAATATGAAACTTGCTTACTTATTGGTCAAATCTTTTGCTAGGTAACCTGGTGATAAAGTCTAGACTTTGACGCGGAATATTGTAGATTTGAAATCCAACTTCAGCAAAGAACAACTTTGTATGGAATTCTAATGCGCATTAAATTCTTCGGAGATAAATGTCCTCATCTCGTGTGCGCGAAAATTTAAAGAGAAGGACTACTAAGGTATTCTGGATGCTAAATGACCACATCGCCACAAAAATAACACGGATATTATAGCTAGATACAAAATGCACCACTTATCGGACAATGTTACAGCATTAAGACGCACACAACCATACCGAAATTGTTGACCTTTCCAGTACTTGCTTATTAATTTGTCAATTTTTAGTCCGTTGTGGCTTGATGGTAAGATCTCGGTTCGGCGGCAGGAAGATTTTCGTTCTGAAATCAAAGAACTACCATGTATGTTGGTCCGGTGCGCGTTAAACATATTGAAATTTCATATTCCCCGCTGACTAGCAGGAAAATTTAAGGAGAAGAATTTCTTATATCCTGATGCTGATAGGCACCAGGTATCTGGTCTCCGGTCTATGCACTAATCCTTTTTGAAAAAGATATCTTATCTCATGGGCGTATTCAGCCATATAGTCATTGTTATAATTTCTAGAGTATGTAAATATGCTTACTATTCGCTCAAAATTTTTGTCTATTATGTCCTGATGCTAAGTTCTCGGCTTCGGAGCAGGAATATGTCAATCTCTAAATGCGACTCCATCAAACATTTTCTATATATGCATATTCTGATGCACCGAGGCTCGTTGGGGTAAAATATTCTCTGTTGATGGGGCGGATAATCAGAAAAAAAGCAGATTGTCTGCTCACGCATCATCTTCATTATTTGACTTAGGTTTAAGTTAAACATCGATTCTGGGGCACCCTCTTGTTGCTTCAAAATGGGATGTATATATAATTAAATAAACCAAATCGGCAACTTGAATACTTGAGGTACCCCCACTCTTAAGAAGGGACAAGTCAACAGAGGCAATGATTAAAAATTCATAATGAAATTTTATGAATATATGTTGCAGAGTATAAAAAAACGAATAAAAGAATGAAATACATGATCAATTAGTAGTTAACTAGTCTAGAAAACTCACAATCAAATAGACAGTGAATATATATAAAATAAAATAAACACTCATAACTGAATACTGAAATTTAAATTCAGAGACAAAAATCCGAGAAATGCATTCTGGGAAGAGATAGGTGTTGGTTTTAACTTTAAAATTTATTTAAGTTTTAGAAATACAATTTATGAAGAATTAAATTCATTTTTAGGGTACCCCAAATCATTATTAATATTTATTTATATTAGACCAACAGCATTAAACACAATTAACTCGCAATATGAATGCTTCAAAGTAAATCATATTACTTATATATTTTTTTTTACTTTAACTATGACTTAAAAATTTTAAAGAACCTTTTCTCAGTGTTTAAAAATTATTTCTGTTGCTGCCAAGTATTAAAAGAAAATATCTGCATATTTATTACAAAATAAGTTTCTAAATATGTGTATACCTACATTACTTGCATGTAAATCACCAGTTAAGAAGTTCACATAATATCAGTGTATAAAATGCCTAAATTGCATCTTTCCCTGTATGTATAATGACTCCTAATGGCTTATTCCGGAACCCAGACTTTCATCAAGAAGCCTTTTGAGAAAAAGGAATAAATCAATTCGGCTTCCCTCTCTTTCCTTTTGTGCGGAGGGAATATCAGTATTCTGGGCATAGCGAAGCCCTCACGTGACGGGCGTATTTAATCTCGTTTTATGTCAGCAACGTGACACTTAATATGTAGAATCGCACTCTTTAATGAGTGGAATTGATTAGCATCGATCGCGAGGGTATCAGAGCGACTCTTAATAGGATGGACCCGGTGTCAAGGTTTTAAGCTGATAGAATGTGAATGCATAAAATTTTAAAGTAGCATAAATTGCAAAGAGAATGAAAGAGCCTTAAATCGTCCTTTTTATTCTTTGATTTAATCACAAAATTTTCTTTGTGAAACGATATAGATTTAAATTGTTTAGGGAAAATTATTATACCTATATCTATTTAATAACAACTACTAAAAAATACTGTATTTTTTACTTCTCTTATACGAAGTATAGAGAAAGTATAGCAATATTAAAAACTTGTAGTCGAGATTCTGACGTATCTCTACATTTTAGACCTCTCTGAGTTTATATATGTAACATTATTCGGATCCTGTCGGCTCTTTAATATGTAACATTATTTGTTGTGAAGCAGGATGCAGTTTGAAGTCAGTGAAGAGACTTAGTAATTTTTAAAGTTCGATTTATTCTCTCCGGGAGGCAAGCATGATTATTTACAAGAAGGCGCGGACATCGCACGTCCGCCACAAAGCATTGCAAAAGCAGAAGTAGGGAAGAAGAACCGAAATAAATTATCCCTCGCCTTATATAACCTTAGATTTTGATAGGGAAAATATTTCTTCATTGTGCTAATATATTAATAAGATTCTGATAGGGATTTCTGACGCATGTCAATCACATGTAAGGGAAACACAGGGATCTTTTAAGAAAGAATGTGCTTACTGGACATTTTTTATCCCTTCACGCTGAGCGTGTGAAAGTATCGGCGTTTAGCCGAGTCAGCAATTTTATAAAGCTTCTCTTGAATTAATTAAGTAGAGAAAGTGGAATTGGATCACGAAATAAGGGAATATTTTTAGAATGAAGTTACTATGAGCTAAATGAAGATAAAATCTTGGAAATTAATTAAGTTGAAATTAAAGTTTATATTCATCTGTCTGATAATGATTAATTAACTCAGAAACTCTTTGAGCAAGATGGATCAAATTTGGCATATGGCCTTTACACTAAATTTGAAGAATTCTGTCAAATTTTTGAGCAAAGTTTGTTCAATAGAGGTCTGTCTGTCCGGCTGTTCGAATATAAGTTATCACGATAACTACAAACCTTGAGAGCTAGATAGATACAATTCGGTACACAGATTTATAATCTGTAGTATAGACGCCTAGCAAATTGCGAGTGATATATAACACGGGCTTGACCGTCTGTCAGTCTGTACTTTCAGAAATATGTGACTGGTTGGTAGAGCTTTGGATTCGCGTCCCTAAGGTTGCGAATTCGAACCCCGCTGGCCGAAGATTCCCCGCTTGCTTGGTGACTGACGCGCGTATAAATCTGTCGTGGTCACTAAGTCCTCCATGTCGAGAGTAATACCACTGGGGGTACTGGATCAGGGATGATCGTTCTCTGATTCAGGTCTAAATTCCGATCTGTGGTTGAGTGAATGAAGTCCGCCCCGTAAAAAGGGTTGTGACGTGTGTGTAGCTAAGTCGTTCCCTTGCTCCTAGATGGCGCTACTATAGAAACAAGAGGCGCTCCTCCTCAGGCTTAAATCGGCTGTCTTCGAACAGCGGGGTTGTCCATGGCAAGTGCCATAAGAAACAACAACAACAGAAGTATGTGAACATTACTCAAAAACGCAAAGACTTTTAACTGTAAAATTTGGTAAACTATTTTGTGATTGGAAGTATAGTTTCATGTTATATGTGTTCCTTCAATCGATTGAGAAGAACGAGTCTGAAATTCAAATTCGATTTTGGGGCATTTTTAACCGCATGCCAGGGATTAGTCGCTAAAACACTCGCCAAGGATCACACGATAAATCCAGTAAAAATTTCAAATTCATGACTAAGGTGAGTATTTCGTAACTATTGTACACCAATACCATGCACGACGTTCCCTGGGAGAACATATTTATTAGAGAGTATGCGAGAAAGTTTTAGGGAGACCACTCCCGCTGAATTGTTTTTGTAGAATCTTTGTGAAAAGAAACGGAACAATGATGAAAAAACAAATAAAGTAATGATTTCCGTTAGTATGAATAAATACCTGTATTTATTCATTCCGGTAACTTTTGATAATAAGCGATTTAAATATGCTTTTAGTACGCATAATTGCCTGTTGTTTCAATATAAATAACGGTAAAAATATTTGATTAATCTTATTGATTGCAAAAGACGCGCACGAGAGCATTGATTAATATTATATCATTAACAAAATATTTACAAATTCTTGCAGAATAATTATGGAATCAGGATTATTGTAATTGTATTACAATTTAATCAAACGGTTTTTCTTGTAATGTCATCAACTTTTCGGCATTTTTCAAGGAAACATGTCGTAAATATTTCTTATTAATTGATACATTTATTAAATGTATTTCAATAACTTTATCCCACAAAGCCCCCCTCCCAAAAAAAAGGCGGAATATATTTATTATTATTATGGTACTTTTAATGATATGAATTTAAAAAAAAAATCAAGTTTCAAAAAGATTGATTTTGCCGTTCTGAAGAAACAATATTCATCCATCAGTACTTTAAAGCTAAAGACAAATTTCTACTACGTAGGTTCTAGGCTAAGAGTAGACTGCTACAAGTCGATTCAAAAAGTTTAATTCTCAAATAAATAAGCCTGTAAAAGGGAGTTTGCAATACTGTGGAGTTAACATTATGATTATGGAATTGATTTTCCATTAGACAAGTTCATGTACATATTGAACAGGACATATATAAGATTATTAAAGCGATAGGATTTTAAAATATGGGAATTTAACGAACTCATGGACATAAAGTTATGTTAAAGCGATTTTACTGAAAGTATATATAACCAAAGTTTCGAAAAAGCAGCTAATCGCTAAAGGCGGCTAGATTGTTTAATCAAAAGAATACCAACGTCAAAACAGATATACAATGAATGCTTGGTTAACAAAATAAATTCAAAAAGATATTTGCTACATTTTGCAAGAATTTATAAATTTTAAATGTAACAATTCTGCAAAAACTTTAATTAAAAAAGCAACGAAAGATAATAATAATTATGCCTATAACTTATTAATCGTGATATCTACCTAGATAATGAATTATTTCTCGTTCACCAACTTTCAACAAAAACGACATCAATGCAACTGCAAATATTTAATGAGTTCAACCCTGTTGACATCAGCAGACAAAGACAAAATGACGACCTCGACACATATGCCAATATTTAATTTAAGAAAAATAAACCATAATTATTAGAATCAAGTATGGGATCGTGTACAAAATAAGTTTTCCATATAATTGTCAGCACACAAAAGAGAGTTTTGCAGTTAATTTATACGTCTGCAACATTTCAATTATACTGCTTTCTTTTGTTATGCAAATGGTAATTTCGACTGAAGAGCGAAATATGGTAATTACCTCCGAAATTCAAGCAAACCAATCTTCGCCCTGATCGATCTACTGAGTGAAGTTTGTATTTTGGTCTGCAGCATAAAATTCCTTTTAGTCTTTAGATTATTTTTTTCCAAAAAAAGAAAGAAAATAAAAAGAAAAAAGGAAAAAGAAAAGAAAAGAAATTGAAGTTCTCTTAAGCAAAATATTGCAGAGAATTTTCAGTATTCAATACATGAATATGGTTCGCTTCCTCAAGGGATTAATTAATTAATTATTCCAACTGCATTACTCTATTGTTTTTTTTCTATTAATCGTTTAATTTGGTTTGTTAACAGTTCAAACACAAATAATCCGTTATTGTACCAACTTAAAATAGTTGTTTGGTGTGAAATCTAAAGATAAACATCAGGCTTCGGAATTAATGATTTGATGTGTTTATATTATCATTTGTTACTAAATGAATAAGAAATATACTTTTGTATTTGTTTAAGATTATTGACAAATATATTGAAAGTAATTTCATATTTCTATTAGTAACTTTCGTTTGTTTATTTAAGGAAGCTGTATTACAATTTGAATTTAGAAAATTTTCTGTTTGCATATTTAACTTTGTTATTTTTATGATTTAACTATTTTCTTACTAGTTTAGAAATTATAAAACGAAATATATAAAAACAGAGGAAATAATGAAAACGAGAAGAATCAGAGTGTAAATTTTAACTTTACTTTTTTGATTTTGAGAAATAATTTATCAATATAAACAAAATTGAAATGCCAATTGTTTTGTATTATATAAAAATTATAAACTAATTCTTTGAATTTGTCTCGAAAATAATTTAAAGCATAAGTTTGACTTTAATGAATGTTTCATGACAGTCATTGAAGTAGTTATCTTAACTAGGTAATTGTTTCGATCTCTTCGAAAAATGTGTATCTAAACTATCATACATCTATATATATTAGATAAAAATTATATAAATATAAAAAATAATTAATTATAAATATAATAATTAAACAATTATTTTCTAAATATAATAATTGTCTTTGAATAAATGTGATAACGCAAAATGTTGTACTTTCTCCATGACGAGTATACTCGTCAGAAACAGTTAATTGGTTAATACAAAAAAAGTCATTAAGACTTTGTATATTTGTATACTTCACATCTCCTGCTAAAGAATTGTGTAAAACTCAACCACATTTTGCACAGTTTTATTATATAAAACAAGAGAAAGAGTCATATCAACTTTTCAAAGTATAAAAAAATAACTAACTATTTAATTAATTAGAAATTGTTTAAAATGTTATCATTTTACACTTTGATATTTTTTATTTTTTTAAAATTTTTACACATCTTTTGATAAAACCTTGATTAGTTTGAAAATAGTTATTTAACCTTGCTTAAAAACAAATTCAAAATAATCGATAAAACGAAGAAAGTTGTCTTATATTTATTTTAACATTTATGTACAAAATTTACTTTGTCATAAATTTACTTCTACTAATGTCATAAATATGGATAACATATCAAGAAAGTTAGCTATTGGAGATTTATAAAAATCGTCTGGCTAAATTAATATTCAAATTTAACTAAAAAAAATTTAACTCAAAAGGATATTTTGCATATTATGTACATTTTGTATTTTATACAAAAACAAAATGAGTTTTTATATCAAAAATGTTATATCTGAAACGATTTTCATTTTGAGAAAAGCCAGTTTAGTGTTAGTAAATTTAAAATTATATTCTCAATGTGCATTCTCAGTTCGAGATCTTCTGTTCTTGTAGAAGACTAATTATTAGTGCAATATAAACGAAGCATTTAAATATGTTTTTCGTTATAGAAATTCAAACTACTGAATAGATTTTCTTTAAATTTCGTTCGCAAATGCTATGAAGCATCTATATAAACAATTGTGAAAAGAGAAAAGTATTTTTTGTTTACTATAAGAATTTAAATCCGATAGTGAATCCATATTTTGAGTTGAATAAAAAGCAAAAATACCTACTTTTGAAAACCCCTCTAGCGTGGTTGATCAAGTATCCGATATCGAAGCAATACGCTAGAAATTCGACTCTACGGTGCATAATTTTTTTTCCCGTGAAAGGAAAACTTTAGTTTTTTCAATGTATTGTAAGCATCAAAATCCTTAGCACTCATCACGTTCTTCCATTTTTGTCAGAAATACTCTAAACATAATAAAAGTTTTAGTGAATTTTTCCTGAAAAATTAATAAAATGTTTTACTTTTATTGATATTTAAAGAAATATATGTGTCAGAACACTTTAAATTGGTTTAAAATAATCAGGAAACACTTTGAAATTTTTTTCGTAATTTTTCGACAAAGAACTTGCCTTTCAAATCCAGTCTTAAATTAATGAACTTTGCTACGTTACTAAAATCGTTGTTTTGCATCACATTGTGTTTTCAATCAGTTGAGAAAAATATGTATCAACTTTTTTTACAATATGAGAACCACAAATTTATCTTATGCGGAGATATGAAAATAAAAATCTGAGCACGTGTGGGATACGATTATATTTAAGGAAAAGGCGATAATGCTCCAGTAAGTAGTAATCGATAAAGTTTCGACGAGGTCAATCCCACCTTTTTTTTAAAGTAAGCGAATCAGTGACCTCAAAATGTAGAATATATGATGTGTATTATTAATTCATAATTGTGAATTTAGATCCTTTACTATTTATAAAAAATTTTGATAAGCTCCTTTTTACATTATCAAAAGGATAAAGTTTTGATTTCCTGTTTCAGTCATTATGCAGATAATCTTTTTTTGCTACACCTCCAATTCCATATACAATAAGAATTTTTCATTATTTTCCTTCAAGTTATTGAATTTTTAGATTATTTAATTAAAACTCATAGCAGCAATTAATATAATGGTAATGTCTAAAAAATTACGAAACTTATACTAAAACAACCATTTAATATTTTTTCGATGAGTTTCCACCAAAGAAAAACTTCCAAGGCACATTAAACATCGTTACTTTGCATCGTATAAAACGACCGCCAGTTTAAAAAAATATCTCCTCAAACAAACTGACGAAGAGTAAGGTAAAAATAAAAGACATCCAAAGACTTAGACAAAGTGGGAGCCATTTTTTTATGTAATCGTTTCCTAGCAACAAAATTACAGAATTCGTTCACAATATCGATCAAGCAATGGCAGTTCAAGGCAATGACATGGAGTTGCGTTTTAAGGGGATTACCTGTCATTTTTGGGCCTAAATGAATTGGTGCCACTGAAAATAATGGGACTTTTAGTTGAAAAATCTCCTTAATGCCTTATACGGGGAAATTTCTTCTTATAAATGTTCCATACCTCGAAATTGCAGAAGGAAATTGTCGATTTCTTCTCGGAAAGATTATTAATAATTTAGCAGCAAAGCAAAAATTATAGAAGATGTAATTTTACAAAGATTATTAAAAATCTAATAAAATTGATTTAAAGATTTTTTTTAGATATTTAAGTCAATAAAGGAATTATATTTTATCCATTATTTAAGTAATTCAATCTAATATATAAAAATGATTTTTTTTTATGGGCTGTCGTACCAATCATCCAATTGCGATAAAACTTTGCCAACTTTTTGCTTGCAATTGCGCGAATGTTATAAGCATAGTACAATTATTAACATTTATTTTGACCACAATACAATTTACAAACAAATTGTTTCATGTTTCGATGATTCAGTATTATCAGTATTGATGGACCAGCGACGAAGTAAGTCAATTTCATACAGGTCGATATATCAACAGCAACGAAGCTGTTTGGCGTATTCTGAGTTTCTCAATTCGCAGTCGCCATCCCAATATTGTTCAACTTGAAAATGGACAAAGAGTCTATTTCAAGGTAGACACTGCACGAAACGTTGTTGCTGAACCAAAGTACACAACACTCATAGCATATTTTGCGCTTTATGAAGATGTATCTGCCAAAACATTATTGTACGTAGATGTACCAAAGTACCATACATGGAATGCTACATCTAAGAAATTCCAACATCGTCGGACGCATTGGGCTGTAGCACCTATTTGTCCAGCATGTAACACTGATTTTAATGTGAAGCATATTTTGGTCGAATGTCCATCATTTAATTCTCATCGCCAGAACTTCTTCCATTCATCTTCTGTCAACATGATTGACTTGGTGGGTGAGAAACACCACCCAAATATTTTTAACTTTTTAAAGGCAGTTAAGTTTTTTATTTGCATTTAATACTTTTTGACATTAATAATTATTTTTTACTATGCAACACCTAATTCCCTTTTCAAAATCATTTTTCATATTGTAATTCCTAAATTTTACATTGAGAGTATGTGTAAAAAATTTTGTCATTATTTAGCATTTTTATTTTTCTAATAAGTCTATTTTAATATGGCCTGATGTCAAACTATATGCTTGGCGCAGTATGGCCAAAGATGGCTCTTGCGCCATAAAACCAAACCAAACCAACTTGGGCTGTATTTATACAACATATCCAAGTAATGCCAAGTATGACTATTTGAGAATTACTTGGCAATAATTTGTTAGTTAATGTCAAAGGTCTTACGTCATCTGCAATCCTCAGAACAGTCAATGCGTAGAATGCCAGATGTACAGAGAAGTTTGCCAAAAGCTTCATTTGCTCGAAAACGACCAACACCGGGAAACAACATTGACGGATGCATGCACCAGCTGTCTGTTCAAACCGTTCTCAAGTTCAAACCGTTTTTACATTTCAATCATATATTTAATCGAGTGATTTTCTTCCATTTATGCAAATTAAGGGAGAAGGACTCTATAACCGTGTAGTTTACATCAAAAATAAAAAAGATAAGCTGCCATACCGTGAAAAGAAATTAAATTGTCCTGAAAGCTAAATTTTTAATAATATTAGGATATCATGGGACAAACAAAAGAATTGGTATAAGGATATTAAAATAACACGAGTTTGATATTTTTCACAATTAGGTATTCAAAAATATTTTCTTCGGGTAATAAGGGCATTAAATTATGTATTTAATTTAAAATAATACAAAGAATATTTCTAGTGAACAAGCTAGTCACCAAAAGTGGCTAGTCAATAAATAGCCAGAAATTACCGAACTTTCGGCCAAGTTACTTCCTGCTTACAATTTATTGATGCATTGTATCCCTATTTTATTAGTCTAACATGCATGCATTAATCAGGACTTTTCTTTAAACTTTAACGAATTTTCAATTCTATTTTTCTAGTCCCCGAGTTATTGTTAGCGGAAAAAACTTAAGAAATCCTTGCCTAGATAATTTTTACCTGAGTTCTTTTTTATAGATTAAAATTTCAAGCGATTTATAAAATTTTGTCTGTCGGGAGCACTAATATTTATCAATTTACTACCTTTTTCTTCATGGTCATTTACTTCAAAGGAAGCCTGTCACTTAAAAATTTTAAAATTTATAAACAAAATAATGAGATTATGCGATAAAACATCAATAAATGCTATATTCTAGTTATAAATCTAAGTCAAATATCGAAAATTTAAAATTAAATTGGTTTATTTTCAAATTTTTGTGTAATACAAAATTTAATAACCCCCTTTCTTTTCAAAGTAATTCAAAATAATTTCAAAAGGCAGAGCTCATTTCAAGAATACCATTTTCTCAATCCTAAATCAAGAAAAATAATTATTGTAAACTGATTATCGTTTGCGTATTTCAAAATGACAAACAAGCTTATTTCCAAATTTTTACATTGTACAAAATTTCTAAATCTCTTTTCCTTTCAAAGTAAATCAAAATAATTTCAAAAGGCACATCTAATTTCATAAACATCATTTTCTCAATACCAAATCAAGAAATGAGTTGGAAATTAGAAATATTAATTGCAAATCTATTATCGGTTAAGTATTTCAAACTGGAAAACAAGTTTATTTACAAATTCTTACATTGTACAAAATTTCAGAATCTCTTTTCCTTTCAAAGTAAATCAATAATTTCAAAAGGCACAGCTAATTTCAAAAGTATCCCTTTCTCAATCCCAAATCAAGAGATGAGTTAGAAATTAAAAATTATAATTGTATCGTTTACATGTTTCACAACCACTTAGGTTTATTCTTATTAAAAAATCAAACTTAAAGTTACTCAATATAGTAGAGAAATTTTGATAATTTAATTTCGTCTTCAAATTAATTCGATGAGGTTCAGTAATGAATATGTCTTTAATAAGTTAAACTGCATCATTTTAAATAAAAGCAATGAAAATTATAAACAAAATACAAAAAATTATTTTCATTAACTTTCAAAGCATTTTCCAATAATATAAACATTTTTATTTAAAGTAACGTCTACATGAAAGTAATACGTAATGAAGTAATATTTTACACAAAGAATGTTGGTACATTTTTAGAGTTTATAAAAGTAACTTAACAATGATTTCCTTTTTTCCCGCTAGAATTTGTTCATCAGGGGAAAGAAAAAAAGAATATTGTTTTCCAATCAATTCAAATTCCTTTTTTCTTGAATTACTAAAGTTCTACATCATATAACTATTTTATCCCCTCCCCCTACAAAAATTGCAAAAAAGTTAGTATTCAAAGCTTATAAAAGTAAATAATGGCAGTTATGATTTATCTTATTAGCTGCAGCATTTGTTAGTTATTTGGCTTCTTTTTTGTTATGATAATAACCGCCAATAACAGTTATCTCATCTGCTTTCTCCAATAACAGTTTTATCTAGCATTAAAATTAACTGTCATCTTGCGTTTCATTGGAATAAGATTGATGACTTTAGTTATGCAAAGTAAGAAGCTGGTTTTATGGATGAAAATGAAGAGGGAGCAACGGTTAGAGTAATTGCTTTCCAATATGCAGTTTTTCTTTCACTGGATCCAGCGTTCGTGCAAGATTCTGTAATTTATGTTTGGCAGCTTGCCAACGGATGAAAGTTATCAAACTGTCAAAATTTATTCAGCCAATACACTGCAATTTTTCACTGTAATATTTAATCTCACCTCAATTTATGAGTGTATTTAAATCCACTTATCATTTTCACTCTTGTAGTGTGAGCAGCTGTAGAAAACTAAAATATTTAATTATATATATATAGTTGCGTGGCCAAATAAAAGAAACTTCCGAAATTTAAAAACTTCGATTTATTTTACTACAGGAGGCACTGTATATACACAAAGCGATGATAAAATTGACATCCGTTTACTTTGCAATACGCGAGTGCAAAAAAGACCAAAATGTTTCACTTCAGTAATTTTACTGTGAGATTTTGGTAGGGATTTTTTTTGGTACGTGTAGATTTAGAAAAGGGAAAATTAGGTATCTTTAAAAGAATGTCGTAAGCATTAGGGACTTTTATCTCTTCACTAGGAGCGTGAGAAAATGCTCAGATCATCAGTTTTCTAAGTCCCGTGTAGATTTAATCAAAGTGGGGACTGGATCAGGAAATAAAAGAACATTTAAGAATGAAGTTTATGTGGGCTAATTTCTAATTAAAATTAGGATTTTAATTAAGATTTAAATTCGATTTTAATATATATATATATTGAAAAAAAATTATATTTTATTCAAAAATTAAAAATGGAGTGGGACTTGAAAAAAATTATATCTAAAATTTAATTTGAAAAATAAATTAGATTGAATTTGAAAAATATTTAAGACCCGAGAAATATTTTTAATTCCCATACAAAATATTTAGAGATATTGAATTTTTGTCCTGATGTTATCTAACCTCTACCCCCTAAGCACATAATATTTACCTAGGACTGCTCACAAATGTGATGAAATATTTATAGAATTAAATTTATTTTAGTAACTTTTATTTATTTTGCTTAGGTATTACACTAATAAAACTGATAGAAGTATTTAATCAACATTATATTAGTTATCATTATATTTATCTAGAATTATGAAGAAAAGATAACCTTGTCATATAATACGCAATAACATAAAGTTGAAAACAATGGTCAGTATTTATGTATATATTGTAACAATATCCTAACATCACACATATCTTGTACAATATTGTATGATATTATATAATATTAGCAGTACATTACAAAGTTATGAATTTTTAAGAATATAATTTAGTGTTGTATAATATGGTAAAATTGAGCAACCTGTGTAACCGATAATTCCTGTGGCTCAAGGAAATGGCACGATAACTCTAAATATCACCCCGGTAACTGACTGGCCCTGAATATTACTGTAAATTGATCATCATTACCATCAATTTATATAACATATTCCGCTTCAAATAAAGAATAATGTAATGTTAACCACTGTTTTAAAATCGTAAACTGAAAGTTATTGAAAGAAGCACGGGTAGCGCAACTTGTTGCACAATGTAAAATATATTGGGTTATTATATTTTTGAATATTTTACAATATTACACAATATTGGGAAGACTTCTTGATATCAAACAATATTGTACAATATATATATAAGTGCTACTAGGGAAATAAAGTAAATGAGAAATTACTTTTATTGTTTCTTATTTGACTAAAATGTTTGGGATAATTTTAATATTATTATTTTTATAGGTTTGCATAACATTGGTATCTATAAATTGCGACGTATATGCTATGAAATACATACCGAGAAATGCCATTTCCCAGGAGAATGAAATTTGCAAGTTAGTTATTCCTTGATTACAATTATTCGAATGACACTTTTCAAAATCTCGAATATATACATGTATTTTAGCATCATTATTTAATAATTGATATTTTTTGCTATTTTCATCTTATTTTAACATGACATTTTGTAAATTACTGATAAGAAATTCTATATGCAGTTTGAAAAATAGTTCAAAGTGCTCTACTGGTCATAGTGGCGTAGCGAGTGTAATTGGCGCCTGGGGTATAATATGATTTTTTCGCCCAGTGTTCGCCCTTATAAGTTACTTAAAAATATAATTGGTGTCGATACTTTAAGCACTTGATATTTTAAAGATATTGTCACTATATTATTCAATATTCTTAATGTCGGATAGTATCTAAGTTTATCGCAGTAATGTTATTGGGTATTAAGGCGGAATACGATATTAGGAGGGTTTTTTCCTGCTCTTTTATCATATTTGACCTCAAACACAGATATAAAGGAATTAAAGTTTCATTCATATGGCTTCTCTAAAACTGGTGTCCTTAACATCTATACCCTCAATGACCTCTGGCCACAAATCCACTAACTGGTCAAAACGTTAAAAAGAGAGCTACTAAATTTTTCAAGCAGTATTATATTTCTTGAGTATTCAGTGCTCACAATGAAAGAGATTATCAAATTTGAGCTAGATTCTTAATTGCGAATTAACCGTTTTCTTAATTCTTAATTGCAATTGTACCGTTTTCTCCCAATTATTTAGGGTCGTATTATTGAACAAAAACTAATTTTGCATCACTTTAAAATTAAAAATATGTACATTTTCCCTGATGCTAATTTTAATCTTTCTTTTCTGTCTGATAAATTTTAAAAACATTTAATACATTTTTTTGTTACAGCTGTTTTAAACAGTGTTTTTAATACTGTCTAATGCATTTCTTTTTCTGTTGCAATCATTTTTATTTATTTAAGAAAAAAATTTAAATAATGGTATTTACTAACAATTCAAACAGTACTAACTAAAACAAGACGTCTAAATCTAATTTGGATTTTAATGCTAAAAGGTTAAGATCATTAAACAATAATCCAAGTCCTCAATTGGATGCTATTCGAACAATACTCCAAATCAATATTGCAGAAATTTTAATTGCTTTATATGTAATGCGATGCAAAATTGGAAAATCAGCTTAAGAAAAGGAAAAATCAGCCTTAAGGAATTAAAGTAAAGAAATAAATTTCCATCAATATGTAATGTATATGACACTTTAGAAATATCAAATTAGTCGGATCGAACCTCTTGTGAGTTAGAAAAACAATAGATGGATAAAAGTCTTGATGAAACTAATATATATTTTTCTAAAATATGTATAGTTAAAATCGTTATTTATAAGACTTCAAACAGTATTGAAATGCAATATAAGTGAAGAATCTTTTTACGTAAGAAGTTAAAAATGCCTTATCTGCTGAAACTATGCAAATATTTATAAAGAGTATAAAATACTTAATTAATTTACGTTTATGGTTAGTAAAGTATAATAACTCTTTATCAATAAAAGAAATATTTGGTGAAAATCAGTTAAAAAATGCGAATAATTGCGCATTTACAAGGAATAATAAAGAAAACTTCATAAGAAGTTTAGAATGTGGAATCCTATTCTATTCGAATAAAAATGTCTAAGAATTCTTAAGAAATTGTAGCTAATATATATCATTTTAAAGCAGATATTAGATTTAAGAATTAAATATTTTTGAAATTGATTTAAAGAGTTTAATATAAATTTTAAATTGTTTTATAAATTCCTTTTTTATAAATAATGATTGGATATATTTATTTTTGTATATTTATGATATGTTTATAAAGATGGAATATTGGAATGAATATTTTCTTCATTTTCTGATGAACTAGAGTTTTGAAATTTTGTACACTTATTAATTATTAATGGCAATTTTAAATTTTAATATTTTTATAATATATTCGTCAGAAACTCGGTAAATTTCCATTCCATCCTAGGGATGCTACCTGGTAATGGACTTGAGGAAAAATAGATTTCCAGATTCTATAGTATTTGAATATTATTTTTTTTAGCTGCAATATAAAATTGTGTAGACTTGCGAATTATTAACTACTATATTAAATATAGTACTATAGCATATTCAGAATGTAATTATCGATTAGTCGGTGAATTTTAATTTCATACTAATAAAATTTAAAAAATGAATTGATTTCAAAATTTATTAATTTCCCCATGAATTCTTTGGATATAATTTTAAAAGTAACTACACATTTAGAATTTGGTGCTCTTTCCCTTATAAAAGTATTCATGAACCTGTATAGAAGATATACTCAATTAAAATCTGATATCATTTAATTGAATCTATTATCTCATAGATAGTTGAGAAAATAATGTTAAATATTTAAGAAATAAGATAAATTATCAACATATTGGACAAATTTTACTTCAATATATAAAATTTAATTGAAAAACCATTAGATAAGATACGACTTTTATTTGAATACACGTTTCGTATTATTTAATGTAGATTCCTACATATTTGAACGGTTAATTCTGGTAACTAAGGAGGACATAAGGATTGATCGAATATAAGCGATATTTTTTGAAAGAACATCTTCTGAAGCATCCTATCTATAAAACGATACTAATAGATACTAAACGATACTTTCTGTATATCCTTTTTTTTTTAACATTTACAAACTTTTTACAAACTATTGGGGATATTTGCATTTACGTGTGGTGAAAAGGAGTGGAATGTGCATGATGCAGTTGCATATAAATTATTCAATTTTTCTCTCCAATAATTTTTTTTTCTGCAGTTAGTTTTTCTTTGAAGGGATCAAACAAATGGTAATCCGAAGATGTTAAATTTAAGATATTCAAGTACTGTTTTTGATACTGTTTATCAAACTAAATATTCAATCTGTAGTCAATTTTAGTACGTTTGAAGTTTTCCTTACTTAAAAGTTCAATGACTATTCGCTGTGTAACTGCATTAAGCTTTCATGCTGACTCTAATCAATAAAATGTAGAAACAAACGATACTAAACGATTATTTAAGCAATTTTTAATCATCGCCATAGCAACACATTAAAATCGTTTGCAATTATTAAAATTCTCATTTATAATTTATTTATCTTTTATAATCAGATTCTTTACATAAACGTGAAAATTGGGAACAAATTGTTAAATATTTACGCAGAAAGTCCTGATTTGTATCATGAGTTTCAATTAAATGTGGAATATAAAAGCGTGGTCATATTACTTCTTACTTTTAACGATTTTCAATAAGATTAAAAATGCATTTTAAGCTTTCTTATTTACTAATTATTTGTCGCAGCTTTTTATTTTTCTTTAGAGACGAAATTATCAATCAAAGTAAGTTACGAAACATAATGTCTTTCTGCTTGCTTACTCGAAAAGTAATTTATTGTCGAATTTTTACTAATCCGATTCTGAGAGGTCAATCATTTTTAAGCAACACTTAAAATTATTTTTCTCTAATGTTGTTCAATATTGGAAAATAGCACATCATTTTCTTTACAACCTGAAACTAGTCAAAAAAAAAATCAGAAATATCATATTAAAATTATAAAAAATCTTTATATATTATTAGCCGCCTTTGGCGACCAACCGGTTCACCAATCGTAATGCTCGTTAAAATTTTAATAATTAAATATTTTATGTAACTCCTATTTTAATAGTTTCTTCATCAAAATATTTTAAAGCTACAAATTTTGATAGTCATATAATTCATTCATAATATTATAAAGGCCTTCAACTATAACGTAATATGTATCTCTCTAATTTTCTTTTAGCTCCGGTAGAATTTATGCTTTAAATTAAAGTAGAAATGGTTAAATTGCAATTAATATAAGGAAGTTTTTTACTGAAACGAAGCATTTTTTTTTAAAATATGAGTACTGAAAACAGTGTTGCTGAGTATTTAATCTAAACCTTGTGGGCACTAACGAATATCTTTCTTAATTTATGTAATATCTCAAGAAGTTTTCTACAAAATTTTCTCAGATTCATCATGAACAGATCAATTAATTAACAATGTTTCGTTTTAAATGCATGAAACTCTAAGAAAATAAACAGAATCGTTTAAAATAATCGGCCGAAAACAGGTTAAGCCTTCAAAACGTAAGTATCCGTTGTCAACAATCAGAACACAGTGCGCATGCATGAATTTTCAACGCCAGTTATGGTAACGAAAATGCGTGAATTTTTCTACGCCAGTTGGGGCAACGTTATGCAGATTAGAAAATTTTTATTTCCTTTATTCTGTTTTATTTTAATTCAAAAGTACTTCAAAATGAATCTGAAAGATCGATTCATTAACAATTTTTAATTTTAAATGCATCAAACATTAAGAAAATAAACAGAATCGTTTGAAATAATCGGCCGAAAAATGTTACGCCTAGCCTCATTACTGTTGGTAGAAAAAAAAACTGAGACCTTAACTCTTTTGGCGGTGGGGAAAATGAAAAGAATTTTTGGCGGGAAAGTTAGTTTTTAATTAATAGTTAAAATTCTAATTAAAAATTCAAAAAAAGGAATTTCAGGTGCACATTCCCGACCTCCAAGGTATACATATACCAAATTTGGTAGCTGTAGGTCAAATGGTCTGACCTGTACAGCGCCAACACACACACACACACACACACACACACACACACACACACACACACACACACACACACACACACACACACACACACACATTGAGCTTTATATAAGTATAGATGAAGAAAGAAAAAATTTCCTAAAAATACTATTTGATGCAGCTATTTTACTGTACTAGAAATTTCAAACCTAATTTTGTGCACAACCTTATGTTATTTAAACAATCATGATATTATTAAATTTATTCTCTGAATAAAATAAAAAAAGGCTTAAAATTTATAGCGTCTTGAATAGTAATGCTAATTTCTTAAAAATCATTATGTGAACATAATATTTTACTTGTCTTTTTAAGAAATATAAAACGTAATTAAATTCGAAGGAAACCAGAATGCATTTTTTTTTCTGATGAGTATTTTACATATACTTTAATTTATAAATATATTTACCTTCTAAACTTGAAAATAAAAAAAGCAAGTGCCAGAACAAAAGCAAGAAAAACTAGTAGGAAAACATGTTTAATTTTATTTGCTATAAAATGTTTTTATTTTTTTTTATTTTTCATTTTCACTTAGCTTATATATTTCCTAAAATAGCATATTTTTACAAGTATTTGCTTGCCAAACCTACGATATACAATTTCCGAAACTAAGAAACTTTAATAGAAATTTAATGCGAGTTTGATGACTGAAAGCGGAATCAATAAGGGAAATTCTCATATTACTAAAAACGCTAACTGATTTAATCTTTTCTAATGTATATTTTTATCATAAAATGAGCTTGAAAAGAGCAAAGAGATTCATCAAAAGCAGTTTATCTATTTCTTTAAATATCAATATATTTTCGGTGAGGCTTTTTTTTCGATGAGTTTTTCTAACTTTTATTTATTTTTAATTTTAATTTCTTTTATTTTTATTATCATGATGTGCAAAAGTTTGAAATATCATTGATTTACGGAATGAATTTGACAGATTTTAAAATAAATTACATAAATAGGGTATTTGTTTACGTATTTGAAAAGGTATATCAGATTACGACCGATTTTTCAATAAATTTCTCAGTAATAATGTTGTTGCATTTCTCTCTTATTTCAAAGATCATTCGTACTCAGGTCCGTTAGAATACCAGAGCTCTTGAGGTTGTTTTTTTCATATTTAAGAAAATACTCTATTAAAATAAGCCACAAAGACAACCAGTGCTTTTAAGTGGATGATTTAAAGAGAGGATAGCTCAAAAATTATTGTTATTAACCAAAATTATGCTTAGACATCCTTCAAAAATTCTCAGAAAAACTTCCTGTCCTTTAAATAAAATTAACGAGTTCTTTAACGAACAAACACTCATCATGAGCCTTCAATCAGTCAGTCTTAATGATAAAGGAAGAAAATTTCGAAATGATATTGTTACAAAATTTTTTTTTCTACAATAAATACCGCCGATAAATCGTAATGACGCAGCACATTTAATCTCTAATAGTTCATTAGTTCAGCAGCTTTCTTGCTGTCTCATCCTCTAATTTCTCTTATTTGTCGGCGACTCCGACTCCTCTCACACACACACAACTTTTGACGATCCACACAACTTCTTCCGATACACACGACTTCCTCTTCAGATTCAGATTGCCTGTCTTTTATAGTTCCTGGAGGCGGGGCTGGAATCTTCAGACCAATCAGGGCGTACCTGGCTGTATCTCGGGTCTTAGTGGATGGATCGTGAAAGTTCTCGAACTTTTCAGTAGTATCCATTTAGTCGCCAAACTCGCCAAATTCATCGCCAAACCGCCAAATGCTCGCCAAATTTGTCGCCAAGCTCCGAGGTTATTGACGCGGCATCCACTCAACATGCACAGGACAGATCGTACAATTGTCTTTCTTACGATGACACTATTCGGGCCGGGTAGCAAAATTACAGATTTGTAACAATATTTAAACGTCTTGGGCGTCGATCGTAGTTTCATTGAATCGGCGTTTGGGGCCTTTTAATTTGGGCAGAGTTAACGGGGATCATTTGTAAATGGCTCAATACATCTATTTGTATATGCATGAATTTTTTTGCCGGGATCATTTTAAAACAGTTTATATGTATCACTAAAACCATTATAGATATTAGTAGATATCTATAAAATGACTTTGGCAATCCAATTTCTTTTTACATGAACCTATTAACTCTTATTTTCTATTTTAAAATAACCAGCAATATCGTTCTCCTTTCCATTTTCTGATTCGCTTACGCAATATGGCGAATTCTGCATATCGCTTCATAGAGTAATAAAGATGCAGGGAATATAAAGTACACATTTTAATTTCATGCGCATTGGCGATTTAAATTTCAACCTTCAAATTCAATTTCAATTAAACCTTCTAAATATCCTTATATAGTTTGTTACGCTATTGGATTCATGATTTTTTACACAAGAGAATAAATAGGCAAGCTGACATACAATCAATTATTTGATAGATTTTGTTCAAAATATGATATTTGTTTCCAATTTTAAAGTCAATACTATACTTACATTCGTTTACTGAGTTTGTTCTGGATTTTAGTTACTGCTTTTACATGTACAACAAACAATATCAGATACTTTGTCCAACTTCGTATAAAATTTAACACAAATGTAAAAATCTGATTTTAATTCAATTTTTTTTCTGATGATATGTTAAATTACCTTTTTTTGCAGTTCTTTGCATATTTGAGTTACTACATTTTCAGGCACACGCACGAGCAAAGAAACTGATTTCTGTTACAAAGATTCTGTCCAAAATTTAACAGACAACTGAGATGAAATTATCGGTGGTTAGTAACGATTGGTGGTGCGATGACTGCGTTCGAGATTTCATACCGGTAACTCATTTTGTTTTTGAGTTTTCGAATTCATATATAGATCTAAATAAAGGTACAAATTAATTATAATTTTTATATCCTGATATACTATCTGAAGATTGTAACATGCTTCATGTAAGAAAATAATCGCTCAAAGTCTGCTACAAGACAAACAGTCGGACCTAAAGTTACCAAATTAGAAAGCAATTACTTCTTGGTCTGTAAGTGTTTACTTAAAAAAGAATCTTTCAATCATTTAATTCTATTCCTAATTAAGAATTAATCAAGCTGCTAATGTATTTTTTTTAACTCGGAAGATTTTAACACACGGATGTAATCAAAATCTCGGCATCAAACATGAATTTTTGGTCAATTACGATATTTTCTTTGTATATACGTTTTTAGGAATGGTAAAATATGATTATTTCTTTGATTACATATGTATTTATATTTATACATCTTGTTAGTGCTTCGAAAATTTGAGGTGTCTGAAAAAATCTTACCTTAAAACCTCTAGAAAATAATTTAAATAATTCCAAATCAGCATTTTCAGCGAGACATATTTTCTTTGGTACAGCTTTATAGTGATAATTACTTTTTTAAGCAAATGATAAAAGAAATTATATAAAAAACTGTTTTAATTCCACTATTTCGTCCTTCCTTTATCACCGAAAAACGTACTTTGTAAAAAAAACAAAGGGTTCGAAAATTTTCTTCCAGTAACTTAACCTAAATACGAAAAGTTCTACCTCTCTTTTGCAATTCCCTTTATTTAATTTGAACAGTGAAAGATGCTGCCATTATCACATGCGAAATTAAGATTAATGATTTCGCCAAGGAGTTTCGGGAAACAATTCGGAGTTTTCGAATTACCATCGAATTAGATCTGACACTATTTTGAGTCTACATCAATCCGGTGGCAACTATCTACGATTGCAGATAAATTTCTTGGGTTAGAATGTATTCCCTGAGGATGGAGAGAAGGGGTTTTCTGGTAAAAAAAAAAGAAAATTTCTTAATGAAAAAAAGGGAATAAAGGGAAATTAAACTGTTCAGAATTCGAAAACAATTGCTTCACTTTATTTGAAAATTACTTATAGATAAGTAATAAAGACTATATAAAAGCACAAATAAATTATTCTTTTATAATGGTATTTGATCGAACTTTTATTTTGTTCTAAAACTTGTTGGCTTTTTGACGAAGCTATTAACAATCATGGAAAAAAAGTTCAATTAAAGTGGCAATATATTACTTTTTTGAAAAGTAGTTGTCGTAAATTGGGAATTAAATATAACAAGCTGGGAAATATAATTTGGAAATGAATAAGGATTTTCTCATGTAAGTAATGTCAAAGTGATTTTGAAATGTATTGATCCATTAAAAATATAAAACATTCAAAAAAAGAAATTATATTTTGAACGTTTTTGTTATTTATCTGCAATCTTAAACAATCAAATTTCTTAGATTTAAAGAATCAAACAAAAAATTGTTTTTAAAAAAATGTACCAAATATTTCATAAGTGCCATCTATATTACTATCTATTTTTAGAATTAATTACGTAAACATATGAAGAAATATTTAATAGATTTTATCTATTTCATTGTTTATTTTATGACTTTGAATTCTGAAAGACTATCTGTGATAGTTTCAGAAAAATAACTCTCATCAAACCTAATTTCTTCAAAAATCCTAAATATAATATATATTAATGTAAAATGTAATATATATTATCGTAAGGTCAATCCACAACAGAAAAAATTCAGATAAAAAGATTAAAATAAATTGCGGGTAAGTTGTGGATTATTTTAATTATGCAAATGAAAATAATGGTCATATAAAAAACAAATATAATATTTAAAAGCAGAATTAAGACTTTTTTCTTTGATGAAAGGAACTAAACAATAATTTTTCAATACCAAGAATTAAATTTTTATTATTTTAATTTTTTCGTTTTCAACAAAAATCTTAAATTTATTATAATCTTAAAATACAAGAAAATTTTTCCATTTATGGCATGCGATAATTAGCACTAAATAAAATTGCATTAAATAAAAATAAAATACATTTTTGCACTAATTAAAAATATTATAACTGCAAAAATAAAAATTCCTCAGAATCAATTTAATGTATTTTAAATATTAAATCTATTTTTTTGAAAACTTTTATTATAAGTAATTTTAAAATTCCTTATTTAGAAATGAAGTATTCAAAAACTTTATCCAAATAATAGAATAAAAATTTTATTTTTATGACCAAAACTCAAAATATCCTCAAAATGCATGCCAAAAATAAATTAAGCTGCACCCAGAGCCATTTTGACAAGAAAAATATCTAATTTCGAATTAGGGTTAACTTTGCTCTCAACAGATGACGTTTCTAAAAGCCAAGTTCATAGAACAGAAACCCGCAAGAATTTAATTGATTATTGTTTAAAAAACATTTAATCAGTTCATGCATTAGTACATCAGTGATTGTAGTACATGCGTTAAGTAGTTGAAGCTACCTTTTAATATCTTAATTATTTTTATCTGAAAAAAGTCAATACTTTTGATAGAATTTGATAGAAGATTTTAATAGAATTTTTATTTAAATAGGAAAATTTGAAGTCAATTACGAATAAATATTCAATCAGTTATAAGTCTCTAATATATTATTCTTAAAAACGAATTTCTTTGCTTAAAAGATTTTGAATTGCAACTAATTTGTGTAATCATTACTGATTGAAACTGTATTAGATAGTAGTTAATTTTGATGTCCAAATTGTTTGCTAATATTAGATATTCGATTTTTTTTAAAAATTCCAGCTATTTCTTCTATGAAAAATATTCACCTTTTTTCTCACTAAAGTAATTTTAAAATTACTTTAAGATAACCACATTCATTGTGTTCATGAAGCATCTTTAGAAATTCAAATTACCTTTCATCATCATATTTCATGAGTAAATAGACTTAACTATTTCTGGTATAAATAAGCTCTTATTAAATTCTTGTCGCTTTTTTCCTATAACTACTCTGCATTTATCTTAAAAGTATGTTGCTCATATAGTCACCATTGTTTCCTATTCTAATATGGTTTCATAAAAATTCAACTTATTTATTTTTAGCCATTGAATTAGACTAAAGATTTCTTGATACGCAAATAAAATAATGTATTCAAGAAATGTCAAATAACTACATTTGGAAATAGAAGGTATTTGAGATGCAATTTCTCCTTTTTATTTTGTTTTCTAAAGTTTTATTTGATTTCACACATTACTGGAATATTTACAGTATTATCTGAAATTGATTTTGTTGAAAAGATTTGAAAAAAGATAATGTATGAAATTTTTTTATTTGAATTCCCTTTACATCGCGATATAATCTATATTTAAACATTAATACCAATTGAAGAAAAGAAAGATGATGAAATGTTAGATTAATAGAATGTGTCAGCAATATATTTTACTTTTTTTCATATTTTTCAAAACATTTTAGTAGAAAGGTTTCCTTCTGTTTAGGAAATTGAAAAGTGATGCTAAAATGATTTTTTTTCTGTCAGCTATTTTATAAATTATTACGCAAGATAATAAATATCGTCGAATAACATTAACTATATTGGTGATCGATGGATAATGACAATGTTTAAGATTTCATGATGGGATTTCCTAAATAAAATATTTTGTTTATAAATTAGTTTATATGATCTAGTATAAATTTTTGTTTTATTTTGAAATATATCAATGGTTTTCAAAAATTAATATTCAGTTTTCTAAAACATGTACATTACCATTACTTTAATAAAGAAGTAGATTAATGCCAAAATATTTCACTAATAAATTCATTTAAAATAATTTTTAAGAGCACTTATTTTTATTTGATATATATTCTATTTCATAAAAAAATATTAAATCCATTTTGATTGCTTTATTAGTATTTTGAAAAGTTAATATAGCGAGATTATTGTTTCCTTTCATTTGATGTTATCATTTTTAATTTTGCAAAATTATAGTTTTAAAAAAATATAGTATTTTCAGCATTTTTTCATTTGGTATTTATTCTATTTTGCATAAAAACGTTAAAAACATTAATATAGCATTATTATGGTAGCATTTTACGTGATGTTATCTTTCGTAATTTAAACAGACTCTAGCACGTTGCGAAATTGTAGTGTTAACAAATTTTTGGTACGATTTTCAGTATTCCATTTTCTTCATTTAATTTTATATTCATTACTTTTTCTAACCATGATATGAATCACAAAAACACATTAATTCAGTATCTATATAGGAGATGAAATATATATATACTTTTATATAAGTTTCACATTATAGTTTGATTTTTTTATTGAATGCGAATTTTTGTATTTTAAATAAAAATATAGCAATTTGTTTCCTAATTTGTAATTAAGTTTATCTTTGTATCATTTATTATAGTCAAGTGTAACTTAATTAATTTTTTTACTAGCTGTCTTTTGCTCCCAACTGCTTTTCTTGGAAAATTGTATTTACTTTCAATCGAATTTCTGATGCATATCTTAAAGCTCATCTTTCCTTTAAAAAAATTACTATTAAGCGTCAGATTATGACAAACCTATTAATTTAATAGCCTTATAACTTCTTTTTTCAATATATATATATCCACCATCCTAACACAATCAAGCCTCATGCAATTATAATTTTGCCTGGATGTAATTCTAAACGTAGTCTATCTTCATTCTAATTTTCTGCGATAATTCGACTTCGCTTTTTTATTCATCATATAACTGTTAAGTCATTAAAGAGATTCCTGCATCCTTACTTTGGAAGATGGAAAAAAGTGGCGTAGTTAAGATATTTGATGAAACAATGAAAATGTTTTGAATTGAACATTTGAACAATGAAATCTCTTGTTTAAAATTATGCAAACAAAATGTTTTTTAGACAAATGATAAATATTAGAAAAAAAATGGCAATTAGATGCAAGTCATTAAAAGCGTAATTCTTTAAACTTTAAAATGGTGCAACCATTATCTTTTTTTGCAGTAATAGTTTTGAAAGCTGCGATAATAAAGCGTCGAAATTATGTTTAATTTTCAATCAATTAACATTTTTAAAAAATCTATCTTAGGTGCGCATTTTCTCCTCCCAAAGTATATATATGTCAAATTTGGTAATTCTATATAAAACGACCTGAATTGTAAAATGCCACACACGCACACGCACACACGCACACACACGCACACGCACACACGCGCGCACACACACACACACACACACACACACATATACATCCTCCTTTATTAGTAGTAGAGATAGAGATTGTTAGGGGCTGTTAAAAAGAATTAAGGAATAGCAAATATAATTACTCAATTTCTTAAATACAATTCCTGATATTTAATATTTTGGTGAACTTTGTTATCAGATTCTACAAAAAATTTGATCAAAGAAAAAAATAAAATGAAATTCCTCTTGTCTTTAGAACATGCTCTTATGCTGCGTATGATACTGTGCCTGTGGACGTTGGTATTACTGTAGGTATAATAGAGCGATTATTCACTCTAAAAATGACAATGTAATAATTGTAAAAACGTTCTGATATTGCGCTCGTCCTAATAAACGATATTCTTTCGTCATCCCTAATTGAATCGCTCTATCATTCTTTTAAATTCCACACAAAGATGTTTAAGTTTTAGCCTTTAATCCAGTACTAGCTCTCTCATAACCAGAAGTAAATATCAAATTGCATATCTCTAATATAAGGATAATGGCCCTTTTCTCGATTCAAATAGAATAAGCATTAAAAACATTATTGCCTAGCTCGCTTCCTACCCTTAGTAGTTTCAAATAATATAATTTTTTTTAACTTGGCCTGAATTTTTTAATGTATTTTATAAAAATTGAATTTTATATTTGTAACTGATTTCATTTGAAAAATCATTCAAATAAATTCAAATTTTGCGAAATTTATAGTTGCTTTATGCCCGGCAACTTTCTCTTGCTTTGTGCCCTGGCAAATTCCTCTCTTAAACACTTTCGTCTAAATGTTCCTCTTCATAGAACGAGATTTAAGTAACGTTCTCAGTAACTAAAAATAGCCAAGTTCATGGGTTAAAATACTTTCTCTTGAAGTAAGGGACTATTGTTTCATCCCAACTAGCAGAAGCTAATTTAATGGAGAGTGTAAGAAGGTATTGTATCAATAGTTTCTTAGTTATTTTAGAATATGCGACTAGGTTCTGGATGAAATATTTATATTTTAGAATCCTAGCATGAAAAGCATTGAAAAAACATCTTGAGTTATCAGACAAAAGTATTTTGAAATCTGGGAGAAATATGTTTCCTTTTTCTTTGGTTAAAACGCGATATGAAGAAGACGCCTTCCAATTCATATGTTTATGAAATTATTTATTTGAAATCATGCAGATATTTATATATTACATAGATTCTGAAACGAGAAATAAAAAAATATCCCTTCTTAATCTTTAAATAAAAAGGTTTGATTCTGACAAATAGCACAGCATTTTCTTTTATCGTATTAAGAATCATTAAAACAATTGCAGATTCATTTAAATCAAGAGATACATTATTTAAATACTGCAAAATATGTTAAGAAATTATTATACAGATTTTGAATAAAAAAAACATTAGATTTTAATGTATGAAGTTTTTGATGATTTAACTATTATTTAGAATTACAGAAAATAGAATTAAAGTATTAAAATGAAACTACATTATACAAAATTTAAAAAAAATGCAACATCCTAAAGAATACACGTAGAAGCACAATTTGACGTATTTTTAAAATACGGTTTATAATAAAAAAAAAATTCAATTCAATATTTCTGCAATTTTTAAAAAAAATTCTACTTTGTCAACTTTAATTTAACAATTTCAAATTACTTTAAGACATCTTCCCTTATATAAAACATAAACCAAAATCAGTATTATTTTTAACTATTAAACTCACAGTATTAACGATTATTTTGTAATTAAAGTCACAAATCAACATATATACATTCTTTTTAATACAAATAAACTAACTTTCACAGCCAAAGCTGTCATAGTGCATGAGAAAGAAAATAAGCCTAAAATAAAATTCAACTTTTAAGTTGAAATAAGAAAGAACTAAAGGAGACATTTTTTAAAATGCTTCAAAAATACCCGATTTACTTCAAAATAATAAGGCAACTTATTGCAAAACACCGGACGATAAAATTAAACTTTGTTGGGCTGCGGTTGGAGACAGAAAGAAAGATTCGATATAATTTGTCTTCTGGAAGCAGCTATGTTTGAAAGAAACGTTAAGCAATGGTACTACTGCTTTCCCGAATGCGAATTTATAGCCTGCCAAAAACATTATCGCATAAAACGCAAAATAATACTTGCCATGTTCTACCAAAATGTTTTAAAGAATTTCTAAAGAGTAAATACAGTAATGTATCATTGTATCTAAAAAAAATTCAGACATTCGCAAAAATATAAGAATATATATTGTAGCTTTAATGATATTTCAGAAGATTAATGATGGTTCTAATAGCTTTAATGATGGTTCAGAAATGAAATTTCTTTTACGCATGTTACAATGAGTGATATTATCTTATAATTTTAAATGAACAATATTTCTTGTTTGTATATATATATATATATCCAAATCTAAATTGAACCTTAATTAATTTCCTAATTTTTATCTTTATTTCGTCCATATTAACTTCATTCTAAATGTTTTCTTATTTCCTTATCCAATTCCACCTTTTTTTATTTAATTAATGCTACAGTAGCTCTGTAAAAATGCTTAAATCAGCGGTTGTCCCGCTCCAAGTCAAGGGATAAAAATGTGTCGGTCTAAGCAATTTCTTTTAATATATACCTATTTTCCCCATACTTAAATCGATACGTGTAAGGAAATCCCTATCAGAATCTCATTATATATAATCATTGGGGAAAATATTTCTGTGGCTCTTTTCCTTTTTCGCTCTTATGTTATACTGTAGATTGACGTACCTCGTCACTTCTTGCTTGTACATAAGTTATGCCTCCAGGGATAAAATAAAGCAAAGTTTAAAAATTCAAATTTTTTTCTTTCTATTCGGTCATAAAATTGCTCAAAAATATATGTGTTTATATTTTATATAAAATATTGCGTCTAGGAAACGGCTCTAACGATCTGGATCAACTTTTATATTTAGATAAGGTTTTACTTTTGAAGATTATCTCTATAAATGCTTTTTTTTAAATGTGATTTTATACAAAAAAATTATAACTATCTATTAGAGCTTTTTTCTCTCTGACCTCACGCTGACAATGCCATATAGCGCCATCTCGTAAATGTTTGTGGTACTTGCATTGTTGCCTACTAGTACCTCAACATTTTGTTAAGATGGCGCTATTTGGCATTATCCGCATACGTTCGTCTTGCATCCAATAGCAACAATGCAATTATTGTGTTATCCAATGAACTATCGTACAAGTAACATTACCGAATTTGGGCATCAAATCAATGTTAGAATTTGTTTTCTTTGATTAAACCAAGTAACTCATTCGGATTATTTATAAAGTGTATTTGTAGCTAGCTACCCTGTGCACTTTACAATGCCTAGGAAACCTTTGTAAAAAACGTTTAATTTTAATTGGATGTAAGCCGATAAAAAGCTCTTCTCAAGAAAATATCAACATGCATTCATGATATTTTTTTATTTAAATATCCAGTTCATATATAAGTAAGATTGAAAAATTCATATGTAATCATATGTCTTATCTGATTATTTTCTCTAAAAATACGATTTTACAAAATAATATTAATCATTTGGGAGTACCTGGGATAGCTTGATCTCCCAGGTACTCTCTAATTATGACAATACGCAGATTGTTTATTCTAATAAAAAATTAAACTTATTGCCATACTATTAAAGTTAGATAAGCACTTGCAATCAGAAAATAAATGAGAAAAATAAGATTAAAAAAAAAACTATATTAAATATTGTTTTTAATAATAAAAATATTTTGTTAAAAAAACTCCGTCTAAAGTGTTATACAGTCTTCAGGACGCATAAATCGTATGTATAAAAATATTTTTAGCAATCCAATATTTTAAACAAAAAAGAAAAGAAAAAAAACTTCCTTCCGACTAAAATTAATTGGGTTAAAAAACTTTGAAGATCGCTGTTTGAAGCTTATTAAAAAGCTTTGATAATTACTATTTTCAACATTCAAAATATATCAAAGACACTTGGAAAATAGAGAATTTTAGGAAAATCTACCAATCAACGGGCAGTATTTTTTGACGTGGTTATTGATTGGTTAAAAATACCGATGTTCACCGAGGTTTGTTCGAAAAACATTGGACTTTCTTTTTGTTTAAAATTGATAAACTTAAGAATATTTTACTAATTAGAGTTAATAAGGGCAAAGGACTATATCAAAATCCTATTTCATAATTTTGAGCAATCATTTATTGATTGCAACAACATAAAATATAATTTTTAATCATTTAAAACATCTTTTTGATACTAATAGATCATAAGAAAATTGATAATTCATTTTTAAATCAGTGTAAAACAATTTACAGCAACTAAATTCTCAAGAAGAAAGAAGATAATGATAGATATATGATTAAATATTTGAATAGCAAGATTTTATTTAAAAGAAAAAAAATGTAAAGAAAACAATAATTCAATTTATAATCTAGCGATTATGGTTATAATGTTAAAGATTATTACAGAAATACAAGCGGGCATAATTTCAAAGACTACAAAAAAGAAAGAAAAAAATATTTTCTAAAAGACACAAAGCCATAAATTTAGAATAAAATATCCCTCCATATGCTCTAATAATTGAATCAGAAGCGCTAAAATACGAACCATACGGTTTCTAATTACGTTCGTAAGAACTCGACAAAAGAGTGAAAAATTCTAATGCATTGAAAATGAGGCGAATAATTAATGAGAACTAACATTTTTGAAAGAAAATGAACTCAGTGCAGACATTTTATGTAAAAAATATGCATAAAATAATATTTTTCAGTAACTACATAAAAATATGCTATGTATGATCAAAGTAACCACTACTGTTACGAAATATGCAACTCCATTTTTACAAATTTCTTGTTGAATACAATTTGTCATATTTCTAACATTATGCATCTGGAGTTGTAGATAATTCAGTCTGGCGCATATTGTTATCGGCCAGACAGCTCCAGGTTCGAAACCTTAATCCACGAAAGATCAATAGTATTTGGATCCTGGTGCATTATAAATCTGACGTCCTGGATCAAGTGTCCTCTTGGCCAAATTGCACGAAATGGGATAAAGCATAGCTTCAGGATATTAAACAGCATTCAAAATATCAAACGACCTCGTAATGACATCATGCAATATCATGCTAATAAGAATTTATGTAGTTAGAAAGCTTGGTGGGACAGAGCATTTATCGTCCTTGCCATCTGACAAGGGGGGGGGGGCAAAAATTGCGATTTCCAGTTCAAAATAATTTTCCCTTTGCTTTAAAGTTTTAGTTTAGTTATATTAACGTCCCGTTTAAAACAAGACTAGGGCTATTTTTGGACTCGTAATTTTGAACCTCGGTCAGATGACGAGGACGACACCTGAGCTGGCACCCCCCTCTCCACACCACGCCATACCAGCGGGAGGACGTTTAGTCATGACGAATTTAACGTGCAACAGACCCTTTTACACGACGGTTCTTCAGTGGAATCGGGAGACGAACCTGAAACCCTCCGGTTCGACCTTACCACCAGGCCACCGCGCCCCCCCCTATGCTTTAAAATAAAGCACTTATATAAATAAACTAGCAAGTCTTTAATACTTTATAATGACAATATAAATTTCTGGGTTGAAAGCTTTATTAACTATAATAAGGGTTATTAATTCACATATTGTGGTTAAATTTCGAATTTATGGAAGTTTTAAAGTAGAAAGTTATTCACGTTTTTTCTAAAATAGCAATCTAAAAATAATAAATACTCAGTTATTCGAGATAGTTTTTCTATAACAATGAAATAAAATTAAATTTAGGATACAAAGGTATTTTTGTCGTTCCATTTTTAAAATATTATTTCTTATTTTTATTGGCACTAATGTTAAAGACTATAAGACTGGATCTTACGCTACTAGCGTCTTTAAATCTTAAATAAAATAATCTTAATGAATAATTCATCACATCATACTTAATTTGGTAATTGGCAAACACGTCATTAATCTTATAAAAAATTAAAGGATGTCATTAATTACAAATTATTTTGATTTATGCAAAGTGAATGGAAACTACTTCATTAAAACAAAAATATGAATAATCAGAAGAAACTACGATTTTCTTGCCGGCAATTTATTTATTAGAATTCAGAAATACTTATGGGATGATATGGAAATTGTGTTAATTAATCATTCCTCACTTATAATCAGTCTTTTTAATTACGAAAACGCAATTAGATTGTTCATTAACAGCAAAAGAAAAATGTAACTAATTTTGCTAGAATCGTTATCAACTCGGGTGGTCTTTTCTGCAATTACAGCAGAAGATTAATTGATTATGCAACTAATGTTACTTTGTAATATAAGGACAAGGAAGCAAATAGGAATCTACAAACTATGATATTAAGTAGCAAGTTTTCTACATGTTTATGGAAACATCGATTGCTTGGTCGAAATGCCTCTAAACAGTAGAGCAAATCATAGTTATAATAATACTTAAAATAGTAAATAAAAAAAATTTAGAAAAAATAATAGAATTATTCATTCGTACAAACAATAATTACAACTGAGATTTGGAAATATAAAAAAATATGAAATAAAAATGATGGAAATACTATTTCTTAAAGTAACATAAAGTACCCATATATTAGGGTAAATGTCTTTTAATACTGATTTCTAAAGAAAAATAGTAAGTAACGAATTAATAAATTTTATAAATAATTCCATGACAATTTACTTAAGTAATTTCATTATTATAAATTTAATATCTGAAAATTAATATTTTGTTTCTGCGAATTCAGGTTTTCTCAACATGATATAAATTCGCTTAATTAAGGTTATTTTAGAATTAATATGTTTTAGATTTTGCAAACATATAATTATTTATCTACATATTAATCATAACAATGTGCTTATGTATGATTAATTAATCTACTTCTATATAAATTTTTGAAAAAGTAAAATCCTGTTAGAATATAAAAATCGCATTTGTATTCATTTTTTCAAATTATAATTGTTTATGAAGTCAATTTTAGCATAAAAATGAGTGCCAGAAAAAAAGGAAAAAGATATTAAATTATAAATAATTTATTTAAACATTTTCAACTTGATAAAAACTTTATACAAAAGCACAATTTTAGCATATCGTAATGAATAATTGGGTTTTGTTTATTAAAATAAAGAATACTTTTTAACAAGCAGTCGTTCGAGTAACATTAAAAAAAAGAAAAAGAAAGATGAAAACAAAGGTATCTGCTATATGCTATTCATAAGCGAATTTTCTACGTGTTACATCTGATTTTTTTTTCTCTCATGGATCAAATCAAATATTTAAAAAAATTAGCTTATTGTTTTATTAAAAGAAATGGAAATTCGTCATTGTCAGAACTAACCTATTCGCCATAATAATAAATAAAAATGAAATCTGAAAAATATATTTCTTTTTTTTTTTTTTCAGTTTTACACTTATCACCGAAGAAAAGGAAATGAATTCTTTGTTTTCCTTAAAATTCAAATTAGATAAAAAGACTCATTCTATTCTTTTTCAACTTAAAAAATAAATAAAATTCTTTTGTTTGACTTTTAGCGAAGGAAATTTATACAATGAAATCTGAGAAAATGAAACTTTTCTACTGAAACATTCTTAAAATTCATTGCAACCGCGAGTATTCAAGAATTCCTACAATCCACTGCATATCAAAGAAGTTTTGAATGTCAAATATATTGCGGTTTTATTCGTACATTTATTTGACATTGATCTTTTAAAAAAAACTTGAAATAGTAAATAAAATAAAGCAAAATTTTTCGCAGCATTTCCCAAACTATAATTAAACTCTAAAATATTTGAAATGGAATAAATTCCGAGGAACAATAAGTACTTAAAAGTTTCAAATTTCTTTAATTAAAAATTGGATAAAAGCAGTTCGCATTAGACACTTGAATCAAATATGAAACATTTTTAATTTTTAAATCACTTATTTTTTAGCTCTTTTTATATAAAACAATCTATTTTTATATTTATTTATTTAATTTGATTTAAGAATCTGTCAACTTACATAAAAACTTAGAAAAAATAATCAAGCATCTTAAAAAAAACTCTAACATTTATCAAATCTGTATGAATTTTCGTTCTTATGTTTTTTTAAGCTTAGTAAGTCACGTATGCTATCTTGAGTCACCTCGGGTACTATTAATGTCTTTTTTCGATCTTCGTATAAAAAATACAATAAAAACAATAGAGTTGGTTTGTTTGAAAAATTATTATTTTCTCTGTTAGATTATTATACATATTAAGTGTTACAATTATTCATAATATAATACTGAAAAGTTTGATTAATATGAATAATTATCAATTATTATTCATTGGAATAGTGATACTAATAATTCATAACTGATATTACTTTGAATAATAACCGATTCTTATTTACACTAACGGCGATTATTATGAATAATAACTGATTTTTATTCACACTAACTGCTATTACAATGAATAATAACCGATTATTATTTACACTAATTACGATAATTAAAATAATCGACTGTGTATGTACATATTTTGAATCTGTATTATAAAATTATTATATAGACACTAAGCTCGAATTCTATGAATTATTATTATACTTAGTACAAGAATATAAATAACAATTGATAAACATCAGAGAAAACAAAAAATACAGTTGCTAAATCTCAGTATGGGAAATATTTATCACTCCCAAACATAAAACATAAAGCACACCTACCTTGAGAAATATCGTAAGCACATTTATATTCCGATGTCATAAACTGATTAGTTAGAGCAGTTTTTCCTACATCTGGTGCACCAACGACAAGCACTTTATACCGGCATGGCCTTTGAACCACCACTGAAGTAGAACTAGGCCCAGCAATGGCAGTATCAGCCACTTCCGCACTGGCTTCATCTCTAGGCGTGCAATATGATGTCGAAGGATAATTAATGCTCAGATCGTCTTTAGGCTGTCCACTTACCACTGGCAACTGTCCACTACTTCCACTTACACCTACAGAAGCAACGCTGTGCGATGACCTGGACTTGGACCTAAAGGAGTCTCCTCTATTCACTACACCCTTACTGGTGACCGCAAAGTTCCTCAACCTCATGAAATCCGATTCATCTCCTGGTAAAGGTAAGGACTGGTTGGAAGCTAGCCTTTGTCCACTCAGTCCATCTGATGGAAGAGTCATATCGTTGGGTATACTGGCGATTCTGTGCCTGAATCTATGAGTAGGATCCACTGACTGAGGTCTTCTGGCTGTTCTCATGGATTGAGACCGACTGACGCCACTACTGGACAGGTACAGGTTGTGTCCACCATTCTGGACGGCCATTCTTGAACCCGATGGACTGCGGTGCTGCACCTGTGCTTGCATCTTACGGCGGGTAGAACGCGTTTTGCTTCGACTGTTTCGACTATCGTGCCTACCGACCGTATTTATAGACTCGGGAGAAGCGTCCCCTTCCGTCGTGAGGATTATCCCTGGCATATGGCCTGATCGAGGCGTTAGGGGCGTCGAGCAGACTGCTGTCACTTCTTCGAACACGTTGTCGCCCTCGTTGGTTGGGCTGGGTGCCAGATTTGGCATTTCCTGATCAGCCAGCATCTCTGCTGACGTGATGCGAGAGCGCCCGTGCCGTTCTATTTTGGATGAGTGGGGAGATCCTCTATTTGACAAAGTGTCGGTAATCTTTGACAGTTTTTATTTGTTTGTTAATTTTTTCTAACTTTTCTTTATTTTATTGCAAGTTTTCACGCTTCAGAAATGACGGAGGTAAACAGTTGTCATGTGCAGAGCTAATAATATTAGAAACACGTGGGGTGAATTCAAGTATCTTCTGTTTAAAGCTGTAGCGCACATGAAAAGAAACATATTCACATCTAGGTCTGTGGTTGAGGTCTAATAAGTTCTAGCACAATAAATTTTCAATTAACTCTTTCAATCTAAAATAGATTCTCAGTTGGATATGTCAGGAGACGAATGAATTCATAAACATTTGAAGGAATCTTCGCCATAAAACGCAGTTGATAGAGTTATTCATTCATTATCTTTTTAATTAGGTTGCATAAACACTGTATAATGTTATTTTCATATTTTTGGTATCTCAGTAATCAGGTGGTTGTTGCTGATTATCAATCAGCTGCACTTTTATAAGTAAAAATAACTTTATAACTTATGATGATTTATTGAAATTTCAATAGAAAAAATTTCGTCGGTGATATGCTGAGTATATTTCAAATTTTCAAAAAGTGTTCATATGTTTCATGTTTGTATTTTATTCATGAAAATGATGAAAAATCAGTTCTTCAAGTAGCAGCTTCAAAATGATCACTCTGTTGTACAGAAGTGTTCAGAAAAGCACTCTGAAAATAATAATTAATAGTAATTAGATAAATGTATCAAAAAACTTTGCTACATATACAGAAATTAGTTGATAAATAAACATTTGACATGTTAATCACAAAGCTTATTTATTAAATGAATGACACAAAATTAATGATTAGATTTTAAAATGCAATATTAGTGTATCTTTCAAGACAGAATGACATCGTATTTGTAATTCCATTATAAAAATATCATGGATGTATTGTTGAAAATAACAGTAGTTTTCCCATTCCGATCATATTTTAAGATTAATAGAAGAAAATATCAGAAAATGTAAAATATTTTTCAACGCATTTTATTTTTGAACTTTATTTTGAAATGCGAGTGTTTTTATATCATAAAGTACCGGTACATATGATGATATATCTTTCAACGCATTTCACTTTTTGAACTTTTAGTTTTTAATTTGATTTTACCATTTATCATATGCTAATAGCAAAGTTTATTTATTAAATGAACGACAAAATTAATGATATGGATTTTAAAATGCAAATATTACTGTATTTTCTAAGAGGTAGGATACCATCGTATTTGTAAATGCGTTTTCAAAATATCATACGAGTACTAAAGATAATAATAGCAGCTTTTTCATTCTGACGATATTTTAAGATTAACACTTCATTAAACTGTCAAAAAACATCATAAATTAACAATATATATATATATAATAACATTCTAAAGTATCATCAAATATAATAGCATATTTTTCTACGCATTTTATTGTTTAAACTTTAGTTTTTAACCTGATTATGTTTTGAATTTCTTTCGAAACTGTTTCTATGTAATTTTCAAATCCAAGGCTAAATAAATTTTTTTCTAATGTCACACATTTGGAATAACAGTCGAAATCTATCAGTCTAAAAATATTGCTTCAGAGAAGCAAACTGTTTATATAAAGAGGATGAGTTTCCATATTGAGTTCTACTTTGAACCCTTTAATAGGTATGTTGCCTGGATAAAAGTTCCATCACCGATGACGGTTCTGAAGGATTCCCACATGTGGTACTCTTAATGGGGGCATATTATTCGTCTTAATAATATTGCTGTTTATTAGATTTGACTTTTTATATATAGTGGGTGGCCGAAAAATAGAGCGGGACAATTTTTGAATGTCTATCAATGCTGAAAATTAATATTTTTGTGTTCGATCATAAAAATAATCGAATATGTAATATTGAAGTCTGCAAAAGTAATTATAATTTGTAAAATAAATCTGAAAAGTAAAATCAGATATCTTTGCATGCATTAGCTCATCAATATTGTTCTTAATACTTTAAAAATTTACCAAATTTGAAAGTTAAATATTTAGAAATTTGTCAATTAAGCAGTTGTTTTCGTTTCCAAAAAAAAAAAAAAAAAAAAAAATCTAAGTAATATGTTAAATTAAATTTGAAAAGAAGTATGCAATAATTAATATATTTGTTTCTGGAATGTTTTATGAAAACAGTTGTATTTCATACTTTACACTTCCATACATTGATTCTAATTAGCTTTAGCGTCTCCACCTGTATCGCTGCTTAATTTAAACTTTTGAATAAGATTTTTAAATTCCGAAATAAAATATATACATCGCTATCGATAGCTTTTATATTAAAAAGTTTACATAAAAATTAAAGACATATAATAACGTATTTTTTGTATAAAAGAATATTTTTCTGTAAATGCTTCAATTGTATCTGTGTTGTTATGACTTCTGGCACTTTACAATCTCACTGACAGTTTGTCAGCGATTTAAGTCGAGTGAGCGTCTCCTGTTTTTTCCAGTAGTGCCAATTAGGTTAGAGTACGACTTAGCTATTTCATGCGTCACATTCACAACTCCTTTTTGCAGGGTGGAGGGGCATATTCACACACCTCACAGATAGAACACAGAAGAAGAGCAACAGCTATGCTCGAACTGGGATTCGAACCCGGGACGCCCAGATAACGGGGAAGACGCGGTACCCCTATGCCAGGACGGCGGCTCAATTGTATTTGAAAATTTGAAATATTTTATAAGAGTTTCAAGTTTGTATTTTGAAATATGTAGCTAAAAATTTAGAATTAATAGCAGTGGAAATTCGAAACTATAAACCTTGCTTTGTAGAATTAATTAAAAAAAATTAATAACGGCATTTCTAAGCTATTTTTTTAGATTGTACCAATTTAGCAGGAAATTATGATATAAAGGCAATGCTATTTTCCTTTATTTTCTTTTTCCATCCTTGGAATAAATGCTATTTCTTCTTCTTGTAATTGTATTAACATTTTAAAATTTATGAGCAATAAATATTTGAAATCATAGATAGAACAAACATATAACAACTTTAAGGATATTTCGGTTTTCGGTTTATTTTTTTAATTAAATTCTGATTTGACTGTTATTTGTTTTTGCTAAACTTTATTGAATTGACTGAAACGTCAGTAATGTATTTAAATATTATTACCTCAAGACACTGACCACATTTTTGTTTTGAAATAGAGCTATAAATGAATTTGAAAGCATTAATTGTCAGAAAAAATACATTCAAAGAAGAGTTAATAGTAGAAATTGTTTAGCCGTTCGCTCGAATCTCTGAATGGATGATAACTTGAAAATAATAAATGAATGTATACAAAAATAAATATGAAATATTATGATTGAATAACCTGAAAAAGGAAAAAGTTTTCATTAAACCAAAATGTTTTTTTAAAGAAATATTTTTTTTAACTCACAAACACACACAAAATAAAAATATTGTAACTATTACAAAAATTTTATTTTCAGATCTAGATGGACTTCCAAGTTTCAGTCTTCCTTAAATCTTATATAAGTCTGCATTTTGGTTTATAAGCGCAAAAACTTAAAACATAACACACTATTGGAATGGAATATAATAAATGGTGTTATCTCCAAATTTATAGATTTCTATCGAATTTGAGACAAAATTCAGGAACGGAAAATCTATCTTATGTTATCACAATACTCCAAAACCCATGAATGTAAACAGATGAAAATAATAATACGGCGTTATCATTATAATTTAAATCTTTTTAAAATGTCGAACCCAATATATTAAGAGATTTATCATTTGCGTTATGAATATTTGCAATATGTGATCGCGAAACGTCTAAAACACAATGATGCTTAGAAAAATAAAATTTATTTTATTGTTTTATCACACATTGAAATTTAGTTGACAAAAGTATTGAGGTTTTGAATCAAAATTTAATACAAAAGATAATCAAATTCTGAAGCTAATAAATGAAAAGTAATTCTCTAATAATAAATTTCCTTCTCCGTTTTATTCAGTGTGTTAATATACTAGAAAGAATTAGTTCAAAATACACCCGCTGAATTTTAATAAAGCATTTCAAACAAAGAGGCTTAAGTGGTGAATCATTTGAAAGATAATACGATCCTGTTAAACGATTTTTGACAATCAATGATAGTGAAATAATTTTGTTTTTAAATTATCATATTTGAAGTTGATGATATTTTTAGATAAATTATGGTTTGCTCTAAAACAGTATTTCAATTAATTAATAAACAGTACTACAATAAATTAATTTGCACATGATGACTTCAGATATCTCTGCTAATAATAAAGATATGTGTATATTTCCTTTTTAAAGGCCAGACTGTTTGACCTGTAGCCCTAAAACTGGTACATCCTACATATTGAAAAGTGGACAGATAAAACAAGGAGCAGTATTTTTAAGTTTTATTAATTAAAAATTTAGTTGAGTTTTGGAATGACCTCCACGATAAATTTCGAAACTTTTGTTGCAGAAAAATAAATTTTATACCGTTTTAAAATTTAAAGATTTGCATTTTTAAAGATACCAAGTAAATATGGGGAAGATTTTTCTGAATTTTACCATTTTTTAATGTATAATTTCCAATAAATAGATAGCATTTATTCTTTTAAGTTCAAACTGTTTCCATTGTTTCGGGAACTATTTCACACCTTTATTTTCTTCTATTGTTAAAGATAAAAAGAAAGATTATGTTTTATTGTAAAAAAGTGAAGCTGTTACATCGCGAAATCTAGATGAATTTGTCATTTTAGTTTTTAATGACGGCATGATGTTATGGGACTTGTCTGTATCAGAAATGTTCATGCATTTAATACATACAAGTAGCACAATTAAAATAGCGCAGCTTTAATATTTAACATTTTGGCGGAAGATGATGTTATACCTTAATGAATAACATCTGAATTTATCTAAAAGAATTCTGAATTTATCTAAATTTATCTAAAAGTTTCTGAATTTATCTAAAAGTAGTATTTCTGAATTTATTTTTCTGAATTATCTAAAAGTAGTATTTTATAAGCAAACCAGAGGTCTATTAATTTTAAAAGTAAAAAAATTGATTTGGAAAGTAGAAGCTTTATAATGCACATGGATTTGTTGCTTGAAGTAAATCATATATTACTTATTTGATAATATCTGAATATACCTTTTAACTATAGCTTTGTATTTTATTTCAGTTCAGTTGTTTGAATGTAGTTTTATACATCTTATCGTATGATTCTATGAATACACTATTCTAAATAGTAAGATTCAGTTTAAAACCTAAGAGTAATTTAAATAAAATTTAACCGCAGAACACAAATATTAAAGTGATACTACAAAAATCTTACTCAAAAAAATTTTTCAAGTTTTCACGGAAATTGAAAGCTTTGAAAACAAACACAAACTGAAAGCTTCATTCTAAGTGTGTCTTATTTATATTTTTCACTGATGTTTTATTTTTTTATTTTTTCTATCGAAGGAACACAATTTCTCCAGATTTTAACAAGGTGTACTTTTTCAGTCCAATTGTTGTGAAAATGTAGGTTTTTCCAAAATATCTAAAGCCCTTTTTCTCTATTTTTTTTTAAAGATGAAAGTCGAAGCAATTTAATCGACTCTTCGTAAAAATCCCTTTACTTGAATTTCGGTGTCGTTGAGTTTCTTGTCTGAATCAAATTCAAAAGATATTTAACCACGATGCATACAAAAGAATATTTTAAAAACCTTTTTTCCCTTGAATAATCAGTTTAAAACAACTGATGCAAAAAAGTCCTGCATGCTTTTAGAATTCAGAGTAAGTTCGGAACTTTATTGTCTTATAAAGTGCAAAAAATTCTTTTATATGCTCTTAAAGTACAAAAAAATGACTTTGCTTTTCTAAGTCAATTATGATTTTTAAAATTCAGATGTCCTTTTAAAACAAATAATAGTAGCTTTACAAAATTAAAACTTTTCAGGTTTTAAAGATTTTTTTTCAAAATTTTTATTTTAAATATGCATTATATTGAAAAAAATTCTTTTTATCATCACAGTGCTGTTTTTGAGTTCAGCACATAAAAAAATTTTATTATTCGTAAAAAAAACTATTAAAATTTAGCTTTTATGATCTATATAGTACTTTCAATAGACTATCTATTTTATATTATTTATTATAAAGATTATATTATTTATTATTCTTATTTCCCTTATATACATAAGGAACATCAAATACATCGGCATCGATAGTTTCCTAAACCATTATATATATATTTCTGAGACGAACTTTTCGACGATTCTATGTCATTAAGGGGAGAGACGTGGAAGGAGGAGCGCATTTCGGGAATTCTTCGTCATTCTTTGATCTTGACTTTCGCCCTATTCGATTCTTTTTTGTTCATTTGTTTTCACTTGTATGTGAGTATCGTGTTGTTTCTGACCGTATTTTTTTAATTCAGTCTGAAAGTATTCCGAGTTTATTTTATTGTTAAACGTAAACATTCCCTCCTTTCATCTTTTTCTCAACCCCATTTTGATGAATTAACCCGTCCTAATGTATACGCAAAAGAGTGGAGGGTTTTAGAATCCGCTGTCATATATATATATATATATATATATATATATATATATATATATATATATATATATATAAAATACTTAGAATTTCAAAAATTGTTTTTAAATGAACGGAAATAATTATATTTATTGTAGTTGTCTGAGACACAAAATTCCCTGCGGCAATAAATTTTCTTTTCTTTTATTGCGTTTTGATCTCTAATTCTATCAATTAAACCTAATAAAATATTTTTGTTATTCTAATATTTTAAGCAAAAAAATTTCATTTTCATAGAACTAAATCGGATTGTTATGAAAAAAAAAAAATGTTGCTTTATATCTATTGCTTGCTTTCCACGAATTAACAAGTAAACAAGGTCCCGTGAGATATTTCTCATTCTAAAAATTAATAATAAAAAATGCATAAAAGTGAATTAAAATGCACTTAATTACAAATGACTGAAATAACCCAATTTTTGTTTTATCATAATTTATCACCGTATCCATAAAATATGTTTTGAAGATCCTAATATTTATTTATCTACTACGAAGCAATTGCAAATGATGATTGGTGTAATCTTTAAACGACGCAGCAACTGTCCATTCTTCTTTGCTGGCATAATCATCTTAACCAGTACATTATTGAATAATTGGAACATTTATAATCAAAAATCAAGCAGGGCTATGGGCCACCTCACTTCATTTGCCCTACACATTAACTACTTTTAGAATGCTGCCCAAATAATTAATTCGTCAGAGTGGATTAATATATTGGTCTCCAATATCACCTGACATAATTCCACTTGATTTCTTTATTATTTTTTTGAGTTTTGAGAAGGGCATTGTTTATTTAACATTCACTTCTGATATCACCGTTTTAAAGGGATGAATACGACTAACAACTTTACTTTTACACTGCAAATGCTATAAAAATAACGAGAGAAATCGGATATATTATAGAAATTTCAGTTTCCAAAGAAGATTTGATGAGTATTTTTTTTTCTTTTTTAGTTCTGACAGGGGCATTGTTTATCTAATATTTATTTCTGATATCTTCGCTTTAGAGGGGTGAATATAATTCATTTTAACACTGCAAATGTTATAACCCTACAATTGTATTACATAAATGCTTTTAGACTGCAAATGTTATTGAGGGAAATTGTGCAGATAATGGAAATTGTAATTTCCATTGACATAGACATTGTAAATAATTTCTTTGGTGCAAAGATAAGAAAGCAGGATATACACTCGTATGAGGACTGAATAGTGATGGAGACACCAACGCGAAAACTGAACTGCACATAAAGAAGGAATTATATAAAAGTGCTCTACCATGAATTAATTCAATGGATTAATTCAGGGAAATGAATGAACTGTATTAATGAAATTCCTTACTTCATTAATGAATTTCCATTAATGAAGTAATGGAAATCTTGTTTTATTTGGTCTAATAAAACATCGCTATTGTGTTTTTTGTATACCTTTACGACTCATCTATTGTGATTTGATGAAATTTATTTCTTTATTTCATTTATTAATATTATTTTATATTTCATTTTTTTTTTGCATTTGAAGTGGATTTAATATGATTTCTGGATTAATTAATTTGTTGATTTATATGTTCATTACTCATTACGATGAAGATTATTAGGATTGAGAAAATTTCAATATGGTTGAAGCTTTGCATCTTATCATTGCTGAAATGATATTAATTTTCCTTTTATCTTAAAAACTATAGCCGATTTTACAAAAGCATTGTTAGATACGGAATAAGCACGAGGAAATTACTTTAAAATGTACGTACACACTAGAAGATTTTTTTAAAAATTTTAACTTTAAAAATCCAGTTTTTTCACAGAAGGTCATTAATATATGTTTAAACTCATTTCATTGAGAAAAAAAACCATATTACACTAATTATTAATTAATTAAATAATATTTAATGAGATAATTAGCATATATTTTTTAAAATGATATCTTAAATTCTACTTTGTACAGACACACAATTCTAGATGGAATTTATGCCTAATATTAGTCTTCATGTTGTCTGCCTCAATCAAGTTATAAAAATATATAGTTTTTTTTAACAATTTTTTCATCAACGATGAATAGAAAAAGCGAGATTTTTTCTGTCATTTTAACTTTTAAATAGCTATTAAAAATTTATTTCTATAAATATATTTTTGATTGAGGCACAAGATATCCGCTATTTCATACAGATTATTTTGATTTATAAATAATTGTATTTAGTTAATTTCTTGTTGTGTTATGATTGTTTGAATGAAGCAACATAGTGGAAAAATATCGTTCTTCATAAAATGAGTTTTAAAAAGACCGTAACGAGAGTTTTTAATCAAAGCACCTCAAGAAAAATAATTATAACTCGTGAAATATTTCGAATATTAGCAACATCTTGGTATCGTTTGAAAGCTAAAGGTTCAGAAAACTTTATTAAACAATAAAAAAAATATTCGATATTTCGAACGATTTTCGAAGTTTCAAGTGTGTACATACACCTTAAGAAGTTTATAGTATAATTGGAAAATCATAAAATCAGTATTGAGAAGTGTAATTAAACAACAGAAACAACGATCTGACATTAGAATTAACAAAGACTTATGTCTTCCCAAATTTTCTCATCCAACAAGAACATGATAAAGTTAGAGAATAAATGTTCCGAATAAAAGAGCTAATGCACTACAAAGAAGAGGAGGAAACAATATGAAAGTGCTTTCCATCACCCACAAAGAGAAATTAAGGCCAGTCTGGGACACTACCTCTAAATAATGTTCTCTATCTCTGCGATTAACTGTGACTTCAACTGCGAGAGAGTCGGAACTGACACAATTCACCGAAGTGATTTTAGAGCCGGCGTGACTCGAACAGTTATTTAGTTGGGGATCACGTGCGATGTTAAATTTGAGCTTACCATGCAGGTGTAATTTGGATTCAGTGAAGGGAGAAAGAAGTTGGTGGGATGGAGTGAATGGTCGGTTGGGAAGAAATTTGGGAATAAATTAAGTGATGGAGAGAGGCAGCGGAAGTCTCTCTGCAAAAGGCGAATTGTAAAGAGGAAAAGTTTTAAAGTTTAATCTCAGTTATCTCTGAGCTTAAAATAAAAGTTTAGCACCTTATATAAGACAATGAATTATTTTTTTTTTGTGTGGGGTGGGGGATGGAAGAGTAAATAAAATGAATTGATCAGAGTTAATTTGAAGTAGATTCAAAATTTTAAATCATAAGTATTTTATATTTAGTGCAGGACAAACCTTTTTTAAAGGACATGCATTAAAAACAGAGCTATCAACATTGACATAAATAAATTCAGAAAGGAAATGCGAACATTGGTAAAATTTTATTCCTAAATTCCAATTCATATTGAAATCAATTAAAAATTAAGTAAAATTTTGACGTTATTTTGTGATAATATCTAAAAATGCTGGATGCATAAATGATTTTTACATAGTTAAAATTCAGAAAACTTCCATTTAAATGAAAGCAAAACTACTATTTTCTAAATTTTGAAGCTTTTATATATAAAAAGAAACTTCATTGCATGATTTACAGATCTCATAGCTGCAACGGAATTCAAACCGTTTTCATTATTTCATAAAATATTTAATTCTGTGATTTTCTTCAAATTTTCTTTAATTTTGTTTAAATTTAAGGAAGAAAAATTCTGTTAAACATTTAAATAGTTTACTTCAGGAAAATGAAATTAAAATTATATTGCGGCAAAAAGCCTTCATTTTATTCGGGACAGATTGCCCAGACACTAAAATTTTTTATGTCTTTATGATGTCATGAGATCTGACTTCAGTAGGAAAAATCTTATTTAGTTGAAAGAAAATAATGAACATCAAGTTATTCATTAGGGATTCATTTAAATTAGACGTAACTAATATTCTTGACAAAACTGTCACGAAAGACGGCAAATTATAAAATAAAAACTCAACATTAGGTAAGTCACGATGAATAATTCGATTTGCTCAGAAAAAAGAAGACCAAATGAAGTAACAGAAGTAGATATCACTTTCATGGTTTAGGTAGTTACAGCTTAAAGCGTATCTTAATTTTTATAAAGTTAAACTATCTATTGATTAAATAATTGCTTATAGTTCTTACTGAATAGAAACTTATTTATTTAAAAAAATAACAGAAAAATTATAAAATTTGCAGTAATTACAAAAATTATCGTAAATTTTTCAAATAAAACAAAAAAAAAAACAAATTGATAAAATTTGAAACTTTTCTTTTTGATGCCGTTAACTAACATCCTTATTGATTTTATCTGTGAAAACATTGATGAAAAAAAGTGAACTTGATTCAGCCATTCCAGAATGTTTCGAACATATGTTCCAGTGATATTTTAGATTCTACCTTCTAATTTATTTAAATTTCTTGGATCGGTTTATTATGGGTGAATAACTTTCATTTAAGGAACATAATCTAGAACGGTAGTTAAAATTGTCAGAAATATAATATCAAATGTGTAATGTCAAAAGAATACATGCATATGTAGGTTAAATCTGTTGATTGTCCAGTTAAGTCATAGTGGTTATCATAATTATTTTCATGGTTATTCAATTGACCAATTGTTCATTTTATTAGTTTTTTTCTTTCTTTTTTCTTTTGAATGCTTCTATTTCAAATTCATGAGCTTCTTTCTTATAAAAAGGAAATGGAAAAAATCTATTCCTGGTTATAATTTTTAAATAAAGAAAAAAAAACACCTTGCTTGTGTGTTTTACTCAACTAAAATGAAAATTATATTAATAATCACGTACTTGATGCCAGGTACTAAATAATTATAAATCAAAATATTTTCTTTTCTTAATGTATTTAATTTCTAAGACTCAAAGTAATCTCAGCAGCATAGTGATTTAAATACTATAATAATAAAAGAAACTTGACAAACAGAGATTTTCATTGTATTCATTCAATGCAGTACGACGATATTGTTGAATTAAACAAAAGGTCTGGTATCACTATGTTCACTTTATGCCCCCTAAAGAAATAGTATGCATCATAATTCGAAGGAAGAAAATGAAAGTGTATTTTGGACAAAAAATTTTAAATTAATAAAAATAAAAATTTGAGATAAAAATAAAATTTTGGAAACAAGATCATATATCAGAATACATTTATTCAAGGATTTGCGTTTTTAGTTATTGTATTTACTTATCTGTGAAAATAGTGACTGATAAAAAATCAATCCTTTGAAAATTTTATTTCAAAATTTAATAAAAACCAATATTTACATACTAAAACTGTATACCAGATTTTATCCATATAGCAACTCGGACAGAGAAACAGACAGACTTCCTATAAATACAACAGATTTCATTCAAAGTCTAACTTTGGTGTAAAGACTATACATTCAATTTGATTTGTCTAACACCAAAAGTCTTTAAGTTATTGTACTTTCAGACGGACAAACATAATTCTAAAATTGTGTTTATGCAATACAAGGAGATTTGAAACGTAGTTTCATCACAATTTCAAATTCGATTTTTTTTATGATTATAATACTTTCTTTCTGTATACTAGAAAATAAAAATGAATTTTTTTCTTGCATGCTCTATAATAGAGGGAAGCCGAATGAAAAGTTAGAATGGTGGGTGGGACAACTTATTTATATGCCTGAAAACTTCTAACTAACAAATTCTATCAAAACAATTTCGTTTCGAGTCCCGGTTGGGGCATGGTTTTCTTCTTCTATGTTCTATCTGTAAGGTGTGTGAATGTACCCCCTTGTAAAAAGGGGTTGTGCAAGCGAATGTGACGCATGAAGTAGCTAAGGCGTACTCTTGATCCTAGGAGGCGCTACTGAAAAAACAGGAGACGCTCACTCGGCTTAAATCGCTGACAGATAACCGTCAGCGGGCTTATAAAGTGCCATAAATCACAACAAAAACACAAAAATTTAGTTTTCCAAAGCATAAAAATATCTATTGTATTTCATTTCTAAAACAAAGAAATAAAGGCCACTTAATATTTATTCTATTCCTGATATTCTTTTTTTTTTTTTAGATTTACATACTGATATTATCAGTTTAAGTTTCAATCATAGGAACTCTATACCTGCAAACTTAAGAAGTTAATCATTTAAATGAAACATCATTTGTAAAGCTTGAATATTTTAAGGGGAAAAATAACTTTCAACTTAGAACATTGCAGTTTCTTGCATATTATTATAAAATTTTAAAAAAATGTTTGCATGCATATAGAATGTTTATAAAAATCTGCCCATATATAGAAATTGAAAGTCGAATAAGCAAATGAAATTGAGCAAAAACAATGAATGTATTATAATGCTATAAGGGAACTTATCAATATGAAATATTTATGTATATCACTGTACACCTACTCATCACAAAATTCCCCAAAATTCTTGAGATTCTGCTTCTAATTCCAAATTTAGAAATCAACAATAAATGCGAGTTATTATATATCCATTTTCCCTTCATAGTTTTAAATCCTTTCATAACTTTTTCACAATTAGTAGTTAGTAAAAATTATTACAAAAAAAAATTAAACGATTTTACAACGTAGTTGATATAAAGCTGAAAAGAAAGAAATTAATAATTTCAAACAAAATAACAATGCAATGGAAATCCTATAGTGGAGATTACGGAGAGAAATCCAACAAAATCAATAACAGACAACGGCGCTTCATTGGACATAGAAAAATGAAACACAAATAACAAAACACAGCAGAAATGAATACAAAGACACTACTTGCAGAAATCAATGGAACATGCATAAGTAGCAAATAATAACATTCAGAAAGCAATTAGAGAGCTCGCTTCGTTAGAAACTAGATTCGAAGATTCTAGAAAGATCTGCGAATTTTCTCTCCTAATCAAGATATCGTCGTGATTCTTGAATTTTCTAGAACCTTCATTTTTGTCATCAATATCCTACAATGTCCGGGATCACTGACCATACATCTATTAAAATATCTGTATAACTAGCTCCCTTACCATGAGATTGCTTAACAAGGAATATTATAGATTTCTAACAATAATGAATATACTGATCAAAGTGTATTTTAATAATTGAACACAACGATTCTGTTTATATCGAACTAAAAAATCTACAATCGAATCATCAGCTGTGATTTAAATTTATTGCGTTAACCAGAATTAAAATGAAAACTAAATACACATTTCAAAACTTTCCTTTGAAAATATGCAAATTATTTAAAAATCTTAAAAACAAACAAATATCTAATCTACGTATTCAGTAAATTAATGATGGTAATTAGCAATTCGTATTATCTCTTTTCTCATCTTGAAAAAAAATTATTATTATGAACTAGGATTTCATAGAAACGGATTTTTTAATGAATCTAATTACGTATGTGCAGCTATTTTTATACTCAGATTAACCTTTTCCGTAATGACACTAAGTCCGGGCATTTTCCTGACAGTCTAAAGTAAACAAAAATGCATAATAATGATGAAGCTCATACAAAATGCTCTCATCTAGAAAGATTAGTATTTTAATCTTAGAGGATTAAGTTTCTTTTTTTAAGCTCTTATTTAGCTTTCAAATTTTAATTAATGTAGAATTCTACTGATTCTTTAATAAGATTTTCAGTGACTGCGTAGGTATGCCGTTACTTATAAAGTAGTAGCATATATAGAAATATTTTAAATGAAAAGTACTAACATCTTCTAGAACAAAATGGAAAAAAAATATTTTTTTTGCATAAAAAATTCTCTAAATTAATCCTTTAATTTAATTAGCATTCTTTAATTATATGCATTATATTCCTCAAAGATGTAACACTTGCGTTAAATTAATACTTATTTATAATGATTATAGATAAATAAATTTTTGCCCTATTGAAATAAATAATAACAATGAAGTGAGGAAGTTGTTATAAACCAAAAGGAAAAAAAAAATCAATTCAAGAGCTTGCAAAAGTTTACACCGAATTTGACATTTTAACGAACTAATTTTTTGTCAATATTTAATGAACAAATTTTTCACCAATTTTTCAGTATTTAGGATAATACTATTAAGAATTTAATTAAGTAAAGAAAAATAAATTTTTTATCATTTTAAATAAAGATATACTACCATTTTTTATTTTAAAATTATTTAAACAAACTCATTAGAAATTCAGAGCACTCTATTTTTGCTAAATTAAGTAATTTATTTTCTTTGTGGTTGTAAAATAATAGAATGAAAGTTAATTCCCTTTAATCAGATTTTGATTTACATTTTTAAATTAATTTTGTTTACTATAGCTGGGTTCGCTTTTTTAAATATTTATTATAATTATACTGAATTCATTTGATATCATTTTATGTAATTGGTTGGATATATAAATGTTATATAGTACATTTTATATTTTTTCTGACATATTTTATTCTTATTTTACATTTAAAGTACGTGTTTATATTTATAACCTAAAATTATCATGTCACAAAGGATTTCTCGTATATTAATAAAAAATAAACCAATTAAAATGCATAAATATGAGCCATTTTATTGAACATCTAGCATTGAAAGAAATTTATCGCGTATGAATATCGAAATCAAACAAAACTCAGTTGATAAAAAAGCTCCTCTGATAAATAAATTCAATCATATAAAATTTCCATCTTTTCAAAACTTTCAAACTTTCATATATTCAATCATATAAAACTTTCATGTTTTAAAAAGCAATTTCTACCAATTTTATCAATTAAAAGCATTTATAACAATAAATTATTTTTTTAATTAATATTTATATTAAGCAGTTGTATCAATTAAATGAGGATTCTTTCATTAAAAAAAGAAATTTAACTCATATACATAAATTCAAAAATATTTATCACGATTTTCTTCAAATAATAATACTTTCGAATTCGGAAATCAAAACTATAATATTCATAAATAATTATTTAATGAAGCAACATGCGAAAAACTTGAAAAATGTCAGTTATTAATGTTTATAGTTAAATAATTAATACTTTGCTTACTTAAATTTAATTGCTTTATTGAATTAAATGTAGAAAGCACTGAATGATCGATTAGTTGGATTTAAATAATGTGTTGCTTATGAAGTAGCGCAATACATATATTCAATTACATTTTAACATTTCTAAGTGTACAGTTGATTGGATCCCACATTTTGGATATTAAAAATCGTTTCACCTAATATTTAAAAAAGAATTCTTATGCCAATATTTTGTATTTTTCATATGCGGCCAATTACGCCTTTCGAAAAATTTCTACCGTCTGCTTAATAGATTGGGAATTGCTTCAATTCATGAATTAAATATAAATTTCCACACAAAAAATTTAGCAGATAAAAACTGACAAGTTTTGTAACAAATTTAGGGGAAAAAAGAATGAAATGTTACAGAACAAAATATAAATAATCATATCAAAGAAGACAAACTACAAACTTAGTGAAACAACACGAAAGATATGATTTCGTAAAATTTCATCTCTTCAAAACTCTGAAAGTGCATAAATTTCATATACTCCATCAAATATTCAGCATCCATCATCACTTTCAAGTATAAGTTTTCAAAAACTTCCCGAGAGCCAAGTATATTGCGACAATGATTAATAGCTCTTCTTTCTAAAATGCTTTTTTCATCTAAAAATAGGATGGGAACATAAATTCTTTCTAACACGTGCTCGGAATGCAAGAGTTTACGTTATGAATACAGTTTGAAGTCTTTATTTGAAACAGTGCTAATTTAAAATGAATTATAACGATACAAGAATTCTTTCTTTAACACATCATTCATAAATTATTTTAATAGACAGTTTAGGAAATTACTAGGCACTTCATTAGTACTAATTAATTAGAAATAATTTCATTAAAATAATTCATACAAAAATCATAACAATGATTTCTACGAAATTCAAACTTTAGAATGTAAGAATACTGGTTAATTACTGCTTAACCCTTATGTTCATTTTGCATAGTATACCATACATACAACTTTATACTACCACCGTAAAATAATTTTTAACTTAGTTTTATTAAACACGTGACATTTCTAGACGTTTATTTATACTTCAAAAATAAAAATAGTAGTTTATCTGTCAGGATTTTAAATCAGTTGCGAAAAATAACCGTCAAGATGCGCCGCTCAGGTTTATCTAAGGTAAGTTTTATTTTATTTTTATGTTTTTACCCCTAAATATGTATGTTTATAATAAAATACACATGCCTAAATGTTTGTTCTTACACATTTTTATATAGACATACCTGTATACATTTTTTTTTTTTTTTTTTTTGCTTTTCTTCAAAAATGCAATCTTGCCATGGTAAGGGTTAATTATATGAAACAAAAGTTTTACAATAAAAAGTGTTTTCTTTTTGGAGGGGGGGGGTATTTCTTATTATTCTGACATTGTTCAAAAAGGAAGCGATTAAACTTGCATTTTAATTATACGCTTCTTAGTTGGAAATATATATATATATATATATATATATATATATATATAAAAAAATCTAATTTAAATTTAATTAATTTTCTAACTTTTAATTTAATTCAGCACATATTAACTTCATTCTAAAATATTATCTTATTTCTTGATACCATTCCACTTTTCTATTTAATTAATTCAACACGAGTTTTAAAATTGCTGAATCGGCTAAAAGCCGACAAGCTCCGACACTCCGAGTGAAGGGATAGAAACTACCCAGCCAAGCACATTCTTTTTAAAAGATCCCTGTATTTCCCTTGTCTAAATCGGCGAGTGTAAAGAAATCCCATTCAAAATTTCATTGCATATAAGCATTGCGAAAATTATTTTCCCTCCTTTTTACCTTCTTCTGCTTTTGTGCCGCACTGTGAACGGACGCACCTTGTCCGCGCCTCTTGCAAATAAATCATGCCTTCCGGGAGAGAATAAAACGAAGTTAAAAATTCAATCTTCTTCTCTGTCTTCGGCCACGACTCTGCTTCAAAAATTATGCATACATATATACTTTCTTTGTACGATTATAGATAAAATATTGTAATCGACAATAAATTCGATTGCAAGATTGTGACGAAATGCCCCATTTTAGACCTCACTGAACTCGAAAGATGCAATTTTTTGACATTTTGTCTGATGGTGGACATTATAACTCAAAACTTCTTCGAGTTACAGAGAGGAATTTTATCATACGACCTTTGTACCAAATTTGGAGATTTCTATGAGATTTTGAACGAAATTTATTCAGAGAAGTCTATCTGTCCGGCAATCCGAATATAAGTTAACACGGAAAAATCCGAACGGAAAAAATTTGATATACAAATCCGACATAAAAAAAGGTAGGTACTTACCAAATTTGCAATCAAATTCGTTGAAGACCTGGCCATCTGTTGATTTATATAACTTTAAAACGCAATTATTTAAATACATGAAATTTGAATGTGTTTTGTAACTACAATTATAGTTCTTTGTAAAATTTCATTTTCAATTAATTGAAATTTGGCACAGATATGCTTTAAAGCTAGTAAATGTGCACCTCGACAGTTTTTAAATATTATTTAAATAAAAAAGTTAGGAAGAATTCGACATTTTTCTACGTTAGCTATCAAAACTACAAATGCACGGAACAAATCTCTATATTATTTAAAAATTTATTTTTATTGACAATTATTTAAAGTAAAGTAAGTATTTAAAGTAAAGTAAGTGCCGAGTAAAATTCCTCTTGAACTTTGACAACATTAAAAAAATATATTTGGTGTAATTCCATCAATAGATTTCATTGCTGCAATCAAATTCAAAGCCTTTTCATCTTTTCTCAAACATTTAAACATGTTATTTTTTTACATAATAAGGACAGGGAAAATTTTCTGCCAATTAATTCTGCAACTTACATGCAGAATTAAAAAGTGTAATTTACATTACAATATAAGGAAACGTGCAATTTGAAACAGATAGTTACTTTCTTAATTTTTAATGATATTGTGAAGTCATGGGATTCGACTCCAATAAGAAGGTTCATAAAGAATAAACAGAATAAATGTAAAGTTATAACAGTTTTACGATTCAATATCTGCCACAATTAGATGCTAAAAATATTTTTTTAAGAAAATCAATACCATCGAATTATTGATAATAGATTTAATTCAAATTAAATACATCCAATATTCCAATTGGTTGAAAAAAGTGCAATTAGTTAACTAAACAAGCGAATTAAAACTTACGTAATGAAAGCTAAATCTGCTGTTTTCAATCTACTAGATAGTCCAAAATCCAGACATTTTAGTCAGAGGTCATTCATTTCGCCGTATTAAAAGAGTCACTGAAAACATTAGATAACTAAACTCCATCTTCTAAAAGGCCCCAATGATCATTTCAGAGTGTTTCATCAATATATTAACAAGGAAAGATACTTTCGGAAAATGAAATTCCAACCTAACCAGATCACAACGTTCTTCTCTGACGCCAGTCAATGTTAAGAATGACTCAGATTCCGGAGTTCATCTGTTCCGGCGATGATGAGGTGACTGAAGTAAACCTTTGAGGTCGCGAAACTCATCGCTCAGCAAATTCGACACTCAAGCACTTCATCCACGACATACGTGCTTAACGAGTGGTTTCCGTAGATACGGTTACTCAGCTTCTGCGGTTGCAGTTAACTCGGTCGCATTTCACTCGGAATGATGAGAATATATCCACCTGTTAACCTTAGAGGGAAATTATGCAAATCTAAGGCAGCATTACTCGCAGTGCAATGTACAGATGAACAGGCGTCTGTCTGATCAAGGCAAAGCATTTCCAGGACAGCTGGGGTGAATGATAGCAATTTTCTGAAAACTGGTTGAATTTCCAAAAGAGATATTTGTTTAATAATTCTAATATATATTATGTAGTTATCTAAATTTGAAGATACAATTTTAATCTCAAACTTACTTCTGTATTTCAGTGAGGTATTCAGAGACTTAATGATGAAATATGTATGGAATTAAATATTAACATCTCGCAGTAAAAGAATTAGAGTTCAGCAGCGGAATTTTACATCATCTCAATCCAGAAGCCCAGCTAATTTGTTTGGCAAGAAACTTGGATTTCTCAAGTTAAAGTTTTTTATGACATCACAGCGATAATTTTTGAATATTTTTATTTTTTTTGCTTTTTTTAAAGAAAAAAAATGAAAAAATATTTTAAAACAATTTCATCTTTTTAATATCCATTAACATTCACCAAAAAAAACTGTGAATGAAATGAAAGAGACAGATGAAATAAATAGAAATTTAAAAATATATCTTGTTGTTTATATAAAGATCTTATAATTTTAAACGAACAATTCTTTTACATATATATGTTACCGTCAATATGAATATTCGGCTTCAATTAATACTAACCAGTCATTATTAAAACTAATGGTTCCTTAATAATAATAACGAAGCCCCTTAATATTAATAATGATCGGTCGGTCAGTATTTGTAATAACCAATTATTGATATTGACCATAACATAATATATTGTTACGAATCTGTGATGCTGCTTCCCAGCATAGCCGGTTCCATAGGAGGTCCCAGAAATTGGCGATCTTTTGGCGCCAAAATAGATTATACCCGAAACATGGAGAATTTTCCCGATCCGTCCAGTAGGAACCGAGTTACGCCTCGAACGTTCCTGATTGGTTGAGAGGCTTCTAGCCCCGCCTCCTGAGACCTATAAAACGAGCTGCAGCTGCCGGAGAGAGTGGTCGTGAATTGAGAGTTGCGAACCAGTGGAGTCGAAGAGTAGTCGTCGTGGTGAACCAGATCGGAGTCGTGGTCGTGAACCAGAGAGTAGTCGAACGCGACCGTGAAGAAATGGTCTTCCAGGGATAAACGGAGCAGCGACGGAGTCTAGCTAGTGCTGAACTAAGCTGTGGGCTACTGTTTGCAGTAGAGAGTCTTGTTATATGCTGCTGTGTATGCTGTTGCTGCACGTCTCGGCTGAAGATAATCGTCTTCTGTGCTGTATATAGTTGTCGTCTTTGTGCTGTCCTGTGTGTCTTCGTGTAAATAAACGTCGTTGTTTTATTTTCTACTGCCCCCTGGGGATTGAGCGTTCTTCACACCATATAATCCCCACTATCCAAACGGACCCCGGAAATTCCGTAACAATATAAATTTGTTTGGTGTGTCTCAGAAATGGCTTTAACGATTTGGGCCAAATTTTATATTTAGACAAGATTTTGCTTTTTAAGTTTATCTATGTGGGACTTTCTTCAAAAAAGGATATTTTACATAGAAAAAGACATTTTTTACAACTAACTATTAGAATAAGCATATTCAACTTCCGCTGCGAAGTGTGGGCAATGCAGTATAGTGGTCAGAACAACATGAATGGAACGTGTGTTTCGGGTCCTCGGCTAGAGTCATGCTTTTTGCTTTATTTTTTTATTCATGAATTTATATTTAATATTTTTGCTTTTGAGTTCATATATGTATAAGTTTCTTTTCGGAAAAAACTCGATTTTACACAAGACAACCTTTATAACTAACTATTAGAGACTTTTCCAAGTTCATGCTGACAATGTCATATAGTGATATCTCGTACCCAATTTCACCATGGAAAAACTGAGTGCAAGTTCAAAAATATAAGTAGTGATACACGAACTAATAATAATACTAATCACTACTAAATATAAGCAGTGATACACAATTGCTTCGAATAACACGTTACAAGAACTAATAATAATACTAATCATTACTAAATATAAGTAGTGGTACACGATTGCTTCGAATAACATGTTACACGAACTAATAATAATACTAATCACTACTAAATATAAGTAGTGGTACACGATTGCTTCGAATAACATGTTACACGAACTAATAATAATACTAATCACAACTAAATATAAGTAGTGGTACACGATTGCGTCGAATAACATGTTACATTATGTGTATTCATAATTTTTTTTTATTTAAATGACCAGTTCATATGTAGGTAAGATTGAAAAAATATTCAGATGTAATCAGTATGTGATTCGTATCTAAATATTTTCTCCTATAAAACATGACTTTACAAAAAAAAAAAAAAAAAAAAAAAAACTTATAGAATCGGATGAAAATGAACTTTAAAGAGATTATATATTAAACTTAACAAAAAGAAAAAAAAAGAAAGACATTTTGGCAAATATTTTGCAGTTCTTCTTGTATTTTGATTATATACTGTGAAATTCCTTAAACCTCAGTAAAAAACATGACGACATTAAAGATAAAAGATTTGTTAGGGTAATATGGACTATCACATATGTGGTTGTGAAACAATCTAATATTTTCATACTTGTGAAAAACTCATACGATTTCCTGAGATGATTGCTAACTTAAATTATCCAATGTAACCTGAGAATTTCCAAAGAAAAAAACTAAAACGAATGTATATTCAGTATACTATCGGATTATATTGTGAATGCACTTTATAACAGAAAAATATAGAAAACTGAAAATCTATTTATTAATTTCAAAAGAAATAAAAATATTCTATTGTTTTTAGTCTGAGGAATTGTTGATTGACAATGAAAGCATTCTGAAAATTCTTTGAAATACGCAGTCATAGCAAATGAGCTAGAATTATTCAGCTTATAAATATGTATGTCAAGGTTGCTTTTGAATTTGTAAAGAACCAATAGAATACCAGAAACGGAAAAGACGCATTGTCCTATTTGTAGAATAGTATCAAGAAGCAAACATGAATAAAATTCATCAGAAGCAAACATGAATACAAAAGAAAGAATGAAATTTAGAAATATAGGCTGTATCCTAATTCAGAATTTTCAGAACGATCGCTCGCTGGAAGAAACATATTTCATTTCAGAATACCTCTAGGCAATTCAACCTTCACTTCAAATTTCAGAAATTTCGAATTTCATCTAAGTTACAACATTGGAAAAGAACGCTACAGTTTTCGATCATAGTTCAAATTATGAATTGCTTCGTAACTAAAATGTATGGAATGAATAAAAGTCCTTTTGTCTTCAAAATTCGTAAAATAGCAAATAGTTATGATTTAATGAAATTAGCTGAAAATTAATCATATAATTGAAATTATAAAAGGAAATAAATAAATTTCCAATTATAAATTCCTATCCGGAATTCAACTGCTTATGATATTCGTACTTAAAATAGCTATATGTTAATTTAGATTCTGATAGAATGATGCGTTCAGGTGATAATTTAAAAACGATATCTTTATCACTAATAATTCGTAGAATTACAATTAATATTTCAATTAGAAATATTTCACATTACCAGGCACTATTAGAGTTTTCAAAAAATTAGGGAATCTTTTTAATTTTACCAAAAATATAATTTCTAGACATTTTTAATTTTATAATTTAATATATACAACAGTTAAATTTGATGTTTAGAAGCATGAAGAGGATACTTATAGTAATGTTTAATACTTTTTAGCACATTATTATTAACAATTAAACATCTATATTTTGAATATTTCTTTAATAAATTTTTTCTGTTCTCATCTGATAAATAATTTTTAAGAAACACTCAAGGTGAAATAAATATTGACATCTCCACGAAAATATTCTTTTAATTCGTGTTTGGTGACGCCAAAATGAAAGATTCAGCAAAATAACAATATATTAAGAAATAAAATTTGTTTCATAATTATAATTTATACAATAAATGATATAAGTATTGCTATACTAAATTTACTTTCAACTTGCTAAAACATTTCCTCATAAATTCTGATATTAAAGTTTTTTGTACCAGTCATTTCTAAATTTAGAAAACTCATAATATTATCGGTTCACTGTGTTTACCGTTAGAGATATATTTCAGGAAAGGAAAACAATTTTAAGGCATACCGTCACACCAATAGGTATTTGTTTCTATAACTGTATAAAAACAGTAAAGATGTGTGTTATGTTATATAATTAATGATCTAACTATTAGAAAGCAACAGAAAATAATACTGGCGCCTTTATGGATATGCCAGTGAATAGTACAATTACATGCATTTAATTTAGAAACTGATATGAACTAAAAAACAATGCCAATTAACTGGATTTGAGAAAATATTTATTGAGTTTGATTCCAATTAAAACTTTTAAGCAAACTTGCGTGATTTCTTCAACAATACATTTTTCTCTTAAACCGAAATATCGAATCCCATCAGGTCATAATACAATAAGATATTTAAATCTCTGAAGAATCTATTTAAAATTGCAAGCGATCTTTTGCTATAAAATTTCCTTTACCGATTTCCTACTATATATACTTTATTTTTTAGCATTAACAATTCAATAAAAACACGCAATAAAGTATTTGATAAATGACAAGGAAAACAATTTCATTTCATAGCATAGGCATTATTGCTATGAATTTATAATATAGCTTCCTTGCGCAGTAAAGCGCTTAGTAAGAAAGATACTTTAACATATGTAGTAATGGTTGTTGAATGTACGCCGAATCAAGGACATTGTCTTTGGCGACGAGATTGGCGACAAAAATTAAGGATATCGAATATTCGAGAATCCTAATGATATCTCTATTAAGACTAAGTTCCGAGGTTTATTCCAGAACATTCGATGTCCTATCAGAAACCTATAAAAACGAAATCACACAGACGAGGATCAGTCCACTCAAGTTCAAACGAATAATTGAGTGAATTCGATTTTTCGAGTATTGATCTCTAGCGAGTTCTCTGTGTTTGCATTGTGCTGTTGTGAATATTTAATAGCGATTTGATAGGGATCTGCTTGGGTGTTGTTGATTTCTGTTACGACTATTTTGTGCACACTTCATTTGCGTTTCGTTTTGTGTGCATAGAAAAGAGCATCGTTATCCGCAGGTGAGCCTGCTAAATTTTTCTCCAGACAGAATTCCACGGCAGAATTATTCATAACACTATCTACTGTTAAAAATCATGCACAAAATGGTATTTCTATTTGCAAAATTCAGGGGAGGATTTTACTTGAGCAAAATTCGTAACGCCAAAAAGAGAATGTTTTAATTTTTTTTAAAATGATGTTAATATGAATTTTATGCAATAATATTTCAGATGTTATTGCGGAAAAGTACCAAAATCTCACTCAGTTTCTCATTGATTAAGCATTATATTAATTAAAATTTTTAAAAAGCCGCTTGTATGTGGCTTAGATATACATTTCCACCTTTCGAACTATATGCCATTTTGGTAGCTCTAAATTTAATTATCTATACTGTAGAGCACTAACATTTACTCAAAATGTCTCCTATATTATCAGTAAAAAATATTTTTATTATAGAACTTCTTTAAAAATATAATTAAACATTAATAATGCAAGGAACAATTAGAATTTGCATTTCTTTAAAACCAATTTCAGAAAGTAAATTGAAAAATTCATTCACGACTTAGAACAATTTCATTTCATAAAGATTAAATAATAGTTCTAGAAATGCAATTCAATTACAATGCCATTTTCAATTCATTATATCTTTTATAAACATTCCATTATAGTTTGTTTAAGTAAGTCTCTTTCAATATTAATTTCACCTAATTTTATAATTTTATAGTCAAAATTAGTGTGTCATGATATTACTAATTATATTTGACTAATTATCAAACAAAATAAATGCATATAATTTTTTGTTACTTAGCGTTACAAATAATTTTTCAGAGTTGGTGAAAAGGTTTGTTTGAATTGTGCAATTCTATTTTGGAATAAATGTATGTTATTATATATAGTTTTATAGGCAGTTTTTATTTATTCATTTTGGTCCTGTTTCAAAAAATATACTATATTTGCCTAATTTAAATGCATTTAAAAACGATGAGTTATATTAAGGCTAAATTTAATAAGTATAAGGAGGTGTTTTCCTTAAAATAATTCTAAATCTTTTAATGTTCTAAAAATAAAACCCAAACTTTTTAGCTTATAAAACAGACATTTTTTTAAAATATAAGCTAAATATAACTATAGATATAGCTGTTTGAATAACACTCAGTAAATAAAAATGAAACTGGAAGTAGTGATATTTTCAACTGGAAGTCAACGATTGGTTTTATTTCTATCGTAAAACACTCTGAAATAAATATTTGAAATGTTTATATTAATATTTTACTTACTCAGCCCCATTTTGCTTATTTCAACCAATTCTGTGAGAAAAGCTGAAAAATGGTATTAGTATATTGTGTATCTGGGTGAATTAATATCCAAATACTAATTAATTCATTTAATTACTTTTTTGAAAAATGAGTATTCTACCATGAATTGTTCATGGAAACAGGGTAAATTAAAAGCAACTCAATGCAATTTCATGAAATTACGCAAGTATCTGTTAAACACCTTCGAGATTGTAGTAGACAGCGGACTTTACAATAGCTTTATTTAGTCAAGCTTTACATGTACTTTCAATTCAAAATATAGAGACAGTTTGGCAAAATTCCATTAACGACATCTTCATAATTTTTAATTTTCTTTTAAAATATTTATTTAGCAAAATATTTTTTATCTTGAGGTCCAATATATTTTAGGTATTTTGAGAAGTATGTATGTGATATAAAATCTAAAAATACCTTCATTTTTTTTTAACTTACGCTGTTTCTCCTAACACTGATAATTTTCCAAAAATTTCATTAATCAAACAATTTTTTTCAAAAACTAATGATAGTATAGATAAATTTCCTAGTAATTTTTTACCTTTCAAAGCTATTCTAGTTGTTTGGCAGTACAAAAAAATTATACATCATTTTACTAAAAAAATATTCTCCAGACTTATTTGGATATTTTAAATAATTTTTGAAGTATTAAAATCAAGAATAATTTATAAAAAATTTCCAAAAAAATGCAGAATAAAATCAGTGATAAAAATTGGCAATATACTAAGCTTTATTCATAGCTCATAATTCTCATCAAATAGATGGTAATATATTTCGAACTCCATGCGTTGGAAGATGAAATTCACATTCTATGCTCTAAGGAGTTGGCGACTGATCTTCAATCTCAAACAAACAAGAGTTTTTCTGAAAAGGGAGAAATTATAAGCGACAGTAGGTCAAGAAAGAATTGTATAATTGTTAATAAATGTGACTATGTTTACTCGGTACATTTTTCTTTCTTATTTTCCATTTTAATGTATTTTTATACAAGCGTTATGCAAGAGTGAAAACAGCCAGATATGAGAAAATTTATTTCATTTCTATCATCTAACTCATTAAAATGGATTGATCTGATATTATCTGATTCCTACATCATCTTCTGGAACTCGTAAGAGCCAGGTGATGCATGAATGACCTTATAAAGTCTATCAGATCATGAGGTCATTATTAGAAATTAAGGTATCACGTAATGAATGATAAAGTTATCTTCATCTCCATTGAGTCTCTGTCCCTCTGTCCCTCAACAATTTATCAGTGGGTATTTATTATTATTTATCGTTCTTTTTACATTTCAAAATATTACATTCTTATTAGAAACCAACACAATGAATAATAATTTTTCAAAGTAATAATATGATAGAAATATTGTTCAATGGCGAAGATACAATAAGACTTTCTTGTAAGATTATAACCAAAAAGAAATAATAAGCATTGTGACCTACTGATGTTCTAAGGGCAAGACAGCAGTTGCTGCAACAGTATCAGATCGCGAGTGAATGACCTCAGCCAATGAATGATGGAGATCAGATACAGTTTCGTACAACTTCTCGAAGCACCAAGACATCACGTGATGAAGGGTGTTTCCTTCGATCGAATGTTTTCTTCGCCCCATTACGTCTTATCTGTGCCTCACCAATTTATCACTGGGCACTGAATTTATTATTATTTATCATTCTTTTTCATGATCTCCGCCCTCGCCTTTTCACGCAGGGGTGCTCTTGAATCGACGGAAGGGGGACGACGAGTGGTTGCTAAGGTTACCTGTCATAAACATTCACATAAGAAAGAAATTTTGAAAAATATCATAGGAACGTGGGTTCATTCATAAAAAAGTAGTTTGGTGGTCAGAATTTGAAGAGATGAATTCCTGGAAATTGAAAGAAGTGGAATAAAAGATTTAATACGCTACTCGGGCTCTTTCACTTTGATAGTTGAAAAATAGAAACCTCGTTTATCCGAACAATATTGATTGAAAATAAAATTATCGCATTTGGTACAAAGTTAAACTTACAATTGCTTGAGGCTATAATGGTAACTACAAAATAGACTAAGTGTAGGGGTAAGGTGAAAATATTAATAAGAAAAATTTTAAATCTTATTTCATCTTGCAGCGATAGATTTAAATATGTATATAAATCAGATACAAGGTTAAAAATCAAACCTAAAGAATATTTTTATTATATAAAAACTTATATGGTGAAAATGATGAGGCTTATTGAAAATGATTAGAATTGGACATAAAATCTATTATCCAATGATAAGAAATAACAAATTAATAAGTTTATATTATTAATGCTTTGTTAATTAATTACACTAATAATTAATTAATTGTGAATTAATTTGTTATTTATTAATAAAATAAAGATATTTATCAATTTATAGCATTCATTTCCATTAAATTAATAGAAACTTTTACGAAATAAAACAGCAGAAGTATAAAATAAGTTAAGGCGTAAATTAAACTTACAATTGCTTTAGGCAATAATGTTAACAACAAAATAGACTAAATATCATTAGGATTTTAAAATATTAATAAAATAATTTCAAATCCCATTTCATCTTAGCAGCGATGTATTTAACTATTTATATATTAATCAGATGCAAGGTTATAGACTTGAATAAAAATTAAACCAACAAAATGATTGAATGATGAAAATTAAGAAAGTGATGAAAATGATAATGATTAAAGAAAGTGATTAGAAATTGAGACAGAATCTACTATACAATGATAAAAGATGTCAACATTAATAAATTTATATTTAATATAAATGATACATTAATGAATTAATGAAACTTTATTAATTAATTACACTATTTATTAAATAAAAACATTAATATATTTATAGCATTTATTTCCATAAAATTAATGGAAGCATTTATGAAATAAAATAGCGACTATAGAATTTGATGAATTAATGATGTTTTATTAATTAATTTAACTATTTATTAAATAAAAACATTATATATATTTATAGGAATTATTTCCATAAAATTAATAGAAGCCTTTATGAAATAAAATAATAAATTGCAAAATATAATATACAAAAATAAGAATCAAAAATAAAAATAAATAAATAAAACTATTTTAAAGACACAGATACTAAATATTAGTTCTGCATAAAACATAATCAAAATACATCATAGATAAAATATGGCCAATATTAATAATATTTAAGAAAATTTACTTAAATTTAAAAATTAATTAGATGAGAAAAACACAATATAACCGCTTAAAATGTATCTTGTCACAGGAATATAGTTATCTATATTAAATATTTAGCGTAGTAGATTAGACTAATAATAAAATGAAATAGTTTATTGAATTTAAACGAAACTGACAAGTAAGAAAATAAACAATAAGTAAGTAAATAAACTGATAAAGCGAATCGAAATTTCAAAAATAAGTATAAGAAAAGTTTGTGGAAAATACTTTTAATTTCCGGAAGTATTTCTAAACATTTTCATACCAAAATTTAATTTAACTCATAGAAACTCATGAAAATGTATATGCATGCTCCCTCCAAAGTGTAATTGAATTTGTGCATATTCCTAAATGTACAAATTAAATATTTAACATAGTGTACTGGATTACTAATAAAAGAAAGCTTTTAGATAATTGAAATGAAACTGATAAGTAAAAAACGAATGAGTAAATAAATTGATAAGACGAATTGAAATTTCAAAAAAAGTTTAAGAAAAGTTTGTGGAAAATACTTTTAATTTCCTGAAGTATTTCTAAACATTTGCATACCAAAATTTAATTTACATTAACTCAAAGGAATGTATCTGCATGCTGGTTTAAAATATAATTGAATTTGAGCAAATTTTACATTTTTTTTTCTTTTTGCTTTAAGATATTCAATTACAAGATAGTATCACAATTTTATGGTGTTTGAAGAAATCGATTTTAATATTTTCGAAGCAAGCATAGAAATCACCTTCTGGCTATTTTTTCATCTTAAATTCTCCAAAATAACTTCAGTCCAAATAAAAAAAATAATTTTAACGTTCAGCAAATTCCAAGCTAAGCATTTTTACCATCATGATAAAAATCGAATTTAAATGGTGTCAAAAGTTTGTGCAGAAACCGACGATAAACTTCCTAAAAGATGACAAGTCATGCGACGCATCAGAAGAAAAAAATCAATAATTCTCTCTTAATGTTTGGACGTGTTATAAAAGCAGTTCTTAAAATAGCCCAAAGCCTGAATACAAAAATAAATTAATGGTTAAAGGCATTAAATTTTGTAAGAAAGATGATGTTATTTGGTGCAATGGCGAAATTTATATATTTCATAGTAATGGGCTTAGGAAAATGGCATGTAAGTGATTCTTTTTTAAAATGCGCAAAAATATTTGAAACTTTAAAAGCAATCTGAGAATATTTCAGATTTCAAGGGTTTAAAATATTAAGAAATATTAACATATTTAGAGTTGTTAATATTTCTGTATCATTTTTAGGAAACTCTACTTTTTGAATCATATGTAGTAATTTAAAGATGAAATGTCTTGGCGTAACTACTTTTAGCAATAAAAAATAATTATTTATTACGTTCATATAATTTTAATAAAATCTACAAGAAATTAGAATTTGTATTCTTAATTTTTTTTTAAAATTTAATACATTTTAAATTCATAATGTTTAATATTAATGTGCAATAGAACGAGATATTTTTCATGCTTTTCAGTCATATTTCTGCAAAATAACAATTTAAAATATATTAATGTTTAGGAAATTATTTATTTGCTAGTTTAAATTAAATATAAAATAAACTACAGCGAAATATATTAAAAGAGACTATATACATTTAAATATGTATGAAAAAGACTGTTCTTTTTCTCATACGATAGTAAAAATAGATTTATATTTTACATAAAAGTCTAGCAAAGTCATTTCTTAATCTTTATTGTATTTATTAATTTTTCATATACATATAATCATTAAGCCCTTTTTTACCTAATCACACACAAAGTATACAAACAGAAAGTATTATAATCACAAAAAAATTAAACTCGAGATTTTGTCGAATCTTTGAAATGAAGATCTCCTTGAGTTTGAAAAATTAATTTTTAGAATTATGTCTGTTTACCGTTACCTCTATCTGTAAATATGCTAACTCAAAAATGCTGTGAGCTGGGTGGAAGAAACTTAGAATATGGTCTTTACGTCAAATCTGTAGAAATCTGTCGAATTTTAGACAAAACCATACTGCGTAAGTCTGTCAATCCAAGTGGCCAAACAAAAGAAAAGACGATGCATAATATTAGACGTAAAGAGCTAGATAGATAAAATCTGGTGTATAGCTTTATAATATAAAATGCAAACTCGTATAAAATTTGGAACCTAGAAGTTGTCTATCTGTCAGTATGTGCTTTCTCATGTATGCAAGCGCTATAATTTAAAAACGCGATGAAATTCGGTATTTGTCTTTTGACTAAACTTGTAGCTCTGTGTCAAAGTTCGGTTTCAATCGTTTAGAAAAATAGGGTGGCTTCCAAACCATATTCGGTTTTCTATTGTGTATAGTAACCTCTTGTTAGCGGCTGATTGCCAGATCTCGCATTCTAGATTCATTAAAAACTATAGAATTATATCAAAGCACGATCTTTCATAACTACTGTTTGCATGTAGCAAGAAATTATTACTCCAAGACGTGTTTCCTTTATTACCTACGTGGAACACAACTCCCATAAGTGAAAATAAAAATCTGAGCACTCTTGATGTTCATGGTCTTGAACGATAATCACAATTTTATGTGATGGGAGGCGATAATACTTTTAATAGACAGTCAGCGAGATCATTTCCACTGTTTTTAGAGGTATACTAAATGATTGAAGAGATAAAACCCAAATCACAAATGACTACTGCGTCCCGCCACTAAGTCACGTGGATTTAATCTGACTGACCGGATTGCCACGACTGCATTAGAGGGACTAAGGTGGATTTCAAGCTAATAATACTTTTCTGCCTACTGAAATTCTTACCTACATAGAAATCTTCTCGAGAGCAATAAGCCAAAATAAAACCACTTGGCTTGTCTCACCAGTACATCACTGACATAAGAATGGTAGCTCTGACTCTTGATTGTAGTAGGCAGAATCTGATTACTCTTACTCGCTTTCTCTGGGGGCACCTTAGAACTGTGAAATATTCCGAGGGTCCTAAGAGATTGGAAGTCTTCCCCAAGTGTTTTACGGAAGAGGCTTCAACTGATAACATTCTTATTTATCTGGGCCTCTCAATCCAGGATCTTACTCACAACCACTTGTTAGTAGTGGGTTTCTTCATGGTGCACCATTTCATAGACTTGATAGAGCTCTGCCTGCTCTTGGGGATGTGTAACAACAAGGTTGATTCCTAAGGGCCATCACCGGCCACGGGAAAATCCTTCCCGTGGGAAGCGCGTCTAGACATCGATAGGAGGTAGCCAATCCCCGCCATTTCTGTACCCACCCAAGTGAAGAGAACCAACCACCATGCTGGAAACTTCTCATCCTCTCATCTGAAGTACCCCAGGTAGGATAGTGATAAATAAAAAGTCAGAAACTCTTAAAAATGATATCAGTACTTAAGAAGGGGGAAAAATCGAATGATGCTCTTTTTAATTTATCTCGCATACATTGGAAAGCTTTGCGAAATTTGTATTTCAATAGTTTACTACCCACCACAATAGTAAGTTATTGTTTAAATACAGAAAACTGCGCATGTATCAAATGTAATTACAAAACAATATATCCTCAGCAACTAAAATAGCACCATTTATTGTCGGTATATTAAATGCCAAGCATTTACTAATGAAATAACCCTCTATAAACACTTTTACTAACAATATATTTTATATTATTGTTAGCTTTTCAGCTTTTAGCTTAGCTATCTAATAGCTTTTACTAGCATCCTTCAAACTTAAAGTGTAAACAAAAGCATTAAAAGTAACTGGAGTAAGCTTTTCTGGAAAGATGGCTCATTATCTTTATAATAACCAAGAGTGATAATAATTATGAGCCCAAATGAGGAACTAAATGCCGTTAATGATGTTCCGATGCTGAATAAAATATTTCGCTTCAGGCGTCAGCTATTTCCTGATGTATGACACCTTATTAAAATTTAAATTGATTAGAATGCAATCTTGTTATTATTTTTGTGGTTTGGGATTATTTTATAATCGTTTCCAGAACGATCGATTAAGAAACCGCTTGATTTCATAACCGTAATTTGAGGTAAAATAAAATTTTATTGGTTTCAATTTGTTAAGTATTAAAAAAGATATATTTTTACTAATATGAAATTATTGAAGAGTTTTTTTTAAAAAATCCAGTGAATGAACAGAAATTTTGATAATAATCTTTGCATTCCTTAAAAACACGATACTGATAATTACATGAATTCAAAACTGATAAAATATATTTTATTCGAGACATTTTTTAGGGAAAGAGTAAAAATAAGTTTAATAGCCATGTTTGTATTTTGTGACTTTTTCGGGGTCTGAAATGGAAAAAAAACATGACAGAAAGAAAACGAGATTTAATACATTACAAACTGAGCAGTAAAGCACAGAAAGCATATTCGTTTTCTTTATATTTTATTTTATTAAATATAATATTGAATAATTTAGTAACAATTGATAAGGAAAAAAGGGAATCATTAAGTATTTGGGAGATGAGACAGTTTCTTTGAATTACATACCTAATTAAATAACTTGAAATTGCAAGTAAAATTGTAAATAAAAAATTATGTACAGAATGTAAAGCATTTGCCATAAGATTTTAAATAATCATATACAAATAATTTTTAAAAAATTCTAAAATAGATAGCAAACGTATTTCATGCAATTTTGATTTTTCTTCATCAATATAACAATTAGCACTGAAAATACTTGAAATCCAATAAAAAAATATTTATTTTTTTGAATAATAAATAAATATATAATGAATACGTATATTTTTTATAAATAAATATATAAAGATATTTATTTAATCTTTATAATTTTTTTTAATTTTTTAATATTAAAGAACTTGATGTTGTTTCTGTTTGAGGTTTCTGAAGCCTCAAAATGTACGTGCAGAAAATTGACTATTTATCGCTTTTAAGGCATCAGTTTCTTGCTTTTAGAGTTATTAGAATATGATAAAGAAGGTTGTCACATTTGACAACTTCTCGACAACAAAAATCTATAACTTCGCGCGATATAATATATATATATATATATAGTTTTCAATTTTCTAGCTGGCAAAAAAAAAAAAGAAAAAGGTTTTGGATCTTGATTGATTTTGAGATGGTCAAAAAAACATCGCCCTTCTAAATGTTGGTGATTGCAAAGTATGAGTTATGTGAGAACATGATCTTTTTGTGTCAGATTGATATACCACCACGTGACTTAAAAAATTATGTTCTCTCATGATAACTTGAAATTTATGATAGCCGATTTCAATTATATATATATATTGAAATGTTGAACAGAATAATTAAAATATTCACCAATAAAATTGTCTAGACGATTTCTCTATGCCCTGTTCTGTTTTTCACATAGAAGAGTTTTAGCTGCACAATAAGAAATGCATATATACTTCAGATGGTAGTTAAAACTTGCCATCATTTATCCTGAAATGTGATTCACTGAACACAATGAAAGAAAGAAATAATTTGATACCAATTTTTCCTTATAATAGAGCTTTCAGTTATATTCCTAAATAAGCTTACAACTTTTACGACTTCTTACCTAGTGGAAAAACGATTCACTGGACTGGTTGTCACGATACAGAGCGCAGTGATTAGTATTTTCAATTTCAGTGTTATGTGTGGCATTTCCGAAGAAGAAATCACTTCGGGGATTTTTCCGAAAAGTACGTGACGCGGATGTGAGAACTGTTTGGAGGATCATTTTTGTCCAGGCAGAAGCAATCCAGAAAGAGTTTTCAAATAAATTGGAATTCTAAGTCTTGTGATAAAATCAGTGTGCTTACTATTGTATTCTATTCGGTAGCTTTGATTAAATTAATTTGAAAATTCAATAGAAATGATAGCTAAGGAAGTTTAAATGCGCCATTACCATTTGCAAATTTTCTAAAGGTTCAAAAATATTAGATGTATATAATTTAATGAAGTTTTAAAAGCTATGTCATTAAAAGCCATTTTTCGTGATTTAAAATGATTTATACTGGATTAGAAATAAAGGTTAGCGCCAACATTATCAAGTGTATATTTTAAAGTTAATAGGAATGAATTAACTTAAAAGGTCAGTGAGGATAATTGAAAACTGTGACTAAGTGACTACTACTAGTCGAAAAACATTTTCCCGTGTTGTTTAGTGAAATATTCAAACATTGATTTGCTTTCGTTGAAACCGTGGACAAAAAAATGAAACCAAAACTTTTTGCACGTGTGTTTATTCATTCCCTATATCAGTTATTTGCAAAATTTTACATTTCTTCATCTGTGGGATATTATAGTGTTGTTCAGTAAAAATTTCAAACATTTATTTACTTTAATTGAAACCGTAGACAAAAAAGTGAAACAAAAACTTTTGAAAGCGTCATTATTCTGTCCCTCTCTTAGTTATTTGCATACAATTCTTGGCCTGTTGAATATAATATATTGATAATTGAAAACTGTGACTAAGTGACTACTAGTAGTCGAAAAACACTTTCCCGTGTTGTTCAGTGAAGATTTGAAACGTGTGTGTGCTTTAGCTGAAACCGTAGACAAAAAAATGAAAACATAACGTGTGTAAGTATCTTTATTGATTCCCTACATCAGCTTATTTGCAAAGTAAATTTTAAAAGTTATGCATTTCTTGGGGCTGTGGGATATAACAGTTATGAGTAAAATTTAGTTTTCACATTTAGATTTTTTTTAATGAAAAAAAGAATAGGGACCTCAATTACCCGTAAATATTTTCACTGTGGAAGAGTTAGTGATTGTCTATTAATGTAATAAAAACCTATTTTTTATGCATTTGGAATAATTTATAATATGATAGAAATTGATAATTACAAATATATCTGCGTCAGATTTCGCCAATTTTGTTTATTATTTTATGCCAATTGAATAAATTGATATTTCGGAGAATCTATTTGTGATTTACATACAAAATGAATTCATGCGTGAAAGCTGATTATTAATACCGTTTTGATGCTGACTGACGTCGAGTACAGAAGAAAAGAAGGAAAGTGACGTCAAGGAAAAGGAAAAAAAATAAAGTCTTGTTGAAAAAGGAACCCGAAGGTGAAGATTTTGACTCAATTTAAATTCATTAAGAAACGGAGGTTGTAGAGACAGGGAAAGTAACATATCGAATAAGACATGATTAATTTTTCAACAAATATGCACATTTTGATCGATTATTTTGATAGTCCCAGAATAAAGTCAATTATTTGTTAGTTTGAATGACTATTAGAGTTCATAGTGGTTCAAACTGAATGAAATACGTTTCAGCAGTACCAATTTCATTAAATCGGACATTTTTTTAAAGTAAATGAAATGATAGTTTATGATTGCGGAAAATTACGTAAAAATTATAACACTAGATCTTATCACTGGGTAGATTTTTTCAGGCAATATAAATTCAGTGATATCCTTATATTTCTCATACATCAATATATTGTTGCGGAAACATTCATCCAGTACGTAGGCACTCTGTAGCAGTTTCTGTAAGGGACTCTAAAAGTTAATCGTGTTTATTCTACACGAAAATGCAAAACACATATAATAAAACACAGAGGAAATGATTACTAATTAATACTTGTTCTAATCAATGACACACAAGCAGCATATCGTTCTTAAACAATCGCAACATCAAGAAATGAACAGAAAAAATCCGCAAGAAATCAAAAGTCCTAAGAAAGAATTTGCTCGACTACTGACGTCTCTCAACTCTATTACTAACTTTCACGGGTTTTTGAAGTGCCCGTGAAAGGGTATCAAATGTATTAAAACAAGCGGCAGAACTCGAATGTTAAGAAAACTATTTCCAAGATTCGCGAATAATAGGGGCTTTCATTTTTTGGTGCCAAATAGTTGTCAAAATCGCCGCCAAATGATATCCAAGTTTGTTATCCTTTTGGGTGAATTGAATCATTATACATTCAGTAGCTATTACTCTATCTGTAAAATAGCCTTCCTTACCATGAGATATAGTCTGCAGGAAAGCAGTGCTACAGATTTGTAATATTATGCTCATTACGATCATTAATACTAGATCATGTGGTGTATTCCCTGGAATAATTAGTGCAATAAACAAAAAAAAATGTTCCTTCAAAAAGAAAAATGTTTATCAATTTTTTAAATATCAAAAATTTTGAAATTTAAAGTCTTTTCCCTCTTTCTATATAAATATAATAACGTTTTTGTTTCTTGCTAGAAAATTTAATTATTTTTGATGTTTCTGGTAAAAATTTGGCCAAAAAACAAAAATTAAGGTAAAAAAATTGGGGAAGTTTAATTTAGCACTCTTGGCGAAGGTACTTTTGGAAGAAATAAAATAAAAAATGGCATTCGATTTGGGATTCTAGAAAACAAGTTCCTCAAGAGATATTTGTCCACAGAATGTAATGTCATGGTGCCGAAAAGAGGAATCAATACCAAGCAGCAGTTGTGAAGTTTTAATCAGAAAACTGAAGTTTTAAGTTACCATTTGGGAATCAATACTATGAATACGAAATTAAGCTTGATGTCCTCGGAGTTTTTAGAAAATTTGTCTTAATCTTCTGCTCTGAATACTTTATTTTTAATTTAAATAAATCACTTAAATAAAAATTCCATAAATCCAAAGAAATTTAAGAGTTTCTGATAAGACTATGAAGATACAATTAAAAATAAAAAGGATAGCATGAGTTGTTTACAAATAATGTTATTTGTTCTGACCATTAAAAAAAAGTTAAAATAAAGTCTTTATCTCCCAATGTGAATTAGTTTAATGCAATGAGAGTTTTAAATAAAAATATAAAAAAACTTTAAAAATGCTGAAAATCATTTTTTATAGATCATAAAAGTAGTTTTACATATGAAAGTAATTTATATATTCTTTTATAAATACTACTCCTTTTACGGAAATGCGTGTGATGGGATGCCATGACATAATGAATTATTATAATTTCAAAATAGAGGAAATTAGAAAAAAAATATTTTAACATTGTAAATATTCTTAATAATAGTAAGTGTATTATAACTAAAGAAAATATATGCAAATTCTTGAAAGTATGCAAGACATTATAAGGGATTTATTCCCTTCCCCGTAACTCTATTATCCTAAGCCTCTAGGGTAATAGAGTAACCATTGAAATCACTGCTAAAAAACTAGAACTAAGGTGCCATGGCACATATTAGTTGATATGTCTGGCCATAGGAATGGAGGTAACTTAACCTCTTACCTACCCTCTTATATTGTCTATAGAAGCGAAATTTCAAAAAAAGCTTAATGCTATTACAAAATTATTTCGCATGTAATTTTAACCACATTTATAATGTATTGGATATTTTCATAAAAATCTGAATTTTTTTTCTCTTGAATATGTTTCTTAGTTCTCTTTCATGTTTTATTAATTCATTATTAGATACATTATAGGATCCTGTAATTAGTTTATTTAGAAATTCATTACCAGACGGTGACTCCCATATAAAATCAAAACATTAATTTATTTATTTATAATTAAGTCCTAAAAATATTAAAATATAACTATCAACTAATGAAACTTTACAAACTCTTTCAGAGTTTCATTACGTAAAGAATCAAATGAAATTTACAAAATTCGTTTTTACAAATTTGAAATTACTATTTCCTATAAAAATGTATTTCTCTCAATTCTTAAACAGTAATAAATAATTTAAAAACTGCACGATAATGAATTTGAAATGAATGTCTACATTTTATGATTCAAATAATCTATATTTTCAAACTGCGTTTACCGAGTAACATTTACTTTTCTGTAAAACTGAGTCCCTAATGGAATTCTAAGCTGAAACATGTTTCAAATATTTTTAAAAGTTTGGAAGTTCTTCACTAAACATATCATTAGACACGAGTTGTAGCTGCTATTCCATTAAAAACACAAAATAAAATGTAGATGCAGTAATTACTGATGTCTTGCAGCAACAGAAACTAGAAGCAAAATATTCGAAGCAAGCGTTATTCAGCGTCTGAATATACATCAAAGAGTTCTCTAATCTTTGATATAAATAGGGTTTTCATTGCCAGCTCTAATGAGCAGCGATCAGAAATGAAATCTTACCGGAATTTTTAAGTATCATACTGCTTTTGGTAACTGAAAAGCGAGAATACTTTGAAAGGAAGTGAAGATAAATTTTAATTGACCTCATGTTTCCTAACTTTTCGTAAAATTATTTCTGACGAAAATAATTTATAATTTCAGTGAGATTTTATTCAATAATTCGGAACTGTAATCAAAATGCTCATAAAAAGAAATGTAACTGAATATATAAAATATTTTAAATAAATTTGAATATTTCGACGTTCACAGTTTTTAATTACAGATTTGTATATGTGCGTCTTTTATGAATTTAAAAGATACATAGAAACCAAATATGCCCGTTTATGCACATTTTTAGTCTTTATAGAAATTTTAATTACATATGTTTAATTTCTTTAGAAAATTTTAGACAATGTTTTCTTACTTGGTGGATTTTACTTATATTACGAAGCAATAACTTTAGTAAGAAAATAAAACAATTAAACAAATATTCTATTCATTTTCTTATAGGAAAGATATTGCCATTTATTTTCTTTAAGGTTTCTCATATTTCACTACTTTCCAGAAATATGAAGAATTAGACAGGAAATGAAATTCACCTTATAACTTTAAACGAGCAATTCTTATATATATATATATATATATATATATTCATTTCTTGTGTTTCGGAAATGGCTCTAACGATTTGAATCAAATTTTATATTTAGATAGGGTTTTGCTTTTTAAGTTCATGTTTATAGATGCCTTTCCTGAAAAATTGCGATTTTACACAAAATAAAAAGCATTTTTTATAGCTAACTATTAGAATAAGTGTATTCAACTTCTGTTTTGAGGTGTGGGCTGTGCAGTATAGTGGCCAGAACGATATGAATGACGCGTGTGTTGCAAGTCCTCGGTTCGAGTCGTGCTTTTTGTTTTGATTTACTTATGTATTTATATTTAATATTTTTGTTATTTAAGTTTATTTATCTAGGTGCCTGTCCTAAAAAACGCTATTTTACACGCAGAAAAACATTTTTTATAACTAACTATTAGAGTCTTTTTCTATCTGCTCTCATGCTGACAATGTCAGATCGCGCCATCTCGGGCCCGATTTCTCTATGATAAAACTGAATGTAAATTCAAAATTATAAGTAATAATTAATCAACTATAAAATGAATCCTATAATAGAGCAGATCGTTTCGAATAACATTTTAAACTAAGCCCATGATTTTTTTAAATTTAAATTACCAATCCATATGTAGGTAAGATTGATGAATTTTCATATGTAATCAGTATGTGATTCGTACCTAAATATTTTCTCCAGAAAAACACGATTTTCCAAAAACAAAATTGTAAATTTGATACTATGTACTGTTTATTGTGTGAGTTTAAGTAGAAGAGAGTTTCTTATTTCTAGTAAGTGAAGGAAAGGTTAAATGCATATAAAGAGTCTCAATAATTTTTTTGCTATAAATAGAAACATCAGACAAGTGACTTACAGTAAAAAAAACCAGGTAACATACAAGCAATTATTTTCTTATAGAAATACAGCAAGAAGAGGCTTTTGATAACAATTCACTACATTGAAAATTATTTTGTAGATTACAAAATATCACGCATGGCGGTGAGTATTTAAGTCTCACTAAAAGGTATTATATTAAGCAGCAGGTTCTATAAAACGGTTCGTCGGATCATGACAGAAAATAAAAACTTCAGACAAATGACCTTTGGTAACTTACATGCTATCATCTTCCAACCGAACCGTAACAATTCAACCAAATTAAATTGCATTTCAGAAGAAACACTCGAGTATCCAATGACAACGAATAACTTCTTTTCGCTTATACACGATATTACACTACATGTCCAGTAAAGCAGTTCAACAGATTTTGTACCAGAGTAGAGACATCCGGTAAGCGAATGAAAGACCTCTGGTAAATTAAAGATATTGTTTTCCAAATGAACCATAATATAATGAAATAGTTTTTTTTTACTAACAACCCTAACAACCTCCCCGATCCATAGACAGCATACTAATAATCAATCTGATTTAAAACTTTATTATTGAAGAAACAATCTAACTTCGTCCGCTGGCTAGTAGTTTTCTATCAGAACAGAAGTTACTAAACAGTGATACGAATATACGAATAATACACGTCCTGTAAAGCAGCTCAATAGATTTTATATCAGAGTAAAGACATCCGGTAAACGAATGAAAGACCTCTGGTAATTTAAAGATATTGTTTTCCAAATGAACCATAATATAAGGAAATAAGTTTTTTTTACTAACAACCTTCCCGATTTATAGACATCATACCAATAATCAATCTGATTTAAAACTTTATTATTGAAGAAACAATCTAACTTCGTCCGCTGGCTAGTAGTTTTCTATCAGAACAGAAGTTACTAAACAGTGATACGAATATACGAATAATACACGTCCTGTAAAGCAGCTCAATAGATTTTATATCAGAGTAAAGACATCCGGTAAACGAATGAAAGACCTCTGGTAATTTAAAGATATTGTTTTCCAAATGAACCATAATATAATGAAATAGTTTTTTTTTACTAACAACCCTAACAACCTCCCCGATCCATAGACAGCATACTAATAATCAATCTGATTTAAAACTTTATTATTGAAGAAACAATCTAACTTCGTCCGCTGGCTAGTAGTTTTCTATCAGAACAGAAGTTACTAAACGGTGATACGAATATACGAATAATACACGTGCTGTAAAGCAGCTCAACAGATTTTATATCAGTGTAGAGATATCCGGTAAGTGAATGAAAATCCTCTGATAATTTAAAGATATTGATTTCCAAATGAACCATAATATAATGAAATAGTTTTTTTTTTTTTTACTAACAACTTCCCCGATTTATAGACATCATACTTAATAATCAATCTGATTTAAACTTTATTGTTGAAGAAACTATCTAACTTCGTCCACTGACTAATAGTTTTCTATCAATAGCAAAGAAGTTTCTAAACGGTGATAAGGATATTTTTGGCGGCAGACGATAATAGAATTGGTAATGGCGGAAAAAACGGATAAAAATCTTTAGTAGAAAATAGCTTCATATCTCATTTAAAATAATTTAATTTGGCGTTCAAACAGTATTTTCCTAAACTCAAGAATGTAGATGACATAATTTTAAATAAATTTAAAAAAATTGTTTTTCTTTAAAAAAAAAAATAAAAAAAAAACTTTCTAAAAAAAAAATCGAACTATCAGCAATATTTTTTTTTTTTAGAAAGTACTTTTTTCAAAATTTATTCTTGTTTGCAGCAAAAGAAGAGTACGTGTTATAATATCAAGGCGATAAAATATGTATAATCTTTTCGTAAATATAGTATCTGTAGGAAGATTGTTTTTTATACTGATATTAAGAATATATATTTTATAAATCTGATTCAATTCTGGATGTAAAGTCATATCAGTGACTCTCTGATCCGTCCGAAGGCACACGGATAATAAATACTGAATGACCGGAACGCCGCAACAGTAGCACTAGCGGGAACTGTGGTTGAGTTCTAAGGGCCATCACAGGCCAAGGTACAACCCTTCTCGAAGAAAGTACATTCCATCATCGATGGGAGGAGCCAGACCCCCACCTTTTCATATACCCTTCAGGGTGGCCAGATCCAGCCACCATGCCGGAAGCATCTCATCCACTGTACTTCGATGTGCCCCGTGGGGGGATAATTCTGGATGTAAAGTCAACCATCTAACTCTCCGACCCGCCGCGAAGGCACACGGATTTAAACCATAAAACTGAATGACCGGACCGCCGCAACAGCAACATTGGCGGGAACTGTGGTTGAGTCCTAAGGTCCGTCATCGGCCACGGTACAACCCTCCCCGAAGGAAGTACGTCCCGTCATCAATGGGAGGAGTCAGATCCCCCACCTTTTAGTGTACCCTCCAGGGTGGCGAGATCCAACCACCATGCCGGAAGTATTTCATCCTTATTTCGAGGTGCCTCCCCGGGAGTTTAATTCTAGATGTAAAATTATAACTGTATTAATTTGAATCTTATTTATAAATTTCAGTTCCACAAGATAAGCTCAACTATCTTTCACTTATTTAATCTTTCGCAATAAATTATTTATCAACGTTCATTATAAGTTAGTTAGACATTATTTTTCATTATCTTTTTTATTTGTTTCAGCGAACTCAACTATAATAACGGGCTTTAAAACGTAATAAATTCTTAATCTTTAAATTTCCTGAAAATAATAAAAATATTGAAAAGCCCAGGAAATGAAATAGCTTAAATATAATTCATTGAAGATGCAAAACATACACCTATAAATAAACGAGAGAAAATTAGAAATATTATATTAATAACAGTTTTTTTTTATAAGCACGATTTTATAAAACTACCAGGAAAAAGATTCTTTTCTCTTTTTTAATTGTTTCTCTATTATTTTAAACTAGCCGGTTTGCCAATTTTAATGCTCGTTAATATTTTAATAATTAACTATTTTATGTAATTCCTACTTTAATAGCTTCTTCATTAAAATATTTAAAAACTTCAAATTTCAATTCACTCAGAATATTATAAAGGCCTTCAGTCATAACGTAATCTGTATATTTCCAATTTTCTGTTAGCTCCCGTAGAATTTATGCTTTAAATTAAAGTGGAAAGGATTAATCTGCAAATAATATAATAATATTTTTTACTGAAACAAAGCATTTTTTTTTTTGTAATATGATTACTGAAAACAGAGTCATTGAGCATTTAAACCTTATGGTCACTAAAGAATATCTTTCTTAATTTATGTAATATCTCAAGAATTTGTCAACAATATTTTCAGATTCATCATGACCAGATCGATTCATTAACAATGTTTAATTTTAAATGCATCAAACACTAAGAAAATAAACAGAATCGTTTAAAATAATCGATTGGAAACAGGTTAAAAAATTACTTAAAAAACGATGAACTTAAACTAAAATAAATGCAATTCAATTACAAAGGCATATAACTAACCTAAAAATAGTTTAAATCGAGTCCGCTTCCGTTGAAATGTAAACAATCAGAATACAATGCGCATGCGTGAATTTTCAACGCCAGTTACGGTAACGCAAATGCGTGAATTTTTTTACGCCAGTTGGGGTAACGCTATGTAGATTAGAAATTTTTAATTTCCTTTAATCTGTTTTATTTTAATTCAAAAATACTTCAGAATGAATCTGAAAGATCGATTAATTAACAATGTTTAATTTTAAATGCATAAAACATTAAGAAAATAAACAGAATCATTTGAAATAATCGGTCGAAAAATGTTAGCCTTAGCCTCATTGCTATTGGAAAAAAAAACCCTGAAGCCTTACTCATTTGGCGGTGGGGAAAATGAAAGGATTTTTTTGGCGGGTAAGTTACTTTTTAATTAGTAATTAAAATTCTAATTAAAATTTCAAAAAAGGGGGCCCAGGTGCACATTTCCACCTCCAAAGTATACACGTACCAAATTTGGTAGCGGTAGGTCAAATGGTGTTTTCTGTAGAGCGCTAAAACACACACACACACACACACACACACACACACACACACACACACACACACACACACACATTGAGCTTTATATATAAGTATAGATTAATTTTTTTTTCTGTAACTCATTGCCATATAAAGTCACTGGTGAGAAATCCATACCTAAAATTCAAATAATTAATTATTTAACTAAATTAATTAGTTTCAAACTAATCATATTAAATTCGAATTATATACAAATTAAAACATTATGTTAACATGAAATTCAATGTATACATTCGAATAACTGAGATTTCGGAATGCAAATGTTCGAATCAGTGAAATGCCATTGAAATTTATTTCCATTTCCAAAATCATATCCACTTTAGTTCAGCATGACCCAGACTTTAATGGAAACAAAGGGGTAACTAAAGCTCGCTCTATCGAATTTCGTTGGTCAAAGTTAAACACTATTTTCAGAGAGTTAGGGAAGTGTTAAATTCGAATTCAAGCACCACTCAACGCATTCCATTGTGCTCAGGCAATCCCTTGCCGCAAATAAATCCGACACGAAAAGGATTAAGAGGCAGCTTCAAATAGTTAGGAAATCCGTTAGGACAATCAATGCCTTGGGGGTCGGCAGAAGGGAAAATTCAAAGGTGAATTGCTTAGTCAGCGGGATTCCCAGAAATCGATTCTGTTAGGGAGGGTATTTCATTTCTGGCGGGCAACATAATTCTGTAATTAATTTCATATCAGGATGCTTTTGTGTTGTGAATTTCTAGAATTGCGTGTTTCTGATGTTTCTGCTTGGAAGATTAAAGGATATTAGATTCCTTAAAGTTTGCATTGCTGAATAATGTAATGATTTATATTTTTATTTGAATAATGGTTGATATTGTTTTTTTTTAAATATGATAGCGTAATTTCTAATGCTTACTGGGATGTACATTTAAAAAATACAAAAATTAATGCTTAGAACGATTTTGTTTAGATAGACATAGATGAGATATCAACGACCAAGTGCAGGCCTTAGAAGTAATTGACTCAAATAAGCTTTTATCTTGAAAAATTATTGATTAATTCTTCTGTTTAAAAATTTGTAGTGCTTAATTTATTATATATTTATTATAATATTAATTCCACATCCATTAAATACGACATTCCTGTATGAAAACTATCAATTACTCGCCGTCAAAAACAGCTATGCAATCGGAAAAATTTCAATGCGACTTGGCAACTAGTTTCATGGAGATAGATTTTATAAAATTGAGTTCAAATGAAGGCTGATATAATTTAAGATATTTTGCTGTTTCAAATGTATTGGAACTTTCTTTTTGAATATGTGAATATAAAGAATGTCTTTCCTCAAATTCTGTGCTTGCAAAAGATATTAAATGCTTTTTATACCTTACTTCTTTGATCTACCCCCCCCCTCGGGGAGGCATCTCGAAATGAGGATGAGATGCTTCCGGCATGGTGGTTGGATCTCGCTACCCTGGAGGGTACACAAATAGGTGGGAGATCTGACTCCTCCCATCGATGACGGGATGTACTTCCTTCGGGGAGGGTTGTACCGTGGCCGGTGATGGCCCTTAGGACTCATCTACAGTTAACGTCAGTGTTGCTGTTGCGGTGGTCTGGTCATTCAGCCTTATGGTTTAAATCAATGTGCCTTCGTGGCGGGTTGGAGAGTCAGTTGGTTTAATTACCTCTTTGATTTTCCATTGCGGGCACCTCAGAAATGAGGATGAGAAATCCGGTATGGAGGTTGGTACTCTACGCCCTGTTGAATACAGAACAAAAGTGGGATTGACTTCCTCCCATCGATGAAGGACGTACTTCCCACGGGAAGGTTTGTATCGTGGTCAATAATGGTCCTTGGGTCTCAACTACAGTTACCACCTGTATTGCTGTCGTTGCGGTTCGGTCATGCTGTTTTATCCATGTTCCTATTGGTGGGTTGGAGTAGTCAATTTGTGATACCCCTTTGACTACTAACAGGACATATATGTCCCATTTATCTCTTTAAATTATTTAAATAATTCTTTGTGAAAATATTTTCGGTAACAATATTATCATGCCCCAACTAATGTTTTAATAATCCCCTTGAAAAATTTCGAACACATTTGTCGTATTCATGAATCTATTTACTTTAGTTAGGTAGAAAATGGAGAGAAAAATATTTTTAAATTTTAAGTTCTTGGTTTTCCTTCCTTCACTGTAATACAATAGGCATTCGTACTAGCATTACTTTAAATTATCACACCGAAGTGAGGAATAAAAATTTAGTATTTTGTTTTATTTTATTTTAAGGCTATGCTTATAAATATTACCTTCGTGTACCCCTAACTGATCCTCGATGTGTCTCTTTAGATATACATACATCATCCTCAATACCCTCTGTAGAAAGCATTCTAGGGTCTAAAATGCAGAAACATGATTGAAGAACATGAATTGGAGAAGTAAAGTTTTAAATTATATTCTTGTAATTAACATTATTCCAAAATTGGTTGAAAGCTGCTAAACCCAGCAAAGATAGATTGGAGAGTTTATGCTGGTAACTAGAGTGTTCCTGTTTTATCTTTAGCGAAACACAAATATAGATTAATTTTCTCTGAAATTTCTTTAGGATATCATTATAGCTTCCCTCTCTAAATATAGAAAATAAAGCAGACAGCTACCTCATACATTACTTTGACCTACAGAAATACCAATCTTTATTATGAGTGCATAAACTAAGGATCGTTAGAAGCCCTAAACCAATTGCGATCATAAATGAAATTGCTTTGACCTTCAGAAAACTCAACCTCTTCTTTATCATCAGTGTCTCACCCATGTACTTAATTAGAAATCCTAGACCAAATGCTATTAGAAATAAAATTCGTTTGACCAATAGAAATTCCTCGCAGTTATCATATGTGCTAAACCCATGGATTTGATTAGAAACTCTAAACCAACTGCTTTTAGAAATAAAATGTCTTTGATTTTCCGAAATTGCAATATCGCTTTTATTATGCATGTTTGGCCTACGGTCTTAGTTAGAAACCCTAAACCAATAAAAACAAATACCAATAAAATTGATTTGGCAGTTAATTTGCAATTGCCAATTAATTTACAATTACCAACAAATGTGCAGTTACAAAAAATTGCTATTATCAATAAAATTGCTTTGACCTATAAAATTGCCAAGATGTCTTTATCATGAGTACTGGCCCATGAGCTTGATTAAAAATTCTAGACTAATTTCTTTTAGAATTGAAATTTAAAATGTAATATTAAAGCTTAAAAATTAATATTGTCATTAAAATTCTAAGAACCATAAAGTGCAAATTAGCAGTGAACTAGATTTATTAGCTCGGAGTAACTCTAAGCATAAGGAAATAGAGAAATTGCCAACAATTTGTGAGATTCAGAATAATTATAATTATAAAGTATTATTGGATATTTATTATTAATACTCTTTAAATAAAAATTACATAAAAAAAATAATAGTTTTAAATTATGATAAAATGGCAGATTAATGCTTATTGTCAGATGCAATCCACAAAAGGGAGATTAACAAATCTATGCATTAGCAATTGAATAACAGAGACTTCTGGCAAAGTATTCCATGTGAAAATTTTAATACAACATAATTTTTTTAAATATGAAAGTTATGAAAAATTGACAAAAGGAATATAGTAACATTACCTAAGTTATTGAATTCAAGGGAAAATACTGCCACTTTTTTTACGCCATATCATGGAAAAATAATATGATAGTAGTAGTAGTAGCGGAGTTTTATTTCTCGTACGAAGTAAATAATTAAAGTTAATAATTAAAGACTCATTTACAAGAAATATATTTTTTGAATTTCTCCAATCAGAACTATTGCATTATTTTTCTTTGTGTCTAAATTATATATTTCTTCATAGTATTTGAATTCAACAAGTAAAATAGATTTTGCAGAAAATATCGATAATTTTTTAAAAAAAATTATTATATGCCTTAGGAAAAAATTGTAAAAGGACTTTCAAAGTTTCTACTTGACATCCCTGGTACTGAAAAATTAATATAATAAAAAAATGTGAAATTTTTTTAAATAAATGAAACAAGTGTAATTTAGTATTAAAATGAAAAATATAAAATTAAATAATCAAATAATGAAAATTAAACAAATTCGATAAAACGCATTTAGTGCTCTAACGAGTAAAAAATTATTTCTCAAAATTATGGAAATTAAAACAAAATCTTCAAAGCTCGAGACTTGAAAGAAATATTTTAATTAAATTGGAACTATTATCATAATTTATAACATACTTTATTTTGTGATAAATATTTAAGAATTTCCTTTTTTTATTCTAATCATTTTAGCTCTATTTCTCTATATCATTGTATTAAATGTTCTACACTTTTAGACTTTTATTTTGACCTCCATATTTCAAGTAAGAAATTAATCTCTACAATTTATTTAAAGCAATGTTTTAGAAACTTATTTTCCTCATTGAATCTCTATTATTCTGACAATTATTTTAAAATTTATTATTGCAAACACTGTGGAATTTTGTAATGTTTTTCTCAATATAGTGCATATCTTATAAAAATTTTTACTTAAGTAAAAAAAAAATCTTTATTAATTTCAGAAAATCACTGAAAAGTTGCATTTACATCGGTAAACAAGAAATATTCAAAATGTAAGAATTTCTGCTCATTAGGAAGTTAATGAAAAAGTTGTTAGGCAATTAGATCTCTACAGACATCGCTGTATCTTTACAAAAAACAGTCAGATTAAGTAAAGACGTTTCAAAATCTTTTTTCTTTGCTATTCTTTTCTGTTTTCATATATAAGCAGAAAAAAATATTGATAAAACCTTTTTTTAATTAAAAACAAATAAAATGACTTTTTAAGATAAGATAGTTTTCTGGTTGGAACATAAACACATGATCTTGTATTCGTAGCATTTATATAAATTTATTCCACATGATTTTAAAATGTCTTGTTTCTACTGCTTGATGATGGTGTAGCAAACGATTAAAAATATTTATAAACAAAGCGGGAACTAACTTATCGTTTGCTACAAAATCCGCCAAACTCAGTTGACAAGAGAAGTGTTAAATTTGAATCGAATTGTTATTCAACTTTGCGAAACACGCCTCCTGATGTAGTATCACTCTGAAGCCGCAAATGAATCCGATGTGAAAAGGATTAGGAAGCAGCTTCGAATAGTTAGGAAAGCAGTTGGTCTGTTTAAGGCTCCGATGTCTGGTGAAATGAAGGAATCATAGAACTCTTGTTTAGTCAGCTTGATTCCTGGAAAACTATTTCGGTGAGAGAGATTCGTTTATGTCAGAGAACAGAATAGAACGATTTATTCCATATTTCGGTACTCTGGTGCGGAATGTAGAGGTCCGTATGTGTGAATATATACACCAATATATGAAGATTAATTTTATCTTAGGTAACAAAACAGATGTGTGAATATATACACCAATATATGAAGATTAATTTTATCTTGGGAACAAAACAGATGTGTGAATATATACACCAATATATGAAGATTAATTTTATCTTAGGTAACAAAACAGATGTGTGAATATATAACAGATTCCAACAAAAGATAATTTCGGTACAATTAGAAATGAGAAATTTTTCAATATGGTTGTGTTTTTTTATTATTTTAAATATGATAAATATTATAAATAGTGGAATACTTTTAATTTGAATTCGTCTATTATTCTAATTTATTTTATTTAAATAGAATTCATTTTATATATTTAAACGAAGCAGTTCTTGCATATATAAAAATATATTTCGTGTATCTCAGAAATAGATCTAATGATTGCGATCAAATTTTGTATTTAGATAAGGTTTTACCTTTTACGTTTATCTATCTATGTTTCTTTTCTAAAAAATTGCGATATTACACACATGCAAAAAAAAATGTAATTAACTATTGGGGAATTTTCCTATCTACTTCTCATGATGACCGATCTGAGTGTAAAAACTGATAAAACTGAGTGTAAGTTCAAAAATATAAGTGAAATAGATGCTGCGATATGGCAGATTGTTTCAAATAACAGGTTAAAGTAAGTGTATTCATAATTTTTAATTAAATAATATGTCCATATATAAGTAAGATTGAAACATATTCATAGATATGACGATTCATATATTAGTCATTAGTATGTGATTTTTATCTAAATATTTTCTTCGAAGAAAGATGCTTCTACAAGAAAAAAACATGTGGAACGAAGCTTAAATTTCCAAATATTAAATATATGTATATGTTTTATTTATTTAATTGTTTTTGTTAATTAAAAATGTTTCTATTTGACTGTATTTCTGGTGTCTGTTTACTTTAAATAGAAATATATTCAATTACAAAACAATAAATCATTCTCATTATTTGAAAGTCTTTAGAACAGCATGCCAATGATTAATCGCAAAAAATTCATCAAATATCGTACTATAAAATCAGTAAAATACTATTATTCAGTACAAATATCGTACTAATATTCTGTAAATAAGCTTTATACCGATGATCTATATTTCTTAATTATTGTATGCCATCTAGGCATTCGTGGTTTTAATTAAGGTCCAAAATTTTATGTGGTGTAAAAGGTCTAACATCTTTATCAAAGAATATGCGAGAAAGTTTTGGGAAGACCATCCCCACTGGTTCTACGCACATGAGAAAATAAAAATCCTATTTAGTTAATATTTCAGTTATTCTTTGTAAATATGCGAGAAAGTTTTGAGAAGACCACTCCCACTGGTTCTACGCACATGAGAAAATAAAAATCCTATTTAGTTAATATTTCAGTTACTCCATGCAAATATACCGATCATATGAACAATTCTTCTCGCATTTGCTGTAATCGTGTTATCCTTTAAATTAGTTATCTACATTGGAAATTATTACTTCAGCTTCTAAAAATAGATACGAAGAGGACCGTATTTGTTTTTCACATTACTCTTTCTAAAAGTGTATTTTATAGCCTGCCGGGCTCGAATTTGGAAAGGAAAGACACACCGGAAGTCGTTCGTCATAACGGATTTGACAGCTGAAAACGTAAATATTGGTTCAGGATTTTATGTTTTCTTAGCTACTTTAGTTTGAAAAAATGTTTAGAAATCTTTTTGCAGTCATAATACAGCCAAACGATTACTAATAAAGGCATCTGTTAAAGTCGTTTTCCTTTTCCAAATATAAATAGCTATTTCTTAAAATAACTAGGAACAGGAAACAGCTATACCAACGCTTTCTCGTAAAATCCTTAAATATTTTTTCAAGAGAAATAGGGCCATTTATAATGACGTAGCAAAATAATTAAATTAAAACCTAGAATCAATACGAGTCCAATTTATTTTCAATATTCGGTGTCTATTTTATTTAAATATACGAAATTAGATAAAATTCATATGCAAGGTTATGATCAATATGATAATATACAGATAATATACGATCTAATTTGAATTCCAGTTGTATTGTTTTGATTGCAAATTTGTAATAATGTTTCCTGCGCAGTAAGTCTTCTTGTTAGGAAGATAATTCTATCAATACAATAATAGCGTCTGAACGGATGCCGAATCAATGGCCCAAACCTTGACGCAAAGACGGAGAACCCAGAATATACGAAATTCTGGTCGTTAGTTTCGCTAGGACTGGATTCCTAGTGTTCGTTCTAGAATATTCGATGTCCTATTAGGAGATCTCTAAAAGAAGTCAGTCGTGTTTAGAAAACAAGTTGAATTAAGATCAAATGTATGAGAAGTAAATAGTACAGGTGGTTATCAAAATAATGGAAACACCTTAGATTTATAAAGAATCCTTTATTACTATGTTGTCAGACCAGCTTTGTTATGTAATTCAGCTTGGATTCGCCTAGGAATCGATTCATACAAGTGCTGAATAGTGTTTAGAGGATTACTGTACCATTCTTCCTGGAGATATTGTGAAAGTTCAGGGGGAGATGCCAATGGTGGATATAGATTCCGTATTGAACGCTCTAAAATAGACCATAACGGTTCAGTTATATTGAGGATGAGTGATTGTGCGGACCAAGGCAGATGTTAAACTTCATCCGTGTCCATCAAACAATGATTGGACAAGTCTCGCTGCATGGCTAGGTGCATTATCATCCTTCAAAATTCCATCTCTTGCGGTGAACAAAGTTTGCATCATAGGATGGACCATAAGTTTAGGATCATAGGATGGAAGTTTGCATCATAAGAATGACTAAAATTTCTCTGTACTTCTCCCCAGTGAACCTTCTTTTCAGGGTTACGATTGGTCCAGCAGAAAACCACGACATGGCTACCCATACCATGGCAGATCCACCTCCATGCTTGACAGCTGGAAGGAACCGAGATTGTGCAGGTGTCCTCCAAACATGCACCCGTTCTGTTGTAGGGAAAAGTGTGAAACACGATTCGTCAGACCATATTACTTTCTTCCACTTATCAATCGAACCGGATTTTGTGAGTGTGACACTACTATAGACGACGTTTAACATTAACATTTGTGACAAGTGGCTTGGAGAATTGCTACTCTGCTATAAATGTTCTGTTTATGAAGGTGCCCTCTAACTGTGATCACTGACACTGGGGAATCCAGATGGGATTTGAGCACTGCGGTCACTTTTACTGCAGTTGTTCGCTTTTTAGACATTACAATCCGCTTCAATGCCCGTCGGTCTCTTTCACTGAGCTTCTCTTTCCGCCCACTATTTTTCTTTACTGAGATTGTCTTGCCACGCTGTGTGTATGTAGACATCGTATCTCTAGAAACGCCTAAAGGTTGGAATGTTTCGGTCACACTTGCTGCAGCTAGACAGGCTCTTACAGTTTGGCTTATTTGAAAATCTGAGAGGCCCTACATCTTACACTTTTGAAAAAAAAATCCAAAAATTACAGAACTTTAATAAAGCTAACACATACTACCAGAATATATATATTGTTATTTATAAAAACACTGTTGATTATTATTATATTTTAATGCTTTCGAAGCGCAATCAAAAATGTCACTTTTAATCACAGGTGTTTCCATTATTTTGATAACCACGTGTAGTTGAATCAAGAAATTTTGATTGAATACTCTGTGAGCTCTTTGCATTAGTACGGTTGCCTAGTTGCCATTCCATATTTACGTTACTGTACGTTTGGAAAGTACTGTACTCATGTATTCTTCATTCGAAATTTTGAATATTCGTGTTTTGGTATAAAACAAAGTGTTTTTATTCGTTATTGAGCCTTTTGAACTATTCTCCGTGCAACACACTTAAAAGACGAAGATGTTCCGTAGTAATATTTGGATATATGAAATATTGTATTCAGATTTTCACCCTCTTATGCGTTAAAATTCTAAAATTTGCATAACATTATTAGTTTTTTCAGCAAAATTTTAATATTTCATATATATATATATATAGATAAAAACGACAATTTTTCTATCTATCCATGTAAATAAATTAGGTTTCAAGGTAATCTCCTTCTGTTAGAGATTAAAAAGATTTAGCCCTCAAATAAACGGAATTTCAAAATCTGGCCTTCTGTTATTTTTTGAGCGATATTTTGGAAAGCAATTGTGTGAAATGTAACAATTATGTCAAATTTGCTTTTTTAACTAAAAGTGAACTAGGCCAGATTTCACTACTTTTTATTTAAGTAAAGTTGTTTTCTTCTCTTAAGTGTTCTTATAGAACTTGGCATCTGAAAAAACAATTTAATTATCTATTAATCGATTAAATTCAATAAATGTTTTATCTGGTTCGCATAAGCCTTCAGTAATGAATTTGAGAAAGCTATTAGACGATTCCATAATAATTATAATACAAAAAAAGGCAGAAAATTATAAACATAAACAAGTTTTTCCTAAAATGAGTTTTTTTTTCAAATAAGCTACCAATTAAAAATTAGAAAAAAAAATGTTTATCAAAAACTCCAGAAAAAAAGTATGAGAATGACTTCATGACTTAAATGAAAACAAAAATGATAAAATTAAGTAGAATATCAAAAGAGAAACAATTCATGCGCAATCATAAAATCGAAAATACATTACGATGTCGATTAAAATTAAAATTTATCTTAAACATTCCATTATAGCTTAAGTCTGTCATGTTTTTGCATTGACACAAAAAATTTCTGTATTTCAGTGCACTGATAAAAGCATGCTTATAAGAACATTTAAAATTTTTATTGAAAAACATAACACATCTTATAAGAATCTTATCATCGGGAAAATGAAAAAAATTCTTCTATTCATTTTATAATATTCTTTTGGTGCATTTTTAAAGTGGTATATTTTTTAGAAAAAAAAATTAAATATTTAGCATAATTTATTTTCGCGCTCCATTTAACTTTTAGTACTTTTTTCCGTTTATAATATATAATTTCTCCGAAATTTTTGGCGAGAATAAAGTTTTATTTGAGAAGTTTCGGTGCTTAAGCTTTTCACAGCAATTGAGACGATAGATACGGTCGTAAAAAGACATGACATCTGCCATAAAAATAGATTTCCGGCATCGGCTTGGATTTTCACATGCGCAGAGATTTCTTCTCTTTTCAGAAATTCCTTTACTATTCAGATACACACAAGGGCCTTCCAAAATAGTTTGCAGGGATTTGGACATTCTTATTAAGATTTGCAAAAAAAATTTCACGTTATGATTTGTGATATAAGATTTGTTAAAGATATCGAAATTGACATTATTTATTTATTTTATATTACTATAGTGGAATTTAGGATTCTATCAATAGGATTTTATTACTTGATTTGAACTCACAATCGAAATTTTGTTGTTGAACTTTGAACTAGAAATAAAATTGTTTGGCGCAGTATGATCTTCATGTTGGCTCGTTCTCGCGCAATTAAACCTCAAACTGAACTAAACTATGCAATTTAGATAAATTACTGCACAATGCAATGGTCATATTTAAACATGAATTCAAATAAACAAAGCGAAAAAAAGGAATAAAAATTGTTTAAAAACATAAAAAGTATTGTACGTTTCTACAATGCGTTTTTATTTTTCATCTAATGATTGATTTAAAACATGGATGAAAAGAATAAGATTTCCCAAACATTCAAATAAAAGCAATTTTAAAATACAGAGAGGTTCAAAAGTCATGAGACAGACTTAAAAAATAAATCAGGCATACAAAAACATGTCATTTCTATAAGAGAACATGAGATTGGAAGTACATAAACTGATTGTTATATTAATTCTTTTGCGGCAAGGAATTAATTATAGCTAAGAATAAATCTTATAAAGTGTACAGTTTAAGTTTAAAGCAATACAAATCCTTAATAGCGTAATCATCATTATATGAATAGTAACATGCAAAGTTTGTATCAGTTCGGAAGACGAAACCATTGAATACTTACACTAAATACTTGAAAAATTATTTTGTTGATATCAGGTTCAAATTTCTTTGCAGTATTCATGCTGAATTTTTAACACTGTTCTTCATGCAACGTGTTGGTACTGAAGGAAATCCCCTATACATACACGAACGACAAATAGTTAAATAGAAAAGGGCTGATCGCATTGCGTAGAGAGCTTACTCTGAACTCAACATTCAAAAACATGAAAGCCATAGGTTGATTCGTTTAGCGACATCGCATTATAGTTTATCCCCATGACAATAAAATTTAGAGGTGTATACAAATTTTAAATTCTAATACAGATATCATCTGCTTTTTGTTTCAAGAAACTTCATCCCTATCGCCAAAGTCGTCAAGGTACGCGGATCACTGACTAAACAATCATTGAGAATACTTGTTAATATTTCTCCGTTACTAAATGATTAACTACTCAGGTGGAATATAATACAAAAGTTGTATTTATAAACGTACGTCAAAATATAAGATACAAGGTGTATTCAAATGAAAAGGTACGAAACGACACTGTGGGTATAAATGACGACTTTATTCAAAGCATACACCATAAGCCTAAGCACAACGATCCCATTGATTAACGAGCCGAAGGATTCCTTGTTCCCAGAATTCCTATGGCCGTGACGAGACCCAGTCCTCCACGACGTCCTTGAGTTCGCCATCCGAGTTGAAGCGCTTCCCTTTCACATGTTTCTTCAGGGGACCAAACACATGAAAATCGCAGGGTGACATGTCCGGGCTGTAGGGCGGATGGTCCAGCTGCTCCCACTTGAACTTCGCCAGTTTCGTGTACATGGCTTTGGAGACGTGTGGACGCGCGTTATCATGGTGCAGAACCACACCCTCCGTGAGTAGCCCCGGACTTTGGTCTTGATGGACCTGTGTAGTCTTCGGAGTGTTTCACAATACATATCGGAGTTAATGGTTCTTCTATGGTCCAAGAATTCAACAAGTAGCGGACCTTGGACGGTGAACTCAAGGACGCTGTGAAGTGAAGGACTAGATCTCGTCACGGCCACAGGAATTCTGAGAACAAAGAATCCTTCGGCTTGTTAATCAATGTGATCGTTGTGCTCAAACCTATGGTTGAATAAAGTCTTCATTTATACCCACAGTGTCGTTTCGTACATTTTCATTTAAACTCTCCTTGTATATGGAAAAGATCAAAATGTTTGTGTCTTTATTAAATTCAAAAATGCTGAATAAAAGATATTTTTTAGAAAAATTTCATTTCAAAGAATGATTTTACCTTCTTTGTTTATTGCTTTTTATTAATAAATTACCACACATCTGAAAGTAGGTCTGGATATTTTGGGTATCATATTTATTTTGTCATTTAAATGCAGTGAAACAAATGAAAAAGCATCTGATATAATCAAAGACAAAGTAATATATTCATCTGAAAAATCGACCTAAAATTTTGATGCATTTTAGTTCTTGTGAACAAAAATAAATTTTGTTACTATGTCTATGTCTTACAGTTTGAGATTGTATTGGATTAAGGAAAATCACTATGTAGTCGAAGAATGAAATTTAGCTTATAATTTTCGTTTCTTATGTATAATAGATCTATATTGCAATTTAATCCATATTTTGGAAGGAATGCTTTTATTTTCCTAAACAAATGCTTAATTTTTTGTAGTATAAAGCTACGCGATAAAAGGCAACAGGTATTTAATTTTATCATACGAATGGTCATTCACTTTCAGTAGAAATCGTTTTAGTATTTTATTTTACTAAATGCAGCTAAATTAGTATTTTTTTTTTTTTTTGATAAATGCTTTTATTTAAAATATTTATTTTCATGCGCATACTTCTTCCTTTCAAGGATAATATATCAATAATAATTTAGTTGCGCTTACATATATGTTTGTTAATATACTTTTCGTCCATTTAAAATTTCAAATGCTTTTAACGCTCAATTATGTACTTTTGGTGACCAGCTGGTTCATAGGAATTAACGGTCGCCATTAATAGTAGTTAACGGTTTTCTATTAAATATTTTATGTAACTTGATCTGAATAGATTCCTACGCAACATATTTTTAAGCTTTAAGTTTTGATAGTCATTTAACATACCACTTTATAAACCTTTTACCGATGTGATTATTATACCATGTATTCTACTAATTTTAATCAATCTTCCTAAACTTTAAATTTGTATTTGCGACGGAAGTGATCGAACTTCAATTAATGTAAACATTTTTTTTTTTTTTGGAAACAAACATTATTTTTGGAATGATGGGCAAAGAAGAGAGAATCGTTCAGCACTGAAGTCTTAAGTACAATAAAGAACTTTTTTTTATATAATTTATACAAAAAATATCAAATGATTATTTTATAAGAATTTTTTGGATTTATCATAAAATTCAGTTTTTAAGTTATTTTAGGAATCTAAATGGCGTATTTATTAATATTTGATTTTGTTTCAGTCAATAAATGTACTTTTGGAAATGTTTTCGAGTCGAAATTTTATACAGGCCCTCGGCCCTATGAATGAGGCGCAATGATATATTTTGAAAATTCCTACTTTTAACTCAGGATACATTTCAATCTTCCATAACTAAATCTGTCCGAGTTATGAATCTGAGAAAATCATTAATTAGAAAAATCAAATATTCTATTCTTATTATTTTAGGACAATAAAAGAATTTGTAGAAATTCTAGACGCTGGAAGATGTATTTTCTATCAGGCGGTTGATGGAGTGGCTTAAAATTATGCTTCTCTTAAAACAATAATAATCAAAATTTCTAATTCAATCAGTTTTTGTCGCAAAAGAATGGAATTGTCTTTTATTAATGTCTCAAAATTATTTTATTATATAAGATTCATAGGGCCAATGGTATGGATAACAATTTAAAATTTTGTTATTCATCAGAATATTAATAGACTTAAATTAAATCAAATATTATTATTTATATAACATGTATATTACTAACGATTTCGAAATTAGATGTTGGAACCCTATAAGATATATTAATAACCATGGCACTAATTAATATATACCAAGACATATATATTAATTAGTTTGTTTGCCATAAATAACAAAAAATTATTGAATTGAAAAATATTTTTAAGAAGAAATGCATAATCTTAATCTTTTTCTTTCATTAATTTTTCCAAAAAATATCAAGTTTCATATTTATTTCAATATCTGGAAGATAAAGCTTTGCTCGACATTTTTTTTCTTTTTATTATATAAAATCATGATTTAAATTTAAATTAATTAAACCTAAGTTAAAAATCTTTGAGTGAACTAAATTAAAATTTAATTTATTCAGAGATTTCTTTGAAAACGTCTCAATTTAAACACAAACTGTAACAACAGATATTCCAATTTCCTTCCCACAAAATAACTGAAACAATACCAGAAGAAAAAATATATAAATCTTTCAAGTAAAGCAATTAAGTCATAAAACCCAGGTGTTGCCAGTTTTGTAGAAACGAAAAGATTGTATTTTTCTCGTATAAAACCTCAAGAAATGTTACTTTGTTAGGGAATACCTTTTCTTCTTTTCATTTTGTGAAAACAACTGCTCAGCAAGAGCAGCTGCCTTCTGTCCAGAATTTTCATTATTCTGACGAGAGTTGAGCTAAGTATGGAAATTTTTATGCCTCTTTTTCCAATAGAATGCGAGAGAAAATACTCTCGAAGAGGCATTAAGACTTGTGCATTCCGGAAGTTAAATCCTTTATTATTCCGTCGTAAAAACAATGTGTTGCGTTTATAAGTCTTTTGTTTAGAAGTTAGGCTTCCAGATGCCCATTTTCATGTTGTTGTAGAGTTCCAATTTTGCACTTAAGAACTTTATTTAAAGCTTCTTTTGTCATACATTTCAGCCACATACTTTCTTGATTTAGGTTGCTCTGCGACGATGTTTGGAACAATAATTTAATTTTGCAGAATTATTTCGGCGAATAACAGATGTAGAAATTTGCAATTTATAGATTTTTTCAAAATGTAATATATAAAAAACTATTTTTGATAATAAGCACTATCGTTTTTAGGTAAATTCCTATAGGAAGACTACATCTTCAATGATTCTCATGACAAGGATTCGGAAAAATATCGTCAGTGCTTTAATGATCATGTTCCCTTGAATCCAAAACCACTCTTCGTTCAAAAGTTTCGTTCGTTTCTTTTTTATTTAATTAATTCCACACGAGCTCTGTAAAACTTCTGAAATTTCCAAGTTTCCACAACTCGAGTGAAGGGATGAAAAATCTTTCGATCTAAACAAATTCTTTTAAAAGATACTTATAATTCCCTATAATACATATAATAATAAGACACTTATAAAGAAATCCCTATCAGAATCTCATAGTATATAATCATCTAGCAAATATTTCTATCGCTCTTTTTCCCTTTTCGCTCTTGTGTTGTGATGCAGATTGACGAACCACGTCGCTTCTCGCTTGTACATAAATTATGCCTTCCGGGATGGAATAAAAGCGATGTTTTAAATTTACAAAAGTGTCTCTCTCTTCGGCCACAAAACTGCTAAAAAAATGTATGCACATTATGTATATATAATATAATATGCATGTAACGTTTTGCCCATATTAACAATATATTCAGAGTAATTTTGTTCAGATTTTGATTGGCTTGGAATATGTTGATAGAAATATAAAAATATCAGATTATTTTGTAATCGGCTCATCTGAATAGGGGCGTAAATGATAGGGGCGTTGGAATTTCATTTCGCTATAATTTTCATAATACTGAAGATAGAAAAATATATCAAATACCCAAATGAGTGCCTCATTAAGCAAAACAATTTTTGTAATTGAAGTTTTTGGATGCAATAACTTTAATTTTTAAACTCAAATTGCAATGACTTTAACCTTTTTAACTGCAATATCTTAGAAGTTAAGGCCTGAAAAGTGATTTTCCCGCGTTAATTTGATTGTTTCTGAAATCAAGAATTTATGTTGTCAGATAGTTACTCAGATGTGAAGGAATCTATCTACCTTTGCCTTTTAGCCTGACGAGTGGAAATTTTTTCAGGATTTTATTTAGGAAGATATTTTAGCTATTTCAATTTTAAATTATATGCAGAAATATAATACATATTATTTAATCCCATTTTCTAAATGCATTCTTTAATAAGATTTAATTTAAGCAATTTTAATTTGAAATAATTAAAATGAGTAAAAGTTAAATTTGTTAAAGTTTTTATAGAAATACAAAGAATGTAATGAAGTTTACAAGTTGTTTGAAGTTTTTCTTAAGCAAGTAGTGACAAATGTATTACTAAATCGTTTTCAAAAAATTAATCAGATAAAAGCATAAAGAAAAAGCTACAAATCTGAAAAAAATATTGTGAACTAAATAATTTACTCCGGATTTCCTCATAATGCCTCATGCAAAAAGAAGAAAAAAAAAACACAAAAACATAACAACCATGGTTTTTTAAATATTCTGCATTAGACATACATGGAAGCAGAAACAGAATCACAAAGATAATCAATTGAGTACTCATTATAATTTTACAGAGACATTATAAATTCCATTTAAATAAATTTTATATGTGCATCCTAAACTAGAATTTCATTTCAGCAAATGCCATTAGGAATAATCAATTTCAATTAAAATTTAATACCTGAAAATATATATATATATATATATATATATATATATATATATATATATATATATATATAAAACGGTTACGTACGTGGCACAGAAATCGCTCTTATTGTCATTCAATTATAAGTAATTGAAGTACTATGTCAAAGTATTTGAACTTTGACAAATGTTTGACATAAATAAATGACTTTGTTTCTTGTCAAAGTAGTTGTATTTCATCAATAAGTACTTATTGATGAATGACAACATTCAAATTTAAATACAATTTTATACAGACTTCACAGACCATTTCATTTTACAGTTGCACTTAATCCAATTGTTTGATTGATTAATTAATGCAGCTGAAAAATATTATTACCATTTGTCCGATGCAGGTTTGCTGTTTCTTGAAAAACCTCATTCAGTCAGGAAAAAGTATGCAAAAAAAAAATTTATCTTAGATGGATAATCGCTATGTATTGTCGGTGAAAACTGATGTTCATATCCTCCAAAAGTATAATCCCCCCCAAACAAGTTTTCTATTATCTTAAAATTCAAACAATAACCGTTTATTTTATATCAATTTCATATCAGTACAATCTTTTATTTTCAATACTTTTTTTAAAAATTCGTTCATTTCAATCTGAAACAATATTATGATGAAATTCAAACTCATCCATGAAAAAAGAAACTTCAATCGTGCATTTTTGAAAGAGTTAAAATTAAAAATAAAATAAATAAATAATAATAAATAAAATAAATAAATATCTTCTTTCGACATAAAAAGGAAGTAGGAGTTTTACTTTAGTTTTTATTTTGTAGTATACACATTTTTTTTTAATTTTTCTCCCCAGTAATTTGTAGTAGATAGGTTCAATGAAATTCATATTTTTCAGTCGTATCAAATTCATTTTGATTATTGAAATTAAAAAAAAATCATTCCATATTAAGCATTTTATTGTCTAAAAAGTCAATAATCTGGACGAATAAGCTGGTCGCCAAAAGTGACTAGTTTATTTTTATTTTGTAGTATACACATTTTTTTTAATTTTCTCCCCAGTAATTTTTAGTAGATAGGTTCAATGAAATTCATATTTTTCAGTCGTATCAAATTCATTTTGATTATTGAAATTTAAAAAAAATCATTCCATATTAAGCATTTTATTGTCTAAAAAGTCAATAATCTGGACGAATAAGCTGGTCGCCAAAAGTGACTAGTTTATTTAGGAAAGTTGACAGTCAATTTAAAACTTTTCAAAAACTATTGTGATTACAAAATTGTATCAAATTCATTTCATAGAAGTATTACATAATCAAATGAAGAAATAATTCCAAATCTGACAAGAAAAGCAATAAAATACAAAAAGCTCAGAAGTTTTCGTCTTCTTAAAACCAAAGAGGTGGTATTACTGTCGCATAAAGTCTTAAGAAATATTTCTTTGTTAACAGACATTCTTTCCCTTTCTCATTATGCGAAAACAATTGCGCAGCCGGGACAGCTGCTTCCTGTTTTTAAGTTTCATTATTCCGACGAGAGTTGAGCTAAGTATGGAAATTTTTATGCTTCTTGATCCAATTCAAACAGGGAGAAAATACTCCTGTCAAAGTATTATGTATTCTCCGGATGTTAAAACTTTTATTATTGCGCCATAAAAAGAATCGTTTGCGTTTAAAATGCGTGTACTAGGATGTTAGATTTTTAGAAGTCGATTTTCTTGCTGTTGAGGGTGAAAAGTGTTCACTTCAGAGTATCATATAAAAATTGGATACCAATACTCTTAAAGAAATTAAAATGTAGAGAATTTAGAAAAATTTACAATGTTATTTAAAAATTGTAAAAAACAATTGGGATTAAATATTGTATCAAATATATTTCATAGAATTATTTATAAAATGAAATGAAGGAATAATTATAAAGCTAACAAAAAAGGCAGTACAATTTCAGAAGTTTTTGACTTCGTAAAAATAAAGAGGTGATATTATTGTCGCATAAAGGCTTATGGAGTACTTATTTTTTAACGAACACTCTTTCCCTTTCTCATTATACGAAAACAATTGCACAGCAGGGGCAGCTGCTTCCTGTTTTTAAGTTTCATTATTCCGACGAGAGTTGAGCTAAGTATAGAAATTTTTATGCATCTTGGTCCAATTCAAACAGGGAGAAAATACTCTTTTCAAAGTATTATATATTCGCCGGATGTTAAACCTTTTGTTATTTCAAAATAAAAACAATAGTTTGTGTTTAGAGAGCTTGTAGTTGGAAGCTAGATTTTTAGAAGTCGATTTTTTCAGTTCAGAGTATCATATTAAACTTTGTTGCCAATATCCTTGAAGAAATTGAAGTGTGTATCGGACCTTTTATTTATTTATTTTGCTCTCAAGAAAATTGAACGATAAAGAGAAATTATTGCATTTGATACGATCGTATTCAGCAAATCATACGATATGACAAATTTATAAACGGAAAAGTCGCTTCTGTTTCATAGTGACTTTGACTATGTCCTGAGGGAAATTAGAAAGTGTATTATCGTTTTCAGAGATATAAAAAGAGATTTTAAGAGATTCCATTTTATTGTTTCAATTATGTATTATATGAAAAAAAACGTAATGTTGATTGATTTTCCTTGAAAAAAAAATATCAAATGAAATAGTACAGGTCTTTCATTATTAACCAAGAATTAAATCGCAGAAATAATAAAATAAATTCTTAAATGCAATCCTTCTCTTAGTTATAATATATTTCCTTGTAATGATTTCTTCGTGTGTTGCATTCCAACTAGACTAACATTATTTAAATTTAAATTAAATTTAATTATTATTTAAATTATTTTATTAATTTGAATTTTATTATTTAAATGAGCAATTAGTGACCAAAAATGGAATTAAAAATAATATTTTTGGGGGTTTGTGTTTAATTATAAGAGGAAATTACAAATATCAAACGCACATTATACGCATATATAATAGAAAGAAAGAGTTAGAATTTGTTTTTGAATTTTAGCCTATGGCAATCATTTGGTTCGATAGGATTATTGGTTTCTAAAAAAAATGATTAGATATTTTGCGAAATTATGTTTCAATGGCTAACTTAGCTAAAATTATTTAGTTATTAATATTGTTAATTTTATAAGTAATATTACTTTAGAAGTTTACAACGTTCTAATGATTGTGCTTTATATGTTTTCTTAATTTTTTTCTATATATATCATTATACATTTTATTATATACATATACATCTTAACATATCACAAATAAGAGCAGCAGTATTTACAAAATGCGCGTGCTTCGAAATATGATAACTATTACTAGATTCAGAAGTTAAACTTTAATTGTAAGTATAACAAAATATCAAAAATATTGTTAAAATCATACCTTATACCGAAACCTGTTCATCATATAAAAATAATTCGAATGTACATATTTCTTTAGATAAAAGCTAGAATGTAATATTAGCAGCAACAATGAAAATAAATTCCTTTTTTTTTCAGTAATGAAATAGACCATAGTAAATGAGATTGCAATATTTTTCTACAAGTAGGTTAAAAACAGGAAAAATTATGCGGCAATTTTTTTTTAAATTTTAAAGATACCCTAAATGTTATTTTAATACACCAATATTTTTTGGAAATGACTGCGAAAAACATTAAATTTCTGTTTAATTGTTAATTAATTAAGTTCCTATTCTAATGTCTATCTCTATCTATACTTATAATAAAGCTCAATGTGTGTGTGTGCGTGCGCGCGCGTGTGTGTGTGTGTGAAAAAGTATACTTAAAGAGAAATTTTTTAATTTTTAATTAATAAAAAATGAAACTAAATTTCAGCATTTTTCAGCTATAACTTCCGAAAATATTATAGCACAAAACTCTTTTTTTTAAATAATCTTAAAGTTCAAAAAAAAATTTTTTTTTTCATTGATACCAGTGTGTTAACCTATAAATTATGTTTCTATTTTTAATGAATTCTTTTTAAATATTATAATCATACTTTCTAATTTTTTTCACACAAAATGAAAGTAAAATTTAATCTTACACGTAAGAATGTATTAGTGCGTGAAAAGTGCCTTGATGAAAACTTAAACTGAATAATAAAATTAACTCTTACTGAAAACTAAACCGAGGAAAGTGTTATGTTCAGAAAGTGTTTCATTGGAAGCGTAATGTTATGGAATAAATATAAAATGCGATATTTTTCCACATAATTCCACGGCAGCTGATTTCAAATTAGAGAGATATATAATATAATGAACTGATTATCATAAGATTTCTATAATAATAAGCGCTACTTGACTATCGAAATTTGAAGTTTAAATATATTTTGTTGAAGAAATTGAGAGAAAGATATATAAATATTTAGTTGAAAGTTTTAGAAAATATTACTCCTGGCGAAATAGCTGGTAGCCAAAGGCGGCTATTATGTGTATAAATTTGATATTTTCAGCATCTAAAGCTTCGACACACACAAATTCATCTTTGTTATTATTCGATACATGAATAAAAAGAGAAAGTTGAACTGGCAGATGGTTTTGACCATAAATCGTCATCGCAAACTTGCTTTGAATGGATGTTTAACGTATTTCAAGTGGCATACATCTGTATTTAAATTGTATACTATTGTATGTATATTGAACAACGCGCGTTCAACAATAGGATAGAGAAACAGGATATCTTGTTGAAAAATTTTATATAGACGACCTTTCAATGAAATGGGGAAAATGTAATTTTCTATTAATTAATTATTTGTGCAACTTATCAGCCAAAGGTATTAATAATCCCTTTTGGAAAAATGCGATTTCAGGAAGGATTATTATGTGCCATAAGCAAGTACTGCGTATTGTTCAACAGACACGAAAGAGCTAATACAGGTAAACAGAGATCCGCTTTTGTTGTAAATATTGTAAAAAACACGAGGAGGAACAATTATCTCCCTATATTAATTGTGTGTAATTTAGATTAAATTTCCTATTTATAATTTGATTATGATTCTCCTAATTAAATACATTCAACAATGGTTTATTGCATGTAGTGGTCTTTTAATTAAAACCAAATTAGTAGATTTTCACTTAGTCCAAATCTGCTACGCTTTTATTTAATAGTTTCGTTTAATTCGTGCCAGGATCTTCTAAATGGAGTAAAATCATATTGTGACATCATATTGTTTTTAAAAATCTAAATATCTAGCTAATCCATTTAAACACGCTGTCTTTTGTGGCAATGCAACTTCATTTTCTAGTTTCTCTTCAAAACTCTGCAGATAATAATCAAAATATCTTTTCTTAATCTATAAATCTTCCTTTCTTTGCTATGACTGGAAATCTGATAAAATAATTAAAGATTTATGACTGGAAATTGATAAAATAATTAAAGATTGTCAAAAGTATAGAATAAGTAAAACAATTTTAATAGATATTAAAAATTTGTGTAAAATTCAAATTTGTGCCATAATGATTTTGGAAATTTTACCAAATATTTTTTTTTTTCAATTTTATTAATTTCCATTAAAATTTTTTGGTAGATTCCTATAGAAAGACTATATATACACACACGCACGCAAGCAGACACACGCACACACACACACACACACACACACACACACACACACACACACACACACACACACACACACACACACACACACACACACACACACACACACACACACACACACACACACACACACATATATATATATATAATACTTTTGCATGGATTTTAATCATCTTGTAATATGTTGTCGGAAATTTTAAAATCTCGGTCGAGTTCATAAATGGTCCATCTTTATCAAAAGGGCTGAAAATGGTGGGGGATTAAAAGTTTCTCTATAACTTTCTTAATATTGAAGATTGAAAAATAAATCCAATTATCTAAATTAGCTCCTCTTTAAGAGAACGACTTTTGTCTTTAAAGTGTTTTGATAACTGCAATATCTTGGCTAAAAAGTAATAAGGATTAAAAAATGATTTTCAAATCCTAATTTTGACTGTTTCTAACATCAACAATTTATGTTGTCAGATAGTAACTTAGATGTAAATTATTCTAACTTTGCCTTCCAACTTGCCGATAGGAATTTTTTAAAGACTGTTACGAGTTGCACATTCTTATCTTTTAAATAATATTTGTGCGGATTTGGAGCTGGAAGTTTAATTATCTGCCTTGTAGAACGCCTGCATACACGAATACAAGCATACTTATAAATATAGATACACTAATGGATATTTGATGCTAATTTTCTTCTTCAAAATCTTATCTAAAAGTTCCGAAATCAGAATTTTTGTCAGTCACCTGCAAAATTAATCGCCTTTTTTTATAGGAAATGAGAAAGTTAAGAACAACTTTATAACAAGAAAATGAAAAAGCAATTCTAACGACAGATTTTTTTCCATCGCATTCATATGAGATTTAAAATTGATTGGTTATAATCCGGTGACATCCATATTTCATGGAAAGTAATTTCGGTGATCATCAAAATGTTTAATTTTGTCCAAGCTATCCTTTAAAATTTTTTCATTCATGTCAAATCAAAGAGAATCGTTTTCTTCTTCAACAAAAATTGACACATTAATATTTATTGCTTAATTTCTTACACGACTTGATTTTGAAGTTCGTTTGTTTTAATCCGTTTTTGGCAGGGAGAAGATATACCGTTCGATAATTCTAAATTATTAATTCCTAATTTAGTCAGGTCTAAATCTAATAAATTAACACTTTTTTGCGTTTTAATGAATCATTTACATTGCAGAAATTTGTTCGAGCAGGTGTTTCTAAAAGATGTTTCAGTAAAAACTTTGAAAAAAAGTTTTTCCTGTCACTGATATTTTTAGGTGTTGGAAATATGGAATTACTATATGAATTAAGCTTGGATATTACAAAAATACTAATATGAAATTCCCAAAGAAAGAAATTATATCCGGGTTAATCAAATTTAACAGTCCATTGATCTCAATTTCCAATAAATATGTATGCAATCCATTATCGTTGCGAATCTGTAATATTGTTTGCCTGTGCATTGAGTCTTTTATTAAGAAAGAAAGATATATAGATATTTTTAATTGCATGGGTACCAGATCAATAATCTGCATCTTAGTGACAATGTTTGTAACCATTTGGCGATAAAAACGAAGGCTCTGGAAAATACAAGAATATTTGTTCTATCTCTATTAGGAACCATAACCGGAATTTTTTTCTGCAACATTTCATACTATATTCTATACACTCTACGTACACGCGAAGGGTTGAAGCGAATCAACCAGTTAATTTTTCGTTTGGAGTATTAATCTAGAGCGCTATCTTTATATGTTCACATCGATTTCAATTTGCGTATACTGTTACTTATTGAGAGATTTGATATCTGCTTGTGTGCTGTTCATTTCTAAAAATGCTATTCTTAGAGTACACCTCGGCTACTTTTTATGCCTATGCAAACTTATTTCTTGTGCAATAAAGCATCCCGTATAATCAACATATGATTATCGTAATAATAGCTATTTGATGCTTTTAATTTCCGATTTTAATTTTTTTATAGAATGTTCATTTACTCACCATCAGGACTGATTATGATAATTAAAAAAGTAAAATTAGATGAGAACTAGATGATCAGATCGGATGATATATTTTATATCTAGAGATATTTTGAAACATTTTTAAGAATTTTTTTTATTTTTATTTTTAAATTTTAAGTTAAATTTAATTAAAGATTAAGGTGAAGAGGGCGACACATTTTCTTATTGTTTCTTCGTACGAAATTCGCAAAGAGAGATAGATTATTACAGCTATTAAAAAATGTGTCCATGAGGATTCAATCAATTTGCTTGTATATTTTATATTCTAGAGAGATTTTGGAGCATTTTTAAGAATTTTTTTTTATTTTTAAGTTTTATTATTTTTAATCAATTTGCTTGTATATTTTATATTATAGAGAAATTTCGAAACATTATTTGAAACATTTTATTATTTTCGATCAATTTGCTTGTATATTTTATATTCTGGAGAAATTTTGAAACATTTAAAAAAAAATTATTTTTAATTTTAAATTTTAAGTTTAATTTAATTAAAGATCAAGGTGTAGAGGGCAACACATTTTGTTATTGTTTCTTCGTACGAAATTTGCAAAGAGAGATAGATTATAACAGTTATTTAAAAAATGCGTCTTAAAGGATTCGATGAATTTGCTTGCGTTATAGCCCATGGGGTCTAAAATAACAGAGATTACAATAATGTTTCGCCATCTGTATAAGAATACCATTATTCAAAATGGTTATTTCAAAGAGATAGATTATAAAAATGAAATTATATGAAAATTATATGAATTATATGAAATTATATGAATTATATGAAATTTAGCGCTAGTCTTTATATTAAGATTTCAAAGAGATAGATTATAAAAATGAAACTATATGAAAATTATATGAATTATATGAAATTATATGCAATTTAGCGCTAGTCTTTATATTTAAAGTGAACATTTCTATTAAGTCCATTTCCATTTACAACAGGCTTCTTCTGTCCCATGAATACAAACTCAAAAATACAGGGTGCTTATAAATGAATATCCCCACTTCGCTAGACTATTAAAAGAAACAAAACGAAGTTCAACTTTGTTGTTCTCCGAAATTCAAAAATAACAGTTAAAAGTTGACTGAATTATAAGTATTCAATATGAATCCCTTTAGAAACCCGAATGATATCGAGGTGATACGAAAACTAAACACACTTTGTTCAACATGTCTAGTGTGATGCTTTGAATGGATGCAAATGTGCGTGACTTAAGTTCCTCAGTTGTTAGAGGTGAAATAATCATTTTCTGTTTGATGTTGCCTTCGACAAAAAAAAAGCGATATCGCCATACACACATATCTGCAGCTTTTCATGCTAGGCATAGATATGTAGAAAAAAGTGTGGGATGAATCATCGTACCCCTCGATATCCTTTGCAGTTCTGGAAGGGTTCTCATACTAGACATAGATATGTAGAAAAAAGTGTGGGATGAATCATTGTACCCCTCGATATCCTTCGCATTTCTGGAAGGGTTCTCATTGAACATATATAATTGTGCTAAAAGAAATATGATATCCTTATTAAATTGAATTAATATAATATCAAATTTAACGAATTGCAATGTAGAAATCTTTCCATATTGAATAAAATTCATATGTATGAAATGAATTTATATTTAGCACTTTAAGTTCCCAGAATTAATCTAATCTTAAAAGAAGCCGCACTCTTAAAATGCATACTTTTAACTTCTACCAAAGTGATAATAACTGTGATAATAAGTGGTTCGAAATGAATAAAATTTTATATCTTAAAGATTCAAACTTTTAGAAGTTCATTTTGAAAACAATTACAATAGACATCATTGTTTGCAATATCAAGAAACAATAAAATGTATAATTAAAATGTAGAAAAATTTAATATTTAACAGAAAAACAAATTATAATTCTGTTAATTCAACGTTCTTTAAAGAATGTAAAATCCAGTATTAAAATTTTCTAGAAATGTGTAAAGAATAAAAATAACATTAGTAAATAATATGTAAGATTGCTGAGAAGGAAAATGCGAGTTGCTAAAACCTTGAATAATAAAAATGAAAAATTCTAAAACAAATTTTAAAGCTTCTCTATAGATGAAATTTTTGAAAGTTCTAAACTGTCACTAATTTGTTCAACAAAAATCAGAAATATCTAAATTTGATAATTATGGTGAACGCATCTGTAAAGCTTATTTTTCCGTTAGTACATCGTCCTGTAGCAGAAAACAACATGCAGTTTTCGTTTCATTCGTCACTAAAATCGACTGATTTCTTTAATATTTTATTAAAGAGAATAAATAATTTGATTTATTTTAAATCAAAATTGTATATTGATACACGCTTTTTTTCAATAAACACATTTATTATATATTTTTGAAACTCTTATAAGAAACGATTTTATGTTTTAATTCAATACTGCCATCAAGTTTCAAATTATATCCAATCGTTGTGGGGAAAAAATTAATTATGAAAAAAAAAAAAAAAAAGACGCACTCCATATTAAATCAAACAGACATTTTTCAGAGCTACCTTGAATTTTTCCCCTTATGATGTCATAGTTACAACGACACTGCTATTTTCAGAATTAGCATTCAGAACTAATGGAAAGTTGGCTGATGAAATATTAAACCTGATTGATACTCTGCAGACTGCTCTTTAACTTCACGGTCACATTTTTTCATGATTGAAATGTCTTTCACCCAATAGAATAAAGTAATTCTTAACTAATATCGTAAAATCTTTTGCGAAAAATTAATTTTTGAATCTGCTCGCAGGATAAAAAAGAATTATGAGATAATATCACAGCAAGCATGCAAAATTATGCAATTAAATGTTAGGTGGCATTCATAATACTATTTTAAATTTTCTAATTAATTTAATTCCATACATACAGCTATTCTTTGTTTCCATTTTTTTTAAATTGAAATCTATCAAGAAATAACTAAATATTTATTTGAGTAACAGTTAGTTTTAAATGTTATTATTTTTATGATTCTTTGTGATTCTCCTAAATATTATATAATTTCATATAATTCTACATGGAATTATTTATCTAATAATAACTTTTAAAACCATTTTTAAAAATATTTAAACTTTAAAAAACTTTTTTAAAAATATTAGACAGATGAAAGCTTCTTAAAAATATAAAATGCAGTATTTATATATTGAAAAAGCTTATTTACTTAACAATTTATTAAAAGTATTGCTGTACTTTAGCTGCTTGCCAGTATTGATTTTAACTCACTTACTTACAAATTTAATTTATTTTATAAGGATACTGTGACATGAAGGATCGCCAATCCATTATTCATTCATGAAACATTGAAAATTTCGTAAAATTAAAGGAAAATATTTTACTGATGTGTTTTAGAAACAAACTGAAGTTGGCTAACTAAACAAACTAAATGTCAAAATTACAGCACTGATTGTCGAGTATATAACAATCCGTAAATAACAATTGAAAATTCGTAAAACAATATTTTATTGTATTTAACAATATTGTAAAACATTTTTCCAAAGTTAGGAATGACACGTAGCAAATCCATAATGAAAACAAATTCTTAAATAGAATTCGTAGGAGAAGAATGTTTTTTTTTTTAAAGACTTCATTCAATTACTCGCTTGAGACAGACTCCTTACTTATTGATTCTCATCTGTGTACATGTACTTTTTATAGACTCTCATGAAAAAGCGTCGAATGTTCTAGAACAAACGCTAGATTTCGATTCCAAATGGAGATATCGTTCAGATTCTCGAATATACTGGTTCCTTAATATTTCGATAAAATCGTGAAATGCATCGCGATATAGTTGCCAAAGCCGATCATCCATTCAAGAACAATTACTACAACTGCAAAAATATCTTCTTTACCGGTAGACCTACAGCGCTGGAAAGCGATACCACAAATTCATAACAATATACTTCTAACACTTCATATACTTCTATGATTGTTCTTCTATTGATTCTTGACTTCTATTAATATTTTTGATTCCAAAATAAAAATAAAAGCATTTTATATAACCCAACTTTATTTTGTAAATAATTTATATGGCATTAGTGAGCAGATGATTTTTTTTAAAAAATACTTTTAAATTATTTATTTTCTTACTCTAGTCGTGACTCACTACTTTGTAAATTCCCATTGCCCGAATCTCTTCAGATTTTTGATTTTCTGAACTTTCTATGGAATAAAGAATAACAAGAAAGTAACAAAAAGGTAGGATCAAAAACAGCGATCCAGATTCAAAGAACATTTCTAGAAACTAAAAAGCCGATGTATCTAATCTTTTGTTCCACATTCTTCTGTGAGAAATACAATCCAAGTTCTAGGGTTAGCACTCTGCACTTCTTACACTTTTTATTTGAAGAACAATCTAAAGAAGGAAACCCTGCCTTTAAAACTCAGCAGAAGTTAGATTTTCTTCTTTAAGTTAGGGTTTTCTTTCTAACTCAATACTTACTTTTTGGCTACTCTTTCAAATGCTGAGATAGCTTATAGTTCGAATTTTTAGTTCTTGAAGTTCTAGGAATTCGATAACTCACAGATTTGATTTCCTATATTATAAACCCTAAAAATTGTCTGATATATATATATATATATATATATATATATATATATACCATATTGAGACCTTGTATTAAATAAAGCGACAAGGACGAAATTGCAAATGGTGACAAAATAATAATGCAAATTATGACAAAACTCGTCATACAAACTCCATTTCGTCAGTAAACCTAATCATACTTTAGACAGTAGAGTCTATATATAAAATTTTAATTTTCATTCATATTTCGATCCTTTTCTGAAAGTATTTTGACATCATAGGGCTCCTTGTGACATTTTGGGAACGTATAAAATTAAATTATATTCCATTTGGTTATATAAAGACTAAGGAGAAACGCTACTCATAAAAAAAAAAAACTTGCAAAAAATAAAATATCACATAAGCACATTAAGAAGGATATTTGTCCTTAATTCAATATTTTGAGCAAAATAATAATCTTGGAAATTCCTTTTATTTTTTAAAATTATAGACAGATTTATTAATTATCTATCATCTTTATTATAAATTAGATTAAATAATGACGAGTCAAGGGATTTTATTCTAGTTTCTATTACATGCATTGCATTAAAATTTTTTATAGTTATACAATTTATTTTATTACAGTGCATTTGAAAATTCTATCTACCATAGCATATTTATTCGAAAAATAGTGAAGGACAAAATATTTTCTAACGAAAACATACTGGATAGTTAAATTATATACTTCTCCTGTTCCAATAGTACATCTTTGTAATTTCGTATTCAAATAAAAATTTGAATCTTCTAATAGGCATTTTTTCAAGCAATTGGAAATTAAAATATTTTTTTAATTGAATATTGGTTTTAAAAATGCGACGTGTTTTGCATGTTAAATAAAATTAATTTGATTTGTTGACTGTATAATTAATAAATAATTAATTTAATTAAGAATAAATTCACTTCATGAAATAGCAAAAATTGAGTTAAATGCCAGTGAATCCAAATATGAGAAATTGACATAAAAGAAGTAATAATTGAATAATTTCAGGTAAATTCAACAAGTTTACCTTATTAGATAAATTTAATGTGATCGATCAATTAATAAATAGTAAATTAACAAATAATTTCCCTTCATTATGGTTTGCAACAGAAGACGAATTTAGTTTCAGTATCATTGAACAGTTTAATGAAAACTTTATTCGATTTTTAAAGCGTTAGTTTTTAAGATATTACTGTCTTTAAATAATTATAATGTTCAATTGGTAATTTATTTGATTGAATTATCATATATGAAACGGTTTATTAGTAATTTTTAAAGCTTGTAAAATAACCCATAGTTAGTAGCCTTAATCACGGCTTATGATACAGCTTATGAGCAGCATTAGACAGTCACAAGTAGATAACACTCCTGTGCCAAGTATTAAATCATTCCAGCCAATTTTACTGTGCCTTTTTTTTATCAAAATTTTGTTTTTTGGGCCCAATGCCCTTGAATAAGTTAAATAAATATTATAATCTCTTGAATAAGTTAAATACAGTTTAGAATACATATCATTCCGTCAAGGAAAACCAAAATCGTCTGCGTTTTGTTCCGCCTTCTATAAGAAGACAATACCAATTCTTAGAATGATAATAATATTAACTGGAGATATGAAGATGCTAACTTACAATTGTTATTTAAAAGTGAATTCCTTTCATGAAATTTCAAAATTGAGTTAAATGTCAATTAATACATTGAATGAAAAATTTTAATTAAAATAATTAGTGTATCGTTTCCTGCATATGCAACACAACTTCTTTTACTAGCTTTACGTCTTTTACTTCTAAACTTAAAAATTGAGTAAAATGTCAATAATACCATGAAAGAATTATTTAAATTAAAAGTTTAATCATTGAATTGTTTCTCGCAGATGCAACACAACTTCTTTTACTAGTTTTACTTATTTTTTTCCTAAATTTAGAATTCAGTTAAATGTCAATCAATCCAATATATGAAAAATTGAAATTAAAAGATGAATCAATGAATCGTTTCTCACAGATACAGCACAACCTCTTTTACTAGCTTTACTCCTTTTACTACTTTTAAAAATTGAGTAAAATGTCAATAATACCACGAAAGAAATATTTAAATTAAAAGTTGAATCGTTGAATCGTTTTTTGCAGATTCAACACAACTTCTTTCACTAGCTTCAAATCAAAAGTTATATTTTAATCTTACCCCATGATCAAAATTCAAAAAAAAAAAATCAGATTCAGCAATTCGAAATTTTATTTTTCGAAGCCTCGTTTTATAATAAATTTATTCACAAATATTGCAACTTTCAAAAATTTCATATTCAAAAGAATTTCAAATTAGCATTATAAAATGTACCAGCACGTTTATAATAATGGTAGAGATTAAAAAAAAAATACTCTAATGTATGCCGCAACATTACATACAAATATAATAAGGATTAAAAGTTTTTATTTTTCAAAAATGAAACATTTGTGCGCAGAAAAATTTAGCCATTTCAAGAAGAGAGAATGAGTGAATATTCAGAGAAAATGAGTGGAATTTTTATTTTCATGTAGACATTCATTTGCATAAACTTGATGGGAGTTTCAAAAGTAGTAACTAGTTAGGGAAGATTAAATTAAAAGAGATAAAGTCAGGAAACGTGACAAAATTCCACAAGTCAGTTTTTAAAAACGAAACAATACAATAAAGGTCATTTGAAAAAGTTGATCGTTAAATTTTCATGCTTCGCAAACTCTGGACTTATATCACTTTCACGGAAACATTTGGCACTTTTCAAAGGACAAAGCGCAGCGTGACAGAGATGATAATTTGGCGGAATTGCTTTTTAACCTGAATTTTTCCACTAATGTGATTCCAGTATAAAAAAATAACTTTTGAAATTCTTCTTTTTTTAAAAAAAATCTAATATCTTTTCTTGCATATCAAACTAACTTTGATAAAATGTCATTGAGGAATAAATTTTAAATTGAAGGAATGAAATAAAAATCATTATTTGTTGGAAATAAAAATTTTTAAAAAGATATATTTTGTTAAAATGAAGTTGCCACTTAAAAAATAGAAAAAAAATATATGATAAAATTATTTTTGAGGCACTTAAGTTATCGATGTTCAACAGTTTTTAATAAATTCAATTTTTAAGATAATTTTTTTCCTGTACACATTATTACAATGGCTTTTGTTGCATTGTTCCAAATATTGTTTTTTATTTTAATATAATCAATATTTATTTTACAATTTAAAATAACAAACCTTATTATTTAAAATTAAAAACAAAAAATTAAGTAAAAAACAAATTTTGTTAAGTAAAATTAAAAATTAATTATATTAAAATCATTAAAATTTTTAAAAAAACACATTATTAAAAGTTTTTAATTGTGTCATTTTGTTTATGAAATTTAAAGAAAAAAACAATAATGATTGAAAAAAAATTCAGTCATTAAAAATTTAAATACCACATTATTAAAAGCCTTTAATAGTGTCATTCTGTTTATCAAAAATTAAGAAAAAAAAACAATAATGACTGAAAACAAATCAGTCATTAAAAACTGAAATAACACGCTATTAAAAGAGAATACAAAAGTGTCATTTTGCACAGGTACTTGAGCTAATAATAATGATAAAAACGGAGTATTTATTTTTTTTTTCCATTTTTAGTGGCTATAAAATAACACATTCATTATTTAAATATCGTTAGGTATTTTTTCTTAAATAGAATCTAGTAAAAATGTTATAGAATTTAAAACCATTCCTCATAGCAAATTAGTTTAACCCAAAATCAATCTCACTTCATCATAAGAAATTAAAACCCCCCTCTTTTACACTAAAACATGCTTCGTATCTCCATGTGCATCTTTTGCAAAAGGAAGGAGTGTCAAAATAACCCAGATAGCAAGAATTTCACTGTATTTTCTTCGGAAGTTTTTGTTGATGGTGTGTGTGCCAAACTTCTTATTTCTTTTAACATAAAAAGAATTTCAGTTTCTTAGCGTCAACTAACTTTATTTAGGCATCCTGATACTCGTGCCTTAGTTGCTTTGAACGTTTTTATTTCACATTAAGTGTTTCTTTTTTTAACTAGAATATTGTCCAAAAGGGAGATTATTAGATTACTATCGAACTATACGCCTTAAAGTATAATACGAAAAGTTTGTGGGTCATGTACAGCAAGAAAATTACTCAGAATAGGAAATAAAAATGCATATTAATGCCAAAATAAAAGCAGCAAAAAGCACTTGGGACAAGATGAAGAGGTTGTCAACTTAACCCGATCGTTTTGCTCCTTCTGGAAACGCGTTAAGTCTTTGTTTCTTAGATATTATTAATAAGAAAAAGATGCAAATAAACATCGATTATGAAAAGCGCATTTTATAAAATAGTCATGTGTTACAAAGAATGTTCAAGTATTTTCCCTGATCATTAATGAGACCTCACATTGAAGATCTCGTAAATTGCACCCCGTCAGATAAAATGAGGTAGTATCATTTAACAAACAATAAAACCAAGGCGTTCTTTGTCTTCTCCAGCTCGTCAAATTTCCCCTCCTCTCCTCTACAATTGAAGTTTTGTTTTCGAAACATTTGTTAGTGCTTCCCAGTTTTATGTTAAATGATGATTTGTCCCTTCTTTCTAACTGAAATAAGAAAAAGCATCTTCTTATTCGGAAAATTCCTTAGTCTTCGGCCTAAGAATTACAAAATGACCATAAAATAATTTTCCTTGTTTTGTGGCATCTACAGTTAAATCTAATGAAGGAAATAAAACCAAATTTATATATAACTCATAAATGAGATGAATTCCGCAATAAAAGTACTAAAAGTCATCGATAAAAGATACTTTTGTCGTTGTTGGAACAGATAAATGGGCCGATAACTACAATGAATTCATGGAAAAATGGATTCAACAGATTTCATTTATGTTCAATGAATAAGAAAATGCATATGCAGAAATGAAAGAGATACCTTATGAAATTCATAATAAACAATCATTTATTATTCAACAGTAAGAATTCTGGATTGCATGCATCATTCTCAATGTTACAACCTTTCTTGGATAAAAGATTGTATCTTAGTTTAACACTGTTGATTACTGCAGCACATAAATTGTCATATCATATGTTGGTAACAACTTCTGTTATTGTACTGTTTGATCAGGTTTTTAACCTTTGTAAGTTATAACTTTCAATGAGCAAGTATTATCGAATATTTTAATCGCTATGTTCAGAAGAGATTGGACTTTTATGTAACTTTTGAATTTTGTTAGAGTTGCAACATCGCACTTTCAATAGTAAACACATCTTAACTACTTCGACCCACCTAATTAAGGTATATGGGTTAAATCTGATTGACCAGACCACCGAGTCAGCATTAGTAGGAACTAAAGTTGAGTCCTAAGTTCTATCACCAGCCACGGTTAAACCCTTCCCGTGGGAAGCACGTGACGTCATCGTAGTAGGTAACCAATCACCGTCACTTCTGTTTCCATCCAGGTGACGAGAACGAACAAAAATTCCGGAAGCTTTTCATCCACATATCTAGGATCCCCTCCAGTGAGAAGCATGCACTCTCAATTGTAATAATGCAAGGCTGTTCCAACTCGCGTAACTAAGGCATACTGGTTAAATCTAACTGACCGGATCACCATGATAGCACTGGCGAAAACTACGATCCCTAAGTGCATTCACAGGTTACGGGACAATCCTTCCCATGGGAATCACGTTCCGTTATTCATAGGAGGTAGCATATACTCCCATTTCTGTACCCATCCGTATTGCGAGAACCAAGCAGTATGACGGAAGCCTCCCATCCTCATATCTGTGTTGTTCCCCAGTGAAAAGCATTTTCAATTGTATAAACAATTTTTACAATCATTATTATTTTTCCCTTCTTTGATTTCTATCTATGTAGGAAAATAATTCTTAAACATGGATTTTAGCAAATTGCTTTTAATTAATGAATAATTATATTTTTCTTTCAGTTATTTTTTCAATGATCCTTAATTTCAAAAATGATTTAAATATAAATGTACGCAGAAATAAATCGTTTGAAAAGCTCATGATGATCGCAATTCATTATTTTCTATACGTATAAATAATATATAAAAGTTATTTTACTATTAATTATTCGATATTAACTGCTAAATTAATTTGTTACTAATTAATTTTATCTTATGTATTTCTGGTTAAATGGACAGCGAAACTATCTATCTTTGATACAAACGAAACTACATTTCGGAGTTATTGCTTTTTAGTTTCAAAATTTTTGATATTAAGAGTCAAAACTTATCAAAAGTTTGAGAGAAAATTGTATCTAAAGTTTGGTTCCAAGCCCGAAAGAAATTTTCCGTAACATTAATTAAAGCAATTTCTACACGGCTTCGAATATCTTTAGGGAATAAACTCATTGATTAATAATGATTTGTGGAAACGAGAAAATATTCGAATTAATAGTTTATGTGTATGCATTTCAAACTCTTCTCATCAATGAATAAGAAGAGTTTGAAATGAACTCCAGAGTTCTTGGGATTTAGCAATGAAGCACAGTGTTTTAACATACATACTTCATTAACGACCTACAAAATAAATGTTGATCTCTAGTGAATTTCGGTGCATATATTTTCTTTTTCTGAATGATTTTCTGATATCAGCATTCAAATTTAATCGAGGAAGATAATTTTATCTTTCAATTGTTACTCATTTTATTGTTGAAAGTAGAAGGAAAGCACAAATCATATCAATTTAAACGCGGATCAGTTTCATGGTATTATGCGCTAAGGAATTGCCTGATTCTTGGAAACCAACCAAGAATAAAGCAAAGAAATAAACCATTGAAATTCTAATCAAAATCGCGCTACTGTGAAATGTGAGTAAATCATGTTGTTGTCTCCACGTATACTTGCATAGTAATATTCAACATATATTTAGTTGGAATGAAGAGAATCTAGTATACATCTGACACATTTTCCTTAAATCACCGGAGTTCAAAATTTTATATAAATTTCCAAATTTGTTATTAAGATCTTGTACCTAATTTCTTTTATCTTATCAACTGTATTTTTCATATGCACATGGACATGTTGATTTAACATTGATTGATTTCATTCTTAGTCAGATAGGAACTGTGTTTTCAGTATATACCAATAATCACCTAACTAATTTATGACGTCTTTGAGTTATAGTTTTTACATAGGTAAAAGTAGATAAATCGGTAGAAAATCTACCCTTATTAAGCTTGGTTTATCATATCTTTGATTATCTTTTTACAAATGTAAAAGTAGATAAATCGGTAGAAAATCGGCCCTGGTTAAGATTGGTCCATCGTAACTTTGTTTAACGTTTTTACATACGTAATAGATAAATCTGTAGAAAATCAAAACTTATTATGCTTGGTCTATCATATCTTTGGTTATCTTTTTACATCAGTAAAAGTAGATAAATCGGTAGAAAATCGACCCTTATTAAGTTTGGTTTATTGTATCTTTGGTTATCTTTTTACATAAGTAAAAGTAGATAATTCGGTAGAAAATCGACTCTTGTTAAGTTTGGTCTATCGTATGTTTGTATTTTCTTTAAATAGTTTTAAAATAATATTCAAAATGTTGTTGTGTTAGTGAGTAACCATGTTCAGAAATTCAAAGACATACATACAAAGAGATCATTTGTAAGTGGTCTTTTTCCAAAATTTCTAGAAGTTCATAATTTTGGCGAGTGAAAAATTTGTACCATCTTAGTCGTTCTAATTTTGAGTCGATGTCAAATATTGCCTTTTCGGATTCAGGGAACCATACAAAATTTGTACAAATAAATTAAGTTATTCTGTTAAGTTAGTACACTAATACTACATTCAAATAAATTAAATTAATTTCCTTTTGAATAGTTCAAATACGCAAACGCATATAAATGACAAACTTATGAAGACATGTAACCTTCTGTAAATAATTAAAAAACAAAAACAAATTTTCTTTTTATCCGTAAAAAAACACAACTTTTTTATTATCTAAATAGATCAATTTCATTTATGTTTGTAACAATAACAAGAAAATATAGACGGTTTTAAATAATTGATTCATTCGGACTTCTGCTCATGTGCATTTAAGAATCGTTTCCCCAAAATAATAGTAATATGAAATATGCCACAAAGAGTATTTACATTTTATTTAGCAATGTAGTAAAATTCAACTAATTGCGGAATCAGGTATAGAAATCACAGGTAATTATCAAAATTGAACCGAGCACTATGAACCGTAATAAAAGAATTTTGAATTAAAATACTATGTTTCGAAACCACAAAAGAAAAAAAAAATAAAGCCAAAAGAAAGGTTTTTAATAGGATAAAGATCAAATTCTAACAACGAATTCTAGAAATGCCCTCATCTGTACATTATAAAATCGTCAAAAACAGCTTAATCTCCGCTTCTTAATACGAAAAATAAGATAGGAAAAAAAAAGACAAGCCCAAACAAATAATCTTGACATTTCCAGACGCCTTCAGACACTGCGAAATAGTTACTCAGGACAAAAAACAGCTAAAATGTTTATCTTTTATATTTACACTCCAAAACGAGATACGTAAAAAAAGACTTTTCAAATTGACATGTAATAAATAACGAGATAATAATAAACGAAACCTTACAACTGTGGCAACCATTTCCTTAATCTCGTCGTGAAAACGAAACTGTGTGACATGGACGTCTGCCAAAGGGTTTTATAATTCTCATACCAAAATCGTGAAACACTCGTAAGCGTAAAAACTGCTAATTTATTCCTTTCAGCAAGCGTCCATTTCGCTGTAAAGTACATAACTTAGATCATGCTTAATTCCGTTACATTTGATGCGTTTATTAGTCACGGAACAAGAATATTTGGTCGTTTATTTTCGTTTATATATGTTTGAGCTCCTTTGGGAAGCCATATCGTATAGAACCTTGTTAAAAGTGATTCAATGAAATATCATAAATAGTGGTTTTACAAGGGCACTAAAAGTAAACTTTCAAGCCCTCTTTTTAAAAATAATTCTTGATACTTAATTATGATCTTTAAAATAAAAAAATAAAAGGGGAAAAGGGTTTCATTGGTAATCTTATAATTTTAAACAAGCAATCATTGTACATATATATATATATATATATATATATATATATATATATATATATATATATATATATATATATATATATATATATATATATATATATATATATATATATATATAATTTATTTCGTGTACCTCAGAAATGGCTCTAACGATTTAAATCAGATTTTATATTTAAATAAGATTTGAATACGTTTATCTATATAGGTTTTTTCTCTAAAAAAAACGAGATTTTACACAAAAAAAAAAAAAAACACATTTTTTAAAAATAAATGCTAACCGTTGGCTATACATGACTTGTATAAGCATATCAGAGAAGGAGTAGTAGTTAGAGCTTGGATACCCATGCATTTTTCTTATGTTCGATCCCGCGTTTGTAATTCAATTAGATTTCGTTTATAACCTTAAACACGCCATAGTATAGGATTTTAATTAAGATTTTTTTAAAAAAAACTGTCCAGCGATGCTTGGTCTACCATGTACTGTTTACTTATTAATATTTTAAATGTCAAGTTGTAAATACTACATTTTCCTTAATTTAAATAATAGAAGCTTAATACTATAAACTTTATTTTTATATGTCATGGATATTTTTTGAATGTACAGGAGCCAAATGATACTTTAGGTAATAAGTCGTGGATGTTTAGAAATAAAACGGCTAAAAATTTAATTTTATACAATGCACCTTTAACTATGTAGTTCAAAACTTAATTTTCGAAATTCTCACAAAAGATTTTTAACATCAAATTAGGACAGACAGTAAAATCGATTTTTCGTAGCCTTACATTTGTTCTGCTTAATGTGTAGTTCCATGACATTATAGTCTATGAGTCTAGATATATGAGTCTAGATACTATATTTGAAATGAACCGTTGCCTGTTGTGATATTATTATTTCACGTTCTGATTCCTTATGTAAATTTGACTGATAACAAGAGGAATCTTCATTCCTTTGCTTTCCATAATAAAAGAAAATCACATGATTAAATATTAGATAATGCAATTATAAGGTTTGAATTTTATTGCAACTATGAAATGCAGTGTTAAAAGCTATACAAAGGGATATATTATGAAACTACCAAAACTAAAAAAATTAGCTCATTATTTATTAGTAAATAAAGTGCTAATATTAAGGGGAAAAAATTCTTTCATTTCAAAATGTTGTAAAAATATTTTTTGTGCAAAGGTATAAAAAGAGTAATTGCATAAAAATACTGAGGTCTCTCTTAATTTTTAATTAAGCAAAATATCAATAAAAAGTGGAAAAAAGTCACTTCGAGGTTTTTAGAAGTTTATACGTTTCCAGCCCATATAGTACAAAGGTTTGTAAAGAATGGTGCATATTCACGTGAAATTCTAGTCATCCAACGAAGAGTGACGATACTGAGGTTTATCCAAGTATACCCTGTGTATTTCATCAAAAACTCAACAATAAGATGAAAATTAAAAAATTCCATTGGTATATTTTATTGTTAGTTAAATAACTAAGCAAGCATAGATACGCTTTTGGATAAAAATTCAAATAGGAAATATCGAAAGATAGGTGGGGAATTGAATTTCTACATAAATTTAATAGAAGGTAAAGCATACATACATACAAACATAGAATGCATGCAGGCATACATATATATATAGAATGCACACATACATATATACATAGAAGCATGCATACATATATACATAGAATGCATACATACATATATACATAGAAGCAGGCATACATACATATATACATAGAAGCAGGCATACATACATATATACATAGAATGCATACATACATACATACATAGAATGCATACATACATATATACATAGAATGCATACATACATATATACATAGAATGCATACATACATATATACATAGAATGCATACATACATATATACATAGAATGCATACATACATATATACATAGAAGCAGGTATACATACATATATACATATATAGAATGCATACATACATATATACATGGAAGCAGGCATACATACATATATACATGGAAGCAGGCATACATACATATATACATAGAATGCATACATACATAGAAGCATGCATACATATATATATAGAATGCATACATACATATATATAGAAGCATGCATACATATATACATAGAAGCATGCATACATACATACACATACATACGCACATACATACATACACACACATACATATACATACATACATAGATTACAAGCATAAATACATACATACAATGCAAAGCATACATACATATAAACATGTATATATGATACCGATATGATACTAAAAGTCTATACTAAATTTAAATTTTAAAAAATGAAATCGACGATCGCAAATTTCAACTTATCATGTGAGAACATTATTATTTTAAGTCATTATTTGTCTTAATTGATTTAAGTCATTAACCAGTTTTAACCGGTTTGATCTCTATCTCTCTCTCTCTCTCTCTCTCTCTCTCTCTATATATATATATATATATATATATATATATATATATATATATATATATATATATATATATATATATATATATATATATATATATATATATATATATATATATATATATTTCTAGCTGACAAACAAAGTTGTGGAGCTCGACCGATTTTGAGATGGGGGAAAAAAACCCATCGTTTTTCTAAATATCGACGCATGCGTAATCTGACATGCGTAACCGATTTAAACTGGTTAATGTGTTAAATTAATTAAGACAAGACGTAAGAATTTCGAGAGTGAATAATGTGGAAATCAAGTTGTAACTTTAGTTGGCGAAAAATCTCCACATGTGACAACATTGTGCATTATTTTCTAATAATCCTAAAAGCGAAAAATTAATGCCTCAAAAGCGATAAATCGCCAATTTTTTATCACATTTCTATCAAATATCACATTATTTTTTATTTCATTTCATACAATCAAGTACTGAAAATCACATTTTTCTAAATTTAATTTGCAGTAATAATTAACTTATTTTTCAATCAGAAATTTTGTAAAGGAAATGGTAATAAGTTAATAAAAGCTAATTTTTTGAGATGCTCGTGCAGATTAAATTTTATTTTTATTTTGTGCTAAATTAATTGTTGAAAAATATAATTTAATCATGTTTTTAAAAATTCATTAAAAACAGAAATTTTATTTATAGACCAAAACATTACTATAATTGAAACGATTATTTTTTAACTTTAATATGATGTAAAAATCAATTTTGTGTTGTAATATTTCCGCCAATAAATAAAACGTCCATTTGTTGCCTCTACATTCTGAGGCTTCAACAATTTGTTGCCTACGCATTTTGAGGCTTCAATAATTTGTTGCCTACGCACTGTGAAGCTTCAAAAACCTCAAGCCAAAACACCAACATGTTCTCACATGAAAAAAAAACTTTATTATTTTATCAAACATCAATTTGCTTTGACATTTCCTAACTCGAAAAAAGGAAGCAACATATGAAATGAAACAGGCTTATAACGAGGTTTTCCAACAATTCTTTTTCAGAGGCATTTATGACCTAGTTGCGATACGGCGAAATGTCTGTATGGAAAATTTTGTCAGAGAGTGATATTTTTGGCAACAGTCCATCTAATAATCCAACAGACGAAAAACTTGTAGAGTTTCCGACATCAATCCTGCACATTTGGTAATAAGTGAAATGTCTCTTTGTAACAGGAAGAACAAGAAATAAATTTTCAGTCTCAATAAAATGCAGCCAATATGTGACTCGATGAAATTTTTCGCAATATAAAAATTCTTTTCAACGCATTTTTTTTTCTTTTATTGGTACATTTTCAAATGGATTTGCATTAAGGATTTTGTTGGTCTTTAAGAAATGGATCAAACAGTTGTTATATATTTTTCTCTGCCTATAACATGCAACTGTCAAAACTAATCGTTTTTCTTACAAGAGAAGAAATGGCATGGTTTTGTCAGCAAAAAGAAGGGGAAATGAAGACACCGATTATTTTCCCGTCATTCTAAAATGTTGCCAGCAGTTTTCGATTCGGAAATAAAATTCATTCTCGTGATGTTTTTGTTTTTGACATTGTTCTCCAGAATTGGAAGATGCTTTATCCGGATTCAATTGTCTAGGATTGTGATTTGACAGCAAGAGGGAAACCATATTTTACATCCTTCAAATAATATATTTATAGATATTCTTGCAGAGATGAATTTTTCAATATAACTATCAAAAGAAGTAATCAAATTAGAAAAAAAAACTAAGTGTTAAATATTGTTAATAAGATAAATCAAGACCATATTGTCATAGCTAATAAAAATAGATACTAGCTATAAATGGAGCCCTTCCAAGAGCCTCCCTCTATCGTGTGCATGTTTCCAGTGATGAGAAAATCTTAAAATATCCGAAGTAATGTTAGGTCTAATGATGGTTCAGTTGAAGCTATTTGTTATTTGTATTTTTTACTAGATGGGGCTAAATAGTTGTTCTATTCTAGATATGTAATTATGATCTGATTTCAAAGAAAGTGACTATTTCTTTTCTTTTTCACTCAAATTATTTCAGAGATTCTTAAAAGAAAAATAATCTTAATCATCAGAAAAAACCCAGAAAAATTAAAAAAAAAAAAACGTTTATTTTAAGGAAAAGCAAAACACCGTTTGAAAATTTTCTATTGTCCATCATATAATTATAGCTGATAAAGGTATTAACTATGGATGTTTATATTTTTTCCATAAATTCCATAACATTATGTATAATATTTTTCCTTCTGTAGAAAGCATAGAGGTAGCGCGTTTTCCCTGTGATCTGGACGTCCCGGGTTAGAGTCCCAGTTCGGGCATGGTTGTTCTTCATCTGTGTTCTATCCGTGAGGTGTGTGAATGTACCCCCCCCCCTCCCTGCAAAAAGGGCATGTGCAAGGGAATGTGACGCATGAAGTAGCTAAGTCATAATCTTGGCCTTATTTGGCGCTATTCAAAAAACAAGAGACGCTCACTCGGCTTAAATCGTTGACAGATAACTCTCAACGGACGGGCTTGTAAAGTTCCATAAGTCACAACATAATACCATTTATAGAATGTGACTACGCTGTGGATGAAGTTTTTGAGAAACGTTCGGAAATAGTTATATTTTTGAATATTTGCATAAAAAAAGGATTGAAAAAATATCCTCTAAGCAAACAAAATATACAAATCAAGTAGCAAAACTTTCTAAAAAAATGTTTAAAAAAACGTCTATTTCTTGGGTATAAAGAGGTAAAAACCAAAAATCCTCTAATTTTGTGGTTTTTCAAATGATTTATTTAAAAGTTTGAAGGTAGTTTAAGAAATATATTATTTAGTTCCTGAACTAAAAATTAAGCTGTATTTCTTTATATTCTATGAATATTGGGGCTCGACTGATAAACAGCACGACATTTTTAAATTTTATCACATTGTGGAGCTATAAAACAAGTATAAAATATTTCTAAATGAATAGATTACTTATTCACTAGTTCAGGAATCGCAGAACATATTAAAAATTATTAAATCAAATTTGAAAAAATACATGCATTAGATTTTAATTTATGAGGCTTTTCATACGAAAAACCCATCATATTCAATATTTAAGGAAATAGTATCTAAAGATGTACGTTAACCTTAAAACGTATGAAAATGTAAATATATAATTCATTGTAACTTTCTAAAAAATAGACTTAGAAACAAAATTCTAATGATTATATAAAGGAATATGTACATAGATTGAAAATATTAAATTCAAAACAATTATTAATTTCGAAAAAAAAAGACTTTCTAACTACCCCATGTGGAAATCACAAAATATCAAATGTTAATTATGTTTGTTGAAATAAAGATTTCTATTGTTTAAGAATCACTGGAACATTTTAATAACAACCATGACTCAATTAAACTTACTAGAACTGAGAAATGCTCTATCCCAGCTAATATCCCCTGCAGTTATGATTTGATTTCAAAGATGAAACCAAACTGAGGCATTAGCCATCGAGATTCTCCAGAAATTCTTGACAGTTTCAGCTTTATCAGAAATTTCCAACTGATAGTCATATTCCTGGAAATCAATTTAAATAACGCCCAGGACTACATTGAAGGACAAATAACATGGAAATCTCGTTCCGATGTTTTATGATATTGTTTATCGTTTCCAAAATGACTGAAATAGTATAGCAGCACTCTACGCGCCAACCTTTCTCTTTAGGACCTGGAAATGCTCTACCTTAGATAAAAGCTACAATAATTAGAATTTAACACCAAAGATCAATTCACACGAATTGAAAATCTTTGAAAAATAAATTTTTTGGCATATAAAGACAAATTAACATTAAAATTAGCATCAATGCTACAAGAAATCATTAAATAACTTTTAGAAACAAAAATCCTAACAGGAATGCTAACATGTCCTCTTCCTTAATAAGGACTCTAACTTTCACACTTATAATAATATACCGGGGAAAAGAAGAAAAATCATCTACAAGGAAATTTGAGCTTCTCTTAGATAAGATCTGAAAAGAAAGTGAAATTCCCATTCTTTTATAGCATGATAAACGTGCGAGTATGAAGGTAAAAGATTAAAAATAATGTATCAAACTTATTTCAAAGGTCGAAACGTGTTTAGAAAGGAAATCTTTTTATAAAAATGTGGAAACATTTCAATTGAAGAATGCCTTTTTGAAGACACTTGCTCATAAATAGAAACTAGAGATTACAACATGATTATTGAGGAGCCTGCATTAATGAGAACTATGAAATGTGAAAAGAAGTTAATAGATTCTATTTAAGCCTATCAGATCGAAAACAGATAGGAAGTTATGCGTTTTAATGATGAAATATTTATGGCTGTCGGCCTGTATGAGATTCTTTTCCTGTAATCAAAGCACAAATAAAGGCCAGTTTCTGCAAAAAGTTCTCTACAAAGAATTACATCTCCATTTTCATACATTTGAATTAAATCCGACTTTTCAAGTGCTGAAAAGTGGTTTCTTCAACAGAAAATTTTGCATTTTCCCTTAAACAACTACATTTGACAATAAATCGACAAAATAATGAAGAAGCATCATAATTAATGAATGAAACAAAAAACTTCATATAGTTAAAAAAATTAATTATCTAACTGTTAATGCTTCCCGGCTTCCAAATGCAACATTTTATCTCAAGGAACAACCCTTTATTGAATGCTACATTGTCTTTCCTAAACATGATTTTATTGAAAAGGACTTCAGCATATTTGATACTTTATTTGTATCATTAACGAAAAGTTTTTTGAACAGTTTTGGATGAAAGAAAAATTAATAAATGGCAAACAATTTGGCTTTAGAAATAAAAGACAAAAACTTACTTTTGAAACTCGGATATCAAATGTAACGATTCTTTTTATTTTACGGCACTTTTGAAAGTAAAAAGTAAAGATTATTTTTCAGAAGTTCAATTTTCGCAAAAGGTAATAAATTCTTTTATTTTTGTTTCAATTAAAAAAAGACTTGTTTGAAATTTAAAACCAAACAATAATTTTACGATGAAAGTAAAAGCTTTGACAAAAAGTAGCGTACGCTTTTGTTCATTGCTTGGAATTCTAAACTGTAAGTAAAATTTTTCCAAAACATTTAAAATAAAATCTTTTTTTAAACAAATCGAATTCTAATAAAAACTGAATTTGTTATGTGTTCAAAATTTCAATAAAAGATTTTTTTTTCTTAACGAAAAAAAGCTTTTATTCTTTTATTTCTTGCTCATGAAAATTTCCATAATATTCAATTTATATGCAACAAGAAATTTTAAAATTATCAATTGCATATTAATTTTGTAATTTACACTCTGTTTTGAATGTTCGCATTAAAAAACTTTAAATTACTTACTATTTACTTTCTTTTCATGTCGGCTATATAAGAAATTTTTTTTTAATAATCAGAAAAGGTTTTTTTTTTTTTTTTTTTTTTTTTTTGAGAAATGAAAGAAAGAAATGTTCACAGTATCAGAAACAAATTTTTTCCGACTCTACTGGTATTCTGAATAAAATTATCTGAAAAATGAGATTTTTAATTTTTTGTAAGATTTTATTCCATAGTTTTTATAGTTATATATATGTGTGCATGTGCGTGTGTATGTGCGTGTGTGTGTGTGCGTGCGTGTGCGTGTGTGTATGTGCGTGCGTGTGTGTATGTGCGTGTGTGTGTGTGCGTGTGCGTGTGTGTGTGTGTGTTAGAGTGAATGTCTGAAATTGGAGAATGTCGATATTCACCAGTGAATGTCAACATATACCACATACCTCGGTGAAAGACCTGATATTTTATTATATTCTTAAATATTCGGCCTATCACCGGTGCATGTCAACAATCCCCGACATGATCTGGAGAAGGTCGAAACGAGACGCCGATGACCACGGAGAGGCGACACCACTGTGCGAATACAGGTCCCTGATGGTCATACAGATGCCCGAAATGTGTTGGCGGTTGTTATTGAATAAAAGATTCCGATTTTTATAAATTAGCAAACAAAAATAGTACCCTCAAGCAGCTTTACACGTAATCAGTTTGTAATTTGTAAAGAAAAGTTACTTTCTCTAGCTGAGATTTTTTCTCAAGAAATATCGCTGAGAGAGGTCGCTGCAGCTAATTCGAGAAGTGGAGGGCAATTCTATACAAGCTGTCATTGCAAAAAAGAAATATTTCCCTACTAAATGCAATCGTAAAAGCAAAAGACTCTTGTGCAATTCAAAGTTCCATAACAGTTTGAATCGTTGTAACAAATAAGATAGTGTAACGTCAATCACATAATTAAGTTTAATACTATAGCTTTAAGTTTAATAGTTTAATTACTATAGTTTTTTTTAAGTTTAATTACTATAGCTTTATCTTACTTTGACATATATCATTCATAATATGTTTTAATAATGAAGTATGATTTAAAAACGTAACAAAAATATTTTTTTTCAATATTCGCCATGAGTGCATGGTGATTGTCGATATACACCGGTGATAGTTCAAATATATAAGAATGTAATAAAATATTCGGTTTTTCACCGATGTATTTGATATATGTTGATATTCATCTGTAAGTATCGACATTCTGCAGATTTCGGTCTTTCATGGTAACATATATATTACACAGTTAAAGCGGCACATTTAAAAAAAATTATATTTCCTTCGAATAAGTTAAAAAAATTTTCTAGTTTAATGAAAAATAAAGAATTTCCAAATTTCTGAAAGTTAACTTAAAGATTGGATAGAGAATTTAAAGGGAAAAAATCCATCAGAAATCAAACAATAGATACGTGTAAAAGTGCAATTTATTTGTTAAAAACCCTTTCAATACTAATTGCTATTTATAAATTTTGTACCGAGAATCCAATGTTGTTAAACATCTTACAAAACATAAGTAGTACAGAAAAAATAATTTTGCTGTAATGTGATCAATCGAGTTTAAATTTTACTGCAAAACTGAATTGATGTTTGTAACTAATTAGGATTTCTTTTATGATTGTTTTTTCTAAGCAGGTGATTTAATGTAAACTAACAAAAAATATTTAAAATGTGAATAATAATTACAAGTTAAAAGAGTAATTATGGCCCTTTTCATGCACTTTCAAAACACATTATAAATGATAGGGTAATGTTTTAAGAAAAAAATATTTTCTTCCCCCGGTGGATGAATATTTTTTAGAGATTTACGGATTTCATGTAGGTTATTTGTCTAATTGAATCCATTTAGTTCTTTACAATTTTAAATTTCCCGATAATATATACATAATTAGAAGACAACCACAAAGACATGTTTTTGATTTAGTTATATTTGAAAACTAAACATTCATCAAATCGTGGGAGACAATACTGAAATAATAACAAACATTTTGCAAGTTGAGAAAGCGGTTTTTCGAAGTAATTTAGATGTTACGTCTTTCTAATATGTTATGCTTACATTTTGATAGATCACATTGAACTCCTACTATTGGATATTTTAATTATCCTGACAGAAGTTCTTTAACTAAATTTATTTTCTTTCAATTAATTTATGAAAATTTGTCTTAATATTTCATTGCTAATTTAATTTAATTTGTTTCAGTTTAGTCACCATTATGACATTTTATGGCTACTTTTTATAAAATAGAAATTCTTAAAAGTTAATTTTGTTTGTGATGAATATATTTGGATATTTTAATAATATATTTATTCAAAATATGTAATTTTTCTTCACAATGTAATTAAAAATATAACTTAATTTATGAAACACCAGTTAGTTCATAGTGAATTATGCGAAATTTTATAACAAGCAAATGTTTCAGCAGAAAAATCCAAACAACTCATTTCAATATCTATGTACTAAAATAACGAGACAGTTTTTAGATAAATATTAATCAATTTTATAACAAATAGGATATAAAAAATATATTACGTTATGTTACAAACAAATGCACAATTTTTCAGTTTATTTATTCTAATTAAGTACATTAGAATTGGTAAGTATAAAAATTGAAAATAAAGAAGTATTTTTTTTTTGCTCAAAAATATTACTGCATTAATCTTCTTATTAAAAAAATATTGAAATATTGTTTTAGAAAATTCCATATAAGCATAAGATAATGATAAAAACTAAATTTATTTTTACATTTTATCATAAATAGTGTAAATTTCATTTCTATTAACCATTGAAATGGAGATTTAAAGACGTTTTTATGGCAAGGATTTATTTAGTTTTTCTAAATTTTCCTCTTTGAAGCAATTTGATGAAAGCCATAAGATTTAAAGTTTTATTCTTTTTACTACGCGCGCTGTTACTACATTTTTTATTTTAATTTTACTTTTGCTGGTTTGTCAAAATAGTTTCATTCTATTTCAAAACGAAAGGTGGAAAATTGTGCTGAAAATTTTATATTTAAGGATTTAAGGGAAGAAAGATAATAAAAAGGAAGGCATAATGTTAGCATTTGGTCAGTCGCCATTTTGATTCTGGGAGTAACTACGCAAATTTAAATAAAGGAGACTTTAGTGCGTGAATGAAAACTGCTGAAAAAAGTAGTTTCGTAACTTTTTAAAAGTTCAATTTTGCACGTTTCTTCAACTTCGTTTGTTGAGTAAGTTATCATAATTTTCTAAAAGGATTCTAGAAAATTCTTTTTTCAAACCAGAAAATTAGGAAAGATTTAATTAAAGAATTAAGAAAAAATTATATTTTTCTTAAGCAGAAAAGTTTTCTGATTGAACTATTATAATCAGTTCATTTATTAAGGGTTTTATTATTTTGATAAAATAATTTTCATTCATTAATTTCTATTTTCACCAAACGAATTCTATCATCCGCATAAAATAAGACATTAACGTATGAAATAAACACAAAATATCAAGTCAATATTATATTTTTGAATATGACATTTAAGCATAACTATTTCCAATCAAGGTAAATATCGAATATATTTAATCATAAGTACTTCCAGTCCAGTTGTTAAATATATAGCAGTTTATTTAGCACATCGATAAACATGGATACTAACAAATTAATATCACTTTCGTCAGAAATATCGTTTGCAAAATAATAAAGAATTTTGATAATTGAAAGCCAACTAAGATACGCAGTAAGGACCCAATCAACGTGTTTTCATATTTTTTTAACAAATAATTATTATCATATGTGCTGTCATATTTATTATTAGAAATTTAAACCTTAATTTGAAATTATTATTTTTAATTTTGTTGGAACTGTATTTGGACATTATATGTGTTAACTTGCACAATTAACTTTGAAATGATATATTTAAAAAAAAAATTAACAGGACATATCATTACATGTGCAGAATGTATTGTATATATGCGATGCATTTATATACATATTTAAAAAGAACAAGAACAGATTTTTTTTCTTTTTCTTTGGACTTAGATATTTTTAGCATTATATCCCCGAAATAAATAATTTGCTAAAAATTATTTTTTCTATGAAATAATTATAATTTGCTTTTATTAAAATATCGAATTCTTATATTAGAAAGTTCAGATAATAGATTCATTTCAATCTTGGAAATTCGCCAAAAATACCGGGTTCGAATTCTTTTCACGATGTATATACTTTTCTTTTTAGGTTTCGAATAGAAAATAAAAAGTATTAAACTGAACGAGTGTACATAAAAAGGGATTAATTCAGATTCAAAAATATGCAAGTAATTTTTACAAATAGTTTTTAGAAGCAAAATTGAAAGCGTGCTAGTAAATATAAATATTCTTAGTAAAAATGCAAAAATGGATTCTAATTATTTATAGAAACTAATTTTAAAGTTACGTAACGCATTTTTATCGCATTATGGATAATATTTAGTTAGAGAATCATTTTTGTATATATACACGAAAACTGTAATTTTCTTTCCCAATTTTGTTAATTTTTCTTTATGTGAAGACATTTTTCCTGCTATGTTTTGTTCGAAAAAACACTCCATGAATAATTAAGCAAAATCGAACTTTTATTTAGAATTCAAAATATGTGCTGAAAATATAATAATTTGCAATTAAGAATTTGCAACGCACTTTTTCTTAACAGTCGCAAGATTTATTTGCGATCTTTGTGATTGATTATTATTTTACAAAAGTAAAACAATTTAATAGATTTATAGTAGTAGTTTCAACAATATATCATATATAAAAACATAAAACCAAATATATTAGATTTCAACTGCTATTTTTTTTATTTTTAATCAATTAATTTTTTTTTTATAAATGTAGCTAAAACAATATTTTTCTGGAATCTGGCGAATTTCATTATATATTTTAAACAAACATTAAGATTTCTTCTGCCTGATTATGCAGAATATTAGGAAAAAAATTTAGTTTTTCTAATAATCAAATGAATTAGTTTGTTAAATTTCTCGGACAGTTCTATAAGAAGTCCATTATTAAAAAAAATTAGCATATAAAGGAAAAATTGCTTTTCTTTTCAATTTTTTCACTAAGGAATTAATGTAATAAATATAATATGTCATTTCTGTAACGTGAAGCAGTTGACGTAGTATCTCCGAAATTTTTTCACGTATTCGTTAATAAAAATGTTATCTTTCTCTCCAACTATTACATATAAACGTAGATGTTGTGCAAGTCCGTGAATACCACGAAAGCTTTTATTTTCGGAGTCCCATTCATGAGCGTCCCATCATTGTACTTCGTAATATAATAAAGAAAACCGAGTACGAAATTTGGTTGCTATTTTCTCGGCCCATTGAAACCAAAATGTGGTACAGAAATAGGGTTTCGGTAACAAAATAACACTTTAAATTTCGTTTCTCCAAATCGTTGCTTTTTATAGAGCTTATTTACGTGCGAGTTTATAGATTAACAGATGGTCAATCTATTGAATATATGATTCAAAGATTATTAAGGAACTGCAATTTAGTCTCTAAAATAGTGTGCCAAATTTTATCCATCTAGCGCCTTGTGTTCTGTAATAATCATGTTGACTTTTATTGGAACAGACAGAAAAATAAACATCCTCTGGACTGATTTTGTTCAAAATTTGGTAAGAATCTCTAGATTAGGAGCAAAGGCCATATATTAAAATTCAATCATCTGACTGAAAATGAAGAGACATATTTTCAAGGATGTTTCATTCGGACTCAGAAAGATCAGAAACGTAGATTTCATTAATGTATGCAGATCGAAGTATTTTGATTAGTGTTATGCTTTCGATTTGTTGTAAGAAAATTAAAAAGAAAAATATTGTATAAAGAAAAAAAAATGTATATAAATATTTATGCATTGAATATTGCGCACAAACGATACATGTATATATTTATTTTTGTTGCACAGATAATATTTTAAATAATAAGTATATGTTAACATTTTTCTTTATCTTTTGATGGGTTCTCTTTAAAAGCATACCGACGATATGCACATTTATTTTATTACATATATGCATAATATTAGGCGAAAAATAATCCACACTTATTTAATGAATATTAAATTAAATTTTTCATACTTTGGCATAATTAATTTATTACTCTTTAAGACATTGTCGTTTTAATTATGGCATTAGATGGGGTTTTTTTGTTGTGGAATTGCTACCATCGAGTTTTCGAGTAAATCTTGAATTCACAAATCTAATAATAATCAAGGAAATGATGGTTGAACCATCTGATCAAGAAATAATAAGCAAGCTTAAGTTATTGATATGAATTATCCTGAAGAAAGACTACCAAAAGTTACTCTGAAATTTTTTGTAAAAGACATTTTTAAAATATAACGAAAACTGAAATTTGAATGCTATGCCCTAAAATGAATGTAGTGGAAATATAAGTAATTAGTTTTAATTAATGTTGATTTTGTTTTTAAACTCTTATAGCTGTACGTTTGTATTTGTATAACATATATAAATATTTTACACAAAAAAAATTAGATTCGTTGTTTTAAAAAGTATGTCCCTATTTTTTCAATAAATAATTATAATAATCCATTCAAGAATTTTCAGTATACTAATTTTTCATGTAAGTATTCTAATTTTAAATGTCTCACTAAAAATTTTTTTAATAATATTAAACTATTTGTTTGCATGTAAATTAGAAGAAAAAACGAAACATCAAAGTATGTTTTACTTTTATTACTTAATAGTCATTTTTGAATAGTCTATTAATTATTACTGATACTGCTTACTTATAATTTAATTTAGTAAGTAATTTTTCCGTCGATTTAAAATATGAAAGAGAAATAGAAAGACATAACTTAATATTTAAGAAACTTTTTTTTTCATAGGAGTTTTGAATTTTGAGAAGTTCCATTTTAATACTTTCGAAATTTAATGATAAGTTAAATTTATTTTTTCCAACCTTTCGCTAATTTTGCTGTTGTTATCTATATAAATATTATCTTCAATGCTAAGTTGTTTAATATAAGCATTTAATTTCGCACTTTTCCTTTAAAATTCGAAAGTTTTAACTCATTAAATTAATTCTACTATTATTATATCTATATTCAATCTTTTCAATGTTTCTGTAATTTAAACGAAAATTAAATTCAGTATTTTTAAAGTAAAAGTATAAAATATTATTTTTATCTAAATTGCAAAAATCTATGCTCCCGCATTATTTATTATTATTTTTAAAAAATCTCAAATTATGATTTAAAAAAAACACTTTCTAAGTTCCGATAATATTACACAATTACATGAATTGATGTTTTAAAGTATAGTTTGAATATAAAAAATTTCTATATTTTCTTTAAAGAGTCTTTAAGTTTTAAGAAACTCAAGCCTTAGATGTTTGGAAAAATCAAAATACTGACCATCAAAAAGTGTTTGCAAATAAAAATAAATAACATGAGAAAAATGTATTTACTTACAGAAAAAAATTCTTTTTCTCAGTTTTAAAACATTTGATTTAGCACAGAACTGTAACTGTTAAAGAAACTCACAAAGAACAACTCTTCGCACATCTTCCACGGAGCGAAGTAAACGGTATTCTGAAAGACCACCATTCCCCGCGCTTGGCAGTGACGGAATTGTAGTCACGTGACTCATGACGTCATACCAGACTTCGCTCATGTTGGAATTTCGGGAAAAGCGGAGAAGCGAGAATGACAAATAGTTTGAAACCTTTTCTTTACATTATTTTTTTCCCATTTACTGCTGCGGCCCCCATTTCTTTTTTATTTATCTCGACACTTTTGCAATAAATAAATAATTCACTTCTAAAAATAAGCAACGATATTAGAAACTTTTCCAACTTAATATTTCATCTTTTGTGTCACCTTCAAATACTGCGGTGGAAAAGTCAAAGTTTCTTCGCAACTGCAATTTATTATCTAAAAGTTTTAGAAGTTAGTGACTTTTAACTCATCCTAATATTCTAATCTTGGTGGAAAATTGACGAAATTTATAACTAAAAAATAAATCGGACGCAAAACATGGTTATTAAGCGCAATTTTAATAAACTACTTTGTCTATTGGAAATTTATTATTGCAAATGCAAATTAATTTAAGATAATAAATTTTAATATACTATAGCTCTAATTTATTACTAAATATAATTAAAAACAAAAGTTAAATTTTAAACTTATCTACTTAACATAAAGGTTTTTAGAAGTTATATATTTATTGCTTTTCTGAATTAACTTCCATGTACTTATTTCATAAGAGATGGAATTTAATTTAAAACTTTTTTTAAATGCCTTCTAATTTACTGATTACATTTCAGTATTAAATACAATATTATGAATTAAATGAAAGGAATTTTCACTAAAGTTTTAATGAAAGAAACACGAGTTTGATATTTTTTTATGCCCCATTAAAGTAAAATGGAATAAATTCATCACATTTTTTTTCTCATCATCGCTTCAATTAACATCGCATAATTTGCCATATATTAAATTGTCAATTATAAATAGTTAGGATCTTATAAAAGTTTTCAACTTTCAAAAAATGCCCGAGACAAAAAAAAAGCAGAAGAAGAAGAAGAACAATGCGCATGACCGACATTTTGTGCCTGTTATTGATATATACAAAATAATTCATTATTACTATGATAAATAGAGATTGTGCTGAAATAACGGATGCTAACGCCGCATAAATGAGAAGCATATAGACGGTGCTCTACTATATTTGCATCTATGCTCCCACATACCTGTCTCCATTGCAAATGAGCCTCGATGAACTCAAAGTTGCCAACTGAAAATAAAACTTGATGAGGTCTACATGAAGGTGACAGCAATAAACTTAATGCAACCTTGCATCAAGAGAAGTTGACTGCGATGAAATGTTCAGTCTATAAATTTGATGCAAAATTCATTTACTAAGGATATAATCTGCTGCATTTTTTAAAGTCAGAGCGTTCACATATACTTCAGATAATAGTGTGAAGTCGGTGGTTCACCTAATTGATCAAAATCAAACACCAGTCAGAATTTTTAGTTCAATATTATATGCAAAGCTTCTTCTAATTAGATATTAGGGTATAAGTCATCCCGGTCTCAACATAGTTTGCCTACATAGAGATTGACAATTTTCCATTGACGAATTTCGTCAAAAATCTGATAGAAATCTACTATTATTATCTAAACATTCGATGCCTGATTTCATCAGCCAAACGTGTTCCATTTCTTTTATTTTTGTTGTTATTACGATCAATAACACATTGACTTAGTTTTAAAAAGTTTTCTTCTGTTGAAGAAACATTTTTTTTTTTGCCTTATGTAATAATTCTTGTTTATTTACTTTGAAAAAATACAAGTGTTCCTACTTAATTGAATTTATCAATGATTAAGAATTCAAATGCTAAATAAACTTATGTTATCCATATTTCATTCCAAAAATCAATTTTACAAACAAAGATATATACACACTAAACAGACGCTGAATAATTGTCGTGTCAGATGAAATTGCTGGAGTTGATTGCAAAACTGTTGAATTTTTCCGAAAATTTAAAAAGTATATATAAGCGATACTTCTATTAGAAAACAACGCCTGCAAATCTGCCCTTTCACAAAAACTATATAAATAGAGGCGCTCTCAAGAGCATTCATTCTTCGTTTGAAATATTGATCACTGGGCGAGTTCTCAAGTGCGTACCCGATCTTTATTTCTGCTCCGAATTTAGATTTATTGTTTGCTTGGATTCTGAATTTTTAGAACTTTTGATCTTTGGGTACGCGAGGAATGTGTTAGAGTAGCCTGTGGTTTGTTTTTTTGTGGAATAAAAATTTATTTTAATTACCAACATTTTGCCCGTACTTTAGCAATATTTAAAACATTTGTATAATTTTCCAGAATATATTTAACTGTTGTAATAAAAGTCAAATAGTTTTCATTGTTTCATTTCGTAACATATTTAATCGCGTGATTTTCTCACACTATTGAAGGTTGAGTAAGAAAGATTCAGTTTATTATCTGTGCACCCAGTTTATATAAGGAGTTAGAAAGTAAATTATATGATCTCAAAAGACAAAGAGTCGTTTATAAAAAGATTGCCTAGACGAAAGTTTAACGACGCTTTTATGCCATGGGACTCGACTGCATTAAGACGGATCATGCACTCAATAAATAGAACAGATGCAAATCTATAAAGACAATTTTAATGTTTTTCACAGTTAGATCTTTTAAAATATTTTGATGTGGAAACCATGAACATCAAATTCGGTATAAAAATTTAATTAATATCAAACACAAAGTTTTAAATAGTTAAAAATATATATCGCGAAGTTATATTATGCAGTTCTTTCATATCACTCATTGCACTCTTTTTCTTAAATATCTTCTTATCCTTCCATTATGCAGTACTATCATTGCAGTACTCAGAACATTCTAGTTCATTTGCGACTACACCATTGCTTGAAACTGAATAAATATTGTGTTACAAACTAAAATTCTAAATGATATTTTTAACTGCATAATGTAGAGTTAAGTGCTATTATCTCTAATTGTTTTCTATCAGTAACCTGTAAACATAATCTAATGACTTTTAAATAAGTGGGCTCTTTGAAATAATTACTGAATAATAACATTTTAATTTTAGCATGACAAATTTCGTGTAAAAAACAAATCTAATTTATTTACAAAATGTGTTAAAACAATGTAGATATTGCTAATGCATGACTCTCTTATTTTTACTGGAATAATATGGTAATTGAGTCATAAGTTATTCAGAAATCATGCAATAATTATGGATCATAAATTATTGTAGCGTTCGTTGTATAATATACATTTCGCATGCAATGTTTCCTTATGAATACCAGGAGTTGGAATTGGATATTGATTTCTAATAATACAAGAGTCAAATCTAGTAAGTTATATAAAAAAAATAAGATAAAATCATAAATAAAACAAAAACGCAAAATTATAATAAGAATTCTAAAATATTTTTACATTATTTATTTTGATATAAATGGCTAAAAAGGGTTTAAAAGCAAGTCATATGCAATAAAATCCATTGTACATCATGTAAATAGGTAATGGATTGCAAAAAACTGAAGATTTTAGGATGGGAGATTTAATTCTACTTTTGCATTAAGAAACTAAAACTATGACTTAGAAAATTTTTGAAAATGAAATTTAAAAAGTGGATATGTAGTTAAAATATTAAAATCCTACACAAGGCGCTTGACACAAAGTACATGCATATGACGCTTCATCAAAAAGTAAATGCTTATGAGTTAAACGTGTGTAGAAGAATCAATATGACAACTTTTCGCCTAATTGAAACATCAGGCCATCTGCTAAGCTGCTGCTACATCATCTAACCATGCTAACTTAGGTTTTAATGAATCTATCGTGGATGCCAGGAGTCTTAGAACTTGGTCACATGAATAGATATATTAATAATATTACAGAAATGCTAATATATGTGTAAAACGTAATGCCATTAATTCTTTCAACACTCAATTGTCCAAAATGTCCGTTCAAATAAAGTACGGTGATTGCCCTGAATATACCTGATAGATCCCATCCACACTTAATTTATTAAATGTATGCAAGATTCTTATTTTGTTCTTTAATGCGGAGGAAGGAATAGCAAAACCCCTTCTCCATCCACTGATGATTATTTAACTATTTAGAATTCTTATCAGTTAAGAGGCTGCAGTCTTATGGCTGGAAAATTTTTACTTTTAATCCAAAGAATAAAGTTTTTGATATCGAATAAACAACGATCCGTCTTGTAATAGACTTAGATATTTTATGCACTTCATAGTAAGGCATTTACCCGCTGAAGTAGTACCAAATTCTTGGTAAAGCCTGACAGTTCAAGATCGTTTCTGCAGTCTGATCATAATTCAAAATCCTCCCAAATTTTGATGCAGATAAAATTTTGGCAGATCTTTCCCAAATTTACCATTGCGAAGCTCTAAAATATTATTAATATAAATATAAATCTAATAGATTTATCTGGTTGGTATCAATGTCATATTAAATTGAACCAAAGAAAATTTTCAAAAACAATAAATTTAGCAGTATGAATTAATAAGTTCGCAAAGGTACTGAAAATATGCAGTTTTATTTGAATTTTTTAAAGCTTATGTGATAATTTGACGTGGAATTATATACTTCGCTATACACAGCACAAGTTTTGCTTACATCTTGGGTTGTTTTAACACTTTATTAAATATTCAAAGGGTACCAAAAACGCTAAATTTTGCTGACACGAAATTCACATCATCATTGATCATCATCACTGATCATTCACATCATAACTGCTATTCCAAAAGTAATCAAAATCTTAAGGATAAATGTATTTATTTTAGGAAAATGGAAGTAAATTATATGAAATGGAATCATTTCAATACTTTAGATTTGGCTTATGTAAGAATAAGGTTTCTTTTTAGGAATCCGCTTGTTAGGAATGATGTAGTCAGACAAATGCAGGAAACGGTTGCTAATCTACTACCAGTTTTTGTTTTCCTTGTTCCGTGGAGAAGTTTAATCTCTTTTGTAAACATAGTATTTCAAAGCTGCTGCGTGTTGTTATTTTTGCCCTGCTTTGAGGTTAGATAAATAAATTTAAAAGGCATTTCAGCTGATAAATTTCCAAGATAAGAATGAACAAAAACATAGTTTAAATATAACAGGCTATGCAGACTTATGAGCGGTGAAATTTTGTTTTTAGCCTGGATTTTGTGAGAATCTCAGAAAAATTCTTTTAAGGATATTCGCACTAGATGGAAGCAACGTAGAATAATATGCTTTAGGTAGGTTTGTGTTTAAAATTTTCTCTTATATATGCAACCAAACTCAATTACATTGCAAGGCGCGCATGCATAATCGGAAAATACGAATCAATATAAAGTATTACTATAAATATACTTAAATATATTTTTAAATATCTAATTAAATTATATAAAAAAATTCTAAAAAATCAAATGGAAATCACTAAATAATTGTGTGTTTTTTTCTATTTTAAAGGGGTAAAAAAGAAAGTGGATTTAGTGCGATTATAGGCTCTAAACATATTGATTTTTCGGTTAATATTTGATTACAATTCTAATTAAAATCTGAAAAAAAATTTATTGAGACACACTTTTCCAAGAAATAACTGAAGGAGAACTTTTTTAATTACAGATCCAACACATAACTGCCCTCCCGCTGATGTGTTGTGGAAGTTTGGAGAGGAGGGGCCAGCTCAGGTGTCGTCCTCACCATCTGATCAAGGTTCAAAATTGCGAAGTCCGTCCCAAAATAGCCCTACTGTTGCTTTAAAATAGGAGATTAATATAACTGAACAGAACTGGATCATCGCTAAGTTGCATCATCAAATTCGCAAGATGCATTTTATAGATACTATGCTAGCCTATAAACATTATCCTGTCAATATATTGTGTTTTATTAATTTTTAATGATGTATTCATGCATACCTTATATTGAAATTCAAGCATAATTTTTTAAAGACGGAACTAATAAATGAATATAACCGTATTTGAAGTTTAAAAGAGAACTGCAATATTTATTGCATCACGGTATATTCAATATTTTTATTTTAATATATTTAATATTTTTATTTTAATATATTTATAATACAATATCGTTACTAGCCTCTATTTTTATTACTTTTTAGTAATTAATTTTCTTAATTACTAATATTTTAGATAAAAAATATTGACTTCACATCTCTTTAGGCGTTTAAAGCAGTTCCCTTGAGAAAATGATTTATATAAATTATTTATAAAATAATTATGTATAAAATTATATATAGTTTAATTAGAAAATTTCATACTTTGAATAATTTTCCTTTAATTCCATAAGATAAAGTAATTCTATAATTATATCGCTGGTAATTAAAAAAAAAATGCTTCATTTAAGCAGAAAAACTGAGTAATTATTCCAAAGAAAAACCTAATATATTTTTCAAGGTAATTCTCAATCAATTTCTTTTAAAGTTAATATATTTTATAATCAGATGAGCTTAGAAATTTTTTAAAGGCGATAATTATTCTTAAAAAAAAACGCACGATTATTTAAAAAATCCTGGAGAATTTTTCTAATATAAGGTCTAGCAAATACAATAATTACAAGGAGATTTAAATAATTAATTTTAAAGGCAAAATCGCGTAGTAAAAGGGGAGATTATAAAAATAAGAGACTAAACAATTTCTAGATTTTAAAAGAATCAAAATTTTCTTCATTTCTTGCCAATGTCTGGAGAAAAATGGTATACTTTTTTCTTCGGGAAAAACCAAATTACTTACATAGCAGTATAAAAATTTATATCATTTACATCGAAGTCTTATATTAATATATTTTGTCAACTTTTCCTTGAAAAATCTAGCTTCAAACGATTCTTTAATGGTCAAGATAACTCAATTCACATTTAACCATTTTTAATAAAATCTTTTTCAGGGGTAAGTTACTTGTATTCAGATTATTTGAATGGGCTTTTTTGTATTGTGCTTAATTAGACAATGTTTTTCATATAATTAATATTATTTTGCATTTTAAAAATATATATAAGAGTATGGGTGTATGTTGCTATGGACTGGGAAAACAAAATTTCAACTTTGTGTCAAAATGATAATAGCGATGAAGGTTAAATAGATTTTAACACTTTTGAAGATATAAGATATTACACCAATTAATTAAGATTTTCTTGTACTATTTATTGAATAACATTTAATAAAACAAATATTGAGATTAATACTTTAGCTCATAGTAAATTAATATAACTATGATAATACTACGATATTATTAACAATGATAATACTAATAGCATGAGTAATAGAACTTAATTTTATGAACGCTTTAATATAAAAATGAAAAACAAACAGTTACTTCTGAAATTGAACATTCCTTGTGCCATCATGTGTAGCATTTGCAACATTCTTAGTTTTCTGATGGAGGGTCAAAATAAATTTTATAACATGTAGGAATTGCACTGCTTTTTCATGGAAGTTTCAGCTGTCTTTTTAGTTTTAGTTTTTAGGAAACTAATTTCGAATTGGTAGCAACAATTCCTTTATTTACACAGCTATTATCTTGCTTTCTTTACTTAAGGGGTCCGACTACGTAGAAACACTGATTTTCGACCACATTGGCGAATTCTTCTTTTATTATTATTTCTTGTAGTTCAGGCTTTCCTCTTTCCAAAATAATATTTTCTAGGAAAAGGAAGGTCTGATCTATCATCCAGGATAATTTTAAACAATTTTTTAGCTAAAATATTTCTTTAACTTCAATTTTCTTAAACTTTAATTTTTATAAAAATTTTCCACCGTTAACATGATATCTCAAAAACTAATAGAGGTATTTACATAAAAATTTCAGCGTGTGTTTTTAATACTGTGGGCAATGAAATGAACCAAAAGTTTTATTGTTGGTGAAACACTTTTTCATTTATAGGTGTTTTTAGAAAAATTAAGTTGTAAACTTATGGAAAAAATGTATATATACGTACATTTTTACCCATAATTTCTTTGCATCTTAAAATGTTTCTTAGATTTTGGTTCATTTCATTCATCATTATATTCTATAACTTGTGTACAAAGAAAAATAGGATAGCTGCATTACAATTTTGTGTAGAGTGTTAACTGTTTAGGTTAAATTTCATTAAAATTTACCACAAATTTTCCTATTTCTCAAAATATATTATATTTCCAAATAATTTTTTTGTATATATAGTGTTTTTAATTGACAAATAAAAACCATAAATAGTTTTTAAAAAATCCAGTTTTTCAAAAATATTGCTTCGAACGTAGTCGGCTACTTTAACATGTTATTTTTGTCTCTCGCATGTTCTCTTTTGAATTAAAATATCTCCTAAAGATCAGATTGTTAAAACAATATCTGTAGGTCAGCAATATATGTAGCAGCGTAACAGTATCTATCAGTAGATCTTATAATATAATGAATACAGTAGTACGAAACAGTGGGTCTTAACGGTAACAGTAGTTTGAAACAGTTGTGTATTATGAAAATCAAGAAAAAAAATTAGGTAAAAGTAATGAGAATGATATTTCCAGAACTTTCTCAGAAACTCTCTAATAAAGGTGTTTTCCTAGAGAACGCCTTGCATGGCAGTGGCGTACAATAATTGCGAAATATTCACCTTTGGCATGAATTTTGTATTTTTATTGAATCTATCGAGTCATCCTTAGCGAGTGTTTTTGGCAATAAATCCCAAAATCGAGTTCGTGGTATAGACTCATTTTCCCAACCGATTGAGACAAAAGATAGACACAAAACTACACTTGCAGTCATAAAATTATGCACCAAATTTAATAAATTTAAGTCATTGCGTTTTTCAGTTACCGTGTTTACATGCTTCCGAAAAGACAGACAGACATCCCATTATTCCATTTGGCTCAAAATTTGATAGATATCTACGCAATGAGCGTTGAATCTGTGTGTTGATATTTATATATCTAGCTAACCTCGTTTTGTTGTCATCACTTTAATTATATTCTAACCCTCGGACTTTTACTTCTATTTTACTTACTTCTTCCGTACAAATGTATAACTTTAACCCATAGAGTGCATCAAAATTCCTTATAGAAGCTATTGAATACTATCTTTTCTAAATCCCGATGAAATTTTTTTTTAAAATTCAGTTCTTGTATTGTTGAATTAACTGGATATTTATCAAATACAGAAAATGAAATATAATTTTACATACTTTTGCAAATTTTGCTTTCTTCTTATAAAAAGATTAAAATTTAAATCTGTAGTCTGAAGCATTGTAATTTAATAATTTTTCAGATTTAATTATACTTATAAATTCACTCGCTCATAGATCGAATGTCAACCTAACAATATCAGAATATAATAATATAAGAATATAGCGAGTCAGAAAAATCTCTATGGAAAAACCATTATATTCTCACGAGAGAAATCTCATTTTTAACTTAATATTCCATCTTTCAACAATGAAAATAATGATGAGCCAATTTTAAGCCCACTTACTCATGATCTTGTGATTTAAATATTTAAGCCCCATGTCTCAAATATCGTAGTAATTGTATTTTGTTTTATCGCACATTTCTTGAGTTTTATATCGCATAATTGAAGGAAAGACATTCCAGCAAATGAGACTTATTATGTTAAATCGAGAATCTCTCACATTGAACGATTACACAGTGAATTTACTTTTTTTTATAGAGTGAACGATTATCATAGAAATTATGTCAGAGAAGATTAGAAAGAATATTCAAGTTTCTTTATAAAAATAGAATGTATATTTATATGTCTTTTATATAAATATATAATTATATTTGTCAGATTATTTAATTAAGAAGTGAGTTAGTTATATATAATTTTATCAGAAATATTTTGTCATATTATGATAAAGTTTGGTTCATATAATCTTCCAAGACAGTAAAAAGATTACTACCTGTATTTTATAACGCAAAAAGTAATTAAAAATACTAATTAAAATTCATGCTTGTTTTAAATTATTTTGAATATTTTAATGTATAAATAATTTATTGAATCTATTAATTTATATAAATAATTTTTCTACTATCTTAAAACTTTAAAAAAACTTCTTTTTCATTGCACCAATTTCATTTCCATATATCCTTTCACAAATTATTAAATAAATTATTAAAATTTAATGTAATGCATATTATGTAACAATGTTTTAATCGTTATGATGAAATTCAATCTAATTTCATTGTACTATCAAACTATCAAATCGTGTGTATCGCTGTAACGGAATTAAAATTGATTTAAACTTTATTGTTATTTAACTTAATAATTATTTAAACTTTTTGACAAGTACAGTTTTTTTCTGCGACTTTACCTCATAGTGTCTGTATTTTTTTTAATTTGCTTACGCAGTGATTCGTAGTAGAATAATTGCTTTTCAGTCTTAATAACTGACATTGTGAAATTTTAAATAAATGCATTTCATATTAACTAGCCGCCTTTGGCGATCAGCTTGTTCGCTCAGATTATCGACTTTTTCAGCTGTTAAATGATTAATATGGAATGCATTAAAAACATTTCGTCTTGTTATTTGATAAGAGAAAAATGTGAATTTTGTTGAATAAGTTTACTGCAAATTAAAAAATGCAAATATTACGTCATAAAAGCAGAACCGCAAATTCTACTGGTATAAATACGCTGTTAAAAATTTTGAATGAATGAGTTTAAATTCAATTGCAGCATTTAAAAACATTGTATCGAATTGAATTAAAAATATTATTAAAATTAAAGAAAAAATTGTGCGGAATTGAAATTGACATAATCGCAAAAGTAATTTTTTTTCACTCTTACAAAGAAATTTTTGGAAAATAATTTTTTCGTAAAAAAATGAACATATATTTTTGTAGGAATGTCATACTGATTACTTATCTGGCGATTGTTTGGTCTATTTTTGTTCTCGCTTAGACTTTCTGTTTGAAGCCTTTTTTTTTAAATTTCTTTTATATTTTATTTTCTCTGACTGAATGTTTACTTTTTGGCAACAAAGCGAACCATTTCCAGAATATTTCTATTTCGAAGCTATATTAATTATCTAAACGAAGCGTTGCATTCAGTGCAGGTTAAAAACGTTGAATCACGGAGTCTGAAGTTCGTATGATGATTTGTTTTTATTTGATTGTTGCCGTTTGGCAATAAGTAATAAGTGTAATCTCTGTGCCACGTACGTTAATGCTTTATATATGTGAATAATATATAATAGGCAGGGAAAGGTAACCAATTGATCGCCAAAAGCAGCTAGTAAATAAAATCCTTCAAATAAAACATCCTGAAAGCTTTAACGTATCCGACTAGGTTGTAAAGATTCTTTTTATGATCTTAAAATAAAATCTAAACTTCGTAGATTCTAAAACAGACTTTGTTTTTAATATAAATAAGATAGATCTATAGATGCAGTAGTTTAAATTATACACAACAAATAAAAATAGAATCGGAAATAATGGTATTTTTAACCGAAAAATGAGTAATTTATTTTATTTTTACAGTAAAATTCTCCAAAATAATATTTGATATGTTGATGTTAATATACTATCTACTCAGCCGCAGTTTGCTTATTTTTGGCATTTCTGTTAAAAAAGCGTGAAAATTAAATTTGTTTCCAGCACATTTGGATGAACTAATTTATAAGTCTTATATATAAACGCATTTTTTGAAGAATGAATATTTTATTGTATTTCATTCACGAAATGCATGATATCTCAAAATCTATTCATTAAAATTTCATGAAATTTGGTATGCATGAATCCAAAAACTTTGAGGATATGATAGACCACGGATTTTAACCCTTTAAAGAGCCATTTTTTTCTAGTCATATTATGTTAAAATATATTTAGGCTTGAAATTAGAATAAGAAAAGGGTTTCTTTTAGCTTATTAGATAAATTTAATTTAATTAGTTAATTAATTTGGTTAATTAATAATTAAGTAACAAATCAAGACTCATCATTTTGTCTGAGATAAAGAACTGAAACATCTAAGTTTCTGACTTACTAAAAAAATTGTCAGAACTTATGCCAACCTACATAATTTCATACAAAGATTGATAAATTTGGTGGGAAGCATACTTCCCACTGCCCTAGAAAGGGTTAAGATAGCTTCATTTAGACATGTTTTGCACACACACACACACTTTAATTTCAAAACCTAGATAAATTTTGACAAAAAAAAAATCATTAACGAAAACTTTCTATACTCATAAAATTTTTATTTATTAAAATTATTTTTATTTTATGATCTATTACATTTTATGCAGTTTGAGCTATATATAGGTCAAACGAAAATTAAATATTTCCATTATTTTTTAACTTACTCTGCTTTTTATAACATTGAAAATTTTGCTAGATTCGTTAAATAAGCAGTTTTTTTTACAAACACTAAAGCCAATGAATGTATTTTTTCTTATAATAGTAACCTTTCAAGCATGTTTTAGATATCTGGTACAGTAAAAAATGTTTATGTATAATTTTTTTAAAAAAAATTCGTCTCTGAATCTTGTTGGATACCTTAAAAAAGACAAATACGAGTTAATTAATCAAAATTATATAGTAAGAGACGATGAATAAAAATAACAAAATATGGCAAGCTATTCAAATAGTCACACTAATAGTCACTTATTCATTATTTCTGTTTATTAGATTATAGCAGATATTACATTCTTTCTTCAACGATTTTGTATCATCACGCAGTTTCCAGAAAAAATGCCTGCCTAAAAAGCATAATCAAGCTAAAATAACTGCATTTTAAAAGATGTAAGTTAAGATCTTCTGAATATTAACTGTTCCATTCTAATGTTGAAGGCAAATTTACATGTGTTCCCCTAATGCCATCATACATAATTTACTCTATATTTGGGAAAGGCATGTTTATTTGACACCTCGCAATTTGTCCCATCACTACACAATCATTTTCAATTAGAATTTATTCTAATAATATTCGGGCGGAGCACTTTGAGCTTTCGTGAAGCCGCATCAGGATTCGTAGAGTGCATACAAATACATAAAGAGCAATTAATCAGAACTAAGACAGTGATGGGAGCAACACGCGTTAATTCGATCAAGTGTTTTGTAATGAATGGCACTTGCTAGCTAGTAATGTAATATTGAGCGTGCTTCACTGACTGGAGGGATAAAGAGTAGGAGGGTTATGGCATCGGAAACTAAATGTTCTTTCCATTTGATCAGTGTTGCCACGCTAACCAGAAAAAAAAACTGGAAGATATTTTTAAAAAAACTGCTTTTTCTTTCTCATATAAGTGGTATACGGAAACAATGCACTTGGTGAGCACAAACACACACTAAATAGACATTTAGCAAACACTTTGATTCATCTGAAGACAGTCAGGAGATTTCTGTATATTGAACTGGATGAACGAACTGACAACGCATAAACCTTTGATGGATTTAATAAAAATTTTATAGATATCTGCCATTTTGGTTTATAATCCGTTAACCGAAATTAATTGTCGTGTTGAGTAATAATTAGCAATGGGGCTTTTTGGAATCTTTGAGAGTTCAGTCATTTGAGAAATAATCAAAATCCCGAAATAAACTTTTTTCGTAGATCTACTTTCTCTTCAGGTACTTCGTATACCACAAAATAAAAATTTCTATTTCTCCATCATTTGATTTGGTTGAATGATTTATTCAGTTGCCATACGAGCTACATTCGAGAAAATGCACCAAACAAATGGTGTACGGATAATCATTTTAAATAAATGTGAACTCCTTCTGCTGTGTCATCCAAATACTGAGGAAACAAACCATAAGTAAAAAGCAAAGAAAAATGTGGAAAATATCAGCACGCTTCGAACCTTCCCCTGAAGCAAGGCAGTAAATCATGAATGAAGGACAATTATCGTCAATACTTGTTTGCTATAATTGAATGAGAACTATTTCACCACCTACGAATTAAATGAAGAATAAAATTATCGCTGAATTATTGAAGTGGAATCGCATTGTGAGATGGAGGAGAAGAATCCAATTTCACGTCAAAGATGGGCCCAAAATATATCGCAAAAGCACTCATGCGCTTAAAGTCTTTGAAAGCTAATTAAATTTTACTTCCATTTAGGAATTTTCCGCACAAAATTGGTCCTTTGGAAGTCGTCATGGAGCTCTCCAAAAGGTACTTCGCGTCTGAGTGTAATTCAAAGCAATGAATTCTGTTAATTACTTTCGATGTAGTTTTGCATGGAGAAATCACATTTCAAAAACTCATTTCAATGTGTACTTAATTGATTAAATGTCACATCATTTATATTCTCCATTTTATTGAAGGGAATTTAGCAGTATGCCTTGTTCTGTTAGAAAAGAAGGCAGCTTTTGTAAGTACAATTCTTTAAAATCAGAAATTAATTTTAATAAAAAATTTCAGAATATTCTTTTTGTAGTTTAAAAATTCACTCTGCGCATTAATAGTATAAAAATCTAAAAATGAATTTTTAAAAAAATTGCTGAGCAATTAAATTTTATTTGCCAGTATGATTGCTTGATAATTTATTTGTGAATCTTTGCATATTTGTGCATTACGGAATTTTGTATACATGGAAATGTAATTCTTTATTTGTACAGGATGAAAATTGGTAGATTATGGAATTGCAAATTTTTGCATATTTGTGCATTATGGAACTAAACATTACGAAACTGCAAATTTTTGCATATTTGTACATTATGGAAATTAAACATTATGGAATTGCAAATTTTTGCATATTTGTGCATTATGGAATTGCAAATTTTTGCATATTTGTGCATTATGGAATTGCAAATTTTTGTATATTTGTGCATTATGGAAATTAAAAATTATGGAATTTTGTACATATGGAATTATAATTCTTTATTTGTACAGTATGGAAATTGATACATTATGGAATTGTGAATTGTTGCATATTTGTCAACTATGGAAATGCAAAATCCTAAAATTTTGTTAGTGCTAAAATTTTTATAGGTGACTACGTTGAAAAGTCGAAATTTTATTATTTAATTTTATTATTGAATATTCTGAATACTAATTATATTAATATTTTTAATTAATAAAATTAACATTAAGAATATTAAACATTAAATGATAAATGGAATTATTATTAATGGAATAAATGAATATTAATTAATGTTAATAAATTAATATTCTTAAATTTTATTATTTAATATTCTTAATGCTTGAATAGGTTTCTTTATAAAAACTTTTAGAATTTCGTATCTAAATCTAATTTTTGGATAGTTGCACTGATTTTTATATTTGAATTTACTTACATTTCAATGCTATTTTACATCTTTAGATGCTATTTTCTCAAATTCAAATCTTTGATAGAATTTTGTTACAAATAACCTCATAAATTAAAATATATTGCTTTTTTTTTTCAAATTTTGTATAGTAATTTTTCAATATGTTCTGCAGTTCTTGAATTAGAGAATAAGCAATTTACTCAGTTAAAAATGCATTTGAATATTTGAAATTACTTACATTTCAATGCTATTTTACATCTTTGGATGCTATTTTCCTAAATTCGAATCTTTGATAGAATTTTGTTACGAAAACCCTTATAAGTTAAAATCTAATGTGTATATATATATATATATATATATATATATATATATATATATATATATATATATATATATATATATATATATATATATATATATATATATATATATATATATATATTCAAATTTAGTATAGAAATTTCTCAATATTTTCTGCAATTTTTGAACTAGATAATAAGCAATCTACTCATTTAGAAATGTTTTATAGCATTTTATTGAGGTTCATAAATTCTTAAAAACTTAAGAGTTAATTGTATCTGCAAATATTAGTTTTAAGAACTTAATCTCATAACGGTTCTATCAAAATCTTTCACCATGAAATTTTTTCGAATTATTTTACTTGTTTAAAATCACGCATAATGGAAGAAGCCTTCATGAAAAAAGTTCATAAAAGTAATATTCAATTTAGAATGAACTGTTTTTAAAGAATATTATATCCATTCATGGCAAAGTTCCAAAGGAAAGCTACGTATTTCAAGAAAGTTGGGAGACATTTCGTTTTCATATTATACTTATTTTTTTATAAGATTCTGAATTCCTTAAAAATACAAAAAAGAATGTTTCCTTAAAAGATTATATCAAACAGAAAATATTCTCAAAATTCATATTCGCATTTCTGTTCATAACCAAGGATATGAATATCGGCATTAAAATTGAAACTGAATAAAATTGAAAATTTTTCCAGCTCAAAAATATTTTCTTCGAATAAAACTTAAAGTATGAAGTAGAATAAATTTGGTAATAAATTAACTTGCAGTTAAATCTTAATATAAAAATGAAGGTGATAATATTTTAAGTAATAAAAGAGCAAATGCGCGCGTATGTGTACTTTAACTCCTATTGACACATTATAATCGGTGTATTGCACATTAGATATAAAATTAGCAATATAGTGCAAACATACTTTGGATAATGGAAGTTACATTTCATGGAATACACATTCGGTGGTATAAAAATCCTAACCCTGCCCAAGTTGAAGCCAAACGGGGGAGGGGGGGGGGAATGGCCCGCTCTGAAACAACTCATCCTGCTGGAATACATTAATAAGATATTAGGCTGCCAAAAGGCACAATTGAGAACTGGCGACCGGCTAGTTTATTTTAAACTCCTTTGGATTACCGAACAATAGAATCAAACAGTGGATAATAAACAGTAAAAATGAACAATAAGAAAAAATATAAAAATATATTTAATAAATGGAAAGAATAAAACAATAGAAATGGAATAAATTAATAAAAAAATGGAAGAAATAATAAAATGATAAACATAAACTAATACAGAACATTAAAAAAATGTATGTATGCTAGTTATTGATGACTAATAATTTTCCAGTCCTTTAGTTAATAGTTTCTCAACAATCAGAATGGTGTTTCTGACAACCCTTCATTGAGGTTTTTAATTCTATTTCCATCTAGCCAGCAGGGCATTTTGCACATTGATTATTACAAAGTTTACATTCTTTCATAATGCATGAAATCGTGATGGATCATTTTTCCACAAAAATACTTAATATCCTGGAACTGGCTTGATGGGCCTTAAAAATCACCATGATCTACCAGAATTTGGTTAAAGTAAAAAATTGCATTAATCTTTTGGAACCAACATTATCAAAGAAGTTTTTTTTGTTCATCTGCTTTTTTCATACTTCTGCCATATTTTTTGCTAGAAATACATCATATCCCTCTTGCCTTCAGTTTTAATTTGGATTAAAAGAGTCTTAATTTAATTACTTATTTTAATTATTGTATTGTTATGATTATAAACCATCAAAAGCAACTGACTCGTTTTTCCACAGAAATACTTAATGTCTTGAAACTGGCTTTATGGGCCTTAAAAGCCCCGTGATATGTCAGAATTTGATTAAAGTAAAAAATTTTATGGATCCTTTTGTGACCGACATTATAAAAGAAGATTTTTTTGTCCATCTACTTTTTTCGTACTCCTGTCATCTTTTTTGCTAGGAATACATCATATCCCTCTTGCCTTCAGTTTTAATTTGGATTAAAAGAGTCTTAATTTAATTACTTATTTTAATTATTGTATTGTCATGATTATAAGCCATCAAAAGCAAACTTATGTTTATGATACTCTGCTATTAATTTATAAATTTCATTTATTAACACGTAAACGAATGTCAGTTTGGAAACATGGCATCGCTGGCTTTATAACTAATACCAACTAAATAATAAAATCATCGGTTCCTATGCAAAAGAAATCTGATGCTATATGTGAAATCTCCACACTAGAGAGTGGTGAAATTAGAAGAAAACAGTATGATTCAGGAAATGCCTTCAACATAATATTTTATGGCACCATTTAGAATTTGAAAGAGTGTATCTACCAGCAGTACAGTAAAAAAAGTCACGTAAAAATTGAAATAATTTATTAATATGTATATAGGTGTGAAGAAAGAGTAAATTACACCTTGCTCAAATAATTCCGTATTTAAAAAGAAAATTTTATGTTTATAATATTAATACACTGCGATTCAGAAGTTGTCTTCAACATAATATTTTGTGCGATCATTTATAGTTTCAAAGTATATGTCTATTACCAGAACAGTTAAAAAAGGCCAAATAAACATTAAAATAATTGATTAATATTCATATAGATACAATGAAAGAATAAGTTACTCTTTACTCAAATAATTCAGTGCTTAAGAAGAAGATTTTATGTTTATATCAATTAATGGAAGTAACATTACCCCTACGTTCCAATTTACTCTAATTACGTTTAGGCTCATAATACATTGATTAGAGTCGAGTATCCAGGTGGTAAGTCAGCCATCTAACTCTCCGACCCGCTACGAAGGCACACGGATTTAAACCATAAAAACTGAATGACCGGACCGCCGCAACAGCAACATTGGCCGGAACTGTGGATGAGTCCTAAGGGCCATCACCGGCCACGGTACAACCCTCCCCGAAGGAAGCACGTCCCGTCATCGATGGGAGGAGTCAGATCCCCCACCTATTAGTGTACCCTCCAGGGTGCGAGATCCAACCACCATGCCGGAAGCATCTCATCCTCATTTCGAGGTGCCCCCCGGGGGGTCGTATCCGGGTGGTAAAAACAACATGATTTTTTTAATAGTCAATACTTAGAAAAGAGGGGGGAAAATCAATAATGTTGTGCAAATATATAAGAACTAAGTTAACAAATTTTAATTTCTACCTTATAAGCAGATATATTATGTAGCACCGATTAATTAGTATTTTAAGTGCTTATTTACACCCATGCATACGATAAGCCAAATCATTAACAAAAAGTACAGTCACATTACTTCATTTCACTTGAAACTTCCTTGTCAGTGCACGTAAATCAAGCAGACAAACGCAACATGTGCTGATGCCTTAAGAAAACATCGCTGTAATTAGTTTCTCACTTTTAAAATAAGTGCCTCTTTCAGCAACTGAGACGGGAAGCGTCTTTTACGCCCCACCCTCCCCAATCTAAAGTAAATATTGACTCTCTTTCATGATTTACGGGAAGCGTCTCGCTTTTGGAGTTGTTACGTCTATATCACGCAACACCTGAAAGCGCAAGATTGGATCCCTGCCAGGCCATGTCAGACACATCGAAGAGATTATTGGTGAAATATGAAAAGACTATGTTGCGTTACCCAGCACCACGATCACGTAGTCCCAGAGCTTTCTATTCCTTCTTTCGCCTGTTCATTTATTTATTTGCCTATGGATTTTTTTTTCGCCAGATGCGCCCGGGAGATTTATTTTTGTGGTATCTTTTTAGCTTTCAGACACATGTGAAAAATCTCCCGGTTTTGTAATAAACAAAGTCTTGACACGCTGGCATGTATCAGGGAAATCAGTGAAGTGTGTCTCTACCGGCTCGTATGGAATGAATGGCAACCTTGAAGTTGAAGTAATTTTTTGCAAAAGCGCAAAAGCTGAGTTATTACTACTTTCTTTGAGCTTATACAGAGAAAGTACGCAAAAGATTTTCCTTATTTAAATAGATATGAGTTTCGTAAAAAGAAACTGAATCTTTTTAAATTAAAAAGTAGAAAGCAATACGGCTTTCATTTTTATTTTGAATGCAAGATTTACGTGAAATTAGTTCTAAGAAGAAAAAAAATGTCCCATACTTCTACAAATAAAACTTTCTACAAACAAAATATTTTGTATACAGGGTGGTTATAATTAAAGTTCGACTTTGAAATGGTCATAAAAGGAAAATTACTGTACCAAATGTTATCAAACTTGTTAATAGTTTAAAAGAGGTAATGGGAATTTTTTCCGGGAGAAAAAGTTCAAACACTCACCAGCACGGAGGAAAATGGCGTTGTATGCAATATTGTTAAACAAAATAGAACATGAAGACATTGGTTTAAATGTATTTAATTGTTACTAAAACGTGTTACAAAGCATGTTCAATGTGTGCTATCTCAAAGAGCACTGATTATGCTGATAATCTACACAATTTGGCAGAAATGAAAGATGCGATACACCGACAAGTGCGTTAACATTCCTACCTGATACGCTAAAACTACTGTTAAGAATGCAATAATGCGATTTAAATTGCTTTTAGAAAATGATGGACGCCACATTAAACAAAAAACGGTTGACCACGTTGAAACGTTCTTTGTAACACGTTTCAGGAAACGATTAAACACATTTTAAACCGATATCTTCATGTCCTATTTTGCTTAACATTTTTGCATACAGGGCCATTTTTCTTCTGGTGTTGAGTTTTAGAACTTTTGTTTTGGCGGAAAAGAAATTCCCATTTCCTTTTTTAAGCTATTATCAAGTTTGATAACATTTTGTCTAGTAGTTTCCCTTTTATGACAATTTCAAAGTGAAATTAGTCACAACCACCCTGTATATCAGGTGCTTGCATGCATTTTAATCAGCGACATCTATTGATAAACATACAAAGTATCTATATAAATGACAATGGTTTTGGGCTTTACCAGTTGACTATTATTTTACTGTTATCATTATGAGTTTACCATTTAATATTATTGAGTTATCAGTGTATAAAGACCCCAATCATGGAACGCTCCAAATTGCATTTTTGACTTTCATTGAATTTTTTGTTTGATTTGAAGAAATCTGCTGCCGAAACTCATCAGGCACTTTTAAAAACTTATGGTGATGTTGCTCCGTCATATCCCAATTGTCGGTTTTGGTTTCAACGATTTAAGAGTGGTGGTTTCGATGTCAAGGACAAAGAACGGCCTAGAGGGCCAAACAAATTCTAAGATAATGAATTGCAAGACTTATTGGACGAAAATGGAAAAAAATTTGTAGAAAATGAAGGAAAATATTTTTATTGATATATATATATTGTACTTTTCTAAATAAATGCCTTTTTAAAGTGAAAAAATTATCAAAATATATGCAAGCACCTAATATAATGCTTAGTTTTTCTTCTGTCAATTCACCTTTTGCTCTTATTTATACTTAATATTTACTTTGAAGTACAAAGGATAAATGTAAAAATCATAAAGCATAAAATGAAAGTTATTGAAAATACTTTAAAATAAATTTAAAAAGAATAAATTAAATTATATAAAAAAATGTGAATAAGTTTAAGTAAAGTAAATTTTGAATGCAAGATGTATGTGAAATTAGTTCACATAAGAAACATTTTTCCCTACTTCTACAAATAAAACTTCAAAATATTTTAGATATACGCCAGTTTTTTTCAGTCAACAGTTCCTTTTGTTCATATTTATACTTCAAATTAATATTTGTTTTCATGCACAAAGGCATAAAGGTAAAAAATCAAAAGTCGCCAAAATAAAATGCATTGAAAATACCGGGTGTCCCATAAATTTGTAAATACTTTAAAAATTCATAAAAATTGAAGGAATGAGTATATTTTAATGCGGTTTGCGAAACTGTTATTCTCATGAAGGGAGATTTTTCTTACAAAAAAAAAATAGTTTAAAAATTTGTCGATAGAGGGCGCTAAACACAAGCAAAACATACAATTCTACGGGAAAAATACTTTTATTTGCATGCAAGCAATTGTTTACATGCGTACAACACCAGTACTACAGTACTTGTTCTATGTGTCCGACATCACCACAAATAACAGTTTGGAAGCGGGAGACAACACTGGTTACTGCATCATACAGCATATCCGAATGAATGCATGAGATTTCGTGGCGAATGGCTTCCTTTAGCTGCACTAACGAAGTTGGCGTATGGCGGTACACCCAGACTTAAGGTAACCCCATAGCCAAAAATCAAGGGGTGTTAAATCTGGTGAGCGTGGGGGCCATTCATGTGTAAAGTGACGGCTGATTATCCGTTCTTCAGTAAAAGTTCTTCTCAAAATTGCCTTCACTTCGGTGTCGATGTGAGGAGGTGCCCCGTCTTGCATGAATGTCACTGTGTCAAGAACATCGTGTTCCAATAAGGACGGTATCACTTCCTTCTGTAACATTTCCAAGTAATTTGTTCCATTAACTGAACATGTCTTCCATCCTGCTTTTTTACAGGGCTTTTCAAAGAAAAAAGGGCCTACAATAATGGATGCAGTGAAACCACACCAAACAGTAACCTGTGGTGAATGCAGGGGCTTCTCAGTGTAAGCATGTGGATTCTCTTGTGTCCATATTCTACAGTTATGGGTATTAACTGCTCCATGCAAAGCAAAATGAGTCTCATCTGTCCACAATATTTTCAGCAGCCATCGCGGATCATCTTCAATTTTCGCCAAAGCCCAATTTGAGAATTCCAATCTCTTAGCTGTATCATTTGGTAAGAGCTGATGTAGCGATTGCAATTTGTATGGGTACAATTGCAATACACCATGAACGATACGGTACACCGAAGTCTTTGGTATACCAGTTATTCGTCCCACTTCTCGAGCACTACTGACTTCCCTTAGCGTGTCCATTTGCGAAGAGACATCGGGGGTACGGACTGTTGTTAAACGAGGTGCACCACTGCGTGGCCGATGACACAAACTTCCAGTTTCTTCGAAACGGCGTACTAGAGAAGCAAGTCCAGCAGGAGTGATCGGACCTGAACCTTTCTTCAATCTTTTCTGAGTCCTAAACTTTCGTAAGGCTTCAGCCGCCGATTCGTTGCTGACATAAAACAACTTTGCCAATAGTGCTTTATCCACCAGTGTCAACATCTTAATACAAACCTTTAGAAATGATGTGTCAATCGCTCACTCTGCCTTTCATAAGACTTTAATTTGCATATTTCCACTGATTTGCTTGTGTGCAGCGCCCTCTATTGACACATTTTTTAATAATTTTTTTTCTTGTATAAAAAAAAATCCCCCTTCATGAGAATAATAGTTTCGCAAACCGCATTCAAATATACCCAGTCCTTCAATTTTTATGAATTTTTAACGTATTTACAAAATTATGGGACACCCGGTACCTTAAAATGAATTAAATATGAATTTTAAGAAGTAAATGAAGAGCTCTAAAAAAATGCGAAAACCTTAGAAATAAAGTAACAGTGAAAGAAATTAAAAAATAATTTAACAAAATAGCATTTTCTTTCTAATTTATCACACAAGTTATGATACTTTATAAGAAATATCGTTAAAGCAAATAATAAGTAACATTGCTAATATATGAAATTAAAATGTTCTCTACAATTAGATGCCAGTTATGTTTGATTTTTAAATGCTCAATTAACGATCCTGTTTAATGCCCCAAGGGAATCTGTTAGGGATGGACTTCATAATGTTAAGCCTTGATTGTATACCAAGGACGATGCTAAAATTAGTCTCGGTACCCAAACTTCCTGATTGCACCCTTGTGGCTGCGTTTCACTCAAGCATGTGCAAGAAAATTTTTCGCTTGAACTGTTTTGGCTAAAATATTCTTGTAGGTTATTTCTTAGTTCTTGTTATTTCTTTAGAGCCAAGGTCGATAGAACAGGGTTGAACTCCGGAGTAGAATACCTTTTCCCCCACGCACACACATTCGCATCCGAATTTTGATTGTGCTGACTAATTAGAGGAGGGAACTTTTCTTTATGTTGTCCGGTGGCATCATGTATTTTTGTGAAAATAATAATACAGTTTTAGTTTTATTTTCAGATAAATTAAATTACAAAAGCATAGTTTAACTCTTGCCTTAACTCTTTAATCGAATAATATTTAGTTTTAGGTTTTATTACTGAGTTGTGTGAATGGTAACACAAATTGTATAAGAAAGCGGAAAATGAAAATTTCACATGGCTTAGGAAAAAAGAAATTAAAGAATATAATGCTACAAAACTCCCAGTGATTCTTACCTCGATCTATACTGAAAACAGAAAATAGTTTTCCTTGCTTCTAAAAACTATTCATTAATAGAAAAACAATTTTGGGAGGGATTTTCATCAGGGAGGTATTTTAGACTCCTGTATAGTACTACATTGCAAATCCTGCCTACTATATTCATTCGATTCTAAACATGTACAAATTTTCTTATTGAAATATAAGAATCTCTTACAACTAATAACATAATCTCTGCAATAACGTAACTTAGTTTAAATAAAGCTTTAATTAATAATTCAGTGATTTCACTCATATCACACTCACAATAATTGAATATTTCGGCAAAATTAAATAAACTCTTTTACCTAAATTTCATTAAATTTTAACTTGAAAATCTGTAACCAAATAATCATTTTTGATGAAACAAAAGACGTTGATACTCCTTTAGAAGTATTATAGCACAGATCTAAAGTACCGAAGAGAGCGATCAAAATAATTCACTGATCAATAAATTTCCCTTTTCCATTTCGCCTTAAATCCGCAAGCTCGTTTGATTATCTAAAACCTTTAGAAATAAGTTTCAAAACTCAATAACAACCTGCAATTTTCGTATATTACCTCGCAGCAACTGACATTTAGAGCTACAAACTTTAGAGAGAGGCGTTTTGGAACACGCATTTCAATTAGATTCTTAAAAGGCAGGAACTCTTTCGGAAGTCATGGTTAATTGAAAGGGTTACGAGCATTCGAAAATTCTGGATTAATTTCGTTGCATCCGAACCATCAAATTAACTTAGCTGTTGCATTCGGGACTTCGGATTTCCCAAACAGTGAAATAAATTCTAGAGATGCGAAGTGTGCAGTAAAATCGTTTGCTTTTCAGTCACTCTCTTTTTTATGAAAAAGGTTGAACGAAATTTATGATTTTTTTTTCTAGTCGTCACAAAAATACAAACAATGCAGCTACAGTGAAACTGAAGATTTCTTCACGCAAAAACAGACGTTTTGGGTTTTTTTTATAATTTTTTTTTAACAATCGGATCTTAGAAATCCCAAGTGTTAATATTATTTGGTGCTAAAAAGGAATAATTGGACGTTAAAGAAACATTGAATTTCTAGATTCATGTTGGTATTTTTAGGAGATGAAATTTTATTTCAAGAAATTTGAAATTTCATGAGAAAGCAACCAAAAACGTCTTTGATTTCAGATAATACTATTCTGATTAAATATTTGACATAACATACATAGATGTCTTAATATAAATTACTGGTAAAAACAGAATTCCAGCAATTATAAATACAAATAATGCGCGAGTAAATACTTTTCGCAGAGTAAAATGCAACTTGCTCCTTAAAAGATTCCAACGCGCATATAAACTTATATTAGAAAATATTTTTGATTGTTTTTATTTATTTACATTTTGTGGTAATATTTTTGGCTTGGATTAGACTTCATAGTTTGCGTTCATATCCTTTCTTTATCAGGAGTCTTGGTATTCCAATTTCCTATGATGTTTTATCAATTATTAAGTGCATTGATTTTGCAATAATATTTAACCCGAACCAAAAAAAATAGATATTACGAATTTTCAAAAAAGACCAATTCTGTAATTAGAAAATGATATGTTAAAGCAAATGTCCGTTTTTATTTTAAAAAGTATGAATTTAAAATTGCTGCAATAAAAAATATAAAAACTCGACAAATATATCAAGTGAAATAAAATTTTATTCGATACACCAGAAAGACATAGCATACGTCAATACATTAAAATCTTAAATGTGGTAAAATATGAGACAAAATATGGTCAAACAACTAAAAACTGTAACAATTTTAAAATACAATGTTTAATGAAAGTTATCGTATTTTACGTATTATACGTACATATTTTCATTTATTCTGCATAATAAAAGCAAAAATGAAAATATTTGAAGAAAGTTAGATTTAACTTGTAAACATGAACGAGTAATAGATACGTTTAATCGGATGAATTTATTTTTATATTTTAACAGAAATGGAATTTACTCAAATTTTGCTCGAGTTAATTTTGAGAATTTCGTTAAAATTTAAAGAAACGTATATGGTAATGCAATTCGTATTACTAAAAAGCTATTTTTTTTAAATTAATGTAAAAATAATTTTTTATGAGCTAATATGTTCAAATAACAATAAAATTTAAAAACATTTTTTTACCTTCATATCTGCCCCAGAGGAAGCTCGTAGGCCATTTCAGGTGATATGGAACATGTATGCCAAGTTTTGTTCGAATCAGTCAAAAATTTTGGAATTGTATAAGGTTCAAACGGACATTCGGTTTTATACATTTATATGATATTTACAACAACTGACTAATAATCGAAAGTGGAATCAAGTAGATATCTAATATAAACTCAAAATATCTCAAAGTCATCTGGGAATCAAAATCGAAAAGGAATTTTGAATCTATATACTCCTAAATTCATTTGTCGTTTTTTCAAACAAGGCATACATTTCATGAAAAGTTGGGGTAAATGAATAATCATTTCCTTGTTAATCGAAATACAGATGAAAGAACTGAATTATTTAGAGGAAAGGTTAGGTGATCAAACAATGAAATCACTTTTCACAGTTTGAATGGATTTTAGATTTTTACCTAACGTAATAATGTTGCATATTTCTTTTTGTAAAAGGTATAGAAAAGGATTTTGTTTCAGCCAGCTTTGTCAAGTGGCAAGGATAACAAAGAAAAATTGTGGTATTTTCTTTATAGTTCAGTGTTTGCTTATCTATTCCTTTTGAATGCTTTTTTAGGATGAAAGTGCCGATGTAAGATTTCGGTTTGCGGTAAGAAATCAATTTTATTAATTTTTCTTTGAAAATAACTTTGAAAACACTTTCTAATCATCATAACCATATATAATTGATTGCTATCCTGATTTGGTTCAATCTGCACGTTATAAAATGGAGTTTTAGTGTCATTCTCTTTGCTGAGCTCCCAGTCATTTACTCATTTTTGATAATAAAATGACAGATTAACCTGCAAAGTCAGCAACATCTAATATGGCATCATACTGAGATCTTAAGAAGTGGTCAATGACATTTTTTCTACTTGGTAAGACACATCGTATCTGCAGATTCATAATAATCAAATATATTATTGAATTTTATGTTACCTACGCGTGAGGATGATGTCAAATTGACTCGTCTCCTTACACGACATTTTTTCTATGTTCACAAAATCTCATTTTTAGCAAGACAGCACGAATGTATCCCACATGCCATGCTATCAGTATGAATCAAATTTTAATCAAATGTCCTTTTAATTTCCATCTTAGTCGTTTCTTTCAACTTGCATTTTACGGATTGGTGAAAAAATAGCATGGAAATATTTTCTTTACATTTTAAATGTTATTCGAATTTATACTTGAATTAGGTTTCTTTTGATCTGTATGTCTTTGTGAAAAGTTTTGGTATGGTATTGTATCATTGTTTTTGAATTCTACTTCTGATTCAGAATCATTGTTTAACTTTCTGATACAGAAATTTTTTTTAATTTGTTCATTCACGATTGTATCATCATATTTCATGAAGTCGTCTCATTTACCTTTGTATACTAGTAATTCCTTTTATAATCTATTATTTTACTAAACTCTTACATAACCGTAAAGAATAGCTCTTGCGTCAATTAGTATCATAAAGCAACCTCTGAAAGTAATTCTAAAAATTGAATAACCTTTCACTTTCATAACGAGGGCCGATTTTTAGCGGATTGGAACAATTATTCCTAATTGGTCTTTGCTCCGGACTGTCTTTTTTCCCCATCCACTACATTCAATAGCGTAATTAAGGAAGGGAAAGGATTAGATCGTCATTATCAAAGCATTTGAAATTTGTTTGGATCTACATTTTAGATGGTTAAAGTGTGTACCAAATTTTATTTGCCTTGTACTTAACATTTCCATAAGTAAAGAAAGAGGGGCATAACACATATTTTTCTCTGATTCTGCGAAACATGTTAGCTTTCAAATAAATGAATTAAATTAAACTAGTGTTTAAAATGACACTTTTACAGATAAGATAAAAAATATTTTTTTTATTTCACTTGAGATTGCTGTAGACTAGTGACAATTGGGTCTGAGGGCTTTATATTCGAAACCAGACAAATCTAAAGATCCGCCGTGTATGTGGGTCTGGCGCACTTATATTTCATGTCATGTGCCAACTGTTTACCCATTGGCGTGGTGTGTGAGTTTAGAGAAGCGCTGGCGGCTCAAGAGCCGTCCTCATCATCTGACTGTTCGCAATCCAAAATTACTAAATCATCTAAAAAAAATCCCGGTCTTGCTTTCAAAAGGAAAAATTGAAGTTATTAATTTTTATTTTAATTACTTTCTACTATTTAATATATTCTATAAATAATAATAGGGAATTTAAAATCAATTTTCATGAAATACATTCCCAAAATACATTATAAGTACGTAATTAAAATTAAATTAAATTAATCAATTAACTTTTTAATAAAGTTCTGAATGTATTAAACATTGTACTGTTCTGGAGAATGCCTAAATGTAAAAGTTTTAAAATGCTAGCACATCAGAAAACGAGTGTGAACCTGCTTACAAACCTTTATCTTAATAAATCAAGTTATATAAAACAGCATTAAATTATCTTGACTTATGCGTAATCATATTTCACACAAGTCAAAAAGAGCAGTTAATAGCTACTTATTCATAAATGAAGTTTTCACTCAATACTGAAGTCAAGACATCTACTAGACGCTTATTCCGAAACATATCTTAAGATAACCTACAAAACTGTCGAAACATTCCATTCCTATCAGAAAGTTGTCAACATGAATTTCAATCTCAAGTCAGCTGCAGGGGATTTGTTAGCACTTAACAGCAATCTATTTCAACAGTTACAGTCTTGCCTTTCACCTACAAACTGCCGAATAAACCATTGGACGGAGAAGTGCTTCGATGGTTTCAAGGATTACCTTTCGCCCGGGTGACTCTGGATGAAGGAGTAATCGCGGGCGCTAAAGGGTTTCTAGGGCGAGTTGAAGGGGCGTACTTTGCAGCTGGAGTCCTATTATGCTATAATAAAAAGTGTCGAGTTCTGGTATATTTTTTATTTTTAATGTCTCTTTAAAACAACCGTTCTAAGGGAATGTAGAAATTTTTCAGTTCCCATTTGACTCGATGTAAGAAAGGTTTGACAGATTTATACTAACAAAGAAAATATTTTTATAAAAATGATAAAGTTATGAATTTTGTGGATTGCTTTCAGCTTTTCCATTACATGAAAAAGTCAGAGACATTTAGGACTTTTTTGTTTTCATTTAAAAATACTATGCTTCTGGTTTTAAAAAATATAGCTTAATTTTAGCTATGATGAATCCCAAAAGTACTTTTAATCGATTACTTTATTAATTTAAATTGTTTATATATTATCTCAATATCTATCAATAACATTTTAGAAAAAAGTAAAAAAAAGAATAATTAAAGATATTTTAATTAAATCAGGAATGAAAATTGAAATCTGCTATCGCAAATTTCAAGTTATCATATGAGAACATTATTATTTTTTAAGTTATTGTTTTACTTGATTAATTTAAGTCATTAAACAGTTTAACCGGTTTGAAACAATTATGTGGCTTTCAGATAAGGCATGTTTTGATATTTAGAAACGATGGATTTTTTTTCTTTTTTCATTCCAAAATCGTCCGAGTTTCAAAACTTTTTTTACGCATATATATATATATAGCTTTCGATACCTATCATCACTCTTTCGCGTTCATTCCCATTTTCTTCCCTGTTCTTCTTCGAGCGATAACTTCTTACGACCCTGCCCTTTATTGGCTAGACAGGAGAATCGGGTACATGGTGGACATTGGGCCAAGTTGTAACTTTTTGTTAGCGGTGAGTGGCCACATGTGGCAACCTTCTTTATCACTTTTTTTTTTTTTTTGCATTTGTGTTGTGCATTGTATTTTTTAACATTTTTGTGCATTTTGTGGGTTTAAAAACCTTAAACGAAAACAACATCATGTTCACACGTGATAACAAAAATAACTTATAGCATTCTAAGAGTCTCTGACTTTGCCTGCATTCTTTTTTCTACAGCCCATTAGATCTGAAATGGTCACCGTTTCCCTTCTTCTATATATCAATTATTTCATTTTAATTAATTCAGGTATTTCATCTTTTTTAAATAATCATTTTGACAGTATTTCAATAATTTTTGAAACACAACAGCTTAAGACATTTGTATCTTATACTTCAGGTAAATTACGGTGGTTACAGGTGCTTTTTTATTTTAGAAATAATATTTCATACGCTTTTGATCATCTTAACTCAAATCATATTATTTGTTAAATAATGCAGTTGGCCTAATTTAACATACATTTCATATTTTAACATACAGCCCGTAATTTAACATTTTATAATATTGTAGTTTACTTTAATGATTATTTCGTAACAATTATATCCAATAAGCATGTTCGTTGAAAACAGTAGCACTAAGTAAAAAATATATCCTTATCTTCCTTATTATAAATATTCATTCTGCATCATTTTATCAAAATCAATGAATTTTTCTTTCATGTATTTAGCTTCTTTGTCACGTTTTTTAATACTATGTAACAGTCTCTATTCTTTCTTTCTTTTTTCCGTAATGCTTCACGGTATTCGTTTTGATCAAAAAAATCTTTACTTTTCCGATATCTCAACGTGAATATATTTTATATAGAAAATCCATGTATGACTAGAAAAAGCGTGGCATGGTGATATGGATGAATCGAATCGAAATATATATTGTATCTTTGTAAGTCGAAGATTCTATTCAAAATGGGATCTGTTTTCACGGAGCTATGTCTGAATAATAACGTGTTATACCAGACACATATTGAAAGATTTGACGGTGTGAGTTATTATTTCCGAATTCAACATATGTGCTGGCTTCATTTTATTTTTTGATAATAATGCATAAAAACATATCTCGTATTAAAATTTGTTAAAAATAAGTTTATATAACAGGCATAGAAATTTTAACAACTCACAAACATTGTAATATAATGCAAAATGTACTCTCATAAAAGGGTTCTGCCTTTTTATACATATATGAATTATAATTTATATAATGGTAATTTGGACTCTCATATAAGATTAGCACTTATAATTAATATGATAAGGACTAAATAGAGCAAAGTATTTTGAAAAGGTATAGAAAAATTAAAAATTTAGAAAAGCAATTTTGGAGCTAAGGAAAGGCATTACTTCAATATTTTCTGCATAAAAAATTAGTGATGCAGTTAATTAAAAGTCTACAATTACTAATATAATATGTTCTTATAACTAGCTTATTAATATTATTTAAAAACATTCCTAATATTTTTATGCATATGAAAAATCTAAATAATTTGATGTGTTACAGTTACCGAAAACGAAATTATAGTAATAAAGTATTTTATTAATTTTAAAGTAATGGTGAAACAATTTCTGATTACATCTCACATATGAGTCTCACATTTATTTCTAAATTTAGCTGAAAAACTGCACCAATCACGAACTTTTTTGTTTTATTAAAATGTGGATTAATATGTGCAATATTAATAAAAATAGTTCCAGGTCCTTCTTTGTATTTGTCATTTTGACTTAATCAACATCAGTATTCCTCATTTATGCCGATTAATTGAATCTAATTTCTTTTTAGTTGTATTACATACTCTACAGTATAATGACGTAAATATAAGAGATAAATGTATAATGTTGCTATTTTTTACTTTCTCATTACGTGCTAAATAATGCTAAATTCTAGCCGAAAGTTAATGTTTCATAACTATTGTATGCCAGTGCCATGCAAGGCGTTCTCTGGCATGACAAGTTTATAAAAGAGTATGCGTGAAAGTTTTAGGAAGACCCTAAGGTTTATAAATGGGTCATTACTTAATACATAAAGGCTGGGAATTTGATCATTAATATCTAAATAGTGAGGGTTTTAGTGAAAAAAATAAAAATATTTCATTAAGTAGCATATTATTTTAGATATATAGGTCAATTTCAAACCTTGGAAAAATATTTTAAATAGAAAAACTATATATTATACACAACAAAACAGAGAGACTCTTAATATACAGTGGTGGCCAAAATGGTGGACACTTTTGAAAACTTTTATGTTATCTAACTTTATATGCTTATAGAAAATGTTACGTTTCACAAAATGCAAACTCTTACAGATAATTTTAAAAAGAATTTAATGCTGATTTCAATACGAAAAGAAAAAATCAAATATTTGCAAAACAACAAAGTTGAGCGGCAATAATTATTGAAATACATTAGACGCTGAATGACTGCAGTGTGTTATCAGTACTTAGTAGGGTAGTCATTATTTTTTATTGCGGCTTCACACTGATGTTTCATTGAGCTAACGGGAGTTTTAAGCTCTTCCTTCGTTATTGCATGATGACAGGAAACAATTATAGTCTCAATTAATTCTCTTTTATTTGATGAAGAATTCATATGTACAAGAGTTTTCAAACGGTGTCATAAGTTCTCAATAGTTTTGAGGTCAGGACTGTTTTCTGGTCATGATAACAATTCAATGCTCTTTGTACTAAACCACTCTCTCTATACTTTTGCTGTGTGGCAAGGAGCTGAAACCTGCTGAAAAATAAATGTTGCTTTATTAGGAAAGAGATCACTGATAGAAGGTGTGAGGTTTGGTTCTAGAATAGTGTTTATGTATTTTCTTGCATTTAATGTCCCATAGATAGCATGAAAAAGACCAATACCGTCTGCTGACATGCATGACCAAATCATAACACTAACTGTGTTCTTCGTAGTTGTTTGAATGCAGTCAGGATGCAGTTATTCGCCTATTCTTACATATTTTCACCATCACTGCCAAATAACAATATTTTGTTTCATCACTCCATACAAGTTGTGAGCACTGATCATCAGACCAATTAATGCGTTCCTTTGCCCACTGCACTCTTTTATACGGTGCTGTAAACTGAGATAAGGCTTTCTTCGTTTAATACAATCTCTTAGTCTAACATCTGATAATCTCCTCCTAATTGTTCTTCAACTGACATAAATGCCAGCATCATTCAATTGGCTTCTGATGACCGCTGATGACATTCCTCTATCTTGGTGACTTAGTCTTTTCATTTTCCTGTCATCAACAGATGCGGTGAACCTTCTTCAGCTATTTCTTGCTTTGTTATTTATTGAATTTGTCTCCTGATATCGTAAACAAAATTTGAGAACTCCAGATGTTAGTCCCTGAACCAGCCACCTGTCTTGCAATTTCAGCATAGGAAAGGCCACATTCATGTAAAACAACAATCTTATTTCACTTTCTAGGTGTCCAATCTATTCTTTTATTTGATGTCATTGCTTCTTGACTAAATATTAGAAATACTTACAAAAACTGCAACTAAATATTAAAAATTTTAACAAATTTTCTAACGTCATTCAATCACATAAAAAACAGTCTTCCTTCAACAGAAAAAAGCACAACAATGACTTGTTCAACTTTAAACATGATGGCATCTTCTGCTAGTAGTTATTGATATTTGATTGGTTCCCAGAACAAAAGCAATGATTTGCCAGGAAAGTTAGAAATTGCAATCCACTTCATCACTGTATTTGTTATTCAGATTAAAGTAAGAATAAAGTTTTTTGTATTGAAAATATTTGAATTTTGCTTTTTGTATTGAAATTAGCATTAAATTCTCTTTAAAATGATATGTAAGAGTTTGCATTTTGTGAAACGTTACATTTTCTATGCGCATACAAAATTAGAAAACAAAAATTTTCAAAAGTGTCCACAATTTTTCCACCACTATATATGGTATAATCCTTGAAAACACACTATATTTATGCTGTAATTCAAATGTTGATTGAAATTAAGGGCACCTTTCAAATTTTTGATTGAAAATTCAACTAAATCATTCATATTTAGAATGAAATATTCAACTAAATCATTCATATTTTGAATGAAATATTCAACTAAATCATTCAAATTTTGAATGAAGTATTCAACTAAATCAGAAACCAAATAAAAAAAAACAATTACTTCGTACTTTTTTTTCTGGAAAGTTATAAGAAAGGCGATAACACCAAAGAATAAATAAATGTATACCTGACCCTAATGTTTCATTAACCGCTCTTTTCTTTTTTCATTCGCATCAAATGCCCGACATCAAAGCAATTGCATTATCATACCCGATAAGCGGAATAAGAGTATATTGACATACTTATTGCGAAAAAATGCAATTATGTCAGAATGAGTTCTAGTTGTATAGGAATGATATTTTTTGCGTTTGTACGGATCTCTTTATTTCGGGGAGAAACTAAGATAAAGAGGCGAAGTGAAATGATGTAGATGTATTCCGGATGGTATCTGTTGATTCATGCTGTAATAAACACAGTTTGTGTATTGTATCTAGTTTAAAAAGAATGAAATAAAGGCTGATAGTTATCTTCACCTGTTGCCAAAATTTCAAAAAGAAATTAATGTATTATATGAAAAGTATAAATCTATTTGGATTATAAGCGAATGATAGTTTTAACTTAATTTAATCATAATTTTGAATGACAATTTATTCAAACTGATTAAAATTATAAGTTTCACTGACTATTTTGAAATTTCTTTTTTGATTTATGCATTTCGAATTTTAATTAAATGGTTACGGTATGTTATTGTAAATTAGACTTTCGATAAATTTATGTAATAAAATTTTAAAAGATGCAAGATAATTACTCTAAAAAATAAATTTTCGAGAAATTATCCTTAGTGCAGGTGTAAATTTATAAATACTTTTCTTCGCAGAAAAATAAAAACGACGAAACGACTACTTTAGAACATATTTATTTATTTTTAGTTTCTTTTGCTTTGTTACACATTTTCTTGAAATTTCTGTTCAAAATGTACAATTATAAAAAAATTGCAGATGATACATTGTATTTTTACAATTTCATTGATTTTAAAATTTTGTTTGATATTGGGAAATTTAAAGACGCATGAAACAGTTTCCGTTTTGCTGTGCCAATGAATCGTAATTTTAAAAAAAGAATAATATTCTTTACAAGAGAAATAAATCTAATAGAAAAAGTGCAATAAGTTTCCAATCTTTAGTACATTTATTATAAGACTATGTATATTAATTACATTGTTGTTATGTTAACTGTTCATAACTGACTGCTTTAAACTGAATGTTAACTTAAAATCTTTTTTCCAGAATGTGACACTGATATACCACTTGCTTGTAATAATCATATGCCAAAAGTCAGATAGCCTAACATTATATATTCATCTTATGGCGTGATATCGCAACATCAACCAAAACCAGCCGGAGTATTCTCCCAAAAATCGCATATTCCCTGATGAATTTGTCATGCCTTAGTACGCCTTACATGGAAGTGGCGTACATAGTTACGAAATATTAACTTTTGGAGTCAATTTAATATTTTTACTAAATCTATAGTGCCATCCTTGTCGAAGTATTTGGCGTTTAATCTTTGGCATGCATTAATAGTCTCCAAAAACTTAATAATGTTTTAGATTAATATTGCCGTATTGAAAGTCGGCTCTCCGTGGTCAAATGGTCATAGCACTGGTCTTTTAATCAAGAGATCGTAAGTTCGAATCCCGCTAGAGACAATGCGATTCACAGTCTGTGTAAATATTTAATTCCTTGATTTTATGTTTTCCTTTATTTCATGTTCCAGAAGATTCTGGACCTTTCTTTAGTTTACCAGACAAGTGTTCTGGACTTTTCTTACTGTCTCCAGAAAAGTATTCTGGAACTTTCCCTGCTAGTATAAAAGCAGATCTTTCAGTCACTGTGTTCTCAGTTCAAAGTTGAGTTAATAAATTGGTTTAGCTCTACTTCCTGTGTGTGTCATTGCGTTCCACACTTAGGTATCTACGTGACAATATTATGTTTTACAGAATAATATAATATTAATTTAATATTTTAGATTAATATTAATGTTTTAGACACGTTTTTTTCAATCGAATGAAACAAAAGTTTGACACAAAACTGCATTTGCAGTCACAAAATTCGGTACCAAATTTGATATATTTAAATCAATCCGTTTTTGATTTATCGCATTTACATATCTCTGAAAGTACAGACGACAGACAGTCAACCCATAGTTTCATTTGAATCAACATTGGACAGGTGTATACGTTATAGATGTTAAATATCTATAATTTTATCTACATAGCTATCTCATTTTGCAATTATCGAGTTAAGTTAAATTCGAATATATGCTCTTCTTCTACTCAGATATTACACAACATTTGGTAGAAATCTGTAAATTTGGTGTAAATACAGTATACCAAATTTCAACATCTAGTTGAAAGCGTTTTTCAGTTTTCTGTTTTTTGTGTAAAACGTGAAGATTCGTCAAAATTACGAATTCGACTGTTTTGACTATACTTTCTCTATACTAAGTATACGAAAAAATAATAAAAAAGTAAGAATAAAAACTTTAATCTCCATGGCAGCAACTTATTAGCGCATAACATTTCAAAAGCAGTGAGTAATTTACCTTTATAAATTCTTTTAATATTATATTTTTATCAAGTGAGAAGATGATGTTGTTTTGATTAGGGGGTTTTGAAGCTCGAAATCGCGTAGGAAATAAAGAAAGCATAAATGACAATTTTCATCATCATCATCATCATCTTTTAATCGCATATATTTTTTTACCTGCTTTTATCAGTATTACATTATTATTACGTATGTTTCTTTGACAGCAGATGCGTTTTTAAAAGATTGACGTAGAACTATGACATCATAGCTGTTATTTCATCTCAAAATCGGTCGAGGTCCAAAACTTTTTTTGCCAGCAGGAAAAATTGAAAATGAAAGTTTAAAAAATTATATATATATAAGAGAGAGAGAGAGAGAGAGGAATAGAGGCCGATAGAGAAGTCTCGTGATTGTTTCAAACCGGTTTAAACTGGTTAATGACTTAAATTAATTAAGACAAATAAGGACTTAAAAATAATAATGTTCTGACATGATAACTTAAAATTTGCGATCGTAGATTTCATTTTAATTTATTTTTTTCATATTGTTTCTTATTAAGATAGGTTTAGATGATTGCATATATTTTATTCATTAGATATATTTTTTTCATCTTGAAATTCAATGCATCACAAAAATGTGTTTTAATCTGGGGATATTTCCTATAAACAGAGTACCAAATCTTTATTTATTTATTTATTTATCCAACATTGGCAATTCCAGTTTCTGCCAGATAACTGATAATTAACTTGAGTATGTCGTGTTGAATCAAGTTATACATAAAAAGAGCACCAGGTCCTTTTTTATTTATTATCGGAGATTTTTATTTATCATAACACAGGCATTCCCTGCTTCTGGTGGATTTCTGAGATTAAACTAGAATTGTGTCATGTAGGATATTTTTATTCTTAAACAATTCTTTTATTCCTAAACAATTCAAAATATATGAAAGAAAATCTCAAAATTTTTCGGAAATGTTGAGTCTTGTCATACAAGTGACTTGCTTTCTTAAGTCGGCAGTTATAAAAGGAAGATGGTTTTCATGCTGGTGAGGGACATGTAACATGTGGCGTGCACGCATCAAGGATTCGAATATGTGCATCGAAAATTTGATCATATCATTGATCTTATTCTCACATGAAATGCTCTTTGTTCATCTTTAGAATTGAACGAAGAAGTCGTTCAAGTAAAATCACTCTCACACAAATTTTGATGCGTGAATCATAAGATTCCGTCAAATTCCGAAAATTGTTTGAGATATTTTTTAACGCAATTATTATAGCTGTATTTTGTTTTGTTTGGGAATTAATGGCGGATTTCAAAGTCACTATGGATCACTATATATTAATTTGCTTTAGCTAATGTAGATGTAAAATTATGATGTAAATACAAGTGCAAACGATAAATAGTATTTTTAAAAATCAATAAATGTTTGATGTAAATAATTCATGTACATTTTATTTTTAATACTTGAGCAAGGTAAAAAAATAACATTGCATTTTACTTGGAAGCTGAATTTTATTTTAAGCAAATGAAAGAATCCCATATCTAAAATATTTCCTAATTAAAAAAGAATATTTACTTATTTACAGAAATCCACTGTTTTAAAAGTTGCGGCTTAGTCCTTGAAATTACATTTGAATTCAAAATCCGGAAATATCACTTAAAATCTCGCTCTAAATTTTTAAACTAGAATTTTATTCAAATATATGTATAAATACTTTATTATTTGTTGTTGTTTTTAAAGAAGGCGAAAAACGATGATGTCAGACGATAAATAGCATAATATAAAACATGACATGAATATCTCCCGAATCGAATATTGCTCCATCTACCTGAAGTACTGAACATCAAAGCAAATTTTTATTGCATATGTTAAGCCTTTATCGACATATTTATTACGAAAAATGCATTTACAGAAAAAAGCGAGTTCCTGTTATTCTGATGTAGATACATTTCAGATGGCATGATTTGATTCACGCCGCTCGTAATTGCAATTCATGCACCATATCTAGTTTGGAAGAATTGTAACATAAGGTAATGTGCTGAGTCATTTGTATCCGATTGTTGCCAACGTTTCTGAAGAAATTTTTAAATTATTGGAAAAAAAGGAGGCATGAGCGTTTAGTTAATATTGGACCATATTATTGACTTTATATTAATATCATTTTGCTGCGGAGATGCATTGGAATTAGTTAACAATACAACTCTCTCAGCACATAACGAATGTACTAGTTTAATTTATGGAATCTATATTTTAATTAAACAATTAGTTTTGTGTTGGAATTTCAGCATACCTTTTTAATAATGAAATCAAATCTTTTTAATCATGCTAGATTTTCAATAATGAAATCAAATGAAATTTGGAAATAAATTGTTTTTATTTAGAATAATTATTCGAAATAACCACCAGTCCATGTTGAGATGTTGGTTTACAAACTTTGCCCTTGTATGTAAAAGAAGATTTAGTTACTATAAAATAAAGTTGTTCTTTATTGTTAGTTATTTAACTGAAACGATTCACTGCATTTTCTAATATTCAATAATTAAAATGAAAAAAAAACAAAAAAACAACGGAATTCTTCCTTTTATTGTACTTGTTTTGATTTTTAGTAAATACTTTTATGAATTCGTGAAGTAACAAATAACTTTGCTATTTCTTTTTTACCAATGGCAAATTTTATAAAAAATTATTATTTACAAAAAAAATTAAATCTTTAATGAAATGAAATAAATATTTATCTTTGTAGATTTTAGAGTCAGATATTTTTATCTTCAAACAATCGTTATAAAACCTTAAAATGATAAATTGTATTTAAAATTTCATTAACATAAACCGACAGACAGATAAAGTCGTCAAACATTGCATATTTTATTTATTTATTTTGTTTCATAAAAATATCCTACTGAATGCGGCTAAGAATTTAGGAAATGCTTCTAAGGCAAAACCATTTTTTTTTTAATTTCGAATATACGAAATATGGAAAAAATAAGCTTTCTCAAATAATAAAATTTCGTTTTCTACATATTAATGATTATTTAAGTTTTAGACCTTGAATTTTAAAAAAAAACTTATTGGATTTTTTCTGTCTATTTGTATGTGGTCGTGATAAATCAAAAACACAAAAAGCAATATGAATAAAATCTTTTTTTTTTTTGCAAATAAATTATTTACTTTTCTGAAAACCATAATATTTTTGTTGAACTTCACCATTCTGTGTGTTACCATAATCATTACATTGAAGATGTCGTACTTTATTTTTTACGGATACAAAAATATAATATAGCCTGTAAGTGTTTGGACTATTTGTTGATCCCTTTCCATATTGTAAATATGAAATTTGTTCATTGTAAGTGCGAAAATTATACCTCGAAACACAACAAATGGAAAAAAAACTGAAACTTTGTACATAGTTTCTTTCCTAAAATTATTGATCTAAACCAAAGTTTGAATTTTATATTTGTGTAGATGCAGGCATAAAATATAAGTAAATTTTCTTTATTACGAGATAAAATTACACACAAATTACATCATATTTATTACATTTAGAAAAGATGAAAAGCGAATGCTTCCTCTACTTTATGATATATATTTAACGGTGCAAAATTCTTAATTATCTCGATCTGAAACAAGAAGTTATTTTTTCCTCGTTCAGTATAAAATTATTGGTTAAATTATAGACAATTTTCTTTGACTCGTTATCATGGATGCGCAGTCCTATATTGCAAAATATAGCCACTCAATTCAGACTGTCTTTTCATTCACAAAACTACTAATATTTCTATAAAAAGTTATTGCATCACTGTTAATATAAACATGGTAATAATCTTGCTTAGTCTGATAACGCTTTAATTTATAACTCAAAGATGCCATCATTGTAAAGCATTCAAAATAACAGAATATCTCCATAAGATTAAGCAAACCCTATTACCGAAATTTCATTAAATTTTAACTTGGAATTCTGAAATCTGAAACTCCTTCTTGATGTTGCAACTTCCTTAGAGATATTATAACACAAACATAAATTATAGAATAGAGTGATTTAAAATAATTCATTAATTTTGCAATAGTATCGTTAAATTTTCCTCTTCCTAAACTCCATGCTAATCTTATTGGAAATATTTAATCCTCAAGCTCTTTCTATTACCTAAAGTCTTTTGGATGCAAATTTCAAAACTCAATTTTTCAGGAAGAATATTGCTTCTCAATAAATACTTTTCAGAGATAGAAGCAATGAGAAAGACGTGTTGGAAAACCAGTTTTAATTTAACTGTTAAATAAGGGGAACTGTTTCGAAAATCAACTATAATTAAAAGGTTTATCCGCTTTCGAAAATTCAAGAATAATTTTGTTGGTGTGAAGGCATTCTATTTATTGTTTCACATGAACATTCCGAATATCGTAGAAGTGAAATAAATTCCAGGAAATAGACTTCCAATTGAAATCGGTTGGCTTTCAACCGCCAAACGAGAAAGCGGATAACAGAATTTATATACTATTTTTGCCTCGATAATAGGTGGCATCAGAAATTAAAATAATTCTCACACGAAAGAAAATTATAAATAAAATATATCTTCAAAAAACATGTCTTCTATATCAATATAATTTCTGAATTTTATTGACTCTTCATAATAAAGTGTTGAATGTAATTGTGTAATTGACACTCTCTTGTAATTGAAAATGACTGAGGGATTTGTATTAAATTCATAAAATTCCATAAGCACAAAATGACTAGATAATATATTAAATAATAACGGAAAAAAAATATTTCCTCATTGCAATTAAAAGTGTCATATTCTTTTCTGATAAAATTAGTTTATAATCTATAAAAATTAATTAAAATATTTGGAAAGAACTAACAGAAATATTTGGCAATTCTTATTACATATTTGCAAGAATAGTTAACAGTTTCGACAAACATATTCCATGAGCCTTTTCCTTCATTTCTCTTGCTATAATTACTGAATTACCCAATTATAGCCATTTTCATTTGCTTTTATATTTAATCCTAGAATATGAGATATAATATAAACCTAAGCTATTTAAAAAAAATTATAAATTTGGAACAAAATTAAAAAATTGATATTTATTAAAATAATATTCTCTTATTAACTGTATATAAATTTCTGAATTTTGAAAAGAGTGATTGCTAGTGAAACAGTTAACCATTGTTATCTTTCACATTTAACGTTTTTTGGTTCTTTTAGTAAAATAAATTCTGCTGAAAAGAGTTTTTTTTTCTAATCTTCATCTTTGTTTATCTTGTATTTGAAATGAGTTTAATTGATACTATATGAAAATTAACTACTGGAGTTCGTACTAAAAACTTAACATGGATCACACCTATTCACAATATAACACAAAATTTGTAGAAAATATAAATATACGAAGAACTTCTCTCTTTCCGTGGAATTCTATTTATAGATATCCTGCCAAATTTCCAGCGATTTCAATCCAGGTTTCAAGAATTATGGTTTGCATCTTTTCAATCCATTTCGATAAATAATAATATAACCTGGATTTAGAGAGAAGTTTAAATTCAGATAAAGCTAGAAGAACTCAAATTGGCAAAATCCATTACCAAAACAAGACGATGTTTTTATTTAGATGTAAACATCAAAAATAATACTGTATTTTTTGCACTACAATTACAACAAATTACTATTCTATATTTTTTATAATATTTAGAGTTTCTTTTAATAAAAAAGCAAAAAATAATACCTATTTCAATGAAGTAAATTAAATATGGTGCATATATTGAACAAGCAGGGTTTAATTTTGCAACAAATGCAATTGCACCGTAAAAAAAATATAGATAGTATCAGGTCAAAGGAAGGAGTTTGTCTGACTACCTAGATGTTATCCTGAGTTTACGAAGAACAAAAACAATACATTGAGCAGTGATGTGTGATCGAATAAGAACCCTCATCGTCAGTACAGAGGAATAAGCTGCTATTGACAAAACACTTTCCTAGTGCTTGCAGAATTAGAATGAAAGACAGAATACGATTAGAATGAAACTCGATCGAGATAATAATTTATCATAAATGTTCTTACTCGGTAATATTTATTTATGAAAGAATTTTAAAAAATAAAGATTTAAATCGCATTTTGATCAATCTGGGGAATAACTTTCTTGATTGAAAATAAGGTTTTACAAGAAAATCTTCTGGAGCTTATGTAAACACCTTAAGTGAATTCGAATTTGAATCATGTGTATGTTTTTTAACATTTTGTTGCATGTTCAAAAATATTTTGTCATTATCGCTTATTGTGGTGCACTTGATCTTTTTTGTAGTCTCTGCTTCATTCTTTAGATATTTTATTTCCTCGTATGCAAAGTATGCAAAGAAAAAGTTTTGCAATTATTTTTGGAATCAGCACGTTTTATACCACCTTAATTCCCAATAAACATTTTTTTGGGGGGTATATTTGTCTGATTGGTTTTTAATACGACAATTCGTAAATGCTTGTAGATACGTGAAAGAATTTTTTTATGTAAATTTAACTCTAAAGTTATAGATTTCCCCCAAAATTTTGAATAAATTATCATTTAGAGGATGTCTATCTGTCTAATTGTTCTAGGGCAAATGAACTCAATAACTGCAAAATATGAAAATGTCTATTTCAATTTCTATTTGAAAATCCCAAAAAATTAATTAAAATTTGATTAAATATTATAATATGTTTTTAAAAAATGAGCCTTGAATACTTTATTAATTTTGATTATTTTATGTTAGTTTTTGTTAGGCTATATAATGTCACCTTATGAACTTTATCATGTTATTTTTTTACTACAATTGACTGTCCTAAATATGGGTTTCAATCGGTCGAAAAAAAATTGCCATGTCGTGACATGATGTGCATTTTTATTTCATGTGATTTATGAACACTCATTTTTCTGTTTATTAAGTTGTACATCTTGAGCAAGGAAGAAACAAACATAAGCATAAGAAACATGTACCGTTAATTATTTTATAAATGAATGTAGTGTGTTTGTTGAAGCTCTACATGTTTGATTTAGAGCTGCTCTACTTGGCACATATATATATATACCTTGGTTGTCAAGAATGTGCACTTCGGCGCGACTTTTAAAAATTTTAATTAATAAAAATTGTGGAATAACTTTTAAGAAACAAATTTATATAAAGTATTTATTTCGAATTTTTAGTGAGTTTTAAACACGGCGAACTAACTGGTAAAAACGGGCGCTAGTTTAAAATGAATAAAAAGCAAATGAGTAAACAAAATATTAGTTATTAAATAACTGCCTTTAAATTTCAAATTTAATTACCCCTCATATTTGAAAATAATAAATGCATGCCCTAATGTATTTTTAATTGATTATTAAAGAATATGCTTTTATTTCTAATGCATTATTTAGTTAATAATTTATTCCTTCCTTTCAACATAAATTCACTCTGTTATCCAAAGACAATTTAAATCAATCATCTTAAATCTGTTATTCCACATTTTCAACACATACTTCCGGATACAATATGCTTTATAAAAAATCGTCTTCCATCTTACAAACAACACATGAGATGCAAACGCAATTTCAAACAACATCACCATAAAAGATTCCAAATAAAACAACTTCAAAAAGATGTAATTTAATATTTGTCTCCCCATCTTCAATATTTTACATATTTCCAAGACAAAATATTCTACAATATCCACTAATTTAAAATTCAAAATAGAGAGATAGAGAAAAATTTATGGAAATCATTTGAGTGACAATATGTTTAGGTGTTTTAATCTAAAAAAATGAAGTGACAAATATAATTAACTGACAATATCAACAATCCATCATCTTTAATTTTTAGCTGGCAAAAATAAATTCATAAATCCGTGTTAACATTTATAAAAGAGTAAAATATTAGATGGAAAAATTTCTTTCTGCAAATATACCATTGGCAGGATAGAATGTAGAATTTTGAATAAAATGCTAAACAGCAAAGACAAATGTTTTTGACGTGAAATACAGTGGTATGCAGCGATGCTTTCTGTGTCGGATATATTCCACCGAATCAGCAAAAATTGTATTCTAAGCAGAATCTGTTGTCGCTCTATTGAGCTTGAAAATAATTTGAAGGTATTCCAGAAAAATGGCACCGAATCGGACGCCATCTCACTTTTTGAGCTTCTCTCGCCAAAAGACATCTTTTTGCTCTACTTTGCGAGAACTGAATACAGACATTATGCGATGACTGATTCACCTCCCATTCACTCAGGATTTTTTTTATGTATTGCTGATCTCTAGAAAATATGAGAGTTCTTTGACATTTATGGAAAATAATTATTTAACAATATATGAATGCTATGAATTAGATTTATATGCACTCTTAAAATTTGTTCTCTTTTCTTCTTTTCGAAGATAAAAATATATTTACTTATATGTAATATTGCTTTTCTGGAATGTTATTTCCATTGCTGAAAAGAAAGGTTTACAAAAATTGTTAATGGTGCCAATCAACAACTCTCAACCTTGGCGACAATTTTAGCAAGATGGAGAAGAATATGGTGACAGAAATGCAGGAAATTTGAGGCATCTGTCATTAGGAGCAAATCATTGATATAAAAACTCTTTCCGCCACTTAAATTCAAAGGTAAAAATACAGTTACGAATATGTAATATTGCTTTTCTGCAATTTTCGTTTCATTGTTGAAAAGAAAGGTTTACAAAAATTTGTTAATGGTGCCAATCAACAACTCTCAACCTTGGCGACAATTTTAGCAAGATGGAGAAGAATATGATGACAGAAATGCAGGAAATTTGAGGCATCTGTCATTAGGAGCAAATCATTGATATAAAAACTCTTTCCGCCACTTAAATTCAAAGGTAAAAATACAGTTACGAATATGTAATATTGCTTTTCTGCAATTTTCGTTTCATTGTTGAAAATAAAGGTTTACAAAAATTTGTTAATGGTGCCAATCAACAACTCTCAACCTTGGCGACAATTTTAGCAAGATGGAGAAGAATATGATGACAGAAATGCAGGAAATTTGAGGCATCTGTCATTAGGAGCAAATCATTGATATAAAAACTCTTTCCGCCACTTAAATTCAAAGGTAAAAATACAGTTACGAATATGTAATATTGCTTTTCTGCAATTTTCGTTTCATTGTTGAAAAGAAAGGTTTACAAAAATTTGTTAATGGTGCCAATCAACAACTCTCAACCTTGGCGACAATTTTAGCAAGATGGAGAAGAATATGATGACAGAAATGCAGGAAATTTGAGGCATCTGTCATTAGGAGCAAATCATTGATATAAAAACTCTTTCCGCCACTTAAATTCAAAGGTAAAAATACAGTTACGAATATGTAATATTGCTTTTCTGCAATTTTCGTTTCATTGTTGAAAAGAAAGGTTTACAAAAATTTGTTAATGGTGCCAATCAACAACTCTCAACCTTGGCGACAATTTTAGCAAGATGGAGAAGAATATGATGACAGAAATGCAGGAAATTTGAGGCATCTGTCATTAGGAGCAAATCATTGATATAAAAACTCTTTCCGCCACTTAAATTCAAAGGTAAAAATACAGTTACGAATATGTAATATTGCCTTTCTGCAATTTTCGTTTCATTGTTGAAAAGAGAGGTTTATAAAATTTGTTAATGGAAGCTAAATTAACAACTCGCAGCCTTGGCAATTATTTTGGCAAGATGGCGAAGAATATGATGACAGAAATGCAGGGACTTTTGGGTGGCATCTCCATTAAGAGTAAATAATTGGAATATCTGCTACAAAATCCAATTGGGAGATTATACAAACGGAATTGTTCAGATTATCATGAAAAATTTCTCCTTGAAGTATTTGATCAGGGAGAGATTTTCCAGTTGCATTCTTATCAAAGTTGCAATTTTCTCATTATTAGTGTTGTGAGCTTTTGTGAATATCATTCTTGGTGTACATTTAGACTGTATTTTTCATACTTGTGCTTTAAATTACCTTGTGAAATCAAATGATTTTTTTTTTTACTGTCCAATGTCTTCTATTTCTTCCACCATACACCTAGTGGGTGTTTTCCATGTGTTTGCGGTGAAATTGGGTTTACAGTGATGAATGTTTCTTCTCAACTTCTGAGTCGTGACACCGTTTGATTTTTTCCCACACCTCCCATGGTCTAATTACCGCATGCTTAATTGCTTGCCATCATACGCTGTGAGCTAATTTCACACGTCTTAAAGAAATACCAAATAAACACTCTTCCGGGCAAATTCCTGTCTAAAAGGCAGTCACGGTAGCCTCCTTTTCTGTTTTAAACGTTCACCATTAAACTTCGCCGGTTGTGTTTTTCTCAAATTGTCCTAATTAGGATCAATTTCTAAATCCTTTTTAATATTCTTAAATTCGTGTTTCATTATTTAAATAAATATGTTTCAATACTGAAACAAAATATTTGTCAGTATCTTGGATCTTGTTTATTCTTGTGAAACTTTGTGTAAAATCTGAGAAGACATTTTAACTTCAAATTATAGAAATTACTTTAATTTTAAGATGAATTATTTAAAATATTTTTCCATCATTATCGTATTAACCTTCCAAATTTCTTATACACTTTTATTTTAATTGATTTGCTTCGTGTTTTTAAAGATAAAACTTTGTAATTAATTTTTACCTCGTTTAAAACCTCGTTTTTACCTCGTTTTACCTCGTGATATGTTATAAATTTGAATTTTTGTACACTTGTATGTTCGAGATTACCGTATTTTACCACTACTACAACAATTTCGACATTCCTTAATGGCCTTACCTTAATTTCGGTACAATGCAAGAGGTGCCATCTGGAAGTGAATTTGATTATGACTGCTTAGCATAATTTATTCATGTTGCCATATATTACTTTATTTTTTCCCGTACGCGAATTTTTTTAATTTTTGTTTTTCATTGGCAGATTTATGAAGAGGAAAATGTTATCTACTTTTTTAATGCTCTTACCGAAGAAAGTTTTTAAATATTTTTTCTAGTCTTTCCATAACTGAATTCCAAAAATGTGGAGCGCTTTTTGAACGCAAAAAGCTATAAAATTTGTAGGACAATCAAAATGTTAAAGTTGAATTCTTGACATTTTGACATCCGTATAAATTGCCTTTGAAAAAATGCAAGTGATACGAATTAAAAGATAAAAATCTCTCATTAACAAAAATTTATAAAAAATTTTATAAGAAAATCTTCTAAGAATGTAATTTTAAAATAAATATCTTTCGTATAAATAAGGAAAAATTCCAATAAGAATTCAGAATACTACTATCGTCTTGGAATAAAATAGGTTTTAATCCTGGTTGAATTTACAATGCCTAGTTAATTATGGATTTTGATGCCATAATGCCTTATAGCTTCAAATTCTTGTAACGCTTAAAGTCTATATAAAAATGGTTGAAAAAAATTCTTTGTCTAATTGCAAACTATCATCACTGGTTAAGGCTTAAGCTGTGATGTTAATTAAACAACAATTTAGCTAAATTACTTTTTCGTTGTTGTTTGAATGTGATCAATACTGGGCACAAAGCATTTTGGAATGGTTTACAATTAATAAAAAAAATACTTATGATTTTATGCATTTTCATAATTTTAAAGAAATGAATAAAACCATAAATTTTAAAGATAAGAAATCTGATGCAAACTTTTTTCATATACGTTGTTTAAAAAATAAAGCGAAGGATAAAAAAAATCCACTCATAAAAATAATCAAATCTAGAAACTTTGAATAATCTTCATGTTTCAAGATTCCCTCAAGCAAACAATACATTCTTGTTACTATTTTACTCTTCATATGGGTTCAGCATAAAAATGACTAATAAACGAAAATAGAGTCAAGTTCATATTTAATAAGGATGGATACTAACTCGAATGCACCGAGTAACAATTAAATCTAGATATATCAGTGAACTAAGTATTCCCTTTACTAAAAACTAAATGCATTTCAAGAAAATTTAGAAAAAAGAAAGTAATCATTTTCTGGTTAGTCGAAATGCTGATGCAAAAGCTGCATTATTTAGAAAAACGGTTGGTTGTTCATTCATCACTTTTGACAGTTTGAACAGATTTTAGATTTTTACCCCAAGTAAAGGGGTAAATTTCTTTTTGTAAGGGATATCTGAAATGATTTTATGTAAGTCAACTTTCTCATCTTAAAAAGAAAACAAGAAAAAAATTTAATATTTTCTTTTTAGTTCAATGCGAGTTTATTTATTGTTTTTGAATGCTTCTTTTATATGAAACTTCTGGTGTAGGATGGATCTTGTTTTACGGAAATAAACCAATTTCTTCATTTTTCTCTGAAAGTAATTTATATACTTGAATAATTTGTCTCTTTCATGAAAAGAGATGAATTTTTGGCAGTTTTGAACCAATAGCCTCAAAATAGACTTTGCAACAAAATGCTATTTTACTTCAACAGCCTAACTATGAATGGTTGGAAAGCATGGCACAAAACTTGGGCATCAATATCAGAATGCGCGAAATCGAATTTAACAATTACCAAACGTTCCATTTATTTTCATTGTTGGCCAGAAAGTTCTTTGAGGCTTTTAAGGAAAGCATATGGAGTAGAACTAGGGAATCAGCCTCCAAGGTCGCAATTTTGGCATGCGGCTTAGCAAGTTAGTTGTTTGGAAATCTAAGATCACACGTTTTCTTTTGAACCAGTTCATGATTTGGTTCAATGCAATCTGCTGTAACAGATTTGAGTTCATCCAACTTCATCCAGAATATGGCTTAGAATTGATTAATTTTCATTTCTTTCTTGAATTGAAGAATTAATTTAGAAAGCAAGTAAAAACTCCCAGACTGACGAGGAGCTCTAAGTAGCGTTTCTCACATTATTTCATATTACATATTCTGCGGAAAACTGATCTTTTGATACCACAAAAGAGTGAATAATCAAGGAATCTGTAGTGACAACGTTCTTCAAAAAGGGAATCGGGAACCTGGTTCACCGATATGACAAATGCCTTAATTTTCAATGAATCATTGGAAATAAAGTTTGAAACGGAATCGGAAACCTAATCCATCCATGACAAATGCATGAATAATCAATGAATCATTGGAGACAACGTTTTTCGAAAAGGGAATAAGAACCTGGTCTACCCGGAGGATAAATACGTGAATCTTCAATGAATCATTGGCTATAATGTTCTTCGAAAAGAGAACGGAAACCTTGTCCAACAATATGACAAATGGTTGACTAATCAATGAATCAGTAGTGACAATATTTTTCGAAAAAGAATTGGAAAACCTGGTCCACCAATATGAATCTCAATCTTCAATAAATCACTGGAGAGAACATTCATCGAAAAGGGAATAAGAAACCTGTTCCACTAGTATGACAAATGCCTGAATTTTCAATCAATTATTGGCGATAATGTTCTTCGAAATAAGAACGCGAACCTGGTCCCCCATTATGACAACTACCTCAATCTTCAATAAATCAGTGGAGAGAACAGAAACCTGGTCCACCAATATGACAAAGGCATGACTAATCAATGAATCATTAGTGGCAATATTTTACGAAAAGGAATTGGAAACCTGGTTCCACCAACATGACAATTACCTCAATCTTCAATAAATCACTGGAGAGAGCGTTCTTCGAAATGGGAATCGGAAATCTAATTCACTGATATAACAAATGCCTGAATCATCAGTGAATCATTGGTGATAGAGCTCTTCAAAGAGGCGATCGGGAATCTCTCCACTGTCAATGCTGATATCACTGATATGCCGACTGTCTGAATCTTCAATGAATCACTAGTGGCAATGTCCTTCGAAGAGGGGGTTGGAAATTGGCCAGTCGATATGACAAACACCTGAATCTTCGCAGCGATTATATCGAAAAGTAATTGTGCTTTTACATAACGTTTGTTAATAATTATTTTCTTTCTTATAAATTGATTATTAGATTTATTGGTACAAAATAAATTGATAAAAGGGCTCAAGTATTGAAGTTTGTAGTTATTTAATTTCAGTTCAAAATAAGGTATAATATCCTATAACTTTGATCTAAAATTTTCCCCGTGGAATACTGGTGAAATGGGAATCCGTCAGGTTCATGCAACAAAATTGCTTATTATTAAAAGCACTAGCTTGTTAGATTTATATTTAAAATGGTACAGTATTTTGCTTTCATTTTCAACTTGAATTTATTTCATTATGATGTTATCATTAAATATAATATATAAAGCATTCAGCATGTTTAAAATGCTTTACTTATATTTTTTTCAGATAATATCCCCACTTAAAGCAAGTGCAGTTATCCATCAGAAATTAATCACTTCATGTAATTTGATCAAATATTTCCGTATAGAGTTTCAGAGTGGTTTCGTTATGAGCTATAGTTCAGATAGTTTTAGATCATATCAATAGAATTCAAGCATTTAAGAAAGTATTTAATCTATACAACAAATTTTATTTTATAATTTGTAAACCTGTGAGTAAGAATTTGTAAGTGAAAATCTGCGCAGATATGTTCTATTTAAAAATATGAAAAGCTTTCTTGATAGGAGTATGTTAAATAATGACGAATCTTATTTACTATGCTTACTCCCCCCCGGGGGGGCAACTCGAAAAGAGGATGAAAGACTTCCAACTTGGTGGCTGGATCTCACCACCCTGGTGGGTACACAAATAGGATGGGGATCTGGCTCCCCCCATCGATGACGAGACGTAGTTCCATCGGGAAGGGTTGTACCGTGGCCGGTGATGGCCCTTTGGACTCAACCACAGTTCCCGCCAATGTTGCTATTTCGGTGGTCCGGTCATTCAGTTTTCTGTACCCGTGTGCTTTCGGGTGGGTCGGTGAGTCAGTGATGTGATTTACTATGCTTTCTTGTTGGATCTCGTCACCCTGGAAAGTACTTAAATAGGTGGGGGTATAACTCCTGCAATCGATGACGGACATACTTCCTTCGGGAAGGGCTGTACCGTGGCCGGTGATGGCCCTTAGGACTCAACCACGGTTTTCGCAAATATTGCTAATGCGGCGGTTCGGTCATTCAGTATTTATTATCCGTGTGCTTCGGGCGGGTGGAGAATCAGTGATATGACTTACTATGCTTACTTTCGGTTCAGTGTTAATTTACTTATAATGCTTAAATTAAAAGTGGATAAGATTAAACTTATTTAATTACTTTTCATCGCGCTTGAACACTTATTAGTAAGGACAAAATTTTAAACAACGTTAGTAAAAATTAAGCCATCAGGATCAATTAATAAAATAAATAACTTTAAATAAATGAATTTGTTTAAAGTAGTTTCTAAAAACATACTCTTATATTTGCTTTAAAAAGTAGGCTTTTTTATTTGAATGACTTTATAGTCTAACATTTTTAATCTATAATTAAGCATTTTAAAATCTATTTCGTCTCAAATTCGCTAACAGATGGCGAAATGAATAAAGAATTGAAATTTAATTATATCTACTGATTAATTTTTAGTTAAGTTTTGAATATTCATTTCTGTTTTCATGGATAATAAATTTACAAACTTTAAGAATTCAGCCATATCAAAATGTGAATGCAAAGCCATTTACAAACTTTCATTTAAACAAATATAAAACAAGTCCAGTTCATTAACACAATGTTAAATAATCTTCTGCTACATTGACTCATGTAAAATAATAGTGTACGTAAATTAAGAAGTTAAATAAATGACTATTTATACACAAATGCAATTTTCAGTCGGCTCTATCATCGAGTTGCATTCAAAACATCCACAAGTAGCTCATTTTTAAACCTATCATTTGACAATCTACAAGATTGTCAAAACTTCCCATCCCTATCAGAAATCTGTCAAACATCATTTTCAGTATCACATCATCTGCAGACGATTTGCGAGCAGTATCACTCTATTTCAACAGTCATTGTCTTTTCCTTCTACTAGTACTAGCTGTCAAGTACATCCATCTTTGGACGAAGAAGTATTTCTGCAGTTTCAAGGATTACTTTTCGACCGGACGCGCACGTAATGAAGGAGTAATCGCGCGGAGTTAAGGGTATTTCTAGAACGAGTTGATGGGGCATACTTTCCGTCTGTGTCTCTATTACGATATAATAACAATTGCTGAGTTCTGGTGGGACTATATTTTATTTTTATCTCTATTCAAAACAAACGTTTCAGGGGGGGGGGGATTTTCAGGCACAATTTCACGCAGTTTAAAGAAGATTCAACAGATTTTTTTTTCCTAATAATATATATATATATATATTTTATGAATATAAGGATGTAATTAAATTTCATTAGGACTTGGAATATTCTTTTCTGTTAAGACAACGAACTTTCGTCTTTTTTTTTCCTTCGTTTAAAATTCTCAAATACTTTTAATCGTCTACAGTATTAATCTGAACTTTTAATACAGTATTTCAAGCTCTCTTTTACTTCAAATTTAAATTTGGATAGTTACGCTTATAAGATAAAAGTAAAACTTATTCCGTCGGTGTGTTCTGTATTCTTTTTTACGAAATATTGTTGTGTCTGAAAAAGTCACCCTCTACTGTTCATTTTTGGCAGGTTCATACATTTCCTTCTTTTTATATTTTTCCTTAGATGTATTTTCTATTATTAATATATATATATAACAAATCAGTATAAAGTATTTTATACCAAATTATTCTTATAATAATATATAAAATACTTTTAAAAAATACTTCATTCATATAATTATAAAAAAAATGCTTGTATTTTATATTATATTTAAAATTATTTTTCATATCATTATAGCAATCATAACTCATACCACCTGTTAAATAATTTTACAAACAATCTCATTATTTAACATTTTAAGATACTGTAATCTGCAGTAATGGAATTTTATTAACAATTTTATGTTATAAATCATGTTGCTTTTAAAAACATTGAATTAAAATGACCTACCCTGAATAAAACAATCATTGTAAATCATTTTATCAAAAAATGAATCTTTTTTTTTTCATTCATTCATTCATTCATTTATTTCAGATACAGCAGTTTGTGAGTGCAATATATTTCTTTTTTCGAAATAAATCACAGTATTTCTTTTGATAAAAAAAAAAAAAATATTTCCATTATCCCTATTTGAAGATATTTTTCTTCTCCCAACAAAAGCAAAATCAAGGAGAAAACACGCAGCATCTGATATGGGCGAAGTGAAACATATAGAGTCACTTTACTTTTTATGAAATAGACTGCATTCAAAACAGGATTTGCTTTCACGGAATCGTACCCGAGTGATACGCCTTATAGACAGACAGATAGACAGATAGATAGATAGATTAGATTAGATTAGATTAGAATAGATAGACAGATAGATAGATTAGATTAGATTAGATTAGATTAGAATAGATAGACAGATAGATAGATTAGATTAGATTAGATTAGATTAGATTAGATTAGAATAGATAGACAGATAGACAGATAGATAGATTAGATTAGATTAGATTAGAATAGATAGACAGATAGATAGATTAGATTAGATTAGATTAGAATAGATAGACAGATAGACAGATAGATAGATAGATAGATAGATAGATTAGATTAGAACAGATAGACAGATAGATAGATAGATAGATAGATAGAGTGAGTTATTGATTTCAAGTTGAACGTCTGTGTTCCCTTTTCATTTTTAGATAATAATATACAAAAAAAAATCTTTATTTAGGTTTACCAAAAAATAAGTTTGGTTTGTAAAGGCTTATAAAAACTTGACAGATCACAAATAATGTTGTAATCTACACAATCTTTTCGCTTATAAAAATTCTGCTTTTTATACGTATAAAAATAGTTTTATGTTGCTATGCATATATGGGCGTACCTAAAGTTTAGTTTAGTTATATTGACGCCCCATTTTATAGCAACACTAGGGTTATTTTGGGACGGCTCTTGTAATTTTGAACCGCGGTCAGATAACGAGGACGGCACCAGAGCTAGCACCCCCTCTCCACACCATACCAACGGGGACGTACCTAAAGCAAGGCATTTTAAAAAGGAAAGGTAAAATTAATCAAATAGAAAAACAGTTTCAAAACTAAGAAGAAAGGACTTCATTTATTCGTGTATAAAAAAAAATATTTGATACAATTAATTTAAAATCATCGTTGACTTATGTAATTAATTATATATTTGTAACTAGTTAATTAATATTATTTTAAAATACTCATCAGATTTATTATACATATGAAACCAAATTATTATGAAAAATGGTATTATCGAGAACAAAATGATAACTGAACAGACTTTTATTCCTTTCATATAGAAGATTGTATTCTGATGAAATCTCTTATATGATAAGAGTACATTGACTATAAAACTTAGTTGGAGAGATCTACCAGTCACGAACTATCTCGTTTCGTTTAGCCGATCATCATGTGACCCGCAATGTTTTATCAACACATTAATACGAGATATTCTTGTCAAAGCACTATATATATATATATATATATATATATATATATATATATATATATATATATATATATATATATAATATTGGGGCAGGCTGTGGGCTTACTGCGTGAGCTGTGGGTAGCGTGAGTCACTGGTAAGGCATTTAGCAGTTTCATGACAGTAACGTCTCGAACTGAAACATGATAGAATGGATGTTAGAAGTTGTACATAACAATTATGTTAGGATGTTACTTTAATGGATATAAAGACATTGATGTTCAAAAACGCATAAAAGACATTAGTCAGAAAGAGCACATGGCATTCTTTGTAGTTGGCTCCTTAACAATTGTGAATTTGGTAAAATGTCGAATGTTTGAATCTTTTCTTTGTTTTCATCTTTTTCCAAGTCGGTAATATATTTTAATTTCTGAAATTGGTCACTGAATCAAATTTAATGTAGAATGTTGATGAAATGGTAGGAAGAAATTATGGCTAATGTTCAAACATACCTTTATTTAAAAGTTTTGGAACAACTCCAGTGAAGAAGGAAATACTGTAGGTTACCCAATTCCACCGAAGAATCGTCATGTAAACAGGTCTGGTGCACGTTAAATTCGTCGGGGGCAAACATCCTTCGGCTGATATGGCGTGAAAGTTTGGATAGGGGGTTCTAGCTGCAGGTGTCGTCCTCGTCAATTGACTGCGGTTCAAATTTACGAGGTCCGTCTCTAAATAGCCCTATTGTTGCTTTAAAACGAAACGTTAATATAGCTAAACTAAACTATCTTATAGAAATTCCTTTTGAGATTAATGACACTTATGACACTTTACAAGCCCGACGACAGTTATCTGTCAGTGATTGAAGCCGAGTGAACGTCTCTTGTATTTTCAGTAACGTCAACTAGGACCAAGAGTACGACTTAGCTACGTCATGCGTCACATTCGCTTGTACAACCCCTTTTTACAGGGGGGGAGAGGGCACATTCACGGATAGAGCACAGAAGAACAACCATGCCTAAATCGGGACTCGAGCCAGCCCGGGACGCCCACCCCTATGCCAGGACCCCGGCATTTAGATATTAATGATATTCAAATGTGTATTTCAACCAAACGATTAACCATTCATCAGTGCTATAAGGTAAATGCAACTAAACCGTAGTTAACTTCCATTAGAGATAAGATGATCTGTCTGATTAGTCATTAAAGGCTATGGAACAATTAGATGGCTTAGTGGAATATAGTATAGATGGTGATATACATTTCGTGTCTTAAGACAGTGAACCATATAATGCATCGCGATTGTTTTCTGTTGTTTGCTTCTTCATATCTTGGAAGTTTATTCATTTGTAAAGTAATAATGCACAATTTTATCTTTCATCCAAAGGATTAACTTTCAACAGAGATATAAAATACCAAAGCATCTGAATCGCTTATTGATCCCCACTGTGTATTATCTATTTTACATTTCATTTTTTTTTTTTTTTGAAAAAGAAGTTAATGATGACTTGAAAGTCGCCATGCTGTCTCAATGCACAGAAAAAAAAATGATCATATCCGACTCAAGTTTGATTGATGCGGACTTGTCTTATGAAGAAGAAATTAAAATGAAAACTGATATCTTGGTTGATTAAAAAAAATCTGCTTAAGATCTCAAGATTCGCATGTCCTTACCTAAAAATATACACCATGTAATTTAATTATTGAATAATATGAATTTCGATTTTATTATAATAGGGATATTGCTGGAAGTCAACTTATACGTATGTCTAGTTCATATTATTTTATTTTTGTTGTCATTCATCAAGATCAAAGAAGGACATGGAAAGATGATTCCTCAAATTCTTTTCACCAGCCATTCAGAATTATGCAAATACTGTTTCTAACTGAGCCGTATTTAAAAAAAAAAATTGCAATATAGAAATATCGAACTATAAAAGAATATTCGGAATTAAAACCATTTTAAAATTGTCTGAGATAATTTAAGGAAACTTGTAGTGTAATTACATAAATTACCATGTGAAATGATATTATTAACGATTTAAAAATAAGATAACAAGAAAACTTACATTGTAATTTTGTTTTTTATTTTACAAATAAAATTATAGTTCCTCAACATCTATTTTGAGTTTGAATTAACTGAGCAATTCGGTGATTAACTGTTTGTCCATCCCTCAAAACTATTAACATGTTCATGTCTACCAACTTCGATAAAATACGTTATATTGTGCCAAACGAAAGTATTACTTTAAATTATATTTGCATAATAACATGGAGGACTTTGATACGCCTGCAAAAATCGATGCGCTTGCAAGGTGACGAAATTAAATGCCGTATCTGATTAGATGACCGGTTTTCTATTTCAATTAAGGATCATAGAAGGGTAATCAAATTAGATATATTGTCACGTAGATACTTTAGTATAGAACTCAATGACACACAAGAAATACAACTAAACCAATTATTAACTGAACTCAGCCCTGAGAATACAGTGACTGATAAATCCTCTGCATTTTTATATTAGCAGGGAAAGTTCCAGAATACTTTTCTAGAGACAGTAAGAAAAGTCCAGAACACTTGTCTGGTAAACTAAAGAAATGTCCAGTATTCAAGTAATTAAATATTTACACATACCATAAATCCCATTGTCTCTAGCGGGTTCGAACTCAAAGTCTCTTGATTATGAGACCAGTGCCATGACCATTCGGCCATGGAGATTCGACTGTCTTTCTTCAATGCGGCAATATGATCCGACTCGTAGGTGAAAGTAATGAACGAGTTAATTTATTAATTATTACGATCTCATCTGCAAGGATACTCGAGAAAGGATATATCGAAATATTCATTTAATAAAAGACAGTTTCCTGATTAGGATATAATGCTTCAATCAACAGATTAAAGTTTGACTATTTTATCATTATTTTAAAGGTTTGGCTTCATTTTACCATTGTGATCAGGTAATCCTAGTAATAGTTAGAAAGTTGCCATATTCTTTAAATTGCAATGCAATGGCAAATTATTTATGTGGTGTTAAGCAATCCTCTTTGAACCATGAGTGAAAAAAAATCATCATAACTGTGCGATGGATGGGATGATGGATAAGTTTAAAAATAAATCAAAGTTATTTATTTCATGTCGATATAGGGAATTGGTACTGAAGTTTATTGCCAATATTGGCTTTTATATGTGCACAGATACAAATTACGGGTACATCTAAGATATACGGTAACAGCCAATATATGGGTATGAAAAAGCTACATTTGGAATGCTCGGAGATAACAGGTGGATGATCACTGACATTCGAATCCGCGGTTTCATTTGTGAGATTCGAGTTCGTAGATCCCCAGAGCTGCTCCAAATTGTGATGGATCTTCCAATTCTACCTACGAAACGTTGGTTTTTTTTCTGCGGTAGATGGATAATCACTGAGGTTTGAATCCGAGTTTCACTGGTGAGTTTAAAAGCGTAGATCCACACAATTGCTTCAAATTATGATGGATTTCCCAATTCTGCCTACGAAACGGCAAAGTGATTTCTTCTGAGAAATTTAAATATTATAAAAAAATGCCGGTTGTTTACATATCTTAATTCAACGCGATGAATGATATTGAGAGGATAATCCACTATTAATCGCTTTGGATTTATATTTCTCTTGTTTTTCGACTTTGCGTTTAAATGTACACGCTAAAAATACTCATGTAGTCAAAATGTAATTTTACTTATTGAAATTTAGAGCAACAAATCTCAGTTGTTAACAAATAAGACTTATACCGCATCAGCTCTGAGTAAGTCAACAATCATAAATTTCAAAACTGACCTCAGTAATTACAGTTACATTTAGAGAGCTTTTATATATCTATTAAGATGGCATAAATGCCAGGATCCAGGATAGGAATATAACAAATGTTGCTATCATTTCCAAATGGATTTCATTTTTACGGATGTGGGTTAATCTTTGAATAATTTTTATTGGTGCATGGATGAGTGAGGACTAATATTTACAGGTTATGTGGATGAAATATTCCAACATTTAAAACAGAATATATGCAGGTTTTAAAAAGGCTCATACAAATTGTATGCTGGTAACCCAATAAGTGGGGACTTTTTAATATTTATACTTAGATGCAATACTTATAAAAAAAATTCATGCAATTTAAAAAAAAAATTAAATATTTTTTCCTAATCTGTAATAGAAGTATATAATCGGAAGATGTAATAATAAATGATAAATATATTCATTATCGAAAAGCACGAGATGCAGCAGCTAATAGACATATTTCCAAGTCAAGATACCACAAGTAAGAACTTGAAGAGTGAAAATGACTTTTAATGATGGACTAAATTCTATTGAATCAATCTTGAAGTACACCCAGCAACAAGAAAAAGTTTCAAGTGCGGAATGAAATGCATTTCAGGAAAGGGAATAGTAACAAGAATATATCAATTACAGGTAATTAATTTATTAGAAATTCTCTTAAATACACTTTTTTATATTGATAGGATGTTTTTCTTACATTTATTTTAATAACATAGATTTAGGTGATAGTTTGGTGCTTATACATATTCTTTTTATGCTGTATTAGTCTATTATGAAAAATATTATTTAATGTGTTGGATTTCAACAAAAAGAATTTCCTATTTTATTTATTTTTTCCTTTTTTTCCGATATTTTCTTGAATAACCAATACCAAGTAATATCAATTTGTGTTTTAGATGATGAAATTTTGTGATATGATTATTATAATGCTTTAGATGATGAAATTTTGTGATATGATTATTATAATGCTTTAGATGATGAAATTTTGTGATATGATTATTATAATGCTTTAGATGATGAAATTTTGTGATATGATTATTATAATGCTTTAGATGATGAAATTTTGTGATATGATTATTCTAATGCTTTAGATGATGAAATTTTGTGATATGATTATTATAATGCTTTAGATGATGAAATTTTTTGATATGATTATTATAATGCTTTAGATGATGAAATTTTGTGATATGATTATTATAATGTTTTAAATGATGAAATTTTGTGATATGATTATTATAATGTTTTAGATGATGAAACTTTGTGATATGATTATTATAATGCTTTAGATGATGAAACTTTGTGATATGATTATTATAATGCTTTAGATGATGAAACTTTGTGATATGATTATTATAATGCTTTAGATGATGAAACTTTGTGATATGATTATTATAATGCTTTAGATGATGAAACTTTGTGATATGATTATTATAATGCTTTAGATGATGAAACTTTGTGATATGATTATTATAATGTTTTAGATGATGAAACTTTGTGATATGATTATTATAATGCTTTAGATGATGAAACTTTGTGATATGATTATTATAATGCTTTAGATGATGAAACTTTGTGATATGATTATTATAATGCTTTAGATGATGAAACTTTGTGATATGATTATTATAATGCTTTAGATGATGAAACTTTGTGATATGATTATTATAATACTTTAGATGATGAAACTTTGTGATATGATTATTATAGTGCTTTAGATGATGAAATTTTGTGATGGGATTATTATGGTGTTTTAGGAGATGGAAATATCATGATGGGATTATTATGGTGTTTTAAGAGATGGAAATATCATGATGGGATTATAATTATTAAAGTACATGTGAAATGCATTATTTTTAGAAACGGGAAAATATGTGATGCAAAAAAATTTGTGCATTTGTAATTAATGTTTCCACTCAAAAGAAAAAGCAATAGGGCATTTCAGCCTAATGAATTAATTTCAAATCTAGGAAAATTTAAAATTACTTGCTTCAAATTAAAAAACAACGCAAGATAATTCATAACAACTGGTGGCATGGTTAAAAAACAGCGATGCAAAATTTCAACGTTATGTTATAACCTTTCAAAATTTATTATAATTCAAAAATAAAAAATTAAATATTTAAAAGCTCTGTGAATTTTTAAATCTGAATATTATTTAGCCAGATCAAAACTAACAAGAAAGAAATTTCTTCGTGACTTTCTTTGATAAGTTGCTACAAAAATCGATGACATTAGACGATAAATCAATACATCTTAAACAAAATACTAGTGTTTCTATGATCGACTTTTGCTTCCTTTACTCGAAATTTCCGACCTCAAGGTAACTATTTTATTATACCCGATAAACAGAATAAGTATTTATTGATGTATTTATTACGGAAAATGCAATTCTTCCAGCGAAGATCGAGATCCAGGCGTCCGGAAATGATTTTTGCGTCAGTCCGGATCTCTTTATTTCGGAGCAAGCCGAGAAGAAGAAGCGAAGTGAAATGAAGTAGATGCATATCTGATGGCATCGGTCGATTTATGCTAACACAATCACAGTTCATCCATCGTATCTAGTTTGGAAGTAATAAAACGGAAGGTGATAGATTGCATCATTTATCCATTATCTGTTGCCAAAGATTATAAAGAAAAATTTTTACTGCCAATAAATGTATATGTTTGGAAGACATCCAGTTATAGTATTAACTGTATTAAATGATAACTTTAAGAGAGAATATATTGAAATTAATTAATACAAAAGCTTCGTCTAGATACTTCGAATGTTCTTATTCGATTTTTGAATTTCAAAATTTAATCAAATGGTTATGAGATGTAGTTTAGTTTGTTTTTGTAGTTTAGATATTTGTTAAATGAATGTATTTGAATGCTCACAAGTCAAGTTAATTATTCTAGTGAATAGTTTTCGAGAGTTGATCATTATTGTAGGTGTAAATTTATAAATATTATTCTTTGTATGTAAAATGAATGAAATGGCATATTTAATTAGTTTTAATTTCTTTTGCTTTGTTATGGTTTTCTTGCATAATTTTATGAAAATATACGAATGATACTATGAACATTTGTAATTTTATTAACATCCCTTTCGTTTTCGGTTTTATGGAATGCAATGGCACACGAAGCAATTACATTTCTGCAATGCCAAATGAATTTTTAAACAGAAGATAATATTTCCAACAAACTAAATAGACATTACATCAGGGGTGGGCATTAATTCGTTCGCGATCGTCTTGTGGACCACCAGAACATTTTGTTGTGACCGCCTTTACTAAGACGTACATGCTAAAAGATATTTATGGAACATTGTATTCTCTATCTCTTGAGGAAAACGATTTTTTCTTCTTCAAAATGATATAGCTGAAAATGTAAGAATAGCGTCTACATTGCCAGCTTAAAGCTTAAAAACCTTCATAATATTTTTGCATTTTAATTAATCTCTTAGATTTTACTTCATTTTGAAGACAACTATGTTATGTATGCTATGTGTAAAGAAAATTTTAATTGCTGAATTAGAATTTTGTGTCGAGTGTTAACCGTTTTGGTTAAATTTTGCTAAAATTTACATCAAATTTGTCCATTTAAACAAACGGGACAGTCACAGAAATTTTTTATAGACTTTTATTATTTTTACACCCTATTTAACTAGAAAACACAAATTAAAGCTTAAAAAATATCCTTTTTTAAAAAAAAAATTGCCTCGTATGTAGGCAGTCACCAGAGTGTGGGAAACGAGAAGTCTCACGATGTAAGCTGTTGCTTTCTTAAGTTGAAGATTTCTAGTAGAACACATATATCTGTATCTCTATTAATACGGAAGGTGAGTGAGTGAGTGAGTGAGTGAGTGAGTGAGTGAGTGAGTGAGTGAGTGAGTGAGTGAGTGAGTGAGTGAGTGAGTGAGTGAGTGAGTGAGTGAGTGAGTGAGTGAGTGAGTGAGTGAGTGAGTGAGTGAGTGAGTGAGTGAGTGAGTGAGTGAGTGAGTGAGTGAGTGAGTGAGTGAGTGAGTGAGTGAGTGAGTGAGTGAGTGAGTGAGTGAGTGAGTGAGTGAGTGAGTGAGTGAGTGAGTGAGTGAGTGAGTGAGTGAGTGAGTGAGTGAGTGAGTGAGTGAGTGAGTGAGTGAGTGAGTGAGTGAGTGAGTGAGTGAGTGAGTGAGTGAGTGAGTGAGTGAGTGAGTGAGTGAGTGAGTGAGTGAGTGAGTGAGTGAGTGAGTGAGTGAGTGAGTGAGTGAGTGAGTGAGTGAGTGAGTGAGTGAGTGAGTGAGTGAGTGAGTGAGTGAGTGAGTGAGTGAGTGAGTGAGTGAGTGAGTGAGTGAGTGAGTGAGTGAGTGAGTGAGTGAGTGAGTGAGTGAGTGAGTGAGTGAGTGAGTGAGTGAGTGAGTGAGTGAGTGAGTGAGTGAGTGAGTGAGTGAGTGAGTGAGTGAGTGAGTGAGTGAGTGAGTGAGTGAGTGAGTGAGTGAGTGAGTGAGTGAGTGAGTGAGTGAGTGAGTGAGTGAGTGAGTGAGTGAGTGAGTGAGTGAGTGAGTGAGTGAGTGAGTGAGTGAGTGAGTGAGTGAGTGAGTGAGTGAGTGAGTGAGTGAGTGAGTGAGTGAGTGAGTGAGTGAGTGAGTGAGTGAGTGAGTGAGTGAGTGAGTGAGTGAGTGAGTGAGTGAGTGAGTGAGTGAGTGAGTGAGTGAGTGAGTGAGTGAGTGAGTGAGTGAGTGAGTGAGTGAGTGAGTGAGTGAGTGAGTGAGTGAGTGAGTGAGTGTGTGTGTGTGTGTGTGTGTGTGTTCGTTCGTTCGTTCGTTCGTTCGTTCGTTCGTTCGTTCGTTCGTTCTGTAGACAGACTATTTCAACTACAACTAACGAACTTGACACTCATATATTCTGGAATCACTAAATGTGCACTTCGGAGCGATTCTTTGGAAATTTTAATTAGAACTTTAATTAATTAAAAATTAAGTGAAATGTTGACGTTTTTTCACCACCAAAAATATTATAACATAAAATTGATTTTTAAGTCGTTTTAAAATGTTAAATATTGTCTTTTCATTAATAACTAATTTAATATTAGTGCTTTTTTTCATTTATGGCAATTGCAAAAAAAGAACATTAGATTGCATTGGGACCCTAATTTTCAAACCATTTTCATTATTTCATCAAATATTTAATCTCGTGATTTTCTTCCGTTGAGGAAAACTAAAGAAGGATTCTCATTATATCTATGCAGTCTAGGAAACGAATAAAATAGTGAAGCTTCAGTACCGCAAAATTAGAAGATAAATGAACTCTACATTTACGTTTTTAATAACACTATGTCTTCACTAGAATAATATCCATTATAAGAATTCATGTATACAATGAATAGAATAAATGCAATATAATAAAATTAATATGTTTTTATCATCTCATAATTCGATTGAATCGTGGACATCCCCAGTGAATCGGCCGACAGTCAAAGGCGACTAGATATTGTATGAAATGAAACATATTCCCAATATGGAATAATATTATTAAATATTTAACATCGTACAATATTTTATAATTTTATATAACAGGATGTGTTACTTCGTTGAGGGATATTGTTTTCACGATTGAGGAAGTTTCCAGTGTAGACGCGATGTACGTGTTTTACGCGTTCAAATTTTTGAAAGCTGAAAGTTATTTTGATAGCGCAGCTAGCACGAGAAATTGATATATTATGAATGATCGAAGAAGCCATTTCAGTTGTTCTAAAATCACGTGACAACTTATTCATGCATCACGCAATGTTGCCAATTTTTCGAATTGTCAACATTTTCTTCTTGGCAATAAATTTATCATAGTGGTATTTTGTTTTGTATGGGAAATACAGGAATCAAAATCCCCATCATGATTATAAAGATGCTTATTAAATTTGAAGGCAAGATAAGAAGTAAGTTAATTGCTATTACAGATCAAAATATAACATTGTGATACATATTGTAATTTTCAAATGGTGCATTTTTCAGAAATTGATAAATTGCTATATATAGATATATATTTCATGATATTTTAAAATATACATTGAATCTGAATCGATTTCCAAATTTTTTTTATTTTAAATTAACTTGTAGTAACTTCATTCTAAAAGGTTATCTTATTTTTTTAATCCAATTCCTACTTTTTTATTTAATTGAGTCTACACCCTTTCTATAAAACTGCTGACAAGCCTTTTCTCACATTACAAATGAAGAATGATAAAACTAATGCTTACAATATTCTTTTAAAGATACCCAAGTTTCCTTTTCTTCAGACTACATTTGTAAAAGAAATCTCTATAAAAATCTTGTAGTAAAATCACTGAAGGAAAATATTTCAGTCTCTTTTGCTCATGTGTCACAATGTAGATTGACGCATCTTTTATGATCGTTTGTTTCTTGTGCAAATGATGCCTCCCAGAATGAAATAAACCGAAGTTACATTTCAAAAGTCTCTTTTTCTGGGTCAAGCATCTGCTAAATTATGTTTACATTTATACATATATTATTGATACGCTTTCATTCATTAATAGTCAAGTAAAAAAAAACTTTTAGTGAAAAGAGTAATATTTTTTGCAAGCAGAATATTACTTGAAACAAATGGTTAAATTTCATATCTAGAATGAAATTTCAAATTCAGAAGAAATATATATTTGCTGATTTACAGCTATTAAATACATTCTTAATAGGCAAAAATCCATAGCGTCACAAAATCTGCCATAGCTCTTAAAAATATATTAGAAAGAATTGTGGTAATTCACAGCTCATTTCGAGTTTCTAAAAATATTTTTTATACAACACGATCAACACAAATGTAAAGAATTCTTCCCAGGATTTTCTATTAAAAAGTTGAGGAATAAACCTTATTATCAAAGATTAAATCTTTGTTTTATAAAATCAAACACAAAAGTTTTCCTATTCATCAAAAAAAAATCGAAGAAAATATTTTATTCTACTCAATAGACGGACAAGCCTATTTTGAATTATCTATTTCGAAAAATGCATTCCTGGCAACAAAGAAGGTGTTCCAGCTTTCCGGAAATGATTTTTCCGAATGTTGGCATCACTTTGTATGGAAGAGGGAGAAACGAAGATAAAGAAGAGAAGTGAAATGATGTAGATGCATTTCGGCTGGCATCGGTCGATTCATTTCTGGTAACTACAGCTCTCGCACAGTATCTAAGTACGAAGAGGGAAAACGGAAGGTGATAGGTTGCATCATTTATCGCCAGCTGTTGCCAAAGTTTCCGAAGAAATTATGTTTATCGAAAAGCGTGAGGTAGATATGTTTGGATAACACTCAACCGTGGCTGTAGCTGCGTTTCCAAATAATTTTATCGTGACAATGTACTGAAATTGATTAACATTAACATAACTATCATTGTACTTTATGAAAGCTTTAGCTTGATTTATGCAATCTGGGTTTTAAACAAATTGTTACATACTAAAGTTTTGTTATGCTGTTATAATTTCCAATAATGAACGGCGGTTTAATTTAGAAACAATGTCTCTTTAGTTAGAATGGAAATCAGTTCGAAAAGCTTTATTAAGCTTGGGTCTCATTTTATAAATTCTGCTCCTTCAGATGATTGTAAATGATGTAATTATTAGATTAAACTTTAGTTTTGCTAGCACTTAAAATGCACTTTTGTTCATTTTCAGCAGTTTTGCTTTCCCCTGTAATTTTATAGCTTATAATTTTATTGAGGTCCTAGTACTTCTTTGAATCTTTATTATTTTATTAATTCGTAATTTCATATTTCTAATCGTTATATTTGAAGACGTATACCGTCATTTTTGAAGGTGTGTATCGTTATATTTCAAGACGTATACCGTCAGTTTTGAAGTTGTATATCGTTATATTTGAAGACGTATACCGTCAGTTTTGAAGTTGTATATCGTTATATTTGAAGACGTATACCGTCAGTTTTGAAGTTGTATATCGTTATATTTGAAGACGTATACCATCTTGTTTTGAAGGTGTATATCGTTATATTTGAAGATGTATACCATCTTGTTTTGAAGGTGTATATCGTTATATTTGAAGGTGCATATCGTTATATTTGAAGACGTATACCGTCAGTTTTGAAGGTGTATATCGTTATATTTGAAGACGTATACCATCTTGTTTTGAAGGTGTATATCGTTATATTTGAAGACGTATACCATCTTGTTTTGAAGGTGTATGTCGTTATATTTGAAGACGTATACCATCTTGTTTTGAAGGTGTATATCGTTATATTTGAAGACGTATACCATCTTGTTTTGAAGGTGTATATCGTTATATTTGAAGACGTATACCATCTTGTTTTGAAGGTGTATATCGTTATATTTGAAGACGTATACCATCTTGTTTTGAAGGTGTATATCGTTATATTTGAAGACGTATACCGTCAGTTGTGAAGGTGTATGTCGTTATATTGAAGACGTATACCGTCAGTTGTGAAGGTGTATGTCGTTATATTTGAAGACGTATACCGTCAGTTTTGAAGGTGTATGTCGTTATATTTGAAGACGTATACCGTCAGTTTTGAAGGTGTATGTCGTTATATTTGAAGACGTATACTATCAGTTGTGAAGGTGTATATCATTATATTTGAAGATGTATACCGTCAGTTTTGAAGGTGTATATTTTCATTTAAAAACGTATAACGTTATATTTGAAAGCATATAGTGTTGTAGTATGTATATCATTATGTTTGAAAACGTTCAAGTGTAATGATAAAAATAAAACCTAATTTCAAATTAAATGGTCACAATATTTTTCTGAATAATAATTTAGAAACCATTTAAAATTTGAAAAGATTATTTTTAGAATAACTTTTCTTTTGCTGCTTGAAATACAGCAAATAGAAAAACATTATAGTCATTTTTAGACGATTCAAAATTTACCAAAAAATAAAAAAGATATTAAACACAGATATTGATAGCATATTGAAGCATGCTTTCAAATATAAAAGCAAACTACATTGCATTACCAAAAATTTTCACAAAAAAAAGTTTTTTTTTTAAATGTTTATGATTTTGAAATTTATTCCTAATTAATAATTCTAAGAATCGAGATCTAATTTTGAAGAATTTTTTTGATTTTTTTAATAGCATTTCAATTTAAATTCTATTCTCAGATTAGCAATCTTTAATTTAAATTTGGAAAAATGATGCTTCGACATTTTCTTTCTGCCTTACCTGCCCGATAGGAGTGCGTGGTATAATGATCTGTTTTGAGTACCCAACCAATCAACTTTTCTACTTAATAAAGACGAATGTGTGAGTGTCTATGGCATTCTACAGCAACACTGTTTGCCCTGTAGCTTCCATATTCGTCTCGTATCTATCTTCAATAGGAATGTGCATCTAGGTTCAAGCTTTTTTTTAAAATTGTGATAAATAAAAAAAAAATAAGTTGGATTTTCGTGTTTTTCCGCGATATCTTTCAAGAATATTCCTACTCGGAAATGATATTTTTCACCATTTTAAAGATCAAATAATCATCTTTTTAGCAATAATAATTTAGCTTCGGTTAAATTTTTTTTATCTAGATTTAATTATCTAACAATTTACAATACATTTTGGAACAATGTTTTTATTTTTGTGGATGATGCCCAAATCGTCTGTATTGTTGCTTACAGACGATTAGTTTTTATGTCCGATTTTTTTTCTTTCATTTTAATTACCAAACGATAAGAAATGGAGCTTATTTCCATTTCTTATCGTTTGTCCGATTTTGTTTCCTTTCATTTTAATTATCAAACGATAAAAAATGGTGATTATTTTTCAAAATTCAATAGTTCTTCTGTTTTAAATTACGTTTTTAGTAAAATTTTTAAACACCATGGTAACTAGAACTACCATTAAATTTTAGAAGTAAGAACTGACCATTTTTAAAAAATCGCGCATTTTTAAACCTTTTTATATAATTCCTGTTTTAGCTTGACGTTTTGTTTTATCATTGAACTGCAGTGATTTTTTTTTCTATTAAGTCAAAGGTCTTTGTATTAAATAATTCTATGATATATTAAGCAAATCATGAAATATGTATGTAAAAAATCCAAAACTTCAATATTCTTTATATATACAATATGAATAGAATATATGTACTTCCATTGCTATTCAAGAAGCATATGAAGGAATAAATTTAACAATTTTCCTTTCAAAAATAAACTACAAATTGTGGGTGAAATTGATAGAAAATTAGGCAAGAGAATGTGGCAATGACAATTGTAGAAAGTTTTTTCAAATAATACTAATTTCATAACTATTAAAATTTTTAAAAATAGTTTGCTCAGAATTACACTCATAATAGGTTAATTACAAATGATTGAAATAAATTTTTCTGGTGAACCAACTTGTCGTCAAAAGTGTCTAGTAAAGTAATAAAAATTCTATGATGTATTTTCAATTTCTCTTATACAAGGAGAAAGTATAGTAATTTTCAAAGAATTCGAACTCGAGATTTTGACAAATCTCCATTTATCAGACCTCTTCTACTCCAAAAATCATTTTTTTAAAATTCTTTATGTCAAAATGCTTTGAGCTGGATGATTGAAATTTGGTATGTAATATCTACTCTAAATTTGTAGACTTCTGTCAAATTTCGAGCGAATTCAGATAAAACCTGGGTATCAGACTGTCCAAGTATAAATGAATCAGATTACTGCAAAACGAAGAAAGAGCTTGAAGAATACAATTTGGTGCACAAAATTTACATCAGAAGGACAAATTTGAATTAAATTTGGAACCAAATTCGAGGGTTTTTTTCGTCTGTCATTGTATGTTTTCATAAATTTGTAAAAGCGATAAATAAGATGTCTGATATGTGGTATATGATTCTGTTACTATAACTTTAATTCTATATCAAATTTTGGGATTTAATCAGTCGAAAAAAGGCACATTCAATTTTCTGGTATTTGCATACTGATTGCGAGTCAGCAATTAATCGGAAAAAGAAAATTGCGAAAGAGTGCACTCTATGTTCAGTAGAAACGCTAGATTAAGACAAAAGATCGATATTTCATAACTATCGTTTGCTATGCAATTAATAAGTCTGGGTTTACTGTACACCGAAACATACAGTTTTCATACGCGGGACTCTAAAAATAAAAATTAGAGCACTCCTCTTTCTGACCGACGTGAAGATCGGTCCGAAATTTTATGTGGGAGGAAAAGTTATAGCACCTTTATTAGAAAGTATATGAGAAAATTTGGAAAAACCATGGATACCAGTTGGCCACAACGGAACTCTCACAGCTCTCATACGTGTGACACTAAAAATAAAAATTAGAGCACTCCTTCTCTTTCTGCCGAGGTGAAGGTCCACAATTTTATGTGGGAGGAAGAGTATAACACTTTTATTAGAGAGTATGTGAGAAAATTTGGAGAAACCACTAACGTTGATTTTCATACTTTGATATATTTCTTGACAAACCACCTGGATTATAAATGAAGATTAAAATTATAAAAAAAATCATTTTTTAGTAATTGGTTATATAGTGAACGATTCTATAAAATATCATCTTCATTTATTTAAGTTTATGCATTATAAAAAGTGCATAAAATAATTTTAAAAAATACAATAAATCCTCGAAAATATGAATTATCCAGTAATCCGTGGTATTAATTATCCATTTTTTTAAAAAAATACAACCTTTTACTGTATAAATTAAACTCTAAATGAAAAATCTATGATAACGTTTACACAATGATCTTACTAATAGCAAGGGATCACAAAAAATGATATTTGTATCAATATATAGAGATAAATAAAGATAAATATTCATTTATCAAATTGAAATAAATTCATTTATAAGCTATCACCACGTTGTCAATTGATTTCAGAGAGAGGTTATTTTGGTTCATTAAGATAAAACAATCTTATAAAAATTTCATTTCCTTGCTCTTCTGAATAATTCATTCAACGTAAATTACGTTTTGGTGAGTTTTCATCTCGAGAATTGACCTAATTTAAAAACGGGTCGTAGTTATACTTCCACAAATTCTCAGTTATTTCTGCAAGTACTACATAATGTAATAGGAAACTTCGCCAAGATACTTCATTAAAATGTGCATAAATTTATTAGAATAACATCTTTGATTCTACTCTGGAGTATAATAAATTATTCCCCACCAAACTTAATTAAAGAAATTGAATTTTCGCTGTTTTTACCATTAAGGAGCTCAAAGAGTAAAGAAATGTTTTGCTTTTGACTAAAAGCTATAGACTTTAATGTTACAATAGCGATGAAGAGAAGCGAATTAAAGTCTATCGACAAACTTCATTAAAATAAAATATATAACAGAATTCGGTACAGAACAAATCAATAATTTTGTGAAAAATAAATAATTCCAAATAAAAAAGAATCTTTTTTACTTAGAATGAATTTCTTTTAATGTCACAATTTCAGACGAAAAATGTTACTCCACGATCACTATAGTCTTTTTCTGTAAGCAGGATTTTGATTTTAATAAGTCAAATCTTTCGTTTAATGCTGACATAAATTAAATAAAGATCGATCTTTTCTTTCGAAAAAGAAAAAAGAAAAAAAAAGGTCTCAACTATCTTGATTAACGAAACAACTAGAGCCCAGTGGTAAATAAAATGAGTATCCTCTGATTACTCGATGGGGAATCGTGATAAATTACTTTTGACCTAGGAACAGTTATTTTGTTTTGTTACGAAAACCATCCGATTATTGGTCTTGTCCAATTGAAAGAGAGTTATCCATTCTTTTTCTAGGTTTGTTTCCTTCCCAAAGTAAAAATATTCATTATTTTTTTTATTTGTTGTCCCTTGTATGCGCTATTATAAAATAAGATTATTAGTGATTCACATAAGTTGTGGTTAATAAACTACACTTTATGTATATTCGCATTGTAGGAAATTGTAATTCGCGTGAAATTTTTCCGAAAATATTAAATATTCTAAAGTTTTATTTTTTCTGATAAATCCACTGATTCACCTTTTAATATAATGAATCTTCAATATATCTTATAAAATATTAATTAGAATTGAATGATGCTGTATCAATCTGATATTACCAAAAGTATTAGGTACAAAAAATAGACTAAGTGTTTAAGATACTTAATATCAGGTTTTGGATTCGGTTGATAATTTTCTCGGTCTTATTCATTTGCTATTTGGTGATACTATATCAGTATAATAGAAAGCATTAGATCAGCGTAAAATAGTTTGCCGTCTTGCTTCGGAGACGCTTTGAGCATGCGCGTTTTTTTTTATATGTTTCATTTATAGCTATTATTGTTTTTTAACCTATGTAACGGTTTACATACAAAAGCGGAATCTTCATTTTTTCCATACTAACTACAACAACTAGGTCCGTCCATTCCTCTTATCATCCATTCATCAATCACTGTCAAAACTAAGACCTTTGGCTGTCATCGATACTTTTGAAGAAGCAAAATCGAAATTTGTAATCATATTAACAGTTTTAGTTATTAAATTTAGAATGCCAGTATCAGCTACTAGTCGTAATACAAGTGTCGAGAATGATAGACTGATACAGATATGAATTTGATACTAGGTAACTCACCAGGTCCTCGGTTTCGTTCCGATGAGAAAAGATACATTACCTGATGTATCGTTCCACCATGAGGCATGTCAGATATGAATATAAGAAGGTTTAGGAGTGTTGATTGGCTCTTACCGCCTGAGTGGGTACAGAAATGTTGTGGGATCTACTACTCTCCTCTACCAATGACTGGACGTGCTTCTCACAAGAACGGTTGTGCCTTAACCTGTGAATTCACAAAGACTCAACCTTAGTCTCCACCAATGCTGCCATGATGATCAGGTTACTCATATTTTATTTGTGTTCCTCAGAACCGGTTGGAGTTGTCCATGTGTGCTTGCCAGCTGTATCAGTTAAAAAAATATCAGATTAAAATGTATCAGTTACAATCGAGTGTCAATATCAACCAGTACCTGATGCAGCAAAACTGAGAATTTAACAACCATAATACAATTTACAAAATAATTATTTATTTTTGCCTTGATTATAAATGGCACACCAAGACATTTCAATATATAATTTCAAAAATTTCAATTATAGTAGGTACAATTCTCCATTTGCGTAATTATAAAACTGTGTTCGATGAATACATTTTATGCAACATGTTTTTCTTCTTATAAAAAATGGTAATGCAATGCATAAAAAATAATAGATATCTATTTTTTTTTAAAAAAAGCATTCTCTTATTGGAGTATTACAACCTACATATTTAATAAAATCCACGCTAAAAAAAAATTGTAATAATGCAACTTTTTTTTTTTTTTTTGGTTACAAAAAAACTTGGTATTTTTTTAATTATGTGAAATAGCACTGAATTTTCCCTTTTCTTTTCTACTCAAACTCATGAAAGCCTTAAAAAAATTGCTTCATTACTTTAGCGTCAGCAATAATAAGGGAAGGGCTTGTTTTCGAGAAAGCGCTTTCGTCGCCCAGTTATTTTTTCATACTTCTCAAACATTGGAATGTTACTCTTTTTACGTCAGGGGAGAATTTTCGCCGGGGAAATGTTAGATGGAAGTAAATATAACTTAAATAATAACAGCAAAAAGAGAGAAAGTATTTTCAGCTGTAAATCGATCCGAATATTATTTATATAGGGGAAATCGAACCAGAATAAATTACAATAACAGTTTACAAGTTTACGAATAAAACATTTCAGGCATTCTGTTAATATAATACTTTTAACTTTATAATAATTTCAATAAGTTATTTAATTATTTATTTAACACATTCACACCATCCATTTTGTATCAAATGTTACCCTTGCGGTTCAAAATTTTGAGATCCATTCGAAAATGTTGCTTTAAAAAACGGGGCATTAATATAATTATATAAATCCGGTAATTCAAGTTTCTGTAAATATATGTGGAGTCTTTTATTCTAATCTCCTTCTAGTTTTAAAACTTGAAATCATTTTTTTAAACTCATCGGCAGGTAAAATCGTATTACGGAATGAAATTGAATTTAATTAATCTAATATCTGATACATCTATTCAGAAAATATTTTAAAAAAATCATTGAAGATACACAAGTGTAGAGAATCCTAAAATTCTATCACATCAGAAGTGAATGAAAATTAATTTTCAGGATTACTTAATTTCACTATTTATATATTATTATAAAATAGGCTTAAAATTTTTTTTAATTATTTAAAAATAGAAAATTTTGCAGCAATGAAACTTGTATTATCGAATAGATATATTTTTTAAATTTTAAGATGATGTAAAAAGCATCTTTGTGCTATCAAAATTTTGTTAAGTTATCACAGAAAGACCTCAAAAATTGGCTAATTTTCAATTAATATTTTTTTAAAAAAATCTCACCAAAATCCCTTTACCACCTTTCAAAGTATTTCTGTACCATATTTGATATATCTTTGATATCTAGACAGTTTGGCTTACTGAATGCCTGCATACACATTCATTTTTCCTTCATTTGTAATAGTAATTGATATTATCATCATGTTAAATAGACATACTATACTTTGATATATTTTCTCTGTGTCTATTGAATAGTAATATTCGAGAAAATAGCAAAAGGTGTAATGATATAAGACTTCTATAGCATAAATTGTTTTAAAATTATACTCTTTACTATTATGTTTAAGAAAAGCTTTTTTGTAAAGCTTTATTATAAGTATGAAATTGTAATAAATAAGTTATTACGATATAATATATGCTATCTAATGATATACAGAATTGTGTAGCATGGTATATAAGTTCATTCTTTTATAAACCAGAATGAATGAATGAATCAGACAAAAAAGCGAAGTATAAATTAATATAAGGACAATCAATAAAAGGTATTTCAGATATCTGATTTTAATATGTATTAAAATTAGTATCCAAGAAACGAAAACCATCTAAAATTGAGAAGACCCATAAAAAATCATTTGACAACAAAATTAGCAATCTTACTTTTCTCAAATAATTATGTTGATCATTTCTTAGAAGTGAATTCATGCATTTCTTAGTCTTGGTAATTAATTTAACGATATCATTAAATTTTTGAGTGTTCTACAAGAACATTAAGATGCCTTAAAATATTATAGAGGATATGGTACTATTCGGTATACTGTTCTTGAAAACGATGATATTTTTTTCAGATCTATTGTCTATAGCTGTTTAAATGGCTTAAAAATAAGGTAATAAGAATCATCAAGGATGCACAAATTCTATGAGAGAATTCAATAAAATAGATAATTACATCATTCAAACATCAATGGTAAATGGAGTTGGCTGAGTCATAGTCCTCTGAAATCTAAACGAGACATTAAGGAAAAGGGCAGTGGACGGATACATGGTCGGCGATTGAAATAAGCCATAATATTTTTTTTACGCTTAAAGAAAAAGTCCCCAGCAGAAATTCATTGCCAGCAAATGGAAACTTACGGAGCTTGAGTAATTTTAGGAAAGCAGTTGTGGTTTTGGTAAAAGGATTTGAATTAGGCACAACAGTATGCAAAACGAGCTGGGAAGAGAGTAGCAAGTGTGTACAGCAGAGATAAAAGAAGAAAAGATAAAAGAAGAACTATATTGAAGATTGTGAAGGTGATTGCACATGAACTCAACATCTCCATTGGTAGACAGAAAAACTGTTCTATACACAAAATTGGCTCACCGGAAAGCATGTTCTTGCTGTGTATTGTGGAACTCTTAGACGACCTTTAAACCAGTTGGATACAACGGAACTCTCAGACGACCTTGATGCCAGTTGGATACAACAGAACTCTCAGACGATTTTGATACCAGTTGGGTATAGCGGAACTCTCGAACGATCTGGATACCAGTTGGGTACAACGGAACTCTCGGACGATCTGGATACCAGTTGGGTACAACGGAACTCTCGGACGATCTGGATACCAGTTGGGTACAGCGGAACTCTCGGACGATCTGGATACCAGTTGGGTACAGCGGAACTCTCGGACGATCTGGATACCAGTTGGGTACAGCGGAACTCTCGGACGATCTGGATACCAGTTGGGTACAGCGGAACTCTCGGACGATCTAGATACCAGTTGGGTACAGCGGAACTCTCGGACGATCTGGATACCAGTTGGGTACAGCGGAACTCTCGGACGATCTGGATACCAGTTGGGTACAGCGGAACTCTCGGACGATCTGGATACCAGTTGGGTACAGCGGAACTCTCGGACGATCTGGATACCAGTTGGGTACAACGGAACTCTCGGACGATCTGGATACCAGTTGGGTACAACGGAACTCTCGGACGATCTGGATACCAGTTGGGTACAACGGAACTCTCGGACGATCTGGATACCAGTTGGGTACAACGGAACTCTCGGACGATCTGGATACCAGTTGGGTACAACGGAACTCTCAGACGACCTGGATACCAGTTGGCCACAACAGTACTCTCAGATGACAATAATGCCACGCGAATGGCATTGTCTCATCAGCATTTTATGCCATATCAGGAAGGAAGAATACAGGAAGGTGTTCTATTCCATCTGATAACTGGAGTTGAAGATAGCCTTTCATAATCAATGCCATGTTCAAGAAATTTCCATTTATTGGCGCAGTTCCTTGGATCCTGTTTTCTTCCATTCTAATTTAGATAGATTAGTTTACTGATGACACAAATGTTTCAATAGCCATAGTGATATGATGGGAAAATAATATACATCAATTCCTTTCTACTTTTATCTATCCGTTTGAATTTTTGAATAAATTTTCTCTCTCAGGGAACTTATTATCTTACTTTTTGAACGTCTCTCGTAATTTGACATTATCACCTAAACTATAAAGAATTTTGAACACAATACTGCACATTTCGCAATCAATAATCGACTTTGTATTCATTTCAGATTTTAGCTATTTCAGATAAAGGAAGGAGTCTGTAATCAAATTAAATTTTGAATAACTGAAACTTCTTTCAAGGTAAATTTTTAAAGGAAGTTGAAATTTAAAGAAAGAATGAAGAAAAAGTATAAAATATATCCAATTAGAAAATTCCATTATCATATTCGATCATTCGAAACAGAAATATATTTAAAAGTATCAGATTGTGACTTTAGAATTTTCGATTCATCGATTTTGCAGGCCAAGGAATTTTGATGGAAACATATAAAAAACATTAATCTGATTAAATCCCTACTTCTACTCTTTTGAAACGGGATTTTTCGATTTTTGTCAGAAGAAAACTTTTAAAGAGTATCATTTGATTTTGTAATTTCAGTGACCCGGTCTGCTTGGCTCAGAGATGTCTGTGATTTTTTTTTTTATTTCCCATAAAATATTTGACCGAACGTATATCTGTGATTTTTAAAACGTTTTAATGAGTTTTAAACAGTAAACTAGTCACTTAGGAGAGATAGAAACAACTTTTTCTGAAAGATTGCTTAACAGATTTGGATAGTTCCATCTGCAAATTTATCTCTTATTTCAGTTTTTATAGATATAGTGGCTTTTCCTACAAAAATATCTCAAGATGATGATGGTACGACAGGATTTATCAAATTTGAATAAAATGTAACTCATTTCTATTTTATATAGCAAATAATCACTGCTGATGTAAATAAAAGAATGACTAATTACTTATTTAGGTTAATCTGTTTTGAATTGATCCTATATATAGAAATGTTATATGACTATGTTTTCAGGTAGCTAAAGAATTCTTCTTCTATATCTATACTTATAATAAAGCTCAATGTGTGTGTGTGTGTTGGCGCTCTACAGGCCAGGTCATTTGACATACAGCTACCAAATTTGGTACATGTATACCTTAGAGGTCGGGAATGTGCACCTGGGGTCCCTTTTTTCGAATTTTTAATTAGAATTTTAATTATTAATTAAAAACTAACTTTCCCGCCAAAAAAATCTTCCATTTTCCCCACCGCCAACTTTTCCGCCAAAAATATCTTCCATTTTCTCCACCGCCAAATGAGAAAGGCTTCAATTTTTTTTTCTCCCAACAGTAATGAGGCTAGGGTTAAAATTTTTCGGAGGATTATTTCAATCGATTCTGTTTATTTTCTTAATGTTTGATGCATTTAAAATTAAACATTGTTAATGAATCGATCTTTCAGATTCATTCTGAAGTACTTTTGAATTAAAATAAAACAGAATAAAAGAAATTAAAAATTTGTAATCCGCATAGCGTTACCCCAACTGGCGTAGAAAAAATCACGTATTTGCGTTACGTAACTGGGGAAGAAAATTCACGCATGCGCATTCTGTTCTGATTGTTGCCATGACAACCGTTATCAACGGATGATTTAAATTATTTTTGAGTTAGTCGCATGCTTTTGTAAGTAAATTGTATTTATGTTAGTTATATATTTTTTGTATATGCTTATAGTTTTAAGTACTTCGTTTTTTAAGTAGTTTTTTTAAAACCTGTTTTCAACCGTTTATTTTAAACGATTCGTTTTATTTTCTTAGTGTTTGATGCATTTAAATTTAAACATTGTTAATGAATCGATCTGCTCATAATGAATCTAAGAAAATTTTGTTGACAAACTCTTGAGATATTATATAAATTAAAAAAGATATTCTTTAGTGCCCACAAAGTTTAAACGCTGAGTGACTCTATTTTCAGTAATCAGATTATAAAAAAAATGCTTTGTTTCAGGAAAAAATATTATTATATTAATTGAAGATTAATTCTTTCCACTTTAATTTAAAGCATAAATTCTACGGGTGCTAACAGAAAATGAGAGATACATATTACGTTATGACTGAAGGCCTTTATAATATTATGAATGAATTATATGACAATCAAAATTTGAAGTTTTAAAATATTTTGATGAAGAAGCTATTAAAGTAGGAATTGCATAAAATATTTAATTATTAAAATTTTAACGAACATTAAGTTTGGCGAACCGGCTGGTCGCCAAAGGCGGCTAGTTTATAAATAAATGTAAGAATTAAGCTTCCATTTTTATTCATGTCTATAATTCATGTGTTCAAAAGAATTTCCAACTTCAAATTGAAAATATTTGCGAAAAATATTTTTTAAAAATTTTTTTTGATATTAAAAGTATTTTTATAGTCTATCCATAACGATTTAGTCTGTTTTAGCAGATAATAAAACTATTTTTAGATGTCTGCCAGGGTGGCTTTTTTTTAATTTCACGAATTTTTTTTCGGTATTTATTCCATATAACTTATTAGTTTAGATAAGAGAATAATTTTTTTAATGTATGCCAGTACAGAGTTAACCTTCCACACAACCTGCATGCTTATAATCTTTAATTTCATACACAATCCATGAAGTACTGTGATTTTATTACCAGAGAGCGATCTAAATTTTTGGTATCAATGGAAATCCACATTTAGTTTGAACTTAACTTCGATCAGTTTCACAATCTTCTTATCTTTAATCTTCCTGCATGGTTCATTAGGGATTTTGAAATTTCATAGATTTACTGTAAACTGATTGCATAGATAAGAGATGCATTTCTGAAAACCGTGATCCACACAAAGGTTACCACCCATAAAATTCAATTTATTTAGTTCCTGCGGTGTTAATTAAAACCCTCGAGGCTTCAAAGAATCGATTTAATTTTCTAATATAACTAAATGGAATCTGTTTATGATTCTCGTTCTCTGTAGTGATTATCTAACAAAAGGTTATTTATTCTAGTCTGTAATTTCTCTTTATATGTTTAAATTTGAATTTCTAAGCATTTGTAAATGGAAATATTATTGCCACTTTAAAAGAATTACTTTTCTTCCAAAAGAGTTTATTTAAATTCAACAATAATTTTTCCCAGTATTCCTATCAAAGGAGATTATTTGATAGTTTATCTAAATTAAACTTATGCTGATTTTAAGCGCAAAAATATTTAATAGACATCAAAATTACCTTCCATAAATTGTCAGAATTATCAGATTTTATAAATTATCAATAATTGATAATTATTTATACAACTTATTAACTGTTAACAAGTCAAAAAATAACTACTTCAAGAATAAATGCAAAAAAAAAATTGAATGGAGTTTTTTTTTAGATCTTAACTTATCTGTTGATAAATCTTCTGAATCTCTATAACACAAGTAAAGAGAAATTTCTAATAACTAGATTGTTCATTACTATTTTTTCGTTAGCTTTGCAGAATTAGGTAATATTTTTTCGTTTGGTTTAATAATAAGCATAATCTATTCTATATTGTGTAAATTAATAACCTAATTTACATAATATGTATTACATTTTGGTTTATCTTTTCTCCTGTAAATTTTATAGATCAAAGCTTCAAAATCGTCTGTTTTTTATTATTTCTAATAAGAATGTATTTATGAAACGTCAAAAAAAATCATAATTACTTATTATTTGAAGAATAAATGCGCAAAAAAAGTTTTAATGGAATTTTTTGAATCTGAATTTTTCTGTCAATACATCGTCTGAATAAGGAGTAATTGTTGAAAAATAGATTTTTCATTTTTATCTACAAATTAGAAACACTTTATGTACAATTTTTCGTTTTGCTTTATTATAAACATAATTTATTACGTGTTATTTAAAATAAAAACCTTATTTTACATAATACGTATTACATTTTGGCATTTTTTTTTAATCTGTAAATTTTATAGGTCAAATCTTCAAAATCATGAGCTTTCTAATATTTCTGTTAAGAATGTATTTTAATTTAGGCTCATTTTTTGTGAAATAATGTACAGAACTAAACAAAATTTAATAAATAATTTTCTTATTTGAAATTATGTGAATTAACCTTCAAATCAGAATGAAATTTTATTAATTAAAACAATTTTCTGGTACATCAAACAGGATAAAACAGGACCGATCAATTTCTCTGAATTTCTCAAAAAATGGATTTTTTTTTATAGAATAACATCCTAAGCATCTGTTAGAAAATATTTGCTTTGGCAGTGTTTGTTTAGGTAATTCATGATCTGATTGAAAGAAAATTTATTTTTCTCATAAATGGAGTATAAAACTTTTTTGTCGAATTTCTATTTTACGTTATTTATTATTTTTATTCTTTTCTTCCTCGCTTAAAAAAAAAAAGTTGGAATCATCTCACATTTCGACGCTTAGAAATTCGAAAAATATTTTCAACAGTCGAACACTCTGTTTGTGAACATACTCAAAAATGGAAGAAATTCATAAATGGTATTTGATACGTCATCTTGAAATTAAAATTGTATATTTGAATCAAATATTTGATCCATTCCATCAAGAAGTACAAAATTCATAGTCATTTCCCTTCACAGTACTATGAAGTTAAATAAAAAAAAGTATATGGAAATTTGGAGTGAGTCTATTTATTTTAATATAATTTCTAAACATGTCTATCGAAATTTTTGAAAGAAATGTTTGATATTTATTTTAAAATCTTCTTTCGCTGAATTTTTTTTTTTGGTCTAAATGCTATTACTTTTTTAATAGCGTGTGCTCGGAAGAAATTTTTTTTTATGGCAAAAAAAAAAATAACAAGAGTTTGGCTTCTTATATAGATTTTTCAATCTAGTAATATAAATTTCCAACAGTTTTTTTTAAACTTTATCATAACTAATCAGATCATTTGATTCTGTGAAAACTTATTGCAGATTGCTTGATTTTGGTTGAACGGTTCAGCGCAGATGGAAAATTTCAATCCGAAGTTCTTTCTCTCCTTTCTGAGGCATATCTTAAAGCAAAGATTCAAATTGCAGGCAAATATTCACATTTATGTGTAATTTGCAAACGAAATGATAGTGTACAACTTTCTAACACGAAACTACAGGGTGTTCCACAAGGTATGCAACGTCTAATTTCTACAGATTCGGATAGAACAAGTCAAGACAAATATTTTGATGTATAACATATGGCGTCTCTCAATATAGCGTCATAATGTAATGTGTCATGAAAAATTCAAGAAATGAGAACAAAATTAAGTGAAAATAAATATTTATGGAGAACTTTCAGTACAATAGATTTTCGACGTCTGGCATTCGAACAAATAAAACGGCTAAGTTTAGAATCGAAGTTCTCAATTGTTTTCTGCAAAACATCTGTTCCAATTTCCTTGACCTCGGTTTCAGTTGCTGCTCTCAAGTCATTTAATGTTAAAGGCTGTATAAGATACACTGTGTCTTTCAAACGTCCCCATAAAAAAAGTCGCGCAGATTACGATCCGAGGTGGAAGGTGACCATTTTCTACCTTATTTGTTTCGTAATGGAATCTAACTCGATCAGTCTATCTTGAAAATGTTCAGCTAAGAGATCGAAGTGTGGGGAGGTCTAGCACTGTCTTACGTAAACCAATAATCACTTACCTTGTCTATGCCATGTAAGAATCTGATGTAACTGTCATACAAAAACTTTTACGTAAACATTACATAACTTACTTTTCTTTTAGGTTCTGTTCTTGCGCGTATCTTTTCGCTAGCACATTTTCTAACATAGAGCTGGTTTCCTTAAATCTTTTGTACCTTCTTTTGATCGTCTTACAGTTTATGTGTGGTAATAGCCGAATTTTTTCACTGCACTGCAATATGATTTCAATTCAAGATGTCAGCATTATGAAAACACCTTCAATTGAATATTTACTTATTTCGGAATCGCAACGAATACGCACATTACACAGAAAATTTTTAGCGAATAACACGCAACTCATTCTTATCAAACCTTATATGCCTCATTCTCATTTTCTAGCCTTATATGCCGCTGCAGGAATATGCATATTCACTTGCAGACACGCTATTCCTTTCATTGGTTGCCACGAATTTGCAAACTCACCAAGGGAAGCTTCCATGTTAACCAATCATCTTATGCAAAATAACTTGGAATACAAACTGACGTATTCATAATTAACGTTTTTCGTGCGATTAGACGATGACGCTATATTCGGGGACCCCACATGTTGTATACCAAAGTACTCATCTTAACGTGTTCCATCCGAATCTATAAAAATTAGATGCTGCATATCTTGTGTGACACCCTGTACTTCCTATATATATATATCTTTTCAATTTCGATAATGTAGTTACTAATCTAAGTTTAGCTCAGTTTTCAACATGTGTAGGAAATGAACTTAGAAGATAGGTAAAATATATTTTTTGTTGTTGTTTTAAACGGAATAAATTGATCAATAATGTATTTATAAACTATATTCCAATTTTCCACAGCGCCTCTTGCACGTACCTACTTCCTTTTGAATTTTTACCTTCTAACATTGTCCTCTCCAAAGCAGTGGACTAGCAATATCATCTCCAAATGAAATGGAATGATGAAATTTGAGAAGGGTTAAATATTCAATGATTACCTCCGCCAGTGAATTTGTTTGATTTAAGAATGCTCGTTCGTGTTTTTGTGTGGAATAATTTTGAAGTATCTACTTGAAATGTACCAAACCGCGCACATGGCAATTTCTTGACAATTTTGAACATCAAAAGGAGATCCTTTGTCTCGTAGATAAGATTCTGTCCGAAATGAATCGTGACTATTGATATTAAAGTAGCAATGTTTAATACTTATGCATTCTCAATTATCCCTATGTTTTCAGAAGAAAATATTACAGCTTGCTTCATATTTATTCCAGAAAATTAAATCTTTATTTGAAACAAAATTTTGTTATGAATTTCGCAATCAATATATTTATAATAATTAAGAACACAGACAAACTTTTCCCACAATTCCAATTACTTGTTTGACTTACTCAAATTTATTTTTATATGACAACTCTTGACTTCTAAATATGTCATCAATAATCATTTATCCTCTACAGTTTCGCATTTTCTAGAGACACAGCGAAAGAAAAGTTTGTGACCACCTTTAGCCTCAACAACTGAACCGATTTCGCAAATTATATTCGCCATTTTCCACAACTAACCAATCAGGATGCCCCTTGCTTACTATGCAAAATAGTGCTTTCATTTCTGTGAGTTAATATAATTCATCGGAGATGTCTATTAGTATTAATGTTACTAATATCCTGGGGGTGCCACTGGTCGTCAGATCTGATTGGATGAAAGATAATTTTGAAGATATAACGAAAATCAGGCTTGGCCAAAGAACAATAAATTTTTCAGAAAGAAGGAGAAAAATTTATCTTGACCCAAATCATCCTTATTTACTAGATATTAACCAAATAGATAGTTTTTTAATTGATTAAAATCTCAAAGTGATGAAATTTCAAAAAACCGTGAGAAAATGTTTTTCTGGTCAAAGTGTTTTCTTTTGTAATATTTTCCTTTAGTAATATTTTCTTAGATAACTTATTTTTGGATGACGAAGAAAGCAGGAAAAATGTTTAAACTGAATAAAAATTACTTTTTCCACGCATACAAAAACAAAGTGTGTTTATTTTGCTTTCTTAAATCACTTTATTTTGTTTTCCAATGACTAAGTTTATTAGATTACAAACTATATACATAGTTTTTTTTAATATTTTAAATTCTGATTTTAAATTAATTTATATTTTGATTTAATTAATATTATTTGACTTGTATATTGAAAGAAAACATAAAAAGAACGAGGAAGATATAAAATTTGGAAAATATTCATTTTGTTATCCAAATGCATTTACACTATCTTATATAGAAAAGACTAAATTTTATATGTATCTTCAGAAAAAAGAATCGAGCACCAAAATAGTGGCTCTTAGTTTGAGAACGATTTCATCTCTTTATTTTTATTGATTTGCGTGCTGGACTACACGCAATGTAAAGACATCTATCCCCCCCACACACACACACAAACACAGAGAAAGAAAAACTCCGAAAATTTTGCTTTGAGCGTTCACTCATTATAAACAAGACATCGAGACTCAGTCATACTCCCAGGTAACTATTACAATGTCTAGACATAAAGCAATGAATTCGTTTGAGTAAACAACGCAAACGATTTATCGATACTGATATGGGCGGTGACTTTTCGCCAGGGGCTTATGGTTTATTCTTGAGAAAGTGATATTTGCAATAATAGCTCTTCTTCGCTATTAATGTAGTTTATCGGGACTTTTGTATTGCATATTTAGATTGGCAGGTCCTCCTGGGTCATATATCGTTCAAGCATCTTTTTGAGCAAGCAATCTACTGAACTTCATAGTTGTTCCAAAGAAATAGTAAATGAAAAAATCTATAATGTATAAGTTTTCGTGATGTTTGCGGTTGCTGTGAAGCATGATTATTTCTAAATAATAGAATAGTAGTTATAAAATCAGAAGAATTGAAAGTATTCATATTAAACTATTTGTTTGTTTCGGAAAATAAATACGGGATAAAAAAATTTTAGAATGAAAACAATTATAAATCGCTGATTATTGGGCAAGTTGCTTATACTGTAATAAATTCAATGAGCAATAAAAATACTAAATTAAGCATTGTGAAATGATTTTTTAAATGGCTATGAATAAATATAAGAATTTTGACTGTTTATTCTTATTTCGATTGTTATACAAGAATTTTGATTTTTATTGCACTGCAATTTTCAATTTAATAACAATTTATTTCTTCTTTTTGATTTTTTTCTTACATATGTAGCGTTAGCATCTAAATTATTAGAATTCGAGTTTTAATTTTAGTAATATTGTTTGATTTATTCAAATTTTGAATTTGAAATTATCTTAAAACTGTTTTAAAATAGAATATAGGTTGCTGATGTGTTGTGACTTATGGCACTTTACAAACCCGCTGACAGTTATCTGTCAGCGATTTAAGCCGAGTCAGCATCTCTTGTTTTTTCAATAACGCCAATTAGAAATAAGAGCACGACTTAGCTACTTACGCGTCACAACCCTTTTTACGGGGCAGACTTCACTCATGCATTTCATTCACTCATCCAATTAGAAATAAGAGCACGACTTAGCTACTTACGCGTCACAACCCTTTTTACGGGGCAGACTTCACTCATGCATTTCATTCACTCATCCACATATCGTAATTTAGACCTGAATCAGAGAACGATCGCCTCTGAACCAGTACCTCCATAGTGGTATTGATCTAGACATGGGTGACTTTTTGACCACGAAATATTTATACGTGCTCCATCCACCGCACACACGGAGAGTCTTCGTCCGGCGGGGTTTGAACTCACAATCTAAGGTATGCGAATACAACCAGGCTATCCCGGCCCCTTTTTTTAATATAGTAATATATATTATAATAGTTAATAATATAGGTAATAATCTGAAATAATTATACATGAAATTGACTCTAATTCTCAAATCTCTAATTCTCAATTCTGAAATCTTTGATTTAAAGATTTTTGCCTTAATTTAGTATTTTTTAAATTTATTTATATTGTTCAAAATTTGTCTTTCTAAACTTTATATATTGAATTTCAAATATTTTTTGGGACATAACATAAAATTATTTTCCATAAATAATGAATGCCTGCTATTTTTGTATTTTGAAAACAAATAACATCTTATCGGCATAAAATTTGCTATGCGATTTTTTTAAGCAAATAACGCAACTTATTAAAAAATATTACTTAACTTTTATAAAATTACTTAAAACATCATTATGGTTGTGGCAAACCAGTCTTAACTAGACGCTATGAACTACCTATAAACGCTTGGATTGAGGCCATTAGAAAATTTAAAATACTACTAAACTGCTATTAAATTACACCAATATTATTTAATTTTATCATTTTGATGATGTACTATAAATTACATCGTCGTCTTATAAACAAGGGTGTATTATGTATAGACATTTTTGAACTGTGACCTGCCAACTTTTTCACTGTTTAATCACGAGTTTGTTTGATTTAACACGTTACTTCTAAAAGTATCCGCAATTCAATAATATCCTTTTATAGCTTTCAGTATTCAGGAGAAACGCAATAGAGACAAAAACGGCATGCATTTCTACAATTGCTAATCCGCCAATGTGCACTCATATCAAAGCCCATTCGTTAATTCTACAACCTGTAAAGGGAAGAAAATGCTGTAGAAGATAAACAACGCCTGTTTCTGCCACTATGCGCGCAATAAGAAGATAAAAGCTTTCTTGACGTCTCAGTTTGTGACGGGGGAAAAGTACTGTCTCGTTCCAAGCCAACTGGAAATTGTAAATTTAATTTTAAAAATATCCAAAGCTTCACCACTCAACAAAAGACTAATAAATGTGGTTTTTATAAATGATTATTTATCGTATTCCCGCCGTCTATTTTGACCATATATTTCATCTGAATATGAGTTTCAAAACTTTTTTTGAACCTTCATAGCAGCATAGTAGGATTAATATTTGGCATAACGTTAATATTGATCCATTTACTGAAATATGGCCCATCTTCATTGAAAGTACGTTTCTCCAAGCTATGATGAGCTTTCAGGAACAGTATGAAAGTGTTCATTGAAAGTTGAAACCGTAATAAGGGTTAGCTAAATCAAAACCTTAACAACACAAAATAAAAATAACAAAATTAAGTGAAAAATATTATATAGATTTTTTTATGTTTTTCTTTGTGATTATAATATGATGAACTACAGATGATAAAAATCGACATAAGTAATAGGAAAGTCATATCACTGACTCTCTGATCCACCCGAAGGCACACAGAAAATAAATACTGAATGACCAGACCGCCGCAACAGCAACAATGGAGGGAACTATGGTTGAGTCCTAAAGGCCATCACCGGCCACGGTACAACCTTTCCCTAAGGAAGTACGTTCCATCATCGATGGGAGGAGCTAGACCCCTACCTATTTATGTACCCTTCCAGGGTGGCGAAATCCAACCACCATGTCAGATGCATCTCATCTTCATTTCGAGATGCCTCCGGGGTGTTTAAGTGATAGGAAAAAAAAAGATCTAAGGGGGGGGGAAGAGAGAAGGAAACTAAAGCGTTTCCCGTAAACGATACTATTAGAATTTAGTATATATGAAAACAATGTGGTTATTTGCCGATTTGAGGGGAGTGTCGCAGAGTGCTTGAACTCACAGTCCTTAACCTTCGGGCATAATAGGTGGATAGAGTAATGGCATGGCAATGAGATTACTTAGTAAGTGGACGTGCATGAAGATGTCGGATTAACTTATTACGTAATAATTAATTAATTAATCAGAGGAAAAAGTTTTTTAAATAAGGAAAAAAATTAACATGAAAGAATTTCGGAAAAATCGGTTCCGTGGCAAGTCGGGGTAAAGCTACGGGGATGTCCTAGTCATATAGGAGATGACGGGGTCGTTTAGCATTTTTTGGAAGTGAAGGGTTGCAATCTTCAATTTTTTTTTTTAGTTGCGATTTATCGCTGTTGTCGATTTTTTCAAAAAAATGTGTTGAAAGTCTTTTTTTGTGTCTGATGACAGGGCGCGGTATGATGCTGATGTGCCAAACCGTCACGTTTTGTAGTCTTTCGAATGATATTGTAATTTATATGGTTATTGAATTCATAACTAGATTCCCTGCCAAATCATCAATAAAATAATACTTCTTCCATCACTATTCTGCTACTTCTACCTCATATAACTAAAAACATATAATTAAAAATCAGAAAATACAAGTAATTTGATCACTATTGTATTGAATTATAAAGTAGTGTTCTAATAATGATCCCACAAATTAAAAAAAAAAATTATTGAATTGGAATATCATAAGCAGGAATTCTAGTTTTAATTCTTAAAATTTTCATAAAAATGGAACTAAATGTTTTTAAAAAAATTAAATTAATAAAAAGTTCAGCAGATTATATTAACAGGATACAGTAGATATTTTAGATTGACAACTTTTGTATCTCTTTAATAATGCACTAGTTTTATCTGTAATCATTAAAAATGATTGCAAATAGATCACCAAAAACATTAAATATAAACAAATTTCTATATTAAGATTAATTTTTTTAAGATTCAAAGACATAAAAATTGAAATGAATGAACGTCCTACAAAATTGCTGCACAAAAAGTAATTTTACAGTTTTAAAATTTTAAAAATTGTCTTTTAAATGTTACCAATTTAATAATGGTATCGTTTAAATGATACCATTTTCTTGACTCTAGTCAATTATTTATTTATTTGTTTCCTATTTTCCAGCAATAGACTATTATTACCTTGAAATTTAAACCGTTTTCATTGCTCATTCAAGTTTTAATCATGCGATTTTCTTCCGTTGTTGAAAGTTGAAGAAGAAGGATTCTATTATATATCAGTGTAGTTTAAGAGACGAATAAAAAAAAATGAAGTTACAATACCGTGAAAATTAGCTGATAGATGAACCGGTCATTTACCTTTTTAATAATCCTATGATGTCATAACGCAGGTCTCCATTAAAAAAGTTTAATGACATAATAAACAGCACTTAAGTAAGACAATCAAATAATACATTTTTCGTCCTGGCAGTTTAGAGGAGTTATGAACATGAAATTATATTTAAACACTTTAACTGAACTAGAGCTAATTTTTGCAACAAACGAACTGTAGCAAGATGTGATTAGTTTATAATATAGATAAAAGATTTGCATCTTAAGAGAAATATATATATATATATATATATATATATATATATATATGTAATGATATTTTAAACTTTAATTTCAACTTAATTAATTTCCAAAGTTTTATCTTAATCTAGCCCATAATAAGTTCATTCTCTTATTTCGTGATCCAATTCCACTGTCTCTACTTAATTAATTCAAAATAAGCTTTATAAAACTGCTGAATTGGCTAAACGCCGAAACTTTCACACGCTCGGCGTGAAGGGGTAAAAAATGTCCAGTAAGCACATTCTTTTTTTAAAAGATCCCTGTGTTTCCCTTACATGTGATTGACATGCGTCAGAAATCCCTATCAGAATCTTAATATATTAGCACTGTGGAGAAATATTTTTCCTATCAAAATCTAAGGTTATATAAGGCGAGGGATAATATATTACGGCCCTTTTTCCCCACTTCCGCTTTTGGCCGCGCTGTGTCGGACGCACAATGTCCGCGTCTTTGCTTGTAAATAATTATGCTTTTCCGTTGGATTAAAAAGAATTTAAAAATGTAAAAAGTCTCTTCACTGTCTTCAAACTGCATTCTGTTTCACATAAAATAATGTTACATATATATATATATAAGGAACAAAACCGAATTGTTTGAAAATAGGACTTAACTCAACAATTTGTCAGTGAGTCACAAAATAAAGAAACGATATACAAAGTGAAATAGATTTACCATCGCATGGAAACTTCGAAACTTGCTTTAACTCTACCGGCGCCATAACAATCGATGAGTCAGAAAACTCATTCATAAAGCCAATACATCATTCTCGCTAAAGATAGATGATTTGTTGTCCGTTTTTCCGTCATACTGACGTCGAGGGTCATCAATTCCATAGTGCGTGCAAATCACAAAAGTTGTAGTCTTGGCGATATTGCATGAGTTTTGAGAAGTCATAATCTTCGAGGTTACAGCACTTAAGAGATTTTTTATGTATTTACATAAGTCAAAATTAGATATGCCGATAAACTGTATTCTATGTCAGAATTTCGTTAAATATTTCATTGATATCTTCAAATTTGGTTAAAAACAAATTTTATCCATCTAGCTCAAAGCATTTTTGATTTATCGCGTTTGTTGTCATAATAGAAAAAAATTTGTTTTTAAGTCCCTGGAAGGTACGAAACTTGGAAATCTGGAGTTGCAAGATAATTGCAAATCTGACAATACAGGGTGTTACAAAATCTTTCCCTCATTATAAAAAAATATTGGGAAAAAAAGCAATTAGTATATTGCATATAGTAAAACTGTTCATAAGAGTTTTAATAAAACCACTTAGATTAATAAATTTCAATCTGAGCACCCTTGGTAGCTCGAAGAATCTCTAAGCAGTATTCAAATTACAGCCAAATATTGCCAAAATTGTGCCTGCGTTAATCGACACATCTGCAATCCAAACTTTGAATGTATCAGTATCTTCAATTGATGTTGCAAACCTTCTTCTTCTGTAACCCACAAACTATTAATGAAGAGTATAACATTAAATAGACAGATTTGCAACTTTGGACACAAGGAACACATTAAAGTTTTTACTTCTTTTACACCATTTTGATGACAATCGAATGTAAAATCACAATTTTTGAGTTAGTTTATCTGCTGAGAACAGGATATTTGCAAAGACAAAATATGCACATTTTACAACACTTTCAAATATTTTCAATATTTCTTTGTAGCAAATTTTTGTTATGACTGAAAAATTTGTGACCATCCTGTTTTTTTCTTTTTGCATGCTTCTTATACGAAAAAGTAAGCAAATAACTTACCAAGAAATAGAAATTGTATAAATAAACTAGCGGGAGTAATTTCAAAGAAACTTTATCGTATACTCTGTAATAAAGTTGTCATCCCAGAAAATGCCTTCTGAGGAATAGGTATAATATTGATACGAAATATTAGTCTGGCGTGCATTTAGTATTTTTACTAAATCTATTGTATGATCCTTGGCGAATTTTTCGGCGATTTATCCCTGGCATGGGGTTAATACTATCCAAAAATCGAATCCGCGTATTAGAGATGTTTTCCTCAGTGGATTGTAACAAAAATTGGACATAAAATTGCACTTGTAGTGACAAATTTCATAAATTTAAGTCATTACGTTTTTGAGTTACCACCTTTATATGTTTCTGAAAGAACAGACTGACATATGCTCAACCCGTTAATGGGTTTGCTTAAAATTTGATAGGTGTTAAGCATGTGCACCGAATTTTATCTATCTAGATCTCTTAGTTTTGTTAATATATTCAATCAGCTGGACAGACAGACTTCCTCAGTACTAAACTGGTGCATAATTTTATAAAAATCTTCACATTCGTTACAAAAACCGTATACCAAATTTCATTCGTCTAGCTCAAAGCGATTTTGAGTTATCTTTGTCGCAGATAGACAGACGGACATTTTCCAAAAAATGTGTTTTTTGAACTCAGGGTAGTCTAAAACTCGTCAGGCAAATTCGTCAAAATCTCAAGTTCGAATTTTTTTTTTTGACAATTTTTACTTCTATACTATGTATAAGAGAAAATAAAAACAATTAATTAAACTTCAATAATTAAGCTAGCAAATAAGCATATTTAAAGTATAAATCTGTAAATCCTTCTTTAAAAGCATAAAGCTGCATCTGTAAAATTTCAATATCGCAAAGAATCTGTCAGTGTTTACTTTGCCATTATAGAGATTTACGGGGAAATTACGCCCCTTTGATTCTTTGGTTAAAGCCCCTTAGTACAACTTCATTAGTTGATTACTTTCATTGGGTGTGCGTCCAGTCGAAAGGTAATTCTTGTGACTATAGTAAAAGTACTTTCTGTACCCAAAGGTTTTCTGAACAGTGAATAGTTAGGAAACGAGGCTGCTGAGTGAAATAATCTGTTGTGAAATATTCCAAATTCCCTTAAGCCCAACTATAATCACACCTATAAACGATATTTAACAGTTTCTTGAAATTTATATTGGATATCAGCCATCTTGTGGTTTATCTTGAGATATAATTTTGGAGTAAACTGTTAACGATGTTTTTGATTGTTAAGTAAAAATGGTAATTGCGGTAAATGTTAAGTTTTTTGTGGGTCGATCATTTGCCCCAAAATACAACAAAATATGAATCATGTTCTCTGACTGATGTTTCCTAACTATTCACCAGTTCTTAGAAAAAGATTCTGAATTATCTCATTTTCTCAATACAAACTTGTTTAAAATGCTACACTTTAAATATTAAAAATCGATTGTGTTGCGAACTGTTCAAGTTTCAAAAAGCTATCTTATTATTTAAATAAGGAAATGATATACCAAGTGTGAATTTTAAAAATTCACAATCTCAAATTTTCATGACAGCTTGTATAGGGTTAATAAAGATGTGGATAGTGATGGGAGAAATTATTTTATAATTTCAGTCCGTTTTTAAAACAGGATATATTAAATTTTTATTTAAATAATTATTCTCAGCTTAGTCATGTGTGTGAAGTTGTGTCCCTTTTGCTTATTAATGCGATTGAAAATAGCCGTGCTTGGTCATGTGATCGATGAGACAAATAAAAGTGTTAATTTTGCATTGTTATCCACTTCTGAATTACGTTAAAAGTTTATTATGTGTCTTAAAATGATTTGCAATGATAAATGTTAAATTCTATAATTAAGTTCGGGTTTATTATGTGACTTAAAATGATTTATAATGATTAATGTTAAATTCTATACTTAATTTTGGTTTATTATGTGACTTAAAATGATTTTACAACGGTAAATATTAAATTCTATTATAAATAGATGATAATTTTTAAACACCTCAGACAAAGAAAATAAAAAAAAGTTTAATATAATAGGAATTAATACACTTTATAAGCATTTGCAGAAAAAATATTAAAATAAACGCAAATTGAAGACGCTTTAATGAGTATGCTAAAATGTTAAAAGCAATACTGATAAAAGTATGCTAACCTTTCTATTAAATATCATTTACAAAATTTTTTCTAATTTAAATATTTTGTTTAAAAGTTTTAAGTAAACTGCCAATTGTTTTTTTTTACTTGTCACTTTTCCATGAAACCTTTATTATTGTAGACACGTCATTTGCATTTCTATTGAAGCATTCTTCTGCTGTGCTTTCCCTGTTTTATTTTATCGATCAAGCAAGCGTCCCTGCAATTTAGAGCAATTTGGTGTCTTTTCGGGAACGCCCGAGACGATTAGAAGGCGGTATTTACTCTGCATTCTAAGCGGTGTATTTGTTAGTTGCTCTGTGATTAAAATAAATTGCGGCCTTTTTCTTTTGTATTTAGCTAGCATTGATTTTCTTCTGTAGCTTTTGCGGAATAAACACAACTTTGATTTTGTTCCTCTATTCTCCTGCTGTTTAAGTACGTACTGTTTTTTTTTTTTTTTTCGTTCTTTTTCTTATTGCAAGCATATAAAGAAGAGCAAAAATGGACAAAAGATTTTTTACAAAAAGAATATAAATTAATAAAATATTTGAATATTTCTTTTTATTAAATAAAAAACATTAGGAAAGCAAACAAGAAGTAAGATGTCTTTTTCTTCTCTACTAATAATAAAGTGTATGTATGTGTGAGATCTCTAGCTCGGAAACAATGACTCATAAAAATGTGGTCCCAAAATTAATGCAATATTTGAATTTGAATTTCGTGCAGTAAAGTACTGGCAACTCTGCTAAAAAAACCATTTGGCAATCTTGCGTAAAAATGGGACATTACACGATAGAACAACGTGCTTTCATTGTTGAAAATTATTTCAAAAATAATGAAAGTCTGGTGGCCACAGTTCGAAAATTTCGTACAAAATATGATCGAAATAGCGATTTAACGTCAGCTATGAAGAGAGTAATTGAAAACTCCAGGCAAACTAGATCAATTGGTGATGCTAAACACATTGATTGTCCATAAAACAAGCCGTTCAAATGCCATATTTATTCAAAATGCTCGTGGGAAAATTTCGACAAAAGAGTGCGTATGTGCCAGCTAAGCCTTGGAGGTCTTTTGCCTGTATGTGTTATTCCATACATAACACTATCTTGTGTACTTAATATTCAATAAAAATATAGCTTAAAAAAATGTGTATTTTTTTTAATTCAAATCTTGCGTTAACACGTTTTTCTATTGTGTAAAACTCCATTTTTACTAATCTTAAACTATCAGCTGTCAAATGCTTTTCTTAATAGAGTTCCCAACCCTTTACTGCACGAATGGTGTGAAATTCAAATCTTATGTTAATTTTGGGACATCCATTTTATAAATATCTGGGCAGAACCTACCGTGTGGGTTTACTACCGTTACTTCCGAAAATATAACAGCACAGAAATGATTTTTACATCATCTTAAAACTCAGATTCGTTCTTTTTATTGATATATCCAGATTTTATTCCGATTTCTGATGTTCTTCACACGAAGATTGAGCTTATTTCAGTATAACGTACGCTTTTGATAAAATTTTTGAAAGCTTACTCTATTTATAATTAAATTTTAACTTCAGAACCAAGAATCACAAAAGAATTTATGTGAGCATATTTGTAAGCATTGTTGCTCTTTCCTGTGAACCAAATGAATATATTGGAGAGGTTCGATAATGATGACGGACCTTTTTTGGGTTTATTAAAGATTTTATTGTTTTTCTGCTTTCGGGAGTTGCTTTGAGCTTTGCCTTTCGGCGTGCTGCTACGTCGATGATGTTACAAAGACTGAGGGTTTTTTACACGTACCGCTAGAGGGCGTTACAAGTGAGAGGCGGGGCAACATGCTTACGTAACATATATAAAGGTATAAATATAAAATTGGAGAAATGCATAGCATAATGAACGAAATCTACCAAACTAAGGCTTCTAAAATAGAATGAGGGTATTTTTTGTTTATTAAAATTTAAAAATATTTTACCAGGAAAGCCATTAAGACAAAGCTACAGAAACATCTGCATATAAAACGGTAACGTACTTGGCTCGAAAATAACTCTTATTACTTATTATCGAATGGCAACAGTGAAATGTAAATTACCCATCGTATTAATTTCAGACTGCTTCATTGAAAATTTTTACAGCTGTATCGACTCCAACGCTTCGTTTAGCTAATTAATGGAATTCAGATTCTTATTAGAAATGTTCTAGAGAGTGTTCACTGTGTATTCCTTGTAAAAAAAAATCCCTTAAATTCGGAGGAAAGAAGATATGAAAGAAATTTAGAAATAGGTTTTGAAAACTTACATTAACGGAAAAATAGTTTAACCGTCGACAGATTGCTAATCCCTATGATTTAATAATGAAAATTGATGCTCATTTCTCCCTATACGATTACTTACAAAAGTTATCTTTATATTATTATCTAAAAATACAAAAAAATATCATTTTAAGGATATAAATTTCATTTCCTTACTATGTTTTCTTTAATTTTATTGACATTATTTAATTTGATACACAATTTATTTGTACAATATTTTTAATTAACAGAATTCAAATTCATCCATAAAAACCAATCATTAATTCCACAGTAGAATTTCCCTTTTGTTTTTATTTCGTAATAGATTATTTTTGAAAAGTATATTGTTTTAGCCGATTCAACCCGGTTCATGTTTCTTAGTCTTATCAAGGAACAAGGTGAATTTTTATATACAGGGTGATCAAGAAATAACAGGAGGTGTTCGGAGTCCTGTAGCGTGTTATGTATCGGATGAAATATAACAAATTTTGGCCACTATACACATTAAAATATGCGGTTTCGATTTGTCGCGAAAAAAAATTAGTATTAAAAAACACAGATAGGGGAAATTCTGGCGCTGCGATCAAAAACTTTATTATGTAATTTGCTTATACGGTACTTTGTGCCATGACATCGAAAATAAAAGGAAGATTTGAGGGAATTTATGTCATTCTGCAAGAATTCGCCAGTCGATTACGTTGCCACTACGTGAACGCGCCTTATTAGCCTTATTATATCGGCGGTTAAAACAGTTACGTAGTGGACCGATAACCATAACGATGACTACTTTGGTTGAAAGATTTGAAACAATAGGAATTTTTGGTGTGCAACCAGGTCGAGGACGTAAAGTTATCAAGCGGAACAAGTTGAAGAAGTTGCAACTGCCGTTATGGATCAAACAATAACTAATGAGCAGGTTGTCAGAAGTATACGTTCAATATCACACAAACAGATATCCCGTTCTCGACGATGCAGAAGATATTGCGTAAGATCCTGAAATTTTATCCGTAAAAGGTAACACCGATTAACTGATGGCACTGATCTGAGGCGGTTCTTTTTCACTTGAAAGGCGTTGTGTATCAAAGACATGTTCCTGACATTCCTGCTTTAAAAGGTCAATTAACGTTACATGTCAGATGAATAAATGCCGATATGCTGCGCGCCACCGTCGAAAACCATGTGTACCGCATGCAATTATTGGAACATCAAGTTGGTGGTCACTTTAAGCCAAATTTGTAAATTGCTATAATAAACGTTTTTCATTAGTATTTGCTGTGTTGTTATTTACTGTTTCCATTGGCAGTTATGTATTCTTTTTCCACATATTATGCTCTTGCAGCGACAGGATTTCCCCTGTCGGCGTTTTTGGTACTAACTGTTTTTTTTTTTTTTTAATAAATCAAAACCGCTTACTTTAATGTCTATGGTGGCCAAATTTTGTTATATTTCGTCCAGTACATAATACACTACATGGCTCAGAACACCACCTCTTATTTCTTGATCACCCTGTATATGCATGTATTCTATAAGAATCATTATAACAGCCTAAAATTTAATAATTTGGGTTAATAAACTAATGATTAAAGGGGTATAGTTTAGTTAAAAGTTTTAATAGCAATTATTCCTGGCAATCCACCTGGCCTTCGAAGAAAGTTAGAATTTGAAAAGTAAGTTTTTATTGCTTCTTATTTATTACTAAATACCTCTAATTCTTGTTTGTGATGTGTGGAAAATTCGTTCGAAACATTGTAATGAATCCACACGCTTTATACCTTTCTCGGAAAATTTTTCGTATTATGCCTGTCGGTTTGTGCATACAAAAAATTAAAAGAAGAGCACGCTAGATGCATGTTTCTGTATGGCTTGATTATTCACAGTGCTTTATTTTCTGCTTTGTGAATATTTCATGATTCAATTTAGAGGAGGAATGTCAGTCTATCATGATAATTAAAGCGAACAGGAAAATGCTACCTTAAATGAGTGACCAAGGAAGGTGACCTTTCTACTATAACATTAAATATTAACAGAAGCATGTGAAAGAAAATTTCTGGCGATCGATAAAAATTATTTTATTTTTATTCTAATTATAGAAAATATCCATATAAGCTGAAACTTGAAATCCAACCAAGTTAAACTATTAAAATTTGTTTGTTATTAGAAAATATGTTTAAAATATTTAGAAAAATTTGTTATAAAGGAAAGGTTTAAAGTTCTAATTAATTTTTATTTCGAAAACTAATTCAAGTTTTGAAAATCCTCCCTGGATGATTATCTAAAGCAACTACATGCTAAATTTGATAACTCTGTTTTCTTATGTAGAGCGTGTTTGAGCATTTTTTTCAATCATGTTGCACTTTACAGAATGTATACTAACCAAGAAACATAGTCATGCTATAAAAAATGTTCATTAACTTTCTATTTCCAAATATACTGGGACATAATTTGAACCACAAATTACCTTGCTTATTATTATGACAAAAAATTTCTCGTAGTGCCAGAATATATATCGGACTAAAAACATTTTCATTTTAAAATGAGTTTATCCTTACTCCCAAATGATGAGTTTACTCCCAAATATTCTGATTTTAAAAGTAGTATCATGTTAAAAATTGTAACGGCATGTGAAGTGCTAGGATAGAACCTGGGACCTTGTGATTCGCAGTTCATTAACATAACCATTATACCAAAACAATTTCTCGGGTACCAGAGCTGTTAACTGGCTTATATGCTATTCACCACAGACTCTCCCTCCAGTGAGTCGGAGGTGAGATGAACGATATGGCTGTTGATTGGTGATAATTTATTAGCTGTTGAATCTAATGCGCCTGTACCCAATTGAGTAGCGCCAAGCGTTGTGGCGAGCGTGTGTGTGTGGGTGAGTGGTTGCTGATGCTGCTGCGCCAAAATCTGGCATATATTTGCTGCGTCAAGTGGGTTTGACGACTTTGGTCGCGGGTAGATGGCGTCACAACAGCTGTACGAAGGTTGAAGATTCATCGTCCGGGTCACCAATTTAGCGGATTGGAATGCGCGAGAATAGAACCTGGGACCTTATGGTTCGCAGTCCAGTAACATGACCATGATACCAAAACAATTGCTCTTGCAGCGTAGTTGTTAACTGACTTACATGCTATTCACCACAAAATAATTGTTCACTATCTTTCTCTTGTCAAATATTCTAGTGTATCACTTAAATCGGAAGATGCTTCATTTTGTGCCAAAAGATTCCTGTTATGCAAGAATATTTGTGCAATCTGAAACATTATCATACAAATAAAAATTGATCATTATTTTTTTTCAATTATTTTAAGGCAAAGAGTAATTAGCATTTAAATTACAAGACAAAGAATTTCGTTTTACGCTAAAAGCCTCCTGTCATACCAGCCTGAAAATATTATTATATTTATAACCAGCTAGAGTGGTCCCCCGAAAGCTTTCTCGTATATTCTTTAATAGAAGTATTATACCAGAGAACGCCTTGCATGGATATGGCGTACAATAGTTACGAAATATTAACCTTTGGCGGGAATCTGTATTTTTACTGAATCTATCTTGTCAACTTTGGCGACTTATTTGGCGATAATGCCCTGGCATGCGGTTAATAACCGAAAATCAAATATACATTTTTGATGCGTTTTTCCCAATCTATAGAAACAAAAATTTGTTCAAAAACAACACTTGTAATCACAAAACCTCATACCAAATTTGATAAATTTAACTCATTGTGTTTTTGAGTTACTGCGTTTATATGCTTCTAAAAGTACAGACCGACCGACAGTAAATACTTTGTTGATTTTGCGTGCAGACAAATTTTGGTGGGTATCTACATTGTAAATGTTAAATCTGTGTACTGAATCTTATCTTTCTGGCTCTCTTCGTTTTGTATTTATCGTGTTAACTTATATTCGAATATTCCGACAGACGGACTTCCTTTGAATGTATTTTGCTCAAATTTTGATAGAAATCTACAAGTTTGGTTTAAAGACCATATACCAAATTTCATCCTTATCTTAAAGCATTTTTTTAGTTATCTTTGTCATGGACACATGGACATTTTCCAAAAATGTATTTTTCGAACTCGTATTTAAAAGTGGAGATTCGTCAAAATCTGGAGTTCAAATTTTTTGACTATTATTATAGTTTCTCTATACTACGCATACGAGAAAGTAAGTTCATTCTCTTTCTATTTCCAAATATTCTGTGGTAGCATTTGAACCACAAGATAACTTGCTTGTTTTTATGCTGAAAAGTGGGGCTCTTGTTGCTCATCTCCATTTAAGAAGATTAAAGGAACATTCTTCGAAATAAATGTAAGAATGAACAATTTTTTTTTCTTTTTTTGCAAGATAAAAAATTATTTCATGTCTAACTATTTAAAAAGGATAAACCAAGCGTGATTATTCATGAAAGAATAACTATGGAAGGGGAAAATCCAGTGAAAATAATGCCTGAAAATGGCTCAATCAGAAAAAAATTAACTGGAACTTCGCAGGTAACCGAAAGCAATTCATCAGGAGCAGATAAAGACAGCTATTCTTCTTTAAACTGAATGGCAGAAGATGATTTCCTATTCACAGTAATGGCGATCGTCATTAGTTAGGCATAGGTAATTTCGAGCCCAAATGTGCTTGAAATTGGATGTTTATTGGATAAATCAGCGAAAGAAGAAGTTTTTATAAAATTATTTTCAACAATGAAGATTATTAAAAAATAAAACTAACGGAATATTTTCTTGATATTTTTAAACGATAATATTTTTTTTCATTTAAATTATAGCGTACCTTAATAAAACGCATTCTAATATTCTTCGATTTTGCAATCATTGTACTTTTACGAAATGAAACCTTAATTTATTCCAATAATTCTCAAAGCATTCTGGATAGTTATCAGATGAGTATCTAGTGCAAAAATATTGGAAATGTTTGGCATTTAATATTTTAAGTTTATTTCTTTGGAAGTTTCATAAAACTCACTTTAAACTATTTTCTTTTACTTAAATGAGTTACATCTCTCTGTGTTTTCTTTTTCATTGCAGTTATTTTTACTCAGAAAAGTATTAATTTAGTTTTGTGCACTGATTTTTTTTTTTTCGTCTTGCTTCATAAATATAGAAGATACTTATTTACTTTAAATATAGAACTAGAAATGAAAACCACATGAAATGCTTTTATTATTTGTGTGTGTTGTTGCGTATTTCCGCTCTATTTCAACCTTTTAGAAATAATAAATTTAGTATTTATAGATAGTTGTTGATATTTATGGAGCCCGCTTTACTTGGCGATTTTCAAATGGCATCAATGTCCGTTTTATATGAGATGCTAAGATGTTACCAGTTAGTTACTTTAAACATAATTGATTTCATATATTGACGATTTATTGTGAAGGACTTCAGTTGGTGATGGTTTTAAGCTCTTGGCGATTTATTTTGAGGGTCGCATATACCAACAAATACCCATTTATGATTTGATTTTATATTCCCATTATTGTATCTCAGTGCAGTAGCTTTCCTAATATCAAATACAGTAGACTCCCGATTATCCGCGCCTGCCGCACTAAGTGTTTGTTTTTGCTTCCAAGCAAAGAGAAAATGCTTCCAAAGCAAGAAACAAACACAAATGACTGATTTCTTCAAAAAGGTGTAGTTTTACAGTTATGCTTTTGTAATTACATAATACATTATAGTATTAAAATAGTACATATGAATTAATTTTTCTGTGTATCCTTGAATCCTCTCGTAAGTACAAAGCACTTTTCTGTTTTCATTCACAAAATGCATTTTAGGTTAGTTTTGAGTGATATACTAAAATATTAAGCGTTAGTTAAACATTTCCTACTGTTTATTTTACGTTTTTATTGTACATAAAACGATTTTTCAAAGTTGGAATGACTGTTTTCTCTTTTGCTATACCCGTTTTTAGCTTTTTTCGGATTATCCGCGATTTTTGTTATTCGCGGCGGCCGCGCCAACCAATTCCGCGGATAATCGGGAGTGTACTGTAAAATGAATATCTCTCTTAATATTTCAAACTAAAATATTGATGTTCTTTTGTATATATTTACATTCTTAGGTATGTTTAAACACCAATAATATAATGCTATATAACCAGAAACTGAAACGTTTGATAGTATAACTTAACTTTCCCTCTTTTAGGACTCTCCCAACACTTTTAATATAATAATATTTTAATAAATTTAATAAAAGTTACACATTTAATACTGGGAATCGACTGTAAATTAGATTTCACTTACACCTAAGGAAGAAGTAAGGATATTGCCTCGTGTGTCTTCAATTAACTTCATTTACATATAATTTCATTTATATTAATGTTCCTCGCTGGTGTGATATGGAAATGTGAAGATGGTGTGCCAACTCTGTCATCCTCATTATTCGTTTAAAATTACTACATCCATCCCAAAATAGGCTCTTCCAGTGTTGCTTTAAAACAGAAAGTTAATATGATTGAAATGGAAACTAAATTAATCTTCAGTTTGCAAGTCACATAAGGTCCAGTAAGGGATGCATTTCCCACTTTCTACATTGGTTAAAACCCAGGGCGGAATTTAAAAACGATATCGGTTTAACTCTGTTTTAATATACTCTTTGAAGCTTTCGCCAATATGTTAATCCAAATTAATATCTGGAGTACTTTTTCTAATAATTATAGGTGAAGTATTGTTTACGTTGTCAACTATCTTGATTTTTGACTTGGGCAATTAGGAATTGCTGCTCCCTTGGTGATGTAAAAGGACTTGTTAAAGTATATATCAACAATCTCTCTCTATTTGAATGCTACAAAAAAGGGTAAAAACTTTTCATTCCAACGAAACCGATACAAGGAACAGAGAAAGAGACCCCAGCAATGCCAGGGAATCATTTGTCTCATGGTCCAAATGCTACTAAGCTAATCCAACCTCTTCCAACTTATAATTGAGATGTTTCAAATCAATTAACAATGTTAATTTATCAGTTAGAAATGTTAATGAAGGCCACGGGTTATATCTAATTTCTTAAATTGTATTATACTATACATAATAGACATCTTTATATCTAGTAGTGAACTGTGATAGTGAACCTTTGTAACTGTGGACGGCTGGCAATTTAAGATTTTTCTTGGATTTCCTCTAAAAGGAACAAAAGGTGGGACAGTTTTTCCTGAGAGATTCGAGAAAGGCAATGTACTAAAAATCAAAATATCACTCTGTATTGTATAATCTTTAAAAAAATATTTAATAATATTGATTTAATTAGTGAAGCAAACGAAAATTTTTACATTGTAAAATACTGAACTCCATTATTTTACGTTTTCGACAGAACTAATAGACTGGCATATATATATATTGTTCTGGAAAATAACTCAACTTCTTAAACTAATGTTACAGAAATAATTCTACATCCATCCGGTGACCGAAATCCAATAAACTGAATAACAAAAGAACGATGTTTTTTTTCAACACGAATGCACAGACAACAAAATGAATTAAACAAGATCCGCTTGCAATAAGCAGCAACACATAAGAAACAAATCGGTTATGAACAACCAAAAAAGCACAAAGCTCTCAGAGAGCACTCATAGGAGAAAGCTTTCATTCAACTACTCACTTTTATCGACTAGTTTAACTGATTCATCACTGACCAATTTCAGCTCTCTTTCCCTGGATTCTTTTTTCCCCCTTTTTTGATTGGACAAAGTAGCTTTTAGAGAAATCACTAAAACTCGTAACGAAGTAGAGCTATCTCCAAGATTCTTGAATATTTCGGATCCATTATTTTTCTCGTCGAGCCTAGAGGTGGGGTGTGTAGCTCATTTATCTATTCAACATTCGTTAGTTATTAACCGTAAATTATTTTCCTTACAACAAAACCTGCTAAGTAGAGAAACAACTTTACCAAATGAGAACAATATTATCACTAATAGAGCGTTCAATATGAGCCGTCAGGTGAACATAGTCATCTCCGCTTATTCTACGATTTCCACAATGCTGGAAATTAGTTATACAAAGCAATGAAAATTACATCCGAAAATTATAAAAAATGCTTTAAACTAATACCATTTTAGTATTGATTGTAATTTTATCGTTACCACTGTTATCTTTCCAAGCATCATATTAAAGAAACCAGACCAAGAAATTAACTAAGAATATAAACTCTTCTAATCATCCATTGTATTGATTTTGTTAATTGCTTTTCAGAATACTTCTCTCGCATGAACACATTCCATACAATCAACTCAGCAGATTTAATCACTATACTTTATTTGCAATTAAAACACTGATTGAAATCCGTGAAGAAAACCAACGGTAGAAGGTGACTCACTTGATAATGAGGCAATTTATTTTCGGTCATGCAAACTATTTGAGCATCAAACTTTCTAACAAATATTTAACATGATTGAATTATTCCTGTGATGGATTGAGAAATTTTAATTAATTTGCTAAATTTAATAAATCTTTAACAAGGATTTTGTCAGACTGTGTGAATATGGTACATTACTGTGAAGCGTTTGAATAAGAATTATTTAATGAGATATTTATTTAAGAATTAATTACTTGAAACTTCTGCTTTATTTTTCTATAGTTTACATATGATTTATACTAAACCTCAAGACGCTGTGTCCTGATATTAATGTCTCAACTTCGAGATAGAAGGATTAAAGTTCGAATCCCGCTACGCATTTATCTTGAAGTTAAGCCTTCTACAGTTAATGTGTATGGTTAAATTGACCTTTACAGCAATTTCAATAGTACAATGAATCCTTAATAGTTATTGTCGTCTTCTCACCACTAATCAAATTTAAAAAGCTTTTCTGAAGCAATTTTTGTGTTGGTTCATCACGTGGTATTAACCCCTTAATCGGATCCATGATTATACGAACATCAAATCATCGCTTCTTAAACTTGTAAAATTAAAATATGTATAGAAGGCATAATTCTGTAAAACAAATTTCATCCGTTTAACTCAAAGCGTTTTTGAGGTAACTTTATCACAGGCAGACTGACGGACATTTTCCAAAAATGACTTTTTCCAACTCGGGGAGATCTAAAAAGTGGAAATTCTTCAAACTCTCGAGCTCGAATTTTTTGACGATTACTATACTTTCTCAAGATTACGTATATGAGAAAATAAAAAGGTATACCAACAGTTAAGTTGTAAAGTTGGCACTTAAAAATTGTTCGCTGAATTAGAATCCGGATATGCTACCGAATAAGATGGGACAAGAGCAATGGAATTCAAAATTCAAGAAAAGAAACAATTAATTTGAGTGGCAAAGTTTAAATTAAAAAATTGTACAGCTTAAATTAACTCATAAAATTAACTGTCAAATGATATGATATTTTAATGGAGAGCGAACTTTAAAATGCGGTTATTCAAAACACGATGAATTGAACCGACTTTTGTGCACGGCTTATGATTGGTATAATCGGTTCTCGAGCGCCCTATTATTGTCATGAAGCCAAAATTTAAGTCTTTAATGACCTCAGATTTATGAAGATTGTTCTATTCTGGAAGTAATTAGCAACTGGTTTCGCTTGTTGAGAACATAGTGGCGAAATTCAAAATTATTGATTTCCGATTTAAATTCCTAAATGGCATTGCAATGTTTCCTTTTTCAAATGCAAAAGAGGAGGCAATGCATCTGCTCTTTTATTATTAGTAGAAATATGCTAAATATTTAAAAATCAAGAAAATTACTTTCGCTAATTTAATACAAAACGTGATTCTAAAAAAATGAAGCTTAATCCACTTGAATCGGTAAAAAAACATAATCATAATTATTTTCTCCATAGTACTTTGTTAAGTAAAAACCATTTATTAAATTCAGATGTCGGTCAATTTAATTTATAAAAATAAATTTTACAGAGCGTGACAAAACCATTATTCGTCGAGTAAAAATTTATAATTCGATTGCCATGTAAAATTCTTAAAAAAAGACAGTCGTTTTTAAAATAATTAAATTTCCAAAATTCGGTCGAAGAATTTCGGGTAATCAATTAGAGAATACTCATAGATGATGTTAAAGGCTATAGTTCAGAACAAATTTACTTATTCGAAGCACTTTGTAGTTTCCTTGTTGACTTTCAACGCATCATTGATTCTACCTTTTAAGCTCGCTCTTTAAACAATTTTAAATTGGATTAAACAAACGTGAATCTTAAACATCCCCATTTTTTTCTGCTTAATTCGTTCAGAAGTAGCTTTTGACATCGCAAGTTATTTGCTCAATAATCACTTTACGGAGCCATCAAGTCGATAAATTTGATCGTAGCTTGAATCCGTTGAATAACGAAAGCGGATTATATTTGCTATTCGGTGCAATTGCTTTTTAATGGCTTGTCGCCTGTAATGCGATTAAGTACTTGTTTGAAGTACAGCGTTACGTGTTCAAGCGAGTGACTGACTCTGAGATGCAAAATATTCACTTTTTTAGAGTGGGTAAAATTCACTGATCAGATATAGAATATACTTGCTTTTTTGAGCTATATAAAATGGTTAATTAAATTATCAAAATATTAATGATTTTTTTAAAAATAGATAAAATAGTCTTATAAATAAATTTCGCCCAAACATGCCAAGACGTATGCAATCACAATATTTGTCAATATACAAAAATCTTTAAAATTTTATCAAATATGTTGTTTCCCACGCAAAAGTTTAATAATGAATACAGCATTTTTTAATCTTTTTAGCGTACAAAATATTCAAAGAAATAATGCTGCAATAGTCAACTTTCTCGCTTACTCTCTAATAAACTTACGATGTCAGATGACACTTTGTTTGACATCGGCGTACAATAATAACAAAATATTAAGCTTTGGCATGAATTTAGTTTTTTTTACTGAATCTATCGTGTAAAATTTGGCGAGTGATTTGGCGATGAATCCCTGCCATGCGGTTAATAGTATCCAAAAATCGAATTTGTGTTTTAGACGTAATCTATTGAAACAAAGATTTAATTGCACTTGTAGTCACAAAATGCCATACTTAATTTATTAAATTTAAATTATTATGTTTTTGAATTATCACGGTAGCATGTTTTTGAAATAGACCTACAGACAGCCAACCCTTTGTTAGTATTGTCTCAAACTTTGACAGGTTTTTTTACTAAAATGTTAGCTTCAAAACTTAACTGCTTCAAATAGCTTCAAAACTTAGATTTGTGTATACCAAATCTTATCTATCTAGCTCTCTCTCTGTTTTGTAGCTATCGCGTTAATTGGAAAGGCCGGACTTCCTTTGAGCAAAGTTTACTTTAAATTTGATAGAAATCTTCACATTTGATGTAAAGGTCGTATACCAAATTTTTAACCATCTGGCTCAATGCTTTTTCAAATTATCTTTCTCATTCAGACAGTCAGATAGACGGGCATTTTCCAAAAAATGTATTTTTCAAGACCACGTAATGTGAAAAACGTGGAGATTCGTCAAAATCTCAATTTCGATTTTTTTTTTTTTTTTTTTTTTTTTGACGACTGTTATATTTTCGCATTGCCAAGTTTCAGATAAAGTGAAAATGTATTGTAAAAGTAAAATCGCTACGGTTTGATTACACAATTTAAGGTATAAGATTAGGAAATACAGACTCAACTTTCACAAAAACCGGAAGAAAAGGTCAAGCTAATATAAAAATTTTAAGTAAATAAAAATAATGAAATCTGCATAAATGAAATATCTGTAAGATAGTGCGATGTAAAAGTATAGAGAAAATACTCAAAGGCAATGGTTAAATTTTTCACTTGACATTTAATCAAAATTCAAAATATGTCTTTAGTAATAATCATACAGCTTCAAAACTGATCGTTGAGATAGTACCTTACATTACAATCCGCAATTGTAGGTAATATTCAATTTGATAAATTAATTTCTTTCAGTTTTTTTTTTTTTTTTTCATATACAAAGTTTTGAATTGATGTTTGACTGATTATTTATATCACGTTTGGCTTCCATAAGTTTAGTTATATTAACGTCCCGTTTTAAAGCAACACTAGGGCTAGTTTGGGCCTGACCTCGTAATTTTAAACCGCGGTCAGATGACGAGGACGACACCTCAGCTGGCACCCCACCCCCTTTTCCAAACATCCACATCACACCAACGGGAGGACGTTGGCTGCCATAGACTAACAGCTGGATTTGCATTTTTTGTAGTTTGAAAGAGCTATCTCTTGTTGAGTATGTATGATACATTAGAAATCACATGTTGTCTTCTAGATGAAATGTATTAATATTTGACAGCTAATATACTAAACATGATATCCTTAAAAATCAATCGTAGTGTATGATTTTTTTTTTTTTTTTTTTTTTTTTTTTTTGGCTAAAGGCGCCCTCAACCTTTTTAACCGACAATAAAATAGAAAAAAGACACCCAATAAATCGTGCCTGCATTATTATATACTCTAGCTTAATTATTTGCTCTTGCTGCTTTAACTAATCGGAGCTTTAACTCAAACTTATTAGCACACATTTTTCTAGTTTAGAATTATTTTTATCACAATTCTGAATGCACTAATAACCTTATGTACGAATGACGTTTAATCCAAAACCATCTTGTTTGCTGTGCAGTGTTATTTCTTATGTTTTACTTTATCGTGGATTTGACTTAATAATTACTTAATATATTAATACATATTATAGAATTGTACCAGAAATAAACTAAGATATGCTTAAATAATTATCTATACTTATCTAATCTAACCTTTAATTTCAAAAATATCTTTTACATTCATAAAACGTTTCAGAGTGGTAATTGAATGTTCCGCGATGGAAGATAAATGAATACCTGCACTTCCGCGACTGATATTAATCGATAGTTCACTGTTCGCAAATCACTCCTTTTACGGAAGCAAACGCATTCATTAAATGTGATTATGAGAAATATCTTATCTGCCTAAAGCAACTACTTATTTGGAAAGAGTGGCAACAGCTGGTATTGACTCTCTCCAGTTTGTTTGCCATTCTTATCTAACAGCCTTCTCCCTCTGTTAATAAATCTGAGTCTTCCGAACCGAATTTAAAGACAGGTATAAATCTTGTTTTAGAGAAGATTGGATTCGTAAAAGTTTAAATCATATTTAAGATGGAATTTACATGAAATAGTAGTGCAAAAAACTTTTGTCATACTTGTATCTTTGTTTTCTAATTGTATAATTAAGTTACAATTAACTGATGCAATGTTTCTTATGTATAAGAGCATTTTTAGAATTTTAGGAGTTAACAAATACTGACATTGACAATCGTCGAGCTGTTATTCAGCAAAATATTAATTAAGATATTTAATTAAATTAACCTTATTCAGTTACTGATTTATTAACAAATGTATCGTTTGATCTTTATTTTGTGTTATATATGTTCAATAGTGTTATTCTAATATGTGAAAAACGATTAGGCAAAAAATCTTCTGTTTTAACCCTTAATTGGAGACGGAAGTCAAAATGACTCCGCGTTGTTCCATTAACTCTGATTATCACGTGGTATTTTGTTCTTGAATACACTATTATATGCCTTAATACATTCAAGTTAGTCTTTCGCCAACGTACTGCTGGTAGAACAAGTCTGAACACGTGCGCATAACCGAGTTACTCTTTTTCAAAGTTTTTGTTGTTATTTATGGAGTCATTGACTCCACGTCTCTGAAACTGCTTTTAATTTGAATAATGCAAAGAGAATAAAGAAATATTCTTAAAATGATATTTTAAAATATAGTATTCTTTATTTTTGTTTGTTAAATTCCAACAATTATTAACATTAGTGTAATTCCGTTGAATCTAAAGTAAATAACTCATTCAAGGATTAATTAGGTTTTTCTTATAACATCTTTCTAACATTTAATATTTTCAATGTTTTTGATAACTAAATGATTTCCAGAATGTGTTGTATGTCCAAAATGAATTCCAATGCTGTTTACAAAACCCACAAAAAAAAAGAAAGAAAAGAAAAGAAAAAAGAGAAAAAAATAACAATAGGCTCATTTTAACTCCATGTCTCTGGCCGCTGATTAAATTCATGTCTTCAGTCGTGGGTTAATGATATTTCATTATGTTGCTATTATCCCAAGTTATTTTTTTAAGGACATAGATTATTTAAGTTGAATTTTTCTAAAATCTAAAGTTATTTGTTTGTTATCCCGCACTTTAAGTAGAAAACTTTGATTGTAGTTAAGACTATCTTTTCCGAGCTGATAAACTCGGAGCGGATCACAGACAAATGGATACTACAGAGTTTTATAAAAAAAAAATAATAGTTGTCTCTCAATAAATGTTTCATGATTATAAATTATTGAAGTTTTTATTACTCATCAAACTCTTGTGTTGTCTAAGTATTTCACATCAATTGCTAGTTGTTGTTATCAAAATTGTTTTATGTTCAGTAATATAACAAGAATTAGAACAACAATGATACTTTATTTCTCTCACCTCAGGCATTCAATAAATCTGCTGAGAATTTTGGTAATACTTAATTTCATTTAAATCGTATAAATATAACATAATCATGTCTGTGATTCCGTCAAATTGCTAGACATTAAAACAATACCATTTTAATTATCATTTTATGTGCGATTTTTTATTAGTGTTTTGTTTATTATGTACATGAACCTTTTTAATGGATGCTTGTTTATTAACAATGTTATTGTTCCATAACATCCAAGCGACATTAAAAACTTAAATACCTGATCTTCTAAATTTCTCGATATTATGATTGTACTTTTTAGTCGTCTTGTAAACTAGGCGGCTTTTAATCTGAATGCTTCTACTTTAACTTTCAACAATGGACGAATATTAATTAAATACTTGACGGGAAAATAAAAACGATTTGAATGTCATGACAGCAATATAAATAGTTGTAAAGTATAAAAAAAAATTCCAAAATTTAGGACAAATCTGAACTGTATTAAATTGGTATATTAAAAAGACAATTTTTTAAATTCTGAAACGCTGAAAAATTAATTTTTATGCAATTTTATTTTTATACATTATTGCAGGAAAACACCAAAATTCAGCCTAATTTTAATGAATTAGGCTGAATTTTAATTAAGATTCTAATTAAAATTTTAAAAAGGCAAATTTCTATCTTCCAAAATATATATGTACCAAATTTGGTGGCTGCAGACTAAACGGTCTAGGCTATGGAACACAAGCACACACACACACACACACACACACATTCATCCTTATTAGCAGTAGATATTATAGCCATTTTTTATATGAATTTGTTTTCAAACTTCTAATGACTACATACGCAACAAAAGCCTCGTCTAATAAATCGTATATATTAGCTGTAACACCCGTTCGATTTTGCGCCTTTCTTTTATTTCCCTGGCTAATACGAGTCCTATAAGCTACTTCTATTGTTCAATCTCTGTTGTGCGAAATTAATTACTAGCAAGAAAAGTAGCTTATCTCTGTTCCGCAGTTGCTTACGAAAAACAAATGGTACAGTTAGAATAGGCTCTCCAATACCACTTTGCTGTAGGTTAGAGGTAAACTTTTCAAAATAACAATTTTTGGAAAATCAAAAGAAGTTCCATAGTGTTTCTTTTCGCTTGCTGCATTTAGTATTTTTAAGAACAGATATATTTACTTGTAATTGCAAAGTTTTACCAAACCAAAAATGTGGACCTAATAATGCAAATATGATGAAAATAAATATCAAAATAAGCAAAATTAGACTTACGGTAGTTTTCCTCTGATGAGCAAATTTATGAATTTTATAGAATTATCTCTCGGTATATACTGTTTCTACACAAATCTGGTGGAAAATTTTATTTCAACGGATGCCTGTCTCTTTGGAGATCATCAGTTTTGTTACAGACATTATTAACATTATTACAAATAAACATGTAATTTTGAAACAATAAGTTACCATATAGAATAAGAATATTAACTTTATGACAAATAAACATGTCATTTTGGAACAATATTTTACCATATAGAATAAGAATATTAACATTATTACAAATAAATATGTAATTATGGGTCAATGAGCTACCATATAGAATAAGAATATTAACATTATTACAAATAAATATGTAATTATGGATCAATGAGCTACCATATAGAAAAAGAATATTAACATTATTACAAATAAATTAATGTAATTATGGATCAATGAGCTACCATATAGAATAAGAATATTAACATTATTACAAATAAATATGTAATTATGGATCAATGAGCTACCATATAGAATAAGAATATTAACATTATTACAAATAAATATGTAATTATGGATCAATGAGCTACCATATAGAATAAGAATATTAACATTATTACAAATAAATATGTAATTATGGATCAATGAGCTACCATATAGAATAAGAATATTAACATTATTACAAATAAATATGTAATTATGGATCAATGAGCTACCATATAGAATAAGAATATTAACATTATTACAAATAAATATGTAATTATGGGTCAATGAGCTACCATATAGAATAAGAATATTAACATTATTACAAATAAATATGTAATTATGGATCAATGAGCTACCATATAAAAAAAGAATATTAACATTATTACAAATAAATTAATGTAATTATGGATCAATGAGCTACCATATAGAATAAGAATATTAACATTATTACAAATAAATATGTAATTATGGATCAATGAGCTACCATATAGAATAAGAATATTAACATTATTACAAATAAATATGTAATTATGGATCAATGAGCTACCATATAGAATAAGAATATTAACATTATTACAAATAAATATGTAATTATGGATCAATGAGCTACCATATAGAATAAGAATATTAACATTATTACAAATAAATATGTAATTATGAATCAATGAGCTACCATATAGAATAAGAATATTAACATTATTACATATAAATTAATGTAATTATGGAACAATGAGCAACTATATAGACTAAAGCAAATTATATATTATTCTGGCTCCTCTGTGTGTAGCATAACTTAATTTTCTTTTTGGATTTATTAAACTACCGTCTTGATTTCTTGGCACATTAGAACTACTGTGGAGTATGCCTCGGATACTTCAGGTTTAACTATCAGAGTCTCATGGGTTGCTTGTTTTTCTTCGAACCATGCCTTCAACTAATATCCTTCCTCTTCAAAACATTAGCAATCACTTTGCACAATATGAAAAGTAGTGAAATTACAAAATTAGTCACAGGAACGGAAGTGGAAACGTGATATGAAAAGTTTAATTTCACTGTATGCATGAGTGTAAAGAATTCGAAGCTGCTATGAAAACATTTTTGATTAATTTTATTTTCAAAAAAAGTTCAAATGAAATATTTTTGATATGTCAATATTTTTTGATAAGTTTGTTTTATCAATAATGTCAAAGGCAATCAATCCATTGTTTGAGTTTGTTACTTTCAGAAATGGTATAGTGTGAATATTTTTATCGTTGCATTATCTTTTCTATGCTATGCATTATGTTCTGTTTTCTATGTTATAATGTATACTATGTTCCCATGTTACAGTTGGTGTATCAATAATGGCATTTCCTGGCACATTGGAACTATTGTGGAGCATGGCTGAGGTTCCTGAATATATGTAACTACATTTGTGTAGAAATGTTATGTACCGAGAAATGATTCTATAAATGCAATAAATTTGTTCATCAGAGGAAAATTATCGTAAGTCCAGTTTTGCTTATTTTGATATTTTTTATCATATGTGATGTAATTTTTGATTTTTTAGAAAAACCCTCATCTTGAATTCTGGTATTAAAGTAAAGCCCATAAACTACTTGATTTTATTTCTTTTTCTTAGATGAATCTTGAAATATCAAATGACTCACTTTACAGATGCTTTACATTTTTCTTAAGTATGGTAAAAATACTGTAAAAGCAGACTTTTTTATAATCTACATACGTACAGCAATCATACCAGTTTTTGGATTTTTTTTCATCGTTTTCTTCGCTATAATTTGGAATCTCTTTTCGCTCAATTGGTATTTTTACTCTTTTGTTGCTCAATAACGCTACTTGAATAATTTTATAGGTAATTACAGATCATAAACATAAATGATTAGAGTGACTAGAGGAAATTTTCCGTTAGCCAGGCGCAAGCGAAAAATCGCCAAATAATGTAGAATTCCGCCAAATTCGCATTTTTTTCACAATTGGCGACATTTGCGCCCGGCTAACAGAAAAGTACCTGACTAGAATGTGGAAATAACTTTCTTATTATTTCCTGGCGATAAAAAGATTATTCGTGCTTTTTCTAAACCATTATAAACATCGTAAAATTTAGAAAACAGACCTCAAGATGTCAAAATGACGAAACATTCTTTTCTATTTTTAAGAAAAAACTTTTGTTTATACTTTTGCTAAAAATCTATATTCAGCAAGCTTTCATATTCATGTTTAGTTTTGTTTATATTCAGTTATTTTAACCCTTTAAAGGGCAATTTTTTTCTACTCATATTTTCTAGTCATATTGTTTGAATATTTTTAGGCTTGAAATTAGAATAAGAAAAGGAATTCATTTAGCTTATTAGATAAATTTAATTTGATTAATTAATTTGGTAAATTAATAATTAAGTAACAAATCAAGACACATTATTTTGTGTGAGATAAAAAACTGAAGCATCTAAGTTTCTGTTTTTCTAAAAAAATTTATCAGAACTGATGCCAACCTACATAATTTCATACAAAGATTGATAAATTTGGTGGGAAGCATACTTCCCACAGCCCTAGAAAGGTTTAAGCAATTTTTTGTAAGCAATATATAAGTAAGTAAGCAAAACGTAAATAAACAACTATTTATTTTTTATTTATATTTTTCACAAGATTGCACAATGTAGAAAATATCAATGTCGATAACTCATTTCTTACATTGTTTTCCGCAGTATTAACATCATAATTTCTATTCAAAGATGAATGAAAGAATATAATTATCTCTATTTCCCAACGATAAATTTCTCAGAATATTGTCTTCCAGAAATATCTGAAACCTTCCACTTAGTAAAATAATTACAATACGGACACTTTCTTTTCTTTCAACTTATTAAGAATTCGCTACGAGAAAGTAATTTTCCTCGAACAATCAGCAATTCTTGAAATTCGGTTGGAAATTTGTTTCATCTTCTAAAAACCCGTAATTAATTTTTCTTTGAGCAATATTTATAGTCCAAAGATTTAAAATGTTTTCATAATTACAAGATAAAGAATTCATTTTGCATTTTCTGTTGTTCCATTTTAGCATGAGATAATATTAAATATGCATAATGTTAATTTTCTGCTCTGTTTAGACGAAAATAATCTTTTTCTTTTCTTTTTTAAGTACAGAAATGAATGCAAATACTAATGCATACTCTCAGAACGTCTGTATTGAAATATTCCGGACATATAATATAAGTTATAGAATTACAAAAATATTAAATAGCAATTTTTTATCCAGAACCAGTTATAAGCTTTGTATATTAAAAGTGTTAACAAAACAGCTTTCAGAATTTTGAAGTTCCACTGTATTCAAGATGGGTTTTTTTTTTTTTTTCAAAAGAAAATAAAAACTGTCTTTTTAATTTCGTCAAAAAATTTACCACAGATGAAGAATTTATTCATGACAAAGAAAGATAAAACACTTTTTTGTTTGAAATTAAATATAAAGCTACGTCTAGAGATATAATTTTTGAGGTCAAAATGTACTTCAATGTGCCCTTTGAGTTTGTCACCAAGTTACCTGTTGTTGTTACTTATGGCACTGGTCGTAGACAAGCCCGCTGAAGAAATCAGCAATTTCAAGTCAAGTATTAGCGTCTCTCTTGATTCAATAGCGCGCACTATCTAGGACCAAGTGTGCGTCTTAGCTATTCATGCGTCACATCCCTTTTCACGGGACGGGCTACATTAATACATTTCATTCATTCATCCACATATCGTAATTTAGACCTGAATCAGAGAACGATCATCCCTGATCCAGTACCCCCAGTGGTATTGTCTCGATTTGGTGGACTGTATGGCTACGGTAGATTTATACATGCACCAGCCACTATGTACACGGAGAGTCTTCGTCCGGCGGGGTTCGAACTCTTAACCAAATGTGTACGAACTTGTTTATTTTCACGACATTCTTTGATAATAGAGTGGATAGCTTAGATAACTAAATAATCAGAGAACATTTTTGTTGATTATTTCCATTTATCAATCAAACCAGTTCCTGCTCGAGTAGAGCACATCAAATACAGTGCGCTAATTTAACGTATTTGAAACTATAACACATCATTCAGGAGGATTAAAAATGGAACAGAGCAGAAAATTACAAGATAGCGGACAGTTAAGCATCAGACAGAATGCGCAGTAACAATTATTAGGAGACTCCTCATCATGAATATTGTACTTTGACTGTAAACCTAATTCCTTGAGAAGGCATTGCAGTGTAACATAAGAAATTCTAAGTCACAGACAGACAAACGGCCATTTTCCAAAAATGAGCTTTTCGATCTCAGGGAAATCAAAAACGTAGAGATTCGATTTTTTAATGATTACTGTACATCCTTTATAGTACATATATGAAAAAGTAAAAATTCCAATTAAAAAAATCCAAATAAACTTAGCCCAATGTTAAAAAGAATAGAGGATAAGCGGCACTATAAATATTGATATGTTTCAAATCAATCGAAAATTTTATCCTTTGAAATAAAATTTCTATCGTTACTTTTTATTGCAGCAGGCTCCTTCCACAAAATTTAATTTGCTATTTCCAGGCGGAAAAGCTTTTAGTTACGATATATCGACTTCAAATAGTTGAGTAAAGTCCTTGACAAAAAATCGGAAGAAAGTAAATATTCGACGTATGTCAAATTCGTTTCATTTCTTGAATAACAAACTTTTCTGGCACTGCATGAGAGATAAACTTTGTTATGAGAGCATATATTTCGGAAGAAAATGAAAAAGCTTTTTCTTAAAATCTTTTATTTATTGATGAGAATAAAGATTTAAATTTAGGCACTTGTAAAAAAAAAAAACCTTATGTGTGTAAAATTGCGAACAATTAACAAAATAAAATTAACTCTTTTTCCAAAGCTTAGAAGGGCCTCGGTGGCATGGTCTCCACTTCGGACCCAAAGGGTTTCAAGTTCGGGGCCCGATTCCACCGAAAACCGTCGTGTAAACAGGTCTGGCACTTGTCTTAAGAATCGACAGTTTTTCAAAACACATCGTTCATTGTTATTGTATTGATAATGGAATTTAATGAGAGAGGAACGATTATAAACATCGGTCTCGCATCGTTTTAAATATAGGCTATACCCTTGTATAGTTATAAACATCGCCCGCGGTCTTGCATTGGTGACATGTAACCATGAGAACTCTGGTGAGGAGGTTGAATTTCAAAGCTGGAAAAATCAAATGGCATCGATCTGATTTGCATTTCCTCCTGTCATAAACCCTTTACAAATCATTACAATTTTTCATAACCATAAAAGCATTTTGTTTAATGGACATTTAAAAACGTTTTTAATTGATATCATTATATTTTATTTCATTTAACAATATTTTCATTTAACAACGCCAATGTTTACTGACTGTGAGTTTCAAAGGTTTTTGTTTTGTTTTGTGTTTTTGTATTAAATAAAATTCTGAAACTTTCTGCAAATTATTACCATATTTCACAATATTTTGTCAATTGTTTTACTTTTATAGTCAATTGTTTTACTTTTATTTTAAACATACTGTATATTCCAACTATATTTCTAACATTTAATAAATGCCTTTTTTGCACCTGGTGGAAACGAAAAAGAAAGCTTAAAAGAAAAAATTCCAAAAATCCCAATACATAAATTCTAAACTCTTTTACACGACATTCAGATCTAAAGATAACTAATTTTATTTGCTGCCACTTGAAACTCACAAAGAAAAGAATATCCTTAAATTTAGATAGCATCAAATCCCTCCTAGAAATATCACAGACAACGACAGGAAATAAATTTTCTCAGATTTCCACAAAAATACCGCGTATACTCTAGTGTAATAGGTATTCCTTTCGCTCCCCGTTGAATAAATACTTAACAGCTCCCGTTGCTTGTCCCCACCTCTCTTTCCATATATCAAAAGAAAGTCATCTTTAAGGGGTTTTTTTCTAAAGAGGAACACTATTTCTCACAAAAATGAATGTTGGAAAATCTGCGTAGATCCTTTAGAAGAAATTTGCTTCACCGATCCCAAGAGACCATCTGATGATAAATTGAGATTGTTTGAATCAATCAATCATGTTGTAACTGATGTGAATAAATAATCATTGAATTTTTTTATGGGGGGAGGGGGTTATATTGGTGAATTTTATTTCTGAGTTTTCGTCTTATATATATTTATTTATAGAAGTTAAATCGGTTTATTTTTATATTTAATGGTGAATGGAAACAATAAACCATTCTTACAAGGTGTCCCATGAGGTATGCAGAGTCTAATATTTAAAGATTCGGATAAAACAAGCCAAGACGAGTATTTTCATAGTCTAATGACACGATGAACGTTATATAAATCTGAAAGTCTGTATTCCAAATGACGATGCATACGGCGGTTGCACAACGTGGAAGCTTCCCTAGATGACTATGCAAATTTGTGTCAACCAATGAAAAAAGAAAAGCGCGTCTGCAAGTGAATATGCAAATTCCTGCAGAGGCATATAAGGCTAGAAAACAGGTTTGGTGAAAATGAATCGCGCATTCTCGTTAAAAAATTGTGTACTGTACGCAATCGTTGTGATTTCGAAATGAGCAAATATTCCATTGAACATCATATTTTCGTGGCACTGACTTATGGATAATTGCATTCACCAGTGGCTGTGGTGAAAAAATTCGGCTATTCGGAACATTTTCGCCTTAAACAGATTATATTGGATTCCACTACGAAAACAGGCAATAGTATAGAGTGGCCATTTTATTCCCCAGATCTTAACCCGTGTGACTTTTTATATGGTGACATCTGTAAGACGCAGTGTATATCACACAACCCTCAACATGGGGCGAATTGAGAGCAGTAATTGAAACCGCGGTCAAGGAAATCGGAACAGATGTTTTAGAGAAAGCAATTGGGTACTTAGATTCTTGACTTCGCCATGTCATTTGTTCAAACGATTGAAGTTTCGAAAATCTGTAGTATTAGAAGTTCTCAGCACACTTTTATTTTCACTTGTTTTTTTTTTCCCTCATTTTTTGAAGTTTTTATGACACAAGCTTAAAACCTTAATTAGACTATGACGCTATAATTGGGAACCCCAACATGTTAAACATCAAAATGCTCGTCTTAATTCTTAATGTGCTCTATCCGAATCTGATAATATTAGACACTGCTACCTTGTGGGGCACCCTGTATATATATATATATATATATATATATATATATATATATATATATATCGGCAGTTGTGTGATCGAAGAAAAGATATTTCTTTTGATTATTAACTTTTGAATTATTAACTTCGCTTATTCGATTCCAGAGAAAGAACTGAGATAATGTTACAATGTTAACTGATAAAATGTTACAATGCTAAGATTGATATGGAAACTAAGAATTCTGTCACAAATTCAACTAGATGAAAAGCAAATTGAAACTTTCAACAAATCTTTCAGAATATTGCTTTTATTATATCTATTAGTGAAATTAATTACTAATTAATTTCATTTAATAAATTTATTAATTTTGATTAAATAAATTTATTTATTTATTAAATCAAATTAACGAGGTTTAAATGTAAAAAAACTAAGCATATTTTAACAACAATATTTTTACAAAATCATTAAAAATATAATTATTACAAAAACTGTATGCACCAGGAAATTTTGAGAAGATCCTTTGTTCTTATTATTACAAGTAATTATTTTATTTTTTATTTAGAGAATCTGGAGTTAAATAAAAATGCTAGCCAGATTTGGCGATCAGCTCTTCACTAGTAATATTGGCTATGTTTAACATCAGTTAATTCTCTGATTCATAATTCGACGTTTGCGATTCCCTCACGACACTTTCAGGAATCAAATTGCACCAGACATTAAAGTCCTGTTATTTTAACAGTTTTAGATTTGTTTTGTTTATTGTGCGTACGAATCGTATTTCTAGACTTTAATCTCATGACGATGTACTATCGCGAAAAAGTTATCGAGAAATCAATTTCATATTTCACACTGTATTTTACAGTAATATAATTTCATTTTCAATACGGATAATACGCAGAATCGTTCTTTCTTGTCTTTTAAAAGTTAAAAAAAACTAAATATTATTAAAAAATTTATGAAACAATTAAATTTAGTTGTAGGTTAAACAAATTGTTCTGTAGAGCGACAACACACATACCATTCACCTTTATTATTAGTACAGATGAATATAATCTCATTTTCTAAGAGGAGGAGGAAGGCCGAGGTGGCCTGGTGGTAAGGTCTCGGCTTCGGAACTAGAGGATTTCAGGTTCGAGACCCAATTCCACCGAAGAACCATCGTGTAAGGGGGTCTGTTGCACGTTAAATCCGTCCTGAGCAAATGTCCTCCCGCTGGTGTTGTGTGGAGAGGGGGGTGCCAGTTCAGGTGTCGTCCTCGTCATCTGACCGTGGTTCAAAATGACGAGGTCCGTCCCAAAATAGCCCGAGTGTTGCTTCAAACATCACGTTAATATAATAAACCTAAACCTAAGAGGAGGAGAAGTACAGAAGGAAATGGAAGAAGAAACTTATGTCTTTGCTCTGAGTTGCCATTATTTCTAACTTTATTTTCTCATCAAACATGGCATGTCATTTCATATTTGTCAGTGTTTAAAAAATCTCAAAACTAATCATCATTGCTTGCAAAAATATAAATTTTTTCATCCTTTCGCAAGATTTGGAAAGCTGAAATATCTAAACAAGATATCCAAAGTACCATAAATAACTTTTAGAATTATTGCTACGGAAATCGCCTGATGTGTGTGTGTGTTGTACAGTGAATTTGGTCCAACAAGTTAACAGATAATGGAAGCGAATTTCATTCCACGGATATTTCAGAAAACATGGAGTACAAAACACAAAAATCGGTCATGTTGCACACCAAAACTGTATTTGTAGAAATTAACAACATAAGCAAATCTCAAATTACTAATCGAATAAATTAGACACACTAGCAACAGATTTCAGCATCTATTTGTTCGTACTATGTATAACACTTCAGAAAAAGAGAATTATTTGTTTGAGAACCTCAGTTTTCGGCAGAAAGTTATGTCACGTGGAATTTAGGCCGCGGTGGCCTGGTGGTAAGGTCTCGGCTTCGGAACCGGAGGGTTTCAGGTTCGAAACCCGATTCCACCGAAGAACCATCGTGTGCGGGGGTCTGTTGCACTTTAAATCTGTCATGACCAAACGTCCTCCCGCTGGTGTGCTGTGGTCTGGAAAGGGGGGTGACAGTTCAGGTGTCGTCCTCGTCATCTGACCGTGGTTCAAAATGACGAGGTCCGTCCCAAAATAGCCCAAGTGTTGCTTCAAATGGGACGCTAATATAACTAAACCAAACCAAACCACGTGGAATTTTTCCGAAGAATATCCAAATCTCAGTTCCTAAGAACCATGATTATTATATTTTCCTAAACCTTCATTTTTGTCACCATGTTTACCCGGTTTTCCAAAGTTTAATGACTTGGCCTCCATAAAAAAAAATCTGTAAATATCTTTTTTCCTGCTGTAAGATTAACATGGCAGGGAAACGGTACTACAGATTCTTAGCAGTACTCAATTGGTCAAATCTCTATCAAGATAAACTAGTTTTAATATTGAAATGAAACTTTGCAGGCGAAAAGTGACTCATTTATACTGAATTCAAAAAACAAAAGCAAAGAGTTTTAATCTCGTAATCAGATTCGAATAGCTTATGAGTAAGTGGAATTCGAATATTTATTTATTTATTCGAAAACGTATAAACTTCGCAAATAAAAAGAATTCCATAAAGAGAAAAGTTTCCAATTTCTTTCACGGTATCTATCCCAAAGGAGCCAAAACGAAATAGATTTTTTAAAACACCCCCCCCCCCTCCAAAAAAAACAAGAGTCTCCGGAGAAACAGGTTGAGTCTTATATTGAGTGAATGTTTAAAAGTTTAATTTACACTTTAGACTGCATTAAACAAACTCAATTGTAACATTTTCACCAAAGGCAAAGCACTGCGCTATCCACATCACAATTCAAAGAACACAGCAAAGTTTTCCAAAATAATTTTTTCTTCAGTCCCTGCAATGTCATTAAATTATATGATTACTGATATGAATAAATTATAATAATTATTAAATTACTGACAAAAATGAATTATTTTTTAATACTTTTTATTAATTCTGCCAAAAAGTGATTCTATTAAATCTTGCTGTAATAAGTCTTTTATGGCATAAATTATTCCAAAATAAAAACCAATATTTCAACTTTTGTAGCTCAAAATAAATAATTATTAATTCCCACACCAAAAGTATGATGATAATTCTTTACAATGAATATGAAAATATAAATTTAAATTCAAGCCGATTTTACAAAATCTACGTTCCCTCTTTTTAAAAAAATTTCTATCTTGACATTTGTCTGTAACAATGTTTATTTTCTTGTCAGATAAAATATAAATCTTCTACTTCTGATAAAAGGATTGTTCCCGTCACGATTCAAAACAACAATCTATTCCTCTTTCTTAATCGAAAAAGATACACATACGCTGGATAACAAAAATCATTCATCCTTTAAGGTGAAACTGTCACTTTGTATTAAGAGGACTTTCGAAAAAATGAAGCTCAAGTTGTCTATAATAAAATCTATCGGAAGCTTCTAAAGTAGAAACTGTCAATTCTTTTGACTTAACTTGATTGCTTCTAGTTCAGAAATTTCTAATAAAATATAATAATATAAATGAAAATGGATAGATTTTCAAAAAAAATAGAATAACCTTGTGGAATTTTATTTATTTCGCTTGAGTATAACATTTTCCTGTCTTGTTAATGTGTCATTTTTTGACTTGGATAAGGCTATAGGTTATAAAACCTTAAAATACGAAAATACATAAACATCAAATAAAAATATGATAAAATGAGGTTTGTTTAAATATATCATTATGCAAGTCAAAAAATAATGAAATAATTAAAAAAATCCGTCAGAAAAGCAGGAGGAGGAAGGTAGATTAATGCAGTTTAGCAAAATCTATGCTGTACTTATAAAAAAACAATTAAAAATTTTAGAACCCTTAACGGAATAAAAGCAGCACACCTTAAATGCATGTTTCTGTATTGTATTAAATCAATTAATGCGTAGAGAAGTAATCAGTTAAATTACTAACACTGTTAAGAATACATTATGAGGCCGACATAGCCTGGTTGGTAGAGCGTTGGGTTGACGTCCTTTGGGTTGCAAGTTCGAACCCCGCTGGCTAAAGACTCTCCGTGTGTGCGATGGCTGGCGCACGTATAAATCTGTCATGGTCATAAAGTCCCCCATATCGAGAGTAATACCACTGGGGGTACTGGATCAGGGGTAATCGTTCTCTGATTCAGGTCTAAATTACGATCTGTGGATGAGTGAATGAAGTCCGTCCCGTAAAAAGGGTTGTGACGTGTGTGTAGCTAAGTCGTTCTCTTGGCCCTAGATGGCGCTACTATAAAAACAAGAGACGCTCCCCCACCGGCTTAAAATCGCTGTCTTCGAACAGCGGGCTTGTCCGTGGCAAGTGCCATAAGTAACAACAACAGAATACATTATTATATATCTTTTTGTTTTCAACAGCAAGTTAATAGGGTAATAGAATTAAAGTACATAACTTATAAGATAAGGCGAATAGTAAAAGTTGCAATATAAAATAAGAAAAAGTGAAATTAGTTTCGGAGATATTAGAAACTTACCTCAGAATTACACTTCATGTTAGTTTCGAAATTCAAATCTTGGTTTAAAAGAAAAATACAATATAAACATTTTCAAGAAAGGTTAAGGGACATCCTGATGGATATAAAATGGATGATGTAGTGAGATGTGTTTATTTCGTTTGACAGATAATAAATAAATAACTTGATAGATAGATATACTGTGCATTACATGTACTGTATGCATGGTAGAAACCATCACAAATATATCACATGATAAAATATACTATTGGAAAACAACAAATGGAAAACGTCAAGATAACATTATATTTCAGATAAGTAGCGATGTCGATGGATTCAATAAAGGTGAAAAGATAAATAAAGAATGGACTAATTCATAGAATTTCCCACTTTGAAAAAAAAAAAAAAGATTGAACTATATTAGGTAAAGTAAATCAATGAATTCACGGCAATGAAAAAGTGCACACATTGCAAAAATAGTTATAGAAATGAATCTAATTGACTTAGTTCAATTGTCAATCTTAGAGATCTATGCAAAACTGAAATTAATAGAAATGAAGTTAAATACGATAAACACTTTCAATAAAGCCAACATGAAAACCCTTCTTGAGCAAAGACAGTTTTGTTCCTGTGGCTTTTACTAATATATTCAATTGATTTTACTTATATATAAATTGCTTATATTTTTTGTTGCTTACTTAAGCATATGCAAATAAAATCACTAAGCAAAATTTCTTGAAAAAAGAAAAAAGTGCTTATACAGAAACTGGAAGCATCAACCATATTCTGATACACTGTGAGCTCTGGGAAAAAGAAGATATTGTTTGTCGCTCTGAATTGTGAAAAACAGACTATCTGAAGTGACTTTGCATTAGCCAATGCTCAGAAAAATTACAAACGTTTATTATAACAGAAAAGATTGATCTGTGAAGGTAATGAGGTGGACACTAGAAGAGATTTGAGATAGATGTTTCCCAACATGAGACGCACTGACCAACAGTTATCCTTCCAACGAGAGTTTGAGCTGAACAAGAGCAGACCCATGTCGGAGTTGGCCACAGTGGTATTTGTTTCCTGACCATTAGGATATGATTTATCATGATATGATTCATTGCTTCACCCGCATGGCTTCAATCAAGGAAGTGTATATTTAGTTTGCACCTTTCACTCTTTTCTCTTAAGGTACTAAAGGTTGAAGCAACTGTCCTGAAAGAAAATGAAAAAACAATCACAGAAAATTTTATTCTTTAAAAGTAAGGGTGTGGACAGGAGGAGAAAGTCGAGATGGCATTTCCCAACATGGGACACATTGATTAGCTGTTAGCCTTCTAGTGAGATTTTGATGGGAACTAGAGCACTTAACTATGAAAAAATAGACTCTGGTAGGGGTTGGTCACAATGGCTGTGCCTTGGCTATTAGGGGTTATTGAAACATGGTGACTCATTGTGTTTCTTCCATGGATTCAGAGTTGTATATTTTGCTTGCACTACTCTCTTTTTTTCTCTTAATTTCCTGAAGATGCGAACAACTGCCCTGAAAGAAAGTGAAGGATACTATAGTTTCAGAAATATCTTCACTGAAATGTCAAATCGCTTAGGATGAGGGACGGGACAAAGAAACTTCCGGGGGTAGGGGAATAACAAGATTTTATAACAAGAACAAGAAGAAATTTCATAACTAGTAAAAAAATTAATAAAAGAGTCCCTTGCTTCGAACAAGCAATAATTCACTTAATTTAAATTATCATTATGTTTTTCAGCAATAAACAAATTATTGAGAAGTATTAATTTTAACCTCTCAACTTGTCTGTCCTCTTTAATCTGTAGGACGTATCTGCGCGTTCGATTGATTTTCTCACTCTCAACATATCCCTTTCGAATATTCTCTGGAAGCTATGTTATCGGAACAGTTACAATAGTACTCATGAAAGTTCCTGTAAGGAGTCTATCTAAAAATTTAAGCGCAACTTTAATTGTAGGGCAGTGAAGTAAAAATCGCTTTAATTAGAAATCAATGATTAGAAATTATTGAAAAATATTTAGTTTTATCTCCAACCTTTTCTGTCTTTTTTGAGCTGAAAGACACATCTGCGAACTCGACTGATTTTCCCATTCTCAACATACCCCTTTCGCGTATTCTCTCGAAGTTATGTTATTACAACTATTGCAATTGTTCTCAGGTTGAGGTTGAGGTTTATATTTTTATGGCACAAAAGCTAAAATTGGCTATGCTGCGCCAAGACACATGGTATGAATATATTGCCAGACGATTAAAAATTTTGTTTCCTCCAGGGTAAAAATTGATAAAAACATTTTGTTAAAAGCATTTATAAAAAAGTACGGAATTTAAATAAGAAAAGTCTATGGCAAAAACAATTTTTTTTAAATAAACAATGATATTTATATAAAATGAATAAAGTTAGTAGCTCTTAAATTCAATTGTTCTCAGAGAATTCTTGTAAGGAATCGACCTAAAAATTTAAAAGGAAGCTTTAATTGGAGAGCAATGAGGAAGAAATTAGTATTATTATTAAGTATTAAATTAAGTAAGTATTAAATATTACCTCTCTTTTCTTTTCTGACTTCTTTCAGCTGAAAGACTCATCTGCGACCTCGACATTTTTTCCACCCTCAACATATTCTTTTCGATGATTCTCTTGAAGTTATGTCATAAGTTCTTATAAGGAATCTCGTGATAATTCTTGTAAGGAATCTACCTAAAAATATGAAAGCATGCTTTAATTGGAGGACACTGGAGTAAATATCGCTTTAATTCGAAGGCAATAAAGTAGAAATAGCTTTAATTGGAGATCAATTATGTAAAAATTATTAGAAAGCATTAATATTTACCTCTCATCTCTTTTCTGACTTCTTTGAGCTGAAGGACGCGCCTGAGACCTCGACTGATTTTCTCACCTTCAACATATCCTTTTCGATTATCCTGTCGAAGTTACGATATCAGAACTTCTGCAATAGTTCTCATGAGAATCCTTTTAAGGAATCTACCTAAAAATTTAAAAACACGCTTTAATTGGAGGACATTAAAATGGAAATTGCTTTCATTGTAGTGCAATTAAATAGAAATTAGAGGACAATGAAGTAGAAATTATTGGAAAGTATTAAATTTTACCGTTCAGCTTTTCGTCACTTTTTAAATTGAAGGAGCATATGCGAACTCGACTGATTTTCCGACATTCAACACATCCCTTCCGATTATTTTCTCGAAATAGGCTACTTAAAACTTTTAAAGCATACTTTAATTGGAGGGCAATGAAGTAGAAAGCAAACATTCCTCAAAACTTTGAAGGACAAGACCATGTCCTAATTGAAATTATAATTTCATTACTTTAAATCTCATTATTTATCTCGTTATTTTTAGTGAATGCTCCAGAATTCTTTTTCAGATCATACTCATTAATAGCTCTTATAATATTGTTTTTTTGAGTTTCACATTTTAGAATCTGATTTGTATCTAAATAATTTTTATTAAAATTTTTTATAAAAATATATTTTTTGACAAATTTATTTCTATAAATTTTTCCTGCCTCATTCTACATTATTAAAAGAAAGTTTTTAAATGTTTTTGCTCTATTTTTATTGTTTTCTTTTATCTAATTCTAAATTTCTTTCAAAGTATTTTAGTAACTAAATGCTAACTCTTTAGAAGATTAAAATTCAAATATAGATTATCGGTTTAACAATGTTTAAGCTTTAAAACTGTAAAATTTTATTTTATCATATCGAACACATAAATATTCAAAATTTGAGAATACTATTATATCAAGAATTGGCTCAAAAATCGAATGCATATCACATATTAATTAATATAAAAATCAATTACTTTAAATAGAAGAGTGTAAAAATAAAATTCAAATGTGATACTTTCTTCTAATTATCTAAATCCAGCTAAGCACGGACTAAAAAGCTATTTAGAATTTAGGAGAGGTATTTTTAATCAACACTTACTGGAGAATCAAAATTTAATGAAAGCCTAATGGATTGTGATTCTTTACTTCAAAAGAGAAAGTGGCTTATAAAAGCTAAAATAAAAAAGAGATTACAGTAACTTTTTACCTTCAATAGTTTCTCTTTACTTGCTATCTTTTAATTATAAAGCTGTCTATTATTTTACGCTGAAATGAAGTTGCTTTTTTGTTAGTTTAAGCTGCAGTTAACGGTAAGAGCAGCTCATTAATTTTCTCTACAAACTTTTATCCGCCTCTTTAACAAACTGATGACACTTTCAGATGAGAAATTTTTGCTAAAACATTAGAAAATAAATGAAAAATTATTTTTTGTACTTGTTTTCATAAGAAAACGGTTTTCAAGCCTTTACCTTTTTAAAGATAACTTGCTAAAAAAAACCTTTCTTGTATAAGATAGAATATGAAAGACTTTTAACTAGTGTTTAGTAAGTTCATTCGAGTAATTTTTGAAAAAAAAATTAAGTATAAGGAATCGAGTGAGAAGAAAAAAACATTGGCGACTAAATAATTTTTCTTGCTACGAACAAAACTTTAGGTATTGATTTTAAGTTGAGATTTTTAAAGCATGTTTATTTTTTTTTTCTAAAAAAATATCACGTTCTTATAAAAAAATTTCCAATAAAAGCCTAGATATTTCCAAAAATGAAAAAGGTTTTTGAAAAATGTCTACTTAAAAATCTTTTTATGGAATTCTCACTGCAATTCCAGAAATATTACAAAAACAGCTTGATAGAAACAGAGAAATATCCTACCCGCATAAACTTTTAAGTTCTGGCAGAAATCTTCTGGCTGGTAAAGAATTCTAGTAGAGTCTTTCGTTTGTATTTTTATTTATGTTTCATTGGAATTAACATATGCATACTAAGTAGATGTTGCAATAAAAGTTAGGGTTTCACATACAGTCGAGTTTTGAATGATATACGGTTGAAATATGATCATTTAGTTGTAAAATATAAGAAATAATAATTCTTTTTCAATAATCTGTATATATTTATAAAACTCTAACGCACATTGCACAAAAATTGATTATTACTTTTAGTCGAATGGCAACATTGAATCCGCCATACAAACATTTCAGACAGCTTCTTTGAACTTTTTACAGCAGCACTTAATATAATTCTTCGCTAAGCTAATTAATGGAGCTGAAAAATGTACATGAAATTTTATGGAGGGGGTTCGTTAGGGGTTATATGCAAAAAATAGGACACAGTCCAATTCCATTCAGTCAAAGGAAAGGCAATATAAAAGAAATCATGAAATAGAAAGTTTAATCGTGAGCAAAAATAGGCCTAACCAGATAAGTTAATTGCTGTAACCTGCCAATGGAAATTGTGGCTTATATCTTTCGAAACAATTATTTTTCAAGATTCAAAACATTATTTTTAATGCTATTAATTTGAATTCCGTATAATTTTTCTTCTTAATTTTAATAATATTTGTTTTTAATTTAATTTGAAAAACAATCTTTTTTTTTTTAATGTTACGTTGGATTTAAAAAATCCATCAAAAAATTCAGTCTTGCGCCTTTGCCGATTACTAATTCCGTAAAAGGATTTTCACTTCTGCTTTTACTTCATATGCATACATTTTTAATTTACAGTAAATGAATTCAATCGAATTTATGTTTTGCGGTCGTATTAAATAAAAACATAGTATTTCATATTAACCATTTAATAGCCTGAAAAATCAGTAATCTAGGCGCACAAGCTGGTCACCATACGTGGTTAGTTTATATAAAATTATTAAATTTATTTACTTAGTATGTGCACTTTAAACATTTTTTTACTCCGACTTTTACAATTTGCCTAATAAAAGGTTAAAAAGAAATGTTTCAAATAAATATTTAACATTTTTTTTCTTTCTCGTATAGTAATCGTCCAAAAATTCGAACTCGAGGTTTTAACAAATCTCTGCCTTTTAAACCTCTCTCAGTTTGAAAAACACACATTTGGAAAATACCCGCCTGTCTGTCTGTGACAAAGATAACTAAAAACTGCTTTGATTTAGACGTTTGAAATTTGGTATAAGGTCTTTACACCTAATTTTCAAATTTCTACCAAATTTTGAATAATATCCGTTCAGAAGAAGTCTGTCTGTCCAGCAGTTTGGTTAAAGTTAACATGATAATTACAAAACGAATACTGCTAGATAAATAAAATTTGGTACACATATTTAACATCTATAATGTAGACATCTGTCAAATTTTCAGCCAAATCTAACTGCAAGTTGACTGTCTGGTGGTCTGTACTTTCACAAACATGTAAATGCGATAATTTAAAAACACAGAGACTTAAATATATCAAATTTATATAGGATTTTGTGACTACAAGTGTAGTTTTGAGTCCAATTTTAGTTGCAGTTGGTTGAGAAAAATATGTTTAAAACACTATTTCAAATTTTGAATACTATTAACACTTGTCAGGGATTGATCGCCAAATAACACGCCAAAGGTGGCACGACAGATTCAGTTAAAAATGCTAAATCCACGCTAAAAGGTAATATTTCGTAATTATTGCACGTCGATGCCATGTAAGGCATTCTTTGGCATGAGTTTAAGTTTATTAGTAAATATGCGAGAAAGTTTGGGAGGGACCACACCTGTTATATTGAATGAATTATTTTATAAAAGACAGATATACATCAATATAAAACAGAAAAAATACATACTACTGCTCTTATTAAAAGAAAAAAAAAATCTTTCAAAAGTAATATTTTCACTTCAGTTTTAATTTTACCGACAAGTCAATAGCTTATCGCTAGAAACAACTCAATAGCTTATCTCTGGGGACAAAAAAAAAATCTTTCCATAGGGATCTGTGTATTTTTTCTAACTTTCAATTTCGCGAGGAATAGTGCTCTGCCTTCGTGAAAGCGATACAGCAGAGTTTCTTTCCATACGCAGTTATAGGGAAGGCTTTTAAGTATTTATTCGACGGCGAGCAAAAAGATGACTTAGTTCCCATGAGGGAATGTTGTTCAGAAAACCTTTTAAAATGTATTTCCTTTCCATACCTGGCATATATTTTGGAAAAAGATTTGAAACCATCTCGTTTTGTGGAATGTCTCTTCTTTGTAAGTTTTAAGCGGTTGCGAATAAAATTATTAACCTTTGTGGTCTTTTGATCCAAAAATTTCAGAGAGTTGAGATTTGCGGTTGCTAGACTGAAACAGATTTTAATAATCATTTTGAGACCGATTCTTCAGAGAAAATGAAAAAGAAGTTATGTTTCATCTATTTTAACTGATGAATTTATTTCATTAAAATTAGATGAAACAGAGAAGGAATTGTTACTTTTCTGTCTTTAATAGAAAATATAACTTGAGTTACATGTTTTCCAATAAGAATGGTGAACTAAGATAAGCATGTATTTTGTGTTGTAAAATTGATGATGTATTTTTATTTGGATTTGATACGGAAGTAAAGTGTTATCGCTGTAACCTTAACTGGCTATTTCGACCCTCCCAAAGGCATACGAAAAAATCTGACTCACGAGACCGCCACAACTGCAACAATAGCGGGAATGATGGTTGAGTCCTAATTGCCATCACCAGCCACTATACAGCACTTCCCGTGAGAAGTACGTCCAGTCATCGATAGGAGATAGTTGACCTCCACCATTTTTGTACCCACCGGACGTGAGAACCAACCACCATACCGGAATTTTCTCATCCTCATTTCTGAGGTATCTTCTCGGTGGGAAAGTGTTATCTCTATAAATTATGAATTTCGTTAGTTATTTCATGGCTATACTGTATTATTAGGCATCATTATGACTATGAAAATAAAATGTTCTTTTTGAAGACAATAATGTTCTTGATAATATATCTGAAAAATCCATTTGCTTTGAAGCCTCTGCTAAAATTTTCTTATGTATATTCTTAAATCATTCTTCCCCTGCTTTGCAAATTCATTATTTTTTTGTTTTACTTAAATATGATAAGATATATATTTGTAAGATGTTTAATATTGAAAGTCTATTGGATTCGAACCCGGTATCGATGAACAGATAAATAGCATTAGGTTATACACATATACTAGAGTTTGTTTATATGGGATATTTTTTATTTAAGGTTTTGGGTCGCTTTGGGCTAAGGGAATTTAGATTTTATTGGCGCAAGAGCTAAGTTTTGGCTAAGTTGCGCCAATTGGGCCAGCCAATGGTAAGATTCTGGATTTGGGGGAATGGGGACTCCAGTTTAAAACCCAATTCCACTGATGAATCACCGGAAGAAAACGGGTCTGGTGAGCAGGAAATCTGTCAGAGTCATATATCCTCCCACTGCTGTGGTGTGGAAGTTTAGACGGGGGGAGGAGAATTTGGGTGTTGTCTGCATTTCAAAATTATGAGATCCATCCCAAAATATTCCTAGTGCTACTACCCAGTGAGAAGTTAATATTACTAAGCTAAATTAATTCAATTTGTTGCTGATACATAAAAAAAATTATTGCGTTGCGAAAATTATTTTATATCTGCTTGCCGATGTTTTGTAAATATTTTTTGTACGATTTATTTGATGTGGATTTAAAAATGTCTTCAAAGTTATATGCAGATGTTTTTTTTAAACAAAGTAACTTGAAAATGTAGATATTGTTATTATTGCATCGTGTTTTAGCTCATGTGAAATGTTTTAAAGCAAAATATTGTTACAAAATTTTTTTCTACAAATACCATCAATCAATCGTAATAACGCAGCGTATTTAATCGCTAGTTCAGCAGTTTTTTTGCTGTCTAATTCACCAAAATATGCTACTTGTCGGCGACTCCGACTACTCTCACACACGACTTTTTTTCCTGCAGCTTCAGAGTGCCCATCTTTTATAGTTCCGGGAGGCGGGGCTAGAATCTTCAGACCAATCAGTGCGTACCTGGGTGTATCTCTGTTCTAAGTGGATGGATCATGAAAGTTCTCGAACTTTCCAGTATTATCCATTTAGTCGCCAAACTCGCCAAATTCGTTGCCAAGCTCTGAGGTCATTGACGCGGCACCCGCTCAGCACGCACAGGACAGATCTTACAACGGTCTTTCTTGCGATGACACTAGTCGCGCCGGGTAGCAAAATTACAAATTTGTAACAATATAAAAAAGTTATGAAAGTTCTGGAGTCCTAGCATTCTTTTATATTCTATCTTCGAAATGCTTGATTTTGATGCGACACGTAATAGATTAACTATTGTAGAAAGTTGGTCGCTCTCATTAGAATTCCTTACAATACGTGGCTTTCCTCATTACAATTCCTTAACTACAGCATACTTTTAAGCACAAGATAAGCGTGTCCATAAGATAGTCTTAGCTTTATGCTAGTGAAGATTACATTGTAAACTATTTATTTATTAAAATGTATTCCTTTCATAGGAAAGAATTTAAAAATTTCTTCCGATTTAATAAAAAATATATATATTTCAGGTCTGTAAAAAGATTTTTTTAACAACTAATAAAGGTCAATTTTATTTTTAAAGAATTTTAACGTAGATTTTACAGTTTGTTTCTACAATACTAATCAATATCCAAGTTTTCATGGGGAAAAAATGTTTGAAAAGAACGCAAAATGTAATAGAATGTCAAATGATTTATGCCATAAAATTGACTTTTCATGACTACAATTTTCTTTACGTCAAAGAGTTGAGAGTTTATCTGCATGTCTGGTTTTATTTACGTCAGACACATAACTCAAAAGCATAAAGAAAGTGAAAAACTAAATTTTGGGGTGTAGTCCTGACATCAAGATCCTTATCAAATTAAGACCCCTTCAATTAAAGTGAGATGATTGGGAGATTTAGATATGGCAATCCCACTTCATAAGAGCGCACTCAGAAGGAATAACAAACGTGAACTAAAAAAAAACCGTTTAGTAAAAAAAAAGTGATATCAACAAATAGAAATGATAATATTATTTAGAAACAATAAAATCCAATTGGAACACTAACTTATAGAGTTATGGACGTAAATTTACTTAGACGTTTTCTTAAAATATGTATTCTTCCTCAGGTAAAATTTCTTTCCAAACAGCATACTGCATTGTATATTATTGTAAAATCCGGAAATGTAGTATTCTACAATAACATTTGACAATATTGAAACAGTATTAAATATAAAACATTTGTTATTTTAATCAATATTTTGCTCCGATTTTGTACAGTATATTTCGAATACTGTAACAATGTTATATATCAGTATTATGCACTTTAGTTCTCAATACTATATATATATTCCCACAATTTTTTTCGAATTGTCTATTAGAGTATAAAGGAGCTAAACTTTTTATAGTATCAGTTGAACAATCTTTAATCCCTATTTGCTGTATTTAATTTTTTCATTTAATTTAAGAATAAATCTTCGATATAAATTTTCACTTACGTGGAATCTTTTACTTAGAAAGAGGTGCCTTATCTACTTCTCTACCGGTACATTCAAATGTGTATGCAAACTATGATAATAGTGTTTTGGTTTGACAGGAAGTATTGCGCACTTCTACGTTTAATTTTGGTTTACACTTTAATTAAAGACATATTTTTTTAGAATTTCGATTTAAGAGTATAATGAAATCAAAGAGGAATGATTTCACTCGTAATTTAAAATTTTATTAAATAAATTTTGAACGTTTAGTTATAAAAAAAATAAGAACTTTTAAATGCATATTATATTAAATGGGGAAATAAAGTTCTTTGTAAAATTCAATAATTGTTTATCAAAGTATTAAAGCTTATATAATATTGCTCAAACATTTAATTTTCTAATATTCTATCTATAATAAAAGTTAAAAAGGAGAATTTTTCAAAGGCAGTTTTTTTTTATTTCTGTAGTTTAGTACAAGTACACATATCGTGCTTGGTTTTCTTTTATTTAGTTTTCATTATTTATTATTCTTAAATTTCTCGGCGTTACCTTCTTGCATTTTAAACAAATAAAAGACAACTAACACATTTATTAGAAATCAAATAATTATTTTTTTTAAATTGGAACAACGGATCAAAAAAAGATCTACAAATGCACTTGAATTGTTTGATTACTTTAAGGAAAGTACATAAAAATGTATAATAAACATATACCGAACTATTAACTACAGAATTCAAATAATTGTTATAGTACTGTGGATAAAAATTGATAAATATAAAATTCACAATATAGTTTTCTGAATATTGTTCAATATATAATTTGTAATTGATTTCTACGATATGAAGCAATATTCTGATTTTCGTGAAAAATGGCTCTAGTTAACATTTTCGAAAAATAATTAGCTTAATATTGTGGCTATGGGATTTATAAACTGCTACATCGAATGGTTATCAAAAGATACCTCGAAATCAACAGATAGTGATCCAAATGACATACCCAATTCTCATCACTTAAGTATTTAACGGAAAAAGGGAATTTTAAAAAATATATGAAAATGCCTCAAAAAAGAAAAATCCTAATTATTTAATTATGTCAACTCTGACATAAAACCAGCTACGGTAGTCTCCTCGCAATTTTCCCGCATACACTCTGATAATGTTGTTATTTCAGAGAACCCCTTGCATAGCACTGACATACAAAAATTACGAAATATTAACTTTTGGCATGACTTTAGCATTTTTACTGAATCTACCATGCCATCTTTGGCGAGTTATTTAGCGATTAATCCCTGACATGGGGTCAAAAGTATCCAAAAATCGAATTTCGTTTCATTTGAGTATGTCCCAACCCATTAAAACAAAAAATGTGATATAAAACTACACTTAAAGTCACAAAATCACGTACAAGATATTATAAATTTAACTCGCCGCGTTTTTGAGTTATCTCGTCTACATGCTTCTGAAAGTGAAGACCGACAGACAGTCAACACTTTGTTGGATTTGGCTCAAAGATTGACTGATGTCTAGACTATAGATGTCAATTCTGCTTATCGAATTTTATCTACTTAGCTTGTTGTGAATAGCTTATAAGTCAGTTAACAGCTACACTGCACGAACAATTGCTTTTGTATTGCGGTCATGTTACTGGGCTACGAACCACAAGATCTCAGGTTCTATCCTCGCTCTTAACAAAACCGCCACAAGATCTTTTTATTTTGTAGTTTTAGAGTTAAATTATATTCAAGCAGTGAGATAGACGGACTTCCTCTGGGTGGATTTTGCACAAAATTTGACAGAAATAAAAAAAAATGGTATGAATACCGTATATTAAATTTTCTCCCTCTACTTCCAAGCGATTTTAAGTTATCTTTTTCGTAGATACACAGAACGAAATATTCTAAAAATATGCTTTTCGAATTCTAAGAGGTCTAAAACTTAGAGTTTCGTCAAAATTTTGATTTCGAATTTTTTGACTATTACTATACTTTCTGTATACTGTGTATAAGAGAAAGTAAAAAAGAACTAATGAAATGATAAAAGACCAAAATATATATGCAATTTTCATTTGTGGAACAGTATAGTGCTGGTCAATTACAAAATCTTTATCACAGCATCCTTGTTTCTGACAATAAGCATACGCTTTTATAAAAATAGAACTTCTGAATTCTTCTAATTTTTATAATAAATAAGAATTAAAAGGATGTACAGATAATTATTTAACAGTACATGGAAAAACATAACTACCCGCCTTTTAAAATATTAAAATTCTAGATATAGAGAATCCTACTATACTTCTAACATCTAATATTTTATTAATATCATAAATGCACATTCTATAGATTTATATTTCAAAAAGGCAGATCTTAAAATTTCCATTTGCTTTTATTCCAGAATTTCCATATTTTATTAATGATATTAGTTTCTTAAAGTTTGGATCTTGAAAGGATTTTCTATTTATTCAAAATATTTACATTCAGATATTCGAACTGAAAATGTTCTTAAGAAAGCTTCAGATGCACGTAAAAATGATTCTTCGCGCATTTATACATCGAAGTACTAACATTTGTTATTCTCCGGTTATTATAGAAGCAATGATGCTACTAAAAAGGAGGAAATCTCGAATCTCGAGTAACAATTTCCGCATTCGCAAAATAAAGTTGTTTTCTAAAATGCATGATGTTTCACATTCGAATGTAAGTTGTTATTTTCCTTTATCTCTATGTCTGGTAAAAATGAGCACTACAATGCTGCTCAGCTCTTTGATGCGACTAAGAAGCATCAATAATTCGTAGTCTGTAAAGAAATAGTTAGTGGATGGAGTTTTAAAGCGCAAAAGTTTTATTTGATCAAATGGTATTGAACCAAAATCGCTAAAAGCTGCTTCTTATACACTTTGGAAGCAGATAACAAAATATTTAATGAAGAAATCTATTATCCTACTTGTATTTAAGATTATTTGCTATAGAATTTACAGAACCTCATTAGATATGGGCAAGACGAAGTATAATGAATCAATGTGAATTTTATGAAGAAAGGAAAGAAATTATTCTTTCCTTTCAAATAATTGAAAGTTCCACTTCTTCGTACCATTCCATTGCTACTGTTTATTCTTTTTTAGAATTTCATATGTATTGTCCCTTGTATCATATGAAGTGAATGATAGTACGTCACTGTCTATGAAACTGGTATGTTTCGTAGACAGTGAAAAAATCTGTTTCTTTGATGTTCTTGATATGAATGTTATTATTATTAATCTACACGTGTTATCTATACTTATAATAAAGCTCAATGTGTGTGTGTGTGTGTGTGTGTGTGTGTGTGTGTGTGTGTGTGTGTGTGTGTGTGTGTGTGTGTGTGTGTGTGTGTGTGTGTGTTGATGCTCTACAGGCCAGACCATTCAACCTACAGCTACCAAATTTGACACGTGTATACCTTGGAGGCCGGGAATTTGCACCTGGGGGTTATTTTTTCGAATTTTTAATTAGAATTTTATTTATTTAAAAAATAAGCGAAATTTTGGCGTGTTTCTGCTATAACTTCCGAAAATATTACCACACAAAAAAGATTTTTACATGAAGTTAAAGATCAAAAATTTATCTTTTAAATGATACCAATGTTTTAACCTTAAAATTAAATTTCTATTTTTAATGAATTTTTAAATAATTATTTTAACTATATTTTTCAACAATTTTTTTCGTACAAAATAAAAATAAAATTTAAGCTGCACGAGCATGTTTTGCATTCATGCGAAAAATTAGCTTTTTTCAAAGTGTTGCCATCACATTTATTAAAGCTCCAATTAAAAATAAATTAAATCTTTTTGGAAATGAAATCTGCAAAAATATAACTTTCGGCACGTGTCTGTAGGAAATGAAGCAAATATGAAATATTATTTTTTCTAAAAAATAAATTCAAGAAAAATTATTTTATGATCTTTTACACTCTCTATATTATTAATCCAATGAATCAGTTTTATTTTAAGGCAAGGTTTCTTTAATATGAACAGGATATCTATTCAAATCAGGGCCACACAGCAAATTTGTAAACCTTTAGTAAGACACAGATCTGCTAAAATGGTAACTTCATTCAATAAATACTCTAATAAATAACGAATTTTTGATTTTACATAAAGCTTCTGCTGTGGAAATCACGATTAACAAAATGTTCTTGAAACACTAATATTTTAAAGAAAAAAAGTTAATTTCCAATCAACTAAATCAATCACTTAAACTGACTGATTTATGAAAATTTGAATATCACTATTCAATAAAAAAAGGATAATTTTAGATTTTCCATCAATCGTTTCAAAGAAAATACGCCAATCAGCGCGCAAGTTTCTCAAGATTAATTGGTCTAAGATTATGAAAATGTTGAGTTTTTCTAAATTTTTAACATTCAAAACTTCATAAATAAGTCTTAGTTGATCGTGGAAAATAGAAACATTCATTCATTTATTTAAAATTTGGTGTGTCCAGAATATTTCTCAGAATATGATACCTTACTGCATTAAATTTAAATTTCATAATTTTTGATATATATTTATAGGCCGGAACAAAATATTATTATTGATTTCATTTTAATCCTTTTGAAAGTAAAACTAAAAACTGAATTTTATGCTGAATCTGAGAAATTTTTGTTGAATTATTCTTTGAGATATTACATAAATTATGAAAAATATTTTGTAGTTCACATAAGACTTAAATACCGAGCGATTCTGTTTGCAATACTCATATTCAATAATAATAATAATAATGAATAAATAACAATAAAGATGATAAATAAAATAAAACGCTTGGTTTTATTAAAAAATATCTTTATATTAATTGCAATTTCATCATTTCCACTTTAAATTAAAGTTGAAGTTTTACCGGAAATGACAACACATTAGCAAAATATATATATAATAAATTGAATGAAACGATCTAAACAACAATATAAGTTTGGTATGACTATCAAAATTTGAAGATTAAAAATGTTTTGTTTGAGAATCTATTAAGAGACCAGTTACTTAAAATATTTAATTGAAAATTGCAGAGAGGGGTAATTTGGCGAACCGGCTGGTCGCCAAAGGCGGCTAGTATATTATAAATTCAACGAGAATTTGCATTAAAAAAAAGAAAGGGCATTATTCCTATTTTTCAAATAATTGAAAGTTTCGCTTCTTCGTACCTTTCCATTACTACTGTTTATTCTTTTTTACAATTGCGTATCTATTGTCCCTTATATTATATGAAGTTAATTACATAGTATGCTTCATAGACAGTGAAGTAATCTATTTCTTTGATGTCTTTTATATGATTATTAGTAATATTATTATTCTTTTATATCATTTGATATTACTTGATAAAATCCAAAGGTGTAGTAAAGGATGATGAGGCTTTATTCTACATAAAAACACGAAACACAAGTAACAAAACACAGACAAAGCCTGCACAAAACAACACTTGCAGTAAACAGCTGCATACAAGCAACAAGAGCAACAAAAAAAAAATCATATGGCTTATATATTGAGAGTCCCCTTATAAGCTTTTCAACTTCTGACAACTTTTTGTATCAAAACTAGTGATAGTAGTCGCCCCAAAATTTTCTTCCATATCTCAAATAAACTTGCCATGCCAAAGAACTCCTTACGTGGCATTCGCGTACATTGGTTACGAAATATTAACTTTTGGCATGAATCTAGGATTTTTAATGGATCTATAGTGTCATCCGTAGCTAGTTATTCGACGATTAATCCCTGAATGCATTAATAGTATCCAAAAATGGAATTCATGTTTTAGACACGTCTTTCTCAACCAATTGAAGCAAAAATCTGATACAAAACTGCACTTGTAGTCACGAAATCCCGTACCAGATTTGATATATTCAAGTCATTATATTTTTTAATTGTCGAATATACGTTTTTCAAAGTGCCGACCGACAAAAAGTCAACCTGTTATATACATTTGGCTTAAAATTTGACATGTGCTTATAATATAAATGTTAAATCTGTGAATCAAATTTTATCTATCTAGCTGTTTTTGTGTTATAAATATCGTGTTAAATTATATTCGAACAAGTGGACAAACGAACTTCCTCTGGGCAGATTTTATTCAAAGTTTAAAAGGAATCTGTAAATGTTTGATGAAATATCATATACCAAATTTCAACCGTCTGGCTCAAAGCGTTTTTGAATTGTCTTTGTTACAAACAGGCATTTTGTAAAAATGTATTTGTCGAACTCGGCGAGGTCTAAAACGTAGAAATTAGTCAAAATCTCGAGAAAATTCGTAACTGAAACTTAATTTGGTTCCAAAACTATGCATATTCAAATTCAACTTCTCGCATTCTGTAAATGAAATGCTATATTTCTACATTCTAATTCTTTCCTGTATTACTTATCATCCAATAAAAGTAACAAAAAAGAATAAATTTTGATATTTACATTGGAAGATGTGAAGGACATTACAAAGAAGAATATAATTAGTGAAATGAATTACCTTTTCAGACATTTTAATATAAGTTGACACCTTTCGCTCCCTGTGATTGCCATGAAAGTAATTAAACAAATTTTAAAAGCGTTCATTATCGAAGTAACTGAAGCATGTTTTCGAAGCAAATTTATTTTTTGAAAGGCTTCTTTGATTTGTTTCTGAGGAAGGCAATTTAGTACTGGCTTTACATTTCGAAACTGAGATTATATTCAGCATTGACAGAAGTTAGAATGTGAGATTAGTTTATTAAAGGGATTATAGAAATATACATGGCCGTTTCAGACAGAAATAATTAATAAATATTTTTTTAAGAATTCTTCTTATAACATAAAGTAATCTTTACAATTCCCCGTTTAGTTTAGAATAAAAGAAGACAATATCCCCAAAATATGTCAAAATGTTTGCAGCAAGTTAATAATGTGTGCGATAATTTTGGTATGTATATATTCTACCAATATCATTAGAAGATAATGTTTACCCTCCTATCCATGAATTACCAAATTTATCTTCAATCTTAAATATAACTATCGCGTGTGTGTATGTAATGATATTTTGAAATCTAATTTAAATCTTAATTAATTTCCACATTTGTATCTTAATTTAGCTCATATTAACTTCATTCTAGAATGGTTTCTTATTTTCTGATCCAAATCCCACTTTTTTGTTTAATTACTTTTACATACATTTATAAAACTACTCACTTCAGCATTTTCCCACGCTCCGAGTGAAGGGATAAAAATCCTTATTGTTTGCAACATCTTTTAAAGATACCTAAATTTCCCTATCTAAAATCTATACATGTCAAAGAAACTCCTATCAAATTATCATTGTAAAATCAGCGAAGGGAAACAATTTGGTCTCTTTTGCTCTGGTGGCGCGATGTGAAAAGACGTCTTTTGATCATCGCTTCCTCCTTGTAAGTAAATTATATATATATATTAAATGAACGAGGAATAAAATCATTCTTACGTAGATAAAAATTACCGTAGGTAAGTTCCCTGAAGAAATTCAAACTAATAACGTATGGGGACAACGACCGCTTGAAAATACAACTTTTTTCATGATTACAGTATTTTTTTTTTTCTTTCCACTTTGCACACAAGAACAGAAAAGCGAGAATTTTCTTCCCAAAACTTTCTCGCATACTCTCTAAACAAAGATGTTATTTCTCGCAGCCTGGATAAAATTACGAACCTTAGATAATTTTGCAAATGCCTTCCATGGTATTGACAGTAGTTGTGAAATGTAGATCTTTGGCCTTAATCTTGTATTTTTACTAAATCTGCCGTGTGATCTTTGGCGATTATTTCCTGGCGTGATGTTAATGCACAAGTACACGAAATTCATCTATGGTTTCAGGGTACCTCTTTTTCTAATCTATTGAAAACAACATTTATTATAGAACTATGATTCACCCACTAGATTTCATATATTTGAGTTATTGCTTTTGCATGAGTGAGAAAATACAGACCGATAGACATCTATTCATCGAAATATTTCATTCAAAATCTTATAAGAATCTTCATTTTACATGCTAAGCCTTATATCAAATTATATTTACTTAGCTCTTTACATTTTGTAGTTATCACGTTTATTTGTACTCGAACAGCCAGACAGGCAGACTTTCCCGGGGAATTTTTCATTTAAAATGTGTTAGAAATTTCCAATTTTGATGTGCATTTCTATCTTTATCCATCTAGATTAATGTATTTTTGAATGATCGTGTTAACAGACAGCTAGACGGATAGACATAATTCAAAAAAATGTACGGACTGAAAAAAAAAGGGGAGATCCTTCAAAATCTCTAGTTCGATTTTTTTTAATAATTACAGCGCTTTATCCTTGTATACTTTGTATACAGAAACTGAAAGGCATTAACTAATTTTACTTACAAAAAGTAATCGCAGAGCCAATAAATCAATAATCAATAATTATATCATATTGTTAAGAATCTGCGATGCGGCTTCCCAGCATGGTGGTTCCATAGAAGGTCCCAGAGCTTGGCGATAAACTTGGTGACGAATTTGGCGACTTTGACACCAAAATAGATTATACCCGAAACATCGAGAATTTTCCCGATCCGTCTAGTAGGAACGGAGATACGCCTCGAACGTTCCTGATTGGTTGAGAGGCTTCTAGCCCCGCCTCCTGATGCCTATAAAAGGAAGCAGTCCTGCCGATGCCGAGTAGTTGTGAACCAGTGGTGAATTGAGTTGTGAACCAGTGGTGAATTGAGTCGTGGACCAGTGGAGTCGAAGAGTAGTCGGAAGCGACGGTGAAGAACTCGTCATCCAGGGACTAGCGGAGCAGCGACGGAGTAGAGCTGCTGTGTATACTGTTGTATGCTGCACGTCTCGGCTGAAGATATTCGTCTTCTGTGCTGTATATAGTTGTCGTCTTTGTGCTGTTATGGCTGTCGTCGTTGTTTTATTTTCTACTGCCGTCTGGTGATTGAGCGTTCTTCACGCCATGTAACATCCACTATCCAAACGAACCCTGGAAATTTCGTAACAATATATACTTTCACTCTGCCGGAAATTTCATTAAATTTGTTAAAATTTCTTAGTACATTTTTTTACTGGTCTTTCATTAATTTATCACACATTGGTGTGTGTGTGTGTGTGTGTGCGTGTGCGTGTGCGTGTGCGTGTGCGTGTGTGTGTTGACATTCTACACGTTTAAACATTTGACCTTGAACTACCAAACTTGGTGTTCTTCTCAACCAATGGAAACAAAAATTTGACGCAAATTTACACTTATAACCACAAAATCTCATGACAAATTTCACATATTTAACTCATTGCATTTTTCAGTTATTGCGTTTACATTTTTCTGAAAGTACAGATCGACAGATAGTCAATCCTTTGTTGGATTTGGCACAAAATTGATAATTGTCTACACTGTAGATGTTAAATCTGTGTGCCGAATTTGATAGTTGACTACGCTGACTACATTATACACATAATATTATACACATAACATTATACACATTAACACTTCATACCATAAAATTAGATAGTTCTCTGCGCTGTAGATTCTAAATCTGTGCTCCGAAATTGATCTATCTATATGCCTTTATTTTGTAGTCATCGTGTCAACTTTTATTCAAACGGCTGGGTAGACAGAATTCACCTGAACGGATTTTGCTCAGAATTTGACAGAAATCTGCAAATTCCATGTAAAGACCATTTACCAAATTTCATCCGTTTCGCTCAAAGCATTTTTGAGTTATCTTTGTCACAGAGGGACATGTGGCCATTTTCCAAAAATGTGTTTTTCGAACTCGGGGTCCTCTAAAACACGAAAATTAGTCAAAATCTCAGGTTCAAATCGTTTGACGATTTCAATACGAAATATGTTGAAAGTAAAAATAACAATGTTAAAAATTTGAGTGGACAATGCGGTTCAACAGTTTTGAATTAACAGTTTCTATAATATTATATCTGTTATTAAAAATTATAACACAAATTTTTTTAAAGAATCCCAAAATTCGGTAAAAACTAAGTTAACATTTAAAATGGTATTAAAAAAACATTTTTTAAAAATGGTGTAAAATCTATTTTGTGCGATAATCATTTTCGATAATTATGAGGAAACAACTCCAAAAATTCGTTTAAATTTTTATTAATTTTTTCAATCCCTCTTAAATGCACATTCTCACCTTCCAAAGCATATTTCTGCCAAATTCAGTAGCTCTAGATCAAACAGTCTGTCTTATATATCACCAATATATATTCTCTTTTATCATGTATGTGTTATATTACTCTTTTTGTATTATTTCTTATGTATGAAATTTATGCAGAATCTGAAAGAGACATTTCAAGAATTGTGATTGCTGCTGTCCATAGTCCCAGAATCTGACACAATTCGAAAGAGGTCATCAATCTTATCAGTCAATTGATGATCACGCCATTGGACACTTTTCGTAATAAGTACGATCTAATAGATATGAATACGATACTTCAAGGTTATTTCCGGGTTATTTTTCATGCTCTATCGAGCGTAACATTATACGACCAAGTGCAGTTTTTATCTCCGATCTGGAAAATTAAAGCAAAACTATCTTGGCCTGGAGTATAATACCACCTTCTCACTTATAGTCCGTGATTTATTAATCACTGTACAAAAATCAGTTTTCAAATCCAGTCTCGAATCTGAAACATGATTGCCGATTTATTGTCAAATATATACAAGTAAACAGAATATTGTTTGATTCCACAATCATCTATATATTTAAAATAATTCAAAACACCAATAAAATCAACCCATCAAGCCACGTTACTAATCTGATTTCACCTAACTTTATTTCATGTGAAAGCCATTAACCCTTACATTGATAATTAAAGCCTCAGCCTCTTTTCAGTTTATAAGTAAAAGCATGTTCCTTGTGAAGGAAATTGAAGAATGGACCAAAACATTTAGCTTTATCTTTAGTAACACTAAAGCTAATTTTATCATGTTTGAAAACAACAGAACCTTACTTACATTCCAGCCATACATTTTAAAGAAAAAATAATTCCATTCAACAGAAGTCTTAAATATTTTGGATTAACTTTGACAAGAACTTATGCAATAAAACAATAAGCAGTTAAACAAATGAAAATCATAGAAAATTCAGAAGAATCATCAAAGATACATAGGGTCTGAAGTCGAAATCACATTTCATATAATGGAAAAAATAATATTGTTATGAATTTACAATGTTGCTTCGTAGAAAAGATAGTTTTACAGATAGCTCTATTGGATGCTGATCGGATGCCGGATCAGTCACCCCTGGGCTTGACTATCATTTGACGGCGATGAATTTTGCAACTTTGACGACAAAATGTATAATACTAGAATCTTTAGGAATTTTAGCGATAGGGCCAATAGGAGGCAAATTATGCTGATTCTTCGAGAAACTTCTACGCCCTGCTCCGGAAGCTATAAAAGGCCGACGCACCAGCTGGAGTCAGTCGTAGTATAAATCGTATAGTTAACCAGCTAAGAATTAATTGAATCTGGTCACCGAAAACGACGAATTAGTTGGATCAGTCCAGTTCAATGAAACTCAAGATATTAGTAGATTGAGAATTAAGCAGTGCGCCGAGTCTTGAAGGCAAGTCGTGTGTTCAAGTTTACAGCTGAGTTCAGCTAAAGCGAAGAGACAGTGGAGAATAGCCGCCATTTTGAGAGAACCTGGTGAATACCTACTTAAATTCTCTCTTCATGCTGAATTATGTCTGGCCTATTGTGTGCTGAGGTTGTTGTTTACGACCTCTTACTACTTATGGGCTGCATTTCGTTCTACGTGCTGCTGTTTATTGCTAGTGTACATCTCGGCTGTATATTGTCGTCTGTATATTCGTACCTTCATGTCAATAAACATCATTATTAGCTACTAAGGCTTGCTCTCTGTGTCACCATACATCCATTATAGCAAACCCGCTTGAGGTAATGGAATTTCCTGTAACAATATTATAAGGTTTCGAAGCATGGCTCAATGATAACTTAAAAATTAAAAATGAAATATTTAAACTACAAAGAACTGTCCTGCTTGAAATTAGTAAACCTTATTCGACAGTTCCAAATAAATCATCGTAGGTTCTTTTGTAAATATATTCCTTTAGGTATCAAAATACGGCATATTTGAATAACTGAGAAAAACTAAAACAAACACAATTTTGCACACGAAAAAATTCTGAAATCCTGAAACTCCCAAATAATAAACAAGTGTTTTAATAAGGACCCTAGTCAACAATAAATCTACTCTCCACAGGTGGCTCTAAAATTAATGACCCAGTTGGTTGCATTTTTGTTCATTAAATTCAGCGGAAGTGAAATGCACTGAAAATTCTTCCATCTGTAAAATAGCTCACAGTTTTCATGCCAAAAAATAGTTCATTTAGTCATTGAAAACAATCTTCCAGATGCCAAAATGATCATCAAAAATAAATCTTTTTCGATGACAATAACATCTACACAAAGAAGGAGACAATACAATAATTAATTAAAAAAATCTGATCAATCATAAAATCACATACTTTAGCATTAGAGCGCACTATTGATATAAAGGATACTAAACAGTAGAAGAACACACCAAAATAGCATCAACAAACGAACAAATTGATTAACATATTACTCACGTAAAACCCAACTAAAAGATAGCAACTATAAAATACTAATTGCATAATGACAAACGCGATGAAATGCTATAACAAAAAACCGCTGAGTGAAAGCATTTTTAATAAAGCTTAAACAACAAGATAGCAAGAATTTTATATCAATCAAATCTACACTACCACGGAATTTTTAGAAAACATGCAGGCTTTATTCTGCAGTAAACAGTGACATATGTATACGGACACATATTAGACTCTTTGAATTAGATATCACAAACTTTATGCTCATTCCTTTCGTAAACGTACTAAAGAAATTATTCACCTCACTGAACTCAATTAAGTGATTCAACTCCGTTAATTCCTCCTACCAATTACTTATATTATTTACTCATATCATATACTCGTATTTATTTATTTATTTACTATTTTTATTTATTTCAAATTTTTGAACCTTAAATTCATTTTATTATTTAGCTTAAAATTATTTTCTTGTACATTAGCTTTATTACTTTCTCGCATAAGAATTATAGAAAAAGTATTGCAATCGTCAAAGAATTAGAACTTGAGATTTTTGTTGGATCTCCACGTTTTAGATTCCCTGATTTCGAAAAATACATTTTTGGAAAATGTTTGTGTATTTGTCTGTGTCAAAGTAACTCAAAAATGCTGTGAGCTAGACGGATGAAATTTGGTATACAATTCTTACACTAAATTTATAATTTCTGTTGAACGTTGAGATTAATATTGAAGCGGAAGTCTGTCTGTCCGGTTGCTCGAATATTAGTTTACACGATAAATATAAAACGAAGAGAAGTAAGTAAATAAAATGCGGTACACAGACTTAACATATTGTTACGAATCTGTGATGCAGCTTCCAAGCATAGTTGGTTCCATAGGAGGTCCCAGAGCTTGCCGACAAACTTGGCGACCATTTGGCGATTTGGCAACTAATTTGGCGACTTTGGCGCCAAAATAGATTATGCTCGAAACATCGAGAATTTTCCCGAGCCGTCCAGTAGGAACCAAGATACGCCTCGAAAGTTCCTGATTGGTTGAGACGCTTCAAGCCCCGCCTCCTGAGACCTATAAAAGGAAGCAGTCCTGCCGCTGCGGAGGTGTGCTGAACCAGAGAGTAGTTGGAATCGACGCTAAAGAACTGGCCTTCCAGAGAAAAGCGGAGCAGCACCGGAGTGAAGCTAGTGCTGAACTAAGCTGTGCGCTACTGTCTGCAGTAGAGTTTGGTTGTATGCTGCACTTCTCGGCTGAAGATAATCGTCATTTGTGCTGTATATAGTTGTCGTCTTTGTGCTGTCCGGTGTGTCTTCGTGTAAATAAACGTCGTTGTTTTATTTTCTACTGCCGCCTGCTGATTGAGCGTTCTCCACACCATATAACTCCCACTATCCAAACGAACCCTGGAAATTTCGTAACAATATATAATGTAGATACCCATCAAAGTCTGAACCAATTCCAACAGTGGGTTGATCATCTGTCGGTCTGAACTTTCAGTAGCATGTAAACACGATAACTCAAAAACGCACTGACTTAAATATATAAAATTTGTTATGTAATCTTGTGATTATAAGTGTAGTTTTATGCCATTTTTTTTAATCTAAACGGCTGGGAGAAACGCGCTTAAAACACAAATTCGGTTTTCAGATAGTATTAACCTCAACGAAGGATAAATCGCCAATAATCACAAGATAGATTCAGAAAAAATGCTAAATTCACACCAAAGATGAATAATCCGTAACTATTGTACTCCAGTGCCATGCCAAGGCATTCTCTGCGATACACCTTTATCAGAGAGTATGCGGGAAATTTTGGGATGACCACTCCAGTGGATTTTTTTCATAATTATTTATTATCTTCATCTACATATGTATGCTAGTTCTTACTTTCTTTATATTTTTATTTAATTTCTTATTATCATGTCAGAACATGTTGTTGTTATGAAGCTAGAAATCGCGTAGGCAATGAATAAAGCATAAATGGCAATTTTCATCATCATTTTTAATAGCATATATTTTTTACCTGCTTTTACCAGTATTGCCTTATTATTATTACAAGCCGCCTTTGGCAACCAGCCGGTTCGCCAATCTTAATGTTCGTTAAAATTTTAATAATTAAATATTTTATGCAATTTCTACTTTAATAGCTTCTTCATCAAAATATTTTAAAACTTCAAATTTTGATTATCATATAATTCATTCATAATATTATAATGGCCTTCAGTCATAACGTAATATGTATCTCTCTCATTTTCTGTTAGCACCCGTAGAATTTATGCTTTAAATTAAAGTGGAAAGAATTTATCTTCAATTAATATAATAATATTTTTTACTGAAACAAAGCATTTTTTTATAATCTGATTACTGAAAATAGAGTCACTCAGCATTTAAACTTTATGGGCACTAAAGAATATCTTTTTTAATTTATGTAATATCTCAAGAGTTGGTCAACAAAATTTTCTTAGATTCATTATGAGCAGATCGATTCATTAACAATGTTTAAATTTAAATGCATCAAACACTAAGAAAATAAAACGAATCGTTTAAAATAAACGGTTGAAAACAGGTTCTAAAAAAACTACTTAAAAAACGATGTACTTAAAACTATAAGCATATACAAAAAATATATAACTAATATAAATACAATTTATTTACAAAAGCATGCAACTAACCCAAAAATAATTTAAATCATCCATTGATAACGTTGTCATGGCAACAATCAGAACAGAATGCGCATGCGTCAATTTTCTTCGCCGGTTACGTAATGCAAATACGTTATTTTTTCTACTCCAGTTGGGGTAACGCTATGCGGATTAGACATTTTTAATTTCCTTTATTCTGTTTTATTTTAATTCAAAAGTACTTCAGAATGAATCTGAAAGATTGATTCATTAACAATGTTTAATTTTAAATGCATCAAACATTAAGAAAATAAACAGAATCTTTTGAAATAATCCGCCGAAAAATATTAACCCTAGCCTCATTACTGTTGGGAGAAAAAAACAACTGAGCCTTACTCATTTGGCGGTGGGGATAATGGAAGATTTTTTTGGCGGAAAAGTTGGCGGTGGGGAAAATGGAAGATTTTTTTGGTGGGAAAGTTAGTTTTTAATTAATAATTAAAATTCTAATTAAAAATTCGAAAAAAGAAACCCCAGGTGCACATTCCCAACCTCCAAGGTATACATGTACCAAATTTGGTAGCTGTATGTCAAACGGTCTGGCCTGTAGAGCGCCAACACACACACACACACACACACACACACACACACACACACATTGAGCTTTATTATAAGTATAGATATAGATGTATGCTTCTTTGAAAGCAAATGCGTTTTTCAAAGGTTGACCTGCTTTTGCCAGTATTGGTTTATTATTACGTGTGCTTCTTTGACAGCAGATGCGTTTTTAAAAGGTTGATTTAGAACTACGTCATCATAGCTGTTATTTCATTTCAAAATTGGTCAAAGTCCAAAACTTTGTTTGCCAGCTGGAAAAATTGAAAATGAAAGTTTTAAAAAATTATCATTATATATATATATATATATATATATATATATATATATATATATAGAGAGAGAGAGAGAGAGAGAGAGAGAGAGAGAGACCCATAGAGAAGTCTCGTGATTGTTTCAAACCGGTTTAAACTAGTTAATGACTTAAAATAATTAAGACAAATAATGACTTAAAAATAATAATGTTCTCACGTGATAACTTAAAATGTGCAATCATAGATTTCATGTTAATTTTAATTTTTTAATTTTATTTATTTTTTATTTTTGTTGTTTATTTTTATTTATTTCTTATTCCACTGATATATATGCATGATATTTCCTGCTTCGTTTATGTTCACTGTACTGCATAATTTTTCCGTTATGCATTTCGCTTTTATTTGGAGAGAAGTATTTATGAACTCTTAGGCGTTTATGTTTTTATCCAGGGGGATTTATGTTAAGGCAGCGATTCATCTGACCTCCGAAAGGTTTAGGCTATGTCGGAGTTTCTTCACTGAATGCATCAATAATCAATGAAAGAAAGGAAAATTAGTATAGCTTAAAATTAATGAACGCTTTTTCTCCGAGCGTGCCAAAATCATGGCAATCCATCAAAAACTCGCCAAAAGTCCGCAGACTTAAATGATTACCATGAATAATAACAAACGTCTCGTAGGGTTGCAATAGAAACATTCATACATTTGGCATTAAATCGCCCAAAAATCATTCAATTTTGGCACTATTTCATTAATCTTAAGTCTAAAAGTCAAACTGGTACTGACGTGTAACGCATGCTAAAAAGTTCTTTCATAATTAAAATGTGATTATGTTCGCCAACGGCAAACAATTGATGCGTATGTACCAACTCATTAAACAACGTAAGATTAAAAATTAACCGCTACATCTTTAGTAAGTAATAAAAGACTTACAGATGATAATGGAATTAAGTACCATCAAATATATTTATATGAGGTACTTTTCTTCTCTTGAAAGATCTGGATCCTCACAATATATCGAGTACTTTATTTTCTTATTGGTTTAATGCTTATTATTATTAGAGTTTTCAATGCGGGATTGGGTTTGAACTTTTTTCATGCTTTCTGATTATTTATAATCTTCTTTATTAAGTATATGAAATGTACAGGGATAAATGAGAGAAAAATTTTAAATTTCTGAATGCGATGGCATATGAGTTTCTAATGAACTTCCAGGCATTGATTTAGGACTTAATAAATTTTTGAAAGCAATGCTCCAATCCGGCGCGCTACGACAGCTTTCGCTCTTACAATGTTTATCGTTTTTAGAAACATTAAATGTCTTAAGACTTTCTCCCAGTTCTTCAACGTGAGCACTGATTCTGCTTCTTATATTTTCATCAGTGTCAATAAAATTTTCAAAAACCCTTTACTTGCAGTCTGGAACGTCAAGGTCCTGATTGCGACAAAAGTCATTAATGAATGGTTGACAGTTTGCATCAGTTTGTACAGACTCTTTCGAGATTGAAAAGATTTGGTCATTTTGTATACTTTCTAATCTTTATGCATCAGTTATGGATGTAGAAGTACTCAAACTGTCATTTTCTGAATTTACAATCCTTTAAAGCTCATCAATTTTATCTTTTATTCTCCTTATTAGATTGATTCAAAAGATAAAGAGCTAATATCTTTTTGAAACAAATTTTTCAGTGGAGTGATAAAGATTCATTTGGCTGCATTAAGTTTAGAAAAAAATTAGAAATTTTAATTTTTTTTAAAAGCTATCGCTTACATACTACAATAAAAATACAAAGAGTAGCTAGAGGAGAATTATTTTCTAGCTGAACACAACGCTTATAATAAATTCCAAAACAATTGCATTTTTGAATAATATCTTGCTAAACTAAAAAAAAATTATGATCTCTATCATAAAAAAATGAAAAGTGCAACCAATTTCTCAATCAGTGTTTTTTCAATTCCTACTATTAGCTTACACTCTTTCTATATATATCTTGTTCAAATTTTCAATCGTTAATAAAATACTTTTTATTTATGCACTCAAGTTCAAATACATTTTTTTAAACTTGTAGTGGATGACACTTGATATTAATCCAGTTTTGTTTTTTTTTCAAATATTAATAAATTAAATTTGTTCAGTAATTTCTAATTGGTCGCCAAATCCGTCGCCAAGCTCTGAGATTATTGACATTATCATTGTCTTTATCAACATCTATTTTCAACACAATTTTATTATTTGTAATTATTTAATAAAAAGTAACTAAAATAAAAATAAAATATTGAAATAAGTAGGAATTGACTTAAAAAATTTTTTATACGTAGATATTACTTGTTATAAAAGCAACACAAATTTATTAAAAGACGAAACAGCACTTGCACTGAAACGTGAACAATCACGCACTAAAATACATTTGCTTATATCTATCACAATTGCCCATTTTTTCAAAAGACTGAAAATATAAATTTGTAACAGTTGCCCTTACATATCTTTGTGTGTGTGTGTGTGTGTGTGTGTGTGTGTGTGTGTGTGTGTGTGTGTGTGTCTGTGTGTGTGTGTGTGTGTGTGTGTGTGTCTGTGTGTGTGTGTGTGTGTGTGTGTGTGTGTGTGTGTGTGTGTGTGTGTGTGTGTGTGTGTGTGTGTGTGTGTGTGTGTGTGTGTGTGTGTGTGTGTGTGTGTAATTTAACCATCAATTAATTCTACTCTTGGTGATAAAAATGAGAATCGTCCATCAAGATGATGGTGATGGTTATTTCTTTCTAATTGGCTGTTTGTTTTTATTAAAATTGTTCTCAAAGTGTATTTGACTATAATTAATTAACATATGCTTAAAGAATGTTTTATATATATTCGTTGCATTTTATTTTCGTGTATATATGTTTTGTTTTATTAAAAAAAGTAGAATAATTGATGTTTTTATATTCAAATTATTGTTTGATAAAAAAGTTCTTTCCTGCTTGGAATATGCCAAACCAATTCCTTTACCAACGACAATATTTTTTTTTTCAAAAAATAACTTCTTTGTTGGCCTGAGATAATATTGATAAACTGAAACAAAAAGAATAAAAAACTACGTATTCTCTATAGTTTTTTATGTGTATTCTACATACGAAATGCAAACTATGTAAATACGTAAAAATGTAAAGTATGCATTCTATATATAAAATCCATCTTTCCGAAAAATATTGCTATTCTACACCATCTCAATCAAATGCAGTTTTTTAAATTAATTTCAAAATTAATTGAATCGTTTGATTTCAGTCGTAACACAAAGACAAAAATTTTCCTTTTTGTTATCTCATTTAAAGAAACTGACATTTAATTTTTACGCTTTTTGAAGACTTTTACTTCAGTTATCACTCACCGATTCATGAAATAAATGGGAAAAAATGAAAACTTTTCGCTTGATTTTCGCAAACATATACCAAAAGTTAATATTACTTTTATGGTCTTCTCACTTTCGCGCTTGACAGTCTGAATAGAATTTCTACAACGTTCTATTAAATACAGTGGAAATCATTGAATGACTGAAAAAAGGCTTCAAATTAAACAATTTCACTTTCGAAAAAATTGTAATTCTCTTATTCTCTTCTTTTTTTCCAAAGGTGAAATATTGACTAATTCTATTTTCTCAAGGGTAGTTTTTTTTAGTGGCAAGCATATGTTGTGCTGTGACTAATGGCACTTTAGAAGCCCGCTGACAGTTATCTATCAGCGATTTAAGCCGAGTGAGCGTCTCTTGTTTTTTTCAGTAGTGCCAACTAGGGCCTAGAGTACGACTTAGCTACTTCCTGCGTCACATTCGCTTACACAACACCTTTTTTACAGGGGGGGGCACATTCACGCACCTCACAGAGAGAACACAGAAGAACAACCATGCTCGAACCGGTACGCCCAGATCACGGGGAAGATGCGCTACTCCTATGTCAGGACGCCGGCAGCAAGCATCTAATGTTGCAATGTTTATTTTTCTTTTTCCAAAGATTTTTATTCGAAAGTACATTTTCTTAGCTTTCATGCTCATAAGAAATACCAAAATAATACCTATTTGATAGAATGTGATTTTATTTTCTCGTATAGAAAAAGAAGATATTGTAAAATCATACTCGAGATTTTGACAAGTCCCCTCCTTTTATATCTCCTTTAATCCGAAAAAAAAAGGTTTTAGATATTATGTCTGTCCTTGAGCATGATAACTTTGAAACGCTTTGAAATAGATGGGTGAAATTTGGTGCATGATATTAATATTATATTTATAGATTTCAATCAAAGTATGAACGAAATTTGTTCAAAGAAATTCTGTTATGCTGAATTGTCTGAGTACAAATATGCACTTTGAAAATATTGTAAAATCATACTCGAGATTCTGACAAATCCCCTCGTTTTATATCTCCTTTAATCCGAAAAAAAAATGTTTTTAGGTATTATGTCTGTCCTTGAGCATGATAAATTTGAAACGCTTTAAAATAGATGTGTGAAATTTGGTATATGGTCTCAATATTTTATTTATAGATTTCAATCAAATTTTGAACGAAATTTGCTCAAAGAAATTCTGTTATCCTGATTGATTGAGTACAAACATGCGCTTTAAGTCCAAAATTAAAGAGTTTGATGGATAAAATGTGGCACGTAGATTTATCATTTAAAGTGTAATTCTGTATGAAATGCTGAACCAAATCCACTAATGAGTGAAAATCATTTGTCCACCTGTTTATTTTCGCAAACATGTATAAATGATAATTTACAAATATTACATCGTGTATAAATAGCATCTGTACTGTAGATTCTTATCAGAGAGAATAAAATCCATCAAAGAATTGATCTTCTACTACTCTATACTTGTGCATGCATATAACCCTATTAGCACAGGATACTTTGCAATATCTCCACGATGTTATTCGATATTTTAAAGGCGTGGAGATCCTTTACAATGGAGATAATTTACAATATCGTGGAGATCCTTTGCAATGACATTAGGCCTCACATGGAAAAACTCGATAACAAAATGCGCCTTCTTTACTTTGTTATGTGTTATTTCTATTTCTATTAAGTGATCTCGTTACAACTATTGCAATTCTGTGTCCAATTTTGATTTTAATTGTTCAAAAAAAGGTGCGAAAATGCATAATCGATTTTCTGTACTCACCTGTAAAGCATAAAACTCCATGGTTCATTTATTATTTTTTGCCATGCGGAGGAGAGAGAGGATAACACCTTTATTTGAGAGTGTACAAGAAAGTTACTGCGAGGCCACTTCGATGGTTTAAGTTAGAAATTCATTTAATAATGGGGAGAAAAATTAGTATCATGTTTATATTTTGAAAAAAAAGTTTCATTTAAAAAGTTGAATTCGAATCTATTTCGAATAGTTTTTTCCTACGGAGCCTTAAATCAAAAGAAAATAAAGCATTCGATTCATGTAAATATTATTTCGAAATAAGTAATAAAAATAATTATGACCTTTGAAAACATATGTATAATTAGAATTCTAATATAAATGTTATTTTATGTAGTATTTACTAAACTTTGATTGCAACAAACGCATCTGTTGGAAATAATTTTTTCATTGTTCAGTCGTGGTGACATCTACTGACTGAATAACTAACTAAAATAATTTACTTAACATATTCCTTAAATGAACAATTTTGCAGCATATCATAACAGTTAAATGATACAAAATGAAGTATATCTTTCACCAAATCTGAAAAATCTTAAGGAATTCAAACTTCGTCTTTCTTTGTTATTCAATCCGATTAAAATCTGAGGGGCAAAATTTCCCACCCCATATAAACACATAAATAATGATCTGATCAGTGGTGACATCTAGAAATGATTTAGTCCAATTACCACATAATGCTTGTATCTACAGTGTAAGATTTTAGTATTTCAAAAACCGAACATTTAATACAATTATAAGGAAAATTAAAAGGAGTGAATATTTAATAATTATAGCTGGTAAAACATAGTTACTATCTTGAAATGCTTATAATTCTACCTATGTATTTACCAACTTTTGCGCTCAATATGATTTCGGCAGTTTAGAAGTCATAGAATACCTGAAGCAGTATTATCTTTTTGATAATATGAATGTACCGATCTGATGCTTTAGCAGGTTGACCGACACGTGATTCGCTAATGATTAACATCAATAATCTAATAGCTCCTAGCCATCTATTTAATTAGATGTTACATTCTCTACTGTAGTTAAGAGATAGCAAAGAGGTCATCTAATTCGATTGATGAACCATGAAACGAGAAAGCAAAGTGTCATTGCAGTATTTCAATAGCAATCTAAATCAGAATTCTGCATGCAGAACCAAGGAGTTGCATTTTCCGGAATTGAAGACTTGAGATAAAAATTTGTGATGAAAAAAAGGAACCATTACGTGTATTAGTTACTAAATTGTGCCAGAGATTTTCTGCCCTTTCTGCAAAAATATCAATATCAATAAAAATTTCAAAGCAATATCCGCAAACAAAATTTTCTGAATTTTAGAAGAACATTTAGAAAGAAAGACTTCTAATGTTTAGAAAAATTTTACCGGTTTATATGAAATTAGCAATGTCAGATTTGCGGAAAGTAATTTCCTAAATGAAAATAGCTTTAAAAGATTAATCAGATTCATAAAAGCTTCAATATTTACTTGTTGTCTATTTTTCATTCCAATAATAACTAATTAAATAAAAAATATCCCACTTCTACTACTAAATTGACTTGCAGCATTGCATATTTAATCAGTAGTTATAAAGCAGTAAATTTACTGATAGAGTGAGCTATCATTGAGTAACAATGTTAACCTGTTACAACATGTACCTATGAGTGAATGTGATTTATTGGTTGCTGTTGATAATAACGCGGTAATGTACTAATAATAACAATTTAATCAAACATTAACCACGTAATGTGATTAACCTGTTATACAGGATGGTTATAGTTAAATTGCAAGTGTTTGAAGGACTCCAGGAGAAAAACTATTTGTGTATGTAAAAGAAATCTAGTACTCGTAATATTTAAAGTATACAGAAAAAAATTACGCAATTAAAAAAAAAATTAGTTCAATTTTTTTCGACTAGATGGCGTTGTAACTTGTTAAAACTTTTTCTTTCTTAACTATATCGAAATGCTTGTAACTTCAATTCAAAAAAAAAATATTTTGTTTATAAAAATAATAAGAATATCCTTAACATGCAGCCATGACTCTGTCGAAGAGAAAACCGGTACTTTTAGTAAAATGATTTTATCAAAGAATAGCAATTGCAATTATACCACTGCTTTGAAAGCATCTTAACGATTTGAGAAAAGGATAGAAAATGGCGTGAAAAAAAAATACTTATTAAATTTAAAGAACTCGGGATACTTTTTGAAAGTGGAGGACGAAGCACTCTGAATGAGGAAGTAGTGGAAAGTTTTTTTTAAAAAAATCAGCTACAGGTAAGTGCTAAAAGTGTAGTGTAGCAATGTGCTTATTAATACCATGGGTGATAATGCACAAGCTCTTGAGCAAGATTTTATGACATTATCCTCAAAAAAATTAAAATTTTGCAGTATTTGCAACATGGGGATCCGCAACAAAATATTGATTTCGCCAACTTTATTTATAAATTTCCAAAATTGATGTCGAGGAATCATGGATTCGGAAGATTTAGTAGTTTCGTGAAACACATATCACTCAGGAGTCAACACAGAATTATAGTAAAAGGGGCTCAACTCGCATGTTATTTTTGCAAAACTTAGCATTGAGAGTTTGTACAATTTGATCTGCTATAACAACTTACTTTATTATTCGCCCACTTTTTTTTAAATGTTTCCGAAAATCATACAATAATAAGGTTAGCTCTTTGTGTCATAACTGGGGAGTTACAGTAAAATTTATAGAAAATGTGATCCCTGCTTTACAAGAAAGAAATAATTTAAATTCAGTAATATTTATGCAAGATGGAACTTAGCTTTATACTTTTCTGTTAAACAACTGATTCACCAAACCTTTACTGAGAATCGCGCAATTAGCAGATGTTTCTGAAATACTACAGCATGCCATTCATTTGATTTGAATCCTTGCAACCAGAAGTTGCAAGAGAAGTTCAAATCCTTGCAATTAGAAACATTTAAAAGAACGCGCCTTAAAAGACACTCATGATTTTGTTGTTGATTTAAAAAAACAGCATTAGCAAATGCGTCCAAGAAATTCACCAGGAAACATGAGGTACTATTGTGGTTCACGCTGTCCTGCGTTTGCACTATTTGATTGGATTTAAAGGCTCACATATTGAAAAAATTCGGTTCATATCTTTTAACAAAGAAACAATATTTCATAATTCTAACCTACAAAATAATGTCAATAGAAAAGCGTCAACCATCAGAAAAAAAATTGAATTAATATTTTTTTTTAATTTTATTGAGCTAATTATTTCCTAATGTTGTAAATACTGCAAATACCAAGTTCCTTTAACATGCTCTAAATGGTTTTTCTTCAGCAGTCCTTCAAACGCTTGCACTTTCATTATTCATTATAACCACCCTTTATTTATATATAAAGTAAATATATCTTTCATATAAATCTAGGTGTTTTTTTTTTTTTTTTTTTTTTTTGCCCGATTTGGATGAAATGTGGCACATATGCGCTATAAAACGAAAGAAAAACCACGGCCAGCTTTAAAAGACAAAAATTTAACTAAAATATTAGTGAATTAAAAATTAACAATGAAATTTGCAAAAATATTTGATTTGCTGAAATTTATTACATAGTACTATATTATTACTATAGAGTATTACTATAGTTAAATAAAGTCTAATAGTCAAATAATATCTCTTAAGAACAGATTTTGTTTTTTTTTAAAAAAAGACCACTATCTTTAATGTGATTGCAGAATAATAACTATATCATTCTTTTTCCATAGAATGGTATTTATAACTTTGTCTTAAATATAACTTCATTTAATAAGGCCAAGTCATTCCAGTTCTTCCTAAATCAATTCTATAAAAAAAAGATTAGCATATTAATAGAAAACAATAATATTGCCATGCAACTTTTAAAAGAATTAATGGGGAAAATATCATCACATCTGCATTTCATTTACTTTAGAGTTCACTAACTACTTCCCATAACCAGTTATTTAGCTACCATATTAATAGGATTAATTTAGCAATATCAATCAATGCTGATGAACTATCTTTTATCATAGCAAATGAAAATGCCGTTTTAAATTCACTCACACAGTAAACAAAGGCCAATCTGACCAATCTAGTTATGCATATAAATATATATAAAATGGCAAAATTGGTCCAGTTGTTGAGAGTGAAATAATAGATCAATTTCTATGTAGATGTAGATAGATGTTTACTTTTTTTTATATAATCCAATAAAGTTTGGAAGTAATATTTGTTTTTTTACTATGTATTTCATAAAAATGCATGCCTCTAGAGGAAGGTTTGATCTTTAACAAACTAAGATTCTCCATATAAGAAACATATTTTTCCTGAGAGCATCTGTTGAATTTTCAGGAAATCTAGGAATTTTTACATCATCAAGAATTATGAAGGCATTTTTACATCATTTGTAATCATTTTTACTGATAAAAAAAATTACTGATTTTTACATATTCTGAGAATTATACAAAAAAAGGTATTTTTTTACTTCTTATTTAAATGAAATTTTAAGTGAAAATGAACCCATTTCAAAATGACCAATTCATTTTTCAAAATTCACCCATACATTAATCAGAAATATACGAAATACTAAAGAAAGCAGTTTCTTGAAAATATATTACTCACACCAAAAGTGAGATGTTTAATTTTAATATAAGACTTCACTAAATTTGTTAATGTATGCTATCACACAAAATAATGGCACAATTTATTAAAAATACTTTTATTAAAAAATATACAAAAAAAAGACTCATCTTAAATATCTGTCATAGAAGATATTCTACAAAATTTGCTTTGTTAACATGTCATACAACAAACAACGTTAGAATTATCAGTGAAAAGAAACTAGATTTGTCATTTAATATCAACTAACAATTCATATATATAACTCTAATCCTCATAACCACATTTTTACTTTTATTTCAAAATAAAAACATTATCTCAACAAAAGTACATAAGTAGATTCATCCATGGCCTAAAATATTTTATTTCATAACACTACAAGTGAATCACCTGTTGTGAATCATAAAGTGAACTTTCATGCTATACTTCCGAGTAAACCTCTTCTTACAGACGCTGCATTCGAAAGGGCGTTCTCCAGTATGCATTCTCAGGTGAGTTTTCAAATTCCCCTTGAGAGTAAAGCTCTTATTGCAAACTTTGCAGCTATATGGGCGCCCGATGCTATGAGTTTGCATATGTTTTCTGAGGGATGAAAGTGATGGCCTTGCAAAGGAGCAAATCCTGCAAAAATATGCATTTCTGTCGGGGTCGCAGAGTTCTGTCAGCACATCAAAACCTAATGAGAAGTAAGATAATTAATCATTGAAATAAGAACTAGTGAGCAATTGTCGACTTGGTTTCAAAACCTCATAAGTCTGAATTTTTATAAAACTGCGAGTTACATGGATTCTAATTTTTTTTTAAGTTGATAAACACTGTTTTAAAACATACATAAATCAATTCTTCAAATTAATAATTTAAGTATATATTTTAAAAACCTTTATTAGTGCTCTTAGTAGATATTTTAAACAGTTCTTAGAGTCTCCTGCTCGACTTATGTGATTTTTAAACCAAGTTCAAAAAATATAAAATTATTATAGTCAAAGAGACCTCAAGTAAACAGTAAGGGAAAGCGACATAAAATATTATTCTACTCCAATGTATTCAATGTGGCAAGATAATTCAGAATCAATGTATTCAAGATAATGCAGATATAAATGCAGAATTTAAATTTAAGCAAAAATAAAAGGGTGTGCAAGTGCTTTTTAGTAAATGAAAGTAGGACTGCAGTTCTATCATCATTTTTTCCCTTGTAATAGAATATTGATTTTTTTTTGTTTGTTTGTTAAATAGCTATAAATGATTGAAGAAATCTGATATATTACTGTTAGCAGATCCATAACTTTAAAGAGTAATAAAATATGTAGTGTTTTGTCAGGAATTACTTTAAACAAAGTATCACAGTTTTTGCTAGTAAACGATGTTAGAAATACTGACATTTTTAGTCAAATGTATTAAGAACCAATTATATATCAAAAAGTACATTTTTTTCAATGATGCCTCGATTTTTCTACCAATGACTGATAATGCCTGATCTGGTTGTGGCATGTCCTTTATTAAAATCTGCCTCTCGAAAAAAAAAAATTAGTATATACTCAGCCCCATTCTCACGTGAAAAAAAATTCCCTGAGTTTTTACAACAGTTCCTGCAAAAACAATGAAAAAAAAATTTATTATTATCTATTTATAGGAATCAGCAGAATAATGTTATGATAGGCTGTTACTTGTTTTACATTTGATTTCTTCTGGCATATTCAGTCATCTACCACAGAAATGTCAACTTACAAATACGTAGAATATAATGCGTCTAGAGCCATAGACCCACTTTCATTTCGGCTACCTCTATAATGTAACAACTTTTCAATTTCTATGATCATTCTTCTAAGACACAAAGATAAATAAAAATGTGGATTATACATTCCCTGATCATTAGTCTCTCATAGCTTTCAACATACTGCTCACTTGAATTTACAATGAGAATAAAAAGATAAAGAAACAAAATAAATGGATGTATTAATATAATAAAAATATAGAAATTTTAATGAAAAAATAATATTAGCAAATTTTACTAAATAAAATAATAGTAAATGCATGTAGAAGTAAAATGTTTAAAATTTCTATATACTTCAGTAAAATATAAATAAAATTAAACTCTTAATATAGCAACTAATTGTATTTACTTAGGTCATAAAAATTATGAAATTCATATTCAATAAGTCACTAATAACATAAGAAATATGAATTAAGAAGATTTATTCCTCATATTTTAATTATTTTTGTATTAGGTATTCATACAGTAAATAATACCATATGCTTTAGTTGAATAAATAAAAACAGGTACAATGAGTGCATAAATTAACAAAGATTTACATGAAGTTCATATATAGTAAGCAACAAATTCCACATAATTTTTATCACAAATATTTAAAAGTACAAATAATTTATCCAATTTAAATACTATTATTGATCTAAAGCAATTTAAAGCAGAAATATATATATCCAAATACATATAAATATAGAAAGTCTCATAAATAATTTTCATCAATAATATCAGAAAATTGTTATATGGTAACTATTTTTATCCAATCTGTATTATGAAATATATAAATAATTTATTTATAAATTACATAATACTTAAATTAAGCATATTTTCTTAAAAAATGGAAATGAAATAAGCAGGAAACACTGAGCTCAACTATAACTGATTTATTATTTTGTTCTCAAACTTGCCATTTTAAATTCAAAGCAATTATAATACATGTATTTTTATATAAAAACACAGAGATTATTGTAATGGTGATTTCATTTGTTAGGATATATATTAAAAATGAATTGCTGCATGAAATGGAGAATATTCATCAAATAAATTATTTTTCCAATTTCAACATATTGCATAAAAGAAAATGAGATTCATTTTTACATCAAATTTCTCTCTCTTTTATTTTATATACAATTCCACACCATTTTGATTTGAAAATTAAAACTACTAAGCTAACATGAAAATGCTAACATGATTATGACACAAATAATTTGAAATACAATACAATCTCAATTCTGTCTTTTGCTTAAATAGCAAATACTTTTTTTTTTTTATTTCAATTTCTTTTGCACATAAGTAATGCTCAATCTAAGATGTTGTGTGTATAGTAAAAGCAAGAGAAAATTTAAAAAATAGCAGCTTTTATGAACTTTGCATTAAAATTCGTTGCATTATAATATTTTTAAAAAAAACTGAGTTGTACAGGAAACAAATGCTTTACAATGCATCTAGTTGAATAAAAAAAAAATAGATTTCCAGTTTTACAATAAATACAGATATTTAAATATAATATATACAACATTTCATATATGTTAAAATTGCATTTTTGAATTTTAGAAGCTGCATCAATTAAATTTACAATACAACTGAACTTTCAAATAATTTTTCAGTGAACTGAAAAACATATAACTATAAATGAATAACATTTTTTTTTTTTTTTTTTTTTTTTTTTACTTTATAAACAATAAAATGCCTGAAAAATCCTTTGAATAAAAAAAAAATGCACATATAAAAATTAATATATATAATTTCAAAGTGTTTTTTTATATGTGTCATAAGTTTTCTCTAAATTTTAGTGCACTGCATTCTAAAGATAGATGAAATCATAAAAAAATCAGATTCATAAATGAACTAATATGAGAATTGCTACTCCTCCTAATTCTCTTCGAAACAAAAGAATATACACATATTAAGCAATCAATAAAACATTTATAATACGTGAAATTTAACTAAATATGAGATCTGTTAAGTAATATGCACTTCAATCACAGAAAGTTTGGTTTTTATCTTTGGCACTTTAAAACTTAATTCCTAGCAATTCTCACTCCTCCAACTTCAAATAATTAGCTGCATATGAATAGAAATTGATGTAACTGGTGATATTTAACTCATGTAAATAGTCAAAGCAAAAAAATAGCCAATTGTAAAGAATAGACAAATCCCGTATAGTTGACTACATAACGATATAATTAATTATTCACAGTGGTCCATGCTCAGAATTTTTTATTCTATTATATATTTATAACTAAACCACATAATGTCAATATTAAGAAAAGCTTGCTATTTGTGATATACTTATTTCTGATATTTTATTTAACTACAAATATGTAAAATATTAAATAATAATTGAGAATCAAAACCAATTCCTTCAAAAATGATATAAGTTATATATTGATCTTAAATTAATTACAAGCATAAAAGGATGAACCTTTTGATAGAATCTTCTGTAGATAGAAGAAAATATTGTTGTTAAAAATTATATATTATCGGTTAATAAGCAAAACCACTCATTTCAGTTTTCCAAATTTTGCTATAAGATTAAAAGTAAATGAATATTTTGCTGCCAATAATGAACAATTCTGACTTTTTTGAAGACTTGACATAAACATGAAACTGCATATTCATTCCTGAAGTGAAAAAAAAGATATTAGAAGCATTATTTAATGCTAACGAAAAATTTAGTGAAATCTTCTTACAAAGTTCTGAAAACTGAAATGGCAGTTGCTGCTTCTGAAGTGTTGTTATGTTTCTATACATGTAAGTTATTATTGGTGCATTTCTTTCTTTACTAAAAAAACAAAGATAATTTACAAATGGATGTAATATATAACTAATACTTGCATACATATATTATTTCCTTTTATAATAATTAAGAAAATATTAAAATTTAAATTTTCTCATTTGTTTAAATAAAAAATTTTAGTAAATTAAAATCCAGTCATTTACAACAATGTGATACATATATAGAGAGAAAATGAATTTGAAGTCAATTGTGTCTTCTAAACACATCAAACAACCAAAATAATGCAAAATCAATTATTTCTACTTCAATTAACATAACAAAGTTTTAAATTATTTACATTTATAACTATTTTTAAAATTCACATAATAATTTCAGTAAATTAAGCATGGAAAAATTTTGAATAAAAATTCGAAAACTTGACAAGATTACACAAATTATTTTTGTTCACACAAAATTAGCTCATCAAAATTATTATTTTGTAACATTGTTTATAAAATATATTATGGAAATTTGACAACAAATATGAAAAATAAAACAAACACGAAAAAATGAAGAATAAAACTGAATATTCACTAAAATGAATCAGTTTAAATAATGATAATAACAAATAGATCACAATATTATAGAATATGAAATTATAAGGATGCAAAGATGAACAAATAAATATGTAGGAGAAAAAAAGTTAGTCTAAAAATGATTTATTTCAATATAATACAACTTTCACGTCAATTTCAAACTTTATCAAATCATTCATAAAAATATTAGGAGTTCATACAATTTTCCTATACAAACACATAATTGCAATAATACTGATTACTTTGTATGCCATTTAACTAATATTTACTAAAAATTAATCCTGAAATTATTTCCTATGTACTAAGAGATGGATTTTCATATTTGATTTATGAGCAAAACTTTTCCCACATATGGGACATTGAAATGGTCTTTCACCTGTGTGTATTCTCATGTGTATTGTCATATTTCCTCTCTGAGCAAAGGATTTTTGACAAATGTTACAAACATATCGGACTATTTTATTGTCTTTATAAACAGTTTGGAAATTAGGTTCAGAAGATGATGAAAAAGGAATATTCAAACTTGCTTGTAGATGAGATGAAAAACTATAATTCAATACATTTTCTTCAAAGCCTATTAAAACAAAACCCACAAATATGTATTAATGAACAGAAAATATTTTTTCTAAACTCGTTCCAATATAAATAATTAAAACAGCATGAAAAGTTCATGTCAACATATATTAAAAATAGATACCATAACCAATATATGTCAATTAAATTTAAATATTTCAGAGGAATTAACAACTTTTAATTATTATTTAATTTCTGTAGTTTTGACCACTTTTAGATACAGAAAATCTTAAAACTTAAGAAGTGTATTAGTAAATTGAATTAGTGAAGTAAAGAAAAAATAGCACATTTTCAATGTAATGAATGGAAAATGGCACTTTGTGACAACTGCTATTAACAGCAGCTGTTGCAAAATCTAATGCAAGTAAAAATTTTACTCTTTTTAGTAAAGATGAAGTTATTTAAGTGCTTTTTAATATGGTAAATTTACTTTTAAAAAAATGGCAAAAAAAAAATCCTTCAGATTTTGAACAATATGATTCTTAGCCTTGATGTATTTTAGATACCATCAAACAAATGGAAAAATGAAAAAAAGATATATATATATATATATCCTTTTTTTTGGGGGGGGGGTTAGAAGAATAAGTGTTATAAAAAGTAAAATCTACATTTCATTAGAAGGGGAAAAATACTGGTGATGTGAAAAATATTATGAAAATCAAAATATAAAATGATCTCGTATAATTAAGATCCTAAATGAAACATTTAAAAAAATTTAATATAATTTTTGTATAACTTTGGATTTTTGAATTATTTTGAAATTTTATTTTAACCATTATTTATCCTACAACTAAAAGATCCAAAAAACTTTTTATTACATCAATTATTTTAAATGTTGAACTGAAGTTGATTCAACCAACTTTGAATATTTAACTATGCTAACATATTAACTATTACTTGCTGCATAACAATTATTGTAATGTAAATAATTATTTCCTGTGAGTAACTATGTGAATTTTCATATTTGATTTATGAGCAAAACCTTTTCCGCATAAAGGACACTTAAATGGTTTTTCACCAGTGTGTATTCTCATATGTATTTTCAAATTTCCTTTCTGAGCGAACGCTTTTTTACAAATATTACAAAGATATGAAGCAAACACACTATCTTTATAAATGTTTTGAAAATTTGTTTCGGAACATGATGAAAAGGATCTATTCAAACTTGATTGAAGTTGTGTTGAAAAACCAGGATTCAAAATACTTCCTCTAAAGCCTATAAAAAAAAGAAAATATATACATATTATAAAGAAAGGAGATGAATTTTCTAATTTATTTCAAATATTGATTGATAGGAAATGAAAAAAAAATCAAATACACAAATTTTCAATATAATAATAATCGGGTGCTGATTAAATCAAAATTATCTAATTTAAAACTTCTAAAATATTGCAGCAATCTCAAATTGGGAGGTGTTGTAAACTTTGAATGGTTTCTAATAGTTTTATTGCTTTTTTTATAATTTAATTATAAAAATTTTACACATCAATACTTATTTTTAAATGGTAAGTTGAAAACTAGAATTTCTCTCACATTTAGAAGGAAAGGTAAAATTGAAAAAGATGTTTATAAAAATATGTTGAGGAAAAAACATAATTTTAATCTTATTTTAGTTTTCCAATAATATGAGGATAGGAAATTAAGAAGTATTACTCAAAGGAAACCACATCTTGTAGGATACTTGTGTATTAGTAACATTTTATAAGTGATTATTAATAACAAAACAGCTTATTAGCAGATAAGATTTGATTATTACTCACTGGCATGTCGCTAAAACACAAGTATCAATAAAAAAGTAAATATATCCAAAACCTATTAATTTTAGAAATTAAATTATCAATATGCCACAGAAAACATTGGTTGATCTGACAGTTATCACTAATCTATTCTTTCAATTTAGAGCTGTTAATATATATGCTGAATTTATATATCCTCATTTTTGCTTTTATCTTTAAGTATAATTGATCAGAAATTATAAATTCTTTTTTGCACTTGCTTACTACATGTAAATGCTATATTTATTTAATAAAAAATTGTTTGATATTTGAGAGAACTTTTGATAAAAATTATAAACAAAGAATCAAATATATGTAATTTTTAAAAAATAAAAAAATATGCAAGAAAACAAGATTACAAAAAAAAAACAGTTATAAAGAATTGTATTTAAAATATATAATGACAATTAATTACACATCGTTTTTTGAAGTAGAGAATATTTTCATAAAGAAAAATATAATAAAATATAACCATTCAGAAAGCATAAGAAGTGAAAACAAAAATTCTTAATGGCTTATAAAAAATTATACAACAGCATATTTAAATTACACAAGGAAGATTACAACAAATTTCTATGTAATAAAAAGAACAAAATTAAAAAAAAAAATTAAATTGCTAAAAATATTGTGGAAATATTAGCATTTCACATCTTTTTTAATTCGTATATAAAATTATTAGTTTGAGATGTTGCTAAAATTGTTATTTCTTTCAATTTTCTCCTTTGAAACTAATAAACAAATTAAAACTTTAACATAAACAAACCATAAATATCTACAAAAGAATGCTTTTTCAGAGCATCTTAAAAGTTCAAGAAAAGTAAAAATTCGTTTGCATAAAATTTCTATCTATAATGAAACAGGAAATATAAAGATACACTTCTGCAATTATTAAACTGAATGAAAACTTTAGACTCTAACTTTTAAAAACTTTATCTTAAAAAAGAATTTATTTCCTTTTCTTATTAATAAAAACTATCTATAAGTTATATTTTAATTACTATTCTAACAGAATAAGAAATATTCCAAAAACTTTTTTTTTTTTTCATTTTTGAATTAACGACTTTGGTGGTAGAACAATAATAATAATAGAAAATTAGATTTAAAAAAAACACACTTTCATTTATAAAAATACGGTAAAACATAAGAAAAGGACAATAATATTGAAGGAAACAATTAATGGAAATTGTCCCATTATTTAAAAGACAATAACTAAATTTACTTTAAAATCAGAAACTAAATCATAAAAAACAAATTAATATGTCGAAAAGCATTTAGTAAAAAATCTATACTTCGCAACATATAACAGCACATTTGATCAATTAAGAAATGTAATTTTTTTAAAAAAAAGAAAAAAAATTTAAAAATTATTTATAAAAGTTGATCACTCAGCTGATAAATTTTCGTTATATTTTTGTAAACAAAACATATAAATAATCTGGAGCTGAGTTGTATTCTCTATGACCGGAAGTATGGAAATATACTAAAACTTTACTGCGGAAGCAAAATACTGTACATATGTTGATGATCATTTATTTTGATCCAAAATGCTTATTAAATCATATATGCTACTTATTTTTCAAGAAATAAATGTGTGTTTACCTGAATTTCTTTCAGTAATCAGTTTGCCATTAAACAGATGTTGATCAATGTGCAGAAAGTCTTTCGTGAATTCATTTAACACAATCATAATCATACAGTCACATGAGATTATTTATATGTAATTTTACTGTTTTTTTATGAATGGAGGTTTTATAATCCAATAATAAAAGTATCATGATTTAGACGCGTTTGTAATTAAAACGGATATGACTGTCTGCGGAACAATTTCAGATATAACATAGTTTCATTTTGTTTCTTTCAATCATTCTTAAATTTGGAGATCTTACATCAAATCTATGTATTCAGGACTTTATAAAATGTCAGATTTGATATTTCTGAATTTCTTTAAGAAGAAATTTTAATATTCATAAACTGAATCTAAAAGATGGCAAGTGGTTTCCGAAACAACGAGGATAAATCCTTAAATCGAATGATTAAAATTAAATCGAATCATTAAAATCGGTTGATATTCTCACCTCCAAAATGTCAAAAATATATGTAATTAAAAACATTATTTAAATGTAGATGCGCTGTTTCCACTTCACAATAGATATCTCATACCGTTTCTGGTCATTTTATTAGAAAATCATACATAAATTGGTATAATCCTTTTACTAATGACTATCGATCTTTGAAACAAACCTCTTTAAGGGAATAGCCAATATAAAACTAAAAAATGAAATCAGGGATCCATTTTATTTTTATTTGCTGTTGAACTAGAAATGTGCTTAAAGAAGATTGGTATTTAATTTTAGAATTTTTATCTTTTAAAAAAGACGAAAAAATCACTATTAATGAAATATGAACGAATGAATCATTTTCAAGTAAATAAGCACAATAATTTCTTTTTTACATCTTTGTGTCTTTTTGTGGTAAACTTCATTATATTATCATAAGATATGCAATATATATCTACAATGTCGATCAGTATTCTGAACATTGAACGACATTATCAAGCTCAAAACAATGTTGTTGGCCATTTTGTACTAATATGGAAATTAAATGGTATTAAAATCATTATTTTAAAAGAGCGTACAGTCAGACCTTTGCCAAGAATATCTAGTACAATCTATATATCACAGAATTTTTGTATTTCAAAATTGTATATACGTGATTATTTTAAATGCTAAATGATATAGAACCTGAAATTGAATGGCGAAGACATTTCTTTATAGAATAAAATAAAAACAATTTCATATAAAACAGAGCATTTAAATAGAATGTGTAATTAATCTTATATCATAATATATATATTAAATATTCAGCTAACTAAATTAGCCTATTTAATGCATCTTTTTTTCCTCACAGTGAAAGTTTTTTTATTGAAATAAAAAACAACGATGAAATAATTTTTAGTATAGGAAATATGCCTACTGTTACGTTTCTTTTGTACTCAGTGAAAACAGCGTTTATTTTTTAAAATTTAGTTCGAGACGGTATATCTCATTTCACCTGACAAAACGAAACACGAATATTTAAGAAGTATGTCAGGTAGGACCAAAAGATGCATTCTTCCTCAATGTCATGCATACGAATGCTATCGAATAAAGGTGGAAAATGTATTAGAAAAATATTTCTAAAGTAATAAGGTTTTCCAGTGTTTTTGCTTTAAGAGCAAATTCATGCAAGGACGAATATCAATATATGATTTTTATTTGACGAAAAATATGTCTATTGCAAGTTCTATAAGATGTCTACCTAAAATAAGATTATCTTTAATAGCTCTATATGGACATTAAATTGCAGTGCTGGAATGACGTATTTGGATGCATGTCAATAAAACAAAAAAATAAGAATTCTTCATATTTTGGAATATCTGATCATTAATAAGTGACAGGGTAAGTAATGAAAAACTATTTGAATCTTTAATATACTACAGTATGATTTATTATTTTAATATTTCGGATGTAGTACTTCAATTACTATTTGCTTAACTGCTCTAATAGCTCAAGTAATGCACAAGGTTTCTACGAAATTTTTCAGCATTCAATATATTAGAATTTAAAATGCCTAAGCAATGTTAAAAAAGTATCTCGTGCTACATAGAGTTCGTAGATGATAGAAATATTAGAAATTAATTTTGTTAGTATAAAGTTAGTATAGTATAAAGAAAGTATAATAACCATTAAAAAATTCGAACTCGAGATTTTGATGAATCTTTATGTTTTAAACTTCTTTGAGTTTGAAAAATGTCTTTTTGGAAAATGTCCGTTTGTCTGTAATAAAGATAACTAGAAAACGCTTTGATATAGATAGATGAAATTCGGTAGGTGGTTTTTATACTAAATCGCAAACTACTATCAAATTTTGATCAAAATCACTCGGAGAAAGTTTTCTCGTCCGGCTATTCGAATATAATTTTACACGATAACAACAAAATGATGAGAACTAGGTAGAATGCACAGACGTTCTATGTATAGACATGCACAGAATTAGCGTCTTTAATCCATACACCTTTCAAATTTTGAGTCAAACCTAATAAGGGATAGACTGTCTGTCGGTCTGTACTCTTGAACTCTCAGAAACCTGTAAACGTGATAGCTCAAAGACGCAATGACTTAAATATATCAAATCTGACATGTGATTTTGTGAGTACATCTGTAGTTCTGTGTCGAATTTTTGTTTCCATCGGTTGGGAAAAACGCGTCTAAAACACAAATTCCATTTTCCGGTACTATTAACTGCCGATAACTAGGGGATAATCGCCAAATAATTCGCCAATTATCACACGATAGATTCAGTTAAAATTCTGTATTCAAACCAAAGTTTAATATTTCGTAACTATTGGATGCTAATGCCATGCAAGGCATTCTGTTGGTTAACACCTTTATTAGAGAGTATGAGAGAAAGCTTTTGGGGGACTATTCTAGCTGTATTTGTATATTAGTTCCTGATTCCGGTTGTTGTATTATCTCAAGGTAATACTCTATTTCGCTACCAGTGCATCTATGACTGTGCTAAGTGAGCAGAGAATAGCTCTAAAAAAACCGAAGATTCTGTGTGCAATGGAAATAATTACTCTTTTTGATACAATTTCAAGTTTATAAGTTTCCAACCAGTTCAAATTAACTTTCAGCGTGTCTTCTTTGCAATCCCAAATCAATCCTACTAAGGTAACTTAGTGAATTTCATTATCTCCAGTATACGTCCATTCTCTAAGGTTAAATTTTCCTTCGGCTAAGATATGATGAGCCTCTTCAATAAAAGGTAATATCTCAGATTTGTCATCAAAACTTGTGATTAAATCGTCCACGTAAAAGCTTTGCAGAAGTATTTCAACAGTTCTTTTATTATTCTTTGTATTCTTCAGATATTTTTTCAAGTGATGTTCTAGTACAGCTCCTAAAAGAAAAGGGCTATTCTTCACTCCAAACACCACACGAGTTTGTTGAAAATTTTTCGATTAACGTTTTCTTTTCCATCCCACCAAAAAACAAACAAACAAACAAACAAAAAAAAAACTTAAGATAATTCCTATCTTCTAGTCTCACACTTATTTGCAAGAAAGCTTTCTTTACGTCTGCAACGATGCCATATTTATGCTCTCTGAATCTAAAAAGAATAATAGGGATCATTTCCAATACATTCGGTCCAGATTCTAAACACTGATTCAATGATGATGCCACCTTGTCTGATCCACCTTGTCAAGTGCATCAAAAACTGGACGTATTTTTGCTGTTCCCTATTGTTTTACAACAGCTTTGCGAGGTAAAAGGTGTTAAAAGTGGCTAGATAATGACTCAACTGAGTCATGTTCAATAATACCTAATGATTCCCACTCTGTGAACACATTATCATATGATGTAAACAAGCCTTCGAGATTCAGTTTTCTAATTAAAGTTTGTAGTAATTTTATGGCAATTTCTTTATTGTCAGGTAGATGAAGATGATCTTCTTTCCATGGGAGAGAAACCCCGTACCTTCCATCTTCATTTATTCTAACAGATTCCTCAAAATTCATCTTGCCCAGATTTTCAGTTTCCGTTTTAGATTTTATCTGAACAGGATCACTAATTCCTAGTACTTCTAGAGTAAAAAGATCAGAAATGCTTGCTTCTTTTACAGACATAGAAATAACCATCATAGTAGCATCTTCTTTTTCAGAGGGCAAGTTGGTTTTCTCCATTAGAGTCCGCTCCAGATAGGATTCCAAAGCTACTAATTCACTAGATAGAACTCTTCTCTTTCCAGTAAAAAGACTTCTCGCAACATCTGCTCCAATAAGAACATCAATGGGCTCTTAATTGTCTTCTGTATCAAATATTTTTATATTCATTGTTTTTAATTCCTCAATCCATGAATTGAAAGAAACAGAGGGGACTTCATTACAAATAATATCCTGATCAATAGCATGAAAGTTATAATACAAATTTTCATCTAAGATTTCTTGTTCAATTTTATATGTATTATGAAGCTCCACGCTAATTTTTTTTTCCCCCAGAAAGTGCATGAGACAAAAGTTGCTGACGTGAGGACTTTAGACATAGAATAGACACTATCTCTTTTTTAATATATGATTTCTGAGAACTCGAATCAAACATTACTCTTACATTTAAATTGCAATTTTTTCCTATTATTTTAACTTTTAAAGTCTGCAACAAAACTTGTGGACTGCAGGAAAAACTGGCCAAATTTACAGACTTAAAATTCTGATCTTTATTCTCCTTTTCCAAATTACTGGATGCAGTTTTATTTATATTTTTATTTTGATTAAACTCGTTACACATTATTGCATAATGCCTTTTATGTTAAATGATATATTTTATAAAACATCTGCATTTTCCAGGCATGTGCCCTATTCTTAAACATTTCAAAAAACAGCTCCTGTCTTTTAAAATTTTGATTTTATCACTCTAAGAAATATTTTGCGCTCTAAAGCAATTTGTCGCTTCGTGTTTACCCTTACAGAAAATGCACAACTTCTCTGAATCAGCAGTAGTACTCAGTAAATTAGCTGCAGTACACACTTTAATTTATTTCCGTTTTTCTATGAAAATTCATCTTTAAATCAGAAACCATTCATAGCCAAGTTAATTTTTTCTTCAACTTCTACTTCCGTTTTTAAAAATGTTAATAAACTATCAAGTCTAACTTTTGAATCGATGTCAAGATCAAAATTTGAATTTCTCTGCCACACTCTAAGGAAATGTTTTGGCATTCAAGATTCAACAAAAATAAAGCCGCACTTTTGTCAGTTGTAACACCTAGTGTTTCAAGTGCACGAATCTGTTGTTCTAAACTGTCATATAATGCACAAAAATTATTTTAGGAAAAATTTAAATTACTATTTTTCAAAACCAACTTCAACAATTCCCTAACATATATCTCTACTTGTAAATCGTTGCGACCAAATCTTGTTTTTAAACAATCATTTACTTTAGGATAATTATCGTCTGTTGGTGAGACACTTTTAATCACTTCTCTCGTTTGAGAGCCTTCGACGGTAGCTTATAATAAATACTAAAACTTATCAGAATTTTCAATACTAGAATCGACATGAATTTTTTCAAATTGGCTCCAAAAATAAAGCCATTTTTTAATGTCACCGCCGAACTTTCTTAATTCCAATTTAGGTTCATTTAAACCTTTTTTCAATAACATTTTCATCTGAATTTACTATAGAGTTGCTTTGGGAAGAATTCACGATAGTACTTACATTTTGCTGACGATTTAAAATCCTTCTAGCTCTTGTTTCAATCCTTATAGCTCTATCACGCAAGTCTTCAACCACTTCAAATTCTGTGTCAAATTCACTCTCAGAAAGAAGTTCAAGGACGCTCGAGTGAGTCATTTCTAGCCGCTCTGCTTTCGATTTAAAAACATTCTGTTCTGATTCCAGTTCGGTAATATTAACACTTTCCAAGGTTATCAGCTCTGTTAATTCATTTTGCGCTTTCGTAAAAACAGCTCTGTCAGCCTTCTGTGTTTGTGAATGTGCACCTGGGGTCCCTTTTTTTGATTTTTTAATTAGAATTTCAATTATTAATTAAAAACTAACTTTACCGTCAAAAAATCTTTTCATTTTCCCTAACGCCAAATGAGTAAGGCTTCAGTTTTTTCCCCCAACAGTAATGAGGCTAGGGTTAACATTTTTCAGCCGATTATTTCAAACGATTCTGTTTATTTTTTTTAATGTTTTATGCATTTAAAATAAAACATTGTTAATGAATCGATCTTTCAGATTCATTCTGAAGTACTTTTGAATTAAAATAACACATAATAAAGGAAATTAAAAATTTCTAATCTGCATAGCGTTACCCCAACTCACGTAGAAAAATTCACGCATTTGCGTTACCGTAACTGGCGTTGAAAATTCACGCATGCGCATTTTGTTCTGATTGTTGACAATATTATCAACGGATGATTCTTGATTTTAATTATTTTTAGTTTAGTTGCATGCTTTTGTAATTAAATTGTATTTATGTTAGTTATATATTTTTTGTATATGCTTACAGTTTTAAGTATATCGCTTTTTAAGTAGTTTATTTTTACCTGTTTTCGACCGATTATTTTAAACGATTCTGTTTATTTTTTTAGTGTTTGATGCATTTAAAATTAAACATTGTTAATGAATTGATCTGCTCATGACGAATCTGAGAAAATTTTGTTGACAAATTCTTGAGATATTACATAAATTGAGATATATATTCTTTAGTGCCCATAAAGTTTAAACGCTCAGTGACTCTGTTTTCAGTAATCATATTATAAAAAATGCTTTGTTTCAGTAAAAAATATTATGATATTAATTGCAGATTAATCCTTTCCACTTTAATTTAAAGCATAAATTCTACGGGAACTAACAGAAACTTAGAGAGATACATATTACGTTATGACTGAAGGCCTTTATAATATTATGAGTGAATTATATGACAATCAAAATTTGAAGTTTTAAAATATTTTGTTAAGATTGGAGAACCGGCTGGTTACCAAAGGCGGCTAGTACTAAATAAAAGAGAGATAGACATTACACCGGTCTCTCTTTCATATTACTAAAGCAGATGGAAACACATCTGCTTTAGGTGTACGTACACACTAGAAGATTTTTTTTAAAAAATTTAACTTTAAAAATCCAGTTTTTTCACAATAGGTCATTAATATATGTTTAAACTCATTTCAGTGAGAAAAAAAAAACATATTGCACTAATTATTAATTAATTAAATAATATTTAATGAGCTAATTAGCATGTTTTTTGAAACATGATATCTTAAATTCTAATTTGTACAGACACACAATTCCAAGTTGGAAATGATGCCTAATATTTGTCTTCATGTTGTCTGCCTCAATCAAGTTCTAATTTATTTTTTTTACCAATTTTTTGATCAACGATGAATAGAAAAAGCGAGATTTTGTCTGTAATTTTAACTTTTAAATAGGTATTAAAAATTTATTTCTTTAAATATAACTCTGATTGAGGCACAAAGCATCCACTGTTTCATACAGATTATTTTGATATATAAATAATTGTATTAGGTTAATTTCTTGTTAAGTTATGATTGTTTGAAACAATATAGTGGAAAAATATCATTGTTCATAAAATGAGTCTAAAAAAATCGAATCTAGAGTTTTTAGTGAAAGTACCTCAAGAAAAATAATTTTAATTCGAGAAATATTCCGAATATTGACAACATCTTGGTATCACTTGAAAGATACAGGACCACAGAACATTTTGAAGCAATAAAAAATATTCGATAATTTGAACGATTTTCGAAGTTTCAAGTGTGTACGTACACTTTAATATATATTAGTTTTCTTTTATTTGAAGTCACTTATCGAGGAAACACTAAACAACTATTTCCTAAGGTACTACTTGAAATTTTATTACATTTAGAGATAAGGCTGTTTCAAAGAAATGAATTTTGATTATATATCTTGACGGAATACTTTTTTACAAAACTGCTCCTTTTTAAAGTGAGGAGCTATCATTGCTATATAGTTTAATGATAGTATTAACACAAGATACTTTACAAGCTATTAGAAAATATCATTTTTTATTCATGTCATTCTATTATGAAATTCATTCTTAAATTATTATTTTCTATTTATAAGCTAATTCTTAAAAAAGAATGCATAAGGATTTTCATGTTTCAGCAAAATAAAAAGCTCTTACTGTTTTCTATTAAAGTCACTTTATCTTCATATTTGTCTGCAATAAATACATTGAAAAAGAATAATCTTTTGGTCTTCAGAAAATGGTGGAATATGTGGTGAATAGCTTATAAGCCAGTTAACAGCTACGCTACCCGAGCAATTGCTTTTGTATTGTGGTCATGTTACTGGGCTGCAAACCACAAGGTCCCAGGTTCTACCCTCTCTCATATGACAATTCACCACATTAGTGACCTCGGATGATGAATCTTCAACCTTCGTACGGCTGTTGTGGCGCCATCTACCCTCAACCAAAGTTGTCAAACTCATTTGACGCAATAACCACTCACCCACACAACGCTCGCCTTAACGCTTGGCGCTACTCAAATGGGTAGAGGCGCATTAGAATCAACAGCCAATAAATACATCACCACTCAACAGCCATATCGTTCGTCTCACCTCCGACTCACTGGAGGGAGAGTCTATGGTGAATAGCTTATAAGCCAGTTAACAGCTATGCTATCCGAGCAATTGCTTTTGTATTGTGGTCATGTTACTGGGCTGCAAGCCACAAGGTCCCAGGTTCTATTCTCGCTCATATCAATCCACTACAAATATATTTATATGCTTACTAGCACATATTATTCTTAAAAAATGCACTACAAAATAAAATATTTTTTTAATATTTAATCAAAAATCGTCATCTGCCGAATTCAACTTTGGCTTATAAAGTCACTAAGTACTAATGAAAAAAATAAATATAAATAAATGAAGACCATACATCTGAGTCTATGCGAGAAATGATATAAATTTATTATGAATAACACGCTTTAGTTTTATGAGTTTTCCAACAATCACATAGATTCAACCACTTCCTATCACGTCATTTACTAATAAAATGAAACTCGATAATGCGTGTCTGATAAACATTATGAATTGTTGGTTGGATGCTAGACGCAATTAAGTACTTCAAAGAACGCAATGGCTTACCGATAGATTTTTTTTTTCACATTTGAAGGCTTTAATGCATATTATTCTCAAACAAATACCTTTTTTATTTTCTCATAGGTGGAGTATAGAGGAAGTATTACAATTGTCGAAAAATTTCAACTCGAGATTTTTATAAATCTCCATATTTCAGATTTCCCTGAATTAGAAAAACCCATTTTTAACATTCTATAAGTCTGTCTGTGAACAAGATAACTCAAAAATGTTTTCAGCTTGACGAGTGAGATTCGTTTTATGGGTTAACGATCAAATTTGTAGATTTCTATCAAATTTTGAATGAAACCTATTCGCAGGAAGTCTGTCTGTCCAGCTGTTCAGCTATAAGTAAACATTAAAATGCAAAGAGTTAGGTACATAAAATTTAATACTCAGCTACAGCATTTAAAATATGCATTCTTTTCAAATGTGGAACCATATATGTCAAAACATTGGTCATCTGTCTTGCGTTTGCACGCATATCTGTATGCTTCCACACGCATGTGAGCGCAATAACTCATAGGCAAAACAACAACTATAGACAACAACAACAATTTTGTGACAACAACTGTAGTTCCGTATCAAAGTTTGGTTTTAATCAGCCTATAAAAAGAGATCCAAAATACCGATTCGCTCAACGGATTCAGAAAAAGCGCCAGATTCATGCCAAAGATGTATATTTCATAAATATTTTTCGCCAATGCCATACAAGATATTTATGACTTTGTCAAAGATCCATAATTTTTGCTTGGGGGATTGACCTTGAATGGAGATTATGGATGAAAACTTCTGCGAGATCACTCCCGCTAATCTAAATTTTAGTTAAAATACGCTGTCTTTGGCGACCAACTTGTTCACTTGGAGGGTTTTTTCGGATGTTAAACTATTAAACTATTCAAAAGTTCACACTTGTTAATCAATATAAATGGAATGTATAAATTTAACAAAAGCTAAAATTTGTGTGAAAATGAATTACTCAGTTATAAGCAAATTATCTGAACTATGCATTTTGATTGTAGATGTTTTTAATCGGAACATTTTGTTTCATTTCAGAAATTTTTGTTGAATTATCTTCCTAGTAAATTATTACATAAATTATGAAACTTTTTCTTGGCACACATCAAACTTCATATATAATGATTCCATTTTCTATTTTTTAAATATGCATTATTCATTTTAAAAAGAAAATTGTTGCATTAATTGCGGTTTAATTATTTGCATTTCAAATTAAAGCTCAGATTTTATATGAGTTGACAAAAAATTAGGACATGTATAGCATAAAAAAAAAAAAGCTGAATGGCGTGAAGTTTCTAAAATAATATTAGTTAGATGTTTCAAAGACAAAGTTTGAATCTTAAGTGTACTTTGGTACGGAAGCAATTAAGCGTAAGTTACCTAAAATATTTAATTGAAATTTTTAGCAAAAATTAATCACTTAGAACCAGCCGAGTGCCAAATAAATTTAGTAAGAAATGCAGGATTCAACGTCTTTCCTGATAAAGAAAGAAAATAATTCATTAAAATTTTCAACGTGTTCTTATTTTTTCTTTGGCTCAACAGATGGCGCTACTAATGCAGAAATAGTGATTTTACATTTGATCGTTATCGAAATAGTTTCAACGAAATCCTGGCTGAAATAATGCCATTTGATGTCCGCGCTTACCTGAAATCACTCAAATAATTTTCTTTTTCTTTTGGTGCAACAAAAAGTACAGAGTATTTGCAAAGGCAATTAACCCTTTTCACACAAAGGGTGATTCTCACTCACTATTCAAGACGGTGCATTATTCTGACGTTTTTATTTATTTATTTTTTATTGTTAAAAATACCTGCAGAGCAGTAAGGAGATGCAAATTAATATAACGGGAGAAATCAATTTAAAATAATTATATATATATTCATTTTTCGGAGCAATAAACAATTTTTTTTATCAAGTGAATAATTATGCATCGAATTATTTTTTCGAAGACAAAGGGTTAAGAATTACAGATGTTATGTCTAGAGTGCCAGCAGTAATATTGGATAAAACATAGTGTGGATTAAAATACCTCTTGATAGTTTCCGAAACACCAAGAGTGCTCACATTGAAATTTATTGATATAAATGGTTTTATTAAAAACGTGATAATAGCCTCTGCAATAGATCGAAACAATCGTATGTCAAATAATAATAATTTTTATAACAAATTTTCTTTATTCAAGGAATGAATTTGTTATCACCATTTATTTGAAATAGCATTATAGCATTAAAACTTATTGGCAAAAATGGCAAAAAGTAATGGCAAAAAAAAAAAAAGATGTAATTCAATGATGGTTTCTAAATACACAAAAAATGTGCATTTTAATTTCCTATAGATTCATTGCTTGGAGTTAAGTGAGAAATTATGTTATCGTACTTTATTATATTACTCTATAGCATAGGAAAAACTGGAATTGTTATACTTTTAGAAGTTTTATTTTCGTATTAAAGTAAGTAAAAAACGATAGAGACAATGAAGATAGAGATTCTTTATTTTTATAAAGATAAATTAAAAACAAGAAATTGATAAATAAACAAATAAATGCGAAGAGAGTTATTGATCAGGTATTTCCAAGTTTTCATCGAAGAATTGAATAGATGCACCAGAAAAAAACTCAACATCAGGGGATTAGAAAATTAACATTCAATTACTGACACCAGCTTAAAGTAAAGGGGAAAAAAAGCAGAAAAAATATAAACCAAAAGTTATCGAGGCTAGCATTGTATAGATAGAAACTTTCATTATTACTTCCAATTTCACTTTCGTTTAAAAGTAAGAAAAGAAAAAAAAATTCAGTGAAATAAGTTTTTGAGATAAGATCAGCACGCAGCTTCCAATTTTCAATTCCTCGTAAGAAAATTTCATTCCAAGAAAGATATATGGAATCATCGATCTTTAAAGCTCGAGATGGAATTTTTCTTTTTTATTGTTCACATCACGCGCCCATTTAGCTTTGGAATTTTATTTTATTTTTCTTTTCTTTTCAGTATGAAGTTTTCTGAAGTGGACGCGATTCCATTTACTGGTCTCATTTTTAAAAAATTTTGAGAACACTTCATTACATAGATTATTGGAATTCACCTTATATATCCTTGATTTTGTATGAAAACGTTTCTTTCAGTCTGCTGGTGTATTGTAAGGGTGTTTTCTTTAAATAACTCTTCAAAAAGTTTTTTTTTGTCCGTCTCTTATATTTTTGATTGGTATCTTTTACTTCAAAGTTTTATTGGTAAATTCGAATAGATACTTAAGTGGTTAGCCCTTCAATGCATAGCTATATAGATGCTTAACCCTTCGCACATGGAAAAGTAATTCGATGCATAATTATTCACTTGATACAATGGCTTGTTTATTGCTCCAAAAAATAATTACAGTACACTCCTGAGTATCCGGTTCGCGATTATCCGACCTAGTTTTCTTTTATCGTAATTAAATGAGGAAGACAAAAACGTCTATTAAGTTATCTATTAAAGACTTTTTCAAAACTTAAAAACTGTAAGTTTTGACTCTTATCATAGGATTATTTTTTCATGTTTTTATAACCATTTATCAATGAAAAAATAAAATCAGTTTGAGTCAATTTTCTTAATAATCAGGCCTACGCCTATGTTGATGTCTTGATTATGTTTCCTGTATCTAAGTTGGTCATAACAGAATTTATGTTAAATATGAACAGTTTATATTCTTAAACCTTCTTTTTCTCTATAAATTATTGAAACCTGCAGCGCAGTATATAAACATATATAAACTACCAGTACAGAGGCTACTATTTTAATTATATTATTTTACTATTATAACTGGAGTTTACTATTTTAATTCGAGACGATACCCGTAACTGCTTTTATGACTCGGCTGCCACGGCTGCATTAACATTGAGACAAATGGGGAGATTAGTGCTCTATAAGAAGTGAGGAAATACATATTTTAAGTGAGCTTTCGATAAAAACTGTCTTTTGGCATTGGTGTGCAAAGAAATGAATTCATTGAACTCCGGCCTATTATATATATATATATATAATGATATTTTAATTCTAATTTCAATTTAATTAATTTCCAAGATTTTATCTTAATTTTGCCCATCGTAACTTCATTCTAAAATATTCTCTTATTTCGTGATCCAATTCCACGTTCGGTTTAATTAATTCCTTCGTAAAAATAATGCGCCATCAGTACTACGTATCGAGTGAAAGTGATACTTCCGTTGCCCTTCTCAAGGTCAACACATGTATAATTTTGGCGCGTGCCGGAAATCCCATCTTATATAAGACTAGTGATCATTTGTTCGTCCCCTTTTTGCTTATATATATATATATATATATATATATATATATATATATATATATATATATATATATATATATATATATATATATATATATATATATATATATATATATATATATATATATATATAATTGTTTTCAGTTGAATTTTCCTGAAAAATTAATCTATATCTTTTTACCATTCTGTAGGGGTCTTCAACAATCAAATTTGGAAAATAAATAAATAAAACGTCAAAATGATGCACCGACTTGAATGGCGAGTGTGAGGCACCGTCTGAATGCAAAGGTTAAAATCTCATATTTCTTTATGTAGCAACCTTTGCTTAGGTTTTTTTTTTTTTTTCCTTTTTTTATTTTAAGAAAAGTATTTTATCGTTTCCGAACGCAACTGGAATCTTTGACAGATTATTTGTTTTATGCCTGACAGTTTTCGTTGTTGGCTCTCTATCTGAGTACAATTTCATTTTGGTAGGTGTTACGAATTACGATAGTTTATATAAAACGTGATAAAAACGTACTGCAAAAATTGTTTTTGGATAAAGCAAGGTATGAATGAGGAATAATGTTATATTTTTGCATATGCTGATAATATTATGTAAGAAAAATGCAATTTTTTTAGTGACGTAAAAATCCACCAATGTGCAAGATTGGTTTTACATGAATTCACGAAATCTAGAAGGTCATTGCATCCTTTGTCGTTCTATGGATGTACGAAAAGACAGCATTGGTTACTGGCATATATTTTCAAGTGGATCGAGGTGTAAAATTCCACTATATAAGAGAGGGGATTGGGACGAGTTACAGGCAGATCAAATATTATGAATCATGTTGTCAAATAAGTAAATTTAAAAAATACAAATTCCATGAATTATAATATATTAAGATAATATTAATACATTGCTAAATACAATTGGTTAGATTCCTATAGTTTCAATAAACTTATTTAATAATTAATGTAATTTGTAAATACATGTCTGGTTAAATATTATTGTACATAAATGTGTTTGATACACACTTATAATATTAATTAATTGAAATATATATATTTTCATAAAGGTACTTATGTAAAAAATTAGCCTAAAATAAATCAATAATATGCTGATTAAGTTAAAAATGTTTTGAAATTTGAAAATAAATGGATCAATTAAATCTGCGCTGCTTAGAGACAAAAAGCGACTTGTCCACCATTGATCTCTGCTAATAATAAAAAAGAATGTGTGTGTATTGTCTCTCTACAAGCCATATTATTTGACGTAGAGCTACAAAATTTAGCACATATGTATATTGAAGTGTTAAAATATGCACTTTGTTATGAATTCTTTTGAAATTGTAATTAATTAAATATTAAACATTATTGTGCAGTTTTTACACGATAATTTCCGAAAACAATATTGCACAAAAAAGAAGTTTTTGCACCTTTTTATGAATCAAAAAGTTATTTTTTAAAGCATGCCATTTTTTAAAATTTGTAACGTTTCTTGAATTTTGACAATTGGATTCTTAAATTTTGAGAAAAACATTTTTACGTCATTTTTCAACAATAGTTTTAATTTTAAATAAAATTAAAACCACTTTCATTGTTTTATCAAGCATTTAATCGCATGATTTTCTTACATTGTTAAAATTCAGGAAGAAAGATTTCGTTTATTATTCGCACATGAAAAATACGAAAGATAACATTCGATTTGAAAATATATAATTTACACTGTTATACTTTTAATATGATGTCATGAGACTATGATGCTATAATGTTACGAGACTATGATGTCACATAAAGATGGAATAATACAACCGATTTTTCACTCACTTCATGATGTTTGATTTGTTTTACAGTTATATGTTTCCAACAGTATCAAAATATTTTAATATTGTCAGAAATTAATTAAAATTTAACCAATGATTCAAAATAATTATAATTTCACATGAATGATAATGAATCGTTATATATATGTAGGACTGGGTGGGACAAAATGCCCATTCAATCCCATTTGGATCAGTGTCTAGGGTACTGATTAAGAAACTTTTAAAGAAAAACAAATAGTTTATTTACAGTAAACAAAATTTAAAGGATATTAACAATTAGGACGGGAAACATTATTTACATTAAAGTTAGAAGTAAAATATTTAGATGGCACCAAGGGCGAAGCCTAACAAGATGTCTGCTCATAGCTAAGCTATGTAACGCCTCTCCTTCTCTGCTCTGCTCTCGCGCTAATGCCAACAGCTCGCTTTTTCAAATTTATGGTCACGTGACCTAGCACTTTCGATTAGTAGAACCCGTGGTGCCATCTATTACAATACAATAAAACTAAATTGAATTGGATGCATTCAGTATAACAGTGGAATGATAATGGCCACTAATTAAAACTCTACATATATATTAAAGAATCACAAACGAAAATTAATAAAGTTAATTAGAGGCATTTTAAATGCAATTTAAAAGGCATTATTCTATCGGCGCATTTAAATGTAGAAAATATTTTTTAATCAAAAATTTGGAGATCAAAATAAAATCGTGTTCAGGGTATTATTTGAAATAAAAAGAAACGAAAAACAAATTGACAAATGCTATTAAAAAATTGAAATTCTAATGATCAAAAAGATCCACAAATGAAATGAAAAAAGGAAATGATTCATAAAAAGTGACATTATTTTTATTCGCTAAAATATTTGTATTCGAAAATAAGTTAACTTTGAACAACAGTTTTAATAGAATGCATTTACGGTTTTTTTTAATAATCGTTTTCGCTCTAATAGAGCGGGAAAAAACAATATTGCATTTTCAAGATGTAAAAAAATGAAAAATGATTAGAGCACGTAACAAAAATAACTATAAATTCTTAAAGAAGAAATAGTTATGACAAGGAAATTACTTTTCTTTCTTATCAATATAAGAAAGAAAATTTTTGGGAATTCTTTAAAAAACTATAATATATTATAAGTGAAACAAAAGTAATGATTCGATTTGATCTGAGGGCACAAGTCGAGCAAAAACAAACGGCACGCCGTACCATCCTTTTCTCGAAGCAGTTCAGGCCATTTTCGACCCCCTATAACTTCGTTGTGAATAAAACTAGAAGCCTGAATTTTTAGTAACCAAGCAGGCATTATATAAACACGGTATATTTCAAATTTCATTAAATTTGAACCAGTAGTTTAAGAATTATAACTAGTCAAAGTTTGTGAATTTTGTCACTGACTGACTGACTGACTGACTGACCGATCATCAAAACTCTAATACACTTCTAGCAGACATAGAAGCTTTAAATTTTGAATACAATTAGTATTTAGTGTATAAATCAAGGAAAAACTAAAATATGCGTGTAATAATGGACGGATCGATAAATTTCTCGAAGTTTCGAGCATTATCTATTTTGTGGGCAAATTCGTCGCCAAGTCGCCAAATGGTCGCCAAGTTTGTCACCAAGCTCTGGGATCACTTTCTCGGCATCCGACAGCATCCAATACAGATTAATGTAAAACGGTCTTTCTTTTGATGACACTATTCTCGCTGGGAAGCAAAATTACAGGTTTGTAACAATATCTAATTTGAAATCATTCAATTTGAAGGTGTGGAAGCTGCAAATGCAATGGGTGACTTTCAGAGAATCAATCTAGTAGAAGAAGAGCAAACTGATCTTCAAAGTATGATCGCAAAACTTAATGCCGATCAAAAAAGAGTCTTCGATATGATCACAAATAAAATGGACACAACTGATAATAACGCTGACGTTTTACGCTGTTTTGTGAGTGGAACTGGTGGCACTGGAAAGAGCTTTTTAATAAAATCTCTGAAAGTTTGGGTTAAGACGTATAGAAGCTTCAAATTTAGAATACAATTAGTGTTTAGTGTATAAATCAAGGAAAAACTAAAATACTTTGAAATTTTGATCTAGTTTTCTAGATACACCAACTGCATAAATAACTTTGCAATCCCATATAAATATATATAATATATAGGATGCCATGCCCCCAGATTACAAAGTTACATTTGCAGTGAATGACTCAGTGTACCAGTATATGTATAAATAATAACCGGAAAAGAAAAAGAGGAAGACTATATACAAAAATAAGAAAAGGTCTATCTACAAAAAAAAAAAAAAAATAGATGCCATCAAAAACATAACTTGTAAAAAAAACCAAGTCTCGCAACTAGGTTCTTTTATCGTAAAAAGTTGTGAGATCCATGTAATACCAAGTCGGTCAATTTATTCAGTCCCTACTTAAGGGTCCTTCTGTCTTAAGTTATTACGTAATTAGCTAACCTAACAACATCTTATAGGGACCATATCAATATTAAAAATCTTTTATGGTTTAAATAAATAGATTGACTTGGCCATCGCATAAAAACACAATGTATCTTTACATTAAATTAGATTACATTAACATATAATATTAAATTAGATTGTTTTGTGCCATCGCATGAAAACACAATGTATCTTTACATTAAATTAGATTACATTAACATATAATATTAAATTAGATTGTTTTGTGCCATCGCATGAAAACACAATGTATCTTTACATTAAATTAGATTACATTAACATATAATATTAAATTAGATTGTTTTGTGCCATCGCATGAAAACACAATGTATCTTTACATTAAATTAGATTACATTAACATATAATATTAAATTAGATTGTTTTGTGCCATCGCATGAAAACACAATGTATCTTTACATTAAATTAGATTACATTAACATATAATATTAAATTAGATTGTTTTGTGCCATCGCATGAAAACACAATGTATCTTTACATTAAATTAGATTAATTAACATATAATATTAAATTAGATTGTTTTGTGCCATCGCATGAAAACACAATGTATCTTTACATTAAATTAGATTACATTAACATATAATATTAAATTAGATTGTTTTGTGCCATCGCATGAAAACACAATGTATCTTTACATTAAATTAGATTACATTAACATATAATATTAAATTAGATTGTTTTGTGCCATCGCATGAAAACACAATGTATCTTTACATTAAATTAGATTACATTAACATATAATATTAAATTAGATTGTTTTGTGCCATCGCATGAAAACACAATGTATCTTTACATTAAATTAGATTACATTAACATATAATATTAAATTAGATTGTTTTGTGCCATCGCATGAAAACACAATGTATCTTTACATTAAATTAGATTACATTAACATATAATATTAAATTAGATTGTTTTGTGCCATCGCATGAAAACACAATGTATCTTTACATTAAATTAGATTACATTAACATATTATATTAAATTAGATTGTTTAGTGCGATTGCCAAGTCAATCTATTTATTTTAACCATAAAAGATTTTTAATATTGATATGGTCACTATAAGATGTTGTTAGGTTAGCTAATTACGTAATAACTTAAGACAGAAGGACCCTTAGGTAGAGACTGAATAAATGGACCGACTTGGTATTACATGGATCTCACAACTTTTTACGATATAAGAACCGAGTTGTGAGACTTGGTTTTTTTTACAAGTTATGTTTCTGATGGCATTTGATTTTCAGCTATCCTAAAGTATTTCTAAATGTGCTTTAGCATTTAGACCGTGTTTCATTATCCATATTTTTCACAAAAAAAATTATTTAATGTTTTTGGTACACAAATAAAACCGTCATTTTAATTTATTTGCTTAATTTTTTTAGATGAAATTGGGAATTCATTCTTTTTTTTTTTCATTTCTTTTTATGTACTTTTAGATTTCAGAAAATCTGAACACATTCAAGAAATTCCTCCTCGCATTGGCCCAATCAGCATATCAGGCGTACAGCATTGAAATTGCTATCTTTCTAGTTTGAAAAACTACTTAGAAATTTTACTTCCAAATTTCACACTTCTACAGAGCAACAGCGCTCCTCGCAGGGAGATTCGATTAGCTCTTCTTGTAAATACTTAGAGGCAACTCATTTGAGATGTAAATTCCTGTTTCAATTGAAATGCAAATGCAATGTTGAAAGAGTTCGAAGGAGTTTTAAAGATCCCGTTTGTTTCGAACCGAGACCCCGGATGTTGTTTTCCTTGCACTTACAATTTATTTGCTCTGTCTCGACGAAATTCCGGATTTAAGAATTTGCCATCGCATTTTCCGAAACTCTCGTGTTAGCATATATAAATACTACCTTTGGTTGATTTGGAGAAGTGAGGGTTAATGCGCATTAAAATATAATGAAATAGCTATCGTAAGTTGTTCAAAGAAGTGGTTTAAAATGACGTATTGTCCTATCTTGTTTAAAAGTAAATATACTTTTTAAGTTAAAAAGTAAAATAGTGTCGAATTCCTATACATCAAATTTTCATATAAAGAAAGTTTCTATATATCGAGCGTTTTTCCGAAACTTAGGATTTTTCTGAGAAAAGGGTTTCTATATCTATACCAATACTTATAATAAAGTTCAATGTGTGTGTGTGTGTGTGTGTGTGTGTGTGAGAAAAGGGTTTCTATATCTATACCAATACTTATAATAAAGTTCAATGTGTGTGTGTGTGTGTGTGTGTGTGTGTGTGTTGGCGCTCGACAAAACAGATAGTTTGATCTTCACCTACCATATTTAGCACATGTATATCTTGGAGGTCAGGAATGTGCACCTCAGAGCGGTTTTTTTTAAATTTTTAATTAAAATTTTAATTAATTAAAAAATAAGTGAAATTTCGGCGTTTTTCCGCTATAATTTCCAAAAATATTATCGCACAAAAATGATTTTTATCTCAATTAAAGTTCAAAATGTATTCCTTTCAATTATGTTATTATTTTAATCTATAAATTAAATTTCTATTTTAATTAATTTTCAAAAATATAATTTAATCTTATTTGTCAACAGTTTTACACAAAATAAAAATAAAATTTAACCTGCACGAGCGGGGGGGGGGGGGAATTAGCTTTTATCACCGTATTGCCATCACATTAATAAAAGCTGAATATAGAAAATAAGTTAATTGTTAATGGAAATTAAAGTGTAATTTTCAGTACGCGTCTGTATGAAATGAAGTAAACATAACATATGATATTTTCTAAAAAATAAATGCAAAAAAAGGTTTCTATGATCTTTTATAATATATACATTCTTAATTCAATGAATCAGCTTTATTTAAGGCAAACATTGTTTATTATATATATCCTTTATAGAGGGTGTGTTGTGGTTTTCTAAAGAACTGCCCGGTTTTAAATACACTATTTTAATTTCCACAAACAGAGCTACACTACAAAATTCACAAACACTTATTATTAGACACACATAGAAAATTAGGTTAAAGATAACAGTATGGTGGAGGGATTCCACGGTTTCCAGCCGAACGCATTCGGCGTTAGAGCAAGTGTTGCGCATAGGGAAAAAAAGACGACCTCAGGATGCAAGTCTGCCGTTCAACAGCTTGTCTTCTGTAAAACGCCACAAGGAGCGCTCTCTACTCAAGGGGAAAAGAGGTGCTATACCTTTCAATTTAGGGCCCAATGGCTAATTTGTAAACCTTTAATATCAAATATAAATATATAAAACTGAATACCCGCTTGTTTTAACCTCATAAAATTTCACATCCCTACACAGAGCCAAAGGAAATTTAGCACACAAGTTCTTTAGTACTTAGAAGGACCAACTGAGCGATTCATTAGGGACTATTAAAGCTATTAATTAGGACTGAACTATTAATTAAGAATGTTAATTAAAGGACTATTAAAAATGTTTAAGTCTCTTGAAAAGGAATAAAGGGCGGTTTGGGGGAGAGGGTGTAAAATGATTTTACATTTTCTCAACTACAATTCGGGACATATTATTGTACAAAAATTATTTTTATACTAATTAATTTTTTTAAAATATACCTTTTCAACGACAAAAATTTCGTTTCCATACGATTGTTTTGCTAATTTTAATCAATTTTTCAATATTTATGTATTCTCGGATTCGAAAACCTTTCGCACTTTTATGCAAGCGTCAGGATGCGTTTATTTCGGAGGACAAGGAACAATGAAATGAGGAGATATTTACATTTAATAATAAAGTAAAAACGGTTGATTCACGGAATTAAGAGGCCTAAAAACTGCTGATAAAATAATAATAATCAATTCATAGTAAAATGTTAAGATTTTACTGTGAATTTTTATTTAGTGTATGTGACCTTAACATTATATTAAGATTAATAAAGGGAAGATTTCTGTTCTTAAAATTTAATAGTTCTTTTTTTTTTACAAATTAATAATAAATTTTTAATGCTAAAATACTTTTTTATTTGTTACTGATTTTTTTTGGTAACATTTTGAGATTAACAGCGGTAGATGATCTCTGTTAAATTTAATTATATTATATATAACATTCTTCATGTCGTTCCTGAAAACTTTTGCTTCTTGAATAAGCAATCAATACGCAATTTTGAGTTGAAATAAAAAAAATATGATCAGAAATGACTCGACACTGACGTGGGTAAAATTTATACTAAAAAGTATCTAATAAGGCGAAAATGAAAATAAAATAATTCCTGAAATATTCTCATCCTTCTTCGTCTCACCCCTTAGTGTGATGGAACAATCAAAAAGTGGTAATCTCACGATACCGAAATGAACACTAAACACAATTTATTATAATTTTCCACTAATTTTCCACTTTACACAATTATTATTTATTACAATTTTCCACTAAATATTAATTTGCATATGTGTGCCAAATTGTAAGAAAAGAGTGGCGTTTATCCGATATCTTCATAATTAATTTATTTCTATTCTAATTAGGGTTGAGAGTTCTAAAACGTTTTAAGAAGTTGGATATAAGAATTCGGAAATTGTACGAAGTAAAATAGTATGCATTCTATGTTTCCTTAAATATACTACAGTTAAACGCAGACACATTCGTGGTTGCTGAGGTTAATTTTATATAATTCATCAACCCCACCGTTGTCTCCTCAGAAATGAGGATGAGAAGCTACCGGTATGGTGGTTGGTTCTTGCCATTCGGGTGAGTACAAAAATGGTGGGCTGTGACTACTTACTACTGATGAAGGGACGTGCTTCCTACGGGAAGCTTTATATCGTGGCCGGTAATGACGGTTAAGAATCAGCCTTAGTTCCCGCCAATGCTGTAGCGGTGGTCTGGTCTATCATATCTAATCCAAATGCCTTTCATTAGGCTCGATGGAGTAGAAAGTGTAGTTATATAATATGCATCAAAAATTTTCCCACAGAAAATTATCTATATTTTTTGCAATCAATAAACACTCTTCAATTTTGTTCATAAACTGAAAATAATTTAAATAATATAATATAAAATTTAATTTTTTAAAATGTTGGAATCTTTTGGTAAGTGGAATGAAACCAAATTTTATATACAAATTCTACAGATTCTTCTTTATATACATATATTATTTAATTCAGGGAGGATGAATTTGGAGGAGAATTTTGGCCCTGTTGGAAGGAAAGAGGTCAAAATGAATGAACGGCAGTTATGAAAATGCACATTCATGTTCGAATGATATATAAAAAAAAAATCCCATATAATAACGAATGAAATTAATGTTTTTTTTGTTGTTGTTGTTGTTGTTAATTGACGGTAGAATTCTCTTTCTCATATTCAACATTTCCATGCGTATGTTTATCTTTCATGTGAGGGCAATATTGCTTTGGCTATTTTTAGCACACTTTTTTTTTTTTTTTTTCTTTTTTCTTTTTGCGAAATTTGTCTTGCCATGACTTCCTAGCGCGCAAACGAAATTTGGCTTCTTGCTTCTTCTTTCTTTGGCTTCTTCTTGGAAATTTCTCTTCTTTGGCTTCTTGGCTTCACGCATACGAAATTCGAAATTTGGCTGGAAATTTAATCGTTTTATATGTAGACGCCTCCAAACAAGGAGTTATTTTATAGCTACTCTGTACACATGTAAGGAAAAAAAACTGCTGAAATCGGAATTGTTTATGATTTTTATGAAAAAAATATCGAATATTATCTAAAACTTTTATTCCGAGAACTCAATAATTTTATAATAATAACAAAAAAAGTTAAAAACATTAATTTAGGTGGATGCAATAGGTGAATTATTGTATTTACATGCATATGAATGTACCGACAGACCATGCGGTCTGTCGCATGCGGATAGTATAGTAATAGAAAAGTACATTTTTTAAAAAATAGACAAGAAAGTTTCGGGAAGACTATTATTTTATTTATTAATTGCCTTCTGTATCAATTTATTTCACGGAATGTAACTATAGTAAATAATGATAAACAAGTAATATATATATATATATAAATAGAACTTATATATAGAAAAATAAAAATAGAACTTTCCTTGCATATTGGATCACTCAATAGATGGCGATGGGAGCCTACATCTGTTTACATAATTTACCGTTAGTTTTTTTAAAAACAGGGAATCACAATCGATAGTTTAAAGTTTCCTTGACTGTTGATGGTATGTACTGGCCTTTTCGTTTTTAATTTTTAATTTTAGTGCTATTTTTTGTTTATATTGCTATTTTTGTTATTGTATTTTTACTTTGTTGTGGTTAATTTCTTCTAATTTGTTGTTTTGTATTTCCTTTCTGTTAAAATGGTATATCTCTTGAGCATAATTTCAGGGGATTTTCGGGTCACGAGGAATCATTATTAGACAATGTCTGTATTTCCTCACAGAAAAAATCCCTTTCTTTGAATCCCTGCCTGAGGGTGACCCTTGAAAAAGCCTTCAGGCCGGATTCTTTTTTTATATTTTTTATAATTTTTTTGGTTTAATTTTTATTTGATTTTTTGTTTTTCCTATTAACTTGATTCTAATACTTTTGTATCAATTCATCTGTGTTTTAGAAGTAGCTGCAATTGCGCTCTCTAAATACTATGAAGTTCTTTTTTGGTTTTAGTTTAAATAGGTTATAAATTTTAGTTGCGATTTCGAAACTGTTTTGTTTCGTTTTCAAACTTTTTCTTACTTAAGATTGGTTACTTATATATATATAAATTTTAAATCAATTTCCGCTTATTTTCTTATATTATTTATATACTATATCTTATATCATTTATGATCGAGTGTCGCTTGAGTAATCTCAGAGCTTGGCGACCATTTGGCGACATGACAACGGATTTGGCGACTTTAGCGACCAAATAGAAATGACTGGGCAAATTTAATTAATGAATTAATATTTGAAAAAAAAACTGTATTAACATCAAGTGTCATCCACTACAAGTTTAAAAAAATGTATTTGAATTTGAGTGGATGAATGAAAAGTATTTTATTAACGATTGAAAATTTGAACATGTATATGAGATTTGTAGATTGAGTGAGATTTGTAGGAGATACATGTAAATTTGAGATGTGTATATATAGGAAGAATGTGAACTAACAGTAGGAAGTGAAAAAGGCCATTGTTATTTCAAAATAAAATTGCAATAATTGATATTATGATGAAAAATGAAAGGCATCTGATTATTAGCTCTTTCTGTTTTATTTAAGTTTTTAAAAGAATTTTTCTTTTTCATTTTTGATTTTCACTTTCATATTTAAAATTTTACTGCACACCTTTTCTTGAAAGTAACATGGTCAATGTAGGTCATTTGTTCACTTTCCTATGTTTCTCAATAATTCAATGTATCTCAAATAAGTTAGAAAAAAAAAGACTTTGTAATTTTTCTGAAGAAAATTTATTTACTTCAATTTGAAATAATGCGAATGTAAGTGAAATTTTTTAAAAAAATCTTTCCTAAATGTTATCGAAAATTTAAGAGGTCCAAAAGCATAAAGACAGAGGATTGAGTAAATGTTTAAATAAGAAATTTCTTTATTTTGAAGGAAGAACGGTAATCTAGTACAGCAGCCAAAAGTGTTCTTATTTTGTGACAAGTTTAGCCTTATAAGTTATACAAGTTAAATAATTATATTATAAGTTATGTAAGAGCTATAACTATTTTGAAAAATTCATCACGCTTTAAAATTAAAATCTAATCAGATTCGATGGCATGTCAAAATTATTCAATTCACAGGCTATTTAAACCAGCCGTAGTAGTTTCTCCAAAATTGTCAGACATATTTTCGAGTAAAAAGGTTATTTCTCCTCCTGCATAAAATCGTGGATATTAGGCAAGGTTGTGAGTGCCACTAGTGCTCAGATTTTTCTTTTCATGCAAAAGAATTCTCTTCTTCGTAGTACAATAAAGAAAAACTGCACGTATACACTAATTGCATGTCAATGGCAAACAATAAGCACGAAAGATCATCTTTGGTTTGAATCTAGCCTTTTTTATTGAATCTAGCATCCGATCTTTGATTGGATATGTATTTTGAAAAGTGTGTTTTGGGCTGACTGAAACCAGAATGTGATATAGAACTACAATTGTAGTTATATTAATCATACGAAACATACGTATTCACAAGAAATCATATGAAATTTCATTTAAGTCATTTCATTTATTTAAGTCATTGTCAATTTATTTAAGTCATTGAAATTTCATTTATTAAGTCATCATCACATTCATCATTTAAATTAATTAAGTCATTCATTTATTAAGTCATCATCACATTCATCATCTGATTTATTTAAGTCATTCATTTATTAAGTCATCATCACATTCATCATTTGATTTATTTAAGTCATTCATTTATTAAGTCATCATCACATTCATCATCTGATTTATTTAAGTCATTCATTTATTAAGTCATCATCACATTCATCATTTGATTTATTTAAGTCATTCATTTACTAAGTCATCATCACATTCATCATTTCATTTATTTAAGTCATTCATTTATTAAGTCATTTCATTTATTTAAATAATTCATTTGTTTAAGTTATTCATTTATTAAATCATTTCATTTATTTAAATCATTTCACATATTTAAGTCATATTATCATCATGTCTGTTGTGTTGTGACTTATGGCACTTTACAAGCCCGCTGACAGTTATCTGTCAGCGATTTAAGCCGAGTAAGCGTCTCTTGTTTTTTCAGTAGAGTAGGCCAAGAGTACGACTTAGCTACTTCATGCGTCACATTCACCTGCACAACCCCTTTTAAAAGGAGAGGCGTGGGTGGCTTTTCCTCACACTTCACAGATAGAACGCAGAAAAAGAATGACCATGCCCGAACCCGGGACGGCCAGATCATGGGGAAGACGCGCTACCCCTATGCCAGGACGCTGGCATTATCTTGTCTACAAGCATGAAACGTATAGACTAATAAATGGTCAACTTCTTAACGTATTTTGTTTTAAATTTGATATGAACCCACATTATAGATACTAAACTTGTGTACCACATTTTATAATTATCATCTTAACTTGTATCTGGATAACCAGCGAGCCATATTTTCTCAGACTGGATTTCGTGCACAATTTGATGTAAAGTTCATATACCAAATTACACGTGTGTAGCTTAAAGCATGCTTGAATTATCGTGCATACTGGTACTCGACAAATATGTTTTTCCCCTCTTAGGGAGATGAAAAATAAGGAGATTCATCATAATTTCGAGTTTGAATTTTCTGATAATTACAGTCCTTTCTCTTTTGCACGCTACTTTACAAAGTAAAAAAAAAAGTGAGGTGGGTAAAAGACTGGCATGAAATTTATTACTCCAAAGTGGGTTTTTTTTATTTTTATTTTACGAGAAAAATGTATTTTCTGGATATTTTGATTCAAATTCATTCCTCATAAATGATGCAAGGAGAATGCATTTGTGAATACACACATCAACAGAAAAAGGGGATGGGGGGGGAGAATGTATTTTTCAAGAAATCAATAGCATTCGTTCTGCTGAATTTAACGAATTGATGGTTTCAAGGAATACACATGGTAGTTATTATGTATATTTTTTCTTTTTGAGTTATTCAACTTTATGGAAGATATTTTATTACGATGGATGGAAGTATCTCCCGCAATCTGTAACATTAATTTAAAAAGAAGTATTCTTATGATATAGTATTCATTTTTATATTTTATGGGAATTCGTAAACGCATTACTAAGACGTATGATGGGATTGTTTGTGAAAGGTACATTCCTTTTATGAAATAATAAATAAGATTTCTTCTATTAAATGGAAGGAAGATTCATATAAAAATTCAATGTATTTTTAACTGAGTACAATAAGAATTAATTACTTGATTTAATATCCGTTTGAGTGCCAATTCCAATTAATTTTCCATCAATTTGAGCTTAACCTGTTTACCGGGTAATTAACTCATATTCAATTCATTTTGCATTGAAATGATTCGTCTTACCCAGTTAACAGGTTAAAACGAAATCTTGTGAAGAACTCATAAATTTAGCTAAGAGCATTCTAAGCCAGGTTAGAATAAGTTTTAGGACTGAGTTCGAAGAGTTTGACTATTTTTTTTTTTTTTCGCAATACAAAACTTTGAAATAAAGAAATCTGCACAGACTATTTCAAATGACCCCGGAATACTTTCTTTTAATAACGAAACGTCTCTTTTTTCCATTAAATAATAAACTTTTGACGCTTCAGCTAGCATTTAATATAGGGTCAAGAAAAAGGTTTTCTTGAGCAGTGGCATATGGACATAAAGCATGGGTTCCTTCACTCTAGCGGGATAATGTTTGATTGATTGAAGACGTTCCTTAATTAAGATAAATTTTTAAGTCATTACATACGAGATTATTTTAATGGCTGTTGTTCAGTATAGAAATGGAGTGAAACAAAACTCCAAAGAGAATTATACAATTAAAATACATTCCTATGATAAAACTGAAATTTTGAAATTTATCTTAGGAATTATTGTTGTATTGCCTTTTTCGATAAATAGCTTATAATAAAAGAAATCGCAGATATACTAAAGGAATACCCAACGGAAGGATGTGCAAGCGAAATCAGAACCAAAAAACAGTTAATAAGAAATGAAGAAATACAAATCATAAGAACATAATAGCATCATAAGAACATAAGTCTTACGTAAGATGAAAAAAAAGAAGGGGGTATCCTATAATTGGCAGTGCGCCAAAATGGATCTGCACCCAGATCACCCTGTCATCGCGAAATTTAATAGAAGGGATCCTACATTTTCGCATTAGCCGAGGTGGCCTGGTGGTAAGGTCTCGGCTTGTGAACCGTAGGGTTTCAGGTTCGAGACCCGATTCCACCGAAGAACCGTCGTGTAAGGGGGTCTGTTGCACGTTAAATCCGTCATGACCAAACGTCCTCCCGCTGGTGTGGTGTGGTATGGAGAGGGGGGGTGCCAGCTCAGGTGTCGTCCTCGTCATCTGACCAGGGTTCAAAATGACGAGGTCCGTCCCAAAATAGCCCTAGTGTTGCTTCAAACGAGACGTTAATATAACTAAACTAAAACATTTTCGCATTAAGTTATTTAGTCTATTTTTGAGAGTTGAGTAAGTTTTGATATTTTCTAGGGCTAGTCACCACTCAGTATATTTTTTACTGATTCTTTTTCCGTCATTCTATCATTATTTTTAGTTCTCGCTGCTCATCAAACTCTTAATACGTAAAAGTATTCAAACAGTTATAAAAAATGAAGCGTTTAAAATAATTTCAGACGATATTACATCTCTTCTATGAAAGACCACTACTACGTTATTTTTCTCATACGCATGTCATGGCATGGGGAATTTTATTCTGTAGGATTTGTATTCTCTAACTCTGCGTTTTTGTTACAAGTTCATAGATTTAGGCTGTATAAGAGAAAAAAAAATACTTGTTTGTATAGCAGAATGTTTTTTTTTAAATGAAAGCAGGGAGTGCCTGAAGTGATAATGAGCGGGAAGGAAACAAATTAAAAAAAAATATTAATTGCGAAATTCTAAGAAGCTTTCTTGATAGGCTAGGATTACATTATCAACAAAAAAATCAACAAAATTATCAACTACATTATCAACAGAAAAGTATTTAATTTTCCTGTCACAGTAGGATAATAATTTAATTGCTTGATCTTCCTGACTATTGAATTAGAAAATACATTATCATGAAATTCTCGAATAATTATAGATATCTTCCTATAAATGTGCCTTAATATTAGCAGTGCTTAAAAACTGGGAAATATTTCAAATTAATATGAAATAATTAAAGCCCTCAGCAGCTGATCTTCTTTAGGTGATTACGGGTGTCAGAATCCCGAGGTACATAGGGATCTTTACTCCCTTTATGTTTACATTCTATCTGAGTTTATATTACATTATATTCATTATCTGAACTTGTATTGATTTTATACTTTACCCTTGATTTTATACTTTACCATTTGCATGGCGCAGCTTACTCAAATGTGGCTCTTGCGCCAAAAAAACCTCACAAAGCAAATAAATAAACATGAAATAATTAAAAAAAAATATTTAATTACTTTTTGATTAAATAACGATAAAAAACAAAAGATAAGATGCAACCCTTGAAATTTTTATTTAACAAAAAATTATCTCTTCATATTTATTCTGAAATAACTCCAAATTTTTGTGATCAGTGAATATTTATTTAAGTTCTCCAGAAGTTCCATATCAAACAGGAATGTCCTGAATTTTGATCGCTTATTCCTAACTGTAAAAACGCCAAATATTTGACCTGAATTTTTAACTATGATCCAGATTTTCTCAAAATTTTTCTCGATAAATACCTGACATTAAAAAAATATTAACCATATTTTATTTTTAAAGGGATGTAATAAGTTTATATCACTGTATCATTCCTATTTAACACTCTTTGACAGAAAACAGTAATATCTTTTTAAACGTACCAGTCTTTCAAAACGGTTGTTTAAAATTGGAAATTGAAATTATATCTGTGATATATTATTAAATTAAAATATTTGATATTTATTTAACATATAGATTAAATAGACATTAGACTCATTTTAATTTTTTTAAAAAGCTTATCAATTTTGCTTTTAGTGTAAATGATGTAACTTGTTTATAAATGCACTCTAGTCCTTTGACATTCTAATTCTATTAAAAGCATAACTGTCTGGGTAATCGATCTTCTAAATAAGTGTTATCACTTGCGATATTGTATGATTTAACTTTCGTATTCTTCATATAAAATGGATCTTTCTTTTAACAATAAAAGTAAGTCACGCGATAAATATTTTATGAAATAATGAATCCAATATGAATATAATTACAAAAATGAAATATATTATATATGTAATGTACGTAGATATAATTAAAGAAGAGTAAAGTTGCATTGTGAAAATGATTGAAGAACTACTATGAGAGTTCAAATTCGTAAGCCAAAACATAACTCAGGCAATTTATAATTTATTTTCATAAATATTTTTTTATCATGTGAAATCATGATGTTGTTTTGGTTTGGGGGTTTTGAAATCTCAAAAAGCACTGCAGAAAATTGGCGATTAATCGCTTTTGAGGTATCAATTTTTCAATGTTTTGATGCTCGAACGATTTTACGAAGAAAAAAAAAATGATCGCTTTTCTAAAAGTTGACGATTGTGCAATAAAATAGTCACGGGATCATTCCAAACCAATTAAAACCAAATTTTCGAAGAAAAAAAAATTCGAGGTGAAAGTTTTGGTGTTCGAACGAACGATTTTGAGAAAACAAAAATCATCGTTTTTCTAAATACGACACTTGCATAATCTGACGTGATTGTTTCAAACTGGTTTTTCACAACAAAAAAAAATGGATACTACGTGACTTAAAAAAGTAATAATGTTCTTACATGATAACATGAAGTTTGCGATAGCAGATTTCAATTGTTTTTTTTTTTATTTTATTATCTAGTTTGCGTTCATATAATCTGGCAACAGTTTTAAAATAGACCTTTCTTAGCACAAAAGTTCATCATTATTCAATACTTCCACACAGGAACCCAAATACCGTTGAATATTAATTCTTAAATACCACACAGCATCTGTAGGACAAAAGAATTAAATCTTAAACCGATATATTCTCGTGTTGATGAATATCATCGTGGAAATGATGAGGTACCGACGGCGCTACACATCCAATTAATAAGTCCGCATCTCTCCTGATGAAATGAGACAGGAATGTCCCTCAGCTGGAAGAAGATGACAGCGCAGAACGAAAGAAGAAATCTGGAGATGACTGTGACAGAATCGATGCAACAGTCATGTTTGGTTCATCGTTTATGGTTTGCGGACTTATCCATTTTCAGCCGATAATCTTTTGTAATCTATAATATTTTGATTGATATCATTTCTTGTGGTTCGTATATCTATACAATATTGGCGTTTGATTTTTCGTTTTTGATTTACAGACTTATTTGTGTTTTGCTAATAGTTTGTGATATATTGTTTGATATCATTTTGTGTGGTCTGTACATCCATGCCATGATTGGTGTTTGGTTTATCGTTTATGATTTGCATACTTATCCATTTTTAGTTGATAATCTCATACAATTTGTGATATATTAATTGATATCATTTCCTGTATTTTGCATATCGATGCAATGTTTGATGTTTGGTTTTTTCACTTATAGTTGGCGCACTTATCCTTTTTAATTGATAATCTCGATTGATTGATATAAATTCCTGATGTTTACATATAGATTCAACGATTGGTGTTTGATTTATTGTTTATGATTGATGAACTGATGATTTGATATTTGGTTTTTTTATATACTTGGCGATCTTATCAATCATTTATAGTTGACACCTTTTAAATCTCATAATTTGTGATTTGATATTTTGATTCATGTAATTTTCTGAGGTTTTCATATCGATGCAACGATTTGTATTTTATTTATTGTTTATGATTGGTGGACTTAACTGTTTTCCTTCGGTAATCCTACATAATTTGTGATAACTTCTTTTATGGTTTTATATATTAAATTTGTAGCGAATGAATATAATCTTCTGAAGAGAAGGAACTTGATATAGCTTAATTTAAAGATTGATTTTCTTCTTTTTTCAATTTGATTAATTCCGCATTGACTATTCAGATCACTAATCGATCTGGTTCATATCTGATGATGTAGGCTTTTTGTCAATATCTCGTCTATCGTGAATTTGATTGATTTTATTTGTTAGGTTAAGTTTGATCTTGTTTTAATAATTGATTATGGTTCTTTAGAAGATGGTTTTCGCAATAATTTTCCTGTGGTTTTGATTATTAAATTTGAAGCGAATAAATATTATCTTTTGAAGAGGAGCAACTTGATATAGCTTAATTTAAAGATTGATTTTCTTCTTTTTTCAATTTGATTAATTCCGCATTGACTATTCAGATCACTAATCGATCTGGTTCATATCTGATGATGTAGGCTTTTTGTCAATCTCGTCTAACGTGAATTTGATTGATTTTATTTGTTAGGTTAAGTTTGATCTTGTTTTAATAATTGATTATGGTTCTTTAGAAGATGGTTTTCGCAATAATTTTCCTGTGGTTTTGATTATTAAATTTGAAGCGAATAAATATTATCTTTTGAAGAGGAGCAACTTGATATAGCTTAATTTAAAGGTTAATTTTCACCGCGATTCTCCTTTTATCAATTTAATTAATTCCGCATTGACTATTCAGATCACTAATCGATCTGATTCATATTAGATGATGTAGGCTTTTTGTCAATCTCGTCTAACGTGAATTTGATTGATTTTATTTGTTAGGTTAAGTTTGATCTTGTTTTAATAATTGATTATGGTTCTTTAGAAGATGGTTTTCGCAATAATTTTCCTGTGGTTTTGATTATTAAATTTGAAGCGAATAAATATTATCTTTTGAAGAGGAGCAACTTGATATAGCTTAATTTAAAGGTTAATTTTCACCGCGATTCTCCTTTTATCAATTTAATTAATTCCGCATTGACTATTCAGATCACTAATCGATCTGATTCATATTAGATGATGTAGGCTTTTTGTCAATCTCGTCTATCGTGAATTTGATTGATTTTATTTGTTAGATTAAGTTTGATCTTGTTTTAATAATTGATCATGGTTCTATTAGAAGATGATCTTGGCAATTTTTAATAATTTTCACTTATCAATGATGATATCTTAGCCAATTATTGATACCAAATTTAACTTGACCCACCTCACAAAAGCATTAGTAGATGGTTCGATTCAAGCTGAATAGTAATAAGAATAAAATGTCCAAATTGCATGTGACTCTGACGTATTATCTGATTTCATGAACTGTTTTTGCAAATTTCAGGAATTGTTTACATCATCGAACATATTAAAATGTGTCAATGAAACTCGAGAATTGTGTTTAATTTATTTCTTGGTATACCGGAATTTTTTGTCAGCAAGTGATAATAAAATAAAGATAATACTTTATTAAAACAATATAATTATAACTTTTATTTATTTGCATTAAGTTTGCATTGTTTTAATACTTGAAAATAATTTTTGACAAATATAAATGAATAGATGCATTTTGTAAAGCAATTATTCGCTTGGTAAAATTTATATGTTAGACATGCCATAATTCGATTTTAAACCAGGTTTTTTGTCTTCTCAAAACTTTCTCGGATTCTCTTTTATTCTACGGGGAAGAGGGGATATTAACCCTCTCCTCCCCGTGGCATAAAATTTTGGACTAGAGTTAAAACTGCGAATAGCTTGCATGGCCTTGTGAGCAGTAATCTTAAAATATAGATTTTTCGCGTGACGCTTGCATTTTGTTGAATTGATCATGTGATTTTTGGATATATTTTTTTTATTCAGTAATCCCTTTCACACAGTTAAAACACAAGTTCCAAAAAATCAAACCATTTTTGGACACATCTTTCCGGAACTATTGAAACTAAAATTTGACGTTGACGTTCAACTTAAGTCACATATTGCATACCAATTTTTATTCATTTAAGTTATGACCTGTATGTATATGCGGAACTACAGACCAACAAATGGTAAGCCCTTTAACAGATGGATTCAAAATTTCATAAGAATTTGAATTTCAGATGTAAAATCTGTGCATCGAACTTTATTTATCTAGCTCTTTATGTTTTATAGTTTTCGAGTTCACTTGTACTCGGATAGACAGATTTCTTCTGAATGGATTTTATTTAAAGTCCGGTAGAAATTTGTTGTATAGACCTATGGATAATTGTGATGCGCGAGGATAGAACCTGGGACCTTGTGGTTCGCAGTCCAGTAACATGACCACGATACAAAAGCAATTGCTCGGGTAGCGTAGCTGTTAACTTATAAGCTTTCACCACAGGCTCTCCCTCCAGTGAGTCGGAGGTGAAACGAACGATATGGCTGTTGAGTGGGGATGTATTAGCTGTTGATTCTAATGCGCCTGTACCCATTTGAGTAGCTCCAAGCGTTATGGCGACCGTGTGTGGGTGAGTGGTTGCTGTTGCTGCGTCAAGTGAGTCTGACGACTTTGGTTCGCTGTTTGTGGAGGGCGCCACAACAGCTGTACGAAGGTTGAAGGTTCATCGTTCGAGGTCACCAATGTAGCGAATTGTGATGCGCGAGTACAGAACCTAGGACCTTGTGGTTCGCAGTCCGGTAACATGACCACGTTACAAAAGTAATTGTTCAGGTAGCGTAGCTGTTAACTGGTGTATAAGCTTTCACCACAGACCATATATGAAATTTTATCTTTCTAGTTCAAAGCGTTTTTTAATTATAATGTTCACATAAAAGCATGGTGCAAAAAAATTTGCTTTACGGATTAAGAGTGGTCTGAAACACGGACATTCGTCGGAATCTGGAGATCGCATTTTTCAATTACAATACGTTCTCTTTGTATGCTTCGTATAGGAGAAAGTTATCGGTGTATGATTCTGCGTTTTAAAGTGCAGATTGTAAACGCTCGATACATAAAATAAACATTTCTTATTAAGGATATTACGACCAACGATTGAAAGTGTTTTAAAGAAATTAAAATCAAAACACAGACTACGTCAATTTCAAGCCACAGTGAGCATCTCACTCGTTCTATTTATTTTTTACATCATCATCCTCGTTGCCAGATGCAACAGCAGAAAAACAGTTTCATTTAACACAAAATAATATATAAAATATTTTTGCTGCAATTACTTCAAAAATAAATATAAACAATTATAACAATTAAGCAAACACAAAACATTAACAATTATTTATAATATTTAGTTGCGGGTGAACCACAATAACTTGCGATGATGAGTTGCGTTACTCACAACCTGTTCCTACATCACTCCCTTGCCAGTAACAAAGTTATGCTAATTAGAAAAAAAAAATTGAAAATGACATTTAAATTTAATATGAATATAATGCACTAAAACAACATTTTATGCATTGTCTATAAAACGCACAGGTCGTTTTATTTTCCTTCCACAACGTGTTTGTGTGGTTAAAGCAGGCAGTTTCTCGTTCTTTATTGAATCACTTAATGCATTCTTATGTTGCATTCTTTCAGTTGAGCCACTTCTTTTGGGTTCACAAGATGCAGGACTGTTAACAGTTGATGGCAATGGAGCATCAGAAGTGTCAAAATGTGTTAACTTATAGGCTGGCTTAATTCGATCAATAGAAATATTTACATGTTCACCTTTGATTAATAATGTGAAAAAAATTTCCGTTCGTTGTAATACTAACAAAGGTCCCTCATATAGCGGTTCTAAGGGTTTTTTTACGCTATCAATCCTAAGAAATATGCGAGTAGTTGTATTTAAATCTTGTGGAACAAAAATATGTTGTTTACATTTTTGCTTGGGTATTCTTGATTTTACTAACTGCATCTGTTTTCTTATATTATCAACAAAAGAATCTGTAATGGGCACAGTTTTCGAATCTTCAAAAAACTCACCAGGTAATTTGATAGACTTACCAAATACCATTTCGGCTATTGTAGAACTACAATCGTCTCGAAGAGAAGCTAGTAAACCCATGAGAACCGTAGGCAACGACTCAGTCCATCGAATACAGTTGTGGCATCTAATGGCTGCTTTTAGCGTGCGATGTAGGCGTTCTATCTTTCCATTACTTTGGGGATGATAAGACGTCGTATGCCGTAATTTTACACCACAAATGATTGCTAATTTTCTGAATAATTCTGAAGTAAACTGAGTTCTTCGATCCGTAACCACGAGAGAAGGTACTCCAAATCGTGTTATCCAGCATTCGTAAAAAGCTTGTGCAACAACTTCAGCAGTGATCTGTCGTAAAGGAACCACTTCCATCCAAGATGTGTGTCTATCGATGCATGTCAAACAATAGATGTATCCATCCGATGGAGAATACGGCCCAATCAGACCAAATGAATTACACTAAAACTATCATCTGGTGGTTTAAAAGTTCCAAATTCGGATTTTGTATGCCGCAATTTTTATTTTTTTTTTATTTTTTTTTGGCAATGTAGACATGCTCGTGTCCAGTTACGAACTTCCTTTTCAGTGAAGACCAAATGAGTCGTGATGACATTTCTTTAACTGTTGTACGAACTCCGGGGTGAGCTAAACAATGGATTTGTTGAAACATCCGCATACGGAAAGGCTTTGGAATAAAATGTCTAACCTTTGATGTAGATGTGTCGCACCATAAAGATTTTCCAGATGGAAGTTGACACTGCTTAAATTTCAAGGATTTACTGTAAAGTCGTAATTGTTTCAGTTCGTCATCATCAATTTGGGCCTCAGCAATTTGATCATAGTGTATAGTTGGTAGGTTAACATCAGAAATTCTCGATAATGTATCTGCGACAATATTTTCCTGACCATTTACATAACATATATTTGTGGTAAATTGAGAAATATACTGTAAATGTCTCAACTGACTTGGCGACGCTTTATCGTTCTTTTGCTTAAAAGTAAAAACTAAAGGTTTATGATCAGTGAAGATTTGGAAATCTCTGCCTTCCAAATAATGCTTAAAATGTTTTACGGACAAATAAATAGCCAAAAGTTCACGATCGTATGTCGAATAATTAGTTTGTGCCTCATTTAACTTTTTTGAAAAAAATGCGACAGGTTTCAACCCATCAGGTTCGTGTTGTTGCAAAACTGCTCCTATAGCCAAATCCGATGCGTCTGTGTGAAGAGACAGAGGATAATCGGAATTTGGATATGTCAACATTGCAACTTCTGCTATATCCATTTTGCATTTTTCAAATAGTTTTATAGTCGCCTCACTCCAAGGGACTTTTCTCTTTTTTTTTTCTTTGGTACCTTTTAAAAATTCATGAAGAGGGGCTTAAGTTGCCGCAGCATTTTTTATGTACGGACGATAGAAGTTTAACATACCCAAAAATGTACGCAATTTTTGAAGGGTATTTGGCAATGGATACTCTAATATGGCCTTTGCTTTTTTAGGCAGAGGCCTTGATCCTTTAGCCGAAATTTTATAGCCCAAAAATTCTAGTGAATCAACTCCGAAAACTGATTTGCTGACATTTATGCGAAGCCCGTATTCATTTAAGCGTTGAAAAACTATTTTGAGATGTGAACGATGTTCTTCTGCAGTAGAAGAGGCAATCAATACATCATCTAAATAAGGGAACACAAAGTCTAAATTTCGAAATACTTCGTGAATAAATCTTTGGAATGTTGCCGGAGCATTCCGCAAACCAAAACTCATTCTGTTAAATTCGTAAAGTCCAAACGGAGTAATAATAGCTGTTTTTTTCTTGTCCTCCTCCGCAACAGGAATATGAAAATATGCCTTAAAAAGGTCAATTTTAGAAAATATGACTTTGTTTGGCAAAATGTGCTGAAAATCTTCGAGTCTAGGCATTGGATATCTGTCTGGGAGTGTTTGGCCATTCAACCTTCTGTAGTCCCCGCATGGTCGGAAAGATCCATCTTTCTTCGAGACCATGTGCAGTGGACTGGCGCACTCTGATTCAGATGGACGAATAATATTATTGTCCAGCATAAACTTAAATTCCTGTTTAGCAGTTTCTAATTTCTTCGGATCTAATCGCCTTGCTTTAGAATACAATGGTGGTGCCCTAGTTTCGATGTGGTGTTTTACATCAGAAATAAAAAAAAAATTAGGTTTTGTAATAGATGGGTGCAAATACATTAAATCTGAATATTTACATGCACTGTACATTTTATTTACACTGACGTTTAAGGCAGGTGCAACTTTACCTTGAGTTGAGAGGTTAGTTATTCCATCAATTATTGTTTTATTCCTAACGTCAACGAACAAATCGAAACGATTTAGAAAATGTGCTCCTAAAATTGGCTTTTTTATATTTGCAATGACAAAAGGTCATTGAAATTCACGCCGTAATCCCAAATCAAGGGTCAATACTTTCGTTCCATATGTTTCAATTTCAGTTCCATTTGCAGCATATAATTTATAGTCACTACTCGAAATTTGTTTTGCGGTATTGGGAATAATGCTGATATCAGCTCCACTGTCCACAAGAAAACTCAAACCCGTTGTTTTGTCAAAGACAAATAGACGGTATTTACTGCAATCCTAAGTTACTTCCTCAGAAGATATACCGTTTTAATATTGCAACGCTTTTTATTCGTGAGATCACTATTATAGATGGGAGCTTACGAGAGTGTTCCTGCTTTTCCGATTCGTATACATACTAGAAGTCCAATATCAGCTTTATAATATCTTGTAGATATTCTAGAAAGCTTGTTGAAGGATCTTTTACCTTTTAGATCCAAAATACTCATTTACGGTATCATGAAAAGATTTAACACTATCAGCAAAAGCAATTTTACAGCATTTTCAAGTGATTGTTAAATATATGGAGTATCGTACACTATTGTAAAAATATTGTAACAATACTACATGTATTTATGTTGTACGATGTTTTATTTCATTTATGTAGATTGTTGTGTTTCTACTTTCTCGTATTCGTAGTATAGAGAAAGCACAGTCATCGTCAAAAAATTATAACATAAGATTTTGACGAATCTCCACGTTTGAGACATTAATGAATTCGAAAAACGCATTTTTCGAAAATGTCCGCTTGTCTGTCTGTCTGTGGCAAAGATAACTCAAAAATGCTTTGAGCTAGATGGTTGGAATTTGGCATACGGTCTTTACACCAAATTTGCAGATTCCTATCCAATTTTGGGTAAACCTGTTCAGAGGAAATCCGTCTGTCCTATTCGAATATAAGTTAACACGATAACTACAAAATGAAGAGAGCTAGATAAATAAGATTCGGTACACAGATTGAACATATATAATGTAGACACATGCCAAATCCAAGTATGGATTGACTGTGTGTCTGTCTGTGCTTTCAGAAACAAGTAAATGCAATAGTTCAAAATCGTAGTGAATAAATATATTAGATATGGTTCAGAATTTTGAGATACAAGCGCAGTTTTGAACCAAATTTTTGTTTCGATCGGGTGAGAAAAACATATCTAAAACACAAATTCGACTTTTGGATACCATTAATGGCATGCCAGGGATTAATCGCCAAATAACTCGCCAAGGATGATGCGATCGAGTCAGTAAAAATTCTAAATTCACGCCAAAAGTTAATATTTTGTAACCATTGTACGCTAGCGCTATGCAATGTGTTCTCTGGTGTGACAAGTTTATTAGAGAATATGCGAGGAAGCTTTGCGGAGATCACTCAAACTGGTTGATTTGTCATGTTTATTTGACACGAAAACACAATCAAACAGCCTGCTTTCAGATGCAGTTCATCTAAATGGAGAAACATATTTATAGTTTTGGTGTAAAGATCAAATACAAATTCACCATTTAAAGAGATGCTCTCAAGCTTCTCTGTTCTCATATACACGAACGAGATCTGTTTACATTTTAATTATTATATGTTATTCAAGAGATGAAATCGATGGGTTTCATCCACTAACTTGTGCTATTGAATTCACATGCTTTAACCCTGTAAAGAGCCATTTTTTTCTAGTCATATTATGTTAAAATATTTTCAGGCTTGAAATTAGAATAAGAAAAGGGATTCATTTAGCTTATTAGATAAATTTAATTTGATTAATTAATTAATTTGGTTAATTAATAATTAAGTAACAAATCAAGACACATCACTTTGTGTAAGATAAAGAACTGAAGCATCTAAGTTTCTGTCTTTCTAAAAAAAATTTGTCAGAACTTATGCCAAAATACATAATTTCATACAAATATTGATAATTTTAGTGGGAAGCATACTTCCCACGGCCCGAGAAAGGGTTAAAGTAAGCAGGTGGATGTCTCTTAAACAAAAAAAATCTTATCTGAAATTTCATAGATTTATACATTTTTGGCACTATACAAAATGTTATCGATATGATTACTTAAAATTTTACGTTATCATGTTTATAGAGATACTGTTACGAAATTTCCGGGGTTCGTTTGGATAGTGGGAGTTATATGGTGTGAAGAACGCTCAATCACCAGGCGGCAGTAGAAAATCAAACAACGACGTTTATTTACACGAAGACACACAGGACAGCACAAAGACGGCAACTATATACAGCACACAATTATCTTCAGCCGAGACGTGCAGACAACAGCACACAACAGACTCTAATGCAGACCGTAGCGCACAACTTAATTCAGCACTCACTTGACTCCGTCGCTGCTCCGCTAATCTCTGGAAGGCCAGTTCTTTCTGTCGATTTCGACTACTTCCGACTCCACTGGTCCACGACTACGACTCCGATCTGGTTCACCACGACTACTACTCTTCGACTCCACTGGTTCGCAACCCAATTCACCACTACTGGGTCACCACTCGACTCACCACTGCCCAGAAGCTGCGGGTGCTTCCTTTTATAGGTCTCAGGAGGCGGGGCTAGAAGCCTTTCAACCAATCAGGAACGTTCGAGGCGTATCTCCGTTCCTACTGGAAGGTACGGGAAAATTCTCGATGTTTCGAGAATTTTCCCGTACCCGTTCCCGTTCGTATAGATAATCTATTTTGGCGCCAAAGTCACCAAATTCGTCGCCAAGTCACCAAATGGTCGCCAAGTTTGTCGCCAAGCTCTGGGACCTCCTATGGAACCAGCTATGCTGGGAAGCCGCCTCACAGGTTCGTAACAATAAGAAGTGGCAAAGATGCAATTCCAAAAATGAGTTTTCTAAACCCAGAGAATCTCAAATCCCCAAAATCTCAAGATAAAATATTTTAACTATGATCCCTTTTTGTATACTTTAGATTGGAGATAGTAAAAGTAAATACTAAACTCGAGTATTTATTACCAATTCAAAACGTCGCTAGAACCTGCAGAATGATAGCATTAAACTAAATCCATGGACTTACGAAATTGATTAACAGAAATATACAAAATGGTCACAGAGGAAGTCCCAACACACGACCAGTTAATTAATCTATCTGTCCATAGAGAAAAGGATATTATCTCACAAATTGAAATATATCACAGTTCATTACAAATAACGAAACTGTGATTCTAGAGAGGACTGATATGAGAGAATGTATAACAGCTTCGGCCGGTTCGAATTTTATCTATGTAGCTCTTTTTGTTAAATTATATTCTAATAGCAGGACAAACAGACTCCCTTTGAACGGAGTTTACTCAAAACTTGATAGAAGTCTAAAAATTTGGTGTATACCAAATTTCATCGGTTAAGCTCAAAGCATTTTTGAGTTATTTTTGTCACAGATAGACGGATATTTTTCCAAAAATGTATTTTTAGAACTCAGGGAGCTTTAAAACGTGAAGATTCATCAAAATCTTGAGTTCGAATTTTTTTACCATTACTTTACCTACTCCACAATTCGTATCCGAGAAAGTAACAGATACAAAGACGTATGCTAATTTATTTATTTTGGGTTGTTTGCTTTTAATAAAAAAATAATCTATATAGATAATAATCCAAATATGTGAACTGTCTTTCTCAAACCCTAAATGTCATCTAACACCTGCAGAATGACGATATTAAATCCCATCTCCGAATTCCTCACGTTAATTAATAGGTATGTGCGTAGGCTGTGCAGGGCGCCCCACTGCACATCCAATTAATTAAATCACGTCTCAGCGGAGAGAATAATACCAGAATGCTTTTCATTCCGATGGGGCTGACAGTACAGTGCAAATGAAGAAATCATTGACTGTGGATTGCGACACAATCGATACAAAAGTCGGAACTTTATTTATCGTTACTCTTCGGAGAGTTTACCATTAATCAGTTCCACACAAGAGAGCATTGTTTTGCGTTGTGTTGACTCTGATTAATATATTTGTGTCTCAATTTAAAAATACAAATAGATGAAATTGTTTGTATCGGAAGATTTATCATCTGATTCGTATTGTTCAATGAAGGATTGAAGGAACTATAGGTCTAATCATCATCTTCTGAACGAGAGTGTTTCTAAAATCTTGGTTTCATAGACATATGTCTGGGAATTGCATTATGTTTTAGATTATGGTGTTATTACTTGGCGCTACCACTTCATTGGCACTTGACTCTATGACTTGATATTTACATTGTTAAAAGTGTACTGGTGTTTTTTAAACACAAAAACACACTCAATTTTTATAGGATTTTTATTTGAAAGAATTTGTTTAGATTTATTTGTCTCATTCGTTACATCAAATCAACTCTTATTAAATTTATTTCTGTCTGTCACCATAAGTAAGAAAGCGTATCAAAAGAATCGTAATGGTATTTGTCAAAAGGCTCTTGCATCGTAGAGGACGAATCTAACATCTTCATCTGAACTCTTATTAGTTTATAAATGTAAGGTCAAATGATTTCTCTCTTTTATTTGACCATGGAATGGAATGCTGGTTTTTGGCTCCGAAGTAATCCGCTTAGTTCATGCATGATAATTCATGTGTTCTTACAACATCACTTTGTAAGAACACATGAGAAGTTTCAAAACGAGCTTCATAATGTACAGGGCGGGCAAAAAGTCCGTAAAAAATTTAAAAATTTATAAAACACACTACAAAAAATAACCAGAATAAAAAACGGTTTAGCATCGATAAGTCACGGGATTTTTTTTATGGTAAGAAAAAAGAAATAATTCAAAAAACAACCGATAGGTAGCGTTTTGTACATAAGTGAAAGAAAAGACAGAAAAATAACAAAAATAATGTTACAAATCATTTATTATAACAATGTGTGACGACATTTCCACATTTAGATTCTGATGCTAATGTTTCCATTTCGGCTACAGCATGCGCTAAACGTGTCTACCTTAGACTTTTTTGTCCGGGCCTTATACGATCCAGTTTCCTCAAATCTCTAACAAGCTTTATGAGGCCTTCCACTGTTAAAGACCCTTTTCCAGTCTTCCCATTTTTCTGAAGTCAGAATTTACTCAGTGCAACAGTCACTGATTCCTGATTAATGTAAAACAGCTTACTATCAAAACTTTATCCTTCCCACTCAGCATCCTTATCTACATACATTATGGCATGCAACGAAGAACTGTTATGAGTTGGGTTGACGGGACGCCTAGCTCCGGACGATACTTATCACCGGTAATGACAGATTGCAGAGAACCTAACGGTTAGTATGTTGCAGTGGTCTTTTTAAGAACTCATTCTGTATCAAGAGCGTACATATTTATGTAACAATTTTTGTTTGAAGCAGAATGCAGGTTTGACAAGCAGTGAAGAGACTTTGTATTTTTAATTTCGTTTTATTCTTTCTCTGGAGACAGGCATGATTATTTACATGAAGGCGCAGCGCGACACAAAAGCAGAAGTAAAGAAGGGAGGAAGGGGCGAAACAAATGATCACTAATCTTATATAACATGGGATTTCCGGCCATGCGCCAATTCAATACACGTAGTGACCTTGGGAAGGTCAACGGAATTATCACTTTCACTCTATACGTAGAACTGATGGCGTCGCAATTTTTACACAGCTTCAGCGGAATGAGATCAGGAAATAAGAGAATGAAATTACTATGAGCTAAATTAAGATAAAGCTTTGGAGATTAATTTGGATTAAATTAAGAGATTAAAATATCATTACATTTATATTCGCATGTCTCATTTGCATACATTCAACTAAGTCGTTCGTATCAACGCCATCTGTTGGCAGTTTTTTAATTACTTTTCTTATCTTTAAAAAAATCCCGTGACCTATCAATGCTAAACGTACAAACCGTTTTTTTTTTTTTTTTTTTTTTTTTTGAGTTTTATAAATTGCTAAAGTTTTTACGGACTTTTAGCCCTCCCTGTATTTGCTATTTACCTGCACTACTGTTTTTCATGCTCTTTTGTTGTGTTTGGTTACGGAAAGGAAGATAAAAGCCGTCTGGTTAATAATCTCCTGAACTCGTAAATCCACCTAATTGATGCATGGTAAGTCATGCAAATAATGTTCCGTAATCAACTCCCGTATAAAATTTGAAGGAGTCTATAAGACAAAAATCCCATTTCATTTTCTTACGTTTCATTGTAAAATAAAAGCATCAGTTTTATTGCAAAAAGTGAATATGTACGTAATAAAAGAAATACAAAATTTAACTTCTGCATTTACCTTTCATCAGACGTCTATAGATGATACAATTAGAAAAACAACCAGAAATATAAAAAGGATTTTTTTTATTGAAATGAAATGTAATATTGAAGGACCCGAACCCTTTGAATATTGAAGGACCCGAACCCTTTGAATATTGAAGGACCCGAAATGGCCGTTCAAAAAATCCGAATATACCTGAGAAATTTCCATCTGCCCCTTATTTAAATGGGATTAATTGAATATCAAAAGCAAGTTCTTGTATGTTAGAGTGGTTCATACTGAAAATAAAAAAAATAAAAAATCTATCTATATTTTAGACCAGAGTCAAATCAGATTATACTTTTATACATATCAAAACATAAAGAAAGAAAAAGGATCTGCCATTGTAATTTTTAAATAGGTTAGGAAAATTCTCTTATCTTTTAAAACTCAGTCATTACAGTATTATGAAAATTAAAAAAGCTTTAATAAACAGAGAGTTAAATCAAAAATTCAACTGGCATTCAAGAAAAATGGCGGTGATTCAACATAAATCTAATGTGTTTGCTAAACAATTTCTTTTATTTATATCTGTAATTCAAAGGGATTTCATTTTCTTGAATTTAATGCTAACAATACTAAAAACTTACTGTTGATAAAAATAGGGTCTAAATCTTTATATAGTCGTTCAATCCTATTAATCGGCTTCAGTAAAATATTCTTGGTACACAAAAATTTTAAATATAAAAAATTCTACTCTTCTAATAATAAAATTGACTTCTGAATATTTTAGACGATCTCTGAAATTTTCAACAGCCACCTTGAGGAAGAAGATTCATCAATTAGCATATGCCATTTTCTCGAGACGCGGGTTGATTGTCGAAAAATAATGAAATTCAAAATTTCATAACTCTGTTTGTTTTAGTCGCAGAATAGTGGTACTTTTAAATTTGCAATGCTAATGCGTTAAGAATATTTCATTAAATATGACAAACTAGTCGCCCTTAACGACCAGCTGGTTCGTCGGGAATGTTAGTTGAATTGAATTTCGCTTAATTCCTTTAGATATAATTTCATGTCCAAATTTCAGTCAGGCATGAAAACCGTATTATTTTGCCGGCGTCCTGGCCTAGGGGTAGCGCGTCTTCCCCGTGATCTGGGCCAGGATATGGTTGTTCTTTACCCCTGTGTTCTGTCTCTGAGGTGTGTGAATGAGCCCCCCTGTAAAAAGGGGTTGTGCAAGCGAGTGTGTGATTGTCATCTTCATAAGAGCTAGAAGTCAGACTCCTGCCCTCGTGTGCTCAGGGGTCTTTATCCTCAGAAGCTACTGCTCCTCACTTCCGCTGTAAGGCAGACACGACATCGTCGTCATCAACCGAATTATTTTAAATTGTCCTGCATGTAATACGTTCGCTAAGTAAATGAACCTTTCTAATGGAAGCAGTTCCTATGACATCACAGTTCTATTAAAAACACTAAAATCTCTAGTATATCCTTCTTCTAACTTTCACGATATTGTGATGTTACTTTTTTTTTCCTCTCGTAAATTGTACAAATGATCAACATAATTTTTCTTCCTCAGCTTTCAACAATGGAAGAAAATCCTGTCATCAATATTTGATGAAACAATAAAAACTGTTTGAATTTCAGAGTAGCAATGCAAAAAATACATTGTTAAAAATTAAGAAAAACAAAATTTTAAATAATTACCAAAATTTAGGAAACATTTGCATATATCAAATGTGCAAATGTATTGCAGATTCAGGAAACATATCAAATTGGTGGGACAAACATTTTTTTTTTTTTTAAGATGACATAAAATATTTTTTTAAGATGACATAAAATATTTTTTGTACTGTATTATTTTCAGAAAAGGTAGGAGAAAAACGCCAAAATTTTTCTGAATTTTTAATTAAAATTTCATAAAATCCTTTTTGATGGGCACATTGTTATTCTCCAAAGTGTGTTTGTACCAAATTTTGGTGCTCTAGCTGAAACTGTCTGGCTTGTAGAGCGTCAAAACGCACATACACTCATACAAACACTCACATATGCACGCACGCGCACGCACACACACGCACACACACACACACACACACACACACACACACACACTTGTATTAGTAGTAAAGATAAGAATATAATAATAATAGTAATCCAGTTTCACAATTTTTACGTCAAAGTACACATACACTCATACAAACACTCACATATGCACGCACGCACACACACACACACACGCGCACACACACACACACACACACGCGCACACACACACACACACACACTTGTATTAGTAGTAAAGATAAGAATATAATAATAATAGTAATCCAGTTTCACAATTTTTTTTCAGGACTACATTCATTGAATCAGACATTATGTACTTCATTTGAAGTGTTTTCTGAATCGAAAGTAGAAACCTATGTCTAACGCTTTAGAAATTATTTAGTGAGCCACACTTAACTTACACACTTTGTGTGACCTCCAATGTTCGTGCATTCATTGGAACAAAAATATAAAAGACACAGAGGACTCCGAATTGCACATCTTATTAATTAGTCTGCATCTCCTCGGAGGTAACAGCACGAGAATGTGCCAGATTCTTAGGATGACGATGCACTATAAATAAGGAAATCGTTGACTCTGGAGATGACTGTGACAGTCATCTAGAATCGATATAATGGAGAGGCTGGTCGATGTTTTGTTTATGGTTTGCGGAATTCAAGATCGGTCGATAATCTGATACTAACAGAGTGAGGAGTTACTGTCGGGATTTTGATTTATACTGATTTCCCGATTTTGAGGGGCTGTTTCGATGTGGATAGATGTCTGGTGAAATATCTGTCTTATGGAATGGAAAAGTTTTAATTTGTTTAAGAAGAGTGCATTTATTGATTCAACTCATTGGAATTGACAGTTTCAGCATTTGATAATGACAGGATTTCATATCATTTATCAGTTAACTTTGTCCAGGAATTCGAGACGGTCTATCATATAGATTTGAATTGATTTGTTTAAATGACGCTCTTGCATTTAACTCATTCACTGCCAAACGCTTAATTTTACAGCAGTTTCCTACGAGATGTCTCGCAAATGGCAGTGAATGGGTTACAATTAATGAATATTAATAAATGAATTGTAAAACTTTGAATCAAAAGTGCGTAATTTAAAGAGTGATTTTAGCCGAAAATTTTATAATTTTATATCAGAGATTTTTTTTTTTTTTTTTTTTTTGCATATTTTTTCCTTGGTAGACCACGAATATTCAAATGATGCTCTTACTAATCCAACATTAATAAAATTTTATTAAAAAACAAATTCAATGAAAAAAGTTGAATGTTAATGGTAAAAAAAAAATGATGATGCTGTTCAGATTTCTATAAATCTCAATAATCTGCAATATAGAATCAAATGTAATAGAAGATGTCCGCAGTTTAAGCTGAGAAATTCTTCCGAACTAGTATACACTATTTAATTTAGCTTCATAAATGTTGTTTCAATTTCTCGTAAATGAAGTCAAATAAGGAATCAGAAAATATCGCAATCTCCTAGTTGATTCAATGCAAATTTAATGTCGAGAATTTTCATGCATTTCACCTTTGCATCATTGTAACACTTGTTTGGAATGTGAGAAGATCTATTTTCGAAATTTGGTGAATACGTTTTTTTTTTTTTTTTTTTCTTTCTCTTCCCCGAGAGAGGCACGAGGAACTTTTCAGAATGTTCGATTCCTCACCTGTCCAGTCTATAAAAGTCAAATAACTATTCTTGAATTTCTTTTCAGAGATGGCCAAGCTATTGAGCCAGGTGAAGACCTAGAGAGTTCTACATATTCTATGATCCGTGTAGTTATATAATTATTGTTCGTAGTTTACTGTAATTGGATTTTGAATTCTATGAACATATTTTTTTACGCTTTCGAATTTGTGAATATTTCCTATAGAGATAGGTTATGAATTAACTTATTTTAATTATTTATTTTAATCCAAGCAACTTCCTTTCATAAATTATGTAGAGGGCTACAAAGTAAATAAATAACACAAAGACGCATAGCATATAGCTAGATAACTATAATAAGAATGTCATCTGAACACAATAATGGTTGATTTTTATAAAATTTTTGATCCAATAGATCAGCAGGCAGATTTCCAAAATCAATTAAAGTATTTTTTATCAATATATTGCCAAACTAAGTTTAAAACTTGTCATAATTTGAAAGTATAGTATCAAATCATGAATTTCATGTGAAATATATTTTTCAACATAGATCGATTCTTGTACTGTAGCACTGTACTGTATTTCATGAATCTGTTTTAAATACCATTATTTTTTTAGAAGATAATATACAGTTATAAAACCAATTATTGCAGTTATAAAAATGAATTATAGGTTATGAATTAAGATATCCATCTACGTTCGGAGAATTTTTTTCTTGAAAAAATAATAATTAAAGAAATATTTTTCTGCCTTCAAATGACATTTTTGCAAAAACTTAATACATCATGCGAAAATATTTTATAATTTAAATATATCTTAAATATTTGAGAAAATGTAGATCCCCCCTCTCAATTTTGACATTCATTACAAACTTTTTTAAACAAAAATAAATGACCGGAATGATACACACTTCGGTATTTACAAGCATTTATGTAGCCATTGGCTAGACTTGTGGAAACTCTCTCTGGATCATCATTAGTATTCTAGGAAGAGCCCTGGTGGCGCTCCTCTTTTCAGGGGCAACAGATGTCAGCAGATTTGTCTCTCTCGTTTTGCCGGTGGGCACTTGAGGTCTCTCTCCTTTGAGCAGGGACAGAAAGTTTTTAAGACTTGCACCAAGGGTAAGTCTGCCAAGGCTGCGCCTGAGCATATTTTAATTTGTATCGATTTTAAATTAGACGACGTGTTTTTCAAACCTCTATTGTTTTTTGATTTTCTGGAAGTTTTTGGACTTATGGAGTTGGTTTGACATTATCATACCAACTAGGGATTAGTAACAACAACGACATATATTGGCTAGGAACTAGAACAAAAACTTAAATTTAACTGAAAAATCTTCTAACTACAAAAGTTGTAAATTATCTTAGATTGTACAAAAATCTTTTAAGGTACATTGTCATTAAAATATTTCATAATTGTAATTCTAGTTGCTTTACAACATAACAAAGTTGATATTTGCAACAAATCGAAAAAAAAAAAATTAACATTAGCATCGAAAATAACATATGGCATATGATAAAAGAAATTAAATAGGAATAGATAATAAATTTTTAAATAAACTAAATAAACATAATGAAAAATATTTATTTATTATATTATTTATAATTCTATTTTCAACTGTTAAGTGCTATTCAAATTTTTTATTTCATTCCTAATTACCATTAGTATAAAATAAAATGAAACTTTTTGAGAAGATAAACGAACAAGAATTTCGATAAAGTATCAAAAATTGTAAGTTTCTATCAAAAATATGTTTTCAACATAAGCGAACACCTTAAATGAAATGGCATGTGATAGAGCCTATGCTTCATTTCATTATTAGACTCCAACCAAAAGAAACAGATACAATGCCTAACTAAATAATATTAATGAAATTATATTTAGATTTATTTAGGATTATTTAATTTACTTGATTTAAAAAAAATCAAAATTAATTACAAGCAACAGAAAGAGTAAACGATGAAAATCGATCGAATTATCATATCAAAATAATGTTTTAGGTTTAATTCTTCTGTATTCATATCATTTTAAAAACTTATTCATAATTCTTTTCACATAACAATGATAACATGCAAAAGAAACAACAACATCAATTTATATCATTGGAATGAGCGTATGTATAAATAGAATAACAAAACAAAGAAAAAGTATCGTTATAACAAAATGCGGACTCTAAAAGCGCGAATTTAAAAATATTTTGAATATTTCTTTTGTTAAAATTAGATTTAGAAAAGTATAAAACGAGAGAAAAATAAAATGGCATTTCTGAAAAACTCTTTGAATGTTAGAAGAGTATAAAAGTGGTTTCTGTGTAATGATATGCTCTGAGATAATTGACAAAAAGATGTCAATAATTTGATTAATTTTTAGTAATAAATCTAATAATTTTTTAAAAATTTTCTTTACTTGAAAATACATATTGCTTTAGAAATACCAACTCTAACCATTAAATAGAACTGTAAAGCATTTTGTAGGACTTCTGCATAATGCATGTCGCATTACGCAATTTACATTCAATATGCCAGCACTTAAGGATTATGATTACCTCCAGACGAGAAATTGTCAAAGCTTTGAGTTTCTGAAATTCCGGTTATTTAATAGAATATAAGCCTTCTCTTTTGTAAATGCGGACCAATAAATTCATTTATAGCTTCCTCCAAACCTAATACTAGTGATATTTGAAGACACAACAACATATTAAAAAGTCTATAACTTAATATTATTTGAAGCCATTAAAACCACACAGCAAAGCCCCAAATGTCATAACTGTCTTCCTCAAGCCATGAATGTCAACCACCATCTGCAGAAGGACGAACTTGAATCACATCCCTGGATTTCGAGCATCAATTAATAGGACCGCGGAAGGAGCCCCAATTAATTAGTTCACTTCTCCACAAAAGAGAATGACACAAGAGTACCTCTCAGCCGGATTGAGTTGACAATGCCTTCCAAATGAAGAAACCACTGACTGAGGAGATGACTGCGACAGAATCGATACAACTGTCTGTGTTTTGTTTATCATTTATGGTTTAGAGTCTTCGTATTTAGTCGATAATCTTACACTGATAGAGAAAATAGAAATCTGTTATTTTCATCGGTATCGTTTCCCTTGATATTTGTATTGGTTTCGAAGCAAGTGAATAATTTCAATAGATTGGAAAAAAATTTGATTTATGTATGTGGGGTTTATATTTCAGCTATATTTTCATCGATTAAATTTAATTGTAATCACTCTTATACCAACTTAATATTTTCGAACTAATCTATTTCAAAATGATTTTCTTCAGTGTATTAATGTCTTGTTGTGAAGGGCCGCGGTGGCCTGGTGGTAAGGTCTCGGCTCGGAGTCGGAAGGTTTCAGGTTCGAGACCCTATTTCACCGAAGAACCGTTGTGTAAGGGGGTCTGTTGCACGTTAAATCCGTCATGACCAAACGTCCTCTCGCTGGTGTGGTGTGGAGAGGGGGGTGCCAGCTCAGGTGTTGTCCTCGTAATCTGACCGCGGTTCAAAATGTCGAGGTCCGTCCCAAAATAGCCCTTGTGTTGCTTTAAACGGGACGTTAATATAACTAAAACAAACAAAAACAAACAGCAGCAAAACAAACAGCAAACAGAAAATGCATGACAAAGATTCGAGGAGAAACTCATAATTTTCAACTTATATCATTTAAAGACGTCTCAACAGATTTCCATTTCTTATCATATTTACGTTGCCGTGGTGAAGAGAAGTGGGGCGTTGCCAGTTCATGTGTCGTCCTCGTCATCTGGCAGGGGTTCAAAATGTCGAGGTCCGTCCCAAAATAGTTCTAGTGTTGCTTTAAACGGGACGTTAATATAACTAAAACAAACAGCAGCAAAACAAACAGCAAACAGAAAATGCATGACAAAGATTCGAGGAGAAACTCATAATTTTCAACTTATATCATTTAAAGACGTCTCAACAGATTTCCATTTCTTATCATATTTACGTTGCCGTGGTGAAGAGAAGTTTGGCGTTGCCAGTTCATGTGTCGTCCTCGTCATCTGGCAGGGGTTCAAAATGTCGAGGTCCGTCCCAAAATAGCCCTTGTGTTGCTTTAAACGGGACGTTAATATAACTAAAACAAACAAAAACAAACAGCAAACAGAAAATGCATGACAAAGATTCGAGGAGAAACTCATAATTTTCAACTTATATCATTTAAAGACGTCTCAACAGATTTCCATTTCTTATCATATTTACGTTGCCGTGGTGAAGAGAAGTGGGGCGTTGCCAGTTCATGTGTCGTCCTCGTCATCTGGCAGGGGTTCAAAATGTCGAGGTCCGTCCCAAAATAGCTCTAGTGTTGCTTTAAACGGGACGTTAATATAACTAAAACAAACAAAAACAAACAGCAGCAAAACAAACAGCAAACAGAAAATGCATGACAAAGATTCGAGGAGAAACTCATAATTTTCAACTTATATCATTTAAAGACGTCTCAACAGATTTCCATTTCTTATCATATTTACGTTGCCGTGGTGAAGAGAAGTGGGGCGTTGCCAGTTCATGTGTCGTCCTCGTCATCTGGCAGGGGTTCAAAATGTCGAGGTCCGTCCCAAAATAGCCCTTGTGTTGCTTTAAACGGGACGTTAATATAACTAAAACAAACAAAAACAAACAGCAGCAAAACAAACAGCAAACAGAAAATGCATGACAAAGATTCGAGGAGAAACTCATAATTTTCAACTTATATCATTTAAAGACGTCTCAACAGATTTCCATTTCTTATCATATTTACGTTGCCGTGGTGAAGAGAAGTGGGGCGTTGCCAGTTCATGTGTCGTCCTCGTCATCTGGCAGGGGTTCAAAATGTCGAGGTCCGTCCCAAAATAGCCCTTGTGTTGCTTTAAACGGGACGTTAATATAACTAAAACAAGCAAAAACAAACAGCAGCAAAACAAACAGCAAACAGAAAATGCATGACAAAGATTCGAGGAGAAACTCATAATTTTCAACTTATATCATTTAAAGACGTCTCAACAGATTTCCATTTCTTATCATATTTACGTTGCCGTGGTGAAGAGAAGTTTGGCGTTGCCAGTTCATGTGTCGTCCTCGTCATCTGGCAGGGGTTCAAAATGACGAGGTCCGTCCCAAAATAGCTCTAGTGTTGCTTTAAAACGAGATGGTAATATAATGGAGCTGAATTTATGATGCCGCGGTAGTCTGCTGTTAAGTTCTCGGCTTCAGGGTTTGAAAATTCTAAGCTCGTCTGGTGATTGATTTAGTACGTTTTATTTCAAAACGTTTTTATATTTTGTAACATTGTTTCTGCAACGATTTATGATGATGATGTCGCGTCCGCGTTACCACGGAAAGGGGGTGCAGTAGCTTCTGAGGGTAAAGACTCCTGAGCACCCGAGGGCAGAAGTCTGACTTCTAGCTCACGTGAAGATGAAACACATTCGCTTGCACAACCCCTTTTTACAGGGGGGCACATTCACACGCCTCACAGATAGAACACAGATGAAGAACAACCATGCCCGAACCGGGACTCGAACCCAGGATGTCCAGATCACGGGGAAGATGCGCTACCCCTATGCCAGGACGCCGGCTCTCCAACGATTCAACATACAATAATAAAAGTTTAAAAAAATTTTCTAAATTCCTCATACAGGAAAACATCAAAAATCGAAAGATGTCTGAAATTCCTCCTTCCTTTTAGATTCACCCATTTTGATAAATATTTGGAATTTTATCATACAAAAAAATGCATTTGATCCTACAACGCCTGAAGTTGACATAGCCTGAAATATTTTGATTGATTTTACAACATATTTAAATCCATCTTAAAGCACAAAAATGCAAGGGGAGTTTTCACCAATACATTTTAAGTATTAATTCACTTTTTTGAAAATGATAAAACATTCTAAATTAAAAATGAAAGATATTTAAAGTAGAAATTGTAAAATAAAAGAAAACATGAAAGTTAGATCCAATTAAAATTTTGTATTCTGAAAGTGTGACACATTTACAATGAATTAATATCTTTATCTTCGTTTCAAAATGAATCTACATTTTCAACTCCAACGTGACTGCAATTTTCGCAATTTTTGTAAATCGGCCTTTTTAGATTCTAGCGAATTAATAGCGACTGTCATGGAAATTTTACCGAATTTATAGCAAGCTATAAAGACATTGCTAAGAACAACTGAAACCAAAATTTGAAAGGTCTTATTAATAATCGGATTATGGAGCTCCTGGAATTAAAGGTTAAATATTTTTAAGTTTCCAGTTAATCTTCTAAGCAGCTTACAGTTATGTTAATTCCATAAACATGAATGTTAGATGAAAAAGAATTATTCCTCGTTGAATGTTGAAACTTTAAATATAAGTTTTAGAGAACTGGATATAATCTTCTTAAAGAGACCCCAATAAAGGTAGGATTTAATAGCTTTACGAAAATTACATTTTGTGAGATAAATTAATAAAATGTGTGTCATAGATGCTGTTATCTGATCGTATTTTCTTCTTTAAAATATAATTACAAACGATAGAAAGAGGGAAAATCTTGTCAATTCTTCTTTCGAAGTTCTTTCAGTGAATTTAGTTTGATATCGTAAAGTGAAGAAAACTGTGCATAAATTTTGGTTCAGGAATAAGCGGTTTTTTTTCCCTTTTTAGTATATCAAGTATAGAGAAACTATAGTAATCACACACACACACACACACACACACACACACACACACACACACACACACACACACACACACACACACACACACACACACACAATTAGAACTGGGAATTTTGTTGAATCTTCACTCTTTAGACCTCTCTGCGTTCGAAAAACAAATTTTTGGAAAATGTTCTGTCTATCTTTCTATGGCAAAACTCAAACACGCTTTGATCTAGATGAATGAAATTTGGTATACGGTCTTTTTACCAAATTTGTTGATTTCTATCAAATTTTGAAATAAATCCGCTCAGATTAAGTATGTCTGTCCAATTTTTTGAATATAACTTAGTACAATAACTACAAAACAAAGGGGACAAGATAGTTAAAATTCAGTAGACAGATTTAACGTTTTTAGTATAGACTCTTACCAAATTTTGAACGAAATCTTACAAGGGTCTTTCTGTACTTTCAGAAACATGTAAACGTAAACTTCAAAAATATGTAAAAAACGGAATGACTCAAAAAAGGTCAAATATGGTACATGATTTTGTGACTTTAAGTGTAGTTTTATGTCAAAATTTTGCCTCAATCGGTTGGGAAGAAAGCGTCTGAAATCCAAATTCGATCTTTGGAAACCTTTGACTTCATGTCAGAGATAAATCGCCGAAACACTCGCCAGTGATCACGCGATAGATTCAGTAAAAATGCTAAATTCACGCCAAAAGTTAATGTTTAGTAACTATTGAACGCCAATGCTATGCAAGACTTTTTCTGGGATAACGTCTGTACTAGAAAGTGTGCGTGAAAATTTTGAGGAGACTGTTCTTGCTGATCTAAAAATCAATATGATCCAAATCTTGATAGAAACCTGTAATTTTTTTACGTTCGTACGTTGTTCGTACGTCTTTGGCATGAAGCAAAGAGAATCGAATATGGGATTTGGAATAATACTATTTTCCTTTAACGATGCTTGGTGGATATCTATAAGTTTTGTTGTCCATTTCTACAACTTTATGTTAATAGGTGAAGAGGATTTGGCAAACATTTTGGACACAGTTCTCTTTTCTTTTAATCAAAATGATCAAAAATTTGATAGAAATCTTCATTTTCCGTTTCAACTTTGCACAACCATTCTTTGCACAGCTAATCCACCATTATTTTAATTCGTACCGTTTTTAAGTAACTATATTCTCATATGTGCATATTAACTTACTAACTACTTTCTTTTAACTACTATTCCTCGAGAGGGACTTCAAAAATGGGAATGATTAAGCTTCTGGCATGGCTGTTACTTCTCGCCACCCTGATGAGTACAGAAATGCTGTGGGGTCGGTTATCCCCTGCCCAATGATGGATGTGCCTCCTACAGAATGGATTGTACCGTGGCCGATGATGGCTCTTTGGACTCAACCACAGTTCCCTCCAATATTGTGGCAGTGTTTGGAATATTCAGATTTATTCGAATTTTGGTACTTTTCCGTTAGCCGGGAGCAAGCGAAAAATCGCCAAATAATGTAGAATTTGGCCAAATTCTTTATGGCCACGTGTCGCTTCGCTTAGCGACTTGGCTCGCGTTTGGTTCACAAATGGCGACATTTGCGCCTAAGTAACGGAAAAACATCCGGATTCTTTAGGGTGGGGCGGAGTAGCTTTTCATGGTTTCGTGTCATTGGTTAGTCAATAATTTAATACTGCTCTACAATCTTAAGTAAAAATATCATGCTAAATTTCATTTATCTTGCTGATTATATTTGCGTTAGCATATTAACAAACAGACGAACCTTATTAGTTCAGGCATGCCATTTTTCCTCTGACAGATTTCTATCCAAAATTTAATGATGATTTGCCGGTTTTGGTTAAAAAGTGACTATCATTTCTCTAATTCAGCAATACCCAGTCTATAGTTCTTTATAAATTCCGTTAGAAGATTTTTTAACACTTCTCATTGTCACATGTTTCTCAACCAACCCTTCATAAAAAATTGTTTATTAAAAATCTTAAGCCCTTAAATTAATTTAAGAATCAAAATGATTGAATTAACTTAACATTTGTGATGTTTTTCTTAACCCTATTTAGAAATTAAATCAAAATATTGCCTTTATATTAATTCCCCATTCCAATAAATAAAAACCATACTAAAATAATTTCACATAAATTTTAGCATTTTTCTCATCGTGATGATTAACTACCAAACAAAATGCAATTTCAGTGAAGTACTTCAGTTGATTTTGTGGAAAGGAATTTTATTAATTAAGTTCAAGAGAAGACACAAATAAACTCCTGTTTGGAGCTTATCAAGCTTTTTTGCGGTATCATTAATGTATGCATAAAACCAATGTGTTCTTTCCACTAATACTGTGTCCATGAAAGGTATTAAATTTTTAAGAATGAGTTCCAAGTACTTTTACCTTCGCTACTTTACAATAGGCTTCCGAACTCTCATTTTTTAATCCTAAATTGAGGGATATACGAGTCTATAACTTTTTTCTTTGTGCTTTGCACTTTCTACGACGACATATACTACTTTTGTGTACCACTCATTGGTCTGCCATACACTACTAAGGATTTTTCGAACCACAGCATAGGAACCTCTAATCTGTTTGATTCCTTTGGTGAGTTACTGTCTTCACACATAATGAGGAATAAGTAAGCAAATAAAATTACTTCCAAAAATATATTTTTTGAAATGTATTTAGTGATGACTAAAATATGCAGATTTAGTAAAAAATTTGAGGTTGAACAACTTAAATATTCCACTATTTTCTTTGTGAATACTTTCTACATCGGATCTCAAAAACTCTTAAAAGTAAAAATAAAGTAAAAATGCTCAAATAAAAACTAACATGAATGGTCTCTCAAAACTTTCTCGCATACTCTCATATAAAGGTGTTATCCCTGAGAACGCCGTGCTTGGCATTGGCGCACAATAGTTACGAAATATTAACTTCTGGCGTGAATTTAGCATTTGTACTGAATCTATCGTGTCATTCTTGGCGAGTTTTTTGGCTATAAATACTTGGCATGAGTTTAATGTTATCCAAAATCCGAATTTATGTTTTAGACACGTTTTAGCAACCAATTGAAACCAAATTTTGACACAAAACTACATTTGTAATCAAATATATATCAAATTTGATATATTTAAGTCATTGTGTTTTCGAATAAACGCGTTTATATGTTTCTGAAAGTACAAACAGATAGATGATCAATTCCTTTTTATATTTGGTTCAAAATTTGAAATTTGTCTAGACTATAGACGTTAATTCTGTGTATCGAATTTTATTTATCTAGCTCTCTTCGTTTTGTAATTATCGTGTTCATTTATATTCGAACAGCTGGACAGTCAAACTTCCTTTGATCAGATTTTATACAAAATTTGATAAAAATCTGCAAATTTGGTGTAAATACCGTATATTACCATCGGTATACCGACCGTATACCAACCATTTCAACCGACCACCCGAAAGCGCTTTTGAGTTAGCTTTGTCACAGACAGATAGACTGACATTTTCCTAAAGTTTATTTTTCGAACTCGGGAAGATCTAAAACATGGAGATTCGTTGAAATCTCGAGTTTGAATTTTTTAACGATTACTGTACTTTTTCTATTATACACATACAAGAAAGCAAGAAGCCATAATTCAACTGATTGAATCTACAGCTATCAAATGATTTTTTGACTTAATAGACTCTGGCCATGATATTTAAAATATTTTCCCGTAATAAGATGAATTTCACATCACATTTGACAAATTCGGTCAAAACAATTTTTTTTTAAAAAAAATTATACTTATTAACTTTAACGCAGCTTTCAATCTGTATTTTTAAGCATTATTTTGAATCTAAAGAAAATAATAGAAAGCAATTATTCGCTTGAAATGAAATTAAATAAAGCAACCTTTGTAATTATTCTGGGGGTACGATTTATATGAATATTATTCAAAGCACCGAAACAGCAAACCTCAAATTTATTAAATATGACCTCTAGATCAATTCCTGGCAGAAATGCGCTGACGCCCTAATGAGAACAGAGCTGAAGGACTGCCTGAGCATCAATTGGTGACTTCTGTAGGGTCAAGTGGAGGCATCAACTCGAGACTAATGACTGCCTCTCAATGATCTGGTTATACTCAAACACCTTATCGCATGGAATAGTGGAGAACCACACACGAAGAATCTTAAAAGCGTGACAGTTGGAAATGACTTCACCTATCTTGACAGCGGGTAAAAGGCATCTCTAAGTTTCGAGGCATTTATTTCGATTGATTTCTATACAATTAGTCGAAATTTATAAAACAGTGTCTGATATTTTGGTAGTTTTTCTTCATTGAATCTAATGGATTTGGATTCTGTATGATTTGGAACAAAACCTAAACTGCATCAGACTATGATTAGAAAAACTGAAGTGTGACAATTCCAGATTAGGGGAAATAAGTGATTCATTTATCACCTTGTAAAGTGACAGGTGTAACAAAATGATTGATTGATCACCATGTTATACCTATCATCTTGCAAGTTGATCGATTAATCACTTTATTTCTCTTCGAATAGTTTGAGTCTACACTCTGGTACCATACCAGTAGCACTCTGAAGGTGCAGTTGCAATAAAGTGGTATTCATAGTGCGGTTTCTTCTAGTTGTTAATGTTACTTATCGATCTTCATTTTGTGTTGTCATAGGCATACGACCTTTTCATGATCTTCTGTGAACGTTTCCAGTTTCCAATTACCGATTTCATAGATTGAAAAAATCACACTCCTAACGCTTGCGCTACAATGGATTGTGTTTGACTCGACACTAAACGACCAATAACCCTCCAAGCTACCGATTCACTAAATTATGTTGCTGAGACATAGCATTCACTGTTACAAAATATTGATCAAGTATCAATTGTTTTTAATCTCCTCATACCCACGGAATTCAGCACTTCGCTGTTCACTCCTAATCTAAAATGCGTAGTTTTTTACGTCACAAAAAAAAAAAAAAAAAAAAAAATTGCATATTCCCAACTTTGTAAATATTATAAATTTCCCTTTGAACTTCTTCTTTTTCAGTTTTTTTTAAAAAGTTGTCGTTTATATAGATGTTTCATACTGAACTCACAATATCCCCTACTATTTCGAGATGTTGTACTTTTAGAATAGTTAAATTTCGCGATCAATTAACTAAAAAAAAATGATTAAGTCATTTAGGTGAATATTTTTTATGTCATGTCAGATAATAAAGCTGTTCGTATGATTTAAAAAGAACATTTAAAATTATTTATTTGTTTTCGAAAACAATTTGTACATGACAGATTTTTTAAGGTTATTTTCACTAATTTGTTTCTTTACAATTGAAAAAAAAAAAAAAAACCAACAACAACTGAGATCTGAATTTTAAATGCATTTTTGCATAATAAAGTAAAAAAAGAAAATAAAGTGCACATGTTTTCATGATACATTTAAAACCAATGGAGGTGGAAAGCTCAAAACTTTCTTGCATATTCTTTAAAATATATACTTGCTTAGTATTCGTAGCATGCCATTAACTAACAGTAGTTAAGAAAGAGCATCTTAGAGTCGACCTTTGATGATTAATCGCAGGAATGCGGTTAATAGATAGGTACTAGCAAACAGAAAATGTATTTTGGATGCTTTTTCGCATATTCTTAAAATTATGTACTTGCGTAATATTAATCACATGCCATTAACTAACAGTAGTTAAGAAAGTGCATCTTAGAGTGCGACCGTTGACGATTAATCGCAGGAATAGGGTTAATAGATAAGTAAAATACTACCAAATTATGTCCTTGCGTAATATTAATCGCATGCCATTAACTAACAATAGTTAAGAAAGAACAACTTAGAGTGCGACCATTAACGATTAATCGCAGGAATGGTGTTAATAGATAAGTAAAATACTACCAAACAGAAAATGTATTTTGGATGCTTTTTCGCATATTCTTAAAAATATGTACTTGCGTAATATTAATCGCATGCCATTAACTAACAATAGTTAAGAAAGAACAACTTAGAGTACGACCATTAACGATTAATCGCAGGAATGGTGTTAATAGATAAGTAAAATACTACAAAGCAGAAAATGTATTTTGGATGCTTTTTCGCATATTCTTAAAAATATGTAATTGCGTAATATTAATCGCATGCCATTAACTAACAGTAGTTAAGAAAGAACAACTTAGAGTCGACCTTTGACGATTAATCGCAGGACTGGGGTTAATAGATAAGTAAAATACTACCAAACAGAAAATGTATTTTGGATGCTTTTTCGCATATTCTTAAAAATATGTACTTGCGTAATATTAATCGCATGCCATTAACTAACAATAGTTAAGAAAGAACAACTTAGAGTGCGACCATTAACGATTAATCGCAGGAATGGTGTTAATAGATAAGTAAAATACTACAAAACAGAAAATGTATTTTGGATGCTTTTTCGCATATTCTTAAAAATATGTACTTGCATAATATTAATCGCATGCCATTAACTAACAATAGTTAAGAAAGAACAACTTAGAGTGCGACCATTAACGATTAATCGCAGGAATGGTGTTAATAGATAAGTAAAATACTACAAAACAGAAAATGTATTTTGGATGCTTTTTCGCATATTCTTAAAAATATGTAATTGCGTAATATTAATCGCATGCCATTAACTAACAATAGTTAAGAAAGAACAACTTAGAGTGCGACCATTAACGATTAATCGCAGGAATGGTGTTAATAGATAAGTAAAATACTACAAAACAGAAAATGTATTTTGGATGCTTTTTCGCATATTCTTAAAAATATGTACTTGCGTAATATTAATCGCATGCCATTAACTAACAATAGTTAATAAAGAACAACTTAGAGTGCGACCATTAACGATTAATCGCAGGAATGGTGTTAATAGATAAGTAAAATACTACAAAACAGAAAATGTATTTTGGATGCTTTTTCGCATATTCTTAAAAATATGTACTTGCGTAATATTAATCGCATGCCATTAACTAACAATAGTTAAGAAAGAACAACTTAGAGTGCGACCATTAACGATTAATCGCAGGAATGGTGTTAATAGATAAGTAAAATACTACCAAACAGAAAATGTATTTTGGATGCTTTTTCGCATATTCTTAAAAATATGTACTTGCGTAATATTAATCGCATGCCATTAACTAACAATAGTTAAGAAAGAACAACTTAGAGTACGACCATTAACGATTAATCGCAGGAATGGTGTTAATAGATAAGTAAAATACTACAAAACAGAAAATGTATTTTGGATGCTTTTTCGCATATTCTTAAAAATATGTAATTGCGTAATATTAATCGCATGCCATTAACTAACAGTAGTTAAGAAAGAACAACTTAGAGTGCGACCATTAACGATTAATCGCAGGAATGGTGTTAATAGATAAGTAAAATACTACAAAACAGAAAATGTATTTTGGATGCTTTTTCGCATATTCTTAAAAATATGTAATTGCGTAATATTAATCGCATGCCATTAACTAACAGTAGTTAAGAAAGAACAACTTAGAGTCGACCTTTGACGATTAATCGCAGGACTGGGGTTAACACATAAGTACTACTAAACATAAAATTTGATATAGAAATAAAAATATAATCACAAACATGCACATCAAATTTCATGTATTTAAATCATTGCGTTTTTGAGTTATCGTGTTTACGTGCTTTTTGAAAGTACTGACCGACACACGGTAAACCCTTTGTTAGATTTCGTTCAGAATTTAGTACGAATCAATATTTTTGATGCTAAATCTAAATGCCAAATTTTATTTATCTAACTCTTTATGTTTTAATACTGTCTTGTTCATTTCTATTCGGAAAACCGAATAGACAGGCTTATGAATGGATTTTGTTCAAAATTTGATAAAGAAAACTACAAATCATTAATTAATTCCATATGCCAACTTTCATCCATCTAGTTAAAATTACTTTTTATTTATTGTATCTAGAGACAAATATACATTAAGCAAAAGTGCTTTTTCGGATTGAGGGAGCTCTTAAATGCAGAAATCAGTTAAAATCTCGAGATCATTTTTTTTAAGTTTATAATAATTTCTCTTGTAATACATCGTATACAAAGAAGTAATATTTTTCATTTAATACAATTGTTGTTTGGTGTGAGGTAGAATTAAAAATTGAAATGGAGTTTCTTTTACTGTCTATAATATGACTACTGGGAAAATTTTCGTATGACATAATATATGACATCTTATGAAATTATTCTTACTTAAGAAAGTCCTGTATTGTACCCCAAATTGTCGATATTTTATCTGAATCGAATTAACCTAGTAGTACAGTCTTGATTACGCATTCAAACTTAATATAGTTGAATTTTAAATAAGCACAAAGTTCATTTTATAAATAATAATAATTTAATAGTTCCGGAAATTAATTCATTAGTTGCTAATTAATTTTATTTAAATTTGGATTCGAAATTAAAAGCACCCAGTTTAAATTAGTGAAAAATTAATTACAAGATTTCATAATATTTATAATTATGAATTGTGAAATATATTTAAGATTGATAAAATAGAAACAAAAAAGTTTTTCAAAATGCATCTACTAAAAAGTAAAAAAATTTTATTTCATCAAAAATGCAGAAGTTTACAATATCATGCAAATGTGAGTAATTAAACTCATGTAACTAAAAACACTACTATAATGAAACAGAACAATATTAAATAATAAAAGAACGTAGAAAGTTCTAAATATCCATTAAAATTAAAATATATTGCAAAAGTGAATCAAATTTCAATTAACCTTAGGCTTATTTGTCATCGATATCATCTTATAATTTTTTTTTACCTCTATCATTTTGAAAAAGAACAAAAGGCTGTTTACTGTATTTTAATAACCTTATTAAAGCGTATTTTTAATAATTTTATTACTTTGATTAATTTCAGTGAATTTTGAATACCAATTTTTTGAATTAGTAAGCTTATTTGCATACTACAATTTTGGTTTACAAAAAATAGTTTATAATAAAAAAAATTTTAAATTAGAAAAATTAAATTTAATAATTTTAATTAATACTGCAATTTAAAGTAAATGAAAAATTGATTTTGAAAATTATTTTATATATTGTTTGCAATCATTTAGAAATTTACGAAATCTCTCCCAGTTATTCAAAAAGTATTGTGTTATAGGTATAAATTAATTCTGCAACTTCCTTATTTTCACCATTACAAAATATAATTAATCTTGATAATTAGGAAAAGGATGTCTACGAAAAAATTTAAACATTACCAAAAAACTCTAGATTAAAATATTGTATCCAATTTGATTCAGCACCAGAATTATGTTTAACCAGAACTGTTATGTTTTTGCTCCGGACTAACACCTGTCGATCTTTTTGTGTCTTTATTGGAACTATATTTTGAGGCGAAAAATTGTTCAAAAATATCTTTTCATTAAAAAGAACAGAAATCCATATAAACAAGAGCTATCAGTAATGTTATTTCATTTTTTTAAACCGACATTACAATAATTTTCCTCTATATAATATTGTTATGGGTCGATAAATCGAGGACCAAGCATGGTTAGGAACTAAACACTGGGGGTTCCGAGTTAGGCTGACTACCTAACAGAAACATATGCCTTGCACCCCAGGGCCCTCGGTCAAGAAAGAAGATATGGACACTGTAGGTCTCGGCTCACATGGGCTGTCGTGACACTCAGTTTAATTTATATATTTTTATTATAAATGCTCTTTGTTTCTGCGTAAGGAACAAATTAAACAAAACAAATTTTTATTATAAATGCTCTTTGTTAAGAGTAAGCTTAAATACCTTAGCATGCCGATTTACATATTGTATATTCTATTTTTATTAATTTATTTTTCTATTTTACAAAAAATACTAAATATGAATTGAGAAGTCATTTTTAATTTTTGATTTTAACAAAATAAATAAAAATGTTCTTTTTTTTTTTTTTTTTCCTTTAAGAGCAAATCAAATTTTTTCGATATCAGTTTCATACCAGAAATTATTATTTACTTCATTGCAAAAAATTACTGGTAATTCGAGACAACATTTACTTCCAAGTCGATAATAACTGAAAAAAAAAATATTCAGTTCTTTAACTTATTTTGTACAATTTATCCTCGCATGAACATATTTTTATTATTTATTTTTATCTCATTTTTATTTAAAAAAAACCTTTTTATTTACGAACCTCGTCCACTTCTAACGACCCCCTCCCCCTTCCCCCAATACACATTAAAATCGAAACCCAACTGTGGCGGTGACTAATACGGGTTTTCTCACCCAACTACTCCTTTTGGCGAGAATTTGGCTTCATTTACGAGCGATCTGCTGTCAATTTATGGCAACCCTTCCGCCAGCCCGCCGAGTGCATGACGTGGTTCCGCTGCAGCGACGACAATCCACACGTGGTTGCGTCCAACGAGCGGTCGGGAACGCGGTGACATCACGAATCCATCTGTTTGGCTGTCACAGCACAGAGGGATGCCGAGCGAAACGAAACGAGTGTCACTGAGATATTCATAAGGAAGGATTTTATCTCCCATTTTTGCCTCACGTTGATGGTGTATGTTACTTTTTGGGGAGGTATGTGAGTTATTTAGCACTGTTTTTGTTATTAAATTAATTCAAAGAACCGCATAACCTGATTAGAATATAAGCTTGTTTTCTCATACAGCGATTACTGAGTTATCAGCATTTAAAAATTCATGTAATCTTCCTATAATGGAATGGAAACAATTTTATTGTTTTGACAGTTCGTGTCATTGATAAGTTGTGTGAATTATTTTGCATCGTTTTTCTGCAAAATTTGTCATTAATTTCGATAATATATATATATATATATACATAATATTGCCTTTGAATATAATATTGCAGTTGGCATAAAATGAAATGAAAAAAATTCTTGCTATATTTCTGTGATAGGCATAGAAATATCTTGATTGTTTTGATATGTACGTTAATATTCAATGAAGGTATGTGAATACTTTGCATCATTTTTTTGCTAAATTAATCTGTAAATTTGATCGTAATGAATCATACATTATTCTTATGAATATAAGACTATCTAACATTTCGCTTACTTTTATCAGAAATGAAAATATCGTTCTCCCTTATCAGTTATAGAAATAACAAAAACGACTTTATTATTTTGATGATGTTTTTCATTGTTATCCGATTTTGCAACTTTTAATTAATTTTTCGGCTTAACCAATCATTAATTTTAGTTGTAATAATTTATTAATATCTCTTAGTATCATTATATTCTAGTATCTGTTACAATACAAAAAATCATTTTGTTTTGACATGCATCTCTGGTATGCAACAAACAAGTTATAAATATGTTTTCTCTTTTAATTTTATAATTTAATCTTGATGTTTGACATGTTCTGACAATGATTAATCATAATATCTGCCGTTACTCTTATCAACAATGATAACTTGTTTTCTTTTTCTTTTCTACTATTAAAATAGAATCCCGTTATCATTTTATTTAATAAGATCCACGTGTATTATCAGATTATTATAATGTTAATATTTTTTGACATTGACTTGTTCTAATTTAATTTCACCATCTTTAATGTTTAATGATATCTGATTTCTTCCTTTTATTTTTCTTTCTTAAGTTAGCCCTTAGCACCAAAGTTCTATTATTTTCAAAAATGAATTGAGAAAACATAACATAAAGATAAGCATCGGAATGTAACAAAAGCTGAAACAAGATATCGGAATGATTTGCAATCGTTCATAAACAGCTGACTAAAAGGTCATAGGTAAATATTAAATTAGCGGATTCATTGCCAATTTAAGACAGTAATATTATATTATTGAACTACGGGTTTCATATTTATTATTTTAGTTGAATTAATAAAAATATACCTCTATGTATATTGAGAATTTTATAGTAACTTTGGCAATTCCCATTCTATAATTGGAAGTGTTATAATTTTGTTATTATCAGGATTTAAGCTAAGCTATGATTTTTGAAACCAGTAGCGTTAATATAGGCTTGCTTGATCAATAATGCAGTGTAAAAATGCACGGAATAGTATTTTTTATTAAATAAAGGTGAAAACAGGACAATGAACTTATGATAGAACAACCCAACTGAATTCACCGAACTACTGAATACTTTCGAAGCTGGAATTTTTTAAATTTCTTTTTTATAGTAACCTAAGGGGGAAACGAAAAAGGATTTTTTTTTTTGTTGCTGATTTTGTTCCGATTTTTTTGGTTTTCATTTCGGTCTATTGTTGAAATGCACGTGTTTTTTTTTTTTTGTTGCTATTTATTGTGAAATCTAGCAAGGTTTCTCATATTTTTGACATTGACTTGTTCTACTTTAATTTCAACATATTTAATATTTTTTAACTAAATTTATTTCTTTTAATTTGTGTGGAAGAGGAAACTTTGTTTCTGTGTTTAGGCAAATCAAAGGTTTTTTTTTTCTTCCTAAATTTTAAATTTTTTTTCTACTCTAAGCAAAATTTTCTTAAATTTAAGAGTCCTCTGTCATAGTAATTTGGCAACCATCTGAATGGTAATTGGGAATTTGGGAGATTGAGGAGGGATGCAAAAAAGTTGCCTGTTTTTTCATTAAAGATTTAGAATTTTGCATATTGATGCCTTTTCAATATTGCTTTTTGTAAGTCAACATCTGTCAATCCGCGTCTTATATATGATTAATTTTAACGGATACTATCTTTTTTAAAAAAATGAATTTTTCTACTCTATTCTATAATTTCTTTTAATATAAAATTTCAGTAATGTACTTATATTTAAATTAATATGATAAAACATTTATAAATACTTTAATTTTTTTCTAATATTCTTAAAATATTTGATTCAAAAATAAGTATTTGAATTTACAATTTGAGAAGTATTTTTCGAGTAAATTAATTTTAATGTTTAAATAATATAATATATATCAATCTAACGTTACATTTTACAATTCCTTTTTTAACTGATATAAATATGTTGATCTAATTTTTTAAAATAATTTATGGCAACTTCTGTGTCATATTCATTTATAATTTTTGTTTTTATCAGTATTTTCTAAAATGCCGTACTTTATTCATAAAATACTTTAAAAATTTTACTTAGGTTACTGACGTTGTTAAATAATTTATTCTTTTCAACGTCAAAATTCCTATCGCTGTCTGCTTTACTAGTCCTTATTATATTTTCAAAATAATTAAAATTATCAGTAAATAGATGATTGTTGTTCAAATTAAACGAAAATCAGTATTGTGAATTTTTGAGATTAGTGCTGCGTCTTGGTCCCTGGATAAAATGACCCAGCTGGATAATTAGCTGGATAAAATGACCCAGACTCTACGGTCTTTGAGTGTACCATAATATATATTACAGAATTTTAATGTAATTTTCTGAAAATTTGGGTCATTTCGTTATTATAAGATGCATTATAAAAAGTGAAGGATATGTAGTTAATAAAAATATAATTTGTTATTTGGCAATCTGTTTAAAACGTTTGTCTTATTTTCTCTGCTATTTTATTAGCATTCGCAGTTGTTTTATAACACGTGCTATTTCGGAATAGGAGAAAAACGAGTTTATAATGAATCGCTTCCCGAGAAATCAGTATACATTTAAATCTGATGCAAATATAGATATTGTTTCAGAATTTTTGGCGGAAGAGCGATTATTTAGTAATATGTATACTTAGTTGTACATTAATAAATTTCGTAAAGGGTACAATCAAGTAAATATAGTAAAAAGGGGTGAAGGTTTAATCCTATAATTTTGGTTAAAGTGCGATTTTGTATACTTAATTTAAATTTTTTTTATCAGATTTTTATCATTTTTACGGCAAGAAAAGACATCTCTCTAAGAATGAAATTTAACTTTGAAAAGGTACAACATGAATACCTGCGAATATATTGAGAACAAATTTAGAGCACCGTTTAATACCATTATTTTGAAACTTTTGTTGTCATTATCTTTCACACTCCCATTAGAATAGCTAGAAATTTGAAGTTGTTGATTAGGTGTCGTATTTTATATCAAAGCGCGGCTCCGAATTATTTGACTCGTCTCCAATATAAATTGTATTATTTTTTTTAAAATTTATTCTTGTGACAGATTTTAAATCGATACTTTATTTGATTATGTCTTCCGCTTTGGGAATTTGTTACTTCCTTTATTTTTTAAGTTTTCCTCTATTGATTACTAAAAATGGTTTCACAGCGGTTATCAAACTCAAAACTTCAATACTCCGATGCATTAGTGAGACTAGAATGTGTGTTAATTACTTAATTATTCATTCTTTGAAATTCGATTCTCATTTTGGGCTACCCTAAGGGAAACTATTCGAAGCTGACAGCTTTGGGGACGGGACTTGATCTTGAGTCCCACAAGAATGGATAATTCCCATATGAACCTTATTTATTTTCAGAATTTAGTTATTAACCAGCTGGGATTGTCTTCCTGAAACTTTCTCGCATACTCTAATAATTCTCCCCCCACATAAAATTATGCATCTAAGGTATGGTCACGAATGTATTGCATGGCATTGGCGAACAGTAGTTATAAATCTTTGGTATGAATGTAGCATTTTTATGACTCTATCGAACGAATATGTATCGAGGACGTCTCTTTTCCCTACTTAATGAATGTAACTAAAATTTAACACTGAATTTACTATTGCAGTCACATATCGTTTCATTAAATCATTAGGTATACATGCATACAAATGTACAGACCAACAGACAGACTACTCTTCCACAGATTTGATAATATATGTGGAATTTATTCAAAATTTGATAATGATCCATATTTTAGATATAAATCAGTGTACCAAATTTTACCTATCTAGCTCATTATGTTTTCGAATTATTGTGTTCATTTGTACTTGACGAGCGAGATGGACTTCCTCGTGAATTTCGTTCAAAATTTTATAGAAATATAGAAATGTGGTTTTATGTCCACATATCAAATTTCATCTGTCTTTGAGTCATATTCCCAGACAGACAGATTGATTGATTGACAGACATAATACCAAAAATGTGTTTATAGAACTCTGAAATTTGGATATTGGTTAATGACATTTGCAATTTTATGACAATTGCAATATTTTCTCCATACTTCGGAAGCAATATAACAAAAAGAAAATCGCTCATTGTATTGTATTGTCATATCAGCCAACGATGTGCTTCGTGCACGGTGTTGGGGTGGAGTGCCGTATAAAATGTATTGTCATATCGAACATAAAACATGAATAAGTAAATAAGTACATGCAGTGTATATGTAAATGTAATAAATATATGCAATTTGTATATGTAATAAATATATGCAATCTTATGAAAAAGGAAGGAAACTTTCCTCATATTTATTCGCTTAGTTTTGAATTTTAAATGTGATTTATGACTTTAAATCAAGTGATTGACAAAGTATATCAAAAATTAATAGAATAAAAAAAAATGGAGAAACAAAATATTTTTTAATCAATGTCGTCAATTTTTAATTATTTCCTTATTTATGGTTCAGAAAAAGTTTATATAATGACTGACAATATGCTGAAGTGATATGATTTTCTGAAATTTAATTCTGCATGTATTGCTGCGCGTATAAAGTTTTGTGGGTCCAAGCCGATTATCAAATCCAAAATCAGGGTTGTCTCAAGTAATTCATTGAACTATTTATTTTGCCATACTCAATTAGGTTGCCACAAATCGCCTCGGAAAATTTACCAAAGGAATTGTGAGAGACAGTTTATTAAAAAAAAAAAAAGATTGAAGTGTTTTTATGCAGAATAAAAATTAGAAATTATAAAATTAAGTATTATTAGATACTTTTAAATATTGACAAATTAATTTTTAAATAATTTTTTATTATGATCTGTTTAATTATATGTAAAAAAAGGACAATCAAAACATTTTTATTCAAAATCAAAATTATTTTAGCTCACCTGGGTGCTCTTGAATTCGAAGATAATAATTCGGGGGGAGGGGAGAGGATTAAGAAAAAAGATGAATAAAATAAAGTTCAGAAAATCCAATAACAGAATTTTTTATAGTTAAAAAGGTTTTATTAAACTGATAAAAGGATTATAATGCATTAATATTTTGGTTTTTGACTTTCGTTTTATTATATTACCTTAAAGCTGGCTTATTTATAAAATATTTATTATTGATTATTATATATAATAAATGGAAGTTTTTTTATAGTAAATCTTCTTAATTATACTAAAATCTAGAGAAAAAAATCAGGAGCGAAAATTTTAAAAGAAATCTAATTTAGCTTTTCCTAATCCTCTTATCAAAATATTAATTATTGCAATCCCTTAAATACAAAGGATAATCCGGTTAGAAAATTTAAAAATGAGCTATTTACTGAATAATGATTATTTAATATAAAATGAATACTCAGTTCAGAATTAAAATTAATAATTATTAGTAAAAAGAAAATTGGTAAAGCTACGAAAATTTTTAAATCTAAAAATGAAATTTGAGATTGCTTCAACTAATCCAGGGCATCTGCTTACTTTGTTTAGGATGACCCGACGTTACCTAACTGACCTCATTTGTCTTGCTATTGTTAAACAGTTGCATTCTGGGAATGTATTCTCCGCTTTAATCCATTAAGCGGCGGAACTGGCTATTGCATTTTTCAAGCTCATTTAAAAGCAGATATTTCTTGTTTATATGTAAAACATCTGTGGATATGATTTTAAAGTAGATTAAATGTAAAATACAGGTTCTTGCAATTCTTTTCGATTTTGAGATTACATAGATAAATGAAGTGTTTTTCAAACTATTGTGAAAAATCTTTCGAAACCGCTTGTTGCCAAACATATCAACCTGTTTCGTAAAATTAAAGACATTAAAATAAAGTTAGTTTTTTTCCTGGTTGATGTATTTAAAATTCAAGCAATGTTTTACGATTTTTTTTTATTTTTGAAACCTTACTGCAATAAGAATAATTGTATTTCTCAAATATCGTCTGCCAGTGATTCATAACAATTGTTCATTCTAAATATCTTTTATCTCTCTATTTTTTTAAAAATCTTTTATCTATCTTTTAAGTGCAATAAAAAACAAATGAAAAAAACTCTGGTGCATATTATTGCAGTTAATATTAATATAGTTTCAGATATAATATAAAAATTTCAATTTTTAATAACAGCAGTATATTTTTTTAATAATTCCTGGTTCGAATAGACATGAAAAAAATGTCTGCCAACTCATTCTTCTTATTTCTTGAAGGCGTTGAAACACTTAAAAAAAAGCTATTAAAATCTTGTATTTTTATCTGTAGCGTTATGCAAACAATTTATTTATGTATGCAAAACGTTTTCCGCCCCTTTTATCGAAGTCTGCTGTTTCTTTAAAGTATTTCCGCGCGCCAGTTCAAAATTGTAATATTTCTTTATCATAAAGAAGATGCGGCAGTCCAAATTCACTTTTTTTCCAGTTTCTTGAATTGCTTCTGTGAAAATATTTGATAAAAATTTCCAAGAGATATAATGTAAGAGAGAGCCATATGTCGATTTGAAATTCAATTCTGGGATCATTTTTACATTCTGTCTTGGAAAAAAAATATTTTTTCCGAATTCTTTTTCGAAGAGGGGAGTTGAGTTACATGTCTATATTTCTCATCCTAAAAATTTGTTTTAGCTATTAGGAACAATGTACAATAATGTGTTTGTAATTTTAAATCCATGATAGTTAAATTTAAATATAGTTATAAAAATTATAATTATTTATATTATTATTTAAATATAGTTAAATAAATATATAAAAAATGACATTTAAGTGTTGCTTATTTAATTATTCAGACAATCATAGTTATAAATATGTAGAAACTTTTAAAATATCACCACAAATCAGAAAAAATGAAATGTTTTTAGATATGGTTCATTTCAGTACAATTTTTTAGATTCTATGCCATTTGATTGATTTATTTTTATTTTTGTATGTAATTTAATAGTGTCAGTATTTTTTATATACATGAGAGTTTTATTGTTTTATAAAACGTACTGAAGCTTACATGTTTGGTGTTAAGGTGATATTATGACAGGATATTGTAGTGTAGTTATTACAAGGGATTGTATTTCCGGAATAATTAAAGCAGATTATATTTCAAATTAAAATGAAGCCGACATATTTTTTATTCCAAAACAAGAAACTGGTGTTGTCAATTTTAAAAGGACAAACTTGCGAAAACAAAGATAATAATATAAAGATATAGTTACTACAATATCACTGATTCGAATACAAAAATTTTCTAACTAATCTTATACTCACGTTAATCTGTTATTATAAAAAATGTTCTACTTCCTAATTTAGACATTGTTATTTCAATAAATAAAGATGTTAAGGAATAAAGAATAAAGGAAGCGATTTTTTTTTCTAGTAAATTAATTTGTAAAATTGCAATTGCACCTTTCTGAGCATCAAATTCTATGAAAATATAAAGTATCTTACATTATTCCTAATTTATAATTTTTTTAAAAAAATGTTCCCTCTTTTTGTTTTTAATTTCGTATGCCTTTATCTTGCTTTTTTTCCGTTTTTGTTTTTTCTTGCAAATTGCGTGTATATAAAAATGTAATTTTCATTTTCATTTTACTTTGTGTTAGAATTTTGAAATTTTATACTCCAAAAGCAAAGGTAGAATTTTTTTTGTTTTGACATCAGTTAAAAAGCAGCATCTGATTAGAAAGTTTATTAAAATCATTTATACTATTCAATGATTATTATAATAATGATTAATAAAAGCATTAAAAACTAAAAAGGTTTTTTTTTGTGTGTGTCTAAAAACGTTTTTGTTAATGTATACAAAAAAAAAAAAACTTTTAAAATTAAATCTTAAAAGTAGAAGATGTAAATAATAATAAAGGAAATTAAGTACATGAAATATCTTTAAAAATTCCAAGCTTTTTATAAATATTAATTTTAAATGTGATTATATATAAATTCCAATTTGCTTAAACTATTTCGTTCAAAATCTCATTTTTTAATAATTTCCTTGTACAATTCGGTTGTAACGGCAACCAAAAAGCGCCATGAAAAATTTTTGCCAAATTATAAAAGTATACTCAAGTGCATTATTATTTATCATGAAAAATTTTGAACTTGCGAATCACATGCTATATAATTTGACGATTAAAATAGCCAAATTGGCGAATATTTTTCTTGGCGCTTTTTGGTCGTCGCTGCAACCGATAAATACCATTTCCTTTGAACGTGCTTATTTTTGATATTTTATGTTATCATCTAGTTCATAAATAAATGCTATCTCAATTTTTTATACTATTTTAAAAACGTGGTTCATAATTATTCTTAAATACTTATTTGTTCAATAGAAACATCTATACAGAGTAAAGAATTCACATATCAGTATTTTCATTCTCATTAACTTCCCTAATATACTTGGTAATAAGGAAAATTCTTCGCTAAGAATTCAATTAAGATTATTGAAATCGGTGCTCGTCAGTTTGATTTGTCTTTCGGCTATTTCTCTTTAACTCCTCAGCATATTAAAAATGCTTTGAAATACTGCATTCATTAAGTTAAATTCTTCGGATCGAAAACTGCATTCCTCACGATGCTATAGAAGTCAATGAATTAAGTGACGAAGCGGGAATGGTTTGTCATTTCAGATTCTAATTCCTTTTGGAAACCTGTTTGATCGATATTCATTTCGCAATATTCCATCGCTTGAACACCTGTTGCTATGCATCTGCCGAGACAATATGCTTTGGAAACGTGTTTATTTTGTCGATGGATTCGCTGAGTGTTGGAAGCTATTTTGGCAATGCTAAATGTATGAGTAGATTTGCGTTTGTGGATGTTTTGCTAAGAGTTGTAACTGAAATTTCTAGTCCGTTCATTGAATAAAATAATATACAAACATGCAGGTTTTTATATAAACAGATGTGTATTATCTTGTTTTATAGATTGCTCTCCGAATGTCATATTGTAATGATTGTTGAAAAATTATCAGTTGTTTTTATTTTCTCGTTCAAAACGCCAGCCACCTTTCGATGATCAGCTGGTTCGTCAGGAATATAAGTTGTGTTTAAATTAATTCCCTTATACTCCCTCAATGATACACATTGAAACCGTGATATTTTAATTGCTGTATATATGTTCAATTTATGAATTTGTGAATGAAATCGCCTAAAGAAGTCAAAATCTCATGGCATAATACCATACTTAAAACTAAAGTGGTAATTCTTTTTTAAATTGGCCATCGGCTTTGGCGGTACTGTAACTTCACTTTTTTGTTCGTCGTATAATCTGCTCAAATAATAATCTTTCTTAGTTAGCTTTCATTAATTGAACGAAATCAAATTATTAAAAGTGAATATGTTTTAAATATTTGACGAAACAATGAAAACGATTTGAATTTCAATGCAACTATAAAAAAAAACTATAGCAGTAAAAATTATTAAATTAAAAAAAATGCTGATATTCAGAAATTTTCTTGTCAACAAATAAATTGCATTACTTCTAAAAATGATTCTTGTATAATTAACTGCTGTTGAAGTAATTTTTGTGCAATAGTTTCGGTTATTATGGAAGACAATGTCAAGATCATGACTGATTTTTAATTAACTATAATTAAAATACGATTAATTTTTGCATATATATATATATATATATATATATATATATATATATATAATTAATTTTATTTCGTGTATCTAGGAAACGGCTCTAATGATTTGGATCAAATTTTATATTTAAATAAGGTTTATAGTTGCCTTTCCTGAGGGAAAAAAAACACACCGTGATTTCGCACACACAATATTTTTTTAATAACTAACTATTAGAGCTTTTTTTTATGTGCTTTCATGCTGATAATGTCATATTGCGCCATCTCGGACCCGATTTCAACATGGTAAGTGCAAGTTCAAAAATATAAGAAATGATACATAAACTGTAAAATGAATACTGTAATTTAGCAGTTTGTTTCAAGTAACATGTTAAACTAAGCGCATTCATGATTTTTTATTTATTTAAATCATCAAATGTAGGTAAGGATGAAAAATATTCACTTGTAATCAATATGTGATTTGTATCTGAATATTTTCTTCGACAAAACACGATTTTATACAGAAAAAAAACTGCTTTTCGAGCGAAGTTCGGTCTTTCAGATATTTATTCCATGTGCACATTTACAACTTATTTATTCTATGTGCACATTTACAAGTATATTTTTGCTGTATTTACTATATTACACACATGCACTTGAACTATCCTTTATTATTAGTACTTATAGAGATAGAGAAACAGAAAATGTTACGATTATTAAAAAAATTCGACTTCAAGATTTTGACGAATTTTCATATTTTACAGTTCCAGAGTCCGAAAGAAAGTTATTTTTTTAAACTACGCATGTGTACCAGTAAAAAATATGCCTGAAGTCAGATAGATGATTAAAATTGGGATGTGATCCTTTCATCAAAAATTGTACATTTCCACCATATTTTAGACAAAGTCATGGTGTAGAAGAAATGTATATGCTTATTCATTTACATGTAACCTTTATAATTCAAAAATGCGAAATGTTGAATTGAATAAATTTAGCATTTAATTTATGATCTGAATTGTTGGATGGATTAAATTTAACATGTAATTTATCATCTGAATTGCAAATCTGTATTAAAATTTGGTCTAAATCTATGAAAAGGTTCATCATCAATATATTTGAGTTTCTGTAAACATAATAAATAAAAAACGCGACGTCAAAATGTTTTATCAAAATTGTAGATAGTGAAATTTGATAGTGGTGTGTTCAATGGTCTATGTGCTCTGTAGAATATTTTAACCGATTTTTGTATAATTCGTGCCACATCATGCATTTTACAATTTACAGATACAATTCCAGCCTTTTCCATTAATATGTTAAAAATCTTCTCTCATTATTTTAGTAAATAAAATGATTTAACGATCCATAATTTATTCGACAAATTGCCATTTACTAGAGAACTTTAGTTTTTCATTTGGAATCCGAATCTATTGAACGAAACTCGCCAGATCGCAGATTCACTCTAATGGAATGGCTGATATTCATCAAGCACAACTGCATTAAACCAGCTAAGATGCTTTCATTTCTGAATAGATTGAGTGCCTTTATATCCTTTAGTGCTTTGGATCACTTAGATTGACTCCGTAGCGAACAAAAATCTTCCGGAATCGGGGAATGAATACGAAGGATGTTTTCTCGCATTTCTTTCTGGTGTTTGTCAGCTCGATGGAAACCAAAACCAGTTTGAAGAAATGCGATTACCTATTCACTTATACGATTTTATTACATTAATTACGCATTACACTAATGTGATTACTTATGCGGTTTTATTTATTCACTCTACTTTTATTTCATTAAATTAATCAGTGATAAAGTACTTGATCAAGTATCAGCGTTTGAATAATTTTAATTTATTTGATAAAACCTCTATATTAGATTTGGTATCTGTTTTTCAGCGAAAAATTTCAGTCACTGGCAATTAGCACTGAACTTCCCATTTATATCTCGACATCACTTTCTAACTGTATAAAATGTGATATAAAACTAAAAATATACACATATTAATAAATGCTCCTAAATACTATTACAAAATCTTAATGGGTTTCATTAACAATATGGTATCCACCTGTCTAAACGAGATTTTCTACTTTCTTGTGTAAGATGTATAGAAAAAGTATAGTGATCGTCAAAAAAATTCGAAATCAAGATTTTGAAGAAATCTACACATTCTTACAATTCCTTAAGTTCGAAAAACACATTTTTAGAAAATGTCCTTCTGTCTGTCTGTCCAAGAAAAAGGTAACTCGGAAACGCTTTGAGATACAGATGAAATTCGGAATACTTGCTTAAAATTGAATCTGTAGAGCTCTGTCAAATTTTGAGCAAAATCGGTTAAGAAGAAGTCTGTCTGTCCGGATGTTCGAATATAAGTTCATATAACTACAAAACGGAGAGAGCTAGATAGATAAGATTCGGTACACAGATTTAACATCTATAATGTAGAAACTTGCCAAAGTGTGAGACAAAAACCAACAATGGGTTGATTGTCTATCTGCCTGCACTTTTAGAAACATGTTAATGCAATAATTCAAAAACGCCATGACTTTGGTTTAGGATTTTGTAACTACAAGAGCAGTTTTGTGTCAAAATTTTGTTTCAATAGTTGGACATAAACCCCACCTAAAACACAAATTTTATTTTCGGATACCATTAACCTCATACTAGGGATTAATCGCCAAAAAAATCGCCAAGGATCACATAGATTCATAAAAAATGCTAGATTCCTGCCAAAAGTGATATTTCATAAATATGGTACACCAGTGCCATGCAAGGCGTTCACTGGGATAACACCTGTATTAGAAAGCGTGCGAGGATATTTCGGGGGGTGGGCACTCCTGCTGGTTTTGTTTGACACCTGTAGGACTGGTTCAGATCATTTTAGTTATAATTCGGTCTGATAGTTTTCGCGGGACACTAACATGGAGTTACCGGACCGCAGTAGTGTTAAAACACGGTAAACAAATTGTGTGCAGACGATTCTAAACGTATCAACATCGGTGGAGACCGCATGTTAAGCGGAGAGGAAGGCAATATCGGCGTAACGCGTATTGTATTAATCGATTTGATTTGCTTAACACAATAAGTGCTTAAGCTTGATTGTGTAATCGATTAAAATAATTGCTATGAGTATCTTTTGCTATGAGTTTATTTCGTATTAGAAACATTTTATTAACACTAGATTTACCGAACTTATCGTTTAGTCACTTCGACTTCACGATAAGCTATGAACACTTTTTATATTTTTGTTCGTGACTTGTATCGACTTTTTATATATTTAACAAAACTTACCCGTATCAAAATTCGTCTTCTTTTAAACTTTCTAATTTTGATGATCTGTGTAGAAACACTGTCTCTACCAATTCTGCTCCTGTCTATGGACCAATTTGACGATGAAAAAGTAAGAAATAAGCATTAATCCAGAAAATCGGTTTTATTCATTCATTATGCATTTGGGTTGGAAGATTGTGAGGCAGGGAAAGAGACGAGAGCTGTCAAAACGCGAATTGCTGTTTTAGGCCCAGTAAGATGTCTTAACGGTTCCAGTTTCAGTCTGTGCATTCAAGAAGAAAGTACTTCTGCAATTTGCCTCATCGTCGACATTTTACTAATACATATCATCAAAAGAAAACAACAACTCCAATTTCACATTAAAAAACTTTTTGCAGAAAATGCATAAGCAAAATTACATATAACTGTTAAATATGCAAGGAATAAATGTAATCTTGTATAATGTTAAATATTATAAATCTTCTGTGCACATTTATATGATAATTTCAAATATACGAATACAAAATGCCGTAATAAATATGTCAATTTTTAGTTGCTTTTTTAAGGAATATGTAAGATTTTGTTTATGAGTTAAATTACCCTGCATCGGTACAGATAAAAAATGAAGATAAATGAGTGTTAACTGTAGGTTTATTAAGTGGGTGAAGGCTATTTTAGTGGTTTTCTAAGGTAACTGATCAAGTTGAACTCTTTTATTATGGTTGATAAATGGAAATTTTATTTGATTAAAATAATTCTCAATCATTAACACTAGAACTTTCCGGACCAGTTAAAATGTCTGATGTATCTCTGATGGAATCCATGCTAATGTCGCTCTTTGGTAGTTCTGGTATTAATAATTATAACTCTCTTGCTTCAGACAAAGTAGAAATTACGTCCTTATGGTTCTATATAATTTAACAATTGGTTTCATTTCAAAACTATGTCACAAGAATTACAAATAAATAATTATTTGACTTTTGTTGTTATATCCGCAGATCCCCGTCCCATATAGGGAAGAGTAGATGCAACAACTTATTAGTTACAATTTCCACTGGTCATTAATCTGTGAGGCTTTTAAAACATCTTAAAGATAGCTTTCATCCACTGTCCTATTATGTGATCTTATGTGTGATAATAGAATTTATTGATAATGGAAGATAGCTTTTATCTACTGTCCTATTATATGATTCTATGCGTGATGATGGGAGTTTTTGGTAATGGATGAAAGCGAGAACAACTATCCCAGTTTTTCAAAGAAAGAAATAAACTCATCGTTGAAAAACGTAAAAAGAAAACGAAGTTTTCACTTCATAAAATCTATAGTTTAAGAAGACATTGGAGAATTAGTTTAACTCGCAATATAAGGGTCAAAACTAAACCAAAATTAGAAAATTGTTAGCAAAACCAGCATTTTAAATATTTTTACATTTCATATCTACTGCAACTGTTTTATTGTTTTGAAAAACTTTTGAATAAATGTTGTATATTAGTGTTAGAATCTCGGTCCAGTTCTCAAAACTTCATTCTATCGAATATATATATATCTGCCTAGTTCCCATTAAATATGTTATCGAGGTTCAAATAACTTCCAACTAATGTGACTTAGATGTCTGAAAATAACATTGCCCTACAAGCTAGCATTCTTGTCCGCTAACTGTGGTTCAAAATTATAAGGCACATCACCAAATAGTTCATGAGTTACATCAAAATTGGACGGCAGTACACAACTAAATTAAATGGGATTCTGGAATTGAAACATCGTTAATATGTCGCCAGATTCTACCAAATATCCTCCGTGTTTAGATATCAAATGTTTGGAGAGAGAGCAGCAGTTTTGGCATCTCAGCCGTAATGCCACAATAAATTAAAACGGAGTATTTTAGGAAAGTGGATATAGATTTCTGTTTTGATGTCAGTAGATTGTAAGTTTGTTTTGATGGAGTTGTTAAAAAATTAGATATTTTTCTTATTTGCAAAACATCTGATGACCTGTATTATATATATTCATACTGCTGTGACGTGGAAATTTATAGCTTATAGTTCCATCGAAATATTGACTTTATCATGTGATCCTATATTTCGAAATTTTTATTTCATTATATAATTCTTGTACAACCATACAAATTATTATCGCTAGAATAAGAGTTTTTAACTTTTGAAAATTCCAACTATTTGCAGTTTTTTTTAAAAGTTAAATGTGTTGGTTTTTGAAAAAAAGATGCGATAATAATGTTTGAACTTTGCAATAGAAACTGTTATTAGTATGTTTGTTCTGAAACATAAGAACATGTAAATAGTAATTATTATATAAGAATTCGATATTTTGTGGTGAAACAATAGAGGAAAATGAAAATGGCAAATTCAAGCAAATTTGTTATATGCATTATCAGACGTGCCTAGTGATAAGGATAACGCATATGGAATGAAGGATGCTGGAGATTTTTTTACTTTTAAAAAATAGAAGTATCGAAGATATTTCTTTCTTTAACAAAATATATAGTCTTTTGCTGAAGGCGTTCAGATGGCATAATGATCAGTGTTAAATTTTAACATCTCTAATAGTATGCCGAAATGCAATCGCAGCTACATTTTCATTCCTGTAACACAATTGATTGTATCGGGATTCTGATGGGGGGTTTTTTTACATGTAGGGACGTAGAATTGCATTAATACGAATGTATTATTACGTAAAAAAACGTAGGGAATAAACATGTATTTTACATTAAGATATCTGAGAGTATAAAAAAAATATTGTTTGTAATTTAGAAAAAAATTAAACATATGCTTATGAATGCCACTTGTTCTATTTAAGTTCTTTAAACAAGTTTGTTTTCAGTTTTGGTTTTTATTGCCAAATATGAATTCGAAATTTGAAACTGAAGATTTTTTTAAATAGAAATTTCGAAAAATTCAAGCCCTAAAAAAAGCTGCTAAATATTTCCAAATCCTATACGAGATAATGCAGAATAAAGCAAAAAAAGTGGGAAAACTTCTTGAATTTTGATGAAATAACATCACTATAGCCACTAACGTCTCTATTTTCTACAACTAGCTTTTATGTCTCTTGTGGTTGATGTAGGAACCATAAATTTATCAATTTTTCAGTTAGTAATCTCATTTCCCTGTAAGTTCAACTCAAAGTCACCATTTGTTTAAGTATTCTTTTCCCCTCTATCCAGTTATTACATCACCAAAAAATTGAATATAGTCATGTAGGATTCGACACCAATGTGATTCTCTCTGGAGAACCCTGGATGGTCTGTCGTCTCTTTCTTTTTATCTTCTTTCTTTTTTTTCCCCTTTCCATCTTGTGCTCGTCCAACTGGTTAGATAACTTAGTGTTATAGGCACCGGGGGCACAGGATGGCGTTATGTTATGTAGGAACCATACATGCATTGAGAAAATTCATCATGGTATACATATATTGTACAATATTCTATATTAAACAATCACAATATTGCATAATATAGTTGAGTATTGAATAATATAATATAGTACAATATTGTGCAGCAGATTGTGGTATGTGAGGTATATCACATAATCATACCTAGTATCAACATACCTCTTCATTTCTTCGATTCTATAATTAAGGAGAAAAGAGGTAAACTAACGAGATGAAAATAAGAATCCGTCTAGAAGGCAAGAAAATATGGATTCCTATCTCACAGAAAAAGTTATTGGACTCGTTGAACTCTGTGCGGTGTTGTAATATCTATTTAGATTCTTTTTTAAGAAAGTAGCCCTCTTTCATTGGTGAAATTTTAAGCTAGTTCACAAACTGTCAAATGACTGTATTAGCAATGCTGTTCATATTTTCTTCAGATATCGTTTATCGTCTTACTCCTTGATTTACGAATTTGCTTAAGCTCCTAATTACTAATAGTATATATTATATATGCAGGGTGTCCCACAATGTATGCAGCGTGTAATATTTACAGATGCGGATAGAACACGTGAAGACAAGTATTTTGATGTATAACTCGTGGGGTCCCCTAATATGGCGTCATAGTCTAATTACCCACATGTTATACATAAAAATACTCGTCTTAATGTGTTCTATCCGAATTTGTAAATATTAGACACTGCATCCCTTGTGGGACATCCTGCAGTTGTGTGGCCGAAGAAAAGACAATTTTGATTATTAACTTTTGAATTATTAACTTCGCTTTATTCGATTAGGGAGGCATATTATGTACAAAAAGCGATGAAGAAATTGACGTCCGTTGACATCGCGATACAAGAACAAAACAGAAAATTTTCCTTCAGTGATTTTGTAATGGAATTTTGATAAGGATTTCTTTGACACGTGTAGTCTTAGACTAGGAAAATTTAGGTATCTTTAAAAGAATACTGCAAATATTAAAGATTTTATCCCTTCACTCGGAGCGTGAGAACCCGCTGATTTCAGCAGTTTTGGAGAGTCCGTGTAGGATTAATTAAATAAAAAAAAGTGGAATGGGGTCAGGGCACAAGAGACCATTTCAGAACGAAGTTAATTTGGGTAAATTGAGATAAAAAGTGCGGGAATTGAGATTTAAATTGGATTTTAAAATATCATTACATATATAATATTATATAGTACAATATTTTATGGTATTAAATAATATTCGTAATCTTGTATAATATTATTGAATTTTGAATAATACCGTATAATACTGTGTAACATGCTAATTTTGTACCTAGATTAAATGATACTGGGAAACTTATTTCAATCTTTATAATATCATAATGGTCTCTTGAAATATTGAAGCGATTTCAAGTGATTTTTGTGTTTTAAACTACTTAATACTTTCATTAAATTGCAAACTTAAATACTAAAAATTCAGGAATTCAAAGAGCGTATTAGACATTTCATTAAAAACAAATGAATGTTAATCTGTTTAAAATCGGGAGTTAACCTAACTAAGAATCTATTAGTTGAATAAAATCCTTTTTGTATTCTAATGCTAACCAGTTTCTGTCGACTCGACTACTCTAGAACACATAAAAAAAGGTCAGCAGCTATAAAACGGATTCGTTAAATTGTCGAGGCAACCTGACTTGGGCGAGTGCCTTTATTTTGTTCATTGCCCCGAATCACTTCGATTGACTCGGAGGAGGACATGGAGGAAAGAAAATCGTCGTGGAGTCGCAGCAATCAATTGGGAGGATGTTTCTTTCTCTGGTGTTCGTCGGATCAGCGGAAACTACAAAATGGTTTGCCAAAATGCCTCCACCAAGACAGAGAAGGGGGAAAAAAATGAACTTCCTCTCTGCTTCAAGAAACTAAAACGATACAGACCTTTCTCAGCGACGAAAGAATAAAAGGAAGAGAAGAAAAAAAAAGTAAAAAGGAAGGGAAATTTTTTTTTTTTTTTCTTTCTCTCGGAGTTATTCCAGTTTCTTTATAGAAGAGGAAAAAGTTTTTATGATTCCCAAAAGTAGAGGCAATTCTTTCTTGGATATCCTTCTTAAGATTTTTTTTTCTCTTCCTTCCTTTGACTATACTCACATCAAGAGCAGATCAGTAAAGTAAAAGCTGCAAGTACTGCGCATGTGCGACATTTTTATCTAAAGCTTCATTTTGTACGCTGATTACTGTCTTAAGTCTGTTATGATACCAGCTTATGTGATATAGTATAATGTAAACATAGATAATTTTGGTTAATATTTTTCTGCTATTTTTAAATTTTTTTTACCTAATTATAATAAATCTAAAGCCGTTATTTGTTTTGTATTTATATTATTTGTTACCATAAATATAAAATGTTAATACAAAATGTTTGTTACTATAAATACATGCTATTGTTGTTAGTTAAATCTTCTTGTTCAGGGTAGTGTGTGTTAACAATTTCATATGGCTTGATAACTTTGTGTATAAATATCAGCTAAAAAAAAAGGACAAGATTTTATGCAAACAAAAAATATTTCCCCACGATTAAGGTTATTATATATAAAAATTGTCAAATTTGAAACAATTCCTATTTTAAAAAAAAATTAATAACGCGAAATGTTAAAAAGTAAGATTTTTTAATTTTGATTGTTAAAAATGCCTACAGAATGGTAAGAAGATGTAGATTAAGTTTTTGGAGAAATTTAAGCTTAACCCTTATATTTATTTTGTATAGCATACCATACATACAACTTTATAAAAATATACTACCACTATAAAATAATTTTTAACTTAATTAAATAATTTTTATATACATTTTTTTATATACATAAATAATAATAATGTATATAAAATAATTTTTATATACATTTTTTTGTTTTTCTTTAAAAAAGCAATCTTGCCACGATAAGGGTTAAAACAATGATATATATTTATTTTTGGGAGCAATAAACAGCCCTTTTATCAGATGATTAATTATGCATCGAATTACTTTTTCAAGTGCGACGGGTTAATTGCTAGCACTGTACAGAATGTCTGGCATTTTGAGCAATATATACTTGTTTTTTAATAACATCTTTTATTTGTTTCATTTATGATTAACGTTAGCTTTGAACTAAAATTTCCCCCTTACAGCCGCATACTTAGTAGTAGAGAAGTATGTAAAAAAATTACTCTGCAAGGAAAAAACAATATTTATAATTACTTGCATAATATTAAGTTTAGCGAAGGAACATATATCCACTAGCAGATGACCTCTAATGGAATAACGAATCTCGCAATGAGCTATCCACGGATCGTAATGTTTTAATTATGCTAAATGATCCCAATTATCTATGATTAATGGATGCTCATCCAACATTCAGAAGTATATAAGATACTAATTAATAGTATTTGCCTGGATATTATGCCATATTTCTGGATAATTTTTGTGTTGTGAATTACATAATTAAAAACTCTAAAAGAGCAAATATTTTTCTCCGAATAATATACAGGATATCTATAAATTTCGGTTTTTAAAACGCTTTAAATTAGTACTCATTGGCTGGAATACCAGACTGCATTTAAAAAAATGGTATGTCGTTTGAAGAATTTTCTTTCTTTTATCAAAAATATACCAATTATTCTGGGGATAATTATAAAGAAAATTCACAAAAAAAAAAAAAAAAAAAAAAATCTTTTCGTACAAATGTTTCATACGAATTGGCATACGGCAATAGTGTTAACCGAAGGATAACAACTATCTGCTCGGAAGAATGGCAGTTTTACTGTAAGAAACAACAATGCGTGTTAAAAAGTAAGAACATTCTTGGTAATTTCAGAAAAGAATATACTGAGGTAAATGAATATTCTTCCTTCAAGATATGTTTTCCAGATATCACTTCATTGCTTTTGAAGTAATTGTTTTTTCTTTCCTGAAATAAAATTGCATAGCGTCAAGTCCATTCAAATAGGTTTTCAGAAAACTCTAACTAGTGTTTCAAAATTTACTTTGTTTTAAAATTGATATTTTAATTATGAATATTTTTTTATTTAATTCACTTCTTTCTTGTATGAATGAGGAAACTTTAATAAATTATAACCACTAAGATTCTAAAATGCCTTGACATGCATATTTCTTAATTTGTTAAGGCCATGATGGCCTGGTCATGAGGTTTGAGATTCGAGGCCCCAAGTTTTGAAACTTGATTCCATTAATTTCTATATTTTGGTCTGAGAGCAATAAATCCAATTCCATGGCCAAATGTTCTTGCGGCCGGCGTCCTGGCATAGGGTTAGCGCATCTTCCCCGTGATCTGGGAGTCCCGGTTTGGACGTGGTTGTTCTTCCTGTTCTATCTGTGAGATGTGTGAATGTGCCCTACTGTAAAAAGGGATTGTGCAAGCGAATGAGTGATGCGTGAGTAGTCAAGTCGTACTCTTGACCCAAGTTGGCTCTACGATAAAAACAAGAGGCGCTCCCTCTTAGGCTTAAATCGGCTGTCTTTGAACAGCGGGCTTGTCCGTGGCAAGTGCCATAAGAAACAACAACAACAATGTTCTTGCGCTATTGTGGCGCTGAAATCAGGAGATGCGTGTGTTGTTCATTTCATGCTACCATGAATAGCATGTAGTATGTCCCATTTGTAACCATATTAGAATTTTTTTAAAAATTAATTCGCTTTTTGCTTGTATGAATTTTGAAGCTTTAATTTATTCTGTACAAATTTTGTATATGGTAATTGCTAAAATTCTAAAATGTCTTCTCATGAAAATTTCTGAATTTACTAAGGTCGTTGTGGCCTAGTCATGAGGTTTGAGCTTCGAGGTCACAAGATTTGAAACCATATTCCACTAATTTATATATTTGGATCAGATGAGAATTAAATCTGATGTCCGCGCTCAAAGATTCTTTTCTATTCTGTGCTATTATGGCATGTAACTCTGATGATGCATGTGTCATCCTTTCATGATACCACGGGTAACATATAATATGTCCCACATGTAACCATATTCAAATTAAAAAAGAAAAAGATTATTAAAGACAAAACAATAAGCTAAAAGAACATCAGATTTTCTAATCCGGCCAACTATTCTATCTCGTACATTTTAATTTTCAAAACGATTGTCAAAACTGTTTTAGAATCTGAAGCCCGATGCATTTAGCTTTCGGGCATGCGCTGAAAAGTCAGCTTTTACTTCACAAAGCTCTATCCATGTATCCTGAACATCTTTCCCCCTTTTTCCTCCCAACTTTCCGTACAAGTTCTTCAGCTTCGGTGGCGTAGGGATCAGCAGCGACAGGAAGCATATGTTCCACAGGGCTGACTTTTAAGGTTGGCTTTTCTGCCGAGCTGGTGGTCTTCATCTACCAGCTTTGAGCAGGTTTACCCGCCTGACAAGTTCTTTTTTCCTTTTTCTTCCCTTTTGGAAATTGAGATACTTCAAGAAAACTTTGAGACAGAAATAGCCTTGTTCGTAGAGGGGAGGGGCGGTAAAGCATAAGGGGTTGTAGTGGAAGCAATTGAAAACTTTTTTATGGCAAGAAATGGTGGAAATATCTGTCACGATTTTACGGCTGTTTTTGTATCGTAAAATTTTTATCTGTATTATATCAGGTAGGCAATAAAATGTTTTTCTGCGAAAAAATAGAATGGACTTATCTTGATCTATTACGAATTTCATGATTTTTTTTGTAATTCTTTGTGCAGGTATATATAGAACATTTTTGATATTGAGATACATGGTTTTTTTTAATGCTAACCCTTGAATTTTGGTCTTTTATATCATATTTAGGTGCAGCTTTGTAAATAGCACCATAATAATTTGAGCGAAGCGAATTATTTAATATAGCGGAACCCTAAAACAATACATATTTTGACAAAAATAAATGGCTCTTTACTTCTGAAAATTCGTAACCAGCCCGTTCTTGAAAAGTAAATTCCTTTGTAAACTAGTTTCTTGAAACTCATTTAAGTTTTTAGAATCATCAGAGTTATCAGAAGTCCCATCAAGATCGAGATTTAGTTATAGCTGATTCTTTCACACAAGAAAATTGTGTATTTAAGCATCCCATCAAGCTTGAAATGATTAAATCTACTCAATAAATCTAGTTCCAATTACTCTATTTAACTATGCATGACATCCATTTACGCCTGTCACTTACTTTCAGTGGGAATTAATCCCTCTTTGTTTACTGGAGGGAAGCCAGAACTGTGACAGCATGTTCTGACATACGAATAAATGCATTCGGGCCATTATCCACATCGCTGAATAATGATTCAGATATTTATGAGATTAATTGTTTATATAGGCATATATATGTGCTTTGCTAGATATTTCAGCTAATATTAACTATAATTGTTAATATTCAAAAGTAGTTTTAATGTAGTTATCAGTAAAAGTAAATTTAGGTAAGAGGGATGTGTTTTTGATTGAAATGTAAGGGTTAATTCGCTAGTTATTTATTTAGATTTGGTATTTTAAAGGATAATTTTCAGTTATAGTTATTGACATGTGCTAATTTTATGATAATTTCTTAACTTGTCACTCGTTTATTCCACGATGTCTTCGGGTTGAAAATAAATCCATTTTCTGCTTAATCTTTCAATTTTCGCGAGCTATAAATAATATTATTTGTTTGCATATAATAATGTTTCGCCTTGTTTTAAGAATATCTGGACAGGTTTGAAATCGTTGCATATAAATAGTGATTTACAAAAAACAGCTGTCAGAAGATTAATGTTGTTGCTGTTTCTTATGGCACTTGCCATGGACAAGCCCGCTGTTACAAAGACAACGATTTAAGCCGGCGGGGGAGCGTCTGTTGTTTTTTAGTAGCGCCAACTAGGGCCAAGAGTACGACTTGGCTACTCACGCATTACATTCGCTTGCACAACCCCTTTTTACAGGGGTGCACATTCGCACTTCTCACAGATTGAACAGATGAAGAACAACCATGCCCGAACCGGGACTCGAACCCAGGAAGCCCAGATCACGGGGAAGACGCGCAACCCCTATGCCAGGACGCCGGCAGAAGATTAATGTTATTACACTAGTCAGTTTATACTTATTTAACACGTAAAGAGCTGCATCAGTCAGCAGTGACTGACACTAAACTTTCTGTTCACCGCATTAGTCACCTATGTCTGACAATATACATTCCTTTACTACTTTATCAGCACCGGTGACTAACTTCGTGCTTTACTTTCAAGCAACATTAATCTCTGTTGACTGATAATATAATTTTCATTCAAGTTGTCATTAAATAATTATATTTTCCTTCTAAATTTTAACCTGATCACAAAATAATGCACTTAAGGCATGCAATCTTATTGCAATGTGACATAGATTTGACTGTCAAACATATAAATGAATCCATCTATTGTGCGAATATGCATTTTAGTTTCTTTTTTTTCGACTGATTGTTTCCCACTGGTGTGTAGCGAAAATTTGGAGATTAGGTGCCAGCTAAGGTGTCGTCCTCGTCATCTGACCGCAGTTAAAAATAAAGAGATCCTTCCCAAAATAGCTTTAGTGTTGCTTTTAAACGGGGTGTTAATATAACTAAACTAAACTAACTGATTATAACCAAAATTAGTTAAGGAACTATAGTTGTAATTACATCATCACATACCGAATTTTATTAAATCTGAGTTTATGAATTAATATATTACGTTTGCATGCATGCTGAAGTACAAACAGACAGATGGTCAACCTTTTAACAGTTTTGGCTCAAAATCTGATAAAAATCTATATTTTAGATGCTAAACTTCTATATTAAACTTTATTTATCCAACTCTTTGGATTTTGAAGTTACTGAATTTACTTGTATTTAAACAACTAAGCTTCTTTTGAATGCAAATTAATTTAAATTTCCGAAATTGTATAGAAATCTATACATTTGATCATAAGTCCGAATGCCTAATTTTATCTGTCTAGTTCAAAGCATTTTTGAGTTATCGTGTTCAAAGACAGACAGACAGACATGATGCCAAAATATGTAATTCGAAATTTAGAAGATATAGAATGTGCAGGTTTTTTCAAAATCTCGAGATTGAATTTTTTGACGATTACAATACCTTCTGTATACTTCATATAACAAAAAAGTGAAAAGGATTAAATCGCATATTAATTTTTTAAACGTACGGTTGTTTATAGATGAGTCAGTTATCTGAAGGAGCCGCGGTGACCTGGTGGTAAGTTTCAGGTTCGTGACCCGATTCCACCGAAGAACCGTCGTGTAAGGGGGTCTGTTGCACGTTAAATCCGTCCTGACCAAACGTCCTCCCGCTGGTGTGGCGTGGTGTGGAGAGAGGGGGGGGGTGCCATTTCAGGTGTCGTCCTCGTCATCTGACCGCGGTTCAAAATGACGAGGTCCGTCCCAAAATAGCCCTAGTGTTGCTTTAAAACGGGACGTTAATATAACTAAACTAAACAGTTATCTGAAAATGTCAAGTGTCGGGTGAAGCAACTTTTTTGCAATGATGGTGTCTTTGAAATGCCGCAAATGATTCTAATGTTAAAGACTAATAAATATAGTAAAAACTTTGCCAGGAAATGTAATATTTTTATATGATTAATTTTTAACGCATAACTTTTTAAATTAATTTTCTTTAATTATTAAAGTTAGATTTTAGGTAGATTCCTAAAGAAGACCTAAGAAATTGCAATGGTTCTCATGACAAGACTTAGGGAAAATTTCTTCAGTTCTTCACCGATCACGGTCCCTAGAACCCAAAACCGTCTTTCGTTCAAAAGTTTATATATAACATGCGTATAACGTTTTGCCCATGTTATCTCGTGAATAGGATAACTAGAGTAATTTTGTTTGGATTTTAACTGGCTTGGAATATGTAGTTAGAAAAATAAAAATCTCGGTGAGTTCGTAAATGGCCCATGTAGCTAGCTCAAAGAGGGTGAAAATGATAGTGGGTTAAAATTTTCATTTCACTATAACTTTCTTAGGATTGAAGATAGAAGTTAATTTAGCTCCTCATTAAGACGAACAAGTTTTGTATTTTAAGTTTTTCGATAACTGCAATATCTTAGAAGTTAGAGACTGAAAAGTGATTTTCAATCCCTACTTTCGACTGTTTCTAACATAAACAATTTGTTGCCAGATAACTCATATGTAAAAGAATCTACCTTTCCCTTCCAGCATGCCCAGACGAGTTTTTTTTTTTTTTTGACCTTATTTATCAGAGCATCCTGTAAAAAATTATAAACTTTATTATATACATAAAACATTTTTTATATCTATATCAAAAACATCAAATAATTGAGATCTAAAGCCTTTTTTTGTGATGAAGATATGCCAGGTACCGAAGAGAAAAACAGCTTCGTAATTTTTTATGACTCTTTAGATTTCCATATTAATGAATGACATTTAACTTCTTTTATAATTTATTTATATTTTAACTTTTTTATAATTTATTTCTTATATATTTTTTAAAACTTTTTTATATTCATTATATTTTTTTTTGTATTCTGTTTATCAAAGACATAAATTAATTCACAATTAAAGCATTTTTTTTTTCGTGAAGATTTACGATGGATTAGAAAAAAATAGCTTCAAAATTTTCTATGGCTCTTCTTATTTCCATATTAATGAATACATTTAACTTCTTTAAGAAATTTTTTAAACTTTTTATATACATAAAACATTTTTTTTGTGTGTGTTCTGTATATCAAAGACATAAATTAGTTCACAATTGAAGCATTTTTTTAATGAAGATACTCGAAGAATTGGAGGAAAAAGGCTTCAAAATTTTCTATGACTCTTCAGATTTCCATATTAATGAATGCCTTTAACAAACTCTTTAACTCCTTTAACAAATTTTTTACGCAACATTTGTTTGATTTTTTTAAGAATGATTGCAATACTATATAAAATTTACTTTACAAAAACCTTTGATGTTCCTTCTCCCATTCATCCCCTCTTCCCTGAAAAAAAAAAAAAAAAAAAAAAAAACCTTGAACTACCTGAAACGAATCCTTTTCGGTGCCGAGATAATATTAGTAGGTACAACCTGATCCCCTTCCTTTTGATCAAGAATAAAAGCTAGCGACTATTCAGGGGGCTTTTCATTAGCGTGCTATTCAAACCGCGGATTTATCAAAACATTCCTTTTCTATAGAATCCTCACGGCGGCTTAAACTTGCAAGGTATGAAGTGGAGTGAAATGAGTAGACAGACCCATCTGCGGGGGTGCTACTTTTACCAGTGGAAAAGACAAAACATGTAAATGTAAAGAAGATGTGTAAGCAAAGGGTGTTTTTCCACACAGCGGTGTCTTTGAAGCGGCGGAAATGCTTCTCTGGCTTGCCATTGACTTTAAAAGATGCGCCCATTCATTTTTAAGCTCCCCGCTTCGGGATGTTGGAATTATGATGCAAGATTGGAGGGGCTGAAACCCTTTCATTTGAAATTTCAAAGGATTTTAATTTTGTGGTTTTTGAAGTTGAGAGAGGTAAATGAGTGGAATCGGCCTCTCTTTGCTGGTTTTTGAACTCTTTTTCCCTTCAGAGCAAATTTGTAGACTTCCGTTTCTTTTTTTCTTTTTCTTTTCTTCCTTTTCTCTCAGTTTAAAGGAAAAAAAATATTGTAATCTACAAAAAAAACTTGACTTCAGGTTTTTGATGAATCTTAACTTTTTAGAGGTTTCATCAGAAAAATATATTTTTAGAATTATGTCTATCTATAAACATAGTAGCTTTAAAAAAATCGCTAAAACAGATAATATTTTATAATCTCTTTTTGCACCAAATTTGTGGAATATTTTAATCAGATTGTGAAAGAAATCCGCTTACTTGTAGTATCCCAATCCAACTTTGTGAATATAAGTTATCTCAACTCAGCTACATAAATAATTGGAATTTTTATATCATTTCTGTATTTGAAAATATGGATAAAATGTGATCAAAATCCTTCCAAAAAGTTCCATTTTATAAGTTTGTATACTTGTGTATATATGAACACTCAAAAATACGGAAAATTAGGAAAATGTTTTATGCGGTTTGACACCAAAATAATAAATGAATTTTGGTTTCGAATCCGTATGCTTTCTGACATTCAGTTTATTTGTTTGTATATGTGTGAACTTGGTAAGTATAAACACGACAAGAACAGTTAAGTGAAATTTAAAATGTCGTCTTAATTTAAAAGCATGGTGTGCGTCAAATTTTTGACTAAAATTGCCAAAGGGATGCAATTCTGCTAGTTGATCTGTTCGTGAGTATATGAATTTGATATCTCAAAAATATAACAATATATAACATTGAAATGTGATATGAGGTCTTGAACACGCACGCACGCACACACACACACACACGCACGCACGCACACACACACACACACACATTTTTAATCTAATAATTCAAAGAAAAGACGCTAGAAATATTTTATTTTTACTGCAATACTAGGCTGGATACAAAAGTAAGTATATTTTACACACGAGAAAGTTGAGAAAGAGTATACGCATAAGACTTCAATATTGAACGATTCGATTTTCTGTACTCATATTTATGATTTCAACTAAAAAACTTTTGTATTAGTTGTTGTTCAGTCACTTTCGTTTCAAGTTAAAGTTCAAATTTTAAGAGAGATGGCGAAATGTTAAAAAACCGAACTGTATAATGAAAGGAACGGTATAAAGCTTCTAAAATAATAGTACGTGTAATATGTTTATGAAATTTTAAGTTTAAAAATACTTTTCTGAGGAAGCCATCAAGAGTTAATTAGATAAAATATTTAATTGCAGATTTTATCAACTTTTATTCCCCGTGAATCAGCAGGTCACCAAAGGCAGCTAATGTTAAAAAAATGAGTATAAAATTGCATTGAAATGCATTGCACATTTTTCACCTGCAGTATTGAAATTCTTTAAAGAAAGCTTTGAAGTTCTAGCTCATGTAGCACCTTCGCAAATTCATCGACGACGATGAGAATGGAATTTAAGGAGTACTCTGTCCATAACCTTTTACACTAATAAATATTTTTCAATCTGCCAGATAAATTGATTTAATTTATTCATTAGTCCTCGCTTTGTGATGTCGAAGTTATAAATTGACCGTGGTTGAAAATTACGAGGCTTAGTCTCGAAATAACCTTTTTGATTATTCTAAACGTAATTTTTATTTATCTAAATTAAGTTTTAAACAATTATTTCAAATTTTCATGTTTGAAATTTTTTATCTAGCACCAAAATTAAGTCCAATTATGATTAAAGAAATATATATTTTGGAATAGAATGTGCACGTATATGTTAAAGAATTCAAAATTAAACATTAATCAATGATGAATGAGTAATTGATAAAATCAGAAAGATATGATTGTGCAGATTTTATACATGACGTATTAAAAAATAGAAATTAATTTTGAACATGAGCCGTAAAGACTCAAAATTCATTTCGACTCGAAATATTTTATTACAGTTTATCGAATAATTATTAATTATAATTATAATATTAAAATTATAATATTTAATTATTAATTTATTATATTTATTAATTTTTAAAATCTTATTTAAATTATATTTATTATATTTATTAATTCTTAAAATCTTATTTAAATTATATTTATTATATTTATAATAGTTTATCCTTATAATCTGATATTAAACTTCTGTCTGGCAATGTAGTGATATAAAATTCTAATTTTTATTCATTAAAATTTATTCTCTAATGCAATTTTTATTACAAATTTCTTGAAATTTTCAATCCAGAATCTAAATGAACATGTATAAAACTATAATTATAAACTTCATTAATATTTGTGATTAGTTTATCCTTAAAGCACGATTTAGACAAGAAATAAAAATACACAGCTAACGAAATTGTTTTAGCTTGTTGGCAGTGATACGAGTAAAAATAAATAAATACATTTTTCGAAGTAAAGACGACCAAAATCAGATTTCGTTTTTATTGTTCTTTAAAAATTATGACGGCTTATTAATTTTATATTTAATCTTTTGCATTCTTTTTTTATATTTGATTATGGGATTATTTAATCACATTACCGTTTAAACTTTTTTTTAAAAGTCATTATGATTTTTTTGTTGTTGTTATTACAGATGAAAACATTTTCGTTTGGTATTTATTTTTATTTCAAGCGGAAATATTCTCGTTTGGCTTTCCTTCAAAATAATCCAATTCCGTTATTTCTTTATTTCTGTTGTTTGCTTTATTTCTCCTTTTTCCTCTATTGATTGTAGTTTTCATAAAATGGCTTTAAGATTTTCGTTTATTCTTTCCTTTTAATTCAGGTGAAAAACAAATCACGAATTATGTAAATCCCTTTTCAAACATTTTATTTTCCAAGTCGCTTCGTTTAATTAATGCAACTGCATTTATTTTGCCTTTATTGAAATTTTTTTAAAGTATTTGAATATTATTTACATAAATTATCTAAGGATTCAAAAGTGAATCCCGGATTGCTCAGATCGATCTATTTTCTGTTATCGTTACAGAAAAAAGTTTTCAAATCCGTTTAGAACAAATTAGTGACAATACAAAAAAAAAAAAAAAAAAAAAAAAAAAAAAAAACTTCTTTTTTTTTGTGGACATTAAAATACTGCCATTTATTTTCTTAACATAAAAGAGGATCTCTTAGCAATATTTATTAATAATTTTTTTTGTCTAGGCCGAAGTAGAAATTCAAGCCTCAGTTGTTCCTGACAGTTCCTAATTATGTTTTATATTTATATACCGATTTGTTTCAGCTCAAAAATAAGTGGGCCTTTCACCATAGAGCTGTACTATGCTTTCCACACGATAATTCTTATAAATATCAAAAATCGTCCTCGGTAATTGTATTGAGTTGAAATCGTATTGAGTAAAAATCACTCAATATATTCTAATATTAAATTGCATCGTAAAAAAAAAAAAGATAATATAGATAATATTCTTAATTTTTTTCCTGTAATTAATGCAGAAAGTAACTCTAATTTTTTACTATTTACTTTTAATATGATTCATAATACAGAATTATTACTATTATGAAATCTTGTAATCACTTTTCTCAAATTTGCTACAAGATAGCGCTTCTTCTATTTAATTAAAATTAAATGATTATTTGGTTAAATATTTAACTTGTTCATTTCATTTACTATCCAATAAAATGACTATTACTATCCAATAATATGACTATACTATCCAATTTGGAGAATATGTTTTTTAATTCTGCTAAGATTCCACTGAATTCTTCAGATATTAATAGATTTCATTATTTTAGAGTTATATGAATTCCACAGTTTTCGATAACTTTATATCGGATCATATCGCCTATGTATAATTTAAATCTAATTTAAAAGTTACAAATTATGATAACTGGATTCATGTACAAACAAATCAATTATGTAGTTAAGTATAGAAATAAAAAATAATGTGCTATCATTATTAGGGATGTACAATTACTGAGAGGTTGAGAAATGTAACATATAAAAGGTTAAGCGAAATTTGATCACAAAATTGTATTTTTACAAATAGTTTCTCTTGAGCGGAGAAGTACATGTCTATTAAAAACTTTATAGCTTACTAAATTATTAAGTTTACAAAAAATACAAATTAAAGAATATTAAAATATATAGGATAATATTAACATTTGATCAAGTATTATGGATCATATTCCTATTTATCTTATTACTTTCACTTCCTTATTAGATATTTATTTCACCGAAATATGCCTTCAGTAATAGTATGTACTATGTAAATACCGGGCATTCTGGAATCAAAACTTATCAGTGGAAACAAGTACGTATTCCCAAAGTTAATAAAATAAAAATAAAAATATTTTTAAATAAATCATTTATATTTTAGAATGTGCTGAAATGTGAAACTAAATTGATTATCTTTTTAATCTCTACACCTACGAATTTATTTAATCTCCCAATTAGATATACATCTATATTTGGAACATTTATAGTTATCCAGATTCCTATAATAACATAACGGACAGTTGAGATATTGAAGCGTTGTCAAATGATTTTTGAAATGACCTAATAGTCTCATTCATTTCAGATTTAAATATTAAAAATTTGATAATTCGATGCACGTGCCAGATATGTCATTATAGAACAAGAGGGACTTCATAATGTGTATGTCCTTGAGCCTCAAAATTTACCATAGTTTATAAACATGAGACATGCTAAATAAAATTTACATGCCTAGTTTATTTGTAAAAAGCTGTTAACCAGTTAATTATTTCGACCTCTTCGGAAAATACGTATCTAAATTGTGTCGTAAAAATTTAGCTATATTTATTATTACTCCTGACGAATAAACTCGTCATAACACAAAATGCTGTACTTTTTTCAGGATGAATATACACGTCAAAAGCAGTTAACTTGTTAATAAATAAAGTGAAAACCTTATTTTAAAATAAAATAATATTTTCTACTCTTAGCATTATTCATTAAAGAAGAAAATTATAATATCTATAGAAATAAACTTTAAAGTACAGAGATGTTTACGAATCAGTTTTTACTATCTTCAAAAACTTGATGCTTAAAGATTTCGTATCAAAACCAGCGCAACCTCATCATAATATACTTCTTTAAACTTCTCCGCGTGGAATACTGTCATATTTTAACATTCTCTAGAACATAAACAAAAACCACCAGCTTTATTTTAAAATTGCTTCAATTCCTGTAGCTATTTAGAATCTCATAACTTTAAGCTTCTCGCTGTGGCAACATCGCATTTTCCAGAAACTACCTCATAAAAGCGCCTTCTAAATGTTTTTATCCTAAACGTCCCCCATCAGATGCTGGAAAAGGGCTGCTACTTTGTGATAATATCTCCTGGAATGAAGACAGATGACTGCTGAAAAGTTGCACGTCACTTAGTAAAGTATAAAGCTCTCTCCTACTTCTTCCCCAAGCTTGGTACTTAGGGCAAGACCGAACCTCAAAATTGGGTGACTGTGGAATATAAAAGGTTGAACAGAAGGTGATATGGAGATGCTGAAGGTTAATGGTTTTTTTTTAGAGAAATATCTGCCTGAAATTTGAAACTGTCTTGTAGCTGAAATAAGGTTTGGTGCAGATATTAAAGATACAGAGTACGCTTAAGAAATAGCTGAAGAATTAAGATTATTTAATTGGGGAATTTTTATTATTTGAAATTGTTTCATTAGCTTGTAATAAATGCAAAAATAAATGTTCGAAACCCTTGAAATTAAATTTGAAAGATTGGACTGAAGATAATGAGGAGATGCTAAAGGATAATAGCTATAGATCTCAGCCAGATATTTATGGGGCCGCGGTGTCCTGGTGGTAAGGTCTCGGCTTCGGAGCCGGAGGGTTTCAGGTTCGAGACCCGATTTCACCGAAGAACCGTCGTGTAAGGGGGTCTGGTGCACGTTAAATCCGTCCTGATCAAACATCCTCCCGCTGGTGTGGTGTGGAGAGGGGGGTGCCAGCTCAGGTGTCGTCCTCGTCATCTGACCGTGGTTCAGAATTACGATGTCCGTCTCAAAATAGCCCTAGTGTTGCTTCAAACGGGACGTTAATATAACTAAACTTAACTAAACTAACTAAACAGCCAGATATTCCTCTAAAATGAAGAAATGAGACAAATTATGGCATTTATTTTAAGTGAAATAAAGAGCGTTGTGGACCATTGTTGAAAAAACGTAAAGTAGAAAAGCATCGCATGCTATGAAATATTAACTATTAACCAGCAGGATTGGTCACCCCAAAACTGTCCCGCATACTCTCTAATACGGGTGTTATAGCAGTGAACGCCTTGCATGGCACTGGCGAACAATAGTTACGAAATATAACTTATGGAGTGAATGAAGCGTTTTTACGGAATCTTTCATATGATCTTTGACGGGTTTTTGATGATTAATCCTGGGATACGATTAATAGTATATGAAAATCGAATTTAGGTTTAAACTCGTTTATCCCGTCCGAATGAAACAAAAATTTCACTCAAAATTGCAATTATAATCATAAAATCATTTATTTTAGCATTTTGGAATTATCGCGTTTATATGCTTCTAAAAATACAGACCGACAGACGGTCAACCGACGTTGTTGGATTTGGCTTAAAATGCGATACGATCTACAATATAAATTTTAAATTTTCTTACTTATGTAATTTCATTCATCCAGCTCTCTTTGTTTTGTAGTTATCGTATTAACTTATATCCAAACAGCCGTACAGAAAGACTTCATCAGAATGGATTTCATTCAAATTTTGATAGAAATCTACAAATTTGGTGTAAAGACTGTATATCAAATTTCATCTATTTATGTCAACGCGTTTTTGAGTTATCTTTGACAAAGGCATACAAATTCCAGAATTGTGTTTTTCTAATTCAGAGAGGTCTAATATACAGAGCTTCGTCAAAATTTCGAGTTGAATATTTTTTTATGATTATAATATTTTCTGTGTACTTCACATACGAGAAATTAAAAAAAGAATTGACGCTCGTAGAATTTTTACTTTTAAATTATACTCAGTTTTAAATCTTAAATCAGCTGTCCCAAATTCTCTTTGACCAGCAGCCTATGCCACACTTCCCCTTTATGATATATCTTTGTTTCATAAACTTGACTAGATTTGCTAGATTAAATAGGGATTAAAATCAGCACCACATACGTTTGTAAATCACCGTAATAACTATTTCATAAAGGGGTCATCTAAATGTCTTCATTCTAAATAAAATTCACCCGGCGCTGCTTTAGCGTGCTTTGTCTCCCTGCATAAAGACAGATGGTTGTTGAAAAGTAGCGTATCCTTTAAAGCACTCTCGAGGCTTCCAGAGTGTAACTTAGAATGATGTTTGACTAAACCGGATTAAGGTGAATATAAAAGATCTGTCGGAACGTGACATTTTTGAAGTAGATTTATTCCACTTTTAGGAGATTATCCTACGGAGAGTGGGTGCATTAATAGAAATAATTAACAGTGCTGAAGATATTAAATGGGATAAGTTACAAATATATTACGAAATGGTAAAGGAACTAAGATTTAATGTTTTATTTAATTAGTTGTACATTTTTGACAAATGAAATGGTGAAATTTATGAACGTGGGTGCTACTAATGAAAACGTGGAGGATATCCTCCCACAGAAGTAACTGCTTCAAATTGCTTTCGGAAAGAATAAGTATGATGTACATATTAAATAAAATAAGCTGCAAATTGATTATTAAATGGTAAAGGAATTAAGATTTAATGTTTTATTGTTTAATTAGTTTTTAATAAATTCCACTATTTTTGACAAATGAAATGGTGAAACTTATGAACGAGAATGCTACTAATGAAAACGTGGAGGATATCCTCCCACAGAAGTAACTGCTTCAAATTGCTTTCGGAAAGAATAAGTATGATGTACATATTAAATAAAATAAGCTGCAAATTGATTATGAAATGGTAAAGGAATTAAGATTTAATGTTTTATTGTTTAATTAGTTTTTAATAAATTCCACTATTTTTGACAAATGAAATGGTGAAATTTATGAACGGGAATGCTACTAATGAAAACGTGGAGGATATCCTCCCACAGAAGTAACTGCTTCAAATTGCTTTCGGAAAGAATAAGTATGATGTACATATTAAATAAAATAAGCTGCAAATTGATTATGAAATGGTAAAGGAATTAAGATTTAATATTTTATTGTTTAATTAGTTGTACATTTTTGACAAACGAAATGGTGAAATTTATGAACGGGAATGCTACTAATGAAAACGTGGAGGATATCCTCCCACAGAAGTAACTGCTTCAAATTGTTTTCGGAAAGAATAAGTATGATGTACATATAAAATAAAATAAGCTGCAAATTGATTATGAAATGGTAAAGGAATTAAGATTTAATGTTTTATTGTTTAATTAGTTGTACATTTTTGACAAATGCAATGGTGAAATTTATGAACGGGAATGCTACTAATGAAAACGTGGAGGATATCCTCCCACAGAAGTAACTGCTTCAAATTATTTTCGGAAAGAATAAGTATGATGTACATATTAAATAAAATAAGCTGCAAATTGATTATGAAATGGTAAAGGAATTAAGATTTAATGTTTTATTGTTTAATTAGTTGTACATTTTTCACAAATGAAATGGTGAAATTTATGAACGGGAATGCTACTAATGAAAACGTGGAGGATATCCTCTCACAGAAGTAACTGCTTCAAATTGTTTTCGGAAAGAATAAGTATGATGTACATATAAAATAAAAAAAGCTGCAAATTGATTATGAAATGGTAAAGGAATTAAGATTTAATGTTTTATTGTTTAATTAGTTGTACATTTTTGACAAATGCAATGGTGAAATTTATGAACGGGAATGCTACTAATGAAAACGTGGAGGATATCCTCCCACAGAAGTAACTGCTTCAAATTATTTTCGGAAAGAATAAGTATGATGTACATATTAAATAAAATAAGCTGCAAATTGATTATGAAATGGTAAAGGAATTAAGATTTAATGTTTTATTGTTTAATTAGTTGTACATTTTTGACAAATGCAATGGTGAAATTTATGAACGGGAATGCTACTAATGAAAACGTGGAGGATATCCTCCCACAGAAGTAATTGCTTCAAATTATTTTCGGAAAGAATAAGTATGATGTACATATTAAATAAAATAAGCTACAAATTGATTATGAAATGGTAATTAAGATTTAACGTTTATTGTTTAATTAGTTGTACATTTTTGTTAAATGTAATAATTGAAATTTATGACCGAATATGTTACTAATGAAGATGTGAAAGATATCTTCGCAATGAAAGTGTCAAAGCCAGAAGCAACTGCTTCGAATTATTTTTGGAAATATTTTGAATAAGATGAACAATTAAAAGTTTTTGAACGTTATTGAAGTTTTATAGAGGTAGTATTCATCTGAAAGATACAGCTTTAATAAAACGATTGCCAACATTTTTGGAAGAAATCTCTTTCTGGATCTTGAAAGAATGAGATTTCTTCGTAGTTCGATAACCCGATAATTTACAAACTCTTTACTATCATACAAAGCGAGGGATGTCTCTTAGTGTAATTTAAAATTCATAAATATGTATCTGAGGGAAAAATTGTGTTTTCCTACTGACATTTTTTTAACAGAATTTTTTATTTCAAAAGCTAAATTTTTAATTTTTATTATTTTCTTTGTAATTTTTGAGACGATCCCATAAGTAAAGATAGTTCGTAACAATTTCAGATTTAGATAAGTTGCGGTCCCAGTTAGGGTACATTATGGAGCGTCTCTTTTAACAAGATAGTCAATTTAGTTTCACATTTTAAACATTAAGGATTTTTTCCACTTTAATATTGTTTATTTTATTAATTCTGTAAATATTTGTGTTTATTTATTATGACTCCTCCTGGCACCCACGTACGAATATATATATATATATATATATATATATATATATATATATATATATATATATATATATATAATATTTCTAATAAATAAGCGAACGCTACATATGTTACAAACATGGTGTTAGGATCAGTTATACTTGATAAAATTGTAATATTATCCTAAAATTTTATTATTTATAGAATTTATATTTTTAATAAACTCCTTTATTTGAAAAGTATGAAAATAAACTTATTTAATCATGCTACTTGTATTCCCTCGTAACCTAGCATAAGAGTTTTGCAGGCAGCTGCCTAGTCTACCGAACTACGAATCCGTAAGTGGTTTGTAATAAAAAAAAAAGCCATCTAATAAAAATTTAAGAATTTATGAGGAATACAAAATTAATATATTTACAATTGTACTATAGTCAATATAAGATTAATTAAAAAGTGTGTATCATCATTCTGTGAGAGTTTTGTAAATGGTGAGTAATAATTCACACACAAAAAAACTGTTAATGAGTTTCCAGTGAAATAACTTTTTCAAGGCGCCTTAGTGAGTGCCTCATAAAAAGCGTTCTAAAATTCTTTTATTCCATCCATCAGACGCTGCACAGCGGGTGCTTTTGTGTGAAAATATCCGACTGAATGAAGATGAATGACTACTGAAAAGTAACGCCTAGCTCAGAGAGGCCTAAATGCTCCGGGCATGGTACTTATGGGGGAGAAGGGATGCTGAGCCTCAAATTTGGTTGATGGTAGCTGTAAAAGGTTACAGAAAGTAGTGTGGAGATGATGAAGGTTAATGGTTGATTTTAGCGGATTGTCTTGTGCTGATCGACTGTGACTGTCGCATAATTGGAATAAGTTATGTTGTTGATTATATTGAGGAAGGAGTTTCGCTAGGGAAAATTTAAGCAATTGTAAAGGGTAAATTTCAGCTTCTAATTGTAAATTTCAGCTTCTGATGTTTTTTTAAGCGAATAGTACTAAAAAAACCAATTGAGATATCGATATTTCTTTATTCGTTCATATCATATTTTGAATTTGTAAGATTCCACAGCTGTACTGTATTTTTTACTTAGTTATTTAACAATTTTCGATACATACTAGACTTGTAAATCAAGTTTTCACATTCGTAAGATTGTCGACTAGAGAGTTGCTTGATAAATACTAAAATTTCATGTCAGAATTATTATTTAAATCTTTGTAAACATTCTTTATTTACAGATTTAGGAATATTATACTTTATAGATTTATGGATGCGATTCTTCAATTTAAATATATTTTATATTCTTTATTTTTATAAGAATAGGAATTTTAATTTAGGATTTTTGCATTTTTCTCGCATACAATACGAAAGTTTAAACTTTTTAAAATAATGGGAAAAAATATCAATGCTTTTGTGTAGTTTGTGAATTTGTGAGTAGCTGAATTGTGCATGGAGTCAACTCTTTGGCGCATAGTTTTTATAATTGTTGAGATCAAGATTCATAAAATATCTTTTATTTGTTATAATATACATTCATTTTATAAATACAATATTTTCTTGCAACAGAATGCTGCAAATGTCATGATAAACAATTTAAAATAAGTTAATCAGTATATTATAATTGCTGCAGACCATTCTACGGATTATACCATGCTATAGGAGGCATTTGATAATTCTTTATGTTGTACTTTTGTCCGTATATTTTTTTAAATCTTAATATTTTTTTTAACATTTGAAACAGAGGAGTGAAATTTTTTCATGAATATTGTGAAATGCATGTTTTATGGGAATATATAGGGAATTAACTCTAAGATTCCAGAAATTATTTTATGTGTGCCTCAAATATAAAAAATGACGACAATTTAAATATTTACAGCAGAAAGAAACTTATACCCGGTTTTATATAATATTTTATAAGGTACGTGTAAAAGAAGCTTTGTGGGAAAATATGCTTATTTAAAAAAGCCTAAAGAGTATAAAAAAAGTTTTTAAATTTAAATTTTTAGAAGCAATTAACGATGAATCTCAAATTTATATTATATTAGCTTACATAAAAGGAAATTAAAATTTAATTTTAAATACTAAGAATAAAAAATTCAGTGGTATCATATCACCTTAATAGTATAATGTATAGTAATTCTGTACAAGATTAAGAATGTGAACTCATGGCTGTAATATCGTCTTGGTTCGCTGACACAATAAGTCAGATATCTATGGTAAAAGAATCTTTTTTAAGAATTATTATACAGCGTCTTAACTTTGGCATAAATACTTATAATAAGACTTGAACTTTCACTCGTTGGTACAATTCACAAATTTACAAGAAAAAGGTCTACATTTTTTTTTTTTTTTGTGCTTTATTTCCATTCTAATTAGAATGTTACAGAAGATCAAAAAGGACCACTAGACTTACTGTTTGGAAGAATGTATGTTTTATCCTCGTTTTGCACATGCTATACTCTCATTATTTTCCGAGTAAAATTCCACTAGCAGCTCAATTTTGTTCCTCTTTCTCGTTTTCTCGTTTAGATTAAACTGGCCTCATATCCCTGCTTCTAAGAGCGTTAATTATTTTATTTAACCCTTTATTATCTTTTCCACTTGGAGTTTGTTCTCTTTAAAAATAGGAAGCAAACCTTTTACTACTTGTAGAGGGGGGCATGTTTATCTTATAAACAGTACATTGATTTTTTTCCAACAGATTTCTGTGGTTTCATCTAGGAGACGGGAGGTTTGTGGTTTCAGGACTTGGTTCTACGGAAAATCCAGTAAATCCACACTTAATATTACCAAAATATCTTTTTGCAACTGAGATACGGAAGTTTTGAAGAGAATGACGCGTCTTCGTCAACAGACCATGGCTCAAAATTATATGCTCCATTCCTAAATAGACCATGTGTAGCTTTCAAATGGATCATTAATTCAAATTAACCAAAATCAATAAATTTTTCCTGGGTCTATATATTATTTCATCTAAGTGGTAAACAGTATTTTGTAAGTAAAGAAGTAAAAGAAGTAAAGTAAAGTAAGTAAAGACAGTAAAAGAAGCACTTTTTCTACAACTGTGAAATCAAGTTTCTGCTTTATCATTAAATTCACTGGTTAATCGTTAATCACTGAGTAATTTTTAACAGATGGAGATTATCAATAACTAAATTTCATACTTCTAGCTCAAAGCGTTTTTAAATTATTATATTTACAGAAGCAAATGAGTATAATTCCACAAGTGTGTTTTTCGGATTTGTGAAGTGAGAAACGTGAAGAGTCGTCAAAATATCAAGGTTGAACTTTTGACAATGGCAATGCTTTCTCGTTGTTATACTTCGTACATAATATAGCAAAAAAAACAAACAAAAAAACCCCATTTTTTTGAAAGCCTATCACAAAGCCTATTATTTATTTCATCTAGTCAAATGAAAGTTTTCAATACCTTTTCTTGTTATATAATTATTAAAACGAAATCCAAACAGACTTCTGACAGATACCAAAGCATTTTATTCATTGTAGATTGAGGAAAAAAAACCAGTCTTTCCTGCCTTAATTCTCTATATGCCCAACCCCCAAGTGACTGAATGGTTCATTGAGCAGCATTTACCTCCCCCCCACACATACACTTTTTCCCCCTTTTGCAGTTGATGAAAGCAGATTCCTGGTATTTTTTCGAATCTGTTCCCTTAATCGCCGAGTTCCTATCTTTTTCTCGGTTGTCCAAAAGCACGGGATATCTGGCAGGAAGTAAAAATGCTCCAGTATATTGATCGCTGCGTTACATAATCCAGGTGGACGACTGTATATATATTTCCAGTAGCTTTATTTTGATTTATGTCGGCGTTTTTTTTATCCCGAGCCTTCCGCTGCCTTTTCTGTGATGTGTTTTCTTTCAATCTCGCCTCTGAGCACGACAAGACACATCGAAGTAAGGAAGAGAAAAAAAATATTTATTTTACCTGGAACCGTATTTCATGCAAGTTTTGGCTGCGCTGCCTGTAGCTGGCAGGTTGTTAGGGAGGAAAGATATGCTGCTTTCTTAAAGTTTATTGTGGTGTTGCATTTATGCTTAAATTTCAGAAGATGTTTTTGAGTAAAAACAAAATCTACTTATTGCCTTCGCGGATACTTAAGCGATATTTTATTTTACTGTGAATTTTATCAATAAAGCTATTTTACTGATAAAATCAACTGCCTGCCTTCTTATTCACCCTTATATATATTGTTACGAAATTTCCGGGTTCGTTTGGATAGTGGGGGTTATATGGTGTGGAGAACGCTCAATCACCAGGCGGCAGTAGAAAATAAAACAACGACGTTTATTTACACGGAAACACACAGGACAGCACAAGGACGAAAGCTATATACAGCACAGAAGACGATTATCTCCAGCCGAGACGTGCAGCAACAACAGAATACACAGCAGCATATAACAAGACAGACAGACAGTAGCGTACAGCTTAGTTCGGCACTAGCTTCACTCTGTCGCTGCTCCGCTTATCTCTGGAAGGCCAGTTTTTTTACTGTCGATTCCGACTACTCTTCGACTCCACTGGTCCACGACTCAGTTTACGACCGGTTCACCAGTACTCGGCAGCGACAGGACTGCTTCCTTTTATAGACATCAGGAGGCGGGGCTAAAAGCCTCTCAACCGATCAGGAACGTTCGAGGCGTATCTCCGTTCCTACTGGACGGATCAGGAAAATTCTCGATGTTTCGGGTATAATCTATTTTGGCGCCAAAGTCGCCAAATTCTTCGCCAAGTTGCCAAATGGTCGCCAAGTTTGTCGCCAAGCTCTGGGACCTCCCATGGAACCAGCTACGCTGGAAAGCCGCATCACCGATTCGTAACAATATATATATATATATATATATATATATATACAAAAGTATTAGAATCAAGTTAATAGAAAAAACAAAAATCAAATAAAAATTAAACCAAAAAATTATTAAAAAAATATTAAAAAAAAGAATCCGGCCTGAAGACTTTTTCAAGGGTCACCCTCAGGCAGGGATTCAAATAAAGGGATTTTTTCTGTGAGGACATACAGACTTTGTCTAATAATGATTCCTCGTGACCCGAAACTGATTTTGACAGATCTAAAGAACGTGGGATTTATTTTAGTAAAACATTAAAAAATGAAATAAAAAATTTAAAAGAAAAATTTGTTATTACAGTAATAGATAAATCAGCAAATAATTTCTGTTTAATTTGTAAATATTATTATAAAGAACTTTTAATTAATGAATATATATTCTAATGCAACTTATATGTTAAAGAACACCGGGAAAAAGGAATTAGATAAAAGAATGCTAGCTTTCGCAAAAAAAACCAAAACTAAGACTTGCTCTCTTAACTATCCTTATTTATTCCCAACAGTTCAATTTCATAAAAATCCATTAAAATTCAGATTCGTAACCTGTAGCACTGGTAGTTATAATTACTATACGGGTAAACATTTCTTTAAATACTTAAAAATTATCCTGGACAAAATAAAAAATGAAGACAACTTTATTATTTCTAGTAACAAAGAAGTATTGGATTTTCTTAAAGATAACAACATTAATAAACTTAATACTTTTGATTTCGAAAATTTATACACTAATCTACCTCATGAAAAATTAATAAAGGTCTGCACTTTTATATATGATGAATATTTAAATGAAAATATCATTCCTAAAAATAACTGGCTTGAGTTATGTAATTTTAATATTACTGAAAATTACGTGTTTAATGGTATTAATTTTTATAAACAAGTCAAGGGCATTCCAATGGGGACAGCTTTCTCAAGTGCTTTAGCTAATATTTTCCTGCATTACTATGAGAAAAAAATAATTAAATATAATTTAATAAACGGGTGGAGATATATTGATGACCTACTTTTGATTAACTTCGACAATACTAATATTATTACTAATTGCTATCCAAAAGATTTAATTCTAAAAGATACAAATAAAAATCAACTTGAGGCTACCTTTCTGGATTTAAAAATCGAAATTGCTAATGATAAAACAATAGTTGGTATATACGATAAAAGGGATGATTTCAACTTTAAAATAACAAAACTATGTAACTACCATTCCAATCTAAACTCTAAAATTTTCAAAAATCTAATTTTCTCACAAGTTAACAGGATCAAAAGGGTTTGCAATAATAAAAATTCTTATATTGAAGCATCAAATATCCTCCTTAAAAATTTAATTAAAAATGATTTTCCTAGAAATTACTGTAATGTCAATTTTTTAATTAAACAAGGTATGGTTTGGGATTAATCCTTTGGCTTAAATAAAAATAGAACTTTACTTGCATATTGGATCACTCAATAGATGGCGCTGGGTGCCTACCTCTGTTTACATAATTTACCGTTAACTTTTTAAAAACAGGAAATCACAATCGATTGTTTAAAGCTTCCTTGACTGTTGGATGGTATGTACTGGCTTTTTCGTTTTTAATTTTAATTTTAATGCTGTTTTTGTTTTTTTGTTATTGTTTTTATTGTATTTTTACTTTGTTGTGGTTCTTTTTTTCTAATTTGTTATTTTGTATTTCCTTTCTGTTAAAATGGTATATCTCTTGAGCATAATTTCAGGGGATTTTCAGGTCACGAGGAATCATTATTAGACAAAGTCTGTATGTCCTCACAGAAAAAATCCCTTTATTTGAATCCCTGCCTGAGGGTGACCCTTGAAAAAGTCTTCAGGCCGGATTCTTTTTTTTTTTTTAATATTTTTTTAATAATTTTTTTGGTTTAATTTTTATTTGATTTTTGTTTTTCCTATTAACTTGATTCTAATACTTTTGTATCAATTCATCTGTGTTTTAGAAGTAGCTGCAATTGCGCTCTCTAAATACTATGAAGTTCCTTTTTGGTTTTAGTTTAAATAGGTAATAAATTTTAGTTGCGATTGCGAAACTGTTTTGTTTCGTTTTCATTTTAGTTTCGTTTTCAAATTTTTCTTACTTTAGATTGGTTATATATATATATATTAAAATCCAATTTAAATTCTAATTAATTTCCAAAGTTTTTATCTTAATTTAAGACATATTAACTTAATTCTAATATGTTCTCTTATTTGCTGATCCAATTCCACCTTTTTTTCTTTAATTAATGCTTCAGAAGCTCTGTAAAAAGGCTTATTCAGCGGTTCTCACTCTCAGAGGAAAGGGATAAAAATCTGTGAAGCTAAACATTTTCTTTTTATTTTAAAGACTTATATTAATTACCTTTACCTCAACCTAAATTGACACGTTGTTGAAAGCAAGTTAAATCGCATTACTCTATTTTCAACAGTAGCTGATAGCATATCAGGAGGAGTTTTACGCACATGGCGATGTATCGCATCTTTCTGTTCTTCTAAATTGTTAAGATTATCACCCTAAACAGTGCTTTTGAGATAACACACATTGAATATGCTTTGTAACATGTTTCGAAAACGATTAAACACATTTAAACCGGTGTTTTCATGTCCTATTTTGCTAAACAATATTGCATACAGCGCCATTTCACCCCTGGTGGTTGGTTTTTGAATTTGGGGGGGGGCGGAAAAGAAAATTTTTATGGCTTTCTTTAAATTATTACCAAGTTTGATCACATTTGGTCCAGTAGTTTTCCTTTTATGACCATTTCAAAGTCGGACTTTAATTATAACCATCCTGCATTTTTCCACTTAGAAATATTCAACGCTAAATAAATATCATGTAGCTTCATTCAAGTAAATAAAATCAATTAATATTTAGAGAATCGCAGAGGAACTTACGTAAAAGAATTGCGTGTACCTCCAGGCATATACATTTCTCATAAAATATCTCCAATTCGTAAAAATGCTATTCCTTATCCTTGCTTTACATTCCTTCCAGTATAGATATATAAAGGAATCGGCTTTTTCCTATTCGCGTGTAGACAGTTTTTGTAAAGGACGGGAAAAGGAATATTTCGCATTTTCAATTCGTTCAAAGAAGCAAATAGAATCCATTCACTGGATATTTATTCGTCTTTTTTTTTGAGGACGGGAAATATATTTGAATCCATTTAAAAAAACATTTCCATCTTACCCATTTGATATTTTACTAACATTTTCGATATTTCTCGCTTATTTAGTTAACCAGATGTTTTTTAAGGCACAAGCGTATTTCGAAAAAAAAAAAAAGTGTAAAAGCGCATATTTTTCTGTTATATCAAAAATGGATACTTTTTTTTGTAAAAAAAAAATGCATAGTATGTTCTTTTATTTGATGGAATTTCTTTATGTTGAACAAAAAGACCTGTGATAAGCTTCTTAAAGTATGCTAATATTTCTTTTTTTAACTGGTGCAATAAATATTACATATTTTATTTATTTATTTGAACATTAGAAAAGAGTGTTTAAACTTGACATCTGACTTTTCTACTTCAAAAAAAAAAAAAAAGGCACAATATTTTTTTAAATAGGATTTACCTTTCAAAAGGCGTTAAATAGATTTTAAATGTATATTTCGATGATTTCAAAGAAATCCTGTCACATTTAAAGAAACATGTTTTAATGTAATCTCCATGTTTATAGATAGATATATTCTGTAGATTTTCTTTTTTTTTTCTTTTTATTTTCAATAAATATTTTTATTGAAATAAGCGGCTAAAAGATTCTTTTCACTCGGCTTTTGTTTTATTAATGCTGGTTTGACCATAAAAGAAGAATTTCAAAATGTTGATAGTATAAAAGCCACTAAGTTACTAGATCTATCTAAACAATTAATCAGGCTTAATTATGATCAGACTTAATTATGTTTTTTTATATATATTTTACATGTTTTGTAATGTTTGAGATTTTCTATTCAATAACCCATTTATATCAAGTTTTGGAGTAGTTTTACCTAATGTAACTATAGAAATCTGAAACAAGTATAGAAAAGTTGTATGTTGTTAAGAAAAGTCCGCTATCACCACCAATTCTTGATATTTTTTTTTCTAAATCTCAATCAGTTTGTTAGCTGGTGCCTATTATTCTCTTAAACCGCTTGACTGTTTTGCCCATATGACGTACGTGCTTCTGTTTATCGAATTTTGATAGTTGTAAGCAAAAATTAAACCACTCATAACGATTATAATTGAATATTATAATTTCTTCGAATACTTATCTAAGTCAAGTATTCAATGGATTTCCATTTGACTCAAAATAAGAAAATATTCCTCATATATACCACACATACAACCCTAATTTATGTGGCTCTGAAATCGTCTTTGGTATTTACTAGCCGCTTTTGACATCAATCTGACACTCTCTGGGAATTTTGATTGTATTTCATTTCAATTAAATCTTTTAGGCATAACTTCACAATTCCAAATTATTTTAAACTCCAAATTAATGTAGACATGAAAGTCGTTTTAATAGCCTTACTTAAATTCATACATACATTGGAGAGAACATATCTAAAGGAAACGAGTCCCCTGACATCGTAGCGTTTTCAAAATCGTAAAAATCATTTATCTCCTAATTGTAGCAGCAAGTCAATGACACTTTTTTTTATTCATTATATAAACAATACAGATATTAACACACTGACTGCCTCGCTGAAATTCTTACAATGTGATTGATATGGGCCCGCCGGTCGCCGTTGACTCCCGTAGCAGTCAAGGTGTTGAATAAAATACTTCTCTTTTTACTTTCAAGAATGAAAAAAAAATCACATTATTATTTAACGAAACATTGTAAACGGCATACATTTTAATGCAACAATATTTTTTTTTGTGAAAATTTGTCTCAAACATTTTTAAAAGATTACCAGAATTTGGAAAAAAAACTGTATGCTTATTAAATTGCTATTATTAAAATGACAGTTCTTTAAATGTGAAAGGATATAAAAATCAGTTTTGTGCAATAGTATTTTCAGAAGTTATCAGTGAAATCAAAATTTCGATTAGTATTTAATTAAAACTTTAAATGAAATTTTTTAAAAATTACTCCGAAGTGCCTATTTCTACTTTCTAAAATATATATGTGCTCAGGTTCGGTAGTTATAGGAAAATCGGCTTGGCCTGGAAAGAGCCAAAGCACACGCACGCACATATTCATTTTTGTTAGTGGTAGAGATTGTTAAATGGTAACAGTCAAATCTAAATACACCCTTCAGAAAGCTTCATTGAACATTTTCACACTTAATTCAACACTTCACTTATGTAATTAATGGAATTGTTAAATGTTTTTAGAAATGCTCTGAAGAAAGTACGCCGTGTCACCGAAACCTCCATTTAGTCAGAAGTAAGAAGATGTAAAAACAATCAGGATGTTAGAAATATGCCCCATGTAGAAGGCTAAACGATCAAGAACATGTGTTCTTGATATGGCGACGGTTACGCCTATATAGGCTTAGCCATTGTCATATAAGTAATCGCTATGCTTTGCTTATGAAAAGTGAAATGCATATCGTTCTAAATTATAATCTTGCAAAAACGAATTTTAAAAGTTTTATATTTTAAATTATATCAATTTTAGTTCAGTCAATTATATCAATTTTAGTTCATTTTTTTCTTTTTAATACATTTATTAAATTTTGTTTGATACTCAACTTGCAACTCAGCTTGTTTTAAACATTTTGATGAAATTAAAATTGTTCCATTCAAACATTTATTCAAATTCTTAAGAATTTTGATAATAATAACAGAATTGGCTAATATCAATTTTAAACATATATTTTTATCATAATCATAGATTTCATCATTTCATTTAATATTTTTATCACATCAAGGGAAAAGTGAAAGAGAACCCACTTACTTCAGACCTTTTTATAATTTCATTCAATTATTATTTTTTTTAAATCCTTCATTTTTGCTTAACAATTATTCTTTAACAACTTATTTATATATTCTCTGTCTTATATAGTTTTCATAAAATTGTTGAATGATACTACAAGCCGAATTTCAAATTATCAAGTGTCTGACTCATTTTGACGTCTATTGCAGAATTTTCTTCAATTTAGTTGCCCCCCTTGAAATCAATGTTTCTTTACTTAGTCTTAGTTACAAACTCATAAGTTTTCAAAAGTTTGCAAAAAAAAAAAAAAAAAAAAAAAGTCACGGTGAAATGTTCAACTATATAACACCATTCTTCAACTATATATGTGGCGTAATATGGCTAAGTATTGCTTTAACCCTAAGTGCATCGTGTAGCCATTTGGCTACACGTTTTTATTTCCATTTTTAGTTTTACATGATTGTTCCAAAGGGCAACAAAGAATGTTTGTAAATCCTTTTATAAACTCTTTTTGGTAAACATTTGTAGAAAAGACCGATATATGACAATACCGGAACTAGAATTAGATTTAAACTTGAAGCTTGGAGGAACACCAAGATATCTATTGTATCAATAGTTTCCAATTAAAACTATTGTAAATTGTTTGCATTGTAAAAAATATATTTTGTTAATAAAAAAGGACCTTTGTTTTAGTTGCAGAATTTTTATAATGCGATTTAAGTCACCGGGATTATTATTATTTCATAATAGGCCATTTGGCGCCTTTTTAATTTTTAATTTAAATTTTTTGAATTGATTAAGCAATTATTTAATAATTTTCCTAAATTGCACGCAATTACTCAAAACACGTTTTTTTTTTTTTTTTTTTTTTTTGTAAAAAAAATATGTATTCTTAAAAAAAATAAAATTCAAATAACTTGGTTTAAAAAAACAATCCAAAATTCAGTCCAGTTTGTGTCTGACTGTCTTAACTCTTTCAAAACCAGTTTTTTTCTTTTCCCAAATTAACCCTTTCTAGGGCCGTGGGAAGTATGCTTCCCACCAATCAATCTTTGTATCATCTTCTTTTATCAATCTTTGTATGAAACTATGGAAGTTGGCATAAGTTCTGACAAATTTTTTTAGTAAGTCAGAAACATAGGCGCTTCAGTTCTTCATCTCAGACAAAATGATGAGTCTTGATTTGTTACTTAATTATTAATTAATTAATCAAATTAAATTTATCTAATAAGCTAAATGAATCCCTTTTCTTATTCTAATTTCAAGCCTAAAAATATTTTAACATAATATGACTAGAAAAAATGGCCCTTTAAAGGGTTAAGATCACTTAGGACTCTAATGGGTCAAATAAAGTATAATTAGCTATATTATGCTAAAATAAAAAAATAAATAATAAAAAACCTAGGAAAATTTTTTTGAGGTGGATTATATGTGTTCCATATGGGTTTAAGTGACCATATAAAATACAGTGAAAAGTTGAGTCTCTAGTTTTTATAATATTTTTAAACAATTTTTTATTGCAAGAAAATTCTTACCAATTACAAATCCAATATTACACATGACATTTCTATGTATGATGCATTGCAAAACAGTTTTTGCAGAGCGCAACTTTACTCATATCACCTACAGTTTCCGATCTGGTTTCTTTAGTACTAAGATGCAGTTAAAAATTACACTAACATATGAATATAATCACAGAAAACCATTAGGATATGCACTTCAACAAATTCACCACTTACTTATCTCTATGGGTAATTAAAAACTATCAGTGGGACATATATATCCCGGTGGGGCCCAAAGGGTTAAAACGGAATAAAATAAAACAACTCTGTATTATTAAAATGAGAAATAATCCTGAATCGTCAAATACACATTCGATTCAATTCCCGAAAAATAAATAATTTTGAAAATTACATTCTTCGAATCTTTTAAATAACGTGAAAATTCTAATCTCGAAACCTTACTCTCAAGTTAAACAAAAATAATGAATATTTAAATTCCTAACTTCTGTCTCTTTTCCTTTACCAGACAAAGAAATAAACAAAATCTTTGAGTCTAACTGAATTCTACATTCGAAGCATCATTTTGCGTAAACGACAAATCGATCTTTTTTATTTTTCGATCGCGGAAGAAAAAATGAGATAAAAGGATACTATAGAAAAGATCGATCTTGTTTTTTTTTTTTTTTTGGTGGAATTGTTATGTAATGGTTATGGGAGTTAGTTCTCTGCTGTCTTTCGTGACCTCCGTTGCCATGGTGACAACCATTTGTATGCAGCTGTTAACGCTATTGTTGTCATTTGATCTGATATTCTGTATGTTCTGTTCTTTGGCGTTTTGCACGAGTAGCGACATTCTTTCGTACATTTTTCGAAACATAATTCGGAGATCCGGTTTCGATCTGTTTGGAGAAAAGTGGGAAAAAATAATTCAAAAGGGGTATCGTTTATTTGAGGCAGAAAAAAACTGTCGTGTGTGAAATTGTATTTTTTTAGAGTGTGTCCCTTAAAATTATTTGAAATATACTGGGTAGCACTTTCTGGGGGAAGAATTTTTCTATCTTGCACTCACGTTCTAATGTTGTGTCTATTAAAGATGTTTTTTAATAGTCCTAATCCTACCATAGTTATCTGAATTATTATTTTATTAACTATTTAAAGAGTATGTAAGTCAAACCATAATTCTATATTGGTGCATTTCAGAAAATATTAGGGACCGCGGTGGCCTAGTGGTAAGGTCTCGGCTTCGGAATCGGAGGGTTTCTGGTTCGAGACCCGATTCCACTGAAGAGCTGTCGTGTAAGATGGTCTTGTACACGTTAAATTTATCGGGGCTAAACGTCCTCCCGCTGGTATGGTGTGGAAGTTGGAGAGGAGTGCCAGTTCAGGTGTCGTCCTCGTCATCTGATTGCAGCTCTAAATTACGCGGTCCGTCCGAAAATAGCCCTAGTGTTTCTTTAAAACGGGACGTTAATATAACTCAAATATAAAAAGAAATCTAAATTGTCAAGAATATTCGATGAGTAAATTAAGAAATTAACTTCTAATGTGATAACAGATTATTTTAGTAACAAATAATAATGTTATTTAATAATTTGCGTACTTTCTATTGTCAATAAACTACAATGTATTGATTATTGTATGTATAACTGCATAGTATATCTTAATGCAAATAAAACACCTATATTTTATTAATAAATTACTTTTTATTTCTTTAGCTTAAAAAATTTATTTTGTGTTGATTATAGCATTTGTAATTACCATTTTTCCAAACATGTTTAGTTCTTTTTTTAAAAAAAATAAGCTTAAATAAATAATAAGCTTTCGTCTTATTGCTTTAATATTGCTATAAAAGTTACGTAAGTACCTTTTGCTTTGCGATTATTTTTCAAATTGCATCATTTGCTTTAAGGACATAGTGAGATATTAATGACACTGAATTAATTAAATAAATAATCAAAATAATCGAGGATTTGTTTAAGAAATGAAATTCAGGTCTTGCGGTGATTTCTTTAGAATTAGAATCTGACCATTGGGGCTTAATAATCAAGGGTACAAAGTATACAAAAAAAGAAAGCATTATAACCATCAAAAAATTCGATAGCATGATTTAGAGGAGTCTCCGCATTTCAAATTTCTCTAAGTCGGAAAACACGTTTTTTAAATTATGTCTATCTGTCAGTCTATGAACAAGAAACTTCAAGAAAGCTTTGAGCTCTTATGGCCTTTACTTTGAATTTCTTCTTGTTTTCTATTAAATTTTTAGCGATATCCATATAGGGGAAGTATGTCTATCCGATTGTCTGAATATAAGCTAATACGATAGCTATAAAATGAAGAGAGCTAAATGAATACAATTTATCACATAGACTTAACGTCAAAAATGTAGGTATGTATCGAATTTGGAACAAAATCCATCAGATGAGTTATACAACAGACGCAAGAAGTTCAACTATGACAGCTTGTTCCGATGTTTGGTTTCATTCCTACCGAAAATTCATCTCAAAGATGTGAGTATGAAAAAATAAGGTAAACCTTAAAAACTTCAGTAGAAATAATTGGAAAAAATTTGTTGTACAGATAATCAAAAATTATGTACAATTCACTAAGATTAAATTTCAGTTTTAGTAATATATTTGCCAATTGGTTGATGTATTATCTTTCCACATATTTCAGATTTTGTCTCTACCGCTAAAAATGGATTCAAGACCCACAGTTTGGAAACCCCTGATCTAGATAATTCACGCTTTTGTTGGATAATGATCATCGACAACTAACACTGAATTCTAATTAGTTTGGTAAATCAAAGCACTTCCGGAAATGTAGTGCATTAGCCTTCGAGCGCGGAAGACAATTAGAACAGTATCAGTGCGCTTAACGTATTGTACAATGTAGCATTGTACATCAGCAGAGTTAGCTTATTATCATGCATTTTACTATAAAACTCAGTTCGGTTTTGGGAATTTTTTAAAATTTGAGCATAATAATAAATTATATTATAACAGTTTTCATATGGAAGATTTTCATATTAGCAGAAGTTTAATATTTTGTTCAATTATTTATAATATTATATTTATATCAATTATTAGAGTAAATCAGATAAAAAAAAGTTTATATTTATATCAATTATTAGAGTAAATCAGATAAAAAGTTTATATTTATATCAATTATTAGAGTAAATCAGATAAAAAGTTTATATTTATATCAATTATTAGAGTAAATCAGATAAAAAGTTTATATTTATATCAATTATTAGAGTAAATCAGATAAAAAAAAGTTTATATTTATATCAATTATTAGAGTAAATCAGATAAAAAAAAGTTTATCAATTATTAGAGTAAATCAGATAAAAAAAAGTTTATATTTATATCAGTTATTAGAGTAAATCAGATAAAAAAAAGTTTATATCAATTATTAGAGTAAATCAGATTAAAAAAATTATATTTATATCAATTATTAGAGTAAATCAGATAAAAAAAAAGTTTATATTTATATCAATTATTAGAGTAAATCAGATAAAAAAAAGTTTATATTTATATCAATTATTAGAGTAAATCAGATTTAAAAAAAGTTTATTTTTATATTAATTATTAGAGTAAATCAGATAACAAAGAGTTTATCTTATTTCACTGATTTCGCCGAGATCTTATACTTTTTTCTTAATTTTCAATCTTTTTACTTTAACTAATTTTATCTCTAATACCTGACTGTTATCGAATCTGCTTAGTTGAAAAACAGGCCACTGCCATGTGTTTTCAGCAAATACAAAAGCTGGCTACTTTTTCAAAATAGTCAGTAATTTTTATAAAACTTAGATGAAAATAAATAAAACACATCTTATAAAATTATTGAATAATTCTAAAAAATGTAACAATCGTTGGAAATGGATAAGCCTTTCAAAGATTGTACATTTTCTCAAATCACGAATTAAACTGCATGCACAAATCTTCATTTCCTTTTCAACTTTGCTTTCCGTCCGAATCTTTGATTTTATGTCAATCAAAGCCCCAATTTTCCACAAATAAAATCTTTCAAACGGAATTCCCCCAATTTTAGAACTATGAAAATTACATTGCATCTCACGATGTAGAAGTCGAAGCTGTTCAATGCTATTTGCGCATAATGAAAACCATTATTTTAGGGAATTGATAAGCAATTTTGTAATCAACGTGCTATGAGTCCTTATGTGGAAGTTTCCGACAGATTGGAACTGCGAAACCTCTCTCGCCTCACAAGTCTAATGTTCTTCACATCTTCATTTCTGCTTTTATTCATCCTCTCGGAAGACTTAATAGGTTATCGGCACAACCTGTATATTTTCAATTTTTTTAAGTTGTCCATTTTTTTTATTTGCATTTACATAGTTGTCAATTCGTTATATTTCTTTATTATACTAAGGAATTATTCCTGTTATATGTCAGGTAGATTCCTAAAGGAAGACTACCTGTTGCAATGGCTCTCGTGACAGGACTTCGGAAAAATTTCTGCAGCTCTTCGCCGATCATGGTCCCTAGAACCCATTTGCCCATGTTACCTTGTGAACAAGACAACTAGAGTAATTTTGTTTGGATTTTAAAAGGCTTGGAATATATTGTAAAATATTAAAAAAACTCGGTTGAGTTTGTAAATGGGCTATCTAACTCAAAGGGGATGGAGATGGTGGGGGGGATGAAATTTTCATTGCTTCCTTAATATTAAAGATAAAAGAAATAAATCCAATTAGACAAATTAGCGCCTCATTAAGACGAACAACTTCTGTATTTCAAGATTTTATATAACTACAACATCTTAGAAATTAGGGGCTAAAAAGTGATTTTCGAACCTCTAACTTTGACTGTTTCTAAGATCTGCAATTTATGCTGACAGTTCTGAAAAAAAAATGAAAATAGTAACTAAGATGAAAAGGAATCTACCGTTGCCTTCCAGCTTGTCAAGAGGAATTTTTTTAAATATTAAATTTGTATTTTCCTAAGGAATTTTAGGTTTTAATATCTTTTATTACTCGTTTTGAACCACCATTTTACTAGGAGATAAGAACCTGCGGTGCAGTTTAGCCAAAAATGACTTTTGTATGAGTAAACAACGGAGCAAACCAATCCTACCATACACTGATTATCCTCTATCAGAGTAATTTTATATCTTCCTCTTGTCTGGCCAGCCCGCAAAATTATTTTTCACTGAATCTGCCAAACCGCAAAATGTGACTTGAGGTTTGTGGTTTCAATTCATACTAAATAAACATCACACTCATCATGATCATATATAGTATAAATTTTGGGCAAATGGTGTTTCTATAAAAAAAAATTAAACAGAATTGGCGTTAAAAATAAAAATTATGCGACGAACTTATCACTTTTCGTGATTATTTTTGGGGATTATTTGTTGTTAAAAATATCATTGTGAAGCCATCGTTTCCATGATTTATTGTTTTGAAAATCTTCTGTTTCATTGAATTATAGAATGCCTTTTCTCCTTGCATTGAAAACCCCCTAAATCTTCTGGTCTAAATTTTTCATTGAAAATTTTAAGTTTTGGAAGAATTTTATTACATTTTGTTTAGAAGTTCTAAAATTATTTGTAATTTAAAGTCTAATTAAAACGGAGATTATTATTACATTTACTACATTAGTAAGTTAAAAAATACTTAATACATATGATTAAGGGATTTCTCCCAATATTTTAGTAATTTATATTAGAATAAAATGAAAATTTCGTACATGGTTCTGGATTATTTGTATCTTGAAATATTGTTTGTTTTGGGATTATTAAATTGTGAAATATCTTGTACAGTAAACAAAAATGTTTAGTAAAATTTGATTTTGCAATAAGTTGCCTATGCTACTGATGTTCTTGAATTCTTCTCTATAAAATAATTATTCTACTTATGAAAACTAATTTTGATATTTGAAGAACATTAAAAAAAATATGTCCATATCTTCTCTAAATTTTGCCATTGAAGTGTGTAGAAACAACCGATTACAAATATTGCTTTTCACATCCTTTTTTAATTAAGTTTTTTGGAAGCATCCTTTGATTACTTTTAAATTTCAAAACTTTAAAAGTTAAAATTTCATTTCATAAACGTGATTTTTTTTATTTGTTTGAAAGAGATTTTAACATCATAATGTCTATGAGCTGCATATCGTCTGTAAATTACGCCATGCTACATTCTATACATAATAAAACAAAACCCTTCAAAACGTTCTACGGGACAGACTGTTGGATTACAAAATGTGGCATGTAGTTTGTTTTTGTTTTTTGAGTCATAAATACTCATTAATAATTCATGAAATTTTAATTAGGTTTTTAAAAAGATATGATCACAATTTTAAACTTTTTCTCATTATTTCAAGTTTATTATTGTAAAAAAAATATATTATATTCCCTTAAAATTAAAAAAAAATCAACATTAATTTCCTTCCTTAAAATTTTCAATTTAATATATTTTTAAGAATATTTTTATCAATACTTTTCATTGTTTTAGTTAGTGAATTTATAATCACGAGAGTTTCGACAATATGAAATAAATATTTTGCATACATGATATTGGTACTTTATTTAAGAATATATTCTAAAAATAAATATAGACGAAAGATGCTAGGATATTTCAGACATAAGATTTGGACAATTTTTTTTGTTAGAAATCATTAAATCCATTTAATTCACGAAAATTAATTTAACCCTCTACATGCATAATTTTTAAAAAAAATCAATATTTAGATGCGATGTTTGCAAATACTTTCAAATATTTTTCAAACAAAGTGAACTGATACTATGTTACACGATAATAATATGACATAATTAAAATCTGTAATCGTAAAAATAAACACACTAAACTGCAGAAATGCAGGATGCAATAGAAAATGGACTGATTGCAACCCGCGGAAATCGCGGCATAAGCTGATGGAGGGTTAATAAATATACTATAAAATCCTTTATAAGAATCTTTATTATTAAATTCAATATTCTGACAGAACTTAGTAATAGCCATGCCAAAGTGGTAAAATCCGTTCTAGAATAATCCTCCCATGCAATGTTTATCTTTCCGTCCCAGATTTCAAATACATACTAACTCGGTGTCCCAGATTTATCCGTCAGTTCAAATCCCAGCTAGCCATTAGGAGGACGCGCAATAATAAAAATATATATCCTGAATTCGTCGTGGCAAATTGCAGCGTTTCATTTCGCATCAGTGCCTGCGTATCAGGCGATGATATGGGAGTAGCTTTGCAAATCGATCTGACCTTTAACACGTGAGCTCGATTTTGCACAACTTCTAATCAGTCGGCTCTGCTGGAGATAGAGCGGGAGATGTAGGAGTAATCCGTAGACGTTTCCAAGGTTACACCCCATTTCAGAGAAGTGTGGAAAATCTCTTCGGTCGAGCGGAAAATTATTTGGGAACTCGCTGTCGAAATATTTTCATGTCATAGAGTGGGGGAGGGGGGGGGGATTTGGGATGAGATTGGGGCAAAAGTTTCAATAAGCTAAATAGGTGGTCGTATTTTAATTCCTGGCTGATTTATTTGAAATGAATGGTCAGCCGAGTTTCGGTTATTTGGGGTTTAAATATTTTCTGTGTGCTAAGGGGGGGAATTTTAATGAGTGAAATCGGGTCGTTTATCCATTTGTTCAAGAGTTATTTTTGGTAAAAGAATTGATTTTATGTCTGAAGTTTCTAAAATTAGCTGAATCATTGATAATGGATGAAACAGATGGATATGACTAATATGATTGAAAATGATGAAAGCAAATAATCGTGCGAGATTTTATTTAAAGTTTGTCTGAGCTTCAAATTAGTTATCGTGTAGGTGACATTAAATTAAATTAAATATTGTATTAAAATCCATCTTTGTAAATTTATTGCCTTTGCTGCTTCAATTTTTAATTAGTCTTGTTGTTTTTATCAATTATTTTTATCTGTTTTTACCTATGTATGTAGTTGTTTCTACTTGCTTCTGTAAGCCTTGTGCTGTATTTTGTAGTGCACAAGAATTGCCTTATCACTAATAAAAAGAACTCCATCTTTAAACGAAATCCATGATTGAATAGTGAAAGTTTGTCTGAGCTTCAAATTAATTACCATGTTGATGACATTCAATTAAATATTGTTTAAAATCCATATTTAAATGAAATCCATAATTAAGTAGTGAACGTTTGTCTGGGCTTCAAATTAGTTACCGTGTTGGTGACAATCAATTAAATATTGTTAAAAATTCATCATAAAATGAATTCTATGACTGAGGAGTGACCATCATCATTAATGAAATAAATGTCAGCTATTTTAATCAACAAATGATGATGCAACAATTTTCTAAATGGCAAGTTTCATTTTATAATAGGCCATCATGAATCGCTCTGGGAACTTAATTGATAAGTAAAGAAAGAGAGAAGAGTAGAGAATAAGTAGAGAATAGTAGAAAGAATAAGTAGAGAAGACCACTCTAACTGTTCTTAAAATCTGTCATGAAATGTAATTGATTATTGAGTGTTTGTCAGTGTTTCTCATTACCAATAAATGGATAGACATAGACATTTTCATCTAGCAGTGATAATGGTCCACATTCAATCATAAATCCAACACCTATCCAGTTATTTTAAAACGTCATGATAGTGGGAAAACCATGATTCATCGTTAACCATCGAATAGAACTTTTTCTCTGCTAATAATCGACTTCCAACTATTACCAAAGAAATAAAATAAGGAGGTTTCTATTCTTTTTTTGTATTTCTTTTCAGAATATATTTGAATACATCTGAACATTTGTAGTTATAGTACATGCAACTTTTACATTTGCTTTATTTTACTATCTATGCTGCTTACAATTTCTACTGTTTTAATAATATCTGCATTAAACTGCAAAATTAAACTAATAATAAATAAAAATTTGTTCATTTTCAGGTAAATCAAGATTTGCTGTTGACTTGAAAGTGTATCCTTCAGTAGTTGTCGACGAACTTTAAACGGCCGTCTATCGAAAAATCTCATGATAGTCCATGATAGTAAAGTGATGTAGTGAGGAAAATACTTGCCTCTTGAAAAGTAAGTTGTTAGTATAGTTTTAACTCAAAAATATTTGTGCAGGAAACTTCTGATTTAACCCTTTCATTACTGACCCAGCCCAACTGGCCGTGTAAATTCTATCCTGGAAGACCAATTTCTGTTTCAAAACCAGGGTAGTGGGATGTAAAATGAGTTATCACTAAGGATGTTCTCACTTTATATTCTGAATACCTCGTCTGAAACAGAAATCTGTCCTCCAAGATAAAATTTCACGGCCGGTTGGGCCGGAACAGTATTGAAAGGGTTAACCGAACTAATTTGGGGGGGGGCTTATATTTCAAATTAAAATTTTTTATGGATGTTAAAATATGTAATAATTATAATAAGATTATATATTACATCTTCCTTGGAAAAGAGTCTCAGTCAATTGGTACTACAAATGGTTTAAAAAATAATACGATTAGAAAATCGAGACCTGATAATATCGAAGCCCTGACGTCCACATGTGACTGTCACTCATAACATCTATATAACTTGGCAGTAATCCTCACACTTTGGAGATGTATAATGAATTTCTATGTGTCTATTCAGTTTTAAGCATAATCGAGAACTACCTTCAACCTAAAATAATGCTTGAAAATTGTGAATTAGGTATCAAATAGATTTCGTTCCAATATCGTAAAGAGATTAGAAAACAATTAGCAGAGACAGATAGCAAGAACAGAAGTATTATTTTTACGTCTTTTCATCATATTCTGCTTTAAAAAAATGACAAATGTTTTTATTGCGTCCTCTGGTAAGTAATTCCAGGAATTTTATACCCCCCTCCCTTCCTTGCCCTCTGTCGCGACGCCACTACTTCGTGTATTTTGAAACGGAACTTTATTAAGTCTAATTATTCCGATTATACCTTCATTTATAAGAGTAGCTTCAAACTAGGACGTAAAAAAGAGGCGCTCAGAAGCCTATGTGATAGTCCATTTTTTTTAAAAATATTTTCGTAAATTTTATTGAAATCAATAATTTTTATAATTAGAATAAACTTTACTCTTTTCAATGCATATAAATAATAATTAGTATTTATTAATTCATTATTAATAAATTAAAAACATGAATTTTCTCAATTTTTGTTTTCTGGGCTTGATCGCATTGCCTTCTGATTCAAATAATTGTCTAATGAATATTACCAAAGGATTAATATTATTTTAGCATGTTCATTTTAATCTTTATGTCTCTACTAAATAAGGATATATGTGTGGGGGGGGATGTGTATTAATCGTTTGATTCTGAATTACCAAATTTAGCAGATATATATATTTTTGGAGTGTGAAAATATGTAGTTTAGTGAGATGATTTTGAAAATATAGTTAAATTACATTTGGGGATTGTTCCACAATAATTCCTAAAAATAGTGCATCGCAAAAACTATTTTTGCACCATTCTAAATTTTAATCATTTTTTAATTATATCAGTTTAGTCGTCGTTCGAATCTTTCCTGAATTCTGGCAGCATTTTAAGTATTTATTTTTTACGTCATTTTCTACTATAGATTTATTTCCTTTTTGAACAAAAATTCCCACCGTTTACTTTGCTCCGCCATAAGCAGAAGGATTCTGTTTAATATTGTGGGATTTGCATGAAGAAGAAGAAAGTGGAGTTAGAGCTCTGTGAAATTTAGAAGATAGATGAACTGCACAGTTTGCGCTTATAATAGCATTAAGATGGCTTGGAATTTGAATTGATTAGAAAAGTTCATAGACGCAATTAATATTGCGAATAGATATAAGATTATTAAAATAATAGAGCTTTAATATCTTTAACAATTTGATGTTTAAAATATTTTTCTTGCCGGAATGGAAAAATTCAATTACGAACGAGAATTTTAATTGAAAATAAATTCAACTAATACTCCCAGCGAATCAACTGATCGCCAAGGCGGTTAATATATTATAAAATAAGGCGAGAAACTACAAATATTTGTCCCATTAAAATACTTTTTATATGCATTTTTTGCCTGCCTAACAATGATATTATTACATCTTCCTGTTAATAAAAATAATCGTGTTTTTTACTTGGACATGATCTTGAAAGTAAACAATGTGAGATATAGGGACAAAAGTTGTCATCCCTTGGGTCCGGTTACAGTTAATAGATATTTGAGGGCTTGAATAAAGATGCTCATCTGATGCTTACGTGCGAGAGCTTGCGGTAAGAGAAAGGCAAATGAAATGCTCGGCTGTTTAATTTTAAATTTTTTCTAAAGCGCAACTCTGTAGACTGTATACTTCGAACACTTTAATAGAATGTGGTAAATGTCATTGTCTTCGTTACATTTGTTTCTCAAGTAGTTGTCAGAAAGATTGAATCTGTATAAGAGACCAGGAGTATGATCGTTTTACAAATAACACATTCTTGAACTCTGCTTCTAGTTCATCTAGTGATGGTGATGATCTGAAAAGTTCCCAATTAAATCATGATACAACTGTGTTTATTGCTTCTTTGTGTGCAGAAACAAAACAAAATGAACAACAAAAAAACCAGCTGCCTGCTTGTACTCAAAAGTAAACATGCATGGAGTATTTTTAAACAAAAATAAACATAACAGAAAAAATGAAACATATGCAGCTGCTCATTTAAGACAAGTCATACTTTTCGCTAAACTATGGACAATAGGCTTTAAGGATGAGAGTTTTCTTAAGCCAGAAAGCATATAAAGTTCCCGACTTGTCTTTCACCCGTGTAAAAAGAACCAATTAAAATGTAACTGAGATGCAAGGAGTCATCAATCTTCCTCAACACGCCATTTTCACTCAAATGTCTTTTAAGATCTTTTTTTTCTTTTTTCTTTCAGGACATGAGATCTTAAAGAAAAATCTTTTATATGATTAAATGAAGCGTTGACATTTTTAGGGAAACTCTGAACTTCAGAGCTTGCTTTATTTTCGCGATCAATGGGGTTTTGTAATTCTTGGATAATCTGTGTTTTTGAAACTGGTTTAGAGGCAGTTTTGAGTCAAAAGAGGAATTTCTTAATATATAAATTAGCAGTACCAGCACAGCGTTGCCCGTGACATAACATCCAAGAGGAAAAATTAACTTTTAACTTAAGTCTAGCCACCACCCGATAGGATTTGGGCATGTCACGCAACATCAAAAAAACATAAAAATATATTTAGAAATCATCAAAAATAACTACAAAACATTTTTTATAGCACATATTTAGAAATATTTAGATCGTTAAAAAGGTTCAAATATGATAGGTTCATATACAAAACAATTCACTAAAATATACAATAAAAAAGCTGTTTTAAAATTTAAAAATATACAAATAAGTCCTTGTACCCACTGTTCCACATTTGATATAGTTTTTTGGGCATAATGAGCTTTGAATCGCTGTTTAAAATCGGACGTAAAAAAAAATGTATCGCATATGCATACCATAGCTCTTGCTATTTGCGCATGCGCAGTTTGAAGTTTTCGCACATGCGCAATAAGTTATTTTACAGATTTGAAAGCACAGATACTGCTGTTTTACACATGCGCGAATCGTAGTAGGAAAATATTTTAAATTGCAATTATAAAACTCCTTTTTTGAATTATATGACTTCGATATACTGAACCTTCCCTAATAAATGCCCTACAAAATGATACAAATATCTTCAATATCAGTTAAGTATTTCTCGAGTTTTTCAAACATACAGACACTTTCAGGAGACTTCATTTCATTCTATGTATGGATTTCACTTCGTTTGGATCATTGTTGAAAAAGAGTTAGTTATTTTTCATTGTCTATATTTAATGAAAATACAGCAATGAACTGTGTTTTCATAATTATAGTTATTAAATAATCTAATTTTATTTATATTTTGAGCTCTCAAAACTGGAGAAAAAATTTCTATGGAAATTTCTTAAATAGAAATTGTATGCTTTTAAACTTAGCCCTAAGAATTTAGAAATTTATAAGTAAGAATTTTTATAAGTAGGGGAATGTTGCTCTCTCCCCTTTGATTGTTCTAGAACATTCGATGCTCTATCATGGAAGCTATAAAAAGCGGAATGGAATCAATTCAATTAGTAGCAATTAGAAGTAGCTGCGTTGAGGTCAAGTGAGTGGTTGAGTCTTTGGAGTGTTGATCTTTAGAGGGTTCAATTTGCTGGCTTCATGTTATTGCGATTGTTCAATGACAGTTTGCTGCTTGTGTGCTATAGATTCCTACTTGCGTTGTTTAGTGTACACTTCATCTGTGTTATAGATTTCCCTGTAGAATAAAGCGCCGTTAACTATTACGAGCCTTTTTTAGACTTTTTAACATTGGCCCATGAGGTGGATTTTCCGCAATATGCATATAATGTAGCTGTATATATGCAAGGTATAGATAATGTACAGATAACGAATACCATAAATCCATTTACAAAGCGTTGATAATTGCTGGGTGTTACAGCGAAGTATTCATAATACCCTGTCAAATAGTATAAATTTCATTTTTCACGCTGAAAACTGCAGGATTTACAACTAGGCAAATAATGTGGAACCCAGCTTAAGCGAAACCATGGGCAGGTTAGTTAAAGAGATATTGATAGTCTAGTTGTGAAATGAGTAAATTTGTAAACATTGCAAAGCCTATGATTTATAAAATATCAGGTAATAATTTGAATACTGTTAAATATATTTGACGAAGTTCCTGTTTTATTACGTTTCTTACGTTATTAAAGTATTTATTAAGGTTGACTGTTTGCTTCAATAACATTGTGCACAGGTTTGTTTACCAATAAATAAAAGTCAAATAAATAAATAAAAACAAATATAATTTTATAAAGAGGTTTAAAAAAGGCCTGGAAATATTGACACGTTGAAGTGTGAATCCAATTTGACTGGTTTATAGCAGGAACCTATAACCACAAAGTGCTTAAATCCTTCACTGATATTGTGGATAATCCTCAACAATATTTTACTAGAAGGAATTGTAAAGTCAATATTTATGGATGGTTAAAATGCAGAATCGAGGGGGGGGGGGTAGGCGTAAAGTTGCTAAAGAATGACTCAAGTTGATGCAAACCTTAGTTACTGTGTTAGGTAGTTACTGTCATCAAACATCAATTTTAAGAAATATCAAGCAAAGCAAACATAACTAGATTAATTTTAATATGAAAATCCCTGCTGATAAGTCTTTAAAATCGCCGAGAGATTAATTACCGGATAAACTCTCCTCAAACTTGCCAACGTAGCAAACCCCGTCGACAGGCTAAAAAATTACCATCTCGCATATTTCCTACCTTCCCTTCAAATTGAAGCGGAACACATCTTATAAGTGGCCTTAAATCTCCTCCAACACAAACACATGAGAATACCTTCAGCCTATCAACAAGCCGTTAATAATTGCTGAAGCACTTAGGTCCTCACGGAGTTTCAAGTTCACTTTTCACAGTGGAGGGAGAAAAATAACTTCATCCCCCCTTCGCAAGTGCCTTCGTTGATTGGGAGCAGCCCCTCGTTAATTTTTAAAAGACATGCATCGCGTGCGCCACCCTTCTGAAAGTTCCTTCCCAACTAATAATGCCTTCTACTCTCTAGACCTTTTAATGAGAAATTCTTTTTCGATGTTTTACTTTCTAGATGTCAAGGTGTGTTTTTTCACACTTCTTCTCAGGAGACGGGTACACACAGAGACTGTTGGTGTCATTTCCAGGCTTTTATTTTGGTGGAATGAAATCGAAAAGTATTTTGTTGCTGTTACAGTAGTTTTCGAAGATTAGTGTTAAGTTTGAAAATATTGTTGATACAACAAATGCAAATTATCGGAAGTGAAAAATAACATTTTGCAGTAAAGATTTATCCGGAATTGATGCATGCGATGGCTGTGTCTTAAACCTGAATTCCATTTTCAAACTAAAGAAATAGCAATTATGATATATGCAAAATGGATTGTTTGTTATTTTTGTTGTTTGGCTGAGTATCGAATAAATATGTTGCACCCAATACTTAGCATTTGTATTGACAAAATCTTCAGTGCTGTTTAATTGATTGCCCTTAATGCTGTAATGTTACTTAGTCTTTAATGCTTCGTTGATAATTATGTGGGATAAGAATAACTCATATTGAAATAACTGGATATATATTTTCCTCTTTATTAAATATTAGTGTGGAAATTCTCTTGGCATCTATGCATTTAAAATAATTTAGAAAATGAAAACATCAATTGTCCGCATGAATCACTAGTTCCGATTTCGACAATTTTTATTTCATGTGCCAGCTCAGGGCTCCTATATATGTCATTTAGGGTTACTAATCCCCAATTATCCGTACCATCAAAAGAAATCACAAAAATGTTACCTCACCTTCAAAGGGGGAAACCACGACAGAACCCCCAGACTCAACCACCTTACGGATTTGGTCATTTTTTTTTTTTTTTTTCATCTAAATTCAAAAATCAAGATCCCTAAGCGCCTTATCAATGATTCTGCCCTCCAGAACCACCTTCCACTTTTGGAAAATGAAACTTTGGTAGGACTGCCAGCTTCAACAGAACGGTTTCGCCATTTTGTAACCATAAATAATAATAAAAAAAAAAAATCTGTAATATTTATGTAGTTTATCAAATTTGGCTGATATGGCTAAATTAATGCTATTAATTTAATGGGCGGACAGCTGGTCACTGAAAGCGTCTAGTTAAGTTTTAATTCGTTAATTTCAGAAACAAAGATAAAAAAAAAATAATAACATGAAAAACGTAGAAATATTCAGTTTGTTACAATTTTTAAAAAATATGTTTGTAACACTATTTTTGGAAATTTATCTATTGTACTTTTCACATAAATGGTATTTTATGTCTGGAATTAATTAATTTATTTGTTCATAATTTCTGAATAAATCTGTATAATACAGTATACTACAACTCGAATCTCTTGCATGTTTATGCGTTTATTAAAGGAGCAAATGTCCAACCGCACGTGTTCTCATTAGTGTAATAGTTATAATATGTTTACTCTGAAATGAGCTTGTAAAGATACCGGCGAGACTGGAAAGATTAAAGACATTTGCGAAATTATGTTAATTAAGAATACCACAAAGTAATACAGCACCGTGTTATATATTGCAAACAAATTCTCTCCTTTTAATGATATGTTATAGTAGTCTTTATAGCAGTTGTTATTTTCCTATGCTGTTTTTTTTTTTAAATTGAAATCTGCTTTCGAAAATTTCAAGTTATTATGGAGATTATTCTTTTTTAAAGTAACATAATATCAATCCGACAGATAAACAACACCATGTCCTCACATAACTAATATTTTTCAATCATCAACATTTAGAAAAACGATAGTTTTTGACCATCTCAAAATCAATAAAGTTCTAAAAAAATTTTTTCTCGAGGCCTGGATTTTTTTTTTCGCGAAAAACCAGTTTAAACCGGTTTGAAACAGTTACATGACTGTTAGATTGAGCATGCATCGATATTTAGAAAACAATGTTTTTTTTTTTTTTTTTTTTTCCCTTTCTCAAAAACGTTCGAGTTCCAAAACATTTTTTTAAAACCAGATTTTTTGCAGAAATCCGGTTTAAGCTGTTCTGAAATGATCATGTAACTATTGTAGTTTTCAATCATCAACTTTTAGAAAAGCGATGCTTTCTTTTCTTTTTTTTTCTTTTTCCTTCCTATCTTCCTTTTTTTTATCTGAAAATCATTTGAACTCTAAAACTTTAAATATGAATTATGTATTATAAATTATAAATAATATATAAAATATTAAGTTATAAAATAAATTATATAACTTTCGATACATCCCCTCGTAGTTTCGCGTTCATTCTCATTTTTTTCTTTGTGCTTTTTCGTGCGATAATTACTTATGACCCCACTTTTATTTTCTGACCGTGCCTTTTGAGGCTTCGAAAACCCCAAACGAAAACAATATCAAGTTCTCACATGATAAAAAAATTTTTAATTGGTTTTACTGAATGAAATTTTTATGTATAATTAAATATATTGTTTCTTTTAACAATCAATGATACTTCCGCTTTATTGCGATTTTATTTATTTTCTAAAATATTTAGCGAACAATTTAAATAAAATTGTCAAGAACAGAATATACCCCTAACAGAACAGCCCCTAACTTCTAAGATATCGCAATTATCGAAAAACTTTAAATACAAAAGTTGTTCGCCTTAATGAGGCACTCATTTGACTAATTGGAATTATTTTTTCTATCTCAATATAAAAAAAATATAGCGAAATGAAAATTTAACCCCCCCCCATCATTTTTAACCCCCTTTGAGTTAGATTGGCCTTTTGCGAACTCGTTCGAGATTTTAACATTTCTAACAACATATTCCAACCCTGTTAAAATCGAAACAAAATTATTCTAACCATTCTGATCACAAAATACCATGTTTAATATATAATATAAACTTTTAACGAAGAGTGGTTGCGGGTTCTAGGGACCATGATTGGTAAAGAACTGAAGAATTATTTCTGAAGTCTTGTCATGTGAACCATTGCAATAGGTAGTCTACCTACGAAAATACCTAAAATATGTCAAACGAAAGTGTAATAATAGCAAAAGAATTGGATATTTAAATTTTTATGACCCCCCCCCTCCTCCCTTTTTATACATCCTCTTCTTTTTGGAATTATATCAGTCTGTTACCCGACATGATCTCAAAAACGGAACCAGTTAGACAAATGAAACTTAATGTATGTTTTTTTTAACCAAGATAATAGATCCATCTGAAACTTTGAATTAAATCAATCAAGTTTGGAAATCTAAACTGCATAATTCGCTTTCTTCTCTGTACGACTCAAATACAATTATTAATATTACAACAATTTAATACAAATATTCTGGAAAATTAAAGAAAGCATTCTCATCAATGTAGTTCTAATACGACTTCTTTTTCTTTACAACTTATTCGACTGATTTACGACCACGACAAATAAATAAAAATAATAGATACAGAAAAATAACTATATTAATATGTTTAAAACTTTTCCAGGACTGACAGAAGATTTCTTTAAAAAAAATATGATTTTATCCGATGCTTATTTTGAGAACTAGATAAATTTAATGTAACAAAATTGATTTAATTGATAAATTTGTTTACGGAAAGCTTTAAAACATCAATTTATTATAGTATTCGGTAAATAACTATGAACTGTATTATGTGATATCACCATTTTGATATTAATAATGCGTTTAATGTTGGTACAATTTTGTTTATGATGCTTGCAGTAGTGTACATATTTATCTACTTTTTTACATTTTGTACAATAATTATACTTAAATAGTTGAAATTTTGAATAATATAACGCTTTTTATCACCCGTTTTAATGAGAAAAAAAATGCTGAAAATGTAATCCCAATTTACGATCAGTTTGGTTTATGACTTAACAATCGGAACGGAACTCGCCTTATAATCGAGGTTGACTTGCGAATATATTTGAACAAGATATTAACAAGTTCAAGATCTCCACGACGTTATTTGATATTCTGACTGTTGTAAAATATCATGAAGATATCGTAACGATACTATAGAGCTTGTACATAGTATAGTTCCTTTTTTTCCCAGCTCCTTTAACCTTCCAATTCAAAACAATCCGTACAAATTTGTCAGAAAGATTAGATCCTAGAAAAGCAGCTTTTTGAGAATCTAATATACTTTCTACATGAATATGTCTTCTATAAAACAAACATCAAGTTTCCCAAGAAAGCATTATTGAGATTGATTCCTCGACTATTACGTTCAGAAATTCTGGTGCAATAATACAAAGATGAACGACACGACCAGCCTTAAGCACGATATAACGATGGAACTTCCAATAAAGAGAGCCTCCCTTGTCTACAATTACACAGTTCATTACCACCGAGCTCATCCCCTACCCCCTCCTTCTCTTGCCCCTTCAAGGGTATCTTTATTTGGTGGACATTTTAAAACAAGTTCCCCTCCTTTGAACCCGAGCTCCTATATTGATTAGAGAGAGCTTCTCCTAATCGGACTTGCAGATGTTGACTTTGCTACGGAAATGAAGAGAAGACACGGAAGGAGCGCAATATTCGGTTTGTACTTCATATGAGCGCATGTTTCATGATGATGGCTGATAGCTTAGGATGTGCTATTGACTCGGAAAATAATCACCCCGAATGATATTCCCGATTTAAGGCAAATGAAAATGAAGTCTCTTTCCGCAGGCTTTGGCGTTGATGTAAATCTTTGAATGTCTTTAGAAGGATGATCAAATTCGAAATCTTTCTTAAAGGAAATAAATATCCATCTAGTTCTCTATTCTGATACATATTTTATGAATGATGAAAAGTAGATGAATATGTCAACTCTCGATTAAACCCTGTTATAGCATATTTATTTTTTTCGATTCAAGTTTTTTTTAAATTTTTTCTTGCGAGTGAAGTATTAATATCCATCTAGCTCTCTATTCTTAAACATAATTTTATTTTATAAATGATTGAATATCTTTAAGTGTACGTATACACTAGAAGATTTTTTTTTAAATTTAACATTAAAAATCCAGTTTTTTCACAGTAGGTCATTTGTTTAAATTAATTTCAGTGAGAAAAAGCCATACTACACTAATTATTAATTAAATAATATTTAATGAACTAATTAGCAAATTTTTTTGAAACATGATATCTTAAATTCTAATTTATACAGACATCCAATTCTAGTTGGAAATGATGCCTAATATTAGTCTTCATGTTGTTTGCCTCAGTCAAGTTATAAAAATATATAGTTTTTTTAAACAATTTTTTCATTAATAGAAATAGAAAAAGCGAGATTTTTTCTGTAATTTTAACTTTTAAATTGCTATTAAAAAATAATTTCTATAAATATAACTTTGATTGAGGCACAAAACATTCCCCGTTTCATACAGATTATTTTGTCATATAAATAATTGTATTTGGTTCATTTCTTGTTGAGTTATGATTGTTTGAATGAAGCAATATAGTGGAAAAATACCATTCTTCATAAAATGAGTTTTAAAAAAAACCGTAACCTGAGTTTTTAATGAAAGTACCTAATGAAAAATAATTATAACTCGAGAAATATTTCGAATATTGACAACATCTTGGTATCGTTTGAAAGCTAAAGGATCAGGGGACATTTTTAAGCAATAAAAAAATGTTCGATATTTTGAACGATTTTCGAAGTTTCAAGTGTACGTACACCTTAAACAGATCATAATAGATGAAATTTTGAATTCTCGATAAACCTTGTTACATCAAATTAATTTTTTTTTTTCGATTCAAGTTTTTCATTTTTTTTTATAGCGAACGAGGTGTTAATATACATCTAGCTCTCTACTTTTAAACATAATTTTATTTTATGAATGTTGCACTGTCGATAAAAATTTGAACTTTAGACGAACCTTGTTTTAGCAAACTGATTAATTTTTTCGATTCAAGGATTTTTTTTTTTTCGAACGGGGTATAGAAAAATATACCAAAATACACCAAATAATATTATTTAAATATACCACAGAATCCGAGATTGTGAATTTGATGAATCTTTACATTGTGGTCCTCTCTGAATCGGAGAAATCGTCTGATTATGCCGATTATTCGCAAACAGGACGATTCAGCAATACAGTAAAAGCATTTAATACATAATGTATGATAGTATTTCCAAACGTTTGTTAATTTCGTAGAAAATAAAATTAATTTTTTACACAGATTATCGCTTAAATCTTACATAATTGCTGACCATTAACAACAAATTTACCCCAAGCTTCCATAAAATATTTTAGAGTATATATAATATGTAGTGTGTTTATCTTTATAATGTGAAACACGTATTTTTTTAGCTAAGTCGTGACCGAAGACACTCCGAATTTTTAAACTTCGCTTTTATTCCATCCCGGGAGGCATAATTTATGTACAAGAAGAGCGGACAAAATTGGCATTCATTCACAAGCGATACAAGAACAGAAGAAAACCGAAATATTTTTTCCTTATGATTATATACAATGAGATTCTGATAGGGAATTCTTTACACGTGTCCATTTAGGATAGGGAAATCTATGCATCTTTTAAAAAGAATCAGCATAGTTTGACAATTTTTTCATCCCTTCACTCGGAGCTTGGGAACCCCTGATTTAAGCATTTTTACAGAACTTCTGTAGCATTAATTAAATAAAAAAAAGAACATGGAATTAGATCGGGGAATGAGAGAACATTTTAGAATGAAGTTAATATGGGTTAAATTAAGATAAAACTTTGGGAATTAATATAATATATAATTAAATATGAATACATTATAACTTCTTCCGTAATATAAAGCATAATGCACTCTTTTATAGGCTTTCCGTCTTGCCTCCATTGTATAGAATATGTCACGCCTAATATTCATAATGGTGACTTTACTGTGAATAGTGGCTTGACGGACGTTGAACTGACTTGACTGTTCATCAGAGAAATTTCTTTTTTATTTTTGAAAAAAGATTGGATATGTAAAGCCGCAAAAAGACGGATTATCAAAAATAATCCAATTTATTTCATTCCTTTACCTAACCAGTTGCGCTCAGAATGTATAGCCCTTAAAATTGCTCAAATGCAATCAACCGTACTACAGCATATCTCTCAGCTTACAAAAAAACTGTCTAAAGCTTCTGAGAATTGTTGGTGGAAAGAGGGGTCATAACACTCATGACCCTCCCCTTCAATTTCTTTCTGGTCTGACTATACAGTTTGATGCATAAAAAAATAATAATTGCAGCCCTCCCACTATTATATTACATCAACCGTTACCGGTAATACTACACTTTTTCATACCGGCATTCACAATCTCTATTGTTCGTATTCTGTGCTAGCAGAAATACAAGTGCTTAATGACGTGGAAAGTGAGCATCTGCCAGCTGTGCTTCCGAACGGTGAATAAAGTTAGTGTCTCCTGGCGTTTCCTAAAGTATCCCTCAGATAAATGCAAAACCAGTTAATGATAAAAATTTTTAATTATGTTACTAATTAATTACGATTTCATTTCCATCACCTCATTATTATCGGTATCGTTCCACCCTATTTATTTGTAAAGGATTGATCTTAATGTATGACTTAAAATTAATGTCCCGTTTCTACGCCAAGGACGAAACAATCGACGCCAACTCGCCTGGTTTCACGCCAAGAACTCGTGGAAAATCCGATATTTGGGATGCTAAAAAAATGATAAGCTTCAGATCTCGGTTGCTAGATGTCAAAACAGAAACCTCATCCAATAATGACACAGATCAAACGGGCGAGGATATTTCTACCTTCGCTCAACGTTACAGAAGACGTTGGATGATTATATTATAGGCTATTTATATTACATATTATTAGAAAGTTTAGATTGCCATTAGTATATTAGATAGCTATTAGTATTATTAGTAGCTTCAGATCTCGGTTGCTAGATGTCAAAACAGAAACCTCATCCAATAATGACACAGATCAAACGGGCGAGGATATTTCTACCTTCGCTCAACGTTACAGAAGACGTTGGATGATTATATTATAGGCTATTTATATTACATATTATTAGAAAGTTTAGATTGCCATTAGTATATTAGATAGCTATTAGTATTATTAGTAGCTTCAGATCTCGGTTGCTAGATGTCAAAACAGAAACCTCATCCAATAATGACACAGATCAAACGGGCGAGGATATTTCTACCTTCGCTCAACGTTACAGAAGACGTTGGATGATTATATTATAGGCTATTTATATTACATATTATTAGAAAGTTTAGATAGCCATTAGTATATTAGATAGCTATTAGTATTATTAGTAGCTTTAGATCTCAGTTGCTAGATGTCAAAACAGAAATCTCATCCAATAATGACACAGATCAAACAGGCGAGGATATTTCTACCTTCGCTCAACGTTACAGAAGACGTTGGATGATTATATTATAGGCTATTTATATTACATATTATTAGAAAGTTTAGATTGCCATTAGTATATTAGATAGCTATTAGTATTATTAGTAGCTTCAGATCTCGGTTGCTAGATGTCAAAACAGAAACCTCATCCAATAATGACACAGATCAAACGGGCGAGGATATTTCTACCTTCGCTCAACGTTACAGAAGACGTTGGATGATTATATTATAGGCTATTTATATTACATATTATTAGAAAGTTTAGATTGCCATTAGTATATTAGATAGCTATTAGTATTATTAGTAGCTTCAGATCTCGGTTGCTAGATGTCAAAACAGAAACCTCATCCAATAATGACACAGATCAAACGGGCGAGGATATTTCTACCTCCGCTCAAAGTTACAGAAGGCGATGGATGATTATATTATAGGTTATTTATATTATATATTATTAGCAGGTTTGGAAAAATGTTAGTGTGCTAATGTCTTAACATCATCGTGATAAAAAAAAACTAAAAAAAAAAAAACTATATAAAAACATTTTTTTTAAATCCATTGGATAAGAGAAATGACCCCATGAACTTTAGCACTCGTTTATAAAAAACACACATTTATATTACAATATCTTCAGTTACCATGACAGGCATGATTGAATAAATAAATCACAAAGCAAAATTCTGAATAAATAATAATTTCAGTTTCAATAAATTGCATATGAAATGCATTTTTATTGAATCTATTATTCGAGGTTTGTTTAACCTTTTCGAAAAGGCTTAATGTCCATGTTCGCTTGGATTTATAAAATGTTTTTATGCAGTTTCCTCTCGGGAAACTCCTGGATACGAAGAATTTTCTTTTTGTTCTACAGTCTGCAGAATTTTATTTCTTTATGTTTGCATTTTGGAGATAGCGATCATGAATTATTTATTTTACTTGCGTATTCCTCCCGAGTTTAACAACAGAAGAAATTGTACAATTACGCGCGAACTTCGCTTTTGAAATTGGAGAATCTTCTTCCTCAAATACTGAAACTATAATAATAATAATAATAAAAGGTATCGTATAATTTTAAACTAGTCTGTGAATATATTGTTTTTGTTACCTATACTTTCCTCCTTTTGTTATGAAATATTTAACGTTCCTGTTTTCCCTTACTCTATGACTCGGATCTTTTAGGAAATATGTGTAGTTTTGTTTTATATCCAAAATGTCAAACAACACGAAGTAAAGAAATTCAACATCAAAACATCTTAACATTACTAGATTATAAATTGCTTTGAAATGGAAATGTTGTAAATCTCCCGTGAATTTAAGGTTAAGTCGTGTATTCAATAAATTTCAAAATGCTTTTTGATTTCAAAGTAATCTTGTGAAAATTTAGCCTAGACTTTACTTGTTTTTACAAAAAGATTAAAAGAAAAATTTCGAATAAATTTGAAACACTTTTACGTATAAATAGGTTTATTTCCGTATTTTTTTTCCTACTCTAAAATTCGCTTGTGACTCCGGAAGAAATAAAAAAGAAAGTGTGAGTTGTTTCTACAAATAATATACATTTATTACATTTTAAAAAAATTCCAGGGTTCTCTTTTGAAGGATAATAGTATATTCGTTTTTCAAATCTTTTTATTACTTAATTAATTTGAGGAAGAATGAATTTTCTTGTAACAAATTTGATTCGGTAAATATTAGTTATGATTTAAAATAGTCGTAAAATAGTTTGTATAAACACTTTTGTATAGTCGTAAAATAAGGTATCATATTTCATTTATTTAGAATAGGCAATTCCCACTTAGTTTTATGTTTAAAAGTATCAACTTTTTACTTATTTGCTACTAAAGGCGATATTTCAGCTCATTTTAGCAGAATTATTACTTTTAACAAAATCGAGGAAGATTTGCACTCTTAGGTAGAGTTCGCACGAGGCCAATTATTGCGGGGCAACCTACCTTAGGAGCATCACGTGACTCCAATGGGACAATGACAAACAGTTCTCATTGGAATAAGTATTTGCATTGTCCTATCGTGGTCACGTGATTTTCCTGAGGGAGGCGTTGCCTTCTATTGCGCACAATAGTTAGCCTCGTGTGAACGCTACTTTATATTTGGACGACCGCTTGCCGTTGTAGATAATCATATGATCCCAAAAGTCATATCGTCTATCTCATGTCAAGGAGCAAACAAGTGCTCAAAAAGACAAAAAAAAAAAAAAAAAAAAAAAATGGAGTCGTTTTTTATCCACAATTTTACTTGCATTGCCCCAAAAATTTGGATATGCGTGGGCTTATGAAGTCAGATTATCAGCTGGTGACGTTGCTTGCTATCACTGGATTGATATGACCCTCTACTGCGGTAAATAATTGTCTCAATGTAAATGGGGCTTTAAAGACTTACCACTCAGTGTTTTGTAATTTTTTTAATAGATTGGATCAGCAAGCAGTTGAAACTTTCCGAAAAATAATTATTAATGGAATGGAGTTGCTTTTTGGTATATCTCAAAAAATCTAGACACCAGGTAATATTTATCCTGTATGGGAGTTTTGATATATATTATGAGCACAGCAATTAGAAAATGAAGTTCGTTTGTTGAATTGTTTGTTTATTATCACATTTTTTTATGTAAATTTAAATATAAATACATATTAACGGAATGCATTAATGTATATGATAAAACAAAATTCAAAATTTTGCGCATTTAAGTGATTCCTTAGTATTTTTCTCACTGAAGAGGTTTTCAAATTGCTTTAATTGCTGACTTATTCTTTTTATATTATTATTTTTAATTTTAAGTAGTGTATAAACACAATTAAATTTTTATTTGACTTACTTTATTGTTTCAACCAATGGGAAAAAAATGTGATTTTTATTAAACAGTACTGCTTTTTAGACATTTATATAGTATTGTTCAAGATTTTAAATTGGTAGAGAAATATATTTTTTTGAAGCAGTTTCTAGAAAAATCAAACCGTGATTTATTTTTTCTTTAAATTTATCTTTCTTCAAAATTCTTTCAATGCTCGATTAAACATTTTAACATTTACTCTGAATATGGAATATATGTAAAACATATTTTGTCAAATGCGAGGCCGAGAAGAAGACACATTTGAAATTTTAAAACCTCATTTTATTCCAGCACGGGAGGCATAATTTGTACAAAAAATAATTGCAAAAGATGCATCAGTCTACATCGCGACACAAGAGCAAAATAGACCGAAATTTTCCCTTCAACGGTTTCTACCATGAAATTTTGATATGGATTTCTTTGACAGGTATAGATTTAAGATAGGGAAATTTAGATCTCTTTAAAAGAATGTGCTAAGCATTAAGGATTTTCTTCCTTTTACTCAGAGGATGAGAAAATGCTGAATTGTACCCTTTTACAGAGAGCGTGTAGAATTAATTAAATAAAAAAAAGGTGGAAATCGGATTAGGAAATAAGAGAACATTTTAGAATGAAGTTAATATGCGTAAAAATAAGATAAAAATTCGATTAATTAGGATTTAAATTATTTATATATATATATATAATGTCCTTTACCTTTATATCAGTCGGCAAAAAAAAAAAAGCATAACCTATTTAGAAATTTCTATTTTTGAATTTTTAATTTGGGAAGGACGGTAGTGAAAGCCTTCCTTTTCAAATTCTTTAAGGTTGTAGAACAGCATTAATTAAGAAATCCGTCTTGATTTGGAAAAAAAAAGTGTTTTGCAAATAATTTCATGCAATTTTTTTATCTTTCTGATTAGCATTAATAAATTGCACGCTATCATTTTTTTTCTCTTTCTTTTCATTATTTATATATACATTTCAAGTTTTTTTTTTTAAAAAAAAAGATGAGATTAGGAAATCTTAGTAGCCCAAATAAAGGTGCAGTAAAAAAAGTTTTAGAAGCTTGTTACAGAAAGCTGAAAATGACAGCTTTGGAATAGCATGCCATTTAACACATAACATTTGGAAAACTTTTACTCATATCTTAAAAGCATTAATTATTTGAAACCTCTTCAAGGAAAAAAATAAAAAAGCATTTTTTTAAGAAGATGAAAAGTAATAAAACTGTTGCTAAAGAAATATTAAGTAAAATACCATCATCTGCCTGTGCATTAATAAGAAAATAGTTTGTTTTCAGGAAAAATGATTTCTTTTTCGGAAAATTGACTCTTTTTATAAATGACGAAATTAATTACAATTTTAGCTTACTTTCAATGAATTTTAATGTTAAATTGCATTTTGAAAGAGATTTTTACCAACTGTTTTATCATACTTCTCACGATTTCAAAGCACAACTTTTTCACTTTTTTTAAAAATCAGTAACACTAAGTAAAAAAAAATACTGAAACGCTTTATGACATCTTTACACCATGTAACCACTTAGTCATAATATATAGTTACTTCCACCGCACTTATTCAAATTGTGTCTCATTTGAATAATTTTCGAAAGAAATGTTTTTCTTACCTCCAACAGTGAATTCTAAAATAAGGAAATAATTGCATGTATTAAAAAAGTTTGTGAAGGCAACTTCATTACAAATCGCATTCTGCAAAGAACACTTGCTGCATACTAAATGAACTGGTGCCATTTAAATGTCATAAAACACTTTTGTGTTGCAGTAACCATGTGCCACGTACTTTAAAACAACGAACGGGTTCTTTAAAAACTTAAATCTTTTTAAAATACTCTAGGAATAAGGAATTTAAATAATATTCAAGCTCTTCATGAACTAGATGTTTGCTCTTGTAAAGTCTCGATCCAATAACAGGTAGCGTTATGATCAAATTCTTTATTTACAGCTTTATTACATAAAAACAACTCTTTCTCATCTAGGTTAAATGAATGATGCTATTTATAGCATCGAAATTTAAACAAGAATAGTTCCTCGAACAAATTTGGAGAAAACGCCTTCACAAGAACAGCTAACAGGCGGTTGGCGTCTCAGGCTACTGCAGGGTTAGCTCTAGGAATCCACCGAATTTCCTTCGGGTGGAATTTTTCTCAGAAGTCCACTTCATACCAAGCTCCTCCCTCCCCTCTTCTTCCGAAAAATCTCACCTTTTATTTTTCTCTCAGACTCCACCTTTCCTGTCCACTCCCTGTTACCCAATCACCGTTCAGAACAACCTGAATCGTCTCTGGTCGCCCGTGGGAAATGTCCATTGATGATCCACCCTCCACAATGGAAAAAATGAAGGACATCTGGACATCTGGAGTGTTTGACACTCTCGCCTTTCGAAGACACGATTTATTTCCCTGGGAAACGCACGTGTGGTTCCTTATCTGGATTAGCACTAATTGGCCAGACGACCGTACTTAAAAGGAGGGTCTTCCATTTGGCAATCTGGAGGCACTTAACACTGTGGGAGTTTCGTTGATGAAGAATGGCCCGGAATGTAAATTATCGAGTGTGGGAAAAAGTCACAGTGGTCACCCAGGGAAGAAGCTGAATCATTACACTCTGTTTTCAAAATAAAATGCTGAAAATTCTTAAACGAGCTGATCTTTTACGTTTTTTAGCATTTTATTTTAATAAAGGATCGACACATTTATCGTGTTTTGGCATTTTAATAACAGATCAGGACCTTTATTAAAGTAAAATGCTAAAAAACTTTTTAGGGAAGTTATCTGTTACAAAAATAAAATAAGATCCTAAGTTGATTTGATCTTTCAGAAGAATTGATATTGTTTGAATTTTATAAAAGCCTTATAAAAATTCAACTGTTTTTTTCAGTTACTCAGCTAGTTATGCTAATATTTAATTATTATTCATTTAAAATTTCATTTATCAGTTGAAGCACCTATATTGAAATTCTTATTTCAAATTGTACCTAAATTGTGATATCTTATAACTTTAAACGAGTAATTCTTTTATATATATAAAAAGGCCGCGGTGGCCTGGTGGTAAGGTCTCGGCTTTGGAACCGGAGGGTTGCAGGTTCGGGACCCGATTCTACTGAAGAGCCGTCGTGTAAGGGGGTCTGTTGCACGTTAAATCCGTCCTGACCAAACGTCCTCCCGCTGGTGTGGTGTGGTGTGGAGTGGAGATGGGGGTGCCAGCTCAGGTGTTGTCCTCGTCATCTGACCGAGGTTCAAAATGACGAGGTCCGTCCCAAAATAGTCCTAGTGTTGCTTGAAACGGGACGTTAATATATAGCTAAACTGAACTTTATATATATAAATTTATTTCGCGTATCGCAGAAACGGCTCCAACGATTTGGATCCAATTTTATACTTAGATAAGGTTTTGTTTTTTAAGTTTATCTATATAGGTGTCTTTTCTGAAGAAACGCGATTTTATACAAAGCAAGAACAACAACAAAAACATTTTTATAACTAATTATTAAAATAAGAATATTCAATATTTGCTTCGAAGTATGGATAGTACAGTATGGTGGTCAGAATAGCATGAATGATGCTTGTTTTGCAGTTTCTTGGTACCAATCGCGCTTTTTACTTTTTTTTTACTTACTTATTTATATTAAATATTTTTGCTTTTTAAGTTTATCTATATGAGTGAATTTCCTAAAAAAAACGCGATTTTACACAAACACATGCACACAAAAAAGGCCATTATATATATATATATATATATATATATATATATATAACTATTAGAGCTTTTTTCTATCTTCTGCCACGCCCATAATGTCATATAGCGCCATCTCGGAGCCGATTTTATCATGGTAAAACTGAGTGTAAGTTCAAAAATCTAAATAATGATAGATAAACTGTAAAATGAATGACGAGATAAAACAGACTGATTCGAATAACATGTTAATCTAAGCGCATTCATGATTATTTTTTATTTAAATGACCAGTTCATATGTAAGTAAGATAGGAAAATATTCATATGTAATCAGTATGTGATTCGTATCTAAATATTTTCTCCGAAAAAACACAATCTTACAAAATAAAAAAAAAATAAAAATTGCGGAGTGAAATTTGGGTTTTTATGACATTTCTCGTTAATAAGGCATGTAATCTTTTAATATTAGTGGCAAACCCGTGCCATGTACTTCTAAACTTCCCTCACCAAATCCTGATTATTACACCGAACTAAGCCGAAATCCCAAATATATCTCCCTGGCTAAATTAAAGCTTCCTCGAAACAGATCTCGTCCACCATCCTATTACAGAATACTTACCCAATTACCCATCCAGACCAAAATCCTGTGCGGAGTCCCTTCTACTTACATTACTTACTGCACTTCCGGATTAACAGCTTCATTCCTGAAGGTCGGAAATAAACTCGTCCTCGTATAAACTCTCCATTTACTTCCTGCCCTCTCCCCCCCCGGGACGAACCCTTATCCATAGGTTATGAGGTTTGTCTTGAGTTGCATGCTCTAGGCTTTAATGAGATGGCCACTGCTAGCAGCTTATTTTACTGCTACGTGTAGTACCTGTGCAGATACGTCGATAAGATAGCGAAGTAATTAGGACAGCGGCCAACCCCCATAAAACAGGGGATGTTATCACGGAACTGATACATAAAAGCGGGCATATCCAATTATTCCGGAGCGGTATGGAAAGAATGGGAGGAATGCAATAGTTTCTGCGGTTTACCGTTATGGGCGGGCTTGTGGTTCGAACTAAGACGAGAAAGTGAGATTTTAAGGTCCTCTTTGGATGTTTACGGGGTTTAGTTTTATTTACAAGATGCGGATGATTACCTCCATATTTGCAGAGCTACTGACTGAATGGTTCTTGGAAGTAATTATCTTTACTATGCTAATCATTACTTGATGGAATAGTATTCTCTCAGCATAATGTAATGAAATAAGATAATGAAGATTTTAGTTTGATTGCGTTTTTCTCCCATTAGATTATTTATTTTATTTCTAATAAATTGATAATTTGCTGGTTAGAGCCTACAATTTTTAAAATAACTCAAAATGCTAAAAAAATTATTGTAAAACGTAAAAAATGTAAAAAAAAATATATATATATATATATGGAGGTACTGATAAAAGTACCTCTTTATTTGCAGAGCTACTGACTGAATGGTTCATGGAAGTAATTATCTAATGGTTCATGGAAGTAATTATCTAATGGTTCATGGAAGTAATTATCTTTGCTGTATTAATCTATTAATCGATAGAATAGTATTGTTTCAGCATAAAATAATGAAGATTTCAATTTGATAGCTTTTTTTTTTCTCCTTCTGGAATATTTATTTTATTTCTAATAAATTGATAATTTGCCTACGATTTTTGAAATCCCACTATATATAGTGGAAATGTCAGTAGATTCTTGTATGTTTTTGAGAGTTTATTTGTACCTATAAAATGAGGATAATTATCTTTGAACTTGATAATTATCTTGAACTTATCTTTTTTACTTGAAGAAATACTAGAATAGTTCTTGGAAGTAATTATTTTTTGTTATTCTAATCGATTGCTTGATAATAGTATTCTTTCATCACTGTATAAGGAAATAAAAAAATGAAGATTTAAATTTGATTGCCTTTTTTTACTTTTTAGAATATATATATTTCATTTCTATTAAATTGATTTCTATTGTTTTTAAAATGTGCTTGCGACTTTTAAAATTGGATGAAATGTAGTGAAAATGTCAGTAGATCTTTGTATGTTTATAGGAGTTTATTTCTACTTCCAAGATGAAGAGAATTAGTTCTTTATTTGAAGAAATACGGACTGTATAATTCTTGTAAATAATTATCGTTGCGATGCTATTTGATTACTTAGAAATATATTATTTCAGAAAGTTAATAAGACAATGAAGATTTCAATTTAATTATATTTTTCCCTTCTAGAATATTTAATTCTAATAAATTTATAATTTGTTTTTTAAACGAGCCTTCAATTTTTAAAATTACACGAAATATAATGGATATGTTAGTAAACCTCTGTGTGTTTATTTTTACTTACAAGAGGAAGAGAATTACTTCTTTATTTGAAGAAATATTAACTGGATAATTCTTAAAAGTAATTATCTTTGCTATGCTAGTCGATTACTTGATAGAATAGTATTCTTTCAGAATAATATAATGAAATAAGGTAATGAAAATTCCAATTTAATTGTATTTTTTTCCATTTCGAATATTTATTTTATTTCGTTTGGTCTGATAGTTTATTTTTAAAACGAGCCTCCGATTTTTAAAATTGCACGAAATATAGTGGAAATGTTAGTAGATCTTTGCATGTTTATGGGAGTTTATTTTTACCTGCAAGATGAGGATAATTACCTTTTTATTTAAAGAAATATTAACTAAAAGTTTCTTAGAATTAATTATCTTTGCTATGCTAATAGATAATTTGATAGAATAGTATTCTTTCAGCATAATATAATGAAGTTTTTAATTTGATTGAATTTTTTCCCCTTTTAAAATATTTATTTTATTTCTATCAAATTTCATTTTTTTTTTTCATTTATGATTTCATTTGTCTTTAAAATGAGCCTCCATTTTTTAAAATTGCATAAAATGTAGTGGAAATGTCAATAAATATTTGTGTGCTTATCGAAGTTTATTTTTACCTATAAGTTGAGGATAATTACCTCTTTATTTGAAGAAATACAGAATAGTTCTTGGAAGTCGTTATCTTTGCGATATTATTCAACTACTTGGTAGAATTGTATTATTTCAGAAAGTTAATAAGATTATAAAGATTTCAATTTAAATGTATTTTTTCCCCTTCCATGATAATTCTTTCAACTCAAGATTTTTTAATAAATTGGTTATTTGTTTATTAAATGAGCATTTAATTTTTTTTAATTTCAAGAAATGTAGTGGATACGTCAGTTAATATTTAAATGTTTGTGGTAGTTTGTATTTAATTACAATATACAGATGATTACTCCTATTTAAGATGGATATGCAATTTTCAAAAATATCAAGTAAATTTTTCTTGGAAGTAATAATGTTGCCTGCACTATTTGATTTCATGTTAGAATGGTCTTCCAAAAAGTTAATAAACATTAAAAAAATGAATTTGTGGGCTTCTTTTTTTTTTCTGGAATATTTATTGAAAATTGTTCAATCTAGTTCAAATGAACATCTAATTTCAAAACTACTCATGGAGAAGTAGGAGAATGACGTATGGAGGCAAACTTAGGAGATGGTACCCGAGGCAATTACGCATTTTTTGCTCTCTTTCCGTCTATGGTTTTAAACAAAATGTAATATGTACTAATGCCATTTTTTTTTCATGGCATTCCAAGAAGTTTCTGTCAAGAGCATTTATTCTGTCCTCTGCGAAGAGCATTTATTTTGTCCTCTGCGAAGAGCATTTATTTTGTCCTCTGCGAAGAGCATTTATTTTGTCCTCTGCGAAGAACATTTATTTTGTACTCTGCAAGAGCATTTATTCTGTCCTTTGTCAATAGCATTTATTCTGTACTCTGTCAATAGCATTTATTCTGTCCTCTGTCAAGAGCATTTATTCTTTTTTCTCTCTCTAGAGCATTTATTCTGTCCTCTGTCAAGAACATTTATTCTTTTTTCTCTCTCTAGAGCATTTATTTTATTCTCTATCGAGCACTTATTCTATTTTCTGTCACGAGCATTTATTCTGTCCTCTTGGTCCTCTGTCATTTCACTCCAAGATAGACCTTGTGACTTTGTAGTTAAGAAAATAAGTCAGGATTGGCACTCTAAATTCCAAACACATGATTTGTTTGTTTATGGCGTCAAAAATCATTATTTGTCCATACTGAGCCAAACAATGATTGAAATATTTACAAAGTAAAAAACCGTTTAAAGTAATTAAAGAAAATTAATTAAATGATATCTTTACAGAAGTAGATAAAAGTTCATTGCAAAAAAAATAATAATAACATTTTGATATGTTTATCATGAAAAGATTAAATAATCTGAAATTTTGGATTTAACAAAGCTCTGAGAAAATGCTTTATGTAATCTTTCTTTAATAAGACAAATAATAATTATTTAGATATTGCAACGGACTCTAAACTATCCAGTCTAATAAAGTAGAAATGCAAGGAGTGTAAATAAATAAATAAAAAAAATTATAAATACTTATTTCCTATTCCATTCATATGAATAAAAACATCCTTTTTAAAGCAAAATGTTTATTATTCATATTTTCTTATCACTTATTAGAGACCATTGTTTAATAAACATTTTGTACTAAACGTTTTAAACAATTACAGATAAATAAATATAGGCGAAGAATAGGATATTAGGTTCAACGTGGGTTGCGTTTTAAGATATAAAAGAAGCATGTCTTAAAAATATATTTAAAATAGATTTTTAAGCAATTTAATTGCAGGAAAAATAAAATCTTGTACACAAAATACACTTTTAAACTAGCAAAACATTTAAACAAAGCACAAACTTGATTCTTCCAAAAAAAATTTGATCTTATTTTTTTCTTTATTCAAAATTACTCACTGAATTGTTAAAACGCATTCGTTATTCGTTGACGTCATGTAAACAATTGACAAAATGAAGAGCAGCTGAAAAGAGCGTAGAAAAACCTCGCTTTGCGAATCACAATTTGTATTATGAACACGCATAAGAGGACTGTAGCAAACTCTATTTTACAAACTTTAGCAAAATAAATTATTCTTCATTTTACTACAAATAATATTTTTTATAAAGAAATATCAGATTTTTTTAATGCCTCTTACAATTTTCTTTATAATATGATTTATGTTTTGGATTTTTGCATTTTTTCAATAGACTTTCTGAAAAGTAACATGAAAAAAATTAGTGAAATATTCCTCTTGGTGTATTATTCTTTATTTCTTAATTTTCGTACTTTCTTATGCAATACTCCAAGTTTAAAATGCATTTCTTTATTCCTTTTTGCTCTTTATTATTAATTTTTTTTTTACAAATATTATGCTGAAAACGATATTTATTTAAAAACATAATTCTAAAAGAGTTTTGATATTTCATGAAAATAAAAGGAATGTTATCGTTAATTGCCATTGTAAATTGCCACGCATTAAAACAAAGAAAAGAAAAGCGAAGATTAAATAAATACTTCGAAAAGAATCCGAAATAACATTTCCTGGCAGCATCTGAAAAATGAAAGCATGTTTTAAAAACAAAGGAAGCAAACTGCGAAGAGGAATATTTTATTCAAATGAGCAGCTTCAAAAAGAACAAGGAATACATTAACACAAATAAAATTTGTAAGCTTCAAACAATGACAAAAAAAAAAAAAAAAAGAAAAAGAAAAAAAAGAAAAAAGAAAAAAAAAAAAAAAAGATGCAGGCTGAAGCGAAATGTACGATTTAATGTTTAGTTTCTTATTTTTGAGCTGTTTTCATGGCATTTTTCAGCTCTTTCTTAAAAATTTAGAAAATTGTCTTTTTTTATTTTCTGTCTTAACTAAAGCCATTTACAAGATTTAATCAATTTGAGACTAACACTGATAGAACGGCTAATCTGAAACTAGTTTTTTTTTTATGTCTAGCGGATTCTTGTTTTAAATTTTATCTGTGAATACTTTTAAAAAAGGGAGAACCCGGGATATTTGATAAAATAAGATCTTCAGGTTAAAAATTTGGACTGTTCTGGATAAACTGAAACATTCTGGTTTTTGGTTCTGGTATGCTGTAAAAATAAATTCTAATTCTAATTTCAAAAAAATAGTTTGAAAAAAAAAATGCGCCAAATTTTTTAATTATTATAAATTGTAGGATCACGATGGCCTTATAGTAAGGTGTCGGTTGTAGAGCTAGAAGGTTCCATGTTCGAAATTCAGTTTCACGAAAGATTTGCCATGTAAATTGCATATAAAATCCATAGACGTGTCCAAAGGTTCTTTCACTGGTTTTACATGGAGAATTTAGAGTGGATGCCGGCTCAGGTGTCGACTTTGCCATTTGGTCATGGTCCAAAATTACAAAATCTTTCACCGAATTGCCTTCATGAACTGCAAAATTAAACATTAAAAGCGAAATGAAGAAAATGGAGATAAACCAACTATGTTCGGTGGAAGAAAGAAGTCCACTTTCTTTCTGTTGCCAAATTAATGTTATTTTATATCTTTATGGTTACGGTTAAGATTTAATAATATGTACTCTTTTTCAATGAATTGAATCTGACGAGACATCTCTCATTAATCAGTTGATATCGCATAAAATGTCAATTCAAAATACAGTGACAGAATAGTCAAAGAAGAACATCATCTCTCCATAATTTAATAAGTTGGCAGAATCATATACGATTCTTGCAATATTTGTTCCATATGCTACTTGAACGACATTTATTTCTCACTGACAATTTTATTTCATGCGGCTTAGATTATCTGTGTGTCATATCTGAAGTGCTTTATGTAAAATGGGGCAGTTTTATTAACCTTATATAGTTGGTAAGGTAAAGTTTCCTCAAAATATGTTATTAAAATGTTTGCTTTTGACATATTTATCATTAAAAATATGTAAATCATAATTTTGTATTAAAAAAATTAAAAACACTAATAAAAATAATGGAAAAATAAAACTCAAAAAATTAAGTCTGTCATTTTCCATAATCTAAAAAGTATTATCGTGCGCAATAGTTGTTGCGGCAAGCAAGCAAGCAAACAATTTTGTATAATTACTTTAGCCTGAGTGGCATCACCTTGTTTTATTGTTATTCTAAAATTACTTATATGCTTGTACGTCTACTCGTTGTGAAGAATAAATATATGTCTTACTAACGCCGTCGTCTTTAAGAATAGTGAAGCAGCTAACATTGTAACGTTTTAAATTATAACCTAATAGTTTTTTGTATAAAAATATTTATCTTCTCTTATGTATGACTGGTATTAACTTTATATATTTTATTATTTTACTGCTCTGGATAAAAGTCAAAAACTAATAATTGTTTGTACTCTTGCAATAAATATTTTTAAGAATTAAAACTGTCATTGCGAATCATATGTGCGCTATTTGATACAAATTGTAAAAAAAAAAGGGATTTGCATTTAATCACGCACTTTTCATGTAAAAAAAAATCACAGTACAATAAGCCAGAACTACAGTTTATACGTCTCTCGAGGAATTGACGTAAAATAACATATAATTGAAAGGATGCATAATCGGAGCTTTAGAAACAACTTCGATTTTTATAAATTTAATGCCATTAATGCAAATTTGTTTAAAGGTGCAATTTTAAAGTTTTATAACATGATTCTAACATATTATAACATAATACTGAAATTACTAATTTATATATTTATCAAAATCATTCCTTTATTGTATATCTTTTATGCTAATTATGTATTTATTCTGTACAGCGTATGCAGATGCAGGTTGGCGGTGCATTGAAATACCTAATCGTCTTCTGATTTTTTGTGAGTATTTAAATTCAGCTTTATGAAATGCATTAAGTTAATTGGTTGTTTTTTACCAGCATGTTGACAAACAAATGTAATATATAATATAAATGTTATATATCATATAAATTAATTAAATGCAAACAGGGGAATGTTAAATTTAAAAAGAAAGTGTAATTACTATGACCACAAAATTGCGAATTTTAGAAAGGGTGAAAACGAACGAGGAATCGAAACACTTTGTCCTATAAACGAAGCACTGTATTGTTACTATAGTTACGAATAAATATTAATTGTAATGAAAACGATAAATAAGGTTTTACTGTACATGATTTTTTTTTTTTTTTTTTGTCATTTCCATAAAATTGAAACAAAAAAAATTGTAGATGGCAAAGCGATGAAACTAATTTTTTTATTTTTATTCAACAGTAAATATTTTAAGCAAAAAGTTCGAAAACATTTTATAATAATCCTAGAAATTGAATCAACTATTTTGTATACAAAAATGTTGTCTACAAACATAAAGAAGTTTTTGGAAAAAACCCGAAGATATTTTAACTAAATATAAACAATAATAATAACCATTAATTTAAAAACTACACGAAACTGGATAAAGAAAATAAATAAAAAAATTACTAAACATTTTATTGGAGATATATCACGTGCATATCATTTTATTAAAATTTACAGATCTTTTGATGTGCACTTGAGCTACTTCCGACACTGAATCGTTGCGCTCTCTTTGGACTATAAATAGAAAAAAATTAAAGCGCAAGATCTATTATATATGACTATTTGTCAATGATGAGCTGTCAATGATTATATATGATTCAAGAATAAGTCTTTCAAGATTTATTTTTGACAGACTTAAATTTTAACCATTTCGAAAACGTGTTTGAACGAGTGTATTTGCATAGTTGTTTCTAAAATTGCCACTCGTACAAAACTATCCGTTTCTTGTAATACTTCCTCAACTTTATACAAGGGTTACACTCAAATGCTATCCTTCGCTGGTGATACTTCCTCAGTGTTGTCTAACGGCCATACTCGAACACTATCCTTTCCTGGTAATGCTTCCTCAGCATTGTCCAAGTGCCACAGTCAAACACTATCTTTTGCTTATGATATTTCCTCAGTGTTGTCTAACGGCCATACTCAAACACTTTCCTTTCCTGGTGATACTTACTCAACATTGTCCAAGTGCCACAGTCAAACACTATCTTTTGCTTGTGATATTTCCTCAGTGTTGTCTAACGGCCATACTCAAACACTTTCCTTTCCTATTAATACTTCCTCAACATTGTCCAAGTGCCAGACACAAACACTGTCTTTCGCTGGTAATACTCCCATACTCAAACCACTATCAATTCCTGATAATATTTCCTCAAACTTTGTTCAAGGGACACACTCATAGGGGAAATAGTGTCCAGACACAGTAGAACAATTTCATCAACCTGCTATTACTCTGAGAACCTAGACTGAATTCTAGTGAGATAGTTCAAAGCTCCAGACCTCATAGAGAGAACCCTCGTCTTTTCGTTTGGACTATATTCCATTTGGACGAAGGGGCATCTCGTCATAATGAACTAATCAGCACATAGCCAATGAGGAAATGAGATAAAGTAAGAACTTTAGAACCCCCATCGGTAGCATCTAGTATCAGTGCTCGATATTTAAAGCAACTTTCAATATTAGCCAGAAGTGTCGAGAGTTCCTCGAACTAAAACATTGTGTATTTCATCATTTGAGACAGGTGAAACTTCATTGATTTGATTGCAATCTTCCACAAACGAATGCATATATTTATCAGAATCTCCATCGGTAGATGAATAACAATTAAAATTTTCTTGTTTTCATTTTCATATTTTATTTCGATTTGTTCACCTAATGTATCCATTCATGGTTCAAAGAAATATTTATCTTTTTTCTAGTTTTTTTATTTCACCTTTGGTGCCATTTGCGATTGGCATTAAGATGCTTTTCTGTTACTGCAAATGTTCTGTACCTTGCTTTTGTTAACCAGACGTATTGTGTTGAAAGTCGTCCGGTGAGTGTACATTAAAAGAAATCCAACAATTTAAGTAATGGAATATGACGCTTTATTTAACATAAAAATACAGATGACAATTGGAAGATACAGATAGAAGAGGCGTATACTAAGTACAAGTGTTTTAGTACAAAGAACACCATTCGTAGAAACTCGCCATGCAAATGTTCAGAAAACAGCAATTGTGTTCCAAGAGTTCAAGTAGATAACAAGTTCCTTGATTAACTCTTTAAAAAAAAATTATTTGATTTCAGTGTCTTCTATTTATATAAGTTTATTTGACAGCTGGTGAAACATTCTAGAAGAATCTTAAGATCTCCGTCCCTAATAAAGTCAGAATTCTTTTATTTTCTAGAATTTCCATTTTTGTCATCAAACGATCTCCGAAATAGGTTCGTTAACCATGCGTAAACGTATCCATATATCTCTCTTTCGTACAATGACAGGAAATGCACAGCGAAACAATGTGCTTGTTGTATAAAATTTAATTTTTTGCTGAATTATTCATTGCTTGATATAGTTGCAATCCTAAACATCCATGCCACCCAAGTTGTACTTTGTTTATATTAAAAAAAAAGGGAAAAATAAGAAAAAAGAAGAAAAAAAAATCAATAGTTTTTATATAGTTGCTTTCACAAAGCATAGGAAGCCGCGGTGTCCTGGTGGTAAGGTCTCGGCTTTGAAATTGGTTTCAGGTTCGATTCCCGATTCCATTGCAGAACCGTCGTGTAAGCGGGTCTTGTGCATGTTAAATCCATCGGGGCAAAATATCCTCCCGCTGATGTGGGGTGGAAGTTTGGAGAGGGGCTGCCTACTCAAGTGTCGTTCACGTCGTCTGACCGCAGTTCAAAATTACGAGGTCCATAGCCAAAATAGCCTTAAAGTTGCTTTAAAACGAAACGTTAATATAACTATAATTCACAAAGCATAACAACATATTTGTAATACCACATGTTTGTAGTGAATTTAATGCAACGGATTTCAATCAAGAAAATGTTTTTATAATTGTGAAACTACAAACTAATAATTCATAAATGGTGTATTTAAAAAAATTTTCTTGGTGGATTTTTCCAACTTTTTTTTATCTTTTATTTTTCTTTATATATTTTTTAATCCCGTGTAAGCAATATTTATAATCGAACTGAAAAGACCCATGGTGTTTTCGTTAAAAAATTAATATGGATTACGTTACCTCCTCTTATCTGCAGTAAATATTTTCTGTAATGGATTGGAATTATTTTAGATAAGAAAGAATAGAATAAAAAAATAAAAACATTCCAATTTAGGCTCAATATTTATTTCACCGTTCATGCTTATTAAAATTCATGATTTTTCTCCTTAATTATCAAGCAAATATTTCTGAAACTACCCACCTGTAGGCTCTTTGATAAAATTTGAAAAACTGATAAAAAAAATATGCGTTTATCTTATTTAGTCGAGCAGAAAATTTACTAAATCGAAGTGGAGTGGAAGCCTTATTACTTGCAACCCTTGATGGAAGCCGTAAATAACAAAATTCTATTACCCTTGCCTGGGCGTCAGAAGTAAATATTTATATCGCAGAAACCCAGTCGACAAAAACCTAGTTCATCCACATTAATTACTTGACGTTCTTTGCATTGGAACATGTAACCGGTGCAAAAACAAACTTTAATTACATTCTCTTAAGGCCGGGCCCAGCTCGTAAATCTTGAGATAGAAGCGAAAAAAGACACTGCAGCAGCATTAATTCCGCATAAGCTACTGCACTTGCAGCTCGAAGTAGATACACTACATATTAATAAACTCGGAAACAGACAGCTGGAAAAAAAAAAAAAAAAAACGCGCCAGCTTGGCGAGATGAGTTATCGTTTCTCATTGCCAAAGATGACGAATAGTGGAACGTCGGTTTCTTGATCGGGAAGAAGTAATTTACTGCGCTTTGTTATTTATGGAATTAATTAATTCTTCGGAAATGACAATTTTATTTGCTTCTGTTCATCCTTTGCAATAGATGGGGAAAGGATGGAGAATTATTCCAAATGATGTTGAGTGGATTGGCTGTCTTTTAGTTCTTTAATTACAATGACTGGGACGAATAATTATTTCTATATTGAATATAAGAAATTAATCCCTTTTTTTTGCTCGTTTCGAAATTGAAAAGTGTTGATTAAATGTTAGCTTCGATTTTGTTTACATGCTGCTAAAATTCGCTTATACATATTAGTTATCGACTTTCTAATACAAACAATACAAAAGAAATTATTGCCGATGCCGAAAACTTTTACCTTGAAATATTTATTATCAAATATTACAATACCCTGGAAATTTAAAAGTATTAAAAGAAATGATGGTAAAGATTTCTAGCTTTTTACCAACAGTTTGAAGAATCTTTGAACTTTTATTGGTCGTTGTTTGCAAAAATTTGGATAGTTCACGTGCGAAATAGCCAGTCACAGTAATCCCTGTTTGTACGGTTTAGTTCTGTGTTAATGGGATGACTGGCTGTAATTAGAAATAAAAAACAGCATTGATTATCGCAATGAGTTTATTAACACAAAATATCCAATAATAATATGAGATGTTCAGTATTTTTTACAGCATTAATATCGAACAACAATGTATAGATAAACTTGCTTAAATATGAAAAAAAAACATTATTGATATTAAGTTTGCCCAACGATATTTGTTAATATGCTATCTCAAAAACACATTCTGCTAGGAGGATGGTATTTGACATATTTTTTTATTAATAAAATTATGTATATATAATATATAAATTTAACAAATTTGAGACCAAATATTTATGTTAATATGCTATCTCAAAAACACATTCTGCTAGGAGGATGGTATTTTATTTATTTATTAATAAAATTATATATATGAAATATATAAATTTAACAAATTTGAGACCAAATATTTATGTTAATATGGTATCTCAAAAACACATTCTTCTAGGAGGATAGTATTTGACATATTTATTTATTAATAAAATTATATATATAATTTAATATATAAACTTAAAAAATTTGAGACCAAATGTGTCAGTGGGTTAACTATTTATTGATGTAATATAATCATTTACTTCTTTCAAATTAAATATGTACTATTAATATTGACTAACTAGTAATCAACATTTTTCAGTTAAAGTTAAGCAGTATAAAATCTGATTTATGTAATGTAATCGAGGCTTCCGGGTCTTTATTTCAATATTTCCAATTTGAGATAGAACATTTTTCCCCTACAATTTTATGTAATTTTAAATATTTCTTAAATTATTTAGAATTTTAAGTTAAGATTCCAAATACTGTTTGTCCAACGATATTTATGTTAATTTGGTTTCTCAAAAATACAATTCTAAAAAGAGGATGGTATTTGTCATATTTATTTATTATTGAAATTGCTTATATAATACAAATATGAGACCAAACCTATCAATGGGTTAATTATTTATCGATGTAATACAGGGTAATTCAAAATGAATATAGCAATAACAAACGGCTATAACTATTTAAGGAAAAATAATTTATCGATAAGATTAACACATAGTATTGATGGAACTTCAAAATTTCCCATGCCCCAAACTATTGAAGAACTCAAAGTACGCATTTGTAATGCGCTTGCGTCGGTGACTGTAGACTTATTTCAGAATGTATGGCGTGAAATGGACTACCGCCTAGATATTGTCCGTGTGACCAAGGGAAGTCACATAGAACATCTATGACGTGTGTGTACAACATTTTGAAATGCCGTCTACATCATGTGTTAATATTATCGATAAATTCTTTTTCATTAAATAGTTATAGCAGTTTGTAATCGCTATATTCATTTTGAATTACCCTGTATAACCGTTTGCTTCATTCAAATTAAAAAGTTACTATTAATATTTAATAAGATGTAATCAACATTTTTTAATTCAATTTAAGCTATAAAATCTGATTTATTTAATTTAGTCGAGGCTTCCGGATCTCTCTTTCAGTATTTTCGTATTTCAAGTTTCCGTTTGTTTTTTTCCAACGCTTCATAAATTTTAGATGCTTTTTAAATTAAGATTTTTTGTTGTAATTAATTAATTTAAAACATATACAGCTCCCAGACTCGCCGAAGATCTTCTCTTATTGAACGATATAATTATTAAATTCTTAAAAGATTCGAAAGCTTTTAGAGCATTTGCATTTCACCATAAGAAAATTCAATATAAAACATTAATTTCCTTCTAAGTAAATTTTATTGAAATACAACTAAAAAATATAAATTTCGATGTTAAAAAGAATTTTCAATTGTCAGAAAGCTGTTCTATTATAACGTATTATTCAACATTTAAATGTCGCCACTATCACCAAATAGCTATTTTGCCATTGTTTGGAACTTGCAAAGTTTTATTTCTTTTACTGTATTCCCTGTTCTTTTTTTGAAGCTTCGTATTTGAATAATATATTCCATTTTCTTTCCCTTGCTTTTAAAAATAGCCTTAATTTTTTTCGTAGACACAAGAAAATGTATTCTGTGTTCTTACCTAGAAGTTTAAATTTTTGTTTAAAATGCATTGTTTTTTTTTTTTTTGTTTTGTTTTTTTATTATAATGTATTGAAATTTGCGTCATTTACCAACGCTGCATTTTTTTTTAATCATAGATCAAAAATTTTTAATTGTGATTTTAAATATACAAACTAAGCAATATATACATATTCGATTTATAATTTAAATAGGATAAGAAAAAATTATGAATATAAATATTATTTCTAAAAGTTAAATATTATTGAAATTTATTTAGAAATATTGCTTTCTGTTATATTATACACTAGCCGCCTTTGGCGACCAGCCGGTTCGCCAATCTTAATGTTCGTTAAAATTTTAATAATTAAATATTTTATGCAATTTCTACTTTAATAGCTTCTTCATCAAAATATTTTAAAACTTCGAATTTTGATTATCATATAATTCATTCATAATATTATAAAGGCCTTCAGTCATAACGTAATATGTATCTCTCTCATTTTCTGTTAGCACCCGTAGAATTTATGCTTTAAATTAAAGTGGAAAGAATTTATCTTCAATTAACATAATATTATTTTTTACTGAAACAAAGCATTTTTTTATAATCTGATTACTGAAAATAGAGTCACTCAGCGTTTAAACTTTATGGGCACTAAAGAATATCTTTTTAAATTTATGTAATATCTCAAGAGTTTGTCAACAAAATTTTCTTAGATTCATTATGAGCAGATCGATTCATTAACAATGTTTAAATTTAAATGCATCAAACACTAAGAAAATAAAACGAATCATTTAAAATAAACGGTTGAAAACAGGTTTTAAAAAAACTACTTAAAAAACGATGTACTTAAAACTATAAGCATATACAAAAAATATATAACTAACATAAATACAATTTACTTACAAAAGCATGCAGCTAACCCAAAAATAATTTAAATCATCCATTGATAACGTTGTCATGGCAACAATCAGAACAGAATGCGCATGCGTGAATTTTCTTCGCCGGTTACGTAACGCAAATACGTGATTTTTTCTACGCCAGTTGGGGTAACGCTATGCGGATTAGAAATTTTTAATTTCCTTTATTCTGTTCTATTTTAATTCAAAAGTACTTCAGAATGAATCTGAAAGATTGATTCATTAACAATGTTTAATTTTAAATGCATCAAACATTAAGAAAATAAACAGAATCGTTTGAAATAATCCGCCGAAAAATACTAACCCTAGCCTCATTACTGTTGGGAGAAAAAAAAAAAAACTGAAGCCTTTCTCGTTTGGCGCTGGGAATAATGGAAGATTTTTTTGGCGGAAAAGTTGGCGGTGGGGAAAATGGAAGATTTTTTTGGCGGGAAAGTTAGTTTTTAATTAATAATTAAAATTCTAATTAAAAATTCGAAAAAAGAAACCCCAGGTGCACATTCCCAACCTCCAAGGTATACATGTACCAAATTTGGTAGCTGTATGTCAAACGGTCTGGCCTGTAGAGCGCCAACACACACACACACACACACACACACACACACACACACACACGCACACACATTGAGCTTTATTATAAGTATAGATATAGATATAGATTATTAAACTGATAAAAGAATTTTTATTTCAACATTTTTTTTTTAAATAAAAGCAATAATTCTTTTAGTTATCTGGAATAAATGCATCAGATCTTGCATATTATGCATAACGACTTTTACATCTCAAAACTCAGAGGAAAAATATCAATTTAAAAATATTATGTTAATAAAGACAAATTTATTATTATAAAGATATAAAAATTTATTAGTATAAAGAACTTCTATTATTATTATTAAGGTAAAACAGGCAAAAGCACTTCATCACTACAATCAATGTTTACCAAGGATTGTAACAAACCGTGTTAAAAAAATAATCAAAATTATATAATAAAAAAATAAAGGGGATAACTTATTATTATAGACTATTACTTATTATTATAAAGTAATAGCCCAGGGATTAAATTTGTATGACTGAAAAGCTAATTTCTTGAATTGTAGTGCAAAAATGTTTTTAATGCGTTAATATAATTCGAAATTATCGATTGGAAAATATTAAAATTTGAATTAATTCTTGGTTAATTAAAAGTATTTTTGAAATTTTGAAAATTATTACTTTATTACGGAGCATCTACAGACCAGGATGTAACTACTTTCCAAATTTTATTCAACGCAAAGGTACATTTTGTGTGTAAAGTTTTTTTGCATCATGTAATTTGGAGATATCATCCTAAACTAAAGATAATTTCATGTTAGTTATGCACATATAATATTTGAATTATTAATTTATATATTGATTTAATAAAATTGCTTCAGTAACATTATAAATTTGCTGAACTAATTTCTACATATTTTGTTCATTTCTCAAAAAGCATTCATTTGCAAATTATAATAATACTAATTTTTGAGGGAAAAAATTTAACCGTATTTATTCTAGAAACGGAATAATAATTCAATAATGAAATAATGAGATGACTCCATTTATATTTGAATTCGTTATATTTTTAAACAAGTTCTATTTAGCTTGAAGGAATCAATCAATCAAAATTTTTATTTCGAGTGGCAGAAAAATAAAATGCGGCAGATGGTACTTTTAAAATCGTTTTACCTTGTCTGAGTCAGCTAGTCTTATTCTCTCTTTATTATTAGGACGAGACTCTTTATAACTTCATTATGAGGTAGAAGAAAATAATAGAAGAATTTCAAGAACATTTATTATTTTTCTAAGTTTCACATTTCGCAAGACAAAACAAACACGAACACGAAAAAGCATGACACTTACTTAGAATACTATTTAATAATGACCCCGAAAAGGGATCATGGGAAATTTACTTTGATGTTAATAAAGTAACGCCATCTGTTGTATCAAAATAGAAGGAAGTAAAGTATGTAACCGCTACAAGGCATTTTTTTTTCTTTCGAAAGTTTTCCGTAAGTTAGTTTGCCATATAGACAAAAATGAAGAATATTTTTTTTTTTTTTTTTTTTTTTATTACCTGTGCTAGTCGATGAAAAAACACAAGCTTCTAAGCCATAACTACGAATCGGCAAATCGGAAAAACGAGCTGGTTTACAAATAGGTCTGAGAAATTAATGGCTGAATTTCATTTATTTTATGTTGTTTGAATTTTTTAATAGATATTTATTTACAGTCAGTGATCGCTTTTGATGATAATTGAAAAGTGATGTAGGCTATTTTAGATATATCCATTGTTTTTTTTTTTAATTTATCACTAATTTTAAATACCAAAACCCCTGTTATTACAGCATGCCTCGTAATCTTTTTCCTATGCTAAGTTTCGATTTACTCTATAAAAAGGTGATTACATTTTATTGAAGTCTTCCTAGCTTTACATTTTATTGAAGTCTTCCTAGCTTTACATTTTATTGAAGTCTTCCTAGCTTTACATTTTATTGAAGTCTTTCTAGCTTTATGTACGAATGTACATAAGGCTTTATTTACGAAATGTACGAATTGTACTAGCTTTAGCGTATTTATTGCTGCTTCTAAGGAGTATATCAACATATTAATGGCCTTTTATGTATTGATATTTTTTTTTCTGTGAAAGAATCTTGTAAGTATACAGAAAAAAAGCTACTAAATTTCTGACATTAACAAACTATTTTTACTTTCTCTCTTTTATTGACTCTAGAATATCAACATATTAATGATTATTTAATTAACATGATATTTAAGAACTTCTATGATCTTTAACAACTCTACTTAAATTGGGAGCACTCTGGAAGACGAAGCCCTTGTTAACGCCTATAGATATTCGAAAAAATATGGTTGCAAATAAAAAAAAAAATCATTACTAGTGAAATATAGAATTATGAATTTTAACGAAAAATCAGGGAAGTATGAGTCAAATATTAAAAAGATCTATCAGTTTATCCAGAATCCTAAAGTTTACGTTGAACACTAAGGCGTCTATTCTAAACCTTAAATAAATTATAAAAGTTTGGGAAATAAAAATAAGAAGAAGAAAAAGTGCTATTTATGTATCAGTTTACCCAGAATCTTAAGACATTTACGCTAAACACTAAAGCGTCTACTCTAAATTCTATATGAATCAAAAAAAGTTTGAGAGATACGTTTTCATCTAATTCATTTACTTAAATTATCTTTTTATTATAATACTTCTTAAAAATAAATACAGACATTTTTTTTTTTTTGTCTTTTGTAATATGAGCTGTGCACTTATCAGAAAAAAAATCGAGATTATCCAAGATATATACTTTAAATCAGTGGCAAGTCTGCACTTTTTTCTAATGCTGAACAATCTACCAGAATGCGGAGTTGATCTGAGCGTCTTGACACTTTACAAAAACCAATGTAGAAAACAAAACAGAAACTAGTATCCCGCGAGTAATTTCTAGTTGGAAGTCTGCCAACCTCACCAAGGAAGAAATAAACCCGCAAAAACTAAAAGCACGTCTGTACAAAAGCGAAGATTGACGTCTATAACCCCTTATCAACCGCCCATGATGCTCGGCTTCCAAAACCTCGGTCTTTTCCTTTTTTTACCATCTACCAGTGCTTCGTAATCAGCAGTCTCGGGCGACCCTAGACCTAATTCCCGCATGACCTTCCAGCAGTCAACAATGAGCATTCTTAGCGGCCTTAATGACAAGAACGATTGACTCTGCCCCAATGACCACAACTCACGTGGTCTTCCTGTCTTTAATGTTCTGCTCGCTGTGGATTATTTTTTCACCTCTTTTTTATCCTCCTTCTTTCTTCAGTACAGAAGATGCCATCTTCTATCTGGAAATAAGAGAGAGAAAAAATGATAAAAATAGTGGAGCCATTGTTAACGATCAAAGTACCATTGTAGACAATGAAGCAGATGGGGCGACCATATTGTGCAGGAAGCTAGTTGGATGGAAGATGTGGGGAAGGTTCCCCAGCCCCTTTCTCTCTTTTGTTTGCTTTGCTCTTTATGCGGGTGATGTGTTGTTTTGCTCGTGGAGCTGTGAAATATGAGAATTTCTCCGCCTGATATATTGTTCTGTTTCACTCTTGGGAATCGGGCCAATCTCATAATGTTGCGTTAGGTAAAAAGAACTGTCCTCTATGAAAGACAGTTCTTTTTTCTTTACTCCCCCGCAAATTTCTTATATAATTTCAGTATTATCTAATGAACTCGTAAGAATGCTTTGGAAACGAGGGATAAATAAAGAATGGTAATAGTAATCATTTTTTTTTCAATTATTCTGTGATTAAAAAGAGTATACAGATTATACATTTCTGAATGTATATTCTGTTAAAACTATAATGAAAACTTTCGTTGTGTAAAAATTTCTTAAAATGAATATTGTGAGATTTTGCTAAAATACACACACCTGACTAAAATGCTCACATTTATTGGCAGTGAGAACTTCCGAGTCAAATATCTTCCCGTTTCTGAGATACGAACGTTTTAGTTCCAGCCCAGGTGTCGTTTGACCACGAATTACGAAATTCCATTCAGATTCAAAATTAATTCACTGCAGCTGGAAATCAACCTTACAAATAAAAAAAAAATCTACCAAAAAATTACATACTTCTACTCATAAAATATAGGACATACTTCATTTAAAATACACATCTACTAGAAATCGGTTTACTGATATTTTTGAAATATTTTTATGATTTATTTATAAACATCTACTTATAAAAGAAAATCGTTTGCTGATATTTTTGAAATATTTTTATGATTTATTTATAAACATCTACTTATAAAAAAAAATCGTTTGCTGATATTTTTGAAATATTTTTATGATTTATTTATAAACATCTACTTATAAAAGAAAATCGTTTGCTGATATTTTTGAAATATTTTTATGATTTATTTATAAACATCTACTTATAAAAGAAAATCGTTTGCTGATATTTTTGAAATATTTTTATGATTTATTTATAAACATCTACTTATAAAAGAAAATCGTTTGCTGATATTTTTGAAATATTTTTGTGATTTATTTATGAACATCTGGCAATATTCTAAGTTTTATTTCTCATTAGTATCTAAAAATAAATTAATTTTATCATGATATAAGCATTTTAACTTTGCATATTTTCCAAAATGGTGAATGTGATTGGAAAAGAATGCGCATTAAAGTTTATTCCCGCAGTGTATTTTTGTAAAAAAAATATTGTATTAGACGGAAAAGCACCAAAAATCCTTTAAAGACAACTCTATAAAAAATAAGAGTATTTGAATAGTATAATATATTTAAAAAAATAATATATATAATAAATAATTATAAAAAAGGTTTAATATATTTTTAGTGTGTTCCACTACGCAACACCTACGTTAGACCTTCCACTTTTCTAATTTTTCAATGTATCGTATATTAGTATAGATCAGATAATTTGTAGTTAGTGATTGTTGTTTAATGATTTAACTCAATTTGAATAATATCAGAAACATAGACAGTGACTTTATTATTTATGAATTTTTAACAGAATTTAATTATTATACATTTATAAGCTCCTTATCTATTCTATACAATACAGCGGGAATTTATTTTCATTTTCAAGGTGTGGCGCAGATGTTTGGAGTATGGATTGCTGTTTCGGATATCTTTGCCATCTCCTCATTGTTCAATATTTATTAATAAGCACTTAAATAGCCCTCATGTTGCTCTAAAACGCGGGCTAATCTACGAAATCGAAACTGAAAACTTTAATAAACGAAATAAAGATCTTTTTAATAAATTATTAAAAAATTATTTTTGATCAATTTTTAGCATAGATACATTCGACTTTTATTATAAAATTTTCATATTCATTTGTTTTCCTTTAAGTTTGTTGTCTATGAAATTTATTGCTAAAATACGAAAATACACGCAGTACTTTCATTAGATGCTGCAAATAATTCGAATATTAGGTGTTTACAAGTGCGTAATATTATCAAATTTTGAAGTAAGATTTTTCAGTTTTCAATTGACAATTTTATACAACTTTATATTTTTCGTTTATTATTTTCTTTTTGTTCTGAATCGGTGGTTACATCCTTTAAATATTCTGTTTCAGTTCAAGGAAAAAATCCCTGCTAGACATTCTTCAATATTTCCTGCTATTGAGGAAAGTTTGGAAGAATTTCTACAACTGTATTTGCTCTTCCAGTGTAGAAAAATAATTCTGCTTATTTTGTGTATTTCTCAGCCTAAAAGTTTATGCAAAGAACAGCTGTGGGAATAACAATCCTATTTGCAAAACAAACAAAAAGAATATGCATTAAACTTGAAGCTTCGGCTAATAACTTGCTGGAAAATTGACCTTTTCTTACTGAACGAGCATTCTGAAACTAATTAGTTTTATTAATAAGCTGTTTACGTTCGTTTCCCGGTAAAAGGTGCTTTAACGTTCGCAAAAAAATAATGAACCTTGTGAGTTCTGTCAGTTGTGTTTTAATTTGGAAATAGCGTGCTCATTTATAAAAATGTTTAAAAAAGTTATTTTCTGATACCAAATTTCCAAGAATTATCGTTACTTCTTGGGAAAATACATGATTGTCTGACATGTGGTTCTTGAACTAGTCTTCTTAAAACTTGTTTTGGAGTTTTAATTAGATTTTCAAAAAATTGTTTTTCCCCAAAATATAAGGTAAGAAATCTTTGTTTTTGAATATTCTTCGTTTGCTTTTGTTATAAACGTTGAACTTTCTATTTTTATAAATTCTTTCTAAAGTATATTTTGAAGATATAGAAACGTAATTTATTATGCCTTCAAAATTCTGAATGCCTTTATTTTTTATCCCATATTAATATGTGAAACACTGGAATATGTAATAAATAAATGTATGTATTTTCTTTGTTTGAAAATTGGTGGCAGTTGATCCATAGAATTTTGTTCTTTTTCTGAGTTATTAATTGTTCTATATATTTTAATTCCAAAATAGGAATTTTTACTAATTTCTGAGAATTTTTAAAAATAAGATATCTTGCTTTTATCCAAAATATTTGTTATTTTAATAATATAAATTGATTGCTAATAATATAATTTAACAATATAAATTAATGATGAAATTAGAAATGTCATTCAATGAGTTTTATAAAAATTTTGTTGAACATTTTAATATTTATAACAGACGTTTTTCGAAGCAAATGAATACAAATTACTCGACATTAAAAATGCCATTTAAATGTATATAAAAGATTTGTCGATAAATGACAAATTTTTTTCAAAATTGTTTTTGGGAATAATCTTAAATATAATTATTTGTAAAATAAGTGGTATATTTCTGTATCTCACAATGAAGAACGGGAAAGTCGCAAATATCGTCTGACAGTTTTTTGTGTTTTGTTTTGTTTTGTTTCGAAATTTTATATGTTAGTTTTTATAGAAATGTACCACCATTTAGGCAGTTCATTCTATGTTGCGATGTTATTAAAATATTTTACAAATTGCATCTACAGATTAATATTTTTTACAAACATAACTTTTATCAGAAAACAATTTTACATGCATGTTATCAGCCGATATTTATAAATTAGCATTTAAATAATTTAATTTTAACAGAATATTGCTAATTTAATACCGAATTAATTATAAATTGTATAGACTTCTCTCCATACTGTGGTTTTTAAATATCCTTTCTGTAATATTTTAAAATGTTAAATTTATCATTTACTGCAATCGGATTTAGTGTTATAAGTTATTGCAAAAAATAATTGAATTTTAAATAATAAAAAATATTTCACAGCTTAAATTTTTACTATTAATTTATAATTACTATTGATGAATTTTAGACTATTCATATTTCATGAGCAAAGCAATGCCATAAACTATTATTTATATTCTATGCTAATCGAAATTTATGTTCTAACTGCATTTGGCGATTGTTTTAATTTGATTTGATAGGAATGTTGTTCGTATTTAATTTCAATTAAATCTCTTATGTATAATTTTCTTTTCATGTTAATTTGAACACAATATTTTTAAGCATCAAATGGTGGGAGACTTTAGGGTAATATTATTTTTATAATCTTACTGCTATTTGTTGTTCATATTGTCACGTAGATACTCTAGTGTGGAAAGCAATGACACACAAAAGAAGTAGAGCTAAACCGATTTATTAACTCAACTCTGAACTCAGAACACAGTGACTGACAGATCTTCTGCTATTATACTAGCAGGGAAAGTTCCAGAATACTTTTCTGGAGACAGTAAGAAAAGTCCAGAATACTTGTCCAGTAAACTAAAGAAATGTCCAGAATCTTCTGGAATATGAAATAAAGGGAAACACAAAATCAAGGAATTAAATATTTACACAAACTGTGAATCGCATTGTCTCTAGCGGGATTCGAACTTACAATCTCTTGATTATGAGATCAGTGCTATGACCATTCGGCCATGGAGAGTCGATTACGTGTTTTCAATGCTGCAATATAACCTCCATAATGGAATCCAGTCCGATGACATCACATTGCTATTAAAAACTATGATGATTGCACATTATCTTTTGGGATAATATGATTTCACTTTTAAATCTGTATAGGTAATTTGTAGAATCTTCCTTCCTTAGTTTTCAATATTGAGATGTAATTGCCACTCGATTAAATATTTGATGAAATAATGAAAACGTTTGAATTTCACTACAACAGTAATATATAAAAAATTTAAAATTTAAGAAATAAAAATTTAATTGTGAAAATTTAGGAAAATTTTCATGACTATTAAATTAGTGGCGTTAAAAAATGATTTATTGAACTTTAAAGCTATATAAAAATCATTTTGGAACACTAATATGTTTTGGAATATATCACGGTTAAAGCTAAAATTACGCTTATTTTTTTTTAAAAATGTTAATAGTCTAACTAAAATTTTTAAAACAACGCGCAAGGGTACACATTTTCGTCGCACAGTATATTTGTATAGCTCTGTAAAGCACCATCGTACTTAGATACACATCTTTATTATTTTATACGAGGTTTGAATATCAAAAATTATGTAATTAGATGATGCCTCGAATCAAGCACATATTTGCTTTTAAATGGTTAATGGGAGTTGAATCTTGTAATATCGCAATTGGAATATAATAATAAATTGAATTTTGTAGTATTTTGTCAGTTGTTGTTGGGGGGGGGTGCCATGGCTTGAAAATGGCTAAAATTAATTTTCTATTTAAATTTCTTAAACCCATTTCTTGCATGTTTTTGATATTATAATTCAAATAACAATACTGAATTATTTTGCTTTTTGGTGAGAGTTTTAGAATATGATTAGTACTTTAATACTTAAATTCTTAAATTGGATTTTCACCTCATTTTTTAATATTTTATCTGTGCTCATATGACATGATTAATACACTGTTGTGCATTTTCATATCCATTTGACAAAAAAATATTCGTTATTTAAAAAAAAAGAATAGATTACTAATAAAATGCGATTACATTCAAAGAAATTTATCTACATCTTAAGTTATTTGATCATTTAAAACCACTTAATAAATTTTAACAAAGACAGATAACACTTTCTTCAGCCCAATTCTGCATTTTTTTTTCCAGAAAAGCTACCGATCGATTCTTTTACCATAAACCAGAAAACATGTAGAACGTTAATTAGTTATCTTTCTTTCAAAAGTAACTCCAGAAAAGCTTAATGACAGTGAATTTTTCATTCTTCTTAAAATAAAAGAACAACAGTGTCTCTTTTTCCATTGAAATTAATTATTGAGCGAAATTGTAAATAATTAACTACATCTGTTTCAGTAAGTTTCCAGGGTTAAAAAAATTGTTGTCACGCGTCTTAACGCCGTGTTAATGACTACTAAATTAGATACAACATAAGAGACTGCTTGAAGATTTTTTTTCATTATCTCTGAGGGGGAGGAAAGTTCCTCGTTCTACTGAAGTTCGAGTGTAAAATCTGTCACAGTGTAGATTAAGTGGATGAAATGCAGAGCTCTCTTAGGAATTTTAAGGAATGATGTCATTTTCTACATTAGTGGACATTTTGAAGTTATCATCATTAAAAGTTTTGAATGATTTTCAAGTAACTTTATTATTTTCTTTCTATTAATTATGACTTTTGAATTAAACTTTTTTTTTCCGTGCATGAATCCAAGTGCTTTTGCCTCAAAGGACGTTCAGATAAGAGTTATAAGAATTTTGCATCATATCTATAAATAGAATGAAACAGAAAATCCATATTCATTCTTTTTAATATGGAAAATACACCATATTGTGTAATTACACGAGAAAAATCGAATTTAAAATACTGCTATTGCTTTACCCTTTCTTATATTCGAAGTATATAAATAGACAATATTGTAATTGTCAAAAAATTAGAACTTGAGAGTTGGACCAAGTTTCAGACGTTCCTCCTATTGAAAAGCACATTCTGGGTATTATGTCTGTTTGTTTATCAATAAAAAAGATAACTCAAAAACATTTTGAGCTAGAACGGAGGAAATTTGGTATTTATCCTTTACGGCATATTTGAAAACTTCTATCAAATTTTGAACGAAATTTATTGTGAAGTCTATTGGTCTATTCATTAATAGGATAACTACCAATTAAAAAGAGCTGAATGAATGAAATTTCGAACACAGATTTAGTATCTGAAATGCACATCTATATGAAATTTGGTACCAAGGTTATTAATTATTTTAATTATTATTGTACGATATTATTTGCTAAGATTTTATCTTTTTATAATCAGTATTTCTTTCTGTATATTAGCTGAAGTTAGTTTCTGCAGTTTTCAAATTTTCGTAGTAGTGCTCTTTTCCATTTTTCTGTTTTTTATTTTAAAATTATTTCTATGCATTGCTACTCTGGTACTTATTCAAAAAACTATTCGCCTTTGATGACTAGCTGGTTTAACGGGGATATTGATAACATTTAATTTCATTTATATCATTTAGAATTTATATATATTATTTATATATACCGTACTTAATCGCATACCTTCAAAAAACAATTTGTTAAATTTTGAAACATGTTGAAATTCATTTTTGTGTAATGATATTTTGGGAAGTTACCACGAAAAACTTCCAAAAATCAACTTAATTTTAATTGATTTACAATAAGCATTAAAAATTTAATATTTAATAATGCAAAAATTGAACATGTTTAATGAAATAGCGAATCTTGATTTAAAAACATCCATTCTCATTTTCTTAAATGGGATTAGTTGAAAACATCAGTTAGTCGTATGCTGAAGTGCCGCGTTTCTTACAGCCTGTATTCTGCCGCTCGTGGTTCCATCGCGATAGTTTGCTTTTCATCATTATAAAACCCTTGGCATTTTCTGAAATCTTATTTCCATAAGGTGGGGGCAAATGATTGAATTTTATCCCATCTTTATTGCCAAATACAGACTATAAAATTTCTGTTTACATATAGCAGCTCTGTATCTATTTTTTTTTTTTCGTAAATATGAATTTTTATCTAAAAAAAGTAATGCGTTATCTAAAATAAAAACTGCAATTAAAAGAAATATGGCTTTTCTGAAAATATATTTCTTCAAGGTAGCTTCTATTTTAATATGTTGAAGAATACATATCCATTCCCTCGGAGCCAAGAATACATACCCCAGTTTGTTCATTGAGATTTATGGGACGTCCCCTGAAGGTTCCTTTGAAGAAGGATAACCCTTAGGAACTTTTCCTTTGTCCGAGAAACAATAAACCGTTATCTTCACTTAAAGGAGATCCTCATGTTTTTCTTCTCTAATCGATAAGTGCTCAACATTCTTTTTTTTTTCTTCTCATTTTTACCCCCTCTGGATGAAGTTGATATTTTTTTCTTCTATGATAGCGGACCGATCCTTTGTGTTGAGATCTATTTAATAATAAATGTGTGATGGAATTGCATAACGATTTATACAATCATGATATTAATCTATGATTATAATAATAATAATAATCATTATATATATGATTATAATGGTGTTGATTCTACTAAGCGCAAGATAAAGAAACAGCGGATACAAAATGTATATTCTTTTTATGCTAATTGCATTGTAATGCTAAACTTATGAAGAAATTTTCTTATGGCATCATTTTTGTTTTACCACAAATGATTATTTTGTAAGAATGAAAGGTTTTTGCGCTTAAAATTTCTTCCGGCAAGAACCATCCTAAGGGCAAAAATTTGTCCAGAGAAGTTATTAAATGCAATTTTACAAAATAGTAATGAATTCTAAGCATTTTATATTGTGCGTTTAATTGTTATAGTTAATACCTCGATTGCTAACAGTGATTTTTAATACCTGCGTGCCTAGTAGTTGTGTTTAACACCAGCGTAGTTTGTCAACACCTCCTAAATACATAGTACAGTTAAGAAGTAGTAGCTTAGTAGTTGTGTTTAACAACTGTTTAGTAGGGATGTTTAACATCTGAGAATAGTGGTATTTAACACTTTCCCGTTGAGAGCAGCGGTAAACCACCTTCATGTTTAGTAGCGGCATTTAACAATTTTTGTTTAGTACTGGTGTTTAACACCAGTGAGTTTTATCAGTATCTTCTAAATACAGGTTAGAAAACGTTGCTTTAAAGAAATCGCTTAACATCAACGTGTTTAATAATGGTGTTTAATGTTTGGATGTTTAACCGCTTAACTGTTTTGCCCGAGTGCCATACCGGCATCGATTTAATGATTTTGATAAATGTAAGCAAAAAATAAACGAATCGTAATGATTATAATCCAATATTAAAATTACTTCATACATAGATAAGTCAAGTATTCAATGGATTTCCATTTGAATCAAAATAAGAAAATATTCCCAAAATAGAAGGTGTCATCTTATCAGATAGTAAAGAAAATTAAACAATTAAGTGGTTAATAGTAACGCTTAACTTCTCTGACATTTGATACCTGGATTGACGTTTAATACCTGCTTTCTTCAAAATGGAATTTAATATCTGTTTCATTGGCAGTGGATAGAGTTCCGTTCTAATTATAAACTAGTTGTTAATTTCTAATTGTTAGTGTATAGTTAGAGTTGGGAAAAGTGCTTTAGACGATGCAAAGAATTGTGTTCTGTTTTAGTCAATAAATATATTGCTAAAAATTTAAGAAATATAAATTTTTTATACATTCTCTCGGTCATATTTATTAAAATTTCCTGAGCACACTATAGTATTAAAACCAAAGAAGGTTCTAAAAAACTAGTTGAAACTTCATGTTTAAACCACACAGCTATTTCTTTGGGGAAACGGATTTATTCTGTTGTTTGGAAGATCTTTTTTAAGATAGCTGTTGAAATGTTTTAAAGTCATCTAAAATAATGATATTCAAAGTTTCACAATTCTGTTTGAAGAGTGGATTTCTTTTTTATTTTATTATCTAGAATATTTAACTAAATATGAACTGATGTTTCCCGGAAAAGGCTGTATTAAAATTCAGATTTTGGTATATTTTAGTAATATATTTAGTAGTATTTATTGATTCAAACAATATAAAATATATTTCTATAGACATTTAAATACATTTTTTTTTTCAATTGGAAGTATAAACCTATCCCTAACAATTTAGAAATCAGCTATTGGCGAGTTACTATTACAGTGGTTTCCTATGGACGGTTAACTCTTATGGTTAATAACTGCATGTTAAGCTGTGATATTTGATAATTAATTACATGTTAAGCTGTAATCTACTGCACGATTAACTGCAATAATAAAAATGTGAATATATAATATAATAATTGTAACTATACCATCTTTACCATCTATAATCTTTTTATATAGCAGCGGCAATTAATGCCTGAGTATGTAATAAAAGCATTTAATACTTGAATGCTAAACGCTCGATAATTAATATTTAAATATATACAAATAATACATACTTTTTTTTGCTTAAGCTAAACAAAAATATTTTAAACGGAGTTAATTCTTTTATTTATATACGATAGTTTGTCATAACAATTATGTTAAATTGCAAGAAGAGAATACAATGTTGAGAGAAGAAACTCTTTTGAGACTGACATTATAAAGAAATCAGTCTCAAATGAGTTTCTTTGTGCTAACATCGAGCTTATTTAAAATAATAGTGTGGCTAGTTTTGAAATCAGTTACTGCCTGTTTGTGATTTTCAAATTTTATGGAATGTATATGGGGTATTTTCATAAAAAAGTTATTAAACAATGATTTTAGGAGATATTTAATGTATCGGAATTTTTCATTTTGTTAAATTCCGTTTTTTTTTTTTTTTTTATTCATTTTGTATATTAATTCATTTGAAGAGTGATATGGATTTTGAATGCAGTGCAGAAATAAGCCTTTTATTAGAATCAGCTCAAAATGCAATATTTAGTGCAAATTTTATGATTTGTTTTGAAAGAAATGAAAACTCAAAATGTATAGATGCATAAGAAAGGAAAGTTTTTTTTTTAGAATTTTTCATTATCTTGAATTTAATAGTGCAAGTATAAAGATAACATGAGAAAATGCAACTAAAGAAAGATCTTGATTTTTCGTGTAATTCAGGTATTTGATGAAGTGGAAAATTGGTATTAAAAAATAGCCGAAAGAGAAATAAAAAAAAAATTTATTTAATAAAAATATTTGAAATTTTAGACTAATTAATATATAAATGATTCTTTTTGCTGCTTTTCGTAAATGAATATGCTCAGTAATTCACAATCCAAGAATACAGGATTCAATTTCGAGATGTTTCAGCCTAAATGGTCCATTGACTCCTACTCCCCCCAAATCCTAAGTGCCTTAAGCTTCTTACATCTTCCCAAAAGAGAATTTGTCCCCCAGCACTGGTGTTATCATGTTGCTGCATCCGTCTTTTCGAAGCCATTGCACAAAAAATGGCGGATAATCCTGATATTTTCCTGGCTATTGTTTCAGTCAGTTGCCTTTTCATGACATTCTTTATCATCTACTTTAGCAGAAGCTCATCAGCCGGAAATTGTGCTGATTGTAGTAAATCGGCTATTTTTTTTTCTGGTTTCTGTCAGCTTGTCTTTTCCTAAAACAATTTCCTGATGTTTCATTAATTTTGATTTTTTTTTCTGCAGAATGTTACATTGATTGTAGTTAGGTTGGGGAAAGAATCATATCAATAACAAATAATCAAGTAAAATTGCATGATTATGTATTGCAGACTGATTGGAAAACGAAGAATGGCCTTAGACTTTTTTCCCCTATTGAATTTATTCGCCTGAAAAGATAAATAAACAACTCGTTATCGCTTAACACATTATGCCTAGTAATTCGATGGCTTCATGATTGTTTTCGTAATTGAGAATGAAAGTGAGTCACGAAAACACGAGTTAACTCGTGAGTAGTTAACCATATTTAAACATTTTTCTAACTATTTTTTCATTAAATAAATCAATTTTAAGTATTAAGCAACCCTTCCATTGTAGATAAAATTATAAAAAAATATATATCCAGCTCTATTTTTCAATAGATAATAGGATTATTCCATGGTTACTTTGGAGCCTCTGTTCTTTTGATCGAAGTTATTATTAATTTTTTTAAAACTTGGTGTTAAAAGCATTCAAATTTCTGGATAGATGATATTTTCTGGGTTTTATGAAAATTATATAATAAAATCTCTGAACTGTAATTATATAACTGCATTAATTTTTCAATAGGTTTCGACAATAAGAATCGTGTTAGTTTCAATATCCTTAGACGATCACTTTTCGACGATTCTATCTCAAAATGGGGTAAGACGCGGATGGAAGTGCGCATTACCGGAATTCACTTTATCGCTAAATGTAAACATCTCTTTTTATCTTTCCCTACACTCCTGTTTTGACGAATTAAACCCATCCTAACGCATGCGCAAAAGCGAGAAGGATTTTAGAATCCGTTGACTAACAGTAAGTAAAACACCAAGTGAATGGAGGTCTTGTTTTATGAACATTAAACGCATGAGTTTTAATAGGTATTGCTATCGAGTCTAAAGCAGTTAAAATTCTTTTGAAATCACTCTGATTTTGAAGAAGTTTGTTGTTCCTTTCCAATAACCAAGTTCATGTTTACAAAAATTGCTGCCTGATTTATTCTGATTCGCAACATTCCATATATTTAAGCGCCTTTTTTTTTCTGTTTTCAGCTTTTTCATTTATCGATCCTCTGTTACAGTATAATTTTTGCACAATGAAACGCTATTGCCTTTTAACAAATATAAATATTGTTTATGTCAAAAAAAAAAAAGTTTATTTCAAACTAGAAAATTAATAGGATCTAGTAAGTAGACGAAACCAAATAATCAGATCTAAAAAAAAAACAATTATTCGTTTTATTTAAATACATTTTTTTTTTCTTCAAATTTTATCTTATCTCTATTTTCCATTGTCTTCCATTCCATTGTTGTTTGTTTTTGTCTAATTAGACGATATCGATCGTTTAGCAAAAATAAATCTGATCCATACAAAAAAAGTATAATCAAATGTAAAATCGGTTCGAAAATAAAAATATTTGTCATTCAGAGAAAGACGACTTATAAAATAGGCTATTAAATTAATTTTGTTAAATAATGTTTTTAAATAATTATGTGAGTTATTCTATTGACAAAATTCTCATATATTTTTGTTAAATTTCATTAAATGTGTAAGTAATTTCCCTTAATCTTTGTCAAAATACAAATCTGAGAGTTTAAAATGTGAACCAAAATGGAAATTTATTTTGTTAAATAAATTTAAATAGTTATGTGAGCAATCCTATTGACAGAATTCTTTTCTATTTTTGTTAAAATTAAATTTGCAAAACTTTTTCCCTTATTCTTTGCCATAATACAAATTTAAGTGTTTAAAAAATGAGCCAACCTAATTAATCGAATTCAAATATTAATAATCTAAGCAAGGATGCATTAAAAATATACGGAAGTTGTTAAACTACGGATTTTTGGAAAACAGTATAAATTTCTAAACCAAATCAAAATTTTCTATTTTGCTTTCGCGTAATATTTTGAGGTGTATACTATAAAAATCTAAGATTATTAAAATATAATGCGTTTCTGCTTCAAAAATTAAAATAGATCTCACAAAACATTATTATAAATTTAATCTCTCTATTTTGTTTTTAACTACATGTTTTGTGAGATTTTAATATTTTCTAAGTCTTAAATAAAGCACAGCATTAAATGCTATTTCAAAAATGTGCAAACATTTATATTTACTCTTGCAAATATTTATTAATGCAAAATTTTTTGAGCAAATAATGTTGAAAAACATATTTAATCTCTCACGTATTTTTTAAAGTTATTAAACAAAACGAGACGAAGGGATCAAAATTAACATTTTAAATTTATTATTCTCTTAAAATAACTATATTTATCGTTCTGAAGTTAATCATTTTTTCTTGTCAAAAATGAATTTGAAAAAATGAAAATAAACAACTACTTTGTTTTCATTTCGATAAAAAAAGAATTTCGGTTAAGCTTTTAGAGTTTATTTCCGTCAAAAACGAGTACAAAAACATTTACTGGACAAAAAAAATGTTTTAAAATAACAGCTGAGTAAAAATCGATTCGGAATGAATGGAAAAAATATAGAAATAATGAAACGGCAACTTTTATTTTGAAATATGTGGTCTGGAAATGTTCCAGATGTGCATTGGAAGAACTAGCTCTCTATAGTTTTTTTTTTTTTTTTTTTTTTCCTCTTTCCAGCGGCCGGATATCTAACTTTTAACAATGTAACTTTTAACTGAAATATTTTTCTCTTTTGAAAAACTGGACTTGAGTTCTCTTTTCAAAGCTGAAAGTCGCGATAACGTCATTAATTTTAACCTTTTAGACGTTACTTTAGGAAAGTTGACAAGTCTAAGCAGAAAAAGGATAAAGATTAAAATGGGGGGACTTTTAAAAATAATCCTGTAAAGATCTTTAAAAAGCATTTTATCAAATGAAAATGTTTTTGGAGTTGTGTTAACATCGCTAATTTCATCATCTCTTTGTTTTAGTCGCAGAACAGAAGTGATAAAAAAATTTCTGCCAGTTGATTAATTATACTTCTTTCTTAAAAAAGAAGTTGTCTTTGTTTTGAATGTAGTTTGTTTGTTTGTGTCTCATTTTAAATTACAAAGCGTATTTTATCTTTATTCACAAATTGCTTCCATGGTAGAAAAATGGAAGCTATTTAAGGTATTTGATTATAACAATAACATTACGAATGAAACGGAAATTCTTTGTTTCAGTTACAATAGCGGAATAGATGTGGGGAAAAAAATTCTGGCACATAATCGATCATACTTCTAATTGCATGGAGAAGTTGTTTATTTTGAATGTGACTGGTTTATTCTTTTTGTTCAAACGCTTGCAGCTGCTTCATTCAGTTATGCACACTTGTAATAACATCATTAAATTCATTGTTTTGTTTGTTTGTGTTACACTGGCGAAACTAGAGGGAAATACTAATTGCCACTTAATTATTATTATTTTGTACTTTCGAATATGACTTGTTTATTCATTTTATAATACATATGAAATACAAATACATCACGAAACGTATTTCATCCTTATCAATTAATTGCTTTTACAGCTGTATGCTTAATCTCTTTGATTGATGCATTTAATTAGGAAATTTGGCTTTTAAATTACATGTAAATTGTTTTGTTTAGTTACATAGACATTATTGTATTGTTTAATTTTAAGTTAAAGAATATATTTTGAACATAATATTAATAGAATTTTCCAAGTATTTATTTAACAAAACATTATTAGTCAGTTTTACCACTTCGGAACTTTCTAGTATCTTACTTTGTTTATAAATTACAATAGAATTTTTAGGGATTTCAAGTAAAATAGAGTATTACATAAATTTTAATTGCTTATATTATAGCTTTCTGAATCTTCAATATTATGATATAAGGAATATAACAAGTTAAATATTTATGAATTTATTATTTATAGATTTATATGTGATGTCTATCTATACGATTACATTCCTTTATCAAATAGTGTTTTCAATAATTTTGTCTACTTAGATTTAGATATAACACGACTTTTAATTTTTCATTCACATGAAGGCATTTATACAAAACTTCAGCAGAATTCAGTTAATTAGGCTAATTAGAAATATAACATCGATGTTTATGACTTTGTCCATTCTTCTATTACGTAGAGTGCCAGTGTCCACTTTATTCATGATATAAAAGTGAATTTTTAAATCCTTAGAAATAGTCATATATTTAAAATTAGAAATGTAATCTAAATAATGTAATGAGTTAATTATATTTCATTTTGGGACATTAAATAAACTGTTGAAAAAAATTATGAATTCTGTATTTTTTATAGTAATTCGGTCTTAATATTCATGTGTAATAAAATAATCTTAGTCAATGTAGTAAACTAAAAAAGAATCTGCTTTTTTGTGTCAAAATTGACAAAATTTTTGAAGTTTTCCTTTTTTTTTTTTTTTTTTTTTTTTTTAGATCATTTTGACTCGAGGTCGACTTGAGGAAGTTTCGTTAACCAAAAGGTAGGCGCTTGTTTAAGGAAACCATTGATTGGTTTAAAAATAATGGAAATCAAAGAAGCTACATAACTAAGCCAATTTTATTATAGAAGAGTAGAACATTTCTGTTTTAATGTGATTAGAATATTTTTTCGCTTATGATTAACTGATTCCGGAAACTGTGAAAAAATTTAAAATTTGCAATCTTTTCAGAGATTTATTGATTACTTAAATTTTATTTTATACATCAATAAAAATAAATTCAAAAATATCTTATCAATACGTTTTTAAAAATATCATTTCATACGTCATTTAAATTATTTTTTTCCTATTGAAAGCTTATGCTCTGAAGTATATCTTTAAGATTTAGAAATTATTATGATGCAATTCGAGTGCAGATACTGAATATAAAACTGATTTCTTTTTTATCCAATTTTTTTTATTTCCCTCAAATTTACATATATTTTGATTGTTGTGAAAAAAATTGTCGCAAATGGAATAATACAATTTTTATTCAGTAAAAGAGTCATTGGAAAAATGTGAAAACGGATAGAGTGATTTTAAAATAAAAAAAAATCAGAACAATTTGGATTATGGATAAAGTCAGATTATTAAATAAAGAAAATGTACAATTTTTAAAGACTCCTCAGGAGTCCTTCAGCTCTCAATTTTTTTTTTGCCATAATTTTTAAAATAATTTAATTTTATGCTTTCATTGAATTATATAAACTATGCACTCGAATTTACTCAAATTAAATTCAAATATTGTTCAATTTTTTTGGAATGTTATTCTAGAAACATTCCCAATTAATTACCATTTACCAGTTTTATATCACGTTATTTTATAATCCTGAAATCATTTGATGCCTTATAATTAAAAAAAAAAATGTTGAATACTTTAATAAATAATTAATGTGAAAAAATTATAGTTTTTTTTTTATTACATTGTATAAACTTTACTATATATTTTTTATATTGTTCTTTACAATATAAGTAAATATAAATAAAGTACAGCATAAGTAATATATAGTAAAATTTATACAATATAATTAAAATACCCCCTGCAATTTTTTTAACACAGCCTAAATAATATTTAATTAAAATATTCACCATCTTTTTTAATTACAAGGCATCGAATGCTTTAATATTATAAAATTACGTATTATAAAACTGACAAATGGTAATTAATTGGCATTTTAAGTTGTTGAATATTATTCCAAAAAAATAAACAATATGACAATTAACAATACAAGTAATGTTTACAATATAAGTAAACTTTACTTATATTGTTACTGCTTTAACTGCACGCACACATATATATATATGTGTATATATAATATATAATTTTTTATGTCGAAGTGGAAAAAAAAAATAACACTGAGTCTTGCATATTCTCAATCTTTCAACAGCTTATTCCGAATCTAGCTATAAAAGATCAAAAACATTAAAAATTGTAGTAAAGTTTATACAATATAATTAAAACACTCTAAATAATATTTAATTAAAATATTCAATATTTTTTTAAATTATAAGGCATCAATTGATTTTAGGATTATAAAATAACGTGATATAAAACCGGCGAATGGTAATTAATTGGTAGTTTATGACGTTGAAAAATTTTCTAAAAGTTAAACAATATAACAATTAACAGTATAAGTAAAGTTTACACAATATGTAAAGTACAATATAAGTAATCATAAGTAAACTTTACTTATATTGCTACTACTTTAAAATTTAACTGTATATTTTTGTGCGCAATACATGCAATATTTGTAGTTTTTGTATTGAAATCAAATATCTTGAAAATAATGTGCAGTGAAATATTTTGTTAAAACAATTGTTATTCTATTTAAAATTGCTTATAAGAATATAAAATTAAAATCGATATATATATATATAAACTTTGATTTATTCCATCGCAAGAGGGATAATTTATACAAATATAAAAAGCGGTAAAAACTTCGATAGTTTACAAGTGCAAAAAAAAAACAAGAAAGAGACCGAAATTTTCACATCAGTGATTCCAATGAATCAGAAAATAAGAGAACATTTTAGATGGAAGATACTATGGGTTAAATTAAGATAAAAATTAGGAAATTAATTATGACTTAAATATGATTAAGAAATATCATTACATATATAATTTTGATTGACAAGGAGGGAATAAAGGAGCCCTGAATCTTGCACTGCCTCGGTGCCTTTCAACAGCTTATTCCTACTCTAGCTATGAAGGACCAAAAACTGGAAATCAACATCATGAATGTGATCGATATGAGAAGGCTCTTTACGCACCAAAATCTTCTAAACCCAAATAGTTGTAGGAGATAAAGGACCCCCCTCCCCCTGTTGTCTGCAAAATTTCATCTCTTTGAAGAGGTCCGCTCCGGGAGCAATATGAATTCTTAACTTCCCGAGTTGGCATTCTGCGTTGGGGGACCGTCTGTTGCGCTGATCCCTCGGAAATGCAATTTCGATTGTTTGCAAAGGTAAAGGAGAATTATATCCGATGGAGAGCAAGAACATCTGTTGCCGCTTTGTTTTCAAGAAACTTTCCTCTGTTCTTGCGTGCGGTGATGGAGTGCTTTCGCGATATTGGAAAACTTTTCCTTAGTATCCATACATTTATACTTCTCCAACTGAGCGTCTTTTTCCATTTCCATTGGAAGCTTTCCATTTCCGTTTGGAAGTATAAATTAGAAAATGTTCGTAAATTGAACAAGTAGGAGAATTTATATCCATATTTATATAAGAGGAAATTTAAAGTTAAAATAAATGAAAATCTGAAGCATTAATCACCATTTCTAACAATATAGATGGAATGAAGCATTGTTGGTAGGTATAGCGACATATAAATCAAAAGATTTTAATTGAAATTTTAATAAGAATAAGAAAATTTTAAGATGAAATTTTTATCATTTAAATGAAAGAATCAATTTTTTATTAATTTTTTTTTGTATTTAATTTTTATTACTGGGTGCTAGAGGGTGCATGGCTATGGGAAACGAAGTAATTCCATGTTGCCGGTTTATTCGTTTTGGAGCCAGAAAAATTAAATCTTCAGTAATAAAAATATCTATTCTGTAATAAAAATCTTTATACAATTACTGACATTTTAATCTAATAAACCATATTTTTGAACAGTTTTTTTTTTTTACTCGTACTTATTATTACTAGGAATATAGATATGACTGCACCTTTTGTCGACTAAAAAAAGACACCTTTTTTTTGTCAGAATTAAGGAAATATTTAATCAATTTATTTTCCATCAGAACCAACAAAATTTTCATTCAGACAAAAATAAATAAATATCTTTTCCATACTGGAAAAAAAAATGTAATTGTTTTGAAGCAGTTAATCGTCTGCATACATCGAACCAATAGCAGCGCTTGGATCGAACAAACGATATTATGAAGGAATTTTATCTAAACAACTGGTTGCCTATAGAATTATCTTGACTGATTTTTCAGCATGTAATTGATCATAATCATGTTGGAAAATTACCATACCTCGTTTTTCAGCATATTCTAAGAATATCTATCTCAGTGTTTTAATTAAATTGGCTGATATTTACTTACAATATTTACCATTAATTAATTAATAATTGATTTTGTCCATATAGTCTCACTTGATTTACATCATATATTTATTGCCGTAAATATTCTTTTGGCATTGTTGGATGGCGTGCTAATACCTTAAACAGACCAAGATTATTGTAATTAATATAATTCCAGTTCTCTTTAAAATTCAAAGAAAACTCCTTTAATGTTTGACTCAATAATCTATGTATAATTTTTTTGAAAGTCCATGTCTTTTTTTTTTTTTTTTTTTTTTTACATTCATACTGGACACAGCTTTCTTGCTTTTAAATTATGCCCATTGCGTGCAGACATAATGAAATATATGGTTGGGGTTAGCAATTCTTACTACGCAGGAAAGCAATTGCTAATTGCATTTAGCTAATTGCTATTGTGCATAGCAAGGATTTCTAGCAAATAAAGCATTCATTTCGTTTTAATTTTTTCGGCAATTTTTCCTAACTTTTCGTTTATATTAAAAATTTATTTTATACCTCTGAAAGCATCTTAAGAAATCTGTATTTGCTTGCGAAAATTCACAATTAATTCCCAAATACAAGTAGAACACTTTCTTTCTTTGAAATTTATAAAATTAAATAAAAGCATAATGCTTTCCGCAAAATGCTGTTTTTGTTTGAATTAAAATTCGTGCTCTTAATGTGATAAAAAATATTATATATATTATGAAGTTTGCAGAGAATCTTTCCATATACTATATTCCTGAATTTGATAATACTCAGGCTGTAATTTATGTATTTAAAGAAAACATATAATTAAACTTAAATTAAATTTCATTTATCCGAAAATTCAAATTACGAGAAGTTAGAAAATTGAGTACAATAAGTTAATTTTATCAGACTCAATATGGTAGTAAGGATTTATTTTTAAAATTTAATATAATTTTAAATAATTCTACAAAAAAGCAGTAATGCAAAGTTTTTTTTTTATAAATAAAATGATAAAACAGTCGATATAAAAATATTTCAATAAATAAATAACTTAAATAAGCTGTATACAGATTTTGAAGGCAACATTTGTACAAACATCAAAATAAACAGTATGATTCGCACGCAATGTTTTCATGGATTTTTTTAAAAGTCAGGCATTTCCATTGCTTTTCTGACAGAATATATCGTATAGCAATGCAACCCTTTGACTGAAATAAGGGCTTTAAAAATATTAATTAAAGATTGCTTTTAAATACAAAATACAGGCTATAGAAATAAAAATATAATTTTGTAGCGGTTACATAATTCTACTACCTTTTTTCTTGATACAACAGATGGCGTTACCTTATTAACATCAAGGTTGATTGCCCATGATCCTTCTTGGGGGTCATTATTAGATTGTATTCTAAATGAATATCGAGTATTTTCGTATTCGTGCTATCTTGTGAAATGTGGAACTTAGAAAATAATTAAATAACTGATCCTGAAACCCGTCTATTATTTTCATCTACCTCCTAGAAAATAATTAAATAACTGATCCTGAAATTCGTCTATTATTTTCATCTACCTTCTAGAAAATAATTAAATAACTGTTCCTGAAATTCGTCTATTATTTTCATCTACCTCCTAGAAAATAATAAATAACTGTTCCTGAAACTCGTCTATTATTTTCATTTACCTCATAATGAAGTTATAAAGAGTATCATCTCTCTGCTATTTTTGATCGACCTTCGACTTCGAACTAAACAAATTAAATTCGAATTATAGACAGTAATTCCACATTAAGCGGATAGAAAATTAAAAGAGCATGTGGAAAATTCGAATTAAAATGTTTGAACTGCTTAAGAATCTTACAAATAATTTATCTCAATATGGACACATCCCCCATCCAACAATGTCTTAAATACGCAATATAACTGCACCTACATTGCCACCCTCCTTTAAAGTAAAATGAGGATCTAGGGGGAGTAATAGAACCCTTAGATCTCTATAGCTGCTCACTGAGCGAAACGTTCACTCCCCTGTCAACCCCTCTTGACATTCGAGAGCTATTTTTAGAGAAAGCTTTCCGCGCACGTGGGCCGAAATATTTTAATCTTTTTCAGTGTTCTTTAACGGTGTGCTAAAGTGCTCTGCAAAAGTCGAAAAAACGAAATGAAAAATCTGAAATTATTTTTTCCCCCACAAGTTTATCATGAGCATTATTATCTTCTTTTGATGATTCCCCCCCCCCGAAATTCTTTGATGACAGCGACAAATTTCTCTGGACGAATTGATGTTATCCGCTTTGAAAAGGTATTATTATAATTTTTTTTGTCTTCTTTTGAACTGTTATCTTTGATTTGAATAGCTGGAAAAAAACAAAACCAGCTTTGAAAAGTGATTTTTTTTAACATATTTTTTAATCCATTATTTATTAAAAAGAACTAAAGTGAATTGAAATCTATTTGTGCAAAGTCTGGGGAAAATATACTCTAAGACTTAATACTTTAACATTTTTAAGTGTGTAATCCTTTTAACATATTTTAAGAAAATATATTGTAATAATTATGAAAAATGTATTTTTTACTCAAAAACTAATTTGTTCCATATGTTACTGATTAACAATTAAATTCCAGTGTCGGAATATTTTAAATCATTATTTATAAACATGTTATAGCGTGTGTAATGTGTTAATATTACAATGAAATTTGTAGTACATTGTAATAGTATATGTATATTATACTATAATAGTTTAATATATGTCAAATTTCATCTCGCTACAAACGACATAGTTATAACAATTTCTATGTCGCTTTTAGAGATATAGCAGTCCCGGTTTGGTCAACTGAGGGTTGAGAATTCAATACCGCATTCTGAGATATATTCGCAATCTACGGAACTGAGATGCGCTATGTCTCTTGAGTGTCAAATTTTTTCTTGCTGGAGTGACATTGAAATTTAAAATTGAAGAACTCGGATCTAGTATCATCCTCATCTTTTGATTAGGTTCACAACGGTATAGTCCGACCTAATATACCCCTGGTGCAAATTTAAAATTAGACATTTATCTACCTAAGTTAATCTATGTTTTTTGCCCAAGAAGTTTATTGAGACATTAAAAAATTCCTTTGGTCGGTATTTAATTAATTAATATAAAGTTTCTATTTCATTCGAATATTATGTAAGAAATATTATATTAATTGAATAAAGTTTTGTAAATGATCTTTGAATTTAAAATATCCTATATCGAATTCGTTTTCATCATTCCATTATTAATCTGCTAATTATAAAGATGACTGTATATAATTAAGCGCTTTAACGGTCAGGTTAGTCATATTTATGTTAATGTGTTCATTGTTGAGTTGAGTTGAAATCGCTTTCGTTGTTGTTAATCGTTTTCCTTGTTTTTTTTTTCATTACTGAGGATCAATAAAAAAATTTGGTAGCTTATTTTTCCATGTTGGTTAGATTTCAGTATAGCTCACTTTTTCTTTTCTTTCTTTCTTTTCTTTTTTTTCTTTTTGTTAAAATGTATGAAATTTTGTTGTATTTTCCCTTAAGGTTTAACTTCACAAGTAATTAATGATGAAAACTTTTTAAAGTGCGCCTTGACAAAAGTGCGTATTGACATGTAAGTGATGCTTATTTATAAGCTTTTAAAAATTTTAAATGCCTTTTTTGAAGAACGAGTTTTTTTCATAATTCTACTGTACGAGTATCGTCATATCTCAAAAAATAAATAAGATATTTTAATAGAATTTATAATTAGCGCTCGTTATGTTACGCAAAATGTAATGAACAGTGGATATGATGTTGAATGCTCTAGAAGTGGATTTATGATTGTTTAATGTAAATATTGTTGAAAATAATTCCAAAATTCATAGATAATGGACACAAAATAGATATTAGACACAAAAATTTTATTTTTGAATATAATTCTTAAATAATAGTTACACTCTAAGATATGTTACACATGTGATGCTACAAAGAAAAATAAGTCTAATTTTTTTTCTTCTTTAGATTGATCCTAGTTTTTGTTAATAAATACTAAAATTTACTTCAAAATATGCTTGTTCTTCAAAATCTATATACATACATATATTTAAATAATATCACTTTTATTCATCCTTTTATCCATATATATATATATATATATATATATATAATATATATATATATAATATATATATATATATAATATATATAAAATATAAACATTAAAATATTTTTTTTTCTCTGAACTCAGTCAGATACCTTAAATAATTATCTCTGACATAAAACAAAATATTTTATTGCATCCATAAGGGTTAATTAATTATTTCTACAAATCCTGAAAAACCTAAAGCGCTATCTTTTAATAAAATCCTGTTTTCATTCTCCGAAACACTGGTTGATTATCCGGTTCTGGTTGCTGTCATTTTATAACATCCCTTTATTTTCTTTAACGAAAGGGCGATAAATGATTTCAGACAGCTTTAAATACAATGCAAGAACGAATTACGCCACCTATTCTCCCTTCTATTTGATTTTTCCTCCTCTCTTGAAATGAAAAATGGTCGACAATATGCCTCAATCTGGGGAATTATTATAATAACGAGACATCCGACGCCCGTAATGGAAGCCTCGAGTTCATTTGTGCAGATTTTTAAGTGGCCTCCTCTTTTTCCAGAGCTAACCCAAATGACTTTATCAATATTTCAGATGTGCTTTTTTTTTCTTTTAGAAATGAAAATTTCAGTGCTAAAAAAAATGGATAAAGGGAAAGGACAGAGTATAATGATAAGCCATTGCATTTTTATCCCAAGAGACCTCTATCACGTGACCCTTAATAATGTTTTCGGTCCAAATTCTAGAGTTTAGTTTTCTGATTTTTTTTTTTTTTTTTTTTTTTTTTTTTAGAACTCGGAGCTTGATGATAATGGAGTACCGTTAATTGCCGGTTGGCTCGCGGAAAAAGGAAGATAAATGAAAGATGAATTTTAATAAGCATTTCGAAAAGCTGTTTTGGAGACAATGAAAACTCATTTGGAGTTCTAGAATTGCTGTCTTTGTTGTTGTTGTTAACGGCGGATGTATTAATTATACAAATGAACCTTTCCGAATGATTATGGTAGCGGAATTTTGGATTTAGAAGAATCGAATCATTTTTGGAAGATAATTATGATTATTATTTTTTCTTTTTATTAATAATGTGTATGCGAATGAAGAAGTAATTAGTAATCATACTCATCTTAATGTCCATATTTGAAATATTGCTCAAGTATAAATTAAAATTATGGTAATTTTAAATAGTCTTTCCACTGGAAGTTTAATTTTAATAAGAGTTAACTGTGTATAATAACAATGATATATCCCTTTATTCCGGAAAAAAGAGCATTTTTATTGAATTTGTGTTTTTTAGTGTTTTACAACATTATTCTAGTTAGTAGGCATTTTCGAAGATACGTGACAAACTGATATATAGTTAAGAAATTATTCTTAAAATAAAATCACCTAATGTGAATTAATTATTGACACTTAAAAAGACACTTTACCATTCTGTAGAAAATAATTATTACCGACTTCTAAATTGAACGAATTTGATTTTGTAGTTTGCATCTATACTAATCTTTGTACCAAAATTCTCGAGTACACGGTTTAAATATTATAGGGAGGGGGATGTTGTTTTGAAAAATAAACCACAACTTTTTCTATTAGAAAAAATCTGAAATTATTGAGCTGCATATATACTACTTCTATCACGAGCATTTCTCCCCCCCCCTTTCTTTCCTTTCTTTTTAATTGTTGTTGTAATTTCAACTGCTCTCTGTATTCCAAATGTTTTGTAGAATAAGGGGTGTTCAAATAAAAAGGTATGAAATGGTATTATGGATATAAATGAAGATTTTATTCAAAGTATACACATTAGGCCTGAGCACAACGATCCCATTGATTAATAAGCCGAAGGATTCCTTGTTCCCAGAATTCCTGTGGCCGTGAAGAGACCAAGTCATTCACAGCGTCCTTGATTTCGACGCCCAAGTTGAAGCGCTTCCCTTTTAGATGTTTTTTCAGGGGACCAAACACATGAAAATTGCAGGGTGACATGTCCGGGCTGTAGGGCAGATGATCGAGCCGCTCCCACTTGAATTTGGCCAGTTCCGCTTGTGTGACCCTGGAGATGGGTGGATGCGCGTTATCATGGAGCAGAACCACACCCTCTGTGAATAGCCACGGTGTTTTGTTCTCTATGCACCTGCGTAGTTTTCGAAGTGTCTCACAGTACACATTGGAGTTAATGGGTTCTTCTGTGCTCGAGGAATTCAACAAGTACCGTCAATTGGATGGCGCTCTTTGTAAGAGCCTCTGCTCTCTCCTGCGTCTGCGTCTGATCTACGTCGGAGACTCCAATCGTATCCCTAGATGTCTTGCCACCTCCCATAGCGACATAGACAAATATGTTAACGGTTACGTTGTTATGACGTTTCGTATCTTTTCATTTGAACACCCCTTTGTACCATCCAATTTCCGTTATTGAAGTTCCAGCCTTTTTAAGTACAAAATCGTTTGCTGAGTTGTTTTTTTTAGGTAGGTTTCTTCATAAAATTATTAGGTAAGCTCCTTCATAAGATTTCGGTACAAATCATTTATTGTTCGAATACTTTGAACGCGACAAAATCATTTTGCTATTTCTCTGAAAAAGGAATGTGACGGGTAAAGTTCGATTTTCTGAAATTTGTTTCATAATCACTTAAATTGATGTAAATGAAAAATAATTTCTAACATTTTTATAAGCAGAAGAATTCAGAATATTTTAAATTTTTTTGCAAATTATGGTCACCAAAAAATATATTTTAACACATTAGATTTTGATTTTTATTCACATGTTTTTATGAAGACCAAAATTATTCTGCTTGGAATAGATGATTTTAAATTCTATATTAATTATTTTTTTGTTTCAGTTTTATTTTTTAATATTAATTCATCAGTAACATTAATTTGAATATTTTTTGATCAAGAATCTTTTTTTCATAACATTCTTTACTAAGCTGTTGCAAGTAGCTGTTTGAAATTTCAGCTTTTTACTGATTACTTTTTAAATATATGAATTAGATTTCTTTTTTTTTAGTGAAAATGCCAGAATAATAATAAAAAAAAGTATTATCTTCATACCAAATCCTTTAAAAGAATTTTTTTTTATTTCTTCCTTTTATTTTGCGATTAGAAAAAGGGATATTGATTTTATAATTATAAAAGCCGAATAGTTCTTTTGAAGAATTTTCAAAAAAATTGAAATAAAGAAACAAAATCATGCTGCGTTGAAATACAGATTTAATATTTTGAGCAGCAACACATTTCTGCATTTGCTTTCCCAAATTAACTTAATTTGTTTAATGTTTAATTTATCTAATTAATCTGCAGAATTAAAGGATGAACATTGATTTAAGTAACAGTCGAGAATTCAAGAATTTAGGCTTAATTCTTAAGCCTAAGAAAAGGAATCTTTTTTCCCTCTCAAAGTCTCAAGGGATTAGAATTCACTTAAAAGCTTTTTTTAGTAGTCAAATAAAAAGAACTGCTGCCGCATATTGATTAGTTTTTCTTATGACGATAAAGAAAATGTGCAGAAAAGCAGGAAAAATAGTCTAGGCACATAAAACGAAGTTTATGTACCGACAGTCTTAATATTTTTACTCTGTTTTCATAATGCAGATAGTTTACTAAAAGAAATGTTCGGCTGCGCCATTCTGGTTTATGGACGTGGGAGTTTCTTTTTGCTTTATGACTTGGAAACTAAAATCGCCTAAAGTACTTTCTATTGCCACAGCAGACGTATCGATTTTCCTAAATGTCGGAAACCAAACTTTGCTCTGCTGTCACATGAAAGAAAAGTCTCTACTAGAAGAATCCAGAACCAAAGAGGGTGTCTATGAGAAGATAAATCAATATTTGTCTGAATTTGTGATTTTTTAAAACTTTGGACTAGTCTTCTTTTTTTAATTTCTCGTGTATAAAGGAAATGCTGTAATCTTCCAAAAATGTGAACTTGAGATTTTGACGAATCTCTATGTTTCTCCATGTTTCTTTGAGCTATATGGCTGAAATTTGGTATACAGAATTACTTAAGAACATGGGATATGGACACATCTCTATATAAAACATCTGTATAATCTATCTGAATGTTTTTATATGAATTTATAATGAATGCATGAAAACTCTAAATATTTTAATGCTGAAATTTTGTTTTCTTATGAGAAAAAATTGCTTATTTAATAACATTTTGTGTAATACAAGATTGTGCTGAATGCTGCAAGGCATCTTAAAGCATCACATCTACTTGTTCTCATTTGTATTGTTTTGTGGCAAATTCTTTAGTCCCAGAGACAAGAAAAAAATGTCGATATCTTTCCATTTCACCAAATGCAAATTAAAGAGTACATTCTTCATTTTATAGTTATCATAAGGTGCTCCCAAAACCCAGTATATCTAAAATTAAATTTTTCATGCTTTACCAATGTTTTATATTTTAAACCCTACTTCAGAGGGAACTCGATGGATTAATGTCGCTTTTGCCAGGAACAAAAATAGAATTCCAATTCATATTTAAGATTCTTCCTAGAAATTTCTACTTTTTTAAAAGTTTGAAATATTACGCCGAAGAAAGTTAGGATTTCTGAAATTTTGTTTGCTGAAATTCTACATTGTTTTCTCACTAGAAACAATCCTTTATTTAATAACATTTTGTGTTGTCCTGAACACTGGTAGATATCTTGAAGCATAACTCACAGCATTTCGCTCTGATCTACATTGTTTTGTAGCAAACCCCTCCACCTCAGATCCAAGAAAAAAAAAAAAATGTCGATATCTCTCCAATTCAGCAAGTGCGAACAACACAATACGTTCTCCATTTTAGCGTTACCGTAAGGCTTTTATCGCATGCCCCAAACCCAATATATCTAGAAACACAACTTCTACCCTTACCTAACGATTCATATTTTAAACCCTACTACAAAAGAAACTCGAAGGATTTACGTCGCCTTGGCCAGTGATAAAAATGGAACTTCGATACATATAAAAAAAAGGAGGGGGGCATAGAAGGAATCTCCAATCTCGAAAAAAGATGTGGCTGGGAAAATTTATGGACGGTGTCTTTGTCCAAATCGCCAACTGGCTTTAAAATCCTCAACACTTTTTGAAGATGGTTGTTTATGGTCCTTCTTTTCGCCCAGTTTTTACGGGATAAGCATTTTTATTGCTGGAGGGAAAGTGGGAATATATGGAAGTTTTTCGCCAAACTTTTCTTTTAAGGAGAGAAAAAGTCCCGTTTAATGCCGCACCACTTCATAAAATCCTTACTTACCGTAGCTTTTGAATATGGCATTGTCCCACCATGTTTCAATATTAAATTCTTCGGAGTTGTTATTGTTAGAGTACTTTTGGAACTGGAGTGTTTCGCGTCATTATAGTAGGGGAAAAAAGGGAACTTAGTATATATTTTATCCCATCAGGATAAAAGCTTGGTCTTGTAAATGTTAGAGGCTTATTGGAATGGTTTTACCCCATTATTCTTTTTTCCCCTAAGTAAATATTTTATTTAGGACGAGCTTATGCTTTTTTATTATTATGTAACTATTACTTTTATTTTTATAATAATGTGGCAATTCCTTTTTTCTTATTATTATAAGTTTGATTAAATGTCTTTTCTTATGTTTTTCAGTAATCGTTACACATACTTTATAAAGATCTTTTTTTTTTAGCCTTTTGAAAAGAATTACAAAAAATTTCAAATACTTTTGATTTTAACAGCATCTTTAATTCTTTGATCTATGAAACTTTTTAGATTCATTTGATTTATATAATTTGTTTCGGGTTTAGCATTATTTCTCGAAAGACGGAGAAAGGATTTTCAAAATACCTAAAGGTTTAACGTATTTTTGGAGACATCTTTATTAATCTTTCTTGTTTATACAAAGGAAATTTTATTATTGATTTTTCATTCAATTATTGGTGTACAACTGTACCTGAAACTGAGAACAGTTGCAGATTATGAATAGCTGTACTTATAAAATAAATTATTTGTGTGTATATGTATGTATGCCTGCGATATATAGACAAATCTATTAAATTTTGAAATATGTAGAAAAATCGAAATTTCATGAAGTATTACTGTAATAACATTTTGTGTACAGGTAGATCAATAGTTATTCAATGTACCATGAATCCACTCACCACTTTAAAGTAGAAACATTTTTATTGAACGTTTTCTATTATTTTGAATGAAATTTCTCTTGTATTTACCCATAATACGTTTTTAATAATTCAAGAAAAAACTCTTTGCACCATCAAAAAAAGTTAATAATTGACGTTCCGATGAAATTTCTTAGCCGTAATGGCCTGGTGGTAAGATCTCGACTTCGGAACCGGAGAGCTTTAGATTCAAGACCCGATTCCACCAAAGAACCGTCGTGTAAGCGGGTCTGGTGCACTTTAAATCAGTCGGGACCAAACGTTCTCCCACTGATGTGGTGTGGAAGTTTGGAGAAGGGGAACTCAGGCGTTGTGCTCGTCATCTGGCCGCGGCTCAAAATGACGAGGTTCGTCTCAAAAATTCCTTAGTGTAGCTTTAAAACGGGACATTAAAATAACTAAACTAAATTTAACTGATAAAATTTCTTTTGCACCCTTCCAGCGATTTATTGAATATTGAGAAATGTTTAAATATTAATCGCTTTTTCCACCAAATTTTAAAAACTGAAATGAATTTTTCTGCATCCGATATTCTAATATGGATATCTTTATTAAATTTCTCCAGATAGCTATTCCACCATTTATCTCAAAAATTAAAATAAGAAGGATCCAAATGCTGTCAATGATTTTTAACCCTTTCGCCGTCCTCTCCTGTCTGCGAAATTTCACCCCAGTGGTCCTCTGTTTCTCGCCGCGTTAGAACAAACAAAAACTCGAACAAGTAAACATTTACAAAGCGTTTTAAATGTTTAAAAGTTTAAAATGTAAAAGAACTTTTGAAGCGCCTTATGGATGCCCTGAAGAATTTTCATTTGTCCACTTTCGTCACCCGTAACACGTCTAGCGTTATGGGCGACGAAGAGGTTAATATAATTTTTTGCCAGATGAATTCATTTTTTTTTTCTGTTGATCCAGGTGGTGAAAGGATGAAAACTGTTACCAGGAAAATTTTTCTTTCTTCACTAATTTATCTTGCTGCCAAATTAAGAAACCAAGCGAATCTTGAAAGTTTATACATTAAATTAGTAAGTACTGGTTAGTAATATTTAAAATGCCGGCGACTTGGCCTAGGGGTAGTGCGTCTTCCTCGTGACTGGGCGTCCCGGGTTTCAGTCTTGGGCATGGTTGTTCTCTACCCTGTGTTCTATCTATGAGGTGTGTGAAAGAGCCCCCCCCCCCTGTAAAAAGGGGTTGTGCAAGCGAATGTGTGTGTCACCTTCATATGAAATAGAAGTCAGACTTCTGCCCTCGGGTGTTCAGGGGCCTTTGCTCTCAGAAGCTACTGCACACTTGGCTTAAATCGCTGACAGTTCGTCAGCAGGCTTGAAAAGTGCCATGAGTAACAACAACAGCAATATTTAAAATAATACTAAGAAACGTATTTTTGTATTCCTTTTTTAAATGCTTTTTTTTAAAAAAATTCTAGCATGAGCTATAAAATTTTATGAGCATATTAAAAAAATACCTTCAGGCATCGCATAAAAATGCTACAAAGGACTTAAATCATTCTTTTCGATCCACCCCAAATATTTCATTTGAAATATACTTAACGAAGAGTACAGACACTCATTTTCGAACAGTTTTGGAATCTGAATCATACCAACGCCCACCCATAAGTGATTCTGGCTGGAAGTGTGAAATGCTTGCGCCTTCCCCATTGTTGTCCGAACGTGCTGCAAAAATTCATGAAAATCCCTGGGGGGTGACCTGGGACGAGGGGTTGCAAAGATTAATGGGCGTCAATTCTCCAGCGAGTATCAATCACTCCCCTTTGTGCTTTTGTAAGCAACAGGATTTTTATTCGTCGATGGTGGATTTTATTGCTTAATTTGCATCGGTTTGCAGCTATGCATAATTTCTCGATTTGTTACGCTCGCGGCTTTAAAGTCGTTTCCTTTGTGCGGAGGTCCGGACAAAAAAATTGAAAATGTGCCTAGTTGATGTGCATTCTTTGTCGGCGAGTTTGTCTTTTATGGCCTCTTTAATGTTCCAAGATGCTTTCTTTTCTGTCCCAAACTAGTATCATAATTTTTTTTAATTTCGTATTATTATTTTTAGTACGATAAACTTAAAGGTATTGTGCTTTAGTAATTTTTTTTCAGATAATGAAAGTTGTTTTTTTTTCAAAAGGAAACTATTTAAGAAGTGAAAGTAAATTTGTATTTGCAAATAAGATTAGAATAGTTTAACCCTTTAAAGGGCCATTTTTTTCTAGTCATATTATGTTAAAATATTTTTAGGCTTGGAATTAGAATAAGAAAATGGATTCATTTGGCTTATTAGATAAATTTAATTAAATTAATTAATTTGGTAAATGAATAATTAAGTAACAAATCAAGAAACATCATTTTGTGTGAGATAAAGAACTAAAGCATCTAAGTTTCTGTCTTTCTAAAAAAATGTGTCAGAACTTATGCGAACCTATATAATTTCATACAAAGATTGATAAATTTGGTGGGGAGCATATTTCCCACGGCCCTAGAAAGGGTTAAGTAGTAAATGTTTATTTTTGATTTTACAGATCATTTAGCTATTGTAAATGGTTTATCAAAATGCCTAAATGAATATTACGAATCATTTTTAGAATAGAATGCCACAATTTCTTTATCATATATCATTCCGTTTGATCGTTTATTAAAATGTATGACAAATTTACTCCTTATTATATTTACTGCTGAAGATATATATTTCTCATCAAATCCTTGAAGTATATATTATTTAACCAATGTTAGCACTGAATCATGTTATTTTTAATATATTTTTAAATACAATTTGTTTGTACTAAAGGAAAGATTGTGTTTAGGAATTCCAATCAATCTTGTTGTACTGACTCATTGGAACATAGGTAGTAACATACTCGAATCAAACTTGATGTATTGATTCATTGGGATGTAAATAAAAACTAATTTCTATCTTTTAACTTTTGAATGCGTGTTAATAAAAATAATCAATAAATAGAGTTATAGTATAGTTAGTTATATTATTAAAGCCAGTAATGAAGTAAATTTTTAATGAGAAAAATTATTTGTGTCAACTTTTTCGTTGTTAAACTTCATAGGGAAGATTTCCAGGAACATTACAAGAATGATTAGAAAATATAAATCGCTGTTTTTCCGGAAAACATCTGAAAAAGTGTCAAAATTTCAAAGACATTTAAGAAGTACATTCGTTTGTTATTCAATAGATACAAGCATATAAAAACAGATTACAAATCTTTTATTTTACAAAGGAATAAAGTGTAACTTGTGCAAAGAATTTTTAGTTAATGGAAATTATCTTCAAAATTTTCTCTTCATTATTTAATATCGTCACGTGCTTGGATATAAACCCAGTAATTGAAATAATGGAAAATCATTGCTGTAAATATTCTTAAAAATATTTTGAAATATTTTTTAAAACAGAAAAAAAAAAAAAGAAATCGCTGAAAAGTTAATTTTTTTAAAATTTTAAGGTGATGTAGAAATGCATTTGTCTACAATTTACTTCGAAACTATTGACGTAAAATGTTAAAATTTTAATTAATTTACATTTAAAATTATAATTAAAATTTAGATTAATTTATAATTAAAATTCCAGTAAAAATTTTAATTAATTTACAGTTAAAATTCTAATTAAAATTTAGATTAATTTATAATTAAAATTCCAGTAAAAATTTTCATTAATTTAGAATTAAAATTCTAATTAAAATTTTGAAAAACCTTATTTCATGATCTTATGAATTTACAACGTCCTTCATGAATTTACAACGTCCAAAATTTAATTATCCTGGACTGAATAGTCTATCTTTTAAATGCGTTTAAATCCTTTTTTATCAAACATCTCGCATCATGCATTCATTTGATTCAGTTTACAGATAGTGTGATATCCTAGAAATATTATTATAAAATTTGAGATTTCTTTATTTGACTTCTGCATGATTTTATCAGAATTTCTTTCCATTTGTATTATGTGACTTTCAATTAATTTTATTAAAATTAAGACACACTTATTTAAAAAATCTTATTCCTATATATACATATAAATCCTAAGTTCGTCCTTCTTTTGTCTATAGGGTGGGTATAAATGCTTTGGTTAATTTCAGTAGATTCTAGATGTATGTTGACTTGAAATTTATGCAACGAATCCTTCTGTAAATGAACTATCTACAATATTTTACATGAATTTGTAAACGACTTAAGTTTTTTTCTTATATATGTTATCGTTAAAGTATATAATGCAGTTATTTCATAGAATACCTAGTTATTCCATGAAATAACTGATCGTGTCCGTTAAAGTGCGTAATATGTTATTAATTTGACAATTTAACTAGTTATTCTATGAAATAACTAGGTATTCTATAAATTAACTAATGAGAGACAGTTAAAGTGTAAAATAAACAATTTATCTCAAATGAAATTAAACTAATGATGGACAATTAAAATGAAAAAGAAGCAATTTGTCTAATTTATGCAGCGTATAAATAGTATTTATGGAAACGTACCATAAAATCATTTGTTACAACAAGGATTACTAAAATGACACTTGGAATTACAAAGAACATTATTTCTAAAACCAAAACATTTTTTGTTGACACACTGGGTTTTACATGAACATTTTTGAAATCCTGACCAGTACCTAAACTTTGAGCTGTAGCAACCGACCGGAGCGATATTTCTACATCCGTTACTTCGATTTTAATTCATTTTTGTTCGCAGACACTGAACTGGGATCGGGAATATAATTGTTTTATGCGGCCGTTTCTTATTATATAGATTATTTTACACTTTAACGGGCTGCAGATCGTTATTTTATGAAATAACTAGTTAAACCATGAAATACAAGAGAGTGTTACACTTGAACGGACACGATCAGTTATTTCATGGAATAACTAGATATTCTATAAAATAACGGATTTCATACTTTAACGGTAACATATATATTGTTGCCGATATCAACTTTTAAATCTCTACATTGATCGTATCCTTCAATTCATTCTTTATTTTGAAAGCTTATTAATCTGGTTTAAAAGAGTCATGGAAGATTTGAAATTATTTTTAACAGTGCATCTGAGAACAGATTATTTAAAATTTGAACAAAAACATCGTTGAAAGTGATGATTTCTGTCTTGACTGACTTCTTTTTTGTTCCAGATCTGACCTTCCGGATGAAGCGTGCCATGTGAGAAGGATGTGCTACATGATTGTGACGTCTCGCACGCTCCTCTGGACGCTGCTCACAATGGCCACCACCTTAGCCATGGTGGCCGCCGTCATCACCCCCACTTGGCTCATCGGGCCCTCCCGGAGGCTGAGGGGCCGCAGCAAGGCCAGCGCTGAGGACGAGATTTTTACTCCTTCTCTCGGTAAGTTTCAATTGAAAGCATACAAACTGTGTGACACAAAATTTATTTGACTTTTGTCCGTTTAATGTCTTGTTGAATATCGATGTTATTGATTAGAATTCTTTTCCTATAAAATACGGAACTTATGTAAAATTAAGGCAGAATGAAATAATTAATTTTAAGCAGAAATGTGCCTCTAATGTTTATAATAATTACATGTGTAGGTAATAACAAAATAAATAGTATGCATGCATGTAAAAGCAATTAGTTAACCCTTTAAAGGGCCATTTTTTTTCTAGTCATACGTTAAAATATTTTGAGGCTTGAAATTAGAATAAGAAAAGGGATTAATTTAGCTTATTAGATAAATTTAATTTGATTAATTATTTAATTTGGTTCATTAATAATTAAGTAACCAATCAAGACACATCATTTTGTCTGAAATAAAGAACTGAAGCATCTAAGTTTCTGACTTACTAAAAAAATTTATCGGGACTTATGACAACCTACATAATTTCATACAAAGATTGATAAATTGGGTGGGAAGCTTACTTTTCACGGCCCTAGAAAGGGTTAATAAATCAATCAAATTCGGCATGTGATTTTGTGGCTTCATTTATTGTTCTGTGTCAAATTTTGATTTCAAGCGGAGAAAAATTGCTCAACATGCATATTGATAGATTGAGTTCGATAGATTCAATAAAAGTGTTAGATTTTTAACAAACATCTATATTTCTTAATTATTGTTCGAAAATGGCCATTCAGAGAATTCATAACTTAACCTCAAGGTCCGCAATTTTATGTGAGAGGAAAGGAATACCAACTTTATTCGAGAATATCCGAACAAGTTTGAGAGAGACCACTTCCTCTGTGTGTTTTTTTCTGGTTTTTAGCGCAAAATTTCTTTTTCTGGAATAATATAGCAAAAGCAATCAACAAATGAATTGAAATATTTAATTAAAGATCAAGCAACTTCAGATTTTTAAATCTCATCTACGTAATTCCTTTTGTCCTGAAGAGCACTTACGCCAGATTTGTAAAGATAGGAGAAAACTCTAGAATTGAATAGTAGACATTCTAGTAAATATTCAGCTTACATTTTAATCATCTGGTTATGGTCCTTAACGAGCGTTACTCAGATGCGTTAATAGCGATTTTGTTGTTGGAGACAGGAGTTTTCTTTCAAAAGAACAGATGTTTGCTATTTGATTTGAAAATCTTCCGAAGCAGGCAAACCTTTATATAAAAACCAAGTCAAACTCTAGCTCATATCGTCCCAATATGCTTCAGAGTTTTTTAACAAATAGAAAACGCTACGCATCCGCTTTATCATAAATCTAACCAACGAGACTGGTCTCCCTAAAACTTTCTCGCATACATTTTAATAAATTCTTTATGTAAAGAACACCTTACATGGTATTGAGGTACAATAGTACGAAATATTAACTTTTGGGGTGAATTTAGCATTTGTACTGAATCTTTCGTATCATCCTTGGCGAGTTATTTGGCGATTAATCCCTGACCTGCGTTTAATAGTAATCAAAAGTCGAATTTCTATTTTAGACATGTTTTTCTGAACAAATGGAAACAAAATTTTCATACGAAACAGCACTTGTTGTCACAAAATATCATGCCAAATTTGATCTATTTAATTCGTTGCGGTTTTTAAATCATTACGTTTAGTTATTTCTGAAAGCACTTATTTCATTTGACTCAAAACTGCACTATAAATGCTAAAACTGTGTACCGAATTTTATCTATATAGATCTCATCGTTTTGTAATTATCGTAGTAATTTATATTCGAACAGTTGGACAGACAAACTCCTCTGAACAGAATTTTATTTAAATCTGCAAATTTGGAGCAAAGACTGCACTCCAAAGTTCAATCATCTGGCTTAAATCGTTTTTGAGTTATCCTTGTCACAGACATTTTCCAAAAATGGGTTTTTCGAACTCAAGTAGGTCTAAAACGTGGAGATTCGTCAAAATCCTAAGTTCGAATTTTTTGACGATTTCTATACTTTCTCCATACTACGTATGCCAGAAAGTAAAAATGCAAAACAGGGTTCAACGAAAAGCATTGCTTTAAAAAAAAGTTAAGAAACTCATCTTTCTCAGTATCATTTAAAGTTTTCCACACAATCATATGTAACAAGATTTTTGTAAATTATCATCAGTTTATGTACAGGGTGTTCATTAATGATTGTCGGGGTTTCCGTACCTCATAACTTTCGAATAAAAAATATTATGCAAAAACCGATTACGTATTCGTAAATTACAACTCAAAGAATTTTATTAATGATATTAAAGTGTAAAGCTTGCACAATTTGCACTTTGTAGGCATTCAGTTGAAGGCGATTATGTATTCGTAAATTACAACTCAAAGAATTATGAATACGTAAATTACAACTCAAAGAATTATGAATACGTAAATTACAACTCAAAGAATTATGTATTCGTAAAGTACAACTCAAAGAATCGCCTTCAGCTGAATACCTACAAAGTGCAAATTGTGCAAGCTTTACACTTTAATATCATTAATAAAATTCTTTGAGTTGTAATTTACGAATACGTAATCGGTTTTAGCGTAATATTTTTTATTCGAAAGTTATGAGGTACGGAAATCCCGACAATAATTAATGAACACCCTGTATTTTCCTATTGATAAGTCACAATTCTAATCTTCATTCTCGGGTTGAACCACAATATTTATAGCCAGAAGCACGACCTGACAATCCTCATAAAAAGGATTAGTCAGGACAAAAAGGCCAACAGCCTCTGACTTATAACCAATACCACCATTTATTTAACCTAAAGCCATTGAATTAAAAAAGCACCATTAATTTATTTTACGTTCGTGTTTTAATCCTGAAAGTCGGTACTCAACATACCTTGAAGAAAATCGTCTTGTACATGCATGGCAATAAAATAGTTATAACGAGTTAATGCTAACACGTGTATAACGTCGCGTCTAAGTAATAGAAACGAAGGCAATGTACCATTTGCCCTTTCTTCGAGCTAGAAGCGCATTTAACGACGCGTCTTAATGGGTCTTTTATAGCGCACTTTTGTTGCGCAATTCATTTATCCGTCCAGCTGGAGTTGAATACGATATGAATGGCTCCTCGTGGTGCCGTTTACCGAAATGAGTTCCGGATGGAGCGTGGCAACTTCTGGGAGTGATTATTAACATAATGGGATCTGGAAAATGGTGCCAGCTTGGATGAGCACGGTTGGTGTGGGATGCTGATGACTAAAGGATATGAACTCGGAATAGTAAAACTGCATTATCTCTTTTTATATTGTTTCATGAAGCTGTGCTAGAATAATGTCGGATAATCGTTGATTAATTAACTTTGTGGCAACAATAAGTATAGTAATTGAAATAAAATTCTCACAAAAAGTTGATACTAAAAGAAGGCTTAGGATTTTAAGGTTTTAAATGGTATATCCAGCATAGAAGCGTAACTTAGGAAAGATAATATCGAAATCTTACGTATCTGATTGCTTAGGGTTCTAAATGGACAAAATATTGTCGCATAGATAAATCGCGTGTTTAACACTCACTAACCTCAACTCGAGACGACTTTATTCGAGGAACTAAATCTTACATCTGTTTTTTATCCCACAGACGAAAGAGGGCCGCGGTGTCCTGGTGGTAAGGTCTCGGCTCTTGAGCCGTAGGTTTTCAGGTTCGAGACCCGATTCCACCGAAGAACCGTCGTGTAAGGAGGTCTGTTGCACGTTAAATCCGTCAAGGTCAAACGTCCTCCCGCTGATGTAGCGTGTTGTGGATAGGGGGGGGTGTTGCCAGCTCAGGTGTCGTGCTCGTCATCTGCCCGCGGTTCAAAATGACGAGGTCCGTCCCAAAATAGCCCTAGTGTTGCTTAAAACGAGACGTTAATGTAACTAACTAACACCCAGACGAAATGACTCGAGTATTCCAGATTTAGAAAGATGCAGAAATTATAAGAACATTCTAGAACAAACCAGAAATAAGAACGTAAATCAATAACAAAATAATTTTTAGACAACTTATCTGCAGTCAGATACGAACTTGTGAACTGCCGCTTTTAGTTCATAGCATTCTACCACTGAGTCATTCAGTACACACCAAATTAGAACAAGTTTCATTACAATATTTTTGCATTTAATAGTATAAATATGATCAGAGGTTGGGAGAAAGACTATATGCGACATTCATCGATTGTCACACAATTATCCAATCGATTCATTCCTTTAAAGAAATAAAAGAAACATAATGCCCCAAAATTATATATACTTCTTGTTTGTTTCTAAGATGTTATGTGTTCTTGACATTAGAATATCTTTTTTCAATTATTCATTTTTTTTATCGTTTTTTAGAAGGAAAAATGGAGAAAATCTCATATTTATACAAATTCTTAGAACAAGAATCAACTCTAGTGCTAGAAATTATTATTTAAGCAAATGTTTGAATTTCGTTCCAGTACTCATTCATACAAAAAAACTTATATAAAAGATCCAATTTCGCATTTTTGAGTTCGTTTGAATTTCCACTCTTATTTACTTATTTAGTGTGTTTCATGCCGCTACTGGCAAGTCTTTTGGTATTTCACTCATATCTATTCACTTTTCACTGGAAGCTCTAATAGAAAAAGATACAGTGTAATTCTAAAAGTTGCCCATAGCTTTTATTTGTTTTGCGAGTTGTACATTACCTAAACTCAAGAAGTTTTTCTAATTGCGTTTACAAATCTAATTTGTTTTGGAAGAAGAAATATTCATTAAAGAAAATTTTTGCTGAAAATATTTCATAGGGAATTTTTGCAGTGAATAATGTATTAATTGCATCTAGTCTGCGTTTCACAATATTAGAAACGTTCTTTTTCACAGCTCTAATGGTGTTGTACGTTCTTTGGCTTTGATGAGAGCAGATATTCCTAGCTGGGACTTTGCATGTTGCTGAAATTGTTACGAAATAATAACCTGCGCTAACAAAATAGCAGCTTTTAATTGTTTTGAAATTGGAGCTGTTAAAAGAGTTTATTTAATCCATTTCCATCCATCCATAATTTTCCATTGCAACTTTCATGGATCTTATATTAACTTGATGGCCACAGTCAGACTTGACACGATTTTCCCACTCATTAGATGTATAATGCCAATATTGTTTAATCCACCACAGCCTCTTTTTTTTATTTTCCTAACCAAATTGAGAAAACTCTACTTGGCCATTGACTATAAAAACAAATTTCTTTTATAATTCTTTAGTTATAGAATACGGAATTTCTCTTTGACGATGACTGTTACTTGCATTGCGATGTCATTTGTTGATGTTTCTTGCAAATGTATTCGAAAAATCCATAAAAAGAACATAAAACATTAAATAAAAAAAAAATCCATATTACATTTTAAGATTTGATTTTCGATGTACGTTGCATCATCGCAGTGATATCTGTGTAGCAAATATCATAGCTATAGAAGCGATAGATTTGTATAGGTTTTCGCAAACCATATATAAATACGTAGATATAATACGGATTTCTTTTTTTTGAAGCGTATTTTTCCCCTTTTTATTTATATACTTAAAACGAATATCAAAACGCTAACTTTTAAAATATAACTCGAGGGAAGTTAAACTTATTCAAATGTAGTGCTCCGGAAATATTCTCTTTTACTCAAAATTCTTCTCATCTAAACTAGGAAAGCCCTGCTTTGTGTTCCGTAATCAATTTACATATAAAAAAGCACAAAAACTTAAAAATTTTATTGTGATAACAAAACCATTGGCGAGGAAACGGAATTGGATTTCATTGTTTTTAGAAAACTTTCTGATGAGATGTAATTTTACTTTCAAAGGCGCCGTGAAAAATTCGCCTCGGGTAATTTTCGCCAAAGTTTCGCCGCACAATGGCGATCCTATTTAAATTCTCTTTATATGAAAACTAATTTATCTGCTGCCGCTTTCTAGTTATTAATAATTCTTTTGATACGCTTTGACGTAGTTTTAAATTACTTAGATATTCGGTAATGTGTTTCGTTTTGGGCTGTGAATCGGAAAGGATCTTCTTCAAATAAGGCATGATTAGTAATTAGCATCACCGAGAAAGGCTTTTATTGTTCTATTTTTCCGTTCTAAAGAGATTGAAATTTATTTGAAATTGGATTTTCGGACTTTTCTCAAAGACGAAAAAAAGCAAGTGATGAACATAACAAAGGTTACGTAATTTTGGGATGTTTGTGAAGTTAATGTCGTTACAAGGAAATGGATGACTTGGAAAGAAGGATTTATTCAAATTTAAAGGAATGATGCTACAATACTTGGTTAAAAAAAACTTTAAGCTTGAGAAAAGTATTTGGAATTTAAAATGAACTTTATTTAATAGAATAGAAAGGATTACATATTATTTTTTTCTATCCAAAATGCGTTTGAAAATGTGTATCTTTATTCGGAAAATAACTGTCGATTGGTAAAAAATAAATCTTCTACAATAGGTATTATTTTAAAAATTTAATTAAAACACCAACTAAATTTATAGAGATAACTTCATTTTTAAACTTTTATTTGCATCAAATAAAGAAACTGTAAACATTAAAATAATTAGGAAAAACAATTAACCAGGAGTCCAGTCAGACCCACAGCGCGATTTCGAAATTTTCCATTTTATACGAAACTAATGACCCGTTAACATGTTTTAAATGTCGTTTGCCATTCTTCTTGCTCTACTTTTGAGACAAATGGAAAAATTAAAATTGCATTATGTGAGAAATCTTATGGCAGATTTTGTCAGTCAAATCCATTGAACTGATTTCGATAAAAATTGTTCCATGAAAGTTCATGATCTCTAGATATATAAAAATTGGATAAATTTGTATATTAGATATTTTATTTAATATCTAAGACAGACGGATTCTTCAGTTTTTTTACCCAAAAAGATTATACAGCGAAGTAATGTTTGGAAAAAATCTTTCGAAAATGGACGGTAGTTAGTTCACTGATTTCATATGAGATGCGACCATTGATGTCATCAATTTTAAGTACCCTTTAGATGTTCTTAGTTTTAAGTAAGTAATATTAAGTGAGTGTTGGATCGGGATGATTCTTTGTTTTTGACAATTATTTTAGATATATTGGTGATGAGTGAACAATTGGGCGGCGAAGGCGATTAGTGTTATCTTTATTTTCTTGCACAAATTTAACTAATATTCCTTTGTAATTTCTCACTTGATTACTTTCGGAATGCATGTTGCGGAGTGAAAGTTTCTTGTGGACTGATTAGTTTTCGTTTATTTATAATCGTTTCGTTTATATATTATATGTTATATTCGTTTATATATTACGTATATGTTATTTTAAATTTCTCATATGCAAAGTTTGCAAAGAGTTCACCATTTCGATGAATCCTCAGATTTTTAACTTTTTGAAGTCTGCAAATATCATGGTTGCATTTATCGTGTTTATAGACACGCTAGCAGAAAGGGCAAAAATAAAATATACTGGTCATATTAAATTTGTTTCTGTGAGATTTTGAATGAAATCCGACAAAAAAAAAGTGTGTGTGTGGCCGTTTGTATTCGTATGATCACTGCATGCGTGTATGAATTGAACAGGGCATACGCATAGCATTAATAATTAACAAATTAATACATTGCTATTGGATTTTAAGGGGAAACTGTCGATAGAAACTTTGCGTGAACAGACTAAGTGAAAAACGTGATGAGCTAAATAGATGGAATTTGGGGTTTGATGTCATTGCTAAAATTTGCTGTTCAATATCAAATTGTGGTCCTGAAAGATTTTTAGTCTGACTATCTATTTGTTCTTGAGTTTCTGTTCTTCTTTTGTGCATAGTTCTAAAATTAAACAAACTGAAGCGTTAAGCACCCTGTCAGTCATCGGTTATTGACACGGAAGTTCGAATCATGTCTGTCATTGGCGACTGACGGTGTGCATTCATTTCTTACCTCGCCAGTCATCGTTGACAGGCAATATAAGTTTTGCTCAAGGTGCGTTAACCACTGTTGACTGATGACATACATTTTAAAAAATTATATCCTTTTAATAATAATTTTTATCTAATGATAAAAAAAATCGTAGTGTCTGCTATCGTAGTAATCGGCAGAATAATAAATGTATTTGTCTATGGTGCTATGAAATCTTACTCTTCAAAAATGTAATTAGTTTTGATTAATTACTTTCTTTTATATGAAATACTAGCCGCCTTTGGCGACCAGCCGGTTCACCAATCTTAATGTTCGTTAAAATTTTAATAATTAAATATTTTATGCAATTTCTACTTTAATAGCTTCTTCATCAAAATATTTTAAAACTTCAAATTTTGATTATCATATAATTCATTCACAATATTATAAAGGCCTTCAGTCATAACGTAATATGTATCTCTCTCATTTTCTGTTAGCACCCGTAGAATTTATGCTTTAAATTAAAGTGGAAAGAATTTATCTTCAATTAATATAATAATATTTTTTACTGAAACAAAGCATTTTTTTATAATCTGATTACTGAAAATAGAGTCACTCAGCGTTTACACTTTATGGGCACTAAAGAATATCTTTTTTAATTTATGTAATATCTCAAGAGTTGGTCAACAAAATTTTCTTAGATTCATTATGAGCAGATCGATTAATTTACAATGTTTAAATTTAAATGCATCAAACACTAAGAAAATAAAACGAATCGTTTAAAATAAACGGTTGAAAACAGGTTTTAAAAAAACTACTTAAAAATCGATGTACTTAAAACTATAAGCATATACAAAAAATATATAACTAACATAAATACAATTTACTTACAAAAGCATGCAACTAACCCAAAAATAATTTAAATCATCCATTGATAACGTTGTCATGGCAACAATCAGAACAGAATGCGCATGCGTGAATTTTCTTCGCCGGTTAGTAACGCAAATACGTCATTTTTTCTACGCCAGTTGGGGTAACGCGATTCGGATTAGAAATTTTTAATTTCCTTTATTCTGTTTTATTTTAATTCAAAAGTACTTGAGAATGAATCTGAAAGAGTGATTCATTAACAATGTTTAATTTTAAATGCATCAAACATTAAGAAAATAAACAGAACCGATTGAAATAATCCGCCGAAAAATTTTAACCCTAGCCTGATTACTGTTGGGAGAAAAAATAACTGAAGCCTTTCTCGTTTGGCGCTGGGGATAATGGAAGATTTTTTTGGCGGAAAAGTTGGCGGTGGGGAAAATGGAAGATTTTTTTGGCGGGAAAGTTAGTTTTTAATTAATAATTAAAATTCTAATTAAAAATTCGAAAAAAGAAACCCCAGGTGCACATTCCCGACCTCTAAGGTATACTTGTACCAAATTTGATAGCTGTATGTCAAATGACCTGACCTGTAGAGCGCCAACACACACACACACACACACACACACACACACACACACACACACACACACACACACACACACACACACACACACACACACACACACACACACACACACACACACACACACACACACACACACATTGAGCTTTATTATAAGTATAGATATATAAAGAGCACGTACTATTGTTATTGTGAAAACATTCAAGAATGAAATTTTAATGAATCTACCCATTTCTTATCTTTCTGAATCAGAAAAGCAGATTTTCCGAATCATATCTGTCTGTCTGAATCAGATTACTAAAAAACACTTTAAGCTAGACATGTGAAATTTGGTATACGTTCTTTGCACAAAATTTGTAGCTTTCTATCAAATTTTGAACGAAATACATGTTTAAGAAATTTTCCCGAGTAAAAATAAACATTAAAATTACAAAATGTAAAAAGCTAGATAAGTAAAATTTGTCATCTATGATGCAAACCGGTATCAAATTTAGAATAAAACCCATCAAGGGGTTGAAAGTCTCTCGATCAGTAATTTTTCATGCATGTAAACTCAATAATTCAAAATTGTAACAACTTAATTAAATAAAATATGGATTGTCTTCTTGTGACTAATATTGTAGTACCATGCTAAATGATGGTTTCAATAGTTTTGAAAAATATAATCAGAAATGCATTTGATTTCTAGTTTTTGTGTTTTAATGATTATTAGTCAAAGACGAATCGATGGATCCAGTAAAATGCTAACTTCACCCCAAAGATTGAAGTTTTCTAACTATTACTCGTCAATGTCATTTAAAAAATCAAGTAACATTGTATTCATTGGATTTTACCCTATATACATTCCCTTCCAGAATATTCCAGTAATAGCGAGCTTTGGTTGAATTACTTGTTGTCAATTATTTATTATTTTTAACTACTGCAACATAAACAACAATACTGATTGAAATGTTTACGAGTTGCTCTCTTTAGTAGAATTATAAACATTTTTCACAAATTTAATATATATATATATATATATATATAAATATCTGTAATATAATTTTTCAATTTTTTAAAATTTATTTTTGACAATTTAATTATATTAACCCTTGGGGGTTCATTTTATTGGCTATTTTAATGTATCTGTTTAATTATTTTAAGATTCGTAGGTACATTTTATTGGCTTTTTTAAAGTATCTGTTTAATTACAACCTTAACTTTTCCTATCAAATGAGTAGCCTTTTATATAAACTCGAAAAATCGATGCTTCAACTTCGCATGCGTGATATAGCGACATTATTTTGTGGCCAACCTAACAATTCAAAGCAATAAAAAAGCTGTTATGTGTTTTTTCCATGTCAAAGCTCAACTCTACATTTATAGAGTGTTGCCTTTTAGGCATCACGCAAGTGGCATTGGAAGAACCTGTCGGGAAAGGAGACCAATCTGCTAATCTTACCTCCTATTAATATACTGATCATTAAATCGAAAATTAACTGCTGACTTCCCATCTTCATACTTGAGTTTCACAGTAGAATACATTTCTAATAAGCTTATGCTCTTTACCGATACAATTTGTCAAAGGATATGATAAAAAAAAATCATTCTTTTATTTAAATAGATACTGCATTTCGCAACCTAGATTACCAACCCATACATTTCACATTTCTATAGCAAAATTACTGACAGGGAAATATAATAGAATTCCGTAACTCTTACAAAATACTGAGATGAGATATAGTTTTAATTTCAAAGGGACCGTAAAGATTTTGTCTGGTATAAATTTTCGGTGATCTTTTTCCATCGCAGAATGGGGCTGCGGTGGCCTGGTAGTAAGGTATACCGGAGAGTTTCAGGTTCAAGACCCGATTACACCGAAGAACCGTCGTGTAAGCGGGTCTGGTGTATGTTAAATCCATCGAGGCAAACTTCCTCCCGCTGGTGTGGTGTGGAAGTTAGGAGAGGGGTTACCAGCTCAGATGTTGTCCTCGTCATCTAACCTCGGTTCAAAATTTAGAGGTCTGTCCCAAAGTAGCCCTAGTGTTGCTTTAAAGCAGGACGTTAATATAATTAAACTAATCCACCGCAGAATGATAATCCTGTTTAAATTCGCCTCAAACGAAAATGAACTTATCTGCAGTCGTTTGCTATTTTTTATAATTCTTGAAATATCCTTTAATGTTACCTTTAATCATTTAGATTTCTTCATTTTTTTGGATTGTTTCTCAAAAGAATCTTCTTTGAATAAATCATGAATAGTAATCAATTCAAAGGACTTCATTGTTCTATTTTTTAAGAGTAGAAATATTGAAATTAAATTGCTGCCGTTTTGATCTTTCAGTGCCATCGTTTATGGACGTAACAATGATGCATAGTTTTGAATGTTTGCCAAAATTAATCTCTATTTATAATGAAAATGAATGTGTGTGTGTTGGCTCTCTACTGGCCAGACCGTTTGAACTATATCTACTTCATTTGTCACATGTATACCTTGGAGGTGATTAATGTGCGACTTGCAGTAATGTTTGTTAAATTTTAAATAGAATTTTAATCATTTAAAAATCAAGTGAAATTTCTGCGTTTTTTCGTAATAATTTCTGAAAATAGTATCGCACAAAAATAATGTTTACATCAAGTTGAAGTTTATATATATATAAGCTTCATATATGTATATATTATAAACTTGATGTACACGTATATATATATATATATATATATATATATATATATATGTGTGTGTGTGTGTATAATGATATTTTAATATCTAATTTAATCCAAATTAATTTCCTAAATTTTTGCCCAATTCGGCCCTTGTCGGAGTGAATCTAAAGTTTTATCTTGTTTCCTGATCCCATTCCACGTATGAAGCTGTGTAAAAATTACTGCGCCATCAGTTCCACGTGTCTAGCGAAAACGATCCCCCAGTTGCCCTTGTCAAAGCTCAACACGTGTATTCAATCGCCACGTGGCCCATGTTATATAAATAAGACTAGTAATCATTTGTTTCGTCCCTTCCTTACTTACTCCGCGCTGTTGTGGACGCGTTCTGTCCCTGCCTGCTTGTAAATAAATTGCCTTCCCTAAATGGATTAAATGAATTTAAAATTTCTCATCTATGTCTTCGAACCTGCAGTCTGCACCAACCAAAATATATATATTTAATGATACTAATGTTCTAACGTGTAAATTAAGTTTCTATTTTCAATAAAATTTTAAAAGATATTTTGTATTGCGAAAATGTATTTTGCACAAAATAAAAATAAAATTTAATCTGCACGAGCACGTTACGCATGCATGAGAAAAAAGTAGTATTTTAACAACGTGCTACATGTGATTTTGAAATTTTAATTAGAGCTTCAATTAATTGGAAAAATAATCTGAATGTTGACGTTAATCCGGATAACTTCCAAAAATATTGTTTCATAAAAATAAATTTTACACTGTTTCAAAATTTTCTTTTTAATGATAATAATTTAATAATTGTGCATATTTCCACTCAGTTACGAAAATTAAATCACTAGTTTCTTTTTTTGAACGAAAAATTATTGAAATGTGAAACTAAAAATCGGCATTTAGGAAAGGACCTTATAATGCGCACTGCTTAGGGCCACAAATGTGTTCACATCAATAACAAACAGATTTGATCCATGTGAATATATATGAGAATGCTTTGTTCTTATCTAGATTAGATTAAAACATGGAGATATATTCTATTTTTTTTCTTCACGATTTCAATATTTTCTCTTTTTACAATTTCGTATGCAAAGAATTAAAAATTATAAAACTTGTGGGTTTTCATAAATATGATCTTAAATTTTATCCAGAATTATAATTTTCAATCAGCAATATTTAAATTATAGTTAAAACTTTTCTCCAAGTAATTAACTCTTTGCACTCGACATATGATATTCGGTTGACCACTTACTTTTTGCAGCAACTCGAACAAAAATGTTTTCGAATTCAAAGGATTTAAAATACTAACTATTTCTATGTAGACAAATTATTGAAATTTCATATATCCCTTTTATCTCTCTGCTATTCATTCCTTGACTTTGATAGAGACATTCCGAAAGTGCTTTGCATGCAAAAATACTTTACATTGCATACATTTTCAGCAAAATAAAAGCAAGGTCAAAGTCTGCCGCATTCTAAATAGGCCTTCTGCCAAACGGCTTGTATTTTCTTTTGTATTTTTTCTCTCTGGACCGTTGCCAACACTCATTTAATAATTACAGCCGAAATAACGTGAAAACTAAGTTTCTGAAAGCGAAGGGCAACAAAGAAGCATAAAACAAGCGTGATTAATTGTGTCCAATGATAAACTGTTGGATGGTGCAAGTGATTAGCGTTTTTTTTATAAGTTAATGCGTGATGAATAGGTTGGAAAAAAACGTCTTTTATGATACGATTGTAAATTTAGAAGGTTCACAAGTAATTATCAAACACAATACGTAATAAATCTTGCTTTTATGAAACTGGAATATATTATGTGTGGATGATTATTTAAAAAAAAAGAATAAAAAGTGATTATTACTTAAACTAACACCGTATCATGTTTTCTTTCTTTATTTTATGTTGGAAAAGAAAATCGCAATGTTTCTAAAATTGGATTTATTACTTGACTGAAGATTAATTGCATTTGTTGCCCAATTTGTGACAATTCACGGTGAAATTCTCAGTGATATTGACTAATTCGTATTTAAAATAGCAATAATAGTATGTTAAAAGATTGTCATAAATCGCGCAATTTGTTCATTTTCCTTATTGCAGCAACCATATATGAATATTTTCTATATTACGATTCTTTTTCTTTCCATCTTCAGTTGGGGCTCTCCACACCGTAGAAAGTGTAGCTATTCTTATCTTTTCACACGGAGTGCGGGAACGTATTAATTTCAGCAATTTTAGAGCCCGTGTAACATTAGTTAAATAAAAAAGGTGGAATTGGATAAGAAAATAAAAGAACAGTTTAGAATTAAGTTAATATGGGTTAAATTAAGATAAAACTTTGGAAATTTCGAAGGAGAAAGTGTATGTGCATGTCGACACTATGCAGGGCATACAGATGGAACTGGATTTATCAGATTTGGTAAAAATGAACCCTTGAGAGTGGGAATACACAAATGGAGCGTAATTGTGCAATTGTAAATAAAATTTTAATAATTTAGAAAAAAGCCATTTTTTTTTTGCTCGATAACCTTGATAACGATAAGATTGCATATGTTTGTAAACCTTGCATTATACTTGTTGGCACATAATGAATTAGAGCTTAAAGTCAAGCTCTAATATTTAAGAGTAAAAAAAAAACATCCATTAATTAGAATTTTGTTGACGTTATTTGATAAAAATGCAAGAACGGAGAAATGCCCGTTTCTCTATAGCTAATCATTATGAATTATAACAATAAATTTGTTAAAGGCAGCTTTTGAAGCTTGTTTATTAATGAACCAAAAAATAACATTATTTTAATCTTTTGCGGTTTTTATTTGTCGTTAATAAATAATTCATTGTTGTGTGTTTTATAGAAACTTGAAATTGAGTTTCACTAAATTCATTGCTAGATGGCGCTATGAATATGAAATCAGACTTTAATTACTTTACGTGATTAACGGACAATTAAGCTCAGGAAATGCTAAATTCTTTTATCATTATATTAAGAGCATGTAATTCTGACTTATGAGCATTAGAAGGAAAAACTGCTTATGAGATTTTATCTTTTAGAAGCATGAAACTTTCTTTTTATATAAATACTTGGTAATATATTGCAGTTGTAGAATTTCGCTTTGTTCAGGAAGTTTATAAAATGCTCATTTTCTGAAGTTGTAAAGTATCTAACATTTTAATTTTGTAATAATTTTTTCTCCGTTAGTGGGTTTCTTCAATAACGTATTAAAAATTTTTCCTTTATATTCTTCAAACTTAAGCTTGTCTAGATATTTTTTTTTATGTTTAAATAAAAAAAGGTGGATTAGTATTCAATTACAATAAGATCATACGCTCTTTTCGTTCGCATAATATAAAAAATAAAAAGATATGCAAATTTTCATTTTCAGTTGTTGAGATGAGATATCTGGAAAAATTAATCTTGTTAAAAATATTTAATGGAAAAAGTTTCTATAATTACCTGAAGAATCTTGAAAGAAAATAATGAGCGTAATAACGGATATTAAATAAATACCCTTCAGACTGAAAATGGATGCTAGTTTCGCGATAATTCCATAAACAATCCGATAATTACATATTTGGAATGTTATTTCCGAGCAAACGATTAATTCCACCTTTAAAAAAAAATAATTATCACATCAAAACGATTATTATCGTCTGCTTGCTGAAATGTATCATCTTTCAGATAAATAATTATTTTCTTTTGAAATTATGCTTCTTAAGGATCAGACATTTTTTTTGTCCTTTATTTTAAGAAAACGTTATTTACTCGGCTGAAATTGATTCATTAATTATTTTTATTCCATCAAGCGGATTCAGCAGTTTATAATGAAAGAAACGACACGAAGTCTAGACTTAATTAGATTTATCTTATTCGATCATTTTTCATCCATTAAAATTTTATTTTATACATGACTGGACTTGGAATTAAAAATCTCGCTTTGTTTGAAATAAGTTTTCCTTAAGAAGATCATATGCTCTTTTTTAATCATTTAAAACATAATTTATTTCAATTCTTATCTTTAAAAAAAGACGTGACTGTTTTGAAAATCATAACACTGCAAGACAAAATTACGAAAGGATATGAAATTGAAATGATCAAATGCTTAATTATATTTAGTATTGATGTCATGATAGTCTAAATTTTTAGATTTTAAATATCTATTGCATGTTAACACTGATTTAATCTTAGATAATGTATACTGTCTAAAAACATCCTTTTAACATATTAGCCCACGTGTGACTCATAGCTTTCTAATTATATAAAGCTTTCTCAACTTTATTATATTTAACACTTAGACTACGCATTTATTTGAAACGACTTTAGTATTTGAAGCGCATGTAATTTTTTGAACATGTAAAGGTAACTTTTGCGTAAGAATTCATTCATTTATTTCTTATTATTAAGAATATGTACTGCTACATGATACTGAGATAACTTAAGCTAATTTGAATTTTTTTAAAAATGAAACATAAATTCAAACAAATACGGAACTTTCTGATACGTCAAATGTACCCAAAAGGTTAAGAGAAAGGAAAGAGGGAGGGGTCATCTAGTTAGACATATGATTCTAATCCTAAGCATGAATCATGGCAACGAATGTATTAACGCTGATCATTATATAGTTTTATATAAAATATTTAAAGATGACTATTGTTTTCAGACTTTTGTAAGGATATATAAACAAAATTAGTATTCATTATTTTGCTGTATTTTTTAATAAAGTTTAACATTTTTCTGAAGTGCGGTCACCAGTGTTGTCACAGCACTAATAGGACAATTTTATTACAAATAAACGTATATTATGTTTCTTTCAAATAACACTCACAGGCCAAATCGCAGCAAAATGCACAAGGGCCACGCCGTCCGTCTTATATTGTGAAATACATAACGAATGCTACTGGCAGTACTGAATGATAGGCCAAAGATCAATCTACTTGAAGGTAACCGATATCTTTTACGGTGCAGTTGACTCTTGGCGACCTTCTTGGCGAAAAATATACAGGGTGGTCAAAAAAAAAAACTTCCCCTATATATGAAACCCCAGCGGCCTATCCGCTCAACCAATCGAACCAAAAATTCAGACATGGTTGTTTGAAGGTATGCGCTGGAGATTGTGATGATTCTTAACAACGCAGAGCTCACGGTTACGGTTACAGTGAGAGAATTTTGAAATTTTCGAATGGCAACACCCACTTTTTCCTTTTGCAAATTGATCAGCGTATTGAAAAACCACAAATGGCGTTGGAACGATTAGCGTGTGACGAAAATTGCCGCCATAAAGCATATGCAAAGAAGAGCATTATAAAGGACTAATGACAATACAGAGAGGAAAGAGAAAAAAAGTTTTTATTGGAATGGAAAGTTATAATTACAGGTTTTCGACGTGTTCATCTTCGCAGGCGACAACGCATTACATTCCGGAGATTGTGGACAACAATGCCGAACGTAACATGAAAGGAGAAATCTGCATAATTTCACGTGTTATCGCATCTTGCAATTCTGACACAGTTGCAGAATTCCGTTATTCCTGAATTGCAGCAACGAAATATCATTAGGGACATTGTATGGATGCAAGATGGGGTTCTTCCACACGTCGCCCAATGTTTTCGATCAGTGCTGCAACAACACTTTGGTGATAGAGTCATCTCTAGTAACTTCGCAGTTTCGTGTCCACCGCGATCCCCTGACTCACTCCTATGGATTTCTGGTTCTGGGGTTATCTGAAATCTAAGGTGTACACGCCTGGTCCACGAGATATGTCAGAATTGTAAGATGCTATAACACGTGAAGTTATGCAGATTCCTCCTTTCATGTTACGTTCGGCATTGTTGTCCACAATCTCCGGAATGTAATGCGTTGTCGCCTGCGAAGATGAACACGTTGAAAACCTGTAATTATAACTTTCCATTCCAATAAAAACTTTTTTTCTCTTTCCTCTCTGTATTGTCATTAGTCCTTTACAATGCTCTTCTTTGCATATGCTTTATGGCGGCAATTTTCGTCACACGCTAATCGTTCCAACGCCATTTGTGGTTTTTCAATACGCTGATCGATTTGCACAAGGAAAAAGTGGGTGTTGCCATTCGAAAATTTCGAAATTATCTCACTGTAACCGTAACCGTGAGCTCTGTGTTGTTTAGATTCATCACAATCTCCAGCGCATACCTTCAAACAACCATGTCTGAAATTTTGGTTCGATTGGTTGAGCGGATAGGCCGCTAGGGTTTCATATATGGGGGAAGTTTTTTTTTGACCACCCTGTATTTAAATAGAGACTGTTGAGAAAAAATAAGAAACTTAGTCTCCCAATGTTAAATCATTAAAAGATAACACCAATTATTGTAATTAGCTGGACATATCCATTCTTGTTACCAGTAGTAAATTTACAAGTCACATCAATTGATAGACAGAGCATTAATAGCAGCTTTTAGGGGATCAGATCAGATCAGATCAGATCACATTTTTTTTTCTGCAGAGGAATTATTATCGAAATACCGATATGTATACCAACATCATATCTCGAGAGTAAAAACTATATTAGTATGACATCTATATATCCTTCAAGAGTTGTAGTTATAATGGTTTCTTTTCCCATTCTACCAGGTCTGTACAATGGTTGCATCAAAGTACACGAGATCGAGCAGCTGTTCACGGAAAATTGCGCCCCCTTCGTGACGAGCTTCAGCATGTCCTCCGAGGACTTCCCCAACTTCTGGAAGGCCGCCCTGGTGCTCTTCGTCTGCGGCCTCGGCCTGCTCTCCTTCACGCTGCTCACCTCGCTTTCCTGCTGCTGCATTCGAAGTGTCTTCAGGAAATCCGTTTTCACGGTCTCCGGCACCATTCAGGCGATAGCAGGTGAGTGGCGAGTAGTCCTTGTAAATCATCTTCTGGTATTACCAATGGCTTGCAAATCGCTGTGATAAAAAAGAACCGAGAGTGGTAACAGAAAACAAAAGATATTAGTTTAGTGGTCAAGATTTAATCCAACGCCTTCAAAGTATTTTCTGGTTACAGTAAACTTCTACCAATGTTTATTCCAATCATCAAAACATGTCTTAAATTCATTTTTGCGAAACCTCTTTCGAATTATTTGCGATTTTTCATATATCGATTTAAGTTATTCAAAACAGGACCAGGAGAAGAAAATTCCAACCATGGAAGAAAGTCAAAGTCGCAAGATGCTTCATCATTTGGATATATGTGTAACTATATTTATAGACTTGTTGTTGTTGCGTACAGCCGACCACCCCGCCACCACTGAACGTAGCAGTATCGACAGGATTTGTTGTGGCCGACTGCTATCCTGAGCATTGTCCATCCTTCCATTGACCGATTTGTCAAACTGACATTCTCCTCGAGGTAATTGGCCACAAAGTGGTCAATTACTGTCCTTCTTCCTTATCTACAAACTCTCAAATAGTTGGTAAAAAACTGACAATTTGTATATTTATAGACTGTATGGTTAAAAATTCTTGAATAATAAGTGCGCTGTGAGAAGGTGCATTATCGTGATAAAACCTTGAATTTTCTCACCACATTTCAAGCTTTTATCTACAATTTGCTTCTTGAAAACTGTGCAAAACATTTAAATAATAATCTTTATTGACTGTTCTGGTCAGTTAATAAAAATTCCTAAGAATAAAAACTCTACAATCAAAGAGAACAGTCATTACTTTAATTTTTGAGCGATTTAGACGTGGCCTTTTCGGTCTTGCTTTATTTTCAAGAGCCATTAATTTTATTGTTGAGCTGTTTCTGTATGAAAAGCATGTATCTGAGTTTAATAATAATACTTTAATAATAATAAACGGTAGTAATACGTTTTAGAAAGGAATTTCTCAGGCCGCTTGATTGCAAGATTGTTTTTAAAAGAACTCGAGAAGCGATGCATCGAAATCCTAAATTATCTTTAAAAATTATTTAGTAGGAATAAATTGGTTTAGGAGCCTGTTCAGAAATGACTCTTACTGTCATATAATCAGCAGAAAGCCCCCATTCTCTAACCTAGCCGTTATCTTGAACATTAACCGAATTGGATGATCTATTACATCGCAGATCATTTACCATGGATTTTCTTTGAAATTTCAATTAGTATACCACAACTTGCTTTGACATATCCTGTGCTTATTATCTGTTGCAGGCATTCTGTTTCTTCTGGGCTTGGTGCTCTACCCTGCTGGATGGGGGAGCCGAAGGATTCAGATGGTATGCAGCAGTAGAGTAGGACCCTACTACATCGGGGACTGTTCCATAGGTGAGCAACGCTATCTTATTAAGTTTATGCTCAAAATTTCTTAGATTAAGCTTTCTCACGTACTCCTTAATAAGGATATTATCTCCCATTCTCACTACATAAATTTACGAATCTTGCTAAGACTGAACAGCCTATGAGTGCTCGTATCTTTTACTATCAGAATTCAGGAAATAAATCTTTTGCTTTGATGTCCAGAGAAGAAAACCAAATATGCCTTTCTTTTCAACGGGTTCAAATTAAGATTTGACACAGTACTGCAACTGTAGTCACAAGATCAAATTTCATTTATTGAAGTCGTTGCATTTATATGCATGCAAAAGTTAAGACCGACAGACAGTCAATCATTCGACATAGAACCTATATTTTAGATGCTAAACCTAACTCTTTAAGTTTTGCCATTATCGTGTTCTCTTGTATTGGGGCATATTTCATAAAAATATGCCCAAAATGCAATAAGGTAATAGAAATATGTTAAAATTATTTTTGTATATATTATGTAATATTTACAGAAGGTGCCCGAAGCTGTGAACATTTGCCAGTACTCATGTCACATTGCTCTGTTATATAGAAAGGAGCATATTTATGAGCATTACCGTTAGAAACTGATATTTGGGCTGTAAATTCCATGTTACTGTCAAATGGAATTTCATAAGAAATATTTATTATACCCTGTACCTAAAAAATAGAAAAAAAATTGGGAGATAAATCTAGTGTTAACGTACTTTTATATTCGGACATAGTGGTAACTATTTATTTTGTAATCACTCAGTTGCAGGTTCATTTTTCTCTGCTGGGATGAATTTGAGATTCAGGAAATTCATACCGATTCTTGTTATTTCCGTAAAGTCAACTTGCGAAGTAACTGTCGGATAAAGTAATCGGAAAAATTTAGCATATAAACAGAAGTAGTAAAAAATCTCATACATATTAACAGAATGTTTAGGAAATAAAAAAGGAAATATTATTTGTAGTACATTAAATGTAGAAATTTTGATTTCTTTCAATGGGATCTGCTTTATCCATAATGTTCACGAACATTCAAATCAAAACTAATGCCTAAAATCGGATTGAAAAAAAAAATAGTGATCCACTTATGGAAAAAAATGGATTACCGAATACAATATTTGAAAAAAAAAAACACTTCGTCTATAACGTGAAGGTAGAATATAATGAATCAGCAGAATATAGTGAAAATTGCAGACCTCAGTTCATTGATCCTTGCTTTAAAACAGCATAAAATCGTAAATGAAACGTGAAATTTACGACTCCTTAACTAATTTTTATTGTTGTTAGTTTATATTTGCGCAGCTAAAAATAAACAAACCTGTCTGAATTGCTAGATACCTAAGCAAAATTTGAGATTTAACATCGCCGGGGATATTTTTAAATTCCGTCCAGTATTACAGATGGCGTTGAACAATTATATGTACTAAAATAATTATCTGAACTTTAAAGAAAAACTTGGATTGTTGGGGTTTTGGTGTATTTTCTTAAGAGAGTAACTCTACACCCAAATACAATTTTTTAAAAAAAATCTAGTTAAGAACTTTGACACAATTATGGATATATACATATCTGCAACTTTGTTATAAAAAAACTAATACGTAATAATATAGTTTTTATATTGTAATATAAAAACTATAAAATTGACATGCTATATTTAAATAGCATTGAAGTTTAATAATGTTTAAATAGCATGTCAACTTCCACGGAGATATGTTGTTCTTTTGAATTAAAAAGATCTAAAAATTACAAATTTCTTCGATATTTGTAAAAAGTGTTTTTGAAAGACTGCAAAATTTTCTTTATGTAGTCATTATATACGAGACAAAAGACAAATAATAAAGCTTAAGCGAACGAGAAGGAGTGTAGAACAATGGAAAAATCTATAGTCAACCAAGCACAGATGATTTTTTTTTTCATTGCAAATTCTTTTGTTTATAACTTTTTCACATCTCTTTTTAAAAGCAATTTTGCAACCTCTTTTGTGAGAAAACAAAAAGTCTTTGAAGGATACAAATTATTATTCGGTTTGGTTTAATGACATTAGGAGGAAAAATTGTTTTTCAGCCACTATTTGGAATTTTTATCCAATAGTTTGAAACCATGTCTCTATCTTTTGAAACTGTATAGAAAGCTTGTATTCTGAATAGTAAAGGATTGTTATATTATAAAAAAATAGCATTCTTCCTTTTTGATTAACTTTTTTAACAAGGAAATTATTCTATTTAAAGTATTCTATAGAATTATTCCACTTATGAATTTTATTAAAGAGAGATGTACATGCTACTTAGCTATAAATTAATTGAATAATTTTGTTTTATATTAGCTTTGAAAGAACAGATAAACTTTACAGTTTCAATCTGTATGATCAATAAATTCAATAACAAGCGAATTATTTTTATTTTATAATAAAATTTTTAGCTAATTGTTTGGTATGTGTCCGCTGATTTTTGATATAAACTGAAATTAAAAAAAAATTACATGAAAGAGCAATTGTTTTCATTGTATTCACTCATTTACATCAGGTCATATTTTAGAAAAAAAAAATGCACTATTTCATTTCCTTTTAGCAATTTTTTAATGATAGTCAAAAATCCTAACATTTTTTTTTCTCTAGCAAGTTTTGCTTAGTTCAGAATACATGTTAATCCACATGAAGAAAATATAGAAGATGAAAAAGTCGTTTTCAGCCAAAATCCGTCAATTTCTTCCGTTAGACGGAAGATATAATGTTGTCTAGCATTATTTTGAACTGTTCTGGTCAATATTCTGTTCCTAATTATCCATTTCGCTACTATGTTCAAATGAATTGATTGGTTATGTGACTGAAGTTTTTATCACAATGCCATTCGAATCCCACTAGAACAGTGAAGGAATAAGCTGATTAACTCCTTGCACTTGAGAATTGAATCTTGGTCACTACTTTGTAGCGGCAAAGCGAACGAAGTTAGTGGAATTCTGAGTCCTGAAATGCAAAAGATTATTTATTGATGATTTACTCGAATATCTCAGTATCCATAACATGTCAACATTATTATAGAATTCAACCTTTTTTTTTTTCCTACTTATTATCTGTTTCAGAAATTTTCTTTGAGCAATATAGGACATGTGATAATCCATTTATTAAAAATTCCATTTGAATTAATGGAGAACACAAACATCAAAGTCGTCGAAGCCAATGTTATTAAAGGGTTATGAGAAGCCCAAATCTAATTTTTTAAATCTCTCTGCTATAACAGATGGTAAAAGCATTGGCTATTTTTCATCAACGCCTTGATCTAGTCTTCATCAACAGAGAATGGCTTATTAGAAGTTGCGATTTTAAATGGTATATTAGCCCTTTCTAAATTGTACCACGCACAACACATTTGCACACAATTCATGTTGTTGTTGTGTTGTTACTTATGGCACTTGCCACGGACAAGCCCGCTGTTCGGAGACAACCGATATAAGCCTAAGGGGGAGCGCCTCTTGTTTTTATCGTAGAGCCAACTAGGGCCAAGAGTACGACTTAATTACATACACGTCACAACCCTTTTTACGGGGAGGACTTCATTCTCGCATTTCATTCACTCAACCACAGATCGTAATTTAGACCTGAATCAGAGAACGATCACCCCTGATTCAGTACCCCCAGTGGTATTACTCTCGACATGGAGGACTTTGTGACCACGACAGATTTATACGCGCGTCAGTCACCAAGCACGCAGGGAATCTTCGGCCGCCGGGGTTCGAACTCGCAACCAAAGGGACGCGAATCCAACGCTCTACGCTACCAACCAGGCTATCCCGGCCTCCAGACAATTCATTTACCTGCCATATTGTCTCCATAAATAGCATGTCTTTTTAGAAGTTGAAAAGGAATTCTTGATCAAAGGCTTCAAATTGTGATTCATACATATTTAAAGTTGAAGGTGATTATGCACAAATTTAGGCAGAATCAACATCTTTAAAAAATATCTTATTTCAAGGGTTGATATCAGCATTCAGCGATTCTCTGGTGACTCGCACGGACTATCTTAAAACAATGGAACAATCCAATTTAAGCAATAGATTTTGTTATTATGGTTACTAGTTGCTTGAATTTCCATGTATCAATAGTATAACAATAGAAATTCTAAGACAAGACATAATATGTAATTAAATCTTTGCAATGTTTTAATAAAATAAATCTATTTAAAGAATGTTCTTTCTTTCTTTCAGGCTGGACCTATTATCTTGCAATTGTAGGAACTGTTGTGACATTCATTTGCTCTTTACTTTCCATACAAGCTGAAGTCTCAACTTCGAGTACCAAAGTGCAAGAAGGCCTAATAGAAGGCAAAAATGTTATCTGTCTCATTTGATGAGTATCTCCAATGAACAGTTGTTGAACATTATTTGGTTTGTCTCTATCGACAGTGAAGTTGATGCCCATTTTTTTTTCTATCACTGCATTTAAGCTTCACTGAACAAACTTAAAAATGTACTCACCTGACAATCTTTCACTCCACAAAAAAGGGATTATGAAAGTATAACAAAAGCATACCGAAGAGAAAGAAGATAGTGTTTATTATACTTTTAACGCTAGAGTTCATTTTTGAAATTATCTTTTTCTTGTATAAAAAATGAAAGATACTAGTTATGTATTGATTAGAAACGTCGTTGGAGTACTTTATATTATGTACAGAACAATTAGATGTAAATATTGCAAGAGAAATTAGTTGTACCTTTTACTTTATTCAGTACTAAATCTTTATATAAAATTCATTTAACTTTTAAAAGTACAATGTTCTAAAGTGCCTGATTTTTGGAAAACAGTTGAAAGGCCACTTATAGGAGAAAAAAATCCAAGAAGATATTTTAAAATTGTATTGGAATTATTGTGGAATCATATTTCATACAACTAGGAATGAAAGAAAAGACTAAACCCCCTAAATATAAGGCGATACTTTTCCGCCAGTTTTCTCTTTATTTTCCATAAAGCCAAGTTAATCTGTACTTCGGCAAATCTTTTGTCAACTGATTCAAATGCATGCCAAATATAATTTGGCATAAGAGCAATCAAAATGCACTAAACTGTAAAAGTGTTGACAAAAATTCAGGCCAATTCAGAAGCATTATGTAGCTTTGTTTGATCCACTTTCCCACATTTTGGAGGATGGCGCAAATGCTTGGCGATCACAGTTATCGACCTGATGGAAAAGTATCTGCAAGGTATTTTAATCATTCTTAACAAAGAACAGATGTTCTGAGAAAAATGTTATGACTAGTTTGAGCCTAATTTCATTATACCTGACGTGAGGATCTTTGAAGGCTTAAACTTACGTTTTAAGACTTCTTTGTGATCAGGTTATATTAATTTATCTTGGAAGTTTTGAGCTAAACGATCAGGAATTTGTTACATAATTGTATTATCGTTACATATGTTTTATGTTATGAGAATCAGAATACAGAGCAGACAGTGCAGCTAGCGAATTTCAGATATTGCATGTAAATATGAGAGACTAGTTAAGGCATGAAATATTTAAATTGTGATACAACTTTTTAATATTACGCATGTACCTTCTTATTCAGATGCATATATTAAGGTAGATTTGAATGTCTTTTCTTCGAAGAAAAACGACACATTTCTTCTGAAACTGTTTATAGCTGTTTTTTGTGTACTGTTGTAATTGTGATGTTTGACAAAGTCTATATCTAAGATAACAATTGATCTGATTTTTAGTTTTAATAACTGTTGCTGTTTGAATTAATTAATTGACAGAAAATTTTTATACCGCAGAAAGTAATTTCTAACATAGAATTTCGCTTCATATTTATTATATGCACACAATTTTGTTAGTTTATTTAAAAATTTCTTTTAATTTAACTAAAAATATTATACATTACATTTTATTTTATTTAGCGAAAGTGGTTATTTTTCTTGAGAATTTAGTGGGGAAAATAGTCAATTTTGAAAGGAAATTAGGATGTTTGTTTAGAGTTCACACTAATCAATCCGGACTAACTAAACAAATCATAATCATTTATGTTTTAAACATGAATTCAATTAAAACCATACGATTGCCTCTAAGAATTTTGAAATTACCTATTGGGCCATGATCAGAATGGATATCTTGTTCATTGAGGTCTCCAGACCAATCATTGTAAGTTAATATATATCAAAGAAATAATTTATTCCATTTTTAAACAATTATTATTAAAAAATATACTAATATTTTTCGCATTTTTTTCTGTGGAATGCAAAGATAGGACTTGAATTATTTTACTACTGAAAGTTTCAGCATTAATGACCTTATTAAATAACATTGTCAGATAGACTAACTTAAAACACAAATTGGATTCTGACCCCCCCCCCCTGTCGGTTGTTGCATATAAATTCATCTGAACAAATTCTATTTCCTTTCAAATTATCGTCTGCTTCCTTTATAATAACGTGATAATAGTTTCTAATATTTTTGCAGGTTTTGATTTTTTTTTATAATAGAATAAAATATTGAACTATTCATTTTCAAAGTTTTATACAATTGCAAAATATTTTGGGCTTTTTTTTTTTTTTTTTTTTTTTGTGACAAAAATCTTTATTAGATCGATTTTCTAGTGTTCTTTAAAATTTTTAATGTTGAATATTTTGTATTTTTGTGCCATTTGAAAATATATTTGCCATGTACTAGTATAAAAACTTGTTTCTTCAAATGATCTTTAACCTTTTTGAAAGTAAAGGGATTTTTTGTTGCAATTTTAACTGTTTTTAATGATAAATTACAAAATATATTTATGTTCTGAAAATTAAAGTATTTCTGATAGATAAAACTTTAATATATTGGCTAATGTATTACACTAACCAATTTCTAAGATAATTTTAGTTTTTAATCATTTTAAATTGCAATACATTTAGCACATTAATTTCTAAGCTTTTTGATTAAAGAATTTTAAAACTTGAATTCGTCTTTATTTCAGTAATGCAAATAAACATTTAATGATTAATTTGCATAATTCCGATGTTGAAAGTGATTAATTTTTAAATAAATATAAAAAATGTAATTATTTATGCTGTTTGTTAAATGTAATAAAATACAAATAGGCGTCTTTTGATAAGCATGCATGTATTGTTTGCTATTTAGGTGTTTAAATGTTATGTTTCCGATGAATAAAGTATGTACATAACTTGAATTAAATAACTGATAAAACTCGTTTCTATTTATTATTTTACCCTGTCTTGAACATATTTACATTTATTAATATCATTCTTATTTAACATGGTTAAGAAAATTACACCAATTGAATTAATCTATTTCACTTTTTTAAAACGTTTGGGAAGAGCATTTGAGAGAACGTCAGAGAACAGCATTGAGATTAATTAATTTTCTTGTGTTTCGACAACAGAATTTAGAACAAGAAGGTAATTTAAAATTTGCCGATGTATGGAAAATTATTTGATTCTAGGAAATCTATTATTTTTCTTTTATATTATATATATATAAATATTATTTGTGTGTGTAATGATATTTATTAGTCTAATTTTAATGCTAATGAATTTTAAATTTTATCTTAATTTAGCCTGTACTAACTTCATTATAAAATATTTTATTTCCTGATCAAATTCCCACGTTTTTTATTCAATTAACTCTACACGCGATCGATAAAACAGTTCATTTCCGCATTTTTTCATGCTCCGAATCAAGGGATAAAAATCCATCATGCTTGCAACATCTTTTCAAAATGCCCAGATTCTCCTTTCCTAAGACTACACGTGTTAAAGAAATCCATATCAAAATCTCACAGTAAAACCACTGAAGGGAAAAATTTGGTCTCGTATCACGGTGTAGACTAACGTGTTTCCTGCCACTTGTTATTTGTTCGTAAATTTAAATTCAAAAAATTCTTTTATTCGGCCACGCAACTGCTAATATATATATATATATATATATATATATATATATATATATATATATATATATATATACTAGCCGCCTTTGGCGACCAGTCGGTTCGCCAATCTTAATTAAGCATAAAATTTTAATAATTAACTATTCATGTAATTCCTACTTTAATAACTTTTTCATTAAAATATTTTAAAACTTCAAATTTCAATTCACTCAGAATATTAGAAAGGCTTTCAGTCATAACGTAATCTGTATCTCTCCAATTTTCTGTTACCTGTCGTAGAATTTATGCTTTAAATTAAAGTGGAAATGATTAATCTGCAATTAATATAATAATATTTTTTAATGAAACAAAGCATTTTTTTTGTAATATGATTACTGAAAACAGAGTCACTGAGCATTTAAACCTTATGTGCACTAAAGAATATCTTTCTTAATTTATGTAATATCTTAAGAATTTGTCAACAAAATTTTTTCAGATGCATCATGAGCAGATCGATTCATTAACAATGTTTAATTTTAAATGCAGCAAACACTAAGAAAATAAACAGAATCGTTTAAAATAATCGGTCGGAAACAGGTTAAAAAAATTACTTAAAAAACGATGAACTTAAACTAACATAAATACAAATTAATTACAAAAGCATACAACTAACCTAAAAATAATTTAAATCCAGTCCGCTTCCGTTGAAATGTAAACAATCAGAATACAATACGCATGCGTAAATTTTCAATACCAGTTACGGTAACGCAAATGCGTGAATTTTTCTACGCCATTTGGGGTAACGCTATGCAGATTAGAAATTTTTAATTTCCTTTATTCTGTTTTATTTTCATTCAAAAGTACTTCAGAATGAATCTGAAAGATCGATTCATTAACAATGTTTAATTTTAAATGCATAAAACATTAAGAAAATAAACAGAATCGTTTGAAATAATCGGCCGAAAAATGTTAGCCCTAGCCTCATTGCTGTTGGAAAAAACTGAAGCCTTACTTATTTGGCGGTGGGGAAAATGAAAAGAATTTTGGCGGGAAAGTTAGTTTTTAATTAATAATTAAAATTTCGAATAAAGGTATCCCAGGTGCACATTCCCGACCTCCAAGATATACACGTACCAATTTTGGTAGCTGTGGGTCAAATGGTCATTTCTGTAGAGCGCCAACACACACACACACACACTTTATAAATAATATTATATATATATATATATATGCTGAATCTTGAAGTATTGAGGTTTATAATTTATATTTCTGGTATAATACACTTTTAGCTCATCATAGCTTTCGAGATTTTAATCGACCAGATTGGTAATGGGCATTATAATCCTACATAATTTTATGAAGAGAAATATTTATAAATTGTTATGCTTGCGATCTTTTCTTCATTACGAATTATTGGATTATACGATGGTCGTTGGAATATTACGTTGCGAACTTGTGCATTTCTTTTAAAATTTCATTCGCTTTAATAAATTCCGAAACATTGTGGTCATTATGTCACATCATCTTTCGCATCAATGAACATTTACTTTTTGCATCAGTTGCATATTTTGGGTTAGATCGAACAGTAAATAAAGCTGGCCTCACAATTTTTTTAAAAAAACTTGATATTTTATATACACACGAAAGTATAAACAAATTTAAAAATTATTAAAAAATTGTTATTTAGGTTAATTATAAATCACATTGTAAAAAAAGAACTGCGACAATATAATTCTTATGATAGAAAAGTATAGTCACTTTCGGGTCTGTGTATTTAATTAGAATTCACAAAAAATCTAAACGAACTATCTTTGAGCTTCGACTAAGGCCGCGGTGGCCTGGTGGTAAGGTCTCAGCTTGTGAGCCGTAGGGTTTCAGGTTCGAGACCCGATTCCACCGAAGAACCTTCGTGTAAGGCGGTCTGTTGCACGTTAAATCCGTCATGCCAAACGTCCTCCCGCTGGTGTGGAGAGGGGGGTGCCAGCTCAGGTGTCGTCCTCGTCATCTGACCGCGGTTCTGAATTACGAGGTCCGTCACAAATTAGCCCTAGTGTTGCTTTACAACGGGACGTTAATATAACTAAACTAAACTTGAGCTTCGACTAAATAATCCAGCTGAAATAGTCCCCAAAAACTTTCTCGTGTACTGTCTAATGAACTTGTCATGCTAGAGAACGCCTTGCATGTTATTGGCGTACAATAGTTACGAAATATTTACCTTTGATGTGAATTTAGCATTTTTACTGAATCTATCGTGTGTTCTTTGACGAGTTTCTGATGATTAATCCCTCCCATGCCGTTAATAGAATCTAAAAATCGAACTTGTGTTTTAGACCAGTTTTTCCCAACGATTGAAATAAAAAAAAATTGATCATTTATAAATTTTATGATAATGTAAGAACAGATGTTATGCAATATTATACTTCGGAATTATAAAAACAATCTTTATGATTTCAATTTTAAAAATACAATTAGTTCCTTTCTTTGTCTTAAAATCAATACAAATTTATACCCCTGCCCTGCAGGTGCTTTTAACTTGTGCATCACGTTCACTATGCACAATTTTCGAATCATTCAATTTTTATAAAGTATGCTAGCATTGGCTTTTTCCAGCTTCTCATACTAAAATCTTTTAAATAATCTATTTAAGAGATTATTTAAAGAGACTATGAGAGTTCGTTTCTTATTATCATCTCAGGAAAAAACATTTTGAAGTGTATTCTTTAGGTCACGACAATCAATTGGATTTTTGTCAGAAGCGATATAAAAATTTCAGTATTTTTATAAGGGCTTTTTAAAAGTATAAGCAATATATTTAACCCATATTAAAATTGAAATAATCATTTTAATAATAAAAAAGATCTAAAATATCTCAATATATACAATGATAATCATATTGTTATATATTCAAAAAAGTTTATTCCATCAATATATCGTTCTAAAGAAGGGTTATTGCAATTAAACAGCTGCAATCAAAGTTAAATATTTTTTAATATTTAAATACATTTGAATCTTGAAATTTTAAGATATTCTATTTGTTAAATATTGTCTGAAATTTAAGAATAATATTCTAAAATGACTATGAAATCTCATTAAAATGTTCAATTATATCGTTGCATTAAAAGAATAAAAGTAATTTATAGCATTTTGAGCATGAATTCGGTATTATGATCTGAAGAATTTAAATTCAGCTGTTACCACAAAGCAATACAGAAAAAACGATTGATGCTGAATTTTTTTCAAAATTAATTAATGAATTATCACTTTTTATGCAGTCAACACTGCAGCTGATTCGCACTTGAAGTACAAATTATATGCATTTGGTGCAATTTGTAATAATTTAGCCATAATCCATAAATGCAAACTTCAAAATGGTACACTAATTTTAAAGATCATTCTTTTTTTGAAATGTTCTTATTACTAAAATTTATTGCTTCACAAACTGTTACGTCATGTAAATATCCTATTTATGCATAAATTAAAAAAAAAATCCAAAGAATTAAAAGACGTGCGACATTTTAGTTTACAATCTAAAAATGTTCGCTAAGAGGAAAAAAAAATTGTTAATTTTTTTTTTTGCTTATAAATTATTTTAATTGGAGCGGAGGGAATACATTAAAAAACAGGCTTTGTTGTTATTTGATCGCTACGCTTCATTTAAGGTTAAACTTTTTGAAATAAATTTCCACTGCTCATTAACCACGGCCAAAATTTCACGCTTCAAAGCGATTAAAAATTACAACGAAAAGCAAGAAAGAAAAAAAAAAGTTTTCCTTCCGAAAGTTTACGACGCGTGGCGGCGCCAAAGAATTCGTCTTCACTTGGACTGTTGCCATTATCAGAAGAAAATTAATGATTTAGCGACACGCAAGAAGTTTTATGATTTTCCCAAAGAAAATTTTCCCCAAGGTCTATACTATTTAAAGAACTTTCAAGGGATATTTTTCTTCATTACATTCTCGGCTTCGTTTAATTTACGAAATGCAAATTAAGCAAATGGTGAAAGTCGGCTCAAGTTAGTGGGCTTTTGCTTCTACAGATAGAGATACATATGATAGAAATTTCCCACGGGTTTAAATTAACATTATAGCAAATTCAGTAAATGAGGAGGTTATCTTTAAAATGAGCAACGAGCCAAAAAGGATTTTAAAAAGAATAATTCATAAAAAAAAACTTGATAATTACGCCAGTATAAATGCCTATTTATAGATATCGTCCTGGCTGTATAATATTCTAGAAAATCAACTTTATTTCGCAAACTATTTCATTTTTATTTCATTTCAAATAAGCTTATTGCAAAAGATTTTTAAATATTTTTATATTGTGAGAAATTAGTGCAAACGATTTTTAAATATTTTTATATTTTGAGAACTTAGTACAAACGATTTTTAAATATTTTTAAATTGTGAGAAATTAGTGCAAACGAATTTTTTAATCAGGTAATGAAATAAAAAATAATGCATAATATTAATTAATTAACTGCAGGTTGCTTGTATATTTATTTGCTTTACACCATTTTGTTAAACTATGATTATCATCACTAGAATTGTAATTTTTATTTCCTTTAAAGAATTGTGTGAAAATGATTAAGTTAATAGTAAGTAAGAAAATAATTTTTTTTTATGTGGAATTTAAACTATAAGCAATTAAGTTCTAATTATTTCGAAGAAAGATAAGAATTATAATTGAAAGATAAGAAATATAATTTTTTTGAATACATACTCTACTGGTCAAAAATAATACAAATTTTGGAAATTTCACGTTTTTTCAAAAATAAGCCCCCTCCCAAAGTAATATTTTTACATTTAAAGTGATATTTTTTTATGTCAATATGCTAAATTAGTCTAAAGACAAGATATAATTAAGTTATTTAGCAGAAAAATGATTTAATTACAAAAAGAATAAAATACAAACAAAATGTACAAGTAATCTGTGTCGGAATCCATTTTGGTTCCCCGGAATAAAATGAAGTGATGAAAAATTTTCATGTTCTTTTGATCAGAAAAGATAATAAAGGAGTTAAAATTAACTGAAAAGCATTTAATATTTGATTGAGCCCTTCTGGCTTCGATTACAGCAGCCACTCTGTTATGCATGGAATCCAAAAGCTTCTGCAACACTTCTTTCGGTATTTCATGGTGCCAAACTTTAATTATTGTTTCTTGAAGTTCTCGTTTTGTTCCGGGAAGATTCTCAGTTATTTTCTTTTCCATTATGCTTCGTAAATATCAATGGTATTTAAACCTGGCGGGTTTTCTTGCTATGTGAGAACATTAATACCATGTATTACAAAGGCAGCCTTAACCTAAAATAACGAATGTTTCGGCATAGAGGTCTGAACTGAACTGAAATGAAACTTAAAATTAATTGTAAAGCTTGTCTTACCCTTTTCAATGCATGGCAGGGTGCTAGATCTTGCTTAAATACCCATTTTTGCCTTGGGAGCATGTCACAAGCACTACGAAGCAGCTGAACCTTCAGCACACCAACATACTTGCCACCATTCACAGTTCCCTGTACAAAATGAAGTCCAGTTGACTGATATGACATGCATCCTCACACCATTACGCTTTCTGGGTGTTTTGATATACGAACCAGACAATCGGGCCTCATGCTTTCCTTTGTTTTACGCCAAACGTGGCCAGGCTTGTCAGACATTAAAATAAAGCGACTTTCGTCGCTCATTATAACTTGTCTCCATTCCGAAATACTCCAATTTTTGAGCATCTTGACCCACGCAAATCTTTTTTTCCACATTTTCATCAGTACTGGTTTTTTTAGGTACTTGTGCCTTGTAACCAGCTTCACAGAGCCTCCTGCGAACTGTTCTGGAACTGTCAATGACAGACATGGAGTCATTCCATTCTCTTGCAAGTGTGGCAGAACTTACAATTCTATTTTTACATAATCGTGACAGTAAATCAGCAGGTTAAGAAGATAGCCTTAGACGACCACTTCTAGTTTTTTTTATCTACGGTTTTTTCGGTTTTGAATCTGTTTATGAGGGGTCAAACAGTCGACACACTGCAATCTCACCAATCAGCAATCAGATGTATTAAAATAATAGCCTGTCACTTCTCAAGAGTTAATTCACGCATTTTAAAAAGAAATGAACAATTTAAATTTAAAAGCAACGCACAGCGAACGCACTTCGATAGCGCAACAAACGGAATGAAATCCTTCGCAGTCGGAAAGATTTTATAATAAACTACTGGGATGGCACAATCATTGCAGACGATTACTTCACAATGGATGACACAATAGCTTGAAACTTCTCCAAAACATTTATACTAGAAATATCACAAATAAAAAATAATATTACGTTTGGGGAGCTTATTAATGAAATAACCGTGAATTTCTCGAACTTGTAATACTTTTGACCAGTAGTGTAAGCATTTGTAAACAAATTATTTTTAAAATTGCAAATAAGAATCAAAATTAATTTTAATTACCAAAAATTGCATTATTTGCATTGTTCATTTACTGCGTGTCATTTCATTCAATAGTCACAAATAAGTTAATCAGCTAGTATTTATTAAAAATAAACTATAAAATATTTTAAAGCATATTTTAGAGCAAAATTTCCTATGTTCGTTAGGAATACACCAGACAAACAGACATCAATATGTGCTCGTTTTATACGATTAAAATACATAACCTATTAAAAACATGGTATTTAATTTAAAAACTATCAGGTTTTATAAAAATATTTCCAAAATATTTTTTAATATACTGTTCATTTTCAATTTGATGCACCAAAAAAAAAAAAAATTGATGGAACTGCTATTCGAAAAAAATAAAATAAAATCCCGATAGCTACGGTTATAGGGCGTATTAATGATTGGCCACATTAATACCACTTTGCTGTGCATGAATCTTATAAATGTTACCGATTAAAGAGCCAAATCTTAAACAGTGACATATAATATTTTAATCAATTTCAAATGACATCGAAGGCAATATTAATAAATGCTAAAAATATCAGCAACTTTCAAATTAAACTAATCAAAAATACCACTGAAACCACTGCTTTGTGACCTGTACCAGAACAAGAAAAATATCTTATTTTATAGTAAGAAATAAAGTTAAATGAAAATCTTAAAAAAAAAATCACAAAATTTATAAAGAATAATACTATTATGCATTTTAATAATGAATTGAACTTTAATTTTTTTGTATCACTTTTAATCTTTCAATTTTCTTCTAATAATCTTTATTGTTTTTTTTCCCTCTTTAATCAATGAATTAAGTTTTAGGTTATTAATATCATGGAGCTTTTCTTCACTAATATGCAATAACCTTTTTTTCAGGTTAACATTTGACTTATTACATATAATTTTGGATTCAACTATTAAATACTTCTGCTTTACATGGTGAAAAAGTTTCAAGCATTAGAACTCAATGAGCAGATCTTTTTGGCTTTTTATACTTTACTGACTTTTTTTTTCTGTTAATGAACTAAATGTGGTTTGAAAAAAATGCTCAAAGTACTTAAGAGTATGGTCCAGTAGGTTAAGGTCTAGTCAGAAAGAAAACACCAGATGTGAAATTCAATTCATGAGAAGTATGTCACTCAAACACAAGGTCGAATAGTAGTCATTTTTTTTTAATACTCAGTAAGTGGGGAACCAGTTTCATAACTCTCTTAACCTTTATAAAAAAAATGAAAGGCTAAAATTTTTTTAACATTTTAGAATTGGTGGGAGTGGTTCCACAGAAAATTTTTCGCGTACTCTCTAATGAAGGTCTTATTCTCTACCTCCAAATAAAATTAGGACCCTTGGATGAGGTCAAAAACCCCTTGCACAGCAGGCATTAGTGAACGGAAGTTATTAAAAATTAATCTTTGGCGTGAATCTAGCATTTTTACTAAATATATTGTGAGAATAAATATTTTGAACACATATTAGTAGCCAGTTGACACCAAAATTTGACAGGAAACTACAGTGGTTGTCACTAGATAAGCATACCGAATTTCTTTGATTTCAGTCATTGCGTTTATAAGTTATTGAGTTTGCATGTATGCGAAAGTACAGACTGACCGACGGCCAACTGTTGATGGCATTGGTTTCCAATTGGCTATTTTTATTTTAGACGCTAAATCTGAGTATCAAATTTTTATCTAACTGGCATTTCATATTTTGTAGTTTTCAAGTTCACTTGTACTCAGGATTTTATTCAATATTTGATAAAAATCTACAAATAATTATCGATTCCAAATTTCAGCCATTTTATTCAAAGCGTTTTTTGAGTTATCGTTTTCATAGGGAGACAAATATAATGCCAAAAATGTATTTTTCTGGGTCAGACATGTCTGAAAAATGGAGATTCGTCAAAATCTCGACTTCAAATTTGTTACAATGCCTTCTCTATATTTGGTATAACAGAAAATAAAATAGGAGAATAGTGCACTGAAAATGGCTCCTATATTTTCCTTGTCATAAGCATATGTTTAATTTGCCACTCACAATGCTTAACTAAATATTCGATGTCTAAATACATTATGTTTCTTTAAAATTTAGCAAAATAAATTATCGAAAAAATGAGCTTTCCGTATTTTTTAAAAAATCGTGTGCAATAATTTGTAATTTTCCGAAAAACTGCAAGATATTCGTGCTACAGATTTCTTAAAATAAAGATGCGGATAATAAAAAAGATTCTAAATTTGGGTTCCGTCGAAAATTCGATGTCTAAATACATTATGTTTCTTTAAAATTTAGCAAAATAAATTATCGAAAGAATGAGCTTTCCGTATTTTTTAAAAAATCGTGTGCAATAATTTGTAATTTTCCGAAAAACTGCAAGATATTCGTGCTACAGATTTCTTAAAATAAAGATGCGGATAATAAAAAAGATTCTAAATTTGGGTTCCGTCAAAAATTCGATGTCTAAATACATTATGTTTCTTTAAAATTTAGCAAAATAAATTATCGAAAAAATGAGCTTTCCGTATTTTTTTAAAAATCGTGTGCAATAATTTGTAATTTTCCGAAAAACTGCAAGATATTCGTGCTACAGATTTCTTAAAATAAAGATGCGGATAATAAAAAAGATTCTAAATTTGGGTTCCGTCGAAAATTTGATGTCTAAATACATTATGTTTCTTTAAAATTTAGCAAAATAAATTATCGAAAAAATGAACTTTCCGTATTTTTTTAAAAATCGTGTGCAATAATTTGTAATTTTCCGAAAAACTGCAAGATATTCGTGCTACAGATTTCTTAAAATAAAGATGCGGATAATAAAAAAGATTCTAAATTTGGGTTCCGTCAAAAATTTGATGTCTAAATACATTATGTTTCTTTAAAATTTAGCAAAATAAATTATCGAAAAAATGAGCTTTCCGTATTTTTTTAAAAATCGTGTGCAATAATTTGTAATTTTCCGAAAAACTGCAAGATATTCGTGCTACAGATTTCTTAAAATAAAGATGCGGATAATAAAAAAGATTCTAAATTTGGGTTCCGTCGAAAATTTGATGTCTAAATACATTATGTTTCTTTAAAATTTAGCAAAATAAATTATCGAAAAAATGAGCTTTCCGTATTTTTTTAAAAATCGTGTGCAATAATTTGTAATTTTCCGAAAAACTGCAAGATATTCGTGCTACAGATTTCTTAAAATAAAGATACGGATAATAAAAAAGATTCTGATTTTAGGTTCCGTCGAATATCAATGTTAAATATAATTTTATTTTCTCTCAAACCATGTATGTACCATATAGTTTTCTAAAAATAAGTTGATAACTTTAATTTATCTATAAATATTTATTATGATATAAATATTATAAACTTCGCTGCAATTCAAATATAAGCAACAGTTTAGTGAACATTTTATGGTAATAATTAATTTTTCATCATTATAAAATATGAAAACTTTATTCTACTCAACTCTGGAAGATACCAGAGATAATATTCATCAACAAATAGTACACTATCTTTAAAAACTCTTACATCTACCCAAATTTATCGTTACCTATAATTTTGATTTTTAATTTTAATTTCGTACATTATTTATTTTTGAAAAGCTTTATTAAAAAGGAGGTTTATTATAAAACTTAAAATATCGATTGCAAGAATTTTAGTTTAAGTATTTTGACATACATTCATTAAGATAATATTTTTTACTTTAATTTTAAAAACAAATATTTTTTAATCATTTTGAAAATTCTGATAATTTTCAAAACTTAATTTTTATTTTTTAGTATTAATTACTAATAATTAGTTAATTATTAATAATTTGTCCTATTAGTTTTATATTTGTTTAAAACAACAGTTCGAAATAAAAATTTATTCAACGAAAAACCTCATCAATCTACTATTCTTAATAAACATTACAGGGAAAGATAACCAAATACTTTATAAATATTTTTTTCCAGGTAATGATTAGAAATATTATATATAAGTTTTTAGAAAACATAACACTTACGCGTAGCGTTACCTAGACATAATTATGGACTATGATTTATTCACACTGTAACGGTCCGATACTTTATATCATGTTGATGCAGTTATCATCTTGATACTTTATCATCTAACCCAGTTCAAGACTGGTAGTTGATTACTGATGCGAATATGATTTCAAACTAAATTTTCACTTCTTTGAAAAAAGTACTGGCCTTGGTTTTGACGCCAAAAAGAAAAAGAAAAAAAGGAGCGCATTTTCAGGGGGAAATGCGCTGTATGCAATATTGTTAAGCAAAATAAGACAAAATGTGTTTAGTCGTTTTTGAAACGTGTTACAAAGCATGTTCAATGTGGAGTCCACATTTTTTGAAAGCAAGTTAAATCGCTTTATTGCATTCTCAACAGTAGCTGTTAGCATATCAGGAGGAATGTTATGCACATATCGTTGTAACGCATCTTTCAGTTCTGCCAAATTGTTTAGGTTATCACCATAAATAGTGCTTTTGAGAAAACACACATTGAACTTGCTTTATAACATGTTTCAGAAACGATTAAACAAATTTGAAACCGGTGCCTTCATGTCCTATTTTGTTTAACAATATTCCATACAGCGACATTTTCCCCCCTGGTGGTGAGTTTAACTTTTTTTTTTTTTTGACGGAAAAGAAATTTCTCTGACTTTCTTTTAACCATTACTAAGTTTGATAACATTTGATCCAGTAATTTTCCTTTTATGACCATTTCAAACTGGAACTTTAATTATTTTATTATGTTATCAAACCATTACCAAGTTTGATAACATTTGTATTTTCCAAATCCTTATTAAAAATACTTTAGAATTTCGTAATCTGCATTTTTCAAGTTTGCAACCAGATGGCGCTCCTCATACAAAATAAAACAAATTAAAAATAAGAGATTAGCAAAAAATTAGGAGCTAGATATATCAATATCTTGCACCGATTTCCAGAATATATTGTATAGAGATCAAAACACTAACTCATCAGAAAATGAATAAAATTTCGATTCCAAAATTCTATCTTCAAAAATAGGAAACGGAGTTAAATAAAAGCGTATAAAAAAGATATAACGTCAATAACATTGTGGGGAAAATTGGGTAATTCCATTTTATTTAACTGGAAATTTAAAAAAAAACAACATTTTATTCATTTTTTCAAAAACGACAAAAAATTCGCAAATAACCTTCCTGAGTCCTGATAAAAGTTTTGAATCTTGATTTTGTAATAGTCCTGATAAAAGATGCATAAATATTCTAAATAAATTCGGATTTTAATCGTATCTATTATACATTCCTATTTTAAAAGAATTCGCTTTCTTTTCATATTCAGAATAACATAATTTCCTTGTATTTTTTTTATACATTTATAAAATATTTTTCCAAGCACCTTTTATTGTTATTGCTTTCATTTCCATTGTCTTTATTACATTTTCCAAATGCTTATTAAAATTATTTTGGAATCCCGTAATCAGTTTTTCTCAAATTTGCAGCCAGATGGCGCTTCTCATACAAATAAAACTAATTAAAAATAAGGTGTTAGAAAATAACTATATTCTGGATATATCTATATATCACACTGCTTTCGAGAATCTAAATTGTAAAAATCAAATAAATCGTCAATAGCATAGAATCATGCATTTTTTTCAGTCTATTTTATTTAACTGGAAATTTAAACTTTTTATTCATTTTTCTAAAAACGAAAAAACACTCGCAAATATTCTTGAATTAATAAAATTAAAGAGTATCATACATTCTCATCTTTTTTTTTTTTTTTCTGAAAATATTTTAATCTCTCATTAGCCGTGAAAACACTACCTAAACAGGACCAATGCACCACGGAGCTCCCCGAGACCTCATTACTTTCAAATGCAAGAAAAAGGCAAAAGTTTGGTATCAGTCCTGGCCCATCCGTCACGCTCCAGGGGTTTCTTTTTCTGCCTTGAAGTTTGTTTTCTGTTCCTGTCCGGAAACCCAGCGGTGAAGAGTCATTTACAGGGCCAGCTGCTTGTAAGAGATATCGGTTTCCTTATGCTTTACACCGTCCCAAACTGAATCCAAATAATAAATGAGACGTATCCTATTACAGCCGTTCAAGGAATTGAGACCTCCTTCAGTACAAAGTAATCAATTCAATTCCCTTGTTCCCCGAGCAGCTCGCATTCCTTGTTCTCACCGCATTGCCTGATTACTTTTGACTGTCGTCCGCCCCCCCCCCCCTCGAGTTCCCTCCTGATTTCCCTCTTTAACGTAAAAGTCATTGGAGAACTGTGATTTCCAAAAGCTTCGACAAGTTTCGCAGACTCGAGAGTTTTATTACCTTTCGGACGACACTATCTGGAGTTGTTTCAACTTTATTTTTAAAAGAATCCGAAAATGCGTTTCAGGTTATTGGAAAATGGAACGCCATGTTTTATTTTATTTTATTTTATTTAGTTCCTCTTCTGTTTCTCTCTGTTTCATCCATTAGATTAGAATAAAATAAAAAAATATATTTTTTGGGAAAAAAACTTTGTTCGCGTGATCAGTTGTAGTTTTAAGTGTGTGAAGTGTTGTGAAAGTGTGAGGAAATTCACTTGGGAAAATATATTTTATTCGTTTGACTGTAAAAATGATTGAATCGAATGTGGAGAGTTTCTTTTTTTCATATACATTGTCAAGTGAATTGGAAGATATATGAAGCGGATTCTTGTTCGTTCTGGATATTAAGTTAAAGTTCAATTTGAGGTCAATTGTTTTAGAAAGAAGTTTTTTTTTAATGTTTTGTATTGTTTTAAAATCTGATTGAAACTACTGTCAGTCCATGTAGAGTGCGATTTTGCCCGTACTCAAGCCGATATTACCCGATATATTACCCGATTTTGCCCGTATTAATTCTTTCCATATAATTAATACGTTACAGATCCTCAATATGTTTCAATATTCGAAATGAAGACAAAGACAATTTACTGATTTCACTTCGGAACTGGAACAAAAGTTTTTCAGATATGATAAAAAGAAAAGGCAAACAATTAATCGAGAATAACAGAAGAAAATGAGAAATAAAAAAGTGGCTGATCGCTTGGTTATTTAATGATAATGAAGTAAATATAGCGTCTATAGCTGATAAGAAATTGAAAGAAATATTTAAAATTGTAGTAGGAATGGATCGATTTAGTACTGAAAATCAACTCGAAAGAAGAGGAATGGCATTTTATGACAGATATTTTAAAGTTCTTTGTTTGTAATCGCGCTGCATATGTTTGATCATGCCATTTTAAACATGATGCAGGCTAAACATTTGGATGTTTGATTTTGCTGTTATCCATAAGTTGGTGTAACGTAATGAAAAAATGACTTTGAAGAAATATATTTTATTCTTTTGACTGTAAAATGATTGAACTGAATGCGGAATATTTATTCTTTTTTTTCCAAACCATTGTGAAGTAAATTGGAATATATACTGGTTTTGCTCGTTCTGGATATTGAGTTAAAGTTCAATTTGACGTTTCCTTTTTTTCAATTTTCTTAAAAGAAGTTTTTCAATGTTAAAGTGTGATTTTGCCCATACTCATTAATTGTTTCCATATAATTAGTACATTACAGATCATCAATGTGTTTCCATATTCGAAATGAATAAAAAGAAATGGTAGATTCACCGAGAAATTGGGAACAAAAGATTTTCAGATATGATAAAAAGAAAGACTAATCGGGAAAGCAGAAGAAAATGAAGGGTAAAAACGAAATGGATGGTGTCGTAATTATTTAATGATCATGAAGAAGATATAGCGCTTATAGCTCATAAGAAATTAAAAAAAAATGTTTAAAAAAGTGGAAGGTAATGATCGATTTAATACTGAAGATCGACCAGAATGAAGAAAAATGACATTTTATGGCAGGTATTTTAAAGCTCCTCGTTTGTATTCATGATGTATATGTTTGACTATGATACTCCAAACAAATGGTGTAGGTTAAATATTTGGGTGCTTTATTATTGGTACTCTAAATATATGGTGCAGGCTAAACATTTTTATGTTTGATTATGCTATTATCTCCATGATTGTCATAACATAATGAAAAATGACTTTGAGTCAGGAAACACCATCAAACTATATCGCGAAGATTTAAAGAATTGTGTCAGTCATTGATTTTAGCAAAAATCACGAGCTTTTTAAAGATATTGCATCTTGTTTCTACTTCTTATGCAGCAATAAAAATTCATTTCGTTTGTTTTGTTTTTAAAAACTTTTGTTTCTTTTTTTAATTGCAAAAATATTGAATTTTATTTAAATTATATGTTTTCTAAATTTCAGCTATACTTAGCGCACCTTTTTCCGAAATAATTAATTTGGTGTTCATGGCAAAATAGTATTCTGCAAATATTTAGTTGATTTTTTTTAATTATTTTTTTATGAGAAAATGTTGGAATTTCGAAACTTTTTATGAAGCTATGAAATATAGGTTTTAAAAATAGAAGTAATATAATGTTCAATGAAAACTAGATATAAAACATATTTGTATTATACACGATTGGTAATTGATGGAAAAATAATTTGATATTTTTGCAATCATAACAAGCATATTTTTTACTGAAGATGTCTCTAATGAACAATAAACAATCACTCGTTATATTATGAAATCCACAATTAAAAATACATGGATATCATAGGTTTCAAATCACCCCTCCGATCAATAATGGGCCAAGTGTTACCGCAATAACGCTCAACATTTTTAGAATGAATTTATTGATATACTCTGCGTTGTTTATCAATAAATCTCTCCGATCAATAATGGGCCAATTGTTTTTACAAATAAAAAAATAACGGTATAAGTAATTGCCACACAAAAATTCGTTAAAGCTTGTTTACATTACAGTAAGTTTGAAAAAAAAATTAGCATGCGTTGAATATGAAAAAAAAAAGTAAAATTCTGTTTTATATTAGTACTGAATAAAATTCCGACCTGCGAGTAAACAGACGGTTTTTTAATTAATTAATTTTCAAAGCAACTGACTGTTTTATATAAACTACATAAAATCTTTTTATCTTTTGCATTACGTAAAATATTTTTATCTTTTGCATTACATAATATCTTTTTATTTTTAATAAAACTATTTTAATATCTGTTGCCCCAAAAGATTTTAAAATAATTTAGTTTATCTAAAAATTATAGATTTTCCTAAAAAAAATTAAAAACCGATAAAAATTTAATTTTTTATAAGCTATTAATAATTTTGAAATAAGAAAAAATTTAGTTAAACTTTCTAAGTGGCAACTTCAATATGTATCTCCACTACATAGAATATGAAGATAAGACCATTTAATCTCTTTCATTCTCTGTCGATTTTTGAAAATAAGTCATTAAGATTTATATCAGTTTAAGAATCAAGAAGCATTAAAACAATTTTCAATGTCAATAAATGCTTTTCAAAATGATTCAAATAAAATAAATTTTATTTAAATATCCCCCTTTCCCATTTTTAGTTAACTAAATAAATCTTTAGTGTTACCATGTTATTTGCTGCCACAATATTACTTAGGCGAAAATTATACATTTTTAATTAATAACAATATAGATATTTAATAAATCGCCATGAAACTTTCTTTACATTTCACAATATTTATATGCATACCAGCATTTATTATAGAACGAAGAATATTTTGATTGTAAAATTAAAATTAAGTCAAAAGACAGCTTCACTTCTTAATGATAAAAGTGTTTTCCGTTTCAAATAAGGGGAAAAAATCCAAAATTTTATTGCGGAATAAAGTGTTGGTTAGAATTAATATTTTCCTTTCGTTCTTGATCTAAAAATATATACGTAAATATTCCAAATGGAATAACGTAAATATTCCAAACTTTTCTAAGGAACTAAACAGAAACGGTAAAAGCAAAAACAGCTATTTACTTTAATTTCGAAACTATATGTTACATTTATTTCAATTTTCAGCTAAACACAACAGATTAATTAAATTATGTTTTTTTTATTTTAAAGAGCATCCTTCTGATTATTATTTTTAATAGAAAATTAAAAAAATGCAGATCTGTACTCATAGTTCTTTATTATAATACAAGAAAAAAAAATGTAAATAAAATGCGAGGTTACAAGCCAAAGCTAATTTTCATTCATGCTTAGCTTTATTCCCCCACAGATAAATCAACCAGCTTAAACATAAAGAAATACTTGTCTCATTTGCTAGACGTCAAAACAGAAATTGGGAATTCGGACGTAGTTCAAAAGGGTGTGATATTTTTAACTCCTTATATTATATATATACTGATTTTGGAATATACTGTATATACTGATTTTGGAACACAATGATATGATGAAAGAGTTAGGCTTCAAGATCGGGAAGTTCCATAACCATATCCAGGAGTTTGAAATCAGATCCGCCGTTTATATTGATATTTACTAACGAATCCGAAAGGGTCATATGATTACCAGAAATTAGAATCCGCAAGTTTGAAAATGAATTTAACAGTTTTCATTGTCGTCATCCATTTTACGATCCAAAATCATAAAGCCTGCTTCAAATTAGTTCCAAGTTTATTTCCAAAATATACATCTAAACTAAAGTAAATACAGAATTTACGCTTACTTTTTAAAGTTTAGTCTGTTGTATACAAAATATTTTCTACCATTAATCTTTAAAATATTACCTACCATCATATAATTAAAATATTTTTAAAGAGTTTGAGAAGATCCAATTTGCTTGAAGGATATCTTTGTGTATTAAAACTATTTTTCCAGAAGGAAAGGAATTGTATCTTTTTTTCTCATAGCATAAATATATATAAAGAAGTTTTTGTATTTCTTTTCTTAAAATTTTTATAACCTATACTACCATTTATTGTGCTCTCTCGTAAGCTAATGAATAGAGCTTTCTAAGACATTGTTGTCGGATCTCCATATATAGCTGTTGACAAATATGATCATCAATGATCAATGTCATTGATTATAAATTATTGTGCTCAAGAATTAAATTAAAGAGGAAAAAAAAGTTAAATTTTCATATATTTAATATTTTTAATGATAAAACATTTCTTGCAGCTTTTTTTATAGCATTTTGAACTTCAGATAATTATTTCATGGATCATAAAAAAGTATCCGATCAGTATTCAACGTCACACCAAGAATAGAGGAACATTTCAACCGTGCCCCTCCAATGTCTTCGTTTCAAGCTATTAATATCGCACATTTTTATTGCATGCAAATAATCTCTGAAAAAATACCCAAAAGAAAAAATCCAAAAGGATAATAAGATTTTAAAAATCTAAAGGGATAGATACTCGCAGATATACATACAAAAGAGATGGTCCTCCTCGACCAATCTACTGTTCTAAAACTTTTAACTACCAGCATTCTTCGACAACAGAGACGCAGTTTGGTTGTTAAAAATCTGTTAAAATACTTCTTAACTTAAAACAAAACAGCGGTTCTTTTAAATGTGCAACTTTGAATCGCCCTGAATAATTTATAACCAATTTGCATTTTTTATATTCTATTTAAAAATGCACTGAAAGTTTTAATATAAAAAATACATGCTAGAAAAACATTAGAAACAAGCATCTCCGCACAAACAAAAAAATTTCTCAATGAAGTCTTCCGCCGGAATCCCTTAAGGAAATCCATAACCCAAATTCAAAAACAAAGGCACCTTTTTCTAAACTTTTCTGTAACTTTCAAACGTTTCCAGCATGCCAATGAGGCCCACCCAAACGATACTTTCTTTTCCATAAGCTGGCTGATTCTCTTCCATTGATTTCCCCAACCTCGATGAAAGAATGCCGGTGCTAACCTAATAGAGCAGTTGATAAAGGCTCCTGAATTAGTGCCATTTGTAACGACGGACCAGTGCAGATAGCATGATGCGGCGCCCCAATCGATGGCTAGCTTTCTGGAAGTCGCAGATAACGGAACAGGACAAATCCTCCTAAAATAAATTCGTTACCTGTGTTTGAGAAATAGACGGTTGTAATAAAAAGCAGTATTTCTCCACGTAATTGGAGGTTGGGATGGGGGTGGAGTAGTTCTTTATTGATGGGATGACTCATCGGGCTGGTACAAATTGCAACACGCACGATCTCCGTATTGACGTGATGAGATCTTGAATCGTGTTGTACGAAAAAAATGGAAGATGGTATTTCTATTATCTGTGGGAATAAAATTCAGAGTACAACAAATGTTTGGGAGTTAGCTCTGTCTATATTTCGGTTAGACAGAAAGATTTCGATAATACATTATTAATGAAAAATGATGGCAAGACGAAAGGAGATCTGTTATAAGTTGCCTAGGTAATAAATAAATAAAAATAAATTTAATAAATGCTTAATGCTTATAAATGTAGAGTGATCAAAAGAAGGTCTATGATAAGTTGCCTAGGAAATAAATAAATAAAAAATAAATTTAATAAATGCTTAATGCTTATAAATGTAGAGTGATCAAAAGAAGGTCTATGATAAGTTGCCTAGGTAATAAATAAATAAAAATAAATTTAATAAATGCTTAATGCTTATAAATGTAGAGTGATCAAAAGAAGGTCTATGATAAGTTGCCTAGGAAATAAATAAATAAAAAATAAATTTAATAAATGCTTAATGCTTATAAATGTAGAGTGATCAAAAGAAGGTCTATGATAAGTTGCCTAGGAAATAAATAAATAAAAAATAAATTTAATAAATGCTTAATGCTTATAAACGTAGAGTGATCAAAAGAAGGTCTATGATAAGTTGCCTAGGTAATAAATAAATAAAAATAAATTTAATAAATGCTTAATGCTTATAAATGTAGAGTGATCAAAAGAAGGTCTATGATAAGTTGCCTAGGAAATAAATAAATAAAAAATAAATTTAACAAATGCTTAATGCTTATAAATGTAGAGTGATCAAAAGAAGGTCTATGATAAGTTGCCTAGGACATGCTTAATGCTTATAAATGTAGAGTGATCAAAAGAAGGTCTATGATAAGTTGCCTAGGAAATAAATAAATAAAAAATAAATTTAATAAATGCTTAATGCTTATAAATGTAGAGTGATCAAAAGAAGGTCTATGATAAGTTGCCTAGGAAATAAATAAATAAAAAATAAATGTAACAAATGCTTAATGCTTATAAATGTAGAGTGATCAAAAGAAGGTCTATGATAAGTTGCCTAGGACATGCTTAATGCTTATAAATGTAGAGTGATCAAAAGAAGGTCTATGATAAGTTGCCTAGGAAATAAATAAATAAAAAATAAATTTAATAAATGCTTAATGCTTATAAATGTAGAGTGATCAAAAGAAGGTCTATGATAAGTTGCCTAGGAAATAAATAAATAAAAAATAAATTTAATAAATGCTTAATGCTTATAAACGTAGAGTGATCAAAAGAAGGTCTATGATAAGTTGCCTAGGTAATAAATAAATAAAAATAAATTTAATAAATGCTTAATGCTTATAAATGTAGAGTGATCAAAAGAAGGTCTATGATAAGTTGCCTAGGAAATAAATAAATAAAAAATAAATTTAATAAATGCTTAATGCTTATAAATGTAGAGTGATCAAAAGAAGGTCTATGATAAGTTGCCTAGGAAATAAATAAAAAATAAATTTAATAAATGCTTAATGCTTATAAATGTAGAGTGATCAAAAGAAGGTCTATGATAAGTTGCCTAGGTAATAAATAAATAAAAATAAATTTAATAAATGCTTAATGCTTATAAATGTAGAGTGATCAAAAGAAGGTCTATGATAAGTTGCCTACGAAATAAATAAATAAAAAATAAATTTAATAAATGCTTAATGCTTGTAAAAGCAGAGTGATTCATAAAGTATACAGCTCCAATGTACTATAAATGAAGAACAATGTAAGATATATGTCACCTGTAGTAGAATTGTATGGCACGTTTTGTTAGAGACAGTCGCAAATGTTTTATTTGTGACCTCTTAGAAGGGACCGTACACTTTCTTTCTGGAAACTCCATGGAACAAATTTACCTTACGGGAATCTTGCATGTGTAGCACTGTGAATTAGGGATTCTCTTTTTCCCAAACATTAAACATCTCTTCTTAAACATTGTGCTTTTGTACCTACCCACCGATATGAAATGTTGATTCCTTAATAGAAATTAAGTGATCGGCAAAATTATTTTCAAAACGAAGCTGCATATCTGGACAAAATTCAAAGCGCCTTTTTTTAAAAAAAATCAAAGTCTCAGATTTTGCAACCTCTGCTCTTCGTACGGAATAATTTTCACCTTCTTTCTCAAAATTCTCCAGACTGTGGACTGAGAAATCATCTTCATAATTCACCCTCTAAGTTTATTTGTCCGAACTTCGTTGAATGGCGACTTCTTGCAATATAGTCAGTCGTAAATGGACTCGATTTTTCATTCCATTGGTAGATAGATTTTCTAACTTGAACTTATTTTCCGAATTATGATCAAAAATGCCATTGCACAATAGTTGCGGATTCCGTCCTGCTAAATTAAGGGACACAAAAAGCCTTCTCCACCACAGTAACCGCAATTTCAATTGACAAGTCACATGACACACATACTACTGCCTACGTGACATTTATCAAGGGCGAGACACAAACTTTAGTACATTTACCTTACGATTCACTAAAGTGGACCGTGTGTTTGATTGTTACTGTTTTATAGCATCTGGAAAGTGTATACATCATTATGAATCACCCTGAATTTTATACGATTGGAATAAAAGAACTTCATCAATACGTATCGAAATTCGAAAAGTAAACTTGCTTTCAGAAAAGGAGAAGAAAAAAAGCATCTTCTTATTACAGTGAAATTTTTAAAAAATAAAAGATAGAAATAAAAAAGCTTAGATATTATTATTTTTGAAATCAATGGGAAATTGACTATTTTATAAAAATTAAGCTGAAAAATAAAAGGGTGGATATTTTTTGAGAAATATAAACGATGTCAGTTCCAAAGGAAATTTTCAGAAATTTAGATATATGCTACGGAAAAACGATGCAAATGTAAGTGAAATAATTATTAAATAATTATACTTCACTTGTAATTTTTTATATGGCAGTTTTGGGTAATTACTAAAATGATCAGACTTCATGATTCAGCCTGCTGAGATCCGAATTTAACTGTTTAATTAACTGGGAAAATATCTTGGACTTAATCCTAATTTTGCGTTAATTTTCATGATAGTCATGGAATTTAATTAATTCTTAACCCAAGAATAAAAATAGGAAGATACAATCCACTGGTAATCCAAATTATATCAGGACATGGGTGATTTCTCGTATACTTCTAAAGATTTGGAAGAATAAGTAAAATAAATGCATCTGTGCAGCAATCGGTATCGTTATTTAAAGGAAAGCAAAGAAATCTCGGAATAAGAAAGAATCTGAATGTTAAAATTGATGACTTAAGTATAGTACTGATGGCATCGGAAAATCTTAAAACACTAAATGACATGATGTTGAAAACTGTCACTTTTTATTTTTTATTTTATCAATGATTTGAAAGTTTTAACGAGTTTGGATTTCTATTGGAAACGAGAATTGTGGAACGAGAATTTGGAGAAATATTGGGAATTTCGAAGAGATTTTTTTAAACTGTAGTCTACTCCTTATTTAAGAGGAAGATGAGGAGAAAGGTCAGTGATTAATCACTTTGTGATCGGGGGCCAATCACCTCGAACAAGATGTCATTACTGTGATTAGGTCAGTGTTATATATGGGTTATGTTAAAGACAAAAGTCGGCCATAACAAATCCAGTCGACACTGCTACATTCACTGGTGGCTGGGTAATCGGCTGTACACAAGAAGAAGAGGTCATAGAATTTCATAATAAATAGCTAATGTAAATAAATATTAACTAGTTAATTATTAATCAGGTAAATAATGCTTGACAAATTTTTGTGCGCATACAAAACAAACAGACGCTGAATTTCTCCCCTTTTTTTAATTATCCTTGTTCAAAAAGTATCCTGTATATAAATTAAATGCCCGGATTGCCCTGCTCTTAATATTATCTGCAAATATTTGGAATTAACTAAAAGATAAATTTAATTTTAAAATAGCTAGCTCCTAATTCATCAAAGCTTAAAATTTATTTGGCTTTATTAAAGTTTTTAGACAAATTTTTCTACTTGCATGTGAAAATATAATAAAAATATATCTTCCTTCATTCTTATTTTATAATTAATCTTTTGAGTATTAAATTTTCAAATTTTACATAATTTTACCATTTTTATTTTAAGAATTAATTTCTTAATTCCAATATACGATACATCTTGCTAGATGAAAAACCCTTGCCAACTCTTTCAAAACTCACTGTAGATAAAGAGCAGACTAGAAACTTGAAACGAAAGCTTGCACTGAAAATGCTTTATTGACCGCTTTCTTTAGGTCAAAGCATTCTCTCTTCATGTTTCAAACTTTTCGAATGCATCCGGCAACATCCGGCAGCACAAACCCGATGGACGTGATCTGAAAATGAAGTTTACTCGGATTGCCGTCTCTTCCTTTTCTGGTAAGAAAAGCGAAATCCATTCAAGGAAAGCCTACCTCTAGAATGGCTTCATTTTGGAGTTTCCATCAGAAAAATGTCTGCCTCAATTTTATGAAGCAATCCGTGAGTGCCCCGCTCCTTTAAAAGTTGCTACGCATGATGCATATCTGTGCTGCTGTGCATAAAGGAGAAAGGTTTAGTCTGGTCGACTGACTTTGTTTATCTTGGATATGTTTTTCAATCTACAAAACATTTGAGAATAAGGATAAAATTTAAATCCAAAGTTTTCCAAAATTTAAATCCAAGCCATCTTGTGTGAATATGCAACCTGGATGAATGTATTGAATGTATTTCCATAAATTATTATTTCCCAATTCACCGAGATGCAGCTCGTTTACCATTTTATTACCACTAATATGGTAATGTCAACCATATGAAACTATTATTGTAAATCATATTTGCACAATAAAGATTCAGCCTTCTGATTGGTTATGTACGCACTCAAAGTGGCAAAATTAACTGATGAATATAATTGTCAAAATTCGATGCATCTGTTGAGGTTGAGGACTAAATCAAGGTTACCACTTATATGACATTACTATTACTTCAATGAATCACATCATATGAAATTATTATTGTAAATAATATTTGCACAATAAAGATTCAGCCTTCTGATTGGTTATGTATGCACTCAAAGTGGTAAAATTAACTGATGAATATAATTGTCAAAATTCGATGCATCTGTTGAGGTTGAGGACTAAATCAAGGTTACCACTTATATGACATTACTATTACTTCGATGAATCACATCATATGAAATTATTATTGTAAATAATATTTGCACAATAAAGATTCAGCCTTCTGATTGGTTATGTATGCACTCAAAGTGGCAAAATTAACTGATGAATATAATTGTCAAAATTCGATGCATCTGTTGAGGTTGAGGACTAAATCAAGGTTACCACTTATATAACATTACTATTACTTCAATGAATCACATCATATGAAATTATTATTGTAAATAATATTTGCACAATAAAGATTCAGCCTTCTGATTGGTTATGTACGCACTCAAAGTGGCAAAATTAACTGATGAATATAATTGTCAAAATTCGATGCATCTGTTGAGGTTGAGGACTAAATCAAGGTTACCACTTATATGACATTACTATTACTTCGATGAATCACATCATTTGAAATTATTATTGTAAATCATATTTGCACAATAAAGATTCAGCCTTCTGATTGGTTATGTACGCACTCAAAGTGGCAAAATTAACTGATGAATATAATTGTCAAAATTCGATGCATCTGTTGAGTTTGAGGACTAAATCAAGGTTACCACTTATATGACATTACTATTCGATGAATCACATCATATGAAATTATAATTGTAAATTGTACTTGCACAATAAACACAGCATCCTGCTTGATTATCTATGGAATCTAAGTCTCAAAATTAATTGATGAATGAAATTGGCGAAATCGATGCAGTTGTTGAGATTGGGGACTAAGTCAAGGTTTTAATTTGAAATATATCTAGAGCACTGAGATTGCAAAGGAATTGATGACCATTGATGGCATATTTGAAAGATATGAAATAGGAAAAAATAGGTTAGTAGATTCCAAAGGAAATAAAAATTGATGGAATCGGTAAGGTAGTTGGGACTTGAGGACTTTGTCATGGTATCTTCCCATAAAAAATGTACTGTAATTTTATGTACTATTGAGATTTCACTCGAAAGTTAGAAGATAATGCGTTGTGATCATGGATGGGATAGCTAAGAATCATGAATTTTAGTAAACTATAATCAATGGGAATAGGTAGCATGTGCCTACTACGTTAAATACTGTCTGTATAGGGGACATTTTCCTGACGAAGTATTTCTGCAGTGCTCGTGAACACATATCCTGTAGTCCTGTTTGCAAAAAATAAAAGATTCTACTCAAAAAAATCAGGAAACAGGTTTCGTGAGTAGTCATCCATTTCACACCGAGTCACTCCTTATTTTTATACAATTTCCGATAAGCAATTCTATATCACTGTTACAAATATTTCTTGAAGAAAATAAAATTTATTTTCATCATAAACTTCTAATTTCACGAGAAACTCGCTGAGTTTCCTCGTGTTCGTTAAAATAAAGTGGCTCTGCTTTTCTTAGTGAGCTACTAATCGCTCACCCTCCACGTGAATGTCTACTTTTCTTGACTTCCAAGCAAACCAGAAATCTTTTCTCAATAAATTTCAGGACAACGAGAATGCGCTGCCATCTGGGGTTAGGAAGGGGAAGTAATGCGGACAAATAAGTAGAATGTGCAAACTGTGTCGTTCTGCATGTTACCATTTTAATCTTGTGATATTATTGCTTGAATATCATATTGTAGTTATAAGCAAAATCTGTATTTTAATTTTTTTTTTCTCTTAACATTGAACAAACTTATTATTTCAATAAAATTGAAACTAAAAGACTTTTTTGTGAGAATCCTTACGTGGAGTAATTATTAAGTACGTAAATATAGAAGTTGCAGTTTCCTTCTGTATTGTTCTCAAAATTTTGTTTCTATCTAATGATTTTAAATCACCCTGTAATTTTGCAATTTTTTTTTTTTTTTTTTTTACAATGAGAAGCGTTAACAGAAATTTAACTTTCACTATGCCATAACTAGTATTTTGTATATTTTATTAGTTATTATATCGATTATTTATAGCACATCTGTTTGTGACTTAACATGTGAGTATAGATATTAACACATCGCATTACCGACGTTATCTTTTATAAAATACATTGTTCGATTTACACTTCATAACCTTTGGTAATCATCATATTGATATTCCTATATTCAGTATTAGAAGCAAGAAAATCAGAAGTTTATAACATTATATATTTAATGAATTTGTATTACGATTGTTAATATGATAATATTTTTAGACTGATATATTATCGGATAATAGCCTCATGAAATAATCCTTTAATGGAGAAAAAGCAGGGCAATGCAAATAACTTTAACCCCTTAACTGTTGCTTTCTTTACTATCTAATTGGATGATACCTTCAGTTTAAGGAATCTGCTATGTTATTAATTCAGTTAAGAACTATATAACACGTAAGGCGATTGTAACTTTCGTATATCTGACTGTGGCATCTTTGAATGATATAGTTTTAACTTAAATTTAAGAAGCGATAATTCGATGTATGTATGACAGATATGAACAGAATTAGGATTTCTATAAAATACGGAATATAAAAGTTGTTATTTACAGAACGCAACGGTTGATGCAATATAAACTTAGAGATGAAGTTAAAGCATAATAAATCTACAATATTTCAGACTAGAAATCCGAAACTACTTGTTTGCCATAAAAAATTTAGGCAGGCACATAGAACATCCATATTTTGAAATCTGAATTTTCATAATACCAAGTATTTAAGTAATTATAACCTTAGTACAGACTGTTCCCCTTACAAGGTGTCATTTCAGACGCGAAGAGCAGAAGTTTCCAGCTTGGTGGTTGGTTCTCGCTACCCTGGTTAGTACAGAAATGGTGGAGTTCGGCTACCTGTTATCGATGACAGAACGCACTTCCTACGGGATGGGCTGTACCGTGGTTGGTGATGGCCCTTAAGACTCAACCATAATTCCCGCCAGTATTGCTGTTTCGGCGATAGGTTCATTTAGATTTTTCCATGAGATTTCGGGCAGTTTGGTGTAGCTAGTTAAGATTACCATCATACTGTTATTCCTTTTAGAGCTCAATTTTTGTTTCAAATTTTTTGTTGTTTGAATTAGAGCAGAAAATTCTTGAAATTATAAAATACATTGTTCTTCCCTTTGTGATTTTCTTTGAAGAAAAATATTTTTCAAATTATTCAACTATTTTATGTAAAAGAATCCTCTCCTCTCTATTGGCATGGCTATATGGGAAATGACATGGCTATATATAGCTGGAAAATTTTTTTTTTCTTTTCGTGAATATATTTAAATGATAATTCAGTAAAAATTCGCAAAAACTTATTCCTTTTCAAAAAATTAATTTTTTTATAATAAAGTCATCCCTGATGGATGTATCTAGTTCTGAAGGCTCCAAAACATTTTCTTTTTTTGCAATAATTTTATTTAATACTGAAGAGGAAAACTGAAGATTTAATTTTGAGAACAACTTCAGCTATGAATTGTCCGAATTGAATAAACATTTGGATCTATGTTTATACATCTGGATAAATAAAAAGAATAGCAGGGATTGCAAGAATCGCTAAAACTATTTCCCAACTCACAATAAATGTGTCTGGCCTTTTATATTTCCGTGTCTATAACCAATGATGAAATTCAATTCATTTCCTAGAGTGATTCTCAAAAAGTCATCTCACTTCTTAAATTACAACTTGTTAGAATATTTATACGATGTTGTGTCGTAAGTTTACAATTATTCAAATTTTAGTTCGCAAGATTTTTAATTACTCGAAAAGTTTTGGCAGGAAATAAACGAAATTTTAAGGAAATAAACAAAAATCCCCCACCCCTGAAAAAAGTTAGAGAAAAAAAAAGTGGCTTTCATATATTCAAACGGAGTGATTTGAATTCAATGTATAAGTAAATAAAAGTGAAGTACCTGTGAGACCGAGCTTCTCTTGACAGTTTTTTTTTTTAAATCATGTTTTTTTTAGGAAATATTTAGATATGATAGAGTTACTTGTACAAGTTGATTATTACATTGTTGTTATTGAACGTGAGCCGAACGTATTCGTATTCAGATAATGTCATATACTGTCATCTCATAAAACATTAAGATACCTGTAGGTTATCATCCTATGGCAACAATGCAAGTACCACAAAAATCTACGAGATGGCGCTATACGACGTTGTCAGAATGAGAGCAGATAAAAAAAGGCTCTAATAGTTAGTTATAAAAAAAATGTTTTGTTTGTGTGTGTGTAAAATCGTTTTTCTTCGTCAAAAACGTCAATATAGATAAACTTAAAAAGCAAAACCTTACCTAAATAGAAAATTTGATCCAAATCGTTGGAGCGCTGTATATGGATGAAAATAGCAACAAAAGTTCAAAATAAAATGTGGCATCTAATTAAGAGTATAAGCAATTTGCAGTTCAAAGAGTTTTGAAATGTCTGTGATGAAACTAATTTTGAACAAAAGATTTGGAAATTATGTAATCTAGTGTAAAAATTAATTAGCAAAAACATAACTAAATAACAAATTTATTATATTGAATAAAAAGTTGGTTTGAATCCAGCTGGCCGAAGCTAATTATTAAAGTTATTATAGAACTTTAGTTATAGCGGTTCAAAATGATGGAACACAAAAAATTCCATTTATAAAAATTTGAATTTTACTGAAAAACTGGAACTGAATTCGATTTCAGTAATAGAAAATAACATCTATCAAATTCAAATTGTCAATAAATATTTTTTACAATATATAACAATTTTAATAACTGGCACGTAATAAATAAATAAGTAATTTTAATTAGAAAAAATAGTGAAAAAATTTACCTTAATATACTTGTATTTACGAAAATATTCGAAAATATTAAAGCCACAGGAAAAAATTGCTGTGGGAAGAATCTCGTAATTTTAAAATATGGTCATATGGTTAGGAAGACACTGAAATTGGGTACCCCCCCCCCCCCGACGGAACTACCTCTTCACGTAAATTGTATGAACATTTTCAGTTAATTTTAATGTATACTAAATACACTTACATGACATTTCTTTAATGGAATCAGAATTGAAACTCTCCTGCCTTGAAGCCAAGTTAGGGCATTACTTAAAGATTCGAGATTCAATGACCAAATTTCATTATGTCGCGTCATAAATATCGTTGGGAGCATAAACAAATGATAATAATCTGAATGTTGAAAAGAAATAATGAAAAGTCCTGTAAAAATGATTACAATAAAGATCAATATATAAAATCTATGAAGTTTAAATGTGATAATGGATACTAATAGCCTTAACGCAAATTAATAAATAAATAAATTAAACGCAAAATGCTTCCATGGGTATATTCTTCCACCACGTCGCAAATGTTTGGAGATAACTTTTCAAAACTGCGCAGTCGCTCGTGATTGAATGAGTAATATTCTGCCGTGAAGTCAAAGTGTCAGGATATGCATATATAACTCCAGTTACAAAAAAACGTCCCCGAAAAACCCGAAGCCAAAATCAAGGTAATATTTCCTATATGTTCGTTAATTCAGCATTACCTGATGTTAAATAGATAACAGTTCGCTAAACAAAAGGTGTTTCCAAAGCAGGGACCATATCATCTAACCACAGTGGCCGTTTCAATATTTTAAAAAGTAAAATTTAATCTAGAAATAGTCTTTAGTGTTTTGAATGAAATTAAGCACTATAACTTCAAAATAAATAGTAAAATTTACAACTAATATGGGAAAAATTAATTTAAAAAGAAGTAAAGTGGTTCCTTTCAATTTTTTATAGAGTATATTGTATAGCAATAAACCATAAATGTACTAATTCCGCACTGCTATCGCATCCAAAATCATCTGAATGACTGAGTCACCACGAAAATTAAAATAGTGTATGATTATATTATAGATTTCCACTACGGCGTAGCTTTTTGTATCCACAGAATCTCCTCATCATACTAAGGGTAACTTGTACGAACATCGTTATGTCCATCACGAAGACGAGAACTACCATAAGAAAACCCCATCCTCTTATCTGAGGTAACCGCATCCAATAGGATTAAATCGTCGTGTAAATGGAATGTTTAAAATATTGTCCATTTACGATCATTGAATTCATAAGGCATTATCAACTAATAAATGCATTTTAGAAATAAAAATATTTTTCCAGAATTTTTAATTTTTACTTGGAATCCATCAAATAAATTTGAAAACAATTTCGAACTATAGATAAAATTTGATCATTATATTAGTAGGCGATGTAAGATTTCAAACAAAAGAAAAGAGTTATTAATGAATTCGAATTAAGACATTCAAACCAATGACATTCCTACACTTAAGCTGTGTATAGTTAAAAATAATCTTTAAAACCTCTCCCTTTTCAGCAATATCGTAATTTTTATTTCTTACTAGATGGTAACCGGCGTATTGGTGCCGTAGAAGAAGTAATTTTGGAAATAATCGTATGAAATTTAAATAGCTATCTTGAAATAAAGACTGATTGAAAGAATGATATTTAATTTTTTTTGTCGACAATGAACACATTCAATGAAATTAAATAATATTTTTTACTTTTTTTATTCAAGTATACTTTGGGGTAGACAATATTTTTTGTTTTTGTTTTTCCGTCTTCAGCAAAAACAAATACATTTCTTGGCTGTCCGACTCGTGAGCCTCCAACATACAGCTGGCCATATGAAAAATATGGAATTTCTGTGTTCAAAGCAATTAAGTTGGCAAAGTTTTATCGCAATCGGATGAATGGTAAAGCAGGTCATAAAATACGAACAAAAAATCATTTTAATAAATATTAAATATAAAAATTGCACTATGCCTATAGCCTCCGCAAAGGTGCAAGAAATAAGTTTATCCCAATCGGATGAATAGTACGGGAGGGCGTAAAATACGAAAAAACAAAAATTCATTTTTATTTATTAGATATAACAATTGCACTATGCCTATTACCTAAAATCTAGTTTGTAAATTGTTTAATTTCTCTATCCAAAATCCTCATAGGTATATTAAAACACATCTGTAGTTAAAAGCTAATGCGTACCATTCCCAAAAGTGTTATTGGTCCTTCTGAAACGCTCACACTCGTGCTTTCCATCTAGGACCTAAAAGCTTACTAATCTCGCACGCACTTCCAGAAGAGCCCACGCACCTAATTACAATTTCCAAGCAACGATTTCCACACCAGTGCTATCTCAATTTGATTTTTCCTTGCTAATCATCTCACTTTAAACACCTGACCGATTTCTTCTCACGATACACGGCTTTAATGGAATGCCCATGAATATCGAAGGAATTTCGAACAGATGGTTCCCCGAGATGTTGGGGGGTAAGAGCGGGTTCATGATTGCACCTTTCTGCAAGGGATCTTTCTCAGTGATTAGGGGGAGGGCCGGCGCGAGCACGCACAACCTGAATCTGTCAACGTCCCCTGACAGTTCTGACCGAACTTGCAACCTCCCACACGGAGCACGGCATTCCGGCATTACCAACCTTTCACGCCTGCCTGATATTCGTTTAATGAATTCAGGCCGAAAAGGTTTCAGACCCCCCTTCAAGAGAAACTTTGACACGCGTCAGGGAAATTAGTTTCCTTCCCTTAGAAAGTTTCGGAACAACCGTCTGGTCAATCGATGGCGGAGCGTCGAAACTTTAAAGCGCCCGCCTCGGTGCTCGTAAACTTGCAGGCGGATTTTTGGAGAGGAGGACTTCCTTGGATTGGGTCCAATATTCCGTTCCAGACCATTTGGTTACGATTGAAACATCCACCTGCACTGGAAGGGTTGGTCATTTATTTAAAGCTAACTGGATTCGAGAGCCTATTTCTGAAGACTCTGATTCAGGGTTGGTACCGGAATTCCAAGAATAATTTTGCTAAATATAGAAAAAAAAAACTTCTCCCTCTACTTTAGAATATTTTATGATATTTTTTATAAGCAGTTACTTTTTGATCATTACGAATTCATCAAATCGAATTGTTGTTCAAAATGTGTTGCTTTAAGAATCAACAACAATAAAAAATCATGTTAAGTAAAATAGTGAATATAGCTCCCCAAAACTTTCTCGCATACTCTCTAATAAACTTGTGACGCCAGAGAACGCCTTACATGGCATTGGCGTTCAATAATTAAGAAGTATTAACTTTTGGCGTGAATTTAGCATTTTTACTGAATCTATCGTGCCATCCTTGGCGATTTATTTAGGGATTAATCCCTGGAATGCGGTTAATAGTATCCGAAAATCGAATTTATGTTTCCTATGCGTTTTTCCCAATCCAGTGGGGAGCCGCGGTGGCCTTGTGGTAAGGTCTCGGCTTCGGAACCGGAGGGTTTCAGGTTCGTGACCCGATTCCACTGAAGAACCGTCGTGTAAGGGGGTCTGTTGCACGTTTAATCCGTCAAGACCAAACGTCCTCCCGCTGGTGTGGTGTGTCGTGGAGAGGGAGGTGCCAGCTTAGGTGTCGTCCTCGTCATCTAACCGCGGTTCAAAATGACGAGGTCCGTCCCAAAATAGCCCTAGTGTTGCTTCAAACGGGAAGTTAATATAACTAAACTAAACTAAACTAAACCCAATCCAGTGGAAGGGTCGGCCATTTATTTAAAGCTAAGAGAATTCGAGAGCCTGTTTCTAAAGATTCCGCTTCAGGATTGGTATAGAAATTCCAAGAATAATTTTTGCTAAATATAAAAAAAAAGTTTTTATCCCTCCAATATAGGATATTTTACGATATTTTTATATACTGCTACTTTTTAATCATTACATACTTGTCACTTTTGTGAATAAATTCAAATACTTTTATAACGAATCGAACTGTTGTTCAAAATTTGTTGATTTAAGAAGCAACAATGATAAAACATTAAATTAGATAAAATAGACCAGCGGGAGTTGTCTTCTCAAAACTTCCTCGCATATTCTGTAATAAACTTGTAACGTCAGAGAACACCTAGCATGATCCTTGCGTACAAGAATTAACAAAATATTAACTTTTGATGTGAATTTAAGTATTTTTACTGAATCTATCGGGCCATCCTTGGCGATTCATCTCTGGTATGAGGGTCATAGTATCCGAAAGGCGAATTTGTGTTTCATATGCGTTTTTCATAAGTAACTGAAACTGAAATTTGACACAAACCGTTCATTTGTAGTCAAAGTCCCATTCCAGATTTAATATACTTAAATCATTGCGTTTACATGTTTCTCGAAGTTCAGACCGACAGACAGTGAACCCTTTGATGGTTTTGTCTCAAATGTTGGTGTCTACATTATAGATGTTAAATTTGTATGCCGAATTTTACCTAGTTCTTTTATTTTTTAATTATCATATTAACTTATATTCGAATAGCTGAACAGACGGACTTCCTCTAAACAGATTTTACTCAAAGTTTGATAAAAATCTGATTGTACAGACCGCGCACCAAATTTCATCCATCTGGCTCAAAACAATTTTAAGTTATCCTTGTCAGAGACGACTAGAGGACGTATTCCAAAAATGTGCTTTTCGAACTCAGGATGATTTAAAGCGTGGAGATTCGTCAATTAATCGAGTTTGAATCATTAGGCACTTACTATACTTTCTCTGTACTACATATACGTGAAAGTAAAATAGATTAATTACACTTAAAAGTGATTGGAATAAATTATTTATTACATATATTAATATTTATTTCCTCCATCCATTATGACTGATTTGTTTTTGTGTTTTAAATTGAGAAAAAGACAATGCCAAATTCAGAAAGTATTGATTATATGCCCTTTCCCCCCATAATTTTACTTTCTCTATGAAAGCGTTTTATGATATTATTTGTATAAAAGAGCAAAAAGATATACGCTGCAAAAAAGTATTGAAAATTAGTGAAAATAATTATAATTATTAACCGAAATGTCTAAAGACAGTTTTAAAAGTGCCAGTAAATTATTTTTAACGGTACTTCGGGATTTGGACTTAGGAATGGTTTAAATTATATCTTAAAATGCAATATAAGATATAATTGCATTGAGTTTAAATTATATAAGCATTTTCATTTGATACATTTAGCAATGGATAAATAATTGAATCTTTGCTTTTTTCTGTAAAACCCACTCATGATTTTGACAAAATAGAAATAAATAATAAATTTGCGTATTATATTTACTAAAGATATTTTCAATACGAAATTTTTCTTTTGGTTGTAAAATAATATTCTCATATTTGATGTTCGTTTTTGACTTTCATTCTTGTTTCATAATAGTATTAAGTGTACAACAAGGGTTTTTTAGTGACACAACAATCGTATTATATAATGGCTGCCTTTAGCACTTAACAGGGCCGTTTCGAAAACATTGGGCTGCAGACATACTTCACATTTAAAATACATATAATAAAAATTTTTATTCAAATAATCTGGATAGACGCTTACTGAGATCTCAACTATTAATTTTTATTGGTATTGATGCATGAATGTATTGATTTTTTTTATGGAATTCAACAGGCAAATGCGGCAAGTAAAGCCTCTTAAACATCTAATTAGTTTTGGAATGACAAATGAGTGTTAAAATTATTTTTAGAAGAAATTTGAGCTTGAAAGATAAATTTGTGCAAACCTTTATATTTTGAAAATAAACAGACTGCTACAATGAGGTTTATATCAGCTAATTTCTTATGTATTCCTCTTATACTGAAAGCATATCTTACTTAACACATAATAAATTTGGATACTTCTCAACTCATTTTTATCTAGATCCGAAACTTTATTATTCAAATATGAAATTTTAATAATAAAAGAAAAAGTCTTTTTAAAAAAATATTATTTTACTAATGTGTTGAAAAGTTTCTTTTCTTATCAAAATTATGATGTTAAAGCAAAATCTCAAAACATGAGGTGCTGATTAAAATAGACGAAGATTGAACGATTGAAAGCGTTTTTCCTGTCATAATTATTGCAACTTAATTTCTTTGTATTATAACTTCTAAAGTCTTATTCTATTAAGATTTTTCAATACAACGCATAAGCTTGTTTTCAAAAAATTGATAAAATTATACTTTTTATAATTTAATATATTTAAAAAATTATAAAAAAACTTTTAATTTTGTGTTTATTCGTTTTCGAATCCGCTCCCAGATGGAGTCACTTATATAAAACCAAATTTTATTCAAAATCAACCGATTAATTGGCAATTAAGTTATAAAATAACTATTCTATTTCCATCCCAAATACAAAACTGATTAAAATTTCAAAATTCAAATTTACATGAAAGGTGAATGAAAAATCAGTACCAAATTCTCCCTTTTCACCAATATAAGGATAGTGGTGTTGGTTTAGAAACAGCCGCGCAAAAACGGACACATCGTAGTCTCAAGTTTCGAATTCTGCGACGGATCCGCTGGCTATTCATTAGTTAATCGATGCTGCAAATTACGAACCAGCGTATTCCGTTTCTGGACACGCCTCGTTGAACGCAATAACAGCCATTACCGTTCCAGGCCTCCGAATTCTCTAGACGGGGAACTGCCCATTATGCAGATGACCATTCACGTCCGAGAGTTAAGACGGAAATATTAAAGGCTTCATGCAATTCCATAGAATTGTCATCGGTCATACGGTGGCCATACATTTAGGGACAGTATGATGCAGATAAGAGTCTCTGTGTTAGACATTGGCTTTGGTTGAAGTGGGCTTGACTGTTTCTGTGAACAATATGGAATGTTTTAATGATGGTTTTGAGAAAATACTTGCTGTGCATCTAATGCATCATCAATAATACTCGATTCAGAAAATAACAAAGATCTCAATAGAACTTTTTTTTGTTATTTTCTGCACCGAGCATTATTTTTTATTGTTCTATTGTTTCTTTTTTGCTTATTGTTTTATTGGTTTTTTTTAGATGCACTTACAGTGCACCTAATGCATCATCAATAATACTCGGTGCAGAAAATAGCAAAGATCTCCATAGGAGCTTTTTAATATTTTCTGCACCGAGTATTGTTCTTTTGTTCTGTTTTATTTTTTCTTATACTTTTTTGAGAAAATACTATCTGGGCATCTAATGCATCATCAATAATACTCTGTGCGGAAAATAACAAAAATCTCCATAGGATTGTTTTTATTTTTTATTTTCTGCACCGAGCATTATGCTTTTGTTTTTCTAAACATTATGTTTATGTTTCTTTCTATGTTCACTTTTGTTTGTTGTTTTATTATTGTTTTTTGAGAAAATACTTGTTTTGCTTCTAATGCCTCATTAATAATAATCAGTGTAGAAAATAACAAAGATCTTTACAGGATTTTTTTTTTATTTTCTGCACCGAGTGTTATTCTTTTATTGTTCTTTTTTATTTATTGTTCTTTGTTGAGAAAATATTTGCTGTGAATCAAATGCCTCATCAATAATACTCGGTGCATAAAATAACAAAGATCTCCATAGGAGTTTTTTTTTGTTATTTTCTGCACCGAGTATTATTATTTTATTATTATATCATTGATGCTACGTAAACAATACAGATATTTTAATGAACAAGATCGCACCTCAATTCGTGTAAAATAATAATTTTAATTTAGTACTAGCTGATATATTTGACGTTGTTCGATATTAAAATATATCTATATCAATTCTTTTTAATGCAAAAATTATTTTCGCTTAAAATTTTATGTACTATAAAATTCTCTCATCATTAAAAGAATATTTATAAATTATAATGAAAATATCAATTGAATTTCATGATTTTTTTAAAACAACCAATACTTAATATTCGGCATAATTTATTAGTTATGTTGAATTTCGTCATATTATTATACAACGAATTTTACATTCAAATAATGAAGTATAAAAGAGAGGTTCTAACGTAGGTTTTGAGGCAAGTAAATAACTCTATAATGCATGATTTTTTGTTTCCCCCCCAAAAAAAAATAATATATGTGCTTTGAATAACTGCATATAATGCAGGAAAATTATCTTTAAAAAATTAAATTATTTTTTCTTGAAATTTAAAAAAATGAACATAGGCTAAATAGATGCTTTCTGAATTAAACAATATCATAGTGTCAAATGCCACATTCAAACAATTCCGGAATACAAATAAAAGTTTTTTTTTTCCAATGCAAAAAAAAAAAAAAGTTTTAATGGTAGAAGTATTCATACAGCAGCCATTTTCTCCCCTCCAAGTTTCCAGTTTAAATCTAATTTTGTACCGCTGTTGGAATGTATATACAAGGTCTTTTTTTACAACGTTTATCAAAAAGCATTTATAAAAGAATTTCCAAACGTTTATTGTTGCCATTTGGAATAGTAATGTAAAGCTTATAAATAAAAATAAAAACGTTTAGCCAAATGGTTACGTGATGGACTGTAGGGTTAAATAGTAATTTTTCATTACTAAAAAATATGAAAATAAACAAATTAATATCTGTTTTTAATATAAAATTTTTATCGTCTGCTTTAGTATTCTTACAGAATTCTGCTAGTGTGTTCAGGTAACAGTTTTTTTTATATGTATTCTTCTTTTTAGTAATAAAAAACTTTACAAATTGCGCATAAAATTAATTTTGAAAATTTATTAAAATTAGAGAAAACATATTGCACAGAAATAAAAAAAAAGCGATTCCAAAAACGTTAAAAATGTAATAAAAAGATATAACGGTAGAATAGTTTAAAGTCCAACCGTTGCCTAGCAACGAATACTTATACATTTTTTTTAATTTCAGAATCGTCTTTATCTATTTAATTATTTATTAGCTTTTGAAAAGAAAATAAAAATTTAAGAAAATTTGCATGGTAATGAAATTGGTATCACTGAAAAGGTAAAATTGTAAATTTTAATATATTATAGAAATATTTGTTGAAAATTAATCTTTTTTGAAATTATTACGTGAAATTGGCTGTATTACACACAATCGTCTATTAATAAAAGCAATGATGGAAATACACAGGGCATCCACTTAGGTCGTAGCCTAATATTTCCTTTTTAAACGTTATGTAGATTTTATTACTTTAAGACAACACTTACCACAAACCAGCATTTGATTGTGGTAAGTGGATTTTCCTCTAGGTAATCATTGAGGTAATCTAAAATGATCTGAAATCATGATATGCATGATTCAATCAATTATAATTGCAGAAGGGTGATTTTTTTAAATATTAGTGCATAAAAACCTTTTTGCAGAATATAGAGCTAGAGCCAAAAAAAAAAACTTCTAAATATTTAGAATTCTTCATTTTTCCAACAGTGCGTTTATTGATTCAATAAAATATAATTCTTTACGTCATTTAGAACGTTTTCAAAATTAAAAGTATAAATCTATTTTTAAGGATTTAGAAATTAACTATTGACCCACTTTAGAGAAAGTGAACTATTACTTTCATATTAATAATTTTTAAGCACGAATAGCTACATTATCTTGTTGCTTAGAATAAGGACTGAAAGGGGGGAAAAGCAGTTGAAATGAAAACAAGATAGCCAATCATGGTAACGATTTGAGTTTGAATATATTTCTCTTGTTATATGTAAGTTTTGACGCATTATTCTGCTAATGAAGAAGTTACTGGTAATATTGGGTAATATATATTAATAAAAAAGCTCAACTCAAGTTAGAAATAAATGATAAATTCTTTTAATAAATGGTTAACATTTCCTTCTTATTATTCGATTTTCCATCCTATTAAATAATGTAAATGAAGCTTAACCCTTTGCAATCGGATGTCTTCTCTCAATCACCATTCAAGGTGGTGCATCATTTTGACATCATTTTATTTATTTATTTTCTTTAAATTTTAATTTTTAAAAATGCCTACAAATTGGTAAGAAGATGTAGATTCGTCTTTCAGGGAAATTCAACTGAAAACAAATACTACTAAACAAGTCCATGTATTAAGAGAATAATTATGCATCGGATTACTTTTCCGAGAGCAAAAGGGTTAATATCATTGTTTTTAAGCCGTAAAATGATAGAATTTCTCAAATTAAAACAAAGCAGATAGCTTTCTTCAAGAGCGATTTCTTGTAGAGTTGCCATACTGCAAAGACAAATATTATATACTTAATATTTATGACGAAAGTCATAAATAACATTTCTTAAAGAGAAAAAAAATAACTATAGTTTTCTGACATTTCGGTTATTGTTTCTTTTCTGAAGCAAAGCAGCAAAACAGTCTTTTCATTTTATTTTTACAGCTAAAGCAAGGAAACCGATAAATTCCTTTAATAAATTGTCGCAACCCTTCAAATTCCCCATCGCCATCCTATTAAGTATTGACAACTCGGCAGATGCTTGCATCAAAAAGCTGCTAATATTCCCCCCTTTTTTAAATAATCAGAGCTTACTGCACTCTCCGCACAAGTAAATAGAGATTAATGCCATCGTATTCGCACTTACGGCGCGGAATAATGCAATTACTCGCTCAAGTTAAAACGGATTGGATAGCTTCTACTAAGAAGCATTGTCATCCGCCTAATTGTAAGGTGGTCTTGCGTTGCGATGCAAACAACCCCTTGCAAGCCCCTAATTAGAACGAATTGCAGCGGAATATTACCCCGGACTTTGTTTGGTTGATGGCCCTGCTAATGAAAATTTACGCCCTGTCTAGCTTTAAACTTTTCAAGAGGTAAAAGGTTTTGATGAAAATACATAAGGCGACTGGTGGCAAGGCTGTAAGCTCTTAATTTTAAATGGCACCTCAAAATTAATTTATTTTGGGAAAGGGGCATTTTAAATTTAGGCTGATATTCACAACCCGATTATCAGTTTCCTCTTTAAGTATAGTCTTTGACAAATTGTTACGGAGGGAAAAGGTGTTTTTTTTACATACAAAGTATGTATGGAAAGTTTGTAGATGGAGGGGCCGTAATTAAATTGGTAGATGAAATAAAGATTTACGTGCTTTTGCTAGAAAAATAAGAGCAGTTGATGATGTATAGACCTTTTTGGGTAATGGCCCCTGTTTTGATATTTAATTTTAAATTTAAATAGGAAGTAACATTTATTTCCATTTTATTATCTTCCCGCTATATTTTATGTCCTTACAGATCTATCTTTATAAATGCATGTTTTAGAAAGATTTTAGATATTGGATTATGTAATTGCATATTATTTAAATAGTGTATATAAACAGATAACATATCGATAAAAAATTATAAGAAAGGAATTATTTGAACGATATGAATTTCATCTACAATAATTAGAACAGAAATGGCAAATTAAACTAATATGAACACAAGTAAGATTTGATAAGTGAGACGTTTTTAATGCATTTTAACTCAAAAGAATCAAAGAGGCTTATTGTTGTGAAACACTATGGTACATTTTATTCAGTAATAAGAGTGACTTTTTACTGTTTATTTTGTTATAAAAATTCATGAAGAAAAGAAATAACTGTATATAGTTATTCAAGAAAGTATAATGCAATAAAAATGATTGGTCAATTAGTTAAAAAAGACTTAAAGAGTTTTAAATAGTTAAAATTCTATGAATACTTTCTGAAATTACAAGCCTAAGATTATTCTACAATGAATCAATAACTTACAACACATAATGTGAAACATCATTTAAAAGAAGACCTACATCATCATAATATAATGAATGTAAATCAAATTACTAGTTTATCATAATTTGAATATTTAATAATATTTTATTTAGGAGCAATCCAGTAAAATATATTAAAGAGATCTTAAAATTTAACAGCATAATGATTATAGATATGTAAAATAATCATTAAAAATAAGATGAATTTTCAATTATATACTACCACATTTTTCTCTCTAAATCTAATTCATGGGTATTGATTTGATGCCCGAGATACACGATTTTTGAGAAACTATTAGATAATAAATGCAAGAAAGATAGTAAGTAGATATGAATGTATAATATTGCTTCCTTGTACAATTATAATACGAAAGAAAGTTTTACTGATATTCTCGATGAAAGACAGGTCAATCACTTCCAGCCTTGGCGGGAAACTCACGACAATTTGGCGACAAAATTAAAGTTAAAAAAAACAAACAAAAAAAAACAACGGAAGAATTTTGACGAAATATGGTGAACCGAGATCCAGTATACTTCTAGAAAACTCTATACCATGTAATAACGACAATATAAAAGCAGGAATGCTCTTGTGGTTAGATAAATCCGATATCTTATCTTAAAAAAGAGAAAATTACTTTTTTTATCAGCAAAATCCTTGTTAAAATAGTAGTTTAAGAATTTATTCAATTGTAATAAAAAATAAAATACAATGAAATTTTAAAACTATGTTTTTATTGATATCTTAAAAAGAATAAAAAAAAATTACTAAAATTGCAGAAGTCTAAGATGCTGAATAAATATTTAAAAAAATTAGAATTTGTATCACTTTCACAATGCATTTAATTTTTGAATAAATGCATAGCAATTTTTTTTTTCAGATAATTACTGTTGCTTTGTTTCTTTACCGTGTAGTTCCTGGTACCTTAAACTTTTATATATTCTATTTGAACCCTGATTTTGAACGAAATATTTTCCTATTTTTTAGTGTATTTATTTATATATATATAATGATATTTTAAATTCTAATTTAAATTTAATTAATTTCCAAGATTTTTTCTTAATTTAGCCCATAATAACTTCATTCTAAAATATTCTCTTATTTCCTAACCCAATTCCATTTTCACTAATTAATTCATTCAATAGAAACTTTGTAAAATTTCTCAATTGGTTTAAAGTCTAACTTTCCCACACTCCGAGTGAAGGGACAAAATATCGCTGACGTGACAAATTCTTTTTTTAAAATATGTCTGTGTTTCCCTTGCCTCTTCGACGCGTGTAGCGAAAATCCTTATCGAAATCTCATTGTATGTAAGCACTATGGAGAAATATTTTCCCTATCAATATCTCAGGTTATATAAGACCAGGGATAAAATGTTCAAAAGCTTTTCAATCATTTTTTTCTGTGTCTTTCTGTATTGTGTGTTGCTCGTCGCTCCTGCTTGTACATAATGTGTGCTTCTCCTATATGAAATAAAACGACGTCACGAAATCGAAAGTCTCTTCACTGTTTTCGAAACTGCATTCTGCATTAAATTTTCACAAATTCCTTATCAAATGTCACATGGAATCAGATTTTCAGTGCTCAAAATCAAAATTAGTCAATTAATAAATGGCTAAATTATCAAAACATTTGTCGACGTAAATACACAATTCTACAAAATAACAAAAATCCTTGCGTATCAAGAAAATCGAAATGTAAAATAAAAAACTGTATTTCTTCAAACACGAATTTCATAAGTTTTAAGGAAGTCTGATTTAAAATATCGTGAAGCTAAAAACTCCTAAACAACATTTCACTAATAAATATGGAAATACTTCTAATATTTATTTTATTCTTATTTTTTGCATAGCACCAATTCACTACCCCATATTTGAAACAAAATACATTTCGTTAAAACTTTGAGTTTTGAGCTAGGCTTGCATACTTTATTACAAATTCTTCCAGAAATTTTTAACCCTAGAGAACAACTCACCCCCCAGCTATTTATGTAAGAGAAGTTCAACTGTATTATTCTTCCATCAAACTACAAACTACTTTTCTCTTCAAAAAGAAAAAAAAAATATTCCATCAGAATGGAAAAGAGCAAAAAGCAACTTTACAGATAAGAAGACTGTTCATGTTTTCTACCGAGTCCTTTTTTCTGCTTTCCAGTCAGCCAGCAGATCACAATTGGGCTAGCAGTGCGCGTTTGTTAAAAACAAGGCAGCTAGCTGCCTGTCCGAGTGATAAGGTTATTGATTGAGTCGGAGGAAAAGTTTCTTCAGATAAATGAGCTATGCTGGAGATACCGGGATGGCAAGACCTATCGACACTCACGATCTAAAGGAGCTCTGCTGATTTGGCGAGATGGTTTAGATGCGTGTTATCCCTGTTTTATTGAGATTGTTTTTTCGGAAGCTTCTGACAGATAGAAGTAATATTACTGAGAAGTTTGAGTATAGTTATTGACATAACAGCATGGCTTCTAATTAGGTGGGATCTAAAATAAAGACGGTATGCAGAGTTATAGAAGTTTTTATCATTCTTTTTTTAAAAATTTTTACACGTTTTTATATTATTTAGCTTTTTCCATTCTTGTAAGTTTCGTATTCGCACAAATATTGTTTTTCTACCGATTTTTCACTAACCTTCTTTAGTGCCACAATATAAAATGTTTGTTCAGTTGTGTGTTTCTGACGACAATATATTATTTCCATAATTTTATTTTTATACAAATAACAGATAAATGCATATGGAATGCATTTATTTCTTGATGTCATTACCTAACCAATGCATATTATTTTCTTTATTGCTTAATAAAATTGTTAGAAGAAAGTATTATTAAAAGAAATAATACTTTCTGCTCTATCCACAAAACACTTGAGATATTTATGGATTGCCGATCATTTTTGAATCGAATTTAGGATTATAAGTTTTAGATCACAATAAATAGATGCACGAGCCATATTCGGGCTCAACATTTAAAGTACCCGATTAGTTTCGAAAAGTATTTACAATATTTGTTTTGTTTAAAAAAGAAAACAAATATTTTAATGTATATGATATTTTTTATTAATATAAAAATAAAATAATGAATAAAAGCAAAATTATTTAAATATACATGTTGCTTTTGAAGTAAAAGTATATTTTGATGTAAATTTTAGCATTTATTTACAAAAACTAGGAATGTTCTAGAGAAAAAAAATCATTACATTTTTTCATTTCTCTTTGCAACGTTACATATGTAACATATCGTAGAGTTTAAATATTATCTAAAAAGGTTTTTCAAAAATATTTTTTTTTTTGCGTTTAATATATGAAATAATCCACGAAATTTTGTAATTTTTTTCCAACAATATTTACATTAAACAATCAAAAATCCATTTCTAGAATATTCAACATCAAATCCACAGATCTTTACATTTTTATAATATAATGAGAACTAATTGTATATTTCATTAAGATATATCGTTTAACTTTTGAAATATGATGATACTCGAACACTAGAATTAGGAAAAGACTTAATTCTTCAGAAAATACATTTAAAGTTTTTAAATGTTTATAAATAAGCATCACTTAACGTTGCTAACTTGCCTTCTAATTCACATAGAAACAAAATAAAGATATCACTAGATATCTCAGATTCATCATGAACAGATCGATTAATTAACAATGTTTAGTTTTAAATGCATCAAACACTAAAAAAATAAACAGAATCGTTTGAAATAATCGGTCGAAAACATACTAAGCCTTCAAATTGAAATCTGTTCCGTATCCGTTAAAAATAGTTGTCAACAATCAGAACACAATGAGCATGCGTAAATTTTCAACGCCCATTATGGTAACGCAAATGAGTGAATTTTCTACTCCAGTTGGGGTAACGCTATGCAGATTAGAAATTTTTAATTTCCTTTATTCTGTTTTATTTTTTATTCATAAGTACTTTAGAATGAATCTGAGAGATCGATTAATTAACAATGTCTAATTTCAAAAGCATCAAACATTAAGAAAATAAACAGAATCCTTTGAAATAATCGGCCGAAAATAAGTTAAGCACATCCTCGTTAGCGTCGAAAAAATAAACAAACCTTACTCATTTGGCGGTGGGGAAATAAAAATATTTTTTGGCGGAAAAGTTATGTTTTAATTAATAATTCTAATTAAAAAAAGGGGCCCCAGGTGCACGTTTCCGACCTCCAAGATATGCATGTGCCAAATTTGGTAGCTGTAGGTCGAACGGTCTGACCTGTAGAGCGCCAACAAACAAACAAACAAACAAACACACACACACACACACACACACACACACACACACACACACACACACACACACACACACACACACACACACACACACACACACACACACACACACACACACACACACATTGAGCTTTATATAAGTATAGATATGATAGATACTCGGCTAAATACATGCAACGTTTACCACTGTTTATACTTTGAATTACATCAATTATTATCTACTGTTAGTGAAAGAATAATTATTTCGCTAATATGTAGAAAATACGTAGATATTTATTATATTAGCAATAGAAAAAATACTTAAAACTTTACAAATTGGAAACAAATGTAGTAAGGAACACTACTGTGTTTTGGGTTTTTTTTCCCTTTGTCGGGAGGAACAGTAAATGCGTACAGTTTCATTTATTAAATTGTTGTATATATGTACATGTTAATAATTTAAATACTCCAAAACCAGTGAATCCAAACAAGTCTAGACAATGGCATTAACAAATATATTTTTACTTACTACATATTATGTTAAATACATGTAACATTTTTATAAACCTCTCAGTGCATACGTTAAAGCTTTTGTGATTATAACTTTTTTAGTGCAAAATAATATAAATTAAACCTTACCCCTACCTCACTTTCTTTGGACTCGGAGCACTAATGAAACTTGGAGATCCACTTTCTGAAACAAAAATGGATCAAAGAATCTTCTTGCTTTAAGTTCTAGACACATAGAAATGTATTGCTTGTTCTAGACACATAGAAATGTATGTGTATGGGAGAGAAATAGTCTGTTGTTTGTTTACACTATTCTCTGAATAAAAATGAACAGGCTGTTGCCACTCACAGAAAGCAAATCAGTTATCATTTACAAAGTACTATTAAAAATAAATCTATTAAAAATATATCGTATAAAAAACATATTCAAAAGAATTTGAAAGTGCATTTAAATAGATTTTTTGCAAGTTTAGATATATTTTTTGAATTATTTCACACCAATTATCTCATAATATGCAAGAAATTCTGGCTGAAAATGCTTGCTCTAGGTAAGTGAACATTTCAGCACCCAGTAACTTCACTCTACGAACCTCGATGGAAGGGAGGTAACGACATTATTATCAAAACCCGAATCTTCAATTTCTCTATTAATCACAAATCAGGGTTTCTCACAGTATAGATCATGATTCCAATGAAACGGAGTAAGAAAATGATTGGTTTTTTTTTTAATTCAAAGAGCTTTTTTAAATTTTTGTAAGCAAAAATTAGCGGTCGGTTTGCTTAAAAGATTTTATTAAAGTTTGCCAAAATGCTATTTTCTACAAATTAAAAATATCTTATTAATTATTACTTTCTTTTTTATTTATTTTGAGCTTTAAGACTGCATTAATAATTTTTTTCCAATGTATAAACTTTCAGACATAATTATTATTTACCTGGATATGTCGTATTGTGATTTAGTGACCTGACAATAATATTACGGTTACAGAAAAGACAAGGGTTGCTTGGGTATAAGATTTCAGTTTCAGGATTGCGGATTTAGCTTTAAAAGCAATTTTGGAAAAACCGTAGTTTAAACGAGAATGGTATACATAAAAGACATCGGCGTAGACAGTCGACGTAGACAGTTTGATTCAGGCGTCGTTCTGTCATTTAACCATGGTTTAAAAATAGTTTCATATCGTTTTGAAATGAGAATATGAGATTAGGTATTAACTTCACCATTAGTAAGTCATGAGTTCTAACAAGTTATATATAAAAAATGTTTTTTAAGTCATTTCCTACTTTCGCAAGAATTGAACTTGCTTTCTTCATTTTCAAGTGAAAAAATATCGAAATCCTTGCATTTTACCGATTGAGCTACTGCCTGTTGATTTCAATTTTCATTACAAACTGCTAAACTCTATTTAAAGTATTAAAATTAGATAAATTTAATAATTAATGAAATAATATTTGAAAAACACTGTATTAACATCAAGTGTCATCCACTACAAGTATAAAGAATGTATTTGAACTTGAGTGGATGAATGAAAAGTATTTTATTAACGATTTAAAATTTGTAGAAGATGTATAAATATATGTGTGAACTAATAGTAGGATTTGAAAAAAATGCGCACTTACTTTATATTGGTGGAATAAAATAAGTGCGTAACCTCATAAACCTCAAAACGTGACCATAACCCTTTAACATATATTAATATGTCAAACCGTGCATCGCATTATTAAACTTCTGATGTTTAAATCTGCAATTAAATCAAAGTGATAATTCATTAAAATTACAAAAATTACTCGGGTAATCACAAGTATATCAAATGACTTTCTTTTTCTTATACGGAATAAATAGAAAATGAAATTTAACAATGATGTCATGTAATTAAATGGCTTATAAAATTCATAAGGCAGGGTTTAATTTGGTAAATCATACGAAATTAATAAAAGCATTTTCGAAAATATTTATAAAAAAAAGAACCTGCTTTTAAAAGGCATATAAAAATGATAGCAGATAAAAGTTGTAGAAATGTTGGTTTTGAATTTAAGACAATAATTCTAAATATGTATATCTGGGAATGATCATTTTCCTCATTCTTGTTCTATGGAATTTCCAATGAATTATTTATAATTCTCCTATGTATACAAACATTTGAAATATATACTAATAAGCATTTTGACTAATTTAGAAAATAAATTTGAGAAATTTATCCGGCATTGAGAACAAAATAAATTCTAATGTAGTTCTTAAAGAAAGAAATAATAGAAATTAGAAGATATATAACTAGATGAATGTTTAAATTAATTATATATATTATCATATTAAGATTTTAAGCGTAGATTTAGCTCCAGAAGTAGCTTTAGGTCATCAAAAGCTGTTGTATTAACTAAAGCCAAAAATGCAGGAAATAAAAGATATTTAGTTCTTAAATAAATATGGATATTGCTGTAAATATAGTTCTTAAATAAATAAATAGAAGACGAAAGATGCATAGAACACGATGGTTGTTTAAATTAATTGCATAGATTATCATATTAAGATTTTAGACATATATATGGCTGTAGGAATGCATTTAGGCTATCAAAAGATGTTTTATCAAAGAAAAGCAAAAAATGCAGGAAATAAAAGACAAAAAAACGTTTTAATATATTCTTGTTTAATGAAATAAATTCAGCAACAGACATTCCAGCTGTACACACAAAAAACTGCTGACTCAGAATATTTTTAAAGCACTTCCAGTAAGGCGAATCGGTTGAAAGCAGAACATAACTTTATGCATATTAATGCATTTCATAACAAATTCAATAAGTTGGTTTAGAGAAGAGCAGATGGTCCCAAGACCTCATCAAAACAGCCACGTATCTCATGTTCTAAATTATTATAGGTCTTCACTTGCCTTAACACGATGTGACTTTTTTTTTAAGGTACGGCTCTCTGGGGAGAGGACTAAAACCCTAGCAGAGGGAAAAGATAAATAAAAGATCGCCAAGTTATTACAGAGAAAAGAAACTCCTTAGATGATGTTTGAGCTTCAATAACGACCGTTCACAAGTGGTTTGAGAGTAGTCTTGTTAAAGATTTATGACCAGAAAGAAATGAGGATCGTTATTGTTCGATTGGCCAATGGGGTTTTAGGAGTCGGTGCTTCCTTTAGCGGATTCGAGGCTCTTCAAACAAGATGGCTCCGGAAGACTAGAATTAATTGTGTTATTGCCTCCAGCAGTTTGGGATTATGGATTTTTCTTTTCCTTTTTCATTTATTTTCAGCCACTTTGGGTTGTTTATTGTAGTCGATACACAACGAAATTGAACTTTGTCTTTGCTTTTTTCATTGGTTCTTTCTAAGGCGCAAAATTGCTTGACTTATTTTTGGAGAATTATGAGTAGTATTTCATTCCAGCGGCTCTTATCAAAAGTTATTTCGGGAAAAATTTCTTTTCGACATATGTTTTAAGAGCTGGAAGCTGTATAGTAGAACGATCATTAAAAAAATTACTGCAAATCGACAGCAAACCAGTTATAATCTTTATCATTAGTTGCTTTATTCTTACGTTTCAATTATATCTTTAATTCTGTTTAAGAAAAATGAATATCAGAATTAACTATGTAGTATTACCATCTGAGCGACATTGCAAGATATCCTCTTAAAGTACGAATTTTGTTATCGAAACGAGAACGTCGAACTTCTTTCTAAGTCATTTGAAGAGATATGACTGTTTTAGACCTACACTCGTTTTCTTTGATTAACTGTTAACGTGTGTATTATCAATGAGGTTATACAAAAGGGAAAAGACGTAAACACATGTCGAGGTGATTAAAAGGCCAATTATTCCCACCAATGAAATTTCAAACTTTTAACTTTCCCGTGGTCCAACCAATAAAATTATTGAATGAAATTCTACATCTACTAAATCTACATTTATACCATCTTTTATGTTAAGTTCCACATTTATTATTTTTCAGCATAGCCATTTTTTAAATATATTTGGTAAATTAAAGTGAAATTTAAAGCTTATTATCTTTTATTTTTTTGTTTGTATTAATATGTAAACTATTATTAGGGATGACGGATTAACTAAATTAAACGAGGCTTGATTAACAGTTATCTTAACTATTATCAATGGAGTTATGCAAAAGGGAAAAGAAGTATACATATTTCGAGGTGATTAAAAGGCCGATTACTCCCGCCAGAGAGATTTCGAACTTTCAGCTTTCCCGTGGTAGAACCAATAAAATTAGTGAATGAAATTCTACATCTACTGAATTTATAGCACTTCTTATTTAAGGTCCACATTTATTATTTTTCACTATAGTTATTTTTTAAATGTATTTGGTAAATTAAAGTGTAATTTAAAGCTTATAATCTGCGAAACAACTTTCATTCTTCCATTTCATATTATGGTTCATCTGCTTTAACATCAAAAATGTATTTCTATTAAGACACCAAATTGTCTTAATTCGTAAATGAGGCTTACAGAAGGAATCCTCTTTTTATTTAAGGTGTGCATCCTGTAGTTGAAGCATCATGTTCGTCACCAGAATTTTGTAAGCAGAAACATATTAAGTTCCGTTATTGAAATGACATCAAATTATTAACTTTATATTTTATTATAAACTATGATTTCTCTATAATGGATGTCGAAAATTAGCTACGTGCGCTTCGATATTCTTTTTTTTTTTTTATTGGTTTTCAGTGTTTTGATGAGATGTCGAAGTGTTTTGTTTTTCATGCTTTGAATTATAAGAAGCATTTGATGAATAAAAACAATTGTTACAACTCAATATATAAATAGTAGAGCAAACTATTGCTTAAATCTACCAAAAATATGTCAGACATTTAAAGAACTGCACAGAGTTTGAAGAATTTCATCTGAAGTCATTCTAACCAAATCAAGATATGGGTTTTTTTAATGTTGCTATGCTTGTTCTTATTTTAGTTTAAATATCATTTATATACATTATATGTACTCTTTATACCTTGTATGTACTTTTGTAACTATTATAGAAAGAAAGGCAATGAACATTAGTGAGCTTCAATTGCATTTTACAACTTCAGTATTTTTTTTTTTTTTTTTCATTTTAAAACGATTTACTCAATTTGTTTTTGTATATTATCGTCATTTTGGCAAATTATTTGTTTGACATATCATGGATTTTATTATTGGCTGTATTTTGAATCAGAAAATGATAAAAGTGCTTCTTGTTAAGTTCTTACTGTAAGATAAGAAAAGAAAGAAAGGAAACCTATCCAATATATAAGAAACAAAATTAGATTTCTATTTCAGGTGCTATTTAGATACTCTCAGATCACTTGACTAGCAGAAAATATCTTTATTTCCCGTTTTTAAATTCTTAACTCATGGACTTGACTGGATATATTGGACAAAATAGATTTAGATTTACTACATTATTTTAAAGTATAAGTTTTGGTTCGGAGGGATTTAAAAAATTAATGATGTATTTTATTAATATAAAGACAAAATGATGAATAAAAGTTAAATTATTTAAATTTATATCTAGCTTTTGAAGAAAAAACTTATTTTGATGTAAATTATTAGCATTTATTTACAAAAATTAGGATTATTGTAGAAGAAAAAAAAATGTTTCAGCTTTTCCTTTTTCTTTGTAACATTACATTTGTAATATATCTTAGAATGTAACTAATTATTATCTAAGAACTATATTTAAAAAAATTATATGAAATTTATGAAATTATCTATGAAATTTTGGAATTTTTTTTCAACAAAATTTACATTAAACATTTATAAATCCACTTCTTGAGCATTCAACATCAAATCCATAGTTAAATACATTTTGCATAACATAGTGAGTACTAATAATAAATTTCCTTCAGATATCTTGATTATTTTTTTGAGATATGACGGTACTCGTAATGCAAAATTATGAAAAACTGTTTTAAGTGAATTTACTTAAGAACTTTTAAATGCTTATAAAGAAACATCACCTACATGACAATAGTTTGTATTACTTGTCTTCTAATTGACATAGAGACAAAATAAAGATACCACTGGAAACATAAAATTATTTATTTTTTGGAACTGCAAAAACAAGAAAAAACAAGAAAAGAAAAGGAAAAAAGGTGAATTTTTATTCATATTCAGGTTTTTAACCTAGTCGGATACCTTAAATGCTTTTCCGTTTATTCATATTGTAGCAGTTGCATTACTTTATCTTCTCTTTTGGATAATAGATGGCGATGCCTAATTAAGTACACATCCCATGAGGCACTGTGATTATAAATAATGAGATGCTGTTCTGTTAAGATGTGCGGACGTTAGTGTTTTGTCTTATCTTAGTGTTTGTGTTTGTTTTTTTGTGTAAAATGTGAGCATTAAAGAAATGTTTCCGAAAACATATGTCCTCTTGCTTCCATTGCATGGATCATAATAATCATCATTCCACCACAATATGAAGTAAACACAAGAAATATTAAAATATTGATATAATTTTACAAAGAACAGATATTTTAAAATGGGCAATAATTTTGTTACAAATCTTATGATTGGTTTTGAAAATTAAAACATAAGCCAGAAATGAAATTCTTATTCACTAAACTCATTAAAATATTTTATATGTTCCATGATTTTTTTTGGGGGGAGAGTGTACAGGGAAAGAAGAATATATAAATAAGAATATAACACTGCTTTCTTTAACTAGTCCAAATTTTCAAAATTGTCAACGCTTTAGAAATAATTGAAAAAAAAAAGCAAGCAATAAAAATTTGAAATAAAAATTAATGTTACTGGAACGTGGGGACTTTAAAATAGAAACTTAGTATCTTATACAAACAGTTCGTACGTCTTCGTTAAGATCCGTTTGACATCGAGTGAAGAAAAAGAAATTCTTCGGGAAAGAAACAATTCTCTGAGGTGTGTCTTCGGCTTTAAGATGTCACGTATTCTTAAAATAGTTCGAAGCTAGGATTGTATTCTTAAAAGTAAATCTTCGATATATTTATTTCTTAAGCTAGGAAAGGAATTCATCTTCGGAGCGAAAAAAAATCCTCCGTTTCCATGTGTCCAAATAAACAAAGATTTATTTACGGTTAAGTTAACAAATATTGGATTTTCTTTGTTTTCTGCAGATTTAAAATTTTGATTGTTCTTTGAAGTGGAAAATGAAAACGGTCGAAATCAATTTCTGCCAGAGTTTTGATTTATTACGAAATGATAGAGACTCTGTAATAAATGATGAAAGATCTTTACATAAGCTTTAGGAATATTATTTAAATGAATCTTTTTTTTTGTTCTTAGTTGATTTACAATCTTTTTTGGATTTTTCTTGTTGAAAATAGAGGTTCTTTATTCTTAAACCGTTAACTGTTCGACCTCGTCGAAAAATACGTATCGAAACTGTGCGCAAAAATTTAGCGATGACGAGTATACTCGTCAAATACAGAATATGTGTAAAATGAAATTATGTTGTAATGAAATGCATTTTATATTTTTATTTCAATAATCAGATTTATTTATTTACTTAAACTAACATACAATTTTTGCATATGAACGAAAAGAAACATAAAAAGTTAATTTATTATTTCAATTTGCTGTAAGAGAATGGTATTAAGAAAAGCATGGTATAACGAATAATAATCTTTTATTTGTTCCTTTGATTTGACTCAGCCTCAAAATATTTTAAACATCTTGAAATTTACGAATATGGTAGAATTTTTACTAAAATTGTAATTCAAACTGTAAATTGTCCCTACTTATTACTCCTGACGAAAAAACTCGTCATGATGGAAAATGCTGCACTTTTCCCACGACGAGTATACTCGTCAAAAATAGTTAACTGGTTAAGTTTCACAATGCTCTTAGATGGCTCGTTCTTATGTTTCTTAACTGATTAATGTGTAAAAACAGCTAACTGATTAGTATGAAAAAGTTAGAAAGACGAGAGGAAAATTTTTAATATTTTAATATGGATCGGATCAAGAAATAAAAGCTGATGTATCTTTATAAAATAAAACATACGACGAATAAACTCGTCATGACGGAAAATGTTGTACCTTTCCCACGACGAGTATACTTGTCAAAAATAGTTAACTGGTTAAGTTTCACAATGCTCTTAGATGGATCGTTCTTATGTTTCTTAACTGATTAATGTGTAAAAACAGCTAACTGATTAGTATGAAAAAGTTAGAAAGACGAGAGGAAAATTTTTAATATTTTAATATGGATCGGATCAAGAAATAAAAGCTGATGTATCTTTATAAAATAAAACATACGACGAATAAACTCGTCATGACGGAAAATGTTGTACCTTTCCCACGACGAGTATACTCGTCAAAAATAGTTAACTGGTTAAGTTTCACAATGCTCTTAGATGGCTCGTTCTTATGTTTCTTAACTGATTAATGTGTAAAAACAGCTAACTGATTAGTATGAAAAAGTTAGAAAGACGAGAGGAAAATTTTTAATATTTTAATATGGATCGGATCAAGAAATAAAAGCTGATGTATCTTTATAAAATAAAACATACGACGAATAAACTCGTCATGACGGAAAATGTTGTACCTTTCCCACGACGAGTATACTTGTCAAAAATAGTTAACTGGTTAAGTTTCACAATGCTCTTAGATGGATCGTTCTTATGTTTCTTAACTGATTAATGTGTAAAAACAGCTAACTGATTAGTATGAAAAAGTTAGAAAGACGAGAGGAAAATTTTTAATATTTTAATATGGATCGGATCAAGAAATAAAAGCTGATGCATCTTTTTAAAATAAAACATACGACGAATAAACTCGTCATGACGGAAAATGTTGTACCTTTCCCACGACGAGTATACTCGTCAAAAATAGTTAACTGGTTAAGTTTCACAATGCTCTTAGATGGATCGTTCTTATGTTTCTTAACTGATTAATGTGTAAAAACAGCTAACTGATTAGTATGAAAAAGTTAGAAAGACGAGAGGAAAATTTTTAATATTTTAATATGGATCGGATCAAGAAATAAAAGCTGATGTATCTTTATAAAATAAAACATACGACGAATAAACTCGTCATGACGGAAAATGTTGTACCTTTCCCACGACGAGTATACTTGTCAAAAATAGTTAACTGGTTAAGTTTCACAATGCTCTTAGATGGATCGTTCTTATGTTTCTTAACTGATTAATGTGTAAAAACAGCTAACTGATTAGTATGAAAAAGTTAGAAAGACGAGAGGAAAATTTTTAATATTTTAATATGGATCGGATCAAGAAATAAAAGCTGATGTATCTTTATAAAATAAAACATACGACGAATAAACTCGTCATGACGGAAAATGTTGTACCTTTCCCACGACGAGTATACTCGTCAAAAATAGTTAACTGGTTAAGTTTCACAATGCTCTTAGATGGCTCGTTCTTATGTTTCTTAACTGATTAATGTGTAAAAACAGCTAACTGATTAGTATGAAAAAGTTAGAAAGACGAGAGGAAAATTTTTAATATTTTAATATGGATCGGATCAAGAAATAAAAGCTGATGCATCTTTTTAAAATAAAACATACGACGAATAAACTCGTCATGACGGAAAATGTTGTACCTTTCCCACGACGAGTATACTCGTCAAAAATAGTTAACTGGTTAAGTTTCACAATGCTCTTAGATGGATCGTTCTTATGTTTCTTAACTGATTAATGTGTAAAAACAGCTAACTGATTAGTATGAAAAAGTTAGAAAGACGAGAGGAAAATTTTTAATATTTTAATATGGATCGGATCAAGAAATAAAAGCTGATGTATCTTTATAAAATAAAAAATACGCAAAAAATAATCTAAATATGTTAATATTATTAAATAATCTAAAATTGAAAAATAAATTTCCTCCAGTAAATCAAAATTTTTAAACTTTATTTTGTTCTTTTTTCATATATTTCTCTGAAGATATGAAATCGATAACAAACGGTTTCACTTTTATTTTATACGATTCATCGAGTGATTTCGATTTCTCTAAATGGAAATACAATATCTTGGGCCAAGGTGGGAGGCATTGTGAATTTTCATCTTTGGAAAAGGTTTAAAAATCTTACTTATGTAGAACTATTATGTAACTCTTAAAATCTCAGTATAATTTCAGAGATGCAATTGTAAAGTATTTTATTTTGGCTTTTGCTGAATTAACTCATAATCATGTGGGTATACTTTTGCAGATGTAATTACAATATACTCGGCTCTGACTTCAGTGCTACCTCAATATAATTACAAATTATATGGCAGAATATTTCAAAGATGGTATCTAAAGGATCTAAGATAATATATGGTTTAACAAGTTACGATGAAGACGCCACAAGTCTTCTGATATTTTTATGTATTTATTAAATTGTATCTTATCCAATTAATTTCAGAATATTAGAGGCTATTTAAGAGAATAATAATTCGAAGCCATTTAAAGACACAATTATCCTTAATTTTTACAAGACAAAAATATTTTTAGAATTTAAAAATCATTCCTAGTTTAAATAAAAGGAATATATATAAAAAAGAAGCATTTGTTTATAACAACCATGACGTTTAGAAGTTGGTAAAGTTGATCATGATGATGAATTTTAAAGAACTATAAAGCTTTAAAAGAAAGATTTTTATAAACTTTAACTTTTAGAAGTTGATTATTCAAATTGATTTATATTTCCATTATTAAATGTTTAAATCATAATTAACATTATTAGTTTATGAAAGCGATGAAAAGATGATTAGAAAAAAATCGACAAAACTAAACAAGCATCTTACTAAAAGGAATAAAATTTATAGAATTTGGACGATCATCTAAAAATGATCAACAAACTGCAATAAAGATATTTTGAGACATTCAAATGCGAAAACGATATTTCTCCGCGAATTCTGTATTGGAGAAACTTACAGTCCACTCTGCATTGGTGAAATCGAAAAGCTGTCTCAAAACTAAAGTGATTAACTGACCATTTAGACCTCCTTTTCTGCTTTATTCAAGACAGTGATTTAGTATCTAGATACTTTAAAAATGTCTGAACATTTCAATTTCTTGATATTCTGATTTTTATAATATGATGATCATTTACTTTTTTAAATATTTAAACCTGCTGCCTTGATAAGTCAGCATGCAAAGACACGCCTTTAAATTGATAAGAGAAATTTTTGATTTATATTTAGGAATTTTCACTTTATACTCGCACATATCATTTATCAGCAAATGCTTGTGTTATCACAGTAATGCCACATGGCGCAATATCTTATCAATACAGCAGATCACTATGGTTGAAAGAATAGCCAGTGTAGCGATTCATCTCTATGAGCACAATATACTTTTAACGAATTGATATGCGCGAGGATAAAATCTGAGACCTTGTGGTTTGCAGCCCAGCAACATGACTACAATACAAAAGCAATTGCTCGTGTAGCGTTGCTGTTAACTGGCTTATAAGCTTTCAATACAGACTCTCCCTCCAGTGAGTCGAACGATATGGCTGTTGAGTGGTGATGTATTAGCTGTTGAGTCTAATGCGCCTGTACCCATTTGAGCAGCGCCAAGCGTTATGGCGAACGTGTGTGGATGAGTGGTTGCTGTTGCTGCGTCAAGTGAGACGGACGACTTTGGTTCGCTGTGGGTGGATGGCGCCACAACAGCTGTACGAAGGTTGAAGGTTCATCGTTCGAGGTCACCAATGTATCGAATTGGCGATGAGCGAGGATAGAACCAAGGACCTTGTGGTTTGCAGCCCAGTAACATGACCACAATACAAAAGCAACTGCCCGTGTAGGATAGCTGTTAACTGGCTTATAAGCTTTCACTACATACTGAACAATAATGCAATGATTTCTTCACAATATTACTTGGCATTTAGAATATACAAAAATATCTTAAAGATATATTTCCATACGTTATGTAATTAATAGGAAATAGAATTCCAGTTTGATTGCATTGGAATCTAGTGCCACTCTTACAAGTATGAATATAATAAACAAAAAAAAGCTGTGTATAATAAGGGGAAAATATTTAAGATGAAGTCGCTTTTCAGTAAATATTCATCTCTGGAACAAAAATTTCAAAGGGTTCCAAAAAAAAAATCAAAATATCCTTTTTGACAAAATATTATTAAAAAGAGTAGAACGATCTCCCACCCTTAGAGTAATGTTTCTCCATCAAAATGGAAGAAAAAGTATGCCACTGGATAGGTGCAAACAAGGAAAAAAATATATGAAAGATACTTTTAAAATATATTTTGAAAACGACTTTCTTTATGTAGTTTACTTTTCATTTTTTCCAAGCTTAAAGTTTATCCAAATAAACAGTTTTCAAAATATAACTTGAATGAAAAAGTTTAATCTATTTTAAAATTTTCTTTACGCTTTCTTTGAAGCTGGTAATTACTTTCAATAAATATTTATAAGATTTTGGTAACTTCTTTTATTTTCTAAAATGTCGAATAAAAAAAATTTTGTTTTGATTTTTAAATTTTATAAAGCATTACCAACTTTTTTATTTTTATTTTCACCTCATATGGTTATGACGGAATGGATGTCAAAAAATTTGGAATTTTTAACCCTTTCTAGGGCTATGGGAAGTATGTGTTCCACCAAATTCATCAATCTTTGGATGAAATTATGTAGTTTGGTATACTTTCTGGCAAATTTTTCAATATGGCAGAAACTTAAGTGCCTCATCACACATAATATGTGGGTCTTGATCTGTTATTAAATTATTAATTAACCAAATTAATTAATTAATCAAATCAAACTTAACTAATAAGGTAAATGAATCACTTTTCTTAAGCCAATCCCAATCCTAAAAATATTTTAATATATCATGACTAGAAAAAAAATGGCGGAATCGTGAATAACTTTAGTTGAAAATTTATATACCATAAGAAAACTAAACTATACTTTTTAAAATTATCATAAAAACTTAATTTTATAAATTAGAATTAAAGATAACAGAAAAATCCAAAGTAAATTTAAGGACGGGTGAAAAAAAGTCAGTTCACTTATCTCCGCTTTTAATTTTTTAAAGACATTATAGTAAAATTAAATCTAATTATCAACACCCTTCATAGGTATGTGAGGGTGATCGGAATGGCTGCCATAGAGACAACGAATTACAGGTTGTGACTACATATGAGATTAAAATCTTGGGTAAAAAAAATGGGTAAAAAATGGGTAAAATTGGTAAAAAAAGTGTTGGCAATTGCCTTAATTTATTCATATTGACAAATAAATAAAATGTTATGCAATTTTAGCTGTCGTAATTAAATACAAGACATCTTAGATATATAAAAATAGTAAAACTTTTATTTTAATTCGCATTTTCTAATATTTTTCTTTCAAAATCGAAAATTTGCATGTCAAAAAAATATTGGCAAAGTTTTAACTGATATGCAAATTTTGTTACATTGAAGTCACGTGTTTCAACTGATAAGAAACTCTACCGGTATAAAGTCTGCAAAACTACTCCAAAAGTGTCTATGCATTATTTTGCGATTACTGCAGTAAAATGACTTCGAAATCGAAGGAGTTGGACGTTAGTGTTAAAAACATGATTATTAGGCTCAGAAATGAAGGTTTAACTTACTGTGCTATAGGAGTGCAGTTGAATATAAGTTTATTTACTGTCAGAAGTATTGTAAAAAAGTTCAAGGAAACAGGATCAACGGAAAATAAGACTAGAAGTGGACGACCTCGAATATTTTCTACAAGAGAAAAACGTGCCATTATTAACAAGGTTAAGAAAAACCTAAAATAAGTGCACCCCAGATAACTAGAGATGTTGCTTTCACTTCGCAAAAGACTTTCAGCGTACAGACTGTACGGAATGTTTTACACGAGGGACGTTATTATGGTAGGGCAGCTAGAAAGAAACCATTCATTTCGCAAATAAATAGGAGAAAGAGGTTAGATTTCACAAAATCCCACGTTGATTTATCCGAAGAGTTTTGGAACACAGTTATTTTTTCCGACGAATCAAAGTTTAACATTTTTGGCAGTGATGGACGACGATATGTGTGGAGGAGACCAAATACTGAATTGGAAGAGCAACATTTAACTGCTACTGTAAAACATGGTGGAGTCAGCGTCTTAGTTTGGGGCTGTATGGCAGCTAATGGAGTTGGCAACCTGTATTTTATTGATGGTATTATGACAGCACGTACATGCATTGACATTTTGCGCCATAACTTAAAAATCAGTGCCCAAAATCTTGGCTTGGGAACATCATTCATTTTTCAACAAGACAATGACCCCAAGCATACAGCGAATCTCACCCGTGAATGGCTACTCTACAACGCTCATTGCCAGTTAAAAACCCCACCTCAATCGCCTGGCATCAATCCAATTGAAAATTTATGGCACCTGCTGGATCTAGAAATCAGGAAACATAAAATTTCAAGTAAAGACGACCTCAAACGTTTACTCTGGCAGGAGTGGCACAAAATTCCCAACAGTACAACAAAGACCTTAGTTTCCTCTATGAAAAATAGATTACAAGCTGTTATAGATGCAGAAAGTATGCCTACAAAGTACTAAACATATACTGATTTTGTTTTCGCTCATAATTTTGTCAATTACATAATTTTGCCAATACTTTTTTTATCATGTAAATTTTGGATTTTCTCGTAGATTTTGACTAAAAAAATATTTAAATGGAAATTTCGTTATATTTGTTTGTCTTTTCTCCTTCTGCAATCGCTATGTTAAAATAAAATTTGTAAACATACTTTGTTAGCAAATATGATCATTTATAGGCAATTGCCAATACTTTTTTTATCCACTGTAGTTGGTTCTCTTTACGTTCACAAATTTAGAATTTCTTAGTGGATTAAAAATAAAATCAAATAATTACTTATTAAGATTGTTATTGTTTGAAACTAATAAAGACGTTAATCGTTCTGATTAAAGATTATTAGCATCACAATCATTAATGATTGAACCCTAGTAATCTTAATATATTGATGATTAATGAATTAATGAACAATTCAGTATTAGAAATAATAAACAATTTTCAAAAATTAAGAATTATCACTTAATCATATATAATTTATTAGCAACTTTCAATATAATTAGCAAATTATTGAATACTTGCATGAGCTAGTTAATAATTCTAAAAGCTACATATGTTCTCTCGTCGAATTTTTAATTACAATGCTAACATCTAAAACATGAATATAAAAAAGGAAAAATTCATCATTAATTAATAAATAAAAATTAATTATTTAAGAACAATTCTTTGTTAGAAATGATAAACATCAGCAATTATCATTATGAATCATTACTTAATTATATATTATTTATTAACAATAACAAGGATAATATAATTACCAAATTATTGATAATTTACATTAGCTGGTTAATAATTCTAAAGGTTATATCGTTTCAATTATTAGTTGCAATACGAATTTCTAAAACATGTTTATAAAAATTCAAACCAGGATTTTTTTTTCATTTAAGGTTATTTTTATATCTAAATTACCAGTACTTTAAAAATAAAAAATAAAAAATAATATTTGTCAATAATATTTAAAATTAAATTATTGAAGAAACATATTAACAGTTTAAATAAGTTAAATCACATGGATATTAGTGCATTTGAAATATTAGTATATTTTATTTGTTGATGCAACAAATTTCCTTTCAAGGATGACCATCCCTGAAATATCGGATAATCAAATAAACTTAAAAATAATTTCTTTTCGTTATTTACAATTCTAAAAAGAAATGTTAACTATTTCCAAGCTTCATTTTGAAAAAAATAAACAATTCATAATCAACTAAGATAAAAGGTATTTTATAGATATATTCGAAATACAAATCAAGTCAGTTTAATTTAAAAGGATTCTCTTCTAGGAAACGTTTAATAATTGAAGTAAATTTTTGCAAATAATTACTTTATTTTATCTCTTTATTGCATGCAGATATATTACGAATTAAAAAGTTTTCGAAGAAAATAAATGAATTAGAATCATCCATAATGAAGTGAATTTATGTCGAAATATACTTTATACATAATCAATTCCTTTTATAAGGATTGTTTTTCATTATTTTACTTAAACATACTGAATAATGAAATCATATCTGGAAATAATTATTATTTCGCAACTCATTATTATTTGCTAAAATATTTATGAATTTTAAACATCATATAAAGAAAAATAAAATAGTTCAAAATCATTCACAATGAAGTGAATTTAAGTAGAAATATTCTTTATAATAGAGCATTAGGTAATAAAACATTAATAATGCAGGTAAATTTTACGAATAATTGCTCTTTTGTAACTTGTAATTACGAGCAAAAATATTTATGAAATTTAAACATCATGTAGAGTAAAATTGAATGTTAAAAATCATTCACAGTGAAGTGAATTGAAATAGAAATATTTTCTAAAATAACACAGTTAGTTTCATAAGAATTTTCTTTAATAAAATATTAAGTAACGCAAACAAATTTGCAAATTATTTATTTTTTTGTAAACATATTGTTACAATCAAAAATATTTATGAATTGTAAACATCACGTTGAGAAAAATTAATTAGTTCAAAATCATTCGCAATGAAGTGAATTTATGTAGAAATATTCTCTATAATAGCACACTTAGTTACTTTTATAAAAATTCTCTGTAATAAAATATTAAATAATGCAAGCAAATTTGCAAACGATTATTTGTTTGTAAACATGTTATTGCATGCAAAAATATTTATAAATTTTAAACATCATGCAGAGAAAAATTAAGTAGTTCGAAATAATTCACAATGATGTGAATTTAAGTAAAAATATTCTTTACAATAGCACACTTAGTTAATTTTATAAGGATTCTCTTTAATAAAATATTAAGTAATGCAAGTAAATTTGCAAATAATAATTCTTTTGTATTTCACTATTATTTGCAAAAACATTTATGAATCCTAAACATTATATAGAGAAAAATTAAGTAATAAGTAAGCGACTTTAAATAGAAATATTCTCTATAATATCACAATTAGTTAATTTTATAAGAATTCTCTTTAACATTAGAACTTCCAAGATTGTTATTTTAAAGGTTTTAAAATTTTGATACAATTTATGCATTGTTCTAGAACTTTATGACGACTTTTAATTTCCATTTAGCCATTTTAACATCCATAATTAGTATGATTTATACCTATTTATACCAAGACCCGGCAAAATAACGGCTTTAGCAATTTCAAAGTTATATAATTTTACGAATCATTTATGTCATGATGGACATCAATATGTATTTACTTTCATTTATGCATCGCGTTTAGACATTACTTAGAAAATTTTGATTTACATTTTTCATATGAAATTATATTGATGGATCCAAAGTGTTCGACAGCCGTTATAATGGGATCCATTTATTCCTATTATGATTCAGTTTAGAACTAAAAGCTCTAACTATATATCCTATAAACGCAAATGCAAACTGTTTTTTTATTAATAATTAATGAATTATTATATTAAATGTTGTTTTTGTTAAATTATATTATTTTATTTACTTAAACTAAGTAAAAAGTTACGATGATAGCCACGATGATCGAAAACCCGTCAATCTGACGGGTGTGGTAAAAGTAAGTATACATTTAACATAGGTAGTTCTAATGTTAAATAACACAAACAAATTTGCAAACAGTTATTTGTATCATTATTATTTTGTATATTTCTATTGTTAATGTTGTTAATTTTCAACAATCTCAGCATGGCTCTTGAAGACAGCACATTTATTAGCCATAGAAAAGAAAAGAATACAGGTATAGACGGTTACGCACACAGCATCATGTTAAGCAATTCTTCTGTAGGAATGCACCGAAACAAAGCCAGAAGCATAATCACACAGATATTCCTACGCGAGAAAAATAGTCCGCTCGCTTCATTCCAACAGTTTATTATTTGTTTGGTGCCAGGCGTATTATTGCCGAAGAAGAAATAATTTTGGGAATATTGTTTGAAAATTGAAATAGATATTTTGTTTAATTGGGAATGATAGAAAGAATTACATTTATTTTCTTGTCGACAATGAATGCATTCATTGAAATTGAATGATGTATAAAGTAGAAGTAAAAATAATATTTATTCTATTTTTTGACTTTATTATTCAAGTGTTAGGTTAAACAACATTTTTTGTTTATCCTTCTTCAGCAAAACCAAATTCCTTCTTTGTTCGACTCCTGAGCATCCAATATACAATTGGCCATGGGGAAAACATGGAGTTTTTAAATTCAATCCGAATACTTGAAGCGATTGATCTTCCGCCTTGTTGTGGTCGTCGAGAATGCAAGTCGAATGGGAAACTGAAGTCGTTTGAAATCAAAAGGCATGTCGGTGGGAATAATGGTAATGCGTGGAATCGACTTTCCGTTGAGAATATTTGCTTTGCTTCGTGCCGCATATTGGTATTTTGATTCTGATGCGCGTGATCAGATGGTATATAAACGTTGTCTTTCGATTCTTGCCTCATGTTGATCTTGAGATTCTGAAGCATGTGAATTTACAATTCGCAAACGATCTGCTTCATTGCTCGCTTGTCGTTCCATGTTTGTTTGAGAAACTCGAATTGGCTTATTTCTACTTTCTGTGCTGGTAGATCTAATAAGCGACAAATATTTGGAAGGCATATTTTTTGACTGAGCAATTAGCGCTGTATACATTTCCATAACCGAAATATCGTTTGTGATTCACTGAATAAATAGGAAAATTACTGTCAATTTTAATATAATGTTGAATAATAGGAACGCATGAGACAATTTATTTTTGAATTTCATTGTGTTAAAAATAAATGCCAATAATTGTACTATGCCTAGAATTTTTGCGCAAATGCAAGCAATAAGTTAGCCAAGTTTCATCGCAATCGGATGAACGGTACGGCAGCGCATAAAATACGAACAAAAATTCATTTTTATATATTAGATAAATAATTCAACATTTTGTGTAGAAAAATTATGAAAATTAAACTTCGTTTCAAGAAGAATTAAATGGTACTGAATCAAACTTGAACCAACCTTACCATTCTTATAAATAATCCGTTTACGATTTATTACTGACCCAGTTATTTAGCATAAAATATGTTACAAATATACATAAATCAAATTCTAGAAGAGAAAATTATTGGTAAGCAAAAACGGAAGATGGATTAGGGCAAGAAAAAAATATCAGGTGCTGAATTGATTAAACGGTTTTCAGATTCCACAGACATCTAACACGACTTATTTCATATTCCATTGCCATTTTTAGCAGAGAAACTCATTCATCCCAGTCCCAAGACAGATGACCATCAATAAAGTTTGCCCTCTCCCTAATAATAAATATCCATCTCCAATAAAGACAAGAACAAATGCAAGAATCCGAGGCTCCCAGCTTCCAAGAAGCAAATGAAATATCGATATATGCAAAAGAAGGAAGACGCAAAAAAGCGAAATGGCGAAAAAATTCCCCAAATTATTCGCTGTGACTTGATGCTGAAGAAATGACTCAGTCATTTTCTTTTCAAGATGTCTCCGAGGAAAATTTGGCTTAGATGCTCACTTTTAAATTGCTAATGAAGGTTTCCGTGTGATTTTATTTCGATTTAGATATCAAATGTATGTAAATAAGATTCAAATAATATTGGGAATTCCCTAGTCTTGTAGCCATTAAGTATATTAAGATTTTTTTAGGATACAGGATCACACGTATATTTATATATATATATAAAAAAAGGATAGTATTTTTTTCCCCACTTTGATGGAAGAAGATGTAAATAAATTTCTAAACCTTGCTTCCTTTCGTAGGATTAGAATTTACTCTTAAGGTTATTTTTTTGTAGAAAACAATCTAAAAATGTTTTTTTTTTCTGAAACATGAAATGTATATTATTTTAACAAGAATATGTGGACACCAAAGTCGTTTTCATTTATTTCGAACGATGTGAAAACTTACACCACTTGATCGGCTCTTGGTGACCACTTAATCGGTTGGTATGCATACTTATACAAGTTGTTGTTTTGTTGTTGTTGTTTATAATGGCACTTGCCATGGACAAGCTCGCTGACGAAGTCAGCTATTTTAAGCCAAGGGAGCGTCTCTTGTTTTAGTAACTCCAACTAGGGCCAAGAGTACGTTTTAGCTACTCACGCATCACATTCGCTTGCACAATCCCTTTTTACAGGGGAGGACATTCACACATCTCACAGATAGAACAGTTCACACAGTCCCGAACCAGGACTCGAACCCAGGACGACCAGATCACGGGGAAGACGCGCTATCCCTACGCCAGGATACCGGCACTTATACAATTAACGTTATAATTCAGGAACGTAATCGCTTAAATATATGAAATTCGCTCTAAGATATTTGCGATAGCTATATTGACTTAAATCGAATAGAAAAAAATTCGTCAAGACTACATTAATAGGTTTTTCCGGTACTTGTATATTAATTGCATATCAGCTATATTTGAGACTGCAATATTGACTTAAATTGGCTAGAAAAAAAACTCGCCAAGACTGCATTAACATGTTTTCCTGTATTTGCATCTTAATTGAATACTAGCAATTAATTGCCTAAGATGGTACGCTAAATTCACTCCAAAAATCAATATTTCTTAACTATTAATCGCCAGTGTCACGCCGTTAATGCAGAAATGCCGGTTTTCTTTATTATACCTTGAATCATATAACTTACATGGTAAATAAAATACCTGAGCACTTGCTATGTTTATGGCCTTCTGCACGGTTCAGTATTTTATGAGAGGATTAACAACTTTATTAGGGACTTCACGAAAAAGGTTTGTTAAGTTTATTCCCGCTGTGTGTGTGTGTGTTTTTTTTTCGTTATCGTTTGATTAAATTTGCAAACATTACCAGCAGAAGAGGTCTTCGCAGATAATTTGCCTACACAAAATAATTTTGAAAAGTTACAGGTCCAAAGATCGCATTGATTGTACTAATATCATCGTGTATTTGAGACCAGTAACTTTCTCAAAGATATGACTCAAAAATATCTTGGATCTTTCATTTGAACTAGGGGGTGATTAAATAACAGAGTGGGTTTAATAATATTCGTTGCCTTATAGAATAGAAAAACCTGGTTGAAATGATTTTCATGTAGTTCATAAAAGATCTAATTTTCAAATTATTGAATGCGCTCTATAATACCTAAATCGTCTGCTATTTTCATCAATTGCCTGCTTATACGAAGCTGCAACTTCTAAAGAGTATTTTTTATGATGCAAAAAAGGAGTCAAACCTGCAGCACTGTCTGTTTCAGAATTGACTTATAAAGCAGATGATTGCTCATGGTTGTTAGACTTCAGATTGTCCATCATGGTGCTAGTTCGACTATTAGCATTTAGATGTCCTCTAAAATTATTTTAAAAATGTTTTTTTCGCCTTTAATCCTAATTTATTACTTTATAAAAATAATGGAGAAGAAGAACGAAGACCGCAAAAGGATCAATGAATAAAAAGCACCAGGTGATTTTAATCTATAACATTTGAAAACATCAAAATTCTATGCATAGTTAAAGAACATATTGTTATTTAAATTCTCTTGTAAGTCCGTAAAGTCAGCGTGCTTTCTTTGTAATAGGTAAATGGTGTAAACCAGGTCTCAATAAGAAATAGCGATGTCTATTAACATTAAGGCACGAATACACAGACTGCAAAACACAGTCGAGGCGTACACTAGCAAAACATAGCAGTAGTAATAAGTGGTAAACAACCATAAAGCGGCCAGACAGAACTTAGCCGGAGGAGGGAATCTACGAAGCTATTCTCTACGATCTCTCCACTGTCTAGTCGCTTTAGCTGTATACAACTGCCGACTAACTACTACAAGACTGGCTACTTCACACACGACTCGATGCTGCTTTTATAATAAACTCCAAATTTCGGCTCACAGCTCAATTCACCAATCACTTGAGCTCCACTCTACGCTTGTACTTCGCTGGACTGATCCTACTGATTCGCCATTGACTCGCTATGCAGCTCTATGCTTATACGACTGTCTTCGGCTTGGACTGCCGGCCTTTTATAGTTTCTAAGGTAGGACAGAGAAGGTTCTCGAACATTCAAGCGTATCTCAGTTCCTATTAGTTCTATAGCCAAAATTCTTGAAGATTCTAGGATCATCCATTTTGATGTCGAAGTTGTCAAATTCATCGCCATATTTGTCGCTAAGTCCACGGGTCACTGATTTGGCATCCGATCAGTATTCAAAATTGATCGTAAAACGATCTTTCTTACGATGGAACTCACCACGCTGGGAAGCAACATTACAAATTCGTAACAATGTAAAAAGAAAAAATCATGTTTTATCTTACTTTTAGCAGTTTCAGAGTTGGAAATATCGCAGCTCAGACTTGGTATTTAGATAATTGATATTTCTTTCTTTTTTCTTTCTAGACTTTCTTCCATGCATTCGCTTTCTAAATTTATTTTTCTCAATTTCTTGTCTTCTCTACTTTTTGATCTTTATTTACTTTTTATGTTGCTCCTGTAGAAGTGCATCTGAATCAATACATGATTACTTTCATTTATTAAAATATGTTCACAAAAAAAAAAGATATGCCGATAATTTTTTTAGTACAAATAAGATAATCACAATTAAAATTACAGAACTATTTAGAAGTAAAGTGGTTTTTTTAAAATTATATTTCAGATCCATTCTTTTGAGAAATATTCTTTGTGATATTTCTTATTTCTGAATTAAAGAATCTCTAATGGTTTAACGATATGATCGGTGTCAATTTCAGTCTTAAAAAAACTGCAATCTTATTGTGCATTTATTTTATAGAAATAACTGACAAATTAATGTTCAATTGCATAATCAATTATTTATTTTAAAATGAAAGAATAAACCATATTCAGAAAAATAAAAAAATACGATAATGATAAATATTAACTATTCTAAATTCAAACTACTAGTTTAAAAAGTAATTCTTTTATAAAACTCCAGACTGTCACGACATTTCCTACTTTCCAATTAACTCGGATTTGTCTCAGTCAAGAAAGGTTTCTAAAATTACCAATTTAATCCAATAATACCCGGGCATTGTTTCGAAGTGCAACGTCGGAAATCAGAGAGCGCTTCCGTTTTAGGATTTAATTTCGGGCATTTTTGGTTAATTAAATACAACTTGAACGTGGAACACTCCCTAGGGATCTCCCCTGCCAAGAATTTCCAGTGGCAAAATTCTAGCTTTCCGAAACAATTATCCGCGCCAAGGAAGCAAAGACCGATGACAAGTCTAAATAATGGCAAAGAGCAGCATTAACCTAATTGGAAAGGAAAATGTGATTGCAGCGGTATAATTTAATCATCTCCAAACAAAACAGAAATCCGGAGATATGCCTGGAGATAATAGGAGATAATTTGGGTATTTTGTTCCGCTCAAAGTCTTCTCTTTTGTGCACGCAACGTGTAATTTCATCCTAGATGCCTGAAATACATTTCTAATAGGTCGTCTGGTGTAATTTAGATAGATTGAATAGATACAATTGTAGGGGTCGCTTAAGGGTTGAATTCGATTATTATTTGTCTTATAATTCGATGTAATTGTATCCTGATAACACTCTTATAGTGAACTTATTATCTAAAACAATATGATATAATAATAACGTAAATAATAACTATAACCCTAGAATGTATGATTTTTTATTTTTTATAAAAAATATTATGTTTTAAATACCTGCACATAATTTAAAAAAACTTATTAAAAAAATTTAATTTTTTTTCTCGAAATTAAAAAAAAAATTAAAATGTGTCAAATAACTTATGAATTATACAATATCCCAATGACAAATATCCCATTATAACAATTCTACACTAAAAATAAAAGTCACTTTTTACCAATATATTTTTTTACAATCCAAAAGATATTTCGATACAATTTTTAATTGTAGAACTATTTATACAACAACCATCTTGGTATTTTTTTCCAAGTTTCCAGTTAAAATCTAATTTTAATATCACTATAGCCATATATCCATCATCCATTTATCTATAGCCATATATCCATCTTGATATAGCCATATATCATCCCATATATCCATCTATCCAGCCGTATATCCATATATCCATTATTCAACTAAATATTGATATATGGCTTTATCACTATAGCCATATATCCATCTATAACCATATTTTTTACAAATGTGTATCAAAAAGCATTTAAAAAAGGAATTCTAAATATTCATTTTTTCTCTTTGGAATAATCATGTGAAGCTTATAAGCGTAAATAAAAATGTATAGCCAAATGGCTATACGATGCAATTATTCTCGTGTAAGCCGACCACCCCACTGCCACTGAACTACTATAGATGATTGCAATACTATAGAGATTATTATGCGAACTTGAGTTTATTTGCTAAAGTTTCTAATGCATGAAGTTTTTCAGAAGAATATAATTATGATATTATTAAACAGCTCGAAAATATTTTGAGATATAAAGATATTTCGGGAAAAAAATAGAGAAAGATTTCCTTGTGCTATTTTTACTTCAAGGTCAATGTAAAATTACCTGTTACACTTACATTAAGAAAATTTCATCTGTAAGTAGACAAAGAAAAATTTATGTGATCTATACGAATATGTACTTATATACTCATATTCGTAGCTGAAAAAAAAAGAAATACAAATAAATTTGATACTTAAAATTATTGTTTTTTTTTAATTAAACGATTTTAAAATGTGGGAAAAGGAAAAGGAATTTTCAGTAATATTCATTAACTTGCATTTCTGGGTTGCACAATATTGTACGACATTATTTAATATTGAACATTATTATGCGATATTAAAAATATTGTTTTATATCATACAATATTGTGCAATATATGTGTGCTACTAGGGTTCTTTTTTATTGTTAGTAATAAGGTAATCCTTCTGAACCACAAAGTACAGCACAAGGCGTACAGAAGTAAGTAGAAACAACTACATACATAGATAAAAACAGATAAAAATAAGGAAAAAAAAAACAAACAACAAGACTAATTAAAAATTGAAGCAGCAAAAGCACTAAAAGGCACAAAGGCACCAGGGTTTGAGCATCAATAATCCATTGACCTTTAGTATCCCACAAGGTCAATAGAAAGACATTATGTTGCATGCGTGCTATAAGCTTAAAGAAAATATAATGCAATTTCTTTTCAAATTACATCGACAAATCCATAAATAAAATCATAACTTTTAGTTTTAGTTGACAGTCAAAATAATTTCATTATCTTTTAATGAACTGAATGGGAGGATGCAAACAATAAAGATTATAAGCATCTAATTAATTTTTGAATGGCAGATGAACGTTAAATGTTAACATACTTAATAATATACAAAGCATTATAATTATTCAACATTTATTATAAGAGTGAATCTACAATAAACAAAATAATGTCGTTTATGGACAAGGGCATTGTAGCTGTGGCATTCCTACGCAGTCACTTAGAGTTACTTAATAGAACAAATGGCTTTGATATTACAAAATTAGTTATTGCATTATAAGTAATAACGGATAAAGGAATGACCGAATTTCGATTATTCGACAATTGGTTGCGTTTTTTTTTCTTTTAGAATTTATGCTCAGACATGCTAACATTCTTACAAAAATGAATCTTCTATGTTACTGAAATTGACATTTTAATCTCAGTAACATAGAAAATCCGTCTCAATTCATTCAATCTCGAGTTAGATGGTTTTGACTATTACAATATTTATGTATTTTACTGATAGATTGATTTTTTTACTCTTATATCTAATATGAGGAAATAAAATTATAGAAATTATTACAAGAACTAGTGCTGAAAATATTATTTTTCTCTAATTGCAAGATTCAAACCTCTAATAACATGCATTGCTTTGTCCAAGTCTTGCCCGCTTTAATCTGGTTCCAGATGGTATACAATAACTGGATGTCTATGCGGTAGATTAGAGCGTATTTGACAGAATATATGCGAATAGGAGCATCGGTACCCTAATGACTAGAGTTCACTTGGTGATCGATTCAATAATACATAGGCATGTTGCGCCTCTATAAATTTACGCAACTGCGCAGATGTTTATTGAAAAGCACGCTCGTAATGGGCATGCAGGTTTCTAGTCATGGGAATGTTCTCTGTAGAAAGGGGTGTCCATAATAATAGATCCAACCTAACATCATTAAATGATTTATCTCTTAGCATATTTTAATTTTAATATCAATAAGATTTTCAATTTATAAATTTTATGCTTTATTAAAAACTAGCCGTCTTTGGCGACCAGCCGGTTAGTCAGCGTTAATGCTTGCTAAAATTTTCTATTGTTTTATGTAACTTGTTCTATTAATAGGTTTTTCAGCAAAATATTTTTCTTCGAAATTTTGATAGTCATATTATTGACTTATACTATGAGTATGTTGTATATACTATGAGTATGAGTAGTACTATGAGTATGTACTATGACTTATACTACTGAGTATGTAGGCTTTTAGCCGTTCTGTTCATTGTATTACGCGTCTCTCTCTAATTTTCTATTAGCGCTTGTGAAAACGCAGTTTTAAATTAAAGTGGAAATGATGAAACTGCAGTTAATATAAAGACGTATTTTAGCAAACCCCTGCATGTCTTTAAAAAAATGAGAACTGAGAGCAGAGTGGTTCGGCATTGAAGTCTTATGTGCACTACAGAATAATTTTCATAATTTATATATCTCAAAGAATTATTCAATAAAAATTTCGCAGATTCAATGAAAAATTAAGTTTTTAATTTTATTTTTAAAAGGATATAAATTATGTCAATAATAATATTTTATTTCCTCCGGTTTATAAATAAATTTCAAAAAATTATGAAGTTTAATTTTTAAACGGTCCTTTGGTCCTAAGGAATCATATACTGCAAAAGATTCTTGTGCCTTCAACTTTTAAATAAATAAATAATCATATCTATCTTCGGCGATCAAATCTGACCGATTTATTAAATTTTGGATATTACAATATTAGAACAATGAATGTTTTCATAATCATTGCCAATCACTCTTGACAAACTCTGGGAAATGATTGGCTTCTTTGAGAAGGTCGATGAAATGATCTATAATAACCCGTTTTATAAAACAGTTATGTTGAAATTTTCATAAGTCGATCAGCCTTTAGTGATTGATTTCAACTCTTTTTATATAAAATATTAGCGTCTTTGGAATATTTTGTAAAATATGATTTACAGGGCACAGGATATATGTAAAAATTTAAAATTCGTAATTCATCAGCATTTATTGATTCAATTTATATAAAATATAATTATTTATTTCATTTAGATCATTTATTAACAGATTCATTAAAAGTTTACAAAATAGTTGTTAGGCTCTAATTAGAGTAGATATCTTGTACATATTAAACCATATTTGCCTTAAATAAAACTGTTTGATTGAATTAGTTATATAGGTATTGTGAAAGATATAGAAAACGATTCCTAGCATTTACTTTTCAAAAATATCATATTTCATATCTATTTAATTTCATATAGACACGTGCTTAAAATTACATTTTATATATTTAATTTGGAATGATAGTTAACTTATTATTTAAATTTGAAATTTTGTCAATATGAAGGCAATGCGTTGATAAAAGTTAATTTTTTCCCCATTAACGTTCAACGAGCTCACGCAGCTTAAATTTTATTTTTGTTTCGCACGAAATAAATTGTTGAATAATATGATTAAATTATTTTTTAAAATTTCATTAAAAATAGCAATTTAATTTGCTCGCTAAAACATTAGTATCACCGAAAAGATTATTTTTTAAACTTCAATATGATGAAAAAATCAATTTGACGCTTTAATATTTTCGGAAATTATAGCCGAAACACGCCAAAATTTCGTTAATTTTTAATTAAAAAATTAAAAAAATCGCTCCGAGGTTCTCATTCCCGGCCTCCAAGGTATACACATGCCAAATTTGGTAACTGTTTGTGGAACGGTCTGGCCTGTAGAGGGCCAACACGCACGCACGCACGCACACACGCACGCACACACACACACACTGAGCTATATTATAAGTATGGATAATGTGTTTTAAGTTAATAACTTTCGAACATTCAGTTATATTCTATTGCTGTCAGTATTTAAGCATGATATTTTGACATAACGGCAATTTATCAAAACATATTTATTTTATTATGTGATTGTTGTGCGTTATCGGAAATTCCCTTAAATTCCTAATAGAACAAAATGCCTTATATTTTCTGTGGTTTTTGACATAAGACATTTTGATTTAACTGTGACGATATCTCTTTACCTTTTTACCCATCCCACCAAGGGACACCTCAGAAATGAAAATGAAAGGCTTCCGGTATGGTGGTTGGTTCTTGTCACCCTGGGAGATACAGAGATAGTGGGGGTCGGTTACCTCCTCTTGATGCCGGGGCGTGCTTCCCACTGGAAGGGTTTCACCATGGCTTGAGATGGCCCTAAGGATTCAACCATAGTTCCTGCCAGTTTTGCTGTCGCAACGATCCGGTCATTCAAATTTTACCATGTGCCATTAGGCGAGTCGGAGTAGCTGATTATGATTAACTTCTCATGCCATAATGTATCGGACTCTTGTATTTACTTCCGAATTTAGTATTAAATAATTAATTAAAACAAAGTGGCCTTAAATATAATTATTAGTAAATATTAGTGTTTCCTGAACACAAAGTTTATTTACTCGAAGATCAAAACTTACTGACATACGGAGACTGGCAAACTGACTTGGGTTATGGAACTGTTATACATAATTGTTTGTTTGAAATGGAAATTTTACTTAACGAGCCACAAACGCATCAGCATTAATGCCTATAATTATACACATTTATAATTTCTTATAAGCATTTTAAAATTAATTGAAATCAGCAGATAAGATTAAACAATTTAAAATTTATTCCAAGTAACGTTTGAGTATTTCTGCTATTACAACATTAATTAACCTTCTTAGTAGTATCAATTTGAATCTTTTTCTACTATATTAAGTAAAAAAAAATCTTTTAAATAACACTAGTAATTTGAAGTGTTAACGCAATACTGTATTTATTATTTTTTTTCGAGTTTAATGTTACTTACTCACCAATCCCACTGTTTTTGTTATGTCTACAGCTGACTTGGACAGTTGGAAAATATTGAAAGAGGGAGACTGATGAAAATCGTTATTGAAAGAATAATAAATAATCCATTTGGAATTGCTAAAGTGCAGCGGTTAGAAATATAACCTGCTTTTTATATCTGACTCAGCAACCTAGTTTTTTAAGAATGAAAATGATGCTGATTAGTAATGCGAAACATCAGATTTACATGAAAGAATTCCAATATTAATGTAACTTTATATTGGAACTCTAGAGGAGAAAATCTTTTTATCTCGGGACGTTACGATCACATGACTTAGGCTATTGTCTCTTTTTTTACAAAATGTTAGTCAAAATTTAGAATTCGATGTGATTAATAAAATTGTAGAGATCTATTATTTGTATTTGAGAACTGCGAGTGACTGTTCAAACTAGTTTTTTTTTAGTGCCTTTTCTTTATTATTTAAAAAAAATAATTATTTCAATAATAATGCAGCTGCAATATACAACTACACTGTTCATTCGATAAACAATACATAAAAGTTACTTAGAAGGAAATATCTTTTTATAGATGGGGTAAGTTCCAATGAGAGAATACGTTGAGCGAAAATCGTCTGACTCTTTGCAAAGCCAACTGAAATTAAAATTGAAATGAATTGAAAAGTACAATTAGATTTTGAAAAAATAAACAATGCATCATCAGGTGAAAAAGTTGGAAATCTACGAAAATGGCAAGTACTAGAACCACAAGGTTAAGCTGTGAGATTTACTAGAAATTTGAAACATTTGAAGCAAAATTGCTCAGAATGTAATGATGTAATAAAACGAATATGAAGCTGGCTCTTTGCTTTTTATATCTAAATTTCAATTTTTTTTACTGCCATATTATTTCAAGTTTTGTCGAACAAATATAAATATTTCATGTGAAATTTTGGTAGTTCCATTAATTTTAATTTTATGTCATTCGTCATTCTTTGGTCATTTTATATTGTTTTTGTGTTTTATGATAACATTGTTTTAATTTCTTTTGAAATAAAAAATTATTTGAAATATAATTGTATTTATTAACCTTTACCCAACTGCAGCCTATTTTAATAATTAACTATTTCAAAATTTATATTTTATAGTAATTTATCGGTGAAATACTTGTGGTCTTTCATGCTGGTATAGAGCGCGTGTCCGCTGTTAGATTATCAAAGCTTTCATAGTAAAAATTCGAAATTTTTCACACTTGAAATATTCGATCCTTTGCAAACCCAAAAGCTAAATCATTTTACGAAAGATCGATAATAGATAAATATATATACATCAAGAAAACAAACATTTTTACTGAAGATTTCTGTTGGAATTTTTTTTTCTACTTCAATATTAGCTAAACAAATGCTTTATCTCGCTGGAGCTTAGCTACAGAGGAAGTTGGGGGAAAAATCGATAAATGCTTTATTTCATCCGTGGAAAAGAGAGGATAATAATGAGAGAATTCAAATAAAAAGTGTTCGTAGCAAGAATCATGAGAAACAATAAAACATTTTTTTGAATATTCTCTCTGTACATTAATGACAAAGAACTCCGAAGTCTGTAATTACATCCGCCCTTCATTATTTTTTCCCCGTGAACTCTTTGCATTGGAATGAGAAAAACGAATAAAATAGGATTAAAAAATATGATAGAATAAATCAAAATAATTTTTAATTAATAGCAATGCTGCTGAAAACGAATATCTTCAGTTCGACTATTTGTTCTGAATTGTGGATGCTCTGTAGTTTTCATAAATCTTTCTGAGTGAAACAGGAACAATTAAAAATAACAAACACATATCGAATTATACTCAGTTGTTTAAATAATTTAAAATATTTAATTTTTAAGCATCATGTTATTTATTTCGTTAAAATTTTCAAAATATTGATTTAAAAGTTAAAAAAAAATTCATTTTCATAAAAAAAAATGTCCTTTGAAGAACCTTCTCTTCGATATTTCATTCGAAAATTGACTGATGTAATTTAAAAAATCCAAACAATGACTTTTTGTAAACAATTTAATTATCTGTTTTTTTTCAGTAATTCTATGGATTGTCTACAATTCACCCAATTTACTCGTAAACACTTATTTTTGCATGGTTATCAAACTAAAAAACTATATCAATAGACATTCTGATAAATATATGTAAATATAACTATTTGTTTGAAGTAGAGAAATGTACAATTATTTATTAAGACTTCTGAAGAATAATGATAAAATGAATTAAAATAGTAGTTTTTAATTACGATAGTTTATTATAAATAAATTTGACATATATAAATTGGTAAATAAATGTCTATTGTTTGAGTATCTAAATATAATCAATGGATTATATTTCGCTTATTTCAAAATTACATATCTATACAGTAATAGCATTACAAAATATTTAAAAAGGAAAAAAATTAAATTATTTCATAAAAAAAATTATAAAACACAGACATTTTATTTACCAAAAATAATTGCTTAAATATATAAAATTTGGTACTTTATTTTATGATTATACGTGCAGTTTTTGTATCAAATTTTTGTTTCAATCAGTTGAAAAAAAACGCATCTAAAACACAAATCCGATTTTTCTATACTATTAATGCATTCCAGGGATTAATCGCCAAAAGCTAACCTAGAAGGACACCATAGTTTTATTAAAAATTCTAAATTCACTTTAAAACGTAATATTTCGTAACTATTGTACGCCAATGCCATTTAAGGCGTTCATTCGCATGGAAAGTATATTAGACAGCATACGAGAAAGTTTTGGGGAGACAATCACACTGGTTAAAATAAGCAAAAATAATAATAATAATAATAATAATGATCCATATATCTAAAATTTTCTAACTATCGAAAGAAGCAAACGATTGAATTGAGAAAAACATTTTTTGTGATAAAGCCAGAACTCTCATTTTAATGTCTGATGATTTAAAAATTTATTTTCTATTTATTTTATTTCTTCCACGAATATCCATCAATCTGTCCAAACACTACAATCCGATTCCTCTGACAGAACTGCTAAACTATTTTAATATATTTATTTCTCGCCTTTCTGGTGATGCATCCGCTAACATTTACATGATAAAGAGAGTCTTTTCGCTCTATGAGAAGAGATAATTTACATATTTCATTCCAGAATTCTATTCGGTGAAAAGAAGGGAATATCTCACACTTCGTAGAGTTCTCAATCCACTGCAGTTTTGCGTATATCTAGGCTAATTCGGTCTCTGTCAATCTATTTCTGTCTCTCTTGTGTGAAAAAAGAATATTTGGAATATGGGATCTAGGAAAGTAATCTCGCACGTTTTAGTAATTGCATATTTTTGGATAAGGTGGAAAAAGATAGATTGTGGTGAAGAAAGTAGAATCTCTTGATGACAAAGTATAATTTATTATCAGAAACTTCATGTGTATGGTATTCAGACACACATAATATTTTTATAGGTACTTTTATTATTATCATTTTTGGCCATATGTTATTTATTTTTGTTATAAAATGCTATATGTTATCACATTTGTCTAAGACAAGAATTAATTTTATAACCAGCGTGACAGATCTCCCAAATCTTTCTCACATAATCTGTGACAAACTTATAATGCTTTTAGTGGCATTGGCGTTCAATAGTTACGAAATATTAACTTTTGGCGTGAATTCAACATTTTTATTGAATCTATCGTGCCACCTTTTATAATTTTTTTGGCGATTAATCCCCTGACATGCGGTTAATAGTACCCTAAAATCGGATTTTTGATTTAGACAAGACTTCTTCGACCGATTGAAACAACAAATTTGATACAAAACTGCACTTATACTCACAAAATCACATATCAAATTTAACGTATTTATTCATTGCGTTTTAGAATTGTCACGTTTATATGTTTCTGAAAATATACACCGTTAGACAGCCAGTCCGTTGTTGGACTTGACTCAACATTTTATAGGTGGCTACACTATAGACTTAAATTTGTACATCGAAACTTATTTATCTAACTCTCTTCCTTTTCTAATTACCGTTTTAACGTATTTTGGAACAGCCGAACAGGTGGACTTCCTCTGAGCAGATTTTGCTCAAAATTTGATAGAATTTGATTGGTTCAAATTTAGTGCAAAGATCGTATACTATTCGCTCAAATTTTGACAGCTATCTTACACTATAGATGTTAAATCTGTGTACCGAATTTTATCCATCTAGCTCTCTTCATTTTGTAATTATCGCGTTTACTTATATTCGGACAGCCGAACAGACGGATTTATACTGATCAGATTTTACTTAACAGATGACCATTTATTTAATTTACAGTACAGATTACCATGAATAGTATCGGAAAATGGAATTTGTGTTTTAGACGCGTTATTTTAGCTGGCACAAAATTGCACTTGTAGTCATAAAATCCCGTACCAAATTTGATATTTTTAAATCAATGCGTCCATGAGGTATTGAGTTTACAGATTTCTGAAATTATAGACCGATAGACGGTCAGTCCCGTGTTCAATTTCGCTCAAAATTTAAAGGTGTATACAGTATGAATTTTAAATCTGTGCACCGAATCTTATCTATCTAGCTCCCTTCGTTTTGTAATTATCGTGTTAATTCTATTCGAGCAGCCGGACAGACGAACTTCCTATAAACACATTTTACTCAAAATTTAATAGAAATCTGCAAATTTGATATAAAATCTGAATAGCAAACTTCACCCGTCTAGCGCAAGGCGTTTTTGAGTTATCTTTGTCACAGACAGACAAACGGACATTTACCAAAAATGTGTTTTTCGAATTCAGGGAGATCCAAAACGTGGAGATTCATCAAAATCTCGAATTCGAATTTTTTGCGATTACAATACTTTTTCTATATTACATATACGAGAAAATAAAAAGGTAATAAATTTAACCAACATCTCCGTACTGAATTAGATTTGGCCTCTTTAACTGTCAAATGGTGAAATAGGATCGATGCTGAATATCTCCAATAGTAATAGGGAATTGGTGTAATGATGGGAGAAATAAATTCCTATTAATATATCTGTTCTCCCAATTACTATTGGAGAAATTAAGCGCCGATCAGAATTCTCTGAATTCTGAATTGCCGTGGCCATCTCGCATACAATTGCGCATACAATGACCGATTGACATGTATATTGATATACAGATACTTGATATCTAGAACTGCAAATCAAAAAAGAAAAATCAAAGTAGCAATTAATTGAAAACCGAAACTTGAATTGCTTTAAGTATTTCAGATAATCTTTATTTTCTTTTATGAACTGAGAGAAAAATAAATCTTTCATAAATAAGATATGTCATTCGATTAAATAAATATCTCTTATGTTAAGGGGTTAATTTCAATTAAAGTATTATGCGTTTTAAAAGGGTATATATAAAATGACATATGAATGAAAAGATGTATTATAGAAGTTTTAATAAACAGTTTTGATTATTATAAATGTAATGCTAATAATGTATATTTAAAAAAGAATTTAAAAATTTCTTAATATTTAAATTTAACATTATTTCTGAGTATTGAAAACAATATTTATCTTTCCAAACAAATATAATATAAATGAGAAAAATCTTATCTTTATTGCATATTATGAGTAATAATGAGATATTTCACCTTTCATTTGAATTATAGGATGCATATAAGCGTATAAATTTTAAAAAAATCTTTAATCACAACCCTACTTTCTGATTGTCTGTGGGTATTAAATACATCATTAAGAATCAAATTAAATTAATTGATTTGTTTTCATTAACGCTTTGATAAAGGAAATGTATGAATGTCTTCAGTGTAGTCATTTCATCTTGAAAGAAAAATGGGATAATTTTTCACATTTTTCTTCACCAATATAGCTTAAATTAACAAAATTGCGTATGCGCGCACAACTCGCTCCCGGGGGCCGCCACATTTTTGATCGCTCTACAAGCATGCTTGACAAGCAATATAATGCATATATGCACATTTTTAATATGCATTTATTATTATATTTCAAAAAGTATTCTTAAATATTATTATATATTTTTACATGTATTTATTATACAAGATATTTTACATTTTAACTATTATTTATTTCACCAACTTGAATATTGCTTCAGAGTGATATTTGGTAAAGTATATTCCCTCGTGAAATGGTGTTCGGCACGATCAGCAATAGTATATTGTTTTAAGACATTAAGGACCACTCACGAATTTTCTCTTGTTTCGCGTCCTATCTATTACAGACAGTTCACGAGTTTTCTCGTGTTGCGTGTCCCTCTGCAATTGTTTCATAAATAACAAAATTATGATGATTTTAGAACGTATGTTTGCCCAAAAGCGTGCTGTCCCAGGCATATGTCTTACGGATTTCTTTGTGGTCCTTAATGTCTTAATATTTGCCTTGGTTATCCATCGATTTAGCCGAAGAAAAATGAAAACGGGATATCTCGTGACTCGGCACAACGTTCGGCCTGCTAAAAGCGATAAATCTCGTGATCCGGCACAACGTTCGGCCTGCTAAAAGAGAGAAATCTCGTGACCCGTACGCAATGTGTTAACATCAAACATTTTGCAATTCATCGTATGAATAATTCCGTAATTGTGATATTGATATTACAGCTGAGATGTTACGATCAATGTGCTTAACAGCTTTTTATCAATAGCATTAGTGGTTCGTATTAATAATAACAGTTAATGTGATAAATAGATAACTACTTTTATCGATTATTAATAACAATCGATTAATTAAAATGACCCGTAGCAAATATATTTATCAAAATTATCTAATAGGAAAATGCAGATTTCTCTTTTAACTCTTTTCTTCATTACAAAAAAATTTATTACAAAATCACTATTAAAGAAAATATTGAAAATGTTTTATGATGGAAATAACTGAGTTCTCATATTTTTTAGTCCAATGGATGGCGCTGCTAATACGGAAAAATGAATTTATTAAAAAGTGATTGTTATGAAAATGACATCAATAAAGGAAAATGTTTAATATATTCTTTGGTATCATGAATTCAAATTGACCATTACTATTTAATGTCAGTTTTGTGGTTACCTGAAGAACATAGAGTTTGCCACTACAACTGAAGATCTCATACGTTCAAAGTTAGGATCATAGTTGCTATGTCTAGTGTGACACCGAGAAAATGAGCGATATTTGGCGAGAACTGGAATGTTGCCATACATTCTTCAAATTACTAAGGGTGCTCACATTAAAATTTATTGGCGTAAATGATTTAATTAAAAACTTTATGAACGTCTTTATTATATACACAAACAATATTATGCAAAATTAGAATAAATTTTTTGCTATAATTGTTTTTCTAATCAAAGAAAAATTTTGTGGCCACTCTGAAGTGTAGGTCTTCCCAAAATTTACGAAAGATTTGAATTTGACACCATTCGTGTAGTAAAGTGTTCGCAGCCCTATTATAAAATCATTTGACAGTTAAAAGTTTAGCGTTTGTAAAAATGGAGCATTACTCAATAGAACAACGTGTTTTCACTGTTGAACAATATTTCAAAAGTAATGAAAGTCTTTCAGGTACAGTTCGAAAATTTGAGAATTGGAGTGCTAGATCGGGTGATTTAACATCACAGGATTTCTTTTTATTGGATTAATTTAAGTAGAAGGTCTTAAGGGAGGAAATTCAACGTTGAATTTGACACCATTTGTGGAATTAAGTGTGGACAACCCTATTAAAAAAATGTTTGATAGTTGATAGTTTAGGGTTAGCAAAAATGGAGAGTTACACGATAGAACAATATATTAACACAAGATTTGAATCAAATAAAAGACACACTTTATAATTGTTACATTTTTATTGAATCATGACGTACACAGGAAATTCACATCAGCAAATTCACCAAAATGGTCATGGAAAATTTCGAAAAAAATTGCGTATGTACCTACAAAGCCATTGGGACCATTTTCCCTATGTGTTATTACATACATAACCCTATCCTGTGTACTTCATGATTCAATTAAAATGCAACAATTTAAAAGAGTGTTTTTTATTTAATTCAAACCTTGTGTTAACATGTTGTTCTATCGTGTAACTCTCCATTTTTGCTAACCCTAAACTATCAACTATCAAATGTTTTTTAATAGAGTTGCCAACACTTTATTGCATAAATGGTTTCAAATTCAAATCTTGCATTAAATTTGGGACCCCCTTTATAACGTGTTGCAGAAATGAAGAAATCGTGATTGAAGCGAATTTTAAAATGAAGAAAAGCGATGTATAATCAAAGCTGTGCTTCATTTAAACGAAGTTTTTTATCAACATCGGTTACAAAATGAATCGAAACTGCTATGAAATATTGTATAAATGTAAATTATGTTTAAATGAATAACGATGCATTGCCACATTACCAAATGCAAATAAAAAAACTAGCTTGAATTTGTGGATACTAATAATTAGAAATGTAAATACTGTTAACCTTAAAATATGACATTTTTTATCAAACTAACGAGAAACTGAATTGAATAAGACTTCCTTATGATGAAAGCAAGAAAATCCATGAAGATTCTAGGGGGATTTCAAAATTTTTCCCCTGTTTGGTTTCTTTCTTTTCATGCATATCCACCGATCTGTCCAAACACTGCAGCGGTATTTCTTTGACAGAACTCCGCGAAAGTAATTCTATATATTCATTTCTTGCCTCTCCGTCTGCATCCGGTAGCATTTACATGACAAAGAAATCCAAGGACTGCATAAGAAGAGATGATTTACATATTTCATCCCAGAATCCTCGTTGGCGAAAAGACATGGATATCTCGCGCTTCTTAGAGTTCTCGGCAGCCGAAGGATTGAGCTGTCTTATGTATACGTATGTTAATTTGAACTGTGTCAATGCATTTCTGTCTCTATTCAGATACATGGAAGAGTGATGTTTGGAATAGGGTATCCCGGAAAGCAATCTGGAAGGTTTCAGTAATTGCTTATATCTGAGTAAGGAAGATGAAGGTACATAGTGCAAGGCTGTCTTCTTCTGGTGGATGGTTGAATTTAAGTTACTACTAAAAAAAAAAGAATTTTCAATTTTAAAGCATTAAGAAGCAGAGGCAGGACAAATGTTTTTCTTTTCCTTTTAAGGAATTTGTGACAAAAAAAAATGAAAATATGAGAGCATTAGATTCGTACTTTCAAGAAATTCTGATTTATTCAGTACTGTTTGGTTCAGAAATGAATTTAAAGAGAAAATATCAATCTGTGCTAGGTTTTTATCGACTTATATGCGAAAGTAAGAACATGGAATATGCGTAAAACAGTCTAAAATGTTTTATTTTGTAATTTTTTGGTTGTTTTCGTATTTTATTTTGTCCGTGCCTTACAACCGTACTTTGCAAAATTTTATTTAATTGGTTCATAAATGTAATTGAAGAACAAATATTAATCTGCATTAGGTTTTTGCGATTTATATGTGAAATTAAGACCATGGAATATAATTAAAACGGTCTAGAATGTTTTATTTTGTAATTTATTAGTGGTTTCCGAATTATTATTTTTTTCATGCCTTATAACTGTACTTTACAAATTTTTATTTATTTGGAATTGTATCCTATTTGTAAAGAGGAAAATTTGCAAATAAATTTTCAGTTTATTTCCTATGTTTTAGATTCTGACATTTCCTACTTTTGCGTATTTTCGATGATAAAATGCTATTTTATTTTTTTCGGAACTTGAATATCAACTAATCGATTAATTAATTTTTGTTCTGATTCCATACCAGTGATATTACTTGGAAGCATCAAATTAAGAAAACTCGATTCAAATTCATAATATATTAAAGATTTAAAAATATAAAATAATTAAATGATTTCTATATTTTAGTATAATAATAAAGGTGTGTGATAAAAAACTGTTTTTAGTAAATATTTCTGCTGTGGGCATTATTCTAACACCAATAAAATGTTTGTTTCATTGAGCAGTGCAATTAACGATATTTAAATTCGGTCTTTACATATAAATGTTTCTTGAAGTTTTGCTGCTTAATTGTGAGTGCTAAGTATTTTTTCTAAATTTTTGGCACAATTTTTGAAATATTAAAATATTGAATTTCTTTACACATGTATTGATTGTTTCAGCCTTTTGATCCTAAGCTATTATAAAATAACAAATGGTTCATTACCGAAATTTTCTTATAAATAATTATGGATATTAATTGGACTGTATTCTTTACATGAACTTTCAAGTTCTGATGTTATAACTTATTTAACACAAATTCGCATTTCTATTTCAATCGAGTCAAATATCTGTGAGCTGCAAAGTAGTTTTTCACCATTGGACCAGTAGTTTCCTCTGCTTTTTTTCTATATATATCACAATATAAAGCCTTTTTTCAAAATTTTATTATCTGTGTAAATGAAAAATGAGATATATCAGTTCGAAGAAGCAATTATTGTAGAATGGGTATTATTTCACTAAATACTTTACATTATTATTGAACTAGTGACAAAATCTGATTTGGTGCTTATGCAATCATAGATTTTTGATTCGAACTGTTATGCAAATTATAGCAGAATTTAAATTTTATACTCACCTACTTTGATTAGAAATAAGATTTGGAAAAAGGATATTGGGTTATGAGTTTGGAGAAAGGATTGCAAATACTGATGACATTTGAAAAAAAAAATGTTAAATCCTTTGTTTTGCTACAAAATGAGATATTAATATAATAAATGAAGCGTAACCACTAAATAATCTGCTATTATCAATCTCAAATCAATGATTTTTTTACAAAACTTTCCATTTTTTTTATATAAGTTCTACAAATGTAGAATTGTTACACGCAAGGTTTTACAAATGCAAATTTTGATCGATATATTTAATCAAATGTTTGATCGTAAAACCAATCATCAAACTTAGTAAAATCATGTATATAAGAGGACCTAGAAAGTTAAAAATATTTCAGGCGCAGCATATTAATTTAGAAAATTGAACATCGGATTTTTTCTCAATGTAGATATTTAATAGCTCTCAATGGTGATGAGATACTTTAGAAATTTGTAGATTAACCCAGTTGCTAGCATTGAATTCTAAACAGTGTTTTCAATAATCGTTCATATCATCTCTATGAACGAGAACTGTGAATGTGAACTGTGAATGAAATTTGACACAAATTTTTATATGAATATGAAATAAAATAAAAAAACTCCCATAAAATAGACAAGAAAAAAAATCTCAAAAGCAATCGATCAACAATGTATGTTCTGATAAGTGATCAAAAAGTTATGTTCAGTCTTTCTTTCTTCATTTGTAGATAACGGCCTAGGTTGCTCAGCATGTTGCGCCCTATTGTATTATATTAGGCTATATTATATTATTCTGTCTTCACTAACATTATATAATATAGCGAATATTGTTTAATATGATATAATATTGTACAATATATGTTCGTCAAAGATTTTTTTCTGCGAAAAAATGCGAAGAATCCGCATTTGAATGCTATAAAATTTTCTGTAACCTATAGAAACCTCTCTACGTCAATTTTACCTGAAGCTATACAACAAGTGGTGAGATCAGCTGGAGAACGAAAATGAGATCAGCTGCTTTCATGCAGTTTTATTTATTATTATTTTTTCCATTAGTGCAAATAACAAAAATATTAAATTTTTCAGGCTTGATATCGATGATGCGCAAACCCGTATCGTTATAGAGCAATACTGATGAAAGCAAATTTAACATTTTGGGCTGAAATGAACGTATAATTAAGTGAAGAAGAACAAAATGAAGAAAATCCTTAGAACTTAGTATGAATGAAACATAAACGGTGGCGACGTTCCTATACAGAAATCAAATCACTATCACAATTGATAGTTGTTTGCTTATTGATAGCATAATGGATCATCGCTCCTATTTAGATATTTTGAAAGATAATTTAAAATTTTCATTCCAAAAGTTAAGTATCGGAAACAACTTTATTTTTTTTCTCATCATCATATAACGATTTCAAACATACAGAATACAATGTTAATCTCGGGTGTCTCTACAATTGCCAAATAATTATAAAAATAATATCCAAATCACAGGATTTAATTGTGATTGAATTTTTTTGGGGAAAAAATATTATAAAAGTGACAAAACAAAACAAACAATGAATTAAAAATAAGGCTAGCTCTAGATAGAAGAAATAAGTAAGAGAATGGAATTACACGAAAAAAAATGCTCAGACATTTGAAACCAAATGGAAATGTTAAAAAATATCCATTTAAATACAATTATTACTGTACTTAGAAATAAGTATCTTTTTTTACTGAATTCTCGAACACATTTTGTGAGATAACTTTTTATGCCCTGCTTTTCTAAAAAAATAATTTGTATTCCAAAATTTTTTGTAGTAATGTGAAGAAAAGAATACTGGTATTATTAGAAAAATTTTCTTTTGTAATGCATTTAGTTTTGTTAGAAAATGGTATAGCATATTGAAGTATCTCCGAAAATTTAGGAGATACTTTTTTTCATAAATAATAATAGGGATAATAATAATTAGAAGATATTTAATCGTGTCCCACAAATTTCTGGAGTACATCAGATTTAGTAAATATAATAATAGTTACTCCATGTACTCCATATCAACCTCATTTATGTCTATTTTCCTGCCTACATAAAGATTAGTCCTTTACGTATAAAAGCATCCTTATCTGTGCAGTTCAGAGGTTTCTTTTACGGTGGAGAGAAACCGTATACATGTCAGATACAAGATAACAGGAAAATAAATGAAGCATGAAGAGCTTACCAAAGCCCTGGAAACAACTCTGTTCCGTGGATAAATCGTGTTCTCATTAAAATGCCTCGCATACTTTTCAAAATTCCGGAATATCTCAGGTTGCTATGGTTACAGGTTGAATACTTCTTCGATACGTAAACAACTGAGATCTTTAATATGGGAAAACTATATTTTTATAGTTAAAAAAATTGGGTTCTGTTGGGTTTCTTTTTTCAATTGAAAAAATCGTTTTCTGTTGAAATTCGAAAATTTGGTTTATAAATATTTTATTTCTTGAACAGTTTTTTTTGTGTGCTATTTCAATTGAATTGAAGGATTTAAATGAACTTGTCTTGGTGGTTTAAAGAGAATTTAAGATAAGTTTTAAATAAAAGGGATCATTGCAAAAATAAAAATTTATCCTACCATTTAAAAAGTAATAGAATTTTCCTTTTTACAGGATATCGTTTGTCCCGAGGATATCGTTTGTTCCGACAATTTAATTTTATATGCTGCTTTATTTACTTGAAATTTCATTAAAAAAATGGGAAATATTTAATTTATCGCAATTTTCTTAATAAAAATAATAAAAATAAATTAATTTAGAATGCATTTTATTTTAAAGGAAAAAACTATGCTTTTAGTTTCAATTTTCTTTTTTTTTAATTTCGAGAGATCAAATAAAATAAAATCTGTTGAACCTATAGATTGTATCTATATGTATCTAGTTCTTTTTTTCACTGATATATTCTCAAAATCTCACAGCATTTTCATAGAGAAAAAATCAATATAACAATATTTAACATCATATTTTTCAATTTCTTTTAGTCAAACTTGGTGATAAATATTAATATTTTTTAGTGTACGACGTACCAAAAATACTATGGTTAAATAACAACTTTTCGCCTTCTGATAAGTTTTAAATCGAAAAAGCAAACTATTCTTGAGATTGTGTTGTTTACAAACATGATAATTCAGACACAAACACACGAAAAAACAGATAGATTTAATTTGAAATTTAGAATTCTCAAAATATTTGTTAGATAAAAGTTTTAATAACTTTGACAGCAGTTTTAATATTGTTTTTCTAAGTTCTTTTAGTCACTCTTAAATATAATTTACTACTGACGAGCACATGAAGATAAGGAAGAAAACGTATTTAATCCTCAATAATTGGCAACCTGATTTTAATGAATCTATAAGCTTTAGATCTTGTTAAACCCCTGAAATAATTTATTTTCACAATTATATTTACAATGAATATCTACAACCTAAAAGCCTCGGATATTAAATCACTGAAATAACTTATTTTTGAAATTATATAGACAATGAACATTATAACTCAATATGGGAAACAGTAGGAATGCCACATTCTCTGCTAGTGTCGCATAAAAAAATCAACATAAAGAATTCCAAGATATTCAGAAATATCCAAATTGCATTTACCTTCTGTAAACAAAACCTAAAATGTTTTCTCCGACTTTAAAATACATAAATTTATTCTCTATTTTTTCAACACCAAAGATACACTCATTTTGCCTTTAGAGAAAAATAAACCTGCGTACGTTTCTTTGAGGAAAAATATCGCCAGCTTTAAATTTCATTGGGAAAACGTGACATTTTAAAAGAAACCTTACACCTCAGAGAATTGTTCTTCTAAGAAGAAAATCTTTTTGTTGACTCGATGTCAAACGGCTTTTAACGAAAACATGCGGAATTCTTATAAAAGTGTTGGCTTTGATATACCGTACACGTCGAAATTCTAATAGTATTTAGGATAGATACATGAATTTCTTGCTTTCTGCATTCTGTTTGTGGCATTTATTCGTTTTTCTGAAGTGAGATTTTATTGTTTTCATGTTGAATAAAAAACTTCAAACTTGATGTACGTTTTTTTTTGGGTATTTGAAATTATGACATGGCCAATTTTCTTAACTAACTTAGTCGCAATTTCAAAAAATAAATCTAATAACAAATATTAATATTGTTATAAACAACAAATATTGTTATGATTTATATATATATACATGTCATAATAATAAATAAATATTTATTATAAATATGTACAAACATTAAAATATATACTTTTGTCAGAAATTCAAAATATAGAAAACGATTGATTTCATTAGGCTGAATGTTATCAAAATTGTTTTTAAAACACACTTTTATTTGTGCATTAAAACGTAATAATTATTTTTTCAAAAGTATGAGCTGTTACTTATAAATGTAAATTCGTAATAAAACGGTCTTTAAATTATATTTTTTATTATATTTATAGAGCTCGTAGCTACAATACTGATGCTGAGAGAATATTTAAAAAGAATGTTCAGGGTCTAATAAAGTATTATTTAGAGTATGCACACAATTTATAATTTAGGATATACAAAGAAAAGAAAAATATATTTAGAATTTCGATTTCGGAGGTAAATGGAGCTGTAGAAAATCCCTTTAGGATCAGTTAAGTAGGTGTTAAAAAGAAGTATTTTATGTGATTGATCAAAATTTAACGGATTTTTTTTAACATGGAATTAATTTTTGTTATATTTTATCTTTAATATTAAATTCAAATTTTCAAATTAATTACCAATTTTTTCGTGCAGTAACTATTTTTTCAAGTTAATTACCAATGTTTTGTGCAGAAACTATTTTTTCAAGTTATTTAACTATTTTTTATGCAGTAACTATTTTTTCAAAAATTTGAGCAGTTACTTAGAAATGCTTCTTTTTAAAGAAGCATTTTATGAAATTGATTGAAATTCAATGGGCTTTCTAACACGGAAATGCTTTTTATTTTATTTTGTCTTTGACTTTAAATTCAATTTTTGCACATTTGCAAAACGGTTTCAGAATTCAGAACTTATATCATTATCAAAATAATGTTATGAACTGCAAAATCCAATGCACCTCTATCAGTCTCCTTGAACTGCAATAATAAACAATCCTTTAAATCTATATGTAGTGTCCACATTTCCGACCGCAAGCGGTTTCAGCTAACGATCGACTTAACAAATAAAAATCGCAAGGTATAAGATCAGGAAAAGGAAGTGGCCATATCACAGGAAATGCACGAAACGATAGTTAAAAAGATGCTGTCGTAAAACTTCCTGTACTTGATACACAATATGAATCTTTATTCTACATAGATTTGAAATTTAACTTCTTTGTTTCAAATCAGGATGTAATAAGGGGATTTAATTGAGTTATTTGACATATGTAAAAACTAACGAATGCTGTCTACCCAATAACAAATATCAATAAAAAACAATTCAATCTGTATTAAAACCCTTTTAGATGATTCGTCCAAAGCCTTATGAGTATCTTCTTTAACCTTCATTTCTCCTTTAAAATTCTTCTACAAAATGTGAAAATTCTTATCAAAGTGTACGTGAAATAAAATTTCTCCAAACGCACACAATGAAACATTACCTGACATGAAATTGAAAGATTTTGAGAGATACATTTTAAGAGTTTTAATCTCCAATACGTACAGATGCAAAAAAAAAAAAAAAAAAAAAAAAGTCAAACAAGATTTTTCGCTTTGTGATCAGAAAACCATTACTCGCCGGTCTTGCTGCGAGAATCAAATTACTCTCTTTAGTTTTGTCCCGAAGCAGCAGCTGGTAAAGAGTTGCTTCTCTTTCCGGCTGGTATCACAGAACATTCTCACAGGTGCTTGTTTGCATTAGTTTTTTTTTTCTTCTTATTTTTACAAAGTCCACTTACTGGAGACGGTATAAATTAATTAAAGGAATCTCGAGCAAATGTCAACATTTCTGAAGTGGTGAATTCAAGAATCTTATTTTGACGGAAGGGATTTAAAATTCGTTTGATACCTTCATTTTTTTTTTTTTTTGTAAGGTAAAGTAGGAAACGCCATTACATGACACGATTACTGTTTTAAGTACGTAATCTTTTAAATAGAAAAATGTTTTTTCCAGAGACTGTTTTCGATATGATTCTTCATGGAAATTGCGTTATAATATTCAGTATGTTAAGAAATTCATGCAAAATTTGAATTGTGAAAACTCCTGTATGAGTTATAATGTTTACACTAAAATCTTTAACTGTCTATGAATGATGCCAAAGTAATAATTCATAAATTTTTATAATGATTTTTCATTAACGCACTGACATTTTAATTTATAAATTAAGAATTAATTAGGATATAATCTCTTATTAATTTTTAATTCTCTTATTAATTCAGAATTGGCATTATTATTTCAATTCATAACTAATAAAGATGAATGTAAGTGTGTGTGCGTGCGTGCGTGCGTGATGTGTATTGATGCTTTACAGGCTAGACCGTTGGCCTGTAGTTTTCAAATTTAGCATACATATACTTTGGAGAATAAAAATGGGCATCACAGGGCAATTTTTTGAAATTTTAATTAGAATTTAATTAATTAAAAACTAGCTGAATTTTGGCGTTTTTCCGTCCATGTTCCGAAAATATTAAACACAAGTGTGCATTTTTCAAAAAGCACTTTTAAAAAGACAAAAGGTATTTTTTATAATGCCTTTTAATGATAACAATTTTATAGCCGCGAGAATTTTTTTTTTTAATTTTGGCAGTTTTCTGAAAGTACAGTTTACTTAATTTCTAACAATAAATTACATTATTGCTCTGAAATTCAAACAGATTTCATTGTTTTATCAAACATTTAACTGCGTTATTTTTTGCCGTTCTTGAAAGCTGAAGAATAAAAAATTCTGTTTAATATTTGTTTGATTTTCATCTCTTTTATTAATAAAATAAGTGGGTTTCAATATGAAACATGCTCTTAATAATTTATTTTTTATTTCGTTGTATTTAAAATGAAGGTTAATTAAACAATAATTCATAATTAAACAATAGTAAAAAGATTTTAAAGTGAGTCCAGTTTTAAACACTGTTGCTATTTCTGTGATCTAATAATAATAATATATATATATATATATATATATATATATATATATATATATATATATCAGGGATTTCGAATTAGTGGTGCCATCAATGGCACGCGACACAATATTTTGGGCAAATTTATTTAGCACAAATATTTACAATATTTGGCAATATTTAAACGGTTTGCATTTTAGTTCAAAATAACAAAGTTCACTATGAAGTATTACGATCAAACGCGAATGATGCACTGGCTGCGATGCACAGGGCGACTATTCCCATTCCCTACCCTATTTCATGTGTGGAAGAAAATCGGGCAATATCATTGGTTTGCACCGCCGAGCAGTCTTCAAAGATAATCTCTTAGGCTGAGAGGCTGTGAAAAATTCGCTTTCTGAGAAGGAAATTGATTTGAAAATAATTGTTTCAGTAACAACTGATGGTGCTCGAAATATGGGGAACAAAAGAAAAAAAAAAAAAAAAAAGGCTTGATTTGTTTATTTTAAACAGACGTAGGACATTCGATCCTTGAATTTCACTGCATTATTCTCTAACAAGCCTTGTGTGCTAAGTGTGCTTTAACATCTCTTGATAATGTAATGGCGTTAATCACAAAAATAGACAACCTCATAACGTATCAGTCTTTAAATAAACGAAAGTTTAGTGCTTTGTTGGTATATGATGACTTAATGGTTGGACAATAATAATGTTCGCTGGTTGGGCCACGGTAATTTGCTTCAAAGATTTGTCGACTGCTTGGAAGAAATTAGACTGTTTCTGCCAAATGATAGAGAAATTGAACAATACTCACAGTTGTTGAATGTTATGTGGCTCTCAAAATTGATATTTTTTACAGACATGTGCCAACATTTCAATGAATTGAACGTAAAGCTTCAAGGCACAAATAATACAATTATCACCGTGATGGATTTCATTCACTCTTTTGACCCTAAATTGTATGTTTTCAGAAATGATATTATTACAAAAAACTACAAGGACTTCACAAATCTGAAAAAAAAAAAAAAAATCAAAGATTTAGATGTATACATGAGAAACCAGACGAAGAAAAAATTACTGACGAATTTATTTCCGTAATTGATTCTTCAATCAAGGAATTTTCAGTGGGATTTTTTTTTCAGTTCAAAGAATGGTCGGAAACGCTCAAATTTATTATGCACCTTGATGTGACTTCATTTGATAAACTGAATTAGTCCCAATTCGATTAGTTGGAAATTAAAGAATCTGAAATGCAGCTGATTGATTTCTAATCCAGTTCAATAAGTATTCAAAAATTTCTTGAAACAAGGAAAAAGTTGGAATTGATTGAAACAGAAAAATTAACAAGCAATATAAGTAAAAATGCCAGTAACGAAATTTTGGAAACATGGAATTCGATTCCAGACATATTTAACTGTTTGGAGAAGCTGGCTCGTGTTATTTAAATCATATTTTCATCTACCTATGCCTGCGAGTCATTATTTTCAGAGGTGAATAAAATTAAAGACTCGCTTAGAAACCGTATGGCAGATTGCAATTCAGCATGCATTCTGCTAAAAGTAACATCTTACAACCCTAATATAAGTTATTTGTCATCTAATCTGCAACAACAGAAGTCATACTAATGTTACTTTAATTTGAATTACACGTATAACTAAAACATTTACTACTATACAGTGCGGCATGTCTATACCTCATTAAACATTTCTTTAGAAAAAAAATGGCACGTTGATCCATAAAGGTTAGTTACCTCTTATATATATAAGTAGTGAAATTCGTAGCATAATAAATAGAACGGTGATCTAAATTAGTACAATTAGATAGAAATAATATGGTACGTTAACCAAAATTTTAAACTCAAAATATTTTATTGAGGAGACCCCTAAGATTAAGTTACATAAAATGACTAGTTAAAAGTTAGCAGTGTTCTCGCCGAAACAACCGGTGGCCAAAGATCGCTAATTTATACTACTATTATAAATGTGAAAGTTTGGATGGATGGATGGATGTTTGTTAGTCAATCATGCCAGAAAGGCTGAACAGAATTGGATGAAATTTAGCTGAGAGATAGATTATAGTCTGGAATAGGACATAGGCTACTATTTATTCTGTTTAATTGAGTGGTTAATTGTTTATTAATTAAAAACTAACTTTCCCGCCAAAAATCGCCAAATGAGTAAAGCTTCAGGTTTTTTCCCCCCCACCAATGAGATTAGGCTTAGCATGATTTTGACTATTATTTCAAACGATTCTGTTTATTTTCTTAGTGTTCGGTACATTTAAAATTAAACATTGTTAATTAATCGATCTTTCGGATTCATTCTGAAGTACTTTTGAATTAAAATAAAACAGAATAAAGGAAATTAAAAATTTATAATCTATATTGCGTTACCCCAACTGGCGTGGAAAATTCAGACATTTCTGTTGCCCCAATTGGCGTTGAAAATTCACGCATGCGCAGGAGTAACAAAAGAAAGCCATTGATGCTATAATTCCAATCTATTTCCACGCGTACGAAGTCGAGGGTAAAAGCTAGTAAGAACATAAAAGGCAGCATAAATACTTAAGCCATTCCAAAAGAAATTTGGGGTTTTAATTATTTTGAAACTTTGACGTAAATATTTAAACATAGAACATAAACATCAATTTATGCGAAAGGATTAAAATTCCCATACATTTCGTACCAAACTGTATAGACTTCATGATTTACACATAGTATGCAATTATTTTCAGTAATGCTCTTATACGATATATTTTTTAATATCACAGACCAAACGAATTAATAAAAAAAATTCACAGTCATTTTCACATCCAAGCAAAAACATCAGTAAAGATAAAAAACATCTTTTGTTTAAATTTTTAACATTAAACATATACATACATACAAGGATCGAATAACAACAGCGGGAGTGATCCCTCCAAAACTTTCTCGCATATACTGTAATAAAGATGTTATCCGAGAGAACGTCTTGCACCATATTGGCGTACAAAATATTTACCTTTGGCTTGAATATAGCATTTTTACTGAATCCATAGATTAATCCTTGGCGAATTTGCTTGGCTATTAGTGTCTGGCATGCGATTAATAGCATCCGAAAATCGAATTTGTGTTTTAGATAAGATTTTTCCAACCGACTGAAATGAAAGTTTGACACAAAACTACATTTATAGTTACCAAATCACATACCAATTTTGATATATTTAAGACATTGTTATCACGTTTATATGTTTCTAAAAGTAAAGATCGGCAGACTTCTCAATCCTTTATTGGATTTGGCTGAAAATGTGATAGGTGTCTAAACTTTAAATGTCAATTCTGTGTACTGAATTTTATCTCTCTAGCTTTCTTCATTTTGTAGTTGTCGTATTAAATTGTATTCGAACAACTGGACGGGCCGCGGGGGTAAAGTTTTAGATTCAGAACCAGAGGGTTTACAGATTCGAGACCCGATTTCACCAAAAAACCATCTGTGGGTAAGTGGGTCGGGTGCACGTTAAATCCGTCGGGGCCAAATGTCTTCCCGTTGGCGTGATGTAGAATTTTGGAGGGGGTGTGCCAGCTCAGATGCCGTTCTCTAAATCTGACCTCAGTTCAAAATGACAAGGCCCGTCCCAAAATAGCTGCAGTATTGCTTTAAAACGGGATGTTAATATAACTAAACTAAAAAAACTAACTAATAGCCGGACAGACAGATTTCTTCCTAGAAGAAATTGCTTAAAATTTGATAGAAATCTAAAAATTTGATTTAAAGATGACATACCAAATTTAAAACCATGTGGATCAAAGCGTTTTTGAGTTATCTTTCTCACAGACGGACATCTTCCAAATTTGTGTTTTTTGAACTCAAGGTGGAGATTTGATTTTTTGAACAGAGAACGAGGAGATTCGTCAAAATCTCGATTTTTTTTTATCATTACTTTACTTTTACGATACTCCGCATACGAGAAAGCAGAATGTAAGCAAGATCTTCCGCTTTGTGATTCAGAAGCGATTATTGCAGTATCTCAGCCCGTCTGGGAGCGAGAGTATCAAATTACTCTCGTTAGTTCAGTTGCGAAGCAGCAGCTGGTGCAGAGTTTCGCGTATTTCCGCCTGACGTCACAGGATACTCTCGCAGGTGCTTATTTGCGTTCCTTTTTCTCATCAAATCTACCTTCGGAGACAGGGATAAATTAATTAAAGGAATCGCGGGAAAATGTCACCATTTCTGTTAGCGAGACTGGAAGTTTCTCTTTGGCTGGAGAATGACACTGAGATTATTATTTTCGTTGGCGCGCTTGACAAAATTTAGGCAGTAGAAACTTGAGTTATTCACTATTTCAAAGAAATTAACATTAAAAAACTATTTTTTTAAACTTTTCACTGTTTGAAAGAAATCGCTATTTTGAAGGAAAAAGAGAGAGAAATTGGAAAAATTCATGACAAAAATTTTAATACACTAATTCTTTATGTTCAGTTGTTATGAATTTTCTGTATGATTGTTATTGTTATGAATTTTCTGTAAAACTCTTACTTAAATGATTAAATTTCGAACTAAATGATTATTTAATTTAAAATGTCATCAAAATGTTGCACATTTTAAGTTTCGAGCTTCAATTATTTGTAGAAAATTTGTAGAATCCAGTGGGTGGGAAAAAGATGAGAGAAAATAAATTTTCCCCTTCAAAAGTGAATCGAATTTGCTATTAAACAATATACAGTTATACCTATTTTTGTGTGGTAGATAGTGTAATGTCTTGATCTAGACTGATAAAAAAAACGAAGCAGTTATACCTATACAGTTATACCTATTTTTGTGTGGTAGATAGTGTAACAGTTATACCTATTTTTGTGTTACACCTATACAGTTATACCTATTTTTGTTACAGTTATACCTATACAGTTATACCTACACAGTTTTAAATATACAGTTATACCTATTTTTGTGTGGTAGATAGTGTAATGTCTTGATCTAGACTGATAAAAAAAAAACGAAGCAGTTATACCTATACAGTTATACCTATTTTTGTGTGGTAGATAGTGTAACAGTTATACCTATTTTTGTGTTACACCTATACAGTTATACCTACACAGTTTTAAATATACAGTTATACCTATTTTTGTGTGGTAGATAGTGTAACAGTTATACCTATTTTTGTGTTACACCTATACAGTTATACCTATTTTTGTTACAGTTATACCTATACAGTTATACCTACACAGTTTTAAATATACAGTTATACCTATTTTTGTGTGGTAGATAGTGTAATGTCTTGATCTAGACTGATAAAAAAAAACGAAGCAGTTATACCTATACAGTTATACCTATTTTTGTGTGGTAGATAGTGTAATGTCTTGATCTAGACTGATAAAAAAAACGAAGCAGTTATACCTATACAGTTATACCTATTTTTGTGTGGTAGATAGTGTAACAGTTATACCTATTTTTGTGTTACACCTATACAGTTATACCTATTTTTGTTACAGTTATACCTATACAGTTATACCTATTTTTGTTACAGTTATACCTATACAGTTTTAAATATACAGTTATACCTATTTTTGTGTGGTAGATAGTGTAATGTCTTGATCTAGACTGATAAAAAAAACGAAGCAGAATTTCCAGACAATTCTTTATTTTATAGCCCTATATACAAAAGAACAACTTGTTCTAATCTTGGTTAAATAAATAATTATTTACACCTGTAGTAGAAAACACAACAGTCGAAGTCGAAGGTTTTCTTGAACTTAGTTCTCCATCAATACGGAGAACAACATCACAGGGAGCTCGCAGGTTGTTAGTCAACAAGACCACTCCAGGGTAGTTCTCCGGACTCCAAACTCGTGGGCGTAGTCCAACAGTCTGCCTGTAATTCGTTTCTTCTGTTATTCTAAAAAAAATCTCCGCCTCTTAATTTACATTGGTCATTTGAGCTCTCTTTCTGCCGATAGGGGTTCAGCAATATGCTCCTTCAGCGGCGCCGGTAGATTGTGGGAAGGTCCTTTTAGTGAAGCACCTTTCATAACTGACTATTCTGGAACACGGAGTTATCATAGTCCTTTCACAATGAGAAATATTTAGCATCCAGATGTTTGGACACCCCTTTCTCTTTTAAGGTACTATCAATATTTCTTGGACGAGGAATTCCCACATGTGGCCTTTCACTGTAGTCGCTAATGAACAGATGCGAGACCACCCAGGTGGAAAGATCCACCATCTGGCTATCTCGAGGAGTTTAACAGCGACGACACAGCCGGCTGTAAATGTCTTATCAGTACTGGGAAACGGGGAATGTTACAATAGGGACCGCATAAAAGAAATCGCACAAAAAATATTTCAAAATGAAAACAAATTTATGCGATGGAAGGAGTCGCATAAAAACTTAGATAATATGTCGAAGATTTACAAAATAATGAGTATGTGCTGTCCAAACAAAATAAATAATTAAATCACACATGGAAACGTTTTCTGAAATTTGATTTCTTATTTTAAACATGAAGAAATTTTCAAAATTCACATAATTCAATACTCGTAATTAATAATACAATTGTCGTAATCCAAAACGCGCAAGTTCTTGTGATGAACTGGTTCACTTTTATTAGAGTAGATTAGATAGAGTAGTAGATTAGAAAATCACTTTCATTAGAGTAGATTTATTTTAGAATATAATATTTATTTTGGAGTTTTGGAATTAATTGACATGGTATGTATATTCGTACATAAATTGTGTACCATATACATTATATTAAAGTATAAATATATGTACAAGATATAAAGCATTACAATAATACCAACACCGTTGGAATTCACATAAAGAATAAAAAAAATCGCACAAAATAAATAGCATAAAAATAAAATTGCATAAGAAAGGACCGCACAAAAACAGGTTCATCTATATTATGTCTTGTGTTTATCTTCCTAATGCAATCCAGGGAATCAAGAATATATTTTAAACCCATTAATTGAAGGAATCTAAAACTTGATATCTATCGATAGTCAAGATCATATGCGACATTTTAAATATTTTGTTTATTGTATGACAATACAAATCGTACGAATTTTGGAAAACTTTTAGGTGAGAAGTGTAGGACCATACAACCCAGACCTTTCACCATGTGACTTTCTTATTTTCAGTTCAATGAAAGAACTTTCAAAGCGATGATACCATTCGGATGACGAGGTGAAAACTGCAATCCAAGAATGGTTATCGGCCATTGGATGGGATTTGTTTTCGGAAGACATCGAAATACTTGTACCACGTCATGACAAATGCTTAAATAACGGAAGTAATTACGTTACATTTAAAGTAGATTTAAAATGGAAATTTAAGATACAAATAAGGTATTATAAAATTTCTATCATGTTTTGTTTTTTTAAGCAATGCAACTAACTTTTTGACTCACCCTCGTAAATACAACAAAGAAAAGACATAATTAAGATACCTGTTTAATTTAATTGTAATTTAGCATAAATATTCAAAGTATATTTTATGAAATAAAAAACTCATTTCATTATCTCCAGAACTTCACACTTAAAAACTTCATTTTTCTTAAAACGCCTCATCAAATAACTGCATTAACTTAACTAAACCTAAATAAAAATCCAAAAGTTCTCAAGTCACTCTTCTTCTTAAACTCAAATGAGAATTCTGAAGTCACTACTACAGAAATGGTGACATTTCCTGTGATTCCTTTAATTAATTTATACCTTATCCCAGCGAGATATTTTCTTGGAAAAAGGAGTGCAAACAAGCACCTTGGCAAATGTCCGGTGATGCCAGCTGAAAGGAGTAAAACTTGTACCAGCTGCTGCTTCTAGTCGGAATCAACGAGAATGATTAAATTCCCGCTGCCAGATGATGACTCATGGAAATAATATCTTTTAGATCACAAAGGCCAAACGATTTTTATTATTTTTATTTTAATGTATATGTGCATGTTTAAAATCAACTATTTAAAAACTGTTTTTTTTTTGTATATCAGGATGTTATTTTGATATTTAAGTTTTTCTATCTAATTTAATTTGAAAAATATGATACTTTGAAAGAATTTAATTGAACACAAGCCAATTTCAGAAATGCTTTCACAAAAGTAAGAATTTTTAAAGTGATTTATAAACAGTTGTGGACTTAGTATTTGAGGTTTTAACAAATTATGGTTAAAGAAATGCACCTTATCAAAGATTTATATTTTAATCCTTCATTATTTTCAATAGTTAATAGATATGGGTATAGTTTGTTTTTATATGTTGCTGCTTTCATTAAGTTGTTTCTATCACAAAAGGAAAATAATCAATACTGAATGACCATGTTACAGTATTGAATTTATATTAACAAGGTAATTTAGGATCACAAGGATAAAAATGATTGCTGCTTACTCAGAATCAAAATATAACTAACAATGAATTTTGCTATTTTGAATCTATAGCTTTGTTGCTTTCCTATCTTAATGAGTTAAATGCGTTAAATGCGCCAATCTAAATTTTCATCAGGGTGCTATCGACGTATATATCCTCGTGTAAAATAAAAAGAAAATGCATTTGATATAAAAATATACTTTAATGCAAGTAAGATATAATACATTGTCATTTACTGGTGTATTTTCTTTAAAATATTAGTACAATTGCTATGAGTTAAAAAAAGATTAAATTAATTTTTTTGATATATAAGTTATTCTCCATAGAATGTACAGCTTTTTACAAAATGAATAGATTATTTTACCTATTGCATCCGGGCATTTCCCTATACTTTAATTGTATATCGGGATTTTCCTATGATTTTTATATGCAGTTTATCTTGATGATTGTCATTAGACAAATAAAATTCGCGAGCCTTTGAGACCTTTTGTAATATTTGGAATAATGCGGCACTTATAAGTTTAAAAAAAAAGATTTTCTTGGATTTATCAACTATTGTCAGTGTTACCGTTTGTTGACCAAGTACAGTTGCAAAACCTATAAAAATTTTCGGAAAGCATTTCCATCAGCATACCAGCAAAATCAAAAATGTTTACATTTGCTTCTCCTCCAATTTTTTAGCATATCTTTTAACAAAAATATTGTTTCAATAACAATACTTTTTTTAACAATGCTGTTTTAATTTTTTTTTTCTGATACAAAGGAAACCTTATTAGCTTAACTGATTTTTTTTCTCAAATTTTACCAAACGATAATTTTCATTGAGTTTGACGTGTGTTACACTTCATTGTTTGATTTTGATTGAACACTGAGTGAGAATTTTTTTAAAAAAATTCTGTATTTAACTGATTAAATGAACATTAATACTATATTTTTGCATGTTTGAACATCGGGTTGCTGCGCAAGCAATGCTGAAGAATACAAAAAATGAATCAAATATATTAAATAAAAGATATATATATATATATATATATATATATATATATATATATATATATATATATATATATATATATATATATATATATATATATATATATATATATATATATATATAAAGTTTTATTATATTTAATTCCTTTTGTCAATGCACATCAGAGAAAAGATTACAGTAGTATTTCATTAGACTTTGCAAATTTTAATTAATATATGCAATAAAAAAATAACTTTTAAATTCTACTAGCCATAGTAAAAAAATTCTTAAGATGAAGCAATTTAATTATATTAATTATTCAATTGATTAATTATTAACCATTGATTATGTCCCAAATATTTTTATACTTCCTTATTCGGTTGAAACTATGCAATAAAACCAGCAATGAATTTGAATTATTTTTCTTAGACATATTGATTACATATTTCAGGAAGAAACACCTGATCTCTGGAAAGGATAGAAAATTATCCAGCATCCTATCTAATTTCTTTTTTTGTAATAAAGTTTGAAATTTGAAAATTTTCATTGGAATTCAAACTTAATAAGCTCACAGAGTATATTTAACAGAGATTTAAATTCATAATAGAATGAACTCTGTTTTAGAAATCAAATGAATTTTAGTTCTGAAAATAAGTATATTTCTAGAAAGTGCAAAGATTTTGATGTTTAGTTTAATTTAATGATCCTTAAAAATTAATCAAGCTACTTTAGAATTTTAAGTTTAAGTCTTTTTTGCTATGACAAATGTTGTAAAGAGCAGCTAATTTCATAAAAGAAAATCGATTCAGTTCCCTCTGTAAATTTATCAGCATATGGTTTCTGCCATTGAACTTCCCTTTTTTTTTGGCTATGTCATGGCTTTTACCCTTCTTGCAAGATGTGAAATCGATTCTAGAATTAAAATGGTTTTGAGCAACTGGTGTGTATCACGTAAAGGTGAATGTAATCCAAATGAACGTATTCGAGTGTTTTTACTTTTTAGTGTACGATGTATACAAAGAGAAAATATATCCATTTTTAAAGAATTCGAACTCTAGGTTTGGCAAATTTCCACTATTCAGATCTGATTGAATCAGAAAAATACGTTTTTGGAATTATGATTGTCTTTCTATTTGTCTGTTTCTGAACACAGAAACCACAAAAATTATATGAATTTGAAGGATGAATTTTAGTTTATAGTCTTCTTGTCGCTTTGTATATTTCTATATAAATTTAGATTCAAAGGAAGTCTGTCTGTCCAGCTGCCTAGTAAAAATTAATACGATAATTGTAGGGCCGTGGTGGCCTGGTGGTAAGGTCTCGGCTTGTGAGCCGTAGGGTTTCAGGTTCGAGACTCCATTCTACCGAAGAACCGACGTGTAAGGGGGTCTGTTGCACGATAAATCCTTCAGGGCCAAACGTCCTCAAGTTGGTGTGGTGGGGAGAGGGGGGTGCCAGCTCAGGTGTCGTCCTCGTCATCTAACCGAGGTTCAAAATTACTAGGTCCGTCCTAAAATATCTCTACTGTTGCTTTAAATGGGACGTTAATATAGCTAACTAACTGCGATAATTGTAAAACCACGAGAGCTAGATAGACAAAATTTGATCCATTTGATATTTAACATCTAAATTATAGATATACATTAATCGTTTTTATGATGCTTGATTTATAATATTTTACACACATACACTATATATATATTCTCTTATACAGCTTACAATTTACTTCTTTTTTGTCTAGCTCTTATGTCAATTTTAGCACTCTAAAAACAATTTTTATAAACTAACACAACCTTTTATTTCCAGCTTAACTCAAGATAGCCAATTTATCAAGCTAAAACGAGGTGGCCAACACATTCGAGGGGCATTCATTCTAGTCATCTATTCGGAATAGGCTGGTGTGTGCGGACATATTCTCCAAGGCATTGTCTAACAGAGTGGTATCTTAACGGTGCGTGACGTTTCAAATATCGCTAGGAGAGCTGTGCCGACGACGCACTAAATGATGTATCGCCAGCGATAAAAGTGACAAATTGACTTGCAACCAGAAATATATCACACGCGTGTATGAAATTCCGATCACAGGAGGAAGTAATATTGTAATAGGGGCGTGTCCCGCTCGTTTTGTGCATGACCCAAGGACGTGAGATGGAAGTTAGAGAAGGAGATACTTTAAAAATAACTGAGCATTTGGACATTACATGGCTCTTAAGTGTCAAAACGATCAGGCTCTGAAATTTATGGGAAGAGATATAATAAATGTCAGACATCCCGACAATTTTAAACTGTCTAAACTAAATCAAGTTCAGCAGCAAAGTATATATATAGAGAAAATATTGTAAGTATTGTAAATATTGTAAGAAAAGAGATTCTGTCTTGGTAATTTGATGAATTTCTACCTTTTAGAGCTTTCCGAATCTCAAAATAATGATTTTTTTTTAAATTGTATCTTTTTCTCCATGAAAACAAAAATTCAAAAACTATAATTGCCCATAATATGTAGTTTCTATCAAATTTTGGAAGAAATGGGCTAAATGATCCATCTAAGCACGCGAATCGAACAATTAAAAAATGCAATAAGTTATATGGATATATTTTGATACACAGTATTAGGAACAGATTTCATATGTATCAAATGATGATGCCAGATTATTAAAGAATCGAATAATTAAAAAAATGTAGTAAGCTATATGGAGATATTTTGATACACAGTTTTAGGATCAAATTTCATATTTATCAAAATATGATGCCAGATCATTAAAGGTTGATTATTTGTTTACATCTTACGAATTTCGCAACTGCACTTCCGTTGCTCTTGCAAACATAATTTTAAAAATGTGTTAATTTCTTAGGAGAGACAAGACAGTTCCCCAACAAAAGATAACTCATGCATGTCCAGCATTTCAAAGTAAAAAAGATATTCGAAAGGAGAAAGTTCCCTTCTTATGATAAACAAAAGAATACTTATAATTTTGGGTATCCATTTTGCTTGAAGGCAAGGAAGCTACAAGACACAATACTATGTCAACCAATTTGCAACTAAAAGTTAAATGGCAAATGTAATTGGGTTCGCAATTCAGGCAACTATAGTTTTGCGTGAATTACTGACTGACTAAACAGATTTCCTAATCCAATTGTTCAGTTTAGTTTAAATGAGACTAAACGGAGCAACCGGAATTTTCATTTTTATTACATAAATTTAAATTTCTCAAACCAAGAAAAATGCAGAGTCTTCGAAATTAAACAGATGGTGTTTAAACGTTTTGCATGCAAAAACTAAAAGTTCAATCACAGCCAAATTCTGTGTACATATTCCACAGTAAATGTGTTTTTGATTTCTGAAAATAAGAAATCTGATTCAAATTTTGATAGATAAAATTTGTTAGTTTTGAGCAAGTAATTTATTTAGTTTTCAAAATGTATTCTATCTTTAATGAATATAATGAGAACTTATTAAGTTTTCACGGGCTGTCCCCCCATACGAATTAATTTATATATTCTATCAATAGAAATAAATATATATATATTTGTATATTGATGCACTTTATGAAGTTTATAGAACAGAACACCCCAAAATCATTATAATAATAAAAAAAATTATTTTTTGATCAATTTTATTCTTAATTATTATGAAATTTTATTCCTTTTAAATCGTAACAATCAACCACTTTCGAAAGTTTTTGCTTAATTGAAATTATCAATCTGAACAATCAACAATTTGTAGTAAACAATATCAGTTGAAATTATTTATTTCAACCGTGTTTAAATTTAAAATTTTATGTTTTAAGAGCTTTTTTACATTTAATAATATTTTCTTTTGAAATATTTTATTTGAAATTTCATGAATTATTTTTAATTTATTCTGCTTTTGAAGCAGCATACTCATACCAACCTTTTTTGCCATTACATTTTACCTATAGAAATGACACTACAATGTGAACAAGTCATTGCTCTATAACTTGATTTTTAAGAATTCAAAACACTGATGTATTTTCATCACAAATCAAACATCAAAATTTTCTTTACTTTCATTAGACGCAAGTATGTTGAGGATAACTGACTATAATCTTGTGAATTTCGCTATCATTACTGAAAATTTTTATCAAAAAAATTCTTTTTATTATAAAGAAATTGCATTAATTTTAAATTTTTGGACAAAGAATTCATAAAATGCATTTATTGATTTAAAGACGAAACAGTATTTGAAAGTTTTTCCATAACTTATTGAACATATAATAAATTTGAACATTTTGAATTTGATTTCTAATTACATACGATGTTCCAATAAATGTTATTAAAAATCAGCCGTATTATATTATGCATTCTAGAAGATGACTATAATATCAACATGAAAATATTGCGTTACAAAATATCTGCGATGACCTCAATATTTAATGGAGTTTTTTAATACCCATTAACTCCGCAAATTTAAATGCATTTCTCAAAAACTTTTTTCCCTTTAAACACAAATATTTTGTCGCTAGGAATAGCATCAATCTCACTACATCGTACCCTATTAACATAAGACAATGCAAGATATGTCCAAGATGTTCGATATTCAAAATATCAGTCAATATCGTAAGAATATCGTATCAATATTTTCGGGTAACATATGGCAATAGAGTATTAGTTAATAAGATTAAAAGGTGTGGAATCATGGGAATGGATTATATTGTGTCAATTGCAGTTTAGAAGGCATGCGCAGTTACATTTATCATGTAACTCTGGCGCCATGTGAATTTTCTCCATTTAAAAAATGAATAAAAGTATTTTACAGCGCAATCTATGACCGTTTGGAATTTTCGATTACATCATGGATGAAGTTGCAGTTAAAATAATCTAATTCATAATTATCCATATAAAATGCCATATAATTTTCCTTCGCCGATAGATAAAAATCTTCTATTAAAGAATGAGTAATGGGACAACCTTCAAAATCCCCTTCCCTTTTACTCCCTGAAAGCAACAACTGAGGGTTCCAAAATCCCGCATTTACGATGCCTCATAAAATTCATCAAATTCCCCAGGGGACAGTTAGACTTCGCTTGAGGTATAAAATCGTCTGCATTAAAAATCCTCTGCATGAAAAATCATAACTCGTATCTCGTCCTTCTGGAACGAATCCTTCTGTGCCCTGCCTCCAGATGATTGGAAATTGAATATATCGCAGTCCGGAGGCCGTTCATAATGTTAAGCGCCCCTCGTAACTGTCAACCGCAACATAACAAGGAAAATATGTCCATGGGGAGGACATTCTTATCTTTCCACTTCCATTCATTGCTTTGGTGTAGGTTTTATATCCGTCTCTGCAGTGTCCGTAAATCATACGCAATGATCACTTTCTGGGAATATATCTTTAATATGTGTACTAATAACGCTGTTGCTCATTTAGGGAAATTTATTGAGACGCTGATAAGATAGTGGTTTCTTTTCTGAGATGGCTGATTTGAATCAGGAAAATAATCATTAGCAGTAAACAGCAGCAATTGTTTTTCTTTATTTTCTATAAATATTTATAGCAATTATTATTTTTTTTGCTTATATTTTAATAGCACATGTTTTTGTTTATATAAAAAAAGATGATGTTACTCAGACTGATAGTTAATTTTATATTATATATGTGTGTGTGTGTGTAATGATATTTTAAACTCTTAATTTAATCCAAATTAATTTCCAAAACTTTATCATAATTTATCCCATCGTAACTTCATTCTAAAATATTCTCTTATTTCTTGATCCAATTCCACTTTCGGTTTAATTAATCCCTTTGTAAAAATAATGCGCCATCAGTACTACATATCAAATGAAAGTGATATCTTCTGTACCCTTGAAAAGGTGTCAAAGGTCACCACATTGGTTCCTGGCCAGAAATTCTATGTTATATAAGATTGGTAATCATTTGTTCGTCCCTTTTTTGTCTTCTGTGTTTGCGCCGTGCTACGTCTTCTTGTTAATAATTATGCTTTCTCGAAATGGATATTAAAACGAAATTAAAAATACCAAGTCTTTTCACTGCTTCGAACCTGAATTCTACTTAAACCAAAATAATGTTACAAATATATGTATGTACGAAATGATATCTATTAATATAATTTAAATCCTAATTCATTTTCACATTTTTTTATCTTAATTTAACATGTATTAACTTCATTCTAAAATGTACTCTTATATTATGATCTAATTCTATTTTTTATTTAATTACTTTCAACAGGTGCTGTATAAAAGGGTTTACTACTGCATTCTCTCACACCCCGAGTGAAGGGACAGAAATCCCTAATGCTTAGCACATTCTTATAAACATACCTAAGACTACACGTGTCAAAGAAATCCCTATCAAAGTCTCATTGTAAAAATCATTGAAGGGAAAATTTCGATCTCCTTTGCTCTTCTGCTCTTGTATCGTGATGTGAATGGACGTCAGATTCATCATCGATTCTTGTACATAAATTATACCTTCCGGGATGGAATAAATCAAATTTCTAAAATTTCAAAGGTGTCTTCTTCCCGGCGGAGCATCATGGGAAATTGCTGAAACAATAGAATGATCATTACGAAGCATTTAGAGGAAATTTTTGAAACGCTGATAAGATAGTTGTTTCGTTTGAGAGAAGGCTGTTTTGAATCAGGAAAATAATCGTTATTGGTAAACAGCAGCAATAGTTTTTCTTTATTATCTGTAAATATTTATAGCAGTTATTTTACTTATTTTATTTTACTTATTTTTAAGAGCAAATATTTTTGTTTATAAATAAAAAATATGTTACTAGACTAATTATTAATTTCACAAATGTTATGGGGAATTACTAAAACAATAACATGATCGATACAAAGCATGTATTATGTCCTGAAAGTATAATTTATAGTACCTGGTAAACCAAGCTTCTCTCGACATTTTTTTTCTGTAAAATCATGCATAAAATTATATCTTATGTCTCGTGTAAAGTTATAAACAAAATCTAATTGAACTGCAAACGCGGGATCGAACGTGAGAAAAATGTATGGGAGTCCGAAGCCTAACCATTACTCCATCTCTGATACATTTCTGCAGATCATGTATAGCTACATATCAATATTTAGCTATAAAAATTTTTTTCCTGTAAAATCATGTTTTTTCTTATGAAAGACACCTATATAGATCAAGTAAAAAGCAAAATCTTATCTAAATATAAAATTTTATTCAAATCGTTAATGTCATTTCCTAGATAGACGAAATGAGTTTATATATATGTACAAGAATTGCTCGTTTAAAATTTTAAGATGATAACAAAAATCTAAATTGCTGTGGCATGTTTTATAATTAATATCAAGTGTATAGTGATTAACTGCTGTGAAAATGAATTTATTGCCTTTATTCTATGAAAATCAATGTGCAGATTATCTAGATAATCTACGGATTAACCAGATTCATCCAGTAAAAGTGCAGGAAAATTTCATTTCGCATATTACCTTGTTAAGTTATTTACTAGTTACTCGTTAACCACTTGAGGTGGAAAGACGTGACACGCACGTTCAGTTGCTTTGTCACAGAATGTTCAACGACGTATTACACACGTCAGCAATCAATTGTCAGAGGAGTAAAAGTGAAGCTGGCGATCCATCGATTGAAATTGTTAGTCAGAACAAAATTTACTGAAGCACAGTCTTGGATAAAAAATTAATCCATTTAGAAGATATAAATCTTCTTCCGATTTCTGTAAGGTATCGGATACATTGTGCGACCTTTCTGTGAGTTACAGTGGACAGTTTTGGCACACACACCTGTGAATTTCCTGCTATTTCAAGTGGTTAAGGTAACAACGATATCTTTGCATGATTAATAATATCATCTTTGAAATCTTAATTTTTTACAATTCAATATAACAAGATGTTGATTAATTATTTCTTTGTTCCTTAATGTTATTAGTAATTCACATGATGATGATCAGATTGTAAATAGAATATATAGACAGTTGCTGAAGTTTAATGATATTTATTTATTAAATTACTTGTTTTCTAACCCTTTAAGACTGAAATATAGTGAATATAGCAGATCCCTAACATACAAGATATTTAAGCGTATATTTAAAAAATTGTTCCAGTTACAGGGCTAATAAGCGGATAGGAAGTACGAAAAAAAATAGATAACTGTCGAAATATTTTAATTATAATAATTTAATTAATATAAATATTTTAATAAATTTTCTTTTATGGAGAAACAAGAGATTTTATTTTTACGATTTGAAATTTGATAATGTGTGTAGTACTAAAGTGAGAAAATTATTAATTATTCAATGTCTCTGCACATAATTAATACCTCCGTCAGCACAAAGCGTAAAAAGCTAAATAAACAAAATTTGGTACGCAAGTTTAGAATCTTTAATGTAAAATTCTTATAAATTTTGAACAAAATTAGTCGAAGGGTTGACCCTCTGTTGGTATATGCCTTCTCATCTACATAAACGCAGGAACTTAAAAAACAAACAAACTTGCGTTTAATCTTGTAACTGCAACCGTAGCTCTATGCCAAATTTTGGTTTCATTTGGTTTGAGAAATGGCGTCCAAGATACTCATTCCGTTTTTGGTATTTGTGTATTAACCATTTTTAGGATTTAAACGTACCCAAAAAATAGCGAAAAATCACACCATGATTCGATAAAAATACCATATCCACGCGAGTGATCTCAAGACTGAATTAGTTAACATACCAAATTCACACCAAAGATCTATATTCGTAATTATTGTTCACCAATGATATACAATACATTCATAGCATTCTCAAGGTTCACATTTTTCTGAGTTTATTAGATAACATACGAAAATTCTGGAGAGAAAAATCTCGTTGGTTTAATAGATATCTCAAACGCAAAGAACAGTGTAAAAAGAAAGAAGTCCAGTTCGCAATTCATCCTAATGAAATTAGGATAGTCTATTTAAGATTTCATGCTTAAATATTTCACATTTTAATATTGTTGTCATGTTATTTGATTTGTGAGATTGGTCCTTCAATCTCAAAGTACATAAGAGCAATTAATGGATTGATATACTAATTTTAAAATTAACTGATTTCTTTAATTAACTTAACCAGATGATGAAGGAGATATAAGAATCAGGACTTCTATTGAAAAAGAAGCCTTTACACCATTGAATGTGAAGAATAATTCAAATACTAAGAGAGATTTAATGCAACTAAATTTCTCATGCAAGATGGATTTTGAATTCACAATTTCCATTCTTCTTCGCTAGGTAATACAGACTTATTATTGTTATTTATTCTTTTTCAACAGAAGGAATTTCAGAAGCTGATTGAGTAGAACTTATATTTAACTTGGCAATTTTTGGTAATAACTCATAATTTTATGGTTAAAAGTTACCGCTGATTGCTAATGCTTAAAAAATCCAAAAGAAATGTAAGAACTTGTTAAATTGCAATTATATATATTCAACTCAAAGCTTTAAATATGGACATTAACCACTGTATAATTAATAGCGTTGAAGGGGAGTTTGGTACAGAAGTTATCACATGGTGCCTGCTATTTTCTCATAATTGATTATGAAAGTGAGTAATGGAAGCGGGAGTTAACTAGTAATTCATATGTAATCAGCTAGAAAACTTTATGTTACATTCAGTTATAACTACCATGAGGATAGGTAATGTGTTAAGATAATAGTATTGTCGTGTGTTTTACATGAATATTAAGAATTTATTAATTAAAATAATAATATATTTTCAAAAGCATTACTTTTATTGCAAGATTTGCAGTTTTTATATAATCATTAAAATTTTGCTTCTCAGAAACTGTCAAATATTTAATTTTCAGGGAATGAATTCCAATTCCAATTTCAATATGAACAGTCAAACGTCATATCACGACAAAATAAGATTTAATTGTACAAGAAAAATATTTTTTTAATCATCAAAAAGGAATATTAACAATGTATCTCATGAAATGAGGCATACCTATTAATTTTTTATTAATTAAATTAAGCTAAAAATGAATGTCCATATAATTGATTAATAGCGTCAAGTTACGTACATCTTCATTGACTAATAGTAACTTATGCATTTACATTGGCCATTGACATATAGAAGGAGTTACAAGAAAATGAGCAAGTTTCAATTCAAATATAAAATTTTACAACAAAATATTCTAATTTATTTATTAGAAATATCTGGAAAACAAATCTTCGCTCGGCAATATTATTATTATTTTGTAAAATCGTGTTTTTTTTCGGAGAAAATGTTTAGATACGAATCACATACTGATTACATATAAATATTTTTTAATCTTGCCTACAAATCAGTCGCCCATTTAAATAAAAAAAATCCTGAATGCACTTAGTTAAAATGTTATTCGAAACAGTCTGATATATTACTGTATTCATTTTACAATTTATCTTTCATATTTTTGAACTTACACTCAGTTTTACATGGTGAAATCAGGTCCGATGTGACGCTACATGACATTATAAGCATGAGAGCAAATACAAAAAACGTTCTAATTTTATTAAAAAAAAAATGCTTTTTTTGAGTGTAAAATCGCGATTTTTTTGGTAAAGACACCTATATAGATAAACTTAAAAAAGCAAAACCTTATCTAAATATAAAATTTGATGGAGAATGTTAGAACCATTTCCGAGATACACGAAATAAATTAATTTGCATATATACAAGAATTGCTCGTTTAAAGTTATAAGATAATATTCAGCGATCCAAAGTTAGGGCACATTAGAATTGTCATACCAATCTAATTATTCCAAACTACTCAAATTAATAAGAACTTTATTCTAAACAAAGATCAAATCTAACTTAAAAATTATTGATTCGCATACACGATCTTACTTTGGACTAAATTAAAATAATACTATTCAATTATTTTAATTTCTGTATAATCAGCTTGATAATTAAAAAGCGTCTAAATCAACAAAAATTATATTTCAAAATCAAAAATTATTTCTACGCAAATCAATAAAAACTATAATCTAAACTAGGATCGAAAATCAGTTTAAAATCATTCCTTCACATACAACATCCTAATTTTGACTAAATAAAAATAATACCATTCAATTATTCTAGTTTAGACATAATCAGCGTGATTATTCAAAGCTCTTTAATCAACAAAAAGTATATTCAGAGCTAAGATCACAATCAAAAATTATTTCTGCGCATTTATTTAAGCCGAATTAGAATAATTATAGGGAAACAGCAACCTGATTATTCAAAGGCGCTTAAATCAAGAAAAAGTATATTCCACCCTTGAATCGTAAGCCATCCAAAAGCATTTTAGGTTTCATTGAAACTTCAAACGCAAACTAATTAAGTTTAGAATTCGGGATGACGGATGTTTACCCCAAAAGAGGAACACATGAACTTGCTTTAAGCGTTTTAAAGTTAGGACTTTAGTAAACGAAATATTTGGAAAACTTTCGAGCTTAGTGCACCTCTCGAGCGAGCTAATGAATATGCAGGCGCGCTCATTTAAAGAGGCCCCAGCGAAAAATAAAAGTCTTCGCGAGATCTTTGTGCTTTGCTAATTACTCTATTGTTTCGTCCACCTTTATGCTTTGCGTGAAGAAACAGTTAAAACTCTGGATGATACTTCTAGAATCTCCCAATTTCTTAGCTAGTTTCTCATGGCTGAAATACTGTGTTGCCCAAACTACAGATCAATTTTTCCCATTTATCCCAATTTAAAACGTTTATTTGATTCGTCTGCTTATTGGATTATTAGTTACCTTTGACGATCAGCTTGTTCATCTGGAGTATTGATTGTGTATTTATTTAGATCAGGGGTGGGCATTAAGTCGATCGCGATCGACCGGTGCAACACCAAGACATTTTGGCGTGCCCACCTTTACTAAAATCTAAGACGTGCATACTAAAAGAAACATATTTATGGAACATTGTATTCTTTAGACGAGCATACATAAACATATTTATGGAATATTAACGAAAAATTTCAAAATATTTCTGACGAGTTCTTTAAAAACAGAAGTACGTTAAATAAAAAGAAATATTATGATGAAATAATAAAACTTCTCTCCGAATTCAAAGGATATTTTCAAGAATTTAATAGACTTGAACCGATTCTTACATTCATGAGTCATCTATTTAGCAATATTGACGTGAAAGAAATAACTTATAAATATAAATTATATATGCTCTTTATTTCTTGAGGGAAACGAAGTTTTTCTCTTTCAAAGCGGTATACTTTTAAAAACACATAGTTCAGAACCTAACCTTTGGAATCTAATGGATAATGTAAAGCATCTTAATTTAACAAAAGTTGCATATCATTTAACATCATTCTTTGACTACCTGTGTAAATCAGCATTTTCAACGATGAGTATAATTAAGACAACATATCATTCCCACCTCACAGACAACCTCTTAAAAACCGGGGCAAGATTAGTAGTTAGTAATTACATACAGAGATAGTTTACATACCGTCCTTCAATCTTGAATAAGTCTTCTACTAACTGTATCTACAAGAACTAAATTTAGATCAAAATGATTTATTTTCTAATGTATTTTGAATTGTTTGATATTAAATGAATTATTTGATATTATTATGTTTGCGACTATCTTTATTATGTTTGTAGCTATGTACGTAAGAATTAAGTATTACCTATTATGTACTCCGTATTTAGTATTAAGTTATAGCAAACATTTTAGAATCAATTTTATCAACAATTTTAAATCGCCACACCTATACCAATGGGTGAGCCGCAATTCCTGGAAGGAATTAGAAGCCCGTATCCTTTTAAAGTCTGCCCACCCCTGATTTAGATTCTTAGTTAGTTTTTTTATGGTTGAAATACTGTGGTGCCCAAATTGTATAATTTTGTTTCCATTTATCTCAATTGAAAATATTTGTTTGGTACACCCGCTTATTGAAATGTTAGGCACCATTGACGATTAGCTTGTATCGGGACTATTAGTTGCGTATTAATTTCGATTCAATATCATAGGAGAAACCTGATATCCATGGTTTCTTCAACAAAGTCTTTTCAAACTACAGTACACTCCCGAGTATCCTCCTGGCTTCCGTACTAACCGGGTTTTCTCTATCATAATTAATTGGACAAGACAAGACACTGCATTGGCAACATTGCCAAGGCATTGGAAGTGGAGTCTGCTGTGATCCTCCTACGTGTCATGTGCAAAGTACAAATTGTGACAGGAAAAGAGAAGCGTTCTGCTCTTTTGTTCATTGTTCCGTCAGTGGGTAAAGGACCTCAAACTTTGCCACTGTTCCTGATTATAGCTACACAGTACATACGGGATTCGTAAATTGTTCTGGTGGTATGCTTTATGTTTTTTTTAAAAAATATACCACATTAAAGTGTACATAATTCATGTTAAAATGTGAACAGTTTATATGCCTTGACTTACTTTTACTCTAATATATATTCTAACTCTCTTAACTACTTTTACTCTAATATATATTCTAACTCTCTTAACTACTTTTACTCTAATAATCTCTCTCTCTCTTCTTTTACTTTGCAGTAAAATATAAAAACATATATAAACTACCAATACAGAGCCTTCTATTTTTAACTCGATACGTTACTGGCAACTGCTTCTATGATTCACATTGTACGTGGCTTGAGATGAATTGAGGGCTTAGTACTCAATAAGAATTGAGAAAATACATACAAAAACTTTTTCTTCTGATATTGGTGGGCAAAGAAATGAGTTCATAGAACTCCGGCTTATCCGGCTTTTTTGTTTTCCGGCCAGTCCTTCCACCACATTAGGCCGGATACTCGTGAGTGTACTGTATAAAGAATGATATTTAAGTCCTGTTATTTTAGTAGCCTGACATATCTTCTATTTACTGTGCACATGAATTTTCTTAACGTAATAAAATCAAATAACGTACGTTTGCATTTAAATGTAAGCTGCCCACGTCATTTAACATTTAAACGTGTGTTATTTTATGCGGTAAATTCAGTTTCGTATTTCTAATAAAAAATAGTAACCATTAGTATTCACTTATCGGATAAATTTAGTCATATACTTAAATCTATAAAAATTATCAAATTATAACAATAAATCTTCTTACAATTTCATCAACAATATAAGTAATGCAGTTAAATTTTCTTAGCAAAACTGAGAAAAATTGTTATAAATCGGATATGCCAATGTTATTAAAATATTTTCAAAATTAGGAGAAAATTGCAGAATAGATAGATTATTATCATTGACAAATAAATGTTTGCTCTTAAATTTGGTGCAAAAAGAAATTCCTGCTATAAAGTTTACGACAGTCACCAACAAACAATAAAAAAATTTTTGCTTAATTTTTAATTAATTAAAATTTTGAAAAAAATTGCTTCAAGGCCACCATTTTTAACTTCAAATATGTTTTGGAACATATTTTCAAATTTTAGGTCTAGTGGGCTTGCTTGTAGAGCAATAACATATACAAAATAATACAGTATGTGCCAAAATATACAGTACTGAAACTCGCGCATCTCGAACACGAGGTTATATTTGTCGACGAGGCATAGCTCCAGCTACACGTGCTCGCAGTAATGAAAAGGAAGTTGTGTTTGTGTAGTTGTTGTTGGAAATGGATCTCTCGACGGAGGAAAAAGTATTTATAGTTGAGCATTATTTCCGCTCATACGGAAGCGGTCGTAAAGGTGGACCGAGTTTGAAAAAGGTGGCAGAACAATTCCAAGAGAAGTTTAATAAAAACGGTTTAATAAGTGACAAAGCCATTTCTCCAGGATTTGAGAAGGTTCTGGGAATATTCAGATGAATAGACAGTGGTTTCAACAGGACGGGGCGGCCAGCCATACCAATCGAGCATCTCTAGCCATGTCGCAGGAAAACTTTCCAAGACGAATTATTTCACGTGGTACTGACTTCCCATAGAAGTCCCATTCCCAGATTTTACACCACTTGATACCTACCTGTGGGGAATGTTAAAAGAGTGTTCAACTGTGCCTGCATTACCTGGGGAAATCATCTATTTTGCAGGAGTCTGCAGCAATTATAGTTTCAGGACATGTTTGAGAATCTGCTTGAACAATATGAACACGGTCTACAGCAAGGCGGTGCACACTTTGAACAATTACATTACGCATACCGTGGTAATTCAACACGCACATGTATGTATGTATATAAATTTATTGTGTATGTTTATGTATGTATGTATATAAATTTATTGTGTATGTTTATGTATGTATGTATATAAATTTATTTTGAGGAAAAATAAACTCAGAGATGACAATAATGTAATTTTGTTCATTTTTTTATTTCAGTACTGTATATTATATTTTGGCGCATACTGTATTTTAGATAGCCATCATCAAAGAAATTAGTTTTTTAATAATTGAAAATTGTATTCAAAATTCGGAAAATATTCACTTCCAAAAAACCATTTTCCTCCTCCAATAACATTTGATCTAAATATTGTAGTTCTAGGCTCTCTGTTATTGCCTTTAGAGTAGCAGTTCACCCAGATTCTTCACTCGTCTTTATTACGGCAGCCTGTAGCGACAAGTTGTGTTCTTTAAGATTTTTAGTTATCCTCAATTTCAATGGAATCTTTTACATGTAACTTAATTTTAACAGCTTCCTCCGCCAAGTATTTTTAAACAAATTTTAAAGGTTATGAAATTGCTAGTATTTTTGAAATCATACAGTAGGCTTTGCACTTTCTTCATTTTCTGTCAACTAAAATTTGAAATTTCATTTTGAACGAGAAATAAGTGAATTTTAAATAATCAGATACATGCTTGCTGAATTGAAGCATGTTCTTAAAAACATATAATAACTAAAGAATAAACATTAATTATTGAGGAAACTATTTTTTTTTATGATTTACGTAAATTATCAGCCTTATCGATAATTAAGGCGATAATTAAAAACCTTCTTGATTTACATATATAAAATTCAGAATGTGATTTTGTGAGAAAAATTACAGTTTTGTGTAAAAATTTGGTTTCTATTGGTGAGAAAAAAGGTTGTCCAAAAGTCATATTCGGAATTCTGGCGCTTGTGTATTAATCGCAGCCAGTAGTTAATCGCCAAATAACGCAAGCTAATAGTACCTTTCGAAACTCTTGTCCATCAATGGTATTTGATTAATAATATAAAAAAGAAATTTATTAGAATTGCATGCGGGAATGTTTCAGGGAGACATCCTAGTTGTAGCTGGTTTCGAGTTGCATTGTTTACAGATATACGAATAGATAAAAAGATAAAAAAAATATAAATCGAATAATACTTTTTTCATACTAAGAGAGTTCTAAAATATAGATATTTCCCAAGCATGAATACATACAGGAAAATATAAAAATCCCCAAAAAAGATGTTTGTTACAATAATTCCTGTTTTATATATCGTATGCGAGAAATAAATATAAATTTACATATAAAAATAAATGCATAGGCATGAAAATTTTCCTAACCTTTTCGGAACACATTAAAAACAGCGACCTATTTTCCTATAAATCCCTGCCGTTATAAACTAAATACTCCTCACTCCATTCGACGAAACTTTCTTCTCATGAATTGACAAATGAGGTGGAAAATTTATTGCCAACCAGATGCACACTACAGAATGAAAGAGAGAGAAAAAAAGTTAAAACGAGTCAGTATTTAAATTAAAAGGTTAGCCTAAGGGAAACTTTCCGCTACGAATCAATACCGAAGTCATCAATTTTCCCCAAATACGTACCTTAAAGTTGTCTAGCCGAAAAGCTTTTGCCTTTAAAGATAGGTTTTCATGTTTCCACTCTCTAGGAATTATCTTTATTCCTTCTCCATTAAAGAAACACAATCAATCAAACCCAGCATGCATTGCGGCAGCGAAGAGATTTTAAACCTCGCGGAATCGGTAGGCGGTTTTCCGTTAAATTCGAAAACGTTCACTAAAGCTGTAATTTATATCTCTAATTAGTAGGGAGGGGCTTTTAATTATCAGTGGGAGAAAAGTGACGCTATTTATTATACCAGAAACTTAATTCTCTCCTCTGGTTTATATCGTGGAACAGAAGTAATACAAGAAGGCTTTTCGACTTAAACTGTAATTAAATCTAGAATGAATGTTTTAAATAGTTATAATAAGACTAATGGATAACATGGAATATTTTATTCAGAATGGCTGTTTATTAGAGGTTAAATAATCTATGCGAGCGTGTTAAAAGTAGTTCCTTATTCATTCGCTAGCTTCACTATATTTTCATTTACATGTTGTGGCATGACCTTACATTTCATTTCTGTATTTTAGCTGTATATAAGCATTCAACCCGACATAGGAAAGATGCCACAAATTATTGGACATATAAAAGATAATTAAGAATACTTGGTCTTTTTTTATGATATTGTTATTAACATGTCTCCTAAAGTTTCATTTCACAACATTGATAGCTCACAGAATCCTAAAGATGGCGCAGTGTATGACCTGATGATGATGATTTAACGAGATAATTTCACTTCATAATCATATCTTACTGCATTTCTTGTGGGATTATGGAAAAATTGTATGTATCAGATACCTTGCAGTCATCTGCAAGTTTAAAGCACCCTATGACAGTTGCTAGTCAGTCTGTAACTTTTCAAGTGTTTTAAATACGTAAATGGCTTGAAATTGCGAATTGCTTGGACATATTATATGCCATCTATTGGAGTTGAAAAAGAACCATGTTGTGAAATAAAACTTTATGAGCCATATTAGAGCTATGTAGCATTGAAGAAACATTATTATTAATATTTACATTTTTCTGTAATTTTGAAATGCGTCCAAGAATTCTTGGATACCTGGCATACTGTATTCAGGTAGCGAGGAACTCACTGAACAGGTTCATCTATTCAATCTTGGGTATATATTTATTTAAACAAATTAATATGCTTATTATTTATAGGTATGAGTTTATCATATTCAGAGATATGTACTCCAAATCTAAAGGTTGAGAGCTACTGAATATTAGTGTGTTCAGAATTTCTGGTATAATCAAACTGTAATCTCGATGTCTAATCAATCAATCTTTCTGTACTATTATATTACATTATCCATCATATACAGTCATTTGACCTCCAAGTTTCTGTACATCAGGACCTAACCTGAAAATGTTTTGGAAAGCAGTCAACCGTCCTGTCGACTGAATGGATATGGCACAATGTCCTATGTTTTAATTTAAATATATATTATATGGTGGTATTTTCCGTGACATTAAAAGATGCTTTATTTACAATTCTATGGTGTTGTCTTGCATTTCCATCCAATGGTAATACCATATATGTTTCATTTTTATAATATTATTGAGGAATAACAATTGCAGTGTTATTCCAAAAGTATAAGAAAAACTTTTACAGATAACAAGGACCAATGAAACAGGTATATTTTCCGTAGAAATGTATCAGCGGAGGTGATACGTTGAGGTCCAAACATAAGGGATAGATATAAAATAAAACTCTTATCTTATAACATCGTTTACATGTTTCTGAATAGTAATTCTCACTAAAACTACTCAAAATGTGATCCATCAACAGAAATAAATGCGTGGAAGTGTTGATGGAATTCTTAATGTACATTTTTAGATGAATTTTCGGAAAATAGCACATTAGATCATAAAGACAAGAAATGGACATCAAATGAAATATAAATTATTATTTATTAATATAATTTTCCGAGTGCTTCTTCACAGCAATGCATGTAAAAATTACTCAACATTGCTTCCATCAAACAGTAATGCAAAATGACGATGAACTGAAGTAGATTTTTCCGACGTGACGCTTTGAGATACAAACATAAGGAACAGTTATAAAACGAAACCTGAATTGTTACCTTATAGAATCGTTTAAAAAAGTTTCTTCAAGTTATACATAGAATTAAAAAAAAATGGTCGATTAATATCAACACATACTTGGAATGTTGGTACGCATTTTAAAACGAATTCCATAAATGATCCATAATTCAAATAACCGTTGAGGTTTCACATTTGTGAGAAAGGGCGCTTTCACATAGGTAGCTCGCCGTTGACGTGGCTGGTGACGAAATCCACATCAATCGTTTTCTTATAGGGTAGAGGCTTTTTAGCAAACCGGAACAGGTATATATAATGGTAAATGTTAGGTTGGTTTATGTTATAGGTAACTTATTCACTGAAATAACGGCGAATTGGTAGAATATTCTACTTTTTTTAAATTTAAAATGACACAAGATCAGACAAACCTCAAAATTATGAATATACGAGCTAAGTTCGCAAAATATTTTTACCCATAATCCTTTAGAACAACAAAAAGAAAAAGAAGTCTGAAATTTCAGTTTTTTTTCATCAAGTGGGAATATATATTTAATAATAAATCTAATAAATGCCCAAACATTTTATTGTTAAATATTTATTAAGAGCACCGTTTTCTTTATGTGAGGTTTCCTTCCTCGAAAGCTACAATTCATTAAATTAAGTAATAGGAAAATTGCTGTTTTTTATATATTTGTTGAGAATTCAAACATTTAATTGTCCTTTAATCTACATACAATAATAAAACAATTATAATTGGTATAAATTTAAAAATACTGTTTGTTCAGTCTCAAGTTTCGAATTCAAAATATAGAATTTGTATAGTAATTATTGCTTGTTTCCATCTTTAAACTTTCTTATATACTTACTATAAACTAAATGCTTATGTAGCTTACTCGCAATGCTAAATGCTTATTCACAATCCGTTAAAGAGTGCACAACTTGTTTATTTCATTTCATAAAATGCATGCTCCTATTTATTCAGCTCTTGAATAAATTATTTCAAGTGTATTAAATTTATTATACTTTAAACATTCTATTTAGTGAAAATTATTTCAAATTCAAATAAGTTTTGGTAAATATTATCTTAAAATCTGTGAAGAACTTTTAATGTGTTCAATACAAATGTATAGTTTATCAACTCTTTGAATTTTATTAGTTTCTAGCTATTATTGTATGATAATAAATTTTTATATATGATATTTGAACAGTTATATAACCATACCTATAATAGGCAATTAGTATTAAGATAAATAATACTTAGGTATTAAGTGTTGTCAGGCGTTGTGTTAAAGGATAATCTTTTATAAGTATACTTTTTTAATATTAAATGCAAATATTTAATAACATTTCATCATGCACTGCTTAACAATGACTAAGTGTTATTAGTCCTCATATAAACAGCTGCAAATTTTATCGAATTTCATATAACAATGCAATTTTACACTTTTAGCTATTGCATATAAGAATTTTCAAAAATTACAACTTTAATATTGTCAATAAAGTTAAACTAATGTCTGTAAAAAGGAAAGAAAAAGTCTTTGAAGCAGTTTAATGTTTTGATTTCATGAAAACAATCAATGAATATCAACTGTTGGGTGTTTTTTATCTTCAAACAGTCGATTTTATTTTAATTACATTATCAATATTAAAAATTGTCAAAAAGTGGATCCATTTCTATGTTCTTTTATCCAGATTCCATTTCTTCTTCAAGCATCTATCCACTAATTAAAACTATTTTCAGTTCTATGGATAGTTTAAAATGTTTTTAAAATGTTTGATCTAATTATTTTTTTAAATGCACTGAATTTTTAATATTTATTCATTGCTTTAAAATGTAGTTTTTGTGGGATGAATTAAATTTTTATTCCATTGCACCTGGCCCAAATTTCATTAATAGTATCCGTTACTAAAATTTTACCGTGCATTCTTTGATCTCTATCTATATATTACTATTTAATATATTATTTAAATTCTTATTCTTTAATGTGTACTTTTTCTGCCTTGTGGTCTTTCTTACATCATCACATCAATTATTTATGATCTTTTTTTTACATCATCACATTAATTATTTATAATCTTTTTTACAGCATCACATCAATTATTTATGATCTTTTTTTACATCATCACATATATATTATTTATGATCTTTTTTACTTCATCACATAAATTATTTATGATCTCTTTTATATCATTACATCAATTATTTATGATCTTTTTTTTATGTCATCACATAATTTATTTATGATCTTTTTTACCTCATCACATAAATTATTTTATCTCTTTTACATCATCACATCAATTATTTATTATCTTTTTTTACATCATCACATCAATTATTTATTATCTTTTTTTACATCATCACATCAATTATTTATGATCTTTTTTACATCATTACATCAATTATTTATGATCTTTTTTACATCATTACATCAATTACTTATGGTCTCTTTTACACCATCATATCAATTATTTATGATCTTTTTTACATCATTACATCAATTATTTATGGTCTCTTTTACACCATCATATCAATTATTTATGATCTTTTTTACATCATTACATCAATTATTTATGATTTTTTTACATCATCACATCAATTATTTATGGTCTCTTTTACACCATCATATCAATTATTCATGATCTTTTTTACATCAATGCATCTCTATTTTTTTTATATAAAGCATCATAAAAACAGATTATCATGGATTTTTATTAACTGTTTGAAAATCATAAGTGTTTAAGATCAGATGAATACATTTAATGTTGAAGTTGTCTGTGACTATGCATATTCTCAATTCCATGCTAGAAAATGCCTTTAATTGTATACGTCAATCAATATTTTTGCAAATTTTCTTTTTTTAGAAAGGATAAATTGTTGTTACTTATGGCACTTTCTATAGACAGGCCCGCTGACGACTGGCAAGTCAGTGATTTAAGCCGAGTTTGTGCAGTAGCTTCTGAGGGTAAAGGCCCTTGAGTACCTTAGGGCAGAAATCTGATTTCCAGCTCACATGAAGATGACACTCATACACCCGCTTCCACAAACCATTTTTATTGGGGGCCTCTTTCACACACCTCACAGATAGAACAAAGGGTAAAAAACAACCATGCTCGAACCCGGAGCGCCCAGATCACGGGAAAGACGCGCTACCCCTATGGCAGAACGCCGGCAGGAAATGTAGTTTAAAATGTTTTTATTAATAATATGCGTATTGTACATTTTAACTTAAAATTATTATGCACGGAGATCGCATGGTATATTCTTTTAAAATATCAGCTGATAATTAGGCATAAAATAATAATCATTATTGGAGTATCAGATCAAAATGCCGCCTTCGTTATCTGATTGATGATAAAAATTATGATGTCAATCCCACAATAGTTTTAGTGTTGTTTTCAAAATATGATGTTAATGCAGTTAAATTAAACTAGACTTAATATCAATTCTTATCATAAAATAAGTTATTTAAAATGCTTAAAAAATATTGTTTTTATAACATAAAAATCTTTTTTCTAATGATTTCTCGATGAAAATTGTCAAAAGTAATTGACTGCCCAATCCTATTTCTTAGCAGAAATTATAAATAATAAATATTAAATTCCACTCTTAATCGTTATTTTCTGCAATTCCAAGAAATGTATTACTTAGCAACTATTCTTGAAAATAGCGGGGGTAGGGAATGAAAAACTACACTTAGAAAAGTTTTGGTTTCACTTTTTTGAACACCGGTTCAACTAAAATAAATAAATATTATGAATTTTACTGAAAAAAGCATGCATCGTATTCTTGTAAAGTAACTTAAATATGACCCACGTTTCTCAGCTCTTTAAGGCTTCACGACTGTACATTGTTCCAGATTCTTTACTGACCTTGTACGCAGAATATTTTTTGAATTTAGAAATTCTTCTATAAAAGAAAGCATAAATTTTTAATATTTTAAGTATCTTCATCTGTAATACCAAAAAAAAGGGAAAGAAAATTGCTAATTTAAATTATGAAAATTAAAAAAGATATGAAAACGCATTCATATAATTGCAAATTTAAGAGAGAAATTATGAGCAAAAATGAATTCAGAATAACAAATTGATTAGAATTCAAAATTAGTTTCCGTTTACAAGATTTATTCTCATTTCCCACCCAGTAAAGATAATAAATAATTGAATAACTTGGCTTGCAAATCCAATATACGACTTAATAGGAGAATTTCTTTAAGGTACAGAAGAAGAACATATGCAATACAATTCACCCTTTTACAGCAGAATACCAATTATATTCATTTTAATCGGAGAATCCCTTCAGAGCACTAAAGAAAAATGTTTTTTTCAGCGTTCGTTTTAACCAAAAATTTCCCTTACCATTTAAAATATAGTGCCTGAAATAATAAAAGGCAAGGGTGGAAAGGCATGAAAAAACAATTAACGTGAGAGACTTACGATTTTAGTCAATAAATGGAGAAATACACGCTATAAAAATGGAAAACGTTATTCAAAATAAATATTATTAATACGATAAAACTTAAAAATGAGTTTATTTTATTATTATTAATAGTATGAGGCTCAAAACAAAATCGTCAAAGCCAATCGATGATACTGCCGCTTTGAAAAAAAGAGGCAGTCGACTCTCCATGGCCGAATGGTCACAGCACTGATCTCATGATCAAGAGATTGTAAGTTCGAATCCCGCTAGAGACAATGCGATTCACAGTTTGTGTAAATATTTAATTCCTTGATTTTATCTTTTCCTTTATTTCATGTCCCAGAAGATTCTGGACATTTCTTTAGTTTACAAGACAATAGTTCTGGACTTTTCTTACTGTCTCCAGAAAAGTATTCTGGAACTTTCCCTACTAGTATAAAAGCAGAAGATTTGTCAGTCACTTTGTTCTCAGTTCAGAGTGAGTTAATAAATTGGTTTAGCTCTACTTTTTGTGTGTGTCATTGAGTTCCACACTTAAGAACTTACGTGACAATATAAATATTTTAAGTAAATTGGAATTTATATCACTTTTATAATATATTTGTAATTTTTAGGCTATGTTTAAACATTTTTTTTTTTTTTTTTGCCTTGTGATTAATTGTGGCTTAGTATCATCCTGCGAGTATTTTGTAAAAGAAATCCGATCCGAAAATGAAACTTCATTCCATCCAAAACAGGAAGACCCTATAGAAAGAACATGGCGGATCAGACTCCAGAAGAACTTATAGAAATTCACAAAATATGTATAAGCGCTGAATCATTATTAACAGTTGTTCAGCACAACAGTACTCAAGGTAATATCAGTGAAAAAAAATTGCGTAATCACCATTCCAAAGAAAGAATTGACTAGACTGATACGTTCAGCCCTCGCATTTATATTGGTTCTCCAACAGAAAATGCAATTTTCTAGAAGAACCTTCAAATCTCCGATCCTATTCCAGATAATCTAAATTTGTCATTTCTTTGCCAAATGGTTGCCAAGTTTGTTGGGGGGGGGCTCAAACGTTTATAATTAAATATATCTGTAGGTTTCTCTCATTTACTATAAGTTTAACTGAGCATGGATACAGTCCTTCAAATACACAATAATATGGTCATAATATCATTCCTAGTACAACAAATTTTTGTGATTTTTATCGTCATTTTCATATTTTTCTTAAATTTTTTTTTATGATACTAAGAGCAATGTGCTTTTAAATAATTAATTTTTATTAATTTCAGCTTTTTTCAGTCTTAAATATGTTTTAGAATTCAATTTGGCAAATATTATGAGATCGCATAAGCAATGCTTTCACAAACTCACTACTAGAGGGCGCTCTTAATTTGGAATAAAAATTTAATATAAATTATTCCAATAACTGATCACTAATTTGTTAAAATATTTAAAAAAAATGGTTTTCCTTTTGAAAAAAAAAAAAAAAACCTCAAATGTCAAGATTGTGTTAAACCAGGTATTGGATGAAATTTCAATAAAAAAGAAAGAAAGAAATATGTTTACAAAATAAAAAAGACTAATGGCACAGAAATAATTTGATATATTCCTTTTATTTAGGTATACGAAATGCGGAAGAATAACGCCATTATGGAATACAGATACAGTTGATTTAAACAAATGCAGCAGCAGCTCAATTCATACCACATCATATCATGGACTGGTATGAATTAAGACAAAATTGGGTAAAAAAAGCCACATCAATCAAACTGTGTTTTAGAAAAAGAAAATAGAAATAAATGTGTGAAGGTTTTATGGAGTCTTAACAGTTTTTTAAAAACAAAATGCAGACTTTTAAAGTATTTTCTAAGTAGACATATATAGTCATTTGTCTTCATAAGTTCTTTTTTTTTAATTTTCGAAAAAAAATTATTAATGGCTTTTTAATAGTTTTAGAGATCGGAGACGAGGTATTTTTTTAATCCTAAAATAAAATAAAATAGAAAACTAATACAAAGAAGTTTTCAAAATGTTTTCAAAAAAATGAGATCTTTTTTTTCCCTTGGAAAAATGTGATATGGAGGGGATAAAACAATTTGATGAGCGTGAGTTTTCTAGTATCTATTCAAACGCAATATTCTTAAATTAATTTTTTTAGTAGCTTATTCCTGATGATGGAAATTCAAGCATACTTTCAGACGTGCTCACGATCTGAATATTCTTCTGAAAAGTTATTTTAAATTTCAAAGTTTATCAATAAAAATGTTGCCAATATTATATCGAAATATTATATTTCAAAAATAACAAAAACATTTTTATTATGTAAAACCTCCATATATTTTCTCAACAACAATATATAATACGTTGCCACAAAACGCCATATAACATTAACCAAGTTGCTGTCCGTTTTATTGTGCATTTTTTGACATTCGATATTTTAGCAATAATTACAGTACATGGAATTTACACTAAGCAAGAAATCGACAGTGTAGGCAAAAATACAAATTTAGTTAAAAATGAATATCACCAATGTATGCGGCAAAGCAAGCATAATACAAGTAAAAGATTAATACATAAAAATACATAGTTAAGAATCTGAATGAAACGGCATTACATTTCTCAATATAATTTGTTTATTTTTCTCTATAGTAATAATAAACAGTTTATGGGGTAACTGTTGAATTCAAATACGGAACGAAATTTCACAGATACTGGTGAAAGCATGGTACTCAAAAATATATAATTTATCGTTTCAATATTTTTCTTCGAAATTTAGATTAAATTGTTACAAACTTACATTAAAGTATGAAAAACATTTTTTAAAATTCAATAAAAATTGTAGTTGATTTTTAGTACTTTTTTGTAGTTTCTTATCGTTTTATTAAAATTAAATGTTATATTTTATATGTCTGCTGCGTATAAAATCGTCAAGAGTGACCTTCTTCTTAAAATAAAATAACATATAATACTAAATTATTATCTTCTATGTTATATTTTTATTTATCTGACTCTGAGATTCGAAAGGACCGAAATATTGATTTAAATCCTTTGTCTATACTTCTAATAAAAGACGGAAAATTCATATCGATAATCTATAATCGTAAATTCCAGAGGAAATCGATAGATTTAATTATGTTTTAGATAGTGAAATATTCTGTTATTTTTCGTAAAATTAAAAATTCTGCGAAAAAATATATTTTTCTCCAAATTTACAAAACTTCTGAAAATTATTTTCTTTTTAAACCACGATGGTGTTATATTTGTTTGATCACTTTACTGAGTGGTCGATGAAGTTATTCTTTTATATTACCGCAAATATGCCAACAAAATTAATTTTGTTAAAGCTTCATATGAGTAATTCTGTGTAAATCGTTTTAAAATTTCGTTTACCTTTAATCCATTGATACTATACAACTCCAAAATTGAACCCAGACCTTTTACGACCAGAAAAAAAGCTGTATATTCCATACAGAATTATTCGAAATACACAAAGCTATAATCTTGGCAGTAATAATAAACAAAGATCCTCACCGTTCGAAACGAAAGCTAATATAGTCTCACTGCCATCAAATCTCTTAAAGCTCAATAGCTGAAACAATCCAAACTTTACACTCCCACCGCACAAATATAATTGCAAACTGTATTAAAATCCAGTATGAACATTTCATAAACAAAAAAGAAAAATATGGAAAGAATCAGTTAGCAGAATGAACAAAGGTGAAGGATCAACAAAGGCAAAGGAGTTTTTTTGGAAAAAATCTAAATGGAGAAGTACACGAAATCATGGCAGGAAATAGAAAGAAGGTGCTATAGATCTCCATACTTTTGACATCTTACCTAAGGCGGCAATAACTATTATACAAGAACGAAAACCGTTCTGGATTTTAAAAATCAACGAATAGTCAAAGCTTTACTTTTCGAACATACAAACAACTCTAAACTGAGTTAAAGTTTAGCATGATCATTTCGAAAGCGGAAAAAACACTGAGTTAGAAAGCGAACATTGGGGAAGGTATTACAAGCGGTTTACAAGAAGACAAGAAGAACTTTGAGGAAAATTTTTGTGGAAATGCCTTTGAAATCCTGGCAGAGAAAGGGAAATAGGAGCAACAACAATATACGATATTGTGGTGAAAGCTTATAAGCCAGTTAACAGCTACACTACACGGGCAATTTCTTTTGTATTGTGGTCATGTTACTGGGCTGCAAACCACAAGGTCCAGGTTCTATCCTCGCTCATCATTATCCGTTACAATATCCTAACTAAGGTGCCAATATACAGGAAAGAAATTTTAATTAAGATTGGACATGACACATTTCCGACATTTTCCAAAGATTCAAAACGGCTAAATCAATCGATTGTGCATGTGGGGATGTAAGTCCCTCTATATACATCTCCACATGTACAATCAAATCAACAATTGTTTTAAATACACAATCTCCTGCTTTCGTGCTCTAGTTAACTATTTAAACATCCAATCAAAAAATGTTTAAATACCTTGATTTAACAATCTAGCTTGAAATTATGTAGCTCAATCAAACACAGTAAAGAAACCTAAACTTTTTCTGGTTAAGAAATGTTTTTTCGGATGTGATCAATTGGTTCATTCTCCAAACACCATAACTTCTTAAACTAACATTTTACAACACATTTCAAAGACATGCAGAAATTGTGTAAAAGCATTTATATGACTTTGATTTCTTAGAAATCAAAAGAAGTAATACCTGTATTAAAAACAAAAAAAGTTCACTCTCAACCAGAAAAAAAAATCCTTTGGATATTTAATCAAATATCACAGAAACAAAATGATAAGGGCAGAAAACATTGCTTCATTAGCTTTAAAAGTACTTCTTTTTTTTGTAAAGTGAATCTGAAGGTGACTGAATTGCATTTTAAAGAAAATATATTATTTTTCAGTTCTGAATTGATCCTCTGGCAATTCTTTGAGACAGTCAATTACCTGATGGTGCTGAGGAGTATATGTACGAAGTATTCCTTCGGCAATTAGCGTAGATCATTAAGAAAAAAAATACATCCATTATATGTGTCTTTTTCTGAAAGTAAAATTATTCACCGGTAATTAAGGTGATAGAAATTGAAGATTATTTTTTTCAATATTATATTCTCTGATATAAATATTGAAGTATTATGTACGGTTCTTCAAGTTTCCTATACTTATTTTTTATTAACGTAATTTATTAAATATATAAAAAATAGCGAAACATTTCTATTGGCAATGATTAATAAATGATATCAAGATCTTAGAAGCCTTGCTTCAATTTTGCTTTTGAAACCGCACTGCTTCGAATTAAAACAATGAGGTTCAAAATGACAGGGGAAGAAAAAAAGTGCATAAAAAGCATCTGATGGGAAAAAAAAAGACCTAATAAAAAAATATGAAGACTCGCTAATATTATTCATTCAAAGGATAGTTTCTGCTTTCTGAAAAGACTTATTTATTAAATTATATAAGAAAAAGGCTAATATCTCTTTTCTTTATGTGTGTGTGTGTGATGATATCTCTAAATTTAAATTAAATAAAAAAAGAAATTAAAATGAAATCTACGATCGCAAATTTTAAGTTATCATGTGAGAATATTATTATTTTTAAGTCATTATTCGTCTTAATTAATTTAAGACATTAACCAGTTTAAACCAGTTTCAAACATTCACGAGACTTCTCTTTCTCTCTCTCTAATGATGATAATTTTCTTTAAACTCAATTTTTCTAGCTGGCAAGCAAAGTTTTGGAGCTCGACTGACTTTGAGATGAAATAACAGCTATAATGTCATAGTTCTACGTCAACCTTTTAAAAACGCATCTGCTGTCAAAGAAGCATACATAATAATAATGCAATACTGGTAAAGGCAGGTAAAAATATATGCGAATAAAAGATGATGATGAAAATGCCATTTATGCTTCTTTTACGCGATTTCGAGCTTCAAAAACCCCTAACCAAAAGAACATCATGTTCTCACATGATAATAATTAATTTCCTAAGTTTTTATCTTAATTTAGGTCATATTAACTTCATTCTAAAATGTTCTATTATTTCCTGATCCATTTCCACCTTTTTTATTTAATTAATGCAACAGAAGCTTTGTAAAACTTCTGAAATCGACAAGTTCCTGCACTCCGATGAAGGGGTCAAATTTGTCGATCTAAATAAATTCTTTTAAAAGATTCCTATAATCCTCTTACCTAAATCGACGCTTGTAAAGTAATCCTTATCAAAATCTCACAGTATATAATCATGGCGATAAATATTTCGTTCTCTTTTTCTCTTTTCACTCTTTTGTTGTGATATAGACATACCTTGTCTCTTCTTGCTTGCATATAGATTATGCCTGGTGGGATGGAATAAAAGCGAAATTTAAAATTTCAAAGTGTCTTCTCTCTCTTTGGCCACGAAACTGCTAAAAAATGTGTTTACATTTTTACATTACAAATGTGTTTTGTGTGTATATATATATATATATATAATTAATTTTTATATATATTTATACATATATATAATTTGAGAAAATGTGACATATTGAATATATAGTTGTATAATATATCGAATAACAAATATTAACCTTATATATTTTGTATTATTTTCATTTCAGAAGAAATTTACTTAATATAGACAGCTTTTTAAAGATACGCAGAAAAAAATGAATGAAAGGAAACATTAGAAATATCCTTTGTATGATTATTTGAAGATCTCCCAATTTAATAAATGATTTGCATTGTTTCCAAATATTCAAAAAATCAAAGCATATTCAAACAAATAAATGTTTAAAGACAATGAGACAATGTAAGCAATACATCCGATACTTCCTAATTCATTAAAAAGTTACCAGAAAAATAAAAGAATATAAATTAATTCTTGTTTTTGAATGCTTTCTAGAAAACTACCCGTTTTCTTAACCTTCTGACTATACCTAAGCAGAGCATCTTAAATTCTTACAACTGAGATAATACTCCAAGCAATTTAGAATTCCATCGACTTGTTTATTCTATCAACATAACAGCGTATCTTACAAACATTGCCAGATTCCAGAAGGTTTACAATTGATCATCAGCTATTATACAAAAAAATAAACGAAATATTAATAAAATATGTTTATCAAAAGAAAATCGTTTGATTTCACTTTTTTGTAATATTTTAACAAAATAAAAATAGTAGCAGTTATAAAATGTCTGAAAAGGAATCGTCTGCTGAATGTCTATTAACAGATTTAGATTATGATATTTACCGAACACTTGTATTCTAACGATTTAGAAAGTTGCTAATGGACGACAAATAAAGTAGACAAATTGTATATACAACATATCTTTACAATAATTTGCAACCAAAGAATTATATCAAAATTTTAAAATTTTAAAAATTTATTATTTCCTCTTAATTGTTAACATTTTAAGAAATCCAGATAGAATTTTTTTTATTTTTTTCAAATAGTAGCTTCTCAATTTTCTTACTTTATTATGTCGATAAAAGTTTTAATTTTAAATTTTCTTCGAAGCCCTCATTCCTCTAGTTAATCATTTAAATGTTTAGTAGTTAAATTTGGCATCGGTGGAAAAACTCCGTTTTCCCAGAGGTGTCTTTAACGAAAGTGATCTCATCAATTCTTTAAAAGTAGTAATCGAAAGGATCAATGGCAACTCATTCACCAACTTATTCCATACTTTTGGAGAGAGATAAGAATATACATGTTATAAATGCATTGCAAATAAAGTTTTTTATTGTATCCTGAAGGAATAGTATCTTATTTAAACATTTTCCCCTTCGTTTTTGAAGTTTGGCTAATGCAAAATTGAGCAAAAGTTTAAAAAATTAAAAATTATTTGTGCACTTATAGAGAAGTTATTTTACAAAATGCAATAAGATTATTTGTTTTTTATTTATCATCCGATTAACATGATGAAACTTATAAAAATATTAGAAAAATTAAAGAAAAAGGTGCTTAAAAATGTTAGTCCATTACCGAGTTACAGGGACTGTTTTCATAACTGGAAAATGTAAACAAATTTCCCATTTTGAATTAACAATTTGTTTAAATAGAATTTAAGTAAAAATATTCTAGTTGAGATTGTAAAATCCCAATGTGCTTACATTGTATGATTCTAATTATGACATTTTATACAAAGTATAATTTCTTCTGCTTTTGCTTCCTAACATAAGAACTGAAAACAAGCAGGTATAGTTTGTGCTCTATATAAACAATTAATTATTTACTTTTGTTTGGTGTGATACATTTCCAATTTGTGAGGATTATATTGATCATAATTACCTAATCGGGTCGCCCTTTGTTCCAAGATTATAGACTCATTGATTTTGATATTCCAATTTAGGCAACTATTTATCATTAAATCTAAGCATTTTCTGGACAACAAACAATAATGCTATTTTCAGAATCTTATCTACGTCTAATCTTAAACTGTCACAGTAAATTGTTGCAAAATGTAATCAAATTAGTTAGTACACAATTACATGTTTAGCTATTTTAAAATCTTTATAGTATTTAAAGTAATTTTTATAACCTTATAGCTTTATAATAGTTTTTACCAAGCTTGGATTTAAGCATTACTTTGGAAGCTTATAATGTGAAAAACAATAAAAAAACTAAATAAGTTAAATGAAAGAAAGAACGAAGAGTAAATGCTGCTGCTTTTTCTTTTTATTGTTTTTATATCCTGTTTTGATTTATATCAGACTATTTTCGTTTTCTATTTAATTTCGGACTGCTTATAAATCGTTAATTTTTAATGTTTTAAATACACGTGTGTACAACAAACGATTTTTTTTTATTTTTATAAATACTGCAATATCGAAGGTTTTATAATTAAAAATATATAGCTAAGATTGTCGGTTATAAAAATAAATTCCAAATAAATACCAATATGTTAAGTTCGTGTAATATAGAAGGAAATTAAGTGGCAAACATTTAAGATAAATATCTATATTATTTTTTGAAAAATTCGACTTTGTTGAAACAAACAATATGTCGGTCGAAAACTGCTTATAAGTACCTTTTGAATCCGGCAGAATCAGAAGACAGCAAAAAATCCTATTTTAAAATAGTTATTGTTCTATAGCAAATGGTGATGTTATTGTCTAATTTTCAAAAGAAAAAAATATGGAGAAAGTTGAAACAGAAATGAACATTTTGTCTCAATACTTAAGCCTGAATTCGTTTTTCCATTATCGTTATGTTTCTGAATACTACTTTTCTAATCTTTTCGAGAATCGATTGCCACAAAATTAGACTTATTTTCTTTATTAAATTTCAATATCTTTCTTTCTTCCATTTTTTAATTGATAATAACAACATCATACGCTATTTCCTCGGATTCTGACTGATAAACAACAAAAGTGGGCTCGCCGAAGCTTTATCGCATACTCTGCAATAAAATTCCTATCTCCCTTTCTCTACATAAAATTGTGGTATTTTGGGTAAGACCGCGAATTCCTTACATGGCATTTGTGAACGATAGCTTTATATAGATTCAAATAAGAAATAAAGAAAGAAATATGAATACATAAAGAAGAGAAAGAAAGAAATAGGATCTAGAAGAATTTTTATTGAATCTCTCCCGATAATATGCATTTTGCACGTGTTTTTCCTGCCTACTGGCACCAAAAGAGTTTGAATTCCATCATAACATTAAAAATATAGTTACAGATTTCGGCATCAAATTAAATAATTGAAAAAAAAAAGAAAAAAAAATTACTGAAACGAAAATGGTATTATTAGAAAGGCAACTCTTTTTAGTTTTTATATAATTCAAAAATCGCGTTTCTGGGTAAAATATTTTGAAGAATAGGCAACAATTTCCATTGGCAAAACATAGCTTTTTTCTATCATCTAAATTTATTTTCGAGTTCTGTTAAACCTTCTATTTGATACCAATTTATATCATCATGTTGACATGCAATCTGACTGAGGCGGCGAAGCTTCTCCGTAGTATTTCTAATAATATTTTGCTGTTTATTAATAAGCTGAGAGAAATTTGAATTAAATGCAGCAAAACATTCAACGCAGCTGTTGGAGTTGTTTATACGATGGTTTGCTTACATTTGACTACTGACATTTGGCAATAAGTAATAAGAAACTTTTCAATGATACCTATGTTATGGCGCTTATTGCATATGCGTTTTATTTATATAGATTAGAAATATCTTAACAATATTCGGTACTTTGCATTAACTAAAGTTCATAATACATGAAGGAAAAAATGATGCCAAATGATTATACAGACGATTATTTAAACTTTAATTAACTTGTCATGTATTAAAACATTAAAATTGTCTATCGCTGATTAGCAAATCTCGTTTATAATTGTTCTCGTTTATCTCCGTAACATATTCAAGAATAAATCTTCTTCCTCAACAGAAAATTCAATTTATTTTAATTAAATAGAAAGAAAATAATCAAAATCGTTGGAAAAATTATCATTATAAAGATTTTTTTAAAAAAAAATCCTTCTGAATAACAAAATAAAAAAAGAAACTAAGAATACTTTGATTTATTTAATAAGTATATAATTCTTTCATTCAATGAATAACATAGTCGAAGACTTTACATTATGGAAGTAAATTCAATAACCCTATTAAGCGTATTAACCCTAATAAAGTTAATTAAGTTTTTATTAAATTTTTGTTTTCATCTTAAGAAAGAACTGCATTTTTTAAACTAATGTTCTTCCATTTTGAAGACAATCACGAATTCATTCTGGGAGATTTTTTTTAATGTTCAAAATTATCGCAATTTTTTCCATTCTCTAATGGAAGCTCATTTAATACTGCTTTATTTTTCGCAAAGCCTTAAGCTCTCAAACGTCACTTCAAAAAGAACATTTCATTTTAAATATCTTTTACGTCGTAACGCAGAGAGAAAGAGCATTAAATTTCCCCAAGAGCGACATAGTAAAATGGAGTAAAAATTCTTGTAATTTTGAAATACAATCAAAGAAGCTCGCATTAATGTCGAAAATAACACTCTTTTCAATGTATAAAATTAATTTCGACTGAAGACTTACTTATTATTTTATTTTACTTGTTATATTACTTGTTACTTTATTTTACTTGTTTATCAAATCGTAGCGATGCTTAGAAATGATGCCTCTTTTTAATGGTAACTAAGATTTTCAAAAAGCTCTATTTTTTTTCAAGATTCTTCCCTTTTTAAATTTATATCACTTTTTTTGTGTCGAAACATGTATAAATTGATTTTATATCATAATTGTAAACAAAATTTAATTGATATTGATATAAACTCTTTATCTTAAATTTATTTGAGCGAAAATCAATGGAGCAATTAGATTAATTATAGAAGCATTTCCAATTATTTATATATATTGCCCGAAATCTGAATAAATGGATCTAGGTAGGTGACTACCTTGAAAATTTTATTACCTTGATTTTTTTTTTATTTTACATTCTTAAAATTTAAATAGGTTTTCTTCATAAAATTGTTTGAATTTTATTCCTATTTTTTTGAGAAGTTATGTTGCTTTCTATAATTGACCTTACATACGTTTTGACGCTATTTTTCATCTTTAGTGACTATTTACACGTTCTAATCTTTTACCGAGTTTTCTTTAAAAGAAAACCTCACAAAATAAAATCTAAGGCCTATTTTTTTGTTTCAAATTTGGTATAATAATTTCTCATTTTTCTGCAATTCCGGAATAAGTGAATAAATAATCTATTAACTTAGAAATATTTCATAGTTGTTTTAGTACTTCATAACATGAAAATCTCAATGTTTAAAGAATGGATAGAAATATAGCTTATTTTTAGTTCAAGAACTAGAAAATATGTTTTCTTCCTTTATGTTTTTCTTTTAATAAAAAAAAAAGGAAAACAAAATTTTCAAATTTTTAGAAGATCGTTTGCCATTTAACTGGTATATTTTGGTTTCATAGATATTTTTTCAAACTTTTTTTTACCTAAGTATTAAAAAAATATATGTAACTATCTTCGAAAGGTTTTTCAAAATTTTATCTCGGACGGAGTCACATACTTTGTAAACAGGTATGAAAATATTATTAAAAAATGCATAAAATTCGTTTCCAAAAGAAATTCTAGTTAGATTCGAAAACTGCCAGTTACAGTTTTAAGTTTTATCAGTTGTGGAAGTTTTGAATAGCATTTATTTTTTTATCGAAAATTTTTAATCAAATTCATTCAATTTTCTAGGAAATTACCAATAGGCAATTAGCGGAAAAAAATTCTCTGAAAATAAATAAATAAACAATCATTTCTTTTATGTCTTGAAAAGTAATTTCTATAGTACCTCAGGTGTTTTTGTATCCAAAACTGTGCTTCAATTTAAAAACATATCACAATGCGAAGAGATTGTTTTCCCTTTTAAAAATTGCTTTCTCACTAATTTTATATCAAAAATTTACATTGAATTTCTATGTTAGTTTCTAAATTTAAACAGAGTTAATCGAGAGGAGTTTAATTTTTGAAAAATAATAGGTACTATCGTAAAATTATTTCTTTATACAATGTGTATGGATAAAACTTTTTGCACTTAGACTAGCCATAAAAGAAAAAATTGAAAATTTATTTTAGTTTACTTGATTTGAATTAATTAATCATTTAATTCAAATGTGCACCCAGTGGAATAGGCGAAATTTCTGAAACAGTTTTTATAACAAATAAATTCATCTATATATTTCACAATTAAATGTTAAGAAATATCGAAATAAATATTAAATATTTATAGTTACCATATGACACTAAAAGCGCATAATATGACCGTATGTCACTTTTGGAATTACTTACGTATAATAGAAAAAAATGATTAGTTTTTTTAGCATTTATCATTCATTTAATATTTCGTTTTTCTGATGACTTAGTAGATTATTAAATGTATTACCACTGAAATTCGCAGGGTGTAATTTTCAATCACTCATCTGATAATTAAATAAGAAATGTTACCTGATACCGAGTCGAGCTTTAATATAATTGAATCTGAATATGCATTGCTAGTAAGACACTAATTTCAGTAATTTAATAAAGTGACTTCTCAAAATGGAACTCGAAGGTTCTTTTTTTTTCTCGAAGATATTACTTAAGACAGATTCTGGAGAACGAACTGCAAATATATCTTTTTCTTTTAAGTCTCATCTTCTTTTTAAATTCCTGTCAATAACACGGATCCCTAAGGGTGGCTAGAAAATTGGCATATTAAATGTCCTGTCAAAAGTATTTCATTTAGACTTCCGAAAGAAACTGCGTATACTGAGGATGCTTCCTTGTTCTTTGATCTTTCTAAAAACGGATCTAGCTAGTTTGTAAATTTGTAATTTTAATGGAATTTCCCTTAGATTATTTTACCTGATTTTTTTTTTACTTTCTGAAACGAGCTCGAGATTTTAAATAATCTCCAAATTTCAAGCCTCCCTAAATTAAAAATATTTTTTAAAGAAAATGTCCGTCTGTCTATCAGTGACTAAGTAATTCAAAAACTTTTTGAAACAGCCGATAGAAATTTGGAATGAGGTCTTAGCACCAAATCTGCAGATTTCTAAACAATTTTGAATAAAATCTATTTAGAGAAAGTTTGTCTGTCCGAATGTTCGATTACAAGTTAACAAGCTAGTTATAAAAAGAACAGAGCTAGATGGATACGATTGGTACACGGATGTAACATCTATAGTGTATACACCTGTCAAATTTTAAACCAAATCCTGCAACGGGTTGACTGTCTGTAGTTCAATAGTTTCAGAAACAAGTAAACACGATAAAGTCAAAAACGCAATAAATTAAATGTATCAAATTTGGTATGAGATTTTTTGAATATAAGTACAGTTTTGTGCCAAATTTTTATTTTAATCGGTTGAGAAAAACGGGTCTAAAACACAAATTCGATTTTTGGATACTATTAATGCATTCTAGGGATTAACTCGTCAAGGATGGCACTATAGATTCAGTAAACACGCTAAATTCACATCAAAAGTACGTTAGTGCCATGTAAGTTTATTAAATATGCGAGAAGGTTTTTGGAAACCCCATCCTCTGGTTTGTATCATAAGCCTGCAAATAAACTTTTTGTATTATGATAAACATAATTTCCCTTTTCAATTCGGCTATCGATTATGAAACATAATTTCATTTGAAGATGATATTTTTAACAAGGGCCAGTAATTTATCATGAATTTGGATAATAATTTATTTATTTAGAAAACCAAATAAATAAATAAATTGAAAATAATTATTTTTATGTGATTATCTTCATAAGCGAAATTATATGAATTATGCAGTAGACAAACATTATATTCAACTCTCCGTGTCACTTTTTAGAAATCAGTTAGAAATGTATAACAGTTCGTGTTTTTCTTCTTCGGATTTCTTTTAATTTGCCTCATATGTCTTGACTTCTACATGGCAGTCAAAAGAGAAGCTAAATTATTTTTTTGCTTTTTACTTGTAATATTTTCGATTTTCAGTGCACTGTTGTAAATACTACATTTATAAAGAATTGCTGTCATTGGTTTTGCGTGATAATAACTCTAACCTGTCAATGTTTTCATATTTTTATAGGCTTGCTGACAAGCAATCAAAATATATGATAAATAACTTATTCGATTTTCTTGTGCTCTTTCAAATATTAAGTTTTGATAATGTCACTATTTACGAAAGCATTTGATAGAAAAAAAATATCATCAAAAACATGAGAAAGATAAGATCCTTAATAAAAAATACGAAGCAATGTAAAAAAAAATCCAGGCTTTGAACAATTCAAATTCTGAGTCATAAAAAATGCAACTTCACATTTACTGCAAGTTTACAAAAATTAAAGAAATGATTCTTTTCATAGCCACAAAACTGTGTAGCAGAAATGGTTAATCTAAAATCATTGGAATTATTTGTTTTTAATTTTATTTTCCTCACCTCATTTAAGATTTTATTTAGTTTGCGTTTTGAAAACCTTGCAGTACAAATATATACTACAAATGAAGAAAGAACTTTACTAAGTTTTAAAAAAGGTATGCTATGCAATATATTCCAATTTTTGATAGCATCAATTTGATCTGGTTAACACGTTGGTTAATAATGTTTGAGAACTTGAATTTTGGAAAGCATTTAAAATCTACATTACAATAGTTAAATAACAGAAGATACATCATCGATCTCTAACATAAACTTATATATCTAACATACGTACTAAATTACTGAATTTTTAGTTTTACAATTACATTTAAGTGAAAATATTAAATAATTAAAAAAGCAAAAATCACATAGAAAACATCAATATCTCAAATGTCACTCACATTTTCATAGGAATTTAAATGATAAAAAAACTCCCAAATTGGATGTGTCATTTTAGGAATTTCAGTAAATTCGTGTGCCAAAACATTAATATCTTTTAATTTCTCATTAATATGTGTTTCTCATCTTTCCTTTTTCATCGAAAAACACTATTTTAATTTATCTTATTAACTATAAAATAATATAAACATTTAAAAAATAGAATAAACATTTTATTTAAAGTAACAATAAAATTAACAGCACCATTCCATCAACATGAATGGTATGAGACAGCCATCAGAAAACAATCAACTTCATTCACCTTATTCACTAAAAATACCCTTTTCACAATATTGTTTCAAATAATTAAGGCCCAACCTAACAATTCTTTAACCCAAAACTAAATGTAAATTAATTTCACTACACATTAAACATTATGAATATCCATCCATCTTTAGTAATCGAATTGACAATCATTACATAAACCGCGGAGTATATTTGTCAAACGTCTGCCACTGAATTATTCGCTGAGTGTTAAACAGAATTAAATATTTTCCACTTGGAAATAATAAAGGGATTTCATTTTAATTTCCATCTCTAATTCGTAGTTCGTTGATTCTAAAATTGGGAGTCATTTTGGTGATGCTACTAATTACTAATGCACTACACGCAGAGTTCGCTTGGAGGAGGAAGCCACATCAGAGCTCTTAGCTACATTTTCAGAGCTCCGTTGTAAAGCTTCGAAGTACAGATTTACTTATTGTGCAGAGAGCTAGCTCAGAGAGTGTTTCTGGCTGCCCATTTTGTACTTTAGTAAGTTGATTGTTGGCATGCTTCTAGCACTAGTCATTTACGGATCACGCTGGGCTTGTAAAAGCTATTTCGTGTTTCCTGATTTTACGGGATTGTTTGATGGATACTCCGCCAGACTTTAAAGGCAGTGAAAGATGGAAATTTCTCATAATGGTGTTTCATTGGAAAGATTTCGGGTTAGTGATTATTGAAATGGATTTGAAATGAAAGCATTTGGAGTTGAGTTTAAATCAAAGCCAGAAGGTTAAATTGTTTAAGATTTGACATATTTAGATAAACAAGTCCTGTGCCAAAAAATTTATTTTCGACAACCATTTAGTAATAAAAATTTCCGTCTTAATTGCTAAACTCTTTAAAGACAAGGAATATGGAAAGAAACAAGTCTAAAATAAAACTTGCTAAATATCCCTATTATAAAAAAAATCCATTATATTTCATTTTTCATTCTTCGCTTCAACTTTTCACTCTGATCCTTGTCTTGAATTAATTGCTGTTAGGAAAGATAATTAACCATGGAGAGAAAATAACCGAGAAAAGGAAACGTCAACATTTAATTTTTTTCAAATGATTTATTTAATTCAGAAAATTGAAGTGCAAGAAGGAAATTATTAAAAAGTATTATTTAGTATTTTTTAGTAACGAATTGTAGTAATTAAACACTATTTAAAATTTTTCTATAATATAATAAACGAACACAAAGTCTTACTTTTTTACAAATGAATTTCAGAGTTGTACTTTATTAAAAATGCACAAGATCGTTTGCATAAATCAACGATTTTTCAACTTTTTATTATTCTATTTTTTATAGAAATCGTTTTCTGAGAACTCGTATCAAGTGAAATATTGTTTTTAAATTGACGATTTTAATCCACATTGTATTTTATAGCCCAATGATTTATATTGACTTTCTCAGTGTAATTTACCCTTAATTAAGTAATTGTAATTGTACCTGAAGGAATAATGCTGCATTTTAAAATTGAGCAAGTCGTATTCATTTCAAAAAGTTTTTAATAACGCATTTGCTTTGCAAATGGCAGTTCTAAATTGTAATATGATCTAAATGCATTTTAATTTAGAAGTACGTATATAATAGAAATTAGATATTATTCAAAATGTAATTTTTTTATAGAAAAAAAGGAGCTTAGGAAGAAGCAAAAATCAATTAATTTCTAATTAGTAACACGTCTTATCTTAGCTTCAATATTTTTTTTATTTCGAATACATGAAAATTTAAGATAATACAAATGAAACTGAATTAATTCAATATTCCGGATTTTTAAAATTCTGCAAAGAAAAAGGAAATTCTTTTGAATCAGAGGATATCTGCAAGAGAATCTGAAGTTATTAATAGCTTTATTTGGTAAATTAATAACTACATTTATTAGTCAAATTTTACTCTTATTCCTTATAATTAAATGTACTTTTTATTTTAATTTTGAAGAAGGTGTTTCTTTCTCAAAAAGGCATTCAATTATTCGATAAATCTTTTGCATTTATCAATATCTATATAATTATTTCTATTATGAGGCTTCTAAAAAACGTATTATTTATTTTAAAGATGGGAAATATCTACAGCGGTTAGTGGATCGCCTATTCTGCTCTCTAAATCAAGCATAATATAGATTGAACTTTCTTTTTTATAAGTTAAATATGCATTAATGCTCTATACTGTTAAATGGTACAGAAAGAAAACTTGAAAATCGATGAAGGAAGATTTCGGTGTTTTTTTTTAATCTTGAAAATAAATAATTCGGGAAAAGTGTGAAATAATTTGTTTGAAGATATTCAGCTTTCTTGTATAATTACTGAGAACTACGAACATATTCCTCGTGAGATAGTTCAGAATGTAATTTAATTTTTGACTTTGAGTGCATTGAGTTTTTAAATGTATATAATTGCATTTGAGAATTCTTAGACAATACGACGAATTGGTTATTTACACAATTGCAAACATGTTGATAAGGTTAAAAATTCATTATACAAAACTCACCACAAAACTTTATATTTTTCTTCGTTTTATTTTCTTGTTCATTATGCCTCTTATACAACTCACCGGGAGGGGGGAGCACTTGAGATCAGCTTCCGGCTTGGTGGATGGTTCTCGCCAGTCAGATGGATACAGAAATGGTGTGTTTTTCGACTATTCTCTAGCGATGATGGGATTTGGATTCCACGGAAAGGGCTGTATCGTGGCCGGGGATGACGCTTCGGATTCAACTTTAACCCGAAATTCAACTTTAGTTTTTGCTAATGCTGTCGTGACTGTCTGGTCATTCAGATTTTATCTGTGTGCTTGATTTCGGGTCGGAACAGTGAATGAGTGACGCCTCCTTTATACATTTATTATAGAAGAAAAAGAGTCTTTTCGACAAGAACATATTTTTTTTTGTTAATTAAAGTGAAAAAAAGGTAGAATATCTGCGTTGATTAAGATTATTTCAATTATATTTTGGTTAATACAAAAAAAAAATGTCCTTTTTTTATTGTGATTGAACTATGATGTTACTTCGTAAACTCTTTAATAGTTTAAATATTTTAAGTTCTCTCAAGATTTGCATATACTGTTCCCTTTTATACGTTTATTCTTTATCTTTATTTTATTGTTGAATTAGTATCTCGAATGCTTACATAATTAAAAGTAATAAAAAACCCCATTAAAGACCAATAATTATCATTCTTTGCTCATTTAAGTTAAAGAATCAAAAGCAAGCTGATATAACCTATGCCAGCCATATTGTTTTCAAAATCGTTCCGCTTGTAAGCTTATAACATACACACACACATACAAACGCAAGCATGTATACATGCCCTCTTAGTAGCAAGTGAAGCAAGTAAGGACTCCGTGGCAATTTACCCGAGTGTTTTCGGAAACGTTAGAATGCAGAACTCCCTCTTACAAAGAGAAATTTGTATGGTAAAAAAATGATAAAAATGTGTATTGTAAATTTAATTTTAATATTACGAATAATACTTATACCAATTATTTCTTATAACACTTACATACTTATAATACTTAATTATTACACAATATTTATTTTTAGCCTATTATTAAAACTACTATTTCACAGAAAGACATTTAATGTCTTTCTGTGAAACTAGAATAGACTAGACTGGAGAGACTAGAAAAAAATTTGAACAGATTTAAATCTTAATAGAGGAATTCATTCAATTCCTGTGATAACCAAATCCACATGTTTAGATAGTCCATGTTTCAAAAGTAAATTGCATTTCTCGAAGACAACTAACTTTACGGTGCAGCCTTATTAATTCAGATAGCTGCAGAGCGCATAGTTGTTAGTAGATAGCTAAGTAAATATGTTAGGATTTGAAAGCTGGTGGAAATTATGTTTTCTGGTTACTGTAATAATCAAAATGATATATAAAAAAACAATGAAACTATTTTATCTTCTGAGAAGAATTTCAATCAGCGATAACTATTTCCTGATTGTGAATTTCTTTGTTTATTCTCAGAATATTTTAATTATACTGAAATTTTCTCATTTGCTATAAGTCATATAAAAAAATATATGTTCCTACGGAACTAAAATTTAATTTAAGATACTTTTTCAATAAAAAAGTGACCCCCAATACTTAAAACTTCATGAGGCAAGTTTTTGGAAAAAAATTCCATTTCCTGTTAAATAATTAAACCAAATGATGAGAAAAAAGATATGATTACTATCGCTCACCTGTTTTTTTCTCCTAATTGAATAGACTGCTTAAGCTCTTTTTATATGAAAGGAAATCCAATAACTTATTAAGTAAGCATTATTTTAAATAAAAATAACTGACTTTTTTAATTAAATCTTTGTTTGTTTTGCATTAAAAAATCATCTTATCTTATGTTATTTTTTATGAAGATATAGAGTATTAATTCCTTACTGGTTTCTTTTTGCTCTTGAAATTGCGAAAGGATTTTTCCCTCATTTACAGTTTTACTTATATTAGTCTCCTTTTATAATAACAAATATTGAGCCCTAAAATTTCACTTCAAAAATATAATTTCATTATTAAGAAACATTTTGTTTTAATTGGAAATTCAATCACTGAATTCCTTTGAAAACACCACAATTTCGAAATAGAATGAAAATGACTAAATTTTTTTAAATTGTAATCAAAGAGTAGTATTTTGATATTATAGAATTGATTTATACTCAACAATTTCTTTTCTTTTATTTTTTTAATTGTTCATCTCGTCGCTGTACAGCTTTTAAACTTTATCATTATTTAATAGGAAGCTAATGGTTTGGTCAATTCATCAATAATAATCTGAAGTGTTTAGAAGTTGTGTATTTAAATAGTTATATGTTCTTTCTATTATCAAATATTTTGCTTATTCGTTTTTTTTCTTCGTAAAAACATAAAGTAATGCGGAATTTTCAAAACCTTTCTTTCAAATTTTTCGGAATTTTCAAAAAAAAAGTCCTATTTCTAATGTAACTTGCAGAATTCTTTTGTATTTAAGCATGCGTGTTATAGATAAAATGAAAAATTTCATCAAATGTTTTAAAGTTTGTATTTAGTTTCTCAGGAAAACAAATTGTAGATCGGTTACTTGTATAAAAATTATAGTATTGGTACTACAAATTAACAAATATTTTTTTGTTATTCAACGACTAATGTTGCTGAAAATGAATATTTGGGTCACATAACTTTCTAAATTTATTAGAATCTTATTATTCAATAAAATGTGAATAATAACATTCTAATAATTTCAATAATTGTGTGTAATAATAAGAAATTTAATAATTGTGTATGTATTATTTATGAGTATTTGAATCCATATATTTTTATGTGGCATTGAAACAAATTTATATGTATCAACAATGAATATGTGAACACGTATGTCTTTCTGATCTGATTACAAATGTATAATTTATCAAGTATTATTGTTTATCGTGTGAAGTATATTTATTAAAATTGTGTGAAGTGCTTGAATCCATATATTTTCCTGTTTTGATTCAATATATATTTTAAACAATTTTGAAATTCAATAAAACATATTACATATGTCAACGAAAATGGATCCAGAAATAAAAGAAAAAAGATCCAGTAATTTTTACTGAAACTCTACCGATAATATGTATTTTTGACTTCTTTCTGCAGCCGATTGACAACAAAAGAATTCAAATTTTAATATAATGCAGAAATTATTTTTGTGAGCGAAGAGTTTTCAAGAATAAGCATCAATTTCCATCGGCAAGTCATACCAATTTCCTATCTATTATCTAAATCTATTTTCAGTTTATTAAATCTTCTGGTTGACGCCTATTTCCATCATCTTGACACGTGTTCCGCCTGACGTATCATCTGACTGAATAGAGGATCTGGTGACTCGGCGATACTTTTTTATAATATTTCTAATTATATTTAACTGTTTCATTAAAAAGATAATAGAAATATTGAATTAAGTGCTGTAGTTAGAATCGTTCTTCAGTCGATTCGCTTACATTTCACTACTGATATTTGGCAATAAGTAATAATAATTATGGCACATGCATTAGCGTTTCATTTATAAAGATTACGCACAGCGTAACAGCGCTTCGAAATAATAACAGCTCGTAATACATGAAAGGAAAAACGATACTAAATGACTAATTAAACTGCAATTAATTTGCCATATATTAAAATATTAAAATCTTTTATCGCTAATAAAAAAAATCGTTTTCATGTTTGATTTATCTATATTTCCTTTCGTTTAAAATTCATCTATCGTATGCTTATTATCCGTATCATATCCTAGAATAAGTCTTTCTCATTCACAGAAAATTAAATTAAATTTAAATAGAAAGAAAAGAAGCTTAATAGCTAGAAAAATCCATTATTAATATTTCCATTTCGGATGAAACAAAAACAAAAAAAGAATACTTTAATTTATTTAATCAATACTAATTCCTTCATTCAATGAATAACATAATCAAAGTATTTGCTTTTTGGAAGTAAATTCACTAACCCTACTAAGCGTATTAACCGTAATATAGTTAATTAAGTTTTTATTAAATTTTTGTTTTCATATTAAGAAAGAACTCCATTCTTAAAACTAATGTTCTTCCATTTTGAAAAAGATCACGAATTTATTCTGGAAGTTTTATAATGTTCCAAAATTATCGCAATACATTTTTCCATTCTGTAATGGAAGCTCAGTTAATACTGCTTTCTTTCTCGCAAAGCCTTCAGCTCTCAAACGTCACTTCAAAAAGAACATTTTATTTCAAAGATCTTATACTTCGTAATTAGGGATTGCAATACCGGTATACCGGGATACCGAATACCGGTATTCACAAGTTTAAATACCGGTTTTTCGGTATTTACTAGAAATTTTTAAAATTGTCTCCACTATATGTTCAGGTATCGCGAACATAGTAATATCGTATACGTTTTTGTTTTTATGTCTCCATAACGGGCGAAATTAATTAGCTAATTAATGGCTTAATTAATTGCTTAAATCTAAATTAGCGAAGTATGGATAATCCCTGAAAGAAAATATTGTATCCATAATGACTGATGGAGCAACAATTATGAAAATGTTGGAAAGTTGATTGGTGCAAATCAGCAATTGTGCTATGCACATGGAATTCAATTCGGAGTAATAGATGTATTATACCAAAAATATAAAGAACAGAAGAATCCAAATACTGTGGATATAGAAACTTCGGATTCCAACTTTGAAAAGAGTAAGAGTTAGAGTGATATTGACAATGAAGATAATGACAATGTAATTGTGGAAGAAGATATTGCTAATGAGGATGAAATATTAATCTATCAAGAATTGCTTCCTATAATTTATACAGTTCGAAAAATTGTTAAAATATTTAAACGTTCCCCTATAAAAAGCATATATTACTAAAATATATACTAACTGAAAATAAAACAGAATATATGTTAATATTAGATTCTAAAACACGTTGGAACAGTTTACTCCTAATGATGGAACGATTTTTGGAAATGAGAAATCCAATCCAAAAAGCAATAATCGTCTTAAACCTGCAAATTAATTTTTCAGATAGTGAATTCGACTTAATATCCAGAACTATATCAGCTCTACTTCCAATAAAACTGACTACTGAGGCATTATGTCGGAGAGATTCTAATTCATCAACAGCTAATGCAACAATAAATTTCATGTTGCAGTCACTGAAAGAACAGCACACATTAAAATCTGAAGAATTATATATTACATTGAAAAATCGCCCAGAAGAAAGGCATACCGAAATAGAAAATGTCTTATGGCATTTACATAATTTTAATGATTTTAAAAATGAAAATGAAAAGAAGAAAAGAAAATAACCAATTCAAATCGATAGTGAAAAGGAATTGTCTCTTGAACAAAAATTAGAATTAGCGATAAATCAAAAAATTTCAACGAACCAAAATACAATGCAGAAATCAGCTATACCATCATCCGACGAGAAATCGATTTGTTTGAAGATGAGCGATTTAAAGGTAAGTACTTGGAAAAAGTATATCGCACAATGCTAACAGTACCACCAACTAGCGTAGATGCCGAAAGAGCGTTTTCGACAGCTGGTAATTTTTACACAAAATTACTTTTCAGGCTTAATGACAGTACAATTGATGCATTATGCTTTTTAAGATCACATTTCAAAAATTTGTAATAGTACCACAGACTGAATAGTGATATTTACACTTTTTTTTTTGTGATTTAAATAAATAAGATGTTTCTTTACTTTTTTGTGATTATATACTGATAAAATTTATAAGTTACAAATTATTTTTTGTGATATTTACACTCTCTAACAAAACTGGCAAATAAAAAAAAAGAAACACCTGTGTTTTCTTTCTTTTTCCAAAATTTCTAATACCGGTATTATAACCTTTATCCCGGTATTAAGATTTAAAAAATACCGAATACCAGTATTGAAATTTTGGTCCGGTATTGCAATCCCTAGTCGTAATGTAGAAAAAAATCATTAAATTTTTCGAAGAGCAACATAATAAAATGGGATAACAATTCTTGTAATTTTGAAATGCAATCAAAAGTGCTCGCATTCATGTCGCAAATAACATTATTTTCAACTTATAAAATTAATTTCGACTGAAAAGATTTACTTATTCTTTTATTTTACTCGTTATTATTAATCGAATCGTAGCGCTGCTTAGAAAATCTGCCTCTTTTCAATTGTGATTAAGATTTTCGACAATAAATTGCCTTTGAAATTTTTAAAGGCAATGTAATCAATTAGTAATATTTCTTTTCAAATGTCGGAGATTCTATTTATTCATATCAAAATATCACAAAGCTCTCTTTGTTTTCAAGAATCTTTCATTTTTAATATACATCACTTGATTCGCCTGTATCGAAGCATTCATAAATTATTTTTTTCGAATAATTTTAAGTAAACATTTAATTGATATTGACATAAACTCTTAATCACTTGATAAACCTTTGAACTAAAAGATTTTTTTGGCTTTATACTTTTTTTTAGTCAAAAATAAAAGCTGTTTCTCTCAATTTTTTTAAAAAAATCGTTTGCCATTTAACTGATATATTTTAGTTTCATAGATGTTTTCTCAATCTTTTTTTATGCAAATATTCAAGAATATAACTATTTTCGAACGTTTTTCAAATAATTCGTTTGTTCTTAATAACATACTTTTTAAACAGATATTAGATTAATTATCAAAAAATGTATAAAATCTGTTATCAAAACAGAAAAACGGAAATGTAGTTAGCTTTGAAAGTTGTTAAATACAGTTTGGACTTTGATCAGCTTTGGAAATTTTCGAATATTGTTCACTCGAGAATTTTATATAAATGTTTCTTAATTTTTATTATCAACTGCCATTCTGTAACTATTGGAAAAAGTTCCCAGATAAAAGAAAAATAAACAAATAACCGATTCTTTCATTTCTTGAAATGTAATTTCCATAATAACTCGGTTGTTTTGAGATCCAGAACTGTAGTTGAATTTAAAAACATATCGCAATGGGAATGGCTTTTTTTTGTTTTAAATATTGAATTCTCATTATTTTTACTCTAAATTTTTACATTAACTCATGAATCTAAATTTCTAAATTTAAAAAGATTTAACCAAGTGGAGATTAATTTTGAGTAATAACTACTATCGTGTAATTATTTCTTCATACAATATTTCTGAATAAAAGTTTTTATAATTTCACTAGGCACAGAGAAAAAATTATAAAATTGTCCGTTTATTTCCTTTTAATTAGTGAATTTTTTAACTCAATTATGCATCCTGAGGAAAGAACGAAATTCCTAAAATAGTTTTTATGACAAAAGAATCCATTTCTATATTTCACAACAGGAGCACTAAATAATGAATAGATAAATATTAGATATTTCTAGTTACACTTATCATATGACTATAAAACAGCAAAATTTGACTGCATTTAACTTCTGGAACCGATTATTTAAAAAACGTTAAAAAAAAACTTATTAAAACTATTTTCGTCTAACATTTTTGTTGATATTTCGATTTTTCTAATGATTCAGTCGATTATTAAATGTATTATCAACGAATTTCTCATCTAGGTGGTAATTTTCAATCACTCATCAGATAATTAAATTAAAAAAATGTCCTCTGACATCGAGTAGAACTTTAACATAATTGAATTCAAATATGCATTGCAAGATAGGCACAACTTTCTGTAATTTAATAAAGCAACTTCTCAAAATGGAAACCTCGATGGTTCCTTTTTTTTTTTCGAAGATATTACTTAAGACAGATTCTGGAGAACGAACTGCAAATATCTCTTTTCTTTTGAGTTCCGTTTTCTTTTTAAGTTCCTGTCAATAACACTGGGCCCCGAGGGTGGGAGGAAAATTGTCATGTTAAATGTGTTGTCAAAAGTATTTCATTTAGATTTGCGAACGAAACTGTGTAAAATGAGTATGCTTCCTTGCCCTTTAAGTTTTCTAAAAAAAGGTCTAGTAAGTTTGCAAATTTGTAATTTTAACGAACATATCATTCCTTGTTTTAATTTATCATATATATATATATATATATATATATATATATATATATATATATATATATATATATATATTCTTGCATACGTAGTATAGAGAAAGTACAGTAATCGTCAAAAAATTTGAACTCAAAATTTTGATGAATCTCCACTTTTAAACCTCCTTGAGTTCGAAAAACACATTTTTAGAAAATGCCCGTCTGTCTCTCTGTCTTTGACAAATATAAGTCAAAACTGCTTTGAGCTAGTGGGTTGAAGTTTGGAATGCAGTTTTTAACAGCAAATTTGCAGACTGCTTTCAAATTTTGAGTACAATCTGTTCTGAGGAAGTCCGGCTGTTCGATTATAAGTTAACGCGAATATTACAAAACGAAGAGAACTTGATAAATAAGATTAGGTACACCTATAATGTAGACCTCTCAAAATTTGAGTCAAATCCAATTACGGATTGACTGCCTGTCGGTCTATATTTTCAGAAACAAGTAAATGCGATTGCTCAAAAATGTAATGACTTAAATATATCAAATTTGGTGTGGGTTTTTGTGACTACAAATACAATTTTCTGCCAAATTTTTGTTTTAATCAGTTTGTAAAAACGGGTTTAAAACTGAAATTCAATTTTTGGATACTATTGATGCATTCTAGGGATTAACTCGTCAAGGATGGCACGATAGATTCAGTAAACATGCCAAATTCAAGTCAAAAGCTATTTTGCAATTATTTTACTCGAGTGTTATAAAAGGGGTTTCCTGACATAAAAGCTTATTAGAGAATATGCGACAAAGTAATTAAATGACCTATCTTATTGGTTTGTATCATAAGCAGAAAACCTACAAATTATGCTGTTTGTATTCTGATGAACTGGATTTACTTTTTTCCGTTAGGCCATAAATTCTAAAACTTAATTTCATTTGAAAATGATATTTTTAATTTTTATCATAAATTTACCACAGATTTGGATAATAATTTATTTGTTTAGTGAACAAAATATATAAATTAATAACTGAAAATAATTATTTGTATGCGATTATAACTTCACAAGCAAAGTAAAGTTATATGGACTATGCAGTAAATAAACATTACGCTCACCTTACCTATTCATATCTCTTCTTAGAAATCAGTTACAAATGTATAAAATTTCGTGTTTTTCTCCTTCCGATTTCTTTTAATTCCTCTTACAGGTTAGAAGTCACAAGAGATGCTAAATTTGATAAATAGCATTATTATATGGCTTTCTACCTGTTATGTTTCTGATTTTCAGAGTACTATTGCAACTATTGCACTTACAAAGATTTACTGCCATTGATTTATCGTGATAACTCAAAACAATTTAGGTTTTCTAAATTCTTATAGGCCTGTTGATAAGCAATAAAAACACATGACAAATAACTGATTTGATTTTCTGGTGTTTGTTCAAATATTAAATTTTGATAATGTCACTATTTACAAAAGCCCTTGATGGAAAATAAAAATAATGGTAAAAACATAAGAAAAATAAAATCCTTAATGAAAAATATAAAGCAATTTTCAGAGAATCAACGCAATCCATCTTCATATTTATTGCAGATTAAAGAATTCATTCAAATGTCTTTTCATAGCCTCAAAAACGTGGATTTAAATGGTTCATTTAAAATCACTGGAATTGCATTTTGATTTCTTTTTATCACCGCATTCTAGATTTTATTTAGCTCGCGTTTTAAAAGTTTCGTAATACAAATATATACTACAACTGAAGAAAGAACTTTACTAAGTTTTAAAAATGTATTCTTTGCAATATATTCCAACTTTTAATAGTATTTAAATTATCTGTTTAAAACGTTGGTTAATAATGTTCGAGAATTAAATTATGGAAATCATTCAAATTCTGTAATTCAGCAGTATAAATAAAAGATACTTTATCAATTTTTGCCGAAAATGATATACTTGACACGTGCAACAAATTTCTAGATTTTTCGTTTTAAATCTGCATTTAAAGAAAGGTATGTGATTACGTTCGGGTTGAACATTCGAAATTGAACTAGTAATAATTACTATTCAATAATTTCAATTATTGAAAAACATTCGAAAATTGTTATATATTTTAAATATTTGCATAAAAAATATCAAAAAATATCTTTAAAACCAAAATATATCAGTTAAATGCCAAAAGTTTTTGAAAATTGGAAAAAAAATGGCATTTTTTGACCCAAAAGAGATATAAAGCAAAAATCTTCGTCTTTAGAGGACATCAAATGACAGAAATATATTAAAAATAATTTTCAGATAAGAAATATAAAAAATAACTATAACTTAACTATAAAAAATAAGCAGTATTTCTATCCATTCTTTAAATGTTGGTGTTCAACCGAAAAATAACAAGAAAATTTCAATTTCTATCACTTTGTGACGAATAAAAATAACTATAAATATTTCTAAATGAATAGATTATATATCCTCTAGTTCAGAAACTACAGAACATATTGAGAAATTATACCAAATTTGAACAAAAAATATGCATTAAATTTTAATTTATCATGTTCTTCGTTATAAAATTCTACCAACGATTAAATTTGAGGAAAAAAAACATCTAAAGATATAAAATAACACTAAAATTTATGTAAATACAAATATAAAAGAAGTATACCTTTCCGTAAAATAGACAGAGAAACAAAATTCTAACGTTTTATAAAGAAAACCGTTCATACATTAAAAACATTAAATAAAAAAAATTCATAATTTCTGAAAAAATTCGACTTTTTAACGTAGTCACCTACCTTCAGTACAAGTACTAAATTATTTAAAAAGCAAGAATCATGCAGAAAGCTTCAATATATTAAATGTCATTTTTATTATTATAAGAATTAAAATAATAATAAATGTACAAAATAGGATGTGTCATAATAGGAATTTAAGTAAAATCTTAAATCTAAAAGTTAATAACTATTAATTTCTTTTTCATCTTCCCTTCTTCATGTTTTAATTTCCTTAAAAGACTTTGCAAATTCCAATTTAAATTTATCTTTTGAAATGTGAAAATAAAATAAGCATTTTAATCTCCATCAACATGGATTGCAAGAATAATCTTCAGAAAAATTTCCTCTTTAACCCAAATATTTACCAAAAATATGCTCTTCCCAATATCGTTTCTAATAACTTAGTCCCAACCTAACAATTCTTCAACACAAAGTTTAATGAAAATGAATTTCACTACACATTAAACATTATGAATAGGCATCTAACTTTAGTAATCGCTTTTGCAATTATTACATAAACATCGGAACGCATTTACTAAACATCTGTCACGGAATTATTCGCTTAATGTTAACAAAATTAAATATTTTCCACTTGGAAATAATAAAGTGATTTCATTTTAATTTCCAGCTCTAATTCGTAGTTTATTGATTCTAAAATTGGGAGTCATTTAGGTGATGCTACTAATTACTAATGCACTACACGCAGAGTTCACTTGGAGGAGGAAACCACATCAGAGCTCTTAGCTACATTTTCAGAGCTCCGTTGTAAAGCTTCGAAGTACAGATTTACCTATTGTGCAGAGAGCTGGTTCAGAGAGTATTTCTCGCTGCCCATTTCGTACTTTAGTAAGTTGATTGCTGGCATGCTTCTAGCGCAAGTCATTTACGGATCACGCTGGCTTGTAAAAGCAATTTCGTGTTTCCTGATTTTACGGGATTGTTTGATGGATACTCCGCCAGAGTTTAAAGGCAATGAAAGATGGAAATTTCTCATAATGGGGTTTCATTTGAAGGATTTCGGGTTAGTGATTACTGAAATGGATTTGACTTGAAAGCATCTGGAGTAGAGTTCAGTTTAAACCAAAAACAGATGATTAAATTATCAAAGCTTTGACATATTTAGAAAAAAGAAGTCCTATGTCAAAAATTTATTTCTGATAAATTAGTTAATTATAAAATTTTCCATCTCAGCTACTAAACTCTTTAAAAAACATTTTTTTTTAAAATTCAAAGAACATAGAATGGAACAATTCTAAAATAAAACTTGTTATAGATTCCTAGTTTAAAAAAATGCATTATACTTCATTTTGTATTCTTCGCTTCAACTGCCACATTGATCCTGTCTTTAACTAACGGCTATTAGGAGAAATAATTAACCATGAAATGACCTTAAAAAACGAAACTTCAACATTATTTTTTTCAAATGATTTAAATATGTCAAAAGAATGAAGGACCAAAAAGAAATTATTAAAGAGTATTATTTAATATTGTTTCAGTAAAGAATTGTAGTACTTAAACATTCAAAATTTTTCTAAAATATAATAACCAAATTCAAAGTTTTATTTTTTTATAAACAAATTTCTCAGTAGCACTTACTAAAAATACACAAGATCGTTTGCATAATTCACTGATATTTATTTGTATTTTTTATTCCATTTTTCTTAGAAATTGCTATCCGAGAACTCATATTAAATGTAATATTGTTTTCATACTGAAGATTTTAATCTATATTGTATTTTATAACGCAAGCCATTTATATCGCTTTCCTCAATATAATATAACCTTAATTATGTAATCGCAACTGTAGTATATATAGTCAAGGAACATAGAATTATATAACTCTAAAATAAAACTTGCTATAGTTTTATTTTAGAAGAAATGATTAAACATGACATGACCTCAGTGAAAAAGAAATATCAACAACTGATTTTTTTCAAACGATTTAATAAAACGATTAAGATTCAAAAAATTGAAGAACTAGAAAGAAATTATTAAAGAGTATTAGTTAGTATTTTTTAATATCAAATTGTAGTTCTTAAACACTGTTCAAAATTTTTCTAAAATGTATTAAACAAGCGCAGCTTTATTTTTTTAAACAAATATCTGATTTTTATTAACAAATTTCTGATTTTTATTAACAAATTTCTGATTTTTATTAACAAATTTCTGATTTTTATTAACAAATTTCTGAGTAATTTTTATTAACAAATTTCTGAGTAATTTTTATTAACAAATTTCTGAGTAATTTTTATTAACAAATTTCTGAGTGTACTTCATTAAAAATGCTGAAGATCGTTTGCATATATCAAAATTTTTTTAAACTTTTTATTCTGTTCCATTTTTCTTAGAAATCGTTTTCTGAGAACTCGTATCAAGTGGAATATTATTTCAAAATGAAGATTTTAATCTATATTACATTTCATAATCCACATGATTTAAATCGCCTTCCTTAGAGTAATTTAACCTTAATTAAATATTCGCAATTGTAACTTAAGAGGATTAAATAGTAATACTATATTTAAAATTAAGGAGCTGTATTCATTTAGAAAGGCTTTTAATAATCATATTGCTTTGTAAATGGCAGTTCTAAATTAAAATGCAAAGTAAATATATTTTAATTTAGAAACAGATGTGATAGTAATTAGATGTTTTGAAATGCAACTTTTTGTTCTATAAGATAATAAGAGAGCTCAGGAAGAAACAGAAGGCAATTAATTTCTAATTAGTAACTTGGTATTTGTCTTCACGTATAATTTCTATATTTTTTTAGCAACTTCCTAAAATTTGCAACATTAAATATGAAACTTAATTAATTTATTCTTTAGGATTGTTAAAATTCTGCAAGGAAAAATCATTTTCAAAAAAGAATTTGAATTTATTAATAGCTTTATTTACTAAATTAACAATTAGATTTATTAACCAAATTTTGCTTTTATTGAACAGCTAAATGTTTGTTTGTTTTTGGAAAAATATGTTTCTTTCTGAAAAAAAGGTACGTAATTATTCGATAAATTGTTCCTCATATCAATATCTATATAATTATTTCTATTATGATTCTTTTAAAAATCGTATTGTTTAGCTAAAAAATAAACATCTACAGTAATTAGTAGACTCTGAATTTAGTATAATATGGTTTGAAATCAAGTGAAATAATCTCTGAATCGAGTGAAACAAGCATTCAGGCTGTCTGCTAAATAATATCCTTAAGAAAACTGGAAAATCAAGGATGGAAGTTTTGGTAAGAATTCGAGCAAAAGGTGAAATACTTTGTTTGAAGATGTTTAGCTTTCTTGAATAATTTCTGCAGACTACGAATATAAACCTATTCCGCATGAGATATCTAAGCATGTTATTTATTTTTCGACTATAATTACTTTTAATTTTTAAATATATATTAATTGCTTTAAAAAATTCTAAGATGGAAATATAAATTGATTATTTAAATAATAACAAATATGTTGCTTTGTTTAAAAATTCAGTATTTATCACTCACCAGAAGTCTTTGTAATTTTCTTGGTTTTATTTTCTTCTTCACTGTGCCTTTTTTATATATATTCCGTCTGGGGATACCTCAGATATGCGGATGAGAAGCATCCATCATGATGGTTAGTTCCCTGAATCCGGGTAGGTACAGAAATGGAGTGAAGTCGACTATCCCCTATTTATAATAGGACTTGCTTCTCATGGGAGAGATTGAACCGTGACCGGTAATGGCCCTCAGGAATCAACCGTAGTTCCACCTATGCTGTCGCAGTGGTTCTGTCATTGAGATTTTATCCGTGTACCTCAGGGTGGGTGGGAAAAGTCAGTGTAGAAAACCTTCTTTATCTTTCTATTATATAAAAAAAAGAGTTTTTTCAACACCAACATACATTATTTTTGGTTGATTAAACTGAAAAAAAGGCATAATTTCAGCTTTGATAAAAATTATTTAAGTTAGCAACAGAAAATCATAAAACTGTTTAATTCGTAAATATTGACTTTTTTATTGTGATTTGTGCTAGGATGCCGCATCGTAAATATTTTATTACTCAATCTAAATACTTTAAGCACTTAAATGACTTGCATATATTGTGAGTTTCATCAATCTTTTTTTTTCTTTCAATTTTATAATTTTAATTGGTAGCTTTATTTTATCGTTGAATTTGTATCCCGAATACTTACATCATTAAGAACAACAGCAACAAAACATTCAAGACTAGTAAATCTTATTCTTTGCTCATTTGAGTTAAAGAATGAAAATTAAATCAATGTAGCTACACCATATTATTTTTTTCATAATGGCTGTGCTTGGAGATTCATCATGATTTTGCTATAAGTCATATACTAGGATAAGATTTCCAAAATTTAATTCAAGGTGCTTTTTTTTTTCAATAAAAAGAAAAGATCATTACTTAAAACTTTATCATGAGTCAAGTTCTTAAAAAAATTCCCACTTCCAGTTGAATAATTAAACAAAATAAAAAAAAACATATGATTACTATTTCTTTTTCTTTTATTTGCTAATCGAATAGTCTGCTTAAGTTCTTTTTACGTGAAAGAAAATTCAATAACCTTATTAAGTGCGCATTACCTTTAATAAAATTAACTGCGTTTTTTATTACCTCTTTGTTTGTTTTGCATTGAAAAAAAATCACTTCTTTTTATCATGTTATTTTTTATGGTGATATAGAGTATTAATTCATTACCGGTTTCTTTTTATTCATCAAATTTCAAGAAATTTTTTTCTTCTTCTTCGCATTTCTACTCAAACTATTCTCCTTTCATTGTAGCAAATATTGAACACTGAAATCTCACTTCTAAAATATCATTTCAAGATTAAAAAACTTTTAATCTGGATAGGACACTCAAGTCCTAAGTTTCTTTGAAATCAACAGAGTAAATTTCGAAAAAGAATAAGAAAAAACTCTTTATTTTTTAATTGTAATCAAAGAATCTTTATTTGATATTATAAAATTGATTTATACTCAACAATTTCTTTTTTCTTTTCATAATTATTCATCTCATTGAAGCATAGCTTAGCAATTTTTCCATTATTTAATAGGTAAATTGCCAATGATCTTGCCAATTAACCAATGATAATTTTTAAAAGCTGTGTATTTAATTAGTGACATGTTTTATTCAATTATGAAAGATTATATTTATTCATATTTTGTAAAGACTGAAAGTAAAGTGGAATTTTCAAAACCTTTCTTTCAAATTTTCCGGAATTTTTTTAAAAGAAGAGATTTTTTCATTTCTAATGCACGTAACATATTTCTTTTGTGTCTAAGCATACATAAGAATACATAAGATAAGAAGAAAATTGGATTTTTAAAAGTTTGTTTATAGTTTTGAAGTAATGCTCAGTGAGGCCCAATTACTTATGGAAAAAAATCGTGGTATTGCCACTAGAAATTAGCATCAATAATTTTTATTTTTTTAGCGACAAATATTATTGCACATGAACATTTGGGCCATATAACTTCCTAATTTGATTACAATCTTATTATTTTAATAAATTGTGAAGTGCTTATTGTGAATATTTGAATCCATACACTTTTGTAATATATAATTTTATAATACTTTTGGAATACATAATTTGTAATATATAATTCTATATTATTGTAATCAATTTTGGCATTCAATAAATTTTATATGAGTCAACAATGAATATTTGAGCATATATTTTTTTCTGATCAGGTTATAATTCTATTATTTCTTAGTCATTATTGTTTATTGCGTAAAGCATATTTATTAAAATTGTGTGACCTATTTATATCCATACATTTTTTTGACTTGATACAATTATTATTAAACATTTTTTTAGAAATTCAATAAAATATTTTTCGTGTGTCAACGATTTTCTTATTTGCTGAACATTCATAATTAATATCGTTGCACGATATCAAATGAAACTTTCCACAAGCTTTGTTCAGCAATAAAATTGTAATCAAATTTATAGAACGTATGGTTATGAAATAACTTCCAGTATTTGGTGACATCTACAGTTAAAATTAACGTATGCGACAGACCCTAATTTGAAATATGGACTTCGAAATATATAAAGAAATGAAATGAAAAAGAATATGTAAGTAAAATAAAAATATATATATATATATATAACCAATCTCGCTGATATGTTATTTTGGTAAAGACAGCAACACAAAAGATATCATATAAGTTTCATATTGAATATTTTATCTTTTTTTTTATCACCTGAATATTAATGATATTACATGCAATCCATTTCTATGTATTCATGGTAATCGTTTTGAATCTGAAAGCTCCAATTTTAACAACCATCCACTCTTCTTTGAACATATTACTGTCCACCCTATTATTTTAATTAAAAGTTTTATTAACCAGTATAAAAACACAAAAAATAAAATAATAGATATCAACTATATTTTGAGTGAAAGGAATATTACGCATCTTTCTGCGCAACTTTCAACCAACCTTTATAAATGCTTAAAATTTTATATTCCTCAATTGTAATTGGTAAACCCAGACATTACAGCTATTCTTGACATAATGTTATGTATAACATAAATTCTTCGCGTAAAAGGTATCAAAGAATCAATTTTTTACAAGTAAAAAAAAAGTGGAAAATAGAATAAAAAATTAATCTATAGCACATATTAAAGTTGAACTATCAGAAAATAATTATCTTTACTCAAATGTTTTAAGAAAAATAATCTCAACCTCAATCACAACAAACTCCAGTTCGAAGCTGCATTTAAATTAAGTCTACGAGCAGACACCCACATCTTATGAATAAACATGAATCTTTAGAAATCCTTTTCCCATAAGCCTTGTAACGCATTTGCCAAACACCTGCCACGGAGGAAAATAGCGGATTTGCTTGTCGACTGTTACGAGGGGAACACGTGGAAATAATAGAGTGGTTTCAATTAAATTTCTAACATTTATTCGTTGCACATTATTCAGTTATTGGAACTCATTTTAGTGATGTTGCTAGTTATTAATGCATTCTACAAGGTCTTCGGGTAGGGCTTTTAAATACATTTAGAGCTTTGCTGTAGAACTCAGGAGTATAAATCAATCTATTGTGCGGAGAGTTGGTCCTGCATATGTTTTCCCCTTTCGAAGATTGGATTCTGATATGCTTGTTATCAAGTCATTTACTGATGACACTAAGAGTATAAAAGACATTTTGTGTTGTCAGACTTTTCAGTATAGTCTTAAAATACTTCGATTTGGTTTTAAAGACAATGAAATGTGGAAATTTCATTAATGAAGTTAAAGTGAGGAGTGACTTCAATATATATATAACCAAAATAGTAAAAATACCAATACAAGCAAAAAGAATAAAAATAGAATCAAAAAATAAATTAAGCATCCGAGCTGAAGATATTCTCAAAGGTCACCTTCAGGCAGGGATTCAAACAAAGGATTTTTTTTTCTGTGAGGGGTCTGACTTTCGTTTAACCATATTGACCCCTCGTGACCCGAAAATTACCTGAAATAAAGATCCCTGGAAATAAAACTGTTTTCACAGAAATAAAACAATAAATTATAACTCCCAATTTAAGCAAAAATTGCAGTAACATAATATAAACTATAAAAGAATGTGAAAAAAAATGTGAATTGTTTATTCATTGTTGGACGAAAGTCAGATCCTTTACAGAAAAAAATCCCTTGTTTGAATCCCTGCCTGAATGTGACCCTTGAGAAAACCTCCAGCCCGAATTCTTAATTTCTTTTTTTTTAATTCTATTTTAATTCTTTTTATTTTTTTAAGATCATCTGTGTTTTAGTTGTAGCAGCATTAGCGCTCTTTAAATACAATTTTATCTTTTTTAGTTGGATTCAGAAATAATTTTTAAGTTTTTTTTTTGTTTCATTATATTATATATATATATATATATATAAACAATGACATTTTCATACAAAGTTAAAATTTTTCTATAAAATATTTCACTCTTTTCAGATCAGTTTTTCATGTTCGAAGGTCAACTATTTTTTTTTTCATCCCTTTTCATTGACATATTTTTTTTATTTTAAACTTGCCTGGAAATATTATATTATATCTGCTAAATCTTTTTAATGTTTTGGATAAATGTAACTTTTAGATTTTACTTCTGTGAAATGTTTCTCTTTCTCCCAGTAGCCCACTTAACCAAATTGACTTCATCGATTGTGAAAATTTGCAAAACCAGAAAAATCGATAGTAACGTATCTGTCAACTTTATCCTCGTTATCGGAGAGAGCTAAAAATGATACACACATAAAAATGTTTTGAAGAAAATAGTTTAATGTTTTCTAAAGGGATATCCGCTTTATTTAAATATATATTTTTAAATTTCTGCGAACATAAAACCCCACAAACTTTAAAAATATAAAGATTTTATTCTATAGATTATTCTTAAAAGTTTCAAACGATTTATTCAGTCAAATCAAGTATATAATGTTGTTTAAAAATATTTGTGAATTTTTGACAAGTAAATTATTTCAGCCATTAAATCATTGCGTGCTTTAATTCCGAAGACAAATTATGGACTTAAATATCAATTTTAAACTTATGATGGGGAAAGATTATATGAAAGAATAACTAAAGGAACTAAATAATGAATAATAAACGAAAAAGCGTTTTTCTGATTTTTTTTTTTTTTTTTTTTTTTTTTTTACTTTTGGAATTTTGCTACTCACTTTCTGAATATTTTTTTTATCCGATTCAGTTTTATTCCGCACTTATTCCATTTGCATTTCAGTGTGAATCCTGCATAATATATCTTCACATTTACATTAATATATTATAACATTATTAATAATATATAATACATTAATAATATTATTAATATTCACCTGTATAATATTTTTCACTTTATAATGTATTTTCACTTCTATCATATATTCACACATATACTTATGCGGCCATTTAAGAAAAAATTGTAAATTTAATGTTGCTTTTATATAATTTTAATTTAAATGTTTTTGGAAACGATAATAATAGTATAAAAAATCTGAATAATATATTTTTTAAACAGCTGGAATGATCTCCCTAAAGCTTTCTCGCATACTCTCTAGTTAACTACTCATACCAGAGAACGCCTTACATGGTAATGACGTACAATAGTTTCGAAATATTAATTTTTTATATGAATTTCGCATTTTTACTGAATTTATCGTCTGATCCTTGGCGAGTTACTTGGCGATTAACCCTGGCATGCGTTAAAAGAATTCAGAATTCAAATATGTGTTTTAGACACGTTTTTCCCAACCTATTAAAACAAAAATTTGACACAAAACTGCACTTGAAGTCACAAAATCTCATACCAAACTTGATATATTTAAGTCGATGTGTTTTTGAATGATCGCGTTTATATTTTTCCAAAAGTAAAGACCGGCAGACAGTCAACCATATTTCTTCGTTTTGTAATCATTGCGTTTAATTACATTTGAACAGATGGACAGACGCACTTTCTCTGAAGTGAGTTTACTCAACATTTGATGGAAATCTGTAAATTTGTTGCAAAGACCGTATACCAAATTTCAATCGTCTAGATCAAACCGTTTTTGAATTATCTTTATGGAAATTTATTTTTGAATTATCTTAGACAGACGAATATTTTTCAAAAATATGTTTTACGTACTCAATGAGGTATAAAACGTAGATATTTATCAAAATCTCGAGTTCTTTTTGACGATTACTATACTTTTTCTATACCACCTATACGGGAAAATGAAAGCGTACAAAATATTTTTCATCGTAATGAAAAAATTGAAGCCTGAAAAATAACTATTATTAAAAATTTCTAAAGGTATTATCGCCATACTCCTTTGAATGGCTAAAACAAATAACAAGGAATGCTTCGATTTATTTGATCAAAATATATCTTTTTTTATTTATAGATTAATTTTACTTCTTTATAGAAGAAAATTTCACAACTTAATGAAGAGAATCAACTTTAATAAACATAACTGTTCCGTCTTAGAGACGTCTTTTCCTCATTCCAGCTAGTTGCCATGGAAACCGGCGCATGCGCAGTGTCTGTAAAACTTTGATACGTTTCTTTTTTATATATTTAGCGATTCAGATTTTGTGATGTCTAATTAGAGCTGTTTCGTTGATGTATCTTTGTGTTCTTGTTGGTTATTCGTATTCGTCGATAAATGTTATTCTGTGTTATATGATATCTCTGATTCTTGAGAGCTAGAAATAGATTTTAGATGCTAGATAATTAAACAACATAATGAAATTAGAATGGCGCGATTGCATTTAGATTTATTTGATGAAAGCTCTGGCGACATATACAGTGGCTCAAAAAATTGAGAGTACAGGTTACTTTTACTTCATAAATCTGACTTTCAATATAAATAACACATTACCGGGAAGTGCAAACATGTTTTTATTTTTACAGATAACAAATGGTTTAATTTAGAGTAAAAGTAAGAAAAATCAACGAAAAATTTCTAAATTGAAAATTTTCAGAAGCGTTTTAAATAAACCTAAGCAGAATTTTGCCTCAAAAAATTGAGAATACACCAATGAAATTTTTACAATATCACTCATAGAAATAAAGTGTCACTATTAAATTGCATGTCTTTTGACTCTTATAATGGCCTCTAAACGTCATGGTACCGATTTGACCAATTTTTGGTGGTATTTGATGATATTTTACCCCACTATTCTTGTACCACTTGTTTTAAATGGGTTTTGTTTCTAATTTTGTGTTTTTGAACCACTTTTTCGAATATAGCCCACGAATATTCAATGGCATTGATGTCGGGGTACTGTGGTGGTGTGTGTAACTGCTATTTATGATGAAAAAGACACCATATTTTGAAATTACGTGTATTCTGTTTGGGGTCGTTGTCTTACTGGAAAATGAAATTTCCATCTAAACCCAAATTTTTAGCACTTTCTTTTAGATTGCTGCGAAGTATATCCAAGTAAACCGTATCATTTATAATGCCATCTATAAAAATTAAATTTCCTACCCCGGATGAAGCCATGTAACCTCAAATCATCACGGAGTCACCATCATGTTTAACTGTAGGACGTAACATTTTTGGATACAAAGCAGTATTAGGCTTTCTCCATACAGTAAGATGGTTGTCGCTGCCAAAAATGTTGAGGTTTCTTTCATTACTAAATATAGATTTCTTCTAAAGGTTATTGGTCTTCAATTGATGAGTTTTTGCAAATTTCCAATGCTTTTTCTGAATTTGCAGGTTGATGAACGGTTTCTCTGTAACAATGCTACTTTTATATCCAGCTTGTCTAATGGCATTTAGCACAGTTTCAGCCCTTACACTTCTGACTATGATTTGAAAAGTTTCTGCAACAAGTTGGATGAACCATATGGTAGCAGCAATCTAAAGGAAAGTGTTAAAAATTTGGGTTTAGATGGAAATTCCATTTTCCAGCAGGACAACGACCCCTAACAGAATGCACGTAACGTCAAAATATGATGTCTTTTTCATTGTAAACAACAGTTACACACACCACCACAGTACCCTGACATCAATGCCATAGAATATTCGTAGGCCATACTCGAAAAAGTGATTCAAAAATACAAAATTAGAAACAAAACCCATTTAAAACAAGTGGTGCAAGAAGAATGGGATAAAATATCATCGGACACCACCAAAAATGGGTCGAATCGGTACCATGGCATTTAGAGACCATTATAAGAGCCAAAAGACATGCCATTTAATAGTGACACTTTGTTTCTATGCGTGATATTGCAAAAATTTTATTGGTGTATTCTCAATTTTTTGAGGCAAAATTCTGCGTATGTTTATTTAAAAGGCATCTGAAAATTTTCAATTTAGAAGTTTTTCCTTGGTTTTTCTTTATTTTTACTCTAAATTAAACCATTTGTTATGTATAAAAATAAAAACAAGTTTGCACTTCCCGGTAATGTGTTATTTATATTGAAAGTCGCATTTATCAAGTAAACGTAAGGTGTACTCTCAATTTTTTGAGTCACTGTACATCAGCCAATAACTATGTGTTTATTTAATAGTAGTATTTATTTGAAGAAAATTCTACATTTAATAGTTATATTATATGGTTAGTTAAAATTATACATTAATTATCTTTCATTGTGAAGTATATTTTGAATCCGTTTAGGTGTTTTTTTAACATTCAAAATTAATGCAATTTTTCCCCCAGCCCGCAGTTGAAGATTATTGCATACTGCTTTCTTTCTTGTAAAGTCCTTAAATGTTATTTAAAAAATAAAATTAAATGTCAAAGAATTTTGACGTCGTAGTAAAGAAAAGAAATGCATCAAATTTTTCCTGAAAACAACATAACAAATCTTCAAAATGTTATAAAAGTTCCTTTAATTTTGAAATGTAATCAAAAGCTCGCATTACTGTCACAAATAACATTCTTTTCAACGTATAAACTTAATTTTGACTCAAGACTTACTTTATTTTCTAATTATTATTTCTTACTTCTTAGAGAGAGCTTGCCCTAATTCAAAGGAGTATTATAATTTTCATCAATAAACTGTCTCTAAAGTTTCTAAAGGCAACGCATTTCATTAGCAATATCTTTTTTCAATTATCAAAGATTCTGTTTATTCACATTTTCAAAGACTGTTAATAAGTGGAATTTTAAAGCGCTTCCATTGCTTTCACGTTTCTTCTATTTTTAATGCATTTCATTTGATCCTTTTGTGCGGGGACATACATAAATTGAATGAATATTACGGCATTAATGAAACATTTTATTGATTTTCACCTATGTTAATATTAACAAAGTCAAAATCAATGAAGTGTTGAATCAAAAACAGAATAATATCCAGTTTCATTGAAATGCATTGCAGAATCCTATTATTTGCAAAATCAGTTACAAGTTATTCATAAATATTATTAGAATTGTGATAAATTGATTTTGAATGGATGAAAGATAAAAAGATCGTTAAAAAATGAATGTAGGTGATGCATTACTGCTAAACAGACCTGAATAAGGATTCATAATTTAACTTTTTCTGATGTTTCTGATCCTCTAATCCAAATTTATAAAAGAGAATATGTTCATATGCAGAGCTATTTGAAAATTTACTAAGTCAAAAAATGTAAAGTTATTTGAAAATTTACAAAAATTTAAAATTTTGAAATTTAATGCTTTTATGCTTGGTAAACTTTTGTTTGTTATCTTATGTATTTTGATGCCTAAATTTGTTCATCAATGCAGAAAAAAACCATTCTATAAAAGAATTTAATGGAAAAAACAAACAAACATTGTACTTTTTTTTATTTATATTAAACTTGAATTCTTTCGCAAATCTCAATGGAATTTAAAGGCCTAGAAATTATAGCCATCTTCATAAAATTTTTCATGCAGTATTTATGAATAAACATTGAAATTATGATAAAAGAAAAAGTAATGCTGATGTTCGTCCATGTATATATGAACTATATGGACCCTGTAACATTAACTCTTTAACCAGCTATAGGATAAAAAGGCATTCCAACTAATGAAGATTGAGACATAGGAGACGCTTTTCGAAAGCTGCTCTTTTCTCAAACTTCTTTGAAAACAAAGAAAGTTGGCCGTTCTTTCTCCCCAGGCAACAATATTCCTGGAGAAATCGTGTGTGTGTGTTCGTGCGTGTAAACATAGTTTAGTAGTTGTGTGAACCAATAAATTTTAAGCTTTGCTTTATTTTATCCCCGGTAGGATAATTGGTACAAGATAAAGATACGCCAGTGTACATCGCGCCACAAGAGCAAAAGAGAGCGAACGTTTTCCCGTCAGTGATTTTAGTATGAGATTTGGTTAGGAATTTAGGAAAGGGAATCTTAGGTATTCTTAAAAGAATGTTGTAAGCATTGGAGATTTTTATCCCTCCGTTTAGAGTCTGAGAACATGCTGCATTCAGTATTTTATAAAGCTCGTATAGAATTAATTAAATAAAAAGATGGAATGGGATCAGGAAATAAGATACCATTTTAGAAAGAAGTTAATAGGGGTTAAATTAAGAAAAAAAATAGAAAATTAATTATTATTTAAATTAGATTTAGAGAGATCATTACATATATATAACATGAATACTATTGCAAATAAAGAAAGAATATAAGCATAAGTTGTATGACTGACCTTTTTTGTAACTTCAATTTCAATGATATATACAGTGAGGCAAATTAGCCACATTTTTTGGTCTCTGTGCAATAGTAAAGCTCGTATAGAATTAATTAAATAAAAAGATGGAATGGAATCAGGAAATAAGATACCATTTTAGAAAGAAGTTAATAGGGGTTAAATTAAGAAAAAAAAATAGAAAATTAATTATTATTTAAATTAGATTTAGAGAGATCATTACATATATATAACATGAATACTATTGCAAATAAAGAAAGAATATAAGCATAAGTTGTATGACTGACCTTTTTTGTAACTTCAATTTAAATTATATATATCCAGTGAGGCAAATTAGGCAAATTTTTTGGTCTCTGTGCAATAGTATTATTATTAAATATTAATTAGTAAATTCTTAAATAGCATTATTCCTCTGAATCTCCACCATCAACGAATTCTGCAACTAACTATCTGCAAGATTTTTGATGCAGTATGTAAATGCAATTATATTAATGCATTTTCGTAATTAAAGGATTTAAAACATATAATGCCAGTATCTCAAAAAAAAACCCAGGAGAATCCTACAGCTCATCTGTGGTTAGACCACAATAATTTGCTGCTTTACAGTACCAACATGTCTCTGCACTTCGTTCTTTGCCGATTAATCATACAAAATGACGCATCTCTCTATTTAATTTTTTTGCTTAATATTTTAATCAATATTTCAATATTTGCTACACAACATAAATATTTTACTATCCATGCCATTTTTAAACCATTTTTTTTTCTTCTTATCTGTCATACCCGGAGGATAAGAACCTTTAATTGAAACACTAGGCTCGCCTTACCACAAATTGACAAGGCCATTTCAAATTCGTTCATAGTTTGGTTTATTTTAACCAATGTCTCATAACTTGGCGTAGCGATTTTATTTTATTACTAGCCGCCTTTGGCGACCAGCCGGTTCGCCAATCTTAATGTTCGTTAAAATTTTAATAATTAAATATTTTATGCAATTCCAACTTTAATAGATTCTTCATCAAAATATTTTAAAACTTCAAATTTTGATAGTCATATAATTCACTCATTATATTATAAAGACCTTCAGTCATAACGTGATATGTATCTCTCTAATTTTCTGTTACCCCTCGTAGAATTTATGCTTTAAATTAAAGTGTAAATGATTAATCTGCAATTAATATAATAATATTTTTTACTGAAACAAAGCATTTTTTTTAATAATATGATTACTGATAATAGAGTCACTGAGCGTTTAAACTTTATGGGCACTAAAGAATATATATCTTAATTTATGTAATATCTCAAGAATTTGTTAACAAAATTTTCTCAGATTCATCATGAGAAGATAATTAATTAACAATGTTTCATTTTAAATGCATCAAACACTAAGAAAATAAAATGAATCGTTTAAAATAATCGGTCTAAAACAGGTTTAAAAAAACTACTTCAAAAACGATGTACTTAAAACTCTAAGCATGTACAAAAAAAAATATAACTAACATAAATACAATTTAATTACAAAAGCATGTGTTGTGGAGGTCTTTGATGGCTCCACAATTGAGATTGAGAACTAAATAATGCGGTGTAACTAATTGAAATTAACTAAGGAAATGCGGTGTAGCTATAAGGATGAAAACGATGCTTCTATAAAATGCGGTTTATTTCTATGAGAAGGGGCATGGAGTCACCCCACTACCAACGGTAAGCATCGCGTTCCGAGTTCTTCGCAGTTCTGGCGGGTCATGATCCCGCTCAGTTACAAAAAAGGGAGCAACCCTAGAATGGGCGCTTGCCAACTTGGCGCGTTGGTAGCAAAGTACTGAACAGCATGCAACTAACCTAAAAATAATTTAAATCATCCGTTGATAGTGGTTGTCATGACAACAATCAGAACAATGCGCATGCATGAGTTTTTTTCGCCAGTCAGGTAACGCAAATGCGTGAATTTTTCTACGCCATTTGGGGTAACGCTATGCAGATTAGAAATTTTTAATTTCCTTTATTCTGTTTTATTTTAATTCAAAAGTACTTCAGAATGAATCTGAAAGATCGATTCATTAACAATGTTTCATTTTAAATGCATCAAACATTAAGAAAATAAACATAATCGTTTGAAATAATCCGCCGAAAAATATTAACCCTAGCCTCATTACTGTGGGGAGAAAAAAAAAACTGAAGCCTGACTCATTTGGCGGTGGCGAAAATGGAAGATTATTTTGGCGGAAAATTTGGCGGTGGGGAAAAATGGAAGATTTTTTTGGCGGGAAAGATAGTTTTTAATTAATAATTAAAATTCTAATTAAAATTTCAAAAAAGGGACCCCAGGTGCACATTCCTGACCTCTAAGGTATACATGTACCAAATTTGATAGCTGTATGTCAAATGACCTGACCTGTAGAGCGCCAACACACACACACACACATTGAGCTTTATTATAAGTATAGATAATGAAATAAAAACCTTATTTATTCAGTTACATATTTTAAGCACTGCTAATGTTATTATAAAAAAATCCATACTTCAATATTTTCTCTTTGATTTTGTAGTGTATCCCTCTTTTGAAATTCACATAAAATGAAATACCTTAAAAACAATGACATATGAAACTGGCTTGAATTGTTCGACACATAAAGTATATGAAAGTAATACTTTTGAAAGGGGAAATCCTTGACTTTTCGGAACATGCAGAAAAATCTCATTTTGATTCCCGAGGATTCTCGAATTTTCATAATAAAACCATATTATTGTAATCTATACTTATAATAAAGCTCAATGTGTGTGTGTGTGTGTGTGTTGGCGCTCTAAGGGCCAGGTCATTTGACATACAGCTATCAAATTTGGTACATGTATACCTTAGAGGTCGGGAATGTGCACCTGGGGTCTCTTTTTTTGAAATTTTTATTAGAATTTTAATTATTAATTAAAAACTAACTTTCCCGCCAAAAAATCTTCCATTTTCCCCACCGCCAAATGAGTAATGCTTTATTGTTTTTTTCTCCCAACAGTAATGAGGCTAGGGTTAACATTTTTCGGCGGATTATTTCAAACGATTCTGTTTATTTTCTTAATGTTTTATGCATTTAACATGAAACATTGTTAATTAATCCATGTTTCAGATTCATTCTGAAGTACTTTTGAATTAAAATAACACAGAATAAAGGAAATTAAAAATGTCTAATCTGCATAGCGTTACCCCAACTGGCGTAGAAAAATTCACGCATTTGCGTTACCCCAACTGGCGTAGAAAAATTCACGCATTTGCGTTACCGGAACTGGCGAAGAAAATTCACGCATGCGCATTCTGTTCTGATTGTTGCCATGACAACAAACGGATGATTTAAATTATTTTTAGGTTAGTCGCATGCTTTTGTAAGTAAATTGTATTTATGTTAGCTATATATTTTTTATATATGCTTATAGTTTTAAGTACATTATTTTTTAGGTAGTTTTTTTAAACCTGTTTTCGACCGATTATTTTAAAGGATTTATTTTATTTTCTTAGTGTTTGATGCATTTAAAATGAAACATTGTTAATGAATCGATCTTTTCATGATGAATCTGAGAAATTTTTGTTGACAAATTCTTGAGATATTACATAAATTAAGAAAGATATTCTTTAGTGACCATACAGTTTAAACGCTCAGTAACTCTATTATCAGTAATCATATTATTAAAAAAATGCTTTGTTTCAGTAAAAAATATTATTATATTAATTGGAGATTAATCATTTTCACTCTAATTTAAAGTATAATTTCTACGAGGGGTAACAGAAAATTAGAGAGATACAAACCACGCTATGACTGAAGGCCTTTATAATATTATGAGTGAATTATATGACTATCAAAATTTGAAGTTTTAAAATATTTTGCTGAAGAATCTATTAAAGTTGGAATCGCGTAAAATATTTAATGTTACGACCGGAGTATTCCGGTTCAACCTATTTAATTATTAAAATTTAAACGAACATTAAGATTGGCGAACCGGCTGGTCGCCAAAGGCGGCTAGTTTAATAATAAGAGCAGGTTTGAAATGTTAATGTCAAAGAAGGAATTCAATACAGGAAAAGTTCATTACAATATATACTGGAACAGAAATGAATGGATATACGAAAATGCTTCTAGTGCTTCTCTTAAGCTGAGTACTTCAAATTGCTTTAACTAAATTCGCCACAAATTTATGATTAATATAAGAACTGATATTTAGATATTCAACCATTGACAAAGAAAATGATAATTTTAAGCAAGCATAAGTTTCGCATAGAAATGCACGTGTTAACATATTTTATTATTTCAATGTTAAATTAAATTTTGAAAAATTGTCTTTTCCTTAACTATTTTGTCATAAATTAAAAAAAAAGTAATATATGGTGTATCATCAATAACTGACATATTATTGTTTTAATATCTTTAAAAGATTAAAAATTAAGTATTTGAAGCAGAATATCAAGCAAACTTTTTATTCAATCATTTTTAATAATAAATTTTACTTTCTCGAAATGACAGCAAAATTTTTATTATTATTGTATTATTGAGTAAAAATTATAAATTTTTTATATTTTTCTCAGTGATCTATATAAAAATCTATGAGTAAAACACTTAACACTGAAAAATGTAAATAAAGAAACAAATAAATTTTTTGTATGTAAGTAAAAAGAATGTATTAATTTCGGAAAACATTTCGATGAATGACTCTTTTTCAAAATCATTTATTAAACAAATTTTTTTTTTTTACAAAATTCTACATTCTCAAAATACTTTAGAAGCAGTTTCCAAAGCGAAAAGCAAGATCTTACCACAGAACAATTACTCTATACGGACAGATTTATTATCCTGAATGATAAAGTAAGAATTCCCAGGTTCAGGCGCGAAGTAATAGAACGGAAGCAGGGAAATTTCCCCTCTATTGTTACCGGCCGCAGGAAGGGAAAAATACACCTTGTGGGTTCTCACACATACCATCAATTTTTCCTTACCAAACTGTTCAACATTTACCCAAACTGAAATCCTTTTAGCAACATTCAGATGCTAGACGTTAGTAGATGGACAAGGGATGAATTTTCAGATATAATCGTTGTAACAAAATTGTCAATATGTGAATGTCACCACGTAAGAAAATATGGCAATACATGTATCATATTGTTAAGAATCTATGATGTTGTTTTCCAACACAGTTAGTTCCTTCTTAGGGAAGATCGTTTTACTATCAGCTCTAATGGATGCTGATCGGAAGCCAGACCGATGACCCTCGGGTCTTGCGATCAATTGTTGATGCATTTAGCGTCAAAACGGGTGAAACTGAAATTTTCAGGAATTTTAGCGATAGGGACTCTAGCAGGCGCGTTATGCTTGATTGTTCGAGAACTTTCTATACTCTTCTCAGGCAGCTATAAACGTCGGCAGTCCAAGCCGAAGTCAGTTGTAAAGAGTCGCATAGTGAGTCAACGATGAATTAATGGATCAGTCCAGCGAAGCGCAAGCGTTGAATGAATTGAGAAGCAATCAATCAATTTGTGAATTGAGAATTGGTGCCGTGCGCAGAGTTTTGGTACAATTATTGAAGCAGCATCGAACATTGAGTAGTGAGTCGGCAGTTGGTGCTGCTAAAGCGAGGAGACAATGGAGAATAGCAGACGTTTGGAGAGACCATAGTAAATAACTACGTAGATTCCCTACTCCTGCTGAGCTCTGTCTGGCCACTTTGTGTGCTGTGGTTTGTATGAAGAGTGCTGCTATGCATTACTTCTGTATTTCTCGGTTGTGTTTTGTCATCTATGTCTCCGTGTTAATGAATTTCATTATTTATTATTGGGACTTGTTGATTGTGTAATCATACACTCAGTAAAGTGAACCTGTTCGAGTTTTAGCGGAATTTGGTCCTTAATAATATAAATGATTTAAAACCATTTATAAGATTAAGAACACGGGAGACGAAAAAGATATTGGATATCATTGAATACATTTGCCACGCATTAAAATTCCATTACGGTAATATGGTAACATATTTAATTCACTATCAACTAACTTCACATTTTTTTATGAAAATATCAATGATTCTTGGTAAGTGAAAATTAAATATTTAGCATCGAGTCTTAAAATAATTGAATCCAAATATCCTGTACTAGGTACGGGTAAATTGCTGTAGTTTTATTAAGCCACTTTTCAATACGAGAGTTTGAAAAATTCTTTATTCGAAGGCATTGATTGGTCCAAGTCAAACATCTTGCAATTATTTTTTTCAAAATGCAAATATTTCTTTCTTCTTCTTCCATTTTATTTTTAATTACCTGTCAATAACACTGAAACTCAAAGGCAGGAAGAAAACTTTTTTTTATTAAAACCGCTGCCAAAAGTATATCAATTCAAAAGAAGTTTTTAAAACTAAGAATACTTTCTTGCTTTTCAAACTGACTGTAAACGATCTGATTGTATTTATAATCATTCGTATGTTAGTATCGCTATAAAATCTCAAAGTTGTTACAATGTTTTTTTTTTATATGTTAATAAATTTTCTAAAAAATTATAAATAAATGATCTGAACATCGCGAAAGTTTATCACTGTTGGCTAAGACAATTTAACAAATTTTAGTCCATGGTCCAGTAAAGCGCTTGAGAAAACAAAAATAAAGGGTATTTTGAAACGAAATTGTAATGAAAAACACATTATTATGAAATAATCGTAACTGTGTAACTGTAATGAAATATATACATACAAAAAATGATATGATCTTAGCATGGCACAATTTGTTTTCGGTTTAAAAAAATTATTTATCCTCAAATTTATTTTGTTTTTATAGATGTCAAACAACTGTTCAAATGTCATTTCATGCTATAAAAATTACGGGAGAGAAGGGGTATTGAAATTATTGCAGGAAATCTGAATTTTATTAAAATTTTAAATTCTTGATTTAATTTAGCTTGTAGGAATTTAGAAATTCTCGCAGTATAAATATGAAATGCAAGCGAAGGAAGGACATGACATGAAAAAATGTTTTAAAAAGATATCCCATGCAAATTTTCGATTTTACTGGGAGGAAATGCTTATTAAAATTAGAGAACTTATTAAATATTTAGAAATCTACCAATTCCGCAAATACAGTAATTTAATTTAGAGAAAGCTCCTTGATTAGTTTCATTTTGAATTTTTTAAAATTTTTTAGATAAGAATTTTATTTAAAAGTACATAATCATCCATATCAAAACACTTGTCAGAAAACATTTGTATTCACTCAATTTATCAAAATGTCACCTTCTCAAATTATTTTTTAATATTTTTATCCCATTCAAATGCTAGTTCAATTTCTAGGAGCATTTAAACACATTCTACGAAATATTTTCATAAATATTATAATTACACATGAATATTTAAAACGCTGTATTAATTACTCCATAAACTTCATCACGCATCTGTAAATACCTGCAAGGTAGAATTGGTTACTAATAGAGAGAAGATTTACTACATGGAAATTATTCGTGTTTCATTAATTCAGAAATAGGAAGCCATTTCGGAGAGATGCTAATTATTAATGCATTACTCAAGAAATTCATGTACCGGAACTCTTTGGAGTATAACGTTCAGAGTTACCTTACAAAATTTAGTACAAATTGAAACTATTACATGGAGAGATGGCTCCGAATGTGCTTTTCCGCTACGCGTTTCATGTTTTTATAGGTCGATTGCTGGCGTACCGCAAACACAAATCATTTACTGATTTAGTAATAGGGTTTATAAAAGTATTTAAATTTACATGTGTTTCATAACAATTTCAAGAACACATGGATTTGGTTTTAAATTTTACTGGAGTGGTCTCCTTAAACCTTTCTCGCATACTCTCTACAAATGGTGTCATCTCAGAAAACACCTTGGATGGAATTGGTGTACAATATTTACGAAATATAGCATTTTTATTGAATATATTGTATGAACCTTCTCGATTTTTTTAGTAATTAATCCCTGGCTTATGATTAACCCTTAAGTGGGGAGTGCGGTCTGTCAGACCTCTAAGGATGGATTTTCGACCACCCGTATACTATTTTTAGTTCGATGGATTGACCCTGTATCTTCCTGTTTCATGACCTTCACTACACCCACACTTTTTCATTCAATTTCAGTGGATGCTTTTTTTAAATATTTCATCTATTTCTTAGAGGGGCGTCTGTGAGACCGCACCCCTCTTTTAATGTTCCAATATTATACAAGGCTCAGCAGATGGCTCTAAAACTTGGTGCTCGAAACATCATCCAACCTACTGAACTTCGTTATAAATCAGAGCTCCAGAGACTTTTGAATGAAGCAGAATGTGATTTTAGTAATGAGAATAATTGTACAGAAGATTTTTTTTTCGATGAAATTTCGCATTCGGCTGATTCTGATGTGTATGTTTATACTAGATTTATTATATCTTATATATCAGATTATTAAATTAGTTTACATTAGATTATAAAATTATTATTACTTTATTTATATTATTACTTTATATTAAATTTATAAAATCTTATGTTTTCTTATACCAAATATTCATACATCAAAGATGTAGATTGTAGCATGAATATTCATACCAGTGTATATATATTTCAATTATGTGCAATGCAGAAGTTGTTAATAAGAACTTATCAGTACTAGAAATTTTTCTTTCTTTTTTTTTTTACTGTAAGTCTTTTCATTTTAAAGTATTTTTTTCATGTAGTTCTTCCTTCAAGTACATATTGTGAGTGTATCATTAATACGTATTTCTAAGTATAAGTATATCATAAGTATTTCTTTGGAAATGAAAATAATTAAATTCAAAGTCTTTTCAGTAGAAATAAAAGAAATGACATCACTTGAAATATAATAATGATTCAAATTTCAGAAAAAATTTGTTTTTATGCCTCGTTCAACGACTAGAGAATTCAATGAAAGAGCTATTTCGATTCATTTTATTTATTCTTAATTTTTTTATTGATTGAATTGTTTACTCAATGTCATTTCTTCTAGAAAGAAAATTCAATAAACTCATTAAAACATTACCTTTATAAAGTTAAGTTAGTTTTTATAATATCTGTTCGCTTTGCAATGAAAAGAGTCCACCTTTTTGTGCCGATGCTATTTTCAGATAATTTATTTATTACAGTTTTTTTTATTATTTGTATTCTTTAGAATTCATGAGAGGTTTCTTTCTACCTGTGCCATATCAGTTAGAGTCATTTTTCTTTGTTCGCTGTTAATACCTAAGCGATGAAATGCATCTTCAAGAAAGTTTTCATCTTAATAGAGAGACGAGTAAACATTAAATTCCCCGACGAGCAACGCAGAAAATTTTGAAGTGGGATAAAAAAAATACTTAAAATTTTGAAAGGCACTCCCATTAATGCAGCAAGAAGCATTCTTTTGATCTTACTAAATTAATTTCGACTCAACATTTGCCATTTTTTTTTCGTAATTATTCACCACGGTATGGCGGAGCTGATGAGTTCTGCCTCTATTCAATAGCTATCAAAACTTTCATCAATAAAATGGCTCTGAAATTTCCAAAAGCTATATATTTAATTAGTTGTATCTTCTTTCAGCTATCAGATTCCGTTTATTCGAAATTTCAAAGACTGGTAATAACGGGAATTTTCAAAAGATTGAAAAGGTTTTTTTTTCAACAACATTTCCTTTTAAAGAGTACTATTTCAATCCTTTGTGCTGAAATATGTATAAATTTTCTTTATATCTTCATTTCAATTAAACATGTTATTGATTTTAACAGCAATTGTTTTGTATCTGATCCGTTAAAATACGCAATCATATTGTTACTTGATGGTAATGACTATTTAAATTCATATTTTCTAAAGTATTCATTATTATTATAAATCTAATAGTGGAGTTCTAATAGTTGAATGAAAAACTAGAAAAAAAAATAATTCAATGATCTTTGAATAAGACTAAAAGCTTTAATGTTAAGATTTAGTAGCCGTTGATAGCTCTAAATATCTAATATTTACAATAAAAGAAAAGAGGTTTTATTTGTGTAACGTTTGATTCTGCAGAAACAAAGGACAAAATTTCTGCTTTAAATTTTAAAATTCATTCTTTCGTTGTTTCAAATATAGTTGTACCAAAATTAATTTTGTGGACATGATGGCCTAAAGAACAAAACGTACCTTGAATGAGCAGAGATGACAAATATAAATTGAAAAAGACCTTTTTAAATTTATTTAAATCAAAGTTTTTGAATTTAATACTGAAATATTTTGCATTGAGCCATATTAAATGAATATGATTTATTTAAAATAAATTATAAATATAAATAAATCATAATGATATATTCAATAAAATAATGTTAATTATAAAGAATCAGTTAAAAAAAATCAGTAAAAGAAAATAAATCAGTTAATAAATAACATTGGTCTCTTTTTAAAACGTAATATTTCAGAAAACATCTTTTTAAAAAATACATTTTTTATATCCGATATTTCTTTGTATTTCGGCTTCAAAGATTTGATGAATGATAAAGTTGAAGATTAGAGGAGTTAAACATAACTTAGAATTATGTTGCTATTCGTTAGGGTATTGCGAAGACATTTTCTTAAAAATACATCTAGTGAAGTAGATGAAACTTTTAATTAGGTATTTAAGACAAATATGGTATCGTATCTGTCACAGCACAGCATACAATTACATGCAATTTGATATTTCGAATGCACAGTTACATTTGTCATATCCTAATTGCGTCACATAATATGACTGCATTTGAATTTCGGAAACATTTAACAAGATTTAAGGAAACAAAAAAAAGTTTAAAAGGCTCCACACATATAATATTGTTTTGATATTGCAATCTTTATTCGAAGAATCGGTGAATAACTAGATTTTTTTTCTATTTACGAACTTCGATTCAAGTTTATAAATTTCTCTCTCTCTTAGTGATTAAATCTAAAAAATATGGTCAGAGAACAAAAATAAAATAATTTTCCCTAAACAACCTTGGCTGTCAAGTCTCAAATTGATAAAAACGTAAAATGATGAAACTAAACGTAGTTACTATTCAAAATTTAGTATTTCTGGTTTCTTTTTGATGCAGACAAAAAAGTATCCTAATGAGCGAAATGGAAATATTACTTTCGCTCAATAAGTACTATTTTTTTCATTTTAAATTAATTACTTGTTAATAAAAAGAGAGCCCAGCGAAAATGAAAAAAATCGGGTTATTAAAACTATTTCATTTAGTCTTAGGAAAAAATGCTGTGATGAAGAGATATATTTGACTTGTTCTTTGTGATTTTTAGCAAGGGCTCTAAAAATTTCTGAACTGTTGTGAGTGATATGATGCGCTACAAATATAACACGCTAACCTCGCTTTACAAATACAACCGCTTTTTGGTCTACCTACACAAATACAATAGCTTTCATTCATTTCATAAGGCGTTAATTAACTGATCTATCATTTATAATAAACTTTGTGGATATCTATAAATTTCTTGAGTAAAACTGATAATACAAAGCTGCTAATTTGTTTTGAAAAGTTAAGTATAACAAAGCCGGCGTTCTGGCCTTGGGGTAGCACGTCCTCCCCGTGATCTGGGCGTCGCAGGTTCGACTCCTGGTTCGGGCGTGGTTGTTCTTTACCCTATGTTCTATCTGTGAAGTGTGTGAAAGAGCCTAAAAAGGGGTTGTGCAAACGAGTGTGTGAGGGTCATCTTCATATGAGCTAAAGTCAGACTTCGAGTACTCAGGGGTCTTTACCCTCAGAAGCTACTGCAACCCTCTTTCCTTGATCTTTTCGGTTTGGCTTGATTGGTGTTCAATCCAGGGGGGGGGGGTGAAGGTAAGAAACAAACAAGTATAAAAAGTGAGTATAACAATTAAAAAATCTCATAACAAATCTTACTGATAATAAGATTTGTTCATTTTCAAAACATCATATATTCAAAAGTATTACAGGCGATAATAAACGTGACATAAAAAAATAACCGCAAACTCAACAATTCTCTGCACGCTCAGTGTCTGCTGCTTATGTCACAAAACAAGTTTCATACATTTGGCATTAAAAATCCAAGTATAATTGAGGCGATTGAAAGTGATTCATTAAAGGTGAATATTTTTTCACCTTTAGTGAAATATACATATAAAATACATATAAAAAGATGTAAGAACCGGTTTAATTCTACGAGAAGACTGCTACTGGTGCAAATTATCTAGATATGTTGCAATTATGATTGCCTCCGGAATAAACTGATAATACTACTGATTTTTCTCTTTCTGAAGGATTTCCTTAAGAGATACATTATATTTGTTCAAATAACCTCAAGATCATTGTTTATGTATCTTCACAACCAAAAACATCAGAAGAGTCAAGAAACGGATCCACGTTGCAGTGATGGCTATTAATGACGTTACAAATTTGGATGATGACGTTACAAATTTGGAACGAGATATTACTATCTGAATGTATGTCGCGTATAGAGTATATAAATATTTTTAGAATATGCAAACAACTTGGGTAGTTTGTAATTATTTTCTATACCCTTTATATTTCCACGTGAAAAGTGTTTAAATATATAACATTACGAAAACGAAGGAATATTGTATAATTGTACTGTAATTTTCTAAGTTTCTATAGTGAGGATTATCTTCAACACTACTTCCTTTTTTATGGGGGGGGATAATTTATCTTATAATTGTTTTAATGAAAAGGTCAGAAAATTCGAAAAACTGACGAAAGGGAAATCTAACATACAACGAAGAAGTAAGAAATATATAATGCTTCAATAAAATTTTTATAAATGTACTGAATTTTAGATCTTATTTACCCGTAATAAATATAACAAACAGTGCGTTAATATTCCGCAAATTCTAGATTCATGTACAATTATCAAATTATTTATTTGTATGAAATATTTCGGTACCAATCAATTTTTAAGTAACTTTTTGAAACATATTATAAACATTCAAAAGATTTTAACGCAAATATTAATGGAATACCAAGAGTTAAACTTTCAGGAAAAAGCTTTTCTAGCAAAATAATTGACCAAAATTATCTCCTTCACAATGCAGTTTTCTCGTCTCTCTCTTCTTTGATATAAATCAAATCCCATTTCATACCAAAACTATTATTCGATTATTGCACATGAATCCAGAATTAGAGGAATAATAGCGTACTGATAGTACGTTACTATTCCTCAAATTCAAGATTCGTGTGCAGTTATTAAATTATTTATTTCTACGAAACTCTTCGGAGAATCAGTTTTTAAGGTGTACGTACACACTTGAAGATTTTTTTTTTTAATTTTAACTTTAAAAATACAGTTTTTTCACAGTAGGTTATTAATATATGTTTAAACTCATTTCAGTGAGAAAAACCCATATTGCAGTAATTATTAAATAATTAAATAATATTTAATGAGCTAATTAGCCTATTTTTTGAAACATGATATCTTAAATTCTAATTTGTACAGACACACAATTCTAGTTGGAAATTATGCCTAATATAAGTCTTCATGTTGTCTGTCTCAAACAAGTTATAAAAATAAATAGTTTTTTTAAAACAATTTTTTCATCAACGATGAATAGAAAAAGCGAGATTTTTTCTGTAATTTTAACATTTAACAGTTATTAAAATTTTTTTTCCATATATATATTCTTTTGATGGAGGCACAAAACATCCGCTATTTCATACAGATTATTTTGATATATAAATAACTGTATTTGGTTCATTTCTTGTTGAGTTATGATTGTTTGAATGAAGCAACATAGTGGAAAAATATCATTCTTCATAAAATAAGTTTTAAAAACACCGTAACTAGAGTTTTTAATGAAAGCACCCCAAGAAAAATAATTATAACTCAAGAAATATTTCCAATACTGACAACATCTTTGTATCGTTTGAAAGCTAAAGGATCAAAGAACATTATTAAGCAATAAAAAAAATATTCGATATTTTGAATAATTTTCGAAGTTTCAAGTGTGTATATACACCTTAAATAACTTTTTTAAACATGCATGATCAGTCAAAAGATTTAAACGTAAATTTTAATGGAATATCAAAATATAAATAATCAGGAAATATTTTTCTTGCAAAATTGACCAATTGAACAAAAATATCCCCTTTACTACACAAGTCTTCTCTTTCTTTTTCCTGATATAAAACAAATCTTATTTCAAACCAAAACTGTGATTTTATGATTGCACATGAATCCAGAATTTGAGGAATAGTAGCTTACTGATAATATGCCACTATTCCTCAAATTGTGAATTCATGTGCAATCATCAAGTTATTTATTTTCACAAAAGACTTCGCAGAATTAATGCTTAAATAACTTTCTGAAACATGCATTGTTAGTCAAAAGATTTAAACGCAAATCTTAATGGAATACCAAAAAATAAACCACCAGGAAATACTTTTCTGGTAAAATAATTGAGAAAAAAATTATCCCCTTCACAATATAAGTTTCGTATTCTCTTTTATGATATAAAGCAAATCTTATTTCAATGCCAATCTGAAATCAGATGAATTCCACGAGATACATTCACAACCCTTATACCAATACCCACAAGTTTTTAACAATCCGTTTGTGAGTTATTCTATAAACTTCGCAAGTTATCTATCAAACATCTGTCAATGGCAGAAAAGCGAGGAGACTGTAAACAGCCTCTTGAGGAAAGGTTTTTCCACTAGAAAATACCAAAGCAATTTCAAATTAATTTGCAACTGTAATTCGAAGCCCATTACTTCCGAAATTAGGAGTCATTTAGCAGTAATGCTAATTACTTATGCACTCACTACATGAGCAATTCGAGTTGCGGAAACTATGTTAACAACCTTTAAAGTTTCTCTTCAGAATTCGCAACTAGATTCAGCTATTGTATCAACGTATGCCTCGGAATCTGGTTCCTGCTACCCATTTCGGGCATTTGAGACTTGATTGCTGGCATGCTTTTGGCACAAGTCACTTAATTAAACGCTTCTCTTAGTTAATTAATGGAACAAGAATGTATTTTTATGAAACCAATTGAACAGATTGCTAACAGATTTCTAAAAACAGATTGCAGATAACTGATATAGACTACCGAAAGCTGTCTGTTCACCAAATGCTTAAATTCTCTATTAAAAATGTTCCTAAAATTTTATAGTTCGAGTGTAACGTGAAAATCCTCAACCAAAATGCATGTTAATAGCTTGCATATATTATTTTTTATGTGCATGATTTTAAACATACAATAGTTATTTTAGAATTTGATTTGTAATGTAATGAATATGGTGGACACATAGGATATACTATTTATGCCTTTAATAATGTATAATTAAATTAATATGATAGCAAATTATCTGAATTGCTTTACATAAAAAAAAAGATTTGCGGATCTGATAATAACGCAAACCAATAGAAAATCGGCTTGGTAGATTTCGCTAGTCAGTTATATTATAAATATTTTAGTTAAATCCCTCCTATAAATTCTATCAATTATTAATTTTAAAATATATGGAAGAGTGATTGCAGAAATAAACAAGTAGAAACTAATTTTTCATTACTGGTTCTTTATTTCTAAAGTAGCGATACTTTTTTTTACTCCAACAGAAATAAATGTGAACATTTTTCAGCAATTTGAATTTCTTCAATTTTCTATCATTTACAATAACACACGTGTACTTAATAGAGAAAGTTGAAATTCAGCTCAGCGATCATTCTAAAAGAAAGGTCACTACTCTCAAACTCAACATCTGACATTCATTTTAATTAAAACAATTGCCTCTAAGTTACTCAAGTATTTAAAGGTAATCCGTTAAAGACAAAACACATCCAATGAAACACTTCCAAAATAGGACATTCTAGAGATTCTGGTCATTAAAAAAATCGCATAAGCACACCATTTTTCATTCTTTACTTTAATGGCCACCCTGGTTGCCATCATTAACTAATGACTATTAGGACGATGTAATTAGGCGAGACACGACCTCTAAGTGAAAGAACGGCAGCACTAAATTCTTTCAAAAGATTTAATTAGCTTTGGCACATTTGCAAGTTGAAAAGATCGAAGAGGAGAAACGAAACTCCCTAAAGAAAAATACTTGAAAATGTACAAATTGTACTGAGTACTGAGCCTCTTGTTGAACTTCTTCCAAACCGTATTGAGCAGAAATAAAATTTAACATATTTAAAATAATATTTCTGAATTATAGCATTCCCACAATAAAAATGTATACATGCTTATAGCATTCAGGTTTTTTGCAGTTTTACCAATTTACATTTTCCAACATTTCTTTCCAATATTTGACGTTATTTGGGACATTTTCAAGCAGATGTTTTTAACAGAAACTACATTTCAGGCATGAATTGCACTAATTTTTGTGCGAGTAAAAGTGGAATTTTGCTTTTGCTATTATTTCAGAGTCTAGACATATTCAGGGTAAATTAAAAAAATAATAATAACTTCTTTTTATATTTAGATATATTTTCAAAAAATTAGAGATTCAAATGTTTGTTATTTGGTCCATCTATAGGTTCTTCTTATTATTATATTTGGATCAAATGTTTGTTATTTGGTTCATATACAGGTTCTTGTTATTATTAAACTTGAACCAAATGTTTGTTATTTGGTTCATCTATAGGTTCTTGTTATTATTAAACTTGGACCAAATGTTTGTTATTTGGTTCATCTATAGGTTCTTGTTATTATTAAACTTGGATCAAATGTTTGTTATTTGGTTCATCTATAGGTTCTTGTTATTATTGAACTTGGATCAAATGTTTGTTATTTGGTTCATCTATAGGTTCTTATTATTATTATATTTGGATCAAATGTTTGTCATTTGTTTCATTTATAGGTTCTTATTATTATTATACTTGGATCAAATGTTTGTCATTTGTTTCATTTATAGGTTCTGATTATTATTATACTTGGATCAAATGTTTGTCATTTGTTTCATTTATAGGTTCTTATTATCATACTTTGTTGGGGATTGTTTTAAAAATAAATATAGGAATGTTAGCAAAATACGAATTTGAAGCTAGCTTTCTTATATTTCAATTTCTTATAAAATAGCATGTTCAATGTTTGTAAGTACAGATTATTGTAATCTATATCACATTCACTTTCTCATCGACTAGAATGATGGAATTTTGTATATTTATGGGTTCCCAAAGAAAAGAGAATATTTTAACTATTTTAGAGCTATGAATTATAAATTAATATATAAATTTAGCAAAAGGCGATTTTACAGAGGTTGTTTGTTATCTGGAAATAATTAGAAAAATATTAATTTTTAGATTCTATAATGCTTTTAACCATAACTTAACAAATATATTTAAAAAAAACTAGAAAACTATAAGCAAAGTGAGTTTCGAGTATTGTTTATTAGAGCATTAAAATCATCTTTTTTTAATCGAAAATCATGTAATTTCATATCTTTTGGCGAAAACAATTTACTATAAATAACGCTTTTCAGTTAGTCTAAGGAGTGTTTTAGTGCACAAATGATTGAATCCGAATTGAATTGTCATAATCTTAAAATTGTTGCGTTTAAATTAGATATTTAAATCTTTTAATTTTATATCAAGATGCGATTGATTTGATCCACTAAAGAATCGCAGTGTCAACCGATCCAGCATGCGTTAAATACACAAAGACCAACGATAAATATTTTAGGACTTACCTCAAATCATGAATAGAAGTCAAATAACAGGAAGGTATCTCGGCATACACACTTCACTCTGAACTTCTGCACCACACCAGCAACAGAATGTTTTGTCCTTGACAGATAAGTGCATAAGTTCGCATATAGGATATGTATTTCATGAAACCCAATCGAAAACTTCGATCCAAAAAATAATGCTTAATTATTTCTATATAATGCTTAATTATGATAATAAATTCCAGTGCCATAAGTATATAATATTAACAATTCAAATCTAATAACCTAAATGCGAAATTGTTAGAAATTTCATTTAAAAAGGAATTTATTTATTAGATGCATAAGGGAAAAAAAAACACATTTTTCTTCACAGGTATTTCATGATCGTTTGCAAAACTTATTTGAATGGAAAAGAAAAAAAAATATCACAATCATTTCTACATATAAGCAAATTTTCATATATTATATATAAAATATATTTTTATATTTTCTTATATTCTATATTTTTATATATAAAAATATTCTACAAATAGTTAGAAATTTCATTTAAAGTGGAATTTATTTGATACATAAAAATAATAAAAGAAAGCATAATAAACGAAAAACAAATATTTTTCTTAACAAGTATTTTATGCACATATTATTACTTATAACTTAAAAAAATATATAACAATCGTTTCTACATATAAACACATTTTCTTATACTCTATATAAAATATATTTTATATTTTTCTTATATTTTATTTCTTATACACCATATTTTCTTGCATAAAAATATTCTACAAACAGTTAGAAATTTCATTTAAAGTGAAAGTTATTTAAATCAGTTATAATAAAAGAAAAACAAATATTTTTCTTAACAAGTATTTTATGCACATATTATTACTTATAACTTAAAAAAATATATCACTATCGTTTCTACATATAAACACATTTTCTTATACTCTATATAAAATATATTTTATATTTTTCTTATATTTTATTTCTTATACACCATATTTTCTTGCATAAAAATATTCTACAAACAGTTAGAAATTTCATTTAAAGTGAAAGTTATTTAAATCAGTTATAATAAAAGAAAAACAAATATTTTTCTTAACGAGCATTTTACGATCCTTTATTTTCTGAAAAACTATTTAACGATTATTTGCATAATTTATCTCAAAGGAAAACAAAAATCTATCACAAACGTTTCTACATATAAAATTTTTTTTCTTATATTCGTTATAAAATATATTCTATATTTTTCTTATATTCTATTCTTTTATTCCATATTTTCTTATATAAAAATATTCTACAAATAGTTAAAATTTTTATTTAAAGTGGCATTTATTTAATAGACGCATAATAAAAGAAAAATATATTTCTTAACAAGCATTTTAATATTTGCATAATTTATCAAAATGAAAAAGAGGAAAAAAATTCACAATCGTTTCTACAAATAATCTCTGAATAATCGACCATTCAAAACCTTCCTTTGCAAAAATATGTTCTTTTTTCTTAGAAAGCGACAGAAATATCTGCGTTTCTAATATCAAAATATGATGGAAATAAGTGATGCATTTTAAAATTGAATGCGAAAGATGAAGCACACTTTCAATCTTCCTAAACAGGAAATATTAATGGTCCTTTGATATCCTTTAAAAGCGAATCGAAAGAATAAAACCTTCCCCAGAGCCCTTTTAGAACCGATGAAAGAAACTGCAGAGGCGGCCATCAAATATTCAAATGCATCGCATATATCTCGGAAGATGCATCCATTCATTGTTGTCACAAAGAACTGCAACGAGCATCCATTCTTTGCTGCTCACTAATTCATTTCAAGCATTTACAGACGAGAACGATTGAATGCAGCCAGGAAAAAAAATGGGGTTTACGTCTAAAACATGCACTGGAGAACTATATTCAGAGCGAAACGGTTTGCGAGTAAACACTGCGTTTAGTTACAGAAATGTTACTTTTCATATTAATGTCTTGAAGTGTTTTTCCCTCTATTCCAAGACGAGTTTGGGAATAATAAGACACAAATTAGACAAGAGGATTTCAGTTATATCCGAGATAAAATATAGACGTTTAGGATAAACAGTTTTATGGCATTGTTTAAAATCCTCACGGTTCTAGAAGAATCACAAAATATTTAAATTGAGACTGTCGCTTCTGAATTTGTATCCAGTTTGATAAATTTTACAGTTAAAATATTTTTATTCGGGTTATGTATATATAGATAGGATTTATTATATTTTTCTTGTGTGTTAAACATAGTTGATCCATATTTCTTTTTAAAAAATTATACCGGAAAATGGTTGGATGTGGAATAATAAAAAATTCTACGAATTCCTTTCAAGTATTTATATAAATAGAAAAATTATTTAAATTCAATGAAGAAAGAAATATAGAGTAGATAGAAGGCTTTAAAAAAATTCAAATAAAAATTTACAAAAACTGGAGTTTACATAACAATTTAAGTTATATTTTGCATAAAATAGAAGGAAAATTTTTGAATTTATGTATGACGAATCTTTTATGAAAACAATATATTGAATAAATCTATTTGCTTTGTTGAAGTTTTCTATAAATGATGGTGGGAGGAGGGTTAAGTGAACAGATTTTGCATCTTTAAGAATTAACCCTGAATTTAAAAGCTTCTAGTATTAATAATTTTCTTATTTATCCTTTTTTAATACATCAAAACGTTCAATAGGTTTTACCCTTTAAACTAATATGTGAAAGTTCTTAAAATTAATCCTTTAACCCTCCATTAGATGGTTGAATATTCGACGAAATTAAAGAATTGTAATATTAAATACACAGGATCATTTTCTCACTCTTTACTTTAAATGTCCTCTTGTTTTTCATAGTGTTTTACTTTAACTTATATAAAATTCATACAAAGACATTTTGCATGTAAATTCATACAAAATTATACATTAAGTAAGCAATTAAAATTGAAACAAATAACATATGGAGAAAAATATATATAAAATCAGGAGGCTTTCAAAAATTTAATTAGAAATTTACGTAAGTGAAATTTACATTAGAATTTAAGTTATTTTTTAAATAAAGATATAGATAATAAAGATATAGATAAATAAAGATAAAGATAACAGTATATTAAATAAACTATAAATATGATAAATATAAAAAAAATTGAAAGCTTTTCAAGCCTCTTAATTTTCTTCATACTCATTGCCTTCAACCTGTTAAAAAAGGTTTGTGATCTTGCCTAGGCAATTTTAATAAAAATGAAATTAGACGTATTGTGCTTAGAAAATGTTCTTTTAAAGGTGAATACGGAAGGAAAGTTGGAGGGGTACGCAGATTGTAGTAGTTTGAGATGCACAGCCAAAAAAATATTCAATGGCGTAATTTGTATTCAATCCCTGCAATTTAGAATTATGTGATTACAAATATGTAGTCATTTTGTCGAGAATACTGGGTAATCCTATCTAAAATTAGAATGGAAAAGTAGAGAACAGGTAAATAATCTTAGAATCTGGTGCATTCACTATTATTTAATGATATTTACATGCTGGGTTTTACAGTTAAAAGTAAGAATTTCAATATTTTTACTATAACTGGAAAAAGAGGAACACTAAGATTATCTTTGATGCGCATTTTTAACTTATTTACATCGCCTTATTTTTTTTAGTATTATTTGTGCATGGGAATATATGGTATGGGTTTATGTGATGTAAAAATAGTAAAAGTGTTATAACTTTTGTATGACACTGCATTTAACTGTATTTTAAGATAACTCTAAAAATAGTTTAACACTCCTTTTTCAAAAACCGCTGGTAATTGAAAACAACAGCAGCACTTAAACGCAGCAAAGCATTTCAAAATAACATTAAGTTTGAAAATATTGGATTATATTGATTTCTAAAAAAAAATTTTGTAATAAGAACATAGAACTTAATCGTTTGATCGTTAAATTTTTAAATTTTTCACTATTTGGAAGCAACGACTGCACAAATCAGCGCAGATATTTTAAAACCAGTAAACCTTTATTATTTGTTACCGGAATATAACTCTAATTAAACTATATAATGATAAAAGATAAACTCAATAGTTTGTGATAATCGTAAAATGCTGCGGAAATCGCAGTTGCAGGAGAAATGCTATGTAATAAAAATTGAACAATATATAGTTGATTAATCCTAAATAAGTTAACCATGAATATTGGTTGGAATATAATTTACAGAAATAAACTAATTGCCTTTATAACAAAGACGAATCAAGAAATATATACCAAGCTTATTTAATAGTTTAGGAAATAGTAAAATTGATTACATTGATTACATTTAATTCTAAATTGTTTACATTTAATTCTAAAATGTTTACATTTAATTCTAAAATGTAATCAATTTTAGAATTACATTTAAAAGATTCCTGATCCTTCTGGTCATTTCTAGCATGCTTTATAGGTGAAAATACAATTAACTTTTCATTCATAGATAAAACACTTTTACATGATATTTTTATTCTGTAAAGCTAGTATAATGTCATTTGAAATTATTGTTCTTTTTATTCCAGTATCATTATTTGAATTATGAAGCCTGAATGTAAATATGATGAACGGACATCGGCTTCGAATCCGTATAGTTCCAAGTTCAAAATACGATTCCATTAAAAAGTTTAGTTTAATTTGATTATAAATATATCCTGGACCTCCTTTTATTTGTTTAACTTTTTATATTTTTTTTTGAAGAGTCCTAGATTAAAAGTTTAAATCAATGATATAGTTCGTCCTGAAAATGCTATAAACGCGATTCTATTTCTTTGTCCTTGAGAGAAAGGCATAAAAGTATCTATGTGCTTTTATGATAATTAATTAATTTGCGTAGATTTTAATATTTCAGCATTAATGTTCTTAAGACTGATAAATACAAAATATAAAATTTCACAAGCCTTAGTACTCAACTGCTCTGCAATAATTTTCGAAAAAGGATAATTAAAGTCAGTTATGTAACATTTCTTATATTAAACATTAAAAAATATAAATCAAGTGTATCTTAAAGGAACATAATATTATCTCTAAATTAACTAGTTTACATTTATTGTAATTATAAAGTTCCACTCACCAAATAAACTTTGATGGGGCTGTGCTTCAAATCAAATTGTTAATTACAAATAATTATAGTTTTCATTAAAAATTAGTCCTTTTTCTTACTGACATTCACCATTTTTCTAATCTGACATTCGTGGAATAAACGTATCTGGCGTTGCCAATATCTGATTTGAAAATTCGCATTATTCATACTTAAGAATATTGGTGGAAATAATGCTTGAATAGCCACTTTGCTTTGTTATATATCAGTGAAAAGTTTTGAAATTAAACAATTTCTTGGCTTTTGGAAATAATTTTTTAGATTAAAATGTGTAATTGCTTTTTTTCATTATTCAAAGATGTATTTAAAGATAATGAATCCGAATGCCTAGGCATGCAAATTTTACTTCTTTTTTTTCAATGAAAATATAGAAGTTTTACATAAACTTTTTAATTGAGTTGTTTAAAATCCACCCATTTGAGGAATTCATGCATAACATTTGAAATGCTTTTTATATCTTCATTTCTTTAATCAGCATTCAGCAGATTTCATTCGGACTTTCCGTTAAAAGATTTCTATTCTAATTTTATAAATAGAGAATGTTCAATTTTACAATTCATTCTAGTTGAAATACATTTTTCTTCATATTTCAAATTAAGAATCATATGAAAGAATAGTTTGATATTAGACATAGCATGGCTAATTTATTTTAAGAATAGAGATAATAATATTTATTTGATTCCATAAAAAAATGGGAATTTGATGTTACAGTTAACAACAAAAACAAACGTTTCAATCTCTAAATATAAAGAAAACGAATCGAGGGTAAACAATCTTTTGGCTTATGGAAATATCTCTTTTCAGATTAAAATGTAGAATAGATTTTTCTGTTCTCCGAAGATGCGTTTAAATATAATAAGATACAAGTTAGACATACATTCGAGGAGAAAGACAATGCTTTGGACAAATAAATAGATATCAATGTTCAAAATTTTTCCATGTAGAAAATATTTATAAAACGGTTGAATTGAATAGCAGATCGTAGTTTCTGTATCTTTATTCGATTGATATTGCTGCAATTTTAAATTGAAATATTCTTATCTGAGTTACAAATAAAAAATTTTCCTCCCATTTATTCACCTGATTCAGCCATTTTGTTGCCCTAATTTGTGTTCTATAAAATATTCCATAAGTTCTAAATAGTTCACGGCAAAAGTATATGATTATAAATAAGGAATCAAATAATTTTAGAACATTCGATACAAATGCTTATAGATTTTTTTTTTCAAATTGAAACAAATTTTTCTTTAAAATTTCATGTTTATATTCTGAGAAAATTTAAAGATAGTAAATAAGGCACCAACAGGACATGCTCATTCAATTTTCATTTAAGATTAAAAATAGGTAGGGAAAAATACATAAAAATGTCTAAACTTCTTTTATATATTTATATTTGAATCAAACATAGAGTCCTTTTGAGTTTAAATACAATTATTTAAAATTACTTTACTACAATTACAGTTTTTAATTGAACTAGAAATTGAATTATCATAAACTAGAGTCTTTTTACTTGTACAAGAAAACTATATAAACATTTGATCCCTTGACATTCAATTTTACTTTACTTCCTTCTTATTTATATAATGCATCCAATTTTGGACATTTACTGTTATTTTGATTCTTATAATAACATAAGGTGCATCTGAAATAATAAAAGTGATTCTAAGTGATTGATATTTGTATTTTAAAAACTTAATTCTAATGTTTAATTTCAGTCGTAAAATTAAGAAAATCAGTAATTCGATGCGCGTGTTAAATACGTCATTGTATGCGAAGGGGTTAATATCGAAATCTATATGATAACCCAAAAGCCATCAGATTAAGCTTATTAATGATTTTAATATTGCAATAAGAAGCATAAATTATTTTACTTCAATTTTTTTCTACTCATTAGTCTAAATATTCATTATATTTGAAGCTATTTATCAAGTAGCGAAAATGATACGAAATCATTTTATTAATGATTAATTAGTTATTAATAAATAAATGAATTCTGAAAATATTAAAAGTATATTTTCATCTAAAAAAACAAAAATTCAAACCATGACGGCATACAGATGTTATGAAAAGATCGATTTAATTCAGCTTTAAAAATATGAAACAAGAAGTAATTAAATTCTTTTAAAAAGAATTCTGCATATAAAATATGCTCTTGTTGATGAATTTCAAAAAGAAAAATATTTTGAGAATAAATAATTGTCATATGTTTAGGGAAATGCTTCTTCTCAGATGTAAAATTTTTCTATTTGAATGATAATTATGTTTTTGAAAAATTTAATTCATATGGTATTCGAAATTAAAGAATGAAAATTAAACGGCTCTAAACAAGAGCTTGCTATATATGTTGTTTTAGCAGCTGTTTTCAAGTGGAAAATTAATCTTTTGGCATTTCTCGAAATTAAATATTTTCAACTAACATGAGCATATGAAGTAAATATTTTGAATTTAAGATAATTATTAGAAAATAATTATTGCTTTAGTTCTTTTTGATTCATACTAATTAATTTCAAATCTTTAGATATGATAAATATATTTCTACTACAAATACGAGACGATATTTCTAAAGAAAGAATAAAGAAATAAGAAGCTTACCTCCAAAGCTTGCGTATGTGATATGAAATACGGAGCAAACGGTTATAAACTATAAACAATTCGTTTGTTTACGAAAATCATTCCTTTCAGCTGAAAATTTAGAATTAATATCTATTCCAGATTTAATGATTTAAAATAAGATATTTGAGTTATTAACTATGTAAGATATAAAAATCATAAAAAAGCACACACAACACATGTTTAATATGAATTTGGAATAAAATATAATGGATAATATAATAACCAATCACGTGACATTGTTTACATAAGATTCCTTTACTTTGAGAATGATTTATGAAATGCATGAAAATTTAGATTCGAGTGGATTGTTGCTTCTATAAAAGGATGCAACTGATTTAGCTGCTGCTTTCAAATCGAATACTTTGGAAGTGGGGCAAGCAATCGAATAACTTAACCTTATTTAGTTGAATTGAAAGAATATTTTATTCGATATCTAAAATGTAGCTTTAACTTGCTATGCGGTCTATTGTATAATGATTTCAAAAAGAACGATACAGGTTCTAAAATAATATTTGTGATTTTCTTTTTATGTCTTTGTCGTTTGTTTTTATGTCTTTTTTTATTAAATTGAATAAAATTTGCGTTTTTTTTTCTGAACAGCATTGAAAGTAATTTGATATTCAATGGTATGAAAAATCAGACATGTCTTTTTTTCTTTTGTATATGTCCATATTTTGGAAACGCAGAATGCTGATCTTATTAATATAACCTTGATAATGGTGTACTGAAGTACATATTATAATTAAATAAATGCAAAACATAAAAAATCAATTCGGTATTTAAAAAAATGCTGTGTTTGTTTTAATAATTGAAAACCTAGTATCGATTAATTGAAGAATTTTTGTTTAACTTTTATCACTTTTTTTGTTTGTTTACAATTGGTATTCCATACGTTTTTTGCATGTCAAGACAAACGTAAACGAAATTCGTATCTTTAGACGTGAATTCCAGATTATATATTATCAGGAATTATGTTGGCAGCTTAATTTTATATTAAATCTAAATATAATAGGCTTTTAACTTTATGTTAACTTTGTTTACGTCATGTGTTGATCTTGTTATTTTTGTTAATCACATATTAAAAATTCCCTTTAGAATGAAATCTGGATTGAAAGATAATTTGCTTGATTAAACTTTTTCTATGATAATCATTATCTAATTAACCAATTTTAAAAACAAATACAGTATCAATATATATATAAAATCGTAGAAACGTTCGAAAATGTTCGTATTTATCACTACCATTCCTCATGTTTTATTAAGAGTATCATGTCATGAAAACAGCAAGTATCGTAAAACAAATAAATGACTTTAGATGTATCCTATTTCAATAATTATCTTGTCTGATAGTTGTCTTTCACTGAGCTCTTGTATATTTATATTTCATTCTTTACAGTTGATCTTGAATCCCAAAAATTCCCCTCTCAAATCCGCAAAAAATTCTATAGGAGATAAAAAAAATCTGTTCCACAAAACCTCATCAAAAAGTGAATACACACCTGATGATAATATGAAATATAAATACACAAGAGCTCAGTCAAAGACAACTATTATTAACAAGAGCAATGACACCTTGCGGTTACAATTATAATAAGTCCATATGAACTGAAACTCCAGCCAGCGAACATGCATCCCAATATCCGAGATTAAAATTTATTAATTAATTAACTGCATCCTTTCAAAATGTTTTGAGGAGATGTTATATGATTATCTAATGTTAAATAATTAATTCATTAATATCAAGTGGAATAATTATATTATATTTTAATTTTCATGCATTATTTATTCACAGTTTTGGGATATCCTGTAAAAAATATGTTCGCGTCAGTAAAAAAAAAAAAAAAAAAAAAAAAAAACCTAACAATTTATTTATAAAAAGTTTATTTTTAATCTAGCTAATCAATAAAAATATCAACATGTCGTATATATTTAATTTCAATTTCGATGGTTCATTTATTCGAATGATGAAATTTTCAGGAATGTAATTTGTTTCCGAAATTGCTAAAAATATTGTATAGTCAACGACTTTGGTAACCAAATCCAGGAAAATCCAGGAAAACTGATTGTGTTTAATTTCAATTAAATTATTTATACATAACCTGATGATTATGATTAATTTTACAAAGTAGTTTTAAGCATTAAACGAATATTAGAATCTTATAATTTAATAGTCTTATTCTCTTCTTTGAGCATATGAACCATTGGAATGGAAATAAATCAGACTATTAAATGTATATCTGTTTGGTCGGTCTGTCCTCTAATTTCCAGGGAAATTTATTGTCACTTTCTTATTTCTTATCTTTGTCATCATTTTTATACCTCTGGTAAACTACACAAATATTGAACAGAATTCCCATTCCTTAATTTTTAACATTGGAAGAAAATCAAGCAATTAAGTATTTAATGAAAGTATGGAAAAAATTGAATTTCTAGGTCAAAAATGTAATAATCTATTTTTTTAAAAACTAAGCAAAAAAAAAAATATATTTTTTAAAAATTGCCAAAATTTAGGGAAAACATTTGCATCACAATTAAACTGGTATTATGAAAAAGGCATTTTTAAAAATTTTAAATTGGTATAAACATTGTGTAATAATAATTTGAAAAGTTATTACGAAAAAAACTAAAATATCGCATAAATCTCAATTAATGAACAATTTAATTAAAATTTCAAAAAATTCGTTTTGATAACAACATTCTCAACATCCAAAATATATTGCTATCAAGTTTGGTAGTTTTAGGGTGAACGATCTGACCTGCAGAGTGCCAACATAGACACATTCCTTTAATACTGAAAAAATTATTTTGGGCTTCTAATTATTCGAGGGTATCTTCTTAAGAAAAATCTGGAGTTATTTGCTTCATTTTTTAAAAAAAGGTAATTTTAATTTTTATATCTAGATTTTCTAATAGTTTTTCAAAACCAATTAAGAGATTTCTTAATATATGATTGCCTTGAATTTTATTTTGAAAAAAAAACAAACTCCATTATGCTTTTCATCTTCGCTGAATATAAATAAACAAACGAGTGAAGACAGAGTCAATAAAATATTTCATTAAAATCATACAATCAAATTCAGTTATGCATTTTTCAACTCAAAATTTCAGATAATACTCTTAAAAATTAAGATTGGTTTTAAAAGCAGAAGAATCTTTTGAACTTTTCAGAAAATACTAGTCTATACAAGATTCGAATAAACAGAATCAATGAAAGAAGATATAACTAATTAAATGTACTGCCTTTAGAAATTTTAAAAACATTTTGATGATGACAGTCAAAGTATCTTTGGTAGAAATAGAGACTCTAATTCTCATCATGCCGTGGAAAATAATTACGAACGAGCAAATATTTGAGTTAAAATTAATAAGATCAAAAGAAAATGTTTTTTTATTAAATTAATCCATACGACTGATGAATTCCAAATTTACATCAATTTTTATCTTATTTCGGAGAATAAGTATGGTATGCGTCTCTGGTAGGAATTAAATATATTTGCTTGCTTGTCATTATGATTAAACTTTTTTAAATGATGGAATAAAGCAATACCATGCCAAAGGAAATTCTGAGCGCAGTAGCTCGCTAGAAAGAATTCAATGGAATCTGATTCTGCAAAATGGGAAAGAATTCTTTTACATTTTAAAAATAAACAGGACGAACAGGAATTAATTATTTACTTTAAAAGAGAGAAATTTTGCTAAAAAGCGTAGAATTTATGTTGCTTTAAGTAAAAATATTTAAAATTATTCAACGGAATTTATTAAAAATCATCTATTAAATAATATTATTTAATTTTATTTCATTGTGAACCGAATGATATGGTATAAAGTATATCTAAAAATGATAATTTTCACTATTTATTTTTCTGAATCTGATGCTTTTTTTACACTAAAGAATATAAATTGTTTTCACTTTAATCATTCCCCAATAGATAATGTAAGTTGCTTCTATTAAATTTATTTTCATTGTTCTGTTTATTATTATTATTATTTATTATTTTAATTTATTGATAATTTGCATTGCTTTTGTTTGAAAATAGTGAACTATCAGAGATACTCTTACACTTCCATCTGGCCATAAGGAATCATATATTTTATGCTGTTTGTGTTAATAAATTGTGTTTCTGAAACATTTAGGATGTTTAAATACTATGCAATTCCCCTGTTTTATTAGTCGTGTTTAGTAAACTATTTTTGACACATAAATTTTTTAAACCAAAATATTCTACCCTTTTCCAAGTAAAACGAATCGTGTTATGAATATTTGAATATTTTTATTTTTGAGTAATAAAACAAGTAATATATATATAAAAAATTTAAGTCAATTCCTACTTATGTAAAATTTTTTTTATCTTAGTTTCTTTATATTAAATAATTACAATTAATATAAATATGTATATACATAAGACAGAATTACAATATTAAGTGACAAAATTTTTAAAATTGATTTCTTACTTATTTTCTTATATTATTTATATATATCCTATATTATTTATGATCGGGTGTCGCATAGTGTAATCTCAGAGTTTGGCGACGGATTTGGTGACTTTGGCGACCAAATAGAAATTACTGGATAAATTTAATTACTTAATTAATATTTGGAAGAAAAAAAACTGTTTTAACATCAAGTGTCATCCACTACAGGTTTAAAAAAATGTATTTGAATTTGAGTGGATGAATAAAAAGTATTTTACTATCGTATATTTATTATAAAAGTATTTTTATTATATATATATATATATATATATATATATATAGGGAGAGTGTGAACTAATAGTAGGAATTGAAAAACAGAAGCCTCTCGTTTTTTGATGAATCAGTTTCGAGATAGCAATTGAAATGTTAGTGATATTAGTAAAGTGTCATTAATAAAGATTTTTAATGAATAAAAATAGTGATAATCAAAATTTCATAATTCGGTCAATTTTAGCCCCAACACAGTGGACTTTTTTATGTAAATTGTCAGCATCAAAAATATTTTATTAACCATGAATTATTGGAGCGGGGTAAAAGTATAAAAATGTATGCTTCAAAATTTTTAATAAGTTCCTTTACTGCCTTAAACAACATAAAGTAGAATTCTTTACATCATTTAAAATATTTTTTAAACTGGAAGTATATGTCCATTCTAACGGTTTAGAAAAAAATAACTTATCACTCTGCATTCAAACTTATACTACTTAGTGGGCCACTTTGTATTTAGTTAAATCCAAATTTAAACAGGAATAATTTTAAAGCAAATTTTGCAAAATCGTTTTCTGCTTTGATTTCTTTTTAATTTTTTCTCACGACTAATAAATACTATTTGCCACGAAAATATTATTATTAAATAATATTTAATATTATTTATAATTTATCAAATATTATTGATTTGTACTTAAGTATACAAATAAAATCATGAATTTTGAATTCTTATGTATTGTTATTTATTGCTAAAAATGCCATGCATAAAAAAGCATAAAAGGTTCTTAGAGCTAAGTTACCATATCCAAAAATGAAATGAAAACATGATAGACTTGTTTGCTACGCTTCCATATATTGAAATGTTTATATTCGCATGTATACAATTATTTTGGTCCATTTTTTTATTTTTTATACCTGGGGTTTCTTCATTATATAGAATCAGTTACAAAACGAAGAATTAAGAAGTGTATTCATTATTTACAAACATTGTCCCTGCACAAATTTAGATGTAATAAGAAATCAGAATATTTGTTCGTGCGCACCAGTATATGCCTCTCCGTTTCCTTGGTTACAAGAAGTATATTTTTAAATTAATTCAAAGTTTCAGTTTCGTATCAATGCTCATGAGTCTCATTTCAACTTCAGCAAATTTTTATAAAGGAAGCTGGACATATTTGATGTATGCACTTTAGTCAATTAGGATGGGAAATTCTTTAGCATTGATATTTATAGAATGCTTTGTCAATTATTTGCAAGATGTACTACTGAATAGACTATTTAAACAGAAGTTGGTACTGATATACTTTTGAGAGTTGGATTGTTTACCTACTTGGCTGTCCCATAAGTTTATATCTCGTCGAATTAAACAGCATTTTTTTATAAAATTTAATCTTATTTGTTAGTCGTCTATGACATTTGTTTTTGTCTCCCCAGAGATTTTTTTAAAAAGCATTTCGTTGTTGACACAATAGCTTTCAAAACCCTTTTTTACACCTTTCAGTTTGGATTTCAAAGGAAGCATTTGCATCATGTTATGCTGGATTCCTTTTAAAATGGCAAGAGTGATGTTACGATTATTGCAACAGTCCACAATTGGTTTAAGAAATTTAAAGTTGGCAATGTTGGCTTGAAAAATGAAGATCTCAGCAGTCGCCCAGCAACGGCAATATGGAACTTATCGAGACACCGCTTGCTGAAAATCTGCTATATAGGATGCATAAAACTGCGAATACCATTAATATTTTCAAAACACTGACATATAATCAACTGAATAAGATTATATATGCCAATCAATGTAAAGCTTGGGTTCCATACGATTGTTGCTCAAATCGGTATTACCAACTGCGTCGCTACGTTCGTTTAGCTTTTACAGAAAAGATATTTTCTCTTAAAGAGGGTCGTCATCGGAAATGAAACGTGTATTTTATAACAAAATGTGCATCTGAAATGCACTTGGTTTAAGGACAATAGACCTTAAAATGTTGAAAAACTCGGACTTCACACGAACAAAGTTCTTGTCTATTTGTTGAGACGGAAAATGTGCAGTCCATTACGACTTTCTTCTCCATTATGAAATCCTCAGTCTGCTAACTATTGCAACCATATTCATAAACTGAAAGTAATCATAGAAGAAAAGCGGTTGAATTGAAAAGGCGTCGTTTTTCATCATGACAATGCAGAACAGCATATCGCATACGCTGTAAGGGAAAGCTGTTTCGATTGGGATGTTTTATCGCATCCTTCGTATTCTTTGATTGAGATGTTCTATCGCATCCTCCTTATTGCTCTAACTGATTATTATTGTTATTATCATTAAAATTCTTTCCATGATAAAATAGTTCTAATGTGGAAGCGATATAACAATGCTCCTTTAGAAATATTGTAAATAATCTCCAATAATTTTGGAAAAAGCGAATAACGAGGCTTTCTTTGAAACTGAAGAAGTTGATAGAGCTGAGCGGCTCATATAATAAGGCAATAAATCATGATCAAACACCAATTATCGTGTATTTCTTTCGTACTAAAAAGAAAGAAGAAAACTTATGAGATATTTTAATAGAAGAGATTATTTTGTAATTTCAGATATAATTTTAATTAAAGATTTAAGGAAATGTTGTCATTTTCCCGCTATAATCATTGAAACTACTGTTGCTAAAAACTGACATTTGTAGCATTTTAAAGTTTGAAAAAGAGCAATGATATAAGTCTAATTTTTGTGCAAAAGTTTCCTGAAATTTGATAGTTGAATTCAAATAAATTTCTGCTCAATTTTCAATTTTAAAAAATTCATCTTCTTAAGGAAAGTGAACTAATTTTCATTGTTTCATCAGTTAATGGCGTAGTTTTTTCCTATTGTAGCAAAACAAGAAAAGAAATTCTTATTTTATGTGAAGAATCGGAAAATGAATTCACATTATAAAAAAAGATAATATACAATTTAAAAAAAGATTACCCATTATTGACAACATTATGATGCCATGGCATTCTATAGAAAGGTTTATAAGCACAATAAACAGTACAGTGTTAAAGCGAATAGCATAATTTATCGATGTTATTAAAAAGTAATAAATAAGTAAGCTATTGAAAACTTTTTTGTCTAGGGAATTATGAATTTCAAATTATATGCAAGGAATTTATTTGAACTTACGCTACTAATATCCCCAGGGCATCTGGTGGTTGCCAGAAGTAGCAAGTTAAATATATTATAGTTAAATAAAATATTTTTCAGCTTTGAAGGAGAAATTTTTTTTGACGGAATAGGATAAACAGAAAAAAAGAAAAATTGTGAAAGACAAAAAAACTATAAATAAAGCAATATCATACACATCATTGAAATTACTAAAAGCATTCAAAGATACCTTTAAAATGTAAATGTTCATTTAGAATTGAAAAGAAATATAACAAAATTCGAAATTTAAATATTTTGATGATGGAGTAAAAAAATCGTTTGGAATATATTAATAAAAAATTTTGAAACAAAAGTTCTAAGAACCTTCATTTCAAATTCTATGACTTCGGTAAATCCTTTTTTATCCTTTTAATTCTGTAAAAAATTATCTGTAAAAATATATCTAAAACATGATACGCCGGCATGTTATTCCTTTCAATTTTTTTCGCTGTTTATAAAAAAGAAAGAAAAAATCATTTTCTTTACGTTAATTGGTGAATGAATATCTTTTTTTATTGCTCCACGAAACTAAAAGAAAATATTCTTTGACTTATAAAAGATTTTTTTCTCATTAATGATCTGCGTTAATTACTGAAAGAATATTTCGTTGTATATGCTTTATTACTATCAGTTAATTGACTGCCTCGAAGAATTACCCGAGGACCGATTGCAGAACAGAAAAATAACATTTCTTTTGAAGTGCAATTCGGTTATCTTTAATTTCATTTTGCAAAAAAAATATTTATGAAGCTAATGAAGCAATGTTCACGTTTCTCGGTATTTTTTGCAGTTTTTCAATGAAGTCTTAAGTATGGAATGCTTTTGTGAAAAAGATGATGACTGCTTTTTCTCGGATTCAAAAAGAAATTATTAATTTTATAGGATTATTATTTTTTTATATCAAAGATATCATTTTTCTAAATTTACCGAAACATTTCCGCGAAATTTTAAGTTACTTCGTATCATTCCATATATATGAGTGTGTGTGTATACTTTTGTAAAAAAGGGGGTAATTGTTGTGTTTTTTTTTTCAAATTGAAAAAAAATATTAATTTGTAGGATTTTTTAAAATTATATATTTATATCAAAGAAATTTTTTTTCTAAATTTACCAAGATATTTCCACGAAATTTCAAAAGTTACTTTGAATCATCTCTTTAAACCCTCAGATCTTCCATTTATTGCATTCGCATTAAACTCCAATTGCTACGATGTAAATAAAAGAATCTGCCTTTAATAAAATAGTTTATGAATTTTGAGACTGTATCACAAAATATATTATGACTGAAGTTGAGAATAAACATATAAGTTGTGCAGGCAATATAATTATATAAAACATTTAAATTAATGTTCCAAACTATTTCACATAGCTTATTTACCAATAAATCAATTGCATATATTTTCTTGTGAGATGCATAGCCTTTTGCAAAAACATCCTTGCTTGCGCTACACTCCAGTAGGAAATATGTCTGTATCTTCGACTGATAATTGTGAGCTCATATTCAGGACTTATATTCTTCGTTGTCCTCCGTTTCTTTCGTCTTATTCTTTTTTATAGTAGGTTATATTCCGTTAGTCTTTTGTTGCTTTCATTAAAGCTACTTTTTCTGTTACGTTTATAAAAATTATATTTAGTTACTTAAAATAAATTGATCGAGTACTTCGAAATCAGTTACACAGCGGTAAACACACAATTCTTGTCGCTGAGAGTTTATCGTTTCTCTCGAAAATAGTATCTGCAGTGCCCTAAGGGAATGAATACCCACAGTGGTAACTCCATAAATGATGTTAAATGGTATCATCATTATGAAAGAGTCCCCGATGCTTTATATTTTATTGACACAACCGCTCAGAATAAATCATAATTTTTTTTAATTAATTACTTTTGCAATTGTAAAGCTTGTTTTTCATTTCCCCCCAATTTTTTAAAAACTGTCACGTTTTTATTGAATTTTATTTTTTCGTTTCATGTTATTTTTCTCTTTATAGTCCTTTTAAAACTAAAAAAAAAATGCTTTTTTCATAATTCATAATTCACTTAATAGGAGGAAAAAAATCTTAAAATGATTGATGAACGAATAATATTGAAGCGGAAATTAATAACGTGAGCGTAGGTGGCCAAAATATCAAAAAAGTTCTTTAAATGCGAGAGTTTTATCCCAGAAAAATCTTTTATTTTATTTTCTTGTCTTTCTTAAATCAATGAGATCCATGGATTAGAACGCATTGTTATCTATTTCTATCTTATCTAACCATCATAATCAAAGTGATAATATAAGAGAAAAATACAATTATAAAAAGAATACCTATTTTTCTTGCGAAGGGAGTGAAATTTCAATGGCTTAATAAAATATTTATAATAGTCCTAACACAAAAGAAGAATTTATTGTACTATCGCTTCTTAAATTTCAGACATATTTAACCTTAAAATAGGAATTCATTTTTCTAATAGTACCTGACTGAAAAATTCAAAAACGGAAATTTAAATTCGATTTATCAACTAAAATTGAAGTGTGTTTCTAATTAAAATGTACGAAGAAAGCATTTAATTGAGTATAGCTTTATTACAAAAGCCTTATTAAAACAAATTTAATTTATCACATTTTTAAAATGTAACTCTTAATTAATAAATTATTGTAGGAGTTTTATGAAACTCGAAATGAAATCTGTCTTACATTAAGTAGCAATTCCTATTTATTTTAAACAAGTAGATTGTCTTTTTCCTAATTAGCTCTGGCGTATAATGCCTTTGAAAAATTTATGAGTGACAATGAAGATTTCAGTTCTTTTGAATTAGAATGTTTCCTCTAATTTAGCAGAAAATAATTACTGAATTTCTTTTCAAAATATACTTCAGGAAAGATCAAGAATGTCACAAAGAGAACTCAACAAATAAATAATTTTTAATCAGCAAAAGATTATTTGATGCCAAATCTGGTTTTGAAACTAATTATAAAACACAAAAATATTCTTACAGCAAATCAAGGATTTTAAGAGCAAAAATGAATTTTAGAAAGATAAATAAAACGAATATCTTGCAATAAAAATTCTGAATCTTATTTGTTATAAGTTTGACAATGGAATTTCGATAATAATTTATTTTTGATTGGGTTTTTACAAATGAATAGTCAAAACTAATATTTTAACTTTTCTGCTTTTTTCTTCCTCTCATTTTAAAAAACTGATTTTTAAATTATATAATTGAAAATCATTGAAATATACTTCACACGTAATGAAGACGCAAAATCAATAATAAATTCCCGTGTTATAGCGCTAATTTTATGTCAGACGATTTATTTTATTTTTGAAACACTTTCATGCAGAAAATATATAATTCCATGCAAACGACTAAATAAAATATGATAAAAATACTTCCACGCTAACTTTTTAAAGCAATACAAGATTCATTTATGCAAATAATATAATCTAAAAACATGAAACTATGATACAGTGACCTCATACTGCTTCAAAAATTAATATGTTAATTGCAATATATAAATGTTTTAATAATAATTTAATGAATTACAATTAATTTTAACAATTTTCAGATAAATTTTGATGGCTCAATAAATCATTTTATAACATTATTGTTGACAGCATAACAGCTGTATGAGGTTACAATATAATAAATTCTATTCGTACGTTCAGTTTGTAAATTAAAAATTTATGTTTTTTAAAAACAAAACATATAAGTGTAAAATTATTTTTTTTCAGAACTACGTAAATAATAAATTGTGTGATAAAAACTTAAGTTTTTTATAAATGTGTAACAGATAAATATAAAAATAATGATGCTCTAAAATTATATAAAATATATATGAAATCACGTAGCTCTTTCTATAGAAAATGAAAATGTTCTTTATATACAATGTATTTTTGATGGATTTTTATATAACATGAAACTAAACATCTATTCTGGAAAGTCAAATGGTGTAAATTCCATTTATCTGATCCCTTCGAATCAAAAGTTTCCAAAAGCTAATTAAATCTTTTAAAAGAATTAAATGCTTCCCTTTTTTTTCGAGATCATATTATGGCTAATTAGGTTTTCCTTATAGTCATTTATTGATGAAGGACCAGGGTAACTATTAAAATAAAAAATGAGGGATTCGATTTTTATTTATACATTTTTTTTTAATTATTCAAATCTATGGCAAGTCTCATAATAGAATTGTTTCATTATACAAACTTTGGCCTTAATGAATTCATTTTAAAGTGCTGTGAATCTGAGAGGGTGATTGTTTGAGTGCGAAAATTTGGGTTTCTAATAGGCAATTACTTTTTCTGAATTAGCTGATGTTTTGATCTTTTTACATCGTTGAAAAAAATTAAATTGTATGTACCTACTTGAAAGGACTTAATTTTACACTGCAAATATGAAGGGTTTTTCGCCATTCAAGCTAGTTGAGTATATTCTTGAGTTTGTGTCTTCCAGAGAAAAAAATGGTTAAAGCTATAAAATTCACAAGAAAAAAAAATGTTTTAACTGCTCTCTTAAAAATTCCAAAAGATTGTTGTATTGCATCATTCCTAGGATTCATTCGATATTGGAAATATGAAGAAAAACAAATATAACCCCATTTTGTGTTTTAACTACGAAACCAAAGGAATTTGTGAATATGTTTTATTATAATGTACTATAGTGTAGTTTAGAAACATGACAAATTTCTCATTTTTGAGTGGTATGCTGTATTATTAAAAAAATCATATTAGATCAAAAATTTCCGATTTTTTTAAGCAAATACATTATTTATTAAGTTTTCGTATTAGTTATATTTATAAAATTGCTATAACAGTTTTACAGAATAACACTTCAATTTAAATCAGTTTTTTACTGCAGAATCTTTTATTGTTTTTAATTGAATTCTTTATTTTTTATTATATACGAATTCATTTTTTTTCCTTATTTATTATCTAACTATTAATTTATCTTTCAATTACCTTTTGTATTTTTTTTCAATGAACTTACATATTTTGTTTGTTGAAAACATTATTATTTTTTTTATTTTGAGCTTTCTAATTAATACGAAAAGAGGTGAATGTTTTAAAGAAAATACAAAGGCAGAATATTTATTTATTCATTTAAGAAACCTTGAAAACAGATCTATCTAATCTTTAAAAACAGATCTAACTAATATAAAACATTTCTAATTTGCCGCGTTCGTTAAATCTAAACCAAACGACTATTCAAATATTCCTGAGTTCCAAGAATCTCCAGTATCAATAACTGAATAATGCTCTTTGGAAAATTTTAGAAAGTAATTCTTACGAAATTCTTTATAATTTTAATTCTTTTAACGTGATCCTTATGAACAGACAAACATGCTAACAAAACGTGAACACTAGTTGTTAGAACTAAGTTACATTTGAAGGGTAAATACATAGTTTAACAGAGCCAAGCCTCAACACAATTGTCGAATCTATATTTCTGAGTTACACCAGCAACTGTTAATATTGTTAAGGTCTGATATAATTTTTCCTACACGAATTGTTGATGTAGTGCAAGTAATAAGTAATATCAACAAAATGACTTCTAATTTCTGAATTAATCAGTTTCGAATCAGAATCGCGTTGAAATTGAAATCCCCGTACTATTTTCACAAGGAAGCCTCTCTGTTATCAGACAGCGACCAACTCCACTCTCCGTGGCAGGTGTTTGGCAGATGCGTTGCGAGGTTTATGGAATAATTGACAAAGTGATTATTAAAGATTTATGTTTATTCACGAGCTTTATAATGTGTCTCTAGGAAATTAATTCGAATGTAGTTTCAGATTGGAGTTGGGTTTATTTGGGATTGGTATTATAGAAACGGTATAGTAGAGAGGATATTTAAATCAACTGTTTATCTTACTGAACAAATTTCTTTTTGAAAATTTAATCTAGATATCCATGACAAACGATGTTTATTTTTTATTTGATTTTATATGATTTTAATATTTAAAACTGAATTCTTTGAAAAATTTTAGCGAAGCCAGAAATGTTGAAAATTAGAAATATAAATATCTATACTTAAAATAAAGCTCAATGTGTGCGTGTGTATGTGTGTGTGTGTGTGTGTGTATTGGCGCTCTACAGGCCAGGTCATTTGACATACAGCTATCAAATTTGGTACATGTATACTTTAGAGGTCGGGAATGTGCACCTGGGGTCCCTTTTTTGAAATTTTAATTATTAATTAAAAACTAACTTTCCCGCCAAAAAAATCTTCCATTTTCCCCTCCGCCAACTTTTCCGCCAAAAAAAATCTTCCATTTTTCCCACCGCCAAATGAGTAAGGTTTTAGTTGTTGTTTTTTTCTCCCAACAGTAATGAGGTTTGGGTAAACATTTTTCTGCGGATTATTTCAAACGATTCTGTTTATTTTCTTAATGTTTTATGCATTTAAAATTAAACATTGTTCATTAGTCCATGTTTCAGATTCGTTCTGAAGTATTTTTGAATTAAAATAACACAGAATAAAGGAAATTAAAAATGTCTAATCTGCATAGCGTTACCCCAACTGGAGTAGAAAAATTCACGCATTTGCGTTACCGTAAGTGGCGAAGAAAATTCACGCATGCGCTTTGTGTTCTGATTGTAGCCATGGCAACCATTCTCAACGGACGATTTAAATTCTTTTTAGGTTAGTTGCATGCTTTTGTAAGTAAATTGTAATTATGTTAGTTATATATTTTTTTGTATATGCTTATAGTTTTAAGTACATCGTTTTTTAAGTAGTTTTTTTAAACCTGTTTTCGACCGATTATTTTAAATTATTCATTTTATTTTCTTAGTGTTTGATGCATTTAAAATTAAACATTGTTAATGAATCGATCTGTTCATGATGAATCTGAGAAAATTTGGTTGACAAATTCTTGAGATATTACATAAATTAAGAAAGATATTCTTTAGTGCCCATAAAGTTTAAACGCTCAGTGACTCTATTATCAGTAATCATATTATTAAAAATAAATGCTTTGTTTCAGTAAAAAATATTATTATATTAATTGGAGATTAATCATTTTCACTTTAATTTAAAGCATAAATTCTACGAGGGGTAACAGAAAATTAGAGAGATACATGCCACGTTATGACTGAAGGCCTTTATAATATTATGAGTGAATTATATGACTATCAAAATTTGAAGTTTTAAAATATTTTACTGAAGTATCTATTAAAGTTGGAATTGCGTAAAATATGTAATAGTACGACCGGAGTTTAACCCCCTGCTTTTAAAAATCGCCAACAACGGCCTTGCGAAATGTTTAAAAGCAAAGGAGCAGATGTTTAATCATAGTGCATAATAAAGATTGCCAGCTTTGGCGCGTTATCGCAACTTGGTGAAGAAGGGGGTTAAACTCCGGTTCAAGCTATTTAATTATTAAAATTTAAACGAACATTAAGATTGGCGAACCGGCTGGTCGCCAAAGGCGGCTAGTATGAAATAAATTCTTTGAATTAAGTTAGTTAACACCATTGTGCTTGCATTGTTTCTAAATATTCAATAAGTTCTTAAACGGTTACCAAGATCTGTAATAGATAAAATTAATAAGTACTAAAACTGGATTATATTATAATTCGAATATTTAGCAGGAATATTTTTAATTATTTTACCTAATATATTTATTTTCTCTCGCAGGACATATGACACTTTGACAGATGCATTTCAAAATTTGATAAAAATCAACCCTTTAGATGCTAAAAACTCGAACCAAATTTTGATACATATATTTACTTTAGGCGTTAAAACCGTAAAACGAATATTATTAATTATTTACACTTTGGTTGCTAAAATTGTGAACCAAATTTCGATACATATCTACACGTTACATGCCAAATTTATGAATCCAATTTTATTCATTTAGTCATTACTCATTAAATAGTCATTGATCAACGTATATTCAGAAAACGAGATAAAAAACTTTATATGAATAATTTTCATTCAAAATTTGACAGAAATTTACAAATTTGATTGAAATTCCTTACACTAAATTTCATCTGTCCACCTAAAGGGCTTTATGTTATTGACATTCTGTTATTGTGTTCTCATACTTAGTTCCAAAAATGCACTTTGGGAATTCAGGGAAGTTTGAAACGTGAAATTCATTATAATCTCGAATTCGAAATATTTGATGATTACAACGCTTCCTCTTTATACAATTCGTATACGAAAGAGAAAAAAATATTCAAATATATATAAATTTTCTTTGTATTCTATCAGTCAATAAAAACATCACTGAAAAATCAAAGTACTAAAATTTTGATACAGTAACAACCCTTTTAATCATTTTAAGTAAAATATTCTAATGATTTAAATAAGAAAAAGGCCCTTTCATCAGGATGTAAAACTGTATTATTTGAAGCACTATTAGATTCTTCTAATGATTGATTCAAAAAATATCATCCAATCAATCTATTTTATTTCTTCGAGGAGATAGTTTATTGGACTAAACTAAATGAGATCTGCTATTGTGCCACAATTAAAATGGACAACTTGCATACTAAAATCTATTTCCCCCTTTAGCTTTGCTATTGAAAAAATCTATGTGATTTATATTTATTTTCTTATATCCCCCTGATAGGTAAACTGATTTCATAGTTAATTCTAACAAAGAAATTTTTTATCAAAAATTATCATAATTATGCATTAAATTCAAAATTATGTAACAAATATGTAGAAATATGTATTCAATTTTCTCTTTAATAAACAAACAAGTATCAAATTCCAGTAAGATTTTGTCGATCCCATACTTATAGTTTTACATTCACTAAAACATAGAGATTAACTTTTCTATATTTCAATAGAGAAATCTCAGATCAATTGCTGAGCTATTTATTTTTGTTATTACCAAGCTATTTATTTTTGTATCACGAAAGTCATAAGAATAACAGTTTCTTTAACTTCATCTTCTACTTCTACATCAGAATAGCGAATACAATATTTTAATTTTTTTAACTAATCTTGAAATGTTAATTACCAAGAAATTGAAATAGCAGTTTATCTATAGTTCTGAAAGTATGATGTAACTATCAACAACTGCTGATTCACAAAACTGTATCTGATTTAGCAGTTTTAACATTTAGCAGTTGTTACATTCTTTCTTTCTTTTTTACCAAATTCCTTTCTGGCTTCCTAAAAAAAAGAAGTCAATAAGTTTCTAACAAGAGTGGATTCTTTCGAACTGTTTCTACAAACTTTCTTTTACAGTGATCGTCACTTTCTTTTATAGTGAAACTGAACATAAGCTAATCAACTGATGTCAAAATCAGTAAATTATTTTAACCGAAGCTAACTTGCTGCATTCTTCCTTTTTTACCAATTTCTTCTCTGGATTTCTATAAAAAAAATCAGTATATTTCAAACAACAACGATAAATTCTTTGATACTGTTTGTAGAAATTTTCTTTTACAGTGATCTTCACTTTACTTTACAGTGAAACTGAATGTAAACTAATCAGCTGATGTCAAAATCTGTAAAAAAAAAAAAAAAAATACGAAGAGGATAAAATGTAGTTTTAACTCACCAGGGCAAGAAACAACCAGGGGATACTTATAAAAAATGGAAAAGAAAACTAAAAATAAGATAAGATGGGATGTTATTCTGTCACAATATCCTTTTGTAATATTAACTGCGGCGCAAAGTTTAAGGTCTCGAACATAACTGTGTGTTCGTTATATACAGTACGTATTGTTTATTCTCCAATTCAGGAACCCACCGCACTTTTGCGCATGTGTCAGGGAGTGTTTATTTCATCAAGAAAATATGAAAGGAAAGATGAAAAGTAATATTTACACTTAGCAATAGAGGGAATACAGATCGTTAATAAAATTTCGAAGCATACTAATAGCTAATCTTTCTTCATACCACCCCTTAGAGCGATGAAAAGTACTAGTTTGGGGATTCTGGAATAAAGGTTTAATTTTGACGACGACTTCAAACGAGTGTTGCGATATCTCTACTCACATTCAAATGTATTCCATGAGATCTTAATTTTCAAACTGATCCAAAATTGGAACAAATGCCTCAACATGAATGGCAGTTATACCAGAAAAGGTAATAAATTTGCAAACATCTAATTTCCATTTCGTATTACCATTGATTGAATATTTTTATTATTATGTTTAAAAATACGTGCATTGTTTAAAAATCACATTGGAAATTACGTTTCCGTTTTATTTTTTGCCTTTTATTAACTTTATATTTGTATGAAATTTTCAGCATAAATTTCATTTTTGCACACAGAGAAGTTACAAAATTTTTATATTTGTTTTTCACGATGAAATCTATAACTAAATTGAAATTAGAGAACCTTTTTTTAACCAAAAGAAATGTACGAATCAATAGGAAAGGAAACAAATAAAAATGTCATACATTAAAAAATATATTTAGAAATAACTATTAAATTGCGCTTTGATGTTAAATTTCTAGTATGAATCTTTATAAAAAACGTTGGCAATCTCTAAGGTAAGGTTGCTTAATAACGTAGTCACTGCTATGCTTAATTTAGTTAAATGAACATCCAATTCAGAAACTACAAAATGGTTCCAAACTTGCATATAACAAGAGTGAAGTGTAGAAAAGAAGAAAAAATTGTGTTCCATTTAAGAGAATCATGATGAACATGGTTCAAACTGAACAACATATATTGTTTTGAATCAGTGAAAAGATATTTTGAGAATTTGAAAAGACAGAAATCAGACTAAGTTTCGTTTTCGTATTTAGATATCACCCGAAATTCAAGGACCATACCGTTATACAAACTACAGTTCATAAATCTGCGTTATTTTTTGAAAATTATAGAAAAGGAATTATAAAATTTAAGAAGAAACTTTTGGGAGTTCTTCATAACATAATCAACTTAATCAAAATCATATCTTCATATTGCTGCATTGAAAAGAGGCAGTCGACTCTCCCATGGCCGAATGGTCATAGTACTGGTTTCTTAATCAAGAGATCGTAAGTTCGAATCCCGCTGGAGACAATGCGATTCACAGTCTATGTAAATATTTAATTCCTTGATTTTATCTTTTCCATTATTTCATGTTCGAGAATATTCTGGACCTTTCTTTAGTTTACCAGACAAGTGTTCTGGACTTTTCTTACTGTCTCCAGAAAAGTATTCTGGAACTTTCCCTGCTAGTATAATAGCAGAAGATCTGTCAGTCACTGTGTTCTGAGTTGAGTTAATAAATTGGTTTAGCTCTTCTTCTTGTGCGTGTCATTGCGCCCCACACTAAAGAACCTACGTGACAATATCAACCCATCAAAGACAAGGCTTAATAAATAGACAATGAATTCATGACCTTAATTTTATATTGTAATCAAATTATACAAAATATAATAACTTTCTTTAGCTACAATATTTCAATATTTATCTTTTTTATTAATGTGAGTGGCTAATAATTCATTTCATAATAAGATTTTTTATAAGTTTTTATACATTAACATATTTTATATTATTTGCATTTCTTTCATGCTTTTCAAATTTTAAGAAATATAAAATATTTTTTTTTAAAAAACCGAGCTAGCTTTCCCCAAGGACACGATAAACAGCTTCATTTGCAACTCTTCATTCTGTGACTCGCGCCTTCTTCACAGAAAAGGAAATTTAAAGTTCGCAGATAAGTTACCATTGATCGTTTTGGTTTTGCAGCTTTTAAAAATCGATGAAATCAATTTGGTTAAGTGTGCCTTCTGGGGAAAAGAAGTTTTTAGATTTTTTTTTCTTGGAAACAAAATTTAACGAGTAGCATTTATCCAAAGATTTTATAAGACTTTCTCAGATAGAGTAGTACTTTGAGGAGAGAAAAGTGAAAGGATACTGCTGAAGCCTTTTCAGACATGATTATTATTATATCATATTATTAAGTTTTGTTAAGTTTCCTAGAACTATAATGATATTATAATAGGGTTATTTATAACACTATTAAAATATAACAATTTTATTATTAAATAAAAGTTTTTATCTTAATATTACAAAATGATATCCTTGAAATGAGTATTTGCTAGGTCATATTTAGAATCGATATCATTACAAAGACATTAATAGCATCTTTTTACAATGACATCATTAGCAAGGATAATATACACTATTAGCATTCAAATTTTAGTTGAAAATAAAACCAGTGAGTGTGGTTACCCAAAAATTTTCTCGCATGCTCATTAAAAACTTCATTATGCCAGAGAACGCCTTACATGGCACTACTGTACAATACGAAATATTAACTTTTGACAGGAATTCAGCAGTTTTACTGAATCTATTGTGTCATCCTAGGTTTGGTTTGGTTATATTAAAGTCCCATTTGAAGCAACACTAGGGCTATTTTGAGACGGACCTTGTCATTTTGAACCGCGGTCAGATGACGAGGACGACACCCGAGCTGGCACCCTCCTCTCCACACCACACCAGCGGGAGGACATTTGGTCATGACGGATTTAACGTGCAACAGGCCCCCGTACACGACGGTTCTTCTGTCGAATCGGGTCACGAACCTGAAACCCTCCGGTTCCGAAACCAAGACCTTACCACCAGGCCACCGCGGTCCTCTGTGTCATTCTAGGAGAGCTATTTGGCGATCAATCCCTGGCATGCGTTGATAATATCCAAAAATCAAATTTGTGTTTTAGACATGATTTTTTTCAAACGATTGAAACAAAAATATGACAGAAAATTGCACTTGCAGCCATGAATTACCATACCAAATTTGATATATTTAAATCATTACGTTTTTGAATTATCGCGTTTACTTATTTCTGAAAGTACAGTCCGACAGACAGTCAGCCCGTAGTTGAATATGGCTCAATAGTTGACAGGTGTCTACTTTATGGATGTTTAATTCGTGTACCGAATTTTACATCTGCTTTGTACAGAGTTTACTCAAAATTTGATAAAACTGTGCAAATTCAGTATAAAGACCGTATACCAAATTTGAACTGTTATTTAGAAGCTAAATAACAATGTTTCAAAGCGTTTTTGAATTATCTATATCACATACATACAGAAAAATGGACATTTTTCAAAAATATGTTTTTCGAACTGAAGGAGGTCTAAAATGTGGTGATTTATCAAAATCTTGAGTTCGAATTAATTACTATACTTACTTTATTCTACGTATAAAAGAATAAAAATGAAAAAAAAAATGGATCAAAAACATGTAACTAAAGTATCTGTAGTCATGCCAGCAATTGAAATTATTAATTTAATTTTGAGATTTACACTAAGCAAAAAGCACACAGGCTTCAAAAATTGTTCTAAATTTCACTAACAACTCTCACATTGGCTTGATATAAGCGCGACATGAAATTCTCAACATTGCAAAATATGTATTCCTCGACGCGATATTTCCCTGCAATTATAGACTTGCAAGTGACTAAGTCTTCAATGGATTTTATCTCAATATTTCAATCATTTCAGCTACTTCGACCTTAAAAAACCCAAGTCATAATAGCAGTGCCAATTTAGAAGCTAAATAACAATTAATTATACTTCTATTCAGTTCCTTCCATATGTAACAGTTGCTAATCTTTATTGGCGAAATAAACCAAAGTCTCACTTTGCTAAGCATTACCAAGGACCTAGCTTGCCTTTGAAACACTCCAGTATACATCGCTCTCTACAACATAAAGAACGAACTTTCGACTCTACATTTATTGCTATGTAATTCCGAATCGCCCACATTCCGAATGTATTGTCTTCACTTTTGCAGCTCTGTTTTAGAATCCCTTGTTTAAAATAAGTTTCAACTATGAATTCGATTCGGATTTGTCCCACAATCTTTAAAGAAACTATTTTAAACGGGAAAGATTTATGAGTTTAGGGATTTCATTTTAGCTATTTTTTTTTTTTCATTTTTGTATTAGTAACTCTGAATTATAATTTCACACTTTGAAAATTTCTGTTAATATAATTCGTTGTTATTGAAATATTTGTTGCAATCAAGTAAGGTCTGCAATTTCAAGCCAAGGTGAATCAAATATTTATAATTTAAATATAGCTTATTTAAAGAAAACAAAATGAAAACATATTAAACAAAAAAAAAATGTGAGTAACTTTATAAAGACCCGGCATTTGACATTCAAAAAAAATCAAATATATAGTTTATTTGTATGTATTGTTTTGTTTACAGTATAACAATACATGCATTTCATAAATGTGTGATCAATTTCGTCTATGTTTTTATTTTAAAGAGAAGATAATATCTTGAATGCTGTGTTTGAATGCATGTTATTAAATGAGTTATTTTCATTCCATTCTATTAAAATATACCATAAACTTTTGAAAAGTTTAAAATGTCAGATAAATATTAGATAAATAATTTTATAAAACAGAACACGAAGATAAACATGTCTCCAATAAATTAATAGAAAATATTAAAACACTGATTATTTATTTCTTAACTTTCTTATATTAACTTTCAATTATGTTCAAAAACATCTCACTCTTTTGATTTGTGTAACCGATCGATGTTATTAAATAATAAAAAAATAAATTCATAAAATGTGACCCTTCGGTATTTTTTTCATTGCAAAGAATATAGAAAGAAAAAAAAATCACCATTCTTTTTCTATAAGTTCATTATTATTATTATTTTCAGAAAAAAAAAGATCTTTTGACTTTTAAAGAATGTTTTTTCACCTTAATCATATATTTTAATTACTGAAAGTAAATCTCGCATTTCTAAGAAAATAAAGTAATTCTTTATCCTCAAGAATTACTCAACAACTAAATGCAGAACAGAAAAATAATGCTAAACATAATTCTGTTGCATTCTGTTTCGCTATATGAAAAAAAAAATATCTATGAAGCGATATCTACACTTCTAACCTTTTTCTTTTGACAATTTTTAATTAAAAATATAGTGGAAGTTTTTCTTCGTAGATGAATAGGAAAAGAAATAATTGTGATATTTTCCTCCCAAGTAGACAAAACATATCTGCATAACTTCAACCACCAGTGGAAATTTATTAGGGTAGTTTGTTTATAGTATCTCGATAAGAAACCAAATGGCCTTCTCAGAAAAACAGAGTTTTGCTTAAATCAAGAATTTTAAAAGTTTATTATAAGAAATAATATTCCAAACGCTAGCACATAAAAAAGTAACGGAAAAATGGATTGATTCCCATTATAATAAACATTAGACAATTCAAGTTAATAAAAATACTTAAAAATTAACTTTTAGGATTAAATAATGAGCTAACATATGAAATCTAATGTCCTTCACTTAAGTTCACCTGATTTATCTTGAAGTGAATATAGTTGATTCATAAATAGATTTTTGAAAACTGAATACAATCCCGCTTTTAAAATATAAAGACACTATTTATTTCTAATAATTATATAAGCAATTTTATAAAACAGGGACAGACATATGAAAATTATTACTGTAGTAATACAAAAGAATTTTAAAACTGGAGTATTTATTGTCTTGTCATTAATTAGAGTTGAAATGTAATGCAGCTGCAAAATTTAGAAGTTTTAAGAAATAATGTATTCTTTTAAACAAGAATGCCATTCTAAAGTAAGAAGAAATTTATAAAGGACATGTTTGTTGTTACATGCTTAATTAAGCCTGTATATGCTCTTGAAAAGATAAAGTAGTTTCTAAACTAGTTTTTAAATAAATGAATAATTTTAATATAATAAAGGGAAATGTGATGTAGAAGCTTGCTTCAAAGATAATTACTGAATGGATAATTCATTTAATGGATAATTTTTTCCAAATAGTTCATTTATTCTCAAATGAATATAATGATCAAGAAATGCATCAATGCATTTATCAGTGAAATAAATAAAATCTTATTCCATGAAAACATGCATTTTGGATCTTTTTTACTGGTGGGCAACTTCTAAAAATCAGTATCAATCAATTTCTTTTATAACGGATATTCGAAATATCAATATTTTCAGACTTGTTGTTCTTTTCTTTCCTTGTTATCCTTTTCTTTTTCAGACTTGTTGTTGTTCTTTACCCCCCCCCCCTCCCCAACAAAAAATATCAAAAAGAGATATTTTACATTCGAGTAATAGGACATAAGTATATACTTCTAATATAAAGAGAATTCTGGGTTTCTTTGGACTCTCACTCTAGGAAAAGGATTCAAGATTGTATAATTGTTTCTCAACAAATAATCGCATAAGTAATTCCATATATAAGTATCAAAGGAATATAATAAAATAGTTTAAAAGAAATAAATATAATTTTTTTTGCATATTTTTCAATAACGATACATGATTCATTCTGTTATAAAAATGATATTTTAATCAATATGTGTTATTTAAAAGTACAGAATTTAAAAAAGACTCTCTATACCTTATATATAAATTTTTGACAGTTAAAATTCAATTGTTACACATTCTGAATTCCCTCAATGTAGTTTAACCCTGTAGCTGCTTATCCAACGGATTGGTAATCAATCCATTTTCTATTCCATCCCGCGTTTTTCGCAGTTTAGAGTGTTTATTACAGATTTCTATTATATCATATTATTGTCGTGTAACATATAGTAACAGATCACTTTGAAAAGTATTTGAATTTAAATACAAACATCGCATCTAAATAAGGATTTTTAAAAATTACTCAATCAGAGGGTAAAGATACGATTTTTAAATTTTATTTTTCTTCCCGAAAAGAGTAAAAATTTCCAGTTGAAAAAATTATGGCTACATGTTTTTTTTCGATATGTTTCTACATACATTAAAGTATACATTCAATTTTTTTTTTCTAAATTGTGAATAAATTTCTGTATAGAGTTTTTAAAAACAATATATGACTCATTGTTCTACCAAATTCATGTCTTTTTGCTACAAAAATAACATTTTAAATAAATAAATGGTTTATAAATGGTAATTTTTTAAATAAATTCTGCATACGCAATGTATAATTTACTTTACGTTAAAAAATCACACTGTTACATACCCTACATTGCACTACGAATCATGTGTTGCCTAAAATAAAAATGTTTTAGGTTTTATTTTCTACCTAAACTAATTCCAGTGGAGAAATAAGAATATATGTTTATCTTTAACCGTAAACGAGGACGAGAATCAAAATGACTCCACGTTGTTCATTAGCTCTGATTATCACGTGGTATTTTGACCTTGAATACAATCACCATCTTTGTACCTACAAGTTGTTCTTTCAGCAGTATGTTGGCAAAAGTCTAAATATGGACGCGTGCGCATGACATAGTTATTCTTTTTCAAAGTTTTTGTTGTTATTTATGGAATTATAGACTCCATGTCTCTGAAACTGCTTTCAAATTGAATAATGCAAAAGGAATAAAAAAATGTTCTTAAAATAATATTTTAAAATATTGTATTCTTCATTTTCGTTTGTCAAATTCTAACAGTGATTAACATTAGTGTAATTCCGTAGTATCTATACAAAGTAAATGCTCATTAACTCTCTAACTGACAATTTTTTTAAAAATCGTTATTTAGATGCTATGTTTACAAATAAGTTTAAATATTTTTCAAAGAAATTGTACTGATGCTACATATTACACAATAATAATATAATATAATAAAAATCTGTAATCGTAAAAATAAAAACTCTAAACTGCGAAAAACGCGGGATGCATTAGAAAGACATTAGAAAATGGACAGATTTCCAACCCGCAGAAACCGCGGGTACCTAGTTGGAGAATTAAAAGATTGTTTAGGTTTTTCTTATAACTTCTTTTCAACATTTAATATTATAACATTTAACATTTTTAATATTAATATTTTTGATAACTACATGATTTCCAGAATGTATTGTGTTTCCAAATAAATTCCACTGTTGTTCACAAAAGACAAAAAAAGAAAAATAACAATGGATAAAAGAAAAATAACAACGGATAAAGAAAAATACAATGGCTTTAATATACTAGATGTAAATATGCACATATATGCAACAGTGACACTATTAAAATTACACAGTGATGTTTCCTTTCTGTACAGTCCGTTTTGGAAGGAATTGAACAAAGTATGACAGCATTAGCGACTCGTTCATTAGCGAGCTTCATTCCACGAATACTTCTCTTCTGTCTTTAGAACTGGAGAACGTGTAGGAGCTAATTAAATCTTTTGAAAGAATTAAATGCTGCCCCTTCTTTTTCCTCGAGGTCGTGCCATGGCTAATTACGTCGTCTTTACAGTCATTAGTTAATGACGGCGACCAGGTTGGCCATTAAAGTGAAGAATGAAAAATGAGGTATTTATGCGATTTTTTTTAAATTGTTGGAATCTGTAACAAGTTTTATTTTAGAAGTATTTCGTTCTTGTCATTAAAGGATTTAGTTTAAAGAGTCATGCGCCTAAGGAGTTAATTGTTTTAATTAAAATGAGTGTCAGTTCTAGGCTAGTGGTGACTCTTCCGAAATGGATTGAAATTTTTTTAGAAGTTTTTGATAAAGTTCAATTACATCTGTAGATTTCAATTAGCTTAATTTATTTTTATTGCAGTCTGAAAATTCAGTTATATTAATTATGTGAAACACAAGCGTTTGATAAAATTTATTGAATTTATCAACATTAAACAGTGACTAGTTTCATTCTGAAACATGAAAAATTTTTGCTGCGTTTTGTTTCTTTATAAAAAAGAACACCATTTTGACTAATGATAAATTAACTTCGTTAATAATACGTGTATCAAGAAAGTTAAAATGGAAGTTCTTTAAGAATAAAACAATTTTAGTGTTAAAACATTGGAGAGCAAAACAGAATTCCTATTACTTATTTTTATTTTCTTATATTTTCAAATCTTCATAGAGAAGTATATAATTTGAAGAGGACAACAGTGTTACATCTTTGATCGATTTTCAAGATTAATTTTTTTTATTTGTTCCGTATGTAAGTTCATAATTCTGTTGCAAATACTGATTTAACTCTGCTTTCTTTTGCAATTATTGCATATTTCAAAAAAACAAAACAAAAAAAAATTGAATTTTTAAAGTAATAGTGTTGTGCTTTTGAACTACATTTATTATTAAAGAAAACATTAATAAAAAAAAGGAATTTAATCTGCATAAAAGATAAGATAGTTATTCTAAATAAATTCAAACTTTTATGCATAAAAAAAAACGTTATCTGTCACAATTCTTTGCTTTCAAAAACTCCATTTCTTTCAAATTAGATACATAATAGCTATTCAATGTAAGAGAAAAATCTTTACTGAATTTTATAATATGAAAAAAAAACAACCTTCTATCAAAAAAAATTTTCTTAAACGTTTAACTCTTCTTAACCTCAGATTTTTTGATTTCAGCGTCTGTAAAAACTAGTTTTTCAGGACTGTCACACATAAATTTTGATTTAACTTATGGTTTTTCTTTATTTGTTCCTATTCTTCTCTTAGAGAAATGCTTCACATTTTCAGGCAATATCTGTGAGGAAGTCAATGATATATTTTTACTGAGAAGTATTTAGATCACGAAAAACACGGCAATCAACGCTTTGCCTTTGAAAAACACAACATTTTGAGTGAACGTCCGGTTTCAAATCTATCTTTTTTTTAAAGTCTTTTTTATTTTACTTTGTACCAAATCATCATAATTTACAAATTTGAACTCACGTCTTTGTTAAATGAGCCGTAAATGCATATATAAAAGATGGCGTCTCTTCCAAAAATTATGGACTCTGAATTGACGAGAGTTTTGATGTTTGAGTTGACTGAATTGATCAAAATTGAGTGTTGATGAACAAACAATGATTAAATTACGCATGAGAAATGGATGAATCATCGGTCAGACAGTTACAGTACGGACAATTACATATTATGTCAGATTTAGCAATTCAATTAAGCCACATCATATATGATGACAGGTATATAATTATTATTTGATATTCATATCCGAGACATTCTAATATTCTCAGGTTAATACGTTTTGAAAGAGCTAAAAATACACTTATGTCTAACGAATGAATTCGACGATTATTGTGAGGATGAATGGTAATGGTGACAATCGCACCATTGTTTTCATATCAATAACAATAATAGTTACTTGAGTTATGCAGTTTTAAAGAAATGACAATGCAGACCTATCAAGACAAGATAATATGCTTAAATAATTAAAGGAAAATATTTTTATAAAGTGACCAGAAAATCTAAAAAAAGTGGGAGCGTTATCTCGTAAGAAGACAATCGTTTATAAAAAGTAATCTAAAGATTAAATCATTTAGAATTAAAATATACTAATGCGAGTCAGTTACGTTAATAAAAGTGGGAATTGAAATCTTTTGAAAGAATGACGTTCGATTCGAAATTATTTATTTTATTAATTTTTTTTTGTTATTCAGAGAAACATTTCAATAGCTTTAAATGAATGACGACTTTGACTATATTGTTATTTTTAAAATTCTTCTTTAATAAACCTATTCACAGGATAATTCATATTCATATGCTTTTTAAGAAACTGCTTTTTAAATTCAAGCACAAATCATTTCGTTTCTTTGAGATATTAGCATATGATACTACTTCACATTTAAAAAAAAATAGTCATAAAATACAACAATGAAAATTGTTTTCAAAATATGATAGATAACTAAATGATCCATTTAATTTCCACTTGAATTATTTTACAAACTTCAGACTTTTCACTGCTTTTGCAACCAGCTCGAAACAACATTCAAATAATCTGAAAATTCAGTCAACACGAAACACCTTTTACAAACACAACGCGATTAGTAAATGACTTACACTAAAGGCATACCAGTAATGATTCTACAAAAGCACGAAATGGACAGTGGGAGGCACACTCAGAACCAAACTTAAGCACACAATAGGGAAATTTGCACTCAACGTTCTGCAGAGATGCTCAAAACGTTGCAAAGAGTTCTTACGTAGTTTCCTCTCCAGAACCGCTCGTGTAGTGCATTGGTAATTAGGAGCATTACCGAAATGATTCCTAATTTCTGAATTAATGAATTAGAGTTGCAAATTAAATTGAAATCACTCTATTATTTCCATGCGGAAAATTTCCTCTCTGTTAGCAGGCAGCGAGCAACTCAACTCTTTTCCACCATGCCAGGTGTTTGGCAGATGCGTTGCGAGGTTTACGGAATAATTGACAAAGCGATTATTAAAGAGTTATGTTTATTCATGAGGTTGGTTAATGTGACTCATGGAATTAATTTGAATGGTGTTTTGATTTGAAGTGAGTTTTGCTTGTGATTGAAATAGTGGAAACGGTAATGTTAAAGGAATGCTTTTGATTTAATGATTAGTTTCATGAAGAGAGTTGTTTCCTGATATATGAATATCTATTATGTTGAATAGTTGAAATATTCCTTTCAATTGTACTTCTTAATATAATTTGGCAACAAATTGTTTGGAAAAAGCTCTTTAATGAAAATCTTTATCGAATATTAATGAAAAACAATGTAATTAAATGAATTTAATTGTAAGATCTTATTGGAATTGAATTTATTGAATAGTTTTGGTACTCATATATTAAGTACTGCTATCTATATTCAGTTCCCTTAAAATATTGAAGTTAATAATAGCTTAGAATGCTTAGGGAAAATATTAAATAAGTTGCAGTCTGCAAATGTTCCATCCTAGTAAAGGAAATGTCTTCTTTTTCATTCACTTCTTCATATTTTAGATTTTTAAAACTTGCGCACATAGTCTTCCAGATGTATTACTTTAACAATTTCAATTAATCAATGATTCAATTAATAAACAATTAACTCCTAAGGAATGATATTGTGAATTTAAGAAAGATTATTAATTGAAAGATTATACAAGATTTTTTTTTAACAAATTATAAATTAAAGAATAAAAATTAGAAAATAATTATAAGAAATTTCTGGCACCCTAATAAAATTAATTTTTCAAAAATACCCTTATTATATTATATATTATATATATATATATGAAAAGTTTTTATCATTTCTAAGACGTTATATCGTATATATAAATCGGGGAAAGGTAAAAGACTGCTATTATCCTCAAAATATGAAAAGAATTTTCATTTCAAAAGATGGATTATAAAATGTAAACATTTTAACATGAAAACAACAAACAACTTTTATAGAAAGAAAGAAATATCAGTTATGAATTATTCCTTACTGAAAGGTAAGTAGATATTCCTTTTTGATCTCGTAACTTTTCCTTTGATACAAAAGCATTATCTTAAGATAAAACCCTACGAAGCTAATAAATATTTAGAAAACATAAAAAATATGTTTTTCTGGAAAAAAAATTTCTGGAATTTAAAATACTTATTATTTTGCAAATATATGTGATAGAAAATAATTTGTTAAAATTACTGACAAGTTTTATATGAGAAATTTTGTCTTTAAAATTTTAACACTGAATTTAAAATAAAATATATTTCTTCAGGATTGCTATATTTCAGTTGCTCGATTGAAATAAATGTCCATTTTGTTGGCGCAGTCAAATATTTGTGTTAAATTCTAAAAAGGTTTAAAATTCAATACAAGTAATTATCATTGATTACCATAATAATCAATGATATTATCATTGATTTCATATTCATAATGATAATTTTAATGAAAAAATGGTCTGTATTTCCTCTTTTAATGAAACTATTGAATTTATGTGGAAATATAATTAATTTTTGAGCAATATTTATTAAATATTTAAAGGATATAACAATATCCCAAAATTAAAGCAAGATTTGAATTTGCCATCATTCGTGCAATAAAGTATTCGCAAACATATTAAAATATCATTTGACAGCTGATAGTTTAGAGTTAGTAAAAATGGGGCATTACGCGAAAGGACAACGTCCTTTCATTGCTGAACAATATTTCAAAAATAATGAAAGTCTTGCAGTCACAGTTTTGAGAGATTTTTGTCAGTCACAAATTTGAGAATTGGCCTCCCAGATCGTGTGATTTGACGCCACTGGATTCCTTTTAATGAGGTTATTTGAAGTCAAACGTCTATGCCAACAAGCTCACAAACACGCTCGCATTGAAGGAAGAAATGCAAAGCTGCCTCAACGAAATCCGGCCATATTTATGCAAAATAGTCATGGAAAATTTCGACAAAGGAGTGCGCATGTGTCAACAAAGCCGTGGAGGCCATATGTTCTATGTGTTATTCCATACATAATCCTCTTATGTACTTTACAATTCAATAAAAATATAACAATTTAAAGAAAAAAAACTGTTTTTTTTTAAATTCAAATCTTGAGTAGTTAACACGATGTTCTATATTTTAACGCTCCATTTTTACTAACCCTAAACTATCAGCAGTTAACGTTTTTTAATAAGGTCACCAACACTTTACTGCATGAATGATGACAAATTCAAATCCTGGGTTAATTATTGATACCCTTTTTAAACATAAAATAAAAATAATTAAAAGGTTTATTGTATCTACGATATGTTATTCATGTTTAGAGATATTTAAAACACACAGTTTATAAATTCATACATTTTAAAGATATCTTTTCAATTTAAATAATTCGAATTTTATACAGCATCAGTAACAAGTAGATAAAAAAATTTACTTTATTAAATAAGAGCAAAATTGATCCAAATTATTTTTTTACATATATCATGATTAAAAGTACACGCTTGAGAAAAACGACCTGAAGGAAATCTTCGTCAATTTTCGAGTCTATGCTCTGCCACACACTTATTAGAATACTCAAAGAACAGGGGCAAACATCCTCTGTTTTCATAACGTCCTTCCTAAGTCTAAATGAAATACTTTTGACAGCGCTTTTAATAAACCAATTTTCTCGCCACCCTCGGGGCTCAGTGTTATTGACAGGTAATTAAAATATAAAGAAAATGGAACTCAGAGAGCGCAAGAAATATTTGCATTTCGCTCTCCAGGATTTTGCCTAAGTAATATCTTCGAAAAAAGGAAGCATCGGAGGTCTTCCATTTTGAGGGGTGGCGTCATTTAATTACAGAAATTTGCGCCTTGCCAGCTACGAATGTTCGGATTCAATTATTTCAGACTTCGACTCCATGTCAGAATACTTCTTATTCAATTACCAAGACTGAGAGAAATTTATAAGCTAGATAAGAAGTTCGTGGATAATACTTTCAACATTTTATCAAATCAGTGGATAATCAGAAAGCTGTAAAAGTGTCAGATGCAGATCTCAGAGGACTTAAATTTACTTTTTTGTTGTTGATGAAAACGAAATTGCTAATTCTTACTTGCTTACTTTGTCTGTTTTATATATACTTCAAATTCGCACATACCTTTACTGTTTCAAAGCCTTTTATAGTTTGTATTGCAATAATCATTTTTTTTAATTATGGTTCACAGCACCTTTCCTTATTTTGTACTTTTGTTTGACAAGTATTTCTTTTTGTGGATGAACATCATTTCATATCTTTTTTTTTAATTCCTAGTTTGGTTTAGTTATATTGACGTTTTCAAGCAACAGAAAGTCAAGGTGGGAAATTCAGAACTGTAATCAGATGATATGAAAATCACCAGAAATGTCACCCCCCCCCTCAAAATTACCAGACTATATCAGTGTAATAGCACTAAATTCTTGACGAATTCCATCTGGTAGGTTCGATTACACGATGACGATTCATGGATTCTGGTTAAAAAAACTGGCGATATGTTATTTGGAATGCATATTATATTTCAATCTGAGTTAGCTGACTACCTCTAAATTGTTTGTGTCAATATTTCTTATATATGTATCTTCTATATACTAATGTTGTGACTTAGGGCACTTTACAAGACCGTTGACAGCTATCTGTCAACGATTTAAGCCGAATGAGCGTCTGTAGTTTTTTCAGTAGCGCCAACTAGGGCCAAAAGTACGACTTAGCTACTTCATGCATCACATTCGCTTGCAGAACCCCTTTTTATAGGGGGGGGGGGCATTAACACACATCACAGATAGAAAAAAGAAGGACAGCCATGCCCGAACTAGGACTCGAACCCGGGACGTTCACATCACGGGAAAGAATATATTGTTGTTATTAAGTTCAGTGCCTTTTTAATTCTTTGAATACTAATGGAACATATATAACAATTAATACTTTAAAAATAATTTAAATAGTTCTAAGTAAAAAAAGATTTGAAGAAAATGTTTGATCATCATGTTCCAGTCTCTGGCTTAAAAATCATTTGTAAAAAAGATATTAAATTGATTAATCTTGGAACATATTCTCTTCACTTGTGTAGGTAATCGTCTTAATTTTTATATTAGTTGGAATTGAGACACTTCTGCTTTGCAAGTGAAAGTTCATAATTTAGGCGAAATGATAAGAAATTAGAGGGATGCATTGCATAAAGAACGGTGTGAAACTTTTATCCGGTCCGTGTTCTTTATATACTCGTAGGTAGTCTATAAGGTTATATAGTTTTTACATGTCTTGAAAATTAGAAATTAAATATACTTTATTCAGAAAGCCATCAAAAGTTTATCGATCATTAATCCATGCGAATCAATTGGTCGCCAAAGGCAATCAGAGTCAAAGGAACGCATCACACAATATTATTTTAACATTTTATCTAGCCTGTGCAAAAGCAGAAATACAAAGACAGAATATCAATAAGTAATTTATTTGATATATTTTTTTGATGCAAGTACCAGGCTTTTGTGAAGCGTTGACATCTTTTTTCCTAAATTATTTCGAAAGTGATTCCCCACCATTATCACCATATTCCTTTGTTCCCTTGAGAATTGTAAAGCCAGGGAAATGCTCTATTAATCTTATCAGTTCCATTCTTCTTCCTATTGTTATATGACGCAAGTATAATTCGTTACGTTTATAAATCCATCATTGTTATAAAAAGCAAGCGAAGACATAACATTTTTCTAAAGCTTGATGAAACATTAGTTGAATAAAATAAATTATGACTCAAAGTAATTGATCTCTTTATATATGTCCGTATTATATATATATATATGACCATGAAGCAAATCCATATTCGTAATTCAGAAGTATTAAATAAACAATGAAATACAGATGAAAATTTTATTATAACCTATTGTTGAATAACCACAGAATAGTTAGAATATGAATTGGTGGGATAGTGATTCAATTAAATGTCTTATGCATGATATACATGATTTCATGCAAAGTATTTGTCATATCCATAACTTCCACGTAGCTGTTCCGGCCCCACGGACAAAAGGAGATGAAATGAAGAGAGAGAAACAGTTGCGCGGGAGTGTGTGGCTGATACCGGTAAGATTGTGTGATGGTAGGAGCTCCAGTAAGAATTCCGAGAAGCGATATTAAATTTAAATTCGAATTTAATTGTATGTATATAAATATTATTGACCATTTTATATTCCAAAAATATAATTTACTTATGTTGCCAAGAGAAGTGTCATGACTTGTGTCAAAGCACGAGACGGTATTGTTAAGTACTAAATCATGGCAGACATTAAAGATATATTATTTTAATAACCTTGCACCTGTTTTGTTTATAGTGTGCATGAACATTTTAAATGGAATCTTTAATCATTTAAACTGCGTAGACAATAAGCAAACTCTTTCTTGTCTTTGAACTTTGGAAGAAAATATGTGATTATAGCAATGAATGAAACAATGAAACCAATTTAAATTTCAATATCGCTGAAAATTATGAAAAAAAAAATTAACAACGTTTCAGAATCCAACAAAAAAAATCAGCGCAATAATTAAAGCGATATCTTTTAACAAATAATTTTTAAGTTTTAAAATGATGTAAAATTACATTTGTGTAAAAATATTCTGGTAGTTATTGCAAAATTTGCCAAATCTTAGTTTAATTTTTAATTAATTGAAATTCTAATTTTAAAAATTTTAAACCCTCTTTAAGATATACACATTGCCACCTTCTAGCTCTTATGAGGATCAAATTTGATAGATTTAGGATAAACGATTTAGTCTATTTGATGACGTCCATACATTTGTCTTTATTATTAGTCCATATGTAGGTTAAAAGCTAATATAGAGACACTAATAGAATTCATATTGAAAAGCTTTAACGGAATTCAATCAGCAAATTCCACACTATTGAGCATGAATATGCAACTAGCTTTAATTCTCTAATACGAATATACATCGCTACATAAATTCCTGCAAGATGAGAAATCGAATCCCTTACGAAACCGGACAAATTTATTATGCAATCCAATCCGCATCATTGTTTCATGATTCACGTATAATACGAAACTATTAGTATATTTTAAATATTTATATTCAAAAATTTATTACACTGAAGTTAAATAAGATGAATGATCAACGAATATATGAAGATACATCTAGTCCATTACAAATTAGAAGAATTTTTCAAGCAATATTGCTTCACATCATTGCTTTGCGATTCATATATAATGCGAAAGCTGTTAGAAAGATATTCCGAAATTTTAATTAATAAATTTTTTATTGTATTAACTTGTATTTTAAAATAAAATAGAATGAAGATTACGATAAATGAATAAATAGGTTGCGTAAATTCCTACAAAAAAGGGAACACGAGTTACGTAGGAAATTGGACAAATTTATCGGGCAATTTATTTCATATCATTATTTATGGCTTTTCTAAGATAGAAAGCTGTTAAGAAATTTTAATTTTTAATAAATTTATTGCGCTGATTTTAAATAAAATAGAATGATAAAAAATAAACTAAAGACCAAATATTCATATATTTATTTTGAGACACTATTACACCATTGTTATGATAATACGTGGAAATTGTGTCTGGTTTAAAAGGCAACTTTTTAAATTAATATTTTATAGAATTGGGAAATTTAAGATAACATATGAAAGTAAAATGAGTTTCAGCTCATATTTTTTTGAAGAACAAAATTAATCTCAAATTTAGGACTTCAAACATTTATACTTGTTCAGAACATGTTCAATTTTAGATTACTCAGGCTTTATATTAGTCTTTGTATTTTGAACTCTTTGAACCTTGATGCTAGTTGATTTAATTCATGCTCTAGTTATTTTGATTATTAAATGTTTGACATCGAAAAGATTTTCTTTATTACGAATGTAACCAACTGTTGGCACAGAGGACTTCTAGGTTATTTTCTACATAACTTGGAAATCGAACTCTTAACTAAAAATAAGTTATTTGATGCAAAACATCATCAAAGCAAGTTTACTCATTGGGTTAAACTGACTGAAGAATCTGAGATCATTAACATTATACTTATATATAAGTATATTCGTAATAAAGAAAATCTTTTCGATGTCAAACATTTAATAATCAAAATAACTAGAGCATGAATTAAATCAACTAGCATCAAGGTTCAAAGATTTCAAAATACAAAGACTAATATAAAGCCTGAGTAATGAAACATTCAGAGATTTCTTTACAGTAGAGACCACTCAAGAAGACAGAATATTGAAAAAGATAACAGACAAACACACTACTCACCAGTAATTTCAAACGCATTTCAAGGGTTAGAAAGATACATTCCTTTCCATTTTAAAGATAAAATTGCTTCGCACTGATTATTGTTGCTTAAAGTTACATTCTTTTTAAGGTCATCACTCAAATAAAAAAGTAACATAGAGAAATTTTCATTTACAGAAAGTTACTACAGAATGTAGATTTTACCAAAAATTGTCATTAACATCTGTAAGATTGTCAACAAGTTGTCTTTTATCATATTAAATATTTTAATTAATAATAAAGTCAAATTTAACTACATACGATTTGAGCTATAATTTCAGTCTTTTTGTACGGTTTTTTTTTAGAATTTTGAGCAAAATCCAAAGTATGCATATTATATAATAGTGATCCATATTATATCATAGTTAAAGATAAAATTCTTTCTCATAGATAATTGCCTCATGAAGTTACATTCATTTCAAATTTATCATTTAAATAAAAAAAATCTTAGAGACATTTTTATTTACAGAAAGTTAATATAGATTGCAGATTTCACCAACAAGTTGTCTTAATATCTGTAAGAATTTCAATAAGACATTTATATTTTAACTAATGAAGATAATCAAGTCGAACTACATACGATTTGAGTTGTAATTTCAAATTTTTTTGAGTATTTTTGCATAATTTTGAAAGAAATACAAAATACTCATATCAAAAGGGTGTTAACGGTTTTTTTCCTTTAGTACTGTACTAGGAGAAAATATTAATTTTAAATATTTTATTATATCGTTTGTTATTAAAAATTGAATGCATCTTATCCGTTAAAAATATTATAATTTTGTCTTTCTCTGTTTTCCAAATTTTTAATATACAGAAATGTCCAAAAAGATAATGTTTACAGTCATAAAGAAATCTTACAAATCTTGGAGATAAGAAAAAGAAGACGAACTTTAGTTTCTGAACTTTAAAATAACTGGAAAAAATTCAATTCCCTTGGGAAACTAAGCTCTTGCTGTATTTACAATGAGAAAGGAACACAATCAACACCGTTAGGAATTTTGAATCCCTCCGATATTAAGAATTAAAGAACAAGAAAATAAGTACAAAAACTTATCAAAATTCAAAGATAATCCCCCTAGTTCGAACTCTTTCAAAAATGGAAGAAAAGGAAAATAATTATGCAAGCTCCTAGTACATTACAGACGCCTGAGGATTTACTTTACGAAGAAAGAAAACTTCCTACCTTCACTGCAATTCAAAGAAAAAGGAAATTTTTCATTCTTGTTTTTTAATCCCGGCAGAAGTCTCGGAGAAAAAAAAATTCTTTACAATGAAGCTACACAACATAAGATGGAACAAAGATTATCTTTAGAAGTAGGGCAAACAAAAAGCTTGGATTTTTTTTTTTTCAATTCTTCAATATGATTGTATGAAATGTTTTTTTTTTTTTTTTTTTTTTTTTTTTTTTAACACTTGCAGCCAGTCAGAACTTAAGCCTTACTTCAAGAAGAAAGTTTTTTTAGAAGATCAGCCATTTTCGTCTGTCGCTTCTGAAAAATTGTTTGATCTGCCAATTGTTTCTTGACGGCGGGGATTCTGGGAGTTGCATATATAATATCGAGATGCATTTTGGTAGTTCCAAGAGTTTTCTGAAAGAATCGGGTGTTAAAAATAACTTATGAATGGATACGTACTTTCGTCCATGCTAATCTTGGGTGTGGAAATGATTTTTATGCTCTACTAGTTGATATACTATGTTCATCGAGATTGCCATATAAAATGAGATATATAAATAATAATATTAAGGAAATGAAATTTATGTTTATTATAGTTAATTTATTATTGAAAAGTTATTTTTTTTAACTTCAACACGATGTAAAAAATAATTTTTATGAGAAAGTATTTTTGGAAGCTATCATGTAAAGATACCAAAATCTTGCTTAATTTTTTTATTAGTTGAAATTTCAGTTAACTTTTAAATTGAATAAGTTAACTATGTTTTTTTTTTTTTTTTTTTTTTGCAACTGAGCAAAACCTGTAGATTTGTATAATTCCTTACTACTTAAAATTATATACTCTTTCCTAATAACAAAATTATTCATTATTACTTTGTAGAAACCGCTGGCAAAATTGAATGGAAATCAATTTTAAATCCGATTAAATAAACTGAAGACAAAAAATATATAAATTTGTACAGTTTATCATTTATTAAAGTACTATACTGCTGCTCAATAACAATATTATTTATTTTTATTCCGTAGAAGACGCTGATAAAAAAAACAAATGGAAATTTTCATGAAAGTGAATTTTAAATCTGATTAAATATATTTTGAACAAAAAAATAAATTTACACAGTTTCTCACTACTCAAAGTTATACTCTCTTTCTCTATAACATTATTCCTTATTATTACTCGTAGAAGACGCGGTAAAAATGACTGGAAATTTTCATGGAAGTGAATTTTAAATCTAATCCACAATTTAATCCGCATTAATTCAATCCAATTTATCCATGATTTAATTAATTAAATTGTGGATAGAAAATTACAAATTTTTACATTTTCTCACTACTCAAAGTTCTATACTATTTCTCAATGACAATATTATTTATTGTTTTTTCGCAGACAACGTTTGTAAAAATGGCAGGGGGCATTTTATTGGAAGTAAATTTCAAATCTGATTGAATAAAGAATTCTTTTAATAAAAATGTGACAGAAAAATATGAAGAATTAAAGAAATAAGTCAAAAGTACTATCGTTGCTTCGCAACGGAGTGTCTGTAAATTTCCTTATTTCAACATCGTCTGCATGTATTTATTAAATTTTGAAAAATACATAGAAATTGAGAAAAATTGCACGGAAAGGAAAATTGTATGACTGAAAAGGTAAAATTTTGAATTTTATGATGATATAAAAATATTTCTTGTATGATTTGCTCCGAATTTGCTGCGGAAAAACAGTAAAATTTCAGTTAATTTCCAATTAATTGAATATTCATTTAACTTTTGCACTTTGAAAATTTGATAATATTTTTTATATTGCTTAAAAGACTAGTGCAAAGTTTGATTGAATTTATATTAGTTGTTTAGGAAGAAATGTGGAACATATATTCATAGGCCCAATTATTTTCATTTATATTAAGATTAAATATCCACTATTTTAATTACAAAAGGCAATGTAATTACACATCTCGCTAGTAGTACAAACATATTCAACATGAGGTTTGGTGTGGCCAATTTATGATCTGAATTTTTAATATAAAATAATATTTTCTACAGAACGAATTATTTGTTGCTTAAAATAACGATTTGATTTAATTATTAAATTTCACGAAATACAAAAGGAAGAATATTTCTTTTATATGATTACTTTTTATCGGTTTTGATCAGTTTAATTTCATCAATTTTTAAAAGCAGACTTATTGATGGTTTTTTTATTATTATTATATGGAGACTCGTCATATTAACAAATGAAGATAACTATACATTTAAAAAATTGTTTTAGAAATAATTATAGCAATAACAGATTTTACTACTACTAATAAAAAAAAATATTCGATTAACTTCCACTATGCGTTATATTTATTCAGTGTATTTTTTATAGTTTCATTTTATTGTATGAATGCATTTTCCGCAAATGTTTTTTAAAAATTTATTGTAGCTTCTATTTGTTTCTTCCTATCAAGCGTGTAGCTGTATGTTGATACTGGATTTCACAACATCAAAACATATTTGTTGAATTGATTTTTATGTAGTATTTATTTTCTGATTTCTTTTATTTATTAAAATTGATAACAAAATTAATTTATTCTTCACTTCTGACGAGTATCGAGGAAATATATTTGTATATACAACATCATCAGAATAATTAATTATAATTATATTCTGAAATTATAGATATAAAGGAACAAGATTTGGATATAACAGAATGCACATTCTAACTATAGCTATATAACTGACCAATTTTTTAGAATTTTTTAATAAATATTTAGAGTATTAATAAAGTCATAGTATTTTTTGTTGTATAATTGATATTTTCTTCTTTAATTTAATCGAATTGCCACTGCGGTGAAGAAAAAATGATTTCAAGAGATTAGGACAAAAAATTGTAATCAGCATCCATTTATAAAAAATGAAAAAAGCAAGTTGGATTTTCTTAATAAGAACTTTCATTGTTAATTAGAATTTGTGCAAATTTTTTTGAATTTCCTGCTTATATAAACTTAAAATATCACCTGTAATTCCAGTAATTTTAGGACAGTTCGGAGTCAAAACTAAAATTCAAAAAATATATATTATTTTTTTAGTTAGTTAAAGCAATATATAATAAAAAGCATGTCTGTTTTGTATTACGTTGAGATAAAAGAGGAAATAATAATATTTTTCTTTTATATCACCAAACAGTTCAGTATCTTATGAGTTATAGTCATTATTTTGAAGCTTGCAGATGTATTCAAATTATAATTACTTTTCATTAATTCGTTATAAATACTTTAAAACTGCATTTCAAGCTATACTTATGATATCTTTGTTATAATTATTAGAGATTAAAATATTACTTACGAATTAATTACTAACTTGCTAACTGATTTTAATTACTAACTTACTAAATATTTAAAAGAAAACTAGTGACATTTTTTCAAAATTATTTAAAATAAGGCCATTTTGACTAGTATTTTTTTTTTCTTTTCTCAATTCCAACTGACATTTTTTCATACGATTTATGTCAAAATGCGATCATACGATTCGCGATCATACGATTTATGTTTCAATGCCTTATTCAAAATTATTTAAAATAAGGCATTGTTATACTAAAGAATAATCTTAATAATAAAAAGGACATTCTTTTAATTTCAGAAATTTATTTCAACTTTTTGGATCATTCGATTTATATGCTCTTTTATAGATTCAAAATAGTCTAATTCTACAGAAAATAGAAATATTAAGAGCAATCTCTTGTCTGTTAGCTGACCGCATCCAATCATCATCTTCGAACGTTCCTTTCTTCTTCAATCCTAATTCCAGCATTTCCACAATTATTTCATCATTATTTGAAAAAATAATTATTTAGTATTCTTTCTTAAATGCAGTAAATTTTAATTCGAATCTTTATGCTTCAAATTTACCAAGTTATAGAATATTTAGAGACATTAAGAAAGAAAGAAAAACTTTATGAACTATCAACGGATCATACTCAGTTCTTTTTTTACCCTATATTTTATCTTTTCCAATTCCAACTTCAATCATTTTATAACTATATTATCGCTTTCTGAAAGAATGGAATTTTACAATTACTTAAATGCCAATAGACTAAGCACAAGCAATCTTTATCCCCCAATATTTTTTTTCTTCCACAATCCTAACTTCCACCAATCTTATAATCATTACATTGTTTTCTGAAAGAATAATATTGTTACGAAATTTCCGGGGGTTCGTTTGGATAGTGGGAGTTATATGGTGTGAAGAACACTCAATCAGCAGGCGGCAGTAGAAAATAAAACAAGAACGTTTATTTACACGAAGACACACAGGACAGCACAAAAACGACAACTATATACAGCACAGAAGACGATTATCTTCAGCCGAGACGTGCAGCATACAAAACAGCATAAACAGCAGCATACAACAGACTCTACAACAGCCAGTAGCACACAGCTTAGTTCAGCACTAGCTTCACTCCGTCGCTGCTACGCTTATCTCTAGAAGGTCGGTTCCGACTACTCTACCACTAATGGGTCACGACTCTCTTCTCTGTCGCTTCCGACTACGGCTCAATTCACAACTACTGGGTCACCACTCGACTCACCGTCCCCCGGCAGCTGCGGGTGCTTCCTTTTATAGGTCTCAGGAGGCGGGGCTAGACGCCTCTCAACCAATCAGAAACGTTCGAGGCGTATCTCCGTTCCTACTGGACGGATCGAGAAAATTCTCGATGCTTCGGGTATAATCTATTTTGGCGTCAAATGATCGCCAAGTTTGTCGCCAAGCTCCGGGACCTCCTATGGAACCACTGTGCTGGGAAGCCGCATCATAGGTTCGTAACAATATTTTAATTAAGATCAATATTATATAATATTAATAATTGTAGTTAATTCTCTGTTATTTTAATTTCAATTTCTATGATTCCTCTTTGCTGTGATATAGTGTAATTTTAGAGTTGACAAAAATATAAAGAAAAATAGAATCTTGACAGTCAACAAATCGCATCCAATCTTTATTATCTAATGTGTTGTCTTTCTCAATTCAACTTTCCATCATTCTACAGTTATATCATCGTTTTCTGAAAGAATAGTATTTAAAAAAATAATAAATTCCAGTTGTTTTTTAAATCTGAATTTTTGTTATTTCCCTCAGTTCTGAATTAGCAAGTTCTAGAGCACACATAAATATAAAATAACAATTTAATAACTGTCAAATAAATAATCTTTATTTTCCAATATTCTTTTTTTTTCCAAAATCTTAATTTCCACCAAACCTACAACTATTTCATCGTTTTCCGAAAGGACGAAAATTTACTATTACTTTATAATCCTAGTTATTTTCAATTCAGTTTTTCATGGTCCCCCTCCCCTCGCTTCGAATTGGCCAAATTCTAGAGCGAACAGAAACATAGAAAAAGAACTTCCTAACTGTCAACGAACCACACATCTAATCCTTATCTTCCAGCATTTTTTTTCTTCCACAATCCCAACTCCCATCATTCCTACAACTATTCCGTTGTTATATAAAAGTAATGATATTTCTACATTATTTCCAGAAGGATTTATCTGGAGTGTTCGGATAAAAATATGTCGCATCAGCTGTCTCAAACTATGGACATTAAATGTATTCCTCGAGGTTTCGCCGTGACAGCTAACAAAATTATCTGTCTCGGAAACTCAAGGCGGACGTGACGTTTCTATGGATTCTTCACAACACCCCCGTGAATTCGATAGGAATATTTCCACTCGGGGGGTGGTACAACACAAGGGAAGAGGGGAATGTAAGAGTTATAGGGGGTTACTATTTCACGCATCTGACAGCATCTGTCCTTTTCACTTGAGTGCCGAAGAGCAAGGGGACAATTCTCGCACTGTATTTTTCATTTTTATTTCTATCTCCAGATTGGAATATCCGGCAGGAAGCGCTTGATATCCAACAGAGAAAACTGGTGGATTTCAGAAACGCCCATCAATCCCAATGTCAGATATGTTCTTTTTTAAATCATCCGGGGTTTTGATTTGCTGTTTTCGATATACAAGTAGTTATAATTCAGAAACTCGTGTATTGCAAACTTGTATGCTTTTTTTAAAAAAAAAATAATGATATTAGTTTATCATATTTTCTGAAAATTGTCTGAAACGTGCTATGTGCAGAATGTAACACTCTATAAACCAGACTGTTAGAATTTCTGACTGTTAATTATTTGGATAGTTGGTTGCTTGGTTTGGCTTGAATGCCAAGCAAAAGGGCTATTCCAAGCTCAACTGCGCTAAATATTTGTTTAATTCAAATACAACTGTAATAGAATAAGAATTTAAATATTGAATTTGTTGCTAATTTAAAATCTAAATGAAAAAGAGTTATAGTGGAAAGCATTATTGTTCAACATAAACCAAATATGACCTATATATAAAATTAAATGAAAAGCTGTTAAATGTAAAAAAAGAAACTAATAGAATTTATAAAGTTAAAAATAGTTTAATGATGTTTTTCATTTACCATGTCTTACCAATTCGGAGACGATGGATGAAAAAAATAATAATAAAGAAAATTAAAAGGATATTCAGTTAAAATGAGTTTCACATTAAAATCAAGGTGATATGTATGTTGCATTCTCACCAAAAAGAAGATAACGGAGAATACTATTTGAGTAGTAAATTCTTACCTAAAAATATGACTATTAATTGAATTTTTACTTACGAACTAACTAGAATTCAACTTCTCTAATGCCATTCGTTTGCTTCTAATCTTTAATCATACTGTATATTGCAACATTCCTTTTTCCCGTAAAAGGCACAGGGCTTTTTTTTCACTAAAGTTGCTAATGATTTTTGACTGATCGCCTTTATATCTTTGTCCGAATATGAAATTGTTTTTCTTAATTTTACTGGTATTCTTTATACAGATTTTATGCAGAGTGTTCTTTCTAATTATGGTCCAAAATCTATTTCTAAATCATTTGAAATGGAGATATATTAATAAATATAAAAATACTCTGGTTTAATGAATTATTTCTTTTGATGTTCAAGTCAATACATCAAAGCTAAAGAGATTTCAACAGTACATTTTTATAAATTCTTCCAGTCTTGGTGCACAATATCATCTTGTCAAATTAATATTTAAAATAGATAAAGTTCACTTCTTCTACATAAAAACTAATCGAGTCATGAAACTTTCAATTTCATCATTTTAGGCCAATAGTTGATTCAGAGAAACCGAATCCGCTGGTTGGTCTAATATATCGAAAAATGTCTTCTTCTACACAGCAACTGATGAAGTCTAAAGTGGATTAAATGTGATTAAAAGGATAAAAGGATTGCCAAAAATTCGTTATTTTTTCAGTTACATTAATTGACTCAAACAGCATAAAAAATGAATTATGGCCTTCATTTTAATCATTTCCCTTTTTACGAGAGCATGTTAAAGTCTTCGGTTTAGAAATTACTTATTGGGTTATGGGAGTCGACAATCGTTCTAAGATAATTAATTCTAAATTAATTTTAATTACATAAATAAACAATAATTTACAATATGGCAATATCTTCAATTTCAGAAAAGAAATTATTAGATTTTTAGTGAAACATTTTTAATATGGTTTTTGTAAAAATGTATATGAAAATAATTACTCTTGACTTGTTTTTTTATAAAGGACATTTCTCTGGATTTAAGTTATTTTATGGATAGCATAACAGTAGTATTATAAAATATATACGCTTTATCGAAAACGAATATCAATAAAATTCATAAAAACAGCATGTCAACTTTAGGCTTAATAAAAAAGGTGTCCTTGAATCCTGTTACAAAAACACTTTGAGGAAAACAGTTAATGCCCATATTTGACCAAGTATTGTAGCGTATATTGGAACGCTGAAGATAAATCCTTTAAAAATGGCGCAAAGATACCATTTCTTGGATAACTATGTGACTGTTGGAAGAGAAAAAATGATAAGGGTTGCGATCTAGAAGGAAAAAAATATTCTATGAAAAATAGGAATAAAATTCAGCGTATTGAGAGGTAGGAAGTTGCTTCTTTTTCATACCCTCAGGACATTTTATGTAGTTTTTTCCCCCTCCATTTTTGCATTAAATCGATACTGACCACGATATGTTACTTTTAACGACGATCGTATTCTTGATATTCTTCAAGGCAGTGCAAGTAGCATATCAGTAGGCTATTTACTCTGCGTATAAACCGGGTTATACATTTGCTGCATTTCTACGGCAATAAGATTGGTCTCTTTTTCGCGAGTTGATTTGTTAGATTTTCAATCAATATTTAACACTAGAGGTACAGATGCTAAAATATATATATTTAATTTTAACACAACCATCAAATAGACGGGGTTTTGATCATCGTGGCTTTCATTGTAACTTTTGCCTTAGTTTATGTAAATAAAAGAATATAATTTAACGAAAACAACATTTATATAATAATTCATTAAATATCAATTAAAAAAACCAAGAGAAACAATTTGTATTTACATTTATAATATATTTAGTTAGAGCTTTTAATTCTGAACTGAATCATAATCGGAATAAAATAGACCCCATTACACTGAACACTTTGGAGCAGTCAATATAATTTAATATGAAAAATGTAATTCAAATTTGTCCGGGAAATGCCTGAATGCAATGTATAAATGAATGTAAATACATATTGATATCCATCATTGCATAGATGATCCATAATTTTTTTTTTTTTTTTTTGTAATTACTAACGCTGTTATTTTGACGGGTCTCAGTAAATAGGTATAGGTCATACTGATTATAAAAGTTATAATGGCTGAGTGGAGTTTGAATAGGAATATGCAATTGTTCTTATATTTCATTAAAAGTCACGTCATAAAATTCTAACACAATGCATAAATTATATCAAAATTTTTAAGCATGAAATTTGAAAACCATCAAAATGATAGTCTTGGTAGTTCTAGTGTTAAGTCGAGTTATTCTTGTTACATCACTATATGCATATTATATTATATATAACGTGTAAAATAGTCAAATTACATTTGGATTTATGTCTACCATATAATAACAACTTCACGAATTCACAATGCATTAAAATTCATAGAAAGTTTGCTGATTAAATTTGCACTAATACTTTTAACCCCACAGTATGATCACATTCACAGTATGACTTTTGTGAAATGGACATAGTATACTTTGGATAATAATCCTTACTTCGAAACGAGCCGTCGTAATAAGGAATTATTTCAAGCAATTCTCGTAGCTCAGTAGAAATTTGTTGCTGTTTAGGATTCAAGTCTCTCCAACAATTCAGCTGTGGAATTATTTTTTTAAATATAAAAAGTAAAAGTTCTGTAAAATTATGTATTTGATTTTGCAAATTTCAAGAATTCTTTGAGAGTTTCCTCTAATTACATTATAGTTAGATTAGTACATTTTGTTAAGTATACCTACACGTTTTTCTAAGTTCTAATATAGCTTGTAAGGATTATCCCATGTTAGAAGATTAACCTATCACTTTTTGTACCGTAGATTCTAAGCATGTCCTGCAGCATAGATCATGGATCCAAACCATATAACATTACTAAGTGAAGTCAAAGAAGAAAGTAAGAGCTACAGTTCAAACTATTTATGGTAAGACATACAGCAAAATTATTGAATAGATAACCAGAAAATAAATTTTCAAGAGCTTTCAGACCTACCAAGTAGAATCCCCCTTTAAATGCCTCGAAGACTCGCATTTGTGATCAGGTCTTTCTTTTCTGATGAAATCAGGAAGAAATAAGACAAACAACATTACAGACAAAGTATAATGCAAGGTACGAGAGTGTAATCCAAGGCACCAAAGACTTCCATCCAAAATACAAGAGAGAGCGAACCAAGATACAAGAGGATGAGATTCAAGGCACAAGAGGTTGTGATCCAAGATACAAAAGAGTGCGAGCCAAAATACAAGAGGATCGATCCAAGGCACAAGAGAGTGTGATTCAAGGTTACAGGAAAGTGCGATCCAAGGTACAACAGAGTGCGATCCAAGGTACAACAGAGTGAGATCCAAGGTACAACAGAGTGAGATCCAAGGTACAACAGAGTGAGATCCAAGGTACAACAGAGTGAGATCCAAGGTACAACAGAGTGAGATCCAAGATACAACAGAGTGAGATCCAAGATACAACAGAGTGAGATCCAAGATACAACAGAGTGAGATCCAAGATACAACAGAGTGAGATCCAAGATACAACAGAGTGAGATCCAAGATACAACAGAGTGAGATCCAAGGTACAACAGAGTGAGATCCAAGGTACAACAGAGTGAGATCCAAGGTACAACAGAGTGAGATCCAAGGTACAACAGAGTGAGATCCAAGGTACAGCAGAGTGAGATCCAAGGTACAGCAGAGTGAGATCCAAGGTACAGCAGAGTGAGATCCAAGGTACAACAGAGTGAGATCCAAGGTACAGCAGAGTGAGATCCAAGGTACAGCAGAGTGAGATCCAAGGTACAACAGAGTGAGATCCAAGGTACAACAGAGTGAGATCCAAGGTACAACAGAGTGAGATCCAAGGTACAACAGAGTGAGATCCAAGGTACAACAGAGGGAGATCCAAGGTACAACAGAGGGAGATCCAAGGTACAACAGAGGGAGATCCAAGGTGCGATCCAAGATACAACAGAGGGAGATCCAAGGTGCGATCCAAGATACAACAGAGTGAGATCCAAGATACAACAGAGTGAGATCCAAAATACAATAGCGTGAGATCCAAGGTACAAGAGAGTGTGAACCAAGATACATGAGGGTGTGATCCAATGTACAAGATACCTTTACCACGTATCATTTTGCAAGCAATTCTAATTTTTCTTTTTTTTTTAATTAGCTTTCATTATCTTATCGTTTATAGGTAGTAGAAAGTAAAATTTGGAGAATAGATGCCATGTAAGATAGGATAATAACAACTGTAATAATAAAATATACATTAAATTATTAATTTTTATCATATTATAGAAAGAGCGATCCATACTACAATAGTTTCCTTTACATATTGCATGATAAAATCGTTATATAATCTAAAAATGTACAAGGAAAACCTTTTCTCATATTATTTTAATTATTCTATTAATTCTTGGCGAATCTGAAAATAAATTAATCCATTCAGATACATGACATGATGTTATCTAATAGACTTAATAATCCAAATTTACAATGTATACTAGCGAAAGTAGCATATCAATAGTACGATAATATATTAATTTAATATTTACAGATTAACAAATTAAATTACAGAAAGAAATCCCAATTCTAATAAATGCATTTAGGGTGAGCCCTGTACAATTTTTATTTACTACCAATGCACTTCCAATTATCTAAATACATGAATAAGGTCACAGAAAGCATGCATTCAAATTCAATTACGGAGACAGAAAAAAAAACAGCGAGGAAAAAAACACACCAAATTTCTTTGTTTTCTAATGTCGTCTTTGTTTGATAGAGTACTCACTCAGTTCGTTAGAAGTTGTATCGATAGTGGAAAGGGATTAAGCGAGACAATGGAACAAACTTGTGCATGGCTTGAATTAGCATCGGTTCCTTTCTCTTTCGGAAATTGGAATTAGGATTAATTGTATCCTTTTTTTTTTTCCTCTAGTTCGCTTACATGTGAATCGCCATTTGTTGTTTTCTTACCGAATCTTATTCAACGAATTTAGCTGAGTGAAACCGATGCGAAGTTTTTTCTGATTAGAAAGAGTTGTTCACATCTCAAAGCTTTTTCTTTCTTTTTTTTTTTTCATTTGTTCTTTTCTGTCTTTTTTATTATTCAGAAATCTAAAAAGGCCTATGATTAAGTGTAATTTAATTATGAGATTTTATTGTATTACAGTAAAGTTTTTATAAAATCTTAAAATAAGCTTACAATAATGAAAAATTTACTACAAAAATGTCTGTGTTAATATTATGATTTATAGGCAATAAATCATAACATTAACACTGAATAAGTGTGAGCAATAAATGTTATAATTTATAAATCCATCTCATACATAAAATTGCAAAAATAACTTGCCATATTAGAAACAAATTAATATTCTATGTTTTATATATGATAATATTTTATGATGAAAACAGGTCAATTACTAAACAATCACCTTTTATCTTAAATATATAAAACTAGTAAAAAAATTTCAAATAATGGTTATTTGACGTCTTTTGCAATGCAAATAGTGTCTTGATAAAAATGTGGTTGTTAGAACCAAAATTATTGTGATTCTATAATGCTCTATATTTACCCCTGTGCATTTCATCCTTAATCTTAAAAAAAAAAAAAAAAAAAAAAATCCGGCAAACTAGAAGACAAGGATAGATTCCTTTACATCGGAGTTACTATCTGGCAACACAAATTGTTGATATTTGAAGCAGTCAAAATGAGGGCATGAAAATCACTTTTAAGTCCCTAACTTCTAAGATATTGCAATGATCGAAAAACTTTAAATACAAAAAGTTAGCCTTAATGAGGCGCTCATTTGGCTAATTGGATTTATTTTTCTATCTCCAATATTAAGAGATAAAAGCGGAAAAAGCAAAATGTTAATTTCAACTCCCCACCATTTTCACCCCTAAAAAGCTAGATGGTTTATTTCCGAATTCGTCCGAGATTTTTACATTTCTAATAACATATTCTAAGCCAGTTAAAATAATAGAAAAAAAAAATACTTTCATTATGCTGTTCATAAAATAACATGGTCAAAGCGATATATATATATATATATATATATATATATATATATATATATATATATACACAATGAACTTCAAAACGAAGAGTGACTTTAGGATCTTGATCGGTGCAAGAACCGAAGAAATTTTCCCGAAGTCTTGTCATGAGAACCATTGCAATAAGTAATCATCCTAGACCAGATAATATACTTCCTGAAACCGGAACCAGATTATTAAACAAATAAACCTGGCAACAAGTAGGGACATCCAGATTTTTTGTTTGGGTGAGGGATGGGCTTTTAGAGAAATTTAATTTTGTGTTTTTATTTATTTTACAAAACTGGTGCGTTCTAAATTATTAAAATCATCGTACTAATTTTGAAGCATCCCAGAATCATTACTAAATAATCTTCTCTGTCAAATTTCTTTATCTCCTTTTGAAATTCTAAAAATTATATTTTGCTTTACAATTTAAACAAAAAGATTCAGTGTAATGTATTAACTTTTTTTACTATTTTGTGTAAAATTAGTTTTGAATTTTTGATATGATATAAATCACAATTAGTTCTCTTATACTTAATAACTATATAAATATTTGGTTACTTTACTTTATTCCTAAAATTGTATGTTTTAAAATTTAAAAAAAGATATTGTGCAATGTATTGCCAATTTTTTTACTATTTGGCATAAAGTTATTTTTTTAAGTTGCATTTTTTATGGGATATATATCACAACAAATTGTCTTAAATTTAATAATCAATTAATCCTTAACTGGGGACGTGCGGTCTGTGGGACCGCTAGCGGTGGATTTTCTATCACCCCTATTCTATTTTTAGCTCATTTGAATGTATTGACCCTGTAGCCTCCTGCTTTGTGACCTTCAATACACGTGCACTTTTTCAACCGATTTCAGTAGATGTTTTTTAAAATAATTCAGTTATTTCTTCGAGCGCGGTCTCTAAGACCGCATCTCCCTGTTAGTGTCCCAGTGATAAACAAGGCTTAGCAGATGGCGCTTAAACTTGTGGCCCGAAATATCATCTAATTTACTGATCCTATAATGAAGCAGTGCTCCAGACACTTTTATATGAAGCAGAAAGTGAGTTTAGTGTTAAGGATAATTGTATAAAAAAGTTTTTCGATGAAAGTTCGCTTTGAACTGATTTTGATATGTATGTTCAAACATAATCAATTTTTCTAGTGATAATGTATTTTGAAAAATTTATAAAATATATCAATATACCAAGATATATATATATATATATATATAGAATTTATAGGTTGATTTTTATACTAGTTCTTAATCTGTATGTCTAAAAAGCCCTAGAAAACCGTGCTATGAAAATCCCACAAGCCGATAAAAAAAGGGCCAATTTTATCCGTTGTCATTTTTTTTTCTTCATATAAGTGGTGAATTTTACATTATATTGTCTTCTATATACCTCCATATACTGTAAAAATAAATATGATTTAAAAAATAAAAAGTAATATGCTTTTACAAGAATATTATTTATTGTAACATGTAATTTGAGAAGAAACTGTATATTCCAACACATTTACTTTTTTCAATGACAATATATTTTGAAAAATTTCTAAAACATATCTATATATCAAGAAAAATATCCGCAAAATATATTGGCAGTTTTTCATACTAATACATTCATGAGAAAATTTAATTTCAGTCTAAATGAAATGCGGTCTCGTAGACCGCACCTCCCCAGTTAAGTCTTAAAATTTCACCTCCCCAGTTAAAGGTTAAATGCCTTGTTCTTTTAATTATTTGTATTTTCATAATATTTGTAATTTAAAAATTGTTTAAATAGAGATTGAAATTAAATAAATAAAAAATGACTTTGAAAGTGAAACGGAGCAGTAAGATTGAAACTATATTTGATGAAGGCACATACAAGGCTAAACTCAGTACTACTAGAAACCTTTGCAGTTCGAAATGTGCGAAATTTATTATTCATTAAATATTAATGGCAAGGAAAAGTCTTTAGAGATAAGCATTTTGTATATACAAAAAGGCGTTAAAACAACAAAAACTTAAAAAACGAAACCATTACTGAATATTGAAGATTGGTAAATGCAACTGCAATTGAACATGAGAGTACGAAATAATTGTTTTGAATAGGCAGAAAGAGACGACAAGGATATTTACAATCTTCAATGTCGGCCCGTTTATTGCAAAACCAATCAAAGATAATATAAAAGCATTTCTTAAAGATTTGTTGCTTCTCTCGCCTTATTTACCAGATGTGTCTCCGGTAAATTATAATTTGTTTCGATCCATAAACTCCGATTTAGCTATAAGTGGTTTCCTTTCTTAAGGGGATTCAAAAACATGTTTGATAACGACAGTTTTTCAAAACTAAGCTAATTTCTTCGTGGGATTGGTTTATTTCTTAGCACATATCGGAATGCGGAATGATTTAGTTAAAAATTTGCTTCAATTTCGAAAAAAAAAAGGAATTCTTAATATCATAGTAGATGTTGATAGGAAAAAAACGGCATCATACAAAATACATGAGGCAAAAACAATTCAAAAGCATTCTACAGGGCAAATCGTTTGGATTTAGATCGCCAATATTTGTGCTGATTTTTGATAGCCAAATTTAGTCCATAATTATTCTTTGAATAGTAAATGTTCATAGAAATGGTTTTTCAAAGTTCATTACATTTTTAGATAAAAATTAATCAATATTTTAATATTTTTCCTTAATTAGTTTGAAGCATATTAATGCTCTGAATTCATTATTACATCACTAAGTTCATAAAAATTCATCTTTAATAATTTCGCACAACTTTTTTGTCTAATTTTAATGAATTTTTTTAATATGTTTGCATACATTTTATAAAAAAATGTTCTTCTATTTTATTTATTTTATGAACGTTCTTCTTTTTTTATTATTGGATTTACAAGTATGTCGAACACCATTATAAACATTTCTTTTGGGAAAATTATCACTGCTATGAAATTAAGAGAAAGTTTTAAAAATAAAATAAAGTTGGATGAATTATATATTACGATATTTTGGACTTAATTTATTTTCTCTTTTATCTTAGACATGACTGAGTCATTCATAAATTGGATGCATAATATCAATAATCTTTGAATTCCTGTTCAGCTTTTATAAACAATTTCGAAAGTTTAACGTGCTTTAATCTGGTGAATTCAAAACTGTTTCGAAACTGACCCCAAGAAACGCGAAGCTTTATTGAATAAAATCGTAGATAAACATATTTATCATTTAAAATCAATGTATATTTGTATAAAAAGAAGCCAACACCTCAATGGTTAACTTATAAAGAAACTACTTAGATGGAAAAAAAATCTTCTGCAACCATCTTTTGTGTAAAATATTAAACATAATTTTGTGAAACGTATTAATATCTTTACTCGGAAAAAATCCCACGAAACGCAAACACTTTTTTGACATCTCTGCGAGGGACAAATTTAATTTCCTCTTAAAAGTTCTGGGAAAACAGAAAATTCCAATATAGGGGCTTGTCTCTTCTCAAACATAATATACTCAGTGAAGTTCTTTGTCAACAGCAGTGCTATGCACTTTCCTCTGAAAAAAAAATAATATAACACCCTTCCTTCACGGTTATATTGGATCCAACAAGTGCCAGAGCTAAGGAAAAAAATAATTTTTTTCCTCGTTGCTTTTATTTCGGCTGGAAAACACAGAACACACTCTTAGTATAGCTTTTATTTCTTATAGCTGTAGAGCCAACCGCAGATTGAGTTATCATTTGAATGGACGCGCCCAACCTTACTTGGTAACCATAGCAACGCCTTCATGGAAGCAATCAGAAAAGGTTTGGGAAGAAAGAAGTTCGCCTGAAGCTTTTCTGACAACTTAAAAAGACGAAACTCCTCGGCCATTCGAAATTTTATTTCTTCGAATTTCCTTTTTACAGCTTATTTTGCGCATTTTCAGCATTTAATTCGAATGCACAACACGTAGAAAGTTATGCTGTTATTGCTGTTGCCATCTTTCGTGAAAGAAAAGTTATTTTATTGGAAACTGATGATTATCATTCACGAGTTGGCAGCTCAAAGGATTTACTTTCGGATTTTTGATTTCTCCTCTGTGATGTACAGAAAAGGAAAGTTTTGTAGGGTCAGTTCGGGTAATTGGAAATAAATTTCGCAGACATTTTTCTTTTTCTTCGATTTAAAATGGTATTATGGTGTATTGAGCGAAGAGGTCTATATTTTTGTGAACATACATTTGCTGTTTCATATTTCATTAATTTTTTTAAAATTTATATATTAACCACCTAATTTACAGGAGAGTTCCTAATTTATCTGACATTATATGAGGAAAGGAAATTGGAAACTGATATTCAAATGAATAAAAACTTATATTTCAATTTAGTATTAGAAAACAGAATTTTCATTTTAAATTAAATCTATTCTTCAATTCAATATTATTCGATATTTACATTTGCTGAAAAATTCAGCAACAATCATAAAATCTGGAAGTATCGTATATAATTTTATGCCATCTACACCCACTTGTCCAAATCCAAAGATCATTTATGGAATTTTGTCTGTCTGTCTGTCTGATGATAAATGTAAACAACTGTTGATTGAACGAGTGAAATTTGAAAGCGTCATTTATATTCTGAAAGTATAAATAAGTTTTCGTTATCCGTATTTGTGGTATGCTTCTACTAGAAATAATATACAATATTTGCTTACTTCGAATAAATATTTGTATATTTTGGATAAAATTGTGAAATTATTTATTTTCTTTTATATGAAATAAATGAAGAAAAAGTATTGTAATCGTCAAAAAATTCAAGCCCGATATTTTGACATATCTCCAGGTTTCAGAAGTCCCTGAATTCGAAGGAAAAAGCATTGTTAGAATTCAATGATACGATAATCAAATCACCTTCAGATTGATCTATGAAATTTTTTCGCGTTTGAGGAAACTTCTCATTTTATTTGTAGATTTCTAGTAAATTTTGAACGAAATCCATTCTGAGGAAGTCTGCTTGTCCGTCTGTTCGAATATAAGGAATTTGATCAATAAAGAAGAAGTAAGGAATTTGATCAATAAAATTTTGTAAATAATTTTAGCATGCAAAATATAGATTCTTACATAAATTTGACCGAACATGTCAAAAGGTTGACCTCTGTTGATTAGTTGTTACATGCACATGTAAGCGCAATAATTGAAACAACTTTAACTGCTATAAATTTTATTTAAGTGTGATAACTTAAATGAAATTTGACTTGCGATGCCGTGACAACAATTGTACTTCTATGCCGAATTTTGTTTTCAATCGGTAGGAAAAAAATTAAAAATAGAAATCCATCCTTCAAAATAGGAATTAAAACTTCAGGTACTTGTGTATTAATCGCAAGCCGGGGATTAATCAGCAAAGAAATTCCCAAATATCATTCGATGGATTCAGTAAAAATGCAATATTGATGTCAAAGATCAATATTTCGTAAACATTATTCAATGTCGTGGAAGACAATCGGGCCTTTTCCAAACTCCACAATTTTATACAAGGGGCAGGAAATAACATCTTTATTTGAGAGTATGCTAGAAAGATTGGGAGGGACAAAATCGGTCGATTGATAGTTTGTTTCTATTTATAAATGCGAACTAAAATCATATTTCTTTAAAAAAGTAATAACGGATACAGATTTCACGTCAAATTAAAAAGTGGCATCTGAAAAAATATCAGTCATTCATTTTCTGTAATATTATTTTCGTATTTGAAAATTGATTGATAATAATAATTTGAATAAGTTTGAAGTATAGAGAAAATAAGGAAACTTGTGACGAGGAGAATGAAAATATTGATTGAGGAATTGAAGATAATAATTTTGACTTTTTATGAACAAGAAACGGAGGCTGTGGTGAAAGAGAAGGCATTTTATATCAAAGCTGTGGAGACAGAGAAAGAATCTTATGAAGAATTAAAAATAGGTTATTTGACAACAAATATGCATATTTTGATTGATAGCAATGAAGGTGTCAGAACGAAGACTCATTATGCATACATCTGCGAGACTGATGGATTTAAAGATGCTGAACTAGATTTGACAGATTTAAGAAGCACTGAATTCACTAGATAAAAAATGTGTTTTGATATCTAATGAGAAGATTGCGACTTCCCAGTTTTAAAAAAAATCTCATTTCTGAAATTTGGTTGTTGAAACTGTAGAAAGAAAAGAAATTTTATCCCAGTAAAATAAATGTTAATAAAAAATGATTTAAATAATGCTTTAAGAATATTATGCTTGAAATGGAAACTATACTTTCTACTACTAACAAACTTAACTACTAAACATTTGGCTAATTATAATACATATTTCTAAGTATTATATAGCCCCTTCTCATATTATATATTTAATCATTTCCCTAATTTTCTTGAAAAATTGTTTAATGAAAAATAAGGTACTCAAAAATGAAAGTAATAAATAATTGATAATTTATATGGAACATTTTACAAAGTAAAATTACCGTTGCTGAAAAAACAAACAATAAAAGAATTACCCCAATAATTTGGGGTAGATAGAAACCGATAGTAAAATCCAATTTCAAGTAAGATACAATATCAATTAAAACATATTCTCGTCACATTAATTTGCAGTGTAATCAGAAGCCGCATTATATATTCCCATTTCCCCATAGTCTGGATAACTGTCTGTCGGTACTACTTCTTTCAATGGTGGCCGGGTTTTTGCTTTCTATAAGCAAAAAAAAGTGGAGAAATTCAGCATTTAAAAATGGTTTTTTTTTCACGTATGATTGTTATTTTTATAAAAATGCGTACAAGTAATGCAGAAAACAAACAAAACATTTGTTGAAAGTTACAAATCATTAACAACGTTCTGAGAAACAGGTTAAACCCAAATCTTTTTCTCTTTTGTACGAGCATCTGGTCTATCTCTTAAATAACATTTCTTGACTGAATCTTTATTTTACAATGCTATATCATGTATAAACTTTCTATGATCAAAATTCAAGGATAATTCTTCCAATCTCTCTGGAGAGATACAAGGAGAAAAATGTGCAACTACGAAAGTGGCTGGCTAATTGTGATCAAATGCTACATTTTCAGAACTTTGTCTACAATTTTCTTCTCCTTATTTATACAAAAAGAATGTATATAAAAGAAAAATTCTGTATCTATTGTTTTGCGTTTTAGTGTTTTCAAGCTCGAAAAAAATTTGTAGGTACTTTCGGATGTCTCAACCTTTTGCAATCGGCTGTATGCCTACGTTCTCAGAAAATCAAAGTCTTTTTTACATACCGATCATATAAATATAAAAATCGCATCCATCATTGGAAAGAAATACCGATCTTATATTATACTAAGTCGGCAAAGGCTTACAAGGCAAATGCTATTTTTTAAATGTTTGACCTGATTGCCTTTATTGGAACTATAAGCATGCATTAACATGGTGTAAGATCTTTTTTTTAAAAAAATTTCCAAGGGGTTTGATTTTTATTCAAATTCTATTATTTTCTAGGGTCCATCAATTCTGGTGGGTTTGTACTTAGAAAGAGATCTTTTCAACAGACTAAAGGAACAGTAGTCAATCGGTGAAAGATCAGGCACTTTGCAGCAATATGTTGAAAAAGAATATACGCAATACCAGTATGGCTTTATTTTTTCAAGGAATGCAGTAGGAATACGATTTGTAGCATTTTTTCGATGAAATTTTACTGTTTAAAATTTATTAAGATAAAGAAATAAATTTTTTCAACAAATATCGGATGTAAACCTTTAGTTGTTGTTGATAGTAAGTTGAGTTGATTTCCATATATTTTCCATGCTGCCTACGTTTAATTTTCCAATGTAGGATAATCCTGCGACAATAATAAACTCCTTATTGAAACTTTTATTATATTGAAAAAATCCGAATTTTATATTTTTTCTCTTCATTTTTGATAATATGTCATCAAGTGTTGCAATACATTTCCATTTATCTATCTTTAAATAGTTTTCATAAAGAATTCTACAAACTGTTCTGTATTGAACTGTATGCCTAAGTAAAATCTAATGAATATTTTTAAGTTTTAAATAATTGTTTATTATTGTATATATCATTGCTATAAATGTATTTAATAATTACAATTACAGCAATAACCATTGCTATTAATGTATAATTGTACTATGCAATTAGATTTTGCTTTAGCGAATTTCCACCTGTTATCAGTGATATCATTTTATATTGACTTCAAAAGATATATGCTTATTTCGCGTATTCTCTCGGAGTCTTTTTTTCCATGTAGACGTAATTATCGGCGGTTTTTCCCTTTCCAATCAACAATATTGCTTATTTTACACATAGAAATTTCCATACCATGCATTTCACGACATTTTTGAATAATAGAATAGGACTATTTCCCATTAGAAAGCGCAGAAACATATTCTTGAGTCCACAGCTGGCTTATACGTGACATTTTAGGAACAAAATACATTTAAAAGAAGCAAACGATATTTCTCATTTCAGATAATAAGATGTTGTCAAAACGTTTAATTCAAAAATATCCATTTTTAATTTTTTTAATCGAAATCGTTCTAAAAAATATACAGCAATATCCTTAAATGGCAAAAAGAAATTATTGAAAGAAGTGAACCAAAATTGAAAGTAGCGATGATGATTTTGATTCTTTGAACAGGACTTTCTTACAGAAAGTAATAACAAATGTTCTGAAAATTATTTGATTTTGATAATGATGAATTCCAGTCATTCGTAGTCATTACTGATTCCGAATGACTCAATCAGTCATTTCCAAATATAAGTAAAAAAATGCCTTTGATAATGATTGAAATTTATAAATCATCCCATTATGCTAAATGAAGAACATAACTTTAAACGAGCAATTCTTGTATATGTATAAATTTATCTATTGCGTCTATTACGGAAACAGCTCTAACGATTTGGATCATATTTTTTTATTTAGATAATGCTTTGCACTTTAAGCTTATGTATATAGGTGATTTTTCTGAAGAAATGCGATTTTACACACACACACACAAAATATATATATATATACTTTTTTATAACTAACTATTTGAATAAGTGCATTTAACTTCCGCTTCGAAGTGTGGGCAGTGCAATATAGTGGTCAGAACAATATAAACGTGTGTTGCGGGTTCTCGCTTCGAATCACGCTTTTTACTATATTATTTTACTTGTATATTAATGTTTAATATTTGTGCTTTTTAAGTTTATCTAAATAGGCGTCCTTCCTTACGAAATACGATTTTACCACAATATAAAATTTTTTATAACGAACTATTAGAGCCTTTTTCTATGTGCTCTCATGCTTTTAGTTTAGTTTAGTTATATTAACGTCCCATTTGAAGCAACACTAGGGCTATTTTGGGACGGACCTCGTCATTTTGAACCGCGGTCAGATGACGAGGACGACACCTGAGCTACCACCCCCCCCTCTCCACACCACACCAGTGACAGGACGTTTGGTCAGGACGGATTTAACGTGCAACAGACCCTCTTACACGACGGTTCTTCGGTGGAATCGGGTCTCGAACCTGAAACCCTCCGGTTCCGAAGCCGAAACCTTACCACCAGGCCACCGCGGCCGTGCTCTCATGCTGGCAATGTCATATAGCACCAACTAGGACCCGATTTAACCATGTTAAAACTGAGGGAAAGTTCAAAAATATAAATAATGATACATAAACCGTAAAATGAATACTGTAATATTCAAAATATGTAAAATGAATATTGTTTTGAACAGCATGTTAAAAAATCATAAATGTACTTAGTTTATTTAATTGATTAGTTCATATGTAAGTAAGACTGAAAAATATTCTTATATAATCAGTATGCGATTCGTATCTAAATATTTTATCCTATAAAACACAACTTTACGAGAAAAAAAATTGCCGAGTGAAACTCTGACTTTCAAATTTTAAAGAATAAGTTAGCAAACTAACTACATATGGAATGCAATCCTTTTCGATATTGAATCTTTTATACAAACACAGTGTTTTCTATTATACGAGAAAATAAAATTATATAAATTTACTACGGAAAAATAAATATTAATGATTCGATTCTTACCAGACCATCCATTCATCAAATACATATTTCTCAAGCATTCATTCATATGTCACCACCAGCGTTTCATGAAAGGATTCTTTCCGAATTCAAATATTTATAAATCTTCGAAGAAAAGAGCACTTCCAGAAAGGCGAACTTCGAAATTGAATTATTCTTCACAAGATCAATAAACTTGCATAGTATTTTGCACAATTCATTCTTTGTCGCCATATAGCATTAAGATTCAAAATTTAGAAACACAATGGGGAAATGCGGAGGCATTTTGACAAAATTCTTCAGAACGATGGTTTTCGAGAAAAGATCAACGATGTGATCAATCACCATGTGTCACGCACAGGCCAAGTTTTCCATGAATTTGTTTTTAGATCAGACTGTGGCGTTATAGATATTATAATAATGTTTCCTCACAGATATTTTAGAAAAGTCTGAGATGTGGATATCCATTCAGCTTATCCTGTGAACAAAATTTTTCAAATTCCTAAAGCTTTAAGCATTGCATTAGCATATTCAGTATGGTTATTGAAAATCCTTTGTATTCAGTTTTTTTTAAATGAAGTTAGAGATATTGCATTCATTGTTAGAATAAAAAAATAAGTATAGATAGAATAAACTAACAGTTATAACAAATGCAAACTGTTGGTAATGTGAATTCCAGATCATGCGAGAATTAATAAATTAGAAAGTTTTCAATTTAATAAACCCGTGACTGGAAGCATGAATTTCCTCATGTGGCCAGAGACATGGAGTCAAAATGACTCCAGTGTTATTTTACTTTGTCTTTTGTAAACGGCACTGGAGTTTATTTTGTAAACGCAATACATTATGTAAATCATATAGTTACCAAAATAGTAAAAATATTAGTAATAAAAATGTTAAATGTTATAATATTAAATGTTGAAAAGATGTTATAAGAAAAACCTAAGCAATCTTTTAATGAATATTTGCTTCGTTTAGATACTACGAAATTACGCTAATGTTAATAACTGTTAGAATTTAAAACAAAAATAAAGAATACAATATTTTACAATATTATTTTAAGAATATTTTTTTATTCTCTTTGCGTTATTCAAATTAAAAGCAGTTTCAGAGACATGGAGTCAATGACTCCATAAATAACAACAAAAACTTTGAAAAAGAATAACTCGGTTATGCGCACGTGTTCATACTTAGACCTTTGCCAATATACTGCTGAAATAAAATCGTGAAGATACTGAGGAGATTATTGTATTCGAGCACAAAACACAGTGTGATAATTGGAACTGTGGTGAATAGCATATAAGCCAGTTAACAACTACGCTACACGAGCAATTGCTTTTGTATCCTGGTCATGTTACTGGACTGCGAACCACAAGGTCCCAGGTTCTATCCTCGCGCATCACATACCGCTAAAGTACTAATAAACAACGCTGAGTTATTTTGACTCCTGTCTCCAGTTATGAATTAACGGAGAAGATATAGGTGCAATTTTTACTAAAAACAATCTCATTGACGTCATGGAACAATTTCGGTCCTGGTATATTTCTCCATATTGATGACAGTATACTCTAAATAACAAACTCCATTGTATTTTATATTTGAGTCGTGCCATCAACTTATAAATGGCAGATTGTAGAAAATGTCTGTCCTATGGCCACTTTTGAAGTGGACGAACTAATGACAGGAAGTGCTTAATGATAGAGCAGTCTGTGGCAGAATTCCGGAGTTGCTGCAAATTTTCTGAGCAATAACTTATTACTGGACTTTATTTCCTTAAATGAGTTCCGGAAGGGAATAGGGCAAGAGAAAAGAAGGGTTAGCATTCAACCACCAAATATTGCTGCATTTAATTTAGAAATGCTTAATGAAACTATATCAGAGATATAAATAATATCTTTATATATATTCTAATTTAATAGATAAATTCATAGAAACCGAGCTTATTTTACAATTGCCACCTTATATATCAGTGCCACACGTGTACTTCATAAATTATTAAAAGCTATTTAACGTCTCGTATTAACCTTTTGAAAGGACATTTTTAATTCTTGTCATGGTATATTCAAATATTTTTAGGAATGAGACCGACTAAAGAAAAGTGAATTTACCTTATTAGATAAATTTGATTTGATTTGCTTAACCTCTTAACTGTTTCGCCCGAGTGCCATACATGCATCCATTTATCGAATTTTGATAAATGTAAGTAAAAAATAAACCATTCATAACGATTATATTTCAGTATTAAAATTACTTCGAATACATAGATAAGTCAAGTAGTCAATGGATTTCCATTTGAATGAAAATAAGAAAATATTCCCCAAATAGAAAGTGTCATCTTATTAGATAGTAAAGAAAATAAAACAGTTAAGAGGTTAATAAATTGAGTTGATCAATATCTAAATAACAAATCAAGAGACACCATTTTGGTGAGATTAAGAACTGAAGCCTCTAAAGTTTCTGTCTTATTGAAAAATTTATCAGAATTTATGTCAACCTAAATATTTTTGCACAAAGATTTATGAATTTGGCAGGAAGTATACTTTCATTGCCATAGAAAGGGTTAATGATGAGTTAGTTTGCAAACGAAATCGATACATATATGGAACTAATGCTATCATCCAATAAATATGTGTTTATTAATGTTATATACTGAAAGCAAATGTAATATAATACCATATAATGTTATATATCATTGTAACTTTGATTTCCTTATACTATTCCTTTGTTCATTTAGAGAATATCATTAATATTGGAAAGAAACACAAATTCATGGGGTTTAATTAATTTCAACGGCATTATTATTTTTAAAATGCAATTTATAATGTTACATTTACAATTAAAAACGCCTTTATAAGATTGCTAAAGTATCGAATAGTATTTTTCCGTTAGCCGGGCTCAAACGGAAAATCGCCAAATAATGTAGAATTCCGCCAAATTTCTTACGTTTGTCATTCGCTTCGCTTGGCGACTTGGCTCGCGTTTGGTTCACAATTGGTGACATTTGCGCCCGGCTAACGGAAAAGTACCTATCGAATCAAGCTATAAGTAAGCCTCAATATCTATTGCTTCGAATACGAATGCATTAAGGAAATGCATTCTAACAGATAGTTTTATAATAATTTACGATAGAAGTAAGGAAAGGATGTAAAAAAGTATACATTTTAACAGAGACTGACCATTTTTTAATGCATAGATGTAATTCTAATCAAGTTATAGTTTTTCACTATTTTCATTCCCTTTTATTTCTTTATCTCCCAAAAATTTCTAATTGCATTACTCGCCACTTTACTGGAACTACAACATTAGAGAATTTCTGGTATAAATATTCTTAAAGCAAAAATTATCTCCTTTTATATTTAATTCAACTTTTAAAGAATCAAAATCAAGCTAGTCACCCGAAATTTCAATTTCATGGGACAGGAATATTATAAAAATGTTTTAAGAAACGAAAATGCGCAATTTCACTTAAATACAATTAGTGAAATTTTATTTCGAATTATATGCATCTCCGGAGCTTGCCGACTTGGTATAATAGCATTTCAATACCATTCTATGCTGTGGCGTTTGACAGCAAACATGGACAAACAGTGATAAAAAAGCTTCACTGGTTAAGAGCAGACCATAAAAAAATTAAAATATTGTCAACACTAAAAATGTAAGTGATCAAAGCAGCTTATCTATGGACAAAGAAGAATGCTCCCATTCTAATGAAAGTGTTGTTTTTGTCACTGTCTAAAGAAATGAGCGATGAGCCAGAGAATCCAATAACCAAATATCTCAGCAATCAGATTAAACCATATAGGCGACTAATATAAGGAAGATAGTATTGACAAATCTCCCAAGAAATCACGACAAATATTGCACAAAACAATCTCGCTATATTTGCAATCAATGAGGATCGCCATACATGATTATCGCTTAAGTGATAACCTTTTGACGATTTGGTACAAAATTTGGTATGAATCTACATTTTAGATGCTAAGGCTGTGTACCATTATCTAACTTCTTATGCTTTGTTCCTATCATGTTCACTTGCACTAAACCAGGGATGACGAACCAGTGGTAAGCGTACCACCGACGGCACGCGACACAATATTTTGGGTACGCCGCCGATCAAAACGGTTTGCATTTTACGGTTTGCAAAACGACTTGCATGTGACATCATTTGATAAACTGAATTTGTCCCAATTCGATTAGTTGGAAATCGAAGAATTTGAAATGCAACTGATTGATTTCCAGTCTAGTTCATTGTGGATTCAAAAATTTATTGCAACTAGAAAAAATTTGGAATTGATTGAAACAGAAAGGTTAACAAGCAACATGAGTAAAAATTCCAGTAACGAAATTTTGGAAACAAGAAATTCGATTCAAACATTTAATTGTTTGAAGAAGCTAGCTCATTCTATTTTAAGCATATTTTCATCTATGCCTGCGAGTCATTTTCAGAGGTGAATAACATTAAAGTCTAACTTAGAAACCGTTTGGCAGATGACTCCAATTCAGCGTGCATTCTGAACATCTTACAATCTAATATAAATTATTTGTCATCTAATCTGCAACAACAGAAGTCACATTAATGCTACTTTAATTTGAATTACACGTATAACTAAAACATTTACTACTTTACAGCGCTAAATGAATTTTTTCGTAGTAAATAAAGAGTTTTGAGTTCTTATTTAGTTTTATTATCTTCCCAAAAATCACAGGCCAAAATTATTTTACGGCACGTATGTACTTCATTTGACATTTCTTTAGAAAAAATGGCACGTTGATCCATAAAGGTTCGCCATCCCTGCACCCCTGCAGACCTTGATTGGATTTCATTCAAAATTTGATCGAGATCTACTTTTTAGGGATAAAAGCCACATACGATTTTCATTCTTTTAACTCAAAATGTTCTTTTTTTAATTCACTCATATCATAATCGAATTTCGAGGTCATAAGTTTTGAGTATGAGAGCAAATATTTTGACGATTACAACACTTTTGCGTCGTACAATTCCTATACGAGAAATTACTAAGAATAGTCCATTATTATTGACTGATATTCCCATTCCTACTAGTAGAAAAAAATTAAAGTAGATCAGATGGAATTATAACAAGTTTATAACGAAGTTATTTTACCTTCGTTATCTTTCGTATAATTTCATTATCAATGAAAACTATTTGCTTAAATTGTCTTAAAAACGAAACAATTCATTTGATAAATATTTAGTAAAACAGGGAAACTAAGTTTCAACTAAATATTTTTTGCACGTTAAACGAAATTTCTAACACGTTGCTTATCAATTATGAGATTACTGGTAATTGGATATCTTAACAAGGAAATAATCCCACAGAAGCTTAATTACATGTCTTTTCTATGATACCAGCCATGATAGTTTATCTGTATTATATTTAAAGGTAAAATTAATTCCAAATTAGCAATACAATTAAAAAATTTCAGAAATGTCTGTAAAAGCGAGTGGACTTAAAAAAATTCCCTTTTTTTTAGTAAGTTGTATTATCGGATGAGCAGATCGCACCTTCTGATTTGCTGTCGAATAATTCAGACTTTTTATTTTTGTTTATATCGATTGATTAATGGATACAAAAATTGAGTTATGCATGAATAAAAATTAAAGTATCACACATTTTATTTATATTATGTGTTTGGATGCAGCAAAGGTCAATCATCTGAGGCTCAGTATTTTATATTTAAGCTGAACCATTATATTCTCACTTCACAGACCAGCTGGAGATTTTTCGTATTTAGTATTTCATATTGCATTTTTTTTGTTACTGCTTCATTATTTGCTTCATTACAGTTAATAATTTTTCAGTATTTGCAAGCATTATGGATATAAAAGATGCCAGATTCAAAGAAAGAATATAAAGAGCAAATTGCACGGTTTATGGGAGGGGGAGCAGTTTCCTTCAGTTATATTAACGTCCCGTTTTTAAAGCAACAAGTGCGCTATTTTGGTATGGACTCCGTAAAAAATTACGAGTCATACGATGTGATGACACCTGAGCTGACACCTCCTTATACGACAGTTCTTCGATGGAATCGGGCCTCGAGCGTGACACCCTCTGGTTCCGATGCCGAGACCTTACCAACAGGCCCCCACGAGGTAGGGAGAGGAAGCCAAAAGACATTGAACAGGATTTGTTCGGCAAATAATGAAAACGGAAGTAGAAGAGAAATTTTAGAAGGGAGACAAAAATACCTTTCAGCTCTTGTAGAACACTGTGAATGAATAGTGAAAACAAATTTTACAAAAAATTTTGTTTTGAATAAAAATTTACAAATTTTGAAATTTTACAAAGAATTTTTGCTGTTCATAGAATTCAGACTTTTATCGTTTATTTTTAGTGATTCATACATTTTAAATCTAATGAATATATTAAATACTTTATATATATAAAAATTTAATTTCTTAAGCACACTCTGTCGAAGTATATGCAAGGCCGGATTAAGCCATTTAGAGGCCTACAAACAATGAGAATTTTGGAGACCCATTTCCCAGGCTCTAAATTTAAACACCAGATACTTTTAATTGATCTTAACTATTTGTGTAGGCTTTTTTTTTTTTGTAATAAATTATGGTGACCTAACAGAACATTTAACCAGGGCGCGTTTTTGAGACAGCTGATTTTATTGTTTCCGAGCAACAAAATCCAAGATTCCAATTTACAAATATTTTGAATCGACACTTTAAAATAATAAATTTGTGCTCACAATATAAATGTTACTTAATTCAAGGAAAGAACTTTCTTAAAAATATAAAGCAACATAGATTTTTCCCAACATGCTCTAAAACTTGTAAAAGATGATTAATTAGGAATATTAGAATAATATTTATCATTTAATTGATACTTGATCTGAATTTGAGTCTACTCAATTGTATGGTCTTAGCAAACTGCTGAAAGCATGAAATCAGTATAATTAGAAAGTACTGTAAAAGTATATCTCTAAACTTCAGGTCCAATTAATATTGTGGATCTAGGAAGCTTCCTATTCTGCCTACTTGAAAACCTTATAGTGTGAGCTACTAAAATTTCCATCAGTTAATTCAACAATCGGATCTGAGATATCGCCAACACGATAACAGCTCGTCATGACAGGCACATGTTCTAGCGTAATATAATTGAAATGAATTGGCTTCCTCGATCAGAAATACGAAATGAATCAATATATTGTTAATATATGAAATATAAATATTGTTACTCAATATATTAATTTAAATTCATTTGAATATTTTCTAATCAGTGATAACAAATAAATCGTCCTTTTCATACGTTAGTGAAAATTTTCTATAATGATATGAATTACTTTGAATATTTTTTAAGAAAAGTTGAAAAAATACTCTAAGCACTATGCATTAACCTATTAGAACAAATTGTCCAACAATATTACCGTGATATCTTTACGGATTCTATGGCATTTAGAACACCGAACAACATCGTGGAAATATACGATGTTGTTCGGTGTTTGTGGTAAATGAGAGAAAAAACTAGGCAAAATCGATTTTTGAAAAATTTCATAAAAATAAAATGGATAAACCTGCGTTATTCGAATTTCTAACAATTGTTTGTTTTACAACTAAAATCACTAATAAAATGAAATATTGTTGCAATAGCTTTGTTTTAGTTTCGGTTTGATTACTTAACTAAATTATGTAAGATATCACCATTTATAATATATTCATTTTTAACGCATATAAGTTGTAGATATCGAAAATGCGGCAGAAAAGGTCCTCACTACAGTTTGAAAAAAGTTCTTGGAAATTTACAATTTAAAGCTTTCAGAGTTGAGAGTAATATAACGACATACACTTGAAATTTGTGTATCATTCGTCTGTAATTATGAATTCACTAATTATATTGGATTATTAAAGAAAAGAGAATATATTCTCTTTAATTCTTTCGGAGAATTAAAAATTAAAACAAATTCTAACATAAATGCCCAGAGTCGGGCAAAACGTGAAATTTGATTTAATTTTTAACTAGTATTTCCCTTTTTAAAATTCTAAGAAACTTAACAGTTTTAAATACAGTATAGTCTAATTTTAAATTACATGCATAAAATGCAGAAATAAACTATTTTATTGATGTATAAAGAAATAGAGAAATAGAGTATTACGAAACAAGGTTGGGTACATATTCGTTTAGAATGCTAAAACGGGTCGTGCTGCCATCTATTGGCGAATCAGCAATTTTAAAACTTGATGCATCATGTCACTGAATAAAGATGGCAGTCCAAGTTCTGCTTCTGACAAAAAAAAAAAAAAAAAAAAAAATTTAAAAAAAAAAAAAATGACTAACTATTTATTTTATTTTAACCAAAATTTTCTCATATGTCAGATTCCCTCAAATATTTCTATACAATTACATTTAATTATCCGGCCATGTTGTTTTATTTGGAATGACATTTAAAACTTAATTGGGGAAAAAAATCTATGCGATATCTTGGTTATATTTCCTCAATATCTAACAAAATATATCGCATAGTTCCCGAACTAAAAAAACAACCATATTCTTATCCAGTTTTAGTATATTAAGATTCAGCTGATAAGTAATATGAATTATTCAATTTATATCGCATAATGAAGCATTAAAAACAACCTTAAAATGTTAAGAAAAATGGATTGTAGTTCAAAAATTGCAGAGTATATTAGCAAAAATGTTTGCATTAATTTTTAATTCAATAGGTTTTCCTAAAATCATTTTTTTTTTCAAAATTCAGAATTTGAGAAAATAGCATTTAACGCCTTTTAGCGTTAAAACGTAAACTACACAAATATAAAAATCATGAATCCCACAAAATGAGTACAAAATCAAACGCTTTTATGATCTTCAGAGATTAATACCGAATAAAAAAATATGATATTTTCTTCAAAAATAGACTAATTACACCAAAATGCTGAAATTTGTAATGTGCGTTTCATTTTACGGTTATAAATGTATTTGAAACAAATTTCAAAGAACATAGTGATAGTAAAATAAATTATATATTAATAAATTTAAATACGTTAGAAAAATTTAATTATAATTATTTAAATATAAAATTTTAGTGTTGTCGACTAGATAAGTTCCTTGAAATACGTTATTTTCCACTGTATTTATAATTGCCGTGATAAATTGAACTTCTGATGTGACATCTTTTGCCGAAGAGAACGTACAGGACGTAAATGTGACAGCTTTTGCCGAAGAGAACGTACAGGACGTAAATGCGACATCTTTTGACGAAGAGAACGTACAGGACATAAATGTGACATCTTTTGACGAAGAGAACGTACAGGACGTAAATGTGACATCTTTTGACGAAGAGAACGTACAGGACGTAAATGTGACATCTTTTGACGAAGAGAACGTACAGGACGTAAATGTGACATCTTTTGACGAAGAGAACGTACAGGACGTAAATGTGACATCTTTTGACGAAGAGAACGTACAGGACGTAAATGTGACATCTTTAGCCGAAAAGAAAATGCAGGACGTAGATGTGGCATCACTCCATGAAGAGGAAGTACACGAGATAAAGAGCAGCGTCAAAACTTATACAGAACAAAAAAACGTACGCCATCTGTTTGAATGTTTCATTTACGGTCCATGTCGGATATAAAGTGACAAATTTCTTCAGAAAATATAAGATCCCCACAATCCAAACGATGCCAAAGAAAATCCAGATCATATTTGTGTTTGTTGATGCCTGGAAAAAAAATATTCAAGATTTGAGCACTCGAGTTCAAAGCATTATAATACGAGAATGTTGCAGGACTGATTCTTCCATCTTCGTATTATTTTTAAAATTAGTTATATACTTAATTTTGCAAATAAAGTTCACACAAAAAATGTTTAATATCTCGAAATTGGGCTTAATAACGAATGAAAAAAAAGGAGAAAGTGTGGGGAAAGGAGAAGTACCAAAATGAAGTGAAAATACGCAAAAGGAATTGGGATTTGCAACGAATAATTTTAGAAACAATAACATGCATATGAAAAATGTGTATAATATTACTGCAATACATGAGAATGTAAATGTAGTAAATGGAGGAACGAAAAATTGTTCTAAAAATTATAAATGTACTTTAAGTATTATTGTTTGCTAAAAGAGTAGAAACAAACTTATGTAAATAAAACTAAAATCGTTTAATAGTTTTTTTTTATTATTATTATTATTATCTTATTTGAAATCAGAGGAAAAAAATTGTTTTGTGAAGTGCGACCTGAAGTTGTAGAAAGTATGCAACTAAACTAACTTTATTTTAAATCAGCAAATTTAACTAAAATACTAAATATTAAAAAAAAAAAATTGAGATCTGCTATTGTAAATGACAAGTTATCATGGGAAAACATTTTAAGTTATGTGATATGAATCTGACAGAAAACTCATGTTCTCATATGACTAATATTTCGCAATCACCAACATTTAGAAATCGATGGTTTTTGACCATCTCAAAATAATTCGAATTAATTTTTTTTTTTCCTCGTGGACAGAATTTTTTTTTACGTGAAAACCCGTTTAAAACTATTACGTGACTACGCATGCGTCAATATTTTTGATGCAATGACGATTTTTTTTTTTTTTATCGCAGAATCTTTTAAACTTCAAAACTTTTTTTCACCAGCTAGAAAAATTGATTATATAACTTTCGACACCTCCCTTCGCTGCGTCGCGTTTCATTCTCATTTTCTTTCCTGTGCTTCTTTGGGCTATAACTTCTTACGACCCTGCACTTTATAGACCAGATAGGGGAATCCGGTACATGGCCAACATTCGCGCCAAGATGTAACTATCTGTTGGCGATAAGCCGCCAAATGTGATAAACTCTATCATTTTCTCATAATCCTAAAAGCGAAAAATTGAGGCCTCAAAAGCAATAAATCGTCAATTTTCTTCCCAAACCAAAACATTATGTCATCGCAACATAATATGCATTTGACAATAAATACTTTATTAACCAAATATTAACTGCCAACTTTCGTAGCTCTGGATGCATCGGCCTGATCTATATAGTTTCGAACATTTTTTTTTTCATTACATACGTCGCTCCAAGCATTTCACACGACTAAATTTACCGATTGTATTACAATTTATTAGCATTATCATATTAAAACTGCTATTAAAGATAGTACGAAGCTTTAGTTATATTAACGGCCCGTTTTAAAGCAAACGCTAGGGCTGTTTTAGAACGGACCTCATAATTTTTAGACGTGGTCAGATGATAAGGGCAGGGGCTGAACTGCCCCCCCCTACCTCCAAACTACCAGACCACACCAGCGGGAGCGCAATTGTCTCCGACGGGTTTGGCGTGCACCAGATCTACTTACATGAGGGTTCTTCGGTCAAATAGGGTCTGGAACCTGAAAACCTCCGGTTCGAAGCCGAGACTTACCTCCAGGTCACCGCGGCCATGGAAGAATTTAACAAAAAGGTACCAACATTTTAATCCGAAATTTAAGAAAGCTTAAGAGTTTAATTAAACTTTTCGCTCTTTTGTAACGCTCTAATTACAAAATGCATTCAGCTTAATTAGTATAAATGTTTACAAATACGAAAGCTTAGAAATGCATTCATCAATTCTTTTGTAAGTGAATAATCATTTATAACCCAATAAACGAGCATGTTTTATTTTGGAAGAAATAATATTACACTTTGTTTATATTAAAGCTAAACGAAGGCTCAAAATCCGTTTAAGAAAAGGAAGTTTAAATAAGTCGTTAAGATTCATTCATTTTTTTTTAAGTAATTGAAAGAATACATTTACCCACCACCCACCCTTTTTGCTAAATTAACAACTCATTTAATCCTCCTTCAAAGCGAGTTTTTTCGATGTTAGTTTGATGATATTAACGTCCCATTTTAAAGCAACACTAGGGCTATCATGGTATGAACCTCGTAATTTAATATCGAGGTCAGATGATGAGGACGACATATGCGTTGGCACTCCCTCTCTCCAAACTTCCACAACCATACCAACCGTTTGGCTCCGACAGATTTATCTTGCATCAGACCCACTTTCACGACGGTTCTTCGATGGAATCGGGTCTCGAACTTGAAACCTTTCGGTTCCGAAGCCAAGACCTTACCACCCGGCCACCGAATCCCCGTTTCAGAATTGGAGACTAGCGTATGAAAATGAAGCATGATTTAAATTAGAAATTAGATGATTATGTAGGCATTACACATTAGCTTATGCAAATACACTAAGAATGAATGCTTTTAAATCTTTGCAACATAATTGTCTGAAATAAGCAAACTGACTGGAATGGCAAATAATAAATATTTCAGATATTTTTGGAGAGTTTTAGAGAAAAATAGAAGAAACCTTTCATTTTCGGTTTGTAATATCAACCCCCCCCCCCCTTTTTTTTTCGCTGTCCTATGCTTTATTAAAATTGTTATTCCGGTAGCTGTATCTTGCATAGAATACAATTAAAACCAGTTTTAGAATCTAAAAATTAGGATACATAAGTTTTAGATCACAAAATAAACTCGAATCTTCTGGAAAAAACTTTTTCAATCTAGCTAGGCCTTTTAACAAAAAGCAGATTTGCCTAAATACATTTAAAATTAAATTTTAAGAAAATATCTATAAATGAGTACTAAATTTTCATTGCATATAAAGTCTTTCTGATCCAAGAATGATTTAACTATAAAAACGAAACACCTCACATTAATACTGAAATCTAAGTATTCAGCTCTCTGATTCAAATTTTGTACAATTTCCTCAAAAAATACAAGGCTATCCCATCATTAAAAACACACAAAAAATTTTTAATGCTCTTTCCTCCGATTCTGTTTATTATATATATTTTTTAAATTCTTTAATATTTCATTCTTACTCAAGTATACATTTTAGTAATAAAATACTAATAATTCTATTTTGATTTTTTAAAATTTTCATTCTATCCTTCTGGATGAAAAATAAGAAATTAAAATCTTTCTTAAATCATCTCTCTTAACGTCATATTCCGAGCATCTGAATTTTCGTAAAATGTCAATTATCATAGAAAGAGAAAGCTCTAATAATTTTTACACTGTAGACGGTCTTAGGACAATTTTCAGAAACGATTTATTGCGTTTCTGCTGATTTTTGAATAGGAATAGAAGTACGACTTTCTACGTTCGAGCCGTTATAGAGGTGACTTTTTAGGTTGAATCCGGTTGAAGGGTAAAGTATCAAATATAGAATACCTAAATTTCATGCAATTATATTAAATAGTGCTTTCAAATGCTTTTTGCTTACACTGGACACTTAAATTTTGAATAAAACTTTCAACTTTATTGTGCCTTTAATTCTAAATGTTACTATGTTTTTTTTTTAAATGTCAACTGTAGTTACCTTTGGTGACTAGCTGATTTTTCTAGAATATTGATAACATTTTGTTTCCAATTAATTTTGCACAATTTTATGTAAAATCCTCAAAAAAAAAAAAAAAAAAAAAAAAAAAAAAAGAATATTTACGCATTTATTTGTAACAAATTGAAATCATGAAACTGAGCTTTATTCTTGTTTTATTTACTGTGTACCTTTATGTATTGTTGTTACAACCTTTCGTAAGGGGATGGATTTCTATGGCATGTTCCTAAAGTTACTACCGAAAACAAAATTTCATTTAATTTTTAATTAAAATTCTAATTTAAAAAAATCGCTTCGAAATTAACATTTGCATCCACCAAAATATATATTTACCAAGTTGGGTCGCTCTAGGTCCAACATGTAGATTGTTGACAATCAACACATAAATACGCCCAATTATTATAAATAAAAGAACTTGCAATGGCTTAATCATCATTTTATATATTCTCCAAATAAACCTTTGCACACATTTCTGCCGGACTGAATAAGCATTTTTATTTACTTATATTAAACAACATTCCTACCTACGCTAAATAAGTTCCAATGAAGTAAGAATATATTGACTTCACGAAGACGTCCTCAATTTCTTTCCACAATACACATGGCACCACATTTAGATCCACTTTCCAATTGTTAATATAAAGCGGTTTCTTATAGCTGTCAACTTCATTGAAAGATATTATAGTATTTCTTTCCAATTCCTTGTTTTAAAGAATAACTTTCTAACATAATCTGGAACTCGGAAATACTGGAGTATATCTCTGATATGTTGAAAACTTATAGACAATGACTGTAGAAAACAAACATACAAAACAGATTTTATGACATAATATATTACTTCTGAGGACTCATTTAATTGAAACTTCTTTAAAAATGAAAATAAAATATTTCCAAATAAGAATACATTTAAAAAATGTGTAATTGTTGAAATTTTTTTTAGCTATACCAAAAAGTGGAGCACTAAAAGTAATCGTGCATTGCAGCACGTCAAATTTCAATAAGAATTTTATGGTTGATTTATCAACTTTTCTTTAACAACAAGCGCTCTTTATCTTTCTGTGCGCATATAACGTTCTCGTGCAATTTAAAATGTGATAAAACACAAGTTTAAACATAGCTCTTAAATGTGAAGAAATTCGTTTTCAAAAGAATAACAACTACCAATATAACATAAAAGCGATAAATGACGCAATTAAATTTTAATCAATGTATTATATTCAACAGTATAGTTAATAATTCACAACGTCCTTACCTCAAAAGCCATGCAAAAAAGTTCTCAACGTTCTCCTGTAAAATTTACTGATGGAGGATTTCTGAAACCATCGACGAACGATCTGAAAGCAAGTGCTTCTAATCTTCTAGAAATATTGAGAAACAGAAGACAAATGGTTAACAGTTAACTACAATTCAATATAACTATAGGAATAGTTTGTTGCGAGATGAATATCCTTAGTAAATTGCGATTGTCCAATCTTGTGATATCCACAACTGAAAATCAAGTGTTTTAGAATTTCAGGGGTATACAATTTTTCAGCGGTTTTTTTTATTGAAGGAAGATGTTTGCTATGGAGGAATTAAAGTACGATGCACATAGAAATTAATTGCCAGCAGTGAAACATGGAGGTGGACGCATGATTGTTTGAGGTTGAGCAATTACTTCTGTTTAGGCATTATTAGTACAATTATGTGTTAGCTTTACTTTGATATTTTGAAATATAACTTTCTACCAGCACAACAAGAAATGTTTTAGACCATAAATGCATGTATAAGCCTAACAGTAACTTCAAGCATGCAATCTTATAAAAATGGCGTTCGATATTATGCAATATGTCTTTTTTTTTTTAATTTCCTTTTGAAGCATTTATAGTGTAATCTTGATTATTAAAAATAACTAAGGACTAATAACCATTTCCCACTAAACAGGAATAGACCGTTTAACCCGGAAGTAATAAACTATGTTTAGTTAATTCGAAGGAGATTTATATCGATTAATAAGAATAGCTATTGTAACGTATTAAATAAAATGTATTTATGAAAACATTCGACATTTTCTTCATTGTGTGTTTGTACCTCAAGATGATGGATATTTTTTTCATTTTATGAGTTTTTTTCTTATTACTCTCATTTAAATTTTACATGAAAACAGTAAAGAAAATTGTACAGAAAACAGTAATATTCCATTACTAGTCGCTTCTGGTTCGCCAGAAATATTGTTTATATTTCTTTTCAGATATATCGTTTCGATATAACTTCAAGTCTGCCATTTCGACAAATTGTCTAAGGTTGAAGCCGTGTTATTTTAATTGGCTTGCATAAGCTCTATTTATTGTGTATATGAATTTTTCTAATGGAGATCAGCCCCAGAATTTCATAGCGCTACTAAAAATGTAAATCTATCTTCTAATCATCTAATTTTCGCTATACTGTGATTTTAAATTTTTATTTATTAAAATATACAAATGTTAAACAAAATCATCTTTAGCTCTTCATAAGGGAAGTAAATCGCGAAAATAATTATTTGATAAAACAATTAAAACAGTTGGGAATTGTTGAATTTCTGTTATTGGAAATTAGCCAAAATTAAAAAAAAAATAGCTAAAATTCAACAAATTTTCGCTATTACTAAATTGACAGCAATAAAAAGCCATTTTTTATATTTTAAAAAGGTACAAAATTCATTTTTCTACATTAATATTTTCGGAAGTTTTCGTGTAAAAACTCCAATGTTCGTTTTAATCTTTACTTAAGATTCTAATTAAATTTCAAAGATGTAGGCCAGAGATCTACATCCCGCACCCCAAGATACCCAAACTTAGTAGCATCTTATACAGTCTGGCCTGTAGAGCGCCAACACATACACAATCATCTTTATTATTTATAGAGATTAATAATTTATTGTGCAATTTCATAGTAAAGGGTAGTTTGCTTAAAAAGATGTAGGCCAGAGATCTACATCCCGCACCCCAAGATACCCAAACTTAGTAGCATCTTATACAGTCTGGCCTGTAGAGCGCCAACACATACACAATCATCTTTATTATTTATAGAGATTAATAATTTATTGTGCAATTTCATAGTAAAGGGTAGTTTGCTTAAGATGATAAATAATTTCTATATTTTCTGTAAGAAAATTTCTTGAAATAGTAGTTTCGAATTGCTCTTGGTAAATGTCTCAAATGTCAATGAATGTATCTTTATTTTCTTTGTAGTTTCAAAGAATTCCTTCAAAGCCACGTTTGAAACTATTTAAATGCGATTTATGTAATTTACTTGAAAGTTTGAAACGACAGAAACTTGTATCAGTGCTCAAATTTGCTAAGTTCCCACTTTCCAGCTTGAAAGACAATTGGTTCAAAAAGTACCCGTGTAAGTTTGCGCTTGCATAAAAGAGGGTTTCGAATCTATTCTCCAGAGGTTTGGATCCATAGACTTAATATTGTATTTTAAGCTTGGAATATAGGGTTATATGTCTGTTTTTATTTAGCCAATTATTTCATACATTAAACAAGACTGATTTTAAAATTTAAAAACTCGTTAAAGATTGCAGTTATTATTGCTCTAATTATTTCAAACTTAAAGTAACTGACAAAATGTTTAGCCTGTACAGAATACCATTGTATCAATAGTATTTAATTTATCAAATGTGATAAGGCACTGTGATTATCCAGTTAGAGTTTTTAACTTCAAAACCAAGTTTTGTCTGTTAATGATTGCCTAATAATTAAGACCATTATCTTTAAAAAAATTGTAAAATATTCAATTTTCAATTAATGATTATGCCTTAAACGACCAGTTCAAGGGTACTAAGATCTGTTTGAGTGTAAGGCATACTTTAAAATAGTAGTGAGAACATTGGATTAATCCGACAATGACATAACTCCTCTATATATTTATTCAGATTGTCGTGTTAATGTTTGGTTCTACTTTGAGAATTACCTGGATATTTCCGTTTATAAGTAGTTGTATTATTCTACTTTTTCACTTATATTTTGTCGATTACTTAGGTCAAAAGAATTTTAATCTTGATAGTTTTAAATATTAAGTCGCATTTATATTGTGTATCTATCAAATTTACTGCAGTGTTAGCAGCCTATTGAAATGATCTATCTCTGGTACATGAAAACTGAGAGATTCAAACTTGGATTCGATGAAGGATCCAACATGTGCTCACACCTGCTGAGTTCCTGAAGTTCAAATGTCTCCCCGTTGGTTTATATGGAAAATTATTCCTCGCTGCTATTTCCAGAGATTTTAACGACAAACTATAGAAGGTGTTAACGTTATCTATTTTTAAACACATTTGGTTACAACCAACCACTTCTCTCCAAAGGACTATGCCATGAATGGACAAAGGACTATGCCAAGTTATTTTCCTGTTTGTTGTGGTCATTCACTATCCAGTCACTTTTTCGGACTAGTACATCTTTGGAAAGGTCCGATTACTACCCCTTTTAAATAAGCACACTATGTCGAAACAATCGTAGTCGTAATTCTCAGCCAGTTACTTTCTGTTTGTAGTGGTTTGTTCCCAACCACAAGCGTCTCGCGAAGCCCGAACTAGAGACACTAAGATATCCGGACACTAGAGATACTTAAGAGACACCATATTACGAAAATGCTTATTAAATATTGAAATTGACTAGCAAAAAAAGCGATTATATTTCGACATCAAATCATTTGCAAAAACACCGATTTCAATAAACCACCTTGACTATTTTATATATACATTTTGCCAACACATTTTAACTCACTAAGAGGCAAAATTTTTAGCATAGATTTATTAATGAATAGCGATGCATTTTTAAATTAAGAACAGTTAGTCTTTTGTCGCTCATATGAATGTTATATTTTGCCAACCAATTTTAACTCACTAAGAGGCAAAATTTTTAGCACAGATTTATTAATGAATCGAGATGCATTTTTAAATTAAGAACAGTTAAAATCTTGAGTTGCTCATATGAATGTTAAATGCCTTTGAATGTTCATTATTTTCAATGCCTTGATTGAGCCACATTTGACTGAACTGCGCCACCCGCTAGATATATGGATTCTTCATGTTTTATTACCTGTTCAATAAGAGAAAAATTTTAAAAGAACTCAAATGAGTTTAAATATTTACATATCTAAAAAACTTAAAATGGCTTAATGGGGATTTTTTCCAATCTTAAGGTAACGGTATAAGTACCAAATCGCTAAGTCTATAAATACTAAAATTTTGACACTATATTAAAATCTGTCGCATTGAAAGAAGGCATTGATAATGGGACTAAATAAGAGCAGACTCTGAACAAAGAAAATGTGTGTGCGTAAGTCCTATATGACTGATTCCAAGACGAATGAATGATATTTCGTTTCCTGCATAAATAAGATATGCTGCAGCAACCGTCAAAAGGTTAAAACGCGTGTCATATGCGTGCAACTCGATTTTTTGTAGCAAAAGATCCGTAGTCGATAAAATGGGTGCCCTATGACGGAAATTTAAAATATTACGTTTTACATTTCTGAGTTGTTTATTATCTGGTAAAAATTAGGGAATATAAAAGATTCAAACTATCGTAACCAATATTTCTCTTGAATCTAATTTATAGCTTTTCGTGTAAGAATAATGTTAAGCAAAACCATCGAGAAGTTTCTTTTTACACTTTAATCCAGGCAACGCATTTGAAAAAATGAAACTAGCACCAGTTTTTATTAATATTGCGATTTTCTCCTTAAAAATATGAAACAAGTCGTGTTGAATTAAAATGCCCGAGATGATATTAATAAAATATTGTCTTTTCAAAGCCGCCGCAGAGAATCTTGATACGATCGATCCTTTGACTACTTTTAATTGTTCCAAAGATTTTACAATAAAAAGGCAATAAATATTAAGCTCTCGAATAAATCTAAAGAATTGCAGCCATTTTCCACATTTGGATTAAAATGGTTTATTTCAAATAAAATGTAAAAAATGTACATTCGTGTCGAAAGAATAGTTCGTCTCATCGACTACTGTTCAATAAAAGCTCAATATCTAAAAGATCGGATTGGTTGTACCTCCGATACTCATATTTGGGGAAATAATCCTCATAAGTATAAATCTTGAAACCACGAGATACAGGCTTATTGTAGTGTTCGATACAAGACAGGATTATGTATGTAGCTGCTACAAAAAAGATAATGACCAAGTTGAAGGCAATTGCGAACTGCACGACTGAAGAACAAGGACGATCCATGATACAATAAACAATAGCAATGACAAGATTGACAGCTCCAAGGACGCACAGGGCCGTTGCTAAGTGTGATTCCATTCTTCTATTGCTTGTATTCCTGTTAAAGAAAAATCAGAAATACTATTGCATACCATTTTAATGTGAACAACTCGCAATTTCTATTTGTACAACAACCATCTCTCCAAAACATTCCGTTATAACTTCTACACAAATTTGAAGATATAAAAGTAATTTGTCATTCATTTCATGCTTCCGAGCTATAATGGGAAATTCGTCTGGTGGATGTTCCGAGATAACTCGATAGCGGATAATGTTTTTTTTTCCCATAGAAATAATAAGATATAGCAGAAACTTACAAGGATAGCACTTACAGAAATCAACAGTACACATTCAAGCATGAAATCGTTATTAGATAGCCGACACAGTATGAAGTGTGTAGAGAAAATTCACTCGATGGCATTGAGTGTACTCCTCCAGTTTTTATAGTCTACATATCTCGATGCTTATCTTGGTTCGCGATAGATATATCATCAAAACTCTGGTCTATCGAAGATTATCCAATTTTTGTTGGTTGAATTATTTTTAGTTTTTATCGCCGCCATCAAGTATCAAAATAATCACCAAGACTACTACCCATTTACCCGGCATTCATAAAGATCTGCAAGATTCGGACTTGGAAGATTAATTGCGTCGAAAAACGATAATATGGTTTGTGTTTTATGGCACAAAAACATTAATATTATGGATTCATAGTATTATAAATTCATAAATATTTACTGTTAGCATAAGTATTGACGAAATATTGAAATTGCCAAATTTTTAAATATGATACCATTAAAACAATCCTTTGACCTACGAAATTTTATTTTTTAATTAAATGACATCCTATTAAGGATATTGTTATTTCGATTCCTATAATAATGTAGGGAGCATTTGAGATATTGTAGAGTTTCTAATCGAGTTTGGCATAGAGTTTCCCAATATTTTTTTTAATTGTAGATTTAAAACTCAAATTTCAATAATTTGATACGTATGTCAAACATGACATAGTATGCGAATGGGTCAATTAATATTAAAGCGACTAATACTAATTGAACTTTTAAAAACAGCATAATTTAAAAAGGCAACTGAATTAAATATGCAAATCATTTTGTATCTGATGCAACTTTAAAGAAGTTAAATTACTTAGAAAATAAATTTCTCCATTCGATATATAAACATAACCTTCCGAAACCTTTCCCATGAATTTTTGTGGGAAGTTACCACTGCGCACTATAAAAACGAAATATTTAGATGCAATTAAATCATAATACACTTTCTCTGAATTAAATTGGATTCCATTCAATTAAATGACATTTTAATTAAATAGATGTCCCTATCCACTCGTAAAAGTCCGAAAGAGTAAGTAACTAAATTGCAGGCCCGACTTTACTTGGATAGGTCAGATGGATTTCGTCCAATGGCTTCCTTCAGTATATAAGGCACCAAATCTTTGTTAACTTCCCAGATGTCAACACAGATGGTCCTCTAGCAGCAATTAACTTTAAAGAAGCGAAGTGCAACACTTCTTGTCAGACTTCTTAATCTACAAGTTATTGCATAACATTCGAAATTTGTCAATCTTAAGATCGTTTTGGGAAATCAGAATCGATATAAGTAATTTCTTGCACTAGTTATGTTTTTCTATTGGTTAATATATCATCCAATAAACTGATACGAATAAATAATAAGTTCTCTCATCAGGGCAACCATTTGCCATTGTTCCATTGGGGTCACGTGATCTTCCTGAGGTAGACGTGGTCTTCTATTGCGCGCAATAGTTGGCTTCGTGGTAACACTGCTTAATAATCATAGTCTTTCTAAATTCGACTGATTGATTTAAATGTTAGGTTAATGTTCAGTTTGAAATTACTCTCAGGTTTTTTTTGGTAAAATCTTAAAGGTTTCAGATTGTGTGACCGAAACTTGAAGAGAAGGAAATCGACTTGAGTCATTTTTACATCCCATAAGTGAGAGGAAGATTAGTTTAAAATGACAAATTCAACATTCACTCATACATTATATTGCACCTGGAAATGGATCTCGAAATCATTCTCCTTACACTCCAACAACAATTAAATAAGAATTGAGGTTCGAATATAAATCAATTTTATTATAAAGTTGGATTTTTGTATTAGATTCGAATATTGAATAAGGGAAGATAATTTGATTGAAAAGTATTTCGAATTATGTCAAAGAAAATCATGTTTATGAAGTATTATATCGGTTTTGCTTCAGAAATGTAAGAGCCGAGGTGACCTGTTGGTAATGTCTCTTCTTTGGAAGAAGAAAGTTTCAGGTTCGATATCCGATTCCACCAAAAAACCCATCACGTAAGCTTGCCTGATGTACGCTAAATCTGTCATTGCCAAACGTCCTTCTGTTAGTGTGGTGCCAAAGTTTGAAGAATGGGTGCCAGTTCAGGTGTCATCCTCGTCATCTGACCGTGGTTCAAAATTACGAAGGCCGTCCTAAAATAGACCTAGTGTTACCTCTTAAATTGGACGTTAATGTAACTGAACTAATCAGAAATTTAATCTAGCACATAGAATACATGCCCTGTGGCTTAAAAGCATGTCACATATTTGGGATCGGAGCCAGACTTCAAGACCCGTTACCATCAAAGAAGAATCATCTTGTGAGCAAGCCTGATACACTTAAAAAAATATCAGGATAAACGTATTATCGTATTCTCGCTAATATGCTGTGATTTAGGGGTTGAAAAATCAGCTTAGTGCTGCTTCTATCATTGGATCAAAATTTAAAATTACGAGGTCTGGTTCGAAACATCTCTAATGCAATTTGGGAGAAGAAAGCTAATGCAATTAAAAGAAACTAACATGCTCCTAACTTCCACGAAGCTGTTCTGGCTCCATGACAAAAAGGCGATAAAGTGAAGAGAGAGGAACAATTACATGGAGTCTGTGGCTGATACCGGTAAAGCAGGTTTCATACGATACCAACTATTGTGGGCAATCGAAGGTCGCGCCTACTTTAGAAAGTGACCACAATGGGACAATGACAGGTAGTTGTCCCAATGAGACAATCATTTGTTAGTGTGTCCACGTGATGTCCCAAAAGTAGGCGTGATCTTCTATTATGCGCAATAATTGACCTCTTACAAACGCTGCTTTAGAGTGTATATTGGTAAAAGTTCCGGTGGGAGCTCCAAGAGATGAGTTTAAATTTAATTGTGTGCATGTAAATAGTTATTAATAATTAATCCATAAAATATTATAAACTTGTATCAAGGCACACGACAGAAACTATCCTCCAGAAATTGAGAAAGGGGCGAATATGACTTTACCCCATTTCTTTGTATAATTGTTCCTTGAAGAACGAATAAATATCATTCCAGAAAAAAAAAAGTAATCTATGATTGTCATGACATGAATATTGATTTCTGTCGCAAAATAATGCTTACTAAAGATAAATGTACTCCTGCGTTAATGTAGTGAAGGAATAGTTATTAGAATACGAGTTACATTTACATTTTAAGACGCCTCAAGCTATCGCTATGCGATAAATTGTTTTACCACATTTGAATCGCAAGAAAACAGTTATTGGCTTCTACTTTTTAAATTTAAAATTATCCTGTTGCTGTACTTAATTTTTATTTCGAGGGAAACAAAACATTCTCCTTATGACTTCTATTATTCTGATATTGTTGCTCTAAATATTAAATATGAATTGGATTATTTTCAAATTCTCTATGTATAGAATGACATGCAATCAACTATCAATATTTATCGTCTCCTCTTCGTGAGAGAATTCGAATGATATATTTGTACCATTGTGGAGGTTATGTCCATAAGTCAGATCATTTTTCAAATAATTTCATACTTTTTTTTGCTGTCTCCTTAAATGTTCAAAAGTATAAAAAATTTCTTGAGCAAAAAAATTGGTGCATTTAAAAATGAAAAATGTCAAACAAGAATCTACAGTAAAAGTTTACTGAGTATTTAAAACTTCATTATTATTTTTAGAAATTTACATATCTGAAAATAATACATTTTTAAAAACTTATCATCAATCCTCCACATTATGCAACAACGAGTGTTGTGTTTTCTTTCAATGTATTGTGTTCTGAAAATGTAATTATTCGAAGTTCATATTTCACATTTATACATATCGGAAAAGGTTTAATTTATTAATCTTGTAAAAAAAAAACACTGCTAAGATGGTAAAATTCCATTCCATTTTATTATTTGTATAAAGTTAATCTTAATTTTTTATAATGCAATAACAGCTATTTAACTATTTTATAAACTAAACATTCGGAAGTTCCAAATAATTTTAAATTTAAAAAATATTTTACATTTAATTAAAAAAAGTTATGCATTTTTCCGATGGTTATATAGATAATAAAACAAAAAAAAATCAAAGATTTGTGCTTAGAAGAATGTTATCTGTAAATGCAAAATTACTTTTACAAAAAAATTGAAAATCCTTGATAAAATGGTATTATTTAATCAGATTTCATTAGGATGTTTCACTATAAAGTGAAACTCAAAACGATGCCAACATTTTATTACCATAAAAATTTAGAGCTCAGTTTAACGTTTTGCAGAATCTAAGAATGATTTTTTTTTCTTTAAATTTGTAAATAATTTTTAATTTTTAGATACCATTTACGAATGATCAAGACAAAAAGATAACATGTGTTCTGTAACATATATTTCTTCATAAATATTCAATAGTTAATATTTTGCAAATACATCGAGATGATTCTGTGAATTGTAACAATTCAAAAACGTTGCTTGATTCTTAGGTGTTGTATCATTTCAATACTCCTTTCAAGTATAAAAAAAAAAATTAACACTGTCTTTCTAAAAAATATTGCAATTTAATCATGTTTACATTAATCAATATATTATGAACATTCTATAAAGTATCTTTTAAATTATCACGAAAACTGGAACAAAATTTATTTTAATATTTATCTTTGATTCAGTATAACAAATTCTACAGTATCTTATCAAGTCAGATTAAACAAGCTTCAAAAAATTTATTTTCGCTGATTGTACAAAAATTACATCATGTCTGAGTTCTAATAAGTCACTTCATGTTGAATCTTTAAAATAACCATAACAGGAATACCATACACAAAATACTTGTACAATACATACAATAACTTGAATCTTAAAGTTTGCTTTAATTCTTAAAAATGCTATACCAAATTATAAACATTGCATGAAAAGAACTAAAATGTAAAGATCCAAAACATAGATTTTTGCGTTAATCTTCTTTGTCTCGAATATAAAGAATACAACAATAAACTTGCAGCAGATTCAGTTAAATTTAATTTCATTGATTAAAATATAAAAACACAATTTCATAAAGATTATAGCATATCTATATATGCTGCCAACTGCTTATATCCAAGCCTGTAAAAACTCTTCATTGCCTTCGTCTTAAAATTCGCAATGAAGTCATAATAAATCGGTTCCTCCGCATCAAGATATTCAGGTTGGTTGCCCACTAGAGGATAAAGGCTCTGATAAATCTCAAATCCACAATATCTGAAGAATCTATAATTTCCCAAAATAAAAAATATGAGATTGAACGCCCTGATTATTCTATTAGTTAGAACCGGCAATTTCTTGCCATTACGATAAAACGCAATAGCACTGGAAATAGAGGTAAATATTAAAAAGAAATCGAATGATGTGTACAGTTCGGAAATCATTTTGATTGTATTATCCAAAAAAAATTAGTTTTACAGCTCAGTTTCAAAAGTAAAAGTTTGGATTATGAACAGAGAATACGGAAAATCGATATATCTGGTTTAAGCAGCGTTCACACGAGGCTAACTATTGTGCGCAATAGGAGACCACGCCTACTTCAAGAAAATCACGGGATTCCAATGGGACAATGAGAAATAGTTTTCCCGATGGGATAACCAAGTGCCATTATTCTATTGCTGTCACGTGATCTTCCTGAAGTAGGCGTGGACTTCCACTGCGCTCTATAATTGGTCGCCTGTGAACACATTGTGTACATATAAATTTTTCTAGCATTTTGTTATAGGCTACAGTTAGCAATTCTATTTCTGCTTGATTTAAATACATTAGAGTTCTGTTTTACGAACCATAAGTAACAACAGGTTTTATTTTGTGGAAATCTTTATAATTTTGTATCATTGAATCTATGAATAGAAAGACTTCCGAGACGGCATCCTTTCATGAAAATGACCACAAGGACAGATGCTAGTGAAATGTTTGTGATACCAGATTTGAACCTGAAACTCTCCAGTTCCAATGCCGAATATTAGCAAGAAATCACTGTGGTCCCTGCAGTTCTGGTGAAAAATCTTTACACTTTTAGTACTTCAATTATAAATTTTCTGTTGTGGTCAATGTGGCTTTAAGAATGTATCAATGTTGTATTGAGGGTCGTGGTGGTCTCGACTTCGGAACCGAGGGGGTACAGGCTCGAGACTCGATTCTATCGAAGAACTGTCGTGTAAGCAGGTCTTGTGCACGTTAAATGTTTTGCAGACAAACATTCTCCCGCTTTTATTGTATGGAAGTTTGGAGGAAGGATGCCATCTCAGGTGTTATTCTCGCCATTGACATAGGTTAAAATTATGAGGTTATGAAAAACAGCCTGGTGTTGCTTTAAAACGGGGCGTTAATATTAACTGAAATGAACTGCATGGTGTAGTGATTACCCCATTTCCTTAAAGTGTGAATGATGGAATTAGAGTTTTAACTTTGGGATCAAATAATTACAATTTCGAGAATCGACTCCATCAAAGATTTACCAAGTTTTGGACAAATTATATTTTTACTAGTGAATCTAACATTTTGATGCTAAGTCGACTTGCAAACTTGCTCAATGATTTACTGGCTAAAATTTCGTTTCAGACAATCTACCAGGTTCTATTTTATAACATCCGTCCCAAAATTATTCCTTTTCGAAATATTGATAATTTCTAAATAATGTGACATTTAGAAATGAACGTTTGTTGCGGGTGATCGATTCAAACAGTGCTTTTTGCTTTATTTTTTTACTTATGTATTTAATCCTTTTGATTTTAAAATTTATGTACTAATATATAGATGTCTTTCTTGAAAAAACGCGATTTTACTTAAAAGAAAAAACATTTTTTGCTTAGAAGATTTGCTACATTTCTTTAGAAAATAATGCCTCAGTTCGTATTGAACATGTAAGTTTGGAGAGTTCATGAGGCAATTTTATTTCATACTTCAATACCGCCATGCATTTAGAGTAATATTTGTATACAAATAAAACTGAAAACAAATAAAGGAATTCCAGACTTTTAATAAATATTGAAGGCATTTATAGAAATTTTTACATATTACTGCCTATAAATATCTCATTAAGTTAATATTTATGTGTATATCCACACGACTTCAGTTCAGTTCAATTCTATAAACGTCCCATTTTAAAGTAACAAATTATTATTTTGGAACTGTAATGTCTTGATCTAGACTGATCAAATAACGAAACAGAATTTCCAGACAATTATTTATTTTACAGCCCTATATATACAAAGAACAACTTGTTCTAATCTTGGTTAAATAAGTAGTTATTTACATCTGTAGTAGGAGACACAACAGTCAAATTCGAAGGGTTTTCTTGAAACTCAGTTGGTTCTCGGATGCCGAACTCGTGGGCGTAGTCCAACAGTCTACCTCCAATTCGTTTCCTCTCCTCTCCCTAAAAAAATCTCCGCACTTTATTTCGGCGACAATCTCCGCCTCTTAATTTACATTGGTCATTTGAGCTCTCTTTCGGCCAATCGGGCTTCAGCAATATGCTCCCTCAGCGGCGCCAGTGGGTCGTGGAAGGTCCTTTTACAATGAGAAACATTTAGCATCCAGATGTTTGGACAACCCTTTCTCTTTGAAGGTACTATCAATACCTCTTGGACTAGGAATTCCACATATGGTCTTTCACTGTAGTCGCTAATAAACAGATGCGAGACCACCCAGGTGAAAAGATCCACAATCTGGCTATCTCGAGGAGTTAAGTACTTAACAGCGACGACGCAACTGGCTCTAAATGTCTTATCAGTACTGGGAAACGGGGAATGTTACAGGATGGACTTCATAAAATTGAACCACAGTCAGATGACACGGATATCCCCTGCCACCTCCTCTCCAAATTTCCGCACCACACCATGGGGAGGGCATTTTGCTTCAATGAATTTAAAGTGCACCAGACTCACTTACATGAGGGTTCTTCGGTGGAATCGGATCTCTAACCTGAAATTCTCCAATTCCGAATCGGAGACCTCACCACCAAGCCAACGCAACCTGTATGTCAACTGAAGTAAACATTATAATGATGGAATTCCACAGAATCTTATAAATAATGTAATTTAGATTTACGAAGATTAAAATTGCAGCGAATTAACACTTTTAACATGCTAAAAGGGAGTATAGTGTTTTATTTCTAACACATTCTTCCACTTTCTTAGGCTTGGTTTTCTAAAAATGCCATACAAGCGGAAATATTTACTGTTACTTTATAATATTAATATATATTAATTTAAGATTTCATGTATTTCGAAATGATATGCTGTACTATTTTTTGGAGAAAAACTGATCTATTAAATGAATAGGATTCCATGATTAAATTTTGTGGTCCATTAAAAACTAGAATCAAATCATCTAATACGTATTTTAATTTTTATTCTTTCCACAAACTTAAGTGCTTCAAATATTATAATGTTTTGAGTCGGATATGAGACATATAATATAGGAATTCGTGATTCATTCGTTTCTTACTTAATTTGAATGCATGAATGAAATTACTTTCTAACATGAAAAGATCTTTAAAATAAGTAAAATTTTACGAATGTTGTTCAACAAAGAATCATTTGATTTTTAAAAGTAATAAAAATCATCTTTAGTTGATATTAAATAAAGATCGTTCACTCCTATTAAGAGATCTAACCAAACCTTTCAACTCAACAAACAAATAATGAGTTATACTTTCACGCTGCTCACAGAAAAACTGTAAATAGCGTATGCTTGTACGCAATGAATTCCAAAACCGATTATCATTATCTTTCAAAAATCAACGTTACATTGTTCTGCAACCTCCTTACAGTCCTGATTTGGCACCATGTGATGGCTGGAAAAATCACGGTATAAATGCATTGAATGTAAACGAGGGGGAATGTCCAGAAAGACTAACGGAATATTAAGGATAAGTGTTTGTAATTAATTTTCATTAATTTATGATCATTCTTTATTGAACACCTAAAAGCTCGAAAAACATCCGCCTAGATGGTTTTATTTACTCTTCATGTAAAAGGGCAACAATATCGACAACAGAATACAAGAGACTTGAACATTGAAATAATTTATTGTTATAAATATTAGTATGAATGCTTTTATAAAATTAAGGAAATTTGATTCTTGGTTAACTTGTGTTCGAAGAGAATATGTCTTGATAAAACTTGGCCACTACGAAGTTTGTTTACTCAAGTTTTTATGTCCAATAAAATGCAATTTTATAAAAAAAATAATATCACATTTAAGAGTGATTGTACAGCTTAGTTAAAATGAGATATTTTTTTTGCCAGTGTAAGTTTTGGAATTGCATTTAATATTTGATGTGCCTTCCTCCAATAGAGCGGTTACCATTTATGCATTCTTGATGCCATGACTTTTGTAGAGATAATAATGGCATCATTGAAGGAGTAGAATTATCCACAATTATTTCTTTTCACTTGAAAATCCATCTTTGTAAGGTGCACTGTAGAGAAATAAGATGTTTGTAGCAATGATGGATGTTGTAAATGAATTCCTTCTTCCTGTTTCCTGTAAATGAAATCGGCTTATTATAATTACAATAAAAATCAGCGGAAGTGTTCTCCTAAAAATTTCTCGCACATTTTCTAATAAACTTCCATGTCCCTTACATGGAATTGACGAACAATAGTTACAAATTCTTAACTCTTATCCTGAATTTAGCATTTTAGCCTTACCTATCGTCATTTTGACGAATTATTTGGCAATTAATCAATGGAATGCCGTTAATAGCATCGAAAAATTAAATTTGAGTTTTAGAAAAAAATTTTAACAGATTAAAACAAAAAAAAAATAACACAAAACTTTATATATAGTCACAAAATCCAACTACCGAATTTGATATATTTAATTCTTTGTGTTTTTGAATTATCGAGTTTTAAATGTTTCTGAAAGTACAGACAGACCGATGGACAACCCTTTGTTGAATTTGGTTCAAAATTTCACAAGTATCTACACTACAGATGTTAAATCTGTACACCGAATTTTATCTATCTAGCTACCTTCGTCTTGAAATTATTGTATTAAATTATATTTGAACAGCCATACAGACGGTTTCCCTCTGAACAAATTTTACTCAAAATTTGACAGAAATCTGCAAATTAGATTTAAAGACCACATTCCAAATTTCATCCTTCTAGCTTAAAGCGTTTTTTTAATTATCTTTGTAGCAGAAAGACAAATGGACATTTTCCAAAAATGGGTTTTTCGAATTTAGAAGTCAAAAACATGGAGATTCGTCAAAATATCGAGTAAGAATTTTTTGACGATTGCTATACTTTCTCTATACTGTGTATATAAAAAAGTAAAAATGCAAAAAAATTCCATTACCAATGCTTTGTTTCCACTCGCATGTAATCATTGTTACTTTCTGGTGGATAAGAAATCGCTGTTATATACATTCATTGCATAATAAAATTCTCCGACCTTTTACCATAGGTTACTGGATATGTCATTGTAAAATCTCACACCAGAGATACATGATCCAGACTGTGGTCAAGTCAAACGGTAAAAGGTGGGTGACCGTCAAGGATCCCATCCAATAAGAAAGTACTAAAGAAAATGAAAAGTCATCAAAATGCAAATCCAAGGACAGGGCAGCTACTCGTTTATATAGGGTGATGATTAAAAAAAATATTCCGATATACGAGACCGTAGCTATCATACCGGGATGGAATAAAATTCTGATTCAAGGTAGTTCTCAGAAGGTATGGGCTCAGGTATGGGCTCAAGAATCATATGAAAAACAACAGTTAAACTGTAATAACTACGGTTACGATGACAAGATTTCAAAATTTTAAAATGGTAAGAACAATTTTTTTTTTATTGGAGTGTGTCATCTTCGCAAATCAAATGAAAATGTTGAGCACATTTGAATTACTTTCAAACTTAGCATAGTAAATCGCATTCAGAGGACGCATACAACTTGGAATTTTGCAATCATTTATATAACTCGCATGCGTTTAACCTTCCATTGGACGCAACTAATCTGTGAGATGAAGTCACATTAATTGAGTACTCATATATACTCAAATACTCATACTAAATGTACTCAAATGTAAGTGAAAAGTTCTGTTTAATATGTTTTTTTAACATACATTCAAAAATTGCATTAATTGAGTACATTAATCTCTTAGATGAATTGCGCCCGATCGTGTTAGGATTTGCATTGCGCCCGACGGAGGGTTAAAAACTTACTCTTGTTCTAAAACTACTATACTTCTGGCTTGAATTGTTGCAGAACTGAGGTTCAATAACCAGGGATGAGTTATTTTACAAGAAATAGGTTGAAGATTCAACATTTGCTTATAGCAAATAGAGCACGTGTTGAACGCATAAAATGAAACTCTAAACTTTTCTCTATCCAATGAAGAATCGTACCCGTTTCTAGTTAGCTTCATTCATTAGCAATAAATATTTAAAATCTGTTTCTCCTTTTGAACAACTCTGCACAATTAATACAAATTAAAATATATATTATGTTATTAAAAATTACGTTTTTAAAATGGACTAAAATGCATAAAATAATTTAACCCCGTACAGATTATCTTAAATTGCGATTGTGAATTTAAAAACTTCATTATTTAATTTTTAAACACACTTTTGAGAATTTTAATTATAAATGAAATTTTTGAATGCGAAACTGAATTTTTGGATTATGATTTTTCAATCTCAAATTTTTAGGCAAATTTGTATAGGGTTATAAATCTGTATGGAGCTTAAAGTCTCTTTTAAAAGCATAATATGATAGAAATTATTATTTAAATAATTATTTTTTGTCTTTTAATTAAGGATTGGTGGAAAATTACAATCGATTTCAAACTAACTTTCCAATGATCAAAGGACTTCGCGTGGCACTATTTGTCGGTAATAAAAGTTTTCAATCGATTGCAAGGCTTTTACCGAACTGACGAACAGACAAAAAAGCAAGTTAATATTCCATTGTCGTGCAATTTCGAACTAAGTTTGAAATTTTAAATTTCAAGCTTATCGGGAAAGGAGTTTGAAATCAATTGCAAAAATTGTACCAAACTGATAGAGCAGAAAGCTAATTAATAAAAAAATTAACAAGTTTTTTTTTCAAAGTTTAAAAATTCATATTTGTTACAAAATCAACTTATAAGAAACATGAAAAGGATTCATAGATTTATTTTAACATATAATATGAATCCTTATTACAAGCTATATATTAGTCATACGAAACATTCGAGGACGGTTAAGAAGAAAAAATTTAATTTTATTGATAATTTTATTTAATACATCACTATTACACTATTAGATTTGTATACAAACTTTTATTATGGATTTAAAATGCTTATACTGTTATTTCCTATTTTTGGAAATTTTGGTATTTTGTTGAAATGTAATCATTAAACTGCTTGACTTATTTTTGCTTTACTTCATTAGCGTTAACCCTATCTAGGGCCGTGGGAAGTATGCTTCCCACCAAATTTATCAATATTTGTATGAAATTATGCAAGTTGTCATAAGTTCTGGCAAATTTTTTTAGTATGTCAGAAACTTAGATGCTTCAGTTCTTTATCTCAGACAAAATGATGCGTCTTGATTTATTACTTGATTATTAATTAACCAAATTAATTAATTAATCAAACTAAATTTATCTAATAAGCTAAATGAATCCCTTTTCTTATTCTTATTTCAAGCCTAAAAATATTTTAAAATATGACCAGAAAAAAATGGCCCCTTAAAGGGTTAAATCAATCCATTAAGTAGCAATGATTCAATAAGTTTAATACTGTCAACAAGATCATATGCTAAATGTTAATCAAGTTACTGTAGATAAAGGGGAGGAATTTGAATGATCAACTAGCAAAATAAGCACAGTAGAAGTAAATATATATATAAATGAATATAGTTAAATACAAGTATAAAATGATATTTAATCAATAAAATTCCTTTAATTACATAATAATGCAGGGTAAAATATAATAATATATTTAATTATGTAAAAGACTGTGCAACTGAAAAAAAAAACTTACTAGTTATTTTCCGAAATTTGCACAAATAGGAGTGTCACTCCTATCAAAAGTTTCACTTTCCGTTTGATCCAGAACATGTATTTTCTGACAAAACTCAAATCCACAGAGTCCGAAATCATAATAATTGTCAAGAGTAAGAGTTTCAATAAGCAGTGTTACAAATAATATCGCCACGATGAATCGTTTCTGGAAAAGTGAAAGTTCTTCTCGAATTCGATACAATGCAAAAATCGAGATAAATATGCCAAGAGTAAACATGATATATAAACATGCGTAAATTTCAGGAGAAAGTTCCCGGTACCAATCTATTTTGTAAAACATCATTACCAATCTAAAACTTCAAAATTAAAAGCTCTGAGGTTTCAATGTTATTTACAGAACACCTACATCAAAATGTCTTCGCTTTAGCGTGATTCATTAAGGTAAAAAATAAACGATATTAATTCTCTATGTTGCAAAAGTTACAGTTAGAGAATTTTAAAAGGTTAAATTTAACCAAGGGAAAAGAAGTCCAGCCAGAAATTCAAAGAGCACCCACACGCGCACGCACACACACAGAGAGAGTTTGGTTTGATTATGTTAACGTCCCGTTTGAAGCAACACTAGAGCTATTTTGGGACGGACTTCGTCATTTTGAACCACGGTCAGATGAAGAGGACGACACCTGAGCTGGCTCCCTCCTCTCCACACCACACCATACCAGAGAGAGGACGTTTGGTCATGATGGATTTAACGTGCAACAGGCCCCCTTACACGACGGTTCTTCGGTGGAATCGCGTCACGAACCGGAAAACCTCCGATTCCGAAGCTGAGACCTTACCACCAGGCCACCGTAGCCCAGAGAGAGAGAGAGAGAGAGAAACAACAAAAATATTTTCAGTCGGAACTTAAAGTTTTAAACTACCGTCACACAATCTAATCTAAAAAGAACTTATAATAGGTTACATAAATTTCTTTTAAAACGTATACCTATACGATAATTAATATGATAAGATTTTCGGAAAATTTCTACAGAAGTTCCCTAATCATGGCTTCTAGGACCCCAAACGCGTTGTTGTTGTTGTTTCTTATGGCACTTGCCATGGACAAGCCCGCTATTACGAAGACAGCAATTTAAGCCTGTGGGGGAGCGTCTCTTTTTTTTTTTTTTTTTTTTTTTGTAGCGCCAACTAGAGCCAAGAGTACGACTTTGCTTTTCACGCAACACTCATTCACTTGCACAACCCATTTTTACAGGAGGGCACATTCACACATCTCACAGATAGAACAACCATGCCCAAACCGGGACTCGAACCCAGGACTCCCAGCTCACGGGGAAGACGCGCTACCCCTATGCCAGGACGCCGCCTCTCAAACGCGTTCTTGTGATAATAGTATCATCGCTGAAAAGATAGATTGACAAATATTCTGAATGGATATTAACTGGATGCCAGGTCAGTGACCTCTATTCAGAATAACCATTAAACAAAACATTAAACAACCATCATAATAACAAAAATCAAGATTTTTAAAAATATAAGAATTACAACAATATCTCTATTAGAAGCTAAGATCCAGAAGATCTTATAAATAATTCGATACCCAGTTAAGGAGACTATATGAAGGGGGGGGGTGCACACATCAATCAAATGAATTATTACTTTGGAGAATTGATCTAGTTATTTTCGCTCAGTTGTTTTTTATTTAGCAATATGCTATTTGCTTGGGTTGATAGTGTCTTTAAGTAGTATTTTTTGAGTTCACTTCACTGTGTTTTTGTTATTTGTGCTTTTGTTATTTCGTGAAACAGTACGTTGTTTCCCTTTATATAATGCTTTAGGTAACTTCTCCTGCCTTACATTAACCAGAACGATTTAAATAATGATACATATTTATATTATATATAAAAGTATACTATATATTTATACTATATACAAACAAAAGAGGGAGTATAATTAAAAATATAACAACACTTTTTTAAAAAAATGAGCCGGATTAGTAATGCTAAATTTTTGTGGCAAAATTAATAATGTCATGAAACCGCATTTGTATAAAAAATTGTCTTTTTATGAATGCTGTAGACTGTCTATGACTCGGATTAAAAGACTGATAACAAATCGAACATCTTCCAATGCAAATGTTTCACATTAGAAGCTCATATATCAAAGCATATTCCCACAGAGCTACAGATTATCCAGCCTATAATTCGTAGTATCGTGTTTACGTCAGCTTAAACCGTGAGACAAAGTTATTTATACTCTCATATATAAAAAGGTTCTAATTTCCATACAGAATTGTATCGTGTCGTTTATTATCGCTTTTTAAGTGAATAAATATCTAGGTGAAAAAATAAAAATTCTAAATTTGTATGTAGTTTTCCCAGATATACTTCTGTAGTTTTAATTCATATTTAATAAAATAATTTGTTGCTAGCATTTTAAATAATACAGAATGGTTATAAGTGAATATCACACCTTTGCAAGACTATTAAAAGAAAATATAACAATTTATAACTTCGTTGTTCATTAGAAATTATAAATAGTTGTTGAAAATTTAAATTTAACACAGTTATAAGAGTTCATTATAAGTACTTGCAAAAATACTAGCGATACAAAGCGGTGTGATAACTCATCCAGTACTCTTTCAACACCTCTGGTGTGATGATTTGAAAGCTTGCAGATACTCATATGTTTAAGTTCATACTGGTTTACACTCAGCCAGTTATAAGAGAGCGGGTAGGCAGCGCATGCGTAGAAAGGGATTGATTTATGTTTGCCACAACTTTATAAGATAGATTTGGGCATTCCATGCTTGGCTATAAACTGCTGTTTTGGCGTCACGGAATTTTTTTTTCACTGCGTATCTTATTAAAATGATGGATATTTACGCAAAGAAACATGGTAAAATAAAAAATAAAAAAATAGGTCAACGTACCTAAATTTGGAAAACTATAGAACAAAAGGGCAAATAAAATTTTAAAAAAAAACCCAAACCCCTCGCATCAAAAAGAACAAAGAGCAAAAAATGTCGAAATTAATCTAAGATAAATAATCACATTTTTCACGCCAAAAAAATTCGCAAAATTCTACAAACGCATGCGCAGTAAGAAAAAATACAATACAGCGGTTTGTAGTTTTCCATTGGGACAATTACTTGCCATCGACCAAACAGCATTTTCCAGCCTTTCTACTCATGCGCTGCTTATTTGCCGTCTTATAAATGGCTGAGTGTAAAACTGGCATCATCAACGTCAGTTGGTAGTGGCGACACAAACACCTGCTGTTTGATTTAGCCCACCATCACGCATCATCTAGTACTACCATACACGCATAACTGCATCCTTTCAGACCTTCACACGAGGCTTGCAAAGATGCCCGGTGTGGAGTGAATTATGGGGTGCGTTAGTTATGGTACTACTTCGATATCCTTTATATTTCTTGAAGGGTCACATTGAACACTTACAACTGTATTGAATTTAAACTTTCAACAGTTATTATTGATATCCGATGAACAAAAAGACCTACTTTGTTTTGTTTTCTTTTAACTGACTTGAAAAGTTGAGCTATTTATTTATAATAAGCCTGCTTTTTCAAACTTTTATTCATAAGAATAGTCCAGTTATGAAAATTTTCATATATTGAATATTTTGTAATGACTCATTACACACTGTAGTACAAATTTTAATTTTCAGTATGGAAAAATGTTATCAATATTTTGTATTGCTTTGGCGGAATTGCCCTCAATATTGTGTTTAATGATAGTGAAAAAAGGTTAGTACAGCATCGAAAACAAGCAATTATCTTTAATTAATTTGTTTTCTATCTCTGAAGCAATTTACTGTATTTTGAGATTTTATAAAATATTTTTTTTTCTAATACATTTTAAGTAAAATACCTGCATGGGATATTGTATTCGAATTCACTGACCTTCTCAAATTTTTTTTGAGTTAATTATTCAAACATTTCTCTCGTTTGTTACTTTCGTTACTTTTTCTTCTTTAATGGTTACTTTTTCTTGATATTTGATTCATTGTTTCCCAGTTGAGTTCGAAGATGCTCTTTGCTAATGAGTGACAAAACGCTGATCCACGTGAAAAGTTTTATTTCTTCTCTGATTTGGCAAGATGCCAAATTAAGAAATCAAGAATCATGAAAATCATTTTTATACAGTTCAAAATCTAATAGTATCAATTGAAATATTTTTTTATTTCATTCTCTCTTTTTTTTATAATTGTCTTAATGTTAAGATATTTATTTCGATTTTTATAGTCTGTAATTCACAAAGCGTTATTATTGTTACGTAACAAATACCTAAAATCATGTGACGTTGATTTTCCTCAAATGGATCATATTGAGGGTAACATAATACGAGTTCTGCCAATTTTGCTATAAATATAATAAAGAGAGACCGCAAAGACCAAGGCACAAAATGTACATGTCACAATCCATCGTGCAGTGTACCAGAGCCCATAAAAATTACCAGTTAAATGATGATAATTTCCAGCGTGATTTGACGACTCGCCATTTGTCCTTGTTATTTTAGTAAAGTTCCGAATTCAAAAGTGCATTATAAAATAATTTTCCTTTAATTTTTATGACTAATTTATAAATTACGGATAGAGTAAAATTTAAAATATATATGTTATTACAAAAAAGAAAAATCGGTGATTCAGGATTCTAAAGTTTCTTGTCAAAAAGTTACTGAATCCGCTGATGATAACCTAGATTTGGAAAATGAAACATTTCACAGCGCATGTTTTTGAAAGATTTTATCAAGTGGAAGTTGGAATAAACTTTCCAACTTTGGTTCCCAGTTAGGAATATCTCTTATTCGATAATTAATCTCGCCAAAGACCGTACTCTTTGTATGATTAACATTAAAAAATTCCTTTTATAAATGGATAAAACCATTTTAAAATAAAGTTCTTGTGTGCTTTTTAAATATTATATACGTAATTCTTCTCAGTAAATAATATTTAAGCAAATTGAGAAAAAAAATATGAATATAATTTATTTGGTCATAATAATAGATTTCATAATCGGATAGTCATGTCCCATGTTGTCAAAAACGAAATTTTTCCATCAGGATTACATTGTTCTTTGTACATTCAGACATTTATCTGTTTTTCAGTAACGAATTTTGCTCAAAATACTCTAAAAATCATTCGGCTGTTTATGTGAAGAAACAAACGTCCATATACGCATTTGTCAGTGTAGATATAATAGATTAATATCCCGTTTTAAGCATATTAAAGGAATTAGGAAGTACAGGATTAAAACAGTTATTAAACTAAAAGTATTAGAATATAATTTCATTTATAATAAAATTGGCAATAAGCCATTTATGATCTGAAAAGACTTTTGGATAAAAACATTGCGAATGGAATTTTTGCATGAATCTTAATAGAATTGCAAATAACATAATAAAAAGGTTTCAATGGGAAGAATGTTTTTTTATCTTATAACTTTAAACGAGCCTTTCTTGTATATATATATAAATTTATTTCGTGTATCTCGGAAACTGTTCTAAAGATTTAGATCTAATAATTTCATATTTAAATAAGGTTTTGATTTTTAAGTTTATCTATAGAGTAGGTGCCTTTTGTGAAAAAACGCGATTTTACACAAAAAAGCATTTTTTTATAGCTAACTATTAGAACCTGTTAATATCTGATCTCATGCTGACAATGTCATACAGAGCCATTACGGGTCTGATTTCACCATGGTAAAACTGATTGTAAGTTCAAAATTATAATAAAACTGTAAAATGAATACTATAATATAGCAGATTGTTTCGAATAGCATGTTAAACTAAGCAAGTTCATGATTTTTTTTATTTAAATGACCTCTTCATATGTTGATAAGATTGAAAAATATCCTTATGCAATTAGTATGCGACTCGAATCTAAATATTTTACCCGAAAAATCACGATTTTACAAAAATTACACGAGTGGGGATAGTTCTTCCAGATATCGAGGCGAAATTGAGATAATTGTAATTTCAATTTGTCAAAAATTGTAAGAAATACACACAAATATTGTATCATGCAAACCTAAATTTTAATTATAGGACTAAAATTTATCAAATTTAAACTTGATTTAGATTAGAAAAAAAATGTGAATCTATGCACTTAAAACGTTAGATTAAAAAAAAGTATCAGTGCCTTTTGTCTAAAACATCTTAGACGACTGAAGCTTCAAATATTTTTGTACTATGTTTATTTCACAAAATTTACAGTTAATTATGTAGTATAGATAACATGGAAACCAAAACATGCTATATCCTCGCAAAATGCTTGTTTGCAAATCCAGTAGCTAAAGCAACGAGTTGATACATTTTAAGATACATGTCGGATTCATTGAAATTAGATTAATTTTAGTTTAGTTTAGTTATATTAACATTCTATTTGAAACCCATACAGAAGGAATTTTGGAATGGACCTCATATTTTGAACCTCAGTCAGTTGGCAATGACAACAAATAAGTTAACACAAACGTTTCTAAGTTCCACTAGAACCCAGAGCCCTCCATTACCGAGACCGAGATCTTAACATAGGCCGTGGTGGACTTGACTGAAATTATAGAAAAATAAAATTTATCACTGAAAGGTATTTCCTTAAAGTTGTGGGATAATAATATATTTATATGCATTAATATATTTGAAAACTGAGGGTAAAGAGAGGTCAGTTTTAGTGAAAAATCTGGTTAAAATTTATAAATCCTTTCAAAAATCCATTCATTAATGAATACCTACTATTCAAAAAGTAATTTAATACCAAATTTCTTAGTTCTATTCTCAAATTTCTGTAATATAGGGACTTTTGGATAGCATTTTTCATGTATGTAACGGGAACTCAAATCATTATTCCAAGCCATATACATTACATTAAAAAATGCTAAAAGTATAATAACTTAAATAAAGCTGGCATTTCGATTAACAATGCATTAAATTATGAATTCTTAATTGAGAGTTCTAAACTGTACATGAAATGAACTGCATATTTTTATCGTTGCATGTGTCTTAATTTCCACCCCCTCCCCCAAAACCAAAAGTAAAAAATCGAAATCATTTGAATATATAAAATTTAATTTTTAAAAAATTATTATCATTGAGGTATAATAATTATTAAAAATTACAAGGGTATCAATAAAAATCATTAAAATGGTTCAATTACTCTTCCATGTCAGTTTTCCAAAGTTGCTTCATCAAAATCAGTCTTCATAAATCCATTCAAATAAATTCATTCCGTGCAGTATTCTACTTTGTGGGTACCTTAAAATGAAATAGATCAGACATGTGCAGTACAAGAAAAACAGAAAATTGCAAGCAGTCCATATTTTTCTTTGTCCTCCTGATAAAACATCTTGGCACAGATTAGATACAGCAAAATGCAGAATGGAAACACAGGCAACCATGAGAGCGGTAACAACTGGCATTTTTCAACTTTCAGTTTCCAGCTAATTGAGTTAGTTTAATAAGATCTGGAAAAAAATCAAAATGTAAGAAAATAAAAAATAATTTTTTTAAATAAATATTTATTACATGATAATAAATATAATAACACGTGGAAATAAATTTTTAGGCAAAAGAATTAAATCTAAATGGCCAAAACAAAGCCTGTAAAAATTTGCTGCCCTTCTTATTAAATTGGAATTTTCATTACATTCATAACGATTCATTTTAAATGAATGTTCAACATTTTTTTTCTTTCATCATTAATTTGGTTTAGTTTATTTTTCTTCATTAATATTATTTTCAATATTTCACATATTTACGATTTTACCTTTGACTTCTGAATTTTCGATAGAAAAATTCAACATTTCAACACATTAATACGAGTTTGTTTTTTCAAAACTTTATTTTTATTGCATACTCCTTTTTAATTTTTGATGTAATCATTTCTAGATATATTAGGGAATCATGTAGAGATATTTACTTAAAAGTGTGAATTAGAGTTTCTCGTGTTGAATCGAAAGAATAGAATTCGAATCATCAATATCATTCAATATCAATATCAATTTCAATTCTATTTATATGAATATTTAAATGAATCGAATTCGAATCATCAATATCAATCAATATCAATATCAATTTCAATTCTATTTATATGAATATTTATATGAATCGAATTCGAATCATCAATAACTATTCATGGATGATTAAATTTCGGATATGTTAAAATTTTATATTATCATCCTTAATACCCGAACTGTATAAAATTTCTCAATTTCAATTCAATATTATTGGAGTGGAGGAAAATCGAATGTAAAATTCCATTTTCTGCAAACATAAGTCATAAAGTCAAAGTGTTTAAGATCTGTTAATAAATCCTAGATAAGATTTCTTACTGATCGTGAAACAAAATGAAAGAATCATTTCAAAGTCAATAAAAAGAATAAATAAAACTAGAGACATTTAGTTACCGATAATTTAAGCAGAAGTGAAAATTTAAATAAATGTGACTTACTTCAAAACTCAGTAGGATTAAAAATGTAGGATTACAGTTCATAAATATAAACTTAACATAAAACTGAAGAAAATATTAAAATCACAAATTCTGTACTTTTTTTCCCCCATTTCTCACCGCTTGGCGCCTTTTTTTTCCCTGACTGAGCCAAATTTCTCCGAACTCCTTTTGAATCTGAAATAAAATATTTCTGCAATATGACTTCACCTTTTCTGTTATATAAATATGTATACATAACAGAGCTCCAAATACAATATTTTTGAATTTTCGAAATGAAAATATGTTCTAGATTTGTCAGAAAAAGGAAAATAATAGTGTCATTAGAGAATTGAAAGTAATATATATTTATTATTATTACAATATCAGTTATAAATTTTAGTATTGATTAGAAATATTTAATTCGATTTCATTATTACACTGAAAGAATTAAAAAAAGAACAAGCCAAAATTTGGGGTCAAAAATGCTTATAAAATTCAAAAATCAACCTAAACCTAGTAGGATATATTATATATATATAATGCTTTTCGAATCCTGTCGGCTAAATAATATGTAACATATTTTGGTTTAAGTAGAATGCAGGTTCGAAACAATGAAGAGACTTGGTATTTTTTAATTTCGCTTTATTTTATTCCGAGTGGCAGACATGATTATTTTACAAGAAGGCTCAGCGCGTCACAAAAGCAGAAGTAAAAAAGGAGGAGGCAAAAAGGGACGAACAAATGATAGCTCGCCTTACATAACATAGGACCTTTGACACCTTTTCAAGGACACAGAAGATATCACTTTCATTTGATACGTAGTACTGATGGCGCATTAGTTTTACAGAGGAATTAATTAAACCGAAAGTGGAATTGTATCACGAAATAAGAGAACATTTTAGAATGAAGTTACGATGGGCTAAATTAAGATAAAGGTTTGGAAATTAATTTGGATTAAATTAAGGGTTTAAAATATCATTATATATATATATATATATATATATATATATATATATATATATATATATATATATACGTTTGATACTTCATAAGCATCTAATTTAGAAGCTTTATCTAATTTTGAATCTTTCAACTAGATATAAGCATCTTTAAGATAAGTTAAAATGAAATTTATCGTAGGACTGAAATATAAAGAATGGCCCTAAAATTTTAATTTTATTTAGAAAACTATTAGGATTCATATTATTGTGTTATAATAACTTTCATCCATTTCATCTATTAAAAAAGTTAAATTAAGTCGTATTTAATGCATTCTCTTGAATTAAGAACATTGTATAAGGTATGGAAAACTTTCATTTCTTAAGAAAACGGCAATTACCTCATAAATTCCAGGAATTTTATTCATTTATCCATAATATCCATCATTTCAAAACTATATTCAATCAAATTTCATTTAATAATGAAGAAATATTAATCCCAATCATGTCTAACATTTTCTTCTTACCCATGCTGAAACAAGTAATTTTAACTCGGATCGTGCTGTGAATTCTAACATTATGTTGATTTAACAGTACAATTTTTTCGAATCGTGTTCCGAGTTCTACCATTACGTTGATTTGATAATACAATTTATTCGGACCGTTTCCAAGCTCTACCATTCTGTTGATTTGACATTATAATTCCTTTTTTAATGAAGTATCAACCCAGTTTTCTTAAACAAGGATCATAAAAACTGGTCTTTCTTACAGCAGAGTGTTCTGGAATATTCTATAGAGGGTTAACATATTCAAAGATTTAAGTTATATTTGCATCCCATTTTGAAGCCTCAAGAGGGTTACTTTGGAAGGAATTCCGCAATTTTTACCCGTAGTCAGATGACGTGAACGAATCCTTAATCGGCACGCCTCTATCAAAACTCCAGGCCAGGGATATTCGTTCCGAAAGATTTTATACAATACTTTTTTCTATTGAATCAGGTTTTACAAGTGATTTCTTCCGGTTCTGAAGCTGAGATTAAGACACTACAACCCTATTTCTCAAAGATGGAAAATAGAAAAGGATTTATAAACTGATATAACACTGAGAATCGAGGTATAATAATAACATTAAAGAGGGTGAAAATGGAGTAGAAATGTGAAACCTCAACTTGAAGAAAAAAAAAATGATGAAATTTTGCTCAAAACATTTTGCATGCATATTTGATTAAAATTTTTGGTTTGCTTTTCGATTCTCCATTTCTCCGGAGTGAAGTTAAGAATCTATTGTGAAAAAGGAAATATTGTAAACCGATTCTGAAACATTGTAAAGTGCGGATGTTTTAGGCTTTGGTCGTTTCTCTTGTCTTCATTTTGTTGATAGTATCAAGCGCCATCGAATTATATATATAATGAATTTTACATCACTGAATTTACAGAAAAAAAATGTGCGCCTGAAAAACATTATACTGTCAAAGAAAGAGTGAAACTTTTTCTAGAATATTAATGTTGAAAGATATAATTTTTTTCTATTACTATATCAAGGAGCAGTAGAAGAAAATTGGCTAATAGTTTTGTTGAAAAAAATGATTTTGGCTTAAATTTTATTACAACAAAAAGCATTGTTATAAATGCTATAAATGTTATAAATGTTAAAAATAAGTTTTGAACAATTTTTCAAAAATTGAGGAAAATTACTCGGAAATAACATTTTAATCATTTAAAATATAATTTGAAACAAATTTAATTAGAGCAAAAAAGATTTTTGTTTGCGATTCTGTGTTCCCAAGTTATTGAGAGTGAGCATTAAAATTTCGATCAACTTTGTAATATTCTTTATTAGTGAACATTTACTACCGAAGATACAATGCCACTATATGTAAAATTTGGTAGCTCTAGATGCAGTAGATTATTACAACGTATTGTACAGTTTAAATTTAATGGCACAATTTCGAATGTAATAAATAAGCTGTTGTGGAAGGACTACGATATTGATTTCGAGGAAATTCTGAAAAACTTTCAAGAAAAAAAAAGTTGACTGCATTTGGTCATCTTAAGAGTCTTTTCTAATCCTCCTCGATTAATATTTTATCCTCCTCGATTATTATTATGATTATAAATACAAATAATCTAATATGGATAGTCCATTTCCGAAATTTTTTGATATGTATAAAGCAGCATTGATGGAGGGGAAAAAAGACGTTATCATTAATCTTTTCAGAACCTCTTTTAATTTGTTTTTCTTAAAATACTGTGTATTGTCATATTTTCTGTAATAAAAGTTTTCACAAAGGTTGGTAATACCATATTTAAAATACCAATAAGAAAATTTGATTCAGTGCAATTTTCTGATTTAAAAAAGTTATTGAAAATGTATAAAGAACACTCAAGCAGCGTTCACATGAGACCAACTATTGCATGCAATAAAAAAGTCTCGCCTACCTCAGACCATCACATATCGCCAATGGGGCAATGAAAAATGATTTTCTATAGGAAGGCTTGGCCTTCTATTATGCACAATAGTCGGTCTGGCACTAGACAATCTAATTTAATATGTTAATGTAATCTAATTTAATGTAAAGATACAATGTGTTTTCATGCGATGGCCAAGTCAATCTATTTATTTAAACCATAAAAGATTTTTAATATTGATATGGTCACTATAAGATGTTGTTAGGTTAGCTAATTACGTAATAACTTAAGACAGAAGGACCCTTAAGTAGGGACTGAATAAATGGACCGACTTGGTATTACATGGATCTCACAACTTTTTACGATAGAAGAACTGAGTTGCGAGACTTGATTTTTTTACAAGTTATGTTTTTGATGACATCTCATTTCTTTTTGTAGATAATCATTTTTGTATGGATGTAGTACGTCAATATTTCGACTTAACATGACTTTTACTCCTATTTTTATAATTATGTTCTCTTCCAAGCCTGCAGTCATAGAAGCATCGTCTTCATATTTGTTTATGCATTCACGAGCTCTTTTTGTTAGGTATCTGGGGTAATCTATGCTATCTACAGCTGTAAGTTTTATTTCTGGATGCTGTCGGATGCCAAGCCAGTGATTCCAGAGCTTGGCGACCATTTGGCGACGAATTCGCCGACAAAATGGATAATGCTCAAAATTTCGAGAAATTTATCGATCCGTCCATTATTATACGCATATTTTAGTTTTTCCTTGATTTATACACTAAACACTAATTGTATTCTAAATTTAAAACTTCTATGTCTGCTAGAAGTGCCTTAGAGTTTTGATGATCGGTCAGTCAGTCAGTCAGTGACAAAATTCATAACTTTGACTAATTATAATTCTTAAACTACTGGTTCAAATTTAATGAAATTTGAAATATACCGTGTTTATATAATGCCTGCTTGGTTATTGAAAATTCATGCTTCTAGTTTTATCCACAACGAAGTTATAGAGGTTCGAAAATGGCCTGAACTGCTTCGAGAAAAGGATGGTACGGCCGTGCCGCTTGTTTTTGCTCGACTTGGCGGGAGGCACTGCCGTGCCCCCAGATTTCAGCTTAAATCTAGTGTGGCATTGAGGCTATTTTCACCACTACACTAGCAAGGGTCAAAATATTTCGTGTTAGTAGAGATTCGCCAAGGCAGGTTTTAAAAATTCCACTCGATGTTAAACCATATGTTTAATATACTATGGTGGCATGTGGTAAGGCATTGATTTCTGTGCCGCTAAGTTGTAGGTTCAGAATCAGATGCCACCATATATGCAAATCTTATCGATTTGCAATCGAAAATCTACATCAAAATCGAATCAGTGTTTAGCATTTAAACTATGAATATTCATTGCAATTAAGAATCATTTTATCGAAATAATGGATGACGATATATTTTAGCAAATTATGTCTTTATTTAGCGTATACGATTTTTTGACGTCACACGGCTTTATTTTAGGAGAGATCTCGTATATTGATTCGTAATAAAAAGCCCATGATGGCATTTTGAATCGTCTTTTGTGTTCAGCTCCACGTCATCTTGAAAATATTTGATTCAATACGGCAAATGCCCCAAGTTAACAAGCATGACTCACAATCACAGAAATAAGAACTTGAACCCGTACCATCCTATCTTAAATGATATCATCAGACAGCTATAACCTATTTCATTGGAGAAACATAAGAAAGATTCATCCAAGAGCATTGTAAAACTTAACCAGTTAATTGTTTTTGACTCGTCATGGAGAAAGTACAACATTTTGCGTTATGATGAATTTATTCATCAGGAGTAATAAGTAGGGACAATTTGCAGTTTGAATTACAATTTTAGTAAAAACTCAAACATATTCGCTAATTTCGAGATGTTTAAAATATTTTGAAACCAAGCCGAAATCAAAGGAGCAAATAGAAGATGCCATGCTTTGTTCAATACTATTCTTTAATAGGAAAATAAAATAATTTTTTTTGTTACTTTTCTTTTATATGCAAAAATGTATTTCAGTTTAGATAACCAATAAATGTGATTTTTAAACAAATAAAAATTATTTCATTACAGCATAATTTCATATTACACATACTCTGTGTTTGATGCGTATATTCGTCATCGCTAAATTTAGATATGCATTTCCCGAAGAGATCGAAATAGTTAACAAGTTTAATTAATCTTCATTATTACTCATAAACATAATTATAAAGAATTGCAAACGTTTCTTAACAATATTTCATCATTATGGTGAATTTGATGGTTAAGAGGTTCACTAATTTTATACAAAAAATTAAAGTCGTTATTTTCAAATAGAACTACATGTCACTTAAAACGTTCTAGAGTAAACTTTAAATAACTATTCACTTAAACTTTTAAACATCCAATTATTACATTCATCGCCCAAATGTTCACAGAAATTTTATATTGCCAATGTTTTCCCCCATTAAGATCAAAGACTTCTTTATTCAAAACATTTAAATGCTATCAATTAAAAGTTGATAATAGAAAGGTAATTTTGATCAGAAAACTACAGCATTTCCAGTAGTTTAGGTTTTAGATATAAATTATTTAGTTGTCTAGTGAAGACTCTTTGAAATAAGTGTTTTATTTTAATATTTAAGTCGCAATAAAATTTAAAATGTAAATAAGAGTTATTAACATAAAATTGGTTTCTATGAAAGAAATGGTCAAAATTGTCATCACAAAATATTTAATAGTTTGAATGATCCATTTCTTAAACAGATGACTCAAGCAGCGTAAAAAATATCTGAAGAGTAACTCGATTATCCGAATTTTTAATAAATGAAACATTCAAAAGGAAAGGAAACGAAAACAAAAATAATTAAAACAATTTATTAAAAGTCTGTTCATAAAAAATCCCAGTTGAGTTTACATGGTTTAGTAAAACATCATGCATCAAATTCAAACATCCTATCTCTATTAGCGTTCTCTTTAGCCAAGTCCTTTCTTCTTCTCATAAAGAAATAGGTCCCAACAAAAAAACAGTTGAATGCAAGTACAGCTGAGAAGAACCAATCCATTATGCACAGGGGAAATTCAGCGACGATGCAATGAAGGAATGGAATAAATATTCCGGTATAGTAACACAAGACCGACATAGGAAAACGCAAAGTGCTGGGGAGGTATGGAATTCCGTCGAAAGCGTTATTGATCTTGTCCAGCAACTTTTTCATTTTCGAATCTGTAAATAGATTAGAACTATTGGATAAGCACATAAAAATCCGGGATAAATAAGGATTTTTGGTTTCTTTTTTTTTAAATACAAGAACAATGAAAAAATTTAATGTAGTTTCCGATTATCTGAATAAATTATAAAGAAATAAAATATAGCTTATATCTGACAAATGGTTCTACCTTTCTTTACCTGTTAACAATTATTAAAGCGCTTTCGGTGCAAATATTAAAGCGCTTCGTTTATATTTCTACAAGATATATGCAAACCCAAAATGCACGAAAATACTATGATTCCGTTAAGTATTAAAGATTAATTAATGAGCAAGATAGTTAACTTTATAACACCGATTTCTTCCCCGTTTAAAAGTTTTACTAAACATTTTTACAAAACTTCATTATCAGTATTTATAATTTTTTTACAGCATCTAATATTTAAAAGCAATGTATGGACAGCGCAATTCAAATTTCCTTCTAAGTATCTAACTTAGCTTTTTTTATCGAAATTGCTACAAAGATTAAAACGTTAACTTACGTCATCCGACAATTCCACTTACATTTATTACTTTATAAAAAAAAATCTATACTTATTTAATGAACTCCGAAATCTTATCTTGTTTGTTTATCTCGAATTTTCTCGTGCATCGCTATTATCCGAATACCGATAACGTATCAAACAAATTTAATTAGCAAAACAATTCCAAAACATTTAAAAGACTGATCTTTTTCAACAATACAATTCCTTTCCTGATCTTTAATTTAATTTATGGTTATTTCTTATAGCGATGAACGTTAATTGAGTAAAAGTTTCAATCTTTCTCGTAAAATTTCAAGAGAGCAGGTTATAGAACTTCTTTACTGTAACTAAAAATATTCAATGAAATAATAGCATTGTTGAAGAAAAAGCAGGTAAACTTATTGTTTTGTAATAAATTTTAAAGAAAACTATCAGGATTAGATAAATAATGCGAATTAATATCCAATTAACTTACGATGTCGTAATTTAAATCAATGCAGATGGTTTTCCTATTGGCTCAAAGTATAGAAAATTGTTCTTTTCGGAACTCCGCGAATAAATCTATTAAATGACCGAAATTAAAAGCACATGGAAACTTTACGATGTATCATTACGCCCAATAAATAGTTCTGAAAATCCTTATATATTTTTGAATAATTTTCATATACTATCCGGCAATGCAGATTTTTGATTCGCTGGCAGTATTGATTGCATTTAATTTCAAATAAATCCTTTATGCATCGTTTGATCTCCATAATTTCGACGAATCAGAATTTTTAAACTTCATGTTGCGGCAAATATGAAAGTTAGGTTATTTTAAAAGCTTTGCATCTGTTATTTTAATTCTGCACAATAATATTTAGCTATAGAATTTAAATCATATCGTTCTATAATTTTGTATTTAATTATAGAGGGGAAGTATCAAAATATCCCTTAATTTTTAATTAATCAAAGTTATATAGAAAATGCTGTTAAGTGCATAGTTCAACCCTCCAAAGTGTATGGACGACAAGTTATGTAGTTTTAGGCCAAATGGTCTATCCTAAGAAACAACACAAACACACACAGATTCGTTATTCTTTCTTATTAGTGGATTTCAAAATAATTTTTTAAAGACAACTTTAATCGATATTTCATAAAATGATATTCTACATTTGAAACAAAAATTGTTTAACTGCATGCTACACTGCTTACAGCTGTGACAAACTTAGAGGACTTTTTTATGCTATTAACCTTTCTCTTTAAAGGTGGGTTCACACGAGCCCAACTATTGCGCGCAATAGAAAGTCACGCCTACTTCAAGAAAATCACGTGACTGCAACGGGACAATAGCAAATAGTTGTCCCGTCGGGACAAACCTTTGCCATTGTCCCATCGGCGTTGTCTCAACTGTTCACACGGGGACAATACAGGGACAACAGCTGAGAGACAACAATTGCGCGCAACTATTTGCCTCGTGTGAACCCACCTTTATTTCTGTATTAAAAGTAAAGGATAATCTGTATATATGTGTGTTGGCATATTAAAGGCTAATCTTTTTGTCTTGCCAATAGTAGGCCAACAGGCTAGGAAAAAATTATGTAGTATTTATTAAATTATATAGTAGTATGGTATTTATATATATGTATGTATCAGAGTGTGGTCATATGCAGAATTTTTTTTTTAAATATTAGTTAGAAATTTAATATTTTTTGACGTTTTTCAACGATTACACACAAAAATATAACAGAAACTTTTTATTATTTTATTTAATACAAATGCGCTGAAAATTGGCTGTGACGCCATTAGAATATTATTTTTTCAACAAATTCAATTTTTTTTGCTGGATTATTATTATTATTTTTTTTTTGAAAAAGTTAGTAAGATTTGATAACAATATATTTCTTTATTGAACTAAAATTCGAATCATTTTCATTTTTTCAACAAATATTTCATACTTGCTTTTTTCTCCATTTTTGATGAGCAATATGCGAAGTTTTGACTTATTTTTCGAATGTTGAGTAGATTTTTCAGTATAGAATTATATTCTTAATAAAATTATTGAAATTTTTCTTTAACTAACACTTAAGGTTTTTTTCTGTGATAAAATAGAATATATTCAGATATGAAGAGAGATATACACAACACAATTCATATGGAGGTGTAAAGTTTCTAACGTTGTATCCATTATGTCTATCAAAACTCGAAGTTTAAAAAATAGTTTACTGAATATTCTTTTAAATAAATGTTATGCCATGAATTATAAATTGTATAATACTGCGCAGATGTGATAGTAAAAATGATCTTTCAATACAAAAATTTTATTTAATTTATTTTTGTTAAAAATTAATTAAATCTACAAGATAATAACAATAATAAATAGCAGATTCTATCTTTTAAATAATAAGCATTTTTTTTATTATTTTCAAAATAACATAACCAAAGGTTTAATGGAAATGGTGAGTATCTAGGCACACCCTTCCATCCTTCTATCTGGTGCGGAGTGTGTTGAGATTAGGGATTGCAATACCGGACCAAAATTTCAATACCGGTATTCGGTATTTTTTAAATCTTAATACCGGGATACCGGTTTTAATACCGGTATTAGAAATGTTAGAAAAAGAAAGAAAACAGAGGTGTTTCTTTGTTTATTTTTTTTATTTGCCAGTTTTGTTAGGGAGTATAAATATCACAAAAAATAATTTATAACTTATAAATTATAACAGTATATAATCACAAAAAAGTAAAGAAACATCTTATTTATTTAAATCACAAAAAAAGTGTAAATATCACTATTCAGTCTGTGATACTTTTACAAAGTTTTGAAATGTGATCTTAAAAAACATAATGCATCCATTGTACTGTCATTAAGCCTGAAAAGTAATTTTGTGTAAAAATTACCAGCTATCGAAAACGCTCTTTCGGCATCTACACTAGTTTGTGGTACTGTTAGCAAGACGCGATATATTTCCAAGTATTTATCTCTAAATCCCTTATCTTCAAATAAAATAAATCGATTTCTCGTCGGATGATTTTGGATATAGCTGATTTCTGTATTGTATTTTGGTTCGTTTAAATTTTTTTATTTATCTCTAATTCTAATTTTTGTTCAAGAGACAATTCCTTTTCACTATCGACAGTAGTGACATCATAATCTTCGATAATTGAACCGAATTCTTCTGAATGTGGATAGGTTTGTGGGTAAGAAATTTTAAGAAAATTTACTCTAAACTTAATCAGATTTGAATTGGTTATTTTCTTTTCTTCTTTTTCATTTTTAAAATCATTATAATTATGTAAATACCATAAGACATTTTCTATTTCGGTATGCCTATCTTCTGTGCGATTTTTCACTGTAATATATAATTCTTGAGATAGTGATGTGTGCTGTTCTTTCAATGACTGAAACATGAAATTTATTGTTGCATTAGCTGTTAATAAATTAGAATCTCTCAGACATAATGCCTCAATAGTCAGTTTTATTGGAAGTAGAGCTGATATAGTTCTGGATATTAAGCCGAATTCACTATCTGAAAAATTAATTTACAGGTTTAAGTCGATTATTGCTTTTTGGATTGGATTTCCCAGTTTCAAAAATCGTTCCATCATTAGGAGTAAACTGTTCCAACGTGTTTTAGAATATAATATTAACATATATTCTGTTTTATTTTCAGTTAGTATATATTTTAGTAATATATCCTTTTTATAGGGGAATGTTTAAATATCTTAACAATTTTTCGAACTTTATAGGAAGCATTTCTTGATAGGTTAATATTTCATCCTCATTAGCAATATCTTCTTCAACAATTACATTGCCATTATCTTCATTGTCAATATCACTCTCACTCTTACTCTTTTCAAAGTTGGAATCAGAAATTTCTATATCCACAGTATTTGGATTCTTCTGGTCTTTATTTTTTGATATAATACATCTATTACTCCGAAACTTTTTTCATAATTGTTGCCCCATCAGTAGTTATGGTTACAATATTTTCTTTCAGGGATAATCAATGTTTCACTAATTTAGATTTAAGCAATTAATTAAGCCATTAATTAGCTAATTAATTTCGCCCGTTAGGGAGACATAAAAACAAAAACGTATACTATTTTGCTATGTTTCGCGATCCCTGAACATATAGTGGGGACAATTTTAAAAATTTCTAGTAAACACCGAAAAACCGGTATTTAAACTTGTGAATACCGGTATTACGAAATTGTACAAATGGCTCGAAATACCGGTATTCGGTATCTCGGTATACCGGTATTGCAATCCCTAGTTGAGATGCTTGTCTTTGATTCAGAGAGTATCTAGGCACACCCTTCCATCCTTCTATCTGGTGCGGAGTGTGTTGAGATGCTTCAGTCTTGGAAATGGAGAGTATTTAAGCACACTACTCTTTTTTTCCATGTGATTCGTGGAGGATGTTGGATGTTCTTTGTTGTCTTTCTAAGAGTCTCACCATACTCTGATTTCCTTCTACCAAATATGGCAGAATTTGCAGAATTCATCATAATTGTCTTTTTATTTTCTCGTATATGTTTTACAGAGAAAATATAGCAATTATCAAAAAATTCGAAGTGGACATTTTGAGGAATCTCGAAGCTTCAGACCTTCTCGAGTTTGAAAAATATATTTTTAGAAAATGTCCGTCTGACTGTCTGTGACAAAGATAACTCAAAACCGCTTTGAGCTAGACGTTTGAAATTTGATATACTGTTTTTCCACCAAATTTTCATATTTCTACCAAATTTTGTGTAAATTCTGTTCAGAAGAAGTTTGTCTGTCCAGCTGTTTGAATATACGATAACTCCAAAGCGAAGAGAGTTAGTTAGATAAAATTCGATATACATATTTATTATTTGTATTGTAGACAGATGCAAATTTTGAGACAAAGCCAATGAAGGATTTGTTCCTTATAGACTTGTATTTTTCAGAAACATGTGAACCCAACAATTCTGAAGTACAATGACTTAAATATATCAAATTTGGTATGGAAATTTGTCACTGCAAGTGCATTGTGTCAAATTTTTATTTCAATCAGTTCAGAAAAATGCGTCGAAAACAAGAATTCGACTTCTGGTTACTATTAACACATGATAGGTTTTAATCGACGAAAAAAAATTCTGCCACGGATGATACGACAGATTCAGTAAAAATGCTAACTTCATGCCAAAAGTTCATATTTCGTAACTATTGTACGCCAGTGCTATGTAAGACGGTTTCTAGTATGACAAGTTTACTAGAGAGTATACGAGAAACTTTTGGAGAGACCACTAACGCTGGTTCATTTTCTAAAAATATAGAATTTTATAACTATATTTAATTTTTTTTAGCCACGCTATCTGTTATTAACTTTTTTAGATATCCGTTCTGTCAGTGTTTTTTCTTCTCATTAATGACTTTTAAATATTTGAATTTCGCATACATTCATCTTTTCGATTTTATTATAACTTGGTACTGTTTCTTTTAGTAGAATTAATGTGGCTCTACTTAAACAAAGTTGGCGTTCTGTCCCCCCAGAAATACAATAAAACTCAAGTTTTGCATGAGAAAGTTACGAGGAAGTGCATCAGTTAAATATGAATAGTTTTTAGGTTAGTTAATTCTAATTAATCTTGTAAAGACGGTGTACTTATTACTAGGACAGTGTATGTCATTAAAGCTCCGATCATTGCTAAAAATGTACTTCTTTTAAATGGTATCATATCCCAGCCAGTGAAAACAAAATTGGAATTTCCAAAGACTTCTTCTGATACGTGACATGCTTGATTGTTTTGTAGAGAAATCTGTCTCATTCTTAGTTTCAAATAAAATTCTTCTTTTAAAATTTGCAGCTTAATTGGAATTTTCCCTGCTGTCCAGAGCACAATAGCTAGACAGCTAAAAGGCATGACACCGTAAAATAATGTTATTATCACAGAATCATGTCTGTAATACATTGAATTTTTGTACAAAATAAACCCAATTGTTGTACTACAAGACAGAAAACTCTCTGCAACTACTAAGAACGATGGCAAAGAGAAAATATCTTGAATGTTGACTAAAATGTGATCTATCGCTGTTTTGTGCTTCAGAATGTCAATTTGTTTGGGAGGATTAAAATTTTCCGGAGTGATTTCCAGAATTTCTTCTGTTAGATTATGAATCATCGTACAACATCTATTGCAAAGTATACAATATAATAACGCAATCATATTAGGAAAAATGGGATGTACAATTGTTGAAAATAGATGACGGCTAAATGCTACTGACAATTTTAAAACAGGTATTTGTATTATTCCACTCTGGATAGCTGTTTTTGGCATGGAATTCTTGCCACCTGCAAATACTTCAAGTATTGAGAAAATAACAGGTGCACAGCAAAGTAAAATAACTAAAAAATTAATTATCTTATCCCGAAAACTCACAGGAGTTCCATTTAATTCCCATATTACAGTCTTTAGAAGCTTCTTTTTGGAACGGATCGTGCAATACGTACAGAATGCCAACAAATAACACACGAGATATGCGAACATCATTTTAAAAGTATGAGAGTTGAATAGGATTAAAGCAAATACCCAGCTGAGCATGACAGTTGAAGATAATATAATACAAAATATAGTGCTCGCTACTTTGTATAAGGAACACTTTTTTGAATTTTCAATTATTCCAGTAAGACACAAATATTTAAAAAGAAAACTTGGGAAATTTAATTGAGTAGTTTCACCATACATGCTTAGTTTGAATGCTTCTCCTCAAGAGTTTCGAAAAAAAGATAAAATTACTATCCCTAAAAACATAAAATATTCTAAGTTATCTCTAGGATGTTGATCGATATTCTAAAGCCATATAATATTGGACATATATCATTACAGTATTACAGGACATTTCGCTCATTTTTGTCTGCTGATCTTAAATCCCATCAATCAGTTTTGCCCAAAATTGCTAGTGTACAATTATTTTTGAAGTGGCCTGTATAATAGTGCATACTTTTTACTGTCATTTTGTATTTTATTCCACTGAATCATTTTCAGATTATGAATGCAATTACGTAACTTTAAGTTCAAATAATTCTTCAAACCCTTAAAGGCTATCAACTATCTAAGTGGAAGTGAACCACCTTCTTTCTTTAGGGTTTGGGAATTGTTTTTCAGTCTTTTTTTTTAACACAGTCACTTTATAGATTTGAGAAAACGCTTTAATATATATTCGATACGTATTGACATCTGAACAAAGTAAATGCAAGCATAAAAACGCAATTCTCAGTGTAAGGATGAACAATTTCAGCAATTACTTTAGATATCTTTCCCCGCTTTTAACACTTTTTCAACGATATTAATTAAAAAAATTTTGGGGCTGATTGAGGTAAGAACTACATATGTACTTCTCGCCTATTATGGCCGTGAGAGAGGATACTGATTCTGAAAAAAAAATGTTGGATATTTTCTCTCTATCTGTGCTTAAATTCAGGATTTTGAAAACAATGATAGACCAATATGAGTCTAAAGCAATGAATTACTTGCTGTTGTTAGAGAAGCTACTGGAGATTTTTCTGGAAATGAAATAAAAACATAGAGCAATTTTCTCAAAAGATCTTTCGAATTTCTTCAGATGATTTTCTCAGAATGTCCTTTAAATTTCTTCAGATGAATTTCTCAGAATGTCTTTCAAACCTCTTTAGATGATTTTCTCAGAATGTCCTTCAAACTTCTTCAGATGAATTTCTCAGAATGTCTTTCAAACCTCTTTAGATGATTTTCTCAGAATGTCCTTCAAACTTCGTAGTAGAGAACCTCAAACAAAGTAGAGTCCTTTTTATCCACAGACTTTAATAATAAATCTACGACTGATGACTAGATGAAAGTTTGCCCAGATGGAATTAACTCTATTAAATATTTTCGATGAAATTTACATTGTTTAATAATTCTATTGCTATCCATATAGATATAGATATTCAATGAACCAAAAAGAGGCAATAGGCTGTGTAGTTATAAGTGTTCAATGTAATAATGAATTTAAATAGGTTTCAAAAAACAGTTTCCATGATTAAAGAGCAATGATATTCAGATACTTCTAAACGAACATTTTCTGCAAATGATTAGTATCGTAATTGCTTCAATAATGATTAAAATATTAAATTTAAATAGATAAATATGTTTCTGAAATGTATAACCTACGAAATATGTTAACCTTATATGTTTATACTAGAAAGTCTTCTTACAAACATTGTGTACAATCTCTGAAATAGCGAATTTTCTTTATAAGCCGCGTATGCGCTTCGTTAAATTGAACCAATTACTTCAAGACATTTTATAAAATCAATACTGAGATTATCTCTATGGAAACTTCAATTTCTTAGAAATGCAGAATTTAAAGTCCTTTAAGAAACAATCGCCGCCTCTTAGAGATTTTATAAATACGCCAAATACGTTGATGGAAGTGCCATATTCATTCAATATCGGTTTTTTAAAAAAAAAATCCCTAATGAAAATTATTGATTTCAGATTTATTTATTAATTTCCCATACTTTTCAAATGTTTATGTAAGACATTTATTTTAATATTGTTATAATGATATAAAGTGTGGTGTTCATTAAATGATAGATAAATATTTACGAAAACGAGAATGCGCCAATTAATTACCCTTCCAATATCTGGTGCGTTAACATACTATTCCGCATATTATTATTAGCTTCGTGATGAAGGAAAAGGAATTGAATATGTGTTTCGCATTCCTTCCTTTTGAAACTAGATCCAAAATATGACAAAAATCTATAGCTTTCCTCTCAAATAAGGAATTAAGAAATTTCATGTATTTAGTTTATAGCATTTTTAATTATCGTATTCAAACAAAGTAGTATTATAGATTAAGTTTTTAGAAAGTCGATTCCAAATTAGATGCAGAAGTACATTTATCGACCCTGATACAATTTCAGTTATAGTATTCATATAGATGAGATCTCAGATAATATTTCATAGGGTTTTAGTTATCATTTTTGGATGCAGAATTATAAGCATTCAGATGCACCGTCAGAAATGCCTGGGTTTTTTTTCCCCTTCGGAGAGTTGGTAGAGTGTTTTTTAACCCTTTACGGTCAAATGTCTTCTCTCAGCCACCATTCGAGACAGTGCATCATTTCGACATTTTATTTAATTATTTTTGAAATTTTAATTATTACAAATACCTACAGAATGTTACATGATGTAAATTCATTTTTCAGGGAATCTCAATTTAAAGCAGTTGAATGTATTTATTTTTTTATTGTAATAAACAGCTCCATGTACTGAGTGAATAATTATGCATCGAATTATCTTTCCGACCACAAAGGGTTAAATCTCTTACCTGATTTTTTTGACAATCACAGTTCCTTTTAGTACCCTGTACTTGAAATTAAAAACACAATAGAGAATATCTACAAGATATCTTTGTGTTATATATCTATAAACTGTATATCTTGTTCTCAAGGTGTCTAGACCACGGAAATTATCTAATCAATTGCATGAGCATAAAATGGAAAGAGCAGAAAAGAAATGATAAGAAAGAAACGTCAAGCCTCCCACTATGTCTCCACTGACAAATCTATCGAAGTCACATCTAAGGAAACTTTATTTAACCCACTTGTAAGGTAAGAGAAGAAGAAAAAATCTAAAACAAATCGTGAGTATATGCTGAACTTAGAGAGAGACAAGGTTGTTTACAGATACACCCTCTCTACAATTTTTGTTATGTGTAAACTAATTAAAGATTAATACTTAAAAAGTAATTGAAAATAATAATAAAAAATATTGCATAACGTTGATGCAATCAGTTGCTGTCTGACAACAGGACTTGAGACTTTTTAAACACACTTGTTTTAAACACATTTATAAGAAATTATAATCTTAGACATTTATTTAAATGAAAACAGTAAAAGACTAAGCTCTCAACTATATTTATGGAGTGCAAGTTCTATAATAAAAAAAAACAGTCCTATTTACTTAACAAGCCTCAAGCTCAAATATGTGATGGCCGTTTAGTGAGCAAAAGCATTTAAAGGCCGAGTTTCTTACATCAGAGCAAAAATAAAGAGAACTCTGTGTGTAATGAGCGTGCTAGGCTCATTACCCAGAAGTCCGTGGATTGAAAACATTTATATTTTAACTACTGATTCTTATTTTAAACTCTTAAAAGTAACTCTTATAAAGAACTCTTTCTGTTTATAAAATAAATTAATCTTACATCAAACTTTAAAATTCATATTACTTTTAAAGAAAGATAAATTGGATATCTTACAGATTTCTCATCTTTAAATGAGTAATAAACTAATGAGATATTTGAAGCGAATACTGTATCAACTGCTTATATGATTTGATGTATTACTATAACGTTTTGAAGTGAAATGGAGACTTTTCAATACAAACATTGTACCTTTGAATCCTCGTCAAATGATTAGGAAGATATCGGACCAGTGATTTCAAAACTTCAAATGAATCCGGCAACAAAATGAGACAGACATAAATTGCACTCGATTCCTTAGTGAAATGGAATTTGGAATTACATTTCTAAAATCTGTAAAGAAGGTATTATATTGTTCAGTCACAGGTATCATTTTGAAAAAAAAACATTGTAAATAATGCATATACCATAAGAATAGGTTTATGACGCTAAGATAAGAATGTCGAAATAAAGAAGCTCTTGTTTCAATAAAAGCATAGACTTATGCATTATTAAAACAACAAAAAGAGTTTAAAAAAATCTTTATTAGGTAATAAAATAGTCAATATTTGCTTAAAAATATCAAATTAATAAAAAATATCTATAACATGTGATAAATAAATACTTTATTGTCACTTTATATAACAGCTGTCACTCATGAACATTCATATTAAATAACGTAATAGAATTTGCTTATAATAATGGATGGTCTTGGAAAATATTTTCTAGGATGGAATATGTAGAGAATGTAGGAAGCGGAAACGAAACAGGTCGATACGAGAAGCGACAGTAGGAAGGTCATGTAGGCGGTAAATCCAGTATCTGTCCCGAAATAGGTGTACAACAAAGCAAGGCAACCAGCTGTGTAGAGTAGCACAGCACTAATGATGGCAGAGATGTCCATTTTGATTCAATTATAAGAATTTTTCAAAAAGAAGATGCATTCTGAAAATTAGATAATATCAAAATTTATAAATCATTATATAAAAAAGTTTTGAAAGTTTGAATTTCATAAGATGTGCATGTTAAATGATTTTCAACGTTATTTAAAAATATGGTATCGCTTAAGCAGTTCTCAATTCCATTTTTGTTCATTACTTGCAATATTATATGCTTATTTTTTGCATTTATCTTCTGTTTACTTTTTCTTTTTTTCTAACCGGAGCTAACACAGTGAAAAATCATTTGATGCTTCAACAATGGAAAGCAATGCAATAAAACTATTATTATAACTGAGTTTTCAAGATTTTTAAGAACAAAATCAAAACAATTGGATGCATTTATACAAGAAACTATCTCCAAAGTGCCAAAATCTCCTTTTCAAAACATAATAAAATAATTGTAATATTTAATTTTCCCAAATTTCCGCATTTTTAAGTAGCATGTTGCGGAAAGCAATTTGATGAAACAATTTTGCGTATAAGCACAAGTAGGTAGCTTACAATAGTGAGATTGGATTCTGAAAAATAATGGTCGATTCCCAATTGCATAAATACCCCAGAAGCACAATATATTTTATGTTATCTTGCATTATCTACTTTACTAGAAAATGTCATAATCAACTTTTGATGAATTAATAAGCGCTTGATACGTCTAAAAACGCTTTTAGCCTTTGTTTAATCTCTACAAATAAGAAGAAGGAATCTCTCTCTTTGTATGTGTTTCTGCGTGTGTATGCACGTGTTTATGCACTTCGGCACTTTACAGAGTAGACTTTTAATCCTTACACAACGAGCTATCAATTTGTCACCAATATTCTTTGGAATTGGAAATGTGCACTAGAAGCATTTTTTTTTATTTCAGTTAATTATATATTGAGAGCAATTGACATTTTTTAATCATAACCTTCAAAACTGTCACTGCGCAAAAACGATTTTAATAACATCTTAAAATTCAAAACAAATTATATTTTCAATAATATCAACTCTATTGCTGTATAATTTTTCTGATATTTAATTTTTTTTAAATTGGGTTAAATAAATTTTACAGCAATATATTCTTTGAGGTAAAATTCAAATCGTTTTCATTGTAGCTGCATTTATTTTATCCTTGATTTTTCTGCTATTGTTTTTAAGGAAGATGTAACTTAGTTTCTCATGTTAAATACATACAGTTGATTTATTATTTTTGAAGGCTTTCAGTTAACAACATTTCGCTGCACTCCCATTAGAAGTTTAACTTCAAAAATAATTGAAGTTCCATTCAAAATTAAAAATCACATGTTAGATAACATAACAGAAAACTAGGAGATAAAACTTTATTTTTTTTAATTAAAAAAAAGAATTGAGCATTTCTGGGCCCCTTAAATAGTGCATGTCCATCCCAATTTGAAAATAATTTTTCTTAAGCAGTATTTAAGATCAAGTTACCTAAAGCATTTAATTGAAATTTTTTAGCAGGCATTAATTTCTGCAAGGCTTAACTTTTTATCTCAAAAGGGGGCTAGTTCTGTAATAAAAATATTTAAAGTGTTATCTGTTGTAATAATATGAAACTTATTTAAAAAGAAAATGTAATCAAATTTTTTATATATTAACATGCTTAGATCCCCCGATAAGTACTAAATTTTTTTAGACTGATTCCCTGGATTCTTTTTAACATTCCATACCTTGTTCCTCTAGAGTGATTTTGGAAACTAATAAGTTAAGTAAGAAAATATCTTCAATAGTAAAAGAGTCTCATAAGTCGAAAAATAAACTATGGAACTTAAATATGCAATTTCACAAAATTTCAGCACTGTATTCCATAAATTTTTAATTAAATATATATCCCGAAAATAAAAACTAAGTACTTGTATATTCAAAACTATTTTATCCACACAAATTTAATGTTGTAAAATTATGTAAATGACCAAATTTTATTTCAATTATTTTAAAATTCTACGAAAAAATATCCATTTTAGGTTTTGATTTTTTCTGTGCTGAGCTATCCAAACCACTCAAAATAATCAACTATAAAATATTTTTTTAATAAAAAAAATTATGAGGTATTTTTTTTGTTTGTATTTTTCCCATTAACCGCAGCCCTTTCCCTGTTGATTTCAAATTTTATTTATTAAAAATTAAATTTCATGCATTTAAGGGTTAAAAACTTCGCGTTGAAGGGTGTAACTTTATCACACTTCATGACTCTTTATAATAAACCGCTCTTTATATAATTTTAATTATTGACTACTTGTTGGGTTTTTTTTTTCTTTTGATAACGAACTGCTACATCAAGCTTTTTACCCATGCAATCAATTCTGAAAGCATAAAAAATTATCACTTTATAAAATTATAGGATTTCAACAGATGATATGCAGACATGCCCTTCATATATATATACAAGGAGTGTTCAAATGAAAAGGTACGAAACGACACTGTGGGTATAAATGAAGACTTTATTCAAAGTATACACCACAGACCTGAGCACAGCGATCCCATTGATTAACGAGCCGAAGGATTCCTTGTTCACCAGAATTCCTGTGACCGTGACGAGACTCAGTCTTTCACAGCGTCCTTGAGTTCGTTATCCGAGATGAAGCGCTTCCCTTTCAGATGCTTTTTCAGGGGACCAAATACATTAAAATCACAGGGCGACATGTCCGGGATATAGGGCGAATGGTCGAGCTGCTCACACTTGAAATTGGCTAGGTCCACGTGTGTCACCCTGGACACGTGTGGACGCGCGTTATCATGGAGCAGAACCACACCCTCCATATGTACCCCCGGTCTTTTGTGCTTGATTGGCCTGCGAAGTCTACGGAGTCTCACAGTACACATCATATTCAATGGTTTTTCTGCGCTCGAGGGATTCAACACGTAGAGGACTTTGGACACGTAGAGGACTTCGAAATCAAGGACGCTGTGAAGGATTGAGTCTCGTCACGACCACAAGATTTCTGGGAACAAGGAATCCTTCGGCTCGTTAATCAATGGGATCGTTGTGCTCGGGCCTATGGTGTATACTTTGAATAAATTCTTCATTTATACCCACAGTGTCAATTCGTACCTTTTCATTTGAACATCTCTTGTATATTTAACTGTTAAACGATAATTTAAAATCTTCTACATTTTTTGGTTCTTTTTTTTCTTTTAGGAAATGAATGAAAGTTTTCAACAGACAGTTAGAAGGTAGTTAATTCTTAAACAAATAAAAACGTAATGATTTTTTACACAATGAAAAGAAATATATTCTCTTTGCATCCAACCATAATTTGCTATCTTTGTTCTAAATATAAATGTCTGAAAAAACACTTACTTTTGAATGTAGTATCAATTTCCGTAAATCGATGCAAGTTTTCTCATAACATATTCATGTCACTTCAACACATAATAAACACTTTTTTGAGCTCCTTAGAGCTTCAAATAATAGTTTAATCCATCGCATTCTATTTTATGCTTTTGTTTTTTAATAATTGGTTATGTGCTTACACAGAAGATTTCAAGGAAATACCTTGCATAATTCAAAGTAAATTATCCTTCTCACTGGAAAGATTACGAAACATTAATACTTTCACAAATTGCAGATCGACTTTAGAAATGCGCAATTCGAAGAAAAAAGTAATTTCCCATCATTTTTTAAAAACAATTATTAATTTCGTTGATGCCTATTCATTTACTCAGTTCTTTGTTCTATTCTTCCGTTGTTTTATTCATTAGTCTATAATCAATAGTATTTGCCACAAAAGGAAATTTCACACCCATTTTTCTAATTTCTCCAGCACAAGCACACTTTAAAATATCATTATCTTAAGAAAATTTTTGTAGATATTCACGCATGAAATCATAAACAAAAGCCAAATTAAAGTCTTTTTACTGAAATATTAATTTTCTAGCAGGGGATGCTTCTATGCCAACATGAAAGGTTGCTCAATTTTCTTAGACACGTTATTATGAAATATAAATTTTAATAGATTTATTATTACAGTAAACACTTGGCGCTTGTAACGGCGATCAAAAAGCACCAAATAAATTTCGCCAATTTGGCAATTTTAATCGCAAACTATATAGCATGTAATTCGCGCGTTCAAAATGTTTCATAATTATAATAATAAACTTGAATATACTTTATTTTGGCGAAATTTTTTTCTTGGCGCTTTTTGGTCGCTTTTTTTACAGTAACATTAACTTTCTAACAAGAGCTGCCTTTATATCAACAAGAAAGTCGCGTTTATTTCTTAAACATACTATTATAAAATATAAATTTTTAAGCGATTTATAATAAGAGTTAGATTTTCATCGGATAAAGATTAACAATTGAAATTATTTTAAATAAATTTTACTTAAAAAGACCCAGATACAATATAATCACAAAACTTAAAAACATTATAAAATGACAGGAGAATTCACTGAATGGCATGAAAATAAATAAATTTACCAATCTTCCAGCTGAAATATTTGCATTTGTAATATAAAACTGCATAAGCAATATAAAGAAATTCACAAACAAATTTGAATATGCGCAAAAAAAACACCTCGAGAATTTCGCTTCATATTGACTTCATTGCATCGTAGCAATCTGTGCAAATACCCTTCGAATGAATGCTCCAAACATAATGTTTGCGATTCTAGTGTGTTTATCATTTGGCAGGTGTGCATCGTTTTTTTTCACTCAATAAGGCTTTATTCATTTCTTCAAAACCCAGTTCTGCCTTTTTTTTAAACACTTTTAATTTTATCTCGCTTTCTAAAGAGGTTGGAGTTCTTCTCCCAACGTTTTCGTTCATACGAACGTTTGGAAACTATCGTAGAAATTTAATTTTAAGTGGATTTTCTTTATTGTTTGTCTAATGAATGATATAGCTGTTGATTAAATGAATAATATTGCTGGTACTATTTTTGCAACAAATATGTATATGAGAAAATATTAAAAATATACAGCAAAGTTTTTACCTCAATGGTCATGCGTGTCTGTGAAGTAAAAATTGCTCTAAACAACAACAAAAAAAAAAACTTTTTAAACGCTTCAAATTTTAAATATTCATTCGAAATACGTCGAAAAGAGCTGTTAGAATAGCCAAAGTCAAGCCATATGGTAAATAAAAATATGAAATGAAATTCTCATCTAGTGTATCTTTTTTAAACTTCTATCGTGACTATTGAAATATTTAAAAACAATTTACTATAGCATTAAAAACATTTTATTCTGTTTAAGGGAATGAATACGTTATAATTAGTTTAGATTTAAGCTTATTAACGCAAGCATTTTGGATATTTGGAAGCATTTTGGAACTTGTTTTTCTTAGCTAGGACAATTAATTATGGAAATCAAACATAAAAAAAATAAGTTATGTTTTATTTAAAATATTAACATTTCAAGTACACATTGTAAAATAAAATACACATTATAATCATTCTAAAATGTAGAGAAGAGTTCTATAAACAACATTTAAAATCCAGACAGTCATATAAATCGTACATTTCCATTAAGCATAATAACAAAAGTGAAACAGGTATGCAATCATAAGTAATATAGATACTATCAGTATCCCAGTAATGTAATCTTTAATGGTATTTGCTGGTACAGATTTGTTGAATATATAAGAAAAAACGATTCCATAGAGAGTAGTGCACAAACCCGCCAACAGCATATGCACATTAATGTCTGTACTGATAAAGTACAAATCTTCCAGGAAATTTGTTGCAGACATTCTGAAAAAATTAACAAAATATTAAAAACAAAAAGATATTTCCAAACTGCATTTGATAAATTTGTTTCACCACAGTTATGTTTATGTGGAACTTATGTTTATATACTATTATGGAATTCCATATTATATTTGTTTTAACACTAATTTACTATGAATTTACATTTTAAATAATATGTGTTATAAATATCTACATTCGTCCTTTACTTTCCACTTTTGTATGTAGCAACAGTTTAAGGTGCTATGAATATAGGTGATATAAGTATACAAATAGTATAAGCCTATTATATTAGAATTAATTAAGCCTATTATTATTGCTAATTAAGCATGTTATAAACAGATACTATGGATATTTTACATTAGGCAAAATAAACATTTAAATAACACGCAAGCAAAATAATTTTCCTAGTACCCATAGCGAGTTCGAAAATTGTACAGACTAAGTCTATGGCAAAGGATACCGACGTGCTCTGATTGGTTTAAGCCTTGGCATCTTTTTGGTAATGTTTTGCCAAAAAGATGCCAACATGCTGTATATGTTTTGCCAAAAAGATGCCAAGATGCTGTATATGTTTTGCCAAAAAGATGCCATATCGAAATATATTTTTATAAAAATAAATAAAATTTGTGAATTTATCCCCCCCCCTCCTTATTTTTTACGGTTTACATGTAATATTAATCTGGACATAACACATATACATCAGAAAAGATCAAATCCTGAAACCTAAATTCAAGAAATATAAAAATTACAATTTATTAAAAATATTTTTTGTGTGTGTTTCTTCTTAATATTATTTGGATATAACTAAAAAAATGAGCTACGAAATCACATATTCCGTTAAAAGCTTACATATTTATACGTTTTGGGCATCAAGTATTCATCTCCCCATATGTAGTTGATGGGAAAGTAACAAACGTTCAGCAACAAGTTTCAATGACTGCATAAATATCTAATAAAGGCACGAAAATCATAGAAAAATAAGAATTATTTAATTGCTGCATCATATGTTGAGTAATTGCTTTCATTTAGTTTTTATACTTCTGTGCATAAACAACATTAGTTACTTGTATTACTAGTATTATTAGTAATATTTATTATTATTAAGTAATATTAGTAGTATTACTAGTAATATTTAGAGAAAACAATTATATTAATAAAAATTAGATCGTGTGGATATTCACACGTATCTTCCACAAAACTAATGAAAGGTACACGGTTTGAGCCAAATAAGCGAAAACTACACTATTATGAGTACAAAACATCGCCAAAAAGATGCCAAGGCTTAAACCAATCAGAGCACGTCGGTATCCTTTGCCATAGACTTAGTCTGTACAATTTGCGAACTCGCGTAACCTTAATTCAGATTTGTTTATAATTTTTTAGCTTGTTGAGTTGTACATTTACTACAACAATTTTGTAAGAAATAAAAATTAAAAATAATTGACAAATAAGCATTCATTAAAGAAGTTAATTTAAAAACGTGTTATAAATTGAAAGTATAATTACTGCTAATGAAACATTGTGTTATTTTTAAAGTTAATTTTGATCAGATAATATTCTTCCATTTACAATTCTTATGAATTATGTTATTCTTATTAAAATTGTCTGTTAACGAATTTTGTTAGAACAGAAAATAAAACTAAAAACATCTGCTCGAGCTTTTTGAATCGTTTGCCTTTATTTCAAAGTTCGTTTTAATATCATATTACCATTCTAACGGGATTCTTTGCGATTTGTTATTCTTTTCGTGGATTTCCCGCGATTCCGTTATTCGATAGGTCCGCGAGTCCGATGTTATATTTGAAGACTGAGATAATCAGAAATATTACGATCACAAAAATTATGAGAGATGTTGTATTTGTGAAGTCGATGTCTGCATTTCGAAATATATGGCGCCTACGAACGACGGTTGCATCACTGAGAAGTTACGTTTTTTTTTAATGGAAATCTTTTTCTGATTAAATGAAAAATTAGTTGGATCGAGTAAGTATATTTATTCTTTCTAATTTCTTCTTAAGAAACGCTTAGTCTGTAGTAAAGAAACTATCAGGCATGGATGTTTCCATTTTTTCTTGTGCAATTTTTATTATTCTAAGAATCCTTATGTTTAATAAGTTAGCAAAGGTATTAGGTTCCCGCTGCTAGATAAGTCGTTGAATGTTTTTTAAGGTAAAAAATTATGCCTTCTTTAGGTGCTTAATGCATTGCTTGCCGTTTCTTTTGAGTTATTAGAAGAAAAAGAAACCAGATTTCTTATGTTCAATGTGCTAGAGAAGCTACTAAGTTCCCACCTTCGCTGCTAGCGAAGCCATGAGATGTTTTTATTTAAGGTACAAAATTCTCCACACTCCGAAGGTATCCCAAGTTCGAATTTAATTGCCTAAAAAACAGATCAGCGCAATGTTAATTGGTTTGCTGAAGTTCGTTATTCCAGAATTCAAAGGAGATGCAGAAATTGCGACTTATAAAGATTCAAAAAGAAATGTTCTTACATAAAATAATAGTTATCAATAAATTTCATAATTTTAATAAAAATAGTGGGTAACTGTAACCTTTTCACTGTATTGTTTATATGATCAGCCATCCTGATTGGAGACCTCGTACCGTTGGAATCTTTTGCGAAACTGGGATTTTTTACCGAGATTTTTAAATACACAAAGGAATTAGAGCAAAGTATTAAATGAGCAATTCTCTTATTTTAAGTACTTAGTAATTTCAAAAATTTAGGAATATATAGAATTTAATTGATGATATTGCTCTTATAAATTTCTACTTGTTGGCATTCATTGCATTTTACGTCACAATTAAAGAGAATGTAATGTTGCAACTTACACGTACATGAAAGTATTAATTGCTTAAAATGAAGTAAATGAAAACCAGATATATAATTACAAAATTTGTAATATTATAAAAAAATGTTTTGTCATCAGATAATCTCAATAATATATTTTATGCATTTAATCCATGCGAAAATTTTGTTGTATGTTCCGAATAATTGAACTGAAGTTATAGCATTGATTGAGGCTATTTCAAAATATTAAAAGTTTTCAATTTTAAGTGCTCCTAATGCGATTTTTGATTAAAAATCGCATTAGGACCAAAATGGTGCCAAAATTTTCGAAGATAAAACATTGTTATTTCTTTATATCTAAATCTATCTACTTTTTTATATCATCATTATTTTTTAAACTATGTTCAACGAGATTTTTTTTATCTTAAAATAAAAACAATCATTGAATCATACAGAAACAGCATTTGAAATAGAAGCTAGACTTTAACTTTATCACATAAAAATATAATTACAAATAATGTCTCATATTAATTACTCTTTGTTGAAAAGTTTTCTTATATCAAGCTTTTGTTCCTGAACAATTGTTCTAATATTACAAAAACTATCATAACAGAGATTTGTTAAAATTTAATGTTTTAACCCTTTAACAAAGAAACCTATTTCTGTACCATTTAATTTTCAGCATCTGATAGCCCACAACTACTCGAAACGTCATTACAGAACTAGTGACAGTAATAGGAGTTCAAATAGTTACATGCCTTTGAAACACAAGAGCACTTAAAAGCATACGAATTCGAATATGCTATAAACATTTTGAAGCACATTTATTAAATCTGAAAGCACTATATTTATACTTCTGATTTATTATTGCAATGTTTCAATAAATCGTGGTTTCATATTAAATCACAACTTAATGCTAGGCGAAAACGTGTACGAATAGCATTTAATTTGGTACGTATTAAGTTCGTATCCTGTTAGAGTTAAGGATCATGTTATTTTAAATGTACTAAAATATATTTTTCTTTTGGTTGGACCAAAATGCATTTTTTAAAATTATTTATTTATTTTTGCTAAAGAAGATATTAATATGCCCCTATTAATTTTTCTTATCGTATTACAAAATGTGATTTTCTAGGTAACTTTTTCTATATAAATATTCAGCAATAAGTTATATTAATCCAAAAATATCGAAAAACTTTCAGTTTGATAAGCATTTTACTTACGAAATATCAGATTAGAATTTGGAAACAACTAAAAAATGGATAAATGCCACTCTCAACGTTTCTGGCTAATAAAATACACTAAAATGATATACTTTAAAGAAAGGTTGCTCCCCAAAATTCCGATTTGTTATTTTTTATAAAGGAAAAGATTTTTTATACAAAAAAAAAGGCAAGCTTATTCAAGATTACTTAATCAAAAATCAAATAAAATATTTGACAAATAAATGTTTATAAATATTTCAAACACAATCTACAAAGCTAATATGATTTTTATAACAATTTGAGTTTAACAAAGATATTTACCTCTGAAAATTATCAGCTAAAACCTTAAAATTATTTTTTTTCCTTCATTAAAAATAAGTAAAAACACATTTTAAGCATATACTTTATTATTATTATTAATAGAAGGTTACTCTTATTTTTGTTATGTATCCCAATACCCTCTCTTCATTTCAATCCAAAATATTCGAAATCTAAAAAAATTTGATTGATTTCTTGTTTGCTTATATTTATATTTTATGAAATTCTTAAACGGCCTGGTGGTAATTAATCGGCTTCGGAGTCGGAGGGTTTCAGGTTCGAGACCCAATTCCATCAAAGAACCGCCACGTAAGCTGGCCTGATGCATGCCAAATCCATCGGGGTCAAACATGCTCTCACTTGCGTAGTGTGGTGTGGAATCTTGGAGGAGGGACGTCAGCTCAAGTGTCGTCCTCGTCATCTGACAGCGGTTCCAAATTACGAAGTCCGTCCCACAATAGCCTTAGTGTTGCCTTAAAACAGGACGTTAATGCAACTAAACTTTGAAACTCTTAAATAAGTCATCGGCAAATAGAAATAATTTATTACTCGAAACCTTGAATTTTTAGTAATTTATTTTGTTAGTTAAAATCTGGCCTTTAAGTAGTTTGAAGACTGTTGTAAATAAGATTCATGATTTCAAAGCTTTAATTGACGGTACGAAAAATTTTTTGCTGTCACTATTTTCCGATAGATGTTGTGACTAAAAAGATTATATCTTTTCTCGATTACACAATAATTTATTTGATAGTAAAGTTTGTTGCCTGGGTGAAATGACGTGAAGACACATGTTGTCTTTTATGTGGTTTATTGGCAACATCAGCAACAAAAGGCACATGATTATGCCATAGTGTAGCAGGCCTAGAGAACTACACATAAAATTTCCCGGTAGAGAGCCGAGATCACACTTCCTTTAGCACAGGAGTCAAGTTCCCTTCTGCTGGAAAAGAAAATATACTAACAACAACAGTGAAACCACGTGATATTTACATGATTGGTAGCTGGCTCCGCCAAAGAAAATCACGTGGTTAACTGAATTCTTGACAGTGTATTCCTGTCTAATATAAAACTTCAACCAAACTCATGGATCTTCAGATCTCTATCGAGATCTTTCTTACTGTCTTATTTGTTTTGAATCAAAAATAATCTGACGTCAAAGGTAAAGGATAGAACTCTAAATTATCATCTTTTAAAGATAATATGTTGGCAAGAGTACTAAATATGTAATCAATGATTGTACATTACTTTATAAATTTGGTACATGTGATTTAAAAAATCATTGTTTTTATCAATTAGTTCAATATTTACTTTGCATCGTGTTTGATAATTGCTACAGTTAAAGCAAGAAAACTAAAAATTAAAAAAATAAATATTATATTCTATCTAATAAAATTTCCAGAAATTTTACTAAGATTTCATATTTTACATTTTTATAAATATTATTGAATAATATTTGACTTCAGTTATTTCTAAATAATTCCAAATACTGCTTTAATGTATATACTGAACCAGCGGGAGTAGTCTCTCAAAACTTTCTCGCATATTCCTTAATAAAGGTATATTCCCAGAGAATGCCTTGCATAGTATTGGCGCATAATTACGAAGTATTAAACTTGGTCGTGAATACAACATTTTTACTGAATATACCGTGTGATGGTTGGTCAAATTTTTGATGATTAATTCCTGTCATGTATTTATTTAATAGTATCCGAAAATTGGATTTGTGTTTTAGACACATTTTCCCTAACTATATAAATAAAAACACAACATTATACTTGTATTCCCAAAGTCGCATACCATATTTAATATATTTAAATCAATGCGACTTAAAGCTATCGCGTTTACCTGTTTCGAAAGATACCGACCGACAGACGGTCAATCCGTTGACAAATTTGGATCAAAACTGTCAAGTGTCTAGATAGATGTCTAGACTATAAATATTAACTTTCTCCATTTTGTAGCTACCGTGTTAAATTATATTCGAATAGGCGGACGGGCAGACTTCCTCAAAACGGATTTGTTAGGAAGTTATAAATTCAGTGTCAAGATCGTATATCGAATTTGAGTTGAACAAATGTTTATGAGATATCTTTGTTAAAGACAGACAGGCATCTTCCAAAAATGTGTTTTTCGAAGTCGGGGAAATCTAAAACGTGGAGATTCATCAAAATCAGGAGTTCGAATTTTTTAACGATTACTATAATTTCTCTATACTATTGATACTTGAATGTAAAAAAAAAAAATTCAAATTCTATATAATTTCTCACTGTGTTGAAGTTCCTGAAGTATAGAATAAGTAATCTGTTCATTTAGAAATATTTTGAAGTTTTAATGCTTCACTATGTGAAAAAAATTGGAAATATCGTGTTATTTATCATTCGAATCCAATATATGAAGAAAGGATAGAAATACAACTTAGTTTTTAGCTCAGGAGCTAGATAATATATTTCTTAAGCTCTCTGCAAACTTTTAAGCATTTCATTTGATAAATTTCGAAACTAGAAGAATTTAGCTTTATACCTCTTTTTAGCCAATAAAAAACCTTTACTAATTTTTTTTAAAGTTAGCAACTTAATTAGTATAATTTAGTTTCATAGAGTTTTTTTTTCAATATTTTTTATTCATATATATTTCAAAATAACTATTTTTGAACATTTCTGACAAAATCCATCCCGAACGTAGACACATACCCCTAAAAATTATTTTGTACATTCGATGTAATGTGCGTACAAATTTGTCAATTAAAAATGTACGTTCGAAAGTGTCATGTGTCAATGTGCTTAAAAATCATTAAAAATGTAACGTTTTGATGACATTATTTTGCGATTCATTATAAAAATCTTCATAAACGAGAATAAGGAATCTAAGAAAAGGAATCAGATGTTAATGTTTCAAAAATTAATTTTTTAACTTAAATTAATTAGAAATTAGTGATTGCTTGCTTACAACTATTGTGCTATAAAGTGCATTGTAAAATATGATTCATTGCTTAATAAAATCGATTTAAAATTAAAATGATAGATATTAAATATTCAAATTTTAATGCTTAAATATAAACATGCCGAAAGAATTCTTGAATATAAACAGTTTCATTGTAGCATAGGTTACTCCTCTTCTTCCACCAAGGCTACAACGTACAAACTGCATCTGATTAACAAAAGAAAAATTGCGATTAAAATGAACCAACTACAGTTTATTTAGAAAAAGATAAATTTTCAGTGTGATTCAACTATTCATTGGGATTTCTCATCTATACAATCAATGTGAGTCGTCCGGAACATAAAACCATAAAACTGAAAAAAATATTTTATTCATGAGTATTATTTAACTGTATGATTTACAATTTTATTAGAACTGGTGCTTTGTTAATTTTTTTTTTAATTTTATCCAAAGCCCCGTGCTTCTTGTCCTTTATGATTCTCAGTACAAATAATGAGCCAATCCTTATATGAATATAACTGATATGATCTGAATTGACTCGATCAACCGAAACTGATATTAGGTCTGCATAGCTAAAATCATAGCTGATGGCGAGTTAAATGTAGCTTAAATTACCAACGAAATAATATATAATTCATTCAGCTAGTATTACTAGAATTGAAAGATTTCATAAAACAAGACTTTTCATGTTGGAAATAACCATAACAAACGTAACACACTTATACAAAAATTACTATTTTTTAAAAATTTATTTATACTTCAAATATTTAAATCATTTAGTAGTCAATATACACAAAAACAGAAATTTTGTTTTAATATAGAACTTTTAAAAATCATTCCAATACTTTCATCAATTCTTCAAACATGACGAAAGACAAATCATTGCATTACCATTTCCATGGAACACGGTAAAAAACATATATACAAATGTAGAATGCAATCACAATGCCTACAAATGTTATAGCCATTCCACAAAAGAATTCTCGACGATTATAAAATGATACATTTCTGCCAACTAAATAAGGATATGCAAGTTTAAAAATTGCAATGCACAAAGCAAATAGAACCACGTATATTAGTATATTAGCGTAGTAGGCCAGTTGACTCTCGGGCAACCTGAAAGAAAAGGAAACAGGAATTGAAAATGTAAATATTACATAAGTAGGGTAATTATATTAAAAATTGAGATTCGTATACGCTATAAATTAATAATCATCGGTCAAAGTGACCAAATTTAATTTACACACATTTAAGTAAAGGAACTTGAAAAATTATTTTCTTAGATAATTTATTGACTGTTATCGCTATGAGAATCATCTTATTATAACTGAGTTATTCTAGCAGTATAGCTAGTATGCATGTTTCATATATTCTCCTTAATTAGACATAGGACACTAATTTTTTGAGACAAAAGAATACTGTCAACTTCTCAAGTGCTAAACTGGATAAGAAATTTAGATATTGACTGCTATTGATTGGATTAGAAATACATGTTATTTGTCACAATATAAAAACTTTAAGCAAAAGAAGGGTTAAAAAATTGACTACAAAATCGATTAAAACTACATTTTTATAAAAATTAAAATTTCTGGTTAAATAAAAAAAACTTATAATTTTAGAAGAGAAACAAAAAAAAATAGAACTATTATTCACACACAACATTAACAATAAACAACACTTAATTATTCTTTTCTATGGGTTTTCAAATGAAAAAAAAATTGTAGCAGTGCAAAAAAATATTTTTACATAATTCACAACTTCGAATACAAATATAATCTTACTATAATATATCCTATATTGTACTTACATTTCAAAACAATGTGAAGAAATAATTCAATTATGATTTGGATAAATTTTTAAAATTCAGCTTAGGTGTGCTCACACATTAAAATCAGAATTTAAAGAGAAACGCTTGCTTAGTTTAGACTTAACACTTTTCTAGTTCATTTCGCTTCACTTCATTTCAGTTCAAATCATTACCGAATGCTTACCACAATGATGAAAAGTAATTGAAGTTTTTGTCTCAGAGTTCTATTTTCCGTACTTAAGAAATGCACTCTAGAGTACATTAGGGTACATTACACGCATACATTCTGTGTTACTTCCGAGTTTTGTTCAGCACATGAGTGTCTCCTCTTTACTGATGCTGATGATGATGTCGTGTCCGCGCTACCACGAAAATGGAGTGCAGTAGCTTCTGAGGGTAAAGACCCCTGAGCACCCGAGGGCAGAAGTCTGACTTCTAGCTCATGAAACTCACACACATTCGCTTGCACAACTCCTTTTTACAGGGGGGCACATTCACACGCTAGAGTACATTAAGATACATTACACGCATACATTCTGTGTTACTTCCGAGTTTTGTTCAGTACATGAGTGTCTCCTTTTAACCCATAGAAATGCTACCAGACTAGAATATTAGCACAGCACTGCTTTTATACAATATTTTATTTAGTTGGGAAGGAATCCTTTTAGAACCTATTCGTGTATTAATAGAGCATTAGAATAAAGACTACAATGTTTCTAAATTCGTTAAATTAGTTTAATAAACGTACCTGAATGCCTTTCAAGCCTTGGAAACTTCTGCCACAAATAAGGTCCTTACCATCAACGAAGATAAAACCAAATGTATGAAATTCTTGTTCTCAGTTATAAATCACAGTGTTCCTCTGTGAATTAACGGCCATACCTTTGAAAAAGTCGATCATTTCAAATACCTTGGCATAATGATTAATGACAATAGTAAACTCAGAGCAGAAATTGACAACAGAATAAAAATTACAAATAAATGTTTCTTTAGACTGAAAAAAACAACTAAGATCCAACGTAATCAGTCGAAAAATTAAACTAAGTATTTATGAAACTCTTATTATGTCTGTTCTCGTCTGTGCAAGTCTGTGCAACCTGCAATCTTAATTTGGACACTCATCGTTCTCTGAACATGTTCGAGAGAAAGATCCTTAGAACTATCTTTGGCCCAGTACTAGAGAGAGGATGTTGGCGAACTGGGTTCATTTTTGAATTATACGAACTCTATAGGCAACTGCAGATAACACTGGTTATCCGGAGCAATAGGTTTAGGTGGCTCGGCCATATCTGGAGAAGGCCTGTAAACAGCGCCCTCAAAATATCCACTTTTAAAAATTCTTTGGGATCCCGGGCCAGAGGGAGACTTCCAATTAGATGGCTGGATGATGTGGAAAAAGACCTGAGTGTTCTAAGGATAAACAACTGGAAGGGAGTTGCAGGGGTTGGAAAGTGCGCGTGGTTGAGGCAGCCAAGGTCTGCGAGGGACTGTTGTGCTCATGAAGAAGAAGAACGTGTCTGAATACTGCTAAAGTATTACTGTCAAATTTTGTTACATTAGCATCTGAATTCAATTCTGTCTCCAATGTTAGGGCAGGAAAGATGCATAGATAGTTATTTTCCTTTATTAGATTAGTGTCTCATTTAAAATTTTCCTGGCAATATTAGAGACGAATTTTATTACATTCATATCTCATTTTGAACTTCCTTCTGTAATACAGCATTAATAGTGCTGAAAATGATGCATTATCATCCACTTCAAAACTGCGTGAGTACTACCACAGTTTTAGCAACGAATTATGTCACATTTGTGTTTCATTTTGAACTTCCTAGAGTATTTCTGCAATTTTTGACATCAAAACTGCAATGATTCCCATTTTATGTTAGATTAATATCTAATTTCGAACCTGTTTGGCTTCTACTTCAGTATTACAGCCTAATTTTGTTATATTAGTGTCCGATTTCAGACCTGTCTGCTATATTAGTGCCAAAGCATTTTAATCTCTTTTATCGAATTAATGTCTCTTTACAAACCTGTTTGAGTATTCAAGTAATAAAAACGTTGAATTGTTAGATTCGTGCCTCATTTCGCATCTGCCCGAGTACTACTGCAATAATAGGACATCCAAGTTGCATTTTAATTATTATTTCTATTTCAGCGCCGAAACTGTATTGATTCCTAAATCCCTTTGTTGGATTAGTGTCTCTTTTCGCATCTGCTTTAGTTATATTAAAGAATAACACAAAAGGCTATTTAATTTCCGAGTTTACTTTATTTAAAGTCTCCTGTGATTTGTGAGGGTTTTTTAGCGCAAGTATGCTGCCCTATTAAAATCTCCTAATAATATGACAAGCAAGTAACTTTTTATCATTTTCTGACATTTGGCCTTTATTAAAAAATGGTAGAGAAAAAAACCAACAAAACTCATCATTTTTTAAAATGTTATATCAAAGAGAAAACACATTTGAATCTAAACTATTGATTCTAGCGAACCACATGAGCTCTAGAAACGGAGGTGGGGTTTTAAGTTAAACTATTGATTCTAAATCAAACAGATTTTCATATACCGCAAATGTTAGACGAAATATCTACTCCAATCCCAAGATTTATTTCGTATGTAATACACGATAGATTTTGAATCAACATTATATTCATTGTAACGTAAGTAATGAAAATTGGTAGAAAACCTTCTCTAAAACACCTCTTCCGCATACCCCAAGACTTTCAATCTCCACTCATTCACTAAACGCTATACCCACAGGTAAGACGAAAATTATAACATTGAGTATCTAGCATTCTACTCCATGCCGTACCAATTTTGACATGCTTTTTACAATGAGGATTGATTGTGGAGTACAATTAATCCATTCGAATAACGTCAAGCGACTTATTATACTAATTTAAAATTCAATGACATGTGGAAGCTTTCATCAGATTCACTGATTTAGATGTTCTCATTTTTGAATATTGAAGTGAAAAGTGTTATATAAAACGCCTAATATTTCTTGTTTGTACTAGTTAGTCAAAAGGCCTTCCTCAGATTTTTTTTAATGGTTTGAAGGTGATGGGTGGTCGGATTTTATCTTCTGGCCACTATACTGAACTACAAGGAATGTCTCAAAAAAAAAAACACCTTCGTCTAATTTAAAAAACGGAGCTTTGATCTTATTTATTAGTCTTTAAGATGAACGAATTAGCTTAAAATCTATCTTATATCGAAGCTTCTACAATCACTTATAATTCGAATTATTCGAAGATGGATCAAGAAATTTCGAAATTTTTTCGATCCTTGCTGGCTTTTTTTCTTTTGCTTTCCAACTTATTTAGCTATTGAAATATGAATTTATTTAATCGAAATTAGATGCCTTTTTTTAGATGCTTAATACAATTTCAAATAATGAAAAATATAAAGATCAGAAAGTAAAATATAAAGATATCTAAAAATATACAAATAATTTTTGAATTTTAAATTCATTGCAAATTTGGTCTACAAATTTAAACGCTGCCATGCCAATAGGTGGAACAAAGACTAAGTGAAGAATTCCAGCTATGAATTCATGATTCATTTCTGACAAAACGCAAGACAATTGGCAAGTTCTAGATTACTAGTAATTGTAATATTTATATTTTAATGGGATGACTGATGTTTAACATAGCCATATACGTTTAAATCATCTAAATTATAATTTTCTACAATGTAAAAACTACAAGAAAAAGTATTGTAATCGTCGAAAATTTTGTTCTATATATACGATGATGGTAGATATTAATTTTTAAAAATGTAGCATCTTTGAATTTACATTAAAAAATTAACCACCAATGCCCATATTACATCATGACTTAAAATGAGAGTGTTACAAAAGTTCTTTTTTTTTAAACAAGAAACATGTTTGGAAGAAAAATGGTGATGGAAGAAAAATTCAGACGCAATCAAATAAGAGTGCACTCATTTAGACAATCTAACCGATGATTACCGCTTACATCCATCATTTGCGCACTAACGTTTGCTATAATACACAAATTACGCTGATTTATTCGATAAACATAAGAATTTTTGTAAGCTCCCTCATGCTGTGTTATGACGTTGGTTTACTAAGGCAAGAAGAATGATAGTTTCGAAATTGGCTTTATGCATGTGAAATATCAAGCGAATACGAATTCGTCCCAATGAAGTTTACTCCATTTACTTCCACACAACAAACCCATCAACAAAACAAAGTCATCGACTTTATCAATAAACAAAGGTCCAAAACGCTCATTCAATGAATGAAACTACGGTGGGACCCGAGACGTCGCTATATCGCTGCGAAATTCCTCGGCCTTCTTTGAGTGAGATTCTTTGAATACCATGGAGGGAGAGGGGGAGGGGAGTACTTGTTCGTTTTGATAAGGTTACCAGATAGGTTGAGAGAAAAGATACGTTTTCTGAGAATTCAAATTATGTGTGAGCATTCATTCGCTTCCTGCTCATCATTTAAAAGGTTCCTCGTTTGTATATTAACCCCTTAACAATACGTTTTTGCATTGTGGTTTGAGAGGAGTATGCAATGGCTTTTATATTTGAAAGAGAAACTCGGGTCTTTCTATTAATTTCAGACACCGGAACTCAAAAATGATCAAAAGATTGAGATAGTTACACTATTTATTCCATTTGAATTATGAATGAAGATTTGAAATTATGTCAAATTATTTTTGAAAGTTTAATAGTAGCATAACGACTACTAAATTAAAAACACTGGTCTTGAAAGTTTGAAGGCAAAGCCATTCTTAAAAATATTTCAAATGCAGATGCATTATTTGTAAAACTTTGAGCCACTTTTTTTTAATATCGGGACACTTAAGATTAAGCACATTATGTAGGAAAACAAGTCAAAGTAATAGATTAAATATTTATTAAAAACATAATAAAATATAGTGCATTGATTAAAAATATACAATTGCGATGTGCAGAGTCGAGTTCAATAATAAAATATAGAAAGACGCCATGAAATTGAGAAAATTTTTAAAAAATTAAAATGAAATCTGCGATTGCAAATTTCAAGTTATCATGTGAGAACGTTATTTTTTTTAAGTGTCTCTATCCGTATATATAATTTTTTTGAAACTTTCATTTTCAGTTTTTCTAGTTGCAAACAAAGTTTTGGAGCTCGACCCATTTTGAAATGAAATAGCAGCTATGATGTCATAGTTCTACTTCAACCTTTTAAAAACGCATCTGCTGTCAAAGGAGCATACGTATTTGGTTTGGTTTGGTTTAGTTATATTAACGTCCCGTTTTGAAGCAACACTAGGGCTATTTTGAGACGGACCTCGTCATTTTGAACCGCGGTCAGATGACGAGGACGACACCTAAGCTGGCACCCCCTCTCCACACCACACCACACCAGCGGGAGGACGTTTGGTCAAGACGGATTTAACGTGCAACAGACCCCCTTACACGACGGTTCTTCGGTGAAATCGGGCCTCGAACCCTCCGGTTCCGAGGCCGAGACCTTACCACCAGGCCACAGCGGCCCAAGGAGCATACGTAATAAAGCAATACTGGTAAAAGTAGGTCAACCTTTTAAAAACGCATCTGCTTTCAAAAAGAATACGTAATAAAGCAATACTAGTAAAAGCAGGATAATCGTTTCAACACGCATCTGCTTTCAAATAAGCATGCATACGTAATAATGCAATACTGGTAAAAGCAAGTTAAAAATATATGCGATTAAAAGATAAAAATTGCCATGTATGCTTTATTTATTGCCTACGCGATTTCGAGCTTCAAAACACCCTAACCAAAACAATATCATGTTCTCGCATGATAATAAACAATTGGCGATTGTAACTAATATCGGCGCCCTTCGACTAAAGAAGCAATGAAGTTCAGGATATATATAATGTACACAATAACAGCTCCTTTTCCGAAGATGATGATCAATTTAAATATGAAGTTCTTACAAGAACCTGGTGTCGCGATTCTTTGCAACAGAAAAAGAAGAATTCCAAGGTACGCCATATGCAGATCAAAGAACATGCCGAAAAATATCGGTTGAGGGAGCAATTTGTTCTTCTTCCTGAAAAAAAAGGTTAAAAAAAATCATCGGATGATTTCGAAGAAGCAAATAGCTTATAAAACACTCACTAAGCAATTTTACATACAGTGAAAGACGTGTAGGATTTAAGAAAAAAGATGCGCAAAAAAAAAAGCTTTTCAAAACTTTATGAATGGTAATATGCTTTGGATTATATAATGAATCACAATTCTATATCATTATAGAAAAAAAAAAAAAAAACTTTGTTCAAATGGCTCCAAATTTGAACTGATTGGATTAATAGCTTAAATAAAACTAAAATTATGAATACTTTAGTAGACTTCACAGAAAATTTTATTCGATTTATTATTTTAAGAATATTTAAAAAATATTTTGCTTCCCGAAAATTCACCATAAGTTGGTACCACGAATACCGAATAAAGATTTATATTTAACTGTTAATGAAGTTTTGAATGTTAAACCGTATATAATAACTGAGCGTGTGAAGTTACATTTCTTCAAAAAGTGAGGAAATGAGATGAAATGATTCAAATATTGAACAAATAAACTCAAAAATATTTAAAAGCATTCTCTTGCAAGTATCGAAATGGAAATGAATTTCATCCTATGAAGTATGCTACGCACAATTTCAAAATCCTTAAAGTACTAAAAATGTAATAAAATTTTTTTATATTCATTGGGGCTTAGTTCTTATACTACAGATTCATATCTGCACCTTAAACTTTTACGGTTTCATTTCGCCGTAAAAAAATATTAAAAGCTTCGGCTTTTTCATTACATTTAATAAGTATAAAAAGTAAAAATTTTATTTAAAATAACTATTAAAATTCATCATTTAAATTTTGAATTTAATGATTATTTATATAATGATTTAATTTTTCAAACGTTAATTAAATTATATTAAATGATAATTTATATTAAAATAATGTATACTAAAATTTATCATTTAAATTAAGTATTAAGTCCCTTGATTGCAAAGAAAAATAATTTCATGAAATAAAACTTCTTTAGAGAAATCTTGAATTCTAAGAATTTTTATCTCTAAATCGATGATATATAAATAAATGAATGAAACAAAATATTGTTACCTCGTCAAAAATAAAATATCCACTCTTTACTAGTAATAAAAGCTTCTTCAATAGTTAATAGAAGGAAATTCATTTCTTAATATATCTTTAAATGACACTTTTTCTCATTTCATTTTATTTCCAATACAGCTGAAAACTTAACTTTCATGGAATATATTATCTCACTTATAAGCAAAAATCTCCTGTCTTCGTTTAATCAAATTTCGAAATTAAATATTATTTATCCGGCTGGTAAGCCATCTTTCGTCATCTCTTTAGCACTTCTTTTATTCCATTTAGTATCAAATATCAGACTAAAATATTGGACAGTTTCTAATATATTCATTAGAACAATACAGTTTCACACAAAATACAAACTAATTTTATGCAATTTAAATTTTTTTTAGCTAGATAAATTTTAAAGGAAATATTAATTATAAACATGTCGTTATTAGTTTTACTCATCCTTTACAAAATTATAAAAATACTCTTGGAAACAGACTCAGATTTGGAATCTTATTCAAGTTTGTCTTAATTTTTGCAGACTAACGGCAGGTTCTGAAGCTACAAAACTTCACTTCCGACAAACTTTTTTTTATGGAAGCGTGCAAAAAATTTTATGTAATTTAGAATTTTTAGCTCGATGAATTTTAAAGTAAACATTAATTGCAAATGTGATGTTATTAGATCCCCAAACCAGCCTCAATATTATTTTTTTTTAACTTTTGAAGACTGATTCTTATTTTTGAACCTTGATCAAATTATTTTTCATAAATTCACGGCCCATTCTGAAGATGCACAAGTGTTTTAATGACAATTTTTACAGAATGCTTTGTCAAATTTCGGAGTGTTCTCTCAAGTGTTCTTCAGATTATGTCACATTAGATAAATTCGGATTGACATTAGTGATGGTTTGGCAGGAATCTCGTAATTTTCAAACTTGATAAGATAATAAAATTACGTCTGTACTTTTCTCCTCACACTTCCACATCACAGTAGGAGGAATTCGCTCCACCTTCATCGATTTAGCATGCGACAAATCTCTTCAGAAGGAGCATCTTGGAATTCGGTCTCGAACTTCAGAGTCCAAAGTCAAGCTTCGCCATAAAATCACAACGGTAGAAGCCACAATGAAACAACGAAAGCACTCTTAAACGACACTTACGAAACGACACTGTGGGTATAAATAAACTTTATTCATAATAACACCATAGGCCTCAGCTCAACGATCCCATTGATTAACGAGACAAAGGATTCCTTGTTCCCAAAATTCCTGTGGCCGTTACGAGACCCAGTCCTTCACAACATCCTTAAGTTCGCCATCCGAACTGAAGCGCTTCCCTTTCAGATGTTTTTCCAGGGGACCAAATACATGAAAATCGCAGGGAAACATGTCCGGGCAGAAGGGAGAATGGTCGAGTTGCTCCCACTTGAAATTCGCCAGTTATGCGCGTGTGATCCTGAAGACGTGTGGACCCGCGTTTTCATGGAGCAGAACCACACCCTCCGTGAGTAGCCCCGGTATTTTGTTCTTGATCGCCCTGCGTAGTCTTCGGAGTGTCTCACAGTACACATCGGAGTTAATGGTTATTCTGTGCTTGTGTCATCATGTCTTCACATGCACTGCCACATCAATTGGACGGAGCTGTTTATAAGAGCCTCTGCTCTCTCCTGTGCATGCTCTCGTCTACGCCGGAAACTCCAATCGCATGCGTTCTCCCATGGCGGCATAGGCAAATATGCTAACGGTGACTTTGTTACGACGTTTCGTACCTCTTCATTTGAACACCCTCGTATTATAAATAGTTCTGTCTTTTATTTGTACACTTAATTCTCAAATATATAATTAATTCTATAATAAAATTTTCCAATAAAAATTTTTAAAAATTATATGTTCTTTCCTTTAATTCAAATTTATCCCATTGTTTTAAAAAAAAACGAATTTGGCTATTTATTTCTTATTCGCTTCCTGAGGCGATAGAGATTTGAATTTATAAATGGTTGTATAATTCTGGATAGCAATTTATAATCTTAATATTTTTGGAATTTAATTATTAGTTTCTCACAATTTGAACTAAATTTTAATTTAATAGTAATGATTCATAACAGTAACAAGTTTGAGGTAACAATAGATGTCAAAATTAAAATGTAGAAAATAATATTTCGAGTATTTAAAACATTTTAGCCATTGTCAAATTACTGCACCATTAAGCATATAATTGTGCCATATTTGATTATATTAAAATGGCACGCATCTTTCCTGGACGCCAACGCAGATGCTCAGCATATCCCTAATATCTAAGCATGTGAGGTAGCAAAGAAAATAAGTGACAGCTGACAAGATAAAATAATATTATGAATTAGGTTGATAAAACTTCCCCATTTGCTTATTTAGATTTTTAAATTGGATACAAACCAAAGGAACACATTGAAATAGATTTCAACTAGGGATATTATTAAGGATACTCCTGTAAATACACAAGTATAAAATTATACAGAAATTGCCAAGCATCTCTAGAGTTCTTACAAAATGCTTGCCTTCAATTCGAGTCTCAAGATACATAGATGAATTTTCCGCATGGCCATCTTGATATCTTTTCGAAAATTCTTGATAACGTCATTGCTGAATATAGCAAATGATTTCAAGGTTTTTAGATCAAAGAATAATTGTTTAAGATTAAGTAGATCACACACTTGCTGACTGACAATTGCTGATGAATGTTGATTAACCATACAATAGGAATTTTAATAGATAGAACACACCGTTGGAAATACACAAGCTTAGAATTACACAAAAATTGCCTGAAACTCTAGGATTTTTATGAAATAACTTGGTTGCAATATGAATCTCAAAGGTACATTGTCTTCTGGACAAATGTTTCTGAAAATACTTGATGCTGTCTTTGATGAACATAGCGAAAGATTTGTAGATCACTGAAAAAGGATATCAAATTAAATAGATCAATCACCTGCTTTGTCACAATTGCTGATGAATTGTATATCACAGAAATAGGGTAACAAATTAAATAGATCAATCACCTGCTGAGTGACAATTGCTGATAAATATTGATTAACCATTCGGAAGGGAATTTTAATAAAACTATCCGAAAAAAGCAATAAATATCTTTTGACTTAACTACTCTGACTTCATCACAATTTCACAGAAAACAAGATAGCCATTTATTGGAACCAAATAACCAAAAATATATTGAAATATATTTAGTCAATATTATTGTTCTTCGAATGTCTTAGTATTGATATGAAAGATACCGTAATCGCAGAAAGTGGTGCAATCGAAAAACACCGAAGTCGTATCTAAAATCAAGATCCAAAGTCTGTAAAATATATGTAAAAGATATAAACCAAAGGAAATAGTTTTACTTGGTATTATTATCACTTGACTTTAAAAATACCAAATTTTATTATAATCAATACATACGAATTAATTAATTAAAATTATATAATTATACAATGCTATAAATGATCAAATATATAACAGAAACGTCTATTTAAGTACAAAACATCAGGAGTCAGTGTATCTAAATCATTTCTCAGTTCCATTTAGAATGAAGTAAAAGAAAAGGAAATACCCATATGTTAGCACAGTGAGTATTCCGTTGAAAATCACACATTTTAATATAGCTTGTCTCCACATAATTTGACCTGGAGTCTTCCTTATTATTTCAAAGAAAATTATCAATAGCGACATAAATAATCCAAAGCAAAGGGAGCAAATCAACAAACCTTCAGCCATATTTTTCATCTTCAAATGGGGACAAAAAAATGTTAGAAAATTCAAATTTTTGTTTGGAAAATTTTCTTTTTTTCTAAAAGAATTATTCGGAATTATTTGTATTCAATCTGAAAAGATTAATTCTCCTCTAGATAGACGGTTAAAATGCATCAAAGTGGGCGTAAAGCAATTAGTGCATAAAAAAGTTCCGAGTTCATAATATTTTCTGATTAATAGTTTCATTTCATTTCAGTTCAATATGAAAGAGAAAATATAAGAATCAAATAATTTTGTTTAGTTTTAGTTACTTTTACATCCCGTTTTAAAGCAACACTGGAGCTATTTTGGGACGGACCTCGTCATTTTGAGTCCTGGTCAGATGACAAGAACGTCAACTGAGCTGGTACCTCCCTCTCCAAACTCTGAGAGGGCATTTGGTCTTAATGGATTTAGTGTGCACCAGACCCGCTTATACGATGGTTCTTTGGAGCAATCGGGTGTCGAGCCTAGAGTCAGTCACGAGATCTTACTACCAAGTCACCGCATCCCCCAAAAATTTTCATTTCAAGAAAATTTCCTCTTAGAATTTTCACAATTTTCCGTGAAATTTAATATGTTATGCCTTTGTACTAAAACATATTTAATTCAGCTATATTAATGACCCACTTTGAATGAAGCACAAGAGAACTATACGTGACGCTTCTCATCACGCAGACAACGAGCATATGAGCATCTTTCTCTAAATTGCTACGCCATGCTAATGGGAGGGTTTTTGAAAGTTTTAAATGAGGGATCCATAATGCACCAGGACAATATACTCATATAATGTTTAGAAATTTAGCTGTAGAATCTAGAACATTCTCCGATAAGACGAAACGTGTCACCTTCTTTCACACTTCCGTATTCATGTAACTTGCTGTTAACTCACTGACTTATATAAATGAGAATTGGTATTTGATCACGTGATTGAAAATGTAGTTTTGTACGAAATTTTGACTTAAAGCGGCAGGAAAAAAGTACCTAAAGTACTTATTCACTTTCCTCGTAATTCTGAATTAACTGCATGCCAACTATTTATTTCGCCAAAAAATTCGCCAAGTCAGAGAGTTAGTAAAATTTTCAGATTCCCCTCAAGGCCGATGTTTTATAACTGTTATTTGCTATTTCTATTGAATCAGTACTGAAGTCCGTTTATTTTAACACATTGTGTACGGCGTTCTGACCCTCAATACTCTCCCAGAGCCCGCACATTTTTGAACGCTCTAGAAGAATGCTTGGCAAGCAATAGGATTCATATATACACATTTTTAATTTGAATGTAGTATTATATTTACATAAAAATTTTTTAAATATTACTATATATTTTATACATATATTTATTAAGTAAGATTTTTTACATTTTAACTATTATTTATTTCACAAACTTGAATAATGCTTTATAGCTTGAAGTTCGGTAAGGCATAATTCCTTTTGCAATGATGATCGGCACGATTTGAAGCAGTATCTTGTTTTAAGACATTAAGGACCGCTCACGAGTTTTCTCGTGTTTCGCATCCCATCTGTTATGAAGCACTCGCGAGCTTTCCCATGTTGCGTATCCCGTCTGTTATTACTTCATAAAATGACAAAACATACAAGTGATGATGACAGAACATACAAGTTTACACAAAAACGCGCTAGCCAATCGCATGTGTCACATATTTCTTTGCGGTTCTTAATGTATTAAATATTTACCTCTGGTTGGTTATGCATCAATTTAGCCGAAGAAACATGAAAACGAGATATCTCGTGACTCACCCACAGCGTTCGGTTTGCTAAAACGAGATATCTCGTGACCCGTATGTAATGTGTTAATATATTACGTGGCACACACCTCTTGCGTGCATACTACTAATCTTAAAATAAAATTCTGAGCACGTGGTATTCAAGACCTTGCCCTAAATCCGTGATTTTTATACTGGGAGGAAGGAAATAAAACTTGTATTAGAAATGATACGAAAATATTTTAGGAAGAATATTCTTGCTGGTCTATACTTTCTTTCTCAAAATTAATAATAATGGCCTAATGATTTCCCTTTTTTTGTGTGTGTGTTAAATTGTCCCATTTAATCAGCAAGCATATTTGTAGAAATATGTGTATTTTCAGCGTCATTTTATTGATTAGAGAAATAAATAATTCTCTAATAAAACATTGAGACCTCTTACAGCCTCTCATTTGCAAAACCTTCACCTTGTCCTAGAATCTAAGAGAGTTTGAATTGAAAATAGTCCCCGATGGAGGTCGAAACTTTACATCACCAAATGACGGTCCAAAGATGTCGCACTTTTCTGGGCCTCAAAGTTATTTTCATTTAAATGCAATTTATGCTTTCATACAAATATAAATTATTTTATTCATTATACCATTTCACAACTGAAGAATGCAGGTTATATAAGATCACAGCTTGAACGTGGTAGTCGAAGACAAATTTCTTACACTTTCAACGCTACCGACGAGATATCTCGTCTTTCAGATACTTCCAATTACAGGTTTCTGTGGGCTAAAATTTGTCTCTTATGCCAGTTTGAAAAAAGTAAAGGTATTCTTCAGATATTTATTAGAAAGTTCAACCTATTTAAACTGGCATATGAGACAAATTTTAGCCCACAGAAATCTGTCATTGGAAGTATCTGAAAGACGAGATATCTCGTCGGTAGCGTTGAAAGTGTTAAGACCAAATGAAAAAAAGATGCAAATAGTGTTTACACAACTTCATTATTGCGTGACTTAAAAATATAACTATTTTATGTTATACTCTTTCCATTCAAAAATGTTTTGATATTTTTTTAATCCCATCGTATTCTATGAATCATCTGACTAGTGTATTCAACTACAGGTTTCTGTTTAAAAAAATTTAGAGAGCGTTTTAGATTTAGTTTACAGAGAACTCTAATGAGCTACCGCTACATTTCTTATTTCTTTATCCTCATTGTGGTGACATGTCACCAAGAGGTAATATCTATAAAAAAAAAGTTGTGATCTTATTCCTTTCTTTATGTATGTTATCAGTTCTTTTATATGCAAGTATTTAATTCAATTTTAATTTAATTTTAGTGAACTTGCTTATAATTAATTATTTTACTTTTGTCATACAAGCTATAATGTAAACCTTTAATTATTACCCATATTCTGGCACGATTTTTAGGATGCCATTGAATAAAAATGGCAAATTGGGTATTTTCAAGGCCTTAAAACCTTTCGAATGGGGAGGTCGTATTGTTGCTGACCAACAAAAAGGAAAGATTATGAATATAGGAAAATATCGATCAGGGGTTTGACTCTATTAGGCACTTTTGCGAATTATTTACTTAGGGTTAAGAAATTTTTATGAATATGTATTAAAATATAAATATTTTTAAAAATATTAAAATATATGCATTTTTTTAAATTTTAAAATATATGCATTTTTTTAAATTTTAAAATATTATAGGCGATTTAATTTTTATTCTTTTTCATTACTTTTCCCTTATTATTCAATATAAATTTATTTGGAACAAAACTGTACGATTTTATAATTCCAATTAAATGCTAATTGTTTAGAATTATTTTTATGCACACCTATTGAATTTTCATTGAAATTTTATATTTTTCTGAATTAAAATTGACTTTTAATCCTCAAAAAAAAAAGTTCGTAACATAAAATGAGAATTCTATTTCCTTTTAACGTTTAGCTGAAGTCTTTATTATCAATTCTATTGCATTTCTTCTAAAATGAAGATGCCTGGAATATTTCAAAGTTATTTTAATCTTATTATAATGTCAATATAAGTCATTAAAATGCACTTTTTCCTTTAGGCCCTTTAAATATTCCTTTTATTGAACAATATATTTTGTAACATTATTTGAGTATAAACATATATTTTGATGATAAAATAATAGAAAATAAAATTTCTTATTTTCTTCCATGTTCGCTTATTTCAAAGTCCACTGTTCCCTTGATAAATAAGCTTAAGTATCTGAAACGTCATTTACCTTCCGTCCGTGGATTTAAATAATAAACCGAATTTAATTTTTAACTTTTTACATTCGGATGATGCCTCTCACCATTCAAGACAGTGCAGCATTTTGGCTTTTTATTTATTTTTCAATTTTAATTGTTCAAAATACCTACAGAATGGTAAAAAGACGTAGATTAATTCTTAGGAAACTTAGGAAACTAAAACAATTATGTATATATTTAGTTTTGGAGCAATGAACAAGTCCTTGTACTAGGTAAATAATTATGCATCGAATTACTTCGGAGGCAAAAGGTAAATAGAAAAGTTAAGATTAGTCAGTATCTCGGGAAGTAAACACAAATTTCATGAAAACTAATTTACAAAAAGTGCAGTAAAAACGAAAATAAACTGAATAGCTGTTTATTACAGTATAATCCAGTCAAACGAAGCAAGACGTACGAGGCAATTCGGATAATGATATTCTTTTTCCAGTTAAATCACGATATCCATTATTTTTTTTATCTAATTATAATACGTCATATCGAAGCATCTTGAATACAAAACGAACTAAGAACTTTGAGGAATAATGTTCTTTATTAATTACATTTTCAGAATTGCAATTGAAAAAAAATAAAATTAATATTAACTTGTAGCATTCAAATTAATTCAAAACATTCATCGATTTTTTTAAATTTGTTTACTTGCATCCCTCCCAATGTTTACGAACATCAGATTTTTCCTTCTTTGTTTTAAGGTGTATGTACACACTTGAAACTTCGAAAATCGTTCAAAATATCGAATTTTTTTTTATTGCTTAATAATGTTCTCTGGTCTTTTAGCTTTCAAACGATACCAAGATGTTGTCAATATTCGAAATATTTCTCGAGTTATAATTATTTTTCTTGAGGTGCTTTCATTAAAAACTCTAGTTACGGTTTTTTTTAAACTCATTTTATGAAGAATGATATTTTTCTACTATGTTGCAAACAATCATAACTCAGCAAGAAATGAACCAAATACAATTATTTATATATCAAAATAATCTGTATGAAATAGCGGATGTTTTGTGCCTCAATCAAAGTTATATTTATAGAAATAAATTTTTAATAGCTATTTAAAAGTTAAAATTACAGAAAAAAATCTCGCTTTTCTATTCATCGTTGATGAAAAATTTAAAAAAAAAAACTATATACATATTTTTATAACTTGATTGAGGCAGACAACATGAAGACTAATATTAGGCATCATTTCCAACTAAAATTGTGTGTCTGTATAAATTAGAATTTAAGATATCACGTTTCAAAAAATATGCTAATTAGCTCATTAAATATCAATTAATAATTAGTGTAATATGGTTTTTACTCACCGAAATGAGTTTAAACATATATTAATGACCTACTGTGAGAAAACTGGATTTTAAAAGTTAAAATTTTTTTTAAAATCTTCAAGTGTGTACGTACACCTTAAAAAAAATTGTCGTCAGGCTTTGACTTACGTATTAAAAAAAAAATTAAATCAATCATTATTCTTGTGAAGTACGAAACATATCTGAGCAACATGCCATAATTGTGCTATCCAAATGTTCAAAATAATTTTAGAAAAGATTAATAAACCGAATTTAGATAACAGGGTTTTAATATATCCAAAAGAGCTTGAACCAGAGCTTTTGTTAAGAGATATTAAATCAAAGTTATGATTAAGGAACATTGATGTTATATCCGTTATGCATGGAAGTTCATAAAATGACTAAAAATAAAAACATTTTATTGTGCACAATACATTACAAAACATTGAGACTGAATAAAATTAAAACATAGCATCACATTCAGCTGAATAGAATTGCGTGTCAATACAAAAAACAATGAAGATTAAGAAATTCATTTACATTAATTGATTATCGATTACACTAGATGTAATCGATAATTATACGCATTGCTTCAATGAAAACTAGTCCGATTACATCTAACCTGTTAAGAATGATGAAGCTAGCGCACACGACGAGCATGAAGATAGCAACTATTGCATCGAGATTTAACATTTTCATTACAAATTTCTTCCACGAGTCTTGATCAGGGTCTCCTGAAAGACTTCTTTCCAACAAGTTATAGCAAAGATTCAGAAGCCAAAAATTTATTCCAAAGATCACTGTTAAAAGTAAAAGACTGAAATACATCTTTTCGGATTGCAATCTGAAAAAAAAAATATATTAGTCATTTGCATTCGTACACGAAATACTGAGGATGAAAAGATTTTCCATTTACATTTACAAGACGTTTCTTTACCAGTGCGACAAATTTGCAGAAAGTAAGTGGCAGTTAGTTCAGTTACGTTAACGTCCCGTTTTAAAGCAACATTATGGATACTTTGGGACGAACCTCATCATTTTGAACCTCGGTCAGATAACGAGGATGATATCCGAAATGACAATTCCCTCTCCAAACTTCTGTGACACCCTAGCTGGAGGGCATTTGGTCCCTACTAATTTAATACTTTCAATGTTGAGTCATTAGAATTTTTGAAATATAATATTTTAAAAAGCAACCAATGATTAATATGTTGCGTCGATATATTTTGTAATCAAAAATTTTTTTTTTAAATCTCTTCTTTCACAGGGGGTTGGTTTTCTCATTTGAGGACACCGCCCGTCTAGAGCAATCTTTGTGTAAGAAAATCTTTCGAAATAATTGCGCAAATTTCTTATAATAGCAGTAATTATGAATATTTTAGATTAATAAACATTTTTATTTATGTTTTGGGTAATTTGAAACATTTTAAGTATTAAAAATACATTTTATGACATATTTATTACGAAATTTCTGAATCTTATCTTGTATACAGGGTGTTGTCGAATTCGACAGACCCATTCAGAGAGGTGATAGTAGGAATCAAGAATCACCATACAACATAAGGTCCCGAAAGACGTTTAATAGGTGAAAATCGCTAAAATATAGAGCATCCGAGAATTGTTAGCTGTAAAAAATAAAAGATGTTTCAACTACGAATTTTTTTTTAAGTGAAAGCACATTCTTAATGGGTTTTTTTTTTCAGATAATGTACATGACGATTTGATGATCCAGGGGGGTCGAATTACTGAAAATGGGAAAAGTAGTTTAGAAACCATATTTGGAAAAATAATAAAACTTGAATAAAAATAAAATCTTGAAAATGTAAGGAATTTTATACTCTTTAATTTGATATAAGTATGTAGTATAAAAACAGTGGAATTTAGAAATTCAAGAAAAAATAAATTTAGCACCAGAAAACATCACTACCGATGTCTGCAGAAGGTGCTGTTCAATTCGAAATATAAATTCAGAGAGGTGATATTAGGCATTAAGAAGATAGAAAATTACAATAAAACATAAGATCGCAATTGAAGTTTATTCGGTGAAAATATCAAAAAACAGACATCGAAAAGACAATTAGCCCTATGGATGCTACGCTTAGGTAGGTGATGAAGAAGCCTTCTCGCATGCAAATTCTTTGAAGGAAATAAAAGCTGCGAGCAAGTATTCATTAGTGAACCTTGCAGAATCGATGGTCGATCATTCGCAAACAACGTGTCAGATTTCACGAGTGATGAAGATGTGTACTATGCATTTAACTGTTAAATGGATGACAATGGAAGCCTAGCACGAAGAATGCACCAAATGCAATAGCCAAGGAGGTGTTCCCAGTACCATACCACGTTTGCAAACATCGATAGAAGGCTGAGAGGGACAGGATCTTTAAACGAGGCGAAATGCAGGACAATAACGTAGTGTGCGCACACCTGGCACAGAAAACAGTTTTGCAGCGCTTTGCCAAAATCTCATCAACAAGCATACGATCGTTTGCAGCTGTACCGAGTATTTGATAAGAAACGGTAAGGTTATCCTTGCTGAAAACATGCATCCCTTCCACTTGCAGAAAGTCCAACTCCTATGCGATGATGCTGCGTGTGGAGTTCGCACGCTTTATGCTACACAGGAAGATGCATATTATTCTTTTAGAGTTGTATTCGCATATGAAGCCTACTTTACGAGAGAAGGGGTCTTCAACACGCACATGCGCATATTTGTCATTCGAAGATGCCCACATCACTATCTTGAACATACAACACAAGTTTAATAATATCTGGACAGGAATTTTCTGAGATCATCTATTGGGTCCGTACCTTCTGTCCGAAAGCCTCAGTGGTGCAAAGTACCTTGTTTTCTTGCAGCACGTCTCTCCGGATTTACTGCAGAGAATACCGACAATTGCACGCCAGAACTTTTGGTTAATGCATGATAGTACACCAGCACATTCGGGAAATCCATGTTGTTTGCGAATAAAGTTTAACGACCATCCATTCTGCAATGTTCACTAGTTAATACTTGTTCGTTACTTTTATAATCCTCGAACGCATAAAAAAAGTTACATACGATTAGGCTCCTTCATTACCTTGTACCTAATCCTCGCATTCACAGGGTCACTCTTTAAGTCAGGTTCACTGTCTTTTTGTTTCCGTTTTTTTCCCCCAATGAATAAACGTTACCTGTGACCCTATGTTTTATAATAATTTCCCCATCTTATTATGCCTACTATTTTTTTTGTCCATAAATTGAGGCTGCACAATCACGAATACCCCATGCACAACTCATTAACACGTTTTCGGCAAAAGCGTTGCTAGAATACACCACAACAGTCACACGTGAATTCTACGATTCTGCCTATTCATCCGTCTTTAGTAAATATTGAACACAAAAAGAACGAAAAAAATAAAGCAAATGGATTTGATATAGTATTTTGATAGTATAAAACAAACCGTTTATAGAATTCTTAAAGGAATAAAATCAGAAGGCGTATTCAGAGTTATGATGCAAAAATCAGTTGATATGATGAAAAAGTTGTTTCATTGCATTAGAAATATTCTGTATAATGAAACATAAAATTAGATTTTTCAAATACTTTAAATTGTTTAAAATTTATTTAATAAAAATTGCATTCGATACATTCATAATGAATTAATATAAAAATCGTCATTATAAAGATGCATGAAAAAACTGAATATTTAAAAGTATCAATACAAGTTTTAACTATATTCTCTCCCGATTTTAAAACTTTAAATTCTCAACTTAAAAGTAGCCAAACATTATAAAATAAATAGTCCTAACTGTTTCATTTGATTTTAAAATTTATAGAAAAATAATATTAGAGAAATGAAATAAAATTACATATAAAAGTTCCTTTAGAATTAAAAAATAACATCCTACGAAGCCATTCAACTAGGATACCTATACGCATGCTGAAGTTTTTTAAAAATAAAACCTTACCTTCTAAACTTACTTAAAATCGGAATGTTTGTACGCGTCTAATTTTCAATAAAATCTTTAAAAATTCTCAGAACTGAAATCCGACTCTTTAAATAAATATGCTTCAGCTCTCCTTCAGTTTTCATTTCAGTTTAATTCTGTGTTTGTTAAAGATTTTTTTCTCTTGATGTACGGCTAAAGTTTTGTCCAAATTAATATGTCTTTATTTTGGTACAGAGTCCAAAAAAGTAATAATCATCACATGGAATCTTGGAATTTCACAGACTAAAGACTAGATTTTCCTTATTGTAAAAAATTAAAAAAAATATGGGAATATGCCTTAACTTTGACCTTTCCCGAAGTTAATAGGTTCATTCAATTTTTTGTCTGCTTTTGGAATAAAATCTGAAATATTTCATCAAACTAAACTCTTTGATTTTCCGATTAATCCGATTTTTTTTCACCAATTTTTGACATAATAAGGAAGAAAGACGTTTTCATATAGAAAACTATCAGCGGCATCATAAAACATCAAAAGTTCGTCAAAATACCAGACTTTCAACCATGTTTCTCAGCCAATACATAGAAAAAATGTTATAATGCTATAAAGGTTCAAATCACTTCTAAATAATCTCTATTTCTAAACGAATTACGCTCAGAATTACTTTTATTTAATTACTATTCACTAGTTAATATTCTAACCCATAAGATCAGTTCCACTAGACCTAAGGTGCCTAAGTGATTAAGAAAATAACGTGTTTAAAGTATTAACTTTCTCCGTACTTGTAAATTAACCGCAGGTAAGCTATTTATCTAGACAAAAAATTCGCCACGCCAGAGAGTTAGTCAGTATAAACTTCAGACCCCCCCCCCATCTTAAAGGCAGATGTTAATAACTATTGTTTGCTATTTCTGTTGAATTAATACTCATATACTATTTATTTTAGTATATTAAATAGCAAAAACCTCTTGAATGCATAATAACAATCTCAAAATAAAATTCTGAGCACTCATGGTATTTACGATTTAACGCTAAATCCATAATTTTTATACCAGGTGGAAGTGAATAAAACTTGTACTATACAATATATGAAAATATTTTAGGAAGTATACTCTTGCTGGTCGATCTATACTTTCTTGCTTAAAATTAAATAATATTGGCACAATGATTTTTCATTTTTTTTTTCTTTGTTAAATTGTCCCCTTTAATCAGCAAGTATGTTTATGGAAATATACATAGTATCAGCGTCATTTTATTGATCAAAGCAATACATATTTCACTAATAAACTTTTAGACTTCTGACGCCTTCTCATTTCCAAAATCATCACCGTGTCCTAGGATCTAAGAGAATTTGATTTGAGCAAATAGTGTTCGATGGAGGTTAATACATTGCGTCACTAAAGGTAAAAAATTAGAAATAAATATTAAGTTAAATGTTAAAAAGAAAGGTCTGAAGACTTTTTCAAGGATCACTCCCAGGCAAGGATTTTTTTCTGTGCGGGGTTTGACATTCGTCCAAAATATTGACCCTCGGGATCCGAAAATCAAAAGAAATGGAGGTTTTGGAGATAAAAATGAGTATCATAAAATCCAAGACAACAAATTATACAATAATAATAAGCAAAATTGAATCAAACCAAACCACAAAAAGACCATTTTATCATACAACCGATAGTATTACAGCTTGAATTTGATAGCCGAAGGAAAATGTTTAAGATAAAATGAAAGTAAGGTGTTTTATGCTATTTTTTAAGATGTATTTTGTGTAAATAAAAAATATTTAGAATCCTTTAATACCATACTCTTTCCTTTCAAAAGTGTTTTGATATTCTTTTAATCCTATTGTATTCTATGAATCAACCGATTAGTGTATTCGTCTACATAATTCTGTTTTAAAATGTCAAAAATTATGGTTGCTTTAAAGGAATGCCGCAGCATTGCCTTACATTTCTTCATCCTCATTTGGTAATCTTTCACTAAGAGATAATAATTATAAAAAGAGTTGTAATTTTATTAATTTATTTATTTGTGTTATTATTTTTTATGCAAGTTTTTAGTTTATTTCACATGTCACCCGAGTCAATTTGCTTATAATTATTTTATTTTTGTCATACAAGCTGTAATGTAAACCTTTAATTATTGCCCATATTCTGGCGACGATTTGTAGGATGCCATTGAACTAAAACGGCCCCTTGGTGATTTTCGAAGTTCTTGGAACCTTTGTGTTACAGACCAACAAAAAGAAAAGATTCTCAATATAGGAAACTGTCGATCAACGGGTTCACTATATTAAACACTTTCGCGAATTATTTACTTCGGGTTAAAATATTCTTATGAATATGCATTAAAATACAAATGTCGGATTTATTAAAAATATTTTTAAGATTTTTTTTATTTTAAAAAAATTCTATTTTAAAACATTGTAGCTGATTTAATTTTTAATTTCATCTATTATTTTCCCCTTATCAACTAATATAAATTTATTTGGAACAAAACTGTACGATTTTATAATTTCAGTTAAAAGCTAAATATTTTGAAACCCTTTTTGCACATTTATTGAATTTTCATAAAAGACTTAACTATCTAAAGAAACTCGAAACATAAAACGCATACTTTTTTTTTAATGTTCAACAGAAATCTTTATTATCAATTCTATTCAATTTATTGAAGAATTAAAATACCTAAAACATTTCAATCTAATAATAATGTCATTTTGTGAAAAAACATTAAAATGCACGTTTTTTCTATGCCCTTTGAATATTTAATTTAACACATTTTTAAGATTATTTCAGTTGAATATAAACAAATTTTTTTGATGAAATAACAAAAAGGAAATTTCATGTTTTCCTCCATTTTTGCTTATTTCAAAATCCCCTTGTTTCCTGGATAAATAAGTTTAAGTATATGACATGTCGTTTACTTCCTTACTGTGGATTGACATATTAATGAACCGATTTTAATTTTTATTGGTAAAAGTGCCATTATGAGTGTAAAATCAGTATCTTGGAAGGTTAATACAAATTTTCAGGGAATTAATTTACTGATAGTGACGTAAAAAACGAAGTAAATTGAAGATCTATCTGTTACAGCACAATCCAGTTATGCGAAGCAAGATGAAGGTATTTGGAATAACAATTTTTTTTTATTTAAGCCACGAACATCTATTAATATTTTTTATCTAATTATAGTATGTCATTTTGAAAGAATTTTTTTTTCTCCCAACGTTTTCGCGCATAGCATTTTCCTCTTTGTTTCAAAAGGATGACGGAAGGCATTGACTGATGCATTTTTTTTTCTCAAACTCATAAGAAATCAAAGCTATTATTCTCGTGAAGTACGAAACATCTCAAAATAATACGTTTTAATTGTGCTATCCAAATGTTCAAAATTATTTTGGATAAGATTGTTAAGCCGAATTTAAATATTTAGGATTTTAATATATTCAAACAAATCTTGAAATAAGGCATTTGTTGACAGGTAATAAATCAATGTTATGATTAAGTAACATTGAGGTTATGTATTTTATGTAGTGAAGTTCATGAAATGACTAAATAAAAAAATAACTTTATTATGTACAATACATTACATAAAACTTTAAAACATAGCATTCAGCTGAATAGAATTGCGTCTAAATACAAAACAAAAACTAATTGAAAATTATGATTTAAGAATTAATTTTAGAATCTAGACTATAAATGCTTAAAGTATACGATCGTCTCCTTGTAAATTTACTTGGTTCTATCCAGCCACTTAAAAATGATGTAGTTAGCATACACGACGTACACGACGAGAATAGTTAATGAATTGATAGTTATCATTTTCATCACAAATTTCTTCCAGAAGTCTTGATCAGGATTTCCTGAAAGACTTCTTTCCAACGAGCTGTAGAAAATTCTCAGAAGAAAAAAATATACTCCAATGATCAGTGTTAAAAGTATCAAAATGAAATCCATCATTTTATTTTGCAATCTGAAAAAAAATATATATAAATTAGTCATTTGCATTGGTACTCGAAATACTGAGGCTGCAATGATTTTCGACATGCATCTACAAGACGTGTCTTTACTAGTGCGACAAACTTGCAGGAGGAATAGGTGGAAGTTGGTTCAGTTATGTTGGCATCATGTTTTACAGCAGCACTAGGCATATTTTGTGACGGACCTTATTATTCTGAACCATGGTCAGATGACAAAAACGACAACCGAGCTGGCAGCCCCCCCTCTCCAAACTTCCGTACCACCCCGGACGTTTGGCTCCGAATTATTTAACATGCACATTGCACAACGGTTCTTCAGAGGAATCGGGTCTCGAACCTGAAACCCTCCGTTCCTAAGCCGATACTTTATCATTAGGCCATTGTAGGAGCCGAGACCTTATCATTAGGCCATTTAACAGAGGAGTAGGTATCATTGCGCATTGCACTGCAGGTTGCGAGAAAGCTACTTCAAAAACTACGGTTAAAAGATGCCAAGGAAAAGAACAAAAACAGCAAAAGGCTAGTGTAATTAATTATTTTAACGTTAAGATTTAAATTGTTTAACAAATAACTACGTGTTAAATTAATACATTTTAATATGAAACACACAGGCTCCGCATCAATGGAATTCTTGCCATTCTGACATATTTCCACTTATTAGATTTAACTAAATTCGGACTCTAGTTCGGACTGCATTCTACGAGATGCAGGAAATTATGCTAATGCTAGCGTTCACGTCGTTCTCTGGATTCATAATACCTCTCTTTAACAATCAGACTCACAAAATGTTTTGTGAACACGTGTGACAATGAAACATAAATTGTAGCTTTTTGATATATTTTATATTGTTTAAGATGTATTTCATAAAAATTGCATTCGATATGTTCATAATGAATTACTATAAAAATCGTGATTATGAAGATACATGCAAATAGAATTTTTTTTAAGTATCAATACAAGTTTCAACTATATTCTCACTCACTTTTCAAACAAAATATTATTGAGAACTTTCCTCGAATAAAAAGTAGCCAAACATTAAAAAAAGACAAATAACCATTATTGTTTCATTTGATTTTAAAATTCATAGAAAAATTATATTAGATAAACTAAATAAAATTATCCTTAAAAGTTACTTTAGAATCAAAAAATAACATTCTACGTAGCAAATTCAACTGGGATACCTATAAGCCTGCTGAATGTTTTTTAAAAATAAAACCTTACCTTATTAACTTAGTTAAAATCGGTATATTTTTACGCGTCTAATTTTCAATAAAATCTTTAGAAGTTCTCACAACTGAATTTTGACTCTAAATAAATATGCTTCAGCTCTTCTTCACATTTTATTTCAGTTTAATTCTGTGTTTGTTCAAGATTTTTTTCAGTTGATGTACGGCTAAACCTTTGTACAAATTAATCTGTTTCGATTTTGGTACAGAGTCCAAAAAAGTAATAATCATCACATGGAATCTTGGAATTTCACGGACTAAAGACTAGATTTTCCTTATTGTGAAAAATAAAAAAAAATATGGGAATATGCCTTAACTTTGACCTTTCCCGAAGTTAATAGCTTCATTCAATTTTTAGTCTGCTTTTGGAATAAAATCTGAACAATTTCATCAAATAAAACTCTTTAATATAACTTTTTTAATCAATTTTTGACATAATAAGTTAGAATATGGTGGAAGAAAGAAAATATTTCATAAAGGAATCTTCCTTATTACTCAAAGAAAACTATCTCGCAGCATGAAGAAAAATCAAAAGTTCGGCGAAATAACAGACTTTCAGCCATATTTCTCAACTGACAGTACAGACAAAAAAAAAACATGCTACAAATTTGAAATCATTTTTAAATCATCTCTATTTTTAAAAGAATTATGCTCAGAATTACTTTTATTGAATTACTATTTACTAGTTGTGTTGTGACTTATGGCACTTTACATACCTTCTGACACTTATCTGTCATCGATTTAAGCAGAGTGAGCGTCTCTTGTTTATTCAGTTGCGCCAACTAGGGCCAAGAGTACAATTTAGCTACTTCATGCGTCACATTCGCTTGCACAACCCCTTTTTTTTACAGGGAGGGGGCACATTCACACACCTCACAAATAGAACACAGAAGAACAACCATGGCTGAACTGGGACTTGAACCGAGGACGTCAAGATCACGGGGAAGACGCGCTCCCCCTATGCCAGAACACCGGCTCTATTTATTAGTCAATATTCTAATCCATTAGATCAGTTATAGTAGACCTAAGGTTATTTAAGCTGCAAGAAAACAGATATCTAAGGTACTTTTTATCTTTCCTCTTACTTGTGAATTAACGACGTGCCAGCTATTTGTTTCGCCAAGCCAGAGAGTTAGTCAGTAAAATCTTTAGAACCCCCCTAAATGCCCCTATTGTTTGCTTTTTCTTTTGAATTAATACACAGGTACTGTTTATTTTAATATATTAAGTGGCACAGTCCTCTTGAATGCGTAATAACAATCTCAAAATAAAAATCTGAACACTAGTGGTATTTACGACCTTGTCCTAAATCCATAATTTTTATACCGGGAGGAAGTGAAGAAAACTTATATTATACAATATATGAAAATATTTTAGGGAGAATACTCCTGCTGGTTGATCTATACTTTTTTTCCCCTTAAAATAAAATATTAGTGGCACAATGATTTTTCATTTATTTTTCGGTGTTAAATTGCCTCCTTTAATCAGCAAGCATATTTATTAAAATGTATATATTTTCAGCGACATTTTGTTGATCATAGCAATACTTAATTCACTAATAAAACTTGGAGACTTCTTACGTCTTCTCACTTCAAAGACCTCCACCTTGTCCTAGGATCTAAGAAAATTTGAATTGAGCATAGTGACCGATCAAGGTCGAAACTTTGCATCACGAATGGGACGTGAAAAGATGTACTTTTTTGGACATCATTATTATTTTTATTTAAATGCAATTGATGCTTTTATATAAATATAAATTATTTTATTCATTTCAGCATTTCACAACAGAATAATGCGTGTTACAAAGGATCACGGTTTTAATGTGGTAATCGAAGAAAATTTTTTGATGCAAAATAAAAAGTAAGGTGCCAATAGAGTTTTTATGATATTTCATTAAGATGTTTATTTCATAAATTAAAAATACTTATAATCATTTAATATCATACTCAGGACCATCAAAAATATTTTCATATTATTTCAATCTCTTTATATTCTATAAATCATCTGACTCGGGTTTTTTTATCTACAGATTTCTGTTAAAAAATTTCAACATCTATGGTGAGTATAATGTGCTACCGCAGCATTGCTTTAGCGTTCTTTATCCTCATTGTGGTGACATGCCACTAAGAGGTAATTCATTAAAGTAAGACATTATTCTGAAATATTCACCCATTAATGACCCGAAAATCACAAGAAATTGTGGCTTTGGAGATAAAAATTAGTATCATAAAATCAAAGACAATAAATTATACAACCAAAATATCATTTCAAAAATTTAAAATCTAAGTAAGAGCACGGCAAAACTGAATCAAATCAAACCACAAAAAGAGCATTTTATCATAAAACCTATAGGATCACAGCTGGAATTTGATAGCGAAGGAAAATGTTTAAGATAAAATGCGATTATAGTTTTGTTCTATTCCTTTAAGACGTTTTCTGTGTAAATAAAAAATATTTAGAATCATTTAATGTCATACGCTTCTCCTTCAAAAATGTTTTGATGTTCTTTTAATCCCATTATATTCTATGAATCAACTATCTAATGTATAGATCTACAGAATTCTGTTTTAAAATATCAAAAATTATGGTAGCTTTAAAAGACTGGCGCAGCATTGCTTAAGCGATATTCATTCTCATTGTGATGACATGCTCCTAATGGGAAATAATTGTAAAAAGTGTTCCATTTTCATTCCTTTATTTACGTGTATTTGTGCCTTCTAAGTAACGTTTAATTGATATCACTTGACTGCCGAGTCAACTTGTTTGTAATTAATTTAGTTATTCCATTATTGTCATACAAGTTATAATATAAAGTTTAATTACAGCCCATATTCTGGCGATTACAATTAGAATTCGATTGAATAAAAAATGGCGCCTTGGTGATTTTCAAGCTTTTGGAAATTTTGGATTGGCAGGTGGTCGTGTTGCAGACCAAGAAAAAGGAAAGATTATGAATTTAGGAAAATATCGATCAACGGATGGCCTCTACTTGATATTTTTGTGAATTATTCACTTAGGGATAAGAAATTTTTAATAATGAATTATCTTTTAAATTTCAAAATATTTTATGCGATTTAATTTTTAATCTTTACATTATTTTTTCCTTATTATCCAATATAAATTTACTTGGAACAAAACTGCATGATTTTATAATTCCAATTAAACGCTAATTTTTTAGATTCATTTTTTGTGCAAACTTACTGAATTTTCATAAATCGTATGTTTTTCTGAACTAAAATTAGCTTTTAAACCTCAAAAAAAAATTGGAAAATAAAATGGGTAACCTGTTTTCTTTTAAGGTTAAACCAAAGTCTTTATAATCAATTCTGTTCAATTTCTCCTAAAATGAACATACCTGGAATATTTCGAAGATATTTTAATCTTATTATAATGTAATTATTAGGAGAAATTATATAATTCACAATTAAGGCTCTTTAAGGTAAAAGTTTACAATTGGTGCCCCTCGATTTTTTGACAATATTTTTGAAGCCAAGAACGGCGCGGTCGGTAACCCCACAGTAATATCAATGAAAACAAAACAATATGGAAACCAGAAGTAGTGCTTCATCTCTCAAATTTATTACCAGTAGAAGGGACAACCAAATCTACACTAGAACACTCTTTAAATATTCATTTTATTGAAAAATAAATTTTATAACATTATAGTTGAGTTTAAATATATTTTGATGATGAAATAATTTTAAAAAATCAGGTTTCCGTTCATGTTCGTTTATTTCAAAGTCTAATGTTCCCTTGATGAACAAGCTTAAGTATCTGAAGTGTCATTTCCCTTCCTTCTGTGGATTGAAAAATAACCAGATTTTAATTATTTGAAAGGTGTCAGTAAGAGGATAAATCTATATCACGGGAGGTTAATACAAATTTTAAGGGAACTAATTTGCAGAAAGTGACGTAAAAACGAAAGTAATTTGAAGAACTCTATTACAGCACAACTCAGCCAACAAAACAAGATAAAGGAAGCATTTAGGATAACGACTTTTTTAGATAAGCCACGAACATCTGTCTATTATTTTTTTTAATTATATTATGTCATTTTGAAGTGTTTTGAATACAAAACGAACTGAAAGCTTTGCGAAATACACTAATGTTCCTTATTAATTACATTTTGAGAATTGCAATTGAGAAGTATAAAATTAGTAATAGCTTATAACATACGAATAAATTCAAAATCATCGATTTTTTTTATTTATTTGTTTATTTCGAGCATCCTTCGCAAAGTTTTCTCGCATCGGAATTTCCTCTTACAAACACTTAAAACTTTAAAAACACTTATGAAATCAAAAAAACCACCATCGTGAAGTGTGAAACATGCCGGAATAACATATCTTAACTGTGCTATCCAAATGTTCAAAATAATTTTGGTTAAGATTGTTAAACCGAATTAAGATAACCAGGGTTTTTAATATATCCAAACAAAGTCTTGAAATAAGGCATTTGTTGACAGGTAATAAATCAAAGTTACGTTTTAGGAACATTGATGTTATGTATTTTATGCAGTGAAATTCATCAAATGACTAAAAATAAAAAAAATTTATTATGCATTACATAAAACTTAAAAACATAACATTCAGCTGAATGGAATTACGTCTAAATACAAAAATGTAATGGTAGATTATGATTTAAGATATTCTATTACTTTATAGGAAAATGCAATGGCTTAGTAAAAGATTGCCACATTGTAAAATTGGTTATATCCAACCAGTTAAGAAAGATGTAGTTCACGTACACGAGGGATATAACGTAACTTGAAAATGCACTGAAAATTATACTTTTCATTACAAATTTCTTCCAATAGTCTTCATCATGTTCTCCTGAAAGATCTCTTTCCAACAGGTTATAAAACATTTTCAGAAACCAAAAGCATACTATTCCTAAAAGTATCAAACGGAGATCCATCTTTTCAGTTTGCAATCTGAAAGAAATTAATAGTATACAATATATTAGTAATTTGCATTTTTATATTAGTAATTGCAATATATTAGTAATTGCATGATTTTCGCTTTACATTTACAAGACATTTCATTACCAGTGTGATAAACTTGCAGGAGGAGTAGGCAGTTAGCTCAGTTAACGTCTCGTTTTAAAGCAACACTATTGGGAGAGACCTCATAATATGGAACTGTGATTAAATGATGAGGACGATTTCCGAGCTGGCAGCTCCCTCTCCAAACTTCCGTACCACCTCAGGTAGAGGACGTTTGGGCCTGACTTATTTAACATGCACCTTACAAGACGGTTCTTTTGAGAAATTGGAACTCGAAATTGATACCCTGTGTTCCGAAAAGTAGACCTTACTACTAGGCCAACGTGGCCCCGAAGAACAGGTGGCACATAGACGAACCGGAATCGCATGGCACTATAGGGTGCGAGATAGCTACTGCACAAGCTACAGTTAAGAGAGGCAAAAAATAGGAACACAAACAGCAATATCTTAGTGTAACAAATTATTTTTAACATTAAGTTTTATATTGGTAAACAAATAAAGTACATGTCACAGAAATCAAATCTTAAATCTAAAATTCCTACAAAGGCTCCAAAGCAATGGAATTGTTATTCTGTCATATTTCCTCTTATTAGATTCAACTCGAGTGCTCGTATTAGAATTGCATCCTGCGAGATGCAGGACATTCTGCTCAATGTTTGGGGTTCTCATCATTGGCTCTGGATTCATGGTAGCTCTCTTTGATAACTATGTTTACGAAAAATTTTTTATGCACACTTACAGAGTACGTGTGATGAAGAGCACGACTGTGCGGAAATGTTCCAAGTACATTCATAAAGAAAAGCACCAATTAAAGTTGGCAGCTCTATACTCCAGGCACATGTGGATAAGTTAAGCATCCCATTACTTGCCGAGCATGCCTCTTTGAGAACTATTTTGCAAATGCTGAGTTCCAACGAGAACTCTCTCAAGTCGCCTTCTATCGCATGATAAAAATATTGTGGATCATACTGTTCTATGCGATTTCAATTTGTCTTTTTGCCCCCTGCACTTCCTGCAAGTTTGTCACACTGGTAATGGAAGAATTATAAGCAGAATACTCAGCACAATATTCTCCTGCTTTCATTGCGTGTGTCATTAGTCAGTCCATCACAATTATTCCAGACCATTTCAATGCAGTATTAATATCCCTCATTATTCCATTTTTTTTGTCCATCAATTTAGGCTACACAATCGCGCATAACCCACTCAAAACTCATTCACACTTCTTCGGTAATTCCGTGCTAGAATACACCACAACAGCCCCATATGAATTCTACGGTTTTGCGTACTCATCTGTTCTTAGTAAAAACCCAATACAAAAAGGGCGAAAAAAGGAAACAAATTGATATTAATAAGATTGGATACCTAACTCCATCCAACGTAATTTTTTTTCTAATGGCATAAACCAACTGTTAAAAGAAAAAAAGTTGCTAAAAGAGTATTCCGATGCAAAAATGTTAAGTGAACTGCTTGATTGCATTAGCAATCTTCGTCATATTGAAACAAATTAGATTTTTGAAATATTTTAAGTTGTTTAAATTTCGTGACAACTGCATTTGATATATTCATAATGGATTGACATAATAATCGGGATTATAAACAAACTGTACATGCAAACTGAATTTTTAAAGTATCAATACAAATTTTAACTATACTCTCTCTTAATTTTAAGACTTAAAACATGGTTGAGAAGTTCTTTTGATTTTAAAACAGTCAAACATTATAAAATAAATAGTCATGATTATTATATTTGGTTTTAAGGTTATAGAAAAATGATATTACATAAACTAAATAAAATTACCTTTAAGGTGTACGTACACACTTGAAGATTTTAACTTTAAAAATCCATTTTGTTTCACAGTAGGTTATTAATATATGTTTAAACTCATTTCAGTGAGAAAAAACCATATTAAACTAATTATTAATTAAATAATGTTTAATGAGCAAATTAGCATATTTTTTGAAACATATCTTAAATTCTAATTTGTACAGACACACAATTCTAGTTGGAAATTTTGCCTAATATTAGTCTTCATGTTGTCTGCCTCAAACAAGTTATAAAAATGTATAGTTTTTTTAAACAATTTTTTCATCAACAATGAATAGAAAAGGCGAGATTTTTTCTGTCATTTTAACTTTTAAACAGCTGTTAAAAATTTATTTTTATAAATATAACTTTGATTGAGGCACAAAACATCCGCTATTTCATACAGATTATTTTGATATATAAGTAACTGTATTTGGTTCATTTCTTGTTGAGTTATGATTGTTTGAATGAAGCAACATAGTGGGAAAATAAGATTCTTCATAAAATGAGTTTTAAAAACACCTTAACTAGAGATTTTAATGAAAGCACCTCAAGAAACGTTATAACTCGAGAAATATTTCGAATATTGACAACATCTTGGTATCATTTATCATCAAATCATGTTTAAGTACATTAACTGACAAAATGTTTTTTAGTAGCTCTTGTTCAGATTTTATATTTTATGACTGTACTAAAATGTGTTTAGATTAGTTATTTAAGATTTATTTGTATTTTTGGCCTATTAGGAAGTAATCAGTTCTGGAACTGTTTTCGTAATTTTTAATAATGAAGATGAGAATCAAGAGCATTCGCCCTGATAATTTCCAGGTTATGCTTTCAGAGGATTTATAATGTGCCAATTTTACATACACAAAGAAATTTTAATTTATTAAACTTTTAGGAATCATAAAGATCAGAATCAACAACACTTTCATTATCGAAAAAGTAGCTTATTAATCTTTGCTTACCTTTTTGATAGCTTATAATTTAGCCTGGCGTTACTTTACTTCGCTTCGGCACTGAACGAGTCGTTTATAAAAAATGAAAATCAAACTAAATTTTATTTTTAGCTTTATAACTCTCATTGCAAGAACTCTCAATAACTAGTTAATGTAAAAATAATAATCGCCTTTTTATAAGTGCTAAATTGAAATCTTTTCTGAAGTTAAAACATATGATTTAGTAAGAATAGTCTTGGAGAATACTTCGTGAATTCGCTTGAAAATATTATTTGAAAACTGATATCTAAATTATTGAATCTTTTAACCCTTTAACCGGTTTACTTGTACGTCATGTGTGCATCGCTGTATCTCAGTTTTACAATTTTTAAGCAACAATTCAATCATTCATAATGTTATAAAGATATACAAAAATTATATTTTAAAATATATAAATATCTCAAATATTCTATTTGGAGTCTCATTTGAATCAAAATGATAAATTTTAACTAAAATAAATGGTAGAGAAATTAAGCCAATTAAGGGGTTAAAGCTCACTTATCTCTAAGTTGCAAAAATTTTCTTGTTAAAGTAAAAATAAATTTTTATTAGAAATTCAACTCTAATAAATTAATATTTTAAATTTAATTTTATAAAACAAATATAAATTGCAGATAACCTCTCATTTCATAGTATTATTCATTGGTCAAATTAAATGTAGACGATTCTTGCGTACTCCAGATTCTTCACAATTAATTAAACGCTGATTGCTGTTCATTTAGAATGAATATCCCATCAAAAATATATTTCATTGGTGAAACTTTTTTTTAATGTCAACTTGAACTATTGATCTTTAACGATGTTTGAAATTATACCATAATTATTTAAAACTTATACCATGAATGGCTTTCAATATTCACCGCCAGCTAGTTTTTATAATATACGCGAGTTCATCACCATCATATTTGGCTAGACAGCCCAAGGTGAGCCAGTGCCTTCTTCTGAATTCTGTTCCACCACTTTCTTTCCTGGAGGCCAGGAAGTCTGCCTCCACTGACTCCATCCATCTCATTTTGAGACAACCCCTTTACCTACTTGTTAGATGTTTATATAAAAAAAATTTAATGGAATCATCATCCATTCTAAATATATGAGCCGCCCAGTCCATCCGATTTATTTTTATGAACTTTATAATATCTGGCTCTCTATAAATTTTATATAGCTCAAAGTTATATCTTCTTCTCCAAACATTATTGATTTCTGTCCCACCAAGAATGGCTCGCAGAACTTTTCTTTCGAAAATGGCTATTTTATATTCTCCAGCTTTGGTCTGGGTCAAGGTCTCTGAGCCATATGTAAGTATTGGTCTAATTAACGTTTTATACAGTAAAAATTTTGTGTTTCTTGATAGTAGTGAGGATTTAAAAAATCGTTTTTGTCCGTAAAAGGCTTTATTTGCATTCAGTAGACGACCTTGAATCGCCTTGACGATTACGATTGTAGTACCATTTATTACGAATGTAGTACCATAGCAAATTTCACTTTTAATAGGTTAGAAAAAATGCATCTAAAATGCCTATTCGATTTTCGAGTACGATTAACTGCATGCTAGAGATTGATAATCAAAAACATCACCAAAAATCGTACGTTAAATTCATTAAAAATGATAGATTCAAGTCAGAGGTCTGTGTTACGTAACGAATATTCATCAATGCAATACAAGGCACAAACAGTTTTGGTACTTTGGGTTTAACCCGTCTACCATTTTCGCCAAACCCAATATTATCGCCAAAAGGTAATTTTGTGCATTTTCACCAATCCTTTGGCGCATTTTCGCGAGTGGAGTTGACAGGTGGACGGGATAATTCCAGAGTACCACAATGGTAACCAAGGTTCACAATTTTACGCGAGGGAGGATAGCACCATTATTAGAGAGAGTATGCGAGGAAAATTTTGGGAGACCTCTGCTTCTGGTTTAGTTTAAAATTCAATATGTCGCATGAGTTAAATTCATTGGTAATTGCATGAGGATTACTTTTTATGGAAATAAATGGAAATAAAACAAACGTATTACTTAAAAGACTTACTTATTGCTTAGATTAAATATTGATTTTGAATAATCTTTACAGGCAGGAATAATATCTATGAATTGGTTCATGTGAAAAAAAAATTAAAAATCACACAAAATCATCTGTAGAAAACGAAATGTTCTTGGAGAACTTCTAAATTTGGTGGGCAGCAGAACAGTTCCGATAATAACAATTCAATGATAAGTTTCAATAATAGCGTCAATAAGAAAGGGTTTCTAAAAACTTATTTAAATGCTTAATTAAAAATGAATCAAGACTTAAAGCTTTTTCCCTTTAAAAAATCACAGCATATTATTGCACAAAATATATTATTGTTCAAGCCCCTATGGAAAATATATGTCAAATTTCTGATTCAATCAATGGTTGCAAGTGAAGGCATCAAGTAAACAAAACCGTTGGAACAATAAATAGTTATTTTTCACACTGTTAACAGGAACACATGTCCAACAAATTAAAAAGTCACTAACCTAACAAAACTAAACATCTGTAGACATCTGGGAATGCACTTGCATCATAATTCCCATACAGTTTGAGAAGTTTGGTGAGCAGTCATCCGGTAAGATGTACGGAAGATTGCAGATCTGTACATTGGATTCAACTGTTAAGTATCCCAGCCACTACTCATAGATAGAGGGATGTATGCATACAATCACCGGTGAAGATGATAATGAAACTGCCAGATCATGAGATTCATCCGGAATCTGGGTATTACCCAAGCTCCGTAACTGTTTTGCATTTAGCGCTAATACACTATATTTCATGTGTAATGACAGTATTACACATAAAATATAGTGTATACACACTATATTTTATGTGTAATCTTTTAATTTAAATTTTAATTGATTTCCTATTTTTTATCTTAATTTAGTCCTAGTTAATTTCATTCTATACTGTTCTCTAATTTCCAGATCCAATTCCTACTTTTTTATTTAATTATTTTTGACACACATTGAACAAAATGGCTGACTCCATCCTTCCCAGATCCTTGTCAGAAAAGAAGAAAAAAAAATCCTTAATACCAACACATCTTTTTTAAAAAGATATCTAAGATTCTTTTGCCGAAGTCGGCAAGTGACAAAGAAATCCCTATCAAACTCTCTTAGTAAAATCACTAAAGGGAAAAACTCCTAATACTTTTATCTTGTTTTGCAGTGTAAACAGACTAATCTCCTCTCTTTTATACAAATTATGTCTTCCGTGCTGAAATAAATCGAAATTAAACATTTTATATTTATATATATATATATTAGTTGAATTCAAGCGTCTGCACATGTAAATATACTGTAGAAGCGTTCATATACGCTTGATTTTCATAAAGAATTTGAGACGAAAGTTCCTCCACACCACTTTAAAATTCAAAAACTTACCTTTCAGTAATTCTACTTTTATTAAATTTTCTATTTTTTCAATATTTTAGTTACTTTTTCCATAGTCATCGCAATGTAATTAAATAATACTTTGTTGCTGATATAATTCAGAGAAAATTATTTAAAATAGCACAAAGACAAGCAAATTAATTTTAAAACATCGCATATTACGATGTTTTGGACTAATGGTTCGAATGTCTCCTATTTTTTACCTGGTTTGGTTTGGTTTAGTTATATTAACGTCCCATTTGAAGCAACACTAGGGCTATTTTGGGATGAACCTCGTCTTTTTGAACCGCTGTCAGATGACGAGGACGACACCCGAGCTGGCACCCCCCTCTCCCCACCACACCACACCAGCGGGAGGACGTTTGGTCATGACGGATGTAGCGTGCAACAGACCCCCTTACACGACAGTTCTTCTGTGGAATTGGGTCACGAACCTGAAACCCTCCGGTTCCGAAGCCGAGACCTTACCACCAGGCCACCGAGGCCCCATTTTTTCCCTGGAAATTTACAAATGTACATTTAATTACAACTTTTATTGTGAAGAACTTTCATTCACAGCAAACAATGTGCTGCCTTTGTTTTAGACTAATGTAAATATCAGCTTTCAAAAGTTTTTCAGTTTCTAAGCTGTTGATATGAATTTTTTATAACAATTTTAAAACAACCTCTGTCGTGATTTAATTTGAAGAATTCATGTCAAATTCATTTCATGTGCATTGATCAATGATTTACCACTCAGGAATATCCATCATAAATTTAAAAATAGTAAAAATAATACGCCTTGGAAAATAAGGTCAATCCTAAATATCTTCTATAACTTTTGCAATTATGTAGCTCAAATTTAAACAATGATAATATAACATTGTTTGAAGAAATTTATTAATCTTATATTATATTGCTTCACCCAAAAGTAAAACTTTTATAAAAAGAAATATCCGTCTAAAAAGAAAAGACGTCATTATCTCACGAAAACACTAAGTGAGTCATTGAAACACGGGCGAAATAGCCAGCGATCTCACTGCAGTCAGTCAGTAAGTATATTTGAACACTTTATTTCTTCCAATACAAAAGCAAAGATTTATTTGAGTCAAATAAAAATATTTATTATCGTCAATATAAACTCTTATAACATTTTTTTAAAAAAAATCCCCAATGTTTCTTGCTTTAAGTATACAAATTTGATCCAAATTTGTGAATTGAGGACAGATCCTTGCACGAGTCAGTTCTTAAAAGTTTCAAAAAGGACGGTACAATTTAATTAAAATGCCACCATTTTTATTATGGCTCTATGAGTCTCTGCAATAAATGTAGAAATAGGCTCCTCCTGATACAAAATAACACATTCCAAGAAATATAAAGAAAAAGCCCAGGAAGAAATGCATCACTGTGGTTAAGAATAGGGGATTATCCATCACACAACTGTAAAGAATCCTCAGTCCTTCGAATGAAAAGGCAAGTAAAGCAGCCATCATTAATTGCTCCGAATCCATGCCTCGTCAGGTTCTAGATATCAGGGGAACAATCAAGAATTACTGAATCATTAATTACAATACGGCACAAGATTAAAATAAATAAAAAATTTATCTACTATTGCAAATTTCAAGTTATGTGAGAAAAAAAATTTCTGTTACGTAGTATCCATCCGATTGAAACACATAAATTTATTGAATTAGATTACTTCAGATTAAAATGTGTATAGATATGAAATAAAAGCGGGTGTGAAAATTCTACAACTGAGTTAATGAGATAAAAACACGCAATTGAATATTTTGATGGAGGACTCCATAGCATTTAAAAATATTATTAAGATAGTGCATCAAATTGAAATAAAAATATTAATAAAATTAAGTGAAAACTATACAGATACGAAATTGATATAATTTAAAAGGAAATTTTTTTGAGTTTCAATATAGTATAAAGACTATTTGTTCAAAGATAATTGTTTGGAAGATTTGAATATCAATTTCCGTAGGGAAATCATAACGGTTACAACTAGACTTAAGATTACATGTTCAGTTCACCAAAGTGGAAATATTTTGTGCGATTTCTCACCAGATGTAATTCCTACAATTTTTTATTCCAACCTTTGAAAGCCTTTTGTTATAATTTCTGGTACCCATCCAGGGTAGCAATCTTTAGGCGAATTTTTGAAGATTTGCACACTTTTGACTTGCTAGCCATACAAGAGAATCGGATACATGGCGGATATCCGCGCCGAATTGTAACATTTTGTTGGCGATAAGTCGCCGACCTACTTTATCGTTTCTTATAACCCTAAAAGAGAAAAATTGATGCTCCGAAAGCGATAAATCGTCATTTTTCTGTCCGTGCATTTTGATGCTTCAAAAATCCCAAACTAAAGCAACAACATTATTTTCACGTGATAAAAATAAGGGTTTAATATAATGAATTCTCTCATATTTTACTGTTAGACATCTATATCATAATATTAAATTTAAGATCTATCCCTTTACCATGGCAGCAAAATCAAATTTAGTTAAGAGTCTAATTAAATAAGCCTTCGGAAACACGTCAATAATAATAGATTTAGAGTAGATACAATTGAATTTGTTAACATGTTAAGTACCAACGCAATGTCAACATTATTTTTTCAGTCTAAACTGCCATACTATCATCTTTGATAAACTGACAACAAAAGATCTAGTATGGAAAGTTGGATTGAATCTGCCTGCTTTTAGGTGCATTACTTTTGTTATCTTCATATTAAAATTTATTAAAAGAACATAAATTTTAAATGCATATCGTCAGTCCATAATGATTAATGCAACCTGATCGAAATTACATTGACAATCCACAATGACTGATGTGGCCTGAATGAAAAGTATGAAAATAGTCACCAGTGACTAACAAGATTCGAACACCAGTGATTAATACGTTTTCACATGGGCTTTCTTGTATATTTCTTCATTGTAAAGAGCTTAGAATCATCTATAATGAACAGAAATGAATGTGCATTTCTGTTATCTTTTCACTGGCACATCCAATCGGACCTAAACTTTGATAATATCTATAATTTAATATACAGGCGCCTCAATCTCAGGAGACACCCGAGCACAAGTCGAATCTGATTGGTTTGTCAGATCAGTGAATTGAAAACCGCCAAATTCGCTTCCCGCCAATTTACAGTAACCAATTTTTATCTGCGAAGCGGTAAGCATTGTTCCGTATTCCAAGGATAAGCAATGAACATGGAATTCAAATGTGCGTTATGCGGCGCTGAATTTTATAAAAAAAACGTAGTTATTTTAAACGCATTTTATAAAAAAACAGTTCATAATATTTTCTTTTCAAATATAGAAATAAGAGCGCACTTAGAAACATGTTGCAGACCCTGATTTCTTCTATATCAGCTTTATTATAAAACAGATGCGAGTGTAAAATTTTAATCAACTGGATAACAAACCAAAATACTACAGTACTGATATCTATTCCCAAATTAATTTCGCCAAAGTACGCATCTAATTGCCAAAAGGAAAGATAAATTGCCAACAGAAGATTTCCCATGGCGTATAGTTTGAAGTCATGTGATCGAACGAACCAATCAGGTTTGACTTGTGCTCGGGTGTCTCCTGAGAATGAAGCGCCTGTATTTAATATCAAATTGACATCTTAATTCCTGTTTACTTAGCTTGTTTGTTTGTTTTTAAGTAATCACGTTCACATCCACAAGAATAGACTGTGGATGTATAATGAGTGAATTTTGGGACAGCCAGAACATTTTTATTTTCTCGTATACAAAGAAATGCGACTGTCAAAAAATTCCGTTTGTGACGAATTTTTACATTTCAGACCCCCCCTTAATCTGATTAACATAATTTTGAATCATGCCTGCTTGTTTGTGAACACATGACAGAAACTGATTGATTATTGTGATTGAGCTGAAAGGATGAAATTTAGTGCATGGTCTTTACTCTAAATTTGCAAAATTCTATCAAATTTTGATCAAATTCCATCAGAGAAATTTGTCTGTGTGGCTGCCCAAATCCAAAAGAAGAGATGAATACATAGCATAAAAAGCTCTGTAGATAAAATCTTTTTAGGCAGGTTTAGCATTAAAAATGGAGCTCAGTACAAATTTTGAAACCAAATCCGTCAAGTTGCAGACTGTCTGTATTTGAATTCATATAAACTCGGTAGTTCAAAAGATTTGTTAAATGAAATTTGGTTCACAATTTTATCATATAAAGTGTAGATTCTTATCAAATTTTGAACTAAGTCTGTCAAATGAGTGGCTATCTGCCGGTCTGTACTTTCTCATGGGTGGGGATAGCCTGGTTGGTAGGGCGTTGGATTCGCATCCCTTGGGTTGCGAGTTCGAACGCCACCGGCCGAAGACTCTCCGTGTGTGTGGTGGCTGGAGCTCTTCTAAATCTGTCGTGGTCACAAAGTCCTCCATGTCCAGAGTAATACCACTAGGGGTACTGGATCAGGGGTGATCGTTCTTTGATTCAGGTCTAAATGACGATCTTTGGATGAGTGAATGAAAAATGCATGAATCAAGTCCACCCCGTAAAAAGGGTTGTGACGCGTGTGTAGCTAAGTCGTACTCTTGGCCCTATATGGCGCTACTGAAAAAACAAACGACGCACCCTTGGCTTAAATACACGGACTTCTAAAGTCAGTGGTCTTGTCTATGACAAGTGCCATTAGAAACAACAACATACTTTCTCATGCATGTAAACGCGACAACTCAAACATGCAATGATTTGAACTAGTGCATGCGCTACCGAAAGAATTATCCGTTATGAAAATAGGCATTCCTTTGAATCTGAAAATGGTTATTCAAAGATTTACACATGAGCGTGTCAAAACCGTCCATTATAACTCACAGCGATGCATATATAAAGTATCCGATACTTTGAAACCGGAAAAATATCTAAATGATTTAATTTTGGACCTAACACTGTATTCCTGTAAACTGTGCTCCACCAAACATTCTCGGTCGACGGGTCGCGAATTTCATTTTCACTTCAGTGATGTGTTGTATATGCTTGCCGATATGTACAACACATCTTTTCCTATTTTGTGACAAAAGCATTTCGACGTCAGTGGCATGTCTTTTCAACATAATGTGTTAAATAAATGAAATGCGGAATATGATTTTGTGACTGCAGTTTTGTATCAGAGTTTTGTTTCAATCTGTTGTCGACCAAATTACACATGATGTGTTTTTATTATTTTGGCGTGTACTAATCATATGTCAAAAACTAATTACCAAAGATTATAGGCTAGATTCATACCAAAGATTTATCGTTCATAGCTATCTCACCAGTGGGAAGCAGCCAATATATAACTATTTGTTTTCTTTATTATATAAGAAATGAAAACACGTATGAAAAAAAAATTTGAACATTTACAGCATTTATGGTTTTTTCCGTTGTCTTCAATTTTATGCAGGAAGGATTATACCCTTTTTTAGAAGGTTTTGAGAGGATTGATCAAGCTTGTTAGCATTGGTAAACAATATACAAATGTGCAATTTTGGTGTTAAAACTATGCGCCAAATTTTATCCATTTAACATATTGTCTTTTTGCGCTATTTTGCTTACATGCAGTTAAATAGACAAGCATCCGAATTTTAAACTTTTGACTCATTGAATTTCGTGATTTTCTGTTTGCAAACTGACAATTCCAAAAAAAAATTTCCAGTATCAAAATGATTCGAAACGTGAAGATTTTTCGAAACAAAATACTTTGATGGTCACATTTTTTTTTTTTTTTTGTATACGAAAGAGTATTAATAAGAGAAATGAGAAACTCGTGAAAATGTTAAATGAGAAACCATTTTCTCTGCTAGCTGAGAATAAGACGAATTAGAATGTAAAATTGGTCAAATTATAATATCGTAAAAATGTAAAACTATTATTTTGCATGTTTGTTGAAAGAATGTTCACTAACAACTGCTTGATATACAAATCAATGTAACATTCTGAATTAGATAACACATCCTATTTTGGGATATTTATTATTCCAATCCATAGAAAAGTATAAAATATTCTAATATAATTATGAATCCATGTGATCTTTATCTTTTAAATTGATTGATTATTAACTCCTCGAATACAAATCAATGCAACATTTTGAATTAAATTGATTGATTATTAACTCCTCGAGTACAAATCAATGCAACATTTTGAATTAAATGACACATCCTATTTTCGGATATTATTCGAATCCACACAAAAGTGTAAAAAGATCGAACATAATTATGAATCCTCAAGTGATTTTTATATTTCGAATTGATTGGTTATTAATTCCTTGACATACAAATCAATGCCACATTCTGAATTAGATGACACATCCTATTTTGGGATATTTATTATTTGAATCCACATAAAAGTTTAAAATATTCTAATATAATTATAAATCCATGTGATGTTTATCTTTTAAATTGATTGATTATTAACTCCTCGAATACAAATCAATGCAACATTTTGAATTAAATTGATTGATTATTAACTCCTCGAATACAAATCAATGCAACATTTTGAATTAAATTGATTGATTATTAACTCCTCGAATACAAATCAATGCAACATTTTGAATTAAATGACACATCCTATTTTGGGATATCATTCGAATCCACACAAAAGTGTAAAAAGATCGAACATAATTATGAATCCTCAAGTGATTTTTATATTTCGAATTGATTGGTTATTAATTCCTTGACATACAAATCAATGCCACATTCTGAATTAGATGGCACATCCTATTTTGGGATATTTATTATTCCAATTCACGCAAAAGTATAAAAAGATCTAGGATAATTAAGAAGTGATTTTTATGTTTCAAATTAATCGATTACTTTTTTTACCTTTTTAATTAATTTTATATTTAAATGTCCAAATTCTGTAAATAATCGAACGTGTCAAATATTATGAAAATCACGTGGTTAATTAATAAACAAGCAGATAACTCCTCCACTGTAATCAGAGTTAAGTAATATATAGAATTTAATAATATCAAACACATATCATCATAAAAGACATAACAATAACCCACTTCGTTAGACCTAGAAAACATGACACAATTCACTTAACAAGTATAATAGAAATCATTTAAAACAACTTACTTTCTTAAATTTCTGGTAAAATCACTTTAATCGGACCAACTTCGTATTTCTCAATCGTGAAATTGCTATTGCGCTGTTATCTGTATAACGTAAGTTTATCTAACACAAATAAAATTCCGTTTTAACAGAAATGGTTTTATTTGCAAGTCTTCTTTATCAAAGTTAACATTATCAATTACTAATACAATTTCTGACTGCAACTGCGACATGTTTCTTTAAAAGATAGTTTGCTCTATAATTTGTAATATACTCTGTGTAAGATCGTCAATATGTGCTACTTAAATGGGTATACAAAAGATACTTCAGTAAGTTTCGTTTTTGAACCTGGTTTGAGCTGGGTAGCCTGCATTTCGCTTTATAAAGTTATTCCTTGCACAACATTGCTCTTTATATTTCTCTGGGGTAATATAGAGGGTGGTTATAATTAAACTTCCCCTATAAACAGCATCCTACAACGCAAATGGGTGAATTGCTACGAAATTGGGTATATATATTAAACAGGAGATGCGCTCACGGAATTTCGAAAAAAAAAATAGCTCCGAAATGTCTACTAGAGAGCATCTTTACCAGAAAAACATTAAATTTAACACAATAAATGACCAAAAAGAATACAGAAACAATATTAACAATCAAGAACAAAAATTATGAGTAATAAAATGTGAAACCGGAAAAACCTGTCAGTTCTAGGAAAAGAAATTTCGAGATTTGCATGCTTGGGAGAAAGAGGAAGCTTTATGCAAAACAGGTGAAGTTAAGAAACGTTTGCAGACGTTATCATGTTTTATCTCCATGCGATTTCTGGTTATTGGGACATTTAAAAAGTCCGGTGTATCGTGCAGGTGTTAAGACGTTAAATGACTTAAAATATTCCATAATGCTTCAAGTGCAAAACATCACAACTGATTAGTTACGATCTGCTGTTGAACACACTGTCCATTGACTTGAAATTTTGCAGGAGAATGAGGGTGGTCACATGAAGAAACTTCCCCTACATCGTCCTAGACACGATTAACAACTGCTCCAGTTGTGCAATTTCGTTCTAGTCAGTTCTTGTTTCTGCAAATTGAACTGTGTGTGTGTTTTCTCCTCAAACAGCGTACTGTTATTTTTTCCTTACCTTTACTTAATGTGGTTCGATGACAAGATGATCAGAAACCAGTGAATAAGTGTTAATATTGTTTCTGTATTTCGTTTTGGATACATTGAATGTTTTTCTGGAAAAGGCGCCCTCTTGTGTAAATTTTGGAACTAATTTTTTTCCCCCAAAATTCCGTGAGCGCATCTCGTGTATAGCCTATACACCAAATTCCGTTGCAATCTGTTCATCCGTTTGCAAGTAGGAAGCTGTTTATAGGGGAAGTTTAATTATAACCACGATATATATATACTTACCACCAGCAAAAATTTTTTTATCAGGCCTCAAAAAAATATTTTAAAATAATAAATTTGACAATCGGTGCTTAATAATCGATTGAGTTACCTTAATAGTCAGAAATACATTGCTTGTAATTAAAGACCATTTAAATTCAAAAGTGGTAAGTATGCCTAGCACTGCCTCTTCACGGTGCAAGGGTTTTCATAAAGACAGTAAGTTCCAGCGTTCGCCATTAATTTTAAATCCTGGAAAAGCTTTCAGAAATAAAACACCACCGTTTAGTGTTCCTTATGCAGAAGACATTCTTATTTTTTATTATCGGTAACTGTTATTAATATTTTAATTCAACATTCATTTTTAAAAATAAACAAACGTTTCAGGCAGTTGGAGTTTCTTAACATTCGGAATTTTCCTGTAAATGATTTTATGCATATTTTTTACTTCATTTTATGATGAGTTGATTATTTGAATACTGTAGTTTATGACATTTTAGTTTATTTCTTAACGCAAAACAGGGTTAAGATGCTATTAATAAAATTACATCAGATAGGAAGAGTTTTATTTTTATGTAACGTAATGATCCGCCTAATCGTCCTATCAAATGCAAAATGAACTTCAAACTTCAATGTAAGATATTATTGAATTTGAATTCAGAGAAATTCCATGATTTCTAACTAAAATTGAATAAATTTGCTTTAAGTTATCTAAAATGAAGTCGTAAATATATTTATCAATAAACATTAAGTGATATTTTAACCCTTAACGATCAATGGTAAGTATATTTAACACACCTGATTTCATAAATGGTAATTCCGAGAACTTCTGATGTTTTAGTATTTGTCCATACGCCGAAGTTAGGTTCCATAATTGTATGCCCCTAATTAGATATTTTAAAATGCTGTGTATCCATGTCTATGGCAGATCTTGCTATGAAGTTTCAATTCCACAATGTTTTTCTATGACAGAAACCCCAAGTCATTACGCTAAATTACATAAATTACAGGGTGTCCCACAAGGTACGCAGCGCATAATTTCTACAGATTCAGATAGAATACGTCAAGACGAGTATTTTGATGTATAACATATGGGGTTCCCGATTATAGCGCCATACTCTAATTGAGGTGTGAATCTTGTGTTATGAAAAACTTCAAGAAATGAGAAAAAAAACCAAGTGAAAAATCAATGTTTATTGAGAACGTTCGATGCAACAGATTTTCGAAATGTCGGCCGTTCGATCAAATGACATGGTGAAATCTGGAATAGTTTTCTGCAAAATATATGTTCCAATTTCCTTGACCTGGGTTTCAATTGCTACTCTCTGTGTCTTTCAGACGTCAGCATAAAAAAAATCACACGTTTGAAGATCCGGAGAGTAAGGTGGTCTCTCTATACCATAGCCCGTTTTCATATTGGAATCCAATCCGATCAGTTTATCGTGAAATTGTTCCACTAAAAGATCGAAGTTTCACTGAATGCGGTGAGGTCTAGCACCATCTTGCATCGCTTATCTTGCCTATGCTATCCAAGAATGGGATGACATAGGGGACATGGATGACACGTCAAAATAATCTTCACCAGGGACTTTTTCGATAAAAAAAAAATTGACCCTATAATGCCTTCGGCTGATAACGCTCTTCAAACTGTGAGCCTAAATAGGTGCAGTAGCTGAACAATTGCATGATTAGGATTTTCTGTAGCCAGAATCTTCAGTTATGTTTGTTAACATATCCTTGGAGGTGGAAGTGCAAAATCAAACTTCCTTAAATAATCCAAATCGGTTTAGTTTAGTTATATTAACTTCCCGTTGTAAAGCAACACTAGGGCTACTTTGGGACGGACCTCGTCATTTTGAACCGCGGTCAGATGACGAGGAGGACACCTGAGCTGGCACCCCCCTGGCATGACAGATTTAACGTGCAACAGACCCCCTTACACGACGGTTCTTCGGTGGAATCTGGTCTCGAACCTGAAATCCTACGGCTCACAAGCCGAGACCTTACCACCAGGCCACCGTGGCCTAATCCAAATGGGTTAATGGTTAATGGATTTCAATTTTGTAAGAGAACAGAGCCGCATCCATTCTCATTATCCGATGCACCATACTTTTGAACATGTCGAGTATTCGTGCCACCTTCGCTCACTTCTTTCACTTTCGGAACATTAGCTTCCGTTCTTGGAAGCATCCCTTTTCTCCCCATCGCTAGCACATTATCCAACACAGTACCGGTCTCCTTAGATCTTGATTTTGATCGCCCTGCCGTTTATATTGTAGTGATTGCCGATTTTTTTTTCTTACAACTGCTGGTGATTGCAATTCATTATAAATCAGCCCCATATAATAATCATAAGTCATGCTCAATCGAATATTTGCTCATTTCAGAATCACAACGATTACGTACAGTTCACAGTAATTTCTTAGCAAATAATGCGTTACTCATTTTCATCAAACCTGTTTTCTAGTCTTATATGCCGCGGCAAGAATTTGCATATTCACTTGCAGACGTGCTTTTCTTTTCATTGGTTCCTACAAATTTGAATAGTCACCTAGGGAAGCTTCTAAGTTGTGCAATCGTCATATTGCATCGTAATTTGGATATAAACTATCTTATTCGTAAATAACGTTCTTCGTGTAATTAGACTATGACGCTATATTCGGCGACCCCACAAGTTATATATCAAAATAATCGACTTGACGTGCTTTATCTGAATCTGTAAACATTAGACGCTGCATATATTAAGGGAAACCCTGTATTTTGGCCATGCATGGTTATATGATACCCATCCCATTATGCTCGCAGGATGCCAAGCGTCAAAAGATGGTCGTTAACTGTAGTCTTACAAAGTACAACTTCAGTTGAATGGAAACATGATTCAGTTCCTATTTGCATTCACAACATGCACATGTGGGCAAAACAGTTTGTTTGAAATCGGTGTTATGTGAAATGTCGGCGAAAGTTTTCATAGATTAGGTGCACTGAATAATATTGAATTTGTCGATTTAACTTGCCTTATATACATTTTATGAAATGGGGATTTCTTTTCTTTCTATATGACTTAGCGCCATCACATTACAACAAAGGCATACAAGTATACTGTTTGTTTCAGAATCCCAAGACTAGCACTTTTCGATAATTCTACTTTGCTAAGAAGTGCTGCGCAGAAAGATGAATGATTATTACGCATCTTACTTTTGAGAATAATCTGAATTCATCCTATTGCTAAATGTAAACAACCTCCTTTCATCTTTCCTCCCCCTCCCCATCTGGATGACATAAAGGTACCCTGACGCATGCGCAAAAGTGAGGAGGGCTTTCGAATACCAGAATGAACGGTATACTGGATAACATTACAATAATTCTGGCCGGGAAGAGAGGATACAAATGATACTTCTTTCACGGGAATTAACCTTTTAATCGAGTGTGACGAAATATATCAATGCAAAATGAAATTAATTACTTGGTTAATAATTTAACATCTGCAGATTTCTCTCCATTGGGGAACTAAGAAAATGCCATTTGTACAGGAAAATTCTTCACTAGTGTTTTTTTAGAGAAGGAAGTAAAAACTTATATTTCATAATCTTAATGGTAGCGTAAGTGAATTCCTGGACTACGTAATTCAAATCAAATTCCGCGGTGGCTTGATGGTAAGGTCTCGGCTTCGAAACCGGAGGGCTTCAAGTTCGAGACCCTATTCCACCTAAGAACCGCCTTGTAAGCGGGTCTGGTGCACTTTAAATCCACCGGGATCAAGCGTCCTCCCGGTGGTGTGGTGTAGAAGTTTGGAGATGGGGTGCCAATTCAGGTGTCGTCCTAGTCTCCTGACCATGGTTCAAAATTACGAGGTCTGTCCCAAAATAGCCCTTGTGCGGCTTTAAAACGGGACGTTAATATAACTAACAAATCTAATTTCGCGGATCCTGTAGGTGAAGAAATCTTTACTTTCTTTCCAAAATTTTTTAATCTGATAATATCGTAATAACCTTAGTATAGATATATTTATTCAAATACATTCATACAATTTTTGAAGAACATTCAGTGATTGTTTAAAATTTAAGAAATAGACAAAAAACATTATAAAAAAACATCTTTATTTAAAAATAATGATAAAACAATTGTAAACTTTTTAAAAAGTAACTATATCAGACACTCTTGTATAATTTGTCACATGATAAAAAAATTGCATACAAGCAATTATTCTCGTCTTTCAATTATAATCAATTTCATTTATAAAAGTCCTAACCATAAAAATAACTAATTTTCTTAAACCATTAAGGGCGTTTTTCAAAACATAACAGATTATCATTACGAACGCCACTAACAAATAAAAAGAGTATACATTTCTGCAAATGCGAAGAATGTCGTCTATATAAGGAAATAAAAATGGATGGTGGAAAATCCACAATATCAATGCCACTGCACAAAGAATACCTGCAGTCTTCCAGTTCATGTTTGAAACGTCATAGTCTGTAAAAAAAAAAAAAAAATAGTTCTAAGGCATGTTACTAAGTTCAGGAAGAATATTTTGAAAAACGTTCGGGAACTTATATTTTTGAATATTAGCATAAAAAAGGATTGAAAAAACATCTACGAAACCAAAATATGCCAGTTAAATGCCAATGTTAAAAAAAATGGGAAAAAAGGGCCTTTTTGGCTAAGCAAGGTATAAAGCAAAAATTTTCTAATTTAGGGGTTTATCAAATGATTTGCTTAAAATTTTGCATATAGCTTAAGGGAAATATTATCTAGTTCCTTAATTGAAAAATAATCTGTATTTCTATTCATTCTATAAATACTGACATTCGGCTGATAAATAACACGAAATTTTGAATTTTTTTCACATGGTGAAGCACTAAAACAACTACAAAATATTTCTATATGAGTAGATTACTTATTCTCTAGTTCAGGAACTGCAGAATATATTGAGAAATCATTGTACCAAATTTGAACAGAAACTATGCATTAAATTTTAAATTATGAAGTTTTTCGTAAGAAAATTCTATCTTATTCTACATTTCAGAAAATGCGTCTAAAAAGGTAAAACATCTTTAAACGAATGTAAATGCAAATATAAAAATCAGTGTAATTTATCCCCCCCCCCAAAAAAACAAGACTCTTACAGGTTTATAAAGAAACCTGTTGAAGCATTAAAAGTATTAAATGCAAAAAAATCCACTTTTCAACGTAGTCATCTATCTACCTTTAAAAAAACATAGTTAAATCATAAATGGAAGAATTCACTCTCGTCTTTCCTGATTATTTAAATAAATGGCATTTTGTGTCAAGTTTTGTTGATTAGAGAAAAGCATAAATCTTTCCTCTTGGACCAATTGCATCCAAATTTCAATACGAGTTCACAATTTTGATCATAATGAAACTCATTTTTGTGACATACTTTTTTTTTATTAATTATCATTATATGTGTCATTATGAATTATAAATGTCATTTATGAATAATATAACCCATGAATGACATAATTTATATCAAATCATAATTCAATGAAATTGATGCAAGTTGAAATAGGTTTTAAAAAGTTCAATTTGAACAAAAAGGATTTATTATTAAAATAAGACCTTTGCTTTTCAAGTAAAATGAAAACAATGAAGAATTTTCTGTTAGAAACAAAAAGTTTTAATTACCTGTTATTCAGTGAGAAAAGTTTTTAATTATGTCGGAATGGCTAAAACTTAACAGCATAAAGTTTCAACTATATTATCTGAACTTGAATAAACATGTAGCGCTCAGTTCATTTCAATGTGCAACCTTTTTTTTTCCACAGCTGCTATAGTATGTTATGATTTTGTATATTATTCCCTTGGACTATAGAACTAGTTCGAATCCCAGATGCATACCACCTTTTGAGGTTAATCCTCTCTTAAATGTATATTAAATTTAATTCCAGCAAAGGAATGAAATTCGAGAGAAATTTTTTCAAACAGATGCTAAAATTAAGAAAAACATTTCTTTCAAATTTCGCATCAAACACTTTTTTTTTACTAAGAGATCAGATTTTTATCATGTGAAAACACAATGTTGTTTCGGTCAGAGGTTTTTGAAGTTTCAAAATACACGGACACAAAATTAGCAATTTATCGCTTTTGAAGCATTAATTTTTCTCCTTTAGGGTTATTAGAAAATGAGTAAAAAAAAGGTTGTCTCATTTGGCGACTTTTCGCCAACAAATTATATATAATTTTTTTTTTTTTTCAATATTTTTAGCTGACAAAAAGTATTGGAGCTCAAACGATTTTGAGATGAAAAAACCTATCGTTTTTCTAAATCTTGGTGGTTGTGAAATATGAATCATATGAGAACATGATGTTTTTCTGTCGGATTGATATCATATGATTTGAAAAAAATATAACTAAATAAATAAATAATCTGAAAAACATAATAATTTGAAATTTGCAATAGCAGATTTCCTTTTTTTATCATAAAAAGATTGATTCGGTGCTGGATCACAAACGTTCTTATCAACTTGAGTATCATGCCTTCAACGATCCTCAAGATTATAACACCAGGTCTCAATAACCTAATGGAATAATCTTGGCATCGAGATATAAGCAATCCGAATGGGCAAAAAATCTACTTTTTACAAGGCATGTTAAGTTTAATATTGTGAATTAAATACCCTTACATTAGAGATGCTGGGATGTCTAGAAAAAAATGTTTCTAACATAATAATCATCATCCTTGATCACAGCTAAGAACGCGCACCCCGACGATCGAGTAGAAAAGTCCTTGCTTCCGATTCGACTTGAAATGTCCTCTTCATTCGTTTGACCTCAAATGTCCTCCCTGCTGCTGTGGTTTGAAATTTTTTTTTGTAAAGTTTAGTTTCAGTTTAGGTGTCATCCTCGCTAGCTGACCAATGTTCAAAATTACAAGTCTGGCCCTTTATTGTTTGTTTTAATATCCTGAGACTACCATTTTTCGTCTATTCTATCTCAGTAAAAGGTGTTTTTTTTTTTGTCGTGTGACTATTTTAAGCCAAATTTTTGCGCAATAGCTTCTGAGGGTAAAGACCCCTGAGCACCTGAGGGCAGAAGACTGACTTCTAGCTCAAATGAAGATAGCACACACACACTTGCTTGCACAACCCTTTTTTACAGGAGGGGGGGGGCTCTTTTACGCACCTCACAGAGAGAACAGAAGGAAGAGAACAACCATGCCCAAACCAGGATTCGAACCTGGAACGCCTAGATCACGGGGAAGACGCGCTATCCCTAGGCCAGGACGCCGTCTCAGTAAAAGGTGAGACTTATTTTACTTTAATTCAAAATTTATTTTATTAAGTAATCCCAGTGACTTTATTGTTAAATGTAAACATCTCCTCTTTCCATCTTTCCTCTCACCCCTATTTTGCCGTATTAAACCTATCCTAAAGCAAGCGCAAAAGCATTGGAGGTTTTAGAATCGGTTGGCAAATAATTTGGAAATCGTGTATAAACATTATAAACTAAATACGATTAAAAATTTTACATTCTATCTCTTCCAAAAGAGTGTTCGTGTGGTTTCAAAATGGTATGCCAACTCGCATATCATGCACGATCTAATTTTAAATTTCAGTCTGGAAACTTCGAAATAGTATCGTTTAACAGAAAAATCCTGAAATTAAAATTTAAAGGAAACTTAAGTGTAAATTACCTCGACATTGAATCATTGACTGGTAAAAATCTTATGTTTGATATCTTTTGTGCAATAATGCTCCATTATTTATCAACTTATAGCTTGTTTATAAAGTCTCCAGGTAGCATTTCATTTTCGAAATAGAAATTTAAACGGGGAATTGAACTGATTAAGCAATTATAAATCTAAAATACTCCGATTTCACCATTTACCCCTCACAATGATTCAGCCATATTGAATGTAATCGAGGTTAATGTTAAGAATTAAATAATTACTGTAATAAAAAAACTATAAAGGCAGTCAAATTTTACAAGTTATGCTTTGATCTTATTGATCTAAATTTCTTTTACTTTATTTAGCTATTTTTTCCTTTTATTTTAAAGTGAGTAATTTATCAACTACTAAAAATTAAAAATAGTTAGGGATGACGAATATTTTCAGAGCGGTTATTACGTAACCAATATCAAAAAGTCACAAATACAAGTGATCAATATTTTTCAAAGAGGGGTGCGATTCAAATCCTTCATACGATCTTACTGATGATATTTCGATTACAAGTTTTGGATCACGATAGAAACTAACAATCGATACGATATCACTGAAATTTGCCGGAGCGGTGACGATACGATCTGTCCAATGGAAGCTCTCGAAAGAAATCTGTGATTGGATTGAAAAGTGAACGGACCGGTTATTGGAATTATCGTATCGTATCATTGAATTGCATATCACTGAAATTTATCGCAGCGGTGATTTCACCGGAAAGTCACCGCTCCACTTTACGGGAGTGACCGATATTCGTATTTGATAATGCACTATTCCATACAGATCATTTTTTATTGCTCGTGACATGATTAACTTTGATTACACGTACTCTGTTTACTGCTGGCGCCATCTATTGGTAGAATATAGGACTAAAGTAAACATTTTAAAGAAATGACATTTTTTTAACTCATCTTTTCCAGAAAATGGTTCACTAATAAATTAAATAGTTTTGAGGAAAAAAATAAAATTTAAGAAGTAAGCTGAAACAGATAAATTAATTCAATCACAAGTTAATTAAATTAGTAAATTAAGTATTAATTACAATTAATAAATTTTGTATTTAATATTAAGTAATAATTTTTAATTAATAATTTGATTGAAATAACAGATATTTGGAACGCATATTTAAAAATAACAATAGCAATATTATTTGTTATTCAAAAAATCGTGGATTATGCATCTCTAAAAATAGTACACTATTTTTCATGCGTTAAAAAAGTGGGACTAATTAAGGCTAAAATAATTGTTTTCGAAAATATTATAAACCTTCAGACGTTTCATTCTTTTTACCTGCTTTTGTCAAGAAAAGTACCATTTTATCGAATGCCGTCGCTTTCATCAATTTTAGAATGCTAGAGAAAAATTATTAAGTGAGTTTAAATCTTCAAACAAACCAAATTAAAAGTCTACAAAAACGATGGCAAAAATGAAAGAAATTGCTACCAGCTACATATCAATCTAAATATAGTTTCGAGCTTCATAAGAAATCTTGGTAGTCAAATATTAAAAAGATTGCTATACCTAAAAATCTGATGCAACACTATCAAAAAATCTTTCGAGAGCTAAAAATCGGATGAAAGTGTTGACAAAGCTCAAAACAATGCTGGCAGCACACACACATGTCAAGAATAATTGTCTACAACTACATACAAGGCTTCAAAAGCTCATATTCCGATGAAGAACCAACCTGAATGGACTAAAAGGTGCATTGAACATCGACAGCAGTGTGCTAAATACTACACATCTTTGTGTTCAAAATGGACCTCTTGTATTTTCTAATGGGAAAAATTTCATTTAAACTACCCAGATGGCTACCAATACATTAGAATTGTCTCGGTAACAAAGAAAAAAAATTTCTACTCTACAATTCTATATATATAGAGAGAATCATTCCCATAGTTCTACATAGAAAGAAGGAGTTATGATTTGGTTGGCAATCTCCCGCTTAAAAATTAAAATAATCAGTTTCTGAGGAAACATTTCCTAATTTCTTAGGGTGTTTTTTTTAAAAAGTCAAAAATTCATTCCTAGTATATCTATAATAAATGGCATTATATGCCTGAAATAAAAGCTATACTTTTGAGTGAATAAAATCGAAAATGTAAGAAATAGAATGTAGCTATTTGAATAAATTTTATTGCTCTTTTAAAACAGCAGTTAAAACTTCATTAAAAGAAATCTAGACATTTTTCATAGTAACAATATACCATCATGATCTTTTTTCGTCATATAAATCTCGAACTGGGTCGGCACCCTTTGAGTCTAGACGAATCATCTTGATCAATCTCTCTCGTCGTCGTCTCCAAGAAGTCTCTCATATGCACGGATGCAGCAAGCTGTCAAATAACCTATTCCAAGAACTCCAAATAAGATCATTAATTGGTAGTATATGACGGATGGCAAGGCATCCATCCCACCAAACAAGTTGTCGCAAAGGAATTTGATTGTTCCTAATAAAAACGCCAAAGACGCGAGAGCTGTCAATTCTGAACTCATATTGGATTCTATACCTATAAATGAAATTCTATAATTAAAATCAATATAAAATAGTGACTAATTTGTTGAATATGCAATTGTATTTGAAAAATCCAGAGAGTACGTCTACAGACCTGCAACGGATTGTAACACATGATTATGCTTGCTGTCATTGGAATTCTTAATCAGTTTATGTTTTAAATTATATCCCCATTTGATACATCAATTCATTAAAAGTGCGATTTATAGGATACAGTTCAGATATAACATCACAAATTACTACAACGTTCTTTTTGTGATAATGTCACTTGTTATACTGTTTTTTCCAGATCTATTAGTGCAAGAAATATCGTCAGAAATAGTCCAAGAAATTGATGAACTACATTCATAAAGGATTATATCTATAAAAAATAAACTTTAAAAATGATTTTCTAACAATTTTCAAAGGACACCAGAAAATGTTTTATTTAGGAATAAAATTTTATTTCGCAGCTATCTGTATCATTGTGTTTAATGCTTTGCACTCGGATGGTAACTCTTACCATTTAAAACGGTACATCATTTTGACGTCTTATTTATTTGTCATACTTATTAAAAATACATACAAAATGGTAAGAACACGTGGAAAATAATTCGGAGAAATATACATTAAGACAATTATATATAGTCATTTTTCGGAGCAATGAACAAGTCCGTCACTTAAGTGAATAAAATGCATCGAATTACTTTTCCGTGTGCAAAGGGTTAAATTAATAGGGGTGTGAATAAGCTAAAAAATACAATTTCATTAATAAACGATTTAATACAATTTCATTAATAAACGATTTAATACAATTTCATTAATAAACGATTTAATACAATTTCATTAATAAACGATTTAATAAAACGATTAAAATAAGACATCATTTGCTTTTCAAGTGAAAAGAAGTTAATAAATGTGAAGAATTTCCTATTTGGTACAAAAATAAAATTAAAATAATTTTAGTTACCTGTTTTTCAACAAGGAAATTTTTTTTAAAAATTATTTTGGAAGCGTTAATTGAAGCGTAGCGTTGACGTTAACTCACCGTATTTAAACAAATATTTAGTTTTGCTCATTTCATTTCAATAATCAAACCGTTTTCTTACAGATACTATAGTATGCCGTGTTGTTCATCGCTATCCATTTGGATTATAAAACTAATTCGAATCCTAGAGACCTCTTTTGTAACGTACACTTCTCAAAAAATGTACTAAATCAGATTCCTGCTAAAGGAAGAAATTTTTTAAGTTTTCCAAATATACATTAACACTTATTCAGATTCGCATCTTTCTTTTTTTTACCTGAGATCAGCTTTTAAGAGGACCATATTGGGCCGGGTTATATGTGCCTTTGTCATCTGGATTATTTCATAGCCCCATTGACACCCATTAAACCCTCAATGGACCAGTGATATAATCTTAGCTTAGATTATAGTGGTATAATTTTAATTTTTAACTTTTAATCCAGTGAGTCAATCCGATTCCGGCGATGATCTGATTTTTAGATAGCATCTTAAATTGAGTACTGTGATTCTAACGTTCTCTGATGTAGAAGCTTAGAGATAGAACTCCTTAGTATCTCTGTTCACAAACAAACCAGCGTTCACATGAGGTTAATGATTACGCTTAGTGGAAGGTCACGCCTGCCTCAGGAACATGTGACCCCAATGGGACAGTGGCAGATGGTTGTCTTATCGGGACAACTATTTGCTATAATCCAATTGCTATCACGTGATCTTCCTGAGGTAGGCTTGGCCTTCCATCGCGCGCAGTAGTTGGCATCATGCGAACACTGTTTAAGAATGAAGCCATTTAATGCTCACGTGACAGGTATCTAACAACCTGCGCCCAGCATCTCTGCGCAATTCCTGATTATCTGCTCATAACAGTTGTTGTTTATTATTTTTCGGTTACGAGATGAGTCATAAGAACATGACTGATATGTGGCGGACAAGACATTTCCTAAGGAACACGATTTGATTTGTGCGTTTTTTTTAATTCATTAATTCTGTTTTTGTTTTTTTCATTAATTCTGAATTTAAGTTAAGAAATATATTTCTATTTTATAAGATTTAAAATAAATGACCGGTTTGAGGATTATATTTAAAAAAAAGGGGGGGGGCAGCAAGAAATGGACTTGAGGTAAAGTGGGTTCCAAGTTTTTTTTTCTTAACTAATAACATTCTACGGACTAGTTCCAGTTTAAGGGCATTTGGTATTCAGTAAATCCGTCGGGCGAAACGTTCTCTAGCTGCTGTAGCATAGAAAGTTTTCGAAGAATATACAGCCGGTTCAAGCACCATCCTCAATATATGACAGAATTTTACAGCAAAACTGGACATAAATATAATAAAACTAAACACGATTAATACTTATAAAGTAGTAAACACTGACAGAAAAACATAAAGCATTAATGCTTCATTCTTAAGAGAGTATAGAACAAGTTTTATAATTTTCAAAGATTTGAACTCTAGTTTTTGATTAATTTTCATGCTTCAGACTTCCTAGAGTATAAGAATGTCTGTCTGTGTACACAATCACTCGAAAACGCTTTGGCCCTTGAGAGGTTTAGTAAGTAGTTTGATATGTAGTCTTCGAACCTATTTATAGATTTCTATCAATACTTGAGATAAATCCATTCAAAGAAAGCCTGTTTATCGCAATACAAAACATTATTACTATAAATCGAAGAAAGCTAAATGGATGAATTTAGCATACGGATTTAACATCCAAAAGGTAAGTCCGTACCAAACATTGAAAGAATGATCAACTATCAACTGTGTTAAAAGAGTGATCAACTGTCAATCTGTATTTTCGCATTCATGTAAATGTAATAGTTCATAAATACAATCAAATAAATAAAATTTGGTTATATATATATATATATATATATATATATATATATATATATATATATATATCCTTTTGATTATATAAGGACAGTTTTATGTTAAATTTCTGTTTCAATCCATTTTAAAAAAGTCAGCCAAAAGGCATATTCTGTTTTTTGGTGCTTTTATATTAGCAGCATGCCAGGAATGAATTGCAAGAATAATTGCCAAAGATCACACGATAGATTCTGTAAAAAGATTAAATTCGTGCCAAAGATCTCTATATTTTGTAATTATTGTAGGCCAGTGCCCAGTATGCGTTCGTGGCCTTGCATGAATAGTGTTCGGAAACAGATAGACAGATTCCAAAATTTGTGTTTTTCGGACTCCTAAAAGTCTGAAATATGGAAACTCGTCAAAATATAGAGTTCGAGTTTTTTAATCTACGACATTCGGTGTAGGAGTTAGTGACTACATCTGTTATTCCATATCAAACTTTTATCTCAATAGGATATAAAAAAAATGCCTCCAAAATATATATTTGCACAACAGATTCAATAAGTCTTATCACTCACTCTCCGACCCGTCTGAAGGCACAAAGATAACGAAAACTGAATGACCGGACCACCGAAACAGCAACATTGGTGATAACTGTGGTTGATTCCTAAGGGCCATCACTGGCCACGGTACAACCCTTCCCTAAGAAAGTACGTCCCGTCATCGATGGGAGGAGTCAGACCCCCACCTTTTTGTGTACCCTCCAATCACCATGCTGGAAGCATCTCATTCTCATTTCGAGGTACCCCTGGAGTGATAAATCAATCGGATGTAAAATGGCCTCCAAAGTATATATTTGCACGACAGATTCAGTAAGTCAACCATCTAAATCTCCGACCCGCCACGAAGGCACACGGATTTAAACCATAAAACTGAATGACCGGAAAGCCGCAACAGCAACATTGGCGGGAACTGTGGTTGAGTCCTAAGGGCCATCACCGGCTACGGTACAACCCTCCCCGAAGGAAGTACGTCCCGTCATAGATGGGAGGAGTCAGATCCCCCACCTATTAGTGTACCCTCCAGGATGGCGACATCCAACCACCATGCCGGAAGCATCTCATCCTTATTTCGAGGTGGCCCCCGGGGGTTCGACAGATTCAGTATTAAGGCTAGCTTCATATCAAAAGAATCCATATTTCGTGATTATTGTCAAGTCCATACCAGGCATTCGAAGTCGTACCGAAGGTCTGCAATTTTATGTGAGGTAAGAGAGATAAAACTTTTATCACAAAGTATGATACAAATTTTTGGTGAGACCACTTGGGGGATTTTGAGGGGGACCCTTCCCACTGGGGTTGGGTTTTTTCCCATGAAAATCGTATAATAAAATGCAGTAGATAGTGAATATCAAAATGCCTAAAGACCATTATGTCGCCTTCAGATATTTTGGAGTTAACATCATTGGTAATAATTATTTCGTAAATATGTCAAACAGTTTTCCAGTTGTGATACAAGATAAATAAACACTTGTATCAGTGTACACTCATTTCTTTATCTGTGTTCTGTTGCTCGTATACATAACCATCAGAATAATAAGTTGTTAGATATCAAACGTCGCTCGTAAGTTGGTAAGCAATGTTTTATTTCTAATCTAGAAAAATCGCTACATACATTTTTTGATATGAATATTTACTTAAATTTCTAAAGTTTTAGCATTTAAACTGTGTAAATAGTTGTTGTTAAATTCGAAATAGCAAATTCCATTCCAGACCATGACTGACTTTGGATTTTTGAGATGTTCAACACTTGCTGAAGTGCTTGAAAGGTTTACGGACTAGATCCTATAGTTTTAAAAGATATGAGCTTTTGGACTGTTAAGAATTTCTCATCAGAAAAAAGGAATCTCTCTCAGCTCTGACTTGCGGAGCGTATTAAAAGTTTTCGGAGTCTTTGGGGCCGCACAAGTTTTTTTTTCTTCGGTGAGAAGCTGAACTTTTTTGGAACTTGTAAGGCTTCAGTCCAAGCTCTGTTTTTGCCATTCATTGCACTGATCGGTCCCTTATTTCCAGTTCACGAGCGATCTTTCTCATGGAAAGCCTTGAATTTCATTGAACTCGCTTTTGTTTATCTTACGGTTTCTGAAAATGTTCACCATACGTTTTCGTTCACTTCCTGGACTTTGACCATCATTGCCAAGCTCTTTGAAACTATAGATACAGTTTGCCGACACATTAAGCAAACAAACGACTTCTTACTTTCGGTTTTTCTTGTTTAAACAATTCTAAAATAGTATATCTTTTGCTTGGCATTGTAAAGAAGGCAAAATTCAATACGTGAATTAAAAGATACATTATAAAATATGTTATAATTGAAGTTGTAGACAAAAAGAAATGAACAAAAATTAAAAAGAAATTATTTAATCTCTATTCTTCGATGTAATGACTTTGTCCCAGTTTTTTTTTCTTTTTCCGCACCCTATACTAGAAAAAGGAAAATCTAATTAGAAGAGTACATGCAAATCACCGATGATGCAGTCAATTTATTAATTGGTCTCATTTTAATACTTCTCAACTTGTAAAATAAAATTTTATTGGTTGATATTTTGCAAAAGAATTGATAAACAATTTCTTATATCGCTGTGATTTTTTATGACTAGAGAAATAAAGCAGTATTAAATGGATGCATTGTTTAAAATGGCACCTTAATGAGTGCTAAAGATTAAAGATTTGGAACTACTCATTACTTCAAATAACAAAAACGTTTTGTGGCTATCGTGTATGCTTAAGTATATCATAATGTTTAATAAAATATTTAAATAACAGTAAGAGAATAATTTTTTTAATGAAATAAGATCATAAACCCAATTGAAATTTGATAACTGATTTGCTCCATATTGATTTTCATAGAAACAAATAATTGTGACTAAATATGGAATTTTTTTTAGCGTAACATTTTTTACCAGTATTTTTTTATTATTATGGTATGAACCAAGCATTAGTTGACAATATGAAATATGCATTTCCTATACTATAGGAAATACGTATATCCTATAATATAGATACTTCTGCAATCAACGATAAACATTTCGGCGATATTGTTTATAGTAAAGAGCCATCTTTTTTCTACTGATTACGCATTACTTTTGATGTGAAAGTAATTATATTTGTGTTCTAAAATCAGTATAAAATATTTCTAACAAATAATGAACTTTATATATATTGGCTATATTCTATGAAATGAAATATTAGATTTAGCGAAATTGTTTATGTTTATAGACATTGTTATTTTAAATTTATAGAAAATGTTTTGTTCTGTGTGTTTAGATAATGATAAATATTTATATAATTGACAATGAAATCGAATTGATGGTTGTTAATTACTATAATTATATCTATGATCTGTTTATTCAAAAAAGTGAATTATTATGCGTAATGGAACTAGATAAAGAGTTCCTTGAAATAGAACGGATTTTGTTTCAAATATAAACAAAAACTTTTACAGGAGATATCAGTTATTTACAATTAAATAAAATTTTGGAATTATTTGGTAATTGTAGGAGAATACGATTAAACAAATTTGGAACTATTTGGTAATTGTAGGAGAATACGATTAAACAAATTTGGAACTATTTGGTAATTGTAGGAGAATACGATTAAACAAATTTGGAACTATTTGGTAATTGTAGGAGAATACGATTAAACAAATTTGGAACTATTTGGTAATTGTAGGAGAATACGATTAAACAAATTTGGAACTATTCGGTAGGGTTATTCGGTAATCTGGAGAAATGTAAAAAATCTATATATTGTATATTAATAAAAATGGGGGGAAATGTTCTTTAAAGAAGAAGTAGATACAAAATTGAGTAATTTTACGGAATCAGAATTTACCAATAGCATCATTCCACTTTAATTCACCTGATAATCTGTAATTGATTTAGAAATGCATCACACAAGATAAGAAAATGAACAGAATAATGGTTATATTCCTTTTTTCAGTGTCTCAACTTTCGGAGCTGATTCTCGTTTTAACCTGCAACAAACTGCGCAATATCTATATGCGCCTACGTGGATGCAAAATCAGTCCGAATTTGTTAATTGCCCTTTGGCAACACTTCGTCGTCACCCGAAGACATGAATATGTGGGGGTATGGAATGATTCCTCCACTTAAAATGTTCAGCTCTTCAAGAAACGACGCAATGGTATTTTTAACAGGAACAAGAGTATATTTATTTATACAACAAAAACAAGAAATAAAAAGATTAACAGAAGAATGTGAAGTATCTCACTCTCGAGTTAAGAAAGAAATATTAAGTTCTTGCCGGCCAGATTGCATAGTGGGTAATGATACATTGATACCCACAAACACGCGGTTTGATAAGATTCCAAGCGAAAGCGATTCTTGCATTGGTTTGATAATTTTTTTAACACAAAAATTATCGGACAAATTTTTTTACGATGAGCTGAAGTCGAAATAGTCGAAAAAGAGAAGACAGGTCGATTGAAAAAGCTCAAGAATCGTTCATAAGAAGATCCAGTCGTAATGAACAACGAGATATGGTTAAACGTTTATGCGTACGGAGCGAAGTTTCCGAATGGACTGAATTTGAATATAGTTGCTTTCAAAAAACTTATTTTTTTTTAAATATCAAATTCTTATTCTGTTTCTGTAGTGTAGTTTCCAAATTTCAGCAATTGTGAGAAAAGCACAATTTTTAAATTTTTTTAGAAATATCAATCTTTTATTCTGTTTCTATGATAGTTACCAAATTTAAAAAATTGTAAAAGAAGCAATTTTTTGAAATTTGTTTCTTTGGTGAATGTGTATAGTTATTTAAATGAAAGGTTATTTGTGTTTACGAAGAACTTTGATGCAGGTGATTTTTGCGAGTGCACTTTTTGCTTTACATTTATTTATTTCATTGTTTTATCATATTTTTGAATAAATTGAGTCTGAATATATCTGTTGCTGGACTAAAGTGCTTTAGCAGATGGGAGCGAGGGAAGCGAGCTTGGATCACGATCGAGCATTAGCAGTTCCTGGGGGTTTGGCAGACATAAGCGGGAAGGGGTGGAGCTCCCTAGTCTTACTATAAAAAGTAATATTTTTCTTTAACAAAAACCATAATTTGAAAACCAATGAAGCTTTTTTAATAACTTTTATATAGAAAAGTAAAAATTAAAACTTTTTTTAAAGTATGAAACTAGAGTTTATTGAGAACAGTTTATATAATTTAAACCTCCAGATCTATAGTTGTTGAAGTTATGTTTTATATAAGATAAAACATTCATCCGTGTAATGGCTTTAAAATAATCAATGTTTTATTCTTCATTCAGTAGCTCATCTATCAGACAAGTAGCAATAATTTTCTCAGAAGTAAGTAATATTTGTTTTACCTGGACTCTGAATCACCTTGTGCATCTGGCATATCGTATTGTTAAGAATTACCATTGATTGTTCGTGTTAGTAATTTTACTTAACTTTCTAAATAAATCAAATGTAATATGCAAATTTCTTGACTTTTAAATCACCCTGCACCTCTAGCCTATTGCACTGTCAAATTTAATTGCCATTAATTGTATAGTATTAGTATCTTTATCTTGTCTTATAATAAACAGTATGATTTGCAATTTCTTTTCAGATTTTCTCATCAAAATGGACAAGGATCTTTCTTATGCAACTGATATTAGCTCAGTTTTCCTAATTGGTTCACTAATATGCATGAGTGTTCTACAGTACTGGCTCACACTATTTTCGAATTTCATCTTCATTTTAATTTTTGGAACTACATTGAGCACTCTAATTATAATACTTACCAGTCACTTCGTATATTTAAATCGCCATTATCAGAATTTCGTCCCGAGCTGACTTAATTTAGATGAATATTTCCAGAAACGCATGTAAAGCAACTCTATAAAGTATTTTTTATGAATTTTATGAAAAGCATATTGTGCTTTGTATCTGAAAATAATTAATGTATTGTGAATGTCTTTTTGGTATAAATATGTAATCCAAAAAGAATTTTATGTCATTTTTTTTCAAATAAACTGCTGTAAAAATCTTTTTATTCTGATTCTTCTTTATTAAATTAAATTCATATAATATTTTTCTTCAATACTTTATTTATTTTTTCTTCTTCTTGGGTTTTAGTAAATAAACAGTTGAAGACCACAAACATAAATTGTAATTTAAAGTTAACACAATGTTATTGAAAAGGATCTTTTTAGTGAATATAATAAAACTAATGTATAAATAGTAATTCTGTGTTCCAAAATCGAATAATTTATAGGCATGCCATTACCAAATTCTACAATTTTCCAAAAATACTGAAATTCCTTATAGAACAAACAAATAGTTTAAGAATGCTTTACGGTTTTTAAAAATAGTTTTAAATCCATTCAACTAAATTATTGCTTGAATCGTGCTTAAGTTAATCGCTCAGACAAGATGAATTTTTAGCATTCGTGAAAAAAATAACATTAATATAATGAGTTCAATAACTTACGGTGGAAATTAGTTATCGATGATTTTTTTAATCGTCTGCTTTAATTGATATTCTAAATTTGTAAAAAACAGACGATAAAATGTTGTATTTTATAAAATTTTCTATAAAAGTATATTTTACACGAACGGATTTTAATCCCGAGGAACTCCGAATGTGTTTACACTCTGAAAAGTAATTCGATTCTTAATTATTCACCTAATAAAAAGTCTTGTTTATTGCTGTGAGAAATAAATATGTATAATTGTTTTAAGTTGAATTTCTCAGAAATATTATTCTACATTTTCTCACCACTCTGTCGGTATTTTTAACAATCAAAATTAAAAAATAAACCTATAAAGGTTGCACCATCTGCATGATGCCTGAGAGAAGCCATATTTGTGCAAAGAGTTAAGTAATAATGTATAAAAAATGAGCTAGTATTTAAACAGTAAAAACCGGATAATAACTCGGATATCTTCTAAAATGAAAAACTTAAAAGCGCGAATTTTTTTGTCAAAACGCGACTTTGCAACTAGTCTTCCATGCCCAAGTATTCCTAAGATTAATTTTTTTTAATGAAAAATGGGTATTTATATATTGCTGCGATTAAATTTTGTCCTGTAAATTTGACTTAATAATAAGATGCTGCAAAGTCAGATGCAAGAAATGTATTCAATGTCTCGATTTTTTCATCTATATTACCTTAATTAGATTAATGTACTGTTTTAAATATGCAAAGGTTATTTGAAGACAGGTCACGTGATTCTAAAAAATGGATGATTGACGAAGAAAATATTTGATCCACATTCCGGGCATCCAAATTTTTATATAATCTGAGATGCTCACCTAACCCATGTTCATAGTGCGTAAATGAAGAAAGTAAGTGTTTACCACTATGAAACTTAGAATGTTTTCATCAGTGGAGGTGTAGTTTGCATAAAAAAATGAATAAGGCTTTTTTTTTTTCTTCCATATCAAAAAATATTAAATCCTCTAAATGAGAACATCTTTGAGAACATTTAGAGGGCTTCGTGTATCCGAACAATAATTACCAAATTAGAATTAACTCAGAATTAAACAAAGGCCTTTCTAATAATCAGCCTTTTTATTTTATTTCAATAAAATATCTATAGTCAATAATATCTATATTGTTTCATAAATTTAGGGGAAAAAACTTTGAACTTTTTACGCAATTGGATAATTTATATTTCCCTTTACATTACTAATTTTTTTTAAAAAAAATTAGATCTAGCTTATTCTATGCCAAAAGTGCACTGATATTTTCAGATCAACCAGAATAGTAAAGAAAGAAAACTGGTCTTTACCAACAAGTAATTTAAGATGTTTTCATCTATGGAGGTTCGTAATTATCATCATGATTTGAAAACTTATCCGCATTGGAACAACCAAATATAAATCACAATACTGACAATTTTGTAACTCCAAACGATGTTTATTTGAAAGAAAATACTGAAAAAGGCTTCAAAGATCTACTACCGAAATATCAATTCAGTACAAAATTTGCTCCACGCTTCCACACAACATTTACTATGTATGTAAACACCCGATTCCACAAGGAAAAAAAAAACGCTCTGTATGCGTGTCTCATGTATGTTGTATCACACCAAATCACACGCCAAATATTCTCCTGTAGGTGTGGTGTTGAAGTTTGGAGAGAGGATGCCAGTTAAGTTGTCCTTCTCGCGATATGACGAAGGTTCAAAATTATGAATTCCGTCCCAAAGTGAACCTCGTGCAGTTTCTAAACGGGATGTTAATATAACTAAACTAAATATTATACATGTAAACTAATGAACTGCAAATAGTCATTATGAGTCAAACAAGTGCATACTAATATGAAGTGGAAGGTTGGTGGCCGAATCACGTATCATTCACAACATCAAATCAGAGTTCCAAAATTACAGCATCCATCACCTTTAGTCCTGGTGTAGTTTACATTTGCGATGCCAATGTAACAGGTTAAGCGAATCAATCAATCTGAAACTAGTGAGAAACATAATTGCGGAGAAGATATATAATGTTTTGTTGTATAATGTAATATATTTACTACACAAATGTTCTAGTCTTTGCTTGTAGGTATGGTTGTTTTAATGACGCAACGAAAGTTGAGATATTTTAGCAGCAGATAATCTTTATTATAATTTTATGGTAAGTGAAATGCTATTTTAATATGACTAAAGTAAAATTAGAGGTTTATTGCTTATCTTTTAAATTAGATATGCTTTTAGTTTTGTTTTTATTCTACATGATTATTCATTAGATTTTTCAATTACACATTGAAATTTTTTGTTGATATTTATTTTATTCAGATAGCAAAACCTAATTAATTTTTTTTAGTCTTATTACCTCTATTATTATTCGATCAACAAAAAACTATTTGTAATCTAACTAGCAACTACATTTTAAAAAGCATTAGTTAAGACAAATGTTATTATAAAATCTAGCTTCTAGATTTTTAAATTTAGATACCTAAGACAAATATATAAATTTGACCTAAAATTTTATAAATATTCTTTAGCTGTTAGAATATTATTAAATTTGACATTTCGTGTTCAAAAGTTTTGCATGAGTTTTAATTCAAATATTAATGTCGAAGCATTTTGATATTCTAAATTTTCTTCGATTCTATAACCACGTACCTCGAAACATAATTCAGCCATGTTTCTAGATAGCCTTAAATTTTCTTCTCGAGATATGAATTCGTTTAAACGTTGTCATAAAATTTTTATTAGTCTAAAACATTTTGTTGCGAATAAAATTTTATTGTATGCAAAATAAGTCAGATACAGTTTAGAAATGTTTATAGTTTGTGAGAAAAACTAATTTTGGACAAAAATTCCAAGATCAAAAACTATATCGAGCTCTAGAAAGGCAAGGCAGTCTTAGAAGGCTCAAAAGAATCTTACTACTGAAATGAATATGAATTTGATTTGGTTATTAATCACAACGCAGATCTTCACTCTGATTTTATTTTTATAGATTATACATTGATAATTCTCAGATTTAAAAGATAATTTATTTTTGCTATCAAAAGAAGCATTCTGGGAAAGTAATTCATATAAGAGTTGCAAAACTATCTTGATCCTTCAAAAACTATAAACCTAATCTTGTAGATAACCTTAATATTTTTAAACCAATTGAATATTAAATTTTAGATTTAAAAACAGTCTTTAAACAACTTCATTCTGTAAAATACAACAGAAATAGGCTATTGATAAAACATATTAGTATCATATTATTAATTCATTCAAACTTCTTTTGAGTGTAAGCTAAAATAAATATTTGTTACGTTCTGAAATTTCTTCGTATTTATCCCTGGTTCGATAATAACTATATTCAGATCATAATCCTTTATTTTAGCGTGAAGATAACATACAAATAGGAACATTAAAATGCATCATGAATGTGAATAAAAAGCCGAAGAATTAGAATTTTGGGCGAACAGATAAGGTCATAGTTAAATGAACTAAATAGCACGGCAGACGATTATTTTTTTATTTCGTTAAGATAAAATATAATTGAACAAATTTATAGCATAATAAATAACTATTATTGTATTAATATTTCTCTTGTTTTTTTTAACCTGTCGTTTGCAATTTGTGTATATCATTTCGGGAGTATTTGAACTCTCTCTCCTATATTTAGAATCATTTTAAGCATAAATAAAGTATAACAGTTAAAAAGATACAAATATATACTTCTATCACTTCCATTAAAAGAATATTTTTTTATTTTTACTTTTAGCTTATTTCTAGACAGATATTCATGAATGAAAAATGGAAATTTGACGCCATATTCGATGAACGTTTCTCCTCAATTCTGAATCTAATCTGATTTAATTTTTAGATTTTGAACTTCAACAGATTTCTGGGAAAAGAGCTGTTTTTGGTTTAAAAGGTAAGTTTTGCAACTTTTTACAGACTTAAAATGTTATACGTTGAAACAAACTGAAATTAAAAGCTGCAAATGATGTAAGGATTAAAAAAAATCCAAACAACGTTTTCAACATCAAGGTACTAAATAAACAATACTTCATAATGTAGTAAATATGAAAAGTTCATTATAATTCTTTAAGAAATATAATAGAGCGCTAGTAGATTACTAATGTAATTGTTTTGCTTGCTGGTCAAACATGGGTTTTTTGTGCCCCATTTCCCAATATTTTTGTTACAATATTTTACAACAATAATTCTTTTGTCTCTCAATTCAGTTCTTAAATTATTCAAAAGTTCTCAAAGCATTTGCACGCTTACTTTGTTTACAAGTTAGTTCTTTTGCTAGTCAAACACAACTTTTCCTTAGTCTGTACTGTAACCTCGCGCCAATTTTTCAATAACAAGATGCACCGTGGAATCGAAAATTGAATTAATGCTTGCCAGTGGGAGCTAGAATTAATTGTATCTCTTTTAACATTCTAATACTAAATGTACTCAAACTCAAACGCTCTAAAAGAAAATAATGCGAATGAGAGAAAAAATAAAATTGGAAAGTTTGTTGCAAACGATATTATTAGAATCTAAACTTTATAGAAAATTAGTTTTCGCGATACTTGATTTCTTACTTTGGCTCGTTGCCAAATTAGAAAAACAAGAAAAATTTCAAATAAAATTCTTAATGCAGATAGCGTTTTCTGTCGCAGATAAACAAAGAAAATAATCCAGAACACTTTTGTTTATCCTTCTTACTTTAGAATGTTCACCTTTAAAAGATTTGGGAAAGATAACGGAATTTAAAATTTCGAATGCAAGAATTTAAGCTTTAGTTCTTTACATTTCTTTGAAAAAGTATTATTTCTTGAATTTTCAGAATTTTAATAAATTGCGTTATATAGATGGAACAATTTTTTAGAATGAAAATTATTTCTTCTAACTATACGCCAAATTATAAGGCTATATTTGTGGTAGAATTTTTAGGAAACCACCGAGACTTGCACAAACAATTCATTTTATAAGTGGAAGTATGACTTAAAAGTGATTTAAACGTTGTCCATATTATAACATTTTTATACTGTACGAATGCTTTATATAATATAATATCAATGTTTTCAATAAAAGCTAGTTATTTTTTTATTGTCTCGATCATAAACAGATATTTTAATTGAAATCTTATTTTCAAGTTCATTGTTGGCAACATGACATACAGTTACTGGGAATTTGCTTGTGGAATCTGCTTGCTCTTCACTGCCATTTGGACTCAAGTGCTTACGGTGTATTACTTCGAGATTTGCTCTGCCTTACTATCGAATATGTGCCATTTTCTGTCTCTGATTGAGATGATATTTGGTGTGCAAGCCATGCTGAAAGGATTACTCGGCGACCTGGACGAAGAGGGCATCTTTCGCTTTGCCTGAATCATGGCAAATTGCGAAACATTCCCAGTTGAAATACTTTTTGTGTGTGGCAGACGAAAATTCATCCTTGTTTGTTGACATGTTTCCATCCGTTTTATTTATCGCATATTGATTGTTTTTTCTCATCTATAATAAATTTATTTTTATTGATTTTTGTAGTTTTTCTTTTAAGTCAGTAACTTCCGAACCTATTATCGCCCTCCTCGGTGAAACCAAATTTTTTAACACCTTGAATGCCATGCTAATTTTACATAACTTGCCCATCTAGCTAATATGAATTTATATTTATGCTTTGAATGTTTTTAGCCAAATATTAACTGCAACAAATTAGTTTTTGTATCCATTCATAATGCATTCACTTCAGTGCCGACCTCCCATGGTGAGGAAATGCAGTCGTTTGTTATATCTGTATGTTCTGTATTACATTAATTTCTCCACACAATTTTTGTAACGATGATAATACTGAAAAATGTAAAAATATTGAATATTGATTCAAATTATATGTTTCTAGTAATCTTGGCTTTGCCGGTTACCGGTGACCCAGTGACGATCATCTGTGACCCCCATGGCATTCAATGTGTTAAAAAGCATTATGAAAAATCCCAACTATCAAATTTGAGTTGATCAATAGTTTATACGTATCTTTATAATACACATAGGGCCGCGGTGACCTGGTGGTAAGGTTTCGGAACAGGAGGGTTTCAGATTCGAGACACGATTTCTCCGTAGAACAGTCGTGTAAGCGGGTCTGGTGCACATTAAATGTCCGGGCCAAACGTCCTCCCTCTGTTGTGGAGTGGTGTGGAGAGGAGGGTGCCATTTCAGGTGTCGTTCTTGTCATCTGAGGGCGGTTCAAAATGACGAGATCCGTCCCAAAATAGCCCTAGCGTTGCTTTAAAAAAACGGGACGTTAATATAACTAAACTTATAATGCACGTCTAACACATTTTAGGCAGCATAAGAATTTATTGAACAAATTTCAATAGAAATAATTATAAATGAGATAGTTGATAACTACACATTATCTCAATTATGGGATTAAATTGGACTAGAACTCTAATCTCCAAACCTAGCTTCCAATAAAAATAAGAAGTAGCAAATAATATCTAAGCTGCCTGATTTTTAGCTTTTAGGAAAGAATGTTCATCTTGCAGCTAAAATTCATTGATTCCACATTGTTAAATGGACCGTGATAGCCCGGTTGTAAGCTCTCGGCAGCGGAATCAGAATTCCAGGTTCGAAATCTGATTCCACCATGTAAGCTGGGTTGGTGCATGTTAAATCTATTAGAGCCAAATGTCTTCTTGCTGATGTAGTGAGGCAGTTTGGAGAGGCATGTGCCAGTTCAAGTATCATCCTCGTCATCTGACCATGGTTCAAAATTACGTGTCTGTCCCAAAATAGCCCTAGAGGGGCTTTAGAACAGCCCGTTAATATAACTAAACTAAACAACACGTTTCTGAACTTTGTTTTACTAATTTTTTTTTCAAAACTCAAAGTAATTACCTTCATTAACAGCAGTAAAAGCAAATGGACAGTCAAGGTCTTCATATAAAATTTGAATCACAAAAAATTAGAAGTATGAATATTTTAAAAGTACAGAATGGCAGTTGGAAGACTATATAACATAAGAAAAGTAAATCCATGACCCTTAAATCTTTTATAATTAATGAAATTATCTTTACTATCCTAAGAGATATATTATCATTTTGTGTGATATTTTCACCGAATAATTTTTCTTTCCACTAGAATAGAAAATGTAAATTTATTTTACTTTTTTCTGGGCATCTTCGTAGCCATTTTAATTTCAAAGGAATGCTATAACCCACAAAAAGAAAAGTTTAAAAATGAAAAAGCTGTGGTTTTCTACACCTTTTGGTCTTTTACCGACCACCCTCTGTATTTTAAATGCAGTTGATGAGCGTTCTGCAAAAATATCACGACCTAAGAAATTGAATTCAAATAATATTATTATAATGTTTAGTTGAGTTATATTAACGCCCCGTTTTAAAGCTACACACTAGGGCTATTTTGCGACGGACCTCGTAATTTCGTACCGTGGTCAGATGACGAGGACGATGCCTAAGCTGGCACTGCTTCCATTTAGCATTTTGAATCCCTTATTACAAGTCACTTTATCCCCTTAACAGATGATTTTATTTGCTTCTTAATTAATTGGCTGATTCTGTTCTTAGAAACTTTAATTTATTTGGAGTAGAGTCTTAAGGTTATTTGAGGTTATATAAAAAAAATCGAAGCATTTTTTATCTTTTAAATTAATTGCTTCTAAGGCTTAATTAAATATCTTACAATTTCAATGCGCAAGTCAAATATATCATGACAAATGAATGGGTTAAATTATCTCGCCACAATCACTTAAAAAAATTGGAAGAATTAAATTTAGATATGGATAGAGATCTAATCCCTAAAGATTCATATTACTTTTCGCTATATTACGCTCCTTTTTATTTCTTTACATAATTTCACCGTTAAAAAAATACTCATAATGTAGAAATATTATTGATAGATTCTTTTCTAGTCTCAAAATTTTGTTTTGGCTCAAACCTTATTGCTGCCCTGGGAGCAAAATTTGGATCGGAATGATCGTTTTAAACATAAATAAACTGTAACGAATAATGTAAAAATAAATTTATAAGAACCTTAATTTTGAATTGCCTAAAATTATTAATATATCCATCTCAACATTATAAATCTATCTCTTATTTCATTAATATTTAAGAAGCCCCTGATCTCCAAGGTGACTTTGTGGTGAGGAATCAATTTCGGACCAGAAAATCCATTATTATAAGATAATAATCCATTATATTTTTCTTGATTTAAAGACAATACAATCCTAAAAGATAAGGCTGGCATTCCTGGTCTAAATATAGAACTTGGATCAGACTATATTTATATAGAAATATGAATTAAATTTATAACTTAAACTGGATGGCATACTCTTTGCTATTGAATGCGAAGGTAAGGGGACTTGAGACTTTATTCGACTGACTTATATGTAGGTCTGATGTGCGTTAAATTTTAAATTATGTATCAAATCTATGATACTCGAAACAATACTAATTAAATACTTCATGAATCAAATTGAATATGTACATTACTCACTTTTCACATACGTAGGTCATTATCTAAAATACTTGAAAAATCAAAAAAAAAAAAAAAAATCGAAATATAAAATTAGAAGTATCGATAAAATATCGAAATAAATTGGCAACAAAAAGAGGTTAATATTCAGGTTTCAAATGTAAATAATCTATGGACAAAACGATTTTAAAAAGAGTGGAATGTTTTAACTTCTGTTGCCTCTCCTAATTTGTGATTTTAAGTACACTTCGGTAAGTTAAATGCATTTATTTACATGTAAAAAATTTAAATATAAGTGAAGTTATTTTTATTGATAGTATTCGAAATGTTTGACTCTCCAATCTAGTTTTGTTACAAGCGAAGAATCAGCTCTTAATCAAAATTTATGTTTGGAAATGTTACTTGGAAAATATTGCTTGTTCACTAAGCTTTGATTCTAATGAAATATATTCTACATAATGCAATGAATCATTTTCCATTTAAATTTACTTTTCAATGCAAGAATTTATAATTAATAATTTTAATCTCTATTGATACTTTTAAAACTTAACAGCTATTACGTCAAAAACAACTTTTATAATATATTTATTTTAATATTTATCGTTTTTATGAAAGTACAATTTATAAAAAGCTTTAATGAAAATGCTAGATTGTACTCTTATTTTGTAAATTAAACATATTTCTCGAAAAATAAAATCAACTAATCACTGAAGAAAATAATTTTTTCCCCTTGAGTTTGAAAATTTTGCAAGCGTTAAAATATTTCTGGACAAAGAACAATTTTTTATTCTTTTTCCAATTTCATTAAATATATGATGGCATAAACACGTTCATTTAAAGTGTTGAACGAGTTTTAATCAATACCCAGGTAACATAGTAAGCTGCATCTAATTTGAATAGTAAAAAAGTCTTCTTTATACCCGACTTTGATACGTACCCTGTTTTATATAATTTAGGTATTTTTAAGATTCATAACTATCGCTCTAAAATTCAAAAAGTTTTTCACTGGAGACAAAATTTGAGATTGAAGTTTTGATTTTAAGTGTACTGTACGTGTATTGACGAGTGCATCTGTTGAGATTTTATTCACCATGTTATCTATGATTTTAGAGTCAAATATTTATATTAATTATAAATTCTCGAGACGATGCATTATGCTTTCTTGGTTTCATTTATTATTTTATATTGATTTCTTTTTGTCAATGAATTATTTTGAAAATATTTGGAACTTTTTTTCTCTATTTATAAAAGTTTTTTTTTAAGTTTGTTCATTTAATTATCATTAAAATACTACTACTCTGTATATTAGTTTCAACAATATGTCATTAAAGCAGTGGGTTAATCATTTAGAACTTTAAATATTTGTAGCACTCCGTTCTTTTTTTTTATACGTAAGATCGTACATTTGTATCGTGTAAAATTGTTAATACCATGTCACTTAAATATCCTATTATCTAAAAGGTTCAGCATTAAAGCTTAAGTTGAATTAGATTTATATCTAACCAATTCCATTTAAATAGCAATTGCTCTTACTCTTCCTTTCTAAAATAATCAATTAAATGAAATGTTGGTATTTGATTATTAGATTGAAAACATTCTACTTCTTCAAAAATTTAAGAAGCGTACAACAACGATGTCTTTATAAAATTTACTACTAAAAATTTTACTCAGTCAAAATAGCTTTTCTTTGCATGCCTAATATTCTTACTCATTCACCAAGTTACAACTCAAACTCCAAAATTAGCATAAAATGTCAAAAGAACATTACATTTACGGTTGAACTAAGAATTTTTCATCTTGCTACTCTCCTTTAAAAAAACATTTGAGAGTAGGAAATTCCGTGTGAAGTTATTTTTATATTACTTTTAAAAATGTGTGTGTGTGTTTGTGTGTGTGTGTGGTTTTTTGTTCATTGCTATTTAATCATTAAGTGCCCAATTCTTCCAAAATTATTTTTTAAATGTTTTTCACTTTAATTTATTTTAAGAAATCTTAAATATTTTAACTGATAATAAGTAGCTCATTTCTAATCGGTAACGCTGTGCTTCAGTTGAGAAAAAAAGTCAAAAGTGATAAATATACTTAATGCCTCCTTTTTTCAAGTAGCAACTTTTTATTTAGCATTATAAATTGAAATATGGTATTTTCAGTCGTATAAACAAAAAGGATATCCTGTCGCAAGTAAAGAACAAATTCATTTTCTCATCAGCATTCTTACATAACTGTAAATTTATTTTATAACATTTTCAATTCTATCCAGTTGCCAACAACAGGTAATACAGTATCAGTCTTGTTATATTTTAGGAGGCAAAATTGGATATGCTACTTAAATACAATTTTCGGTAATTAAGAATTAAGTTTTAACACCTTATATATTTTAAAAATAGTAATGGAATAAATTATCGAAAATCATAGTTCAATCAAAAATATTTTTACAATATCTACTATTATAAATTGTTGAAATTTTCTAAAGATAACTTCAAATATTAGAATACTTAACTGTATTTTAAAGCGTATACACACTTGCTAACCATTCGAAAAACTATTTTCGTGGCGAATGCACCTGAATTACAGAAACGAGGCGAACACAAAGCGATTCGTTAATCACCCTCTATCAGTCATTTGTGAAGGAAGAGGGGTAGGGGAATGAACCTTTGAAAGCGCTTGGTTTGCAGATTTGCAATTAGATTCATTGGATACTCACTAGAAATGACGAACTACTTACGAACATTCCCACACCTGAATTATGATTCTCTTTGTATTCGCCGAAAAATCTACAGGATTTGGTCAGCGGCAAACAATTTGCGAACTCCTTGCAGCGAAGCAAAATCAACTGTTCGTACTTGCTAATTGCTAATCCATTGCTCATAAGCGATTCGCGAACCATTCGGCTTGCATGTACGTATGGGCAGTTTTTAAAAATTCTAGCTGAAATCAAATTTGAAACATTATTTCGAATTTAAAATTCGATTCCCTTTTATTTATTCATATATATATATATATATATATATATATTGAATAAAGAATAGCATTTCAATTTTTTCAGCTTTATCTTTATGAAATTTTACAGCTATGTGTACGGTTGTGGAACCTGCAATAAATCCCCCCTTTTCCTTCTTTATAGATTTTTGTGAGAAAAAAAATGGAACTAGACATAGTCATTGGAGCTAGCATTTGCTTCTTCCTTTTTATAGCTTCATCGCTGGGCATAGAAATTGTCTCCCACTGGTCCATGGCTCTAACGAATCCTATAATTTATGTCACGGTGATTTTCATCATTAATGTTGCCATCATATTCGGCCTCAGCATATACTGGTGCTATTATAGATGTAACAAACATGTACGGAATTCTCCAACTTTGACTGCTGCAAAATTTACTGTAAATATAAGGAGCAAAACTATTGTTTCAAATTATGCTCAAACGATTATGTGAATGATTTTTGCAATGTCAAAACATACTCTTGTTATGAGTTTTAATCAAAATGGTTTTATGAGTGTCATGATTTTTTAAACTTTTAATTTTCATGTCCGTTAATGTATACGCAAAAAAACCTCACCTTGAATTTGTTATTAGCACTATACATCAGTTTTGTAAATAAAATTTTGTTTTTATACTCCAATGATATATCTGTAATATGTTTAACAAAATTTTTCATACGAGGGAGGACGAAAGCAGAAATAAATATTTATTACACAGATAGTGTGCTGCAATAAGAGACGATAATAAATTGCTAAACGCCTTCTAAGTTTAATGAAAAAGAAACAAATTTACAATCAGTGTTGTATCTCAAGCTCTAATAGTTCCTTGTTGTAATTTTAAGGCTCCATTGCCCGAGACTACCTATAATCCAGATCTGTGAATCTTGATCATAGGTAGAGACTACCTATAATCCAGATCTGTGAATCTTGATCATAGGTAGAGACTACCTATAATCCAGATCTGTGAATCTTGATCATAGGTAGAGACTACCTATAATCCAGATCTGTGAATCTTGATCATAGGTAGAGACTACCTATAATCCAGATCTGTGAATCTTGATCATAGGTAGAGACTACCTATAATCCAGATCTGTGAATCTTGATCATAGGTAGAGACTACCTATAATCCAGATCTGTGAATTTTGATCATAGGTATGAGACTACCTACTTATAATACAGATATGAATCATAGGTACCGATGGCCGAGACTACCTATAATCCAGATCTGTGAATCTTGATCATAGGTATGAGACTACCTACTTATAATACAGATATGAATCGTAGGTACCGATGGCCGAGCCTACCTATAATCCAGATCTGTGGATCTGGATCATAGGTAGTCTCGGGCAATGCCAGGGAATAGATAGTCGGGAAAGCAATATAGCTTCTAGATCGATGGATTGGCCAAGAAGAACCTATCATTTAACCTTAACGAACATTCGAAATCAGCCGCTTAAAATAGTTTTCTCTGGAGGTTTGTGAAAAACGGTGTGTAATCAACAAAATTTCGCGAAATTAACACAATGACTATTAATTTCAACTATACAGCAAAAAGTATGGATTTTATAATTTCCATTTTACAAGGAAATGCATCTTATAATTGAGATTTCAGTTGTTGAATTGTTTGCAATTCATTTTGTTGATTAATGAGTTTGCCGATCACTGCCTTGTATCATAGATCCATGCACTCCTTCTATCATGTCTCTTTTCCATATACTTGGTGTTCATAAATAAATATCGGAAATTTTCAGAATTATTAAAAGAAAATAAAACAAAATACAGACCTTATTTTTCAGCAGAAATGAAAATAACAATTGAAACTTTAAAGCGAAACAATTGTGTTCAATGTGAATAATTCAAAAAAAAAAAAAAAAAATGGAGAATATAGAGGCTATAAGGCAATTCGTCCTACACTTTTTAAATTTGTCTGATGCGATGTTTTGTATGGCTGCAGATATGTGTATCTTAAATTTGTCAAAATCAGTTGGTAGCAGAGGGAACAAATAATGCCTGTTGTTTGTTGTAGACCCGTGGAAGAATACCAGAATTTCCCTTTTTCTCCTTTCAAAATTTTACCAAGACATACAGAAAAAAGGGTGGAATGAGTTACTGTACCTCCTCTATGTATTTCTGGAGGTGCTTGCATTGAATATTTATAACTGCATTGTATATAAACTTTTAAGTGGTATTTTTATTTTCCTTGAATGACAAAGCTGTACTTTGTTTGCTTTTAACATTCCTAAAGTTGGTACATCTATTTATGAGCACACTATACTACTACACTGTTTATATAAATATATATAGCTAGACGTCTACGGCAGCCAGTTTGTTTAGCATCTTTATATTTATCAAATTTTAAGTATATGGCGGAAACAAAGAACATTTCCCCACCCACAAACGTCCGACCGATTTCGCCAGTTTTTACAATGCTGGTAAGGATCATAAGAAAGCTTATGAATTTCATATCAAATCAAAGATCGTTATAAAGACAATCCATTTTCATTTAAACTATCACTATATTTTATCTGGGGATAAATCTTGACATAATTCGCCAATCATTAGGTACTAAATAAAGTATCCAAGAAATATATCTAAGTAAATATCTATCCAATCACAAATCCTCGACCAATTTTACTAATTTTCATTTCATATGAAAACTCAGCTCGTAGAGGGGTTGCTCTAAAAGAAAAACTCATCCTCCATTAAGGATCGTTTGCTTTCCTCTCTCATTTTGGAGTAATACTGTAAAATTAGACTGATATTGAATTTAAATGAAAGTTGCGTCTGATATAACTCGAGACTGATCTCCCAACCTCAGCAACTGGACCGACTTCGCTAATTATCATCCCGATTAATCTCATCATTTTGCAAACTAGTTCATGAATCGGAATTTTTTATCATTATTACGCAGTTATAATTTAGTGTTTTTTGTTTTGACAAGACATAATTCATCAGAATGAGTCGACATTAACCGTATTAATAACATTAATATTATAATAATGTAGACGATTAATATTAATAAAATTAAATAAAATCATGGCAGTCAATTTTGATTAACTATAGTTTTTAACAACAAAAGTACAATAAATAATATTTAGTACAATTAAACTTTCAGAATAGTGCTAGAGCACTTTGATTGCTTTTACAAGCCTCAAAATTGCAAAATTGTCTGAATGCTTCCAGCTGTTGAGGTTTAGCGCTGCGTCAAAATGATTGCAATATTTCTTGGAATATAGATTAAGGAGGATAAAATATAACTGATAACGTGTATCAAAGGGTTGCGAATATTCTAAGTGAAACGAAATTTCGAAATCGGTACAATGGTTGTGGTTCGTTTAATGATTTCCCATACAGAGAAGTAGAACGATTTTAATTTTTCTCAAAAAACGGAAAATGGTAAGAGGCCTGCAGTCTTTAATACTATATCTAAAGATCATGTGCTTTTATAAGAACTAAACTTTTTGAAATCAGTACAATGGTTGGAGTTTGTGAACTCTGTCACCGGTCTAACCCATAGAGAATGTGCATAAGATACATTTTTCTTTCAGTTTCTCTTTAAAATATGATGGTTGAAAGCAAATTACTTTTGATGAAACATTTAGGGTTATGGAATTTCAAACGATATAAAACTTTTTGCATTTGGTTTCGAATTGGGGCTGGCAAATATCTTAAGATTTCCCCATACAGAATTAACAGTGATTTTTTTTTCTCTCTATTTCACCGAAAATAATGGAGTTAGTGAAAGGTAGTCAACCTTCAGTGATATATAATATATGAGAGAGGGGGGGGGGGTCAAAAACTCGCATAAGTGGCGAAATAAAACCTATGGATGAAATTGACCTACTAGTCTATTGATTTCTCTTATTATTTTAACCCTTAACTGAAGACGTGCGGTCTGTGAGACCGCTAGCGATGGAGTTTCGGTCATCCCTATTCTATTTTTAACTCAATTGAGTGGATTGACCCTGTAGCTTCCTGCTTTGTGACCTTCAATACACGTGCACTTTTTCAACCGATTTCAGCGAATGCTTTTTTAAATAAATCAGTTATTTCTTTAAGCGCGATCTCTCAGACCGCACTCCCTGTTAGTGTACCAGTGATAAACAAGGCTTAGCAGATGGCGCTAAAACTTGGGCCACGAAATATCATCCAATTTACGACTCCTATTACGAAGCAGTGCTCCAGACACCTTTAAATGAAGCAAAAAGTGATTTTAGTGATAAGGATAATTGTACAGAAGAGTTTTATGATGAAAGTTCGCATTCAACTGATTCTGACATGTATGTTGAAACATATTTCTAGTGATAATGTATTTTGAAAAATTTATAAAATATATTAATATACCAAGATAAGTATATACAGAATTTATAATAGGTTGATTTTTATACTAGTTCTTAACCTGTATGTTTAAAATGCCCAAGAAAAACGTGCTATGAAAGTCGCACAAGCCGATAAAAAAAGGGCCAATTTTACACATTGTCATTTTTTATTTTTCAGATAATTGTTGAATTTTACATTATATTGTCTTCTATATACCTTCATATACTGTAAAATTAAATATGATTTAAAAAGTAATATGTTTTTACAAGAATATTATTTATTCTAACATGTAATTTGAGAAAAAAACGTATGTTCCAACTCATTTACTTTTTTCAATGATAATATATTTTGAAAAATTTCTAAAACATATCTATATATCAAGAAAAATGTCTGCCAAATATATTGGTTGTTTTTCATACTAATGCATTCATTAGAAAATTGAATTAGTGTAAATTAAATGCGGTCTCGTAGACCCCACCTCCCCAGTTAAGTCCTAAAATTTCACCTCCCCAGTTAAGGGTTAAATACATTTGAATCTCTTTAATCCAAGATTTATAGAATCAGACACCTATAGGATTATAAAAAGTGTCAAGATTATATAAAATTATATAAATATCACTCAATTATATAATAATATATGGTTTTACGTGAAAAACATGAAACAGCAAAGTATTAAGAAAATCATTGCACTAAAATGTTGTATAGGAGCAAGATAAACAGAAAAATCATGCGCTGGAAGGACGAAGGTTTTTTAAAAATAATGACTCATCATCAAATTACTGCGGTTGTAACAATTGTACCGGACATTTCTACCTGATGATAATGGTTCGTTTGATATGCCCGGCCGGCCGGTCTCTTTGGTATCAATTGGTATTAAAATACTATCGGTTAATAGATATTAGCTTCACAAATTGTTAAATCTACCCAAACAGCTCGATATAACTGTAACTGTTAATTTATTTCTAAAGCATTATTTAAAAAATGAACCTTTATAAAACTTAAAAAACTGATGCAGCAAGTTAAATTTTTTTAAGATTTCGTCATACATTTAATAAAAAATACATTTATACCTTTAGTTTTAAACGTACAAATATTTCCTTTTTAAAACCATTTTATATAAAAAAAAATCGTTATAATCTGAAGAATTCTATTCATGTTCGAATTCATTAATTAAAATTAGTTTAAATTAAAGCATATATATTTTTTTTTTATTCATGGAAATATCATAAATCCTGTATAATTTAAAAAACACTGCAAGAAAAGTTAAATAAATGCTGCTGGAAATATTTTTATTTCAGATAATGATAAGAAATAATATATATAGGTAGTTGGAAATCATAATAATACGTACAGTGGCACCCAAAAATTGAGTATACACTATACACTTTCTTCTTTAATTTTATTCTTTTTGAACTTAACATTCCTATTTATGGCTAATATTTATAAGAACGACAAAATATACATTAGCAAAAGTATTAGACTAAAAAACAAAACGGAGGAATCAATAATATTTTTATTACAGTCATTTTTATGTCAAAGTTGCAAATTCCAAAGTCACAAAATTGAGAAGTCAACAAAGTCAACAAAAAGAGAAAAAGATAAATTAATATTTTGTTGCATATCCTTTTGCATTTAGAACAGCTTGTAAACGGTGTGATATTGAGTTGACAAGAGTTTGAGTTGTTTGGTCGGATATTTTCGATTATTTTCCTTCTAATACTCTTTTTAAGTGTTCCTTGCCCCTAATATCGTGTTTTTGAACTGATTTTCCTAATTGCGCCCACAAATTTTCTATCACATTGAGATCTGGAGATTGAGGAGGGGTGTGCAATTGCATTTTATAATTATACAACAACCATAACTTAACTATTTTAGCTGTATGTTTTGGGTCATTATTTTGTTGAAACAGAAAACTTGACTCTAAACCCAAATTCTGGGCACTTTGTTTTAAATTGTTCTTCAACATATCCAAATATTTAATTTTGTCCATCATTCCATCAATGAAAACTAAATTTCCCACTCCTTTTGCAGTCATACAGCCCCATACAAGAAGTGAACTACCTCCATGCTTGACAGGAGGATTGGTGTTTTTATTAAGAAGTTCAGAATTGGGCTTTATCCAAACATAACATTTTCCATCACTACCAAAAACATTGAACTTACTTTCGACACTGAATATTACTTGATTCCAGAAGTCAAGGGGCTTTGAAATATGACTTTTAGCAAATGAAATTCTTTTCTCTCGATTTACTTTGGAAATGAAGGGTTTTGTTCTGGCTACGCGACCATTATAATTTGCTTTCTGGATTATTCTTCGAATTGTTTCTGCAGAAACACACTTTCCAATTGTTCTTGAAGTAGATGTAGCAATTTTTGTAGCACTCGCCTTAGGATTGTTTGTTACCTCTCGAATAACTCTTCTCTTTGTCGTGGCACTGAGGATTTCTTTTCTTCCTCTTCCAAGTTTATTAGTAATTTATCCATACATTTTATACTTCTGGATAATTTTTTGAACGCATCCATGACTGCGTTGAATTCCCCTTGCAATTTCTCACAGATATGTAGAATCTTTAGACAATCGAATAACAAGTTTCCGAATTTCAACATTTGTTTCATTTCTGGAGCTCATTATGATAACCAAAACGTTTGTTTTCGATTGGAAATGAATGACTGCCAATTAAAATAACAAAACTATTTTGCTTGTTCATTTGAAAATAAATAATGGTGGACAAGTCTCATATTTTATAAGGTGTATACTCAATTTTGTGACTTTGGAATTTGCAACTTTGACATAAAAATGACTGTAATAAAAATATTATTGATTCCTCCGTTTTGTTTTTTAGCCTAATACTTTTGTTAATGCATATTTTGTCGTTCTTATAAATATTAGCCATAAATAGGAATGTTAATATCAAAAAGAATAAAATTAAAGAAGAAAGAGTATAGTGTATACTCAATTTTGGGAGCCACTGTATGTTTTCAAGCAAACCGATATTTTATATCATGTTGATAAATGTATTCTCACTCTGATTCTTTTGATACAGTATCACTATAACATTTTGATAAAAGCATCAGAGTAATATTTTTATCAATATGATAAAAATTACCACCCAGTCCTAGCCCAGACTGGTAGCTGATGTTGATTCGAATATAATTCCAAAGCAAGATTTCGTTTCAAGTATTTCGCTTGCTAATGATGTAGTGGTATTCCAAGACCTCTTCAAAAGGCATGAATCGTCTTAGTTTTAATAGTGATTGTTAGGTGAAAAACATATCTAGCATAGATAATATAAAAGACAGAGATTCTTCTTGGGAAAAGGAAAGTTCTGGCTGGAAATGAAATGTATAGAGAAACGAAAATGCACCATGCATGATAGCATGAAGGTAGATTATATCGATCTAATACTTTATATCAGATTTATAAAGTATCACTTGCCTGAAGAGGATAAGAACGAGATTACTAGTTGATATAAAAAGAACTGATACTCTTATCTGTATCGTTTTTGTGTACTTTATACAAAGTAGTAGGTATATACAGTATCACCCAACCTTGGTTGAAACACCATGAATAATGACAAGCTAGCATACGCTTAGAATAAAAAGCACAAAAGCTGAAATGAAGCTACATAGGTGGTCATTTTTTCTATTGTAAGATAATTGAATCTTTCTGCTTTCAGGTTTCTTTCGGCAACATTGGGTTGAATTTTAAATACAGTATGTGTCACCCTGTATATAATAAATGGTTTCTTATGTGGCGACAATGGGACCTTATCATCGTGACAGTGGGTAGTTTCGTCTTTTTGGCATGTTTCATGATAAGCTTGGCATCAATATATGTGCCAATTGTTCCTGATTTAGTGACGGTAATAGGAATAGCTGCCATCTGGTGTCTACTTCTGACAGTAACTCTGCTTCTAAGATGGTTCTTTAAAGGGTTTTCTGATATCGTTCAGTCTTCTACAGATGCTGAGGAAGCCATTGAGCAATCTCCTACAGGTATAAGCGAAACCTGCGATGACGTTGTAAAGTCTCTTACAAATATAAATCAAACAAACCACGAAATCATGCAGTCTCATACAAATATTAACGAAAGAGATGAACAAATAAACCAGTTTTCTATAGATACCGATGATATAGAGATGGTTGAAATCATATTGTGAAACGATCTCAATTCTTGAGCTATAATTTATTTTTATCATGTAATAATGCTGTAACTGTAAATATATATATATATATATTGTTTTTAATAATTTTGATTGTTTTTTATAATTATACTAAATTATGTTTTATATTATATTTAAGAAAGATTAAACTATTTATTATGTAAAAGATATCTTTATTCTGATATTTATTAGTAAAACAAATTACTCGTAATGCCCAGATTTACCTTCATAGCAGTATGATAGGGATATAAACGGTTAAATTTTTCTAGAAAATGAGTGCAATTATATTCTACACAATACCAGATTTATGTAGTGAAATAACAATATATCAAATCAACAAATGTATTCTTGGTTTTATAAATCACTAGAATCCCTAATTAAAAACAAGTCCCAAAATTAATTTGCCTTTCAGATTATAATATCAATGTGTATGCTGTAATAAAGTAAATGAAAATTTCAATCAGGCTCTTGATTAATGTTTCGTTAAGGAAGTAGTGCTGCAATTATTAATTAAAAGATGTATTCGTCCAGATGGGATGTTATCTTATTATTAATATCTTAACTAGAAAAGATATGGTAGAAAATATCATGCACATTGACAAAATAGTGCTCATATTAATTTGCAGTAAATTTTAAATGTAAATTTGTAATAACATTAGAAATTTTATATCCTTCCAATAGAATCTTCTCTATCCATAATACTCACAAATACTTAATTCAAGACTAATCAATAAAATTTAATTAAAACAACGATCGACTAAAGGAAGAAAAATAAAAGCAATACAGACTACAAAATTTTTTAAAAATGCTAAAAGTAAATGTTATCAATGACCTTGAATTTAGTTGGGAAAAGGAGAATATGATAAACCAGTAATATATATATATATATAAATTGCAGTCCTCAGCACTAATCTTTGCTATTTACTTGTGCTTAGGTTTATTCGGACACCGATAAATGAGTCAATTTAAAACATAAAAAATAATAATAATAATAAAACGTTTGAATTGCCACAAACCAAAGCTGAAATTTCACATCCTATAATAAAAATACCAATCAAAAGGGTGGGGTATTTTTAGTTCAGCCAATGCTACAGGTGGTAGTCGATAATATATGTATATTGATGATAAAAAAAAAAAAAAAAAAAAAAAAATTTTAATCCCACCTTTCATATTATTTGCTTAACTAGCAGGATTAGTCTCAAAGCATATCTTTCTAATAAATTCATTGTCCCTCTTCACAACTAACATAAAAGTGCATAACTTTGGAAAGGCCATGAACATCATAAGTACTCAGATTTTAATTTTCAGAATCCGCATATAAAAGTTTTGTGCTATGGTTTAAAGAAAATCAAATATGCAGTTTTCCCGCCTTTTTTTTTTTTTTTTTTTTTTTTGCGATTGATTAAAACCAAAATTTGACAGAAAACTACAACTTTAGTAAAAAGACTACATACCAATTTTTTTTAATTTGTTGAATTGTTGAATCATCATGTTTACATGCATGAGCAATAATAAATCAATGAATCCAGCTTTAACACTGCTCAGGTGGGGAAAAAATGAAATAATTTCAGCAAAGCTATTAATTGCTTATTCAGCATTGCCATTCAAATCATAATTTTAAAGAGTGGAAAAAGCAAGTAAAGGAAGCAGAAACTGAACATTATTTGAAATAATAACATATTAAATGAATTTTGATATTTACATATCAAAAACATTTTTTCTTTATTTATTATGAATTTAGAAAAACAAAATTTATATATTAAGGAGGGAGGGGGGGTATATTACCTCTCATGCTCCTTAACTGCAAGTCACAACAAAATTAAGAATGCGGGTGAAATAAAACACAAAACATTTCTGTTATCATGATATAAATAATTTAATGATTACTTAACAAAAAAAACATTACAAAGCAAAATTACTATTTTTAATTATTCATTTTTGCATTAATTTCAGCAGATTTTTCAGCTATAAGTTCCATGGAGTTAATCCTTAACAAATAAGGTACAACAGTTTTATATAGCTTAATGTATATTTTTTAGCTACTTCACTTTCAGTAAACATATATGAAAATATTTCCGATATATCATTGAATACATTAAAGGACGAAAGGGACGTAACAAGTTTTAATTCGTCCACAGAATGAATGTTGCTATTCCCCCTAGAAATGTATTCTAATCTTTCTTACAGTTACAGAAGTCTCGCACATGCTCCTTAGCAGCAATTCAGGAATATTATGGGAAAAAGAAAAATCTCTCAATTTAAAACTAGACTGATCTATACAGAAAAAAGGGAGAGGGAGTAGAAAGTTTCTGCATTATACAACCGTGAATATTACTGTTTCGTTTTTGGAAGCGATGACTATGATGTTTTATTCTTACAATCTTTAGAGATCAGCATATTTTAGATGGAAAAAAATAAAGAAATTAAAAATTCCCAATTTTTTATGAATCGATTTTTTAATTCCCTATGGTGTGGCAGCCCTGTTATTATGTAATCATCTCAAAATACCAGACCTAAGTTGGAACAACTATATGCATCAACTCATCTAGCTTAATTTTTTGCATGATGTAATTTTTGTTACTAAAATTTCATTAAAATATTAAGTTACTTATTAACTAATCCAGTCAAGATATAATCTGAAAAGCGTTTCTTAATAAATAGTAAATTAGCATTCCAAATTAAAAGATGATAAAAGAAAAGTATATGAAAAAATATCAAGGTTGGCAGAAAAAATTCACACCATTGGATAAAATTATATTACTATATTTTAATTATAAGTAAAAGAAACTAGCTTTGATTTGATAATCACATATATGGAAATTCAGTTCAAAATAATGAGATTAAATAAAGATGATTTATTCACAATAATGAGTAATTAACAGCATTAAAAGTAATTATTTCAAGATTTGTTCTGGTTTGATGGACGTGCACCAAAAGACAGTCCACCATTAGCCTGCATGACTGGATAACTTTCTTGCGGAGCCGGTGTTTTGGCAGCATCTTCACCATCTGAATCACCAGAGCTATCTGTTTCACCAGCAAGTTCATAAGCATTACTTGGAACACTTAATTTAGGATCTTTCTGTTTATTTTGAGAATCTGTCTGTGCTTTGGATTTGTCTCCTCCTTCAGAGTCTTTCTCTTCCAAGAATTTTTCCCACTTTTGTAGTCGTTTCTGACGTTCCTCTTCAGTTTCAATGACTTTATACTTTGTTTTACCATCCCACGTTACTGCAGTGAGCTGGCGTCCAGCGAACCAACGTCCATTCATAAGGTTTATGCATTCATCAGCCATTTCAGGTTCAGTAAATGTAACAGAAACAACACCTTCTGGATTGCGCTATGGGATAAAAAAAAAATTTTTTTTTGAGTTTAAATTAAAATGAAAGAACATGACAAAAATTCCTTTCATGGTTTCAAAATAATAAACACAGGATGACATGAAAAGGTTTCTGAAAATTTTTAAAAGTAATTCACAGTTATCAAAATAAATCAGTTTTATAGAAGCATTCATATAAAAAATAGCAATAAATGAAGATTATCTATTCATAATAAAAACATATGCATTTTGATACTCTGCAAATTAGACCATTTGACTTAAAACTCCCTAACTTGGCATGTATAAACATTGGAAGAAGAGAATGGACACTTCAAAGTTTCTTTCTTTCTTTTAATTTTAACTAAAAATCAAATGATTTTTTTTTACTTTCTATTTTTCAAAAATACAGCAAAAAAGTAATTTTCAATAATTTTAAAATTCTAAAAAATTATATTTTTAAAGATTTTGAAATTTTGATGTACTTATTATTAAGGTTTAACTTTGGAGAAAATTTTTAAAGTATTCCCATTTGTAAACACTGTCATACAGTTTCATTAATGTACAAATACATAGTTACCTCATAGAAATGTTACCATTCTACATTTACATTATGATTTTTTTTTTAATATAGTAATTAATATGGCTGGAATTACCCATTTCTAACCTTTCAAATAACAACAAATGGTATACATATATTTTTTTTTTTTTTTTTTTTGTTCTGAAAATTAATTTTAGTTTAACTTTTTAAGTTTTCCAAATAAGAATGTTGGTTTATAAATGATTTTGAAACAATGACAGAGTAGTAAAAATTTCCTTAACTTATTAAATTAAATTAGGTGAATGATTTATTCATAAAAAATCATTAACACAAATGAAAAATGAAGTACAAAATTTATTTTTATGAAAATAAGACAGCTTAAATGACTCAAATGGTTATTGTCATTATCAATATTACTTTAACGAAAATTTTAAGACAACTTTTGTTATTTTTTTTAAATATGAAATAATAAAAATTATACCAAAAGTTTTGTAAATGTTTCTGAATTTACTAATGGCAAATTTTCAGTGGAAACTGAGTGAGCTTATTATTTAGAGTAGTTCAATATTTATTTAATCTGAATTCTGGTGTTCTTCAATACTGTCAAATACATTTAATACTAAACTTATTTACAATTATTTTAAAATAATACATTTTAAAATCATAATGAGTAAAATCATGATTAAGTAAAACAGTTATTATAAATAAAAATTAGATACATTTCGACATTTCAACTACTTATTTAATCTATGAAAGCATATGTAAATTATTTAGTGAATAAGTTTTAAAGAAATATTTTGTTTTACAAATTCCCTTAATATTAATGTTGATTATAATATTACCATAAACAGTAAATGAATACCTAAAATTAGTCAATGGTTTAAGATCAATGCACATTACACTAAATGGGCAAAATTTATGTAAAAGAAGAAGAAAAAATCATTCTGCTTTTTGTTGGTATTTATTTTGCAATTTATTTTATATGTAGAAATTAGTCAAAAAAATGAATATGTCTTAATTAAGGAAATTTCAATTATTGGAAATAGTATTTATCTTTTTAAACACAGAATTTTACTGTTAGTTACATTAAGATTTATTACTTAGATTGACATTTAGCTACATAAATTGAAAATATTTTTTTCCCATTAAATAAAGTAATTAAAAACCAATGAAACTGATGTTAAATAATTAAAGTATCACAAACCTGCTTCGAATGATTCAACATGGAGAAGCATTTTATTACAACTCCAGAAGATGAAATCAAAGTGGACAGTTTACTACAAGCAACAGATTGGGATTTAAAACTACAATATGTTTGAAATAACTGTAACACAAATCAGTGTGCTTATGGACTGAGATTAGAATAAAATTATGGATATTTATTAGGAATTGTATTCTTTCAAGCCATCTTATTTTATTTATTTTTTCTAGTCAGAGAATAATAAAATGTCTGCAGTCTTACAAGCAAAAATCAGTTTTTCTGACTTTATGACTGGCGCAGAATCAAAAATGGGAGTGTAAGAAATATTTTTCAAAATAACGGAAACATAAAATTTAATTATGTCACAAATAATAAGAAAATTTGATATGTGTTAATCAAGTTCATAGAAATCTGCACTACATGTTTATTTGCATATACAGTATACTCCCAAGTATCCAGCCTAATGGAGCGGAAAAGCAGGCTGGATAACAAAAAAGACGGATATGCTGGAGTTCTGCAAATTCATTTCTTAGCCCGCTAATACCAGAAAACAAAGTTTTTATACCAAAATTCACAGTTATAATACTTATTTTCTCACTTATTATTGAGTACTAATCGCTTCATTTATCTCAAAACATGTAGAATGTGAATTTGTGAATATTGTACGTACTGTGCCATTAAAATCAAAAACAGCAGCACCAATTCAGGTACAATACACACTAATGAAATAATGTACAAAGAGCAAAAAGCTGCACTTTTCCTGGCAGAACTTGCATTCTGCACATGAAATATAGGAGGATTGTAGTAATTCAATTTGCATTTCTTATTCAATTATGATGAAAGAAAATAGTCATGTGTACAGTACATATTATATATATATTCAGCAAAGATTTACTACATAAGTAAATATTTCAAGAAATAACTAGAAAACTGTTATGCTAAATTTATTCCTTAGAACTTGAGAGAACTCACAGACAAATTTCATTATGGATAAATATTTATTTGCTCACAGATTTTTCTTAAGAATCAACTTAAATAAACAAAATGCAAAATATAGTGTTTAAAAAAAATCCAAGAATAAATATGGTCTAGTATTGTATTATTTTTGGATGACATTGGCTGTTTACAAATTAAAAACCAATTTTTTTTTTTTTTTAAGTGCAAGGAATTACTTACATCATATATTACAACTTTTTTAACTTCTCCACATTTTGAGCATTCTTCTCTAATATCATTCTGATAATCTAAAAGCAAAGTAGCATCCTCCTGAAAAATATAATGCATTTCATTACAAATACATAAAATATGTTTCATTTCATGCTTTTCATCTACCTCTCAAACAAATGCAATGAAATTATATATATATATATATATATTAAAAATTGCTTAAAATGGATCCATTTTAAAATTATTTATAACTAAAATTTTTTATTCAAATGAAATAAAAAAAATTTTAATCATCATAAAAGAATTATTAACATTTGTTCCCTGGCATTTTTTTTTTTTTTTTTGTCTATCTATTCCATTTAAATGAAATGGGATTTAAATGGAAAAGTACATTGCCCCAAAATAGTTATGTTTATATGTAGAGCCTCGGCGATCAGCCTATAATCTCCAGTCCTTAAATTAGCTGTTTGAAGGTGGCATAACAAACTTGATTTAACCTAATAATGTAGTGCAGAATGGGTGAGAGTAATTGGAGTTATTTAAATTTAAAAAATATATATATAATTAAATAAAATAATAGGAATAGTTGCTTAATAGTGGGAGGGTTAGTAAAAAACAGTGAATGGTCAACAATTCGATTTCCCATTAGTCAGGCCAGTGGAGATGTTTGCAGAGTATGGAAAAGTACATTCCAAATTCAAGTGGGGACATTTGGGGATACATAAAAAAGGAAAACAGGAGTGAGCTGAAAATAGTAGAACATAAATTCTTGTTTCTTGTTAGAAAAGAAGAAGAAAATAATCACAAATTTTCTTTAAAATCAATAGCACAAACGGTTATGAACATTTAAATATTAAAAATGTAAAAAGATTTTCAAATTTTTTCTAGAAAACATTTTAATAAAAACTTACATCAAATTCCTTTGGATCAAACATGTTTTTAATAATGACAGTTTTTTCATTTTTAGATCGTTCACCACGGAGCTTCTCAAATCCCCATTCAAACAATCTATAATGAAAAGAAAAAGATATAAAAAATGTATTAACAATAAAGGACATAGTGATATTTTCTGATAACTGAAAGACAAAAAAAGCTAGCAAATGCATAAGTATTCATGAAAATTATGCAGTTTTTCATAAGAATTCTATAAATTTTATTTTTTCGATCTTTATTCAATTTCATGAAAATTGAATGAAAACAAAATAAAGTAGAGATAAACAAATTTTCTACCTTTTTATCATTACTGTTGTTCTCATAATTTGGTTAAACAATTATACATTTTTTTTATATATAAACATACACTTTTTAAACACCCCCCTCAGACCTTTCTATATAAAATATTTCGATCATACTTCAATAATATGTATGAAAATTTTTGTGAGTTCATATTAAGTTATATGATAAAAAAAATATTTCTATACTTAATGTAGAAAACAAATTTGATATCAATTTTAAAATTTACAAAATTAAAAATATCTTAAAAAATCTTAATATCTCCACATGAAAGGAATACTGCTTTTCATTGCAAGATTGTTTATAATGTATACAATAATAGGTTGAACATAATTTAAAAATGTAACTTTACATAATTTTTTTTGATAAAAACTTTGTGATTTAATGCTCCTGAGATTAACATAAAAATATCAAAATAAGCGATAAGATTTTTGATAATAAAAAATGACTAAAAAGTTACTTAATTATTATCACTGCTTTGAATTTTTTTCCCCCTAAGAGAAGAGATCATGTTATGAAATAATTGTATAATTTTCTAAATACTCCTCCTTAAAATTAATAAAAATACAATTTACATTTCACCTATATATATATATATATATGTGTGTGTGTGTGTGTGTGTGTGTAAAGATATTTTTAATTTAAATCCAAATTAATTCCCAAAGTTTTATCTTAATTTAACCCATAGTAACTTCATTCTAAAAGATTTATTTCCTGATTGCATTCCACTTGTTCTATTTAATTAATTCGAGAAGTTTTGTAAAATGCTTTAGTTAGCGGTTCCCACGCTGACTAAAACGGTTCCTCCGAGTGAAAGGATAAAAATTGCTGATCTAAACAAATTCTTTTTTAATAGATCCCTGTGTTTCCCTTGCTTATGATTGACATGTGTCTGAAATCCCTATCAGAATCTTAATGGTATATTATCATTGAGAAAAAGTATTTTTCCTATCGATATCTTATATTATATAAGACCATTGATAATTTATTTCTGCCTTCTCTTGTCTGATCTGTTGCTGTGAATGGACATGTTTTGTCTGCGCCTCTTATAAATAAATTATGCCTTTTCGGGATGGATTAAAGCGAATTTAAAAATGCAAAGTGTCTTCACTGTATTCGAAACTGCCTTCTGCTTTTAAAAAATTATGTTTACATTATAAAGTTAATACATTTTATAAGTAGGAATAAATGAAAGCAAAAAGATGAATGCATATTAATTTCAACGATACATTAGAAAAGATATAAACAATGAAAAACATGAGCATTCTAAAAAATAAAGTATATGGGAGTGAAAGCTGCCGTTGAATTTTAAAAACAAAAATTACTTTTCATTAATTTACAATTTTCTCATCTTATAAAATAAAAAATTTTATGTAGCAGTAGCACAAATACTGAATGGCTGGTGTTTTTGCTTTTTCTCAAAGCCAAATCTAACATTCAACAAACAAATATTTATATGGAATTATTCATTATAACATTAACTTTACACAATAAATAATGACTTATACAGCAACACACACAAAAATCAATTAGCAAATTTCATAAAACCGTAAAGAAAAAAAATAATGCTATTTGAATGATTTAATGTTTTGTTTATTTATAAATTATTATTCCTTATGGGGTTGAACAGAATTTTCATACATCTAAATACATTTATGTCTATTTATCGTCTTTTACAAAGTTTATTATAATCTCAATATTCCATTCTTAGATTCTAATAATTCTTAACTCATTATTATCAAAATCTTGTTATTTATGCAATCTGCAAAAATATTGTTAATTATAAGAATCCTGTGACTTAAAAATAGATACAAAAGAGGAAAATCAACTCAAAGCATTAAAATGTTCCATATTTAGAATAACTGGATGTTTGATGAAATGTCAAAGTGATACAAATGTACATAATTATAATGAAGTAGAACTTACTTTTCTCTTTTCTTTTTCATCTTTTCTTTTTCTTTTGGCTTCATTTTTTTGGGTTTCTTACTCGGATCATATTGGCCTTTCAATTGGAATTTAGCTCTTTCCACATGAAGAGTCTTTCCTTTATATACATAACCATCCAAAATATCTAGAGCTAATGAGACAGATTCAATCTAGGGAAAGCAAAAAATATTATCTTTAATGATGTTTGCAAATAGTTTTCTATTAGAAAAAAAAAAAAAAAAAAAAAAAAACAGCAGCTTTTTTATGCTTTTCTATAAACAATCTAGATCTAGAAAAAAAAATCCCTAAAAAAATATTTCATGAAAAATTAAGCAATTTATCCATTTATTCAGATTACAAAACCAGTTTTATTCTATCTGTATAAGGTGAATAAATTTCAAATAGATGATATTTTTGAGTGATAATTTAGGATTCAGAATCAAGATAATCAGTTTTCATCATTTCCAAATAAACCTTTAAGTATTATTAGCCATTCTAAAGAAAATGCATTTAAATAATTAATCTCTAAACATTATTCTTTCTAATCTTTCTTTAAACATTATTAGCTATTCCAAAGGCAACTTCTTATGTAAGGAAGACACAACTATACAAATTAATTTAAAACAAAAAAAAACAAAAAACAAAAAAACAGAATTGAGTTGCAATTATTTTAATAAAATATCACTACTTAACTTGGTCTGCACTAAAGATGTAAAAAGTAATGAATGTAATAAATAAAATAAATAATTGGAAATATTTTTAAGTAATACTGGTAATCTGTTTTGAGACTAAGACAAAGGGAGAAAAAAAGGAGAGAGATTGAATGAAAATATAAAGCATAATCTAGTAACAAGCTTTATAAATTTTTATTTGCTGTGTTATTCTTTACTTCCATCTCATTAAATTTCTCGCTTTCATTAAAGTTATGTTATTACTAATGTCCTGTGTGTAGCTTTATTATGGATCATTTGGAATGTATGTCAATTTTAAACTACTTTTTTTTAATTAGAAATTCAAAAACATAATGCATTATAAGCAAGGATAAGAAATAACGAAAATTATCATCTTCTATTATCAGCTGATAATGTGCATTATTGTATAATTTTCTGCTTGTGATTATTAGTAATTTTTTTTTATTTTGGAGATAAATTCTATAAGACTAAATACTTATTTGTCAATATAATAATAATAATAGTAACAATTAATATCTATTCTATCACTAATTTTGAGTTTTCAGTGTTTTCTGCCACAGCAGCTTGTGAACAACTGATAATGCTAAGAGCATGAATCATTGTAGAAAATTATTTTAATATAAAGAGAGTCACCGACCATTTTATTTAAAAACAAGCTTGTCATAGATTTGATGTACCAAAGCAATTCTGACCAAAGCCAGAGATAAAATAGAAAAGAATGTTTACATATATAAAATATAAATAAAAAATTAAATATAGAAAATGAAACAAGTCTTTTCTATTAACAATAATGCAACTGAAAACAAAACAAAATGGAATTAACAGAATAAGAGGGGAAAAATAAATGAGTTCATTGTATGTAGGTTATGGAGATCTGATTTTCCCAAATAAAATTAATTAATTATTTTTTTTAAAGAATCTTTTAAAATACAACAATCATCTTATAAAGAGAATGCCCTTAAATGTAAAAATTTACTTAAATTCTTTAATGAGAAAAGGAGACAATAATAAAATCTATTGATTTTTATGTTTTGTCACCTATTACATCAAAATAATAAGAACAACAAAGGAAGCAAAAGATAATATCATCATTATCATCATCATTAACAATTTAATACTTTTTTTAAACAATTTCAGATTTTTTTTTTTCAATAGCTCTTTATAATAATTGGTAAAAATAAAAACATTTTTAACTGAAGGCAAATAAAATGAAGACAAGTTTTTTGCACAGGTACAAAACTATTGCTAAAATTTAATTACAAAGTCTGAAAAAAGTATGTTGTATATACATAATACAACATAATGAATTATTTTCTCATTTGTCATCAACATACAATGATTGTCAAATATCTTATTCCTGATTGTGATCTTGTTCTTGTCTGTGATGACTTAAGACAGCCTGTTATCAACTGCCAAATTCTTAAAATAGTATTTCAGCTATATTTCCAAATAAAATAAGCTTTAAAAATGTGTAAAAATAATTAATTTGAATGTTTTACTTATTTATAATGAACATTTAAATAATATCAGAAAATTATAAAATGCATGACTTCATAACTCATAATTATAAAATTTATGAAGTTTGTCAGTAATATTACCTTTCCTGTTAATTAAAAATATATAACAGAAAAAAGTTTGATTAAGGAATTATTTTATTTTCATGATGAATTAAAAGTGTTCAAATATACTTGATGAGTAAAAAGCAAAAAATCAAGGAAAATTTTCATTCACATACTTTTACCCACAATGTGTTTTTGCCCCAATATGGAATGAAAATTAGAAAAATTCCAAAACTCACTGTGCAATAAAAAATTTTGTGAATAATATAGATCTAGTATCAAAAATTAGGAAAATTGATTAACAGCTTGTAATATAATAAAAAAAAATTATTCAAAAAATATCACTTAAGAAAATAGGAATTTCCCAAATAGCATGGAATATGAATAAGAGTAAAAAAGTATCTCAATAGAAATCATTCATTTAAAAATGAATGTTATATTACATGAGTAAGTTTAACAGAACTTTAAATAAAACGTGAACTGTATCTAATAAAAATAAAAATCTCTTTAAGAAAATCTCATATTATTTGAACGAAATAAGTATCTTGTTAAAAAGAGCATACTTTAAATTTAAAAAAGGATTGTAAAAAAAGGTCATTAAATGATACTAACACAGCAATATTTTGGTAAAAACTGATTTAATAAAGATATTTACTTTGAATCAGAAAAATTTAGCAATATTTATTTTTGTTTTTGAAACTTCCTTTTAACAAGTAAGTTATTTTATTCATATTGCACAGATTTGCTTACATATAGTAAGTATGAAACATTTTCTATGAGTTTTACCAATACTTAAAAGCCACAGATTATCATTTGAATTAAATGAAATATTTTAATAAGCAGTAAAAAATTTATAGATTACAAAGCAATTACGCTGAAACAAGATTTGTTTTTACTTTCAACACATCTTGCAGTGTAAAAGATTTAACCAACACATCATCCTATATAAAATAATCACAGATCATTTCAACATTATTAAAAAACAATAGAGATATTTGATACAATACACCATTACATCAAATCCCAAGGGTTTAAAAGAATTCATAACCAAGACTAAATTTATGAGACAAAGATTTAACTATATAAAAATGTAATTAAAAATAATTATTTTTGTCTTCAATGAAAATACAAATCAAACATTTTCTAAAAATTAATTTAGTTATTCTATTATTTTGGATGAAAAGAATTTCACAAAATAATCAAATGACTTTAAAAAAAAACTTATACTAAATGATAGGCAAATATTGAGAAAAACTAACCTTTATATAACAACACAATCCATCACCTTTCAACTGTCCATTTTCTCGGTATAGTTTCACTCTGTATTTCATAGTGGCTGGGTCTTTCATGACTAGCCCACATTTACCCATCAGATCTGCAAACTCTTGTTCTGTTATGTCCTGAGGTAATCCAGTTACATAGACATTTGTATTGTGTGCATCATCTACTTCAAACCAACCTGTGAATAAAGATTACATAAAGAGTTATCAATAATAAATTTTGCAACTCTATTAGCAATCTAAACTGAAGAATGTTTTCAGAATTTTAGAAAAAAATGTAATTTTTAGGCAACTAGAATCATCATCAAATTAAATTTTGTATTTTCTTATTTTTTCCAAGATTTTAATGATCATTTTTGCTTAAAAGAATCTTTTTTTTAATTAATTCTTGGATATGATAAATAGATCCAATGTATTTTCATTTACTTCATGCTAATTGAATGCAGACAATAAATAACCTCCATACTTAATAATTTTCGTATATCGCAGGAAAAGAAATAATGCTCGAGAAAAGGAACTAACAAACACCATAAAAATAAGCAATAATGAGTTCAGACATTAACAATAACATAACCAAATTGATTTTATGATTTATTATATGACATCAAACGCTCTACATGTTGGCTAAGATTACAAAATAAACTATTAATATGTAAGCACAAAAATGATAAAAAATTTCAGTTTAACTATACTAATACTGAAAGATCTCAAATGTTTGTTCAATGAAACTATGGCAGGTAATGGAACTATGGCAATGAAACTATCACTCAAAATTCCTATCCTTTCCGTTAAGTGTGATCGTATATCCAAGGTGCATGCTTTGTTCATTAGATACACTCACCCAGTGAGTTTAGAGGGATAAAGAGGTTTACTGCAAACTTCAAAGATGTCAAAGCATATATTTGCTTAGAAAACATCTGCTAAGTGGACTTCTCTTCTTATATCAGCTACTAAAAAACAGGCTATCATAGCAGTTTCTAAGATGGGTAGGGAATGTTTCTTAGCTGTGAGAGATAAATTCAAGAGTTCCAGCATTCTGAGGTACCAGAACTTAAATAATGGTAGGAATGAGGGGGTTGAATAAATGCATATGAGTGCAATTTATGTATTTAAATGTTAACATATAATTTTAAAAAAAAACATACTTGGTTCACTGGCTTTACGTTTTTCTCCATGTTGTTCTGATGCAGATGCAGTACTGTCAGCATTAGCTGTTTCTTCTGAAGGACCTTGATAATTGTAATTTGATTGATATTTTGCAATGAAGTCATCATCTATCTATAAGAAAATATTGAAGTAAATAATGAATCTATATACTTTTCATTAGCAGAAAATTAAAAAGCACATATTTTTTAAAAAAATTAAAAGATAGTAAAAACATTTAAATGCAAGCTTTAACAAAAATTATTTTTGTTTTTTATTAGACAAATTACAAAAGGATCGAACAGTCAGAAAAATATTTAAGTGGAATTATAAGTTATTTGTGTTGGATTCCTCTCTCTAAAAAAAAACAAGTTTCTCCACTCTCAAAAAAACAAGACTGACAGAAATAATATGAATATATAAAAATAATAATTAAACCAAAAAATTGGTTTCCAATCATTACATCTTTTCTCTAAATAGGCTATGTTCCTTAAATACTAAAATATTTCTTTTTAAATATTATAAAAAATTTTGATTGTCAAATAAAAATTAAATTATTACAAAAGATTTCACTTGTAACATATAAAAAAATAGAATACATAATAAAACCATAACTATTTAACACTATTACTTGAACAAAATAAAAATGATCACTTATTTTTTTTAAATTTCATGCATATGTTTATTTGCAACTATGTTGAATTTATAAATTTCTTATGCATAAAGTTATATAGCTTAACGGATTTGAGATTTACAAGAAAAATGAAATAAAATGCAAAAGTTTTAAACATAATTATAAAGAGAAAGAAAAGAAGATATAAATAAAGATATTCAAAATATTTTCTTATTTCTATTGTTGTTTGTAAATGGCATAATGTTAACAATGCATTATGATTTACATATAGGCATTTTTCAAAATATAAATATCAGTTTGAACAAGTTATTAGTTAAAGTAATAGTTGTTAAAAAAGCATGATCATTAAAAGAACATTAATTAAAAATGTTAAAAAACATTACCTACATTAAAAAATATTAATTCTGAAATTCAATATGAATAACGGAACTATTTTTCCAATGCAACAACATGCTATCTAAGATAATATAAACAAACAAACAAAACAAAGAACACATTTTGTAAGAATAATGTAAACAAACTTATGAACAACTATAGACTGAACTTAACGAAATGAAATACAGTATTGAAATAAAGTTAAACATTAATTTTTTTAAAGATTCCTAGAAAATAAATATATTTACTGATTTCTACAGTTTATGAAAAAAAATCATTCACTTAAATTCTTTTAATAATAAAATAGGAGATACTTTAGGGAAGTAAGCTTGTTTCTGAACATCCCATTCATATACAGTTCCATCTTTAGGATCTACATAAGTATAAGGATCTGAAATCCCTTCTTCACTAAGTTCCTTCTTTTTTCTTTCTAACTCTTCAAGTTTTAGCTGTTCTTCAAAGTCAGCATCAGCCATTGTTATCAAGGGTACTTATGTACTCTGAAAAAAAATTTAATAAAGTGCTAATCAAAATTTTTTTGGATAGCATGAAACAGAAAACAATAAACACCTTTAGCTTCACGGGGAAAAAATCCTATAAAATACGAGTGTAAGATTTAGGTTTTTACAATAAATTTCATCCTATATGTCTATATTGAAATACACTTTTGATTTTCTTGATTATGTAAATTAAAATATAAAAACACTATAAATAGTTAATTAAAGTTGATAATTTGTAAAATGTAACAATCAGTTGTACCATTTACAAATTATTATGCCAGAATCCTAAGTCTATCACTTTTAGATGCTCTTATTATACAGAGGGATGATATACAGTTTAATATGAATGCATTTTTCTTGGATTCTTTCTCAATGCTTTTTTTTTTTTTTTTGCTGTTCTTTTTTAAAGTTGAATTTTATTTTGTTTTTGGATTATATGACTTTGTTTTAATACAAAACTAAATACTATATATTACAGCAGTTACCAGGTTTATTTGGTATTTATTTGGTATTGTGGTATTCGTGAATTTCGATTATTGTTAACCTGGCAAAAGCTAAGAACTACGATTCTGAAGCATACACCGGAGAACACACCTTCATTCCTTCCTTCCTATTATAATCAATGCAATCATTAAGGTAATAAAACTTGCTTCAACAGCGATTGAATCCAGGGGACACTTTACTACATAAGTAATGAAAACTGTGTCATTTCATATGTTTCTTAGCAAAAAGATAAATAAATAAACATTTCCATTCTTCTAAACTTCTGCCATTTTATTCCCATTTTAGTAAAATAAAAATTCACTGACATATAAGCAAAAACATGTGGAGGATTTTCATTTCTGAAAACAGATAGTACATAATACGAAGCAAAATATATCAAAATAAAAGAGTTGCAAAAATAAAGAATTGCAGAAAAAAAAATAGCTTTCAACTTAAAAACTGAATTTCATTACAGAAAGCAAATGTTAATTTATTTTAAACTAAATTTTGACCAATTATACCTATTGCCTTAAAAAATAAATTCACATACAGAACTATTAAATTATTCATATTATTATATTATAAAATATCTTTTTGTATTCTGAATTTGAGTTGCTTTTGAAAATAACATGCAACTAGTGAGCCTTCTTATTAATAAAATGGAAAATAAGACTCTAGAAAAAAGTAAAATCAGATATGTTTAACTTAATAGTCTTTAAAAACATAATATAATAAGTAAATATTTTAAAGGATAACACAATCACTTACATACAAAAAATAAATGATACGTACAAATGACATTTTTTTCATTTGCTATAAATACTTAAATCTATTAAAAATTTTTAGAAAAATCCACAACATAACAAGATAAATAATTAAGAAGATTAAAAGCATGAAAATGAAGCAATTCAAAATATTAAATGATTTAGGTCAATTTAATATCTGCAATTGAATAACTTATGATAAAATACATACACACAAAAAAAATCATTAATTCAAGCAAATGAATGAAATACAGTTATTATTTTAACATGTGATAAATATAAGAAAAATGAAATGAAACACACTCTTTACAATATAAAATAAAAAGTGTTCAAGATAATTATTCAAGTTTACAGAATTAAATGCGAATAATTGATTATTTTTCAGCTATCGAACACTTTTAAGCTAGAATACTCAACGAAATAAAAGATCTTGGTATGTATAAAGAATCGAAAATCGGATTTATAATTTGTGAATTTTAACAGAATTTTAAATTTTCTAACTCGCACAATGTACTTGTGCATTCTGTAAATGAAATATTTACCATAAATGAAAATTATAGGACTGAAAATAGATAGAAAGTCGCTAAAAGAGTACGTTAAATTTTCCATAAGGATGGGAAATAAGGAAAAATTTTCCATCCGTTGAAAAGGATGACATTTACTTATGCAAAAATTCATCAGCGGTATTCTAAGAAGATGAATTTCAGAGATAACTTACGATAATTAATTCTGATAACCTAAGAATTATTCCATCGAATTAATGATGAGACAAGAAACTACAATTTCACATAAATTTCGTTCGTCAAAGCAACTTTTGATAAATAACAATAACCTTAATACTCCAATCCAATTAGTAAACTATTTTTTGAGGTACGTACCTAAAAATTGAAATAATTCAGAAATCAACTGTATGATGAGGTTACTGGAGTCGTATACTTCCTCTCTGGTTGCTTTATCTCAACGTATATTAACAAAAAATAACATGTAATGCTATTTTCAAACATGCATCGAGTGTGGTAAACAAAACGGCACACATGCGATATACCATTAAAAAAAGATCTAACACTGTTCCTCTGCATGGAACAATTCCTCGTTCATTGGTCAAATGTTAAACGTCATTCCATGATCCAAAGATTGGGTTTATTAGATTTGGCTACTAATTCTAGTAATGGCAGATTTTTGCATTCCAGATTGCGATTAAAGAAGAAATAAAATTTAAAATGGAAAGGAAATTTAGTAGGAAAAAACACTATTTTCACTATGAATTTTCCTACTGTATCATTCTGCTAGAACATCTCAAGTTGTAATAATAGCTCCCAAATTTATGATGAAAAGAGAATCATTTTGTGTGCCAAATGATTGGCAGAAGTCTTTTCAGAAACATTATTAAAAGTACAGCAACCCTATCTTGCCAATAGTACTGTTGGTAACGGGTTCTCCAACCAATCAAAAACATAGATATCAGATCGCTTCATTTTTGTTGCAAAAATTGTAAACATAATTTCATTTTATAGAAATTCCATTGTTTATTGCAATTCTGACAAGATCGTTAATGAGGAAGAATTATATACGTTTTGCTTTAACATATAGCATGCTTACATACAAAGTATTGTTGTATAATACTTTAATAATGTAGAATAAATTTATGTATATCATACATAAGGAAACGGTGTATTAATCGAGTGGAAAATGAGCTGTTGTGTGCCAAAATGCTTATCGAATAAAAGGTGCGATAAGGAGTTTTCTTTCCATGCGTTTCCCACAAATCCAATAGTAAGAAAGAGATGGGAAACAGCTATTTTTGGTGACGATTTTTCTTTGAATTTACGTTCTGCTCTCGTCTGTTCAAGACATTTTATTTCTTCTGATTTTCGAATGAATAAAATGCGCAAAATATTGAGGAGAAATGCAGTACCAACAGTCGATATACCTATTCGTAAACAACTAAAGTTATTAAATTCAAATCTAATAAAACCAATATCTGGGAAATTTGAAACGGATGTTTTAACAAGCAGTAATAAATATTACTATTCAAATGCTGTTAGTTATGGTTTAAAAATTACGCACTTGAAAAATACATTAAAAGCTAAAGCAAGACAGTTGAAACTGTTGGAAGAATCTGTTTCAACTTTAAATAAAAAATTAGATTACTATGAAAAAAACATTGTGTTCCAAAACATAAAAAAAATTATTGAACTTCATGAAAGTGGAGATGGAGATACCAGAACATCTTTTTTATTGAATCAAATAAAAAATTTTGATAAAGCAAAGCCACACTGGCCTGACAGCATTCTTCATGAAAGTGCAATGTTACATGCAGAATGCCGTTTGGGATATAAAGCTCTAGTAGAAAGAAATATTTTGCAACTTCCATCAGAAATGACATTGCAGAGATATATAAAACATATAACAAGTAGAACAAATAAGGCAGAAAAAATGAAACAAAAACCTGAAGAGGAAATTTCTAATATAAATATTGAAGGAGTATTTTATTCCAATGAAAGCTGGGAAAATGGTGAAAAGTTGAATAACAACATAAAAGTAACATATCAAGCAGATAAAAATGAATATATTAGAAATACAGATACTTATAATACAGAAAAGCCAATTTTACATAAAAGAATAACTAATAAACCAAATTTAAATGCAGAAGTCAGAAATTCTCAAGAATCACTTTCCTTTGAAAGACTTAATGTCTTGAACACTGATTTAGAAATTCCAACTTCAGAAGGGTCTATCTTATTTAAAAATATCGTCCATGAATTTAACGCATGTGAAACAAGTGAAAATAAAACTGTACACAATTGTAAAGATGCCTGCTCAGCCAAAGATCTTTGGGAACCACAAAGCAATGTAAAAATGCAAGATAAAAGGGCTATGGCACTATTGACAAAAAATATCTGTGAACCAAATATTAAAAAAATTAGTGAAAATCAGATCATAAAAACTGACAAAGATATTTCATATGTTATTCTTTTATGATAAAAGCCACATAAAGTTTATTATTTATGAGTTCCATATATGTTCTTGGTTACAAATATATTTGTATGTATTTTATGTTGACTTTTAATCACTATTTACAAAAGCTTAGTAAACATTATACCTGCCAAATATTTCCCTTGAAAGATTTGTAGTCTTTTTCAAAATTATCCATTATTTACATTGCCAATATAGCATATTTTTTAAAAAAATTTTATTATCCTTATATTTCTTAACATTGTCTTGTATTTGTAAATTTTTTACATTTTCAAATACATAAAAATATTTTGTTTCACTTTTCACAATTTTCATATTTATTGATGATTTCCAGATATGTTTTTATTCAAAAATACAAAATATATTTTGATGCATTATATGAAATATTTTCCAGACAAGTTGCTGCATTTTATGAATAAAAATTCTCTTTATTCATTTTACCAGGAATAGGAAATTATATTTTGTTATTTAACTTCTTGGACTTTTATTTGCTAAAAATAAGAATACTGAATAAAAATATAGAAATTAAACAATTTTGAAAGAATTCTCAGTATCCTTATATAAAAAAAAAACAAATTGCTATAAAAAAACAGAATTGCTATATTATGTATCTATATGTATTCAAAATAACATTTTTTATGAATTTTACGTTAAGGATTTTCTATTTTGAAAATAAACTTTTTAATTTTCAGAATTTTATTAGTTACTGAAAATTACTTAATATTGAAAATTATACTAAAATAAGGTATTTTCCTGCAAAATAATTTTTAAAATATTCTAAGTTAAAACTTTATGATAATAAGGTTGTTTGATATATGCATCCATTGGGGCTTTTTAAATGATTAAGAAAATGAAATATTAATTATTAATAAGCAAAGAGAATTATAGGTAAATATGTTTATTTGTAATATATCAATGACGTTTTCAAGTCAAAAGGACTTTTCTGAGCTATTTTTGTATATTTGCAATGAAAGACTGACAAAAATATTTTTTGCTAAAGCTTTTTCTTTCATTTACAATCAGAGACATAATCTTAATGATTAAAGTTGAAATATTCAGAAAAATAATCATCTGCTTATTTTAACTGAAGCAAATTGTGAAAAATGTTTAAAAAATTACAAGTTTTTTTTAAACATTTTGACCACTTTTTTTATATATCATTCAATGTTTCATGAGAAGGTGACTTTCCTAACAGTTTTTTGATAGACTTATTTCCTATTGCCATCTTTATTATACATTACAAACCACATGCTTGCCATTGGTTGAAACAAAATCACTCATTATTGTTAGTTTTTTTGAATAAATCTAGAAGTTGGTGTTTTAGGGAATTATTATGTATTACTTCATTCTGAGCCTTCAAATATCATGCACTTATTTCTGGGAATAACTTTAAGTGTGCATTTATGATTATTTTTTTTTCATAAACAAAAAAGTACAAATGAAATCAGAGAAAACATTTATTGTGTGAAGTGTAAAGAAGCATCCTCCCCCCCTCCCGCAATAAAAAAAAATTTTAGTTTTATACCTCCCTTATGAGCTCAGATCTCAAAGTTCGAATAATAGACTGTCTTTTGTGAAGTGTTCTTCTTATCAGCCTCATTGAAAAAGTTCAATAAATGTAGATAAAAAAATTGCTTGTTTACAAAAATAGTTATTGCTTGAACTTATTATTCAGAGCAACATAAAATTCCTACTTTTAACTATTTTTTTTCTTTGTTTATAAAAACCATCAAGTCAATAACAGCGCCTTTTTTATGGGGGGGGGATTAATGCTTTTGCCAACATAGATAAATAATTTTCCTAATTTGAAAATACCAATGATTAACTGCAAAAAAAAAAAATCACTAAATTTGCACTTTTATAACTAATGTTTGCCAATAGCATGTTGTTAATGTGCAAGTACTGACTGAAGTTCTATCAACAGAAAAATGCATATTTTTTAACCTTTTTCTTATAGCTGCTATTTCAGTTGATATTTTCTGCTACAAAAAATATCATATGACCAAGTCATTTTAATCTCACTCTCTTCATTTAACTTATATTTAAATTGTCTTGCTTATTAGATTTTCTTTACTATTATTCTATCATACTTTTACCGCTGTTAAAATTAAGGATAGAAACAATTAATTTTTATAAACTCGGAAGTAGGAATTTCATTTCCACTTTTATTTCGTATCATGTGCGCTTTTAATTTACACCCATAGTAATTGCTGCACATTAATTCAATTCGTTTTTTCGTCGTGTAATTTATTTTATTTTATTTATTTTGCATGCATTCTATACCCATGATCTAACAACTTAAAATGCCAATAATCTGAATAAACTAGCTGGTTGCCAAAGGTGGCTGATAAACACTTATAAAATTAAAATAATTTAACCAAATCATACATCACATAAGATATTTGATGTCAAAGAATGAGAATAACAAATTAAGCATGTTGTGACCCCCTGGGTGGGAAATATTACGGTGGTGGTACGAAATGTGTTATATTGTTTGAAGCTTCATTGGACAATGGTTAAGAGAATATCTTTAGTCAACGATATTACTGGCAGTCGATTTGAATAAAATAATATCAAGTTTAGTTTAGTTATATTAACGTCCCGTTTGAAGCAATACTAGGGCTATTTTGGGACGGACCTAGTAATTTTGAACCGCGGTCAGATGACGAGGACGACACCTGAACTGGCAAATTAAGCATGTTGTGACCCCCTGGTGGGAAATATTACGGTGGTGGTACGAAATGTGTTATATTGTTTGAAGCTTCATTGGACAATGGTTAAGAGAATATCTTTAGTCAACAATATTACTGGCAGTCGATTTGAATAAAATAATATCAAGTTTAGTTTAGTTATATTAACGTCCCGTTTGAAGCAATACTAGGGCTATTTTGGGACGGACCTAGTAATTTTGAACCGCGGTCAGATGACGAGGACGACACCTGAACTGGCACCCCCCCCCCTTTCCACACCACACCAGCGCGAGGACGTTTGGTCAGGACGGATTTAACGTGCAACAGACCCCCTTACACGGTGGTTCTTCGGTGGAATCGGGTCTCGAACCTGAAGCCCTCCGGTTCCGAAGCCAAGACCTTACCACCAGGCCACCGCAGCCCTAAAATAATATCAAGGAAAATCTTTATGACAATCATCATATTTGAATGCCAGCCAATATCATGAAGATATCGCAGCAATATTGTTGGGTATTTTGTGTTGTTTACGCTCACTTGTAGTGCCAACCCCCCCTGGGGTGGCGAAAGAGGAAACCCCTCAGTTCAGACTGAGTTCTCGTGCGAGCTGGACCCAGAGATAGTTGCTCCTTTATTAAGCAGGAAACGAAATACTCTGATTTATTATTGTTCACATTTACCTCCTATTAAGCGAGGGTGAGATCCAATGTTCCAATATTTTAATGCTTTAATAATTTAATTAGCATATCATTGTCGAGTTTCACAATAAACTGTTTTAAAACTACAGTCCACTACTTTTGTATTGAGCCACAGGTGCCATAAAGATAACCTTCAGAAAATCGAATAGCAGGATGAAAATGTAATGCAATACAAGTAGAGAAAGTATCTTGCAGTATCTTTCCCTCCATACTCCCCAAACCTCTCCTTCTACGTGAACTCATTGTGAGTCTGTTCAAAATAGCACGATGAAAATAAAACATGTTAGATCCTGTTAGCACAAAATGCCCAACAACATTGTCACGATATTGTAGGCATTCAAAACATTGAATAACGCCGTAGCGATATTGTACAATATCGTGTACTAATAGGGTATGCACAACATTCTGCTCCACGCCATGTCGATTCCAATTGTTTTACCCTTGGAATGATAGGTTGAGTATCATTAGATATCTTGAATAATAGGCTTTAAACTATAAACAGAATTTAAATTCTCCTCACAATTATTGTAAGTATATCTATAGAAAATGAAACTGCATTGACTGTAAACGCTCACATTAACATTCTTTTTATTGTTAGTAAAAGTATCCAATCAACCAATTGTCTCCAAAATGCATTCTGTATGAAATTCAGTTGATGCGCAAATCACCTCGTCCTCATCCAGCTGCAGTTCAGCACTTGCTCCATAGATGGTCTTTTTGACGGATCGGGCTCCAAGAGCCTAGCAACGAGATTCTTAGCAGAGGAAGAGATATTCTTCTTTATTTTGGGTGCGAAGCCCCAGTTTCTAGTCACCTGGTCCTCATGCATCCTGGTCAGGTTGCTGTCATCAAATGGCATCGCGTTGTTAAGAATCACATAGATGCAAACTCCAGCTGACCAGATATCTGCCTTAATTGGATCGTAGGGTTGACTCTCGATTACTTCGGGAGCAACATATGATGAACTAAAAGTGAAAATAAATAAATATATTAGATGAATACAAAATATTTCCGCTGATTTCAAAATATTTGCATTGTTAGAACAAGAATATTGCCAGACATCCAAAGCTTATTCAGGGATATTTGAATGTTACGGATTCGACTCCTTGGATATTCATTTTTCAGATAAAGCTACTTTGAATAAAATGCTGAATAAAATTGTTATTTCTTTCTCGTATACTTAATATAGAGAAAATATAGTAATCTTCAAAAAATTTGAATTGGGATTAGAGATGCATAATCCACGATTTTTTGAATAACAAATAATTTTGCTATTGTCATTTTTAAATATTTGTTCCAAATATGTGTTATTTCAATCATATTATTAATTAAAAATTATTACTTAATATAAAAGTTATTAATTGAAATTAATATTTAATTTACTAATTTAAGTAACGTGTGATAGAATTAATTTATCTATTTCAGCTTACTTCTTAAATTTGATTTTTTTTTCAAAACTATTTATTTAATTTCTTTAATGGAGTAAACCATTTTCTGAAAATTTTTAATTAAATATATATGTAATTTCTTTAAATTGTTCACTTTAGCTCTATAATTTACCAATAGATGGCGCCAGGAGTAAACGGAATATATGCAAAGTCAAGTCACAATTAAAAAGGAATAGTGCATCATCAAATGCGAATATTGGAAAGTCAAGGTTACTCTCATGAAGTTGAGCGGCGACTTCACACTTTCCAGTGAAATCACCGCTCCGATAAATTTCAGTGATATGCAATTCAATGATCCGATAATTCCAATATCCGGTCCGTTCACTTTCCATTCACAGATTTCTGTTCGAGAGCTTCCATTGAACAGATCGTATCGATTGTTCAATGGAAGCTCTCGAACAAATCTATCGTGATCTATTCTATCGTGATCCAAAACCTGTAATCGAAATATCACCAGTAAGATCGTATAAAGGATAGAGATGCAAAATCCACGATTTTTTTAATAACAAATAATATTGCTATTGTTATTTTTAAATATGCGTTCCAAATATCTGTTATTTCAATCATATTATTAATTAAAAATTATTACTTAATATTAAATATAAAATTTATTAATTGTAATTAATACTCAATTTACTAATTTAAGTAACGTGTGATTGAATTAATTTATCTGTTTCAGCTTACTTCATAAATTTTTTTTTCTCAAAACTATTTATTTAATTTATTTATTAGAGTGAACCATTTTCTAGAAAAGGCGAGTTAAAAATATATGTCATTTCTTTAAAATGTTTACTTTAGTCCTATATTCTACCAATAGATGGCGACAGCAGTAAACAGACTGCATGTAATAAAAGTCAATCATGTCACGAGCAATTAAAAATGATTTGTATGGAATAGTGCATCATCAAATACGAATATCAGTCACTCCCGTAAAGTGGAGCGGTGAATCGCACTTTCCAGTGAAGCCTCGCACTTTCCGGTGAAATCACCGCTCCGATAAATTTCAGTGACATGCAATTCAATGATACGATAATTCCAATATCCGGTCCGTTCACTTCCCATTCACAGATTTCTGTTCGAGAGCTTCCATTGGACAGATCGTATAGATTGTTACTTTCTATTGTGACCCAAAACCTGTAATCGAAATATCATTAGTAAGATCGTATCAAGGATTTGAATCGCACCCCTCTTTGAAAAGTATTTATCACTTGTATTTGTGACTTTTTGATATTGGTTACGTAATAACCGCTCTTAAAATATTCGTCATCCCTAATAAAGGATTTCAATCACACCCATCTTTGAAAAGTATTGATCACTGGTATTTGCGACTTTTTGATATTGGTTACGTAATAACCGCTCGTAAAATATTCGTCATCCCTAATTGGGATTTTGACGAAAAATACGTTTTAGAAAATGTCCATCTGTCTGTCTGTGACAAAGATAACTCGAAAACACTTTGAGCTGGATACTCGAAAACACTTTGATACAGACGTGACGAATCAAATACATCTTAAATAAAATCGTCTTTATATCAAATTTGTAGATTTCTGTCACATTTTGAGCAAAATTCTCTCAGAGGAAGTATGTCTGTCCGGCTGATTGAATATTATTTAACAAGATAACTGCAAAACGAAGAGAGTTAGCGATATAAAATTCAATACACAGAATTAACATGTATAGTCTCGATGCATTTCCAGTTTTGAGTCAAATCCAATAAAGGATTGACCTTCTGTTGGTTTGTACTTTCAGAAATATACAGACGTGATAACTCAACGACGCAATGATTTAACTATATTAAATTTGGTATGGAATTTTGTAACTACAAATGTAGTTTTGGGTTAAAGTTTTGTTTCTGTCCGTTGGGAAACACGCGTTTAAAACACAATTTTGATTTTCAAATACTATTAATTGCATGCTAGGGATTCATTGCCAAATAACTCACCAAGGATGACATGGTAGATTCATTAAAAATTCTAGATTCACGCCAAAGGTTAATACTTCGTACACCAATGCCATACTCTGGAATATCTTTATTAAAGAGTATTCGAGATAATTTTGGGGAGAGCACCCCAGCTGGTTTTATTGATTTAAATTAATTGGTTTTTTCTTTCGGAAGTATTTTCATTATATCCATGTAACAAAATGCAATATTATGAAGAATAATTAAAATTTCAGTCCTGGCGTTATTGCTTTTCCAGAAGTCGCCAAGCAGGCCAGTTTCAAAATTCTTCGCTATCATTACTCGGTCCCTTAATAGTGAAACTGTATGTTTCTCTTAACCATTAATTAGAGAAATAAAGCTAAGAAAAATTACGTGAGAAATACGGTACGTGAAGTATGAAAGTCAATCAACATGTCCAGATGTATATATATCCTCCAGTTCTCCATGCCTCCAACGTTTTTGTCGGTTAGCATGCGATGTAAATAAGTAATAGACTTTTGAAGCTAACAATTATTCATTACACTGGATGGATATGTCAAAGAACTCTCAACTAAATTGCAGAATAATAATTGTTTCAGTTGTTGACTCACTTTTAATGCTGCGTTTCTGAGCCCGATAAGAGAGACAACTTGCAATATTTTTTTAATCTTAACTATTTTTTTTATGCATTTACGGGCCCCATAATAAATGCCCAAGAATTAAAAGCATCTCTAATTTAAGTAGCGATAAATCCTCAACAAATGAAACGCAGTATGTATAAAAATAAGCAACCATCTTGGCGAAATCTTGGGATCTTACATAAAAGAGAACTTAAAATAGACATAAAACCACCAAGTAAACGAGGGTTCCTCAATATCTAGTTAAATATAACATATATACATCTAATATGTATAAAATGGTAAAGTGGATTTTGATTAAAGATGTTATCTGTACTAATAATAAAGATGAATGTTCATGCGCTTGTGTATGTGTTGCCTACTTTATAGACTAGACCGTTTGACCTGCAAAGTATAAATTTGGCGCTTATACCTTGGATAGTGGGAATGTGCACCTTGGGAAGACTTTTTTGTTGAAGTTTTTATTAATTAAAAATTAAGCTAAATGTTGGTATTTTTCAACAATGACTTCCGAAAATATTACTGCACAAAAATAAATTTTACACACACACACACACACACACACACACACACACACACACACACACACACACACACACACACACACACACACACACACACACATATATATAATTTTGAATAATAGACTACTTTGTTGTCCTGATATTTATTGTTCCATCAACTATCCGATGGCTTTTTTCCACTGTTAAAAGTTAAAAAATAAGGATTTTGTTTTATACCTATGTAGTATACAAGAATGGATAAAAAAGTGAAGTTACATTAAGGCGGTTTAAAAGACAGATAAATAGCATTTACATTCTTAATAAAACCCCATGATGTCATGGAATTGGTCTCCATTAGCAATAACTTCTTGAAATGATCGATAATTAGAGTGGCCGACATGCGTAAGGGATCTTAGAATTACAAACTGATTTCATGTACACAATGAGCGGAATTAAACAGTTAAAGTAACACATCTGGAATGTCTGGCAATTTCAAGGTATCATGAAGTTGTATCTAAACGATTGAACTGAAATTAAAGATAGCCAATATCCTTGGCGAACCAAATGATCGCCAAAGGCGGCTTCTGATAAATAAATGCAATTCATGCAGGTTAAGATGAAATATAATTACTAAAATTTTTCAGTTATATAAAAATTTACCTTCCACAGTAAGTATCACTAAAGATAGTTTGACCTGTGCGGGGATCTTTACTTCTGCAGCAGAACCCAAAATCTCCGATTTTCACCTGGAGATCCTTATCCAGCAACAAATTATCGCATTTCAGATCCCTGTGAGCCACGCCTTTCTTATGGCAGTAACGGAGGGCCTGACACATCCTCTTACACCAGTTACGCCCCACATTTTCATCTACAGCACCATATCTAAAAAAAAAAAAAAAAAAAAAAAAAATGTTTCAAGAAATAGCAATGCGACTCTAATCCTGTGATATTAGTCACAATACAGAGATATTACACTGCCACTGATAGATCAATGCTAATGCAACTATAAATGCTGAATTATATGTATGTAGATATGAGGTTTTTGTTGTTTTTAAGTAAAAATGGCAATAACTTCTTGAAATACTCGATAATTAGAGTGGCCGACATGCGTAGGGGATCTTAGATTACAAACTGATTTCATCACCTTAACCACCGATTTCAACATTGCTGCCCTCAAGCGCCTATTATCTGAATCTTTGTTGCTGCAGAAATTACCGGACAATACAATGTACAGCAAGGAAAATCTCTAGAATTTTGCATTTTCGCCAGAGGTTATCACATCTCTTATGTATCTTTAAAAAGTTATAATACAAATTCTTCATTTAAATAATAATTTATTATTTTTTTAATTTAATTAATTTTTTTAAATGGGGGAAATTTGAATTTTACAAAATGTCCGGTATAATAAAGTGATGATAATGAAAAAGTTTAATTTTTCGGCTCAAAAATTCTTAAAATATGTGAGTTTTTATATTTATTTATTAATTAGATTTGTTTCATTTTTTCTACGGTATTATACTTGGAACAAGTGTAAACTTGAAAGTTAGATTAAACTTCACGTTCATTTTGAATACAATAAAACTTGAATGATGTAACTAAATATTTAATTAGAAAAGATGAATAATCTATACTGAAAATTTTTTTGAACTAATATTAACATAGCGTAAATTCTCTTTGTATTTAATTTTTTAAAAGACAAATTTTTTTTTTTTTTTTTCCAGAAAATTAGCTTAGCTTTGAAACTTATACTTCGGAGAAATCCCTAATGTTTATTAAAGAGTTAAAAATTACAGAAAAAACTAAATATAAAAATAACTGAAGATAAAAATTTACAAATATTTTCAAAATTAAAATGAGAATTTAACACAGTAATGATATGTTCCTCCATAAAAATGGCGACTATTTTGAAGACAGATTGGCAACTGTTTTCAGTTTTGTCACAGCTTTTTTTATGATTAATTTGCGTTCTTGTGTAAATTGCATGCTGTGTAAATTGTTAAAAAGTTAAAAATATTTTTAGGTAGGACTGTTTCAATAACAAAATACTTGGTTAAATAAAGCTTGACTTCAAAAAATTATCTCCAACGGTTAAAAAACAAACAAAAAAAATAATTAAAAATTCCGGTAAAAGTTTTGAAGAGCTTTAGTAATATGATTCGAAATCTAAATTTACACACCCATCACAGCACAAAGACTTCCTTAAAATATTCTTAACAAAATTTAACTACATAATTACGCTCAACGGATTTGGCAATATCCCATGAACTCTTTTTTCGTCTCAAAACTCGCAGGAAGCTCTTTGAGATAACTCAAGTGTTACAATAGATTTAAAGAAAAATGTCAGATCGCAAACAGTAATTTTTTGTTTTTAATCCTTTATACGCTTCAACGGGTATGTCAGGATGTTTTTAAGGATTCGGCTGACTTGTAGAATCGGTACTAATAATTACGGAGAATGGGTGTGTGCCTGTGAGTGTTTGTGTGTGTGTGTTGTTGACGCTGTACAATTCTAGCCCGTTTGATCTAGAGCAATCAGATTTGGTACAAACAATCGTAGATTGTAAGTACCGTACAATAATTCGTTAATTGTAAGGCTAAATCGCAAATCTATTAATTAATTAGAATATATTACTTAAATAGAATTTATTAATTAACTTGAATTTTAATTAATCAAATATTAAGTGAAATTTTGGAGTCTTTCCGCAGTTACTCAAGATAATATTTATTGCAAAAATTAATTTTGACATCATTTTAAAGTTTAAAATATTTAATTTTTTTTTTTCATAAAAACCAATTTAGTTATTGTGTAATTTTTCCAGATATGCTGCGTTTTTAAAAAATATTTTTTACTTTATTTTTAACAGTGGATTTCATCGTTTTAAAGGAATTTAAATCATTGTCATTGTCTCACCTAGTATCTACCAATGCTGTTATATTCCGTTATTAAAAGCTGCAGAAATCAGAGGAAGTGATCTCCCAAAACTTACTAATGCCTTCCCTAATAAACGTTGTATCCAATCACCTGGCACAAAGTGTTTGAACCTTAAGTAAGGCAGAGAATGCCTTGCATGTAACTGGCGAACAATAGTAACGATATGTTGATCTTTAGCGTGAATACAGCAATATGTACTGAATGATCCCTGACGAACTGTTTTGATGATTAATTTCTAACATGCGATTAGTAAATTTATGCAGGGATTTGTTTGCAAAAAGTGTAAGTATTTATCTTTTTAAAATTAAGTATTTCCACTTTTACGGCTTTTTTTAATTACCATTTCAAATAGTTTTAGTTTTGTTGTTGTTGTTACTTATTGCACTTGCCATGAACAAGCCCGCTGTTACGAAGGCAGCGATTTTAAGCCGGTAGGGGAGAGTTGATCCTGTTGTTTTTATAGTAGCGCCATCTAGGGCCAAGAGTACGACTTAGCTACACACATGTCACAACACTTTTTACGGGGCACTCATCCACAGATCGTAATTTAGACCTGAATCAGAGAACTATCACCCCTGATCCAGTACCCCCAGTGGTATTACTCTCGACATGGAGGACTTTGTGACCACGGCAGATTTATACGCACGTCAGCCACCAAGCACGTGGGGAATCTTCGGCCGGTGGGGTTCGAACTCGCAACCTAAATCGAATCCAACGCTCTACCAACCAGGCTATCCCGGCCTTTTAGTTTCAGTTTCATGTAACTCAAATTCCTTTGCTATTTTTAATAACTTGAATTCTCATGGTTTTGCTGTTTTACTCTGTTGGGTACCATCGCATGTGGGAATTTTATACAATGAGAAAGCGGACAAGGCCACGAAATCGGAGATTGCTCTTATAAATATGACTTTACTAGCGAGGTATTAAAAAAACATGTTAAAATGGTTCTTTACTCAAAATGGCAAAGAGAGTGGGATCGTGAGATAGAGAACAAACTTCACGCTTTCAAACCACTTTTATAGTCTTGGTCTTCACTAAAAAATAGAAACGCAGATACCCTTTTCACTCGCTTACGCATTGATCACGCTAGATTCATTCATCTTCATCTTTTACTTGGAGAACAACCACCAATGTGTTCACGATGCAACTGTCAAATGTCTATTCGCCCTATTTTGTCTGAATGCCCGTGCCTCAATGTTCAGCGTTTGCGGGGTTTTTCAAACATCTTTAATTTCTTTATCAACTTTACTTGGAAAAATCCCTCATGTTAATCTTTTTGATTTTTTAAAATCCATAAAGTTTTATTTCCTCAATTAAAATGTTTATTTTTTTTAAAAAATATCATTTATAACCTCACTTAGTAAAATTGTATACTCTCATATTGCTACGATTTTAATTCACTGGTTCGCGCAGCGTAGTCAACATCTTGGCTTTTCTGCCAATAAAAACCAAACCAAATCCTTTGCTACAAACAATTCAACCCCGATTTTTCTTCCATTGTTGTTAATAAACATAGGTTTATTTTTACATGTTAGGTTCATTTCTGTTTAAGGCGTGCTTTTGAAAAATTTTAAAAATTTTGTTGTACCAACGAATAGAATTTAACTTCAGAGGTAGCCGAAACGCATGCAAAATACAAATTCGATTTTTGGATGCTATTAACCTCATGCCAACAAATTCGATTTTTGGATACTATTAACCTCATGCCAGGGATTAATCGCCAAATAACTAGCCAAGGATGACATAATAATTCAATAAATATACAGTGGGTAAAAAAAGTTTTGGCAATTGCCTTAATTTATTCATATTGACAAATAAATAAAATGTTATGCAATTTTAGCTGTCTTAATTAAATACAAGACATCTTAGATATATAAAAATAGTAAAACTTTTATTTTAATTTGCATTTTCTACAATTTTTTCTTTCAAAATCGAAAATTTGCATGTCAAAAAAATATTGGCAAAGTTTTAACTGCTATACAAATTTTGTTACATTGAAGTCACGTGTTTCGACTTATAAGAAACTATACCGTTATAAAGTCTGCAAAGCTACTCCAAAAGTGTCTATGCATTATTTTGCGATTACTGCAGTAAAATGACTTCGAAATCGAAGGAGTTGGACGTTAGTGTTAAAAACATGATTATTAGGCTCCGAAATGAAGGTTTAACATATCGTGCTATAGGAGTGCAGTTGAATATAAGTTTATTTACTGCCAGAAGTGTTGTAAAAAAGTTCAAGGAAACAGGATCAACGGAAAATAAGACTAGAAGTGGACGACCTCGAATATTTTCTACAAGAGAAAAACGTGCCATTATTAACAATGTTAAGAAAAACCCTAAAATAAGTGCACCCCAGATAGCTAGAGATGTTGCTTTCACTTCGCAAAAGACTTTCAGCGTACAGACTGTACGGAATGCTTTACACGAGGGACGTTATTATGGAAGGGTAGCTAGAAAGAAACCATTCATCTCGCAAATAAATAAGAGAAAGAGGTTAGATTTCGCAAAATCCCACGTTGATTTATCCGAAGAGTTTTGGAACACAGTTATTTTTTCCGATGAATCAAAGTTTAACATTTTCGGCAGTGACGGACGACGATATGAGTGGAGGAGGTAAAATACTGAATTGGAAGAGCAACATTTAACTGCTACTGTAAAACATGGTGGAGGCAGCGTCTTAGTTTGGAGCTGTATGGCATCTAATGGAGTTGGCAATCTATATTTTACTGATGGTATTATGACAGCAGGTACATACATTGACATTTTGCGCCATAACTTAAAAATCAGTGCCCAAAATCTTGGCTTAGGAACATCATTCGTTTTTCAACAAGACAATGACCCCAAGTATACAGCGAATCTCACCCGTGAATGGCTACTCTACAATGCTCCTCGCCAGTTAAAAACCCCGCCTCAATCGCCTGACATCAATCCAATTGAAAATTTATGGCACCTGCTGGATCTAGAAATCAGGAAACATAAAATTTCAAGTAAAGACGACCTCAAACGTTTACTCTTGCAAGAGTGGCACAAAATTCCCAACAGTACAACAAAGACCTTTGTTTCCTCTATGAGAAATAGATTACAAGCTGTTATAGATGCAGAAGGTATGCATACAAAGTACTAAACATATACCGATTTTGTTTTCGCTCATAATTTTGTCAGTTTCATAATTTTGCCAATACTTTTTTTATCATGTAAATTTTGGATTTTCTCGTAGATTTTGACTAAAAAAATATTTAAATGAAAATTTCGTTATATTTGTTTGTCTTTTCTCCTTCTGTAATCGCTATGTTAAAATAAAATTTGTAAACATACTTTGTTATCAAATATCATCATTTATAGGCAATTGCCAATACTTTTTTTATCCACTGTACTAAAATCCTGCTAAAAGTTAATATTTCGTAACTATTGTACGAAAATACTATGCATGGTATTCTAGGGACAACACTTTTACTGCAAGAAAGTTTTGAGAAGATCACTTCCGCTGATTTTGTAAAAGTAATACCATGTGACCTCACTCTATTAGAAAGGTTCGTTACTTTTTAAACAAGAAATATGCGCAGGTTTCTAAAAAAGAACATCTTAAATATTTAAAATATTTTATAAAATGAATCATGAATATCAATTTTTGTATAAAAGGATCAATTGAAATTAATCCAATTGATATTCTCGGTGGAAAAGTGAGTCACCAGAAACTATTGTTCTTTTCATAAAAAAAATGAAAGCCCTTTCTCTCAGTTAATGATATAGCCCTGATAATGTTCTGAGTCAAAAGCATTTAAAAGTATTCTTGAAACTGAGATCAAAATCTATTCGATCAATTCTGAAATATATTGGAAATCCGATACTAGCCGGCTGTCGACAGAAATCGATATAGAACATGCTTTTCAGCAGATTAAAGTGCATCTGTCGATACATTTCAAGAAGCTTTCTGAGAAGAGTATTATAACAAAAACTGGCATAAAAAAAGTATCGTAATGTTATTATTATTTTTTTTATGATTTAGAAATGGGAGAGGGAAGGTGAAATTTTTAAATTAATCTCAAAAAATTAATTTTATCGGGTATAAAAACTTTTATGATACCTGAACAAATGTTTAGTGTCTAAAATTTTATCTAAATAGAAAAACTTCCCCGTACCTTCAGTTACATTTTAATATATAACATGAAAAAATATGTAATTATTACTAGTGGCCGTCTAATTTCATATCTATGATGGACTTTTTAAAATGGAATTGTTTCATGCTTAGATGCTTCGTACCAATTTAATTTTATAAAAGCAACAATATATCTTCTAAGGGTAATAACGGTGAGACACCATACAGTAAACTGATATGTACCATCCCTCTTTATCCCAAGGTAATGATGTTACTCGAAACAATCACATTATAATACAATGAATGCGTTTAACGCAACAGTATTAGCAGTTCCATTGTGGTAGCGAAGTTTTTAAACTTACTAAATCACAATAGAAACTAAATGACTTGCAAACTGCTTATTTCAACCAGTTAAAGTGGTCTCCCAAAACCTTTTTCGATAATCTCTAATAAGGATGTTATACTAGAGAACGCCTTGCATGGTATTGGCGTATAATAATTGTGAGATATTAACCTTTGGCGTGAATTTAGCATTTTTTACTAAATCTATCGGGTCATCCTTGGCGATTTATTTGGCGATTAATCCCTGGCATGCGTTTAATAACATCCGAAAATCGAATTTGTGCTTTAGATGGCTTTTCCCAATTGATTGAAACAATTTTTTTTTAAAGCTATACTTATAGCCGCAAAATCCCATAACAAATTTAATATATTTAACGTATTGCGCTTTTCAATTATCGCGTTTATATGTCCGAAAAGTACAGACCAACAGACGATAGATCCCTCATTGAATTTGGCTCAAAATTTCATAGATACTTATATTATAGATGTTAAATGTGTGTGCCAAATTTTATCCATCTAGCCCTCTTCATTTTGAAGTTATAGTGTTTATTTAGATTCGAAGAGCCGGACACATGAACTTCCTCTGAGCAGATTTTACTCAAATTTCGATAGAAGGCTGTAAATTTGATGTAAAGATCGCGAACCAAATTTCATCCGTCTAGCTCAAAGCGGGATACAACAGAAGGATATATATTTTCCGAAAATGTGTTTTTCGAATTCAGAGAGATCTAAAATGTGGAGGCACGTCAAAATTTCGAATAAAATTTTTTTGGTGATTACTATACTTTCCCTATACTTCGTATACGTGAAAGTAAAAAAATTCAAAAGTATATTGACCGATTAAAATTTTAAACATTAAATTGTATAATAAAACTACTGCTAAACCTATTTCCGCTAAAATTAAAAGACGGCTCTAAACATAAATCGGACATATACTTAGAATGCCGCCAAATGATAATGAAAGAAGTGTGCAAACATGGGTACCGAATGGAAACATAAAGAGAACAAGACTACATGATGCCGTAAGGCTATACAAAAAAGGCATTTTTTTGTATAACCTAACTAAGGATGCGTTCAGAAAGTGTTAGATCGAGTTAAATACCATGCAGTTGAAGTGGCTTCTTGCACCAGTTGGTGCAAAGAGAAATGCTGATAAGGAATGAATATGAACATTTTGATTGCTTTGGTTACCATAGCAACTATCTTAATTATTAGCGTTTTAGTATCCATTTGCAATAAGAAGAGATACCAACAAGTAGAATTCAATTAAATGGAATTTTTGATATACGACCAATTGTAAAACTAGGCTTCGTTCTAACCCCAGTATATTTCAACATATATTCGTCTATTTTCTTAATATATGTTACATTTACTTGAAATTAAATATTTATAATAGTCCACTTCCACTTCTCCACAAGCATATGCTAGGTAAATGTTTCAACGCATATTTTGATGAAGCTACTGTTCTTTATCTTTTTTTCAAGTAATTCTGAAACCAACATCTTCTAACATTATTTATCCCAAGAATATCAAGATAATAGAGAAAAGTAAAAGCTCCATTTTGATCAAAAATGAAGAATTCATATGAATCTTTTTACCAGAAGTGACTAGTTCTCTAAACATTTAATCAATCTCGAAATTAAAAAATATCAACATTTTGATCGATTTTCACATTTTAAAATATGCATCATATGCTTTAAAAACAACAATAAAATTAAATCTAAACCAGTTTCAATCGGTCTTAACTGAAGGATAATACAAACAACGTTCCTATGGGCTGCAAATAGAGTATAAGTGGGTTGCGGAATGGCCTTTTATATTTGAAGCTGATGAAATCTAATGGATTTTGAACTATTAGGGTGTCCCATAAGTTTCTTTCCTATTTCTAATATGAAGTGAATACACGATATTTACTGTTTAAAATATTATTTATTTTGCTATATAAGAACCCTTTTGCTCTATTACCTTCTCCCATCTCTCAGGAAGCCTCATTATGCCTTCTTTACAAAACTGTTGTGCTTTGGACAATATAGTTCTCGAGGTGCGCTTTTATTTCGCTGATGGATTTAAAGTGCTTATCACGAAGAGAATTTTAAGGACAGAAAGAAGTAATAATCAGATGTAGCGAGATCTCAGGAATATGCAGGATGCGGTAAAACATCCCAATCAATCTGTAAGAGCTTTTCTCTTACGACTAATGCAATATGTGGTCTCGCGTTGTTAAGATGAAAAACAACGCCTCGTCGCTTTATTTATTCTGGACGATTTTGTTATAGCAGCTTTCTAATTATCCAGGTGATGACAGTATTTCGTAGAATTTATTGTTTCACCTTCAGGAAGGAGCTACGTAGAAAAGAACTCTTTTCCAATCCCACCAAATAGACAAAAGAATTTTTTTTGTAATCCCGGCTTTGCGACAGTTGAGCTCTGGTACGACTGAAACCGATGACATAAACGGCTAATAGATAAGCATGTTTGCATAAACAGAGCCAGATAAGACCATTCATAGCGCGATGAGAAAGAAATTTTTGGGACACCCTAATACATTAAATTTAAGTACCATCAAATGTAGAAGACCCCTGAATTGAATTATCATGTGAAGGGACTCTAAAATCGTTTTTTAAAACAACAACATTGGTTCAGTTTTGAACAAATATTCGATAACTGAAACCAGCAATTGCCAAACTTCTCTTGACACATTTCATAAATTCCTCGGCCACTTATTTGTGTGAATGTGTTTTCTAAACGTTAGTATTTTTGGAAAGTTAAATGCAAAGCAGAGTGAATGTTGAAAGTGGCTTGAGACTAATGCTGTCAAATCTTAATCCAGATATCAGCTCTCTTCAAGAGGACAAACAAAGTCAAAATTTGTATTGAATTTTGAACATATGTTATTGAAGCACATGTTATCACTCGAGCATGTGTTATTGAATTTTCTTAAAATATGACAGCTAACTAATAACAGATACATTTTTGGCTATATAAACAATATCTTTTTGATTCTTTTATAGTAAGCTGTGCTAATTTTTGACATTTAGATACATAATAAGTATATGTGTTTCTGTCTATGTATTTACGCATTTGTATTTTTACTTTCTCATATGCTTAGTATAGAGAAAATATAGTCATCATCAAAAAATTCGAACTCGATGTGTTGACGAACCTCCACGTTTTAGACTTCTCTGAGTTCGGAAAACACATTTTTAGAAAATGCCCGTCTGTCTGTCTGTGGCAAAAATAACTCAAAAAAATCTTTGAGCAAGAATGTCGAAATTTGATATATGATCTTTACACAAAATTTGCAGATTTCTATCAAATTTTGTGTAAAAACTGTTCTGAGGAAGTCCGTCTGTCCGGCAGTTGGAATCCAAGTTAACACGATAACTACAAAACGAAGAGAGCTATATAGATTAGATTCTGTACACAGATTTAACATCTATAGTGTAGACATCTGTCAAATTTTGAGCCGAATCCACAACGGGTTTACTGTCTGTTGGCCTGTACTTTCAGAAACATGTAAACGCAATGATTTAAATATATCAAATTTGATATTGGATAGTGGGACTACAAGTGCAGTTTTTTTGTCAAATCTTTGTTCCAATTTATAGAGAAAAACTTGTCTAAAGTACAAAGTCAATTTTCGGATACATTAACGACATGCCAACAATGATACGAGAGATTGAGTACAAATGCTAATTTCGCCAAAAGTTAATATTTCGTAAGTATTGCACACCAGTACCATAGAAGGCGTTCTCTGGCATGATAAATTTATTATAAAGTCTGCGAGAAAGTTCTAGTGAGGCTACTTTTGCTGGTTTATTTTGTGTATTTATTCTTGCTCTCATAATTATTTACTCAAGTACTCTGACCAATCCAAAAGGCTGGAGCCTCTGACTAGATGATATAATAAATGATTAATTTATATCATCATGTACTAAATAAATATCATCACGAGTGTTTATTGCTCCTACAGATATAGCACAACACTATACTGCGCCCCTGGTGCCTATAACGCTGAGTTATCTAACAAGGTGGATGAGCACAAAATGGAAAGAAAGGATGAGGAAGAAAGAAAGAAAGAAACGACAAACCATTCAGGGATCTCCACAGAGAATCCCGACGGTAACAAATCCTGCAAGGCTATATTTAATGTTTTGATGAAGTAATAATTAAATTAAGGGCACAAAAATATCTGAAAACAAATGGTGATAATAAGTTGAACTTACAGAGAAATGAGCAGTTGGTAAACATGTCTCAAAATCCCTTCAGTCATCCATATTACACATTATCCAGTATACAGAATGATTGAGACGTACCTCTGGACGTATTCTATGACGGATCCTCCAGGCGCTAGCTCCATGAAGACGTAGATGCGATCCTGGATCTGGAACATCCTCTCCACTTGGATGATGTGGCGGTGACGCAGTCTAGGCCATATTTCCAGCTCTCGCATCAGAAACTTCTGCGTGAATAGGGGAGAAGCCTTTGACTTGTCAATCACCTGATCAAAAGAATTGGGAATTGAACCTTTGGTACTATTCGTTTCAGGATTCCGAGACTAGCACTTTTAGATACTGGCACATCGCTAAGGGGTGGTACGCAAAAACATGAGCTGTTTTTACGCTTTCTTCCACGAATAATCTGAGTTTACCCTATTGCTAATTGTAAACATTTTTTTTTTTCAACTTTTCTTTCATCCTTTTTTTGACGAAATAAATTCTTCCTGACGCATGCGCAGAAGCATTGAAGCGGTTTTAGAATCAGAGAATGAGCAGTATAGAGGGTGATCAGTTCGGATATGATATTCATAATTCGAATTATACGAATACTGATTTATTATAATATAATGCAGGAATTTGATTTATTCGTTTTTAAAGAACAAATTTCTACTAATGATAAAGGAAAATATAATAATGTGTGTTATATAATTGTGTGATATATTGATCCATACTATTAGTTTCAGGGTTCTGAGACAAGTACATTTTGGGGGTGGTACGTCAGAGGGTGGTACGCAGAAAGGTGAGCGGTTATTACTCCTCCTAATTCTGCGAATAAACCAAGTTAATCTTATTACTAAATTAAATACCTCCTTTGTTCTTTCCTTTCACCTCTTTTTTTGATGAAATAAACGAATCCTGGTGCATTTTTGAAAGTGCGTAGGGTTTTCCAAATCCAAGATTGAATAGTAAAAATATTGTCCTTTACAATGACTCTGGCTGCGGAGAAGGGATTCAAACAACATCTTATTTTCTCTTGATTAACCTCTTACTCGGGTGTGACGAAATATTTCACTGCAAAACGAGATTAAATAACAATTCCGAGAATGAACAGTACTGATTCAACAGTACTGTTGATCTTAAATAAGTCTAAAGGGCCTCATATTCGCAAAATGTTTCATTTAATGAAATAATAAGAAAATAAGATAGTTAATCAGCAACATCACAAACTAGAGTGAATTTTTCCGTTCTATTTTTCTCGCATAAATCTGAAATAATAACATTTTTTATTTATTTTTAGCATTAATCGAATCATCTGTATATGAAATATGTTTTTGCTTGATCCGGTTTACACGCTCGTGGAGCTTACTTTTATATAGATCTAGTCCAATATGAAACTCTGATCACTTTCCTTTTATGTACATATCAAAAATACGTTTCATAAAATACGTAAATCACTAAAATCAACTTATCAAGCTATTTCGATGTTGAATTATCGTGAACGCATAATTAATACATATTATATCAGTTTAAGTCAAGATTTGGTCAATGTTAGCATGGAAATCATACATGAAATTTAATGCACAATTTATTTAATGCATTTTATTTAGTTCTTGTACTATAAAGTTCACATGCATACTGTCGAGCATGATTAATCATATTCGTTATCATGGCAGGCACATAACGGTATACGATCTTTATATGAATTTATAGATTTCTATCAAATTATGAGAAAAGTCCGTTCAGAGGAAGTCTGTCTGTCCGGCTGTTCGAATATTATTTAACAAAATAACTGCAAAGTGAAAAGAGCTAGATGAATAAAATTAGGTACCAGAATTAATATCTGTAGTACTGATGCCGATCGACTTTTCGGCCAACTGCAACAAGGGGTCGATTGTCACTCGGTCAATTGCGATAAATCAAAAACGTATTTATTTAAATTTATCAAATTTGGTATTTGAATTTGTGATTACAAGTGCAGTTTTGTGTCAAAGTTTTGTTTCAATCGGCTGAGGAAAACATCTCTAAAACACGAATTCGATTTTCGGATACTATTAACCGCACATCGGAGGTTAATCGCCAATACAGTAGAAATGCTAAATTCACGTCAAAAGTTAGTATTTCGTAATTATTGTACACCATTTCATTGTAAGGCGTTCTCGGGATAGTACCTTTATTAGAGAATATGTAAAAAAGTTTTGGGCAGACCATTCCCACTAGTTTATTTTCTTTTACGCATTTAATTTTTTAGCTTTTTCCGTACTTCGAGAGGATGCTCTTAATTGTAATCTTAATTAGTTGGTTCCCCATCGGTTGTTTTATAATGATATTAATAATAACAATGACTGTTTCGTTCACCTAATTCATTTTGATTTGGTGTCATCAAGTGCTGCAGTTGATATAATTTTCACAAAAATTGTTTTTCAGATCAGGAAACATGGAGTTGTATCAAAATTTCGGTCGAAACACAGCAAACAAATGACCACAATATTTTTTTGTTTGTTTGTTTTATATACGAGGAAATGAAAGGAAAATTCAGAGCTTTCTGATAAATGAAATAAGGTAAAATATTCTAAAGAAACAAAAACGACCAAGAATAGGAGAGCAGATTCTAAATAATAAAGATTTCCTCATTGTATATCAGTCTTCTTTTGTTAGAAAGTCTACGTATAGTAGCTATACAATGGTCTATATAACATCTTTGAACAATACACTCTGACCGCGGGACGCTGGACTCGTCGTGTTACATTATATCATGATGTTAGATGAAGCTTTCTGCCTTATTCTCTGTCTGAGTATTATTTTATTTTATAAATCGTCACGATGTCATTAACTTATATTAAAGAGGAAGAAAATGTATGCGCATACATAATTTAGGTATTAAATAAATATGTATTTAACTGAAACAATAGTTAATACATGGAAAAAAAGGGCGAATTTCCTTCATATCTTCTTAAACACACACACACACATATCACAATAATCTATGGAGTAGAAAGGGCATAACCGTTTAATGTTTCCTTCGTAATTTTTTATCACTCAGTATTAGTTAATGAATTTGTGAATTCAAAATAAGCTCTTTCAGCTTTAAATTTGTTATATTTTAAGGCTTCAGTTTCAACTGGAAATTTGTATGCTTTTCTCTCTATGGGACAAATTTCTATTTTTTAATACAATTTTACTGTATTAAATTAACGAATTTTACTAACACTTGTTCTAATTTACTTACAGAAACTAGATTACTTCCTTTTATCAATTAAGCTAAACCAAAGATGATCTATTTTTCAACAACTAAAGGAAGACACTTGACCCTCATGATTTTGGCATGCACAATGTCCGCCAACACATCTGGCATTAATATTCCTGGCCTTCGGACGAAATGCAATTTATATTACCACTCAGCCATGCTATTTTAGACGAACTAAAGAAAATGGTGCGATCGTCAAATTATAATGTTTTAATCCTGATACATTAAAAACTATGGTAATCTAACTGCATTCGTATTTAAATTTGGCGATTTTTGCTATTTGGCACGATTAAGCATAGAATGGAAAAAAAAAAAAACATTATGTGCCTAGTGTGTGTGTGTTTTAAAGTTTTACTGATATTTTTTCAAGTTAATAGAGAAGAGAACAATACTTGCGTTTGATTATTTTTATACATTATCGCTCCCTTCGTAAGCCAAATGAATATCGTAATACTGAAGGCTCATATAACAAAGAGAATACGTAAGCCTGTATAATCTGGGGGCACGGCCAAGTCGAGCAAAAACAAGCCGCACGGCCGTACCATCCTTTTCTCGAAGCAGTTCAGGCCATTTTCGAATCCCGATAACTTCGTTGTGGATAAAACTAGAAGCCTGAATTTTCAATAACCAAGCAGGCATTATATAAACACGGTATATTTCAAATTTCATTCAATTTGAACCAGTACTTTAAGAATTATAACTAGTCAAAATTTGTGAATTTTGTCACTGACTGACTGACTGACCGATCATCAAAACTCTAAGGCACTTCTAGCAGACATAGAAGTTTCAAATTTAGAATACAATTAGTGTTTAGTGTATAAATCAAGGGAAAACTAAAATATGCGTATAATAATGGACGGATCGATAAATTTCTCGAAGTTTCGAGCATTATCCATTTTGTCGGCAAATTCGTCACCAAGTCGCCAAATGGTCGCCAAGTTTGTCACCAAGCTCTGAGATCACTGGCTTCCCAGCATCCAGAAATAAAACTTACAGCTGTAGATAGCATAGATTGCCCCAGATACCTAACAAAAAGAGCTCGTGAATGCATAAAAAAATGTGAAGACGATGCTTCTATGACTGCAGGCCTGGCAGAGAACATAATTATAAAAATAGGAGTAAAAGTCATGTTAAGTCAAAATATTGACGTACTCCATCCATACAAAAATGATTATCTACAAAAAGAAATGAGATGCAATCAAAAACATAACTTGTAAAAAAAACCAAGTCTCGCAACTCAGTTCTTCTATCGTAAAAAGTTGTGAGATCCATGTAATACCAAGTCGGTCCATTTATTCAGTCCCTACTTAAGGGTCCTTCTGTCTTAAGTTATTACGTAATTAGCTAACCTAACAACATCTTATAGTGACCATATCAATATTAAAAATCTTTTATGGTTTAAATAAATAGATTGACTTGGCCATCGCATGAAAACACAATGTATCTTTACATTAAATTAGATTACATTAACATATTATATTAAATTAGTTTGTTTGGTGCGATTGCCAAGTCAATCTATTTATTTAAACCATAAAAGATTTTTAATATTGATATGGTCACTGTAAGATGTTGTTAGGTTAGCTAATTACGTAATAATTTAAGACAGAAGGACCCTTAAGTAGAGACTGAATAAATGGACCGACTTGGTATTACATGGATCTCACAATTTTTTACGACAGAACTGAGTAGCGAGACTTGGTTTTTTTTTTTTACAAGTTATGTTTTTGATTGCATCTCTCTACACTTGCCAGCACTTCAGGTTCTAGAGATATCTAGAACCCGAAGATGTTAATATATTTAACGTCTTTAGGTTCATATGTTCAGCGGATACTCTGTAAAGTAATGTTGTATGACCCTACGATCATGAAGTCTTCATGGCCTTTACATTTGGAGCTAATGTAGCATTTCAAGCCCAGCAATTTGGTTCATTTGACTTATCTGAATGTCATGTATTTGCTTCAATATTTTTTGTAATATTAATTGTCTTATATTATCTCAAAATCATATATGAATTTTATACTATGAATAATACGAAATAAATGAATTGGTGCATAAAATCTATTACTTTTACATTCTCAAAAAATTCAATGGGGTCCAATACAAAACATTTTTCAAATAAATATATAACCAAAGGGGTAAAATGTTGGGAGAAAACACTAAATTGATGTTTATAAAATCTTGACAATACTCCTGATGTGCCAGCTAGTCAATCATTTTCTAGTTTATGTAATGAAATGCCCATATCACCATATTACATACTTTCCATATCACATCATATTCCATCATCTTACCATATCACATAATATTTTATATCATCATCCACCCCTTTATCGTTCCGTATCACATCATATTCCATATCATCATGCATCATCTTTCCATATCAAATCATATTCCATATCATCATCCATCATCTTTCCATATCACATCCTTTACAATATCATCATCCATTCTATTTCCATATCACATCATATTCCATATCATCATCCATCATCTTTCCATATCACATCATATTCCATATCATCATCCATCATCTTTCCATATCACATCATTTTTCATATCATCATCCATTCCATCATCTTTCCATATCGCATCATTTTCCATATCATCATCCATCATCTTTCCTTATCACATATCACATCAATACTCTAGCATATATTTGCTATATGCTGTATACTATTTGCTATATGAATTATTACTTGCTATGCTTTTTGCTATATGAATTATTACTTGCTATGCTTTTTGCTATATGAATTATTACTTGCTATGCTTTTTGCTATATGAATTATTACTTGCTATGCTTTTTGCTATATGAATTATTACTTGCTATGCTTTTTGCTATATGAATTATTACTTGCTATGCTTTTTGCTATATGAATTATTACTTGCTATGCTATTTGAATTATTATTTGCTATGCTATTTGCTATATAAATTATTATTTGCTATGCTATTTGCTATACAAATTGCTATTTGGTGCATGAATTATTATTTGCTATGATATTTGGTACATGAATTATTATTTGCTATGCTATTTGCAATATGAATTATTACTTGCTATGCTATTTGGTATTTGAATTATTATTTGCTATGCTATTTACTATATGAATTATTATTTGCTACACTATTTGCTATACGAATTGCTATTTGGAACATGAATTATTATTTGCTATGCTATTTGGTACATAAATTATTTGCTATATGATTTTCTATTTGCTGTATGAATGCTAAAATTGATTCATATTTACCTTCACTGCCAGCCTTATTACACCATTGTGGGTGGTTCTTTCAGCATATCGGACGGTGGCAAATGTCCCAGAATCAATTTTTTTACCAAGAATGTACCCATTTGCTGCCAGGATGCTCTTGTCCTTCATTAAAATACTTCTTTCTTCACTGGACGATGAATGTGGCGTGTTTTGCTCATTTGGTTTCATTTTATCAACGCGTCGTTTTTTATTACCAGATGAATCATTCATTATTATTAATTTTGAGATTGATTTAGTTAATTTTGAACATTAGAGTCCACTAATTGTGGATCGGAAAATTTTAAGGAAGTAATTTGGAGTCAGCCATGATTTGTTTATGTTTGAAATAAAAATAAAAAAAAGATTGAAACACGTGACATTTAGTATTATGCTTAAATTATGGTCGTAGTTGCCGTTTTTTAATATTAAATGAAAGGTTCGTAAGAGATTTAAAAGCCTTTTAATTAAATAAATTAATATGAATTTTGTTAAATAATAAATAGATAATAAATACAGTGTTAATATTTGGAAAAATATTTTTGATTAAAATAATTAAAATTTGAGGGTCATTTGCCCTGTGAGAACCAATTGCAAGCATTTTTCACATCTCGTTATAAGAAAATTTGATATGTAATTGCTTTTATAAATCTTGATTGGTGATTGGCAGACTACCATTGCTGCCGTTTTCAAACTCAATATTTCTTAACATAGCTGAATCAGAAAATTTGAAATTAAATCACATTTTTTCGTAATTATCGGACCTTTTCTATTTATTTCAGATCCCATCTTTGTTGCCGGCATGATTTTTTCATATTATTTATACTATGATCATAATTGAAAAAAAGCTCGTTTGGTTTTGATAATATCAAAAGCATTCATAACATCCTTTATTCAGGTTCAATGACCTCAAATGTGTTTAATTTTGATTTAATCAATGTTAATGCTTTGGGAAACATTGAAAAGTGATTTTCAAGGGAATATAGTACTGAACATTAAAATCTATTTAAAGTATTAGACTAGATTGTAAAGTTGCTTTTGGCTGAAAATTTCAATTTTTTTAATGATTTCAAAATAAAGCCTAAATTTGGAAGATTCTAAAAGAGATTTTATTTTTAATATATGTAAAATAAAATTTTAGATATAACTAGTTCAATAATACGCAAACGATAAAAATGAAACCGGAAATAGTGATATTTTAAACCGGAAGTGAATAATTTTATTTTAATTTTTACCGTAAATTTTCCCCAAAATAAACTTTTATATTAACTTTCTGCCTGCGCAGCCACAATATGCATATTTTAGAGAATTTTATTTAAAAATAAAGCTAAAAAATGGATTTTTTTTCTGAAGAATGAATATTTTACTATCATTGATTCACGGAAAACATGCCTCAAAAGCAATTCAATGAAATTTCAAGAAATTTGGTATGCATATGTCGAATACTTTCAAGATTTCAATAGGTTGTGGATTTTAAGATGGTTTTATTTAGTCATGTTTTACAAACACTTTCAATTCAAAGCATAGAAAAATTTTCATAAAAAAATTCCTTAACGACAACTTCAAATGTTCATAAAATATTCATTTAGTATAATTTTTATTTTGTAATCTATTACATTTTAGGTGGTTAGGGAAGTAACCACGTGAGATAAAAAATAAATATTTCCGTTATTTTTTTAACTTAAACTGTTTATACTAAAATTGAAATTTTTGCCAAAGTTTCATTAACTAATCAGTGTTTTTAACTGATGGTAATATATACTTTTTTCGGTTCTAGTGTAGATTTGGCTGCCCCTGCGAATGGCGGCAAATTTCAGCGATGAAGCACTACTTCTGGTTTCCATAATGTTTTGTTGTCATGGATGTTAATGTTGGGTTACTGACTGAAAATCCCCTTAGCGCTAATCTTGGCGTCAAAAAAAATCGCCAAAAAATAAATAAATAAGAGGAAATTAGAAGGACCACCCAATTGTAAACTTTTACCTTTTTTTCTTCCTAATTGTACTTTTTTTAGGCTTAAATCAGTTACTTGGCACTATAAAAGAATTAATGCATCATTTTGTCTCCGAATCTAGTTTGATATTTTAAGCTGACGCCGGTTAAGTCGTTTGTTTTAAGAACATGAATATATGTTTAATGTTTAAATAATCCGATTAGGCTAAAGATTTTATAGACATAACAAAATTAATTGCTTTAGATAATTTGCATTGGAAAATTATTACGGTAGCAATAAGAGAGCAATGAATATAAAGATAACGGTTTTTCGCTGGAATTTTGAGCCATTTATGAATTAAATTAATATTAGAATTATTTAGGGTTTCCTGATTTCAAAAAATACAAGAAACGTATTTAATTAACTGATATGAGGGACGAATTTCTCCTTCTTTAGAAATATAGTTGGTTAAACAAGAAAGGCTCAGAAAAGGCAGAAATGAAACAGAAAAAACATTTAAGAAAAAAGATGCGTTATTAATGACGAAATCGGTGGGTGATTGAGGTTGTTTAGTGTTATAATGTAATATATAATTTCAAGTGAAAAAAAATATCATTTAAGAACTCCCAAAATGAATCGTATCATGGTAAGCCTAACAAGTTTTAGATTTGAAGGACTTAAAATAAATCTTCCGATTTAGATTAACAGCAAGAATGACGAATAGATATGCTTTCTCATTACATGCTGAAAACTTTTCAATGATACTGTTCCAAATGGCGTAAACTTTTGTTTTCGTAACAAGGAACAGCTGGACGCATTATGGAAGCTCTTGGTAAACTGAGATATTTCGCCAATCATTTGGCCAAAACAACATGCAAATGATTCAAAATTGATTTAAATTCTTCTTCTCTTTTAATTCTTAATTCTTCTCTTTAAATTCTTATTTCAAAATTTTATTCTTAATTAATTGATTTGAATTCTCTTCTTCTTATAACGAGATTGAAATAACTCACACAATAATCACTTTAAAGAAGAACTAGGAAAGTATTTTTATTTGTTTAAACGTAATTAAAAGATAACAACTCTTAATACGTGGGCTTTTCTTCTTTTTTTAAGCACACTCATCTATATTTGAAGTGACTGAATAGCACAAAAAAGAAAAGCTGTCTGCAAATAAGAAAATTATATTTATGAAGGAATATAATTGGGTTCTTGTTAGATTGAATACATCCTTTATTGACAGTGGTTATATGACAAAAACGACACGTTAGGTCAGCAGTCTTCTTCCAAAATTTCCTTTTCTACCAAATGAAAGACATTGTCTCTTGATGTCAGATATAATATACCTCAGGCCCACAGGGTGGATCCTTGATAGAATCCTCTAATCCTGAAATTGAACACCAGCTTAGGCTAATCCACTCACCCTAAGGGCTTGAAATGTTCACCTGACATATCGTTACATCTTAATAGAACAAGAGCTAACTAATTCATTGAAAACGATAAAATCCTCTTCCCCTATGAAGTTACAGTTCTTAAGCAGATATGAAAGTTCTACTAGCTCAGTATCTCAACTTTCCTTAAGGAAAAAGCTAATTTTTATGTCATTATGCGAACCTAAAATTAAATGCCATAGTGTAATTTTGATTCTAATAGTAATTTTGAAATATAATAGACCTTTAGGTATTCGGTCTAATAGGAAGAGCAGTCTGGATAACAGGAAATCTATAAACTGGAGCTCTGTGATTCTTTCTACCCTCAACCATATCATTTAAACTACATTTGATTCAAATTTTCTAAGCTATTAGAACATTTAAAAAATTATAAATGTTTCTCATATTATCTACTGTATGTTTAAAAAATATTTTTCAGAATAAATTAAATCTTTTCTTAAATTATACATATTTTAAAAAGAATTTTATAAAGTTTAGCTTTATTACAAGAAATACAAAATCATGCAAAATATACAAGGAAAATGCATGGAATTTTAAAATAAGGAAAACAAAATGAACAATTAATTTTTAAGTGGTTTATTTATTAATGACTATTATTAATAAGATTACATATCCAATTAGTTTTGCGCATTTTTTATCATCACTTTGATCTTTTATAATTTTTTTTTGGGGGGAGGTGTTCAAATTTTTGATAAAAAAATCATTTTCTTTTTGTCAGAACATTAGTCACAAAATTTTTTTAAAAACTTTATTTTCCCAATTTATAATAAAAAATTAAAAGTATATGACAGGGCTTACTTCTAAAATTTATCGAACACGCTTATTTAAAAGGAAAGACAACTCCTCACGTAGATGGTAGTCCAGATACGCATTATATTGTAATCATGCATCACGAAAGCCATGCACTTTGGAAAATTACTGGCATCAGCGGTATTGTTCTTTCCAATTCATTAACCTGTAGGGCCGCGCATAATCATCTCGCCCTACGCAAAAAGAAGAAAGAAGGTCGGAAGATTACACTCCAATTACTAAGGTAGAAAAGAAAAAATATCGCGGCATTATTCCTTCAAATCCAATTTTAGTTTTGTGAGCACGCTGTCAACATCGCTCTCAAACAGAAGGTTTTTTGGAGCGATGCCCGACGCGTCTGAAAATGAATGCAGTTTTGAAAGAACTAGAAAATTATAGAAAGACTGAAGGGGGGGGGGCTTAATTCGATCCACTTAAATTCAGATGTGCCAACACAATTATTTTGAAAGAGCCTACAAGGAGTATATATGTTAATGAAAAGATTTGTTACAGAAAACATAGCAACCCCTTTTATATGCTTTGTTAAATGTGTTTATTTAGCAAAAAAAGAAACATGTTTTGTTTTGGAAACAACATTTGGGATATCAACAGAGTGTTTGAGCAAAATATAAAAGTTTTGTTATTTGGAAAGTTAACTAGATATACAGAATGCATTACATGCGATATAGAAGACATTATGCATAAAAAAGGAAAATTTTTAAGAATATAAACTTTATTTAATTCTTTAACTTAATCATTTTAGGTTAAAGAATATATAATGAAATACATTTTAGTTTTGATTATGTACGACTATTTTTATTTTCCTGTCGTACAATCATAAATTAAAGATAGTCATTAATTGTTAAAAGTTTCATTTAAATATTTTGTGTAACTTCATCTTAAGGGCTTCCTCAGAAAAATATTTTTAAGCTTCAATATTTGATAGGTATAACTCACACATTTTTAGAAGTCTTACATCATTGTGTTTACTGTACTAAGTATGTATTTCTCTGATTTTTTTAAAAAAATATTTATGCATCATATTATGTTACAGGAAATAGTAGACGTATTTTAAAATGGCCACACTTTTATTTTGTTTATTTATTTATTTAACATTGTTTGATTCTCAAGCTGTACCTTAATTAAAACTACGAGAGAAAAATTCGCTAATTAATTATTAAACATATACTTTATATTAAAATTAACATGGTAAAATAAATCGAATCTTCAAATCTAGACCTTTCACCCGTATATCTGCTATGAGTTGATAGCTTCTTTATCTTTGATACTTCTATCATTAATAATGGAATGAAGTCACAATGAAATACTATTAGTTGCAATGAAACAAATTGAGTTTTATTTCGATAATGACAAATTGCTATAAAATTTGCTTAAAATATTTTTTTAGTTGGTCAAAATAATAAAAAAACATATATACGTCATGAAAAATGCTATCACTGAAAGGAAAAATGTTTAAATTTTAGGATGATGTAAAAAACTTTTCCCCCCTATAATATTTTTGAAAGCTATTGCAGGAAAGCAAAAAAGCTATTAAAAACGTTCCAAATGTAGGATAATAGCTCCTTTTGAACACTATTCAAATCAACCTTATTCTCTAATAAAATGACATCAAAGACTTCATTAAAGTATTTTATTTGAATCATTGATTAACAAGATGCATAATCATTAACTTTCACCATAAGTGAATGCATAATTATTTTGTTTTATTTTTATTTGTTTTAGTGTTAAAGCAATGGCTTTATAAAAAAATGGAATAAATTGGAGAATGAAAAATAAGTGTTTGATATTGTTAAAAGTCTTTAAGTCGTTTGATTTAGTCATAATCCATAGGCATTAATAGCAAGAGAAACATACCGCTCCCTGAAACTTTCTTGCTGAAACCAAGTTTCCTGAAACTTTAATAAAGGTGTTAGGCTATTATCCTCCATTCTGCGCATAAAATTGATGGTGCAAAGTTAGGCCAAGAACGCCACAAGAGCTCAAGTCTTCGAAAATCAACTTTTCAGAGAGTTGAATGCTTCGTAGAACAATAATGAAAACCGAATATATATTCTGGTCACCAGTTATTAGACCAAATGAAATTAAAATTAGTCACACAATTATAATTGAGTTGTTTACTGTGAAAAGAAGGTAGATCCAATTGTTCAAGTTTGTACAAGACCTTAAAATTCCAAATTCTAAATTGTGTGAAGATTTTCCTGTCTATCAATCTTCTTAATTGTTCCTACATATTATGACAGTATTTTCACTCAAAAATATATTTTCCGGATGACGTGGCACATGTTGGAATGTTGGAACTACCTCTTTCTTGCAACCAAACAGATAGTCTGTCTAGTCTACCTCTATGAAAAATATTTCACAATAAAAATGCAATTGATTGTAATATTATTTTATTTAAAGTAAACTAACAAAATATAAACAAAATGTACATAAAACTTGGCTTTAAAAACAAAAAAAAAATTATATTCCTATTAATCATCTCACTCCCCCTCTGTAACATCGGGCTCATCTGCTGCGTCGTCGGGTTGTAGTAGTCCATCGTAGAACCCCATCTGGGAAACGTATTTGCGAGCTAGTTCCATTATATCTTTATATTTTGCACTTTTAAGTGGAAGAATCTACAGAAGAAAGTGGCGGTAGTTCCAGAAGCTACCTCTATATTGCAACAGGCTAATTAGACAGTCACCTCCATCTCTTGAGTAACGCGAGAACTAACGATCGGAGCTACATTTTTCTGACACCAAATCTAATAATTTTTTTTTACCACATAATAGTACATGTAACTCCGAATTCCCCTAAGTTAGAACTACATCCTTTTTGCAGCAAACTCTTCAATTGTAGTCACAAGATCACATAAAAATGATCCTTTATTTCAGTCATTTCGTTTTTGATTTATCACGTTTTCAAGCATACGAAAGCAGATGGCAGGCCCTTAATGGATTTGTTTCTAAATATGATACAAACATACTTTACAGATACTAAACCTGGGTATTAATTTTTTATCTATCTAGCTCTTTACATTTTCTAATTATCGCGTTCAATTACAATCAAATAGCAGATAGATTCCTCCTCTAAAAAAATTTTGCACAAAATTTATGAAATATCTACTAATTTAGTGCAAAGACCAATTGCAAAATTTCTTTTGTCTTACTCAAAACATTTTAGTGTATCAATGTTCACAGACAGACAGATAAGGCGATAAATACAATTCCAAAAATGTGTTTATCGCGAGGTATGAAACTTAGAGTTTGTCAAAATTTCTAGAGTTCGAATTTTTTGACAGAATTACAATGCTAAAAAATACTGAAAGAAAAAGTAGAAAGAGCCTCTACTAGTTTGTGAAGAGAGAATGTAATGAATTTGTGTAAATATAAAATAATAAAAATTACATACCTCAGCGTATTGACCTTCGTTGCAATCCTGCGTTAAAAATGTAAATAAAATGTGAGGCTTACGATTCCATTTCTAACGAATATTATAGTCGAATGACAACAATCAATATAAATAAACGAACATTTCAAATTGCTTCAACGAACGTTTTATAGCTGTATGTAATTCAACCCTTCACTCAACTGATTTGGAATAGCAAAATATTTTCAGAAATCAGCTTATCATCTGCAAAATAGATTGCAAATTATATAAATTGTCAAACCCTAGCTGTTCATCAATGGTTTAAAATCTCTGATAAAAAAGTTCGGGTCTACTTAAGATTAACGTCCGCTCGCAAAAGTTGAATTTTTCGGGAAGAGAGAGATTTCTTGCCAAATGAAATTTTTGCATTTTTTTATTGCAACCTTAAAAGCACTTTAAAATTAAATCTCACAGACATATAAAATATTGGTCGTTTAAATCAGTTGTTGGAAGAGTGGCATATTTTGTCAATTGTTCCAGAAACCAAGTGTTAATCTTAAGTCTTACCAAAATTTCATAGCTTAAAAATAAAAGGGAATTCCTGAATGAAAATGTTTAGGCAGACTTAAGACGTCCATTCGATAAAGTTTATTTTTATTTATTTATTTATTATTATTTTTTTTTTGCCTACAATTTCGCCAAAGGTGAACTTGAAAATATTTTATTGTAATCCTAAATACGCCTTTTTTTAACTATATGTTATAGCCATACATGATGGCGGACTTCTGGCAATTTCTTGAAACTTGTCGCGATCTTATCGTGCTTGGTGAGTAATTGGGCGCAAACCTTAAGTCTTCTCAAGTACTTTTATAGCTTACATATATGTCAGATTCTTTCTTTTTGCGAGTGAAATTTTTAGCATGCAACACTTACTTTAGATTTTGACTGTAATGTACCATATATGATATCTACATAAGAGATATAGTTGATTTATATAATTTTTAACTAAATTAATTGATTCTACATCACGATAGCTGCAGTTTCAAATATGACCTTCTCATTCTGGCAATACAGCTTATTTTGATCATGATCTTATTCAGCTTGAAAATCAAAGTTTTTAGTTTTGATAAAGTTGACTATGATTCCCAGAGTCTGAACTTTGAAATGGATAAATTTCCTGGTGCGAGGTCTTATAAATCTGAACATTGGAATAACTTGATATTGAACGAATAGAAAGATGCATTCACATGCAATTATGAGTTATTATATTTCTGAGTCGAGAACTCTGATCCACAGTTTAGACTTCTAAATTTAAGAGGCACAATCCACATTTGGCGGCTAGTTGCTTACCCAGGAATATTGGATGGGTTTAATTTTAAATAAACCTCTTATGCTTAACTTGGTGTTCACGGTTTGATTAACTAAGTATTTTAAGCATCAAATTGTGACAGATATAAATATCGTATTGTTTTATTAGTTTTCCATCCATTTTGTTTATTGAATGCATGAATCCTCCGAATAGAATTCGTATGTCATGACACCAGAGTGTTATTAAAAAATTAAAGTTTCAAATAATTTATTTCAATTTGCATGTTGGGCAAATTGTATTTTGAGGTTATGTAATTTAACTTTTCGATTTTTCTTGTGAATAGCACAGGTAAGTAGAATTTTTCCTCCTTAGCTTTTAACATTGGAAGAAAAATCAAGTGATTAAATATTTGATGATTAAAAAAATGATTAAAAATGATTTTTTTTAATTAAAAGTTGCTGAATTTCTGGAAATATTTTAAGTAAATTGCATTATAGTCGTTTAATATTTTTATAGTTTAAAATCATTTTTGCGCAACAGTATTTTCTAGAATTATTGTGGAAAAAATCTCGCTTAATTTTTAATTTATTAAAATGTTAAAAGTCGTTCAAAGGTGTATATTCATATTCTTAAAAGTGTATCTGTGCTAAGTCAATCAAACTTGTGAGCACTTTTAAAATAGAGGATTTTTATTTATTTATATATATTAGTTTGATATAAATACCATTAACTGATTCTATTTAGACTCTCCCCTGACTCTATTTAGGTGCACTTTTAGAATCCAATTTTTGAGTTTTGAATTTCAATCAAAATTTTATTTTGCAATATCTCTAAAAAAAGATTTCTTATGTACAACCGACCACCTCGCGCCACTGATCGAAGCAGTATCGACGAAAAAAAGGAAGACTGCCAGAGAATAGCTAAAGTGATCATTGATTTCATATATGGATGTTATGAGTTTTCATATAAAGCAACAACTTGGAAAATCAATAGAGTAGTTCTTAATTTATTAGAGAAAATTATTTTTTAATATAATGATATCTATCTGCCTATGATTTTTATATGATATCAGTTGTATTATTGTCCTATTTTTGTCGTTTTTCTTATAAGGAATATAAGTATTGTTTCTAAGATTACTTTCGAAAATATGGGTGGCTGGCAAACGATCATTGATCTAATATTTATAACATGAGCTTTCAAGTAAAATAAAAATTGGCGTAATCGGTACTGTGGTTGAAGTTGGGAGATCAGTTATTTGATTTTGAACAATTATTTTAAACATGATACAGAGTTTTTCTCAAAGGTACAAAATGGATAATCTTGAGTTGAACTGAATTTTCATGTTGCATGCTTTTTTTAATATCCTACCATAATCTTACCATTAGTTATCATCAGAAAAGAATATATTCAATGCCTTATACATTTTACTTAAATTTTGAAATATTTTTTCATATACTGAGAGATTTGAAAAAAATGTTATTTTACGTTATGTTATTCATTTTGTTAAATTGTTATTCATTTTGCAACTGAATTTTTGCTGAATATTGCAAAGTGATTTTAAAAGAGAATGCTTCTCGATTTTAAATAAATTGTCTTATTAGAGTTTTAATCTATATCATTATTTTTATTTCTTCTCCGAATTTTTCGAAAGGAATTTTAATTAGAATACCTGAATTAAGTAAACTTTCTGAACTCTATTTCTGGAAACTACGGATTTTGACGGTAGTTTAGAGTCGTGACCGGAAATTGAAGACCAAATCTCCACCGGTTAATTCTGGTCACGTTACAATCGTCACTAATGATAGCACGAGCGAATAAACGGAACTTTATATGTAAGGTGACCATAAAATTACTTTCCCGATTTAGAGTCATCTGTAGCTAAATAAATCAGATATTTACGGGAGAATGAATTCCACACACAAAAAAGAATAAAGTGTCTTCGCTTTAATATCTTATGTAGAGGGAAAGGTTTACACACTGTTGGGAACTAGACTTGATCTAATATTTTAGTTGCTCAGTTGGCAGCACAAGTTTAAAATTAGTTTTTTGAGAAAAATAAAGAGATGTCGGTTGATACCTTTCAATCTAATTTAATACCTACAAATTTACCCACAGCGCATCGTGTAGCCATTTGGCTATAAGTTTTTATTTCCATTTACAGGGTGCGGCAAAAAAAATCCGAACAAATAATTTTTAATATAACTTTACTATAAATAAATAAATTAACAAAATATAACGAATACTAATAAGAGTAGACTTTTACTAATAAATACATTCGATTGGTTTCAAAGTTGCCACCTTTTGCTGCGATGCAGAGGCGCAAACATTTATTGAAATTTTCATCAATGGGCCGCAAATCTTCTATTTTTAATATATTCCATTCACGTCAAAGCGATTGCTCTAGAGATCCAAACTTTTGTACGGTTTAGTGTAGGCTCTAGACTCCAAATCATACTCTGTAATTCATAAGACTGAGATGCGGCGAGTTTTATGTCCACTTTCCAGATGATATCACGTTCAGAAAAGGCGCCTTGCACCACTCTTGTGTCTTTTTAGTCTTGCGGGCTGTTGCAGAATCTCGTTGAAACGTCCACTTTACTTTGCTGAAATGCGTTTTGGCTAGCGGAAGCACAACAGCTTCTAGAATGCCCCGCCGGCGCACTTTTTGATTTATTTTAATTCCTTCATCCACAAAATTCGGAGGTATTTTGCCGCTTGCACAAATTTCGCCCTAGGCAAAGATCGACTTACGATGGTGGCGATGTTCAACAATTGCCGAGGTGCTTGGAGGATCTACAGACCAGATGCTATACGTTTTAGACGATATTCGTTGGATAATAATGAGCTTCTCATTAATGAAAAGGAATCTCTCCCCGCTCTAATATGCAGTCCGTCTCAAAAGTGTTCGGGATCTTTGAAGCCCCACTAGTTTGTCTTATTCAGTAAGAAGCTGAACTTTTTGGAACTTGAAAGGCTTTAGTCTAAGCTCTGTTTTTGCCTTTTCAAACCGATCGGTCACTTATTTCCATTTTACGAACGATCTTTCTCAGGGAAAACCTTGGATTGATCGAACTCGGTTTTTGATGGCCTTAAGGCTATTGAAAATGTCCATCGAACGTTTCCGTTCACTTCCTGGACACCGATAATCATTGCCAAGTTCTTAGAAACGACAGATTGCCTCAGACACCAATAGCCGAGACACATTAAGCAAATGAACGATCTCACACTGTCACTTTCCTTGCTCTAAAATAGCAGATATTTTGCTTGCCATTGTAAAAAATCCAAAAAACAATGCGTAAACTAAAAGATACATTATAAAATATCTTGTAATGGAAGTGGCAGACAAAAAGAAATGAACACAAATTAAAAAGATATTAGTTAACTTTTATTCTATGATGCAATAACTTTGTCCGAGTTTGTTTTTTTTGCCGCACTCTGTATAAGCTTCATATGACTATTCCAAGGGGCAATAATGAGTGATTGGAAATCCTTTTAAATGCTTTTTAATAAATATTTGTAGAAAAGAAGTATATATGGCAATAGTGGTAATAGAATAAACTTTAATCTGGAAGCTTGAAAAAAAAATACCAAGATGATTGTTGTAAGAATAGTTCTACCATTAAAAATACTATTAAAATATTTTTTTTTGCATTATAAAACATATATTGGTAAAGAGGGAATTTTATTTTTATTGCAGAATTTTTATAATGTGATTTGTGTCATCGAGATATTCTTTAATTCATAATGTAATCATTTGGCGCTTAATTAACTTTTAATTTAACTTTTTTAATTAACTTTTTTTTAATTTTAAGTAAAAAAAAACATTGAATTTTTTTTTAATAATTTACTTGAATTATATGCAGTTATTCAAAACACACACTTTTTTTCTGTGAATTTTAGGATTAACACACACTTTAAATAGATTTATATTTATGTCCTTTTAATTCTAGTACACTCGCATAAATGAAATTTTACATAGTCCATATTTTCCTGTGTTCATTGTAATTATCGATGCATTTTCGGACCTTTAACCCTAAAATCTTTCTTCTTGGCGACATTTGTTGCTGCCCGCCCTCCTCTTTTTTTCTGGATTTCGTCTTCCCGTCCATTTTATTCCGTTCATTAGTTTTATCCACAAATGCTTCCAAATGGAACGGTTATTTTATGGTCACCTTATATAAAGGAATTGTGATAATAATTGATATCATTCGCAATAGGACTACTATATACTATTTACAGTAAAAATTGGAGAGTTGAAGAAGTTTAAATAAATAATGCATATAATCATAAATGCAATCTACATCCATTCTTGTTATTTTATTCAAAAGCCGTGAAATTCCGAAACAAAAAGTTAAAAATAATGCTGTCTTGGGAGATGAGGAATATCTGGTGAATATTCTAAAAACCTCAGGTTTATGTTTCAAACAATATCTGTATGAAACGATTATTTTCGTAAAAGGTTTACTTGTTCAAAATTTAAAAATTTCAAGTTTTTATTAACAAATATCGCATCATTCCACTTGAACTAAGGCATATAATGAATTAATTATACGAGATGATTTTTGAGGCAACTTTTATGGCTATTTATTCCACATATTGTTGAGATTTACACATGAAAAAATTGTTTTTATGAAATTAGCGTTTCAAATAGTTTCCTTTCAAATGTTGGTAACCACATTGTAAAGAAATATCGCTAATGCTTTGTTTCTTCATGTTCTGTTATATTGAGGGAAACTTATCAAGTTCTAAATTTTCTTTTGGTTTTCTAAATTTTCAAATGTTTTATATTTATAATTAGTTTATATAAAGTGAGCTAAGTGCTTTTTATATTTGTCCGAAGACATGTATTTAATCTCTCTACTTTTTTTAAAAATTGTTAATCTTTTAATTATTTAATCTCTCTACAATTTTTTTTAAATTGTAGAGAGATTAAATTGGATTCTCGGTTTTATTGGACATTATAGAAATTCAGATGATCTTATCAAATCATTAAAAATGGACTCTGTTGCATCTATGTGTACTACGGCAGTCATGACATATACACTATTTTTTTGGAATAGAAACTCAATATCTGCTTCAGCAAAGAAGCAATAAAAAAGAAAAATATCTTCGTTTTTTTTTTTACCCATCTTTTTTTCAGAAAATAACAAATATTGATAAATCAACCAGAATCTAAAACATATTTAGCAAAAAAAAAAAAAAAAAAAAAGTTTATTTTGTCTTATTTTATGCCAGCGGAAGAGCCTTCCATCTCACCTATCTCAGCATATTTTTCGAAGCACAGCCCACATATTATTCCTCAGGCAGAAAAGGGATTATTCTGGAAGAATTGGGATCCCTGTCATAACATAAAACAACGAAAAAGACAAGCGATTCTTCTTGACAAGAGGGCAGCACACAGAGATAGATCCCACCCCCGTGCCGCGGAAAACACCACGTGAGTGACGTCACCGCCAAACGATTTTGAGCGCCAAGGCGCGATGGTTCTTTTCCACAACAGAACAGATGCTTGCTAAACGCAGTTCGCGCTTGACATTTTTTTTCTTCCCAAGTTTTCCAGCCTCCCCTCTCTGTTAGCTGGATATTTTGAGCCCGACGCTAATAAAAGTGTTCAGGCTGAATTAGCTGTTTTGGATATTTAAAAGCATGTGAGCCAACAGGTCAACGCAATGGTAAGTGTTTCCGCAGACGATTTATTTTATTTGGAAGGTCTCTGTGTTCTGTCACTCGGTTCTGAATTAACCAGGCGCTTTGAAATTTTTAACTAAAAGGATCTAACACTATCCAGGAGCCACCAAAACATTGCTTCGATACACACGCCCCTTATCTTTACTCTTCCAAGAACATCTTAAATCAGTTGTCAACTAGAGCACTACATTGCGTAGCGGTGATGATTTGCATGCATATATTTGTCTTTAAGAAAGGAAGCACTAAAAATGTGACTTGACTTATCTGTTATTATAAACATCTTGTAATTTAAATGAGCAATCCTTTTGGAATTTCTCTTCGCTTTCTTGGTTTTATTTTCCCTCACTTTTCGCCCAACATAATTTGTTAACTTGAACGAAAACTTCTTGAAACTTTTGCTCAAGATCACGCAAAAGCAAATTATAATTTAAGTTGCACCATTGATAATTTGCTTGCACTTGCTTTATAAAAGGAAATTGCAGTTCAAAATAATTGTTTCATTTATATAATCTAACAGTCAAAGCGAAATTCAATTGAGAAATAATCGGATTTTTTTAAATGAAAAATAGCCGTTTTTTAATATCTTTTCGCAGCATCATCAAGCTAAATAAATTTTGAATTTTCTATTTGTATAATCTGAAATATTTCTTACATAATTCAAATAATAGGGTCAAAAATAACAGAATGGGAAGTAAATTTAATAAATATTTTAAAATCCTCAAAAAAATTACCATGAAGATTTGAATCTCCAATGATTTGAAATAATAAGATTATTGGGAGCAAGAAAGTCGGAATATGAATTTATGCTATTATTTGAATGATAATAACAGAAATTGCGATGGTTTAAATTGCTATTAAATGAAGGGCAAACGCCAACAGGAACTTTGGTATTTAAGAAGTTATTAGTATTTTCCCTAAACTGCAAAATTAGTTATTAAGTTTAATAAGCTATATTCTATAATACTGGTTAATAAAGTACACGGTTATCGAAAATAATATCAAGATTATACACAAAGAATAAAAGATTTTTAATTTCAAAATGAATCGAAAATGCAAAGAAAAAGCCTAAAACAATGGTATGCATAGTTTCATCTTGCGCTTGGACTGAAATTGTTGGTCGTTTTTTGACAGTATATAACTCTACGGTAATAATAGTTATTAACTTTAAAGAAATCATACATTTTAAATTTAATATCACTGAAATTTTTCAAAGAAAAAAACCCGCAGAGGTATATTTCTTAAAATGCGAATTTTAAGCATTTAAATCCCGTCGAATATTAGTTGAAAATTCTTCGTTGAATATTTTTCAACTAACTGGCATGCAGAATTAAAAGTTGGTTTGCAGAAATTTTTTTGTAATATTTCCTTATATTTTCGAATGTACTGTAAATTAATTAAAAAAATGTGCAGATTTCTCAAACAAATTTCAAATTGCTGATTTCGTAATATGCCGACAGTGACGGTAAAAATTGTGAGTCAAAAAATTTTCCGGAAATAATTTTAATGAAAGCAGGTAACTTTTATTGAAAAAAAACCCAATTTATTGTGATTTTTCCTCTGTGTAACTTTCAATTAAAAAAAATGCTACTAAAAATCAAAAATAAAAATGCTAAACTATGAGCCCACACTTCGCACAGTGTTAGCAGTAACAAAATGTAATTTCAGTTAAGTTAATAAGCCTTTAGGGTCTTTCTTTCAATTCCAAACTTTCAAAAGAAATTCAAACTTGTGTTTAAAAAAAATTCAAAATAATTTTTTTATTACATTACAATTTCTTAATAAAGAATTATTTATTGAACAGCATTTCATATTTTGTTATGTTGAAACTACGATTATCTTTAATTATTGAGTACATTTCTTTTTTAGGAAATGAGATTCAAATAACAGTTTGATATTTATTTTTAATTTCAAAATTCTTTTAATCAACAGTTTACTGCAGAAATATAAAAGCATTTTAAATTATTATAATGTTATGTTGTCAGAGCAATTATAATAGAGTAAAATTTGTTCCATCAACTTTTGGACGTAATCTTATTACTATAGAACTCATAGGCAGGTCTTTAAAATAAACCAAAAAATTTTATTCCTCATTAACAAAATTTTTACGATAGTGGTATTTTTAGTAGCTCATTCATACATTTTGATGGTAATAATATTAATTAATATGTAGTCAAACTTTTAAATATATAAAAAAATCCCTTTATGTATTTAAAACATTAATATAACATTGTCGGAATCGTCATTCTAAAAGTCGGATCTAGATTTTAAATCTTAATGAATTTATTTCATAATTCAGAAGAATCGAAAAGATTTTAAGTTTTTACTTTATTTCAAGCATGCAATTTGTTAAAGAGCAAATCAATCCTACTTGCATTATTATTGACTTTATTATTTCTTTTGAAGTTGAATTGAATAAAAAAGATTTTGCAAAATTACTTATAATCATACGATAATTTGTTATGCATCATCTTTATTTTTAACTAAATCAATAATAATGCCAATGTGAATTTCAAACATGAGCAAGAATAAATGTGTATAACTTCGACAGGGAAAGCTAAGACGTTTTTAAATCGTTTGGCTGTCATAAGCAAAATAACCATGCAATATCTATAATTCGAACTAAACTTCTGTAAGCAGACGATCAGCTTCTCTTCTGTTAATCCAAAAGCGAATTTTAATGAAGTTCTAAAAAAAGATTTCAAATTAGTCAATGTGGATTTTATTATAATTTTAATACCCTACTACCGCTTGTTAATGAAATATTTTTCTAATGCAGTTACATATTCAAATATAATAATGAATATTACACAATACATCTTTTGATGATTCATTATTTCAATAAATATGAAAATATAACGCTACTAATATTTAAGCATATGTCCTGCTCAATTTTAATTTTTAACTTAATTTGCTTTTTAATTTATTAGATTCTGATATTAAAAATTTTGTCGTTTGGTCCATGATCGCGAATTTATTTAAACTGCTAAATAAATGCCATATTTTATTTCGACATTAATAATTTTTATCCAATAAAAATCGGAAAGAACTTCCGAGATATTTAAAATGTTATTAACCATACATGAATTAATTCGAGTATTCATAAATTTATCATTTTCATATTCAATTTTGTAAACAGGGTGATATGAAATTATTTTTATCAAATTGCCAGTCAACAATGTATTAAGTATGCCCAAAAGTCTTTTGAATAATTAACTATTTTATTATAAATATTAAATTTAAATATCAAACATTTTGTAATTCGATGTGCAAGTCTCACACGTAGATTCAGTGCAAGGAATTATAGCTAAAACTATTGGTTCTGTCTGTAACAAACTGATTTCCTGAAGCTAAAGTTTCCATATAAAACAATTTTCCTTGCATTATCATTTGCTTAAAATTTCTTTTAAGTTTATTCAAAATAATTTTGATCAAAGAAATTCTTTAATTTTTGTCACAGTGTGTCGTTCGGACAAAAAATCTTTTTGAAAAATGACTTTCTTATAATAGAACGGAAGGTAATCAGGAAACTAAATTCATCATGGCTTCTAATGCCGACTGCCGACTTCATGGCTTCTAATGCTGACTAATTTGTTATTTTGAAAGTTGAGATATGTAAGAAGCGATCATACACGGAAAATACTTACTGGAAAATAAAGGCCTTCGAAGTATTAAATTCTTTTGATTCCACAGAAAAATCTTTCATTTTAGATTCCAAGCAATTGCCAACACATTTTCCATTTCCAGAATTTTAATTTTTGAAATTTTGCCCAGAAACGTATTTTTTAATTTGTTTTGTAAGAAATTAAATATATTATAAAAAAAATTCATATTTTCCCATGAAAATACTTGATATTTTTTTCCAGATACAGATATTTTTTTTTTCCTATTTCCTGAATAAATAGCTGTAGTCAGCACCTGCTTTACCAAATCAAAAACTATTTATATTAACATGTGAAACATTGTTTTATAACACAATTATTCGAAAAATATTATATTTAGAATGCGCAAAATTCTGTTGCATTTAAAACATAATGAAACTAACTTAAAGAAATATCAATTTTGAAAAACATTAAACTTATGACAGCTAACGAAAAATATATTAAATAAAGAAAAGTAAAAAAATATATTGGGCCGAAGATTTTATTAAAGGTCACTTTCAGGCAATAATTTTTCTGCGTAGGGCTACTTACATCCCAAAAGTAATCCCTTTTGATCCAAGCATCCTATGAAATTGAGATATTTCAGATAAATAAGAGTTATTGGACATAAAATATAAGAATTGAATTGAAATGCAATAAAAACTTTAATATAAAGAGTTATCTTCATGCTTAAAATAAAAATCTTCAAATGATATTTGAGGATTTCTCTATCGTGTTCGCACCACATGCCGAGTACAATGCGAAGAGTTTAAGGTGAAACTTAAGAAAGCAAAACAAAAAGCTAACTATTTACTTCCCATAGGCGAAATGCCAAATCGCGTTTTGTACCAGATTTCAACACCGCTTCTGTGGCTACGGAAAAAACAAAGTAATTTCGACTAAAATTGTCTTTACAAATCCTAATTCTATACCCTGTAGAATGAATACGTTTGCGGAGCATTTTTCTAACCTATTTAATTGATTTCTAAAGGAAAAAAATAATGAAAATGCTTTGACGTGAAAGAAACAGAATTTATTATATAAAAATGTATATCGGCGCTAGAAATGAAATGCTTCGTAAACAATAGGATTTATAACTGGAAAAAATATGCTTGTAAATCATTTTCATGACAAATCCCATATAAATCCATACACCAATCTTATTGGGTTTTATATTCGCCAGAAAAAATAGTGTTTTCGAACTTTTTAGTTAAACTTTTGCTATTATAACATTATAAAAAAATCAATTTAATATTCCAGCAGAATATCCTGCTATGTGGGTGGCAAGCTAGTCTATTTTCTATTAAAAATCGCGACTATACAACGGACTAGAATGTCTATCTTCTATTTTTATAGCATCCAATTATTTTTAATTATTATAACATTGTATATAAATAACAACTCACTTAGTTTCTATAGCATTTGGACTTATGTTTTGACTTTACATTTTGAAAATTTGTAGTTGAGAAGTGAACAAATGCTTATATGCCAATAGAATCTTTCGAGCAGATAGTCGGTGAAATCTAAGAAAATGCATTGGTAAAAAAGAATTTAATATCCACAAGCTGCTTATGCATTAGTATACCAGCATAACGCTCGCCCTGATGTACTTATTTTTTACTAGTTATGAAAAAAGTAACTATCTAATAAATAATTTCAGAAAATTAACAAGATGTATTATAAATTGTATAGAACACATTACTGTAATTGAGATAAAACAATTTATTCTAATATTAAATTAATGTATATATCCAGAAGGTTTTAGAGCTACTAAATTAATTTTTATCCAAATGTACTTTGAAAAATGGAAATTTCCATCCCTGAGTAATTTTTAATTTGAAATCAAGCGATATTTTATAGCGGAAAAAGCTAACTTTCAAAAATATGATTGCGTAAAAAAATTAGATATCACTTTCAAATTCCAAAATTATTTTTCTGTACAAATTTAATAATCGTGTAATTATTTTATAAATTTTGACAATTTTTTTAAAAATATATTTTGCATTAATCGCTTCTAGTAATCAGCCATTTCGTCTGGAATAGAATATTGGTTATATTGAATTTCATCAAAATCTTTTAGATATAACTTCATGTTCATAATTCACGCAGCTTCATTTTAACTGTTATGTTTTGTTTGTGTATATGGACTTTTCTAATGGATACCAATCCCATAATCCCAAGCTCTATTAAAAGCACGGTTCAGTTTTCTTCTAAATTTCGCGGCATTACAACATTACTTTCTTATTCATAAACATTATAGATGCTAAACAGAATCCATTTTCAGCTTTCAACAATGAAAGAAAATCTCATGATTCAATATATGAAACAATGGAAATAATTTCAATTTCATAATAACAACGTAATATCAGTTCTGGAAATTAAAATATTTTTAAAAAGTTAACATTTAGGAATAATTAGCAAGACTGTTAAATTAGCATCATTAAGGAGTTATTTTTTTAAAATTTTGAATTATATATGATATTAATACATTTTTGTGCGTATATTTCCGTAAGTTATTGCAAAAACGTACTAAATCTGAAATTCTAATTGAAATTTCAAAAATATCTCCGAGGTATAATATCTCCAAAGTATACTTGTCAAATTTAGTAGTTACAGGTCAGATGGTTTAGCCTTTGTTTGTCATACGCGCACACACAATCATCTTTATTATTAATGGGAATAATTTCCCATCATTCAATGTATTGCTGCAATGAAACTCAAAGCGTTTTCATTGTTTCATCAAATATTTCGTTATGTTTTTTTATATCTTTAAAAAGCTTAAGAAAGAAAGCTTATGTTATTAATAGCGCAGTTTACATGAATAGAAGAGAAACTACGATACCGTGAAAAACTACAAAATTCGAAAGGAGAATGTTTTTACATAGTCACTAATATTTTTAATGGCAATTTCATACATGTGACGTGACTCCTTAGTAATGTTCATTTACACAATGAGGAAGCGAAGACAATTGATTAAATAACGCAGCTCTTTAATGCCTGTGACAATTTAATACTAAAAATAATTTGTTGGGAAAGTAAATAAGAACATTTATTTCCTCAAACAAGCTGATGAATCTTAAGGTTTCGGACCTTCTTAAGTTTAAATACTTACTATATTTTTGGAATAGTTTGCTTGTTTAAAACTGGATATGAAATGACTTCGTTGATTGAAATTTGGTCAGTGGTTTTTATGCAAAAATGTACAAAGTGACCATACGAAAATATGTTCCTACATGTAAAACTAATAAAAGGAATGAAATCAAATTTTTTATAAATATTGAGCAAGACATGGAAAGCTGAATTCAGCAAAACCCCTTTCGCGCATTCATAAAGAGAAATCGTACAATATTTTGTAGACAGAAAAGATCAGCATTTTGTAAATATAACTGGGGGTGAGGGAATTATGAGATTTGTATTGATTAATAAAATACTTTTTGTGGTTCCGTGTTGTGTATCATTAATTTACCGTATGTGTAACTTTTTTTGTCACTCGAACATTCATAAAATTTTCCATAATTCATTTTCATTTCATTCTAATTATGGATGTATTCTTGGCCACAACAGTGTCAAGATCTTTCCATCTAGCAATTTTTGATACTTTTTGTTCAGTGTAATTAATTTTCTCTCGTCTTCCACAATTTATATGTTGCATTTGTTTTCATTACAATTATTAATTTTAGCTCCAAACATTGAAACTTATCTATCTAATATATATGCATATGAATTTTTAATTCAAAGCATAGTATGTTTGATATGTAACCTTCACATCAAGATTGTTGATCTGAGTCAAATTTTGGATCCAAATAAGCAAAGTAAAATGATCAAAAACAAGAATCTTGTTTTTGTGCGGTGAGGTTCAAACTAAAACACAGCGTATTATGAAAATATACAAGAATCTCTTGAGGAGAGCCCTTCCGCTGGTTATGACAAGTTTTGCTTTTTCTAGTATTATTCCTCATAAATACTTTCGAAATACGTCCAGTGAACGCATGTATTTAATAATACAATTATAATTTTAATTATATTTTTCTGATTATTCTTTAAAAATGTTATTAATTTAGTACAGTTTCCTGTAGACTGCGCGATTAATTATCTATTTTGTCCATAAAATGCATTTCTCCACGGACTAAGTATTTGTATTTGGAATTACTGAATTTGGCAGATAGTTACATCTAGAGTAGTATGCATTCATTAAAGTATTTATAAAAAATTAATCAGTTTTTTGAATAATTAAGTTTTAATTAATTTTTGATCTCAATAAACTCAAAAAAATAAACCCAATTTTATGTCATTTTAAATTTTAAAAGATGAGATCTTCATTTATATCAACTTCCGTTTCCGTGCATTTTTTATATTAATAAAGTTTACAAAATTAATTTTAAACAATTTTTAACATTTTTTGTTGCAATAGAAACCGATGCAATTTTATTGATTTATATAATCTTTCTAACTGTAAATTTCTGTTTTTAGATAATAATTTCAAAACATAAATTTTCATTTTGCTTATTTAAATATTAATCGTTTCAGACTGTAATTCTTTCTGCGAATTGAAAAATGTAAGACTAGTTAAGCACAAAATGCAATGGTGGATGCAGCAAGCCAAGAAAAGACAATACAAATGATTCAAACTTAAACAACTAACATTCTACAATGTTTCGGAGAAATTGCTAGTTTTTTTTTAATAAAATTCAAATACTCAAGTGGATGCTACTTTTTGTAAAGTCAATAAAAAAAATAAAGCACTTCAAAGAAAAGGGAAGTATCTGGTTTGAGTTGATGAAAATATACAATAATTGAGAAATACCTTTGCAAATCCTGTTATAGAATAATTCGTACTGCCCTTTTCAACTTTGGTAGGTTTCGGAATTGGCTAGGTATTGAGGTTGTAAAGTCTCGATCCAAAAACAGGTAGCGATATGATCAAATTTTTTTATTTACAGCTTTATTACATAAAAACAACTCTTTCTAATCTAGGTTAAATGAATGATGCTATTTACAACAAGAAAATTACACAAGAATAATTCCTCGAACTATTTCGAAGGAAACAACTTTACAAGAACAGCGAACAGGCTGTTGGCGTCTTAGGCTACTCCGGGGGTAGCTCTCGGAATCCACCGAATTTTCTTCGGGTGGAATTCTACGCAGAAGTCCGATTCACACGAAGCTTCTCCTCCTTGGTTCACACGAAGCTCCTCTCCCTGATTCACACGTAGCTTCTCTCCCTGATTCACACGTAGCTTCTCTCCGTCTTCTTCCGAAAAATCTCACCTTTTATTTTCCTCTCAGACTCCCTGTTACCCAATCACCGTTCAGAACAACCTGAATCGTCTCTGGTAGCCCGTGGGAAAATGTCCATTGATGATTCACCCTCCACCATGGGAAAAATGCAGGACATCTGGAGTGTTTGACACTGTCGCCTTTCGAAGACACGATTTATTTGCCTGGGAAACGCACGTGTGGTTCCTTATCTGGATTAGCACTAAATGGCCAGATGACCGTACTTAAAAGGAGGGTCTTCCATTTGGCAATCTGGAGGCACTTAACACTGTGGGAGTTTCGTTGATGAAGAATGGCCCGGAATGTACATTATCGAGTGTGGGAAAAAGGAATGTCACAGTGGTCACCCAGGAAGAAGCTGATTCATTACAGCTCTCCCCCCCTTTGAAAGGGGACTTTTGTCCAGTCTTGGACGAAAGTCACTACTGGGTCGTGGAACCAACTATCCCTTCTTAGAGGCACTCATACAATACAAATACATTTTAAAAAACAATTTACATTAAAACACTATTTACACATTAAAATACCGTTTACACATTAAAATTTATCACTAGATTTTCCTTTTTTTAAAGGTTACAGCGGCTCAAACCATCAGCATTCTGGTGCTTACTGCCCGGTTTATGTGTGACAGTATAGTTGTATGGTTGTAAAGCCAATGACCATCTCATCAATCTAGGGTTGTTACCCGCATTGGTTTTTAGCCAAACTAATGGATTGTGGTCCGTGACAATAGTGAAGTGCTGGCCATCCAAGTAAAATTTAAGCTTCTTTATGGCGTATACTATACTAGCACACTCTTTTTCAGTCGTGCTATATTTCTTTTCCGCGTCTGAAAATTTCTTACTTAGATATAAAATAGGATGTTCCTTGCCTTCGGAATCTAATTGAGACATTACAACTCCCATCCCTACATCCGACGCATCAGTTTGGACTAGAAATTTTTTTGTATAATCAGGGGCATGCAAGACGGGTTTTTTTGTCAAACTCATTTTTAATTCTTGGAATGCTTGTTCGCATTCGGGCGTCCATCTAATCTGCTCTTTCGTCATCCTACCTTTCAATGCATTGGTTAAAGGTGCGGCTATGACAGAAAATTTTTCCACATAGTGTGCGTAATAACCCGCTAGCCCAAGGAAAGCTCGTATCTGAGTTTTCGTTTTGGGGGTAGGAAAATCTATCACTGCTTTGATTTTTGCTTCGGCTGGTGTTCGAACGCCATCTCCTACCATATGTCCTAAATATTTCGTCCGGCTCTGTGCTAGCTGACATTTTGATGGTTTCACGGTTAGATTTGCCGCTCCTATTCTTTTAAGAACCTCGTCAACATGTTTCAAGTGTTCTTCCCATGTTTCGGAATAGATCGCAATATCGTCTAAGTAAGGTACTGCATACTTCTCACAATTCCCTAATATCTCAGCCATCATCTTACTAAAAAAATATGGCGCATTCACCAATCCAAATGGCATTCTTAGAGGGAGATACGTCCCGAAATTAGTTACGAACGCTGCTAACCGACTTGCGTTCTTCGTCATTGGAATTTGCCAGTAGCCCTTCGCTAGATCTAGTACCGTAATAAATTTTGCGGCGGAAACTCTTTCTACTCGCTCTTCTAAATTGGACAAGGGGAAGTACTCAGTTTTAATTACACTATTTAATTTTCGGTAATCAATACAAGGTCTTGGGGCCTTTCCCGGTGCCTCTACTAACAGCATTGGTGATGTATAGTCTGATTGTCCCATTTCAATTATTTTCAGATCTAACATCTGCTTTATTTCCGATTTCAAAATTTTGGCTTGGCGTTGTGATGTGCGATATGGCTTCGACCGAACCGGCTGATTACTGATCAGTTCTATATCGTGCTCAACTAGATGGGTTTTTCCCGGCTTATTTGAAAAAACTGTTTTATGTTTATGTAACAACTCTTTGAGTTCCCCAATCTGCTCCGTCGTTAACCTCTCTTCTAAGTTGCTACTTCGAGATATTTCCTCGAAATCGTACGCGTTTACGTCTCCCGTCGGGTATGCGATCTCTAAATCATTTTCCGTCTCCACATTCACTTTTTCCTCGTGGAACACTAGATTCACCTCCGCCAATCTTTTATGGTAAGGTTTCAACAGATTAACGTGAAAAATTTGGGGCTTGGCCTCCTTTCCTGTCATTTTCACTATATAGTTCGTTTCCGACAATTGAGATTGAATTTCGCCTGGCCCTATCCACTGTACTGATAGTTTATTCGGCATAGATGCTGCGAGCACCAACACTTGATCACCGGATTTATATTGGCGATGGACAGCATTTTTGTCATACCATAATTTTCTCTTATCTCGCGTCTCCAACATCCTGGTTACTGCTATATCCTGACAACGTCTCATGCGGTTTATTAAGTCGTACATGTATTTGGCTACCGCCGTTTCGTTTTCTTTCGGTGCTACCCAGTGCTCGTATAACAGCACTTCTGGAGTCCTTAGGTTTTTTCCGTGAACCAACTCAGCGGGGCTAAATCCTGTGCTCTCGTGAGTAACCGTTCTCAAAGCTAACAGAGTTGCGGGAAGATTTTTCTCCCAATCCTTCCCGGACTCTAAACATAGTACCTTTAGAAGTCGCTTAATGGTTTTGTGGAAACGCTCTACCGGGTTTGTCTGGGGATGCCGCACAGATGAATGAGTGACTTTTATTCCGAACTTATCAAAAAATTCTGTGGTTAAATAGCTAGTGAACGACGTACCCCAATCACACTGTATCTCACGGGGGAACCCCATTCTACTAAAAACGTTTAACATAGCATTTATCACTGTGATTGACGTAAGGTCTTCTATAGGGATTGCATCCGGATATTTTGAAGACATACACATCGCCGTTAACAAATATCGATTGTTTTTCTCACTAATGGGTAATGGTCCTACGCAATCAATATTTAATTTGCTAAAAATTTCCGATATAACGGGAACTAATTTGAGAGGGGCCTTTGTCTTCTCCCTTGGGTTACCGATTCGTTGACAAGGATCACACGAGCGAACGTAATTCTCGATATCCTTTACACAATTTGGCCAAAAATAATATTTTAGGGCCCTATCTTTCGTTTTAGTTACCCCCAGATGTGCCGACGTCGACTCGTGGCACATCTCTAATATTGCCGGTCTGAATTTTTTCGGCACAATTAATTGAGATCTCGGGTTTCCTAAATGATCTTTTGTTACCCTAAAAAACAATCCCTTTTCCTTTTTAAATCCCTCATGTCCTTTGTTAACGCGTTCCCTACATTCTTCCAAGGTTCCGCAGTCCATTTGAGCCTTTGAAAATTCTTCTTGAGTTATCTTGAACGGAGTGAATAAATCTTCAGCTCCTTCCCCTATCTCAATGGGTGGTAACGATTCTTCTCTCAGTTGCATTTCAGGTTCTATCTCATTCTTCCCTCCTGTCCCGCTTTCTATTCTCCTTGCTTTTCCATCCCCTTTCGCGTTTTCCCCCTTCTTTTGTGAACGAGTAGTGACAGCATTCACAGTGGCAATACTGATACGTTTGTTAAGTAACTCGGCCGTGGCGTTACTAAGAAGGTAAATTCCTTGATCGAGAGATGAATCAACAATAGCGGCCTTTGTGACGACCTCCCCGAACTCTGGGCTATTGAGCCTTACACGTGCCAGAGGCAAACACCTCAAATCTAAGTCCAATGGTTGTTTCACCCAAATTACCTCACCGGTAAAATCTGCATTACTGACGTAATTTCGTGTTACGATATCTACGCTGGCGCCTGAATCCCGGAGAATTTTAATTTCCGATCCGTTAACGGATCCTTCACTTATATAGGGAGCAAATAATTCATTTTCGTGCGCGCTTCCTACGTGATTTATCTGCTCTGTCGGTTGATTCTTTTTTAATTGAGGGCAGTTTGGCCTTAAATGCGTCGTAGACAGACATTCATAACATTGTAATTGTTTCCTCTGATCAAAATTGTCTCCCCTCCAATTCCTTTGTGGGGCTAAATTCCTCCACGATTTATTTTCATTGGGTTTAGCGTTTGCCATTCTTTCCGTCGCTTTATACTTCTCTTCTTCCTTAGGCGAAAACGGTCTGTTTCTCTCAACCATTTTTCTTTCGGGGAATTTTACAAAGTTGGATTTCGTCCGCACCGATTCGTAGTGGTCTAGTTTCTCGGCTAGAACAAAAGGATCTACGAACTCCGACCATACGTCTAGAAAATGGTCTCTTATCTGGCTCGGGACGCGTTTTTTTATCTGGTCGGTGATTAACAATTTCTTTAGCCCGGTAAAATCCGTTACACCCGATCCCGAAAGCCAACCATCTAAGAAATGTTCCAGATCAAAAATTAATTCCTTCCACAATGCGTTCGGTTTTTTCTGATGGCTCACGAAACGCTGCCTATATGTCTCAGTTTTTATCTTAAATCGTTCCAGCAAAACTTGTTTAATATGCTCGTAATCCTGAGCTTTGTCTTCCGGTTCTTTCGCTATGATGTGAGCCAAATCTAACGGCAATAATGACAGTAGTTGAGAGACCCATTCAGCCTCGTCAATCACGGCGGTTTTTAATTGCCTCTCTAGTAATGTCAGATAAATTGACATATCAGTTTGGTTACTATCAAACTTAGGCATTAAATGCTTAATATCTCTTCGCGGTCTAGAATTTTCATTTCGGCTTGAATGTGAGCTATTAATTTCCGAGGAATTAGATATTCTTAAACGCTCCAACTCAAATTCCCGTTCGCGCTGCCTTTCAGCTTGTAATTCTGCCTCTACGCCGCGCTCTTTCTCTGTTTTTCGTTCTTCCACTATAACTTCATATCTATCTTTTACGAAGTCTAAGTCAATATCTGGGAACTCTTTAATTTTCCTGATCAGATCTACTACTTTATTTGAAGGGTCAGTCTCGATCCCTAATTCTTCCGTCAGGGAAAATAAATCTATTTTCAACGCTCTGTTTAAGAAAGCCATTTCTTAATTTAATTCTACTTACAAACTGATTAGCTATCTTACTCTCAAAAAAAAAATTTAAGCTACACAAAACTCAACTGATTTTAAACACAAGGAACTCCTTTATGTATCAACACTACACATAAAACACAGTTGATTTATACAATACACAAAATAAATTCTATTAAATATTTCACCAGTTTTGAATAATTTACTGAAATCAGCAGATTTCTATTCAACTAATTACTGCAAACTGTCACACAATTTTTCATCTAATACACATTCGATAAAAGTCAAAGTTATCATTCATCGAATGCATTTGGTTCAGCCACTGAAACCTGTGGTTACATTTAGCATTTACAAGTTAATTAGCATCTACAATTTAACATTACTTCTATAACTTATTAACAGAACTTGTACACCAAAATTTTAATCTTTACAATTAGTCCCAACTAATTAAAAATTTCTTTACTGAATTGCTTTAATAGCCAATTCTAAAATGCTACACTGAAATTTCAAATTTTACTTCAGTGATCGACAGTTACTTTTATAATAAATTTACTGCCTCTAGAGAAAGGAAAGTTAGGAAGCACTCACCGGTGTGCAGGAGACTCGGAACACTTCGTCGGTTGGTTGATACCAGGTTGGAGGTAGAGGGAATTCCAGTCGAAGTTGAGTCCACTCGTCGAACTTGCGGCTGGAGAATTCCTTTCTAACTTGGGTCAGTACGCTTTTGCAGCTCAGCGATTCTTCCTCGCTTTGAGTTCCACTCGTCGATCTTGAAGTTGGCAATTACCACGCAACTTTTTAAAAAGTAACTTTAACCTAGATATTGTAAGTTTTCTCAGACTAGAAATCTCTGAGTCTGAAACGCAAGTCCAGTTAGCTAATGATAGCTTACCGCGCAAAGTTCTATCCCACCGCTGCCACCAAATATTAAAGCTGTAAAGTCTCGATCCAAAAACAGGTAGCGATATGATCAAATTTTTTTATTTACAGCTTTATTACATAAAAACAACTCTTTCTAATCTAGGTTAAATGAATGATGCTATTTACAACAAGAAAATTACACAAGAATAATTCCTCGAACTATTTCGAAGGAAACAACTTTACAAGAACAGCGAACAGGCTGTTGGCGTCTTAGGCTACTCCGGGGGTAGCTCTCGGAATCCACCGAATTTTCTTCGGGTGGAATTCTACGCAGAAGTCCGATTCACACGAAGCTTCTCCTCCTTGGTTCACACGTAGCTTCTCTCCCTGATTCACACGTAGCTTCTCTCCCTGATTCACACGTAGCTTCTCTCCGTCTTCTTCCGAAAAATCTCACCTTTTATTTTCCTCTCAGACTCCCTGTTACCCAATCACCGTTCAGAACAACCTGAATCGTCTCTGGTCGCCCGTGGGAAAATGTCCATTGATGATTCACCCTCCACCATGGGAAAAATGCAGGACATCTGGAGTGTTTGACACTGTCGCCTTTCGAAGACACGATTTATTTGCCTGGGAAACGCACGTGTGGTTCCTTATCTGGATTAGCACTAAATGGCCAGATGACCGTACTTAAAAGGAGGGTCTTCCATTTGGCAATCTGGAGGCACTTAACACTGTGGGAGTTTCGTTGATGAAGAATGGCCCGGAATGTACATTATCGAGTGTGGGAAAAAGGAATGTCACAGTGGTCACCCAGGAAGAAGCTGATTCATTACAAGGTTATTATTTTCAATAGGTGAAGGCAATGTCTTCCATTTCATCAGTTTATCTCATATATATTATATAGTTTGTCCAGTTTATTATTTATCCATAATTGTGCGAACATTTTTTTAAATAAATTGCACCATTATATATAAGTTAACAACACGCAGATGTTGAAAAAAATTGAAAGAAGCATCTGTTATGGCATTTTGAAACTAAAGCATTGTGATGAATTTTAGTTAAATTTATTATTATGCTTTAAATACTTAGATATTATTCAATCCTTTTACATCGATACCATTTGGGAATCTTGTGACAATGACTTGGTTTCAGGATTAAAGAATTGCTAGCTGGAAGTCAGATTACGTCTAAAATCTGTAGTGAAGCTGGGCCTGATGCAAGCTGAATCTGATGTCGAGGTCAAACTGCTTTCCGTTTCTCGACTGTGAGGATCTGAACTAAGATGCTCTTTTAGCTTATTTGATTGTGATTAAAAATTGCGATATCCGTCCCGAAATAGAACTCGTGGTGTGAAAAATACCTGTAATTTGTATGCATGAAAACAAAAAGCACGACAAAAATGTCATGCAATGTCACAATCAAATAAATGTCATGCAATTATCTCATTCAATTTGTGCAGGAAATTGGTTTCTTCCCAGTGCTCTATGATGCTCTTGAATTAATATTTAAAAAAATGGTAGGATGAAAATATAAAAAAAAAATCAATCTCTATTTTTAAGTCGGTACCAAATAAATAAACTTTATTATATGATAAAAGTGAAAAAATGTCTGCTGGTCCTCTAAATATTTTAAGAGTGTTAATTTGATGTTCCAACGAGCTAACTGAACAATTTTTGCCATTTTCCAAAATTTTCAATTATGGTAATAACAGTATTACCCCTTCAACTTTTGTCAAATAAGGCAAATGTTTTTATAAGAATAGTATCTTGTTCTACATATTTGTTAAGTAATAACGAGAAAATTTATGAAATAATTTCTTGTCTGATATGCGAGTCGATTATCCCCTTATTTCCTTAAAATTTAAGGCTTGTGATATTCTTACATTTTTATAATAATTTAAGATTATTCTGCTTAAAGGCGCAGATCTTTATCTATATATTTAAAATAATTAGGGAAAGCAATGCATTAGACACTCACTGGCCCGATTTCGACAATTTTTGATCCATATAAACATTTATGATCTGTAGATGCAGTATCAAGAATCGTTTGCTTTCCTTTACTTTCCATTTTCACATGTAGTTCAAAAAACTCTACTATACTATATCTTCTCTATAGGAAAACATACAACAATTCCCCAACCTCAACTACTGAACCAGTTTCGATCATTCTTTTCTCATTATTCCTAGAAACATCAGCAGCGATCAATTTCTCTTCTCTATTTCGAGAAATAGTGAGATGTAAAGTGCTGACACAGCCTTTAGCTTTAACAATTAGACTTCAGACAATTTCGTCCAAATGGCATTTTTGCCACTTTGAAGTATCTCTAATCAGAATGCTCCATCATTAAAATACAAATATAATTTACTTTTGTTTACTTATCGTAATTTTACCTTTGTTCCAGTTTTATTGAGCATGATGTAGATCATCAAAGAGGATTAACAACACTAAGTTATTCTTTTTAGCACTGACTACCTTCAATGACCATATTAATATTATTAATATAGTCATCATATAAGCCACTTTTAATGAAATAAATCTCATCGAAATATTGTTTTAAAGTATTATTGTATAATAAAGTAAACATTCTACTTAATTAGCTACGCTTGGCGAAACTTAGCGAAATTTGGCTAGCATTTTAATAATTACCATAGTTTAACCACTTTTTGAAATAGTGTATTCTGATTAATTTTTTTATTGTCTTTCCGGAAATTTAGCAAAAATTGTCATAGTACCAGATCGTTGCAAAATGAAAATAAGTTTTATAGTTCTCAAGAGTAAGCTTTATGAATTTTTGTACTCAAATGCTCTAGGACCAAATTGGTTGCATTGTCCGCTTGTTAATCAAAGAATCGCAGGTTAGACGTCAAATGACGCCAATGAGTCGATGTGTTTGAGAATGGTCTTTCTTAAATTGTCTTAACTAGGTGAGATATTTTCCTGTTCTTTGAAGTGGTGAAAAATTTCGATAAATGAATATTTTCTCTATTTCGTAATATGACCATGGATCAAAATGGATGAGATTTGTCTTAAAATAGCTTCGAGAATCCTGATTTCAATTTAACTAAAATTAAATTTTTATTAAATCATCTATTGCGAAAACTTCCAGTAGAATTCAGTCAATTATTTTTAATAGAAAACATAATCTGGTATTAAAGAGTAAACTAATGCTTTTGAAATTTTCATATCTTTATAAATAAATCACAAAGCAACTCACATATTTGCAATTCTGAGATGGACAAGATTTTTTTACAAATTAACTATAAATTTATCTGCTGTCAGTTAATTCTGTTATATTTAAGTATATGAATTAATTGCTTTTATCAAAAAATTGGGAAGAATTTTGAGTTATGTGGCAACAGAAATTTTTAATTGTTACATACTTGGGTAAAAATTTTAGATTACAGAAATTTTAAGTTAAATCAATTGGACGTGAGAATTATTTCTATTTCTCCTAGGCATTCTCTTGGCAGAAATTCTGGTCTATTAACCTTCTGCACAAAACTCCTAAGCTAAAAAAATAACTTAAAATTATATATGAAATTAAGCCTCCAAGAAAGATTCCAAAATTTATAAATTCTATATAATATAATGATTATTTTTAATTATAATTACTTATTGCCAGCTTGCAATAAACAATTGTTTTATGTTGATATGATGTTATGCTGATGATACTCTTACTGTTTAAATCTTCAATATATTGTCAGCAGTTTTTTCTTAAATAATACTTTTTTCACTTGCATTGAATTATATACTTTCAGGTAGTCAAGTAATGTAAATGATATGTAAACAATTAATTAGTCTCTATAAATAAGTTTCAACTACTTTATAGATTTTTGATTGTGTGCCTTGGGTTTCATTCAAAAATAGGATAAATATTTTTTAAATGTATATCCAAAAATGTATTCTGATCTTGTATGTGATATCGCTTAATATAGGTTTATATGTATTCGATTTATAAAGGTTTTCTGTTTTCTCTTCTGTTAGATTACAGTTAAATGCCGTAAATATGTATATTAAGTTGGGAATTTCAGATTTTCAAATGTCGCATGCATAATTTTTCCATGCTAAATTCATCCGAGATATTGCTTTTTTTTTTTTTTTTTTTTTTTTGCACATTTTCTGCGGTGTAAAAACTATAGTTCATAAAAGCAAAACCTCAACAGTAAAGGATCACATATAACTGAAAAATGATGCATCATAAAAACAGCAAAAATAAAACACCAATGAATTTATCTTTAAACAAGCAATTATTATATACAAATAATATAAATTTATTTCGTGTATTTCGGAAACAGTTCCAACGATTTGGATCAAATTTTATATTTAGATAAGGCTTTGCTTTTTAAGTTGATCTGTATTGGTGCATTTCCGATTTTACCCACAAAAAAACATTTTTTTATAACTATTAGAATAAGTATATACAACTTCCTCTTCGAAGTGTGGACAGCGCAGTATAGTAGTCAGAACAACATGAATGACGCGTGTGTTGCGGTTCCTCGGTTCGAGTCGCGCTTTTTGCTTTCTTTTTTTACGTATGTATTTATACTTAACATTTCTGCTTTTTAAGTTTATCTATATAGGTATTTTTTCTGAAAAAACACGATTTTAGTTTGTGTGTGTGTGTGTGTGTGTGTTCTCATGCTGACAATATCATATAGCGTCATATCGGATCCAATTTCCCCATGGTAAAATTAAGTAAATAAGTCAAATATGAGTAATGATGGATAAACTGTAAAATGAATACTGTAATTTAGCAGATTGTTTCGAATATCATATTAACCCTTTCTAGGTCCGTGGGGAGTATAATAAGCTAAATGAATCCCTTCTCTTATTCTAATTTCAAGCCTAAAAATATTTTAACATAATATGACTAGAAAAAAATGGCCCTTTAAAGGGTTAAACTAAGCGCATTCATGATTTTTTATTTAAATGACCAGTTCATAAGTAGGTAAGATTGAAAAATATTCATATGTAATCAGTGTGCGATTCGTATTTAAATATTCTCCGAAAAAAACCCAATTTTACACAAACCCAGAAAAAAAACTGCTGAGTGATGCTAGGTTTTTCAGGTATTAAAATATAAATTTATTATTCAGTAGAAATTTTTCCGAACAAGTTTCTAAATAAAATTCTTAAAGTGTGAATGTTGGGAAATACAAAAACGATGAGTTCATTCGCATTTCTACTACTACGGTTAGAAATGATTTTGCTATTTTTTTTCTGTCAAAAATAAGAATTCGAATAAAAATAACATTTACATTTTATGCAGATATTTCTTACATTACAATATGTATATTAAGTAAGAATTTTGATTTTATTTTTTGTTTCGTGCTTCTAAATACAGCATATTTCAAACAGTAAAAAATGAGTGGATGTGTAAAAAGTATCAGTAATTCTACATCCATTTCAAAAAGCATGCGCAACCTTTCCTCCCCTGATCTCTTCCTTTCCTGCATCAACAGGTTGCCAAATGCGCGAAAGCGAGCGCTTCGGTGACTTTCCCCGCGCATCTGACAACAGGCTTCTCTCTTGTTTAGATTTCGATTTGAATGGGAGCGCCTTTCCAGGTACAAATTAACACGATAGCGGGAATCGTTTGACAAATGGAGGGTGGAGAGAGGAATGAGGGGCAGGTGAGAGTCACGCCACAAAAGGGAGCGCGCATATTTTTAGTCCTACAGCTGCTATTAGATTCGATTTTGGTGGGAAAGGGCAATAAATGGCATCGATCGAGGAGTCTCTTCGACTGCACGTGCCAAGAACACGACTGCAAATTTTTGTAAGCAGAAGAGCGCCCTTTCTTGTAGTTTTGCTCCTTTGTCGGAGATGCTGAAATATGGATAGCATCGTCTTCAGCTAGGAAAGTCCTTTAAAAAGTAAGCAAATATGCAATTTTCCTCTTTTTGTGATACTCAATAAATTTGATGTTTCTATATAAATTTAAATATTCATCAGATAGGATGGTTAAAGGTACTGGTTCGATATATTTTATAAAGGATGGGGATTCAAGCATTTTGCTTGCGTAAGCAAATCCACATTGTGACGCTCTTCTTTTTAATAACTAATCAATTTAATTTCAAATTTCAACCTTTATTTAAATTAACCAGCATTTTAATGTTTTATTTCATTTTAGATTTTTCCTCTTCGCAGCTTTATGAAAATATGGATGTGTTTATTTACTTTATGATATATGCATTAAAAATTAAATTAAGTATTAAAATTCTTGAAAAATTTGAAATAGTTATTTCTTTACAAATTACAATAATTGTTTACTATGATAGATTATAAAGATTTTTTTTTTTTGAAAAACAAATATTAAAATTTATTCCCTACTACTTGGCAAGTGGAATGTAAACATAACTACTTAAGAAATAAATCATATTTCAACGTATAATTTATCTTTCAAATTGTTTTATTACAATTTTAATATTTATGTACAAAAACACTGTTATCCTATTATTTTCTAATTCAAAAAATATTCACTTTAAATTAATTTAGCAATTATGCTAATAAATATTTCTTGGGAGGTATCCTCAATTCAGAGGCCCTTGGTAACAGCCTAGTCTGCTTAGTCTTAAAGATGATATGAAATAAAATTAAAAAAAAAAAAAACTGTGATTTTGACACTTTTTAAACGAAATATGAGAAAGAGGAAATCTATGCCTTTTACATCATTAGAATTATAGAGCTGTATTTAATTTTTAATCTAATCCGTAATGTGATGATTGTGTCCTTCTCTATGTAAGTGAATGCATTAGTAAAATAAACTTCAAGATAAATGCACTGGCGTAGTGAAAAGAGGGAGAAAGAGGGTAAAAATGCTACGATTATAAAGGATGGGGATTTAAGCATTTTGTTTGCTTGATCAATCCACATTTTGAGGCCTTTCTTTTTAATAACTAGTCAGTTTAATTTCAAATTTCTATACATTTTTAAATTAAGAAGCATTTTAATGAGTTATTTTATTTTAGATTTTTCCTCTCGGCAATTTTATGAAAGTATGCGTGATATTTTTTAATATCTATATCATAAAATAAATAAAATTCTTGAAAAATCGAAAATAATTATCTTTAGTTACAAGTGACAAGAATTGATAGATTATAAAGAAATAATAAATTCTTCGAATAAATGTAAGATTAAAAATTATTTCGTAATACTTGGAAAGTGGAACATATATAAAATAGTTGGGAATAAATAATATTCCATGGTATTATAAATAATTGTCCTTCAATTTGTTTTATTTTTATCTTAATATTTCATGATAAGCGAACTTTGTTGCCCTAATATTTTTGAATTCAAAGAATTTTCACTTCAAATTTATTAGCCAATCTGCCTGCGATCTCCTCAATTCAAGAGGTCCTTGACAGCAGCCTAATCTACTTAGCATTAGGAATACTATGGTGAAAAAACATTAGTGTGATTTTATGACACTTTTTAAACGACATATGAGGAGGACGAAATGTATGTCCCTTACTTTATTAGAATTATAGACCTGTGTCTCATTTTAAATCAAATCTATCAATATAATTGTCCGTTTCTTTCTATGCATTAACACTAAAACCACAAGATAAATGCATTGGCGCTGTGGAAAAAGAAAGAGAAAATGCTACGATTATAAAAAATGGTGATTCAAAATTTTTTTTAGCCTAAGCAGTCTGCATGATGAGACCTTCCATTTTAATAACTAGTCAATTTCATTTCAAATTTCAACCCATTTTTAATTAACATTTTAATGGTTATTTTATTTTATATTTTTCCTCTTAGTAATTATATGAAAATTATGCATGTGTGATGTTATTCTTCAATATTATATCGTGGTATAAAGAATTAAAGTTCTTGAAATACCGAAAATATTAATTAATTCATTATATATTTATTTATTTACTTATAAGTACCAACAATTAATCACAATTATAGATTATAAATTCTTCTAATAAATGTAAGATTAAAAATTTTTTATATTACTTGGCAAGTAGAATATCAACATAACTAGTTAAAATAAGCAATATTCCAATATATTATAATTATCTTTTAATTTGTTTCATTACAATTTTAATATTTCAGCATAAATATACTTATCCTAAAATTTTCGAATTCATAGAATTTGCATTTTATTTGCATAATTACCAAGTAAATTAACCTTTTTTTTATCTAATTGGCTGAATGTTCGGTAAATATCATAATCTAAATCTGTTAAGACATTTAGCAGACGATTCCTTTTTTAGACATTTTATAACTGCTACCATTTTTATTTTGTTAAAATATTATTAAAAAGTGAAATCAAACGATTTTCTTTTGATAAACATATTTTATTAATATTTCGTTTATTTTTTGTATAATAGCTGATGATCAATTGTAAACCTTCTGGTATCTGGCAATGTTTGTAAGATACGCTGTTGTGTTCAAAGAATAAACAAGCCGATAGAATTCTAAATTGCTTGGAGTATTATTTTGGTTTTAAGAATTTAAGATGCTCTGCAAGCTATAGTTTGAAGCTTAAGAAAACGGTTAGTTTTCTAGAAAGCATGTAAAAGCTGAGACTTCCTCAGCTCAGTAGTCCTTGGAAATAACCTACTCTGTTTAGCCTTGAGAATAGCTTAGATCTTTATTTTACTGATATATTTGAATGTGTAAGTATGATAGTTTATTAATTCGTTTATATTGATAAATGAATCCTCATGAAACTCCGGTTTGCACATATCGATCAAAGGGAATGAATAAGAGATATAGAATCTTGTACCGGAAGATCTATTGCCACATACTTCCGGGAGTGGTGGCGTTGCTTTATTGTTACAGCCAGATATAGAGCATTTTGTTATGTCTAGAGTATTTGGAAGCTACGGTTAGGCTTTTAATTTTATTTACTTTGATTTTATTTAATTGCGTCTGAATTTATAGCGAGTATTTTTTTCTCAACTAGCCAGTTTTTTAATCGAATTTCCTGAGAATGACACTGTTTCCATTTTTTCTCCGTTCAAGTATTCGTTTGAATATTTAAACGGTAATTCAATGAAATGAAATGAAGCTAAGCAAGCAATGAACCTCCACAATAGGCATTGAATACAGTCTGTCAAAAAAAGTATTGGGACGCACTACAAGTTCACAGATTTTTATCATATTTTATTTTAGTATACAAATGGAACCAAAACAACGAAGTAAATATTATTTTGATATATACAAATAATAATAATTCAAGCAAAACTCTCAAATTAATGTAATTATAGTTATAATTAAAAATTAAGGAAATAAAACAAGAAAATGTGCTCAAAAAATATTGGGACACTTCCCACTAAATTAAGAAAAACAATGAAAACTTAAGTTAATTTCTTGCTTTCTTTGACCTCTCATATTCTATTTGACATGGATTGGACCAATTTTTTGCAAAATTATCAAATTATTTTAATCGAGTGTGACTCATTCTTCGACCAAATGTTTTCTTAAATCCTTCTTATTAGAAATTTGATGTTCATATAGTTTTTGCTGCAAATCTCGCACATGCTCAATGGGATTAAGGCATGGACTTTGTGCGGGAGTCTTAATAAAACTAGGACAATAGTAGAGGACCCACAACTTGCAAATATTAGCAGTATGTTTCGGGGCATTATCGTTGTGCAATTTAAAATTATTGAGATTTTCAGCTTGCTCGCACTTTTCTTTAAATCTCGCTTGGAAATGTCAAGATCGACATATTCATTGTACCATCAATAAATTTAAATTACCAACACCAATACTTCCCATGCAACCCCATACTATTTGATTGCCACCTCCATATTTAACAGTAGGACTTAAATTTTTGACATGCATTGCTATATTTGGTTTCCGCCAATCTTTTTTGCCTGCCATCCGATCCGAAAATGTTATGTTAGCTTTCATCAATAAAAATTGCATTTTACCAAAATTCTTTTGGCTGCTTTACATACATTGTAGCAAATTCCAACCTAGCTTATCGATTTGGTGCGCTGATGTAGGACTTTCTTTCAGGTACTCTGTCATGATACCTATGTTTTCTTAAAACATTTCTAACAGTTTTAGGATTTACAGATTTTCCGAACTTATTTTTACATTGCAGAGTCAATTTTAAACACTAGTTTTTCGATTAAAGTAAGCTTGTTTCACAATACACCTCTTTTCACATTCTGATCTTTGCTTGTTTTCATCATTATTTGTTTTCTTGAACCTGTGAATAATGTTAAAAACAGTAAATTTACTAAATTTTAAGATATATCCTGAACAATGAACTGATTTTCCATTTTCCAATGACTTATTACAAGTTTTCGCACATCATTTTATATATATATATTAATTTTTTACCATTTTTCTATAAATAATCTTACCTGTTGAAATTTTTGTTTAAAATTAGTCTAAAAAAGTGGTAGTAAATTCAATTCTATTCATATGCTATATATTTGTTGGATTTCTCATTTCAAGGGTCTCAATACTTTTTTTTTAACTTCTTTTGCCTTTGAATTATATTTGAAAAGCTAGATCAAATTTTAATTCTAAAATAACCAAATTGTACACCAAATGTTAAAATATTTTTGTGTATAATATCGCCGTGGTTTTTATATTAATGTGGTAAATAGTTTTATAAATGACTATGTAATCCATGCCAAGTGTATCAATACTTTGAGTGACTGTATATTGAGATACCATTTTCTCCACTCAGTGTGTGAGTGGAGAAAATGGTATCGTTACAACAAACTAACTCATTAAAATCGATATCGTTATTAGCTTAACGATTTCACTACAGGTTTCTCTCGGTAGCGACATTTGATTGACATAACAATTATGATTTTCGATACATTTTATCTCGTTTTTTTTTCCGTTGAAATGTTTTTTTTTCAAAGTATGTTCTTAATATTGCTATACATATCTTGACCAACAGTCTGTCTTTTAATAAAATACTAAGTATATTTCCAAAAGGGTAAAACCTTGATTTTTCATCTAAACTGAAACATTTGGAACTTTGTGCGAAATTAATATGTAGCGTTTGTTTTTAAGTATACTATTTGTATAAAGCAACAAAAGTACTTGGACCCAAGCCTGCAAAAATGTCATGAGGCGATAAATTTTGGTGAGTTTATTTAAAATCATTTGTAATCTGAATATTTTATTTTTTCCTTCGATAAGCATAAGACGCAACTTTTGATTTCTATTCATATCTAATAGTAGAAAACCAATTTCTTCATTTCATCTTGATATATATGTCCTAACCATAATCCGTGAAGAAATGTATTCTTCAAATCCATAGCAAACGTTTGCTTATACAAAAGGAATACTACATATTTTTGGAAAAGAACCATTATTTCGATCCAGAATTTTATTTGATGAATTATACAATATTTTGGTTCTCATGATGATAAATTTTGCGCTTTTACTGGGCTTTATTATGTTGTTTGATTTCAGTTGAAAAAAATCTTAAATTCAAGATGCATTTCCTGTTTTTACAAATACATGTATAGAATGAATATAGCGTTATACTAACGATTGGAGACACAGAAACATTCAGAAAAAAAATAAGCAGTCGTTGTAAAATCCAATGTCTATTCATTGCAGACGAAACTGCATTTGAAGAGATCAAAGTAACTTATCTTTACAAGGTAATTTGGTTTAAAACACTTCTAGTCCATTAGGAGGGTTTGAATTCTACTGCATCTTCTTAATTACGAGTTGACTCGTTTCGGATGTCAACCTGAAAGTGTTTGCAGGCTTGAATCTAAACAGGGTAAAAGAATTAATCCTAAAAATGTTTTAAAATATGATTTATTAAATGTATAGATAAATGATAATTAAAAGTTTACAGGTGTACTTTTTTCAGATTGTACTGCAATTTTAAATAAAATTTTATGAATCGAAAATATGAAGGAAATTAATATAAATATATATATATTTAATATATAAGTTTATTGAAATGCTCACTAGGAGCAGTAATTTGATGAAGCGAATTACGATGAGTTTAAAAATATTCCTTTTCTTTCTCTCTCCCTCTCTCTTGGAAGATTTTAAAACAAAATTCCAATGCGTTTATGAAGAACTTTTTTAACTGTTCCATCTCTAAGTATAATCGATATGTTTCATAAGTTATTAAGAATAATTCTATCATAGAATCTAAATTTACGTAAAAGTAATCGGCTGATTATATTCTTTTGCATATTAATCAGCTGAAAATATTAAAAAAAAGATTTTTCAAATTGTATCAGCTCTATCTTTGATTAAACTTAAACAATTTCTTTATCATTTCAGTATATGACAATAAAATATTTATAGAATATATATGATTCAGAGAATATTCAACATATGACAATGGGAAAAATTTAACTTTGACAGTTAAATACCGAGATGAAATTACTTCTGGCCAATTCGATATCAAATTAAACTTTCTTTTAATTAAAGAATAACTAGCGGGATGGTTTCCTCAAAACTTTTTTGCATATTTCCAAATAAATTTATCATGCCAGAGAATGCTTTATATAGCATTGGCGTACAATAATTACGAAATATCGCCTTTTGGCTTGAATTTAGCATTTTTATTGAATTTACCGTTTCATTCTTGGCGCATTATTTGGCGATTACTCCCTGGCATACGTTAATAGTATCCAAAAATCGAATTTGTGTTTTAGACACGTTTTCTTCTCAACCGATTGAAATAAAAATTTGGCACAAAACTGCACTTTTTGAATTATTGCGTATACTTAATTCTGAAAGTACACACTGATAAATAGTCAACTCATCGTTGAATTCAGCTCAAAATTAGACAGACGTCTGCACTATAGATCTGAAATCTGTTCACCAAATTTTATCTATCTAGCTCTCTTCATTTTGTAGTTATCGTGTTAAATTATAATCAAACAGCTTAACACACTTCCTCTGAACTGATTGACTCAAAACTTGATAGAAATCTCCAAATTTGATATAAAATCCGTGTTCCAAATTTCATCAATCTAGCTCAAAGCGTTTTTGATTATCTTTATCATAGACAAAAGGACCTTTTCCAAAAATGTGTTTTTCGGACTCGGGAAATTCATGAAAATCCCGACTTCGAATTTTTTTGACCATTACTATACTTTCTTTATACTGCGCATAAGAGAAAGTAAAAAGCAATTTATTACAACGTTTACAATCATTTAAGATTTCGTCATCTAAGTCTGGAACGTGACAAAGTTATGATGAAAGTCAACTGAGACGTTGTTTGCGGATCTATTTAATGTTATTTAAGCCTTTCACACGAAAGGTCAATGTTCCACCTACTTCTTTTATAGGGAGCTTCAATGCATCACTATGGTAACGGGCCAGCGGCTTTTCCATTCTTAAACAGAGTAAGAAATGCTGTCACTGCAGACTTGGTCGCCCTCGGTTGATCTGTTTCCACATATTGCAGACAGTTTCCTGCTAGTCGATCTCTTTGTATCTTCTCGTATACGTAGTATATAGAAAGTAAAGTACTCCAGAGTTTGAATCTCTACATTTTAGACTTCCTCGAGTTTGAAAACATTCACATTTTCGGAAAATGTCCGTCTGTCTGTGACAAAGATGACTCAAAAAGATAGTTGAAATTTGACATACGGCCTTTATACCAAATTTGTAGATTTCTATGGAGCAAACTCCTTGAAGAAATCTGCCTGTCCGGCTGTTCGAATATAAGTTGCAAAACGGACAAAGCTAGATGGATAACTACAAAACGAAGAGGATAAAATACGGTTCATAATTTTGGATAAAATACGGTCGATAAAATACGGTTCACGATTTTAACATCTATAAAGTAGATACCTGTAAAAGTTTGAGCCAAATACAACAAGGGGTTGATTGTTGGTCTGTTTGTAATTTTAGAAACGTGTAAACGCAATAACTAAAAAACAGAATTATTTAAATACTCAATTTTGGTATGGGCAAATTTGTGACCACATGTGTTGTTTTGAGTCAAATTTTTGTTTCAATCGGTTGAGAAAAATACATCTAAAGCACAAATTCGATTTTGGATACTAGTATCTCTTGGATCGATTTGGATTATCGATTGGATACTATAATACTAGATGGTTGAAATTTGGTATAAGATCTTTATACCAAGTTTGCAGATTTTTATCAAATTTATTTAAAATCTGTTCGGAGTAAGTTCCTTTGTCCGGCTGTTCGAATATAATTTAACACGTTAACTACAAAACGAAGAGAGGTAAGCAGACGAAATTTGACATGCAGAATTAACATCCGTAGTATAGACTCTTTCCAAATTTTGAGCCAAATTAAGCATGGGATTAACCGTCTATCGGTCCGTACTTTTAAAATTTGTAAACGTGATAAGTCAAAGATGCTATGACTTAAATATATCAAATTTGGTATGGGATTTTGTGACTACAAGTGCAGTTTTATGCCAAATCTTGGCTCCAATTTGTTGAGAAAAATGGATTTAAAGCGCAAATTCGATTTTTGAATACTATTAACGCCAATGAGAAAGCGATTGATTCGGTAAAAATGTTAAATTCACGCCAAATTTAATATTTCGCGATTATTTACGCCAATGCCATGCAAGACGTTCTCTGGCATAAATAAGTTATTAGAGTATGCGAGAAAGTTTTGAGAAGACCACTCCTAGGGGTTTTTATTTTTCTCATATGAATCATACAAAGAGAAAGTATTGTAATAATGAATGAATCTGAAATCGAGATTTTGATGGAACTTCATGACATCATATCTTTCTCAGTCAAAAAAAAAAAAAAAAAAAATGTAGAATTACGTCTATGCGACTACAACTCAAAGCATTGAGTTAACACAGATACAATATCATATGTGGTCTTACCACCAAGCTTGTAGATTTTTATCAAATTTTATGTAAAATCCTTCAGAAGAAATCTGACATTTGAGTATAAACAAACACGATAGCTGCAAATCGTAAAAAGGTGGCTAATTGAATAAAATTTGGCGTAAAAAAAATTGGTGTATAAATTCAGACCCATATCAAATTTTGAGCCAGATTCGTCTAGAGATTAATATTCTATCATTCTATATTTTTACATACACATTGATATACGATGACTAAACATTGTATGGATTTAGATGTATGGAATTTGGTGAACGATCTTTTAAAAGAAAAGTTGCAGTTCCATTTTTTTTTTTTTTATTTCAGTTGACAGAAAAAAGGGTTCAAAACAGCGCACTCGGTTTTCCTTACTATGTTATGAAACATAAAACCCTTACGTGAGGAACTCTAAGAATAAAAGTTCAGCACTCATGGCATTTATAACTTTGGCCGAGATCCATAATTTTATGCGAGAACGAGGAGGGAGGGAGGGAGGGAGGGAGGGAGGACGCTTTTATTAAAAAGAGTATGGATGAATTTTCAAGGAGGCTATTCCGCCTGGCTTTAACTCGCCGAAATCTAAAGCCATTTTTGGAATGCTCTGTTTTTCACAGTTTGTCGACCTTTGCGAACGAGTTAAAAGGTGCAACGTGTTTGATTATCATAATATAATCATTGTATCAAATCTGTGGACATCTTCTACTTTTGTGCGTAAATTTAACAATGGAATGTATATGTTTTATTTTCTCCCCGACGACCTTCCAAGTCTTACACTCTTTTGGGTAGGCGGGTCGTCGTGGGAATAAGATCAAAACCAATTGAATATATATTTAGGAAATGTATGTTTAATCCATCTGAGATGTTAATTGTGCACTCATGTCCAAAATTAAGGTCACAAAAATGTTTTTCAAAGTAATTCTAAATGGCTACCAGTAAAATTTAAACAAATTATATTGTGAAGGACCGCTAACACGATATTAACCTTTGTTGTGGGAAAAAATGTTGTTTAGCATTAGTTTTTGGAGAACTACTGAAATTAGACCGTTTAGGAATCTGGGAATTTTGCCTGCAATTTTGTGAATATTGCATTAAAACAAAAAATTTAACCTGTTTCCAGTGAGAATGAGTTCTCATAATCATTTAGACGATGCCTGGAGATGGAGAACCGTTGGCAGGCTTTAAGCTGGGCAGTGTCAAGCGGTGGTGGCTCGATGGTTACAAGTGGCACCGAGAGTGGTATCCAGGTTGTGGAATCAATTCCAAAAAAGGGGTACTGTAACCAGGAAAGCCGGCCAAGGCCGTCACAGAGCAACGACGCCTGCACAGGATCACTATTTGGCATTAAGCGCACGACGGCATAGGCTGACAACGGCTCCTCAACTTGCTCGTGACCTTGCTGCTGCGTCTGAAATAAGAATTTCCAGACAAAAGTATACAGACGTCTAGCAGAGAAGGCTCTTTATGCTCGGCGACCAGTTGAGTGCGTCTCTTTGACTGCATCCAACAGAAAAGCCCGGCTGTTGTGGTAACATATCATTCTTGGGCACAGCAAGAATGAGGGCGTGTTCTTTTCAGTGATGTATCGAGATTTACCACACAGAGTGACACTCGTCGAATCTTCATTTGGAGAGAGCGAGGAGCTCACTATCATCCCTCCTACCTAAAAGAAATCGACAGAAGGACAGAAGGAGAAATCCTTATGTGGGGTGACATAATGTTGGGCAGTCGTACACCACTGCACATCTCCGATGCCGGGTACTGTCAATGCACATCACTATAGGGATGAGATCCTTGAAGCTTATGTGAGGTTGTTCCGGGGTGCTTTTGCCCAGACTTCATGTTTATGGATGAAAACGCGCTTCCACACAGAGCTCAGATCGTTGATGATTTTCTTGAGGAAGAGGATATTCGATGTATGGACTGGCCCTCGAGGACTCCGGATCACAATCCTATACAACATGTTTGGGATGGTCTCGGAAGAGCCATTGCACAGCGTAACCCGCCTCCTAATTCCCTCCAAGAGTCAAAAGCCGCGCTTTTGGAAGAATGGGCTTTATTGTTTAAAGCATTTATTGAAACCCTCATAAACAGTATGAAAGCTCGTTGTGAAGCCAGTATAGCAGTGCATGGTGGTCACATTTTATATTAGACAGGATTTTCCCGAGATAAATGCTTTATCTCTGATTCATAATGTAACACTTTTTGATATATCCTGTTTCTTAATTTCCTATTAAAATCTTTTTCATGCTGTTATGTGTATGTTCTTTCTTCCATTGTAGTGCACCTCTGTGCCAAATTTCGTGGCAACATAGTGAATAGTTTTTTATTTTTCGCAGATTTTTTGTTTGTGACTTTAATTTTGGACATGAGTGTATTTACTGGAGCAAGGACCCTATTTGGCCATGTTGCACCAAGCAAATGGTTCGATTATAAGAGCAGATGATTAAAAAAAATTTCTAAGATGTAAAAGTAAATAGCATGAGATAAAAGCACATAAAGTATGATAATGCCAAAATGATCATACATATCGTATACCAATGCGAGATAAAAAGTTTTGAAATATTAACTGATCAAAAAATAAAATGATTCAAAAACAAGAGAATGCGAGAATAGTGGTGTAATATATTAAATATATAACAAACATAAATCAGTTCTTAGATATCATATGAAAACACAATGAGTTACACAGATGAGATTTGATGTTTTGTTTAATAATAAAATTATAGATCTGCATCCAATTTTAAATCAAATCCGTCAATGTGTAAGCGAATGCATTAGCTAAATAAACCACAAGATATATGCAGTGACGTGGTGAAAAGATAAACGGTAAAAATATATTAATTAGAATAAATGGAGATTTAAAAGTTTTGTTTGCCTGAACAATCCACATTGTGAGGCCTTAACTTTTTAATTTCTTGTTAATTTAATTTCAAATTTTAATCATTTTTTAAATCAATCAGTATTTTAATCGTTAATTACTTTCGTTTTTTTCTTCGCAACTTTATGAAAATATACATGCGTTAATTTATTTTTTAATGCGTATATCATGGAATAAATAAAGAATTAATTCTTGAAAAATCGACAATAATTATTAGTTAATTATTTCCTTAGCTGCAAGTAACAGCATTTGACTACATATTATTAAAAAAATTATAATAAACTCTTCGAACAAATGCATCATTAAAAATTATTTTGTACAACTTTTCAAGTGGAATATAAACATAACTAGTTAAGAGTAAGTAATATGGCCATCGCATGAAAACACAATGTATCTTTACATTAAATTAAATTACATTAACATATTATATTAAATTAGATTGTTTAGAGCGATTGCCAAGTCAATCTATTTATTTAAACCATAACAGATTTTTAATATTGATATGGTCACTATAAGATGTTGTTAAGTTAGCTAATTACGTAATAACTTAAGACAGAAGGACCCTTAAGTAGGGACTGAATAAATTGACTGACTTAGTACTATTTACATGGATCTCACGACTTTTTACGATAGAAGAACTGAGTTGCGAGACTTGGTTTTTTTTTTACAAGTTATGTTTTTGATGGCATCTCATTTCTTTTTGTAGAAAGTCCTTTTCTTATTTTTGTATGTAGTCTTTCTCTTTTTCTTTTCCGGTACTACTTCTTGAGCTTCAGCTACAGTTTTTCTCACTATAATAGTGTCATCATAAGAAAGACCGTTTTACAATAATCTGTATTGGATGCTGTCGGATGCCGAGCCGGTGATTCCAGAGCTTTGTGACAAACTTGGCGACCATTTGGTGATTTGGCGACGAATTTGCCGACAAAATGGATAATGCTCGAAACTTCGAGAAATTTATCGATCCGTCCATTATTAAACGCATATTTTAGTTTTTCCTTAATTTATACACTAAACACTAATTGTATTCTAAATTTGAAGCTTCTATGTCTGCTAGAAGTGCCTTAGAATTTTGATGATCGGTCAGTCAGTCAGTCAGTCAGTCAGTGACAAAATTCACAAACTTTGACTAGTTATAATTCTTAAACTACTGGTTCAAATTTAATGAAATTTGAAATATACCGTGTTTATATAATGCCTACTAGGTTACTGAAAATTCAGGCTTCTAGTTTAATCCACAACGAAGTTATAGCAGATCGAATATCGCCTGAACTGCTTCGAGAAAAGGATGGTACGGCCGTGCCGCTTGTTTTTGCTCGACTTGGCGGGGGCACTGCCGTGCCCCCAGATTCCAAACTCCCGAAAAATTGTTCTTCGTTTTTTATTACAACTTTAATCGTCATCACACTGTTATACTATTACTTTCGAATTCAAAGATTTTGCAATCTATTTAGCTATTATGCTAATTTTTTTATCGGGCGGACTGCGACATCCTCAGTTCTGAGACTCTACTCAACAGTCTAATCTGCCTAGCTTTAGCGTAACATAAAAAGAAAATATTGTGATTTTTGACACTTTTTAAAAGAAATATAATGAGAATATCCATATCCCCCCCCCAGTGCCATTAAAACTGAGACAGAAAAATTGTATATCGGAAGCACCACTTATTCTAGTTACGCCACTAGAGAAATAATTTTAATATACAGTTGTTACACTAAAATTGCATCATATATCTAATTTTATATTAAATCCGTCAACGTATTGACTGTGCGTTTGTTGTAAGCGCTGTAACTTAAAAACGCAGTGATCTAGCGAAATAATAAAAAAAAAAAAAAAAATAGAGCAACATCAAAATCGTATATCTATATCAAAATAGAAATCCAATAATTAAAGAAAAAAAAGCAATTTTCTATTAAGTTTTAAACAAAATTCTTCATTGAATTGTCTGTCCATTCGAAGTTTATATAAACTGAGCAACTTAAAAATGCAACCAATTTATTAAATAGAACTGGAATAAGGTTTAATTAGAAAATTTGCTTCCATTGAAGGGCAAAATGAATAAGAAGCTTCGTGTGTAGTGATTGCTTCTCGCTTATAGAGAAGGTACATTAAGGCTGTGGGGTCGGGTTACTTCCGCTTCAATGATGAGACGTACACCCTGCGATAGTAATGGCATTAGGCAATTATGGACTCAAATCCCGTTTCTGTGCTGTCGTGACGATAGCCATTTAACTTATTCCAAATACACAAGCAGGACGGAAATAATTCCGATATGGCTATCAGCGGAATTCTATATGTTTATAAAATATTTATCTATACCCATCTTCGGATTAGTTGCCCATTGGGCGGTTGTCTCTGTATTTAAGCATACGATAACTGAGAAATGCAATACATTAAAGGAAAAAATTATCAGTATGCATGAAATAATACATATCAAAATAGTATCCATAAAATATGTGTATCAAACGCATAATAGACTTATCAATTAAATTTTAAGGCATTTTAAGAATTTGGGAACTTTTTAGTTTCTTGTGCCTAATACCAGCTGTAGAAACTGTTTTAATGGAAAAAAAATGTAATTGAGGGTATCATTTGTATTGTATATTAATGGCATAATTCATTATCAATAGTTTCATTTCATAATACAAGGAAAAATAAAACTATTTTCGAGATACAGTAAAACTTCTTTAATATATTATTCAAGGGACTGCTCTAAAGTTTTAGCTTTATATTAGAATGATATAGGTCTACTTTTGAATGAGTTTTCTTAATTATTTTATTAGCTTTATAATTTCTGACAATAATTATAAAAATTTCTGGGCAAAATAATTTTCAAAAATTTTTTGATTTTAAAAACTCTCTTATAAAATAGCTGCTAATGATAACTATAGTATTTCATTGAAATAACTCTTCGGCATTTATATGTAGATATTTCTTCTTTCAAGAATTTTAATTTCACTAATCACAGAGTGATTTTTTTTCGATTGAATGAATGTACTGTGATATTTAAAAAAATTTAACATTTGATGAATATATTGCTGCATAAAATCTTGTTTTTAATTTTTAGGGAAGCTTGCCTGAGAACACTTAATTTTTTCCGAAACAATTTTAATTTGATTTGGCGAAATATTTTATTTACTAATTATAATAGATTAAATCTATACACTCAAATTATTTTCTCGTATGGTTTTAAGCTTCACCCTTCAAATACTTATATTCCTATAATAAGCATTTTCTTATTTTTAACATTAAAATAAACTGAATGAATCGGAAAAAACGATTTACTGAAAAACATTTCACCGTATTAATTATGCATTCTTCTCAATACTTGGAAACTATTCAAATTAAAATTATATTCACGATAAAAAATAGAATAATATTTTCTTCCGATTCTATCCAAAGTTCCGATGCAGCTTATTTCATTTAAAGATCTTGCGCCCGAAAACCAAATCCAAATCATTTCATAATTAAATACCCTTTGAGATCAAACTGATGAACTCTTTTTAATCTAAGAACAGCAGTATCTCCCCAATCAGCGCGGCGTCTGAAACGAATTCTAGTAAATACGTGTCGAAAGCCCCGAGACGCTATTTACGCAAGTGAGAGGCGTCTGGAGATTGAGACACTTTCAGTTACCATGGAAACCGGTCGCCAATTGCGTGCAACTTTCTTCCCACTCTGCCTTCCGAGAAGGAACCTGTGGGGTGAAGTGTCCGTCCAATATATTTCATTTTCCCTAGGGTCTTATGAATGGAGGGTCCGCGACCCTTATATAATAAAAAAAATTGCAGTTAAGTAAAAACGAAAAACTTTGTTTTCATGTTTCTTAGTGCAAATTTTCTGATTCTTTTTACTATATAGCAAGCATTATATCTTAAAAAGAATCGACACGTAAATATTACACTTGATCTCTTCACTCTCGTCAGAAATTTTTGGTCAGAAATCCCTTTGTTCGGAAAAGCTATTTTTGGCAGGATGTCTGCGAACACGAAACCAGCGGGAACAGTCTCTCCAAACCTTTCTCGCATACTCTCCAATAAAGGTGTTATCCCAGAGAATGTCTTGCATGGCAGTGGTGTACAATAGTTAAAACATATTAACCTTTGGCGTAAATTTAGAATTTTTAATGAATCTATCGTGTCATCCTTGGCGAGTTATTTGGCGATTAATCCATGGCGTGCGGTTAAGAGTATCCAAAAATCGAATCTTTGTTTTAGATGCATTTTTCCCACATAATTGAAAGACAAATTTGACTCGAAACCGCACTTATAGTCACAAAATCCCATACCAAATTTGTTGTTTTTAAATAATTCCATTTTTGAGTATCGAGTTCATATGTTTCTAAAAATATAGACCAACAATCAACATTTTTTTGGATTTGGTTCAAATTTGACAGATGTCTGCACTATAGACATTAAATCTGCTTACCGAATCTTAATAAATAAGATTAGGTATGAAGATAGTATACCATCTATTAAATTCGGTATAAAGACCGTATACCAAATTTCATTCGTCTAGATCAAAGCGTATTTTTTAATTATCTTTGGCACAGACAGACGGACACTTTTCCAAAAATGTTTTTCGAACTCAGAGGTCTAATATGCGGAGATTCGTCGAAATCATAAGTTTGAATTTTTTGACGTTTGCTATACTTTCTCTATACTAAATAAACGATAAATTAAGAATATAACGAGCTTGAAAATTAAAAATCGTTTGTGGTTTCTACTGAATATATATAATCATTTTTGGATAAAATTTGATAATTTTCTATCTATTTAAATGCAAATGATATAAAATTTGCAGATGTACAGGAGAACGAAATTCATCATATGATTTTGTCTCAAGTATCGTAAACATACATCAAAACTAAAATCAAACAAAATCCACCATGAGTTTCGCTGTATGTCAATATGTCTGTTCATGTGCTTGCAAATACTATAAATCAAAAGCCAACAAGTTGGATCCATAAATGTAAGCATTTGATTTTTGCCTAAAAATGATTGACCAATATAAATAGTGTTCCTAATAGGCTAAAGGAAAAAAGGCACTTTCCCAAAACGGTGCTTGATTATCTTTTGCATGCAACGAAGCTAAATGCAAAATCGATCACACCCCTGATGTGTATAAGCAAGTTAACTGAAGCATATCCACGAACTGCGAACATTTCTTTACCATATAAGCATCAATTAAAGTGTCATTTATGTACCTATGGTAATCATTAACATCTCCTGCACTATTAATTTGTCATTTTGAGCAAACATCAGCAAAATATCGATGTGTGCAAATACGTACAGGTAATTAACCCCCTCAAAATACTGGATATGACAGATGGAGACCTATGTATCGAAATATTAAGTACTTTCGAGTTAGAACAAAATGGTGCAATTCAATAAAAAAAAATTTAAAAATCAACAATGGGAAAAAATAACAAACAATAATATTCCGTTAGTTGTGCCTGAATTGGTAGATACATGATTACTTCTTTTTTTACTAACTTTATGATGATATATCTGAGAGAAAATTCTTCTTTGCGATCTATCGAGTTTGTTTTGCAAAGAATTTGCGTTTTTGTTCGTATCCAATTTAAATTGTGTTTATATATCTATATTATTCTAATACTAAACTATATTATTTACTAATGTTAACATTGTGTACTAGTAATCTGATGGATACAGTACAGTAGTTATAGCGCAGTCCTTTAGTAGCATTTATTTAAAAAAAATGCTACTAACGGAATGTTAAGGACTCCGAAACAAATAAAGAGCTCTTCATAATCATTTCGTCTCACTCCTCTACGAAGTAAAATAGGCATGACCCGAAATGAATCGGCACAAGATTCTGAAATATGCAATACGATTCATGATTCTTATTTATATACATAAGGACTATAACTGAATTTTTATACCACATCATTGTTATTTATCTAAAATATGCTTACTCATCTTATATTTTTTTTTCTGTGGAATTCTTTTTTTTTTTCGTTATTCTTTTTATCGGAGAATTATCGAGATTTGCTGTGTCTACGGCTGCTAGCAATTTTTTACAGTGCTCTGAGTAATAGATAATTTAATTTTAGCCATCTATGATGCTGCATCATGGATTGTAATAAAATATCAGATTTCAGGTCCAGGTTCCAAACATGATTTTATCAGAGTGCTAGTTTGTGCATTGAACTAGTGCAAGTTGCATCTATTGTTGAGCTCCAACCATCTTCCTTTTGATGTAACTTGGGGGTTTGGAGAGAAGGTGCTAGCTCGTAGGCTCGATTGGCGAGAAAGGAGGGGGGGGGGGATCAGTGTCTGTCTTGGAGACCACTGTGAAGACAAACATTAAAGCATTTGTTACTTTTTAAAGAGAAATATGATGAAATACCAAGTTATCATTTACACTTCATAAATAACTCACAAAGATTGAAAAAGGGTGGGAAAATTCTACGTTAAACACCCCTTCACAACTGCGTTCTTGTCTGCTGATCAAAATTACGAAGTTTATTCCAAATTAGCTCTCGTGTTGCTACAAAACAACATACTAATATGGATAAATTGCATTAAGCCATACTGTGTTATAAACCAGATCTATAGTTTTGGAACTAGTCGGAAAAGTGTACACACCAAATAGGCTAGATAGATTGATTTCTGTCTAGTCTAGTGAAATACAATGCAATTTCCATTCTAATATTTAAATAAATGAGTATATTTGATCTGAACAGTGAGTTTATTTTAAGGCTAATTCAAATTGACTACTTCCCAAATAGTCTCAAAACACACACACACAATCATTTCACAATTTCCCACAATTCATTAGCATATAATAAATTCCCTCGTGTTTGTATTTTAAAATGGTTTGATTGTATCCAGGTTTCTTGCTAAATGGCATGTCAAAATGAAAATTCTTCTTTCTCGGGTTTCGAAATCTCTTTAAAATATTAAGTCAAAATTAAATTCTGATCAGAAGAGCAATTCTGAGAGGCAAAAACAATATCCCTAAAAGTGCTGTTAAAGAGAAAGGCACTTTCGGAGCACTTCTCAAAAATTGATCATTAAAAGTTTTCTGCAGAAGTTTTATAGCTTCCGACGGAAGTGAAATTGAAGTGACTGAAGGAATTACTGAAAGATGCGGGAGTTGTGCTGTTAAGTGTTTTAAACGCTAAAATATGGTGTTTAAATATTCGTGCCTTATTAAAAGTTCAGACGCATTTTAAGCACTTTCCACCAAGTTTCTTAGATTTATTGTGGAAAATCTTGGCAGCCTGAAATAAATTAAGAATTTATTTTCGTTTAAGGTTTTGGAGATTTACATCCGGATCCTTAAATTTGTTATACATAAATTTTTACATCAACCTTTCTGTTCTTTTACATGTTACCATGATAATATTTATTGACTGGGCATTATTCGTAAATCCGTGATGCAAAATTCATGATGCAAACTAGTGAGTATGGTTTTCCCGATACGCTCTCATACTTTGCAATTAAGGTACTACACTTCTGCCTCCCAGAGAAAACTTACCAGCCTTTAGTAAGGCCACCATAGTTACGAAATGTGGATCTTTAATATGTATTTACAATTTTTACTTACTCTATTGTACGAATATGTAATTTTTGGAGGCTCTTTTGCAGACCAAATGAAACTAAAATTTGGTACGGTACTACAGTAGTAGGCACAAAATATAACACAAAATTTTATTGATTTGTCATTAGGCTTGAGTTATCACATTTAACTGCATGCGAAAATAGACAGGTGGTCAATCCTTTAACAGATTCGGTTCACATTTTGATAATATTTTTACAGATCACTGGGTTCATTTGTAGTGGGTGTATGGTATGAAAACACAATTAGCAGGCCTCAGTAGAAAACAACAAAGCCGTTTATTAAACACAAAAACACAGACGATAAATACAAAGACAACTATATACAGCCGAGACGTACACTACAGCACAGTAATCCACAAGTAGTAATCGGTCACAGTACGCAAAACTGCCAGATAGAATTCAGCAGGAAAGGGGATCTTCGCTCTACGGTCTCTCCAAACGGCTGAAGTTCTCGCTGTCTCCTCGCTTTAGCTGTATCCAACTGCCGACTCACTACCACACGACTGGTTACTCCACACACAACTTGATGCTGCTTTCATAATAGACAACAGGACTCAGCACACAGCTCAATTCAGCAATAGCTTGGGCTCCATACAACGCTGGCACTCCGCTGTTATTTCGCTATCCTCTCGTAGACTCATTACTTGTCTACATTTCCGATCTGATTCACTGCAGCTTGATACTGCCGGCCTTTTATAGCTCCCGGGAGACGGGCCGAGAATCTTCTAGGTCAATCAGGCGTATCTCGGTTCCTAATGGGCTGATCATTAAAATCCTCGTAGTTTTCAGCATTATCTATTTTTCGCCAAATTCGTCGCCAAGTTGATCGCCAAGCTCTAAGATGACTGGCTCGGCACCCGAGCAGCATTCAATACAGATGACGGTAAATCAGTCTTTTTGGTGATAGAACTAATCGTGCTGGGCAGCAACTTTACAGGCCTGTAACTATATTTTAAATGCTAAAACTGAGTATCAATTTTAATATATCTAGCTTTTCGCAATTTGGATTGATCTAGTTCTAGTTCTTCAACAGCCAAACAGAATTCTTTTGAATGACTTGATTCAAAATTTTACAGAAATTTAATCGAAAGTCTACATACAAGAGCGTAGCTTAACTCGTTTCGAGTCATCGTTTTTACAAACACAAATTGACAAACATAATGCCAAAAATGTATTTGTCAAACTCGGGGGAGATCTGAAACATAGACATTTGTCAAAATCTCTAATTTGAATTTTTTGACAATTACAATATTTCCTTTATACTTCGTATATGAGAAAATAATAATCATTCTACTGGTTTACAGAGATGAACTTAAGAGTCAATTTGGCAAGTAATTTTCCTTTGGTAATAAGTAATCTTTAAGAGGTTTTCGAAAATTTTAATTGGGTTTTTAATTAATAATTGCTGTTCTGACATTTTTCGTTATGTTATTTTTATACTACCGAATTTTAAAAAAAATAAAAAATAGCCTTTTTTTTTTTTTTTTGTAAAATTTGATTACCATAGAATTGCATCCATAATTTTAGTAAATATTTCGAAATAGTTTTAAATAATGTTCGCAATTATACTTTTTTTAGCTATCGCGTTATATATATCCAAGCTAATGACTATAGACACAATTTTATATGGTATTTGCCATTTGCTATAATTAGAATTATTTTGAAAATTATATAAACGCAATTATATCAAACTTAAAAACATGATCCTTGTTGCAATGTTTCTCGACTAGAGGTTCGAATCTTAAAAAAATTTCAGAAAATTTTGATATAATCGCTTGCTAATCTAAATTAGAACCTATGAAATAAGTCTTTTATAAAGCAGAAAATAACATATTTGACATGGTTCTTGTAAAAGTATTTCTTAATTTTTTAAAAATTTTAGTCGAAGTGGATTAATTTGTCCTACTCTGAGATCGTGATTAGTCATAAGAATTAGATTATTCAGATAGATTTGTATATTGCATGTATATAACTACTTACAATATAGTGCACTCCTCTTTACCAGTTCATGTATATATATATATATATATATATATATATATATATATATATATAATATAATATACCCAGTTCAAGTTGTTCTGCAGTTCAGAAAAGGAAATTTTGTAGAAATTTTCGACTTCTTCCTGTTGATTATTTGATACTGATCGAATGTTTCTTATCAGATACTGGATATTAATCACTTATCATCCAACTGCTACCGATTGTCAGTTGTCCATCCGATACGTTGCCGAATATTTAATATCGACCGTCCATTATCTATTATTGCATCAAATATTCTTTCGTCTGTGGCATCGATTTTGTTGAATTTCTATCAAGTTTTTCAATCTAAATTAATGATTGATAACTTCAATTTTTTTAAATTTTAAATTAAGGTAGAAAAGGTTTGTAAGCTAATAATAACCCTTAACTTAATTATAGAAAAAAAATTAATATTTCTTTAAACTTCCAAGGAATGTGTAATCCTATCTAATTAACCAAGAATCTATAAACGCTTGAGATATTTGCGGATTTTATGCAACTTTTGCATGTAATTATAACGTCCTTGAATAATTTAATTTTAGTTTAAGTTTAAAAAGCGATAATACAATGCACGTGCGAGTGCGGGCATATAGTTAAGGGGTTAAATAACTCTGTTTTTATGTCCTTGGTAAAGTCATATGATGTTATAGCCGAGTGTAAAAACAGAAGCCATTGTTTGCTAACTTCATTTTTTGTGTAAAAGGTATTGCTTATTTCAGCATTAAATTAGAAAGAAGCAATTAAAATAAATTATGAGAATACATCCAACAGCATATTGTGGAATAAATTATGTTCATAAAAATATTAAAGGATACCCAGTAACTGTATTAACATCAAGTGTCATCCACTATAAGTTAAAAAAAATGTATTTGAACTTGAGCGGATGAATAAAAAGTATTTTATTAACGATTGAAAATTTGAACAAGATATATGAACATATATAGGAAGAGTGTGAACTAATAGTAGGAATTGAAAAAAAGGGAAATCAATTTGAGTCTACTACAACCAGCAAGAGAGGTTTTTCCAAAATGTTTTCTATACTCTCTAATAAAGGTATTATCCTCTCTTCTGGCATAAAATTGTGGACTTTGGGTTAGGTCATGAATACCTTGTATGGCACTGGCTAATGATAATTACGAAATATTAATTTTTGGCGTGAATTTACAATCTTTGCTGTTTCTATCGCATTACTAATGGAGGAATTTTTTACAATTTAATTTTTGGTATTTAGTAGAAGGAACCAGAAAATCGAATATGCATTTTAGAAGTGTTTTTTCCAGTCGAATGAAACAAAAACGACTTGACACAGAACTATAATTGCATTCACAAATCATATATCGAATTTGATATATTTAAGTTAACTATATTGAATACACCGATTTCTGACCACTTTAATGAAATACATATATGTATTTGTTGGTCACAGTTTTCTTTTTCCAAAACCATTTCACATTCTTTCCGAAGCGTGTTACGGAAAAAATAGTTGTCCTGATTATAATATGCTTTATGTGTAGCAAAGCATAATCGGAAATACCATTCCAAGAGTGTATAATCCTTAAAATTGTAATATTTCATTATTTGTCTGCTTTTTTTGCATATAATACAGTAAAGAACATCTATAGTTTGAATTTTGTGAAAAAAAAAATCTGAAATATGCTGACTATGCATAAAAAAGCATAATAATTTGGGGCTCTTTTTCAAAAACCCCAAAACGACTAAATGGACTAGGAAAAATTGACCTATCACTACATCGATAAATTGCAAAACTGCTACAGAATTATAATTCATAGTAACAAAGGCCATTTACAAGACGTACAAAGTCTTATTATTGTCATATACTATCATGGTTTCATTGTCAATTCCCGAAAGGTGTTAACGGGTGGGGAGAATATCAATGAGCAAAGGTTTCGGGCAAGTCATTCAAGGATAAGATTGTAGGAACACACACACACACACACTGCAACATATAGCCATAATAAGGCATACGCTTAAAAAAATTCTGCGTTGAACAGTTAATATGTAAATAAATATTCTACTCCTAACAATGCAAATAAAAAACAAAAGAATATTTTAATGACATTTAATGGAATTCCTAAATAACATTTTGTCGAGTTAAAAATCATTGATTTTGGGGATCATTTATAACTGTACTTTATTTTATTAGTCATAAAATTTGATGAGTAGTCTAAATAATCTAGAGCAGCATTTATTAGCAGTTAAATAGTCTAAATTCAAAATTAGAAGTTACTCGCACTTTTTAAATGGATTGGCATTAATTGAAAATGAGCTAATAATTACAAATCTATCTACTATACATTTTTTTTTGTCCAGCAATTAAGAATTCTCATCAAAATAATAAAAATGAAGACAAATCGGACCATCTTGGAAGATTTTAAACTTCTGTGACCATAGGAAGAATGGAAATCTTTAATTGCAATTTTCTCAATTAAATACAATTTAATTGCAATTTTCTCAACTTTTCTTTTAATAAAATTCCTCGCTATTAACACTACAGCTACAAACTTAACATAAATAATTGTCTGAAACTTAAAGTGCAAGTTTCAAATAATAAGGAAAATGAAATGATACAAAATTTTTAGAGGCGGTGAAATATTTTTCATTTATACGCATTTATATCGAAATTCAATTATAAATCAATGGAAACACGGGGATTTTTACACATTTTCCCCTCTGATATACATTCATTTTAAAATCTTCCTCGGATTTTGGGTAATTTCATAGATTAATATTAGCTACAAATTTGATTACGACTGCGACATTACAATTTGCAGAGTTACCCATTGTGGTCAAATTTCATTAAAATTTAACACAAATTCTGCTTTTTCTCAAAAAATATCTATAGAACACTATAAATTTTTCGCCATTTTGTCTATTTTTAGATATTTCAATTATAATAAAATGTTATTAAAAAATCCTGTTTTTCATAAAATTTTCCGTATTTAGTCCTTCATTGTATTTTGGAGTTAACCGTTTCAAGCCACTGAAAGAGGGCCAACCAAGTCAAGGGTTTTGGTTCCAAATTTGACAGTTACTTATACTTTAGATTTTAAATCTGTATACCAAATTTTATCTTTTTCTTTATTTTGTAGTTATGGCAATTTATATTCGAGCAGATGGACAGATTTCCTCTAAATGAAATTCGTTCAAAATTTCAGAGAAATCTAGAAATTCAAATTCGGTGCGAATATCACATACCGAATTTCAGCTTTCTAGTTCAAAACGTGTTTGAATTATATTTGTAACAGGCAGGCAGACATATTGCATAAAATGTGGTTTTCGAACTCGTGCAAATCTGAAACTTAAATTCATCACAATTTTGGGTTCGAATGTTTTTTTTAATACATTTTATTAAAATATATGTATATATATTTAGACTATAATACTTTCTTTCATACTTTGTATATGCGCAAGTAACTAGCAGTAATGGTTTCCCCAAAACTTTCTCGCACACTTTCTAATAAAGGTGTTATTCCAGGAAATGCCTTGCATGGCATTGGCATACAATAATTACGAAATATTAACCTTTGGCTTGAATTTGGCATCTTTTCTGAATCTGTTAAGTCATCCTTGGCGACTAATCCCTTGCATGCGTTGAATAGTATCCAAAAATTCTAATTTGTGTTTTAGATGGGTTTTTCCCAATCGATTGAAACAAAATGTGTCACTAAATGTTATATCAAATTTGATATATTTAAATTATTTCGTTTTTGGTTATCGCGTTTGCATGTTTGCAAAAATATTTACTGATAAAAAGACAACTATTTCATGGATTTGGTCCTAAATGTAATAAATATTTACAATGTAAATCTTAAACCTATGTACCAAATTTTAGTCATCTGACTCTCTTCATTTTATAATTATCTTGCTATTTTATATTCGAACAGTCGGACAGACATCCTCTGAATGGAGTTTGCGCAAAACTTGAGAGAAATTTGCAAATTTGGTATGAAGTCAGTGTACCAACTGTCATCCGTCTTTCTCAAAAACTTCTTGATTCATATTCGTAGCAAACAGACAGACTGACTGACATTTTCCAAATATGTGTTTTTCGAACTCGGAGAAGTTTAAAAAGTGGAAATGTGTCAAAATCTGGAATTCGAGTTTTTAACGATTACTTTAGTTTCGATTTTAACGATTACTACGTATATGAGAAAATAAAAATGAAAGTTTCGTATAATTAACTATAATTGTATTAACACATTCCGGAAAAATGTTGGAAACAGGGAAAAAAGTATTATTACAATTATAGTTAAAAATATAATTTTTTGAATCTTAAAGTGTAAAAACTTTTGCGATATTTTCGAAAATTATGTATGGGAAACTTCAAAGTTTCACTTAATTATAAATTTAAAAAAAGCCCTACTTAAAATTTCAGAAATTTAGCCGATATACATATTTCTACTATCGGAATCATATTTACACCAAATTTGGTAGTTCTAGCTAAATCAACTACAAAGTAGACAGAAATGCACAAATTTGTTTTTATTATTAGTAGAGATGGATATACAATTATGGATAGAGATGAATATTAGTAGAGATGGATATACAATTATGGATAGAGATGGATATACAGTTTCGTTGTCAATACCACTTGTCATTTCTTATTTAATAAACTTATTAATATTGAATAATCTTATTCAATATTAATTTCTTATTTAAGATTTGAATAATCTCGTTCGCATCCATATGAGTATGTTTGGATATATTTACTCAATTGAGAATTAAATCCATATTACAATCCTCTATAATTTTGACGCACTTATTTTATATTAATGTTTGCTCATCTAGTCCATGGCGTTTTTTAATTATCGCTATCACTTGCGCTTATACATATAAAGAGAAATATGTTAACAATAAAGCTTTTAAAGGATTTCGACTGAGATCTGAAGAGGACCTAATTCAAATAATAAAGTCATGTGCCAAAATACATACATTATTTTGCTTTCAATTGTGTTCAGACTCGCAGATACACACAGAAATTGCGGGGAAAAAATCCAAAAAATTAGACAGAAAAAATAATGGTGCACTAATTAATGAAGAACTACAATGGAATCAATTTAAAACCTCTTCAAAGGATATTGGGAAAAGTTCAGTACATATAACTATTGTGCTTCACATTCTGAAGGGAACTCTGGGCTTGCGAAAAATTGCTTCACGATGGATTGCAGATGATTTGACGGAAATGGAGAAATGTTTACAATATGATGCTGCTCGTATTTACTTGAAACGCTAAGAGTACGAAGGAGTCTATCCTGCGCTGTATTATTATGCTGGATTAGGCAGAGATCAAATCATACGTCAGAACTAAAATGTCTATCAAATGGAAATTGGTCAGAATTCAAGCAGTGTGAAAGTTATGGTGATTTTTATGTAACAATGTGATAATGTTATACTGTCCCATACAGATCCAACAGATAATATAGTCAATAAGCAGTGTTACTGTTCAATTTTGAAACATAATCTGAAACCAGCTTGGAGAAAATGTGGCAACACTTTCTGCAGAGCCACTTCCTCCTCCATCATTTTGCATAACAATTCCCAATCGCACATGGCGCAAGTTGAGGCTGGTTTATTCTATCCATTCTCCAAACTCCCCAGATTTAAGTACCTATGATTTTTATTTGATTCCTAAGATAAGGCAACCACTTTGTGGCATTCGCTTCAGAGCTATCCCAGTGATTCTTCAGGCAATAGATCGCTCTATTGGAACCATCAATGAAACAGGCGCTGCTATAGGTATCTCAAGACTTCCACATTGTTGGCAACAGCTTGTATACAGTGCTGGTGACTGCATTTCAAGACAGTAAAATTTAGTAACATGTATCTCTTTTGTATCATTTGTAAGAAATAGTTACCCCTATTAAAAGTCCAGCCCTCTTATAAATGCACACGTATTAACAAAGAGTTCTAAAAACTGAAATATAAATGATGTAAAATACTTGGACGTGCAAATACTATTTAATTAATAACTAAAGCACGAAAAATTAGAGCAAACTCGGAGAAACATATCATCTTGGTTAAAAATTAATTAAACCTCAAATAATTAACAGGAAAACACGAGTTACATGCCAGTCTTTTCCGGACAAATTCACGTAAACGAGACATTATTTCGACGCACGTGACAAAGCGGCCTTTGTGGAGAGAGTTCGACATTTTCTCCGAGGGTTTCTGTGGAAAAAGCAGGAAAAATGAAATTATTTATCGATCCGTAAGTAAATATCTCCTCACTGGACGGACCTCGATCTGTCAAGAAACTCCGCAGGAAGTTCTCGGCAATAATCTTAAGTTCTCTTTTTCTCTAAGAAATAAATTTCACAGCGACTGAAGAGTGTACAGAAGGAAATGGATTTCTTACAGCGATTGATTCGCTTTATTATGAAATGTGTTACCAATTTGTACAGATGTCGAGTCCATTTTTTGAGGAAAAAGGGATACAAGTGAACTATTGACCAAGCCTGTCAGACTGAATGGCTAAGTCGAGATAAATAAAATATTTGATAGTGTTAGTTACAAAATACAAAGAAAAAAGCGTTTCCATATTTAGTAAAAATATAGGTTTATTTTGAAAATCCCTGTATAAAAAGTATCAAATATAAAATAAACTTTTAGGAAATTTACTTTTTATTAGTGTTATACAAATAGTAGATTGAAATTCCATATGCATCTTAAGTTTTGAAGAAATTATATAAAATTTATAAAGATTCCTGTTATGCATTACAATAAATATGGATATGAATTTTATATTTCGAATTCCTTTATTTAATCAAAACTTCAATTTTAATTCTAGAAATTTAAAACTTTTGAGATTCGGTACGCACGTGCAAAAGTATTTTTAGAAAATTAATTTTAAAATAAAATTACAAAATAATTGTCTATTTTTTTTCGAAGTATATGATAATAGTAAATAATTAGTATATCTAGGACAATTTGATATTTTTAAAAATTAATATATTTAACATTTTTTTAAAAAATAGAATTTTTAGTTTTGTTAAATAACATAATTGCATTATGAGATTTTAAAAAAATTGAAATATTTATCTTTTAATATATACATACAGAGTTATTAAAATGTAATTCAGTATCCAGTAGAAAATATTCTAAGAATCTACTGTCGCCTTAAATAAAAGCTTTTAAGTGGAACTGTAGTTCATTATGCATCTGTATACATGAAATAATTGGCAAACCTTCAGTCACCACATTTGTACCCCATTTGTCAATATTTATTTCATATGAAAATTCATAACTCTTAAATACATCAACAGTAGCCAATTTCCTCTATTTTTGAGAAGTATCGCAAAATAAGTTTCAAGAGCTCCGACGAATTTGGTAATTAATTTCGTTGCTTTTTAAGCACAGTTAACCATTCAGAATGTTCATCATTATTATGCGAGCGTAATTTTAAATCTTATTTTTGTTGTAACAAGGTATTGCTCATCATAACTGGTAGCCATACCTAAATTAATTCGATTAATAAAATTAGCTAACACCTTTTCACCGAACATGTCTAGTACAAGGGGTGTTCAAATAAAAAGGTTCGAAACAACACTGTGAGTATTAATGAAGGCTTTATTCAAAGTATATACCATAGGTCTGAGTACAACGATCCCATTGTTTAACGAGCCGAAGGAGTCTTTGTTCCCAGAATTCCTGTGGCCGTGACGAGACTCAATCCTTCACAGCGTCCTTGAGTTAGCCATCCGTATTGAAGTGCTTCCCTTTCAGATGTTTTTTCAGGGGACCAAACACATGAAAATCGCAGGGTGACATGTATAGGCTGTAGGGCGAATGAATGGTCGAGCTGCTCCCACTTGAACTTGGTCAGTTCCGCGTGTGTGACCCTGGAGACGTGTGGACACGCGTTATCATGGAGCAGAACCACACCCTCCGTTAGTAGCCCCGGTCTTTTGTTCTTGATGGACCCATGTAGTCTTCGGAGTGTCTCACAGTACACATCGGAGTTAATGGTTCTTCTGTACTCGAGGAGTTCAACATTATTAGTCAATTGGACGGCGTTCTTTATAAGAGCCTTTGCTCTCTCCTGTACATGATCCGATCTACGCCGAAGACTCCAATCGCATCCCTAGATGTCTGGCTACGTTCTCCTATAGCAGCTTAGGCAAATACGTTAACGGTTACGTTGTTACGACGTTTCGTACCTTTTCATTTGAACACCCCTTGTATGTATCAAAATAATTGAGGAAATAACTTGCTGAGCCTTAATTAAAACTATTCTTATGATAAAGACTACTTAAATGTAGCAAATTAGCAGCGATTTTCGGATTCGAGTTCACATTGAATTTGAATTTCAACCATTGCATAGTAGTTTTTAGGGCATAGATAAGTAGGGTTTAAAATCTAAAAAATAAAACTGATATTTACTTGTCATTACGTATTTAGAAGACAGCCGTTTGTGTTCGCTGCCTTAACCAAAAAAAAAATTGCAACTGCGTGTTGTTAATGAATTTCAAATGACCGTAAATCGTATAAATTTATAAATAAATTCTTTTCACTACATTTTACTGTCTTAGATAGCATTGATTTCCTAAATAATGGTTTCCTAATTTTTTTTATTCCAAATTAAAATTCATCTTAGCAAACTGAGTGGAAAAGATCCTTTGCATCTAAGTTACTATTTGGCATCTTGAATTGTTAATATTCGAAGCGGTCAAATTTAGAACTTGAAAATCCCCTTTCAAGCCCTAAATTCTAAGATATTGCAATTATCGAAAGACTTTAAATGTTGCCGTTCGTCTTAATGATGCTAATTGAATCTATTTTTCTATCTTTAATATTAAGAGAGTTATGACGAAGTGAAAATTTCAAACCCCTACCATTCCCACATCCTTTAAGCACCGAATACTATATCTACAAAATGATTCTATGCATTTCTATCCAAAGTAATGAGATCTAAGTAATCTAGTACATAAATCTACTTGGGATATCGACTTCAGATAGGATATACTCTTTTTCTTTTTAAGCCAAGCCTATGATTTTTCATTGCCAAATATATCACAAATTGACAGCCAACAGATGATCTGAAACATAGCAAGTAATTGCCTTCTCCACAAAAAGTATTGTCGTTGTTTGGGTCCCGCCATAAAATCCAGAACATTTTCGTATCCTTTCTTACATGTACGATGTTAATTCATTTTTATTCATTCCGATTACCCAAAATAATGGCACCCATTTATTAATATATTGGTATATTTAGGACTATACAGACTAAATAATTACTTTAACTTGATTTTATATAGTTGTATACAGGTTCTCATAAACTAAATGAGAACGTTTTCTGAAAAAGATAATCTATAACGATTCGGTTTCAACCGTAAAATCTTGAACAGTATCGAATCCTTACATGTCCGGTACTAAAAACCAAAAGCGTATCTATTAAGCCTGCGGAATCATTGTGAATTTTGGTAGAAGAGTAGATAGTAAAAATGTTTATGGCGCACCTTGATCTTGGCTGTCATGGAAAAAAATAAGGTCACTTTTAATGACCGAATCATCCATAAAGTCGAGCATAGGAGACCAGACCGTTAACGCTGTCGTGCATGCCTACGTGTTTCCCCTGTCATTAGCCCAGAAAGGAATATTTTATTGAAGGCTTTGTGGTGCGAGCTTCCTGGGCTTAAGAATGACATTTTGATTAATATTTCATTCGAGCCCTTGAGGGGCAGATTAGAATAATCAGGGGGTATTATTTTGCATGTAAATAATAAAATGAGTTCAGGGAGTAATGGGTTGTGTTTTTATCAAGGTAGGTATCGCACATCGATTCGACAAAAAGACCTTCAAAGCGGCTACCCTAAAAATCCGTACTTGCCATATCAGATGAAAATACTTCTTTCTACATGTAAAGGTGAAGTTTCTAGAGACTAAAGTGGATTTCTTTCTAATCAGGTTAATAGTGTCTTGGTAATTGCTTGATTTAATCGCAGTAATATGAAGTGTCTTGAAAAGCCATACAGTTTTCAACATTTTCGATTTTCTGATATGCAAAGTTTGCAATCAAGGTCATTGCAACCATCAAAAAATTCAGCTTCGATATTTAAGTTCCACTCGTTGCTCAATTATGAATGTTCATCTTATCAGCTCAAACATCTTTGAGTTAAATAAATGAAATTTGAAATGCAAACTTTGCGTCAAAATTTATAATTTTCCTCAAATTTCGGTCCAAGTCCATCGAACAATTGTTTGTCAATTTGTTTATTCGTGATTTGGTGAATGTGATGATTTATAAAAGCAGCCAGGTAAATAAATGAAATTTAGTATATAATCTTCAAGCCAAAATTTTAAATCTGTGTATAATTTTGAACCCTTATTTATAGATAGATAAAAAATTAAAATAAATTAAAAATGCGTACATAATTTCCTTCAGTGCATGACAAACCAAAACAAAAATCAACCTAATTTGTGTAAATATACTAGAAAAATAAGAAGAAATTACTGTCACATGTTAACCAAGATTACAGCATATAATACTGTGCAAAAATAAAATAATAAAGCAAGGGGTGAAAATAAAGTTCCTACATATATAATTTATTTAAAAATGCTGTTTTCTTTTCAAGGTAAAGCATATGCTATAAAGACAGACTGGCGCAAACAAGAGGCTGAATGATAAGTCCATGATGTAACCAGATATATTAATGATATCTAGAGGATACCATTGTAGGCCATTGTACTGTTAAGGTATATGTACACACTTGAAACTTCGAAAATCATTCAAAATATCGAATATTTCTTTTATTGTTTAATAATGTTCTCTGATCCTTTAGCTTACAAACGATACCAAGATGTTGTCAATATTCGAAATATTTCTTGAGTTATAATTATTTTTCTTGAGGTGCTTTCATTAAAAACTCTAGTTACGGTGTTTTTAAAACTCATTTTATGAAGAATGATATTTTTCCACTATGTTCTTCATTCAAACAATCATAACTGAACAAGAAATTAACCAAATACAGTACACTCCCGATTATCCGCGGAATTGGGTGGCGCGGCCGCCGCGGATAACAAAAATCGCGGATACTCCGAAAAAAGCTAAAAACGGGTATAGCAAAAGAGAAAACAGTCATTCCAACTTTGAAAAATCGTTTTATGTACAATAAAACGTAAAATAAATAGCAGGAAATGTTTAACTAACGCTTACTATTTTAGTATATCACTCAAAACTAACCTAAAATGCATTTTGTTAATGAAAACAGAAAAGTGCTTTGTACTTACGAGAGGCGTCAAGGATACACAGAAAAATTAATACATATGTACTGTTTTAATACTGTAATGTATTATGTAATTACAAAAGCATAACTGTAAAACTACAGCTTTTTGAAGAAATCAGCCATTTGTGTTTGCTTCTTGCTTTGGAAGCATTTTCTCTTTGCTTGGAAGCAAAAAAAAAAAAAAAAACTTAGTGCTGCAGGCGCGGATAACCCGCCCGCGGATAATCGGGAGTCTACTGTACAGTTATTTGTATATCAAAATAATCTGTATGAAATAGTGGATGTTTTGTGCCTCAATCAAAGTTATATTTACAGAAATAAATTTTTAAAAGCTGTTTAAAAGTTGAAATTAGAGAAAAAATCTCGCTTTTTCTATTCATCGTTGATGAAAAAGTTGTTTTAAAAAAAACTATACATTTTTATAACTTGTTTGAGGCAGACAACATGAAGACTAATATGAAGCATAATTTCCAAATAGAATTGTGTGTCTGTACAAATTAGAATTTAAGATATCATGTTTCAAAAAATAGGCTAATTAGCTCATTAAATATTTAATTAATTAATAATTAGTGTAGTATGGTTTTTTCTCACTGAAATGAGTTTAAACACATATTAATGACCTACTGTAAAAAAGCTGGATTTTTAAAGTTAAAATTAAAAAAAAAAATCTTCAAGTGTGTACGTAAACCTTGAAGAGGTCTTTGTTTTGAAGGATCTTGGGTTCAAAACTAATTTCCTCCTTATATGGGTTGATGAGCAGAGAATTCCAGGGTCACAATTCAATTCTGTTAGAGACCCATCATGTCTTTTTCAGCATGTCATTCGTATCCCAGCATGTGGTTACATGCATATGACATATTATCCCTTATACCATAAAACTGAGCCAAACCTTCATATTTGAGAATTTTTGATCTGATATCAAGTGTCAAAAGTCCTTCCGTTGGTATAGCATGTGGGTTTGGAGAATCTGGTGTCGAACTTGTCAACTGATTTTTAAAGGGTTCTAAAGAGGGAATGCTATACCGAAAAATTATGAACTTGCACTGTTCCTTTTGACTTATTTTTTTATAACATCATTTAATTACAAATTGAATTCCGGTTAAAAAGGTTGACATTGATTTGCTTTCAGAAACGGATTTTATAATCAATCGATTATAAAATGCTTCAGAAAATAAAGCAAGATTGAAGTTTCACAATATATTTATTTGTATCTTGAAGTTCCATGCAATATTTACATCTAGCATGTATATGCTCTTATCTCTGTTGTTTAAATATTTATAAAGATGTGATATACATTTTTTCAACGCTTTCTGCAAAGAGCGGAGATCTCAATTTTTCTCATACTATCTATCTGTGTATACTATCTATTCATTTATCTATTTGTACTATTATCTACATCTGACAACGATACAGGATAGCATCCAAAGAAAGCCACAAATTTCTCGTTATTTTTTTCCAAAGTTTGTTCGATTATGGTAACATGTAGCTCGAAAGAATTAACTTCTTGACAAACCGAACTGTTTTCATTTATTAAAATAATGGAAATAAAATGTTTTGATGCGAAATCAATACAACTTTAAACAGAAAATACAAAAAAAAACAAAAAACGCACAAAATAATGGCAGTCTATTACGAAAAGTTACCGTTTTAAGAAGAAACCATGGATAAATGCAGTAGTAACTTCAGATTTAAAAAAATAAAACTTTCAATTGAATAAGCCATTTCATACGAGAGCCATTTGACACCAAAAAGTTTATCATCTTGAGGATGGAAGTTTCTTAAACTTTCTGCCTGCCTTTGTGAAGGTGGCATGCTTTATTGACGTAGAGAAATAAATTACAGTTGCATCATTTTGAGGTTGGAAAAGGCTGTACTTCTAAGATAGTCCTATTAAAGTCCCTAAAAAGTGATATAATCATTTATAATTGTTTTCACTTTTTCGCATATAAATAGGAAACATTGTCATTCTAAAAATGACAATGAATTTTTGTATTTTAGATTGCCAGTGGTAAAAAATAAAAATTGAGTTAACAGCTGACTTCTACCTATGAACATGATTACTCAAAACCGAAATGAGTTAGACAAATGAAATTTGGAACATAATTTTTCAAATTAACCCTTTAAGGGGCCATTTTTTTCTAGTCATATTATGTTAAAATATTTTTAGGCTTGAAATTAGTATAAGGAAAGGGATTCCTTTAATTTATTATATAAATTTAATTTGATTAATTAATTAGTTTGGTTAATTAATAATTAAATAGAAATCAAGACACATCATTGTGTGTGAGATAAAGAACTGAAGTACCTTAGTTTCTGTTTTACAAAAAAAAAATGTCAGAACTTATGCCAAACTATATAACTTCATACAAAGATTGATAAATTTGATGGGAAGCATACTTCCCACTGCCCTAGAGAGAGTTAAAATGCAGGTTTTAATAAATTTTTATTCAGCTACCATTAATATCAAATCTATTCGCAAATTATCGTTTCAATCTTTCCTTATTTTATTATATTTTATAAATAGAACTAATTTAATATAAACAAAAATTTCTTTTGTTTTTTCATATTTATATAATTCTACACTCTTTGTCGAATTCGAACGAAATCTTATGCAGATTTTTCTTAACACCTGGAACGATTAAACACGATACTAAAGTTTTTACGATTTCTTAAAGAGGGTGAAAGGGATGCTGAAAGATTGTTTTTCCGCCAGAATCATTTGTTAAAAGGCACGGCACAAGTATTTTTACGCCATCTCAAAATTAGAAAAATTTAACTTCATACAATAAGTCTTAAAAGTATACGAAGAGACGAATTTTTCAAATTATAGTTCAAAAAAAATGGAGCAATAATCCCGAAAAAAAATTAGCATATGGAATCATAACACAAGTTTATTACAATAAAGAAATACTGTACGAGTTTTACGGAATTTGTGTAAAAAATAAAATAAAAATAGGCTGTCTTAGAAATATATGAACTTTTCAAATAATTTATATTTAAATTTAAATTTGGATCTATTGCTTTGAATTATTTTGACAATCCTATTTTCCTATTCCTAATGAGTTTGAAGAAAGTGTGTAAAGAGAACCAACTTTGCTCTACATGTTGCTTTAATTCCAGAATAGTCGAAAACTGATTATGGACATATACATCTCGTGCAAGTACTACCCAAATGTTTTCCTGGTGATTCAGGTTTGTACTGATGGTTGGCCAGTCTATAAGTCACTTGATTGTGCTTAAACTAATCTATTGGTGAGTGGGAGGTGTCAATCGACGCTTTTTCCTGTTGGAATGTGCAGTTTTTCCTCCTATGATGTTTCTAATCGGAAATAGGTTGATTTTAAGAACATTTTGATAATCCTCAAAGCACTGTCGACCATTAAGAAAAGCAATATCAGTTGTTCCATTGCTTTTTAAAAATTTAAAAAAAAAACTCCTGTCCATATACTTTTGAGACGCACTGTAGTGACATGTTTCACTACCATACTAATTTTTTTCTGATTTTTAATTTTTTTAATGTAATAAATGTTAGCATAATTTTTAACTATGTCATTTTTTGTCAACATATTAAATACATTTCATTGTTTAATCCTTTACCTCATTGACGCTTTTTGCCCATATTAATATTAAATTTCTTTTTACGTCATTTTTATTTTTGCTTTTATTACTGGTGCATTATTTATTTGCTCGACAGCTACAAATTATAATTTGTAACTGTTAGTATTCTATTTTTAGTACAAGGAGTGTTCAAATGAAAAGGTACGAAACGGCACTGTGGGTATAAATGAAGACCATATACACCATAGATAGACCATATACACAACGATCCCATTGATTAACGAGCCGAAGGATTCCTTGTTCCCAGAATTCCTGTGGCCGAGAGGTGAGATGTCGTTTCGTACCTTTTCATTTGAACACCTCTTGTATCTTGGTATTAAGATGTATGCTCGTGTTTTGCATCTAATATCAAATCATGAGTCAGTTACGACCGAGGACTCAAGAGACCAATGAGCGTAATAGGCTCCCACCTCTTGACATTGTTAATCACTAAAAAAGAAATTAAAACTTTTTAAAAAGCAAACATGAACTTAAAGCTCCAAACATGTAAGATTAAAACTGTCGTTTAACCGAAATTTTTAGATTTTGTAACTGATTAATGATGGTCTTAAAACTTAAGGGACTGAAAACAAAAATTGTGCAAAGGTAGATTTTCTTTTTACCTAATTATAGAACAAATAGATGTCGTTAAATAAACAGCGGTTAGTCGTATATGAAATCTAATTTGGTTGGCTGTCGCCAATATTTTGTTGTTGCAATATGGAAGTTTGGGAAAAAGTGAGCAGGCTTAGCTGTCATTCTCTATATTTAATCACTAACCGTCTTTGGCGACCAGCCGGTTCGCCAATCTTAATGTTCGTTTAAATTTTAATAATTAAATAGGTTGAACCGGAGTTTAACCCCCTTCTTCGCCAAGTTGCGATAACGCGCCAAATCTGGTAATCTTTATTATGCACTATAATTGAACATCTGCTCCTTTGCTTTTGAACATTTCGCAAGGCCGTTGTTGGCGATTTTTAAAAATTGCGCTAGCAGGGGGTTAAACTCCGGTCTTACCATTAAATATTTTACGCAATTCCAACTTTAATAGATTCTTCAGCAAAATATTTTAAAGCTTCAAATTTTGATAGTCATATAATTCACTCATAATATTATAAAGGCCTTCAGTCATAACGTGATATGTATCTCCCTCATTTTCTGTTACCCCTCGTAGAATTTATGCTTTAAATTAAAGTGTAAATGATTAATCTGCAATTAATATAATAATTTTTTTTTACTGAAACAAAACATTTTTTTAATAATATGATTACTGATAATAGTCACTGAGCGTTTAAACTTTATGGCACTAAAGAATATCTTTCTTAATTTATGTAATATCTCAAGAATTTGTCAACAAAATTTTCTCAGATTAATCATGAACAAATCGATTCATTAACAATGTTTAATTTTAAATGCATCAAACACTAAGAAAATAAAATGAATCGTTTAAAATAATCGGTCGGAAACAGGTTAAAAAAAATACTTAAAAACGATGTACTTAAAACTATAAGCATATACAAAAAAAATATATATAACTAACATAAATGCAATTTAATTACAAAAGCATGCAACTAACCTACAAATAATTTAAATCGTCCGTTGTTAATGGTTGCCATGCCAACAATCAGAACACAGTGAGCATGCGTGAATTTTCTTCGCCTTTTACGGTAACGCAAATGCGTGAATTTTTCTACGCCAGTTGGGGTAACGCTATGCAGATTATACATTTTTAATTTCCTTTATTCTGTGTTATTTTAATTCAAAAGTACTTCAGAATGAATCTAAAACATGGATTAATTAACAATGTTTAATTTTAAATGCATAAAACATTTAAAAAATAAACAGAATTGTTTGAAATAATCCACCGAAAAATGTTAACCCTAGCCTCATTACTGTTGGGAGAAAAAAAAACAAGCCTTACTCATTTGGCGTTGGGGAAAATTTAAGACTTTTTTGGCAGAAAAGTTGGAGGTGGGGAAAATGGAAGATTTTTTTTGCGGGAAAGTTAGTTTTTAATTAATAATTTTCTAATTAAAATTTCAAAAAAAGGGACCCCAGGTGCACATTCCCGACCTCTAAGGTATACATGTACCAAATTTGATAGCTGTATGCCAAATGACCTGGACTGTAGAGCGCCAACACACACACACACACACATTGAGCTTTATTATAATTATATAGATGACTTATTATTATGAAATATGAAATATTTATAGACTTAGCTATTATATATTGGTGGGGTCATTTTGGATTTTGTGCAGGATATGTTACGAAAAGAAAGTCTTGCTTGTTATTTAAGTCTTGCAGGATTGGTAACGAAAAGAAAATGAGACATTTTCTCTCAGTCAAAGTGATCTTGAAGTATTTGTGTAGAAGCTGATGTAAAATTCCGACTTTTATCTTGATCTAATAAACAGTTTTTCTGAAAGGCTTTAAAGAGGAAATTGGATGCTTGTGTTTTGCTAGGAGAGTAACCAGTTAGCCCAACTGGCAATTTATTACTGAAATGTACATCAGCCATCCAGTTTCTAAATGATGCTAATTAAGATCCAGCTACGGGATAGGAACTTATATTCTTCTCTCATTCGTTATCTTTAATTTTTTTATCAATCCTTAACAATCTCTGTTTTCGGAGTGTAATATATTTCTGAATAATTTGGTTTATTTCAAAGTAGTTGTAGCATAATTTTTAAAATGAAACTTTTAACTTCACTTATTATCTGCTGTTAAATACAAATTTTTTCTGCGAAATGTTATTATTGCATACCAAAACATGCCCTTTATATTCCGTTCCTTTAATGCAATCATAAAATACAAACTATAAAACTTAAGAAATCAATCTTCTCACATTTTCTACATTTACTTCGTTTATGAAGAAAACGCAAACCTTATTACTTAACTGACCAACAGCACACGTACTCGGCTTCAAGCAATTAAAATAAAACACAGTAAGAAAAACCATAGTTGGTGGAAGTCAATATAATTGATAAAGAATATTTCCAACAAATCCGACATGCGTGTTGCCACAGCCGTTTAAAAAGAACCGATTATAAATTCAAAGTTGTTACAGATATCCAATTACATGATTAGAACACCAATCCACTGCATAGAATTCTACAGTTTCGAGCTCTGGCTGGATGAAGAAAGATAGCAAAAAGGGGTGAACTCTTTGTTAGTTTTGTCGCTCGTTTCATTGCGACATTTATCTAAATGACTTACTCGGGCCTTATTGGATGATGTCAACAAATTAAGCTAATGGAAAAGAAAGAACTTCCCCACTCGTCAGGGAGAGGCTGGACCTTGCTGTTACTGCACAAGTGTGTAAATGATGGGGAAATGCTTAGAGAATGGGTTAGGAATGGATCAATAATTGGATTTTGTTAATCCTTTGAGGACATGGGATTGCTCTTGACGTATTAATTGATTTTTATTGGTTCCAACATGAATTATACAAAACCTTGAAAGCTTTCAGATTAATGATGGAGTGACCTTAAATTCGAGAAATCTTATTTTTATGTAAATTGGTTGGGAGGATAAATAAAGGGGGAATTTGTTTATGATAGTAACGATTCAGAAGTTCTTTCCATGAATTATTCATTTTTATGAAGCACCAGCCGCTACAGCCTTGGTTGTGCTTGTTTTTATTGCTTGTTATATGTAAGCAAAAACAAAATGCATATAATTTTAAGTCGTGTAGTTTTCTAATTCTTTTATTGAGCTTTCAAAATCAACTCTAATTAGAGATAGTAATTAATATTAATATTAAAGGTTTCTCATAATTGACATTTGTCTCGTCGTTTGGTCCGTACATATAAACTTAATATTTCAACGGAAAATGGGAATCTTTAATTGTTATAAATTGTCTTTAATTCTGAAAAACTAATTAGAATCAGATAAATATTCCTAAAGTCACTGAAAATTTAATTCTTTTAATTTTAAGATTCTTTTAATTTTAATTTTAAGAATTTCGTGCTGCAGGTACCGTTCCAAAGCTATTTATTGTTTTTTTGCTGTGGAAAATACATTCCAATAAAATAAAGTTGGTATTTTTATTTGAAAATTTTGCAATTTTGTCACTGTAACCGTAACCGTTAGTTTAACTGTTGTTTTTCCTATGATTCTTGGGTGCATATTTCAAAATACTTTAAACTAAAATTTTATTCCGTTCTTGTGAATGCTATGATTGTTACAGTCTCAAATATAAGGATAGTTTTTTTTTTATTTATATATATATATATATATATATATATATATATATATAATATAATATAACTACTCGGTATATAATATGATCATCTAATCAATTTGTGATGCCATTTTAGATTTTACTTATTTTAAGAGTACATTTTCGACATATTGAGTTAATCATTTTTTTCCCTTCAAATTTTCTAACCTTTTCCAATTTGTTTCAATTTCACTTATAGTTTAATATAAAATTTCAGAAAGAATTTGACAAATGTTTGTTTCTTTGAACCACAAATCCTCTGAAGAGTTTCGGTGGTTTTTCCGCCTTGCTTAAATAGAAAAAGCAAATTAGAAAATTCTCACTTTTGTTCATTTAGCATTCCAATTTATTGACCTAAAAAAACAATTATATATATGTCGTTTTGGAAAAGATAATTTTTCTTTCAAATAATGTAAACCTTTTCGATAATATGTTTTATTTCTATATGTATTTTTAAATTTAAAATAACCTGAATATTATTACTCCATTACTCTTCCAATATCAAATACCTCACTTATGCATCTTTTAACCACAGAAAATGTTGAATTGTAGTAATTCAAAATTGTCATAAATCTCAAAATGGTAAAATAAATGTTGAAAATGCGAATCGGAATGCAGCATTTTGAAAGTAATTTCGGAATTGTAACTAAAAATATGCTCTGCGAGTAGTATAGTTACGTGTTTCATAGTTTGAGATCGTGTTTTCAATATCGTTTTCAAGCTTTTGGGTATAGGCCAAAATTTTATATTTGAGATGTAGTAGATTAGGTATTGTCCCTGTCATTTGATCAGGTTTTAGATTGCAAAAGCTAGTCCAAAATAGCCATATTGTAACTTGAAACCAACACCCTAATTGAACATAACATTCGTAGGCCTTGTCTATGCCTTAAATGTACTCGATGTAATACTTTATTTTTAAACTTTCTGTTGATTGCTATATTTTTATATACTGTATTGCATTTGCTATTAAAACTATGATAAAGTTTTATAAATTTGATTGCTTTCTTGTACATTAAGTGTCGCGTGCCTTGAGACAAGTGATGGCACATTTCTTGGCAACACAAGTTTATTATATTATAAGAATTAAATGATTTATGACTATTTATATATGTACAATTAAATTCCAATTTAAATTTAAATTCATTTCTCGGAGTTCCCACCGGAGCTCATACAAACACACGCTTATCGGTGTTAGCCACACTCTCTCGCGCAACCCTTTCTCTCTCTTCACTTCATCTCCTTTCAGCCGTGAGGCCAGAATAGCTACATGGAGGTTAGAGGCATGACACCAAGTATGCAAATAAAAAAATATAATCGTCAAAAATTCCGAGCATGATATTTTAGCACATACATCCGAAATGCCTTTTTGGAATTATGCCTATTAGTCTGCGTTTATCTGTGAATACAATAACACAAAAACAATTTCAGCTAGTTGGATGAAATCTGGCAAATACACTTAATACCAAATTTGCAGATAAATATCGAATTTTGGACGAAATTCATTTTAGAGGAAGTCTGTTCTATTGTGCAAATATAAGTTATAACAATATTTACAAATCGAAGAAAACTAGATGTATAAAATTGGATAAACATTTTTAGTATCTAAATATGTATATATTTGAACCAATTCTGTCAAGAGGTTAATATAAATACGATCATTACAACACGTATTAATTTATGTTAATGAAATTTAGATCAGTTTTAATATTTAAATTGTAGATCTTTAAAGAATTTTGAATCGCATCTGTCAAAGAATTCATCGCTTGTCGATCTGTACTTTCATCAGTAGTGATCTCATAAGCGGAATAATACAAATATATGAAATTTGACATGTTAACTTGTTTGTACAATTGTAGTTCTATGCCAAATTCGGTTAACAGTCGATTGAAATAAAAGGCTTTGAAAATGTATTCGATTTTTGGATACTTATGTAGTTATCCCATCCCAAACTGTTCAAATCTCAGTTTCGTAATTGATGATCAATAGCGACATGTGGTTACTAATGGACACGCATATTTATCAATTTTTGGAAAAAATTTCAAAAACGTTTTATACTTTAAAAAATATTTTTCCTTGGAAAGTTTCTTCATAAATGAGCAGAAGTTTCACAGGGATTTACCCACGGTTATGGGTAAATTTGTGTCATGTAACTATTTCAAATATCGAAAATCATTTGGACACGTTTGCGTACCTTGGGTGTCCTTTGCTTTCTTGTATGGATTAAAATATCACAAAGAGAATATATCATATGGAGTCAAACAGAAGAGAATAATGCTTCTTTAAGATGCATTTGCTTGTTGGTAGTCTTTGACTTCGGTCGAACAAAGTAGAGAATTCAAAATCCTCTTTCACAAAAGTTCTACTTTATATGTGGGAGTGATGAAAATAAAATTTGCTATCAATAGTCAAACGTCTCACTCTGGTGTTATTCTTTATTCAATTATAAACTTTTTTTATCATTATTGCATTGTGAAAGAAAATGAACCTATTTTCCAATGGCCAGTTTGATTTTACTTTTCGTGCAAATAAATTTGTTTCCTTAGCTTGTGATTTTAAAATCACTTGAAGACTATCTATGAGAGAATTAATCACTTTGAATAACAGTGAGATAAAGAGTAAGATAACACCACTTAAAAATACTTACTGCCATGCTGACCTGAAGTTCGAGTTTCTGTCACTCGAATGGAGATGTGTGTGGATTTGAGAATTTATATAACGGATTAATCGCACAATATGTGGACCGATGTTGGCTGATTTTATTGTTTTTAGCCATATATCACTACTTCAGTATATCACGGATATCGAAAGAAAGGAATGCAAATTCAGATGACATCGTGATCTGAACAAGATTCAAAATAGCAAGTATAAATTCAAAATTGTGCGTTTATTTATAAAATATCTGAAATATAGCATGATCCATTGTTAAATCAAATAATCAAAGAAAATAAATTTTATAACTAAATGTTCAAATATTTATCAGAACTATATAAGCATAAATATACCGGTTATATCTAATAAAAAAAAATGGTCCATAGCTGCATTAAATGCTTCAAAAATTTGTGCATTTAATTGTTTAGTTTTCTTTTATTTGTTATTACAAAGATTTAAACTTTTAATACGCCGTTAATTGCATGAATGGAATATAATGAAATTTTTTACTGCTTTGTCTTTTAAAGAATTTAATTGGCGAACGAACTAGAAAAGAATTACAAGTATCGATTATAAGTATTAGTTTTGAATTATGAAGGAGAGTTAAAAGATGATTTTTACACTGGTATCGTTGAAAACTTTCTTTAATAACTTCTGTAATAATTTATGCAAATAATTTCTTATTTAAATCCTTAATAATGTTCTTATATTTTAAATAATAATCTAATAATAATTTTAATGTAAGAGCATTAAAATTATTTTGCATTAGATATGCTTAACAGTTTTCTTCTAATAAGAATGGTGGCAAATTTCATCTAGGCAGATTAGACCTACCAGTATTGCCTAGCACCATTAGGCTAATAAGGTTCATAACCAAGTAGATATTTATTTTCCTAGTTGCTAAATTGCTAAATGAATACATTTTTGAAAAATAATTATTTAAATGAAATTGTTGGGATAATACTAACACTTCATAAAATATAATTGTCAAGTTTCTGTATATTTCTTTGCGTTATTAGAATATTTGTGAATTTTGCCTTAATAATTTGCTTACAAACGTGAATTTTGGCTGTATTGAATCATAATAAAGACACATATTTTCATAAAAACTAAATTATATGTACATATAAATACAATTAAAACAAAAATAATTTTTGTTTTAATAATTTGATGGTTTGTGAGTGATCTTTTATAGTTTGTGTTATTTTATTGTAACTGCTCTTAAATTGGAAGTTATAATTTGTTTTATTTCTGAGAAAACTGGTTTATCTCTAAGGCCTCAATTTTAGGGGATTTTCGGGTCACGAGGGGTCAATATTGTTGGACGAAAGTCAAACCCCCTCACAGAAAGAATTCCTTGTTTGAATTCCTGCCTGCGGGGTGACCCTTGAGAAAGTCTTCAGACCGTATTCTTAATTTCTTTTTTTATTCTTTTTGCTTATATTACCTTAATATTTTTACTAATTCGGTTAAATTCGTCTGTGTTTTAATATTAGTAGCATTAGTGCTTTTTAAATTCAATTGTAGCCTTTTTAGTTTGATTCAGAAATATTTTTTTTAGGTTTTTTTACTTTTTTTTAAGTTTTGATTCAGAAATATTTTTTTTAGGTTTTTTTACTTTTTTTTAAGTTTTGATTCAGAAATTTAAGTGAAATTTCACAATGTTTGTATTTTTGATTTTCTTATATAAGAATTAAAATATATCATTACCATGTTAAAAATATGCGGGGATGTGAAACTGAATTCGTTTTATTAAAGCAGTGATCTCTGCTCTGTTTTCGGCAGCAAAATATCTTACTCCGTTACCGAATAAGAGCATGTGAATTTATCTGGGGAATATTTCAGACTATTATAGGAGGGATATTTTCCTACAAAAAATATGTTAATGTTGACCTTGAAACATTTATTCCAGAAATTCCGTGCTCAAAGAGCTCGGAAGTCCATGGCTTATTCCTTGCTCATAAGGCACGAAATAAAGCTGCAAGAGTGTCGCTTGTCTCTGTTTGGAACTTCCTTCAGGTGAAAAAAAGACACGAGCTCCGTGATAATTTATTTCGACTAGGGGGGGTTAAAACATCCGAATATTCTCGAAGATGTTGAAGAAGTGACAGAAACGCAAGCAGAAGAGACGATGGAGACACTCTACAATGTTTTTAATGGCAATTTGCCGGAGAAATCGAAAAAACTAGATATACAATGAAGAAAATCTTTGCGTTCAAAATTTCTGACAAACGCTGTGTAATTAAGTTAGCATAAATATTTCTTCTTGTCAGTGTGAGATAAAAGTTTCTTTTTCGATCTAAACATTTTAAATGCCATTTCATAATAATGATCTATACACAAAGCTATTTTTTTTAATCTCGCCAGAGAAGATTTTCTTTTATTTTTCTCTAATTCTTGACTTTAAATTATTACTTCGTTTTTAAATAGGTTGATGCATTCACTGCTTTGGCAGAAAGCCCATGAAATCATGGAAACAGCACCAGTGCGCTGTCGCAAATAATTAGAAGCTGTTAAAGAACGAATTTGAAGAGCTAACCCACTTTCAATGGTGGATTTGGAAGGAAAAGTGTCGGTACAACAAGAATAAATTTGCGACAATTGTCCAACAACAGAGATTCTGACAACAGTTTTCAAATAGCAGGATTTAAAAAAAAATGAACATTCTTCATCTAGTTCTGACCTAGCACTTATTAGATGGGCACTAATTTTTTACGCATGTGTGCGCTGTTTTAATTGCTTTGAATTGTTTGCTTCATTTCGTTTAGGAAATTTTGTTGCAATACGCCAATAATTGTCCATGATATAGGAAGGTGAAATAGATATAATTAACTGTAAAACTATAACTCTAATACTTTCTTATATATTCTCTAATACACTTGTCATGCAAAAGAGCACCTTACATAGCACTGGCCTATAATAGTTACGAAATATTAACCTTTGTAGTGAATTTAGCATTTTTACTGAATCTTTTGTCTTCTTTGGCGAGTTATTTGGCGATTAATTCTTGGCATGCATTAATAGTATCCAAAAAAAATCTAATTTGTGTTTTAAATGCGTTTTTCTCAAACGATTGAAACAAAACTTTTACACAAAACTGCACTTGCAGTTACAAAATCCTATGCCAAGTTTGATATATTTCAGTCATTGTATTTTTGAGTTATCGCGTTTACGTGTTACGCGTCATATCAGACCGATAGAAAATCAATCCTTTGTTGGATTTGGTTGAAATATTTATATGTATCTAAGCTATAGATGTTAAATCTGTGAACAGAATCTTATCCATCTAGTTCTCTTCGTTTTGTTGATCGCATTAAATTGTATTCGAACAGCCGGACAAACAGATTTCCTCTGAACGTTTTTGATTTAAAATTTGATAGAAATCTACAAATTTAGTGTAAAGAACATATACCAAATTTCGTCCCCTAAGTTAATTTAAGCATAAACTTCATTCAAATTCTTTTATATTATGTTTGAAAAAAGCCTGGATTGATAATTGAAAAACAAATATTTTCTTACGATTTTTTTTTTTTTTTTGAAAATATGTATAGATAATCGGTAGAAAATAATTAAAAAAAACTTTTTATAGATATACTGTAAGAGTAGAGAAAAAGTTAAATGTATAAAGTAATAAAGATTACGATGTCTAAAAGAAGGAAGAAAAAACTGAAAATGGCAACACTCTGACTCCAAAATCTGGTTAATGAATGGTCTATGCTAACTGTAACTGCTTAAGAAATTTAGGAATACAGCAAAAGAAAAGACAAAAAAAAAAAGCAATGAGCGGCCATCGGCGTAACCATAGAAGTAGGGATTGCAATACCGGACCAAAAGTTCAATACCGATATTCGGTATTTTTTAAATCTTAATACCGGGATACCGGTTTTAATACCGGTATTAGAAATTTTAGAAAAAGAAAGAAAACACAGGTTTTTTCTTTGTTTTATTTGCCAGTTTTGTTAAAGAGTGTAAATATCACAAAAGATAATTTGTAACTTATAAATTGTAACAGTATATAATCACAAAAATGTAAAGAAACGTCTTATTTATTTAAATCACAAAAAAGTGTAAATATCACTATTCAGTCTGTGGTACTATTACAAATTTTTGAAATGTGATCTTAAAAAACATAATGCATTCATTGTACTGTCATTAAGCCTGAAAAGTAATTTTGTGTAAATATTACCAGCTGTCGAAAACGCTCTTTCGGCATCTACGCTAGTTGGTGGTACTGTTAGCAATGCGCGTTATACTTTTTCCAAGTATTTACCTCTAAATCCCTCATCTTCAAATAAAGCGATTCCTCGTCGAATGGTTTTGGATATACAGTAGACTCCCAATTATCCGCGCCTGCCACACTAAGTTTTTTTTTTTTTTTTTTTTTTTTTTTTTTTTTTTTGCTTCCAAGCAAAGAGAAAACGCTTCCAAAGCAAGAAGCAAACACAAATGACTGATTTCTTCAAAAAGGTGTAGTTTTACAGTTATGCTTTTGTAATTACATAATACATTACAGTATTAAAACAGTACATATTTATTAATTTTTCTGTGTATACTTGACGCCTCTCGTAAGTACAAAGCACTTTTCTGTTTTCATTAACAAAATGCATTTTAGGTTAGTTTTGAGTGATATACTAAAATATTCTGCTGTTTATTTTACGTTTTATTGTACATAAAACGATTTTTCAAAGTTGGAATGACTGTTTTCTCTTTTGCTATACCCGTTTTTAGCTTTTTTCGGATTATCCGCGATTTTTGTTATCCGCGGCGGCCGCGCCCCCCAATTCCGTGGATAATTGGGAGTGCACTGTAGCCGATTTCTGTATTGTATTTTGGTTGGTTAATGTTTTTTTAATTTATCGCTGATTCTACTTTTTGTTCAAGAGATAATTCCTTTTCACTATCCACAGTAGTGACATTATAATCTTCGATAATTGAACCGAATTCTACTGAATGTGTATAGGTTTGTGGGTAAAAAATTTTAAGAAAATTTACTCTAAACTTAATCAGATTTGAATTGGTTATTTTTTTTCCTTTTTTTTCATTTTCATTTTTAAAATCATTATAATTATGTAAATACCATAAGACATTTTTTTTTCGGTATGCCTTTCTTCTGGGCGATTTTTCAATGCAATATATAATTCTTCAGAGAGTGCGTTCTTTCAGTGACTGCAACATGTAATTTATTGTTGCATTAGCTGTTAATAAATTAGAATCTCTCCGACATAATGCCTCAATAGTCAGTTTTATTGGATGTAGAGCTGATATAGTTCTGGATATTAAGTCGAATTCACTATCTGAAAAATTAATTTACTAGTTTAAGTCGATTGTTGCTTTTTGGATTAAATTTCTCAGTTCGTTCCATCAGTATCATTCCATCAGTAGGAGTAAACTGTTCCAACGGGTTTTAGAATCTAATATTAACATATATTCTGTTTTATTTTCAGTTAGTATACATTTTAGTAATATATCCTTTTTATAGGGGAACGTTTAAATTTCTTAACAATTTTTTGAACTTTATAAATTATAGGAAGCAATTCTTGATAGATTAATATTTCATCCTCATTAGCAATATCTTCTTCAACAATTACATTGTCATTATCTTCATTGTCAATATCACTGTCACTCTTACTCTTTTCAAAGTTGTAATCCGAAATTTCTATATCCACAGTATTTGGATTCTTCTGTTCTTTATTTTTTTGGTATAATACATCTATTACTCCTAATTGAATTCCATGTGCATAGCACAATCGCTGATTTGCACCAATCAACTTTCCAACTTTTTTCATAATTGTTGCTCCATCAGTCGCTATGGATACAATATTTTCTTTCAGGGATAATCCATGTTTCGCTAATTTAGATTTAAGCAATTAATTAAGCCATTCATTAGCTAATTAATTTCGCCCGTTAGGGGGACATAAAAACAAAAACGTATACTGTTTTGCTATGTTCGCGATACCTGAGCATATAGTGGAGACAATTTAAAAAATTTCTAGTAAATACCGAAAAACCGGTATTTAAACTTGTGAATACCGGTATTACAAAATTGTACAAATGGCTCAAAATACCGGTATTCGGTATCCCGGTATACCGGTATTGCAATCCCTACATAGAAGTGATATGCAACACTCCTTAAATAAAGGCTCTGGGTATTAATGGGCTAAAACTTCTTGTTGGCGATCAAATGTCCTAAACTCTTCCGATATGGAAGATGGAGAATATGCAAGCAATACCTCGACCTAGTCAAAGGTCATTCGGGAAACTTGATGGGACCGCCGATGAGCAACCCCGCTTAGGACGAAGGAACAAACAACATTTGATGACATCGGACATTTGCAAGCAACAAAGAACTCTCTAGAGAAAAAGCATATTGGTACAGAAAAAAGAACATTAAAAATGAATAAAATACATAAAATGTGCGTTAACTTTTGACATTAGGAGAGAACTAAAGTCAAGAGCTTTGACAAAATTGCCCTAATAGAAGATTTAATGGCTGGAATTTTTGTGTTCTTCGACATCTGAGTTTCTGCTCTCGCCATAGTGTACAGGCTTTGATCACATAATTTATAGATCCTTCTTTGGTGCCACACTGACAAGTCGAACTTCTATCAAAGAAGCGACTTTAATGTACAAAAATAAGTCATGTCCAGTGTATACTTGACTAAGATAATACTTGATAAGAACCTCAATTCGGTTAGCTCAGTTCGGTTTTTAAAATATTGATAGGTTGTTCTCTCCTTGATGGAACTATTCCATCCCTCTTGTCAGTGCTCAATTATTAGTTTTTTAGTCTCATTTCTGAGTTGGATTTTGGACTTTGAAAGATGGAAAATATAGTACAAGCTCTTTATCCTCATAATATCTGAAAAATGTTGAGGCTTTTTCCTCGAATAATTCTCCTTTTAGCTTCAAAACTAGTGACAAAGCAAAGATTTATATAAGTCTTTTATTAGTTAATTCTATTCAAATTTTCTAAATTTTTTTAAAAAATGAAAATTATTGGTTATAACATTTTGTTTCATCTTAATTTTAATATTTTAAGATCAATGATTTGAGAAATATTGCTGAAAATACTTACCGGAAATTTTTTTGATACTCTCCAAGTAGTTTCTATGTTAAACAATGCTGGTCAGTTGCCAGATTGCAACATAATTAAAATTCTTCTTAAATGCTTTGATGCATTCATTCAGAGCCATTCGGCTGTTCATCTGAACAATTAAAAGTTAATTGTTTTTAATGGTAAGCTGCCAAATGTCAAATTTAATTTATCAGATACTAGACTTGTGAAAACAGAATTCTTGAAAGACACTAATGAGCTATTTAGTATATCACTGACATATAAGACTGATGTTGAGTATTGGTACGTATTGCGATGTTTAATTTTTATGTTCTTCATTCTGAAAGTATTGCTTTAATGGGTTGCTTAAGAAAATTTAGGCTTTTGTTTGATTTATAAATAAAACTTCCTGTTCATTTTCTTTTAATTTTTTTATATTATTAACCAGTGGGAGTAGTATTTCCAAAACTTTCTCGAATACTCTCTGATAAACTTATCATGCCAGAGATGGCAGTGGCGTACAATGGTTCCGAAATATTAACTTCTGCTATGAATTTACCATTTTTACTAAATATTTCTCGCCATCCTTGGCGAATTTTTCGGCGAATAATCCCTGGATGCCGTTAATAATCGAAAATTTAATTTGTACTTGGGATAAGTTTTTTTCAACCAATTGAAAACAAAGATTTGATAGAAAATTGCAGTTGCAGTCAGAAAATCCCATACCAAATTTTAAAGCATTGCGTTTTAGAATCATCGCATTTTTATGTTTCTGAAAGGGAAGACAGACACACCAACAACCCTTGACAAAATTTGACAAGTATCTACTCTATAAATGCTTAGTCCCTCTACCGAATCTTGTGTATATAGATAGTTTTGTAGTTAATATGATAACTTATATTCGAACAGCCGGACAGACGTACTTCCTCTGAATAGATTTTACCCAAAATTTGATAGAAACCTGAAAATTTAGTGTAAAGACAGTGTATATAAAGATCGTATACCGAATTTCAACCGTCTAGCTCAAACCGCTTTTGAGTTATTTTTGTCACAGACAGACAGAAGGAAATCAGAGGGATCTAAAACGGGGATATTCATCAAATCTCGAGTTCGAATCTTTTGTTGATTACTATACTTTTTTACTGTACTTTTTCTGTACTACACATACGAGAAAGTAAAAAATGGAAGAAGGAATGAAACTAAATATTCAATCTTGCACAACTACCTAATCTGCTAAATTTTGTGTAGTTTTGTGTCCTGGAAAACAGCATATTTTAATATACCCAAATCACAATTATCAATAGGGGTTTTTATCAACGTAAAAATCTCGATTATAATAAAAAAAAAAATATAGTTGTTTGGGCATTTTTCTTGAAAACTCTTATATAAACTATTCTGACAGGAAAAAACATGAATGAAAGATTCAAATTTTTATCTGTTGCTGAGTTGATCAAATTTTTAAGATATGAAAAGAAAAGAATTTCGATAACGGAAGAAAAAAATAAGGGATAATAAACATACAAATTATATTTATTGAATACCGAATTTACAAAATAATAAATATTTTCAAAAACGCACTTTATCAGTATGCTAAAAAGCATAAAAAAGCACATCAAAAATCTGTAGGTGAAAACAAATATTATTAGTAAATTCTCTAATCATTCTTTAAAAATTAAAACATTACGAGTGTGATATCAATTCTGGTTAGCTGAAAAATTCTATCCGCGCCTCAGGGCTCCGCCCTTGTGGTTTTCGTCAACAGCATTTGTCGGAACAAATTCCAACCTTTTCGTATAAAGAAAAGAGCGATCTTTACTTTCTCTTATCGGTAGTATACAGAGAAAGTATTTTAATTGTCAAAAAGCCTCGAGGTTTTGATGGTTCTCCAAATTTCAGATCTCCTTCAAATTGAAAAATGTATTTTTGGAATTACGTTTGTAGGTATTTACTTGTATCTGTCTGCTTTTGAATAAAATAATTCAAAACGGCTTCGAGTTAGGCAGATTTAATTTGGTATACGGATTTTTGCATCAAATTTGTAGATTTCTATCAGATTTCGAACTAAATCTTTTTTCATGATATTTGTTCGGATAAACACGATAACTGCAAACCGTAAAAAGAAACATAAAATTTGATACTCAGTTTTAGCAACTAAATACGTGTAAAGTTCTGAACTAAATCCTGTAATGGGTTGACAGTTTGTTGGACTATATATTCGTATTCATGTATATGCAACTCGAAACACAGTAAGTGAAAATTGTAATGACATAGTTAAATGAAATTTGGTATATGATCCTGATTTAAGATTATAGTTCTTGGTCATATTTTAGTTTCATTCAATTGGATACATTGGAATACACTCCAACAAAACAGTGGGAGTTTTCTCCCAAAAACTTTCTGGCATACTCTCAAAGTTGTTATCCCAGAGAAAGTCTTGCATGTCATTCGTTAACAGTAGTTACGAAATATGAACCTTTAGGATGGATTTTCCACTTTTACAGAATCTATCGTGCCATCTTTATACCAAATTTGATACATTTAATTTATTCGTTTTTGAGTTACAGCATTTACATGTTTTTGTAAGTGCATACAGACAAATGGTTTACTTGCTGCATTCAGCTCAAAATTCGACCGATTTCAGCGCCTGTGAAGGCTAAATATGTATACCAAATTTTACCTATCTAGCTCTCTCCTTGTAATTATCATGTTAACTTATATATGAAAGGCCAGACAAACGGTTTCTCTCTGAATATATTTTGCACAAAATTTTATAGAAATCTATAGATTAGTTGCAAAGACCCTATACCAAATTTCATTCATCTAGCTCAAAGCGTTGTTGAATTATCTTTGTCACAGATAGACAAACGTTTTCCAAAAAATGTATTTTCCGAACTCGGGGAGATCTAAAAATTGGAGATTCACTTCTCCTCTTATGCTTATTCTGGCGGTAACATCAAAATCTCGATTTCGAATTTTTTGACGATTACTATATTTTCTCTATACTGTGCATATGGGGAAGTAAGAATTAAACATTCGCAGCGTTTGCGGTTTTTTAAAATATTCACAATTTTGAAACTTTTGGGAGTATGCGAGAAATTGAAGAGATCATCTCTTTGTTCAATTTTTGATTTGTACTAATTAAATCCTAAAATGTAGAAATCCTAATGCATCCTGTGAAAATGTCCTAATGTAGTTTTTTTTTCTTAATGTAAAAATTCCTGTGTGGTTGCAAAACTTTGTTTCAAATTATTAAACCCATGAGTCTTGTATCTTTTCTCATCATGAATATATAGTGTACTGGTCCAAGATAAATCTGTCGCAGTCAAGCGAAATATTTGAAAAGGGAGGTGGCAGCTTAGATGTCGTTAATGACATATAAACAAGGCTCAAAATAACAATATTCATTCCTAAATAGCCTCTGTGCAGCTTCAAAACGTAACGATTATCTATCCTTTCGATATTTAAGATGAAATCCATAAGGAAGAATGTTAGTTTAAAAAAAATATTTTAAACCAAATATATTTCATATAATAATTTCAGAAACATATTGATAAAAATATCATTCCATTATTTATTTATTTATTGCTAACCACCTTTTGGCAACAATCGCGAAAGATTTAATTTAAATCTTTTGTACGTATTATTCTTTATTGTATCCTGACCAAAGTGCTCATAAATTCTTATACGGATAGTTATAAAATTCGTTCTGTTTAAGAAGCCTTACACATATATGTTCATTGTGATATACGCTTCTCTCTTTCTTTATCATTTCACCTAAACTATAGATTTTAATTTTAGGTGGGAAGTAATTAAATTTCATTTAATTCACCCTCTTTCTTATTGAATAAGTTAAATAAGATAGTGGATTGATTGACACTAAAACGTTTTTTTTTTAACTAAATATGCCCATTCGTTACTCCATATTGGAATGAATCAAGCTATATGACGGAAGAAAAGACGGCTGTTTCAAATTTAAGGTATTTTATGACAACGATATCGCATTGTATAAAATCTGAGGGCATTCTATACCAATTATTTTTTAATTTAAGTATCTAATTAAATATAATCTGAACATTTAAATCATCTTATCAGGAGAAGAAAATCTTGTCATATAGTTAAAACTAATGTAACATTAATCAGGCATTTTTAAAAGAAAATTATTGTAGTTGTATTTTAAAACATTTTCATTCAAAATAAAAGTAATTTAATTTGGAATTATTAATTTAGAATACCGCACATACACTACATTCATATAATTAAGTTATTCAAAAATATTTCAAGCATATTCATTAAAAATGATAGCTAATTTTAATAAAATAAAACCCTAATTGAAAAACATTATACCATAGACAAATGTTTATTCAGTTTTTTTGTTCGTAACAGTTTATCTTTTTACGAAGCAGTTTCCGACATTTATATTTTTTTGCTATCTTCAAGTCAGCGAAGAGATGTCTGGCCGAAATCTTCACGCGTACTCCTAAATAAAGATGTTATCCCCCTCCCGCCCATACACATAAAAATTGTGTAAACCAGGAATACTAAAAGTTTTATTTTCAATGTAGGGCGCATGAGTTCTTTGCGATTTCTAATATTGTGAAAAAAAAAAATAAAGTATGAAATTTGGATATCCTTTTAAACGGTTTAAATCAAATCTTTCATAGTACAATACATTACAATCAAATCTTGCATAGTACAATCTATTAGTACAATATCGCATATCAAATTTTATTTATCTTAGTCCTTGAATTTTGTGTTATCTCTCTACATGATGGAGATAGACAGACAGATGGATGATCAATCTTATAATGAATTCAGCTTAAAAATTCGTACTTGTTCACACTTTATCCGCAAAAATTTTACCCCCAAAGTTTATGTAGATTTATAAATTTTGCCCCATTTTTTTATGTAGATTTATAAATTTAGCCCCATTTTTTTATGTAGATTTATAAATTTTGCCCCATTTTTTTATGTAGATTTATAAATTTTGTCCCTACCATATTCACTTATACTCGAATACACAGGTAGAGAAAATTCCCGAGAGTGGATTTCACAGAGTTTAATAGAGAAATATAAATTTAGCGCAAACATTCACAAACCAAATTTCATCGATTTTGCTCAAAGTGTTTATTTATCGTATTTTCAAACAGGTAGACAGACGGATATGAGTCCAAAATGACGTTTTCCCCATTTGAAACATGGATATTTCGAGATAGAATTTTTTAAAACTAATAATACCTTCTCTTTTCTTTATTTAACCCTTTAAAGGGCCATTTTTTTCTCGTCATATTATGTGAAAATATTTTTAGGCTTGAAATTAGAACAAGGGATTCATTTAGCTGATTAGATAAATTTAATTTGATTAATTAATAATTAAGTGACAAACCAAGACGCATCATTTTGTCTTTCTAAAAAAAAATGTCAGAACTTATGCCAACCTACATAATTTCATACAAAGATTGATAAATTTGGTGGGAAGCATACTTCCCACGGCCCCAGAAAGGGTTAAGAGATAATAACAATGTAGCATGTGCGATCGCGATTTATGATTAATAACAATGTCGTTTTACGGATCAAAAAATTATACAGACGCATAAATTATAATTTGATGGAATGAAGTACCTACTTTACCTGTTCGATCGAAATATATTCGTAATAAACATAAGAATAAAAAATATTAATTCCATATTCATATAGAAATTTTGTATGCTAAACAGAATTTATTTCCCGATTAACATAAAATATTAGAAGATTATTTGATAAAAATTTCACTGGTTCAGTAAAAGTGTACAGCGTATTCCAGCAAGAGAGCAAAACAGCATGCTAAAAGAGCAATTATGTATCTTAGTATATTACAGGAAGACCAATACTATTTACAAACGTGGGAATATGTCTCATCATTGCTTACTTCTGTAGTTAAACAATTCAAAGCAAGCTATTAAAATAACTCAAATTAAATTAAAGTAATTAATCCGAATTAATTAAATTAAAGTAATTAATCCGAATTAATTAAATTAAAGTAATTAATCCGAATTAATTAAATTAAAGTAATTAATCCGAATTAATTAAAGTAATTAATCCGAATTAATTTAATCAAAGTAATTAATTTAAATAAATTAAATTAAAATAGTTAGCTCAAATAAATTAAAGTAATTCATATTAATTAAAGCAATTCAAATTAATTAAAGTAATTAATTCAAATTGAATTTCAAGTTAAGCATTTGTAGCTAAATATAAACTGTGCATCACCACACTAAACAAAAATGTCATTAAAAGCATGCTTTAAACAGAGACCTACACTTATTAAAAAAACAGCAACTTTGGCAATTATTCGGAATTAAAGTGTTAAAAATATTTAGTAACTATTAAGTTAGTTTTAATAGCATAAATATTGGGATGGATTTGAATATTGATACTTTCTTATCCATAACAAGAAACAAAGTACAAATAAAAAAAATTCAGAAAAAAACTACCATGTTGAAGATAATTTAAAAAAGGATATAAAACAAGGATAGAAGTATGTATAAATTTACTATCTTAAGTCTACCTGACTGTATTCACTATATCCTGTTGAATAGCATAGCAATATTTCATTTTTATCTTCGAAAGAATTCGTCATTTTCACAAATTGTCATGTATCTGGCAACACTCAAAGTCACAGGATTCTATGACTGGAACGACCTTATGCAGTTTTAATTACGTTTTGGCAACAAACTCGACTGTTGCAGTCATTAAGCTGTTCACAATGCGTGAGGCATTTGCAAAGCTGTTACTGTTTTTTCTTATTCTGTCCTGTTGAAAAGACTTACGTTTTACAGATAGAAATGCGAAAGAAATTTAAAATGTAACTTTTATAGACTGCAGATTATGATGATTTAAAACCTTTACATCTAAAATATGGTTTAAATGTTAATTCAATTTTTCGAAATATTATTAACTGTTAAAGTTTTGGTGTTTAGAGTTTTGGAAAGTGGTATTTTCAGCATAATATTTGAATAAGTCATTTCACAAATATCCTTAATCAAATTATTCATGGATGGCCGGATTTTGTTTATATTAATTATTACGTACACAAAAGCAACATTTCTAACATCTTAATTTAACATTTCTAACATCTTAACTAACATTTCTAACATCTTAATTTAACATTTCTAACATCTTAACTAACATTTCTAACATCTTAATTTCCTGGTTATCTTTTTGTTGCATAAAATTGTGAAATATAATAATTAAGAACTTTTTAATTATGAACTGAAATAAATTCAGTTTAAAATAATCATTCAATAAAGTCAATTGTTTTATTAACATTTTGGTTATAAGTAGTGAAGAACTTATTAATGAAAGTAATTATGAAATGTCCCGAAGTATCAATAATGTGTTATATTTTTCCATTTGAAGATGTGATCTTTATTTCAGTAATTCTTACTTAGAATTTGATCATTTATCTCTTTAATTTAATAACTCGAATTAAAATTACATTTTAATATTTTTGATATTTAACATACATATTAAATTTAGATTAAGGCATTTGATACAATATATTTTCAGAATATATCTTGTAATCAAATAAAAACAAGTTTTCATTAGCACTTAGTTATTATATAAAACTTCAGTGCATGCATTACGGTCAGGTGAAGCTATAATTGTATGAATACCTTTTTTCGGTTTTGCTTGTGTCTCATTATGTTCTCTTAAAAATAGCTTGAATTTTTTTTTTAAACAAAGAAATTTGTCAAAAAGAAATTTATTTTCCCATGTGTTCATCCATCATTTATGCTCTATTCTTATAAAGATTTTCCTACATTTACTAAAAATAATTCTGTTCTGTTTTACAAATTATGTTCAATACTGCATTCCAAAATTTGTTTAATCCAAAATTATTGCATAACAAAGCAATTTAAGCTACTAAATAAAGATTTTGGGAAAATATTGGGATTTTTTTATAACATTGCATTTCGAAGAAAGATTGTATTCTCTATTATTCATGAGTTTGTAGTGATCGTAGCGCCATCTTTCATTCACGTCATTCTAAAACGCTACCTATCTACTTTCTCTAATACAATCAATGTTAATACTTCGCCCGGGGAACCCCCCGTTCTATGTATACGTGCGCTAAGCAGTAATGTTCCGATAGTTGTTAGTGAAATAAAGAGTTTATTTTTTCTAATAGCGATGAAGTGCTTTATACAACACTCTACATGAACATCACCACAATGGTGACCCGGACGTGAAGTTTTAATACATTTTAGTACTTATATTGACCAATTACTTGAATTTTTTTTTAAAAAATTCTTATAGTTGTCAAAGAAGGATTAATATATTAATTACAGATATGACTGATTTTTTTCTTTTGAATTGTAAAGAAAACTTCTTCGATATTTAATTTACGATTTCTAAAATTACGTGCTATAATGTGATAAATCGATTAGTCAATATTACTTGTTGCCATTAATAATATATTAATCACACTAACTATAATATTTACATATTTTTAATTCAGACATGATAATGTTTCAAAGATTGGTTTCAATTTTAACCTTTCACGGGATTAAATGACACAGCATTCATTTTTATTACTATGGTGAATACTATAATTTTCAAATTTTATCTATATAATAGTAAATTTTTGAAATTTTAAACATCTACGTAAGAGTAGTGGCATCATTTTCATTGAATATTTAATATTTAAATTTTGTTAAATTTTTGTTTATTTTTCGTTTGTTTCCGAACGTATTAAAATTCTATATTGCATTGAAAATAAAGTATTTCAAAATAATTGGTTTAAACAAACCTGAACTTAGCATAAGAAAAATTGTCAAAATTGAAATTTTAAGAAAGTTCCCTCTTCTGAAAAATTTCTGCTTCTCGCAAAATCCACACAACCAATTAATCTTTTAATGAACTACTCAAGAAACTTACGGGTATTCATTAGTCTTTTGAAGAGTAATTCCATTTATTTAAGTTTTGGAGCTCGAAAGATTTTGAGATGGGGGGGGGGGAATCGCATTTTTCAAAGTTGACGAATGCCACGTGATCATTCCAAACCAGTTTAAAACGAATTTTCGAAAAGAAAAAAACAATATGGCCTCGAGAAAAAGTTTTGGAGTTTGAACGATTTTAAGATGATGGGGAAGAAAAATCAACGTTTTGCTAAATATCGATGCATACGCAGTCTGACAGTAACTTGATTGTTTAAAACCTTTTTAAACAGGTTTTTCAAGAAAAAAAAATTCTGGCCTAAAGAAAATTTTAGAATTCGATTGATGTTGAGATGGTCAAAAACCATTTCTTTTCTAAATGTTGGTGATTGCAAAATATAAATCATGTAAGAACATGATGTTTGCCGAATTGATATCACGTGATTTAAAAAAACAATTTTCTCACATGATAAATTGAGATTTGCGATCGCAGATACCAATTTTATTTTTATTTTACTTTTATTTTCAAATGCTTGTAAAACCATTAATTAATATAACTTATTTTTCTCTCATTTTATGCGTCTTTCAATGTCATTCATAAATATGAAAGAATCAAGTCATCTGTGTTCACATTTTTATTTTCACTGCATTTATGTATAAATAGAACTCAGTCGCCGAAGTGAGTAATTTTCTGCATGAGAAGAATCTTTCACCCATTATTTCAAACAAAAACAACTTTTCTGGAAGTAATGAATATAAAATACAGTTTCCGATGTCACAAATTGTAACTGTTAAGACAAGCAAGCCCATTAGCTTCCAGTTTTACGGCCACATTTTCTCTCTTTAGCTTTTAAAAACTCATATTTTAAGTCATGCTGGTGAAAGCAGGCTTTTGCTGCTCAAACATTGTTATAAGCTTTCTTTTAAATGATCAATAAGGAAAATCCTTTATATCCGACTTCCGCTTAAGTTAAAGGAGTCAACAAAGTTTGTTGAAAGGTAATAAAGTCTGCTAGTTTAAATGTATTACTGCAGAAACAGATTTTAGCAATTCGTTATTTATTTCCGTTTTTCTTTTCTAACATAATGCAGTATTTTAGCATTAAGATGTTCATAGGTTGACATACTATTTGTAAATGGCGTACACGACATGTATAATGGAATAACAATTCAAAATGCTTTACACTGCAAACTATTGGATATAAAGTCACCAAATTTCGGAGATATAGAGTACACCATAGTATGTAAATATTAAGTGCTCATTAAGAAAAGCGTATTTTGAGATTTTAAGAGTTTTTAATTAATCAAAAATAATTCAGAATCTTGACCTTTTTCTCATTAATTTCAGAAAGCATTATCACGCAAAAATTTCTAGTATATGAAATATGCAAAGAGAAACTTTGTAACAGTCAAAACAATTCGAACTCGAGATTTTGAAAAAACTCAGTTTCAGATTTCCTTGAGTCTTTAACACACTTTTTTAGAATTATGTCTATCTGTGAACATAAGAAAAAACATTCTTTGAGCTAGATTGATGAGATTTGGTATATGGACAATCAATCAAATTTATATCATCAGATTTTATTCTTAGAGGATATCTGTCTATCCATTTATCCGAGTACAAATAAACACGATAACTACAAAACATGAAGAACTAGACAGATGAAATTTAGCATAGAAGTTTAACATTTAAAATGTAAATAGATTTGTGTGAAGTTTAGGAAGAAATCAACTGAGAAGTTCACCAAGTATGGGCCTGTACTTTGCATATACCTGTAAATGCTATAATTCATACACAAAATAATTTAAGTAAAGGAAATTTGGTTTGCAGTTTCGATTTTCAAATTTTGAACCAAATCTGTGAAAGGATTAACCATCTATTGATCTGTAGTTTCTCCTGCAAAATAACTTAAAAATGCAACGACTACTGAAAATGAAATTTGACATTTGTGATCTTGCGACTGTAAATTCAATTTTATGCCAGATTTTATTTTCAGCTGATTAGAAAAATGCCGTCTTAATTTCATATTCAGTTTTCGTGTACTTGGGCATTAATCATATCATTAATCGCCAAGTGTTTAGTTTTCATAACTATTGTTCGGCAATGAAATGCAAGGCGCTTACTTCCTCACTCGTGATTCGCAATTTTACTTGAGGATGAGAGAGGGAGCGTGGCGGCCTAGCCTCGGCTTCGGAACCGGAGGGTTTCAGATTCGATTCCACCGAAGAATTGTCGTGTAAGCGGGTCTGATGTACGTTAAATCCGTCGGGGCCAAACGTCCTCCTACTGGTGTGGAAGTTTGGAGAGGTGGAGTTCCAGTTGAGGCGTATTTCTCGTGATCTGACCGCGGTTCAAAGTTACGAGGTCCGTCACAGCATAGCCCTAGTGTAGATTAAAAAACGAGAGGTTAGTATAACTGAATTATTTGGAACTATTCGAGGATGAGGGATATAATGGTTCTATTAGAGAATATGCGAGATAATTTTGAGAAGACCATATCCTCTTTTTGCGTTATTTTAAGATGAAGAATGTTAAGCATTACAAGTTTTATTTCAGATTTTTTTTCCTTATTCTAATAGTTTCTGCGTGTATTTTTACCCATCGTTTTTTAATAGTATTGATAGTATTTTTATTGCTACTACTCTTGTGAACATTGAAAAGGTATTAAGCATTTTTTTGTGTTCATAATATAACTAGTCTTATTGAGAGTGTATTTTTCAATTGCCTGCTATTAGTTCACACTCTCATTATATATATTTATATATCTTGGACAAATTTTCAATCGTTAATAAAATACTTTTTATTCATCCACTCATGTTCAAATACATTTTTTTAAGCTTATAGTGGATGACACTTGATGATAATACAGGTTTTTCAAATATTAATTCACTAATTAAATTTAATTTTTAATACTTTAAATAGTTTTAGCAATTTGTAATGAAAATTGAAATCAACAAGTAGTAGCTCAAATCGATAAAATGCAGGAATTTCAGTATTTTTCACGTGAAGGTGAAGAATGCGAGTTCATTTCTTGCGAAAATCAATTTTTTGATACTTAATATATTTTTTTGATAATTATTTAATAAAAAGTAACTAAAATAAATTTTTTCTTTGTTTATCTAAGTATGCATTGAATTTTTTAAAAAAATTTATATTACTTGTTAAAAATAAAATCGGTTAAACGGAACTTAAAAATTATCATTCTAAACTTCCAAAATAAAAAATCATTTACTACGAACCCCTTTATGCATACTTTTGACATTGGTTGTCTCTATATTAGGACTAAGAGACGCATTATTGAGATACTCGGAAGAGTATCGATTTATATTATTGGTTTATTTCTTTTCTCTTACTATGCTATTCAGTGTATCAAAATATCAAAGCTGCATCTTTTATATTTCGGATATCAGTTACTTTCTTTTAACAATAAAAATGAATATATTTGGGTATGAGTATTTCCAATAACTTTTTGGTGATGGTGGTGATGAATTCTGAATTGGTGGAATTAGCCTTCGACGGATTTAGAAATTGGGCAAAATTATCAGAATTAATACAAGATGTTCAAGAAAAAAAAACTAATAATAGAATTATACAGTTTTTTTTAATTCAAGGGTATCTTTTTCCCTTCATATATAGATAAATAAGTTTTTTGTAATATGACACGGAATCGGAGACAAATGGATGTCGCCAAAGTTTGAACTGTCCCTGAATTTCGGGGGAGGGGGAACGACAGTGTTTTCCCTTAAAGTTTTCTTTCACATTCTTATGTGAGGGGGAGGTATGCATTACCCTCTACATAAAAATTGATCTTGGGTAAGACCATAAATTCCACTATTTCTCGGTTTTTTTTATTTTTTTATTTTCAGAATCTCACACATGGATGCTGTGTGCTTAATAATATGGCAAAAAGAAACTGGCATATGTGTATTCATTATAGCACTAGGCAGCAATAACTACAAAATATCGACATTCACCAAAAAGTTTTGATAAATTCATGATGCGATTTTTTTTAGCAATTAAACGCTACCATAACTTAATATACAAGTACCAGAAGATCGACTGTGTCATTTGGACGTTTTTTTCCCAATAGACTGAAACCAAGATTTGAATCAAAACTACCATTGTAATCGCAAGGTCACATTAAAATTTCATTTATTTAATTTTGATTTTAAGTTATTCCATCTGCATGTATGCATATAAAAGTACAGATCAACGGATGCTTAACCCTTTGGTCTGTTTTCAAATTTGAGGATTCGATACAAAACTTTGATAAGAATCTATACTTTAGATGCTAAAATTCTGAGCCAACTTTCATTTATCTAGCTCTTTACGTTATATAATTATGTCCACTGGTAGTTAGACAGGATCTCTAAATAGATTTGTTTCAAAATTTGATAGATATCTACTCATTCTATTTAAAGTCCATAAGCCAAATTTCTTTATTAGGGTTCCAAGCGGTTCAGTTATTGTGTTCATAGATACATAATTCCAAAAATGGGTTTTTTTGGACTCAAGTAAATCTGAAACATTTAATCAAAATTTCGAATATTACGAAATTACGAGACTTTTTCTTTGTATACGAGAGATTACGAGACTTTTTCTTTGTATACGAGAGATTACGAGACTTTTTCTTTGTATACGAGAGATTACGAGACTTTTTCTTTGTATACGAGAGATTACGAGACTTCTTCTTTGTATACGAGAGATTACGAGACTTCTTCTTTGTATACGAGAGATTACGAGACTTCTTCTTTGTATACGAGAGATTACGAGACTTCTTCTTTGTATACGAGAGATTACGAGACTTCTTCTTTGTATACTTTGTATTCAGGAAAATAAATAGATACGCAGATAAAATTAACAACACAGATTTAATGCTCCAACTCTACTACAATCTAATAACTTGAATAAGGGTGTGGCGTAAATAAGTTTTCCACCAGCAAGACCTCTGTTAAAAAGATAATAAAAATGATACTTTTGGAACTCGGAGCTGTTAAAATTTATGTATGCACTTTATCACACCAAACCAAAGAAAAAAAAACAATCGCAAAAAGCAAAAACAAAAATCTCGCACTTTTAGTTGCACGGCTGTAACTTATCGGAAAAATCTAACCTCCATTTTCTTTTTCTGTTCGCTTTTTAATGACACTTGAGATTTAGGGGGACAATTTCTTTAAAATTGTCTCCTGTAATTTCTCTCTTCCATAACAGACAGTCTAGATCTAATATTAGTTTACTTTTTACAGAACATAGCTTTGAGCAGTTTAAAAAATATTGAGAGATGTTACAATATTGGATATGGTTTTCTTTGCTAAATAAGGAAGTACAAAATGATTTGCTAGAGCAAATAGATATTTTTGATAGCGAGTTCATACCTTGATTCAAATGAGAAATAGAATATATTCTTTACCTTCTCATTTTTGAGGTTGAAAAGTGGGTTCAAGATTTCATTTAAACCGAAGTTATAAATGATAATTCACGTGTTGTTATTTCGCGTGTCTTTGTCTTGGATCAAACATTGATGTAGCACAGAAGTTCAAAAGAAACATACTGATTTAAATTTGCCAATTTGTTAGTTGGTTCAAGATTTATCTCGTTTCTCATAAAATGGTTTTTCATATCTTGAAATCCGCACTAAATCTAAGAAATCAAATCAATAGCCTTATTCATTTAATGACGTACTAGCCGCTTTTTTATACCAGTTTGTTCACCTAGATTATTGTTAAAAGAGACTGAACTGGTAAAACCAGGAACGAAACACTGTCTTACTTTCTTGTAGTACTATCACTTTTTGAAAGTGGCAACATGTAAAAATCAGAGTCAAAATAAATGGATTGAACGAAGTTGCTCTCAATTTAGATGTCTGATTATTTTTACTTTTAAAAGCTTTATTAGGAGAAAGGGAAACAGTTTGTTTCTGCAAATCTCAACATTTGGTGACCCGGACGTGATTTATGAAAATAAGCAAGAGAGATACAGGTCAGAAAGTTTATTTATCTTTTAGTAACGGATGCTTTGAGCGTTCAAGGTCAGACGATCTATTACTTCTGCTTTCGTGTTTTGTTTTAAATTTATGGAAATGGAAGCTCTGATTCAGAGACGAAAACCCATTAGAGCATCTTTTACGAGAATATGTAACGGAATTAAACTTGAAATAGAAAAAGAAAACCCAGACGAAGAATTTATAAGATCAAAATTGACAACTTTAGAACGTTTATCGGACGAACTTCGCTCTTATGATATTCAAATTTTAGATTCAGAATATTCTTCTGAAGAGCAGTTTAACAGTGAATGGGAAAGCGTCGAAGAATACAAGGAAAAATTAGATTTGATTAAAGTTAAAGTTGAAATGTTCTTTTCCCGCCAAATTGCGCAATCCGTCGCCAGTGTGTCTCCAAACTTAAACAAACGAAAACTCAAGCTGCCTGAAATAGTATTAAAACAATTCGGTGGGGACATTAAAGATTGGTTGCCATTTTGGGGACAATTCCAACGAATTCACGATGATAAAGAAATTCAAAATGAAGACAAATTCCACTATTTAATCCAAGCTACTATACCTGGTACTAGACCACGTGAGATTGTCAATAGCTTCCCGGCAACCGCGGAAAATTATCTCAAAGTCATAGAAAGCCTAAAAAATAGATTCGGACGGGAAGAACTTTTAGTGGAATTTTATATACGAGAATTGTTAAGTCTAATTATTAAAAATGTAACTGAGCAAAGAAAAAGGTGCAGTGTGTCCGAGCTGTACGACAAATTAGAATCCTATTTGCGTTCGTTGGAATCAATTGGAATGACAAGCGACAAATACTCTGCCATGTTATTTCCACTCGTTGAATCGTGTATTCCTGAGGAGTTATTAAGAGTTTGGCTGAGAAATCATGCATCAATAATCACAGAAGAAAATACTTATTCCGAAAAATTAAAACAATTATTGTTATTTTTGAGAAATGAAGTTGAGGGAGAGCAGAGAATTTCTCTGGCAAAAGCTGGGTTTAAATTTGATTTTGGTGCACGAAACGAAGTTAGAAAGGATAAAAGGTTCCAAAATGAAGATTCCGTGCCTACTGCGAATGAATTATTCTCGGGCCATAAGAAAACTTTTAACCTTGGGGAAAAGAACTCTTGCATTTTTTGTGAGAAACAGCATGAAAGCCAAAATTGTTTTGTGGCTCAAAAAATGACTTTAACTCAAAGGAATGATGAAATTAAGAAGAGGAATGAATGTTTCATCTGCCTAAAAATTGGACATAGGGCCAAGCAATGTAGGTCAACTGTTCGATGCTTGATATGCTTAAGAAGACATTGGGCTGTAATGTGTCCTGACTTACAAACATGTAAAAAGAAAGATGATGATAGAATTAAGGAGGAGGATGCACAAAAGGTATCTTTAGCAAGTACCAGTTTTAATTATCCAGATGAAGTGTATCTTCAAACTTTATTAGTGAATATCGAATCTAATAAAAGGCAGAAAACGGTAAGGGCACTTATTGACACTGGATCACAGCGTTCATACATATTAAAAGGAACGGCTGAAGAAATTGGGTGCCATTCAAATGGAACAGAAACTTTGATTCATGCTCTTTTTGGAGGAGCCACAACAAAGAGAGAAACCCACAAACGTTATGAAGTGTCTCTTAGTAGCCTATATGGCAATTATTCTAGAAGATTAAACCTTTTGGAACAATTAAAGATTTGTGGACCAGTGACCAGTTTGCAGCCTGGACCATGGATAGAAGAAATGAAACAAAAAGGTATCACTGTCTCTGATGTTGGAAGAAAAGATTTGAAAATAGAAATCCTTGTTGGAGCAGACGTCGCAGGTGCATTGTTAACGGGAAAAGTTCACAAATTAGAAAACGGATTGGTTGCTGTTGAATCTTTGCTCGGATGGACAGTTATGGGTAGAATAAATTATTACACTTCAGAAAGTAATGTGTCTATGTCCTCCCTGATAACGTCCATGTTGGTTCACAGTAGCGACATAGAAAACTTGTGGAAACTAGAGGCATTGGGAATTACAGATTCCAAAGAAAATAGAAGTGATATCGAATTACAAGAAGCAGTATGGGATCATTTTCACAAGACCCTAAAAAGATCAGAGGATAGATATGAAATCTCTTTACCTTGTATCAATGAGAAAGACAAATTACCCAGTAACAGAGAAGTAGCGAAAAAAAGACTAATTTCCACGACAAAGAAACTCATGTTGAAAGATAAAACAGAAGCTTACAATGCAGTGTTCGAAGAATGGGTTAAATCTGGAATAATCGAAGAAGTACCAGAAGAGGAGAAAAGTGTGCACAGCCATTACCTTCCACACAGGCCGATATTCAAAGAGAACTCTACAACATCCATAAGACCAGTTTTTGACGCTTCGTGTAAGCAGAAGGAGTTTCTTTCCCTTAACGACTGTCTCGCAAAAGGTGAAAACTTAATTGAATTAATACCAAGATTGCTTCTTGATTTCAGACGAGGAAAAATAGGAGTTATTTCAGATATCAAAAAAGCGTTTCTTCAGATATCTATTCAAAAAAAATGATCGTGATTTTCTGAGATTCCTGTGGTGGAGAGACTCTGAACAAAAGGAAATAAGAGAATTTCGACACTGCAGAGTAGTTTTTGGATTAAAGTGCAGCCCATTTTTATTAGGTGCAGTGATTAATTCTCATTTGTATCAGTGTGATATTTCTCTAAAAGAAACAGCTTCAAAATTGAAATCTTCATTTTATGTTGATAACTGTGTCACCTCAGTCAATTCGAATGAAGAAGCAGAAGATTTTATTACAAAGTCAACTCGATTGATGGCAAGTGGTAACTTCGACTTGAGAGGGTGGGAGCAGACAGAGAAGAGCAATGTGAAATCGACAATAAGTGAACCACTAAAAGTTCTTGGTCTTATGTGGGATAAGTTTGAAGATTCACTGTTTTGTGACATACCTAATATCGACTTAGATGACATCATAGTGACAAGACGAAACGTGTTATCAATTGCACAGAGAATCTTCGACCCAATCGGTTTTAGCTGCCCTTTCACGCTTCGACCAAAGATATACTTGCAAAATAGTTGGGAAACTAAATTAAGCTGGGATGCAGAGCTGCCTGAGGAAATCAAAAGAAAATTCTTGAAATGGGTTAAGGAATTGCCCTTGTTAGCATCAGTAAAGATTCCCAGGCAAGTTACTCAGACCGATGGACAGTCTTTTAGCCTCCACACATTTTGCGATGCTTCACAGGGGTCTTATGCGAGTGTAGTATTTTTAAGAAGCCAAAAATCAGATGAAGTCAAAGTGACATTATTGCAAGCTAAAGCCAGAGTAGCGCCGTTGAAGAAAACAACTATACCAAGACTTGAATTGCTTGCTTGTCTTATTGGAGCGAGATTGGCTTCATTCATTAAGAAGAACCTCAAGATTGTAATTTCAAAAGAGTATTACTGGACCGACTCTTCGACAGCACTCTTCTGGATAAAGAATGTAGAAGCTTGGGGAACGTTTGTGAATAATAGAGTTTCAGAAATTAGGAACCTGACAGACTTTAGAAATTGGCACCATATACCTGGTATAGAAAATCCTGCCGACATGCCATCAAGAGGATGCTCAATGAAGAAACTTATTGAATCCAGATGGTGGGAGGGACCTCATTGGCTGGCATTGTCGGAAGAAGAATGGCCTCATTCTGCGCCAATCGATGACAAATTGGAGGCTAACAAAGAAAAACGTAGAGAAGTAATGACGTCATTAAACCATGTTGATGATTTTTCTTCACGAGTCTTCAACTACTTTTCAAAATACACGAAAATACTAAGAATGATGGGTTGGATACACAGATTTATAGGAAATTGCCAGAAGACAAAAGTAGAAAGAGAAGACGGCGAGTTAAAGGTCAATGAGCTAAAAATGGCAGAGAAATCTATCGTAAAGATTATTCAACATGATTCATTTTCTTCAGAAGACATAAAGAAGTTGAAGTCACTTAGTGTGTTCAAAGATAAGGAAGACATTTTACGTGTTAAGACCAGATTAACTGAAAGAAAGGACCATCACAATTTTATTTTCCCCATGTTGCTTCCGAAGAAGCATGCAGTTGTGGAGAAGTTGATACTTCATAAACATCTATCTTTGTCTCATGCTGGGATACATATATTAATCTCCAAACTTCGAGAAAACTTTTGGATTATCAAAAGCAGATCAACTATCCGAGGAGCTTTATATCGATGTGTTAGATGCAGAAGGCATGAATCTAAAGGACTGCAGACGGTGCCAACTACTCTGCCCGAAAATAGAGTTAGAGATGCTAAGATTTTCGAAATTGTGGGAGTAGATTTAGCCGGCCCACTAGTTTTGAAGAACAAGAGTAAAGCCTGGATCATACTTTTCACCTGTGCTGTTTTCAGAGCGGTTCATTTGGAACTGATTTTGACCCTCTCTACTCAGGGATTTTTACTTGGATTTAGAAGATTTATTGCGCGTAGAGGGCGGCCATCGATAATTTACAGCGACAATGGTAGTAATTTTGGCGGATCCAACAATCTCTTTGAGCCAATTGATTGGAATATTGTTGGAAGGGAAGCTGCCATACTTAAGATAGACTGGAAGTTTAGTCCACCAGCAACACCATGGTGGGGCGGTTTTTGGGAACGACTTGTGCAAATGATTAAGAAACTTTTACGTCGTACCTTGGGCCAAGCGTCTTTAAACTACGAAGAGTTAATGAGTGTATTGTGCGACTGCGAATCAACTGTGAATTCCAGACCCCTTACATATGTGACAGAGGACTCGGACGATCTCATTCCTTTGACACCGTCCTTGTTTTTAGGTGAAATTCCAGAGTTTGGTGTACCTGATTTGGATCACCTAGATCAAATTGATTTCAACAAGAGACTTAGACATCTTCAAAATGTGCGAGAACTTCTGAGAAGAAGATTTAGGTTGGAATATCTCAGCTTATTGGTTCAACGTCCATCAACAATGTTAATTTCTAGACAGATAAAAATTGGGGATATAGTTCTCGTCGAGTGTGACAGCAAGCGCAAAGTGCTGTGGCCTCTAGCCAAAGTGACTAAGATATATCCAGGAAAAGACGGCAATGTTCGTGTTGTTCGAGTCAAAACCGCTTCCGGAGAATTAGTTCGACCAATAAAGAAAATATTCCCCCTCGAAATACCTTCATCTATGGAGTCAGATGAGAAAAATGAAACTGAAACACTTCAAAAGGAAAATATAATTTCAGAATCACCGATGAACAATTCTGTTCCAGAGTTGTCCCAGAAGTTTAGAACTATCGTGACTAGATCTGGAAGACAAATTAAACTCCCATCCAGATTTATTACTTGAACTCTAATTAAGTAACTTTAAAGTTTTTATACTAAGCATTGAATTTTTAACTTTATTTAGTTTCATAATTGTTTCATTAGTGTTTTGATTAATTTATGTGTCATTAATCAAAAGGTGGGAGGATTGTTAAGAGACTGAACTGGTAAAACCAGGAACGAAACACTGTCTTACTTTCTTGTAGTACTATCACTTTTTGAAAGTGGCAACATGTAAAAATCAGAGTCAAAATAAATGGATTGAACGAAGTTGCTCTCAATTTAGATGTCTGATTATTTTTACTTTTAAAAGCTTTATTAGGAGAAAGGGAAACAGTTTGTTTCTGCAAATCTCAACAATTATTGACTTTTAAGACTGTTAAATTATTAATATAGGATGCATTTACTAAAAAATATTTCGCCTTGTAATTTCATATGACTAAAACATGAATTCAAGTAAAACAATTTAAATCAATTTACAAAATATATATATTACTAAATAAAAGCAGAAATAAAAATCCTACTATGAATTAAATGATTGGCAAAAGCGCAAGCTTGAATGTTTTCATAGAGAGTTACTTGTACGAAAATGAAATTTATGTCATTAAAACCGTCTCTTTTTGTATCTTAAAACAATACAAAAAATCTTTTTATATATTTGTTTTGGAAGCTATGAATATCAATTTCCATAGGCCAGGTCATAATGATTACGGTTAGATATAAAATTAATATGCAAAATTGAAAAAAAAATCGTGTATTAATTTGAAAATATTGGGAGCGATTTCTCGCCAAATATACTCATGACAATTTTTTATTGCAACTTTAAAAATCGTTTGTTAGCATTTCTGGTATACACCCAGGATTGCAGACTCATAGAGTTTTGGAACAATTAGCAGGACTTTTACGTGCTTTGCAAGAAATTATAATTTAATCATGATTATTATGTGGCAATGGTTAAGCCTATTTTTGCACTTGATAGAACTTTTTGTTTCAAGCCTATTTCTTGATTCCTTTTATATCTTCTTTCCTCTGACTGAAGACCTTCTTTAGTGGCGAGATGAACTATCTCCAGAACTCTAATAATAATACTTTGCAGCTCCATTAATTAGTTGAGTGAAGTGTTCGGGTAAAATCCTAGATGGGCCCACCTCTTGGCGACTTATTTGAAATCTCGCCAAGTTGACTAGTAATTAAATATTTATTATTTTTCAATTAAAAAACGATACTTGAAGGCCAGAAATAATAATAAATATAATAAAAAATAAAGATAATAAATAAATAATAAAATAAAAATAAATTTTAAAAAAAATCCGTCTAGGTTGGGACATTGGCGACGTTATCGCCACTCGGGAATTGGCGAGAATTCAAAAAGACGCCAAGAGGTGGTCTGTGCTAGGATCCACCCAGTGTTTGATTCAGTACAGCTGAAAAATGCTTAATCAATGAAGCAGTCTGAAATTTGTATTTTGTTTTGTTTTTATTTGATTGCCATTCGACAATTAGAAACAAGCTCGATGACTGTGCCACGTACTTTAGCGTTTTATATATAGATTTTTAAAGATTTACTCATATGAAAAAAAAAAAATTAATACCTACCAAATTTAATTACATAATTTAATATTTTATTATTCTTATAACAGCACAAAATATTCTACAGCACTGTTATAACTTCGTGACATTGTACAGTATTCAGAGTATCAAACATGCCTTGGAATTATTGTACAATATTACTACGAAACAATCAAGGGCCGATTACACCGATGTGAAACATTTGAAAGTACCCGGGTTCAAATACTGAATACGTTAACATTGGGAATTTTTGTATATTTATTGAATTTAATCAAAACTTCTCGAATGCTTTACTTCAATAGAACAGAGTTCTGAATCATTCATTATGTTGTTTCAGGCCATGTACATTCATTCTAGGGCCCCAATGGTCTGGTTGTAAAGTCTGGTCTTTGGAACCGGTGAGTTTCAGATTTGAGACCCTGCGAATTCCACCGCAGTAGAGGATCTGGTGCACGTTAAATCCGTCAGGGCCACAACATCCTCTCGTTGGTATGATGTGGAAATTTGGAGAGGGAGGGTGCCAGTTCAGGTGTCGTCCTCGTCACCTAACTATGGTTCAAAATTAAGAGGTCCGTCTCAAAAAAGCTCTAATGTTGCTTTAAAACGGTACATTAATATAACTAAAATTAAAACAGTGATTATAGTTTCACAATAAAATATAACTGATAATCGTCTAACAAACTGTGTTAATAAATTATATTGCATTTTCAATTCTACCAGCCAGCCACATTTGATTGATTATTTTATGTGCTTATAGGAATGGTAAAGCATGAAATATCTTATCATTAGAATCTTTATAACAGTTTTCATCTTGTATTTAATGTTAAAAGCTAATCTTATAAGAAAAATTGCTTTTAACTTCAAGAACTATAAAGCTTTTTTCCAAAGGGCTATCAAAACCTTCTGAAAACTATTACATTAACGAATCATTAATCAGATTTAATCATACTGGTCTGTTTACAGTTTTAACTTAGATTAATAACTTATCTTATATCCTCCCAAGGTATCACAGTTCATTATGAGAGGTCTATAATCATTTATCTTCCAAAGTAAAGCTTACAGTGTCAAGATTTACGATGGGTTACATGTCTCCGCCATCCTGCTAGAGTCCATTATTAAAAGTGGTAGTAAATGTAGTTAAAATTTTCATAAAGAATGAGATGTAAGAACAGTAATTATCTTATAACGCTCAGATAAAATGAATTAGAATTTATTTTTGTAATAAAATTTTTAGCTTTTATGCATTTAATAAAGTTACTGAAATTGTGAAGTTTCGTTAAAAAATTTTGAGTGTCCTGAATTGAGATAATTTTCACTTCTATTATTTTTTTAGCCTGTTAAAAATTTTATAACTAATTGATCATTTTTAGATGAGTAGATTAATTGGATATTAATATTTTTCTTAAAAAAATAACTTATTATTTAGAGTTTTGTGTTTTTGAATTCAGGATCAGGGGTTTTCCTGATTCCTCAATAGATTTAAGTAGTCTTTGTCATCGTAAATGATCTGAAATGTCTACTTTTACAGGACGATGAACTCAGGCATCTTTTCTATAGTGTTGTTAGAAATCTATAATATTATTTTCCTTGAACAGTTAGTCTCTCAGGAAAAAAAAGAGATTTACAAATATTTTTTTAGATGTCAGATCAATGACTCAGAACCAGGAAACAAAAATTGGAGATTCAAGAAAATACGAGAATTATAGCGACATCTCTATTTAGGATTCGAGATCCACAAATCTTATTAGAAAATTTTATATAATAACTTAAAAAATTTATTTAATGTTTCTATAATTTTAAACTCGAAAATTTTATACAATTTTATATGCCTTCCGTAATAGTGTGTAAAATTTTCTAATAAGATATATGGATCTCGATTCCTAAATAGAGATATCGCTATAATTCTCGTATTTCCTTATATAGGTGTTTATCTCTTTGGATTGTTGACCACGGAGAAAGCTCTCTGAATGCCTTCTGAGCGCTTTTTGGTTGTTGCTGCTATTTAATAACGATTTTCTGTTTGAGTTTTGTTGAATTTTATAAATGCTGTCTTAGTATAGATTCGACTTGGTTTTGCTACCTACATATTATGTTTTCTTGTGGACAATTTATATAAATATATGCTCAAAAACACTTTAGGCCAGATGGATGAAATTTGGTATACTGTCTTTATATCAAATGTGCAGATTTCTATCAAATTTTGAGCAAAATTCGCTCTGAGGTAGTCTGTCTGTCCGGTTGTTCGAATATAATTTAACCTGATAACTAAAAACCGAAGGGAGCTAGATGAATGAAATTCGATACACAGAATTAACATCTATAATTTAGACACCTTTAAAATTTTGTCATATCCAAAAAGGGATTGACTGTCTGTCTGTCTATACTTCCAGAAATATGTAAACGTGATAACTCAAAAGTGTTGACTTAAATACATCACATTTGAGATGGGATTTTGCGACTACATTTGTTGTTCTGTGTTAAATTTTTGTTTCAATCGGTTAAGTGAAACGCATCTAAAACATAAATTCGATATTCGAATACTATTAACTAGGGATTGCAATACCGGACCAAAATTTCAATACCGGTATTCGGTATTTTTTAAATCTTGATACCGGTTTTAATACCGGTATTAGAAATTTTAGAAAAAGAAAGAAAACGCAGGTGTTCTTTGTTTTATTTGCCAGTTTTGTTAGAGAGTGTAAATATCACAAAAAATAATTTGTAACTTATAAATTATAACAGTATATAATCACAAAAAAGTAAAGGAACATCTTATTTAAATCACAAAAAAAGTGTAAATATCACTATTCAGTCTATGGTACTATTACAAATTTTTGAAATGTGATCTTAAAAAACATAATGCATCAATTATACTGTCATTAAGCCTGAAAAGTAATTTTGTGTAAAAATTACCAGCTGTCGAAAACGCTCTTTAGGCATCTACGCTAGTTGGTAGTACTGTTAGCAATGCGCGATATACTTTTTCCAAGTATTTACCTCTAAATCTCTCATCTTCAAATAAATCGATTTCTCGTTGTATAGTTTTGGATATAGTTGATTTCTGTATTGTATTTTGGTTCGTTGAAATTTTTTTATTTATCGCTAATTCTAATTTTTGTTCAAGAGACAATTCCTTTTCAGTATCGACAGTAATGTCATCATAATCTTAGATAACTGAACCGAATTCTTTTGAATGTAGATAGGTTTGTGGGTAAAAAATTTTAAGAAAATTTACTGTAAATTTAATCAGATTTGAATTGGTTATTTTCTTTTATTATTTTTCATTTTCATTTTTAAAATCATTATAATTATGTAAATACCGTAAGACATTTTCTATTTCGGTATGCCTTTCTTTTGTGCGACTTTTCAATGTAATATATAATTCTTCAGATAGTGATGTGTACTGTTCTTTCAGTGACTGCAACCTGAAATTTATTGTTGCATTAGCTGTTAATAAATTAGAATCTCTCCGACATAATGCATCAATAGTCAGTTTTATTGGAAGTAGAACTGATATAGTTCTGGATATTAAGTCGAATTCACTATCTGAAAAATTAACTTACAGGTTTAAGTCGATTATTGCTTCTTGGATTGGATTTCTCAGTTTCAAAAATCGTTCCATCATTAGGAGTAAACTGTTCCAACGTGTTTTAGAATCTAATATCAACATATATTCTGTTTTATTTTCAGTTAGTATATATTTTAGTAATATATCCTTTTTTATAGGGGAACGTTTAAATATCCTAACAATTTTTTGAACTTTATAAATTATAGGAAGCAATTCTTGATAGGTTAATATTTCATCCTCATTAGCAATATCTTCTTCAACAATTACATTGTCATTATTTTCATTGTCAATATCACTCTCACTCTCTTCAAAGTTGGAATCCGAAGTTTCTATATCCACAGTATTTGGATTCTTCTGTTCTTTATTTTTTTGGTATAATACATCTATTACTCCTAATTGAATTCCATGTGCATAGCACAACTGCTGATTTGCATCAATCAACTTTCCAACTTTTTTCATAATTGTTGCTCCAACAATCGTTATGGATCCAATATTTTCTTTCAGGGATAATCCATGTTTTGCTCATTTAGATTTAAGCAATTAATTAAGCCATTAATTAGCTAATTAATTTCGCCCTTAGGGAGACATCAAAACGACAACGTATATTATTTTGCTATGTTCGCGATATCTGAACATAAAGTGGAGACAATTTAAAAAAATTTTAATAAATACCGAAAAACCGGTATTTAAACTTGTGAATACCGGTATTACAAAATTGTACAAATGGCTCAAAATACCGGTATTCGGTATCCCGGTATACCGGTATTGCAATCCCTACTATTAACCACATGTCATTGATTAATCCCCAAATGAGTCGCCAAGGATGGCATGATAGATTAGTAAAACTATGAACTTCACGTTAAAAGTTAATATTTCCTAACTATTGTACATTTCCACTCGTATTATTGCCATGCACGGCGTTCTCTGGGATAACACCTTTATTAAAGATTATGCGAGAAAGGAGATCACACTCCAACTGGTTTGTATTACGTTCCACGTGTATATACGTCTTCGCTTAATTTTTTACATTCCACGTGATAGACTTTAAAAAAGAAATTCCACAGTTAATCAGTTTATCAGTTATTATCTTATCCCTCTACAACTCGAAATCTAGAACATACAACCAAAAAATATAGGAAAACAATTTGTGCAATTCTTTAAAGTTTTTTTACTTATATTAACGTCCCATTTTAAAGAAATATTAGAACTATTTTGGGAAGGACCTCGGCATTTTGAGCCACGGTCAGATGACGAGGACGGCATCTGAACTGGCACCCTCCCTCTCCAAACTTCCACTCCACGCCAGCGTCAGGACGTTTGGCTCCGACGGATTTAAAGTACATCATACCTGCTTACACGACGGTTATTCGATGGAATTGGGCCTCGAGCCTGAAACCTTCTGGTTCCGCAACCGAGACCGTATCATCTGGCCACTGCGGCCCCACAATTCTTTGAATAAAAATACAATATTCATTTGGCATTGAGACAATTATTAAAATATAAACTTTTTCAGAAATGTAAGCTTTCGAAGGATGAAATCCTTTATGATATGAAGTTCAATAATGTTCACTATACTAAACAATACATGATACCAAGTAACTGATTTCATGTACAATATTCATTAACTGTCACTAAATTCATATATATTTAATTATAGTGCGGCCTAGCAGCATATTCAAATAACTATGTGATAGTCATCATTACAGTACAAGAAGGGCCAAATTGAAAGTCTCGGTGAATGATTTAGAAAGACTACAGATTTTATTTACTACTGAAAGAAACTCCCTTTTCTTATTTCTTCTTGGAGAATAATAGATCACCTTAACACAGCTTTGAGCGTAAATTTTATTTTTCTTTAACTAATCCTAGCTGTACTGATCTTCGTGTATCTGCCTTTTTGTTTAATTCTATTCTATTTTTTATTTGTAAAAGACTTTGTAACCAATTCACTGTTAGTTGTTCTTACTTAAGCCCCTGTTACTGTGGATATAAATGACTTATAAACAAAGAGAGCATTGTCCAAATTACTTGGAAAATAGTCGTTGCGAAGTTTCGCGGTTTTGAACAATTAGATCAAGGATTCTGATATTTTTATACACTAAATGACGATGATACTGAGTGTAGGATTTCCATTCTAAACTGTTATTGCTAAAGATGGTTGCTTTAGATTATATCTATACTTATAATAAAGCTCAGTGTGTGTGTGTGTGTGTGTGTGTGTGTGTGTGTGTGTGTGTGTGTGTGTGTGTGTGTGTGTGTGTGTGTGTGTGTGTGTGTGTGTGTTGGCGCTCTACAGGCCAGGTCATTTGACATACAGCTATCAAATTTGGTGCATGTATACCTTAGAGTTCGGGAATGTGCACCTGGGGTCCCTTTTTTTGAAATTTTAATTAGAATTTTAATTATTAATTAAAAACTAACTTTCCCACCAAAAAAAGTCTTCCATTTCGCCAAATGAGTAAGGCTTCAGTTTTTTTTTTCTCCCAACAGTAATGAGGCTAGGGTTAACGCTTTTCGGCGGATTATTTCAAACGATTCTGTTTATTTTCTTAATGTTTTATGCATTTAAAATGAAACATTGTTAATTAATCCATGTTTCAGATTCATTCTGAAGTACTTTTGAATTAAAATAACACAGAATAAAGGAAATTAAAAATGTATAATCTGCATAGCATTACCCCAACTGGCGTAGAAAAATTCACGCATTTGCGTTACCTAACTGGCGAAGAAAATTCACGCATGCGCATTGTTCTGATTGTTGTCATGACAACCACTATCAACGGATGATTTAAATTATTTTTAGGTTAGTTGCATGCTTTTGTAAGTAAATTGTATTTATGTTATATATTTTTTGTATATGCTTATAGTTTTAAGTACATCGTTTATTAAGTAGTTTTTTTTTAACCTGTTTTCAATGATTTAATTTTTTTTTAGGTTAGTTGCATGCTTTTGTAATTAAATTGTATTTATGTTAGTTATATATTTTTTTTTGTATATGCTTATAGTTTTAAGTACATCGTTTTTTAAGTAGTTTTTTTTTAAACCTGTTTTAGACCGATTATTTTAAACGATTCATTTTATTTTCTTAGTGTTTGATGCATTTAAAATGAAACATTGTTAATGAATCGATCTGTTCATCATGAATCTGAGAAAATTTTGTTGACAAATTCTTGAGATATTACATAAATTAAGAAAGATATTCTTTAGTGCCCATAAAGTTTAAACGCTCAGTGACTCTATTATCAGTAATCATATTATTAAAAAAAATGCTTTGTTTCAGTAAAAAATATTATTATCTTAATTGCAGATTAATCATTTACACTTTAATTTAAAGCATAAATTCTACGAGGGATAACAGAAAATGAGAGAGATACATATCACGTTATGACTGAAGGCCTTTATAATATTATGAGTGAATTATATGACTATCAAAATTTGAAGTTTTAAAATATTTTGCTGAAGAATCTATTAAAGTTGGAATTGCATAAAATATTTAATTATTAAAATTGTAACGAACATTAAGATTGGCGAACCGGCTGGTCGCCAAAGGCGGCTAGTAGCTTATAAATTAATAAGTAAAATCTAAATAAGATAGAAATTTTTGTATGAAATTTTAAAAGTATGTGTTCTTCTAAAAATTTAAAGATCTATTTGCATCGATTCTGAATGAATTGGTGCAACATGGTATAATTGAATGAATTGGTGCTTGGTATACAATGAATTCTAATTGTATACCAAGTCAGTGAGTCCACACCCCTTCCTTAGCAATCATCTGGTGACAAATTTAGGAGCCGTGGAGACAAGAGACATTAAGTACAAAATAGTCATTTCAAATCTTGTATAATCAATTTTCAGTTTAATAACATGAAATCAGTTACTTGGTATGTGTTATACAGAAGCCTTTTTTATGCATGCACACTTATTCTGTATGTCGGAGTGAGTATCTTATTTGTTAAATTTCATCGATATTTAATGTGAAGTTATTTCAATGTTAAATTTTATCGATATTTAATGTGAAGTTATTGTTCAGTATATTGATCATTATTGAACTTCATATCATTATGGATCTATCTAATCACTAGAAACGGCTAGCAACAAATACAACAGGAAGCTTGACACAGCTAAGATCGTACTTTTATTTTAATCTAATTTTATTAAACCCAGCTCTCTGGAATAAGCTCGGGAACCGCATTAAAATTGCCTTCCACTTGAATATTCCATTATCATAATAATGAGTAATTGTTAAATTTCATCGATATTTAATGTGAAGTTATTTCAATGTTAAATTTCATCGATATTTAATGTGAAGTTATTTCAATGTTAAATTTTATCGATATTTAATGTGAAGTTATTTCAATGTTAATTTCATTTTTTAGAAGGAGGTACCATTATATAAATGGAATAAAATCCAATTTGTTCAAAATATCATTTCTGTTGTAATCATTCAATGATAAATGTTTTTATAAGAATGTTTTTTTTTCTAAGGAGATCCAACAGCGATATTTAAAATAATATTAAATATAGTTTCTTTTTTCAAAAATCATTTTTGATACACTTTATTATTTTTATATGTTGAAACCCGCTTGTGAAATTGCGCTTTCAAAGTAGTATTATCCATTTAACATTTTTTTAAAGCAAAACGAATCACATTAATGAAAGTATTGATGAAATTTATTTAATAAATATGGAAGTTAGTCCCCTAAAATTAAAAATTATCCGCATAAATACTATTAATGTAATTTGAATCGTTTGATTCTTAGCGCAATCTCTGGCGTGGTTGTAAGGTCTCTGCTTCGGAACTGGAGGGATTCAGGTTCGAGACCCAATTCCACCAGAGAACCACCTTGTAAGCGTGTCTGGTGCACTTTAAATCCGTCGGGGCCAAACGTCCTCCCACTGGTGTGGTGTGGAAGTTTGGAGAGGTAGGGTTCCAGCTCAAGTGCCCTTCTCGTCATCTGTCCGTGGTTCAAAATGACGAGGTCCATCCCAAAACAGCCCTCGTGTTGCTTTTAAACGGAATGTTTATATAATTAAACTAAACTAAATCTTAAGGTTATCTCATTTGTTAATATCTTTACAGTTCGGATGAATTGAAGGAGATAGATTAAGACGGCACAAATAGAAGTTTATTTACGATGAACGAAGCAAAAACAATCTGATATTTAATAGATTATTACAGTTCAAATTTGCTCATTCACAGGGCACGAAAAACTTCGATTCAATAGGGAGCAAATTAACTTAAATTGTCGGCCAAGCTCGGCACCGATCAAAACATCGACGTTCGCGTGCCACACTTACTCAATAAAAACGCAACAGTAGCTGCCTGATCAGCTATTTTATCAAGGCTTATGTAGACCTTCGAAATACTCGTGATTTTTCTGTTAAAGAGGTAGATTCTGTGATGATACCTCAAAATGTGTCGCCAAATTTGTTGCCAAGTTATCAAGATGATGACAAAATCACGTTCAGAAGTCAAAATATGTTTACAGAATTTGTTGCAATTTTAATAAATCTTTTTAGATGAAAGAATGACTAAGGGTGGGCTGCAGGACAACAGGAGAGGACATTTAAAATTTATAAAAATGAAGGATGCATGAGTAAATAAAAATTCAGAATCACTTATCTAAATAAAATGTTTTGACTATTTTGTGTGTTCATGGCTTAATATTTGAAAATAACTTTTAGATATTTAATGACTTATCACGACATTTTATCATCCCATTTTAAAACTTAATTTTCCTAACTAAGTAAACAAAATGTTTCAGGATATGAAAATATGCATATCCTTATAAATTTTACTCTATAATAGCTTAAAAATAACATATTATGATGTTTCTTTTAGTATTATTTACTGTTCTTAAAGAATTTAGAAAAGAAAATCAACTGATATGGGTTTAGTATTATCAGGTAATAAATATTTGAATTCTGTTTCTTGCAGTAGGATTAAGAATATTTTGTCCTAGGGAAATTTTTTAAATTCCCTAAAATTATGTTGTAATCTATTTGTTTTTGGTATCTCATTCCTTAAAAATAGCAGTTCCGCTGAGTGTTTATTTCTTTTTTGTAAAGGTTTTTTTCTTTTTAATTTTCGAAATTCACATTTTCTTTTATAACCAGGATCATAAACAGTAGCTATTTAAATACGCTCTCTATTAATTGAAAAAAAAGAAAGAAATTGAAACTTTGAATAGTACTAATTGCAGAAACTTTACACTCGTTGCAGAAATTAGTACTTCTTAGGGAAGAAATTTCATTGTAGAAATTAAAACTATCTCTAGCTGTTTACGCTGAGCTTTTTTCTATTTAAGGATTTTCTCTGTGTTTATGTTGGGAGTTTGTGTACACTTTAGCTATGCTTCTGTCTCCGTTTCTTCTGAACATTCATAGAATAAAAGGTCATGTTTCTTTATCCAATGAATCGACTTCTTATACCATTTATCCACCATGTATTCTGTAACAATACTTTTCACACATAAAATATATTTAAACTTATAGTTAAGATGCATATATTAATTTTGCCATAGAATATAAAGCTTTTAATGAAAGGAAAAACAAAAATGCGAAATTATTTAATGGAAACAAGCATTTATAAACACTTCTTCATAAATATTTTTCCCAATAAATATATTTTTATTCATACATAGTATAAAGTATTGAAATCGCCAAAAATATTCGAAATTGGGATTTTGAAGAATCTTTATGTTTCAGAACTCTCAGAGTTCGAAAGTTTTTTGGAAAATGTTTTTCTAATCTTTGACAAAGAACTTAAAAACAGTTTGAGCTAGAGTAAATCCATTTAGAAGAAATTTATCTATCCAGCTATTCGAATAGAATTTAAAGTAATTACAAAACAAAGAGAGCTAGATCGATAAAAATCTAAACGTATATTTAACATCTGTAGTGTAGACATCTGTGAAGTCCAACTGCAGGTTGACCATCTGTCAGTCTATACTTTCAGAAATATGTAAACGCGATAATTTCGAAACGCAATGACTGAAATATATCAAATTTGGTATCGAAATTTGTCAAGTCAAATTTTCGTTTCAGTTATTCGGGAAAAAAACACCTAAAAACGAATTCAGTTTTCGGATACTATTAACCGCATGCCAGAGATTAATCGACAAAAAATAGCCAAGGATGATACGATATATTCAGTAAAAATGCTAAGTACACGCCAAAAGTGAATATTTCGTAACTATTGTATGCCAATACCAAGCAAGCCGTTCACTACATTAATCAAGATTCACAATATTTTGAGGAGAGGAGAGGAGAGAATGATAATGATGATGTCGTGCCCGCGTTACCACGGAAAGGGGGTGTAGTAGCTTCTGAGGGTAAAGACCCCTGAGCACCCGAGGGCGAAAGTCTGACTTCTAGCTCATATGAAGATGAAACTCACACATTCGCTTGCACAACCCCTTTTTACAGGGGGGCACATTCATACACCTCACAGATAGAACACAGATGAAGAACAACTATGCCCGAACCGGGATTCGAACCCGGGACCCCCGGACGCCCAGATGCGCTGCCCCTATGCCAAGACGCCGGCAGGAGAGTAGAGAATAATTTCCTCATTAGAGAAAGAGCGAGAAAGTTTTAGGGAGACCAATTCTGTTCGATTTTTTTTTTTCTTAATGTTCTTCAAGAACGTATAAAACTTATTAAAAAAAAGTAATATTCATAAATTAAAACGCGTTATTTTTATGTATTGCATTCTTTTTTATATAATGCATTAATGCATTCTAGCTTTATTTTGGGGGCATTCTATTTCATTGAAAACTTGAATGTAATACATAATAAACTTTAAATTTAACTAATATATCTTAATTTTAAACACATCTAATATACACACATTAAATAACATTATGTGTGTTAATAATAATTTTATGTTAAACATAACTTTTAAAAATTGTCATTCAGAAGCCATTATACTGATGCAAAGAAAGGCATCAAAGAAGTTGTGCCATCCTTTTCCAATGGGCATGATTTCTCATTTATAGCTCTGAGTGAAGATCTCTCTGCACGTTATGCAGAGCAAACATTCATCACTGAAGTGATACTCGATTACGAATTGCCTGGAAAGAAAACTGATCAATGTTTCAGCGAGGGAATCGCGTGTCCGGTTTCTAACGACAGAAGTGCACGCGAGCGTCTATTTTTGTTGGCTGTTCTCTCATCATCCTGCTCGCCAACCGATCGATTCGTTTTTCCATTTAATTCAAATTATTCTGTCTAGTAGGGACTCTTAATTGAAAGCAAGTTCAAGAAACGGTTTTTGAGCGCGCCAACTGAATTATTTATTTTCAAGTTAAGTTGTATATCCGTACCAGTTATAGCAGGTGCACCTGTCCCGGTTTTCAGGCAGAAAAATAGGCCAGTTTCAAGGTTTTATTTTTATTTTATTTCATTTTATTTTTCCTTTCCTTTGTTCTGTCAGTTCAACTTCAAATATATTATATCCAAAACAGCTGAAGATATCTTTTCGGACACATAAATATAGCTTGTGGTAGAATGAAGATCATTATTATTCGGCCAATGGAAGCAAGAGGAACCATGTTTTCGGTAACATTTCTTTAATGATCTCATTTCACACAAAACAAACACAAACATGAAATACAAGACATGACATTAATACACGCACCTCAACAGAGAAGCATATCATCTCATTCTTTACAATCGCAATGCACTATGTGATGCGTATTTGATCAGGCATCGCCATCTATTATCCAAAAGAGAAGAAAGAGTAATGCAACTGCTACAAGCTCATAAAAAATTTTGGGACTTGACATTAATGAATATCGTTTTATAGATCTGGGAAGTATAAATATCGCATATTATCAAATTAGGAAATCCAATTTTCATATGGAATAATGCATAATTATAGTGAAGTATGCTATCTATTATATCCTTCAAAGGATAGACTCAAAAGGTTTAAGAATAGAATATAGATTCTTTGCTCAAAATGCAACATTGTTAAATTAAACCATATAAAAACAAGCTGTAGTGGGCTTTCAAACTTTCTCGCACACTTGTTATGCCAAAAAATGCCTTACATGATATTCGCGTACAATAATTATGAAATATTCATTTTTGGCGTGAATTTGGCATTTAAATGAATTTATTGTGTCACCTTTGGCGAGTTTTTTGGCGATTAATCCTTGGAATGTGGTTAATAATATTCTAAAATCGAATTTGTTCTTTAGATATGTTTTTCTCAATCGATTGGGACAAAGATTTGACACGAAACTGCACTCGTAGTCACAAAATCCCATACCAAATTTGATATATTTAAATTCAAAAGTATATTCTCAAGTGTATTTTTTTTTTTTTTTTTTTTTTGTAAAGTTATTCCTCCTATCACTTAGAGCATTACGTTCAATTTTAATTAAGTTACTATGAAAGTCACTTTGTTCGAGTTTCATCTTAAAAGTTCATTTCCTATGATTTAAACGACGCACTATAGAATGTCTGTAAAGTTATAAGTAATCTACCATATTTATTGAAATATTATCTGCTGCAATGCATCTCATAACAGAGCTCATAAGTTCAGGAGGAGTTGAAACTCTCGGGAGAGATGATGGAAATTTTCATTTTTTCCTAACTCTCTGTCCTTGCCCCCCCCCCCGGAAGGCACCTCAAATATAGGAATGAGGAGCTCCCGAAATGCTGATTAGTTCTCGTCAGTAGATGGGTATAAAAATGGTGTGAGATGACTATGACTTGCAGATGACTACGAATCCTCCTATGTGAGAGGCTATACCGTGGCCGGTGATCATCCTTAGTTTCTGCCAATGCTGTGCGGCCTCTGGTCATTCAGATTTATCCGCATGCCTCAAGACGGGTCGGAGTAGTCAGCTATGATTATCCTAATTTCATGACTATTGATGCAGAAAACCATTCCGAATTATACATCCGACATCATTTTTAGATAACTACATAATTTTGGAAGATATAAGATTAAATCACTTTTAAACTAATAATATTGACTGACTGTTTTTAAACCTAAGCATGCGAAAACATGTTAGAAAGCTCTCATCAGTTGCATTATCTTTCATCCTTCAATCTCACTACGTTTTGAAATTAAGAGAAAAAAAAACAAATTTTCTTTTCCTTATATCTTGCCTTCTAACTTGAGGTAGGGGATTTTTTTAAATAGAAAATTGCATAGCAATGAATCGAAATCAAAGCAAAAAGTATTGTTCTGGAAATCACCTAGAATGCAAGATATTCAACAAGCACGATTGCAGATAATGACGCGTTATCTTACTAATTTCATGAAACGTGAAAAGCAAATCACAGTCAAAGCTTAATCAAAGACAACACATGCAGAAGTCAGTAGCATACATAAACAACGAATCGTTATTAATCAACGGTAATAGCACAATAGCGATTAGAGTGAAGCTAGAGAGTTCGCCCTGCGATCAACAGTCCAAAGAGAATTCAATCCTCACTAACTCGTTTTGGCTTCACTCGTTTATATAGATTTACTGACAGAACACCAAATTTTCTAAATGAATCTCCAGATTTCAAGTTCTAATAGGGATATCACCGAAATTGCTGCATTTTCTAGAATCTTCGTTTTTGATGTAAATAAGCAAGAAAATCAGAATAAAATATAATCATAAGACTCATTATTAGTTTGTGATAATTATTTGTATCAAATCGCACTGTATATAAATAGATTTAATATAATGAAATTAAATTTTAAATTCTCAGATGTGCAAGTATTTTCTAAAATATACAGGAAAAGAATTAATAATGTCATGTATGTTGTTGTAAACGTTTAAAAATTTACATAATTAAATGTCACTTTGAAAATAGGTTTTATTTAATTTTCACTTTCCAATTTGATACATTTCTTTGGTAATTAGGATCGTATTTAAAAACTAAAACGTTTAGAGTGCAGTGGGTAAATTTATCTTGCAGTATGTTTCACGAATATGTAAAGATTTCAGCAAAATTTAGCACAATTTGGAAACTTAATTATCTCACAGAATAGTTTGAGAAAATTTAGGGATCCATTTATAATTCTGAATAATCGTCTCGGGTAAGTTGTCGCGGCAGTGTAAATTGATATTACATTTTGACACTTCATACTTTAATTAGGAGGCCATAAACTGCAATTCGAAGATAAATTATTCAAGTCTTTGTACTTAATTATAATAGTTTGAACGCATGTACTATATGAATGCTGTCAATTTATTTTAAACAGACAAACACTACAATTCGGAGTAATAAGATTAATGATTTTCTTATATATTTATTCATTCTATTTTGCTATTTTTGTTTTCATGTGATGCTAGCAACAATTGAAAGTTTTCTTCAGAAAGGATTTTATTTTATAGATAAAAATAGAGAGAATTCCACGGAGTTTTCTTTTTTTACTACAGTTCGGTGATATAAGACCACTGAATCTATTATGTTAACTCATTCTCTTCTGCTGCTTTGTTTTCATGTGATGCCAGCAATAATTGAAAGTTTTCTACAGAAATTATTTTAAATTGTATATAAAAATAGATAGAATTCGGTGGAATTTTTTTTCTTTTTGTATACTAATAAAGGCGTATTTTTAAACTTTTTTTTTATTGTTTTCTATTTTTTATATTCTTCTGTACGAAGTAGATACTAAAAGAAAATACTGTACTGACGCATTTCCATGTGTAAGTCCTCTCCGAGTTTAAAAAATGCAATTTTAAGATTATGTCTGTCTGTTTATATGTGAAAATGACCATTCAAAAACTCTTTGAGCTAGACTGGTTAAATATGGTATGTGATCTTCAAAACAATTTTATAGATTTCTATCAAACATTGAACGAAATTCATACTTGGTTTACTTCTTCGAATATAAATGAACTCGATGACAACAAAATGCTAAGACCTAAGTAGATAAAATATGGTATACATTGGTTAAGTATCCAATGGGTAGATTACAGTTTGAAAATAAATTTTATTAAAAGCTTGAACGAATGCCGGTCTGTACATTCCGGAGCATGTAAGCATCATTCAGAAACGCAGTGACTTACAGATGAAATTTGGTACGTGATTTTGTTTACTAAAATTATAATTCACTGTCAAGATCTAGTTTTTAAATCAAATCGCTTACGCAATAGAAAACATTTAGATAAAATATTTCTATCGATTTTCTTTTAAATATTTTTGCTCAAAGTTATTTAAAGTTAATAAGAGTTTTTACTGATTTTTAAATGAAAATAAGTTGACATTCTAAACATTTCTTGTCTTAATCGCAGTTAATCAGTCATAAACTTGTTCCCAATTTAGTGAAATTTGTTTATTTGTGAAAATATTAATTTGAACTGTTGCCACAATGCTGTTATGCAATAATTTTTATAATGTATGTAAAAATAAAAAATTTCAAATGCATTCTAAAGGACGAATAAAGAATCATCATAAGATTATTTCGAATCATTTGAATAAAATAGAGGAACCAATTCTATAAAAATTATTAGTACCCGGTTTCTAAAAAATTATTTATTTGATTTTTTTTTTATTTAAATTTGAAAACTCGATACTAAAATGCTGACATATACTCGCCTGTTGCAAACTAAGACTTATTTTAGGTAACAAATCCATCAACATATTCCAATAAAATTGCCGCTATATATCTTTCTAGAAAAAAGTGCAATTCGATCTGCCAAAATGATGAATGTTTGGTTTACAAAACATGCTGAGAGAGATAGCTTCACTCGGAGATATAAATGAGATATCATGTTCAACTGATAATGAAAAAAGGGAAGTTTTGAAGTCTCTTTTTATACCTAAATGGTTCTCAAACGATTTCAATTCTCGGTGGTCTTTATGAACCAAAATTTTCATCATTTATCAATTTTTCTTCCCAATTCATAATTGGATGTCATCATTGAAGTGGCATTATGAATTGAATTCGTTTTCGATTATCGGCAACCTTGGTGAATCCAGATTTTTTTTTTACATTGCGCCCAATATAGAATTCCTGGTACTTCTAAAATAACTAATAGTTTTTGTATATATAAAATAAATATGACATTTAAAATTATTTTAGCCTTCTTTGGCTACCACCTGGTTAGCTGGGAATATTAGGTGGGCTCAATTTCAGTTTATTTTATCATGTATAACTTGATGTTTAGAATTCCATAGATAAAGAATTGAAGACCGAGATTGTGACAGATATTAAAAACATGTTATTTTAATAGCTTTAATCTTATTCTGTTCATAATTCACGTGAAACTTCCGAAAGTAGAGGAGTTCTATAATATTGAAATGCCAAAACTTTAGTGCCTCAGTAATCTGTTTCAAATTCCACGTTGCTTTTCGCAATATGTAAATTCAGTTTCTTCATTTAAGTTATTAAATTCAGTTTCTTCATTTATTCCTCGGGTTTTCAACATTGGCATCCACATTTTTAAAACTTGAAATATGTTTAATTTATCATTTATCTAAGCTATTCAACCAAATCTATCAATTTTATTCGATGTCGTAAAGAAAAATATAAAAAAATATTTTCACTTAGAAGCGCGAGGGAGTGAAAATACTCTTTTACCGTGGCATGACCCTTCTAGAAAAATCATGGCGATTCCCAATTAGTGGGAACTTTCACGGAAACGGGGGAGGGGGCAAATATAAGAGAAAGAAACTAAAGGTTTTTCTGAGCAAATATTAGAAAAAAAAATATACAACTGAGACGAACACAAATATATGGTTGATCGCATTGGGATTTTACAAAGGAAGAAAAAGTTTTCCTGGAAAGCTGGAAGGGAAAAGTAGATTCCTTTACATCTAAGCTACTGTCTGGCTACATAAATAGTTGATGCTAGAGACAGTCAAAATTAGGGCTTGACAATCACTTTTCAACCCCTGGCTTCTAAGATACTGCAGTTAATGAAAAGCTTTAAATTCAAAAGTTAATAAGACGCTAATTTTGCTGATTGGATTTATGTTTCTATCTACAATATTAAGAAAGTTATAGTGAAATAAAAGTTTCAACCCCCACCATTTCCATCTCCTTCCCGTTTGAGCTAGATGCGCCATTTACGAACTTGTCCGAGATTCTAACAACATATTCCAAGCCAGTCAAAATCCAAACAAAATTACTCTAGTAATTCTGTTCGCAAGAGAACATGGACAAAGCATTATACTCATTTATATATAATATATGCATAATAAACTTTTGAAAGAAGGCTGGTTTTGGGTTCTAGAAACCATGATCGGTGAAGAACTGAAAATGTTTTCCGGAAGTCTTGTCATGAGAACCATTGCAATAGGTAGTCTTCCTTTGCCTTCTATTTAGGAATTATTTAGGAATCTATTTAGGAATCTACCTAAAAATATCCTGGAGAAAGAGGCGGAATTCGGTTTCAGAATGAGCTTAGATCTAAAATTGATTAAAAAAATAGTAATTAAGAAATAGAGTTAGAAAAATAATAAATAAAAGACAGTGACAAAACAAAAGTTAACTTTAAAAAAAAACAGTTACAGAAAAAAATGGCATCATAAATGGGGAATAGTAGAAAAAAATACTTCGTAAATTTAAATCCAAAAAAAAATTCAAGGGAAAAAAATATGCAAATGCAAAATATCAGGAATAAGGTTGAAAAAAAGCCATAAATATGTAAATATATAAATAAAAAAAAATCTGTCGTAAAAGAAAGCGCCCCTGAAATATCACTGAGTTTCTAGTGAAATGATGAGGTAGTATTTTGTGATTCACTGTTAATGGTGGCAGTCGTACTCTCAGAGAGAATTGAAAAGGCTGAAAAACACATGACATTTCACTCAGCTTTTCAAGTATATATTAAAACGTCGAGTATGGATAAAATGACTGTTGAAAATGGAGAAAGTCTAACAGTACGAGAATCGTAAATGAAATATAAAAAAAAATATGCTAGGTGCTTTACTATTCAATATTATATAATTTATTGGCTAATATAATAATGGGCTTTGAGAGAGATTTTCTGACCGTAGAATTTAATAATACTAGCCGCCTTTGGCAATCAGTTTCTTTTCCGAGATTAATGACTTTTTATAGTGATAAACCATTAGGATGGGTTCGCATTACTTTTTTTTTAAATTTCACTTTATTTGATAAGGCAGAAAAAAACATTAATTTCGTTGAATTAATCTCTTACAATTTGTTGCGCTTGCAAATTTTAATGTATATATATAAAATAAAAGCTGAAGTAAAAATTCTAATTCAAAATGAACATGCGAAGAATACAATTTTTTTTTTTTGTCTTAATTTTAACATTGGCGGAAGCATGCCATTGAGTTTTGATGAGCTTGAATTTCATCGTAGCATTAAAAACAATATTACAGATTGTGTATCAAAATAAATATATAGCATTGATTTAAAAAGAGAAATATATATGAAAATAAAGTTGATATCATTAAGAATGTAATTATTTAAGTTTGTGAGTTAATAGATTAGGAAGCTATGAACATCCACTTCCGTAGTAGGATTTGACGGTTTGTCAAACCCGGTTTTAAAAAACCGGGTTTTTTTAAAGTAAATTTGTCACATTCGAAAACCGGTTTAAAGAATTCATATTATTACGTAAAAATTAATTTTAAACTTATTTGATTTGCTATTAATTCTATGCAATGGGCAGCAAACTTATTTTTCAACGTGGTGAGTTGCATTATTACATTACATTGAAACTACTCATCTGAGTAATGCTTTTTTAAAAGAACCCATGGAAAATTCAATTTATAAGTTTCTTGAAGACCCTGAAGAAAAATTTACAAATCCATAGATAGTGAAAGCGGAATTTTTATTATTTGAGGTAACGAATAAAAGAACAAAAAACGTTATTATTTGATGCCATGAAAACTATAAAACCAAGCTCAAAAGCTGGTGAACAAGTATTTTCCATTTTAGGTAATATTGTGTCCAAAATAAGAACAAAACTTAGCTACTGTTTAATGGATATTTTATGTTTTTTTTTAAATCTTATTTTCCTAGAAAAAATTAAAATTAGTAAATGTATATAATATGTATGCGTGCAATTTTTGTTTGAGTTTTCGTTATTTTGTGTAAGTAATATGTATATATAATTCTTAATTTTTTTTTCATATTTTGACTTTGATTTTGATATGAATATCGTTTTCTTATTTTATATAAATTAGTTAAAATATTTTTCTCTATTCTATTTTTTTGACAAAAATTTGAAAACCGGTTGTAACCGGTGTTTTAGAAATATTGAATTCGAAAACTGGTTTTTCAAAAAGTCGGTTTTTGTATAAACCCTATTCCGTGGGCCAATTATAGCGATTACTTATCTAGCCATGGTTAAGCCTATTTTCGTGCTCGATTCAACTTTCTGTTTGACACTTATTTCCATTATCTTGACTCCTTTTTCATCTATTTTGTTTTTCTAGTCTATTAATGTTTCATTTATTATTGGTTTCATCTAGTCTAGTAATGTTCTAATGATAATGCATATTTTTTGTGATATTTACATCTATTTTCAAAACATTTGAGAAAGTTCTTAAATCCTGAAATTTCTAATTTCAGTAATCAAAAAAAAAATTTTAAAAAATGAAGAATTAAATCTTCTAAATTTGAATAACAATTACTCTTCTATTATATTGGTGCAAAATAATTGGTATTCATAAACAGAAAGTTTGGAATGATTTATGCCTGTCACATAATTTTATTTCATTTCTATATTAGTCATCCCATTTAATTTGATATTAGGCCCCATTCTTTAAGTTTATTTCTAATACAAGTTGTATATAAATTTATTTAAAGTTGTTTATATGGTTCCAATCATGATTAGAATGAGAGAAAAAGAATTTTCATCGTACAAACATACTTCACTTTACGAGCGCCTTCCATCGAACATCGAATGTTTTAGACAGAAAATCTTTTAGATAAAAATGCTGGAATTCTATTCTTAAAGCAGTCGCCGTCAAGATTCTTGACTATTCCTTGTCCTTCATTTTTGTAGCCAAATGGTCACCATGTTTTTCTCCAAGGCTAAAGGTCATTAACTCGCCATTCATTCAAAACCTGTTGGGACTACTTATGAAACTTTCTTCCTTGCAAGGAAACAGTGTAGTGAAGCAGTATTACTAATTCATAACAATATCAGTAATAAAACATCATTGTCTCACAATTTATACTTTTTTTCGTAGAAGATTAAAGCAATTATTTTGAAATATTTTTATTTTATTACAAAAATATAATAATTCATTATTTAACTTTTGAGGACTTCGCGTAACTAACCGAATTCTTTTTTTTATACTTGATAAGAGACTTCAAATTTTAGATTAATTTAGAATACTGAACTTAGCATGTCGATAAAACATAATTAGAGATTTTAATTGAAAATTACTTGGTATAAAACTTCTTAAATTTTTCATTTCTGACTCTATGTGGAATGATATTTTCCACCTTCGTAATTTGCATCTTAAAGGATGAAAATCTAACACAAGGAGTGATTTTTTTTAAAAAATTAATTAGAATTTTAGTTGATTGGAAGTTAAGCCAGGTTTTGGCTTTTTTTCCGCCTCAACCTCTGAAAATAATACTGCAAAAGATAAATTTTACACCATTCGAAAAATTTTTTTAAAAAAAAATCTTTTTAATGATGCCAATTTAATAATTGTGAAAATTTTTCTTGAAAGTTTGAAATTCTTTGAAAAAAAATATCCTTTCAGCTAATTTGCGACAATTGATTGCATTACTACCTTGAAATGCAATTTAATTTTATTGTTTCTTAAAATATTTAAACACTTGAGTCTCTACCGTTGTAGAAAGCGAGAATGTATTCTGTTTAATACTTATACTGTTTAAAAGACGGATAAAAAAATTTTATTTCAATAAATTGAAAATTAGTTGGACCAGACATTTGCGTTTTTAATAGCTTTTTTATATCATGGGACTAATTATAAAAAGGTTCGTGTACACAAAAAACGGCACATATGAACAGCAATTAAAGTAATACGACTTTGATGTCTAACAGAATTCTATATGAAGTAATATCTAAACGCTTTAACTGAAATTAAATAAACCAATCTCCCCAGTTCATAATACCATCAGATTCTAGAAGCGTATGGCTTTTCCAAGTAAAATATATTAATATTCAATTTAAACATTTAAAAATATTTTCGTTGCACCAGATGATCCCTTTTACTTCTTTTCTCAGTGTCACATGAATACAAAATGAGGTTTTTGCAGTGAAACCTTGAATTTTTATAAAAATCCTTTCCTGGTTGAAGAGATGCGAAAATAAAGCAAACAGTTCTTAGCCTTTCTGTTTTTATTTAAAGTTTTCCTCGCTTACGGTTAAGCGTTGAAACAAAAGAATTTAAGTAAAGATCAAACAGCTATTCCTCCGCTGAAAGGGTTTTTCGCTTTGTTTTCTTTCAGTTTTAACTTTCGTCCGCTGAGAAATATAAATCAATAGCGTGGTTTTTCGTCGCCTTGGTAACTTGCCTGCGAAGAACTTTAAACAGATTACTTTTTCAACTTAAAAAAAAGTTCAGTTATTTAGTCATTATGCTTGATAGGTTCATTCAAACAAAGAAAAAAATGTACTTAACTATTACGTTTTTATAGAGAATTTTGCTGAAAATTTAAAAAAAGGCTAAAAATTTAATTTTTTAATAGAAATCTCAGGCAACTCTGTTCTCTGTTTTTGCAATTGAAAGAACTGAACTTCTTAATCTAAAGTTTCAACTGTAGCTGGATCAGTATATTAGATATGAGGCCTACCAAGTTTTAAATTTTAATAAATTATTTCGAACTCCTTGAATTATTTTTTTAGTTTTAAATTAAATCAAATTAAATTGTAGTAATTGATTATGACAGAGTTGTATATTAATATTTGTACATACGGCAATTAAATATTGCTAGTTACACTTTTATTTTGCCTTTATTTTGCTACACTTGCGTCGTGTTTGTAAAAAAAAATATATTGATTTGGCAGTCACTCATTTATTTGTTATGAAATATTGTACAAATCTATACTTTTAGAAGAAATGCAAAGCGTTTACCTTTACTAAACCCAATTATCTAATAAAAAATTAATTTTAATTCGTTGTTGCATCCATATAAGTGCGTTCAACTGTTAAAGAAACTGTTTTCAGTATTCCACAACATTTATAAAACTTCTTATAATCTACTACTAATAAAAAAAATGTCTATTTTTATGCGTTTTACCGCTCTATAGTGTAGATTATTTGAGCTAGTACTACCGAATATAATTCGAACAAACTATGGAGGCTGAAATGTACATCTCAGAATAATTTACTTTGGTATTTATTGAGATTATTTTAATTGAGTTTTCTTCGGTTTTTCCCTGATACTTTCGAAATTTTTATTCCGCGAAACTAATTTCCACTTCATTTCCAAATTCGAAATAATAATAATAATAGCTTTTCAAATATCTTTAAATTTTTGTCCAGAATTTTTGCCTTTTTTTATATTTTTATTGCACATTTTCAAATATAAATTTTATTAGTTGGAGTTGAAAATTGTATAATAAATATTTAAAAAATGCAACTGCTTTCATTGTTTTATTTCAATACATTTTTTTTTTTCATTATTGGTAACAAAGGACGAAATATTCTGCTCATTAATTACGAAATTTCCATGAAAAAATGGAAATGATATTGTATCAATAGAAATACAATATTAAAATTGAAGTGAATTATCCAGAGACTTAATATTTTAATAGTACTGCGATTCATGGTTTCCATTAAAAATGCTCATACACACAATAAACAGAACAGTTGTAATAAGGAATTAAATTAAAGGACTTTGATGAAAATCTAAATTTGACGTTTGAAAATACTTTTTAAGGGAATTATGAACTTCAAAATATGCATAAGAGAATTTAATTGAAATCAAACACAGCCGGTTAAGAAGTGAAATCAACTGGTCGCTAAAGTCGGAATTAAACATTCAAAAATATTCTCTTATCCTTGTATTAAAAAGTAGAAATTCTCTCAAAAAATATAATCGCCAAAACAAAGTCGCATTGAAAATAATACGAGCAGAGCATTGAGAACAATGAAAATCCTACGACAGAAAATTCAAATTCATTAACACAGAACTACCGATGTTAAATATAAACATAGTTTTACCACACCCGTCAAATTGACGGGGTTTTGATCATCATGGCTTTCATTTTAACTTTTGGTTTAGTTTATATAAACGAAAGAATATAATTTAACAAAAACAAAATTTTATATAATAATTCAATAATCTATACTTATATAAAGCTCAGTGTGTGTGTGTGTTGGCGCTCTACAGAAAAGACCATTTGACCTACAGCTACCAAATTTGGTACGTGTTTACCTTGGAGGTCGGGAATGTGCACCTGGGGTGCTTTTTTGAATTTTTTTATTAAAATTTTAATTATTAATTAAAAACTAACTTTCCCGACAAAAAAATCTTTATTTCCCCACCGCCAAATGAGTAAAGTTTCAGCATTTTTTTCCCATGCTAATGAGGCTTAGGCTTAACATTTTTCGGCCGATTATTTCAAACGATTCTATATATTTTCTGAATGTTTGATGCATTTAAAATTAAACGTTGTTAATTAATCGATCCTTCAGATTCATTCTGAAGTACTTTTGAATTAAAATAAAACAGAATAAAGGAAATTAAAAATTTCTAATCAGCATAGCGTTACCCCAACTGGCGTAGAAAAATTCACGCATTTACGTTACCGTAACTGGCGTTGAAAATTCAAGCATGCGCATTGTGTTCTGATTGCTTACATTTATTTTCAACGTAAGAGGGCTTGATTTAAATTATTTTTAGGCTAGTTGTATGCTTTTGTAATTAAATTTTATTTATGTTAATTTAAGTTCATCGTTTTTTAAGTAATTTTTTTAATCTGTTTTCGACCGATTATTTTAAACGATTCTGTTTATTTTCTTAGTGTTTGATGCATTTAAAATTAAACATTATTAATTAATAGACCTGCTCATGATGAATCTGAAAAAATTTTGTTGACATATTCTTGAGATATTACATAAATTAAGAAAGATATTCTTTAGTGCCCATAAGGTTTAAATGCTCAGTGACTCTGTTTTCAGTAATAATATTACAAAAAAAAATGCTTTGTTTCAGTAAAAAATATTATTATATTAATTGCATATTAATCATTTCCATTTTAATTTAAAGCATAAATTCTACGGGAGCTAACAGAAAATTAGAGAAATACAGATTACGTTATGACTGAAGGCCTTTATATGATGAGGTAATATTATGAGTGAAATGAAATTTGAAGTTTTAAAATATTTTAATGAAGAAGCTATTAAAGTAGGAATTACATAAAATATTTAATTATTAAAATTTTAACGAGCATGAAGATTGGCGAACCGGCTGGATTTTTTAAAAACATTTTTCCTTTAAATTAGAGCATGACATTGTGCATTAACATAGAACTACCTATGCTAAATATATACATAGTTTTACCACAGCCGTCAAATTGACGGGTTTTTGATCATCATGGCTTTCATCTTAACTTTTGGTTTAGTTTATATAAACAAAAGAATATAATTTAACAAAAACAACATTTAATATAAAAATTCAATAATTATTAATAAAAAATCCTAGAAAACAGTTTGTATTTGCATTTATAGGATATAACATTTGATACTGAATGACTTAACTTTGAGGTTATCATAGAGGAACACCTGCCACAAATATATTTGCTGCATGCATTACAGATATAAATTGCTCTGTTTTTGTTGCATAATCGAATTTGGCAAGACTTGCGCTCACAAAGACTTTTTTTTTTTAGTTTTCTGGAGTATATTCCAGTTCTTTCTGTTCTTGTTTTTGGGTGGAGACTTCTTTTCTGCTGCAAGTATATTCACTAGAGATTTCTTCGAACATTATATGAAATATAATTCGGATTTTTCCAGGAAATATCTGAAATGATGTATAAATGAATGCTTACAGAGTGTCCATCATTGCATAAATTATTCATAAAATTTTATAAATTTTGAAATAACTAAAACCATCGTTTTACCTGGACTTAGTATAAATAGGTACAGGTCATACTGATTATGGAAGTTAAAATAACTGAGTGAAAATTCAATAAGAATATGTAATTGTTCTTATATTTCATTAAAATTCCTCATAAAGCTTTAGAACAATACATAAATTACATCAAAAATTTTTAAGCATGCAGTTTGAAAACCGTTCAAACTGAAGATCTTAGTAATTCTAGTGTTAAAAATTCTAAATGTGATTCCCTTTTTATATTCTTATCAAAGCTTATGTTTCTACAATTTGAGTTCGACACCATGTCCATAATTTTGATTTAATAAAAATTATTGGCCCATTTTAGAATTAAAGATAAGATAAAGATTTTAAGATATTCAAGAATATCATAAAAAAAGAAATCATCCATTAGAACTGAAATATGATTCTATTATTGTGGGTCAATGTCCTATGCATCAAGGACTATTTTTACAGAAGCTATCAATAGAATTATTTCCTAAACGGGCTAAGTTTTTTAACAGTGACATATCGTGATCGCTATGATTGATGGATTACTTAATCGATGACGTTTTTGAATATTCTTTAATGTCAAACATGTACATTGACAAATGCCGCTGCCTATTTAAGAATGATAATTTATAACGAAATCATCAGTGCTTTCAAACTCTTCACTAATAAATTAATATAACTATCATTTGGAAAACTCATTGTGAATGATTAATGATTTTTTAACCCTTCTTTGCATGATTTTTTCAGTTTTTTGTGAAATAAATCAGGGTGATATAATTCATGCTCTAGATTAAAGGGAAAATAAATTTAAAAATCCTAGTATAAATAAATAAATAATATAAAATAATTAAAAAACAGTGTGATGGAAATATCCATCATCGTGCAGATTTACATGTTAAACTCAGTACAAAATCTTTGTCTCTCTCTTCTAAATTTCTCCACTCATTATCGCTTTTATTACCAAACAAATCTCAGATTAGTTATGAAAAAATATTCAAGAAGTCTTATGTTTCTTCCAACCATAACAAACAAAGGAAGGGCGAGTTCAAACCCGCTTTAAAAATTGTGACATTTGATTTTTTTTTTTTTTTTTTTTTTTGACAGCTACGTTTTTTATTACGCAATAATCGTGAAAAAACTTTCCAGCAACAATCAATTTACATGACACTTGTTTTGAGTAAAATTTTTTGTTCATTAAATGTTATGATGGAAATTTTAATCATCATGCAAAGAAAGGTCAATGGAGAATTTGATATGATCGTTTATTTGATCATTTGCAAAGAAGGAATTTGATAAACTATTTATTAACACTTTAAAATTCATTCTGTAAATTTCTTTTTGCATCCAACACAAAAATGGTCATAGATTTCTGCCTAGTTCTATCATTCATTTTTTTTTAGAATATAATCTTTTTTCAACCCATATTACATTACGGCATCTGTCAACTATTATTATCCATCAGGAACAGGAATTCTATTTGGGAAAAGGCGTATTTTAAGATTTATATATAAATTCTTTTGATGAACTAGTATGTACAAGCTTGTTGAGATTTGCCTAGTCTCACTCGATTTCTTGTTTCTAGATTTTATTATGATTTATATATATTGATATTCTTTTTTTTTATTATTATTAAAAAGTTTTTAGATACAGAATCTTGTTACTTTGAGTTGGGTTAATAGATGCCCGCATTTAATTCCTTCGTTAATGCCGTTTCAACTTGTCAGTTCTTGTACGGTAATTAGCATATCTTTGTTCTCACTGAATTTGATTAATTCAACTAATAGCATTCGTCTTAAAGTTGTGGTGAATTGCATATAAGCCAGTTAACAACCACGCTGCACGAGCAATTGCTTTTGCATAATGGTTATGTTACTGGACTGCGAACCACAAGGCCCCAGGTTCTATCCTTGCTCACCCCAATACCCCAAAAAGTATTATTTAACATAATTTTTATTCTTCAACTTATTATATATAAATTTTCTTTTATTTTACTTATGGATACTGATATACGAGTAATATTGACAATTTTACATTTTTACTGCAATTATCTGTTTTAACCATATATTTCGCGCCACCTAGATAAAAGCCGCGGTGGCCTGGTGATAAGATTTCGGCTTCAGAACCGGAGAGTTTCTGTTTCGAGACTTAATTCCACCGAAGAACCATCGTGTAAGCGGGTCTGGTGCCCTTTAAGTCTGTAGGGCTAATGGCCCTCCCGTTGGTATGGCGCGAAAGTTTGTATAAGGGGGGCGATCAGTTCACGTGTCGTTATTGTCATAGGATCGCGTTTCGAAATCATAAGACCCGTCCCAAAATAGCCCTAGTGTTGCTTTTAAACTAGGGGTTATTATAATTGAACTGAACTGCTCAACTTAAACAAAACAAGCTCTTTTTTTCCATTGACTCGTGTCAAACTTTGCGCTCTTATGCTAAGTGGATCGGCACTGAAAATTTTTAAAAAATAACTATTTTTAATCAATAAATTTTATTCTAACTCCTTTCGGCAAACAAGCAATTTCATGTAAATTTTAAAATTTTTTAATCCTGTTTGGCAAATTTTTGTTAAATTCTTTCCTTTCCGAAAGATTCCTTTTGATTTGAAATTGATAGAAAAGGATTAGAGCAGGATTTTCAACGTAACTTATATAATAGCACAAATTAAAATATTTCTTTTCTATTTCATTAAAAAAATCTTGGGAGCCTTATTAATTGAAAATCTCAAAATCATAATTTCTTTTTTTTAAAGGTATCAGTATACTTAGGGCTTAAATTTCATCAGAAATTTTAAAAATATCTAATATTAAGATTTGGCTCTACAAATTTATTTAACCTTTTAAGAACAGGGTGATCCAAATTAAATAAGAATTTCCTGAGCGAAAGCTAAAGATTGAATTATAAACAAATTTCATACATTGATTCACCAGAATAGGCAATTTCAATTTTAGGGGGGGGGGACATGTTAATGTTTTCGCCGATAGATGTAAAATGACTCTGTAGCTGAAGTAATTTAATTGGAATTATTTGATATATTTCTGCCTATATAATGAATACAGGAAGGAATTTTTTATTAATCTATAGTTTTATTGACTATAATACTAACATTAAAAGATTAAAGGTTTTATGAGAAATGATTTTACCAGAGAAATAACGATGCCTCATCCATGCTCAAAGCATTACGATGGGTAAAATATTTGTGCCGAAATTCTCTTACTATTACAGATCTTTGGAAAATGATCTTAGATTATGTGAGTCATTATGTTAAGTTTTCTCATTTTCAGTTTTAGTGATTAAGAAACTAACTTTACCAGATGGAGGATCAAACTCTTTTACATGAGGAATGCAAACTGTTAAAATTTTAAAAAAGTAATATACGTAAAGTGTAAAAGATGCAACTGTAAAGGAAAATCTGTAAAAGATGCAACTGTAAAGGAAAATCTGTAAAAGATGCAACTGTAAAGGAAAATCTGTAAAAGATGCAACTGTAAAGGAAAATCTGTAAAAGATGCAACTGTAAAGGAAAATCTGTAAAAGATGGAAACTGTAAAGAAGAATCTGTAAAAGATGTAAACTGTAAAGGAGAATCTGTAAAAGATGTAAACTGTAAAGGAGAATCTGTAAAAGATGTAAACAGTAAAGGAGAATCTGTAAAAGATGTAAACAGTAAAGGAGAATCCGTAAAAGATTTAAACTTTAAAATAATAAAATAAAGTGTTTTCCATAAGGAATGTAACTTTCTCTTATTAAGGTTTAATTTTAGCGCGTAAGACATTAACTTAACCAGATTGAGGATCAAACTCTTTTGAAATGAGAAATAACATTGTTCCTCTCATTCTGAAATCATTGAAATCATGCTGCATGAATGTGCTAAATTCCTTTCTATTATGAATCTCCTGTGAATAATTCTGCGTTCTGAAGGGGCTGGAAGTTTTGCTGTAAAACTCGGATGGGGTCACAAAACGAACGGAAATACAGACAGAAGTTGCGCCTGCAGTTCCTGAATAAGAAATAACAAATGCGCTAGATAATAATTATGCATGTGAAGATTAATAACTTCTCATTTTCTCATAAAAAAATTGTTGAAGGTATGTTTCAAAAAATATATAAAGTATATAAAGCAGCGTAGTTTCTTTCCTATCGACCAAAGCATGAAATATTTGTCTTCTGAAATCGATACTACATATTCAGAAGGGAATCTACTCAACATTTGGTTGTGATCCTATAAATAATGTTTTCACTAGATATCTAAACACCTCCTCTTTATTTTAAATCATGTATAGATGATAAATATCATATATGGAATGATACACCCTATTTACTTCTTATCACCGGATATTTTTCCTTGCAGTCTACGCAAGGTTTGGTTTAGTTTAGTTATATTAACGTCCCGTTTGAAGCAACACTAGAGCTATTTTGGGACGGACCTCGTAATTTTGATGACGACAGTCTACGCAAGGATATGAGACATTTAAGATATTAAAATGAGTTCTAGGAATTATTTTTTGAATCATTTCTTATTTACTTATGTAAATATCAAATTATATGATTTGATTCAAGGTCAGAAACGTCACAGCATGTAAAGATTAATTCTTTTCATTCTAAAGTCTTCTCTCAGTCACCATTAAAGACGGTGTATCATTTTGACATTTTTATAAATTTATTTATTTTTTTAAATTATAATTGTTAAAAATACCTACAGAATGGTAAAATGGTGTAGATTCCTTTTTCAGGGAAATAACTAAAACAGTTGTATGTATCTATTTTTGATGTAATAAACAATTCCAAATAAGTGTGTCCCATAAGGTACGCAGCGTCTAATATTTACAAATTCGTATAGAACACATCAAGACGAGTAATTGGATATATAATATGTGGGGTCCATGAATATAGCGTCATAGTCTAATTACACGATGAAAGTTAATTACGAATTCGACAATTTATATTCCAAATTATAATGCATACGACGATTGTACAACATGGAAGCTTTCCTAGATGACTATGGTCACCACAACATAAACTGCGGCACGACGATCAAAAGTACGTACGAAAGATACGCGATTATTGGTTTATGCAAGATGGTGCTAGACGTCACCGCACTCAGCGAAACTTCAATCTCTTAACGGAACATTTTCACCATAGACTGATCGGGTTGCATTCCATTACGAAAATAGACAATGTTATAGAGTGGTCACCTTACTCCCCGGATCTTAACCCATGCAATTTTTTATATGGATGTTTGAATTCATCCATTGAAACACACAGTGTATCTCACATAGCCTTGACAATGGGACTTGAGAGCAGCAAATGAAATCGGGGTCAAAGAAATTGGAACAGATGTTTCGCAGAAAACAATTGCGATCTTCGATTCCTGACTTCGCCATGTTATTTGTTCGAATGGCCGACATTTTGAAAATATGTTGTATTGAAAGTTCTCAATAAACTTTAATTTTTAAGTGTGTGTGTGTGTGTGTGTGTGTGTGTGTGTGTGTGTGTGTGTGTGTGTGTGTGTGTGTGTTCCGATTTTTTGAAGTTTTTATGACACAAGCTTCACACATAAAATTAGACTACGCCGCTATATTCGAGGACTCTACATGTTATATATCAAAATACTCATCTTGATGTGTTCTATCCGACTCTGTAAATACTAGATACTGTACACCTTGTGGGACATCCTGTACTAAGTGAATAATTGTTCATCGAATTATCTTTCCGAATGCAAAGGGTTAAACAACAAAGATTTTTTATTTTTTTTTGCTTTTTTTCATATTATCTAGGGGAGAATTCAGAAAATTTTATAACTGGATCTGTTACATTTTTTTTTTTCTTTTTGTAACTAAAGGCCAAGTGAACATTCCATTAAGTGGTTAAATTTTCTTTGCTGATATATCTCTCAAAAAAGCAATATCGATTACAAGAAAATATCTAATTAAGTTACTTTAGTAACCGTTTTTCTCGATTACTTTTTTCTTCGTCTATTTTTTGGTAATTCCATTGAGCAATGTTATTTTTATTACTGGTTTTCCTTTCTTTGACCAAGAAAAATATATTTTTTCTGTTTTTGGAAAAACGTATCATTTTTATATTTGTCTTATTGTCACGAAACATGACACTAATGTTTCCCAATCATCTATTGATTTGCAGACAACTTATGGCTTCTCTTTACTCTTAGAGCTGAAATAGTAACAATCTGACGTTCTAATCTTCTTGGGCAATCAGTTGCAATTCCACCCAGCCCTCTACTGGAGCATACTGGAAACTAAAAAGTTGGGAGTATCCTGTTTTCTTGTTTCGGGTATAGTGAACATAAAAATGAGATTTAAAATATATGGTCAAACATATTGTCTTTGAGTTATGTATCAAAACGTTCTTGATTTGACAGAAAATATTCTTTAAATAGATCCAAAATTCCCTTTTTCATTTACAATTTGACGTTGTTGTTATTGTTTCGTAATTTTGTTGTCTGATGAGGATATCTAAAATTATCTCTGAAGAAATCTGTTTTCAGGCAATACTAAAATTTAAATCTATCTATACTTATATAAAGCTCAATGTGTGTGTGGGGGGGGGGGGGGGGTATTGGCGCTCTACAGAAAAGACCATTTGACCTACAGCTACAAAATTTGGTACATTTATACCTTAGAGATTGGAAACCTTAGGGTCCCTTTTTTTGAATTTTTAATTAGAATTTTAATTATTAATTAAAAACTAACTTTCCCGCCAAAAAAATCTTATTTTTCCCCACCTGCCAAAACAGTAACGCTTCAGTTTTTTTCCAACACTAATGAGGTTAGGCTTAAGATTTTTCGGCTGATTAATTCAAACGATTCTGTTTATTTTCTTAATGTTTGATGCATTTAAAATTAAACATTGTTAATTAATCGATCTTTCATATTCATTCTGAAGTACTTTTGAATTAAAATAAAACAGAATAAGGGAAATTAAAAATTTCTAATCTGCATAGCGTTACTCCAACTAGTGTAGAAAATTCACGCATTTGCGTTACCATAATGGGATTTGAAAATTCACGTATGCGCATTGTGTTCTGATTGTTGACAACGGATACAGACTTTGTTTTGAAGACTTAATATGTTTTCGACAGATTATTTCAAACGATTCTGTTTATTTTTTTAGTGTTTAATGCATTTAAAACTAAACATTGTTAATGAATCGATCTGTTCATGATGAATCTGAGAAAATTTTGTTGAAAACTTCTTGAGATATTAAATAAATTAAGAAAGATATTCTTTAGTGCTCATTAGGTTTAAATACTCAGCGACTCTGTTTTCAGTCTCATATTAAAAAAATATGCTTCGTTTTAGTGAAAAAAAAAATCAATTGCACTTTAATCATTTCCACTTTAACTTAAAGCATAAAATATTTAATTATTAAAAATGTAACGAAAATTAAGATTCGCGAACCGGCTGGTCGCTAAAGGCGGCTAGTATGTAATATAGAAGTAATTTGCAATTTTTAATACGGGAAATAACATATTTTGAAACTGCAATAATAGTTTTGCATCAAATTTTATTTCAATAGATGGAGGGAGGGTGAAATATCTAAACTACATTTTTTTTTTGTATTTATTTATTAACCGTATACCAACAATGAAACATCACACGCTAATGCACTCTTACATAACTATTGTTTGCCAATGGCATACACTAGAACATCTATTAGGGAGAAAGTTTCAAGGAGACAACACCCGCTGGTTTAACATGAGTTTGCCGTCGCACAGCTAAAAGTGCATAAAAAAAATCATAAATAAAATTCCAACAAAAAAAAAGGTTCTGTGCTAAAAATGAATTTGAAATTATTAAATGAATTGTAAACGAATTAAAAATGAATGAATAAGAAGTATTTTGGTCATGCGGCAGTTTTCAATTTTAGAAACCGTTCTTTTTTTATAAATTTAAAATAAAAAAATTAGCCCTTATACATCATTAGTAAAATCTCGCCAATCTGAGCAGGCTAGATTTCATCCGGGAGACGGGAGATATTACATCATTTTCACAAGCTTGGAGCATTTTCAGTCCATTTGCTACTTATTTGTGGAAGATTGGTTTTCGGGGTGGGAGGAGGAGGTTGTAATAAATGCCAAAATATCGCTTGAAATTAAATACAAATAAGAAAATTTAAATGGCTGTTTCCAGTTTAATTCCCGAATTAGAAGAAATTTGTACTTCTGGTTCATGCATCCAGCATGAACTATATTACAGTCAATAAAATTTTAACAACTTTTTTTATGTAATTTAAATGTATTTTAATTCTGTTTATTTCACGTATGCAAACTTTTATCAATATTTTGCTAAAGTGTTTGTTGTAATTTCTCACAGAACATCTTGTGAAAAAAGAACTTTGAATTCAGCAATGCAATCAAAATTCAAAAATTTTGGAAACCCTCTTCAACATTAATTACAGCTTTTTTAAGGCTAACAATTTAAAATTAAAACATTAATATTAATCACGTATTTATTTTTATTTAAAAAAATACTGTTAAATGTATTAAAATAAATGCTGCATTAAGTTATACATATCTGCTCTTTATTGTATGCCATCAGTGTATCCAGGGGTATTGTCTCCCCGAAATTTTCTTGCACACCTAGTATAGAAATCGTTATTCCTCCTACCCTTTCCGCATTAAAAATGGGCATTTTAAATAAGGGCAAGAACATCAACAAGTGTTCAGAATTTTATTTTCCGAGTCCAACAAATGAACGTTTTGTGCTTCGTGATTCAATAAAGAAAATCGAATACGCATTTTGAATGCTTTTTTTCGACTTTTGAAAACAATTTTAATAATTAAATTGCATATTAAATTTCCTATATTTAAGTCTTTATGTTTTTTTTAGTATTGCATTTCATGCATGCGAATGTTGACCGTTGATAATCAACTCATTGTTCGATTTGGTACATATCTGTGCTTTAGATGTTAAAACTATAATTTTTATCTATCTAACTTTCTAAATTTTGTAATAGTGTTTACTCGCATTCGGTCCGACAGACTGACAAACTCGCTGTAAATAGATTGCATTCAAAATTTGAAAGAGATCTATGAATTTAGTATAAAGACCACATAAGGAACTTCATTTGTGCAGCTCAAATCGTCTTTCAGTTATCCAAGTTACAAACAAGCATAATTCCAAATGTGTATTTTTAGAATTCAGAGTGGTTTGAAACGTAGATTCTTCAAGGTCTTGAGGTCGAATATTGCCACATAAACCAGAATAACTAGAGATTTCTGTGGCTCTGTCAGCAGAGCATCTCGTTTAAGATTGGTTAATCCGTGGTTCGAATGCAGCCATAGTGGGCTATCCAAAGGCTGCAATTCTTTTATTTCAAATGTTATCTGTTGTTTGTCTAAGATCATGAAAGTTCTAGATCTTTCTTAAATATTCAAATTGGATTGTTCTCGGACATTCTATATGAGTATAAAAGCCGAGTCCCATCAGTAGTGGGTAAGTTATCAGTCTAGTGCTGTTGCGAGTTGCTACGTTCTAATAAATCTGATTGTTTTTTAAACTAACGGCGTAGTTCTCTACATCTTCGTAATAGTGTTTGGAAGGTTACAGTATTTTCTCTTTGTGCATATGATAGTAAAAATTCAAAGATTAGATTCAAATTAGGTGTTTGTTAAAAGTATTATGCATTGCAAGGTGGGGCCTACAAATACGTTTCCCATAAAAGCAATGATATCGCCTATTATTTAGAAGAATATTTCTAAGAATAGTTTGTCTGTTATCACAAAAAAAAAAATTGTTATTAATCCCATTAAGAGTATCCTGGAATCGTCACACCTCTGACCCATATACTTTGCATACATCATAACCTGTCGCATCATTTATTACTTCGTTTGTTCTCGACTCCCTTGGGGAAACTGGAAATTCAAAAGAAATATAAGTTTTATGTCTCCCCGTGGGAAATTGCACATTTTATCAAATTAATTATTACTAAAGCTTCAATGTTTGTTATTCTTTATGAATATTCCTCGCTTTTTAACAGTGAATCGTATCTAAAGTTCGAATAAGCTCATTTAAATAAATATTAAAAAAAAAGGAATAAAGGCACCGTTTATTTTCAGAGAAAAGTGCAAACTTTAAAAAACCATATTATAAATAACATAATATTATCTAAAAATCATCGAGTATTCGAAAAAAACATGTATTTTCCCTTCAAATAACTCTACAGAAAACTAGCAGACATTGAATTAGTGACCGAGAAGTTAAACATACAGTAGACTCCCGATTATCCGCGGGCGGATTATCCGCGGAGCGGATTATCCGCGCCTGCCGCACTAAGTGTTTGTTTTTGCTTCCAAGCAAAGAGTAAATGCTTCCAAAGCAAGAAGCAAACACAAATGACTGATTTCTTCAAAAATGTGTAGTTTTACTGTTATGCTTTTGTAATTACATAATACATTATAGTATTAAAATTTTACATATGTATTAATTTTTCTGTGTATCCTTGACGCCTCTCGTAAGTACAAAGCACTTTTCTGTTTTCATTAACAAAATGCATTTTAGGTTAGTTTTGAGTGATATACTAAAATAGTAAGCGTTAGTTAAACATTTCCTGCTGTTTATTTTACGTTTTAATGTACATAAAACGATTTTTCAAAGTTGGAATGACTGTTTTCTCTTTTGCTATACCCATTTTTAGCTTTTTTCGGATTATTCGCGATTTTTGTTATCCGCGGCAGCCGCGCCACCCAATTCCGCGGATAATCGGGAGTGTACTGTATCAGAATTCCGCGAAAAGAATGTATTCATACAATTATACCTTTTTTCTAATACTTTTGAATCCAGTTTTTTACATAACGAGTAATTGTTTGTAATCTTTTTGCTATGTATTTTTTGTTTGTGAAGAAAATTGCCAGATATTTGATAATATTCATTTGAAAGTGTAACACATTAAGAAATTATAAGAAAATTAATGAATTGATGCATTTCTGAAGGAGGCGTAATTTTCAACTTTTTAGCGTTTATATTTAAAATTAATTATTTACTTTCTTTATCAATTCCAATTTTAAAAAATTAAACTTTGTACATATTTAATTATGTTTTCGAAAAATTAAATATTTTAATTTATTAATTTATTATTATTTTATTAAAATTTATTTTAATAAATTTTAATAATTTATTATTATTTTATTAAAATTTATTTTAATAAATTTTAATAATTTATTATTATTTTATTAAAATTTATTTTAATAAATTTTAATAATTTATTAATTTATTAAAATAAATAATTCGGGCCAAAAAATTTAGCATCTTACATTACATAAGAATCCTTATAAAACGACTAAACGCATTAATGCAAAGGAGATTTACACATTTCAGAATGAATTCGGGGCTTTTTAATTAATGTTTAAAATGTAAAGACTATTTTTTAATATTCTTTTCGATCGCCTTGTTTTTCTTGGGAGGCGGCTATGATTTATAATTTTGCTTATAATACTTAATTCAGCTTATAATGTCGTGTCTGGCACGTTCGTCGAATCTTTAGTATTTAAATCTGCAATTAAATGACAGTATTAAGTATCTATCTATATCTAGTATGCAAAAGTATTTTAAGTGCCCTTTATTTATACAAATATTGAATTAAAAATAAATGTTCTAAATAAAATACACCATCTGTTTAAGAGATTAAGTAAATTTGTCGGTCAAATTATTAATCACGGTTCAAAATTTTCGCCATCCAGTCGTCATTCTGTGCTTTTCAAATGGAAAGCAATGTTTTCGTATTAAATTTATTTCCATTGGAGATGAATTCAACCAACCATTGAAAAATGTATCTTGTGAAGTGTATCCATTTATTTAGCGCTTAATCTTAATGAAAAACAAACTTTCGCCTTTTTTTTAGATTATTGCATAATAAGATATTAGATTATTTCCCCTAATAAATATGAGTAAAATCTAAACATAGTATAAAATGAAGTATCCTGAAAGCGTCTTTATGTTTGAAAAACTCGAGAAATACTTAATTGCTATTGAAAATATTTGTACTATTTTGTAGGGCATTTATTGGGGAAAGTTCTAGTATAAAAGTTGAAGTAATATCAAAATAAAAAAAGAAATTTTATAATTACGATTTTAATATTACAATTCGCGCATGCTTAAAAAGCAATATCTGTGCTTTGCACTTATCCGCACATGTGCGAAAACCTCAAACTGTACAGGACAAATAGCAAGAGCTGCGGTATGCATATGCGATGCATTTCTTTGTTTACATCTGATTTTAAACAGAGATTCAAAACTCATTATGCCCCCCTCCCGAAAAAAAAGAATCCAGTCTTGGCCGGAGCACATTAAAGACCAAAACACTTCGTTTGTTATGCGATAATGAAAATGTAGAGGAAAGAATCGTTCAGTTAGTGAATATCAGAGAAATAATGTCCACAATTAGGGAAGGACCGTCTTCCGTTGAGAGAAGTAACCGTCTCTCTTTAAATCGCACTGCAATTGAATTACAGAGACAGAATGAATCTCATGAGAAGCGAAGTGATGGTTTTTGACAGAAAAAGATATTTAAATTTGAGACAGAGGAGAAGTGAAAGAACAAACGTTTCTGATATTTAGTCCGAAATGGAGTACTCCGCTCTGAATTACGATCCATGTGTGGATTACAGAAATGATGAAAGTGTGCAAAAAAAAATTGTTTTGTAGTTATTTTTGATGATTTCTAAATATTTTTTTTATGTTTATTTGATGTTACGTAGCATACCCATATCATAAAGTTAAATAGACTTAAGTTTAAAGCTGATTTTTCCCCCTTGGATATTATGCCATAGGCAATACTGTGCGGGTATCGCTAGTATATAAATAAAATAATATAATAATTAAATATAGCGTATAATAATAATATTGTGTAATAATAATACTATAATATAAAATAATAGATAAAATAAATAAGTTTGAATAAAATGGTACTAAAATAATATCCATATTAAAATATTGCTTGTTCTGCTTAGGCTAGGGCGGGCTTTGACTTTTGCTTACCATTCAAACCTCGCTAGTTTTATTACGAGTCATTATATAATAATAACAATGAAATATTTTTCATAAACAAGCATCACGTATTTCAAAAAGTTTATAAATTACTAAAGGGGTTATCCATATGTAAAAATGATTTTGGTAAGTTTATGATCTGATGTCTTTTATCAATAACAAAATTAGTTGATTTGTAAAATTTTAAAATTCGATAACCCCGTTTTAAAAAATTCCTTATATATCAGTTATGTAGCACCGTAATATAAAAATTTATAACACTGAGGAGGATGAAGTAAAGAATACGAACTAGGGAGAAGTGTCGCAAATGTAGCCTTAAAATATTTTCTGCTAGTATATATTACTAGCATTATTTCTTAACTCTTATATTTTTTGCCCATTTCGTGAGAAGTTGTACACTGAAGTGCCAGAAAAACTGGTACATCAATCTAATATCGTGTAGAGCCCCAACAAGCATGCAGAAGTGCTGCAATAAGACGTGGCAGGGATTCAATTGCTTTTTGAAGATATTCTGTAGACAGTTCACATCATGATTCCTGCAGTCCAGTCCACAAAGTCATTGGGAGTACGAGGTGTTGGAGATCTCTTAAGGACAGCACGTTGCAAAACATCCCAGATATGCTCGATAATGCTCATGTCAGGGGTATTAAGTGACCAAAAGAGTAAACGAAATTCAGAAGAGTGCACCTAGGGATTGCAATACCGGAACAAAATTTCAATACCGGTATTCAGTATTTTTTAAATTTTAATACCGGGATACCGGTTTTAATACCGGTATTAGAAATTTTAGAAAAACAAAGAAAACACAGGTGTTTCTTTGTTTTATTTGCCAGTTTTGTTAGAGAGTGTAAATGTTACAAAAAATAATTTGTAATAGTGATATTTACACTTTTTTGTGATTTAAATAAATAAGATGTTTCTTTCCTTTTTTGTGATTATATACTGTTATATCACTATTTAGTCTGTGGTACTATTACAACTTTTTGAAATGTGGTCTTAAAAAAACATAAAGCATCGATTGTACTGTCATTAAGCCTGAAAAGTAATTTTGTTCAAAAATTACCAGCTGCCGAAAACACTCTTTCGGCATCTATGCTAGTTGGTGGTACTGTTAGCAATGCACGAAATACTTTTTCCAAGTATTTACCTCTAAATCCTTCATCTTTAAATAAATCAATTTCTCGTCGGATGGCTTTGGATATAGCTAATTTCTGGATTGTATTTAGGTTCGTTGAATTTTTTTTGTTTATCGCTAATTCTAATTTTTGTTCAAGAGACAATTTCTTTTTCACTGTCGACATTAATATCATCATAATCTTCGATAACTGAACCGAGTTCTTCTGAATGTGGATAGGTTTGTGAGTCAAAAAATTTACTATAAAGTTGATCAGATTTGAATTGGTTAGTCTATTTTCTTCGTTTTCATTTTCATTTTTAAAATCATTACAATTATTAAATACCGTAAGACATTTTCTATTTCCGTATGCCTCTCTTCTGTGTGATTTTTCAATGCAATATATAATTCTTCAGATAGTGATGTGTGCTGTTCTTTCAGTGACTGCAATATGAAATTTATTGTTGCATTAGCTGTTAATAAATTTAAATCTCTCCGACATAATACCTCAACAGTCAGTTTTATTGGAAGTAGAACTGATATAGTTCTGGATATTAAGTCAAATTGACTATCTGAAAAATTAATTTACAGGTTTAAGTCGATTATTGCTTTTTGAATTGGACTTCTGAGTTTCAAAAATCGTTCCATCATTAGGAGTAAACTATTCCAACGTGTTTTAGAATCTAATATTAACATATATTCTGTTTTATTTTCAGTTAGTATATATTTTAGTAAAATATCCATTTTATAGGGGAACGTTTAAATATCTTAACAATTTTTCGAACTTTATAAATTATAGGAAGCAATTCTTGATAGGTTAATATTTCATCCTCATTAGCAATCTCTTCTTCAACAATTACATTGTCATTATCTTCATTGTCAATATCACTCTCACTCTTACTCTTTTCAAAGTTGGAATCCGAAATTTCTATATCCACAGTATTTGGATTCTTCTGTTCTTTATTTTTTTGGTATAATACATCTATTACTCCTAATTGAATTCCATGTGCATAGCACAACTGCTGATTTGCACCAAACAACTTTCCAACTTTTCGTAATTGTTGCTCCATCAATCGTTATGGATACAATATTTTCTTTCAGGGATAATCCATGTTTCGCTAATTTAGACTTAAGCAATTAATTAAGCCATTAATTAGCTAATTAATTTCGCCCGTTATAGAGACATAAAAACAAAAATGTATACTATTTTGCTATGTTCGCGATACCTGAACATATAGTGGAAACAATTTTAAAAATTCTCGTAAATACCGAAAAACCGGTATTAAACTTGTGAATACCGGTATTAGAAAATTGCACAAATGGATCAAAATACCGGTATTTGGTATCCCAGTATACCGGTATTGAAACCCCTAAGTGCACCTCAAGCCACTCGGTAGCTACTGTAGACCAGTGGGGTGGCGCATAATCCTATTGGAATTGCCCACGTCCGTCGGAATGCACACATGACATGAATAAATGTAGGTGTTCAGAAAGGATGCTAATGTACCACGGACCTGTCATGGGCGAAGTCTAGGCGTATCAACGGTCCCATTTCAATGCCAACTGCACATGCCCCATACCATCACAGAGCCTCTCCCAGCTTCAACAGTTCCTTGTAGGTATGAAGGATCCATGGATTCATTGGGTTTTCTCCACACTCGTACACGGCTATCCACCAAATACAATTGGAAACGTGACTCGTTGAACCAGACAACATTTTTCCAATCATTAAGAGTCCAAAGACGATGTTGCAGAGTTCAGGAAAGGTGCAGAGCTTTGTACCGCTGAGTCAACAATGGTACACGAGATGGTCTGCGGCTGCGAAAGCCCATTCCAATTAGGATACGTTGCACAGTGCACACGCTGACACTTATTGATAGGTCTGCCTTCAAATCCGCAGGAATTTGAGGAAGTGCTGAACGTCTATCTCTTGTAATGATTCTTTTCAGTCGTCGATGATTCCATTCTGCCAAGGTCTTTTTCCGGTCACACCGCTGTCGGAGATTCGGAGATTCACTGGAAACCTGATACTCGTGGTACACCCTTGAAATGGACGTGCGCGAAAATTCTAATTTCATCGCTACTTCGAAAATGTTGGGCCCCATTTCTCTTGCACCAACGATTAGTTCCCATTGAAAATCACTTAAATCTTGAAAACCTACCATTGTAACAGCAAGATTCGATGTAATCGTCTCCTCAGACACCTGTTGTCTTATATACGCATTATCGAAGGCATCGCGTAAAGCTGATTGGTTAAACACCTCCATTATTTGCATACGACCTGTTATACCAGTTTTTCTGGCTCTTCAGTGTATATACATCTCGAGTGCTGTAGTTATTTTTTTTTCTTGTAATATTTCTAAATCCCTATAGGTTCTTTTAATAATTTTATTTTTATTTAGATAAAGATATTGTGAAGAGTTTTAATTTTCAAAACTTAACGTACAGAGTTACTGTTTTTTTTTTATTTTAATAGAAAGCATTAATGCACTAAGATCAAAATTTTAATACAATAGCATAATTTTAGTTATGATAAAAGACAAAAAATAAAATTAGCTCTCATTATCTTCATTTTATAATTATGATTTTAAATAGCTTTTAGCGTCCTTCCACCTCCCCCCCCCCCTTAGAATAACTCCGTAGCTTCAAAAGAGACCATTAATTCAAAAAATCAAATGAGGCGCTCTTTTTTGTTGTTGTTTCTTAACTTTAAACATTTAAGAGTTCAAACAATAATTTTATTTCTTTCCCTTTGATAGTTGCGAAATTATGAATTTCATTTAAATAAACTATTTGTGTCATTAAGGAGGGTGTTTGTTAATTAAAATAAGTGCTAATTTTACTTTCTTCTTAAACAATTTTCTTTAACTTGATGTATGTAAAAATGGAATATTGCAATTGATTTTACTCACTCGCTGATGTGCTAGAATTCTAATATTGTATACTTTGGATGACAATAAAATGTGATAATATATTCAGGATTTAATTATTTGATTAATTAATAATTAAATTTTATAAAATAATGCATTGAATGCCGCCAGAAGACAAAACTAATCTTAAGATTCCACAAACTTTAGAGTAACGAAATATAAATAAAAGATTTTAAAAATAGGCAAAAATCAAAATAAAATCCCTTTTATATACAAATGAAAATATTTTTAGAAACTGTTTTAATTATTATTTTTTTTTTTACAAAAACGTATTTGTTCAAAATTTTAAATCATATCTTTCTTTCGTTTTAAGCTTTTCTTTTTTTATATATTGATCCACTTTCTTAGACATGATTCTGAAGCTTAAAATTTTGAAAGGCTTTCCGAAGCCATAAAATATACTTAAAAGTCCTTAGGAGAAAAAAATAGTCTGATAAAAATGTGTAATCCATTAATATCTTAATCGTCTCGCAAAATGGATAATCATTTCTTATAACTAATCTGACATTTAAAGAATGGAGAGAAAAAACAAGGACACCGAACAAGATAAAATAGAAAGGATTATAAAAAAAATTAGAATCGATGTGACATTTTGAACTAGTATCGAATGAGTCATTATTAAAAGAAAATGTCACTGCTGATGGTTAAGTACAGAACTATATAAAGCTTAAGCAAACGATCTGCAGAAGGAAGTTCAAAAATATTTTAATAGTAAAGCTTCATTAGTCACTGAAATACCTGATTCTTCGGAACTTAAACTAAAGGGTTTAATAACTATTGTTGCCTTTTACTGCAAACATGTCTTCATTCAATAGTAATTCATTCTTCTTTTTTTGTATAATCTGTATTTGTATATGTATTAAGATGTGCTTGTGAAAAAAGTTTCATTAATTAAAATGCAAGGAAGATTTTTTTTAGATCATTAAAATCTCATTTGTAAAATAGAACATTTTATTAATTAAAAATATAGGTTATTTAAATAGTTAATTTTAACTCTATAAAAGGTTAATAATCAAGATTCTGGTATAATATATATACATACATATATATTATATAATATATAATATACCCTTCAACAACTACGGAAAGTAAGTGAAAATGACGGAGTTACGAATATATAGTGAAAAACTATGGAAAACTACAAAAAACGCCGAAAATATACTGGAGTCGCTCTTCATAACAAAATACAAATGAGAGTTTTCTATAATGTAAAACTGAGCAATAATGACTTAATATAAATACAAATTCTTTTAAGTAAACTTTTTTTTAAAATTAGAGACTTTTAAGTAAAATTATTTCACTTATACATTTAGTCAATAATAAATGTCTATTAAATAATTTTGAGTTAATTAAAAAGTTAGTTAATAATTTGAGTTTTAATTAAAATTCTTTGGAAATATCTATTCTTCAATGATTTGTGGATATTCGTTATAACTAATATATTTGTAAGAAGTGTTACAGATGATGGGTAATCAATGTTGGATGATATATATTTATACATAAAATATAATTAATAACATATACACTACTGAATATTCTGTGTGATATATTTCAATCAAACAACATTTACAAAAGTACAAAAGAATTTTTATGCCGTTTGAATATTTATTATTATGAATTATAGGTGTGTATAACAAAAATGATTGAATCCATTCTTTTTAAACATATTGGGAAAGTAGTTTTGGGGATCAAGCTAAGGAAAGAGAAACTATCCTGTTCTTTTTCTTCTTATTCATCCTGTTGCCTGCTCTCAAAAAGATTTATCTTGTCAAGATAATTGAGATGCCAGATAATTAAATTCTCTTTGTAATCTTATGTAACACATATATTATCCTCTTTTCGATTTAGATAAACAGATCAACTTTTGTGTTGCCTTAGACCAATAGTTTCCCACCTGTGGCAATATACTTCGGGGTGTCCATTGACTAATTTATGGGTAGTCAGCCATCTAACTCTCCGACCCGCCACGAAGGCACACGGATTTAAACCATAAAAACTGAATGACCGGACCGCCGCAGCAGCAACATTGGCGGGAACTGTGGTTGAGTCCTAAGGGCCGTCACTAATTTATGGGTAGACAAAAATTAACCCCTTCCCTTTGCATATAATGACGCTTCTGATACGCGCATCGATTTACTGAATTTTTAGTTTTAAGTCTACAAGTCAGCAACAGAATTAAGTATTTAAAAATGCAAAAATCACTTAGAACCGCTTAAATGCTCCTTACATTATTATAAGTATTAAAAAAAACAATATCCAACATAGGATATGGTGGCTAATAGGAAGTTAAATTCGTATGGCAACGGATCAATATAGATATTAGCAGGGAAACACAAAACATAAAGAATTACGATAACAAATATACTATAGTATTTTGTATTTCCAAGTTCGACTAAAGATACGCCAGATAATAATTTATAAATATTTTAAATTCACCCTAGATTTTTGAATCGCATATCTATGAAATAAACACAAGCACTTCGTTGAAATTGTCTTATATTTAAATAGTTGATTATCATTTTGAGTAATTGTTTTATCCATCATACGCTAGTAATTATTCAATAATGTTCTTTACTCGTTAAAATGTGATCGCAGGTGAGGACACCATGAGTACATAGAAGAGAAGTTGTCGTATAAGACGCTGATTTTCGCTTCCTTATTCGCTATTACAATCGTAGAGGATAAAGTTATCTGCACTCCGATGGCATTTAGGACCTCATACGGAAAGAAGTTAGAATGTGGCTGGTGATGGCTACTAGTATATTTCAGCTTTTCTGCTTTCATTCTAAGATTCATTCAGATCACTTCTGATGCTTAGGTAGAAAGAATGATTTCTTAGGAAGTTCAGCTAATTCTAATATAAAAATTGAATAAAATGCAAAAGCAAAAGCAAATCCCATAAACGCCATTAAATTAGTATGTCGCTTCATTCTTATATTTAATATTATCTAAAACTTCTTTAAACGAAACGATTAATTAGGATGCAATCAAAGATAAAAGCAATAAATAGGACGTTTAAGAGGAAATGCAGGTTCAAAACTGCTGCCTTAAACTAAAATATGTTACATTATTAAGTGCTATTAGAAACACCAATAGGTCTATTCTATAACGAAGCAATATTCAGTAGCGCTAAAAAGATTATATAAATAAAAGGAGGTTGGTATGCTTATATCATTTAAGCAATAAGGAATCAAGTCCATTATTCACTTTTTCAGATTCAAGTGTTCGTGAAATTCTTTTAAATCAAGTTGAATTCTTATTTGTTCCAAAATTATTTTTCGCATTTTATACGTATAATTTGTGACAACCGTTCAGTTTACTATAATAAACAACTCACTCGTATAAACAGTTTAGAAAGTGGACCAACTTTAAACTTACAAAATAGATGTATCTTAGTTGCATAACTGTTTTTTTTTTTTTTTTGTAGGACATCAAAATACAAAACTAAAATGGCATCGGTATTTAAGTAATCGGTATTTAAGCAATCATCGCCACGAGAGGCATCGGTATTTAAGTAATCACTGTTTTATAATAGAACCTACAATGACTTATGGTGATGCAATTAAGGTTTTCTTCTATTTATGAACTCCAATTTTATTTTTCAGGATGTACTTTCTGTTTTGTTGTTCGCCCAGTTTCTTGGACCAATCATGTGTCGACACCTTCACAACCCGATCCACCGTTGAGCCAAAGGCCTCAGATCTATCAAAGTGGCGGAGGACCAAGAACCCGCTACGGCACCAGACCCTTACTACCGCCATGCGGCCGGCAGCAACATGACGCGAATGGACAAGATGGACGCCAAGCCGGACATCTCACTAGTGGGCACGTCCACTGCCCCTCAACCCTCCCTGCCTGGAGTCCAAGTCCTCCGAAGAAGTCAGTCCAGGTCCATTTCGTCCCTGCCGCCGGAGCCATTTATGATCATGAAGAGTCGGACCCTGAACAAAAGGGTGACTATCAATGTGGGAGGGGTGAAGCACGAAGTGCTTTGGAGGACGTTGGAAAGTCTACCCCACACGAGGCTGGGGAGACTGAAGGATTGCAATACACATGAGGCGATTATGGAATTATGCGATGACTACAGGTAACTCTTATTTTTTGAAATAATCAAATATCATCATCATTTTATACTCATGAAGAACAATATTTTCTATGTTCGAGGGAGAGTCAAAAAGTAAAGATACAATTGAGAAAAGGTGCATTTATTCTAATGATAGAAAACTGAAACATACATTATTTTTCTAAATAACCAACCTGGCCTTCAACGCAATTTTTCCAATGTTTTTTTTATTCTGTTGGGGGGGGGGGGAATTCGGTTGTATCTGTAAACAGTTTTGCACCGCATCAGTGACTTCATCGTTAGTTGCAAATCTTCTTCCCCTTAGCGTTTTCTTCAATGATCCAAATAGATCCAATGATAGTAGGTGTTCTAGACTTCGAATCTCAATTCCTTTGTTATTTCAGCCGTACGTTGGGCAAAATGTGGCCGAGCGTTATTTTCCTGCAATATGACACTTTTTCGCAATTTTCCTCGACTTTTGAATCTGATTGTACTTGCATTCGACGAATAATTTCTTCAAGTTTAACACCTTAGCAAACAAAAAGCAAATAGCTGCACTTATATCCTCCTTGGTGCAGATCGACAAAAAAGCTACCATATTTATAGGTCTGCTGCACTCCAACGACTAACGAGGCAATAAGAGTGACATGCTTCATAGAAGTGTTGCCGACTACACCAATTCGGCGGCGGATACTGACAGTGTTACCAAACCCTGGAAATAGAAATTGCAAGATTCTCCTTACTTATTGAATTTTCCTCTTATTTTATGTGGTACTTTTTTTCAATATTAAACTGTCAATGTACAAGGAAATATGTTTCAGGAATTATATGGAAATTCAAACAATTAATTTAAACACTTTCAGATATCTTTATCCTTGTGCTTCTCGGGTACTATAGCCTATGTACAGTCCAAGTTCATCTTTTCAAGACAAACTTGCACTGCAGCAGGACACCATAGCCTTCCATCGGTTCATTCCGTTTTGCTTCATATCCATTTCAACACTCTCCTCTTCGTGCTTTCTTCTATTTTTAAAAATATTTTATTCTTTTTAGTTGGCAATGCAACATCATATATAGATATGTGACCCAACCGTATAATACGAGATGATCAATTTCGACATTTTTTTAATATAAATTTCATTATTATATGCAATTTTTCAAACATTATTTTGTTTTATTGGTTCGTAATTTTCTTGAGATTTTTCCTTCCAAAACATCAACAGCTTGTCTTCTTTCTTAAGCATCTAATATTCATTCCTGTAGAAGGCAACAAATCTTATTAAAATCTTACCAGTGCGAAAATTAGAAAATTAGAAAGTGCGAATAGACTAGACTCTGCATTGGCCACACAAATTTTACTCATAAACATCTTTTATTCGGAAATCAAGCTCCTTTCTACTCAAGATGCCAATTGATTTTAACGGTTCTGTACCTTTTAATTGAATAGCCTGATATTAATCATCATTGTTTGAGATTTTTTAATGCTCCATCATCAGTGGACATGCAAATGCTTGTGGGGGAACGTCCCTCCCCACAAAAATCTTTTTAACTTTTTAAAGCAACTGGTTTTTATCATTATATTTAACATTTAATTTAGTTGCCGCATTTAACTTCTTGTTTACAATAGACATTCCTTTGCGATTTTATTACCTTTTCTATTTTTACAGAATTTTAATCAAATGCTCTTTTTATCTTTTAACAATTTTTTTGTCTGGCGCTATATAATCAAACATAGCTCTTGCTGTATTAAAATTCACAATCCAATCCAATAAAATCCTTATTAAAATCTTAGATAGGCTTATTTTTTATATCTCTATTATAAGAAGATAAATAATAGTAAATAAATTATTGATTGCGGATAATTTTAAATATAACGCTAGAATGCGATATACATAGTTATCGTGTTTGCTTAAGACAGCCAGAATGACAGTTTCCTCTGAATGGATTTCATTCAAAATTTGAAAGCACTCCACAAATTTAGTGTTAGGCCTAAAAAATATTAAGTTTTATTTGCGTGCTTTCTCAATACGGTTTTCAGTTATCGTGTTCACAGATAGAGAAATAATTCCAAAAAAAAGTATTTTTCAGACTCGGAAAGAACGTGAACGTGGAAAAACGTGGAGATGCCTCAAAATCTCGAGTTCGAATTTTTTCAAATACACTATTTTCAAATGCTATAGACAAATACAATATTTTCAAATGCAATAGACAAATGCAATATTTTCAAATGCAACAGACAAATGCAATATTTTCAAATACAACAGACAAATGCAATATTTTCAAATACAACAGACAAATGCAATATTTTCAAATACAACAGACAAATGCAATATTTTCAAATACAATAGACAAATGCAATATTTTCAAATACAACAGACAAATGCAATATTTTCAAATACAACAGACAAATGCAATATTTTCAAATACAACAGACAAATGCAATATTTTCAAATACAACAGACAAATGCAATATTTTCAAATACAACAGACAAATGCAATATTTTCAAATACAACAGACAAATGCAATATTTTCAAATACAACAGACAAATACAATATTTTCAAATACAACAGACAAATGCAATATTTTCAAATACAACAGACAAATGCAATATTTTCAAATACAACAGACAAATGCAATATTTTCAAATACAACAGACAAATGCAATATTTTCAAATACAACAGACAAATGCAATATTTTCAAATACAACAGACAAATGCAATATTTTCAAATACAACAGACAAATACAATATTTTCAAATACAACAGACAAATACAATAGAGAAATACAATATTTTCTCTTTATATACATCGTAAACGAGAAAATAAAAAAAGAATAAAATATTTGCTTTAAGCTGACACAGTCAATTTCTTGCATGTTTTTTATTGCAACACAGATTCGACACATGGCTTCAATTTAAATGTTTTTTTAGATATCAGTTTATAAATCAATGTTATAAACATATCAAAATTCTTAACACTAAACTTTCTGCAGAAATTAGATGCATAATATTTCTCAAACTTTTGTTTCTTCTTAAAATAATGTATTATATTCCTTCATTGCTACCTCAAATTTATATCTTTTAAGGTATAAGAAAATGTATAGTTAGCCTACTTTTAATATATATAAATAAAACGCTTTTATCTGGATAATCTATATTTTCTTTTATATGAAAATAGAGAATGCATCTTCTGTGGAAGAACCTATTCACAAACTCAAACGATTTTTGAAATGCAGTGAATTTAGAAATGCACTAAACCGCTGTTGTATTCAGTGCACAGTTTTTATATTTAAATATAATCACGCAAAGCTTTTTGAAGTTCGATCGCAAAAATCAATAAACTATTATGAATGTTTTATATACCTAGAATTTCGTAAAGCTGAAAAGAAATCATCCTTACTCAGTATACTATGTAAAAATAAAGATTTAAAAAAAAAAACTTCAATGCGATTTCAAGCTTTTGGGTAAATTGTCTGACTTTCAGGTATTCATTTTTACTCGGTTATATACTTCCGCTGTATTGAAACAAGTGTTTGGTTTTCTAATCCTTTTGTATAAAACTTTTACTGGTAATCGGTAATGAAAAATATGTTGTTCATTTTGAAGACTTTTCTTTATTAGAATATGGATTATTTAAATAAGGTTCTAGGAAAACATATAGCGATATTCTAAAGGATAAATAAATCGGTAGAAAAAAAAAATAACTTTTATTTTTTTACACAGTATAAGAAAATAATCTAATGAATAATTTACGAATTATCGAAGAGTGTGTGCCTGTGTGTTACCGCTTTTCAAAACAGACCATCTGACAAAGTTGCCGAATTTGGCACATATGTGTAACGATCTCTTAATTTAAATCTTAATTCCCTTCTTTTAATCTTAAATTGGCTTATGTGGCTTTGTTTTAAAATTTCCCCATCCAGAAAATCCATCCAATTTGTTAAAAAATTGTTTCCTGATTCAGGTCGCACTTTTTTCTAACACCCGTTCTGAAAAATTACTGAATTTGGACTCCTCGCAGTCCGATCAAAAGTATAAAAATCACTTACGCTTAAAGTATTTTTTAAAAAATACCTAAGATTTCCTTTCCTGGGTCAACACGTGCTGGGGAAATCCCTATCGGAATCTCTTGGTAAAAGCCGTAAGGCAAACATTTCAAAACTTTGCTCTTGTGTCACGATGTAAACAAACGCTTATCATTACTTCACCTTGTGTACAAATTGTGTTTCCCGTGGAAAAATAAAATGAAATGTATTCCAAGTGTGTCTTCTCTTTGGCTATGCATCTGCAAAATTATATATATAATATAACATAATTTTGTGTTAATTTTTTCCCCATTTTCCAACATTATATTTAAAAAAAATTTATTTAAAACTAAGCAGCATTTTAGAATTTTTTTCACAATAATTTCCTATAATATTGCTTTACGAAATTGATTTTCACACCATTTTAAAACTGTTTTTTTAGTGATACCAATTTTTTCAGCTATTTTTTCCCTCCTCACAATTTAAAAAAAAAAAAAAATCGTAACTTCCCATTCGTTTTTCATTGCTTTACTGACATTCAAACCATTTTCATTTCCCCGTAACATATTTTTTCATTTGATTATCTACCACTATTCAAAGCTAAGAAAGGAAAATTTTGATTAGTTTCTGCCAATTTATATGAGGAATTTAGAAAATAAAATTTCATTACCAAAATAAGAACAATAATAGTTTGAAATATTACTAAATTTTTTTTTAAGTGGAAATTCAGTTTTTTAAAATTAAAAGATATTTATAAGATACTTGTTGCAAAGATTAATGATGGAAATATTTCCCATTATCATTCCTGGTCTTTTGCCATTTATCGGGTAAATGAAGAATGCCTGCGCGTTAGAAAATTGGTTGTTTCAAAGCAAAATAGTCATCCAGCCATTTTCGTATATCCTTAAATTACGTAAACCACAGATAATTCAAATCTGATAACTTCGGCCTGAATACGTGGTAATCAGAAGGAGCCAAGTCTGGAGAATACGCCTCACTTTGGAGAATTTCCCAGTCTAAGGAGAAGATGAGTTCCTGGAATCGTATGTGGACGAGCATTATCGTACCACAATATCACTTACCGAATTCCTTGATCCATAAATTGTGTTTTTCCCCCTCCAGAACGTTACTTGATTTGATCAGTCGGATCTAGTAACATCCAACTGTAATAGAAATGGTACTTCATAATAAATAATTCCTTTTTTGTCCTATTAGATACACAGTGACACTTTCTTGGCAAGAATATTCGTTTTTGCAACTGATGTTGATGGTTGTTCTATGTCAAATGCATTCTACATTTTGGATTGCCGTACAAAATCCATTTTTCTTCACTTGTAGTGATTTTTCTTGCAAGTAATTCTTTCTTTTGTATTGAAAAAACAAATTCGTGTACATGCAAATTCTGCGTATGCATGATTTAGGTGCACGGGAACAATCTACGTTTTTCTCCATCATTTTATAAGGAACCCATTTTCTTTCTTCTGTGTCTTTCTCACTGCTTGCAATCGAAGTAGCATTGTTTAGTGAGTAACTCTTAACTGTTCTGCAGGCTGTGGTGACCTGGTGGTAAGGTCTCGCTTCGGAACCGGAAGGTTTCAGTTCGTGACCCGATTCCACCGAAGAATCGTCGTTTAAACGGGTCTGGTGCACATTGAATCCATCCGGTCCAAACGACCTCCCGCTGGTTTGGTGAGGAGATGCCAGCTCAGGTGTCGTCCTCGTCATCTGACGGCGATTCAGAATTATGATATCCATCCCAAAATAGCCCTAGTGTTGCTTTAAAACGGGACATTAATATAACTAAACTAAACTAATCTTAACTGTTCTGCGAGCTCTTTTTGATAATGACACAGATATTTAATGGACTTGATAAAGACACACCAGTCATATCATCATAATGGAAACACAGAATTAAGTAATTTTGGAAAGCAGATTTTTCAAGTTTGGGTGTCCCTAGGCAGTTGTCTGCATTGCCTGTTTAATAATCCTGCACTGTCCTCTAGGCAATTTTTGACATTTGGAAACGATGCCATTATCCTTGCATTAATTTCTATTAGTTTCGCATTTATAAATCGTTTACATTCATATGTCATTTTCCCAAAGCCTCGATTCATTCATAACCGTGGTAATAATAAAGGCTAAAGAAGGATTCGTTTATACGACACAAAACTTCAGTTATATGTCGCTTCTGATGCAAATTTTCTGCCTCAGTCATTATTTCTCCCTTCCTATTAAGGTGGAAACTTTTCCTTGAAAGCAGGGGCGGAGGAGATAAAATCGTTTTCTTTCCTATCATTTCCAAATAAAGAATCTCCTGAGAACAGACGTCGTTTTCAAGGAGTACTTGAACTGTGATGCCGGTATAATGACTCCTTCATTATTCATCAAATGATGGATTAAAAGAAGGCAAACTACTTGGCTCTAATTTTAAGCGATAAGGAAGAAAAATGTCAAGAAGTATTCCACCTTCTTATAGAGATGAAAATGAATTCTTTTGATCTTATTACTTTCTTCTTACTTCGTTCTTATTACTTTCTAGTACACAAAGTATAATGAAAGAACTGCAATCATCAAAGAGTTGGAACTCGAGATTTTGACGAATCTCCACGTTACAGACCTCTGCTCGAAAAGCATATTTTCTGGCATTAGGTTTGTCTGTCTGTGAAATGGTAACTCTAGAACGCTTTGAGTTAAATTGATGAAATTGGTATGTGGTTTTAAAGATCTGTAGTTTTCTATAAAATTTTGATTGAACTAAAATTTACTCAGAGGAAATCTGTCTGTCTGTCCAAATATAGTCAACACGATAACTGCAGAATGTAGAAAACTCGAGGGATAAAATTTGATATTAAATGTAACTTTTAAAAGATAAGTACCTACCAAGTTAGAACCAAATTCGTCATGGGGAATTCAAGTCCCATGGGAAGGCATCTCGTAATTGGGGTTAAGAAGCTTCCGGCATGATGGTTGGTTCGCTCTACCCTTGTGTGTTCACGAAAAGGTGAGGATCTGCTTCCTTCCATTGACAACGGGACGTACTTCCTTTGGGAAGGATTGTACCGTGGCCGGTGATGGCCCTTACGACACGACTACAGTACTCGCCAGTGTTGTTGTTGCGACGCTCCGGTCATTCAAGTTTTTCCGCATGCCTTCTAGCGGGTCTTCGTAGTCAGTTTGTGGTTAGGTGGAATTCAATGGAACTCTATTATTAGAATTTGCTTATAAAAGATGATATATTCTAAAGTAAGGTTTAAAAAATAACAGAATGCATCCATCGACGCAGTGTATTTCTGAAGCAGTTTTATTAGTTGTTTGTTTGTCTCTTCGGTACAAATTTTGCAATCGATTTTAAACTAACTTCCTTAGGAGCTTCGGACTTGAAACTGTAAACATATCTGAATGCATGGTAATGCAATATTAACTCGCTTTCTTATCTGTTCCTAACAAATTTTGTCATCAGGTGCAGCTTATCGAAAAGTTAATTTAAAATCGATTCAAAAATTCTGCTTATAGAAGACTAAAAAGCAGAAAATAAATATCTAAATAAAAAATATAATATACCATTGTATATTGTGAATCTTAAAATTTTATTTTTAGAAATCACAATCGAAAATTTTCAGGACTATCTGTGCAGGGCTAGGAGAAATTATTTTATTTTTTTGTACATTTTAAAAACGTAGTATATTTAAATAATTTTTAAGTAAAGGTAATTTACTTCAACTTTTAATTAATTTCAAATAACCTTTTTTTTTTTAATTCAGAAATACTCGAAATCACTATAACCTAGTACTATACCAATCGATATAATCTAATATAAATCCTGCATCAAAGATAGTACTTTTTTAATTTCTTTCAAATCTTTCCTAATCTTTTCCGCCAGAATATATTTCCCTGTTGATTCATTAAAATACTACTTTAAATCTACAATTTTTTAATCAAAATTACATACAAAATTCCATTCTTTTTAACCCTTTCTAGGGCCGTGGGAAGTATGCTTCCCACCAAATTTATCAATCTTTGTATGAATTTATGTAGTTTGGCATAAATTCTGGCAAATTTTTTTAGAAAGACAGAAACTTAGATGCTTTAGTTCTTTATTTTACACAAATGTGTTTTTATTTGATACTTAGTTATTAATTAACCAAATTAATTAATTAATCAAATTAAATTTATCTAATAAGTTAAATGAATCCCTTTTCTTATTCTAATTTCAAGCCTAAAAATATTTTAACATAATATGAATAGAAAAAAATGGCCCTTTACAGGGTTAAGTAGATTCTTATAAGAAGAATACTTATTACAATGGTTCTCATGATATGATTCCGGGAAAAATTCTTCAGTTCTTCACCAATCATGGTCATTAGAACAAAACCACCCTTCATTCAAAAGTTTATATATATATATAGATAGATAGATAGATAAATAATATATAACATAACACGTTGCCTGTATTATTTTGTGAACAGATAACTAGAGTAATTTTGTTTGGATTTTAACTAGCTGGGAATATGTTGTTAGAAGTGTAAAAATCTCGGTCTTGTTCGTAAATAGTCCATCCAGCTGAAAGGGGGCTTGGAAATGGTGAGGAGTTGAAATTTTCATTTCGCGATAACTTTCTTAATATTGAAGATCGAAAAATAAATCCAATTAGCCAAATCAGCGCTTTATCAAGAAAAATAACTTTTGTATTTAAAGTTTTTCGATCATTGCAATATCTTAGAATTTAGGAGCTGAAACGTGATTTTCAAGCCCTAAGTTTGACTATTTTTAACACCAACAATGTATGTTGCCAGATAGTAACTTAGCTGAAAAGGAAACTACCTTTATTTTTCAACATGCTGAGATTTTTTTTTCTTTTTTTTCTATCTTTCTCGTCCTTCAATCCGTTTTTGAAGTATCTTATTCAGATAGACAAATAAACACAATTCCAAAAACGGTTTGTTTTTCCCGATTTGGGAAATCTCAAAACAATCATCTAAAATATCGACTGACTTTTTGAGCAATTGCATTACTTTGTCTTTCTATTCATCCTATACAATAAAATACAAAAAACATTAAGATCTATACTCAAACAAAGCGGAAAGCTTTGAGTGAGTGGTTTCGTGATTGTGTTATGCTCTCTTTGTTTCAGCGATGACAGCAGATGCATCGTAGGACGATGGCATCTGTTTCGCTTTGTTATTGAAGATTGCATCAGAGGCAGCGTAGATTATTTTTTTCATCCTTTGTAGGTGAGCCGCACTCTTGTTTAAAAGACAAATAAGGATTGTTGTTCGTCCCTAAATATAACGAAAGTTTGCTAGCAGCATCAATGAAAATTCTCTAAAAATATCAATTGTGAATTCTATTTTTTTTTTTTTAAAGTTTTGTCTGAAATGCCTGAATTGTGATATAAAACCAACGGTAGTGGTCCATTCAAAACTTTCTCGCATAGTTCCTAATAAACGTGTCATGTCAAAGAACGCTTTACATGGCACTGGCGTACAATAGTTAGGAAATATTAACTTTTTGGCGTGAATTTAGTCTATTTAAAGAATCAATTGTGTCATCCTTGCCAATTTATGTGGCAATTTATCCCTGGCATGCTTTAATAGCATCCAAAAATCGCAATTTGTGTTTTAGAAGCGTTTTTCTCAATCAATTTAAACAAAAATTTGGCTCAATACTGCACTTGTAGTCACAAAATCCCATATCAGATTTAATACATTTAAGTCTCTACGTTTCTGAATGATCGAGTTTTCATTTTTCTGAAAGTACAGACCAACAGACAGACAACCCTAGTTGGCTCAAAATTTGACAGATGTCTGCGCTATGGATGTTAAATCTGTGTACTGAATTTTATCCATCTAGCTCTCTTCGTGTTTTTTGTATTGTTAACTTTTATTCGAAGAGACGGACTTTCTCCAAACAGATTTTACTCAAAATTTGTTAGACATCTGCGAATCTAGTGTTAAGACCATATACCAAATTTCATCCATCTTTCTCAAATTTTTTTTAGTTATCTTTGTAACAGATAGACAGATAGACATTTTTCAAAAATGTGAAGATTCGTCAAAATCTCGAGTTCAAATTTATTTCCGTACTCCCTCTGTTCTACGTATACGAGAAAATAAAAAAATATTATATGTTGATAACTATCCACCTCCAGCGACCACCCAGATTACCAGGATTAATGCTTGCTAAAATTTTTAATTAAATAGTTTACGCTGCTGGATCTTAATAGCTTCTTTAGAAAAATGATTTTAAATTTGTTATATATAAATAATGAAAATTGGATACGCTTTGCTATTTCTAACTTTTTAACAATCTAACCTAATTTCTAATCTAAAATAATATAATATTAAATGTTGATAACTATCCACCTCCAGTGACCAGCAAGATCGCCAGGATTAATGATCGCTAAAATTTTTAATTAAATATTTTACATAACTTGGTCATAATCTTTTTCAGAAAAATGTTTTTAAACTTCCAATTTTTATGGATAATTAATTTGCACAATTTAGGCGACTTCTGTCGTTCTATTCATTTTACTTTACATTTTCCATGTTTTTTTTTCTTTTGCTCCACTAAAATTAAAGAAAAATAATACACTTTAAAAAACAAAATGATAGCCTTTTAACAATGTAACCTAGTTTCCAATCTAAAATAATATAAAATTTGGCATTTTTCTTCATATTATTAGTATTTTAAATATAAGTAAAAATATTTCTGATTATTTCCAAAATTAACTAAATATCTAGCTTGCTTTCTAGCAATCTACTGTGCCAATAACGATTTTTATAAAGGAGAAGATAGTAATTCGCAATGTAAAACAAAAACGGAAAAGAAATCTCCAAATTTAATAGTAATTTTTATCTATAATTTGTATTTTTTTCCATAATTCTTATATTTTTGCACTATACTTCCTGACAGCTTTAATAATCGCATGAATTTCTTACGATTCTTATTGGAAAATGTCCTGAAAATATTTTCTAAAGTCAATTAAATACAGAAAAAATATTGATACGGCAGAAAGTTGGTATCATTCAAAGGATAATTTTTTGAGCATTAATTTAATGTAAAGATCATTTTTAAGCTGTAATATTTTCGGAAGTTATTACACAAGAAATCCCGGAATTTGTTTAATTTTTAAGTAATTAAAATTTACAAAAAAAAAAATCGCTTTGAAGTGCGCATTTCCACTTTCTAAATCATATATCTGACAAGTTTGATTACTCTAGGTTAAACGGTCTGTTTTCTTGAACTTTAGTATATACACACACTTCCATCTTTATTATCAACTGAGATCACCCGCGGTAACCTGCTGGTTCGCAGGGGATATTGATTATATTGTTACGAATCTGTAATGCGGCTTCCCAGCATAGTTGGTTCCATAGGAGGTTCCAGAGCTTGGCGACGACCATTTGGCGACTTGGCGACGAATTTGGCCACTTAGGCGCCAAAATAGATTATACCCGAAACATTGAGAGTTTTCCCGATCTGTCCAGTAGGAACGGAGATACGCCTCGAACGTTCCTGATTGGTTGAGAGGCTTCTAGCCCCGCCTCCTGAGACCTATGAAAAGAAGCACCCGCAGCTGCCGGGCAGTGGTGAGTCGAGTGGTGAACCAGTGGTGAATTGAGTAGTCGGAAGCGACAGAGAAGAGTGGTCGTAGACCAGTGGAGTCGTCGTAGTTGTGAATCGACGGTGAATTGAGTCGTGACCCAGCAGGGGTGAACCGGTGGTGAATGTAGTCGTGGGCCAGTGGAGTCGAAGAGTAGTCGGAAACGACAGAAAGTACTGGCCTTCCAGAGATTAACGGAGCAGCGACGGAGTCAAGTGAGTGCTGAATTAAGTTGTGCGCTACGGTCTGCATTAGAATCTGTTGTGTGCTGTTGTCTGCACGTCTCGGCTGAATATAATTGTGTGCTGTATATAGTTGCCGTCTTTGTCTTGTCCTGTGTATCTTCGTGTAAATAAACGTCGTTGTTTCATTTTCTACTGCCGCCTGCTGATTAAGTGTTCTCCACACCATATAACTCCCACTATCCAAACGAACCCCAGAAATTTCGTAACAATATTTAATTTCAAATAAATCATTTAGAAATAACTTCTATGATTCCATTAAACTGTCATACATTAAAGCCTTTCTATTTTAAGTGTCTTGCATAAGCTCTGTTTATTGTGTATATGATTTTTTTTAATGGTGGTCAGCCCCAGAATATCATAGCGCTACTAAAAATGTAAATCTATCTTCTAATCATATAAGTTTCGCTATATTGTAACTTCATCCTTTTATTCGTCTTGTAAAATATGCAAATATTAAACAAAACCATCTTTCTTTAGCTCTTAATAATGGAAGAAAATTGCGCGAATAATTATTTGATGAAACAATTAAAATGGTCTGAATTTCAGGGTAATAATGTAATTTGTTGTAAAAAATGGGAGGAAAAATATTAAAGAATTATAAAATTTAGAAAATATATTTTTACGGTAATTTAGTTAGTATCATTGAAAAGACAATGTTTTGAATTTTAAGATGATGTAAAAATTATTTTTGTGGCATAATATTTTCGAAAGTAATCATGAAAATTCCCAAAATTTCAATTAATTTTTAATTAATTAAAAAATTTCTTCAGCAATGTAACTCCGGTTTAGAAATTAATTTTACTTATTTTTCAGAATTTTCTGATTTTTTTTTTAAATGTGCACTTAAAAAATACTTTGAATGCCGTCAAACGATTGCGTGTACAAACGATGCAACTAAAACAACAAATAGTCTTTTAAGTTGCATCGTTTGTTATAAGCTGTACTTTAAAATATATATTTTTTAATTTAAATTTTAAAAAACTTGTTATGACTGGAAAACTAACGTTTTCTATTTTAAAACTGAACAAAAATAATTTTTGTTTGCTTATATACTTTGATGTTATTAAAGGAATTGTTAAACTTTTTCGATTTTCGCTTTAGAACGTTTTGAAAGATTTTTGCTTCACACATGACATATGACGTATCATGAAATTTACAAAAACTACTAACTTATAGAATTTTTCACTTTTACCATTTATGTAACATTCATTTTGTGTTTATTATATTTGCGCAATTCAGAAAAATGGAATATGGTAAAATATTACTATCAAGGATGTAAATAATAACATGATGATAAGAGCTTGATAGATTATAAAGGCTCCAGATTCAAAATTCCAATTCCTACTGAGATTGTCCCATTGCCGTATTTATTGAACCAGCTGCACATTGAATATACTATTGTCGAGGATCAAAGATTTTTCCACGTTGACGTCACAATAAAGTTTTAAAGGTTATGTCGGCTCAATTGTCACACTCATCATTTGGCTTCCGTTTTAACCCTTTAAAGGGCCATTTTTTTCTAGTCATATTATGTTAAAATACTTTCAGGCTTGAAATAAGAATAAGAAAAGGGATTCATTTAGCTTATTAGATAAATTTAATTTGATTAATTAATTAATTTGGTTCATTAATAATTAAGTGACAAACCAAGACACATCATTTTGTCTGAGATAAAGAACGGAAGCATCTAAGTTTCTGTCTTTCTAAAAAATTTGTCAGAACTTATGCCAATCTATATAATTTCATACAAAGATTGATAATTTGGTGAGAAGCATACTTCCCACGGCCTTAGAAAGGGTTAAAATAAATGATCCAATGTAAATCAATTCTCAGAAAATTTCAAAATGAATGATATAGTTAATTTGAAGAATTTCATTGACGGATTTGCTATAAAATAATTATGGTTTAAGGATTATTTATAAAGCTTCTAATTTTGATTGCAAATCTTTTTCTCACATAACAGGATAAACATAATTAAGAAAAATTATTCCTGGCCAAGAGAGTTCAGAAGTTCACCTCAATTTCGAAAAACAGTTTTTGACGATTGCATTGCAAAGAAAAACACAGATATGTTTTAAATTAGTAAAAAAAAAAGTTTTGCTAAACGTCTCAAATAATATGTTTCGTAGTTTTAAAAAAAAAGGGATGGTTTGTAACAAAATTTCTCGGATATTATAGATCAATAAAATTGTAGATACTGGTATTTTCTTAAAAATAAGAATATATACTTTTATTTTTATTAAATAAAATCCCGAAATCGAAAAATCATGGTTTCGGGGCACGATTCCTCTGAAATTCTTCTTCTATATGTTGACACAATACACTATAAATTGTTCGTAATGGACGAACATGCTCTGACTATACGTAGAAATTTGGGAACTATTTTCTCAGACGTTATTCACGCTTTCTAATTCTGGTTTAAAATTATGAATTCCATCCTAAAATAGCCTTCATGTAGGTTCAAACCAGAGAGTTAATATAACTAAATCAAGTCGCTTTATGTAGCATGAAAAGTCACTCTAAACGAAGTCGGTCCGTATGATAGTGATTAATAAATGAGTCTGTTTTCAAGTCTTGCCTTGATCTTATTTACTATATTCCTGCCTTAGCAAAACTTTACACTCACCTAATAGTTGTTTACTTAATTAATTCATATTCGTTAAAAAAAACTTACGAGTATTATCATTGTCTTGCACATTTTAATAATTTATGTTGCTCATATATTTTTTTAATAAAATTAGACGTTATGGCATTATGATGAAAGCTTATAAGCCAGTTAACAGCTACGCTACCCGAGCAATTGCTTTTATATCGTGGTCATGTTACTGGTCTGAGAACCACAAGGTCCAAGGTTCTATCCTCGCTCATACCAATCCTCTACATTGGTGACCTCAGAAGATGAACCTCAAACCTTCGTATAGCTTTAGTGGCGCCATCTACCCGCAGCAACCCAAAATCGTCAGACCCACTTGACGCAGCAACACAAAAAGGCCGCAGCAACCCAAAGTCGTCAGACTCACTTGACGCAACAACAGCAACCACTCACCGACACACGCTCGCCATAACGCTTGGCGCTGCTCAAATGGGTACAGACGCATTAGACTCAACAGCTAATACATCACCACTCAACAGCCATATCTTTCGTCTCACCTCCGACTCACTGGAGGGAGAGTCTGTGGTGAAAGCTTATAAGCCAGTTAACAGCTACGCTAGCCGTGCAATTGCTTTTGTATAGTGGTCATGTTACTGGGCTGTGAACCACAACGTCCCAGGTTCTATCCTCGCTCATACCAATCCACCACAGCATAAACGATTATTTCCCACCGATTATTTGTCTTTTGATTGGTTATATATTGGCAAGCTGATGGGCAAGTTTATAAGCATCTTTATATATCAATAAAGATATATAACGTTTAAATATTTTGGAGTAATCTGATTTGTAAAGATGAAATAAAAAAATGAGGTAAAAATGTATTAATGCATTAATAGGACGGGTATTCCAAAGCACTCCTATTGAAAATTATGTTTAAGACATTTTAAGATATATGTTATGCTAATGTTTTATTGAAGAGTAGTCAGTGATCAGCTGTTTCGACGGGAATATTGGTTATTTTTAATTCCAGCTAAATCTTTCATAATTTAAATCGTATATTTTCATGCTCATAAATTCTCCAAAATATCAGGGATTGAATTCATATTGTCTTACATAAGTAATTTTCATACATCTCTTCTCTGTGTTAACGAACCATTCTACCAGTTCCATTGTATCAGGGCAATAAAAATGTGCGGTTCTTATAAATACATTTTTAAATGTAATTTTTTTTTTCGTCTTTTAAACTACAGAGATATTAAACAGAATTCATGTATCTTTGGCTTTATACATTGGAAGAAAACCATGCAATTAAATATTTGATGAAACAATGAAAAAGAATTGAATTTTAAGCAACAAAGTTGTTATTATTGGAAGTAAGGCAAAAAAAAAATATTTAAACATTTTCCATAATTCAGGTAAATTTTGCACGATTATTAAATTGGTATAATTGAAAATAAATATACTTAAATTTTGTAGAAATTTATTGTGCATAATATTATTTTCGAAAGTTATAGCGGAAAAGCAGTAAAATTCAATTTAACTAACTTTAATTAAAAATTTCAAAAAAATTGCTCGGATAGAATGTTCCCATATGTGATAAATTTTGTTAGCTGTAGGGCTGATTATCTTGACTGTAGAGCGACAACACATACAGACATAGACAGTCATTCATCTTTATTATTGGAAAAGATTATCTAACAAAAAATAAAATATGATCTTTCAAGTCATTTCAAAATTCATTTCAAAAACGTAAGCTCCAGGGCATTCGATTGAATATTTTAATGAGAAACTAAATCCTTAACTGTGAGATTTTCATTTGTTTTGCATTTATAAGTTATTTATTATGTCTTTCAATGTATATGTTACCGTTAAAGTATATAATGCAGTTATTTCATAGAATGCCTAGTTATTCCATGAAATAACTGATCGTGTCCGTTAAAGTTTGTAATATGTTATTAATCTGAAACTTTAACTAGTTATTCTATGAAATAACTAGGTAATCTATAAATTAACTAATGAGAGACGGTTAAAGTGTAAAATAATCAATTTATCTAAAATGAAATTAAACTAATGAGAGACGGTTAAAGTGTGAAATAATCAATTTATATAATTTATGCAGCGTATAAATGGTATTTATGGAAACGTACCATAAAATCATTTGTTACAAGGATTACTAAAATGACACTTGGAATTACAAAGAACATTATTTCTAAAACAAAAACATTTTTTATTTCTAAAACAAAGAAACAAAAACATAAATGCGGTAGGGGTGGAAGGTAAATGTATTTGTCGTGCGAGATCTATGATATAGATTATTTTACACCTTAACGGGCTGCAGATCGTTATTCTATGAAATAACTAGTTAAACCATGAAATACAAGTGAGTTTTACACTTTAACGGACACGATCAGTTATTTCATGGAATAACTAGGTATTCTATAAAATAACGGATTTCATAGTTTAACGGTAATATATATACTCTATTTTGTGCGAATCAATGTCTATTTGAGTCTTAATTTATCCTCTTTAACTTATCTTCTTTTCAGCTTGATGGACAATGAATACTTTTTCGATCGTCATCCTCGGTCTTTCAGCGCTGTCCTGAATTTCTATCGTACCGGAAAGCTCCACCTGGTGGAGGAAATGTGCGTGCTTGCGTTCAGTGATGATCTTGAGTATTGGGGCATCGACGAACTATATCTAGAGTCGTGCTGTCAGCACAAGTACCACCAGAAAAAGGAACACGTGCATGAGGAGATGAGGAAGGAGGCTGAATCCTTGCGACAAAGAGAGGAGGATGAATTCGACCATCATCGTTGCTCCCAATACCAGAAGTTCTTGTGGGATTTGCTGGAAAAACCTAATTCGTCGCTGGCGGCAAGGGTATAAATTTTGCGATTTCTTTCATTTCGTTCTCTGCAATTTTTATAATTAAGCTTTTATTTGTATTTATCAATATTTAATGTAATTCGAAATTTTGCTGTACATGGAATCAGTTTGTCAAATAAGATATCTGTTTTATTAATTGTCAGTGGTTTGCTTGAAGATAAAATGAAATACTTTAGATAATGATTCGATCAGCATTCCAAATACTCAATTATGCGAAATCAATAGTAATGTGTTATTCGAAACGGCTGAAAGTTTACATCCGTTTACCACAAGCTCTGGAACCACCGACGCGACACCGGACTCCGTCCAATACAGATGATTGTAAAACATTCTCTCCGATGGTGGAACCAACTATGCTGGGAAGCAGCATTACAGATTCGTAACAATGTGATTCCGAAATAGCAGCGGAAAAATGTCAAATAATTCTACCCCCTTTCATCACCTTTAAAACTTTTCAACAACTTCTTATTAGCGCAATTAATTTTTTAAAATATTAAGGTGTGAATAATGCATAATATATTTACCCTCTAATTTGGCCGTGGGCCAAATTTCATTTATTTGCATCTCGAATAGTATGAGGTTCAAGCAAGCAAATAAATAAACAAACGTGGATATGATTTTACATATATGGGTTGTTCAAGCATTCAAGTTCACATCAGCTTAGTTTTTCATTGAACTTTTTTCAAATAAAAACTCTGAAGCCAGGAGATTTCTAAAACACTATGGCGATAAACATTTAATATTCATAACGACTCGAGGAATTCAGATTTCTAAATTTGATGAGAAATTGTCATGTTTGAAGCTTAGTTAGTTCAAATTAAGCATTACATAATAGATACCATAATGATTACTTTTAATTATATCTCAAAAGATACATATTACTATTTATTAATAAATAAGCCTAGTGGTTTCTAAAACACTATGGTGATAAGCACGTAATATTCGTAACAATTCGGCTTTCTAAATTTGGCGAGAAATCGCCAAGTTTGTAGTGTAGTCCATTTGAAGTGTTAACTAATATATATAGCAATGATTACCTTTTAATATATTTTTAAAGATGCATTTTACTATTGATAAATAACTTTGTATATAATTTCACTTCCGGAAAAATATATATTTTAAATGCTTGAAGAAAAATGTGTAAATTAAAATAGGAAAAGAATATTTACTTTTAAAATAAATATGGGCAATTATTAGAGGAAATTTTGTAGTAGATTTCAAAATGAGACCTTATTTCATACCGGATAAAATATTTTGTATACCCTCTAAATTTTTCTCATTTTGTGTATATTTTTTAATGAATTATTTTCAAGACGCCAGCTAAGTCTTTTAGTCTGAAATTGCAAAAAAAATTGCAAATATAATTTGTTAGATATTTGAACATTAAAAATAAACATTTCATTTTTCTGTTTTACCGTTGGGATTAAGTTACATTTCTAATTAGTTTATTAACTCTGGAAAAATTCTATTTAATTACTAATATCTGCCGATAATGGCTTTTTATCTTAGCTGTTTAATTTGAAATTTCTGAATAGAATAAACACTGTTTTTTAACTTAAAAAAACCATTCAGTATTAATTATTCAGCACGAGAGATTTTACAGTAAATTCTAAATACAATAATGAATTTAAGACACCATATTATTTGACGTAAACACATATATAATGCACTTTATATATTATTACGAAAAAAGGTTTTGTTTGAATATTTCTTTACCTATATTAAATATTGATATACTTTGAAAAAAAGAAAGGATTTAAAGATAGCAGAAAATTCAATTATTTTAGGAATGAAATATCACTTACAGCATTTGAAACAATGAAGGAATTTGTTTTCAATTTGACATTTCAAACCATCATAATAAATGCTGACATTCATAATCAACCTTTTGCCCTCGAAGCCCTTTTCGTGCGGACGAATCAGCAACTACAAACGTGAAACTTAGTGAATTTCTTACCTCTCTTAAAATGATTATACACACAATTTAGTCTATAAAACTTTTATGTTTACGCACTTTAATAATCTTTAAGCCTACATGCGATATTCCAAATGTATGCTGAGTTTTTAAAAAGAAACAATAATTATCGCCGCGCATCGAATTCCCGCACCAACGTGAACGAGATTCACCTCTCGAGTTGTGGCATTAAATCATGTGGGGAGTAAGAGTCATTTTTTGAGGGCAAAGAGTTAATATTGGGAATGTTATTCAAATAATCGAAGCTGTACTTCTAGGGTTGGAATGAATTTGTCTATCGAAACAAATACATCCATTTGAATGTACAAAAAAAATCAATGCTAGTAATTTATTCCAAATAAACGAATGCTCTTTTATAAACGTATTTTGATAATCTAATTTAAGAACAGCATATTTTACTTTCTACAGTACTGAGAAAAAGATTTTCTTTAATATAAATCCAATAGAATCCAATATCGTTTAAAAGAAGTCGTTTTGATTTATTCTGCTGTATAGGGTTTTACGCTTATTTTTATGCTTTTATAGTTATTATATTTTTATCTAATTCATTGCCATCTCATAATGTCCTTCTCAATTGTTTTCCTTTTCTTTCCTTGCTTTTTTGTTAGTCACAAGGGAATAGGAATGTATTTCATATATCCATTGTGTACATAGGTGTGCAGCTTTGTTGCAAAACAATATAAATCTCGAATCACGTAAGGAAATAAAGCATAAATTTATATAATGTAAACACATATTTTTGAAGCAGTTTCATGGTCGAAGACAGAGAAGACACTTTTGAATTTTTAAAACTTCGCTTTATTCCATCCCGGGAGGAATTATTTATGTACAAGCAAGAAGCGACGAAGTACGTCAACCTACAGCACGGCACAAGAGCGACAGAAATATTTTTCCCGGTGCTATGAGATTATGATAGAGATTTCTTTACACGTATCGATTTTTGTAAGGGAAATTTCGATAACTTTTTTAAGAATTTGCTTAGCTTGACAGATTTTTATCCCTTCACTCGGAGCGTAGCCACTAATTTAAACATTTTTAAAGAGCTTCTGTAGTATTTATTAAATAAAAAAGGTGGAACTGGATCAGGAAATAAGAGAAAATTTTAGCATGAAGTTAATATGGGCTAAATGAAGATAAAAATTAGGAAATTAATTATGATTTGAATTAGATTAAAAGATACCATTATGTATATATACTTACGGGCAAATCCAAAATATGCCCGTGGGTTATACGGTAAAAAGTCTACCAAGCTCAATAGCTAATAACGTTTTATTATGTACAAAAACATGTAATACATATGACAAAAAGCCGAAGCGTCATTAAGAATTGCACTTACAGTAAGATCAATGCACAAAATATGAAAAAAATAGTAACTTGGTTAGAAAAGAGTTTAGATGCCCTCTTCAAAGTGGATTTCTGACTTTTCAATCGAAACAAATATGAAATTAATTATCATGAAATTTTTTCGTCACATGTTAAATTTGTTAATCTCTCCTGTATTTCATATTTTACACATTTTTTGTTTGCTTTTTTTTTAAATACTATTCTAAAAGTATTTATAAAATGTCTTGGCAATATACCGGTGAATAATTTGAGATAACGCAACTGAAATGAGCATTAATCTTAAAAGCTCTCAAACTTAAGTAAAGGAATTTATTGCTGTCAGTTTTTTTATTATTATTATTATTATTATTATTTCAAACTGTTTATCAATTACTTTCGTCGAATTTTGCTTAACCGCTTAACTGTTTTTTCCGAGTGCCATACGTGCATCGATTTATCGAATTTTCATAGTTGTAAGCAAAAAATAAACCCTTAATAACGATTATAATTCAATATTAGAAATATTTCGAATACATAGAAAAGTCTAGTGTTCAACGGATTTCCATTTGAATCAAAATAAGAAAATATTCCAAAAATAGAAAATATCATCTTATTAGATAGTAAAGAAAATAAAACAGTTAAGGGGTTAAACTAGGATTATCAGGTGCATTCGAACTATTCAATTGTGAATATTACTAAGACATCAATATTTTGGAGATGATTTGGTCAAAAGTTATCGCCTTGTTTGTGATACTCCCCTGGATTTGGCAGCTTTTCCAAGTCATTGTTTGTGGGAACTTATAGTTCAATCCTTACCAGATTCCTTCCTTTTTATTTGTAGAGAAAGGGGGAAAAAGACGACAGAAATGTGTACATAAATTCTCCCAATATAGTCATGATATATTCTAATGAATATAGTGTGATACACAATTTATATTCATGGTATATAATAATTCCCACTACTGAAAATGTAATCCCTCTTGTAGCGTATGCAGACCTATTTATACCAGAGTGTGCTTACAATAAAAAAAAAATAGATAGATCTATTTTCCTTGCCTTTCCTTAAATCATTTGTCATAGCTCGAAGCAATTATTTTCCATAGAGTTAGGTCTAGTACTGACGCGGGAAACTTTTTCCATTGTAAAGTGATCATTGGATTTGCATGAACTGGTTGGTGAACAATCTCACTGAAATATTCTCGAATTGTTAAGAGCTATTAACATTGTCCATTTTATATAAACATCGCTGCATTTTCTTTAAACCCTTTGTTTTAGCCTTAAACTTTTATCTTATTTAAAGCTTCGTACCTTTTTATAAATGCTTCTTTTAACAAAATGTTTTTTATCAATCTTTTAACCCGGAGGAAACATAATATTTAATCGTATGGTAATATATTCATGCCATGTGTCTTGGCGCAGCATAGCCAACTCTGGCTCTTGCGCCATAAAAATCCAAATCAACCAACCAATCCATTGCAAAGTGGACTAATGGCTGCCAGATTGCTGTACTGGTAAAAATAAAGGAAACAATGATGAAACTCTTTACTACGCATTTCTCTATTCACACATATAGCGCCATTTGACAAAATTAAAATTTAAAAAAGTAATAACCAAGTTATGGAACTTCACCAAAATTAACCAGTTAACTGTCTTTGACGAGTACACTCGTCATGGAAAAAGTACAACATTTTGCGCTATGACGAGTTTATTTGATGACAATTATTATATTTATATAATAATTGTTTAATTATTATAGTTATAATTAATTATTTATTTATTTATATAATATTTAATGTTTATGACAATTTACATACACATTTTCCAAAGAGGGCGGAGCAGTTAACTGGTTAAAAAGAACTATTCTTCGAGCATTCACTTCACCTTTATAAAGCGATTGAGGCTAAATGAACACTGCCAAATAATTTATTCTCAACAAGCATTTTTTATCACTTTCTTCTGCTCCGTTCTGAAACGCCACTTAACGGAATGAATGATCTTATTTTAGAGAACTTCATCGTTTTTTAAAACACACACACACATCTTCATCGAAAGTCTCATCCTCATAAAACAGTAGGCTCGGAGCTGCTTGACTGGGGACAAATAGAGATTGCCAAATAATTTATTGGCGACAAATATCTTTTCATTAGTTTCTTCTACTCCCTCTTGTTGATTGTATAATAGAAATTTTAAAAACTTCACCTTAGTTTTTATTTTTAAGTCTAGGGTAAAAAAAAAAAATTTCTTCGAATATCTCCAAATATTTTTTCCTCATAAAGCAGTTGACTGAGAGGCTGCTGAAAGAAGAAATTATCAACCGATTTCTTCAATGGCAAAAGCTTTCAGGTGTGTTTCCCTTTTCCTCTTCTGAAATGCCACTTTTTTTTATTGATGTTCCTTGAAACCTGTATGGCACTGAAAGAATTGTTTTAAATTTCTTCAGGTACAACTGCTTTTTCAAACATCTGCATGAGAACAACAGCATTAGGAAATAACAGAGGATACCTAAAAATATCTTCATCGCCATTAAATGCTTCTGTATTTTCTTCCTATTACGTCATCTTTATTGGCGCCTCCATAAAACCGGCACGCTTTGAAAAAATTGTATATGAACTTTCTTCAAATGTCATTTATGTTTCATGCATTTAATTCAGAGATGCAAGATTAGGAAAACATTGAAGACAGCAAAAATTGTTTCATTGACTCTAAACCGTTTTCGATTTCTTAAATCGAATGCTTTCAAATACAAAAGTTCTTCACTATAATATCTACCCGAAGAAATGTATTGCCTTTTTAGAAATTATTTAATTTTAACAACTATTTTTGTTTAGCCTGTATTTCCATAGAAATACTTTTGTGTGCCTACTTCCAAATCTGTTTTGAAATAAAACTTTTAAGACTCTTTTTTTTTTCCTTCAGTCTAATCATTTCCTTTATATTTATATGCGAGTGTTTTTTTTAATTCAATTTTTAAGGTTTACATGCAATTATTTTACCAAAATAATAAATAACATTTGATGAAATCTGAAAGTGTTAATAATTAAAGATTTCAATTTTAAAGAAATAGTATGAGAAAATTTCATTTAAATTAGAATAATGTAAATTATCAGAAAATTATATCTTTCAAAATAGTATTAATGTAATGTTTTAAACTCTTATCTTAGCATGGATTTTTCTCCTTATCTTCTTTTCGTGATGTCTTTTTTCCCCCCCTTCAATTTAGTCATTTCCTTTATATGCGAGGGGTTTTTTTTCCCCTTCATTAAAATTTAATTTTTAAGGCTTACATCCAATTATTTTACCAAAATATTTTTATACAATAGATATTAAAGAAATCTAAAGTAGACTGTATGCATTTTCTATATAAACACATGCACATATATATATATATATATATATATATATATATTCCAAAAATGCAATTTCGCAAAAATTATTTTATGCTATTCTAAAATTCAGAAAAATACCATTTCAATGATACCAATTTCTATTCCATTCAATTTTGCTCTAATTTTTATAAATTCTCAATTTAATTGTTAGTACAATTTATAAAAATGTTTTTATAATTGTGAGGAAAGTCGAACTAATTTTATTGCTTCGTCTAATCATTCAATTCCTATTTTTATTTCAAACACTTTTTAATTTTCAAATGCAGCAATTTGTTGCAGATTTATTATGTTTTATTCATTTTTTCCCTTCTTATCGAATAGCGAAATGTAATTCCACAAATTTAACACAAGCATTAAGTATGTAAATTGTTTATCAAAAAGTATAAAAGATGAATAAGATTTCTGTTCTTCGTGATTTTGTTTCACATCTTAAGTAAATGAAGAAAAATAATAATAATAAAAAAAATCATTAGCTTTTTCAGATCAGAAAATAATCAAGAAATTTTTTTCAGATCAGAAAAAAAAAATGTTCATTTTTTAAAAATAAAATTTTTAAAATATTGATAAAAATTTTTAAACATAAATTTTTTTCAGATTAGAAAAAAAATTTCTAATATAAAATATGGTAATATTTTATCCTTGAAAGTGTTTCATTCCTTATTTGTCTTTCCCTTTGCCTTCGTTTTTCTTGATTGGATCAGCTGTCGCATTCTATAAATAATGATTTTGCATTACGAAATTTATACAGACTCAACGAATACATCTCATTATATTTTAGGAAAAAGCAGCAGTGTATTAGAAAAAGTTTAATAAAAACAATTAAACTTGAAATATCGCTGTTAAATTTGAAGATATATCTTAATTGTAATGACAGCAAACTTAAAAAAAAAAAAAAAAAAGGTTTTAGTAAATTATTAAAAACGCGCTTTAAGAAGAAATTTTTTGAATAAAGAAAAAATTATCCAAATCTTCGTATGTTTATTATCAATAGGGGAAGAAAAGTCACAAAATGAAATATTTATAGAAAAAAAAAATATTTTTGTTTTCTTACAACTATAAAAAATACTGTGAAATATACTTAGAATGTATTTATAAATTTATTGAAATTGGAGAAAAATTATAAGCCGATTAAATTAGGATCTTCAAAAAATATTATTTTAACAATTCTAAAATATTGCAAAACTTATATTTGTGCTGTAATAATTTCGAAACTTAAAATAAAACTATAAAATTTCAAACTAATCATTTTTATCTTCCAAAATAATCTGGAAGACGAACCAAATTTGGTAATTCTTAATCCAGTATAATGCCCTGAAGAGAAATAAATTATATGCGTAACTATTTTTTCATCACTAATTTACACCAAAACACAAACTGAGTACATCATCATGTTAAAAGTACTTTAAAAATAAAAATTACTTTTAATATCATTACAAAAAAACTGCCCTGTAGAGAGTCGAATTCTATACATTACGATTTTTGGCATCACTAATTTACATCAAAACACAAAGAACATCCTCATATTAAAATTACTTTGAAAACAAAAATTAATTTTAATACCATTACAAAAATATACTGCAACTAAAAAAAATTACTCCAGAAGTTATAAAAACTAAATTTGTACTCCATTCACAAAAACTTGAAAAAAATATGAATGAAAGAGAGTGGAGTAGGGGAAGAAAGGAACCATCTTCAAGTGATTTTTTTTTTACGTCTTCCGCTTTGAACGTACAGGAACCTGCTTCTTCAATGTCTTTTTTCAGTAACCGAATCCACCTCCTTTTAACTTGCATGGTGGAAATCTTACTGCCAACAGCTGTAAAACGTTGGAAGACAAATTCGCCCCCGGCTTGTCTCGGCCGCTTGGCTCCTTTCAACTTAACCTCCAGTCAACAGACAACAAATAAAGTACTCTCGGGGCTGGCTGTTTTCTTTTTAAACCTCTCGAAACCATAAAAATAGGGTGTTCCGGTTGTGTAAGAACAAGCTAAGGCTTCTGACAAGCAGCCTCGACAGGCAACACGCAGGCTTTTAGATGCTTCTTTTATCTCTCCCATCAACCTACAGAATCGTTTCAGCGAGAGGAATGTTCGCAATTAGTGTGAAGTTAAAAAATTTTTATCTGTCAGTTTTCTCACAATGGTACATGCGATGACATTTTATTTTAAAGTTGGAAATCACAGAATGATCGAAACTGGACGGCTAGGTTGATCTTAGGAAGAACAGGGGCCATTTGGGAACAATATTTATTACTCGCTCTGAATTTGCAAACGATTATGATTTATTAAACGACGATTACAACTTGTATAGCATGGATTTTTTGTTATTGTAGTTGTTCCTTACAATTTAAAATTTGGATCTGGATTCAATATTTAAAAGAATCTAATAGCAAAATTAAAAAAGGAAAATATCACCTAAGAATTTTCTTGGCATATTTATCTAAATTCAGACTAAAATGTTGAAAAAGTTAGTCTGAGTGTCACTTACTACTCAAGAGATAAGAACTTGCTAAATTTGACGGCTCTAGGTCAAACGGTGTGCATTGCAAAACCTTTTGAATTATGATTTTATCCTGCATGTCTCATCATCCTTCATGCACAATTCTTTCAAAATACTCTACAGTGCAGACTGTTGAACCCACAGCAATGAAATTTGGCACATGGTTATTTCTTGGGGAAAAGGTATACTCACTAAGAAAATATTCTAAATTTTAATGCTTTTTTTCTGTAGTTTCGAAGCATATTGTTGCTTGAAAACATTTTTACTCTTTAAGATTTCGAAGCATTGGTTCTTCGATAAATAATTTTTGTCTCTGCACGGTTTTTTTTCTGGTTTTAATATTTTTCATTGTTTTAGATTCTATGTTTATGCACCTGCACGCTTCCACAATATTGATTACATTTTCGTATGCACTTTATAGAAGCTATAATTGTGATTTTTTAAAATATGATACAAGGCCGTGAATCAGATTTAAAAGTTGATCGTCCGGAAGGTTTTAGACAAGAGGTTCGAATCTCCACTAAGTTTTTATTATCTCGTCTTCTATTAGTCATATCAAAAATCAGAGAAACCTGAAAGCACCAGAGTTTAGATATTTAAATTAGAACAAAGAATGACTTTTCCTTCAATTGTGTCAGTATGAGAAATATTTTTTAATTGCATAGTTTATCTTAATCATGTCCAAATATATATTTTCATGGATTTTCTTCCTCCCAGTTTCATATTTTTCTTTAAATAAGTAATGAAATTTTAAATAGAAAACTGAAATGACAGATTAGCAGTTTTTTAGAAATTTTTATTCTAACATTATTTCCAGATTGATGGTTTCTTTGAATGAGAATGCAGAATTATCATTCATTAGAAATATCAGAATTATCATTCATTACAGAATTATCCTTTATATCTGAATAAAAATTTTTTTGTTAAAGCTAGCCGCCTTCGGCGACCTGTTGTACAATATTTGAATGTCACCAATTTAGTTATGGTATTAGATCTTTGATTAACTACGTTTTATATTACCAAATAAAGTTCGTTTTTTATTACCTGTAATTTACTACACAAACAATTTCTTAAATAGCAGAAACTGTTAACAGTTTCTTAACAATTTACATGATAAATATGCAGCATTTTGTTTGATTACTATGCACACAAAGTAGAGAAATTCATATGCGAAAAAAATTGGCGAAATAGTTCAAATTATTGAGGCTTACTGTTGTATCAAGAATTTATTTCGCAATATCTCCTGAAAATAGAAGAAAGACGGTGGGCTAATAATAATGCCGTAATTAAATACTATAAGATTTCATATGAAATAAAAATTAGCAATATCGGACAAGTAGTTGGGACTGGAGGACTGATACTTTGATTTTGTGATTTTTTTAAAATATTTAATGAATATAATATTTAATTTATCTGGCATTTGAGTTGATCATTTTGAAAAATTTCATGCTGCTAAATATCACCTTAAACTCTTTCATTTCAATTAAATATTTTGCTTAATGGTTATAAACGTTTATTACTAATAAAATATTTTGCTGATGAATAAATGGTAATGTTCAGAAATATAAAACATTGAAAGAACAAAGGTACTTGAAGAATGGCATCTCCCCCAAAGTTCAACAGGTAATAGAAATTCTCATATTCTGCAAACGTATTCAGATAATTAATACATATATGGAGAATGGCTATGTTTATCTAGTATTTTATTTTTTCGTCTCCTTCAAAAGTAAGTAGCACGAATTTTGAAACATCCTGCATATGTTATGAAAATAAATATGCAACTCAAGTGGTATTTCATTTATATTAATGCATTTTCAAAAATAAGTTGGGTTTTTTTTTTTTTTTTACATATTTTAATTTACCTTGCTTTATCTAATATTTGTAAGGATTAGATTTTGTAATCAATTTTTCAGTTATCTTTTGGTACATTAGTATTCTAAAATTTCCAAAACTTGTATATTCCCAATAAAATACAATAGTTTAATATTTTTAGAATTATTTGTTTATAGATTAATTTTAATTAGATTTTGATTCCATATAAATACTGTTATCTGGTAGTGTATTTTAAAAAATATATATAATTTTATAATATTTATAATAATAAATTACAAAATAAAGAAAATGCAAACAAAATTTTTTAATATGCTTTTCATAGTGTTCTAAAATTAGAAAATAACTTTTTAATCGAAATTATGAAGGCGTAAGTTTAAGTATAAGGCTATGAAAACAATACTATTAGGAAATTGAATCAAAATAAATATTAACTCTTTGCCCTTGAAGCCGTTTCTCGTGGATGAACTAGAAACTCGAGACGTTTTGTAGTGCTTTGAATTTCCTACCTCTTACTTAAAATGATTACACACACAATTTAGGGTATAAAACTATTATATTCACACACTTATTGATCTTTAAACCTACACGAGATATTTCAAATATATGCTGAGTTTTTAAAAGGAAACAATAATTATCGCCGTGCATCGAATTTCTGCACCAAATAAAATGATGAACGAGAGTCACCTCACGAGTTGCGGCATTAAATCATGTGACGAGTGCGAGTCACCTTTCGAGGCAAAGAGTTAAGAGAAGGATTTTTCTAAATATTCATCTGAAATTAAAATATATTGAACTCGTAATGTAAATTCTATAATTTAGTGCATTAATATAATAACATTTCCAAAAACATTCTTGTTATTTCTTTAAAAAATTTCCATTTATTCTTAATATATTTTAAAGTAAATTCTTCGTCATTTTAAATGCCTTCGATTCATTTTTTTTTAACCTTAACCTCTGTTTTCATTAACTTTTCTTCCTGAGAAGGAAAAACAATGTGTAATGTATAATTATTATGTATAACTGTGGCTTTACCAATTTTATATGAGAAATATTCATCCAAAAACACCTGCTCATTTTTACCGTCACATCATAAACAGTGCTTTAATTTCCTAAAAACCATGTTCTTATAAACATTTTCCCTAATTAAATGTTTTTTCATTCTAAACCATAATTGAATCAGTCAATAAAAATTGTTCAGTACCTAATAATTTATCTGTTTTTTTTTTCTCATATATAATTCATTTTTATTGGAAATCCAATAAAAGCTGGTTGTTGTTCAGATCAAAACATATTTCCATGGTAATAGAATATATCATATATTTTATCGAAAATAATTTGTGTCTGTCTTCCCTATGGGTTTTGTAAGTGCTTACGCTTAAAACACCAATGACAACTCGAGATCACTAGAGTAAAAAAAAAAATTATTAGAGAACTACATTTGTTCTCATGGAGTTTTTGTTTTGTTTCCGAGTAAACATAATTATGTTTCTATGCGACAAATTCTGTTATAATTCTTTTTTTTTTTTCGATTCCATTGAAAAGAAAAAAAATTTAATGTACTTTTTGAAAGATTGAAGATTGAGATTTGCACGAAATAAAGTCATAATTTTATGAATTACGAAATGTTTGAATAAATCTGCTTTTTGAAAAGTATGCTAAATATGTCATGCTATAGTAGTTGTTGTGATGGATTAGAAATATCATTAAATTTAAAAAGACTTTGAATTTCAAGTTTGCGAATGGTTAAATATTTTTAACCAATCAATATTCGAATGAATTTCCAATTACTTTTAAAGCAATTTAAAATTCAAACATTAAAAAAAATTGAAATTGATCCGCGTTGACTTTTTGGCGAAACGATGACATTCGATTAAAATTTTATTAATTATTTTCAGTTAGTCACCTTTTGCTACTAACTGATCCACTCAGAGATACTGATTATATTTAATTTTTGTTAAATCATTTAAATATAACTTCGTGCTAACAATTCCGTCAAATCGTCGAACATTAAAATCGTCTTATTTTAATTCTCTTACATACGATCTATTCATTGTATATATGAACTTTCTTAATGCAACCAGTCCTATGATATCATAACCTATTATTAGAAATGCCCTGTCCACCTATCACTACTTCTTTGTCTTGTAAACTACACATATTAACCCTTTCTAGGACCATGGAAAGTATACTGCCCACCAAATTCATTAATCATTGTATAAAGTAATGTAGGTTGTCATAAGTTCTGACAAATTTTTCTAATACTTAGAAGCTTAGATGCTTGAGTTCCTTATCTCGCACAAAACGGTGTGTCTTGATTTGTTATTTAATTATTAATTAATCAAATTCAATCGATCTAATAAGCTAAATGAATCACTTTTCTTAAGAAAATCTCAATCCTAAAAGTATTTTATTATACCATAATTAGAAAGAAATGGCCTTCTAAAGGGTTCAACAGAATCCTTACTTAGCTTTTCACAATGGAAGAAAATTACTTAATTAAATATATGTTTGACTTTTGAATTTCATTGAAACAGTGTAATCTATTTATGGAAATTAAACAAAAATTTAATTTTAAAGAATTACTTAAATTCAGGAAAAATTTTCACATTTAAATTGGTAAAATTAAAAAATTAGTTTATTTTTAATTTTGAAATGGTGTGAAATTGATCTTTGAAAAATAATATTTTTGAAATTTATTAAAACCTAAAAAAGCAATTTAATTTTTAATTAAAATTTCAAAAAAATCACTTCTAGTTGTACATTCCTACCTTCCAAGGTATACTTGTGCCAATTTTGGTATCTGTAGCTCAAATTTTGATCTCTAGAACATACACATTCACCTTACACATTAGAAATAGCCGTGAATTTTGTTTCAGCTGATTATCTGTGCTAGTAATTGTAAATTTGATTGGTAGTCTACTGATAGAACTTAGACTTCGGTATTAGAAGGTTTCTAGGTTCGAAACCCGATTCCGAAAGATTCATCTTATATTTGTTATATCCGATATCGAGTATATCAAACAACCTTCCACTAATATTGCGAGAGACATTCAAGAGACAAAGGATAAGGACGATTAAAATATCCCTAGCATCTGATAGAGCTATTAAAAACGTAAATGTCTAAGTTCATCTATTTTCTAACTTTCGTAGTTTTATAATTTCAGTGTAAAATTTTCAGTATTTTTATTCGTTTTATAAACTTTACTAATATTAAACAGAATTGTTCTTCTTTCGCTTTTCATAACAGAAAAAAATCATTCGATCAAATGTTTGATGAAAGAATAAAAACGTTTTAAATCTCAGGGCAAAAATGCATTTTTGGAAATTTAAGTTTTAAATCTCGGGCTAAAAAAAATATTTTTTAAAAAAGTTGCCCAAACTCTTCAAACATTTACACGACTATTAAATTGATATCATTAATAAAAAATTCTTTTTAGTTTTGACACGATGAAAAAAAAAATGTCAGTAATATTTTCGAAAATCATCGCGGAAAAATGCCAGAATTCAGCTTTTTTTTAAAAAATTAAATAGGTGGTATTGCTAAGATTCTTGAATATTCCAGGTTCTTCATTTTTATCGCCAAGATCGAGCATCTTTGAATCGGCATCCTTTCAGAGCATGTTAAAGCTATCTGTAAACCTCTCTTCCTTGCCAGAAAATTAATTGGGAGGGAAAGCAATATCACAAATTGGTAATCTATCTGTTTTTACCTCCTGTCATTAGTGAGTGTTATATAAAATAATATAAAGATGAGATGTAATACGCAGCCTGTTTGCTAAACCGAGACAGCTTTTAATTTTCGCAAGGTAATATTTGTTTCTGACTGAACTTTTGAAATCAGCCATTTTCTAATAATCGTTTGAAGCATGAAATCTTATTTGAAGTATTACAGGTGACATGTAATTAAATATTTTGTTATTTCTGTTTATCATAACATTTGTTTCTTAAAAGTTGATTATATGGAGGTCAATTAAGGTCATTAAAAATTATTTGGTTTCTAAAATGGGACAAGGGAAAATTTTCCTTCTGCAATGCGCCTTAGAGACCCTAAAGGACTTAATCCAACTCCAATATTACTCAAGGTCAAATAATGGGTTTCTATCAGATTTGTTAAGCCTCGTCCTTGAGATAGATACTTAAAGTATCCTCATTAAAATACTTTCCATAAACCATCCTAGAAAGAGCAGCCCGTACCTTCCGACCGATCATAAATCAAACTTTCTTTCAAGAGCCCCAATCGCCCCCCGACCTATTAACTGGCATCCGTCTTTGTTGGAGTTCGTCACTGCGAGGGTGTGGCACCCTCAATCCCTTTGATGATCAATACGCGGGGACCTCGAAGAAAAAACGCGCTCCGGCGAACAAATATTTGGCTAATTTATATTTCCCGCGCGTAACGTGGTCAGCTCGATCGAGAGTGGCCACTGAATGACCTTTACCGATTGTCATTCAGTCGGAATGCTAATCGGGTGTGCTCTCGTGCCAGAAAGTCTGTTGCGTGCCGTTTCCGAATGCTCGGTTCTCAAGAGAAAGGAAAAAGGTTGCTGGTTCCACCGCTTGTTGACATCTTGCAGGAGTTTTCGAAAACGGGAACCAGAATTGGAAAGTGTTCCTTATTTCTTTTACGTTTTCTTTTGTAAATGAGTTTTAGAATCGTACTGTCAAAGATGCTCACGGAGTCTATGGCTGGATGGATTGCTTCACAAGATTTAATTTCTCATTATCAGGAAACAGCTCTACAAAAAACCGAATCACATTTTAAAAAATAGCAAATATCAAGAATGAATTGGCGATGTTCCCACCATGTTTTCCCTTAATTCATGGCTCAAAAATAGAAGAGAAGATTTCGTAACTGCACTTCTTTTAACCCAGATGATTATAACTCCAGCTCAATTGAATCGATTTGGTCTACACAGTTTATCCACACTGCCAAGCCTGTAATCATGAAAACTACATTGAACATATCATCTTGTTTTGTTCCAAATAAGCAACTCATAGGTGAAATCTTTTTATAAAACTTAATATTGACCTTCATTCTTGTTCTTCATTCAAAGCGTCTGTTCAAAAAGCTGTTTCTAATAAACAGTACCTTCAGATTCTTCTCGGATCTCTGAAGATTTTTAATATCTATTGAATGCACTCACTTGGCATTAGGGAATAATGACCTTTGTTGCCAAAATTCCCATTTTTATCCCATTTCAATCAATCAAGTTTCAGAATATGGCTATTCGGAATTGGGTGCGTAAATATTTCATGTGGACAAGTTTTGGTAGAAATTGTAGAAAATGTTATAGCAATTAGGGGAAAGGAAAGCCATGGGCGAAAAACATCAGCAAATTTTGTTTTATCGTTTTATCATATTACTTACCGCTTCTGGTGATCATCTGGTTAGGCAGCAATGTTCATTATTTTTGCTTTCAGTTAAGTAATTTGGATGCAGTGGCGGATTTAAGGCTAGACAATTGCCTAGGACAGCTAGTTTGAGAAGAAGCAGCAGGTCATTCGATTAAAACCTATTTTTAGTTTTCAAATACCCAAGTAACACACAAATATTGTGCAACATTGTATGACATTGATCAATATTCGCAATATTATTTAATATTGTGGAATATTGATTAATATCATATAATATCGCACAGTATTGTACAATATTGTGCAACAGTCTATGCTACTGTAGAAATTTGTAAAAAATTATTAAATGCAGTGGTGGATTTAAGGCTAGACAATTGCCTAGGACAGCTAGTTTGAGAAGAAGCAGCAGGTCATTCCATTAAAACCAATTTTTAGTTTTCAAATACCCTAGTAACACACAAATATTGTGCAACATTGTATGACATTGATCAATATTCGCAATATTGCTTAATATTGTGGAATATTGATTAATATCATATAATATCGCACAGTATTGTACAATATTGTGCAACAATCTATGCTACTGTAGAAATTTGTAAAAAATTATTAAATGCAGTGGCGGATTTAAGGCTAGACAATTGCCTAGGACAGCAAGTTTTAGAAGAAGCAGCAGGTCATTCGATTAAAACCTATTTTTAGTTTTCAAATACCCAAGTAACACACAAATATTGTGCAATATTGTATGACATTGATCAATATTCGCAATATTGCTTAATATTGTGGGATATTGATTAATATCATATAATATCGCACAATATTGTGCAACAGTCTGTGTTACTGTAGAAATTTGTAGAAAATATAAATTCTGTTGATTATAAAATATTAAAAATATATTATAAACTAACACACTATAAAATATAATTGATCAGTTTCAAAATAAGATTAACTGCATTTGCTTAATTTTTATAACATTTATATACACATAATTTTACTTTAATGACATTATGCAAAATGGATGCAGTGCAATGAATAAATTAAAACTTCCATTTTCGCAGAATAAAAAATTAACTAAAAATAGAGCTTTAAAATTAGTTAACATAAATCATTATCGAGTGAGTCCAAAACATATTGAAATGCGAAGCCAAAGTGACTTTTTTTTATAAACAAGGGGGCCTCATGATGCCTAGGGCCACAATATGCATAAATCCATCACTCTTTACGTATAAAGTGAGTTCATGATTCTCGCACAAATATTTTATATCAATAAGTTTCAAATCATCCGAAAATATTTGTAAGCATCCAATTATGACAAGTAAGAAAGCGTGTTATTAAAATAACCTTACATCTGTTCTGCTTATTGTGCTAAAGAAGCTTTCCTAATGGAAATGAGTCCCATGACTTCATGGTGGTATTAAAAAAAATAACTGCAAAGTTCATTTATCTTTAATAGTACTATGGTTTTTCTTTCTTGTTTCTGATATAAACTATACAGATATTGAACAGTGTCGTTCTTCCTTGGTCTTTCATTAACGTGAGAAAATATGGTGATTGAAAATTTCACGAGCGGTTTAAATTGCAATAATTAAATCTATTGCTGAAAATTACGCATAGGAAGTAGTTTAAAAAGTGCCAAAATTCAGAGGAAACATAAAAGACTTTTTTAAATCTATAAAAACAGTTGTTTTGCAATTATATTTTTGTTTGAAAATCCTGGAAAATGCCAAAATCTCGTTTAATTTCTAAATAATTGAAATCCTAATAAAAATTTCAAAAACAAGTAATCCCGCAGAGCACATTCTCAATATCCAAAGGGTATTTGTGCCATATTTTTTAGCTCGAGATCAAACGACGTGTCATCCAGAAAGTAACACACACTTTGTTAACCTTTATTACTAACAGAGTTTTTAAATTTTCGCCGAATTTTTCTACGTTAAAGTTCTTTAAATAAAACAAAGATTTTGAATATTCTTTAATTCCGTTCTATCCTGATGCGCACGGACTTTAATTTCTGATATACCCCAAAAATGTCACTAATCACTGGTCATGATATTTTTTCAGTGTTCAGTAGAATAGCATAATTTTATAAGGTAATAAATGGCTGATGACGGTTACGAGAGTTTTCCTGGGTGACTACATGTAAAGGGTGTCCCAAAATTAACGCTAGATTTGAATTTACCACCATTCGTGCAGTAAAGTATTGGCAACACTATTTGAAATAACCATTGGACAGCTGATAGTTTAGGATTAATAAAAATGGACAGTTACACGGTAGAAAAACGTGTTAACGCAAGATTTGAATTAAATAAAAAAACACAGTTTTCTTCTTTAAATTGTCATATTTTTATTGAATTGTAAAGTACACAGAACAGAATTATATATGGAATGATACAGAGTGCAAATAACCTCCGAGGCGTTGCTGGCACATACGCACTCTTTTGTCAAAATTTTCCATGACCATTTTGCATAAATGCTGCTGAATTGGTAAGAATATTGGTGTCAAACCTTGGCGCATTAATCCTGATGCTGTGCTAACAGAAAAACGCACCATTTACTGTCTAAATCATTTTGAAAATTAGTTATTTGCCTCATCTAAGCCAGTATTTTGACGCTATGAAGCAAACGCATAATATATTTATAAATCAAATGATGATGGTTAAGAGCATGCGCAATAACGCATTTTTTATTTATTTTCTATTTGCCCACAATTTTGGCCTCCTTTTCATTTTTAGCCACATTTATGACAGGTACATCAACAAACACACTTCTACTAATTGTTTAGTAGTCTTTTAGGAATTAAAGTAAGAAAGCTTCAGAGAATGAGCATTATTTATTGAAACTGTATGTGCCCAAAGGCCAAATAGCCCTGTCTGAAACTATGAATAATTCTCTTTCCATGAGACAGATACTTGTTATTTAATTCGTGTGTAGGGAGTTTCACAAGTTTTTTTTTTTAGATGCTCGTTAAAAAGGCATGGAATTTCTGATCTCATTGCTATTATGTTAATTGTGTCTCAAAATAAAATAAAAAAAAACATTATATCCGAGAGGTTACTATCTTTATTCGTAACACCAAGTCGGATCACTATCATTTTGCCTTCAATGGCGTTTTAGACTTTTGAGAATTTGAAGAATTCTATCTTGGCTTAAAACATTTTGCAATTTAGCTCAGCAACTACTTGGATTCTTTTTTGCTGTTGTTGTTTTCGTTATTTTTTCGATTTTAGAGTTTCAAACTTTTTTTCAACCCAAAAATTATAAAAGAGAAAAATTTAATAGCTTTTTCTTGTATCCTGTATTGTATATTTATTTTGACTCCATCCCCCCCCGGGCAATACTAATAGCTGATTGAATGGTTTTCTGAATTATTGTTGTATTTTGAAATTTATGCGAAGCCGATAGACGAAATGTTTTGTCATTTCGAAACATCATTACATACCAAGAACGAAGAAATAAAGGCAGTAATATATATAATATATAATATAGGAAAATGTTTGTTATACGAGTTTTCTACGTTGTAGGATGATCCTAATAAAATAATTCGACTAATGGCTTGATATATGTGACAGTAATGAGATTTATTTCGCAGAAATGATATATTGCCATTTGGTGTTGCACGATGGCCACATCTTCCTAATAGTAATTGCTTGTACATTAGCTCTGGACATATTAATTACATTTGGAATTTTTTTATTCTTTTAATTCTGTTTTATCTTCATCTGCGGTAAAGAAGATAAGTGTGATTTGACAGAGAAATCTGGGTTTTCTAAGAAAAACATTCACGGTTTTAATCTCCAAGCATGCATTAGTATGTCTAACCCGCATTTGTCGAATTGCAAGATATTAGATGTCTAAAAATGTAATTATTTTAAAGTAGTAACTGGTAGTACGCATCTTACTGATAAGAACAGTAAACAAATAAGTCTAATAAGAATGTCGAGTGCGTTACCGTATCTTGAAGTTAGTATATAATGCTCATTTATGAAATGGGATTGGGCCACCAATAAAAGTATTCGGCTGGGATTTCTCCTGCAAAATTTTAAAATCTGGCTTTTTAGGAGGGGATGCACGCAATGGGGTATATCCGGACCAAATGATTCCCGAAGATATAATGCAACTTTGATTATATATTCTTTGAAATATTGTCAGAATAGGAATAGTGCCCTCTCATTTCGAAGAAAATGGGAAAAAATTAACTCGAAAGATTCGTGTTCCCTCAAATGAGCACGAATTGCTTATGAGCATGAAATGCAAATTCCTTTTAAACGAGAGATATATCAATTAAAGCTATTCTGCCCTTTACCAAGCGATGGCCAGTGTGGTCACAGTGGCCTGGTGGTAAGGTCTCGGCTCGTGGGCCGTAGGGTTTCAGGTTCGAGACCCGATTCCACCGAAGAACCTTCATGTAAGGGGGTCTGTTGAATGTTAAATCCTTCAGGGCCAAACGTGCTCACGCTGGTGTGGTGTGGAGAGGGGGGGTGCCAGCTCAGGTGTCGCCCTCGTCATCTGACTGTGGTTAATTACGAGGTCCGTCCCCAAATAGCCCTAGCGTTGCTTTACAACGGGGGACGCTAATATAACTAGACTAAACCAGGCTATGGCCTTGGGTCACTGTGCCTAAAAACAAACCAGACATTAAAGAACAAAAGTTTTAAGCCGCTTTCCGACGACCCGTCCGCGTCTTGAGACAGGCACATTTTGCCTTCCTTCCCCTCTCTTTTCCGGGTTTCTTTGATACTATTCATTTTACCGACAATTTACGACATTTTACCTTCCGACCGACGTCCACGGGAAGGGGTGGTCCTAACATGGGTCAGTTGGCAGATTTACGACCATATCTGTAAAGGCAACAGGCAGTCAGAACAGGGCTTTAGATATTGGATTCTGATGCTAGCAACATCGTCAGGCTACTCGTGAATCTATCATATGTCCAAAAATCGGCATTTCTAAAGAATGATTTGATGTTTCGCCGTGTATTTCGATGACTAAAATTGGATCCCTGGTATAATTCGATAGTCAGATAAATCGTCCATATAAATTCTTTGCAGCTCCTTCTTGGGCAACCATGTCTCCCTTTATATGGATTTTCTACTTTGAGAAAGTATTAATTCTATCTTTTAAGACGATTGCACCATAAACCTTGCCAATTATGATCGTGAAGGTTCGTGAAAATGAAATTAATATTCCATGGCCCTTCTCGCCATCGAATTTGCCTGATTTCAACATGAATTAATGAATTCGAAATGCATAATGCATTAAAATGTATTGTAATTGAACTTCAGCATACAAGATTGAAGGCTGAATTGATGAACGAATAGGAAGAAATTATTGTAATTGTTATGAAATAAAATAAAAACTTAAATCTAGAGCTAAAGTAAGAAATATCTTATGGCAAAAAATGAAGCGCCATCTTTAAAATATATATTTAAATGGATATCACTATCCCAAAAGATGCCTATATGAATTCGTTAAAGTTTCATAATTTATTGGAGGGGAGGGAGCAAATGAAGCTGACAAAAACTGCACTAAATACTAAAATTTTAAGAGTTGGTAATCAGAAATCCAAAATTCGAAAGGGAATTCCTTTTTCTTTTTCTTGGTCCATTTTAAGAATTAAAAACTGCAGTTTAATAAAATAGATAGGAATAATTTTATTTTTAAAATTCTGAAAACAAACTTCTTCTCAAGAAATCGAACGATCTTTTCGTCATTTATGCTCATCTTGATTTCCATTCTAATTTTATTTTATAACTTCTTCAGCACTTGAACTGAATTCACTTTTCTTACCCACTCATTTCAAAAAATTTTCGTTATACAAGTTTGCCATTCGAAATAACCCCATCAAAAGAAAAGGCACTTTGCATCTCCTTAAAAGCCCCCCTCCCCCAGATGCACGAAGGTTAATTACGCTAAGAAGCTCTCACTCACAGAAAAATTAATTATTTCATTCCAACCCGTTGGAATTCCCTCAATCCACTCCGGAAAATTAAAAGCAGTGCTGGAAGGTTGATCTGTTGAAAAAGATAAGAGAAAGTTTTAAATCGATAATTTCTCTATCCTCGAAAGGGTCGGGCCAGAAGTGAAATGACTTTCATAAAGCCCTCTCTTCAATGTGAGGCCCAAAATAAGTTCTTGATCGTTACATAACCATTAGCCAAGTATCGAGGTTTAATCCCTTGAGGGCGATTTTCTAATCGTTGGGGAACTTGTGCTCCTTTTTTTCCCTCTACCTCTCTGCGTTCCAGATTCATTTCCCCTTTACTTTTCTCTAATTACTGCTACGTGTCTTGATAGGGAAATTCTCTGGAGATTCAGGTTTTTTTTCTTTTCTTTTCTCTTTTTTTTTCAAGTTATTGTAGACCTAGTAACACTGACACAGTATCTCAATGCTAAGATTTCTTAGATAAAAAAAAAATCTGATAAACACTTCTGTAGTAATTTTTCTGGTACATATGATTTCCTGATGCACATGTTTTGAATTATTAATGAGTGTGTTTTTACTAAAGAAAGTGGATAAATAAAATTAGGTATTCAAAATTGGCTGTTATTTTCCAAGTCCGATTTTCTTTCCAACCACGATGAGCTCGATTCCGAATTTGAGATCAAACGCATGGTCTCAAATTCGGGATCAAGGGATTCAAGTATGGAGACTTGATTCCACAACACATTAACTTATCCATCGAGTGCACCTGATGTTAAGAGTAAAACTTCCTTCCTTCGATATAATGTGAACATTTAGAACAGAAATGTATGGTCTTAAATTCAGGATCAAGTAATTCAAGTAGGGAAATTTAATTCCATCTAATGCACCTCAACTTAATAGTAAAACATTCTTTCTTTGGTGTAATATGAAAAATTAGAACAGAAATGTTAATTCAAGTGCTGTCATCATCGAATGACCACTGTTAAGGATAATAAAATCTCTTCCAAATTACATACCTTGTATCGTTTTAAAAGGAACATTATTATAACTAAACCTAGTTTACTTCTTTTTAATACTGTAATATCTTATGAATTTCAAATATTTATTTGTATCCATATTATAGAGTTAGTAATACTGGTACCGTATTTAATCTATTATTTTTATGCTAAAAAAATCAAAATAACACATCGCTTAATTATTTCCTGGTAAGGGCTTTTGAACAATTTTGAGTAGAATTGTGCATTTAGAATTAAAATCCTGCCCTATTCTAGCAGGGATTTTCTCCTAAATCTCTGATTTGAAAATTCGTAAATAATTTATAAAGCATATCTAATAACATTAATTCAATATTGCTTGCTGGGATTTCTTTGATAAAAAAAATTGGTAAAATCAAATTTGGATTTTTTTATAACTATGATTTTTTGAATAATAAATATGTATAATTTTATCAAGAAAACGGATAAGCATAAATTTTATTTAACATATGCATTTACTTCTCAAGATTGTTTTTCTGTCTAATTCCACTGTCATGTTTTGTGAATCTCGAAAAGTTTTTATTAATTATATCAAGGTAATGAGTCTCTCAATGAAATGTTGATCACCAGCTGTTTCTCTCTGAATGCTTTGTGTTATTGCAGTTGCTTGACAATGATTATTTGCGCATATATTGTTGGGTTTTTTTCTTCTTTTTGTAAGTACTGAATATGTCACTGCTGTGTTTTCTTGCCTATGTTTGGTAATGTAAAACGTAATTTTTTTTTCTTTCTTCTTTTTCTATACCAATATGTGTTTTCTCTAGAGGGTTCTTTATTGTTTGAAAGGGTTCATTGTCATCAAGTGTATTGTTCCTTCGTGCTAGATGGGATTGCTCTTCGGCGGCCCCATCAAGTTTCCAGCATGGCCTCTGGCTAGGTCGGGGTATCACACAGTATAGCCTACCTATGTTTTGTGTATTATTGTAGAATAAAGCGTCGTTATCTGTTATTAAACTTGTTGAATTTTTTATCATAAACTCACCAGGCGGATTTTCCATAACAATAGGCACATAAAAGCTGCTACTTCTTTTCTTCCAAGAGTTAATGTAATTAACGCGGAATTATTTATTATTTCTGAATCATAAGATTCTTTTTAATCAATTAACAGCATTTGTATTGAATTTTGCAGCTTAAAAAAGTATTAATATGTTTGATAATAGTGGAGAGTTAAATTTTCTAAAGGCTCTACTGAAAATCTGCGGAGAATTCTATATTATCAAGTTATGCCGCACACGAACACAAGAAGTTATAAATTGTTTCAAAAATCACTTCTAATGGTAAAGAAATTCCATTCATTCATTTATATATTAGAATTTCGAAAGCAATTCCATAAGAAGATGAGAGTTAGAAAATAATTAAATAAACAATTGATTATATATATAATAATAATTTTAATTTCTAAATTTTTATCTTAATTTAACCCATATTAGCTTCATTTTAAAATGTTTTCTTATTTTCTGATCCATTTCCACTTTATTTATTTAATTAATTCTACACGCGTTCTATAAAACTGCCGGTATAAAGATTTTATCACGCTCCGAGGGAAGGGGTAGAAATCCCTAATGCTTACAGCATTCTTTTAAAGGTACTTAAGTTTCCCTTTCCTAAGTCTACACTTGTCAAAGATATCTCTTTAAAAATCTCATAGTAAAATCCCTGAAAGGAAAAGTTTCTGTCTCTTTTACTCTTGTGTCGCAATGTAGACTGACACATCTTTTATTATCGTTTGTTTTTTGTGCAAATTATGTCTCCTGGAATAAAATAAATCGGAATATATATATAATAAACTTTTATTATGCTTCTTCTTATAATCATATCTCGAATTATTTTTATCTTTTAACAAGTCATGTTTTTTAATAACGATTTCTAAATTCCATTTAATTAAATTAGATTTTATTTGCAATATTTGCAAATTTATTTTAATTTCCAATGGTACAAAACCCGCACATCATCCATTGCGTGACAAGAAACTCTAAAAATACACAAAAAAATTATTATTTATGCAAAGCGATATTATTCCTTAAGTATCATTCATCAAAAAATGGCTTTGGAGAAACTCATACTAAAAATTCCATACCATTTAATTGTCCTCCAATTGCAAATCCTCCTGCTGCGTCCATCATTACAACTGCCATTTAACAAAGTCTTAATTCATTTGTAGGATTGCCCCTTTTTTATGTAATAAACCCTTTAATTGTACTTTTTAGCCCCATTCTACTTTTGTTGATCGCGTCCCACGAATCACGTGAGACTCGGAACTCTGATGAATGTCAAGCTGAAAGTCATACACACCCAAAAGGAATTAAGTTTTGACGCGAATGGGGGTAGAGTAATGTAATTAGGCTTGGATTCATTGAAAGCACGAACGTTCTCGATTGGATCTAAGTGAACCTGTTACGTTACTGCAAAGTAGGCACGTGGACTATTCCCAATACGCCTCAGTGTTGATCGTTCTCGGAAATTCAAGGGGGGGGGGATGTCCACGCATTTGAAGCCAACGGATCACGAAACAGTCTTGTTACTTCTTTTTTTATCAAGATAAAAATGATATGTTTTTTTTTTTAATTTGATAAAATATATGTCATTTTTTTCCGCATTTTCGTCTTAAATTCTATTTTTTATAATAAATCTTATCCAGAAAATGTAAACTCACTTTTAATGACTATTACATAAACAATAATATGCATCAAAATATCATAACTAAAATTAGTTAATATATTTATTACCTTCTAACGATTTTCCTTTGTTAAGACGTCTGAAGCATTATAGCTGAAAAGACCAGTAGCCATTAAACTAACTAGTAACAGTACAATGTTTTCCAGTTAATGTGTATTTATAAACTTCGCTGTTATTATTATAAATATATTTTAACTCTTTGTGCATTCTTGGATTCATTATATATTTAAATTCTATTAAAATGTTACTGCCACGATTGACTGCAGAAACCCTATTACGCAGACTAGACCGTTTCTCCAAATCGGATCCTAAAGTAATTAACGCTCGGCGCCCTTCAATCGCATAGCTAAGGCAGAACAAACAGGACATTACCAAAGGGGGTGGGAAGGGCTAATAATAATAAGGTTAAAAAAATAAGGAGCTGTTTTTTTTTTTCTTCTTAATTCATAATTCTTGGATCCTTAAAAATAAAAACAAAAAGTTTGACTCGAAATTATTTCCAGTTGCACGAATCGTCGTAAGACATGAATTTATTTGGTGTCAAGGGTTTGGTTTGAGATGAAAAGATTGTTCGGAGCATTATCTCGAAGATCTGAGGTGTATATGATTTAAGTCACAGTTAAATCCATTATCATTCATTTAAGTGTCTTATGAGCCACCGTTCATTGAAACTTACTTTGTTTGCCTATTAAGTGCACCGATATCAAAAATATAGTGCAGTAGAAAGCTGGAATTATCATTATTAGCGTTTTTTTGTTTGTTTGTTTGTTTGTTTGTTTGTTTGTTTGTTTGTTTGTTTGTGTGTGTGTGTGTGTGTGTGTGTGTGTGTGTGTGTGTGTGTGTGTGTGTGTGTGTGTGTGTGTGTGTGTGTGTGTGTGTGTGTGTGTGTGTGTGTGTGTGTGTGTGTTATTTCGTGGTAAAGAAGAGAATAATATTTTTTCGAAAATAAGTTAAGTAATGGTAACTTTAATTAATTTTGAAATAATGAACGATTTAGAAGATCTAAAAGAAAGATATACCTAAAACTATGTTTCGAACCAGAAAATTACAATTGTTTTTAGTTTATAATAAAGCTCTAAAAATATATCCAGTATAAACTAATGGAATGTTATTGGAGTAAGATTGTATTTTTGTAGTTTTATATACAATTCCAATACTACTTTCCTAAGCAACCATCTATTTAAATTACTAAAGTGATTATATGATGGTATCCAAAATGCAACTTTCTTAAATCTAAGATTGGTTTTAAAATGTTCTGGATGTAAACTGGTCTAATTTTTGCTGTATATTTTTTTCTTATTAAAAGATTTATGATTCTATAATTATAGATTGTATTTGAAAATTTGAGTTCCAGAATTAAATTTATTAACATCAAATTTAAATACATTTTTTTCTCTAATATATATTGCAATGACATTGTAATATAGAGCTTCCTCTCTTGCTACAAAAGATAATTTTGTTGATAGCTCTGGCGACAGCGACCTTAATTGTGATTTTAGAAACAAAGTTGAAAATCCCAGAAATTACAAAAATCTTGGCGATAATTCTATTAGGGCTCGTTTGTTCTAGAATTTTCTGTACTCTGTCACGGAAACTATATAATGTAGAGAGAGAAAACTAAATCAGTATTGTTACAAACTTGTAATTTGCTTCCCATCACGGCTAGTATCACCGTAAGAAAGACCCTTTGTAAGATCTGTCCTGTGCGTCAATGACCTGTGAGCTTGGCGACCATTTGGCGACTTGGCGATGAATTTGGCGAGTTTGGCGACTAAATGGATACTACTGGAAAGTTCGAGAACTTTCACGATCCATCCACTACGACCCGAGATACAGCCAGGTACGCCCTGATTGGTCAGAAGATTCTAGCCCCGCCTCCCGGAAATATAAAAGACGGGCACTCAGAAGCTACGAAGGAAGTCGTTGTTGATTCTCGTGTTAGCTTCCGTCATGAACGGTAGCGTTTGCGAAGAAGGTGGAAAGCGCAGATGCGCGGAGACGAATGAAGAAATGATCATTGATGGCAATCATAGTGATCTGCCTCAAACTAAAGAGAAATACACTTGCATCCATTGCAAGGAAAGATTGATGATCCGCGATGCGGTAAAAGTCCTAAGACTTGAAATTGAAGGTATCAACCAAGCCACAAGGCATGCCAAGAGGGAGCAGATTGATTATGCTCACCCGCATCTTGCAGCCATGGAGTCTAGAAGAAAACAAGCGATTCAGGAGATGGAGACCCTTCTGGGTAAGATGAACCTTGTTAGTTCTTGTCAGGACTCGAAATGTGAACACTCTAAGGAACCCTCCCTGAACCTGAGTAATGATAATTTCGTCTCTCCAACAAAGAGGAAACTTGCCAGAAATAAACCGGAACCCCCTAAAAATGTAATTAACATAAGCAATAAATTTCAAGTCCTCAATAATATTCCAGTTGAAAATGAAACTCCCAACACTGCAGAACATAAAATACCACCAATAATGTTGAAATATGCAGATAACTTTAATGAAATTTTATCCCAAATTGCAAAAACCTGCGGCAAAACTGTCAACAAACTGAATAAAGGGTTCATAAAAATATTCCCAGAATCGGCTGATCAACACAAAGCCATTCAAAATTTCTGCAGGCAGCAGGGTTATGATTATTATATCATAACCCCCCAAAACAAAAGACCATTAAAAGCAGTCATCAAAGGGCTAACCCATGAATACGACACAAAAATAATAGCTCAAAACCTAGTTGATAGTGGTTTCCCAGTGACTAGGGTTGTTCAACTTACCCAGCTAAGAACTAAGAGACCTCTTCCATTTTATATGGTTGAACTTAATAAAACTGAAAAAGCCGAGGAAATCTTTAAAATAGAACATCTGGATTACCTTAGTATCACAGTAGAGCGCTACAGAGGTCGCAACCTAGTCTCGCAATGTTATCGTTGCAACTTTTTTCACCATGCAGCGAATAACTGCAACATAAAGCCCAGATGTCTGAAGTGTGGCGAAAGCCACGAAACTAATGCTTGCGTGATAAAAGAAAAAATTGAAACGCCAACTTGCATCAATTGCGGCAAACAAGGGCACATAGCATCTTACCGCGGCTGCGAGGCCTTCCCAAAAATTCAGTCTGCGAGAAAAAATAGGGACAACTATTTTCACAAAAACCAAGCTCTGATCAGGCCAAATGTCAGTTTTGCAGGTCTTTTTAAAAACACAAGCCATCATGAGATAGCGCCTCCATTACACTCTTACCACACAAGCCCACCAGTGCTGGCGCCACAAACCTATGGTCACAAACAAGCCAACAACACCGTTTTAGAAGGCAATGATTTCGCTGACATTATAGAAGCAATGAAAGAACTGAAAAAGCTAACGACCGAGTACCCTTTACTCTTTTCACAGCTTAAAAAACTAAAAACCGCAAACACTGTTATGGAAAAACTGGATATACTCATGAAGGCATTCGATAACCCAAGTCTACCTGTCACTAACTAGTTTTCTCCTGCAATAGCCTTCGCATAGTCTATTGGAACGCAAATGGCATTAACAATAAAATAATTGACCTTCGTAATTTTGTAAATAAGTATAACCCCGATGTAATCCTACTGCAAGAAACCCACCTTAGACCACAAAGAAAAATTTTCCTGGCCAACTATTTCTCATATTACAGTTACAGAGCTAACCAGGCTGGCGGCGGTACTGCAATTTTAATTAAAAATGGTTTACCTCACAGTGAGGTCCCCCCACCTTTACTACAACATGTAGAAGCTAGCGTGGTAAAATTAAATTTTAAAAATCAAGATCCAATAACCTTAATCTCTATTTATATCCCCCCTAGTGCAGATAATTCCAATTTTATTTTCGACATCGAAAACCTGATGCAAACAGGACCTAATCAAATAATTTGTGGAGACTTGAACGCTCACCACGTTAGCTGGGATTGTAAGCGTAACTGCCCAAAAGGTAATTCCCTAAAATCATTTGCCCTTCAGGCCGGATTAGACATTATAGCACCGTCCACCCCCACTAGATTTGGGCCTCAGTCAGCCAATACAATAGACCTCACCTTAATTAAAGACTTCCTGTACCCATATGAAATTCACTCCTTACCTGAACTTAGCTCTGACCATAATCCCATCTTATTAAATTTTTTCTTTAAATATTCCCTGCCCAATAATCTTAATAAATTTAAAACAAACTGGAATAATTTTAAATTAACCCTCAGTCAATCAGAAACCCCAAACATTGATGAATTTACAAACCCAGATAAACTTGACCATTTTGTAAACATCTTCGAATCGCAAATTATTAATGCAAAAAATCTAGCCTCCACCCCCATTATAAATAGTCAAAATTTTATTGACCCTAAAATTAGAGACCTAATCAGGGACAGGAACTTTGCCAGGAAAAATTTTCAAAAAACCAGAGACCCAGTCTTCAAGAGACTAATGAACCAAATTAATAAGGAAATTGAAAAACTTAACAATAAAATCCAAAGCAATGAATTTATACACAAATTAATTAGTGTTAACACAGAAGACGGATCAATCTGGAAACTTGTCAAAACTTTTAAAAGTAAAAAACAAAAAATTCCGGCCCTTAAAAGCCCTGCTAGTATTGCAATAACTGATAAAGAAAAAGCAAACTGCCTGGCGGCTAGCCTTGAGAAACAATTTCAACTTAATGAATCGAGCAATTTCACCACAGAACATAATGTAAATAATACAGTCAAAGGCTTTCTCGACTCATTGCCACAAAAATTTATTGATATTCCCCCTCCCTCAACTGATGAATTAAAGGATCATATTAAAAAACTTAATATCAAAAAAGCCCCTGGCCTTGACAGTATTAACAACAAAATGTTAAAAACACTTCCGGACAATTACCTAAAATTTTTAATTAATATAATTCATAGCATTCTCAAATTAGGATATTTTCCCATGTCATGGAAAACAGCTGCAGTTATCCCCATATTAAAACCAGGAAAAGATCCAACTGATCCCTGCAGTTATAGACCCATATCCCTACTCTCTTCTGTCAGCAAAATTGCTGAACAGATAATTCTCAATAGATTAAATAATTACCTAGAAGAACATAATATACTAACACCTGAACAATTTGGATTTCGCCGTAACCTATCTACAACCCACCAATTAATTAGAGCAGTAGAATTCATTGAGGAAGGTTTTGAAAATAAACAAAAAACTGCAGCGGTTTTCCTTGACATTCAGAAAGCTTTTGACAGAGTTTGGCAAGATGGTCTTATATACAAGCTAATTAATTACAACATACCCTCACACCTTATCAAAATTATAATTTCTTACCTCAGTTACAGATCCTTTAAAATCAAGATAAACAATGAATTTTCGGAAGTAAAACCTATTCTTGCAGGTGTACCTCAAGGATCTAAACTAGGGCCAATTTTATTTTCCTTGTTTATTAATGATATCCCCAAGCAATTTAACACTATGTTGTGCATGTACGCTGATGACACTGCAATACTAGCTAGAAACAAAAATCAAAATTTCATTACCATAGCTTTAAACCGACATATTAAATCTCTTGAGGACTGGTTCGTCGAATGGAAAATTGAAATAAATGCTAGTAAAACTGAAGCTATAGTTTTTAACAAAAATAACTGTAAAAAGAATTTCTCCCCAGTTAAAATTAAAAATCAAACTGTCCCGTGGTCTAAGGAATGCAAATATTTAGGCGTTATTCTAGATAGTAAATTAACTTGGAAACCCCACTTTATTTACACAGCTAAAAAGTTTCGAGACCTAACTCGTAAATTTTATCCCTTAATTTCTCGAAACTCCAAAATGAGTAGACAAAATAAAATGCTTATTTACTCTGCCTACTTGCGTCCAGTATTAACTTATGCCTGCCCTGTGTGGGGATATGCTGCCAAGACTAATCTTAGACTTATTGAACGCCAGCAAAATAACTTAATTAGAAATTTCTGCAATATGAAATACTACATGCCAAATACAAATATGTACTTATGCCTAGACTATCCCCCTCTTAAAAAATTCATTAAAAATCTAGCCACTAACTTCTTTAAAAACATGGATAAGAATGAAAATGAAGCAATAGCTAAAATCCCTAAATATAAACCATCTACAAACTCTAGAAGACCCCGTAATATACTACTTTAATTTATCTCAGCCCCTTAGTTTTTCTTCCTAACTTTTATTTTTTCAAACTCAAATTATACTGTTTCTCAATAGCCAATTCTAGCTCACAAGCAGTAAAAACTTACTAAGCCCAACGGCAGCGTACCCCCCCCCACACCCTCACCCTAATATCAGACAATCACAATGAGTCCTGACACTCGTCATCTCCAAATTTCGTCGAAGACGGCCACGGCAAAGTATAGACAGCAAAGCACTGTGAAGTCTCTCCTTACCGGGGATAAGCCCCTGCCGGGGCTAGGCGCCCCGTCAACCCAACCATCAAGCTACGAAGGAAGTCGTGTGTATCGTCAGAAGAAGTTGTGTGGATCTTCAAAAGTTGTGTGTGTGTGAGAGGAGTCGGAGTCGCCGACAAATAAGAGAAATTAGAGGATGAGACAGCAAACAAACTGCTGAACTATAGAGATTAAATGCGCTGAGTCATTACGATTTATTGGCGGTATTTATTGTAGTAGAAGAAAAAAAATTTTGTAACAGTATTGTCAGTCGACAATTGAGTTCAACATAAGCAAGTAGTCAGTTAATATTAAATCAGTCAGTTGAGTGTAATAGACAATTTGAGAAACATAAGTAGTTAAGCGAAATCTCTCTCCTGCGAGTTTTCTATGCGCTAATAAGTTTATCACTAACTTGCTGGTTGTATGCTGCTGTTTACTGCTAGAGTTCTTTTTGTATACATTGGGGATATGTTATGCAAATGTGTTTCGTATTTCCGTATGGACTGAAACGTCGCTATACATTATTGAAGCCGTTTATCTCTGTTCTCCGTACACCCACTGCCCACACCTAGATTTTTGGATTTATTTCCATAACAAATGTATAGAATTGATTCTTAAAAACTTTCTAAAAAAATTGAGAAATAGAGGGAGTTATGCACAAAGTAATATATACTGTGTTCCAAATATACAGGGTGTTTATAAAGTCCCGGACCCATTTTGGTGTTTAATAACTCGTAAAATAATAAAGATATAAACAAACTTATGGCATTTATTGATGGAATAACTCATATATTTTCCTTTTCAGGTTTGAATATTTTTACTTTTGTAAATATCGTCTGCACGTGTGGTTAATTTCCGATAATTTCATTTTCCAGTCTAAATATCTGTACTTTTCTAAATATTGTCTGCTTATTAATTGCATTTTTCTCTCTTTTGTTTTTGGCAACTATTGCAATGTTATGTTTACTTTTGATGTGTTTGTTCTATGCAGTACTTTTGTATGTGATGTTTTATTCGAGTGGATATTAAGGAGAATGCGTACACCACAAGAGAAAGCACAGATTTTATGGTGGTTCATAGAAATGAAATCGATAGTGCAAGCACAGAGAAATTTCAGAAGAATTTACGAAAAAGATCCTCCATCCAAAAACAGCATCTTGCGGTGGAAAAAGAATTTTCTAGAAATTGGAAGTATCGAAGATAAGAAACGTTCCAGACGTCCTTGCACAAGTGATTTTGATGTTGAGCGTGTCAGAAAGACATTTTTACACAATCCTAGAATATCTGTGAGATCAGCGGCAACAGAATTGGATATGCCAATTTCGACGGTGTACAAGGTTATTAAGAAAAAATTAAGACTGCATGCATACAAAGTTCAAATTGTTCAAATTTTGGAACCGAACGATAGGCCTAGGAAGATAGCCTTTGCAACAGATATGCTAAGGAGGATAGAAGATGCTGCTGATTTTCTGAAGAGCATAATGTTCTCCGATGAAGCATCCTTTCATGTTTCTGGCATTGTTAATCGCCATAATGTGCGCAAATGGCTCTGTGGATGCCGACATGCTTGTCGCTACCTGGCGTGAAATTGACTATCGACTTGATATTCTCCGTGCGACGAAGGGGGCACACGTGGAAGTTCATTGACAAGGGTCATGAAACTTTTTGAGTCTATTTAACCATTTATGTTATTAATTTTAATCTATCTTTATTATTTTATGAGTTATTAAACATCAAAATGGGTCCGGGACTTTATAAACACCCTGTATAACGTAGAAAATATTCAATATTCAAGTCTTCGATAACAATATAACATAATAGATTACATATTTTCTGGAACATTTGACTCATTTTGAAATTAAAAATGAAGTATCTTCATTAAATAAAACTATACATAAAATTACAAACCAATAAGATATTTTACTATAAAATTAATGGAATATAATTCAAAAGTAAATTTTCTTTAATGAACCGTTCTGTGAAAAAAAAAAGGATCATTAATTCGAAAACTTAATCGAGATGTTTAAAAGGTCAAAAAATAAATCCCTAATATCATAACTTTTAAAGATTTACTTTTGTAACATTTTACCTTCGGAAAAAGGAAAACAAACTTGGGACTATTCAAAATTCTTAACTGTTGTTAATATATAATCTTGTTTGATAAGTTTTTTTTTTTCAAATATACCCTTTTTTTATTTGTGTCTTAGAACGACTAATTAGAGAAAACACAATCATTAAAATCTTTTATTAATTGATGTTTTCTACTTACTTAATTTGTTTTTTATTCATTCCCTACAAGGTGAATTTAGTCTTCAATTGACTTTTCATATCCAATTTTAGAAATTTATTTCAAGTCAAATTCGACTATAAAATTGAAATTTAATTTTTCTCATAATAGACTAAGACCTTGTACTCAAAATTAAGTTCCTTCGCAAAATGTTCGTAAACATAACTCATTAATCATTTGTCGGATAAATTTTTCTCGATTTTATTATGCATTAAATATTTAATTTCTCTCATTATAGCAAATTATTTACTAAATCTCAAATCTAAAAACCATGCTCGTTATTATTTCCTTCCTGGAGTTCTGTCTTTTACGGATTTATATTCTTAATCCTTTCTTAACATTTCGAGTTCAAAAAGGGGATATGACATGCCATTGGCTACTATATCAGAGTCATGAAATCCTTCATTCATGTCACGTCGTTCATGAAAAGTTAAAAGGATCCTCTTCTTGATCCTTTCTAAGAATTTGTTGGTGTTTGCAGCACATACTTTGTCACTTCCTGCCCTAATGATTTTCAAACTAGGCAGATGGCCTAAGGCTTTATATTTTAACGTTTCTTATATGAGAGCAGTTAGTTTATAGGGAAGAACTAATTTGACAATGTTATGCCAGACACAATATACAAAATAAAAGTGGGTAAAAAATTATAAATATTGTCAATTAATTTTGTAGTAATTAGTAACTTTAAAAATAATGCGTATGTACAAAAGCAGAATAATGTGTTATTAAAAATGACATATTTATTGATGACTAGTTGATATATACAGCTTAAATTGGGGTTAAAGTATTTTGTGCATTATATTCTAAAATAAAAACTAGTTTTGTATAAAATATTTAACTACACAAAATTATTTTATCATCTAAAACATTCTGAAATTAAAGTTAGAAAATATAAATTGAATAAGACGCTTTTTAAGCCGATAGCTGATTTTTTAACATAAATAACTAATATTTGTATCATTGACACTGCAATTTTGTTTGTGTATTTTGACGTATAAAAAGGTTGTCTTCTTTGAGTAATTGGTTTAAACTTGTTTTTGTGCATGATAAATTCACTATTTTAAAACAAATAAAAACATTGTCAAAAGACGTATTAAAATAAAAGAGAATTTTTTTTAAAGAAAATAGTTCTACAATTGTTTAAAGTGTGAAAAAAAGCAAAATTTTAGTTCTGTAATTAATTGAATTAACTTTTATGCTTTCAAAAACTGACAATATTCTGTCTCGTGTCTTATAAAATAAGTGCGCAAAATTTGACTGTTATTTCGAAGATATCCCAATTACTTCGGAGATGTGGAACATACATACTTAGCTACAATGACTTTTATTTATATTAAAATGTGGATTCAAATATTTACTTAAAATTGGTTGCTGTAAAAGTTTTGGAAATTTTGGGATTAAATATTTAGGGCAACTATAAAGCTTAAACCATTGCAACAGTGAGTATTGAAAAATATGCAAAATAAAAGTTTTTAATTATCGTAATATAGGAAAACTTTTACGACAATTTAATTTTTATCATTAAAAACACAATTTTCTAAATTATAAAACGTTATTAAAATGATTTTATACAATGATATTTTCTTTAGCTATCACGGAAAAAACTGAAATTTTCGGTTAATTTTGATTTATTAAACTTTTAATCTGAGTATAAAAAATTGTTAAAAAATCACATTCTCACTCTCCAAAGTATATTTATATAAACTCGGGCAGCTCTGAGTCAAATTTTCTGGCGTGTGGAATGCCAAAAGACACGCACATTTTGCTTTATTATTGGTAGATACAAGTGTTATGACAATATATTTGGGTCCAGTTGCATCAGGATCTCATTTCTTTTTAGTCAGTTTTTGATAATTTGTAAAATCTCGTATTACAATATTAAAAACGTATCATCTATACTTATAATAAAGCTCAATGTGTGTGTGTGTGTGTGTTGGCGCTCTACAGGCCAGGTCATTTGACATACAGCTATCAAATTTGGTACATGTATACCTCAGAGGTCGGGAATGTGCACCTGGGGTCCCTTTTTTTAAAATTTTAATTATTAATTAAAAACTAACTTTCCCGTCAAAAAAATCTTCCATTTTCCCCACCGCCAACTTTTCCGCCAAAAAAAAATCTTCCATTTTCCCCAACGCCAAATGAGTAAGGCTTCAGTTTCTTTTTTCTCCCAACAGTAATGAGGCTAGGGTTAACATTTTTCGGCGGATTATTTCAAACAATTCTGTTTATTTTCTTAATGTTTTATGCATTTAAAATTAAACGTTGTTAATTAATCGATCTTTCAGATTCATTCTTAAGTACTTTTGAATTAAAATAACACAGAATAAAGGAAGTTAAAAATGTATAATCTGCATAGCGTTACCCCAACTGGCGTAGAAAAATTCACGCATTTGCGTTACCGGAGCTGGCGAAGAAAATTCACGCATGCGCATTCTGATTGTTGCCATGACAACCGTTATCAACGGATGATTTAAATTATTTTTAGGTTAGTTGCATGCTTTTGTAAGTAAATTGCATTTATGTTAGTTATATATTTTTTGTATATGCTTATAGTTTTAAGTACATCGTTTTTTAAGTAGATTTTTTTTAACCTGTTTTCAATGATTTAAATTATTTTTAGGTTAGTTGCATGCTTTTGTAATTAAATTGTATTTATGTTAGTTATATATATTTTTTGTATATGCTTATAGTTTTAAGTACATCGTTTTTTAAGTAGTTTTTTAAACCTGTTTTCGACCGTTTATTTTAAACGATTCATTTTATTTTCTTAAAGTTTGATGCATTTAAAATGAAACATTGTTAATGAATCCATCTGTTCATGATGAATCTAAAAAAATTTTGTTGACAAATTCTTGAGATATTACATAACTTAAGAAAGATATTCTTTAGTGCCCATAAACTTTAAACGCTCAGTGACTCTATTATCAGTAATCATATTATTAAAAAAAATGCTTTGTCTCAGTAAAAAATATTATTATATTAATTGCAGTTTAGTCATTTCCATTTTAATTTTAAGCATAAATTCTACCGGAACTAACAGAAAATTAGAGAGATACATATTATGTTATGGCTGAAGGACTTTATATTATTATGAGTGAATTACATGACTATCAAAATTTGAAGCTTTAAAATATTTGATGAAGAAGCTGTAGGAATTACATAAAATATTTAATTATTAAAATTTTAACGAGCATTAAGATGGGCGAACCGACTGGTCGCCAAAGGCGGCTAGTAATGTAAAAAAATAGTATGAAAGAAAACATTAAATTTCGAACCCCTAGATCCAACATGATCATGCTATCTTGTCTTCGTTCATCTTGATTACATCAGCCAATGCAATTAATGCGTAGTAATTTTTATTCCATGAAATTAACGAGTAACGTAAACTTAGAAAGCTTTATCATGCTTATAAAATTGAAAGTAATAATTCGGCTTCGGAATTAATGTTAAAAAAAAGTACTCCTTTTGTAAGAAAACATGGTGTACATTTTAAAATTATTTTTGTCTGTTTATATGGTAAACATATAGAAAAAAAAATTGCATCTTCAATTAAATATTTTAAGTTTATTGATAGTATATATTCATAAAATTCAAAGTACAAAATTATTTTAATTGAAAATTAATCTAGATTTCACCAGGACTTTCTGGTAATACATTACATTTGCAGATTTGTTAATTTCAAATTCTACTGCAACCATATTAATAGCATCATGTTTCAGGTTCTGATCTTTCTTCATTTGTAATAATTTTTGCAATATACTATTACGCTTTGTCAGCTAAATGCTTTGATTTGATATTTCTTAGTTGCAACGCAAAAATAATTTAATTGAAATTATCCTCTTCCATATTAATAAAGGCTATTAATTAATTTCACACAAAGCATACGATTTTATATTTATAGCAATAAAATTAATAATAGTTATATAAAAATAAATATTATAATTATAATTGCAATAAAAACTTTTAACTTAGTCAAAAAAATGTATACGTATTATTAATCCAGTAGCTCTAAATCTAATATTCTTTCCTATTAAGTATTGTATACTCTGAATACGATTTTTCTATCGCACAATTTACATAGCTTGAAATGAAATCATTGGCACTAAAAGGACACTTATATTTTTTTATATATTTTTTTAATAATTTTTATGCAATGCTCCAGAATTCATAATGAAAAATATTTTCTTTTCACATTATTTCGATTAAATATCTAATTAACATTTTAACAACCTTTTCTTAATGAGCACATATTCACCAAGAAGTAGTCGTGTTATAATTTGGTAGTCTAATATTCTTCCCTCTAAAACATTGCTTTCCATGTGTACTGTTTTTATCACATCATTTACACAAAGAATTCCAGCACAAAAATATCATATTAAAAACATCAAAAGTATTATTTTTTTTACTAAGATAAAGTAATAGACGTTCTATAAATATATACAAATAGAATTGTCTATCATATTTATTTTAGCTTGATTCTATTATGTTCCTACAATTGTAGATTTTTTTTTCGTATATGTCTATTTTCAGACAACGTTTCTATGGTATGAGCGCACTATTACGTTGCCGTAGATTGATTGGAGCAATTTTCTCATAACTTAATTTCTTTTGACAGCGCCATGTCTACTTAATCTGATAATAAAATAACCCCCATCGAGATATTTCGTCGTTCTGTTCAAAGCATTAGTTTTCTGATGACAGTAAAAAAATGCCCTTGTTGTGACGGATTCAGCTGTGTGTTTCGGTATTATCTTTTTTCTTTAGTAATAGTTCTCTTGCTATAACATGATAAAACGACGTCCTCAAATGAAAGGCATATTTATGACAACCAGTTGTTCAGTCATACTAAATGAACATAGTATGGATAAATAATTGACATAAGACAAAAGGATATTAATCTGCAAAACAAGACATTCTTACTTTGTATCTCTGTCTCTTGATCAAAGAAAACAAACAGGTAGACAGTCCTTAGATTAATTAAACCTATTATGTATGAACATCTACAACTGATTTTATTGCTTGGGTGAATTAATATATGCATTGAAATAAGCCCTATATAAATCAGCGGCAGTGGTGTCCTCGAAACATTCTCGCTTATTTTGAAATAAAAATGTAATTCTCTTCTCATAAAATTCAGGACCTTAAAGTCGTGAAGTCTACTAAAGGGTGCCCCAAAATTAACACAAGATTTGAATTTGCCACCTTTTATGTAGCAAAGTATTGGCAACCCTATTAAAAACCATTTGACAGCTGATAGTTTAAAATTAATAAAAATGGAGCGTTACACGATCGAACAATGTGTTTTAATTTTGAACAATATTTGAAAAATAATAAAAGTCGGTTGGCCACAGTTCAAAAATTTGAGAATTGGCCCCCTAGATCGTGTTATTTAACACCACTAGATTTCTTTTCATGGGGTTATTTGAAGTCAATGATCTGTGTCAACAAGCCCACAAGCCCCACGCATTGAAGGAGGAAATTCAACGCTGCATCAACGAAATTCAACCACATTTATGCAAAATGATCATGGAAAATTTTGACAAAAGAGTGTGTGTGTGTGTCAGCAGTGCTGTGGATTCCATTTGCCTTATGTGTTATTCCATTCATAACCCTGTCTTGTAAACTTAACAAATCAATAAAAACATAATAATTTAAAGAAACAAAACTGTGTTTTTATTTGATTCAAATCTTGCGTTAACACGTTGTTCTATTCGCATAACGGTCCATTTTTACTAATGTTAACTATCAATTGCCAAAAGATTTTTTTAATAGGATTGCCAACACTTTACGGCACGATTGGTGGCGAATTAAAATCTTGAAATAATTTTGGAACAACCTTTAGTATTAGGATTTTTATTTTTACATTCCCACGCATAAGAGTTCTGCGCCTTTACAGTATCGTAAAAGAAATCGAGTGTGCATTATTTGGTTGTTTTTTTTCAACCGAATGAAACGAGAAATTTAATCAGAACTACAAATTTGGTAACATGGTGAAATTCCATTTATCTATGTCGCTGCGTTTTTCTTTAGTTATCACGTTTGAATGCATGAGAATTTACAGACAAACAGACGTTCAATACCTTGACAGATTAAGTTCATACTTTCAATCAATTCTACATTTTAGATACTAAATCTGTATGAATTATTAATATAAGTCTTTTCCTTTTTCAGATATGTTCATATGCTAAGACAGAATTCTTTTTATTAGATTTCGTTCAAAGTTTATTAAAAATCTAAACATTTAGTGTAAAGAGCACATACCAAGTGTCTGCACAGCTCAAAGTATTTTTGAGTTTTCTCATTCGCTTACAGAACTATAAGATGGCGGACATAGCTTTAAGAATGTGTTTTTCAGATTCAAGGAGATCTAAAATGTGGAAATTCGACAAAACATCGGATTTAAAAAAAAATTATGATTATAATATTTTTTGAGTATACTTAGACAAGTAGAAATAAAAACTTCCAGAGCTTTTATTTCATATTATTCTTACAGAAAAAAATTCCAATATAACATTTATTATTTATTTGATGACTTTCAGAAAGTTTTTTTTGCTTTTACTTCAATTTCCATTCAGTCAAATCTATATCCCAATAGAGGTATTCCAAATTTGTTTAGAGCCCATTATAAATATAGATTTACCGAAGCAAACAATATGAAACAATAAAAGTATATTTGCAAAATAGCCAAAGAAAAATAAATGAAGCGCATTTTACATAACAGAAATTTATCGAACAAATTTTACTTAACCTAATAATCAGTGCTTTATTTGAGTCGATTGCTTGTCATACGTTCAAATTCAGGAATCAAGCCAAGTATAATTACTTTCACTTTGTTTACCACACTTAGACCACTTTTACACACACTGACCAATACTTAGTTTACAGTTTATTTAATATCCTCTTACTCATCGGTGAAGAGTATCCTTTTCATAATTGTTAAATTAGCGATACGTTATGACGAATTAGTTAAAATTACATTATCGTTATTTGGTAAATCTGAAGAATATAAATTTTATTGGAAACTAGCCGCCTTTGGCGACCAGCTGGTTCGCCAATCTTAATGTTCGTTTAAATATTAATAATTAAATATTTTACGCAATTCCTACTTTAATAGGTTCTTCATCAAAATATTTTAAAACTTCAAATTTTGATAGTCATATAATTCACTCATAATATTAGAAAGGCCTTCAATCATAACGTAATATGTATCTCTCTAATTTTCTGTTAGCTCCCGTAGAATTTATGCTTTAAATTAAAGTGGAAAGAATTAATCTACAATTAATATAATAATATATTTTTACTGAAACAAAGCATTTTTTTATAATATGATTACTGATAACAGAGTCACTGAGCGTTTCAACTTTATGGGCACTAAAAAATATCTTTCTTAATTTATGTAATATCTCAAGAATTTGTCAACAAAATTTTCTCAGATTCATCAGGAACAGATCGATTCATTAACAATGTTTAATTTTAAATGCATCAAACACTCAAGAAATAAAATGAATCGTTTAAAATAATCGGTTGAAAACAGGTTTAAAAAAACTACTTAAAAAACGATGTACTTAAAACCATAAGCATATACAAAAAATATATAACTAACATAAATACAATTTAATTACAAAAGCATGCAACTAACTTAAAAATAATTTAAATCAAGAATCATCCGTTGATAATATTGTCAACAATCAGAACACAATGCGCATGCGTGAATTTTCAACGCCAGTTACGTTAACGTAAATGCGTGAATTTTTCTACGCCAGTTCGGGTAACGCTATGCAGATTAGACATTTTTAATTTCCTTTATTCTGTCTTATTTTAATTTAAAAGTACTTCAGAATGAATCTGAAAGATCGATTAATTAACAATGTTTAATTTTAAATGCATAAAACATTAAGAAAATAAACAGAATCGTTTGGAATAATCGGCCGAAAAATGTTAACCCTAGCCTCATTACTGTTGGGGAAAAAAATTGAAGCCTTACTCATTTGGCGGTGGGGAAAAATGGAAGATTCTTTTGGCGGGAAAGTTGGCGGTGGGGAAAATGGAAGATTTTTTTGGCGGGAAAGTTAGTTTTTAATTAATGGTTAAAATTCTAATTAAAAATTCAAAAAAAGGGACCCCAGGTGCATATTCCCGACCTCTAAGGTATACATGTACCAAATTTGGTAGCTGTATGCCAAATGACTTGGCCCGTAGAGCGCCAACACACACACACACACACACACATTGAGCTTTATTATAAGTATAGATTTATGCGAAAATAAATTCTTTTGTATGACTTCTGTAGAAATAAAGCTTAAAATGAATCCCATATAAAATTTTGTGAAAAGTTAAATTTTATTTTTGCTTTTCTCTGTCAAAGTATATTACAGAAAGCCGAAATATAATAGTCTAGAAATTATAATAAATTTAAAAATTTATAATTAAAAGTAAAAAAAAGTCTATTATCACATTACCATAACTTCAATAAACCAGTCCTAGAAAATTATTCATTGCACAAGATTATAAAATAATTTTTTTAAAAAAAAATCGCTTCATTTAAATTGAAGAATATATTTTAAAAATTGTATAGCAATAAAATCTATTTAATATAAATAATGCTTCACAAAAAGTAAACTCTGTTGTCGTTTTTAATTTTATTTTTATTGCAATCTTTAGAAACACAGAGACAATTACGTAGTCAAACTATATTCACTGAATAAAATATCAAAGGGAAAAAAAAAGAAAATTCACATAACATAATGTTTAAAAAAAGGAAATAATATGCTGTATCGGACAACAGTACTTAAAATGAAACATAAAATTTATTTTCCTTTAACAAAAATAATATCTAATAATTTTTAATTGCGTCTTGATAAAGCTATGAAATTCAATTGATTTTGACTGTAAAATTGTTGTAAATTATTCAAAAAAATTAAAATTGCTAAAATTAAGAAAAAAAATAATATGGCAACCATGTGATCGATTAAAAGGAAATTTTTTAAATTATAAGGTAGTGTAAAATTTAATTTCATGAACTAATATTTGCAGAAGATAGATATATATGTAAAACGTTAAAAGCTTTGCTTAATTTTTAACTAATATTTTAAATATCTTTTGGAATTTGAAAAGTTAACAATAAGCTTCCTCTCCTTTGAAGAGAATATGTCATAAATTTCATCAAAATGGAATAAAATTAGATGGATTAAGATAGATTTTTTTATGACACACAACACACATAATCTGCTTTACAAGTAAATAGAATTACTACATTTTGATAGTTAATCCTTAGCATTCTGATGACTCCTCTCAGGCAGCATTCAAGAAGGTGCATCATTTTGACGCTTTATTTATTTATTTTTCAATTTTGATTGTTAAAAATGCCTGCAGAATGGTAAAAAGACGTAGATTCATTTTTCGGGGAAATTCAACTTAAAACAGTTCTATATTAACTTATTTTTTGGAACAATAAACAAGTTCTTGTATTAAGTGCATAGTTATGCATCTAATTACTTTTCAGAGGACAAAAGGTTAAATAGAATAGATCAAGTATATTTTTTCATTTGTTTCGTATGGGTGAGTCAAAACCAAAATTAAAAAACAGTAGTCAGTTTTTTAACGATATTTTTAGTGTAATTAAAATCGTTTGAAGTGCCAAATAGATGGATGGTCTAAATTCGGAGCCTTTAATTAAAATTCAAAACATTCTATGAAAAAAAAAACAGTTTTTAAAAACTCACTAAATTATAAAATATATACTCATTTATGAATCCACAAAAACATTGGACTTATTTTCCTTTAATTTATAATGTACCATTATATATGTTATGAATATTACACCACTACTATAAAAGCAAAATTTTATTTAAATGAATTGATTAATTTATAATTACGCTCTGAAAATATTAAAATGAAATATCATCTTTAATGCGGAGATGCACATGATTTTAAAATTCCAGCACATCAGTGAGGAATTGAAAAGTCAATTGCTGAATTCTGTCTTTACAGACATGAAATAAATAATGTTAAATAAAAGTGTACAAAATGTGCTTTGGTTTGTCCCGATTTTGAATTAAATGTACCGAATTTTTCTGTCTTTATGAGTGAACGAAACTCTTCATGTAAAGAATGAAAAAAGATATGCTAATATTAGTAACAAAAGATTACCGTTTGAAAAATTTTCCTATCCAACCTTAACTATAAACAGAATATAATTATTCTATTATAGTTAAAAAATTTACCTTTGAAATACTATGAATAGTCTTGATTTTTCTATTATTATACATATAAACAGAAAATATCACGGATTAATCTGCATCTCAGAAAATTTGGTCATTTCAGTATTACCCGAAAACGAAATGCACTTTGAGCATGATTTTCGATTAAAGAATTATATGTAAGCTCCAAAGTAAATAAAAGGACAGTAAATGCACTTTTTTTAGACATTTAATATCCCCAAAAAGAAAAAAGTGGATGTATTCAGCTAGCACTATTAATATAGCCAACAAACCTTAGCAAGCAAATTAGCTTGCAGTTAATCTCGCAAGTATTCTTGAATTAAAATCTGATGTTCGGTGATTCGAAAACAAGAAATTTATATGTCCCTGTTTATAAAAGTATGATAATGATTTTCGAATCATTTTTCGTGGGTTTTTTTTTTTTTTTTTTCTGGCTTGTAGATCCTCTAGTTATACGGCGTTTTTTTTTTTCTTTTTTTTCTAGTAAATAAGATCCACTTATAATTGGTTAATCTGAAATAGATAATAAGGTCTAATATAAAGCCAGTAAGATTGGTCTCCCTAAAACTTTCTCGCGTACTCTCTAATAAACTTGTCATGCCAGGGAACGCCTTAATGGTATTGGCGTACAATAGTTACGAAATATTAATCTTTGATGTGAATTTATCATTTTTACTGAATCTATCGTGTCATCCTTGGCGAGTTATTTGGCGATAAATCCCTGAGATAAATTTATAGTATCCAAAAATCAAATTTGTGTTTTAGACGCGTTTTTACCAACTGATTGAAACAAAAGTTTGACACAGAATTGCACTTATAGTCACACATTCCGTACCTAATTATATTTAAGTCATTGCGTTTTTGAATGATCGAGTTTACATGTTTCTGAAAGTAATGACAGACAGACATTCGGCAGATTTATCTCAAAATTTGACAGGTGTTTAAACTATAGATGCTAAATCTGTGTGCCAAATCTTATCTCTTCAGCTCTCATTCAGCAATTAACGACAGCTGTACAAACAAACTTCCTCTTAACAGATTTTACGGGGGCCGCGGTGGCCTGGTGGTAAGGTCTCGGCTCGTGAACCGTAGGGTTTAAGATTCGAGACCCGATTCCACCGAAGAACCGTCGTGTAAAGGGTTTTGTTGCACGTTAAATCCGTCAAGGTCAAACGTCCTCCCGCTGGTGTGGCGTGGTGTCCAGAGGGGGGTGCCAGATCAGGTGTCGTCCTCGTCATCTGACCGCGGTTCAAAATGACGAGGTCCGTCCCAAAATAGCCCTAGTGTTGCTTAAAACGGGACGTTAATATAACGAACTAACCTAACCCTAACCTTATTAGATTTTACTCATAATTTGATGGAAATCTGCAAATTTGATTTAAAGAGCGTATACTAAATTTCAACCATCTAGCTCAAAGCAGTTTTGAGTTATTTTTGTCACAGACAAATAGACATTTTCCAAAAAATGTGTTTTTCGCATCTAAAGCGGACAGATTTATCAAAATCTCGAGTTCGAATTTTTTGACGATTGCCATACTTTCTCTATACTACATGTGCGAGTAAGTAAAAATCAGTTTTAATATCAAGTAGCCAGCAGTAGCCGTATAATTCAAAATTGCAGGGGATAGTATAATTTCGGTCTTCTCGCTCGTCAACACCCTCAAGACGTAAAATTATTTTGGCAAAGAAATTGTGCGTGTGGCGAGACGACCTCGGATGAAAAATCTCTCCCTCGCACGACAAGATGGTTCAGACCACATTCAAAATAGAAAAATTAATCATTCACTTTGCGTTTTTTTTTATGCCTTCCTATTGTAAATGTCATTCAGAAAGGCTAACCCGTTCATGGCCAAAACTCTTGTTAAGAAAAGATGCAATAGGCTTACTCGTAGAAAATGAAATATGAATTCGTATAGCGTCACAATCACGGTCTTTTAACAATATTAATACCTGGCAAACCAAAGTTCGTTCTTTTTTTTTTTTTTTTTTTTTTCGTAAAATCGTGGGGTTTTTTTCTGAGAAAATATTTAGATGTCATAATAAACATAACTTGTAAAAAAAACCAGGTCTCGCAACTAAGTTCTTCTATCCTAAAAAGATGTGAGATCCATGTAATACCAAGTCGGTCAATTTATTCAGTGCCTACTTAAGGGTCCTTCTGTCTTAAGTTTTTACGTAATTAGCTAACCTAACAACATCTTCTAGTGACCATATCAACATTAAAAATCTTTTATGGTTTAAATAAATAGATTGACTTGGCCATTGCATGCAAACACAATGTATCTTTGCATTCAATTAGATTACATTAACAAATTAAATTAAATTAGATTGTTTAGTGCGATTGCCAAGTCAATCTATTTATTAAACTATTAAACTACTGGTTCAAATTTAATGAAATTTGAAATATATCGTGTTTATATAATGCCTGCTTGGTTACTGAATATTCAGGCTTCTAGTTTTATCCACAACGAAGTTATAGGGAGTCGAAAATGGCCTGAACTGCTTCGAGAAAAGGATGGTACGGCCGTACCGCTTGTTTTTGCTCGACTTGGCGGGGGCACTGCCGTTCTCCCAGATACTAATTACATACTAATTACACATGAATATTTTTCAATCTTACCTGTATAAGAACTGGTCATTTAAATAAAAAAATTCATGATTGCACTTAGTTTAAGATATCATTCGAATTGTTTAACACAATAATTGCATTGTTTCTATTGGATGTCAGCCGAACGCTTTTGTATTCGGATAATGTCATGCAGCGCTATCTCACAAAATTTTGATGTACCAGTAGGTTATCATCCTATGGCAAAAATGCAATTACCACAAAAATTTACGAGATGGCGCTATACGACGTTGTCAGCATGATAGTAGATAGAAAAAGGCTCTAACAGATAGTTATAAAAAAGTGTTTTTGTTTTTTCAGGAAAGACATCTATAAGATAAACTTAAAAAGCAAATCTTTATCTAAATAAAAAAATTTGATCCAAATCGTTAAAACCTTTTCCGAGATACACGAATTAAATTTATATATACATATGTAAAATTGTTCGCTTAATGTTAAAAGACAGCTAAATATATTGAACTAAGAGCCACAGTAAGCATACCACTACATCCAATACCTTGAAGATGCGATATTACGTTATATGTTTAAATTTTGTACTATTTTGATGCAGAATTGATTTGTACTATTTTGAGGCAGAATGTAAGATTCTCGCAACAGAGATTTTGTTCAACACTGGAACTCGAGTATTGACTAATCACCACTTCTTGTATCTCTATGAGTTCTTAAAGCATATTTTTTGGTGTTATATCTTGCTATTTTTCTTTAAACACGATAATCAAAAACATATTGAGCTGGAAAATGAAATTTGAGGTCTGAAAGCTGACTTTCTAGATCTCTACCAAATTTTGAACAAAATCCATCAAAGAAGGAAATGTCTGTCTGTCAGAGATAACATATGAACATGACAACTGCAAAACATATAGAGTTTAGTAGAAAAAATATTGATGCACAGTTGTTTTTTTTATTGTTTAAAATATAGTCCAGTATCTAAACTGGAAAACTAATAAAGTGACTTCTATTTATCTATATATTTGCATGCATATAAATATAATAAATCAAAAACGCATTGATTCTGATAAACAAAATTCGGAATGTGATTTTGTAATTTAAATTGTAGTTCTGTTTCAAAATTTGGTTTCACCCGGTCTATAAAAAGTCGCCAAAAATATATACATTCTTTTATTCGCAATGTTTTGAAGTATGAAATACATTTGTACGGAATTCTGAAAATAAAATTCTCCTATTCATGATGTTAACGGACTGGCTCAACTTACACAATTTTTGCGCTGTTGGAGAAGAAGAATATATCTATTAGAGATTCTACCAGGAAGTTTAGGGGCGATCACTCCAAATGGTTTCTTCTGTGACAAGTGTATTGTTCATTAAAATTAATTCAATCTGAAAGACACTTCTATTTGTTGTATAAAACTTCAACATGAGTTGAATTCATTTGATCAACGTGATCTAGCAGATATTAGCTGTCTCGGAATTTCATAAAACTCAAAAATATATTAGGAAGCCGTAATTTGACGTCAAGTTTTATTACATTTTTTCTCAATTATTTTTTTTATTTTTATATACTTTATTTCGTGCATTATTTTATTAATTTTATATACTTTATTTCGTGCATTATTTTATTAATTTTATATACTTTATTTCGTGCATTATTTTATTAATTTTATATACTTTATTTCGTGCATTATTTTATTAATTTTATATACTTTATTTCGTGCATTATTTTATTAATTTTTAAGTTGATATTTTATTTTTGTACAAATAAATCTCTTGAGGATTTCAAAAATGTTTTTACTGTCTCTGATCATGTTTTTGTCCAAAATGTGCTTTTCAAGTTGAAAGTTTTCGATTTTCTGTCTTTTATCTTTGGCTTCTGAAGGCTTTTATATTTGAGACCACACTTTTTAAGTTAGAAAAAAAAATTCACGTCCTATTTCTTGAGAAATTTTGTCGCAACTTAAAGTATTAATTAGTAATAACTTAAATCTGTGCATTATTTTTCAATTATTTAAAGAAAATGAATGATAAATAGTTTGTACACTATTGAAATCTAAATTATTGAAATTATTTTGTAAAACTTTGAAAAAAATTCTGAGGAAGATTGAGCAACAAAATTAAAATAATTAATTGGGTTTTTTTTTATTAAAAACATTGCATCCATGCATGAAAAAGATAGTTTAAGTAATGGTGTTCCGATCGAACGATAATATTATATATATAATATTTTCATTATGGTACCATTTTCTAATTTTGATTAAATATTATGTCATATTTTTCTAAATTATTGAAATATTAATTTTATGTGGTTTTTAAAAGTCTTTTGGCATAATCCATACTTTTCTGAAAGACTACAATATTGAAAAATCACTTGGTACAAATTGTATTCTCATTTTAATTTTTAAAATATCTTTACAAACGAATGAAATATTTTGTGCAGCACGAATTTTATTTTATACTAGCCGCCTTTGGCGACCAGCCGGTTCGCCAATCTTAATGTTCATTTAAATTTTAATAATTAATAAGGTTGAACCGGAGTTTAACCACCTTCTTCGCCCAGTTGCGATAACGCGCCAAAGATGACAATCTTTATTATGCACTATAATTGAATATCTGCTCCTTTGCTTTTGAACATTTCGCAAGACCGTTGTTGGCAATTTTTAAAAATTGTGCCACGCAGGGATTAAACTCCGGTCGTACCATTAAATATTTTACGCAATTCCAACTTTAATAGATTCTTCATCAAAATATTTTAAAACTTCAAATTTTGATAGTCATATAATTCACTCATAATATTATAAAGGCCTTCAGTCATAACGTAATATGTATCTCTCTAATTTTCTGTCACCTCTCGTAGAATTTATGTTTTAAATTAAAGTGTAAATGATTAATCTGCAATTAATATAATAATATTTTTTACTGAAACAAAGCATTTTTTTTAATAATATGATTACTGATAACAGAGTCACTGAGCGTTTAAACTTTATGGGCACTAAAGAATATCTTTCTTAATTTATGTAATATCTCAAGAATTTGTCAACAAACTTTTCTCAGATTCATCATGAACACATCGATTAATGAACAATGTTTCATTTTAAATGCATCAAACACTAAGGAAATAAAATGAATCGTTTAAAATAATCGGTCGAAAACAGGTTTAAAAAAACTTCTTAAAAAACGATGTAGTTAAAACTATAAGCATATACAAAAAGATATATAACTAACATAAATACAATTTAATTACAAAAGCATGCAACTAACCTAAAAATAATTTAAATCATCCGTTGATATGGTTGTCATGACAACAATTAGAACAATGCGCATGCGTGAATTTTCTTCGCCAGTTGGGTAACGCAAATGCGTGAATTTTTCTACGCCAGTTGGGGTAACGCTATGCAGATTATACATTTTTAATTTCTTTTATTCTGTGTTATTTTGATTCAAAAGTACTTCAGAATGAATCTGAAACATGGATTAATTAACAATGTTTCATTTTAAATGCATCCAACATTAAGAAAATAAACAGAATCGTTTGAAATAATCCGCCGAAAAATATTAACCCTAGCCTCATTACTTGGGAGAAAAAAAAAACTGAAGCCTTACTCCTTTGGCAATGGAGAAAATGGAAGATTTTTTTTTTGGTGGAAAAGTTGGCGGTGGGGAAAATATAAAATTTTTTTGGCGGGAAAGTTAGTTTTTAATTAATAATTAAAATTCTAACTAAAAATTTAAAAAAAGGGACCCCAGGTGCACATTCCCGACCTCTAAGGTATACATGTACCAAATTTGATAGCTGTATGTCAAATGACCTGGCCTGTAGAGCGCCAACACACACACACACACACATTGAGCTTTATTATAAGTATAGATAAAAATATTTTTACATAAAATATATTATTACAAAATGCATTTATTTTCGAACACAGTGACATTTCGTTACTAAATAGATTTTATCTTCTCATATATTATCTTTTTTTACTACATAATCGAGATTAGCTGATTCTTTTTTTATAATTCTGCTCATAAGCATTAATTCATAAGATAGGAAGTTTTAGTGAACGAGTTTTTCAGATTGCTAACTTTTGCCAGTAAAAATTATTAATAACAAGATCTCTAACATCTAGATTTCATTAAAAATTGCGAAAAAGTATTATAAACATTCTCTAATTTCCTCTCCCATTTATCTTTGATCTTTGGTTATTATTAATTTTCGTTTATATTCTTTTTTTTATATTTTTCAAACCTGAGATTGTATCAAAACATTTATTTTTAAATTAAGAAATTTTCATAAACTTGAAGAGCAATTGCGACTGAAAATATAAAGTCCAATATCCTCTCTTAATCAAAAGCTTTACAAACATTAAAAACAATCTTAACGAAAGAATTGTGATAGAATTCTTGCTTCCCATTTTGTTTTGCACTTCTCTCGACTTAAGAAATCTTAATCAAGTGCTGTGAGGTTACAAGAAATTTGTAAAACAAGCTTTCTCCATCATTGAGGTCATCAACTTTCATGTTGGAAGATTCGGAGGATATACTGCTGTATAATGGGTAATTCTACAGAGAGCTAGCACCTGAGGCTTTCACATAATTCTGTGTTTCAGTCGAAAAGACCAATACCAATTTCATTTTAAATTGTAACTATCATTTGGAGAAATATATTTTGACATTGAATTTTGTCTTCAAAGATTTCGATCTTATTTTCAATAAAAGCATTATCAAAAAAAAGTATCTTTTCATTTTATAAGCAGTTTCATTTTAATTTCATGCGTTTTATGTTAGTTAAGTTAGAAATTTACAATCAATTTTTTTTCTCACATACTGAAGTCTTGGATTTTTGAAATTTCCATATTTGAATGTCTTTCTGTATATACGATTTATTATTTTTAGAAACTTAATTTTCTCGTGAACAATTAATATATAATTAAATTTTGATTCTATATTGGGAGCGTACCCAATAAGAATTTTAGCAATAATTGAAATTTCCTAATAATTATGATAATGATGAAGACTAAAAACTAGCAAATAATGTAAATAAAAAATAAATTTTGTTTGGAACCTTTACAAACGTCTGTTTTAAGTAATTTTTATAATATTTGTCTTTTAATTTTATAGGGAAAATCAGAGATCAATTAAACCTTAATTCCTTTGTTCTCTTTATAATCTCATTAAATAATGCAACATTTTGTTATTCATTTAAGAATCCATAGAATATTTAAGTCGTTACTATATTGTGCGCAATTTTTACATTGAATTATATCATAATTAAATTAATTTCAGCTTATAAATACATAAGTTATAATAATTTGGAATAACTTAATTTTGACTTTTATATTTAAAAATAAAATAATTCTATATGCAAATGAAGAAAGAACAAATGCATTAAATAATTCAAGAGAATTTAATTCTGAAATAAGATTAAATTTCTAAATTAATAAACAAAATGTGAAATAAAAATTAAGAGAAGTTTTAAAAATGCAGATATTTTATCGGAAACAAATTTAGAAAGAATACTTCCATGTCATATACAAAATTTGTGATTATTAATTCAAATTTTAACTGAAAATTATGATTTTTTAAGAGAAAAATTACAGATATTCTACAATTTTAAATTCATTTTGATTATTTACTAAGAAATAATCAACTTATATATCGATATATTTTTTGTATATTAATACTTAATTACTATGTATGTAACTTGGGAGGAAGGGTGATTTATTAAGTAATCCAACATTAATGAAGAAAGGGCTGCAAGACAAATGCATTTCAATATAAGCAATCTGCTCTTATAAATGTAATGATATCTCTTAATCTAATCCTTTCTCATTTTTATCTTAATTCAGCTTATATTAACTTCATTCTAAAGTGTTCTCTTATTCCCTGATGCAATTCACGCTTTTAATTATTTTTAACACGTGCTTAAGAAAACTGCTGATTTATGCATTTTCTCACGCTCCGAGCGAAGGGATAAAAAATTTTAATGCGTACAACATTCATTAAAAGATACCTAAGATTCCCTTTCTTAAGTCGACACATGTAAAAGAATCCTTCCTTCATAGTAAAATCGTTGAAGGAAAAATTTTCTGTCTCTTGCTCTTGTGTAGCGATGTAAACAGATGCATCTTTTACTACTTTTTCTTTGTACAAATGATGCCTCCCATGATGAAATAAATCGAAGTTAAAATTTCAAAAGTTTCTTCTTCTCTGTCACACATTTGCTAATATATATGTGTGTGCTTTAAAGAAGAATTATTTGTTGGATAAGATGATTTTTCCTTCTTTTATTTGCTTCTCAATAATCAACAAATTAGATATTATATTACTCGCTAATTATGGTGTGACTTAATTTTACTCTATTTAGTTTCCTAAAATATTTTTCTTGCTTATCTAAGCAGTGTATAAAATTAGATACAAATCTATAAAACCCACTCTTTTCCTACCTATGCTGCTGAAGTAGCATGTAGTCAATTACTCCCCTTTTTACCTTGAAACTACTCTAACTTTACAATGGATACAGGAGACAACAAAAATAGCCTCGGAAGCACATATTTGCTCTTTCCCAAATCACCTTTTGATTGTCAGTCGCCGAAAATTCGAGGTCTCCGAGATTGACCCACATTTGCATGGACGATTAATTTCTCAAAATTTCCTGACTCTTTGCCAACTATTCCATACGTGGAAGATGGATAGATTCTAGCTTCACGTAAAAAGGTGTGCCATTCAGAAAGATACGGGCACATTTGGGTGCATGATAGACTCACTGGAGCAATCATTTGCATCTCCAAATATCATTATCAGTGTTTAAGGAGAGATTATCTGTGCTATTTTTTGTATAATCAATCACAGAGGGGGGGGATTATGGATAATTGTTGTACTGACAAATGGTAAAATATGACAGATTTGGTCAACATTAAAATCCTTTATCAGTGTTTCCGTCCGAATTGTAGTAATATTAACAATATGGTGAAAATTGTAGATTTCCTAAAGATTGCTCTGGTTAATACTGTTTTATTGTGAATGATATTTCATTGATTTTAGAGTAATTTAGTATTCTTATTTGGAATCTGGTCTTGCTTTTCTAAGATTGGCTATATTTCAAGATACAGAAAAAATTAATCTTTGGAAATAATATGGACGAAGGATTCAAATTACATAGAAATTATCTATGTAAAATCTAAATCAATAAAAAAATTAAATCAACATAATAAATCTTTAAAAATAATCAATATGCAAATAAGAAGACAAATCAATGTTCAAATTACAATAAATCTGAATCAAATGAAATTAAATAATAAAATCAAAACCAATATTAATGAATGAAATAAAGAAATGTATTTTAACCAATCAAAAAATTGATAAAACTGATATTCTAAAATAGTAATGATCTAAAAGTTCCCATGATGCTGCTGCATTATATGCCATAAAGTGAAAATTAAATATTGGTTCAATTAATTCATATAACAACTTTTTTGTGCAATTCCCTTTTATGTTCATTTGAAGTTTCACATTGCAAGTTTCTAGTAGTAATATATAATAATACCTACTTTTATATCTCTCTTCTATTCTCTGATATCTTTATGGAAGCTCTCCCTACGTTTTTCACCAAAATTATTCAGATTATATGGAAATGCTCAAACCCAATTTTTCGAAATTTTTAAACATATTTTGCACTAGTTTTTCGTAGTGGTGATGATTTTTGAGATTTCCAAAAAAAATTCCTTACTTACTCCAGGAAACCATCTACGAATGTTTTGGAAGCAATCTCCATCTTCATTATGTATTCTAATATTGTTTGATTTGGCTAAATTCCCTCATAATGTTCTCTATATCTACCATCAAAGATTTTCTTAAAAGGCCATTGCACTTTTTTTTTCACCAAACTCTGAGTTCTGCTATTCCAAAAGTAAATAAAACATGAATGTTGCTTACAATCATTTTGTTGTCACAGTTAGAGTCTTGACATTCGTTATAGGAATAAGCTGCTGGTATTCCGGGTAGTCGAGCTTCTACAATTCTCTCTAATATAAAATATTTTTCTTTAAAATTTATAGAATGAATAATTGGCGAGGAAGAATATTTCTGGATAATAACATATTTCAAACTTCTCAAATAACTATCTATAAAAAAACTCAGATCTTTTTGTTCGTATATTTTCCCATCTGGAAAAGAAGCTGAAGGATATTATTGCAATCTACAACTTTTTAGGTACAATTCGGTTTTAACAGCGACCAAAAAGCGCCAATAAAAAAATTTTGCCAAATTATACAATCAAGTACAAGTTATATAATCACATGCTATGCAGTTTAACGATTGAAATTGGCGAAATTGGCGAAATTTTTTCCGCGCATTTTGGTCGCTGCAACAACCAAAATGTTGGCTAAGGTATAGAAAGCTGGTTTGCCTCTGGTTCTTTAAGCTGTTATTTTAATATCTGGTTCCAAATTGTTTTTTACTTTCTCGTATGCGTAGTGAAAAGAAAGTATTGCAACCATCAAAAAATTCTAAATCGAGATTTTGACACCTCTCCACGTTTTAGACCTCCCGAGTTCGAAAAGCACATTTTTGGAAAATGTCCGTCTGTATGTGACAAAGGTAACTCAAAACACTTTGAAATAGGATGCTGAAATTTCTTTACTGATATACTGTCTTTACATCAAATTTACAGATTTTTATCAAATTTTGAACATAATCCGCTCAGAGAAAACTTGTCAGTCCAGTTGTTCGAATGCAAGTTAACTCCATAAGTACAAAATAAAGAGAGTTAGATAAGTAAAATTCGATACACAGATTAACATCTATAGTCTAGAAACCTTTCAAATTTTGAGGCAAATCCAATGAGGAATTGACCGTCTGTCGATCTGTACTTTCAGAAACCTGTAAACGTGATAATTCATAGAAGCAATGACTTAAATACATCAAATTTGGTATCGGATTTTGTGACTGCAGTCGTAATTCTCTGTCAAATTTTTGTTTCAATCGGTTAGGAAAAATATCTGAAACACGAATTCGATTTTCGTTTATTGTTAACCGTATGTCAGGGATTAATCGCCAAATATCTCACGGTAGATTCAGTGAATAGGCTATATTCATACCAAAGGTTAATATTTCGTATTTATTGTGCGCCAGTGCCATGCATGGCATTCTCTGGATAACATCTTTATTAGAGTGTATACTAGAAAGCTTTTGGGGACACTACCTCCGCGGTTTTTCTTTCAATCTAAATGCTAAAAGTTCTGAACCTTGCTTTGGCATCCTGGTTTTCAACAAATCCTTGATCTCTCTTTCAGAAAACTGTTGAGGCGTTAACCTAATTTTTTCTGATAGATTTCCAATATTAAATTCAAAGCACCGCATAACTTTGGTATATGAATTAATATCAGGAAATGTTGTGAGAACTTGTATAAGAATATCCTCATAATATGGCAATCATCGCATTGCTATTTCTAAAGCAAGGTAACTTGTTTACTTTTTAAATCCTTTCACATTAACAGAACAAAACTAATAGCCTCCGTGACGAACAAGCTCTCCCCAGACAATCGTAAATGCTCTATTCAATTTTTTTTTCAACTTCATATAGAAACCAAAATTTTTCTTCATCCTCAAGTCTAAATCGTGTGAATGTGCTTTCTTCCTTGGTCGATCTTGAGTCCAGTATATAAAAAATAGACAAATAAAAAATATAGAAGTAAATAATAGCATATAGATTAGTAACTACAGGCATCATGGAATTATTTAAATATGCATTATTCCAGAAATGAACTAATTCAGCAAAAGTAAAATTTTTAAATCAATCGCTTTAAGATATCCAAAAACTATATAAGTTTTATTGGCAATAAACCTTTTAAATTTTTTAAACCTTTAAAAAAATTTTAATTCTTTTAAATTAAAATCTTCTAAATTCTTTTGAAAAAAGGAAATTAAAAAATTCCCTTTTTTTTATTCCGTGTAAATATCATGATCACGTTTGGATGTTTCACACTTTGCTTCGATGGATTCACAGAAAGAATCATTTGCATTTCCAGAAATCATTCTCAATGTTTAATAAAAACATTTATCTCCCACATTTAATATATAATCAATCTATGAGGAAATATTAATTTTGAATGATTGTTATGTTGACAAGTGGTACAACTATATACTTTTTTCACAATTAGTTGTAGATGAATTAATGTAAAATTTACGTCTTTGTTACAACTGTTTACTGTACTTTAGAAATTGTGAATTTTGACAAGATCATTTTTCAGGAGAAAACTACTATACAATGCTTTCTTATTATAGTTAGATATATTTGTTTTCGAATTATTATTATAATTTATATGCATTTTCGTTCCTTATATCTGCTTGTATGGTCTACGAAAGAATCCAAAAAAACTTATAATGGTTATTACATTAATCGAAGATGTTTCTACATTTTAATAGTTTACAAATGCATTACTTTTTTCGAAAAAAGTTAAATATTTTTAAATACATTTGTTGTTTGATGTATCTGAAACCAATTAACGCAATAATTTAAAATTACCCGAGGTGGATATGGCAATATAACCATTGAATTAGAAATAATAGATTCATGAATTTTCAATTTTTAAATATATTCTATATATCTAATGATATGTATCTTATTTTAAAATTAATTAAGAGACTAATTCAAACGAGAATATATTTATTAAACGTATTTCGAAATGTCTGAGTATATTAGAAATTGGTGGCAATAATTAATTCGAAAGAAAAATCCATTCAGATAAAGAAATGTACTATATCATATAAAGTTAGAAATTAATTTAATAAGAACGTTTTATAAAATAATACCCTTCTATATATGAATTAAACAGTGGAATTTCTTATTTTAATTATTTTCTACTTTTTAATATTTATGATTTATTTTTACGAATAACATAGAATCTTAATACCATTTTCCTTTTCATATCTTAACCAGATGGCGCCGTAAGTATACTGAATGAAAATTAATCAACTAATGCTCTAAATTCTAAAACAACGTATTGCTGTTGGAAACACAAAATTGTTCAAAGTTTCAGAATTTTGGCATGCCGAGAAATATTTCAGAAATCAAATTTAAATGTGCATAATTCCACTCATCAAATATCAATTCATTTTTTCAAAAATATTTGAAAATTGTTTGCATAAAATTGAATGGTATTTCAACCACAAACAATCGAAATACTTTCGTGCCAATGAGAGGTAAAATTAATATCAACTTCAATTTTTTTTTTTTTGTTTGTTTGTTATGTTATTTTCGTTTTGTTTCAGAATTTGCATTGTATGTATCACATATTTTTGACTTATAAAATTTTCTTTAGTTACCATAGAAACAGTTCATTCTAAAAACTATACACAACTTAATAAATAATACGATTTCAAAACCGTATTTATTTGTTTATCTTTTTTGACTGTCATTTTAAAAACATGACTTATAATACATGAAGTCCATACCATGAAAAAAAATCAATCATTAACTTTTAAACGAGGAAGTTTTGAAAAACAAAATTTTTTTTAATTTAACTATAAAAATCATGCAAAACTACAAACGCTATTCAGTTACAAGGCTTAAAAAATCATTCAGCTGACTACCTCAATCATTTGCATACTTTGAAAATTTACATAAAAAGATGTTTAGGAAATTCATCTTTCTAAAACAGTACGCATTATAATTTTATGGCCCAAAGAAGATAATGGAATTAAACAAGCAGAATTTTGCATAATTATTTATACTAAACGCAGGTGCATGCATAAATTATGAGTATCGTCCGATGCAGAAAAAGGGTTATAATGATGAGCATGGCGACACGAAAGTTGTTTTCAAGACTCGGAAAGTCACGGAAATAGTCGCGTGATTTGTCAATTGCAAAAAGAAAAAAATTTGCGCGTTTTTTTAATTTGGAATGGAAAGAGGAGGGCTTCAGACCAAAAATCTATCTCTTCTGATTTCAAAGTGTGTTGAAAATAGTACTTCGGATATATTATTTAATGTAATAATATCAAAGTTCCAAAAAGTACTATAGACTACTAATGTCTACCGAATATATACTATTAAATCAGCACGCGTATTCGCTTTTCAACCATCTCGTATCTTGATTTAATATGACACTTTTGTGACAATGAATACTTTGGTTCAGAACCAAAGGTGTTTGATATGAAGCGAATGATAATATTAGCTGCTATCACAATAGGAGGCATCCATTTTCATATTTCATCTAGACTCGTAGATTTGGTTAGCGCTAGATATCAGGTGAGTTGTCATAGCAATCAAAATTATAATCTGGAATAGAACTTAACATAAATAAAATCAGCTACTAATTAACTATGTTGATTAGCAATTTATTTAATTTCCATTTGTGAAAAATATAAGACAAACCTTTCGCGGTAATAACATATAAGAATTTTTGTATTCAAAAAGAATTACATTTTGTGAAAAGAATTTTTAATTGCAACGTCTTTGCATCAAAAGTGGAATGTGAACTTGGAAAAAATGGCTCAAAAGATAACCCTTGAGTTTTATTTATCTTTGATTCATAATATTCTATCTTTAGAAGAGATTTCCAGAAAAAATACGAAACATAAAGTTAAATTTATAAACAAACTTATTAAGAAAATATGTTCTGAACAAAACAAAAAAATACAAAAGGGAGAGATGTAGAGTACGCTAATGCTGTTACATCCAAAAGACAAGTGCAATTGACCAGAATTGAAATTAAATTTAAATAATCTATACTTATAATAAAGCTCAATGTGTGTGTGTGTGTGTGTGTGTGTTGGCGCTCTACAGGCCAGGCCATTTGACATACAGCTATCAAATTTGGTACATGTATACCTTAGAGGTCGGGAATGTGCACCTGGGGTCCCTTTATTGAAATTTTAATTAGAATTTTAATTATTAATTAAAAACTAACTTTCACGCCAAATAAATCTTCCCTTTTCCCCACCGCCAAATGAGTAAGGCTTCAGTTTTATTTTTCTCCCAACAGTAATGAGGCTAGGGTTAACATTTTTCGGCGGATTATTTTAAACGATTCTGTTTATTTTCTTATTGTTTTATGCATTTAAAATTAAACATTGTTAATTAATCCATGTTTCAGATTCATTCTGAAGTACTTTTGAATTAAAATAACACAGAATAAAGGAAATTAAAATGTATAATCTGCATAACGTTACCCCAACTGGCGTAGAAAAATTCACGCATTTGCGTTAACGTAACTGACGTAGAAAAATTCACGCATTTGCGTTAACGTAACTGGCGAAGAAAATTCACGCATGCGCATTATTTTCTGATTGTTGACATGACAACAAACGGATGATTTTAAATTATTTTTAGGTTAATTGCATGCTTTTGTAATTAAATTGTATTTGTGTTAGTTATATATTTTTTTGTATATGCTTATAGTTTTAAGTACATCATTTTTTAAGTAGTTTTTTTAAACCTGTTTTCTACCGATTATTTTAAACGATTCATTTTATTTTCTTAGTGTTTGATGCATTTAAAATGAAACATTGTTAATGAATCGATCTAATCGATAATCTGAATCGATAATGAATCTGAGAAATTTTTGTTAACAAATTCTTGAGATATTACATAAATTAAGAAAGATATTCTTTAGTGACCATAAAGTTTAAACGCTCAGTGACTCTATTATCAGTAATCATATTATTAAAAAAAAATGCTTTGCTTCAGTAAAAAATATTATTATATTAATTGCAAATTAATCATTTACACTTTAATTTAAAGCATAAATTCTACGAGGGGTAACAGAAAATTAGAGAGATACATACCACGCTATGACTGAATTCCTTTATAATATTATGAGTGAATTATATGACTATCAAAATTTGAAGTTTTAAAATATTTTGCTGAAGAATCTATTAAAGTTGGAATTGCGTAAAATATTTAATGGTACGACCGGAGTATTCCGGTTCAACCTATTTAATTATTAAAATTTAAACGAACATTAAGATTGGCGGACCGGCTGTTCGCCAAAGGCGGCTGGTATAAAATAAAATAAAATGGAAGGAGATGATGAATCAGGATTTATTTCCTTCATCTGTATTCATTCATTTTAATTACATTTGTGTTTCGGATGTAGCAGCTTTAACACATTTTAAATACCTATAATGCTCGGATTGTTTAGATCCAAAGATTCATCATTTTTTCAATTTTATTCTATTTTATATTATTTAAATTTAAAGTTCATGTTTATTTCTAGTTTAAATTTCAGCGAAAATAATTTGAAATAGAATAGAAAAGTGAAAATAAGCTATGATATATTTCTACATCTACCTACCTAAAAATTTTTAACCCCACTTCGTTAATATCCATGTTTAAATATATATATATTACAAAATTGTATTAAAAAAATAATCGCTAAATACTTACGATGTTAAAAATATGCAAAAAATTTAATTTTAAGTATGCAGGCTTAAAATATTCTTGCCAAAACGAAACTGTTAACTCATTGCACTTAGACCAAACTTCTTACTACATAATCAGTTTCTCTTCTATTGAACAACATTTTAATATAAAAATTTCCCATAGTTAAGGTTCTCCTGTACAACCACTTCCAATTGCAGCCGTGTAACAGAAAAGTGTGAAATTTCATGGCTGTGAAAGTGTGAAATTTCATGGCTAATAGAAGTGTAGAGAAAACCTTCAGATATTTTTTTTAAATCTAGTTACAGAAATGGCCACCCGTGTGCATGTTCCTGTGCAAACCTGTACAGCTCTAGTTATTTTATTTCTTAATTTCCGATGTGAAGCAATAGACATTCTATAATTTTTCAATCATTCGAGAACCTATTTAAAGTTCTTCGTTGCACATACTGGCTTTAAAGTTAAAAAATCGCTCTTGGCCCATTAAAATTTTTATACCCTCAGCAGCGTTGTGGAAATTTCAGACTTAGAAGTAACTTCGAATTGGTTCAGTCATTGTTAAAGGATTCAGAAAAAATATCAATGAAGTGTGGGGAAACAGGTAGTTTTCTATTCATTTTGGAATTTAAGGATTGCCCATTTCTGTGGAGGTTGTTGTTCAAGTGTAAGAAGACAAATCTTCAGACTTTCAAGCTGCAAATGTAGGAAATTGAAAAAAAAAAAAAAAGAATTGCAAGTGAATTATTTATTTTCATAATTTCACGCACTTTAATGGCTATATTTTGAAATCGTTTTTTCCTTCTCTTTCAATTAAGTCATTCAGAAAGTTACACATTTTTCTGATGAATGGTCATAGCTGGTGGCATCTTTTAAATAGAGGAACTTTAACTATATGGGCTATATATTGTAGCTTCTAACTATTATAACCTAATTTCAATCTTTTATTCACTGTTTATTCAACTTTCCTATAATTTGTCCTAAGATTATTTTTATTCTTTATTTATTTAAATATTTTCGATTTCGAATAAAGCTTTTATGAGCTGTTCAAAATTATGAGAATTTGCATATTTTGTCGAATTTTATGAAAAGAACTGTACGAAATATGAAACTGCTGCTTCGAAACATAGGTGCAAATCTAGTACGTCGAATATCTGAGTGTATACATGTGGGGGGGGGGCGGTGCTATTCAAGAAATCGGCTTTATAAGTATTTGTATTTCGTTCACTAGGAGACCTCGTCGTATTTCTTGGTGTCATTTTTTCAGGAATCGGTTAAATTAAAGTTCAAACAGTAAAAAGGAATAACTACCAACTTTTAGAAGATGGAATGAGGTGTCGAACTGTAGATAGGCTAGAAACAAGCCAGTTTCAAATCCAGATTTGTAGAGAATTCAATTTAACACCCAGCATCTTGTCCAAGTTATGAAAACAGTTTCAGAATACCGGATCCTTCAAGAGAAAGCGTGAGTAAGATCGTCCAAGAGCCATGATGGCCAGAGAAGATCACCATTTGTCCATTACAGCGAGGCATAAAAGGAATACTACAGCTTCTCAACTCTCACGTGAGTTGTATGCTGCCACAAGAATCCGAGTTTCAAGGGTGGCTGTTTCCAGAAGTCTTCATGAAAGAGGGTTGTTTCTAAGAAGATCTGTTGTTTGGGTCCCGCTCAATAATGCGAACAATTGAGTCCATTTAAAATAGTTTAGAGAATATAGAGATTGGAGCATGGATCAATGGCCAATACCCCTATTAATTCTTTTTTTTTTTTTTTTTTGTTCTGTTCTGCAACAGATGTTTTATCACTTCCAACTCCTATTAGTGTTACTCATGATCATGCAATTGTATTATAATTGTTGAATGCGGTTTTGTATTTAATCAATTATGTACAAACCAAATTTGATTAAAATCTGTCCATGAGTTCCGAAAATAATGGACCAAATCTGAAAATTCTCTTCATTTTGAACACCAGTATATAATTTTTCGGAATATGACTCTTCAATCATAGTTTACATATAACCTTTCAAAAATGTGTTTATTAACACTTCTCATCCCGCCAAAGAAAGCCATTTCTGATTTAATTTAGAAAAACAAGCATTTTAAAACATTTCTTCTCTCCTAAAAAAGAATTCCAGGAAAGAGTAATCGATTAATTTATACGTCCAAAGTGTGTGTCAACGTGTCTCTTTCTTCACTCGAGCGTGAAATACAGTTTCATTAAAGCTTGATCAAATATGTGTTGGTATTCGAAATAAAGAGAGGAAAGTCGGAACTGCTCAAGAATGTCACTTTAAACGCTCTATCAAAAGTGATAGTGTCCATTTATTATGGAAGCCATTCTCTTCAATTGTCATCCATAAAATTCTGCCAAAAGCATACATTAAATGGATTTCACTCTAGAAGAAAAGGTGAAATGAATGTCAAAATTTCACTGAACAGAGGAAAAGCACATGTTAATATTTTTTATTTTTTTAATATTTTCTCTTGTATATGAGTAGTAATGTACATGCAAATAATAAAAAAATGTTTGATTTTTTCTTGGATATCATTGGCAAACACTTGTTGATACTTTTTTTGGGTATTTTATATTTTGGGGCGCATATAAGTAGTAGGACATGTTAGTAATTTTAAAAAATATGAAATTTTCCTTCAATATGAGTAAATGTAATGTTTAAAGTTTATATATACTCCTTGGATGTGAATGGCATGAGGTATGTGAACATGAATATGAATAAAATGTGAACATGAATATGAATAAAATGTGAACATGAATATGAATAAAATGTGAACATGAAAATGAATAAAATGTGAACATGAATATTTAAAACAAGCGGCAATGGTCTCCCTAAAACTTTCTCTCAGACTCTTTAATAAAAATGTTATTCCTCTCCTCCAACATCAAATTGTGGAACTTAGGTTCGATTCCGGAGGCTTTGGAAGCACTGGCGAACAAGAAGGAAGCATTGATCGTTGAAGTGAATTTATTTTCTATCGCGTTATCCATGGGGAATTTTTTGACGATTTAGCAATAGTACTCGAAAAATGAATTTGTGTTTTGGACATGTTGTTTCGAATCGACTGAAACGAAATTTGATGATATGATAAATTTGAAATTTAATTCAATATTTGATTTTAAAAAAATCAACGAATTTGATATTAAGACTACGTACTAAATTTCATTAGTCTAGATCAAAGCGTTTTTTTTTAGTTGTCTTTTCGAAAGACAAACTGTTTTTTTTAACTAGGTACATATTTAATGCTTTTGTCTAAACACTGTATGACAAAATTCATTCATTTAGGCCTATTCGGTTATCTCTTTTTCGCCTATTTATCTGTATGAAATTCCAAAATGTTTCTATTTTTATTTTAGGAAGGATTTGAAATGTGATTATTCATCCAAATCTCAAATCTAAAATTTAAGATAATTAAAATACTTTCTTCATGTATCGATTCATATACAAGAAAATAAAGAAATTAAAACTCTGTAAGATAACGTATATACCAAACTGATTCTCATGTACAGCAAAAAGTTGCTGGTGGATATTTAAAGCCCTCAGGTTTTATCATCAAGCAAACGAGAAATATCGCCAAAATGAGTGTATTGTGTATAATGGTGGCGTTGGCGATCTTGGCGTAATTTGAAAATTGCCAAGTAAATCGGAGATTGTAAATATCCAGACGTACCTCAAAATATTTCTGGATTTTTTTTCTGTTCCTTTGATGCAATATATAAATATTATAGTGCTTTTTATGAATAAATTTGTATTTATTTTTTATTTTATTTTATTTTTAGAGCTTTCTTTCTTTTCATTTCTAATAACATGTATTTTGGGTACAATTCGGTTTTAACGGCGAGCAAAAAGAGCCAAGAAAAAATTTCACCAAATTATAAAAATATACTCAAGTGAATTATTATTTATTAGGAAAAATTTTGAATGTGCGAATTACATGCTATAACGATTGAAATAGCCATATTAGCGAAAATTTTTTCTTGGCGCTTTTTGGTCGCTATTACAACTGACAAGTGCAGTATTTTGTGAAATTTAATAACTTTGGATTTTATTCATTGTAGCCATGGAATGCTTTTTTTTTCTTTCAAGCTACAACATCTAACTTTTAAAGCTTATTCTTATTAAACCTTATCTAGGTCCATAGCAAAATAATTTTTTACAGTAAATAAAATTCATCTACTAAAGCAAAATTAAATAAGAGAATTCCCTTCCCTCTAAAACTTTTAATTAATAAGAACAATTTATTTTGTATACATTATCTTGTTAAGTAAAAATAATCATCATAAAATCTACTTAATTTCACTAAAAACAGATTCGCTTTAAATTTAGCTCATCTTTAGTTCGCCAATCTTCATTCATTCCAAATTCTGCCAGTGTCTTCCTATTTTAAATATAATATCGCTATAAATTTCATATGCTATTTTGTAAATTATTGGCACTATGAAATAGGTAACACAATGACAAAAATATTAGTTATTTCAAAACTCATACTTTAAATTGCATGAGACTGAATTAAAAAATATTTGGCACATGTTTAGAAAAAAAAATCTGTTTGATTAATAATGAAAAAATTTGTCTGAAATTATATAATTGAAAAGAAAAAGTTATGAAATTTTAGTAGCTTAAAAAACCGTTTGGCATATTACCAGCAAACGTATTTCATTTTTAACGCCCAATATTATTAATTATTTCACGCAAGGCTTTGAAGATTTTGCGAAATTCGAAAAATTATAACAAATGCCTTCAAAAAAGTCAATAACTTATATGATTTACTCTTTTATTTTCAGCTTGCATATTTCATAAACCATTTGACAAAAATTTCTTTTTTATATGAAAGATTCTTAATTCGACATATTTATAATGTAAGGAATTTACTTCAAATTATTTTGAGATATATATTACTAAATAAAAATTTTAATGCGTTCTTTTTCAAAATTGTATGGTCATTAATATTATTAGTCCATTCGATGAAGTATGTAGTAGGACTGATTTAAATTAATTCAATTCAATTAATCAGTAAATATAGTAAAGCTGCAGAGTAAATTAATTACCTAAATAGAGTTTACAAGAGTGAAATCGAAATACATAAAATGATATATTTGTTCCAAATTGAATTACTGAGTCCAATATTGGGAATCGAACTTTATACCTACTGGGAATTTCGAGTGCCAGTACGTTGTAATACAAATGGTTTATTTTTCTAGCATTTATATTTATTATTAACACATAGCTGACAGTAGGCACGAAGTGACATCTTTTATTTGATTTTGATGTTCATAAAAATTGAAATTTAATAAAAGTTTTAGATTTCATTATAAAAAGAGCAATAATAAGTTCATGTATGTAAAGGGTGTTCCAAAACTAACACAAGATAGGAATTCGCCACCATTCGCGCATAAAGTGTTGGCAACCTTACTAAAATAACCATTTGACAGCTAATTTAGGGTTAGTAGATATGGAGCGTTACATAATAGAGCAACATGTTTTCATTGTTGAATAATATTTCAAAATTAATGAAAGTCTGTCAGCCACAGTTCACAAATTTGAGAATTGGCCCCCTAGATCGTCTGATTTAATACCATTTGATTGCTTTTTCTGGGATATAAAGAAGTCAAACGTTTAAGCACGCGTGGGTTGAAAAAGGAAATCCAATGCTGCAACAACGAAATTCAGCCACATTTATGCAAAATGGGCACAGAAAATTTCCACAAAGGAGTGCATATGTACCAGCAAAGCCGTGGACATCATTTGCCCTATGTGTTATTCCATACGTAGCCATATTCTGTGGAATTTACAATTCAATAAAAATATAACAATTTAAAGGAAAAAAAAGTTTTTTTTTCTATTTATTTAATTTGAATCTAGCGTTAACATGTTGTTCCTTCGTGTGTGTAATGTTCCAGTTTTACTAACCCTAAGTTATCAGTTGTCATATAGTTTTTAATAGGGTTGCCAACACTTCACTGCATGAATGGTGGGAAATTCAAATCTTGCGTTAAATTTGAGACGCCCTTTACATTTTACCATTACTACGTCACGTCAAATCCCCGTTTATCCTGTACACATGCAAAAGTCACTCTTATTTATGTACATACTTTAATAATTATTAAAAACTTATGGTTTTGTAACGAAAAATGGCCAGCCAATCTGGTTAATTTAAAACAAACTTGAAGATGTATTGCCATGCCAACTAATGCCAAAAATTAATATGGAATAAGTAATAGTAATGAAGATTTTTTTTTTACTCATGCTCAGTTTGAAAAATTGACCAGATTATGACAGCTGCAGTAAATTGTTGAATAGTTCGTCAAACTGAAATTGCTGAGAATTTCAAGCAATAGGAATCCAGTTATCTATTCATAGTTAGTATGGCATTACGTATCAGTATTTAAATGTATTGGTTCAATTACAGAGAGGCATTAATAATATGCTATAGTTTATTATATTACTTTAAAAATAGGTGTGAATTAAAATTTTAGTGTATTTTTTACAATATATAGCTATTATTAAGTTAAAATGACTATAAAGATGAAAACAGATATATTATTTATTGATGTATGGCATATTTATCTACATATTTCTGCACAAAGCTTAGCACCAATTTGTTATTTCACCTTGTTTTCCTATGTCACTATTCTTTCTGTACTAACGAACTTTTTTATACTTTCCTGTGCTGCCTACCAACAACTAACACTGGTGGAAATGGGCAGATTGACGACTGCACAGCTCTGCATGTGACTGCACATTATTTTCCATACCTACCACTTGTTCTGAAGCACTCTTTTATTAGCACTTGCAGAAAATGTTTTCTCGGCTACTTTTCATTCTCGTCGTTCACTTGCTTTTCTTACTGTCCTTCGACTACTGAGCTTTCCCTTCACTCTAATTTTATATCTTTTTTTTTCAAATATATTTTCTTGTTCTCCGTTTTATTTTTTAAGAAATGTATAACATGTAAACATTGCCACTTATTTTTTGCAATACTATACACTCATATTGTATTGTGAATTTCTCCGCGGACATTTTTTCATAGTGGAAATTCTGCAATTATAATGCTTAAAAATTGTGCTGACGTAACATTGCATTTGATTTAAGATTATTTTTGTAGTGTTATATTAAATTAAGGCATACTATTTTTTTTCTAAGAGATCAATTTAAAATTTTCATTTTCAAGCCATGCACTATCTTTCAATATTTAAATATTTTCGTAACAGGCAGCTTTTCTTTTAAAAAATTTTTTTTTACAATATGCAATGAAAAAGTATTGCTAACAATAAAAATTCTTTAATTTCTTCTTCTTCATTTTTCTTTCTTCTACCTTACTGATTGTATTACTTGGAATATTTCATCTTACCTGCTTTAACGACTTAGCTATTTTAACGTTTTATAATTCTTTCCTACTAACTCTACACATTTTAATAAAACAATAGTTTATTTCAGGGATTTTAATAAAGGATGTCCCAAAATTAAGGTAAGATTTGAATTTTCCAGCATTCGTGCAATAATGTATTGGCAACTGTATTAAAAAAAACCATTTGACAGCTGATAGTTTAAGACTAGTAAAAATGGAGCGTTACAAGATAGAACAACGTGTTTTCATTGTTAAACAATATTTCAAAAATAATGAGTCTGGTGGCCACAGTTCGAAAATTTGAGAATTGGCCTCCTAGATCGTGTGATTTAACACCATCGAATTTCTATTTATGGGGTTATTTGAAGTCAAAGATCTACGGCAACAAGCTCACAAGAACGCGTGTATTAAAGAAGGAAAATCAAGGCTGCCTCGACAAAATTCAGCCACATTTATGCAAAATGGGCATGGAAAATTTCCACAAAAGAGCGCGTATGTGCCAGTAAAACCGTGGGCGTCATTTGCCCTATGTGTTATTCCATACATAACCCTATTATGTGTAATTTACGATTCAATAAAAATATAACAATTTAAAGAAAAAAATGTGTGGGTTTTTATTATTTTATTTAAATTTTGCATTTGCAAGCTGTTCTATCGTGTAACGCTCCATTTTTACTAATCCTAAACTATTAGCTATCAAATTTTTTTTAATAGAGTTGCCAACACTTGACTGCATGAATGGTAGTAAATACAAAACTTGAGCTAATTTTGGAACACTCTTTAGAAGAATTAGCTGACATCCATGATTATAAGGTTCATCTGTCAAAATTTCTCAAGAAAATGCTTCCATTTTATAAAATAAAGCAAAAGTTTTACAAGGTTAAGTTTTTTTTTTTTTTAAATTATAAAAATTCTTAAATATTTTTTTAGAAATTATTTTTGGCATAAACAAATTTTGATTCAATTTTCCTCTCAAAGAACTAAATTTTACATTTATAAAAAATATTCAACATATAAATTCATGATCAGCAAAAGCATTTTCAAAGTTTAACAATGAGCTTGCTACTGTTGTTGTTTTTGTTTTTTTTCATGGAGCAATTCTAAAGTTAATGCCCGCTGATACTTAAAAATTCTTCAATATTTACTTTTTTTGTATCATAAAACGTTTGTCTTATATTAAAAAATTCGCTTTATATTAATGAAATATTTATACAGATTCATACTGACAGAAAGCGTCCATTTTGAATTTCCTTAAAGTTTTTGTCGGCTAATGTTGTAGTTTTAAAAACTTCACTAATTCGTGCGTCGCTTTTTTAGTATCAAATCCAGATTTCCGAAGCCTATAATACTTAATACTTCCATTTGAGAAAATTATTTTTTTCTACGAATGCTATTTAAATATTATAAAGAAATTTTTATTCATTTTTTCTAATGTTTTATTTAGCCGTTCTCTTTTGTTAGTAGAGTTTAGAATAGTTCTATTTTTTTGCAGAGATACTGAAGTATGCTAAATATTCAAAAAATATTTCATTTTTATGAAAGCAGTTTTTTTTATGCATAACAAAAAAATACGAATAAGTTTAAAAGAAAGATCTTTTTTGTTGATAATAGTGGAAACTCTCAGACTCAAAACAACGTTTCATCAAGCGATAATAAATCGGAACAGATAAAAATTTCTCAGGCAAATTCTTATAATAACCAATAATTTTATTTTCTGCTTACCTAATGTTTTTTTTCTGTTCATTTAACCACTACATTAAGTTCTAAAAAGTGATGCAATTGTCAAAGATAAATGGGGCCAAAAATTTATTTATTTAACTGTCAGAAAAATATAAATGTAATGAAATAAAGCAGATGTTTAATTTTTTTCTTATTCTGTAAAAATGAAAGGAAAACGATTTTTATCATTTATATACATTCTATACATTTATCATTTATGTATATTCTTAACTTTAGTATTTTTTTATTTTCACGCATAAAATTTCGTGCAAAAATATTTGAAATATCCCAACATTTTATTTTCCTCAATATTGTTATAAATTTAATAATACATAACTCCTAACATTCATTAGTACCTTTAATATTGTTGAAAAAGCTTAGTTCATCTAATATCAATGGCATTTTATAAATATATATATATATTTTTTTTAGGCATTCATACATTTGCTACTCAGGAATGAGCAAAAAAGCTCTTAAATATTTTTGTCAGTTGTCCAAAAACACTTGTTTCTATGGCTACTATGTGTGTAACTTCCTAGTTTTAAAAATGCATTCTATTTTTTTTCCCTTTGTATAAATTTTTTATTGTTTTTTTCTTTTAGATTTGCCTTCGGTCAATTAGTTATATTTTTACTGCTTTGCATCCGTTAAAATATAAACTGAAGCATTAGCAAAATTAAATTTCTACCAAAGAGTTTGTGAAACATATAATATTTAATCTGAAAATATTTTTTCTACTACAAGAGGGAATGAAAAATGTAGTACAGAGGTTGTTAGCACATTTTTTAGACGATTTTTATGGTATTTACAGAACCTTTTTATATAAATGGTTTAGTGGTTGTACTGTATTAAATTAGTACAGTTCACACATTTTAATACGATTTTTATATCTAATGAACCATTTAACATAAAGCATTTTGCCTCGATTTTTCAGTTGTTTGTTTTTCAATTTCATAATTTTTACATCATACTTTAAATTATAATAATTTTTGTATAGTATCAGGAAAGATCTTTTCTGATTCTTCTTGACCAGCTTACCGGTCCACAAGGGATTGTAGATCAGCATCTAGATCAGAGGTGGCGAACCTTTATGGATCAACGTGCCATTTTTTTCAAAAGAAATGTTTCATGAGATATAGATATGCCGTCAAATAATTTTGACTCGTGATTATTGGGATAATAATAAAACTAAATAATTATAACTCAAAACTCTTTATTTACTACGAAAAAATACATTTTGCACTGTATAGAAGTAAAGGTTTTAGTTATACGAGTAATTCAAATTAAAGTAACGTTAGTGTGACTTCTGTGGCTGGAGAAGCTTTGCAACCACAGTTGCAGTTACTTTTAGTAGTGTGCATGCTGAATTGTAGCCATCTGCCAAACGGTTTTTAAGAGAGTCTTTAATGTTACTCACCTCTGACAATAATCACTCGCAGGCATAGATAGATGAAAATATGGTTAAAATAGCATGAGCCGGCTTCCCCAAACCATTAAATGTGTCTGGAATCGAATTCCATGCTTCTAAAATTTCGTTACTGGCATTTTTATTTATATTGCTTGTTAATCTTTTTGTTTCAATCAATTCCTTTTCCTCGTTTCAATAATTATCTTAATCTATATTGAACTAGACTGGAAATCAATCAATTGCATTTCAAATTCTTTAATTTCCAACTAATCGAATTGGGACGAATTCAATTTATCAAATGAAGTCACATCAGGGTACATAATAAACTTGAGCGATTCCTATAATTCTTTGAACTGAGAAAATCTCTCTGAAAATTCCTTGATTGAAGAATCAATTTCGGAAATAAATTCTTCAATAACTTTTTCTTCGTCTGGTTTCTTATGTACATCTAAATCTTTGATATATATTCAAATTTAGGAAGTACTTGTGGTTTCTTGTAATGTCAAAAGCGCGAATGAGATCCCTCATGACGATAATTGTTTTATTTGTGCCTTGAAGCTTTACTTCCAATTCATTGAAATGTTGACATGTGTATGTAAAAAACATCAATTTTGAAAGCCACATAACATCCAACAGCTGTGAGTATTGTTCAATTCTCCCCTCATTTTGCAGAAACAATCTGATTCTTTCCAAGCAGTTAACAAATCTTTGAAGTATGTTCCCGCGGATCAATCAGCGAACATTATTATACATTAGTAGGCCATTATACACTGAGTCGACTTCATGCACAAAGCCTCAATTAAAGACTTTTCACTTACTTTAAACCTATTCTATTATTATTAATTTCGCTTATTTCAAGCCTACAATGATATGAGGCCTACTATGATTCAAGCCTACTAGTTTTGACTACCCATAGTCCATTATATTATCAAGAGATGATTATATATCATTTATATATCATGATATAAGAGATTAAGGTATAAGATACCTTATCATGATATAAGATACCTTATCATAATATAAGAGAACCTTATATATTATGGCATAAGATATCATGATATAAGAGATCTTTATATATAATGGTATAATATACCTTATCATGATATAAGAGATCCTTATATATTATGGTATAAGATATCATGATATAAGAGATCTTTATATATAATGGTATAATATACCTTATCATGATATAAGAGATCCTTATATATTAGGGTATAAGATACCTTATCATGATATAAGAGATCCTTATATATTAGGGTATAAGATACCTTATCATGATATAAGAGATCCATTATATATTAGGGTATAAGATACCTTATCACGATATAAGAGATTCTTATATATTAGGGTATAAGATATCTTATCATGATATAAGAGATCCTTATATATAATGGTATAATATACCTTATCATGATATAAGAGATTCTTATATATTAGGGTATAAGATACCTTATCATGATATAAGAGATCCTTATATATTAGGGTATAAGATACCTTATCATGATATAAGAGATCCATTATATATTAGGGTATAAGATACCTTATCACGATATAAGAGATTCTTATATATTAGGGTATAAGATATCTTATCATGATATAAGAGATCCTTATATATAATGGTATAATATACCTTATCATGATATAAGAGATTCTTATATATTAGGGTATAAGATACCTTATCATGATATAAGAGATCCTTATATATTAGGGTATAAGATACCTTATCATGATATAAGAGATCCATTATATACGTATCATTATATTGTGGCCATTATATTATCAAAAGATGTTAAACCACTCTTCGAACACAAGGCTTGTTGGTGAATAATGCAGTGGAGTTCAAGAATGTCCTACGTCTGTTTGAAATAAACTAATGAAAACATTTTTTCCCACCATATTTGGATCACCATTAGTTACTGGAACAATTCTTTTCAAATCAATTTCTTTTTCAGCAAGCAAATTTTTAACAGCCGTGCAAATGTATTTTTTATGGAATGGGAACACTCGCGTTTGATCGTAATACTTTATAGTGAATTTTGTTATTTTGAACTAAAATGCACACCGTTTTGGTCGGCGGCGTGCCCAAAATATTCTGTCGCGTGCCATCAATGGCACGTGTGCCACTGGTTCGCCATCCCTGTTTTAGATATTGGAAAAATATGTTTTCATAGTGTATTTGAATAACTAATTAAATATAATTCTCTTAAACAAAAGGAAAATATAACTTTTCATTCATCTCTTCTTGAAAAACGCCCTTTTGTATGTCAGCAAAACTTTTAAGAGGCAATGGCAGCTTATATTTCTAAAAATATATATGTTGTATAAATAAATTTTTCCATAAAAATTATTTTGAATGAAACAAAATCGTCTAAAAAAATGTGTTGGCAATTCCTGTATTTCCTGCTACATAATCACCAAAATATCGATAAATATTATTGATTATGTTATTCTACAACTATTAAAAATACATGTAATATATAGTATGAATACAAATTAGTTAGGCAAAAATAATAATTTATTATATGTACAGCCAAACAAGAGAATACACATAATTATAATTACCTTTTCACAAATATTGTATTTAATCGTCCCTCATTTCTTTGAAAATAACCCATAGGAAAATCTGTTTTTTAGCACAAATTTGCATGGTTACATTGATGAAACGAAGTACAATGCAAAAAGTCTTTTCTGTGTATTTTTCTGGTATTCTGGAAGAAATCTTTTGGCACTTCGACATCTTTCATGAAAAAAATTGAAACAATCTTAATTTTCCAGCCCTCTTATACATTTCCATCAGTAAGAGAATACAGAAAAAAAATAATGTACAAATACGTCTCTTTCAGATGTTGATTTGAAATATTTAGTCTTTCTTCTATTGGGATACAAACTACTAATCTACTATTTAATTGGTATCTGACAATAAATAATAAATGCTTTATTAAGAAAACTTTTATATAAAAGCTTGTGAAATTAAATAAGTAGTTATTGTTTCCTATATATTTATAATGATTAAACTGCTTTTTCTTTATTTGCTTGCGTGGTATAATATCTAAATATTTAAATATAGATATATAAGACAAAAGATAATCAAATCAAAAGATCATAAAACAATAATAATGCGCGCTAATTATATATGTTGACCTTGTGTACCAGTAATTTAATATAAACATTTCTTTCTAGCAAATAGTAATCTGACTTTTAAACTCAAATTTTTCCCACCCATGGACAGAAATGATTAAAACTTCTGTATTACTTCAAATGAGGAACTCGAATACATTAGACTTCGATCTGCAAATATATCACGAGTACCGAATCGGAATATGAAATAATATGTCATGATTAATTATATGCACATACAAGCTATAAAAAAATCAAAATTGCTTGCAGTAAGAAAATGATTTACCACCAAGATAAGAATAAATTTTAGGGTGTGTCCAGAAGTGATTTTCATAAAATCCTTACAGCGCTCCATCAATTCACTTTCATATAAATGTAGTAAAACTAAAATAAATTTTATTTCAAATTAATTCTGCTAATATACTTCTAAAATATTTTTTAAAGTGACCAGTTCGAAAGAAAAAGAAAGCGGGATTTGTTCTTTTTATTTTAATATGCCATTTCTGTAACCAAAAAAAAATCAAGTATATCAATTCATAAGTATATATTAAGTGTTTGCATGGTTTTTTTATCATTTTTTTTCACTTTAAAAATGCATTTATTGAGAAAAATTGGCGCAATATATATCAATCAGAATATTTTCCATCATTTTCTGCAACTTTTACCCATTTACGTCTAGTAAGCCTTGTAATTGATTGTCTTCGAATTTTTTTGGCCCTCTAGGCCGTTCTTTGTCATTGACATCGAAATCACCATTCTTAAATCGTTGAAACCAAAACCGACAATTGGGATATGATGGAGCAGCATCACCATAAGTTTCTAAAAGTGTCTGATGGACTTCGGCACCAGATTTCTTCAAATCAAACAAAAAAAAAGCAATGAATGTCGAAAATGCAATTTGGAGCGTTCCGTGATACACTGAATAATTCAATAATACTAAATGGAAAACTTTCAAAATGATAACAATAAAGTAATAAGAAATTGGTAAAACCCAAAACCTTTATTGTTTATATAGACACTTTATATATTTTTATATATTTACCTATAGATGTCGCTGATTAAAATGTATGCAAGCACCTAATAATATATACAACTGGTATATTGATATGTAGTCGGATTTTTTTTTTCTTTTTGCAAAAAAGATATTTTGAAACAAAAAAAAACACATTTAATCATTTTCCTTTTTTTTTTTTTTCGATTTAGTCGCTTTTAGCAGGATACCGTCGATTTATTCTATCTTGTTACAGTCGTTTTGTTCTATCTTGTTTCATAATTTTTATTTATTAAGATCTTGCAATCAATTGTATTACAATTTTTATAGAAAAAATAATTGCTTTGTAAGCTACCTTCAGAATCGAGTTAAGGTTGCAAGCTAATATTAGACCATGCGATCATTTCTATGAAGTTATAGTAAGCGCTTTTGGGGAAGAACTTCAGGTAACTTTAAGCAGTATTCGGCAACCATGAGATTCTTAACTATGCAGATATTTTACTAAACTACATGTCATCAATAGTTTTTCTTAATAAAACTTTTCCTTCAAAAGTTAACAGAAATATTCAGATGTACTTAAAAAAAGTAGTAAAAAAATCTTTTTCAAAACTATTTGAAATCGAAAGAATAAAATCGATTTGTTTTTTCCTTGATCTCGCATTTTATTCGACATTAATTCCATCATAAATCGCTGAAGGTTGAACCGTTTCTGCACTAAACCCAGTTTAAAAGCGGGGTGATTATACGAGAATTCTTCGTACAAAACTTCTTGAGATTATGACAGACTTAACTTTTGGGTGTGTTGTCAAAGTGGGTGGAGCGGCATTAAAAACATTAATAAAAACTTCGTCAAGAATTTTCCCTTATTGCTTTCGCACAGCTGAAAATGAATCCCGTCAAATATCTCTCGAAATATTAAAAAAAGAAAAAAAAAGTGACTCAGGCTGTACTTCAGGTTTTTCGTTGCTCGTTTAATGGTTTAAAATTTTAGCTTTTATTACAAGATTTAAATAAATAAAGTTATCCGTCTTTTCTTAATTTTTTATATTCAAATCATAAAATTCTAACTGGCAGGAATCAAATTCCTTAAATAACTTGTTTTAAATTATGCCTTGTGCCTTTTCCTTCATTGGCATCAAACAAATAATCTAGTAAATATTACAATTATTGCCTTAAAATAATTTTTTTTAGAATTTTGTCATTTGCAATTTTTTTTAATTAAAATAAATAAACTGGTATTTTTTTTCCTTCAAATACTAAAATGGAATATTTAAAGTGCTAAATTTTTATCAAATGTATGCTTTTGCTAAAAAAAATTAATAAAATTGTCTTCATAACAAATTTAATAAAATTGCCTTCTTTGTTTACTGATTTAAAATTTTATATTTTATTACGAGGTTTAATTAAATAAAGTCCTCTGTCTTTCCTTAATTCTTTAAGCTCAAATCATAAAATTCAAGTCGACAAAAATCAAGCTACTTAAATAACTTGTTTTAAAATTATGCCTTGGACATTTTTGGCATTAGCACCAAACAAATAATCTAATAATTAATTTTTTACAATTTCGACATTTGCAAAACATTTTTCAATCAAAATAAATAAACTGATATTTTTTTTCTTCAAATACTAAAATTGAAGTTTAGTGTTTAAAGTTCTGAATTGTTATTAAATGCATACTTTTTCTAAAAAAATTTAATAAAATTTGTCTTTAGAAAAAATTTAATAAAATTGTCTTCTTTGCTTAATGGTAAAATTTTCGATTTTACTAAGAGATTTAAATCAATAAAGTCCTTAGTATTTTCTTAATAATTTAGGTTCAAATCAATTATTTTTATAAAATTGAATTCGACAAGAATCAAACTACTTAAATAACTTTTTTTTAAATTATTCCATGGATATTTTTCTACATTAGCACCAAACAAGTAATCTAGTAATGATTACTTGAATCTAGCAATGATTGCTTAGAATTATTTTTTTAAGAATTTTGTTAATTAGAAAGATTTTTAAATCAAAATAAAGAAGCTAGTTTTTTTCCTTCAAATACAAAAACTGAATTTAAGTACTTAAATTGCTAAATTGTTTATTAACTATATACTTTTGTTAACAAATTTAATGAAATTGTCTTCTTAAATATGTCTTTTTGTATATGTAAGTTCAAGAAATAAGTTAAATTTCAACAGCATATAAAAGATTTATAAAAGATGCATTTCGTGAAATATAAAAGATGGTGCGATTATTCCGAACTAAATGTATAAATTAGCTGCTAAAAATGTGGTAAACAGAATTAGATTTATTATATTTGATTTGCATATTAATTGCTTGCTTTTAAGGATTAAAAAAATCGTATTTTTGGCCCATTATAAACTTTCTACCAACAAGCTACAATACATAAACTACAAAACTTTTTTTTCTCAACAACAAAAAAAGCACGTTTCTTTTAGTTAAAAATCGTTTGAAAACATTTTGATGAATTAAATAAAATTATTAAAAAGGAAATAAATTAAATTCACATCAGTAAGATTATTATTTTTTTTCTCCAACTTCTATTCTAATCCAGGAAGAACTTCGACTTTAACATAAAAAATGTTATTTCTTCTCCATATAGCAAAAATGATCCCTATAAAACAGCTTGTTATACCAATCCCTTTTGATAATGCAATATATCTCTTTCACCCCGCGTAATGATGACGTAACTTTTTACGGAATTATATTTTATATATGAAATCCTATTCCGAGAAAAGACTACAAAGAAAGTTAATTTAGATACTTAAAACTATTTATTATCAAACTACAATAAAAAATATTCATCAAAAAAAGTACAATCATTTTTTTATATTTCGTCTCAAGAATACTCAGCAATTCAATTAGTTAATGTTTTTACAACTTGTAATGAATTTCTTTTCTGCAAGGAACAAATAAGAGTTTTAAATCCTGCTTTTGGTGTAATATTTTTACTTCTGCTGTTTTTTTTTTTTTTTAGCTCACATTTATGCAGTTGAATTTTTCTTACTCTCTTTTATATCGTTTTCTCTGCAATCTCACAATATGATGCACCTTAAAGGTTTTAAGCATGCCATGCAATATTTCACTTTATTTCTTAAGGATCTGTCCACTTTTCGAATTTGGAATCTTCATTCTGTATTATTTGCCTTTATTTCCAAATCTCACCTTCCTTCTTCTCATCTGAAACCAATTCTCTTTCGAAAACCATTCCCAATTGAAAAATGTGTCCTCTTCCAGGTTGTGGGGGTAATATCTGTTCTGTTCATCGTTCTATCCACAGTCGCCTTAACCCTAAACACCTTGCCAAACCTTCAGGATCACGACGCCAAAGGCAATCCCATAGACAGTAAAGAACTCAGCATCGTGGAAGCCGTCTGCATCACATGGTTCACTTTGGAGTACATTTTGAGGTTCTTGTCTGCTCCTAACAAATGGAAGTTTTTCAAGAGTGCCCTCAACGTCATTGACTTGTTGGCCATCCTGCCATATTTCATATCCTTGTTCCTGATCGAGACCAATAACAGCACCGAGTCCTTCCAGGACGTGAGGAGGGTGGTGCAGATCTTTCGAATCATGCGGATTCTGAGGATTCTGAAGCTTGCCCGTCACTCGACGGGCCTCCAGAGCTTGGGTTTCACCCTGAGAAACAGCTACAAGGAGCTGGGTCTGCTCATGTTGTTCCTGGCCATTGGCGTCATGATCTTTTCGAGTCTCGCGTACTTCGCGGAGAAGGACGAGATAGACACCAAGTTCTCCAGCATTCCAGAGACATTTTGGTGGGCTAGCATCACTATGACAACTGTCGGGTACGGTGATATTTGCCCCACCACCCCTCTGGGGAAGGTGGTTGGGACAGTGTGCTGCATATGTGGGGTGCTAGTCATCGCTCTGCCCATTCCCATCATTGTGAACAACTTCGCGGAGTTCTACAAGAACCAGATGAGACGAGAAAAGGCTCTTAAAAGACGAGAAGCAATGGAAAAGGCCAGACGGGACGGTAGCATAGTAACATTCAATCGTCCGGTCAATCTCCGGGACGCTTTTGCCAACAGCATGGACCTCATCAATGTTCTAGTTGAGACGCAGCACAATGTCAGCCAGGTAAGACACATTTTTAAAAAATAATTTGTAAACTATTATTCAGTGAAATATGATGAATAGAATCTTGCATTAGTAATGAATTTTATTGAACATTTTATGAATGTTTACTTTTGCTAAATAGAAATCATTAAGTAAGCGTGTAATGTTAAATAGATAAATGAAATATCGAAGTTATTTTCCAAATAATTGAGGAAAATATATTGTAACTTTTTTTTAAATTGACCCTTAAATACTTACTGGTTTATAGTTTTCAAAACTTGTGTGTACATGCATGATAAAAAATATTTTTTTAAGAAATGTATATTTTAGTGAATCATTAGAACACAACTCTAAAACAATATGGGTTATACGAAAAACAATGAAAAATAAGTAATTTCTTATTTATACCTTGAAAATAATAAATTCAAGAAACTTTGCATTCTTCAAAATATTTTATAATTGTTTTAAAGCAAAAATAACGGCAATTATATTATATTATATTCCAATTACTAATTTATATGCTGTTCAAAAATTAATATTTCTTCTTAGATGATCAATTTATTTCTAATTCTATGCCTATTTTAGATGTTAACAACTATCAATAACATTAAAATTTGTATTGCAAGAAGTTATACCATTTTTCAAGTGGCATTGCTGTCTTCAGTCATCTGTACTTACAGTGGCTCAAAAAATTGAGAGTACACCTTACTTTTACTTGATAAATCCGACTTTCAATATAAATAACACATTACCGGGAAGTGCAAACATGTTTTTATTTTTACACATAACAAATGGTTTACTTTAGAGTAAAAATAAAGAAAAATCAGCGAAAAACTTCTAAATTGAAAAGTTTCAGAAGTATTTGAAATAAACATACGCAGAATTTTGCCTCAAAAAATTGAGAATACACCAATGAAATTTTTGCAATATCACGCATAGAAATAAAGTGTCACTATTAAATTGCATGTCTTTTGGCTTTTATAATGGCCTCTAAACGTCATAGTACCAATTGGAAAAAATTTTGGTGGTATCTGAAGTATTTTATCCCATTCTTCTTGCACCACTTGTTTTAAATGGGTTTTGTTTCTAATTTTGTGTTTTTGAATCACTTTTTCTAGTATGACAGGCATATTCAATGGTATTGATGTCGGGATACTGTGGTGGTGTGTGTAACTGCTATTTACAATGAAAAAGACACCATATTTTGAAGTTACGTGTATTCTGTTTGGGGTCGTTTTCCTGCTGGAAAAGGAAATTTCCATCTAAATACAAACTTTTAGCACTTTCCTTCAGATTGCTGCGAAATATATCCAAGTAAACCATATCATTTATAATGCCATCTATAAAAATTAAATTTCCTACCACGGATGAAACCAAGTAACCTCAAATCATGACGGAGTCACCATCATGTTTAACTGTAGAACGTACAGTTTTTGGATCCAAAGCAGTATTAGGCTTTCTCCATACAGTAAGATGGTTGTCACTGCCACGCTGAGTTTTCTTTCATTACTAAATATAACTTTCTTACAAGGGTTATTGGTCTTCAATTGATGAGTTTTTGCAAACTTCAAATGCTTTTTCTGAATTTGCAAGCTGATGAACGGTTTCTCTCTAACAATGCGACTTTTATATCCAGCTTGTCTTATGACATTTAGCATAATTTCAGCACTTACACTTTTGCCTATGATTTGAAAAGTTTCTGCAACAAGTTGGATGAACCATATGGTAGCAGCAATCTAAAGGAAAGTGTTAAAAATTTGGGTTTAGATGGAAATTCCATTTTCCAGCAGGACAACGACCCCAAATAGAATGCACGTAAAGTCAAAATATGGTGTATTTTTCATTGTAAACAACAGTTACACACACCACCACAGTGCCCCGACATCAATGCCATTGAATATTCGTGGGCCATACTCAAAAAAGTGGTTCAAAAATACAAAATTAGAAACAAAACCCATTTAAAACAAGTGGTGCAAGAAGAATGGGGTAAAATATCTTCAGATACCACCAAAAATTGGTCGAATAGGTACCATGAAGTTTAGAGGCCATTATAAGAGACAAAAGACATGCAATTTAATAGTGACACTTTGTTTCTATGCGTGATATTGGAAAAATTTCATTGGTGTATTCTCAATTTTTTGAGGCAAAATTCTGCGTATGTTTATTTAAAATGCTTCTGAAACTTTTCAGTTTAGAAGATTTTCGTTAATTTTTCTTTATTTTTACTCTAAATTAAACCATTTGTTATGTGTCAAAATAAAAACATGTTTGCACTTTTCGTTAATGTGTTAAAGTAAGGTGTACTCTCAATTTTTTGAGCCACTGTATATAACTAGCACAAGAATCTGAAAACAGGGGATAACAGCCATTGCTACTACACATCACAACCTTACACTTTCAAGCACAAGAAATTATTTCATTAAAGCTAAAATTCTTGTGTGTGTGTGTGTGTGTGTGTGTGTGTGTGTGTGTGTGTGTGTGTGTGTGTGTGTGTGTGTGTGTGTGTGTGTGTGTGTGTGTGTGTGTGTGTGTGTGTGTGTGTGTGTGTGTGTGTGTGTGTGTGTGTGTGTGTGTGTGTGTGTGTGTGTGTGTGTGTGTGTGTGTGTGTGTGTGTGTGAAAATTGTTCTGCTATTGAATCAATGAATTATTTAATTTTAAAATAATTAGCATTTAATTTAAAAGTAATTCAAATGAGAAAATTACAGTAATTTTTTGTTGTTTGATTTATTTCAAAAATAATTATTTTGAAAATATATATTTATTTTTCAATTTACACAAAACAAATATTATTTTACGATTTAAATAATTGATTAAAAAACGCAATCAATTCAGGCTTTCATGTTGTACATAAAATATACAACATGGTCTGTTTTATCATTTCAGCTTGCTTAAATATTCTAGTTTTAATGAAAGTAGTTGAAAATACTACTTAAAAATGTTATTATTTAGTATTTTATATTTATTGATATATTATTATTTATTTTTTATTATATAGCACATTTTAATCGAAATTTTCATCTATTCAAAAATATTTTCTGAATCTTCTACAGAAAAAAAGAAAATTGAAAATATGTCAGGCGAATGCGCTGCGATTTCTTAAGATTATATTTTTAAATTTAATAATTCTATTTCGCTGTAGGATTAATTAATTTTTTAAATTGTCGCTTTTATTAAAGGAAAATATTTTAACATAGTAAATTTACTTAATACAATACTTTAAGTAAAAAATTTTAACTAAAAATTCTTTATAATGACTAAATACTATTTATAATTCATACGAAAATATTCCAAACGATTTCTTTTCATTTATTTGTTACTTCCAAAGAATTAATGTATAATAAAAATTGTAAACTTGATAGAATTTCGTATTTTCAGAGATGGCGAATAAATATATATATATATATATTAAAAATCGTTTGCATTTTATTCAGCAAATAATATCTTCTTTGGTTGAATTCAAATTTCAAGAAACTTGGTTTTACAACAACTTTTATTTTCAATTGAATAAAGCTAAGCAATGATGTGGAAATATTAATACATAATTTGTACAGAAAATTAAAAGAGAATAATTAAATTTATGCTACGAAGTTATAAATATTCATTAAAGTAAGTTCACGAAAATTAGTTTTATGAAAAGGCAGTGCAAGCGAAGCAACAAGCCACTATCAGTTACATGTAGAAACTAAGCTTCATAAATAATTCATAATGAATTTAATTGCGAAAAAGGTTTCGAAATTCTCTATGGAATCGGATGTTTTTGCTACTGAAGGGTCCGAACAACATCCATTCCAGTGATTTTGCCTAAAAGTGAAAAACTTGATATAAATTAATTTACTGACTACTCTTTTAATCCTTATTAAAATTTAAAAATTTATCCAATTTTAATGATAGGCTAAGGAAATATAAACTTTTATAAGGAAGAATCGAAAATGCTGTATAGAGAAATTCTGTTAGTACAGAACAGAATTTTTGTCTCTATAAATATTCTTGGATGTACAATTAACAGTTTCTGATATCTAAATGCTTTATCGCTGGATTTAATTAAGTTATAAAACTAATAAGAAGAAACTGATAATTCTTACTTCTAAAATTTTATTCAATGCATTTATGACGGACTTAATACTTTAAAGGATATGCATATATTTTTAATTTTGAATCATCAATCTGGATATCCTGCATGATCATCCATTCTAATCCAACGGCAAATTTTTAATTATGAGATATAAGATTATAGTTCCAGTTGAAAAAATTCTTTAAATGGCATAAAAACTATTTTATGCCATTTATGCTATTCATTTCAAAAAATTACGATGTCAATTTTTATACAATCCTTCTAGTAATGTTATTTAGAAAAAATATTTTTAACACATTAGCATTTTAAATGGAAAAAAAGGATAATTTCGTTCTTCCATTATCAAAACTGGTCGAGTTATGAAATTTCGAATATCACTTTTTTAAAACATTTCAACTGCCACCTCGAGGAAAATTCAACGCTTGATGTTTCTTTGAATCAATTAATATTTGATTTCAAATAATGAAGTTAAAAGCCTCATAACTCGGTTAATTTTGGCCGCAGAAGAGTGGAATTTATCTGTGTGTGCAAATTTAGTGCCAAGAATATTTTATTGAATATAACTAATAGGACGAGGACAATAAAGAAAATTAGTCATCGTAATTCTTTTCAGAAATACATTCATTGACTCAAATAATATTAAAATATTTTTTATTAATATTTAATATTGATACCCTGTGCGATAAGTCTAGTTAGAAAGATAATTTTACAAATATAATAATGGCTACTGAATGGTTGTCGAATCAATAATCTCTACCTTTGGCAACGAATTTGATGATAAAATTGAAGAATCCCGAATATTCAAGAATTTTGATTCCCTTAGGACTCGAATTTCAGCATTTATTCTAGAAAATTCGAAACCCTGTTACAGGAATTACAAAACGTGGTGTGAGTCAGTACTCGGAGTAGAAGCAGACGATTCGTGACACCTGAGTAGTTGAGTGAGACTTATCTTTGAATTGTTAATCTCCTTTGAGTTATCTGAGCACTTTGTGCTGTTGTGGCTATTTATTACCGATTTATTGCCTGTGTGCTGCTATTTGCTGCATGTGCTGTTCTTGTGTAAGCTATATTTTGCTAATGTGTATTTGTGTTTTATTCAAATAAAGCGACGTTATTCCTTTATGAACCTGCTGGATGTTTTCGCCTTACACCCACAAATGGATTGGTTTTTTTTTACGTAATAATATTGTTATTTAAGTCATTTACAGCATTCTTTCCAATTGAGAGTACATGTCTTTCTATAATAGTTAGAAATTAACTACTTAACCACGATTAGAGAGGGGACCTTAAATAAAGTCATAACAGATGATATATACTTCTTTTAAAAAATATTTATTGATTTCATGATACAGCTATTGCCTATGTTTCATACATTTCTCCACATATGTTAGAGAAATGGGGTTTATATTAAATTCTACAACAACCATTCCATATCAAGTGAATCAGATTTTTTTAACATGCTCTCTTACTCCCATCGAAGAGATCTCAAGAAATGGAGATGGGAAGTTTCCAGTGTGATGATTGGTTTTAATCATCCCGGTGGATATAGTAACGTTAACAGTGTTGGAATATCCCGTCTACAGAAGGGGTTATGCCGTGACCGGTATAGCCATTAAGACTCAACCATAATTATGCTATGCTGTCGTGGCGTCCCGATCATTCAAGTTAACCGTATGCCTTCGGGTGGATCGGGGTGACTCAGTTAGGCATTATCTCTTAGGAACATTATCTCTCAGTTACATTATGTCTTAGGAACAAGTTGCATAGATTCTGGCTGCTCCCACAATTTTGAACAAATGTGACATAGCATAAATTAAATGTTTGCAAAAAAAAATATTCTCGCTTTGTAAATGTTGTATTTGATTCCTCTTAATTTCATCCTATTTCTTAATTTCTATGATCATAATGCTATTTTTAAAGTTAATTTAAACACTTTTTGAAATTACTCTTTCACAGCTTTCAAAACTCTATAAATAGTGTAGATTTGCGATTTTTTTTTCGTTACTAGCTTTAACACAAATAAGTCTTTGTGTAATAACAAAATCCATTTGATAATAAACTAAGAAAGTGAGTTAAAGTTTCAGAGTTAGGAACAATATCTCTTATGAACAAGTTGCACAGATTCTGGCTGCTCCCACAATTTTGAACAAATGTGACATAGCATAAATTAAATGTTTGCAAAAAAAATATTCTCGCTCTTTAAATGTTGTATTTGTTTCCTCTTAATTTTCATTCTATTTCTTCATTTCTATGATCGTAATGCTATTTTTAAAGTTAATTTAAATACTTTTTGAAGTTCCTCTTTCACAGCTTTCAAAACTCAATAAATAGTGCTAGATTTGCGATTTTTTTTTTCATTACTAGCTTTAACACAAAGAAGTCATTGTGTAATAACAAAATCTATTTGATAATAAACGAAGAATGAGAGTTAAAGTTTCAGAGTCATACCGATTTCTACTTTCAATTCTTCCAAGAGACTATAAGAGAATTTAGATGAGTTTGTTTCCTCTTTTTCTTTCTTCTGCTTTCTTCTTTTAGACGCGTTTTTCCCCAATCGACTGAAACAAAAATTTGCCACAGAAATACAATTGTAGACAAAAATTTCCTTACCATATTTGATATATTTATGTCAACGCGTCTTTGAGTTATCGCATTCTGTATGTTTCTGAAAGTACAGACCGAATATCTTGTGGCTCAAAATTTGAAAGGTGTCTATAGATATTAATTCTACGTATCGAATTTTATTTACTTAGATCTCTTTATTTTGTAGTTATCGTGTTAAATTACATTCGAACAGCCAGACAGACAGACTTCCACAGAACGGATTTTGCAAAAGAAATCTACAAATTTCGCACAAATACTGTATACCAAATTTCAACCGTCTAGATCAAAGTGTTTCTAAATTATTCTTTGTCCCAGACAGACGAATGTTTTCTACAAATGTGTTTTTCGAATTCAGAGTGGTCTAAAACATGGAGATCTGTCAAGATCTCGAATTCAAATTTTGTTGACAATTATTATATTTTCTTTATACTACGAATACGAGAAAGTAAAAAATGCTTCTTAAATAAATAAAGATTTTTAACTATAAAAATCAACATGTCATCCTCTGCGTAATATCAGATGCTATAAAGACTAAACAAATAAAAGCAGAAAATCTTAATCTTCTTTAAACCTAAAAATTGATTTATATATTCCACCAAAAAACACTTAAAGAGGCTGCAGCAGCCTTATAATCTCATAAGGTGAAATCAAAATGATGGTTTCATGCATACATGACAGAAAGCAGTGGGATAAAAGGCATGAATATAAATATCTTCCTATTCATCGTCATACTGGCGACATCTTTTTCCACATCAGATAAGATTATGAATTGATTCTCAAACCTAGGAAAAACCTCTTCCCAGAATTAGGTCTCCCTATATTTATTTAACGTCAAATTCCAGTTTACTTAATCGATATTGTCAATAGAAACTCATGTTAGTCTTCACTTAGAAAGGCTAAACGATTCCCTACGTTGGACAATGAGTGCACCGACATCTATTTCTGATCTTTGTTTGACGCTTTGCGTTTACTTCGGACGTCAGTCAAATGGTGATTATATTTTCAACGTTTACCTTCAATTTTGTCTGCAAGCCACAAATGTCGTTTCCAAGTAATGAAAACTTTTTAGTCAGTGGATTATTGACTCTTTTGCTTTTCTCTGGAAAACTTCAAAATGCCATTCTATATTTGAGGCTCCAGGTTAAATATTTTTTAAATTTAGAAACCGTAAAGCGTCTGGAGACTTCGATTGTAACAAGAGCGACTTACAGAAATGGCTGATATTAGTATAGCTCAATTCTCAATTTATTCTTGATATGTTGAAAAGGTCTTTGATTCTTGAGCATAATAATGGTCCATATCGTAATGGGCAGTGATTTTAAGTGTTTTCCTAAACATATACAAGAAACAAATATCTAAATAATGCTACAATTGCATTCTACTCTGTGCTGAATTTAGCAATTTTCTTAATTTTTTTTTCAACAGAATACTTATCCTATTCGCTATAGCGAATAAAATTTCCGTGGCATTATAACTTATCTTAATAAAACACCATAAATAAAACTCTCGATTATTGTACTTTATTGTAGAAATTTTCATCAAGTGAAACTCTTCCTTTTAGATTTGTTGTTACGTAGATATACCGCAACTTTTTATCTGACTCTAAGAGCTTAAATACTTAAACCAACCAGTGGGAATGGTCTCTCTAAAACTTTCTCGCATACTCTCGAATAAAGGAGTCACCCCAGAGAACGCCTTGTATGGCATCGGTTTATAATAGTTATGAAGTATTAACCTTTGGAGGTGAATTTAGCATTTTTATTGAATCTGTCCTACCACCGTTGGCGATTTTCTTGGCGACCAATCCCTGGCTTGTGGTTAGTATCCGAAAATCGAATTTGTATTTTAGGCCCGTTTTTACCAACTGATTGAAACAGAAATTTAATACAAAATTACACTTGTAGTCATAAATTCCCAATCTAAATATGCATTTTTGAGTTATTGAATTAACAAGTTTCTGAAAATACAGACTGACAGACCCTCAACCCCCTCATGGATTTAGCTCAAAATTTCTTAAGTGTCTACATTATAGATTTAAACCTGTGTACCGAATTTTATCTATCTAGCTCCCTTCATTTTGTAGTTATCATGTTAATTTATATTCGAACAGCCGGACAGACAAACTTCCTCCGACCGGATTTTGCTCAAAATCTGATAGAAATCGACAAATTTGTGTAAAGACTTTATACCAAGTTTCATTACTCTAGCTCAAAGCTTTTTTAGTTATCTTTGTGACAGACAGTTAGACAGACTGACATCTTCCGAAAATGTGTTTTTCGAACTCAGGGAGATTTAAACCGTAGAGATTCGTCAAAATCTAGAGTTCGAATTTTTTGACGATTACAATACTTTATACTTCGCATACGATAAAGTAATAAAATAAAACTGATTTTTAACATGACATTTGGGATATATTTTAGACCATACTTGAAATATTTATATAATCCCATAGTGATATATTTGTCAACATATGATAAAACAGATTGATAAATTTTTGTTCAAAAACACAATTTTATCATGCTTAAGAAATGTTTGAACGTTTTTTAACTACCCTCTACATTTTGGTTCTTACCACGACTTTACTCATATTTCTTAAAATCGAGGTTTTATGCAAATTTCGTTTTTGACAATAATAATCTTTTCACTTTCATTCTATACCACCAACAGGTAGACGCTGGAAGTCTGGAGGAAGAATCCGCGCACTATACAACCACTGGAACAGGGTGTTTTCGCAATCATGAGCATGGGTTCAAAGCTCCTGGTCAAGGAGAGGACAATAAGACGTTCCAGATGACAGGAACAGGGGATATGGCTCCTGGTGTGGTCAATCCTAGTACCAACAATACCTTGGACATGCCTCAACCGGTGGAAGAACAACTTCCCCTAAAGTCCCAGGTATGCCAATGATTCAGTTTTTTTCCTGTTAATGATTTAAAAGAAGATGAAATCAAGAACTTAAAAAAAGTTGCAAATATGGCGAGTGATAAATGTGATTATACATATGTATGTTTTTGTGTGAGACATTTATTTTAATTTATACTTTTTAGTTTTGGGATGAATATTTTGGGAAATAAATTATGTAAAATGATAACTGTTTGAAATTGGTATTGGGAATGAGAAGTTATAAAAAAAAATTATGACATATGTGCTGAAACTCCTAAACTTTTCTTTCTAAGAACAAATATTTTCCGATTTAGTTCTTGATTCGTAGGTTGGGGGATTATGGAATCAACTTTCCCTCAAATAACAAATTTGCGTCTGAAATATTTGAATATTTATCTTATTAAAAACTAGAAGATGTGCCCAACTAGATGGCTGTTATCCTGTTTACCATATCATCGATGCGATTCTCACAATTTAACTAATGAAAGTTGCAGTAGAAAATATCATTTACATTTGAAGAATGCTTAAGCAATAAAAAAAAGTATTTGAATATAAATGCATATCGTAATATTCGGAAGTTATATTTCCTTACAGTGGGATCTCATCAATCCATAATGTTCGCGAACTCTGAAATCAAGAATGATTACTGAAATCGGATTGAAGCAAATAGTGATCCACTAACAGAAAGAAATCAAACATTACACAAGCTTTGAACCCTAAGAGATAAATTTTCTTAAAATAATGAATTCTTGTCAAGCATAAATACCGAAAAGTAAACTAAATATAATTAAATGAATAAATGTATACAAAAAATACTTGAGTTATTAAAAATATTGCATACTTATTGAATAAAAGAAATCTAGGCGATCTTTATAATGATGGAATTCGTTTCCAAAAACGATAAAATTTGCATTTCTGCGGAAATGAAATGCAAAATAAAAATATTGCAGACCTCAGTTGATTAGTCTTTGCTATAATCCAGCATAAAAAAAGATATAAATGTGAATTTGCGATATCATAACAACATAATGCTCAAGAGTCCTTAAATAAAACTTATCATTAACTCACAAATCATAATCTAGTAACAGAAAAAAATGCAATGCCAAATACAGAATAAAAAAGAATTCTGAATAGAAGAAAAGAAATAACTCGATGTTATCCGCATGTGGTTCATAAACACTTCCTGGTTCTAAATGCAACCTTACATAATAAAAATACTATTTATACAAGCATTCATTATTTGCACACATAAAAACCTTGCCAAAACAGAAGTCCACCAGCGTTGCCTTAAGTTTTCGATAATTCTTATATAAAGAGGTGCTACATTAAGTCATTCGAAAAAGGGAGACAATTATTTGGTGCTGTTTGAGCAATGAGATTCGAAATTACTTCAAATATAAACTGGAATATTCTTGGAGAGTCCGGAAAGGAAAAAAAACTGTAATTCAGTACCTATCCAATGTTTTAAATTAACTACTTCGCCTTAAATTTACTAGAAATTCACAATGTGCAAATTAGCTTTTTTTAAAGATGTTATGAAAATGTGAAAAACAACAATAGAATCAGAAATTATTGTCCTTTCCCTTTATTTGCACGAACTGATGAACGTTTATTATTTATAAACATGTTCTTTTAAATGTTGTATCTTTTATATAATAAATCTTACAATGCCCGGATTTTATTGTAGTTCGCCTTCTTAATATTAAAAAAATCATAATCTCACTGAAATACTTAGGCTACTAATATTATTACTAAATTAGTATTATTATTATAATACTGAATTATAACAGCTACCAATTATCAATATACTTTCCTTACAAAAATTAAATTTTAATATGGATTTACCATTCTACAGTACTGTGCAAATTAATTGGACAACTTCATTTTTTATAAAATTCTTCCTTTCTCTGGAATTTTCAGCTTCAAACCGGTTTCAACCGCATTTTTCTTCCAAAAAAGGGTTAGCCTTGATTAGTCTAAACTGGTTTGACCACGGAATCATACATGTAGAACATTTTACCATCAATTGTGTTTTTGTTGCTGTAAAAAGTGATCGATTGTGCGAGTTGTCTTGTTCTAAAGCGTATAAAAAAATGGACATCACTCCCAGGAAAAGAACTAGAATTTTTACCCTTAATAAGCATACTTCTATGACTGAGAGGATTATTTCTGCAATAGTTGGAATTGGGGAAATTCCAGTGTTTCTGGGATTATTAATCAGCAAATGAAGTTTGGGATAGTTTTTCCAAAACGAAACAGTAAATGTGGACAACATCTTCGACAGACAAATTTCTTGTACGAAATAGTAAAATGCATCCTCGAAAAATAAGTACAGATCTTCAGAGAGAATTATTAGCAACTAGTACGAAAGCTGATTCATCGACAGTGTGATGAAGAGGTATTGAAGCAGAGAGATGATCAAGAACACCAGTAAAAAAAGGCTGTTAACACTTGCAATGAAGAGAAAATGTTTATATTGAGCCAGGAAATATCAATCCTCGGCTGCACAAGACTGGAACACGGTTGTATTCAGCGACAAGACATTTTTTTGAACAAGGGATTCGATCAACATTAGTCAGACAAAGTACTGGAGAATCCATTAGGGAACAACATCTTAATCAAACAGTTAAGCACCCACAGAAGCAGATGTTTTGGGGTTATTTTACATCTGGGGGACATGGCAGCTTAGTACCAGTTGAAGGGGAGATGAACTCTAAAAAAATACATTTTAATATTAGAAGAAGAAAAAGTGTGCCCCCAATACAAATCTTCAATGGTGGTGTTGGTGTTTTTCAACAAGATATTGCACCATACCATAATCCAAGATGGTAAAGAATTTTTTTATTGGCCTGGTAATTCTCCAAACATAAATCCCATGGAAAATTTGTGGAGCATTGTAAAGAAACGTGTGAATAAAATGGATTGCTCAACTAAGAGAAATATGATTGAAAATGTTATAAAAGTTTGGTTTCGTGATGACGATATCAAAACATTGTTATAAATTTATGGAATCCATGCCAAAACGTGTAGAAGATCTCATTAAAGCAAGGGGAGGACATATTTGCTACTATATTGCTATACCATGCGTGTAAGTGAACCTATACTAAATAAACAACATATGTGGAAAATTTTTGTTTTGTCCCAATTAATTTGCTCAGTACTGTATTAAATAAAATTATTTTCTTATGCTATTCATCTAGCTGAGTTTTCTAGCCTACCCATCTACATGGCGTTCGAAATTCATCATTTTTATATTTATCAATTCTTTCATGTCTTATAATTTTTGTCGGGAAATTTCATTAAACATGCAGATTTTAATGAAAAAATTGTAACGTAGTAGTTGTAACGTCGAAAAATTGTAGATTTTAAATGTAAAAATCACATATAGAATGTCGTTTGCCTAGGGCTTCTTGTAAGTTATCGGACACCAGAAGAAGATATAATTCCAAAAAATTATTATTATTATTATTTTGGAGGGAGCAAGTTATCAAAATTTTTAATTCGAATTGCTTCAAAGTAACAAATTGAATTACAAACTTCGTATGCAAGCGAAAAAATTCTAAAATATTATTTTCTATTGTTGACTTATACTAGTCTTGTTAGTTCTTGATAAAAAAAAATTAAGCAGGGGGAGTGGTCCTCTAAAAACTTTCTCGCATACTCTCTAATAAAGGCGTTATCTTAAAGGAAAGCCGCCTTACATGACATTGTCGTACAATAGTTACGAAATATTGTGGGTGTGTATTTAATATTTTTATTGAATCTATTGTGTGGTGGTTGGCGATATTTTTTGGCAGTTAATTCCTAACATGTGGTTAATAGCATTCGAAAACTGAATTTTGGTTTTAAACGCGTTCTTTCCAACCGATTGATAGAAAAAAATTGATACAAAACTACACTTGTAGTCACAAAAATCCCAAATAAAATCACAAAAAATACGTTTCTGAAAGTACTGACCGACAGATGGTTAACCCCTCTTTAGTTTTGGCTCAAAATTTAATGGATGTCTATACTATATATATTAAATATGTACTAAATTTCATTCATCTGGCTTCTCTTTGTTTTGCAGTTATCGTGTTAATTTATATTTGCACAGCCGGGCAGACAAACTTCCTCTGAACGGATGTTGAAGATTTGGTGTACCAAATTTCATTCATCTAGATCAAAGCGGTTTAGATTTTTCTTTGTCACAGACAGACGGACGGACAGACATTTTCCAAAAATGTGTTTTTCGAACTCGAGGGGGGGAGGATCTAAAACGTGGAGATTCGTCAAAATCTCAAGTTCGAATTATTTGACGATTCGTATACTTTCTCTATACAACGTAAGCGAGAAAGTAAAAGATATCTAATTTGTTGTTGTTTTATAATGGCACTTGCCATGGACACCAAATTCGATGATGAAGTCAGCGATTTTAAGCCAAAGGAGCGTCTCTTGTTTTAGTAGCGCCAATTAGGGCCAAGAGTACGTCTTAGCTACTCACGCATCACATTCGCTTTCACAACCTTTTTTTACAGGGGGGGAGGCACATTCACACATCTCACAGATAGAACAGATGAAGAAAAACCATGCCCGAACCGGGACTCGAACCCAGGTCACCCAGATCACGGGGAAGACGCGTTACCCCTATGCCAGGACGATGATCTTATTTAATTGATTCACTTAAAAAGATCTCGAGTCATCCTGAAACAAAAAATTCTGATTATAAACAACTATGAAAAGATCAGATCATCTTTTCGCATACTTTAATAGTTCACAAATGAGAGTGAAACAAGTGCTTTACCATTACTGAAATAATAACTCAACATTTATTACTTACAGCAACAAAAATCTCTAAAGAACTGTCAGATAATGCGAAGAGACATCTTGAAATCTTTTTCTGCCGATGAACATTTCATAAAACCTTTAAAGCAGGGGCTGGAAATACTCTTTTCTTTCTAATCCATTCTTCCGACAGACACGCTTGCAGAAAAATGAAATTAGTCCTAAATCATATTATAGAGTCTTCGGCCTAAAGTGCTGCTACTCTCTAAAGAAAAGAATTTCCAGCTGCTTTTAAAATGGTGCTAAAAAGAGATTTTTCAAAAGGTGCTGTAGTCTCTAATTTTCCTAGTCAAACATTTTGCTTCCTCTATCATTTACTGCTGCTGTTGATTGATTATTGGATTAGACGGAGAGGAAAATCTCATTAATATTATAGTTTTTGAACTCAAATATTTGTATTAAAAGAAATTCTTTAGAAGTTTTTTTTAATGTAGAGATCTGAAATTCTCTGCCTTCTCATGAATTAGAAATAAGTCTCAGAAATTGATTCTTTTCAAGCTCAAGTTTTCTTAACTGATCAGTGCTTTTAAAACTCGTTAATACGTCTGACAACTAGTCTTTAGAAAGAGCCGTAACAAGTACAATGTATGGAGTTTTTCAAACTTATAAACTGTTAGACAGTGTTACAAATAGTTATTATTTGTTACAAACAATTTTGTTACAAATTTGTTACAAACAATTGTTAGAGGCAGTGTTACGGACAGTTTGTTAGTGTTATAAACTATTAAAGATGCAAAAGAACACAATGCTAAACTTATTTAGTTACCTTTACGTCCTGATTGTTGCGAAAAGCTATTATGAGACGGATCTAGAAATTTTAAACTATATTGTTACAATTTTTTTTCTACAAATACTGCCAATCAATCGTAATAATGCAGCGCATTTAGTAGCTAGTTCAGCAGCTTGCTGTCTAATACTCTCCAATACTTATCGGCGACTCCGACTACTCTCTCACACACGACTTCCCTGCAGCTTGATGGTTGGGTTGACGGGGCTCCTAGCCCCGGCAGGGGCTTATCTCCGGTAAGGAGAGACTTCACAGTGCTTTGCTGCCTATACTTTGCCGTGGCCGTCTTCGCCGAGATTTGGAGATGGTGAGTGTCAGGACTCATAACTTCCCTGCAGCTTCAGAGTGCCTGTCTTTTATAGTTCCGGGAGGCGGGGCTAGAATCTTCAGACCAATTAGGGGGTATCTGGGTGTATCTCGGTTCTTAGTGGATGGATCGCGAAAGTTCTTGAACTTTCCAGTATTATCCATTTAGTCGCCAAATGGTAGCCAAGCTCTGAGGTCATTGACGCGGCACCCGCTCAGCACGCACAGGACAGATCTTACAACGGTTTTTCCCATGATGACACTATTCGTGCCGGGTAGCAAAATTACAGATTTGTAATAATATATATATCACAAAAGGGTCATTTGATCTAATAGTTCCCTTTCTAAACTTCACACACCCTCAAAGTAAGATATTTTATCCCCCTCCCCCCAAATATTTATCGACCATGAGTGTTATTTTGAGGATGTAAACGAATTTCATCCTCTAATCTGGAAGCTAACACTTTATTACTAGGTTACCCTGTCTCCCCCTGAAAGAAATCCAAAATCACATTCGAAAAAACATGGTCGAAAGTGTCATTTTAAAAAATGAAAGTAAACAGCTGGAGGGGTCTGCCCTACACTTTCCTGCATGTTCTCTAATAAACTTGTCATGCCAGAGAATGCCTCGAATGACATTGATATACAATAGTTACAAAATATTAACTTTTGGCTTTAATTTAACATTTTTACTGAATCTATCCTGTCACCCTTGGCGAGTTATTTGGCGATTAATCCCAGGCATGCATTAATAGATAGGTTTTTCTCAACCGAATGAAACAAAGATTTGACACAAAACTGCATTTTTAGTCACAAACTCCCATATCAAATTGGATATATTTAAGTCATTGCGTTTTTGAATGATCGCGTTTACATGTATTTGAAAGTACAGATTAACCGACATCAACCCGTTGTTGGATTTAGCTCAAAATTTAATGGGTATCTGCACTGTAGATGTTCGTACCGTTGTTATTACGGATTTGATGTTCTTTAATTACTACTGATCAACAAAAAAGAATCCACATAGCTTTCTGCTGAACAAAGTTCGAACCAAAGTGTCCGGGATAGAGCTTGCCTACACTAAAAATATCCAATAACTTCTCTACTGACCACATGACAAAAGCAGTGAGGACGTTTTCTTTAACATTTTAACATTTTTAATGCAGATGATTAAAATACAAGCCCTCCTTTAGGAGTTCTAACCGACAACTAGTTAATTCCAAAAACCCCAATATAATAATGATCCCTTCTGGCGCCACCAGACCGGAAATGAACAGATGCATCATATAGAAAAATATAAGCAAATAAAAAAAAAGGAATTACAGGAGACTACGAAAAAAAAATCAAGTTTGTTCGTTTTCCGTTGCAACAGTTGTAGTCATCGCTTTTACTTATATTCGAATAGCCGGACAGACGAACTTTCTCTGAGCAGATTTACTCAAAATTTGATAGTAATATGCAAATTTGGTGTAAAAACCGTATTCCAAATTTCAACCTTCTAGCACAAAGCGTGTTTTAGTTATCTTTGTCACAGACAGACGGACATCTTCCAAAAATATATTTTTCGAACTCAGGAGATCTTAAACGTAGAGATTCGCCAAAATTTCGAGTTCGAATTTTTTGACGATTTCTATACTTTCTCTGTACTACATATATAAGAAAGTAAAAATGCACAAATGATGTTGGTTATTTGTATAAAATAATTTCGTCAGTTAATAAAATTACTGTAATTTATTGGAGAATTTTTATGTCATCTAAAGCTTGTTCTTTGATGTTATTCACTAATTAACTTCCCTTGCCGTTGGAATTTACTATCCTAATGAATTGACACATCCTGTTTGCTTTTTCAATCCATATACGAAAATAAAGTACTTCTGAGATACTTAAGCATGCCAAAGGGATTATTCAAATTTGTAGAGCTAAAATAATTTTCAAAAGTATTATTTATTCTTTTAAATGTATTTGCTATTTCTCAATTATTTTTTCATTATTTTAAAGCTATTCAAAACACGTATTAGAATACATTCGACTTTATTCTTGGTTTTAACACAGGAAATATTTTTTTAAAGCTAGGTGGCTCTTAAAATTTGCTCCCGACTTGGAACAAATAGTAAAAATAAAAACGACAAGATCTAAAAAATATTTTTTTATTCGCTATCATTCGTTTATTAATTGGGGCCGCGATGGCCAGGTGGTAAGGTCTCAGCTCGTGAGCTATAGGGTTTGAGGTTCGAGCCCCGATTCCACCGAAGAACCGGCGTGTAAGGGGGTCAATTACACTTAAATCCATCAAGGCCAAACGTCCTCCCGCTGGTGTGGTGTGGAGAGGGAGTGCCAGCTCAAGTGTCCTCCTCGTCATCTGACCGCGGTTCAAAATGACGAGGTCCGTCCCAAAATAGCCCTAGTGTTGCTTTAAAATGGAACGTTAATATAACTAAACTAAACTTTTATTTATTAAAATGCAAAACATAGTTGGTAATTATTTGGTATAGAGACAATGAAACATATCAAATGGTATATTGTAAAATACAGATAAAATTATTGAACCATGAAAATTGCAGTTAAGCAAACCGTATATATGATTTCCTTTCAGTGATTTGATGTGTTGCTACATTTTGCTCACTAAGTGTTGCACTCATTATTCTTCATGGAAGTTTTTGTAGACATCTCTTCAAGCCATGCAAACTCGCTCTTCTGTTCCAAAATCTATCTACATTCAAAATCCTCTTTTTCGCCCCCTGCATTTTTGTCAACCTTTTTTCCTTTAATCCTTCCATTTTCTTTCTCTTCTTATTTTCGTTTCGTATTAATAATGGTGTCATATTCTTTTTCCATTACTTCTTTTTCAGATCTACGAGTTAAGGAGGCAGATCTTTTGCATCGGCCTCTGTTAGGTTCTTTCCAAACTGAATCCTTTAATGGGCAGTCTAATGTTTCAGAGTACATGTTAACATTTACAGCAGAAAATGAACTACTTAAATCAAAACACCAGGGTCAAATTATAACCTGTTACTCTTTGCCCCATCATATAGTTTTGGGCAATTTTTTTTTTTTTTTTTTTTTTTTTTTGCACAAAAGTGCTATTAGTAAAAAAAAAGCATTAAAGTAGCATTTCGAACATTGACACGGATGCAAAATGTTTTAATCTTCATTAAGTTAATTTCCATTAGTTAGTTAAGATGGTTAACAGGTAGACACCCTTTCATTAACCGTGTTTGTAAACTCGTAAATACTGAAGTGCTTACGTGTTTGGATCCATCATAAGAAATGAATTTAATGAAAATGCTTGCTAAAAAATTTTAAAAACCATAGAATAATATGCGTTTTAATGTTTATTTTGGTGCAATTAGGTCATCATTTTGCTACTTACCTCAATCTAGTACATAGTATAAAATGAAGTGTCCTTAAAACGTCTGTGTGTTTGAAAGAGAAAAGCTCGAGAGACACTTAACTGATATTGGAGATATTTGTACCATTTTGTAGGGCATTTGTTGTGGAAGGTTTAAGTATATTGAAGTCATATCAAAATAAAAAAAGGAGTTTTATAATTGCAATTTTAATTATTTTCTTACTACGATTCGTGCATTCGTAAAACAGCAGTATCTATGCTTTGCACTTATCCGCGCATGGGCGGAGACCTCAAAATGTGCATACGCAAATAGCAAAAGTTGTGGTATGCATATGCGATACCACAACTTATACACAACTTTTTCTCTGCTTAGGTTTCTTTGTTTATGTCTGATTTTAAATAGCGATTCAAAGCTCTTTATGCCCCCCTAAAAAAAGAAAATCCAGCCTTGGCCGGAGCACATTAAAGACCAAAACGCTTCGTTTGTTGCGCGATAATGAAAATGAAGAGGAAAGAAACGTTAGGTTAACCGAATATCAGAGAAAGAATGTCCACACTTTCTTCAAAGGAGAGTCTTCTGTTGAGAGAAGTAACCGTCTCTCTTTAAATCGCATTGCAATTGAATTACAGGACGGAATGAATCTCATGAGAAGCGAAGTGATCGTCTGTCTGCTGACAGAGAAAGACATTTAAATTTGTGACAGAGGAGAAGTGAAGAACAAACGTTCCTGTTATTTGTTCCGAAAAGGAGTACTCCGCCCTGAATTACGATCCATGTGTGGATTACAGAAATAATACTTCGGTTTCAATAGGAACAATGTCCATAGTCTGTTCATATTATATTTTTACATTTTTAAGCCTTTGACTACCAATTTTTTAAAATCTTTTTCTCTACAATCGCGCAGAAAATGAAGATAATAATTTCTGTATTATACAAATCTATTCGATTTTTTTCAAATGTTTTTAAATTCCCTTGGTTGGGACATGATGGCCAAATACACCTCCCCCAAACACCAAAAAAATCTACTTTTAGTTAGAATTATTTAAGTTGATTTTAAAAGGTTAGTGGGACGTATATGTCCCGTTAGTAGTCAAAGTGTGAACATTCTAAATATTTCAGAATGCGTGCTATAAAAAATTTTGTTGTGACTTTTGATGATTTCTAAATATATTTTTATGTTTGCTTGATGTTGCGTGACATGCCCATGTCATATCTGGTGGAAGCAGGACTTAAATTTAAAGCTTTTTTCCTCTTGGATGTTATGCCACGGACAACGTTGTGCTGGTACTGCTAGTTACAGTATAACCGTAAAATTCTTCCCATAATTTGATCCACAAGTCAGAAACGTCCGTATGTCCAAAAAGATTAGCACAAACTTTATTTTCAGAACATAGTTAATTTTAAAATTTGTAATTTTTTTCTGCAAAATTATTAGAATTCGAAAAAAATCCTCCACTATTGCAATTTTTGCAAATTAATATTAGAAACGAAATTAAGCATAATTTCATAATAATCAGTCAAAGAGCGAGAAAAACTGCGTTATCACCTTCTAGATTACTGGTATTTTTAATATAGCAGCTAATTTAAAAATACTGTTGGTTGTTGCAAAACAATCTTATTCAGTTTCTTGTACCAAAAAATAATTCTGAATGTTAATCAGATCTTTTATTACACTTAAATTTATTGCATCCCTTTCTTCAGTCAATCTTTGATTTTTTTTTCCAGGTCGGCCAAAAGGATGCACAGTGACAGCTTCGATTTTTTTTTATGCATCATCTATTTTTACTTATAAGTGGAGGTTTGTACAAAACTTATTCGTATTTTTTCCTTATAATCTACTACAACAATTTGCTGCCATGTTAATTTATTAACATAATGATTTCAAAAGCTTCATCGTTTCAGTCATCCATTGACTTATAACTTTCTTGAATTATGCGATCGTTTTACGAGTAAAGGATTCTCTGTTTTCCTTTACTCGGATTGATATGTCTCTGGTATGTCTAGCAATGTAGTGGCTGACAAAGCATTAATCTGCTACTAAAATTTTAAACGGTTCTCTCTTTCAATGCCATCAAAGGACATCTTTGTAATCTTTGTAACGGCAAATCCAGATTACATTTCGCTTGGCACAGTAGCCAAATAGTGCTTTTGCGCCATCAAAAAACAGTGGGAGTGGTCTTTCTCGCTTACTCTCTAATAAAGATACCATCCTAGTGAACGCCTAGCATGGCATTAGCGTACAATAATTACTAAATATTCACTTTTGGCGTGAATTTAGCCTTTTCTCTGAATCTGTCGTGTGATCCTTGGCGAGTGCTTTGGCCATTAATCTCTGGCATGTGGTAAAAAGTATCTAAAAGTCGAATTTGGGTTTTAGACGCGTTCTTCCCAACCGATTGAAACAAAAATTTGATATAAAACTATACTTAAAGTCGCAGAATCACGTACCATATTTGATATATTTAAGTCATTGCGTTTTTGAGTAAGTAAAAAAAATACAGACCGCCAGACGGTCAACACCTTGTTAGATTTCATACAAAATTCAGTAGATGTCTACACTAAAGATGTTAAATTTGTATACCGTATTTTGTGTCTACTCTCTTCATTTGTAGTTATCGTGAACAGCCGGACAGACAGACTTCCTCTGAACGCAATTTGTCCAAAATTTGATAGAAATCTACAAATTTCGTTTTAAACCTTTATATAAAATTTCATCCGTTTTTGAATTATCTTTGACACAAACAGACAGACGGACGGACATTTTCCACAAATATGTTTTTCGAACTCAGAGAGGACTAAAACCTGAAGACTCGTCAAAATTTTGAATTCGAATTTTTCGACGATTACCATAGTTTTTCTGTACTTCATACATGAAAAAGTAAAAAAAAAACTCAGTATGATTTTAAATAGGCAAACAAACTTTACTCCAGTGGACTATTGGCATAATTTGTCCAGCAGAAAGATTGCTCTGACCCTTTCGGTGGCAAGAATCGGCCACACTCGATTCATGTATTAGCATTTGTAGACAGAATTCAATTGACTATACCTCCCGATTACAGTACACGAATGTCCAACATCTTCTAAATTATTGCATTTCTATCTTTTCGTGTTTGTTGTTTTCAATTTTCCTGTATCGTTCCTCTAATAGATAATATTTTTAAAGTATTACATTTCCATCTTTTTGTTATATGATATGAATTTTCATATTTTGTTTTTCATATCATATTTGTCTATTTTACATAAAATACTATTTGAAAAATCATGGAAATAAAATTGAATTTTTGAATTTAAAAAAAGACTTAAAAATAAGTTTGTAGATTATGCTATACGTTTGACACAACATAATCAAATGAAATCAAAACATTCAATAGATCATAAATTGTTTTAAAATCTTACAAAATTTACAAAAATATTATCTTAAAGTACACAGTATGGAAAGAAGTGTTATAATTTTTTATTTACTTACTAATCACAAAAAGTTTTGATTTTTTACATATAGATGTCATAGTTTTTCCTTATACCCAATAATAACAGTTAAAAAATTCATATACCATAAATGTATTTATTTCCATACTTATGTGATAAGTTTTATGGTAATGCAGTCGTTAAACACCTTTTTCTTCCTATTTTGTTTTAGATACACTGCCAGTTCGTTGTTAATTTCACTTTGCGATACCTACAGATTGCATTGTTTCATGCATTTCATGCAGGCTTTTCGAATTTCGGCCGTCAAATTCTGCTCTTCCACTTGATAGAACGAGACGCATATTTTTACTTTCCACCTAAAACTATTGTGAAGAAATTTTGAAATATTATTGAAATTTCGAAAATTGTTTTAATTGATTATAGAACCGGAAATAAATAGAATTCAACAACAAGTAATGAAAATTAAATCAACTTTGTACTCCCCTTGAATGAAAGTTATGATCTTCCGTATATTTATGAATGTATGAAATTCAGATGTAACAAAAAAAAAATTTGGCAAAGTACGAAATATCTTTTAGTGTTAGGGGATATATCTGCTTTTGTTCGGAATAAAAATATTTTCAAGTCTAAACACCTTAAACTTCAGAAACGGGTTTTTATTGCAACATCGTTCACTGATTTTCTTTTGCCCTTTCTCATGTCGTCTGACCCTTCAGCCAGACGACATGAGATATATAGGGAGCAGCTAATCTCCCTATTCTTTATGTCTGCTTTGATACACATAGCACGAGTCTAGCAATTCTTAAGATTCCATTTTCCTTCCACCATTACTAAGATGACAAGAGAAGTTCCTTTACATCATAGGTTTTGCTACCACCTAAAATACAACTGTCTTTTCTTTTTTTAGTGTCTACCAGAAAACACAGCATAATGTTCCTTCTTTTTTTACCTCGGATATTTTCCTTTCTTAAGAACAAAACTTAAATGACCTTACACTTCCATTTTTAAAAAAAGCATGAAAATTATGAGAAAAATCGTTTCCAAAGAGCTATTATTAACGTCATTAGATTGTTAGGCATACATATGGAAAGGTATGAATGTTATGAAACAAAAATAGAAATAAAAATTCTATTTTGGAGTAAATGACCAAAAACAGCAACATTGTTATGATTTTAATGGGGTAAAAACCCACGAATGTAGGATTTGATGAAACAATAAAAGTGCATTGAATTTGTTTAAAACAATAGAAAGCATTATCTTTATTTAAATAGTCCTTTATTATTAGTATTTAAATAAATATTGAAAAAATTATAAAAATTAAAGAAAAAGTTTCACAATTCTATCAGCAGTTTTAAATGATAAATTTCCTCTCTTGATATATATATATATATATATATATATATATATATATATATATATATATATATATATATATATATATATATATATATATATATATATATATATATATATTGTACTGTTATTATTTCAGAAGGTTTGGCGGAAATTTCATCAAAAATTCCGAATTTTGGCTTAATTTTTATTGAATTAAATATGTTAAGGAATAATTAATCTTAAAAAAAATTGGAAATGGCACAGTTAACCTAGCAGTGAAATATGTAAAGCTCATGTACTCACCGTTATGGAAGTGTTTTTATGCTAAGAAAACAGGCATATGCTTTTTTCTGTTATATATAAATAGATTTGACAAGTTTTTTTGTACATTACTGAGTCCCCTAATTTGTATGCCAAGTCTTTCTCAACACAAAGCAATTATGCAAAATTAAAAATTCCATTCTAATATACCATTTAGTACAGTAGTTTAGTCTTATGATGTAAAAAAGCATCGACTCTTCTGTTTGGTATTTCTCGTATTTTCAGAAATATCACTTTAATAACTAAATTATTTTTTCATACTTTAACAAAACTTTCTTTTACTCGGTACAATCACAATATGATTTATCTCCAACATCGTGTTAACGTGCTGAAATTTCAAAGATGCTTCGAACTTTGCATGGCTTTCCATAAAATGCTTGCAATTCATACATTTCAGCAATTTTTGCATTTCCAATGTCGTTTTTCTTTATGATAACAAAGTAAAGACTCAATGTGCAACCGATAACAGTATTCTTTAATGACAACCACAGAAGCATCCCTTATAGATAATAAATCCAAGCGATAATAAAGCATTGATACGTGACCCAATCAGGATTTCTACGCATTTTTACTATATGACGGTTAAACCACGAAATCGGAGCTTCTTTTCTATTATAGAATTTTTCATGTCTTAATCATTTTAAATATTTCTTTCTTATCTGTATATAAACTATAATCTGTTTGTAACCGTTCTTTTTATATATGAATGCATCAAATAATGCATTTCTGCATCAATGCAATGTCATCTGCAATGTTTTCTGCATCAAACATCAAATAATATGCAAAGTTGTTTCAATCAAATGTCGATAAATCAAAGGAATGATGTTTACCTCCTATGAAAAGCGTTCCATTTGACAAAATGCTATGAAAGTTGAGTGGCAGGTACTTCAGATAATGCAAGTCCTTGCATTAATAATTTTAAAAAAATACAACTATCCGAAAAAAATTAAAAGTATAATACAAAAAATTTTCATCAAAAGCTTATTTTTTGAACATTTATATGACTCAAAAATGGGATCTCGGCAAAATTTTCAAAAAAAATCATAGCACCTTAATTTTTTTTCGAAGAGATGACTTCTATCGAAATTATAACTATTCCGTTAGTGGACAACTTATTATTATATTGTTGAGAAATTTTACGATTCTAGTACTCCAAGAATATTTATGCATTCAGGACATTATATTCTTGTAAAATGGTGCATTCTTTTCACATGATTCGAACTGTTTACATTTTTGACATCATCAATTATATTAAATTCGAATTATTATTATAGAATTTTTCATGCCATAATCATTTTAAATATTTCCTTCTTATCTATATATAAACTATAATCTGTTTGTAACCGTTCTTTTATATATGAATGCATCAAATAACATAACTTTTTCACTTTCACATATGATCAAATTATCATTTATTATTTCGCAACAAACTCACCCTCATTCAATCCTGATCTCAAACCATGTAATTTCTCGTTACGATGCTTTTTAAAAGATTATGTTTAATGTAAAAAGCTAATCATTATTTTTTATTTTTTCATTTTATCTAAAATACTTGTTTATATTTCCTATCACTTTTACTAATAAAGAATCCTTTACAGCTTTATAAGTTGAAGTTTAATTAGAGAAACACTGTCTTTTTCTCATTGTAGTTTTTATATTCATTTTATCCACTAATTTGATATATTCAAATGTTGATTCTTACTTTCAGGAGGTGGTTCTCACTGAAATCCTAAAATCATCTTGAGGTGTAAGACTGTTCAGCGCACCAAAAGAAACTACCTGATCAAACACTGGGAAAATGAATCCTGTTCCTTTCAATTCAGAAACTACAAAGCAAGCATTAAATGATCAAACAAGAAAATACACCACCAATGTTTTACACCAAACAGAGGAAATAAACCACACTAAACTTTCTGGAAATGCCATTACAAATGTCCAAGAATCCACTCCTTTATTTTTTTTATAAAACTCGAATGAGTTTATCAAATCAGGAATTAATGAAAGAACTCTCTCAGAAGAACTCTTGCAGACACCCACCCCCGGGTGAAACAAATATCAGTATTTTCAACAAGCAGAATTTTTTTTAAGAATTTAGATGCTATTAGCTGAAGATATCTCTCTCAAGCCTGCATTCTCACCAGAGAATTTGATCTTTTAAACATGGACTCACCAAGTCACTCTCTGACCACATAATGTTCTACATATGTGTTTCTTTCTTTTTCAAGAACTCTCATCACGCCGAAGAGATGTCTTCAAGTCAGTGCTTGGATATTCTATTTATCATGTCTACTTGGAATATTTGTATTTTCTATCAAGATGACTTTCTTCCTTTCGGAAATATTAGCTGCAAGTGCAGTGTGGAACGGGATGTGATCCTAATTTGACATCGTGGAGATTTAACATTCATTCTCGGAGGTACTAATTTTATATTATACTTATCTCGAATTCTGTATTTTGTTATATTTTAACAGAATTACTTTAATGTTATATTTTTCGTGAAATTTTTAAGATAAATTTCTAATTCAAATCCTAGTAGCACAAGATAATGCATGATATCTCCATGATATTGTTCGACATTCCAAATGCCATATTATATCGTAGAGATATCGTAAGAATATTATTAAGCATTTTGTGCTGTAATACTTATGGATTATTTTCATGTAATAATCATTCTCTGTGATCAATTACTAAAATCATCACATCTTTAAAAGAAACAAAAATTCCAGCCAGAATCTTAGAAATTTACTTAATACTGCCGGAAAATTTTTAAATAGTTCGTATTGGAGGAAACAGGGTGATCCAAATTAGGTGTTTATGCAACTGTCTATGCCAAAACTATAAGCCACTGTTCGCTTCAAGATCTCGGAACTAGCACTTTGAAATTTTTAAGATAAATTTCTTATTCAAATCCTAGTAGCACAAGATAATGATGCATGATATCTCCACTATAATGTTCGATATTCCAAATGCCATATCATATCGTAAGAATATTATTAAGCATTTTGTGCTGTAATACTTATGGATTATTTTTATGTAATAATCATTCTCTATGATCAATTACTAAAATCATCACATCTTTAAAAGAAAACAAAAATTCCAGCCAATTAGAAATTTACTTTATACTATCCAAAAATGTTAAAATAGTTGGCATTGGAGGAAACAAGGTAATCCATATTAGGTGTTTATGCAACTTCTATGCCAAAACTATCAGCCACTGTTCGTTGCAGGATCCCGGATTAGCACTTTTCGACAATTGGCTGAGTGTAGTAAGCAGAAAAATGAACGGTTATTACGTCTCCTAACTCCACAAATAATCTGAGTTCACCCTTTTACTAAATGTAAACATCTCGTTTCATTTTTCCTCTCACCTATTTTATCGACGATTATAAACGCTTTCTGACGCATGCGCCAATGCGCAGAGGGTTTCCCAAATCCGAGAATATATAGTAGATCGAAATTAGATTTTGTATCATACTCTCCTAAATATACGGTTGCCATTTCAGAAGAATTAGGCTAATAAAGGAAAAATAATGTTGATATGCAAATAAGTAGTTCATTTTTGAAAAAGCGCCAGCAACTTTTAAGAATGGTGCGTTTAAATGTGAATAAATTGCGCATGTACTATTATCTATCATCAAATGCGTTTGGTATTGATTATTCAACAATGTGGAGTCACAGTATCTTCTGCTCTCTGCATTCCATTTGATTTGCTATCTAGTCCATGTTTTATTACATAAGTTTCCATATCTCTATAAATTGCAGAATCATTCGCAGCAAATTTGGAATAGCTGGAGGTATTGGCAAATTTGTCAATAACTCCTTGCCAAAACATTACTAAACGTTTTCAAATTCTTATTAAGGTATATGACTACCAGCGGAAAGAAATTTTTGAAAAATCCTTTTAATCAGCACCTTAATTACTCACTAAAAAATTTTTAAATTGCGATCCTAATGATAGATCTTTATTATCATTAAAAAGTAATTAATCATTTGCTAATTTAAATCCTCAATTGGAAATAATACTGGCGAAAATAGACTTCCAGTAGTAAATGCTTTTATGTGAATTTTAATAATACATTATCAACTTCCATTAAAATATGACCTTTTTATAACAATATAAATATTCTACTATACATAATCTACTCGCTAAACTTTATAAACTTTTTCGGCTTTTATATATCCAAATGTGTTCTTTCTTTCAAAAAGCTCCGGAACATTTTTATAACGAAAGAACATGTTTATGTGGTATTTCTTTCAATAACTCTCCAAAATTTTTGTTATCTTTCATATAAAAACAAATGGAGATTGCCAAAGTACTTTTCCTTACATACCTCAAAACCTTCGTGGCTGCGTTTCTTCGAAGCTTGAGAATTGTTATCTCTTAGACAAATTCTTCATACGATGTAAAAGTCGCTCATAAAATAAGGTGTTAGTGGAAGAAATGAAATATAATGTGACAGACCAGAGCTTAAAGCTGAAACATTATTATGATGGTCATCCACAATTTGACTTTCAGTTGCAAGTGACAGTCTGGCCATTTGTGTCATGCAAATGATTAGACCAGGACCAGGATTGCAATATACAGACTTTTAAGAATTTAAACTTATTCTTCTTTAAGGCTGTACCAGCTTGTTGAAGAAATTTTTTGTATGTAACCTCACCACCCACTCTCCAATAGAATACTGTCATTACTTGTAGTTACGAATCTCGCACATGAGCTATGCGTATCTCAGCTGAATGGAATCTGTTCTGCCTATTGTTTACCAACGGATTCTAAAACCTTCCGCGCTTTTGCTCATGCGTTGGGATGTATTTAATTTCTAAGAATAAGGGTGATAAGAAAAATGAAAGGAGGGAATGTTTACATTTAACAATTCCGGAAATGCGCACATCCTTCCGCGTCTCATCACTTAATGAGATAGAATCGTCGAAAAGTGGTCATCTCAGAATACTGAAACGAACAGTAGTCAATCAGATTCTGCTCTTCACTTGCTCCAAGGGAAATGCACCATTTCTTTACATTTGAAAAATATTTAAAAAGTTCTGAGACTTTCTGAAAGGAGTACTATATACCGTGCCTTATTGTTGTAGAAAGACTTCTCTTTTTTGATTTTTTAAAATTCTTTTCCATGCTATAATTTATTAACTTAATAAGATATGTGAAATCGTTTTTAATTGTTTTCATTGTCCATTTTAGGAAATTATACAGCAAATGGAACAAATCCAGAAAAAAGATAGATTGATGAAGAATGCAAGAAAATATGTTTTGAAGACAAGATCCTGCTTTCGATTCAGGTGCCAAGTCTTTTAACTCAGAAGTCTTAAAAAAAAGCAATGGCAGAATCTCCGACTTGGTACAACAATAGGCCGTAAGTTAGGGGTCAAAAAAATACTTTCTATCGCAACATTCAATAGTGTCTTTCAACCAAAATTAGTTCCAAATGTTCCCGAATCCGGTTCTCAAATCGTTTGTTTCAAACTAAATAACAAAAATAATAGTAACCGTGACGGCAATGCAACTTCACATTGCTATTTTCTGTCGTCCCATGATCATTGCATTAGTAATCACAAGAATGGTAAAACAGCAATGCATGGAAGTCTTATTTCAGGTGGGTTGCTGTGATATTGGTTTGTCATTTCATTGGTAATCATGATGGGATCATTATTTAATGCTAAAGTAATGTCAGTTAGAGCTTTAAGTCACAAAACAATATCTATGACTTCATACAAAATAAACAGATTTTTAATAAGATTTAAACGCGGTATATTAGCCATAAAATAACGTTTCCTGTGAGAAGATATCTAAACTAATGAATGGAGACTAAAAGAAAATAGACGAAGTAAAATAAAATTTTATTTCATATACAGCTTATAAAAGGCAGTGAGAGATTAATTATGTGCAAAAAAGAAGGAAAGGGGGGCGTAAAATCAAAAGTTTCTGATGATATTTCTCTTGATATCTCGTATATAAGAAAGCTCGCATTGAAAATGTTGCATATAAGCCTGGAAATCCCAAAGCTGAATATTAAAATATTATTTTCAGTGAGTTTCATATTATATGAATTCATTTAATGTATTCATTACTATTTGTCTTTGGAATACTAATGAATTTTTGTGGTATTTATTTACCGTACATTCATGGCATATGTTAATCCGGTGCTGACAGCACCAAAATCTCTCTCGTCGGCAAGCTTTTGCTATTTTTTGTGGAATCCATCTCTTATACCTTCCAATATGTGCGTATGAAATTTAGTGTCATTCCTTTTATTAAGTTTAATTACAAACTTTAATCACTTTTCCATCAAACTTGTAATCCCTTAAAAGATTAGGAAGAAATCTTTCCTGAATCAAATATAAATTTCCCTCATTTCGAAATATTTATTCAGAGCTATAAAATATAACGACAACAGAAATATGGCCGCATTGTCATTTCTGATTTTTTTTATTACAAAAAAAAATCACAAGAAAATACCCTTGTGAAATAATAAAATTATCATTTTAATGAATACAACAAAACGACTCATTGGAATGTCGCTGTGATCTGCTTGTAATTTATTTGTTGCGTGATTATATTTTGTTATTTCGCGAATTATACGCACTTTGTTATGGTTCAAGTTCCATTCGTGAAATATCCCTAGTTAACAGCAAACAACTTTTAAGATATTTGATTTTTAAAAAAATTAAGAAAAAAGAAGATTGGAGTAGAGTATGTAGAGCTGTTTTGCATTTAATTTAGAAATGAAAATTTCCTAAAGACAGAAAAGTACGGCATTCTATTTTATCAACAAATGTTAGTAAAAACTGCATTTGAGATTGGAATTCTTGTTGACAGTATAGCCAAAATATCCGTAATAGGAAAAAGAAAATTTCATACTTGTTTAAACCCTCTTTTTAAACTTTTTAATTACAGATTCAAAAAAATAAGTTACTAAAAAACACGATTAAAGGGATGAAAAATCATAACAATAGATAAATATATCTAATATTCAGACAATTTATTTATAAAATTCCTTTTAAATTACTATTTTATCATTCATAAAACAATTTTTCTGCAATTAAGCTATGTGATATTAACAAAAAAATTATTATCATTCATAAAACAATTTTTCTGCAATTAGGTTGTGTGATATTAACAAAAAAATTAATATTTTATCATTCATAAAACAATTTTTCTGCAATTAAGCTGTGTGATATTAACAAAATACTACTAATTCGAATAGAAAATATATACTTTAAAGCTTTATTTGGCTTTACGTTTATAAGAATCAATATTCCCTTATTTTTAAATAACTGTTCATAACTTCAGTTGTATGAATTTATACAATAATGCTGAAAATAATTTTAAAACGGACTGACGGAAAATATACACTATAATGATTTATCTAATTTTAAGATATAGCACAAATAAAAATAATTTTAAGAGTCCAGTTTTCATAACATAATATCTTTAATAAACACAAAAAAAACTAATCACTAATTTTCAGATCTTTAAACCTTAAATAGAAAAATGTTTTTGTTCAAAAAGAAAAAGAAAAAAAAATCTGCTTCTCAAGATTAGAACTTTTTGTTGTTGTTTTTTAATAAATATGACGTGAGATTGTGGTTTCTGAAATTAAAATCAGTTCGTGCTAAATAATGTCAGAATTCATAACTTCAATTAAAAATGTTCCCTTGAGATAAACTTCACGAGTTTGAATGTCAAGATAAAAAAAAAAAGTTTCTCTGTAAACTTTATTAATTTCTGTTATCACAAATTAATGCTTATATGCACAATCATTTTTTCCTTTAAAAAGCTAGTGCACAAACAATATGTAACAAAATATTTTTTGTACCAACTTCATTATCAGCATAATTCATATGCTGTTTAAATTTATTATCATTTATTTAAACCTATTTAATTTGTCAGTAAAAATTAATTCACTAAAAAGACCCAATATTTGACAAAAAAAATCAATTTAATAAATTCTTTCACATTTAAAAGGTTATAAAATTCATAGATCAATGTTATGCTATAATCATATAAATTTTATTGCTTAATTAGCAATGATAATTATTTAAAGATTAAATTTATCAAGAAAAAATGGATAACTTAATGTTTGTTTATATAAAGTGAGCTATTTACGCAAATCAAAATTACGATATATATTGGACGAGGTTAATTCTATATCTGATGTTTAGATATAGAAAAAAAAATATTAGTTTAAAACGATTTTTTTATCATATATTAAAATATATTTTGAAGCATATATGTTTAAAATTTCTTGTAAACTTTTTTTTACCTACATTTTTCATATGAAATTACAATTAAAAAAATGGGAATATTAACTTGAAATAATAATCTGAAAATCTCTGCCATACTTACGAAACAAAGATAAGTTTTTTTTTTTTTTTTTTTTTTTTTTTGTAGTTGTTGTTGTTTTGACAAATACTGTACTGTCAATCAGTTACTTTTAAAAACGATACCAGTATTAGAACTCGAAAAAAAAATCTGTTTCACTCTTAAAGAAATTATTTATTTTCACTAAAATTATGATGGTAATGAGATAAAATTCTTAGCAGGTATACAAAACCGATTAAAGAACTTCGCGAAAGAAGATTACTGAGTATTTTTCTGAATTGCAATCGCAATTTCCTGGCTATTATTAGATGTTTAAAAATTTGTAATATTAGAAATCAGTCAATACAATTTTTGACAAATCTATTTTTAATACTATGTCAAAGATAATGCTTTATTTTCGTTGACCAATGACAAAAAGAATTGTTTTTCTTTCTGCTCATAAATATGTTTAAAAAAATTATCATGTTTGTAAGTCAATATCTCTAGAAATTAATAACCCCCTTCCACAAAGATTCGTGGGATAGAAAGGCTTACATAATCCAGAGAATAATAAGAAAATCAAGTGATTACATTCTCAACAAGTGATTACAAAAAGATAACAAATGTGGAAGTTTTACAATTGAAGTGTGTAACTGAAAAAGAAATTGGATTGATGTTACATTTTTATTTGAAGAAGCCTTTCTACGTTCGACATTTCATAAAGTTAAGATTCCAAGATTTAAAGGAAAAAAATCATCAGCCTGGACTTCAAGGATTTGAACAAACAAAAAAATCCTGTACTTCTTTCACTGAGAATCGTATGTATCGTACAATGAACGTGTTTGTTCCAATTAAATGTATTTTGTGAAACTCGAGATCATTTTTCATGTTATTCCGCCAGTTTTCTTTAAAAGATAAGAATGCACAGAGGACCAATAAAGAATTCTTGTATAAAAAAATGTGCTTTTTTTTTTCTTATTGAAAAATGATTTGGTACTTTTCTGTTAGCCGGACGCAAACGAAAAATCGCCAAATAATGTAGAATTCCGCCAAATTTGCGTTTGGTTCACAATTGGCAACATTTGCGCCCGGCTAACGGAAAAGTACTAATGATTTTCTGATTGAAAAGTGTTATTTTTCTTCCCACATTATTAATCAAGCACCAATGAAATCTAGATCTGCTATATCTAAATTATCCAGCATCGTATAGATTACAAGAGCCAATGCAATGTTGTTATAATGTTTTCATGTTACAATGATGTCGCTACTGTTATAATATTACATATTACCTTCGAAAAGTTCAGGAATGCATACAAAGAAGACATATTTACTTGAAATTTCTTTATAAATAACTAAATTATAAAAGTAGATACTATACAACTAAATTATAAAAGCAAATAGCAATACTTCTTTTAACATTCTTATAGTGCCTTCGTCGCTGCACTTCTTCAGAACTTGAAAATCGTTACTCTTTCCGTAAATTCTTTAGCTAAGAAAAAAAAAAGTTCCGTATGGCGAGATAAGTAGAATAAGCCAGTTGCAGAGAAACTTGAATATTGTGTTTTGACATGCAATATAACAGCCTGTAAGCTAGCGCTTTATTGAAATAGAATATTCACAATTATTTTTCACGCAACAATTAGTTTTGATTGCTTGTAGTCAGGAGCTACACGATGCACTGTTCGTATTTGAACTAGGTTAAACTTGTTCTAACAAGTTCGTGACACTTATCCGTTTTCAACAAGGAAATGACAAAATTAATTTACATTTGGAAATTATTTGAAAGGTTCCGAAATTTTTTGAACGAAGTAATATAACTAAGCACTACAGTATAAGTGATAAATAATAAAGGCAAATATGCATTAAAAAAGAACAAACCAAATCCGGCATTTTTTTAAAAAAATTTGATATATTAAACTTCGACAAGCTCTTCCACGTAAAACATGAATTAACATTGATTTAAAGAAGGTGGTTTAGATTTTCTTGTCTCCGTGAATTATTTTCAACTTAACATAAAATTGCAAACATTTTTTTGTTAAAATTCACTCTAGCTAAATAGTTTCCTTTTCTAATCAATGTATCTGTCCACAGGATCAATTTTTAAACATAATACATATAATGGATATTATGAGTATTATCTATTTTAAATTAAAAAAGGTTTCCAAACTTTGTCCTTAACAAGCAGCGTCCATCTATCTCAATTTTACAACAGGAAAGGGAAAGGATGTGAATTTTTCGCAATGAATAACGATTTGAGGCCTCCCCCCCCCTCCATTTCCTATGAACACGTGATTGTATAATCAGGTTGGGTGTAAAATGTATATATTCATTATTGGTTACAAGAAAAATGTCATTTCCTCCTTTTTGTGACTTTTAAAAGTTAAAATAGGTAGTGTCGCTAGGTAAGCGGCGATATATACATATTTTCGATATAATGGATTAACTAAGGCAATAGCTCATCCGTAAGAATCGAAATTTCTTCATTAAATCGTCTCATATTAAGTTCGGCGATTTTTCAGATCACGTATTTGTTTATAATGCTTTAATCGTAAAATTTCACCATCAAATACCTATATATATATATATATTTACGTATTCTTTTATTTCCAGAATGTTGCAAATACAACTTCAAGATTTCTTGGATTGAATAGTAGTGTGTGTGTGTTTAAGACTTTAAAAAAAACTAGCACTGGTCCCAAGGATATTAAATAATCATTCACCAATTTTCTAAGAAAATACATTCGCTACGTAAAATACATTTTGTAATAAACAATGTCGATAGTATACAACTAAAATAACACACAAAAAAAAACAGAGTGTGATTTACCCACACTTACATAATTCTAATAATTTCTCTCTAATAAATTTATCATGCCAAAGAACACCTTATATCGTGTACTGGCCTACAATAGTTACAAAATAGTTCATGTCATACTTAGTGATTAATTAAAGTATTCGAAAATCGTATTTGTGTTTTAGACACTTTTTCCCAACCGACTGGAACAAAAATTTGAAAAATTTGAAATTCTCATACCAAATTTGACATATTTAAGTCACCGCATTTCTGAATTATCGAGTTTGCTTATTTCTAAAAGTACAGACCGACATACATTCCACCCTTCTTTGGATTTGGCTCAAAATTTGATAGTTGTCTACACAATAGATGCTAAATCAGTGTACCGAATCTTATCTATCTAGTTCTCTTCGTTTTGTAACTATCGTATTAACTTATATTCGGACAGATGGACTTCCTATGAACAGGTTTTATTCAAAATTTGATAGAAATCTGCAAATTTCATATAAAGACTGTATGCCAAATTTCATCCATCTAGATCAAAACGTTTTCGAGTTATATTTGTCACAGACAGACAGACAGTAAGACGCATATTGTCTAAAAATGTGTTGTTGTTTTTTAATTCGGAGAGATCTAAAATGTGGCGATTCTACAAAATCTTGAGCTTGAATTTTTTGACGATTACTATATTTTCTCCATACTACGTTTACGAGAAAGTAAAAAAGGGGAAGCAATTGGCGAAATGGAAAAAATTTTGGCGAAATTATCAGAGAGGGGAGAACTGTGGTTTGCGGTTTATCGCGATGATGGATTTGAGAAGAAATTTAGTTAATTCTCACGCGTAAACGGTCGATGTAAATAGTAAAACGGATTCAAAACCTTTAACAACCAATTTTAAAAAAATAATTAAAGAGCACAAGGAAATGAAATAGGGCATTATACTTGAAATGATGATACAAAATAATTCACCATAATATTAAAATATTTCAAAACATTAAATATATACACTGAATAAATAATAAAAAGAAATTCTTAAAACAACATATTAAAAAATAATAAGCACTTAATCTTTTAATTGCCTTCCCCTTGAATTTTTTTTTTTTTTTTTTACATTTCTTACATTATTGAATTTAACCTGTTATATCAGATGCGAATTATTGAATTATTTTTCACTCGTATTTCAAAAAATATCCTGATTAGGCTAGCGTAGAATACAGAAAAATATGTAAATTCCAGTCGTTTCATCACATGTTAGACAGCACACAAATATTTTAATTTTAATCGTCCTCTCCCGTAATTTTTACTTCATTAAATATTTTAATTTACAGAAATCAACCAATAGACACAGGTCAAATACAAGAGATTTACCTTTTTTTTTTTCTTTTAATTTATAAGAATATTATAGAAAAATACGATATCTAACAAATCTTCCTTTACATAACAAAAAGAATAATTTCATAATCAAATCGATATATAAAATTTGCTTTCATAATGCATCCAGAAATGTCCATTTTAAAAACAAATTGGTTTATAAATGAATATTCCCCTCTCTGCTGATATATCAGTTGAAAAAAATTTCAAGCTATCATTTCATCTACCTTTGTATTATAGAAAATATTTAATTTTCCAAACAAACAAAGCATATTGTGCAATTGCACATTTTTAAATACTACTTTGAATTATTTATATTTTTAATACTTCAATAACAGCTGGCATAGTTATTGTTTTTAATTTTTTTGAATTATTGAATATTATACTATTGATAAGTTTCTTTGTGTAAATATCTATTTTTTAAAAAAATAGAATTTAATTTAATCCTCTTTAATTAATACAAAGTTTTTAAAAATAATTTATTAAAAATTACATTTGCAGTTCAGAAATTTTCGATTTTAAGTTCTCTGTATTTTCTAAAACTTTGAAAATTGCATTATTTTCAGATGTATACCAATCAGCAAATTAACCTGAAAAGAAAAATTATGCCCATCAATGCCTTTTTTAGTATTTAATCAATTAGATTGATTGTATCAATGAGTTAATTTAGATAGAAAAGATAACAAAATATTCAAATCATAAAATTATAATCTAAAGTATCTTAATTTGGGAAGACAATTATGTATAATATTAATATAGCTAAGGTGGCTCTTGTGTCATGTTTAATCTAAACAAATGCCACATAATACAAATTCATATGAGATTAAACCTATATTGTGTATATAAGAAGTAATCGATTATGTGTCTAGTTAGGTATAGAAACTGCTTAGACTAAAGCCTTAAATGCCAAGTGTTACCTTTATGCAACATACCTAATTTTGTCTTCTAAATTTTTTATTGGTTGTTGTCGCTAATTGTATATTTACTGAGAAAATTATTAAATCAATTTATGTCGTACACATGGTAGCAGAATGCTAATGAAGAAATATACTGATATTTTTTATTTCATTTACATGATTGAAAATACCATATTTTATTCTGCAATGTTGATTCAAACATTAATTGCTTACAAACATTGTATTTAAATCTATATTTATCATTCTTTACAACTTTAAATTTGTAAAAAGTCCAGTGTTATCAGTTGGCAATAAGCTGCTTTTTAGCTGTAAATTGTATGCAAAATATAATTTTTAAAGCATTTTTCCTGTAATTGATTTTTTTAAAAATTCAAATTTAAAAGTATGCTTGAATTAAATGTTAATAAGTCAGGCATTCAAGTTTAAGAAGTTGTTGTTATTATACTAGTTAATTATTAATGAAATACTGTGCTGCTTCATGCATATTAATATAAGATTCCAAGCTGAAAGTGAGTGTTTATTATTATCAAAGAAAAAGACAAGAATTGATTAAAACATTTTAATTGCAGGGATAACAAGCTAAAATTGTCATGTAAATTTATTAAATAAGCAGAAACATTGTTTTAACAATATTTATTACAATGCTAATGCAATTTTAAAATACAATTCATACAAATCTCCTTTTTCCATTTTGAAGAGAAAAATGAAAGCTCTAGTTTTAATTCGAATGTCACTAATGCAGGAGTAAAAATTAATAAAAAAGATCTAGAATGCTATTTTAGCACAGTGAGCATCTCAATTTTCACTCAATAAAATTCTCTTTTTAGAATCGTTAAATCCAATGCTTTTTTCCCTTTAAAAAAATTAAACAAATTTAATCCCAAGAACTCATTGAGCATGTTAACTTGTTCCATATTTTCAAATATCTTTCTAATACAGTCAATATCTTATCATCCAAAATGGAAATTTTAAATGTGTGATTTTAAGAATTCCTCAATAACAGGATCATCATAATTAAGATATTCTTAATTTAAATAAGATAAGTTCATATTTATCTTTCAACAAAGAAAAAAAAGATTTGTTAAAATAAGCACCTTCCTGCCAACTCTCAAAATAATTTGAAAATATTTTTATAAACTCTTGTATATGTCATTCATAGAACATTTAATTTAATTGCAGTAACTCTAAAATTGGTAAAATACAGCAGTGATAGTATTTAAGTCCTCTAATATTACGAACAATTATTTTATCCAAATAGTTTCATTTACATTAATTTGGTAAAAGGAATAAAATATAAATTTCCAAAAAAAATTTCAATTCAAACTGAAAATATATGAAAATTTTGAAATACAAAATGTAATTTCATCCTCGTGTAATTGAAATATTTGTTGAAGAATTTATCCCAATAAGTGAACATTATAATGAAGATTCCCATTACGAGAATTTGACAAATAACAAAAGATGGGTTTGATATTATTCAACAAGGCTTCCTTTATCCTGGAATTTGACTAAGACTATCATATCATAAGAAGCTCAAAGAATTTGTAGAGTAAAAAAAGTTCTTAAAACTTTTCAAATCAAAATAGATTTTATCCTCAGTGCTCTTTTAGCACATAAATACCAATGTGATTTTTTATCACATTTTTATGATAACCTTAAAGACATAACTGTTCAGCTGTTTTGAATCATATTCATCAGAATATTTTTTGACTGATGAAATAACAGAATTAAGAAAACGATCAGAAGTAAAAATGAAACATCAGTTTAAAAATCTTTTTGTTCAACAATAGTCTGCAATTTTGAGGCATATAAATAGGAAAAGTGAAACATATCCTCTCCACCTCACCTTGAAGAATTTGATAAACTTAATAATTATAAAACTTCCAAAAGTGAAAAATTAAATATTATTACAAATATAATTAAAATAAAACTATTAGTCAAACAAAAAGTATGCTTATTTCTGAAAATAAAATTTTAGACTTTAGGCAAATATGAAAAACACAATTACATTTTGCTTTTCTAACATATATAATTTTTTTTAAAGTTAGTTATATCCCATATTTATAATGAATTTTTACAAAAACGTTCATATTATATTTTTTCTTAAAAAAAAAAAAGACTGCAATAACAGCTTTCATAAATAAAAAGATAAATATGTTCTCCTGTCCCACAACAAAGGCTTTTATGTTTTTATTCTTTAAATCCAAAAGAATAATGTTCAATTGTAAAAGCATGATTGAAATATTTAAGAAAAAATATTGCAAAATAATATACAAATCATGATAATTTCACTGCATAGCCATGACTATTTGCTGACTTAATCATCTTTTTGCTAACTTAATCATGACTTAAATCAAAATTATATTTTATCATGTCAGTCAAATTAGGCTGACAGTAAAGTCCAAAGGTTAATAATCAAAATTATATTTTTTAAAAATTAATTACATTTTTATACAATTTGATCATAAAAATAAGTATGTATCACACAAAATATGATTAAGCACAAAAACTCAATTTCTATATAAACCAACTTCAAAAAAAGTTAAGGATTTCAATTAGGCAATCAATAAGTTTGTAAATCTATTTAATAACTAATTAAATATGCTGGCAATAAAAACTTAAGGTACTTGAGTATTAACTGCATGCCAACAATTAATTGAGAAAGATGTCACATTAGTCATAGTTAAAATTTAACTATGCTTGCCAATCGCATGCAAGTAAGCCTAAAATATGTTGTTAATACCCAGGTACCCATTTTAAATTGCCTTTAAAATATTTAAAATAGGTTGAAAAATCTAAAAGATAACAATATCTAGAAGATACTGTGATAACACAAGAAAGATTATACACAATAAAAATGGAATGAATTATGTGTGTGAATTTATTATTTTTTAACTTCACACAAATAGGGAGTTCTTTATCACAAGAAGCAGTTTGCATAGTACTAGATATGTGGAGTAAACTATTGAATACATAGTTAATTTTTATAAAACAGGAATAGTTCACTCAAAATCAAAATAAAGAAATTAACAGTTAGCAAAACAAAGAGAAAATAAATATACTTACATATCTTACAAGTCTAAACAAGAAGCCAAATAACTTGTTAAAAATATTTTAACAAACTTAATAAGTACAGAATGATTCAGAAAAATAAACAACCATTGAGTAAATTGCAACTAATTGATTCCAGCAAAGAAGAAAAAAATAAAAATCTTCTGCTTTTTTTAACTGCTTAGTCACAAAAAAAAAAAAAAAAAAAGCCTCAAACATTTTATAAAAATGTATCTAAATTAAAGGCCTTTTTCTCCCATTCAAATATTTAAAACTATGCCAGTTTCAAACAAAAACATCTGAATGGAATATTCAAATATCATTCTTATAATAGAAATAATTGACCAAATATTGCAACATTTCCAATTATTTTTATACAAAGTATAATTATGTACATAGAGTTATTAGTAGAACTCTCAGTTTTCCTTCAATGAACAGAAACTTTCCAAATTAAATAAAACTTAATAAACAATCACAAACATTGTTTTAAAAGAAAATTGAATCTTATCAGATTTATCATTTCACACTAAAAGCCTTTAAATAGTTCAGTTCATTCTGAATCAACCTGCACACAAAAAAAAGAGAGGAATGACCTTAAGTTAAAATTTTAATAATGCATACTTTTATTACACATTTATAATAGGTACACCTACTAACAAACTTTACACAGCATGCTTTACAATACACAGAGCTGCTGAACTTATCAATCTATAAGCCTCCCTATTATTTGTATATCAACTCAAATGCATATTTTGTGAATTTATAACACCAGAATTACAGCATGAAAGGGAACTGAATTAATACAACCTACTCAAAAATTGTGAAAATAAATGAAAGGATTCTAACAAAATATGCTAAAATTTTTGTAATGAAAAAATACCCTAAAAGTCATAAAACATGCAAAAAAATCAATGGTACTATTATACAGGCACATATTATGATACAGAGATACACGCATTTCAAGTAAAAAACTTTACATAATCTTGTGATTACAAAAACTGCTTTTTTTTATTATTTTTTTAATCTCTCGAACCTTATTCTCAGAATAGGAAAACAGGTGCAATGGTACACTCTGTTGTTCTGCATATGTAGAAGCGTGTCAAATTTTAAAATATCTTCTAACAATTGCAAGTTGTCACACAGAATCATCTAAAATGGGAAAATAAAAAAATAAAAAAGTGAAAAACATTCCATTGAGAATTATTAGGAAATGAATCTGATGATATGTTTCCAAAGGAAAATTATGAAAAAATGCAAATTAAATAATCAAACAAATAAATTTAGAAAATTCAAATATAATAGTTTGTTCTAATAATAGTATTATAAAAGATTTTTCAGATAACATTTCTCATAAAAAATAATCTTACCCACCTACATACATAAGATCTAATGGCCCAAGAGATAGCATCCAAGCATATATTTTCATAATTGTACAAATGCTCAAATGGCAAAGAATTATATATTATGCTATCTGAGTCAATGAACATAATTCTTAAAAGGATTACAAAGTCAACTTTTTTATACATTTTCTGATTAAGTAAGTCAAATTTAATAATATTCTAAGATCATTAAAAATTGTATTCAAAAAAATTTTTCACCAAAAAAAAATTCTACACTTTTGGAACTAAAGCTGGTCAAATCATGAAACTTCAAAATTGCTATTTTAGACCATTTCAATGATTGCCTCAAGAAAGATATACCAATCAACACATTGTGTTTTTTCAATTATTTATGGACTTAAAAATAATTAAATAATAGCTTCAAGACTTGATAACGGTTTTGTCATTGGAGAATGAAACTTATGTTTAAAACTTTTTAGGTTCCATATTTGTTTAAATATACTTTTGATGTTTATTTAAATAAACTTGGAACTTTTTATGTTTAGCTTATTGAGATTATTTCATAAAAAATAACTAATATGATTAGGGGAATTATGAAATCTTTTTTTCTATTTAGTAAAACCTTTATTTAGTCAAGTATATAAAATAAAAAATTTCATGTCACTTATTCTTCTAGATGGAGGTATATACCTATATTTAACAAATTAAGAGAAGGCATCTGCTTATAAATTTAAGGAATAAATTAAGACAGAACAGTTGAAATATGATTATGGTTAATTTTCAGTCAACAAACAAAATTATAATATTATAAAACTAGGATATGTATATACTAATTAACTGAAATGTTTTTTTATATAATACCTACAGTTTTTGTTTTAACAATGCATCATCATTTAAATTATACATCCGCAAAGCATTTTATATTTTTATAGATTCCACATACTTTTTGTTTTTGAATTTTAACTTTTATAAATAAATAAAAATTATTGATTTATTTAATAAATAATAATGCATGTGCAGCTCATGGATAAAAAGGTTCATTCTTGGCAATTTCAATAGAGAATTCAATTTCAAAAAAAATCTAAATGCAAACATAGAAAATCAAATAATGACAACCAAAGATAAATATTGCTATAATTAATTTTACTACAAAATTAAAAGTTTAAGAGTACAACATACATTTTTATCCAGATGAGCTTATAAGTTATTTTTCAAAAATTTTGCAACTAAAAATAAAGTAAAATTTGTGGACTAGAAAAATAATTCAAATATGTAACTCAGCAGTCTTTTCAGGGTGGAATTAATCATCAATTCAAAAAAATAAGTAAATTTTTCTTCATAAATTACTTAGCCGCTCTGAAGGGAATAAGAAAAACATATATCCACATATTGTTCTTTTTATTTCTAACAAAAATTTGAGTTTTAAAATGGAAGTTAATTTCCATTAATGGAAGTTGGAATTTTACGTTTGATGTGGATGTGGATGTAGTATAATTTTAGCAGTTATGTAGCCCAAAGAAAGATTTTTTTTTAATGAACTTCAATTATTTTAACACATGAAGCATAAGAGAAACAAAGACAGTATGCATAGGCAAGAAGACAAGAGCAAAAATTGTAACAATTTTACTCTTTAGTGGTTTTATTACGAGATTCCAATAGGGATTTATTTAACATGTTTTGACTCAGGCAAAGGAATCTTAGATATCTTTGAAACACATGCATAGGCACCAGGCACTTTTATCCCTTTGCTCGTGGTTGGGGGGGGGGGATGAAAAAGAAATTTTTTTAGAGTGAGTGTTGGCAATAATTAAATAAAAAAGTGGAATTTGGATTAGGAAATAGGAGAAAATTCTAGAATAAAGTAGTATGACTAATTTAAGATAAAAAAATTAGGAAATTAATTAAGAACTAAATCAAATTAAATAATAAATACATTCACTGCAATAACTTAATAAGAAACATTAACATACAGCAAACTGACCTAATAAGACCAGGATAAAAGCCTTTTCACTCAATGGTTTACAAATAGGTACAATATATTTTAGAGCCTTATAATATAAAGGATATTATGAAAATTAATTAATTATTACAAGATAGTGATGGATACAGAATTCATAACTCAATTAACTACTTAACACCATTGTGTCCATATATCATATGTTTATTGAATTATTGCAGATCAAACTTATAAGTTAAAATTAAATCGTTCAAAAAAGTTAAAATACAATCTAAAAACTATATATAATGCACAAATACCTCAAATACACTATTAATTAAATTAGTAAAAACAGTATGTTTTTCAAAATGGATTGCATCAGTTATTTAAATAATAGAGAAAACAAAATAATTAAACGGCTAAAAGATCAAATGACGTGGATATAAATCCTTACCACATGATGTAAATTTAAAATGAAAATTATGGAATTGCATTAATTAATGAAAATTCAAATTAGAGAAGAGACAAATTAAAAGTATGTGAAAATTTATATATTTCATTTTGACAGACACCAATAGGTTACCCAACAAATAAATAGGAACTGAACCATATAAAATTAATGATTTTATTAATCTTCAATAAATTTATGTACTCTGAAAAAAATAATTAATCATGTTATACTTTACTATTGTATAAAATATACTTAAATATTTATCTAATTACTATTAACAAGGTTTCAGCTATAAGAATTCATAAAAATTATCCCAATTGATAATAAAATGATATACTAAATGTTTTTTATATTAATCAGAATATTTTAAGGTTTTTTTATGATTTGTTAAAGAATAATTCAAATTCTAAATAGATATCTATTTTTATTTTAAGACTCTAGAACTTTTAATGATAGAATAATCTGATTTTTCCTTTATTTACATATATACAAAAAAAATTAAGATACTTTTGTTTGCACTAAGGAATTAAATGTTTAGCTGGTTTATTATAACAAAAATTCTGAATTCTAACAATAATCGGAAACCCATAAGCAAAATATAGAAAACCAGCTTCTTCCATTTATGACCCCCTAAAAAATCTGAAATTTCAGCACAATTTCAGCAATGTAACACACACAAAAAAAATAAACTTCTTATAAAAGGTTATTTCATATAACAGTATCAGCTGTGCAGCTTTTCATAACACATTTGATGTCTAAATTTATTGTTGGAGAGCAAGATGCGCAAGTCCAATGAGCACCCAAGAATTTCATACATTTTATTTTACCAATAATGATAACCTAATGCAATGTAATTCTAGAGTTATTACTTTGCTTTAAAATATATTAACTCAAGCTCAGAAACATTACACGAACAACTGCGTGATTATTTAAAAAAAAACTATTTTTAAAAATTAGAATGACATTCCTTTATTTAACTCAGCTTTAGCCATTAAAAAAACTTTCCCATATTGAAAACCTATAATAAAGCACAAAAGTAAACCTTTTACACTCACTTTTTACTAAGTTAAATTTACAGTAAAAAGTTACTTAATAACTTGAAAAATAAAATGATTTTAATAATAACTTGAAAAAAAAATCAATGTTTCTAAAAGTGTATTATTCAAAGCTTCAAAAAGTAATATATTCAATGTAATATATATAATTACAACTTGACCAAATAAACACCAATGAAAATCTCATATTTGATAGGAATTTTATTAGAATTGTAATTGGAAATAAGAAGGAAAAAAAAAGTAAAAAATGCTAAGTACATACCATGATACCACCATCTAGTCTTCTTAGGATTTTTACTACATGTCTTTACATACAAAGTATTATCTGGAGGCCGTTTCTGCAAAAAGTCAAATTATAATACATTTTACAACATGTCAGTATATTTAATTATTACAATATATTAAATTAGAAAAATCTGCAAAACAAAACATGGAAAAATACTTTTATAAAAACACAAAGTTTAATTTCTGCATGTGTGTGTGTGTGTGTGTGTGTGTGTGTGTGTGCATGCTTTTGATTAGAGTTTTATATCAATACAAGAATCTAAGTCAGATGCAAGTATAGAAAATTGTGAATGGAAAGTCTTTAATCCATGGAGGTGTTATGCAATAAATACTAAATGCTACAAAACAAAATAAAACAAGAATGACTTTTGAAAATCAGTGATGGAAAAGATCTTTTAATAGCTAAATTAATATTACAAATATTTAACATTTGTAAGAAGTTGCAATGTGAATAATTCTTCTACAAAGAAAACTATAAAGTCTTATCTATTCTAACATTTATATTAGGATGGTTCAAGAAGTTTTAAGATTTGTAGATATTTAATAAAGGTTTTTAATTAATAATAATTTATTAAAATAATGCAACCTAGATTTTTTTTTAAATGTTTAAAGTGTTATTTTTAAAGCTAAGAATAAAATAAATATATTGAAAATTTTATTCATGTACCTTTTAAGTGAAAAAAAATTGGGATACTAAAATACTATGCTTTTTATTCTAGAATATATATAACTAAAAATTGAAACAAAAGAAAAAGAAATAATTAAAAAATATTTTCACTCTACTTTTTATTCAATGATTTTTTTAATTCAAAAAGTGAGCTACAATATAGTATCACTTTTAAATTCATGCATTACCTTGGAATGACTAAAAGAAAACAACAAAAACATAAAAAGCAATAAATAATACTTATTCCCCCCCAAAAAAAAAATTATATTTATATAAATGAAAACAGCACTGTTACTGATAACATAAGATCTAAATTTATTTTCAAAATCAAATAAATCATGAATAAAAATTCTATAACAATAGCCTTAAAAACAATTTTGCACCCAAATTTTATTTAGCTTTTTTATGAAGAAAACAAAATGAAGTAAGTTGAAATATTAATAAAATTCTACATTAATTCTATGCGATTACAACATATTGCTATCATCTCATTAGCAATTTAAAAAAAGAGAGGGATTCAATTATTTTCAAAAAAATGAGGAAAGGATTAAAAATGCAGCACAATATTTGAAAAAAAAATTAATATTCCTAAAACCCTATGAATATTTTCATAACATAAAACAGACTTTTAAAACTTATAATTTTTCTATTTAACAATTTGTGACTGAAGACATTGCTTTATTGTTTTTCAATCAAAGTAAACTGATTTTTCTAAAGTTTAAAAAAGCATCACAAAAAAGTTCAACAAGCATTATCAAAAAATAATGAAAAAATGCTAAATTATTCTGCAAAATGTTGATTTAGCTCAACAGATACCATATAAAAACAGATAAATTGTGGACTAAACTAATTTTGCACTGATGTAAGTAAAACACTTGAATGCAAGATTAATAAGTAGATAAGTTTATCTCTGAATATATCAATTTCAAATCCCTCCACTCCATCTATTTACCAAGTAGATAAGTTTATCTCTGAATGTATCATTTCAAATCCCCCCCCCCTCTTCCTCTATATACCACTGTATCTTCTTATAAATTCTCTAAAAAATATTTTATATTCTTATTTAATAATTTCATCAATTTGGTCCAACAATTTTTTATCATATATTTAATTATTATCAAGCAAATTTCATATGTTACACAGATGTAAAACCAAATTAATATATATCATATGAAATTAATAAACTTATGATAATACTCAAATAAGCATTTGTGCATAGGTGAAAGAAGTTTTTATAATGTGATCAAAATCTTTTTTTTTTATTGCCATGTAACTTAAAACAGTATTTAATATGTAATGAATTTATTTCCCAGTTTATTAGTGTTTCGTAGCATAGTATTTTTCAAAAACACAGTAGAAAATAATGAGTTTCTGATACTCATCTATACATCAAAATAAAAATTTATAGTAATTATGCAACTTCTCAGCAATAAAAAAGATCATAAAATAAAAGTGCATATATAAATGTGAACCATCAAAGTTATAATTATACTCTGCCTAGAAGCAAAATAATTTCAAGTAACAGTGACACACATTGTCAAATTTCTGTGAAAAGAAAATTTAATGTAAGATTCATAAATTCAGTAATCTATAATTGCTTGATAAAGAAATGCAAGATACTCTAAATTATAAGAAAGTTAATCAAAAAAATATTATTATCATCCATTCTAAAAAAGTGAAAAATATATCCAAATCAGGTACAAGAATGAACAAGAAAAAAAATTGTTATACACATCCATGTAATTCACAGCTCTAATAAAAACAAATAAATTGCTTCAAATCAATTACACCAATAACATGGTCAAAATGTAATAAACTCAATTAAGCTAATCAATAATTTAATAATAGAATAAAAACATATATAGCATTTTATGGGAGTCCATCATTTAAATAACAAGCTCTGTACACTTTGGAGGCACTTAAATGTTATGTAATTATATTATCACTATTATCAAAACAGCCATAACAAGCAATTTAACTACTATGTAGAAATAAATGTTTGAAAATAAAAATGTTTTATATAAATGTTCTAAAATAATATGAGCTGAAACAAGTATTTAAAATGTAATTTCAAATAAATGCATCCTCCAAATTATATCACTGTATTTAATATATCAGAAATAGAAAGCCCCAAAGTAATAATGATAAAATATAGTGTTGTGTAGACAAACAAATAAAATACTTCACTGAATAATTTAATAACACAAAACTGATAAAAATTCAGGTGATCATTATAGAATTCATAATAACGCATTGGCTTATTCAGCATTAATTCTGTATACATATATTATCAGTATACTGGTAGAATTTGGGTTCTTATTGTACAATTTATATGAATTTTATTTAAAAAATAAAATGCTTAAATAAAAATTAAACAGCTATGCAAAGTAATAAAAATATATATATATACTTATTAAATAAAATTTACTTTTTCTTTGCAACTAGAAAGCATGGAAACTATACTCAGGCACACTGACTGCACTGACAATGCAGGAGACCAGTCTTCAGTTAAAATGGATAAACATATGTGCCCATTGCTATACACATGGGGATGTACTGGAATGTTTGGGCCTATGAAAGTCACCTGCACAAAAACAGAAACCTTTAAAAATTCCCCTTTTTATGTCTACTAGTAGAAAAGAACATGAAAAAATTATGGATGGCACTTATTTTTATTTAAACATTTTATTTTAATATCTAAACAAAATTCTGTATATAAAAGTGAACTCATAACTATTTTCAGTACATAAAAATTTCAATTATTACATAAGAAATTAGAGATAAAAAAATAAAAGTGGAATGCTTCAAGTACATTTAATATTAATTTTTTTAGCTAACTTAGTTAACTCTAAACAAGATATATTTCATTTTAAATTTACTTATCTTACTAGCAATTTAACTAGGATTTTTTTTATATACTAATAGTCTTTCTAATATATACTCTAATGGTATATAGCCATAATATCAGTGTGAAAAAAATCTATTTTATGTTGCTGAACATAAAACCTTAAATATGGTAATCACTATAAGCTACAATTCTCAATTACAGATTTTTTTTTTTTTTTTTTTTTTTTTTTTAAATCTCTAACAGTTTCAATGCAGTATAAATTAGAATAAAATATTCTAAGACATAGAATAGCACATTTAAAAAAAATAATTAAATATAGGAGTTAAAGGACTAGGGATTATTAATCAAATTTCATTACTTAAATTCCATTTGTTATTTGTAATAATAGTTTATTGATATTTGTTTCCATAAATTTTGAAATAATTTTGAATCTTGAATTTAGTTTATACATTTCTTAGAGAAGTAGACTGATGTTTAAAAAAATTTTTACAGTATACAGATTTATTTACAGCAGATTTCTAAAAAATATTTTATTTTATTAAAACACATCTTGGTGATAACATAGAACAATATTCAATGAAAAAATTTTTTAAAAATTGATTCCAATAATTCACTGCTGCTTTAATATATATATATATATATATATATATATATATATATATATATATAATGTTTTGAGCTATACTAATCTGATACAATAACTAAAACTTTTATTATGAATAGAAGACAAAAAAACTAATTTAATAGATAAATAAATAAAAAGGGCTGTGCATATTGACTTTGCTGAACACATACCTCAGGTGAATCAAATGGATACTTCGTAGTGAATTTAAATAATAACTGAAATTTTTCACCCTCATATAATGTACCTACAGCTCCTTCCATGTCAACAGTCCATCTAATAACAATATATATCATTAGTATTTGTTCTCTACTACTAAAATACATTATAAAAATCAGTCAAAAATATTTTTTTTTCAAAAAACTTATATTATGACATAGTTAATATAAAAAAATTAGTTTAATATAATTAGTTGAAATTTGGATAAATTCATAAACTTAAAACATCAAGCAAAAAAAAAAAAAAAATCCAGATACAAATTTTCTTAAATAGTTACAAAGAACACAAAACTATAAAATTAATTTCATAAACGGATTTTAAAGTTCAACAAATAACAGTGTCCATTAACAACTATATAACAAAAATTGTCATAAATTTTTAGATATCTTGTGTCAAACTAAATATTTATAAAGTAACTTTTCAGTACATTCAAATGTATGAAAAACAGAAGCCATTTAAATTTCTTTCAATGCATCCAGAGAAACCTTACAATTCTCATTCTTCACTGCTTTCAAAGTGACGTAAAAGAAAATTGATTTTTTCCCCCCTCCTTTCTACTTGGGTTGAAAATAACTATAGTTTCATTGAAATTTTAAAATAAACATTCATAAATCTTTAAGAATACAATCAAATGACAAACATATTTAGGGAAAGAAAGGACACAGTAGAAGGAAGGAAAAAAATATTGTTGGTTATTTAAATCTAATTAACGCTAAAGAAAATACATTATTTCATTGTCTACTTACTTCAAGAAATAAAACTACATTTCATCATTTTGTAGAACATTTTTTTAACCATATAAAAATTTATAAACTTGGAAACTTCATACTAATAAAATATTTTCCCATCTCACCATTTTCAATGCATATACTGCAAACTTTAACTCCTTGATGAACTTAAATTTATAGTAGAAATACTTCTACATCCGTTTTTAACATTAATTTGCCTTTTTACAGATTAACTTGAGTGATTAGAGACTAATGTATAAAAAATGATTGATCTATATAGTAATGTCACTTTATTTTCCCATACATTAAAAAAATATTTTACTACTAAAAATTAAACAAATCAGCAAAGAATTTCACAACTGTCAACTTAGTAAGTTCATACAAAAATATGACCAAAATATACCAAATTCAATTGATTTTTGATAATAAAATACAAAAAGGAATCAAATGAATACAAACTAAAATAACCACTAAGTCTATTTGTTCTTTGTAAAAATATAGGATATTATAGAATAAAGTAAATATGCATGAGGTAAAAATTATTTCCTTATTTCTTTTCATTGATTTAAGTTTGGATAAAACAATAGTTTTTCAATTTAATTTGTACCACAGACAAAAGATGAAAATATTCAATACTAATGTATTTTTATTTCCTTTTTTAAAATATAAAATTCCCTTTTTCCTAATCCATATAAGACAAAAATTCTTTTTAAAAAATCACTGGGTAAAAAAAAATATATCCCCATCAAACAATTTGAAAATTTTATTGAATTTGTTTACAATTACATACTGAGTTAAGGAAGGTCCAATATTTTCAGGGTTTACTCTTACACCAGGGGGTGGCTCCTTCTGTATAGCCATCAATTCCTTCTGCAGTCTCTTCTAAAAATAAGAATAATCAATCTTTTGGACAAATTCAGCAAAATTGTTATCTATAACAAAATAAGCTAGATCTACCTTACAACACTATAAAACCAAAATTAAATTTCTAATTTTATTTTATTCTATAGATGAATTAAAGAAAGACAAGAATCAATAATGACTAACTTACTTAATTTATTGCCAGTAACATAATAGAAAAATAAGTAAATGCTTTGTTTTCATCCCCCCCCCTGTCCTTTCTTTTTAAAAAATCAAGCAGGAAATTCGAAGAATTTCATCATAAATTCAAACACCAGATGATGATTTATTAATTATTTATATTCTTAAATACTATGCAGCAAAACAAAATATTCCTGGTCAGTTAATACTAGTAATATGTATCCTATCCATTATTTTAACAATGATTAAAATAAATCTTAGCAAACATTAAAAAAATATTTTTTTTTAAAGTTTAACATATAGTTTATTAAAATATTTACTAGATATAAGAATTACAATCAGACATTCCAAGAATTAAGGGAAAAGAAAATCAGTTTCATCTAAATCAATAACAGAAACATGGCAATCTGACTTGCCACAGAAAAATTAAGCTAACATGTAAACTATCAACTCCTTTAACTTCTTTTCTCGCATGTTCTTAGCAATATGCTGGTAAAAAAAATTTTTTTTTAATCTATCCCCCTGAAAAGCTTTTTAAAGATTTCAAACTTATAATATATAGAGAGGAAAAGCAGTTTCCATTAACTGAACCCTCCCTAAAAATTGCCAAATCCTAGATACATATCACCAAATCTTAGCCATAGCCTAATAATAGTGAATATAGGCATAAAAACAGAATATCACTTCTTAATTAACAAAATTGAAAACCATTACTTTTTCCCTCCTGACTAATATCTGTAATCACTGCATCAGTCCAATGCCATATGATTATAAGAATTGGTCTAGATTCATACTATTATAAATGGTAGTTAAATTAAAAATCACAGCCTCTGCACTAAAAAGTTCTTGGAAGACTCCCAAACTCAATTCAAAATCTCAAATTTGATGAACTAAAAAAAATTTATAAAACAGTATGTTAATTAAACATGCACTAATTCATTTAGAAAGCATTAAGAAATATTAAATAACTTTTTCAAAAAAACATTAATTTTTGATAAATGAAAACTGCACAAACAATGTTTATTTATATTTAAGCTCTTCACAGTAATTTTATATTTTTTTCAACAAAAAAAATTTCATTACATAAATTTAAAAAAATAAGATTTAAACCATATAAATACACAAATAAGAAATATCTTAATATAAGCATACTTCCAAGGAAAATATTTAGAAATTTACAATGATATATAGGCTAGACAGACAAAAAAAAAAAAAAAAAAAAAAAAAGGACACAGTTCACTTGACAAATTATAACAATTTGCTACCAGTGATCTTTACTGCATATCTGATGATATTAATCATCTTAACGTTTACTAGTTAAATATCAAACAACAATTACTCATACATCTTTTTTTATTTATATGATATTGAATAATGTAGGAACTTTAAACATTCAGTTATTTACAAAGATATTAGTTACATACATTCAATTATAAAAATTTTGCTATATATATTCAGTAATTTACAAAAAAAATCTATACTCAATGTAATCAATTCCTGCATCACATCACAAAAACTTTCTTTGGTGTTGACCTCAGCTGAACTGCAGTGGTCATATATTTTTGTCCCCTTACATCAGTTACCTGTCCTTTTATAGCCTTTTTCCTTCATGAAAGATTTTAAACTGTAGTGGCAGAAAGTTTGTTTACTCTTGTCAATCATCTGGGTAGATGTCACACTGTTCTGAATTTAAATATATATGAAATTTAACCAGTTACCATTTTAAAAATTTAACTTGGATAGCAGAACTAGAACTAAACCAGTACCAGAACTAAAATTTAACCTGATATTTATGCTCAGATAAACTGTTGTGTTTCTATCTATTTAAAACATTATATATTTTTTAAAAAAATTAAGTTAAACATAAACTACACTAATTTAGATTTACATTTTTATTTTTTTTAATATATGCAAAAATTATTCAAGTGCCTTTATATACAAAAACATAAAATACAAAAAAATCGTTAAAATATTCAAAGGCATAACTTAAAAAATAATCATAATTAATGCTATGTATCCACATGCACAAAAATTAAAAGTTAACTTAGCATTTTATTCTCTCATTGTTGTAATTTGAACATGACTGAAAATTTCCAGTAAAAAAAAAATTGTTAATTTTTATTTTGTCTATCAATTCTAGTCATTAAAGAATTCATTTAATATAAGTAACTAAGAAAATCAGTTTCCATATGGTCAAAAAAAATTCAAAAATTTACAGAAAACTTTTTAATAATGTAAAAATAATTTTAAAAATACATGTTTGGTTTTTTAGTACTTTGGGAAAAAAAATCCAAAAATACGATCCAGCTAACAATCAATTATAATATCATACAGGCATCATATTTTGAAAAGTCAGCACTACTTTATCCATCAAAAATTTGTAAGTTTCTTAACATTTCAATGCAACAATTTGGCATGTCTGTAATGATCACAGAAAATATCTTAAAAAAAAAAAAAAAAAAAAAAAAAACCTGCGTTCTTTCCCTTTTTTTTTATTTTTGACAAAAACACTGCGCCGTATTAAAATAAAAAAGTAAACAAAGACACACTATAAAGTAAGTGATGAATTCAATCAATAATTTGGTTTTATTACCCTCGTTTTATTAGCAATCTTATATATATAAACTATGCTAAATAAAAACTGAAACAAAAGCACTTTTTAAAAAAATTATGTCCACATTATAGATATAAAAAGAAGAGTTTTCTTACATGCATCGACGCCATCTTCTAGATAATATGTAAAATCCTATTCAATTACTGGATAATTTAATTCGCATCAATCTATGAAATTTGGAAAATTCAAAGGATTTTAAGGGCAATTTTAACATTTCAACAGTTCGAAACTAAGTATTTCCAGCATTCAGATCAGACAACCTAAATATCAAACAAAATTTAGCATTCTTTGCACGTGCGTTGCCAATCAAAAACAATCTAATACAGTAACACAACTTATGGCAAGCATTTGGATTGAAAAACAACTTTACAAGCTTCCAGCATAAAGAATTTAGATACTTAAGTATTTTGAAACGTCATTAGTCGCTTCTAGTAATTATTTAATCGTATTCTAAATGTTATATAATAAATCTGAAAATCCTTTCAAAACAGAAGGAGGAAAACATCTTGTATGAAACAAGAGCTTTGTTTATATTTACATTTGAACCGGTGAATTGCTAGCGACTGACTATTGTAAAGGTAGGATAATCATAAAATTTCACTAAAATTAAATTTAATGTCTATTAGTTTTTATGATATGTCTAACTCGGTTAAAAAACGCAAATGTTCGTTGTGAGGACTAAAATAATAGCAATTTTGATATGTTTTGCTATTAATATTTTATTAATTTCTTCGTATTATAAAAAAGGAAAACTTAGAATAAAGACGTGTGAAAAATGTCAGAATGAAGTTAAGGAACATTCCAAAACATTTGAAGCGATTTCAGAATCATTGTATGATGAAAACTTGCAATATGATTATAGTTACGAACCATTTAGAAAAGAAAATATGATTTTTGATAGAGATAGATCTATAATTACAGAAATTGAAGTAGAGCCACAGAATTATAATGTTATAAATAAGATAGAATATGTAGATTTTATGAATAATAGTGAACAAATAGATGTGAAGCGAGCAAATTCGAATATCATTAGTTTAAGGCAACTACTTTCTACTTGAGATAAGTGAATGAAAAATAATTTAAAAGAATCTAATGCAGAATTTCCTTCCTGTTATACTTTAATTACTATATTTTTAATATTCTTAATTGAAATTGGTTTTTCTTTAAAGTACCCAATTTATTCTTATTGGCATTAAAAGAATATATATTCATTTAAATAAAATTAGATTGTTTGTGTGATTATAGTATTTCTTTTCTTTTTACTTTTATTTAACTCGACTTTTTTTATGTTTGCAAGTATTAAATTTTGCAGCCATTTTTTTCATTTACTTCTGAATGTGCTAGAATTTCCACACTTTTATACTCTTTTATATTATTGATGATAATATGTTGTTTTGAATTTAATTATACCAGTTATTCATATTGTTACAAAAAATTTTTTCTTCTACAACAAATATCGCCACTCAATTGTAATGACGCAGCACATTTAATCTCTAATAGTTCAGCAGCTTGCTTGCTGTCTGATCCTCTCCGACCACTCGCACACACCATTTCTGACGATCCACACGACCTCTTCTCCAGCTTGATGGTTGGGTTGACGGGGCGCCTAGCCCCGGCAGGGGCTTATCCCCGGTAAGGAGAGACTTCACAGTGCTTTGCTGTCTATACTTTGCCGTGGCCGTCTTCGACGAAATTTGGAGATGACGAGTGTCAGGACTCATTGTGATTGTCTGATATTAGGGTGAGGGTGGGGGGGGACCTCTTCTCCAGCTTCAGAGGTCTCTCTTTTATAGCTCCGGGAGGCGGGGCTAGAATCTTCTGACCAATCAGGGCATCTCTGGATGTATCTCGGGTCTTACTAGATGGATCGTGAAAGTTCTCGAACTTTCCGGTATTATCCATTTAGTCGCCAAGCCGTCAAGTCTGTCGCCAAGCTCTAAGTTCATTGATCTCAGCACGTACAGGACCGATCGTACAACGGTCTTTCTTACGATGACTCTATTCGTGCCGGGTAGCAATATTATAGGTTTGTAACATTGCTCCCCTCTTTAAAGACTGACGTCCCGGCAGTCCACTTCAATCCAGCAGCTGGCGTAGGCTTCCGAACGATGTGATGATGTTGATTCGTTTGGCGACTTCCGCATTTTCGAAGATGGCATCATTCGCTAATTTGGCGGCGACTAACGATCCATCCGAACCTTCTCAATGCTTTTGACACGGATCTCTTCGTCGTTTCGGATGGTACATCCAGACTTGATTCCTCTCCTTAAAATGCAGGATGTCCCATTGAGCCAAACATGATATTACAACATGACTCTCCGAAACGAACTCAATCCAGGATGGTCGGTTGGTCACTTTGAACTTCTTCCATCGAACCAACCGAATACCAGGGTGGTCAAAAAGTGCCTTCAGGTGTCCACTTGAAAGCCAGGGATTCGCTTTCATTGCCAGATCTTCCACTGGAATATTCCCGCTCATTTCCATTTCATTCTCGGCACTCGAGAACTGTCCACAACTATCAGTACAGGATCCTTTGAAGAGCGCATCTGCCTTTGCTGGAAGGGTTCTTCTGCGGCGACGTAATTTGTCCGGATACACAGGAGATTCATCGGCTCCTATTTGCATGACACTCCTCGAAAAATCCACAGCAAGGCCGGATTCTCGACGGAAGTTGAGGCCGAGACTACAGGAATCAGCGATTCCAACCACGTAGTCTTCTTTCGTATCATAATGCAAGGAGACACTAAGAGGCTTGCTAAGAGGTTGTCCCATCGGCCTTCGGGATGAATCCAGTCCAAACAGGGTCTCTTTAACACCTGCATTCATAGGCATCGAGCACGGGTCGCCACTAACAGACCCGTCCAAACAGAGTTCATCTTCTCCATCCCCAAGTGTTCGCACCTTCGATTCCACTTCAGGGGACTCGTTCGGAGAAGCCCGTTTCAGCCCTGCAGATATTTGACAGTCTCCATGTTCGTGCATCTCCTCATTGAACTTCGGTTCATCCTCCGGATGGCTAAGCTCCATTTCGGTAACACCGGTCTCCATTCGATCTTCAGTCTTTTCTTCCACTTGGCTCTCGCTGTTTCCTTCAATTTCTTCTGTGATATCATGGACGTCTTCGGTTTTGTTACTTTTATCTTCTAAAATTTCTATCTTGAATTCATTCTTCATTTTCTCATATCCGGCTTTCAATTCCTCTTGTCCTTTCTTTATCTCTGCCATCATGGCAAATAGCTCTGCAAACTTTTCATCCATTCCTCTGTTTCAAGGCATACACAGGAAAGTCCAAATAACCCCACTCCTGACACCAAATGTTACAAAAAAATTTTTCTTCTACAACAAATACCGCCACTCAATTGTAATGACGCAGCGCATTTAATCTCTAATAGTTCAGCAGCTTGCTTTCTGTCTGATCCTCTCAAATCTGTTTACTCGTCGGCGACTCCGACCACTCGCACACACCATTTCTGACGATCCACACGACCTCTTCTCCAGCTTCAGAGGTCTGTCTTTTATAGCTCCGGGAGGCGGGGCTAGAATCTTCTGACCAATCAGGGCATCTCTGGATGTATCTCGGGTCTTACTAGATGGATCGTGAAAGTTCTCGAACTTTCCGGTATTATCCATTTAGTCGCCAAACTCGCCAAATTTATCGCCAAGCCACCAAATGCTCGCCAAGTCTGTCGCCAAGCTCTAAGTTCATTGATCTCAGCACGTACAGGACCGATCGTACAATGGTCTTTCTTACGATGACTCTATTCGTGCCGGGTAGCAATATTATAGGTTTGTAACAATATAGTATATGAATAATATAGTATTTATATATATTATAGTATATCATATAGTATTTATAGTTTTCAAAATTTAAGTTATTTTTTTAACTACTTATGGTGTGTCTTATTTTAGAATAACTAATATCTTAAAAGCAGTAAAATAAATATTTTGTTTCTCTTTTTAAAAAATAAATATCATTAATATTTTAATGCATATAGACTATTTAGCTTTTAAGAAAATATATTGGATGTATTGCCAATTCTTCTTGTTCATAAAAAAAATTACAATACATCAAACAATTAAAATTGTGTTTAATTTCTTATAAATTAAATCTACAAAGCCTTTAAGGGCTAATCAAAATATCATGGATTCAAATTCAAATATTTCTCAGAACATCTTTAATCTATTGTATGAAATTCATAAATATAAAATACGTTGGATTCAAAGTTCTTTTTTCTGTCAACAAGACATGAAACTTTTGAAAATAAGATATGAGGTCAGTTATTATCCTTCTTGTATTTTCACCATTCTAAATTATAAGATCTTTTCCTAATGGCTCATTACATAATTTCAAAATTAAATATATTGATTCAGTTTGTGGAAGTTTTCCAGCTGCAAAAGTTGTTAGAGAAATAATTTATTATAGCCTCATAAATACTATGGATTTTTTTTATTGATTTCCTTTTTTTTTATCTTGCTTTTATTTCAAATTTATTTTTATGTTGATATAATATTTTAATGTAGTTTAAATTTCCAAAATCTTAACTTTATATTTCTAGCTTCTTTCCAGAAAACTTAATGGATACTCTACTGACCCTTATAATAAAGATTTTCAACCTCAAAAGACCTCTGATGATGATCTGGTACCAACAAAAGATATCTTAGTGTGGTTTGATCCTCTTGATCCTGAATATGAGTACCAACGTCAGTATTATTTTTATTTAAAAAATATTCTTCTGTTCTTATTTTTGAAGTATTAATATAAATATCATCCATTCAAAATTATCAAATAATTAAAATAATTTTAATTTATTACAAATGTTTTATAATATAGTGTTGATATGCAAATTATGAGTAAGGATGCACTACTTCAAACTCCATCTGTTTATTTCATTTTTAAAATTTTTATTATGATATACAGAGATTATTATTATTGAATTATTATTATATAATTATAGACATAATTAATTCACAGTAAGCAGTAAGATATCTAGAATGACAAAGTCTAAACCAGTATGACTTATATTAGAATCTGGATCGATTAGAGTATGCTAATATTTTAGATTTAAAAAAAAAAAAAAGAAAGAAAGAAAACTTCTATGATTATTTGAAGTATTCTGTCCATTTTCAGAAAGGGAAACTATGCTTTCCCATGCATTAGTTATTTTCACTATATTATGGTTGATATAAAAAGATAGAGGAAGATTAATTGAATGCAGACACTGCATTTGGTATTTTAAAAAAGAATAACTGAAATATTTTTTATCAAAAGTTGAGCTTGATAGCTTAAGGGTAAGGGCTTAACTTTAGAACCAAAGGATGCCAAGTTTAAAACTTGATTCTACCTAAAAAGATCCCCTATGCCTTGATTCTACCTAAAAAGATCCCCTATGCACTGATGCACTGATAGACATTAAAACTGATTTTGGGTCAAACTTTCTGCTGTTGATGTGACACAGAAATTTGGAGAGGTTGTTAACAACTCATATATTATTCTCTTTATTTCACCATAATTCATCATTATGTGGTCAATTCTAAATTAACCTTTGTGCAATTTCTAAATTGGGCATTCAACTAGTTATCATCAATTAAAGAATCTTCACTTTTTAGTGGTTTATTATCATTGCATTTTCATGTGCTCTCTAGCTGATTAAGATGGTATCTCCAGCCATAAATTGATACATTAATTCTGGCATTTATGCATATTTACATATTTGTATTGCTTTTACTGAAATCTTGTAGACCGAATTTTGAATTGCCCTGTACATTATGGTGCATGGGTAAGATAAATATTATTTAAGATTTTCTTTCTAAAGTTCGCATATTTTCATGTATTGTAACATTCCCCGTTTCCCAGTATTGATAAGACATTTACAGCCAGCTGTGTCGTAGCTGTTACTTACTCTGTGTCGTCGCTGTTACCCTCTCCTCGAGACAGCCAGATAGTGGATCTTTTCACCTGGGTGGTCTCGCATCTGTTCATTAGCGACTACAATGAAAGACCACATGTGGAATTCCTCGTCCAAGAGGTATAGATAGTACCTTCAAAGAAAAAGGGGTGTCCAAACATCTGGAGGCTAGATGTTTCTCATTGTGAAAGGACCTTCTCACGACCCACTGGCGCCGCTGAGAGAGCATATTGCTGAACCCCGATTGGCCGAAAGAGAGCTCAAATGACCAATGCAAATTAAGAGGCGGAGATTGTCGCCGAAATAAAGTGCGGAGATTATTTTTTTATTTTTTTTAGAAGGAGAGAAGAAACGAATTGCAGGCGGACTGTTGGACTATGCCCACGAGTTCGGAGTCCGCGAACCAACTGAGTTTCAAGAAAGCCTTTGACTTTGACTGTTGTATCTCCTACTACAGGTGTAAATAACTATTTATTTAACCAAGATTAGAACAAGTTGTTCTTTGTATATATAGGGCTGTAAAATAAAGAATTGTCTGGAAATTCTGCTTCGTTATTTGATCAGTCTAGATCAAGACATTACAGTATTCTTTGACAAAAGCAGAAACCAGTTTTTGAAAAAGAGGGAAGTAAATTTTTAGAGCATTAATGTAAAACACACAAACTTTTGGAAAAGACAAATATACTATTGAAAAATAACATCATTTCTAATTCCATAATTGTTTTAGTTTTAAAAAAAACTTACTTCTACAACCATCACAGAAGGATTATTGCAAAAACCTCCAGATTTTTACTACTTTTTTCATTATTTTATTCAGTAGTTACTAAACTTGAAAAGGTGCACCTTAATATAATTTATGAAGCCAAAAATGATCAATATTGCATTACTAGAAAATTCTGTAATAAAAAAAAACTGATGGTCTTTACATGCTGATCAGAGAGATATCTTTATCTTATGTTATATGATAAAGAAATGTATGGGAAAATTATTCACAACTGATTTGGGGGGGGGGGTAGATAGTCTGATTTTACATGTCACTGGTGTAAAGGTTATTTTAATAGTTATTCTCAAAGTTTAATTCAGACATCCAAAAGTACAGCAAGATTGAACTTTTGTATTAGCATTCAAGATGATTTTCTGCATCTTACTGCATTATTGCTTATTTAGATGTTCGAGTTGATTTTGATATATTTCCATGCCTGTAATAAATTTTATATTATCCATTTATGTTGAAATTTTCATTTCAAAAATAATTGGATAACATGGATGCCTGTAAAACTTTTTTAGGCAGTAATATTTATCATGAATGTAAAATTTTATTTATAATTTATATATAATTCAAATTTCATAATGAATCTCAATTCTTTCAAATGTATATCTTTTGTTACAGAAAATCTTCTGGAATATGTCACAACTGCGGTTTGTGTGGCAGTTAAAGGAAAACCAGCCATTGGAGTCATTCATCAACCATTTGAAAACTTTACAAGTATGTGGCTTAAATGTTTTTTTCTTTTTGCTTATAATTAATATATAAATGAAGTGGAATTTTAGAGAATTCTGAGTTTGTAAACTATTTGAATTGGTCATTATATAAATCTAACTTATTGTTGAAAATGTTTAAAAAGAAAAAAAAAAATATTCAGTCATATTTTTCTGATGTATTAAAGGAAGAAAGAAAATATGAAGCATTAATTTTCGAATTAATTAATAGCTCATTTTAGAGATTTTTTTTTAATGCTTTATATAGGAAGCCACTGTATATTTATAGCCAATTATATTTGGGCTTAAATAATGAAGCCTCGAGTAAAGATTTTTAATTGGCCTTTCTTCTTAAAACCAGTGATAAATTTATTATGGACTTAGTACTACAATGCATGCCAGAAAAGAAATGTTTGTTAAATTTCATATATGACACTTCACCAGTATAAGCGAAACTCGAAATGCCTTAAATGTTTTTGTAAGCTATGAAAAAAATAAACAAATTATGGCATTTTAAATAATTTGATTTCACTTAAATTCTTCGTTTCTTTGATGTAAGAGTGGTTATAATTAAACTTCCCCTATAAACAGCATCCTACAACACAAATGAGTGAACGGTTTTCTTTTAACTTTCATCATAAACATTTTTTTTTTTTCATTTATCGTCATTGAGTTTGCAAAACCTGGTAGACGTGAAATACTACCCGAATATTTTTAACTTTCTAAATTCTTTATTCTTACATTTAGCACTTTTTAACATCTGAATATATTAAATATTTCGATGTTAAGTCTCATTGTTCCGCCATTTTAGAATCAATATATGGCTTGAAGATGCTAAAATTAACGGTAAAAACGGCAACGAAATTTAATACATGAACTATACATCAAATGCGCTCACGGAATTCAAAAAAAAAAAATAGTTCCAAAATGTTTACTAGAGGGCGCCTTTTCAGGAAAAACATTAAACTAACACAATAAAAGACCAAAACGGAATACAGAAACAATATTAACAATCTAGAACAAGAATTATGAGTAATGAAATCAGGAAAAGCTGTCATTTCTACGGTAAAATGTCGAGATTTGCGTACTTGCGAAAAAGAGGAATCTTTATGCAAAACAGGTTAGGGCATGAAACGTTTGCAGATGTTGTCAAGTTTTATGTCGATGTTTCCGGCTGTAATGATGACTGTATCTTTAGTTGAGCGTGTGGTATTGGTGAAGCTGTTTTACGAAAACAAGAGGAATGCGTTTGCTGCAGTTCGTGAATTTCGTTGTGTAAAGAACCTATGACGTGGACCAGTGTTTACTAAAGGTATCCGGGCCATGATTAAGCGATTTAAAGCGACGGGGGCATTAAGGATTCAACCTGGAAAAGGCCATAAACCTGTCACACCGGTACTTGTTGATGCCGTCAAGACGGCTGTTACCACCCAAACCAGGCATCAGAATTTGGAGGCAATAGTGCACGTGCAGTTTCTCGGCAGGCTATTCTTACAGCACCGTCCAAAAAGTGCTCAGAAGCATAATGCACAACTTGCCATACAAGATCCACCATACCCAAAAGCTGCTTTATAGGGACAAGACACAACGTCTCTCATTCGCAGTCAATTTTCTCAACAGAATGACTGTTGATCTGTCATGGTCTTGGAATATTTATTCTATGAAGCGACGAGGCTCATTTCTACCTCAATGAGATAGTCAACACACAGAATTGCCGAATTTCGACTAAGGAAAATCTGCGGATGCACACTGAAATTCCCCTATATTTTCGAAAGTTGACTGTCTGGTGTGGATTCACGGCGACGTTTATCCTTAGATCATTCTTTTTTTAGGAAATTTGCACATGGCACTGTCACATGTTCCGTTACGGGCCATCGGTACCATGACATGCTGCAGACATTTGTTGGCCGCAATTACAGCAAAGGCAGGTTCTTACATTGACCATTTTCATGTAGGATGGTGCGCCCCCACATATCCATGAAGGCGCTATTGCTCCAACACTTCACAGATGAACGTGTTATTAGTCGCTTCTTTCGTGGCTACCACGTTCGCCGGATCTAAATCCGTGCGATTTCTGGTTATGGGGCCATTTAAAAAGTTTAGTGTATCGTGGAGGTGTTACGACGTTGAATTGCTTTAAAAGAAAGTCCATAACACTTCATGTGCAAAGTATCACAATTGATAAGTTACGATCTGCTGTTGAAACACATTGTTCATCGATTTGAAATTTTGCAGGTGAATGAGGGTGGTCACATGGAGCATTTTTCTTAACAATCGTCCTAGAGAACACGATTAACAACTGCTCCTCATGCAATTTCGTCCTAAGCTGTTCTTGTTTCAACAAACTAAACTAGTCCCCCCTCCTCAAATAGAGTACTGTTATTTTTTTTCTCTCACCTTTACTTAAAGTGGTTCGATGACAAGGTGATATGAAACTAGTTAATAAGTGTTAATATTATTTATGTGTTCCGTTTCAGTCGTTTATTGAGTTAAGTTTAATGTTTTTCTGGAAAAACCGCCCTCTGGTGAACATTTTCGAACTTTTTTTTTTTTTTTTTTTTCTGAAATTCCGTGAGCGCATTTTGTGTATAATCTATGTACCAAATTTCGTTGCAATCCGTCCACCGTTTGCGTTGTAGAATGCTGTTTATTTGGGAAGTTTAATTATAACCACCCTGTAGTTATCCTCGATATAAAAATAATGAACGCTAAATATACAGAAGTGTTTACTTTCTTCGGAATCGTTATTTTATTAAATGGCTTCTTATGGAAATTATTCGGGTCACAAGTGCTGGTAATAAATAGCAAAGAAAAAAATTCCGAAGATTCGAACCTTTTGACCTAAAAAGTATAATAATTTAGTCTTATATTGTCCGTATTGTCTTTAATTAAAAAAAAAATTTGAACAAAAAGAGAAAAAAAAGTGAAGAAAATTCGAACTCTAGCTCAAAACATTTTAATTTCTTAGTCTTGTATAGTCCATCTTATCTTCAACAACAACAACAAAAAAAAGCAACAGCCCTGACCACACATCATCAGCTTTATCGGAATAAAGAATATGCCTGGTGCCATACGGATTGCCATTGCCTCTAAGAGGTTTATCTGTCTTATCTTCAGCAAAAAGGACAAGATGAAAATTTTGATTAGATTCGAACCTCTAGATCTAAATATATAATGTTTTTGTCTCGTGTCTTTCTGTCTTGTCTTCAATAAAAAAATAAATAAAAATAAAAGACATTCGAACTTCTAGATCTAAAAATATAATGTTTTTGTCTCGTGTCCTTCTATCTTGTCTTCATCACAAAGAACAAGAGTAAAAGTTTTAGGAGATTCCAACTTCTAGATTTAAACATTATAATGTTTTTGTCTCGCATAATTTTGTTTTGTCTGAAACAAAAAGAAGAAAGTAAGGATATTCGAACCTCTACACCCAACAATCATAATGCTTTAATCTTGTATATCTGTCTTGTCTTCAACAAAAAGAAAAAATTTAAGAGAATCGAACTTCTAGACCTAAACATTATAATTGTCTGTCTTGTCTTCGTCTGATTTGATTATATCAGCTGTGCGCTTTGATTTACACTCATTCAATTATTTAGAGAAAAAGTGCCGATCTAATAGCATTAATATGTTAAACCTGTGTGGAAGGGTCACCCCTAAATGTTCTCTTACACTACCTTCCTTCTGCAAACAAAAAAACTGGGAGCCTTAGGCAGGGCTACAAATATTCAGATTTTTATTTATTTATTTTTAGACTCGCACTGAACCGTTTTATGTGTTAGAATATATAAAAAACAATAGAGTAGACTTTTTTTTTCTTTTCTTGCCAACAGATTGGAATCAAAATTTGACTCTGAACTACAATTTCAGTTACAAGATCACGTACCAAATTTTATTCATTTGTTGGGTATTTCAGTTATTATCTTTACATGCATGCGAATTGACAGGTGGACAGGCCTTGACGAATTTAGTTCAAAATTTGTTTATATTGTTACGGATTCCACCACTATTAAGTCCGTAAAATCACCGGGTTCGCTTGTAGTTGGTGTATGATATGAAAGCAATCAGCAGGCCTCAGTAGAAAACAACAACGACGTTTATTTAACACGAAAAGAGGAATACACAGAGACGACAAATATACACAGTGGAGACGAACACAGGACAGCATACAGCAGTGCACTACTGTAAATAGTAGCCCACAAGTAGTAATCGACCACAGCACACAAAGTGGCTAGACAGAATTCAGCAGGAGAAGGGATCTTCGCTCTACGGTCTCTCCAAACGGCTGAAATTCTTCACTGTCTTCTCTCTTTAGCTTTGTCCGACTGCCGACTCACTACTACACGATTAGCTACTCCACACACGATACGACGCTGCTTCTACTATAAACGCCAGGACTCGGCTCAGTTCAGTTCAGCACTCACTTGAGCTCCACAGAATGCTGGACTATTCCGCCGTTGCTTCGTTATCCTCTCGACGACTCATTACTTGTCTACGACTCCGACTACGATTCATTGCAGCTTGAGATTGCCGGCCTTTTATAGTTCCCGGGAAGCGGGCCGAGAAAACACCAATCAGGCATATATCAGTTCCTATTGGCTGGATCACTAAAATTCTCAAAGTTTCCATCATGATCTATTTTGTCGCTAAATGGTCGCCAAGCTCTGGGATTACCGGCTGAGCACCCGAGTAGTATCCACAGGGGTGTTTGTGCTCCGGGGAAACCCCGGAATTCCGGGGATTTTGAACTTCGATACCCGGAAATTCCGGGGATCGTCGTTCAAAAGGAAGTAGGAATAATAATGAATTATTTATTTTGATCTGGGTAATTTTGTTTGCTTTGAAAGCAGAAAACGCAAGGTCAGTGTGTGTGGTGAAAACTTTTCCTTTCTTTCTCCAAAGGCAGTGATAATGCGTGAAAAGGGGGAAAAAACTTCTTTTTTGTTTTTTCCTTATTGCGAGTTATGACTCATTCCCCCGGTTCTCGGACATTCTCTTCTGGATTCTTTTCGGCAATTAAGCGCGGCAGAAAAAAAAGGGAGAGACTTCGTTCGACCAGATGTGCGATCACGTGACCTGGGTTCAAAGGTCTTAATTTTGCAAAATTAATGGTTATTAATTTTGCAAAAAAAGTAATTCATTGAACTTTTATAATTAGGTCATTCAATACTTCATAATCGTAATTTTTCATTTCTCCCCCCCCCCTTCTCGAAACTCCAAAATGTCGGTAGTAAGTCCGTAAAAGTTTCAGGGGATTTTTTGGGGTCCCACAAACACCCCTGTATCCAATACAGATGATTGTAAATCGGTCTTTTCGGTGATAAAACTAACCGTGTCGGGAAGCAGCATTACAGGGTTGTACCAATATTTACATTTTAGATGCTATACCAAAGCGGGCCGAGAAGACATCAAATTGTATACCAAATTTTAACCAGTTGCAGAAGAACCATAGTTGTTTATATTGTGTCAAGTCAAAGATAAAATGAAAGGATAGATGGAAAAATAGCATTGAAATTTTAAGATAAAAGCATTTAAAATATATTGGTACAATCCAGCGGGAGTAGTCTCCCCAAAACTTTCTTGCATACTCACTAATAAAGGTATTATAAAATTAATAAGTAATTTTAAATCTCTAATAAAGTTATTTTTTGCGCGTGAATATAGTATTTCCTTTGAATCTGTCGTGTAGTTTTTCACGAGTTATTTGGAGATGAATCCCTGGCATACATTAATAGTATCCAAAAATGGAATTTGTGTTTTAGACTCGTTTTTCTAACCGATTGAAATAAAAATTTGACGCAGAACCACAATTGTAGTCACAAATTTCCATATCAGATTCGATATGTTTAAGTCATTGCACCTTTGGGTTGTCTCGTTTACATGTTTCTAAAAGTAAAGACTGACAGAACGGTCAATCTCTAGTTGGATTTTGTTCAAAATTTGAAAGGTGTCTAGGCTATAGATGTTGATTCTGCGTATCGAATTTTCTCGATCTCCGTTCTGTAGTTATCGTGTTAAATTATATTCGACCACCCGGACAGACAGACTTCCTCTGAGCGGAGTTTGTTTAGAGAGGTATGAAGACCATATATCAAATTTCATCCAGTTAGATCAATTTGTGTGTCTTTGTCACGGACGGACGTTTTTGAAATACGTTTTTTTCAAACTCTGGGAGATCCAAAACATGGGACCTCCACAAAATGGGAACACAAAATCTCGAGTTCAAATTTTTTGACGATTACTATATTTTCTCTATACTACGTATACGAGAAAGTAAAAAAGGCAAGGTTTAAAATTTTAGCATCTTCAAGCCATATATGGATTCTAAAATGGCAGAACAATGTGGCTTAACATCGAAATGTTTAATACATTCTGAAGTTAAAAAGTGCTAAATGTATTTAGGAGTAAAAGTGCTAAGGATTTAGAAAGTTAAAAATATTCGGGTGGTATTTCACGTTTACCAAGTCTTGCAAACTCAATGACGGTAAATGAAAAAAATGTTGATGATGAAAGTTAAAAGAACATTCGATGGCGGACAGTAAGATGTTTGACAGCAGCTGTATATAGGAACATGTCCGCCAAAAAAAAATTTTCTATGTGTGTAATATATATGTCCTATATGGAGCTGAATCAATTCGCAAAGTAGAACACAAACCAACATTATTTTCAACAGAATGCAATTTGTTGCGAATCTGCAGATCCCACGTTTCTTTGCCAAGTATAATAAATGCGATTATGAAGGACCTCCTAACATCACTATACGGAAGTCCTTAGTCCAGAGGCGGCGATGCAGATTTTGTTGCAGAATCTGTCATTTCATTGCCAGAATTCCTCGATTGCTGTTGGATCCATCAAAAAATATGAAAATCATTATTTAGTAGGGGATGCAAAGTGAATAAAATTTTAATAACAATCGTATGCATTCAATTGTAAAAGTGAATCTCCAAAACTTTCATGCTATCGGTATAAATAATAAATTTATGCTGAGAAAAGAGGAAATTTTTTTGGAGATAATAACCTGAAAAATTTAATTTTTATTTTGGCATCTGAAAGGAAGTTATTAAAATATTTATGTTGGTTTTCGTATTCGTGCTATTTATTTATTGAATACTATTATATAAAAAAATTCATTGTTACAAAACTATGCCTAAAATCGCTTCTAAAATTAATGAAAATTTTAAAAAAATTGTTCTGAAATAGAATTGTGTGACTAAAAAAAATATTTTATTCCTTTATTTAATTTTAATTTTAAAGTGATGTGAAAATTGTTTTTGTGCGATTATATCTCCAAAGTTATTGGGAAAAGATTCTAAATTTTCCATTCATTTTAAATTGTTTAAAAATCTAATTAAATTTTGAAAATCTTTTATAAGTGATGACCAACTACTACCCAAGAATAACTAAACGCCATATTTAGTACCTCATACACTGATCTATCCCGATTTTAAATCGGTCTTTAAACGATTTTTGTAAAATACATCACGTATAGATAGTATTGCAGATTTGATGTTCTTTAATTTCTACTGATCAACAAAAAGGATCCACATACCTTTCTGCTGATCAAAGTTCGAACCAAAATGTCCGGGATAGAGCTCGCCTATCCTAAAAATATCCAATAACTTCTCCACATGACAAAAGCAGTGAGGACGTTTTGTTTAACATTTTTAATGCAGTTTTATAAATTACAAGCACTCCTTAGGGAGTTCTAACCGACAACTGTTAAATTACAAAAAACCCAATATAAATAATAATCCCTTCTGACGCCACCAGACCGGAAATGAACAGATGCATCATATATATATAAAAAAACAAATAATAATAAAAAAAAGGAATTACAGGAAACTACGAAAACGAATAAAGTTTGTTCGTTTCCCGTTGCAACACTCCCCACTTTGAGTTTATAAGCTGTTCATAAACTCAAATAAAAGTTCATAGTCTTTGGACAGGTCTCAGCAATCGTCCATAACGGAATCGCCTTGGTTCCAATTTTTCAGTTCCGTCAGGTAAGACAGGATGAGAAGTTTCATTCGGAAGGAGAGGCGAAGAATCCATCGTCGGCTCCATGTCGGTTCCACAGTCAGATTCTTTAGAAGGAAGTGGAAGACCATCAGGGGGCTCTATCAGGGAAGTCTTCCTATCTAAAGAGATGGGAAAAGTCTCTCATCTATTAGCACCTGAAAATAGAGGAGAATTAGTATTGTGTTCAACAGGTTTATCATTTTCGCTCACTTCAAGTGGATATAATTTCTGCACAGGACGCAGAAAAGAACCAAACTTGGTTTTAACTATAGCTACTCTAGCTCTATTGTCTTTTCCTTGAAACAGTTTCAAAATCCTCCCCAAATTCCAGTTCAATCTTTTGGTATTATCTTCAACCAAAACGATGTCACCAATACATAAAGCAGTTTCTCTTTTTACCTTTTGTATTTCTCGCAATTGTCCCAAGTATTCCGATCGAAAACGTTTCCTTAGATCCTTTTGGATTCTGTTTCGGTAGGCCAATCTTTTATTAAACTTAGTTTCTTCAATTAGGTCTAAATCAGGCACACCGGTTTCTCTAATATTGTGCAGGAACATTGCTGGAGTAAGGGGTTCCAAATCTTCGGCATCTTCCGAAACATAAGTAAGTAGTCTTGAATTCATTACTCTTTCACAGTCACAAAGAACTGTGTTCATTTCTTCATGATTTAAAAATGTCTTTCTTAAAGTTCTTCTTAAAATCCGCTTCATAAGGCCGATAAGTCTCTCCCAAAATCCTCCCCACCAGGGGGCATTAGGAGGTATAAAAGTCCAAGAAATAGGACTTAGTTCTTCAATATTCTTCAGTTTTTCGAAATCAACTTCCTTCAGTAGACGATGAGCACTTTTCAAATTTGTACCATTATCTGAATAGATGACAGATGGTCGACCTCTTCGTGCAATAAATCTCCTCAAACCTAGTAGGAAATTTTCAGTTGATACTGAAGTTAAAAGTTCGAGGTGGACTGCACGGTAAACCGCGCAAGTTAGGATCAAAATCCAAGCCTTTCTTTCTTCTTTAAGGATGACAGGTCCAGCTTGATCTAATCCTACGATTTCGAAAGTTTCAGCATCTCTCACACGGTCTTGAGGCAATAGGTCCTCCTGAACAAAAACCGGTTTTGCATCAAATCTATTGCAAATGATGCAGGACTTTATAGCTTTTCTTGACTTCAAAATCCAGTAATTTTCCCTAAGATGGTACATAAGCATTTGAACTCCAGAATGTCCATGATGTTCGTGTTTATACATTATGAGAGTCATGACAATAGGATGATCGGAAGGAAGAATTATGGGTAGACGAAAATCTCTATGGTCTTCCCTGAAAAATATTCTGGTTTTCACTCTTAGAATTCCCTCAGAGTCTTTGATAACTTGTAAAGATTTTAACCTTTTGTCGTTCTCATCATAAAAGGCTTCTAACTGCACTTGTTTCAGCAAAATACGTTCAGCCTTCTTGATTTCATCATAATTCAATGGACCTACTGTTCTTCGATTTCTCCCATTCTTCAGATTCTTAAGAAACCTTAAAAGCCAAGCTGTAATTCGGACAATTTTAACATACGATGAAAATCGATGATAATACTTTTCCTCAAGTTGTAAAACAGAAGCGGTTACAATAGTCTTCTTCTTTTCTGAATTAGCCACTTCCATATTTGGAAAATGAGCAGATTTTGGCCAATCTTCTTTCGACCTTTTGATCCAATCAGGTCCTTCCCACCAATGACTTTTGATGAGGGTCCTCACTGTACATCCTCTCGATGGGAGATCAGCTGGGTTAGAAATACCAGGTACATGTCTCCAATTTTCCACAGAAGATAGTTTTCTTATCTCCTCCACTCTATTAGCAACAAAGGTAGCCCATGGGCCTTCTCTTTTTATCCAATGTAGAACATCCATTGAATCAGACCAGAAAGTGCTTTCAATATCTTCCAAATGCAAATCTCTCTTTATCGCATCAGCTAACCTTGCTCCGATCATGCAAGATAAAAGTTCCAATCTTGGGATAGAAATACCTTTCAAATGAGCAACCTTTGATCGTGCTTGGATTAATTGGCAGGTCACCTTGCCATCTTTCTCAACTCGAAGAAATGCGCACGTAGCGTAAGCCAATTTTGAAGCGTCGCAAAAGACCTCTAGTGACAAGCTGGCGTCTTTAAGATCGAGGTGTGACAGCCTCCGTGAAATTTCTAATTCTTTCAAGTCTTTAAGTTGACGCTGCCAAATTTCAAAATTTTTCTCGATGTCTTCAGGCAATGGAGAATCCCAAGACGCTTCCATCTTCCAGCACTCTTGCAGAATCAGTTTGGGAATTAGAGTGACAGGGCAGGTGACTCCAATTGGGTCAAAAATTCGATGAGTAATGGAAAGTATTTTTCTTTTCGAACGTTCTTCTTCAAGAACGGGCTCTTTGAAAGAGATGGACAAAGTATCTCTTTCCACATTCCACAAAAGACCAAGAACTTGTACCTCGGGCGAATAGAGATCATGTTGATCAATGCTTTCCTCCAAAATAGGTGAATGCATGTTACTATGTCTCCAACCACGTAAGTCGAAATTTCCTAATGCCAACAATTCTCTAGAGTCTCGTTGAAAAGACAAGTATTCTTCGAATGTTTCCACACTCGTTACGCAATTGTCAACGTACATAGAGTCTAGTAGCTTTTCAGCTGCAGCTTTCAAATGCTCAGGTGCCCGTTTTAGATGAAAATTTAATACTGCAGCTAGCAGGAAGGGACTGCATGATACTCCAAAGACTACTCGACAATGTCTATAAATAATAACCTTTTCATGATCGCCACCTTCCCACCACAAAAAACGTAGAAAGTTCCTATCGTTTTCGTGTAAAGCGATTTGCAAGAATGCTTTACGAATATCCGATATTACTCCTATCTTTCTTAAACGAAACCTATTCAAGATTGCAGGTATTATTTCAATTAAATTAGGTCCTGGTTCAATGCAAGAGTTCAGAGAACAAAAGTGTCCATGACGAGCGGACCCATCAAATACAGGGCGGATTTTGGTTGTAGAGTTTTCTTTGAACACAGGTCTGTGTGGTAGGTAATGAATTTTCTTATTTTTGTCATGATCATTTTCATCAACCCTTTCAATAATCCCCTCATTTTCCCATTGAAAAAACACTTGCTCATAATCTAATAGTCTACCATTACCTTTTAGAGATCTTACAGTATTTTTCAACCTTCTTTCGGCTAGTTGAAAATTATCACTAAGTTTATCATGTCCATCGATCCAAGGAATGTATACATAATATCTACCATCTTCATTTTGCGAGACCGTATTCTCAAAATGTTTTAAAGTAAGATCTTGCAACTCAAGTTTCGTTTTTCTTTTCACTTGGGTCCTTAATTCCCAAAGAATCTAATTCCCATAGGTCCGAAATTTTTGTCTGATTTGTAAGCAAAGAATGCACCAGTAATGAATTTTTGGATTCAAAAGTGGATTTAGAGTTTGATTTTCCCATAACAGTCCATCCCAATTTTGTATTTACTGCTGTGAGACCTTTAGATACTTGTTTAATCTCACCCGTAAATAGTTTTCCTATTAAGTCCGCTCCTAACAAAATATGAATTTCATCAACGTTTTTATCAAAAATGCAATGCTTGTTATTCACAGTAGAATCACTTATAAAAATATCAAGTTGCTCTAATTTCTTTAAAATACGATGGTCAGTAATTCTAGATATTCCTAAACATATATTCTTCTGATCGTTAACTTCCAAAGTAAAATCAAAATTTCTATCCAGACTACATAATTTAATAGAATATCTATCATGCACTTCAGTCATTTGTTGACCGCCAAAAAGTCCATGTGTTACCTTGTGTTTTCCTAGGCTCTTCAAACCCAAAGTTTTAGCAATGTATTGCGAAACATAACTCTTCTAACTTCCTTTATCTAAAATTGCCCTTACTAGCCTTTCACAATTACCATTTTTGATGTAAACAACCAAAGTTTGTAAAAAAACTTCTCCTTCACTCTGATTACCTAGATCTGTCGACCCAGTCTGAACCAGATTTTTTCTTTCTATGTGTTGCTGTCTAAAACATAAAAATTTGTGATGTAATCCTGAACAAAATTCACATTTCGTTTTATTTATGGGACAATTCCTACTAAGATGCCGATCTATTTTAAGGCAATTGAAACAGCAACCGTTTCGCAATAAAATATTCTTTCTTTCCTGTAGAGAAAGATCTGTCATCGCACGTCCACAGCTATTCGTAGTATGAGTCATCGATTCACAAAAGACACAGCTATTCTTCGTTTTGTTTCTATTTTCATTGAGAGGAGTCACTAACAGTTCATTAGCAGTAGCAGTAGAGATACCTTTTTGATTTATTCTTTTATTTTCGCGATCCTGGTATTTAAACTCCATACGTCGATTACGCAATTCAATACACGATTTATTTGTTTTGTTAATAGACTGCGTTTTTTCTCTGGCAGCTAAGGCATGAGTAATGAAGGATAACAGTTCCTCAATTTTAGAACCTGAATTTTGTTTTTCTGATTTATTGTATTCTAAAAGTAAATCAGCCGGAATAAGTTTCATGATTATTGGACACAAGATACTTCCATATTGTGAGGTTGAAATACCTAAAGACTCCAAACTTCTCAATTGAACATTACAGTTATCAACAAATTGTCGGAAGGACCGAATGTCGTTAGAATCTTTTAATGGTGGTAAAGCTAATATTTTATTCATATGGGCTTGAACCAATACTTCAGTACTTGCAAATCGTTCTTTCAATAATTGAACTGCTTCATCGTACGCAGCTGCTGAAATAGGAAATCCTTCTACGGTATTTAATGCAGAATCCTCCAAGATGAGCCTTTAAATAATTAAATTTGTCGACTTTATTTAATGACTCATTGTTATGTACAGCCGTTTCAAAACTGTTCCAAAATGTCAGCCACTTAGAGGCATCATCGCCAAAAAATCTGGCTATATGATATTTGGGGATTTTAATTTTGATACTTTCAACATTCTGGGGAAGAAAGTTTTCTGTTGGAATAGTCGAAGCCGTGTTTTCTACTAATGACGAATTATCCAAGTTCAACTTAGCAACATGATTAATTTTCTTTTTAGTGCGGAACAGGCAAAGTAAAACTTTATCTCTATATTCTTGCACCGTTTCAAATTCTTCCTCAAAATTATCTGTATTAAAAAGAGGCTCAACTATAGACAATTGTTCGAATTTACAATTAAGAATTTCCGAAAATTCCTCTAACTTTTCAGAATTTAATTGTTCATTAGCCAATTCAGTTTCTAAATCGTTTACAGCTTTCGTTACCGCGGTGCGTAAAGACTTCCGTTTTCGTTTTAACAAATCAAATTGCTGTTGTTCCGACATTTTAAATACTCAAAAAATACTCTTTACTAATCTAAGCATTCAATTTCAATAATAAATTATTCCCCACAATACTTCAATTTTTACACATTTCAATTTCAAAAACAAATATTCAAAATTTCAAATAGAAAGCACATTTAAAATTCAGTTTCTATAAATATACAAAAGTATAAATTCACAAGATTTCAAAACTCCTAAATTCAAATTTCATAAAAATTCAAATATTCTAAATTCAAGTTTCATAAAAATTCAAATATTCTAAAATTCAAGTTTCATAAAAATTCAAATATTCTAAAATTCTAAATTCAAGTTTCATAAAAATTCAAATATTCTAAAATTCTAAATTTAAGTTTCATAAAAATTCAAATATTCTAAAATTCTAAATTCAAGTTTCATAAAAATTCAAATATTCTAAAATTCTAAATTGAAGTTTCATAAAAATTCAGTTTCGTTTCTAAAAATATTCCTGATGCTAGTGTCAGAAATCCAACCATTCATAAATATTTCAAAAGTTCTATTTATTGCTTCAAGTTGCAAGTAATTCTAAAAGGAAATCTAATTTTCTAAGCACCAAATTCAGTTGGTTAGAAAAAGTTCTAATATTTCAAAATTGAAACCGAAATTGTTCTTGAATTCTAAAATGTTCTACTTTTCAAATCTAAATAAAGTTCTAAACATGTTCGAAAATGTTCCAATAAATCGAAGTTTCGATTTTCAAATGCTTATTCATAAAATTCTATCAAAAACTTATCAAGCTCTGATCCCGGCAGGGATGCCATATTGCGGATTTGATGTTCTTTAATTTCTACTGATCAACAAAAAGAATCCACATACCTGTCTGCTGATCAAAGTTCGAACCAAAATGTCCGGGATAGAGCTCGCCTACCCTAAAAATATCCAATAACTTCTCCACATGACAAAAGCAGTGAGGACGTTTTGTTTAACATTTTTAATGCAGTTTTATAAATTACAAGCACTCCTTAGGGAGTTCTAACCGACAACTGTTAAATTACAAAAAACCCAATATAAATAATAATCCCTTCTGGCGCCACCAGACCGGAAATGAACAGATGCATCATATATATATAAAAAAAACAAATAATAATAAAAAAAAGGAATTACAGGAAACTACGAAAACGAATAAAGTTTGTTTGTTTCCCGTTGCAACAGATAGTAAGCCAGCTTGACAATTTTTTTAGTGCCTATTTAAAGAAAAAAAAAAAAAAAAAAAAAACGATAGAAAAAAAACTTGCAGCTAGCAAGTAACTATGAATCTTCCATTATTTTACCCTTTATTTACTAAATTTCTTAAAAGTTCTTAAAGTAAGTATGTGCTAATTTTTTGAATATTTAATTTAGAAGCAAGCAAATGCTCTATAGCACAATTTGCATTATAAGTTATCTCAAAGGTCATTAATTTTATGGAAAATAACATAAAACTTCAAAGCCCCAAACAAAACGGAATATTTTAAACTTCACGGAAATATTTTTTGTAATAATAATATTATATTATTTGCTAATTTTTTAAATTTTAATGGTGATTTGAAAGATACAAAGAGTTAAACAATGATTTTATCTTTGAATTCAGCACATAAAATAATATAAAATACAGGAAAAAATTATTACTTACCAAAATTCAATTTTATATATGGAAACACGTGGACGATTTTCAATCCTGTAGGTATCCATCTTGATCTTATATCATCTTAAATACTTGCCTGTAACAAGCTTCCGAAGAGAAATAATCTTGTTATGTTCATTCAACAATTGAAGAATGAACATCATAGAAGTGGATTTCAAAGTCCCAGTGCATTTTGAAGCGTTTATATCAATATAGAACCATGAGAAAACTCACTCAACTTATAAATTATGTCAGTAAATAAAGGGTTAATATTTAATGATATTTAAATGATGGATTTTCCCTTTATATAGAGCTTCGCACATAAGCTGGAGAATTTAAGACAAAAAATTACTTCATATTCACAAACAGAGAGAAGTCCAAAATAATGTCGATAAAAAGACTGAATTGATTAAAAAAAATCGCAATTGAAAAGTATTCCAGTAAAAAAAATTTTGTGTGCAACAAAACCTTGAATTTATTCTTTCCTTTTTAAACTCTAAAAAAGCTCTCTTTCCAAAAATTTGTCTAAGAAACAGAAATAAGAGATAAATCAGCAATAATTCTACAATCAAATATCTATCTTAAAGATAGGAAGGAATTTTGAAATTTTCCTATTAGTTGATGTGTAACTAGATTTTCAGTGATGAAGCAAGACTTGTTTGTTATCTGGAAAGAGAGAAGGCTGAAAATTGTGGATAATAAAACGAATTTCTCAGTGAGAGAACAAAATTATTTTCTAAGTATGCCTACTTCATATAACATAGTGAGTCTATCTTTCAACAGCAGTTTTGTAAAATACTAGTTCTGTAATTAGAAATAAAGGCTTAAGACTGTGGACTTACCGAAGACAATTATTTAAATCTTTCTCTTTTTTTTTTATAATTTTTTTTTCAATAAAGATGTTTGATCTTAGTAAGGATTTAACCAACACCTCCTAAAGTAAAAATCCTCCAGATGGCTAGAATGAGTCATCCAAAGAAGTCTGTGAATATCAACAGCCTAATGAGGAAAGCGATGTAGGTTCATACTTTCTCTATCGTAAACTTATCGTTTGGCTGTTATAAAATACTGCTTAAATTAAGTACAAAGCATTTTTATTTTTTATAGTATTTCTTAAAATTCAAATCAGATTTTTAAATTTTATTCTAGCAATTATATTATGAAATATTTATAAAATGAATCATTTGAAAGTAATTATAAAACTAATTTAAGAGTATCCTGGAGAATTAATACATATTATTTCTCCCTTTTTTTAAAAAAAAAATGAGCATGCATAAAATAAATTTAACAGGTTTATTCAAAAACATTTTTGCATGAGATATGTAAGCTCTAACAAGCTCAAATTAAAAGATCTTCTGGAGTGCAATATCTATATAACTTCTCTCATAAATCTTAAAAGAAATTGTCATGAATAAGAAATTTAAAAATCGTTTTATTTGAAAACATTTTTACATGAAGTATACAAGGTCTCACAAGAAGAAAAATTCAAATTAAAAATATTCTGGAGCACAATATCTATAAAATTTCTCTGATAAATCTTAAATAGTCATGAATAAAGCAATTCAAACCATTTTATTTAAAAACATTTTTAAATAAAGTATGGAAGCTTTAACAAGATGCAAAACTAATTAAAAGATATTCTGGAATGCTTTTATTACATTTTCTCATAAATTTTACAGAAAATATCATGAATAAGACAATTTAAGTTAATTTATTTAAAAATATTTTTACATGATAAAAGCAAGTTAAGTAAAAAAACAAGTTTAAGTAAATTAACTTCAGTTATGTCAATAAAATTATTTTATGCAAAGTAAAAATAAAACTCATTTTTCTAATTCAGGAACTAGATAATACATTTCTTAAGCTAGTTGCAATATTTTAACCAAATAATTTGATAAGCCTCTAAAGTAGAAGATTTTTGTTTTATGACTCTTTTTAATACCCACCAAAGACCTTTTCCAAAATTTTTAGAAACTTTTTGCCACTTAATTGTTATATATTGGTTTCATGGATGTTTTTCCAATCTTTTTTATGCAAATTATTTAAAAATATAACTATTTTCGAACGTTTTCCAAAAAAAATTCATACCGAACGTAATTTCATACTTTAAGAGCAAATACTAAGACATCTGTATAAGTTTTACATTTTTAAAAATTGACTTTATTGTGACTGCAAGTGGGATAAACAAGCAAATGCATCGAGTGTGGATAATTTGTGATAAACGAATAAGACATAGACATAATTTTTTTATTTTCGCATGCCAGAAAAAAGAATCTGAAAAACAAAATAAAAAGATGAAATACTTGCTATTTTATTTATTTATTTTCCGTCAGAAGTCTCATCCGTGGATATTACAATTTCCTCACTACCACGTGATCTTACTCATCTTCGACAAAATCCGTAGCTATACATTTTTTTTTTTTTTTTTTTCATTCACATGGATTTGGAATCCTTTCTTGTACGGCTTCAAACATTCTACAGAAGACATCGGTAGGTTGTTATTGCCTCTACTAACGAATAGAATTTACTTTCCACCTCCCCCTTCAGTTGAAGCTTTGTGTTAACGGGCCGAAATGAAAATAATTTTTAAATAAAGGTAAAGAAATAAAATATCTAAATACGGGAAACTTTCTGATTTTTTTTTGTAATATTGTTTTTATTGCATATATTTATAAAGCCAGCTCACGGTGACCTAATGAAAAATGATATGGTTTGGTTTAAAAATATCAATCAGAGGAATGTGTTTGCATTTTTCGTTGACTTGACTCTTAATTGGTGTTATTTAAAACCAATGCACCGTGCTGTGGCTAGATTGGTTAATGGAATGTTCCGGGTTTCCTACAAACTAACCCAGATATATTTGTCGTTTCTTTTGCAAGTCTTCCTAGAAGGCAACCAATTGCTATATATTTCTCAGATGCTACCAGTGTTCTAAGATGTTTGGATTAACAGAAGAGATCATACTTTTTCTTTTTATCATGAGTGTACTCATGGATTTGACTGGGTAACTTGATTAAGCTCAGTTACAACTGCCATCAAGTTAAAATTATAGTGAAACTTTTTTAATGAGCTGTTTACCCTGATGTCGGTAGATTCCTATATAATTCAACATTAAAAAAAAAAAAAAAAAAAAAAAAACTTCTTTATAACGTCGCTGCAGTTTGATAGTGCGTCGGTTACTCTGAACTTTCAATACTTCGAACGTTTCTTATTAAGCTTGAAAGGCGATTGCATTTTATTTTTTCGCACAATATAGCCTAACTACAGGTGTTCAGAGATCTCATGCTATTCCCTATATTGTAGAGCAGTCGATTGTAGAGTTGTAATAGCCCGTTGTAGAATGAGATGGGGAAAGGTCGTTACATGGAACATATAGATACCAGAGTAATAAGTAGCTCAATATAACTTTACGTATAAAAAATAATTTGATATTTGTGTGTTGGCTTTCTACAGTATTTAATGTTTTACCTAGAGCTACAAAACTTGAAACTTATATACTTTGGAGGGTAGTAATGTGCACCTTGGAGCGATTTTCTTTTATTTTAATTATAATATTATACAAAATTTTTTGTGATTTTTATATCATCTTAATATTCAAAAAATTACATTTTTAATTATAGCAATTTTTTGCCGTATAATTTTTTTCTATTTTTAATCAATTCTTTTTAAAAATATTTTAAAACAAGAATAAAAAGATATAAGCAAAGATTTCTGAACGAATATTAAACATTACGAAAGATAATATAAAAACATAAGAATTCTGGAAAATTACCTAACTAATGTTAACTTATATATATATATATATATATATATATATATATATATATATATATATATATATATATATCATTTAATCTAATTTAAATCCTAATTGATTTCATTTTACCTTATTTTAGCCCTGTTAACTTTATTCTAAAATATTCTCTTATTTCCAGAATCAATACCTGTTTTTTATTTATTTATTTACTTTTAACACGCGCTTTAGAAAATTGATTAATTTAGCAGGTTATCACGCTCTGAGCGAAGGGTTAAAAATTCCTAATGCTTGCCACATTCGTTGAAAGATATCTAAAATTTCCTCACCAAAATTGGCACGTGTCTATGAAATACATGAAAATCTCATAGTGAAACCACTTAAATCTTTTTGAAAATAAAGCTAAAAATTGAATGTAATGACAAATCAGAGAAATATTTATTGAGTAATCTTGTAAGATAAGCATAGATTATAAAAATCAACCTGAAGTGTACATAAAACTTTAATGCTGAGCAATTCTATCTTCTATATTATGTTTTTTCTGAAGAAGCCATTAAAACCAAATTGCATAGAATATTTAAATGGAAATTTTGGCCTCCATGAATCGAGGTGAACCATTGGTTGCCAAAGACGGCTAGACCAATAATAGAATTAAATTTTATTGTTACATTATTAGCAGTGCTCAAAATGAAAATATTTTCATGCTTGAACACTTTAAACCTAATAAACAGTTTTTTCAATAGCACATTTTTCTTTAATTTTAAATTCGCTCACTCTCGTGTCATCACACACCTCAGCCAACAACTAAGCTCTCTCTTCTTATCACCGTACATTGAATCACTGACCATGAGTCTAGAAACCCTTAGGATTCCATTCATCCCTTCCCCTCATCATTTTAATAATTCAACAGCAGTAGCCCCTTCCCGTCATGATTTTTATTGCCATGCCTCGAAGTACCAATCTCTTCTTTTTGGTGTTGGTGTACTTGATCGGAAAACATCGGAAATGCGCCTTTTTCATTTCCACAACCCTCTCCCGTTGATCGGAACGGGACTAAATAACCTTGAATGATCTTATACGTTGATCAGAATTAATTAAAAATTAATAAATAATATTATCTAATTGCCATGTTTTCAGATGAAAATGTGTGCTAGTCTACGAAATAAAAGCTGAAGTAAAAAAAAAAAATGTATTTCTTTGAATGTAAAAAAGAAAAGAAAAAGTTTACATCAAATAAATTAACAATATTGAAAAAGCAGTTATATTTTAAGATGGTATAGGCAATTATTTTGAAGTTATTGGCGAAAAATTGAGCAAAAACTCCAAAGTTTACTTAATTGCTATTATTTGGCTTAACTGCATAGTTTTACAGCATTTAATTAAATATCTTTAAAATTAATTAATTTTGAAAATTAATAAATTGCACAGCTGATCTAGAAATTAACCCCAGAATAACATGGACAAATTTTGTATCATTACTATTCACCGTTTAAGGAGAGTTCTGACATAAAAAAATCAGGCATAGTATTTTCTGCTTTATGTTATAGATAGATATAATAATTTCTTCTTTATATTATAAATGCTTTTTGATAATAAAACAGAAGTATAAGAAATGCGTATAGATTTTTACGAATTTGTAATATTGCTTCCTTGCGTAATTTATTTCCTGGTAAGAAAGATAGTTTTACAGATATAGTAATGAGTGCTGAATGGATGCCCAGTCAATAACTTTCAAACTTGGTGACAAAAAGGAAGAATCCCGAATAATCGAGAATCTTGGGGGTATCTCCACTAAATTCCGACGCTTTTTGTGAATTTCTTTGCTCTGGCATGGAATCTGTAAAGCTGAGAGAAAAAGCTGAAGTGAGTCAACATTCTGTAGTTGACGAATCGAGAGACGTGAGTAGGTGAGCGAAGTCTCGGTTTGGAGTACTGATCTGCGAGTTCTCTCTGGGAACTTTGTGCTATTACTATTGTTTACTTCCGATTCACTGCATGTATGCTGTTTTTTTACACAAGTACTGTTTTTATGTACGTTTTGATTTTGTTTTACTCTACTGTGTATTCTTGTTTTCCTTTGAATAAAACATCTTTATCCGTTATTGGATTTGTTGAATTTTTTCACTGTACAACCTACAGGCAGATTTTTGAATTTTTCCTAACAATAAGGTGACTCAGAAAGGTTATTGTAATAAAATTACTGTATTTATCTTTAAGTTTATTCAGTTATTTACAAGTTAATTTTTTTTTATTTTAAAATATTTTAAAATTTATTCATATTGTTTAAAATTAAAAGCAGTTCAATATTGTAGAAATATTTTGAAATATTAAATCTGTTTTAAAAGTAGAGTTATGCCATTATATTACAGGATTTTTGTAATGAATTCATGTTATACAGAACTAAGATTCGACAGTGCGTATATTTCTTAGTATGTCATTTTGGAACGATTAGTGAAATCTTACTAATGGGGTTTTATTGCATTTGAAACTGTACACAACTTAATGCAACACTTTATTATATATAAGGTCTTCGATATCAGATAACAGAGTTTTAATGTTTTGCTTATGTATTTTAGAGTGGGGATGGGTAGGCCACGGTGAGTCCACCGATGCCTATCCAGTGGCCTCCGAACCTGTTGATGTAAGCAAACCTATTTCTATTATTCTGCCGACAGCCCGTGCTGCACAAGTGAAAATTAAAGCAAGATTGGCCTTTGGCGATCATTTCGATATGTTTGCTGTTAATGGGGCAGGTAAGACATTTTTTTATTTTTACGTTATAAGTCTGATCAATAGATTCTGTTGCAATTTATTTATTTTTTAATCCTTTTATTGTTATATTACTTGTGCGATTTAAACAGCCTCGATATGCTTGATTTGAAGTTTGTCATCTTTGACAAACGACTGGTTCGCAGAGTATTGTGTGAGAAAATTTCACTAAAAATTTTGTTAGCAACTTGGTTTAAGGGTTTCCTTCAGTTAAATGCTTTAATTTTCAAATTTTCGCAGATGTTTGTTCATACTATTTTGAAATACCATTTGTTCTGTTAATTTTACTATATACCTGAGCAGTTCTGTCTCTGTCATCTCATCAAAATTTTAAATATCACTTTTAAACAAAAAAAATGGTTAAATTTCAACTTATCAAATAACTTGCTTACTAAATCGTAACATATTCAAAGAATGTATAAGATAAATTAATGAAATCACGCAAAAAAGACTATCCACTAAATAAGAATACATAGCTTCAAACTTAAAAAGCCGTAATATATTTTTATACGCCTATTATATTACAAAAAGAACAGCAACATGTAGAAAAGTTTCAGCATTGCTTACTTTTGAACATAATTACACAATTTTTTTAATGAATTAATAAGTGAAAACGGATCTTCATGCTAAACCTATCGGTAAAAGTGAATTATAGTGTGCACCATGCTGCGCCAACAATGCCAAGTCGCCAATAAAGATGGACAAAATAAACAAATACTTCCGCGGAACAGTTACGGTTATCATTTCCCGCCATATAATTAGAACTTTTTACTGATAAGTATTTTTTTTTCCATACTGCTCAGTGCCTTCGGTATCTGTAGAAGGCACGGGGCAGAATTTTTTAACTTAAAAAAAAACAGCCTACGGCTTCGCTAGCAGCGGGAGCGGGAACCTAGTAGCTTCACTAGCACATTGAACATAAGGACTGTGTGGATAACAGAAACAGTACATAACCAAAAGAAAAGAAAGAACGGAGAAAGAAGCAATCGGAACATTCTCCATACAAAATTTCAAACAAACATCCTTTTCCCATCTTTATCAACTCGTAAAAAAATATATTCCACTCACCCTTTATCCATTCTGCCGGTTCCATATCAAACCATTCTCAATACAAAATTTCAAACAAGCATCCTTTCCTAACTTCATCAACTCGTAAAATATATATATATATATATATATATATATATATATATATATATATATATATATATATATATATATATATATATATAATATATTAAACTCACCCTTCATCCATTCTACAAGTTCGAAATACTCCCGACATAACAAATTATGAAGAATTAGAACACCAAAAGAATAAAGTGAGAATGCAGGCGATTTTTTAAAGCGCATACTGACAATTAAAAATTCTGTTCGTGTTCACATTAAAAAAAAGAAAGATGAAAATAACTTTTAATTATAAGCTTAACTTTCTTTATTTAATAAACTTTTAATTATAATAAAGGACAAAATTAAAATCTTTAATCGATATTTTTTTAATATTTTTAAGTTAACATTTTTCATAATATAGTTGTAGTTTATGTACAATTCAACCATTGCAAAAAGTAGTAAACGAAACAGCATAAGGGTTGCTAGAAGAGCGTTCCGATGGGTTGCAATATTGGTGACAAACTCAGGCGCACACTATTCTTCACTTTATCCAACCTATCTACTATTCTTGAGTTTTTAAGCATGATTCGACAATAACATTATTATTACTCCAACACGGCAAAATTGATCAATTTTTAATTGCTTGCAGCCATATGAAGAATATTTATCTGATACCTTAAACTTATATAAAAACTTATATACCTTACTTATAGAAACTTATTTAAACTTATATACCTTACTTATAGAAACTTATTTAAACTTATATACCTTACTTATAGAAACATTTAAACTTATATACCTTACTTATAGAAACTTATTTAAACTTATATACCTTACTTATAGGAACTTATTTAAACTTATATACCTGAAACTTAAAGAAAAAATATTTACTTTAAGTTTTACCAAATCCATATACGAGATGGATTTTTATTGTAAAACTATCTGCGATTCTACACCAACGAAAATAATCTGTTAATTGTACTTTTTTGTTCTTACGGCCGCCCAGTTTACTTGGCGATTTTAGACTATACCAAAGTCACCAAGATCTATTATACATAAGATCCCAAGTTGATAATATTCCAGGGTTTATTTGGCGATTTGCAGATTACGCCAAGATAATGAGTTTACTTGACGATTTTCAGATTACACATAAGATCGCCAATCTCCATTAGATGTAAGATGCCAAGATTTGGCAAAGAAGCTTGCATTCCAACTTTTACTTGATGATTTTTTATATTACGCCAAGAACGACATTATAAATAAAATACCGAGATGGTTGGCGTCGGTTTGCATTTTTTGAGGGGAGGAGCGATTTATCGCTGGGGCTGTAAAAATAATTACTTTATTTTTAATTGCCTAAAACTACACGGGGAAATTAATTTTATAATCATTTGTTTTTTAGATTTAAGCTATGTTTTGTTTATTTTGCAGAATTTAGTTTTATTCAGGTAATAGAAAGCAGAGCAGATGGATACCTGCATGTACTTGATGTCAAGAAATGGAAAATCTGTGCTGACGATGCAATAATCAAAGCTGCCGATGGCAAGATGGCGACACTGAGTGATAAAGAGATTGATTACGGGGATCCTACTCGTTTTACTCATGAGAGAGGCTTTAAGGCAACAATTGAGGATCTCGACCTATTTGAAGACCTTTCTTCCTTCGAAGCAAAAGAGGCATAACTCGTAATTACATAAAATGAGAGTTGTTATTAAAAAAAAAGTTTCTTTTACAAAAGTTGTTTATTTTTGGAAAACTGATACTTTTTTAACCTTTTTCTCATTTTATAGTTTTACATCAGCATATCTTTAATGCATGTATATATAATTATTCATCAAAAATATTTTCATTCTAAATATGTCTTCCATTAAAGGTAATTCCAAAGAATGTGGTTTTTGGAGTGAATTTTTGGTATTAAGTTGGCGAAAAAAAGATGAAATGTTAAGACAAATTTTAACTTTATGATCAACACTTGAAAAGATAGTTTATATTAGGTTGGATAATCAAAATTGTAGTGAATGTGCTGAATTTGGTAAACATCTTTATAAATAAAATACCCGTCTATTAAAATTTCTGTCGATATAATAGCAGGAAATTTGTGTCAGATAGATATAGTGTCTTTATTTTTATATTCAATATTTCTTTTATGTTTTTTATAGTATTAGAACGTACACATTGCCTTTTCATTTGCCGTTGTATTATCTTAATAGCTTATCTAAAACTGTTTCTCCCAGATCAGCAACTTATCGTTATTTCTTGTGATAAATGTTGCATAGATGTACAAAAGCTATTAAAGTTCTGTTTAACCTGGGTTTGCCTATCCTATATATGATTACATGGGTTATATATTACCAATGTAACCATGCATTATTAGTTATCTTTTGCTATCGCGAGACCATTGAAAATTTCGCACATTCAAAGATGTTTTTTTTTTTTTTTTTTTTTTTTTTTTTGGCATGTTTTCGTTCAGGATATCCAGAATTTGGTATTATTTTAAGATATTTAATGAAGGTTTGAAAAAATATGTGAACCTTAATGCTAAGATTTACTCCATCGTGTCTGTCTTTTGTAAAATGTGAAAACAATCAATTTTAAATAAAATTAATGGGTGTCACGTGTCATCAAATATTTAACTCTTTATATATCATTGAGTACATATATATATGCGATGACTTTAGAATATTCTGCTGCCATGATAATTATAATTATGAAATCATATAGTGGCAACTAATGACAAAATCTTTTGATCCAGGAATTGAAGAGTCGCGAAATTTGATCAATTCTACCAAAAACATTCTAGTGTGTGTTGAAGCTTGAAGATCGATCTAAGCATTGTGCATCCTTAAGCAATGCATATTTTGATGCCTCTCTTTTAATAATATGATTAGTTAGTTTAACTATTCAACGCATTTTTGATTATTCTAGTTATTAAATGAATTTAATGAAGCATGTATGGCTAATTATACTTAATGAAGAGTAAATCTTATTTTAATATTTTCATTTATAAAATTTCTATTTTTTTACTGGCTTATTTATTTGGCTAGTAGAAAAAAAAATTAATCAATACATTAAAAGCTTTTATCCTCCCAATGAGCATAACTTCCCTAGGTCATTCATTCCCTAGGCCTACTTTGTCATTTCATTGTTCTGCCTAGTCCTATGCCATTGCTGGCTCAAATATAGCCCATCTAACTTCTAACCCAAAATAGAAATCTTGTTACAATATAATATGTTGAAAGCCAAAAAATGTAAATTATAAAATTAATTTCCAAAAGATATAAAGAATTAAATTTCCTCCCTTTGGGAATGAATTAATCACTTTGACTCTTCAAACATTTTTGTGATAAATATTTCAAGGTGTAAAAAGCTTTGCTGCTTTAAAAAAAAAAAAAAAATGAAATCTGCTAACGCAAATTTTAAGTTATCATGCGAGAAGATTATTTTTTTTAAGTCACCTGATATCAATCCGACAGTAAAACATGTTCTCACATGACTTATATTTTCCAATCACCAACATTTAGAAAAGCGATGGTTTTTGACCATCTCAAAATTAATCGAGTTCCAAAATTTTTTTTTTATCGAGGCCAGAATTTTTTTATCATCTGAGAACGTTATATTGTTTTGGCTTGAATTTTTTGAAGCGATTTGAAGACAACAAATTGTGGAAGCTTCCAAATGCGTAGGCAACAAATTGGCGATTTATCCTTTTTTTTTTTTTTTTTTTTTTTTTTTTGGAGTCGACTTTCACTTAGCTATAACGAAATCGTTACAACAGTATAGCTTTTGAAATATCTATCATTTGCTAATGTAGTTTTATTTTGGAGTCGGCTTTCACAGTATAGTTTTTCCATTACCTATCGTCTGCTAATGTAGTTTTATTTTGGAGTCGGCTTTCACAGTATAGTTTTTCCATTACCTATCGTCTGCTAATGTAGTTTTATTTTGGAGTCGGTTTCATTGTATAGCTTTTGAATTATCTATCGTCTGCTGTTGTAGTATTTTCCTTGGAAAACACAGTGTAATTGCGTTACTCACGCAACGTTTTTTAAAAATAAACCAAACAAGTTAAAATGTTGTTTGTTTAATCGATAAAGATTGTTGGTTCGGGGATAATTTCAACTAATTAAAATAAGATTACGATAACTTAATTGGTGTCAATAAAAACAAAAAAAAAGTCGGAAATGGTCTAAAAATTAGTTTTGTATAATAATATCTTTGAAAATTATCCCAGAGAACTTCAAAATATCGTTTAATTTTTAGTTAGTTAAATTCTAATTAAAATTTCAAAAACATCATTCAAGATTCCCATTCCCAATTTTTATTAATTTGTGCCAAATTTGGTAACCCGACTTCGAATTGCTTAGACTGCAAACAATCGCACAAACTTATATTATCCTGTTATTAGTAGAGATAACAACAGAAAATAATTGAAGTTCAAACAGCAACAATTGCACTAATGCCTAAATGCCGTAATAAGAAATTTTAAAATAAAATAACTAGCATTTATTTATCAAATAAAATTAACATTTTTAGTTTTAAATTGAAAACATTCTTAAAATAAATATTAACAAAATAAAAATATAATATACGATGTTGTCAAACTAATTGAAAATAAAAAAAAGGGTTTTATTTGCATTTAAAAAGTTAAAGGACAATTAAGTTATGCAAATTATTCATTATCTATTTCTTAAATTGTGATATTCAAATATTTACTTATAATTTTACTCCTAATTCCACATAACGCGAAATAAGAATTAAACCCAAACTTCCTAAATACAAAAGAAGTTTATAAAAATGTTAATAAATCCACGACAATTATTCTCTATTTTTGTGCTCCAAATTCGATTATAAATCACACAGATATACACATGTATAAATGTTTTTCTATCCATGATGTTAATTTATTGTTATATTTATAAAAGTTGTTCGTTTGTGTTGTTTACCTGCTATTTTTTTCCCCGTTAATTAAAAATCCTCGACTTAAAATGATAGATAAAGGCATACAAATAACCGCCACACTTCCTGTAAGCATTTCCTCGTGTTCTGAGAAAAGGATATTAATAGCAGAACTCAAATTCTATTTTTCTTGCCCAGCCTCTAAACGATCCTTACTAATAGAAATTAATGATATTTACTGTCTTGAATTTATACGCTCGCCACAACAGGGTTTCCCAATCAAACCAATGTTGCAGGTTCGAACAAAAACCCTATATTTAGAAATCCTGTTTATTGTTTATCTCACATATTTCTGAAGATAAGACAGGTTCCTTCATCAGGGGTGTTTGTGCTCCGGGGAAACCCCGGAATTCCGGGGATTTTGAACTTCGATACCCGGAAATTCCGGGGATCGTCGTTCAAAAGGAAGTAGGAATAATAATGAATTATTTATTTTGATCTGGGTAATTTTGTTTGCTTTGAAAGCAGAAAACGCAAGGTCAGTGTGTGTGGTGAAAACTTTTCCTTTCTTTCTCCAAAGGCAGTGATAATGCGTGAAAAGGGGGAAAAACTTCTTTTTTGTTCTTTCCTTATTGCGAGTTATGACTCATTCCCCCGGTTCTCGGACATTCTCTTCTGGATTCTTTTCGGCAAGTAGGCGCGGCAGAAAAAAAAGGGAGACTTCGTTCGACCAGATGTGCGATCACGTGACCTGGGTTCAAAGGTCTTAATTTTGCAAAAAAAGTAATTCATTGAACTTTTATAATTAGGTCATTCAATACTTCATAATTGTAATTTTTCATTTCTCCCCCCCCCCTTCTCGAAACTCCAAAATGTCGGTAGTAAGTCCGTAAAAGTTTCAGGGGATTTTTTGGGGTCCCACAAACACCCCTGATTTATGTACGCAAGAGAATTTCACTTTGAAATTTCAGCATATGAAACAGAAATTACCCCTTAAAAATTCATATCTGATTAGTTTTACAGCATTAGATCCAGAGCTAAGAGGTAAAACCAGTACAATATTAGCTTTTGAAAAATTATCATCTTTTATGTCCCATATTTTTAGTGATAATGAAAAGTCAAAAGTAGAAACTGAAATAAGGTTATACCAGAGTGATGTTGATATCACCAAAGAAATGCTCTACACATCTGATGAAAGTGGAAATCAAGTCAAGTGTACAATTGATAAATATTGGTCTAAAGTTTTTAATTTAAAAGATGATTTCACAAATGATTATAAGTATCCTACATTAGCTAAATTGGTCAAAGCCTGCCTTAGCTGCTTCCATGGCCCATTAGTGGAAAGTGCATTCAACTTAATGGATACACTTGTCACTGACTATAGAACCTCTCTTAAGATTGATTCCCTAGATGCAGTACAGACTATTAAATATGATTTAATGGCTTCTAAAGAAACCTCATGTGAAAAATATGGCTCAAAAAATCCAATGACTGATCCAATTCACAAAGATCTCTTACTGAATATGAACAGAAGTTGGAAAACATATGAAGAGGACTTAAAAACATGTATTTCAGATGAGTCGCCTATAAAAGTCTCTGAAAAACCTTCTACATTAGAAGAAAAGCAAACTGCTTCTACCTCTGCATGTGCAGTTCTCGAGGAAATTTCTTCAACTGTAAATGAGGAAAATAAAAGTCAACCTTCCTGCAATTATGGAGTTCACCACAAAAGAAAGACAAGCCCACAAACATCAGAAAATAAAAAAATAGCAGCAGAAATTAGATAATTTTTTTAAAAGAATTAATTCAGGTAATTTAAAATATTTGCATAAAATGTAGTAGTTTATATGTTTGAAAATTTATGGTTATTAATTTTGCAAAAAAAGTAATTCATTGAACTTTTATAATTAGGTCATTCAATACTTCATAATTGTAATTTTTCATTTCTCCCCCCCCCCCTTCTCGAAACTCCAAAATGCCGGTAGTAAGTCCGTAAAAGTTTCAGGGGATTTTTTGGGGTCCCACAAACACCCCTGCTTCATAAGTTCGCAATTCTTTATATCCCCTCTTAGAATCGACCTTTGTTGAAATGTGCAATTGTCATCCTCCGCCTCAAGTTGTTTTTGACCTGGATATCAAGCTTTTAGATGGTAGATTATAACACCGTCCTGAAAACAAAACAAAAAAAAATGAAAGAGCGCGGTATATATCTGAGTGATGTTCCATAAAATGAAAGCCCATTGGCTAAGCAGAATGAAACTGACCTAGAGGGCGATGACCTAAGAAGGAGCAATTCCGCTTACGTGTCGCTAGTTTCTTTTTGCTTTCTACAATTAAAATATGAAACCAAATAAAAACAGATTATGACAAGACAATGGTTCTGCTCTTTATTATCCGCTAAATAAAGACATATCACAGAGTGTTCGGAGACAAGCAATAAAAATAGAATTAAATCAATAAACATTAATTCCATTGTATGGTTGATTGTGGCGCCATCTGGTAAAGGATTAAGATGATGATTGATCTAAAATATTGTAAAACTTACAAAACTCACTCGAATCTAAAATGAAGGAGGCTAATTCAATTCAATTCTGAAATATACCTTATATACATGCTACTGGTGCATATGCGGTTCTCGACTGGTTACATATAAGGAAGGCGTGAGGGAGTTTCGAACAGTGCGCTTTTAATCTCATATTACTGACTAATTTTGAAAAAGGATTTTGTCTTCATCTTTTTTTTTATCCGAATATGAATACTTATAATATTATCATGTGATTTTTTTTTTTTGACATTTCATGTCTGCTAATCCAAAGTAAGTTGCTTCAAACATATTTGAAAGATATCTTTTAAAAATAATTGCTTTAAATCAAACTGAAAATGGTTTCTTTCTTAGACATGCATCTGTTGGACAGTATTCATTAAAAACTAATTTATGATGATATAATGAACGAATTAGTTATAAAACATAAGAAAATACAAAAAAAAACTCACAAATGCTGGTAACTCGCGTGTAAAATTGTATGTACTGTTTTGTTTCAGGATCCAGAAATTAGCATTTTCGAACGATCAAATTCCACAAAGAGATGATCCGCATAAAGATATGCACGTGTCTGAAATTCTTTGCGTTTGATTTCCTTCTCATTAGACACATTTTCTTTCTTCTCACCCCTATTTTGGCTGAACAAAGCCCTTTCAGGAGCAAGGGTGGTTGCTTTAAATATCTGAGAATTATCAGTAATTTATGTTTTTATTAATATTATTATTAATCTTTTAACTGTGAATAAAACTACTAATGATTAGAATTCTACATGCAAAAACAGAAAGGAAAAAAAGTCGATTTGAAAATGTATATATTATTGGATATCTGAGCATCTATTGGCGACAATCGTATACAATAATAAATTGGAAAAAAAAAAAAAAAAAAAAAAAACGATGACGTTTAGTAATGTCTTCACATATAAGACCCCCAAAATACGCGGATACTGTGTCTATCTACAAATACGCTAATTCTAAATACTTATATGTAGAAGAATTAAATTTGGAATACATAAGAAATTTGTTGATTTCTGTTACATTTTGAACGACATCCATTTACAGGAGGTTTGTTTGAATGCAAGTGAAAAAGTGTAAAGAGCTAGATAGATGAAATCTGACACACAATTTAAGCATCTAAAGTGTACATCCGTATCAGATTTTCTTCCAAACCTTAAGAAATACAAAAAAAAAAAAATCCCATTAAAAATTTATTTCAAATAAATACCTCTCACCATAGTGTACATTTCGAAAAAATTGTTTATTTCTAAAAGTTTTATGAATCTAATTTGGAAACCTTGAGAATGCTATTTTTATACAACAGAGAAACCAAAATAATTTAGTGTCAAAGACTTTCTTTAAAGTTATTAAAAAACATGCTTTTTAATTATGCAGTTTCTAATATTAATGCATAGAGCTGAGATACTGATATATATATATATATACTAGCTGACCCGGCAAACGTTGTTTTGCCATATAAATAATTTCCTAGTAATTTCTAGTGTAGACAAAAAATAGCTTACTTATTGTAAGTATGTATGTATGTTAGAATGTGTATATTGTATGTATGTAAGAATGTGGTATATGCGTGAAATAAGCATGGAGCGCTGTGAACGATGAGGGAATATAAAAATAACAAAAGGCAAACATTATTTTTAAGTTATTATAATTTATTCCTTAAAATTATATATCATTAATTAAACAATTACAACAGTAACACTATTAAACAATATCAATCTCTTAATGCTACAGCGTGAACAATATTTTTTGTTAGTCCATCTTTAGCTAACACAAACAAACTGGATGGTTTACCCACTCGAGAGCATGCCACGTATAATTGTCCGTGTGAAAAACATGGTATTCTCAAATCTAATCCACAAACAGACATCGTTTGACCTTGGGATTTGTTGATAGTCATTGCAAATGCCAATCTAATCGGAAACTGAATACGTTTGAATTGAATTGGCACATCTGTAGGTATAATAGGAATCCGTGGTATGAGTATATTTTCACCTCTGAACTTGCCATTTAAAATCCTGGCTTCGATCACGTTTTTCATTAATTTTTGAATGACTAATCGCGTACCGTTGCACAGCCGGGGCGGGTTCAAATTACGAAGCAAGATAATTGGAGATCCAACCTTTAATTGTAAATTATGCGGTGGCATGCCTGGCAAATCCAGTGAGTTCAAAAACTCTGTGGGAAAATTTACTGCTTCGCTGTCGTCGCAAACTGTATCAATAGATTTATATGATACCAAGTTCCCTGGCAACAACATTTGTATCTTCAGATTTAAATTGTCAACGTCTACATTTTTTGCCGCTAAAATCGCTCTTTCTGCAAGCCACTCATGATTTATGTACTGTGTGTGTACATCGGGAAATATTTGTTCAATGAGAGTATCTTGCGAATCAGCGATTGTGCAGAAATCGGTCGGTAATTTTACGTATCCAGTTTCATCTATAGCAACTTTTCCATCACCGATATCTAAGAGTTGTTTTGAAAATGTTTCAGCGGATGGATCTTAAAGCATTTGAACGCGCATATTTATTTTTAGCTGTAATTTTTCAACATTACGCCACAATGGAGATGATTTTAAGCAAGCGTTGATCTCATCAGCGTATGTTGAACGTGGAATGACTGGAAGTGTTTGTCTGAAATCACCTGAAAGGACCAACAGAGTTCCGCCAAATAGTTTGTCACTGTTTTTAATATCTTTCAATGTCCTGTTCAACGCCTCAAGTGAATGTTTGTGTGCCATAGTACAATCATCCCAAATAATAATTTTACACCGTTTCAGCACAGTGGCCATGGACGATTGTTTCTTAATGTTGCATACTGCGTCAGGGTTATTCTGAATATTTAGTGGCAGCTTAAATACTGAATGAGCTGTTCTACCTCCATCCAATAAAGTTGCTGCAATGCCCGATGATGCAACGGCCAATGCGATGCCATTATTTGATCGTATTTCAGCAAGAATTAGCGAAATAACGAATGTTTTGCCAGTTCCACCCGGTGCATCCAAAAAGAAGAACCCACCTTGTCCAGCTGAAACTGCGAGCATAATGCGATCATAAATGGTTCTTTGTTCCTCATTCATTAGTGGGACATTGCGGGCAACAATCGCTGCCATTTCTACAGATGCAGTTCGATTTGGCGAATTCATACCGAAATTACTAAGTGGTAAGTTGGCAATGACAATGCAAAGATCCTCAATAGCAATCAATGCTTCATTGTACATTTCGTCGCTGAATGTTATGGTTAGATCGTGGCACCGTATACGATGTTGATGCAATATATCATCAGTCATTGAATCTTTGTGATTTTCCCATAATATCTGTGCTCGGGCTGGGAAACATGTAGTCAACACTATAGCGAATAGTAGACGAATTTGTATTGCTGTACAGTTCAATGCAGCTTCAGCAAGCATGCATTCCCACTGGTTGTCGTCTTCCAGCAAGCCGAGTGCAAGGCATGCATCTTTATACGTTGGATATCGTTGCCCATTCACTTTACGTATATCTTGAAATGATAATGGGCCAGTAACATTAACCAACAACAGTCGAAGATAAAAGCACTCCGTGTGTCTTGGATTGACTGTAAATAATCGCCCCAAGGCGTTTGATTTAAATAAATTGAGACATGCAGCAACTGGTGAGCCTTGCTTGCGGGGCATCCATGTTTTTGTTTGAGTCCATGTGAAATAGCGTGGTACTTGTGAATAGAGTAATGTTCGTGCAAAGGCACCAAAATCATCCGCACGATTACACAATTCAAAAAATGCAGTGAGTGTAGTTTTAGGTGGATTTATTGCACGATCAATCGCTGTCTCGTTCGTGAAAAATACACGATGACCGTTTTCAAGATGGATGGCTAACTGAACAACTGCTGGATCCCGTTCATGAATTGGAAAACCAAAGATACGCCAAGCAGCTTCATTGGAGCTGATGTACCGACCAATTTGGTAGAGCGTTATTTCATCGTTTTTATTCACTGGAGGAGCATTCACATTAGTATTTTCCACTCTAAACACAGCCATATCACTGCCTTTATGGACATACTTGCAAATGTATTTGATGCTCTTCACAGAACTGCAGAACTCAACATTAATATGAGCATTATATGTCTTGCTCAGCAGAGGCGAATATGGCACCACCCAACGATTGTCAATATCAATGTCTGTGTTGATGATATTTTTAATAAATGACTGTCCGCCATTTTCAGGATTTCTTCGACGATATATTGGGTATCCGTCGACATTTGTGACCGTATCATTGGTAAAATCTTTAGGCAAATTTTTAGTACATTTTCCATCAGCCATGCAAGGCGATGAACTATTAAGAGTACCACATGGACCATGAATCATGTTTGTTGTAACAATATCAAACAGCAGTTGGTCAGTGGATGGATCTGGAATTTCCGCAGAAATGATACTATCGATTTCTTCAGGACGGATTTTGTCGATGAACCAAACCAAAATGTGTGCATGAGGTAATCCTCGCTTTTGCCACTCAACCGAATACATCCAGCAACGTGTGGGACCAAATACATGTGATTTAGCAATGAAACTTATTAAAGACTTCAACTTTTGTCTGAACACACGTGCTGTAATGTCATGGCGATGTATTGCATTTTGGCCAGGCAGTAGCAAAGATGTAATCTCTGGCCATTTTGGATTACATGTGAACGTGATAAATAAACATGGTCGTCCATATTCGCGCACGAAAGTCAGAGCATCCTGTATATATTCTTGCATATGACGTGGACTGCCTACGTACGATGATGGTAAAATGACATGGTTACCAATTTCGGCGACGTCGGCGTTGTTGTTGATAGCGTCTCGCAAATGAATGTACTCTTCCGCGCGCAGCTTTTGTTGATTATATCGTAAGTATCGTAGTCGTTCGCTCTCAATCTTCGCGTACATGTCGACCATGAATTGTTGACAAAGCTCACGACATCGTAAAATGACGTTGTCCAGGCCACGTCTAATCATTAATCGGTACGCATAATAATCCTTTGAGCTAACGTTCCTGTTTGTTTCAGCTCCTGTAATATTTGTTCATAAAAATTAATTTAAATTTATTACGTTCAATAATTTAATTGTTTTGTTAAATGATTAATGATCAAATTAATAATGAATGAAGTACCTGATACGGGATCTCGTTGTTTTATGTTTATGCAATATCCGTCTTGTCCCTTCCAGAATATTAGCGGATATTGGAGAGCGTCATCTGAACGATGTGTGTCAGCAATGAACTGAAGATTATTATTTCTTCTACGAATCAGAATTTCTCGTGCAGCTGTACAATCGCCAACCATGATTCCAGCAACATCATCAACAACGGGTGCATTGAATCTACGAATATGCTCTCCAGCTGGTGTTTTATCAGGATTAATGACGATAGCGTGATTATCGCTTTGTAATTGGTGCATATGTGATTTGAATATTTTCAACAACTCGTTGTGCTCGTTCAAAAGAGCATCTAGCTCGCTGACGATGCGTCTGGCATAAAGTGAATCAAGGTTATTATAATCACAACGTGCATTCACGCGATTGGCAAGTGCGCTTCCGGAATCCTCGCCGCCCATAAAGTAGATTTGTAAGAATTTATGTGGTTCGTTTGGCATTGGCAGCAGTGAGCCCATTTTATGATAAACTTGGCCTCTGATTTTGAATGTAGAATTGAATTGTTGACCATTTGCATTAGTATTTCGAACTATTTCTGTTGCTCCGAACGATGTCATTTGAAAGCATGAATTGAATCTTCAAATTGACTTCAGGAACACGTTAGAATCTGGATCCGTGCCGATAAGTAAGCCGTTCAATGGTTTTGCACTTTTCCTGACGCGCAACACATCCCAGCTGGCTCATTTTTGAATTTCAGAGCATGACAATGCGGACATTCCTTGTCCATAGCACCAATTACCACTTTTGAATGAGCATAATATTCAATATCGGGCTCATACTGGAATGCTAGACGCAGGAATGAATCAGATATAAATGCTCGATGTACCTGTTGTCGTTGTTGGTCATTTATTCTTCGTCTATTGACTGTGAAACGGCGTGATTGTCGTTGTTCTAATCTTCTGACTTCATTGCGTTCAGCTCGTGTATCTTCTGGCTCTTCTTGATGCAATTGCGCCATTCTGACACGTGCATCAGTATTTTGTTGCTGGATTTGTTCTTCTGTTCTTTCGGATCTGCTATTTCGCAAGTTTCGAGCTTTACTTGTACTGCGGCTCAAATCAGCCCCTTTGCGTTTTCTTGGCATTGCTCACTGTAAAAATTGAAACTATGAAAATCTTAATTGTTCAATTACATTTTTTTAATAAAATTAAATTAAAATTACATTTTTATAAGATCAACAACATTTTCGATATAAATAAAAAAAAGTATACTTACAACACAAAATCCGTTGTTATTGGAAGCTCGTGTCACGTGTTGAGTACTTTTGAGGTTATAAAATCACTTGATTAACTAATCGTGCAAAATACACTCAAAATTGATAATTTAATTATTATTGATAAAATAGGAATGATTAAAAGTTAATATGAGAGTTACACTGAGATAGCAAAATAATAATTGTCAACGTTACTACTACACTTGATGCATAAACAATAATGATGGCCGACAACTGTGTAGGGAGTGAGAAAGAAAGGAGACCGGCTTCGTTCTCATCCCTACTCCGTGCTGTTTACTGGGTCAGAAGTGACACCTGTAGACATCTGGCGGGGATAACTAATTAAATGACGATTGATCAGTTTTCGACCGGAGAGGAAAAGTGATTAAATTACTAAAATGGCTATTAAAAAATAAGGGTTGATCGTAGAAGGGGGAAAATTGAGGATTGTGTGTATTTTTGTATGTTGTATCATAAAAAAATAGAAATTAAAAATTTTGTCTAAAAAATAAAAAATAAAAATTTAGGGGTGGACTACCCCTAACATTTAGGGGGATGAAAAATAGATGTTGGCCGATTCTCATAGATACCGGATAAGCACAAAAAATTTCATCAAAATCGGTCAAGCCGTTTCGGAGGAGTATGGCAACGAAAACTGTGACACGAGAATTTTATATATTAGATTAGAAGATATAATATTATATAGAGCTGAGATGCTGATATATATATCATACAGATATATATCATATCATATAGAACTGAGATACTGATATATATATCAGACAGATATATATAACGTATCATATAGAGCTGAGATACTGATATATATACTGATTTATATATCAGCTCTATGTATTAATGACAGTTAATTTTCTTCGTAGCTCTTTTTTAAATCCTTTAGTATCTTTCCTCGCCTACATTACTATAAAGATTTTCTTCTGTAAGTGAGAGTTCTTAAAAATAACGAGAAGAAGAAGGAAAGAAATTCGTTTGGAAGTTAAATAAATTCAATGAATTACATTTAATCATTGAAATATCCTCGTATATAAGATTATAAAATATTAACCTTTAAAATGTAGTTGTTATATGTTAATAATCACATTATTCAAATGATAAATAGTTTTAGAACTGTTACAATATCTATACAATCTATTCCTCGAGAAAAAAAAAATTATGAGAACTTTCTGTTTATTTTTCTCTTTCAAAAACTTGAATTCTCTATATTTCATATGCATAAATATTCAGAAAATATGATGACAAAAAAAGTATGTTTCTAGAAAAAAAGGTTAAACATTTTTGACGAATTACATATAATTCTCAATACTTCTTTCTTCTTTTTTACATTTACTTTTTCATATATTTAGTACAGAAAAAATCTGATAATCGTCAAAAAATTCAAACTCGAGATTTTGAAGAATCTCCACATTTTAAACCTTATTGAGATCAAAAAACACATTTTTACAAAAATGTCCATCCGTCTGCCTTTCTGTATATTTGTGACAGAAATAACTCAAAAATGCTTTGAGCAAGATGGGTGAAATTTGGTCTATGGTCTTTACACCAAATTTTCAGATTTCTATCAAATTCTGAGTAAAACTGTTCTGTGGAATTTCGTCTGTCTGGTTGTTCAATATAAGTTAACACGATAACTAAAATGAAGAGAGCTATACAGGTAAAATTTGGTACACAAAATTAACATTTATAGTCTAGACACGTATCAAATTTTGAAACATATAAAACATGATACTGAACTGTATGTCAGTTTGTACTTTTAGAAACATGTAAACGCGATAACTCAAAAATGCAATGACTTGAATACATCAAATCTGGTTTGAGATTTTGTGACTACAAGTGTATTTCTGTGATAAATTTTTGTTTCAATTGATTGAGGTAAAATGTGTCTAAAGCACAAATTCGATTTTTGGATACTATTAACAAGATCAATCGCCAAAGCACTCGCCACACGACAGATTCAGCAAAAATGCTAAATTCCCGGCAAAAGTTAATATTTTGTAATTATTGCACACTAGTACCATGTAATGAATTCTCCGGCATGACAAGTTTATTAGAGAGTATGCGAGAATGTTTTGAAGAGACCACTCCCAATGTTTTATATATCTAATATATAAAAATCTCATGTCAAGGCGTTTGTGTTCGTACTCCTCCGAAACCGCTCGACCGATTTTTATAAAATGTTTTAGGTGTATTTGATAGGTATGAGAATAGGTCGTAAAGTATATTTCATAACGCTAGGTAATTAGGGTGTTCTTATCCACGTTCACCGTATGCTAATGAGATCAACGCTTGCGTGAAATCATCGCCACTGTGGCGTAATGTTGAAAAAGTCCAGCTAAAAATAAACATGAGCATCCAAATGCTACAAGACCCATCTGCTGACACATTCTCGGACCAATTGTTAGATATAGGCGATGGAAAAGTTGATGTCTAATAAAATACTGGATGCATAAAATTGCCTACTAATTTCTGTACTGTCGTTGATACTCAAAATGCTCTCATTGACCGCATATTTCCCGATGTGCGCACTAAATACATAAATCTTGCGTGGCTGGCAGAAAGAGCTGTCTTGGCAGCAAAAAATGTGGACGTCGACGATTTAAACTTCAAGATACAGCAATCGTTGCCAGGCGACTTGGTATCATACAAATCGATAGATACAATTTGCGATGCTAACGAAGCTGTAAATTATTCAATAGAGTTTTTCAGCTCACTGGATTTACCATGCATGTCACCACACCTTCTACGACTGAAAGTTGGATCTCCAGCTATTTTATTTCGGAATTTGAACCCACAACGGCTGTGCAACGGCGCGCGATTGGTCATTAAAAAATTGATGAAAAACGTTATCGGAACCACCATTTTGAATGGCAAATTACAAGCCGAAAATGTTTTGCTACCACGAATTCCAATGATTCTCACAGACGTGCCAACTGAATTAAAATGCGTTCAATTTCCTATTAGATTGGCATTCGCAATGATAATCAATAAGTCGCAAGGCCAAACGATGTCTGATTGCGGCTTAGATTTGGGCACATCATGTTTTTTACACGGACAATTATACGTGCATGTTCTTGCGCGGGCAAACCATCGAGCTTATTTGTGTTGGCTAAAGACGGACTGACAAAAAATATCGTACACTCAATTGCTCTTCGAAATGAATATTGATTTTCTTTATTTCATTTTTATACTTGAGGACAAAAAATATATTACTTTTTTTCACTTTGCGTTTAACTTTTAAGAGATCAAACAATGTATAATTTCGTTACGTTAATGGAATACATTGTATTAAGAAAATGAATGATTGGTTTTTTTTTTTTTTTTTTTTTTTTTTTTTATCGGCGATCATCATCTACAGTGCTCCATTCCTCTTTCTGACATAGATCTCATCCCCACACACTTACAATACATTCGTTATTTTTTAATTAACAAGCAAAATATTCAATAGAAGTAATTTATAAGGCAGAACAAAGTTTGCCGGATCAGCTAGTATATATATATAATACTAGAAAAATTACCCAACTCTGATTTTTTTTTTAACTGTCTTTGTTTCATGTAAAAATATCAGAATTCTGCTTAAAAAATTTTGATGTGTTTAGAGGCATTGAAAAATTCATTTCTTTTTTTATATTTCTTTACAAATATATATGTTGAGGACATCTTGAAAATCGATGATGCGTCTTAGGATTACAACATCTGAAGGAGTAGATATTGGAAGTCGACTGACTCTAAGAGTTTATGAACAGGGGAATGAGTTGTTTCTACCATCACAAAACTCTTTAAACTTATGATAAGATGTATATTCTGAACTTTTAATAAGGTTCAACGAAGAAATATAAAAATTTAACATTAGTTTTTTCTATCAAGGAACTAACTCCAGGCTCGGAAAGAATACCTCAACTTATATAAAACTTAGGGATACTAAAATTATTTTAATGGAGGTGAGTTAAATCATTATCATTTCAGTGGATATTGGCTAATTCTTTTTTTTTTAATTCCAACTCATCTGTGGTTTAAATTATTATGTATTCCCTTGAATTTCCTACCATTTTCATTAATTAAATGCATTCATTTGTTGCCACTCATTTTATATTTCGCACTTCCTGTTGTCTTTTCTAATTATGTAACTTGTTATTCAGCTAACGATACTGGCAACGGAAGAAAAATTAGTGTAGAATTTCATCCATATTTACGTTTTTGATATAGTTCCTGTACATAATGTAAAATAAATAGTTTATAGATAAAAGATCGTCTTCAGTCACAACAACATTTCTAAAGTAGGTTAATTAGCTCCAGAACTTAACTATTGTATGATGTGTTCAATCAAAGAAACAATTAAATATTTTGCTGTTTCAAATTTTTATAAATTTAAATACTAAGTAAATTTATTGAAAATATAAAAATTTTAACAATAAATGTTGTTATTTTATTTATTAAAATTTTATATCATTTATTTATTGAATATTATCTGCTTTTGGCGACCAGCTAGTTCGCTGGAAAAATTTATTTACTAGCAGTTAATATCATTTCAGTTGTAAAATTTCATAAAAATCCTAAAAAATAGTCCCTTGTAAAATTTCAGATTAAATCTTTTGTTGGTAACTTAGTCTTAAAGGATTTCACCGCATTTAAAGCACCTTCTAGAGATATGTTCATTGCTATTTATAATTCTAATTTTTTATTCATTTCATTTAAAATTTGGAATTAGGTTTTGAGAGGGAAGTGATTGAAATGAAAATAATTCAGTAACATGCTTGTTGAATCGAAAGAGTATCGTAAGAAATATAAGAGCAAAAAGAATTATTGAACATTCATATTTTAGATGATACATTACAGATTATTTATGCTATATAATATTTTTTATTATGCTATATTTATAGGAGCATTAATCAATAAAAATGTTTATAATTCATTTAAAAAAATCAACGTATTTGAATGAGAAAACAAAATGTCAATTTAAAAGAGCAATAATATAAATGATTTTTTAAAATTTATCATTATTTATTTCTGAAGTTAAATGTTAGCGGTAATTACGGCAGTATATATATAAATAAACTCAAGTTTTAAATAGAATCCTGTTTAACTTGGAAAAATAAGTCAAATTTTCATAATTTGGTCGCCAATTAGGAAAGAATAAAAATAAAAATTAGAATTAAATATTAGAATCAAAAATGCAAACGATTTCGATTTCATTCATAACAATGAAAATATTTTTATAATACTTGAAAATGTATTAATCAGTTAATTAAATCTAGACTAAAGAATTTTACTGTGTGTGTGTGTTGGCGCTCTACAGACCACCAGACCGTTTGACCTACAGCTACCAGATTTTGCACATGTCTACTTTGGAGATCGGGAAGGAGCACCTCGGAACGATTTTGTTGAATTTTTAATTAAAATTTTAATTAATTAAAAATAAACGAAATTTTGGGGGTTTTCCGCTATAACTTCCGAAATTATCACAGCACAAAATTCGTTTTTGTATCAAGTTAAAGCTCAAAAAATTATCTTTTTAATGATACCGATTTTTTTACCTATAAATTAAGTTTCGATTTTTAACGAATTTCTAAAGAAATATTTTAACCATATTTTTCAACAATATATTTCGCATAAAATAAAAATAAAATTTAATCTTCACGAGCGTGTTAATCGGAAAAAATTAGCTTTTATCAACGTGTTACCATCACATTAACAGAAGTTCAAATTAAAAAAATTTATCAACTGTTACTGCAAATTAAATATATAAAAGTTTAATGCATGTGTATGTATGAATTGAAAAAAATTTAAAATATGATATTTTCTAAAAAGTAAATGGGGGAAAAGTTTTCTATGGTCTTTTATAATATCTATATTATTAATTCGTTAAAACAGTTAATTTAATTCAAACATGGTTGAATACATATAGGATAATCACTCTAATCAGCGCCCATTAGCTAATTTGGCGCATACATCTGTTAACAAAATGGTCTAAATGTACAAAATAATTATTTTTTATGTAACTTGAGTCAAATGCTTCGATGAATTACAAATTTTAAATTTTTACATAGGTTCTCTGCCCTTTGAATCATATTTAACAAAATATTCTTGAGACGCTAATATTTTATATAAGAAGAGTTGTACTCCACTAAATCAATCACTAAAATTGATTAATTTATGAAATTTGAATATCTCTTCTATAAAAACTGGCGATTTTAGACCACTTCATCGACCATCTCAAAGAAGATATGTTTATCTCCTGCCAGGGTATCTCGACAGTGATTGACTTATGATTATGAAAATGTTGATTGTTCTAAACTATTCTATTCAAAACTCCATAAATAGATCAGATTTGATAGAAGAAGGTAGAAGCGTTTATTTATTTAAAAGCTGAAGTGTTAAGAGGATTCGGCAGAATATGATTTCTTAAAACAAAAAAAACAAAAAAACTGTGTAAAATTTTTACTTCATAATTTTCATAAGTACATTTATTGACTGAAATAAAATAAAATATATTTTTTACATTATTTAAATATTTTGAAAGTAAAACTTAAAACTGAATTTTACGATTAATCAGAGAGATTTTTGTTGACAAATTCTTTACGATATTATATAAATTACAAAAATTATGTTGCAGTGCACATACAACTTCTATGGCAAACGACTCTGCTTTCAGTTTCCATACTTAAAAAAAGAAAAAGGCATAGTTGGTTTCAGTAAAAAATGTTTTTGAATTAATTGCAGTTTAACATTTCCATTCTAATTTAAAGTTGAAATTTTATGAGCGCTGACAGAAAATTAAAAAGAGAGATAAGTAGTACAATGAACAGAACTGTTTAAGGCCTACATAATAGTATGACTGAATTATATAACTATCAAAATCTGAAACTTAGAAATAATTTGCAGAAAAAGCTACTATGAGACCAAGTTACATAAAATATTTAATTGAAAATTTTAGCGATCATTAATCCTGGCGAACCGGCTTATCACAAAGGCGGCTAGTGTTGATAAAAATCATCAGCAGATGTTCACAATATTTTTTTTAATTGAAGAATAAAATATTGTTTCAGTTTGATTTATATATTACATACTGCCGATTGATGTTGCACACCATGGTACAATATTCGTGTATATCAAAATCTTCTTTTCTAGATATAAGATGCTCGCCTTGCCACTGGGTGTAGTTGAATCTTTCCGTTTTGATCAGTTTCTTTCAAGTCAAAGAAATACATTGAACAACAACAGGAAGAATAAATGCTATAGTGTCCCTGAGCAATTAGCTTAAACATCTTATCAGCAAAATGTTTCTCTGCAAATTCACAATTCAAAACAATTTTCTAAAATTATTTTAATACTGTTTTTTTTAATAAAGATTTCCTAGGTTATTGTTTTTAGTGACAAAATTTTTCATAAAAAAGACTCATTTCTTTTCTGATTTTATGGCATTGACAATCCCCACTTATGTTACGTAACCAAAACTATTTATCATTTCCAAGCGTTATTTGAATGATATTTGTCAAACAATAAATTTTTTTCATTCCTTATCTGCTGAATTGTAAATATTTTAAATAACACGGCAAAATTGAAATTAAAAATGGTTAGGATTTCATAACGATATAAATATACATTTATAATATATTTTGGTAACTTTTTGGATTCCATAAATTTAATTCAATCTAATATATAGGTTATGGGCATCAATTACTTTTAGTTTATTACTTCAAACTAGTTTTTAAAAATTATAGGTTTGTCATATAAAGACGTATTTATTTCAAACAACAAAGCAGAAGAATATAATGAGCAAATAAAAATAAACAGATATGATATGAATAATAATCGGCTTTTATTTTCATATAGCATGTTATGAAACACAAATATTAATAATACATCACTTTGAATATAATTGTAATACATTTCTAACAATGCTGTACAAGCTGTTCATAAAAATAAAATACAAGAACAAATTCATTAAATATAAAATAATGTAATGCATGTTTACAAAGTTAATATAAAGTAAAAGTAAATATTAATAGAAGGAATTTTCAAATTAAAAGTTATCTTTCTTCTCAGGACAGTAACAACATTGTTTCAAATAAAGATAAATAAGATTCACATGCATATGCAATGATAACTTTCTCCAGCAAAATAACATTCCTTTCTGTGCAGCCCATGCCATAGAAATAAACACTTGTTGCCATCGTACAAAAGCGCCTTTCAAAACAATAATATAATAAATAAAAACTATTTAAATGAAAAACTGAATCATAAATTTTCAAAAAAAAATTTAGTTAGTAAACTATTTTAGAATTTCATAGATTGCTTTATTTTGATTCTAAATTTTATCCAACACTTCTGAAAACCATTTCGATGCAGAAGGAGAAAAACATCTTGCATGAAACAAAACATTTGTTTACATTTACGTTTGAACCGGTGAAACGCTGGTGATTGACGGCAGTAAAGGTAAGAAAAGTCATAAAATGTCGATAAAAATATGTTTATTGACTATTGGTTCCTATAATGTATCAGTCTCAGTTAAAAGACGAACATGTTTGTTGTTAGGACTAAAGTAATTGTAATTTTGATAAGTTGCGCTATTAGTATTCTATTAATTTCTTCGTACTATAAAAATGGAATTATAAGAGTAAAGACATGCAAAAAATGTCTGTTAAAATCTGATGAAAATTCCAATAATCTTGAAGCAATCACAGAATCAGTGTACGATGAAAACTTGCATTATTATTATAGTTATGAAAAAGAAAATATGATTTATGAAAGAGATAGATCTGTAACTACAGAAGTTGAAGGGGATCTGCAAAATTATAAAATCAAAAATGAGATCGAATATGTAGATTTTATGAACAGCAGCGAAAAAATTGATTTGAAGCAAAAAAATCCGAATATTATTAATTTAAAACAACTTCTTTCTGTGTGTATCAAAGCAGCTAAAGCAGGAGGTATGCAACTTCTGTCAGTTCGAAGGAATTTTGATTTGAAGAAAATATGGAAAATGAAACCTGCAAATAGTTCTGATAATCCAATTCATGTCGGCAGAACACTGTCTCATCAAGCTATGACTTATACTTTAAAGAAATATTTTCCAAATTTGCAGGTGAATGAAACTACAAGATGTCCCCAATACTTATAGCCAATAATTATTTTGGTTTCATTATTTTTTGTCCATCAGATCCTTATTATGTTCATAGTTTAGTAGGATAATATTTTAATATGAAATTTATTGCATTTTTTATGATGTTATGAATGGAGGAGGAAATCACTTAATGCATTAAAAAAAATTTTACTAATATTTTAGCACATGTGTACAGCAGATTGTTTTGATATAAAGTTCTGTAGTGTTATATTCAATCATAGATAAATATCCTTAATGATCATTTTATTATGAAAACATAGAATAATAACCTTCTATCCATTTCCTGTATATGATGTCAAAATTTTTATATTATCTTTTAAAATTCAAAATAAACTTCGACAAAGTATGTTTATGAAATAATTTTTTAATACCATTAGGAGATTTGTTTCCAAAGTAAGTTTTAAAAAAACGAGAAAGATCTAATTTTTCAAATAATTTTAAACAACTTCAGTTTATTTCAAAACCAAGAAGGAAACTGAGTGAAATATAAATTAAAGAATCTGTTGCAACATTTACTTCCTGTTAATTTTAAGTATTGTGTTTTAAATCTTACTATTTAAACTGTTTAATTTCAGTAGGAAGTAGTAGTAGTATTAAGATTCAGTAGTAGTATTAAGGTTCTCAGTGTATTCTTTTTTAGAATTAATAGTTTATATATTCTTATAAATGAAATCAGGCTGTTTATCTAATTATTACAATTCGTATCTTTTCTTAATTTACAAACACTTTTATTTTACTTGATTTGTTTCATATTTGTAACTTGATTTGTTTTTTTCATGTTGCCAGATATTCTTTTAATAGCTCATTGCATAGTTTCAAAATGAAACATTAAAATTAGATACATTAGACTGGTTTATAAAATTTTTTCCAGCAATGAATTAGTAATTTATCATGATTTTATACTGTTTGTAACTAGGGTACATTTTATATAAATGTGTATTCTAATGTTTTCTAATTTTGTTTACTTTTCAAGTATATTTTTATATTATTATCTATTTTAATGTAGTTTAAATGCTCTAAAACTTAACTTCATATTTTTAGCTTGTTTCTAGAAAGCTTAATGAGTACGACATTGACCCTTATGATGAAGATTTTCAACCTCAAAATGCTTCAGATAGTCATTTAGTTCCAACAAAAAATGTCTTAGTGTGGATTGATGCTCTTGAACCTGAATATGAATACCAACGTTAGTGTTTTATTTTTTAATTTCAAAGTGTTCTTTCATATTTATTTTTGAAGTATTAATATAAATATAAAATCATCCATTTAAAATGGATTATTTTAATGTAATATAAATGTTTTGTGATGTGTGTTGTTATGCAAATTAGGATTGAGGATGCACTGTCTTTAATTGTATCTCTATATTTATGATTATTATGGTGATTAGTGATTATTATTGATTATTACTATACAGTTGAAGGTGAGAAATTGATTTATAGTAAGCAGAAAATATCAAGAATAGCCATGTCTAAACTAGAATTACTCATATTGGAATCTAAAGTTTAATCTAGATTGGAATCAATTAGAACATGTTAATATTTCAGATATAAGAAAGCATGTAAACAAACTCTGTGGTTATTTGAAGTATAGTGTCCATTTTCAGAAATGGAATTTCTATATTGTGATTTTCATATGTTACTGATTTTCATCATAATAGAGATGAGATTAAATATTGAGGTGCATGTATTTATTTTTTTATTCAGATATATTTTAGAAATGTATAGAATTATTATAATTTAATTTATTTACTTGCTGTAAATTTTGAAAACTTTAAGAATATCAGAAGTTATTTGTGCTTGATATTCAAATAGGGCTTTTCTGGTTAAGTGTTATCATTTCATTAAAAGAGTGAAATTTACCAAATTGATGAGTTTGACTTTCTGGAACCAGCAATATTTATATATTGCAAAATATATTTTTAAGATTAAGTGAATCATTTTATGAAAGGCGAGGCAATGTTTGCCTGGTGGTAAAGGTCTTGGCTTTGGCAAACAAAGGGTCCTAGGTTTAAAACTTGATTCTAATAAAATAGATGTACTTTTTATTTGGATATGTACACTTTAAATTTGATATCAGCAACCATTCTTTTGCTGGTGTAGCATTGAATTTGAAGAGGAAGATTGCCAACTTGTGTTATCAGCTTCTTGTCATGGTTCATCATTATGAGATCATTCTTGAAATAACTGTTCTGAAACTCTTAGATGGAACATTTAATATCTTCAAATACATATTACCATCACTGATTTATTATTCCATCATTTTTATGTATTCTCTAGTTCATTCAAGCTACACTTCCAGTCACACTTTTGTACGTGATTCTAGCATATTTTCTTCCCTTTTACCAAATCCGCTAATATCTTGTATGCTGAGTTTTGAACCAGCCTGTACATTGTATTTGCATATGTAAGATAAATGTTATTAAGAGTTTCTATGTGAGATAGATTTGTACGAAAATTTTAAAGCAGGCGAAAAACCAGTAAAAAATTTGAAAATGTTATAAAAACAAAAAACAAAAAAATCTTAGGCGATTCCACAGACTTTTGACTCTTGCCTGTTGAAAAATTAATATTTATTTGTAGTATTCATCATAAATGTAAGATTGTGTTTGTAATTTATAATAACTAATTAATATACTCAACTTCGCTTCCGGATTAAAATCCTTCTTTGTTTAATATTTTTAATGTAGAAAATACTTTTCTGTAAAATCTAGTGTATAAAACTCTTTTCAAGACGTATATATTGAAATAGGAGAGAAAAAAAAAATTTTAATTAGTAAAATAGTTCAAAGTCTTAACGTTGTCCTTCAAAGAAGTGTCTAAAAATTTCGTTATTCAAAATCATCTGCATTAATTTTTTTAAAGAATTAATAACTACTGGAAGATAAAATTTCTCAAAAATGAAAATGGTATCATTGAAACATTAACATTTTAAACTATAAAATGGTGTAATTATTTTTTCAGAATAATTTCTTCTGAAGTTTCTGTGAAAAAAGGGTAAAATATTAGCTGATTTCTCATTGCCGGAAATCGCTGCTGACGTCAAATGTCTGTTTAATTTGTTTGCTAAATTTTTTTTTTTTTTTTTCTCCCTTGTTTCCATTTTACTTATGAGTGCTTGTGAGCACTGTTAAACTACTACTCTGGAACAAATGAAAACCTAATAAAGAGATATATATTAAAATGAAGTAGATATTAAAGAAGAAAGTGGCAAGAATTGTTCAAAATTAACATTATTTTTAATGCATTTAATTTTTTTAATTAATAACAATTGAAAGAAATATTCTGCAGAAATGAAATTGATATCATTGAAATCGCAAAATGTTCAATTTTAAAATGGGTTAAAAATATTTTTTCTGAAATTATTTTTCCTGAAGTTATTGTGTAAAAAAGACGAAATTTCGATTAATTTTATGGCGGATTGATATGTGCGAGGATAGAACCTGGGACCTTGTGGTTCGCAGGCCACATGACCACGATACAAAAGCAATTGCTCGGGTAGCGTAGCTGTTAACTGTCTTATAAGCTATTCACTACAATTTCTAATTAACTGAATATTTGATTAATTTTTGAACTTTAAAAAAAATGACAATTTTCTTTCTTTTGTCTTCAATAATAAGTATGCAAAGTTTAGTTATATTTGACCCAGGTTAGGAGAAACTATGGAACGTACATATATACGCATATACATAAATAGTCATAATAAGATTTTATTTATTTTACGGTTCGAGTTTTATTATCAATTTCGAATTTTTTAAATGTTTCGTTACAGAAAATTATTTGGAATATGTCACAACTGCGGTTTGTGTGGCAGTTAAAGGAAAACCTGTCATTGGAGTCATTCATCAACCATTTGAAAACTTTACAAGTAAGTGACTTAAATATTCTTTTTGTTTTACTTGTAAATAATATATCGAGAATCTGGAAAAGTCATCGATTCTCCTTCCTGGGATTAAAAAAAAATGTGTTTGCATAGTATTTGAATTGGCCTTTTTATGAAATTAATTTCTTACTAAAAAATTGTAAAAGAAGAAAAAAAAAAAAAGTATAAATCGTATTTTTCTGGTGCACCTAAGATTTATAATATTTTAGAAAAAAAATTAACAATTTGTTTTCCAATTAATCAATAGATCTCTTTTGTGGAATGTTTTTCCCTTTATACAGGAAGTAAATACAGGTTAACAAACAATGGTGCTTCCATTTTGGGAGTCATTCAGTGACTGATTGAAACTTAAAATTGCTTTAAAGCATCTCCCTTAATCAGTGTTGCAAATTTGCTGTTGGTTTAATACTGCGATGTAAGTTGAATAGAGCTGCTGTTTCATTGGTCATTGTCTTTGAAAGAACCCGCGATAGAATTCTCCAGCCCAAATTACTGGACCGATTTCGAACACTTTAATTTCATATAAAAAATGTCCTGACCCCTTGATATGTCATCGATACTGATCGTCTACATATTTCCTTTCCAATTAGAAAGGTAATTGATGCCATCTTCCTTTTTAAAATATTCCATCAATTTTAAAATAATTATTGCTGTTGATTGCTTTGATACGATTCCGATGATATGATCGTAGCTCCAGTATTTATGGAAATTAAGGATCTAGCTCTTTCCTTTAAACTTTAAACAACTTCAATAAAAATTATTTCTGTATAGTTATTTTTAGTTTGAGACAATATGTTCTTAAAATATACATTTTTAATGAATAAGAATCAAATCAAATTCCATTTGCAATAATAAAAGATCGTTTAAAAGATTCTAGAAATTTGTATCAATTTGCCCAATATTAACCTCAAAGAATTTAAATGTTCCTGGTAATGTAATTTTCTTTAAATAGCTGTTCAAAAAATTTTATTTTTTGCTAATGGGATTTAAAATAAAATAGTAATCAAACTATGGCAATTATCTATGAATGCCAAAGAATCAGTAACCCAGCCCCAACCACTCGTCTGATTTCGCCAAGTTTTGTTACATATGAGAGCCCATGATCATATAAAAGTTTTAGATAGATTATAAATTACCCTCCGACGCTCTCTATTTTCTGAAAAAATTGAAAATAATATGTATATAAAATTCCCCAGCCGCATCCACCGTACCGATTTCGAATATTTTTGTTTCATATGAATTCTCATTAGATTTCATTCAAAATTTAGCACATCCTTTTAACTATCATCCTTCTAGTTTTTGACATTTTTTAATCTTTTGTATGGGCAGATAAACAAACAGATTTTTTTTCAAAGTATTTCGCTTAGATTTAGATTTTAGTCTACATATTTGGTGGTGAGTTTAAATACGAAATTTCATCTCTCTAAATCTATGCATTTTTGAGTTATCGTAATAAACAGATCGATAAATATAATTTTAATTTTTTGACGATTATAATGAATGCTGTATTTATACAAAAAAATTTAAAAAAAAACATTTGCAAAAAGTTATTAATGCCACTAAGTACAATAATTCTTTCTTCACTTTTATATTTATTGAAATTTAAGCGATAAGATTTATTATTAGAGCGCGTCTCTGAGATAAACAGATACATTTGATACAAAATTATTTTCTAGTCGCGAACGAAAAGAAATCCGAAATAATCCTGACAGAGAAAATTACGTTGTTAAGTGTAATCTTTTGAGATGCAGTCCATTAGCGGTTATTGGACAGAATAGGGCCATAAACTAGTTTTTTCCCCCATAAAGCCATAAAAAGCATTCGTTTGAAGACTTGTTGTGATAGACAGAAATAAGCGATGTATATCTCTAAGAATATCATCAATAGTAGAGTTTGCCTTTTTTGAAAATAGGAATGATTCCTAAAATTTCCCATAATCTGATGGGTAAGCAGACCTTCAAGAGCAAAACAAGATTTCTTTATTTTTTAGTATCAGTGTTAAAACCTAAAAACGTCGATATTAGAATGAATTTTATTTTAAAGAAATATTATTTTTTAAATTAAATATACCCATTTCTTGTTACCTGGTGAACCTGTCAATTAGATATTATTCTAAGCACTAAATATAGTTAGATCAAAAGTACAAACATCTAGATAAAAAATAATTTATAGCACTTCTTTTTTTAAACTTTTAAGCATAAAATGTGACTTTTGCTTTAAAAAAAAATGCATCCTTTTTTTTATATTGATTTTATTGATCAGTAACTTTTTCCGTGACGCAGAAAATGTTATATCATCTTTTTTTTTTTTCTCATATACGAAATATTGCAAAAAGAAATTACTGTGATCGTCAAAAAAATTTAAACTGGAGATTTTGGCGGAGCTCCACGTTTCAGACCTCCGCAAATCCTGAAAGCACATTTTCACTTTCTAGTATACGTAATACAGAGAAAGTATTGTAATCGTCGGAAAATTCGAATCGAGATCCTAATGAATTTCCACATTTCAGAAAAACGCATTTTTGGAAAATTTCTGTTTGTCTGTCTGTGACAAATATAACTCAAAAATGCTTTGAGCTAAACAGATGAAATTTGGTATAGATTTGTATATCCAATTTGCAGATTTCTGTTAAATTTTGAGTAAAATCTATTCAGAGGAAGTCCGTCTGTCCGGTTATTTGAATATAAGTTAACACGATAATTACAAAATGCAGAAAGCTAGCTTGATAAAATTCGGTACACATATTTAACATCTATAATGCAGGCACATATCAAATTTTGAGCCAAAAAAATATGTTCTAATATAATTAAATTTTTACATGAAAAAGATTGAAAAAAATCTCTGAAACCAAAAAATAGCAGTTAAATGACGAAAATTATATTTATATATATATATATATATAATGATATTTTAATTCTAATTTCAATTTAATTAATTTCCAAGATTTTATTTTAATTTAGCCCATAGTAACTTCATTCTAAAAATATTCTCATATTTCGTGATCCAATTCTACTTTCGGTTTAATTAATTCCTTTGTAAAAATAGTGCGCCATCAGTTATTACGCATCAAATGAAAGTGATACTTTCGTTGCCCTTGTCAGAGGTCAGCACATGTATTCCATCGGCACGTGGCCGGAAATCCCATGTTATATAAAACTAGTGATCATTTGTTTCGTTCCTTTTTTCTTACTTCTGCTTTTGTGTCGCGCTGCGTCTCCTTGTAAATAATTATGCTTTCCTGGATGGTGGTAAAGAGGGAATAAAACGAAATTAAAAATACAACGTCTAAAATACTATCTATGTCTTCAAACCTGCCTTCTGCTGCAAACAAAATAATATATATATATATATATATATATATATATATATATATATATTGAAACTAAAAAATAGCAGTTATTAAATTTTACAATATATACATAGTACAGTATATATATAGCAAGATACTTCGTGAGTAGGACCAAAACGTTTAATGAATCTAACCTTTTTCTTAATTTTTGTGAAGCATTAAAACGATTGTAGAATATTTCTAAATAAATAGATTACTTATTCTCTAGTTCAGGAACTGCAGAACATATTGAGAAATTACTATATCGAACTTGAATTAAAAAAAAATGCGCTAGATTTTATTTGATGATATTTTTGTATAAGAAAACTCTACTAAAGATAAAATTTGAGAAAATAGCATTTAAAGATGTAAAAAAGCAATTAAAATTATATAAATACAAATCTAAAAATCAGTGTAATTACCCAAAAAAGTGAACTTAAAAACAAAATTCAAACTATTTTATAAAGAAATTTTTCGTTATAACGTTATATTTCGTTATTGCTTTTATTCGTTATATTTCGTTATTGCTTTTATTAAAAGATTATCATATTTTTGCAAAAAAAAAAAAAAAATCGACTTTCAAAGTAGTCACCTATCTTAAATAAATGAAATTAGTTATATTGTTACTAAAATTGTAATTCTGCTTCAAATTTTGGTTTTAATTGATTCGAACATCCAAAGTGGACATATATCTTTTTTTACTATTCCACAAAATATACATCTGATAAGAGTTTCTAAAATTTACGAACTGATGATTTAAAGTGCGATGTTTGTCATTTAAGAACAGCTTTTTTAAAATTACTTTTATGAACATAATAATTAAAAAATACTCTAAATAATATATTAGCATCAAGATAAAGAATAGCTGCATAATAGTAATAACGAATAGCATGGTAACGAAGAAAGATAACGAATAGCATGACTATAACAAAATTTTTAATGTAAAAGGCATTCTGTGATTATGAATCATTTTTCTTTATAAAGGTAAAATTTCTGTATAATAAAAACATTGTTGTTATTTTTCCGATAAACAAGTTATTTCTTTACAATTTTTGTGCAAGTTAAAATCATTCTAATAGCTCTGTGATTATATATGCGAGAAACAGGGGTGTTTGTGCTCCGGGGAAACCCCGGAATTCCGGGGATTTTGAACTTCGATACCCGGAAATTCCGGGGATCGTCGTTCAAAAGGAAGTAGGAATAATAATGAATTATTTATTTTGATCTGGGCGATTTTGTTTGCTTTGAAAGCAGAAAACGCAAGGTCAGCGTGTGTGGTGAAAATTTTTCCTTTCTTTCTCCAAAGGCAGTGATAATGCGTGAAAAGGGGGAAAAAACTTCTTTTTTGTTCTTTCCTTATTGCGAGTTATGACTCATTCCCCCGTTTCTCGGACATTCTCTTCTGGATTCTTTTCGGCAAGTAGGCGCGGCAGAAAAAAAAGGGAGAGACTTCGCGACCAGATGTGCGATCACGTGACTCTGGGTTCAAAGGTCTTATCTCTCCTGGAGTGGCGCCAATAAGTAGAGAAGGGGGATTTTTCGCCGTATTAGCTATTTGTCATTGATCGCTTCGCAACTTTTTTTTCTCCGCTGTGTAAAATTTTCGTTTCATTTATTGATGCACGTGTAAATTTTTCGTTTCTCTTATTGAAATATTTTTTTATTTATGTACGCAAGAGAATTTCACTTTGAAATTTCAGCATATGAAACAGAAATTACCCCTTAAAAATTCATATCTAATTAGTTTTACAGCATTAGATTCAGAGCTAAGAGGTAAAACCAGTACAATATTAGCTTTTGAAAAATTATCATCTTTTATGTCCCATATTTTTAGTGATAATGAAAAGTCAAAAGTAGAAGCTGAAATAAGGTTATACCAGAGTGATATTGATATCACCAAAGAAATGCTCTACACATCTGATGAAAGTGGAAATCAAGTCAAGTGTACAATTGATAAATATTGGTCTAAAGTTTTTAATTTAAAAGATGATTTCACAAATGATTATAAGTATCCTACATTGGCTAAATTGGTCAAAGCCTGCCTTAGCTGCTTCCATGGCCCATTAGTGGAAAGTGCATTCAACTTAATGGATACACTTGTCACTGACTATAGAACCTCTCTTAAGATTGATTCCCTAGATGCAGTGCAGACTATTAAATATGATTTAATGGCTTCTAAAGAAACCTCATGTGAAAAGTATGGCTCAAAAAATCCAATGACTGATCCAATTCACAAAGATCTCTTACTGAATATGAACAGAAGTTGGAAAACATATCAAGAGGACTTAAAAACATGTATTTCAGATGAGTCACCTATAAAAGTCTCTGAAAAACCTTCTACATTAGCAGAAAAGCAAACTACTTCTACCTCTGCATGTGCAGTTCTCGAGGAAATTTCTTCAACTGTAAATGAGGAAAATAAAAGTCAATCTTCCTGCAATTATGAAGTTCACCACAAAAGAAAGACAAGCCCACAAACATCAGAAAATAAAAAAAAAGCAGCAGAAATTAGATAATTTTTTTAAAGAATTAATTCAGGTAATTTAAAATATTTGCATAAAATGTAGTAGTTTATATGTTTGAAAATTTATGGTTATTAATTTTGCAAAAAAAGTAATTCATTGAACTTTTATAATTAGGTCATTCAATATTTCATAATTGTAATTTTTCATTTCTCATCCCCCCCCCCCTTCTCGAAACTCCAAAATGCCGGTAGTAAGTCCGTAAAAGTTTCAGGGGATTTTTTGGGGTCCCACAAACACCCCTGGAGAAAAAAAATCCGTAAAAAGGATTGGAATGATAAAACACGATTTTTTTTTTTTTTTTTTTTTTTTTTTTCTTGTTCAAATTTTCAATCGTTGATAAAATACTTTTTATTCATCCACTCAAGTTCAAATACATTTTTTTTAACTTGTAGTGGATGACATTTGATGTTAATACAGTTTTTCAAATATTAATTCACTAATTAAATTTAATTCATTTTTAATACTTTAAATAGAGTTTTAGCAGTTTGTAATGAAAATTGAAGCTCAATCGGTAAAATGCAAGGATTTCAGTATTTTTCACGTGAAGGTGAAGAATTCGAGTTCAATTCTTGCGAAAATCAATAGTTTTTTTATACTTAATAATTTTTTCTTGATAATTATTATTAAAAAATAACTAAAATAAAACTTTTCTTTGTTGACCTAAGTAGAAATTGAATTAATTTTTTTATATTACTTGTTGTATTTAATGTTCCTTCTGCGAATATTATAATTTCTTTACTAACACATTGTCTTAAAAGTCATGACTTACCATTGAGCCAATCCGTTTTTGTACATTTTTTCATCCAGTTAGATATGAAATTCGTGTGCGGATTTTTTTTTTTTTTAATTGGTTTTAAACATCTTTTTGGCTGCATTAACAGATTTCATTTGAGCCAACAAAAGAACACGATTTACTTTTTCTTCAATTTGAAAGCTTAAGGTCAACAAGCTGCAATAATTATGAAAATTAAATAATTTTTTAATAAAAATTTAGAAAAAGTTTAGATACATTAAACATTTTGGTCCTATTCACGAAATATCTGTGTATTTAAAATAATAAGGAAAACCAATGAATCAGTTGCCCAGCCCCAAGCACTGGGTCGATTTCGAGAATTTCTGCTTCATATGACAACATATAAAATGTTGATATGCTATTAAGGGTGGCATACATTCCTCCACTCCCTCTATTTGTGAAAGAAATCGAAAAAGCACTGCTTCACTGGGTATCATCTTTAGGAGAACCTGTGGCAAAGTTCTTCAGTCCCAACTACTGGACCGATTTCGAAAATTTTAATTTATTATGAAAAGTTCTGACCTTTCGATATGCCAACATTGATCGTCTGCATCTTTCTTTTCCAGTTAATTAGAAGAGTATTGCATAATAAAACTTTAACATAATTGCTATAATATATATTGAAAAATTCGCTAATTTGAAGTATAAATAACTCAATCATTGTTGTGCAACTTTTACTTATTATAATTATACTTTTGTTTTGATAAGATGTACTTCATTGATTTAGTGATGTAACTAAATTAATTTTATTGATACTAGCCGCTTTCAACGAGGAGTGGCTAGTATCAATACTTCCCACCAAATTTATCAATCTTTGTATGAAATTATGTAGGCTGGCATAAGTTCTGACAAATTTTTTTAGAAAGACAGAAACTTAGATGCTTCAGTTCTTTATCTTACACAAAATGATGTGTCTTGATTTATTACTTAATTATTAATCAATCAAATTAATTAATTAATTAATCAAATTAATTAATTAATTAATCAAATTAAATGTATCTAATAAGCTAAATGAATCCCTTTTCTTATTCTAATTTCAAGCCTAAAAATATTTTAACATAATTTCACTAGAAAAAAAATGGCCCTTTAAAGGGTTAAGGCATTAATATAGTCATGTCAACCATTTTATCGAAACAAAAGAAAGTAAAATTTCAAATTATGATTATATAATAATGATAATGCTTTCTGGCTGATAATCTATACTTGCTAATGGTGAAATATCTTCATTTGTTAATGCTCATGTTTTTTTTTTTTTTTTTTTTTTTTTTTCTGCTTTATTTTGCAAATCTGTCGAAAATGGGGATGAAAGGGGCAGACGATCCTTGTTGACGTATTTAAAGCTCATAAATTTTTATAAAATTAACATTGGAGAGATCAGTACTATGTTTGTGACTATTCTTTGATTTTTTCTTCCAATTATTTTACACCTGTGTGTGGTTCATGCAATGTTCCACTGACTATACGTCATATTTTAATTCAGTGTTCGGTTTTTTATAGAGACCGTATTAACTTTTTTAACTCCTCTGATTTTAACTTGTCTTTCCTTATAAGAGTAAGACCCCATAAAAATTTATTTCCGTTCTTGAAGAAGATTGGAATTTTTAATGAAATTTAAATTTACTATTACAGTACTTTTACCTACTGTTTTACCAGTTTTTTACGTTGGATCTTAAGGAACTAAAGAGAAACTCGATAAGTGAACTGTGTTTTCGGTGCAGCATATCCTAGAAAAAGATCTTGCGCCAGAGAATTATCACATCCAATCCAATCGATAGACGATGTGAAAGATCTCTTTGAATCAGGGTGGATGGTTGATATTTTTGACAACAACAAGCATTCCAATTATTTTAAATATATTCGCATATATGGTAGGCGAATAGCTGGTCGCCGATTATGGGTAGTATAAAATAAAAATTGATGGAATTGTTGCAGAGGTTTAAGTTGTGAATTTTTTCCCAAAAAAGAATGTAGGGTTTTTGAGATTTTTCTCGAAGATGGATACTGGTGGGGAACAGACGACTGTTGATGACGTCTGTACATTCTTGTCAGGAAAAAAATCACGACAAAGCTTCTCGGCTTCAGCCTCTGCAACAAATTCGTCAGTTGTTTCAGATATTGTACGATTATGAGTTTTCATAGGAAATTTTTAAAACTGAACCAATGTTTCGGTTTGTGGCTTCTTTAGCTTTCCTGGTTTTTTTTATGTATAAATGTTTTCTATTCATAAAAAAGCAAATAAATAAATAAATAAATAAAAGAAATATTTAATTATTCAAAAAGTTACTGTAATAAAAGTATCGTAATAATTATTCAAGCTCATTCAAATATTTACAAAATCAAAATTAAAAAAAAATATTGAAAATATTAAGAAATCTTAATAGAAATCAGAGTTATAACGTTAAATTACACTGCTAAAATAAATTATAGTTATGCTGAACTATATTCGTTACTAGCCGCCTTTAACGACCAACCGGTTCGCCAATCTTAATGCTCGTTAAAATTTTAATAATTAAATATTTTATGTAATTCCTACTTTAATAGCTTCTTCATTAAAATATTTTAAAACTTCAAATTTCAATTCACTTATAATATTATAAAGGCCTTCAGTCATAACGTAATCTGTATCTCTCTAATTTTCTGGTAGCTCCCGTAGAATTTATGCTTTAAATTAAAGTGGAAAGGATTAATCTGCAATTAATATAATAATATTTTTTACTGAAACAAAGCATCTTTTTTTTTTTTTTTTTTTTTGTAATATGATTATTGAAAACAGAGTCACTGAGCATTTAAACCTTTTGGGCACTAAAGAATATCTTTCTTAATTTACGTAATATCTCAAGAATTTGTCAACCAAATTTTTTCAGATTCATCATGAGCAGGTCTATTAATTAACAATGTTTAATTTTAAATGCATCAAACACTAAGAAAATAAACAGAATCGTGTAATACAATCGGTCGAAAACAGGTAAAAAAAATTACTTAAAAGACGATGAATTTAAACTAACATAAATACAATTTAATTACAAAAGCATACAACTAACCCAAAAATAATTTAAATCAAGTTCGCTTCCGTTGAACATAGATGTAAACAATCAGAACACAATGCGCATGCGTGAATTTTCTACGCCAGTTGGGGTAACACTATGCGGATTAGAAATTTTTAATTTCCTTTATTCTGTTTTATTTTAATTCAAAAATACTTCAGAATGCATCTGAAAGATCGATTCATTAACAATGTTTAATTTTAAATGCATCAAACATTAAGAAAATAAACAGAATCGTTTGAAATAATCGGTCGAAAAAATGTTAAGCCTAAGCCTCATTAGCGTGGGAAAAAAATGCTGAAGTCTTACTCATTTGGCGGTGGGGAAATGAAGATTTTTTTTGGTGGGAAAGTTAGTTTTTAATTAATAATTAAAATTCTGATTAAAATTTCAAAAAAAAGGAACCCCAGATGCATATTTCCGACCTTCAAGGTATACAAGTATCAAATTTGGTACCTATAGGTCAAATGGTCTTTTCAGTAAAGCGCCAACACACACATACATACACACACTTCAACCTTCGTACAGCTGTTGTGGCACCATCTACTCACAGCTAACCGCTAAAATATAAGTATCGATTATTTCATATTTATTTATTTTTTCTTTAAAATATTTCATTCTTTTTGTCGTGCATAAACAATTTTTCATTTTTTGCATCTCAACTTTAAAAAGAAAACTACATATTTTTTCTATCAAAACGCAAACGATTATTTTTTTTAAAAAAATGAAAAAGTATTCTGGTAAGAATATAATTCAATTAAGAATTCGTTTTTATTGAAAGAAAAGCTGTTAAATAACATCAAAGATTGCTTTTCCTGATTGATAGTTTTAAAAGTCCTTTTTTTTTTTTTTTTTTTTTTTTTTTTTTTTCATTTGGCTGGAGCTCTCTTGGATCATTTGAATGAATTTCAAGTTTTAAAAGCTATTTTGAATTCTTTGCTATTATTTAATCAATAGTGTGCACTTTTAATTAACATTTTAGAACGGATCCATTAAGATGTACTAAAGAGACTTTATTGCATTTTAAGTTGTTTATGAACTTATTCGATACCTGTATTAATAACAATAAAATCTTCGATATCTGATAACTGAATTGATGTTTTGTTTATGTATTTTAGAGTGGGGATGGGTAGGCCATGGCGAATCCACTGATACCTATCCAGTGGCCTCGGAGCCTGTAGATGTAAGCGAACCTATTTCTATTATTGTACCTACCAGACGTGCAGCGTTTGTGAAAATGAAGGCAAGGATGGCTTTAGGCGTCCATTTTCATCTGTTTGCAGTCAATGGCGCAGGTAAGACATTGTCTATCTTTACTGATTTCATCTCCAGATTCTCCTGTAATTTGAAAGAATGTTTTTTTTTTAATTGTTAGATCATTTATTTGCATGATTCAAAAAGTGTTGATTTATTTATTTTAAACTAGCTGCGTTTGGTGACCAAATGGTTCGCCGAGATTTTTGATTGAACAGAATTTCAATAAATATTTTTCGCAGTTTTAATTTAACGATTTCCTTTATATAGTACTAGCCGCCTTTGGCGACCAGCCGGTTGGCAAATCTTAATGTTCGTTTAAATTTTAATACTTAAATAGGTTGAACCGGAGTTTAACCCCCTTCTTCGCCACGTTGCGATAACGCGCCAAAGCTGGCAATCTTTATTATGCACTATTATTGAACATCTGCTCCTTTGCTTTTGAACATTTTGCAAGGCCGTTGTTGGCGATTTTTAAAAATTGCGCCAAGCAGGGGGTTAAACTTCGGTCTTACCATTAAATATTTTACGCAATTCCAACTTTAATAGATTCTTCAGCAAAATATTTTAAAACTTCAAATTTTGATTGTCATATAATTCACTCATAATATTATAAAGGCCTTCAGTCATAACGTGATATGTATCTCTCTAATTTTCTGCTACCCCTCGTAGAATTTATGCTTTAAATTAAAGCGTAAATCTTTAATCTGCAATTAATATAATAATATTTTTTACTGAAACAAAGCATTTTTTTTAATAATATGATTACTGATAATAGGGTCACTGAGCGTTTAAACTTTATGGGCACCAAAGAATATCTTTCTTAATTTATGTAATATCTCAAGAATTTGTCAACAAAATTTTCTCAGATTCATCATGAACAGATCGATTCATTAACAATGTTTAATTTTAAATACATCAAACACTAAGAAAATAAAATGAATCGTTTAAAATAATCGGTTGAAAACATGTTTAAAAAAACTACTTAAAAAACGATGTACTTAAAACTATAAGCATATACAAAAAATATATATAACTAACATAAATACAATTTACTTACAAAAGCATGCAACTAACCTAAAAATAATTTAAATCGTCCGTTGATAATGGTTGTCATGTCAACAATCAGAACACAATGCGCAAGCGTGAATTTTCTTCGCCAGTTAAGGTAACGCAAATGCGTGAATTTTTCTACGCCAGTTGGGGTAACGTTATGCAGATAATACATTTTTAATTTTCTTTATTCTGCGTTATTTTAATTCAAAAGTACTTCAGAATGAATCTGAAACATGGATTAATTAACAATGTTTAATTTTAAATGCACCAAACATTAAGAAAATAAACAGAATCGTTTGAAATAATCCGCCGAAAAATGTTAACCCTAGCCTCATTACTGTTGGGAGAAGAAAAACTGAAGCCTTACTCATTTGGCGGTGGGGAAAATTGAAGATTTTTTTTTTCGGGAAAGTTAGTTTTTAACTAATAATTAAAATTCTAATTAAAATTTCAAAAAAAAGGGACCCTAGGTGCACATTCCCGACCTTTAAGGTATACATGTACCAAATTTGGTAGCTGTATATCAAATGACCTGGCCTGTAGAGCGCCAACACACACACACACATTGAGCTTTTTTATAAGTATAGATTTAACTGTGATGGATATTAGCGCTTGAAATTTTTGAAGTCTTACATCTCATTTATTCATTGTTCTATGTACTTTCCCAGTACTGTCTACCTGTCATCTCATCTAAATTTGAACTTCAATTCAAAATAACTATATAACCCAATAATGTAACTTCTACAACTAATCCAATAATTTGCGTGCGGAATCGAACCATGATCATAAAATATATAAGATTGAATAGTTGCTATATAAAGCATATCGGGATGAAAATAATTTCTTGTCTAATATTTATAGGGTAAAAAAAAAAATATTTATATAAAAATTTTATAAGACACGCATAAAATTCGTTTATTATCCGGAATGTTTTTAAGTTAAAATGAAAATACCATAACTTAATGATTTTTAATGATCGTCTAGAGTTAATTTTCTCTATATTTTAGATAATTTCTAAAGAATGGTTTAAAATTTATGAAAGTTGCAAATGACATCTGGAAAGCAAATAAAAAGAATCTATTTAAAACATCTGTTGTATATTCACTCAATTAAAGCGGAACTATTAAAGAAAAAATAATTTTTTCTGTAATTAATAGTTACAAAACTTTTTTTGTTGTGGTTTATTGATACTTGCGAACAAAATTTGAAGATCTGTTCAAAAGTTTCGATTTTTATAGCATACGAACTATTCATATATTTTTGGATAGAAATTTTTTCTGTCCCTCATTACTGTCATTGAAATACAAATTTAAAAAAAAAAATGCTGGAAGAGAATATTTATATATAAGCTCCAATTGATACATGAAGTAAAAACATAGTGAATCAGCATATATTTAAAATAATGAAAATTGCAAACTTCAGCTCATTGACCTTTGTTACAAATCAGTTTAAAAACATGTAAATAAAATGTGAAATTAGCGATTCTATGACTAATTTTTGTTTATACTAAAAAAAAAAAAACCGCACATTCATGAATCATTCAATTTTGACATTAAAAAAAACTGTCTGAGTTCCTTGATGTCAAAACAGAAGTTGAAATTTCGCATCCGATAATGAATCAAACCAAAAGGGGGGGAGTCTAATTCCGCCCAGCGTTACGAATGATGGTGGACGATTATATTATAGATTAGTAAAGATTGCCTTAATAATCTGGAGAATATTAATATTACCAGCATCCGTTTCTCAAATTATAAGATTGTCTTACATTTTGTTTGTTTTGCAGGATATAGTTTTATTCAAGTAGCAGAAGATAAAATTGATGGGTATTTCCATGCATTCGACATAAAGAAATGGAAAATCTGTGCTGGTGATGCAATAATTAAAGCTGCCTATGGCAGGATGACGACACTGGATGACAAAGAGATTGATTACGGGGACCCTAATCATTTTCTTTCCAAGAGAGGCTTTAAGGCATCGATTGAAGATCTCGACCTGTTTGAAGACTTTGATTCATTAGAAGCAATCGACTTTAACTCGTAATCGCATGAAATTACAAATGTAGACAAAAGAAGAAAAAAAAGAATCTTAAAATTAAATTATATTTGGAAAACTGGGGATAGTTTTCTTTCATTTAGTTTATTTTTATACTGGTGATACATAGCATTTTTTTTTTAAATGTAAGGTTCTTGTAGAATTTTCCGAATTTTTAGATAACTTCACACCATCTATTTTTCTTAAATATATGCATAATTATTCATTCAATATGATTTTATTCTATAAATAACTTTTGTAATGTTAATTCCAACAAAGATGGTATTTCGAATAACTTTTTAACTGTGAAAAATATAGGAATTTATTGGAATAATTAATAGGATATTAATAGAATTAATAGGAATTTATTTTTGACCAATTAACTATTTAGACCTCTTCGGAAAATGCGTATCTAAATTGTGTCTCCTGATTAATTATTACTCCTGACGAATAAATTCATTATAACGCAAATTATTGTACTTTTTCCATGACGAGTATACTCGTCAAAAACAGTTAACTGGTTAAAAGTCTGCCAACTGTATATAATAAAAATCACACTATGGCCTGTATACACGTCGAGTGCAATACAATGATTGTATAATAAATTTTGTGAAAAAATCACGGTAAAGCGATTAAAATTCCATTTTTATTAGAAAAATTATTATTTTTTGTTGGAAAAGGCGTTATTATTGAAAATTTAGAAATTACCAAAATATATTGTCAAAGAAGCATATGTAAACTTTGTTGGTGTAGGTGATATAAAGTTGGGTAAATATTTCCAGAAGAGACATATAGGGTGTGAAATTGTACTTGGTGAATCAACGTTTACTTTGGTAATATTTAAAAAAAAAAAGCAAGGAAAGTGTTTTAGAAATTTATATCATTGTTCCTATAGACCGAAAATTACTAAAGGCCTTCACAGTTAGCATTTTTTTTTTTTTTTTAACCTTGTTACAATCATTATCTAAGAATACCCGATATGCAAATAAAATACAGAGAAATCTCGATTTGCAAGTAAAATATGGGAATGCTCAGTGCATTAGAGAAAATATTCAATTTATTTTGTAAAAAAGCAATACATTGTACAGGGAATAACTTCTATTCCAAAGAACTTCATCTAATTTTTTTTTAAAATTTATTGCAGACTTACTGGTATTATGAAAAATTATGCCACTAAATGAGAGTTGTATTACATCTTACTGAAATTTTGAGGTTTTATTTAGAAAGGTAATTTTTTATTTTTATTTTACATTGTGTGTATACATGTCAACGGCACCAAACTGAAGCTTTAGATAGATCTTGAATACAATGATCTTGAATGCAGTTATGATTCACCTAATATTGGGCGAAAATTAGATAAATTTTTGGAACCAATTTTAATTTTATATTTTAGTTTGTCATTACTTAAAAAGTAGTTATTATTATTATTGTGATCAATCAAAATTTCAGGTGCGCATACTCAATATGAAGACTTTATAAATAAATAATCTAAGCTATAAATTTTTATGTGTGGTTCACAATATTACAAAATTTGTGCCATATATATATTAGATATTACTTTTATATTTTTGTATAGTATTTCAACATACATATAACCATTTCATTTCATGTTCCCTTTCCCGCTGTTTATTTCAATAATTGTCATTGCATCTCCTTAAAAGTTTATATAAAATTAGCTCATTTTAAGGTTATTAATCATATGATTAGTAACCTTAAAATATCGACCCTCTATTATATTGTTATTAATTATACGAACAATAACTATCTGAGTGTTTTTTTTAACTCCTGTTAGTTATCCTATATATGGTTATTTAACAGAATTCCGTAATTAACTTTTGACAAATTTCGAACAATGTATATTATTGGAGAATTTTCAAATAAATAGAAATAGATTAAATTTATTTTGCTTTAAGGCATCTGATAAACATGTGTATCGTGTAGTGAATTGTTGACAAAGAAATAAATTCTGTGTTTTGTTGTTCATATTTGCTAAATCAGATTGTCTTCATCAACTGCATAATGAGAAAGCAGTCAACTCTAAATAAATTATAATATTATAATGCATTTTTAAAGTATTAAGTAAATCTTTAATTTATATAGCAATAAACAAATAACCATTTGGATAAGAAAATATTGTTTTCTCATGATGAATCAAAATGAATTCAGAAATCATACATTTTTACTGTTCTTAAATTAATAAAATTGTCTTTTGTTCCAAAATCTCTGTTCGATATAGATTTCTGACTCTTTTTTTACATGTAATTTATGTATGCAATAAAAAAAATTTATTCATTTTCATAGCTGAATTATTTTTTATGGCATTTGAAAATCAAAAATGGCTAACACCGCCTTTAATCCAGCCGGCAATGAACCAGTATAACCAGCTGATTCACCGCGAATATTGGTTTTGCTTTATTTAATTTAAATCTCTTATGTATAATTTGATGTTTATAGCTTCCTTAACAAGGTATGGTTATGCATTAAATTATAATGGACATTAAAGCCATGTTATTTTAATATCTTTACACCTGTTTTGTTAATTTTGTACATGAACATAATAATGTTTGGCTGCCATTGGCGAGAATTTTTTTTTAAATATGATTAAGTAGAGTATGTGTGGTGGAGGGAAAGTGGATGGTTGTGTTTTTGTTTGATTTTAAATAGATTTTTCGTAAGATGTGTAGATAGAGTGGTGTGTTTTTAAAGAATTATAACACGCTCGTGTCATTACAAACACTTTCTTAAAGAGTCAAGTCTCGTGATATAATGTCATTAGATACATGATTATTCAACCGTCAAGATAACGTAACTCCGATTCCTTAAGCTAAACAGTTAATAAATAGAGTTATTCTTCCACATCTAGTAGCAATGGAAGAATACCCAGCGATTAAATATTTGAAAAATTAATGAAAATAATGTGAATTTGAATGTAAGAATCAAATGTATCTTAAAAATTTTCAAAGAAAGGATTTGTTTGTTTGCTTTGGTCAATTTAGGAAAAAATTGCTTTACAACTTTTTTTAACTGAATTTATCTAAGAATTTTCTTTGTTATTTTATTATTTAATATGTAAAAGTATTTTTCCGGAGTTATCTATAAAAAGAATTTAAATGGGCTTTAATTGATTAAAATTTCCAATTCAAAAATTTCAATTAATTCGGTTCTAAGTGCTCATTGCCACTTTGAGCTAAATTTGAGAGCTGTAATTCAAATATTCTGTCCTATAGAGCGCCAAAGTATACAAATACATTTTTTTTTTTTCCTTTATTACTTAGAGAAGATGCGTGCTTACTCAGAAACCAAAGCATAGAGAAAATATTGTAATCATAAAAATGTTCAACTCGAGATTTTGACAAATCTTTACGTTTTAGAATCAGTTTGAAAACACATTTTTGGAAAATGTCCGTCTGTCTGTGGCAAAGGTAACTGAAAAACGCTTTGAGATAGCCGGATGAAATTCGATATACAATCTTACACCAAATTTGTAGATTTCTATCATATTTCGAGCCAATTCTGTTAAAGGAAGTCTGTCTGTCCGACTGTTCGAAAATAAGTTAATGTGATAAATAAAAAACGAAGAGAGCTAAGTGAATAAAGTTGGACTCACACATTTAACATTTAGTGTAGACAGTTATCAAATTTTGAGTCAAATCCAATGAGGGGTTGACCGTCTGTCGGTCTGTACTTTCAAAAATATATAAATGCGATAACTGAAAAACGGAATGAGTCAAATACATAATATTTGGTCAAATGCATATCTGGCAAATTTTTGTGTCAGTCGGTTGAAAAAATCCCGTCTAAAACACAAATTCGATTTTCGCATACTATTAATCGCATTCCAAAAACTGACCGGAAAAAGAAAAAAAAATCGCCAGGGTTTACACAACAGGTTTAGTAAAAATGTTAAAGGTTAATATTTCGTGACTATTGTACTCCATGCCATGCAAGGCGTTCTCCGGAATAACATCTTTATTTGGGAGAAACTTTTGGGGAGACACTCTCGCTAGTTGTAAATTAAAATTACTTTTGAAAATCTTTAGATCAGAAAAAAGGCTTGAAACACACGAAATCTTCTAGTACCAGTCAATTTACATTTTAAATACTACAAAAAATAAAAAGAGGAGCTAAATATAAAAAATTAGAAGGGGAAAAAAACAGCATTTGGAATTACCACCATAAGTCACCTGACTAACAAAATAGGGATAATTATGAATATTGACGATATTTACCTTAAGCTTATTGAGTTTTCGAAATGACTTCAGTTGATTGTGCTCGAAACTCGTTATGAAAAATCCACCTAAACTAAATATCTTTCCTCTGACAACCCACTGAAATATTAGTTCTTCTCTTCTGACTAGGTCTCGAAGTCAAGAACTTGAAAATTGTAAACAAATCCTATCAAAACCCTGATTGAATGAAATATGATAGATATATTCAATGAAAAAGGAAAAAGTTGACATTCTGAACTGGATTGAGACAGTTATTATAATTTAATTTTTTATAGTTTTTATTATTTAGAGTTTTAAATTATCAAATTTCTTAAATGATAATTAGAAAATTAATTTTTCTTCAGATTAAAAAAATTCGATGCGATCTGTTATTTTTTCTTTCTCGTATACCAAGTATGTAGAAAGTATTATAATCATCGAGTGTATGACGAATCTTCAAGCTACAGACATCCAAAAATCACATTTTTGACTTTGGTCTGTCAACATGATTGAAAATTCTTTGAAATTAGGATATATAGACTTTAGAACAAATTTGTAGATTTCTATCGAATTTCGAGCTAAATCTATTCAGAGTAAGTTCGCCTCGAATATAAGTTAACACGATAACTGCAAAACGCAGAAAACTAAATAGATAGAATTTAATACACAGATAGATATCTATCAAATTTGGAACCAAATCCATCTAAATATTGATCATCTATCAGTCTGTAATTTTACTAGTATGCGATAGCTCAAAAACGGAATGACTTAAATATAAGAAATTTGGTATGTTATCCCCCCCCCCCTTTACAATTGTAGCCTTATGTCAAATTGGTTTCAAGCGATGGGGAAAAAACAAGTCTAAAATACAAAATTGATTTTTCTAGTATTGTTAAGAGCATGCGCTAAAAACATCGCCAACGATTACAGAATAGAATTTTACTGTTGTTGTTGTTTCTGATCGCAGGTGGTATAACCAAAAATCTCTAAAAAGTCCAAAAACAATAGCGGATCCCTTAAAATCGCAAATGCAAACATTTAAGAATATGAATGGGGGAGGCGTGATCTGCCTTGCACCAAGGACATTCGGCAAAGATCCTTCGTTCGTTTTGGAAGGTGAGGGATTTGGTGTGTCCACTCAAAAAACGAGAGAGAGCCGTTTGCTGTTTACTAGAGATATTCAGACGGTGACACCAACCAGGACTCTTTCGAGTACCAAGGGTGAGCAGGTGGGACTCTCCAAAGTGCACTCGACTCCATCTTTTCGATAGAGGAGATTTCAAAATAAGTTAGTGTTGCATCACCAGGAAATATGTCCGTTGAGATAGACTTATCTAAGTTTTCCGCTATCTCATTACAATTTACTCGCTTCCCTTTATCATGAATAGAATTTTAAAAAATGCTAACTACGTGTCAAAGATAAATAGTTTTTTAATTATTGTTCATCAATACCATGCAAGGTATTCGCGGCTTTATCCAAGATCCAGAATTTTATGCCGATGGAAAGAGATATTATCTTTATTAGCGAGTGCGGAAGAACCGTTTTAAGAATAACAGTTTGAAGTATAAATAAAAGATGTTGGGAAATGTTTATTTCCACTTTCCAAAAACATACAATAAATCTTGATTCAATCTATTTTATTCGTATTCTTTTGAAACATTACAAAAAGGAATCACTTATGCATAGGGAAAATAAGAGCGTTTTTCAAGATCACAAATAACTCCTTTGGGGATTTTTTTTCTCTTTAAGAATCGCAATTTTCGTTTCAATGATACTATAGTGTTGGTGTCTTATTTACTTCACAGATATTTTAACATTTTCTGCTGTACTAGCACATAAACGCTTCTGACACAAACTAGCCAAATATAACTCTTGTAAATATGATAATTTTATATCTATCCATCCAAACAATCTTTGCCCATTTTTTTGTATTAGAAATAAACTAAAATTTGGCTAATTTTAATAATATTTCTAAAACTTTCCTTTAATAGTATTTCTTTTAATAAGATTTTAATAGTATTTTCTTTTTTCTCTCTCTCTTTAACAGTACTTCTAAAATAATTTTATCATTTGCACTAATTGCCCTTAGTGACCAGCAGATTCGCCGAAAGTATTCGAAGTATTTAATTTCAGATTTAACTTCATGTCGATGATATTGTCAAATTGTCAGACTTTAAAATTGTTTAATTTTTGTCTTACATATGTTCTGTCCATTGTGCTCATGAACCTTTCTAGTAAATACCAATCCCATGACCACAAAGCGTATTAAAATATCTGGTTCGTTTATGTTCTAGCTTTTGTAGTATTTTGATTTTACTTTTTTTAATTCGCCTTATAAACTGAACAAATATTAATCAGAATCCTTCTTTCGCTTTCAACAGTGCAGAAAATTAAGCGATAAAATATTTGACGAAACATTGAAAATGATTTGAATTTCAGGCCAATAATATAATCTGTTGTTGAAAACTAAGCAAATAAATATTATTAAAATTTAAGAAGAATCTACAAGACGATTATATTTGCATCGTTAAAAAGACAATATTTAGATATTGAAACAGTGTAAAATTCATGTGTCCAATTCGTTTTGTGCAACAAGTGTTTCAGAAATTATCACAAAATAATCCCTTTCCAAAATCCAGTTTCATTTTTAATTATTTAAAAAATTAATCATTCGCACCTCTAAGCCAAATTTGGTAACTTTTAGTCAAACAGAGCACCAACACATGCAAAGATGGGCACATACTCTCTCACATTCATCCTTATTATTAGTAGAGATAAGCATTAGAATGACTTTTTCTGAAAGGAGCGTTAATGATAAATTCCATCTAAAATGATAACTGTGCATCTAATTTTAAATATAACTTTATTGTATTATCGAAATCAATTCAAACAACTTTAGAAATGAAAAACATATTATGTAATCTGACATTTAATTGCATGCTATCTTATACTTTTCCCCCTGGAAAATAGGACATGGATACCAAAACTGATTAGTGTGGCGCACTTGACATTTTTTTTTTAATTAAAAACCTAAAATAGTAAACTAGATGCTCTACACTATAGAATAATTCAACCTTTTGTTGTTGTTAAAAAAATGTGTGTGTTTTTTCTGTCCCTCTCCTTTTCTAATAGAATTTTTAATATTGAATTGCTATTAGACAATTATTAAGTTCTAGTGCGATTTTGACTCAATAAAAAGAAATGTATTGGTAACGGGAGAAAAACATCTCAACTTAATTCTTTTATATTATTTACAAATATTTCACATTTTTTTTTTGTTTACAGTCGTAGTCGGAGTAGTACGGTCGTAAATCTAATATAAAAATTTTAGTAGTTTTCGTTGTCGATGTGGTGTTCACTGAAATCATTATGAATTTACCTTTTATTAGAATAAATCCTTTAGGGATTTTTGTACTTTCTGCTTTGGCCATATTTATGATTTACCTGTATATTGATAGTGGGAATGATAAAAAGTCTGCTAATATGGAAGTTATTAGTTTGAAACATTTACTTTCTGTTTGTGTAAATGCAGCCGAATTAGGAGGGGTTAAAGTTCGAGATGTGCGTCTGAGTTCTAATTTAAAACAGATTAGTAAAGGAAAAACTAAAGAAGGAGCTAATGATCCAATGACTTATGGAGATTTACTTTCTCACAGGACAATGCTGTATACTTTGAAGAAATCTTTTCCACATATTAAGGTGATTAATAATTTGTGCAGGTGAAGTACTAACCACCTTGTTATGACGTTATTATAATCGTAACATTGATAAATGGTAGTTGCAGAGCATCAGACTTTTTTTAAATACATTTCTACAAAATTTTTTCTTAAATGAGATAGTGAGTTACGAACTTTTCTGATAACTTTATTTATAGACACAATCAGCTTTTACTGTATGTTTGTAATAATTATGGTTAAACAACATTTTTTTAAATATATATAGCCTGAAGTTTTTGGGACATATATTTTGTCTTATTTAAAGAAAAAAATTCAGACATGAATGGCAATTGCGAAACTGGTAATGTGTGATCCTATCTAACAGAATTATGTGTAAACATATTTTTAATTGTGGTTGAAAAATAGTTTATCTTTTTCGCCCTTCCCTTATTTTTTTGAATGAATAATGATGCCATTACCTGAACTTTTTACCAGTACTGTTGAAAATGTATTCTTTATTAATTTTTCTTTAATATTTGAAAGGCTGCCTAATTTGGCACTTTTTTAATAGTTCAAGCAAGGCAAGAGTCTCATTCTTTTCCTAACTTTGCTATTTAGTAGCATAACTTATTTGCATTTTAAAATTGTTATTTTTTCCAATAAAAACTGAGGCCCTAATATCCTGGCAATAGAATTTCAGTTTCGAAATCAAACAATTATACATTTAAAACCCGATTTCATCAGTGATTCATCTAATGTCATGGCGGGTTATGTCCAAATGGCAAGACCAAAATCTGCACTGCCATTTATTCTTCTTAATTACCAAAACAAGATGCGTTTTATAAATTTTTATTTGATCCCTATATAAGTAATTTTTTTAGTAAATATTATTATGTATTCGAATAATGAAACATTAGCGAATTAGTTTAAATAAAAAATATTAAAACTTTAAACAAATTAATAAAAAAAATTTAAAATTTTTTTTTAATACAGTATAGATACTCTAATACAAAATTTATTGGTACTATTGACTTGTTAGTCAGTTTGCCAACTGTAGAAAAAAAAAATTCGATCTTATTAATCTGCAAGTTAATTTAAAAACTTGAAGATTATCTTATGAATAATATTCTGAAATTCGGACAAAGCTTGTTTTTAATTGGAATAAGTTTAAATGTATGGTCTTTGTAAATTAATTAAAATTTATGAAATTAAATAATCATGAAAATACCAGAAGAGTCATCTTGGAACCTTTGAAGTTGTGGGCCATTAAACATATTTTTTTACTGTCTGATTCCCTCATGCGTGTCAAGTGCATATCAAGTTTATTAATTTTGGTTTAACTATTTCATATTTATCAATATAGAAGTTTGGAGAGTTAAATCCTTTTTCTTTTTTTTTTAATATCTTTGTTTGAACATATGTCAATTATAAAGATGGTTCTTGAGTTGCCCTTCTGGAATCTGAAAATAAGCCATAACTCTTGAAAATAATTTAAATTAATTTCATGGCAACCTATCTCAATCCTTTGTTTATTGAATTCTATATTTTAAAGAATGTTTATTGAATTCTATATTTATCTGCTTTATTATTGTTCTGCTATTATCCCCTCTCCCTTATTTTATCTACATGCCAAATCTCTACATGCTTTATACTTTAAAATTTTGTTGCTTTAGCAACAATATACATTTGTGCAATATTTTTTCCTGCCTTTTAAATAAATACATGTACAAATCATTCATTAATAAGTTTTCTACTTTATTGAAAATGCTTTTTAAATATTTCATACTATGATTTATGTGATGTAAATTCAATTACTAATATATAAAAAGTGTTTACGTATGTTTTAATGCTTTTAAATTTTGTCCACTAATATTTAAGCTGATTATAATTTGCTTAATTTTTATAATTGCTATCTGAAAAACATAAAATATTGAAATGAAAATGATAATTAGAAAAAAATTAAATGCTATCTTATTTAACTGTTTGCAAAATTATGCTTCTTGCAGAATAATCAAAATAATATTAGTACATTATTTAAAGCTTACTATTCAGTTTGACAATAGATAAATTTTTGTGATAGTTAATTTTTTAATAATCTCATATATTTTGAAAAATGAATTCTAGTTATTTTTCATTCAAAAACTACAGAAAAATATATTTAAATAAAAATTTATATGTATGCTAAATTATTTGAAAATTTATTATTTGAATTATCAACCTAAAAATAGCATGAAAAATTTGTGTGGTTCCATTCATGTTCTGCACATATTAAAAAAATCCTCAATTTAAACTATTCTCAACTTGTTTTTCAAAATATATAATCAGTTCATTTTAAAATTATTTGTTAATTTAGATTGTATCTGAAGAGCATGATGAAAATGAAATAGAGCCACATGATATTGGACCTCCTGTTTCCTCCTGGATTCCTGTAGATAAATTTGTGGAGGATGTTTTTATACCGACTAATGACATTCTGGTCTGGATTGATCCTCTTGATGCAACCCAAGAATACACAGGTGATTAATTATATCTGTTAACTTTTTAGTATTTTTTTTTCTCCTTGATCATTTTGCACATATAATAAATTATTTCTGATTTAAATACTGTAAGTGAATTTCTGAACAGATTCATCCATATTTGTTTTTTAATTTTTCTGTGAAAAGTAAATTCATCTGGTATTTTAAAAATTGTTCTAAATGAAAATAAAAATATCTTTTCTTATCTTTGAAATCCATATTAATAAATTTCTCATTATTCTTATTATGAGTAAATATACTAAAAAGAAAGTATCCCTTTTTATTTGCAAGTATACTTAATTAGGAATACATTGTCAATGCATTGCTAACTAAGGGTTTTCATAAGATGTACTCTATTTTAATCCTACTTGTTTAGAATGTAGCTATTATAATCTTGCCTCTTAAATTAAATAATTATTTTGAGGACTGGTAGAAATGCAATCTCTATTTCTTACACATAGAAAGAAGAATTCTTGTATTTATATCTCAATTCTCTAGTAGAATGCAAAAGAAATTTCTAAAAATTAGGCTGTTTTTCCTTTATATTTATAAGTAAATTATTAATTTTTGTTGAAAGATTGTAATAAATAGTTAAGTACGCATTCATAGTTCAATAATCTTACTAACACTATTTATTAGAAAAATAATTTATTTTTGTATACTTCATGTAATTATCCAGAACATGAATATCTAATTTATTTATTCTTTTCTTTCTTTAGTACAGGGGTGTTTGTGCTCCGGGGAAACCCCGGAATTCCGGGGATTTTGAACTTCGATACCCGGAAATTCCGGGGATCGTCGTTCAAAAGGAAGTAGGAATAATAATGAATTATTTATTTTGATCTGGGTAATTTTGTTTGCTTTCAAAGCAGAAAACGCAAAGTCAGTGTGTGTGGTGAAAACTTTTCCTTTCTTTCTCCAAAGGCAGTGATAATGCGTGAAAAGGGGGGAAAAAACTTCTTTTTTGTTCTTTCCTTATTGCGAGTTATGACTCATTCCCCCGGTTCTCGGACATTCTCTTCTGGATTCTTTTCGGCAAGTAGGCGCGGCAGAAAAAAAAGGGAGAGACTTCGTTCGACCAGATGTGCGATCACGTGACCTGGGTTCAAAGGTCTTAATTTTGCAAAATTAATGGTTATTAATTTTGCAAAAAAAGTAATTCATTGAACTTTTATAATTAGGTCATTCAATACTTCATAATCGTAATTTTTCATTTCTCTCTCTCCCCCCCCCCCTTCTCGAAACTCCAAAATGTCGGTAGTAAGTCAGTAAAAGTTTCCGGGGATTTTTTGGGGTCCCACAAACACCCCTGTTAGTATAAAACAAGATATTTATAAGTCTGAAATTAAATAGAAATAAGCTTTCATATCAAAATTTGATTTCATATAATTGATGATTTTTAGAATATGAGCCCTAATTACCATGTTCCTATTATTAATTTTATATTTCAGAAGTATGAATATTCTACAAATAGAGTAGATGTCATAGCTTATATGTGAGAATAAATAAAATATGTATTATCTTTAAATTTTACTTTCTTTAATTTGAAATATATGTGGAATTCTATAGTACTTAAATCTTTTAGAATTATATGCATAAATTAAGAAAAAGCAAATTCTAAATTTAATTGGAATGCTTATTCAAGTATTGCATATTTGATATTTTTATAGAGATTATTTCTTTTTTTACCTATTATAAAAAAAAAATTAATTATCCCCAAGCGTATTTTATATGTAAGCATTCCAATTATTTTTTAAATTATAATTTTAGCTTAACATTATAATTAGCTAGTTTTGTATACACTCCTGTTTAATAAGAAGGATAAAATTATTAATCCTGCCAAATCTTTTTATAATATTTTTACTGCTTCCATGTACATTTTTTTTTTTTCTTAATTTCAGAGAATCTCTTGGAATATGTCACTACTTTAGTTTGTGTTGCTATTAAAGGGAGGCCAACAATTGGAGTTATTCATCAACCATTTGAAAACAAAACAAGTATAGTTATGATTTTTTATATATGATTTTCATAGATTATTGTATTTAAATCAGTTCTCTAAAATCTATGATTATCATCTAAATTCACAAGTACTTCTAAGCTAAAATCCATCTATAATTTAAATTTTTCTGCTGTAAAATCTCATTTTTTGCATGACTCTGCAAATTATATTTCAAATTAGATTATGCACTATGTAAATTAAGAGGCATTGATTCTAAAATTTACTTGTAAACTGATATTATTCATAATATAAAGAACATGCTGAAATATTCCAAAAATTAAATGATGCATATAGATATAAATGTAGCATTTCTGCTATTTTTGTTTATTATTTATTAAATTTCTGAATATTTAATTTTTGTTTTTAGTTATTTAAATAATTTACTAATTCAATTAATTTATGCATACATTTTATTATAAAAAAATCCTTTGTTGATAGGGAAACATTGCTTCTTTACAACTTTATGTATATTATTAAAGAAATGATTGCGAGTATTGTAATTTGTATGAATATACTTTTATATATTACTATACTGTATCATTTGTTCTTATAAATTGAAAAAAAAAAAAAATGTTAAAATTTTGTGCCTAATGTAAATTTATCTTTATTTGTGTTTTGATATAAAATTTTATATATTGAAAAAATAGATGAAATATAATCGAGCTTAAATTGATGTTTTTATTGCTATATAAAGTATTCATTTTAAAAAGTATTATTTAATTGTTCCCTTTTCAGTCTGGGGCTGGACAGGAAAGGGTATTTCTGATCCTTCCTTAACTGCAAATATAAAACAGCTTGACTGGAATCAGTCCCCAACCATAATTGTTTCTCGTTCTCATGCTGGTAAAGTGAAAGAAGTGGCCAGAGCTGCATTTGGTCCAGAAACAAAAGTTGTTTCTGCTGGTGGAGCTGGTAAGAAATTTTAATAATTATTGATAATATTGTTTTTTAAAATCATTGTATCATTAAAATCATCATATTGTTATTTAAAATCATGTAAAATCATTTAAAATCATCATCTCAAATATATACAATTTGAGCTCACCTGTACAGTTTGGAATTCAGGCTTAAAATCTCTATTTTTAGATTCCACTGTTTAAATGTTTAGAGATTTTGAATTTTATAGAAAAAATATTCAGATATTGTTCTGTTAAAAAACTATGTTACGTCAATGGAAATCTATACTGCAATAGATTGTTGCTTCGTTTTTCGATAGCAAACTATTCACGTGTTTGTAGCATTTAAAATATAGAACCTGAAATTCATGAAGTGATATTTAATTCCCAATCATATAACTATTTCTATTTATCATTTAAAAGTTTCTTTGAAAAGCATCTTTATAGCTTGTCATGCAGATATTAAATGGTCCTCATGTAATACAAGCAAAAATGGAGAGAAGAAAGATTTTTTTAAATATATATATATGTTAAAAGCTTTTTTTCCCCTTGTAGGTTACAAATCATTGCAAGTTGCTCAAGGCAAAGCTGATGCATACATTCATGTGACTCTTATTAAAAAATGGGACATCTGTGCTGGTAATGCCCTACTACATGCTTTAGGTGGTAAAATGACAGCACTTGATGGAAGTTATATTGATTATGGTAATCCACTTGAACCAAAGAATGAAAAGGGCTTGCTTGCTACTACTCATGACCATGAAAAATTTGTCCAGAAACTTGCAAGTCTTGCAAGTTGATTAGATTCAGTATTTAAGAGAGAAACCGGAAAGAGATTCTTCTTCTTCATGAACAAATTTTGTTTTAAATGTTGGCATTTTGTATAAGAAAAAGAAATTTTAAAATTTGTAAATGGATCTAGTCAACCATTTTTACTCATTTGTAAATGTCCTGAACTGGTTGCTCATGAAGTGTTTATTAATATCCAAGAAGGATTTAAGCTTTACTGTGATGAATAGTTTTTTCCCCTTATGAAATTAGTTATTGGTAAGGAATTAGTTTAAAAATCTATAAAATGTTTGCAGCTACAGCTTTAGGTAAATCATTTGTGTTTGTAAAATTTTGTGTGTTCTTTGTCTGAAGTTCAAAAATATACAGGATATCCAAAAATTATCATTATATTTTTACTAAATTATTGATAAATAGAGATTAACATGAATTTTTCTCTGGCATTTTGTGGAAATTATTTCAATATTTTTTTAAACAATGATTTAGTGTATATCTATCAAGAAACAAATCAAGTCATCTTATAATTAGCTGATAATCAAATTTAACGGAAGAAACTAGATTTCAATTTTGGTTATTTTTGTTTTTCTAGATTTAATATATATATAAAGAGGGCTGGCTATTTGGGAACTTTAGATACTATGATCAGAGGAAAGAAATTATGCATAAAATTTCCAACAATTCTATCATAAAAACCATTGCATTAAATATTCTTATAAAGAATGTACTGAAAATTAAATATTTTATTTATTGAAAAAGAAAATTTGAAATATCTTCAATAATTTTTTAAATAATACTTTTATTGTGTAAATATATTTTTTTGCATACTCTGTATCAAATACATTATATAGGAAAAATGTTGGGTTTAATACAATTTTTTTTTTAAATTTCTAAGTTATTATTATATGCATTTTAAAAAGTAATTTTTGGGAAATATTTTAAAATCATTTAAAATTCCAAAGATATATATATAATCAGATGACAAAATTTCTTATAAAAAAGATACAATTGATGCAATTTCTTTTTTAAAACATATTTTTTAAATTTTCTGCATAAAAAGTTTTTTTTTTTTAAATCTTTTAAATCATAAATTTCTTTTGCATTTGAAAACTTTTTTTTTACATATTGAAGAGATATTTAAATGTATACTTAGAATGAAAGTGAACCTGAATCAAAATAATAATGTCTTTATAGCTACTGTAAATTTTATATACCATTACAAGTGAAATATTATATGATACTTCATTTCAAAATGTTTATTTAATTGAAAATAGTTTGGATTTCTTAATCTTTTAATAAGCATCATTTTGTATGGAGGAATCAAGTAATATTTTATTAGTATTTGAAAAAAAGTTTTAGCATTTATTTATTTTTCAAAATTTTTTAATGTGAGGCATGATTTTTGTAAATATTTTACATTTGAAGAAAATTTCCTTGCATTTCTTTAAAACATCTTGTATCCCTTCAAAGGTATTCTGCATATTGACAGTTAATTTTTTTAAAAAAATAAGGGAATGTGCTAGATAAACATAATACTTGGATTTTATTAATATTAATTGGTTTTCTTAAATATTTTTTTTCCTTTCTTTTCTGCCTCTCTCTCTCTCTCTCTCTTTTTTTTTTTTTTTTGTCATTGCATGTTGGTAATTTGTTGACCATCAGATACTTACATAATGATCAAAGCCATTTATTGCATAAAATGTGGGTTTATTTATTGCTCTTTGAAAGACTTAATTTTTTGTGAAATTGATATACCCTATATCAGGGATGGCGAACCAATGATGGCACGGTACTGATCAAAACGGTTTGCATTTTAGTTCAGAATAACAAAGTTTGTTCCCTATGAAGTATTACAAACAAACGTGATTGATCTTTTTTGGTGCGCATATTCCCATTCCCTACCCTTGTTATATTTTTGCTTCTAAGGAATTGTAACATAAGAGAGAGCTACCAAATTTGAACCCTTGACTAGATCGGGTTCAAATTATAACCTATATATAGGTAATAATTTGATAGGTATTATAACCTATCAAATATTTAGATTGTAGAATAGAAAAATTTTTGATATAAATATGGTTTATAGAATTGTTTTTTAGAGAATGGACTATGTGTTTGGAATTAGAAAACAAATGATTAATTTTAGATACCATCAATTAAATATTTTACTGATTTATATAATTTTTATTCCAGTTTCTGCTCATCTTAAACTATATTTCTTATAAAATTAACTATATTGTGTAAAATTAAAACTACAAGAAATTCCATTGTATTTTTTTTTTATTAAAACTTTTATTATTACTTTTGTATCTCTATATCATAATCAATATTTAGGTGGTTTAGTAATCTTTCATACAAATTACTTCATAATCATAAATCGGTAGTGGTATTAAAATATTTATTTAATGAAAATGGATTAAAATGTATTATAATTCATATGAAATTTTAACTTGTATATTAATTTTAATGTATTTCTGTCATTTGGGAAGAATGGAATTTTATCTATAAAACAGTACAGTATTATCTTTATATGTGCCATATTCGATTCATTTAATTTGAAATTAGTTAATTCTTCTCAAATAGATAGCATCCTAAAGATTACTACCAGGATATTTTTAGTACTCTCTTAGCTTATTTTTCAACTAAATACAGTAAAATATAAATACCTATATAAGTATCTTAAAATTGTTTTATGTCTCCATGAAATTTTAATTTGTATGATTTCAAGGATAGATTTTAATAAGCTATCAATGATCAAAATCTGCTACACTGTAATTAAGGGGACAATGCTTATAAGGCAGCAGAGAAGCTTTTGATTTTAAATGTTTAGCTTTCAAATAATAGATAATTTATTATACATGACAAATGAATCATGTCATTTTCTTGATCAAGTTGAAAATAAATATATTAAAGCTTTTATTTTAAGCTTGACTCTATTTCAAATCATATCACAATCCATTATTTAATTGAAGTACTTCTTTCAACTGAACATGTAATTATGATTTTTCTATTCTTGTCTTGTGTTCAAACTCTAGCTGAAAGATTTGTTCACTTTAGGCCAAGGAAAAAGAAACAAAATGAGCCTATATAACATTCCATTCCATCTTTTTTTTTGTTATTGTTGATGTTAAAAGAAAACTCTGGAAATAATAGCACATAGAGCCAATTTTTTACTAAGAGGAAACTTGCTGACCTCAAATACATGTATTGAAAAAAATAATAATAAGCACTAGCTGCCTTTGGTAACCAGCTTATTTGACCATAATACTGACCTTTCTGACAATTAAGACTATTAATAGGGAATTCATTTATTAAAATTTCATCTTGTTATTTAAGAAGCCCTAAATGTACTAATTACATTGAATTTAACTGCTCGGGAAAACAAAATATGCATAATTACTGTCAAAGTGCATAATTCAATTTTTTTATGAAGTATAATGCAAGTCATAAGGATCGCCTGTATGACAATGGTTAAAATTATTTTTATGCTTCATACCTATTTTTATCATCTTGATTTTGTTTATGTTTCTTTCCTCTGACTAAGTGGAGGTTTCGGTGATATGGCAAAACTTTTTCTAAGTATTTCTAGTAATCTTTTGTAGCTCCATTAATTAAGTAAAGCGTTGAATTAAAAGCAGCAGCAAAAACGTTTAATAAAGAATTTTGAAATATTTGATTGTTGCTATTTGACAATAAATAATAAAACCGATTTCTGTGGCACATATGTTAAAGCATTATTATTATATATATATATAGAGAGAGAGAGGAAGATTCTTTGGAAAAATAGTTTTAAAGCATTGAAAGTTGCAGAATGTCTAGCTTTATTTATAATTAATATAAAGGAGAAAGAGAGCAAAATGAACTACTACTTTTATTTCCACTTCTTATCATTTGATATTTATAAAAACACACAATTTCAATTAATTATTCTAATTACAATGAACCAAACTGACACATCTATTTCTTTCCTGAATTATGGATGTCAAGTACTGGGCTGCTATTTTAACTATTTAATAATTACTTATTACCTCAGTAAATTTCTTACACTAACAGTGTATGAAAAATATTAAGATGTTCGGTGCCCTTCAAAGATCTGAATTCATTGTCACTTGTATTCATTTGAAACCTTTGAAAAGTGCAGTATTATTTTTTCATCTGGTTTGAGTTTTAACTTATAGAACTAGTGCTTGCTGTTACATTTTTTGATGATTGAGATATTATTTGTTAGAAAGATATCTATTCTGAACCTACTAAAAATTAAATATATTTTTATAACTGAAAGTTTGAATAAACTCGATTACATTGTATTTACATTTGTTGTGAAAATTTACAATGTATATACTGTTAGTAATGAAATAATAACATTTATTTATATGTATAAAATGTATCAATCTATAAGTATTTCTTTTTTAATTAATGTATCTTTAAACCAAATTATAAATTAATGTATCAAAAATATACTGGTTGTAATATTAATTACATTGGACATATTAAAGGACTACTGTATCTTATTTTGTTGAATTTAAAAAATAAAGAAAGAATGTGTTATAAGTATTTTTATTATACACAAAAAAAATGACATTTAACATATACAAGATTTATTTATTTTATTTTTTTATAATATCATTTAGAAGATTTATCAAAGTAAAATAATTTCACATTTTAATGTAATTATATTCAAATAGTTAAATTAAATTATAAGAGTTATGTCTCAATATGGTTTAAATAATTTTAAATTGGACAAATACAACAAAAACAAATGCCTATTTTGTGAAATTGTTTATATTATATACATTTTGGAAAAATGAAAGTTCAGGTGTCATGTTTAAGGCACATTAAGTATACACTAAAGATGATTAAACATGGATAATAAGAAAGTGAATGACAGAATATAACATGAATTCACAGTCTTAATATCCTTATTCACAGTTCATTTGATAACATGAATATTGAAAATAATTATGAATAATGTACAATGTGAACTTTTTGAATGACCAATATGAATATTCTATTTACAAAATACGACCCCAATCAATTTTTATGGCATGAAAATTACACTAAAAGTGAACAATTCATCAAATATGGAAATGGATTCCTGAGAAATATCTAAAAATAATCCAAATATTCCTTCTTAAATAACTAATTTTAAAATAAATTCCTTACTTTTAGAAATTTTTTAAAATTCAAATAAATGAATGTTAATAAAATGTAATAAATCACCATTAATAGTTGCCATCTGACAGAATTTTTTTTTCTTATAAATGAACTAATTTTTTTCATAGTAAAGTTATAATGTAAGAAAATATTTCACACCATTATTATTTTTTAAAATGATGGATCATCCATAATCATTTAGATTTCAGCTTCACACCAGCATTCACTCAAACATAACAAAAAGAAGCATCAAAACCCAAAGTTAGCAGTTTCTGTTTCCCAGACACACAAATAGAACTGGCACTATAGTTGGACAGTTTAAAATGCAGGACTAGATGAAAGGTGTTAAACATGGAAGAATATAACATCCTGGTAGAGAAGGCAATCATTCAATTCAAATACCTTAAAAAAATAAAGTTACTTAAATTATAATAATTCAAATAAAATGAAAAAAAAAATGTTATCAAATTTGAAAATATAGAAAATTAATTATAGAAAGAAAGTTATATATAAAATAAGTTATGTAGTTAAGAAATTATAGAAAATAAGTCTATAGATATTAATATTTACACTGAAGAAGTTCAGAGTAATCAAATTATTTTGTTACTACTATTATGCTATTAATCAAACTACTTTTAATTAGTTATTGGAAGAACAGTCAGTTTATTTTTGCTTTTTAAAATAAATTCTGGCTTCTTTTTTTCAGCAATGGAAGCTGAGATAGATTTTTCTAGTAAATATATATATATATATATGAAATTTAGTATTATTATGATTCATGGTAACATGAGATTATTAAAAAATTCTGAATTTTTTTTTTATTTGATACCGCAAGTAATACATTTAATAGTTTAAAACAGTAAATAATTTGAAACTCACTTTGCACTCCAGTCAATTTTTCCAGGTATTGAGAAAACAGGATTTGAAGCTTGGCCATATGCTCTTGCACTCTTTTGTACTGGTGTTCCATTAATAGTTGGCTGAGAATTTCGCCGATCAAAGGAAACTGGGTAAGTGCTGTTGTTAAAATGGCCTGAAATAATTTTCTTTAATGAAACTTTCTTTGGAAAACAAGTATTATATGCAACAAACATATAGCATCATATATAAATATCTAGCCACAATAAAATATTTGATTTTAATATTACCATTCATTTTTAGTCTTGCAGAATCATTATATAAAACATTTCTTGAATTGTTTCCAGACATATATCTTGGCTTTGGAACATACTGCTGTTTACCAGAAAAGCGAGCAATCATATCTTGTGAGGACTGTCTTTCAACACTTAAAAAAAATCATAACTTGAATAAGAACATTATAAAAACTATTATAAAATTACAAATTCAATAGTTTCTACTTCCAAATATTATAAATTTTGGATTTTCTTGATTTTTCAATATTGGGTAAATAATTTTTATTGCTAGCAATAAAATATTAAATTATTGTATTGAGCCCATTTAAATAATAAATTATTTAATACATTCCCATACATGCATACAACAATATACAAAAATCTTTTATGCCATATACAGTAAAATTTCTTGCAAAAAGCAATATAAAAAAATTAATTATAAAAGTAAATTTAAATTCCACATTTAAGTTCATCAAAAAAAGTATGCAATAGCCTAACAATCTGGAAATGTATATAATGACTTTCTTATCCCTTAAAATAAAATAAGCAAGCAAATATTTAAAATTTTATATCAATACAAAAAAAAAAAAAAAAAAAAAAAACTGGATAATTACAATTGCCACAGTACAGCAATGAAGTGTTGATCCAACCAAATCCATTGTTAATGTTAAAAAAAAAACTGTGATTAACATGATATTGATTGGAAGGCTAGATATTCAACCATCCTAATATTTTCTGAATGCATTTTTATCCCATCATTTGGATTAGAAACTTTCTGAATGCAGGTGGATAGGTAGAAACAAAGTACTAGCAAGGCATTCATTCTGGAGAAGGTGCAATAAAATCTGCATGCAGTAACTATAAATAGGTGGCCTAAAGGATGGAAATAATAATAATAAAAAATGGATTGTTGCAGACAGCCAATATTCCTTTGGCTTGTTATAGATTGTGATTTCCAGCTTAAGAAATACATACTTTTTATGCGATAATGTAAAAAATCACATAATTAAAATGTATTTTAATTTTCTTTTCTGAAGAATAAATTTGATTGTATTATAACTAACTAATCTATGTGATTTTCAATATTACTCATTATTGATCACTCACTTAACTGTGGCACTATAACTATATATACTACAATGCTCATAAAATATGAACATTGATATTCAATAGATAGTGCATACTTCTTATTAGGCTTAGTAATATATTAAACAAATAGATAAAAAGTTTCACAAATTTATTAAAATAAAAAATTAAATTTAAATAAATTATTAACATGCTGATAAATTTTAAAATGTGCTGAAATGTGAAAATATATTAGCCTATTTCATTCAAAGATGATACTCAAAATGAATGTTATTATTACCATAAAATAAATAAATAAACATATAAAATTATTTTTCATTTCAGAGATTTTATTTATTTATTAACATTTATTGTCTCAGACGTCACATGGATTCTGCTAGTATTTGAATATAATCCATTAAAAATTATTTATGCATAAAAATTTCTAAATTTTGCTAAATACTTTTAAATTTAGTTAATTTTTTTTAATTATATCAAAAATATTAAACAACAGAAAGAATAGAAACACAAATTACACTTTTTCTCTATCCAAGTTGTTTTCAGAGTCAGAAGTTGGTATGTCATTTTCTTGAGACAAGTGATCTCCCCATCTTTTCCTGTATGCCGACTTTTCCTAATTAAAGAAATAGTTTTTTAACTGTAGTACAGACACTACACTTAATAATTTAAAAGTAAATAAAATGTTTACAAAAATATTTACTTAAATTTTAAATAATTAAAAAAAAAAGCAAAACTTATTGGCAGCAATTTTTTTAATCTTTTCACTAGGCTTCTTTCATGTATCTTAAAAACAGAATTCTGTAATCAATTTTACACTATCTTCCTGGCATGCTAGAGATTTGAAATCCTGCATACTTGTATTAATCAATGGTAATATACTGTTTAAATATTTTCAGAATTTAACTGCCAGTTAATCATTAATTTAATAAAAAAAAAAAATTCCTTAAGCATAGTGCAACTTGATAATGTTTTTGGAAACCTCAAGGTTAAAAAGTAGAAAATGTTTGTTGTTTAGTATATTAATAAAAGTGAGTTTTTGAAATGTGTTTTAAATTAAAATACAAATTAAGAATTATAGAATTAGTAATGATCTAGTCTCCCTCCCATAGAGTAATTTAATAACAATAAATAATGAAATGAAATATTTTATTACAGAACTTTTTTATTTCAATAAGATTGGTTAATTGAATGTGAGTTTTAATAGCAAAACAGCCAACCATGGCTAAACTGCGCCAGACGTATGGTTAAGATTTCAAATAGGAATCCACTTTAATATATATTCTTTTAACCCATTAAGAAAACAAAAATAAAATTTTAAAAAAAATACTATTCACTGAAGTGTCTTTTTACTTATTTTCTTTAAAAATATTTAAAATAAAATTGGAGAAAATGTTTATTTTAAACATTTAATTCTTTGTAGAACACATATGCCAATAAGACAATAAATTATTCAAAAATATTTAAATCATCAGATGAGATATTGAATTTAATTGCATGATTCAGACATAAAAAAATTAAAAACAATTAATTGCACAACTTGAAAATAAGTCCAAATAGCTGAGGAAAGAAACAATATCATTTTTAAACAGAAATTAGAGCAACAATTAAAAATTATTCAAAATAAATATATAAAATCTCAATTTAAAAAGCAATTCAAAACAATTTTACTTTATATTATGAATAAAAGACTATTTACATCAGAAGCTTTGATTTTAGGAATATTTTCTTGATAGGAATCTGGAAGATGACGATTGAATGCAGACACTCTGCGATTAGTCTGAGCCATCGGTTTCATGCCATTTTTAAAATAAGGATAACGAGCAGCCTTAAAATGATTGAAAAATCATAAATTAGAAATAACAGAACAAGTATCAAAATATAATAAAACAAATATAGCTTTATTGGGAAATTTAAAAAGAAAATTATTGATTAGAGTATTTAGTTTCTATATTTTTTATTTATTTCTAATATTTAATTCTATATTTATTTTCTATCTACATTCAATACTAAATATACATATAAAACAATATACATTCATACATCAATAAAATGATTGTTTATCACTTCTGTTTAATGTTGAACAGAACTTCATATTAAATTACACCTTGAGTACAGAAAATATTAAATGACATCAGCTACTATAAAAAATAAAACTAAATAACTAAACAAATTTTCTGTTTTCTTGTTAGTATTAGAAAGTTAGCTGTGTTCAGTATTCTATGAAAAATCTGCATTTTAAATTTAATTGACAGTGTCTGTAAAGTGTTTACATTGTTTTTTGGAGCATTTTTTTTCCAGATATGCAATTGTCAGAACTCTATAGATATTTGATTATTTCTATCAAGTATAAGGAAATTAAGAACCCATTTAAAAGATGTCAATTTTTTTCTAAGAAAAGAAAATAAATACAGAAAATTTAATAACTAATTTATTTTTATCTCTCCAGATTTATTATCCATAAACAAAAATGAAATTTACCATGCTTAAAATTATTTTTATTTCAGATTAATTGATTGAATTTATTCATTTTTATCCAGCATATGTGGCCCCAAACCCCATCAAACTATTCCTAGACTAAACTTAATGCAGAAATGCAAAGAAAAGCATTTTACTCTAACGATATTAAATGACACACAAAGAAAAGGCGAAAAAATAATAATAAAACATTCTTGAAAGTAATCATTATTTTCAGGTGTCAATCATTGCTTTTCACTTATTGCTATTTCAGAAATAAATTCTATATATTTTTTTAAAAATTAACATCTAGCATTAAAAAAAATCAGAATTGACTTTTTAATAAAAATTTAGAATTAATATAAAATGTAAGTATTAACAAAATAATCAAATAAGGAAACTAGGATGTATTGCTGTATGACTAACATGTAAAATGTTTCAATAAAAAATAATTGCCATAAAAAATGAACTCAATACCATAACTGCAGTAGGCCTTTTATCTGGATTCCACCGAATCAGGTCCTTCAGTAATGAACAACCCTCCTGACTAGCATTTCTTACAATGGACTGAATTGGCATTTCAACAAACTGAGGAAATTTAAAATTCATTTCAACAGCAAGGCGGTAACCTTCCGGCCAATCCCTCTGAAAAATGATTACGAAAAATTAAGAGAAATATTAGTAAGAAAGAATTGTAACATATTGAATTATTTCAATATGTCACAATAAAAGTTTTTTTATTCTTTCTAAATATTAAATGTAGTTTCAAATATGCTTTTACAATTTAAGAGAAATATTTAAATTCATACATTTTCATATTGTTTTAAATTTTTAAAAATCATATATACAAACTTATTTTAAAAAATTTATATTAAAAACATCAATTTTTCTCAAGTTACTTTGTGTCAATCACAATTTCAGATGGTATAGCTCTGAAATGGAATTTCTTACCTTATTCAAAAAGTTTTAATAGGAGACTTCATCATTTATTTTAAAATCATAATATACACTTAATATTAACATGTCCCAAAATTCAAATCTTTTCAAATTATAGGGTATGACATTTATGTATTTATGTCTAAATTAATTTTTAAAAAGTATAACAGAAGTTTCTAAAATAAATACAGAAACATACTTGATCAGGTGTTCCTAAAATGGAACATATTCGAAAAATTTGGTCTATCTCTGTCCGACCTGGAAACAATGGTTTGAGATTGTATAACTCGGCCATTATACATCCAACAGCCCACATATCAATAGGTGAATTATAATTTGTAGCTCTTAATAAAACTTCAGGAGCTCTATACCTATAATAGAGGAAATGGGCCTGATTATAGAAAGGGCAGAAAAAATCTTTGGAAACATTATGAAATGAAATTTAGTGAAGACTTTCATTACCAAAGGCATTTAATTTTTTTTCTCAATGAAGAAGCCATAAATAAAATTAATTGACCAAGAAATTTTTTTTCAATGTAGTGTAATAATAATAAGTATTTATATTGTGATAAATATTTAAGATTAATTAAGGCAAATATATTTTAGTAAACAAATTGGCTAAACATGAAATATCAAAATGCATTAATAATAATTGAGAAAAAAATGACATTTATCAAGAAAATACTTATGTATTTAGCTTTTTAAACAATGCTAAGACAATCTAGAATTTTAAAAAAATTCACAAATATTATAATAAATAAATAAGTATCATCATAATATAATATAATAAAAGTATATAATAAAAAAAATGTAATGTGTCATAAATTGTAAAATCAAAACTAACAAAATGTGAAAAATTACTTGTATAAATGTTTTATTATTAAGTGGGGGTTTTTTTTCAAAGAGAAGAGTATAATATTCACTATCCAATTTTTCTGGATAATATTAGGAAAACAAAATGTAAAAATTTTTTATGTGGTATATCGCATAAGAATAACACTATACAAACACTGAATTATTGGTTTATTTAAAAAAGTAAGATTAAATAAATTTTATATCCAAAAGGTATTTTTAATCAAAAATAAATAGATATTTTTATATAATTTTTGGATACAGAAGAATTTATACAAAAAAAAAAATCATTGATATAATTAAAACCTAATAGCAGTAAGATAGCCATCTAAATCCCAAAATCTGAAAAGACTTCACACAGATAAAAACCTTTACAATCTTATGAAAAAGTCAATGCGGAAAAGCTCTTTTAAATCCAAACTTTGAATTATCTGCTTTTTTGGAGATGCTAATTTCCAAAAAAATATGAGTAAATATTTTAGGATTTGTAACAAAGGAAAATTATTTCGATATCCAAGAGAATTTTTTAAAAAAATAGATGTTGTTCAATTATTCTTATGTGTCATTATAACTATTCTTAAATATTACCAAAAAAAATTTTTTTTGGCTTAAAACAAAACATGTTGAAATATTACGAACAGTTATTCCATAAAATGCAGTTCTGAATAGAAAGAAAAGGAAGCAATCTAAAACATGAACATTTCTAGCACATTTTAAAAGACAAGGATTATTAAATTCAACTATTTTTATTGAGACCTATTACAAAACTAATAATTAATATGAATTTGTATTTGTGTTGGCATTCTACATATCAAACAAATTAACTACACCCACCAAATTTGGCACATATGTGGGCTTAGAATTAGTTAGAATATGCACCTCAGAATGATTTTTTTCATACATTTTAATTAATTAAAAATTAAACTAAATTTTGACATTTTTCTGCATTAGTTTTCAAAAACATTATTGTACAAAAATAAATTTTATACCATATATATATATATATATATATATATATATCAATTGATTACACTGTCAAACAATTTTTAATTGCTTCACGAAATATTTAATCACTTAATTTTCTTCCAATAAGACAGAAGAATTCTATTCAATATCTGTGTAGTTTACAGGATGGATAAAAAAATAAAATTAGAATACTGTGAGATTTAGAAAATAGAATTTTGTTTTTAATAGCATTATGATGTTATGGAAATCATCTCCAGTTGCAAGATTCACATATACAATAAAGAGAACTTAATATAATTAGAATTACACTGTTTTAATTTCTGTCAATTTGACAGAATCATAGGCATGAGGTTATATCTAAATTATTTATCTCAAATTAATTATAATCAATATTCCTGACAAACTAGCTGGTTGCATGTGACAATTAGTGATAAAAAAAACTTCACATACCATCTAGTGGATACATAATCAGTATATGGAGGTCTGGATCTTATCTCCCGTGCAAGGCCAAAATCCGCAATTTTTATCAAATCTGGTCCCATACATAATAAATTTTCAGGCTTAATATCTCTATGGAAAAAACCATGTTTATGCATAAAGGCTAATCCTTGTAAGATTTGAAAAAGTATGTTTTTTATCACATTTTCAGGAAATGGACTGTCCCTAAAAAACAAACACAGAAAAAAGTCAAGAAGTGAAGTTAAGCAAATTAAATTTGCTAATATTCATGGCATGATTAATTTTTTAAAAATACATGAAGAGAATTACCATAGTAAATAAGTGTATATAAAAAGAGATTCAAGGTTTTTACATATTAACAGTTAATCATACACTAATATAATCATGAAATTTATATAGTTTTTAATATAAAAAATAAGACAGCTTAAGGTGAATTACTACAAACCTACTCAGGCAATGAGTGTTGTAAAAAATTGAATGCAATTATCTCAATAAATTGAAAAAGTAAACAACTTAATCATTATTGTACCATAGACAAGTTTCTTCTTCACTTCATTATACAGCATTAAACCAATATATGATTCATAAATAATTGGAATGGATTTAAATAATTATTAAAGAACTAAAAATGAAAATATAATTACCTGCTTTTGATCAATTGATATAAATTTTCTTTCATGTATTCAAACACAAAATAAAGCGTGTTATCTTCACGGATGACTTCTTTTAATTTGACTAGATTAGCATGACTTAGTTTCTGTAAAGACTAGGGGAGAAAATTGCACTAAATGATGATTTATGAAATAAAACATAATAGGAATTAAAATGCAAGTTTTAAAACTAAATATAACTCTTTTCAAATAACTCAAAATCTTAGAGACATTCAAAAATACATACTTTCACTTCACGTAGATTCATACATTCTTCCCAGGAATGGTATTTCTTTTTCATTCTACAAGAAATTTATTACATTAAAATACACAACCTCATATTTAAAAGTTTGATGGAGAGTTCATTTCATAACCTTAAGTGAGATATTTTTTTACAAACTTATACCAAAAATTTATACAGAATAGGCTAATGGGCATTATTTAGTTAAACCGAATTATTTTTTTAAAATTATAAATGCATTCACACAATAAAACTTAGCAACTAATAGCAAACTTAAAACTAAATATTTTAAAAAAATCACCAGAGAAATTTAAAAAATTGTACATTTAAATTCTTTATTTAATTCAATTAATCTTAAATATTATTTTAAAATAATCACTCTCGCACTTGCAATCATTATCATGCAATTATGATATAAAGTTTTATAATTGTTGCAACTATATAGCCTTATTTCCATACTTTGCATGAAAAGAACTGATGTCTTTATGTATTAAGGTTGAATTATGGTTTTTTTTTGTTCCTTTAGCAGGAGTAATAAAGGAAATATATATATAGGCTAATATGCTTGATATGTTTGTCATAACAATCTGATTTTTTGTTCAAGCTTGAAAGGTTTTTTTTTCTCTTTCCCCCACATTAAGAAGTCCATTATAATAAATTGAAAAAAGACAAAAAGAAAAAAAATGCTTTCACTCAAAACAGATAAAATGTAAGTTTCCACTTTTTCATCAGGATTCATAAAAATAATAATTTCCACATGGACTGTGCAAGAATAAAAATTATATTCACTAACACATCTAAATAGATAAAAACTTGTTACTATTTTTAACTGTAGTTTAATAATCACTAGTGTTCTAAACTGTTTCGAAATAAAATAATTCTTAACATAACAACAAATTTTGAGGATTTTAATGAGTTCTGAACACAAATGCATAACATATATTTACGATCTTTATTTTTTATTGTTTACTAAGATTCAAATGCTCAAGAGCTGCATTTTTTTTTTAAATGTAAAGGCAAAAATTTGCCTTTTATTAAAGATAACTCTTTATGATTTGAAACTAAAAATTTCATTTGTTTTTAATGATATTGATTAAGGTTAATTTAAAAGCAACAATAAGAAAGTTGCTTCATTAAATTAATCATTATACTAGAAGGAAAAATGTCCATCCAAGACAGAACATGTTTATTTATATTGTCTCATAATGCATTACAGTGTCTCAATGTGAATACAGATATGTGACAATATAATATGCCTTTAACAAAAGATGTAATGAAATCCATGTATATAATGAATAAATAATTATTTACTAAAAGGCTACACTTTTATGCCTATTTTATAAACTAGGCATAGTTTCATACAGATATTCAAAACATATAATACAGCATAATTCTAAACATATTTTCAATATTACTTTTTTTAATAAATAACTTTTGGTATAAACTTTTTTTCCTAAAAACACACACAAAAAAAAAAATGACAGTGAAAGTATAAAAATGTTATTATATTGTTCAAAAATAATGCTTAAAAATCTAAGAGAAAACCATGCTTCGAAATTCTCCTATACCATTCTTAGAATGGGGAGTATTTAGGTGAGCATTTAATTAAAAAAAAAGGACACTTTTTTAATATTCCTCTACCTGACAATTTAATTACTCTCATTTTCTTCTAAATAATATGCTGAATATATCAAAATTGCTCTGAACAAAAATTTTTCATGCCTACATATGTTTTGAGTAAATCCAATTTAGGATCCCTAAACTAGTAAAAAATGTACAAATTGCCATAGAGGTGGTAAAATGTTTTATATTTTTTTTATTTGATAGTTTACAAGGATTAAGCATTCTAGTATGATACAATAAAATGACGCTTCTCAGATTTCTTTATTATGTTTTAACACATAAAACGATCTAACAATAAGGAAAAGGTTGCATATGTATATACAACTTTGAAAATAGGAAACTTTTTGCTAAATAAAAATGTAAAATTCAAAAAATCTTTACTGGCAAATCTGAAGTTGGAAAAGAAAAGTCAATGAAAAGAAACCAAAATTAGAATTTCTTATATTGGAGCTGCTGAGCACTTTTGTAGGCAGATTGGTAAACTAAAAGTAAAGCTATCAAACAGATGTCATCAAATTATTGTGATATATCTAGGTATGCAAATGCACTAAAACAGATGATAGATACAAACGTCAGTCAATTTGACAGACAGATATATCAAATTGAACATATATGACATATCCAGATGCTATGTTAAAGAGTAAATTAATATAACTTTAAAAAAAATCCCAATAAAGTTGAAAATCCTACAGCATATATTTTGAAAAATTCTTAAATGCATGTAAGAAGACAGTTTCTGATAATCCAGACACATAGAAAACAGCTTTTAATTATGTGCTTCATATAAACTATTAAAGTAATAGTTGTTCTAAATATTTAATAAGAAAGTCCTTGCTTTCCAAATTTGACTATTCATATTTACTTCCATTTCATTATACTCATACAATCTAAAGAAGATAACATTTAGATAATTCTCTAAAACTACATTCATACAAAAATATAATGTACTTTTGGAATCGGATCACAAATACAATTAAAAAAATTATACAAAAACAAAACAACTCTTTTAATACAGTTTAACTAAAATGGCAATTCATTTATTATTTAAAAAAAAAAAAAAAAAACTTTCTAACTTTTTTATTAAGTATTATTATTATTATTTTAGTGAAAAAACCCTGAAGTCTAAAATTGAGAACAAGGTAAAAAAATTAGCATTTTTCACTGCTATTAGTGTTTAGTTTATCTAGAAAGTCTGTAAAAATGCAAAACATTTTATTTCTGGACATCAATGAGAATTCCTCCAGAAAGTATAAATTATATAAAAACCATACATATGATATATAATGCTAGTAAAATTCATAAATAAATTTTAGTTTTCATAAAAAAAAAGTAATGTGCAACAGCAAGAGAATAAAAAAAGTGCAAAAGCATGCAGCAGATTTACCTTTTAATGGCAACTCTTTCACCTGAGTCCAAATTATGTGCAAGCAACACAGTACCATAAGTGCCATTACCCAAGGTCTCCAAAAACTTGTATCGTTTAGCCATAATTCCCATGATGTCTAATAGTGCAATAACTTAAAGCATTTCTCTATAAATCTGCATGCAAAGCTAAGAATGGCTTAGATGATAATACAGCATAAAACTTCAATGAGCACCTGAGTAATAAGTGCAAGTAGAAATTAAATGTGCATATATAAAACATTAATGCTGATAAAGTGTAGCAATAAAATAATTTCCTGATTTATAAGAGTGAAATAATACACAGCTATAAGAGAAATATTTTATTAAAAATCCACTATGATCTACATTTACCTAACAGTTGGGATGATCAGATGAAAATAAAATCCATTATTTCTTAGATTGTTTCTTGTTATACATGCTAATCATATTTTGGAAAAGTATGCATAAATCAGTAAAACATTTTAAGAATTGTAACAGAATATTTATAATAATGACACCATTTAAAACTTTACAAAATTATCAATGCATAATTCTTATGATTTAAAGCGATTATACTTATTTTCATTAAAATTTTAGGATGTTTTCTAGATGTAATATTTTATAGAATGTTTAATTTTCTTTGTGAATGATAGAATAAGTAAAATCTAGATATTTCAAGCTTCTTAGATCATTAACTTTTTCATCTTTCAGAAAATGTTTAACTTAAGAACATTGAAAAATATACCAAACATTGCTTTTCATCTATCTTTAGAAGAAAATCGGATATTGTGATCACCATTTTCCAAGTAAAAGTTCCTTTAAAATAAAAACAGCCAAGGTAGCATTTTTAAAAAACATTATTTGACATATGATGATTTTAGGCTGTAGATGGCCGTTTTGCCCCAAACACTGACCTGCTATCTTTCAGAAACATTAATAGCTATTTTCTATGTCATTACCAGTCATAACAATTTATTTGTATTAAATTAAGGTTAGGGTTAATTTAATATCATTGTATCAAATTGCATCTTGCACCAAAAATCTGCAATACATTAGCTATTAACATATCAAACTGCATCTACAAATTAATTTGAATCCACCCATTATGAAGTGTAAGTAAATCATTCAATGTTGAGTTTTAATGAGAATGATCAATTAATTTTATGGCAGATTTGCAAAATAACTGTAATGTCAACTTTCAATAAAAAATGGCTTATCCTAAACTAAGAAAAAATTCAAATATTTGCAACCAACAGGGAAATATCTTCCAAATTTTTAAAGTTCTTTCTTCTTATTTTTAATAATTCACACTGTTATGGAGGCTTTAATGTTCTTATGTTAAGCTTGACACAAAAATACACATGGCTCTTATCAATTTTTCACCTTAAAAGATGACTAAAGATGGAAAAGAAAATGGCCATCCATTCTATTAAAAGAGAAACTAAAAATATTGAGATTACTCCTTTTATGATAAAATTATTTTACTAATTCTAAATTTATATTCATAATTAAAAGAAATAAAATTCTGCTAAGCTTTAAAAAAATAAAAGAAAGCTCAGCAAAATGTTTGTGGCTAAATAACTAGAGAAAGAAAGAATAATAAAAAATAGATGTTATAATTTTAAAAAGAGGTTCAACTGCAGAGTACATAAAATCTGTAAATTTAACAATCATATATACTATTAAAAAGTTAAAAAAAAAATGTTTTTTTAACTGTAAAAAAGTATTCTTATATCAGATATCAAAAAGATGAAGAAAGATATAACATTTGCTCATAATTAATTAAGAAAACATAACATTCATTTCCACACACCTCAGAGTAAAGAACTTTTGAAATTTTTAAACTACCGAATAAAATCTTTTCAAATATTAGATCCTCGACAATATATATATATATATTCTTTCTCCTCTAACTCCTGGTAATGATTTTTTATTATACTAAAATAGTATTAAAAAATAAACTTACCGCTTAATTGCAACTTTTTCACCAGTATCCAATCTCTGTCCAAGCATTACACTTCCATAAGTTCCATCTCCAAGTTGACTTAACGTCACATACCTATTCATACCAGACACGGCTGGAGGTGTTATCAGCTGAGGATGCCCAGGTTTGATTGTGGCTAACATCAGGAATTTTCACAGAACTACAATGATTTAAATCCATTAATTAAAAAAAAAACATTTTAAATCAATGGGATTGATCTATCTCACAGTTTCTTAAAAGTTTTATCCTAATAAATATTTCCTAAAGTTTTTTTTTTTAAATCTCCACTTCATTTTTGTCATGAAAATTTTGCATTTTACTTTGATATCAGTTAATAAAATTGGGAAATATTATCAAAATAAATCTTTAGTTAATGATAATAAAAAGAATATTAAATTAAAGCTTATTATACACATTTTATTAAAATATTTTGAATTAAAATGGTTTTTTATATCCTTCTTGTTTGTTTGTTTGTTTGTTTATCAATGTTGAAAAAAAATCTGAAAATAAAAAGTAATATAAAAGTTTTCAATATCTCAATATTTTTATATGCCACCTCAAATATTCAAAGGCCCTGATGTACCAATTAGTAATTGGTCATCAGGTTCATAGATTTTTAACTCTTAGATTGCAACTTCATGAAATCTAAGACATCGTAAAGCTGAAATTTTAGCAGCGAAATAGGAAAGTGCTTGCTCTCATGTTCCAGGTTATTGGAAAACAACATCTGAAGTTCTTTTATACCATTGTGGGGTTAAACATTTTTTATTTGTTAGTTTCCTTTCTTTAACAATAAAGCTATTTATAACATATGCCATGATATATATGCTATCAATCTGGTTAATGAAGTGAAAAGAGTGAAATCTTAACAGCTTACAAGTATGTTGTCCGTATTACCCTCTAAAAAAAGGCACTAGAAGTACTTATTTTATTTATTTTGTACAGTACTTATTTTGTTCTCAAAGAGAAGATTAAAAGCATTACATTTGGAAAAGCTGTTATTAAATAATAATTTTTATTATACCATTTAAATTAGTGAAAAAAAGCTTTTGGGAATTACTCTCCTTTTCCTCTCCCCAGCTTCCAAAAACATTCATTTATTGATTTCAATTTAATCTTCACTGGACAATCTCTTTAAGTAATAAATTTTAACAAAGTAAAATTAACTGTATATCACTTTTCAATATCATGTAAAAATAATTTTCAATTAAACTTCAAAAACAATTGCAAACCTTTTTTAACATGATCTAAATATAATTTAACTATATGATTTTACATTTTTTACAGCAATAAAGCAACCTGTTTATTTTATATAAATTATGAAACAATATGATACTTTAAAAAAGTAATTGATTAGGAATAATGTTAAGATAATGTTCTAAAATATAAGCAATACTTGACTTTTTCTTTTGCATTTGAATTAGCTCAAGTGTATGGTTCTTGCAAATTAAATGAAGGCACATAGTTAAATTACTACAAAATTACCACAAATCTTGCAGTGTCAGAGAACTCTTGAAAAGCATTCAAACCTTGATTGATGACTGCCATAAACTTTTACTCTTAATTCTTTTATGACTGACTAGGCTCAACCTGCTATGCAATTTCAATACTGGCATCACGATTATTGTTTCAAACAACGGGTACAGATATAAAATGAAAACATCCTTGGTGATAATATGTTTTATCTCCATTTAAAACAGAAGCAGCGTCTCAGGATAGAATTAACATGACCAGATGGGATGGGTCAGTAATGAAAGAATTAAGCAAATTTATTGCATTTACATTATCTTTCTAAACATAGTTTAATTTTGACAATATTTTATCTTTGAAACAAGATTTCTCATTGCTCTTTATAGTAGATGGGCTGGGTCAGTAAATACATATATATAAAGTTAGATTTTTTCTTCTTTTTTAAAAAACTATAATATGTAAGGAATTTGTATAGATACTGAAAGACATCTAATCACATGCTGTCTTCTTTTTCATAAATAAAACACTTTTTAGCAAAAAAAAAAAAAAAAAAAAAATCTGAAAAAGATACAATTAAAGTAGGAACAAAAGAATAATACCTTTCTTTTAACAACAGATTAAAACTGCAATTTAAAAGTCATATTTACATTTTTTTTTTAAATTATAGTTTCTTCATGATTCAATTAATACATGTGATTCTTAACATTAAACCAATAGCATATTATTAGGTTTCCAGAGAAGTTCAAAAACTATTTCAAAATCTTGGATTAGAATTTTATCAGATTCCATGTAAAGCTATAAATTTTATTGTTTTAATGTTTTTATGGCACCAATGATATTTTCATCTAATAAATTTAAATGCTTTTTAATAAAATTTTCACATATATTTTTTTCTTTCTTCTTTGGTATAATTTCTAATTTAAATTGAAAGCACCAAAATACTTCTTTATTTTTTTTTTATCTCTTTATACTCGTATGAGTTAAACAATAGGCAAATAAAAGCTTTTAAGAATATGTTAAAAAAATTCCTTAATCTCTAATCTTTGAAAATCCCTCCCCCCACCAAAAAAAGTAGTAAAAATAATCTTGTATTCATAAATATAGAATTTAAAGATAATTATTTTTATTTAAATTAATATTAAATAGAAGATGTTTTTTATGCTTAAATAATTTTAGATTTACATAAAAAAAAATGTGTGAAAGAGATATATGCATAAATAAGATTGGGGTGGGGGATATAAGAAATAATATACAGGTTAATAATAGTTTATTACATAGGTTAGAAATTTACTACTAATAGGTAAGTTAATAATTTACTACATATGTTGTCGATAAACAATATATGAAATGTACAATAGCTTCGCTGTTAGGTGAAATACATAACATTTTCACATACTAGAATTTATACAAAAGAAAAAGCTGAAAAAAAATAATTTGAAATTTTTATAAAACTTAATTTTAAATCAAATTTACATGAGTTCTGAAAAAAAAATCATATGACCTACTCAAATAAACTGTATAAAACCCTACAATGGAAAAAAATTAATTTCAATAACTGAAAATTGTTTGTACTCAACAATTTAACTTGAATTAATTAAATAGCATTTAGGATTTGGATAAATAATTCAAAATGTAGACATGATGATCCTAATATTAGACATTTCATTTTTATTAAGTCTAACATAAATAAAGGTAAAATGGAATAATAAGGATAAAATATTATTAAAGTATATAAAAAAAATTGTGGTTTTGAAAACAAACTGAAAAATGTAGAAAGATTAAAAAATAGGTTTAAATATAAAATTCTGACACCAGAATTTTATATTTAAGCATATTCTTGGTTGATATTCATACTCTGATTTTGATATCAATAACCAGTTTCTTCAACCAATATATCTAATCTTTAAAATTATGTTTATTATATATTATTATTAATCATATTTTTAATAACAGAAATGACAAATTATATCCATAATTCCCCCATAATATTTAACAAAAAAAAATTCTGCAATTATCATTGTAATAAAAATATTTTAAAAAATAAAAAATTAATTCGAAAAAGATATAACTAAATATTGTGAAAATTTCACTAAATTTAACCAAAATTATACGATCCAGAACAAATTAATTTTAATTTGAAAATTATCAAAAACTAACATATTTGGAATATATAAAATAAACAAAATAACCTCAGTTTCATTATCGCAATGTATCACGAAAAGATAATTTTTACAAATCATATATCAAACAAAAATATTACATCATCACAGTTAATAAACATGCACGCAATTTAAAACAACAAATAGTGGAATTTGACCTAGGCCTAGTATCAAAGCCACGCTCATCAGTTAAAAAAATTGGCACTTACTTCTGATTTTTTACGGGAAGTAACATTTATTCCTCACCATATTGTTGTTTACTAAAAATAAAACTACCTTAAGCGATTTAAATCGCTAACTAGGTAGACTAAGATGGGAAAACATTTGAGAAAATATGATTAGCAAGTTAGGATGACGTTACAGTGCCTTTGTATCAGTCGGCCCCATCAAATCTGGCAGGCGTCAAGTAACCATAGCAACCACGAGTGTTTAGTTTTGCGAATCCTGCATGGCTGCTTCTCCATAAAGATTGACTGCAAATCGCAACAGCTCTGTCAAAAAAACAACGTGAAGCTGCTAAAAATAAATGTAGCATAGAAAGATGAAACCATTTCGCGTTCCAAAATGAAAATTTCGCAGCTTCGCTTCTAATTATCACTTTCGATTGTTACTCATTTATCCATAAACAAACTAAATGCACAGCAAAATGGAATATTTTCATCTAATTTCATTTGCAATTCATTATTTTATTAATTTGGAATTTCTTATTTCAAATTCCTTTAAGAAAATTATTTCTTCAACTGCTTTAAATAAATGTCGAATAATTTTCAATGTACTAAAGACCAGAATAGTCATATCGGGATTTTTCTTTTTTTTCAGTTGCTAATTAAATTTTTGATTTTGATAAAAGGCTCACTTTATATAAATTTTTAAAAAAATAAGATTTTTTTTTTTATTTTTGCAAAAAAAAAAAAAAAAAAAAAATTCTTAAATTATATATTTATTTTTATTCTTGCAATACCTATATTAAAAATTTTGTTGTTGTTGTTAACTAATTTTATTACTTATTTTTTTTTAAAGTCATTATGTTTTATTTATCAATTTATTCATATTTCTTATATAATTACAAGCAAATACATCGAAATTTATCTTAACATTTCATGTAAAAGACTCACATTTTAACAAGTCTCTAATGTGCGAATACGCGAGTTTTGATGCGGTGTCTGGGCATTAGATTCGCTAAAATTTTATTATCTTTTAGAAAAATAGAACTTTCTTTTATTGCTATTTTTCTTTTTTAAATTTCTTATAATCTGTAGATAATCAATGAAATAATGGGGAAACGGTAAAAGGAAGAGAAGAAAACCACAAGCAGAATAAGAAGTTGCGGAATTTACTTTGGGCGCAAACAGATTTAAAGTTTCGATTTGTTATTTCTAAAGAAAAATATATTCTTTAATCTTATTTTCATCTTGTGCAAAATTTCAGGAATGTATGGAATATCAATTCAAAGTAATATTAATTGAGAATGTGAAAGATCAATTATTAAAGGCAAATACAATGAAAATTCTACAAATGCTAAAAAATTCAATAAAATTCCTTTTATTCTATGCTAGAAATAGTGTAAGAAATAGTCTATTTCTTTAAAAAAATTAATTTATTGCAATAATAAGAAAATTTTAATATAACAACCTGTTAAAATGTTATTTTTATTATATTAGCAATCATTAGATACTTTTCAATGTTAAAAAGTTAACTAGAATTAATATAATAAAAACAATTATTTAGCAAATTTTGACTATGTTTTTCTATTATTGCAGCAAATATAAAATTAAAAAGAAAGTTTAAAAAAGGAAAGAAAATATAGGAAGTTAATGTATTTGTTCAGTTTATTAAGCTCACTTCTTAAAAATGTTTCTTGATCATCCATTTATATCATAGAAATTGTAAAAAACAATATTTAATGCATAGACAATTTATAAATTCTTGATTCGCGAATATTCATTTAGACGATAGAGTAAATATATATAATAAGAATAATTTATTACTAAATTATATCCAATACTATCCTAGCACACACAACATACCTAATTCATCAAATTTATCGGTTGATTTGCAAAATCAACTAAAATATAAATTTTAAATTTCAACTTTATGGAATAAAATATTTATGAGAACTAAACTATAAGCGATTATAACTGCTTTCTGCATTATTTTTCTACTTCAAATCAACAGTTCCACTGATGCAATTTAGGCAACTGTTTTGATAAAATCTCAGCAATTTTTAGATATCGATAAAAGAAATCAACTGCGTTTAAAACAATTTTAATCAAATTATTGAAATTGTTTAATGTGTAGTCAAACAAGTTCATTCTTTGAGAATGTAGTAGTATATAATATATTGTTACTTACTTTAAACAGCATAAGGGCTATTAGTCCTTTGCAAAATATTTGGTTGATGATAAGTACATGTTCTCCAGCTGTAACTGTAAACAATGTGTTTTCTAAAAAAAATGAATCCATAAATCAAATTTACGCCATTGTAACCCACGATACCTATTTCAGGAGCGAAAAATTTGACAGAATTTAATTACAATACTGGTTCAATCTAGACGATGGTCCAAATTCAACGATTCTCCTTTATAGGTTAAGTATCTTGGTACAGCAACAATTTGTTCAAATTATACATAATTTACGACAGGAATAAGAAAATTGAAGTGAGACAAAATTCACAAAGTTAACGAAATCTATATAGGGACCATCAGGCATTGAAGGCACTTAAAGGCTCTTTGAACAATAAAAAATGACATAACTTAGTGGATTAGCAGATTCACAATGAACGGAGTTCAATCAGGATCACATGATGCACATTACAGACTGCATAAATTTAATTTCGGAATCCGTTGCTCATTCTTGCAGAAAAAAGCAATTGCATGATTGTCTAAGATAATATAAGATGATACACAATTAGATGTTAGATGCCATGCGCGATTATTTTAGCCATAAAACTAAACCGTAATGTAAATTAGATCCATCAAAATAATGATTATCAATGCATCGAAGCTAGAATTTATCACATATATGTTAATGCCTCTCTAATTTGATCAGTTTGATGTTTTCATTTCAAAAGTTTCTGAACTTTCTGCCACTTTGCTTAACAATTCTACAGAGCTAGGATGCTGGTTTTCGAAAACGCACTTGATAAAAACGGGTTTTTGAATATTCATTCAACTGATGCGGGATAGGAGGAGTGCTGGAGATTCCCTTTCCAAGGTAAAAGGGGTAAAAGTTCTCAAAACATTTACACGAACTGCCGCCCGCATATTTTTTTCACTCATCCGAAAAATTCTGTCTGAAAGCAATTAAAACATGCTAAGTAGAGTTAAAAACCGAAATTGTATACGATGACAAAGAATATCTCCTTAAAAACATATTTTAGCAGTTACGTGACCGAATAAAAGTAACTTTTGAAAAACTTTTAAAACTTCGATTTATTTCACACGGGAGGCATAATTTATGTACAAAGAATAAGTGGTAAGAAATACGTCAATCTACATCGCGACAGAACAGCAGAAGAGACCAACATTTTACAATGAGATTTGAATGGGATTTCTTTGGCACGTGTAGTCTTAGGAAAGGGAAATTTAAATATCTTTAAAAGAATGTTGTAAGCCTTAGGGATTCAGTTTTTTATCCCTTTACTTGGAGCTTGAGAAAATGCTGAAATCATCAGTTTTCTAGACAAGGTGTTAAAAATAATTAAGTAAAAAGTGAGAAATGGATCAGAAAATAAGAGAACATTTTAGAATGAAGTTAACACTGGCTAATTTAAGATAAAAGTTTGGAAATAAATTAAGATTTAAATTAGATTTTAAAATAGCCTTACACACATAGAGATTTTGAGCAAAATCCATTCAAAGGAAATCTATCTGCCCGACTGTTTGAATAAAAGCTAATAGGATAATTACAAAATGAAGAAAGCTAGATGAATAAAATTTGGTACACAGATTTAAGATCTAAAACGTAGATATTTATCAAATTTACAATCAAATCCGTCAAGAGGTTTACTTTTTATCAGTATGTAATTTTACAAACATGTAAACTCGACAACTGAAAAACGCAATAGTTTAAATATAAATTTTGCTTGCGAATTTTATAGTTCTGTGCCAAATTTTGTTTTTATTCTTGAAAGCAAATAGTCTACAATTTCTACTTTCGGTTATCTACTGCTTAATGCCAGGGATTAATTGGCAAAAAAAATCGGCTAGAATCAGTAAAAACGTCAAAGGTCATAAAAAAATATCCAACATTTTGTAACTATTGCCAATGCCATGCAGGTCATTCGGACCCTTAGCCAAGGTCCTCAATTTTATGCGGTGGGAGATAAACAAGTATACAAGAAAGTTTTTGGGTGACCATTCCGGATGATTTGCCAAGTACGCAGACAGAAAGTATAAATACGTCCCCCAAAATTCCATATCTTTAGATGAATTTCAATCTTTTAATCGCCCTTTCCCTAGGTCAGAAATAAAGATAATGTTGGAGTTATGTTTGTTAATCTATCGCTTCAAATTATGATAACTTAAAAATAAAACGACCTGAATTTAGAGGGTTATTTTTACTTAAGCTGCAGATTTCCACAAAGCTTTAAACCAAATCCGGATATTACCAAGTGGTAAATTGTCTGTATATCGTATGTTTGGGAACAAGATAACTCGAAATATCTACAGGCTAGATAAATGAAATTTATCACCAATATTGAAACTTGCCCACAAACTTTAAATATGTAGCAGATTTATCAATAAATCCATCAATAAGAAATACTTCCTCAAAATGTTTACTTTTATCACATGCTACAAAATTACATAGACTAGCATCAAATAGTATTTAGGCAAGAAATTAGTTGAGAAAGATTTTTTAAAAATGATTTTATTTTAACCACTTTCTCCATCTTATACAAATAAAAGTACCATTTAAATAGATTTAATATGATTAAATTGTAGTTAGAATTAAAATGAAACACTGTTAGTACGGCGGGTTTAAGTATGTTGAGATCTTAAGCTGCGCATGAGAGTGCTCTCTTTTAATGAAATTGTTAATTCAATTTCACATTTCACCATGTTTTTAATACGTTAATTATTTGTTTCGGAATAATATTCTCCATTCTAATAATTTATTGAAAACGTATTTGTAGTCATCTATTAATTATGACTCCAAACTGTCAGGCATCCATCTTTGTATACAATATAATGAAAGCAGATGTTTGTATATATTCTAATAACTAATTGGACAGGATGAAATATACAAGAAACCCAACGAATTATACTTAAAAAATAATTCATATTATTCAGATATTTTCTCATTCATAGAATCTGTTTTTTTAGTAAGTTATTTGATTGACAACTAGGAAGACAAGAATTTTTCCCTGACCTGCTTGCACTCCTCTTCAATTTAGCGCTCTAGACAGCTATCTAGAATCTACCTAGAAGGAAATTCATCACTGCATGTTGGCATCACCAAAATATACCTTTTCAATAGATGGAGTAGTATACATTATACATATTATTTTGAGATTTTTATTTTAAAATCTTAATGAATAAATTATAAATCTCTAATGTTACTACTCCTTTTTTGCTTCATATAAAAATAAAGCGGTTATATAAATTATTTGTCCTTCTTTTAGAAATTTATGACTCAAAAATATTCACAAAAGGTTTATTTCTGTGACATTTCCCACGGACATATAGTTTTATCTGCATCACAACTGCATATTCTGACCTTTTCCAGAGCTTCATAAACCCAAGTCACGTTACCTGCACCTAAACGTTTATAACTACTTAAATTAACGCTGCCTTTTAGTTCTGCAGCTGCTATTTACGCTTTGTTGTATGGAGACAGCTCTCGAGCGTGAATTTAGAGTTTTTTGGCCTCAAGGTCAGGTGATTCGATCGGCTTAAAAGAGCAGCCGATTCTCGTCTGCGGAAAGACAAACGATAATCAAATATAAATGTTGGCAGCATTCCGGGAGGTGTATCAGTAGTACATCGGTCGATAGGTTAGCAGCGGAAGCAGTTAATGAGTTTCCTGCTGTGGAAATAGAGCAAAACAGCACGAATTACGAATTCTTCGGTGGGTGGTGTTTTTATTTTGACATTAATCACATGTTCTTGATATATAGAATATCTTTAATCAAATGTACTGCCATATTCGTGATTAATTTTGAATTCGAAAAGTCAAAATAGAAATAAAATTTCAAGAAAGTAAAACGAACTTCAATAGTAATGATAGAATTCGTTGTTACTCAGAACTTGGCAATCGATATTTTCTTTATTTTTAAAAATCAATATTAAGCAATGTTAAATATTAGTATTACGACGCAGTGACTTTTATTGTTTTCTTCTAATTATCTTTTATAGCAGGGATTGGCAACATACTGCTCTTTGAGAATGTACTTATAAATTAAAAGTAAAAGCGTAATGAAAGTAGAAATATCATAATTTCATTTATAAAATTTTTAAGCAGTGAGGATTTTCATACAATCAGGATTTCATTTGTGAAATAAGCCTTCTTTGGCTTCCAGTTTTAAAATAAACATTTTCACTCGACGTTTACCCATTTGAGGGAAGTGTCACAGAGTTTTTGAACTCCAGGTTCTTAACCTCTGGACATAGCAAATGAATAAAGAAATGGCATGGCAATCAGATTATCTATTAGGTAGTTGTGCTTGGATAATAAAAGCTATTATCAGAAAAATAACTAATTACTAATAAATTGGGAAAAAAATGAAGGAAAAAGAAGGAAGATTTTACATGAATGTTATTCAGTCCAGAGTCAAGTCGGTGCGGTAAAGCTGGTTAGACATACAGGAGATGACTAGGTCTCTTAGTTTTTTTTATTTATTTATTTATTTATTTTTTATATTGACGGGTTGTAATTTTCTATCTCTTTAACTGTGATGTCATCACTTTTGCCAGTTTTTTTTTTTTTTTTAATCTTATTGATACTTTCTTGTGAATCCTTCAAGGTTGATCTTTTTGAATATCTTTCTAGTCTACTAACACTATATGACGCGTTTTGAAATATGTTTTATGGTATAATTAAGAAAATATAAAGTACATTTTAGATATCTTCTCTATGATCATTTGAATTTGAAATTTAAAACGGATGTACAATTTATATATATATATATATATATATATATATATATATATATATATATATATATATATATATATATATATATATATATATATATATATATATATATATATATATATATATATATATATATATACAAACAGACGCAGCTCGTCACAAAAGCAGAAGTAAGAAAGAAGCAAAAAGGGCGAACAAATGACCAATAGCCTTATATAATATGGAATTTCCGGCCACGCGCCAATTCAATACATATGTTGACCTTTGACATCTTTTCAAGGGCACCGAAGATATCACTTTCATTTGTTACGTAGTACTGATGGCGCATTATTTTTACAAAGGGATTAATTAAACCGAAAGTGGAATTGGATCATGAAATAAAAGAATATTTTAGTATGAAGTTTACGATGGGATAAATTAAGATAAAGTTGTAATTTGGATTAAATTAGAATTAAAATATCATTATATATATATATATATATAGCTTGATTTAAAATTGGAGTTACCAATAGAAATCAATCCACTGATGAATACGATTTAAACTTTAATACAGATTTTATAATTCTAACGATAAAACCAATACCTAACTCCATCCATTAAATATTTTTGAAGTATCATGTTCACAGACAGACAGATGAGAGTCCAAACATTTTTTTGGGTGGAGAGGAGGAATGCAGAAAGATCTAAAGCATGACTGTTTATCAAAATTTCAAAACTGAATTCTTTCACTGAGGAAAAGGATTTTAAGAGTTTTAAACAACAGTATTAAAGTAACTCAAGTTTCATTATAAACTATTTCAATACCAATGCGATATAATTAAAATTTTTCCATTTTGCACTAACCTGGACGGTTTTAATATAATTCTGAATTAAACAAGAAGATTCACGTTTTACATCTTAATAATGAAACTGAAGAAGCAGAAGCACAAAATGCAGTCCACATCTTACTCATAAGCAAATTGCTAGGAATGAAATGATTAGAAGCCTGTATTAGCCAGAAAAATATCGATTTTAAATTTCTTGTCCCGGAGTGAGGATCCTGACCTTCACTCTAAACTTGGCTAAAATAATAATGATATCATTTAAGAAATCTTAGCGGGGATAGAAAAGGTGGTAATTGCTAAACGTAGGAGATTGAACAGAGATAAATGCCTAAATGTACTAGAGATTTAGACTTCAAACTTTGGACTTTGGGTTCATTAACAGAATTCTGATGCTGGGCGATAAATTTATGACATTTTAAATTTCTAAGGCTAAGTAATTCAATTTGACACATAGGAGGGGCCAATTTGATTTATTACAATATTTGAAGTATTTTCCGCTGTATTAAAAATGATGAAATCTTCATAGACCATACTTGGTCATAATTTGATTAAAGATTTGAAAAAGCATGAATTTGTTTACACGGAGACATCTAGAATCTGAAGTTAAGGACTTACGAATGCACAGACCTTCTAGACAATAATCTGAGCGACTTTGTTGAAGAACGTGTGAATTTGGCAACAACTTGCTGCTGTTTTTTTCTTTTTCCCCCTGTAGATTGTGTGCTGGCAACAGGAATGTTGCAAAAGTCATGTGAATTCTTACTGCGACCAGTGAATATACTTGTATAAAAAAGATCCCATTATAACTGCGAAAAAAAGAATTTTCCTCTCCCTGTAGAGGCAGCACAACAGGTGGACTGTGAGATCAAGTTATCATGACTGCATATCTTTATTCCAGGACTTTTAAAGAAAACATTGAAAACTTTGTATACAAACGTTAGTTTAAATCGCGCCTATTATTTATAAAATTTTCTTGTTTTATGCTCTAAACATTTTAGTGTTCAGACTCAAACTTCACTCTTATTCAATGAGTTAATAATGAATTTTATAATTTTAAGTAGTTACCGTTGAAATGGTTTTTGCATTTATTCATTTACTTGTTGCAAGGATGGCATTTAATTTCTGTATTAAAATAATTTATTTTTGAATTATAGTTAAGAATTTACTTTTATTCTTCGCTTTCACTTTCTATATGTTTCTGTATTTATGTTTCTCTTATTTCTTTTTCCTCCTTCTAAATCTATATCTCAGTTTAGAATTGCTGTTTTTCTTATACTAATATTTTAATCTTAATTGCTTAAGGTTGATTTATATTCTGAGAACCAGTTTCTTATCAATCACAAAACTTCTATGAAGAATGTTCTTAAATTTACCCATCTGGAATCTATTACGGTGTCTAAAAAGTTTCTTTCTCATCGCTCTATGAATGGCCTTATTTGGCTCTGCTTGTGCAAACATTCAGGCTTATCTATTAGCCGTCTATGTCAACGGTTTCAGTGGTCCCATAGCTCTTTTACAGTACGTTTCGTTTGTGCCACAGTCTTTTTTAACTTTCATTCACAGCGTTAAACATGGGTAGCGAAAGACGACATGTGCATAGAAAACACACTTGGTGTAAGGGAAATGGGCTTTCAACTGTCGTAAAGCCAGGACTATACTTCTAAAAAGTGTATTTCTACATCTGATGGTATTGGAAAGGCGTAATTTTCTACGAGCTTCTTCCTAAAGGTAAAACAATCAATTAGACGAAATACTGTCGTTAACTGGATCAATTGATAGCTAACCGACGAGGCTTTGCTTTTTAACAGAACAACTCGAGACCACATATTGCTTTCTCTTACAGTTTGATTGGGATGTTTTACCGCATCCTGCATATTCTCCAGATCTCGCTCCATCTGATTATTAATTCTTTATGTCATTAAAAAATTCTCTTAGCAATAAGCATTTTAAATCCCCCAGCCAAATAAAAGTGCACCTCGAGAATTATCTTTTGTCCAAAATACAACAATTTCGGAAAAAAGGCATAAAGAGGATTCCTGAGAGATGGGAGAAGGTAATAGAGCAAAAGGGTTCTTATATAACAAAATAAATAATATCTTAAATAATAAATACTGTGTATTCATTTCATATTAGAAGTAGAAAAGAAACTTATGGGACATACTAATAGTTTAGTCTTGCAATTTTAATTTTAAAAACACACACAAAAAAAATTAGGGCAAATGTTATCGTTTTATGCTTAGCTAATTAAAAATGTTTTATTCAAAGAGAGGACAATAACTAGAAAAATATTCCCTAAGGAACCACTTTAAATTCGAGTCTTCCCTGCAGACGATTTGCATTTATTTCTACTTCCTGGTTATTCCAAAACGCCCCCAATACACCTTCTTATCGAAAATAAAGGCATTGCGTGTGAAACACTTTTCGCTTGTCTCGCCCTGGAAGACCTACCTGCGTCCACTTTCTTATTGGCTTTTCTGAGAGGCTTTTTCTTTTTTATTGATCACCTAGTTTCAAAAACTATTACATCCTGCGGAAATTTATTTCACGCCGCCAAAATATTATTAACCATGTATCAGCTGTATAATGGATTTTTATTCACAGGCGGTTTGAGTGATTGACATCATGTTTTATTGCTTTTTAATACTGCTCTGAAGATTCTAAAAGGATACTGAAAGAAACGTTTATTCAATTATATCTTATTTCGGAAGCTGGTTTTTTCTCCCCTACATTTAATATTGGTTTGCTGTATATAATGTGTATATGCTTTTCTGCTAGGGAAAAAAAATTCTTCATCACAACTGAGTATGCGTTAAACATACGAGTCAATTTGAAAAATAGGGGTGAGAATCTAACATAAACGAGGAAGTAAGTAATTTTTGAAGTAATTGATTTCAGTTAATGAAGAACACCCCTCCCCCCCCCCTACAAAAAACTACACTTTTAAAGTTTTATCTGTTCCGTTATATTTATGTTATATCTTAAAGCAACAAGAGATTATTTTGGTACAGTTTTCTTAATTTTGATCCACTGTCAGATGACGAGGGTAACATCTGAGCCGGCACTCTATAGGCCTCTTTGGGAAGGAAAAATGTTCACCTCAGAAGTTTTTTTAAAGATTCTAATTAGTATTTTAGTTAAATAGGCGTTAAGGTAGATTTTGTAGTTTTCCCATAATAAGATCTGAAAATAGGATTGCACAAAAGCAATTTTTACATTGTTTTAAAGTTTAAAAAATAGTTTTTTCAATTATACTATTCCAGTCATAAAGCATTTTTTTCCTGAATTTAAAAAAAAAAATTTTTTAAATATTTTTCATTTCAATAATGCAGTTCATGATCGAAAATAAAATGTTAACTATTTTTATTACTTCATCAAATATTTAATTGCGTGATTTTCTTCAATTGGTGAAAGCTGAGAAGAAAATTCTGTTTATTATTTGCCCAGTTTGTATACACCAATAGAAACGAAGTTTCAGTATTTCGAAATACAACGTGCAATTAAAAGACGGATTATTCTGCGAGTTACGTTTTAAACAGCACCATGACGTCATGGGACTGGATTCTGTAAGGAATGTTTATGTACACAATAAGCAAAACAGGAATAAAACTATTAAAATAACACGGCTTTAATACCCATCACAATTTGACACAAAAATATTTTGTCTATGGAATCGTGAATACCAAGCAATACGTAAATGATTTAACCTCTACTACTAATAAAGATGAATGTTTGTGTATGTTTGGGCTTTACAGATGAGACCGTTTGGCCTACAGCTGCCAAATTTGGTGCATATATACCTTGGAGGATTAGAATGTGTACCACAGAGCCATTTTTGAAATTTTTAATTAATTATAAGCAAAATTTTGGCGATTTTCCCGCGATTAACAGATGAAAAAATATATTATTAAACAATACACCATTAAAAATTTTTTTTAAATCTTTTTAATGATATTAATAGTCGTGCGAATTTTTGCCGAATTTTAGCAATTTTTTTAACACTTTTTGCTTAATTTCCAACAAAAAATTACATTGCTGCCCTGAAGTTCAAATTGTATTCAGTACTTCATTAACTGTTTAATTGCGCGTTTTTCTTATATTGCTGAAAGTAAAAAAAAAAAAAAAAAAGATTTTATCTAGTATCTATGTAATTTACGAGAAGGATAAAAATTGATTACTATATCGCGAAATTTATAGAACAGATAAACTACATACTTACATTTTTAATAGCACCGTAACGTCATGGGACTGGTCCCCATTAGGAAGTTTCATCTGTACAATGAACGAATCATATTTAAAACAATAACAGTAATATTTTGAATGTCTGGCAATTAATGACATCATGGACTGAATGATTTAACAGAACTTAAAGATAATCAATATCTCTGGCGAAGCAGCTGGTCGCCTAAGGTGGATAGAGAAACAATAATGCATATACAATTGCGCCAATACAATAATATCAAAGTCAAATGAAAAACGTAATTGTGATGGGCATGTCGTATAGTTTTTAAAAGCAGGCTAAAGCAAGTTTCCACCAACAAGATCAGCAACTGATTTCAAAAAATTCTTCTAACTAAATCAACTAACTCGAACAACTAAGTAAATCACTAATTATTTTAATTCTTAGAATGATGATGCAAAGATTGTAGCAAATAATTATTATTACTGTAAAAAATCAAAAATTAAATATAACCGAAAAATGGATTTTGCACGTTCTTTTTTTTAACTAAACCATCATTTTTTTTTATTTAATAAAATTTTATTATGGCTAGTTTTTTAAGCTGCGTTCAAACTATTAAAAGAAGGAAAAAATGTTCTCTTGCATGTTAAGGGCAAATATCCGTTACATACGTTATGGATTCATCGGATTTCTTTTACTTGAATACAAGGGGTGAATACACAATGCAAGCAAGAATAGTACGCATAATGCAAAGCATTACACATACTATTCTTGCTTGGAATATACATACTATTCTTGCTTGCATTATTTGGAGAAACTAAATTTCACCAGAGCCGGCTTTGCAATAAATTACACAAATCGTAGCTTAGAATCCCCATTTTCTGGGCTGTATGATAAACCTTTCTATTGGTGACCATTCCATTACATCAAGCGCGATTAGAAATGTAAATATATCTTATAAATTTTATAATAATAATTAAATGTAATAGTATCTTCTTCATATATCTTCTAAATTTTGCTACACTGTAGCTTCCTTTTTAATTTTGATTTATTATTTTTTTCATTCGCCTTGCGAGCTACACTGATATTAAAAATGAATCTTTCTTCTTTAACTTTCAACAATGGGGAAAAATAACACATCATTAAATATTTAATGAAAAATTATTTAAATTTCATTGCAACAATATAATCTATTCTTGAAAATTACGCAAAATATATTTTTTAATTATTAAAATTTAAAAAAAAACATTTACACAACTCTTAATACTCTTTTTGATATCATTCAAAAGACAATTTCTAAAATTTAAAAAAATATTTAACATTATAAAAATATTTATATTAAATTTTTATAAATATTAATATTAATTTTTTGTCCAGTAATAATTTCGAAGTTATCGCTGAAAAACGCAAAAATTCAATTTTTATTTAATTAAAATTCTAATTATAACTTCAAAAATTCGCTCTAAACCAATTTCCATCAATCAATCAGCTGCATATCAAACAATTTTATCTGAAAAGCGCTAAAACACACGCGAAGACACACACACAAACATTCATCTTTATTATTGTTGCAGATTCTTGTTTCCAGTATAATAATCTTGTTGGCACTTTTGTAATTTAAAATTTCTTATAATCTCATTAAAATAAAATAAACATAATACAAAACTGAAGTACTTACTTTTAAAAAAATGAGTTTAAAATCCATCACGAACTTCTAAAATCCTCTAACTAAATACTGAAACAGAGCATAAAAATCCTATCACTTCAATTCATCCGTCACACAAAATCTATGGCAGACGATAGTGAAACGTCAGTCAAAAATCTTCTGCACAAAATTTACCGGCTATTATTAAAGTTAAAGCGTAACATGGTCAAGAGACTTGTCTTTTCGATGGTTGGCTCTTGGGATGTTAAAATTATTTTTATTCTTTTTTGTAGCGTGCGAATGGCAGCAGAAGGGTGTGGTATGGAACTCACACAAGGTTAAACATGCCATGGAAAGAGTCACGCGACTCAGGTCTCGGGTTCAATGATTACAAGGCGCATGGTCTTCGTCTTTTTAGAAGAGCAGTATGTCATTAAAAATATGTTCCTGTTTCTCGAAAAAAGAATATTGAGGATAATTAAGGAGGGCTTTCGAATTAGTTTTATAAATGCTCGTGACCCCCTTCAACCACTATAAGAGTTGTCGTGCACGGTTGAAAAAAAAAAAGAAGCTTCTTATTTTTAATCTTTTCTCTAGAACTATATAACGAAACCAGTCCTTTGTTGCTAAGAAGAATGACCCCAAAAAAACAGTGTCGTATCTAGTTTTCTTTTTTTTTAGATGATTAATGTCGTTTACGGTTTTATATGAAGATTATACATACATTTTTTCCCTTTTTTTTCATTTTAAATAGAATTATTTAGTGCATGAATCAGAAAATGTGTGAGGATGAAAATTTAATTCATTTTTTGAATGCCTTCTTTTTTTTATTGACTTGCTGACTTCAGCAATCCGTTTGTTTACCGGGGCTCTAACTGATAATTGATAAATTGTGATTGACATATAACCCACTGGCGATCAGAAATAAATAAGTCTGCAAAAATATTTATCATAAGTTTGAAATTTCCTTAAAAAAATTGTTTACTCATAAGTCGCTGAAATTTTTCATTTCAAAGATATATGCAGTAGACTTCCGAATACCCGGCCTAATGTGTTTGAACGGCAGGCTGGATAACAAAAAAGCCGGATAGGCCGGATTTCTATGAACTCATTTCTTTGCCCACCAATACCAGAAGACAAAGTTTTTATACCAAAACTCACTGTTATAATACGTATTTTCTCACTTCTTATTGAGTACTAAGCCCTCCATTTATCTTGTGGTGAATAGCATATAAACCAGTTAACAACTACGCTACACGAGCGTACGCTTTTGTATCCTGGTTAAGTTACTGGACTGCAAACCACAAGGTCTCAGGTTCTATCCTAGCACATCACATATCGCTAAAATCTCACGTCACGTAGAATGAGAACGCGGCCTCATTGAATCATAGAAGCAGTTGCCGGTAATGTGCCGAGTTAAAATAGAAGGCTCTGTACTGGTAGTTTATATATATAATTATATACTGCACTGCACATTTCAAGAATTATTAGAGAAAAAGTAAGGTAAAGGATATAAACTGCTCACATTTTAACATAAATTCTGTAATGCCTTAAATACAGAAAAACAAACAATGTTGCCAGTATAACGCCTTATCTTCCTCATTTAATTACGATGGAAGAAAACTAGGCCGAATAATACGGCAGCAGGATAGTCGCGAACCGGATTCTCGGGAGTGTACTATAGTTAGTTTGCTGCATTTTGAACCGACCGAATAATCATCATCAAATATAAATTCTTTTTTGTCTTTCAATAGAAAATTATGTGAATACTGAAGTGGTAATTCAGTAAATAAAAGTATTAGAGCTTCCCTCTCCACACACATATTTCCATCTTCTCGCAGTCTGATGGATGATACTCGTCGGAAAATGAGTATCAGATAAGTTGTGTAATAAATTGTCTGCAACCTTCGTAGTTTCTTATCAATTAATAAAAAGTAAGCCGTCATAAAAAATTTTCATCTGAATAATGTTTTAGAAAAGTACCAACAATTGTTGTACTTTTCTAAAAGTAATTTCTACTAAACTAATATGAAATTCAATGAAGCAGGCGTGCATTTGTCGAAGCAACAGGAATCGAAACCAAACTCATAAACACCCAAAAGAAAATACAGCTAAAAAAACTCTAGGAAAAGAAGGTGAATTTGGGTCGGAGTACGGAAAAATAGGACCAGCGCTCCAATTCGAGGTCTGCTTTGAGTGCAGCTCCAATGCCTCTAGATTCAAAGGATGAAAATGGATGCTTTTGGTCTTCAAACAATCAGTCAGTGGTGTGCCTAAAGAACTTTCAAAAGTGAGTTCGACAGTATCCCCGACCTGCCTTCTTCTTGCTTATTGTTTCAATTTTTTTAATGTTATTTTTACTTTTTTGTTTCTTTTCCCATTTTCATGGACTAACGAACTTTCAGAATGAGAATGTAAGCAAAAAGCATTGAAGTCTCAAGATAAAAAAGTAAACAAATTCAATTTTTAAAAAAATGTAAATGCGACTTTTAAAAATAATGTTAGGGATGCTGCAGATCTGCATTCTTAGCGACGAGTCGCCAATGATATAGCCCGTATTTTTTTATTTTATTTTTTTAATTTTTGAATGTTTTTTGTTCATTGTCGATGTGAATGTTTGCAATGGATTTAAGAAAATCTTATAGCCATCTAACAGTTAGTTACATTTTTACATGAAGATGTTATTAACACAAATTTTCTGGTGCTAAATGTACATTTGACTTCAACATTTAACCCGCAGGGGTATTTCGATCCTGTTCTTTTGCTACTGTCAGAAATTCTAGAAATTTATAAAAGTTTACACCTGTTACTTCTTATACCTTCATGGGAATAAAAGAGAAAGAAAATTAGAAAAGCAGAAATCCGTGAAACAATGTATCTCATTTTTTACTGCAAATTGACAATTCGTGTACTAGCGTTTCGGTTTTTTTTCAAGTTAATGGCTGTGAGAGCGTACAAACGTGAATATTGCTACAAATCTTTAATGTTGCTTCCCAGCACAATTAGTTCAATCACTGGAAAGACCGTTTTACGATCAGCTCTGTTGGATGCTCATCGGGTACCACGTCAGTGATTCCAGAGCTTGTCGACCATTTGACGACGAATTTGGCGACAAAATGGATAGTACCTGAAACTTCCAGAATTTTAGCGATTGAACCAATAGGAACCGAGATATGCCTGATTGTTCCAGAACTTTCTCTGCCCACCTCACAGGAACTATAAAGGGCTGGCAGTCTCAAGCCGCAATCAGTCATGCACAGAATCGTAATCGTGGAAACTATTCATCTACGGCGAGTAGTTGGAACAGTCCAGTGAAGAACAAGCGTTGTGTGGAGCTCAAGGGATTACTGAATTGAGATGTGTTCCGAGTCCTGGTATTTATTGGAGAAGCAGCATCGAGTCGTGTGTGGAGTATCCAGTCATGTAGTAATGTGTTGGCAGTTGGAAACAGCTAAAGCGAGGAGACAGTGGAAAATTGCAGAAGTCTGGAGAGACCGTAGAGAGTACCTCCAATTCCCTCCTCCTGCTGACTTCCGTCTGGCCGCTTTGTGTGCTGTGATTATCACTACCGATTACTACTTGTGGGCTACTGTTTGTTGTAGTGTTCTGCTGTGTGATGTCTGTGTTCGTCTCGGCTGTATATTTGTCGTCTTTGTATTGCATTCGTGTTGATAAAAGCTGCTGTCCGTTACTAAAGGATTGTTTTCTTCATCGATCAACAAATCGGCGAAAGAACCTCCATGAATATTCGTAACAATATGCAGAGATTCAAAAATTTTCTCCAAGTGCTCCTATTGATAGAAAAAACGATAATAGCACAGATTCTTATAAAATTTCGGAAATTGATCACGATACAGAATTGTAACAAAATATAAATTCTGAATATCCTAGAAAATTTGGTCGAACGTCTTTTTCTGTTCGTGAAAAAAGAAGCAAATAATTTTATAAAATCCATCCCCTTATAATATGAATTAATTGCTTCGAAATTCCCGTTTAAAGTCCATTTAATTCTAAAACAAAAATAATAAAATCGTTTTATGAACATGTGTATAAAAATTAAGACAAAAGTTATGAATTTCTGAAGTCGTGTGTTTTAAACTCATTTTTTCCCAAAACTTTTCAAATGTAAATTCTATGAAAAAATATAGATTTTCTTTTTCTTTCAATATTTTTATGCGAACAAAACTACATGAATTAAAATAATAAGTTTTGTATGAATGGAAAGGGAGGAGGAGGAAATGAATACAGTAAAAGCATGAAATAAAAAAAGGTCTAAATTCTATTTGGGGTCAAAATGACCTCTCCCCGCGTTTGCTGATGTTCAAAAAATGGGTGCGTGTGATGAAGGGTTAAATGGCGAAGCTCATTTTACGTCTAATAGAATGTTATCTAAATTAAAACGTACTAATGAAAAGAATTAACGATTAACAGTCACAATTATTGAATTTAGAGGATATATTTCTTAATATCTCTAATAATAATAAAGGTGAAAGTTCGTATATATGTATTTGAGTTGGCACTCTGCAAGCCATACGGTCTGACCTAGAATTGTTAAACTTATTACATTTATTTTTTTGGCGGCTGCGAATATAATAGAACAAGTAGAAACGATTTTTTTTAAATTTTAATTCATTAAAAATTAAGCGAAATTTTGACATTTTTCCACCATAACCACGAAAAATATAACAGCACAAAAGAAATTTTACGTCATTTTAAAATTCAAAAAATTAATTTTTTAATGATAACAATTTAATATTCGCGTAATTTTTTTTTAATTCTATTAATTTTTTTAAAAGTATTTTTTTATCCAGTTTTGAACAATAGATTACGTAGTTACTCTGTAAAACTGTAAAAAAAAAAAAAAAAAAAACATTTTAATTGTTTTATCAAATATTTAATCGCACATTTTTCTTCCATTATTTAAAGCTAAAAAAGGTTAATTCTAATTAATATTTTTGTAATTTACATGATGAATTATAAAGGTAAAATTACAGTGTTTTGAAAGTCAGAAGTGAGCTGAATCAGACAATTCGCACTATGATGTCATGGGACTGGTTGCCATTAGATAAACTCATGTATATATTGAACAGAGTTTATTTAAAGCAATTTAAAGCTTAAAAATAGTTTGTTAACGGAATCAGGGACAAGAAATTATGCATAAAATAATTAATTATCGCTACAATTATTTTGATAATTCTTTACACTAAAATTCATCCGTATAGGTGTTTGGGATTTTGAATAATCCTATTCATGTGCATGCAAACTTTCTTTTGACCATTTTTTCAACAAATTCAGAAAGAAATATACAAATTCAGATAAAAAACAAAATACAAAATTTCATCGTTCAAGCTCTATACGTTTTTGTGTTATTGTATTTGTAGAAAAACAGGTAGACATCATTCCAAAAATATATTTTTCAGACTCAGGGAGTTTTGAAATGTGAAATTTTGTTGAAATCTCTAATTATAAAATTATTATAATTTCTCGATTAATATTTTGTTTGCAGGAAAATAAAAATAACAAAATTAGATATGACTTCTTTTAGCTTATCTGTATGAGATAATTTTTAATGAAAACATTTATTATAAAGTGTCCTAAAGGACGCAACTTTCATTTAATACACGTATCGTAAGTTTAAAAAAAACACTTTTAAAATCTAATCATAAAATGAATAATAATCTAAATCACAGAAATGAACATAACCAAAAATATGATTTAAAAAGCAAATAATAAAATAATATTGATTTATTTGATTTTTTTCTCAATGTTAATTATTTTCAAGGTAGGTTTGTTTGCGTTTCATTAGGACTACCAAAAGCTTCGCTACTAGTCCTTATAAGAAGACATTACTTCATGAAAATGCATGTAAGTGTATACTTTTTAAAAGCTAAAATAAAATTTAATGCATATATTATCTTAACAGAGCACTCGAGGCTATTCTCAAAATTATACAGGATAAAGCATTAAATCACAGTAAAGATAAACACTTGTTATCTCAAAACAAATGTAAACAGATAACAAATGCTCATAAGATATATTATCAAGATAAACTAAGATGTAAATAAGGTTGTGAAACATGTGTCTAGGAAGCAAACCACATACTTGAGAAGCTATGTCTTGAATCCACCACCTATATCTCTACTAATAATAAAACCAGGATTGGTCTACCCAAAACTTTCTGGTATATTTTTGCATGGAACTGGCATACAATAGCTACGAAATATTTACCTTTCGAGTGAATTTAATATTTTTACTGACTCTATCGCGGCGAATTTTTTGGCATGTGGTATCCGAAAATTGAATTTGTGTTTTATATGAATTTTTCCCAACCGATTGAAACAAAAATCTGACGCAGAACTGCACTTGTAGTCACAAAATCCATACCAAATTTCACATATTTAGGTCATTGCGTTTTTAAATTATCGCGTTTACATACTTCTGAAAATACAGACCGAAAAACGTCCAACCCCTTGTTAGATTTGGCTGAAAATTTGATTAGTGTTTACAATGTACGTGTTAAATAGCTGTACCGAATTTTATCTGTCTAGTCATCGTGATAACTTCTATTCGAACAGCCAGACAAATAAACTTCTTTGAATAGATTTTGCTCAAAATTCGACAACAATCTACAAATTTGGTAAACAGCATATACCAAATTTTATCCGTCTAGCTCAAAACATTTTTGAGATATCTTTAAAACAGACAGATATTTTCTAAAATGTGTTTTTTGAACTCAAGAGTAGAGGGTTAAAACATGGAGCTACAAAATCTGGAATTCGAGTTTTTTGACACAATAATACTTTCTCTATGCTTAGTATACTATGAAGTAAAAATTGTTTATTACTAGACGAAACATTTTTTTAAATGATAAAGCAGTGTATTTTTTTATAGAATTATGAAATACTATCATTAAAATTTGCAAAAAAGTAATTAATTAGGAATGTTGCTATAATAATGTTCTGAAAGTTAAATGGCATCTGATTTCAATTTGAATGTTCCAATAAATGGCCCTTCTAAACTAAATGAAAGAAAAAAAAATTAAGTACCTTGAACATACTTAAATAAAATTCTGAAATCAGCGGGCATCCTAAAATTATGGGGAGCTTAGGCATTTACCTATTTGAAAATCCAGCCAAGCCATAAAAATTTAATTAAACTTAGGAAGGCAATCAAATCGAAACGCTCCGGTAAAATTTCTTACTGTGTCACCTGTTACACAACAAAGCTAGACCCTACCAAACCAACGAAAAAACTGCAGAAATTCAAGCGGAAATCCTGGCACTCCCTCCTTATAGTCCAGATCTTTCCCCATGTGATTTCCACGCTGAGCTCAGAAACACAGTGGGTACAATGTTTTAGTCAAGGAGTAAGTATGCAGTTGTATTAAACAACAATGGAAAGATTTTTAAGATTATGACTGGTGACAAATAGGTAAGTGCTTAACCAATTGTAGACATTATTTCTGAGTTCCGTAAAATAATTACTGCAAAATACCCTCTGTTTTATTATTTATTGATTATACCTGATAATACATTTCATACAAGAATTTATATTTAAAAAATTAAACATACATCTGTAGTGGGTCAAACATTTAAAACTAAAAGCCAAAAATTTACTTTTTGGATTTTTTTAAACAAGCAGTTCATAAAATCTAATCTCATAGCGAAATGTAAAAAAAATGTGAAATATTTACTCAAATTTCACTTTTTTATAGAAAATAAAATCTAGAGTTACATCTATGCATTTATTTCACAAAAAGAAGATACTTAATTTTACTAAAATGCATTCGATTTTCGAACCAAGAATTTTTGTGGTTTTTTTCAAATATCCAAACACATAAATGGCTATTTGAAAAGATAAAAAACGAAAATAATATCATTTTTTGACAAGCCTTCATCAGATGTATTTTGAAGCTATCAGGTATGAATGACTCCCCCCTCACCCTGTGGGGACTTTTTCAAGTCAATAAATCGATCATTTTTCCCGTGAACTCATAATACCGGATATTTTCCCTCTGTGAGAAAGGATACATGTTACTGGAGACTTCAACAACAAGCCCACGCCCAAACACGGACGCTATTACGAGTCTGGCGACATCAAATTGCACACGCAAGAGTATCAGGTCATTAGCATTTCGCACGGACTGTCGTATCCAGAATAAAAAATCAACAGCATATAACCTACATACTCTATTTAAATAATACAATGAGTATTTTTGAACAGTTTTTACTTTATTTTTTTCGTTGGAAGAAATCGTTGAATATATTAATTTTACAAATGGCAATATATCAAACGCAAACGATTTTTATTCTTTTAGAATTCTGTTTCACTACTTGTAAATATTAGATTTTTTTTATTCTGAACTGCTTCCTGTTTTCTTTCATTTTTTAGCATTCGGAAGAATATATTAAACATTGTAGAATGTTTAAATAGCTATGCTTTTAATAATTGATAAAAGATTGTTTTCTTTTAAGTTTCATTCCGGTACAATGTATAATATATGAAAATGAATTCCGATATAATATTTTCTAGATTTTTTTTTTCTGTACGCAAATAAATAATTTAAAATAGAATCAGTAAATTCGCTATGCTTCTGGGCTATTCTATGTTAAAATTAAACATAGAATATCATAGAAGCAACTAAATAATAATGGACTTAAAATAAATAATGTAAGACAGGCTATTCTAATTCTATATTATGTTTAAACTAAAACCACATTTTAAATATGATTATATTTGCAAGTCTTTAATTAAATTAATTTGTTTTATGTTAAGATAGCAATATTTCAGATTTATAACAATATTCAAAATAATGAAGTAAGAAAATCTATGTTCACTAAATGGTCATCAGAAGAGAAGTGTGACTCGTCATATTGTACATGAAAAATATATTGTGAATAAACTATAATTACCTAATTCTAAAGTTCTAATCTAATTGTTATCAAGAAATTAGGATTTAAACTACTGAAAATAAAAAAAAGCCGCCATCACTTGTCAATATCATAAAAGCAACGTTTAGAATTCGGGAGAAAAATTGGTGTCAAATGATAGGGCGTTAATAGCCTAACGGTCAAATGTTTAACTTAGATGACCCTGTAAGTTTAATTATTACTGGCACGATATCTCTCGACAGAAAAACACTTTTTAATGACAATATGCTGTGGTTATTTCGGTAGAGTTTGCTTAGGAAGTAGTTATTTTCGCGTGTACATTCTATAACTCTGAAACGCACCAAGATGTTCTTGCACCTTAATTACCACTGTAGAAAAATCTTACAGTTTCAAAGTGAGGAAAATTGCTATTAAACGCAGTTTGGGAAACACCAGTTATATCATCCTAAAAATAGTTATCTAAAACTGCAACCTTAAGAATAAAAAAAATTAAAAAAGAGAGTATTTTCAAGTTGAATTTTAAAACATTTATATTAGAAATAGTTTCGTAGTATTAATCTATGCATAACTGTGTAATAATAATTCTGTGAAAAAAAAAAGGAGTTGAAAAAACAATAAACGGTAATAAAAACAATAAAAATTTTAAAAATTTTTTCCCAAAATGATTAATTTAGTTGTCTTTGATATTTCTTGTTATTTCTGAAGATTTATTTTAAATTATTCCATGTTATTTAATGAGTTACATCGTGGCAACGTTTTTTTTGAAACGGCAACGATGACGGCAACATTACAGAGACAAAGCAGAAAGACTTCTAAGAATTTCTACATCAAACTTTGGAACATGAAATTTAATTTTTAGTTTGTTTAAAAGATTAAACATTGGAGATTTAAATTTTGGTGGGCAATTTGCGCTCCGTACTAAAAATAAATTTTTTAAAAAAAATGAAACTTTGGTAATTAAAACATTTTAAAAAATTCATTGTGTTTTTGAACTATCGCATTTACATGATTGTGAAAGTATACATAGATAGATGGTCAACATAGGTATACATAGATGGTATACATAGATACACAGATAGATGGTCAACTTTTTGAAGGATTTAGTTTCAAATGATGTGTGTGTGTGTGTGTGTGTGTGTGTGTGTGTGTGTGTGTGTGTGTGTGTGTGTGTGTGTGTGTGTGTGTGTGTGTGTGTGTGTGTGTGTGTGTGTGTGTGTGTGTGTGTGTGTGTGTGTGATGGATTTTAATGCATCAGTCCACTTGGATTAGCTTAATCGTTTTATTTCTTGATTAACAAAGGATGATTATGATGATTTTTACAAGTGAGAATTCATTGATGAAGAAGGAATTTATATTACATGAAGATGTATTTTTGATGTTGTTCAAAGGATCTTTTCCACCTACGTGTGGTACATTGAGCATTTGTAAATGAATTCTTCTATCCAAGAATTCCAATTTCGACCCTTTTCAGAGGATCATGTCTTTTCGATTTCCGGTCGCACCCTTCTTGGTTGACATCTCTCTCTCCTCTGGTGAACTCTGAACTCTGCCCTTTGACTGCTGACTATCACTGGAAGAATTCAGAGAGCCCTCCCATGGAGTTAATTTACCATATACATATATACACACATTTTCTCATGCTAACTTAAATTCGGACAGCCATACTTCCTCTGAATGGGTTTCGTTTAAAATTGTATAGAATTACAAATTTAGAGAGCATAGCATGTACTAAATTTCATCTGTTTAGATAGAAATGTTATTGAATTATCGTGTTCAAATCGATGCATAGTTCCAGAAATGTGTGTTTCGAACTCAAGGATGTTTGAAACATAGAGGTTTGTCAAAATCTCGAATTTGAATTTTTGATGGTCACAATATTATATATTTCATATACTCTTTATATATTTCATATTCGAGAAAGTAAAAACCGTAACAATTAATAGAAAATGAAGAAATTATTTTAAAAATTATTATTTATTGAAATTTTAAAAATTATTTAGGAATTTTAATATATTTTTGTTCGGTGCCTACGGTTGAGTTGTTTAATATTGGTTTAGTTTAGTTATATTAACGTCCCGTTGTAAAGCAACACTAGGGCTATTTTGGAACGGACCTCGTCATTTTGAACCGCGGTCAGATGACGAGGACGACACCTGACCTGGCACCCCCCTCTCCACACCACACCACGCCACACAAGCGGGAGGACGTTTGGCATGACGGATTTAACGTGCAACTGACCCCCTTACACGACGGTTCTTCGGTGGAATAGGGTTTCGAACTTGAAATCTTACGGCTCACAAGCCGAGATCTTACCACCAGGCTACCGCGGCCTTTGTTTAATATTGGATACTCAGTTCTCAGTCAGAAAATACATTTAGTTAATCGAAACTTTTTAAAGCCTGAAGAGTAATGATTTTGAAATATTTTAATTGATGTTTTGTTTCTATTGCTCTAATAATTAATTCTACATCGCTTAAGAAATGAGAAGCGTTCACAAACTTGGTTTAACTTTAACCATTTTTTCGAGTGTGACACTGATGGGTTGTATACTGATCATTGCAGACACTCCTTGTAAATATAAGAAGGATTTTTTTTTTCAAAATGTTTCATTGAGATTATTTTGATAAATTCCAAAAAAAAGTTTAATTTTATGATCATACAAATAAAATGTATTTTATTGTAATTTATCGATTCGGAAATTTTAAATCCTTGCGACGCATGATTTTAAAAGAAAAAGAAACTGAATATAGATAAGTCACAAAGTATTTCTTTTGTAACAAAATGTGTTATTTTTCAATAATTTAAAATATTGCTCGCATTAGTAAAAAATTATAGCATATAATCACTAATTTATTATTAAAAATTTGCATTATATGTACATTTTTTCACTTATTAACGAATTTACACGTTATTTCATAATGTGGTGAACTGGATTGATGTAAAATTTTAAACTGTATATAGAGAAGAATTACTAGTTTTCTGTTGGTTGAAAAATTTCCCCTCTTTGATACTTAAAAAAAGGGGAAAAAATGGGATAGCTTTTAATTCACTTAATGAATAAATGCGGAATACTGTTTAGTCATATTTCCTATGATTCGTAATTTCATTTATTGATTGAATCACTAGTTCAATTAATTTGTTCACTTATTCAATTACTTGATTTAGTCGCTAATTAAATTGTTGATATGCTTCAAGGAATTCCACGAAAAAATCCAGTCATCAAAATCAGAATTTTCTGCTCTGGGGGATCAGAATTTTTGTCCTTTAAATTTCGAATTACCGTAGTTAATTTTGAATAATTTTTTTATTAATTTATTTTAAATTTATTCTTTTAGAAATCTTAAAAATAAATGCAATCAATGCAAAATTCCGAGAAATCAGAAACGAATCAAGCTGAAGAGATCGAATAATGTCATTTGTACAGAAGAAGTTTGTTTCACAGCAAACAAAGGATAGCTTGTAACGAAGCGAGTTTTACAAAAAGAATTAAATACCTGAACCAGATTCTGCGATTTTTTTTTAAATTTATTTCCTAATTCCACAGTGATCAGATGCAGTTGTTTTCAATTTCCTAACAAAACTTTTATTGCTTCAATGGATGTTCAGATTATGGAAATGAGCTCTTTTAATATTAATCGATGTATCGATCCAAATTCTACACAATAATTTGTTACAAGGGCCTCCCCATCCCACCCTCTTTTTTTTTGTAAAAGTAAAAGTAAAAGTAAAATATAGGGAAAATTAACTTATAATAATTTATTTTTGTAATAACGTCTGTATGTGAAAAGTATAGCTCAAAAATATTTATATTGGATGGATGTAATTTGGTATATGGTCTCTTTTCCAACTTTGTAGATTTTTATCAAATTGTGAACGCAATCCGTTCAGAGGAAGATGTCCGTCCGGATATCCGAATATGCATTGACACAGTTACTACAAAATAAAGAGAGTTAGATGGATAAAATTTGGTATGCACATTTACCGTTTAATGTGCAGCTATGTATCAAATTTAGAACCAAATCCATTAACAGTTGATCATCTGTCGTTTCATATTCACACAATCATGTAAACACGAAAACTCAACAACGCTATGACTAGGGATTGCAATACCGGTATACCGGGATACCGAATACCGGTATTTTGAGCCATTTGTACAATTTTGTAATACCGATATTCGCAAGTTTAAATACCTGTTTTTCGGTATTTACTAAAAATTTTTAAAATTGTCTCCATTATATGTTCAGGTATCGCAAACATAGCAAAATAGTGTACGTTTTTGTTTTTATGTCTCTATAACGGGCGAAATCAATAAGCTAATTAATGGCTTAAATCTAAATTAGCGAAACATGGGTTATCCTGAAAGAAAATATTGTATCCATAACGACTGATGGAGCAACAATTATGAAAAAAGTTGGAAAGTTGATTGGTGCAAATCAGCAGTTGTGCTATGCACATGGAATTCAATTAGGACTAATAGATGTATTATACCAAAAAAATAAAGAACAGAAGAATCCAAATACTGTGGATATAGAAATTTCGGATTCCAACTTTGAAAAGAGTAAGAGTGAGAGTGATATTGACAATGAAGAAAATGACAATGTCATTGTTGAAGAAGATATTGCTAATGAGAATGAAATATAAACCTATCAAGAATTGCTTCCTATAATTTATAAAGTTCAAAAAATTGTTAAGAAATTTAAACGTTCCCCTATAAAAAGGATATATTACTAAAATGTATACTAACTGAAAATAAAACAGAATATATGTTAATATTAGATTCTAAAACACGTTGGAACAGTTTACTCCTAATGATGGAAGGATTTTTGAAACTGGGAAATCCAATCAAAAAAGCAATAATCGACTTAAACCTGTAAATTAATTTTTCAGATAGAGAATTCGACTTAATATCCGGAACTATATCAGCTCTACTTCCAATAAAACTGACTATTGAGGTATTATGTCGGAGATATTTTAATTTATTAACAGCTAATGCAACAATAAATTTCATGTTGCAGTCACTGAAAGAACAGCACACATCACTATCTGAAGAATTATATATTACATTGAAAAATCTCACAGAAGAAAGGCATACCGAAATAGAAAATGTCTTATGGTATTTACATAATTATAATGATTTTAAAAATGAAAATGAAAAAGAAGAAAAGAAAATAACCAACTCAAATCTGATTAAGTTTAGAGTAAATTTTCTTAAATTTTTTTACCCACAAACCTATCTACATTCGGAAGAATTCGGTTCAATTATCGAAGATTATGATGTCACTACTGTCGATAGTGAAAAGGAATTGTCTCTTGAACAAAAATTAGAATGAACGATAAATAAAATTTCAACGAACCAAAATACAATACAGAAATCAGCTATATCCAAAATCATCCGACGGGAAGTCAATTTATTTAAAGATGAAGGATTTAGAGGTAAATACTTGGCAAAAGTATATCGCGCATTGCTAACAGTACCACCAATTAGTGTAGATGCCGAAAGAGCGTTTTTGACAGCTGGTAATTTTTACACAAAATTACTTTTCAGGCTTAATAACAGTACAATTGATGCATTATGTTTTTTAAGATCACATTTCAAAAATTTGTAATAGTACCACAGACTGAATAGTGATATTTACACTTTTTTGTGATTTAAATAAATAAAATGTTTCTTTACTTTTTTGTGATTATATATTGATATAATTTATAAGTTACCAATTATTTTTTGTGATATTTACACTCTCGGACAAAAATGGCAAATAAAACAAAGAAACACCTGTGTTTTTTTTTTTTTTTTTTTTTTTCTTTTTCTAAAATTTCTAATACCGGTATTAAAACCGGTATCCCGGCGTTAAGATTTAAAAAATACCGAATACCGGTATTGAAATTTTGGTCCGGTATTGCAATCCCTAGATATGACCTAAATATATTTATTTTGACATGGGGTTTCGCGACTATAATTGTAGTTCTCCGCCAAATAAAAAAAAGGCGTCTAAAATATACATTGGATTTTTCTGGTACTTGTTAATTAACAGCATTCTAGCGATTAATTCGCCAAAAATAACACCATAATAACTCTTTCGTGAGAACTATTGTTAGCCAATGGCACACAGGTTAAATAATATATAAGTGCATTTATTAGCAAGTATAGGAGAAAATTTGGAAGACACTACTCAAACTTGTTATTGTCTGTAGCCCATCTGCCAATATACATATACAAAACCAACAATGTGCGGGGTTTGCTCTTACTAATAGTTTAAAATACAAAATGAGTCAAAATGAATGCCCAGATTCAAAAGCTTTACAACAAAGCAAACCTGGTACAAAGTGCAACATGTATTTGTTGTATTCATTTGGAGGACATATCCGTCAAGAGTTAATATATTCAGATTTAGAACAAAAGCAACCCAGCAGTTCAATATGTGCTCCTTTTGTTACATGTAATACATGAAATCCCTTATGCAATCCATGCTTAATCTTTTGCAACATGTCTATCAATGCTGAGAGTAGCATCTGTGATATGGGCTTCCAAATGAGTGACTAACGTTGGACACAGAAAGCATACCTCAATGTCATGTAGCATATTGGCGAATTGGATGTTAAACTGATGGCGATAGAGAACTGTTACCATGGTAACCACTATATTCGAATCGAAATTCATGTGATTTACGTGAGTAGAGATGAGGATACAAAATACTTTTTCTTTTGTGCCTTGTTTGCATTGAAAATTCGAAAATATTACTACTTGAAATATATACCTTTCTAACCCAGTGGTAATGGTCTCCCCAAAATTTTCTCGCATACCCTTTAATTCTTCTATGCCAGAGAATGCCTTGTATGGCACTGGCGTATGGCGATGGCGTACAACTGGCGTATGGCACTTACGAAGCATTAACCTTTGGCGTGAATTTAGCATTTTTATTTAATCTATCTTATCAACTTTGGGGAGTTATTTGGCGATTAATCCCTAGTATGAGGTTAATAGTATTCAAAAATCAATATGTGATTAAGATGCGCTTTTCCCAACCGACTGAAAGCAAAATTTGACGAAAAACTAATCATGGAATTACAAAATAACATACCAAATTTAATATATTTGACTCATTGTGTTTTAATATATTTAACTCATTGCGTTTGTGTTGACGTTTTACAGGATAAGCAATTAGAACTAGAACTAATAAATTTGGTACAGATACATTTTGGAAGATAAAAATACACACATGGGAACACATTTTTTTTATCTTACTAGAGTTTTACATAACTTTTGAAATTATTATAGTACAAAAATAATTTTCATAAAAACTTAAACTTATTTAACTTTTTTTTTTAATAATATCATTTTAGTTCCAGTTAAAGAAATATTTTAAGTATATTTTACAACTATATATTTCATTACTAAAGTGAAACTCAAATCATTTTCATTGCTGTTATTGTAATAATTTCGTAACTTATTAAATGCAAAGTTATTAAGGCCGCGGTGGCCTGGTGGTAAGGTCTCGGCTTGTGAGCCATAGGGCTTCAGGTTCAAGACCTGATTCCACCGAAGAAACGTCGTGTAAGGGGGTCTGTTGCACGTTAAATCCGTCATGCCAAATGTCCTCCCGCTGGTGTGGGGAGAGGGGGTGCCAGCTCAGGTGTCGTCCTTATCATCTGACAGCTGTTCAAAATTACGAGGTTCGTCCCAAAATAGCCCTAGTGTTGCTTTACAATGAGGCGTTAATATATCTAAACTAAACTAAAAGCAAGGTAAGCAAAATTAAAGTCCATCAGGAAACAGATGTATTTAATTAATTAAATTAACTGGCTGTTGTCAGATATTTAGAGTTAATAAAAGCTCATTATAATTATGATAGTTATTAATATTTCATAATAGTTTTTTTCCCCTTTTTGATGATCAAGATATGAAAATTCAGTTTTTTTTTTTTTTTTTTTTTTTTTTTTACATGTTGAGTAAGTAGGCATTTTAGGCTTTTAATATTAATAAAATATATAAACTGTTAGTGTGCTTACAATTAAAGTTTAACTTCGCATGCAAACACTGATGGATTTTTTAAGTGAATCCATTTTTATTCTTTTTGTGATCTGTAATGAAACATAACTGGATGTATAAAAATATATTATCATTCTAACCGTTTGAAAATTGCTTTTGTTGAATCAGAGAAGCATTCATTGACAAATCTTTTGAGTTCAAAATATGAAATATATTCCTGAAAAAACTTCAATGCTGAACTATTTTATTTTTTGTACCTTTAATTTAAATACAAAAGTTTCAGCAAGAACGAAACGGAAATTCTAATAACTTGAATTTGAACCATTTCAGTTTTTCAAAAGACCGAATTTTAGGTTAGAGAACTTAAAATTAAAGAGATGCATTGTACGATATATAGAACTGAAGTCAAATACAATAATTTGTATTAGATTTCAGATGCCTTGGCGAATCAGCTAGAAGCAAAAAGCGACTGAATAAACGAAGCTGTCAAAATAGATGAGACGAGAAAAATTTATGTTCTTTTACGAACATCTCTATTTTTCTCGAACGTTACACGCTTTTTTATTAAAATGAAGAAAAAAAAAAACCCTTCATTTAACAACAAATACATAAAAAAAAGTGAAATAGAATTAAATATGCAAACAAAATACGGTTGCGGTAATCCAAAACAAATTCTACCTACCTCGTAGTTAACCAAAATAAAATAAACAAAAATTGAAATGAAACATTAACAGAAAACAAACAAAATATATCTACTAAAAGCAGTTAGATTGTTCACAAAAACAAACTGATATTTTGAAATTTAAGTTTACTGAATACTTCCTAACAAATGCCTTCCCCTAAAGGTGTCTAAATTAATGTGTAAATGTGTGGAAAACATTAATTGAATTATGAAGAAATACTCGTGAAGTTTTTAATAATTTTTGTTTTTAGGATTTAGAGAAATAGTCCCATCTTCATTTATTACCAGATTTCTTCGTAAAATGCCCGATAAGCGCAGCGTATCGACTATAAAGGCAGAATGCAAGAAAAAATTAGCCGTGAGAAAATAATTTAAGCTTCTATAGTAGTATTTAAAAAAAAGAAAACGTTGATACCTTTTTAATCCTTGTGTGAAAATAGAAGCATGTGCGATTTAGAATAGTAAAATAATTAAAAATAATTATTTATTAAACATGAATAATTAAAAATTTGTGTGTGTGTTTACATATAATATAATGTAAAGTAAGAAAGCAATGTAGCAAAAAATAATATAACAAATTAATAATCCACTGACAAACGATGACATTAATTATATGTAAACAAATTTTTCTATTAAAAAAGAATATCTTCTTTTTTTATCTTTTGAAATCAAATTCTGCAGTAAATTAATGAAACATTCAATTAAAATTTCAAAGATTACTGTTGCATTCCTTTTGTGTATAAAATAATCAATGCGAATTCGAATTCTGTTTAGTAAATCCATCTTTCAGCTTGAAATTTTCCCCGGTAGAGATCGCTACGGATCACGTAGACAACATTCTCCATTTGAATCGGAGTGAAACACGCAACAATCTTCCTTGTATAAAATAATAACTAGATTATATACAATTCAACTTTTAGTATATATATAAGTAAAAGAACAACTATCATAATTACAAGCAAAAAAAAAAAAAAAAACGAAGTTTAAAACATTTGAAAGGAGTTTTAATACTTCTTAATTAAATAGATTGTTCTTTCTTATGGCACTTGCCATAGACAAGTCAGCGATTTTAAGCCGAGAGAGCGTCTCTTGTTTCAGTTGCGCCATCTAGGGCCAAGAGTACGTCTTAGCTCTCATGCGTCACATTCGCTTGCACAACCCCTTTTTACAGGGGGATACATTCACACACCTCACAGATAGAATACAGATTGAGAACACCCATGCCTTAATCGGGACACCAAGATCACGAGGAAGACGCACTACCCCAATTAAATAGGTGCATGAGACAATTATTCTTTAAAATGCTGGCAGATTCCATTCAGTATAATAATGACACAATTTTTAATAAGTCTCGTGTAGGGTGTACAGTTTGTCAATTTCTCACTGAATGTTCTTTCTTTCTACATTTAGTTAAAACTCCATAGCAAAAGTAGACAATTTCCGAGTCTTCTCTAACAATTCGTTTCGTTTTTCATGAAAAGTTACTGCAGTGAAAGCTTATAAGACAGCTAACAGCTACCCTACACGGGCAATTGCTTTTGTATTGTGGTCATGCTGGCTTATAAGCTTTCACTACAGCACTGTCTCCTCTTTCATTGTTGGTTAAATCTTTATCAATATTTTTTTCGATTCTTTGATTTCTCTTTCTTCCATATCAGAAAACCGTTCACCACGAATTGCTTTTGTAAAATATACCATTTCTTCAGGTTCACAGTCTCTCTTCAATCACTAGAAATCCTTAAAATATTGATAACTTCTGCGAACGTTTGGCAATCTACCACGTATGATCAAAATCCTAATACTGAATAAATTTGATTGAAACAATTGGATTACGCATATTTGCAAAATCGCATATGGCAAAAATTTACTATTTTCGTTTTTCTTCTAGAAGATTTATCCCTTAGTCGAATTGATATGTTTCTGCTCTAATCTTTTTATTGTCATTCCACTTACTTTTATATTCTGTCAGCATAATGTGATAGAATATAAAAGTAAGTGGAATGACAATAAAAAGATTAGAGCAGAAACATATCAATTCGACTAAGGGATAAATCTTCAGCATTGTAAGGGTACATATTATTCTGTAAACGATGGTAAAAATTTGAATGTAGCATCTCTATGGTCACCAGCTGCATTTTCTTCCACTTTCAAAAAATAATAAAATTATATTAGGCTCAGTTTGAGAAAAACCATACTTATTTTAGATTTGTAGCCAAACTTCATTTAAAGAAATCAACCACTGACATTAATTCACAAAATATTATCCACCACAGCACCAGATAAAATGTTTATAACCTTATATAGTCATATTTATCTTTTAAACCTTTCTTCTAAATGCTTCGATAAAATGAATTTTAATGAATAGTATTGCAATATTGTTTTTAACATGTCAGTTCCTATCATTCTGGGAAGAGAAGAAAAAGGTTCTTAAAAAATTAAATTATTCCTATGGAATTTTTGTTAAACTGAATTAGAAATATCAGGAATAAATTTTATTATAAACAGTTACCTGCTACGATATAATAACGAGGTTTCTTTTAAACTCCGTTAATTCCATCTGCAATGTTTCTGCAAATATACAGGAGTGTTCAAAGCTTTCTTAATTCCAAGTTTTCTAGCCACATTCTTGATAATTGAAGTAGTAATACAATACAACTACATTGCAAAAACGAAAATGTCTTGGTAATTACTTGGTAGAATACGAAATATAATAAACAAACAAACAAAAACAAAAAATCGAACTCGGTACTTTGACGAATTTTCATACTTCAAATTTTAAAAACACTTTTTTGGCATTATGTTTGCCTGTGAACATAATTTACCAAAACCCAATCTGAGGCAGTTCGTTCAAACGAAATCGAAAATTACAATACCCATAAAACTAGATAAATAAAATTTGGTACACAATCTTAGCATCTAAAATATAGATAATCTAACTTTGAACCAAATCTGCCAAAGGGTTGATCGTCTGTCGGCCTGTACTTTCGCATGCATTTAAATACAATGTGATCTTGCGACTACAACTATAGTTTTAAGTCAAATTTTGGTTTCAGTTGGTAAGCAAAGAAAGGCATCCAAAATATTACTTAAAATATAGATTCGGCAATAATGTTAAATCCAGGCCAACCACCTATATTTCGTAACTACTATTAAACCAATTCACCAATGCATTCATGGCCTAACAAAAGACGTACGATTTTATGTGAGCAAAAGGAAATACGACGTTTACACGCGAGTGTGCGAGCAAGTATGTGACCACTTCCGCTTATATCTTCATAAATATGTGCAAAATTGTCATTCTAATACATGAGAAAAAAAAATCGATTGTTAATATAATGAAATTGGGAAAATTCGAATCAGAATCGCATTGCATGGCGTTGAATGATATTGTCAGTTAGCTAGCTACAAATCATCATCTTGGTCCTTAATTTTTTTGGATGTATTAAGATTTTTAACTGCTGTCTTATCATTAATATCAAGTTCCTTCAAGTATCTTGGAAATTTTTTTTTAAAGAAATCATTAATGGTAGAAAATTATATATTTTAATGAATATCGGTGTTCTTGACAAACCACAAAATGTCAAATTTGCCCTGCTGTTTCATTTTGGTTCAAAAACAGTAATTTCATGGGAAACTACTGTTCTTCATGCAACAAGTCATCGCTTGTTGCATGGAATTGTTCAAGATCACAACAATTTCACTTCTGTATTTACTTAAATATTTTGGTGCTGTAGAATTTTCTTGTTTACATGTTACAAGTATAAAATAAAATGCATACTATTTTTTTCTTCTCGGGGGGTGCATGAAGTAATTATTACCCAACAAAATATTTTTTATTCTCACTTATAACAAGCTTTTTGCAGTGTAAATTTCACTTTTTTTACATATATTGCAAATGAAAGTAATTTGAATTAACATTTTTTTTACTGTACATTTCACTGTCACAAGTTTCACTCTGCAATTTTTTTTTACCTATTAATAGTCTTTTAGTTGCTAACCATTCCTTCTCTATAGCATTAATAATGCTCGATGTAAATTGTATTCTTATTAAAAAAACCACAATAAATATAAATACAATTGCTCTCAATGCAAAAATTATAATAAACAGTAGTGTGGTCACATATCTACATATTTTTGCATGACACAAGGCAAATACTTCTCCCAAATGGTTAAATTATTTCTGATAACCAAATGCTTTTATTATTAAAGCAGAAATTATCAAACAGAACACTTATCTACTGCTTCTCTGCATTATTAAAAATAAAGATGAATTTTCAGTAAGCAGTAGGACACTATTAAAAATTTTTTACACATTTCTAACCATATAAGAACACCCAGGATATTACATCAAATTTTTACCTTATAAATTAGTTATTAACAACTACCCGTATAGATTCAAATAACAAGTGCTGTGTAATTCAATGTATATCCATCGCACCAAACAACAAGATGTTGGTTTCCTTTTCTATTCAATAAATATTAAAGAAATTTTTGAAAAATCTTTAAAATCCACTAAGTTTAAACTGAATATTTATAACTTTAAATAGAAAAATATATTTTACCCAATTAGAATAATTCACTATTAGAGTAACGACAAAAATATATATACTTCTTCATTAATTTAAATTAAATGTTTTACCAAATTTATCAGCAATTGTCATTTTGGATTTTATTAAAATAAAATATTCACCACTGCATTAAAGGATCTTGCACATAACATGGATTCATATAATATTTAAGCAAACCTCATGGAAACAGGAAATTATCTATGATCTAATATCACCTATGAAAAAATGATTTTCTGTAATTAATCATATAATAGGTTACACTTAATAAATTTCAGTAAAATTCATAAGAAATCAATGGTTTAAGGAAAAAAAATATACAATTCAGCATCCAAGATGATTAATTTATTTCTAACATCATAATTTTATACAAAAAAATTATCTTGAAATGGATGATACAAATAAACTTTACATTCTTGGATCCAGATCTTCACATTAATCCAACTGTAAAAGAAATAAAACATTGTCATTAGTTTAATATATCTTCTATAACATCTTCTATTTATACATTCATATTAATTGTAGAAAACCAGAAAAATTAGAATAAATGTCAGGTTATAAAACCAGGAGAATAGGCAAAATAAGTTATCCTCCAACGATGAATTCACCTTTTTATTTTAGCATTTAATACGAGCTGCAAAGGTTATACAAACCCATGCAGTAGATACCAAAAATGCATAAATTAAATATTTCTCACATTATAAGTTAATACCAGTAAAGGAAAGTCAATCTCATAGAAATTTCATGCTTACATTAGTTTCACTAAAATTAACTTGCTAAGTATTTTTTTTTAAAATCCAAGTATAAATCAGCCAAAATAAAAGGTAATTGTATGTGTGTGTGTGTATATATAATTCAGAACCTTTTAATTACAAGTAGATATTAAAAATACAATGCAGCGAATGAAATTTAACAATTTATTAATATCCTTCTTTATTTAACCAGGTAAAAATAAAAGATACTTTCTAGGTTAGAAAAGGTTTTTTCCCCTTTCCCAATAGTGAGAGAATGAAATAGAGTTAAATAGCTTAAATTTACAAGAGTTTTTTTTTTTTTGCATGATTCATTTTAAACCAAAAAATTAACTCAAGTATTTAATGCATTATAATGCGTAAAACTTAATTTCAAAATTTATATATTAAAAATAAAGCAAAAAACAGTAAAAAATCATATGTAATAGTTTATAACTGGATTAAGATAATTACATTTTCATATGATAGTCATTCAAAAGGGAAGGCAAAAAATAAAAATGTATGGCTACAATACCAGGAGAATAGGTAAAATTAGCTATTCTCCAACGATGCAATTCACCAGAATTAATGTAGCATTAAATACGAGCTGCAGAGGTTATAAAAAGCCAAAGCAGTAGATACCAATAATGCAAAAATACCATGATAGATGTAATATGAAAAAACCTGTAGCTGTAAATCAGCAAAGGATTTGTATTTCCAAAATTATTTTTTAAAGAAGCCAATGCATATCCTTTCCACAACAGAAAGATGTGAACTATAAGTACTGTTAAAAATATAAATCAAAAAATCAATTTTTCTTGTCAGAACAAAATAAAGTTTATTTATACTTTAGATATATGAATATTTAATCTTGGATTCTTACCCAAAAATATATATAAATCTTTTGTAAAACCGTTTCAACTTTAGACAACGGTATGCAAATAAAATAACCATTCAATATGCAATATTAAGAAAATCCAGTGGCTCAGATTCTGTTTTAACTCATAGGCAAGACTTCACGAGTCTTGTCTCAGTATTAGCATGGCTACAGTCATCATAGCCCACTTAATAAGAGCTCTTCTAAAATTAAATGTTAGCATGATAAGTATAATATATATACTGCAAATAGTATACAATCTTAATCCCAGAGCCTTTATTTCAACTCTTGATTTAAACATGACAGCATACTAGTCTGTATTTTCTGTAAGCAGTTCAAGGTCACATTTTCTGGTACCGGACAACAAATAACAAGGTAGAAAATGCGACGAACTGCCTACAGAAAATATAGACTATAATAATAATTCAGCATGTTACAGAAAAAACATCCTTTTAACATATGAACTTGAACTAAATATGTACAGACAAATATGAACATTTAACAGTGTTACTAAAATAGAATAAAAGCTCAGGATAGCGTATATGTTTGTAACCATCAATAAGTCTTAAAATTTAATTTCATCATGGCTTCTGTTCAATAATTAATATGCTTCAATGAATTTTCATTCACACTTCATAATGATGTATACTCAGTAAGGACTTGGGCATTTGATGCAAGTTGATAGATAAAAAAGTTACACTCAGAAAAATATATTTAAACATAACCTAAACCTAAGATAAAATTTGGGCTTACCATACATGGATATAACAAATAAAATTTCAACTAGCAAATTCGTAGAAGCTCAGGATAGCGTATATGTTTGTAACCAAATTGAAGTCTTACAAAAAATACCTCATCATTGCTTCTACTTATAAAAAACTTATAGGCAGCATTGACCTTAATCATAAGCATAGAAATTTTGAAAAGTAGGAAAACATTTTGAAACCTTTTTGAAGCCAATATCACCAGCATATTGTCGGAAGCATCTTCTGCACATGTTTAGTCCATATTTACGAATGATACCATGGTGATTAGCACATACTCGGCTGTCAAAAGAATATAAATTTATAAGACACCTTTTAAAAATATGTAATCTTATATTATAAGCACTTTGCGACGAACATTTTCACCAAATATGCAAAAAAATGTAACATTCCATAGTAAAAACAATTCAAATACTGTAGTCAACAATTTAAACAAAGTAACTAAAAAATGTGAAAATCTTATTAATCATATTCAGAGGGATTATAAATTATAAAATAATAAATTCTATAAAAATTTTAATTTCCAGAATTCATTAGTTTTTTACTTACAGATATTAGTATATGCAACATACCATTCTAGATAATCAAAAACTTTTAAATCTATCAATCATTATTACTAATACAGAACTTGTTATTAATACATAACAAAATATTAAAATAAATCTCTTAATTCAAATATTTTCAAAGAATTCAGTTCCTTTTTATACATCCAAATTATGACAATGCTAAAATTTAGAATAACTCTTCCTTTTCCTTCAACGACAAAATATGATTACAACTTTTAAACAAGACAGCGCATATATTTTAGGCTCATAATTAACTGAAATACGAAAAAAAAAAAAAAATATGTCCTAATGAAAGATATGGACATCAAGATTACAATTCAGAAAAATGGCGCCGATCCAAAACCAAAGTAGAACGAATAATATCCATATATAATATGAAAGTACATTGAAAATTTGAATACTATAACGTACTAATTGAAGAACACATTTCACTGATTGCAAATAACCGATTTACAATTAAGCAGATTTACGAAAAAATTCAATTAGTTTTATTCATTCATACCACGTGTAAATCGAACAGTAAAAAATTTTGTTTCACTTACCAATATCGTGAACCAGGTCCGAATTTTCGGGGATGAGAAAACCAAATGTTTTGGTGACCCATATTTATATAATATAGATAGTTTTTTAAAATTCTTTTCTAATAAATAAGTAGAATATTAGTAGCGTTTCTACTCACGCTCTCACAGAACCGCAACACCACGATCAAGAAATTCCACCATACTATTAAATCCGTTGCCATACTTTAGTTTAGTTTCGTGATTAATTCATCTCACTCGTAAGTGGCATGACTATTAGCATGCTTTCAGATTTTTTAAAAATTATTTTTTATACGTTATTAGTTAAAAAGGAAATGTAATTTATAATTAGATTATTTGATTAACTAAACATCTAAAAGAAACAGGTTATGCGAATTTCATTTTTGTGATAGCAAAATATTGTTTTTTTTTTCTGGCCATCAAATTTCAGTGATTTTATAAGTTCATCAAATTACATTGAATGAAATTTTAATACATAAACTTATTTTTGGAAGTGAATAATGAATATCCAATCAGATTTCATTTATTTCGTTGTTAACGAAAACTATTTGTATAAAATGGTTTGTTGGAAACACCACTGAACACATCCACAAACACAATGCTTCTTCGATGGAATCAAGCTCCGAAGCGAAACCTTATCACCACTTATCATAAAATTTCTAATGATAAACATTTCAAGAACTTGCACCCAAGTCCGTTGTGAAATTATTTTCTTGAATCCGTAATACCCAGCCTATTTTCTGCGATGTCGCTACTTTTCAAACTGTACTTTGTCTTGTTAAGACGGAAATGAATAAATGGTTAACAAACCTTTATATTTCTTAATTTCATCCATAATTTTTCACCATCGACGAGTCTTTTGGAAAACATGTAATTTGTACAATCCTAATGTAAATAAAATGCCACGCCAATTGATACTTATCCCCAAATATTAGATGTTATCATGAGTTCTAGTTGCTTTGAAGATATCGGACCAATCTAGAGTGCAAAAATATACATTCAGTGGATTGACCTCCTTTAAAATGTCTTTCGATTCCACAGGGAAGCCTAACAGAGTTTAATCTTTTAATACGAATTATCCTTAAACATTGTTACGGTATCTTCAGGACACTATCCGGCAATCAGAATATCGAACAACTTTGGGATTTTGTATAATATTTTGTGCTAATAGAAAACATAATGATATAATATCGTTTAAAGATATTATATGTATGGTGATTTCTCCTCTATCAAAAACTTCAAATCGTCTTGATTTCATTTCAATTGTCTTAAGACTACAAGAATTTTCCATATGAATTTACTTTCGGGATCCATTCAAAGTTATTGTAGATCCAATTAAGGCGAAAGGAGAAAGACAAAATTTGGATCAGATGAAATTCATTGTTGAGTTTACTTTGCTGATTCAACATTCTAAAGAGGCTTACAGTGAAATTCGAACTTTGTTGTTTATTACACATTTTGATATATTATTCTTCGCACATTAATTTTATTTTTTAATACTTTTATGTATTATTAGGTATGTTAAATCACTATTTCATGTATCATCGGTTCAGAGTATTATTGTGAGAAAGGCAACTATAAATTTTATGTAGTGAGTCACAAAACCTTTCAAGACTGGCTTTATATAAGGAAATAAAAACAAGATATTGTTATTTATATTTATTGCATTTGAAATCAGTTCAGTAATATATTTATCACAATGTTTTAGTAATTATTTGCTTGTCTATTTCAGTTCACTCTTTGGAATTGCTCCCAAAAGTACTCGTTAAACCTAGCTTGTATAGTCGAAATATCAGAGTAAAACTATTTCATTTTAAGTTTCTGAAATAAAAACAAGTCGTAGGGTGCAAAAACAGAGGAATATGTTGGATGATTTAACATAGTACTTTATTTTTTTCTTCAATATATAAGGACAATAAGTAGCTTTGATTGAGTCCATCACATCATCATTTTAACAAAATCAAATATTTTCATCCCAATATTTAGGACGAATACAGGCCATTCACCAGTACTTGTTTAACTTGCTGGAATAAATTTTTTGAGGATTATACACTTACCATTGAAGTATGCAATGAAAATTTTGTTTTCGTTCTGCATGAAAATGTTTGTATTACTTTCTTATATACGAAATATACAAAAAGAAGATATTGTAATCATCAAAAATTCAGAGAGATTTTGATGAATCTTCATGATTTAAATCTTCCTGAGTTCAAAAAACATTTTTGAAATTATATTTATCGATGAACATGAGCTCGACATGTGAAATTTGGTATACAGTATTTACAACAAATCTGTCTGTTAGGCTGAAATAATTACAAATGGAACTAAATAGATAAAATTTAATACACAAATTTTGAATCTAGAATGTAAATTTCTCTATTTTGAACTAAATCCGTCATGAGGTTGACTGCCTGTCGGTCTTTTTTTTTTTTTATATGCAAGTAGACACTATAATACAAAAATCCAATAATTCAAGCAAATGAATTTTAGTTTTAGCATTTAAATTGTTAGTCATTTTCATATTTAGAACCACATCTATAAAAGGATTAACCCTCCAACTGCTGATCGGTCGATTCCCGCTGATTGACAGTCAGTCTATTTTCTGTTGCCGCCCGCATTTTTCGTGGTTTAATATGTTTATCTTTCACTATTGCAAATTTTTATTGTACAAGCGGTGTTCAAATGAAAAAGAACGAAACGTCGTAACAACGTAACCGTTAACATATTTGCTTATGCCCTTATAAGAGAACGTAACAATTGGAGTCTCTGGCGTAGATCGGAGCATGCGCGGAAGCCCGTATGCACAGGAGAGTGCAGAAGCTCTTGTAAAGTACGCCATCCAATTAACGCTAATTGTCGAATTCTTCGAGCACAGAAGAACCATTAATTTCGATGTGTTCTGTGAGACACTCCCAAGACTGCGCAGGTCCATCAAGAACAAAAAATCCGGGGCTACTCACGAGTGGTGTGGTTCTTCTCCATGATAACGCACGTCCACACGTCTCCAGAGTCACACACGCGGAATTGGCCAAGTTCAAGTTCATCTCGACCATCCTCCCTACAACCTGGGCATGTGACCCTGCGATTTTCATGTGCTTGGTCCCCTGAAAAAACATATTAAAGAGAAGCGCTTCAACTCGGACGGCGAACTCAAAGACGCTGTGAAGGACTGGTTCTCGTCACGGCCACAGGAATTCTGTGAACAAGGAATCGTGCGGCTCGTTCATCAATGACCTATGGCGTATATTTTGAATAAAGTCTACATTTATACACACAGTGTCGTTTCATATCTTTTCATTTGAACAACTCTTGTATCTTATTATTATCGGGAGCATACAATAACAATTCACTTTGTTTGAAAAATATTCGGATTTATTTGCGAACGTCGTATCTAAATAGTGATTATGAAAATTTGCGCAATCAGAGAGTTAACCGTCAGTCGATTTGTACTTTCACTTGCAGGTAAATGCTATAGCTAAAAAAATGCAATGACTTAAATCAATGAAACTTCGTATGTGATCTTATGACTGCAATTGTAGCTTTATGTCAAATTTTAGTTTCAATCGGCCATTAAAAAAGCTTGCAAATACGCATTCGACTTTCTGATACTTGCATATTAATCGCCAAAAGATGTACACTAATAGGCTTTTTCATTAAGGCAAATGGCATGTGGTTAATAAGACACAAGTATCAGTTTTCTTAATTATACTGAGAAGCTAACAACTTTCAGGTGTGAGGCTGAGAAATTAAAATTTGAGCAATCTTGGCATTCACCGCCTATCCTAAGGCCCAAAGTTTTATGCGGGTGGGAAAATAGATAGCATCTTAATTAGAGACTAGACAGCATGAGAGAAAATTTAAGAAAGATTCACTCTCCCCAGGTGGTGAGTTCTGCTACTTTCTTTACCCACTGTGTTTTGTAATCACCTAGGAACGCCATTTTTCACCATTTGTAACATCGATTTCAAAAAGTTTGAAACATTTTCAAGAGCTGAAATAACGTTTCATTAACATGCGCTTTTCATTGAGCTTCGATATTTGGTGAAAATGTGTGGACAAATTTACTATAGAGACATTGTTTTGCACAAATATTCACGAACGATAGATCAGTCTTTCTTTGTTGAAATTTAAAAGTTTGAAAGCTTTGTTGAAATTTAAAAGCTGGGAAGTCCATCATTCCCAGCTTTAAACAGAAATATTTTTGCGATGGAATCACGTTTGTTCCATAGCTTAAAATGTCCTAGATGAACCAGATTATCTTATTTGCTTATCATTATCTAAATATTTCCTCCATCCTTAAGAAAAGAAAAAAAAAAAAAAAAGTACTAATCTCTGGAAACATTTGGCTACTTGAGCAAAACTCGCTGTAAACTTGTTTCATAAATGGGTGCAGTGCCGAGTTATTTAAAACATTCAATTTGCATTAAATTGAATTATGACTCTTTGTTTCATCCAAATAATTCAGTACGAAGGAAATTTACTTCTCTGATAAATGGTCATATTTTTAGAATCCTTGACAGCACACGAATCTGCAGACAGAGTTCTAGCTCAGTCTTAAAAGTTCTTAGACACTTTGTGCATTGTATTTTCTCCATTATTTATTGAGTTAATTTTAACCAAACAATCCGCCTAAATGTTTTGAGTTATAAGACTTAACGTAGAGAAAAATCGTAAAAATTCGTGTTATAATTTGTAGTGAATGCCTGTAATAAATCATTTATCAATATGAATCTGTAAACTACAGATTCCGTCGAGGCTATGCGTGACGTAACTGGCGCGCTGCTCATCATCCGGGTATTGACACGCGCGATGCTTCTAAAAAAGCTATTCTCTCCTTTCTCCTTCAGAACGCTCGCACACTCGTCTTGGTGAAGCTTGTAGTCAAAATCAACTGTTCAATTTCTTAAGTTTAAAACTAAATAAAATTATTTTTCTAACATGTCTCACTCCAAAACTTTTGGCTGATGGTCACTCCAGAATTTTTCGCATATTCTCCAATTAAGGTCTTATCCTCTTCATGCGCATAAAATTGTAGACCTTGGATATGAACGCGAATCCCTTACATGGCATTGATAAATAATATAGATGTTTAGCGTGAATCTCTTTTTTTACTGAATCTATCGAATGAATATGTATTTTATTATCGAGTTCACGTGTATTTGAACAGATAAATTTACTCTGAATGAGTTTCGTTTCATTTAGTTTAGTTATATTAACGACCCAATTTACGAGGTACTCCCCAAAAGCCCAACACTAGGGCTTTTTGGGGAGTACCTCGTAAATTTAAACCGCAGTCAGATGACGAGGCTGGCATCTCCTTTCCAAACTTCCACACCACACCAGCGGGAGGACACTTGGCCCCGATGGATTTAGCGTGCACCAGCGGTTCTTTGGAGGAATCGAGTCTCGAACTTGAAATCCTCGGGTACCGAAGACGAGACCTTACCACCAAGCCATCCCGCACACGAGTTCCGATTAAAATTTGACAAGAAATCTACAAATTTAGTGTAAAGACCACAAATCGAATTTTATGCGCCTAGTCAAATAATTTTTGACTTATAGCTTTCACAAACAGATATAATTCCAAAATTGTCGTTTTTGAATTCTGGGATGTCTGAATGGTATTTGAAAAAATCCCGTGTTCGAATTTTTTGACGATAACAGTTCTTATCTATATACTTTGGATACGAGAAAGTAAACCGAAGGTTTTGATAATTCTCCACATTTTCAGCTTCTTGAGTCCGAAAAACTCCCTTTCTATTCAGAAAGTTTCATCTGTATTGAAGCTGAATTGTGTATGTCATTATCTACTTTTTAATGCTGGGTAAGAAAACAAATTTTTTTTTAGATTTCTCTTGTAGTAAGGACATTTCCGATGTTTCAAACCAAGAATTATATTAATCTCAACATAATTAACCACATATCTGAAAAATTCCATTACACTTTTTTAATATTCTGCCTGCTCAAAGCACAAAAGAAACACACAGGAATAATCGTATTCCAAGAAAATAATTTATATACCCTTAAAGTAATCCGATTCTATAGACGTATGTGATTTGTAGTTTTAGCAAGTATGAATATAAGAGAAGTTTTCTAACTAAGGTCTTATATGATCATCATTTTTTTTCCTAACTTATGTTACAACCAGATTAATGACTTTCTGCAAGATTGTTATCTGTAACTTTAGTTACAACTTGCTGACAACAGCTTGAGAATTTTGAATCGATTCATGTCACACGTCTCTAACATTTTACCTAATGGTATAACATACTTAACAAATTTATTTTGATATCTTATATAAAGTGACATTCAGAATATCGATTATTATTGTGAAGAAATAAGACGTCGAGGGCTAACAGATTATTCTATGAAAATAGTTAGGCCATATCCCCAAGAGACAAGATGGTTTACAATACTGCTAATCTTCAAAATGCAGATGCTCTATATATAAAGAAGAAAAAAAAAAGCGTTTAAATTTTAATATGCAATTGTTACAAATGCTTATAATGCATTACATATTACATGAAAATGGATGGGATCTTCCTTCTTTTAAAAAATAAAATGTAAGTTATGTGAAAGATTTTAATTTATTCTTATGTAACTTGCTTTCAATTTTTCAACTAAAAAAATTATAATGTATTTAATTTTTTTTTCACTTTTCTTAAAAATTTAAACTTTTTGTTGGCCTATAAAGCAACATGAAACAATTCCAAATTAAATAACTTTCATTAATAACAAGTTAAGTTAGTTCTGAAAACATGCAGCCGAAAATCATGTGAAAATTCAAGAATCAACAAATTTCAGGTGTTAATAAATCTGTATTATATAAGTCTATATGATATCAAAAAATGATTTTTAAAGACAAAGTTTGAACTTAAAAAATATCTCTGTACATTGGGCTTATATTATAATTGAAAAGATAGACACTCTTTTAAAATGCAACACATGATACTATTTTATTAAAATCTACACAGATACAATTCAATATAAGCTATAGCAGCAGTCAAGTGCAATAGTTCATGAAAGCTGTGGTAGTAAATAAGTATTTCAAGTTTAAAAACACAAAACACTGCATATATTTCATAAATTTTGAAAGACTATTTTGCTTAATCACACTGAACACTTCTTGATAAGGTATCAGGACAATAAATATGCAATATCACATTTCACAATTCATTTGATATTTCATTTGTAAAATATGCTTCTTGTCTCAAACTTGCAAAATGCAGTATATTCAATTTCGTAAATAATTATTTTAAATATGTTCAGCAATTACTTTTCATAAATAAAATTTTAAAAATAATTGAAAAGAAAATCCTTATGCTAGATATTATTAGCTGTGGCAATCTGAAATTGCACATTCATAGATTTGGTATAAGAATGATATAAAATAAAAAAATTAGGATAATATATATTATTCATACAGTATATAAACAGTATTTTAATATCATAACATGAAATAAACTTTATAAAATAATAACAAAACAATAAATAGTATTAATATATATATATTATATATAAATAATCACAGTCAATTAAATACTTTGCTTACAAATAAATTTTAAAAAAGCACACATACATATTTTGTTATATGAACTAAAATACAAAATCTGACATACAAATTTATAAAAGTGTTTTCCTTCCCATAAAAATTTATGCATTATATTTTTATATGAAAAAAAAAGTAAAATAAACACATAAAGTGATAAGTATGTAACAATTACATGTTGCAAAATTCATTTTTTCAAAGAATATTTAAAAATGATAGAATGAATTAAAATTTAGAATATTGCTTTAGCTTAAAACAACAGACTATCAAGACAAAAATAAACTACTTCAACAAGCACATTCAGAGTTACGATAACAATACAATAAAAAAACATGTCATGTTTTTATAATACTAATAAAAACGCTGTTCTTCTCTAAAATAGCACAGATAAATTAGCATACACATTCTTTTATTCTAACACAAACACATTTCTTAATATACATCAAAAAAATGTTTCGAGCTACACAACAACTGCTCTTACAATTACTAAACACTGATTTTCTAATTTGAGTACCTAACTTAAAAAAAAAAGAAAAAAAAAAAAAAAGAAAAAAGAAACGATAAATTGTAACTAAGATATGCAATGTATAAAAGAGAGGAGAAAAAAAGAAATTATAACTTGTAACTACCATATTACATTTTTACTTATAAATTACAGAGTATGCCTAACCATACATAGTTTTATAATAGATATTTTATTGTAACATTCAGTTTCTAATATTTTAAAACATTTATTGCAATTAATAGTATTGATATACCTAACTATTAAATATTAATATTTAATTTACTTTTTTGAAAAATGCGCTATACTGATGCATTGTAGAGCGTAAAAATGCATTAATGGATCCTTTTATAATCTGTGCTTTTTAGAGATAACACATTAAAAATTTTAAAAAAAAATCATTACTTTGCTTTAAAAAAGTAAAAGTCCACAAAAATTGCTTTTTTTTCCCCCCCTCTCTCTCTTCAAAATATGCCTGATTTTTCTTTAAATGTAAACATAACAAGAAATGGATAAATTAAAATATTTTTTAATGCAATATTAAGTAGACATCAAGTTTTAATATAAACTTTTCCTTAATGATAACAAAATATTACAGAAATAAATTGTCTATATTTTTAGAAATAAATATATAGATTAGATAAAAATTGTTCATAATATACAGAAAATTTAATAAATAAAATGGTTGGGAAATTTAATGTTACAAACAGGTGGCGCTAGAGGAGCTTGTCTGTGTTCATCACGACTGTTAGGGTGAGGTGAATTAGGTCGGGAAGAAATGTCAACAGCAGCAGGAACTTTCCCAAAAATTTCGTTCAACTTGTTTTGTAGATCAACAGTCTATAAACAAAAGGCCACATATTACTAAATTAAACATTTAATCAGAATCAATAAATAATTTTAATAAGAGTATACAAATTTTATTTTTTAAACTTTTAATTTACACATTTATTTATCTATTTATTTTTTGCAATTGAAAACAAAAAAATTGCACGTAGTTTTGTTTTATTAAAATTCTAATAGATAAAATAGATATTTTCCAAGCAGGAAAATTCTTTGAACAATAAAATAATAATAATTTTTTTTTAATTAAATAATTTTTTTAAACAAATATTCAGCTTGCATTAAAAAAAAGTTTTGGTTTTCTAATTATTTTACTAAAAGTTGTTTTTACATTTTAATTTTGAATTCTTTATTGATAAGATGATACATCCACTATCTTGAAATCAACTACTTTGTTACTTAAGTTTGGTATTTAAAATTACTAAAATAGAGATTACATTAAATTTAATTAAAAAATTTTTGGTTTTAGAAGATGGGGTGGTGGTTGGTTGTAGAAGAATACTAGGCCTCAGAAACTAACATTGCTTAAGTTTCTGAGACCCTGCATTCTTGAGAGCTTAATTCAGATCTGCCTCTGGTGCACAATTCATTAGATGAAATGGAATAAAATTTGATTCAAGTTCACAATGGATCACAAATCTGGGATCCCCCTCCTCCATCTTTCTTTTTAAAAATTAACACAAAAAAGTAATTACAAAAATGATTTAATTTTAACATTCTGCTATATAATATAACAGTTTCTAGTTTTTAAAAAATTTTTTAATAAAAATTCCAAATTACTTGAATTTACAGTTTAAGCAACAAATCAGAAAAAGAGCTGGATTATATTAGAGAAAGGAAATTTTTAGGAAGATAACTGATTTATAGAAAGGAGCAATAAGTGTACCAATAGTTACAGGATTAATAGCTACATAGTTAACAAATTAATTACAGCACTTATCATTTACATTATATGCTAATATTCAGAATTATTTGTAAATCTTTTTATTAAGGTCATTAGAAAATGTAATTTTAAATTATCATATAAGCTAAACTTTTTTCAAAGAGTTTTAATTTTCCTAAGTCATAGCTGTGTTAATTATACAATCATTAAAAAAAATTTTTTAATAATTTAATGATGAAATTTACCTGTTGTTCAGCTTTTGCGACAAGATCTTCAAATGCAGCAGTTCTAAACTCTTCAATGATACGCAAGCGGCGTTCATCTTCTGCTTGCCGTTTAGCAGTGGGCGATTCAGCTAACATTCGTTTAAGAGATTCGACAGTTATTTCTTCTTCAGGATGTTTCTATTTAAAAAAAAGAGCATATTAAGGACAGTAAAAATATGTAAATCTACATATAAAGATAAATTTCCCAAATGTTTACAAACAATAACAAACTCTTAAAAGAACATAAATTTAATAGTAAAATTATAAAATTTAGCATTTTGATTTAAAATATAGAATTTTAAATTCAAAACTTTGTACACATAAAACAATTTAATCAACAGCATTCAGAATAAAAAGAGAAGTACATTTAACTAATGAAAAGATTAGGGAACAAAATGGCAGATTTCAAAATAAAAATTTACTCAAGACAACAATAGTTGCATAAAAACTTCCGACAAATAATTTCATATATGAATGTTCTTAATTTTTCAACTTGAAATTTAATGACATTTAATAAAAAAAAAAAAAAATCATTCTTCACCAACATTTTGAGAAGTATAAATATAAAATATTCTAAGTAGAAACAACAATGCAGAAGAATAATTAAAATTATACAAACTAATTTATAAAAATACTTTCAATATAAGCCAAAATTTTCTATTCAAAGTACAAACTTCGAAAGCAGAATCATATTTATATCATATTATATTATTATTTATATATCCATACATATATATATATATATATTAAATAGACATCATACTAAAAATAATTTTTGCCAAAATAAACAAACATGTACATATTTTAAGAATTTACCCTTGGAATGCCAGGTGAAGAATTAACACTGTCAACTTCAACACTAATAGAATTAAGATCGCTTATGCTCCTTGTTACAGTGACTTGCCCTTTAAAATAAACAAAAATTTTGATTAATAAAACATGAACAATATTTAAAAAATTAAAAGTTCAAGGATTTTACTGGAAAAAAATGCTGAAAAAAGTAACAGAAATGAACCAATAGCACAGCTATAAATTAAAAAAAATATATTTTATAGAAATTATCAACAGTTATTCTTATGGCTATAAAGATAAAATCATTATACCAATTTTATTTTTCTATAATGTGATCACAAAAAGTTTGATTGATGGAGGTTTTTAAGCATTGATTATTAAGTGATGATACTAAAAAGGACATTAAAAAATCAAATCAAATGGATACTACATTAAAAGCTTCAGATTTAAATAGTGCAGAAAATCAGAAAGTGGAAAGTAAAACATAGCCCAATTAAATAATTTAAATTTAGTTCATGAATTATTAGATAGTGTATATTATTAAATAAAAAAGGGTATTGTAGCAATAGCCGTTTAAGGATTAAGTTATAAAAATATCCAAGAGATAGATAAAATAATAATGCATGCTTTTTATAAAATTTGCAATCATTTATAACTTTAAATAACATTTCTAATGATTTAAGAACAATTTCCTTGAAGAAAAGTTTGATATTTTTAATTTATAATATTAAATATGCAATTTTCTTCCAATGTTGAAACAGCTTTCTACAATTAAAAACACTTATTAAAAAAAACACCCTTATATGAGCACAATGAAATTCAGCTCAGCAAAACATTACCAATATATTTTTTTAATAAAAGAATTATACTTGATATGACAATTTTTATAACTTTAAGGTATATATAGTAGTTAATAATTATGTACTGAAAATTATACATAACCATATTCAAATACAGAAAAAACAGTATATAATTATTAAAACTATTTTGTTAAAAATTAATAAACTGCAATAAGAAAAAACTTAAAATATTCAAAATTAGTCAAAGAATAGTAACAAGATATTGTAGAACATACCCACTCTCCGAGGAATATAAGGGGTAAGCAAACGAGTTGTGTCATATGTATGCCCACTACTTCGCAAAGCTTCAGCTATGACTGTACTACTAAACAAAACACTTTCATCAATAGTTTCAGGTAGGGAATTGAACAAACCGAATGTGAAACTATCATCAGGAAGAAGTTGACGGGCACTTTCAGAACGATTTTTCACAACCTTAAATATTAAAGATTAATTAAAAAGATTGTACAACTTTACAACTCATCACACAATATTTACACTTACATTTAATAAATTCCAAAATGATCATTTTAGAAACTGACATTTCAAGATTCAATGAGCATCTGAGAAGATTAGATCATTTTAGAAGTAAAAGTTTCAGGGTTCAGAGGTTTTCTCAGCAATAATAAATAGTGAATTAAAATATTAAATTTTTGTTATCATATTATTCTTATAAGTAAGATAATTTTTATAATTTACATAAAGGGAAATAGAAATGTGAAATTAGCTGGTTTATTATAAAAATAATTAAAGAGGAAAATATTTTACAATTAAAGTTATTATTATCCAAATATCCTCTATAATATTAATATAGCCTCTTAGATAAGAACCTTTAACAAGTTATGTATATACATAAATAAAAATTATGCATCTTAAATGATAATAGTATAAACGTAAAGTTTAATAATAATTTTCAATTTTGCCAGAAGATTCCCCCCCCCCATTTCAAGCAGAAATGGATATTCGGCAAAATAAAACAAACTGATTATTTAACAACAAATTAACAGTATATAAACTTAAAATATTTGGTGCTTTTAACAAGAAGTTTTGAATTAAAAAAAACTTCTAAAAATTTTTTTAATTACCACCATTAAAAATTTGAAATGCGAGAGTAGTTTATAAATCTGCTCATTAAAAGGTTTCCTAATAAAAAAATTATGCTTATTACATTTATGAATGAATAAAAAGTTAAAAATATACTGAGAGTTATATATTTAAAATGCTCACTTGATCAACATGTGTACAGAATGCAGGTATAGCAGTGAGATGGCCTAAGAAATACAAAAATCCAGCAACTAAGATATGCATTGCACAATGTTGCCCAGAAGATAACAAAGTTGATTTTGCTGGAAGTTCCTAACAAACACATAATCCATATTAAATACAGATCAAAATTAAAAGAGAGAGAATGAATCAATTCAAACAAATTATTATTTAGAAGACTTACTTGGATTGCAAATATAAGACGGAGCAATTCAATCAGTACATCATTGTCAGTTCCAAATTCTACACATATTAAAGATAATGTGGTATAAATAGCTTGGAAATTCTCAGCTGTATTATTGGCTAGTTGAACACTTTCAAACATGTGCATTAAAATGTCAGGACCATTTTTCTTGAAAAACATAGAATCCTGCCTTGAGCACTTTTCAATTTTAATATCAGGCAATGGACCTGAAACACTAAATAGATGGGGATGGGGACTTAATTAACAAAAATTTATTCAAATAAAAAAAAAAACTTTACAAATTGGCGCTTTCAAAATATAATTACAATTCTTAGGAAGCAACAACTAGAAATTCTTAAGTTTTAAAATATTGCCATTTCAAAATCTGATATTATAAATTATCCAGTTTATATCACCCTGGTTTCAAACTCATATGCTGAATAAATAAAGGTTGAGATTGTTTTGAGTTTGTAGTTTTTTTTAATATACTATAAAAGTATATATATATATATATATATATATATATATATATATATATATATATATATATATATATATATGGTATTTCAGTATGCCAGGATTATATATTTAATGATATCTCTTAGTTTTATTTCTAATTCATTTCCTATTTTTTCTATCTTAAATTAGTCCATGTTACTTTATTCTAAAATTTTCTGAATCAAATCCCCCCTTTTTTTTTCTTCAATTGTTGACAATAAGAGTTCTAAAAATTGCTTTTTCTTTCTGTCTCAAGTCATAAGCAAAGGAATAACGATCCTTGGCACCTACACAATTTTTTCAAAGATATACAAGATTCCCTTTCCTAAACTGACATGTGTCAAAGAAATTCTTATCGAAATTTCATAAGTAAAACCAGCTGAAGGGGAAAATTCTGTCTCTTTGTTCTTGTATCATGATGTAAGCAGACATCTTTTTATCATTGCTTCTCCCTGTATATATTCTGACTTCCAAGAAAAAATAAATTGAAGTTAATTTCAAAAATTTCTTCACTTCAGCCATAAAACTAAAAAATTCTGATGTGTAAGTGTGTAAATATATATAAGTTTGACATTATGAAATAGGTTACATTTCTGGAATTTTTTTAGCAATAATGTCCAAAAATAAATTTTATATCATTTCAAAATTTAAAACATTGCATATTTTTAATGATATCAATTAAATAATCCTGCAAAATTCTTAAATTTTTTAAGACATTCTCCCCCCTTCCCCCGCCTAATTACCAATGAAACAATCCATGTTTCATCAAATATTTAATCCCATAATTTTCTTCTATTGTTGAAAGCTAAAGAAGCAAGATTCTGTTTAATATTTATGTAATTCATAAGACCAATAAAAAAAGTTAAGTTACAAAACTGTGAAAGATAGATGAACTAAACATTTGTGCTTTTAATAGCATGTGCCATGATACTGATGCTATGGGACTGATCTCTATCTGAAAGATTAATGTACACAATGAACAAAACATATGCAATTAAAATATCATTGATTTAATGTCCAACCTAATGATTGAATTATGGAGATGTTATTCAATTTAACTGAAATTAAAAATATCTAATATACTAATAATTTGAACCAGTTAGTCATCAAAGTCGATAATAAAGTTTAAAATCTAAAAAAAATCTCTAAGAAATTTTGATTTATTAATTATGAAAGTCTTGATTCTTTTTTAGGACTTTCTCAGTTACAACGTGGGAACAATTGAATAACCAAGCAACTAGTTCTGTTAAAATCTCATAAGAATTTGCAATTTTTTAATTCAAAAAATAATAATGCAAGTTAACTATGCTCTTACCACACTTTATTCAGACTTGGTAAATAATTGTGCCTATCCAATAAAGTATGCAGAATTTGTTGCACAGTTAATCTAACAGCAGGATCTGATGCTAGAGACATTTGCAGCAGTGGTTGCACAAAAGCTGGAGGAAATGCTTGACACATTTGTACAGTCCTATATTTAGTTCCAACCTAAAGAAAAGCATACCACAAAAATCTTTAAAAATGTTATGAAAAAAATCAATCACACAGAAGTAAGGGAAAGAAAAGTTCTTTACAAGTTATATTAAGAATGATAGTTATTCTGATGTTTATATTATTTTGAAGAAATTCATTTAAAAATTTAACTATAAACACTATGTCAAAAATAATGTCTTTAAAATTTCCTTTATGTAAAAAAAGTAGTCAGATCAATTTAGGTAATAACACTTTCAATTGCTGATACTTTGATTACATTATTGAAATTCAATATACCAAGTACCCACATAATGAAAATCCACATAAAGGTATATAATAAAATGAAAACACTATTAAATAAACTTACAAATCATTGCACTAAGAAAATATCAGTAATTAAATTAAATATTAATTAATCAATAAATTGCCATAAAAAATAAAAATAATGAAATCTGAATGGGAATAAAATTATGTCGAGAAATCGGACATGAAACAAAGACAATTGATCAAATGCAGAAGGTAAAGTCATTGTGGCATAGCTGAAGTTGGAAGATTCAACAGATAAACCGAACATTAGATAGTAACACTTTTGAAATGCAATTACATATACATAGTATAAATTATGCCAGAGGCCATTCAATAATTGATATTTACATTCAATAAAATTTACTTTCACATTAAACTTAGAAAATTCTAAATTACCTTCAACAAACTCTTCAAGAGAATTTTTTGTAACAAAACATCAGCTTCCTGGGATTCATCTGTTGGTAGAGGTACTTTACCCATTATAAACATCATAATTTCAATCTTTTGGAAATCAGGTAGATTGTTAGCAAATTCACCTGTAGGTGACAAAAAAAAAAAACTTTATTAGAAAGAAAAAAATTTAGCTGAATAAGAAAGTATATTAATATTTACACTTGTAGATAAATTAATTCTTAGTTCACAAACAAATTTTTTGGATAAAAAGTTTCACGTGATGTATGTGGTAGGTATTCATGATTCTCAGACTACATTAACTGAAAATTCAAAAATATTTTAATACACGCCATTATATAACATTAAGCAACAAATTTCAGCAAACTCAAATATTTGACTTAAGGAAAATTATAGTTTAACTCAGCAAATAAATTTACATTTCAGAAAAGTCTAAGCAAGAAAAAATAGAGACTATGACAATATAAGACACCAGACATAAAACGGTTTTGAGACTCCACCTCCCCCAACTAATGTTGGTAATGTAATTTTTGATTACAGAATAGAGCTGAATTTAAATTTATATATTTATCTGATAAATTTATATATTTATCTGATTTATACTGTTCATTATGTAGAGTGCATGTTCAAATCTCAATTACATAAAAAGCAATAATGTAATCTATACTTATAAATAAATTTACAAATAATTTCTTACCCAAAGTATTGATAACGCAGTCTTGAAAATGCTTTTCATCAATCAGGTCTGTTTCATTGGTTGTTCTAATATCAATAGAATGCCTTAAGTGATTCAGCAACGAATTGAAAATTTCCAGAACTGAGGGACCTAACAAGACAAAATGTTTATTTATAAAATGCAATAATTAAGAATGATGCCAGTTCAAGAAGCATTAAGAAATAGAACTTGGGATATATGCACATTTTTACAAAATTTACTTTATTTGCATAAAAAGATATTTTACTCTTTTGGAGAGGGGGAATTAACATTATTTTAAAAATCATTCTCCTTTGTTTAACAAGTGCAATATCTATAAGTAAGACATGGATTTTCAATTCTTTCACTTTTCTTTAATGAATTATACACATATTTTTTAAGAAGATAAAGATCTTTTTTAAGGAGATAAAATTTTTGAACGTCAATCAAATTCTGAAAAGAAAATATCCTTTTCATTATATACAATTTACAAAGCATAATCAGTTATTTTTTCATATTATTTACTAATTTTCAAGTTTTACAAGTCACTTTCAACGAAGTGTGCTAATACAGATTTAAAACAGAAATAAAATCAACATTTTTTTTTTTTTTTTTTACTTTTGTAATTTATTAAATGATAGCGACAGAATCCAGTGGACACATTGAAGTAAACTGACATAGCTAATTGCCTAACTATTATTTTTATCAGATATCTTGTCTCATGATTTGTTATGTTATGATTTGAAATTGCACATTTTTACTTAGAATAAATAGAAATTTAAAACAAATTAATCAAAAACAAAAAGGATAAAGAAATCAATCATGATCCAGGTTTAGTACAGTTTAATTAAATTATGATCTGTTCTGAAATTAAATAGGAGGAGGCTACTTTAGCATAATCTTACAAATGGGAATGGAATTCATATGATGAGGGCATCACCTGAGCTAAAGACACATCCTCTAAACTTCCAAGAAATGTCAACATGAGGACATTTAATCAACAATGGCAGATTAAATATGAACTAAATCTACATGTATATGATGATAGATTTGTGGTAGAATTAGGACTCGTATCTGGTGATTGGCATTCTAAAGTTGATTACTAGACCACAATGCACAATCATCCAGAAAACTTGCACAAAGAATATAAGCTATAATGTATGAAAATCATTTGAAATGATATTATGAATAAATATTCAAAACTTAATATCACAAATTCAGACAGATGGTAATCTTCTATAACCACAATAATAGAATACTAATTTTTTTCAAAAATTATGTGAAGACTTAATGATTGAAAATATTTTTTTTAAGAATAAAAATGGGGAGGAAAGTAAAAAGAATTGAACTTACCAATGCTTTCCCCTGCAGCTATGGAAACTATGTTCGCAAGCACATTAACTATTCCAGTACGAACCTTGGCATCAGCTCTCAGCTTCTTTTTCCTTTTTTCAGTATCATCAATACGTGATTTTTCATCTAAGTGGCCCATTAAAATTTGAATAACCGCATATGAATATTGAGCCTAAAAAATATAATTTTTTATTTCAATTTATCAAAAAAAAATTACTGTTAAAGCAGCATTTATTGTTGCAAAACATATATAATCCTTATTCAATATAAAGAAAGTGATACAAGAAAATAAATGTGAACTATATAAAATTCAGTATATAATAAGTGACAAAAATAATGAAGCAGTGAAAAAGATTTAGTGAATTGTTTAGTGATTGGTTCAGAAAGATGAAAATAATTTCTAAACATTTATAATTAATATAATCTAGAATGACACTTTTAAAACTTTTCCAAATGAAACATTGCTTTTAGCATCAAAGCTTATTTGTGATCCCAAATATGTATATACAAAATAAATAAAACAAATGTTAATAATAAATACAATTAAATGATAAATTTTATTGAAATGCTGTAACCTGAATTCCAAACATAATTATTTTGGGGAATAAATACTGAAGTATTATGCAAATTATCAAAGCTTCCTAAATTCCAAAACTTAAATTTTATTTTAGGAAACTGTCAAATGAAGATAAAGTTATGCTAAATATTCTACTCTGCAATTAGGTCAGCAATGCAGGTTTACTTTGGTACCTAATAAAAATGTGGATTAGTTCTTCAAAACTATTCTTTTAAGAACACTCTCACCCAGGCATTGTTGGAAGTAACAAAAACTTATTACCTCTCAGCAAATAATAGAAATAAATTTAATGCCATTCTTTTTTTTTAATTGTAAAAATACTCATGATGAAAAAAGTTTAATTTGTTCTTTTCAAGAACTTTATTTAAATGCATTAAAATTTTTTTTAAAAAAAAGTTATTAGAAAAAATAGCTTGATTGAAAAGACCAGTGGATACATCAGATAATTGATTATTTAGATACGATGCACAATCATTTGTAGGAATTCTTCACTAACAACAAATATTTTGATCCATTTAAAAACATATCTAAAAATAGGAAGCTAAAATTCTTAAATTTGAAAAAAGAATTTTACATTCAAAAATTAAAATAAAATTAACTGATTGTTAATTTATTAATAAATTTAGAAATGAACCTTTAAGAAGTTATTATTCTCTCATATGAGAAAAGTAATGAATTTGCTTACAAATTTTAAAATTGGAATTTCATTGTTATGCTAACAATTTATGTTTAACTCTAAGATATACTACTCTTTGATTTATTGTTTAATATCGCTTGCTAGATGTAATTGTATTTATATTTGCTATTGATACCTGCCAGAGTTCATTAGAATTTTTTTAAATCAATGATTTATTACATAATAATTAAAAAAGAAATCAGAAGAGATAGGTACCTGAATGGAATACATAATTATTTTGAAGGTATGAACAGCAAAATCATTGGGTTCCCACAAATCATGATTGTCTAAATGCCTTTAAAATATAAATTAAAAAAATCATTTCCTTATTCAAGTGGGCATTAAATAAATTTAGCATAAATAATATTCCATCACAATGAAAATACTAATATTCACAGTAAATATTCTTAGTGAAATTTAAGCACATTGTGCTTCTGAAATAAAAAGTCATTATCTTTTGATAAATTTGTAATAAAAATAATAAAATGCAATAAATTGAGATCTTAGTGACACTAAAATTGACAGTTTTAGAAAATATTCATTACATATTAAGAGATTACAAAACTTTTCTCATTCTTTTTGCGACAAGAAAACTGATACGCATGGCATAAAGAAATCTAAATTCACTGTACAAATATTAATACAAGAATAGGCAAATTTGTAAAGACATAAGACACTGTTAATTCAGAAGCAGCTAATTTAGAAGTTACATTAAAACATAATGGGAGTAGATGATACAGACAGTATGGTTATATGGAGAACTAACATTATTCATACATATAATTAAAAACTGTTACTTGCTTTAATACAGGTCTAATAACAGAACGAATATTGCCAAAAGTTGCTCTGCCCATGAGTTCTCGAAGGCAATTTTCAGCGAGAGACCATGGATTGGCTTCTTCCTGAGGGGAATCAGGGGTTTCAGTCAAACTCCCACTGAAAATGCAAAAGCATTTAATAAATCATTTAAATATTTATATAGAATCAAAGATATTGGCAATAAAATATACTGTAAGGATTGCTTTCATGATAATTAAAGATTATTCTTACAATAAGATTATTATTTTAATAATTATAAGTGAGATAAAAAAAAAAGAATCACTGTACATAAGTGAGAAATGATTATCATTGGAAAAAAAGGGGAGGAGGGGAACCAAAAGCGAATTTAAAAAGTTCGTTTTTAAATTATTTAATGATTAATACCTCTCATTAGTAAAAAGACAGAAGGGTTTCTCAATTTCATGGAAAATTATGGAATTCAGAAATAAATAATCTTAATAAAATAGAAAATTTCCAATTTGTTTCAATATTTGTAATAAAAACGATATATTTTTAATATTTTTTAAAATATTATCTATCAATATAAATTTTGTATCTTTGAATATTTGACATTCAGTATTATGGTGGGTTATAATTCTATATACTGGTTAGGCCTCAAATATTAAAAAATATTTTTAAAAAATAATTACTTACCAATGCCCTTCCATATTAAATAATAAGGAAGGTATGATTTTTTCCATATGAGTTTCATCCCAAATATTCACTTGTAAATCATCACTAACTGTTTTCCTGACAACACCTTGGATCCCCTTCAACCCAGCAACCCTCAATCTGAAAAAAGAGCATAAAAAATACTTTAAAAGATGAAAAAAAAAAAAAAAAATTAAAAAGACATGGAGTCAGACACTCTATACAAAATAATCATAAATATACATCTTTATATATAAAACAATTAAATGCCATTGTGTTCTGGAAATAACTGGTTCCAATAATAACATGATTAGATTGATTGAATATATTAAATTTCAAGCAAGACTGTATTCAATTTATTTTTTATACTCGAAAACAATACAGAATTTTACAAAATCATTTGTGTGATTAAATTTGAACATATTTATAAAAATAAAATGGCCACAGATAAAAAGTATTCTTTAATACAAATAAAAGAAAATGAGTGTCTGTGTGTTGATGTTCAGCAGATCAAATTATTTGTTCTAGATCTATCAAATTTGGCTCAAATATATTTTGGAAGATACATTTTTGTGGGAAAATAAATTCATATATTCTTCTACAAAAATGTTCAAAACACTGTTTGTTTTATTGATCAATTAAGTAACTATATAACTTTATATAACCCTAAAATTGTTTTAAAGATTTTTTTTTTTTGCATTATTTAAAAAAAAACTTTTATAATTGGAATAAAGTTAAACAATTTTCATATAATTTCATCAAACATTAAATAATGCAATTTTCTTTCTTCACTAAACATTAAGGAAGAAATTTAATTTATTATTTGCACAGTTTATATTTGGAATACAAAAGTGAAATGGTAGTATAATTTTAAGAGGCACGATTTCATTAAGAAGGTTTGTATATGCAATAAATAAAACATGCAAAGCTACTAAAAAACATGGCTTTATTGTCTATTGCCATTAAATGTACAAAAAAAAAAAAAAAAAAAAAACCTTGAAAACATTATGAACATTGAGTTATGCATAAGTGATTTAATTGAAAATTAACCCCACTGAAAAAGAATTCAGAAAGAAGTGCTCTCATAGGATGGGATGAACTGACTGTTCTTAAAGGTTGGAGCATTTTCTCCCACTAAGCCTAATGCACATTATATTTTGTAAAAGTGCACATAATTAGTAAAAAGTACTCTTTCTAACGAAATAAAATACTTTTTAAAATTGTGACAAATATCATATTTCAATCATGATTTAAATTAATTAAAATACTTGTAAATGTAAAAATAAATAAATATGTATTTTGTTATGATATGGAGTTCTTAAATTAGAACCAGTTCACTGATGCAAAATGTAAAAATATAAGAAAAATAAATATTTACAATTAGTATTTTAAAATACATCATAAAAATTGTAATAATTAATACTTTAAAGTCAAATGAAACATCTTGATCTTGTAGCTATAACTGAACAAATGAAACCAAGAGGAAAGAAATCCTTGTTAGAATAACATCTTATTCCAAATGAGAGTATAAATTATAACAGTTACTTAAAAATGAGCATTTGTAGCAAGCAAGTATGTGTTTCAGCTTATATTTACAAAACCGTAATGATTCACAAAGTCCAATCACAATCTGACTTCAGAGAAAGAAATATTAATGTATGGGACCAACCTTTTGAAAAAACAAAACATGGATTAATAACACCACTTAAAAGAAATAATTTTATTTTAAAAGCCCAAAGCATCTGTGCATCAATAGGTACCTTGAACTGTTTTTATGGAGATGCAAAGGTGCTGTGTTCAGCCCTGAGGAGAATTGAATACAAATGCACAAGTGCATTGTGTAAATGTCTTTACCATCAGCCACTACTAGATGCTAATTTCTGAAATTCAAATTAGAAATTTGTTTTCTTTTCTCTCCTCCAAAAAATAATGGATACACATCTAGTTTATTTTTACCCACACACTTTTTAAGGAGGATCCAAGGAAAAATTAAATACTTTTCAGAGACCTCAATTACAGAAATAATAAAGGAAGAGAAATTTTTATGATTTTCAAGGGGAAAATTTCTTGGTCATAGGGGAATTCTGATATGTACTACATTCATCATCAAAAATAAATGTATTTGGAGAGAAGGCACATGCCTCTTCCTACATAGAACTTTTAAAATCTAAATACTTCAAATATTAATAATATTTTGAATATTTCTGGTAAAAGTTTAATATAAGATTAAAAAACAAAGAATTGAATGTTTTCATGTTTTCATGTTCTTCTTAAAGACTAACAGTTTAATGATCTCTTATAAATAGACAAACGAACAAAAAAACTTGGATGCATTGAATTTAAACACAAGAAAAATGTTCAAAGCTAAGATGGCATCAACTCACCGCTTTCGTGTCTCCAAATCATCATTGTTATTGTGACAGAGGGAGGAGAATTTTGAAACAAAAAAATCATAACGTCGATGATATGAAGGAGTATCTTCCTCAATATTAGCAAACTTGACAAACTAAAAAATTAATTCATAAATAAAATGACATCAAGAATGAAGAAAAGAATAGGAAACAGCACTTAAAATGGAAATAATATTTTTCATAAAAAAGTGTTAATAGATTTATCAGGAAAAGTAGGAAACAATTATGATAAAATTCTATGCTTAAAAAAAATGTAATGAATAAACATTTCAGACTAATATTTTGTAGTTATAAATAACAAGTTAGAAATATGGCTAAATAAATTAAGGTTAAAAAAAGTTAAATAAAAAACAATGGATTTGGATCAAAACTTAAGCATTAAAGAAATTAATTTCATTTTTTCATCATTAGCACAGAAGCTATTTTTCATTCTTTTTTGTTATTATCAATAGAGTATATATATTTTGAATTTTAAACTTAAAAATAAAATTTAGATACTATTAATCATAAAATCACTATAAATTGCTTAAATGAAATAGCATATATCTTTCAATAGAATTTTCTCTAAACACCAAGTATTATTTTATTCTTTTGCAATAAACTTACACACTATGTTGCAGGTATCAGAAATTTTAAAGTTATACTACATAAACAATGTTTTGTATTATTTAGGAAACAATGATTGCTATAATTTTTCTTAATTTTAATACAATATAAATCACAAGATATATATATATTTTTCAATTTCTAATGTTAAATAATAACAAACATAAAATTCTACAAAAATAAAATGCATAAATTATATAATATCTACAAACAAATTATCATAAAAGAAAAAATATTGAAAGTAAAATCTGTCTAATATAAACTTGAAAGAGAGTGGATTCATTTTCAAATGCCCACATAATTCTTGATTCTTTAACATAGGAAAAATTATATTTTCTTGTTAAATGGCATTAGTTACTTCTTAGTAGAAAAGGAAGTAGGTGGGAAAAGAACACAATTCAACATTGTTAGTTAGCTTGATGGCCATTCTCACTAAAAAAATAATATTAGAATGAAATTTAACTTTTCCATTTGTCTAGCAATAACCAAAATGTATACAAAACATAGCAATCTAATGGTATAAATTAGTAGGGGGGACGGAGGTCCAGTTTGCTGGACATATTTAAAAAATTTATAACATCTTTCTACTGTTGACAAGTTACAAAAAAGTATTCACAAATGACATCAGTGGTACTTATAATAATTCCCAATTCAACGTTCCATTAAAATATGGCTATTTTGCCAGTCTTTTCAAGCACATAAAGCAGATTTATATCAACAAAAGCATCATATATTCTTTAATGGTTTTGTTCCCTAAATAATAAAGTGTCAAATAAACTTGAACAATTAATTATGTTTACTAGAGCAAAAAAAATGTCAAATCAATAAGCAATTTAAAAATATTGTTTACAACGTAGAGAAAAACATTTTTGAGATAAATAATAATGGAATTTTATGCACCATACCGACTGAGCAGCAAGGAGCTGCATATCTGCTTCATGACACTCCAATAATTTCTGCACCATTTTCAAAAAACTTTCAACAAACAAATTTAAACTCTGAGCATGGCATGCAAGTAACAATTGATCCATAGCTTCCATTGCTATAATTACATATCTGGAATGAACAAATTCTGCATTACAAAATGAGCTGCTATTGCATATTTCTACATTAAAAAAAATCAAAACTAAATAAAAATTCAGAATCATTATAAAAGAAAATAAATGATTAAACATCTTAAAAAAGTTTTGATATTTTTTAAATTAGTATTACTGATTTCTTTATATTGATATTGCATCAAAAGGCTGAACACTAGAAATTTAATAAAAATTAGTTAATTAAAAAAGATATGGCTTAACAATTTAATTCCATATGCTGGAGAGCAAAAATAATGTATATATTACACAATATTTAAAACTGAATTGTACAATCTCTTATGCATTAATAAATTGTTACAGAAATTTTGTCAAACTGTAAATATTCTAATAATTTTAATTAATGAACTTTTATTATATTAGTTAAAACTATATAAAATAATTAATAAATTTGTATAGCTTCTTTTTTACAATTTAATAAATTCCAGAACTATATGTAAAATTCTTTTATAAATTAGTATAAACAAAAGCAACTTTACATATCGATATGTGACAAAAAAAAATTGACTTACCCATGTCTGTGTCTTGCAATGTCTCTTGAAACTTTCCACGCTATGTATTCTCCAATACGATCCAGTTTTTCAGGAGATGAAAGGGCATAAAATGTAAGTTTTTCCATATTATTGCGAACAAGCCCATCCTAGTTGATTAAAATATATTTAATTTAAATTATATCAAAAATGTCAAAATGAACAGAAATAAAATTAATTTTATAAATTATTTTTCTAATTAAAAATAAAGAAAAACTGGTAAAAAGGAATATAAAATACTATATATTAAAAAATTTATAAAATATAGTAAAATACAAAAAAATAAAATAAAGATTACTTTTGAATTCCTTTCATTACCTTGAAAATAAATCTAATCAAAATAACTTTAAAACAATTTTATTTTGATTTAAAAACTAGCTAATATATACAATTTAGGAATACATATAACAATAGTAAAAATATATATTCTTCGACAAAAAAAAAAAAAAAAAAAGAAAGAAAGAAAGGAACAATTGGAAACATTTAGTTCAATCACAGAAGAGAAATGTAACTATCCTATAAACTGGATATTGGGTGTTTAGGAGTTAAGAGAAACAGATGTACTTTAACCTAATCAATCATTAAAAATATTAGATTGGAAATAGAAAAGAAAGTAAAAAAAAAAAAAAAAAAAAACTTTTTAAAAGCAGTTTAATTAGTCTTAAAGCAGTATTTAGACAGTTTAGCAGTCTCATTAAAATTTTTATTATATCTTAATGAAATTTTAAAAAAGATGATTTTATAACTTTTAACACTTTTATGATTTTTATAAAACCTAAAAATCATAATTTATTTCTTTTCTATACTTCTATTCTTTTTTTTTACCATGAGAGATATTTGCCTTTAAATACATTTTAGAGACAAATATTTCTTCTAAAGGTATCTTAATCAACTATTTATATAAATTGTAAAGCAATATTAAAAATAGAATGTAATTATTATTTAATGCTATAATTTTTTCTTCCATACATTTCACATACTGATGAGCAAATTGATATATAGTGCGATGGATTTCACATCCTGTTAACACTTTCAATATTGATTTACAATTCATTTCCCCCACACTCATTGAACTGTAGCATTTTATACACTTACTTTGTATTTCCCCCTTTTTAATCATATTCTTAAGCACTTCGGTTATCACTTAATATGTTATTTCCAATATATTTTTACATATTTTTTTCCCTCTTTTGTTTGTGCTTGCTCTCTTTCTATATATATAAATAAGTTAAAAATATTCCACAAAAAGTTCAAAGTGAAAAAGAAGCAAAATTTTTTTATCAGATTAATTTTTAACAATGAAGTTTTAAAAAATTTGGTTATTCAATTATTTTCATTTTTCCAGTTATATTGGTTATTTTGCATAATTACTATTACAGAATGAACAATATGCCTTTTAAAATAGAACTATAAACTTACTTGAGGATCAGAGGGAAATATGTTATCTACAAGCCTCCTATAGCGAGGACGTAAAGCTGAACAACAACCACAACAGCCTGCAAGTAAAAGTTATAATAATATGAAGCAAATTTTAATCAGTTAATATTATATAAAACAATAGGCCCAGCTTCTTAAATAAATGTACATGATAAAAATATCTTATCAATTTTTTTTTTTTTTTTTTAAATTCATGTTTGATATATATTTTTTACTGATCTTTCTGAAGAGTAGAGAGTTCACTTAAGAAATTAGGTAATTAAAATTTTTTTTTTTTTTCTCTATTGAGATCACACAATGCTCATCAATGTTTTGATCTGTACAAAATGTAAGCATGCCAATTTATTATTTAAATAAATATTTTTTTTTAAAAAAAGAACTTGCTGTTTTTTTTATTCATTTTATAAATATATATCTAAAGAAATCTCCCACCATAGACATTTCTTGCAGAACAGAAGAAAGAGAATGCTTGGTTAAGAAATTTTGTATGATATTAGAATTTTTTTGTGTGTGATATCTAAAATCTTGTATAAGAAAAATAAAAATATGAAAATTAAATTAATAATAATTTGAGAATTTCCTTATTATAATATGATACTACAGGAAATAACAAATATTTAAGGGGAAAAAAATACTTTAGCATTCACATTTTGGTGAAATATAATAATAGTAAATATAATATTTGTAATTAACTTTAAAGAAACATTTGATTATTTACATTAGTGCTAAAATGTATAACAAATTAATTTGAACTTACAAATAAAATATTACACAACTGCAATCCAAATCATAATACAAAATCATAATGTCCTTTTTATAAAATATGTAATTGAAAAGTGGAATATGTAAAAGAGTTTAATTAAAAAAAATAATTATAAAACAAAAATGCCATGCTTAAAGAAATGTTTTAAATAATAATAATTAAACTTATTTAAAACATAACCAGAATTTTATTTTAAATATACCAGGATTTTAAAACTTAAATTAAACCAAGTTTTAATTAACCAAAGCAAACTAAAAAGATGTTACTCACAATCAGGTACATCACACTGTTTAAACATAGAGTTAAACCACTTAGGTCGACCACAACAATTTAAACCCTGAGAAAAGTTTTCCATGTTGGGAAGAAGTTGCAACAGAATTATATTTCAAAATAAAATTGATTATAAGAAAATATTCTTAGATATTTTTTTAAAGAAAACACTTAAAAAAAATTCAGCTTTAATCCTTCAAATAAAAACTCAGCTAATTTCAGGTACACAGTTGGAGCATTGCACTACATATTTAATGCAAAAGATTAGCCAAATTCCAAACTGCTCTCATGGAATCAATAAACCATAAACTTTGCCTTTCTCTAACAGTAGGACCTTCTTCAGTTTTTTGCCCTTGATTTATTAACCTCATTCTGTATACAAACAAACACTTCTGACCAGCTGATTAAGCTGATGTGATTGATCTTGGAAGACTTCCACAGAATGAAAGCATAATATTATGCTCCCTACAATTTGGTTATTTTCATTGGACTGAAGGGGATATTAATTCAATTTTGTACACCTCTGACCTTGCTTTTTAAGGCAAGGGCAGATGATTCCCCCAAAAAAGAGAAGCAAGGTCCTTCTGTCACATCGGAAGGGAGAATGACACTAGTAGGGCTTCTGTATTTGGTTCTGCAGTAGCAGCTACTTATTGATTAGTATAGGTGGAAGAGTTCATTCTCCCACAGGGAGAGAAAGTATCTTAAATATTTTAAGCATGCTCCTGAAATAAAACAGCATGAATAAATTTAAATATAAGTACCCATATCTTATGCAAATTACATAATAAGAAACTTTTTTACCCAGAAAATAATTTTAATACAGGGTAAAAAAAAAAAAAAAAAAAAAAAAAAAAAAAAAAAAATTAGAAAAGACAATAACAAATATTAGATTTTAATCATTTCACAAAATAATTTCACTACAATAGATTTTAATTAAATTTACTCCTATTTTAAAATTAAAGTTTTAATATATTCAGATGCTTTTTAAAATGATTTTTAATAAAAATTAAATGCATCAAAAGCAGATTTTTTTTGATCAAAATGTATAAAATCAGCAAAATAAAAGTTTTTAAATTTTGAATAAATATTAAAGCTTAATCATATAAATACTTCTAAATTTCTTTTTTTTTTCTCCTTTTTAAATTTGAAACAAACATTTTAGAAACAAGTAATATCTTTCCAATTTTCATATACTATGAAAAAGCCTATAAATTATAAGCTATTTAAAAAAAATTACAAGAATATGTATACTTTTTTTATTATTAAAGAACCAACATTATATATATTATTTCTGATAAATATTAGTTTCTTCAATATTATGTTACTCACTTGCAAGAAAATATTACTCTTTTACTATCTTGTTTCTAAGATGATATATTTCAATACTATATCTATTAAAACTATCTATATATAATTTTTATTGGGCACTTTAGATCACATATAAATGATTTTTTTGTAATATAAATAATAATATGCCATATTAACAGAAGTTATACTTGGAATAAAGAGGTGAAGGGGGGGGAAGGAGTGATTTATTTATTATTATTACATGGCAACATAACAATCTGAAAATATTTTACACAGGCATAATAACATTACTTATCAATAACGGTAGAAATAAGTTTTTTTTTTCCCCCCATAGTAAACTGTGCAACTCAAATTTTTGCATTAAATCATTTGATATTTAAACTTTATGAATCACATCAAAAGAAAAAGTTGATTTCATACTTTAAAAAAAACCTTCTAAGTAGTAATTTTCAAATAATGTATTTACAAAAGGAGCATACTTTCCCCTTCATTTGAAAAATTATAATTTATTAAAAATTACGCTGTTCCACTAAGTTTTTTTTTTTTTTTTGAAATAACTTGACCAGATTTTTCTTTAAAAAAAATTAGTCTCAAAGGTTGTTAAGGATTTTTTTTTTCAAATATTGATTTTAAATATTTGAAGCAACTTTAATAATAACTTATAAAAATTTTGGAAGCTCGTAGACTCATCATATAAATGTTAACAGAATTTGTTCTTAAATAACATTTGAAATTGCTATAAGTATAATCAACTATGGGCAACAATTGTTCTTAATAATTTGTACTTTTTTACCACCTTTTTTTTTTAAATGATGTTACTGAATATTGCAGAAGTTACTTTAATGATATTTTATCATAATTCTAAGAATAATATTACAATTTAATTCATTTTGGAATTATGAAAAGCCTTTATAATAAGATATAACAAAGTTTGACCCTAAATCTCTCATGATCAAAGAAATGACCATCTTTGTATATAAATTAATGAATATGTTTGATAAAAGAAGAATCAAAGATGTATTGAAAATAATTTTTTTATGCCAGAATGTTCCTGCTGGAAAATAAGCACCACAACTTTCCAAAAGGACTTTTTTTTTCTTTTCTTTCTTTCAGACTTTTACCTACATAAACTATTAAAAGAATAGTTTTGACTTCAAGAATTAATAATAATAAAAACTTTTTGAAATTTTTTTATTGAGTTTCCTTTCAGTTATTAATAATTAATGGTTTATTTTCAAACTCTAAAGTCACAACAAGAATTTTTTTTAATGGAAACTGAATAGTTGAAATCCCCCACCCCTAAAACACAAAAAAAGATTAGTAGTGAAATAAATTTAAGAACTTTTATTTTAACTTTAGAGAGAGAAAAAAACCTTTTTTCATCAGATTTCAAATTAGAATAATAAAAAATAGAAATTCCATTTCACGACATAATGAAAAAAAGACTTGCTCATAAATATTGAAAATTCTTAAAAAAGGTCAAAGAATTATATAAGCAGTCCACTGTCAATGAAGAACACATCTACCCATAAGAATGATTAAATATTCATCTTTAATTAAATAACAGAAGATGCTACAAAGCATTTAGCAATTATTGCATCATGCATCCCTACAAAAAGATAAAGTTTTATTTATACAAGAAAAATGTTAAGCTTTTTTTTTATTACAATCCTTCAAAAATCTAACAATGAAAAACACTCCATCTTAGATTTTAGTACATAATAAATTATTCATCTAAAATAATTATAATTATCATTAATCCATTTTTATGATAATAGGATCATTTTTTAAAATCTTCCATATTTTTATATTTGCAGGGGTGTTTGTGGGACCCCAAAAAATCCCCTGAAACTTTTACGGACTTACTACCGGCATTTTGGAGTTTCGAGAAGGGGGGGGGGGGAATGAAAAATTACAATTATGAAGTATTGAATGACCTAATTATAAAAGTTCAATGAATTACTTTTTTTGCAAAACTAATAACCATAAATTTTCAAACATATAAACTACTACATTTTATGCAAATATTTTAAATTACCTGAATTAATTCTTTTAAAAAAATTATCTAATTTCTGCTGCTTTTTTTTTATTTTCTGATGTTTGTGGGCTTGTCTTTCTTTTGTGGTGAACTTCATAATTGCAGGAAGGTTGACTTTTATTTTCCTCATTTACAGTTGAAGAAATTTCCTCGAGAATTGCACATGCAGAGGTAGAAGCAGTTTGCTTTTCTGCTAATGTAGAAGGTTTTTCAGAGACTTTTATAGGTGACTCATCTGAAATACATGTTTTTAAGTCCTCTTGATATGTTTTCCAACTTCTGTTCATATTCAGTAAGAGATATTTGTGAATTGGATCAGTCATTGGATTTTTTGAGCCATATTTTTCACATGAGGTTTCTTTAGAAGCCATTAAATCATATTTAATAGTCTGCACTGTATCTAGGGAATCAATCTTAAGAGAGGTTCTATAGTCAGTGACAAGTGTATCCATTAAGTTGAATGCACTTTCTACTAATGGGCCATGGAAGCAGCTAAGGCAGGCTTTGACCAATTTAGCCAATGTAGGATACTTATAATAATTTGTGAAATCATCTTTTAAATTAAAAACTTTAGACCAATATTTATCAATTGTACACTTAACTTGATTTCCACTTTCATCAGATGTGTAGAGCATTTCTTTGGTAATATCAATATCACTCTGGTATAACCTTATTTCAGCTTCTACTTTTGACTTTTCATTATCACTAAAAATATGGGACATAAAAGATGATAATTTTTCAAAAGCTAATATTGTACTGGTTTTACCTCTTAGCTCTGGATCTAATGCTGTAAAACTAATTAGATATGAATTTTTAAGGGGTAATTTCTGTTTCATATGCTGAAATTTCTAAATGAAATTCTCTTGCGTACATAAATAAAAAAATATTTCAATAAGCGAAACGAAAAATTTACACGTGCATCAATAAATGAAACGAAAATTTTACACAGCGGAGAAAAAAAAGTTGCGAAGCGATCAATGACAAATAGCTAATACGGCGAAAAATCCCCCTTCTCTACTTATTGGCGCCACGCCAGGAGAGATAAGACCTTTGAACCCACTAGCCGAAAAGAATCCAGAAGAGAATGTCCGAGAACCGGGGGAATGAGTCATAACTCGCAATAAGGAAAGAACAAAAAAAGTTTTTTCCCCCTTTTCACGCTTTATCACTGCCTTTGGAGAAAGAAAGGAAAAGTTTTCACCACACACACTGACCTTGCGTTTTCTGCTTTAAAAGCAAACAAAATTACCCAGATCAAAATAAATAATTCATTATTATTCCTACTTCCTTCTGAACGACGATCCCCGGAATTTCCGGGGATCGAAGTTCAAAATCCCCGGAATTCCGGGGTTTCCCCGGAGCACAAACACCCCTGTATTTGAGCAACAAACAGGTCTGTGTGTATCTAATAATAGTATTTACATTACAATAAGATTTTTAAAAAATATAGAAATATTAATACGAATTTTATATTGACCAAGATGTATCAAAATATCTTAGCAGTACCCAACAATAGGTTTTGGTTAGCAAAAAAAAAAAAAAAAAGTTAAATTTGCTGAATAAATTTTCAGAAATTTGAAATGAAAAATTTCTTCAAAGTTTTTCTTAAAGAAAATTGCTATATAAATACAAAAATGTTGGCTTATTGGTAATTCATTAACAGCAAAAAATATAAACTGCTTTACAGTAAATGGAGAAAAAATGATATTCATAAATCTCAAGATTTACAATATTAGTTATTACAACTACCTTGTATATCAAAAAAGAATATGTATACTTTTACAAATAACTTTAATTAAAATAGATAGCTTAAGTAAAGTAAAGAAATACTAATAATATGTCAATGATGGCTAATATTTTAATTCTTCCAATTTTTGTTACATTCTATAAAAAATTTTATAAAATATAAGAAGTTAGTTTTACCCCCCAAAGTTCTTTATCAAAATTTGTCAACCCAATTAAAATATTTCACTTGAAATTACTCAGAATACAATCTTTATAGTTATACCAAATAAAAAAAAACTCGTACTAAATAAATTTCAGATGAATTTATATTTTATTTGCATAGATGGAAACTACATACGAAAACATTAGTGTTAAACAATAATTACAAAAATTAATTTTAAAAAAAACCCTGAAAAATAATGAGAAACAGCTATTTGCAACTATTTGTTATAATTTACAAAAATTCAACGAATAGGATACTCAACATTTATTCTTATTTTTCACGCCAGCATCAACACAGAAATTTAATCAAAAATATGTGAATTAAATTTTAATTAATGGTTAATTAATATATATTTGAAGATACTCACCGGCCATCATCTCAAGGATGTAAATGGAAGAAAAGGCAAATTTTGAAGGAAAAGAATAGGGAAAAGTTTTGATAATTGATTAAATTTACGGCATTTCGTCACATGAGGAAACAGTAAAAGTATAATTTACATGACACTGGCCATAGAGAAGACATATGCCCTATTAAATCCTATTAGAGCTATGACACATAAAAAAGTACAGAAATTACCTTACAGGTGATGGGCAGAGCCCGTGAAACAAAAACAAAACAAACTAGCCACTCCTTATGTTTTTCTTAACTGCTGAACTAAAAGGCAATCTTAAAGAAATTCACTTCTTTTTTCTTCCTAAAATTCAATATTGACTGCACAAAGTTTAAACATAATCGTTCCTATTTAAATTTTAATTTTCTGAAAAATTTAATTCGACATTATTAATATTAATAGTTGCTGAATACTTCCTAAACATCTAAACTCCAAATGGGATCCAAGAGAATCATAAACAAAAGTTAATTAACCCAGTGAAAATAAATGCAATTTCTATTATTTTAAATTATATATATAAAATACAGTCTTTGAAATAATTTTTTGTGAAAAATGGCAAATGCTTTGAAATCAGCTATATTTTTCGCAAAAGTTGTTACATCAGATATTAGTAATGCAATCAAAGTGAGTGTACCGAAATACAAAATGGATGAAAGACTCACTATGTATTTCAAAGAACACACATTTCTGTATGCTGAAGATCCTTCAAAAAAATGTAAAGAAGGGGATTATGTTATTGTCAGAGAACTGCCTCCTGAATCGCAAAATAAAAATATTACTCACGTTGTGGAACAACTTGTTTATGAACGAGGGAATTATATTGATCCTCTCACAGGTAAAAAGTGTGCAGGAACTGAGTTTGTTGAAGATATTAAAAGGACATCTGCCTTATTTGGAATTGAACGGCCTTATCAGAAATTAATTTAATGTGCAAGATATTTCAGTTGCATAAAAAAAAAAGCTTTGTAGTATTGATAATGTAAGAAAGAAAGTGAGTGAATAAAATGCATTTCTTAAACTCATTTTTTATGTACTATTCTTGTTTCTGAAACTAGCTTTAATTGTTTCATAGTATTTTAACAAATTAGCAACATGGAGTGTGGCATATTATTAAGATATTTGAATTCTATAATGAGTGTTAAGAAACATACACCCCTGAAACACTGATCTTTTAAGCTTTTGGAAAAAATTATCATTTAATGTGATCATGATAGGGATATGTGAAGATAAATTTAATCAATATCACGTGCATTGCAAAAAATATTAAAGAAGGGCATTTAATGTCTATTCTATTTATGTATTTTTGTAAATATAGGTATTTCTTTTATGGTAAACTTTAATAATTGTTTATTTTTATATTAGTTTTTTTTTATAATCTTATGTGATATAAGTTTTAAAATTATTTAATTCAAACTTTGATATTCTATAGTTATTTATATTTTGACATTAAGTTTTGTTATATAAAAAGAACTGCTGGCATATTATTATGATATTAATATTCTCAAGTGGATATTACAATAAAAACAAACAATGAAAAATTGGTTTTAAATGCATTTAGAAATGTATAGCATCTCATTAATTTGATCATGATTAAAATCATGTCAAAATACAATCTATCCAAATACTAAACATATGGCAGGTGATATGTATGTAAAAAAAAGTAAGTAAAACTTAAGTAAACTTGAAGCATAAACAAGCAAGAATGAAATAAATAATGACCATTTTGGCTTGAAATTAGAAAATGGCAATATAAGACTTAATGTGTAATAATGTAACAAATGTGAATGGTACTTGGTACAAAGTATTGTTTTGTTGTCTTTTATCACAAAAACTTTATCACAAAGCTTTCACATAAAAGTTGAAAGCAATGCAGTACTAGTTTATTTGTTACTGCTTCCAAGACTGATATCAATATCTATAATTCCTTCTCTTTTTTTAATATCGTTATATCACTGATATTATGAACATTATAATGACTTTCTCCGATTGGTTTCAGTAAGCCTGACCAAAAGCTCAGAATTTTTAATAAACTTTTGGAACCCAGTGTATAGCTGAAATACATTTAATCAATTTAAAATATTTTTATAAGATTCTTAGAAGGTGAACAAACACACATTATCCTTACACATATATAATGTTGATCATGTTTAGGTTGGTATTTTTATGTTTATTAAATTGGCATTAATAAACATAATAGTCATTATGAATAAATCAAATATTCTCCAATTGTGTTTGGGAAAAACCTGATATCTTAATAAGTTAATATATGCAAGTTTAAAAATAAAATTATTATATCATACATTTCTCAAAAAAAATTTAGTTCCTTCAAGTTAATAAATATGTATATAACTCATTTTTGTCAGCGATAACCTATGAAAATATTTTTCATTTTTGATACCTTCATGTAATATGCCATGTATAATTAATTTTATATTTAATAATTTTATTTTCCATACATTTTAAATAATTTAATTTTAGATATCTTATTATTTGTAAATCCACATGCTCTTTAATAGAAGAGATGTTATTTTACATGGCTTAATTTTTTCTGAGGAAAGGGGGTAAACGTAGTAGAAATATGTAATCATCAATTTTAGGTTAATTAAGTGGCCTCTTTTCTTAAAATTAAGATCAATATCATGATTCCAGCAATTTTCTATTGCTGAGCTTGCTGATGTAACATATAAAGAAAGGAAGGATTAAAAAAAAGTATGTTGTATTAGTGACAAAATATTTAAATTTACCACATGATGTTCTTTCCTAATGAAGTCTATAATAATCTTACGTTAAGTTAAGGAACTGTTTTTCTGCTATGGCTTATCCTTTAGATTCAGGATGCTTAGAAGTAATTGTTTTGTAAGATAGTACATTAGTTCAACAGCATCTGAAATATCCATGAAATGCATTAAAAGAACTACTTAAGAAGTGTTAATTTCCTTTTGCCATAAGATGGTTGTATTAGTTACATTTGTGCACAACTGGATGGTTTTACATAAACAGAAAAATGATATATATTTCTAATATTTATGACTGGTGGCAGTTCTTGCTAATCCAATGAAAAACTGCTATCTATTACTAATTAATTCCCTAAGTGCAAACTAGACCTTAGATGATGATGGACAATTTGCTCAATGGGTTGGGTAATTCTCATTTTTTATAGATATTCTTTGTTTTCAATGTAATATTTGTATCAAATGAAAGTTAATGTAGACATTTTACAGAAACAATTTTCATATGTCATTTGAAGATAATTGGAACTAATAAAAAAGAGAAGGGGGGGGGAATCTTGTAAATTTAAGACATATATTTATGTTTTTATGGCTGAAATTTTTTTTTTTATACTTTCTTTCAGGCAATATAAAATTATTGTAATTTTAGAGTTGTTTTGTTTTGTATCATAGATATTTTTTTCAGGTTTTATTTCATACTGGGTCAATTTTACCCAAAAGAATTTATATGTATATATAGTAATTGCTGTACACAATATATATATAGTCTGTGGTGTTTTTAAAATGTTGAATGAAAAATTAAGAAAAAATATATTTAAATTAACTAAATTATTTCTACAGTATTTTGAAAGAAAATTATATATTAAGAAATTAAAAAGAAACCATATATCAATCAGATTTTCCCAATGTATATCTGTTTTTAAATCTGTGTAATATTAAAATGATTAAATGGAATGCTAAATTTTGAAAATTTTATGTATAAAAAAACTATTGTATATTTAAATATATAGTTTGCCTTTATTTTCAAAATTAATATATATACTTATAAATTTGGAACTATATTTTATACAATAAAAATATTTACTTTGTTTAATATTATATCGCGTTTTTAATGCGTAATCTTTTTTTCTGTCTTATTTTATTCTGTTTTAATATTTCTATCGTAATATTTTTCTGTCTTAATACTCGGCCGAAAACAGTTATCCAGCCTCTACATTGATTGACAGTTCCATCCCCAAAAGGGAGGGCGGTGAAATTTCGACCAATCAGCGTTTGGGGGTTTACGTCTCAGCTCTAGATGCCGCGCTTCTCCGTTAAGATCTGGCAGCCATTTTTGGAATGCGGTCGACAATTAGCTGAGGATTGGGTCGATAATTAGCAAAAATGAATAATGGCAAGCACAAGCTCAGCACCCGAGGAAATTTTCAATTGTCCGTTCTGTGATAAGTCCTATACAACGAATAGCAACAAAAACAAGCATCTTAAAAAATGTCACGATATTGATGTTCCCCAAGATACGTCAAACCACCGGATCCCTTGTGCAGAAAATTATTGCAACGGGCTTTTTGGGACTATCGCAGATTTACGAACACATTTAAATGAAGCTCACGGTTTTACATTCCATGAAGATTACCGATTTTTTCCGACGAAGAGGACGTTTTTGCATTGGAAGAGAAAATTAGAAAAGTCGGAGAGAGTTCGGTTCATCAAAACACAAGGTGACAAGCTAAGAAAAAATGCAGTGCAACAATATTTCCATTGCAACAGATCAGGTTCCTACATTAGTCAAAGTACAGGTAAGCGAAAAGCGAAAGCTACATGCAAAATGGGCCATCAGTGTACTGCAAGCATGGTTGCCACAATAAACAGAATATCGGGAGAGGTGATAGTTAAATTTGTGAAAGAGCACTACGGACATGACATCCCACCGCCCCCTACAGTGGTACAGGCCAATCAGGAATTAAGGCGCTCGCTGAAGCTTGGAAAAGCTATCTCGTTAACCATGTCGCTGATGAAAGTAAGAACAATTACTATGCTAAAACAACTGATTGAAGAAGGAGGATTTGACCGAGTACTTGATAAAGTAAGTGTTTATATTTATAAATATTCTTTTTACTGGTTTAATGAATTGCTTAGGGGTACTCCACAAACGGTGGTTGTACGGCTTGGCGGCCATGATGTTACTCGACCGATTTGTTGTGTTTATATCGAAAAGTACTTAAATTTTATTATGATTCTCGACATTTTATTTGTAATTATAGGTAAATTTTTATTGTCCATTTGCTTTTTGTTAATTCGATACTTAATCTTCTGTGGTTGGTGCATATTTTAAGATATTAGTCGGTCCCTCACCGATGCATGTAAGAAAGCATTCAACCATGCGGCGGGATTAAGACAAGTGTTGTAATGAATTTAATTGATTTAAAAGATCGGGGGAATGTAAAAATGAAAAAATAATAGTTTTAATTGGAATCTAGTTACTGAATATTTCATGTTTGTTTTGTTTACTTTAAGAACAAAGATTAAGAAAATTTATCAAATTGTTTTGAGAGAACATGAGTGCAAATTTAAACAAACAGCATTTTATAAATAAAAAGCTTTGTGTATATAAATTCGTAATGTTCGTTTTTTTTTTTTTTCATTTGTAAAAAAAAATTTAGTTACTGATTTAAATGTATTTAATTTTTTTATGAGTTATAAGTGTCAATTGAATTATGTTATCCCCTGGAATCTAGATAAATTCTATTCCATTTTTCTCCAAATTTTCATCTGTTAATGAAATGATAGAATGATACCTTTTCAAATTGCATTATTTTTTGATAAGTTATTGTATACTTTTAATTTTATTATCTAATCTATTGTTTTAAAATTTTCTGTAATGTGAAATATAACTTTTTTAATTTATATTCAATCATGCAAATACTTCTAGTATAATTGAGCCTTCTTATAAACTTTTATTTATCTTAAATTATCATGGAAATTTCCTTTCTATTGCTGCAGTTTTAAAACATATACATAAATTTTTTTAGCAATATCTAAATTGCCAATATTGAACATTTTCTGCAATTTTTAAATTCTTATATATAAATGTATAAATATGCCAGAAAATTAGTTAATATAAAAGGAATTCTGAAAGAGCAAATATATAATGAGAACTTTTACACCCATTACTAATGCTTGAGTAATAAAAAGGTCTGAAGATTTCTTGCCCATGTCTTCTGATGGATTTTTTTTAATCATCTTATTTTGAAATACCAGAAAAAAATGTTACATTAGCTGTTTTTAGACAGGTTTACATATTTTGAAATATATTTTGGATATAATTGTTAAATTAGATTATTAAAAATACAGATATAACACATTTTTGTAGAAATGTACAGTTTAGTGTTTTCAGGATTTTATCATTCCTCAGATAAATTATTTTTCATTTATGTAATAATTTTACAATATTTTAGTATCTCAAAATTTATATAAATTTACTTTATTATTCAATTAATTATTTTATTTATACGTGTTTATATTTTGTATAGTTAGTTATTTTATAAAATTCAGTTTTTTTTTGTCCAGGGCCCATGTTATATTTGAGAATATCAAATGATGGCTTTTTTAAAAATTCTTTTACAATCTTAACTACCACTTTTGAATTTAGTATTGCTCACATGTCTTAAAAATTTAATAAAGAATTTTTCTGAGAAAATTGTTAACAATTTTTGAAAAACCTTAAGACAGGATAAGCTGTTAATATTGTTTAAAAAATTAAAATCTAATGTAAAAGTTGTCACAGTTTAGTTTCTTAACTTTCTTTAAAGCCCCGTGAAATGTTTTTCAAAACTTTACTAATGACGTTTGACTTTGATGTTTACATGACTGATAACTTCCAGTCATGTCAATTTATCATTATGATAAAAGGTTTAATTGCTAAAATCTGTTATGATAAAGTTTTAAAAATATTTATTACTATTATAATGAATTAATTATGTATGCATTAAAACTAGTTGAACTTACTTATTCATTTGATATTTCGAATTAATCTAGTTGGAAGTTATGTCAGCTGGTGCTGGCCAGTGTGTTTGTGAACTGAAAGTAGCGCATGAGCACAAGAACCGGGCTGGCTTGCTACATGGTGGAATGACCTCAACTCTTATAGATGCCGTATCTACAATGGCTCTCTTTAGTAAAATTGAAAGGCCTGGTGTGAGCATCGAAATGAATGTATCGTAAGTGCAGTTTTATAATTATTTGTATATTTTACTTTTTATATGGTTGCATTCACAAAACATATCTTTAAAAACCTCAAAATAGAATTATGAAATAATTTGATATTTAAAAAAAATCTTAGCAACTTTATACAATTTTCATGTTAATCGTAAGTGTATTTTAACAAGAAACATGTTTTTTACTGTCAACCTGTGGCTTAATGTCTAATTAAGGATCATTTAACTTTTCAGTTCCAATTAGTTGGATGCCATTAAATTAATATAAGTAGTCAATTTTAAGATACAATTTATTAGAGGAGTTGATTATATAAAACAGAACTTACTATTATGTTATGATTACATAGAAGTTCCGTATAAATATTTTATGGTCATAACACTCTTTTTTTTTGTGTGCATATAAGCAAAAATGATCAAGAACAAAAGGATTTCATTTAAGATTTCTAGTTAATTTTCTGATTAGTATAATACTAATGTCCAGTTTTTTTTTTTATTGGTCTTGGAACTTTTGAGTCACAGCACAATTTTTCTCATGAAAATATATTCATAGAAGTTTTTTCCTATCCAAAAGGAAACTTGATTCACTTGAAATATAAGCTAAAAATTTTATGATCCATTGCTTTGCTAATTTATCTTCTTAAAAACTTTTATTTCTGATTTTGATTGTTTAATAAATATTTTCAAAGATCAAAATTATTTGATTTCAAGAGTAGATTCAACAGACGATAAGTTTTCTTTTTTTAAAAAAAATATTTGATAGAAAATTAGATAGAACAGAATTGTTGATGTAGCATTCAGAGTGATTTGAAGTTTTTAGTTAGGGAAAACTTCTGGTAAATAAGTTTAGCCCAATTATTTATTATAAGTATTAAAAAATTTAATGAATCTCATTACAAGAATTAAATATGAAAAAGAATATTCATAAAATAAGCTTTCATATAAAAATATATAAATCCTGATATACAGTTTATATTGTTAAATATCATGTACAGTGTAATTAAGTAATCACATATAGACTAAGTTAGCAGCATGCTACATGAGGTAGCTTGTAGATCATAACTCATGCAAGTTGATTTGCATTTGCTCAAAATGTAAAAATAAACTTTTGCTTTAGATAAATGCTTTGTAGATTGGTTATTGTAACAAGCCCTGAAAAATTGCTTTTCTTGATTGCACAATTTATTTGATAGTGATGACTGTTGTCTGGGTAAATTGACTTGAAGACACAGGATGTCTTTTATGTGGTTTATAGTAACATCAACAACAAAAGCACATAATTACACTATAGTGTAGTAGACCTAAAGAACTGCACATAAAATTTCTCGGGAGGGAGCTGAGATCACACTGCCCCTAGTATATGAGTCAAGTTCTCTTCTGCTGGAAAAGAAAATATACTAACATCAATAGTGATACCATGTGGTATTTACATGATTGGCAGCTGGTCCGCCCGAGAAGACCATGTGTTTAACTGAATTCTTAACAAGTCCATTAAATTATGTTCTGTAGCAATTAGTATAATTTATATTTTTCCTTATGTAATTTATATTTTGAGAAACTATATATGTATATGTCTATATTTTAGGTTCATTCGGCCTGCAAACATTGGTGATGAATTGTTTATTGAAGGAAAAATTTTAAAAGTAGGAAAAAATCTTGCCTTTTTGTCAGTTGATGTGAAAAGTAAGGTTACTGGAGAAATAATAGCCACAGGAAAACATACAAAATTTGTTGGTGAACAATCTAACAATCCAGGATCTACATCATCAATTCTGTCATGAAATTTGTGCCATAATTTTGTTATATAATTTACACTTAGCATATTTTTCTATGTTTTCATTGACTGTTTTTATTGCAGCTTTAAGTTCCATTTATAGTTGAATTCTGTACATATCTACAGTGTTACTGTACATTTTCCATTTATATTAAAAAAAGAACAAAACTTCTGGTGCTTATTTTTTCTCCCAACTTATACATGCATTTATTTTACTTTTAAAAAAATGTGGAATTTTATTAGTAAAATTATTTGGGAAGTTCTGATATTTAAATATCACATTGTATTGCAAATATATTTATATAAAAGTAAATATTTTTTAACATGTCCTGTTAAATAGTAATTATAGATATGCATGTAGCTTGGAAACGGCTCTAATTGATTTGTATCAAATTTTATAAAGTTTTATCTGTATAGGTGTCTTTCCTGAAAAAAAAATGATTAAAAATACATTTTTTATAATGATTAGAATAAGTATATTCAACTTTCGCTTCAGAGTGTGGCCAGAACAACAGGAATGATGCATGTGTTGTGGATTCTCAGATTGAGTCATAATTTTGGCTTTAGTATTTACTTATGTATTTATATTTAACATTTTTGCTTTTTTAAGTTTATCTGTATAGGTGTCTTTACTGAAAAAAAAAATGCAATTTTAAAGGCAAAAAAATTATTTTTTATAACCAAGTATTAGAGCCTTTTTCTATCAGCTTTCATGCTAACAATATTATGTAGTGCCATCTCAGACCTAATTTCATCATGGTAAAACTGAGTGCAAGTTCAAAAATGTAAGTAATAGATGAACTGCAAAATGAATACTGTAATATGGCAGATTGTTTTGAATAACATTTTAAACTGAGTGATTTCATGATTTTTTTTTATTTAAATGACCAGATCATACATACGTAAGATTTAAAAATATTTATATGTAATCAGTATGCCATTAGTTTATTAACATTTTCTCTGAAGGGGGGAAAAAACCTAACATGCGAAGCACAGTCTTCCATCTAATCTATCTTTATATTTTTGAAAAATTTTCATCTAAACACTACCTTGTGTAACATATATTTGCTACACTCAACAGACATATATTTTACAAAATTTAGATACACTATGTATTTCAGAATTATTAAAGAATAAATGATTTGCTGCTTTGTCCCTTTCCCTTAAAATAATGATATCCAAATTATATTGCAAAGAAAAATTGTATTATCTCTGAATGCATAAATAGTTCATTGACATTGATATGAATTTGTGGTGTAATTATTATGCTCTTTATGGGGAAACTATTTTTTGGATTGCTATTGACTTGTATTTAATGTTTTCACATCATGTTCAGATTTATGCTGACAGCAAATAATGTTTTTAGATAAATTGTGTTGACTTTGTTTTTGCATTTAGATTCCCAAAAGCTCAAAACTTTAATTTTTTCACATAGAAAGGTGATTTTATAGAAAGGTACTTGTTTTTTATGAATTGATATATTAACATTTAGAAGTACCTTTCTTTGTCAACAAAACTGCCTTGTCCTGATGTTTTTTCTTTACAATTTGGGAAAATTCAAACCTGTTGTTTGGAAATCAAATTTTGTCTCCATTACACAAATGTGATAATTTTTTATATATAATATATCTATTATTGAAGCTATTTTTTCAAATGCTGATATGGAATCATTTAAGAAATTTAATCCGATTTTGGTACAAGAAGAAAATAACTCAAAAATACTTTTTTTTGTAACAGATAATCATTAAAGGAAATATTAGTATTTACATGAAACATTTTATCCAAAAGAGTTATTTTCACTGATCATATTGAGTTTTTAAAATTGTATAAATTTGTATTGTGACCAAAACTGGTATTGAACCCATTTATTCAAAAGTGACTTAGGAGAAATATAATAAAGTTGAATTTCTTGACAGCAAACCAATTAAATTTGTATCAATGCGTACTGCCATGATAGGCAAATTGTTGATAAAAGGAGATGCAATGCTTCATATTTATAAATATTCGGTGCAACGTTAAGTCATCATATTAAAAACTTGCATAAATATCAAAATTTATGGATATAATGATAAATTAAAGTATATCTTATCTGTTTGAATGTTTATACGGATATATCAACTCTAGGCTTGTGACCTTCAATACCAAAATTAGTTTTTAATATTTTAAATTTACTCTTAAATGAGGAAAACCTTAAAATAAATTATTTTTTAATACTTCATGAACTTAGTGGAGACTTGAATATTTGCATATCATTGCCTAAAATATGCAACAGCTAATTTTAATGTTTAAATTTTATAGGAAGTAATACTCTAATATATGCAAATTTCAACTTTAATAGTTCATTATATTTCCCTTCATTTTACAAAGATACTTAAAATCAAATCATTACCATAGAGCTTACCCTTTAAATCCAAATATACTAGAAACACAAATCACATTTGCAATCTCAAAAAGTTTTTGCTCTATGGGGGGAGGGAGGGGGCATATTTTGAAAAGTAAACTAGAAGAAAGCTTTGCATAAGAAATAAAGCTTTTAAAGCATCAGACATGCTTTATTAAACATTATAAAACCATCAATATAAAAATAACACTATTTTATTTAATACTTTTAATATGCATATGCATGGTAACTATATTCTTTATTATACACTTTCATACAAATTAATTGTTCTTTAACTTTTTTTTCTAGTGAATTATAATTTGTGTGTATTTATATGCAAGATTAGGCTGACTTGTACATCTTTCATAGTAACACATTGGAACTTCTTTTATTTTTAAAAAACTAAATTTTAGAGTTAGACTTTTTTTAATATTGATATGTTGCAATTATAATACCACTGTGATTATATTTAGGAAAAAATTAAAATGCATTGGTTAAAAAAATACAAAGTTACAATTCCAATTTGTTTCTATAAGGCCACAATTTAGTTTTCATTTGCTAAATATTAGATATGCTATATGAGGAATGATAATTTAATTATTGAAAAGATGCAAACTTGGATATCTGAGTGGATGTTTGACATTCATGTTAACAGTTTGTTAGTGCCAAAATAAAAAGAGCATTTGGGCGAATCCAAAACTACATTTCTTTTCATGCAAATGTTGATAATTATTAAGAGAATATATGCCTAAGACAACATCTTACTGCAATTTATATTGCTTGATTTGATTTTTTTGGCAAGATATATTTTATGTATGGCATTTTATGGAATATAGTCAATTTTTTAAAAAAAATTAACATATATATTTGAAATATGTTGTCTTAGCTATAGTAAAAACATTAGGAAACAAGATTAATTCTGATATTAAATAGCAAGTAAAATGTCTAATTTTTAACATAAAAAATAAATGAAAAAGTAGCCACCAGAAATGTCTTTATTTGACAAGCAAAAGTAGTAAATATTTTAATATTTTTTGACAATATAACAAATCTTTCTTAATAGCAGGATTTCTTTTAACTACAGTTTTTATAATGTTCAAAAAAGTTTTAATCTTTGATTCATTACCATATTTCTTGACATTAATCATTATGTTTAATATTAAGAAAAGAGTAAATATATTTTAAACATATGATCCACGGTAAAAAATAGTATTTTAAGTACTAAACATAAATTAAAGTTGTGGATTACCAAATAAAACAATATGGAAATGCCTTATATTTAATGATTCTTAGAACTATCAAAGTGATTCACTGCTATGTCATGTAGAAGTTTTGATTAAAAAGGTTAGCATTGAATAAAATAATTAGGAATTTCCCTCATTCACTACTAGTAGTAATTGTAATCTTCAGATAACTTTTATCAGGCTTTAATAAATATAACTAAAATAATTAGTGGATACTTTCACGGAATCCCACTTAGGTAATTTAAATATTGCTTAAAAGACAGAAAATATAATTTGCAAATGTATTGCATTGTTTTTAATACCTTTAAACAAGACTAAATCTCTGTAACATATCAATTTTGCTTTCCAATGCTTTTTTTTTTTTTTTTTGACAATACAGTTACAAAATTAAGATTTGATGCACTTGGTTGCAGTCTGTTTTTGAATCTAGTCGATTCTCGTACATAACAAAAAAGGGTGTGCATGTATTAGCAACAAAAGCAAATGGTTTCTTCCATGTATAAACTAAATTTTTTGAAATACAGGGCTAAAATTTTGATTTGCCAAGCATTCAAATTATAATTTCTATTATTAAGGAGTAGACCGGACCCCTTGCAATACAAAAGATAATACTGCACAGCAGTATTATAATGTTAACTATTTTGTGAATGAAGGCAAGGAAAAAAAAGAAAGAAAAAGATTAGTTTTTGCAATATATTAATCCAAAGGTGGGTAACATGAACATATGGAATTATTTTATGTTAATTAAAAATACTTATTAATTATTCAGAAGAAATAATGTATTGCATAATGGCAGAATATCAAATTAAAAAGAGCAGTTGCCTTAATCCATCTCTTTTTTTAGTACTTTTGAATTTGAAAATTGCATTTTTAATATAAATTTTTCACCCTGTATAATGTTACAAAAATCACATGTGACTTTTATATTTACAACACACAAATGAACAACCATTGGCAGTATAAACAGCTAAATATTTGAATTTCAACACACTGGACAACATTCTCCTTCAATGAATCTGGGATTCTTGCACTGACTAGGAGGACATTTTTCAACCCAGCAGGTGATTTGACTGTCCTGTTGAGAAAAGAATTTTATTAGAATCGTAACTTTTATTTATATCCTTATCCATTTGTAATTGAAAAAAACTATAAAATATTTCTTCAATTTATATTTTTGATTAGTGTAAAATACAGCTATAGTTTTAGCTTAGCAATAAATATTTTTAGGATTGAAATTAAAGATCCTCAATATTATTTGCAATATTGTTATGCCAAATGATAATTTAGCACAAAAAAAAGCTAACTCAAATTCTGTTCAAAATTAAATAAATGAAGAATGATTTTAAGAAATAAATTCATATTACTTTATATACATCATTTTATAATGTTCAACCTAATTTCATTAAAAGTTAAAGAGAACTGTTTTATCATCGCTTTTATATTTTTATAATAAGAAAAAATGTTTTATATAATGCGAAACTTCTTAAATTGTGGGTTGGGATTCATGATTAAAAAATAAAACACCTTCAGATTTTTTACATTAATAAATTTATTAAAATATTCCATTCAGATGAAGAGAAGTTTTAAGATTAATTGATTTAATACATTTAAATTAATTTTTTTGAATTATTAATTAAAATTAGTTTTGGGAGTTTCCAGTAATGTTTTAATACTTTTGTTTATTTTACAATTTTCAGTTGTGAGAATTTTTAATTACATTTGGTTTGCATATTTTTTTTTTCCTGCTTAAAAGAGGCCTCAAGAGAAAAAGTTTAATAAGTTTGAAAAAAAAATTATGATAAGGAAGATATAACAATGCTCTTAGTTAATTCTTTTTCAATAATGATATTATCTAATAATTATTCTCCATTCAATCTTTTTCAAGAAAATCTATTTTGTAAAGAAATAGCTTTAGTTTATAATAGACTTTCAGAAAGGTTTCTCCATATCAAAATATATTTTACCACTCATATTTTACAGAATAAAAAAAAATATTAACCTCACAACTGCATTTGGAGCATTTATCACTCTGCCATGTCTCTCCATTTCTTCTTTTATTTCTTTCAATATCTATACAGTGCCCATCCTTTCGATGCTTATACTCAGTTTCCAGCTTTCGAACCTGCAATAAATATTTTAAATTTAAATATTAAATAAGCTAATTTTCATTACAAAGTTATATTTATTATAAGAAAGTATTCAAAATGAGAATAAGAAACCTTAGCATGTCACATTGTAAGATACAGAATAACAATGGCTTAAAATTTATCTATATAAAAGTTGTTTAAAAAAACAAAATGTACATATAAAGGAAGGAAAAAAAAAAAAATTGTTTAACTTTTCTTACACATTTCTTAGCTATCATCTTTCAATTTCAAGTGTAATTTCGTCCTTTGCTATTATGTTTCAAATTGCAAAGGATAATGATCCACATGATTGCCAGTAATAAGTGCTTCCTCAAATATGTGCTTTAGAATACAAAATTTATTTTCGTAAGTGCATTTACTTGTGTTTTAAAATCTAACTGGTAAATAATCCTATAAAATCCAGCAATCTCAATTCAACTTATTAGAAATCTGCATTTGTATCAAAACTACAGCAAATTTCAATCATACCCATTTATGCAAGATTAGATAAAATGTTTGAAAATAGGATCAGTCAGAACAGTTTTAATTTTAACACATTTTGTCTTAAATTATATGATAAAAGAAAGAAAAAGAGCTTTAGACATATTTTACTTTTTGATATTGTTTAGCTATTATTCATTAATGTAAAATTTAATATTTTTTTAATTAATGTAATTTTTTCCTAATTTTTATAATGAATAAAATACAATCATCTTATGTTAAGAAATAAATCTTAATTAATCAATGAGTAATACTAATAATATTAACTAATAAAATGTGAAATTCTGAAGATAACTTCTTGCTATTATTGAAATCAATGATAAAATATACATATGTCCCATATTAGCGGTTTTCAACTTATTATTTTAACTTGACACTCTCCAAAATATGAAGAAAATACCTAGATTATAAAATAGAAACATATTGTTAATTTTATGCTCAATCAGAAAATTGGTAAAAAACTTAGGAAAATTCTCTTCATATATTAAAAATTAGGAAAAATTTCTAAACATTTTATAGTTGTTTTTCTTTCTTGATCGTTATATTGTCTAAATTGCTAACCCATCCATTACAGACTTGGAGTTTGATATGCTTAATAAAGCAGTAAACACATTTTCAATACCATGATAAATAATTATTTTTTTGAAACAAAAGATAAATATAATCGAGATCAAATTGCTTGTTTGTGGGACTTTTACCTTTTTACTTAATCTTTGTACAGTTTTATCTAGCTTTCCAACTAATTCTTCAATTCCTTCAATTCTTTGTTCTGTGATGTCAAATTCATTGTCATTTATGTGATGAAACGATACATTCTGAGGTGAATCATTGAATGTGCGATCATGATCATTGTCGTGGTCGTAACGATCTACAAAAGATCGCCGGATACGAACACCAATACTGTTGATTTCATTATTGTTGGATGAAGCACTGCACTCTGCAAAATTAAAAACAAAATTAAGTTTTCTTATTTAAATTCATCTAAATAAACTGAGAAATATTAGTTATTGCAGTTCTTTAAACATGTTTGACGATTTTATTTTAAGAAATAATGGGATTTATAACTAAACTAAAACGTATTTAAAAAGGATCCTTAAATTGGAATTTATTAACTACTAAGAACAATTTTTCATAAATTAATCAAATAGCGAATACATAATGATACATGCAAATGATATCAAAAAGAAAATATTGAATGAATAGATATTAGGATTCATATTAATTATTAATCTTTATGAGAATAACATTAAACAGTATATTTCAAGTTCAAAACAATGAAAAAAAACTTGTTAAAAGTATTTTATAGCAAATGAAAAAGTATGTATGTGAAAAGAAAATTGATACACACTTTTATTTTCAATCAATTATATTTTTAAAACAAAAGAAAAAGTACTGCATATGACTCATGCCACGAGATAAAACTAAATCTCTACTAACAATAAAGATGAATGTGTGCAGATACTATCCAGGTCAGACAAACCACTTGACTTAAAGCAAATAAAATTAGTATATAGTTATATACTTATATGATTATATTAGTATAAAGTATATACTTTGGAGAATGTGTACATCGAGAGATTTTTTTGAAATTTTAATTAATTAAAAACTAACCAAAGTCTTAACGTTTTTTCCGTGATAATTTCTGAAAATATTGCAACACAAAAAGGATTTTCATATCATTTTAAAATTCAAAAAGTTATCTGTCCAATGATGCCAAATTTTTTGTTGCATATTTTTTAATTTATTCTTGAAAAGAAGTATTTTTTTGCAAACTTTACAGCAATATATTTCAATGTTGAAGAAAATGCAAATAATTTTTATTATTACTAATATTTCATCCTATTATCCCCCCCCCCATTGTTGAGAATAAAGATATGAACAGTCAGATTATTTTTTCATATTGAGTAGTTTCTTAAGCGCAAGGCATGGTTTTAATAAAATTTTGAAAATCCTGTTTTAATTACAATTAAGATTTAGCTTCAGAATCAAGCAGTGGTGAAAATGTTTTTAAGTTCATGAATTTTTAAATTCTTTGTGATATAAATGATATAGAAAGATATGGACTGAAAATTAGAGAAATGCCTATCACTATAAAAAAAATAATGTGCCATATGTCTCCTAAAACAATGTGAATAGTCTATCACATTAATAATCACATTGAAGTTTAAGTTAGTTAAATATTTTTTTTTTTTTTGTTTTTGTTTTTTAGTAACCATTTACATTGGCATACAAACTGATCTCCAAAGGTGCTAGTTTAAAACAAAGAGAGATTACTGGAAGATAATTTATTATATATATATTAAAGATTTTTTTCCCCAGTTGATTCCATTTTCTTTTTTATATTCAATTCATAGTATAAATGACTTTTTTAATGATGATATTTAATTTACTATGAATTCAGTTTCAAAATTTACTAAGGAAGAAGAAAGGTTGGGAAATAAATAACGAATTATACGAAGAATACAATGCTTATAAAAGAAAATGACAAAGTAATTCGATTTCAAACTCCAGTTAACAGGGGCTTTACAATGGACCACTAAGAGACTAAAAGCAAATAATGTGCTGAAGTAAATGTTTATAATAGATCTCTTAACTGCAGAACTTCTGCAAAATGTGATAAATTTGACTTTAATTTTTGATGGGATGCCAGCACAAACTTTAGTAGGATTATAAGAAAAAATTTATTCATAACAATTCTTGAAAATGAAAATTCCTTGTGTTGCATCTGTATAAACCAAAACGCCAACAATTTTAATGTCAAAAACCAACCTTGGCAGCATTCTGTCCATACACTCAATTCAACTCGAGGTAAGGTAGAACAAGAACGGAAGCTAGGTGATTGATGTTGAGGAACTGTAAAAACATCTTCAGTCAATGTAGTAATATTATCTCCATTATCACAGATCACTCGAGCCAAAGAACTTTGTTTGATCTGGTGCAACTGATCAGGAGAAAATATACCAGGGTTTTCATACCAGAACCTGGCAATTATAAATTAAGTTAACATTAGAGGTGAAAAAAAAATTAGTAAGGCACATATTTGAAAATCAAAAAACTCTCCACTTTAATTTTAATCATACTACTAAAAAAAAAAAAAAAATTAAATAAACAAGCAATAAATATTTTACTGGCTTGAAAATGAAATGATGTTACAATATTAAATGATTTCATAAATATAGCATTATTATCATACTGAACTATTTTTTTATTATTTAATTTTATAAACATAAGAGCAGAAGTATGAAATGATAATTGATATGTTGATGTTGCTTCTTCTGATGAGTAATTTTGATAGTAATAGAAGATAAAAAGAATAATTGATCAAAAATAAGGAGATTTGAACAAAACAAGATAGTAAATAGGCATTGTAAAAAAAAGGGGGAAAATCAATGCAGAAAGTGAGAATTTAAAGTTTGATGGTAATTTTAACTTCCTAGAAAACCTTTTCCTTTTTTTTATAAGAACAATTTGCTATTATGCAGTTATCTTTCATTAAAGTATTTGTAAAATCACTTAGCACATCACTGAAGGAAAGAACATTTGTTTATGAGGTTTGATATGGAAGGAAATTTCAGATTTTATATGGGTTTTCAAAACAGTTTCCTCACCTTTCTAAACATAATTTAGAAGTACTTTTGTCAATTTGATGAAACATTAAAATATACCATTCAGAAATTGATTCCTTTATCGAAGTATATGTTTTTCTTTATATGTTTGTGTATATACCAAAAGATAAAAAAAAAATCAGGTATCATGATTCAAACATAAACAATTAATTCAATAAATCTGGAACTTACCCACAGATATCAAATATAAAAAATTAACTAGGAAACATGATATTATAATTCCTGTTCCTGAGCAAAGTTCAAAAGCTAATTTATTACAAACCATTTCAACACGAACAGCAATTTTGCAAATAAAATATTTTTTTTTTATTGCGCAGTATTTAAAAAAATTTTTTTTTTGATGGCATATATAAATATCTCTTATTAACAGCTCTAAAATATTAGAAGAAAAAATAAAACAATTCTACCATTATCTAAAAACTATTTTAACAATCTTACCATTTCATTTGAAATAATAAAAATCTTATCTTACCTGTCTCCATCTCTAACTCTTTTAAACTGGTCAATGAGCAGACAAAGGAATGTAGGACCAACTTTGGCTCCTCCCACGCTGTCTTCACTTATTCCACCAACCCACAGATCAATATTATCTGAGAAGTTTTCAATATTACTTCAATTATAATAATAGAGGGGCATTTAATAAATAGGGTATGCATATGATGCATACCCAATTGTATATTAAATACCTCTTGTATTTTAAATGAATTTCTCATTAAATATTTTACATTATCCAATATAAATATTTATATCATGTAAAATATTGGATATATAATTCAATATACAAGACAAATGAAATTAAAACATTAAGGGAAAAATATTTAGCAAGAAAATGAATACATGAATGACTGTATAATCATAATATGTATATTATAATTATTTGCGAGCAAGCAAATGCATCTATCAATGAGGGCTATCTATATAAATCAAAATAAAATGTTCTTTACATGCCTTAAAAATTTCTACGTAGTAGACAAATGGAATTATCCAACAAATTGAAATTCTAACATTAAATTGTGTATAAAATTGTTTTGAAATAAAAACAAGCTGAATAACAGAGAAATCAAGTACAAGACATATCCATAAAGTTTTTTTTTTTGTTTTGAAAAATAATACATAAAATCATTAGTTACCAGCAGAGTGATTGAAAAAAAAATCTATATTACAACTTTTATAAAATAAAGGACCAATACAGATTTTATTCAATGGTAAATTTAGATATTTAAAGATTTTTTGCAGCTTACAACAAGAGGTTTCTCTTTTGGTTAATTTAGCTGCAATTTTGTTGAGTTAATTTAGTTTCAATTTATTAATTTAGTTTAATTTAAATTGCTTCTTAAATATGTTCCTTAATTTTTGATGTTAGTGACGCGGTGAAAATACATACATTAATTTTTATATATTATCACTCGACATCTAAATTTGTATACAATAATATTTAAGAAAACTGTTGGTGTTTATAAATGCAATAACTTAATGAACATAATGAAACTAATAGGTACCTGATCAATTATATTTTACGAAGTAACATTATCCTTATATCCTAAAATTTATAGAATTTATAATTTTTCAACTAGATTAATAATTTTTTTAATAATTCAACTAGATTAATAATTCACCAGGTTGCAATTCATCATATCAGCTCTTCAGTTCAGGATCCCAGTCAATAATAAAAACAGGGAAACATTTTTTTAAAACTTATTATTATTATATGAAAAAAATATTTTTAATTAATAAGCGTATTAACTTAACAAAAGGAAAATGAATATTAAAAAGGAAATAAACAAAACAAAGGAAGTTGCTGATGATTATTTCGGCAAATATATTTGATAAAATAATACAAATTTTATTAAAGTATAATAATAATGCTTGAAAGCAGAAATACCTGGATGCCCATATAATCGCTTTAATTTCCTCAATAAAGCATCATTCCTTATTTCTCTTCTCAGATCATCAAATGTTACTGCCACACTTAAATTGCAGTATTTTCTCCATTCATTATAGGATGGTAAAGCATGATCTCTTCCTCTTTGAATATTTAAAGCAGCTAAATCTTGAGCAACAAAATGGGCTGGCTATAATTTTAAAAGAAAAAAAAAAAAAAAAAAAAAGAGTTAAAATAAAATTTTTATTGGTTAAGACTTCAAAACTCAGCAAAATGAGAAATAAAAACAAAAATACTTTTTTTCACTTGAAGAATAATTTAAAATTTATTTAGATGTTTACTGTTAAGCAGTTTATCTGCGTTTAATAAAATACGAAGCTTCTGAATTTTTAAAGCACAGTTAGATTAATTTTCAAATATAATTTCTTTTAATTATCTATTTGCATTAATCAGCTGCATAGGAAAGATAAAAATATGATCAAATAAAAATAACTCAATACTCAATCTCACTTCTAATTAAGTAAAAATTTTCATAGTTGCATAATTTGAATTAAATTTTCTTCGCATAATATAATGCATGGCACATTTCTATAGAAAGTTACTTTTTCTTCAGTTAGCAACAAATCAATTCAAATAATTATGATAACCTGTTTTTTTTTAATAAAAATTATTTAGTGAGCGAAATCTTTTCATTTTTGTAAAGTGATACATTAATAATCATTATTAATAATAAAGAAAAATGTTTGTGTGTGCATCTTAGTGCATGTTGACTTTTACAGATCAGCCAGTTTGAATTACCATATCTCGTATATATATATATATATATATATATATATATATATATATATATATATATATATATATATATATATATATATATATATGTAATGATATTTTAACTCTAATTTCAATTTAGTTAATTTTCATAGTAACTTCTTAATTTAGCCCATAGTAACTTCATTCTAAAATATTCTCTTATTTCGTGATCCAATTCCACTGTCTCTACTTAATTAATTCAAGAGAAGCTTTGTTAAATTGTTGAATCAGCTAAAATCTAACTTTCCCACACTACGCGTGAAGAGATAACATACCGCTGATCAAGCAAATTCTTTTTTAAAATCTCCCTTTGTTTCCCTTACCTTCTCCGCGCCTGTAATGAAAATCCCTATCGAAACCTCATAATACATTAGCACTGTGAAGAAATGTTTTCCCTATCAAAATCATAGGTTATATAAGACCAGGGATAAAATGTCCAAGAGCTCTTCCCTCATTCCTCTCTGTGTCGTTCTGTGTGCTCGTCGCTTGTACATATGCTTGCTTCTTCAAAATGAAATAAAACGACGTCACGAAATTAAAAGTATCTTCATTGTCTTCAAACTGCATCATGCTTCGCAACAAATAATATTACATATATATATATATATATATATATATATATACATACACTGGCCAGACAAAAGTCAAGGTACAACCCGTCTTTTGTGTATATAATTTGAGAATGAATGAACACAGAAACAAAAAATTTGGAGGAGAGAGAGAATGCATATATTAAATGAAACCTATTTTTAACTATTGTTGCTCTTTTCTTATTCTATTGAATATATAAAAACGTGGACAGAAATATAGGGAAATGCATAGCCCAATGAACAGGACGGTATAAGGCTTCTAAAATAATACAAGTTAAATATTCATTGAAATTTGAAGTTAAAAAATATTTTGCTGTGAAAAGATTAAGACCAAGTTATACAAAAAAAAAAAAAAAAAAAAAGCGACAAAAGTCATAGGATAGTAATATGCAAATATACAGACAGTTGTAGTATCGCGTACAAAATGTATGTCTACATTTAATGGGCATTTTTTTTCCTGCAGGGTTTTCATTAGTATTCAGGTGTTTCATGTTAAAAGGTTTTTGACGTGATTCTGGACGCACGACAGGCTATAACATATTAACTGACTTTGTAAGCGAAATGGAGTTGGATCTAGACATGGAACATTTCAGAAATCGTTAGAGAATGCAGCCTTCCGAGATTCACAGTCTCAAGAGTGTGCTGAGAATCCTAATTGCAGACATAACCTCTCATCATGGACAACGCAGTGGCCAACTTTCTATACTTAATATAACCGAGACCAGGGACGTGTGCGTAGAATTGTCAGTATTTATAGACAAGCAATGCTATAAATATTCTCCACATTGATTTAAATGAGAAATAATCGCAATAATTAATGTGGGGCGTACGACAGACTTGCTCATCAAGAGAGTGCGGTGAAATTTGGCTTTAATGGGACAGCAGAAGAGGGACTTGAGAGCCTTTACTAACAGCACGCCATCGCCTGCAGCTCTTCATGTGCTAGTGACCATATCGATTGGACTCTAGATGACAGGAAAACCATGGCTTGGCCAGCTGAGTCACGATTTCAGTTGGTAGAAGTTGTTAGTGGAGTTCGAGTGTGGCGTAGACCCCACGAAGCAATGGACCCAAGTTATCAAAAAGGCACACTGCAAGCTAGTGGTGGCTCCATGATAGTATGAACTATTTTTATTTGGAATTGACTAAGTCCTCTGATCTAAATGAACCGGCCATTGATTGGAAATATTTATATTCAGCTACTTGGAGACCAACTTGCAGTCATTTATGGACTTCATGTATCCAAACAAATATGGAATCTTTATGGATGACAATGCGCCATGTCACCGGGCCACAATTGTTCCCGATTGCTTTGAAAACCATTTTGAATAATTCCAGCGAATGATCTGGCCAATTAGAATGCCCGGCATGAATCCCACCGAACTTTTATGGGACATAATCAAGATGCAGTGTAAAAAATCTTGCACTGGTAACCCTTTCGCATTTACGGAGATCTAAAGAGACAGCATCGCTGCCTATTTCTGCAGAAGACTTCCAACGACTTTTTTTTGGGTCTATGCTACATCGAATTGCTGCATTTCGCTGAGCAAAAGGAGGTCCAACATTATTATTAAAAGGTATTATTATTATAGAGGTATTATAGAGAGATTATTAAGCGGTATGCCATGACTTTTGTCATCTCAGTGTATAATAAATGTTAAAAATGACTAGCATATCAAAAATGGCAACCTAATTTTGTGAGAATAATGGAATAGCACATAATTTGCTAAAAAGTTGAAAAAACATTAATAAAGGTTTAGAAACATTAAAAAATTATGCATTACAATATTTTAAATTTACTTACAGTAAACAAATGTTCAGTCAAATCTGAATTCAACAATTGATCTGGACGCTTCAATTTTGCTGGAGCATACACTAAACCTCTCATTAATGGATCAATACCGCCTTCTTCCAAAAGACGGAAAGGAGCGAAAAACGCTTTTCGAAGAGGAATATTACCTTCTGGTATAGGCTTAAAACTTTCATTTAATCTTAAAAGTTCAGGATTGATAAGAGTATGTCCAAATCTCAAAGCTGCGGTAGCAAAAACATTCGAAATTGATGGATTAATTTCAGGTTTGTATCCAGTATATGGTCCTAATTTGGCATATCCATCTTTACCCAAAATCTTGGGTAGCCAGTGGGCGAAAGTAATGTGCTGCATAATTGCTCCCACAATTTTTCTTGCTTCATGATAGATTTTATCATTATCCCAATGGCGATTATAGTTGAAAAGTTCTTTGGCAATTCGATTGTGCTCCCGCATCCATAATGTATGCATGGAAAGAAGACCTAACTGCTCATTAGCACGGACATCACCAGCCAAGAAGCAGTCCACAGTACTCTCTGCTAGATCCCTTTTGCAATCTATAGGTTGGCCATCATTGAAAGGAAGCAAAGGTTTGCCAGTTGACATCAACACACCAGATCTTAAGAGTCCTCTGTTGCTACTCATTTCTCGCAAATGTTGTGCAATTGAAGGATTGCTTCCATAGACATTAGAGGCATCAATAAATGCCGTTAATTGATTGACCTGTTCACGAGGTTCCACCTTATTAAAGAAAACAGAAGTTATACCCGATCCACAGACAGAACTTGAGCGAACAAATTCCATGCATCGAGTGGTGTATATGCGCCTATCATCATGTGGTATTTCAATAGGAAAGCAAGGAGGTGCCTGTTCACAAGACGTCGCACAATTGACATTGTCAGTGAAACTTGCATGACTAATGGATGGCATTGAAAAATCGAGATCATGATCCAGGAATTGTCCCCATTGCATAAGCATGTGAGAATGTTGACTGTCTTCAGAAACATGGTCTGTTGATACTACTTGAGTTGAAACAACTCGAGCACTGGGTTTTGGAAATCCATTATATAATTTGGATTTTGTCCATCCTGAAACAGAAATACAATTTTGAATTTATGTCAAAATGAATTTTTCAAACAAAACTTGATATATATTAGATTATGAGAAGGTAAATTAATTCCAGGAAAGACCTTTACACAGATTATAAGACATTAGACTCTAACTTGGTAAATATTAAAAACATATTACTCAGAAGTATTTTTTCCAGATTTTTCTTAATTTAAAGAGCAATAATGATACCAATTTAGTTCATAACAAGTTATAGTTATAATACTTAACTTCATACAAGACAATGAGAACTAAGCCAATTCTAATAATAATACAATAAGAACTAAGTAAAGTTCGTATAGTTTTATTATACAGAACTAATATCTTTTGATATTTTCATCAGTTTCCTAGCAGAAAACTAAACATAATGATACAAAGGACAAAATTGATAGAAACCAGTAAAAAATATTTCACAAATTGTTCTTTCTTGCATTTTATTAAAGGAGTATTTATTATTCATGGTGATTTAGCTAAAATGTTTCGTGTTTGGAATGAACGAAAAAATGAAATCTGTCCAATGTGAAAAGACTAATACCATCTTACAGGAATTCTATTTTTAGAGACTTTTATTTAATTTTATCTTTGTAAAGAAGAACATTTGAGATTAATTTTTCACCAACATCTTCTTGAAGTGCTAGAGTATTAAAATTTTGTTTACTTCAGAGTACCTAATATACGTATACGTATATTATATAATTATACGTTTTATAATTACATAATAATAATAATACGATATATTATTATTATTTAATATACGCAAAATCTAATTATAATATACGTAGACTAATAATATATATTAATAGTATAGTAATACTAATAGTATAGTAATAATATACGTATATACGTACTGACCTAATATACGTATACGTATATTATATAATTATACGTTTTATAATTATATAATAATAATAATAATACAATATATTATTATTATTTAATATACGCAAAATCTAATTAAAATGAATCGAATTATTGATGATTTTTTTATTTGATACAAGAAATATTACCCAAAATTAGAAGAATCTAAGAAAAAAGATTCTGTAATAAGCATAATGTGTTATGAAATATATAACATCAAAATGTAGAAAAAAATGAAAATAAAAACATTTTTTTCATTAACAAACTACAGAAGTAAAGAATACATTTTTTCTAAATTAAAAATTTGGAAAGCAAACCAAAAAATATTAAAACGTGGAGCATCGAAGACCATGTAATGAGGAAATAGTGCTACAATGAATTTTATTAAAAAGAAAATTCATAAACATTAATTCAAAATAAAATATATTACGAATATGAAAGGTGTTAGTTTAGTTTGCTTATACTATATTAAACTAAAAAAAAGTTTAGTTTGCTTATACTATTTCTATACGCATCTCATGCTTTTACAATTTTGGTTATGACTTCTGTACTTTTGGTTAACTTTTTTTCTAATAATGCCGATTTAGAAAAAAACAGTCTCCTCCCCCCCATAACTTTTGAAAATGTATCTAAAGTATTAAAAATAAACAACACACAATATATTTAAGGATAGATGTACAATCCTTTTCCATACCAATAGGAGTGTTAAATCCATTTTCGTAAACGGCTGGCAATAATCGAACAAAAGGAGTGAGGGATGTTCCCCATCTAGGATGGTTGAAGTTGTTGCAAGACCCATCAAAGCTTCTATAGTTGCGATGGAAGCACATGTCCGAACAACTCGGTGGTTCTTTATGTACAAGGCAACCAGACAAATTAGCCAACAGCTCCAGCTTTTGAGGAGACAGGATGTCACTATACGAGAACTCTAAAGGGGGGAAAAAGTATAAAATTTATATAAAAAAAATCATTAATATTTTCGAAATTTTAAGCATCTAATTTTAATTACTTTATTTATAAAAATATATCTTGGTTGCAAGTCGTTAGGGCCATAAAAAGATGGCAAATTGATAACAGGTCGAATGGAACCGCATTTAATACTTAAATTATTTGGAAAAATGCTTTTTTATGTATCAAACATATGATGCATACCCCAGGGGTCTTCAGTGGTCACAGAATTGGTTTTAAAAGATGCTAAGCCCGATTGAAAAGAAATTTCGTTCAAACTTTTCTCTTTCAATTTTGAGATATATAAGGATTTAGAGTCAAGAGAACCCTCCCCCCCCACTATCATTAATGTTCTCCTCTTGACTTCTCTATCAATAACACAATATGACACCTTCTGGGCTTCATAATGTATTGAAACTACATATTAACATACTAAATCTTATTTAACTAGTGCCAAAGTCATATAGTTTTTCAGTTATACTGTTCACATGTTCACGACACGACCGGATTAAGCTTTTTCTGATGATAGTTTTTTTTTTCAATTATTGTTAATGAAAATTTGAAGATACGGCTTTCTTTTCCTGCTGAGTACATTTCTTTTTTTTTAAAAATGCTTCTTAAAAATTTTTTTTTATGCTTCTAACATTTTTTTTTGTATTTATAATTAAGATTTAACTTCAGTAGTAAGCAACGATAGAAAAATTTGTCTTTCTTCGTGCGTAGACTGCTTCTCTTTCCTGTAATATCCCGATTAGCACAAAATGCCCAACAACATTGTTACGATATCTGCACGATGTTGTACGGCATTCAGAATATCGGACACCATCGAAGAGATATCGTACAGTATCTTCTGCTAGTAGAGGTAACTGGATATATAAAAACGTATTATCGTCATTATAGATTGAGATTTCTATTTTAATTGTAGTACACTGAATTTTTGTTAAACCAGAGACATTTCCACCGAATTTCCCTCTGAGATAACTCAAATTATGAAACTTACTCTTTAGTACACACAAAATTTCAACTCTGAATGATTCTACGTTTCATCTTCATATTTTTAATGAATATCTTTAGTTTCAGCAAGAAAATTATTAGTTGAAGTTTCATTACTTTAATCTCAGCTTAATATTCAAGTTTCAATAAAATTATGGATAATTAGGAAGATGCATTGCATAATGAACGGGGCAATCTGGCCCTAGTCTCCTAAAATAATACGACTTCTATATCAATCAAAATTAAGCATTTAAAAATACTTTGCTGAAGATGTTATTAAGAGAAATGTAGGCAAGATATTTAATTAAAAATTTTAAGCACCACTGATTCCAACAAACCAGCATGTCATCAAAAGCGGCTAGTATAAAATAAAAATTTGTTTAAAAATCTATTCAAACACAACCAACTTAATCCAATAAACTTAAGAAATAAAAGAAATCAACAAGTACCTGTAAGATTAAATTGAGAGCCAGAATCATGAGCATGACTCCAAACAATCTCCAGAGCTCTCTCATAAATTTCAGCAGATCTTGCTGACTGACGAGCTTCATTGGAAGGAAACCGGAAAGCCTGCAACAGTTCTCCAGGTGAGCGTTTATGAGGCTCTCCAAACAAATCAAAAAGGGTGTGGTTCAAAGCTTTATCTATTTCTTGACGAGCTTCATCTACTGCACTAAATAGGTAACGGTCACCAGGTCTTCCAATAATTGGCGCATCTTCAATAGAAAGTAAAATGTAAGGAATCATTTGTACCAGCCAAAGCTTGTGTTATTTAATAAAAAACTTTCTTATTATCTTTATTTTCATAATTCTGTAGTTTCGTGTTAATAAAATTACACAATTTCAAAACCATTACCGATATGATTAAAAAAAATAAATAAAAAAAGAACACAATACGTATTTCGAAATGGAAAACTGTTCTTGTATCTCTATATCTTTAAGTTTTAACAAAATAAAATTTTACAGCATAAATGAGGAGAGATAAATGAGATCGATTGAAAATGATGAATATAACATCATCAAATCTGCATCAATCAAAAACATCTAACAGTCGACTTGATATTTAGCACATTTATAATTTTCTAAAAAAAATGTTTAAAATTGTATGTGAGATTTTCATTAAAAGAGATTACTTCTGGTATAAAACATTGGGCAATCATTCATGTTGATATATCGTATTAAATGAACTCATTACAAAAAATTATGCAAAAAAGTGGAATTTAAATTTTAATTATAATGAACTTCAACAAAATGTTCTTTTATCCTTAGCAAATGAATAGTATCCGTGGAATGCTTTAATGGAAGAAACTGATGGCTTTAAAAGAAAACTGAAAAATTCCAAATATAAAATAGTGATAGAATAGATGGAAACATACTCATATGCAAACATACTTTTGAAGATGTGTGGCTAAAAAGAAGAAATTTTTGATATTTTAACTTCGATTGATTTCATTATGGTAAACATAGTTAGGAAAGAGGCGATAATGAATTGACGTCATTTCACATCGCCATCTAAAAGCAAAGGGTCAGAAAGTTTTCGCTTCAGCGATTTTATTCTAAGATTCTGATAGGGATTTCTTTGTTACGTGTCGATTTACGCAAGGGGATCTTAGGTGTCTTTAAAAGAACGTTGTAAGCATTAGGTATTTTTATCCCTTCGCTCAAAGTATGGGGAACGAAGAAGTCATCAGTTTTCTACAGCGTGTGTAGAATTAATTAAATAAGAAAGTGGGAATTGGATCAGGAAATATGAGAACGTTTTGGAATGAAGTTAGTATGGGTTAAATTAAGATAAAAATTAGGAAATTAATGAAGATTACATTAGATTTAAAGATATCATATGTGCATTTAAAATTCTAATTATATAACAATAAAAACAGTAAGGAAGTTTAACTCATTATAACCAGGTTTATAGAAAAACTTAAAATCTGATATCTCCTTTCATTATTTATATATTTTTCTGAAAACTTTGATTTTTAACTGAATGTTTTTAATTGCACAAATGAAAAATGATAATGGCACAAATGCTTATGTAGAATGTATTTTTAGAAAATTTTGAACTAGAAACACATTTCAATAGAGAAAGAGAAAAAAATAGGAGTGGGGGGTGGGGAAGTCATGTCGGCAAATTAGAAAGCGATGATAAATTCCTTTCCCCAAAATACGACGAATCTTCCGCCGGAAGACGAATTCGACCTCGGACATATACTTTTAATGTCTCCGGAGAGGCATGATTTATGAACAAGTAGAAGCGATGAGCACAACACAGAACGACACAACACAAAATGAGGAAAAGCCAGCCAATGAAAATTTTATTCCTGTGAATATATACTGTGAGATTTTAATAGGGATTTCCAACTCGTGTTGATCACAAGTAAGGGAATCATAGGAATTTTTTAAAAAAAATGCGTTTGGCTGGACAGTTTTTATCCCTCCACTCGGAGTGTGGGAACTTGTCAGCTTTTAGACGATTCAGCCGTTTTAAAACTCGTGTTGAATTAATTAAATAGAAAATGGAATGGGATCAGGAAATAAGAGAATATTTTAGAATGAAGTTGATATGTGCTGAATTGAGCTAAAAATTAGGAAATTAATTAAATTAGTTTTTAAAATATCGTTACATATATATATATATATATGTTACAGAAACTATGACTGAAGAAAACATGAAACTCCCCCCCCCACATCATCAGGTCAAGAGAATCATTATAATCATTATTATAGATAGACTTTCTAAAAGGAGTTTGTCATAAAACCTTTGTGAGCTGGGTAGAGATTCATAAAACACCGTGTTTCAAATAGCATATGATAGGAAAATGGAAGGCGGATTTTGATAACTTCTGAAAACCAGGCTTACCATTTTTATCGAAGCTACATATGTTACTTACGGTAAGTGTACCATATAGAATGTCCAAAATCACACAAAACAACTACAAAGATTACAATACCTGCAACCGTGAGTCTCATAGACACAGATGCTCTTCCAACATCATTTTCAGCAATGCACTCATAAATTCCATCATCGTCTCGCTGGATATTAAACATATAGAGATCGCCGTGAATATTAATCCTGTGATGGTTAGATTCACTTCCTAAAATGCTACCATTTTTCCTCCACTTAATTTGGGGCATGGGTTGACCTTTTGCATGACAGGGCAGCTCTATACTGGAACCCATCTCAATTCTTTGATCTTCTGGGACTCGAGAGAAAACTGGAGGAACTAAAAATAAACATGAAAGTTTTAAACAAAGAAATATTATTAAATCATAAAGAGATTTAAATTTAAAACTAGTTATCAAAATTCAAAAACCAGGAAAGCGCTGAATATCTTGTTCTTGTCACTTTTATTTCCGAAATGAAAATGAACATAATAATAATAAAAAAAAATACTTGTTCGTTTTTTCCTTTTAGCATGAAATTAAGTGATATATCGAAACATTCTCTTGTTAAAGAGCAAAACTATGAACTGGAAGTGGTAAAGACAAATAGCAAAAATAAAAATATTGGAAATTGGGAAGAAAGAAAAAAAAACTGTTTCATCAGCTGTTAATTGTTAATTTGTAAAAACAACATTTTAATAATTTCCTCATATCCTCTTTTGAATTAAAAAAAAAAAACTATCGGGCATTCTTCATATTTACTACATCTTAAAATATCGCTTATTTCCATTTTAATGTGAAAACCAATGTTTGAATTTTTTTTTGGCATTTACATTGTTTGCTATTTTTATCCCTTTTAGTGCCGAACGATGATATATAGTTTTTTATAAAACTTGCGAAAAGTGTCAACGACGATATATCGTTGCATATAGGATGGCTCCTTACTTTTCAATAAATATTGAAATATTATTGATAATAATTTATTTTCAATTTATTTCATATATGTAGTTTGGGAACATCATTTTATTTTATTATTTGGTTATTTGAGGAACTTTGTACAAAAAAACTAGAAAATCCATCAATTTGGTCTGGTATTCTTTGTCCAGTTATAATACTTTTGGTTGGGCCAAAAAGGTTAATCTTCAATTATATAATGAAACATTTTTCCTAATTTAGATAATTAACTCAAATACTTTTAGTTTCTTACTCTGAAGCAGCTCTTCTATTTATTTATGATTCGCATATTAAAATCTTCATAGAATACAATAATCAAATATTAAAATGTGTATTTCACTCAAGATTAATCCTTAAATTGTTATTATAAAGGAAAAACATTTAGATTTTATATTTATATAAACATTTAGAGGACTTTTTTTAATTCCCTTACCCTAAATTATAATTTCATTAAATAACTATCTGAATCAATTCAAAATTAGACAAAAATTTCCACAAACCATTTCGTCTGATCATAACAAAAGCACTTGAGTTTCTCTGACCACTTTCATTTTCAGCATGGCATGTATAAATACCAGTATCTTCTTCAACCACCTCTTCAATTCGAAAATGTGTTCCGTCTTTCAACACTTTAAATTTGTTTCCAATACGGACAGGCGACCCTAGAAAGAAACAGTAACCATAACATATTTAATATTTGAAAAGAGTATTTAATATAATTTCATGTAATTACGAGAATTATCGAATTCTCAATTCTAATACATCTAAACCAATGAAAAATGTTTATAAATATTAATTCCTTCAAGATTTAGTTCAAGTATGGTTTTTTAAAAGCAAAAGCAATTTTTGGCTTCACATGATTTTAGACTACATTTAAGCAAATATTAAATATTAAAGAATTTCATTGATTGGATATAATAATGTCAAAAAGAATTTTGTCTGAAGCAATTTGATGTTTTTAAATGTAATTAGTCGTATATGCATTTATTAGTGTAATTTTTATCTAGTTAGAACTAAACCTTATTTATAATTAAATAATTTTTCGGTTTAAAAGAAAGAATATAAAAGCTGCTCGCTAACTTTAATTTCTCAATTTTTAAAAAGTAAAATGCGCATTGTAAAAAATTTGATATATTTTTCTCTCTTCACAAGGGAGCCCCTAATACACAAGAGCCAAAGCGATTGTCTTGGTGGCAGTTATAACAATTTTTACAGTATAATTTGTTATACTGCAGTATTTACACAAGTGTTAAGAGGGAGGGAAACAAGCTTAGGCATGCAAATGACTGAATTTACACTCAAATACATACTCAGGGAAATCCGATATAAAGAGATATCCTTATAAATAAAAGCATGATTTTGGTTGAACAAAATGATATACCCGAGTTGATTAGGCTAATTCACAACGAATTATTTAACTCCAAATCTGTTTAATAAATAGAGTCGGCCAATATAATCAATAGTTTCTTACACGCTGGTAATATGCAGAATTTCTCCCTAATTATGGCCTAACAGATAATTTCTAAGTCGTTAAAAGATTGACATATACTTTCTATAGGATGGTTATAAAAAAACTATCTTTAAAACTATACTTTTGTCGTTAAAATTAATAAATGTAATGCTGAAAAAATTACGAAGTTTAAGGATTTATATATTTTCTTTGTTCTATTAGTCACTACTAAAATTATTTATTGGTAATAACTACCAATCCAACACACTAATATTTTAAAGAAATAAAAAGCCCCAATACTGCGACTTCTATTGAAGAAGAATTGGATATCATTATTTTAGAAGCCTAAAAGAATATTCGACAAGTAACGTAAGGGTTTTTCTACGATGCGATCGTTGATAAATTTAAGATAATAAAATTTAAAACTCGAAAACTCGATCTGTTTTGATCTAGAACGGCAGATTTTTTTTAAATTTAAAGTATCAATGTATCAAGATAAAAATGACGAATAGGACTAGAATATTGAATAAAAACATTTTGTAATTTTTTCCAGCAGTGCATTTATTGATTGAAATATGAAAATATAATTCATGATACTACAAGTATTTAGAGTAATTTTGAAAACGCAAATGCATTCCTAGAACTAGTTATTTCGAAATTAATTAATGAACAAGGATTAGAGTAGATACTCTATTGTATATAAAATTAAACCTAAAATTTTTACATAGCTTCCCTATTAGCACAAAATGCCGAACAACATTGTTATGATATCTTCTTTATATTGACCGACATTTAGAACATCGATCAACGACGTGGGAATATCGAATAATATCTTGTGCTAATACGGTTGATCTAGTTCATGAATCTGTCGGAAGTAACTATGTTATTTACAATGCCAGTTTAGCAGATACCAGATTCAAATCAGCTCTCAAACTATTCACTTTAATAAATGAACTTCTCATGGCAGAAAAATATAATTGCCAGATATTACCAGTCACCATAAATTTAAATTTGAAATATTTCCACGATAAAGTTAAATTTTACATTTAAAATTACAGAAACTTTATTTTAAGAGAATTTTTTTTCAGAGTGAAAACACCGAAACAATTTTAACTGATGATTCGACTTACCATCTTTGGACCATGACAGAATGGGAGGCGGCAGTCCTTCCACTAGACAGATGAGTTCCACACTATTCCCTTCAAGAGCTTCTTGATCCCTTGGTCTCTCCAGGAACACGGGCGGGGCTAAGTTGACAGTATATGAGCAGGATTTACTCTTCGATACATTCACAGGTTTCTTGGATACACAAGAATGTGTTCACAATTAGACAACCCCATCATGAATATGCCCTACAATTACAAGTAATCACACACAACAAACATAGACCCACTGGCATCTAACTCCTATCGTAACTTATTAGGTCTCTATAGCGAATCGATCTATTCACTTTCCAAGTACAACTTTTGAATTTTATATTTTAAGTCAAATGATCTTAAATATCTTGAGCCAACTGACTCATTTACAACGGAAATGGAATTTAAAAGATGGCTTTGATATTTGATGAATGAAATGAAAAACAATACAAGTAAACTATAATGCCAAACATTTTCTACCGATTCTTTACCATGCAATAGAGTGATATACTCCAATTAGTAGGGCTATTAATTGAGACAATAAAATGTTCGAGACAAAGGATATTACAATTTTTAAAAAGAACTCCATGTAAATTCCCAAACATTGAAATAATTTGGAAATATTTTAAAAATAAGTTGACTTCTGAAAAATATGTGCCTTATTCACTAAGAGAATTAATGCCTGCATAAATATAGATAAGTATTCAGCATTAAGTTGCATCTAATATCAATCGAAACATTTTAAAATAAGGCTTTTCTCATCACAGAAAAAAAAATAAAAAATATTATAAAATAAATTCTTGATATACAGTTTATATAATTATCACAGATTAATGTCTTAAGACTTGTAATAATTTCACTATAAAAAATTACGAAAAAATCTCATCTTTATTCCTTTATTTGAATCATTAAATGGAAATATTAACTTTTTGTTCCATTTTTTTCCCCTTATCCCACCCTATTACATTTCTTAATGCTTTTTATAATCGAATACACATTAACAATAAATATAAGTTTCTAATTCACAGCATATTCTCTATACTTCTTAATTTCAAGAAATATTAAAATTAAAATTTTATTTCGTTACATCAACCAAGCTTCTTTCTTTCAAAGTAATTTAATTGATCATTCACTTTAATATGTATTTCAGATCATCTTGTTTAAAAATCATTTTATACTTTTTAAAGACTTGAGATATTAAAATATTAAAATTTAACAAAACAGAAAATGAATCAAAAATTGAATACACAAATTTAAAAGTGGAAATAGAAATACGAGAATTATGATTAAAAACAATCTATAAGGAATTTCATAGAACAACTAGAATTCAAAGCTTATTTACTAACAAAATGGCAAATGTGTTATGACTTTATAAAGGAAATCGTTAAATTAGGGCGAAAAAGGTTGGTCCAAATTTACTTTGGATGGAAGAATGTGTAACTCAAAGTTATTTTCCATTCAATGAATGAAAAATTTGGTGAAATTTTGAAGTTTTTTCTTGACAACTTCGGAAACTATTATAGCACAAAAATTATTTCAGAGTTAAAATTCATAAAAATTATCAACTCAATTAGCAGATTAGAATCAACAATTTCAGTTCAGCAGATATACATTTTTTTTTCTGTAATCTCAATAAATTATTAAAAGTATTATCAAGAATATTTTACAATAAAGCTTTTCACTGTAGTAATGGTAATAAAATCATTATCATTGTTAATATAAATATTTTATGCTTTCTTTCTTCCAATAATCTATACTTATAATAAAGTTCAATGTGTGTGTGTGTGTGTGTTGGCGCTCTACAGGCCAGACCGTTCGACCAACAGCTACGAAATTTGGCACGTGTATACCTTGGAGGCCGGGAATGTGCACCTGGGTTTTTTTTTTTCGAATTTTTAATTAGAATTTTATTTATTTAAAAAATAAGCGAAATTTTGGTGTGTTTCTGCTATAACTTCCGAAAATATTACCGCACAAAAAATATTTTTACATGAAGTTAAAGATCAAAAATTTATCTTTTAAATGATACCAATGTTTTAACCTTAAAATTAAATTTCTATTTTTAATTAATTTTTTTAACTATATTTTTCAACAATTTTTTTCGTACAAAATAAAAAAAAAATTTAAGCTGCACGAGCACGTTTCGCATTCATGGGGGAAAAAATTAGCTTTTTTCAAAGTCTTGCCATCACATTAATTAAACCTCCAATTGAAAATAAATTAAATCTTTTTGGAAATGAAATCTGCAAAAATATAATTTTCCGCACGTGTCTGTAGGAAATGAAACCAATATGAAATATTATTTTTTCTAAAAAATAAATCCAAGAAAATTTATTTTATGATCTTTTACACTCTCTATATTATTAATACAATAAATCTGTTTTATTTTAAGGCAAGTTTTGTTTAATATGAACAGGATATCTATTCAAATCAGGGCCACACAGCTAATTTGCAAACTTTTAGTAATAGACACAGATCTTCTAAAATGGTCTAAATTGAAAATGATTATATTTTATGTAACTTGATCCAATAAATGCTCTAATAAATAACGAATTTTTGATTTTACATAAAGCTTCTGCTGTGGAAATCCCGTTTAACAAAATGCTCTTGAAACACTAATATTTTAAATAAAAAGAGTTAATTTCCAATCAACTAAATCAATCACTTAAACTGACTGATTTATGAAAATTTGAATATCACTATTCAATAATAAAAAGAATAATTTTAGATTTTCCATCGATCGTTTCAAAGAAAATACGCCAATCAGCGCGCAAGTTTCTCAAGATTAATTGGCCTAAGATTATGAAAATGTTGATATTTTCTAAATTTTTAACATTCAAAATTTCATAAATAAGTCTTAGTTGATCGTTGAAAATAGAAACATTCATTCATTTATTTAAAATTTGGTGTGTCCAGAATATTTCTCAGAATATGATACCTTACTGCATTAAATTTAGACTTCATAATTTTTGAAATATATTTATAGGCCGGAACAAAATATTATTATAAATTTCATTTCAATCCTTTTGGAAGCAAAACTAAAAACTGAATTTTATGCTGAATCTGAGAAATTTTTGTTGAATTATTCTTTGAGATATTACGCAAATTATGAAAAATATTTTGTAGTTCACATAAGACTTAAATACCGAACGATTCTGTTTGCTTTACTCATATTCAATAATAATAATAAATAAATAACAACAAAAATGATAAATAAAATAAAACGCTTGGTTTCATTAAAAAATATCTTTATATTAATTGCAATCTCAGCATTTCCACTTTAAATTAAAGTTGAAGTTTTACCGGAAATGACAACAAATTAGGAAAATATATATAGTAAACGATATAAACAACAGTATAAGTTTGGTATGACTATCAAAATTTGAAGATTAAAAATGTTTTGTTTGAGAAGCTATTAAGAGACAAGTTACTGAAAATATTTAATTGAAAATTGTAGCGAGCGGTAATACTGGTGAACCGGCTGGTCGCCAAAGGCGGCTAGTGGGTAATAAAGATATACTTTTTTTTGTTTTGTTTTGCATAGGTTACTTATTAACTTCTTTGTGGTAATTACAGTTTTAACTTCAAAAGAATACAGTTATGAAATTTTTTATATGATTTGCACACTTTTAAAAATTACTGCTCTTTATTGTAATATAATTGGATGTATAAAAATATATTGTTGTTTTTAAATTTGAAGTCTCTTTTTTATATTGCATTAAGTTTTTATTAAATTAGTAAATAAAAATTACTTGAAATCACAAAAATTATGAAATGTATCTGGTAACACGAACTAAAAGGCTAAATTATTCTACTTGTTACTCTTATATATCTTAAAGTCATTTCTCTGTTCATTAAGCAAGTAGTCGACTTGATTATTCATCATTTCTTTTTTAGATTAAACTCAAACTAGCTAATACTCTGTTCTTTATAACAGACAGAAATGTTGCAAGGCTTCTACAACTGTATAAGTCGCATTTCTACCGAAATTTGGAATTTAAAAATACTTTGTTGTAGGAATCAATAAGTCAGCCATCTGACTCTCCGACCAGCCACGAAGGCACACGGATTTAAACCATAAAAACTGAATGACCGGACCGCCGCAACAGAAACATTGGCGGGAACTGTGGTTGAGTTCTAAGGGCCATCACCGGCCACGGTACAACCCTCCCCGAAGGAAGTACGTCCCGTCATCGATGGGAGGAGTCAGATCCCCCACCTATTAGTGTACCCTCCAGAGTGGTGAGAGCCAACCATCATGCCGGAAGCATCTCATCCTCATTACAAGGTGCCCCCCCCCCCCGGGGGTTTGTAGGAATCAATAAAACCAAGGTGTGAATAAAAGAACTCATTGAAATGTTTTGCGCACAGAAACTTTCATGAAATAATTGGTCACTAGAGGCAATTAGCACAAATTAAAATTTGATATAATAGAATTTTTTTGTTAATATAATAAAACTTTTAAAATGATAAAGATAATTACCTTCCACGACGATTTTTGTTTCAACAGCAATTGTAGACACTCCATTTGTAGCAACACATCGATAAACTCCAGCATCGTTTTTCTGGACGTTCTTGATGGTTAATGTTCCAGTTGAAGAAGCATGGTAGCGAAAGACAAGGGGAAGGGCAATGCCATTTTGAGTCCAATGAATGGTAGGTTCAGGATCGCCAATAGCACTGCAGGGTAAAACGATAGTAGAACCCACTGGTACTCTGCTATCAACTGGTTTTTCTGTAAATTTTAAAACACCTAGGACAGAAATAATAACTATAGATAATCTATTTATATGTCTTTATTCATAGAAAACAATCATATATATAGATTGTTAAGAATTTTTAATGTGCTTCCGAATGCATTTGGTTCCAGCGTAAGGAAGACAGATAGTTTTACAGATAGTTCTCATGAATGCTGAAAAGATGCCAAATCGATGAACCTCAGCCTAGCCGACTTGGAAGACGAATTTCATGACTTTGGCGACAAAATAGAAGATTTCAAAATCTATGGGAATTTCGGCGACAGGCGTATTTTAAGATACTAAGTACATCGTTTTTTTTAGAACCTTCTTTGCCTTGTCACGGAAACTATAAAAATCCGAGAGACGAAATTGTAGTGGATCAAGTATCGTGGCAGTACTGAATTGTGTGCTGATCACCAGTCAGTTTTGAGGCGAGAATTGGGTTAGTAATGAGTCGGCAATCGCAATCAGCTCAAGCGAGTAGACAGAGAATACCAGATGTTGGAGATGTATGAAGTCTGTCTTTCGTAGAGTTCTTTTTTAGTGCTTTGTACAGTTACAATTGTTTACTACCAATGTGTTGTGTCTGTGCTGCTATTTACTGTAAGTACTGTTCTTATGTTCTCTTCGACTGCATAATAGTGTCTGTGCGTTCCTGTTGAAAAAATGTCCTTTTTTGTTATTCAACCAGTTTGACTGTTTCATCCTGCATCTACTGCACCGAACCCGCTGATTTTCAGATTTAGAATTTTTCATAACATATATATATATGAATAGAAACATCATAAAACTAAGGGGCAAGGTAATAAATTAATATATTGTTTTAATTAGAATTATTTTTGAATTATTATAAAAACAGTAGTATTATAAATAATGATTATAAACCCTTAAAGAAAAGAAATTTCAAAATAGGCATTAAAATTCTTATTTTTCCATTAACATCACACAACTTTAAAAGGAACATTACCAAATCCAAACCAATATTTACTCATTTAGCAGATATTTCAAAATAAAAAGAGGGGTCAAATACAGAAAATAAATTTATCAGAATCTTATTTGTCTTTTTTCCTCATTTTTTTTTTGTTTGTTATCTTCTACGTCAGCAATTTAAAAAAAATCTCGATAAATTACGAGGTTTTAATTATAGCAAAAAATTAGTTAATTTCTTAAACCGAGTTTTTGTAAATATAACATAAATAAATTGTCAAAAGTTAAAAATATTGGAAATATTTTTCACACTAAAAGCATCAAATTTAAAGGGGGGGGGGCGATTCTTTTGTTTATAAACGTTAATTTTTTTTTTCTGCCAAGAAAGTAGGCTAAATAGAATAGAACAGCGGTGCAAGATTTAAAATCACCTTTATTTTCCTTGACTTTCAAATAATGCATTTTTGCAGCCCTTGATTTAATTTCACCGGCAGGATTTTTTGCCATACACTCATAAACTCCTTCGTCTAAATCTTGTGCTTCAGTAATCATAAGGGTCCCATCTTCAAGAATGCTGTATCTTTCATCTTGTTCAGGAAGAATCTCATTGCTAAGGTGGGAAACAAAAATAAACTTAAAAGAGATTTCAATTTGCAGTTTTCAATAGCATAACATGATGATGTTTTAGGTTTGATGTATATATTTTTTATAACGTTTAAAATTTATAGTTATATAATAGATGATAATGTGCATACAATGTTTGCATTTAATAACATCGGTATACAAGTGAATATAAACCCAGTAACTAAAACAACATAAAAAAAAATATTTTTTTTAAATATATCAAAATTAGACAAAACAATATAGATATTTTCTCTTTTGCAATAAAGCGCTCCAAAGTAATTGAAGAAAAATGTTAAAATTTCGAAGTAACTATATAACCATGAAGTAACTATCTGTCACATTTGAGAGCTCTAATCTTCGCCTCTGTAGAGTATTTTAAATGTTCTTTCTCATCGCGCAAGTTACAATTTAAAGACAGCAACCAACATATAAATATCATCGTATTAAAAAAAATAACAACTGAAATTAGATTAATTTCACATGCTTCCTTTTTATTAACTTCAGAATATTTTTACAATTCTAGAAACATGTATAGAATAAGTTTCAATATACATAACTTGTAAAAAAATAATTGAACAATGCAATTGTAATTTTATAACAAAACAAATATATTAAAATTCTAAAATATCTTTTAAAAGAAACCACTTATTAGAAGTGATAATGCACTCAGAATCTTTAATTTTTTTTCAATATAAAGCTACTTAAATTCGAATATATCAATTCCGGAATATATTAGGGTGTCACATAAATGTCCCCCCCCTTTTTTTAAAAATATGAAATGATTACAAGACATTTATTGTTTAAATTTGATTTATTATGATATTTATGAACCATTCAATCTTCTCGGAAGCTTCATTATCCCCTCTTTCCAGAACTGTTGAAACCTATTCTATAATATTTCCCGAAGTGTATTTTTATTTCACTGTGAGATTGGAACCGTTTATCATGAAAAAAAGTTTCAATGGCAGGAAAGGGTACTTTCTGGATGAAGCAAGATCTGGGAAGTACGAAGGAAACGATAGAACGTTCCAATCAAATTGCAACAGCTTTTCTCTTACTGTTAATGCAATATGCTGTGATGAAAAACAATGCCTTATTGGATCACCAGTTATGGTCGTCTTTCTGCCATGGCTCTTGCAATCTATGAAATTCATCGCAGTATTTAACAGAATTGATAGTTTCATCGTGAAGAAGGAGCTCATAATACACTACATCTTTTTAGTCCCATCAAATGGACGAAAGATCTTCCAGACTCCGCGACAGTTGAAATTCCCTCGTCCAAATGCATCTTCGATGAAAATTTTGATACAAAATCGAAGTTTCATTTCCAATGATAACCCAGTTACCACTATAAGAAAGGGCATCTTTCTTGTCGCTGGTGAAGAAAATCGCATGCAGAGACGGGGTTTATAAGGCCAGTCTCCATCAATAAGTGTGGAATCCAAACTTCACATCAAATGACATATCCTATCCTAATCAGGTAATTATATACCTTTGTCCTGAAAATATTAGAGGCATTCGCTATTTTGAGCACATATATCGTGAACTGTCAGCAAATGTGACATTGATGAGATCCGTATCTGTCACTGCTGGGTGGCCGCTGCGATCATCCACTTTCAAGTCAAAACTGCCTGCTTTATATCTTTTAAATTATTTGTGAATAGTCATAAAAATTGTAGCATCATTTCTGCTTTTTTTTAAAGCATTCAAATATAACCTATCGCAAAACGCTTCCTTTAGTTACCCATATTTAATAATACAGAAAATGATTTTAAAAGGGACTGTGTCGTCAAAGAAGCACACTTTAAAAGACCCCTGGAACCCATCTAAAGTTATGTTATACTGTTCATTTCAGTATCCTGAGACGACCACTTTTCGACGATTCCATCTGAATAAAGAACGAGAAGCGGAAGGATGTGCGCACTTTCGAAATTTACTTTATTATTAAATGTAAACATCTATTTCTTTCATCCCCCCCCTATGTTGTTGAATTAAACTCATCCTAACGCATGCGCAAAAACGCGGAGGGTTTTAGAATCAGTTGGCAAACAATAGATAAGCAATTATATTATATATATATATATATAGCCAATTAAACTCAGTAATTGTAATCGTAAAAGCAACTTATACGTATAAAAGTAACTCAGTAATCGTAAAAAGAACTTATACGATAATTTAATATAAAAAATAAGAATTAATTTTATTGTGAAAATTTACCACACACATATGCAAGAATTTTATTATGAATAGTAAACGAAATAAATAATATTAAATATAATTAAAGAAAGTTGAATTTAAATTTGAAGTAAAATTGCTATATCATTAGATAGAGGGAAAATTTATCTAAAGTTGATATTAATACCTATTATGAAGCCAAACAATGTCTGGTTTAGGATCTCCATCTGCTCTACAAGTAAAATATGCAGTTCCACCAAAGGAAACATCGACATCATTGGGTTCTTCGGTGAGTTTTGGTCTTTCTGGAACATTCATCAGATGATTAATATTAATAAATTAACTATTTGAGAATAAAGTGCAAGTAAAAAATGAAGAAAAACGTGGCTAATTTGAAGCTGTTGGTACCGTAATAAAAATTCAATTTATATTAAATATGAATTAAGAAAAAGTTGGTCTAAGACGAGTGCAACAAGACAAATAATTTTCAGCTAAAAATGGGAACAAAGATTTGTTTAAAAATAGTTTTAATAAATAATATATACTTATTAAACAGGAAGCTATTTTAATAAATTAATGTTATAAATTTAAAAAAGTAAAAGCATTTTTATGAGAGTTGATCTTGACGGAAAGCAGACATGTTAAATAGCAAGATAAAAAATAGATAGTAAATATGACATAACAGACTTTATATATGACATATTAAAAAATAAAAATAATTTAGAAATAAAAAATAATTTTTTTACAAATTTTAGTTTTGATTTCAAATTAATCTAAAATAAATTCATTCAAATGTTGTTTTAATACAATTAAATAAATTCAGGTATCAATAAAAAATGTGAGTTATCAAAGAATATAAATAATGAAAGTAGAATTTTCTCCACTGTATATATAATATTCTTAAACAACAGTTGATTTATTTTGCATTAAAGAGTTTTTAGCAACATCGTTTCAAATTGAAATGCTAATGTTAAGGCAATGATCTTCTTTAGAAATGGAGTTAAACAGAGTAAATATACTTACTACATCGAAGTTCTTCATTACTAAGTGCCATCAGTTGTTTGCCTTGCAAAGTAACAGGATGTTCACATGTAACAGCTGCTTGTGTAACACCTTCATTTTCCTTTAGCATTTCAGCAAGCCACATAATTTCACAATCGCAAATTAAGGCATTGGAATCAAGTCTCCTGCAAAAACAAAGGAAGTTAAAAATAATCTAAAATAATAGCTAATAATAAAATATTAATCTTATCACAATTTCATCAAGTTCTAATATTTAAATATTAAAAAAAAAACTAAGTAATTTGTCTTTTTAACCTTAAGGGACTGTCACATTATAAATAATAGTTTTAAAATCTAAAAAAAAATATTATAAAATGCCGAGACAAATATGAAATTACAATCTGGATTATACAAACCAATATGACAAATATGAAATACAAATTCAGTGCTTTACTTAATGCAAGTATTTGGGGTTATAGGAATCTGTACTATCAGTTAAGTTACACGAGATATCATTCCTATAATATATGCATATACCATGTCTAAACTACAGGTTCTTGTACGCTGTATATAATATTGGATGTCTTTGTACAATAAGAACTAAACCTCCATATCTTCAAAATTTCAGTATAAGAAAAATAACTACTGTAAATATATACTTTTTTACTTGTTATCCCATGAGAAATATAACAAATGAAGTGAAAAAAAGGTATTAGTCAAATCTATCAAAACCAGTTAATCCTCTAACTGCGTTAATTTTTTTAAAATTTAAAAAATTAATAATTTTTTTAAATGCATTGTTTTTAAAAAAGTTCAAATATTTTTTTAAACAAAGTGAACTGATACTATATGTTACACGATAATATGATGTAATAATAATCCGTAATCGTAAAGATAAGCACTTTAAACGGGATGTAATAGAAAATGGACTGATTGCCAACCCGCGGAAATTGCGAGATAAGCAGCTGGAGAGTTAAGAAAAAGGATAGAGATTTTACTCAGCAAAATTTTTTAATAGATGTAATTTCGTTAAATCATATATAATAGAATGTTAATTGTAATTACTAATATATGTGGCATTTTTTTATCAAAAAGTTAATTACTCACTATATATAGAAAACAGCATCAAAGTTGCATACAAATAATGAGTTCAAACTTAACATAAGCTTGCTTATTGACATAAATAGAAGAAATGGATTTTACTCTTTTTATCATTCATAAAAAAAATGTGAAATCGATGAAAATGATATTTTTGATATCCATTAAAATAGTATAATCTACTAATCATTTTCAGAGTTTTTTTTTAGAAAGAGAATTTTTTTAATAAAATGCAGAATGAATGACTTACAATCTCTTGAGTGATTTAAGCTTCTTAAAAGCACCATAAGGTATTTTTGTGAGCTTGTTGTGGTGAAGAAATCTAAAAAAGAAAAACAATAAGAAATTTTCATAATTTCAAATCTTTAAAAAAGAACAAAAGAAATGATTGAAAAAAAAAAGAACAAAGTCATTGATTACTCACAATCTTTCCAATGATGGCAAATCAGCAAATGTAGAGGGCTCGATTTTTTCAATCTTATTAAAGTGAATGTATCTGTGAAGGTTGTAATATTTATAATTAATAAAATTAAAAATTCTATTGAAAAATAAATTCAATCTTAATAGGTAAATGGTAAAAAAGATATAAACTTACAATTGCTCCAAGTTATGCAGCCCTTTAAATGCATCTTTTCCAATGAACTTTATTCGATTTTTATACAAATACCTGAGATAAATAAGTAGAATGAACAAGTGTAACATATTTACTTGCAAACAATGAACAAAAATGCATCTAATAACTCATTATTTTTCAATGTATGTTTGAAAAAAAATATATCGCAATAAAAATATAAATATTAAGTAATTAAAAATATAATTATTGAGATAATAAAAACAAATTTAAAAATATATCATTATTTTAATTTCTGGAACAAAAACACTTAATAAAGCATACATTTTTTAAAAAGAAATCTCAATAAAAAATTTAGAAATTTAAACAGTGATATTTAGATTTTTTTAACTCCTTTTTATATTAGATTTATTGAGTTTTATATACTGAAACTTGTTGGAAGCCTATTAACAATTGCTATGAAATTGGTTTCAATTTCGAACTTAAAACAACAACCTAAAATTATTAATCGTTTCTGGGGTTTAAAGTCTCTGGATAACCTAATCCTTCTAATCGTTATTAAAAAAAATTTGAACAATGATTCAACATGAAATTATTTGAAAGCAAAATTATTTTTGACGTTATGCAGCACACTCTTGAAACAAAGCTGTTTAGAATTTACGCCTTGTTTGAAAACAGAGAAGAGGGTTCTTTATACGAGTATATGAATACTCGTCATAAAAATGCTCTGTTCAGCAATTTATTTACAAATAGAGTCCTGATTAAATCATTTTCATATTTTACGAGATTTGCTATCTTACGTATTTATTCAAAGCGATGTATTAGAAAGAGTCAACAGTATTGTAACAATTAAATCGGTATCTAAGGAACGTCCTAATTATAAGGAAGGGGTGAATTAAATATAAATAGGAAGATCTAAAAAGTAATGAAAAGAGAGTAATTATGATTCTTGAATTCTTATATTCAAATATCATTATTACTCACTTTCTAAAGAAATGCTTCGTTTAATGTAAAGAAGCCTTCAAAGAAAACTTTAATAGAAATCCCTTTCTATTGGTGCCCCATTTCTTTGAGAATTATTGCCATGGTAACATTATAAAGCTGTTTACAATAAATAAATAATAAATGATGCCATAAAATATTCCCTTATTTGTAACTGTAAAAATTTTATTTTTACCGATTCCTGTTTATCATTATTACCGCTATTAATAGTAATTTAATTACATTATACAAGATAATTCTATTAAAAATATTCAAGATTATTACAATCAGAAATTTATAAATTCCTTGACACACCATGAAATACACCTTACGTAATTGATTTTGACCCTCCCCCCCCATTTTTTTTTAAATCGCAAGGTAATGATTATTTACGGTTGTATTCAGCACTTTGATCTAACTGATTTGTTATTCTTCATGCCAAAATAGCGAGTAGAATGTAGCCCGTTTAGATGACATTAATGAATACGCTAGTAAAAAACTGTGGTATAGCATGAATTAAACATTAAGCCTATTATCATAATTTTCATTCATTACAATTTATACACAAAATCGTAATATGTGTGTACTCTTGTATAAAGAGAAAAATTCTCTATAAAGTAGAGCAATTTTAATATAAATCCTTCTGACATGGTTATTTAAGACCATGACTGTCTTTTACATGAACTATAAGTTGTTCGATAAATTTATAGGATAAACTGAAAAATTTATGTTAATTGTTTCAACTAATATCCAAATTTGTATTAATTATTTTGTAGCAGCTACTTCTCGAAAAGCATAAAATAGTATTAAAAAACTTAACGGTCATCGGGAAATGCGTCGGGCTTTAATTTTTTAAGATAAAATATTGAATTCAAATCCTTTTGCCATCAATTTTTTTCCTGAGAATCGACCATTATGGTACCACTTGAAATCGAAGAACAACATAGTTAGAATCTCAATCCATGAATTCTGATTAATTGAAAAGTACTTACAGAAGTTTTTTGACGACCCTGTATTTGTCCAACAAAGTTGAATTAAAAAAATAATGCAGATATCAGTCTGAAATTGCAACCAGTTATTTTCGTACATGTAATACGGATTTAAGTGAACCCCGGAAATTTCGCTTAAATTTTAATATGTATATTTCCCCAAATTTGCACTTTAAAAAAATTATTCGACCTAATTAAGCTATCATAACGTTTAACAACCCTTTTTATAGGTCGTTTTTAATATCTACATTTTTTAAAAATTTAAACGTTTTCTCACGGATTAATCATTTTCTCATTGAAACTAAGAAACAGGTTCTCAACTTCCACCCCATTTGTTCAGGGCATATAAGAGAGCTAACTTTTAGGCTTGTTTTAGACAAATTAACTCAATAAAATTACTGATATGTATTTTCCATATACTTAGATACTTTTCATGATAATTCAACTATACAATATGCCTATTTTCTTGGAGGGGGTATCCAATTCACTTAAATGTATCGTTTTGAAATAACTGTTCAGTTCCATTTTTAAAGTCATGTTTCGGAATTGAAAAAAACAATAAAAGCAAGGGCCGATATTGTATTTGCTTTTTAATTGCATTAGGCTTTTTTTTTTAAAATTTCCAACAATAATTTTCAATTCTTTTTTTTTTTTTTTGCGATGTTTTAATAGGCTGGAACAATTATGTTTTAACTCTTAGTTTTATTAACGTCCCGTTTTAAAGCAACACTAGAACTATTTTTGGGGCGGATCTCGTAATTTTATATCGTGATCAGATGGAGAGGACGACACTTCAGCTGGCATCCCCCTCTCCAAACTTACACACCACACCAGTGGGAGGATGTTTCGCCCCGACGGATTTAACGTGCACCAGACTTTCTTACACGACGGTTTTTCGGTGGAATCGGGTCTAGAACCTGAAACCCTCCGGTTCCGAAGTCGATATCTTACCACCAGGCCACCACGGGCATGTCTTAGTTTTGTAAATGCAACGCTAATTCTAAATTGATATAATTTTTTTTTCAGAATTACATTTTCTATGAATCTAAATTCTATTGTAAATGCTTATCTACATTTATTGCTTTTTATTTACGCTTTATTAACTTCTTAGAAAGCCTTTTTGGGTAAAAAGTGCTTGCAGGGGTTAAATAAATGATATTTTCTTAGTACACTATAATAGAAGTGGAATATGCAACATATGGTAACTATATAGTTTAGCAAAATAAAATGGAGATAGATGGGTGAAAGAAATACAATTTAACACTTTTTCAACATTTTTTTTTATTTCAATTTATATTTTCTGGAATTAATATGAAATATACTTACAGATATCGGAGTTCTGGAGTTGCTTGAAAAGCATCATCTTCTATTCGTATCAGATGATTGTTATTCAACAACCTGGAACGCAAGACATTTGTCAACGACAAATATCCTTAGAGTTGTCATAAATATAAGCATTCAAATCAAGATAAGAAATGAAAAATGTTGGTTAATAACTCTAGAGTGTTGGTCAAATTAAGAGAAAAAAAATTAGGAAAAAAAAAATTAAGGATGTCACAGCAGACTGCTGACAGAAACTTTCTGGATAATTAGTGAAATGATTTATCCGATGCCAAATAGTAGTAAGTAATTAATATATCACAGACGGTTTTTTTAAAAATTATTTGGTGAAAGCTGCTTTCACTGTTGTTCAGTTTAGGTTTTTTTATTTATCATGATGGATATGGAATGCAATAAAACAGGAAACTGCACTCAAATTGCTTGGAGGGGGAAGATTTTTTTTCTTCTTCTTTCGTTTCCTTAAAAAGAACAAATGTAACAGATTTTCGTTTATCCTTAAAACAAACGAAATAAAATAGCATTCTTTAAGTTTGTTCTACTTAGGTTTCATATTCTTTTACTATTAATCTAAAGAAATTTTAGATCCATAAAAATTTCAATACATAAAAACATATATGGCAAACTTTTTATACTTTTCTTACTAAAATCATCAATAATTAATTTTTAAAAGAAAATTTTAAAAATTACTAAAGAAATTTATTAAAAAATACGAATAATGATTTTTCAAAATTATTGATCCATACCTGTAACAATTTTATATTTTTCGCCAGATCTTTATTTTTGTCCAATGAATTATCTTTATTTTTTTGCAAAAGCTATTTTTATGTATTCATCTAAATGAAATGTCTAGTTAAAATGAACTCAAAGTAAAAATCTCTCTCCAAGTTAGGAAAGAGGTTCGCAGAAGAAGTGGCGAATTTTCGGCTAGGTCTAAATTAGATAATCAGATGCTTAAAATTGTTTAGTCTGAATAGGACTGCAGGCAGATCGATTAAAAAATGCCATTAGTCTAATTGCATAATTAGGTTAATAGCATTTACATAATTTTTTAAACATAACTTAAAAAAAAAATACAAATTCTATAATTCATAAAATATTAGGATATTATTAAGAACTTGGTCAATTATATTTAATAACATATTAACTGTTTCATTGTATTCAATTAAGTATTTATGAGTACTGAGTGTCTGCTTAAATAACATTGTTATGGAAATCCCTCCACAAAGTTCGTTAATCCCATCGCTGCCACCAAAATGTTACGAGCAAATAAAATTCCGCTAAAATCGACGACGGGTTCGTCTGTAGTGGGTGTATGATGACACACACAGTCAGCAGGCCTCAATATCAAATAACGACGTTTATTAACGCGAAGATACAAACGACAAAATACAGCCGAGACGTACACAAGCAACACACATTAGAACACTTAGAACAAATAGCAGCCCAAAAGTAGTAATCGGAAGTATATAACAACCATAGCACACAAAGCGACTAGACAGGATTGAGCAGGATGAGAAAATCTACGTAGCTACTCTCTACGGTCTCTCCAAACGCCTGCCATTCTCCACTGTCTCCTCGCTTTAGCTGTATTCAACAACCAACTCACTACTACACGATTGGCTACTCCACACATGACTCGATGCTGTTTCTAAAATAAACTCCAAGATTCAGCCCACTGCTCAATTCCCCAATCACTTGAGCTCTATCAACGCTTGCGTTTCGCTGGATTGATCCAACTAATTTGTCGTTGACTCGGACTGCCGGCCTTTTATATTTTCTGGAGCAGAGCAGAGAAGATTCTAGTATCATCGATTTTGCCGCCAAGCCTAGGGTAATTGATCCGGCATTCGATCAACATTTAATAGAGCTGATCGCAAAACTGTCTTTCCTATGATGGAACGAACTGTGTTGGGAAGCAACATTACAGATTCGTAACAATATTATGTACAAACTTTGATACACAGCTGATAAGTAATCTTTATCTTGACTAATAAAGATGAATGTGTGCTTGTGTTTGTGTGTTGGTGCTCTCTACAGGCCAGATCGTTTGACCTAGAGCTACTTAACTTGGAACATATAAACTTTGGAGGGTGGAAAGGTGCATCTCAGAACGATTTTTGAAATTTTAATTAAAAAATCTTAAATTCTACGAAAGCACACGAGATTTTAGACTATTCCATTAACAACGCCAATTGTCTTCGAGAGTTTCTCCAAGTCTGATTATCCTAAAATTATGAAATTATTCATTGTTCTAAAATAGTGATATTCAAAATTACATAATACATTTGATAGCAAAAAGAGAGACGTTTTTTTCCTTTTTTTGAATTATTATTTAAAACTTGGAGTTATTTAAAAGTTGGAATTTAATTACTGACTATGTTTCATTGGGAATTCATAAATTTCATTTAATTACTGACTATGTTCATTTCATTTCAGAAGTATATTAATTGATCGAAACAAAATATTATCTAAGTCATTTGAATTTTTTTGAAAGTAAAACTAGCAACAGAATTTTATGATGAATGAGAGAAATTTTTATTGAACAATTCTTTGAGACATTGCATAAATTATATATGCTTAAATTTATATTATATATATATATATATATATATATATATATATAGTCTGTAGCGCACAAAAGACTTCAATGCCAAATGATTCACTTTTACATAGTGCAATGAACAGAAAGAAGTAAGACTTCTACTATTACAGAACCTATAAGAATCAAAATTTGAAGTTTAAAAATATTTTGCTGAAGAAGCTACAAAGTTATATAAAAAATTTAAATGAAAATTCTAGAAACCATTAATCCTAGTTAACCAGTTGATCGTCAAATCTAGTAATAAATAAATAAAAACAAATATTTTTAACAAGTTACCAAAAAGACCTACCTAAAGAAAATTAATTATATGTTGATTTAATTAAAAATGTGTTGAACTATGAAACTAAATGGATCAATGGACCAATTTATTAAAATAGGAATCTCATAATATATCGTTCATGGCCTTTTTTAGTATCCACAATTTAACACAAAGAACGAGGTAGATATATGAAAAAGCTTTAGAGAGATAACTTCCGCTGTTTTACAGTGAAATGCTATAATCGACAAAATACTATATTTCTTTACAAAGGTATGCACACTCTTTAGTTGATTATCAAAAACATATGAAAATCATGAGTAATTTACAGTTAGGTTAATCACTAAAAAAAATTTTAAGTAAAATTTTACTTACAGTGTGTTTAGTTTACCCAAGTCCTTGAAAGTATGTTTGGTGATTTCTCGAATTTTATTAAACCTCAAATCTCTGAAAAAAAGAGAGAAGAAAAATTATGAATAATTTAACTCGTGATAAGCTATGCATTTAAAAATATTCTAATACATGCAAAGTTTAGACATGAAAATACAACAATTTTTCCCGGGAACAAAAATTATCAGAAATATCCAAGCAGCTTTTAAGAAATTCAGCAAAATTTCTTCTGTAGAAAACGTTTGAAGAAAGAATGAATATAAAATTTTAGTTTTAGAAAACTAGTTCTATTAATTGCGCATTACTTCTTTGTAATGCGGAATTTAAAAAAAATGTAGACATCTTCGATTATTTGACACAAATAAAAAACAAAATTTTGTTTGATTTCATTCCATGTTTTTACTTTCATACTTTTACGGCGGTCATTCACAATTGTTCCATTCCACTCGAATCCGTGAATTTCATGCCAAAAGCAATCGTTAGTGTAGAAATCGGTCAGAAATGGTATGGCGAGGAAGGTTGGATATCCAACACATTTAAAGGGGGACTCGGTGAATACAGGTGAGTGAGGCTTGGTATGCATGGACAGTGGTGAAAGTTTGCACTGTGCAATAGCAATTTGTTCATCAACGGGCTTAGAGTGAAGCTAGCGTGGAGTGTCCTCGAACGATCGGCCTAAATGGATAAGTTTGGGGAGCATCATTTCATGGGAAGGCATTTGCTGATTGTGAATGGCTTCCTTTATATTCTTATGAAAGTGCAAATCAAAATCTTCACTTGATTATAGTACTGAAAGAAAAAAAAAAAAAAACGAAAATTGTTGAAAGACAAAATGATGGTGGGGTTTTTGTAGAATAACAAAGTTTATTATGTTTATAAGTTAGTTCTACGAATTTATAAAAATAATTCTTTTAATATGCCTTCCATGTGTAACAGATGCCTTCCCTGTGTGGACAGAGAATGAGAATAAATGGAAAAGGAGTAAGAAAGTATAAAAAAAATTAATGTAATTTTTCATGTATATGCTTTATTACCTTAACTGCGATGAATTTTGACAATATGACGGCAAAGGAATAAAAATAATGTGAGATTTTTCTTACACTTTATCGCAAATTTACTGTCATTTAAAAAGTGCATTGTACTTCGAACAGATTTTGAGCCTTTTCTAAAGGCCCGGGGTCCGAGACGATTGGGTCTAGCATATGTATGAAAAAAACCACCATTGTAGCTTACGGACAATTATTTTATATATAGTTTTTAACACAGAATTTAAAAAAAATTGATAAGTCAGGTCCAGTTTTTATTATTTCTAAACGCATATTTACGAGTCAATTACAAATTTAAATAATAAAATGATTGAAATGACCAGAAAAAACAACTTACAAAATGGCAAAAATTCTAAAGTTTTTTTCATCATGAATTAGCATTAACGTTTGCATCAACGTTTAATAAAATACTATTGAAATTAAAGGTATGTTACATAATATGCACTTTTGAAGGCAGTACTGACATCACTATTATGAAATCTTTTCATCGTCTTTCTTTTAACGTATCCAATGCTATATTTTCGGAGCAATTATGCAATACGGATTCGGTCATCCTTCTACAGATGTCGGATTCACTAATGGAAATTATATTTAAATTAGAATGTAATAATTTTGAAAAAATGCAGCACCAGAATTTTGTCATAATATTTTGTTATGTAAAACTCGAGTATGTCCCAGAATGGCCGAGAGAGAAACTTTAAGCTATGTATAATAATACAGTTGGGAGAAAACACAGATATAAATGCCATTTCAGGGCTTCTGTTTTCATAGATCCATCCACTTGTTTTTACCAAGTTACATTATCGAGATATCGATAAAATATGCAGTGGCGTAGCAACAGAAGTGTAAGGGGATGCAAATACCTTTGGTGCCAGTCTCAGAGACGCAAAGACACAAAATGAGACCAAAAAAATTTTTTTAAAGCGCAGTTATGTTGAGAGGCTAAAAAAATAATTATATGTCCAGGATACATTCATATTTGATGACAACTGCAGGCGAAAAATTTATTATAGCCCACGACGCTAACTCTTGCCACGTCAACTAAGTCATGTTTTACTTCACATTACAAAATATTCTTCATATCTTATTTATTATAAATTTATTGTATTGACGTGTTTATCAGGATTAATGTTTCATTTTAGTTCCGATTTTATAGAAATGACATTATGCGAAACAGTTTCTTAATCCCCCCCCCCCTTTTTTTTTCTTCTTCTAACGACTCATTTTAGAAAAGTTTTCCCCAAAAAATAATTTCTAAATACCAAAAATAAAAAAAAAAAAATTCTAAAAAAATGTTCATTATTTTCTTAATGATAAATAAAAACTATTCCCCAGATTTTGAAATAATTTACGTTTATCTATACTTATAACAAAGCTCAATGTGTGTGTGTGTGTGTGTGTGTGTGTGTTGGCGCTCTACAGGCCAGACCGTTTGACATACAGCTACCAAATTTGGTACATGTATACCTTGGAAGTTGGGAATGTGCACCTGGGGTTTCTTTTTTCGAATTTTTAATTAGAATTTTAGTTATTAATTAAAAATTAACTTTCCCGCCAAAAAAATCTTCCATTTTCCCCACCGCCAACTTTTCCGCCAAAAAAATCTTCCATTATCCCCTGCGCCAAACGAGAAAGGCTTCAGTTTTTTTTTCTCCCAACAGTAATGAGGCTAGGGTTAACATTTTTCGGCGGATTATTTCAATCGGTTCTGTTTATTTTCTTAATGTTTGATACATTTAAAATTAAACATTGTTAATGAATCAATCTTTCAGATTCATTCTGAAGTACTTTTGAATTAAAATAAAACAGAATAAAGGAAATTAAAAATTTCTAATCCGCATAGCGTTACCCCAACTGGCGTAGAAAAAATCACGTATTTGCGTTACGTAACCGGCGAAGAAAATTCACGCATGCGCATTCTGTTCTGATTGTTGCCATGACAACGTTATCAATGGATGATTTAAATTATTTTTGGGTTAGTTGCATGCTTTTGTAAGTAAATTGTATTTATGTTAGTTATATATTTTTTGTATATGCTTATAGTTTTAAGTACATCGTTTTTAAGTAGTTTTTTTAAAACCTGTTTTCAACCGTTTATTTTGAACGATTCGTTTTATTTTCTTAGTGTTTGATGCATTTAAATTTAAACATTGTTAATGAATCGATCTGCTCATAATGAATCTAAGAAAATTTTGTTGACCAACTCTTGAGATATTACATAAATTTAAAAAGATATTCTTTAGTGCCCATAAAGTTTAAACGCTGAGTGACTCTATTTTCAGTAATCAGATTATAAAAAAATGCTTTGTTTCAGTAAAAAATATTATTATATTAATTGAAGATAAATTCTTTCCACTTTAATTTAAAGCATAAATTCTACGGGTGCTAACAGAAAATGAGAGAGATACATATTACGTTATGACTGAAGGCCTTTATAATATTATGAATGAATTGTATGATAATCAAAATTTGAAGTTTTAAAATATTTTGATGAAGAAGCTATTAAAGTAGAAATTGCATAAAATATTTAATTATTAAAATTTTAACGAACATTAAGATTGGCGAACCGGCTGGTCGCCAAAGGCGGCTAGTAAGCAATAATAAACCTGGCTAGAGAATATACTTTGAAAATTTTGGTGTTTTGCAAATTTTTCTGTTCATTTTAGGTAGCCAAATCATTTCAGTTCTGTCATAAACCAATAGCATGCAATAATAATAAAAAAAAAAAAAAAAATGCAAGATCTAAATTTACTTGAATTTCTTCTTTCTAAAATTCTTTGGTCGAATAGAATAACGAATTCTCTAAGAGGGAAAAGGAGAAAAATTTAGAAGACTTAACTTCCTAAAAAGCCGATAGATGGCAGAACAATCGATAGACTTATTTGTTGTTCAAAGTAGAGGATTAGCGACGTGATGTGCCGAAATAGCTCAGTTGGGAGAGCGTTAGACTGAAGATCTAAAGGTCCCTGGTTCGATCCCGGGTTTCGGCAACAGCAGTTATCCTCGGTAGTATAGTGGTCAGTATCCCCGCCTGTCACGCGGGAGACCGGGGTTCGATTCCCCGCCGGGGAGGGTTTTTTTTTTTTTTTTTTTTTTTTTATAATTTCTTAAATTCATAATTTTTATCATAGCGAAAATTATTTAAGTATATTTTTTCACAATTAATACTAAATTAGGGGAATTATTTCGGTCGATTTCCAACAATAGACTATCAAGTATAGATAGGGTGAAAAAAAAATCGGGTGACAGAGCATAGAAACATAAGTAAGTAACGTCTACAAAATTGAATGCTGCTGAGTTGAAAACGTCTGCTGAATTAAACTTCATGAAATTATCTTTTAACATGATTATTTTAATCTCCATTGGAAAAAGTTTGACGATAAATGAGATTCGCAGTTTTTTTTTTTTTTTTTTTTTTTTTAAATTAATGTAGTTCAAATGCCTTTAAAATACAAAAGAAACCTAAAAAATGCGAAGTTTATTATTTTTAATATTTTGTGAAAAAACTATTTTGTTTATGAGTCACAATACTATTTAGAAAAATAATAAGCATTCAAAATTAATTTACATAATCTAAAAATAATGCAGAATATTTTACAAGTTACGTTAAAAAAAAAAGTGATGTTCAACTTTTGGGAGATTTTAGCGACAAATATATTCCAGTCAAGCTTATTGTTATTTTCTTTAAAAATCTGTCAAGAAAGTGTTAATTATCGTGTGTTACAACGCAAGCTTGTTAAAAAAAATCCTCTGCTATTTTCCGCTAATACATTTTAGCCATGCACTGTTTTCAAAAGTAACAGAATTTTTTGTTTAAAAAAAAAGTCTTTTTCCAGAATCAACATTGATATCTTGACGACCTTGATTGATATAAAAGAAGACCATTAAAATAATATAAAATTTTAAATGAAGTAATTTAGACAATATATACAGACATAAATTTCCAAATAATTTATTTTTGGAGACTTTATTTTTAAAAATTGAACATCAGAGTAACTATCAACAGAGTAAAATAAGACAATAATAGACTTTAATTGTTCTTTTCTCTATAGCAACTATTTCCAAGTAGAAAATAATATTATCGGCCATTGTTCGAAGAAATAGAAACCTAAGCGCTCCTTCAATCATTTTTCTTGGTTACTTCATTTAGTTCACTTCCTATATTCGAGATTTTCCTTGCAGATAGAAATTGACGTTCAGAATAAAAAATAACACTATTCGAATATAACTGCAATTTGAACTGTCAAAATAATTCGCTATGGAAAAAAATTCAGTACAATGTATTTATCCAACTATAATGGCGTGGCTAACCATAGTAAGATTCAATGTTATCCAAATATTTTTATAATATCGAAAAACAATACAATGAGGTATAGTTGAAGCAAAAAAAAAAAAAAAAAAAAATATGAAGTCGATTAAACAATTTAATCTTTTTATTTTAAATACAAAAACCGAAATAAAGGACAAGAAAAAAAAATGAAAATATTATCAAGGAATATATTTCATTGAAATAGCATCACTATGAACTTCAAGAAAGCCGATTGCCATTGTTACAAAACTGAATGAAATTTTTAACAAAATAAATTTTTAAAAATGCAACAGAGAAAAGGGAAACAATAATCGAGCTTCAGCAAGAAATTTCATACTGTTATCTTTGTTTTTAAAGCCATGCGGCATGATCAGTCTGTTATATATTTCGTATGGTTAACATAAAATGCAATATGAATTTTTAAACAAAACTTCTTTAACGGTAATCATTTCATTTTCCCTGTTCATTTGTATCATGCCAGAAGGTGGTGTAGTAAAAAAATTTCAAGTAAGTCATATTTTCTATATTTCTGTAAGATAACATAAAATTGGTTCTAGTGTAGATTTGGGTGCCCCTTCGATTGGAGACTTCTGGTTTCCATAATGTTCTGTTGGGTCACCGACCGAAAATCCCCTTGGCGCCGATCTTGGTGTAAAAAACAAATTGCCAAAATAATCAAAGGGCACCCAATTGTAGACTTTTACCTAAAATTTAAATACAGCGAAGAAAACAGTTTGAACCAATCATATTAGAGTTTTAATTATTCGCAATAAATACAATTTGCGTTGTCGAATAAAATGAAATGAAAAAGAAAGAATACTTTTACAGGTAAAATACTCTGAACCTGATATTAAATCAAATATTGCTCAAGAAATATTTTATATTAAACTGAATAGGAAATAAAAAATAGTTATCCTGGCCTATTATTAAAATAGAGAAATTAAAACGAATTTACAAAAACAAAACTTTATATCTTAATATCTAATGAAAAGCCAAGTGCGCAATATATATCAAAACTGCTTCAATAACAATCCATCCTTATGAATCGTTTGACACCAGTGATTTCGTATAGCTGTTTTTCAAGCTTGTCCATTTTAGCAATTATTCTATAACTTTCAGGTCATTGTATACATAGAAATAAAATTCGGCCGGAACGGAACATAGAAATATGCATAAAAATTAACGAAAGATTGAGTAAGGCATTCACTACCAAAGCGATAAAAAATTAATGGAAACTCCAATAAGATTTGAACTGCATGAAATGTTATCTAACAAGACTTTGCTGTACATTTAATATTCCTAAGATTTCAATTTATTAGTAGCAAACATTTTTAATGCAGACATTTCATTCATTAACTGACAATTTGATACAGAAATTACATCATGTCACCGGCTATATTTTTGCAACCGAGTGTGTAAATGAGTTATGAAAATGCGAGTTAACTTATGAAAAATGTGTTAAGAATTATAGAATAAAATTGAAAGTCCATCACCCGAACGTTGTCTTCATGAGATTAAAAGTCATTGAGTTTAAAAAATGCTAGAGATATTAAATATATGGTAGAATTATTACATAAAACAACAGGATGATCTTAGGAACAATAGGACCGAAAAACGCTGAAATTCACGTTTCTATTGAAATGAGTTGTTTGAAAGTGACATTATATAAATATTTATGAAAATTCCTTTAAGAACAACCTTACAAGAATTCGTTTACAATTTCTATATCTTCAAAACCAATTTTCTCAGAAACATGCGTCCGAAAAGATTCTGGAATATAGCCTTATTACACAATATCTGAAGATGTGCTAAATGCTTTCTTTATTCATTTTATATCAAATGACACATATACTATATCATGCATTCCTCATAATGACTAAAAAAAATGGAGGCCCATATACGGTACAATTGGGAAAAAAGAAAAACATCTTCAATACATTCATTTTGAGAAATTAGTTGTTCAGGCAAAACATAAGTAATCTAATGCTGTATTTTCTAAAAATAACTATTGTTTTATGAACAATAATCATGCAATGGTTAAAAAAATAGCTCAATTTGCAGAAAAAATTACGTACACTGACATATATTTGTAAAAAATAAACAAAATTTATAAAATTACAGCTTTTTCCTAATTTTATAACTGCGTCCAATAACTGCATACCATAAATCATTATAAAGAATTATAATTAAAAGCAAATTCCCTTCAGAGTAGGAATTCCATCAATTTCAATATGATTGACTGAAATTTCGGTATAAAATTAAACGATGCATGTTGAAAATTAAGTAATCTAATTTTCTTCCTTTTCCTCCAACTCACCAGCTACTTCGAACACTGGATAACAAAAAATGCCCTCCCCCTCCAAAAAAAAAAAAAAAAAAAATGTTGTCTTGTTACTGTTAAACAAATTATTCATTTCGTCGCAGAAAAATCCAAATCAAGTGCTTTTGTCTGAACATTATGGAGAAGGGGATGAAGTGTTTTTCTAATTTAAATATGAAATGAATCTCTTTAACTTTTGAATTAACTGTAATGATTACGATTTTATTCAAGATAATAATTTTATCATTAAAGAGCATTTCTTTCAAACAGATCATGCGAAATTCGCTTTTCCGATTTTTACAATGAAATAACTAAAATTTAAGTAACAAATGAAAGAGCTTATTTTGATATTTATGGCAAATATTGTTTATGTTTACTAGATTCAGGTACCGGAGAATCGATACTATAAGAGAAACCGGAGTGAAATACCTGTTACAAAAATTATACGGAAGAAAACATCATCGACCACAGTCCCTTTAATTGTTCAGCATGATATAGAAAACGCAGAATATACGGACCACAGTAGAAAAAATATAAAGAATACACTGTTCACATTTGCAAGGACAAAACGTACTTTAAAGAATTATTACGAACACAGCTCTGAAAGAAGAAATAATTTATATATGAATTATATGCCTGTTCAAAGTAATAATAAAAGACACTTATTACAAAGGAATGACAAAAAAGATTCCCATAGAAAACAGAGAGATCAAACCATTGTGAAATATTTTCATGTACCAAAGAAAAATCGAGCTAAGAAAAAAGTACATCATAAAGCAATCTCTGCAAAATTTACCACAGTTCAAATTGAAGCAGAGCTAACAGAATTAGAAACTGAAGATCCCAGTATACATATTTTTTCCGATGAAGATTCAGCAGTTAAGAAAAAGCATACTAAGAGCCATGAAAGAAGCTACAAATTTCCCACAACTTTCGAAGCTGGAAATGAAGAAATTGAAGATAAGAACAAACATACTTTTCTTTATGATGATTCAATAAGGAAGAAGAAACATACCAAGAAGAGCCATAAAACAAATCATAAATTTAACACTTTCGAAGACAAAACAGAAGATAGAGATGAAGAAACTGAAGTTTTCAGTACATATTACATTCCAAACAACGAAAGATCAGTAAGCAAGAAAAAAAATCCATATAAAACTTGGAAGAAAGCTCATAATCTTGAGAATTCATTTGCCAATGATTTCATTTCTGCTTTGAAAAGCGAGTTAAAATCTCAGCACAGCACCGAAGCAACTTCAGAGTCAGAAGATTCCCTCCTCATCGAAAAGGAAAAAGAAACTGACTATCAAAAACTTGTTCCAACAACTGAAGATATTAAACCAGTATCGGAAGATTCTATAATGGTAAAAAAGGAACAAGAAATCTTTGAATCTCAAGAAGGTCTTCTAAATACCAGAGATGCATCAAGATTGAACGACGTGCCTTTAGAAAACTATGATGAACAAGATAATGAGTATGATAGAAGCAGAGTCATAGAAATGCCAAATCTTGGTGAGACAGATTCTTATGTTAGAATAAAAAAGGACGTTAATAATGTAAGCTTCGAAAACAAAACAATGCCATCAATTAATTCTAACAAAAAACGAGATCTTTCCAGAAAAATGGATGAATTTACAAAATTCATAGAGAAATTTAAAGAGGAAAAAAGTAGCTACACGGAATTTATAACGCCGATAAATGGTGACAGTGAAAATTTCAATTACGATACAACATCAGAGATACATAATACAAATGATGACGATTATTTCAGTAGTAGTTATTCTTACAATGATGCAAATGAAGAAAATACAACGGAAATGCTTAAATCGTACAGCATGACAGAATTCAGAAATGATAATTATTTCCAGAACTTTGAAGAAAGATTAAATTATAATACAACAGCAGATAATGTACTCAATTTTTTAAACAATTCTAACTCCCCTGAAAACGTAAGTGAAAAGGATGAGCAAAGCATCAATAACAGAAGTATGAAATTAATAAAAACCTTTGAAGAAAACACAACATACAGAACAATGAAATATACAGACATCATGGTATCGACAGAAGATGATTCAAATTATGATCTAGCAAAGACAGATTCTAATCTTGCAAAAGATTTCGAATACCCTTTGTTAAAGAGAAAAAGTAGCACAAACAAAACTTATAGTACTGATGCAAAATACTTAAAGATGTTTGAAGATGAAATTACTCAAACATCAAACATTGCCCATAACGTTAATGAGGAAGAAAGTAAAACCACTACATATGGAAATAACAGAATTACTAATTCGAATTTATCAGTTCGGAAGTCCACTGATCAAAGAGTACATAACGGAAAAATATCAACAAAAGTATTTACACCAAAAAGTACAGTCAAACCATTATCAAATATAAGAATTAAATTAAAAGATCCATTCAAGCTTTCTAAATCAATTCAAACAAAAGATATAAAAATGAAAAATAGAAAATTTAGTATACATTTAAATAACAAAATTACTGCTTCCAATTTATCGGTCCGAAAGTCCATTGATCAAACAGCACACAACAGAAAAATTCCAAAGAATATATCCACTTCAAAAAGTACTATCAAATCACTACCAAATACAAGGTTAATATTTAAAAATCCGTTTAAGCTTTCGAAGTCAAATCTTTCGACACACAAAAAAATAAAAAATACAAAGTTTGACACATCTAACATGAAACACTTAATAAAGAAAAAACAAGAAACAAATCTGAATAATGACTTGAAAAATAATAAAAGCAAATCTTTCTTAAATAAGATACGTTTAAATCTTGATTGTTTTTTAAATATGTTTAATTTCTTAAAACCTATCTTAGTGGATGAAAGTGCAAGCGCTGAATATCAGTACACATTAAAGCATGACGAGAAAGGTGAGAAATTTGCAGAAATTACAGAGAAAACGGAGGATAACTACAAAGGCATTAAACACTCGACTATAAAATTGCGAATTTTCACAATTTGGGTTACTTTTGGAGTTTTATTTTGTATTCTCTTAACAGTAGTTGCCATTTATTTAACTAGAAAAAATGCGATTCTGGAACATCGTCCACTGTTTGAAAGAGAAAAGGAATTTATTTGGGGAGACGGCGTGGAAGAAAGAAAGAATTACGCGCATCATAGATTTTCTTACAAAGAGGAATTAAAGAAATTTATAGGGATTCCAGCAGACACTGACAGCGAAAACAAAGAAGCTAAATCACCAAGAGCAACTATAATTAAAATCGAGCAGTTAAAGCATTATCTGCCAAGCATTTCAACAGAAAACGAATGGCTAAACACATACGAAAAACACAAAAAGAAACAAGAAAGAAGAAATTGGTTTCACCGATTTTTAGAATCCTCATGTGTGCAAAGTATAGTACAAATCTTTAAAAGAGTAAAAGTAGAAAAAACAGAAGGCAAAAGAGGCGGAAAAAAGAATGCCTATGATACCGATACATCAAAGAATTTTCTAAAGAGTTTATGGAAACCTGCACCATTAAAGAAAACCAAAAAGAAAGAAACACAGCAATTCGAATTTTTGTCCGAAAACTTAAAAACATTTTTTAGCGATGATGAAATGAGTTCTGAAGATGAACTGTTAAATGGAAAAGGAATTCATCTCATAGATCTAACTCAAAAAAGGAATGATCTTAAAGAACACAATATTCCAGAAGATTTGTTAGATCCATCTTCTCAACATAAGCACATGGACATTATATCCAAGAAATACAAAACTACAATGAATGAACATCAAAAAACAGATAATGTCAAAAACGAAGTTGAAAGAATCTCAGGATACCCTTCGAAAGACAACTCTTGTTCTTTTTTAAATGAAATTAAGAAAGCGGTCGGCGTAGCAGAGAAAAATATCACTTTTCCGGAACCTTTACCACTTTGTTCAACAGAATTATTATGGAAACCATCATGAAAATGTTTGAAATAGAATGTACAATAATTTTTTTGCAATAAAAATGATATTTTTCAGTTTAAATCTTATTTTTCTAAACCCCATTGAGTTTAAATATATTATACAACCCTCTCGTTCACAATGATTGAATTTTATAATTAAATACAATGGATAACGAAGTTCTCATTTAGCCCGAATATTTCCTTCCCATTATTCTACAGAACTTAGAATTAAATGACATATAGTAAGAAGTATAGTAAGAAGCAAGAAGATACCTTATTCGCTAAGAAGAAAAGTCACTAAATATATTTTTTGAGTTATTAAATTTGTTGAATTATGACTTTTCTAAAGGGCATTAGAAGAATAAAATGTCCTTTAGAACTGTTATATTTCAAAGAAAGCTCTAGTGTCTTAACACAATTTGCACTCTTTGCTCTCTGCTGTTTTATAGGTATCTGCAGGTATTGCTGTATAATCTCCTGAATATATAACAATTTCTTAGAAGCATTCTCCTCTTCACTCTCTCAAGTATGTACACATAAAGATGTCACTGGCACAGTACAGCATTTTCTGATTGTCCCTCTTTCAAAGAAAGGTACCCAAGGAGGGGACGATTGCGAGAAGACAGGTTTTCGACTTGCATCCATCTATTTTAGAGTTTCGGAATAATTTCGAACACGCAATAATAATGTTCAGATTGGCGAATTGTAGCAGAAATTTGATACCGATTTATAATTTTGATGTCGCAAACCTAATTTTACCTATTTACCTTAATGAATCTTTGAGTTATACTGTTTATAAACAGAAATGAACTGCAATTCAAAAAATTGTTGTTGTTTTAAGTCGGGGAAGTTTAGAATAAAGAGAATCGTCGAAATCTCAAGATTGAATTGTAGGCCATAAAACTTTCGTTTTCTATACAAGAATTCATTCATATACAAAAACATAAATATGGAGGGTATGAAATTTAATATAAATCTATAATATAAGCACGAATTAATTATATATGTTTGAAAAAATTTGAATATCTAGGGAAAACGATATATTTATTATAGAGTTACAAGTAATTTGTTAATGTTATGAACAGGAATAAATAGTTTTCAGTCAAAAATGTAGATAACTTTTCCCGAATTATTGTTTTACTACGTATAAATCTTTGCATTTACAGAGTATCATTAATAAATATTGAAACAGACAATCTTCTCAAAATTTAATATAAATAAATAAAATATTCAAAAGTTTAATGGTGATATTCGTTCCTGGTGATTCGCGTCCTGGCATAGGGGGAGCGCGTCTTCCCTGTGATCTAGGCGTCCCGGGTTCGAGTGCCGGTTCGGGCATTGTTGTTCTTCATCTGTTCTCTTTGTGAGATGTGTGAATGTCCCCCCTCCCCTGCAAAAAGGGGCTGTGCAAGCGAATGTGATGCGTGAGTAGCTAAGACGTACTCTTGACTCTAGTTGTCGCTACTAAAACAAGACATGCTCCCTTGGCTTAAAATCGTTGACTTCGTCAGCGAGCTTGTCCATGGCAAGTGCCATTATAAACAACAACAACATTTATTTCTTTAATAGATCTATACACACAAAACATTTTATTCAACCAAAAAAAAAGTTCTTTTATACCCTAAAGGGAATGCCAGGGGGGGATTGAGGATTTGGATTTTTTTTTTTTCTTTCTCTTTTATCTCCGATGATTTCAAATTTCAACACCCTAATGGTTCTGCCAGTGCGGTACACGTTTATCCTCATATTTTTAAACTTATAAAATAAAATTAAGTATTTTATGGATATAGATGTTATAATTCGAATCCATAAACATCTACAATTTCGCCTGAATTAATAAGATGGCGTGTTCCGAAATTAGAAGATGTCAGTCATTAATTTTATCTAACAAATATTTCTGAGGGAGTAATACTTTAACAACAACATTTCATTTTTATATCCTCTTTTATGAAGAGAAAGTTACTGCAATTGTAGAAAAAATTATTCGAGCTCGGGATTTTAACTAATCTCCACGTTTCAAACCTGCCTGAATCTGGAAAACCCGATTTTGGTCCATTTGTGAACATGGTAACTCAAAAAAAATTTTTTTGCTAGACGGATGAAATTTGGTAAATGGCCTTTACACAAAATTTGCAGATTTCAATTAAAATTCGAATGAAATTCATTCAGAGAAACTTTTTTCCGTCCGGTTGTCTGTCTATAAACATGCTAACTACAAAGCAAAGACAGCCAGATGGATACAATTTAATACCTAGATTTCATATCTAAAGTGTAGATTCTTATCAAATTCGGAACCAAATCCTTTAAGGAGCTGTTGGTCATCACTTTCAAGAGTATGTAAATGCGATTAACTCAAAAACTTAAATAAACGAAATTTGGTTATGTGATTTTATGAAATTTGACCCAGAACTACATGTGTAGTTCCGTACCAAATTTCGGTTTCAATAGGTCGAAAAAGAGAAGTCCAAAATATATATTCTGGTCTAGTCTGGTTCTGGTGTAAAAAATGCATTCCAACGATTAATCGCCAAAGATCGCATGTAACAGAATTTAATGACATGCGGTTCGCAAATACACATTTCCTAATGGGCCTATGAGAAAATTTCAGGAAGACTATTTCCTCTAATTTAAAAGATTATCGCTTTTTTATTATCTATTTTTAAAAAATTTATATTGAATAAAAAGGTGACGAATCTTCAGAAGAATCAATCTTCTTTTATTTTTCATGAATAAGAATAAATTGAAAAACTGGACTTAAGAAAGAGAGCATTGATAAGGAATTGACGATTGGTTTCTTAGTAAAGAATCTTAGAAGATGAACTTGACCCAAAATGAATATTGGAATAGAAAAGATGGGAATGAGCAGATTGTTGAGAGTGTCGAATCTGCACTTCCTTTTGCAGCCATATCAAAGCATGCTACTTAAAGAAACAATTAAAAAGTTGCCTTTACATACCACTGGTAAACTGAATGGGATTTGGAAGCTCATGCAAACGGCGTAATTCAAAGCCTGCCATAGAAAATTAGCCTTCCTTAAATAACAGAAAACATGAAAAAGTTTTAATACCTCTACGAATCGGGCACAGTAGATTAACTCATAATTATTTATTAGTAGAACAATTACCTGTGTCCACACAGTTTTTCACATATTAACCGAATGGCCATATTTTAACGCCAGCGCTTATTTTACTTTAAACCAACAGCAGTGACTCTGCCAGTGTTGCTTACCAGAGATCCACACACTAACGTTATGGGCTTTTTAAAATTCATAGGATTTAATCTGAACTCCTAATTGTATTTGTATTTTGAATCTATGTTTTATAATATCCCCTTTCCAGTGATTTCTTTTGTATAATTTTAATTGAAACTAATGAATTAAACACTGAGAACTTGTTGGGCGCACAACTTCAAATTAAACCAAAACTAGAATTAAAAAAAAATGGTTTGAAAACCGTTTTTAATATTTCATTATATACATATATATCTTATTTTAATATTAGAAAAACATGCATTCTACACAAACTATTTTCATACAAAAATTACATCACTTTTAAATTAGCATTAAAATTTTAGATTGGATTTGTGTCAATTAAATATTATATTAGCTCTACATATTATTAGTTGAAGGAAAAATTAAGGAATGTCCAACATAAGACGAATGCTATGCGATAAAAAAATTGGTCATTTAAGCAGATGCTAATCTTGTCTAACACTAAATTATGGATCAGATGGATATACTTAGAAGAAATGAAAACGAAAAATAAATTTAAAAAAAATTCAGTCCGAAAATTAAAACAGAATTTTTAAATTAATGTTTTAAATTAATATTTTGTATTATATAAATATATTTTAAAACAAAAAATGCATTAAAGATTAATAATGTACAAGGCTCTTGAATTTATAAGGCCTGAAAGGGGCAGGATAATATTTTGGCATCTATAAAATTGCATAGAAATCAAAATAAGGAATTTGGGTATGTTATACTCTCATATATTTTAATTCCTTAAAATGCAAAGATTTTTTTTATTAATGCTCCAATATTTTAAATATCAGTTACGTTACTGTATCCGCTAAAAAAGTCATCCATTCAAATTACAATGTCAATTTTAATAATTTAAAGGCAGCTCAACATAATGAAGGAAGATTATGGTTATTAAATAGAGATTATAACAGAAGTAAGAATATACGAATATTGAGTGAATTTTCGGGTGACCTTATGAAATAATTTTCAATTGTTTATGGATGGATGCAGTCACAAGGCGTGGCAGCATAACTACTGCATAAGAGAAAAACAGTCTTAATAAATTACAGAGCGGTATGTCATGTTCATTCCCGGATCAGTATGTCATCAGAGCAAAGTTCATTACTCGTAAATCACATGTCGGGTCCGTCTGTCTTTGCGGATCCTACATTGATGACAAGCGAAAAAAGCCACGAACTCGCCGGACCATGCAAAAGCCCACCGAGCCATAACTGGTCTAAGAAACCGTCAACATTCTCTTACTAGCTAAATACAAAAGAAAATAGCGAAGGGAAAAAATAAATCACGAATGAAATGAAATTTTTTGCGTTTTAATTTTTCTCCTTGAGATCGCTGCCTGTAAACGGAGCGTGGTAATAGTATAAATATATTTTAAACATTCAACCAAGCCTATAACAAATTCTGCTTCTCATCAAAACATTAAACCTCCAGCCGATCTACCATGGGACAGTTTAAAGTTTTTCTCATCGTGATATTTGTAATTTTTGTTAACCTAGTAAACTGCTCAAAAGAATCAAGCAAAATATCCCAAAACTCAACTGAAACTAAAAGACGTCTTGGTCGCACAGATTTTCAAGTGTACAGTCCACCTGATGAATATGCTGATAAGAAATCATCACCTCCAGTCTTTTTCCCATCTGATCCAATCTACAAGGATGATGGAAATACTAATTTCCAACCAAGTAAAGGACCCGAAGAGAAAATTGACTCGCAGAAATTTCCTTCACCATCCAGAGAGGACGGACCTCTAGGATTTTACAAGGCCAAACCGAGATATTATTCACCTAAAGATAACATGTACAAAAGTGCCACCAACGACAACTGGAATGTGTGGAAAGGGGATGAAGCACCAGAGGTGAAACCACCACCAATGCCACAGATGAAAGGTGCCCCACCACCTCCACCCGATTTTGAAGAGTATTACTTCCCAGCAGATCCATGGAAAGAAGATCCTTGGACTCCAGATAAGATGGCCACAATGATCATGATGATGAAGGAAATGCAGAAACCGAAACCCAGTGGCATTCTGTCCAGTTTCAAGAAAGATCCAGGTGCAATTCTTCTTGCCGCAGCCATTCCTGTGAGTCTCATTCTGGCAGCAGTTTTGCCTACTCTTATGAATATGATGATGAACGGTGGTCTTCCAACAGTAACCACAACAGCAACAGGTCCCAAAGGCCGCAGTTTGGTCGATCATGAATATCTTTCTCCAGTTGTTAATGCCCTCACCACATTCGGATCGCGAGCACTTGAAAATCCGGAATGCCTGCAGAGAATATTCTGTCAAGTTACTAAAGGCTCAGCTGATAATACCACCGATTCCAGGCCCATGCAAAAAATGCTGCATAAAGTCTCTACTTTTGTGGACGAAGATTACTTGCAAAGTTTAGGCGTCAAGAGTTTAGTTGATTCCATGGCTGACGGCAACTGTGAGAAGATTCCATGCACAAATTTTAATTCAAGCGACTCCCGAAAACACAAAAGAAAAGGTAAAATAGAGGTAAATCAGAAATAGAAAAGTTTGTAAATGAATTAATACAAAGAATTCAATTTATTAAGCTCAATGTATCTGAAGTTTTGAATATTTAATCGTAGATTTGTTCATTTTATTAATAAATAATTTCTGTAAATAAAGTTATATTTTAATTATATTGCTTTGATTTGTTTAATATAACTGCATTTATACTTTTTAAAACATTACGATTTTATACATAAAAAGTGCATTAATTCAGAGATCTACTCAAAAAATTGTACATAAACATGCTTTATGTACAATATAATGAAAACTTTACAAAAACTGCTATTTAATAAGGTATTGAGACAGCTTCTAAAGTTATTTTTTAGTGAATTGATGTCAATATGAAATTTCTAGAAAGGAAATAATTGACGGGAGAAAGTAATTTTCCAATAATTTGTAGAGAGCTTTGATTATTATCCAATGTATATAACAAAAAAAAGCTTAATTTGAAAATAAAAATATGATGGGTAGCTATTAAATCTATATAAATAATTAAATTTGTAAATAAGAATCTAAAGAATTAAAAAAAAAACAATGAATCTTTTCAGATGTGAATAATAAAAAAGAATAAAATAATAAACAACAAAAAATTCTTCGTGACATGCCAGGTCAAATACCATTACATTTTTTTATTGTATAACTATTTTACTATACAAGGAAAAAAACTGTATTGTATATAACACAATTATTTGAATTTAACATGAAAATGAACTAAATTTCGTGCGCTATTATAAAATGTGTGATACCAAAATTTTGTTAAAAAAATTGGGGAATGAAATTATGTGCATGACTAATAAAATAAATTGAAATATAAAACGAATAAATGTTTTAAAAATTTATTTATTAGAAGAAAAAAGTAAAATTTTGAAACAATTAGGGTTCAATTTTGATATACACAAAAGGCTAAAATTATTTGGATTTTAGCATGAAAATCCCGAATAAATTGTTGTATAATAAATTATAAGAGATAAAGCTGATTTTGTTTTAATATTTAAGGATGTCATAGAAATTCCTATATATGAAGCATTCGGTTATTTTTATTTATACCTATGACAGTTTTTTAAATATTTAAATGCGAGATAAATTACAATAAAAAAAATCAATGAAATTTTGGATGGTAAAAATATTGCAATTAACAAACTATTCAAATTTAACATTCTCAATAACAAAAGAACATTCGACCGAAAACTAAGGAAGGCTTGACATAAATAAAGTTGCACAAGAGAATCAAAATCACATTTTGGACTTTCTTCTTACTGAATGAATGGAACCAATCGACACATTCGAGTAAAGATTATAAATTAAAATTAAATCATTGGCTTTTGAATTACCATGCTAGATAGGAAAAAAAAAGATTGTTAGATAGTTAATCTTTTAAGCATTTAGTTCAAATTTTTTCCCTTCTACAGTGTATAAAAATCATGTCAATTGCCATGTATCTAATTCGCTACACTTCTGAACTATCATACAGATCTATGGACAGACAAACTTCTTTTAGATGAATTTGATTCAAAATCAGATACGGACTTACAATTTTGATGCTAAGATCAGCAGCCAAATTTTATTTATAAAGCTCATTTGTTTTCATAATGCTTTAGTAATCGCATTTACATTCATACGAATGGGAGATTTCATACGATATTAATTTATAAATCTGGTGTAAAAACAATGTCAAATTTCATACATCTAGCTTTCTGCTTATTTAAAGTAGAATTTCAAAAATGATTTTTCGAGCTTTGAATTACCCAAAACTTGGGGATCGTCGAAATTTCAGGGTTGAATAATTTGATGACTGCAGTATTTTTTCTTTCTTTACATTTTATATACGAGATATATATATTTTTTTAAATCGACAATAATTACAATTAAAAAAATGTTTGTATTCGACTCTTGGTTGATAAATTTGAATTTATGGGAAAGTATTTTTGTTTCACCAGAGCAAACAATTCAGTTCCCTATCAGTAAAAAGCACTCATCCTTTTAATCACCGGCATATTATCAAGATACAAGGGGTTAAGAGAAACGTGAGAAGTGGTTGAACAAATATTTCACTGGGCGTGAGATGGGAAAGTGTGCCGTACAAACACTTATCTCTTTTAACAGTGATGACTTTATCTTAAATCGTATAAGTAGCTCCTGATCTATTTGGAAACAACTAACTCTTTGAAAAGTATCGGGTATTTCAGTAAACTGATAGACAGCCGAATTTTACAATTTTTGTATGCATTACAATAGTTATCAATCTTTGTTAACCCTTTAAAGGGCCATTTTTTTCTAGTCATATTATGTTAAAATATTTTTAGGCTTGAAATTATAATAAGAAAAGGGGTTCATTTAGCTTATTAGATAAATTTAATTTTATTAATTAATTAATTTGGTTAATTAATAATTAAGTAACAAATCAAGACACATCATTTTGTCTGAGATAAAGAATTGAATCATCCAAGTTTCTGACTTACTCAAAAAATTTGTCAGAACTTATGCCAACCTACATAATTTCATACAAAGATTGATAAATTTGGTGGGAAGCATACTTCCCACGGCCCTAGAAAGGGTTAATTGTTGTAAAAATATGCGCCTGGTGTTAGAAGTAACTGTTTATTAGAAAGGTTGAGTAAAACTTTTTTTTTATCCTCAAGGCGACAAAAAAAGTTAAAATTTTTGTGGGCTTTATATTTCAAAAGTAGTTTACAAAATAGATGAGTGTTATTGTCATTTAATAAATCCAAAATATTAAAATCGTTCATTAACATTTATTATTTCGAATATAAGAATTAAAAATATTGTAATAGATATTATTAAGTAATATTTCATAAAATCGACATAATGATATCCTCAAAAGAATTATTTCTCTTGAAATTTATTTAATTTCTATATTTACATTTAAAATAATATTTATTTATTTAAAACATAATATTTTACTTTCTTGATATTTATTTACATTTAAATCAAGTATAAAGAGGAGGAGGGGGGGGGGAGACTAATAAGGACTGAACTGAAAAAAATATTTGTGAAAGAAAAAAATCTGAATAATTAAGTATGCTGTATTGAAAATGAAAGGATTGATGAGTTCTTCTCTAAAAACTGGCCCAAAGAGTTTGAATTTAGGAATTCAAATAAATGAATTTATCATTCCATTCCAGCGTCTCAGCAATGGATTTTTCCCTCCCCTGACAACAATACATTTTTAAAGTCTCAATAAATCCAAATAACTTTATCGCATTTTTGATAATACTTTTTTAAAATAGTATTTTATATAACTCGTTAAAACATGGTTATTTGCCCAACTTAATACCAACTCTTTGATTTTATCATTATTTTAAGACGGATAACGAACATTCTGACGGAAAAAGTAACATTCTGAAATATATATATATATGGAATTTCAAAACCAGTGCTCGAAATTCAATAATACTCATAAATTCACATGTTCAGGCACGCATATGTTTTCGAACACCAATTCCCATTATAAAGTTAATTAATGTCCCAGTTTAGTTTAGAATAACCAAGAAAAGTAAAACTAAAGACTCGTTTTGTTTCCAGAGACTATTTTGGGACTAACTTCGTAACTTTAAATGGCATTTAGATGTCGATCACGACAATTAAACAGACACTCCCTCATTAAACTTCTGAATCAAATCAATAGGAGGATGTTTGACCACCATGACCCTGATTTAAGGAACACTACCCACAAGCAAGACTCATTAAAAGAATAGGGTTTCGAACCTGAAGTCGTCTGATCTCAGAGCTGAGATTTGACTACTAGATCAAAGCAAGCTAATTACTATTTCATAAATCACGTTTACTTATATTGGCTCATGAATTTAAGATAAATCATTTGATTATAATACGAATTAATGACGTCATTTCTTAAATTTTAATTCCTTAATAGTTGTGTTCGTGCATTATACGAGCATCAAATAATTGTTTCTCAAATTTGTATGCTAAATGGAACTATAGCGCCTTTAAATTGGCTAATGACAATTTAAAGGCACAATAGTATCATAGAAAAATTACACATAACCCACAAATTTCTCAGTATTTTTTGGACTCTTAATTAATTTAGTAAATCAGCATATTTCCGAAACGGAAGGCGTCATCTAATTTTTACTAATAATAAGGTTGTATGTATATGTGTGAATGCGAGCTGGCTCTCTATAGGCCAGACTTTTTGACATAAACATAGCACATAGCTTTAGTTTAGTTATATTAATGTCCCGTTTTGAAGCAACATTAGGGCTATTTTGGGACGGACCTCGTCATTTTGAACCGCGATCAGATGACGAGGATGACACCTGAGCTGGCACCTCCCTCTCCACACCACATCACACCACACCAGTGGGAGGACGTTTGGTCAGGACGGATTTAACATGCAACAGACCCCCTTACACGACGGTTTTTCGGTGGAATCGGGTCTCGAACCTGAAACCCTCCGGTTCCGAAGTCGAGACCTTGCCACCAGGCCACCGCGGTCTTAATAGCACATAGCACCTACTAAACAAAGCACATTTATACTTAGTTGGGTGGGAATGGGTACTAGGAGATTTTTTTTGAAATCTTAATTAAAATTTTAATTAATCAAAAATTAAGAATTTTTTGGCGTTTTTACGCAACAGCTTCCGTTAATATTATACCAGGGAAAAGTAAAATTTACGCCATTTTAAAATTAATTTTTTTTTCAAAAGTGCCAATTTAGTCGCCGTAAGATAATCTGTATATATTTGATTAAGTTTTAAAAATAATTTTAAGCATATCCTGCATCAGTATTTCCATTGTTATATATGAAATATATGAAACTAAGAGCTTTCATTGTTGTTACTAATATTATCAGGATGCAGATTTGGCTTATTTTTTCATACTACCCCCTAGACTGAGGGCGCCCCAAAGGAGAAGGAGAAGTATGTTGGTTGGTTTTCACTGACATGCTGGGTACAGAAATGTTGTAAGGATGGCTCCCCTACCAATGTCGCCATGCCTCTTATTGGAAGGGTTGTACTGTGATATGCGATAGTCCTTAGGACCCAACCATAGTTTCCACGAACGCCGTAAAGGTGTTCCAGTCTTTCGGTATTTTTTTTTTTTTTTCGAATACCTTAGTGTCGGTTATTTTTCTTGTCGGTTCGGTCGTAGTTATTTTTCCATATTGATGATTTTTTTACTTTTTTGCATACGGCGTATAAGGATAATATATATAAAGATAAGAAAATATTTTAATCGTCAAAAAATCCGAAATTGAGATTTCGGTAAATCTCCATCTTCATGTAAAACATTGAAGTTGAATGGTTCTTCTTTCTTATTCTTATATTTTTCATGAACGTGTTTCGATTCTGAAAGCATGTTACAAATTAGCAGAAGCTTAATTCCTTTTCAATTAAAATTAAACTTCAAATTTGGATGATACATCAGAAAATTAGTAAGCTACATAACACCATGGTACAATACAGTACAGGTTTACAATAATGCTAACAATACAGTGCATGTCTTCTAAAAAAGTACGAATTATATATCAATCAAAAATTTTTTAAAAAAAATGCAAAGTATGCCCTTAGAATTAAATTATGAACAGAAGATATTTAGAAAATCATTATTGCCAAAATAAACAGCCGATAGCCAAAAGCTGCAGCTTAAATAATGGAACAAAAATAAAAGGGTTAATGCACTTTTCATAAAACAATGTTAAACATTTTTTTCTGAATATGGCTTGTCTTCGGATTACTAATTTATACTAGAACACAATACATTTAGTGTTTAAACCACTCTGAAATATCACCAAAAAAGATTAAGCAATAGCACAGAATATAAAAAGTAGGGTCTGTAATAAGGTTAGGTAAAGTCTGGCAACAGCCTCATACTCTTATTTCTCACCACTTATTCATAATTGCCGCACGAAAGTGCACTGCCCAGTTAAGCAACAATGTTCTTTATATTCCAAATTTCTTTTGTTTGTAAAAGCAATTAAGTGTTTTAAAGTGAACTGATTTCTTTTCGAGTGCCTGATTATTTTTAAGAACTCTAAAAAAGTCAACAATAACAAAATGAATACTTGTAGCGATAAACTGAGACAATAAAGTTTGTAAAATGAAGACAATCACCGTTCTTTCAACGTTCAACTGGGTCCTCGAGACTACATCTCTAAATTTTGCAAACTACAGAATAACTTGCATTGTCCTGAAAACAAAGAATTCAATTCTATTTAACCTGTGTAAGAAAAAATAATAATAACTGGGATCTCAATTCTTTCTCATCTTCTAATGAAAGAAAAAGTTATTTAAAAATAAATAAATTATGATTATTATTTAAAAAAACATGGGTTGTTTTCATAGATGTTTTCAAATTCGGTTGAAAATATCCATCTCATTTCTGTTCATAGATATTTTCAAGAATACTTTAATTATATCTGAACATGTATTTCTCAAATACAACTTAAATAAGGTGGAAAATGAAAAGAATTCTTTAGGAATTTTTTCTATGTTTGTAGATGAGATAAAAATAATGAAACTAGTTTTTAAAAAAAGAGCAAAAGACCTATATTTTAATATTTTGGGATTAATTTGGGTACAATTTCAAAATGAAATGTATGGATCATTTGAGAGTTATTTAGACCAAGGAAATTATTTCAGACTAGAAAGAACAATAATGTGAAGTAGTATGAAATCAATTCTTCTACGAAGCAGCTAAATAGCTCCAAAACCGAGTTGCAATTAAATATACGGGATGATCCTGGACTGAGAAATTTATAATCTTCTTTCTCTAATTTCTACTTTTAAATTGCTACAAAAGAAATGGACGTGCCAGGCGAGTGATAAACGTAATGAAGTATAATGTGGATATTTAAGCAATTTATAAATGAGTATTACAAAAAAAAGCATGGAAGATATCAAACAGTTTTAATAAATGTTATGGGAAAATTTCAGTAGTTTGGAGGTAATGATTCAAGTGGCTGGTGGATTCTTAAATCCTTTCCTCAATGCTTCAGTGAGGACGAATTATTCATTAAGTTGATTTTTTTTCAATCCCTAGATTAAACAACAATTCTTTAATGTCACAAATACATTTAAAGCTTTATTTAAAATTCTTGCAGAAATTTAAAAACAAACAATTAGTTTTATGTTTCTTTAGATATTAGTTATAAATTTTTCCAAGACTCGAGACTAAGCAAGATTTGAATATTTTCAACTTGTTTAGCTATTGCTTTAATCTTCTTTGTTGAATCTAGAGTTTCAAGGTTTTCTTCTAGAGCTGGCTTATTAAAGCGAGGCATTAGTTTTGACCAGTCTGATTTCATAATTAAGAGTTGGGAATTTTGGTCATTCATAGTACAAGGTGCAAGGAAACTACCATTTAACAAATTTTGGTGCAGCATTTCTTTCAGTTACTTTATGTCAAATCCTCGAGAATATTGAGCTGAAGAGTTCAGAATAAAAATTCATAGATGGTTCATGCAGATTTTAATAGCATGAAAACTTTTTTTTTTCCATTAATGAAGTGTCGAGTTGCACAGATTACGAATCTAAAACGAATCATTATTACACAGTGTTTGCGTACCACTTTGCAATTCTAAAGTAATATACTGTCAGTGATAAGCAATTAGTTGATTTTCGAAATGAAAAAGATTGATTATTTAATGGAGTTACTTTTAAAAGACAAAGAGAGAGAAAGTTAACACAAGAACGAAAATGAGCAATGGCCTATCTACTTTAGAATCTCAACAAAGTAAAAAAGAGAAAAGATTACATCATTTTAAAAGCAATAGAGTGCCCCTACTTACTATCGACAGAATCTTCCCAAACTCAATTATTTATCTTAATTATTCCCACATAATCTTGAAACAATTCATAAGCTACGAGAGTTATTGAACTTATAAAAGGGTGAGGATATGCATAAATATAAATAAACTAATGATATGGCAGATCACTCTGTAGAAGAGATAAGAAAAATCGTCGGTTTTTGGCGGCAATGTTTTAAGATTTCCGAAATTGTTTATCAGATATTGCATTAAAATATATCAAAAAGTTTATACATATTCTCCAAAGAATCAAGTGATGAGTACTCTCTTAAGAAATTTAAAATATTTTCCCTTGGAATTCATGTCTTTAACAAGTGATGGCATATACATTCTATTTTATCAAAAGTTTTGTTAAAATGTTAAAAAGTTCACTATCTACATATTACATCGTTACATAAATATTTGCTTTGAAGGTTCAGATAAGTTTTAAAGTTTTTCATGAATTGAGATTTGGTGATCCACAAAAGTTGAAACGCGAGTGATGATTTTTTTTTTTCTTCTGAGATGTTTCTGCGATGTTTTCTATTTACAACGCTGAACTTACAACAAAAGCTCAAATTAAAAGATTAAGTTAATTCTTGCTGCAAATAAAACCTCATATAAATATAATTTGTAGTACGTATCGGTATGAAATAAAATAAATATGTAACATGATTTTTCCCAGAAAAGTAAAAGCAAAGATATTTCTATGATTTTTAAAATATTTATATTATTGATTCAATAACTTTTGCTTTATTTAAAGCAAACATAGTTTAATATATACAGGATATTTATACTAATGGGGGCCCAATAACTAATTTGTACACCTTTAACTGTTAGTAATAGGCACACATATTTAATAAGAAAAACGGTCTAAATAAAGTAAATATTTATACTGGAAGTAGTTTGAGTCAATAAATGCTCTAATTAATCGCATGTTTAAATTTTTGTACAGATCCTCTGTCTGTGATTTTATTTAATAAAATATTCTTGAGTTGCTAATAAAAAAATCCCACTCTTTTAAGGCAAAAACTGATTTGAATTATGAAAATCTGAATATCACTATTTTGTAAATGCGTACGATTTTATATTGCTCCACTGACCACCTCAATGAAAGTAAACTAACAGCACCCGAGTTTCTCAAAGGCCGATTGTCTTAAAATAGTGAAATTGTGGATTGTCTTAAAAAAAATTATATTCAAAACTTCTTAAACCAGTCACATTTGGTTGCAAAAAATTCAACCTTTTTTTTTACATTTAAAAACCGCGGCTTCAAAAATATTTTATTGAATATGGTTTTTAGAATCGAAGTATAGCATAAAATTTTAACTTCCTACCTTTCTTCAAAGTAAATTTATGGATTACAACAATATAAAATATTATGCACGCCATTTAAACCATTTTGAATGTAAAACTGAAAAGCGAATCAATGAAGTGAGCTGAATAATTTTTTTTTTTTTTAATTAGAGAAAGTTTTATAGAATAATCTTTTGAGAAACTTTAGAAATCATCCAGACAACCAGAATTTTTTTTCAAATACATATAAGTTTTCAATGCTGAAAACATGATTTTTTTGATATTAAAATTATATTTGATATTATGATATGATATTTAAAAGAATCATATTTGGTTTCAGAAAAAAAGTTTGTATTAATGATTTAAATACAAACGTCTGACATAAATTAATCACGTCTCGCAATGTAATATTTCTAAAAAAAATAAAGTAACGTTTTCTTCAAAAATAAGCAAGCTGATAAAAAGAAATGAATGCCATCAGCATTTTAAAATCAGCTTTGAAAGCCTTATCTCAATAGAAAATAATGATTTACCATTAGCAAAGTAAAAAAAAGAAAAATAATTAAAAAATAATTATAAATGGTTTAATATTTTAAATGGAAATCATTTTCTTCCTGATTTAAATTAAATTCCTTAAACATCTTAAGTAATGAATGAAAAGGTCCTTTAAATTGAAAATTGTTGATTAAAGCAAAACAAGAACATAATAGAGAAAAAATTTATAACGGCCCAATTTTTCTGAAGATCCGTTTAGAGCTAGCTACCCGTAGAAACGTGATCGGTATGGATGGAGAATAAAAGTTAAAGTGATTTATAATGGCGAAAAAAATTTCATCCGTATAATAAATCATTACAGGTGCACAAGACAAACTACCAGTTTCAAACTTCATGATTTACGATCCAATAAAGAATTCGTCAAGAAATAATGCTGCTGCGAGTTAGAAACAATTAAGCCAAGAAATTCCGAGAACGTTAACCGTCGCTCACCTTTGTCCAGGCATGCATGCATTAGTGAAAACGAACCGGCAACAAAGGAGGTAAAGAACCATGAAGCGTGGTTTATTGGTTACAAACTGAAAGCCACACGCGACTAAACTGACATCGAGAGCAGGTAGTTAAAAGTAAACAAAGCGTTCAATGAGGGATCGAATCAAAAGTTCGAAATAGAAAATAGTTAACCGAATTCTTTGACTTGGCAGACGAACCGCTCCCATCTGCGTAAATGCCAGAATGAAAACCAATATATAAAGCGGAGCATGATACGCAGTCCTCACAACATCTTCAACAGCTTTCAGTTCCTCTCGAAGGGATTTTCAAAGTGAATTATGAAACCGCTCGTGTACTTCGCATTGATCTTTATTGGATTAGCAGCAAGTGAATCTGTGAATATAACTCAAAAGATTGCAAATAATACAAACGATAGAAGCAGATCTGGCCGATGGCTTGGTGATAATGATCCTCAATATTCTGCACAGTTTGGATATTATGCATCACCCGATGAAGGAGACGACTCTGATGAAAGAATTGATAAAGGCAAATATAGTCTGCCAACTTCATTTGCAGATTTTAAACCAGATACTAGTGAGGATAAGAAATCCAGATTTCAACCACCATTACCACCACCAAGTGCTTGGAAAGGTGAAACTCTACCAGCTCCCTGGATGTTTCCATCAGATGTGTTTACAACGATAGATGACGTTGAAGAAAAACCCATTGGATTACTAGCTAAATTGAAAAAAGAACCTCTTACCATTCTTCTTGCTGCAGCTATACCACTATCTGTACTTTTGGCTGCTGTTCTACCATCCTTGATCAACATGATTATGACCAGCAACATGATCCCACCAGTCACAACAACTGCTTCGGGCAACAGGACAGATACAGGAAGATATCACAAAAGCACTGATCCTTCTTTGGTGGTAAAAGTTTTGGAAGCAGTCGAAGATTTGTCTGCTCTAAGAAAAAGCGAGGAGCTTTGCATCCAGAAAATCATTTGCCATGTGTCTAAAAGAATCAACGATACAAAGTATAGATCCATTCAACAAAATGTACTGGACATAATTCCTTTTGTTCCCGATACCTGGTTGGAAAATTTTGGACTGAAAGAATTGCAGGCCATTTTGAAAAGCGAGAACTGTACAAAAGTAAAGTGTTCCGATAAAACTAAAAGTAAAGCATATACTGAGAAAAAACGGCATAGTAGTAATATAATTCACAGGAACGAAAAAAAATATAATTAATCCAAATATTTCAATTAGAACAGCCGGGTAAGGCTACTGCACGCTTTTGGATTGTGTGCGACTCGGCAATATATTCACGGCAAGTTTCGCTGTATTATTAGGGAAATATTCCATACTTTTAGGATGTTGTTTATTTCTTTATATAAATATTTACAGTTTATGGGTCTATATCTTCATGTGAAATGAATATCTATTGTAAATATCCTGTTATTAATTCATTGATGCCATCACAAAAAAAGCTGCAAATGCAATGTGGTGATTGAAATTATTTATTTTTCATACATGCATTTTTAACTAGAATTAATTTAAACAGAAATTAATCATGAAGGTGATATTTTTGTGTGAAAATAGGCTGTAAATAAATTTTAATTCTCCTGATCTGATTGCAATCAATTAATATGTTACACTGATTTTTAATGTAAATTGAATAGCTAAAGAATTTTTTTTCATAGTTGATTTTTAAATGCTCCGATAATTATCAAATTAAATACAAAAAAAAAAATTTCCCATTTAGTATGTATTTTTAGGATACTGTTTAGTTCTTTACAAAAATATTTAGAGTTTATGGGTCTGTACGTTCAAGTAAAATGAATATCTATTGTAAATATCTTATTATTAATTCATTGTTACCAACACGAAATAACTATCAAATAAGAAACTAACTATCAAATTAAATACTAATACCAATAACTATAAAATTAAATACAAAAAAAAAAAAACATCTTTCCCATTTAGTATGAAAAAAAAAAGAAAAAAAAGAAAGGAAATTTCAAAGGGATTTATACGGATTCTTATATGTTGATTATTAAAGTGCAAAGACTTTTGAGATTTATTTAAGAGCTCAATTTTTAAAAAAAATTTCACTACTTAAAAAGCGGGTATACTACTTCCACTAGAAAAGGTATAAATATTTTATACTTCAGCTAAAACGCAAGTACATAAATAATAATAAATTTTTATATTTTTAATGCATGATAATTGCTTAGGAAAAAACAAGTAATATGCAAGATAATTCGATGTTCACTAATGCTTTTCTTAAGGATTTATACAATCAATAATATACATTTCCATTTTCCAAATATGTTTAGATTAGTTATTTTTAAACTAAATTTTTAGTAGTCGAAAATTATCTACGTTACTAATTAACAAGAAATTAGCCCTAATGCCTGTTTTCAAATATTTTTTATTATGAACAATCAATTCACTGATATATTAAGAATTTCAAATTTTATAAGTGTCAAATTTTATCAGAATTGAAACCACGGAATACAACCTACAGAACACATGTTTATTGCAGTCATAAAATGAGAATATTCAAAAAATTTCTAGCAGAAACAGTATGATATAACTACAGTAGCATTAACAGTTTATTGTCAATCATAGAAATCTTAATCATAATCCTGTGCATTTTTAAAAATAGTTTGCATTAAGTAGGTTTTTTAAATCATTTTGGAAGAAAACAGATTTTGTATTTAGAAATTTTGAAATATTATGAAATATATGTTACTTAAATAATTTTAAACCGTTTCTTAAAATATATTTAAAGTAAATTAAGAATAAATTTTCATTTCCAAAAAACATTGATTTCTCATTGAATTTTAAATTTACAAGTCAATTTCGATTTATCATTGATTAACACTTAAATAACTATTTATGTGATGGGAGAATTTCAGCCTAAATTTGATGAATAGTTCTGGTATGACTCATACATATCATCAGTAGAATGTAATGTTAACGAAAACTAACATTTACGTGAGTTGAGATATTACAATCAAAAATGTTCAAGAGTTATACATCAGGGGGAAAAACAATTATAAATAGAAAATTTCCAAATTCAAATTATTTATAGACCAGAACATATATTTCATTATCATTCGCAATTATTCTCAATTGAAAAAAAATGACACAAGTACACATGGACATTAATTCAGCCGGGGGAGCATGAATAATTGATGAAATAATGAATATTTAATAATAAAAAGTAATAATTAGAGATATAAAAAAAGAAAATTAATTTTTATTTGGAAGTATGAAAAGTATAATGAAATATTTCAACACAAAACCATTTTCTATTAACATTTAAGAATTTAATAAAAAATTAACATTATTCCAGAGATCTCAAAATGAAACATATAATCCCAGTTGTGGGCCAAGAACAATAATATGAGAAACTCTGTTGCAGGTCACCATGTAGGGTAATTTTATTTAAATTTTCCAGCGATCTAAAACCATGAGAGCACAAGAGCTTTTCACACACAAAACATTATCTTTCGTCCTTTTCTTTATTTTTTGTTACAAGATAAAATTCCCCACGCCCGATCGACACACATAAAAAAACGAGATAAGTATATACCGGATGTAAACAAAGACCTTTCTTTTCGACCACAGGAAGGACGATGCTTTTTATTTGGGATTATAAGGCAATAAGGAGCCTAACTGACGCCTACGATATGATAAATCCAGAGGTAAATTTGGGCATGAAAGGACTTCGTTGAGTGCTTCTCTACTGAAAAATTTAATTACCTCGTTAACTCTAGCTCTGCTTGGCGTAAATTAGATGATTTCATTCAGATTATTTTTGTTTTGAGGTTGTCATTTCTTTTTGAAACGAAACGAATATTCGTACTAAGAAGTTTCCGAGTGGGAAATAAACGATTCATGTCTATAATTAATTAATATTTTTTCAGAAACTAAAAAAATTTTGTTTACAATTATATATTTTTTTCCCAATCTTATAAATCCTGAACAATTCACTTGTGTAAGCGCAGACAACGCAAAAACCTAGTGTTCAGTGACATTATATATTGCTAAAGAAAGTTTGAACTATTCAAACGCATATATAAAATAAAACGGAAGAATATACTAATGACTAGCTCCAAATAGGTTCAATAAAAAGACAAAAGAAAGATAGAGATTTTTAGAGATTACTTTTTTTTTTGACAAGACAAAGGTTTTGAATAAAAATATTTAAATATTAGCAGAACTTAATTACCGATTAATCAATTCATTTTATTAAATTTTTAAACGAATTTTGGAAAAATTATTCCCTAATATTTTGAAAATTTGCCATAGAGTTAATAATCACGAATTATAAATTAAATATTAAAAAGCAGAAAATAAAAATTATTTTTTAGCACACTTTAAAACATTGAATTTACTAAATTCGTATTTCGTATTAAAAAAAAGTATCAGTTCTTAAAAATATGGTTAACTTTGAATGTCAGCTATAACGGTTAAAACATATTATTAAAAATCATTTCATAAATATGAAATATTTTTTGACATTAAAAGCTAGGAGTTAAAAGTACAGAAGACGTACAATAGAAAAGATGTTTCAAGTTCTGTTAAAAGTAATGGTAAAAAATGCAACACAAAATTGATCGCAATTAGCATTCCTTTGTTCAATAAATATTGATACCAATAGCATAACAAATGAACAAACTTATGAGATAATTCCTTCAAAAGTTACTTGACTTTAAACATTTATTACCAAATTAAGTGATTAATTTGTTTAAAAAACTACACAAAATGTTTAAAGAGATATATTTAAAAAAAAGGTCAATTAGGTTTCCGGAGATATCAAGCAAAAGCAACTGGAATTTCTCTCCATTACATGACAGCAACAACGATAACCACGAAATACATGAGAGAAATGTGATAACTTAATGTGCAAATGGCACATGCAAAAACCTTTTCATAAAACGACCTTTTGGTTTCTTTTTTTTATTATTATTTTTCTCTATTTGGCAGAGTTTTTATTCCTAAAGTCACGTGAGTGTGTCAAGACGGACTTGCTTTTAAGGCTTCAGGGAATAAAACGCCATTTAAGGTCAACGACATATCCAAATGAAAAGAAATATATTTTTCTCTAAAAAAATCTTTATTGACAAAACGCAACCGATTTGAATAGGCGAGAAATACACTATAGAATATTTTATTTAAAAAAAAAAGATTCTCTGAGGTCGGTGTATTCAATGAAACGAGGGCATGTGAAATTAAAAATATTTTTATATATTGTGGCACAAAAACGTCTATAAGTTTGATAGTTTTTGTTGTTTGCACTGTTGAATTATTATTTCAATATCATTTCATTCAGTAAAACTTTTTTTATTATTTCTGTAACTAAAGATATTGCAAAAACTCGGATCTTGAAAAAATAAAAGTTAATGTTTTACATTTTATATAAGAAATAGAATAAACATTTATCAACTATAAATGTCATGCATAAGAATTCAGTTCGTTAGATCTTGAATTAGGTTATATCTTAAAATAGATTGTATTGAAATAGGCTGTATTTTTGCCTATAGAAACTTGAATTAAACTATAATTCAACCATGTTGATTCATTACTTATAGAATTAAAAGCAGTAATTCTCAGCATGGTTGTGCTGATCATATATTGCGTAAAAAATTATATTGAGGGGCCCCAAATTAAATATTCAAGTAAAAAATGCACATATAATATATATTACAAACATGTATTTATCAATAATTAGTAAAGCTTACTATAAAAGATTAAAAAATACATTGTTTGTCAAAAAAAAAAAAAAAAGACATTATTTAACTGTTAAGATGTAAGAAAATAAAAACGCGCGATTAAGATTCGAAATGCAATTTTGGACAGCGTTTGCTCTCCACGTGAGTCAATATCTGGATTAAAATTTGACTTAAATCATTTTGTATATTCAATTTGTTTCTGAGATTATTAAAAAACAACAACTAAAGTTGAGAAAACACATCTGCATACATAAGTGGTCGAGAAGCCCATGAAATGCCTAAGTCTTGGAATTGTTAAATACTGTTGTCGAACATTTATCTAGAAGAGGATCATTGATGTTCTAAAACAATTTTTAGAGTTTCGTCACAAGGTAGTTTGATTAATAATTATACTTCATTTGATTGTTCTTTCATTAGTTATAATTGAAAATGTTTCTGATCATTAGTTTTCGTTTTCAATTTTCGGGAAGAAGCATTTAAAATAAATACGAAAATGCTATTGCTTGACCTATTTGCTGGCCTCAGTCCATTGGATGGGGGCCGCTGGTTACAGGATTTACCAGTCGATTGCGAGGTAAAAAAAAAGTATCAGAATAGCTAAAACCATATAAGATGCATATCATAATTATGCTTTAATAATCACGGATCCATTCCAGTGTCTTTAACTGCATTTTGAATGCTTCGAAAATAATGCAATTATTACAACTTCTTGGACATCTCACTGAGTTTGATTAAATTATATAGGAAGTCCACTTTTATCGTAATTCAATAGCTAATTTCGTAATCTTTAAAATATTATTATATATATAGTTCTAAAAAAAGCTTTAAACGGGGGTAGTAATTATATTTTATGTCGTTTGAGTCAATAAACATGCTTCTTCCAAAATTATGGAGTCTTAACTTTTTATAGTCCCCCAGTTTTATCAGTCTCATTCATAAAGTATTCTAGACACTAATGTTTTATTTTTTAAAAAAATAACGCCTTAGAAATTTGCCATTTTGTACGAAAAGAAAAAAACACCTGAACAATGGGTGTTCAAATGAAAAGATATGAAACGACACTGTGGGTATAAACGAAGACTTTATTTAAAGTATATGCCCTAGGCCTGAGTACAACGATCCCATTGATGAACGAGCCGAAGGATTCCTTGTTCTCAGAATTCCTGTGGCCGTGACGAGACCCAGTCCCTTCGGAGCGTCCTTGAGTTCGCCGTCCGAGTTGAAGCTCTTCCCTTTCAGATGTTTTTTTCAGGGGACCAAACACATGAAAATCGCAGGGCGACATGTCTGGGCTGTAGGGCGAATGAATGGTCGAGCTGCTCTCACTTGAACTTGGCCAGTTCCGCATTGTGACCCTGGAGACGTGTGGGCGCGAGTTATATCATGGAGCAGATCCACACGCTCCGTGAGTAGCCCGGTCTTTTGTTCTTGGTGGACCTATGTAGTCTTCTGAGTGTCTCACAGTACACATCGGAGTTAATAGTTCTTCTGTGCTCGAGGAATTCAAAATTATTAGTCAATTGGACCACGCTCTTTATAAAAGCCTCTGCTCCCTCGTGCGCATGCGGGCGCCCGTGCATGCCCCGATCTACGCCGGAGACACCAATCGCATCCCTAGATGTCTCGCTATGTTCTTCCATAGTGTCATAGGCAAATATTGTAACGGTTATGTTGTTACGACATTTCGTACAACATAACCGTTGTTTATGTTGTACGAAATTATTTGAACACCCTTTGTATATATGCACATTCTTAATTAAAAAGCAACAACTAAAAGGGAGCAATAACGATAATTATTCATACGTTTGATCGGCACTTTATCTACAGAGATTTAACATAAATATGGCGTGAAATTTATTATTACCAAATGTAATAATTTAACATTTGATTCGATTTCCATTGTTCTTAGATCTATAGTTCGAATACTGTATCAAAATATATTTCACTTGATTGATTTTCTCTTAAACAATTATCATGCTTTTGCATTCTGCAAATTTAGTATTTTGTCAGCGCACTGGGATCGTTACCTTTTAACAGTTAGGAAAGATAACTTATTTCATTGCTAAATTCCTTTGACTTAAAATCTTTTTAGCTTTTTAATTTTGTACCTAATGAGAAAAAGCTTCAAATCAAATTATGTAACATTTTGTAAATAATGATAATAAATTTAATTTGTTTATACTTATATTTATATATAGTATTCATTATAATATAATGAATACTTATTGACTATTATATATATATATATATTATATATATATATATATATATATATATTATTATGAATATGGGGAAAAGAACATTCCAAAAACTATTTGATCATAATCAAGAATCGTTTCATTTATTTCTCTGCATTCAATTTATTTTAAAACTAACAATTTTAATTTACAATACAATGCACTTTCTCCAAAATATCATTCATAACAATACATCAAAGAAAAAGTAGCAGTTAATTTATGCAGTGTTAAATACTATCAATGCAAAGTTCATTTCGACACCTACCTATATCAGAAATCAGTTTAAAAAAAGCAACGGATAGCAGTGGCTTCATTATTGTTTGTCTCACACGACGAAAATGGTCAACAAAGTAAGTTTTGGGAAGATTTTGTTAAACAAATAGTTATGGTATTATTTTGGCATAGGCCAGATATCAAATGAGATTACATAGAACCAAAACTTGAAAGTTGAGGAGTGATACGAAACATTTTACAGTGTTTTAAGATTCTTTATCATTTGCTTATAAAAAAAGTTAAGTAAATAATTTTGTTTCCTAACATTAAAAGAAATCTGGATATGTTTTTTCAAATGTATTGTTTTATCTGTCTTCCAAATGTGTATTTTAAAATGGGTTCATTTTTATCAACGCTTCATTTTTTAAATTGATTTCCCAATTTTGAGATTGTACTAATTTTTATGAGAAATTCATTTTTTTTTCTCCGAAAAAATAGTGCGAGATTAGAAAAAAAGATTAATTAGCTAGTTATGGAAAAGATGTTTTTTAAAAAATAAGTACACATTTCTCTAGACCTTATTTATATTTTGCGATTCCATTTGTAGATATTGCAACACATGAAAGCTTTTGATGGTGCTTTTCGATGTCCTGGCCCCAAGTAATTTAAAATTGAAACTATGAAAATTATTTAAAATTATAACTTTTTGCTATTTTTAAACAATTAGAGCAATACGATACAGATTTATATACAACAATATTTGCACGTTATTAATCCATAAATATTTTATACGAGATATATTAATTCCGAAAATTTAAACGTTCAAACATGCCTTCGAATAAGATTTGATAATAAGAGCTTTTCCTGAAATCTCACACAAATACTGCAATTTAGCTTTGCGATTATCATCAAGGAATGTCCATAATTGTTTATCTGCCTTACTCAGTAGTCAATTAAAATGAACGGTAGAGTTAAAAAGTCTACCTTTATCAGTTTTTACTATGACAGGAAAATATAACCAAAAAACTAAACAGCATCTCATCTGAAGCAATTAGACTTATAGTGGGGTGGAATTATAAAAGATAATTACAAAAATTACAAATTAATATAGTTTTATCTGCAATTGCTGAGAAAAATACGAATATTCCACATAACAGAGTTAAGCAAATGGAATCTCGATATAAAACTCATAGAAAGACCGCCATGAAACAATCGCAGCATGAACTGACTTATAATATTGCTATTACAACTTCTAATAAATGGACGAAAATATAAAATGACATCGCGATTGGGCGGATTGCGGCCAACTGGTAATCAAAGACATTGGTAATAAATTGTGAGCTATGACTTTCGTAACATTACAACAGCCACGCGAAACTATATCGTTTCAAATTTTTTTTTAAAAAAATCACTTGAGCCCATCCTAGAGGAAGTTTCCAATCTAGCCCCGAAGGTACTAAATGAACAAGACAGCTGTTACAATCAATAATAATCATTCTCTTCGTACGTCAACCACGCCTTGGGTAACACCTTAAAAAAACGCTATATCAGATTTGACCAGACAAGTTTTTTTTTTGGAACTCTGTCGACATTCTTTTTTATAATGGAATCTCCAATCTGTTACCATCTCCAGATCTTTTTTTAAAATATGGAATCAAAAGTTATAATAGTAATATTTTTTAGGTTGAGTTTAGTTAAAATCCTGTTTCTCTATTCTCTATCACGTTGAATCTTTGAAAAACTGTATGCAGAGAAAAGAATTTGTAATTGGAGTTCATACTTTCGTAGAGTTCCGAAATTCATTATGAAGCCCAATTTCTCAAATTATATAAATAAAGTTATAATCAAAAGTCAGGAGAAAACCATTTTTTTCCCGTGAGAGAATAGAAAATATTCTTGAAAACTAGTTTCCATGAAAAGTAAAATTATTGAATAACTAGGGGCCTTTGTCGACCTGCTGGTACACCGGAAATACTGGTTGTATTTAAATTAAATCTCTTAAGCATGATGTTCATGTTGCCCCACTAAAATAAAATAATTTTCAGCATCAGATTGTGACGGACATTAAAGCCCTGTTATTTTTGTTATTTCCATTATGAATGGATAGAATCTTAATTTATCCTTATAGGGTATGAATGAACTATCCTAATAGGGCCAAGTCGTTAAAAACGTTAACTGTCCGATTAATCTAATTTCTAACTTTCACAATACTTTAATTTCCTTTTCTTATTTGTTAAATAAACTATAAAGATATTAAATAGAATTTTTTAAAGCTTTTAACAATGGAAGAAAATCATGCTAGTTATTTAACGAAATAATGAAAATGATTTGAATTTCAATTCAATACTGTAACTTATTGTTAAATATTATGAAAAAAAAATAATAAGTTGTCAAATTACACATAAAATTTGCCATAATTAAAAAATTTTTTAAAACGTTGTAAAAATCAATTTTATGCAGTAACATTTTCGAGAGTAATTGGAAGAAATTGCCAAAATTTTGAGTAATTATTTATAACTTCAAAAAAAAAAAAAGTGTCGCAGCGAAATACATATTTCCCACACGCCACCCAAACTGCATCTATGCTACACACACACACACACACACACACTATTAGCAGAAATATAAGAAAATATTTAACATAAAATTAACATTTTAAATCAAACCATTTAATACCATGACGAGCGTAAAAAAATTGGACTTTTAGTAAAATAATCAATTATTTTTTTTAATTAAATCATTTTTAGTTTTTATTCTTATGTCTTTGATAATTAATAACATAAAATGCTATTGAACAGACCTAATTTAGTACTAGGACTGCCATATTGCCAAGTTTGATTAACAAGCTATTTTAATGGATTTTTTTTTTTGAAATTTTAGTTACATATTATAGTCCTATTTGGAGGCAATAATGGGGCTATTTTAGGACAAACCTCGAAATTTTGAATCATGGTCAGATGACATGGATGACATCCAAGTCGGTCTTCTCTCAACTTCCACACTACACTAGCATGAGGATGTTTAATAATCGATTGATTTAAGGTTCGTATCCACAGCAGATGTTCTATGCAATTGAATCTATGACCAGTTCAAAATTCCAGGCTCAAATATCAGGTTAAGTTACAGTGTGATACGATACTACTCAATTACACCCAAAGTTCCGATTACTTAGGTAAACCTTGGATAAAAAAATTTTTCTTTCGTAATTCTAAAAATAGCAAAATTTCTGAATAAAACTGCTGTTTAAATTTGCCATGGTTCCTCCATATGAAGTTAAGGAACGCAAACTAAATTTTTACAAAATCTTTTTTAGTACGTAGCATACATTTTATTCATACAAACTTAATACTCAACAAAAAAAATATTAACTATCAAAAAATCACCAGGAAAAAGTTTTAAGGGACACCATATCAAAGATATAAGAGTGTTTTCATTTAGCAAAAATATCCCGATAGAAACAGGGCTTTAAAACCATTGGCGGATTTACATATTTTATGCCAACTGGCAGCTTCACGATACGAATCTATTATTTTATTAATTGAACAATTTTATTTTATATTTTAACAAATTTTTAACTTAACATAAGAGGGCATTTCTCTTTATTTTAATAATTTTGTGAAAGTTTTTTTTAATGTGTGCATCAGGAAAAAACAGAATAAAATTCTTGAAAAACTAATAATAATAATTAACGATTTTCTTGCTTATTAATAAAAGCATTTGAAGATTATGATAGATTAAAATGAAATAATAAACTTCCTAGAAATATAACAAAATCATTTTAGGGATCTGTCAAATGAAATAAAACATAATAAAAAGAATTAATATTTTTATATGTTAGAAATAAGTGGTTTAATAGTTATTATAATAATTATTAAACCACTGAATTAACATCAAATTATTAATTGAATCGAATTACTGAATTATTAATTTTAATAATTCAGTAATTAACATCGTAAGTTACAATGTTAATTACTGGATTACATCGTAAGTAACGATGTAATTTATTATTAACATCGCAGTGTTAATATTTAAATTCCCATAAAATTAAAATTTTTGGTCACTAAACTACAAATTTTTAATCGACTTGCCAGCGGCCTTCTCAGCCCAGCAACTATATGCAACTGCTTAGTCGGAAAGAAGCCTCATACTGATATATTTTAAGATGACAAACTGATACAAATTTTTCTTTGATATTTTAACGTCCTTTACCCTCCGATTGTTCCATAAATATAATTAAATGTTTATGCATTCGTCATACGGGAATACTAAAACCATTTTTATTGGCAGACTTTTTATAATTTGAAGCCTCCGAGTAGCTAAACGACCCGACAGTAACTTATTAATCAAATCCAAAAAGGACTCAGACAGGACTGAAAACAGTAAGTCCATAATTCATCACATTTTCTAAACAAGTAAATTCCAAGAGTATCGTGTTTCATTCACTAATTTTCAGCAGTGAGAAAAGACGTCATCGTACAACTCAAGTTTCAGAAATAATATTTTCTCTCATCAGCATTTTTCATTGATATTAATAGCACCATTTTTTCCTAAATTAAATAAACATGAGTGATATATAGTATTAAATTTATTTCTTTACTTTCGAAAGAACGACAATGATAGAGCCGTAATTTTTTTTCCTTTTTATGCCTACTATTTTTAGATCAGATTTCATCAAAATCAATTAATGCGTTTTTGTATAGCACAGATGGAATTTTATTAAGATCTTTATGGTTATTATCAAACTTCTGCACTATTTTTATAAACTTTCGGCGATCTAAAAACAAGATTTGTTCAGAATAAAGATTAATTTTTTTTTAACTTTCATGGAATAACTATCCATATGATATGCGACCATAAAAGATTTTTGCATATCTCTACGATATCCAAGAAAATATGAAATGGATTTTTCTGCATTTTAACTCCACTTTCCTTTGTCAATGCACAGTACATTCACGAGTTAATAAACATTTTGAGAAATAAAAAAGAAATGCAGTAAACACGGATATAAATATTTTTCCTCGTTGAAGAAAATTGATTAACTTATACTAATCGTATTGCTTATTCTGCTTTATCAAAATTAGATTTACTATTAAAATAAAAGAAAAATAAGAGATGGAGAATTATGAAAATTATTATTGGAATTTGGAGACAAACTGATTACGGGAGTTTAGTTCAGTGCATTTATACATATATATATATACAGTGAGGCAGAAAATTCATTGAACAATTTTTCTCTTGCATCGGAAGAATACACAACACCACAGCTGTCTACTTAAATAGTTCATTCAGAATAGTTGGCAACCGGATTTTGAAATTCATTTTTGTTATACAAGCAATTAATTTAAAAATAAAAATAGTACCATCTCTTTACATAATAAAATAACTTATGTACGATTTGAATACACAATGTTCAGTATTGTATTTAAGAAATATGATTTCTTTTCGAGAATTAAAAATACACAACACAAATGTATTCAATACTTTTGGGCAGGAATTACATGATGTAGATGAATACACGTAATTGTGAAATATATGATCACTCCTTTATAAATGAGCAAAATATTATGCAATTCAACTTTTAGTAAATATGCAAGTCAGCAGTTCTCATTAAACAATAGCATTTAACTTTCTTCTTAGATAAAATATCCAGTTTTTAAATGTTTCTTATTAAATCCATATTCAAGAAAGCAAAGGAAAAAAGGAAAAAGAAAAGAAAGGGGGGGGGGTGTCTTGGTAAAGCACAGAACTAATACACTTAAAAAATAAGGGGAGGGGGAGTACAGTAATTTCACTGAACAAGAGTCTATAGTCTATTTTAACCGAATGATTTTCACATGATACTGCAGCTTCATATTCATCAGTTAAAGTTACAGAAATATTAGACCTCAAACTTTGGAAAGCCAGAATTCGAATAATTCCAAAGTGAAGTTTGAATTCAAATATAAAATTTTTAAAAAGGGGATAAACTGAATTTATTACATTTAAATGTAACTGATCTATACTTATTATTACTACAATATTTAAATATATAATAACACATCTATCCAACATTACCCGCTTTTTACATGTTAAAAAAATTTCAAGATAATGAAGTACAACCTCATTGGGCAGATAATTTATAAAGCTTAGCATTTAACTCTGCACTAGGATGGTGCCTCTTAGTCACCATTCAAGATGGCGTATCATTTTGATATTTTTTATTTATTTATTTACTTATTTATAATTGTTATTGTTAAAAATGCTTACGGAGTCGTAAAAAGATGTAGATTACTTTTTAGGGGAAATTCAACTTACGACAAATATGTATTTTTATTTTCCGGGTGGGTAGGGAGGATAACTATGCATCGAATTACTTTTCCGAGTGCGAAGAGTTAAATTTCATCCATTTTGCTCAATGCATTTCTCACTAATACTGCTCATGTAAAAGCGCATCTAATGACTAAATAAAGTTAGAAATACAGGTATTTATCAAAACACTGAAGTCAAGATTCTTTTTTAATGTTGTTGGTTGAAATATTTTTTACCTTATGAACGTGAAAAAGTAATAATTAAAAAGTTTATGAACAAAAGCAAGAGTCTCAATCATTTACGGCGGTTTTCGTAGTATGCAGAAAAGAGCTTTAATATTCTAGTCTCGTTAAAACAGTCTAGACAAGCTGGCCTACGCATAGGCGTTTAATGAGTAATCTTCAGTAATGAATTCGGCAACAGTTCTTCCTTCCCCTGCACTTAATGAATAAATTTATGGCTTCCACCACTTGCTTCACTCAAATGGAGTGTTGAGATAATGATTATGCGATCATATGGCACTAAGGAAGAGGAAATAATATTTCGCAATCAGCTGCTCCAGTAACCAGAAATGTTCAGTTAATGGATTAGAAATAAGTTATGGTAAAAGATAATACGTTAGAAATAAAAAAAAAATCCTTGGTAATATTGATGAACGGAATATTCAACAGATATGATCAATAGCTCCATAAAATAGCTGGGTTGGTAACTTTGAATTACGGCGCAATGATGGTAAATGGGTACCATTTTGAATTATAGAACTGATGGAACACATATTTAATTATTTATTCAGGCATTAGTAATTAGAGTTCTCCTTTGGCCTTTCTTGCATATTTGCATAATACGCAGTTGTATGTAAGTATTTTCGTTACTATAGCAAAAAGAATTGAGCATGCACGAAGAGTAATTTTTTGACGAATTAGATCCGAAATCTGATGTAAAAAAATCTACCATTTTAGTATTTAAATCATACGCCATGATTCTTTCAACTACCAACCAAAACTTATTCCAGTTATGCACAGGAACTACTGACTACTCGTACACAGATTTCGTCAAAATTTCTGGAGGAATCTTGTGTTCGGAATCGTTAGGTGTTTATTTAAAATATTCGACAGTAACAATCATTTATTGCAAACTACGTTACACAAGGATAAGCATTACATTAATAAAAAAAACTATACCCAAATAACGCATGTAAAACAGTTCAATGGCTGCGCAATCGTCATTCGTTGAATTTGCACTGAATTTTTTTCCATTCAATTTTGTTTTCCTTTTACATACAAAATCCCTTTCATTTCAAAACCAGCAATCACTTTTCAACTAAAATATATGAATTGCATTATATGCTTTTAAAGCTGATTGTATCAACATAATAGTTCAAAAATATATCGAATTACATTTGATTATAAAATAAACAAAAATAAAAATGAATGGAACATTTGTAATCAAGGAATAAACTTTTATTATATCTGAAAGTAAAGGAAAGTGATTAATAGTTGAAGATGATTTAACCCTTAACAAATCTATTTCTTTCTATAGTTTAATTAGATGACATTCTATTTTGACAATGTTTTGTTCTTAAGGTTTAAATAAGAATCCATGTAATGCTTGAGATATTTATGTATTCCACATAATTTTTTGGCAGAATATATTATTTCTGAATGGCTTGATCTTTGGTTCAAGATGCGAAAATTCGGTAAATCGATGCACGCACGTCGTACGGCCAAATCGTATAAGGGATTAAACAATATAGTAGACTGACATGTTAAAATTTTTTCTTTTCCTTTGACCCTATAAACAGTTATAAAATTCGGATATATTGAATTCTACCTATATGTTGACAAAGTTCATAAAATCCATACAGAAACATAACTATCTCGGAAATGTAGTATTATTTACTATAATGTAGACCTCTATGCAATGAGGAAATAAATATTAAATCTTTATTTCCTCATTGCATTAAATATTTGCTCTCGAAGTAATTCGATGCATTATCATTTGCTTTAACAATGCAAACAGCACAAGCCTGGCGCGTTTAAAAAAATATAATGGAGCTTCGATAAATAAAGTTAATCTGCTGAAAAACGAATTATTTTTTCAAAAAAATTTACGATTATATGCAATTTTCAATATATGTTATCAAAATCAAGAAACGTTAAAACATCGACTCACCCATAGTGGCCGCAAAAAAAAAAAAAAAAAAGCCATCTGAGTGCAAAAGGCTGAGTAAAAAAAACTCCAAGACGAGGAACATAAAAAATATTATAGAGGAAGCTGTTTAATTGTAATAGATTTAGAGACGAATTTTTTTATTGCTTACACCATAAGTCAGTTTTCCAATGCAAGCACAAATGTGAAGAGACAGCCCCTAAAGACTACGACATAAAAATAGATTAGCCGACAAACAAGCGGAAAGCTTCAAAGAAATAAATTTAAGATAAACACGCTGGGAAGAGGAAATCCCAGAAAATGCTGCTGTCAAGTTGATGAAAAAAACAAATTTTTTTTCACTGAAAAAATCCACTTTTTTTTTTCTAGTAAATTATATAATATAGCACATAAATGTCAAGAAGACTAAAATTCATAATGCAAAAAGAGGCTTTTAATTTTACTTAACAAATTCAAAGCTTACATTTTCTTACTTTATTTCATTTGTTAAGATAATACTTTGGTGCATATAACATAATATGTATGTAACATAATTATTATATTAATAAATTTAAATTAATTTTTATCATTTTTTTGCAATATTATTGTTTAAAAATTTTTCAAGTGTTTTAATTTAAAATATTTATTATAATTCATATAATTCTTAGCATTTAAAAAATAAACTTGGCTTTTAAACATGCTGTATTTAAAAACATCATTTTAAACGCGGAAATAATTTGCTATTTCTAAAGATTATTCGGAGATTCTTAAAAAATATATACAAGGAAGTTAAATATGCTACAAATTAGAGGATAACCATGAATATACGAAGACATGCACCAAACTATCAAATTTTGAGTTAAAAAAATTTACTGTGAATCTAAGTTAGTAAATATCAAGAGAAATGCAATTACCTTTCTTTTATTAATTGCTAAAATTCTTAAAATATCTCACAGGAGTTTATTAGGGTCAAAGAAAAATGTTTCTAAATGGAAAACTTCATCTAAATGAGATGCAATAAAATTTACTTGCTACGAAATGGCATAACCAATCAAATGATGTCAAGATTTAAGGAAAGTTATGTTTAAAATTCAGATTCTAAAATTTAAGTACTCGAGTCAGATATTTTATCAGTCATAAATTAGGATGACTTTTCCTAATTCACAATTGGAAAATTTGGTTTCTGCTAGTCGCCATTTTTTTAATCGCAATGAATGTTGGAAATTCAATTTACAAACGTTATTTCGAATAATCGGGGTTTTGTCAAGATACCTTTTGGATATTAATCGTTTAGATAAAGATTTCAAATAAAAACAAATAATCGATTTCAATTAGTAGTTCTCTTTCTCACATAGTGAAAAGATTTATTCCAGAATATTCATACTCATCATTTGTCCCCAAACATTGTCACTAGGTGATGTCGTTTTTTTAAAACAGTAATATTTATTTGCATAAATTTTCGTAGTACACAAATAATTTTTGTCCATGGTAAGTTCCATTCAGATGACATGATCTATTCTTGCTCAAAAGACATTCGTCAACAGTTTGAAATGCTTTTGACTTTAAAACTATCATCACATTTGCAATTTACATAGGAGTTATGTTAGTTATGTTCTGTACAGAACGGTTAATTATATTTTCAACACATTTCAGCTGACAGAATATTTATGCATATATTTTCAGAAAGCAAAATGCTTATATTAGAGAGTTATCAAAATATTCATTAATTTATCTACATACTGAATTAAGTAGAATTAAAAGTCTACACTATCTGCTTTAAAAAATTAAAATATCTTCATCAGTGAGATTCAATGACATTGTGAGAATGATTATTTAAGAATTCAGATTTGTTCAAACATTAAAGAAAAGACTTATAAAACATTTCTCTTTATAAGGTCGAAAGTAAAAATAATCCCTAAAATAGCAATAAAGTTTTCTTGAAGAAAGATGTACGATGAAAAAAATACTGCCGAATAAATTTTGTTTAATTATAAATGGTGAAAAATAATAAAAATTCTTATAATTCTCCAAATACACAGAAAAGAAAAATCAATCTCATGATCAGTTAAATAGTTTATTCAATATCATATAATATTTTCATTAAAAATATATATTTACTCTTTACTATTATTCTAATATCTATTTACACGAATTGAAATTATCGATTGGTTATTTGATATGTTTGTTAACAAGATAATTAAAATTCACGTTAAGTTAATACCTAAGAAACTTTTAAAAATCTTTTTTCTAATAGTTATTTGACTAACTTATATTTCCAACGAAATAGAATTCATAAATAAATGAATGAGCTAAGTGATAAAGTGCTTATAAAAATCAGAAACAATGTAACTCAGATATAAAAAATAACTTTTTAATATAAAGGAATAATCTTGAGACAGAGAAATAAATTCTTTTCAATTACACATAAATTGTTCTATATTTTCTCAAAATTATCTTGCATCATTCTGGAATATGTCAATAAATAATTTATATACATAACTAAAAGCATAAAAAGTCGAATTAAGGCTTATCTTAGTTTTCATCTAATTTTCTGGAATACCTGGATTTGACATTATCTGCTTTAGAGTTCGTGCATGGAATATTTTCACACTTGCCACTTCCTAGAGAATCAACGAGTTCTTTGACGCCATAATTTTCCAACCAGCTACCGTCGGATAGAAATCTGGCAATTGTGGCAGCTTTCCTAACGTACTTTGATTCTGGAAACGGAATTTTGTCTTGGGCAACTTCGCAGAAAATTCTTTGCATACAATCTGGATTGGTTATGCTTCTCACACCAAAGGTTCCAACAGCATCTACGAGAGGGGTTAAATAGGGCAAAATGTCCAATTGCTGTTCCCTAGCTTGACCATTTGCACTTCCTGTAGCCGTCGTGCTGATGACAGGCATATTGGATCCATTCATCCACATATTCATGATGGATGGCAATACCGCAGCAAGAAGCAGAGAAATTGGGATAGAAGCAGCAATCAGCAGAAGAGCTGGGTCAGATTTTAATTTAGCAAGAAATCCTTCTGGTTTTTTATCAGCTTTGATATCTGCCATAGCATTCTTTAACATCATCAAGTAAGTAGGATCAACTGCCCATGGATCACTGTTCCATCCACCACTGGGAACTGGCCATTTCGCATCATCAGCTTCTTCACTAGCATCATCACCACCACTGTTATCGTCCCCTTTCCAAACACTCCAATTAACATTAGTGCCACTTTTCTTCATCACGCCACTCGCAGCATGGCGATAAGGTAAATAATTGCCTTTAGGCAAAGCTCTTGGAGATGCCTGAGGTCCATAATTAAATGGTCCTTCTCCCACAGGTCTGTCTGGAGCTTCATAGAGTGGGATATATTTACGACCTGAACGATCAGATCCAGCTGCTGCTGTTGTTGGCGTCTCAGTAGTGGATGTCTCATCATCATCACTAGCTAAACTTAAATCCAAAGTCAAACATACGGCAAAAATGATTAAAAAGCATTTTAAAACATACATGGCTACTGCAGTTGTAATCCAAGCTAAGATGAGAAATTTGTTCTATGAGATGCTGTTGCGAGAATGACTTTGATGTACCAGACATTCTCTTTTATACTTATCACACCTCCGGGTTAAAATCAATCTCGCGCATCGATTTCTTTGAATAAGAAAGGAACGCGACGCCTTTTATGTTGTATCTGTTTAGCATTTTAGTGGTCTTGTTAGTATGCGATCTTAAATGGATGACTGCAGTCAGTTCTGAGGCCAAGTACACACCGCTTGCACAGTTGGATTGTTCCAGAATCAGTTGCAATGTGTTTATGCTGATATGTCCGTTTCTGCTGACACAGTAATGCAAATGATAGGTCGGAGGGCATCAAAAATTTCGAGCGGTCTTTTGTCGTATGTGTCTGGCTTCCGTGATCATCTCCGCACATCCGGGTTCTCGGACAATTTCAAAGAATCTAAGTTTTTTTGTATTTTATGCAGTGCATGAAGTGTAAGATTTCCGAAGTCTATAAAGTTATAAAAAAAAAAAAGAGTTGAGCAGTTGAGCATTTTTAGTTTAATGATTTTTGGCAGTTTTTTCGGAGAATCATTTCTTAACGGTATGAATCATATCGCAGCATTGCAAAATACTAGTTTTCGATATTTTAGGAAAGAAAAATCGTAAACAAAATATATCAAAGAGTTTATTTTATTGTTATTATATCCGGAATAAATTCATATTTTCCCAACAGGTAAAAGGAAAGGTGAGTACTCATACCTCATTGGTGCAATAAAAAAAAAAAAGTTTGCTCTGAATTTGAGAAGAATGGAAAGAAGTAAACTGAACTAGTATGAGATGTTTACCAGTTAAGAGGAAAAATTAATTTCTTTTAAGTAAACTACACCAGCTTTTAATGCATCATTAAAAGCTATTTAATATTTTTTTACTTATTTGATCAATACAAGAAATAAAAACTTCGCTATCAGATAAAAATATTAAAATATAGGAAACAAATATAGAAATCCACTTAACTAATTGATGAAAATTTCAATTTTTATATAACTGAAACAAGTTAAAATGCTCTAAGACTTCGATTTAAACACTAATAATTTGTAAAGGTTCAGTACAAAATAATAAAAGCATGTTTTCTCTATTTTGTTAGAAACATTCAGCTGATATTTTCATAATTAAAAATACTGTAGGAAGATTCAAGAAGGGGAGGGGGTAATTTAAGAACTTGTCAAATAATATTTAAGTTCATATATGTTAATTTGTCAACAAAAACAGTGCTGTCAGTTAAATATCCCAACTGCATGATAGCGAATAGATTTTAAATAAAATATTTCTCTTTATCTTTCACTAAATATTTTTATTACGTCGGTTACAGTTAAAGATAACCTAAGTGAAAAAAAGAAAAAAAAAACCCATGAATTAATACATCCTTATTATTTAAAATGTCATATCCGTAAAAAAAATCACAGATATAAAAATATCGCCAGTACGCATGATAAATTGTACATATATTTTGTGATAAAACGATGTCATCTTAAAACTACAAGAATTCATTCTTTCAGTTTGGTCACTTTTAGCTGTATACCGATCATTTACTTATACTAAGTTTATACATTACTGAATTTGATCAATTTTTATTTAAGGGGTGGAGGGGGGGGGGATTTTTCTTAGGATTTTCATACACATTTTAGCAGTCTTTTTGTTTTCAAAGGAATAATTTTGCCTTCTTAATTTTCCACCTCATTTCATTTACGATATTAACAGATTTGGATTAATTTAGATATTTATCTTTCAATATTGTTATAGCTTAAATCGAAATAATAAAGTTCTTGAAGAATAATGTTTAATGCAATTATTTACTTACAAAGATGCTTCGAGATGCGTTATCTTAGAATAATTTTTTTTTCTATTATGGATAGTATAATTCAGTAGTTTTCCTCTAAAAACATGCTTTCTGAAGTTTTTAATTTCTTCAAACAGGTCTCAATTTTATAAACAAACCGCAAAAGATTATTTTCCAAGGTCATTTGATTCAGAGTTTCTCAGCTAATCAGCAGACTTCCTCAACCCAGTTTATCAAATAAATTATTTTTAATACCGCTGGGTGAATTTTTGAAAAAAATAATGAGCATATGAAATAGATGCGTCCAAGGTAATAATTCTTTGTTGATCCAAGTAGATTTTGCCTAAATATTTAAAAGTACATTCTAAATTTTTCGACTTGCATGCGTCCAAGGTTACGCAGCAAGGTATTTAAGATCTACTTGCCACTTCACATTCGGGTTTTTTTTATTACTTCATTAACTGAATGCATTTAAATAAATATGGCCTTTATAGTTTGGTTTAGCACTAAACACACATGTTCTTATTTTCTTCTTCTCCTCTTTTCTCCCCTTTCTCTTTTTTTTTTTCTCTATTTGAGATACTGTGAAAATTTGTGTAGTTTATTTTTCACACCAAGCTAGATTTATGAATTTAGTTATATCCCTGTCACTCGCTATTTAAGATAATTTTTATATTCCTAATAGAGAAGAATACAAATTTTAAGATTAACTGAAATTTCGCAATTCATTCTTTATGGTTTGACCTAATTTGCCAGTAATTATGATCAACATTGTGATAAGGAATCGTGTTTAATGAAGAGACAAAACATTTTGAATTACATATCACCTTTTGAAAATAAGGTAGACTTAAAACTGAAAGGGTAAGTATTTATTTAAGTAATGCAACAAAGTAAATGACTTCGCTTGATGATTAAAAAAAATTTGAAATAACATTTGTTCAGAATTAATAGCGGTTTCAGTAAAAACAAGGATCTAATAAATTCTTAACTTCAATCCTATTTAATCAGAATTTAAATGATCAATTAAAATATATCTTCAACTCTAACTACTATAATATATATTTACGATCATCAATGAGCAACTAATGTTGGGCCCCTCTTGTCTAGACTTAAAAAAATATATATTAAGCAATATATTTATATATGCCTGATCCTTAAGCTAAGGAATTTTGTCTTATGCTTTTCTGGATGCGCCTAGTACTATTGAAAACAAAATTTTATTATTTTTAATAGCATTTTGATATTCTATTCCGGATTTCTTTACCCTAGTTCCACTGTATTGTCAATCTGATTAGACGCTCGCCATTTTAAACACTAACCAGACATCTTCGGTTACTAACTGTTCGTTCACCATATTAATGTTATTAATTCAGCCATGTCAACCAACTTTGGTGAATTATATCATAATTTTATCAACGAATGAAAGTATTATTTAAATTAGCTATCATAATAAATAAAGAGAACTGACTGGTAAGCTATATATGCAAAATGGTGAAACAAATTGGCAAATAAAACTGAAGAAATCGATTCAATTGTTGAGGTTGGGGGTTCTTTCAAAGCTATAATTTGTAATATTTCACGAAAATGAAAGGCAGTAGAACATAAGACGATTGATAGCAACGATTGATGACTACGTAAACTTTCACCAGAAGTAAAAACTGGAGAAATCGATACAGTGTTTGTAGCTGAAGGACTCTGGTTTTAAAAAAATGTACAATAAAGTATCATATTTGAGATCTTTTTTGAAAATGAAGGATGGAAAGGGATAGACGACCAGTAATGACATACCGGCGAAATCAGATTAGAGGTTGACATTAAGGGATTCATCTTTTGGTTTTACAGATTTTTTTTTTAATATAAAAACAAGAAGAACACTTAATATCGCCAGTGAACAGACTTAATAAGCTGGGAAGTACTGTTGTAAGGGAGGAGTTTTTATGATAATTTACTTCTCTAATCACAGACCAAAATAACAGTAATGAAAAAATGCGCTTGTCAACACAAAGCAAGAGGAGAAGAGAAGTTAAGAAAAAGAAATCCTATTAATGAAGCGTTTCCGTCAATATCGCCTTTTTTACGAGGTCACCTCTGAAACGGAGCTCTTTCAACCCCAGAGAAACTCGATGCATGCTACCCACTCAGTGTTCGACATCAAATAAAAAACTCGCGGGTAAGTGATTGGTGGATGCCGGCTACTATAATTACAAAGGTTGTGCGTGGGACGAGCCTCTAGTTGACGAATCAAGGTCAAGATGTCAACGGAATCCCCGAGAGACGAATTTACTCGAAGATCCAATTGTTTATAAAATGGATGACACACAAGAAGACTGCTTTTACTGATTATTTTCCTGATTAGAAGATAGATAGAACAAAGGAAGTGTGTCTGGTAGCTGATTTGAGAGTGATTATTGAAGACAGGAGTCATCCTAGAGCGGATCTCGCAGAAAATAAAGTCGGATGAAATGATGCAAGATAGCTTAAATATAGTTTACTTTTGTTTTCGGAATTCACGATTCTCAAATTCTGTTGAATTCAGCGAAGAAAAGCTATCGTTTCTTTGTCTTGGTTAAATCGATTTCTAAGCTAATCTTTTTTTTAAGTATGCAAAAAACATATCTGCAAAAATTGTAATTTATGAAAAGGCTAATAAATGAGAGAAGAAAAATATTACAAAATTAGCTTTTGAATATGAATGTTCTCTATTACTTTATAAAAAGACATGTTCTATTAAAAAAAGAATCCAAAAATTGCTTGTAATGCTTAAATATTTCGCATGATTTTGATTTTCAAAGTTGTACTTTGTTTAAAAACAAAGCACAACTTTGTAATTTGTTTAATTTCATAATTTGTAGGATCCCACTTGTCTAAGATGCAAAATACGTAAACGAATTAAATGTTTTTCTAAATGAAATGCCAATCTTCAAATGCCAAAGACTCAATGAGATCTACGTCCCATTGTTATGATACAATATTAAAACAGGTAAGGAAGTCGTCATTCTGAATGCGAAAGTACCACGAGAACAAAGATTTATCCAGCCCACAATTTGTAAAATTTTCATAGTATACCTATGTAAGACCTACATCTGACTCGCGATTATATGTGAGGTGATCTACCATTTGCAAAGATAACACTAAGTAGACTAAATTGAGAACTGAGCCCAATACTATTAATAGTTCAGTAACTAATACTGAAATAACAATGCGTATTACAGTAAATTACGCCACAATTATTCTTTTAAACTTCGAACTGTATCTGGCTATTCTGTGCATCGATTTTATCAATCATTCGTCGTATATGCTGATGTGGACCACGTTAAATAGCAAGTCAAATGTCTTCACGTTGGAATAGCATAGAGTTTTGAGAAAGTAGGAAGCAGATTATCATCATCCGATGTAGTGTTTCAACATTGCAAAGTCTATCGTAGAAATTTTTTTTATATAAATTCGCAATAAAATGTCAATATGACAAGTAAAATCAAGCTGCAAACGAAGAAAAAAAGTTTACTAAATCGTTGGTGTGTACTGGCAACTGGTCGAATGAAAAAGAAAAAGAAATTAGTCTGTTTTAAAATGTCATTTATGTAACAGAAAAAAATTGTGCTGTATATGTTGTATGCGACGAAACATGGATATGCATGATTATTCTTGTTATTGATAAAACATTTTAAAGTTACAAAAACATTAAATCCCTTTATTTCGATTTGGTAACTTTTAACATTATTATATCGACGACATATAAGTAAGATATATATACCAATTAATCGGTTGGCTAGATATGTTCTAAATTTGCTCATGAGACAGTTGGCAACAATCCTAGCAATACCAAGATATTCATTTGATAATGAATATCTACCTAAGCTGAAAACCAATTTTCCGAAGTTAAATCAATTTCATTTCCAATTAAATATTCTTATTTTTAGACAATAAAAATATTTAATTGAACCAGCAGTGATATCTTTCCATTCACTATAATTAGAGTTCTACAAAAATGTAAAAAATATTGATATGTTTCAGAACAAATTTGCTTAATTACAATATTTGTAACGAACATTCTACATTAATGTTTTTCAATGCGTTAAACTATCGGATATGTGAAGTTTTTTAAATCTTGAATGAACTTTAAAATAATATAAATAATTTTATATTTTATTTTGCAAGCCAGAACAATAATAAAAAAGGCTAATAAATCACTTTTTATTAGTATCACATGTAGGAATGAAAGAAAATAAGGGCTGATAAAGTTGCTAAATTAGTGTCTGATTATCGCCGCTCGTCTATTTCTTTATGCTATATAAAAGCATATCAAGGACACTTTTTTACTGAAGCTGGCAAATACAATAGAGTCATGGAACGGCGAATATACCACAATCAATATCCTGTTTTAGAACAGTGGCGTTCGTTAAGAAATCTTAGAAGTTACATTGTCTTAACACGTTAGGATAACGACATTAGATTTGTGCATCGATACTAGATATTAGGAGTATAAATTACCCTTAAGTATCCACATTTTGATTTACGTTATCTTTTTCTTTTTCATGTTCTGGTCTAGTGTCCATTTTTTTAAATCCTCACCACTTACACTGCATTGAAACAATTTCACAGAATTTTTCAGTTAATGACGGGACATGATAAACGTTTTTCCATTTTTAAACCATTAGATTTTACGCTATAATTTAAATTCTATTATGAATTTCTTTTGTTGTTTATTACAATATTGTTTGTAAGTTTAGATTAGATATCATTTGGACAACCATTATGTAGACAATATTAATAAAATTCTTTTGTAAACTTCTAATAAATAAAATTAAATTTTGTTTTATAACAGTGAAATTATTACTACATACAGTGGTGGTCAAAATTGTGGATACTTTTGAAAATCGTTATGTTTTCTGACTTAAAAAATGTAACTTCACACAAAATGCAAACGTTTGCACATCATTTTAAAGAGAATTTATTGCTTATTTCAAACAAAAATACAAAATTCAAATATTTGCAATACAAAAAAGTTGAGTGGCAATAATTATCGAGATACATTAGATGCTGATGACTGCAGTGAGATATCAGTAGTTAGTTGGGTAGCCTTTATTTTTTTATTATAGCTTGACACTGATGTTTCATTGAGCTGATGAGAGTTTTAATCTCTTCTTTCGTTATTGTATGATGCCAGGAAACAATTATAGTCTCAATTAATTCTCTTTTATTTGATGAACTCTTCATATGTATAAGAGTTTTCAAACGGTGCCATAAGTCCCCAATTTTGAGGTCAGGATTGTTTCATGGCCATGATAACAATTCAGTGCTGTTTGTACTAAACCACTCTTTCGCTATTTTTGCTGTGTGGCAAGGAACTGAATCCTGCTGAAAAATAAATGATGCGTTATTGGGAAAGAGATCATTGGTGGAAGGTGTAAGTTTTGGCTCTATAGTAGTGTCAATATATTTTCTTGCATTTAACTTCCTGAAGGAGACCAACACTGTTTGACAACTGACAATGCATGACCAAATCATAACATTAACTGAGCCCTTTATAGTTGCCCGAATGCAGTCAGGATGTAGTTCTTCGCTTATTCTATGTCTTACATATTTTCGCCATCACTGCCGAATAACAATATCTTTGTTTCATCACTCTGTATAACTTGTGACCACTGATCATCTGTTTAGTTAATTCCGTTCCTTTGCCCACAGTAATCTTTTTGTACACTGCTGTAAATCGAGATATGGATTTTATCGTTCAATTCTACCTCTTATTCCAACATCTAATAATCTTTTCCTGATTGTTTTTGAACTGCCATAAATGCCAGCATCATTCAATTGACTTCTGATGGCCGCTGATGACATTCTTCTATCTTGGAGACAGTCTTTTTATTTTTCTATCATCAACAGATGCGGTGCACCTTTTTCAGCCATTTCCTGCTTTGTTTTTTATTGAATTTATCTCCTGATATCGAAAACAAAACTTTCGGACTCCAGATGTAGTCACTGAGCCACCCACCTGTCTTGCAATTTCACATTCTTGCAATTTCATTCCCCACATTCATGTAACACACTAATCTTAGTTCTCTTTCTAGGTGTCCAATCTATTCGTTTATTTGATGCTATTGCTTCTTGGATAAATATTAGAAATATTTGCAAAAGTTCCAACTATATATTAAAAAGTTTAACAAAATTACTATTTGATTACATAAAAAGTCTTCCTTCTATAGAAAAAAACACAATAATGGCTTGTTCCAACTTTAAACATTATGTCAGCTTCTGTTAGCAATTATTAACATATGATTGGTTCCCAGAATAAGAACAGTGATTTGTCAGGAAAGTTAGAAATTACAATCAACTTCATTACTGTGTTTGTTATTCAGATTAAGTAAAAATAGCCTTTTTTTGTATTGAAATCACCATTAAATTCTCTTTAAAATTATTTGTAAGAGTTTACATTTTGTGAAATGTAACATTTTCTATAAGCATACAAAGTTAGAAAACGTAATGATTTTCAAAAGTGTCCCCAGTTTTAGCCCCCATTGTATATGGCGCAGAATTACCAAAGATTGACTACAATACAGTACAAACAAATCAAACTTACAACATACATTAAAAAAATGCAGCAAAAATTAAAAGTACTCATTCAACAATTATTACTTGCCGAATTTCAAAGCCATGAATAAAATTGTCGATCAAAAGTTGGTTCAAACGTTGGTTCTTTTTGAAAATAAATCCAAGGTCGGCTGTCGTCTTTTGTATACAGACAACAATGGCTAAATGTAATTTGTTTTGTTTCATCAACTCCCGCAAAATGATTTTAACCTATTTAGAAGAAGCCAGGGTGTTGGTTTATAATAAGCCCATAAAACAAAGGCAGAAAGAAAAACATTTTTCTCCCCCCCAGAAAAAAAGTCTGGCTCTGTTAAAGTTAATGCATGCAAAATACGAGTCAAAGTTTGATGTCGAAGAAGTCGGTCGCTGTGATTTGTGATTCAGAAATTCATTTTTATTCCAGCAAAAATTACTTGAAACTAAACCAATTCGATACTCGAAGAAAAGCGTGGAATTATTATAGTTAAATATCAATATTTTGCTGCAACCTCTGAGTTTGCGTTTTCTGATTATTAAGTAATAGTAGAAAATTATATCCTTAGTGTACTGAAACCAATACCAGATGCAAGACGAATATTTTTTTTCTATCTAAATACAAAGTAATTATTAAATGTTTCATTTCCATTCAGTTCTATTTTTATCAGCATAATATAAGCTTTATTTAATAATAAAAATTGGAACATAAGTAAAACAACGTTTCATGATAAAACTGAAAACACTGCATTTTCTGAAGAAAGCCTGCCTTTTCTTTAAAATGTGTATTTAGTGCGAAAACAAAACTTTAATTATGTCAGTATTTTACATACTATCCTATTTGAGTCCCAAAAATAGAAATTCTTTCTTCAGGTTCATTTGCTGCAAATAAGCAGACTTGTCTTTAAGAGTGTATTTGTTAGATAATTGAAGAAAGATATTTATATTTAAATCTTAATATGTTTAATTTTTTTATATTAAAGATGAATATAAGAGTTAACAATTTAATTCTTAATAACGTGCGAAAGCTATACATTTTTTAAAAAATAATCATTAAATAAATTTCAGCTGCAAATATAAACTAAATATGCTTTATCTCTATAATCATCTGGATAATAAACATATTCATCTACAGTTGTGATAAGTAATTGAAGATTTTGAACATTTATACACTAACTGCATATTAGTTTTCACACATTAACTATAAAATTATATTTATACTATTCATTATATTTACAATTAAATAATTCTTATTAAATCGTAATATTATTATTAATCAGGTGACTTTTTCGAAGTCTAAATAATAATAATAAAAATTGGGGATGACCTTCAATGTGAAATAACCTTCAACTAGTTTCTTTAAGACACTTGGAAAATCACCAACTTCGAGGCTTAAGAAACGAGAAAATGGCATTTAAAAAAAAAAAGCACTAGGCATATTTATGAATGAAACACATTTAAAAATGAATTTTAAGTATTGTTGTTCCTTTATGAGACAGCCAGACAAGCTATAAAAGATAATTTAACATTATCAAGGTGAAAGGTCAAAACGTGCAGAGAATTTAAGCAAATATAACAGGAAAGTCAAAGCGAGGAAATTTATCCCTAACTAATAGTTACAAAATGTAATTTAGGCTATTGAAGTTATCAGAAAGTATATAGATATGAATTAAACTATTCATTATTGAAAAAAGATGCCCATTATTCTTCAAATCAGAATTTGACAGAAGAGTTGCGAAAAATTGCACTTAAAAATCTTAAGCTGAAATATACTTAATTAAAATGAAATAATAAATGTAAAATAAGATTTTTAATAATTCAATTACGTTAATAGTTGTTCATCTTCTGGTATAAATTCGTTTAAAAAACCGTCAAGTAATTTATGATTTGTTTAGAAAAGGTATTTCCAACGGAAATTTTACCTTATGTAAATACGCATAAATGAGAATTTTGTTGTCAACGTAATGAAAAATAACTATACACAGAAAAATCTAGTTGTTTCTATTCTTTCATAAACATTTTTATTTTGACAAATATTCTTTTATAACCATTATTTTTCTGCGTTTCCAACATTTTTTCAATACATTCTTCTTGCTTAGGCACAATTTTTCCAAATTTATTTGGCACAATTTTTTATTTTTTTAAATATATTTTTATCCAAATCGATCAAAAATTGCAATGTAAACAACTTTTTTTTTGAAAAATGAATTTATTTTCGAGAAATAATTTGGACTACTTTTAGAGTAATATTTATATAATAAATACACTTTGGGGTTTTAATTTTATGTATGGAAACACAAAATTATGAAACAGCTATTTTTCATTGATTCACAAAGCCATAGAAAAGTCTGATATCAAGCTTTGTAAGAAAAAAGAATTACATAAATTATTTTTATTTCAGTAATGGATAAAGGATTATCTTACTCATACTAAAATAATATCCAAAATCAAAATTTTAACACTGAATCAACTTCAAAAAAATAAAATTAAAATAAGCACATTCACATGAAGTTGAATAACTTTCATAAATTAAATTTATTTAACTTTAGATATTTATTTGAAGAGGAGTTAATAATTTTCCGCACATTCCCTGCTGTAGTGGAAAAAAATATGAATACATTTTCGCACTAATACTGTCCGATTATGCTTCCTCAAGAATTGAACTGTTGATAATAGTTTAAATGGGGTCAACTGAATTTATTTCTCTCTTATTATTTGTTTTTAATCAATATATTTGAATTTTAGATTTGAAATATGAGCTGGGATCTATTTCACATGAATATAAAAAAATGACCTTTTGCAACACTTCAGAGAATTTGGGCGTTATCCCAAATCTGTGAATGAACAATTCCTTCAGAATCTTCCTTAAGGTTAAGCTTGTTCGTATTTTCAATCCCTTCTCACGGAAACTTCATGGGTCACAAACAAAGCCAATTCTGTGTCAGGCAACTTGTAACCCAAAATTTTCTATTACATTCTACGATCGTAAAATTTTCTACAAAACTTTACGATCGTAACCGATATGATATTCAGTGCGAGAGTAGGGAAAGATGAAATTAACAGGATTTAGGACGAATAGCCAGAAAAGTATATAATCTCGATGCATAGATTAAAAAAAAGCACAGTCTTCTAAGAAGTAAGCAAGAAATATGTGGCTAGTTCCGATATTGAGCGTTGCTCTACTCTTTCATGCAACTAACTGCGATGCCTCTTCAAATTATGTATCCGGAAGGGCCGGCATACTTTTCGCTGATACACAAGAATCGTTCGTTAACGACATATCGATGCCTAAAATTTCGGGCAGGAAAGATTCATCAAAGGATTCTACTAACATAACTGGAGATGCTACGAAGTCGGAAATGTCGCCAAATTTTATTCAAAGTAACTTTCACGATTTTATATCCTCTGACTCAGGTTTTAATTACGACTACGAGGATTTGCCAAAAGAATCTATCCTATCTCCTAAACAGAATTTTTACACAATTTTCTCACCCAGAAATTACCATGCAACAAAAGATAAGCTGCCGATATTAGGATTAAGTTCTACACCACAGAAACTAGGAGCTCATTTCATGTCAAATCAGTATCCTAAATTGCAAGACAGGCTGCCACCAAAGCAATTATTAGGATTCAAAAATGCCAACGGAAGGACTAAAACCGGACTGGAGGCTGAAAGCAAAACACTGACGAATGCGACTTCAAGATTCGCTCGATATATTAACGTTAATCGACAAGGCGATGAATCCAACTGGAATTGGATACACCAAGAAGACTCTTACAATGACAGGATGACACCCTTCGAAATGATGTCCCTGTTGGTAGACAGAATGGATCCTCCAAGCAAAGAAACAGGGGATATGACAAGTTTGTGGAAGAGTCATTTACCAGTTATGGTAGCCGCTGGAGTCATTCCACTGTCTATGATGCTCTTCGCAGTTCTCCCCATTCTTATCAAAAGTCACCTTCCAATCAAGATAAACAATCCCCAGCCAACAGCAAGTACAACTACGACTGCGACTGGAAGTAGAAAAACCATCAACAATTCCACTCAATTTCTTGCTCCCATACTCGAAGCAATTGGAACTTTTACCCCTCGTAGTGAGGATTCAGATTGTACCATGAAAGTATTCTGTGAAATAGCGAGAAGAGAAAAAGACATATGGTCTGTGAAGGAAACAATTCAGCACATGGCTTCTTTCGTTGATGACTCTCTATTGGACTCTCTAGGTCTAAAATCTCTTATCAAAGCTTTGAGAGATGATGATTGTGAAAAACTAGTGTGTTCTCAAAGCAAAATTCCAACAAATACATACTTATCTTACGATAGGTCATAAAGAGAGTGAACAGCCAAGATACAATAATGTTAACATATGCTAGTTTCTAAATGAAAATTAGAATAGGTATGTGGTTTTTGTTGTTTTTCTGTAAAAGTCATTTCTGTTTCATTTTGGTTTAAAATGTATGTAAATATTTATGTGTTCTCAGTAAAATGTGTTCTTAAAAAATATGATTATGTTGATTTTTACATTTTTAAAGAAAACAAGAAAATTCAGTTTTAATACTTTTTAGTGTAAGATTTCAATGAATCAAACGTGGAATTATTTTTTTAAATATTTATGCTTAAACAGAATTTAAATATTTTTTATTATAAAAGATGTAATAATGGAAATGATTTAAATAATTAGTACTATAATCCAAAAATGCTTAAGCAGCAATTCAGTTTCTAAAATAAATATTGTTTTATAATTACAGATAACACATTAGTTTCTTACAGCGAATACAAGATTAATATAATAAATGATGCAAGGATGAAATTAAAGCATCATAATTTCCAATGTGATTGATTTAGAATTTAATAGATATATTAATATCAAATGTATTAAAAATAATTTTTAAAATTAAGAAATTTGATAAAGAAATGTATAAAACTTTAATTATGTTTTGATTTAAAATGGGTTAGGTATAATATGAACAATGTAAAAAAAATTCCACTGAAAAAATATTCGAAAAACAACCTGATAATGAGACTGAAATGTAAGTTTAAAATTCGTGAAATAAACAGTAGTAAGATAAAGACGAAATGAGATCAAGGACAAGACTTTCCAAGTCTAAGAAGGAACTTTTGACAAACCTTCAGTTAAAATAATATATTTAAGTAAAACAGAGTATTTCAAGTAGATATTTATATATGTCTTCAAACTATTAACTGGATTTATTATTTTATATGAAAGATAAATAAATAGACATAAAAATAAAAGTTTAAAAAAAAAAAACGCTATTTGAAAATAGTTTGAAAACAACAAATGAATGTTTCAAGAAACACGAATCTTTGTTAGTTAATCGCAGTTACGGTTTTCGCAGTAAATACATTCTAAGTAGGGATTGCAATACCGGACCAAAATTTCAATACCGGTATTCGGTATTTTTCAGATCTTAATACCGGTATTAGAAATTTTAGAAAAATAAAGAAAACACAGGTGTTTTTTTGTTTTATTTGCCAGTTTCATTAGAGAGTGTAAATGCTACAAAAAATAATTTGTAACTTACAAAATATAACAGTATATAAAGAGTCGCAAAAAAGTAAAGGAACATCTTATTTATTTAAATCACAAAAAAAGTGTAAATATCACTATTCAGTCTGTGGTACTATTACAAATTTTTGAAATGTGATCTTAAAAAACATAATGCATCAATTGTACTGTTATTAAGCCTGAAAAGTAATTTTGTGTAAAAATGACCAGCTGTCAAAAACGCTCTTTCGGCATCTACGCTAATTGGTGGTACTGTTAGCAATGCGCGATATACCTTTTCTAAGTATTTACCTCTAAATCCTTCATCTTTAAATAAGTCGACTTCCCGTCGGATGATTTTGCATATAGCTAATTTCTGTATTGTATTTTGGTTCGTTGAAATTTTATTTATCGTTAATTATAATTTTTGTTCAAGAGACAATTCCTTTTCACTATCGACAGTAGTGACATCATAATCTTCGATAATTGAACCGAATTCTTCCGAATGTAGATAGGTTTGTGGGTAAAAAAATTTAAGAAAATTTACTCTAAATTTAATCAGATTTGAATTGGTTATTTTCTTTTCTTCTATTTCATTTTCATTTTTAAAATCATTATAATTATGTAAATACCATAAGACATTTTCTATTTCGGTATGCCTTTCTTCTGTGAGATTTTTCAATGTAATATATAATTCTTCAGATAGTGATGTGTGCTGTTCTTTCAGTGACTGCAACATGAAATTTATTGTTGCATTAGCTGTTAATAAATTAGAATCTCTCTGACATAACGCCTCAACAGTCAGTTTTATTGGAATTAGAGCTGATGCAGTTCTGGATATTGAGTCGAATTCACTATCTGAAAAATTAATTTACGAGTTGAAGTCGATTATTGCTTTTTGAATTGGATTTCTCAGTTTCAAAAATCGTTCCATCATTAGGAGTAAACTGTTTCAGCGTGTTTTAGAATCTAATATTAACATATATTCTGTTTTATTTTCAGTTAGTATATATTTTAGTAATATGTCATTTTTTATAGGGGAACGTTTAAATATCTTAACAATTTCTTGAACTTTATAAACTATAGGAAGCAATTCGTGATTGGTTAATATTTCATCCTCATTAGAAATATCTTCTTCAGCAATGAGATTGTCATTATTTTCATTGTCAATATCACTCACTCTCACTCTTACTCTTTTCAAAGTTGGAATCCGAAGTTTCTATATCCACAGTATTTGGATTCTTCTGTTCTTTATTTTTTGATATATATTACTCCTAATTGAATTCCATCAGCATAACACAATTGCTGATTTGCATCAATCAACTTTCTAACTTTGTTCATAACTGTTGCTCCATCAGTCGTTATGGATACAATATTTTCTTTCAGGGATAATCCATGTTTCGCTAATTTAGATTTAAGCAATTAATTAGGCCTTTAATTTCGTCCATTAAGGAGATATTAAAGCAAAAACGTATACTATTTTGCTATGTTGGCGATTCCTGAACATTTAGTGGAGACAATTTTAAAAATTTCTAGTAAATACCGAAAAACCGGTATTTAAACTTGTGAATACCGGTATTACGAAATTGTAAAATGGCTCAAAATACCGGTATTCGGTATCCCGGTATACCGGTATTGCAATCCCTAATTCTAAGCCAGTAAAATGATTCTATACATTCCTTGTCAACTTAACATTTTCTATTATATTTGCTCAGAATGATATGAATGTAACGTAGAAACGGTTCAGGAGCTGAATTTACATTCTGTGCAACTTAGGAAAAATTAAATTTCAGGTTTATCGTCAACGGTAGTGTATCCTATTCTTGATTCTTTGCTAAACCGTAATTTTTATACTCTGCTACTACAGAAATAAAGTCAACTCAAAAAATTACGATGCGCTTCAAGGAACTTCGAAGTTGTCACGCCTAGTCTTTGTTAAAATGGGCAAGTAAAATAAAATTAAATAAACGGCAGATGAAAGAATAAAACCATTGAAAAAATATTTTGCTGGAGTACTTAGATTGCATCAATTTCGAAGGAGCATAAATTACAGCTCTAAATAAAAATCCATGCAAACCAATATTTTTATTCTAATAGCATAATGATACTAATAAGTTTTTTAAAAAGTATACTTTATTAGTATGCTAAAATGAGAAAAATAAATTTTAAAAATCTCAATTTCTTAAAAAAAATCCTAAAAAACTTAAAACTATAATATGTTTTTATATATTCTTTGCGGCTAATTTTCCTTATATTGTTTTTAGTACATCGTACTCTAATGTTTTGGTTAAAAATTGCTTCAGTTCACTAATAAAAAAATGCTTAGTACTTTTTACAAACTTATTACATTTTTTTAATTCATTACCGCAATTAAAAGAGATCTTTTTTTTTAAATCATTTTTTCAAGTTTAATACCAATTGAGACTAATATCGAATTAAAAACTAAAAAAACTAACTAAGCTACTAATATTATATTGTGATTGGAAAATGCACAACTAAACAGAATGTCAGAACTCTGGAACGTCAGGAAGTGACTAAAAAATCATTCCGAAATTTGATATGAAATTTGAAAATAAAAATTGAAGCAAATCAAGTTAAATAACAGAGTGTTAATAAAAAAAAATCGCAATATCTGATTTAAAAAATAAAATATCGGTGAATTTTAGAACCAAAGTGAATATTAATCCAAATAAATGATAATCAAATACACTCATTATTTTAACATAACTAAGTGTGCCTGAAAAAATTTTATCAACTTTTAAAACAAAGATTCATAATTTACAAAAAATAACCCGAACAAAAACATAGCATTAAATGTTTTTCTCCCATTTGAAACAAAACTGATAAAAAATTATAGCAGAATTTGCCTTTCATAGAGAAAAAGCTATTGAAACTATAATTTATAAAATAATCATCGATAGGAAAATTACACTTGTTTCCGAGTATGTATTTTAGAAACGTATTCATCATTCTGATTAGATGAAACCTGTTAGACATGTATAAAGAAATGTCATATCGAAAAAAAAAAATCTTAAAAAAGCACTCTTGCAAAGCTCTATAAAAAACTCACACGAAATAATTCTAGAATGAATAATTCAAAATAAATACTTCTAGCAAACGCATACATTATTAATCACGAGTGAATATTTACATGCAAAGCAATTAAGCTCTTTTTTTGATATTCAATAAAAGGTTATTCTTCAAACACTAGAAAACATTTAACCTAGTTGGCCTGCCCTACTCCGAGAAGACATTTGCCGTTTTCATACAAAGAAACAACTGAATTAAAAATGAAATTCATCACTTTTAAACCACTAGCTGTGGCCAAGAAAAGCAGCCGCAAATACCCCCAAAAAATGGAGCGTACATCTGCATTGCCAACTACCGGTTAGTAACTTTGGGCAGAAACGAATGAAGGGATAGATAATAAAAGAAACTGGATGAGCAAGGACAAAAATTTTTAGTAACTGCCTGGCTGTAGGTCTAGAACAGAAAGGATTTGACAGCATAATTGTTCGTCATCAACAAATGAAAAGATTATTTCTATGTCTGAAGTAGAACAAAAATCCAGCTGTTTGAAGACTTATTTTGTGGCGGCTTCTCTTTATTCATTTCTTAAATATTTTCAAATTAAAATATAATCAAAAGTTCCGAAACGTGTCTTAATTTTAATTAGATGTAAAATTATGTTGCTTTCGAAATATGGCACATCTATCTTTATATAAACCCTTTTTTATTATATGTTTCTACTTTTAGTGCTGACTTTGCTTAAAGTTTTAATTGCAGCAGCTTTATCGTTGGCATTGTCAGGATTGTTCAAACGAATATCGTTAATCATTGAAGATAAAAATTCAGTTCATCAGAATATTCTATTTATTATAACAATTCATAAGAATAAAATTATAAGAAAATTTAACAAGATGCCAAATAGGTTTTGTTCATAAAAAAAAATCAATGCATATAATTTTTATGAATAAAAAAAACTAAATGCTTTTTTTAAGAAGGCCAGGAAAATTAATGACTTATTCGGGCATTTATAGCATTTTCTATTGATCCCTTCTGATTCACTGCATCGAGCATCGAATTATAGAATTTCTTTAATTTATATTTAAGTCAAAACAGAATACAAGAAAAAAAAATCACATGAACCATTTTAAACATCATTAGTGTCTTTCAGTCTTTATATGAATTGAAGTAATAATTGTTCCAAACTGGATGAGTTATCAAATTTTATTAAATAAATTTCAATGAAAGTTTAAATAATATAGTCGGTCAGACCCTCTAGTTCTCATATGCTAGCGAATAATTATACTGATTAATGTCAAATATTTTAGCAATTTTATCGAATCCTTAAAAACAATGGAAACGCCTTAATTATGATGCTGTTCAATTCTTTCGCATAACATTGACTGATTCTCGCTGAGAAGACAGACTGGTACGATTTTTGGCAGACCTACATGTGTTGATCGGCCAGAAAGCATCAATCAATTCTTCTATAAAGATTCTTCTATATTAGATTCTTCTATATAAAAACAAGCCTAGAATTAAGATAATTTTTCAAATTCAAATAAAAGTTCATAAATTTTTTATACCTTTGTTTGTAAGTATATTTCAAATTTTCCCATGATCTCATATTATATATAAATATGAGATCATTCCCATGATCTCACATTTTATATTTAAGGGAAGCATATTTCAGACCAATCTACATCAAAAATAAACATTACATCAAATATAAATTGATAGTTGGTAATTCAAAAAGTTAAAAAATATTGACATTTTTTTCTTCTCGCCTGTATTTTTAAGTTCAGTAGATTTCTATGCTATACAATCAGCAAAAAAGAAGAATATTTTAATAGACTTCACAAGAACGAAAAAGAATATAAATATTTATTTTTATTATTCTTCGCTCAAGACATGATGTCAGACTTAAAAGTGACGCCAAAGGAGAAACCCAAAACCAACTGCATTAAGAGCTCACTCGGGGAAGAAAATTATTGCCGTAAACATTCTAGTTGATAAACGGCTTCTTTCACACAATATGCTGCACTCTCAGAGTTGCCTTTAACTCAGGCTAGAAGAGATAGAAGTTTGCCGCAAATAGCAGAAAAATGAGTTGAAGCGTCTCTTTTTTCCTTCAGCTAGTACTGACACATTATTAGAACTTCCAACAGTAAGGGAAGATGCGAGTGGCACTGTTCCAAACTTCTTTGCATTTCTATTAATGAGTTAAGAGAAATAAAAATAGGGCACTCAGTAATTAGCTTGGATAAAAGTTTAGAGAGAATTCAACATCGTTGACGTTAAGTAACCTTTATTTATTGCTACGTATACACCCAATCAATAAATCTTGTTTTATTGTCCGAGATAGTTTCGAAGTGTTAGAAAAATTATTTGATGACTTATTAAAATGACCAATTTCCTGAAACTTGAGATAAAAGATATTTGAAGAGGTTGGATGGACAGACCAAACTGCAACAAAGTTAAAAATTTGACCTGATATTTCGGGTCATCTTGTCAAATCACTATTTTATTAAATGATAATGAAAACAAGCAATATTTAAAAGAATTGCAACATAAACTAACATTGTGTGCTAAAATAGGATGGATGTATCTATATAAGGTAAAAAAATAAGGTTGGGAATTCTTCAGAAGTAAATAAATAAAATTAATCATATATACGTGAAAAAAAATAGAAGAACTTAAAATTCGGAACTAGGATGCAAGTCTGACCACTTCAATTTCACTCTATGAATCTAATTATTGTCAGAAAAAATCAGAAAATTTTTTTCCCTCTTCGAAATTCAGATTTTGAAATGCTTCCTACATGGTAGATTTTTTAGTACTTCGAAGGTCCTATTATTTCATTTCCATTGAATTTCTTATGCTCATTTTAATATTCATGATTCATTTAATAAAGTATTTTCAAGCATCAAATTTTGGAATAATTAAAACCATGCAATTTTGATAAACATAAACTTGTTCTGTTTATTGTGTACATGCATCTTCGTAATGGAAACAAGTCCCATGACATCATAATGTCATTAAAACATAGCTTCTGAGTAGTCTATTTTGAAATTGCAAATTGTCTTTCGCAGCACTATAACTTGGTTTATTATTCCTCGTGTAAACTACACTCATAACTATGCACAGAATTTTTCTACGAACAATGGAAGAAAATTACAGGATCATTCATTTCATGAAACAATAACGAGGGTTTGAATTTCATCACAACAATACAAAATATCGATGAAAATTATAGAAAGTTTTTTGAAAAAAAAAATATCAGTATTTAAGAAAACCTTGAGTAGCAATTAAATTACTATAATTAAAAAGACAGTTATTTGAAATAAAAAAAAGATGTCAATGTTTTTCTGCAATAATGTTACCGAAATGTATTGCAAAAGTATCTCAAAATCTCGCTTACTTTTTAATTAATCATACACATACACACACAAAATCTACTATTACTCAATCTTCAATCAGTAAAACAACAGTTAGGAATAAATATGAAACCAAGATTAATAAATTTGAAACCTTACAGTGACGGCCTATTTTGTTAATGCAAATCAATTTATTCATGCATTAGTTTTGCTTTCATTTTAAGACTGTTTTTAATTCTTTAAAGATACAAACCAATAAAAGTTCGCCTTAAAATAAAACAATGTATACCTAACTTATTTGAACAAGCTATCTATATTATCGATAAGAAAGAAAAATAAAATAAAAGATTAATCGAAAATCTCATTAACCAATCATTTTAACCAATTTTTTTTTCTTCCGACGAATACAAATGATGATGTAATGAAATAAATTCTTTCAACCAATTAACAGTTCAAATTGGTTGCCCTTTAAATAACGTTTGCACAATCCCACACACGAGACTACAACTTCTTTAAGGGACATGTCATTAACTTTTTCAGTCCCAAAGTGCCTTTTATGCAGCAATAACGTCAATGAATTGGCAGGCCGAAATTCATGGGTGTGCCACAAAACATTATCTCTATATGCCCATTTAAGTAGGTATGGTTGAACTTGATGATACTCTCTTGAAAAGGAAAGAGAAAATCAGACCATTAAACGGAACTGTCGGAAGCCGTGATTATAAACATTTTACTTTTCTGCACTCAGCAAGAGGTCCTTTCATCGAATAAACGGAACTTGTTTTTAATGGACCGCTGCACAGACGGATTTCCACGTAATATAGAACAATGGCTCACAAAGAATATAAAAAATGAACGTGATTCGCGGTCCGTGAGTTTTTTTTTTAAAGTTGTTTTTCAAATTAATGATTACACAGTCAAAAAGATTCATCTAGTATAAGTTAAACATTTCCATTTCAGATAAAGGAAATTCATTAATTATAACACTTTCGTTAAATCCGCTTACCTGCTTCTGTTTTTCTTTCAAATAGATATTAAATAATGAGCCGAGTTAATTACTTTTTCTAGTTTTGATAATTTGGTATAAGATGTGTGGGTTTAAAGATTGCATTAACACTAATGAAATATCTATAAAGCAATAAAAGATTAATTTGCTGACTTTTTAAACAAGAGATTTTTAATGAATTTTATTTCATTTTTTTCTTTCAATATTTTTATATTTAAATATGGATATGGAAAATAATCCTGTCGTTAATTTTATTTATAAAAAAATATCATTGCTGAATTTTCTTCGTGCCTAGTGTGAAGTGCAACCTTTGATATCAATATTTTTCTTTTAGTTAAGGAATTCTATTCATTATTTATTTGAATGGAAATAGTGTTTCTAAACATTTTATCAACTAGTAATAAATATCCAAAGCTCTACAATTTTTTTTCACAGAATAAAATTAAAAATATTTGAGACGTTGAGGTTATTATATCAGCGTTTTATTCCCATTAATAAAAGATCATTAAGAAAATCATCTAACAAACAGTGTGTATGAAACAGCTTTTAAACAGTTTTCAACTGATGGAAATCCGTTTTACTTATACTTCGAAAAGAGAAATGAAAATATTGTATCATAATAATGTTCTATAACTTATATGTAAAACTAACAGGAAAAGTTCAACAAAATAAAAATTCTTATTGAATATAATTAGTAAGACTATAAGAAAATTTTATTTACGTTTCAAAAACTTGCTTCTAAATTTTAAATTTCAGAGCTCTTTGACAAATTTAAGCTTGACCTATTCTTTTAAAAAAAGCTAAATAAGTTTTACAAGCATGTCTATCTTGCTAAAATGTGCAAACATTAGATTTATAAATTAATAACAGAAAATTCCATTCCATTCCTTTCTTTCGTTCGAAATGAATTAAAATTAATTTTGACTTTTCTATGAAACCGTATATTTTCAGACCGCAAATTTCTACACTCATTTCAATCTCAAATTAACAGCATCATTGCCAGATTCAATTGCTTGATTCTAAAGGGATTTCAGAAAAATGAAACTTAAAAATGTACTACTCCAATGAAAAAAAAATTATTATGATATTCAGATTCATTATGCTTGAGGAATATTCTGAAAAATACGAAATCGCTAGGAATTTCACTAGTTTTTTCGAAAATGAATGCCACTCGAAAGAACTATATTAAAATTGCATCCTTTTTATATTTTTTTTGTTTTTATAAAATTTAATGCAATCCCCACTTCTAGAATATTTTGTTTAGTTTGAAAATTTTTATATAATTCGTTACTTATGTTTATAGTTAAATTCTGCCACATCAATCTAAGACGATTTTGGTATTGTTGTAACGGTTCTGTATATACATCTTTATTCTTGTCAAATTTAATTCTCCCTGAATGATAATGAAAATTCAGCCATTAAAATATAGATTAGAGAACATAATAAAATAGAATGAAATGAAAAATTTCTACAGGATAAAATTTTGTTAAAACGATTGAAATATAATATTACTTTACACTCCAAAATCCGTATAGGTCTAAAATATAGAGTGGTCATAAAATAAACTTATACTATTCGAATGCATCAACAACTAAATCTAATAATGCACGGAATAAAACCAAATTTCATATACATGCTGTAAGAAATATAGAGACAAATTCAAAAAAAAAAAAAAGTAATAAAAATCAGAACTAGGAAAGATTTTACTGCTGTCAGAACGAAAACACTGAAATTAAGCATTAAAATGAAAGTAAGATAAATGGTTTATGCCAAATTTCATTAATATTTGAATGATAAAAAAAAATGGCATACTAAAATGATGGCATGAAACTCGCAGGAAAAAAAATCAACATTACAATTACTTTGTATGACCTTATCTTTGTTTATAATGTAAACAACATCAACTTTTTTTTTTGCTGAAGTTATTTCCCAATGTATTCCCAATGTATAATAATATTCAGTTATTCATCATTTTCTTTAAAAAATCAAGCACATAGGGCATGAAGGTCAAGGGCCTCCACTCATATACAGTATCCAAACCAAAACCAATAATGATCCTATAATAAATGATTAAATGCATATAAAATATTATAATCACCTCCGCCAGACACCGGGCAGGTGTGAGGAAGTATGGGAAAAAAGCACGTCTTTCACTAGATAAATAAATACCCTTGAAAGAGTATCCTTGAGGAGGAAGGAACAGCTACTAAATAGCCAGGGTGGTTCGAATTTCTCTTTCGTTTGTTCGGGGGAAGGCAAAGGTGTGGGGGTCGTGCGGTAGGGGGTTCTTGAATAAGCAAGTGGGTCAGAGGTGAGGTATGCTATGTGTATAAAAAAAATTAGGTTTGGAGGAACTGTAATTGAAAGCCCGTCTTCACAATAGAAAAATATTTTACCTTTCTTTTCTCCTTATTCGCTATTTGAATGAGATACTTCTGAGAAGACAGGGAATAAAAGATCCAGAAGGTAAATGGTTTCTAACAACCAAATTTAATAGCAGATGCATAACACATATGACTATTTTATTTAATGTTTTGGAGTAGATTTGGCAGGGAAACAGTTATATTGCTTGTTAACGTAATATTTTATTTTTATTTATTATTAAAAATATTAGGGACATAACATTTCTTTTTAAAACCCCGATTAAATCAAAGGCGGCGACAATAGGAGTAAGGGAGGCAACTGCCTGCTTCCCTCTCGAACCCATGATTAAAAATTAAGAGTTTCGTCAACAAAAATTTTCACTGTTTCAGAAGGGAGGTGTTGAAAAATGAATATCACAGATAATTCAATTTCTGTATTAAATTTATTATAAGGTAAGGTGTCAAAATAGACGAATTTTCTGCATTTCACGAACCAGTAAACAACAATTAAGTTTGCAGAATGTCGTATACCCGATTCTTTTGTCACCCATTCAGCCTGTTTGTACCACATTTGGCAAAACAAGTGGTACAGCTACAGAAACAATCAGATGTAACGTTTTACTGATTGTTAATTTTTAGTCAGTCGATTAAAAAATCAAAACGAAGGATGAAAATTTGTGGAGAACTACATTTATTGATTATTTCGATCACTTATTTGTGAGGGAAAATGAGTGTGTCAGCTTTATACCTTGACCAAGGTGGTCCAATAATGCAACAAAGGCATTATCATCTTTCGACTGGTTTTCTTAAATTCAAATTTTACCAAACATTTAAGAAAAATTAAAAAGAAATGATCGGACAAATGAAACAAAGTCATAAATTTTCAAAATTTTATAATTTATGATATTATTTCATGATATTTCCTTGTCTGGCGAACGGTTAAAGCCAATCTAGTGAAAACAAAGGCAGCTATCACTTATCAGTTATTTTATCAAATATCAGCACTCTTGCAATATATCCTTACCAAAAAGAATTGCTTGGTTGTTGGTAAATGATATGAATACAATATAAACCAATGATGCAAGTAAAATGTGCAAATGGAAGTTAGATTTACTTAATTATAAAATAATTGATTTTTGCAATGTAATGTATTATATTATAATTATTTCACTAATCAAGCGTTACCGATTATAATTCGACGGCAAAAAATAAATATATATGACATGGCAGGCAATTATACGCAATTAATATATACAAGAATGCACGAAATTTGTTGGATGAGATCATACTAAAATTATTCAGATATCACATTCATTATTATAAGTAAGAAATCGGAAAGTGAATTTTTTTTCACTTCTGCTAATTATTTCACGTCAAAAACTACATTGTTCCAAATATTTCTTTTAACGACTTATGGAAAACCGTTGTCTTTTTAAAATGATGATTAATAATAATAAAAAATATCGATAGAAAATCCATATCTGCTGTACTGAATTTTTAAACATTTCAGATAAAAGATTTTTTTAGCAAAAACAATTCTTGCTTCTATTCTTTCATACAATGTTTTCATTATAAAATATTTTTTAGAACCTTTAGTTAATTTCTTTTGGAATTACATATTAACATTAATGGTATAAATTACAAAAAACATGTTATGTTAGGATATGTTTGTATTTTGATATTTGTATTTTGATAATATTTACTTTTATTATATTTTGTGTATTGTCTGTGTATTTTGTTATAATTTTATTATACTATTGTTTCTGGCAACCAGTTTTATTTCTGATGCTTTCAAATTTGTCTCTGTGTGTATGATAACATTGTTGTAAATAGAATTCGATATCAATGGTCGCACTGTGACCCGCAAGCATGTTTTTCTGTATTTTTATTTATGCGCCGTCCTCTTTTTGAATGCGCAAATAAACTGTTCTGTGTGCAAGAATTTTCGTCATTTAATTCGATGCGACTATGTTAAACATTTTTAAATATAACTGTCTTAATGTTGAAATTTAACTGTCTTAAATCGAATATTCTAGCATCAGTGGGTTGGGTATAGTTTTAAATAAATTTGTGATTGATGTAATTATCTTCTAACTTCTTTGGTCAGCTATATCATAATACAGATTTTTTGTTTGTTTTTAAATATGAAAAAAAAAATAGTTTATTGTTATATCCAATTTCGAAGATCTCATTGTTCATATGACATGAAATGTTATTTGAATAATAAATGCATTCATTGGAAGAAATATTAACAATAAATTGGAGAGATTATTACAATTAAAAGTAATTTTATAATTTAAAGTAATAATGACAAAAAGCTGAGCAGTTGAAGGAAATTTTTAACTTTTTTGATTTTTTGGTTTTGAAACTTTTTTTGCATTTTATACATAATTTTAACGCTATGTTTTCAAACTAAATCTTTTCTATTAATACCTATTAACGCACATCATAGTTATGTTAGAATTTTATCAGAAAAATATTTTTTTCATTAAAAAATTTGGAATTAATACTTTGATTTTTATTGAAAAGTAATAATTTTATTTTAAATAGGTATTTATTTCACCAAAAATAATAGCAACAGCTGTAATCGATTGTTAATTTTTCAAAATTTGATTTTAAGAAGTTCAGTAACATTTGATTTAATTCATTTCACTTCATACAATGCCCAATAGCATCGATTTCATCAACATAAATTTAATTCTTAGAGTATATCGTAATATATATCTTTCAATAGTCAAATTTAATAACAATAAGTTAATCATTATCATCATTTGTTTCGACTATTTACTTAGAATTTAATTAATGTGAAAATTCGTTTCTCATACCCGTCGGGTTACATTTAATTTGATATTATATCTTGATTCTTCGCTTTCTATTATTCTTCGGCGTTCCGTCCTACAATTCATACTCACATGTAAATAAAAAATTATTGCAAATAAATATTCACTTTAGTTAATTAGATATAAAACACTTAATTACTTAAAATACTGTATGTTATTCTGAATTAAAATGAGAGAAATTTTGGTGTGTTTGCTTGTTGTTGTTTTTATGTCGCTAAAGTTAGATTAGGTCACCAGTTTAATTAAACTTTAAAACGGAATAAATTTGAGAGTAAATTCAATCATACTCTAAATGAAAAATAAAGTTAAATTCCATTTCAGTTCGAAGTCAATCCAAAATAAAAAATAAAGTTTACATCCTTTGGATGAAAATCAAAGGGAAAAGAAAACACTTCAAATTACGTAAAATTCTGATACTCAATCAGAACGAAAATAAATCAGTAAACTAATGAATATGGCATTTCGTAATTCCCTCGAAATTTTAAAGCATTAGAGGAAACGTAATCTAACATTTTTTCGGAAAATGCATATTCAACACACTCTCATATAATATACTGGTTATTGAACAATGCTATTTGATACAGGTAATGAGACAGCAATCATGGACACAATTAATTGTTCTTTGTGAGGTAAAAGCTAATCAGTAGTGGCAAATACAGACAACCGAGTGGACGCCCACTGCCCGTAATTTGGCCTTAATGGGATCAAGCGGGCAAGGTCTACAGAAGCCAATTTGTAACTAAATCTGTGGCCAGCAGCGAATGAAGAAGCTAATGGCGCCCAGATAAGATTAATGATAGATATTTTAAAAAAGATAATTAGCGTTCCTATGAGAAGAATTAAGCGGAAACTCGGAGCAGATAAACATTCTTTACGTACCAAGAGGGTGACAAGATGGAAATTTTCGACTAAGAATGCAGTGAGCAACTGGGTAATTGCTGTTTTATGACAGATCATTTACTCACAGGCAGGGATATTACCACAAGAAAGCGGCTTTGTCTGATTACGTTTCTTTTAAAAGTGAAAAATACCACAATCACAGCAAGACAACGGACTTTCTTTCTGCAAATTAAGTTTCCATTTTATTGAAATACTAAAAGAGATACAAAAAAATTGGGAAATATGGGTGTACCATTGGAAGAAACTAGACTGAGATATTCGAATTTTTTGACCACGCATTCTCTATCTTGAATTAGAATTTTCCCACCTGTAAGCCATAGTGGTTGGTCTATAGCAGGTCTCAGAGACGAGAAAAATTTATCGTGTTTGTGAGCTTGATTAATGGGCGTTAAATCTAAGCTGAATTCCTCGTTAAATTTAGGCGTTAAATCTAAGTTTGTCCAGGATCAAACATCCTGCTTTGGCAAGGCATAGAAAATTGTAGAGGAGTAAGCTGGTTCAGACCGTGTTCCTGTCATCTGATTCAAAATTACGACGTTCGTTTCCAAATAACTACCATATTCTTACAGAATGTGTTATAATGTAATTAAAATGATATTCCCCCCCCAAATAAATATAGTTCTAAACAGAAAAAAAAAAAACACTTTTAGGTTAATTAAAATCTTGCGGACAGATCAATGTCATACGGACGGATTAACAAATAAAACCTTAGTGCGTTTATATAACTTTTCAAAGCAGCTAAAATGGGGAAACGAAAATAATACCATTCTCTAGATAGTCACTGATGATAAATGGGAAATGAAAAGATATTACATCCTATCAATACCTACCATGGCTACACCACCAGTGTAGTGATCAAATCTAACTATGGATTATATAACTTCATTATCTCTCGCATCACTGGGTGGGTACAGGGTTTTAAGGTCCGACAAACTGAACACTTTAGGAATCCAACTAGACTGTAAAATGTATTTTATTTTTCCCTAATGTAGTGTTCTGATCCCTTTTTTCCGCCTTCCAACAGATGGCGCTGCTGTCTATGGTTGGTTGGGGGGAGAGCAGAAAAAAAAAAAAAAAAGATTGAGGGGCTGAGTAGAGCTTCGTTGAAAACGATATGGCTCGTCCACGATTGCGCGGAAGCAATCGGGTGAAATAACCAATATATTTTAAAATTGTGAAATGGAATGCTTCCCTTGCGAAGCCTTCAAAAACATATTACCATAGTTCCGTTTTGTGTGTGTTGCTGTCCCGTCCCATCTGTGTCTTCAATAAGTGTCTATTGTGAAAATCAGAGCATATTCTAGAACGGCATTTTCACAAACACGACGGGCCCGAATGTTATACCTAAAATTGACCAAAATAAGAGAAATATTATTCAAGGCGTGATGGCACAAAGATGAAAAAGAACGCTCATATTTAATAATAGTGTGCTTTACACTTATTGTTGATGATAACTGAGAAATGAAAAGATCATATTACACTCGCCCATTACCTATCACAGCTATACCATAAACCTAGAGGTGAAATTTGACCTTGGGCCATGAAACACTTAATTCATTCGTATGCTCTTTCGCCACTGGGTTGGATGCAGGTTTTAAAAAAAGTCTGACAAATCGAACAGTTTTTAGAGATCCTGCTAGCCTAAAAAAATTATCTGATTTTTCATTAAACATTGATACAAAACAAGCGATACAAATTACATTATTCAAGGCGTGACGGCACAGAGGTGAAGAAGAGCGGCGCTCATATTTAGAATAAACCATCTTCTGGCAGCCTCTATTCCGATCAAGATAAGCAAATTGGAAGCGGTCGGCTGCAGTCAAGAATGGTCATACCGCTGAAAGAGGATTTTATTTAATGACAGAGCGGTGGTGAGAGACTCTTGAAAATCCAATTATGATTCCTTCAAGAGATATGGGAAATCTTTCCACCGAAGGTAATGACAACTGCAGAAACTTAAACTTATTTTAGAAGTGGAAAAAAAGAAAATAATGGGTCCTTTTACTTGGCATGATTCTTCTTTGTGATTCATCAGTGAAAAAGCTTATATAAATTAGGATCAATTTTTCACACTCATTAATCAAATCTTTCAGACTGTGTCTGACGCAAGTACTTTAAATCCATTACCAAGGTCGAGATTTTAGCAGATAGCAGCAAGAACTCGGTTAAATGTTAAAATGAAAAGAACTCCTCATCTAATTACCATTTCTCATAGATGATTTCTCTCCATCTCAATATAATTGAAAAATTTTATACATACATATAATTGAAAAGTTTTATGCATTTAAAAGAACTAATTATTTTTATTAAAGGGATAGTTTCACCAACATGGTGTATTTTGCTAATTACTAATTAAAATACTATTTTACAGTGGTTCATGTTTCAAGGAAAATTTGCTATTATTAAAAAGCTGTTACAAAACTGAATGTCGGAATTTGGAAAAAAATCTGAATATTCTCTAAAAATAAAAAATATGAAAGAATAATTTACAATCTCAATGAAAGAATTATTAGCAATTCGCTTTTCTTTGCCTTTTGTAGCGGGGCCAAAGGCAAAGGAAAATGAAATATTTTATTTAAAATATCTCTGCTTTGATGCTGAATTATTTCTTAGCCGATCGTTTTATAGCACTAAAATTTCATTTTACAATTCCATGCTGTGATACTTTATTATCACACGAACTTCAATCTACGACACATTTGATAAATCAAAGAAATCGGTATTAAGAAAAATTTCACTTTAAAATAATCTCGATAGCCTTTTCTGCATTTATAATACGGAAACTACATTAGACGAAGTTGAATGTTAGATAGAGATCATAACAGCATATCTGTTTATACAATAGTTGCAAAGTCAGTAAAAACAATTTAATTAAAACATATTTGCAATTTCTTTTTTAAAAGATTCTAAGAAAAAACTTTATTTTAAAATTTACATAAGAAAACAGCAAAATATTATACAGCGCATCTGAAGATATATTTCATTTTTAAATCAAGTATCGTCATGATATATGTTAAAGAGGAAATGAACAATGCATGAAAAGGTGCAAAAAAGAATATCTAAAACAATGCAGATTATATGTTTTCAGTCGAAAATCGAAGCTCCAGCATAAGAACCACTAACCCTAATTGTTTCTCAATAACTCCTGAACCCAGAGACGCCAACAACAACAAAATCGAAAGAATATTTAAGAACCTAATGCGATCTTAAATGAATGTCTTATAGAGAGAAGAAGGTCAAGACCTTTTCAAAAATGAAAAAGCCCTCATGCAGTGAAGAGGGCTCAAGTGTGAGACGCTAAGTCTTTTAGGAAAAAAATGCTGTAACGCTTCGACTTTTCTTTCTCTTCTTATTTTAAGTCTGCACTGTTAAGTCAAGGCCAATAAAAGAAAATAACTAAAGGGTTATATCATGCTTAAGTAGAATGAAAACTTTCATCAAAACAAACTCTGATGTATCTCCTTCATGTAAAGCGATTTCAATTAATTAAGTGAGGGAAAGTGTGAGAAAAAGTTAATCACAAGATTTAAATAAATTGCATCGGAGGAAAATTGCAATAATTAATCAAAGCAACAAAAATTATCAAATAGGAAATATGCCAGAAGGGATCTGCATACAGCATACCTATAACGTTTTGTGAACGCTAATTATTCGGGATTACGGTAGCTTCATAATGCAGAATCAACTTAAAATTAATTGTAACTCATTGATTTCCCCTTTCAGATTTACATTAATACTTACAAACGGAATTATGCTCGCAAAAAATTCCATTTTTTTTTTTTTTTTTTAGTTACCAGATTTTAACAATAATTAACAGTAACGTATATATACTTTTAACATGCAACACATAATTAACTTCATCAACACACTTAACTGAGTACTCACTATGAATTCAAGAGCAAATACAACAAAATGAATTAAATGAACTGATTTTTTTTAGAGAAACTCCAGCTCTAAAATTTTTCAAGCCAACAACAATAACACAAAATTTAAAAACACTCAACAATACATTTTAAAGTGCAAACACATTAGAAAACCATTTCAAAGTGCAATAATATAACGTGAACGTACAAATGCATCTATAGAACTAAGGTATGAAAATAGTAATTAAAACATTAGATACAGAAAAATGAAGAAAGTTTCATAAATTTTCAAATCTAAGAAAGCAATCACAGCAGTTGCAATATTAAAGGAAAGGAGGGAAATATGGCGAATTTTCGAATAATTTTTTACGCAATCTTCCTTTTATAGTTTCTATTGCACGATATTAATTTCTTAGATTCCAAAATCTTGCGATACAAATGTAATAATATGGAGAAATCATGATAGATTTTGAATATATATATATATATATATAAAAGAAACAGAAATTACTTCACTCTTAACTTCCCGATCTAATTCTCCAAAAAAAAAAGTAATTTATCGAATTTTATTTTTTAATGGAATTTAAAGACGCATAAAGCAACTGCTAGATTTTACATAGGTGACATTACCCATTCCAGAAAGTTCTATATCCAGTCAAAATTTGATTTTTTTTAGACGCAAGAGCTGCTATGTCGGCAAATGTCAAAGTTGTTTATTTAAGAGAGCCCGACTATTTCTGGGTATATTTTCATTTTCACTTCGAAGCCAAAACATAAGACTTGAAAACACTCTTTGTTTCTCTAGCATCTGGTGAATTAACGTTTGGGGCCAGACGAAACAAAAGACAACCGCAGGATTTCCAATTTTTGCTGCAAAAGACAAAACTTTTTCTTGGAAACTATAAATAGATCAGCAGAAGGGGGATGGATGTCAAAAATGTTTCCTTTTGGGATTTTTCTTTTCATAAGGGTGGGAAAGAGATCGGATTTTTTTTAAAATTTCATTTAACACCACATTCGTCAACTTTTTTTCTTCCAAAATCCACAATGTTTAGTGAAGACCATCCTTGAATTGTTCTAACAAAATTCACATGCATTTAAAGCAAACTACTTTTTTTTTTTTTTGCTTATGATGTTGATTTTTTTAAGGTTATGGGAAAAAGATTTCTTTGAAGCACTCTGAAATACACGATGCGACATGCTATTTTAACATTTCTTATAAACCAAACTTTTTTTTCTTTTTTGCATTCAGCTGATCCCCGATTAGATCTTTTTCAAGAAAGTGAGATTACTTATAAACACTAACATTCCTTTCGGAACTTCCTGAGAGAAACTCAAGTTATGATCCCCAAAAAAGTATTGTCAACAACTTTTTCTCTCGGAAAAGAAAGAATAAACTATAATTTTTTTAACTACATTTATCATCCATATTACTTTAATATTACATCACGTAAAAATATCACAAGAAAAATGCATAGAAGAAATCTGTTCTGAAATTAGTTTCTCAGCAAGAAAATTTACCATTTTTTTCTTGCAACCTTCACTTACAAAAAATAAATTCATAACATAGAATAATTTTCCTTCATATTCTTAGATATTGCAGCACATGTATGTTTTGCTTAGTGTGGTTTCGATAAAGCACAGAAAGTTCTTTAAGATTATTTTTTCAAATTCTTTCATGATTACGGAGAGTTGATTTATTCGTTTGTTTGGGCCACGACCCCAGAAACGCAGTCCAAAAAGAAATGCAGAAAGCAGGAAAAAATGGACCCTCTTAAAACATTCAGAACTTACATAGATTTAAAAAAGAATTTAGCTGAGACAACAGTTTGGTTTTGGTTCATGCAGATTCAGCGTGGTAATATAAGAGCCTGTACGACTCAGAAGTAGGTGAAGCTTGTATTCGAATGATTTGGAAAATAATTATTAGTAGTACGGGAATAAATTGAAATTTTATGTTGTTTAAGTACAATTATATGATTAATGTTCATTTTTATTTTACGAAACAGAGACAAATCAAGATGTTTGGCTTTAGACAAAACGATTTTATAATTGCTCGTTTTATACTGCTTTTATGCCACAAATGTCTTTTTTAAATATTTTTATTATTATTTGAGAGTATTATTTTATAATCTGAATTGGAAATAAAAATCGCAATTTTTCACATCACAGCAAGAATTAAAATAAAAAATTGTTTGAATTCAGGAAAAATTAAACTGTTTGTAAGGGACTCAAACAATGAATAATGCGATATGTAGCTATCTTACATATGACGTAACTCATTGTTAAGAACAGAAAATTTCGAGAATTCACATATACATTTATAGATAAAAGTTATTTACAAAAATGAGTAATGTAAAAAAAAAGACAGAATTCGGGGTGATACATCAGCGGAATCATTGACCTTGGAATGGAAATTTAATGATGCACAAGAACATTTAGCTACACATTAACTAGTGAGGAATAGTACTACAGTTCTTGGAGTATTATACAAGAATAGAGTATCAGATTATATACTTGAGAAAAGGAATATATATCACCAGCTACTCCTTCTGACACTAATTCGTAATACAATTATAAAGATTTGATTTTTGATCATTCGCCTGAATCGATTTCAATGGATAATGCAAATAAGCTGCAATTATTATTAATATATTAAATTGTGAAAGCTTTAGAACGACAGAATTTGAATATCTAATTTATAAAACAGATAAAACACGTCTTACGCAAGGAGATACATATAATTTCGATGGTATAACATGAATGAAATATTTATATATAACATGAATGAATATTCTTTAAAACATGAATGAATACAAGAGATGTTCATTTTTAGTACTAATTCTTTTGCATTTTACTTCATTTGCAAAAAAGAGATTTTATTTACATAACAAAAGGAATCTGTTTTAATCTATCTTTATTTATCCATTAACCATTTAAGGTAAGCCAATAAGTTATGCTTTATTAGAAACGTCCGTAATAATATAATTAGTCAAATTTTTTACTTATCGTGCATTTATTAAAATCTACATTGTAAAACAACAACAAAGCCGTAATAAGATACTTGAAGGCAAATTGTCTATTGCGGTTTTTCATAGCAGACAGCCGGTTAAGTAACTTCACTGCTGACGGAAATGAAGCAAATGGTCTCATTTCTGAGTGAAAAATAATAATAACGGTAAAAAAAAAAGTCTTCCCCGTGAAGCCATAAAAGGCTGAAAAGTTTGTTTAGTCTACGGGTGGTTTTTGTGGTTAACTTTCCTACATCTGACGAGTGGGCGTATGGCAAAACAGATGCAACATCCGTTTTAAAGTTTGAAAAAAATGCAAATTAGTGTATACAATGTTGGAAAAGAATTATACAAAATTATCCTTTCACATGCGATAGAAGAATATATCTGTTATTTTTAATTAATTAGCGTATAAAAAGATTGAATAATATGATGCAATTATGGTAAAAGTTATAAACTTTTACCTCAGACTTAAATTTAATACTCAACCATATAAAATATTTCTAGTAACTCTCTATTTGTAAATAAGATACCGGAAAAAGGGCGAATAATAAAAAAAGGGAAATATTTAATACACGAATTTTATTATTATATGTTTAATAAAAGTGATATCGATATTAAAAACAATTAGGCATGTGGAAACGCAGTCTGACATGAATTTTGAAAACCTTATTTAAAATTATTTCTGTGTAACGAATATTATGTTGTTAAACCTATAGATTTGAAATGTTATACTATGCTCTATTAGGCACTTTATTTTTGAAAATTCTTTTATTTATGCATTTTTCTTTTATATATATATATATATTTCTTATTTTCTGTTTTATTCAGGACAAGCGTCGAATAAAAGAAATTCGAGTTCTGTTTTAAAAACGAGTGACGCAATTTATATTAATGTGTTTAAAAGCGGTGCACAAATGTTAAAGCTAGAACTCATTGTCCAAAATCCAACTCGAAGAAAAGCGTTTCACGTATTTATTACTGACTTTAACTGGTTTGTCATTTTCTTTCGCAGTAGTATTTATGAGGACGAGAAAGAAAGATAAAAAGCGTAAAATTAACACCACACATGACTTTTTCCTGGTACTGCGTGTATAGTAGTCTTGATAAGAGAATTAAAAGCTATCCCCTTTTGCAGAAAGCGTCTTGACTCCCAATTAGGATACTGGCTCTGTAGGCGATTCGAAGGCGTGAAAAAAAAAAGTCATCTTATCTTAAAAAGTTGTCCTAGAAAGGTTTGCATTTGTGTCCATCAAACTATCATCCCAATGTTTACAGAATAAGTTTCAAAACATTAACATTAAAAAAAAATCAGTCTCTTTTTGATTTATGGCAGAGGTTCAATAGTTTCATTGCATTGATGAAATTCCAATTTTTTTTTTCTCTTCAAACGCATGTATTTTTATGAAATAATTTCCAGCTCAGAAACGAATACAACACAATTGAAGTTCATTTTCGTTCCCTTTTATTTAAAAATACATTTTCACTCTGTATAAGAACATATCTGCAATCTTCCATTGAATTCAACTCGACAATTCAACTAAGTGATTATGTTAAACAAAAAAAAGGAAAGATTATATAAATATGATTGCTGTTTACATACAGTTAGTGACTATATAGATCCTGTACTTCATAATCGTTGCTATCAGTAATAAACAATATGAAAACATTCTGCTATTTTAAAGTTAGTGAGGGGAAGAGTTCGTATTTAATTATGTTAAACATAAGCTATAAAAATGACTTCACAATTTAATAAGAAATCTTCATCTGCGTTTTCACAAAATTATTTAAAAAGTTTTCAGTTTTAACTATTATTTCAGTAGTGATAATTTAAATTTCCCAGCAAATACTAATTCATATTAAACGATTCATATCTTTAAATGGGTCCACATTTCATCTTCTGCGACTTTACTTTACTAAAATGAAATATGAAATGGTTGTTCTTCCAAATTCTGCTCCGCCTTCGTAAATAGAAGAAACTGGTCTATCCCTAACATTTTCGGATTAGAGCAGGATCGCTTCTCAAAATCTTATAAAACCCACGAATCTAGATAAATCAAATAATTTGGAAGCCATAACCCCCCCCAAATTCCACATTGTTGATGCTATATTTTATATCTTTTAAGACATAAAAGGATTTATATATAAATAAGGGAGGGAAAAAAATACGGAGAAGCGTAAAGTGATGAGAGGAAGTTGGCATGGAGGAAATGTACTTCAGTGGGTCATCTATCTTTCTAAATATTCCCCTCCTCCCCTTCTCTCGTTGGTGATTCACTCGTGGCTTTTACACGACGAGTGACAATTTCAACAAATGATTTCAGAATACCCGGTCAAAATTAGTCTACAGGACGAGGAAAAGAACAGGAAAGGAAAGATGAAAATTTATTGCTATTTACTACTTAATTTATGGTTCTATACATGAAAGAAAGGAGCAAGTAATACTAATAGTGGGATTCTTTAATAAAACTAACTCACTTTTTTCATTACACCATGCAGTTATTTTAAAAGGAAAGTCAACTTGTTTGACCTTAAAAAAAGCTAACGATATATCTGATCTTTCATAATAATGGCAAGACATTTTTTCCCCATTACATTAGAGGTTCTTTTGAGAGCGAAAAAAATTATCCCCTCTTTCAAAAGAAAGCCAATTAAATGAATGCTACAAGTTTTCTTGCACAGTGAAGCTGTACATAAAATTGTTTGATATAGCACCATATCTGATCATTGTACGCCATATTTTAAAATTAAGTAAAAGAATATAGAAAGATGGAAATACAATGAAAATACTAGCTTATGATTTACCAACAATTAATAATAAATTTCTTTGGGAGATCCTTTGCTTATTCATAAAATACTCAAGTGATTTTCGTGTTAGTAATTGATGGTTAGACATTGTGAAAGAACTCAGAGTTCCAAAAGTTTCGGCATGTGGCAATATGTTCAAATTGATCCAAACTATGAAGAAATAATTTGAAACTTTTTTTTATATCTAAGAGAAAATGTCATTAACATTATATCATTAACATCAAACTATCGTTAATGTGTTACTCTTTCATTATTCCATTAATACATATCTTCAGAGCACAAAATGATATTCGATCTCATACCATGTATTCTTAAGCATAAGTTAAGCTCAAACAAGCACAATTAATAAAATAAACGGTCCAATTATATGATGCTACTGTGTTATCTTCGTTTTTACATAATTTTGTATTGTTTCCAGTAATTCATGGACTCCTTGCAAATATCATCTGCTATGTATCGTGCAGCAAATAAATAATAACTTGAATTTTTCTAAATAATGCTTTTATATGATAAAATGTGTATATATTGCAGAAAACAGTTAATATTAACATTTTTTATAATTATCAAAATATTCTTAAAAACTCGCATTTCCTTTTAAAAAACTTTTAACTTTTTAAATATTTTTTTCTTATCTGAAAAAGGTAAAAATAAAACCTATATAAGATTTCTATAAAAACTTTTGGTCTAAAATAGCATTCTTTGAGGTGTATTTCTTATCTATAAAATGCAAGAGATTCATTTCATCTCTCAAGATTTCCAGATAAGAATATTATTTATTTTTTCGCCTTCCCCTCACGATAAATGCAAGTTGCCGCCAACCATCTTGGCGAAATATGGCATCTTAAAATAAAGTTTAGTGATCTTGGCGGCGTAGTGTGAAATTATTCAGAAATGCAACAATCTTGACATTTTACATATAATGGAGTATGGCGATTTTGGCATATCCCGGAGGCAGTAAAAATAAACAAGTAGTAAAAAATACTTTTACAAAGTAAAGATTTTTCCGACAAATTAAGGAACGTTAAAATTATTGAAACAAAACAAAAAGCATATTTAAGAATTTTTGTTCATTTCATTCCTTTTTTTTAAGGCATGAACAATGAACAGAAAGAAAAACAAACAAATGTCAAATTTCACAAACAAAATTCAATATTTAGGAGGCCTTTTAAAATGTTTTAACAAATTTCGTTGTCGAAAATTTCAATCTTTGCCTTGAGGTTTTCATTCTATAAAAATAACTCTTCATCGTAAATTCTGTAATGGCAGTTACTACGGATTTGTGCAATTGCGGGTTGGAGAAGGCGGTACACAGCTGAAGTCATTTCTTTCATCAGCTCTTAATTACGACTTTGTACCATTTCCTTCCAAGTAAGTTAAGGCCGATTTCCGTTGTAACAGATAGATGCAGACTTCATGTCTGGGCTTTTCTTCCTCGATGTCCAACAGTTTAAAAAAATTGTTCAATTTGGTCGAATCGTAACTGAATTGTAATTTAAAGTAACCTCGATGAGACGTGATCTGTCAAATTTTCTTGGATAACTACAGTACTTGAAAAGAAATTACAAAAAATGCAATTAGCCGTCCAAGTTTCAATTTCCTAATCAAGAATATAGTCTTGGATATGGGAAGTTTCTGAAGGAATTGGGACTCGAATATGGAACTAAATTATGTTCTTATATTATTATACGCCAATTAATTTTATTTTAAATGTTAAACCAGAGATGATATTTTCATATTAATTAATTTAGAAAGAAACAAAAGGAAGTATTAGTGCAAAACAAAACTTTCATGGTTGTCAACTGCCAACATTAAATTTATGTCAAACTTCGATCTATAATACTTTAGAATCTATAAATAATATATAAAGTGTATTACAACTTTTTTAACAATATATAACATATAGAACTGTTTCATGGACATGTCCTTTTGACTCGATACAATGGAATGCATTATGCCCAGTGTTCATAGAAGTGAATTTTCACGCAAATCCTAGAAGACAAATAGAGTGTTCTCTTAAACTCTTTAAAAAAAACGATTGGATACATAAGGCCACAAAAAGATGGTTTATTAAAACAAACCTATTTTTTAAATTCTTTTACCTAATCGTTTCAGTCAAAACTTTTTTGTAACAATCATATTCGTTAGTCTGATTATTGCGATCAACCTTATAGCAGCATTCCTTTTAAATTATAAAATATTGTTCTAATGTTCGGAGAGTAGAGCATAGCTCCCATAACTTTTCCCTTGTAACCCCCTCCCCCCCGGCTTCATTATGACTCATATCTATCTATATTATATGCAGTATAATTTCGGCTTTAAGTCTCTCCCTTACGTGATCAAAAAGTTTTTTTTTTTTTAAACACCACAGTAGGTATAATTTTTACACAGGTTTTCGATTCGTTCGTTCACACAAGAAGACGAGAGAAAGTGATTGAATTTTTCCCTTTAGTGGTTTCATTACGAGATTCCAAAAGGGATTTCTTTGACAACTGTCGACTTAGGAAAGGAAATCTTGCTTGGACATCTATGAAAGTGATATAAAGATGTTAAGAATTTAATCTCTTCGCTCATGACGTGGGAACCGTTGTAATCAGCAATTTTTTAGAGCGCGTGTTAGAATTAATTAAATAAATAAAGTGGAATTTAGATCAGGATATAAGAGAACAATTCATAATAAAGTTAATTATAGATAAAAATAGGAAATTAAATTCGAATTTAAATTACGAGATATCACAACATATGATTATTTTAAGGAAGCTAAATTTTTGAACACAAATTTTACAAAACGAAAATACACCTTAGATAGAATAATTGAAATTTAACAGAATGAAAATAAGCTTTAAATAGAATACAGAAAAATAAAAAAAATAAAAAGAATGAAGAAAATCTTGCGATTTCTACCATTACGAGATTACGCATCCTGTAATTATATCTCTGATTATTTGAAATACTTTACATGAAAATCATGTACTTTGAAGACTTTTTGTTTCTCTAAAATTATTATTCTGCTAAACATTAAGCTGGTGAATTATTTTGTGGATTTTAAAATGTAATCCACGAAAATGTGTTTCTCAGTAATAGTATCAATGATAATTCATTAACAGGCAATATTTATGGCAGTTCATCAAATAATCCATTATTACATTTACTAGTTTTCTTTATACAAAAAAGAAACAGAGGTGTTTTCCAAGACACATTACGAATTATCATTGTATAATTAAATCTTGCTTCTTTTTCGAAACATTTCATTTTTAATTATTTGTAATTTTAAAAAAATCTCTCATCTTGTTGGACTTTGTCAGTCCGAACCATAGAACCTATTTCAAATAATCTAACACAGCCCTGAGCCTTAACAATTGGAGCAATTTCGTCAATATTTGTCGCTAACTTGGTTATTTCGCCATTTTGAAGTGTAGTTAATCAATTCGAATTTTCTATCAATATTGTACAATTCTTTTGCTTATATATGTAATTATATGTTTACTATTTTATATATTATAACTATATTTTTATTATAATTTTATTGTGATAAGATCTTATTTATAAAACCTGGCTAATTAAGACTAATATTAATCTTATTAATATTAACCGTCCACGGCAACCATATAATGACATTAATATATTCATGCCGATGAATTTTGAAGAAATACCTCTTATCGAAATAATAGAAAATGCTATTTTAAATCAAAACAGTAAAATAATGACAGAGCATTCTGATTAGTTAGCTAAGCATATAAGAATAGTGAAATTAATTGGAGCGACCAACAGGCGAAATCGATCTAGTTATTGAAGTTGGTGGCACTGCCTAAGTTTTATTTTGCAATATTTTTTTAAAAATAGAGTTAGGATAGGCAAAAGATCCTTGATAATGTATCTACGAGTCATGAGCTTTCATATGAAATAAAAATTTGTAAAATTGCCGTATTATCTATTCTATACGGCACATTAAGCTTGTGTCTGGCCAAGTCTGCCAAGGTCTTTCGTAACAGAGAATTTAAAGCGAAATAATACGTTTGAAATTTTTATCAGAAATGAACGGTGGTTGAGTGAAAGGAACCATTCATTTGATATAAAATTCATAAGACAAACAGGTATTAATTCTTTGGTGGTTCTTTAGTTCTGCCACTTAAATTGAATATATAAATGGTGGATAGACAAATAGTTTCCAAAGGCGGCTACTATAGTACATATAAAAATTATAATTAATATGTTTATATTTTCCAGCAGCAACGATTCCATATTTTGTTAATATATAAAAAACGTAAAAAGATCGTCGACAACAGCAAGAAAAACCCAAATAAGTAAAGATGACGAATCAAGAGACGGCACGCTGGCTGGTAAAAACACCTTTTAAGTGCCAGTGATAAAAACCTTCCTTCAGGTGCTTCAAATCTTATTTATGATGGCAATAAAGTAAATTTGGCTCTTAACATTCGATCCCTAGTCGTTGAAAACGCTCGTAAAAATTCCAAGAAATCTTAGACGTCTTCAGAAAAGTTCCTTCCTATGGTATGATTTAGCATTGTTGAACACATTTGTTTTTTTTCTTTCAATATCAACATTTTTTTACACGTTATTATTTTAATGCCTCTCTATCTTTCCAAAGAGCCCACGCATACAATTTTACATTTCTTTTTATTTGACTTTTGTATGCTAACAAGAAAATCACTCCCTTTCTCTCATGCAGTAAGTGGAAGTGGATAAACAAGTTTCATTTTAATATATGTTATGGTATATTGTAGAAAATAAATATTTGTGGTGTAAATTTTTTAATGTGTTGTTCGTATCACGAAACCAAGCTAATTGTCATAAACAAAGATATCTTTTAAATTTGAAGCGAGATAGAAAGTTGAAGATGTTTTCTATGATAGTAAAGAAAAGCAACATTTAGTTTTTGCTTTCGAATCTAGAAAACTCATTTTTTTCGAGTATATATGAATTGCTAAGTGTATACTAGATTATATACATAATCTTCCAAAACTTATGACTCATTAGAGGATAATGAAGCTGACGAGTATTTACAAAACATCTACGTATTATTCCTTCTGACAGTTATAGGACAGTAAAATGCCTTGCAAAACTATTCAAAGCAAGATCAAAATGATAGTTATTTATGAAAATAACTCTCCACTGTCATCAGGGTCAGTTTATTAAATACGTAAACAATTGCCTAGGGGATCCATATTTTTAGCTATTGACTCTGAGATCTCGAGAATTCTTTTTTCTTTCTTTCTTTCTTTTTTTTTTTTTTTTTTTTTTTTGGAATTTCGAAAGTTACTTAATTTTGTGCTTTCCTTTATGTAATTATGATGGCCATGCAATAGACATTATTAAAATTATTTTTTGTATTTTTAAATTAAGGTTGGAACAATATTTTGATAGCATTTCTTTAAATGCTATCAAAATATTAAATAAAAATTAATTACCATATATACAATGCTAATTTTATGCTACTTCTAATTAATTATTAGTTTTATATTATGCTATTTTATAATTTTAAAATGATTACGATTCAAAAAATGTACGTCCCTATAATTAAATATTTAGATCGTGATAAGAAAGGTTTTGTTTTTTTACTATTTTTGCTTAAAACTACTTTTAAGTTACAGTTGTGCATCTCTTTGATATGTGATATATTAAAACCAACTTTTTAGAAAATAACACGCAATTAAACGTTTTATTTCAGTTTGTTAAAATTTGCTACTTAAAAAAAAAGTTACATAAAGATCGTTTAAAAGTTTAAGATAAAGAAGTTTAAAGATAAAGTTTTACAATCAATAAAAACAATATATAGTTTTGAAAGTTTGAGGTAAAGAATGGGTCTCGAGATCTACATTGCCTAAGGGTTTAAGCTGGCTCTAGTAGTCAGCCCAACAGGAATATAGCAACTATTAATCAGAATATATTCGATTATAAAGATAATATTGTTGTTTAGCTAATTTCTATACTGAAACTGAAAATAAACTTCTTCATTTCTTTTGAATATATCATTAATATTTATTCAAATACTAGCCGCCTTTGGCGACCAGCCGGTTCGCCAATCTTAATGTTCGTTAAAATTTTAATAATTAAATATTTTATGCAATTTCTACTTTAATAGCTTCTTCATCAAAATATTTTAAAACTTCAAATTTTGATTATCATATAATTCATTCATAATATTATAAAGGCCTTCAGTCATAACGTAATATGTATCTCTCTCATTTTCTGTTAGCACCCGTAGAATTTATGCTTTAAATTAAAGTGGAAAGAATTTATCTTCAATTAATATAATAATATTTTTTACTGAAACAAAGCATTTTTTTATAATCTGATTACTGAAAATAGAGTCACTCAGCTTTTAAACTTTATGGGCACTAAAGAATATTTTTTTAAATTTATGTAATATCTCAAGAGTTGGTCAACAAAATTTTCTTAGATTCATTATGAGCAGATCGATTCATTAACAATGTTTAAATTTAAATGCATCAAACACTAAGAAAATAAAACGAATCGTTTAAAATAAACGGTTGAAAACAGGTTTTAAAAAAACTACTTAAAAAACAATGTACTTAAAACTATAAGCATATACAAAAAATATATAACTAACATAAATACAATTTACTTACAAAAGCATGCAACTAACCAAAAAATAATTTAAATCATCCATTGATAACGTTGTCATGGCAACAATCAGAACAGAATGCGCATGCGTGAATTTTCTTCGCCGGTTACGTAACGCAAATACGTGATTTTTTCTACGCCAGTTGGGGTAACGCTATGCGGGTTAGACATTTTTAATTTCCTTTATTCTGTTTTATTTTAATTCAAAAGTACTTCAGAATGAATCTGAAAGATTGATTCATTAACAATGTTTAATTTTAAATGCATCAAACATTAAGAAAATAAACAGAACCGATTGAAATAATCCGCCGAAAAATTTTAAACCTAGCCTCATTACTGTTGGGAGAAAAAAAAACTGAAACCTTTCTCGTTTGGCGCTGGGGATAATGGAAGATTTTTTTTGGCGAAAACGTTGGCTGTGGTGAAAATGGAAGATTTTTTTGGCGGGAAAGTTAGTTTTTAATTAATAATTTAAATTCTAATTAAAAATTCGAAAAAAGAAACCCCAGGTGCACATTCCCAACCTCCAAGGTATACATGTACCAAATTTGGTAGCTGTATGTCAAACGGTCTGGTCTGTAGAGCGCCAACACACACACACACACACACACACACACACACATTGAGCTTTATTATAAGTATAGATTATAAAACATCATTCATATTTCTTTCAAGGAGCTGATATAAAACGACGTATCGATGAAAAAGATAAGCGAAATTTTAACAAACAACTTTGACTATTACAAATTTAATACTACAGATACAAATTCACTTCAACGTATTAATTTAAAAGTATTTTTGAAGATAGTTCTAGTCTATTATTACATAGTATTTAAAATTAAATTTTAAAATTAAACATTTCTAATAAAAGCGAGAAAAACCACAACTTTATTGCATTTTTCAAATAATAAATGTACATTTCCAACAAGTTTCATGCGCATGCATTTAAATACTTAATTGAAATTTAGTTTTCTTCTGCCATGTTGATTGTATGAGCATTAATACATTTACATACCATGAAGTGTGACTCCCACATCGAATTACTGAATTTTTAATTTTAAATACACAATTAAGTGAAAATGTTAAGCAATTTAAAATGCAGAAATCAGTTGAAAATGCGTTATTATCTCAAATGTCCCTATATTATTATAGGAAATAAAATAATATTAAAGGAATTAAAGTAATAAAATTCTCGAAATAGAATGCATCATCTAATTAGGAAGTAATGCAAATTCGTATGTCAAGTATTAAATGCAATATTATATGAATCGAATTCAATTCGTAGAACATTTTTTTATTATGTTTTGCAAACAAAATAATCTTAAATTTTCTAGGAAGTCCAATTTTTTTTTTTTTTTTTTTTTTTTAAGATGAAATAACTTCTGGCATTTTTTTCATCCTCGCTTAAATTAACATCATGCAATTTGATTTCCATGAAAATTTTTCAAATTTTAGAAAAGGGAAAACGATTTGAAAACAAACGTTTGCATTATAAAAACGAAGAATTTTATCGCTACATTTGTAATGAAATAGGAACTGTGATGAAACGACTTATAAATGGAAATATATAATTATCATATTAAAATCAAGAAGCAGTGACAAGAATAAAAAGCAGACTCCCCGAAAAGAATTAAATTAAAAAATAAACAAAAATCATTCTCATTATCCTTATAAGATAATTAGCACTTTTTTTCTTGTGGAAAAAATATGTCAATCCCATATTATATATACAGTGAAACCTGTTTTTGTGCGGTAGATAGGAAGCGCATAAAAGAAATCGTACCAAAAAATATTCCGAAACTTCTTTAATAGCTATAACAAATAATATTTTATAATACATCAAAGAAAAAAAAATTATGTGTTGAAGAGGGACCGTATAAAAAAAGTCTCACTTACAAAATCTGCCGAAGATTTATGAAATAATGAAAAAATTCTTTCCGAATAAAATAATTATATTACACATGAAAATATTATTTCTCATTTTAAACATGGGGAATTTTCAAAATGCACATTATTTAATACTACTCGTCATAATACAATGTGCGCATCTCCTTATGATGAATCACCTTCATCACTTGAAAATATTCGAGATGATTCATTTTTGGAATATATTATTTGTGATATATTTCAGAATGTATTATTTATGATATTTATTATGTATACAAATATGCCAATATTTGTATACACTGTATACTATATACGTTGCATAAATGTACATATGTACTCTGATAGAAAACAATATAACAGTTTTAAAATGCCAACACCGCTGGATTTCATATATCGAAACAAATAAAATAGCATAAAAAAGCACTTATCTGCCAACGCTTATTAAATTCCAGTAAACCTATAATACGAACGCATTTTTCTTAAATTAATTATGGCCGGACAATGATATACTGTTTCGTTTCTGTCAACCGAAAGTGCTTTACTATGCCTGAAACAAGCAGAAACAGGTTTTAGGAAAGAAAAAGAATAGAAAGTTAGTGGTTTTTAAGCTAGTGTGCTTAAAATCCACTTTCCAGTGTCGAAGTGTAGTGCTTATAATATCGAAATATTGTTTTGTTTTTCGGATTTGATCTACGCGGGGAAGATCGCGGAATCGTGATTACATGCCAAGAATTGCATTACTGATGGTACTCTCTTCCATACCAACGGTATGCCAAACTGAGAAGATTTGCTGGACGAAGCGAATTACTGGATATAAAACTAAGGCAAATTATGGCAAACAAAGGCAAATTATGATGAAACCTTAATGCTAAGATATCGATGCCAATATTCTTTAAACCAATTCAGTCAGCGCCCTTTTCCCATAGACACATTATATTATTTCTATAACCACTTAACTGTTTTATTTTCTTTACTATCTAATAAGATGATACCTTCTATTTTGGGAATATTTTCTTATTTTGATTCAAATTGAAATCCATTGACTTATCTATGCATTCGAAGTAATTTTTAATAGTGAATTATAATCGTTATGGTTTATTTTTTGCTTACAACTAACAAAATTCGATAAATCGAAGCACGCATGGCACTCGGGTAAAACAGTTAAGCGGTTAAAATAATAAAAATCGCTCATTGTATTTGAATGAACTTCTGAAAAGATGGCTCTTTTAATACTTTAGGAATGACATCTCAAAATTGTGGCTAACATCATGTCAACGGAAAATAAAATAAGTGTTTGGAATTACTCGTTCAATTAATACTGTTCCCATTTATTTAGGGAGATACACTTGTTGCGTGTGATTGCCGAAAAATGTATTTAAACGCGCCGTATGAACACAACTGCAATGATCTTAACTTTTTTTAAAGAGGATAAATACGATATTTACTTGTTACTTGCCAATAATTTCATTAAAAAAAATTCCGAAGGAAAGTTTAATCCCTTTCACATATAATGAGAAATGTGCGAGAAATCCTGCATCGAACGATAGAATGTTTCACATTTAAATCTATAACCAAATCAAAGCACAAAGCTCTTACACATATTTCGCATCTCGGGTATCATTAAAATGGATTGAAATAATTGTCCCACATAGGATATATCATCTGATTAGGAGAATAAGTAAACTTGTATGTTAAGCAGTTAAAATAGTGAATCCAACAACGGACAGAAAATGGATCATAAATCTTCTTAAAAAACAATTTTTATCATTATAAAATGCTCACTATTTTAATTCTGTATTAATTTTCCGTTTATTATTCAATACAAGTAGGCAATATATACAAGAGAATGCAGATGGTTTCTTTGATTAATCAATAGATAAATGCCTTGTTTTGAATCTAAATAAAGAGTGTGTGAATCCAGCTGAAAGCAGTGTTAGAAAGGTGAAAACAATAATAAAACAGGGATAAAATCAACATATTAAAAAAAAAATTCGTATAATTCTTCACTAAATCTCCTAATTAAGCCTTGTATGATTCTGTCTCGAATAAACAATATCGATAAAAGATTTAAATATTGCATCTTTCGGAGTGATTCTTTTTTAAATTACTATTAAAATTAAAATTTTATTAAAATATTTGCTATATATAAAGTAAACTGATCTATTACAATATGTGTTGTTTTTTTTTGTCATTAAAACGTAAAATTAGAAAATTGATCAAAAATTTCCATTCATTCCTTGAAATCAACCTTAAATGATATGAAATTATTAAATTTATTTTTAAAAAATTATATAACAGTTTTTGAAGTCAGCCATACTAGTGATTTAAATATGAACAATGATTTTTTTTATATCAAACTTAATCATTATTTGCGAATAAGGTCTCTCGATATCTTGGGAAATAACGTTTGTGAATTTTCTTTGAAAATTCACAAATTGCAGCCAAACTACCAATTTGGCTATATTTATTTCTTAACCTTTCGACCGAAATATCGGTCAATCAGGCCACTAAAATGTAAATTAAGTAAATAGGCACAGGAACACAGGAAGCATATTGCGGTTAGAGGGTTAATAACATATTCCCCTCCAATTCATTTTTCTCATATGATCAACTATCTATATATTTAAATAAAAAAAATATTTTAATAATGGGTTTATTATAGCAATCGTTTTCAGAATAAATCAAAAATTAAAATTAAGTGCATAACTTTGATATTCAGCATTTAAATTGGACCATTCGTCTTCTGTAAACAACTTTCATTTTTTTTCTATGCAAAATTATGCAGTATTAAAAAAAATTAAATCTATTAAAAATTTTCTTTATATTTAAAAAAAATGAAGAAATTAAAATATAATGAAATTGAAGGATTCTTTTACGAATTTAACCTTTGAGGACTGCACAACAATAAATATAAAGTTATTAACATAAAAATTAAGATTAAGAAAGACAATTAAAATTTATAAAAAAGAATGTTTTGATTTTAATGTTGCGCTATAAGCAGTTATCCATACTATAGAGTAAAATGCTGTAGTATTATTGCATATTTTTTTTTTTTACGTTAGGGGCATTGTTTGGCAAATTTTTGGGTCACGCATGGGATGCATTTAGATAAAAACAATCTATCGTTAAGTAGAAAATTAAGTGTATCATAATTTTTTCGAACATGCTTCCCCCTAAAAATTTGCTACAACCGATTGGTATTTTATAAATAATTAGATACGTAACTACATTTTTTTATAAATAAAGCACAGGTTAAAATGATTATTTCGCATTCTATTCCGATTTCAAACAATTTAGGAAAACATGCTTTTCTCCTAATTGGAAAACTGAAAAGAAGGAAGTGTTTATAGAAGTATGCGAGTAAATATATTCAAAAAAAGAACGATTTAGTGTGATTTTATAGAGTTTTAAATTAAAAGAACAAGTTTTGAGACCAAATACAATCATAATCATTTTGAGAATTCGATTGGGTATTTAATTATTTCAAGTACTATATATTTGTATAAAAATCGACAAAGAAGCACAAGATAAAAAGTTTTTTTTTACAAAGTAATCTCACCTGAAAGAAGGCATGATAAAATATAAACTAAATATAATGCTGAGAATGGCAGAACGAAAATAAAACGCTACCTCTTTATATATTTCGCCAAGCTTAAAAGAATTTAAATAGCGAATCTACAAATTTTCAATGTACTTGTTAGTTGATTTTATGAGTTCATTGACACAAAAGTCAGATTTAACAATGTGACACCAAACTTAATGTAAAAATGATAAAATTATTTATAAATTGCAAGCAGAAAGAGTGAAATAAGTTATCTCAAGAAATTTTAAAACTGTAGCACATTTATGAGAAACAAGATAAAATGTGGACAAAGATAAAGCAAGGAATGGATTCAAAACCAGATAAAATTGTCATACAATAATACACGGATTCAAAAATATTAAAACATGTATCATAGTATCGTAAAAGGTTAGTTTTAAATACTAATCATTTTCGATTTTCCGTTGCAGTATCTGCTTGTGGAGTTAATAGTCTAAAAGACACTTTATTTATTTCAAATTGAAATAATAATCATAGCACGGAATTTTATCGGATAAATCACGCTGAAAATATATATACGCATAATTCAAGAAAACTATTTTAAGCACTTTTAAACATCTGTACTATTGATCATGAACTCAACATTCTGTGCTGCACCGTATATGCTGAAAGTAAAAACTTGGAATGCATTAGCATACTATTCACGTAATTCCAGTCACGTAACTAACTATTTAAATATAAATAGTTTATAAAAGTACACATATTTGTAAGAAACTGTTTGTAGTAACTATACAATTTGCACCTGAACAGAGTAATAAATACAGCCTGTCAAATTAAGATTTTTTTCAAAGTTTAATTCAATCATTTTAGCGATGTTGTTTTTCTCAATAACAACTATAAATTACATTTATTATTTACTGAATTAAATGAATAACAATATACACCAGATTAAACTAATTTGAATTTGTTTAAAAGGTCAAATATGCATATTATTAAATCATTTCATATGAAATTTATAATATTATATACATACACACATACAACACTATTAGTTGTAAAATTCTACTTTAGGTAATAATATACTTCGTTAAATGGGGAATATGGAAATAAACTGAAAGCAATAGTCTTGTTAAAAGATTTATATAGCAGCATCAAATAAATGTAATTTTTTCTTCTTTGGCAGTTTAGTTAATAATTACTCTCTTAGGCAATTAAATAAAATATAAAATTCACAAATAAATAATTTTTTGCTGTCTTTTAAAATCTAAAATAATTTCTCAGCAAAAGCAATAAATAAATTAAAAAGCAAGGGGAAAATTTAAATCCAAAGAATACTGATGAATTTTAAGGATGTATACAAATTCTTGACAGTTGTATTAAAACCATTTAAAAACAATCGATTCCGATATAAAAATATAGTGAAAAATTGAGTTTATTTGTAAACAAAATTTATAGATAATAATCCTACTTCCGTCAAATATTTCCAAAATGTCTGAATATTTTTTAAAGTTATTTAAATGTTTAAAACTAAAAAAATAAAATTTAATCTAATATTGTAGATATTTTATTTTGAACCAGAATTTATTTCTTAAAGAAAATATCTCCAATAATAACAGTTTTCATAAATGAAAGAAGGTAAAATAAAATCAAAATGAGAACTCACAGAACCGTTGTCTCAGGAGGAATGTCGGGCACCTTGTCCAACTGCAAGAACATGCACCTCACTGTGGACCTAAAACACAGACACCTGGCTGGACATTCCCCGTAGGACCCATCGATTACAAACAACAAGCCACACAGAACCAACAACAGTCGGCCCCACGGAAATACTGGACGCATCTTTCCCCAATTCGGACTCGATTTCTCAAAGCTCAAGAGGTGCAATTCCTTCCGCTTGTCTATATGGCGCGAACAAGTCACGCTCTAATCCTGAGAGACGAGTGATTCACAAGAAGAGGGCTTCAGATTCGTAATCGCTCTCGAAATAGAAATGTGGTTTCCCGTCGCCAAATTTCCGCCAATGGAGCGAGAAAAGAAAGAGGGTTGATACGAGTGGGACAAATTTTATTTCTTGAGCTTTTCGCTCGTCCGGTTTATCAGAGGCTTGAGGCATCAAATTTTCTAATAACTTTTTAGATTGGGCTGAGTATATTATCTACATTGATAAAAGTAGCAATAGTTCACACTTGCAATTTTAAATCAAGAAAAATAAGAATTCGAATTCATCGATAACTTATTATAATTTTTGTATGCTGAAATGTTAAATTTGTATGCTACTATATTCGCATTTACTATATGATAGTAAAAGTTTGGGGCAACGTGACCCGAACATTCAATATTAATCTCAGGAATGTTCTGACTACTGATGTCTAAAAAATAGTATATTTCGAGGTAAATGAGAACTGTTTTTACAGAATAAGCATGATGTAATTGAAAAATAATACAATAAATATCTTATTATTAAGCCTATGCATTAAAATTTTTAAAATGTGTATTAAAGCATTTTTTTAAAGATCTTTTCTCTTGTTTCTGATTTGGACAAAAATATATTACATACAACTTGGAAAAGTATACATAGCTTCTTTAATGGTGCTCCCATCTTATATCTGGATTTTTGCAAGGTCTATTACTAATTGATTTATTATTATGACAATAAGAGTGATATACTTTTTTGGAATGTAATACAGAACAATTGTATTATTTTTAAAGGAAAAATGCAACCAATGCATCTTTTTAGCTTGCTATTCGAACACAAAGTTGTGGTTTAGTTTTCCCAATAATACCAAACACAGTAATACTTCGTTTTAGAAGAAATTGACCTAGTTTGTAGAAAGATAAGACAGTTTTGGTTGAATTTTGAACCATTTCCCCCATATTTCCTGAATGGGAAAAACTTGTTTGTGCAGCTTTTTTGTTGATAAATGAATTTATTATCAAAGTGAATAAATACTTAGCAAGAATTCACTTCTATCCTTTCTAGTAGAATTAGTAATATACACTATACATTAGTAATATTGTAAAATTTTCAGTATACAATAAAGGGAAAATAGCATCAGGCCATATTAGACCAAACATCACACTGATACAATTTTTGAAAAAATTGTAGAAAATATTTAAATAAAAGAAATCTCATTTTCTGGATTATTTTCTTATGTTTTATTTTTCTTAATTATCATAATAATTATAAAATAATTCTTATAATAATTAACATACTCACAAACAAAATCATAAAAAATTAATGAAATAACTTCATATGTTCATTTTTCATAAGCAGTTGAATAACTGTTCGTGTCAAATAGACACCAACAGAACAGAAAAATTCAACAGTATAAAAATGGAAAGGTTTTTAAGACGAATTTACACGAATGAATTTGAATAGGAACATTACACTTCGGTAAAACCCGGAAAAAAATCATATATAATGTTCAAAAATTTAATAAACGACTAAAACAGCCAGAAAAATTATTAAAAAAATCTTTTAATAGTTTGAATTATTTCATTAGATTTAATACCATTGCATAAGAAATTCTAAGCAATTTTAAGTTTAAAAAGTGTTTTATTTTTTTTAAAAAAGTGGATCAGTTTTTCTTAAAAGTTTGCAGTTATTTGAAGATTATTGGTCTTTAAACTATTATCTTAAATGCTATAATTTAAAGTAAAGCATAAATACATAAATCCAAAATTGTTTGTTATGCCTATTTATGTGACATGACACATGATAAATGTAATAAAGCATGCTAACATTCACTACACATATACTGTTTACTCGATGCGTCATGTCATTCTTCTTTCTGAAAAAATATGTAATGGATTTTAAAATTAAATGCATGTTTGACGCACATTGCATGAGCGAAAAATTCACTCCATTATGAGCGCTAGTTCCCAAATACATCATTCATAAAATTCTGTAGATGCAAATTATATTTAACTAAATGACAAAATACTTTGTTTTGACAGAAATAGTGATATCCGATCTGATAAAAAAAACTTTTGATCGCCCTGAAATAGACACAATTGTAAAATTCTGTATAATCAGAAACTGTTGTGAAATCACAGGCAGAACTACTAGTTCATACTGAAAATCTTCTAAAATTTGTCAATTTTTTCATCACTAATTTAAATCTTAAACCTTTTATCATCGGCAAACACAAGAGAAGTGACTGATTGAAATAATTCAATGCTTGAGTTTGTTTATTTATTTTGTTGAGGATGTCAGAAGAAAAGCATGAAAAATACAAAAGTAATTTGAATCACAGGTTTGAAAAATATCTTTTGATTCTTCGTGAATAATTCGTATAATCTTTTGGGAAATGCAACTTTATACGGCTGTTAAAGTAATTTAAAAGTTTACCGAATTCGTAAAGCTTTAAAATAAAACTATCAATTTTTTCCCCCTTCTGTAAAGAATACCGTTCTCAACAAGCAGATTCTTTTTTTTTTTTCTATAAAACTGAACTTAAATATCAGAAGGCTTTAAAATCATTGAGTATATAGCTTAAAATAAAATACAAATAAATAATAAAATAAAAATACTTTCACTTACCTAAAAAAATAAGTGATTTTAATTGTAAACTTTAAGCAATTAATATATATTTTTTGCATTATTTTAGGTCCTTAATTCAATTGTAATTTCATAAAACATATGTAAAAAGGATAAAAAATAAAAAAGAACAACTTTTAGAAAAGAAAATAATAATCACAAACGTTGCCAATATAAAAAAATCTTTAATATCAATAAATATTCAAATGCTTTTACATATAATATTAATTTGAATGTCCGGCAAACGATTTTTTTCTTCCTGTTTATAAAATGCATAGTTTTTATAACTGATAAAATACTTTTTAAAAAATAATAAAGAAATGTGTAAATGGCATACGATTTTCTGATTCAATTCATCAAGTAATAATTTTACTCTAACTAAAGAAAAAATTAAATTATATAAACTAAATATTGAAGAACAAACTAATATGAAAAAAGCTACTTTTACTGCATTCGTAAATAGTCTATAGAAATAAACAGTAAAAAAATCGGTGCCTTTCCAAACTATTTCGGAGCATATAATTGCACGAAAGCTGTTTTTATACCACTTAAAAAATTTTTTTAATAAGTTTCTTAGTGATATTAATTCTATTTCCATACATTTTTTTGTTTATTTTACAATAGTACTGTTAAATATTTTTATTTTACAATAGTATTGTTAACTATTTTTATTTTACAATAGTACTCTTAACTTTTTAGTACTGTGTTTATACACATTCATGTCGCGCTGATAGTAATTTTTTTTATCACTTTATAGTTTTTATAGCTATATTTATAGTTATATTAATTTTCTTTTCTTAAATAGATTTCTATTAAATCGCAAGACACAAGAATTTTATTTAGTATAATATTAATAAAAATTGTAGTATCCGTTGGGAACGAAACGGTCATCTTATATTTCATTCTGCATTAGCTTGGCAGGTACTCTGACTCATTGTTAACTTAAAAATATCGCAGATTTTCTTTGTTTCCCATGTATTTTTTGTAGACACTATCGTCATTCCGCCCGAAACCATAATTTTGGTACTGAATTATTATATAAATTTTTATAACAAGTTATTATATTTGTTACATTACTACGATGTGACTTCGAGAGGAAACATTTATTGTCTTTAAAAAAAAAGAAAACATTTTTTAAGCATCTTTTCAATATCAAATTCTATTTGAAAGAGATTCAGAGTACTCTGTTTAATAGTGTTTGCAGACACTATTAAACAGAGTACTCTGTTTAATCTTTGCAAAAATAATTGCTTGTATTCTTTTGACCATTTATTACCAAAATAGAAGAAATTCGACTCGCAATCCTCAAAGCACTTTATACATTTAAGATGCTGCCATGGTTATTAGTAAAATTTATTTGAATTTACGCTCTGTTTTATAGATTTACGAGAGCCACAATGCGACGGAAGACATAATTTTTAATTTAAGTCAGATGACGACAAAGCTGACATCACCGCCATACGTTTCGACATCTCAAAAGCAGAGAAACATTTGAACCTCAATGGATTTATGGATGAGCGCAGAGCATGTTAAGTGCAGGAGGTGGTAGAATGTCCTAACAATAGTCCAACATCAACCTTGACATAATATTTAACTTCTAGACCCCGCTTATACTGAAATGTTCGGTGATGAGATACTGATAACACAGGAATAAAAATACGGGTTTAAAACAATAACATATTTAACAGAATAATCGTTAGGTTAAAATACAGAAATTTAAATAAGTACAACATATAACCAAGTGCGCAGGCACGTTGCCGTACTTTTTCGCCATTGGCTAAAAGATGACAACAGAAAAAGGGCAGGATAAACGTGCAAGAAAAACGCAAATATAATTGATAATATTGGCTCTAATTTAACGAATATCAGCCACGCTAACATGGCAGGTCTTTCATGTAATCGAATCTCGAATCCTCGTCTCTCAGATTCCGAAGTCGAAGATTTTTCCACCAATCTACATGATCCAAACAACAATGGCAATATATTGAAAATGAAAATATGTTTAGAAATTATTATTTAATTTAATAACTCTTAAAATATGTATAACATATAAATCTATTATTACCCACTGTTTGCCATAATATAGAATATATTTATATTTTAACATAATGCGAACATTTCATTTGCGAATGTAATTGACTAATATGCAGTTAAAATGTTTACTCTTTGATTATAAAAATTCCATCAATACTTAATCCTACTTATTATCAATACCTAAATGGAAAACCTTTTATGAGTATCCAAATATTTCATATTCTTATTAAATTGCATAAAATTAAAAAAAAAAACACCTGGCATGTAACGTTAGTATTTGAAAAGCATCCTCAAACTAAACCTACATACACTATCGATATGGATATAGCATAAAAATTGTTGCGCTTTCAAAAATGACAATTTATTTCCATTTTGCTTGTGGAAAAAAATGACCTAACCGTAACCAGCTTTATCATCGTCCATTTTCTTTTAAAGCCATAAATAAAGTAGTATGTAGTTCCCACACATATGTGTCTTCGGAAGTTGGCTGCAACCGATACCATTATCAGAAGAATAGATTACAAGTATAATTTGAGAGCGTAGCGAAATTCGTAAATCCTTTTGCTATGGTCGTGAAGACCTGCAACCGCCTACGGGGCCGAAAAGGCAGAAAATGAAAAAGTAGAACGACATGAAAAATGATAGGCAGATAATAAACGAGAGAGAAAGAGAGAAAAAAAAATTAAGTTAGTGGAAGATAAGTTACAATCCGCTGGTAAGGACGGTACGACCGAACCTTTAAAATACCTCATTGAAAAAAAAAAAAAAAAAAAAAATCCCGAAAAAGGTAGATCTTACAAAATCCTTAGTCTTTCAAAAAAAATAGGGAAAAATATCTCTTAAATAATTTAAGTAGGCGCACATAATATATGTTTCTTATGTGCACTCTCTTTTTACTTTATCAAGTATTGCAATTGCTAAAAAAAATGACTTCAATATTTCGATATTTCCATGCTTTAAATAACCTGACGGCCTGAAGAAGCATTTATAGAATTGTGTCTACTTGTTACGACAATAACTTTAAAGCGAATGAACAAGAGAAATTAAACTTAGTACATCCAAATTAGGCTTGCGTCAAATTTTTGTTGAAGTTCGTTGAAGATACCTGTTTTCCATCAAAGTTCAGCTAGATGTTATTATGATAATTTCAAAACAACATTTCGCGCTAACTAAATTAAATCTAGAAGTTATAAACCATCAGTCATTTTTAAAAATATTTTATAAAATTATGTTTTAGATTTTTATTAAATTTTAATGGCAAATTATTCATTGGGAAGATTGTCTTTTCCACGTGAAATGCAATGAGTCAGAAAAAATGTATTTAACTATAGGGTTTTAAAACTAATTTTTAAATTTTGGATCTAATAAATTAAATTCAAAAAGGATACTTGCAGTGACGATTAGATAATTGGGCAGAAAATGGCACGGGTAGATTGATTAAAAATTGTTAATAGCCAGGTTGATAGATAAATAAATTTGTTAAAAAAAGAAATTCTATGAATTATAAAAAAATTAGTACTACAATTAATTAAATTAAAATAAATTATTGATCCATAAAATATTGGAATATAAATTATTCATTTTTCTGGGTTGTTTATTTTTCATTTAATAGGTCCTGTAAAATAATAATATTTAATATCAAATTTATTGCTTTTTAATAATTTATAATAAGAATTTTGCCTTCTGTAATCAGGGCCGCCGAGTAGGGGTGGCAAAATTGTTCACAGCACAAGGACGCCTGGGCCACGAGGGCGCCAAAATTTATAGTACTTATAATTTTTTTTTTTTTAAATTTAATGTTACTTAAATAAAAGTTGTTAATTATAGGCTAGCAATTTTGCATGTTTTGTATTTTCTAAGCAATAAAATGAGATTTAATTTTTATTTTAATTTTAATTTAGTTTTATTTTCGTTCCTGTGGGTTGTTTTTGTTTGTGTATTGATTTGATTGCCGATACGAAAATTTGATTGCCGATACGAACAATAAAAACATGTTCCGTGTAGAGTTCGTGCTACCAAACGGAACGTGTTAAAAATATAAGAATTTGTAACATGTAACAATAGGAATTGGGAATGTTTTGTATCGGAATATATTTATTCTTTATGTGCTGTGAAGCTGTTGCGGCTGAACGTCGTTGTTTAGATTGCTTTTTTTATTTCGTAATGATGATGGCGGCATCTCCGTGTGAGTGTGCCCGTGAATTAACAGGGAATACCCTTATCTTTGCGATGTTTTACCAAAGAGGATATGCCACCTATTGATATTTTAAATGAAAACTATCTTATCGATGTTTATGAAAACTATCTTATCGATGCTTATGAAAACAATCTTACCGATACATTTCCAAATATTGGAATAGCTTTATGGATTTCTTTAACCCTTCCAGCATCGGTGGTACTGGAGAACAAAGTTTTTCAAAACTTAAAATTATAAAAAACTACATGCGATCTACCATGGCGCAGGAGAGCTTACCGGACTTGTCAATTATATCCATAGACAGCGAAATTTTGGATAAATTAAATATAAAGGAATTGATAAGAGCGTTTGTAGCTGCTAAAGCTAGGGGAATCCATATTTAAATATATTTTCTAATTCTTATATTTTACTTAAAAAATGTTTTATCCTTGTTTTGTTTTTAAAATTTATGAAATAATAAAAAACAATAGGATATTTTAAGTAATAATAAAAAACAATAAAAAAAAAGACAAATGTGTTTTAATATTATAATTTTAAAGCTTTTCAGTTCGAAAGTCAAATTTTGAATACTATAAAAGAGTATTTCACATATAATTTGCAGCACTTTATAAGAGTGCAACAGAATCCCATAAAGGGGCGCCAAATTTCAATTTGAACAAGGGCGCTTAATACCCACGCGGCAGCCCTGTCTGTAATTTAGAAAGCATTCAATGATAATTACAGTTAATTTTTCATCGCTTTATTCATTTGTCTATAGTTACAAACTAAAAAAAAATCAAATAAACTGCGTATAATTTTTCACAAAATTACTAAAATGAGTAAATCCCCAAAACTATCACGCATACACTCTAATAAAAGCATTATTCCTTTCTCATACGAGCAGCATATGTTTTCAAAAAATTACTAAAATGAGTAAATTTCCAAAACTTTCTCGTATACTCTTTAATAAAAGCGTTATTCCTTCCGCATATGAGCAGCATATGAGTTTTCACATTACTAAAATAAGTAAATCCCCAAAACTTTCACGCATACACTCTAATAAAAGCATTATTCCTTTCTCATATGAGCAGCATGTTTTCACAAAATTACTAAAATGAATAAATCCCCAAAACTTTCTCGCATATTCTTTTATAAAAGCGTTATTCCTTCCGCATATGAATTTTTACAAAATTACTAAAATAAGTAAATCCCCAAAACTTTTTCACATACTCTCTAATAAAAGCATTATTCCTTTCTCATAAAACTGTAGACCTTGGGTAAGGCTGAGTAGGCCTCGGATGGCATTGATGAACAATAATTACGAATGTTGACGTTTGGCGTGAGTTTAGCTGTTTTACTGAATTCATCATGTGATCTTTGACGACTTCTTTGGCCTCCTTGGCATGCGGTTAATAGTAACAGCAAATAGAGTTAGTGTTTTTGACACGTTTTCCTTTCACCGATTCGAAACAAAATGTCATAAAAGAACGACAATTTTAGGCACCAAAAAAAACTTACAAATTTTATATATTTAAGTCATTGTGGTTTTGAGTTGTTGGTTTACCTGCATGTAAAATTACAGACCAACAGACGGTCAACTTCTAAATGGATTTGGTTGCAAATTTGACAGATATTTAGGTACTTTCCCGTTAGCCAAATAATACAGAATTCCGCCAAATTTCTTACGCCAAATCCGCGTTTGGTTCACAATCCGTTAGCCGGCTGCAAGCGAAATATCACCAAATAATGTAGCATCCCGCAAAATTTCTTACGCCAAATTCGCGTTTGGTTCACAATTGGCGGAATTTGCGCTCGGCTAACGGAAAAGTACCGATATGTATATTTTAGATGTTAAATCCATGTACTAAATTTTATCTTTCTAGCTTTCTTCGTACCGTAGCTATCAGGTTAATTCATATTTGGACAGACAGACTTCCTTTGAATTGATTTCTCTCAAAATTTGATATAAATCTACAAATTTAATATAATCATGCCTCAAATTTCATCTGCCTAAATTAAAGCATTTTTGAATTATAGTGTTCATAGATAGGCAAACATTATTACAATAATATGATTTTCGGTCTCAAGGAAGCCTTAAAACTAGAGATTCATCAAAATCTCAAATTCAATTTTTTTTGTCAGTTATAATACTTTACATATTTCATATTAGAAAAATAAAACTTAAATAAATAATTAAAATGCTTATTATATTAAAAATTCGTAGAAATGTGAAGATAAATTGACCGGTTATTAAATGCAGGGCAACATAATATGCACAGTTGAAACCACAAAATGCCCCAATCTGCCTTTGCAAACTTCTTTATTTTATGAAGTTAAACAATAAACAGTCTCCTGAAAAGTATGAAAGGGGATTAATTATATACTTAGTCTCAAATTATAACTTTAAAAATCGGGTACCGCATAAATATGCTGCATATGAAATATTATAAAAAAATTATCTTTTTTTTTTTTTTTTTTTTTTTTTTTTTTTGCAGTACAAGGCTCTTGTTTGTTATGAACATAGCCCTTCAGACCCATTCGAAATTATAATATAATCGCAAAGAATTGTTAAGGAGCAAAATATTCATTCATTTAATTTTTTTGCATTTTGTGAATAGCCGTATTCATGCGTATTTTGACGAAAAAGCGAACTTTTCTTTGATATATCTGGCCGAAAGTCTGTCAATATTCCACAATTTGGGGTTAATACCACATGTTATATTTCCTTGTTGTATGAAAATTCATCAAATTCTGGGAGTTAGATTCCTTCGATTGAATCGATTTCTCTTTCGTTATTTTGTAAACCAGAAAGAAAAAAAAATTACCTAATTTTTAACAAATAAAATGATTAAATATTTTGTGTATGCCAACTAAATTTCTGTACAAAGTGATACTAGCCGTCATCGGTGACCGTTGTTCACCAAATTGATAAATTTAATTTTGTGATATTGACCAACTTTGATAAACTACATCATAATTTTTCTTCAAAGGAAATGAAAAAAAAAAAAAATACAATTGTACAATAAACATAGATTCTGAGTGGTTAGCTATATATGCAAAGTGGTGAAATTAATTTAAGAAATCGGTCCAGTTATTGAGGTTGGGGTTGTGTCAAGGGCTTGTTTTTCAATATCTCTCTAAAATGGTCAGTAGGGATAGGCGACAGCTGACAACTTATATAGATGCAAAAAGCTTTGAAATGAAATAAAACAATTGGCGAAATCTAACCAATATGTTCTTATATCATAAATCTTGTTTAATTATGGAATATCTTCTCTATTCACATTTTGATAACTTTCATGATATTTCACACGATAGTATATCTTATCAGATGCAATACTCGCTGATCCGTCTGTGTTTATTTGTTTGTAAGAAATATAAAGAATATATTCTTTTATGTCTAATAATTTTCGAATTCTTTTTCAATCTTTTAAGAGTTTTAAAATCCCTAATCCTACAAAGAGAAACTTTACTGGTTGACGCAAGTAGTCTAAAATTAGACATACTATGGTTTTGCGGTAAAGACCGACGCTAAATTTTATTCTTCTTGTTCATTTTATTTTAGAGTTATCGTATTCATTTAGAATAGTCAGGTCGACATATAATCAATCAGCTGACAGATGTGAGCTAAACATGTATACCTATATAGGTTTATAATGTTAGTAATAAAACTATATTGTTACAAATTTGTAATATTGGGTTCCTGCGTAATAAGTCTCCTGACATGGATTAGATTAGATTAGATGTGGTTATTTCCTGACCCAAGATCCTTTTCTAGGATATGCGACACCGAAAAAAGCGGTTCATTTATTATGTCAATGTATTAGTTCCACACATTTCATCTTAAAAGCTGCTAAAACAGTAAGTAAAAGTATAATAGCAAATTCGGACTTCATTAATAATTCCGATTTTTTCAAGAACAGAAATAAATTTGAGTCTCTTAGTAGAAAAGACAAGTTAAATCAGACGAGTTAAAAAAGTTGATACGATCTCTTTAAAAATCAAAGCACTCAATTAAAATGTGGCGTATAGTCAGCGGAACACTGCATGAATCGCAAACAGGTAGAGATTCTCCAAAAAGTAAATGTCCGTGTGTAATGCTCCTGATATGGAAGAAAGTTTCACATACTCTTTCAAAGATTTCTGGCCTTTTTTCAAGAAAAATGAAGGATTCCGAAAAATCGTGAATCTTGGAGATATCTCCATCAGGACTCAAGTTCAAGCATTTATTCTAGAACATTTGATGCTCCGTTACGAAAGCTATAAAATGCGGAGGCGCATAAACAAAAGTAAGCCAGTAGAATTGAACTCGAGTGAGTAACTGAGCGAAGTCTGTTTTCGGAGTGTTGCTCACTAACAAGATCTCTTTCAACGTTTTAATACAGTTGCGGTTGGTTAATAGCGATTTGCTATTTATGTGCTGCTATTTATTGCACGTGCTGTTCACACGCGCGCTGCTAGTGTGGTGAAGCGGTAACGATGTGCTAGGATAGAACCTGGGACCTTTTGGTTAGCAGTCCAGTAACTTAACAATTATACCAAAACGATCGCTCGGGTAAAAGAGTTGTTAACTGGCTTATAAGCTATTCACCCAGTGGTTTGCTACTGTGTGTTCATGTAGAATAAAGCATCGCTATCCTTTATAAAGTCAATTAAATTTTTTCATGGAGCATATTTTTTCGAAACAAAATGAAAAATTGCATCTAGATATTTCGTTGCTTCTTAAAATGCGGTACCCACATGCACAAGACAAAAAAAAAAAAAAAAAAAAAAAGATTTATTAAAATCTTTTTTTGACAATTATAATATTTTATATCTTTATGATTCGTATATGAGAAAGTACTGAATGTATCTTCAGATTTGAATTACAAAGATTAATTGAAATAAAACATTTCTTTTATACCACGCATTTAGATTAAATTTCTATTAGGGAACTTACGAGGGAACACATAATACCGACTAAATTAAACGTAAGCTTAGATGCATTTGGTCATCAAAATAGCTAATGCTTAGTTGAAAATAATGTATCAGGCGCTAAAAACATTTCGAGTTAATAAAGCTTTTTCAGAATTTCCTGTCCATTCTGACAAAAGTTGATGTTTATATATGTTGCAGCAATACCGATGAAAGCAGATCTAAATTTACCGAAATAAATGTCTTGAACAAATGCACAAACTTTATTTTGTTAAATCGTAAACAAAACTAGGAAATAAATTGTTCTTTATATTTAAGCGATTTTTTTTTAGATTTAGAACATATTAATTTTTTTTTCAAATCCCACAATTATATTTTAATTTAAATCTTAAAAACGGTGCAAATTACCAGAATTTATGTTAATGTACACTTATGCTACGGATTTATAGTACTTGCATTCTTTCTTAGAAACTGAAAGATGCCTCGATGTGAAGATTATGTGAATCCAAATCCCTATGCCACTCCAGAACCTCATTTTAAACCCTTTTACACAGGATGGCTACCTGGGTTCGGACCCAGGAAGCGTTATATAGCTCCAAAGACATACGAAGCCACAACACATGATATCATGGTTCCTCACCCAATTGCTGGCAGGAGGCTGAATAACATTTTGGAAATATCAAATGAGGATTTAAGAGCCAAGCAAGAAGAGGATTTCTACCTTAGCCAACATGAAAGATATGTCCTGGATCTTAAACGTCGAGGAGATACCGTTTCAAGTTACCAAGGATATATACCGAGGAATGTTGATAATATTGGAATGACCTTTACGAAGGCTGTCAGAAAAGCGACAGCTGATTTTGTGAAAATTCGTTCCAATCATGATTGGTAGATATGAGCTGGAGGAAAAGGGACTGGTAAATTGATCCGTGCAAGTTTCTTAATGACAACTAATTTGATCTCAAATAAACAGCAACTTTTATATGTTATGATTAGACCAATAAAACACTTTTTAGATTATAATACTGTAAAATCCCGTGTGTTTTCGTTTATATATTGTATTTACCGCAGTATAGATAAATCTAGGTATTTCTTTTTAAAACTAAATCGTAACATTATTTCATATTGTAACAAATGATAGATATAAGTCTTTTAATTTTAAAAGTATATGAATTTCATGCATCCATTCAGTTAAAACATATCAAGACGTACCATTGCCAATGCAACTTCATTAGCAGTCACATTGTTTCTTATTGTATTGGCAATGAGATGATAGCTCATGGTTAAGCAGAACAACGATGTGCAGGAATCTTACTCGAAAATTAAATTTCTGGTACTTGTTGATATTTACGGCTCTCTGGGAACAGCTTTGATATACAGTCATTTTCGCCAAACAAATAGTTTATCGCCAATTTTAGCGAAATGGTCAAATGTGGCGCGAACGGCAGCAATAGCGTAAGGCAGCAAAATCGCCACCGAAAAATTGCCAACTTCGCAAAGCGCCAAATGACTGTATATAAAAGTTTAGCCGATCTTTGTTTACTTGACGATTTTTCAGATTATGGCAATGTATATAACGTGATTGCATCACGTTTCCATTTTATGGCAATCGATTCCAGTTGGTAATATTTATACTTTTTTACTGATTTATAGCGGTACTTTAAACATTATCAACTATTGATTTCAACTGTAGAAATATTATTTATAATGTTCACTTTTTTTATATATATATTTATGATTCCCCTCGAAGGTTTATTGAACAGTTACAATCTAAAAATCGAAACTTCGGGGAATATGGGTTTTCTAATTTCACCATAAAATGAGTGCAAATGTTCCGGAGAAGGATATCAGATACACTATGAATGTATTATTTAAGATACATTTGAAAGTCCACAAAAATCTATCGGTTACTAAGTGAACACAAGCTACTAAATACATAAAATTATGAAATAATATAGTAATGATTCAAATACCTTCCAAGATTTTAATTATTCTTTGCTGTATTATAATTTCATGATTTCACTTTGTGAATTGTTTCCGATTGGTAACAGTCCACAAAATGCATTTCAGAAATATAAGTTTATAATCTCTTCCTACATTTTTTTTTTTAACTTTCTCTTATCGTGTGATTTAGATATCAATGTTACAAAGGCAAAAAATAAACTTATACTTAACATTTACCCAGCAAAAATTATGCTTTTAAATTTAAATGCAATTTCCATATGCGCCAAGCCAACATTGTTTATTTGGTGCAACATAGTAAAACGTGTAGAGAAATGAAACTCCAACATAAATGATCAATCTAATTGACTTATGATTTGTGTAAGGTTTATTGTATTTTTACATATTAAAAAGATTTTATTTTGATAAGGTATCTATCTATAAATTATACCTATAAATATCATCATGTGAGATGTACGATAAAAAAAGTCATTCCAATTGCTCTACAGTGAACTAGAGCAATCGGTGATTGTCTGTTTTGATGGTGACCAAATCCCCTCCCCCTACCCCCCAAATTGGAAACATTTATCGTCAAACTATATAGCATTTGATTCGCACGTTCAAAATTTTCCATGATAAATAATTATGCACTTGAGTATATTTTTATAATTTGAAGAAATTTTTTTCTTGGCGCGTTTTGGTCGTCGTTAAAACCGACAAGAACCGAACAATCAAATATTACAATAGTTTGGATAGTAAAGAAAAATTCTAAGAAAAGTTTAAAAAAATTTAATTATTAATCAAATGTTAACACTTTTGCTCACTAACTTCAATGAATATCTTTGTATAAAAATCATTACACAATTTTTAAATTCAAATTAAAAACATCCTTTTAAGTGATACTGACTTTATTTCCATATATTTTTTTCTGTAATTTAATAAATTAAAAAAAATAATTTATATATAGTTTACAATAATAATTATCTTTGTTTTATTAAGTGCAACGATAGAACTGCGCATTACGACGACATTAAATGTGCCTTTTGTGTTTACTTTATCGCTGCTATATATTTATGAGTAAATCTTATAAAATATTATTTGCTATACAACTCATGATTATCATTTCAAAGTCAATCTTTAAAAAAAACAAACAAAAAAAAACAACAGAGAAAGCGAATCAAGCTTAAAATATTATGAAGTTATATTTTGGATTACAAGTTCGTTTTTCTCAACTGTCTTCTTTTATACATCTTTATGTAATAATCAGAAGAGATTCTGTTAGGATTATTCCCCATTCTGCTTAACTGAAGGCACAAAAGAACAAATCAATGCTTTTGAATACGGATTTAGTGTCCTTCAGAATTTAACGATTCCTTGACAGCAAATAATAATAAAGTAGATGCTTCGAGTAGCATCTTAATAGTTGAAAAAATAGTAATATATGATAACCGATTTCGAAAAGGTTATTCCCAAGTCCAGTTATACAATGATTTACGAGCCTTAGATAGATGGCAGTATCAGCATGAGAAAACATACCACGTGAATATAAAATGGGACAAAAGTAAAAAATAAATGTCTGTTAGCTAAATTAAAAGTGTTAATTTAGTTTTTTCCCCCTTCTTTTGTATTGTATCAGCTATAAAAAGATAAAACATTTAATCCAAGATTAAGTTTTAAAAACCGTATACAAAAAAAAAAAGAAAAGGGATTATATAGGGTGGGTGGGTGAGCTATCACACACACACACACGTGCATTTCTTTTTCTATTCTCGGTGAACATCTACATCATCCTATATGTAATGTTTAAATATTATTTGAAACCTTTTTTATTTTTAAAAACATTCGATTGGATTTTATAAATATTGCGAGATATTTTGATTATAAGTAATGCTTTATTTTTTACAATTAAAACGCTTACAGATAAAAAATCCTAATTAAAAACTATTAATTTTGCTTTGAATTGAAACATCTAATAATTTTAAATTATTTTTGAGTCATCTCAAAATTTCGGTGTGTGCGTATATATATGATTTACAATAATATACAAATACGTAATATAGCATCAATGTAAACACTTTCAAGGAATGAAAATTCAGCTATATGGACAAAATTAGAAAAATAATCGTTGTAACACATTCTTTGAATACTTTGTTCAATCGGAAATTGCCTTGAAATCAAAAAAGTAAATAATCAAAACAAATCTTTTATTATTTTCTACAAAATAAGAAATTTTTACAAGGATGGATAAAAATTATAAAAGCATAATGTGTTGATAATAATATAGAAAATAAGTTAGAATTTTAATTAGTTAGAATATTCATAATATTAATAAATGCTTATGATTTTTTTCTTTGTTATAAAATTTATTGTAACTGAATTCCTTTAATTTTTTTTTTGCTTTATATTTTTGTTTTGACTTTAAGATTTTTGATAAAAATAATTTCTACTTCTTAATGCATTCGAAGTCTATTTCGTCTTTTTAAACCTTACAACATTTTATACAGTACACTCCCGATTATCCGCGGAATTGGGTGGCGCGGCCGCCGCGGATAACAAAAATCGCGGGTAATCCGAAAAAAGCTAAAAACGGGTATAGCAAAAGAGAAAACAGTCATTCCAACTTTGAAAAATCGTTTTATGTACAATAAAACGTAAAATAAACAGCAGGAAATGTTTAACTAACGCTTACTATTTTAGTATATCACTCAAAACTAACCTAAAATGCATTTCGTTAATGAAAACAGAAAAGTGCTTTGTGCTTACGAGAGGCGTCAAGGATACACAGAAAAATTAATACATATGTACTGTTTTAATACTGTAATGCATTATGTAATTACAAAAGCATAACTGTAAAACTACACCTTTTTGAAGAAATCAGTCATTCGTGTTTGCTTCTTGCTTTGGAAGCATTTTCTCTTTGCTTAGAAGAAGAAGAAGAAGAAGAAGAAGAAAAAAAAAAAAAAAAAAAAAAAAAAAAACTTAAGTGCGGCAGGCGCGGATAATCGGGAGTCTACTGTAATTATTTATTAGAATCGTTACAGAATCTTGCCGTCAATTTTTCTCAATTTCTCTACCAGATGGCGCCTCGAACACGAGATCTAAACAATTCAGAATTGATAGATTAAAAATATTAAAATAATGCATTGTTATGAGCATTTCAAGCTTAAAATTTATAGAAAGAAATTATAGATATTACAAATTTAAAATTAACGAATAAATATTTAAGACAAATAAAAATAACTGCATTAATTGATAAGATGATTCAGCCCACCATTTTGTTTCATAAATATAGAACATTTCATGCCCGAATTCCAAATTCTGATTTTAAGTGCAATTATCAGTAGCAAAATATTGTTAGATCCCTTGTAATTACACATTTAAAAACAGCGTAAGCAAAAGTTTAAATTCAGATGTTTGGTTTGGTTTTATGGCGCAAGAGCCATCTTTGGTCATACTGCGCCAAGCATATAGTTTGATATCAGACCATATTAAAATAGACTTATTAGAAAAATAAAAATGCTAAATAATGATAAATTTTTTTACACATACTCTAAATGTAAAATTTTGGGATTAAAATATGAACAATGATTTTGAAAATTGAATTAGGTGTTGCATAGTAAAAAATAATTATTAATGTCAAAAAGTATTAAATGCAAATAAAAAACTCAACTCCCTTTAAAAAGTTAAAAATATTTGGGTGGTTCAGAATCAACTTGGTTACAATGTAGGAAAAGAAACAAGTACAATTATGCTCAATTAAATTCATTTGAATTGGATTCTCATTACGTATTAAAGCATTTCAACAAAATTTAGCTTCTTAATATCAGAAAACGATAGTTTGTGTAGTATAATTATATTCAAAGAAAGTTGACAAATTTCATACAAATATATCTTTAACTCTATTTCACACAGAGACATGTATTAGTTCACTTACTAGAACCCTGAGTAAATTGCCACAGCCTAAAATGAGAAATGCAATCGTTAACAAGTTGACACTTTCAAATGTAACTTCATACTTCTTGGTGAAGTATATTAAAATTATTACACATTTCTGTTATCCTATAGAACTAAATACAGTGAGTTATCTAAAATATTCAATCAAATTTGTTTTATTCATCAAAATAAAACAAATTCAACTTTATTACAACTTTTTTTTTAATCCCATAAAAATGAAATATGTTGCAAAAACAATGTATGGTAACGGCAAATTATCACCTCGTATTTGAAATTCCTCCAGTTACATATCTGGAAGTATTCTTCCAAAGCTTTCAGAAAGATGAATGATCAAATTTGTTATTGAATCTAGTACACATTCTTTTGGAAAGGATAAGAAAATTCAATAAAAACTCCTTGTCTATACCAAAAAAATGTTTACATGATACTGCAAGTTGAGAGATGATGAATTCTTTTTCTGATGATGAGTTTTTCTTTGTGTCCAATGGCTAATGTTTCAATACAGGAGACATAAAAGGGCCACCTTGAAGACAAAATACTAGTACATTTACTTTATTTTATAATGTCGAATGTTATGATAGAATGAAAAAAAAAATCACAGTAAAGGTAGCACTTATACATATTGTGCCATTGTTTGCATATTGTAAGAAAGGTGCAAGTCAATAGAATCATTTCCCAAAAATTTATAAATATGAGTAGGGCATAAAAATTGCAAAAAGAATTTGGTAATGATGTAATTTTGAAGTTCACATGAATTTTGAAGCATTACACAAAAGATTAATGATAATGCATGTTATCATTTTAAGCATAAACTAATAATTAATAGCAAATGAGATAATTTTCAGCCTAAGAAATTATCTAAAAGATATTAATTCATCTTAAAATATACAGTATTCCATTGGAGAGAAGTGAAGAGTATATAATTTTAGATTTCATAGATGAAATATATGAAATTACTTTTGGTGAAGAAGTAAGAGATAATTGACATTAGCATCATAAGTTTATTTATTTATTTTATGCCAAGTAAAAGTTCACATTTTAGACAATTGTTGGACGAAGTAGTGTCTGAATGCACTCTCATATGTGTAAATGCATTCAGAGATTATATACATTCCAGATGAGATTTTTCCATTGTGCATGCATTTCTCTTAAGCAAATGATTTTCATCCGATGCAGCAGCTCGACAGAATTCAAAATTATAGCAATTAGATCCCGAGGGAAATAAAAGCCCATATATATCAAAGTTAAAGTTGTTTTTAAATCATAATTTAAGAGATTAGAAAATAATTAACTGCAAAAAATATAAATGATTTGAATTCTTAATTATATATATATATATCAATTTGTTTATGTGTATGTAATAATTACATTTTGGCTGTGCTCAAAAATTCTTTCCGACAAATTAAGATTCAAACTTAAAAACTTTAATTTTTCAATTTCATGTATTTTATCATGCCTGTGGAAATGTAATAACAATAACTTTAACTATTTGAAACTACAATTCTTTAATTTCAGTTCCAGTCTCACTGCTAAAAATGGAAAACCCACTTTTTGATATCCAAACACCACAAACTTGCTTTTTCATCCTCTTTTTTCTTTATATTCTTAATGGCAAAGCTGTACCAAATTTCATTCTAATACTTGCTGAAATAATATTGAAAATTACATTTAAATTTTTTCTTAAGCAATCAAATTATCAATAAACAGAGTTAGCATTATTTTTAAACAACTGTAAATTCTTCCAATGGTCTACAATACAAAAACTATTTACCTAACACACACGCAAAAAAATATAAATTCTATAAGTATTTCAAAAGACTACAAAGATTAAAATATCAACACATCAATGAATTTAGCAGCCAGTACTACCTTAAAAAAAAATAAAGAATTTAGTATCCATCCAGTACTACCTTGAAGAATATTTTTAAAAACTATTATCAAACAAGAACATGTTTATTTTTTTAATTATCTCATAAGAAACTTTACAATCATGGCACTTTTAAATTAAGTTTTTAGGAAACATATGAATAAATACAGAAGTATCAAAGTCAATCTAATTACTTCCTTTATACAAATGTTTTTGTATTGTAAAAGAAAAAAAAAGTATATGCTCGATTCAGTAATTATTGAAAAATTTACCTTCTTATAAGCAAAATCACTTTTAAAAATCATTTAGAAAAATTGCATCACATGTCTTTTATTTTTTAGATGGTAATTCAGTATTTTGTTTAAAAATAAATATTTTTGTATAAATACATGATAGCTTATTAATGGTTACAATGACAAGGTAACTGTAATAACCACATAATATAAATAATACCATTTTGTAGTATCAGTACAAAAAAAAAAAAAAATTACAAAAGAGAACTTTTAACAGAGGTTACATTACTTATTCATAAGTAAAAAATAAAATAAATAAATAAAGTAAAATAGATAAGTTTTGCATCTATGATATCAAGTCTTCAAATATTTTAATTTCAAAATGATTTCATAATCCGCATTTTGAAATACCCATTATATCTACTGATTTTCTGGGGGATAAAACATTTTCTAAAGCTACAACATATTAATAACCATAAAAAAAATCTAAGAAGACTTTTTCTTCTCTTTTGTATAATTATGAACTGAAAAATGATTTCACAATGTTTTTAAAACATTTTATGCATAAAATCATTAGAAAATCACATAAGCAAGCATATTGATTAAAAAATTGAAAACAATTATATAAAAATAATTGCAAATTTATTGATATTGTATAATATTTAGGAATTTTGTACTAGATCTGGAAGTAAATACATTCATCAACATACTGTTGTTTGTCAGCATCTAATTGCTGTATACAAAATATGGACTTAGCATATTTTAAAGAATCAAAAAATTAAATTATATAATCTATAACATCAGTAATAATTCTAAGCAATACAAATATGTAAAAAGATAAACTGAAGCAAAATTTTTAATATGTGCATAATAATCACTTTTCAACATATATCACTCATCTAGTACAAAACTTTAAATCATAAAACAATATAAAGAAATTTTTGACTCGATAATCCATTTAACTTCATAATATGCATATTTATGCTAAACTAATTGTTGTTTACCAAATTTATACAAGTATGAAACGATTTATAAAACAACAGGAATTTCTTGTTTTTATTATGAAGCATTAGCTTTAAATTAGCACATTAATGTTGATCTTGACAACTAATGACAGAACAAATGTTCATCTGTAGGAAATAATTATATTCTTAAACAGCTTATTAATGTTTACACACACACACACACACAAAAAAAAAAAAAAAATAGATTTAGTCATGATAATCATCATCTTGTTGACTGAATTTTGAAATTTTGCAACTATGGATTATCAAAATGCGCCAAATTTCTCTTCCCATTCCAAGTGACATGTCATTTTCACCAGAACAGGTCACAAATCCTGATAATTTGAAGACATATTAATTATTAATGTTCAAATTATTCTTTGTGTCAGGGCATCACATAGTGATCCAGTTTCATTTTCTATCAAGATAACATTGACAACACTGAAAATAAAAATAGCAGAATCTTAAAATTTATGTAGTTTAAAGGAAATGGACTTTAGGTATATTCTATGAAATTTTAAACATTTGGTGAAATTTTTTTAAAGCAATAACTAATTTTTTAATTCACTTCCAGTGGAAGGATTTGTATGGTGGTAACTTTAGAAACCTACAGAAAAGTTAATACTAGTTGATTAAAGCATAAAAATTTTACCATCAGGAATTTTTTATTTTTTAAATACAACTTGTAAGATTTTATTAAAAATTCGATAACATTTTCATATTTTTGAGATTTTAGATATGTCACAAACATATTCTTTTGGATGATAAATATGACTGTCTATATGGAAGAACAAAGAGGAAAGGAATTTCCTTAGTATAACATGCCACATGAAATGATATTAATTCCTAATAATATATTTCTAAATTTTAAACTCAAAACTTTCATAAAAATATGAAAATTCATTTAGAAAGACTCTGCATGGGAGTTTTCAAAACACCTTGGATTCAGATAATTAATTTAAAATAATTCTTGAAAGCAATAAACGTGCAACTGATATAGATAATTAATTATCTGAACTGATTCAGAGAATTAATTTAAAATAGTTCTTGAAAGCAATAAAAGTGTAACTGATACAGTTAAAACATATGTTTTCATGTAGGAAATATATTGTACTGTTTGTCCATTTGATCTTTAATAGCAAGCAAGAATCGCTACAACATTTCAGTGATATCTTCAAGACATTACACAGCATTCAGTATATCACACAATATTATAAAATTATTTCCAATTTAAAAAATAATTCTCTTTCCATAACACTGTTGATCATGCTAAGTGATTATAAGCTTGCATCACTTCATCAAAAATACATACATGTATGTAAAACATTCTTTCAAGAAACAAATGCAAAGTTGATTAAAAAAATTTATTTTTTAAGATTTTAAGCAAATAATTGAATTTTCAACTTTTATTAAGATTTCTTTTTAAAAACCATAATGAGTATTTCAGCAAACTGACTAGGAAAGCTGAGAGCAGGAAGAAAAGCATGAGAAATAACATTTTGAGTTTATTTAGCTTTAAAAAAAGAATTGATCCACACAGTACTTTGGTTTGACAAACCTTAAGGAGCTTTATGAGAAAATAAAAACTTTTACAACTCAGGAATTAAAGTGGAGCCTGAATTTGAATGATAAGGAAATTAAAATTTAAAACATAGATAATTAGAAATTATCAAAAGCGCACATAAACATATTCAATAAACACTTGATAAACATACATTTTTGAAAATTGTACAATATTAAACTTTCAGGAATACATTTCTCTAAGGAGCACCAAATCTGTCAGCAGGTTAATGAAAGACCAAAAGCTGCAAATAGCTTTACGTTTTTTATTTCAAATTTTATGATGCATTTCTTCTACATATTCACCTTTTGTATTATAGATAAACACAATACGAAAAGAAAATCTGAGCACTAAAAGCATAAAATTACACAAGCAATTATTATTTTTTTAAAAAAATGTTTTGGTATTTTTTAGGGAAGACTGTTAGAATAAATAACAATTAAAATATATACACATAAATTTTATAAAGTAATAAAACATACTTACCTGAATTTTAAAGCATAAATGCTTGTAAAATATCTGGATTCTTTAAGTTCAGGATGAGTCTATTCATGTAGTGTGCATTTCAAACTTTAACTAAGTACAGGCAATGTTTATTAAGCCATTGCATAAACATGTACTTCAACTTAGGCTAGTTACTTAAAAAGTATGAAATTTAGATAATTAAAAAATTGCTATCAAGTATATTAATTTTGATTATTAAAGTTGCATGGATTCTAAGACCGGAAAAGATTTCAATTATTAGCATGAAAAATATTTTGGACAAAAGTTGATGGTTTGACAATTGAAATTCCTCTCTATATTTGTACTTACTTATTCATCTGTTTTTAAAATATCCCTTTCTTTTCATCGTATTCTAAATTCCTGTTAATCAATTGTTACACTATTTTCATTTGTGACACAAAGACAAAGGGTGAATTTTTAATGTCAAGTTTCTACCTTTTCATCAAAATAATTAAAGAAATTAAAATCCTACAGAATTTAAGAATTAAAGATAGCAACTTTTCAACGTCTAATACAAAAGTTTCGAAGAATATTTTCAGTATTGCTTTTCATAAACACAATACAAAATTTCTTAAAGCTCAACTGATCCCAAATTTGGGACTTTCTGTATAACTCCAGGTATAGTACTAACTGCATTATTATATGATATTAGACCAATATTTATAACAATTTTTTTTCCTTTTAAAAGATTCAATTCCCCAGAAAAAAAAAACTTAATAAATTAATCTCGTAAAAAACACAATAAATTTATGCTGTGATTGTAACAAAAAGAAAAGAAAATATCAACTGCTGTTTTCATTATTTTCCATCTGATGTCTTAAAAGCTCTTCATATATTTCATCTTCAGAAATGCAGTCTTCTGATAGATCATCATCAGTTGTCCGATTTGCTTCTAAATCTTTAATTCGATTCTGTAAAGTATCTATCCTTGCCTTTTGTCTACGGTTTTGTTGTTGAAGTATTTTTATTTTCTTTTTATACCTTAAATTCATTATTTCTAACTGTTGTATTCTTCTTTGAAGTTTTATTTCATTTGAAAGTTTTGATTCAGTTAATGCTTCAGAATTACTTGAATCAGGAGTTGAGGGATTGTCAACTTGACATGAAGCAGTCAAAGCATCAATAATATCAGGATCCAAATTATTATTTGAAAATAATGTTGAAACAGCCACATCTTGGGAAGTCTATGAAGAGAAAATTAAATAAATGAGTTTCATATAAATTAATACCTGAATCAAATTCCAAATACACCTTAATAACTACTTCTATATTTAAATATAATAATGTATAATATTTACCTTATAATCTAAAATAATTTTAAACTGATTTTTTAATGTAAACTGTACAGTTCAGTAAAACTAATATTCTAAATTACTTTATCAATTTTTAAAACAATTGTGAGAGGGCAGATCACTAGTGCATTTGTAATTATATAAAATATCAACATATTTTAAGAAAAAATAGTTATAAACCTATTATAGTAAAATACATATATGTTTCTTTTAAAAACTGATCTCAAAAGCTAAACCTTTTTTTCTGAATACTTATTTTTATATATTTCTGAAACTTATGAGTATAACTAAATAAAAATATCTATAATTTTATTTCTTGCTTTTATAGAAACAGGTAAACAAGGTTGTGCACATGCTTAAATCCATTTGTATGTTTTTATTTAACTTGTTTCATATTTGTAAAGATATTTCAAATTAGCATTTCATTTAACTTTTTGATATATTCTGAAATTTTGTGCAGTAGCATTTTTTTCAACAATATAACACAACATAACTGTCAATAAATTGATTAATATAACTTTAAATTACGATATGGTTATAAAAACAAAATAAAACACTGAGAATAATATTACAAAAAATGAAACTATAATATTGAATAACATAAGAATATTAATAATAACTTAATTCAGAATTCAGGTAATTTTCAGAACAGATCCTTCAATCTAAACCTACGAAATTTCATGAAGCTCTACTTTGGAAGGTGGAAATGTTAGCTTTACAATCTTTTCTTTATCCTTTGAATTTTTGCTATATAGCCTAATTATCTGGAAATTAAGTAAAATTTTCTTTATTTTTTTACCACTTTTTTTTTAACTTCTTATTATGGAAAGCAACCTTTCCACAATAAGGGTACGCTATGCAGCTCTTTATGATATTTCATAGGAAAATTTTCAATTCTATTTGAAATTACATGCCAATCCTTCAACAAACTCATCTAAGATACAATAAATAAAATTGAATAAATAATAAAATATCAAACTGAAAAAGCATTTAAATACCTTTCTGCTCAAATATTTTTCATTGGTTAATATATAAATATTTTCCAATTTCATAGGATTATCTTTTAAAGATTGTCTAATACTCATTCATATTATAAGGATAATTCCTTTATTATTTAAGATATTCTTTCTTTTTTTTTTAAAGTTCAAAGCATAATGATCTTTTTTTATAATCTCAAAGATTATCTATTTTTGATTTTTAATGCATCTGAATTTTATTTCTAATTTTAGAGCTAATTGTTTGATCTAAAAATTGATATTTTTGGCCAGAATTTACTAGCAATGGATTATGCTATATGCTACATATATGGTATGTTGACATAGTAGCTATTTGTTGGAATCTTCAGTTTTATCCATTGTTTTTCTCAAAAATAGCTAATTATTTTCAGAAACAGCAAATGTCTGTTTGATGGCTTTCACTTCAAATTATTAGTATAAAGTACAACCATAAAAAATATTTAAAACAATTTTCAAATTCATAGGAGGCATCAAGTATGTAATAAATGTGATTAAAATTCCAATTTATTTAAAGTACATTTAGCAATTTATTTTTTTATAAATTTGTTTTGATCTTTGGATTTTTTTTTAAAAAACATTTTTAGTAAACTGATAAAAGTAAGATTTACAAAAAACTTAAAATTTTTTTATAGTAACTTTAAATAAATAACTTTTTACTAAATAATAAGATCAAGGAAAAAAAATGCAAATTAAAGTCAAAACTTTACTGGCACAATATATAGATTAAAGCCTTAATTGGCATACATTAGCATTTAAAAACAAATATAATAAAAAGTAAAACTTACATTTGCTGGAATAATTCTCATTATATTTGGATGGCAAGAAAGTCCATTTTTATTTGTGCTATTTGAAGTTTCAGATGTATAATTTTTATCAATCAGGAAAGTGCCAGAACTGTTAATTTGTTCTACAGCCTCAGAATGAGTATTAGTTTCATCAGGCTCATCTATTCTTTCATCACTCATGTAATCTTCATCGTCCTCCTCAACGGTACACTTCCTTTTGAGACCCATCATGTTTTCATTTTCAGTTGACAGCTGGTTTAACTTCTGAAGCATTAAATAATTTTATATACATATGCAGATGATTGTAATATACATTTATCATAGGAGAAAAAAATGGTAGAAATACTTTTAATTACTTTTTAAATAGGGTGGGAAGATCAGTATTTTATTCGAAATTGGAGAGTGTCATACTGTCAGTTGATAATGAACTCTTAAACAAGTCTGCACTTAAGTAATATACTATACATATATAAATATTAAAATAATACAGGGTGTCTATAAATGATGGACCCGATTTTAAAAAATCATATTTTCAAAAGTTCTCGACGGAATAAAATAATTAATACTTAAAAATAACGAGAAAAGCACGAAGTTTTTTTTTGTTACCAACAGATAGTTTTTTTAACCTTATAAATGTTCGGTATGGGACCCTTTTGTCACACGGCATACGTCCAATCGATAATCTAGTTCATTCCACACATTTTGTAACATGTTTCTGGTAATGTTTTGTAATGTTGCAGAAATGCGTTGTTTCAATTCTGGGAGTGTTGGCTGTACGAAAACACGGTCTTTCACGTAACCCCATAGAAAGAAATCGCATGGGGTTAGGTCAGGAGATCTTGGTGGCCATGTTAATAACGTTAAATCATCGTCACCCACACGGCCTATCCATCTTTGTGGAAGCACATTGTTTAAGTAACTACGAACCGTCAAAGATCAATGAGGAGGTGCTCCATCTTGTTGGAAGATAAAATCGGGACTGTCCTCAAGCAGTTGCGGAAATAACAAAATTTCCAGCATGTCGAGATAATTGTCACCTGTGACAGTTTTTTCATCGAAGAAAAAAGGCCCATAAATTTTTTCACATGACATTGCACAGAAAACGTTTACTTTGGGTGAATCTTTTATAAACTGTTGAAATTGATGAGGATTTTCACTTCCCCACACTCTCACATTGTGACGATTAACATGTCCTGATAAATGGAATGTCAATTCATCTAAAAATACCAATTTTTTGGCAAAATTTGGATTTTGTAATTCCATTAGCATGCGTTCACAAAAGTCTAACCGACACACTTTATCATTCTCTGTTATTTGTTGCAACAACTGTAAACGATACGGTTTAAACTGTAATTTTGTACGCAAAACTTTCCATACCGATTGATGTGGCATTCCTAATTCTCGGCCGGCAACTCTCGTCGACTTCCGCGGGCTGCGAACAAAACTCTCCCTCACCTTCTCCACTGCGTCGTTCGTAAGGCTTGGCCGGCCGCTGCTTTTCTTTTTGCACAAGCAACCTGTTTCTTTAAACTGCTTGTATCATCGCAAAATGCTTTTGTTAGTTGGTGATTCTTTACCGTATTGAATTCTAAAAGCAGGTTGAACAGTAGTAGTCGAAAAAACCCTTGCGTACTACAACACACAAAAACTCTTCTCACTCAATGTCGCCATTTTGGGCTTCTTACTCTCAGCGATCGTAAATGTGCTGTCATCTGTTAGTAACAAAAAAAACTTCGTGCTTTTCTCTTTATTTTTACGCATTAATTATTTTATTCCGTCGAGAACTTTTGAAAATATGATTTTTTAAAATCGGGTCCATCATTTATAGACACCCTGTATTACATAACACAAATTATTTTACATATACAAATGTAATTAAAATTGCAATCAGTCAATTGCAAATGACAATCAATATATTCACACCCAGAATTAAGTATTTTACAGATAATATAAAATATATAAAATAATTTTTTAAAAAATATATAAAATTCTCAATAATAATAAGGTTATCAGCTTTAAAATTCTTACATTCTGTACTAAAAAATTATCTTATACATGTAAGAAATACACACTATAAATTGAAAGCTATTGCAATATTGACTATACAAAATATTTTTGCCAACACACAATTTATAAATTTTTCTTTGTTTCAACACTTTATAATTATATATCTTTTATGATTTTATATACTCATATTTCAACAATGATTTGTAATATTAACATTGTATAAAATACAAGATTTAAGATAAATTAAGAAATAAAAAATGGAAGGAAAAGCTTTATATCACAGCATATAATATATAGCACGGATATAACATATTATATATCAAGAACTACATGTAGTGAAACAAATGAAATTTTAATGCAAGAGTCAGAAAGATAAGAATGAATTTTGTGACAATTATTACCCATAATAATTTATGAACCATATAATATATCTATTATATCAATTATATTATTTTTTATCATTATAGTGCTCTGACAAAGTTCCACTTTTTGATATAACAATAATGATATACAAAAATAAAGGAAAATTCATCTATTACATAGCAAAGAAGATATACATATTAAACGAAATTTAATATAATACATGGTGTATAATAAGAACCAAATCTCAAGAGTGAGCATCAATTTCCTTAATCATCCAATAAATAAATTTAAAATAGAATTAAATATCATAAAATACATAATACTTACTTTTTGCAAATGCTTGGGATAACCTTTAAAAATAGTTGGAACAGCATTTGCTCTTAGGCGAACACAAGCCAAAGAAGTACGGTCAATCTGATCCTCAGAGAAATGCTCTGAGCATAAGCGACTATATTTTGTAGGACGAAAATTTTCTCTTCGCAAGGCTAAAAGCCATTCATTTCTTAAAGATATATCTTTTGGAAATCTAGAAAAAATTAAATCATATAATACAATGCAATAATTATTACTCAAAAGACATAGATACAATTAGAGATAGATTTTTTTTTTCTCAAGTGCAGCTAATATTAAAATATATGCAGAATACATTATAAGCTGAAGGTATCAGGCACTATTTCTGATACCTTCAGCTCATTATATATCAGCTTACTTCTGTTTTCAAATTCATTTAAACAACTCTTTTATTTTATTTTAATGCCCTAAAAATATAACATATTAATTAAATTCTATAATATAAAGATTTAGTATACTAGCATGCAAAATCTCATTTCACGTCAAACTGCAATTTTTATTTTATAAAAATTTTAGTAACATAATGTTAACTTTATATTATAATCAGCAAGAAGAGGCTCAAACTGAATTTTTGAACTCAAAGGCTTCATTACTATTACTGAAAGACAAGGAGCATTATAAATTAAATATTTAAAACATATGAGATTTATTATTTTTATATATCTATCATCATGAATTAAAACAAAAGAATATGGAATATTACTCATCTTTTAGATATTTTCATGCTTTTCTGCTCAAAGATGTGAATTTAATCATATATTGTTTATGTAACAGCTCTTCGTGGATATAAATATTAATAAAATAAATAATTATAAAGTACTTTAACTGCATCTGTAAATAATTTTAAACTGATAAGAAATATCATTCTGTATATGTAATTCTCAGCATAGAAGAATAGGTGTTTAAGAATCATTTCAGTTAGGAGAAAACTCATAGGAAAAATGTTGAATACAGAAAATATCGCATATTCTCAAAACTTTATCGTATCTAAGAATTTCAAGATTGCATTTTTATCACAATAAAAAATAAACATAACTGTTAACTACAGTGTTCTTACTTGTGAAAAGTTATTCCAGGTATTTTGTTATGTGGTCTATTTTTGCAACCATATGCAGCACAAGCTGACATAGTTTTCGATTTTAATTACGCATATACATTCATAATAATTTTAAACACACAATGTGACTTAAATATATATAATTTGTTATCAATTTCTTTATGTAAGAGCATAATGGGAACTAGTATTATTTATGTCAACTAATTCTTTGATAATTTCCAATTTCAGAAATGCCCACTTTCATAAAAAGATCCATCTTTACATAGTTAGAAGAGAAAGTTTCTAAAGCTTTATTCCTTAAAATATAAATTAAATCTTTTTAATTTGACGACTCAAAGCACAATATTTTCTCGCAAAGTCAACAATGCACAATGACAGATAAACAGATGATTGATTGATTGAATTGAAGTCCCTCCCATTCGAAAACATAATTTTAAAGAAATTTCTGCGAATATTTTTAAAGAGTGCAAGATTTTAAAAAGTCATATATATTTCAATAACATGTTACAAGGATTCAAAATATATAAAAAGTTTTAATTATGGGATATAAACTTACTGGATAAATTAATTATAGGATAATATTGTCCACTGGCTAAAAAAGAATACTAAATGAATACCCAAAACTGTTCTAGGGCTAGGGTATCTAGGGATGACGATCCCTGACAGTTCAAATAAAATAATTTGCTTAGTTTCTATGCAATATCTTCAAGTCATAAAAATAAAAAATGAAAAATTTTACTAGAGTGCTGAAATTTAAAGATTTATCGCGTAAGCGGGGAAATTGAGAACAACTTAACTCCAGAAAATGAGAAGTTTATAGAGCAAATTCGTTCCATTTCCATTTCTTTCCTTCTTCCCCTCATATTCAATTCATCTTTTAGTTTCATTCAACGGAATGAAAGGGTCATCCTCCCGAAATTCGTTATTTTAACCAATTTATTTTCGTAATGCCGGCATCTTGGTAACACAAGAAACTTTCTTAAAACTCACGGACTCCTTTAATATAAACAGGGGGGAAAAAATGGAAGAAAAAACAGAATTGATAATCAACGAAAAGATGGTCTATTGATTGTGGTCCACCAAAATCTATAAATAAAATGAAGCCGAATTTCAGATTGTTAACATTTTTCATTCATTGTAGACTTTAATTTTTATTAACATATTCTCGATTGTCGGCAAGTTTTTAGAATCATATCAAACCAATATTTGTTTCAGAGTCGAACACACATTTTTAAAGATATTTCAATTTAGAGCAAATGGCCTTTGTTTAAATCACTATATACCGATCACTATTACAATTATTTCTAAATTGTAATTTTCACTTCATCATTTTTCTAAAATTGAAATGTAACTTAGCAAAATGCAATAAGCATTTTGTACTGTATAATTAAGTAAAAGAAACAGAATTTGTATTTTGAATTTCTTTTTTTCCAACCAATTGAAACCAAAATTTGATACAGAAGTAAAATTTTTGCAATAAGGTGGCATATCAATTTTCTTCAATTAAGATGTTGCGTTTTTCCCCCCCTCAGAATTATTGCGTTTACATGTATGCGAATATACAGACCGACAGATGGTCAATTCGCTGATGGATTTGATTCGAAATTTGATATCGACTTTTAAGATGCGATGGCAAAATTTAAAAATGGGCCTTAAATTTTCCTTATAGAAATGTATACATTTTTTTATAGCTATGGCATTAACTTTCACTTTAAGACAAATTTCCTCAGAATGTATTTCGTTCAAAATTTACCAGACATTAATAAAGTTGGCATAAACACCATTTATCCAATTTTATCCGTCTTGGCGAAAGCATTTTTAATTTATCACGAAATATGGAAATATATCAACATTTCAAGTTTGATTGTTTTTACAATTGCAATACTCTCTTTGTAGGCTTTTATAAAGAAAAAAAGAAGGGAAAAAAAATGGACCTCTAGTTTGGAGCATCGTAGCATGATATTGTTCATTAAATTTGACTAATTTATCGTTGTCCTACTTTTAAAATTATATCTTAGTTATATATCAACAAGAAATGTATTTAATATTTAAGCTAGAAAGTAAATCAATGAATAATTTTATTAAAATTTTTTTTTTGAAAATAGTTTTAAAAATTTATCAAATTTAGAGCAATATTAAGCAAAAATAAAACTGTTACCTTTGAAATGATTAAAAAAAATGATTTAAAAACGGCTTTTGCAAAATAATACGCTCCAAAGTCATCAGAAAAAAAATCCGTGAAAATTTTGTTTGATTTTCAATTAAAATTTTACTGAACAATTTTTGCTTAAACTTATTTTTTTTTTTTGTGAGAACCTAACTCTGTAAGAAGTAACTACATGTCATATTTGATATGCATATAATTAATAGTTTAGAATTTTGAATGATTTTATATAATTTATGTCATATTCAATAATCACTGAGAATGATAAGGTTTCGTTCTTAATAATTACCAAATACTAAAGTTGAAATTAAAATTAAACTGTAAAAGGTAGTAAGAAATTTTTATACGAAATTTAAATAAACTAAATATATTTCAGAGTTTAATTTATAAGGTTTTTCTTAAGAAGAATTTACCGAAATTTAGGATATCAGAAAATAGTATTTAAAGATATAACATAGCATAAAAACGTGAATTTATATAAATATAAAAATTAATGTAACTTTCCAAAGAATGAAAGTTGTAGAAAAAAATTTAAACGATTTTGTAAAGAAAAAAAAATGTTTAAAATTAAAGAAAATATTGGATTTTTTCCGCCAAAAATCGATTTTTGAGTGTAGTTACCCATTTCAGACTTCTACCTAAGGTCGAAGTCTGATTTACATTCAACGTGTGAAGGCATGTTGTTTGCTTGAACTCAACTCAGATTTATGTTTCGCTTGGAAGAAAATGAGACACTCTTCCAGCAGCCATTTGAACGATAGTGAGTCATGAATTACTAAAACACATGCTATTAGTTTTTGAATAATGCTAGTTAAAATAGGATTCATGAAATATCTACTCTTACTCATCTTCCTCAACTATCCCATTCTTTAACCCTCTAGACTATTGGTGGATGTAGTGAAACTTCTGTATCCGAAAGACATATCGATGGGGGGGGGGATTTCAAGACACGAACTCTTGATCATTGCAATCGAGATTCGCACTATATCTAAAGAAATGAAAAACAACCAGCAATAACAGTCTCCACAAAACTTGCCAGCATATTCTCTTATGAATGTATATTCCCTTCACCGCAAAAAACTTTGCATCTTGAGCAAACTCATGAACATACGAGTGCTCAGATTTTTATTTTCAGATTTCAACACGTACTCTGTTCTTAGCAATATAATGGCGTCGAAAAGGCCTCTAAAATATGAATTTTGGACATCTTTTCTGGATAGATTAAAATCCAATTTTGACTCAGAATTCTAATTTTAGTAACAAGATCATATATAAAATTTCATCTTTCTAAGTCGTTACAGTTTTGATTCATTACGCTTAAATGCAAGAGAATGTACTGATTAACAGACGATTAAGTCTTTAACGAATTTCATTAAAATTCTATAAGGATTTCCATTTTAGACGCTATAACTGTATACCAAATTTCATATATCTACGTCACTGCGCTTTTGAACTATCGTTTTTACATGTACACGAAAATACAGATCGATATTTGATCAAAGCTTTGTCGAATTTGTTTCAAAATTTGATGTAAAGCTACATGTTAGGTGATAAATCTATGCCTCAAATTGTATCCATCTAGTTTGTTACATTTGCAATCATTGTGTTTACCTTTTCTCGGACAGATTACCAGGCTTTGAATGGAGTTCATTTAAATTTTTACAGAAATCTACAAATTTGATGCAGAGACCACGTACCAGATTTCACTTATCTAGCTCAAAATATTTTTGAGTTATTGTTTTCATAAGCAAATAGACAGAGAGACATAATTCTAAAAGTGTGTTTTTCAAACTTGAAAATCTTTATTTAAGGAAGTTATTAAAGTTTGAATATTCCTCAAAAAGTTGCGGTCGCATTTCTTGATGATTATAATAATTTTATCTTTCTATACTTCATATACGGGAAGCACACACACACACACACACACACACACACACACACACACACACACACACACACACACACACACACACACACACACACACACACAAAGATAAACAATGACATGAATCATACTCAATTTAATTGTTTCATAGAGTCCAACGAGATCATGCAATTTCAGGATAAACACGATTATCTGAAATATGGAATTCTGCACCTAGTCTTTTCATCGAATGCTCCATTTACTTCTACGCTGATGAGCGAAATACCTTTTAGTGTCCCAAAGAAAGATAAGCCAAATAACATTTTAGATTATCGCTGCAAATATTGGACAATTGATAATTATTTTATCATCAGCTTTTATGAGTACATTTTCAGATTTCTGTCATCATCTTTAACAGTGATAATATGACAAGAATGACATCTAAGTCCTCTCCAAGCTTATGGACCATACCAGCAGGAGGATACCTGCTTTTAGACTTCCTATTTACTTGTATCAGATGCACAAACAAGACGAACCTCTCAAGAAACCAATTCAAGCCTGAAACCTTCAAATACAGAAGCCGACTCTTTATCACCATGCCATCGTGGTCTCTTCAAACGAATAATGGATAGTCCGCCCTTTCTTTTTCCAACATTTCAGCCATATCAGGTCTAATTATCGTCTAAAAACATTAAATTTATCGTTGGAATATTGAAAAATATTTTCTTTTAAATTATTTTCCATACTGTTTGAAATCACCCAACATCTTCTAGTATGTAAATAAATGATTCGTCTAGATTCGAAATAGAATGCCAGTAATTATTTTAATCTCTATGCCTTTCGAGCGTTTACCTTGCAGGAATTTTTTTGGAAGAAGAGGAGGTTCATCTCATTTCATTAGCAGCGTTTGAAGTTGTAATTTCTGCCTTGGATTTCATTCTTTAACTGGTTTTCCTCGAAGTGGTTAGGTCTTCATGGAGGACTAGAAATGTTTGTATGTGAGTGTAATGAATTTACTTCATTATTTAATCAAGACTGTGGATGTTGAGCTTTAGTATTCATACATCTGAAAATAAAAGGTAAAATATTTTGCTTATATTGTTTGTATTAATTGGGTGCTAACTTTTTATTAGTGAATTCATTTTGATTCTAATTTGTTAGTATATTTCTTAACAGCAAAACTCTTATTGTCAAAATATTTTATTTCTATTGTGTTCCATTTTGAGCTGACATTATTTTGAGAAAACGAATTTTGTTATTTATATACTAAAACCTCTACGCTAACCTGAAGTTAAGCGAATTCTTATTTCCCCTCCCGTTTCAAATATTTCTCATTGTACGATATACGTACAAAATTCAGAAATGGAACCCAATCTTCAAAAGCACACGAAGTCGCACATATAATGTATAAAACTGTAGCAGTTACAAGTCATTTAGACTTAGGAATTTATAGTAATATAGTTCAACTGAAGGTCAATAATCCATAGGCAAAGTAGGTAAATTATCTCAAAGCTTCAAGGTATCGAGATTTATTTAGTAGTATTTTTTAGACACTCCAATTTGGTTTCGCATGATTTATAAGACCATGTAACAGGAACACATTTAAATTAAAATCGCAAATTTTTAAAAATTCTGAACAATTAAAAAATATTTTTTAATGTTTTCAAATTTCCGTTTTTTTTTTTAATTTTTATTATTTTTTTTTTTTTTTTTTATTGACCGACTGATAAATCAGCGACCATAAAAAAACTTTGTTATTGAATATTTAGAATGCATTAAGCTTAACGGAATTTTTATTATTTTGTTTATTTTTAAACTAAAATTCAAACTTTTTAAATTAATACTAAAACCAGTTCTCTTGAAGATGAATGACTTGCAATGAAATATTTTGAAATTTTAATTGCTTTATATTGGTTAATAATGTGTATTTGTTACTTAAAGTTTTGAATACAAATAATATCCTGTTCTGGAAAGAATCGGAGGGGGGGGGCAAAGGTTGCATTGGCAAAAACTCCGATTAGCAGCAGCTTAATCCGGATTTGAGCCAATGAACTATTCTGGTGTAGCAAAGAGCCGAAAGTTTACGGAGATGCATGAGTAAAAGCAGAGTCCGGCACTGCATTTCAGATCACCGGAGAAGCAAATGGCACTGGCAATTTCTATAACGACTTAAATAAAATGATTAGTAATTTTGGAAACTGTATAGAAAAAAATATAGAAAAGAATTACTTTGATATCAGGCAACTTTACACTGGGAGGGATCATTGAAGCTTGAGGTGAATTGATTGCACTTTATGAAGGTAGAAATTGTCTGCATATTTCTTATTTTAATATGGACTATTTTATATTGAAATGCATACATTTTTCATTGTCAATTTTCTTCGGAATTATCATTGTAGCACTTGTTAATTCGCACCCTTTTTATATATTTGACTCTCTTATGTGTCTTAACTGCACAGAGGCCATTAATTAGATGCGAATCGCAAATATACGGTGATTAAACATTAAAATTCAGGCAAATAGACATTAAAATTCACGTAAATTTACATGCGCAATGAGACTTGCATGCTCTTCAATAGTCTCCTACTGCTTAATTAAAAATATATATTTACTGTGGAGTTAAGTTGCCGTTTTATAAAAAAAAAAAATTCTATTTAATGGTTGGAAAAGTCTTTTAAAATAGCAATTTTGTTACTTTCATTGCAATTTCAATACTTTAACAAATACAAGCATTCTAAGCAAAATTTCAAACTAATGAATCTTATAAGATTAATTCAAAATTGGTAAATTATAATATAAAGAATCTGTTCTCTCGAACAAAAACTGAGCTTTTCAGTTAAATTAAATTTTATTCCAGAAAATGTATTGAAATTTCAATTTAAATAACGAATTCTAAAGGTCATTTCTATAGAAATCAGAGAATATTTCATAAAATGCATATTGAATTTTAGTGTTCAAAATATATTTATTGCTATTTTTTAAAAATTAATTCAATACAATGGAAGTAGGTTAATTCAAATACGTCAATGATTCAAAACTATCAGATTCTCTAATTTTCCGTAAGGGTAAAAATCGTCCGCATTACCAAATGAGTCATTTAGCAATGTCAAAACTAAGTCATAAAAAAATGTTTTTCTGAGTTATATTTCTCAATTAAGTCAGTACCTTGTGAATCCAGTGACCACAATTCTTTTTTACTGTAATAAGTTTAAGTGAAATCACTTTTTTTATTGCTTTGTAATTGTAATTTTTTCTTCCTCGCATAAGTACACAAACTACAACGAAAAAATGAAAGTGTTATCGTCAAAAATCGAGCTCGAGATTTTCAGATGTAATTGAATCCGAAATATATATGGAAATGAATGAAATTGAATGTGGGAAATAAAATGTGGACGAAATTTGGTATGCAATCTTCATATCAAATTTGTAGATTTTTATCAAATTTTGAACCTATATCCATTCAGAGGAAGTTTGCCTACAGGGCTGTTCGATTACAGGTGAACTCGATAACTACAAACGGCAAAGAGTGAAATTTGTCAGATTTAAAATATAGATATTGTTACAAAAATTTTTTTTTCTACAACAAATACCGCCACTCAATTGTAATTACTCAGCGCATTTAATTGTAAGTTTAGCAGCTTGCTTGCTGTCTAATCCTCCAAGACCTCTACGTGTCGGCGACTCCGACTCTCACCACACACCGCCTCTCCGCAGCTTCAGAGTGGCCGTCTTTTATAGTTCCGGGAGGCGGGGCTAGAAACTGCAGACCAATCAGTGCGTACCTGGGTGTATCTCTGTTATTAGTGGATGGATCGTGAAAGTTCTCGAACTTTCTGGTATTATCCATTTAGTCGCCAAACTCGCCAAATTCACAGCCAAGTCGCCAAATGGTCGCCAAGCTATCAGGTCATTTACGTGGCAGCTGCTCAGCACAGATCTTACAACGGTCTTTCTCACAATGACACTATTCATGGCCGAGTAGCAAAATTACAAATTTGTAACAATATATATCAAATTTCGATTGAAACTTTCGAAGAATTGACAGTCGGTCTGAATTATTGCATGCATGTAAAAGCGATGATTAAGCATAGCGACTGAAATAGATGAAATATGTTAGGTGTAATTAGTTCTTTATAAAACCAGTTGCAAACAAAAAACATTTTCCAAAATTCATATTCGGTTTTCTTTATTATATTGTGAAGTGAAGTCATTTGCGAAATTCTAGAAAATTAGACTGAGTACTCGTGTCGCTCATTGCTTTACCAAAGATAACACTTTTATTAAAGAGTATGCTAGAAAATTGAGAGGCGTACAATTCCCATTGGTTATTTAATGTTGTATTGTATTTTGTGAATTGTCTATTGTTTACTGATATTGCTTGTTTATTTACTGAAATTATTTTTTAAATTATAAAACCTTATTTATTAAAATTACTGAGAATTTATTACGAGTATTTTGTTATAAATATTATATATTAAAAATTTTACTAAGTGTTAGGTTTATTTTAAGACAAAACTTAAGTATCGTTTAAATCTGTTTTGCTCTTCTTATCTTTGGGCTATTTTTAATTCCAATTCTTAAATATTTCTGTTGTGGTCCTTTGAAATTTTCTCTATATAGTTTTTATGAATTTGAATTTCAAATAAATTGAGTATTTAACATCCCATCAATATCGAAGTATTGAAATTCCATTGTATTTTTCAATCGGCTAATGAAAAATTTTCTATAGGTTTATCTGGAAATTGGATGCAAATGGAGAAAATCTTCATAAGGATATCTCTACTCGTATGTTGACGCTGTAAAATTGAAGTGCAGCGAGGTTCTGACGATTTGGTGGTTAACTTTCGCCCTCAAACGAGTGCATTTTCTGAGGAGAAATTTTTGAAATGGAGAAATGCTAGGTAAGAATAGTTGTTTTACTCTTTTTATCTACTTCTCATTAATGTTTCTTTATTCGCATATTATGAAAGAGTAAAACACAGCTTTAAGTTTTGATTCATGTCATTCTAATGATCACTTCCTCTTTCTGATGCATATAAATCCTATGTCATACACCCTATCCTCCTCCATTGACAAACGCTATAATTACATGTGATGCCCGATACTAAAAGGTTCCAAGCATCGTGAAACCAGAACCATGCAAGCATAAGTAAATTATCTGAAATATAAGAATCTGTTTTCGCAGGTATTATGATAAATTACTTTGGGTATTACGAAATTGTATTGATATATTTTTCAATAGTAGTAAAGAATCTGGGCAATAATCGCGTGAAAAAAAAGATGACCTGCCAATGACGGACGTGCCCATAAGTCTTTTTTGGAGTTATTGATGGACATTTCAGTGTTTGAATGATAACATTTGAGAAATATGTACAGTCATTGTCCTAAATAGTTAATTGAAGTTCATAGAAAGTATTCGAGAGAATACAAACTGTACCCAAAACTTTTAAACCCAAATACCTTACATTTTAAATAAATGGGCATTTACTTTATCCCTTCATTTTCCCCTTAATAATTAATATACTATACGGGATATTCGTTTTTGGCTTCCTATCATATTGAAGAGAAACAAATATACATTTTGGAAATATTCCCATTGATGTACCTCGTCTAAAATTTAATACATGCCATTATAATTTCAAAATTATATCCCAAATTTTATCTAGTTAATTGCGATTACGAATATAATTCCCAACCCCAAAGGCAATCTCAATATTTTAATGTATTTAGTAAAGAATTTAAGCAGGCTTGTTTTCGTGTAAATATCACTTACTGAATATCATCTTCCTAGCCTTTTACATTTGGAATAACTACCTATCCAAACATGTGAATAGACAGTTAATAAAACATTTTTCATGTTAGCTTTACAAAAACAATATTAAATCGATTCGGCGAATATTGATCCAATCGACTGCGCTGGTGCTTGGACTAGTATTCATTATGCCATTGAGCAGCGAGTTAAACTAAAGATAATTGGGAACTAATCGCCTTTTGTGATCTGCTGGGCATCGGCAATAGGATTTATATCGATTCCAATTAAACATCTTATACAGAACTTATGTTCATGAGCATTTCTTTCCTGTAACACATTTTTAAGCATTAAAACGCATGGGATATCAAAATCTTTACTTTAATAGCCATCACTTTTTATAATTTTCATGTAAACTAGATATTAAATGGAATCTTTCCTTGGTTTGCAACAATGAACGATTAAGATCTTGACGGAACAATGAAATGATTAGAAATTAAATTCCAATTAAATTCTACAATGAAACCTATAATTAAAAATATTTCAAAAAATTATTATAATTAAAAAATTAAAATTAAAATTTTTTTAAAAAATTTTTAAGCTGAGTTAAAATAAATTTTGTGCAATTAAAATTTCTAAAATCGCTGAGGTGCACATTTCAATACGTCAAATTTTGTAGCTTTAAGTCGGAGTCTATTCTGTACAAAAACACACTTTCTTCTATATTATCTACTAATCTCTTTCGGACAGCAGTTCACCGGCATTAATTATCGCTAAAATTTGCAATTAAATGTCACTTGATGTTAATGGCTTTCTCAGTAAAATATTTTAAAGCTTTATATTTTGAGTCGTTTAACTCGTACTTTTATAGAAGCATGACACATTTCTGCTCATTGTACTACGCATTCCTTTAATTTTCTATCGACTTCTATTACATTTGAACTTAAATTCGAAAAAGAAATGATTGACTTCAATTAATACAAAAACTTTTCTGTACGAATCAAACATGTTTTTTTTTTAAAATATAGAAAAGAGAAATGTGTATTACAGAATATATTTATAATTTATACAATATTTTCTGTAAAAATTTCCGATTTATCATAAAATTCAGGTTTTAGTTTTAATTTCAAAAGGATTAAATGACTTGAATATTTTCAGTCGATAAATGCACTTTTGATATTATGAAGTTTAATAGTGTTTCAATTCTATGACTCGTATTAGGTAAATTATTCTTGATACTCCAAAGTTTAATGTTTCAATTTGCAAACAAATCTTAACTAGTCGGGAAACTTTAAATATCACTATTTTAGGAGAATCAACAATTTCATAATTTTAGACTAATCAGCCTGGAGGTAACTTCGGGTGCTTGACTGGCGTATGAGACGGTCAATAAAGTGCGATAAAAACACGTATTTACAAAATAGAAATGTTCCAATTTCCATAACTCGTCTGATTTAATCGAAATAGAATGGATATTTTGTAACAACTTACCTCAAGAGTATTTTACTAAATGACTCGTATGATTAGGGTCTTTTTAAAAATATAAAATTAGTTATTCATCAGAATTTGATTCACTGCATAAAATAGTATTCTTTACTTCATTTAAATCATTTTGCCTACGAAATGTATATGCCTAATACTGTTTAGAAATTAAATGTTGGGCCCGATTATAATGGTCATCCGATATATGTATAAATCCTGTTTGTATTAAATACTAATTAGTGTCAAGCACAAAATGGATTTATTACCAAAAATTATAAACAATCATAGCTATTTTTTAATGCAGTCGCCTTGAAAATTAAAACATTTATATCGTTTTACCAGGTTTCAGTTCACCTCTTCGAAGAACATTGCTACCAGTGATGCGAGATGGTTCATAACGTTCTCTGGCACAATTTTTCAAATAAATTAATTAAAAAAAATGAACTTATGCTGGATAATACTTACTCGCTCACTCTTGGCGTTCTCTAACGAGATGGCTCTAACGTTGAAGCTCCTCAGTCTGAAATATCCTTACTTTTATGGTAGGAATATGGAGTAGAAGTGTTCAAACACATTCATCCTCCGCTTTGCATGTTGGTCCCTCAGCTGGTTGCCTGGTATTCCAACATCTGCATCGCTGGAATGAGTGATCAACTTATTGGGCAATATCTTTTGTTGTGACATTTTTGCATCTTTGTCCCCCTTTATGGAGAGCGGCTTACAGCAAAGTGCTTTAACCTGTCCTCTAAATTTAAGAACTAGCTAATATGGCTAAATAAAAATTTCAAAGTAATGTTAAAACCACATTATAGCAATGGTGGGAACATTTTTCGAAGAGGATAACCTGATCCACCGATAAGACATGTCTAAACGGTGATGTCAGAAAAGTAACCAAGATTGTTCGTAACTATTGATAAATTCATTGGTCTATATTTCTTTCTAGAGTTCATTGAAATTTGAAAAAATGGCTCCTCGTACTAATTATTGAACATGTAGAGCAAGCTACTGCCTCTTTTCGTCGTAACGATTAATGTAATTTTCTTTTTCTTTTCAGCTCCAGCATCTGACCTAGAATTTTTCGAAGAAAAATGGGGAAAGTTGTCTACATATCCATTACCAGGATTCAAGTCGAAGTTTCTTCTGAAATCAAGACTCTCTAATTTTTTGAACAAGATGCGAGATGGGGGCTCTGGAATATAATACAGGATTAGATGTAACTGGCCTTCGTATAAGCAACTGATGTGCTGATAATGCTATGCAACTGCTATTTATAGTCAAAAACGCAGCAAGTTTGTCACAATCGCGTCCTTCCAAGTAAGATCGCATGATTTTGGAATCTTAGACAAAATTGTCCAATAGTAGAATTAAGAATATTAATTACGAATTATTAGGTTAACGTAGGATAAGGATCTGTTGGATTCTTTAAAAAACAAATAGTTAATTGATAGAGAATGTAAACACTATTAGCTGAAACCTCTGTAGGAAAGGATTCCGTTAAATTTGAAAAATTATTTTTCTAACATGATGTTCAATTAAATTTATTCGATTGTTTTACATAAATGCATTTTAATAAGTTTAATAATTGAATAATTTCAATGTTAATTTATATACTAATTTTGGTTAATTTTTGGCAATAACAGTTAATTAACGAGGATGGAGGAGAGTCAAGACCATTAAATATATTTTTGAATTCGTAGTGAATGGGAGTCTTATCATTCAAATATGTTCAATTCCGTTCCATTTTTTATTTCTAATTGATATTCATAGTATATATACATATTCCTTTTATGGTTGTAAGATTTCTGGGATGGAAAATCAAACCAAGCCAAATTGATAGGAAGATGTCTTTCCATGAAGGATGATCAATAGAAACAGCAAGTAAATAGAATGAAGTCTATTAAATTTTTCCCATTTTAATCTGGATTAGTAAATATAAAAAACGTCAAGATGCTTGATCATTTTGAAAAGAGAATTCAGAAAAAATTACTTCATAAAAGAATTATCGGAGGTGTAGATTTCAAAAATGGAGGAAATTTAAATTTTCAATGTCAATTTCGTATTGCAATTTGGAGTTTCAGCTATTTGTGAATTTAACTGCATCATGATTTAGTCCTATTAAGATGTGATTTGTTTTAAATCCAGTTATTTCCGATGGATTAATACATTAAGAGGGATATTGTACGTTCTAAGAGGTATGCTATTTTATGGAGCGATAAATTTTGATCTAATGATTTTTTTGGTTTGAGTCGCAATCATTTTCGAAAGAGTATAGTATTCCCACGTAATTATTCGAACATTTAATCATTCATTTTTTGGGGCATCAATTTTTTCCATGGAGGCTATCAAGTGGAAGATTCATTTCCGAAATCCTCAAACTTTAAATCGGTATTGTCATCTGTTGTAACCAATATAACCGACTTGAATTAAGAGCTCAAAGCACGAGCTCCTTGTGTATTGTCAACTCTATCTAAACTGAATTTTCTTAACGGTTCATTAGAGGATATTTAGCTCTTCAAATTTAAAATCGCCAATTAAATTTCTATTTTTTAAAATCTAAATTTAGCGAAATCCCCTTTTCGTCTTAATTATGGCATCTTATAAAATCTGGGATTATATTTCTGGAGTAATAAATTAAAACATCAACCGTAATCAGCAAATCCTTTCTGTAAAGATTGATTAAAGGAAAGAAAATATCAATCTTTTCTTTCCAAACTCTAAGCAGTTTCTCAGAATTAAGTTTTCAAATTATGTAGTCCTAAAATCTCAATACAGAGTTGTCTTTAATGTATCATATTCGTCGTTACTTTGGGAATTAAATTTGTAAAACTTCAACAATTTTGGATTAAATTTATGCTCTTAAAAATTGCTTTTAAGTAGACAAACCCTATTTTTTAGCATGTGCTAGAAGTTTTGAAATTTTTCCTTTCTTTTCTTTACAATTATGTATAAAAAAATATGCTCTTAAATACGAAAAACCAGGAAAACCCGATTTTGCCACTTAGGAAATTAGACGGGAATAGCCGCATTTAGGTCAAACGATTTCGTTTTTCTACCAGAAACTTAAAAATTCCTGCTTTACCAGAGATAGGTTTTTGTAGTGTCACGACTGGCAAAAGCAAAGTAAATCGATTCCCGAATAAAGTTATGGGAAATTAAATAGAATTAAATATCAGTATAGCTGTACTTTATTTGCAACAAATGGATTTTATGGTCATAGATGTATTTGACGTTGTTTCTTTAAGATAGTAAATTTATTTCTTTATACTTTTGTAGAATCGTATTCAATGATTTTTTGGTTACTATTTGTATAATTGTAATGTAGTAAACTATGTACCAACATTACAGTTTGCGGGGTTTTAAAATGTCAGATGACTTTTTAATACTTTTTTCTCCCAGAGTAAAATATATGGAGTTGAGTTTCGGCACCAGCTTTTTAGGGGCTAGAAAATTCTGATAATATATTTTCTAGAACATATAAAATTACCATATTGCAAATTAAACCCTTATCAAATTGCGAAAATTTTGGCGTTCATCTTTCATAGCGACCCACGAGTTCAAATTATATGAAAATCGTTCCTTAAATAAATTTGATAAAAAGTTTAAATTACTTTTATAAATGTATTAAGAATTAAAATTATCAAATCATTATGTTTAAATTAATAAGTTAGCCGATAACACACTTCTGGAAATGTAAAAGTAATGAGTTGTCATGAGAATACATACATAAATATTCAAAATTTTCAAGCTGTAGCTCTTTAGGAAAATTAAGACAATTATGAAAAGATGTTTTTAAGTTAAAACGAGTTGAATACTAGAACTGCACAAAAACAGAAAAGCTTTGTTTCATTTTGGGGAAAAGTTATAAAAGTTAATGCATCAGATTTTTAACTATAGGAAATACAGTAATATTTATTGTGCCTTTATCTTGACAATCCTTTTGTTAGCGGGGGGAGGGGGAGGACACAGAGATTAGATGCACGTAATTTTTCAGTACGGTTTAATAAAATACACGAGTGCAAATATTTTGCTTCTCTTCTCCCCACATATTCAAAATCTAAAATTATTACAAGCAGGATAAAATCCTATTCGTGTACTTTTAGAAAACACCATTAAAACTCTACTGAAGACTTTTTCAAGAAAACTTAAATCGACATTTGGTATAAAGATGTATTTCGCCAAATTGCTTTCGAACTTAACAGAATTTTGATGGTGATGCTTTCATTCAGATCTGTCTATTACGTGTTATTTGTCCATTTAAATCAGAATTAGGTCATTTTTATATGATGCAATATGAGGAAGCAAAAAAAGTAATTAGAATGTCGACGAATAGCATGAGCTATGCAGATTTAAATAAGGTACAGACATTATGCAGATGTACAATTCATTCCGCAAAACGATATCTAAGGTTTGTGTAGAATGAGAATATTTTGGTGCATTTTATCTGCTTAACTATAGTCAGGCAACTAGTAGAAAATGCCTTCATAAAATTTAAATATTTTTTTACTCGATAAAAAATCAGAAAGGCAGAGGAAATAACTTAAATACCGTAGCCCTTCTCTTATTTTTTTTAGTGCATATCTCAACAATGATTGCCGAAAGGGGGGAAATGGGACTAGTGGCACCTTAAAAAGATTAAGAATTGTGGATCAGGGATGAGTACTATAAGGTAATGTGCGGGTACTGTAAACCGTTGCGGTGATATTGCATGTCATTGTGAATGGTGGTCAATACATGGAAGTATGAAAGTTCTAGAGAAGTTTCGTGTGCTCAGGAATTTAATTTATTTGTTGGCGCATTGCAATCAGAGGAAATATTCAGTTTTTAGATGCAAATGCGTGGAATAACGTTTTTCAGAATAACATTTGGAGCGAAAATTTCGCATAATTTTAGAATGTATAATGCATGGATAGAAAAGTAGATCAATTCAAGGCGGTCAATGTGTAATATGGGAAAGTTTCAGATAGCATGTGGAGTGAAGGCTGGTTCATTTCGATGTGGGTAGTGCAGGGAATGCAGGCTGGTACGTTTCGACGTGGGTAGTGCAGGGAATGCAGGCTGGTTCGCTTCAGTGTGGGTAATGCAGGGAATGAAGGTTGGTTCGTTTCAGTGTGGGTAATGAGTGAATGAATGACTGGAAGGATTGCTGGGTCGTTTTGGTGTGGGTAATGCGTGGAGTGAGGACTGGGTCGTTTTGGTGTGGGTAAATTCTCGGCTTTGTCAGTGTTTAAATGTGTGAAGTGAAAGCTGTGGGCCTTGTAGGAGAGTGTTTAATGCTGTGTGGAGTGAAAGCTGTGGGCCTTGTAGGAGAGTGTTTAATATGTGAACTGCCTCTGAGTGGATAATTCGTGGGGTAATTTTGTAGTACGAACAGAACAGAACAAGCAGATGAGTGATGAACGGATACTGTAAATGTTTATTGCACAGAAATATGAAAATTCAAGTCGAAAGCAATGTTTGATTTGAGGAGAGACAGCTGGTTTGTTTCGGTGTGGGTAATGAATGGAAGGATAGCTGGTTTGTTTCGGTGTGGGTAATGAATGAATGTATGGAAGGATTGCTGGCTCGTTTCGGTGTGGGTAATGAATGAATGGAAGGATTGTTGGCTCGTTTCGGTGTGGGTAATGAATGAATGAATGGAAGGATTGCTGGCTCGTTTCGGTGTGGGTAATGAATGAATGAATGGAAGGATTGTTGGCTCGTTTCGGTGTGGGTAATGAATGAATGAATGGAAGGATTGCTGGCTCGTTTCGGTGTGGGTAATGAATGAATGGAAGGATTGCTGGCTCGTTTCGGTGTGGGTAATGAATGAATGAATGAATGGAAGGATTGCTGGCTCGTTTCGGTGTGGGTAATGAATGAATGAATGAATGAATGAATGGAAGGGTTGCTGGCTCGTTTCGGTGTGGGTAATGAATGAATGGAAGATAGCTGGCTCGTTTCGGTGTGGGTAATGAATGAATGGAAGGATAGCTGGCTCGTTTCGGTGTGGGTAATGAATGAATGGAAGGATAGCTGGCTCGTTTCGGTGTGGGTAATGAACGAATGGAAGGATAGCTGGCTCGTTTCGGTGTGGGTAATGAATGAATGAATGGAAGGATAGCTGGCTCGTTTCGGTGTGGGTAATGAATGAATGAATGGAAGGATAGCTGGCTCGTTTCGGTGTGGGTAATGAATGAATGAATGGAAGGATAGCTGGCTCGTTTCGGTGTGGGTAATGAATGGAAGGATAGCTGGCTCGTTTCGGTGTGGGTAATGAATGGAATGATAGCTGGCTCGTTTCGGTGTGGGTAAGGAATGGAATGATAGCTGGCTCGTTTCGGTGTGGGTAAGGAATGGAAGGATAGCTGGCTCGTTTCGGTGTGGGTAAGGAATGGAAGGATAGCTGGCTCGTTTCGTTGTGGGTAATGAGTGGAATGAGGACTGGATCGTTTTGGTGTTGGTAAATTTTGGGCTCTGTCAGATTGTTTAATGTGTGAAGTGAAAGCTGTGGGTCTTGCAAAGAGTGTTTAATGTTGTGCAGAGTGAAAGCTGTGGGCCTTGTAAGAGTTTAATATGTGGACTGCGTCTGAGTGTGGATAATCTGTGGAGGGATTTTGTCGTACGAACAGAACAGCAGATGAGTGATGGGTGGAACTGTAAATGTTTATTTCACAGAAGCATGAAAATTGAAGTCGTAAGCAATGTTTGATTTGAGGAAAGTTGGTGTTTATTGGCGTTCTGTCAGGGAAAATTTATTTCTGTTATTTTATACATTAAGAGTGAAAACTGGCTTTTGGGAATGTGGGATGTGGTTCATGAAATGCGTGGTTCGTAGCAGTAAGTAACATAAAATATGAGTTACCAATGGTAGCTGTAAGTGGAGTGAGCGTTCACTTAAGAGTGTGGAAAAAGATATTTTCTCGAAATACTGATATACTTTACCGATAAATGTTTTCTCTCATATGCATTTTCTAAGTTTGCCAATTGAATCCGTGTAGTTTCTCCTGATATTTTTCGTTTCGTATGTTGAAAGTTGGAATTGCATAGGATTTTATTCTTGCAAAGATTATGAATATTTTTGTGGAACGTGAAGAACCGAACTGCATCTTATTTTTGTTGCCAAATATTACTAGATTTGTTCCAAAATTTTTCATCTTATAACTTGAATGAGACAATAATAGTTCTATCGAGGTTATATAGCCATCTGCTTGGGTTGAAAAAAAGGTTCATTTCGCAAATTTATTAGCATAGAAACGTTAACAAAATATATCCATAATCATTTTGAAAATGCTCATGCTAATTTAGAAATTTAAATTTTCGCAAATTGTTTCGGAAACAATATACTAGATTAATTTCCTGAATTTTTAAATTAATGCGGTCGAAAAATTTAAGGAACTCGAACATTTAAAATTTTCAGTATGAAAGCTTTTACAGAAAGGAAATCAGCCTTAAGATTATGTATGTTCATGAAATATTTTAGACATTAATGAAGAATAAAATATATTTTGTTTCAGAAAAAAAAAATTCAACCCAAAATAATTTTTTTTAAAAATTACATGACCCCATACTTGTTATTTTGTGCCACCTATCCTTGTAAATATATGCAATATATTTATGCGTTTATAAAATTGAACACTCTTACGGATAAATAATCCAGTTAAGTTTTAGCAATGAACAATGTAAAGGGTACATAACTTCGTGATTCATATTCGAAAATGTTTAATACCAGTTATTGACTTTTTAATCTCAGAAGAATGTGTACACCAAAACTTCCTGAAGATAAATATTTTTTTGTTATGAGCGGAAAATGTATGCATTAAGTTATCCAAGATTTCAGGATATAGGATTAGTCTTGTCGTCTGGGTTGCAGAATTACGATTGCTCGAACGGTAACCAAAAAATTAAAGGATACGATTTCACAAAGGCATCAAAGAAATTTTATTTCCATCTGAAATAGATTACGACAAATGCTTCTTTGGCCATGAAACACCTAATTTGTTGCAAATTAAATGCTAAAATGTTACTTAATCCTGCTTCATTTTCCAAAACTTTATACTGGAATTGATTTACTTTGCTCCTGCGAGTATTGATGCAAGGAAAAGCTAACTGCTTTAGAGTTGGAATTGTTGAAATTCATACCTAGATGCGCGCTGCTGAACTAGTTAATTTAAAACTGTTTACTGGTAGTTAAGTATTAAATGCGAAAGAGTACATAATTTTTGGTATTGGTATATTTGAAAGTTTTGAAAAGCTAGTTTGGAATTCCTATCTAGACGACCAAGAACTGACAGTTTTCAAAATTTGTTCAAGCTTTAGAAAAATTGTGGATAACGTGGGCTATTGTTATTAATAGGAATATGTATTTCTCTTGTATTTGAAAATTTCGGTCTTTATCAGATGCCAAATAAGCTAAAAAAATATGGATTTTATTTTAATTAGGCGATCATAAATTTAAATTAAACATCTGTTTGAATACAAAAAAAAAAGTCCGAAATAAAATATTCTGAATACTGATTCAACCTTCGCCTTTAGACGACATTGGGAAAATTAATATCTAACTGGGAATATATCTTGATGCTGATCAATTCTAATTTTCTGTAACACCAAATTTTTAATCCGAGGCTGCTTTTTGAAAGCTTAATTTTGTAAATCGATTTTTAAAATCTGAATTTGTGATAATTCTTTTGTTAACGAAGTGAATTTTATTTGAACTTCCTTCTCAAAATGGTCTGAAGTTCATTGCCTTTATGGTCCATAGTAATTTTTCTATTTTTATTTTCCCAAATCGAATTTTTAAAAATTAGGCCTTGATTTTACGGCTTTCTGTCGTATCTATTAAACCGTTCATCTTTATGGAGGGACGATCACACTCAAAAGATTTGGCTTCGATACCAGGCATCCTTCATCCATAAAAGGAACGCTTTTGAGTAAGAAATAAAAAATGAGATGATAATTGAACATATTCGGATGGTAAACTTTCATTGACTGTGAATTCGGAAATATTTCTAAGCAGTTATTTGGAACCTTTTCCGTATCTGAATCGCAAGCTGATTTTGTATATTTGTATATGCGACTGTTCTTGCTTAAAATAAAGAAGTTTCATTAAAATCACAATTAAGCCTTTTGAACCTTAAATATGATTAGGAGCTTACATTTAAAATTCAATTTGATATGTTATGGTATCGAATGAAATTTTCTGAAAAAAATAATTAAAATATGGACAAATTGAACGCGAATATTTAAGACAGGTAAAAAAAATCATTATTAAATTGTTTATCATAAAAGTACCACCGATGACTAAGAATTAATAAAATCTTTAAATTGTTAAATTGCAGTTAATTTAATCAGTCATTTAATCAATCGATCAATTAAAAAATTAGTTAATCAATATGGAAAATACTACATTCTGTTTCAAATGAAAGACACTTTCTTTTTATTTCTTAAAATTTGAAGATTCTTTTTCTGTCCATTATTAGTGCTTTAAAGAAATCCAACAGTTAACATTAATTTATAGTAATTCAGAGTTAAGTAATTCCTAACTTATTAATTAATTTAGTATTTCTAGCAATTTCCCAAAATGCTAATAAAGCTGAATCGCGTGGTCGAAGATTCCAAAACTCTTGTGGTCTTGCTTTTTGCAGTGCCATGGGACTAAAGGAAAAGCCATATAGTATCTTTTATATCACTGGTAATTAAAAAAAACAAATTACAGTATCAAAAAGCAGAATTTGACAGTTTGATTTTAATTTTGTTATGGAAAACTACGATGTAATTTTTCGACATCTCTTGCCGTCATCTAAAGTTTGATTTTGAAGTATAATAACTAGTTTGTGAGATTGGAACGTTCATCGTAGTTCACGAATTTCACAGCATGGCTCCATAAATTCCAAACTCAAAATTGAGGAAAAAGAGCTCTGAAGATAACGCCTGGAAGCAGTATCGAAAGCTTCCTTTAAAAATTTAAATGAAAAAGAAGCATGGCGGAATTAAGCTAAGCGTTCAAGGCGCTTACAGAATTCTAACGATTTTGATTCTCACGTTCTAAGATTAAAATTCTGAAATGACATCTTTTGAAGCAAATTCATAGAGCAAACAAAATGAAAATGAAATCAGAATTACTTTTTGATATTAAGAAATGAACAGGAAGACCTAAAATCTCAATACCAGATTCATGGAAAGAATGAGTAAGAATAGAAGTTTAAGCATTGACATTGAACTCAAATCAACAGTGATTTTTGTAAGAATAGAAATCTTAATGATGTCATCGAGTTCTGAAAATTTTCAGAACGTTGTATTAGTCATTTAAGAAATTTGCTTCGTTTGACTATTAACTGCCTGGGGATGTGTGCATCTCCTTAAGCTGTCAGCAGAATCAGAAAAATATGGTTTTCGCATCATATTGAATATGTTCTCTTCTTTCTATGTACTTTCCACTGTTTATAACATCAGAATTCTAGAAGTAACCTTTCTGGGATTTTGGAATTCATTCCTGCAGAATTCTATTTTCAAGCCTATATTAAAGAATGTGTCTATGAACACAGGAAGAAACGATATTTATATAACTTAAAGTATATAATTTTCATTTAAGTTTAAAAAAAAATCAAAAGTTGCTAAGATGTGAATTTATCTGCGTCTACTTATGATACAGTAAAATGATGGATGACTGTCAGCGATATTTTCTTGGGACTTAATGCTCTTCTGTCGGAGTGATTATTTTATAGACTCGACTCTTAGCAATCCCATGAAGACTCATTATCTCATGAAGAACTCGGGATAAAAAGTAAATGCTTTGTCGTGGGAGCATCAACGTTCTCGTCATTATATTATCAGGTAAGTTATTCAATTTTGATAAAAATTATGGAAAAAAAAGTTTCAATTTGGAAACCATGCATGTTCATTTAAAAATTGATTACATTTATTCTTTATTGGTTGTACCATTTTCTTCCATATAGAATTTTTGTACCACTTTGAAAGATTTAAAATTTTGTCAGATTAAGTTTAAATTTTAGAAATAGTTTAACTATTAATTGAGGATTTTTTTTATTTCTATTGATTTTATTGAAGCTCAACTTCCACTCATTCGGTTTCCTGAATATATCATTCATATTGATCATGCTTTTCACACTATATATGATCTGTGACTTCATATCTGATCTTTATGATTTTTTTCCAGTTTCTTCGATGATAACGTAAGATTTAGTCCAAAGTGAATCTTTTAAGTGATTTAGAGGAACTCGTTTTGAATAGCCATCAAGTACTTAATGAAATTCCAGACCTCCTACACCTCTACTGACAACTTGCAGAATTTATATTGCATCAAGCGAACAGAATCGCTCCATTGAGCAAAAATGTGATTTCTTATGGCCGGGAAACAGTTTGGAAATTAATGCATAACTGACATGTTTTGGTTAACTTCCTTGGTTTCAAGTATCACTGATAAGTTTCAATAATTCTGTTGTTAATAATATGTTTAACTCAAAAGATTTCAAATTCTTGGCGCAGCTCTGTCTTGGCTTTTGCGCCATCGATAATTATTCACCTTTGTTTATAATTAAGAATGTCACGTGCATTACAAACTTTCATGAGATGGTTGCTGTAATACTTGACTACTTAAACCTGTTTTCTGCTGGTTTATTTTGATTATTTGAAATAAGAAGTGAACTTGACATTTAATCAGTATTTTATTCTAATATAATTTCTCGAATGTTTTAGTTAATATAGCAATAGTATTTCTCTGGTGCAATCGGTCTGAGATGTTTAAAATGCAAGACGAATTTTGGTTTTGGAAAATAATCTAATTGAGAAATGAAACGCTGTTGAATTTTAAAAGTTGGAAATCTCAACAGTCTTAGCTTTCACTTATGTTTCTCGTTAATTTTTCCAGAAATATTGAAATCAGACTGACTTATAAAATTGTTCATTTGTTAAAAGCCATCGCAAGTGAAAGGCAGATTTAATTGTTGCGCATTGATTCTCATGATAGATTGGATTGCATTTACTTATGAAAATATCATTATATTAAACAGTCTTTAAGCATCTCTTTATTTATAATCCTTTCTACTTCGTCCTTTATTGCTTCTACAGGATGTAAATAAAATGTTGATTAATGCATTTCGGGCTTGTTTACAATCTGGGATCCGTAGGAAGACAAATTCAAACAGCCATCAAGAATATCGAGCAGTGAAATAGAATGATTTACCACTTCTGTAAACAAATATTGCTCTTCTCTTTTGCACATGACTTTCTATTGATTAAAATGAATTTCAGTGTCATATTAATCCATATGTTTTTAGATATGCCATTTTATACGCGGTTGACTTACCTTCCTTTATTATTGACCCTCGGGGGGGCACCTCGAAATGAGGATGAGATGCTTTCGGCATGGTGGTTGGATCTCGCCACCCTGGAGGGTACACTAATAGGTGGGGGATCTGGCTCCTCCCATCGATGACGGGACGTACTTCCTTCGGGGAGGGTTGTACCGTGGCCGGTGACGGCCCTTAGGACTCAACCACAGTTCCCGCCAATTGCTGTTGCGGCGGTCCGGTCATTCAGTTTTATGGTTTAAATCCGTGTGCCTTAGGGCGGGTCGGAGAGTTAGATGGTTGACTTACCTTCCTTTATTATAGGCATAAAGAAATGTTTTCGGCCACGAAGTATTTTTTCCGAATATTTTATGATATACAAATGTCTTGTTTGGCAGCAATAGTAGTTTATTTAATGCTTGCCAATCGTGCATTTTCCCGTGTGTAATATACTTCCAGATTGTCCCGTGGCTTAAAGATTTATACAATTGATATTCTTGACCATCTTCTATGGAAGGTTCGAATTTTTGTATAATTACTTCGGTATTTTATAAAATCACTCTCGATAATTATGCTCTTACTTTTCAATCAACATCGAAAATTTTATCAGTTTTATGTATCAACTTTTGAAGGATTTATAAAATCTTTAAACCATGTTGACTGCGCTCTTGCAATCAGTCAAAATTTTATTACTGTGTTCTCTGAAAAGATGGCTGTTCATTTCCGATGAAAAATATTTATTTGCACGATTTTTATTAATTTTTTTACAGTAATTACATTAATCTTGAAATAGTTATTCTTATTTCAAACTCTCAGCGCTGATATCCTGGGGGAAATTACTTAAAATCAAGACATATCTGATTATAATTTTGTAGAAAAAATTGGAAGTGACTCTTTTTATATGTAATTGATGATAAAATAAATATGAATCCTTGAAATTATAAGCTGCTTCATATGAAGAGAAATTGAGCATTGTGTATTAACCAAATTTTATAATTGAAATGTTAACAAATGTATTGAAATTTTGTCTAATTGATATTGTGAATTGGTAAAATGGCTTATTTAACCTATTTGCATCACATTCTGAATGTTACAAGAATTGTTAATTTGTTCAGCTCAGATTATTGTGCATTATTATGTAACATTAATTGCATTTTATGTAATTGATTTTATATTTAATTTAAATTAATAGTACTATACACTAGTACGTATACAAATACTATACCATAAAAATAGTGCTTATTTAATGTGGCAAGCTTTAAACCCCAAAATTATTTCGTATGGTTGATAAGAATTGTTTTGCTGCGACAGGATTATAACACAAGGATGAAATATTCTGGAATTAGGAAAAATTGAGCTATTGTGCGCGGTTTATTCCGTTTAAGTGTGCTAATGGATAGGTCTTGTGATAAAATATTTTTTCATAGTTTTCCTTCTTGCTGTACTTTAAAACTATGCTACAATATTTTATATTTATTCTGTTTAGAAGTTAGTAATTTCACTTTATTATAAACTTTAATATATGTTAATTTTACTTTATTATAAACATTAAAATGTCTAATATTTAAAATATGCTGATAATTTCAGACAATTCTTCTACATGTTTTGGATAAATACACTAAACTAAAATTATTAATTGCATCTATCTAAAGAATTTTAAACCTTTTCCTTTAGACTAAGGAATAAATTCTAATAAATTAAACAAAATTTTAAAGAATAAATCTTAACGATTTAAGTTTTGAATGTAAAACTATTCTTTTAACTTGGCAATTGTAGAAAAATTGTATATTAAATAGCTAAGTTAATATACAAATATCTTTAATATTTTAAGTGACTATGTATGGATAATTAACATTAAATTAATTTCATTCCATTTCCACCTTTTCTTTTCTTTTATCTTTTTTGGCTTCGGAAACTTGATTGGCTCGGCCGGGCAGCCAATCAAGTCTCCTCTAAATTTGTTAAAGCAATATTTGATCGTCATGTCTGATCACCATGATGATCAATATGCTTTAAACAGAAATGCGGTATTTTAAAAATATTTTTTATAACTTTAGCAATTGTTTAGGCTCATAGGTTTTCCAGAGTAAAATTCACTGTTTATTTCTAGAAAAATGTCAAATGGATGCAGTTAATAACAGCACAGGATTCGTTCTTAATTTTTTTCGCTATCATGAAAATTGAATTTTTTTAAATGTTTACATTTCTAAATCTGTTTCTTAAATATATCAATTTTCTGGTATTTCATACAAAAGTGCTAAAATTTTTACTCATTTGCAATAAAATCATTTCAAAATTTATAAAAGAAATTTGTCGAATAAATTTGTTTGAAATTACTAATGCAGCAATTTATCGCAATAACTTAAGTGGATTATAATTTTTAGCAATGTCTTTTAAATGCTTCTGTTATCTAGATTTGTATGCTTTAAAGATGGAATTTTGTAGTCAATTTTTCATTCACTACCTGATGTGCTAGAGTTTTAAAATATTATGTAATTTACTGTTTGCTAATACATGCAACTGTTTTAAGAATTTATTAATCATTTGTGAATTACTTTAATTTAATCAATGTAATTAAATTTTTAATCCATATCAGTGGTATTGCATGGAACAGAATTTTGAGAAATTTAAGATATCATAATGCTTGTAATAACGAATTATAAATTAAAAACTAAAGTAAATCAGTTAAATTACTTTTTAGCATGTAAATAATTGTCTTTAAAAAATTTATTTTTGAATTTAATAAAATAGCAAAAATCTTACCATTTGCACTGAATCTCCTTTCTAAATGTATGTGTATTTCACCGTAATGTTTCATTTCTAATGCTGTAATGCTTATGCAGTCAATGTTTTGTATTTGTGCTATAAAGTTGCCAATAAAATTTTATTTCTTATTCTAGTTGTAATTGTCTTTTTGAATTAAGTCTTTGTGACTTAAGCAATCCTTTAAATTATCTTATTTTACCGGTATTTAAATTTTTTAGCGGCAGCACTAATTATATGCAAGTTGTCTAAGTCTTTTGAAGAAAATCAGGTCTTGTATTCTTCTGAATGTATACGACATTTAGTACTAGATGTCTTTGTTGATCAGTTTATTCGCTAGGAATAATAGTTGCTAAAAATTGAAATAAAATATTTTGGTCTTGCAGGTTCCTCAATTTTTTAATTTCAAATTTAGATGGATGTTGATAGATTATTTTAGAATGGTTAATATTGCTTACTTTATATCGCTCTGTTAATTGCGCTTCGCAATTTTCTAACTTTCTGTCTATATTCTTTATATTCAATTATAATATAATAGTTAGAAATGCGGCGAAATTGAAATCTTTCATTGTTTTTGAAGTTAACAAATTTTATGGAAAGCGTAGTTTTTATATGGAAAAATATGCCAAATCTTTATTTTAATTATTAACAATAGGAAAACCAATTGGGATAAAATATTAATATCGGTAATGAAAACAATTTGCATATTTCACAATAAAATAAGTTATTGTATAATTCTTTTAAAATACGGTAAAATTAAAATTTACAAAATTTTTTTAATTAAAAGCATAATTTTTTGAATTTTCATGTGTCCTAATTATCACTTCTGATGGAATTTTTTAGGAAATTATCATGGATAAACGCTAATATTTCACTGAATTTTTAAAATTCTAATTAAAAATATCTCACAGTAGTGCATTCCCACCCTCCAAAGTAATTATGTGCTGAATATGGGGTAGTTTTAGGTATAACGACTTGGCCTATGGAGTGCTAAAAAAGTTGTCTTTATTATCAGCAGAGATGGTAATAAATAAGTTATTTGCATACGAATTTGCTCTTTTATTGTTTATTCGTTACAATTTAACATTCTACGTCAAAATTTCTTTAATGCTATTTATAAAATAAGTATTTGAAAATCTCAACAAAATATTTCACCTCGTTCTCAGCTACTTCTCTGCTCTTACGTACATTCTTTGGATAATTTTCTTAATTTTACGCAGGACTTGGATCTTAATTAAATTAAGCCTTGGACACTTTGAAAGCAACTTTATGTGCAATCCCCTCCCCCCCCAAAAAAGGCGGATTTTTTTAACTAGACAGTTATCTAACGCTAGGCTGAGAAGCGCCGCTTCGGCAGGTGAATTGAAAAGATTTCAATTGCTTAAAAATACTTAGTTGCTAAACATATAAATTTATAAAATACGCAAATTATATGAATTGTAAAACGTCAGGATATATCAATCCTTTAATTTATTCTGACCAGTTTTGATTGATTTGCTTTCGGTCAAATTACTTATCAATTTTTAAAAAATTCCGTTACTACAATATTTACAAACTCTGATCATTTGATTAAATAACAGCATGTGCAACTGCGGGTGCCATCCAAACATATAAACTAAATAAGAACTTGTGGATTTTGCAAGGTTTCCTCCTAAATAATATAAATTAACATAAAATTGAGTCAAAACGTGTTAAATTGCAAAATCGGCTAATTTATTCGAAGTGGAATCTTTTAATGTTCACTCTCTAGGGCAGCAAAATGTCTAAACCTGTCACTAAAAAAAGCGGGAAGTATTCTTTGAAGACTTAAGATATTTTTTATAGCAAGGTTTTAAAAATTTAGACGTTTTTAAAACAAATACATATTTGCATATAAAAATTACATGTTAACATGCATACTTGCGTAGAAATATTTAAATCTCCTTCACTCCAGCATCAAACTCATGCACCTTGAGCAAGACCACAAGTTTTCAAATTTTTCCGACCCTTAAAAGTTGTGTACTTTGTAATACAGTATAGAATATCATGTATGCTTTTTATATGACCTTTGTTGGGCCGATTGAAACCAAGTTTTGACACACAATTGCTATATTAGTAATTATAATATATAATTAGTTAAATTCATTTCTTTCCAGATGTTATTCAATAATAAGAGGATTAGATGTGAAGTGGACTTTTCCTAGCACTTCCTGCATCTCCAGTACTTTACATAATTTTCATGATTGGCACTCCTGCAATTTTGCAGACTGACAGCTTTCAGAACTTTTATAACATCAATTGAACGGAATCGTCCCGTTGGTTGGAAATTTAACATATTTCATATGGTTAACAAGCATTTGATAAATTAATGCGCCAATGATAGGTTTGTTGTCTTGATTTCAAATTTTATCTATGTTAAAAGTTTCAGTAATTATATTGTTAACAACAACAACATCTCTAATTATTCTAAAGATTTCTTATTTTTGGCGCAGCATAGTCTTATTTTATTCTTGTGCCATTCGTGCTTAACTAGTTATCTTTATTAAATCCAATACTATTTTTTATTTATAATTTATATTGGTAATGCTTTTGGAAATATTTCTTCAAAACTTTAAACTTTCGTTTATGCATGCGATATCTGTTTATTTGTTTCACATTCGAATATTCAATATCTATCTAATAAAGAAGTAATTGCTATACATCAATTAAGAGATACGAGATGATGCATGACATTTTCCAGTTTCTTTGCAGAAAGGCATAATTATTAATTGTTTGAATATGAAGCAACATGCAATATAATTTAGAAGTTTATTTTATAGAAATCAGAAATTAATCTTAGATTTTATCTTTTCTGCAAATATTGCTTGCAAATATCATTTGCTAATCCTTCAGTTTGAAATTTTGAATCCTATAATGATGATTCAGCGATCAGATGCTTATCAATTAACGACGAGGAATGCCACTTTATTATTAAAGTGCTAAGCAATTGCACTTAATTAGATGTATTTAGAAGCCAGTTAGGGAATTTTTCAAGTTCATTTGGTGAGAATTTTCAGCTTAAGAATTAGAAGTAGGATGGAATCTGGCATCAGAGCATTTTTAACATGTTAAATGAAATTCAACGAATTGCAAATATTGTACCATTCTGTTCTATTTCCCTTTATTTCAAATAAACTCTCCCTATAAGTAAATTAAAAAATATTGTTAATCTCTGTGGATTATTTAACCTGTACAGAGATTGGAAAAATAGATGATAGCCTTTAATCTTTCGAGTTTGTATGGTCACTAAGCTATCGAAGAAATATAAAAATACGATGACCATTCAAAAATGTTCTGGATATAAAATTACTATTATAAATTCCACCTAAAGATTTGCTTAATTTTATTAGTCAATAAATTTTGGATAAAGAAATGTTGGAATAAAGAAAGTCTTGCAGACAAAAGAAAAAAAAAAGATCATTTATTCTTTCATATTTTCTCTATCCAACTTTAAATGTTCGATTTGCTATTTTTCCTTGTTCGGAAGTAGAAATTTTGTTTTTAAAAATTTACGAAATTCATTATTATTTACTTCAAAATTATAGAATCATACAATATTAAACTCAGTTATCTTATATTTAATATTAGTTGATATATTTAGTTTTGCTAGAGCTGAAATTTTCGTGATTTTTTCATTAAAGAAAAATTTACCGCTTAGTAAATTTTCTTTAAAACTTCTTTACAATTCTATTATATTTCAGCAATTGTGAGCGAATTTTGATTTATTCATAACATAGCAGCTTTTTAAAGTAAAGGTTAAAGTTATCGCGTATAAAATCAGATGTTAAAATCTCCATCTTATAAATCTCAAATACGGGAAAGTAAAAATGTGCTTAACGTTAACACTGAAAAGAGTGGAAACGTAGCTTCGTCATAAACAAGCTCTCTTAAGCAACTTATTTTTAAAGGAAAAAAAATTATTTAAAATACAGAAATTATTTCTACTATTTGCAAATTTATTTTTAAATAAAATAAAGTTTGTTTCGAATTTTTTTTTAATATTTTGTAGATGCTCTAAAAATTATAGATTGTCTGAAATAATTTTTTAAAAATCTCGGAAAGCTAAGCTTTTCTTCTTAATTTTAAACATCTTTTAAAGAATTATGTAACAGTAAATATGTAATTAAGCAAAGGATTATGTTGGTTGAACATTGAGAGTGGCAACTTAAATATGAATTTTCAACATAGAATAAAAATGCATTCATATTCTATGATGCAAATTTTTAGCCTTGGCTTTCAATACCCTTCGAATGTTACAAGACAGTTGAAAATTTTTTAAATAACGAGAAATCCTTAAGCAATTTAAATAAATACTTTTCAGTATCAAGAAATTAAAGTAAATCTTATTTAAATGGGTCTCTTTATCATGCTTTGGCTTTATCAAATTCAGTATATTAAAAAGTTATTAGGTTTCTCCATGTAATTTGTTGAATAAAACGCATATTCAAAATGAAAACAATTTTGAGCAGTAAAAAAATTAATTACTTGATTAACTATTCCAAAGATTTCATTTACACCTATCTTATATTTCGAAATATTTGTAAAAAAATCGAAAAAAATTAAATAATCAATAGTTTGGATTATTATAGGATATCGACTATTTAGTTTCTAATTATATTGCTTGAAATTAACAGTTAAGAACATTCTTAGCACGTATTGCCCTTCACGTTTAATCTTTATCATGCAATATTCTTACAAGGCAAACAATAATGACAATTTTCATCAGTTTTTAATGTTTAACCAGACCTATCATACAAATTATTCATCGTTTTCCAATCTTTTAATAAATAAATTTGTTTGAGAAACAAGCATAACAAACCCAATTTGAGTAATCTAGGTTACATTTTCTGTTAAAAAATATGGCAGTTGCACATGCATAAGTTACAAATACGCTTCCTAATATGTAAACATGATTTTCCCAATTTTAATTTTCTTCTTTTTTAACTTGGAAGAAAAAGTCTAGTCTAAGAACTAAAGTTTGACGGAAGGAATAATTTAAAACAGATACGTATGCGACGATATTAATCTACTATTTTTAAAGTAAAAAATAAAATAGAGCCCGTTTTTTAAAAATTTCCGAAAAATAAAAATAGATTTAATTTGTTGTCTAGTCTTTATTGGGATTCTTTATTTTTAAAATTTACTTTAAATGACAAAATATAAGATGAAAGAAATGCATTCAAACACCAATCAATAAATCAAACTTTGAATTTCGCTTGATATGACCATGGCGACCATTTATGAAATTTCAAAATTTCTATCCTTTTTTCTTCTATCCTTTATTTCTATCCTTTAATTTTCTATTTATTATATTTAAAAATATGGAAAGCGAATAAATGCAAAATTCATATTCTGTCATGAAATGAAGGTTTTCCATGCTTTATTGCAAATCGATACAGTTTGTTGATTGAGTAGTTGTTTACTCGGCATACTGCTTTCAAATTTCGATTATGATAGTTTCTTTTTGGTTAGTCTCAATTACTTAATTGAAAGATCTATGCGAAAATACAAGAAAAATATTGATGGAAAGTTTATAATGCTACATAAAAGACCTAAGAAAAAAGGAATGAACTAAAGTGAGAAAAGCTCGATAAATTTTGTAATCTGTTCGATGAAATATGATGTAATATTCAAGCGTCTTCAGCCATTCAAAGACCTTGAGTGGAAAATGTAAAATTCTTATAAGTCACTAGGTGCCATTTTAAAGTTAAAGAATTTTTTTTTGCGTTGTTTTCAAGAAAGGCTGTTTGTTAAGTTAAATAAAAACATGTATTATTTGAAAAAAATTAAAATAATAAAAACTTAATTTGCCAATGAAGAAGAAATTAAAAATTTTGTCATTTTAAGAGCATTTGACAGATAATTCTGAATACGTTTTAGGATAAGAGGCATTCTCTGGTGCTAAATAAGTAAAATCTTATAATTGAAAAGTGATCTTTGCTGTGTAGAGTTTGTTGTTATTTTAGAGGAAGCAAAAGTAAGAGCACAAGTGAGTGAACTTACGTACAAAAATAGATTTATTTCAATGCATATAAAATCCAAAAACAACAGAAGTACAGTTATAACTGTATTGAAAATTTTATGGCAAGTGTTTATATAGAATTACAAGTGAATTTGTCTTGATTTCTGATACAGATAAATTTATGCTTATCAAAAACGTTAGATATTTTTAGAACTTTTTTCTGTCTCAAGACTATATATTTATGTTACACAAGCACAAAACAGCAGAATAAAAACAGAAAATGCTGAATTAATATTTCTCAAATAGGGATGGAGGATTTTATTGAGAAATAAATTTGAATTCAGAAGGAAAAATTACAAATATGGGTAAAAAGCAAAAATCTGTAATTTGCTTCTCCTGCAAAGAAGGACGAAACATCTTAAGCGCTAGAAGCCTTTTAGACCAGAAAAAGAATCTAAATCCTCAATCTAGAAACATTCCAAAGTTTTTGACGATATTGCTTTATTTAACTGGTTTCATTGAAACCATTGGCAGAAAGACAAAGCATCATATTGCATCGTACATAACCGGTATTGTAGTACTTTTTGTTTTTGTAGATTTTTCTTCTATATCAATCTATAATTCAGATCGAATAAAAATTACAATAGCATTTCAAACTAGCTACGTTTTGACCATCATTGCATGGTGCTGGAATCAAAGGAAAAAGTCACAGCTGACAATCCTTTTGAGAAAGATCCAAGATCTACAATCAGATTTTCCCAGAAGGATCATAAAAACTATTGTGATTATAATTTGCATTTTGCCTTTTTTGTATTCCGCTTCTTTGATTGCCTTTTTTGAAACAGAAGACATGAAGCTTTACTTTCATGGATTCGATGTAAAGGACGAATGGGCAATGCTTATAGTTACGGTATTGAAAAACACTATTCATTGCATTTTGTACCCATGTATAGCTCATGTCGTAGCTCTTGCATATTGCATACAATGCTCACTTTGTTCGACAGGAATAAGTTATCTGAATATAGAAATTACTCAGTGCGCTATAGAAAACTTTGGTATACCCATACAAGTAAATATACTGAAAAGGAAGACTCTGATTCAAGATATTCTGCTTGATATTCAAGATATATTTTCTGTCCCGATTTTTCTCATAATCATTGGCAACGTTTTGATGTGTAGTAGCATTACAGGATGGTTTCTCATCCACGATTGGAGTGAAGCCGGGGATGTTTGGAAAATAAAATCAGCATTTTATGTCATAAATGGTTTTATGAACTTGACCGCAACCCTCTGGGCAGCGAGTGGTCTCAACATTTCGATGAACAAATTCAAGGAGATTTTTCATCAGAAAACGCATAAGCGATTGCTTCTCTACGACACAAAAGAAGAGCTTTACCTTAAGAGGGATTTATTGGAAGAACCCGATTTTTTATTAACGGGATGTGATATTCTTTCTTTTAAGAGAAGCACAATTCTAACTTTGCTTGGAACTTTACTTACCTATACTGTACTTATCATGAATACCAATTAAACGCATGCACAACAGCACTTTTTAGAGATTTACATAAAATTATTTGGAGTCACAATTAAGTTTTCCATTTTATTAAGACGACTCGTTATTTAAATTACTTCATTAACTGAATAGAGCTTTAAGTAATTTATAACAAAATATAAATAGTTGTATTTAAATTAATTTATATTGTATAGCTCAAAATGTAGTGCATTTCTTAATAAGTAAAATGAGTACTTCATCTCTTTTCGGATTGGTAAAAAATTAAAAATTAATGCTCACTTTTCTATTTTGTTTCATATTATTTCTTTAGTTTTCTTTATGTCGCCATTTTATCTGTAGTGGCAAAAATAAAGATTTTTAATTCTAGTAAAGAATTCAATCCAGCTTGATCATTTGCTGAAAACAAACTGTTTAAGTAAAAAGAGATTCTATAGATAATTATCACTTAAGCTTTGACATGAAAGTGTACTTCTTTAACTCATTACTTATGATTTAAGCGCATTATTAGAGTAATGATGCTAATTTGCTTTTTCTTAGAACTACATTTCAGATTTAGAATAAATTCAGTAAAATATAGTTGCTATATGCCTCTATTGTACACGAAGTTAAAGGATTGGAAGTGTACTGCTCTTGATTCTAGTGTATATTACACATCAAGATATCTATAATGTTTAATCAAAAGTGACCGTGCTTCTCTATCATACAGTCTAATGCTCTTGATTGGGGTCAATGAAAATACTCTCCATCATTTTCACTAATTAACTGCTATAATGTCGCTTTTTCGATTCCAAAATTTTGATGTTTTCCAAGATATTCTCTTCGAAAAATATTATTAGAGAAAACAATTTTTCCATTATCTCAAAATTAAAAAAAAATAATGATAGTTTTGTAAGAGCAGCTATGACCAGGAAGTTATCGACTTAACGTAGGTAAAGACATCGAAGGAAAAAAAAGAGGCAATAAGAGATGCAGTCAAAACATTTATGAACTCAAAAGAGGCTCCCCTGGATTAGAAATAAGTTATTTATATTAGATTTTGAGAGACATAGGAAAAATTATTTTGATGTTGCAATATTAATTCCAACAGTTTGTTGAAGTGAAAGTGCTTTTATTCTTCAATTTAAATTTTGAAAAAAAGAAATTAGTTTAAATGCATGGGAGACAAGGCAACAAAATAATACGAATACCCATGAAATAAGAGAAAACCTTTATGAATAGGGGACTGAAGTACCCTTTGACTTAATCACAAACTGTATGCGACAAGGATCTTGCATAGGTGTCATGAATAACATTTAATGGAATATGAAGCCATTCTTCCCTAAGAGCAATTCCGAAAGTGTAGAAGGTGGGGGTGGGGATCGAGCACGAAGTTTTGACTCCAAATATCCCCACAAATGTTCAATAATGTTCAAGTCAGGAGACTAGTAGAGGCAAACAAGATAGTCATACTTGCTCCTCATGCTCTTAAAACCATTGTTTTACGATTTTAGCAGTTTGAATAGAAGCGTTGTCGTCTTGATAAAGTGGCCATTCTCCGAGAAATAAAGTGTAGAGAAAAGGATGCACCTGATCTCCCAGAATAGCGATCTAGTGAGCAACTGTAACTTTTCCATGCATAGTAACAAACGGTCCAAGACAAAGTCAACATATCGCATCTCATACTATAACGGAACTAAGTCCATGCTTCACAGACGGCACGAGACAATCAGGAAAAAATGCTTCGATGAATATTCTCCCCACATAAACGAGTCCAATTGTCTGAAATACGGGGAAGGTTGATTTATCAGATCAGATGACTTGTTGCCACTGTTGTGGGGTTCAGGTTCTGTGTATTTTACATCATTGGCGTTACTGAAAAACATGAAGTGATGTTATTAATGTTTTACGGATTGCAACTGTTCCATAAACGTTTGAAGCATCAAGTTCCCTTTGGACAGTTTCTGCTGAAATGGGTCGATTGTTTATCTCAGAAATTATCTGAGATAAATATTGTTTGGTTTTCGGGCCACCTTTACGAGTCAACACTCTTTTATCCCTCTCAGTAAGCTTTTATTTCAGTCCACTGTTGAGCTTCCACAGAAGCCATATTATCTCATTTCGTGTATGCTGTTTTAAAGGTTGACTCAGTACCCTCTGCGAGTCTGAAATGATTGACTGTATCCGTTACTGAGCAATCACCTCGCTATTTTAACAATTTTTTTTTTTAACTTAGACACATCAGTTATTATTGAGTTTTTCAGAGAGTATAGTAGACACATGCAGCACCTATGACTGATGTTGAGTGACTGACATCTTACCTTTCATAACCATTAAGTGGCATTCGTATTATCTTTTCATGCGTATTATTTTGCCACACACACACATACACACACACACACACATACACACACATACATACACACACACACACATACACACACACACCTATATAATATACTACATAATACACATACACATATTACATAATACACATGTACATACACAATCAACAATCTTAAATTATTAAGTCTCTCACTCTCTGTATTTATACATAGACTTCATAATTTAAAATTAAATTAAATTCATAATTTAAAAAGTAAAATATTCGAAGTAACTTGTTTGTTGATTTTCAATTGAAAGTTTGTTTTATGAAATTAGAGATTTTCTCCGTAGATCTCCGATAAAATCGGTGAGGGGAGGGATAGGTTAGCCATTCCTTGCTGGATATTATCAGCTGGATTATCTGGATATTATATATAATAATGCTTTCTAAAAATAATATCAAAAAGAAATTGTTTTTCATACAGTATGATGAGGAACTACGAATTCGATCATCATAATAAAAAAAACACCTTTTGAGATTTCTATTTAAAAGATTTATAGTTTTTTCTTTTATCCTTTCGTAAAATAAATTGCTTTCAAATTGACTAGTGTAAAAACATTCAGAAAGTTAGATTTTTATTAAATGTTTAGTTTCTCTAAAGTACAAAAGGAAAAATGTTGTCTTAAAAACATATTTGTGAAAAAAGATGATGTACATTTTTATTCTAATTGTTTACTGCATTCCTTCCAATATCAAATATGACAAATGCCAATCATTATACCATGTAACAAAGAAATAATTCCATTTGCTTAATACTAGTAATTTGAGGGTAATAAGAAATCTAAGAAATAACGAATTTAGCAATTGTTTACATATTTTTCAACAAAGAAATTATAATCTTTACGGCAGATAAATATTTGCATTGAAATAAATAACGATTTTTTTCCTGTTGTGTATACAACTTTGAGGTAAAGGAACAAAATATGTTAAGAATATGAATAATGGATTTTTTTCCTATTGTATTACATTTTCAAAGAATTTGCTTTGTGGATTTAATGATTATTACAATCTGAAGAGATTAAAAGTATAGTATTTGAAGAGATTAAAATTATAGTAATTATAGTATATTTATATATAAATACACGTGAAAGAGAGAGGAGGACGTCATATTTCTTTTATGTTATAGAAATGGGAGATTCTAATCTGTGACATTTCTTTTTTTGTATACACACTTCATCAAAATTCTACCTTCTAAAAAAAACTAAAATGAATACTTGATTGCAAGAAAAAGGACGAGATTTCATTAAAATGATTGGTCTTGTATGGATTTAAGAAAAGTTTATAGAACTGTCATCAAATTTATACTAAGTAGTTACATATGTTGCGATTCATTTATATGAGTCCAGTTTTGAAACTGGAAAGAGATTTTTTTTTCTTTTTCTTCGTCACGGAAGCTGAAAAGCAATTCCATGTGTAAACAAAATTCACGAATATGTCAGTTTCAAATAAAAATTGAAATTATCTCAGAAATTTAAATGCTGTTTGGAGTGAAAAAGTACTGATATGTTGCTAAGAACTGCTGATACAAGAAGATGTTTTTCTGTGGTTCCAAAATTTTTTTTAAAGATCATTTGCTTAACTGGACTCGCTGAAGAATCTGATCAGCATTCTTTATATCGGAAAACTACTGCCGTTTTTAATATCATATTAATTTACACTTGTGTGAGCATTTGGGTTTCATGTATCATTTACTACAACGTTTATGAACTGAAATTAACATTAACTGATCTTTTTGGCTATATATTAGCGTTATGTTTATATTACTCAATGAGATATAAGAGGAAAGAGCTTTCTACAACCTTGCGCAAGTTAAAAAAAATTTCCATAACTTTTCATGACAGAAAAATAAATGGCTTAACTTTCGTTCTTTGTGTCATACCTGTTATGTATTCAGTTTCAATGACTCTCACCGCTGACAAAAAGATAAGTGCCAGTTTTGAAGCCTATGGATACAAAATAGAAAATCTTTCCGTTCAAATTTTACTCATATGCATTAAATGTTTCCTTTATTTTCTTGTTCATCCAACGCTAGGCAATCTTGTTGCACTTTTGTACTGCACTCTTTGCCAACGCTGCTGCACTTTGATCCAAGTTCTCACAGACGAAATTCTGCACATACCGCCCCAGACCTTTGACACAGAAAAGCAAATTCATTTTCTACGACTCAAAGCAAAAATTGATGATGTCTTGGAGAATCTCCAAAACGCCTTCTCTGTACCAATTCTTTTTATTATTATTGGGAATTTCTTGTCATGTGCTACCGTGCTTGGATGGTTTCTGTATGATGACTCGAGTAAATATCAATTTTATAAAATGAATAAAGTGAATCAAATATTCTATGAATCATTGTTTTATGGTCTGAGTTCTTTCGGCTGTCTTAGTGGTCACCTCCATAGCACTCAACATCAAGTCTCATACCAAAAAAGACTAAGGGAAAAAACAAGCACTGCAGTCTCCTGTCACACTTTTCAATCAAACAGAGATTGTCTTCATTTCTATTTCTCAAATCATTTTCCGTCTGATTTTTTTTAACTGCATCCTGATCTACTATAACATAAAAAATGTGAACACAGATTATATGTATATTTTTACAAATTTTATCTCTCAATCTGCATTATATTTCTAAGCTAATTACTACAAATTATATTTCTAAGTTGAAAAATTATGTAAACGGTCTCATCATAATATAATTTCTTATATAATTGTAAATTTTGTAAATAGTTATTTTTGTTTCGTTTTCCTACTGTAAATATTTTGTTAATTAAATAAAATTCCCGTAACATGCCTACCAAACCGTTCAGTGACCAGAATGGTCACGGATACGGGGGTATGAGACGGCGTTCTGTTCTGTCTTAGTGGTATCCTGTGGGTCGCAGGCGGATTACCAGTGCAGGTGCAGAAATTCAAAGAAATATTCTGTAAGAAAGCGCACTTAAGATTAATTTGTTTTGGCAATCTAGAAGAACCTCAACTAAAGAGGGAACTGTTTGAAAAACCAGATTTTGTTTTGAGCGGATGTGACATCATATTTTTTAAACGAAGCACAGTACTTGCAGTGTTTGGGACTTTACTCACGTATACTGTTCTTGTAGTTAATGCTAAACACTAAAATCTGGCATAAGAAAGATATAATATTGATATGCAAAGTTTTGAGGCTCAATGGTTAACAATCAGGTTAAATAGGACAATTAAAAGTGATGACACATTGGAGTGAAAATAATTTGTTTTTGCGAAAGAGAAAAGGCGAAGATAAGATGAGCAATTTGTAATTTTCTAATAATGGATGTTAAAGGTATTTTAATTTTTTTCAAATTTACAGAAGAAAATATTTTAAAATTCTAAAACATTTAGATTCATAATTAAAAATATTCATGCCTAATTTATAATCAATTTGAAGTGAGGAAAAAAAAAAAATTTAGAATAATTTTGTTTTTTCATAGGGGCACTCCAAGGTAATCTAATTTAAAGTCACTAGATTAACTAATTATTCAAAAGAATCGCCTAAAAAGTTCAAGAAAGAAAAAAATTATAAATAAAAAATAATTTTTATTTTCTTCGAACTATTGTCTTGGGATCCGTTCCTTTATTCAAACTGCTTATTCAATTATATGCATTGTTTCTGAGGAGAAAGGTCTCAGTGACTCAAAAAAGTATCAGCGAAACTTTATATAAAAAATGGAAATAAATTTTTATTTATTTATTTCCAATATTGCTGAAATTGCTGGCAATTGAATATAAATTGTTGAAATATTTTTTGTACACTTAGAGAACCACCTTTTATTTGCAACTAAAGAATTGATATTCAATATAATTTATTACTTTACAAAAGTGGAAAACTTTTAATGTAGTTTCCCTGTCGCCGTTTAAAGCCTCAATCAATATCAATAAGATATTTAATTGTACATTTTCTGTATTTTAGAAGATAATTATAAAACAGTACTCATGCATTACGAATGCTGCTATATGTATAACTGCAATACCATTGAACCAATTTTATCATCAGAGGTATATTTTCAAAACGTTATTAACATTATTATAATATGCCAGATGCAATAATTAAGCATATAAGAACATTAATCAGTAATTAAAATTACTAAAGACGAAATTCATTACTACAACAACGCCAATTTGGTAAGAGAATTAACCTGTTTTTAGACGTTTTCAAGTCTTGTTTCTGGCAAAAATTTGAAAATAGTTGAAAATGTTAGATACTCTTTTGGAAATATTCTCAATCAAAATCCAAGTAAAATGTCGAATTGCAGCACAGGATTTTAATATCAATAGTTTTCGAAATGTAAAAAAAGAAAAAAACAGCCACGTTTCAGTCAACGATCTGTTTTCTGTATTTTCGACATATTCTCTGACTTTGATTAAACTGTTGACAACAATGCACTATTTTTGGGCAATTTTGTAGAAAAAAGATTCAAGATTGGATGTATTGACACTGACAATGAAGAGCATCGGAGTAACATCAAAGAGTTTCAAATGGTTATTGTGTGAACAACTATATTCTGTTTCTACAATTTTAACCTTAGTTTAAAGTGTACATGTGCTGAATTCCTGAATAACAGTCATAAGATGAACATCTTATGAATAAAATGTAAGTCATGCACCTTTAAATAGTAAAGTGTTGCCTTTCTATAACAAATCTTTAATATTGACTGGGATACATTCTTTTCCAAATCGTATTTTCACTACAATATTATATGTCATAAAAACCTTGTAATGCAAGACACATGTATGCAATGAAATTAATTTTTGTGACACTCAGTCACATATAAAAGCATTATGCACATACCAGTTATGTTTCTATGCGTGATTGCTCTATGGACAATGGAAATGCTGTTTATTTATAATATAGTTTAAGGGTTTCTATGTAATAAATAATACTTAGTTAATTTACATAATATATATATACATTACATATACATACATACATATATATATATATATATTGTTACGAAAATTGTCCGGGGTTCGCTTGATAGTGGGAGTTATATGGTGTGGAGAACGCTCAATCACCAGTAGAAAATAAAACAACGACGTTTATTTACACGAAGACACACAGGACAGCACAAAGACGACAACTATATACAGCACAGAAGACGGTTATCTTAAGCCGAGATGTGCAGCCGGGCTATCTGCTTCCTAGTAGCATGTAGACTTGGCAGCGGATGTGCCTTGGACTGCGGCAATCTGGTGAGTGATTTTCTTCAGCGTCCGGTCTCCTGGTGGTAGCATGGGTGGTGGAGGGGGTGAGAGCTCTTGACCAATGGGGCACCATTGCCGGGAACAAGATTTGGGGTTATGGAGCACCCGCCCGGCGAAGCCGGGCTATCTCCTTCCTGGTAGGATGTAAACTTGACAGCGGATGTGCCTTGTACTGCTGCAGTCTGCTGAGTGACGTTCTTCAGCGTCCGGTCTCCTGGTGGAAGCATGGGTGGTGGAGGGGGTGAGATCTCTTGACCAATGGGGACGTCTCGTTCAGCCAGGTGTGGAAGAGGTGGGAGAAGCTAGTGTCGTGTGCAAAACCTGGGAAGTGTGCATTAGTTTGTGGTTGAGTGGTTTAAAGCTGCGTGGAAACTATTGTTCGTTGATAGCCAATGGGGTACAGGTCTATTTCGGGTGGGATGTACAGGATCAAGTTAGTTGGGGTGTGTTTCTAATTTACTGAGGGATGGTGCTATTTCTGGGTCTTTTAATTTTAATATTGGGAGGGTATTTGGGGATACTTTTGACAGCATCATTGTCGTTGGTATCTATTTTGTTGAAAAAGTTTACTGACAACTTATGCAATACTTCGTGGAAGGATTTATAGTTCAGGGCTTTGTTAAGATCTGCCGTTCTCATGTACCATCTAGCTTTACAGATATTCCTAATAATTCTATTATATTGTTGAAGTATAATTTTAATATTGCTTTTCGCGTTTTCGCGGCATAACCCCAGACAGGGCATGCATACATGAGTACTGGACGCAAATAGGCTGTAAAAATAAGCAATTTCATGTCCCTATTCAATTTGGAGTTTCGAGCTAATAGGGGGTAGAATTTACGGGATAAAGCTCGGAACTTGTCTTTAATAGATAAAAAGTGTTTTTTCCAAGTTAGTTTACAGTCAAGTATTAATCCTAAATATTTAGCCTCCTGAGACCACGGCACTAGGCTGTTTTTAATTTTTACTTTGGGAAAGTTCGGTTGCTGCTGGCCCTTGTGAAACAGTACTGCTTCAGTTTTATTTGCATTTATTTCTATCTTCCATTTTTGGAACCAGTCCTCTAAAATTTTGAGATGTCTATTGAGGGCGATGTGTACATAGTTTACGTTTTTATTTCTGGCTAGTATCGCTGTGTCGTCTGCGAATAAACATAGCATAGTGTCAAACTGTTTAGGCATGTCGTTTATGTACAGTGAGAAGAGTACTGGGCCTAACTTGGAGCCCTGTGGTACTCCTGCATTTATAAGTTTTGTGTCTGAGTATTCGTGTTGTACCCTGACTTTAAAGGATCTGCCAGTGAGATAGGACTCTAAGATGTTAATCAGGTAGCCTGGAACCCGATTTTGGATCATCTTGTAAATTAGTCCATCTATCCACACTCGATCGAATGCTTTTTGTATATCCAGGAAGACAGCACCTGTCTTTTGTTTATTAGTGAATCCTTCTGTTATGTACTCTACTACTCTGACAAGTTGGTGTGTAGTGGAGAGATTAGGTCTAAAACCAAATTGCTCTGGGAGCAGGGTGTTGTTTTCTATTAGGTGTGTGTTCAGCCTCTTGAGTATGATACTTTCAGCAATTTTGCTTAAGGTTGAAAGTAGTGAAATTGGTCTATAGCTGGTTGGGTCTGTGGGGTCCTTTCCTGGCTTAACAATAGGAACCACCGTTGCTGTCTTCCATCTTGTTGGGAAGTGGCCTACTTCCAAAATCTTTTGTAATAACAGGGTAAAAATCATGATAATGTTTAGTGGTAGTTTCTTAATAATTTTATTGGAGATGTTATCAATTCCGGGGGCTTTGTTTACATTAAGTTTATGGATGTTTTCAATTACTTCAGATGGTAACGGGAGTTCAGATACGGGGCATGTTTGTTTCAGTGGCGCCATCTGGGTGTCGCGGTAGTGACTTAAAGTTTCTTCGACCTCGATTTCGGTTCCCTCATGGCTTAAATTGTTTAGATTAAATTGGGTCTCCAAGCTGTTCGCTAGGCAGTTTGCTTTTTCGAGGTCGGTTTGTGCCATACTAGCCGGACCATTAAGGGTCGGAATGTGGTGTTTTTTCTTCTTGAAGGGTCTCACAAAGGCCCACAGCTCACCGTTCTCGTTGTTCAGTCTGGCTAACTTATCGGATAGCTCCCTGGTTTTCAGTTCACTGTCTAATTTATTTATTAGCTTGTTGAGTCTATTAAGCTCTGCTTTCGTCGCGGGGGATCTATTTAGTTGGTACAATTTCCTTATTTTGTTCCTTTCTGCATTTAAATTTTTTAATTGGGGGTTTATGTACGGTTGGTTATTTTTAATGGGGAGTGAGTTAATATTTTTGCTGGTCACTATTGCGTTTTCGATTTCCTCGGCCAGTTTATTTATTCCTTCTGGGTGATTAAGGTTGTTTACTTGGAAGTGCGACTTTCTGAGATCATTAACAAAATTTTTCCAATTTACTCTAGTTTTTGAGTTAGTTTCGGGTAGTGAATAGTTAAAATAGAAGGTGAGGGCTATCGGATTATGGTCGGAACTCATTTCAGGTAGGGATTGGATGTAATACGGGAAGAGGAAATCTTTAATTATGGTGAGGTCTATTGTTGACGCGGAATTTGGTCCATAACGGGTTGGTTCGCTAGGCGCCAGGACTTCAAGCCCTGCACTATCGACGAAATTCCTGAGGGCAGTTCCTTTGGGGTTATTTTGGGTGCAATTCCAGGAGATATGGTGCGCGTTAAAATCACCGCAGATGATGGGGTTTGGACTGATTTGTAGCAGGTTTTCGATATCGAAAATGAATAAGTTGTGGTCGGCACTTGGGGGGACGTAAGTTGAGATGAAAGTTATGGGATCACTATTTCTGGGGGTAATAGCAACTAATGTCGCTTCAACATGATGCAGAGTTAGAGGGTTTACTTGATAATGGGGTATTATATTTTTCACTAAAATTGCCGTTCCTCCGCTCGCTCTGTGGTCGTCCTGATTTAACCTATACTGATAATATCCTGCATAATTTGCAACGTGGATTTTTTGTCCGGGTCTCAGGTGGGTTTCTTGTAATAAAATGAGATCGGGGCTATGCTTATTAATGAACAGTTTCAGCTCGTTAATTTTGCCTTTTATCCCGTTTGCGTTCCAGTACACAGTTTTTAGGGCGTCACGGGTGAATGTTAATCATTACCCTTCTCTATGGCTTGTAATACGGTCCTGAAAATAATTTGTAGTTTGTCCTCTATTTTCACGGCTTGTTTGAGTTCCTTGGCTATAGTTAAAATTTCAGGGACATGCTTAATTATTTCCCTAACCTCCTTGTAAATTTCAATTATAGCAGTGAAGCTGCTGGTTATTTCATCTTTGTTTATGGTCTCTGGTTTGTTTGTGTTTATTTCTACGGTTGCAGTTGATTTCTGTGGCGCCATCTGTTGGGCTCTGTTGCCGTTAAATAGTTGGGCGAAACTTTTGTTAGGCTGTATTAACGCCTGATTCTGCCTAAAAGGGTGACTAGTGATATTTTCTGGGTTATTGTTTTTATTAGCTATTTTTGGGAAGGCCCCGCAACCCCTAAAGGATGCGATATGCCCTGGTTTTTTGCAAACCACTGCCGGGAAGCTGCGGGTGCTTCCTTTTATAGGTCTCAGGAGGCGGGGTTAGAAACCTCTCAACCAATCAGGAACGTTCGAGGCGTATCTCCGTTCCTACTTGACGGATCAGGAAAATTCTTGATGTTTCGGGTATAATTTATTTTGGCGCCAAAGTCGCCAAATTCGTCGCCAAGTCGCCAAATGGTCGCGAAGCTCTGGGACTTCCTATGGAACCAACTATGCTGGGAAGCAGCATAGCAGGTTCGTAACAATATATATATATATATATATATATATATATATATATATATATATATATAAGATATAGAAGTAGATGCAATGTTTATCTACTTCTATATGCAAAGCATTTATCTTCACTTTGATTATATATATATATATATATATATAATCAATGTGAAGATAAATGCTTTGGTAAGAAAATTTCATACAGTTAATTCAGTATTGCAGTTATAAACATTGCATCTACTTCTATGATTTATGAAGTAATACATTGATCTTCTAAATTTTTACAATAATTTTAAATAATAAATTTTCTATTTCTATTTATTTATAAATGTAAATATTTCTCTCTTTTATACATGAAAATATAGAGTAACTTTTAATTTACCATTACAGTTATTATTACTAAATATAATTATATACGCACAAAAAGAAAAGTATAATTAACCCAGTTTCAGTTTGAGAGAATAATTTTAATAATTCATTAATTCACAGAAAATTTTTAGATATTTTTAATTGAAAATTTTAGATTCTTTTTCTGTTTTCAAAAAAAAAAAAAAAAAAAAAAAAAAAAAAAAAAATTAAAGCAGACTTATTGAATTTTAAGTGCTGTAATTTGAATCACAGCAATGCTCTTAAGCAGCTTGATCGTTAGAGGTGTATCATGTTGTGGTTACTACTAGTTGTACTACTAGGTTGTGGTTACTACTAGGTGTGTCATAGTAGTTGGTATGACAATGTCAAACCAATTACATAAGTCGAAAATCTTCAGAAAATCTAAAAACAATAGAGGTTTGGAAAACACCTCGTCTAATTAAAAATCGATGCAAATTAAAATATGCTCAGGCCAGTCTGGGCAGACTTACACTTGGTGCAAGTCTTAAAAACTTTCTGTCCCTGCTCAAAGGAGAAAGACCTCATGTGCCCACCGGCAAAACGAGAGAGACAAGTATGCTGACATCTGTTACCCCTGAAAAGAAGAACACCACCAGGGCTCTTCCTAGAATACCAACGGTGATCCAGAGAGAGTTTTCACAAGTCCTTATTCGTTTTCTTTTGTTCCGAGAAAACGTCATTGAAGGTGTAACATTTATCTGGACGAGGAGCATCAAGAGCAGCAGACCTTGCCAGGGTATCAGCCATCACGTTGCCAGAAATACCGACGTGAAATGGGACCCATTAGAAAGGAACTTTAAAATTACCACAGTCTATTGATACGAGTTAAGATGTACAACCCAGCTCTGTCACCAGCCTCCTTCCAATTGTTGAATTGATGATTTACTGTCAGTGAGTATCCATATAGTTGTAAAATCATGGTCAGCAATACCCCCGACAAATTTAAGGCCATTCTCAATTGCGATAAGCTCAGAGCTGAACACAGAACAGTAGTCAGAATTTCTGTATTTGAAGCAATATTTAGAAGTGGGAGTACTGGTGAAGAACCACTACCAGAGTGGCTTTGTTCACCCCTGCTACCATCAGTGTACATTTGAAGGGCGTCAGTTGGAATGTGACTGATCGCTTCCAAGGCCATTTGTCTCATAAACTCAGGGTTATCCGCGGTTTATCATGAATCCAGAGGTGTATCATTTATATGTTTTTATTACTATCAACAGTAAGACAAAATAATTGTTTAGCTGAGATAATTGATCTTGAACTAAGGTCTAAAAAAAGAACTACTTCTAAGTAAGAAACAAGGACTATATTAAGTAAAAACAAGAAAAGAGAGAAAGTCTTTTTCTGTTTTTCTTGAAGCGATAGAAATGAGGAAATCTATGCAATTATTCATGCTATACTCCAGTAACTATAAATTAAAATCCAAGAAGTCGTAATGCGCATAATATCACTTAATATAATGATAATATAATGACACGTATTTGTATTTCTCTACGGCAATAAGGATAAACTGTTATTTTTGAGCCATAAACTTGCTTCCTGAATCTCTAATTCTTCAAATTATTGATAAGATTAATTTTTAAATTTCACTACATTTGTGAAATACTATCCAAAATAGTTTCAAGGTTGGATGATTGCAAGCATTACATTGAACAACATTTATATATATATATATATATATATATATATATATATATATATATATATATATATATATATATATATATATATATATATATATAATGATATTTCAATTTTAATTTCAATTTAATTAATTTACAAACTTTTATCTTAATTTAGTTCAAAGTAAAATATTCTCTTATTTCGTGATCCAATTTCATTTCGGTTTAATTAATTCCTCTGTAAAACTGATGCGCCATCAGTTTTACAGAGGAATACATATCAAATGAAAGTGATATTTCCGTTACCCTTGTCAAAGGTCAACATATGCATTCCATCGGCACGTGGCCGGAAATCCCATGTTATATGATTATATGACTAGTGATCATTTGTTTTGGCTTTTTTTGCTTTCTTGACTTCTGCTTTTGTGCTGCGCTGTGACGGACGTGTCTTGTCCACGTCTCTGCTTGTAAATAATTATGCTTTCACGAAATGGATATTAAAATTAATTTAAAAAATATAACATGTCTCTTTAACTACTACGAACCTGCATACTGCTTCAACCAAAAAATAATGCTTACAAAAAATATATATATAATAGATAGATAGAGAGAGAGAGAGAGAACAAATGTTCAGTTTATATCAACTGTATGCGTAGAAAAACTAATACGATTCTCGTTACTAAGAAAAAAATTATCTACCTCTACAAGCATGGATGGATCAGAAAGGAATTGTTAGGGTCGGTTAGGATAATCGGGAAGGAATTTTGAAAACTTGGATATTTTCTACGAATTGAAATAATAGTATCAGATGAAAAATAAGCCTATAATTTATTTGAATGTATAAATATATTTTAGAGGGTTTATCAAAAATCCCTTTTTCCAAATTAATTTATTAATTAGTCACTCTCAGTGCTGTCTCATTCCCATTTAATCCAGAGATTATGGAGCAATTATTAATCATTTGCTTTAGGTTTTGATCATTATAACAAACCGATTTGAAGAGAATGCATTTAAGATGGTAAGAAACTATTATTCATTGCGTCAGAATTTATTTTACACTCGTTCTCAATTACCCTAAAGTACTATTTCTCAATAAAAAATTATTCTATTTATCTAAAAGATGTAAAAATTCGTAGCATATATTATGTGTTATTATGTTAACGTATTGTATTCATCACTAAGCATTATATGCCCAAAAGTTTATTCAAAAATTTGTAGTCATTTACTCAAATTTTCCTAAACTAATCTATTATTAACATCATCAAGGAAATAATGCATGCATGTATAGAGGTAATTTTTTTTTCTGAAATTAGACAGTATATAGGCAGAAAATTAAAGGTAATCGGGCATTGTGCTATTGGATCAATTTCTAAAACTTCATTCAGAAGGGGATTTAAAAGCACTCAAAAATATTTTTTATAACTATTTGCTTAACTTATAAATTGTTTTGAATAAGTTCCTATGGAGATAAATCTTATTCAAGTATTTATTCCAAATATATTTTAATAGAATATTGGAGCTTTAAAAATGTCCTGAATATTATCAAACAAAAGGACGCAAAAATGTGATTTGACCATTTTATGGTTACAGAACGAAGGAAATGACAGTAAATTGTCATAAACTTTTTTTATTTTACCTCTTTTATAAAGAAGTGGAAATAAAAAAAAAACTTTTAAAACTATTGAATGATCGAAATTTTGCAAGGACTAAATTAACTATCTAGAAACATCTAATTTACTAGTATAATGAATATAATCAAATCTAAAATATACAAGAAACGGATTTTATCTGTTCTAAAATAAATGCAAAAAGTAAAATATAATTATACTTCATTATAAATCTACAAAGGGCAAAATAAATAACAAAAAAATGCTTTAAAATTTCCTACAGCTATCAATAAGTCCTGTACTAATATTATAATCTAATGGTTACATTCGAATTTCATCATATCAATTTGAAATTTCTTTTAGGGTGCGAAAATTGAGTGATTTGATAAATCTTTCATCTTTTTTTGCTCCATTGGGTGCTCTCCAATCTACATATTGCGTAAGAAGATTAAATGATGAAAGTAAAGGTTATTGAATGTACTAAATGTTTAAAAAATCATTTATCTGTTGGGGATTATGAGTTTTCAATGCTCCATTCCCTATGCAATCTTCTGCTACCATACTTCACCACTTTGAAACTTTTACAAACACTTGTTTATAAAATACTTGGCTTAGAAATATTTTCCGAAATCCTCATACAAAAAAGATTGAATAATATTATGCAGCCATTGTAATAAGCGCAACTGCTCATATGTTAAAATCTAATTTGTCATCATTAAGTAAACATAAACTGTGACATAGCTTTGAACATCTATAGATATTGCTTTTTATTTTTATAATCCTTTTTTGTCATTAATAATTTTCTAAGAATTTTCTTCAAGTTTGTTTTTCAATATGTTGGGTTTGATTATTTCATCCCTCTACGCTATTCTTAATACATATAGGGATGTGTAACTTGTCCACTATTACCCTTTACAACTTTTTAAGAAAAATGCATTTTCAAGTATTACTATTATATTTTTTTCTCTTCTTCAAGAACATATTTTTGTAGCTCATAGAGATGTAGATATTGTATATATAGAGATATGTATATATTGTATGTATAGATTTTGTATATATAGAGATGTTGCGCATTTAAGTAATTCATCCTTTTATTTGTTTTAATTTATATTTTTTTCTTTTCTTATTTGATTTTCAAAATTGAATTTTTCATTTTTTCAAGGTTATTTCAGAAAACAGATTGAATCAATATGGAAAATTGTTTGAATTTTAATATATTTATGTATATCTAAACCCCCTCTCTGTTCTGTGCTTAATGCTTTTTATATAAAATCCGAAATGAACGCTTTGTGATTACTCTTCTACATTTAGTACATAGCATTCCTTCGCAATGTTGTGAAATGCTAATTAGTAAGAATTTAGTTGTTGCAATTTTAAAACTTCGTAAAACAAAATTCCAAGCTTCCAAATTTTATTTCAAATAATTAAAAACATGTTTACCAATTCACTGTTCATCAATATTATGAAAACACTTCAGAATTCCATTTTCCATTAATATCCTTTCCAATAGGGGCTACTATACTGTAGGAAAGGTTTATGACATAGCTTAGTAGTATTATATCAGTTAGAACCATTTACCAAAAATATAGCATTCTGCAATTCATAAATTTAAACTTTTTAACTTACAGATTTAATAAAACCATATTCTGTCTAATTTTTAAATAGTATCATAAAATAATATGATTCAAAAAGAAATAACTGAAGCCTTTGTTGCAAAAGCAAATGAAAGATAAGAAATGCCTGGATTTTATTTATTTAATTATTTTCTTGGGTTGCAAAATTTTCCTAGGTTCACTTAATTTTATACATTTCTTTCATATAATATATTTAAATGTTTATAAAAAAGCATATATATATATATATATATATATATATATATATATATATATATATATATATATATATATATATATATATATATATATATATAAAGAAGAGTAGAGCATGCAATGTGCCTCGTATAGGTTTGCAGACCACATAAACTTTTATTGGCTGTTACCTAAAAGTATTCACTCATTAACATGATTAAAAAATGATGTATGTAAATATATATAAATAGCTAATTATTCTAAAATGAGAGCATAAATAGGCAGCAAAATGATGGAAATCAAATGTTTTGCAATTGGGAGAACATACAAAATTTCATTCAAAGCATGAATTAAAATCCTCGAAAAATATGATTTATAGTAATTTGTTTAAGAGATTAATTGCTCTTACAGAATAATTCTTATCAATTGGAACATTTACTTCAATTTGACTAAGTAAAATATTGCAGCTAAAAGGTATTTGAATATTATCAAATACAAAGTGCACAGACATAGGATTTGCCCATTTTTCGAGTCATGAGAAAATGACAGAAAATTGGCTCAAAGCTCTGATTTAGAAAAACGCTAAAAGTTTTTTCCTATAAAACTGCAGAATTTTTATAAGCAGGAAATTAACTATATGGTTAAAATAATTACAATCAAACTACAAACTACAAAACTACAATCAAATATCCAATAATCTATAATCTTTCATAAAAAACATAAAAAATAAATTATAAATATAATCTACTATAATAGCTACAAGAAAAAAAAGGAGTAATAGTGAAAATAAGCATAATCAAACTTGAGATATCTAGGAATCTATAATCTCATAAAAAATAATAAGAAAGTAGATTATTTATATGACCAGTTACAATGACTATAAGATGACAATAAAAAGTTCAAAATTTCTGTTGGATATCAATAAAAATGATTCTAATGTAATAACCGAATGGATAAATTGTTTCATATTGTTTGTGTTTCACAATATCTACAGGCATATAGATTTTTAACATGACAAATTTGACTGGAAAAGACTCATCACTCTCCGTTCTCTCAATAGGAACTTCAACATTTACTCTGAGCAACAAGATTGGGTTTCTTAAGTAAATTTATATCATTAACAAAATACTAAAGTGCCATGAAAGTGTTTTGATATATATGAATTTTTAGCTTTAAAATAATATTTAGAACCATCGGTCACTTATGAATATAAAAATATTTAAAGTTCTTTTTATAGATTCAATCAAACTATTTTTATGCTTGATTCTTCAAAAAATACGATTTAATAAAAAAGTTGGATAAAAAAAAATAACGAAAACTTTTTCGCAAAGCACAAATCACTGGGGAAAAATTCCGGAGAAAATTTAACAAAATGAAAACTATTTCTGAGGAAAATGTCTTACAGAATAACAATCGGTTAGACAGCAGTCGAAATATTGTTTCAACAATATTCAGTAACTCGTCAATTTTTGTTTTTTCCCGAATCGGTCAATCCAAATTTCGTATTATCTGGATTATGATTCTCATTGCATGTGCTATAGGAAGTATTTATAATATTCATAATTACTGTTATTTCTACTGGCAATATCCAGTTGTTGTTGGTTTTCGAATAGAACTGAGACGCAGTTTGAAATTTCCTGCAGTGACGGTTTGCAATTTGAATCGGATGTCACGATTTCCCCAGCAGATCACCCCATGATGAAGATATTTCGGGAACGCCATTGATACTTTCCGAAAGTAGAGGTTTGCATTATTGTAAAAATAGTTCCAATGTGAGGAATGAAAATGTTGAGACGACATTGAGATTTCTAATGCGTTATTACGGAATGAACGAAGAGGCACGTTTTGAATTTGGTATAGATCCTTCGTATCTTGTGAATATGTGCACATTTAACGGCAAAATTTGTTCTCTCTCTAAGTTTACGAATTTCACAAATTATCGATATGGAAATTGCATAACTTTCAATAAAAGAATTCAAGGTGTAAAACCATTATTAATATCAGAAACTGGGGAGAAGAGTGGTTTGCGGATGAAGCTGAAATTGCAGATAAATGATTTTATAAATACAACTCGTACCAGTGGGGCAAAAATATTCATTCATGAACCATCTGAGAATCCTAATCCTGAAGAAGATGGGTTCATTATCAGTCCTGGATACGAATTCACAGTGTCCCTGAAACAAACGGTTTTCCACAGATTACCAGCACCATATAAAGACAATTGCTTCAACTATGATTCAGAGGCTGGAAGTGCTATGAGTAGCAAAAATACATGTATCCGGTCATGCATTCAACAGAAGAATTTCGAAAGGTGTGGCTGCATTGATCAAACCTTAGGTGTAATGAAGGAATTGAAACCATGCAATTTTTTGAACAAGACGGAATCTTGCTGTTTGGACGAAGTTCTGGATATTATGTCCAGGAATGGAGCAACATGCAACTGTAATTTGCCTTGCAGATCTGTTTACTACTACAAAATAATTTCAATTTCACGTTTAAAATTAAGTGAATATTGTGAAGATTCCCAATCTTGTTATAATTTAAGAAATTCCATGAAATTAAATATATTTTTCTCGTCTTTAGAAAATCGCCTCTACGAACAACGAGCGAAATGGGAACTGGCAGAATTGTTTTGTTTTATAGGCAATGAGATAGGATTATGGGTAGGTTTATCTGTGATGGTCATTTTCGAAATGATAGAAAATGTTATAAAGATTGGGAAGTATGTATATTTACTATGTATGTATATTTATTATAAGTATGTATATTATTTATGTATATGTATATGTTTATTTTACATACAAAAAAATATTAAATTTACTGATTTGAATATTTACATTCTAATTGTAAGTTATTCTAATTGTTACTAATTTATGAATATTATAAAGATCAATGTTTAAGGCTTACTAATCGTTTATGAAAAGAAATAATTTTCATTACAGCTAATTGAATAAATATTAACGTGCTTCGCAAATTAAAATGACAATAAATGAAGTAACAGAGAAAACTGAAAGTTTTGGAAATATGTTTTCATTTTCATTTTTTCTAAGAAAGCAAGCTGAATGAACTATGTTTTCATCCATTTTACATGGATTCAGAATTTTTAGTACATTTATTTCCTGCCTTGTTATTATGCAGTATTACAATACCTAGTGATGTATTACGTGAGGAAATTTAAGAACTTAAACAATGAAGTATTATTATTTTAAGACTTCAAGAGGAATTTTTGTTTTCTGATTATATTAGTAAAGATTAATGATTTTCGAATACATTCACCTGTTTCTAACCTTTTTCATGTATGAAGGTCTGGAGTGTATTAAACTTCTGATATTTCCTGTAGCGAGGAAGCCTATCAGCTATCAAATAGATGCTAAAAACTGAGAAGTGAGTATATTACAATGTGAAGTTTTATTTAAAAAAACAATTATTTAGATAAGTACTCTTATCTATAACACACAAAACAAGCTGTTAATTCCAATTCTAATATGTTATTGATAAAGTTAATTAGAAATTCTTTTCTACAACAAACCTCTAAAATGTAAAAAAGAAGCTATAGATTCTATTCCATGGAAAACTATAATCTAGTATGAAATAAGAATATTCATATACAATTGGAAAATTTGGAACATTAAATTCTAATAAAGATAATGTTGTATACTAATAAGATAATAATAAATAATCAATAACTGCTTTATTTATACGCTAAATTCTTGAAACAATGATTAAAATGATTAAAAATAAAATTTAAAAGCGTGCCTTTTACCTGATGGTAAAATTTCTTCATGAAAATAACATTTTTAAAAAATTTACACATGTTATATGTCACGTTGAAATTTCTATTGATATTAATTGTTTCTATAAAGATATAACTGAATTAAAAAATTTTGACGAGAAATCAGCGCGCAAGAATAAGCACTAATCTGAAAAATTGAAATATAAGCTTCTTGCAACTTCTGGATACTATCAATTTTCGGTTCTCTCTTTAAACTATGATTTCCAGGTAGTGTGGAGCATTCTTTATTAATCAAATTCTTTATTAATCTTTATTAATCAATTAAAAATCAAATTCTACTAATTTATTATGTAGAATTTGATTTTTTTTTCTATTGTGGAGACTTTTGTTCTGTAGAATTTCAAATTTCTTTTACAAGAAGAGAATTTTATTCTTAGAATTAGAATTTTTTTTAATTCATGCTAATTTTAAGTTGACCTGAGAAAAAAGTATATATGCGCAATTTTATTTTTCAAATTTTTGGATTATCCATCTAAAACTGGTCGCTATATGGATTTCTGTCTGGATAATGGGAGAGGGAATGCAGGGAAGTTCAAATATCAGTTTTAAGTATTTTAATTAAAAATCAACTAATCTAACATTTATTTGATAAAATTTAAAAGAAAAATTGAAGTTAAAAATTATAGATTTCAAAAAAGACATACAAATTGATTCGTCGGAAGTTGAGATAGCTTAATTAAGTTAGGAATAAATTTGGAAAAGAGTATGTTTGAAAAAAAATTGCAATTTTGTTCAAAATTGGAGCATAATTTTTGAAATTTTACTTATGTATATTATGTAGATTTCTACTATTTGGTTATGTTTATTTTATACGTAAGCAAATCTTAAAAAATTCCTACCGATATCTGCAATATTTTTTTGAAATATTCGGGTTTGTCGAAATAAACTGAGAAATAAAATCTGAAGAAGTACTTTTCTGTCAATACGAATTTGTGAGCAGAAAAAAAAATCTGAAAGCAAAATTGTATTTCTGACTTGAGATGATAACATATTGGCTAATTTAAATTATGATGAAAATTAATTTTTTATTATATTGCAAATAAAATTATAAAATTTTAGTAATTTTTTTACAAATAATAAATGAATGACATAATAATTTTTTTTTTATTATTTACGATGTCTAATTTACGAAAATTTATGTTAAGTACATGATTAATATGAAAGGATATATAGCATATTAGTAACCTTTTATAGAATTTAGTTTAATTATTTGCAGATTTGCGTTTAAAGAATACCAAATTCTGGAAAACCACTCGTCCTTTAATTTCTCTTGAAGAGAGACCGTAGTTCAATTAATTACAATGAAAATATCTTTCTGAATCTCAATAATATTCAGTTGTAATTTTGTATAAGCTACCCTGTATATCTTTAAAATTGATATACAGGGCTTTAAAATTGATGAAAGAAAAAAAAGTGCTATTTTTCGCGCATGCTCAAAATTTATTTATTAAAAATTTTCATATTTCTTCGAATATTTATAGAATTTAATTCAGATATTAATATGATTCTTTAACAGTTTTTTTATATTCTACAAACTTTGTACAATTTGACTGAAAACTCTTTATCTTTTAAGAAATAACTGAGTTAAAACGTGAATTTTTGTCTGCATTTTCAAAACTTTTTTGTTTCGTCCTTAATATGTGCTCTGCTTTCCTGAAAATATATCTAAATATTACCTTTAAAAATTTAAAACATTTTTGAAAGTTTCAAGTTATCTGCTTTCTGTAAAACGAGAAGAGCCAAAATTATTTTTTTCTTCATCAATTTCTGGTGGTTTCCCTAAACGACCTATTGAGCGAAGTTTTACGGTGAAACTAAATATGTTTTTTCATGGTTGAATGTTCAAAGATAGCTCTTCAAGCCTTTCTGAAGAAATTCAGAAAATTATCTAAAACCGAAAATGTCCGATATTTTCAATCACATAAAGTATTTGAAAAAGTAAAATTAAATGAAAAGAGAAAAGACGTCCTTTTATAGGTATTTGCCTATATATGCTCTTAGACATCCTTCAATTACAGATAAGTGGGAAAATTTTGTCTCTGTCAATGAGCCATATGTATACAAAAAATGTTTCAAATATTAATGATTTTTGTATTACATTTAAATAATACTGCAAGTGGTTGAAATAAAGGAAATTCCATTTTATCGAAAAATTGCATTTAGACATAAACGTATAAACTTAATGCTTACTTGAGATGAATAAAGAAATGTTCTAATTAAGAATCTTTGATTAAAGTTTTAATTAAGTTTTAAAGTGTTATAAAAGAAAAATTAAAAATGAAACAATGTTTAAACTAAACAACGACTTAGAAAAGGTAGATTTACAGTAAGAAAAATCGCACAATCATTCACACTATATATTAGTAGCATGTAAAGGCCAAATAATAATATTTCCAAGTAAATTCAAAGAACTTTTGTATTTGTTATTTGTAGAGAGATATATCGATATTCAATGAGGTAGATGATTGGATTTTGAATCTTATTAGAATAAAATATATTTATTATTGAAACTTCTCAAAATAATCGAAATTTAAAGAAATCAGTCAGTGTAAAAAGAAATTTCTAGATTTGTTCTTTAATATATTTTATATAGAATGTTTTAGATTTTAATTTCCTTTTGTAAAAACTTTAGTAATTAAATATAGAATTTTTTGTACTCAAAACATTTAAATACTGTTTTTATAAAATGTAACTTAACTCAGAAACACTTGATAAACTTTTCTAGGCTGAATCCCGAGAATTTTAATTTATTAAAAAAATATCTGATCTCACTCGAAACGTTCTTAAATATAATCCACCATTTTCTGTTGTTCATTTTTAATGCTGTTGATATGGATGGCATATGTTCTATTATTATTTAAAACTATGAATTATTATTTATAAATGAACTGTGCATTGCCGAACTAAACTTTTTTGACTTGGGAATGCATTCGATTATTTGAAACAAACTTTTAATTATTAATATTCAAGAAAATTTTTTAGATAATTTTGGAGGAATTAGTATTATATTTTAGATTATTTTGACAGTTTAAAACGTCTTAAAATATATAATTGTCTTCAATATTTAGAATTAAAGTATGCGACATGAGGTTTATATACTTCCAATACAAAATTTCAATATAGTTGATAAAACTTCAACGTCGGTGGGTCTTCTATTTCAGGAATATCATTTAGAAAAATTATTTTTTGTAAATTTTCTGTATTTTACACACAATCATGAAATATTCTGATATTATGGCATTATAACTTCTGCATGAATTTACCAACATTCATATTAGCTGGGAAACGCAGGTGAAACTATTTTAACCGAAATTTAATTTAATTCGAGATAAATATTTAGATTATTAAAAATAATCTTGTTCGATATATCTTATAGCATATAATAATCGGGACATATGGAACGGAATGTTCAGGTTATACAACCAGTATAAGCAAATTTAATCTTGATTTTACAGTACTAACATATACATTATCCATAAGAGTTTTTTCTTTATAATTGATTCACTTTCAATTTAGAAAAAAGGTGGTGTGAATAGTTAGCAAAAATCGTTGATTGATTTAAAAGGGAAAAAATAATACATAAAAAAAATAGGAAGAATAAAAGTAAACATTCAAATAAAATAAAACGGATAGCAATAAATGAAATTAAAAGATTTATATGAAATGAATAAATTTAATTAAAAGAATAAAAATCAATGAAAAAATAAATAAAAATCCAAAAATAACGTTATTTTTAAATTTAACTTTTAGAATTTTTTTTGTAATTTTAATATCTTTTTTATATTTTGAAATACAATTTCCTTTTTTTCTGAAGGGAATTAATTAGATAATGATTAAAAAATATTGATAAAAATTTAATTATACAAGTACGCTTAGGGAAAATGGGTCAATAATTTCATATTCTTTCATTTAGTTCAAAAAATTGTAAGCTTTAAAAAGAGATTTCATTTAAAAGAACTCACCTAATATATGCCATCTGGCAGAACAAAGCGTAATATTAATTTCAACTTAGGCAATATCTTTTAATGAAGTTTGAACTTAATAAATTATGTCTGAAATAGAAAAACTTCTATAAATTGTTCTTTTTATGTTATGACGATTGAAAATAATGCCTATATCACTGAAATAATTAGAACTCTATTATGAGCATGTGAAGTTAGCAAAAGATTAATTTTATTTATTCTTTTTTGTATTTAGTTATTTGTGAAAACATCATTAAATCGAAAATTATTCAATCTATTATGATCTTGCAAACGATATATAAAAAATTTAAAAACATACTAAATTCTAATTTCGTTAAGTGCTAATTTCTTTGTGACAACTTCGTTTTGCTAAAGATTATTTAAATTTTATAAGTTTATTAACATACAGATGGCAATAACTTGCTGTCAAGAATTATTTTTCAGTTTTATTTTTGAAAAAATATTCGAAAGGCGATTACTTACACTTTTTAGGATTTTAGAAAAAAGTCAAATTGATTTTTTAACGTTTTCTTATATAATTTTATTCTTTTTAACTTCAAATGAACTTTGAAATGTTCTCTTTTTTTTCTGAGAACTATAAAAAAGTAATATCTTTACAAGCAGAATCGTTTGAAACTGGTAAGAAGGCCAAAATTTTCTTTTAATTTTTAAATGAAAACTTTTTGAAATTGCAATTCGTCTTCAGCGGTATCAGTATCAACTTTATAATTAAATTTCGAATAAATATTTTATTTTAGCTATTTTATTTTTTAAAAAAAAATTCATATAAGTTATGATTTGTCCTGTGCAAAAGCAAAGGATTTTAAAATACTTTTTTTTATTTATTGTCTGTTTAAATTTTAATTTACAATAAGCAATGAGAATATTTCGATTTTAATTTACAATATATAAGTTCGGTTTTCGCATTATTTAAATCAGGATTATTAATATTAGAGCAGTCGATCAACTTTTTGGTTTTATGAAATGGAATTAAAATTATTTTCGCCGTTTTAGCATCTATTATGTTTTATATTAAAGAGTTTATAACATTTTGTAAAAAATATTTAATAATTCTAATTAATATTTATTTTTATGCTGAGGCTTTAATTTTTTTTCATTAGATATGTGATGCGTCAGACAATTTTTTTTGGAATAATTAATAAAAATCAAGGGTAAGTGCTTATTTCAATATATTGTTGCAAGTTGCAATATAAGAACTCAGTATTTATGCTAAGGTTTGGAATTTATGCATTTTTAGAATTGTTCTGTATACATTGTATAATCAGTATTGTATTAGCATCATTTATAGATTTTTGTCAAATAAGTTTTCAGTTGCGATGTTTTTTTTTGCTATGAAGTTCATCGGTTTATTTAATGTAATGGAAGGTAAATGGAAATTAAAATGATCGATTATAAATATGTTTCTAAAACAATTGAAGGGCAATTAAGATATATATTTCATTTTTAATCAATAGTTTCAAATAGTCTTGTTCAATAGTTTTCAAGATGCAGTCGATCTTTACATCCTTAATGTAGTTTCAAAATTGTTTCAATAATTATTAACATTTAACAATAATTATTAAAATTTCTGCTCGTAAAAAAAGAATAATTTCTCTAATAATCGTAGTCGAAATAATAAATAATCGAAGCTCAACATTATAATATTACAGATGATACGAAGAAAAAATAAATTCATTGAATGATGACTTAATTTGAGTGGGAGTTTCTGTTATTATGATTTCTCAGCGACAGGTTCTACTTTACAAAATGTCAACAGGTGACAGTTTATTAAGCTGAAAATTAGTTGTTAAAAGGTAAAAATCTAAGTTAAATGAAATTAAATGTGCATTTAAAAGACCATGCGAATTACATATTCTTTGAATAACAATAACATTTTTGATCCCGAGTGAATTCCTGCATGCATTCGTTTCTCATGATTATCATTATGATCAACTTCACTTAAAGGGACCATCTATACTTATAAATAAAGCTCAAAGTGTGTGTGTGTGTGTGTGTGTTGGCGCTCTACAGGCCAGGTCATTTGACATACAGCTACTAAATTTGGTATATGTATACCTTAGAGGTCGGGAATGTGCACCTAAGGTCCCTTTTTTTAATTTTTAATTAGAATTTTAATTATTAATTAAAAACTAACATTCCCACCAAAAAAATCTTCCACTTTCCCCACCGCCAACTTTCCCGCCAAAAAACTCTTCCACCGCCAAATGAGTAAGGCTTCAGTTTTTTTTCCCTCCCAACAGTAATGAGGCTAGGGTTAATATTTTTCGGCCGATTATTTCAAACGTTTCTGTTTATTTTTTAAATGTTTTATGCATTTAAAATTAAACATTGTTAATTAATCCATGTTTTAGATTCATTCTGAAGTACTTTTGAATTAAAATAGCACAGAATAAAGGAAATTAAAAATGTATAATCTGCATAGCGTTACCCCAACTGGCGTAGAAAAATTCAAACATTTGCGTTACCGTAACTGGCGAAGAAAATTCACGCATGCGCATTGTGTTCTGATTGTTGGCATGACAACCATTATCAAAGGATGATTTAAATTGTTTTTAGGTTAATTGCATGCTTTTGTAAGTAAATTGTATTTATGTTAGTTATATATTTTTTTGTATATGCTTATAGTTTTAAGTACATCGTTTTTTAAGTAGTTTTTTTAAACCTGTTTTCCACCGATTATTTTAAACGATTCATTTTATTTTCTTAGTGTTTGATGCATTTAAAATTAAACATTGTTAATGAATCGATCTGTTCATGATAAATCTGAGAAAATTTTGTTGACAAATTCTTGAGATATTACATATATTAAGAAAGATATTCTTTAGTGCCCATAAAGTTTAAACGCTCAGTGACTCTGTTATCAGTAATCATATTATTAAAAAAATGCTTTGTTTCAGTAAAAAATATTATTATATTAATTGCTGATTAATCATTTACACTTTAATTTAAAGCATAAATTCTACCGGAACTAACAGAAAATTAGAGAGATACATATTATGTTATGGCTGAAGGACTTTATATTATTATGAGTGAATTACATGACTATCAAAATTTGAAGCTTTAAAATATTTGATGAAGAAGCTATTAAAGTAGGAATTACATAAAATATTTAATTATTAAAATTTTAACGAACATTAAGATTGGCGAACCGGCTGGTCGCCAAAGGCGGCTAGTTATTAAATAAATCAAGCCTCTAATTGAGTGATACTAATTGAGTGTGACTGAAATTAATGAAATTTCGAAAAAAAGAGGTTGCAATGCCTCAGTCGTTATTTTTAATCTCAGCAAACTTTAAACTTCTAATTATCATTATTTTGTCTTATAAATATTTAAAATAATAATAATAATTTCTTAAGCAAGTATCTCAGTATTGCAGTTTTCAAGATGATGTTAAAAATTCCATTATTTAAAAAAACCCGGTAGTCATAGCCGTTTTCATTTTGTCTGTTTTATGAACAGAATTATTATGACTTTTTTTGCTCTAGAACTAACTAACAGTCAGTAATGAGAATTAGAACTCTGTCAGTATCCAAGAACAGAATTTTTAAGAATTCGTATCTTTTGTTCAAAGTAATATTTTCTTGTTTTAAATGATATCTCACTATGGTGACCGATTTAATTAGGACGACGTATCTTGGAGAATCAATTAACCCTTTCTAGGGCTGTGGGAAGTATGCTTCTCACCAAATTTATCAATCTTTGTATGAAATTATGTAAGTTGGTATAAGTTCAGACAAGTTTTTTAAGTCAGTCAGAAATTTAGATGCTTCAGTTGATGCTTCATCTCAGACAAAATGATGTGTCTTGATTTGTTACTTAATTATTAATGAACCAAATTAATTAATTAATAAAATTAAATTTATCTAATAAATTAAATGAATCCCTTTTCTTATTCTAATTTCAAGCCTAAAAATATTTTAACATAATATGACTAGGAAAAAATGGCCCTTTAAATGGTTAATTCATTATTATTCAATAATCATTAATTTTGAATAAAAGAGCGAAATGTCTACTGGTGGATAAGAGTTTAGTTTTGGCTAAATGTTTTTCAATTCCTCCAATAGAAGTATTTCAAATTTAACGACTTTCTAATGAATAAATTCAGGCTATAGGTGAATTTAAACTATATGCATTGTGTAATACCACATGCATTTTTGCAACATTTTCCTTCAAATTATATCTATATATCTATATCTAAATCTGTATATTATCGTTTACATAAAATGAAAATTTATCAAATAATATCAAAAGCAGATTAAAGTTGTTTATAAAGATTAAAATTATTGTTTGAATTAAAATTCATAAAATATAATAGTTATAATAGTTCCAGTAAAGTTTTTCTTTAATCTTTCGTGGAATATCATTCTTGAGATGGGGAAAAAACATACTTAGAAATAATTTTTTCTTCTTTCGCCAATGATTAGAGCTCACAATTATATAACTGATTATAATTTTAATTACTAAATTTAATTTGAATTTGATTACAAATATCATCAGAATAATTTTCACATAATTTAGTAATTTCGAAAAAATTAAGTTTGAATGAAAAACGAAATTTAGAGAGAGTAGAAAAAAAGCAATTTTCATTAAAAAAATTTTTTTTAAAGTAGCACTTTTTTTTATATCACATGAGATTCGTGGTATCTACATATTAAACTGTTTATTATTTTGGGGTTAAATGAGGGCTTGAGAAGTGCTTCAAAATTTTAAAACATATATAACAAGCTATAATGTGACTAACAACAAAATTTTGAAGTTTATTATATGAAATATATTTTGTTAAATAAAAATTTTAGCATATACATATTTTTGTAACTAAATAACACAAATATTTAATTTCTTTGCATAGAGGAACATCCATAAATTTTACATTTGTTAAAATTTAAAAAAAAAGGCGACATAAATAAAAAAAAATTAATTGATAAATTTTTTTTCTTAAATATGAAATTTAGAAAACAGTGCTTAATGCATGGTATTTATGACATCAATAATCTTCTGTTACTATTATTAAATACAATAATAATATTAACGTGTAAATGTTATAAAGAACTTAATGTTTAAATGCTATATACAGGATCTCAATATGATAAAAAGATTAGAATATTAGTTTTCAAATAAACAAGAATCTGATAATTTTACAAAATAGAAACTATTTTAAAGACGTTTAGACATTACAATAGTAATTGAGTGGATGGTCTGTAATTACAAAAGGATTGCATTTTTAATATGATACTTAAAGAATCCTGGTACATTTATATATTGATAATAAAAACTCATTTCTACCAAAATTGAAAATATATTTTATTTATGAAATGCATAAAGAAAGCATGAAACAAATATAACTGTACAAAACTTTTTTAAAATACTGAATGTTTATGAAAATTATTTTCGTTCTTGGGAATAGAAATAGATAGTAATTTATATATGCCATAAAACTGATTTCATGTTCAAACTTTCATTCCATACAAGGAAATAAAATTTTGAAATTAATACCAAAGGTATACTTTGCCCTGAACCTCCATCAGTTGATTCTTATGATTTAAAAAAGACAACAATTCTTTATAAAATTCTGACCTGAGTGAGTCTCAGAAAAAACGATTTGCTGAATATTTAAGAGTACATATAATATTCAGATACTTGAATTCCACGTTCTTCTGAGAGAATATTTAGGATGATTGCTTAAAGTATAAGCCACCAAAAAGTAATATAATACCCACTAAAATATAAATCTTTAATCTTAGAACGCATTTAAAATTTTATCAGCTTATAATTAGACCTTATATATAACCATTTTCACTCTTTTTATTTTCAACTAAATCTGATACTTCGGAAATGTAATCAGTCACCTCCTTCAGATTAGGAATGGAATCTAATCGCAATCTGAAATAAAAGGAATGATTAAAAAAACTTCAAAATACATAAATGAAATACTTAATTTATTTATTTATAAATAAAGTTTGAAAATTCTATCCAAGAGCTAGGTAACAACCATCTTTCCGCTTTAATCGAATAGATAATTTTATTTGATAACAAGATAGAACTGCTGATAGAAGAAATCTATATTTTATGTGATCCGTCTTATTTTTGAAATTTTTATGCATTTTGAAAATTTTTATTAAAACTGAAATTTGATTGAATATAGTTAAAATAAAATCAGCATTATTTAGTTATGTTGGTCAAATAATTTAAATTATGAAAAGGGCTTTATATGCATAAAATATAAACACCATCAAACTTTTATAGGTATATAATATCACCATTTGCACATTTTTATAGGAATATAACTTTTACTTTTGCATACTTTTTCCAATGAATAATAAGGCGAATTAAAAAGAAAATTATTACTATAATTGTATTGAGTGAGAGACGATTTAAAAAAAATTACTTTGTTTTGTTAAATATTTCTGTATGCTTGCTTGTGAATATACTCTTTTATAAATCTTGATTAGCTTCTAATAATCCTGGAAGTATACAAGAGCACTGTTTTGAAATGATAATTTTAATTTGTAGTAAGACTAGAAGTATAAAGTAAAGAAAATAAATCAATAGGAGTCATCTCCCCGAAACTTTCCTCAATATTCTCCGATAAAATCTTATCACCCCCCCCCCTCTTCATAAAATTAGGCTTTGTGTAAGGTCGTAAATAATATTATGTCAGAGAGCACACGGATTTGTAGCTTGAATATCTTTTCTTCTGACCGATTGATGCTAAAATTTGACGTAGAAATATAGTTGCAGTCATAAGATAATATTCTGAATTTCATTTAAATCATTTTGTTAACCATGCGAAGATACAGACATACAGATGATCATTATTTTGACAAATTTAGTTCAGAATTTGATATGAATCTTATATGTTAAATACATGTACCAAATTTTATGAACCAATGTCTTTGCATTTTATTATTATCAAGTTTATTTTTATGGGTTCCTTTGTATGGGTTTGTTTAAAATTTAGCTGAAATCTATAAATTTGGTCTACAGTCCATTGACCAAATTTCATCTTTCTCAAAGCATTTTAGAGTAATCATGTTGTTCACAGAGACAGACATAATGCCGAAAATGCGCTTTTCGAACTCAGAGAGGTCCGAATTGTAGAGATTTGTCAAATACTCGGGTTAAAGTACTTTGACTATTGCAATATTTTCTCTATACTTTATATATAAGAAAATTAAAAAAACGCATCAGAAGTAGTTTTTAGTTGAAGCATCATAAAAATATTAAAATTCCTTGTAGAACAAAAACATTTTAATATCATATGATTAAAGGACGAGATTCTTAGAAAGATTCTTCTTTCCGTTGTTTTTCATAGAATAATTTTGTTCTTAAATTTCAATCAAAATTTTCGAACAGCCTTTTGACATAAAATAGTGGAGCCTTGATTTTCGCAAACTTTTTACATAGGCTTTAAGCATTGTATGAATTAAGAACTATATAATAAATTCAAAAAAACTGTTCTGCGGACAGTATTTTTTTAAAAAATATTTTCTTTTTTAAAAAAATATTTTTTTTTAACTAGGTAGCTAATTTTGTTTGTTTGTTGGAAAAACATTGAGAATTTTTGTTAATACATCGAAAATCTTACATTTAAGATAGTATCAAATTGGCCCGCCATAAATAAAATGAACTTTTATTGCCAACCATTTCTTACCTTGGATCTTGCACGAAGACATATCTGTCGGCCGGATAAGGTACAATAGTAAACGCACTAGCGACACCTCTGCCATAAGCTCCCATATTTGACCACTGTATGAATTCTCCGTCTTCCATGTCTGGTAATATGCATTCGTCTTCAATAATGTCTTCAGAACAACAAGTCTGACCCCACACTCTGCTTTTGTATTTAGCTCGCTGCTTTAACTCTTGTGGAGTCTAAAGGAAAAAAAATTTTAAAGTTTTTTTTTTATCAAAAAATAAAATTAAAATTAGATTTAAAAAATAAAGCTTTAATATAAACATAAAACTTTTAGTTGTGTTTAAACCCTAATTTGCCGGCGTCCTGGCATAGGGGTAGCGCAAATTCCCCGTGATCTGGACGTCCTGGGTTCGAGTCCCGGTTTGGGCATGGTTGTTCTTCCGTTGTTCTATCTGTGAGATGTGTGAATGTGCCCTCCTGTAAAAAGGGGTTGTGCAAGCGAATGAGTGATGCGTGAGTGGCAAAGTCGTACTCTTGGCCCTAGTTGGCGCTGCTATAAAAAACAAGAGGCCCCCCCCCCACTTTTTTAGCCGGCGTCCTGGCATAGGGGTAGCGCGTCTTCCCCGTGATCTGGGCGTCCCGGGTTCGAGTCCCGGTTTGGGCATGGTTGTTCTTCTGTTGTTCTATCTGTGAGATGTGTGAATGTGCCCTCCTGTAAAAAGGGGTTGTGCAAGCGAATGAATGATGCGTGAGTGGCAAAGTCGTACTCTTGGCCCTAGTTGGCGCTGCTATAAAAAATAAGAGACGTTTCCCCTCAGGCTTAAATCGCTGTCTTCGTAACAGCGGGCTTGTCAGTGGCAAGTGCCATAAGAAACAAACAAACAAAACAAACAAACCCTAATTTAAAGTAATTTTAAGATTATCTTAAGACGGACTTCTTCATTTTGAATCTTGGCCGATGCTTTGATTGCTGTTCCGACTTGATTGATGATAGTTGACAAGATTTATGTTTAAATGTCTTTGTATCTTGAAAATTTATATATTTTCACGCATAATAGGGATGATATAAATTTCTTGTCAAAATACAATAAATTAAATAATAATCCTTATCAAAAGCTTCGATCGTGAGATGTATCATGATAAGTAGTGATTAAATATTTCACTAAGCAATCACCGATTAATATTAAATTGACTTGCAAATTGAAAGGTTTAATATCTTTATTCCCAGTGAATTGCAATGACTTTGGTAAATGGAAAAGTATATTTTTTTAATCGCTTTCTTAAGGTAACTACTTTCAGAATACAATTTTTGAAAATTTGAATTTTTTTATAATGTTTTATTTTAGACATATTTTTAATTATAACCAAGAAAACGACGAAAACGTTTATTTTTTATAAATATAATACAGGGTATTTATAAAGTCCTGGACCCATTTTGATGTTTAATAACTCATAAAATAATAAAGATAGATTTAAATTAATAACATAAATGGTTAAATAGACTCAAAAAGTTACATGACCCTTGTCAATGAACTTCCACGTGTGCCCACTTCGTCGCACGGAGAATATCAAGTCGATAGTCAATTTCACGCCAGGTAGCGACAAGCATGTCGGCATCCACAGAGCCATTTGCGCACATTATGGCGATTAACAATGCCAGAAACATGAAAGGATGCTTCATCGGAGAACATTATGCTCTTCAGAAAATCAGCAGCATCTTCTACCCCCCTTAGCATATCTGTTGCAAAGGCCATCCTCCTAGGCCTATCGTTCGGTTCCAAAACTTGAACAATTTGAACTTTGTATGCATGCAGTCTTAATTTTTTCTTAATAACCTTGTACACCGTCGAAATTGGCATATCCAATTCTGTTGCCGCTGATCTCCCAGATATTCTAGGATTGTGTAAAAATGTCTCTCTGACACGCTCAACATCAAAATCACTTGTGCAAGGACGTCCGGAACGTTTCTTATCTTCGATACTTCCAATTTCTAGAAAATTCTTTTTCCACCGCAAGATGCTGTTTTTGGATGGAGGATCTTTTTGGTAAATTCTTCTGAAATTTCTCTGTGCTTGCACTATCGATTTCAGTTCTATGAACCACCATAAAATCTGTGCTTTCTCTTGTGTATGCATTCTCCTTAATATCCGCTCGAATAAAACATCACATACAAAAGTACTAGATAGAACAAACACATCAAAAGTAAACATAACATTGCAATAGTTGCCAAAAACAGAAGAGAGAAAAATGCAATTAATAAGCAGACAATATTTAGAAAAGTACAGATATTTAGACTGGAAAATGAAATTATCTAAAATTAACCACACGCGCAGACGATATTTACAAAAGTAAAAATATTCAAACCTGAAAAGGAAAATATATGAGTTATTCCATCAATAAATGCCATAAGTTTGTTTATATCTTTATTATTTTATGAGTTATTAAACATCAAAATGGGTCCGGGACTTTATAAACACCCTGTATTTTTTTGAGAAGCTGGGGAATTTGTAGCACATTTTAAGGAAATTTGATTAAAACGGTCGATATTCTAAATCAAATTGTAATGCCACGGTCGTAATTTTCACTGCAGAAGTTATAGGTTAGGATAATGTGTGAAATAACTCAAAATCCAAGAAAAAGTATGAATGTAAGTAAATTGGGCTTGGAGAGGATGTAAATATGCATTTTCCAATTAATTTACAACTAAGTTTTGATATAAACGAATATAAATAAAAAAGTATTTCACCAATTGAAAATATTTTGTCTCACTTCATTCCCTGTTTTATTTGAAATATAAGGTTTTAAATTATTACAATTAAAAAAAGTTCGAAAAAATTGCAGTTTATTGATATTTTGAGATATTTGAACAATATATTAATGCTAGTTAAACAATAGATTAATATAGTGTCAGAATTATTATCAATGATAAAATACGTTATTTTTTATATGTTATTTTATGGCATATTCTATACATATCTCATTTGTTTTTTAGTTTTAATTTTGAATTCTTAGAAAGAGAATTGCGCGAACTTTCCTTGTTTTGAGTCCTCAAATTGGCATGCCATTAATGCTTTAAAGAGTTGACTGATACCTCAGTTGTAATTCGTAGAATCTGACTACGGTTCCAAAAACAAGGTCAGATTTAAAATAGCCATTATGTAACTTCAGAATTGGACGTTATCTAATTAAATATTACTTTTTGTTTCAATGCATTTTTCTACTATCATATATAAAATTAAATTGTGGAGTGACTCACAAGTACAGGATAGGGCTTGACATCATAAATGTCATGATGTTCAAAAAAAGATTGATAAAAACCATCATTCAAAAAATATTCCCGCTGGATCCCGCTTTCACCTGAAAATATATTACGTAAGAAGTTTATAACACATAAATCATACATACTCACATATTTGAACAGAGAGAAATGTGAAGGAAAGCAACTAGAATTTACTGCCTGCTGGTAGTAAAACAACCATGCTTTGTGATTTATAATGTCATAATAACTCGAATAGTGAATCTTGGCAGTTATTGATTGCATGTCATAAACTGTGACCGCAATAAAAAATAATAATTTGCTAAGGAATAAAGCATTTCCAGTCTCATGTATAATGACTGCATAAGCTGAACTTCTTCATATCAATAACCACACATTAATTTGATTAATACTGTAAAGTAAATCAAACTCATTTTTTATGTGTGGTTTTAAATACTTTTATTTAACTTAATAAGTTTTATGTTTGTTAAGAAGGAATTTTGTTTTGGAATTTTCAGTCACTTCTGATAATCTGAAATTTTGAAGATGTATGGGATTTCAATAATAATATTTTATTGTTTTAAAGACTTAATCATCAATTAATCAATAAAAAAAATCAAATGTGGATTCGATACAAATAATGTCAGCTGGTAGTAAATTTAAGGAGAAAAAATACAGCTTCTAATTCCCATAGTATTTATAATCATAAACATTAAATTAAAAATTAAGGTGTAGAAAATAAATAAGATATAAAAATGTCTTCTTTTTTAGGACATTAACAAAAGTGTGCTTCTAGAAGCGATTTCATTAAACATATTCATCTTCAGTACATTTTACAATTGCATAAATCTCTAAATAGATCAATAACAATATTTTAATGTTAATCATTTAAATTCGTTTTAAATCTACCATCTGACATTTGATTCGGCCATTGTTTCGCATTATTACATAATAAAATCTCTAATTTCAGGGAGTGTTTTCCCCTCTATTATCTCGTATATTTCCAAAATAGAGCATATTCTTTTTGGTTTTCTTTATCAGAATCTGCATCACTTGAATGTATCGCGGGGGTTTAGAGGGGAAGGTGACAAATCCTCGATAATAAAGTTTACAAATGGGAGTCAGTTCCTTTCTTTATCGAGTTCCTCTGTAGTGATGTTATGCATCGATTTTTGTATTTCGTAGAGTTGAAGAAAATCAGGTATTAATTTTAAGCATCTTTCTTTTGAACGATTGGGTACAAATTTCAATATTTACAGTTTTGGTCACAAGGTAGCATATCGGGTTTCATTGATCGGAATAAATTCATTGATCATTTTTTTCGTTCATATATATGTGAATATGCGGATAGACAAATGATCACGCCTTAAATTATTTGGTCTAAAATATATCATGCATTTACAGTTCTGATGATAAAACCCATTCTGATTTCACCCTCTATCTTTTTGCTTTTTCAAGTAGTCACAGGCCGATAAATATACTTCCATCAACAAAATTTGAACAGAAATTTACGAATTAGGTGTTAGGAGTACCTATCAAATTTCATCCGTCTAGCTCGTTTCATCCTTCCGCTAAAAATTCGTTTAGTCATGAAAAATTATGTAGAATATATTTTTTATTCTTTATTGATGAAAAACAAACAAAAAAAAGCAGCCTTGGGTTTCGAAGATTATTTTGGGTTATCACCTAAAATTCAGCTCATCCCTTTCTTTAATGGGTCGTAAAAGTAAACCTGACCAATTTTGCATTTCTTTGAAATTTTTTTAAATTTAAAATATCTGTTTGCAAATTAAAGAAATTGTAAATGTACCGGAACTTGGGACGCTTTTCTTTCCAATGATTGAGGTAACCAAAGACGCTGCAGAAGCTACGCAATAACATCCAGGTTCAGCAATAAACTCGACATCTCCGCCGGGGAAATTCTTCTCCAAAGATGAATTTATTTCTTGAGATAGCTACAAAGCAATGGGAAATAATAATAACTTTCAAAATAATAAAAAGGAAAACATTTTGAAATGGTTATTTTTTAAATGTTATTTTAGCTTCAAAATGTTCTTAAAAATAAATTAAGAATAAAAATTTTATTTATCTTATTGATTTAATTATTATTATTTTATTTTATTATTAATTAAATTTAATTATAAAAGAATAAAAATTATATTTTTTATTTATATTTAATCGAAATTCTTTTATAAAATTTTCTTCTGTGTTTTAATATCAAGATTTTATTTACAAAGCCCGAGGAAGAATTATTGTGCATATGTATAAGCAACCAGATCTTTTTAATTAACATCGATAAAAGCTTACTGAAGCAACGATTTATCTCCATTTTCTTTGGATTTATTAGATTGGTTCCTTCAAATATTATAATTTTATTATATAAAATCTGGGTCAATTCATAACAAGAAATGCGTATTTTAAGTTGGCAATTGGAGCGAACTAGATAGCTTGCAGAAAGAATGAGAGCATTGTTCTCGGTCCAATCAACAAATGTTTGCATTCTCATAGTTGCATTTAGAATAAATATGGTACATCTATATATGAAATAATAATCTGTGATTTATTCTATAACAAGCCAAGTATTTGGTAATAAGCAATAAAAATAGATCATACTACTGAATTTGGCCAATTTTTGTTATTGTAGAAAATAAATTTTATCAATTCATGTCTTACAGATTGGAATGTTTAGATAAAAATAGATATCGTATGTGCTGGGATGAATTTCCTGGCAACATTTAGTGATTTTATTTTCGTTCAAAACTAGAACTAAGATTTCACAATTTTAATTAAAAAAATTATTATATGGGGACTTCAGGCACACAATGAGTTTCAAAACAAAAGATAGAAGTTTTCTGCTGAATTAAATGAATAAATTATATTTTAAATTATTGATTCATTTTATTTCATCCTTCCATTTAGAAAAAAGCTAAAATGAAAAGAAATCGGGCATCATTACTGAAGACTGATAAAGTTTTATCTTAGGTAATTTTTAGGCTGTTAAAATGTTTTTAAAGATTATTGATACTCATTTTATAGTATTTACAGTTTGAATTACATTTGAATGTTGATACCATTAAACAAATTAATTAATGTTTGATTACTTCATAGAAAAAATCTTCCCTCTCTTCCGATCCGAAAAATCCTGCTCCGATATCCATGATAGTAAACTTGTAACCCAATTGTTGGGCTGCATCGAACACTAAACGGGCATTGTCGATTGTCGACGTATACACCTTGGGATCGTCGCATAAACCTCCGACGTGGAAGCTATGGCAGAACAGAAAAATGAAAGAATCAATCTATTAATTTTAAAAAAAGTTATTCAAAGCAAATTATATTGCAATTAAACAAGTCTTTCACTTGGAAGAAAACTGTAATTATACAAGACTTTGTTTTCTTCTTTTTTTTTACTTGAACAATTTCAGATCAAGTATTTTTCTTTGAGACATGATGTCACGATTTCAATTAAAATATTTAACGTTGTAAGAGAACAGAAGGTGTATTCTTGCAATACAGAATTTGTATTCTTGCAAAGACAGTGATTTGCTTCGACTTAAGCAAACGAACTGCAAAAGTCTCTCTTGTTTCAGTTCAGTTTTTTCTTATTAAGGAAAATAATTTTCCAAGTGAACGATATTACGAATGAAGCGGATTATTAGTGTTGAGTTTCTTCAGCAAGATCCATACAAGCTAGTTTTGATCTTAAATGAATTTGATATTAACAATTTGACTTAACTGACAACCATTTAAAAGCAATTCACTTTTTAGAAGACTGAGAATCAAATCATTCTCTTCGTTTACCGTTTATGGACATTTTAAGAATATTTAAAAAGAATTTTAATGAAATCAATGGGGTTATTTCAAGTAAATTCATAGTCACATGGCAAAAGCCTTTTCTAAATATATAATTGCATCATTTAATATGCACATGTTTGTTTTTAATCTATAACGCTAAATTTATATATTTTACGAAATTCTTTAGAGGAAATATATTCTAGAATTTGGCATTTGGCCGTCAGAACGATAAAGGAAAAAAAACTAATCATTTTTCAAATCTCTTTTAACAGTTTTGAAGTATTAAAAATATGGACTGTGAGACTCCAATGAACTTTCTTTTACAACAAACTATTCTTTTAGGATTAATACTATAATAGGAACTATAATTCTGACATGCATATTTATTAACTAAGATCCAACAAATAAAAAGTAATTTAAGTAAAATAAGCTAACTTTATTTCCAAATATAAGACGCATTAATATAGTTTAAACATTAATTTAATTTATATATTTGAATTATGAGTTAATCTTTCATATGGTTACAAATGGCAGTTATAAGATACGCAAAAGATTCAATGTTTCACGTGACACGAAATTATCACGTGGATTAATTTCAGGAACAGCATAAAGCTAACTAATCAATAAAATGCATTCTACGCACACATACTTGTAACTTTTCATGTATATCCCTAAATGTCTTTAATTGTAAAGGAAAGAAGAGATGTGAGAGATCTATTAAGCTATAGAAACCATTATTTTTTGTTCGAGTTTTTTGATAATAGAGTGATTCCAGTTCATAAGCAGAAATTTAATTAGATTTGTATAGGGAAAGGAGATTAGTCTGTAAGCTTTGTATAATATTAATACACTAAGCACATACATTATTCTTTGAATTAAATTAATAGCATTGTGAAGGTTTATTAAACATAAAATGAAGCATTTTTATAATTTATAACAACAAGGAGAATTTAAAAGAGCCCCATTGTTTTTTACGCCATAGTTTATGAAGCTCACAATCTAAATTTTTCACTGCTGTGACGAAAATAAATTTTGCAATGATTCTTGTACTAGTTTTTAAAGTTCCTTTTCATATTTAAATTTTCTTTATTAGCAGTGTATAAATTCCATTAATTATTTCAATGATATTGTAAAGTATTAGCTTTTTGTAAAAAACACATATTGTTAATTTATTTCATCGGCTGTCAGTCAGTTTGCCAAGGTCCCTCACTGGATAAGTTTTTTAAAACAAGAAACTAACAAAAACTTCCGTACCTTACACCAACCACATTCAAGTTGAGAGCCTTTGCTTGCAGTAATAAGTCTTCTGCCTCGGACACATCACAGCCAAACTTCTTGCTCAAATTGTAGACATTTTGGGGACTTTTTGACTTAATTCTTATAACCAACCTTCAATAATAAATAAATAAATAAAATTTTATTTCTCTGAATTATTTCAGATATAGTATATAAAGCTGCATTTAACCTTCGATTCAAATGGCATTCAAATTGGAAAGTTTCATTTTCAAACTTTCAACAGCAGGAAACATTTCATTAAAAAAAAGAATGAATTTCTTTTCAAAATGATTAGACAAATATAAAAATAAGGCAATTCCTGTCATATCTTAAGAAATTTATTTAGTAAGAAACTATCTGTGAAAAAATTAATAGCCTAATGTCGGCATACCAAAAAGAGAAATAAAATCTTCATTATTCTATTCCAGGCATAACAGCAGAATTTATCTCAGGGACTACTTAACTAATTGATTACAACACACACACACACACACACACACACACACACACACACACACACACACACACACACACACACACACACACACACACACACACACACACACACACACACAATGGGTATTCAACCTCTGAGCAAAAAAAGAATATTGAAAAGTGATATAAACAAGTGACTGTCAGAAAGTGTACTTCAGGCAAAATCACAGTATACTCAAATGGTAAGCTATTAGGTGCTGTTGAATGACCTGTCACTGCAAAGGCGTGTATTAACGTCAGAATCAAAATAATCATTAATGGTCCACAAATGAGCACCTCCTTTCGTTTAAGGCCGAGATAGGTAGCCTGGTTGGTAGAGCGTTGGATTCGCGTCCCTTAGGTTGCGAGTTCAAACCCCGCCGACCGAAGATTCTCCGCGTGCTTCTGTGCTCCGCGTATAAATCTGTCGTGGTCACAAAGTCCTCCATGTCGAGAGTAATACCACTGGGCGTACTGGATCAGGGGTGATCGTTCTCTGATTCAGATCTAAATTATGATCTGTGGCTGAGTGAATGAAGTCCGCCCCGTAAAAAGGGTTGTGACGTGTGTGTAACTAAGTCGTTCTCTTAGCCTTAGATGGTGCTACTATAAAAAAACAAAAGACGCTCCCCCGAGGCTTAAAAAAATCGATGTCTTCGTAACAGCGGGCTTGTCCATGGCAAGTGCCATAAGAAACAACAACACCTCATTTAGGAGATATGATATGGCCAACCCGACCATACCGTAACTATTGTATCATTCAAAAAGGCAACATTTAATTTACTTATCTCTTGAATTTTCATATCCTTAATCATTGTAACACCGTAGAACTATATAAAAATATGAAAATGTTTTTAAAAATTTTTTTTGTTTTAAATTTTTCTGAATAAAACTATATCCCTCCTTTATTAATGGATATTTGTAAAAATATTCTCTTTTGCTTATAAAAATTATAAATGTTGACTTTTTAATAAATTTATTAAAATCATTGTATATCTATTTTCAAAGAGAAATATGGACTTGAATCGCACTATTTCAATATTTGAAGCACATTTGGAAAACCAATGAGCTGTGGAAATAGCGACTTTATTACCTTTCCTTTTTACTTTTTACCTTTTTTTTACATTTTATCTTTTTTTTACCTTTCACCTTTTGTTTATTCTGTGCAATTTTATCAAGGCCTTTCAGAATTAAGTTATATAATATTTTGAATTCAATGCAGTGTGCAACGAATATATCTTATGAAATGTAACACAATATTAAAAAACACATCACCGTTTAATGAGATGACAGCGTCGTATCATTTTTTTTCTATCAGTATCAAAAGTATATATATTGTGTTTATCTGCACTATATTTTATAACCATAAATGAAAAAGTTAAAATTTTTTTATTGCACCTGTAGTAAGAGACTGATAACTAAATACTGATAAAAATTTTATAACAATTTTAAAATGTGTCATATTCTGCTCAATAACATTTTGATAAATTGTGAAATGAATCAAAACATAATTTTTTTAGAAATTAATATATTTTCTTCATATATTAATATATTTTCTTTCATAGCTGTCCATTTGAATGAAAATAAATTTACTAAGAATTTGATATAAAAGGTTTTTGATATTTTAATTTTTTTTAAAATTAAATTCCCCTCTAAAATTTAAAGAGCAACTTTTTCTTATCTTTTGATGATTCTGATCTAAAAAACAAAGTGAAATATAACAATAACTAAAAATGGTTTATATGAAAAAGTTTGTAAATTACTAGTGATAAATACTTCAGAAGAATAGTATGGCTAGAAAATTGTAAAAGATTTGAAGGTTATAAGCCAAGATGATAAAGTAGCTAATGATATTTAGAAATTATTAATGAGAAGAATAAATTAAAGTGAATCACTTACTTGTAAAAAGATTATAAATAATTAGGCAATTTTAAATTAAAAATAAGCAGTACTTAAAACAGTAGAAATGAAGTAAACATCACAGAAATATACTGCAGTCTAGACGATTAGAAATAGAGTTACTATTCTATATTCTTTAGCTAACAAATTAATGTTTTCTATTAAGAAGTGATTTATTTGCAATATTATGATTTAAACATGTCTTAAAAAGATATATTTCGAAATTTACCTGGCTGTAGGATAATCGTTACTAATTTTATGAAGTTCTTCTTTAGAATCGAAAGTCATTAAATCGACGCCGACAGACGAGGCATACTTAAGGGCTCTGTGGCTTTTAACGGTGTGAGCAAAAATGACCTTTTTTGGATCTCCTCCAGCTTTTAACACCCACCGTATTTCTCCCTAGAAAAGATCACAAAATTTTCTATACCATTTTCTAAAAATTCGAGAGATTTACTTATTTCGATTAAACTATGTAAAATATAAGGGCACTCAGTTAAAAACATGACTGAAGTTCTAATAGCATCAGTTTTTTGCAACTGGCAGTTTATGTACAGAGAAGCCTTATATCGAGCTGTATGAGATGTATATGCGAATTTTAAACTATGTAGCTACTCAAGGCCGTTTAGCTGAGGAAGCTCAAAGACAGATCAAGTAAATAGATATTTTTGCTTGATTGCTATTTAATGAATTCGCAAAGGATACAAATTCTGCGAATTATAAAATATTAAGAAAATGTTAATACTTGGTCAAGTGTAATTGGTCTTATTTCAGTATATTCACCTAGCAGTTACAATATTTATAAACACCGAGCTTCAGTTTAAATAAAATTGCCTTTAAACTTAGATCCCACGAAATCATAAATCTCTACTATATAAAAGTGAATTTTTGTTTGTTCATGTTTCATGCGATGCCATACCGTCTATTCGATTGCAGTAAAACTTTGCCAACTAATTGCTTGCACTTGCGTGAAGATTATAGGCATAATACAATTATTATATCTAAAGTCAAAAAATAGAATAAATAATATTTATACTTCTCCTTTATATATCATTTAATTTCAATGAATGCATTCGTTGTCGACAAGAAAATAAATGTCCTTCTTTCTATCATTCCTAATTAAACAAGATAGCTATTTCAAATTTACGATATTTCCAAAATTATTTCTTCTTCGACAGCAACGTGTCGAGTACCAGTTAGTTATAAATACGAACATTTACATCTTCACACGACGGCCTTCTGGCGTAGGGGTAGTGCGTCTTTCCTGTGATCTGGGCGCCCTGGGTTCGAGTCCCGGTTCGGGCATGCTTGTTCTTCATCTGCTCTATGTGTGAATGTGCCCCCCCCATGTAAAAAGGGGTTGTGCAAGCGAATGTGATGCGTGAGTAGTTAAGACGTACTCTTGGCCCTAGTTGGCGCTGCTAAAACAAGAGTCGTTCCCTTGGCTGAAAACTCGCTGATTTTATCAGCGAGCTTGTCTATGGCAAGTGCCATTATAAACAATACCGGCATTTTTGTGAAGCTATTAAAATTAAAAATTGATCTATAATAAAACAATAACATTTTGATAAAATTAAAAATGTATCGAAATGTGAAAACGAATCGACTACTTTAAAAAGCAAGGGGTTCCAAGTTCTAAGGTCGCATGCATGTGCACAGTATAAAATTGCAAAATGCCCAGATTTTCCACAACCATGATTTTCTCCAAATACACTTAGTTCGTACAAGTCCAATTTAATACCGAGAAAGTGTTAGAAGAATTGACATCTACATATGAATGAAGAATATGTACGAGACTTGGTATATGCCACTAAAGTGCGGTTTTCTGATTATACTGTGATTTTTATCATGGACGCAGCTGGATATTATGGACAGGTTTAGCAAACTTAGACCAAAAATCTTTGCGTCATCAGCAAACCGCACTTAGTAAACAATCAGTCCCCCGTACACTTTTTTTATTGCAAATATCGATTTTTTTAAAATATTCTGTTTGGAGAATGTGTGGCAGGACATTCACAGAACGAAACTACCATTAAATATTTAGTACTAGCTTGCCCTTGATACATACATTATGTCCAATGAACCCCGAATACGGAGCCATTAAGGTTCCCTGTTGGTTGGCTGAATGTATGAACAACAATTTCCTTTATATATCGGCATTCCTTATTATAAACATTCATTTTTTATTTGCATATTGCCATAGTTAAGAATTAAGATAATAAAATAAGAGGAGTGCTAGTGTAAAGCGAAGTAATTAATAATTTATCATAGAATTGGAAATACCACTCACCTGACTACTAGTCCAGGTAAATATTTTTCTAGGTTTTAGTTATGTTTGATAATAATTTTAAAGAATAACATTGTAAAAATACCCGAATTAATATAAATAATAATGGAAAATATTGTATAAATGAACGAAAAAAAAATTATACCTCAGTGGAGCAATCAAAACCATATCCTAACAGTGCGAAGAGCCTTACTAAGACGGGATCTGCATTCGCTTTCACGGCTTAATAAAATAGAAAATAGCCAGTTAAAAATTTTTTTCCGATTACAAAATATAAATGCAAAGGAAAAACATATTGAAAAGAATGCTTGAAAATTCCTATTTACCATAATAAGGAAATACATTTGGAAATCTTTCATACCAGAGTTGAGTTTTATAGAGAATATCGGCTAAGTCGAAAACATAAAACGGTTGATCTTGTCCCTGAAATATAGATCATTTAAATATGCAAATTTTAAATTGCATATTTTTTTCTTTTAAGTTATATGTCATTAGTAAGTGTTATAAACTATAAGTATACAAATATTTTTTCGTACAATACAACAAAAGCAAATAAATAGACATAAAAGGGTAAAATTGTATCTGAAATATTGCAGTAAAGTAATGTCTATGCTTGATTCATCTATTTTCATATTATTTTCAAAAATTTATTCTTAACTAACGGTAAGTCCTAAAACAAACGCATTATTATCGTCATAAACGGAAGCACGTATATATCCAATAACAAAATTTGTGAAAAGTACTGCTATGAAATACAAGATGACCAAGAAATAACAGGAGATGTTCGAAGCCCTGTAGCGTTTTATGTACTGGACGAAATATAACAAAATTTTGCCACCATACATATTGAAGTATGCGGTTTCGATTTGTGAAGGGGGGAAAATAGTACCAAAAAGCCAATAGGGGGAATTATGACGCTGCAATCGGAAAGTTCATCATGTCATTTTCGTATAAGGTTGTTTTGTGACACGATATCGAGGGTAAAAGAAAAATTTATAGGAATTCAAGTCATTTTGAAAAATTTCGCTCGTCAATAGCGCTGTCACACTACAGCGCGATTGGAAGTGGATTGGAAAGTTTTCGAAGGTGGCTCGCAGCATATCAGCATTTATTCGTTTGTGCACATGAGAGTGAGCTTTATCGCTTCATAATATCCACCACGGTCATTCGTCATCAACTTCCAATCGGGCCAAAAATCTCAGAGCAAACTCAAACTGGGTATTTCTGTCCCCTGGAATTTTTGAATGGGTGTTATCTTATACGGATAAAATTTCAGGATCTTACGCAGTATCTTCTGCACTGTCGAGAACGGATAGCCATTTGTCATGATATTGAACATGCACTGCTGGTAGCCTGTTTATTAGCTATCGAATAATCCATAACGGAGGTGCAACTTCTTCAACTTGTTCCTGCTTGGTAACTTTATGCCCTCAGCCTGGTTGCACACCAAGAATTCCTGTTTCTTCAAATCTTTCAACCATTCTTCGTAAGTTTGTTATGGTCATCGGTCCTCTACTTAACTGTTTTAACCGCGGTATTCACGAAGAGCAGCACTGGCATTTTCAACCTGCTGATAAAACGGCTTGACTAATAAGGCGCGTTCACATAGTGACAACGCCATCGATGGGCGAATTTTTGCACAATGACTTGAATTGCGATAACCTTTCCTTTTATCCTCGATATCGTGTCACAAAATATCCGTATATGAAAATAACACGATGAAGTTTTCGATCGCAGCGCCAGAATTTTCCCTATTGGTGATTTTTAGTACTAATTTTTTTTCCTTAACAAATCGAAGCCGCATACTTTAATATGTATGGTAGTCAAATTTTGTTATATTTCGTCCAGTATATAACACGCTACAGGGCTCCAAACACCTCCTGTTATTTCTTAATTACCCTGTTTATTAATTTTTTTATTATTAGAGATAAAGAAAAAAATTATGAGGAATTAAAATTTTGTTCAGGAAAAAGTTTATTTCTTCAATTTGAATGTGATAACATGTTGCATGAAAAAGTTTTTTTTCATGAAAATTATTACAAAAATTTTTTTACAGAAAAGATTAAAACTATGATTGAGTTTTTAAAATTAAATCACTAATTAGATTTTTCAAAAATTTTTTCTAATGAGCACCTATTACCCCAAAATTAATTATTTGTTAAATTTAGTAACTTTAGGTACAATGATTTATCCCGTAGAGTATTTTAAAAAATTATTTGCATCAAGATAAATTTGCATGTGGTATGCCAGCAGTAAATATTATCATACCAAAGGAACGAAAAGTATTATTGTAAAAAGTACATAAAAATATTTTGAACACTTGATTAAATATGGAGAAAAAAATTGCACAAAAATAATTTAGCCATCAATAGTATCGCTTAGCAATTGAATTCTTGAATGCGGCACGAAAATAATTTTTAAGTGATTATAGCTTTGAATTTAGTTAGAATTATCTTGGCAACTTGTTAGTTTTTAATTAATAATCTAATAAAAATCTTGACAAGCATTTTATCTCAATGACCAATCAATAACCAAGAAGCAACTATCCATTCAATTTGGAAGCTCTGGATATGTCCTGTAGAGTATCAAGTAAGTTTCATGATATTTCGCAGAGTGGGTATACATTTCCTGCTTATAACTATTTTGGTGCAAAGATTTATCAGCAGAATTTAATTGATTTCCCCCCTTTTTGATTATTAATTTTTAAATCAAATCAAATAGAATAATCGCTTTAAAAGGTATAGAAACTCAGGCAGATAAAAAAGTGGACATATTCAAAACAACGATGAGTTTATATAAGATAACCACGAAATAGTTTTCTCAATTTGAAGGTATCTGCAGCTAATACCAACAAACGGAATGATACCAAAAATATATATGTAAATTGTGAAATACGTAAGAAAATAAATTCAACAAAAGAAAAAAAAACTGAATTGAATGTTGCCGATTTTATAATATCTTATACACTGAGGAGGCCAGAGCAATGAAAATACTGTACGTGAATCAGGGGAAACTAATTTTTATTAGTAAAAAGTTAATTTCTGAGTTTCTGTTATTTTTATGCTTGTCTTATTAACTCTTTATAGACCGAATTTTTTTCTCAAATATAAAAAAAAAAAATTATTTAATAGAAAAATCAATGTTTTTAAACTTATTTATACCGATTAAAAAATTTAAATAATGTTGACAATTATTTTCTATCTACAGACAATTTGCAAGACTTTTATTCTAATATTTCTGGCGGATCAGCTGTCATCAATATTGTGATTAATTGTCTTCAATATGTTATATAATAAGATGTATATGTTTTCTTTTGAAAAACGAATTAAAATTCTTTTATAAAATGTTGATATTTTAATATTTGACTTAAAAATTGCTTGATCCTATAAGGAGTATTTGTATTCCATATTTGCATGTTCAATTTTGTTATCACTAGAGCATTAAAGAAAATTTTCATAATCCATTTTCTGCGAGTGCAGTATGACATTTCTTTTCGTCAACCCCAAAGTCCCTATTATCGGTGATTCTTATTTCTTTTTTGTAGGGTTTGTTGCTCCTTAGTTAAATGAAATTTGGTTTCATTTCTACAAATGGTTTAGGTGCAGATGCTTCCAAACAGGAGAAATATTATAGCCACTCTGCTCTATCAAAAGAGACATTTGTAAATAAGACGAAGAAAGAAATATAAAGTACGCGATGTTATATATTGAGTTTATTGTTGTGTACTCCATTTAATGGGGCTACAATTCATACCTAGATCTGATAAATATGTTTATATTTCGGCATGTGCAACAGCTAGAAAAATAAAGGCATTTTTATTCGGTTATAGAAAATTACTTTTGAAAAACAAAAGCATTAGAAACAGAAGATCTTCATGTACTGATAAATTTTGAAGCTTAATTGCAGGAAAAAATTACTTTGAAATATATCTTCAATTATTTTTTTATTATCATAGAATGAGGCTTAAAAAGAGTATGGAATTATTGATTATAATTTTGATAAATTTTGTTTTAACTAGTATTTCGATCAAATTTTTAAAATAAAATCGGCATACAGGCTAATTACGAATAATTCTTTAATTTGTAAATAATGTTTAATGTAATATTTTGGATTGTATGTTTTTATTTTTGTAGGTAATTTTGTTGTTAAGAAGTTATTCCAAGAAAGAATTTTAAAAAAATCAAAGGAAATAATTGAAATAAGCAAGGAAAAAAAATTGACTTTATTCAAAAATTAAACATTTTTATTGAAATTTATCACATTATTATAAAACTCAAAATTTTTTATATTTTCCTCTTTTAGAAAAATAAACAAACTGAAATTTATAACGGTCTTCGAGTTTTGTAATTGAAAAGACAAGGGTTTCTTCTATCATTACACATAGAGTTCTTTTTGCTTGATATTAAAAAATAACTTAAATTTCTTTATAAAATGAATGTTGCGCATTTAAACATGAAACATCTACCAATCAAAAAATCAGTATCATATGTAATAAATAAAACAAATAGATAATAAAAAATAGATAAAAACAAATATGTGTACATAAAGCAATATTTTAATTAATATTTGACATTAATCCATTTTTGATAAAAACTTGTATGAAATTATAAGTTTCTCATTAACAAATGTCAAATTTAAGTATTCTGTGGTCCTAACCAGTGCACTATAAGTACTTTTTTCTTTAATTAACGTGCCTCACGAAACCTAACTAATGCATAATGAAACCTAAGTAACCTAAATGAAATAATTAGTTTCATTTTTCAATACATTTTTAATTTAATGGCATGTTAACGATTTGTATAAGCGTTTTTTTGTAGCAACGCATATTTTTATTTATTTACTTCTGGTAGGCTCAGGTGACCAGCTGATTTACTTGGAATATTGGTTATATTTGACTTCAGATAAACTGTTTAACTGTAACCATGTCCATGATCCCATCGAATTGTCTGACATTAAAGCCGTGTTATTTTAATTGTCTTAAATTGTTTTACTTACTCTGTTAACTGTCTATTACTTTATTTCCATAATATCATAGCCAATTAAATATGCTATCAGGTTCATATTGTTCATTATGTTATATTAAATATCCGGTTCATCCATTTTCTAAATTTCGTGGTATTGTAAATTCACTATATTATATGTCTTCCCAGATATTTTTATAAGCCTTCTTTCTTAGCTTTCAACAATTAAGGAAAATCATGGGGTAAACTATTTGATGAAACTATGAAAACAGTTTGAATTTCAGAGTAACAATTTAATCTATTATCAAAAATCAGGAAACAAATATTTTTAAAAAAAATTGCCAAAATTCAACAAAAATTCGCATAACTTTTAAGTTAGTAAGTATCATTAAAGAGACAACTCGTTATATTAAACGGAGTAAAACTTTTGTTCAGTGATATTTTTAGAAGTTATCTCTTATAAAAATATCAAAATTCAGTTTAATGTTTAATTAATTAAAATTTTAAAAGTATCGTTCCAAAGTGCACATCGCCCCCCCTCCACCAAGATATACATGCTCCAAATATGATAGTTGTAGATCAGACTGTCTGGCCTGTAGAGCGCCAAGAGGCACACACATGAATCCTAATAATTAGCATATGTGATCCATCATTGAGTGGCATCCACATTTGTGTTAAACATTTAAGCAGAAAGCTTGATGTTTGTAAATGATATTATAAACAAAGTACTGAGACAGATATGAACTTGATCAATTGCATGTCACCGAATGCTATTATCTTTATATTTTATAATTTACAAAAATTGTATAAAATGAATTCATATTCACCTAATTCATGTAATATTTTAAAATTTATTGCAGATTGATTAATTTTGTAAATAGATAGCTAGTATCTTTTTTTTTATCGATTTCCCCCCTCAATTTAGTGTTTCTAGACATTTATCAAAAATTTGGTATTGTTAAGATATGAAAAAAATTCGAAAAATACAAAAACAGATGAAATTGCTTTAACACAATAAGCGTTGAATGAAAATTTAGGGGAAAAAATCAAACGCATTATAATATAATAGAAAAGTTAATATATTTCATCCTAATATCAAAATGGGCAAAATTAACACTACTTGTCGTTGTATAATTTATGTGTTTATCTAATTTATGAATGAAATGAAATAATATAAAATTGATTCTAATTCATATAAAGATAAATAGTTAATGAAATAAAGAATTTATACTTCAGAACAAGTGCTTATTATTTAGTTAATGATATTTATTAAATGTTTTAAACTAGTAATTTTAAATATCACACATACAATGAACATCCCGCAATGAAAACTCATTTTTATCATATATTAAATGAAGCATGGGTCACATTATTTCCTTGTACCATAAATTTGTGTACTAATTGGTAATTATAGGAATATCATTAAATGAATTTTTAATTTACATATTGTAGAATACTTTGAATACAAATAAGATATTAATTGAAAATAATACATTGAATTCAGATTTCCATTAACATTTTTTCCCCCTGAAACAGCCATGCAAAGAATTTTGTTAAGGATCAAAATCACTGATGCCATCTATAGTGAATTATGAGCATTTTTTTAAAATAAAATAATGTTACGATATACTATTTTATATGAAAAATTTATCTGAGATAAATTTATAATCAATAAATTATGAAACATTTGTTAATATTTTTGAGCTGTTAAATTTTTTAACTATAATGATAAATCTCACAATGCATTTTCAATAGAAAAATGAACTTACCACTTCTTTGGCATTGCTTATAAGGTAATCGTAAAAGGTTTTATAATATTTTTTAGAGGATTTTGAAGATAGTAACCGATAGATATTTCCATTCTTTTCAAAACCATTTATTTCACTCATGACGTTACACATGCGCAATTCTGAAAAAAAAAAGAGATAATTATAATCTAGATAACTTTTGCAGAAATTATAAAAATTTAAAAGAAATTCAGGCAACGTTAGAAAGGCATATTTACATCACATCCAAAATGAAATACTGTCCAAGAATTTCATTAGAACCTGAAATGGCTTCAATTTTTATATTAATAGGTCGTTTATCTGTCTCAATTCTCAAATGGGTTATTACCCAATTACAATCAGATGTATCGCGGCGTTTATTACGAAAGTTATTTGAACAGAGAGCTGAGTATTACTGGAATACAGTTTATTCCGGAACTTTTAACGAGCACAAATTTTTTTTATTTTTATTCTATCAGCCAGAAAAATGACGGAATTTTACGACTTTTATTGTATACTTCATTTCTAAAACTTAAGCTTTCGACAAAAAGTGCTATTGCAGCAGAGATCATCGACTGCTGACTCACCTTTATAAAAAAAATTCCAATAGTTTATTTAACATGAAGATAAAGCATTTCTTTTATCTTTTATATTCAATGGGAGTATCTGTTGTTCGATGCACATAATTTACTTATGAAACTATTTTTTCTCGGTATTATACCACCTGAATCGGTGCTTATTTTTACTGTGCAAATAAAATAGGAATTATTTTCTTGAAGCTTTAAAATAAGTAGAAGAGAAAAATTTATAGAAATTAATTGCTAACTGAATGTATGAGTTAATTTTTCATGGATGTTAAAGAAGAAAATGAACGTGCATTTTTTTGTAATATTTAATTACTAGCCGCCTTTGGCGACCAGCCGGTTCGCCAATCTTAATGTTCGTTAAAATTTTAATAATTAAATATTTTATGCAATTTCTACTTTAATAGCATCTTCATCAAAATATTTTAAAACTTCAAATTTTGATTATCATATAATTCATTCATAATATTATAAAGGCCTTCAGTCATAACGTAATATGTATCTCTCTCATTTTCTGTTAGCACCCGTAGAATTTATGCTTTAAATTAAAGTGGAAAGAATTTATCTTCAATTAATATAATAATATTTTTTACTGAAACAAAGCATTTTTTTATAATCTGATTACTGAAAATAGAGTCACTCAGCGTTTAAACTTTATGGGCACTAAAGAATATCTTTTTTAATTTATGTAATATCTCAAGAGTTGGTCAACAAAATTTTCTTAGATTCATTATGAGCAGATCGATTCATTAACAATGTTTAAATTTAAATGCATCAAACACTAAGAAAATAAAACGAATCGTTTAAAATAAACGGTTGAAAACAGGTTTTAAAAAAACTACTTAAAAAACGATGTACTTAAAACTATAAGCATATACAAAAAATATATAACTAACATAAATACATTTTACTTACAAAAGCATGCAACTAAGCCAAAAATAATTTAAATCATCCATTGATAACGTTGTCATGGCAACAATCAGAACAGAATGCGCATGCGTGAATTTTCTTCGCCGGTTACGTAACGCAAATACGTGATTTTTTCTACGCCAGTTGGGGTAACGCTATGCGGATTAGAAATTTTTAATTTCCTTTATTCTGTTTTATTTTAATTCAAAAGTACTTCAGAATGAATCTGAAAGATTGATTCATTAACAATGTTTAATTTTAAATGCATCAAACATTAAGAAAATAAACAGAACCGATTGAAATAATCCGCCGAAAAATTTTAACCCTAGCCTCATTACTGTTGGGAGAAAAAAAAACTGAAGCCTTTCTCGTTTGGCGCTGGGGATAATGGAAGATTTTTTTGGCGGAAAAGTTGGCGGTGGGGAAAATGGAAGATTTTTTTGGCGTGAAAGTTAGTTTTTAATTAATAATTAAAATTCTAATTAAAAATTCGAAAAAAGAAACCCCAGGTGCACATTCCCAACCTCCAAGGTATACATGCACCAAATTTGGTAGCTGTATGTCAAACGGTCTGGCCTGTAGAGCGCCAACACACACACACACACACATTGAGCTTTATTATAAGTATAGATAATAAAAAAAGACCAATTGGATTATTCTCTCTTTCATTTATTGTTGTATTAATCTTATTTCAGAATATGGTGTGTTCTAAAATTAGGCTAGTTGTATTGAATGAATGGCATAAAAGTCAGTTTTGGTCATATTACAAAAATTCCGAACTCGGATTCATCGTGTAGAAGAAATAATGAAATATGCCTTTTTTAACAATACCTCTTTCCATTGATCTATTTATTTAGATCGCTACTTGATGTAAAGGGCAAATATCAAATGTTATTTATTTAGTTTGTCACGCCTATAAATTACCTAGCGAGCACAAATTACTTTATTTTGATTCTGTCCGCATCAAACATCTTATATATGTTGTACCTAACATTACAACATATATAATTGACCAGTCTATATGACTGTGTTTATATGAAAAGAAAAAAAAAAAACTTAAATATCCAATGAGACTGATGAAATCAGATGTGACTTCTGCAACAAATTATATCCACCCTTGATCAAAACAGTCAACGACAAAGGATTTCTGAAACACTGCATTTTTTTGTTTCATACGAAGTAAGGCGAAATTGGGCAATGTTAGAAAAATTCTCAGTTTGTATTCAATTAGCCTAAATTTTGAAATTCAAACTAAGTGAAAATACTATATACCGTTCCGATAGTTGCATTTACCTAGAGAATTTCACGGATATTTTATTACTATTCTAATTTCTTGCATTTCTGTACATATATAATTCCATTACCTCAATTGAAAATATCAAATATACTTAATTACATTCAAATCATTGTTCCACAATAAAATTTTTTAAATATATTTTAAAAACAGGATAAATATAATACTACAATCAAATTTTCGCTGAATATACAGAGTGTTCATTTTAATCGAGGAACAGTTGTTAATGAGATAAGTATAAACTGCTAATTGGAAAAATGATCTAAATTATGAAAATAATTATATTTTAGGCTGTTTGACTCAAGAAATGTACTTCTGTAAAAATTACGAATTCACAATTCTTATTCATATACAGATCTCTCATCCTATTCCTTTTTCCGAAACAAAGCTTCACTCTTTTCCAACTAAAAGCGATCGAATTGTTTGAATCTTGCTTTTCAAGGCAAATTTTAGACATTTAATTGGATACCTCGAGATAAATACGGCAAATAACATAATAGCTTTCTCTCGGAGTGTCTATTGATTATTCTAAAATAATAAACTTCTTAGTTTCATAACTCGGTGAACTTTGGTCGCAGATAAGTGGAACAGTGTTCGTTTAAAATGTAAATGCGTCAAGAATACTTTATTAAATTTACTACTATTACTTTATTAAATTAATAGGACCGGGAAAATATATAAAAAAATTAGAATTCGTAAATTTTCAGAGTGAATTAAAGAGTACGATTAATTTTAACATAAATTTTCAAGCAAAAAAAATTAATTATTTGCATCTTTTAAAGGAATTTTCCATTTGGAAGCGCAAAGCTATCTCTAAAAGTTTAGAAATTAGCTATTGAATCATTATTTGAGTTGACTCATTGCATAGCTTTCTTGTTTTGATTGGTGTAAAAATGATTTGTTTCATAATAATTTCCGAAGTTATTTCCAGTAAATATTGAAATTATGCAGCTAAAAAGCAATTTTGTTAAACCATCGTCAACATTAAAGAAAATTTATGAGATTTTTTGAGCAAATTTATTCAAAATCAAAAATATTTTGCGGTAAACTTTAAAAAAAAAATAAAAGTTTTTGAGTACATATATCATAACTAACGTCCATACATAGAAATGTAAGATTAAATTGAAGACAGAGCATTGTCTGTTTCGACCAAATGCTAAATTAGCAGATGGTTTTTATCAGGAGTTTGTTTAATCGATTTTAAATGTTACATACCATATACTTTGTTAACAAAATATGTTATATTTTTGCACTATATTCTACACATCTTAAAATTAAAAGTGTGCTAAATCTGAGGGAGATATATCATTTGAAGAGAAATTTAAAGCTATATTTCATCATATTAATCAGAAATCATTTACATATCAAACCTTAATTGATAAATTTACATCTGTATATAGAAATTGAAATGAGCATTAAACGTATCGCGATTGCTCCGGTTAATGCTAAAAGTCAAAATAAAAATTTGCTTTTTAAGTTCTAAAATTCTTTTGTTCTTGGAAGACTTGCATAAATAATTTTAATGGAGAATGCAAATTAATTTTTTTTTTGAAATGGGTAAAGCTACCTGAATTTATTACTCAAAGGTAGCTGGTCAGATCAGAAATCATCAGTGGAGAAAAAATATTTCGCGAGAAAATACAATTAAACTTTAATTACCTCTAAAAAGTTCCGAAATTTTAATTGTATTTTCGAAACCAATTTAAAAAAATAGGAAAGAGGAAAAGCATAGAAAAACAAATAAAAAATAACAGCGGGAGAAAATGGGAGGGGCAACAATCCATCAGCCGATAAATCAAAACTAGCATTAGAATCTGCTCAATCTTTGTTGTCCGAAAATTTCTGTTACCTCTGTCGCTTAAAGGTCGCTTTTCGCTTTTCTAATGCATTATTTAGCTATTGTCTATTGAGTGAATTTTGCTACTTTCTAATTCTATTGGTTGTAAAGCTTCATTCAGTGTTTACCTACTAATTGACGCATTTTCTTTCTTTTCTTTCATTTTTATTTTATTATTTTGATTTCAAAGACCATCGAACTCGCAATGTCAAAAATTAACTAAATAAAATAAAACTATTTTCATAATTTCGAATTTTCGAAAATATTTTAAAGTAATTTAAAATAATTTTGAAAGATACAGCATCGATGCATGATCATTATTAAATCAAATTAATTCGAATTATATTTTAATTTTATGTATATTATCTTATTTATAGTTATTCAAATTTGAAAATCACAAAGTCAAGGAATTGTTAGTCATCAGTTTATTTATTATACAGTATAAGCGGCATATAATCGGAAAATAATTAGGCAAAAAGAAATTCCAAAATTCAGATTTAAAAAACAAAATTGTTTTAAATAACATTATGAGATGTGTTTTAAAGACATTTAAAGCAATATCTATGATAACTGAATAAATTTCATTTTCTTATGATCATATGAAACTGTGATCTAGACAAAATGCACATTTTGACAGTAAGTTGTTTTCACTCAAGGTAAACATTATTTTAATTATTTAATTTCGATAGGTAATATTCAAACGCTTTTGTCATTTATTTCCTAATGATGATATATATAACAATTTTTTATAGCCTTTTTAAATCAGAAATTTTGGAATACCCATTGCATGCAAATTTTCATTATTTTCACCAGCTAGATGTTTCATTATTATTTTTTCTTTTTACTAACACTTTAACAACCTTTTAGATTTTTGACAGTGAATGTAAACACTTTGTATAACACAAATCTTTTATGTACAGAACTAAACATATTGAGGTAGTAAAAAAATTTAATATTTTTATCCTTTATTTATTCTAATACAGAAAGAATAGATTCTATTAAATTAACATTCGAATAAACTTAATGGTTAAAACGCCAATGAAATTATCAAATTTCTTTGGGACATTTTCAAATAAATATTCGTAGATTATTCAGTATTTGAGGGTCAAATGCAAAAAATGATAATTAAACAAGAAATCTTTCCAACTGAATTTATAATTTATTTTTCTTTTCGAATTTACGCTTATTGTAAATAAAAATATAATGTAATAATAAAATCACTTACTTGATGCTTTTCCCTGTATAAGCAAACTCTTTTCTTAAAATGGTGCTGTACAGAAGCTGTTAGTTCTTCAAAAACTAAGATTTTATTATCAAATTTCAAAGAATAAATGATTGTTGGAATATCAATGATTCTTTTATGTGATATCTCTAAAAAAATATGTTAATCATGATATTCAATTCGGAGATAACTTCATATTATCATGTTCTGAAAACTTTTTTTTTTTTTTTGCTTGTTCAAATTTGAAAATGTGATATCGTTGATAAGGAGCGGCATACAAAATTTGGCAATTTTCAACAAAAACAACGGCAGTTCATTGTTCCAGATTTTTTTGTTCATGCGAAAATGAAATATTATATTAGTGAACAAATACAAAGTTATAAATATTAAAACAACAAAAACAATTACTGGAGATAATATGAATTTAATATACGTTTTTTTATAACGATGTTTATTAGATCTAGACATTTCCCTAAAATTACAAGTTTAAAAGGTCAAAAGAAATTAAATTAGAACAAAAATTTATGGATTAATTTAAATTTTAATATCGGATAAAGATAAATAAAAATACTGGCATTTGATTAGAGTATTTCGTTCAGTAATGCACAACTTTAATGTGATTATTTAAGCAACTATCATCACCAAACATATATAATTTGCGACTAGCTGATCATCATTGAAATCAAATTTTTCTCAGTTTATTTTCATTTACTTATCCATTTTACAAAAAAATTGTAACTTAGAGGAAAAGTTTCAACTACTGAAGTGGAAAAATTTTTTGATGGAAAATGCATGCAGTTCTCATCAATGGTGTCAATGCGTTTAGAATTCAAGGAAAAAAATCAACAACGTAGTGTCTGAGTGACAGTGAGTTTCACCAAATCACACGTGAACTGTAGTTTAAAATGTCTTTCTTAAAAGTCCGAAAATTAACTTCCTTTCAGTATAAACTCTTATTCGGTGGACAAACTTGGATCACACTTCTTGACTTAATTACCTTAATAGCCTGCACGAGATATCACAATCACTATCATTATTTTAAAGCTGACTACTTAGATACTGCTACTACTTTCAAAGAACATAGGTTTATCTTTTCAGTCACTCACTGCTTTTAATCTGTTGTCCATGGAGGCCACGATGGCCTTGTGGTAAGGTCTCGGTTTGTGAGCCGTAGGGTCTCAGGTTGGAGACCCGATTCCACCGAAGAACCGTTGTGTAAGGGGGTCTGTTGCACGTTAAATCCGTCATGCCAATCGTCCTCCCGCTGGTGTGGTGTGGAGAGGGGGGGGTGTCAGCTGAGGTGTCGTCCTCGTCATCTGACCACGGTTCAAAATTACGAGGTCCATTCCAAAAATAGCCCTAGTGTTTCTTTACAACGGGACGTTAATATAACTAAACTAAATTAAAAAAATCTGTTGTCCATAGAGAAAGTACACCTGTTCTAATAGCTAACCGTGTATATATATGCCCATTAGAGATTTAAAGCAGTACACTAGTAAAGAAATATTTCACTTTGGCCTTTTTGGAATGTAACACATGCTCTCCCATTTGTACTGCACCATTGCAGTAGTGATGCCCATACAACATATAATAAAGCAAAGCCTTATTTTCCAAGTCTGAAATTCCTATTTGAATAGCATGTCTGAATACGACATTGTTGCTTAAAAATATTTCCAAGATTAATCGATGCCGTATTGTCATTTTTGAAATAATATTTTCTGTTAATCAATTAAGTATTCATAGTATTGTGAACGTACAAAATATTGAAAAGATTGAAACTGTATAATTTTAAGAAACATAAACTATGCTCTTCAATGACAAACGGGGAAGATAAGAAAGATATTTTAAATTTTTTTCTTCCGTTCCTTTACTTTTTCTTCCTCAGCCTTCCAATGCAGTTCAAGCTCTGTTGAGAATTAGTCATTAAAAGGAAGAAAATAATTTATTTTAGGCATTACATATCTCAAAATGACGGATAACGAAAGGAGCATGTTTTGTGCTGTTGAGTGAGCAAAGGTTTAATCTCTTGTTTCCGAACAACGATAATTCTAAATTAATTTATGGAAAGATAAGTTGAGAAATCAGAGAATTTCATATTGATTCTGTGAATTCAAGGTCATTGGTGATTTTCTGTAAGAAAGATATGTACATTTTTAACATGCATTTTTATGGAAGTTTTATTAGTCAGTTTTACAGTTTTTAATTATAAATCCAGAAGCTCTCCCAGAGGGTGAATCTTAATTATTCCTAAACAAGTAAATTTAAATCAATGTTGCTCTGTGTCAAATCATTCGACTTTTAGAATATGAATTAAAATGTGTATATTTTTATATTTACTTTATTTATTCAAAATAGCGAACAGAACTGCGAAGCTAAATGTGTCTTAAAGTACATTGATTAAAAAAATAGTAAAGTGATAATTATAATAATTGCGGTCTTGGTAATTGTTAGAGGTGTGATATCCATATATTGCCTTGTTATAGTAGGCATATATTTTTTTGTGATTTTAAAATACTTAGATGGATATCATCATCACCCAGAAGATAAATCAAAATTTTTCAGACTCTCATCAATCAGACTAAGTTGGTTTTTAAGATAAGGTGTGTTTCAATTTTTTAGGGACACCAGTAAAAATGAAAATAAAAGCGTAAATAATAAATATTTGACATTTATTTCTGAAACAAGTTAGATAAATAACAAAAATAAATATTGTAAGATACTTTAGATTAAATAAATAAAGATTAAACAAATAAATTTCAACTTTGAAATAACTAAACAAACGAGTAGCACAAATTTTGTGTTTCAAATTTTTAGGGACAGTGGAATTAAAAGCTTCAAAACTTCAAATTAAACTTTTTTACCGTTCAATATTAGCTCCATTTTTTCTGATGACATCATATATTCTGTTTGGCATGGAATATATTAGGTTCTGAAGAAGTGTTGGATTCAGAGAATACCAAGCATCCATTATTGCTTGTTGAAGATGCATTTTCGAATCAAATTGGCGCTCTCATTCATAAACTGTTCTTGCCAAAAGACCCCATAAATTTTCAATGGGGTTTAGATCGGGGCTTCTAGCTGGCCAATCCATAACTTTCACATTGTTATCTCTAAACCACTTTTTTATTGATTTTGAGCTGTGGATAGATGCATTATCCCGTTGAAAAGTCCAATTTGTACAACATATTTCAGGTCCTGCATTAAATAAATGTGTTTGTAACATTTCTTGGTATCGATCAGAATCCATTCTTTCATTCACAAATGCCAGTTCGCATGTACCATTGAAACTAAAAGCTCCCCAAATCGTAATAAGATCCACCACCCATTTGCATTTTGGAGAAAATCTCTGGTTCTTTTCTTAGATCATGCCAGTAATATCTCCAACCGTCTGGCCCATCTAGATTAAACTTCTTCTCGTCGCTGAACATGACTTCTATCCACTCATCTTTGAAATGCATGTATTCCTTTGCCCAGGATAAACGTTGTAATTTGTGTTGTTTGGCAAGTGGTGGTTTGCAAGCCTTTTTCGAATATTTCATGTTTTTATTGCTCTTGATTGACTTCCAAACAGTAGTGTAAGAACATCTCAGTTTCAATTCTTTTGTTACTTTTCGTACTGATGATTTTCCATTTACACATTTCTGAATAATTCTCCTGCGGGTACGTGAATCGAGCTTTGGCTTAGGTCCTCGCTTTTGAATGGCAGTTTATTTCCCATTTAACTGCTTCACATAATTTTCCACAGCACGTTTTGAACGTTTTATGAGGGCTGCAATATTTCTCAAAGACTTTTTTTCGTTGTAATAAGCTTTTATTTGGCCTTTTTCAAGATCTGATAACCATTTACCTTTAGCCATATTTCTTCGGCAAAAAATTAAGTACTAACGTGGACGTTTTCAATATAAGCTTTTTAAGTTATTAAAACAACTGGTAGTAAATGAAAATGAGCAATAATAAAGATTTAACTTGAATTTATATACCATCTCATCTAGCTGTCCCTAAAAATTTGAAACATAAATTTGGCATTTTTTTTCTATTTTCTTCTTTTATTAGAATTGATATTTATTTAATTATTTTAGATTTTTTTTATTATATATAATTTTTCATGTTTTTCAAAGAAGCTTTTACAGATATTAGGTGAAAATTATTCCGATTTTATGTTTTCATATGGTGTCCCTAAAAATTTGAAACACACCTTAATAGATTCCTCGCAGTCATCTTCTTTTGGAACTGTATTGTATTTCAACTTACTCTATTGAACTATTTCACCATTCAGTTTGTAAATTACGATGTTTTCTCTTTATTGTAATTCTTGAAACTCTCTATCATTAAAAATATTTAGAATTATTGCAGAATGGAGAAAGCAGCAACATTACTTACAGTGTTTGGTTATATGTCGATACTCCTTCGTTCAGTGGTGACGGAATAATCGGCTGTACACAAAAAGTGTTTGATTATTAAACAGAAGCAAAACTTCTACTTGTTGTCACTAAACATTAGAATTTTAGACGATACTACTGCAAAAGTAACAAGTGTAAAGCCGCGGTTATAATTTCTGGGTTTCTCATTTTATGAACTATAAAGGTAATGTAAGCGTTACGGGAAGATCTCAATTTTGCAACAATGACGGATAGCTACTAGAACATCAGTTCTTTTTTTATCATTTTTTATTTTTTTTTATTTTTCAGTATTTTTTAAGCATTATCAGCACTAAGACATTTTCATTAATAACATCTAGTCTAGTCTGAGTTAAACGACTTAAATTAACTTTATGGTATTTGTAGAATATATTTTTCATATGATACTTTATTCCATTTGGTTTGTATAAAACAATCACCTCATTTGACAGCAAATGTTAACAACATTGCAATAATTTGACATTAATTCAGTTAATGCTACCATTTATTCATCGTGATAATCAACTATTCAAATTGAAGACAATTTCAATGCAATCCTTAAATCCGGTAAGGTGTTTTTATTGAATAAATTTCGAATATAGACGAATCCTTTTTTCTCATCATTTCCTCATTCTGCGAAATTTTGTGTTCATGACAGGTGTTAAATATTTATTATTTAAAAGCGAGAACATGAGGAAACAAGATTCGAATTCTTTTTTCATTTTAAGTCCAAATGTTTTGCATTTTCCTTTCTTTACCGACATTGCTTTCTCGTATTTCGCATATGTCTACCTCTTACCTAAGAATACGCGTTCCAATACATATAGAATATGGATTACAAATTTCTGTGTAAAAATAATGTTTACTTACTTTAATATATGTACTTAATAAAAAGTACTATTTTCATATACTTTTGAAATATAAAACTTTGCAATTACTTCTTATTTTTAACTACTCGAAATATTTTATAACAAAAAAAAAATCCACACCATTTTCGAACAAAAACAATTATTGGTGCCATGGATATAGAAGGCACCATATTTTAAGTCATACAGACATTTCTTAATCGTTAAAGTTTATTTGCACATATTGAGAACTATTCGATAAAATCGTCGATAATGCTTATCAAATAAAAAAATAATGCAAAAACAGATAAAATACAAAAAAACAAAAAAAAAAAACCTAAATCAACATTATATTTCAAAATTTATGTTTCGACAAAAAATTAAGTAAGAATAAGCAAAACCTGATAAAATATAGCTTATCAGAAAATTTCATTTTTTTATTCTCTGATATCAATGAATAAGCAATATTCTTAAATCATATTGATTAGTTGTCAAATTTTAGTGATCTCTAAGCCTATAAGAGTGTATTTTAGAAATATAACAACATTTTTCTGAATATCAATTGTATTTAATCCTCTTCATAACATGTATTTGAAATATAGAGTTTACTTACTTATTTGATGATTAGCAGTGGATTTCCAACTAGGTAGTCTAAGCAGCTGTTAAGATCGTTAGGTTAAGAACGCACCGCAGCTAGATGCATTTAAAAGACATTATTGATCTAGCTTACAAATCAATATATTTATAAAAAATACAAATTCTATTAATTATAAAATATTAAGATATTATTAACACTTTGCCAAATGTAAATAATCAGATGCTTGTTTTTTTATTCCGTTCATATAGTTACCATATATTGTTTATAAATATCCAGCTGTTACTTGAATAATATTGTGTACGAACATAGTTGTCTCGTAAATATAAGTTATGAATGAATATGTAATAAGATATTCCTTTTTTCCGATGTGAAAAAACACCCATAATTGATATGTTGCTTAAGATAAAAATGTAGTAATTTGTATAGTTAAAACGACTCATTTAAAGATGTCCCCAATAGATGTTCATTGCCTAAGGCCACAAACACTTACACCGTCTGTTTTCATGATAACTATTTTTCTTTTCTTACTGGAAATAAATAATTTGTCAGTAAACTGTTCTAAGTTTTAAATTTTTAGTCACTTGTAAAAAATAGAAGCAGGAAGAAAAATGATTAAACAAAGTTTCCGAATCCATGGATTTGTAAGCAAAATTCTTAATTCAGCCTAATAGAATTGAATTGAGCCATGGAATTATTTTCCCACTTTGAAAAATTCTTTCAGATATAATAAATGAAACAAAATATTAATTTCAACCTTAATTTTCTCAACTTTTTTAGAAATGTGTTTTATTGGTGTCATTTGGAATGGCAAAAACACTTATATTAGAACCGAGTTCTTTTCTCTGCGAGTTCCTTTAGATAGAAAAGTATTTAGACATTTTTCGACAAGGATGGATTTTTGGAAAATAACTCAGACAACGGTTGGAAATTCTTATTCGATATTGCCTCAAGTGTGGCACTTAATTTAATAGGATTATATTTTTTTTTTTTTTTTTTTTTTTTTGCCAGATGAGATATTTTTCTACGTTTACGTTTAAAAAAAATTACTTCTGACAGTATAAAGCTATGCCATTAATTTCGATTGTCTAAACTATAAATAATCAATAACCTTAAGTTTAAATTACATAAAATGGAATAAAAATTAAATGAAATGATGAATATGGCCTGAAGGATCACCTTCAAGAGGGATTTAATTCAGGGATTTTATCTGTGTAGGATTCAACTTTCTTGAAAGTATTGAACCTCGTGATCCGAAAATCTCAAGAAATCGAGGTTTTTCGAAGACGAGAATTAGTATATAAATGCATTGACATTAAAGTCAACCATTAAAACACAAAATTACTAATTAATTATACAAACTATTTCAAAAATTCAAATCCAAATCTAAACAATTAAAGCTAAATGCGAAGGTATAATAAAATTATACAAGAGGTCAGTATCAAACCCTAAAACTAATAAATACCGTAAGTTTGAATTTCAAATACAATTGTAAAGGAAACATGCAAGGAAAATATAAACATTATTCCAAAAGATTTGTTTTAAAATCGAAAGGAGAAAAACTAAACTTAATCCTGAATACAGGTGTAACTATGAAATTTAAACTTACCGGCGTCTAAGGCTGAAAATGCCTAAAAAGCTCGATCAAAGTGCACCGACACCTCAACTCCGACCATTAAGTTGAAATAAAATCCAAAAACAAAAGTACTAAAAAGCAGTTTTTAAAAAAAATTTCGAATATAAATTACTCCCTCACTCTTTAATAAACTTGTATATTACAGTAGAGGTTAGAAAAACCATTAAAAAATAAGCTTTTAATAAGATTGTTTGTTACCTGAATATAAGAAATTTTGTTATTACAAATTTTTTAAGCCTGTTAAATTGCGAGAAAATCAAGTTTTTGAAAATTTTAGAGTTTAAATTAGAATGGAAATTACTTAGTAAAATTATTTTGAAATCAAACCCATTCCTTTTATCCTAAACACCTATCTTTCAGAACAGATTTCAATGGATTAGGACTTTCAAAGAATCACTCTATTCGATTTATTTAGGATTAAATATAATACAGAAGAATTACGGCACTAGATAAATTATTTGAAGATCAATATGAGCAATGAATGTTATTGAACCATATAATAACACTGGAATGAACATTTTCGATTTAATCCCCACATAATTATTAAATTATAGCGAAAATCTTTAATGATGTAATGGCATAAGTGGTTACAAAATAATGCCAGTTCAGATTTATAATACTAGAAAAATGATAATGTTAGAAGAGCGTTGCGTTTTCCAGTGTTTATATGATGCACGCAAATAGATAATCATTTGTTTCTCATTCAGAATTTTCTTTGGACATGATTGCTGATTACCTTTGTATAATCCTCACATTAATTACTCTTCTGATATCACCAATATCAGGATAAGAACTGGTGATCAACCATCTTTTTAGGGAAATTTGTTTTTCCGAAAAAGCGAGTAAAGAAATCTAAAGTAGTTTTTGTAACAATTTTATTTGATATTATCGGATGTTTCGACCAAAACTTCCTCGGATTTCTACAATTCGAAATTGATATGGTTTCATTGTAAAGATGAGGGTCCAAATTTTAAGACAGATGTAGCAGAATGGACATTGGACTATCGGTTTATGTTAACATTACATAAAGGATTGAATTTTACCAAATTCTTATCTAATTATAATTACCTAATCCTGTATTAAATCTCCAATATAATTGAATTTTAGTATACATTATTGATATGTGCCATCACAAAGAATAAGACATTAGAAATTTAAAGATCTGTACTTAAAATTTTTGCCGTCTCCTCCACAGAAAAATATTGATTGAAATTAATATTACCCTTTATTACTTTCTCATATAAGTAGTATAGTGAAAACACATTAATAGTAAAAAATTTGAACTCTTGATTTTTACGAATCTTTACATTTTTGGCCTACCTTAATTCGAAAAACACATTTTTAGAAAATGTTCGCCTGTGACAAAGATAACTCCAAAACGCTTTGAGCTAGACTGTTGAAATTTGGTACACGGTTTTCTTGGCACATTTCTGTTACATTAAGAGTAAAATCTGTTGAGAGGAAGTCCGTCAGCTCGAATATAAGTTAACACAATAACTATAAAACGAAGAAATCTAGATAGATAAGATTCGGTATACAGTTTTATAATCTATAACGTAGACAGCAATCAAATTTTGAGCCAAATCCAACTACTCGTTTATTGTCTGCCAATCTTTACTTTCAGAAACATTTAAAAGCTATAGTTCGAAAACTAAATGATGTAAATGCATCAAATTTTGTGGCTACAAGTGCAGTTTCATGTCCAATTAGTTGAAAAAAACATGTCTAATGTACAAATTCCTTTTTCGGATACTATTTAATACATGCCAGAAATTAAACGTCAAAATCTCGCCAAGGATGACAAATAAATTCAGTAAAAATGCTAAATTCACTCCAAAAGTTAAGATTTCGTAAATATTGTACGCCAATATCAAGTAAGGCGTTCCTGCCAGGGCAAATGTTATTATAGAATATACGAGAAAGTTTTGAGCAAATCTCTCCGGCTGGTTTTCAAAGTTACATCGAATTCATTTTAACTTTTACAAATATGATTTAATGTTGTGAGATATTGTTTTGATTAATATATTTACATTAGTAAACGAAATACCGAAATAATAAGAATAATTAGCAGCAGCACCAGGGTATTATTCACTTGTGATATTTAGCATATTTTCGCGTTTTGATTAAAATGGGCTTGAATTTTAGTATTGAGCATAAAGAGAGTTCTCGATAATTCAATACTGAACATAAAAATAAAAATAAAATTTAAAAAAAAAAAACATTGGATGTCGAAAAGCGGATTGTGATCGGGGGCTGCTATTTCAGGCAAAAATGAAACTTCTCTTCAGCTCAGTACAAAACAACACTGGTAAAAAAAAAAAAAAAAAAAAAAAAAAAAAAAACTCTTATTTTTATAATTAAAGGTCATTCCTCGATGCCTAGAATTCGTTATTATAAGATCTAAACTCAGAAAATAAGCTTCACAGAAAAAAAAAAAAAATCTTTATAGTTTTGGTGATTTTATTTGCGAGATTCTAACATTTTACTTTTTAATGGCCTTTTTAATTTAATTATAAATCCAAAATGTGCAAGAATTGTATTAAGAGATAATTTGATTTTTTTAAAATTAAATTTTGCTGTATCAAAAATATTTGAAAAAAGCTTTTGTATCTTTTGTAAAATTTCTTTGTTTGAGTTTCTGTAGTTATTGATTTATTTATTGCATTGAAGTATTTATAAGGCAGTCTTTAGTTCAAGGTTACTAGTGGCTATCCGCATCATTTGTTATTCACATGGCGCCATCTATTGATAAGAATATGAACTTTATATTAGGTCCTCAACTATTCGTTTCACAAATATATCAATCGTTTCCAAACAGATCAAAGTACTCAGAAATATTTCAGTACCTTTCAATATTGTACTACATTCAGAATATTGAACAGCTTCATTAAAATATCAATCAATATCTTTATATTAAGAAGATTGTTACTTAATTTATAAAGCACTTGTTGGCAATAATTAAGGCAGAATTTTTTTTTCCTCATAATACTTCTCAACTTTAAAATTAGCAAATAAAATAAAATTTTGATATGAAGTTATTGGAAGCATTTTATTATGTAACTTATATAGAAAAGCAATGAGCCTATAAGAATTTCATCATTGAATAAATAATTTTATTGTATATTGATAATATTTATAGTATATAATGATATGACAAATAATAATAATAATTAAGATTTGAGCACAAAACTTAAATGAATCTTTTAATATCTCAAAATTTTACAGAATATAGAATTTCATTGCTACAGATCTGAAGATAAATATAAATTTGTCTTCGAAAGTACTTGTGCAATTATAGATTTCAATTCAAATAAAATATAATTCATTTCATTCAAACAAAATATTATGTAGACTTTTATCATACATTTTTAAATATCAAAATAAATGATAGAGATTTTTTTTTTCACACGGAAAATGCCTGAGAATTTATTTAGTAATCAAAATAGCACCGGAATATTGTTTGATATTTACACAATATAGTAAATATGAATATTCAAAAATACAAAAAAAAAAAAAAAAAAAAAAAAAAAGAATAATAATGTATATTTCAAAAAGATTAAAACTTTCAAAAATATTATAAATGCATACAAATAAGGCAAGTCTTAAGAAAATCCTATGACTTGAGAGGAAATTAACAAGGAATGACTTGAGGGATTTAACTTATTATATACTAGCCGCCTTTGGCGACCAGCCGGTTCACCGGTCTGATCGCTCGCTACAATTTTCAATTAAATATTTTAAGTAACTTGTCTCTTAATAGCTTCTCAAACAAAACATTTTTAATCTTCAAATTTTGATAGTCATACCAAACTTATACTGTTGTTTAGATCGTTTCGTTCAATTTACTATATATATTTTGCTAATTTGTTGTCATTTCCGGTAAAACTTCAACTTTAATTTAAAGTGGAAATGCTGAAATTGCAATTAATGTAAAGATATTTTTTAATGAAACCAAGCGTTTTATTTTATTTATCATTTTTGTTGTTATTTATTTATTATTATTATTGAATATGAGTACTGCAAACAGAATCGTTCGGTATTTAAGTCTTATGTGAACTACAAAATATTTTTCATAATTTGCGTAATATCTCAAAGAATAATTCAACAAAAATTTCTCAGATTCAGCATAAAATTCAGTTTTTAGTTTTGCTTTCAAAAGGATTGAAATGAAATCAATAATAATATTTTGTTCCGGCCTATAAATATATTTCAAAAATTATGAAGTCTAAATTTTATGCAGTAAGGTATCATATTCTGAGAAATATTCTGGACACACCAAATTTTAAATAAACGGATGAATGTTTCTATTTTCCACGATTAACTAAGACTGACTTATGAAGTTTTGAATGTTAAAAATTTAGAAAAACTCAACATTTTCATAATTTTAGGCCAATTAATCTTGAGAAACCTGCGCGCTGATTGGCGTATTTTCTTTAAAACTATGAAAATCTTTAAAACTATGAAAAATCTAAAATTATCCTTTTTTTTTTTTTTTTTTGAATAGTGATATTCAAATTTTTATAAATCAGTCAGTTTAAGTGATTGATTTTGTTGATTGGAAATTAATTCTTTATTTAAAATATTAGTGTTTCAAGAACATTTTGTTAAACGTGATTTCCACAGCAGAAGCTTTATGTAAAATCAAAAATTCGTTATATATTAGAGTATTTATTGGATCAAGTTACATAAAATATAATCATTTTCCATTTAGACCATTTTAGCAGATCTGTGTCTATTACTAAAGGTTTACAAATTAGCAGTGTGGCCCTGATTTGAATGGATATCCTGTTCATATTAAACAAAACTTGCCTTAAAATAAAACTGATTTAATAATACAGATAGTGTAAAAGATCATAAAATAATTTTTCTTGAATTTATTTTTTAGAAAAAAATAATATTTCATGTTTGTTTCATTTCCTACAGACACGTGACGAAAATCACATTTTTGCAGATTTCATTTCCAAAAAGATTTAATTTATTTTTAAATGGAGCTTTAATCGATGTGATGGCAACACTTTGAAAAAAGCTAATTTTTTCCCCATGAATGCAAAACTGCTCGTGCAGCTTAAATTTTATTTTTATTTTGTACAAAAAAAATTGTTGAAAAATATAGTTAAATTATTTATTTAAAAATTAATTAAAAATAGAAATTTAATTTTGGTATCATTTAAAAGATAAATTTTTGATCTTTAACTTGATGTAAAAATCTTTTTTGTGCGGTAATATTTTCGGAAGTTATAGCAGAAACACGCTAAAATTTCGCTTATTTTTTTAAATAAATAAAATTTTAATTAAAAATTCGAAAAAATAACCCCGAGGTGCACATTCCCGGCCTCCAAGGTATACACGTGCCAAATTTCGTAGCTGTTGGTCGAACGGTCTGGCCTGTAGAGCGCCTGTAGACACACACACACACACACACACACACACACACACACACACACACACACACACACACACACACACACACACACACACACACACACACACACACACACACACACACACACACACACACACACATTCACACACAAACACATTGAGCTTTATTAGAAGTATAGATGAGAAACAAGGCCGTAAATTCTACATTTAACAATGTCTTATGGTAAAAAAGTAAATGCATTTAATGATATGATACAATATTTGCAAATTTAATGCATTTCAAATTATATCAATCACACATATATGAATTTCTATCAAGCAGTTCTGAATAGCACATTTGGTACTTTACGAGAGAATATGCTACAAGGCATTCATTCTTATCGTTTCATACAGATGTTTGTATTATTTGGCTATATCTATTATTTATAGGATCAGTTGATAATATAAAGAATAAAAAAAATGCTATTTAATTACTTTGATGTAAATTTGTGATTGTTTAACCCTATATTTACTGAATTATTTTACCATCAATTTTTCAAATTTAGTTTTGAACCATTAGTTAAGTTTTGGTAAGGAATAAACCCAAGAAAGAAGAAGAAAAAAACTTTTTCCATAAATTGAAATAATTTAATGAATATTTAAAGCTTTTTAATGTTGTTGTTAGTTTATATCTACTGCTTTCCATTGGAAGTACTCTCTAAGTGTTCTTTTAAATACTGTTAAAAATAGTCATATTACGGAGATATCAGCCGGATTTAAACGATACTTTAATGTACCGTCGGCAAATAAAGGGTTAGATGAATTTTTTGAAAATTATATTGACATCAGAAATAAATTGCATTAAAATATAGATACCTGGCTGTCTATTTAAGAATGCTGTCGACAGCTGAAAATTATAAATGGCATTATATTAATCAGCAATTTAATAAATAAAAGATTAATTAATAAAAAAAGAAGTTATTTCTTAGCCACAAGTTATTTATTTATTAGCCGATTTTATTCCATAGATAAAATTTCAGGAAAGGAAATCGTCCAGTATAAAAAAGATGTGAGCCTTTTATTAATTAATATTATTTTTCTATTATTTTCGATACTACATTACTTAAATTAAATATATTTATTCAATACTCACTATAATTTGCAAGTTCATTAGACATGAACTAATGGAGAAAAGTCATGATAGAATCAAGGGAGGTAAGAGACATGACTTTCTTTGCAAATGAAGAAATTAGGAACAAAAAGAGTCATTGAGGCTGACTGGCAATTACATTATTACAAGTCAGGTATCTAAATTTTGATTTGAAATATTATAACTCTTTTTTACATTGGAAATATGCGTGGATATTTTTTAAAAAGCCGAACTAATAAGACATGTCCAGAAATTTTGAAGCAAATGGTTGAAGAAAGATGATGAAGTTATAGAAAGCAGGTGGGCCCAATTTAATTATCCACTCTTATGATCATTCAAATTGGCAAAAAAATGTTCTGCTATTATTTTGCTCTTTTCCAGCAGAAATCCAAACAAAGCTATACAATAACCTGCACCCAAAAGAACGAAAACTCCTAATAAATCGGACATCGATAAAGCTGTTATTTTACTATGTTCAACTTCTTTCCAATTAAAGTTTATCCTGGTTTTAAATAACTCCTCTTGGTAAATTTTTTCATAAATGCCTGTGTTGATAATCATAGCGATTTGCTTGGTTAACTGCTTCTTGCAGCAAAACTGCTTTCTGACAGCTAATCCCACATTCCAAAACGAAATGGTCTCTTTAAAAATTCTTTTCGATGTATAAGGTTCTTCCCCGTATTCTAAAAGAAAAAAGAATCTTGGCCCGAAAACAGCATGGTAATTACTAATGTTGGTCGGAGCTACTACAATATTGTTGTCGATTAGCCAGTTTTGCGGAACTATGTATTTACCAATTTCCCTCAACGATTCATCAAGGCTTTGCATAAGAAGTTCTCTGTCAACTGATCCCTCACCGTATGAAGCTGTATATCTTCCTTCTCTCAGGGCATCGGCTAAATCTTTAATGGTTCGAATATCTAACTCATACAATGGAACTGTCATGCAAGATAACAACACACTTCGGTAAGAGGATGCGATTATAAACGCAAAAAATATCCAAACTCCCATGAGAATTCTGTCCTTAGATCTCTTCGGTTCAATATTTGTCTGCTGGCCCAGAATAATTCCGAGCATCTTCAAAAACAATTTTCGGAAAGCCTTTTTCATGTGCAAAAGAACTTTGAATAAAAATGGCATGATTAAGATTGTACACAGGATCAGAATCCATACGAGATTGTCGAAGGGTAGCGTGTAGAATGACACCCTTGGTAAAAACCGTGGTCGCTTGGTTGCAAATGAATTTTCTTCAACACCGTAAGGCAAGAAATCAGCAGCTGCTAGCCGCTCTGGAGTAATTGTCAAATGACCAATTGCAATGTCTGCGTTATTTCGATGGACTAGTCCAACAATGCCAGTCCAGTTTCCATCACTTGTCTTTTGCCCCCATTCGCCATCTTCTGGAGTAATAAGCTGGTAGTGAAATCCCAGTAGTTGAGATAAAACCTGGATGAAATTTGCCTCTACACCACCCGTAAAGAATATGCTTCCGTCTTCGTGATAGCTGATTTCCGTTAGATGTCGGAGGGGTAACACAGCTACTCTTAAGAAATTAGGAAACTTCATTTTTTACAAATATAAGAGATCCCCTCTCATGGCAGTTACAAAAAAGTGTTTGCACAACGCTGGCAGTTTATGGATGAGATAATTCTACAAATTATCCAGTAAAACCATTTTTAGGCAAATCTGATATAAAGCCTTACTACATGACAAACAATTGTTTTGAGATAAATAGTTGTTGTTTTCTTAAATTGCATTTTTGCATACTACCTTAAACTGTTATTAAGTTAATCGTTTTCCTTTACACCACATCGGAAAATTATACATCAAAAGAAGAGTTATTAAAAGTAATCAATAAAATTGTTTTGTCGTAAGAACATAACCGTCCAGCTTCTCAGTTTTTCACCCGAGGCAGTTTTTCCATTATTAACATTGATTTTTGACAGATAAGCTGAACAAAACAAATCAATAATGCGTTTTTGTAATGCAATGAATACAAATATTGTTGAATTATTCTATCTTTATTTCGGAAATTGCCATCTATTTTAGCATATGTCTTTCTTTCCATAGTTAAACTCATCATTAAGCAAACTGTATCATTTTCACTTTTGATTGATCATTTGATTTTTGTCGTCTTTAGCAACCATTTGCTTTAACAAGGAATATTGTTTTCCAGATGGTAAATTATTGATAAAAAAATGCAAAACTCTTTATATTGACCCTTTTGTTGTTTGACGAGAAGAAATTATGAGTTTTATTTAAATTGAAATTTATGCATAAATCAATTGCTTTTTCTTCTCCAGCTTTTATAATAAAATACAAAGAATAGAGATAGCCATTAAATCTTGATACCATTTAATAAGTTATTGCTTGATTTGGTTGTCTTAACACGATTAACAAAAATAACATTGGAAAAAGCTACTTATCTCAATTATCTTTAATAACAATCAAAAAAAAATATTTTATAAAGAATAGTTTTCATATGTATTTCTGTTGTTTATAATGGATATAATTTAAATAATTTTATTTTTCGTGAATGAATTCGTGTTTGCTTTTGGACTTTATATTTCTGTCGGTTATATAGAAAATTCTACTTCTTACATTGGAATTTGAATTAACTTTGTTTTTTGATTCTTTTTATAAGTTCTTTAATAGTTATTGATTCTTTTTATCAATTCTACAGTTTCATATAATTTATTTAAAATCGTCTTTACTTTATAATTGAGTCATTTTTTTATTACCTCTATATAAATAAGCGTAGTCAAAATAATGATGATGTTTCTTTAATTTAAAATATCTCTACCTTTTTTACAAGATTTATTTGTTAGAGAATTTTTTCAATAGAACATTTTATTACATACAGTAATATATATATATATTAATGCACTTTATTTGATTAAAGTAAAAAGTGTCAATATTTGAAACTGATGATTTTAACAAGTCAAGAATTTTAAGTGAAAATGTGAAAACTTGCTTTTCGCATTTGTATTATAATAACTGGTTTTTTTTACTAACTCATTTTTTCCGCTTAAAATATTTATGTAAAATGTGTACAGATAGCAGTGTCAGAAAAGCTTATGCTGTATAACATACAAATTTTTTTTTATATGCTTAAATGAATATGCATCAACATTTTCTAGATGATTATGACATCCTTTTTTTCGTAAATTAAATGTTTTCAAATCAATAAGAATTATATTTAAAATAGGCTAACAAAGAATGTTATTACTTGCATATTTGTTGGAAATAGTAGCAAATAATTTGTTTGAAAATAATAGGAAAGAAGTGAAAATGTTAAAGTGTTTGAGAACTATCAACAGAGTACCTCATTGTTTTTTATTTACGATAGAACTCAAATAAAGAATGAAAACTTTTTAGTCACACACATCAATATATAACATAAAATATTTATTTGTAATTTTTACATGGAAGAGGTATACAGACACATAGTAATTTTATTAAATTATTTGCTAATTGAAGACGGCCTAATAGGAATGTTTGCTAGATATAATAGTAACATCCATCAAAATGGAGATTTTCTCAAAATGCTCAATTTAATATTAAACAATTCATTTTTATTTTAATCTCTTAAAGCATCACACAATAAATCAAATGCTAAATATTTCCTTTTAACTAAATTATATACTTTTAACCAATTAACACCAAAATACAATTGATTTAACACCAAAGTAGTTTTGGAGCTAAACGAATTGATGTTCAAATGTAAAGCATCCATAGTATGCATGTATATATATACATGTATATATATATATATATATATATATATATATATATATATATATATATATATATATATATATTTAATATATATATATAATTTTATTAATTTAAATAAATTTGCAACAGTATAATTTTCAAAACTATATGTGAAAATCAGGATATGAGGCTGTAGGCTGATTCCAAGCTAAATAAAGTACAAGAGTTGAAGTCTGGAAAATTTGTTCTTAAAATGCACATGAGAAAGCAATGATTTTTAATTAAAAAAAGGCTTAAAATTTAGCAGTTTTAATAACACATAGAACATAAAGAATCAAATAGCAATCTCAGTAAATAAAGCGATAACAGTAGCAATTTCCAAAAAAATTAATAATTAAGAAATTGCAATGAGTAATTAATAAACAGCATTTTAAATAAATAAATGTGTAGTTAAAAAAACGATGAAACTGATATCTAACATATTCAAACAGCTTTTAAAAAGTTATGAATATTTTATTGCGTGACTGATTAAATACATTATCACGTAAAACAATACACAATGGGCCCCAAGATACGATGATGTTTAATTATAAAAACATTTCAGATATAAAAAGATAAATAAAAACAATCAGTACATTTATAAGAGTTTGCAATAAAATAAAATTCTTTTAAATTTATTCTTTACTTCTTAGTTTTTTATATATTTAATAATTAATTACTATGATTATTATTGAATTTTGTTAACGATTTTTCTTAATTTTTTTTACCATACCAAGAATTTTGTATTAAATCAGAACTAAATAAAATTAGGTTTTGAAAATTTAAACTAGTGTATGGCCATAAAGAATACTCTATTCTAAATTTTAAAATTAACATATCAAGAAGTAAATAAAAATTAAAGTATTATAAATGCTCCACTTTTAAAATATAGATGAAAGTAACTTAAATAAAAGTGTGTAAAAATAAATTTTTACAATGTTTAGTACTAAAGTAACTTCAAAGTAACCAAAATAAAATCAAATTTTAAGCAATATTTCAGCATTACATTATAGGACAATGAAGCGAATTGATAAGGAATTCGAATTACTGACGATATTCCGTTTAAAATATTATAAATAATCAAGCTTTATTTGTAAATACATCATACACACACAAAAAAATTATGTTTATTCCTCTATGGAAAATAATTAAATAAAAATGCAGTAGAAGAATTTTAAAAAGTGGTATCAAAAGTGGATAAGCTGCGTACGTTCCATTCATCATGGATTTTCTTGCACGCGTGTACCTGCAAAATAATATTACGAATTAAAGCTATTACGAATTTAAATAAACAAGACATTATTTTCTGCCAATCTCTAATCAATAAAAACTAGCTGGTAAAACAAAAGAACATTATATCAATCATTCGTCCAATTTTGTCGGTTTTTATTTCGTATTAAAATTATAGGCTTCTAAATATATCATTAATGAAAACTTGTCTCTTTTAACCTCCATTTTCGAGCGATATCTCCAAAATCATTAGATCACTGCAATTTTTCAGCTATAGCTTGTAACTGATTTCGATAGTTTTTGTTTCATATAAAAGTTCATAATACCTAAATATGCTATGAATAATTTCCTGGCTCACACGTGCAGCATCGTTTAAATGCAGTAGTGGTTTTCAGAAAAATCAAAAATACCACTGCACTTTACAATCACTCTGAAAGGAAAAAAATTCTGATAAAGTTCCTTAACTTGACAACTGGATTGATTTTGCTTTTTAAGTTGACCAATCAGTTTCGTCATTCTGCAAATGTAGCTAATTAATCCGAACGTCCCTTGTTTATTGAGCAAATTTAATTTAAAACAATATGTGCTTTTGTTGTAAAGTATATAGTTCATTAAAATTGACTAATGTGATTAAATTTATCTGTTAAATATAGTGTATCTTCAAAATAATATAGCTATTATGAATTGAAATAAACAATACTTTATTTTCTGCCAATATCTAATCAATAGAAACGAACTGATAAAACAAAAGAACATTATTTCAATCATTCGTCCAGTTTTGTCAGTTTTTATTTCGTATTAAAATTCTTGTCTTCTAAATATATGATTAATGATAACTTATTTCTTTTAACCTCCAGTTCGAATAGTTGATGGCCGAAGGCTGCTCATTTATACAATAAGTAAAATTGGCTCGATCTAAAAGGCTGTAATTTTTTTATCAGTTTTTCATTCATATGAAATTTTTTCTTATATAAAGTAGAAATTGAAATTTTATTACAATTTTATTTATTATTTCGACGACAACAAATACGCACATGGAAAAGTTATGTACACTTTCGTACATAAAAAGTAAAAATTTCAAGAAATTAACATCAAAATCTATGAATGCGATTTCACCGCAGATAGTTTTCAGCTTGTGGTGAATAGCATATAAGCTAGTTAACAACTCTTCTACCCGAACGATCGTTTTGGTAAAATGGTTTAGTTACTGGATTGCCAACCACAAGGTCCCAGGTTCTATCCTCGCGCATTCACATATTGTTAAATTGGTGACCCGGACGATAAACATACAACCTTCGTACAGCTGTTGTGGCGCCATCTACCCGCAACCAAAGTCGTCAAACTCACTTGGCGCGGTAATCAAAGTCGCCAGACGCACTTGGCGCAGCAGCATCGGTAACCACACACTCTCGCTACATGAACATCACCACAAGCTCTTAGTAAGTAAATGAAAGATAATATTTTAAGCTTTATTTAAGAAAAAATCATCAGTAATCGAGAGGCTAGCCCTAGTATGTCAAATAAATTACCAACCTCTTAATCATCTTATATTTGATCAGGATTTGTGATTTCGGGCCTACTGCAAAAATTCTTTAAGCATTGAGGATTCTTGATGTTCGAGACAGTTGGCACCTGATTGGTCTGCACTATCTTTTGAACTACGCTTTCCATTCTTTTATTGTTCACGTTATACTAAAATAAAGAAGAAACAAGTTGTAAAACAATGATGTTACATAGTTTAAATATTATTTAAGCCTTTGTTATTGTATATTGAGTATGAATCAACCTGCCAATGATTTGTGATCTAAATTTTTCACCACTTTCGAATTGTCTGTAAAGAATCAAAAGTATTCCATAATCAAACTCATTGATGAGTTTATTATTAAATACTTTTATGATTGGTGCAGAAATATTTAAATTTCTCCTCTGGCAACAATAATTACTCATTTAGTTATTTTTTATTGTAAAATAGTTAAGTTATAGTTACGTAGAATGACAAAATTTAAATCCGATCTTCGCAATTAACTAATTTTCAAACTGTTAAATAAGAATGCTAAAAAAATAATGCTCTAAATGATATATGGAATTTTTTTATGCTGTTCGAGTCGATGAATATACTGCTAAAACCAATTATGAAATTTCAATTTCTATACAGTTATATAAGTCATATTTAGTAAAATAATCATGTCATACTAACAAGTTAAACAAAGAGGTATCACTCTTGTTTGACTAAAAGTGGGGAAGTTGAATTGAGCAAGTTTAAAAATTACAATTTTTGATGATTTTAGACCATTTCAATGATATAATCGACAGAGATATGTTAAAAATTGTTTCTTGAAAGTCTTTCTAAAAGGAGTCTCTAGAAACCGTCTTTAATTGGCCTACAATGAGGAAATTCATAACTTTGTAATTCGGTCAGTTATGGTCGCAGATGTGTCAATTTTTTTTATTTTTATTTAAAACGGTATTATTCTAAGAGTAGTTTCTTAAACAATATTTTATTATTTTATTAGGAATGGGGGACTTAAAAAATTAGTCCAATTTTAATTTTTTCAACAATACACATTTTTTTAAAATTCATGCAACCTACAAAATTGTTCTTTATGTATTTTAGAGTATCTTTCCAAATGAGAATAGAAGTTGGCAACTTAAATATAACTATTGAATAATAATATTATTACCTCTAGAAATAATAATTATAAATATGTATGTGTGTATTGGAGTTTGACCAACAGCAACGACATATATATATATATAACTTGGAGAATGGAAACGCGTACTTTAGAGCGATTTCTTCGAAAATTTTATTAGAATTTTAATTGAAAATTCAGTTAAATTTTAGCATTTTACCGCTATAAAGTCCGAAAATATAATTGAATAAAAATAAATTTTACATCTTTTAAAATAAAAAAATGTCTTTTTAATAATATCAATTTAATATTCTTGCAAAAGTTTCCTGCATTTTGGCAATTTTTTGAATTTTTTCTTCTAATTTTTAACAAAAGAGTACATAATTGCCCTGAAATTCAATTTTTCCTTCTTTCAACAAATATTTAATCTCGCGATTCTCTTTCATTTCTGAAAGAATAGAAAGAGGATTCTTTTATTATCTGTATACTTTTTAATACGAAAAAGAGAAGAAATAAAATTGCAATATTACAAAAATTAATAGAATTAATTTTAAAAAAATGAACTAAGATGAAATGAGAAATGAATTGAGCTTTTACATTTTTAATAATGCTATGATATGGGTCTGGTTCCCATTATATATGCTCACGTTTACAATGAACAGAATATATGTAAGACGAAATAATGTGGCCTTAATATCAGACAATTTGAGGAATTCATGAGCATGAAGTTATATCCAAATCATTTAATTTAAAATTAATGAAACCTATATTCTCGGTAAGCCAACTGGTTTCCATAGACGATTAGCAATCAATAAATGAATTATTTCCTTTCTCATATTGGTCAAGAATAGTCTTTGAAGAATATTCCAAATTTCAACTCAGTGTAGGAGGTCAACCATTTTTTACAGATCCGTATACAAAATATAAACTATGTATATCTTCACATATAGATACAACTTGACGTAGGAGTAACTCAACCACACACCATTATTGTACCTACCAGGGAATTTGTTTATTTTCATGTCAATATTCACGTTTGTATTTGAGGTTACAGTTACGTTAAGTTGAAAAAATATTTTAATTAAAAAATCTATCACACAATTAAAAAAACCTGTTAAAGACTTACAGGAATGTCTGGAACATCCAGGATGACTTGAGGAACATAATCTATCCAAAGCTCATTTGAAATTTTGTTTACAACTTTCTGTTTAAATTCAGGGGTGAATTTGTATCCGTTTCTCATTTTGAGAAAGAGAATAGCTCTGTTGTCTCCGTTTGGCATTGTTTGTCCAACACAAATATAATCTTGGATCTCTTCAATGTCATGAACTGGAAAGAAAATGATAAATAATCTTTGTTATTACAAAGTTTCAGGAAAAAATGATCATATCTATGGAACTTTAATATATTTTAAACTTTCATAAAGAAAATATTAATTAAATAATAGACAATCAAAGGCTGGAAAAAACAGAAACAAAACCTTTGAGATATTATCCAATAATACAATAACTTTTAGAATGACACTTGTTTTAAAAATGGCAGAAAAATAAAATTTGTAATGAACGATTTATAATACTTCTTAACCTATCTACCTTAAGCACTGATTTCAAGATTTAAAAATCAAAATAAAAAAAAATTTATTAGAGAATATATTTTTCCTTTATTGGTACATTTATAATATATTTAAATTTAATTAAACTCGCATGCTCTTGTGACTTTTTTAAATACTTTTTGTAATATGATGACAATTACTCTTTTAGAGATGACGTTACTTTTTTAATAAATTAAGACAGTAAATTTCTTGCATTCATGCATAATATGTATAATATAAGAAATAATAAATATGATGTTAATAAGATAGAGTTATTATTAAAAAGATAAGATCCATTAACGTTAATCCTCGCATTTATTTTAAATATAAAGGCATTCTGAAACTTGCATCTTACTTGCAAAGTAAATGTCGCCTGATGCGAATCGTTCCCCATTCTGAATCAGTACATCATCACTGAAAAAAATTACAAATATGAAAATCTTGAATTCATTCATTCTGAGAAAATATTCTAATTTGCAAAATTTAACAAAAGGAAAGAATATTTACTTGAGCTTGATATTTTAAAAATAATACCTAATATTCTCTCATAATCTGAAATATAATTATGTTTTTTTTTGTTTTAATTTCAATACTCCATTATAGTGTATGTAATTTCTATTAATATTAAAGGAAAATGGAGACTTGTGAATATGTATGTGTTGATGCGTTACCAGATATACCATTTGACAAAGAATAAACAATAATTGGCGTAAGTGTACTTTAAATGGTAAGAATGTGCATTTCGGAAGGATTTAAAAATTAATTAGAATTTTAATTGAAAATTATTTTGCCGTCTTGAGAAAATTATTTTGGTGTAATTTTGACCTTCTCTAGAATGACTTCTGAAAATACCAGTGACTAAAATTCATTTTTTTAATTCCATTTAAAAATATTTTTAAAAATTAATTTATTAATAATACTGATTTTTTTATACAGAATTTTCTTGATTTTTTTAAAAAAATGTTTAAATGAATTTTTTGTTTTATTGCCAACAATACAATTTAATATTTCAATAAAATTCACATCGTTTTTCATTGTATCATTGAATATTTAATCGCGAATTCTTCTTCTAATGTTGAAAGTTAAGGAAGAAAGATTTTGCTTATCCTTTTTTCTGAAATGACGTTGTACTTGTGGAATTAGTAAGTGATTTTAAATTACCACAAAAGATATAATTCAATTTGAAACAGATTAACAGAAATCTTAAGTTTTAATGGCACTATGATCATATTAGATTCGATTCCATTGGAAATATTCCATTAGAACAGGTGTAATGTTATTGAAATATATCAGCTTTAATGACTGTCACAATTCGAAGATTAAAATACTTTGTTAAGAGAAACATGAACAAACATTACATAAGAAACTTAATTGAATTAAAACACAACCAATATTTTCGGCGAATGAATTGATTGTCGAATCTGCTAGGTGTAATAAATTATTGACATATTTTTATAATAAATTAAGAAGCCTCTTAAATTTCTAATTATTTTGATAGTTTATTCAGTTTAATGATAATAAAGGGAAACCAGATTTGATGAGTCAAGACGACTTTATAATCTTCACACCTCTTGCAAATTGTTCATTTACCTTCTCCCTTTGAGTACGAGTCCATTAGTTTTGGGATTGATGTAGCAAGAATCATGCTGAAACCATGCACCTGTAAAAAGTTGAATAATATAATGCTACATTTCACAATACTTTGTAATGAATTTTATGGGTATTTATGATATATTTAAGGATACATTAACATTTTGACAACTTGGACATCTATGGGATATAGTAGTAACCAGGATATTTAGAACATAAAGTCAAAGCTAAATTAGAAAACTTTTTTTTTTTTCATTTTAAAGCAAATTCACTGAAATTCTACAAATTTTTTAAAATTTTAAATTTTTGTCTTGCTTTTTTCTCTCTTATACTAAAATTATTGAGAAAAATTTATTTCGAAATTAGACTAAGGAAGCCCTTCAATTAAAAATGTGTAGGGAATGAAGAAACAGCAGGGTTGCTATTGTTTTTAATGGCACTTGTCATAGACAAGCCCACTGATCTTAGAAGACAGTGAATTTAAGCCAAGAATGCGTCTCTTGTTTTTCAGTAGCGCCATCAAGGGCCCAGAGTGTGACTTAGCTGCACACACGTCACAACCCTTTTTAAAGGGGCGGACTTTATTCATGCATTTCATTCACTCATAGACAAATTATAATTTAGACCTGAATCAGAGAACGATCGCCATCCAGAACCCCAGTTGTATTACTTTCGACATGGAGGACTTTGTGACCACGGGATTCAAACTCGCAACCCAAGGGACGCGAATCCAACGCCCTACGAACCAGGTTATCCAGGATATCCCAAAAGCAGGTTTAATTTTTGTTTAGTACAAATTTTGTATCTAAATGGAAACTATAATAAATTTTAATTTTAAAATTTAGGCATCGCATCTTTTATGATAAAAGTTCACACAAAACTCAAATATGTAAGATTGAATTAAATTGGAAATTTATCAGAGTAATAAATTCCTTTCTAATATAATAACGAATTATTTCCCTCTGCCATTTAATTTTCTGAAGAGATTTCTAATATAAATCTGCGCCATCAATGCTAGTATTGTATTTAAGCAAAAATGAAAGCAAAAATATTTGTAATACTAGGTATGTACAGGTTAAGTTTGAAAATTTGTACCTGGAAATTGGGAAAAATAGGTCTTCGTAAGTATTTCGTTATTTTCATCTTTCCACAAACCAAGTGGCAAAGCCGGATACGGAACAGTTAATATGAATTCTCCTTGACGACCAACAACTGGGCGACCTGCAATGAGAAAGTAAGAATATTTTATTTATCTGATATCTTAATTACAATAATTGCAAGTAAAAAAGTGAAATCAAAGTTACTAAAAATGTTTAACAACTTATGCACATAATCTTATTAATCTTTTTCATAATGAAGATTAATTAGATCAATGTACAACCAATAACTTGTACATTAATTTGTAATTTGTGCATTAATTTGTAATAAAAACCAATGCCTTCTACATTTGATCAAAAATGTAAATAATATTTTGGTAAAATCAGGAAATTTATTTAGTTTGTTTTGAGATTGATTAATGTGTTGTTGAATGCTAAATGGGGACTATGATCGGCTGGCATCATAGTCCCCATTGGCATGGTTGTTAGATAATCAGAATGATAATTTATGCAACAAATATTCGTACGGCACAAGAGTGATTAGATTAGACCAATTTTATTAAAATATTATTTTAAAGCAATACTAGACGGGCTTTGGGATTTAACTTGTAATTTTGTACTATACTCAAACGTCGAGGACGACACTTATGCTGATTTTCCCCTCTCCAAACTTCTGTCAGAGGACATTTGACCCCCATGGTTTTAGCGTGAATTTGAAATGTTTACACGATGGCAAATACTTTATTGTTTTATAACTCCTAGTAATAACTGTTAAAGAAAATGGGGGACAAAGGCAAATTTATTTTTGGAGAAAATTAAAAGCTTTTAATAAAGTAAAATGTTTGCGCGGAATAAAAGATGATATTGGAGTTTCTTATTTTCTGGGGGCAGTATTTTTCCGAAAGCATTTAAAAAAAACAGCAAAATTTCATATTTTTAAATAGAGCTTCTTATTTATTAGAACTATAATATTATAAGGGATTAGAGTTTTGTAATCGAAGACTATTTTCCAACATCCCTTTTTTTTCTTTTCTGTCAATCTATCAGATGTGTACTGCCGTCAAGGAAGCACTTATGCTCAGGTATATATTATTCAGTGTCAATTTCCATATTTATCAGTCAAAATTTGCAGGGTTCCAAAAGTGTCCTTTCGTAATGAAACACTGTTCGATGTATGATGGTTGTTCTATAATCTATGTTTCAAAATCCGACGATGGGATAAAGCCGCCTCAATGATAGTCTATCTACCGTTCAAAGACGGAGTATGCAAAATATCCTGTTGGTCATCTCTTGTTTGGAGCAATTGTATGGTAAAGATATTTCTTCACGTAAGCTGTGTGGTGAATATCATATAAGCCAGTTAACAACGCTCCTACTCGAACGATCGTTTTGGTAAAATGGTTTAGTTACTGGTCGTCGAACCACAAGGTCCCAGGTTCTATCCTAGTGCATCTCAAACTAATTGGTGTCATCTAAATTGGTGACTTCGGACAATGAAACTTCAACCTTCGTACAGCTGTTGTGGCGCCATCTACCCGCAACCAAAGTCGTCAGACTCAATTGACGCAGCAAACCCGAAAGTCATCAGACACACTTGGCGCATCAGCACCCACAAAAAGCTCGCCATAACGCTTGGCGCTACTCAAATAGGGTACAGGCCCATTTAGACACCAACTAATAAAATACTTCACCACTCAACAGCCGTATCGTTCGTCTCACCTTCGACTCACTGGAGGGAGAGTACTGTAGTGAATAGCATATAAGCCGGTTAACAACTCTTTTACGCGAACGATCGTTTTGGTATAATTGTTAAGTTACTGGACTACGAACCACAAGGTTCCAGGTTCTATGCCCGCACATCCCATACCGCTAAAGCTGTTAGCCGATTTTCTAAGTGCATTCTGGGAAAGTTTTTAAATAATGTAGAATATTTTTTTCTTTATTTATATTGAAGTATTCAAAAGTAAGATCTTACCTTCAGCATCTACACACTGGTATTTAACTCCGAGCGATGGTACCTGAGCTTCAGCAGCATAAACAGGCAAGTTATAATCATTTCCAGAGAAGGGTAATAATGTTTCTGTGGCACCTAGAAAGGGAGAGAAAGCAAAAACAATAAAAGGCTCGTATAATGATAAAATGTAAAACTTCATTCAAACGGAATCTTATCTCAGATAAATCATTTTTTTTTCAATATTTATATGTTCAAAAGGATGAGGTTATTAACTTTAAAATTTACATAGTCTGTAAAAAATGATTTTTGGGACATACTTACCATATAAGCATGAAATTAACACATCATCTTTGACAATACTTTGAATGTATTTGTAATTTTGTACTTTGACTGCGCAACCTCCTAGAGCAATCGCTTTTAAGTGTCCAAAGTTGGTATTTGATGGTCCTAGAAAAAAAAGATATTAACCATATGTATTCATAACCAACTGTTCTACGTAACAAATGAAGGGTGTTTGAAGTTCTGAAAGGGCAGAAATAGACGGCCCTTTAATGAATTAGATTCACGGAAAAATAGTTTCATTTTTTACTTCTAGAAATAAAATCTTAATCTTAAAAAAATAAATGATTCATTTGAAATCAATTTCATGAATGATAATGTTTCCCATTTCGTTTTATAACAATTTGCCGCCTTTCTTTGCAACTTCATCATTTTGATTCATACGATTTCTGGTTCTCATCCAAAAAAAATGAAATATGATATCATTACAATATTATTACTGTGATTTTTTCTATTCAAAGAACTTTGCAGAAACATAAATAAATGATGATTTCTTTTCGCAAAAGTTTGATTTTTTAATGGATGTGACATCACTTCTCATCAAAAATGTAATGAATCAATCAACAAATGCATGGCATTCCGTTATTATAGAGAAACATGAATCTTAAACGTTTTGCCAAATAAGGACATGTTTTTTTGATTATATAATTTCACCAAGTTTAATAGCACACATTAGAAGTAAATATCTGCAGGCAGACCAAGCTTCGTTCGGAATCGTTTTTTTTGTTTGTAAAATTGCAAATAAAATCTTTTTCTATGGTTCTTTTAAAGTTGTAAACGAAAGAATTGCTGTATTGCAAACACGGGATCGAACACGAACTAAATGCTTTGGAGACGGAAGTTCCAAACTCTACTCCATCTCTGTTGCGCTTATGTAGGTCATGTAGAGCCACATGTCCATATTTAGTTATAAACATTTTTCTGTGCATAAAATGTCGTTTTTTTCGGAAAAGGTACCTATATAGATAAACTTAAAAAGTAAAACCTTATTTAAATATAAAATTTGACCCAAATCGTTAGAACCATTTTTGAGATACACGAAATATACATATATATATACAAGAATTGCTCGTTATCCGATAAAAACACACAATACTTTACTAATTTTCCCAAATCAGTGGTATTATCTTCCTTTGAAGAATTTCAGCTTTCGATCGGGTCTGTGCTGGCTCATTAGGACTTCTCAATGATGATAATATGGACTGATGATAATAACAATCTATTTTTCATTGCCATCAATCCTTTGCATTTGCTATGAGACAATTTCGATCAATCATTTCAATGAATCATTTATGTTGGGAGTTTTGAATTTCTTTTAATTAATGTGGAACTAAAGAGCCTATTTTTTTTTAAATTCAGCTTTTGCAAATGCTTGTTGTAAGTTGCAAGTTGCATTATGCAGCCTTCGTTTTATATTATGTAGTAAAAGGACACCATCGTCCTGGCCTAGTAGTAGCGCGTCTTCCCAGTGATCTGGGTATCCCGGTTTGGGCGTAGTTCTTCTTTATCCTGTGTTCTGTCTGTGAGGTGTGTCTATAGGTGGTTGTGTCAGGGGTCTTTATCCTCAGAAGCTACATCACTTTGCTTTCCCTGGTCTCTTGGCTTTCAATTCATGGGGGATAAGCAACAACAACTTAGACGACTAGACAAGAGCATTCATTCTGCCATCAGCAGCTTGTTTTGATTAACCGGAATATTTACTAATTCAATTACAATTGTTAATTTAGTTCTGGCATGACAGCTACATTAAACATCAGTACCATAACTTCACAGATCTCTATTGTTTATTGTTTTTTTTTTGAAGTAGAGTTTATCACACTTATTTTAAGCGTAGTAATTTTATTCCAAATTATTATTATTATTTTTTTTTAGTTTTCCCAATTTGTGTTTATAAGCTTAAAGATGATCTCAATACAAAATATTTTCTCTTTGCTATTAAAACAATTTTTTTAATAAGCTATTTTTTTTTACTGTTTTAGAATTAAAATAGCAAATTCTTTATTTATCAAATTTGAGAAAAATATAATATTTAATTTAAAAAAACACATTTATTTTCAACTTAAATTTAGACGTTAAACTTTGTCAAAGTCATTTAAAGAAACCTCTGGACACTGTTTTAAGGCAATAAAATCATGTCATTCAAATGGTATTTTCATTATTATGATTTTTCCTTACTTGGGGCTGCTTTTATCTTTTCCAGCTTGTCAACTAAGCTGGTTACTAAGAAAATGAACGATACTTTATATTCGGAGATCACGTCCCAGACATTATAACCATCTTTCATGCCATATGGAAAGCCGGAATGAAGAAGCAGTTTGACGCCAAGCGACATGCAGGCGACAAAATAGTTCCACACACTCCATCCCATCTAAATAACGAAGACAATATAGTTATGTCAGAATTACTAATATATTTTATTAATGTTATAACTGCACATTAAGAATAAATTTATCTGAACTGAAGATGTCAAACATTACATCTTTTGTCAAAAGAACTGAAGGGTGTCCTAAAACTAACTCAAGATTTGAATTTGCCACCATTCGTACAGCAAAGCGTTGGCAACCCCATTAAAAAAACCATTTGTTAGCTGATAGTTTAGGGTTACTAAAAATGGAGCGTTACACGATAGAACAACGTATTTTCATTGTTGAACAATATTTCAAAAACAATGAAAGTCTGGTGGCAACAGTTCGAACATTTGAGAATTTAATCCCTTGGTCTTGGTCTACCCCATGACGACCCACCTACCAGAAAGGTTGTAAAAAATTAAATGTCACCGGGGAGAGAACCATTATTTATTTATTAAAAGACTGACAATCATCGCCAGAATATTGGAGGTAAATAAGGGTATACATTATAGTTCATTTGACTAAAATAAAACATTTAAATTAAATAATTAACAAGCTAATTCTGGGTTCAGGAGATTAAGTTGAAAAGTACACATAGAAAGCAGTAACACACATAAGCACAAAAAAAAAATCACAATGTCCAAAGGGTGGGTGACATATAGACATAGTAGTATAGTAGACATATAGCAATATCAAACAATGTACCGATATCTAAAATCATACATCTATCCCCTTATATAAAGTGAAAAATAGGTGAATGACACAAATACAAGGTGATAATACAAAACAGATCTAGAATGACAAACACATGAAAAAAAAAAGAGAATTACTTGAGGGTAAATCAAGAATATGAACAAAAACGTACAGTTTTTTATAGCTATAACCCAATGTAAAACAAACAAACAACTAGAAGTTGTGCCAGAATAATTACATAAATAATCAATTAAAGCAAGACAGTAAACAACCCAAAACACAGATCCGTCATCCTAGCCTCCTCTGAATTTCCTCACAAATATCCTTAGATACTTCACAAATTTTCCCTATAATCCTTAGCGAAGACTCTTTCCTGAGTACGCGAAGAAACGAATGAGGTTTTGATTCGCTAGAGGGGTGGGTGAGGTGGTAAGGACTAGTGTGTGTACATTCAAAAGCGAAGTAGTCGGCATTCCCCAGACCACCGCAGAGGCAGAATGGGCTGTTTACTATATTAAATCTATATAAATGAAAAGGAAAATGACCATGTATAGAAACAAAAAATAATAAGCATTTATTATGCGTAAGTAGATTAAAATCAACTCTGGGAACATACCCCCTGACTCTTATACCTTCGTTTGAACTATTCCAATATCGCTGCCATTCATCCAAAACAAACTGTTTCAATTTTTTTAAATGTGTATAAGAGCCTGGTATTGCCTACCAACCCTTCCGCCTTGATCATTAATTTAATATTAATAAATTTCGAATTGCATTTCTTTTTCTTTAAAATTTTATTGGATGAAAGGCTATCTGTAAAAATGTTAATTTTGACGTAGTTTTCCAAAGCTCAGCTACCCGCAAAATTAACTGCCGCCAGCTCAGCCTGGAAAACAGACTTATAAGGGGCTAATTTAAAACAATGAACTCTAATTAGTTTATTATTTTTAAAAATGCACACCGTAGCCCCAACCTTGCCCCTTAAATCCAGAGCCGCCAGTGTGCACCTCAGATTCAGGATCTTTGATACTATTTGGAAATTAAATTGTTTTATTTTTTATAGAAATATCATTAATTTTAATATTATTATCTAGTTTATCAACATCTAAAATGCACTTAAAATTTAGGGACCTTTTATGCAAATCTGGAATTTAAAATAAAGACTTTTCGCAACAATATGGAAAGAAGATATTCCAAAAAAAAAAAAAAAGTCAGTGCGTTAATTGGACTAGTCTTGTAACATTTAGCTATTTTAATTAATGAAACCCGTTGAATTGTATGTAACTTAGCAATCCTTTGCTTAGTTAAGTGCCTTGTCCATACGGCAGCACTAGGGATTGCAATACCGGACCAAAATTTCAATACCGGTATTCGGTATTTTTCAGATCTTAATACCGGGATACCGGTTTTAATACCGGTATTAGAAATTTTAGAAAAATAAAGAAAACACAGGTGTTTCTTTGTTTTATTTGCCAGTTTCATTAGAGAGTGTAAATGTTACAAAAAATAATTTGTAACTTATAAAATATAACAGTATATAAAGAGTCGCAAATAAGTAAGGGAACATCTTATTTATTTAAATCATAAAAAAAGTGTAAATATCACTATTCAGTCTGTGGTACTATTAAAATTTTTTGAAATTTGATAATAAAAAAACATAATGCATCAGTTGTACTATCATTAAGCCTGAAAAGTAATTTTGTGCAAAAATGACCAGCTGTCAAAAACGCTCTTTCGGCATCTACGCTAGTTGGTGGTACTGTTAGCAATGCGCGATATACTTTTTCCAAGTATTTACCTATATATCGCTCATCTTCAACTAAATCGATTTCTCGTCGGGTGGTTTTTGATATAGCTGATTTCTGTACTGTAGTTTGGTTCTTTGAAATTTTTTTTAATCTATCGCTAATTCTAATTTTTGTTCAAGAGACAATTCATTTTCACTATCGACATTGATGTCATCATAATCTTCGATAAGTTAACCGTATTCTTCTGAATGTGTATAGGTTTGTGGGTAAAAATATTTAAGAAAATTTACTATAAACTTAATCAGATTTGAATTGGTTATTTTCTTTTCTTCTTTTTCATTTTCATTTTTAAAATCATTATAATTAAGTAAATACCATAAGACATTTTCTATTTTGGTGTGCCTTTCAACTGTGTGATTTTTCAATGTAATATATAATTCTTCAGATAGTGATGTGTGCTGTTCTTTCAGTGACTGCAACATGAAATTTATTGTTGCATTAGCTGTTAATAAATTAGAATCTCTCCGACATAATGCCTCAATAGTCAGTTTTATTGGAAGTAGAGCTGATATAGCTCTGGATATTAAGTCGAATTCACTATCTGAAAAATTAATTTGCAGGTTAAGTCGATTATTGCTTTTTGGATTGGATTTATCAGTTTCAAAAATCATTCCATCATTAGGAGTAAACTATTCCAATGTGTTTTAGAATCTAATATTAACATATATTCTGTTTTATTTTCAGTTAGTATATATTTTAGCAATATGTCATTTTTTATAGGGGAACGTTTAAATATCTTAACAATTTTTTGAACTTTATAAACTATAGGAAGCAATTCGTGATGGGTTAATATTTCATCCTCATTAGAAATATCTTCTTCAACAACGAGATTGTCATTATTTTATTGTCAATATCACTCACTCTCACTCTTACTCTCTTCAAAGTTGGAATCCGAAGTTTCTATATCCACAGTATTTGGATTCTTCTGTTCTTTATTTTTTGATATCTATTACTCCTAATTGAATTCCATCAGCATAACACAATTGCTGATTTGCACCAATCAACTTTCTAACTTTGTTCATAACTGTTGCTCCATCAGTCGTTATGGATACAATATTTTCTTTCAGGGATAATCCATGTTTCGCTAATTTAGATTTAAGCAATTAATTAAGCCATTAATTTCGTCCATTAGGGAGATATAAAAGCAAAAACGTATACTATTTTGCTATGTTGGCGATTCCTGAACATTTAGTGGAGACAATTTTAAAAATTTCTAGTAAATACCGAAAAACCGGTATTTCAACTTGTGAATACCGGTATTACAAAATCGTACAAATAGCTCAAAATACCGGTATTCGGTATCCCGGTATACCGGTACTGCAATCCCTAGGCAGCACAATACAGGAGAGACTTTTCTATCACAGCATAGTACCATTCTTTTAATAAATTTATATTGACACTCCAGTTTGGCCGAGTTATATAATTAAAATTATTTATCAGTATCTAAAGCTTTTTATCTAAATTAAGAATATGTGGGGTACAGGTAAGTTTATTATCCATAATTATTCCTAGGTACCGGAGAGAGTCAACCATTTTAATAGTTTTATTATCTAATTTGAAAATGGGTAGTCGCTTGAAAGCAAAAATCCTTTTTTATGTCTATTATTATTGTGTGTTCCTCTAAAAAAGACAACTAACGTTTTCTCTATTGAAATATTCAGCCTGAGTTCTTTTAATTTATTATTCAATACATTAAGACCTGAATTAAAAAATGTCTCAAGTTTCATTCAAGAATCAGCATTAACACTCAGACTAAATCATCCACATAGGTTTGGAGGTACAATGCATCATTATTTAACAATGAAATTTCATTAAAGTAAAAATTCCATAACTTTGATGAGTAATTTATATATGTATATATATATATATACATATATAAATTACTCATCGTTCAAATAACTCTGTCTTGGATTGAAGGTGAGCTGATCCCTGGAATATTTATATTGATATTTACTTTTCTCTTTAATTTCTGAAAAGCTATTTTAAAAGTATGTCCGAATTTTTCAATGCAATTGGAACAGTAAGTCTCCCTTGCCTTACTCTTAGTCTGGTTAATTAAATTCTTTCATTCCCCTCGTCCTATTCAATAAACAATGCCAACAGCCTGGACTAGATCCTCGGATTCTCCAATATCTCTGTATCTTTTAAATTTTCTATATAGTGTGGTAACTCGGTTTCTTTTAATTTTTAAGTCAGAATTGGCTCCCTAAATCGTGTGATTCAACACCACTGGATTTCTTTTTATGGGGTTATTTGAAGTCTAGAGTCTATACCAACAAACTCACAAGCAAGTGCCCATAGAAGGGGGAGATTCAACGCTGCATCAACGAAATTCAGCTAGATGTTTGCAAAATGGTCATGGAAAATTTCGATAAAAGAGTGCGTATGAGTCAGTAAATCCTTGAAGGCCATTTGCCGTATATGATATTCTATACATAACCCTATCTCGTTTACTTTACGATTCAATAAAAATATAACAATTTAAAGAGAAAAAAAAAACTGAGATTTTTGTTTAATTCAAATCCTGCTTTAACGCTCCATTTTTGCTATTCCTAAACTATCAGCTGTCTGATTTTTTTAATGTGATTGCCAAAACGTTACTGTACGAATGGTGGCAATCTCAAATCTTGCGCTCATTTTGTGACACCTTTATAAATAATTATGCGAGGTCTGTACTTACTGGATAGAAACTATGAACAGTATCACCACTTTTTAGGTCCCAATGCAATGCAAAATGAGTCAAGGTACCAAGAAGACTCTGAAATGAAAATTTTTAAAACATAGTGTTTCCTTTATTAATATGTAATCTAATTAAAATCAAATTTATTAAGTTTCTTTGTTCTCAGACTCATAGATATATTCGCCGGCGTCCTGGCATAGGGGTAGCGCGTCTTCCTCGTGATCTGGGCGTCCCGGGTTCGAGTCCCGGTTTGGGCATGGTTGTTCTTCTGTTGTTCTATCTGTGAGATGTGTGAATGGGCCCTCCTGTAAAAAGGGGTTGTGCAAGCGAATGAGTGATGCGTGAGTAGCAAAGTTGTACTCTTGGCCCTAGTTGGCGCTGCTATAAAAAATAAGAGACGTTCCCCTCATTCTTAAATCGCTGTTTTCGTAACAGCGGGCTTGTCAGTGGCAAGTGCCATAAGAAACAAACAATAGATATATTCATATAAATTATATGAGCAGATATAACTATCTATTTCTCTTCTGTGCAATGGAGCATAAATTTACTCTCTCTGTGGATTAAAGATTACCTCTTTCGTACCCAATAACTTGCACTCCAAAACATATTTTTTTCCCCTTACTACCGTTGCGTCTTGACAGAACGGCTAAATACGTTACGGACCATCGCACAGTTGGTCATTAGAGACGATTATGACATAATGCTGCGAAAGACTGCTTTTATTGTAAAATGACAGTAAAGAAGTAATTACCAGACAATGAAATAGAAAGGGCAATGAGAGTATTCATTGTGCCATTTTTTTAAGAAGGAAAGTTACATTATTGCGGTTAACCTAAGTTCGAAATGAAAGAAACGCGTGTATTGAACCTGAGTTGACAGAAAACATTCAAAACATGTCTTTAAGTTAAAATGATTCCGGATGAGTACAAGATATTCTAACCAGATATCAGCATTCAGACTATGGTATTTCATTGTCTGAGTAACAGATGTTATCAAGGAGATTTTGTAACGATGCTATTGGTCATTGTGCATTCTGTGTTAATAAAGCTCATTGCTTCATTCTCCTACAGAATGTAGACAAAACTTTTGTCCCAAGTTAAATATCAATTGCTTTCACCACTTTCACATACACTAGTTTTTGCGATTACACCTTAAAATGATACATTTATCATAAAACTCTTAACATTCTGCTATTTGGATTGCAAGAAATAATTAGTAAAAGGATTGTATATAAGTAAATACATTAAAATTCATCCATAATAAAAACGTAAAATTGATTTCAAAAGCATTCATGATATTTCTTTTGAGAAGCGAAATGGGTATTTTGTCTCACTGACTTTTTGGCTGTATTTATGGCTATAAAATGTTATATCATAATATTAGGATTCCAACCATTCTATAAGGTTCAAAATTCTGAATCAATTACTATTTCGTGGCATTTTGACTTCTAAAATTCATTAGCTATTAGATTTGAAAGGTAATAGCTTTTTAAATATTAAATCAGCGTTACATATTTGAGTTAAATAAATTCTGAAAACAATTGCGCCACATACATTTCCTGTATCATGTTTTTATTAATTTAGCATAATGCTTTTCATAAATTTGGACCAAATTCGGGTGATTTTACATGGATAGAATAAGTTCATTGTTGTAGCGATGTGTCACCTCAGAAAATAAAATTAACGGTATTATTACACTTTTATTAATTCCCCCCCATCAATTTTGAATTATATATATTGTAATGTATTTTTTATAAATAGTTTGTAATGAATTTCTTTATAGACCAGAAATATTTTTTAAAAGCGAATTTAATCTTGTTGAGAAAATTCTTGGGAAAAATATATATAATTCTTTAAGAAATTTTCTCTATGATAACGATTATGCATAGGTAAAGATGTAACATAATTTCTCTCTTTCTAATTTATTAAGGCCTATTTTGAACCTCGCATGAACTTTAACTTCTGGAATTATGTTTCACTGTGATAGAGTTTTACCATATTTCTTTAAGAAAATTTTTGCTATGATAACAATTATCCATAGGTAAAGATGTAACATAATTTCTCTCCTGCTAATTTATTAAGGCCTGTTTTGAACCTCGCATGAACTTTAACTTCTGGAATTATGTTTCACTGTGATAGAGTTTTACCATATTTCTTTTCTTTCCAAGAAATAAAATTCACCAAAAAGGTTATTCTTTTAATTGTTCTTAGCCATATCATCCGAAAATGTACCGGTATTGCTACAACATAGATACTCTTCTGTATATTACTTACTGGTCCTTTTACAATTTTGGTCAACAAATTAAATTCTATGCTAAAAGTGATGTTGCTGTTCGCTGCAACGTTTAAATTTAATTAAAGTAAAACAAGCTGACAGTTTACATATCTTCCTTCAAAATATAAACAAATTGCATAAATAATATGCTTATTTTGGACTAGTAACATATGGTACTCTTTTTAAATAAAATTAAAAGTCATATTTAGATTAATTTAATTCTGAAGCAGTTGCGAAGCTTACATTAAATTCAAGGTAAAGTATAACTTTGACTCTGTTGACTTTTCAAATGGTTCATGAAATATGTTTGGTACCGTCAATGTATAAAAGTTGATATTCTATAAAATACTTCGACATCTTACAAGGCTCTGAAACCTGGCCAGCAACGTATGAAACGATTAACATTTCACAGATTATCAAGGCCTTCTATAGCATCTAAATGTCACCGGCAAGTTATAAAACCCATCTCAGATGCAAGAAAAACAGACTGTTTCAAAAAACATGGATGAAATTATAGTCGATGATGGATTAAACTAACATCAGATGATGTGCTTAAGGTAGAGATTTAAAGGAAATAATGTACATACATATACAAAGTGTCATAAAAATATTCATACCTTTTGTGGCCAAGCTTGTAAATGTGCACATTTTGTTTCTAAACTAATAAACTGCTTAAATAATAGCCTATCAGGATATTTTTTTTTTTATAATAGCACTTGTCCATAGAATGTCAAGGTATCATTTACAATGTCTCGGGAAGTGTAATTCTAATATTTCATTCTTTACCTAAATACCCGGCATTCTATTTCTATTCTGGAGAGGGGAGTGCCAGCTCAGGTGTCATCCTCGTCATCTGACCGTGGTTCAAAATGACGAGGTCCGTCCCAAAATAGCCCTAGTGTTGCTTCAAACGGGACGTTAATATAACTAAACCTAAACCTAAAACCTAAACCCGGCATTCTATTAAGTATATCTTGGTATTCGATAAAAATGGCGGTGTTTCATACATTTGTAACATATTCATCAAAATATCGACATAAATATTTCTTTTTTTTAAAAATCACTCAAGGTCTTAATCAGTTTCCTTTTATCATTGTTCTTCTAAGATTATTGTACAAGTTCTTTTACCTCGCATGCTTTGTTGACAAGCTCTACAAAATGCTGCACACAATGACTATATGTATTGCATTACGATTTTACTTAGATTTATAAATCAAATAACTTACTGCTTCCCACACAAACCTGTTTAAGGGCATAAATTAATGTAGAAATAGAATGTTTCTTACTCCGGCTGCATGCACTGGACCTTTCGGCAGGCCCGTCGTCCCCGACGTGAAACTGACCGAGATGGGATGATTGAAAGGAAGTTGCTCGAAAACGATGTCCGGAACTTCTCCATTGCTTGATTTTCCGCTTTCCAGAAAAGACACCAGGAAACAGCTGTAAATGAAACGAATTTTCGAAGGATTGAAATAAATATGGACAGTGATAAGAAATACTTTGGTTGAACTAAATAATACGGTACAGAATATTCACCAATCTCTGCTAAGTTGCCCCAAGCACTTATCAAATATCTCGCCACTCGAAAGCTTGCAGAATTTCAACTAAAGAATGTAGTTAGGTTACCATATTTGGCGATTTATCCTCCTTAAAAATAATAGTTTGGCGATTATACCATGTGCTTTAGTTTAGCTGAAACTATTTTTCTTTTATAAAATGGGCTGTGAATGATCTGGATTATTAACAATTTAAGACTCACCGCTTCTATGTCAAATGGTTGGATTTCCATGTTAAATTGTGGCGGCATATCTTAAAATACCATCCGTGTAGAAAGTGCCAAATCAGATGAATTCGGTGACAAGTAATGCTTAGAAGGAAGTTTAAAACGTGGTAGGGCATTTCAAAATTAGTAATATTGTAATGTTTATTTACTCTTTTGATGAAAATAATTCTTTCTACCGTTTTAATAAATAATATTGAGTGCGATTCATTAATTAACCAAAGTGCCGAAGTTCGATTCGACTGATCATAGAGTCAGGCTTACAAAGGGATATAATTAACAGATTATTTTTAAAAAATGCGGAAGTTTCAATATTGTTTGATATTGATAGATAATTATATTAATTTCATAAATATAATTATCACCACAATATCTATAATTTTGACTTATGGCAAAAATCAGACTTGATCAGTGTGGCACCGAATCAGGCTCTATAAATCACGTGTTCAGAGCCTATGCACTATGGCGAGAACACAAATTCAGATGGACAAGAAATTGGATGTCTCTCTTAAACACTTAAAAATTACAGACATTAAATCTTCTACTAACGATATTTTGTCAAAGTTCTTGTCTTTAGTTCTTTCCTAATGTAAAAACAATATACATTCTCTCTATAGGGTCCTTTGTTGTTTGCAATTGTCTAATATCATCAAGTGTCGCTTGTTCCTTCGTTCTAGGGTGGGGTTACTCTTCTGCGGTCCCCTCAATTTTCAAATATGGCCCCTGGTTAGGTCGGGGTATATCTTGCATATTAGTCATTTAACGGCCCCCCAAAAAATCAATAATTTGGGTGAACAAACTGCTCGCTAAAGACGGCTAGTTTAATATGATGTCATTATCAATCTTAAAACTAAGAAAAACCATTTATCCACATGAAATATATCGATTTTCTGTTTTAATTTATTTCCTACATAACCAAGTGGTTTATTAATTTATTTTTGCTTTGAAGTGGTTTATCGAATGTATATTTTTTTCTAGTAATTGCGATCATCGTCAATTTTTTCCCTCTAAATGATTTAATGGGAATGTTATTTTTTTTTAATCTAGCTCCACAAAACATTTCATACATAATTTTTTAAAAAAGAAATTGCACTGAAAAGTTTCCAAAATAAAGAAATTAGATTAGTAATAATAAAAAAGTCTGCCTGCATAACATTGAAAGGTCATTGCTCAAAGTGGCAGCAATAGCATCAAAATAATTAGTCTCTTTTAAGATTAAAAACAAAACAGAATCTTGAAACACTAGGAAAATACTCTTTCTTATCATCCAAGTTCAAGGCAACTTCTAATTTGCATTTTTCCAAGGTCAGTTTTGTTAGCGTATCTGTTACCAGCTTGGTTACAGTTTTCAGATAAAGTGGCAATTAAGTGTTAATCCTCTTAGAGTCAGCATAGATTTTTTTGTTTTTCATGTTTAGTACAAAACAGGATTAGTTTTATTTATTTGTATACTTTCTTAAGATTTCATGGTAAAATGCTCTGGAGATTTCAAAATTTAGATTGTAACACTGATATGTAACCACTGACCTTCTCTCACACGTAACGAAAATCCAATCTGACAGAGACTGCGTCAATTGCGCATGCGCGCAAAGAGCGGTGACTTCTGCGATTGAAAAGCTCGAACCATAGAGAGTTTAAGTAGAGCTGTGTTAGCGAGAAGCAGATTAGAGCACATAATCCCAATTAAAACATAATATTTATCAATATTAAGAAAAAAATATATACACTTAACCCTTTGTGTGTAGTTTTGGTTTTTTTTATTATTTTAGATTTAAATGGTTTCTGTATACTTAGAGTTTTGGGTTGATTGATCAGATTGAAGATCAGATTTTCTTTTCGGATTTTAAGGGGGAAAAATAGAACAAAGTAGCAGCATCAAAATGAGCATGCAATTGCATATAACTAACATACTTAATTAGTAAGAATAATGATTACCTGTTTGGAATATGTGATATATCTCTCGCTAATGTTTCGCTGACTGTTGGTACAATAATAATTCTTTCCAGTGAAGGGCAGTCTGTCAAAAAATATTCAAACTGATATTAAGTATAATGATAAAACTGATTAGCATAAAATACACTTGCGTGTCGAATATTCTGTTATATAAATTTTGACCAGATTAAAATTTGAATACTACGATAAATATAATAGATTATTCTAAGGAAATTGAGGCTAAAATGATTTTATTTTTTATTGAAAACTTAACTGAAAAAGGAAATTAAATCTCCAAAATATATAAAATATGTTTATAGCAATATTGCCATTTTAAGAAAAGAAAAAGAATAATGAAATTTTGTAAAGAAATATAAATAATAAGGTATTTAACCAATATGTACAAATCTATAATTGTTGAAGACGCCAAAGTGACATATCAAAATAATTAACAAATAGATAAGAGATAACGTTTTACTTTTTTAATCGTAAAGTTTGTTAACTATAGGTACAATATTCGGATATGGACATTATTGTTTTAGTATTTTTTATAACTAATGTATGAGAAAAAATTTCGTAAAGTATAGAAATTGCAAAAATTCTAAATATATAATAATAATACTCGGAAAAAAGGCACATTTTCCAGCTGCAATGATTTTTTTAAACTCTCTTAAAATTTTTTTCATTCATTTGAATTAAAAATATACTCACTTTCAGCGATGAAGGGTAAATTATCGAAAACATTGTATTCTTCCCCATTATCCAGAAATCTGTCCACTGCAATTAAAAATTTAGCTTCGAGTTTGCTGACAATGTTCGTGGCAGCCTATAATGTAAGGGAACGTATAAATAGATACAGAGAAAGTTAGAAATAATTATTATTAACTGTCAATGACTCGTCCTAAAAAGTTTTATAATTTATTTAATATCGATATTTCTCGATTAATTACTAAATATTATTAATATATAAAATAAATGAAGGGTAAATTATCGAAAACATTATACTCTTCTCCATTATCCAGAAATCTGTCCACTGCAATTAAAAATTTAGCTTCGAGTTTGCTGACAATGTTCGTGGCAGCCTATAATGTAAGGGAACATATAAATAGATACAGAGAAAGTTGGAAATAATTATTATTAACTGTCAATGACTTGTCATAAAAAGTTTTATAATTTATTTAATATCGATATTTCTCGATTAATTACTAAATATTTTTTCGATAACAATATATACTACCAATATTAAAATCTTGATGATGTTTAGAATCATCTACATTAATAAAATGTCTGCTACTTTAGAGCTTTTAGAGCTTTATTTGATACTTTCTAGTACCCAATGAGTCATAGCATGAGGGTACGGAGGAATATGAATTTAAAGGTAAATGATATAGATTCTACTCTCAAGTTGTATATATATATATATATATATATATATATATATATATATATATATATATATATATATATATATGAACATTCAGATATACATATGAAGCAGAAGAAATTAGACGGACAGATGAAAGGAAAGCAAATTAAAGACAACCAAGAGAGTGACACAAACAAATACAAATAAGTTTATGGAATGTAGACAGGGAACAAGAACGAGAAATGCAGATTTGAGGTGAATGTTTCGAAAAAAACTTATAGAGGATGACAAGAAATATAATAAAGGAGTTCAGACTGAAAGAAAAAGATTAACCAAGAGAAAGTAATTTCCCTTAAATCTTATGCAATAGAATGTGAGAGCTTAAACTAGGCCGGGATAGTCTGGTTGGCAAAGCGTTGAATGCTCGTCCCATAGGTTGCGAGTTCGAGCCCCGCCGGAAGAAGATTCCCCGGCACTTATAAATCCGTCGCGGTCACGAAGTCCTCCATGTCGAGAGTAATACCACTAGGGGTACTGGATCAGGGGTGATCGTTCTCTGATTCAAGTCTAAATTACGATATGTGGATGATTGAATGAAATGCGTGAATAAAGTCCGCCCCGGAAAAAGGTTAGCGACAATCTGTTGTCAAGTCGTACCTTAGCCCTAGTTGGCTCCACGATAAAAACAAGAGGCTCTCCCCATTAGGTTGAAATCGGCTGTCTTCGAACAGCGGGATTGTCCGTGACAAGTGCCATAAGAAACAACAGCAGACCTTTTGAAAGTATTGCGGGTATAAGCTCGTTGTTGATTATTTGTTCAATTTTCGAAGGAAAATAGAATTAGAGATTCACTGGGCATGTGTTACAATAACCGAAAAATGGGATTTCATCTTTCTACAGACCTACATAAACATGTGAAAACTTGGTTGATTTAGGGTGCCCCTCCCCCCATTTATTCATGGATTCAATGACGTCAATCCGTCAAAGTGAAAAATCAAGATGGCTGATAAATGTTTTATAATAATGTTATCCACTTTCGTTAATGACTTGGCATTGTTTTCATCCTTTGCGAGATGAAGGTGCACCCTAAATTAGATTTCAACCGAAGGCAGTTAATTGCTTTTACTAATTTAGAAAGTTCCTTTCACTGAGAAGGGATTTAAAGGAGATACATTTGTTGAACAAAATTATAGAAAGTATTTTTAATAAAGAAAATAGAGAGACATACGAAAAATTTGGTTTCTGAGTAGAACCGGTCTATGAGCTAGTTCGTTATAAGTGATTCCTCATAAGTTTTATTTTAAGCCTACTTTCGGTAGGAAAGTGAGAATTGTCACAAGGGATATTTTAAACTAAGAATGATCTGATTTAAAATGCTTATTTACTCTTTCTCCATAGAATGGCTGAGGTCCGCCCCAAATGGCTCCAATGCTTGTCGTGGCTAGAAAAGCAAAAATTGCTTCTTTTCTATTTGACATGTAACCTACAAGTAAGAAAAAAAAAGCTATAGTATTCATTTTTGTAGCCGATTCATTTTTGTCCCAAAGTAATATTAAACAAATATTTATTCATTATTTTCAACGTTCTTAGAACCCCAAGAGAAGAATAAATGTGTTATAATGAAATAGATACCCAAATAAAAGAAAACTATATAAAACGTACATTAAATTTGAAAAAAAAATCATATCAACTCATTAAAATAATTGTTGTATGAACTTCTGTGAAGAACACAAGTCTTATTAACTTATTCATAATGTATTAAATTAATATATTATTCTTAATTTAATTAGATTTTTATTTTATCTTTAATATTTCTTGTCTGAAATTTTTGGAAAAAGAGTTGAAATGTTTTGCACATAATTTTTGTTGATATATATTTTCCACACATAAGAAAGCTGATCTAAACATGCAGATACGGCCACAAATTTTAATGTATTAAAATAATTAAGCAATATCATGTAACAAAAAGCGAAAAAGTTTGCTTTTTAATTCAAAATCTTATTTAAGTATATTAAAATTTTGATTCCTCTTTTCTTTGGTAATTTTTTTGATAAATTTGATTGATTTCTCTTAATATCTAGTGCATGGTCTTGCTAGAATTGTATAAATTAATTTGACTACAATGGTACAGTTCCTCGCGAATTTTATTTTTATTTGAAAATTCTTCTAACTTACAAGCTACTCGGTCTCCTTTCTGCAATCCATGCTTCCTAAAAGCAGCAGCGTATAATTTCACTTCTTGGAACATTTCAGCGAATGTTACCTTTTCAATATTGCCATCCTCATCTGCAAAATAATTACGTCAATAAAAAGATTTTCTAAATACCATACAAAGATTTCCATAAGAAAACTATACTATACATAAAAATCCAAGAAAATTTACTTAGCACTTTGATTCTTATATTAATTTTATATTTTGATTTGCATGCATAAGACGAGGGACTAAGTTCTTGACAGTAATTTATTGTTTTTTAAAAAAGGAAACCAACAAAGAAGAAATATCTTCTTAGAAAAAATCTCCATCTCTATCGATAACATTAAATCATCTTTCTTTCTATTTTTAGAAAATTTATTAGAAAAAATCAGGTATATTCAAATTGGGGAAATTGAGGTCGCCAATTTTCAGTTTCTATTCAGAAGTGCTCAGTTTGCTCAAGTGATTCAGTAGAAGCAGGGATAAGTAAACTGAAAAGAATCATCACTCGAAGTAAGGCCAAGAAAACATGGAAGTTGGCTCCAAAATCCTTACCCAGTGGCTGAATTTTTGTAGTTTCAACGATATGCGACATAATGCTATCTCAGAGAAAAAGAATATTCTTTTAATTAATGAGAAATGCACCTTCATGATACAAAATTTCATAACCTTTACCCAAATAGCTTCGCCCATTATACTTTGAATGGACTGCCAACCACCGGGAAGAAAATATTAGAAGATTATTTCATGGAAATCTCACCAAATAGGCATTAAGGTTTTGTTGTGGGTCATTAGCTGCCTGACGGCAGTTTTTCCCCCACACTTTTCAAACGTTGGTTGGATTGTCAAAGGGAAAGTCCATAGCAGGATCCATCATGCGATTTAGAAATGGATCATCTTCCTGCCTTTCCAGCAGTGATTGCAATCATCCATCAAACTGGTTTACTGATGTGAAAACCCATTAATTGTGAAGTTTTCGATATTCGAGTGCAATCAAATGTTTCCGCACACCTGTAAGATCATCCAAAGGTTATCGGAGAGCTCCTAAATTGAAATCGATGGTTGATTCCAGATTAATCGAAACTTTTCTTCTCCGTTTATTTCACTTAATTTTACAACACTTGTCTGCTTCCTCTCCATTATTGCATCCTTATGATTTTCAGGTTAGGGATTAACAGGATTTAAAAAAAAAAGTGTGATGATATTTACTTTTTATTCATTTTTTTTTCGTGTAGAAAATTTAAACGGAGTTTTTTTTTTCAGAATATTTTTTTACTCATTGATCAAACAGCATTTTTGATTTTGAAGTATACTTCAACCTAATGTAAAGTTTAAATAATAAATGTAGTAGCACTTTTTAAATTTTATTTTTATAAGTTAACAATCATACATATATATTAAACAATCTCTACAACATTTTCTTTTTGTTTACTTCCTGATAATGGGTTAAAATATTCGAAAATTGCAATTAATGTCCTTTAATTTTTTGATATTTAGTTATGGAAGGAAAATTGCCTATCACTATTTAATTAGAAGATTTGCCCCTTCTAGATGAGCTGCTATCCTTTTAACACTATCACAGACCTTATTATTATTGATTAATTATTGAAATTTCTTGTAGAAAACATGTATATTGGCAGAGTACTTAGAAATAATAATAAACAATTATTATTTGCTGTACAATTTATGCGTAAGCACACAATAACATTAATCGTCTTGTTTCTTTGTAATGGGATCTTTTCTACCCATAATCTTCACGAATGCTCAAATCCAAATTACTTATTAAAATTTGATTGAACCAAATTGTTATGCACCAATAGAAAAAACAACGAACTACTGAATAACAATAAAAATACCGAAAGAAATTATTAAAAATAACCATCAATTCGGTCCATGAAAAAATGACATGATGTCAGTATAAATAATAAATAATAAAATTTATTAATGCTTAAGTTCATTAGCAAACCCGATAAATCGATTGATTTATATACAGGAAACTATATCTCTGTTGCTAGATGCTAAAACAGAGATAATTTCGAATCTGATAATGATGCAGGCTATAAGAGCGGGAAGGGGATTTTTCATAGTTTTTGGGAGGCTATATATATATTGATAATAGCTGCCTTTCCGATTAGTTCGTTCATCTTGATTATTAGCTTTCTTGTCTGTTAAACTATTTAAATGGAGAACATTTACTAAAATTTCACCTTGTTAATTGATAACCACACTGGTTATTCCGTCCCGCCTAATAAAAGCATTCGTATTAAGTCTGATTGACCGGACCGCCGCGAAAGCAACTTTGGTGTGAACCATGGTTGAGTCCTAAGAGCCATGACCGGCCACGTTACTACCCTTCCAGTAGGAAGCGCGTTCCGTCATCGATAGGAGATATCTGACCCTCACCATTTCTGCACCCACCAGAGCGTTATTTGATAAAACTGTAAAATATAAATTTAATAAAATCTGTCTTCTAAAATTTATGAAATTTTAGAAGTTTATTTATTACAAAATACGTTGCTCAGATTTTATTGAACTATTACATCATTTTTTATACAAATTCTCATAATTACCATTCCAACAACTTACCTAAGTATATCAGAGCTTCTCTGTTGTCCCTTATCCTCAGAATATTTTCAGCGTAATTGAATGCCATTCCTGTAAACCATTCGTTGTCTAAAAATCCTGGACCAGTCTTCACGAAAACCTATAAAAAAACATTAGTTTAAAATAAGTATGATATATTCGATGTTTTGTGTCATTCAATATGTATTCTTTTGATAAATTTTTACTTTACGTTTTTTTTTATTTATTATTTTCATTCACAATTTTTTTCAGCATAAGTTGGGAATTTTCATTGCTTCTTGTCAGAATAAAGTCATGACTGAATAGGAAATAAATTCATTTGAATAAAGCAGAATAGTGTCCTGAAAGTAAGCAAACACTTCGAAGCAACGTGTTTTTTTTTTCTTGCTCGTTTAGGTAGTACAGAGAAATTACAGTAATTGTCAAAATATTCGAACCCCAGATTGTGACGAATCTCCGTGTTTTAGCCCCCCCCCCCAGAGTTTAAAAAGACATTTTTGGAAAACGTCCATCCGTCTGTTTATCTGTCTGTTACAAAGATAACTCAAAACCGCTTTCAGTTAGACGAAATTTGGTATACGGTCTTTATACCAAATTCGCAGATCAGATTTCTTTTAAATTTTGAGTAATATCTATTCGGAGGAAGTCCGTCTGTCCGATTGTTCGAATATAATTTTAGCCAATAATTACAAAACGAAGAGATCTATGTATATGAAATTTGGTACACAGATTTATCATCTATAGAATGGACATCTGTCAAAAGTTGGGACCAGTCCAACTAAGAGTTGACTCTTTGTCGGTTTGTACTTTCAGGAACACGCAAACGTGATAACTCAAAGATTATATATACTTAAATATATCAAATTTGGTATGGGATTTTATGACTAAAGGCGCATTTTTGTGCCAAATCTTTGTTTCAATCGATTGAGAAAAACTCTAAAACACAAATTTGATTCATAGATACTATTAACCGCATGCCAATCGCCAAATAACTTGCCAAGGATTGCATGATAGATTCAGTAATAGTACTCTATATTTATGCCAAAGGTTAATATTTCGTAACTATTTTATGAAAATGCCATACGCCTTCTGGGATAATAGCTTTATTATAGAATATGCCAGAAAGTTTTGGAGAGATCACTCCTGTTGGTTACTTATAATAAAGCTCAATGTGTGTGTGTGTGTGTTGGCGCTCTACAGGCCAGACCGTTTGATCTACAGCTACCAAATTTGGTACATATATACCTTGGAGGTCGGGAAAGTGCACCTGAGGTCATTTTTTTGAATTTTTAATTAGAATTTTAATTTTTAATTAAAAACTAACTTTCCCGCCAAAAAATCTTTTCATTTTCTCCACCGCCAAATGAGTAAGGCTTCAGTTTTTTTACCACGCTAATCAGGCTAGGCTTAAAATTTTTCGGCCGATTATTTCAAACGATTCTGTTTATTTTCTTAATGTTTGATGCATTTAAAATTAAACATTGTTAATGAATCGATCTTTCAGATTCATTCTTAAGTACTTTTGAATTAAAATGAAACAGAATAAAGGAAATTAAAAATGTCTAATCTGCATAGCGTTACCCCAACTGGCGTAGAAAAATTCACGCATTTGCGTTACCGTAACTGTCGTTGAAAATTCACGCATGCGCATTGTGTTCTGATTGTTGACAAAAATTTTCAACGGATGTTGACTTGACTTAAATTAATTTTAGGTTAGTTGTGTGCTTTTGTAATTAAATTGTATTTATGTTAGTTATATATTTATTTGTATATGCTTATAGTTTTAAGTACATCGGTTTTTAAGTAGTTTTTTTAACCTGTTTTCGACCGATTATTTTTAACGATTATGTTTATTTTCTGAGTGTTTGATGCATTTAAAATTAAACATTGTTAATTAATCGATCTGCTCATGATGAATCTGAAAAAAATGTATTGACAAATTCTTGAGATATTACATAAATTAAAAAAGATATTCTTTAGTGCCCATCAGTTTTAAACGCTCAGTGACTCTGTTTTAAGTAATCATATTAAAAAAAATGCTTTGTTTTAGTAAAAAATATTATTATATTAATTGCAGATTAATCATTTCCACTTTAATTTAAAGCATAAATTCTACAGGAGCTAACAGAAAATGAGAGAGATACATATTACGTTATGGCTGAAGGCTTTTATAATATTATGAGTGAATTATATGACTATCAAAATTTGAAGTTTTAAAATATTTTGATGAAGAAGCTATTAAAGTAGAAATTACATAAAATATTTAATTATTAAAATTTTGACGAAGCATTAAGATTGGCGAACCAGCTGGTCGACAAAGGCGGATAGTATAAAATAAATTCAAAATTCAGAAAGGCGATTTCTGAATATGAATATCACCTACAACTTCATGGTTTTGTACGTGCAAATGTCTCAGAAATAAGCAAATTATTAAAGGGGCATTGTTATCGATATTCATGTCTATTTTGAGGAGATAGACATGACAATATATATATATATATATATATATATATATATATATATATATATATATATATATATATATATATATATATATATATATCACGTAACAACAGATGATGAACGTTCGTGTGTTCCATTTTTATACTAGTACGAACGATATAGACCAATAAAAACATAACAAAAAATTAAAGAACAAATAAATGAAATTGGAAAATGATATTTTATTTCTATATTTATGCTTTGGGATTTTAAAAGCTAAATATTTTAATCCTTGAATACTTAATGGTGACATGTACAAAGATATTTTATTTACCTCATCGTGGGGCTTTGAAGCAACCAATCCTAAGTAGTTCCATGCTTCTTCCCAATAGTTGGAGAAATTCGTTACACTCCATTCATGTAAATCCCGATAGGATTCTGAAAACCAAGAAACAAAACACAATATTTTATTTTACTGTAAAATAGCTATAATAAATCTAATGTCTATAATAAAATGATTGTATATCAGAAAAAGAAGAAATGGGTTACTTATTCGATGACATAACGTAATATATTCAATTATTAAAATTTAATGGAAAAGGATATAAATTTGGCAGAAGAAGCCTTTGATGTGATGTCACGATTGCAGGGAATACATAACTCGTCATGTCATTTAAAACACGCATCCTCATAATTTAATATTGGCGGACTTGTCATTAATGCATCAAGCTTTTTTCCTCGACTATCTTTAAGACACGCCATCAACTTTCAGTGAGTCTCATCTCACACCGGACTGAATAGCAATGGACTAGCTGGTGTCTCGGCTAAAACTGTTTCTGCTGAAACCATGCACTGAGACTTATTCTGAAATCTCTTCCATTGAAAAATAGAAATAAATAAGTTTTGGAAAACTCCACTCAACAATGCATGATGCTTCGGCAAATGCCCTGAAGGATCTCTACAAATCAATAGCGCACTTACCAGAAAATAAGTCACATTTACTAGTAAGAACATCAATGGCTGATTTTCCAGCGGAATTGGAAGTTTCTTTTCGGAATTCTGTTGGTGTAAAGATGATCAGGCATTCCCTTCCAACATCTTTTTTTTATTGTTTGGATTTTATTAAAATTTTTAAAGGTTTTTTGAATTCATAGATAGATTATTAATAAAAACAACAGAACATCGGCGTTAAAAATAATACAAATAAAATCTTCATTCTTATGAGATTCGAAGCGAATTAATTTATTTATCGATTGATTAGATATTTTTACGCTTTTACGATTTTTGTCTCGTCGTGATATTTTTGATGAAAATTATTTTTTACACTTTAATTCATCACTAAAGGCTTTAAAAATTACATTTAAAAAACTTTTCCTGTTTTTAATAATCATTTTCTTTTATCTATATTAAAAGTATCTAATTATTTATATTTTATTCAGTAACTAGAAAAAAGTATACAGTAAATAAATTTTTATAACAAATTTTACTTATTCTCTTTATAAAATTTACATCCATTTTTTATACGACTGATAACTAACTATTCGTTACTTACCAAAGCGTAAACCATATTTTTCTTCAATGATCTTCTTGAATTTTTCCAGCTCTGTGTTGGGTATTTTTTTGTTCCAAACTAAATAATCATTATCTTCTTTTCCCTTTTTAAGATTCTTTGCCGAATCTAGGATAAGAAAATTAGAATTAGTTCGTTTTGCAAAGTAATTTAAAATAAACACATTATAGGACTGATAAATATTTACATGCAACATATTCTATGAGATAAAGCATAATTTGCATTTATTACATTTAGAGCTTTAATACAAAATATTTATAAATAATTAATAATTTAATAAGTTCTTTAAAATCTTAAAATAGATTTTTAAACAATTTATATTAATGCATGCATTATTTCAAAACGTTTTATTGTTGTAAATTGAGCTACCGGAAATTTATTATTTTTTTATGGTGAAGTTGACAACGCATACTTTATAAGCAATGTTACTGAAGCAGAAATCAATGGTGTTCATGTAATTCCAAATCAGTACCTTAGAAATTTCATTAAAAATTAATTAGAAAATATGGCGTTATGCGAATTATTGTATGATTATGTAATTACAATTACATAATCATATGTACCTTATGTAATTATTGTATGAGAATACAGTATTTCATTATTTTGAGAACTTAATTTGAGTTATCAATGAATGAATTGTATAATTTCATTTAATTTTGATTGATAATTGAGGCCCCATCTGGCAATGAATGTGAAAAATTTGATTGTAATATTACGTAGTAATTATAATAATGAATTATAAATACATGATTCCACAACATTTGTAATAAATAATGCTGTATTAACGAATATACTTTAAATAAAAGAAGGAAAATAATTCAAATAAGAAACTTATTTTATGATAAATTAATAAAAATATTTTTAAACTATTATTTTTATTGAATTTTTTTAGTAAACTTTTATTCAATCTCATTAAGGTTTTCTAAAAAGAAATTTTTAAAAATTGAGTTTTGATTTATTTCTAGAAGTTTTACAGTTCTGGATAACAATGCAGTGTTTTAATAATTTCAATGAATTACACTCCCGTTTATTGCAAATTTCAGAAGATTCCATTATACTGAATAAGATTCCATAATTATAATAATAGTTTATGAAATTATCGATCAGAAAGAGCAAAATGTTAAAAATTATAATGTTTTTAAAACAGTCTTTTTTGCTGCTGCATTTGAAGATGCTTTTTGTTAAAGTAATAAAATAAGAAATTAAGACACAAAAATATGCAAGGTAAAAAACTCTGAGCTTGCATTAAGTGGAAAATATATTATGAATGCAATTAAAATTTACTTAGAATACTTGCACCAATGACTTTTAAAATTTATATTTTGTTTCCTAGATTTTAAAACAAATCAATATTTTATTTAAATCCACTAATAGAAGAGAAAATTTTAAAAAACCTATTTTTGGTTTACTATAGAAATCCAATGATGAGTTCTTGAGGAATATACTACCAACAGAAAGGTTTAATAACAATAAATTAGATCAGAAATGATATTTTGACTATCGCATTTCACTTTAAAATAATTAATTATTTATCTCTATTGATTTTAGATATGTTTATAAATCAATGTAGTTCATATAAAAAGATTGTCAATTTTTACCTTTCATTCCTTCGCAGCCTACTTCTTCTATTTTAGTATGGCTATAAGCAGTAACGGGCATGTTTGGAGTTAGAGTGAATCGGAAACGAGATGTGGTAGCACCTGAATCAGTGACTGATTTGCAACTGATAAAAACTTTATATTCATAAAATAGGAAACTATGATATCGAAAACGTGACAAAACAAGACTATCACCAAGGTTTTTCGACAAGTTTAAGGTTAATCGAGAAAGTACTCATAAGTTGCATCTAGATGAAGCAAGCGTTGAACCGTTTCTTTTGTTCTGCATCGCTGAATTTTCTTCAAAACATTGAGAGGTAAATATCTTTGTTGATGTTTTTCACTTTTATATGCTGGCATAAATACACGCTATCATGGTCAGGCGTATATTTAAAATGAATAAAGAAGTAATTTCAAGAATAAGAGCCAATATTCGATCATTAAATTGTGAAGGAAAATTTTTTGATAATCATCTTCGTGGAAATTGAGCAAAAAACAGCAATGGTTATAAGAAACCTCAGGGATTAAATGGACTGCCGCCATTCTTCGATATTATGTATATTTTCCATTTGAAAAATAGACTTGTCTACAATTCAAGACAGATATTAAATTTTTTTTTTGAAAAAAAACTTAAGAAAACGCATACAAAAGAATGCAAAGATTCATCAATTTAAGTAAGTGTTTCAGAAAAACATGAGAAGACATTTTCGATGACATTTCTATACTAATATTTAGAATGATATAATTATTTAAATAATATAGAGTGTATCCAAAGATACTGGTACATTTTACAATTAAATATGAAATTAATTACTAGGTATAGAAAAGTGTGATACGCACTAAACGTTTCCTCATCGGGAAAAAATTATTTTTTTTAACACAGATTAGAATTTTTCACATAGACATGCTGTATACATCTATATCTATATCTATATAATGAAGCTCAATGTTTGTGTGTTTTGGAGCTCTACAGGTGACTCCATTTGACCTACAGCTACCAAATTTGTCACATGTGTACCTTGGATGTCGGAAATGTGCACCTCGGACCGATTTTTTTGAATTTTTAATTACAATTTTAATTAATAACAAATTAATTCAAATTTCGCGTTTTTTCGTGATTACTTCCAAGAAAGTTATCGCACAAAAACTATTATTTCATCAATTTAAAGATTAAAACAGTATCTTTTTAATGGTATCAATGTTTTGACCTAGAAAGTAAGTTTTTATTTTTAATGAATTTTTAAAAATATTTTAACTATATTTTTCAACAGTTTATCTTCCAAAAAATAAAAATAAAATTTAATCTGCACGGGCGCGTTACGCATTCATGGGAAAAAAATTAGCTTTTATCAAAGAGTTGCCCTCACATTGACAAAAATTCAAATTAAAAAATAATTTAATTATTGCTGCAAACCTAGAAAAGTGTAATTTTCAGAACGTGTATGTATGAAATAAAATAAATAAAAAATATATTTTAGAAAAAATATATTTTAGAAAAAATATATTTTAGAAAAAATATATTTTAGAAAAAATATATACAAGACAAGGTTTTCTGTGACATTTTTACAATATCTATATCATAAATTCAACAAATTAACTTTATTTAAAGGAAACATTATTTCCTTTAAATATATATATAATATATAGCCTTTCAATTCTGTGTCCAGCAGCTAATTTATAAACTTTCAATAATAGAAATACATTTATTAAAACGACCTAAATGAAGTAAATAATTATATTTTATGTAACTTGAGTCAATAAATGCTCTGATAAATAACGAATGTTTAGCTTTTATCTAGATCCTCTGCTCTGTGAGTCATATTTAAAAAAAAAAATTCTTGTGACATTCTTTAAAATAAAAAGAGTTGCACTTCAATCAATTTAATCAGTTACTAAAACTGATTCGTTAAAATTTGAACATCACTATTCAATAAAAATGGACGATTTAGTCCATATCTTCGACCGTTTCAAAGATGGAAACCCGATCAGCAACCAGGGATTATGAAAATATTGATTGTTCTAAACTATTTTTCAAATCGATCTGATTTGACATTAGATGATATAAATGTTCATTTATTGATTAAGTTAAAGTTTCAAGAATATTCCGCAGAATATAATTCCTTGGGACCAAAGGATTGTCTAAAATTTAGGCTTCATAACTTTTTGAAGTGCATTTATAGACCGAAACAAAATAAAATATTGCTATTCACTTCATTTAAATCCTTTGAAAGTAAAACTAAAAACTGAATTTTATGATTAACCTGAGAAATTTTTGTTGAATAATGCTTGAGATATTACATAAATTATGAAGTTTATTCTGTAGTACTCATAAGATTTAAATGATGTACGACTCTTTTTTCAGCACTCATATTTAAAAAAAATGTTTGCAGGACATGACAGATAATTATATATATATATATATATATATATATATATATATATATATATATATATATATATATATATATATATTATGACTTCAGGCCTTTATAATAGTATTAATGACCTTTATAATATTATATATGATTATCAAATTTTAAATCTTAACAATGTTTTAATGAAGGAGCTGTTAAAAGATAAGTTAAATAAAATATTTAATTAAAAGTCTAAATGAGCATGTTGCGAATTGGTAACAGCGAGGATAGAACCTGCGGTTCGCAGCCCAGTATCATGACCACAATACAAAAGCAATCGCTCGTGGAGCGTAGCTTTAACTGGCTTATAAGCTTTCGCCACAAGTATTAAAATTTGCGATCTGGCTAGTCACCAAAGGCGGCTAGTTAAAAATATAAAAATCCACAAGGAAAACATTGCCAGAGAATTTGTTTTATCATAAGAAGAGATTAAATAATTATCTTAACACATTTCAATGTGTACGCCTTTCATAACAGTAACCGCATCCAGATTTACTGAATTTCAATCCCGTGTCTCGCTAGCATTGATTTTAGAAAAGACTACATTGTATGCGAAATTTATGAATAATAAAAAATCCTTAAAAGTTTATATGCAAATAAAGCGTGAAAAGGAAACCGCTTTAAGAGGATTTTATTACTTTTTTGCTGCTTTTGAGGCACAGAACCATCTATGGACAAATTTAAGAGCGAAATAAAATTACGCCATAGAAAGAATTTTAGTGCAAATCTCGCTTTTGCATGTCGAGTAATTGATTTCATTATTTAGTGTCAGAAAGGATTTCTGTATATTCTGTATTAAAACTTTAGATTTCACAAGAATAAATTAATTCAAGATAGTGAGAGAATATTTCTTTCCCAAATTTTTGATTTTCAATTTTCAACTGTAAAATTTGATGAAGATAAAACGAATCCAGCAATATGCAGTTAATAACATTCTGTAGTTTATATATTACAATTTATAATTCTTTAATCAAATATTCGCTACTTAATATCATGGTGAAAAATATTATCATCTCTTTCTGCGTTTAGGGATTATAGTTCTTAACTCCTTTTTTAATGATTCAACTTATGTACTTTTTACAATTTTTATATTATAATTGTAATTTGGACAATATTATTGTTAAAAAAAAACAGGCGATTTTTATCAGTTGACAAAAACAACAAATTATTGCATCCTATTTTTTTTTTTTATTTTCTCAACATCGTGCATAAAGATGACGTGTTTTCAACGGCCACCATTAAGTTCATGTTTTTATTGTTCTATCAGAATCACGAACTTGAAAATAACTCTGCTATCTGGAATATCTATTTTTTAAATTATATGTTTTTACTTTCATAAATTATATTTACTTATTTATATTTAATGTCAAACTATAATAAAAAACAATTAAACTGTTTATTTTCAGTGAGGGAAAACTGAGAATTGAGTCATTTATATTCGATTAAGTGCAATAGTAGCACATGTCAAAGCATCTAGCATATTTGAAGTGCATTTTTTTTACATCAGTGACTGAATGACGTGGTTAAGGTATCAGTCTATCTACGGAGACAAATTTTTGAAAAATCCCCCTAATGAGCTATTTCAGTTCATTTTCTGGATGTGATTGCAAATAATGAAAAATATTGATTTGGAAATTCTGTGCCAATTGATACTCTGTGAAATGCGTCAATTTGGGTAAAAAATAATGAAAATTGCAACAAAAAGCAAACACTACAAAAAATTCTATTTCACATATTCCAATTATTTTTATTCGCGACATACTTACAGCTATGGTGAAGGAAATGAACTGGAATCTAAGAAATATGATCATTTTCTAAAAAATTATAGCTAATCGAGTATTTCTCTATTGAAAATTTCACAAAATTCGTTGGTAAAAATTACATTAGGCAACTATGCAGCAAAAACAACTCAGTTCAAAGTTAGATCACTAGTTCATTGCCTTTGGAACACTTAAGCTAACATGTATCTAAATTTCTAGATAATGTATTAATAAGTTTTTGACGAATAATCGAATATTATTCAGTTTGAGCCTAATAATTTTTAAAAATAATTACTAAAGAAGGCAGGGGGATAAATGATTTCCATAAAATATTTGTCTGATGTTTGTTAATAATTTGTTTCACTGTAAAAAATTAACTATGTATTCCGATCCAGTATAAAAATATGTAAAACTTTTATTTGATATTTAATAGTGCAAGTTAAAGTTCCAAATCTCAATTTAATTTACAAAAATGTAGAATAATCTTATAAACTATAGAAAGGATTTTAATTATTATCCAGGCACAGCTGATAACACCGATCTTTGAATATTTGCAAAGTCAGTAAGTACATCATTAGATGTTTGGATATTTTCTCATTCGCTGCTTTCAATTCTTAGACCAGAGCTGATCACAGAAAAGAAATAATTATGGTTAAGATTTGATAACAGTGGAGGGAAATCAAAGTCCATTTATCATCCAAAATATCTAATATAGAGATTTATAGGGAATTATGGAATCCACTGGTAATGATAACAATAATAATAATAATAATAATAATAATAATAATAATAATAATAATAATAATATATATATATATATATATATATATATATATATATATATATATATATATATATATATATTCAAATTTGGAGTTATCGTATCATGTAAAAGTCAAAATCGTTTAAATTATTATCCATGCATGATGGTAACATAAATTGATGGAGCGCCTTAAATGGCTAGATACATTAGTGAATGTTTGGGCACATTCTCTTTTAATTTGTGAATTGTGAGCTAGAGTTGGTCACAAAAAAAGAAATATCTTTGGATGAGATTTGATAAGAGTGTAGAGAAACCAATGCCGATTTATCTTTCAAATTATCTAATATGGAGATGTATATGAAACTATGCATGGGAACCGAAGTTAATGATAATAATTGTTTATATATATATTTTTTTATTCAAATTTGGAGTTATCGTATCATGTAAAAGTCAAAATCGTTTAAATTATTATCCATGCATGATGGTAACATAGATTGATGGAGCGCCTTAAATGGCTAGATACATTAATAAATATTTGGGCACATATTTTCTTTCAGCGACTGGTTTGAATTCGTGAACTAGAGCTGATCGCAGAAAAAAAAGAAAGAAAAAAAGGAATATTTTTGTATGATATTTGATCTTTATCTCCAAAAAATATCAAATATAGAGGCATATATGAAACTATATATGGGAACCGGATTTAATGATAATAGTTGTTTATATACCTTTTATTCAAATTGGGAGCTATCGCATCTTGAAAAAATCGAAATCGTTTAAATTGTTATCCATGCATGATTGATAAACAAACTGAGAGAACCTGTTAAATGGCTAGACATATTAGTGAATGTTTGGCACATTCTATCTCTATGGTGGCTTTCAATACGTGAATTAAAGCTAGTCATTTAAAAAATCCCTTATGTTGGCACTAAAGAGAACGAAGAAGCATGGGAGACAATCCAATGTTATTTCATCATCTTGCGGTGAAAGCTTATAAGCCAGTTAACAGCTACGCTACACGAGCAATTGCTTTTGTATTGTGGTCATGTTACTGGGATGCGAACCGCAAGGACCCAGGTTCTATCCTCGCTCTTATTAATCCGCCACAACCTAATCATCTAATATGGAAGTGCTCCAATCTGTTTAGGAAATCTGTGTCTATTGGTATTAATTATTATTTAAAATGTAAATCAGCATGCAGCGCAGAAGTCATTTAACTGAATAGGAAGCAAAGAATTGAAATAGTGTAAAAATGTTGTTCACCTCACTTTAATACTATAAAAACTCTTGGGATTACATCGGCAAAGAAGTTTCGACTCTAAATTAAGTTTGATTTTAAAAAAAGGAGTGCAGCAATTCATTCATTACCGTCTTCACGTGTTATTAACATGCCTGAAAACCTGTTCCGTACTATGAGAAAAAGATACTAATTTAGATTTACAATTTGGAAAGGATGTATCTTTGGCTAATAATAATTAAAATAAAATAAATATTAAATTATCTGTTTTGAAGAATTGATTTTCAATTTTAAGTTAATAAATTGTATTAAATTTAAAATTGTTCAGCTAAATTCTTATATATAATACATAAACAAAAAGATAAAATGTAATAAATTTATTGATATAATAATTTCATAATATCTGAGAAGAAATCTATTCATGTTTTCTAAAACCCTATTTTTTTTTTCTTTTTTTACAAATATATTTTTTTTACAGATGCAAATTTTAAACTTCCCGAGTCTGTAAACATTATTGTATTTATTATTAAACTGGAAGCTTTTAAGCATCTTCTATATGGAGCATCTTTGCAATTGTATAAAAATATTTCGTGATATCATCACGTGACACTGATAAATTTCAAAACTATCAAAGAATTTTTCATTTATCCTTTTATCTTTTATTTAATCACTTCAGTAAATGCAACAAGAATGACGCAGATGAATTGTAGTTCATTTTTAATTTCCCCAAAATCGGCTTATTGACAGAAATCTCAGTGAATCTCTAGAAAAATATTCAGATCCTGTTTGAAATTAAAGAAAATTATTTCCATTTTAATATGCACGATTGTTTACATTTTTTTAATAGAATGCACTCTCTGTGAATCTCATAAAAATCTCAGTGAATCCATTGAAAAATATTCAGATCCTGCTTGAAGTTAAAGAAAATTATTTCCATATTAGTATGCACGATTGTTTACATTTTTTTAATAGAATGCACTCTCAGTGAATCTCATAAAAATCTCAGTGAATCCATTGAAAAATATTCAGATCCTGCTTGAAGTTAAAGAAAATTATTTCCATATTAGTATGCACGATTGTTTACATTTTTTTAATAGAATGCACTCTCAGTGAATCTCATAAAAATCTCAGTGAATCCATTGAAAAAAATTCAGATCCTGCTTGAAGTTAAAGAAAATTATTTCCATATTAGTATGCACGATTGTTTACATTTTTTTGAGGATGCGGTAAGGATTTAATTTCAGTTGCTAGAAGATTGTTTGCATCAGACCCTTTTGACGACAGTTCTTTTTTAAAATCTTTATTCATGTAACAGTCAAAATTGTTGCATACGCTTCATAACCCCAAATCAACTGTTGGTAACCGGTAATTTTAATATAAATACATAAATTATCATGTATATAAAACGTTATATATCTACACGAAGATCGGTAAAGCCTTTTAAGTCCTTTAAATTTAAGTGCTTATAATAAAGTAATTGTGCTGAATTTATTGAGATAAGTTACAGTGTCCCTAGAAGAGAAATATGGAAGTTGCAAAAATTAATTTCAAAAATAAAGGAAAACGGTTCAAAATGACCAAGTAGAAAAATATTGCTATACATTAATGTAAGCACAAGAAAATATTTCATTGATTTATTTTTAAAATTGGGGAAGATATTTACGATTAAAATTATGAACTTTTCTTGACTTGAAGAAGAGTCTCTGGTAAAACTGAAAAAAATATAAAAAATAAAGAGGCATTTTCCGATTCTCTCTTCCTCCGCTTTAAAAAGCACTTTTCAGAATTTTTTTATCATTTTTGTTTACTTACTTCGTTGCTTAAATTTCATTTTGCCATTGCTTAACTCGGAAAAACTGTATAATACCGAAAAAATACGGTTAATGAACGGTTTTCACGGAAAGTTCCTAATTTTAATTGCAAATATCTCCGCCAATTTTACAAATAACTGTATTAACTTTTTTTCGTGTTTTTATTATTGTATAGCGTACATTTTATTAATAGGGTTTTTTGACCTATTTTTTATTTTTTTGAATTATTTTTTTTTTTGTAACTTTCTTATTTTTCTTCAAAGTGCACTCTAACCCTGAAAGAGAAATAAAGAATAACACTAGAAACCTACAGTATCTTCCTTAATCAATTCAGGATAGGCGCTTAACTCTAGGTGCATGTTACTTTTTGAGTATATGAGACACCGTTTTGAATTTAAAGTGTTTAAAAGGTGTAAAGTGTTAAAGGTTTAAAGGCGTCTTTTCGTCTTCAAAAGTGCTGTGTTCACTGCACAGATTTTGAGTGATGAGCGATAGAGTAGGTTTAAAAATACGAATGATAAAACTATGTATAATTTAGTATTTCTGAGCAGTTAATTATATTTAGATTGAAGTTTTTGATGAATTATTTTTGATTTTAATATGTCATGTATTATATTTTGAGATTGTGAAGTCCTTCAGCCAAATAAAGCAGATTTAAATATCAATAATTAGAGTACAGTGTCCGAATTAAAGTTTTATTTCATTTAGAAGTAGATTTTAGTTCACCTGATCGGTGATTGATCGGCATGATGTTGTGTTGTTAAGAATATTTGTCCCGGGCTTGCGGAAAGTTTTTGAAAGTTATAGTTATAAATAATCATTCCTTTTTGTGATTTTTTTCCAAATGATTATAATGAGGTTTATATCAAATTCACGATGTATGTTTTTTTATATTAGAAAAATTCAGTGAAAAAAGCAAAGCATCATTTAGAAAAAAGTCATTATTTTGGTCTTTTTTGATGACAATTCAAAATATTTTTCGATTTCAAACGTATTCTTCACGTTTATTTTCACAATATTTTTACCATGTAAGAAAATAAGAATATTTTCCAGATTCTTCAGAAACCTAGGAATGACAGGTAATGACAGAAAAAATTAACTTTAATCAATAAGCATCTGTAAAGGAAACAGGGGAGGGGGGAACGAAGGAATTATTTTCTTCAAATTGTTACCGAATTTTTTTTTCCTTGCCTTCTCTCTACAAATTCTACCTACAAAATCCTCCCCTATTACCTCTCGACACATTCCTCTTTAATCTTCATTCAAAAAATATGTTTTCTACTTCTGCAACTGAAAAGAAAATTATTTTAAACAGCTATGACTAATATATAGTGGCCACAAATATTTCTCGCCTTTAGGCACCTGTTGATTCAACGGAAATATTCATTACATTTAATTTCAGTTAAATCGTCCAAATATAATATCATACCCATCATAATGTAAAAGTGTCAGGAATTAAATTTGCATTAATTTCATTGTCGCATATACGCTCTGTTCAAGTGCATTCGAACTTTTCTGCTGGAGACCATTCACATAATATTATGGTGCTATTAAAAGTGTAACTGTGCAGTTCATCTATCTCATAATGTTCGTGGTATTGTAACTTCACCTTTTTTTTATCCCTGTCGTAAATTACAGGGATATAAAACTAAATCCTTATTCCTCAGCTTTCAAAAATGGAAGAAAATTACGCAATATATAGTTTGAATTTTAGGGGAACAATGCACTCTGTCCTTGTAAATCAGGTAAAAAAGAATCCAGATTTATATCTTTTCCGGAATCTAATCATTTCCGGAAGTTGCCAAAATTCTGGAAAACGTTGCACGACTTTTAACTTGGTATTAAAAGGATTATTTTTAAAAATTTGAAACAATGTAAAGTTTATTATTGTACAATAGTATTCTGGAACATATCGCAGAAAATAAAAGCCAAATTTTAAATTATTTAACATTTAAAAAATTCGCTCCTAGCTGCATATTTTCACTTTCCAAGGTTTATGTACCTAAATTTGATAGCTGTAAAGTAAACGATTTATAGAGCTCAAACACACGCGCGCACATACACGCACACAAGCACACACGCGTACATACGCAAGCACACACACACACACACACACACACACACACACACACACACACACACACACACACACACACACACACACACAGAGAGAGAGAGAGAGAGAGAGAGATACATCTTTATTATAAGTAGAGTTTAGATTTCAAAACGTTTTATTCCAGGAAAGAAAGGAAAAGAACGAAGATGTGGTATCAAAATTTAATTAACCATTTTCTTTTGTTTATCTGTTAGATATTCATATTATTTGGGATCAATCCCCACTTTTCATCTTGATTATGATTGCATCACCCAGAAAAATGTTAGGACTTCTAAAATCAATAGTAAGAAAATAAATAATAACATTGAAATTTTATTTTTAGAAAGAACGAGAAGAAAAATAGATGAAGTTTATTCGAGTGTAAAATTATTTCCGATGAACAACTCATTCGCATTTTCGATCATAGCAGAAAAGCTGTTATCAGATTTAAAGCATTTATAAGGGTAACTTAAAGGTTATTTATTTTCAATTAATTCAAAGGTTCATTATTTTTGTTTTTGAAATTTTAAACTGATTACAAATTCGTTTTATTACTGGTAATGATCTACTTGTAAGCTCAAATACATTAATTTAGTTTCACGAGTCTGGATGTCTCTAATATTTTTATTTATGGCATGCCTACAGCATTTCTAAGTATTCCTTTTAATTTTTAAAAAATTGTTCTGAAGACTTCAATTTATTTGAGATCAGAAGTATTATCTTCTTAATTTTGTTACATCTCACATATTTTCGAAAATGAAGATTTTTTATCTATCAGAGTTTTGAAATTTTAAATTTAATCCATATTAGTAATAACATTTTCTCTTATTGGTAATGAGGTATTTTGTCAATTTCGTTAACTAACTGTATTACATTCGTTGCAGGTGCCTTTATCATTTTTAAAAGCTGAAATCTTATATTTTACTGTAAATAAATAATTAATAGAGGCGTTCGGCGATGAGCTGCTCACAGGAGATAGCTTTTATTTAGTCATATTAACCTATTAAGATGAAGTGTTTCTTACAACTACAAAAAAAGTTTAATTTTAAATTATAACTACACAATAAGCGTACATGCTGATTGGTCAATTATGCTTGCAAATGTATTATATTAATTGGCGAAATCAGTCTAGATATAAAAACTAAGGTATCCGCCAAAGATATTTTTTAATGATATCTCACGGAACTGGTGAAAGGGAAAGGTGACTACTGATGGTGTATTTGGAGATCATGAGCTTGCATATACAATAAAAATTGGCAAATTCTGATTAGGATGGCAAATTCTGATTAGCAAGTACTGATTTAGGATTCTATCTATGTTCCTTCTCCATGGATAATGTGTAGAGGATAAATATATTTTGGTACTTCTTTAAAAGAAATAGAGAATGCAGGAGGGCAAGTGACAATCTATGACGTTATCGGGAGATTACAGCGTGTATATTGAACAAAAATGTTAGGTACTGGTACACAATGGTTTTGGTTGGGAGTTTATGTCAAGGTATTTTCAGGATTTTTGTTTAATTTACAGAAACTACAGTAGAATCTGATCTTTTAGTTCTTCATATAAACGACATTTTCTATAGATGAATGAGTCACTGTTTAAGCTTTGAAGTGTTTCAGAGGGGGGGGATAGCCAATTTAAAAAACACAGTTGAAATGTTTTAATTACGCTGAAGGAAAATATAAATATACTTTCATGTACTGTGGAATTTTCTTTTTTCCTTAACATTTAAACCATTAAATAATGTTATTCATTCATATATATAAATGCTTATTAGGTGATAAAATTTATCACAAGTCGCATTGAAATATATAATTACAATGTGTAGCAGTTGCATTACTCTATCTTCTCCTTTGGATAATAGATGGCGATACCTGATTAAGTACACATCCCATAGTGCATTGCGATTGTAATTGGAATGAGATGATAGGCTGTTCTGTTTAGCTGCATGTCTTGTCTTGTCTTCGTGTTTGTTTTGTGTGAAATATGATTATTAAAGAAATGTTCCCGAAAACATACGTCCTGTTGCTTCCACTGCACGGATCATAATGATTTTCATTCCACCACAATGGCTCATATTCAAATTCATTATTAGAATTTTTCGACAAGGTCACATACACCTTAGCTTAAATGCAAATGTTTAAAAAAGTGAAGTCAGAATACGAGTTTGGACATGTTTAGATATATAGCTGTGTTTAAAATGTTACACAATATTTATAATTTTTTTTTTTTGCTTTAATTTATGAACTTTGAATGTTAAGAATGCATTACCACCTTTAGTATTTGGTAGATAGATCTATAGAAATTATGTTTTTGGAAATATAACAAGAAAATTATGTTGTTGAATAAAAAGGTTGATAACGAGTGAGATGAAAAAGAGTTTGAATTTGTATATACTTTATGATTTTATATACAGATACTGATACAGATTATACAACATAATGATATAAGTTTTAGGAAAGTTCAGTATTTATAAAATACTAATGCTATGAATGTAAGAAATTAGGTGACTTCAGACCTCAGAATGTCGATTTGCCTATATTTCTTTTTCAAAGTTCAGAAAACTTTGCAAGCACCCTACGTAAACCGTAATGGACCGTACTTACATCAAACCGTAATATTGATAATGAAATGCGCTTTAGTAAAATTCTATGTTTACATTATATTAATCATCTAATTCTGCGAGCCTAGGAGGTCTAGGACCCTTAAGTACTTAAAACTGAATTTCTCTTTCAAGGATCAGAAAAGCGCTCAACAACCCTCAAAAACCGCAGTGAAACTCGTATTTTTAAGGAAATTTATACAAAATGGGATTCCTTCCTACAACTATTGGTTATGGAATGGAGGAGGGGACTGGAATGTTGTATGGATAGGTTGAATCCTATTTGCTTTAGAATAAATCACTACAAAAAATAAGTACGGGTCTTTGATATGCTATCACTCATTATTAATGTAATAGAGTAAAGCAGAAATCTATAGGGATATTTGGACGATCATCGTACTTTACTTGAACGGGCGTTTCGGGCGCTGAAATAAAGAAACATAATTAGTTTAAAGTTACAATTATTTATTACTATATCAAAACATTTATTTTTTTAAATTATTATAATTCTTTAAACATCGCAAGTACGAAAAACAATGTCAAACGATGAATTTAAAAAGTTTTAATATAGTCATAGATGAGAATCAAATCTATCACTGTTTTTTTTAGAGAAATCCATTAAACATCTTAAAGCAAAATAAAGGGAAAACAGTTTATCATGAGATGTTAGATGAAAAAAAAATTACATTTGTCAGAGGATTATCACCACACGTGGATTAGTGCTATTACATATAATACACAATTTTAATGCAAATAATAATGAAAAATGTATGGAATTTTTTTTATTTTCTAGATTTTACGGATTATATGACAAGTTAAGATTAAAAGAATTAAATTTAATAGTTATAAATTCCCTAGGCATTGACAAGTACAAAAAACAAATTCAAGAAAATTAATCACAAATGAAATGTTTTAGTTTTGAATTGATATAATCTATACTTATATAAAGCTGTGTGTGTGTGTGTGCGTGTGTGTGTGTTGGGGCTCTACAGGCCAAACCGTTTGACGTACAGCTACCAAATTTGGCACATGCATACCTTGGAGGTCGGGAATGTGCACCTAGGGTCCCGTTTTTTGAATTTTTAATTAGAATTTTAATTATTAATTAAAAACTAACTTTCTCACCAAAAAAATCTTTTCATTTACTCTCCGCCAAATGAGTAAGGCTTCAGTTTTTAACACGCTAAAGATGATAGGGTTAAGAAGTTTTCGGTGGTTTATTTCAAAGGATTCTGTTTATTTTCTTAATATTTGATGCATTTAAAATTAAACATTGTTAATTAATCGATCTGTTCATGATGAATCTGAGAAAATTTTGTTGAAAACTTCTTGAGATATTATATAAATTAAGAAAAATATTCTTTAGTGCCCATAAGGTTTAAATACTCAGCGACTCTATTTTCAGTACTCATATTTAAAAAAAAAAGGCTTCGTTTCAGTAAAAAAAAATATTATATATATATATTGCAGTTTAATCATTTCCACTTTAATTTAAAGCATAAATTCTACGGGAGCTAACAGAAAAGTAGAGAGATACATATTACGTTATGGCTGAAGGCCTTTATAATATTATGAGTGAATTATATGACTATTAAAATTTGAAGTTTTAAAATATTTTAATGAAGAAGAAATTAAAATAAGAGTTCCATAAAATATTTAATTATTAAAATTTTAATGTGTATTAAGATTGGCGAACCGGCTGGTCGCCAAAGGCGGCTAGTATTTTATATGCAAGGAAGCAACACATTTTATAACATACGTAAGCAAAAATTAAAAGGACTATTAGTTATATGGCAAAATATATAAATAGTCTCATATTTTATAGGGGAATAATTTTTTTTAATTCTTTTCATGTTAAATAAAAAAAAAACATCATTTAGTCTTTTCTAATTGAAATATTCACTCTTAAGTTACACATTTATAAATAACATAAATTATTCTACCACTTTAAAATAATGGCCAGATTTCAAGCTTTAAAAATTTTTTTGCTTCCCTTGATAAATTTTTTTATAAAAAAAATTGGGAAACCATTCACACTTTAAGTTAATAATCTTGATTCAAAAACAATCTATTTCTGAAATACACATGACATATTGAAAAAAGGCTATTAAATTTTCATAAGTTGATATTTTAATAGTTGATGAAAATAGTTGCTTGCGAATTTGTGAAGAAAGCATTTTCTTCTATGTAAATACAAGGGTGCTCTTCAAATAATAGCTGAATGCAGATTGATATAGCCCATTCCATCATATGACACCATGATGTAAAACATGCAAAATGGTTCTGTAAAACATCGCCCATTAAACAAGTCACTTTTTTACATTTTATTTTGCTCGTTATGCTAACCACTTGTTATGAGAGAAGCAAGTTAAGAGAGGAAGGACTTTATAAGCATTTTTAAATCATGAACATAACTTTAAAAGTCAAAATAATAAACATTTTATTTGATTTTTTTCATATTATGATAAAAATATGTGACAAGAAATTCTATATTGAAAATGAATAGTATAAGACATATTATATCAAATAATTACTTAATATATGAATAATTTTTCACAATGAAAGCAATTATAAACTAGTATGTAATTAAATTCGTGATCGATTTGTTGTTTGTTGCCAGCTTGCTTCAAAAAATAATTAAAAAACATTACTGATGAACACATTGGTCCCCTAATTGTAATCAAACTATTGCACATACTAATTAATCCTTAAAAAGAAAATAATTCCACATTTAACATTTCACAATATCTCATTCCACTCTTACATACGTGATACTTATCAAAGAATATTTAAATATATTTCCTCTTTGAATTTTTCTGTTAAAAATACTCCATCTGCTTTTCACGATTTTATTAATACTATTTCACTACTTCATTTTAATTTTAATTTTTGCCGGAGGCAAATTTTTACGTTGTCTTTTCTTTTTATTTTCATTAGCGATAAAGCGTCTTTTCTTTTATACAGTGCTTAGTATACAAGTAGTATACGAGTACATGGAAAAATTGCCATCTGTTAATTAACGTAGGTAAATATTATTTAAAAATTCGTTCGAACATCTTATTAAAACTTCTATCTTTTTTAATATTAGGGAAAAATAAACTTATTTCGTTAAATATTATATGTTTGAAATAAATATTTATTCATATTTTACAAAATGAAATTATTATCGTCAATATTAAAATATTAGGCCCGGTATGAAAATTTAGAAAATTGCTTCTATTTAATGAGATTAAAATGCATTTTTGGTCTAATTTTCAAAATTTATTTTTCTTGTTTCATTCAAATAGTTTATGAATATTTGCATGCAATAATATTATGAATATATAATAAATTATAAAATAATAATATTATATAATAAAAAAATAATATAATATATAACTTTATTATATAATATTTTTTTATTTCAAAATCTGTCCAACATCTTGAAATTTCAATAATGTCTTTTTTTTTCTTTTTTGATCACATATAAAGTGTATCTACTAATGTTTAGAGTTGTCCAGTGATCGTAGACGGGCGGAAATATGTAAAACTAGTTTGTCATAGTTTTGTACTTTACGAGCAAATTTACCGGTAAAAATGATATGGAATTTAATAATAATTTGAGGCTAAAATTCGAAACTTTTTTGTTTACATTCCTAAAAGATTTGTTGTATCAAGCTTAAGTCTGTCACACAATTCTTCACTTTGAAGTTCAGATTAAAAATGATTAGAACTTTTCATTAAATGATATTTTGAAATAGTTTTCTTACTGAAAAAAAATAAAAATAAAAGTGCTTTAATTGTTTATTTTTAGATCATTGTAACTATGAGGCCAGTAGAGGGGAGAAGAGGGAACTTTATACACATTTTAACAAAATAAACAAAAAAATGTTATTTTTATAATGTTGTTCAGTATTAAAAAATAATTTTCCAGAATTTGTAAGAACGTATTTTTTTTTTAAAATTCTTATTGCTATGATAGAATGTTTAAGTCTTAATGATAAGCTTCATTCTCAAAATTAAAGTAAACATCAGCAATTTATTTTATATTTTCATATTAATTTTACTTTGTTCATTTTCAAATTTAATTGCATTATTCATTTGCAAAAACAATATTAATCATAAACTTAACCATTAATTTTTCTTCTTACATGTAAGGAATTACTATATTATGATTTTTAACTGATATTATATATTGAACTCAAAGAATAAACAACAAAACAATGCATGAATAGTCAGCGACTATTTATGCATTCTTTTATCATAGTCAATAGTTAGTGAAATGATACCAGTAACAAATATATAAACTCAGTTTACTCTGTAGATCTGAATTTATGAGATATGAAAGAAGTAGTTAAGAAAAGTAATTACAAACTTCTTCCAAAAAGATTTAAAGGGAAAAAAAAGAGTTATTTACAAAATAGGATAATAATCTTTAACTTATTCTATAGTTATCAAAACTCTCAGACCGATATTACTGTTTTTACCAATTATTTACCATGCTACGAAAATATGGTGAAAATAAATAAAAATTTTGCATTTTCTTATTTTTATGTAAAAAAAATTAAATAATCTGCTTAGTAATTAATTTTTTTATTTATATTAATTTATTATATCAAATGTTATAAAAGTATATAAGTAGAAAAAATAAATAATTCCAAATCCCGATGTCATCATATGTATTAATATATTTTGTTATTATACTTTTAGATGTCTCTTTTATTCTAATAAATAAACATATAGATGGCAGCACAAGTTATAGGCAGATATAGATGGCAGCACCTCTATTCTGTTAATCATTTTAAAATCAAATCATTGCTTATTTTATTTTTATTTGATGTTGTTTTTAAACTTGTAAGCTAAAATAATTCTGATAGAAAAATTCAGAGAAATTCATAAATATCGTATGCATTTTATAAATTCTTAACCGAATCAGAATGAATAATGAATTTAGAATGTTTGGAGATCATTGAGGGATATTTAATTTGCTAAAATAAAGATTCAATTGACTAATAGAATGAATTCGTTCTATTGATTTCTTCTGATACTTATAAACAACTTTTTCAAACGCTGAGCTGAGACGTCGTGACTTTTGAATTATATTAATGTGTTACTATTTTTACTGTCTTACTTAGGATGAACCCATTTCATAAAAGTTAAAATTCGATACTTGTTCTGCACTTAATGAATTTATATGAGTGAGTAAGACTCAGAAACGATATCCCATAACATTTCTGAGAATTGTTCTTTTAAATTTGTACGCATTAAAATTCAGTTATGCATCATTGCTATTGCAATTATTTCCATCTTTTTTACTCTAAAAGACCAGCAATTGTGTTCTAACCTGAGCTCGTGTGAGCACTTACACATTGCGATGCGTTTTGTCTGAAATCTAATATAATAAAGATAATCGATTATGTATTTTTGGTTACTTCCCTTTTACTAACTGACTCTAAGATTTTATACAAACCACAAATTTTATACATGTATCCTTTTTTTTCCTTCCTTGAATTATTTTGGTTTGTATGCACAAGGACTGAAACAAACAAACAAAAAAAAAAAAAAAAAAAAAAAAAAAACAGAGATAATCCAAAATTTGGTAGGATCTATAAATAAGTTAATTTCATGTGCTGAAATTTATTTTCTGAATTTGTATTTTTTTGAGTTATTGTTTACCTACAGACATGAATAAGAAATTTACAGGCAGTCAGCCTTTTAACAAATATATTTCAAAAATTGCGCCTGATCTATCATTTAAGTTATAAAACTATATATTTACTTATGTAACTTTTCAGTTCTCTGCTTTAAAAGTTTGATAAAATTTGGATATTTTGATATAAAGATACGACAAAAAATGTCTCCCTTCTAACTACATGGAGTTTTGTTTTATCATATTGACACACCTACAGACTTTATACTGAAAAGCATTTTTTTTTGTCTTGAGAAATTATCATCAAATTATCGAGATTTATCAGAATCTCGAGGACAAATATTTTGATAATTACAACTTTCGCTTCATAACATAGCTTTCTAAAAAATGAAACAGATGTCAAGTACTTTGTGGTACAGTTTCGTCAAAAAAAGTGTTTGGGAACTTATTAATTTCATATTCTATAAAAAAATTCAAGGTAAAATTAACATTTGATTCGGAAGAATATCCTCATAAAAGTATGTAAATTGCATGGTCCTGAGGGGCCATATGCATATTGATTTTTTTTATAATCAAATTAACTACAATACCTACTTTTTCGTCTTTTAACTGATTATGTAAACTACCAGAAGTAGAATTTTTCGGTTCAAAATAATCGGAGCTATACGAGGGAAAGGATTTAGCATCTGTTTCAATAATGTAAACGCAGCAGATATGTCACTCTATTAATATTTTCTTTTGTTCAAGTTTTCGGTTCAGTCGTTAATATAGTAACTTTGCTCTCAGAAAAAAAATTATACCTAACATCACTAATGATGAAACAACACTAAAGTAAATTTTATAAAACAAATAGTAGACTCAAAACTCTCCTAGTTTCCAAACACTGGCCTTTTCTCTTAGATGCAGCATCTACGGTGGCATACAAGGATATATACCACAAAATAGTGATCCGAAGTTACAATATTATGTTACGAATTCAATAACTAAAAATAGTTATGAAAAGTTTTTAATCTATACTTATAATAAAGCTCAATGTGTGTGTGTGTTGCTGTTCTACAGGCCAGACAGTTTGCCCCAGAGCCATCCTATTTGGCATATGTATATCTTGGAGGTTGTAAAATGTACATCGAATCCAATTTTTTAGACTTTTAATTAATTAAAAATTAAGTGAAATTTCAGCGTTTTTCCGTTATAACTTCCAAAAATATTACATCTCAAAAGTGATTTTTGCATCATATTGAAGCACAAAAAACAATCTTTTTCAATAATACTAATGTTTTGACAAAAAAAAAATGAAATTTCTATTTTAAATGAATTTTTAAACATATAATTTAAGCATATTTTTTTCCCCCAACAATTTTTTTCGCACAAAATAAAAATGAAATTTATTCTGCACGAGCATGGCAAAAAATTAGCTTTTATTAACGTGCTGCCATCACATTTAAAAAAGCTCTGATTAAAAAATTCAGAATAAATTTAGGAAAATGTAATTTTCAGCACATGACTGTATGAAATGAAATAAATAGGAAATGTGGTATTTTCTAAAAAAATAAATGCAAGGCAAAGGTTTCTATGATCGTTTGTATTCGTTAATATTATTAATTTAATAAATCAGTTTTATTTAAGGTAAACATGGTTTAATATATAGTATATATCTTTTCAATTGACGGTCCAAAGGCTAATTTTTAAACATTTAATAATAGAAATATATGAGTTAAAATGGTCTAAAGGAAGTAAATAATTATAAGTAACTTGAGTCTATAAATGCTCTAATAAATGACGAATGTTTACATTTTATCTAGATGCTCTGCTCTGTGAATTATATTCAACACAATATTCTTGAGACACTAATATTTTAAATAAAATGAGTTGCACTCCAATCAAAGAAATTAGTCACTAAATCTGACCGATTTGTGAAAATCTGAATACCACTATTCAATAAAAATGAGTAATTTTAGACCACTTCATCGACCGTCTCAAAGATGATATCGCTTTTAGCGCCCATGGTTTCTCATGACTGGTTGGCTTAAGATTATGAAATTGTTGATAGTTCTGAACTACTCTATTCAAAACATCATAAATCGATCAGATTTGATCACAGAAGATAGAAACGTTCATTTATTTATTTAAAAGTTGAAGTGTCAAAAACATTTCTCAGGATATGATTCCTTAGGTCCAAACGACTGTATAAAACTTAGATTTCATACTTTTTTGAAGTATATTTATAGATCAAAGAAAAATAAAACATTATTATTCAAGTCATTTAAATCATTTTGAAAGTAAAACTAAAAAAAAAAAAATGAATTTATGATGAATTTGAGAAATTTTGATGAATAATTCTTGAGATATTATTTAGATTATGAAATATATTCTATAGTGCTCATAAGATTAAAATGCTGAACGACTCTATTTTCAGTACTCAAATAATAAAAAATGCTTGGTTTCAGAAAAAAAATTATATTAATTGCAGTTTAATAATTTCCACTTTAATTTAAAGCAGAAATTTTACGGGACTTGAAGTTACATAAAATATTTAATTTAAAATTTTAGCGAGCGTTAAAATTGGTGGACCGTCTGGTCGCCAAAGGCGGATAGTTAAAAATAAAATTAAAATTCTGAAAATGGCTTTCTTAGTGAGAAATACAAGTAGTTCTACCAATACATAATGCTACCAATATCTACTTCCACCAATATGTAGTTCTACTAATATATAATTCTACTAATATGTAGTTCTACCAATATATAGTTCTACTAATATGTAGTTCTACCAATATATAATTCTATACATATGTAGTTTTATCATTATATAATTCTAACAATATGTTGTTCTACCATATATAGTTCTGCCAATATGTAGTTCTACCAATATATAATTCTAACAATATGTTGTTCTACCAATATATAGTTCTGCCAATATATAATTCTAACAATATGTTGTTCTACCATATATAGTTCTGCCAATACGTAATTCTACCAATATATAATTCTAACAATATGTTGTTCTACCAATATATAGTTCTGCCAATATATAATTCTAACAATATGTTGTTCTACCAATATATAGTTCTACTAATATATAGTTCTACCAATATGTAATTCTACCAATATATAATCCTAACAATAGGTTGTTCTACCAATATATAGTTTTGCCAATATGTAGTTCTACCAATATATAATTCTAACAATATGTTGTTCTACCAATATATAGTTCTACTAATATATAGTTCTACCAATATGTAATTCTACCAATATATAATCATAACAATAGGTTGTTCTACCAATATATAGTTCTGCCAATATATAATTCTAACAATATGTTGTTCTACCATATATAGTTCTGCCAATACGTAATTCTACCAATATATAATTCTAACAATATGTTGTTCTACCAATATATAGTTCTGCCAATATATAATTCTAACAATATGTTGTTCTACCAATATATAGTTCTACTAATATATAGTTCTACCAATATGTAATTCTACCAATATATAATCCTAACAATAGGTTGTTCTACCAATATATAGTTTTGCCAATATGTAGTTCTACCAATATATAATTCTAACAATATGTTGTTCTACCAATATATAGTTCTACTAATATATAGTTCTACCAATATGTAATTCTACCAATACGTAGCTCTACCAATATATAATTCTAACAATATGTTGTTCTACCAATATATAGTTCTGCCAATATGTAGTTCTACCAATATGTAATTCTAACAATATGTTGTTCTACCAATGTATAGTTTTACTAATATCTAGTTCTATCAGTATGTAGTTCTGTCAAATTTAGTAATTTTATTAGTTCAACAATCTGAGCAGAAAAATATTTTAAAAGATTTTTGTATGACGAATGTCAGTATTTTGTACGTTGCAATTTGCATATAGTATCCAGCCTCTAAAAATGTATCATTTTATAAAAATGACGCTAAAAGAATCATTACAGACCGGAATCGAACATTAGAATCATCTTCTCGTTTTACAAAATGTAACTTCCGGTTGAATAATAAAAACGGAGATCTGCTTAAGATTATTTGCTGTTTCCGATGCTTTAGAGGAAATAACAATCAGTCTTATTTGTGTTATGCTCGTTATTTCCGCTGTGTGACTCGAAAAAAAATGAAAGGTGTTTCGCCTAAAGATAAAATCTGATAAAACACCGAGATAAAATCTGGCAGATGCATGAGGAAAATCGAAGATTATTCCAAATATGGTAATTGAAAGATACATTTCTGCTAAAAAGAGAATCAGACAAAAAGAAAGTAAAGGGTGATGGAAACGGATGAAACAATAATGATTCAATGTGTTTATTCCTGACATTTTTATATCTGAATTTTGAGCCTTTAGATTAAGACATAGATTGGATATTTGATTTCGAGTGGGTGCTCAATATATATAATCATCCACCGCCATTTGTAATGGGTAGAAGAAATAAAAATCCCCCTTCCCATTTTTTATCTGTGTCATTATCGTTTGAGAAATCTCAAATTCTTTTTTGGCATCTAAGTGAGATAGATTTTTTTAAACGAGTGCTTTAAATGAGTATGAATAAACTTAAGCATGAACAAGTAGGGCATGTCAAGAAGCTGAAATCTGCAATATCTTATATATTTATGCTGATTCACTATATGCTTTCTTCGCGGACTAAATTGGAGGTTATTGCTATATTTTTTCATCGTTTTTTTTAATTTTGTATTCGCAATTGCCTTTTATACTGTTAATTAAATTTGTTTCAATATGATCTGAATGTTCGTACAAAAATGGATAGCAAAGATTTCATTGCAAGAAGACAAAACTTCTAATATTATTATATATTTATGTATAAACTTATGCAAATTACAGTTTTTTTTCTTTTATTTTTTAAGCCCTCTGTCTGAGTGCATGCTATTTTATACTACAACTTTCTTTAATTCTGAGACAATTGGATTTGAGATTTTGCTTAAACAGTCCTTCTAGACGGACATATCATCTAGTTTTCACTGCTAAAAATCTGCCTCTTTTTATTTGATTATTTATTTTTAGCAGAACTATTTACATGAATGTAAGTGCGATGACCCAGAAACAGTTAGATGGAATGAACTTTGGTACCTGGTTTTAACACCAAAATTCTAAATTTCCATTGAGTGTTGAATTAAAGTCTTCAAAAGGAGGCGTTTATCTATCCGTCAGCAAGCATACGCATCCATCACTTAAACAGAATATTTCATCAAACTGATTTTCTCCTTTTTAAGTAAATTTTATCATTTTCTTTTATTTGAGAATAATTGGTCATCTGGAGGAGGGCATTTAAAAATTCTGTAGTTTTTTTTTTTAATTTTTCATTTGAGACACCTTTTAGTTCCATTATAACCTTATTATCTAAATGATGAAGTATTTCGTCATTTAATTATTTCCTCTGTGATAGCTAAAAGTAAATAGCGATATTTATTTAGAATTATTAAAGTCAATTATAATGTCAATACGTTAATTAGTTTATCAGTTTTCTATTACCCACTAATTCATTATGGATTCAGAAATTTTAATTTTTTCGAATCTGATTTTTGTTAAAGTTTATTCAAGGACATGAGATTAAATTAACCTTGAAAATATGTATACTGGATATAGCTAATGCAAGAAAAGGGATAAAAATAAAATAACGTCCTATACGTTTTCGAATTATAATACTTAGAAAATCGAAGGTCAAATTTTAGTATAAATTTGGGACAAAAATGTGCAGGTGTGATATCAAAATTAAAATGCGATTTTTAAAAAAATATATGTATTGGATTTTTTCTTATGTAATTTCTAACGTAAATGTATAAAAATAATTTAAATGACCAGAGCTGTATTTTAGATTGAATCGATATCATAATTTCAATTCTCTTAAATAGACTGCAATATTTTCAATTGTACGATGATGTATGGAATCCTTATGATTTTAAAGGAGGAAATACGTGATAGTATTAAGAGAATAATTGCTTGTATTTAGATATCATCAATTAAATATTTTTAAAAATAAATAGCAGCATATATTTTTATATCTTCAGAAAGAATACTTGTTTTATAGAATTTAGTAACGCAATTTTGACAAAATAACTGTAAAAGAAAGACAAGTGTTTTTTTTTTTTTTTTTTTTTTTTTTTTTTTTGTCTATGCCTAGTGGTTTGTTGAGCACAAAGCACAAACAACTTTCCAAACTGGATTTATATCAATAGAACTTTATTACTATTAACAATCTTACTAATATCAATACATTTTAATCAGAGAATGTCTAGACAACAATGTTATTATTACTAGTACTCATAAATTGGAATGAGCAATAACTAAATAAATAAACAGCAAAAGGTCATTGAAAGCATAAAAGATGGGTTGAAAAAGGACGAAATGTGTTGTAACGCATCATAATTCGAATAACCTCAGTCAATTCATAAAAATATGATACTAAATTTTTTATTGTTGAATATTCGGTACAACCGTAAATTATTTCCATAAAAGGTTTCTTTAGGAAGTTATAATTATTTAAAAGAATCTTAAGCATACATAATAGCATATATGCATAAATTAAACAAATGAGGAGCCATTGTATAACCGAAGAGTACTGTGAAGAACAAGTGATGATTCACAGATGAAGATTCAAGTACTTTTTTAAAATTTAATTAATAAAACTTTTGTAGATTGATGACAGTTACTTTTTAACACTAGGCTTACGGAAACGCGTCATTTTGAGACATTTGAAATACTATAAGGAAAATTATATACAAGGTATACATTTTTATTTTATCTCTTGTACTGACTTTTATCTGTAGAAAGAGGTAAATATACGGGGTGGTAATAATTCAAGTTCCACTTTGAAATGGTCATAAAAGAAAAACTACTGGACCAAATGTTATCAAACTTGGCAATACTTTAAAGGAGACCATGAAAGTTTTTTTTCTGCCAAAAAAAGTTCGAAAACTCACCAACAGGGAAAAAATGACGCTATATGCAATATTCTTAAGCAAAATACGACATGAAGACACCGGTTTCAAATGTGTTTAATCGTTTCTGAAAAGTATAACAAAGCATGTTCAATATGTGTTTTCTCAAAAGCACTGTTTATGGTGATAATTTAAATAATTTGGCGGAACTGAAAGACGCGGTACACTGACGTGTGCGTAACATTCCTCCTGATATGCTAAGAGACACTGTTGAGAATGTAGTAATGCGATTTAACTTGCTTTAAAAAAATAGTGTACTCCACATTGAACATGCTTTGTAACACGTTTCAAAAACGACTAAACACATTTTGTCTTATTTTGCTTAACAATATTGCATACAGCGCCATTTCTCCCATTGTTGGTGAGTTTTTGAACTTTTTTTTCTTGGTGGAAAAGAAATTTCCATGATCGTCTTTAAACCATTACCAAGTTTGACAACATTTGGTTCAGTAGTTTTTCTTTTACGACAATTTCAAAGTGGAACTTTAATTATAACCACCCTGTATATTGATGTCCATTTCCCTCAAACGTGTTCAAATAGTACAATTCTCTATGTGGTATACCTCTCTTTACGAATGTGTGTCAATTTGACCCGACTGTAAACCTAGTGTTAAAAAGACAATAACAAACATATCCTGAAACAATAGCATATTATAATACGACAAAAAGCCGGCATCCTGGCATAGGGGTAGAGCGTCTTCCACTTGATCTGAGCGTCTTGGGTTCGAACTCTGATTCGGGTATGGTTGTTCTTCATCTGTTTTATCTGTGAGATGTGTAAATGTGCCCCCATGTAAAAAGGAGTTGTGCAAGCCAATGTGATACGTGAGTAGCTAAGACGGCGCTATTGAAACAAGAGACGCTTCCTTGGCTAAAAATCGCTGACTTCGTCAGTGAGCTTGTCTATGGCAAGTGACATTATAAACAAGAACAAAAACAATGAGACAAAGATTGGAGTCGACATTGTATACCAAACGGCGAACAAATGTACTATTAAGGCAGCATCTTTTGATGACCTCTCTTACGTGTTTCTCAACATTTGAGATTTAGTGGCAATAAACTCATACATATTATACAAGAATGCACTACATCAAAACTATCCTAAATGATTTTCTATTTCAGTTATCCAATAAACTTGCAGAAAGAAACAAGAAAAAATACAACAGCATAATCTCTTGTCACCTAGTACTTCGCAAGAACGCAAAGGTTACCAAATTGGCTTTTGTAAAAGAAACAGAAGGCAATAACACTTGTAAAATATGTGAAAATATTGTTGAAGAAAGTGTACAAACACAATTGAGTACTTGTGAAAGAGATGCGCGAAATGATTGGAAAACATTGAAATAATGTGTTCCAAATTTTTTGAATAATAAAAACTTTCTATAAATATATATTTCATATTTTTATTTTTTACTTATAGAGTAAAATTATATTGTCTTCTAAGTGGTTGCTTTTTCTTTAAATATATGTAGTCATTCACGCGTACAATTGAAGCGTGTTGTAGAGATGAGTATATAAAAAAATGTCCTGAAACATGTGTTAACGTCTCAAAACGTAATGCTGAAATTTGCATATTGCTGTTGTAAGGTTATGAAGCAAGAATGAGAAAAAAGTAACAGCATTTTTTAAATATGTTTCTCTTGTTCCCACTTTAAAAATTATAAAGAAATATCAAATTTTAAATTTTTTTTATTCGTCTGATAATAATGTAGGTGTAAAAACTCATTGGTAAATAAATGAGCAACAAATACTGCTGCTTATATAATATTTTTAAATTTTTTATGAATTCTGAGAGTTATTTCTTTTTATTCCATTTTACAACCAGAAGATAACAATGCAAGTATTTTTCAATTGAGATTTTACAACCACAAAATATTCTCGAACTGCTATTACCAGAATGATTTTTATAAAGGGAAAAGCTCATGCTACTAAAATTGCAAGACAGAAATATTTTTTTTTCTTTTTTTATGATACCAAAGGATTCACCGAGCAGCTTCGCTATCATCTGTTAATCTATTTCGCAATAGTGTCAATGACACACGGAACTAACTTTACGAGTTCTGAGATGATTTTCCGAGATTTGTTTTTCGATATTACTTTGCAATTTTTTTAAACACTTGAATTATATTACTGATTTTTGTACATATTTTCTTTTGATTTACATAAAAAAATTTATATATAAAATGGAGTGAATAAAAAATAATGAACAAAGAAATATTTTTTACATAACTCATTCATATTAGAAAGAATTATCATTTTAATGTATTAAATTTCGATTAAATATGTTCTTTGAGAAGTATTTTTGTTTTTACCGTATTTCATTAAAAAAAATAGTTTTAAACGCATAAATCTTCTACAAATGAATCCTTGCCGTTATATAGTAATAGATATGTAAAAATTTATAGACAACGAAGTTAATTTATTAATCAGTTAATGACATCTTCCTAAATTGTATAAATCAAATTAATTAATCAAAATGTAAAATCTTATGTTAGAGTGTTCGGGTAATTGCTTTCCATTGTACAGGCATATTAAAAAAATGACTATCATTTTTTAATGTATTAATTTAGATTAAATATGCTCTGTGTGAAATATTTTTGTTTTTATCGTATTTCATTAAAGAAAATATTTTTTAAACGCATAAATCTTCTACAAATGAATCGATGCTGTTACTATAGTAACAGATTTGTAAAAATTTATATATAATGAAATTAATTTATTAATTAATTAATGACATCAATCGAAATTGTATAAATCAAATTAATTAATCAAAATGTAAAATCTTACACTACAGTGTTCGGATTGTTTCTTTCCATTGTATGGGGATATTTGTCCTTTTCCAGCTATCACTATTTTTTAAAAACAGAAAAGAATTATATAAATTAACATTATGAAACTCCCGATAATCGGTAAAATATACATTTGCAAAAAATATTTTCAGTTCTGATGCTCCTTCCATTTCTTTATTCAATAGTTACTTAAATTGTGTATACGTTTAGAATATCCTCTACTATAATACCGCTGTAAGAAAACAATCAATGAAGACACATTTTTTCTTGTTATCGATATTTAGAATTTCACTAAATATTTGATAAATATTTTCCATTAATAATTTTTATACCAATAAAAAATATTTATAGAAAAAAATTATTATTTTTATTAGCTAGTCATCTCTGGAGACCAACTACTTCACCAGAAAAGATTCTTGTATTTAATTTCAAATTAAATCACACATGTATTATTTGATAATATTACTATAAATAAGTATTTTCAAATATATTACTATAAAGCAATTAAAAAGATATCAAATAAATGTTTTTAAACATAAAATTGAGATAGATATTTAAATCATGTTATTTTGATGGCTTTATATCTGTTCTGTTTATTATAAGCATTAACCATGTATTCGAAGTTGAGTCACATGACATCACGCTGTTATGGAAATATATGTGTTCGTAATAGTGTCTAAAATTCGAATAGTTTATAAAAAGATTTTAACTTTAATAGTTATATTTAATTACCAACATATTATCATAAATCATTTTGCAATCAATTTCTTCTTTATATCTTTTCCGCTTTCCATCGTATTTCTTCATACTTTGCCACCGCGTGCATTTCTGATATAATAATAAAGTAAAATTTTATTTCATTACACGTGAGTTTATTCGGGAACACATTTGACTTCGGGTCTTTGGTTATAAAATATAATTTCACGTAGTCAACAAGGCGATTTTATTTCCCTTTCTCTCTTTTATATAAATCTGAATCTTCATTTATTTGTTTGAACCTTATACAATTCCACATCCATAGACAGAACAGAACGAAAGTTGGCATACTCTTTTTATCGCCTAGAAGGAATAACTGCGTTATTATAAAATTATTACTCTCCAAAAAGGTGCCAAATGGAATAGAATGATTTTATATTTTCCCGCCATAGCCATCTGAGGCAAAATATTGATTTTATATCGTTCTAAAATTTAAAAACCTAGCTTTTAGTGACATTAATTTCACTTCTGAACAATTATTTCTATGATTTCAATCAATTTTTCAAAAATATTTTAAAATATTAAAATATAAATTTTTCAAAAATATTAAAAACTTTGCAAATTGGTTGAAAAACGCTATACCAAATTTCAGCCACCTAGCTCAAAGCATTTTTGAGTTGCTGTATTCATAGATAGGTATAATTCCGAAAATGAGGTATTCGAATTCAAGAAGGTCTAAAACGCAGAAATTTGTAAAAATCACGAGTTCTAATTTTTTGACGATTACAATATTTCTTCAAAGCTTCATATACGAAAGAGTAACAATGCTGTTACAAATTAAACAAAAGGTAAGTAGAGATCAAACATTTTGTATTAACCTCTTAACTGTTTCGACCTCTTTGGAAAATGCCTATGTAAATAATTATTACTCCTATTAATTTCTCTAAAACCCTAAATTACTCAAATTTACTTATTACTCTTGATGAATAATGTTGCACTTTTTCAATGACGTGTATACTCGTTAAAAACAGCTAACTGTTTAATTTATGTTTAAATTCATATTTATTTTCAAGATCATTAAAATTTAAATATAATTCATAAAATAAAATATTGTTGTTGTTTCTTATGGCACTTGCCATGGGCAAGCCCGCTGTTCGAAGACATCCGATTCAAGCCTGAGGGGGAGCGTCTCTTGGTTCTATAGCAGCGCCATCTACGGCCAAGAGTACGACTTAGCTACACACACGTCACAACCCTTTTTAAGGGGCGGACTTCATTCACGCATTTCTATCACTCAACCGCAGATCGTAATTTAGACCTGAATCAGAGAACGATCACCCCTGAGCCAGTACCCCCAGTGGTATTACTCTCGACATGGAGGATTTTGTGACCACGACAGATTTAACGCGCTTCAGCCACCAAGCACTCGGGGAATCTTCGGCCGGCGGGGCTCGAACTCGCAACCTAAGGGAAGCGAATCCGATGCTCTACCAACCAGGCTATCCCGGCCTTAAATAAAGTATAAAATATATAAATATAATTTGATCAGAACAATGAATTCACATCAGTAGTAAAACATTTACAAAGAAATAAAAATGGAAAAATAGACGGTAACTAATATCTATGTTATTTAATTAATAAAATATAACATAAATTTCCTTTTGTACATAAAGGAAGTATAAAAACTTCGTGACAGTATAAAGTTGAAAAAGACGATTATCTTCAACGACAGAGCAAAAGTAATTTTGTTTTAAATTTATTTTTACTGCTAAAGGAAGTACTGAAGTCTACAATTGATTCTAATGAATATTAATGAAAACGTTTTTCTTTATCCATCAAATGTGCATGGAAGCAAAAAATGTAGGGGAGCAGATTCACTACTTATTGCAAAAACCAAGGTCAAAGACAAAAATAATTTTAGATGCCTCTAAAAATCATTTAAAATTCTAGAAATATTTGTATATTCTAAGATAATTAATGATTTAAGATCTAAAAATAATTTCCTACCCCCCCCCCAATTCCAGCTAAATCTTATAACTTTAAAAGAACAATTTTCTTGTATGCATATAAATTTATTTCGTGTATCTCCGAAACGGCTTTAACAATTTGGATCAAATTTTGCATTCAGATAAGGTTTTGCTTTTTAAGGTTACCTATATAGGTGTCTTTCCAGAAAAAAACGAGATTTTATACAAAAACATTTTTTTATATATAATTGAGCCGCTTATTTTAAAAGTGGGGCAAGTCCATTTTTGAAAAAAAAAAAATAGAGATAATAGTAGTACAGATAAAATTTGTTATGATCTTTTTTATGTGTAAACAATTTAAAGTAAAAAAAAAAAAAAAATCAGATTCTAGTATTTTGGTGATGGCAGTTTTAGCTCTTAACAATATTGGCAATCTGTTTATTTTGAAAGTGATGCAAGTCCATCTTAGATTGAAATTATTTTTGACCGAATATATTACGGCAAAATTTAGCTCCGGTTGCTCTACGGTGAAGGAAATGTGGCCGTTTGACATCACGTCTGAAATCTAGGGTGTTTCTATCTATCTATCTTTGATATTGAAAATAGGTGATTGTACAGATATAATAAAATTATATCTGTACAAAATAATAATTACATAAATAATTAACATAAATAATAAATAATAAAAAGTATATATAAATAATAAAAAGATTACATAAATAAAATAAAGTATATCTTAATTTTGTGTTTGAATAATAATAATATTATTATCCATAATGTTATATTCGATAATAATAATAATATTATAACTATATTATAGTAAAACAATTAATCGTTTCTCCATTGTTATTTTTTTTATTTCTTTTTAAAACCAATTTCTCCAGAGGTACGGGAATTCATGGGTTGAAAATGAATATCCGCGTTTCATTTCATTCGACAATTTCGTATTACTTTATAGTAATCCGGGGGAATATACAATAAACTGGTTTTCCGGATTTCCAGCTCCACCACTCGAAAATCACGATCGTTCAGTAACTTGAATGTCCTGACAACAAAAATTTATGAACAGTAATATTTATTTAATTCGCACTGGACTAAACAACGGTGTTGGAAGTAAACATATTTTTAACAAAACACAAAATTAAGATATACTTTTTATTATTTATGAAACGCTGTACAACCACCCATTTTCATTATCAAAGATAGATAGATAGAAACACCCTAGATTTCAGACATGATTCAAACGGCCACATTTGCTTCACCATACTGGAACCGGAAAACATTTTGCAGTAATAAAAAGCCATCAAAAACATAACTTGTATAAAAAACCAAGCCTCGCAACTCAGTTCTTCTATCGTAAAAAGTTGTGAGATCCATGTAACACCAAGTCGGTCCATTTATTCAGTTCCTACTTAAGGGTCCTTCTGTCTTAAGTTATTACGTAATTAGCTAACCTAACAACATCTTATGGTGACCATATAAATATTAAAATTCTTTTATGGTTTAAATAAATAGATTGACTTGGCCATTGCATGCAAACACAATGTATTTTTACATTAAATTAGATTACATTAATGTATTATATTAAATTAGATTGTTTAGTGCGATTGCCAAGTCAATCTATTGATTTAAACCATAAAAGATTTTTAATATTGATATGGTCACTATAAGATGGTTTTAGGTTAGCTAATTACGTAATAACTTAAGACAGAAGGACCCTTAAGTATGAACTGAATAAATGGACCGACTTGGTGTTACATGGATCTCACAACTTTTTACGATAGAAGAACTGAGTTGCGAGACTTGGTTTTTTTACAAGTTATGTTTTTGATGGCATCTCATTTCTTTTTGTAGATAGTCCTTTTCTTATTTTTGTATGTAGTCTTCCCCTTTTTCTTTTCCGGTACTAATTCTTGAGCTTCAGCTACAGTTTTTCTCAAAGCCCACTCCCTGTCTCTATGGGTTTTTCTCGTAAGCTTTGATGTTACAATTTTTGACAAGTCTGGATGGTAAATGCTTCTTAGTCTATTGTATTCACAAATTGAGAATTCCTGCGCTTTAATACTTCCAAAGTCGATATTAATTAGATGTAAGCCATCCAGACTTGTAACTCTCGAAAATGTCACATAAGCTTGACTGGATGTGAATACTGCAGAACCGATATCCATCAGTGCATTATTTAGACTTAGGCCCTGACTTTTGTGTATAGTTATAGCATAGGCTATACATATGGGAAATTGTTCGCGATGAACATAAGCTCTATTAATAATTTCAAATTTAGTTTTAGCATCGTCTTCATATTTTTTTATGCATTCACGAGCTCTTTTTGTTAGGTATATGGGGCAATCTATGTTATCTACAGCTGTAAGTTTTATTTCGGGATGTGAAAGAGATTTAAGCATTGCAGTATTTAATTGTTGACACATGTTTTTTGTAGGTAATAAGCAAACGGTATCATCAGGAAGTTTCGAGAGGTGTTCAATTATTTCAATTAATCTGTTTTCATTTGAATTGGATCTGAGAGTTATTAATCTAGTCGAGAGTAAGTAGCGGTCTTTTTGTGTAGTCACACCTAATCTTATTCTATTTAGCATTTCAACAAAGTCAGAATCATTGAGCTGTCGCACGTTAATTGTCAGTTCATCGTATATGAACAGTTCAATCCACAGATTCGGTATACTGAGGGAACCTAACAACTTGTTAGTTTCAGCAGTTGATAGTTTTTCAAAAGATGACTTTCCTCTTACCGGCGGAAGCTGTAAGAGATCTCCGAAAACTACAAGAAGTTTTTTTTCCAAACCACACATTCTGATCGTCGCTTGTGTCGAATATTTCAGATAAGCGTAAATGAATATATGTTAAAGTAACATTGGATATCATCGACACTTCGTCTATGATAAACAACACTACTTCTTTCAAATCTGATCTCAGAACTTGGAGCATTTCATCAGAAAGTGACTTGTACTTCTGTGTTTGCTTGTGTTCTACAGGCAGCTGCAACAGTCTATGTATAGTCAATCCATTCACATTGAATGCAACCATTCCTGTTGGATCCCTACCTGCCACTTTCTTGTTTAAATACGTCTTAACCCAAACTTTCAGAGTTTTTATTAAAAAGCTCTTTCCAGTTCCACTCACAAAACACGTCAGCGTTATTATCAGTTGTGTCCATTTTATTTGTGATCATATCGAAGACTCTTTTTTAATCGACATTAAGTTTTGTGATCATACTTTGAAGATCAATTTGCTCTTCTTCTACCAGATTGATTCTCTGAAAGTCACCCACTGTGTTTGCAGCTTCCACAGCTTCAAATTGAATTATTTCAAATTTGATATTATTACAAACCTGTAATTTTGCTTCCCAGCGCAAATAGTGTCATCATAAGAAAGACCATTTTACAGTAATCTGTATTGGATGTTGTCGGATGCCGAGCCAGTGATTCCAGAGCTTGGTGACAAAATTGGCGACCATTTGGCAACTTGGTGACAAATTTGCCGACAAAATGGATAATGCTCGAAACTTCGAATAATTTATCGATCCGTCCATTATTTCACGCATATTTTAGTTTTTCCTTGATTTGCACACTAAACACTAATTGTATTCTAAATTTGAAGCTTCTATGTCTGCTAGAAGTGCCTTAGAGTTTTGATGATCGGTCAGTCAGTCAGTCAGTGACAAAATTCACAAACTTTGACTAGTTATAATTCTTAAACTACTGGTTCAAATTGAATGAAATTTGAAATATACCGTGTTTATATAATGTCTGCTTTGTTACTGAAAATTCAGGCTTCTAGTTTTATCCGCAATGAAGTTATAGGGGGTCGAAAATGGCTTGAACTGCTTCGAGAAAAGGATGGTACGGCCGTGCCGCTTGTTTTTGCTCGACTTGGCGGGGGCACTGCCGTGCCCTCAGATAATTTCAATCTAAGATGAACTTGCACCACTTTCAAAATAAACAGATTTTCAATACTATTAAAAGCTAAAACTACTATCTCCAAAATACTTGAATCTGAATTTTAATTTTTTACTTTAAATTATTTACGCATAAAAAGATCATAACAAGTTTTATCTATAACTACAATCATCTAATTTTTTTTTTCCAAAAATAGACTTGCCCCACTTTCAAAATAAACAGCTCATATGGATCTAATTAGATGCAAATCTGATGTGGGCCTTATTAGATGCAGATTTGAATGTATCTTGTTATTTACAGCTTTAAATAGGAGCAGATGTAATTATATGCAGTTTTGATGCAGACCTAATAACATACAAACCTGATTCAGATATAATTAGATGCAGATCTATTTAAAGGCGTACCTAATAAGATGTAGTTCTATTTAGATACGGATCTCATACGCGCTTAATTAGATACAGGACTGATGCTGGCCTAAATAGATGCAGACCTGATTCCTATCTTATTAGATGCAAACCAGATGCAGATTTAAATATGGATCTAATTAGATGTAGATATGATAGGGGTCTAATTAGATGCAGTTCTATTTAGATGCGGATCTAATTAGATGATACATCTGATGCATGCCTAATTAGATGCAGTTCTATTTAGATGCGGATCTAATTAGATGATACATCTGATGCATGCCTAATTAGATGCAGATCTAATTAGATAAAGTTATATGCAGTTCTATTTAGATGCGGATCTAATTAAATGATACATCTGATGCATTCCTAATTAGATGCAGATCTAATTAGATAAAGTTATATGCAGTTCTACTTAGATGCAGGTCACATTAGATGCAAATCTAAATAGATCTAGTTACATGCAGTTCTAATTAGAAGCAGATCTAATAAGATGCAGGTGTGATTCGGACCTGACATGATGCAGATCTGATTATGTCCGAGCCTAATTAGATGCAGGTCTGATGCGGGTCTCAATAGATGCAGACCTGATTTCGATCTAATTAGATGTAGATTTGTTTAATTATAAACGGGCCTTATTAGATGCAGATCTGATGCCGGCCTAATTAGATGCAGACCTGATTTCGATCTAATTAGATGCAGATCTATTTAGAGACAGGCCTTATTAGATGCAGATCTGATGCCGGCCAAATTAGGGATGGGGGACTAATTAGATGCAGAACTAATTCAGATCTAATTAGATACAGGCTTGATGCAGATCTATTTAGATATGGATCTCAATAGATGCAGATCTGTTGAATATCTATTTAGATATATATCTAATTAGATACAGATCTGATGCAGGTCTAGTTTGATGCAGACTTCATGCAAGCCTAATTAGATGCAGTTCTATTTAGAAGCGGATCTAATTTGATGCAGATATTATGCTAGCCTTATGAATTGCAGATCTAATTTGATCTATTTACATGCAGTTCTAATCAGATGCAGGTTTGATGTGGCCCTAATTAGATACAGGCCTAATTCAGATCTTCAAAATACTGGAATCTGATTATTTTTTTTTTTTTTACTTTAAATTGTTTACGCATAAAAAGATTATAACAAGTTTTATCTATAACTACCATTATCTAAATTCTTTTTCAAAAATGGACTTGCCCCACTTTTAAAATAAACGGCTCATATGGATCTAATTAGATACAGATCTGATGCAGGCCTAATTAAATGCAGTTCTATTTAGATGCGGATGTAATTAGATACAGTTCTGATGAAGGCCTAATAAGATGCAGTTCTATTTAGATACGGATCTCATGCGTGCTTAATTAGATGCAGGACTGATGCTGGCATAATTAGATGCAAACCTGATGCAGATTTAATCTAATTAGATGTAGATCTGATGGCAGCCTAATTTGATGCAGATTTGAATATATCTTGTTATTTACAGCTCTAAATCGATGCAGACGTAATTAGATGCAGTTCTGATGCGGGCCTAATAAGATGCAATTCTATTTAGATGCGGATCTCATGCGCGCTTAGTTAGATGCAGGACTGATGCTGGCATAATCAGATGCAGACCTGATTCCCCTCTAATTAACCTGATGCTGATTTAGATATGGATCTAATTAGATGTAGATCTGATGGCGGCCTAATTTGATGCAGATTTGAATATATCTTGTTATTTACAGCTCCAAATCGATGCAGATGTAATTAGATGCAGTTCTGATGCGGGCCTAATAAGATGCAGACCTGAATCAGATATAATTAGATGCAGATCAATTTAGATGCGGGCCTAATAAGAGGCAGTTCTATTTAGATGCAGATTTCATGCGCGCTTAATTAGATGCAGACCTGATTCCAATCTAATTAGATGCAAACCTGATGCAGATTTAGATATGGATCCAATTAGATGTAGATCTGATAGGGGCCTATTTAGATGCAGACGTAATGCAGGTTACAGTTCTATTTAGACGCGGTTCTATTTGATGCGGGCCTAATTAGATGCAGATCTAAATAGATCTAGTTACATGTAGTTCTAATTAGAAGCAAATCTAATAAGATGCATGCCTGATTCGTTCCTAATCAGATGCAGACTTGATTCAGAACTGATTAGGTTCGGGTCTAATTAGATGCAGGTCTGATGTGGGTCTAATTAGATGCATATCTAATTAGTGACAGGCCTTATTAGATGCAGGTCGGATGAGGGTCTAATTTGATGCACACCTGATGCAGATGTATTTAGATGTGGATCATATTAGATGCAGACCTCATACAGGCCTAATTAGATGCATGTCTGATGCGGGCCTAATTGGAAGCAGACATGATTACCATCAAAATAGATGCAAACCTGATGCAGATTTAGATATGGATCTTATTAGATGTAGATGTGAGGGGGCCTAATTAAATGCAGTTGTATTTAGAAGGGGGCCTATTTAGAAGCGAATCTAATTTAATGCAAATCTGATGCGGGCCTTATTAGATGCAGATTTAAATATATCTAGTTTAAATCTGCGGGTCTAAAAAGATGCAGATGTCATTAGATGCCGGTATGATGCGAGCTTAATTAGATGCAGACCTGATTGAGATGTAATTAGATGTTGATCTATTTAGATGCGGGCCTAATTGGATGCAGTTCTACTGTGATGCTGATCTGATCAGAGATGCACACATGATGCTGTATTATTATCGAAGCACAAAATTTAGATATACTTTTTATTTTTTATGAAACACTGTACAACACCGATTTTCGTTATCAAAGATATATAGATAGGAACACCCTAGATTTCAGACATGATATCAAACGGCCACATTTGCTTCACCATACAGCAACTGGAGCTAAATTTTGTCGTAATATCAAAAATAATTTCAATCTAAGATGGACTTGCACCCCTTTCAAATTAAACAGATTGTCAATATTATTAAGAGCTAAAACTTCCATCTCCAAAATACTGGAATCTGATTTTTTTTAACTTTAAATTGTTTAGGCATAAAAAAGATTCATAACAAGTTTTATCTATACTACCTTTATCTATATATTATTATCTATACTACCATTTTTTTCAAAAATGGACTTTCTCCACTTTCAAAATAAATAGTTCATATGCTGAATCAGATTTGCAAGGAATGCACATACAAAATGTTCTACAAAACTTCAATAGAACGAAATGCTGAATTTAAAATATCGATTTGCAGCACAACGAGGAAGACTAAATTTTCAGAAACATTAAATTATCTTTTATGTATGAAAATAGAGGAGATCTATTACATCTGAAAAATGCAAGGAAAGGATGGATTTATTACCATATATAACTCCTGCTCATCATGGATATTTTACAATGCTAAATCCTGAATAAAATTCAACTTAATTATACCTACGTATAAACTGAAAATGTATAATGTCATTGAAATTCTTAATAAAACTGAATTGTTTTTTGTTATGTTATATTTTCTACAAGAATATTTTTTGTTTTGTTTCACTTTTTATCAAATGATTAAATAATTGTGAATTTTTGAATAGTATTTTGTTTTTAATATGTTTTTGTTATGTTTTTAATAGTATTTTGTTTTCAAAATAAATTTCAAATTAACTATTAGAATAAATATATTCAACTTCCGTTTCTATGTGTGGCCAGAACAACACGAATGGCGCGTGTGTTGTAGGTCTTTGGTTCGAGTGACGCTTTTTGCTTTATTTTTTACTCATGTATTTATATTTAATATTTTTGCTTTTTAAGTTTATCTATATAGGTGTTTTTTCTGAAAAAATTGCTATTTTACACACACACACACACAAAACAATTCTTTATAACTAACTATAAGAGACTTTTTCTATCTGCTCTCCTTCTGACAATGTCATACAGCGCCTCCTTGGACCCGATTTCACCATGGTGAAACTGAATGTTAGTTCAAAAATATAAGTAATGGTAGATAAATTGTATATGAATGAATACTGTAATGCAGGAATTTATTACGAATAACATGTTAAACTAAGTACATTCATGATTTTTTTATTTAAATGACCAGTTCATATACAAGTAAGATTGAAAAATATTCATATGCAATTAGTATGTGATTCGTATCTAAATATTTCCTCAGAAAAAATACGATTTTACGAGAAAAAAAATTCTTTTGCCGATTGAAGCGCTTGATCCTTTAAATATTGTAACTTTAACTAATAATTTGTATGAGGTACTATTTTCACACAACATCAAACTGATTTCCCGGGAAATTCATTTCTGAAACTATAAGCTCAAAATATTTTTTTATGGCCTCTCCTTTTTTTTCTTCTACTTTCTGCCTCCCAATTCGGTTACAGGTGTTGTCTTGTCATGGTAATAGATAAAATTTGGACTATTTTAATACATTTGGTTGAAAAAAAAATTGTTAAAGATTCTGCATTTGTTTCTTCAAAGAATATTCTACAGATAGATAAACAGAAAAAGTTATTATTACCCTGATGTGAAGAAACGCAAAAAGATAAATAAATAATAAATATAAAAATGCTTAAAATATAATTTTTTAATCTAAAATTTAGATATCAAAGCTATAATTCGAAAAACGTGATGGTAAAGCTTTTAATAAATCGTAATCATTTTAGTATGAATTTAAATTTATCAGCAGGGATTAATGCGAAGAATTTCAGTTAAATATTTTGTGAAAATATTTCAATAACTTCTGAAGCAAAATATTTCCAAATTTTAAATTTTGATATCCTTTTAGATGCCTTACGCAATTTAATTCACTATGACATGTATTTTCTTAATTTCTACTTACATTTTTATACACTCAATTATATCACAATAAACTGCAGAAATTTTGAAAAATGGAATAACTTTTTAAAAGTTTCATCTTTGTTTAATACTGAAGCTGAATCTAAATTCTAAATGCAAATAATTTTTAAAAATAATCATTGAAAACATACGTAGTTCATACTGAAGTATACTCAGCATATAAATATAAGCCAAATCTTCCATATTTTGATAATTAAGAATGGAAGAAAATTCCAGTATGAAAAATTAGTAATTAGAAGAAAAATGATTCCACTTCAACAACAGAATGTATCCTAATAAAATATAATTAAAAGTATGATTTAAAATAAAATATGATTAAAATATTAAAAAAAATTATTAAAGAAGGGATAAAATTTTTAGGGCTAAGAAACTGATATCATTAAAAAGATTCCATTTTATATTTTAAGATGATATTAAAACCCTCTCCGTACGATAATAGTTTCAAAAGTTACCACGGCAAAACTAAAGCTACCCTTAATTTTTCATTACTTAAAATTAACAAAATTGCTCCGAGATGCACGTGCCTAACCTTGAAATATAATGTGCCAAGTTTTGTCGATATAGTTCAAGTGGACTGCCTGTAGTGTGCAACCTATAAAGAAACAATCCTCTTTATTATAAGTAGAAATTTAATAAAAGCTTGCAATTCTTTTATGATATTTATTGTAGCTTTATAGCCTTCAATTACTCTCTGCGGCTCTTTGTTTTGATCTCCTCATTTTTGACAAAAAATTGTAATTCCTCTGTAAAACTTTGATAAATATAGGATACTTTGTAGTTCTTAGTCTATATTTTTTATGATACTTATTGTCCCATAAAGAAAGACGTAAAAGACCTAAGACTTACATGGAAATTTAATGCGGTCACGTTGGTATGGGATATCCTTAAAGAATTATATCAAATCACCTTGTAGTAACTAAGCTTACATCTATATTCTAAATAGTTATATAAAATTCTCTATACTCTAATTTGTACATAATTTATATATTTAATATTATTTTAAAATAATAAATATTCTGCTTTGCATAAATAATATTTCAATTCAAAAATTTAAAAAAAATGAATTTTTATTTTTAATTTCTTGTTTTAATCAATTTTTTTATAAAAGAAATGGATGTCGAAAAACCAGTAAAAACGTGTCTTTAATAGAAATACTTTAAATAAATTGGGATGCTAATCATGTTTATAAATTATTTTCACTTTAAAAGAATATCCAAGAATTTCTTTCATTGCATTGTGATTATAATTCTTTATTTTAAATTAATAAAATATAAAAAAACCCATAAAATATTATTTGATACTTTTATTGCACTAATAAAAAGATGTTTAAAATCTTTTTACTTTTCATTATTTTCTATTCCACCTTAATATAGTTCATCATCATCCTTAATATAGTATCAAATGATTACAAATGTTATGAAATCAAAATAATCAATTTCTCTCACTAATTTTTTAACAGTGCCACTTCTGTGTAATATATTTTAAATTAAATTAATAAAATCCTTAATAGGAATTCTAAAATTATTAAAAATATTTTATTATAATTAAGAACCAATAATTGTTCAAAATTTAATAACTCTAGCACCTAGAACTGTGAAATGAAAAATCAATTATAAAACTTTATATTCAAAAACATTAAATATATGAAATAAGTAAAAGTGTTAAAAACATCTTTTGAAAAAATATTTTTTTCTAAAAATGCTGAACAGTGAAAGCAACTTTTAGATAAACTATACATATTAGAAAGCCATTAAAGAATCTAAACTGTGGAGATGAAAAAAATAGATAAATCATCCTCATATTATCAAATACCAAATTTCAATCATTCTGATAATTCCTTTCACATGCATACGAAAATACACACCTGCAAATGGCCAACTCTGTGATGCATTTGATTCAAAATTTGATAAGAATCTGGACTTCAGGTGCTAAAAATGTGAACGTGTAGGGGGAATTCACTTAGGTGCAGAAGGCCAACTCTGGGATGCATTTGATTCAAAATTTGATGAGAATCTAGACTTCAGGTGCTAAAAATGTGAAAGTGTAGGGTGAATTTACTTAGGTGCAGATGGCCAATTCTGTGATGCATTTGATTCAAAATTTGATGAGAATCTGGACTTCAGGTGCTAAAAATGTGAAAGTGTAGGGTGAATTTACTTAGGTGCAGAAGGCCAATTCTGTGATGCATTTGATTCAAAATTTGATGAGAATCTGGACTTCAGGTGCTAAAAATGTGAAAGTGTAGGGTGAATTTACTTAGGTGCAGATGGCCAACTCTGTGATGCATTTGATACAAAATTTGATGAGGATCTGGATTTCAGGTGCTAAAAATGTAAAAGTGTAGGGTGAATTCACTTTGATGCAGATGGCCAACTCTGTGATGCATTTGATTTAAAATTTGATGAGGATTTCGATTTCAAGTGCTAAAAATATAAAAGTGTAGGATGAATTAACTTAGGTGCAGAAGGCCAACTCTGGGATGCATTTGATTCAAAATTTGATGAGAATCTGGACTTTGTCAGCCCATTTGTCGTCCTCGTCATTTGACCACGGTGCAAAATTACGAGGTCCGTCCCAAAATAGCGCTGGTGTTGCTTTACAAAAGGTCGTTAATATAACTAAACTGAACTTTTGACGATAAGGAAGCTTTGATTTTGTATGTCTTATAGAAAAAAACTTGAAACTCAGTAGTAGTGGTGGCATCGGGATGTTCTCCCATGCTTTCTAATTAGGATATTAGTTTCCTTCCTCCGCATAGAAAGGTGGAACTTCGGGAAGACCGTGAGTTCAATGAGTGCTCAGATTTTTGTTATCAGAATTTCGTACATGAAAGTTTTGCGTTTCATATTATAACAAATAGAGCAGAATATGCATTTTGGATAGCATTTTATTTGATATAAAACTGCAACTATTATAAATTTGATGCTTTATTTTGCAATAAATTTGATATAAAACAATAACTTTAACAAGATAAAATAAAAATTTCGTTTACTTAAGCCATCGTGTCTTGCAAAACTACAGATTTTTACATGAGCTGGTCTTTGTCGTCTTTAATTCAAATTTTGACTAAAAAAATATACGCATTACATGCTAAAACTTTGCATTCAATTTTATTTATCTAAATAGCTGTGTTTTTCATTTACCGTGTTTGTGTGCTAAAGTACAAACCGACAGACAATCAATCCTAGATGAATTAAATTCAAAATTTAATATATATCTAAATTTTAGATGCTAAATTATAAAATGTGTACAAAATAGCCCCTTATGTTTTACAGTTAGTGTGCTTATTGGTTCTCGAACAGCCAGGAAGACATTCCTGTGAATGGATTTCTCTAAAAATTTAACAGAATTTTTTTAATTTGATGTAAATATCAGATATTGAATTTTCACCATCTAGCTCGAAACGTATTTAGGTTCCAGAGCAAACAGACAGACAAATATAATAACAAAAACTTGTTTTACGAACTCGTTGAAATTTGAAACGTAGTAATTAAACGAAAGCTCAATTTCAAATTTTTCCATTATTACATTTCTTTCGCTTTGTTTATATCATATAAGAGAAAATAAAAATTGCGCTCATAAACTCATTGCGCCTTCTGTTTACGGTGTTCAAGTCACATTGTTTATGAGAGCAATTTTTATTTTTCAGCTTAGTTAAGCATTGAATAGAGCGCAATAGTAATAAACATTCTGGAGCGTGTCCTAATCGAAAAGAATACATCCAACCGCGTCAAGGTCAGCACTCCTTTAAACTGCAATAGAGATAGTCACACAAATAGACTTAAAACTATAGATTTTTATAAAAAATAAACTATATGTTCTTGCATAAAGCCATCATAAATCAAAGCGACGTGAGACACAAGCGTCATCCCAGGTACAATGGAATATAAGTATAAACATGAGTATTCACGATGATAAATTCTCGGCAGAATATTCCATTCGTCATTCATTCGAGTTCGCTATAAAAATATGCAAGGTTGGAAAACACCGTAAAACTCAAATAACCCAATTTTCTAGAAATATTAATATAGCATTCGACGCTGAATTCTTTTAAAATCATATCAACAAAATAGTTGTAAACAGGTTTTAGATATATTAATTGGAAGTTTATAAAAATAAAATAGACAAATAATTTTTATATTAGATCGTAAACATATGTCAATTTTATACATATGCCATCTACATTTAATAATGATGAGCATATCTCACACATCTTCATTGGAAAAATATAAAATATTAGCCGCCTCTGACGACCAACTACTTCGTGAGAATCAATGCTAGCTAAAATTTTTAATTAAATTTTTTGTATAACTTGGTCTTTTATAGCTTTTTCAGCAAAATATTTTAAAGCTTCAAATTATAAAAGTCGTATAACTCGTATTACTACAGCAGACTTACGCCGTTCTGTTCTTTGTACTATGTACCTCTCTAATTTTTTCTCAGATTTGAATTTGAAATTAAAGTGGAAGTGTAAATAAAAAAAACATTTTTTGCTGAAACTAAAGATTTTTTAAAAAAATATGAATGTAGGCATTCAAATCCTTCAACATAGAAAACTTATGTGTACTATAGAATTTTTTTTATTATTATTTATGCAATACGTCAAAGAAATATTAAATAAAAATTTCTCTGATTCATCAGAAAATTCAATATTTAGTTTTACTTCCAAAAGGATTTAAATGATATAAACAACATTTTTATTTAATTTTAATCAATAAATGCACTTCTATGAATATTGATAAAAACAAAATTTTATATAGTCCTACGACGATATTAATCACATTCAGTAAAATAATCTTGACAAAATAACAATTTCAATCTTCTGCAGTCAAATCTGTCTAAGTTATAAAGCTTTGAATATCATTATTTTAGGACAATCAACAATTTTATTATTTTAGACCAATCAGCCTTTGGAAAACTTCGGCCATATTGGTATATTTTCATCAAAATGGTCGATGCAGAGATCTAAAATCGAGTGTTTTTATGGAATTAAAGATTTTCAAATTTTCATAACTCAATCGGTTTTAGTATCAAAAGGGAGGAAATATTCATTTATTTAAAATATTAGTGTCTCAAGAATATTTCATTAAATATAACTCAGAGGACAGAGAATCTGTGCATAATTTAAAATTTTTAATTCTTTGGAACATTTATTGATTCAGACTACATAAAATATAATCATTTATTTCATTTAGACCCTTTTTAATAATTGTATATGCCCTTTACTAAAAATCTGGAACTTAATTGTTGGTATCTGATTAGAGGGGATATCTGTAATATATTTAGCTATGTTTGCCTTAAATAAAATTGAGTTATTGAAATTATAAAATAGAATTTTAAAGGAAACTTTTTCTCGTACTTATATTTTAGAAAATATCGCATTTTATATTTATTTCATCTCATCTAGATGCCTGCTGAAAATTAAATTGAACTTTTCTAGGTTTATTTTGCAAGTTAAATTAATCTTTTAATTTGAGCTTTTGTCAGCGTTACAGCAACATATTGATGAAAGCTAATTTTTTCCGTACATGCGTAAAGTGCACGTGAAGGTTAAATTTTATTTTTATTTTGTAGGAAATAAATTGTTTGAGAATATGGTCGAAATCTATTTATTTAAATTTATTAAAAATAGAAACTTAATTTATAGGTTAAAGTGCATGGTTTCAAGTACATTGGTTTCATTAAAAAGATTATTTTTTTTTTGTTTATTTTAGGATAATTTAAAAATTATTTTTGTGCAGTAATATTTTCGGAAATAATCACCCAGCAGAGCAAAATTTCGCTTAATTTTTAATAAATTAAAATTCTAATGAAAATGTTTTAAAAATTTCCCCGAAACATGTAGTGCCAAATTTGGAGCTTTAAATAAAATAGTCTGGTTCTGTGGAGCCCAAATACACTCACATGCACATTCATCTTTATTATAAATAAGGATAAATATAATGATAAGAAAATTACCAAATAATTGGTATGTTAGTTACAATACGCATGTTATTTGGATTTACATTCCAGCTGAGGCAATATTCAAGCAGTTAAACTTTAACTGGTTTTCAAATCTTGAAGAAAAATAACTGTTTTACAATCATGATACGAACTGCGTAGAACTAAGCAGGTTTCGTCAACATAAGTTATAACTGTTATAATGTTAAATGATACTTTAAAACTGTTAAGTGATGCACTTTTTGAAATAGTAGATCAGCAGTTTCACAAGCGTGCGTAAAATTTACAATCCACGAAATTGCCTCTGCATTTTCTAGTTTTTGCATCCGGTTCGCTATCAGCTTTAACATTTCTCTAAAACCGATAAGGAGCTTAAGGAGTTTCCAAGCCGTGTTTCACATTCTCACGTGTAGGTGTTTTATGTTTATGTTTTGAAAGTACAGTTCTCATGCACTTATAATTTTATAGTAAATCTATTAGTCAGACGGGTTCTCACATGATAAGTTACCATAGGAGTGAATTTGTGCAACGGGACTAAAATTATTCAAAGCATATTCGAGCCTTTAGTCCGTAAATAAATATTTAAGACTTTCTGTATTTATTTTATTTTTAACGAAGAAAAATTGATAAAAATGCATCCATTTTAATTCATTATATTTTCATAAATTTAATATAACTAAAAATATATTTTTTTGAATTTTAAATTGGAATAAAGGTATCTAGTTTTTTGAAATTCAATATTCACACACCTAAAGATGTCGTTTTTACTTATGGCACTTGTCATAGACCAGCCCGCGGACGATGTCAGCGATTTTAAGCTGAATCTGTGCAGTGGCTTCTGAGGCTAAAGGCCCCTGAGCACCCGAGGGCAGAAAACTGACTTCTAGATTGTATAGAGATGACACGCACACACTCGCTTGCACAACTCCTTTTTAAAACTCCTTTTCACACACTTTACAGACAGAAGACTGGGTGAAGAACAACTATGCTCGAACCAGGCCTCGAACCCGGGACGGCCAGATCACGGGAAAGATGTGCTACCCCTAGGCCAGGGCTCCGACATACCGATAAATAGATGCATAAAATATACAAATAGATATATCAGACTGCCAGTTCTTTAATGGATTTGTTTCAAAACATACTGCCAAAGGATATTATTTCCCCCCCATTTTTCAGTATAAAATTATGCAATTTGATCAAGTCTCGAGCATCCAGAATTTTATTTTCATACAACTTAGTGTAATGAAGAAAGCCGAGTATGCATTTTCTAACGCCATTTTTCAACCGATTGAAACAAAAATTTGACACAAATTTAGAAACGAAGCAAAAAGGATCACATATCAAATTTCATTTGCCAAATTTGTTGGGTTTTTTAATCATCGCGCTTCCATTACATTTTTAAACATCGCGTTTACAAATTGATAGGCAATTGACACTTTAGCGGAATTCGGATTTTATTCGAAATTTATTAAGAATTTGCACATTAGATATTTAAATTGTGGACCAAATTTCGTTTATCTCGATCTTTGCGTTTTTGAGTTATTGCAATAAATATTCAACATAACACATTATATATTTAAATTGGGGACCAAATTTCGTTTATCTCGATCTTTGCGTTTTTGAGTTATTGTAATAAATATTCAACATAACACATTAGATATTTAAATTGGGGACGAAATTTCGTTTATCTCGATCTTTGCGTTTTTGAGTTATTGTAATAAATATTCAACATAACACATTATATATTTAAATTGGGGACGAAATTTCGTTTATCTCGATCTTTGCGTTTTTGAGTTATTGCAATAAATATTCAACATAACACATTATATATTTAAATTGGGGACCAAATTTCGTTTATCTCGATCTTTGCGTTTTTGAGTTATTGCAATAAATATTCAACATAACACATTAGATATTTAAATTGGGGACGAAATTTCGTTTATCTCGATCTTTGCGTTTTTGAGTTATTGCAATAAATATTCAACATAACACATTAGATATTTAAATTGGGGACGAAATTTCGTTTATCTCGATCTTTGCGTGTTTGAGTTATTGCAATAAATATTCAACATAACACATTATATATTTAAATTGGGGACGAAATTTCGTTTATCTCGATCTTTGCGTTTTTGAGTTATTGCAATAAATATTCAACATAACACATTAGATATTTAAATTGGGGACCAAATTTCGTTTATCTCGATCTTTGCGTTTTTGAGTTATTGTAATAAATATTCAACATAACACATTATATATTTAAATTGGGGACGAAATTTCGTTTATCTCGATCTTTGCGTTTTTGAGTTATTGCAATAAATATTCAACATAACACATTAGATATTTAAATTGGGGACGAAATTTCGTTTATCTCGATCTTTGCGTGTTTGAGTTATTGCATTTACAAACATGATAATGTGCAGACAGACAGATGGCCAGGCTCTTGTTGGATTTTGTTCAAATTCTGATACAATTCTACTTAGAAGCTAAATCTTTGTACCATATCTTATATATATTTAACTCTTTGCATTTTGTTGTATCGTGTTCATCTTTACTTGAACAGCTATTGAAGCAGATTCCCCCCCAAGAAGAATTACGATCAAAATGTGATAGAAATCTTTAAATATGGTGTAAAGACCACATACTAAACTTCATCCTTCCGGCTTAAAGTGTTTTTGAATTATTGTATCCACATGTATACAAACGAATATACATAATTCCAAAAATGTATTTTCGGATTCATGGAGTCTAAATTGCGAAAGTTCTTCGAAATCTCGAGTTTGAATTTTCTGATGATTACAATATTTTTGCATATATGAGAAAGTATAAAGTGTGAAGTTTTGAAACTAAAAGTGTGAAAATGGTACTGTCAAGAATATACTATCCAAAAATGAAATACACATCTGTGATTGAGAAATCAGTTTCTTTCCCAATGTGACAAAATAAAATAATAAGAAATTCGTTAATAGAAGAGAAATTAAACCTACTAAATAAATAAAACAATATTTTTCAAGAAAATAGAAATTTTTAATCATGATTGCACGAAATTCTTGAAATACTCTTACCAGCGGGCATGATGCTAAACTGGTTTCCCATATTCAAGTTAATATTTGAGAGCGACTATTTATGGCGATAAATTATCGTTCATTTCTGTACTATGGCGCAATATCTGGTTTTTTTTAATGAAATAATTGATTCATTTGCCAAATTTTTGGAGACATACTTGTGCATGATTATTGTGATTCTCAGAGAAAAAAAGTAAAAAAGCTTGTTTTTAAAGAAAACTAAAGGTAAATGATGGGAAAAGAATTTCCTGAAAAGAATCCAAGCATGATTTCCATTCGTTTCTACAACCGACGCTTTAAACAATGGACTGAAAATTTCAGCTAACTATGCAATACTTTAATCAACAAACAGTTTCAAGAATTTCTGTTGAGTCCTACATTGGGGAAATTTTGCTATTCCAGTTCATTGCTATGAAGAACCAGATATACTGATTACTTGGGAAAGTCCAGAGGTTTAATTTTTTGAAAAACATTGAAAAAAGTGTCCCATTTTTTCTTAGTTTTAAATAAAATTTAATGTGCTGCGCTAATTTTCCCTTATAAGCAAATAGTACCTAAAATAAAAAACAGGGAGTGTGATAGTTGATAGACTTAATTAAACCTTTGAAAAGGGTCTTCCTAAAACTTTCTCGCATACTTTCTAATAAATTTGTCACTCCAGAGGACATCTTTCATGGAATTGGTGTATAATAGTTACAAAATATCAACTTTTGGCCGGAATTTAGAATTTTTACTGAATCATCGTATAATCCTTGGCGAGTTTTTCGGCGATTAATCCCTGACATAATTGTCTATATTTTATCTCTTCGTTTTGTAATAATATTTGTAATAATATTAATGACAGTATTAAGATATATTCAAACAGAAGGACTGCCTCTAAAAAAAATTTATTCAAAATTTGGTAGGAAATCTGTAAAAACCATACACCAAATTTCAACCTTCCAGATCAAAGAATTTTTTAATTACCTTTGTCACAGATAGATGGGCATTTTACAAAAATGTGTTTTTCGATCTCAGGGAGGCCTAGAACGCGGAGATTCGTCAAAATCTCGTGTACGAATTTTTCGTCGATTACTATATTTTCTCTATGTTACGTATTCGAGAAAGTAAAAAAAAATGTAGTTACTAAATAATTATATTTTCTAACAATTACAATACAAAAGATTTATCATTCAAAATCGTCTAATAATGACAGTTTAAATTCGTTATTAACTGGAATAAAATTCACAGGAAAATTGGTTATAGAATCATTTAATGGATGGAAATAAAATCATGCTAGTAGAAGAAAGTAATGACTGTTATATTCCCCACTGATCAAACAATCTTGATTTTGTTTTGTATTATAAAATCAGGTGATTTCCTAACTATTCTCCTCTGTTACGCCATTCCGCAATGTGCTCATCTGCCATTGCTGTTGTCTCTAACATTACTACTTCATCTGTTACCAAACTACGCTCGTCTGTTTCATCATCATTACTCATCGAAAAACTTTTCGCTGTGTAATCATAAAATTAAATCTTATCATCATTAATGATGGATTTCAGATAGGATTCGCCATATTCCGTTATTAGACAAGGAAGATCGCGACAAACCTCTATTCGCACATCAATCTGTTCAGACGTTGGCATTTTCTACCACAGGCATGACTCATATACTATGAATAATTAGTTGCACAAGGTAAAGAATAGCTCTGTGAAATAAACAAATTCTTCTCAGTTATTCGCCGTTCTTATCGAAAAATAGGTAGTTATATTTACAATAATCGCATCTGAAGCGCTAGATACAGTGTCTGATTCTTTCTTTGAGATAAAAACATGTAATATGTTTCAGCTAATTAACCGAAATGTTATTTTGTGATAGGACATTACTTATGCACACTGCTGCAATTCGAATATTTCAATGGCGGTCTTATGAAGATGAAATCAAAATTCTAAAATTGCATATTGCCTATCATGATAATAATGAGTTGTGATTTTAAAAAAAAAACTGAAAACGTGTTTAGAATGGTTTTAAAAATTCCAGAACAATTCATCATTGCGGAAAAATGTATTTTGATATGATATTTCCCACAGTTCCTGAACAATGACACCCGCAACATTGTAGCGGGCAGAGGGGTAAAAATTTCGTTATTTTTTGCGATTTGTTTTTAGAATATTCATCCTTTTTCTCCAAAAGCCTCATACTCAAAAATTTTCGAATTAAAATCATATATTATATAAAGATAGAATTAGAAATATTATTCTAATATTCCGAATTAATTATCTTTTACAAGATTTATAATATTTTGCTTAAAAACAAAAACAAAGATTGTTTTGATCTATAGTTTAAAAAGGATATGATACGATAATCAAATATTACTCAAATAGCGTTCAGAAATGCTTCTAAATTTACGTCTTGAATTTTTTTATATGCGAAATACTGAAATTTACTTTCTTGGAAAATGACCCATAATTAAATGTTTTACCAGTTTATCAGAATCCGATACTTAATCTGCTTCTACAGAGATTAAAATAAAATAAATAGTGTAAGAAAATTAAAAAAAGCTGCAAATAAAAAATATCTAATTTAGTAATATAATAAAAGCAGCCAATAAAAAATATCTAATATAGTATTATAATAAAAGCAACCAATAAAAAATATCAAAATTAGTAATATACTGAAAGCAGCCAACAAAAAATATCTAATGTTGGAAAACTTTCAAAAGTTTTCCCCCAAAAATTCATTGACTAAGTGATGATTAATCCGGCTATGATCCCGAGTAATAAAACCATCCTTAATTTATATTTCATTTTTTTTATTTACAAGTAATTTCACCGTGTCAAAATAAAATATTATTTTAAAAAGGAAACTAATAATATTAATGTTCTTTTCATATAATTGCCATAAACGTTCCAGTAGTAATTATTGATAGTGTTAACACTGGTTGAATGTCTTTACAGCAGTTACAAAATCTCTAATAGGAAAATAACGCATTCTAATTCTACAAAATTTAAAACGGAATTATATATTATAGTTAATAACATTTCATATTTACAAGGAATTAGGGCTTATTTATAAAAATGCTTTCTATCATATGCATAATGATTCATTTAACTGTGTCTACATAAGATGAAGTCAAATGCAAACCACATCCGTGAATTCGCCTAGCAAAACAACTCTGTGGTTTTCCTATGAAGATAGAAAAAACATATGATTTCCTAATATTATCCGATTAAAATCTTACATAACATAGAAACTAGTAGAAAAATAGTGTTTCATGAAACTCGTCAGTGCAATACTGAATATCTACTATACTGTACGTAGCAATAAATTAAATCTGTACTTCGTTGCTTTCTAAATGTCAATAAAACGCATTTGGCACTTAAATAAATTATTATTTCATTGGAATATGTTCGATTTCAATTTAAGAAAAATAAAACTAAAATTTTTAACTCGCAAAAATCTTTGCTTTTCCATTCGTTTTTGATTTACTGTCAATCGTATTCCAATAATTTTGTGGTAATTTCGTTCTGTCATTTTCCGAATCTGGCATTGTTCTTTGGAGAATTGTCTTTATAGAGGATTTCACATATTTTTAAAACGATTTCAGGGCCATTTAATTATTTTTTTTAAATTAGAGATTATTTTTTAAATGTTTGTACAGAGCTTTCTTTCTGGGCTGTGTGTCTGTATAATGGCTTCTATGGTAGAAGGTTTTTTCATAAAAGTTTCAGCGGTATTAATTTCCATTGCTCTTCCATTAATTGATAGAATCTATTAATCATAGTAGATTTGCTCTTAGAAAGAGTTCTTTTTTACAAACCCAAAGCCCAATATTAAATAGGTGGATCATAAGGGAACTTCGCAGGAATATATCGAAAAGGTATTATGCAATAAGTGTATCAGTCAGGGTCTTTCAAGAAATACAGTGGTACGTTTCGAATTTTGAATTATATCTTTGTTTTCATGAAATTTCACTCTTTGGGGTCTATATCAGGAAAAACAAGCTTCAGTCGACAGTTTTTCTTCTTCTTCTTCTTCTTTTTTTTTTTTTTTCGTGTTTCTTCGGAGAAAATATTTTAGATGCAAATCACATACTGATTACATATGAACAATCTTGAATACATATTAACTGGCCATTTAAATTTAAAAAAACATGAATGCACTTAGTTTAACATGTTATTCGAAACAATCCGTCATTACTTATATATTTCCAATTACACTTAGTTTCTCCATGGTGAAATCGGGTCCAAGACGGTTCTGTTTGATACTGTCAGCATGAGAGCAGATAGAAAAAAAACTCTAAAAATTAGTGTTTTTTTAATTGTATTTTTTGTGTTTAAAATCGCGTTTTTTCGGGAAAGATACCTGTATAGATAAACTAAAAAAGTAAAACCTTATCTAAATATAAAATTTGATCCAAATCATTAGAGCCGTTTCCGAGATACACAGAATAAATTTATATACAGTGTATATACAAGAATTGCTCGTTTAAAGTTATAAGATGTGGAAAAAGAAATGAAATTCTTAATGGAAAGAGAAAACTTAAAACTTTCTCTTGATAGTACTTCAAGTTGATTTTATAATGTTTTCAGCACTTTTTATGTTTAATTTGCCATTGGAAATGAATAATATGTTAATTATAAACAACTTGCTGAAACTGTCTTTGCGCTGACAGAATAGGTTTTGTATTTTTTCTTTTAGGTTTTAGTAGTAAATATACCTTTTATTTCTGATCATTTAGATAAATTCATATTTCATAAAGAGTCCCAATATTATTCCATTTTTCACCTGTTATATAGTTTTCACACAAGGTTCTACAAACTGTTCTGGTCATATTACAAACAAAGGTCGAGAAATGCATTGAGTAATTTTTTAGCGTATCTAAGCAATAAATATTGGTTTATTATTTTATTTACTATTGCTACTGACAAAATTAAAAATTTTATAATTACTACATCGGCGGATTTGTTGTTGGTACAATCGATTTTACTTAAGCAATATTTAAAATAATTCATACCTTTTTCTAATATTCACTTGGAATCTTCTTTCCATGTGGAATTCTTCCTAGCCGAAAAAATGTTTATTTTGCACTTAAAAAACTTAAAGTCATGCATTTCTCAACGCTTTTTAATCATGGAATAGAAATATTTAACTTTGGAAAGCTAAAACACGTATATTTCAATATACAACTTGTTTACGAGCGACATTTTGAGGAAAGAATAAACTTAAAAGTAGCAGACGATATTTTTTCACTTCAAATAACAAGTATTTCCAGAATTTTTATTATAAAAAACTTGCTTTTAAAATTCCATTTCGAAGTAACACGAAAAATGTATAAATACTCCTTTAAATTTATAAACATTTTCAGTTATATGAAATTTTAAAATCGCATTGGTATTTTGCACGCACATTTCAAATTTCTGATCGATTTTTTATAAAAATCCTTCTATTCATAATTTAATCCCAACTAAAAATAAAGTTAAGGAATACTAATACAACATGTAAGCACTCAAATTTGATTGAAGAATTTTTTAAAAACAATTTCTTCCTTATTATGCAAACTGTTATTTAGGTATCGGATAGATGTTTAAAGTTCTTAAACAAACTTTGACAGGCCAAGTTCTTATATCAAATCATTGATTTCCCCAGCGAATTGCTGTGTTGTTGTTGACCTTACTTCATATTCACGTTCACTATTGAAAGAATAGAAGGCAGAAAAATACTGAAAATATACAGAAAAAAGAGTAGATTTAAAATATTTTTTCTGATAAAAACATTCGATACGTCACTGGATAGAGAAATGTTCATAATTATTTTGTAATAAGGATAAATTACTGATCCAACCAATTTTTGAATCATTCATTCTTTGTAATATATAAAGTTTCCGTTTAATACCTCAAACGATTCAAAATCATACTTTTAAGTAATCTAGGCGGATATGAAACGTTAGATTTCCTATTCACTGCTTGATTCCATTGCTAATAAAGACGGATATTTGTCACTGTATTCGTCATTCATGGCATTAACGGAACTCGATTTTTTGTACCTTAAATAAAAAAAAAATTATTTTCTTTTTTAAAAAAAATTGTCATTCATTTCCGGATATTTCAATGATTATAGAAATTTATAATGTGTAAAGGGAAAAAATGGTGAATCTGATAAATTTATTTTTAAAAATATAATTAAGAAGATCCTGGATAATTTAAAATAAAGTTTAGGATCTTTATCTGAAGATATGATTCTTTTTTTTTCTCCTTAAATTTCAGTAAGCATGTATAAAATTACTTTATTGTTTCAATGTCGTATAATCTTATATAATAATATTCAGAAGCATTATACTTCTGCTAAAACCCATTGCAATTTATTACATCGCTGTGGTATATTTTTAAGAGATTATTTGCAATGAAAATATCGAATGCTCCAAGTTACACGATATTTAATATTGATTTAATACACGATATGAAGTTTTTATTTTACACTAGCCGCCTTTGGCGACCAGTACGTTCGCCAATATTAATGCTCGTTAAAATTTTAATAATTCAATATTTTATACATTTCCTACTTTAAAAGCTTCTTCAGCAAAATATTTTAAAATATTAATAATTTTCATATAATTCACTCATAATATTATAAAGGCCTTCAGCCATAACGTAATATGTATCTATCTAATGTTCTGTTAGCTCCCGTAGAATTTATGCTTTAAATTAAAGTGAAAAGGATTAATCTGCAATTAATATAATAACATTTTTTACTGAAACAAAGCACTTCTTTATAATATGATTACTGAAAACAGAGTCACTGAGCGTTTAAACTTTATAGGCACTAAAGAATATCTTTCTTAATTTATATAATATCTCAAGAATTTGTCAACAAAATTTTCTTAGATTCATCATGATCAGATCGGTTAATTAACAATGTTTCATTTCAAATGCCTCAAACACTAAGAAAATAAAATGAATCGTTTTTTATTAATCGTTATGAAATAATCGGTCGAAAACAGGTTTAAAAAAACTACTTAAAAACGATCTACTTAGAACTATAAGCATATACAAAAAATATATAACTAACATAAATATATTTTAATTACAAAAACATACAACTAACCTAAAAATAATTTAAATCAAATCCGCATACGTTGATAATCAGAAAACAATGCGCATGCGTGAATTTTCAACGCCAGTTACGGTAACGCAAATGCGTGAATTTTTCTACGCCAGTTGGGGTAACGCTGTGCGGATTAGACATTTTTAATTTCCTTTATTCTGTTTCGTTTTAATTCAAAAGTGCTTCAGAATGAATCTGAAACATGGATTCATTAACAATGTTTAATTTTAAATGCATCAAACATTAAAAAAATAAACAGAATCATTTGAAATAATCGGCTGAAAAATATTAAGGTTAGTCTCATTAGTGTGGGAAAAAAAACTGAAGCCTTACTCATTTGGCGGTGGGGAAAATGGAAGATTTTTTTTGGCGCGAAAGTTAGTTTTTAATTAATGATTAAAATTCTAAAAAGGAACCCCAGGTGCACATTCCCAACCTCCAAGGTAGACATGTACCAAATTTGGTAACTTTAGGTCAAACGGTCTGACCTGTATTGCGCCAACACATACACACACACACACACATTGAGCTTTATATAAGTATAGATATGTTAAAATGAAAACATGTTCATATTAATTATTAAATCTATGCTGTGTTACTATAGTGTTGCTGATTTTAGGCATAGTACTTTTTTTAAGAGTAACCAAATATGTGGTTGTGACTTTGGTGATTATCGTATCATACTCGATTTGCTATTAAACCAGTGGGAATTGTCTCCCTAAAACTTTCTTGCATTCTCTCTAATAACGGTTTTATCCCAGAGAACGTCTTGCATGGTTTTGGCGTAAAATAATTGCGAAATTACCTTCGATATGAATTTAACTTTTTTATTGAATCTATCGTGTGATCCTTCGCAAATATTTTAGACGTTAATCTCTGGCAAGTAGTTAATAGTACCTATAAATAAAATTTGTATTTTTGTTGTAATAGGTCGGGTTTTTCCCAACTTATTAAAAAATTATAGAAAACTACACGTGTGGCCTCAAAATGACATGCCAAATCTGATATATTTGTCACTGCGTTTTTAAAAATACATACTTACTGGCAAGTAACCCGTAATTTGGCTCAAAATTGACAATTGTCTACACTGTAGATAATAAATAACACTTTCTTGCTGTTTTTAAAATACCAGAATTGCTTTCCTTCCGTATGCAACAAATTTTAGATAAGATAAATTATTTACCTACGAAAAAATTCCCTCTTTATATTTACAATTTCGATTTTCGTCGTCGAGAATATCACAGTTTTCATAAAGAATAATTCTGAATGTTAACCTTTTACGTATATTTTCAAAAATACATTTCTTGATATAACAACGTAAAGTTTATGAATCTTCTTTAAAATGTGTCGGTTCCGTTATTTTGATGAAAGGCAAAGTAATTATGAAAAACAATTAAAAATTTATAATGGCTAGTTTTCACGAACGTCTTTCTTTTACTATGTAGTGAATAGCTTATAAGCCAGTTAACAGCTACGCTATCCGAGCAATTGCTTTTGCATCGTGGTCATGTTCTGGACTGCGAACCAACTATCACTTGTGCAAGAGCATACGAAAAACTTTCGTAGACCATCTGTCGATTAATATACCTATCTAATCTTTCGAAACAGTCTATTAGTGAGCAATCCTTGGCTATTCGATTTGGAAGAAAGCCCTCTTTAAAAATATATAAACTGCATTTTCCGAAGGGGCCATCTACATATTTATATTTTAAAAAATTTCACACTTTTCAACTGCAACCCTTAATTTTTCATCTTTTTGCTGATTATGCATAGTAATAAATCCCCAAATATAAAAGTTTAGACTAATTGCTAAAAAACAATCGGAGATGTGCAAGAAAAATGAGTTGGGAACAGTTGCAATATATGGAAACGTAGCAAATAGGTACGTCACTTTGTTCATTCTTTCTTTTATTCAAATTTTCATTTCAATAGTTAATACGATTACTTTTCCTTAAAAAATATTAATATTTATCGTTATTAGTAATGCATCAAGTTTAAATATGAATTCAAAATCCATGCTTTTATTTATATATTTAATTGCAAAAGTTTAGCAATTAATTAAAAGTTTTTAGAGTAGCTGAAAATAAAATTCAGACTCACAATTTCAGAAATATTCTTTATAATTAAAACATAAATAACAAGTTGTTGATTTGCAGCCTCAAATGTCCATCAAATGTTATTTATTTATTATTTACTTATTTATTATTAAATGTTACTTATTTATTAACATTTTTAAGAATTTTTTTAAATATTTTTTTTGTATTTTAAATGAAAAAAAATCACCGAAACCTTTATAAATATTTTCACTTTCGAGGAGTTGATTTTGTATTTTAATGTTTTATTTATTTATATATTACACGCTTTATAAATTTTGCATATTATGTAAAATTTTACTTCTCCGCACTTTTAAAATTAATTGAAAGCTTCAGAAATCATTTCTACAGATTATCTGTTTGACTACCATTTACCCCATACGAAACTTTGCTTGAAATGACTATCGCAGATTCTGCTACATATATCCATTTCTTCCCTTCATTTAAAAATTTATTTTTAAAAGAAATATCGAGATTTAAAACAACGATGAATGACATGATTTGTTTTCCTGATGTGCCATTTTATAAACAATTTATTCCTATCAGAGAATCCTATTGCGGCGTTTAGACACCCTCTCTTCTCAAAAAAGGCAAAAATCATGCTACTTTGAAAACTTTTGGTCATTGCGACCTATTTGATGGTTAAAATCTGGAATAGTGATATTTTAGGTCTTATTCCCTTAAGTGCCATTAAATGTTCGTATGAGTTTCTATTCATATATTTTTAACTTCTGAACAACTAAAATAAAATTGAAATTCAAACTAAAGAATTGCTTGCAGAGCGGATTAAGAGAGTTAAAGTTATAGTTATTAGACACCATAAGGCACTGAAACTCGCATAACTGAGTTTAAAATTTAAATTTAAGTGAATAAACGAGAATAATTTTTTAAAAACACCTTATAGGCAGTGATATTTTCTAGGCATTAAAGAGCATGATTAATAAATTTCATACGAATTCCCTAGAGGTGAAGAATTGGTATAAGATTGAAGTATACAAACAGATTTTCAATTATATACGTCTTTACGGCAGTGTGTGTATGTGTGTGTTTGTACTTGATAATATAAACTATTCGAAAAGAAACTAGATGCTTGCAATTCAAATTTTCTTTCAACAAAATGTATTGGGAAACCTATAGGATTTTTTAAATAGAACTAGAAAACATAAACTGGTTTTTCTGATAAATTGGTAAGCATTTGCTCAAAGTAGAATATTTTTTCTTTTCACTGTTACAAAAAGCACGATGCTCAGAACATCTGTTGATAGGGTTTGGAAAAAACCGCGCCTGACCACAAAACGGATGGCTCGGATGATATTACGTGGATGGTTGCACTCGCTGTGAATTATCTATGAGTTAAATATATGAATTACACACTTTCGAATTCAGTAATATATAAATTGTTTATAAGATTTATCGTTTGTTCCTATTAACTTTTTTGTTGTATCATTTAAAATTTTACCTGATATCTTCCAAATTCATGGCATAAATCGATGACATAACTACCTAAAATCGGCTACTTGTTTCGGAATTAGACTTAACTGTACTTGATTCGGAAGTTAATCCTTAATTGTAAATATAACAAACTATCAAAAATTTTATTAATAGTATACCGTATTCCAAAACTTCTCGACATGGATAAATAAGCCGAATCTTCATATCGTGATCATCAACAATGAGAAAAAAAGTCAGGATGAAATGTTAGTAATAACAATAGAAACGATTTTATATTCACTTCAATTTTTTTTTTTTTTTGAAATATGGGCATAGGGGTAGAGTATCTTCCCCCTGGTGTAGGCGTCCTGGGTTCGAGTGCTAGTTCGATCATGGTTGTTCTTCTTCTGTGTTCTGTTTGTGAGGTGTGTGAATGTGCCCCCCCCCCTGTAAAAAGAGGTTGTGCAAGCGAATGCAACGCGTGAAGTAGCGGCCCTAGTTGGCGCTACTGAAAAAACAAGATACACTCACTCGGCTTAAATCGCTGACAGATAACTATCAGCGGGCTTGTAAATTACCCTAAGTCACAACAACAACAGCACAATTATTTTTTAAATTAAAAATAGAAAAATATTATTCGGAAAACAACAGTATCAATATCAACAAAAAGAACCTTTTGTGAACTTTAAGATAAGGAAAAATAATTTTTACTATAATATTTTAGGAATATATCGTGAAAAAACGCCAAAATTTCGTTTAAAAAATAAATTATAATGAATTTTAATGAATTTCTAATTAATTAAAAATTATTTGTGAATATTTCATCTCACCAAATTATGTATGGGCAAAGTTTGGCAGTTTTAAATCAAACGATCTAGCTCATAGAGCATCAACACACACACACGCACTCACACACACACACACACACACACATACACACATACAAACGCACATACACGAATGCACACACAAACGCACACACATTTCTGTATTATTAGGGGAGATAAAGGATGAAACCAAATTCAAGTAGAAGCAAGAATTCATAATATAATGCTAATAAAAACATCAAAGTTTAACACATGGGTGATTTAACGCGATTTGGTATAAAGGTAAAATGTTAAAATTATAGATACTGCCAAAACGACAAAAACCTTCAAAAATTTAAAAGATCAGTGTAATCTTTTCACACTTCAAATTCTTATAGATTTAAAATAGACATATGAGAGGAGATCAATAAATCAGAAATAAAATTAAGGCACTATGTTAAAATATGAGTATTGACCGCATCATACTTCAGTAGAATTAGTAAATGCGATTTATCTAATTTATTCACTTCACATGTGATTATGACTTAGTCAGCACCAATTTTATTTACACTGTAAACTGACATAATAATGCATAACTGTCATATAAGAAACACAGCCACTGGTTACATACAGGAATTGTTTCACAACAGTCATGTCTTTCTTGTGTTTTTGCTACGTCTCGTTTGCTACGTTTTTGTTACGTTTTGCTTGATCTATATGACTAATAAGATTTTTATTTAAATTGACAGATGTGTGCATTTTCTTTAATAAAATCAAACGTAGTTATTTATTTAGAGCTTTACTGATGCTCTATTCAGTGATATGATTGAATGTATAAAGATAATGCATCAATCCATTAGATTCCTTCAATTCATTCATTATCATTTGAATGTATAAAGATAATGCATTCAATCACATTAGATTCATTCAATTCTTTCATTATCATTACATTCACATTTAATGCACTAAAATTAGGTGATATAGTTAAACGAAATATTTAATCGAAATTCTTAGCAATTCCGGTGAATCAATTGCTCAACAAAAGTGATTAATTTCGTAATAAATTTTTAAAGTGATAGACTTTTCCGAAGTTTGCCGTTATTTTATAAAATCTATACCTTTTCATCTTAATAAACCAAAATAAAACATAAACGCATTCTATTGTTTTATGGTATGTTCAGCGGCATACTATGATGATAGTTTTATAATATGATTGTGATACTATGATTGCAGCTCATCATTATTGATTTTATTATGATATTAGCATAGTGTAATTACAAATTGCAAATGCCATGCCATTTATGAACACGTGCCGTTTGTGACAAAATATAAAAATATAAATTTAAGTAGACCCGTAATAGCATCATAACAATTTATGACCATATCTTCCGATATTTGCGTCTTTTGTTAAAAATGGCTCGAAAATACAACTTTTTATAGTGATTGCAAAACTCTTTATATCGTCAGTCCCCAAGGATTCTCTTAAAAAATGAATAACTGTAAAATCATTGTTTGAAAACATTTACTTTATTCAGAGTCAATAGCTAAATCAACTGAATCGTGTATATTGTAAAGCAACGTTGTATCGAGTGTCATAAAAATTAATCCCTCACAATGATCTCGCATTTGTTCTGTAAAAACAACAACAACTGCTGAGTAAAGGAAATAATGGATCACGGTTTAACATATCGCATGACACTATTTACTTTATTCAGCACTAAATGATCTGAAATTTATACAATAGGAAAAAAAAAGCTATTACATGTCATTGAGATTTAACTGATGTAAGAAAGAGAAGAGCACATGCTGAGCAAATAATAAAATACGTAGATTAGAATTAAAGTAAGAAAGATATTGTTTTGAAAAAGACTTTATTGGAACCAAAAGCTCAATTATCTGCCTTGTGTATATTGTGAAACAAATTAAAGAGAAAGATAACTTCTGTAAGGAATAAGCACATTTAATAAAACTGCAGATAAAACAAACGAAGGAAAAAAAAAAGAAATATAACTTTTTTTTGTTCTATTAATGTTTTGCTTTGTCTTTTGAAAGACTGACAGAGCAGGTTATTGAGGAGGGAATTTTGGAAAGAAAATAGATGATTGCGAAAATAATACCTAAGTTGACATCCAATTCCTTGATTGTTTACTCCTAAAATAGCGATTACATTGTACAATATAGTGTACGTGGAAAAGAAATATTGTATAATATTGTTGTACCATTTAAAAAAATATATAAGACTTTGCTATATTGATCAATATTGTATTCTGATATAGTATTATATAATTCACAATATTGTATTAAAAATGTCCCCCGTATTCAGTAAATTTGTTCCCAATGCAATAGATACTTACAAAGCTAATTTTAATTGAGTATGAAAAAAATGTTAAATTTTAGTACAACTTTTTATTAATTTGTTATAAAAAATAAAATCATATTAAATTTGCTAATATAGCTATTTTTCACTTAACTTGAGATTCGGACCCGGGAGCCGAAGGTTCAGGATTCTCGTAGGATCTTTTCACGTACGTCTGGGATTCATTAAGTCCGTGTAAAATTTAAGATCCGAAAACTTTGATCATATTATTCTGGAATAATCGCGGCTAATGGAGTCATTTTAAGAAACAAAATAATCCATTTCATCCAAATAAATCAGAAACCCTTAATGTGTAGAATTTATTTTACAAGCAATATAAACGGTGTTCAAATGCACGGTGAACAAAATGATCAAATGTGTATGCCAAATTGCATTGGAATAGCTCTCCGCGTTTTTGAGTTATCATCTTTACATGTACATATGGGCAGACAAAATATTTTCTCAAAACAAAATATTTTCACTCGCATTTTGTTAGAAATTTAAAATTAAATTTTAAGATTACATGTCAAATTTTATGCTCTAGATAAGTGTGTTTTCTATTTTTCGTGTTCACAGACAAGTAGACAAAGGAAAAGACAGACATGTGCATTTCCAAAATTGTGCAGGCCCGCATTGGTAAGGTCTCAGCTTCGAAACCAGAGCGTTTCATATTCGAGACCCGATTCCACCGAAGAACCGTCATGTAAGCGGGTATGGTGCACTCTAAATCCTAAGGAGCAAAACGCTTTCTCGCTGATGTAGCATAGAAGCTTGGAGAAGGGGGTTGTCAGCTCAAGTGTAATCTGACTGTCGTTCAAAATTGCGAGGTCCGTCCTAAAATAACCCTAGTGTTGCTTTAAAGCGGGAAGCTAATATAACTAAACAAACACAGAAATTGTATTTTTTCAGATTCAGGGATTCATGGTGATGAGACAAATTCCCGAAATCGAATTCTTTGATTGTCACAGTGCTTCTTCTTTGTATATTTCGCATACGAGAAGATAAAATATATTTAAGTTTCTGTTTATTATATAGTGATTATTTTTTAGCACCTAACCCTTAGTTACCACAAAAGTGATTTTTTTTCCTTATACTGGACAGGTTAAACAGTCTCTGGCAGAAAAGCATCAAGCCTGCGTTAAGACCATCAAACATACATTTTTAACACTCGTCTTTCAATTTAAATAAATAATAATTTGCATAAGCAAACACCTTAACCTAACCGGCTGCTCCGACCCACCACTGTGGCTTACGGATGTTGTTGTTTCGTTTCTTATGGCACTTAGTACAAGCCCGTTGTTATGAAGCCAGCGATTTAAGAAGATAGGGGGTGCGTCTCTTGTTTTTTAGTAATGCCAACAGTGCAACTTAGCCACTCACGCATCACTCATTCGCTTGCACAATCCCTTTTCACAGGAGTACATAGTCACACAACTCACAGATAGAACTGAGGAAGAACAACCATTCCCGAACTGGGACTCGAACCCAGGACGCCCAGATCACTGGGAAGACGCGCTACCCCTATGCCAGGAAGCCGGCAATACTACTGATAAATCTGATAAACCTGACCGCCGCAACAGCAGCACTGGTAAGAACTGTGGTTGAGTCCTAAGGTCCATCACCGGCAACGATACAACCCTACTCGTGGGAATTACGTCCCCTCATCAATAGGAGGTAGCTGTCCCCCATTATTTCTGTACCCACCCAAGGGGCGGGACCGAATCCCCATACCGGAAACTTCTCATTCTCATTTCTTAGATGCCCCAAGATGGGAATGTATAAGCAAATACAATGTTCAATTTGAAATTTATCAGAAGTAATAAATTAATAATGTGAAAAACAATTTTGGTATTAGATGCACTGATCTGACAAATCACAATCGGATTTTCTGGTAGTTGGCGATAGGTAATCGTTGCCGAAACAAGTTTCCTACTTCTATAATTCCTACTTCTCAAGGAGAATGCAAATCGCTAAATAAGATAAAAGAAATCTTCAAATGATTACAAACACAAAATATACCAAAACAATAATCTGATAATTCATCAGTTCCTAATGAAGGATTCATGTATAGATTCCGATTCTTTATGATGCTTATAGTTGCCGTACGTTCTTTATGGCGGGTGAAATTTGTGATTAATTCAAATTATCAATAATTTTGAAATTCATTCTTTTGATTGATTTTCAGTTCAGTTCAGTCCTATTAACGTTCTGTTTTAACGCAACATTAGGACTATTTTTCGGACTGACCTTGTAATTTTAAACCACGGTCAGACGAAAAGGACGACACCTGAGTTGGCACCCCTCTCTCCAAACTTCCGTATCACACCAATAAGAAGACGTTTGGCCCCAGAGGATTTAACAAGCACCAGACTCACTTACACGGTGGTTCTTCGGTGGAATCGGGTCTCGAACCTTTAACATTCTTTTGATTGATGACTTCCATCAAAATAAAGATCTTCTGAATTCATTCATTGAAGAAAACTTAAAATAAAACTTAAAAAATAGCAGCAGTTTTGAGTTTTCGAGCATTTTGTTATCCTACGCCTCTCAGGTTCTAATTTCTATTACTTTAACATCCTAGCAATAAGCTGCCGTCTGAAATACCTTTAAAAGAAGTGCTTAAAAAAATACCACATTTCGAAATAATTCCTTCTAAGAATACATAAAAAAAGATTAACACTTTCCCCTCTACTTTAATGCATTGCATAAGAATAAAATCTCTTAGTGTAAGAAAAAGATTAATAAATATTTCATTTATGATCTTTGATGATACAATATACTTAGATTTTTATCTAATAAAATAGTTCAAATATAGAGGCAATTTTTTTTGATTTTTTAAATTTCGGCTTTGATTAAACTAAAAGAATTTAAATATTGAAATGTTAGCCACTTTTGGCTGTTTGTCTACAGTATAAATGATTGTGTAATATTAACTAACAAACTAAACCTTATCTCAGTACTATTTTAAATTATATTTCCACAATAACTATAGAGAATTCTAATTGGCTAGCGAAATTGACAAAATGGCGAAATAATTGAGGAAAAATGGCGAAAATAATTGGTGAAACCAATCCAGCTATTACCCTTAAATGCATATTGTTGCCAATTGTCTACATTCAGTTCCAATTAATTTTATTAAACCTGAGTATATCTGTTTCCGAGCGACATTGATAACCATAGACAGTAAATCATACATGAAAGAAAAAAGTTGACATTACTTTTGGTGGGTAAGTTATATCGTTTTTTCACATTTGAATGTGGTGGATAATGAAGTTCAGAGTGTTACCTGAAGAGATAGTTTCTATTATCGAGTTCCTTATAAAGGATTGATCTATCTAATTGTTAAAAAATTACTTCTCATCTGTTGTCAGATAAACTATCAATGTTTGATATTGTATTTGAAAATTATATTAGATACAAGCGAGATTTTTGGGAAATACTGTATGTTGCCAAAAGTCTAAATACAACTTTCTTCCAAATAAATATATCATATTATTACCTGGATTTATTTATTTATTTATTGTGTAACGAGAGTTCGCAAATTGTACAGACTAATTCTATGGCAAAGGATACCGACGTGCTCTGATTGGTTTAAGCCTTGGCATCTTTTTGGCAATGTTTTGCACTCATAATAGTGTAGTTATCGCTTATTTGGCTCAAACCTTGCAAAACTGTGACAAACTGTTTCCTATCTTTGTTGATATTCTTGAATCTATTCCTAAAATATGTGTTACAGAAATGCAAGAAATAAGTATTCAAAAGAAATGAATAAACTATTTATATATTTATAAATCTTAATATTAAGTAAATAACAAATATCAAGATTAATAATTAGATTGTTAATAACTACAGTAGACTCCCGATTATCCGCGCCTGCCGCACAAAGTTTTTTTTTTTTTTTTGACTGATTTTTTCAAAAAGGTGCAGTTTTACTGTTATGCTTTTGTAATTACATAATACATTACAGTATTAAAACAGTACATATGTTAATTTTTCTGTGTATCCTTGACTCCTCTCGTAAATACAAAGCACTTTTCTGTTTTCATTAACAAAATGCAATTTAGGTTAGTTTTGAGTGATATACTAAAATATTAAGCGTTAGTTAAACATCCTGCTGTTTATTTTACGTTTTATTGTACATAAAACGATTTTTTCAAAGTTGGAATGACTGTTTTCTTTTTTGCTATACCCGTTTTTAGCTTTTTTCGGATTATCCGCGATTTTTGTTATCCGCGGCGGCCGCGCCACCCAATTCCGCGGATAATCGAGAGTGTACTATATGAATCTAAATATCTTAACAAATATAGCACATTTGCAGATAGACATTTAATGGTAATAATTTGAATACGAAATTAATAAATAAATAACTCCATGTGTTATTTTATTTTGCATGAATATTCAATAAGAATTATAATGATTTATATTCCGTTTAATGTCATCTAAATATCTTAATAAATATAGTATATTTGTATATAAATATTTTATGGTAATGATTTTAACGTGATAATTAAAAAAAAATTGGCCAATCATTTCCCGTAAAATAAAAGAATAATTTTCAAGTCTTATTTTAATAATACTTCACAGAAAAATTGCTACCTGCGCTATTTTTTTATTTACAAGATTTGAAATACGAAAAATAGCTCTATTCTCACCAATCTCAATTATTTTATAATTGTATTTCTCTGGAAGATTTAATTTCTCCATTTTGAAAAATGGCAGGCAAAAAAAGTACGCAGAAACTAAACAATGCAACAGGGTTGCAGCAGCTACAGCATAGAAAGTCTGTGCCAAAGAAATCGACCAATCAGAGCACGTCGGTATCCTTTGCCATAGAGTTAGTCTGTACAATTTGCGAACTCGCTTGTGTAACCTATGACTACTTTCATATAATAAAGGATTTTATTTTTAAATTCCAAACTTATAATCATACATTTAAGGTGGAGACTGCATCAAGGATATATTTTGCAATAAACTTCAATAATGATTGTCAGATGGGTCAGGCACCCATTGATGATTTATATAATCGCCATAAATTTCCAAATGAAATAAAAATTGGCGAAATCCGTTAAGTATATGCAACTGTGAATTTTTGTCAAAGTATTTTTCTATAGAAAATGACCCGTAAAATGCTTCTTGAGAGTTTTTATGAAAATAGAAGGGAATGACCTTTCATAATATATCTAGAGATCACGAGCTTTCAATAAAATAAAAATGGGCGAAATCGGAATGATGGTTAAATTTGGGTACTGTCTTGTTTTTTTTCTGGTTATTTTAAGTGCATAAACATCTGAAGTTTGCGAAGTATCAGAAGAAAATGCGGATTGCTTTCGTATTCGAGTTGGAAGTCATCAAATTAGCAGAATAAAAACCAATTTTATGCAAATTATACAGAAAATTGGTTTCTAATTTAAAAAATTCTGAACATTTATTATTATTATTATTTTTTTGCACTCGTTCTTTATCTCCAAAAACATAGCAGTATCTTTTTTCTTTTTTTTCCAGAAAGCTTAAATGCCAGCTATTTCAACATGGGTTTTACGCAACAATATTGTCAGTCCTTTGATGATATTGATCTTGACAAGATGCATAAAGGGCATTGTGATGGTAAAATACTACGTCTAAACTCTATGAGACAACAATAAAAAAAATCGCTATTTATTTTAGTATCACATCTAATATCTATAGTGAGTGCCAATTTCTGCTAAGTAAACTTAGAACAATAAAAAGTAGAAATTATTTTCTAGTAGATACAATCAATAATTTTATATATCATAGATATTAATAGGAAGTTATTTCCCAAATTTTTATAAAAAGACAAGATTTTTTTTAAATATTACTCTAGTCTTTCAATAAAATCAGTTTAAAGAACTCCAGGCATAGGTATTAATAGGAGGTTATTTCTTTTCAATTTTTATTAAGCTTTATTATAGTCTTTCAATAAAATCAACTTAATAAACTCCAGGTACAGATATTAATAGGAGATATTTTTTTTAAAATTTTTATAGGCAACATAAGATTTTTTAAAAGTATTACTCAAGATCCTCAATAAAATCAACTTAATAAATATACTCCAGGCTATTACGGCGCTGAGAAATTTTTATAGTTGCTGTCTAATTAAAACGAATAAGAAAGAGATTGAAGATATATTTATTTGGGATAAAAAAAAATCATTGGCATTTTAAATAAAAATTGATTTGTTCTCAACTTGAAACAATATGTGATCGATATATTTCGTATGTATTTGTCTCTACTTGAAAGAGACATAAGCAAATATTTATAAATTTTGATTGCATTCTATATGTGTTTAAATATTACAGGCTTTGTAAATATCTTAAAATAAATGTTTTATGAACTGATTTTCTTTCCAATGCTGTAGAAAAATACATTAGAATATATGAGAATAGAATTATGATGGAATAGAATTAGTTAGAATATATGATGTGCATCTCATTTCCTATTTGATAAAAAGGATTCTATGTTAAGATCAATGTAGTTTGGGCTAGTAAAGATTTCAATTATCTGCGACTTTATTTGTCCTCCGGCTGGTATGCTGTGGAAATTTGGAGAGCGGGATGCCAGCTCAGATGTCGTTCTCGTCATCTGACCGCGGTTCCAAATCACGAGGTCCGTCCCAATATAGTCTTAGTGTTGCTACAAAACGGGATGTTAATATAACTAAACTAAATTAAGCTGCGACTTTATTGGCCATTAACATAAAATACCCCCCACTCCACCCCACCCCAAGTTTTGAAAGTTTCTCCAAAATTTTCAAGCATACTTTCTAACAAATTTATCGTGGCAGAGAATGGGATGACAATAATTACGGAATATTAAATTTTGGCTTGAATTTAGCATTTTTAAAGACTATCGTGTCGTCCTTGGCGAGAATTTTGGAGATTATTCCTTGACATGTCGTTGACAGTATCCGAAAATGAATTGGTGCGTTGGACATGTTTTTCTCAACCGATTGAAACAAAGATTTGACAAAAAACTGCAGTTGTAGTCACAAAATCCCATGCCAAATTTAATATGTTTAAGTCATTGTGTTTTTGAGTTATCACGTTTATATTTTTTATAAAAGTACAGACCGACATACAATCAATCCGCTGTTGCATTTGGCTCAAAATTTGACAGATGTTTTCACTATAGATGTAAAATCCGAGTACTGAATCTTATCTATCTAGCTCTCTTCGTATTGTAGTTATCGTGTTAACTTATATTCGAACCGATGGACAGACGAACTTCCTTTAAATAGATTTTAGTCAAAATTTGATAGAAATCTGAAAATTTGGCATAAAGACCAATACCAAATTTCAACCGTATAGCTCAAAATCTGTTTGAGTTATTTTTGTCACATACAGACAGACCAACGGACATTTCCCAAAAATTTGTTTTTCGAATTTAGGATGTTCAAAAACGTTGGAATACGTCAAATATCTTGAGTGCGAATTTTTTCACGTTTACAATACTTTCTCCCTCAATATTACATATACGATAGAGCAAAAATGCACATTTGTAAAGCGCAAGTGTGAGGTCGATGAAATATTTAAAATTTTGAAAAAGCGCACGTTGTTAAAATGATCTCGCCATCCGGATTATTCAAAGCAATTTAGCCATTTTTTTATGTGAGAATATCTATTTTTCTCTGTGGTAAAAGAAAGATGTCATTTCACTCTAATACCATGATGGTTGGAAATTTTCCGCAGCTACTATTTAATGATCTGGGAATTCCAGTTCTACCCATGACTGGGAGAATCTGCTTTGAATAAAAGAAACTCAAAATAAACATTGCAAACAACGTTAATTCCGTCCGTAACAGCAAAAAATAAATAAATAAATAAAAAATAAAGAGAAAGTCCATCGGCGCAAAATAGTAGGAATATTTTGTTCATAATGACAGAGGTAGGAGGTAATTGAAATAATTTGCTGTGTAGCCATTCGTTACAAAGTAAATTTGTGAATACTAAAAAAATCTGCAGCAAAATGTAAGCGATCAGATTTTCGGAGTTTCAACTAGGGATTATTTATTCAGAGTATCCATACTAAATCGTTGCCCAATTGCTAATTTTTAAAGCTTTAGGAGTAGGCATATATTTCTAATTAGAAGTTGCCTTAAAGCGCATAAAATATTTTATGTTATAGGAGTCAATAAATGCATTGATAAAAAAATTACGAAGTATAAATTTTTATAATTTCCTCGGTTCTAGTAGTTATATTTAGTAGAATATTCTTGACACACTAATATTTTAAAATGCTCTTTTGGTCTTAATTATTAAGTTATAAATATTTCGTTTTCAGCTTAAACAATTTTCGATAATTTCAATGGTCGTTCCGAGTAAAATCCGCCGATCTGTCGCTTCTTTGAGAGGGACTTTTGATTGGCTTAAAATGATGAAATCTAAAGCTTCATGACTTGGTAAGCACTATTTTTTTTTAATATTAGAGTTCCCATAATACTTTGCTAAATGTAAACGATTGGACAGGAAGACTATAAAATTTAAAGTTTATTTTTTTCACCAATATGTTTATTTACTCAAACAAAGTAAAAATGATATTTACTTTGATTAAATCATTTTTTCCTGCTTGAAATATTTATGACTATGTCTAACGAATTAAGCTTCTCTCTCTCTCAAGATTACATATATATAATTTCAACTGGCGTGGCAACAATCAAATATAAATAAATTGCCGCACGAATGTTTCCAAATGCTTCATTGAATATTTCCCCAACTATACTTAAACCAACACTTCTTTAAATTAAATTAATGGAGCTATAAAATAGTATTAGAAATGATGGTCATGTCTCCAAAACCTCTATTTAGTCAGAGGAAAGAAAATATGGAAAGAATCAGGATTACAGAAATAGATATAAAAAAGTTAGATCAAACACGAAAAATAAGCTTAAAGATCACCAGATAAATAAACACTATGATTTGCTTATAGAAACTGATGTTCATATCTTTATAAATTATAATTTCGTAAAAATTATTATTACATTAACAAAAAAATCATCTTTTGAATGATATAAATTTCTTTTCTATACATTTTTTCCTTTATTTTTAAATTTTTTTTCAAAAATTTAATTTGATATACTATTTGTAACAACATTTTCAGTGTTATAATGAAAAAAGCGCATTCAACCTTTTAACTGTACTTTAAATTCTTAATCCTGTACTCTTTGTCAAAGTTAAAATTAAGATTTTTTTGAAGAAATGCCTCCCTTGCATATGAACTTTGAATACGATTTTTTTTCCGTTTTTATTTCATAGTTCATACACATTTTAATTTGAACACGTAGTAATTTGTTGACGACACCCTCAATTAAATTCATGTTTTTCTGTCTTATCAGAAAGCAAGGGGAACTGTTCTTAAAAATTGTACCCTATTTTAATTGTTTAACAATTTAAAAATTCAATCATTTGGACGAACAAGCTTGTTACCAAATGCAATTAATATTAAGTATTAAGCCACAATTAAAGCGGGCATGCTATTTATTAGGAAAGAAAGAGATCAGTGACGTTAATGTAAATGGAATTTGAATTTTCCCTATTATTGGAGATATGTGGCCACTTTGTTTATAACGTTAACTATCATATGATTTTATACGCGGCATTTATTAATATTTAAAGAAATTGATATTTGAAATTGCCACTTTCCGCGGAAATAGAGTAATTGTATCATCGGTTATAAAAGTAAACTATATATCTATATACAAAGACATAACAGGGATGGATTAATCAAAATTTCGTTATGAAGAAAATGAAGCCGAATCAAAACGTTTTTTAATTTAAATATTTGATTATAAAGCATAAAAAGTGTTAATTCACGATAATTTTTTCAATGCCAGAAATCGGTTTTACTATTATTATTTTAAAAAAAGAGGTTTAAAACCGAGATTATCCAGTCACTAGTATAGAAAAAATTCTATTTCTTTCAGATTTTATTTTAATTAATTGCACGTGTTTATAGCTTAAGCTGAAACCTCAGCATCATTTAATCGGTTCTCAAATTACAAAAAACTGTTACGATGATTTTAGCTGAAAAGATTTAATTCGCGATATTGTAAATCATCTGTATTCACTGATTTGAGAAGAGAAATAAGTCGTTCTACTAAATGAAAAAAAAAAAAAAACCCTCACTGATTTTATCGTTTGCTTTCAGGTCAATTCTTCTAATTTGCCCTTGGAAATATTCACTATAAAGTAATCATTTCTCAACTTTCGTTTTCACTTAGATAATATCACACTTCCTTTTTTTTTTTTTTTTTTTTTTAAAGAAAGTAACATGAATATAATGAAGTTTCAAACAATTAAGCCTAAATCGGTATAATCTGTGAGAAATTAAGAATGCTTCATTAACCAAACGACAAAGTATTAATTATTATCTTAAACTGTATTTATAAAAATAATTATTATAAAAATAATTAACCATTAATTGAATTTGTAAATTTAATCTGAATGAATTTATTGCTGCTATCATTAAAAAAAATACATTCCAACGTGTTACTGTGAACGCTTGCAACTTTTCTTAGCAGAGAACCTATGCCTAAAGTTAATGAACTGTTAAAGGGTTGTATGTCTTTAAGTTCAATCAGTTACATTAATTAACTGACGTAGGAATATTTCTTAGAAATGAAATTCGGAGAAACGCAGCTGTCTGATGTGGTTTGGAAAAACCAAGAATATTATTTACAGAGGGTATTCCGAAAACTGGAAATACATCTTGCGAACGAGAATAGATTTTAATGCTTCTATAACGAGTTTCTTTGAACTTCCTAAGCTAATTTGATCAATTTATTGATGTATAATATATCAGAATGTCATAGTTTATGCTATCGTTAGATATAAAGTTTAAATAATATATTTATATTGTGTAGAAATGGATAATATAAAAAATTTATATTCAATATGAATCAGAAAATATTTATAAGCTTAAGTTAAATATATCTAAGCGTATATATCTGAAACACGATATTTAAAAAAAACATTTGAGGTGTTGAAATTTTGTATGTGACCGTAGTAACAAAATTGTGATTTCTATTAAAATCTACTTCGGCAACTCAACTTTATATGTCCGTTTAAGTGCAAATGCTTCTTAGACAGAACATAAAGAATCAGATGTATAAAATTTTATTCACAATTTTAACATCTTAATTGCAGATTCGTAATAAATTCCTGCACTTAATCCGTCAACAAGTTAACAGTCGCCGTAAGTGAATTTTCGAATTTGCATGCATATAAATACAATAATTCAAAAAGGAAAAGATTTTGATAACGATAACATGTGTTCTAATTATTAAAATTGTAATTCTGTATCAAATTTTAGTATCATTCAGGAATTAAAAGGTGGCCAAAATGCATAACAGATTTTCTCCGGCAATGAAGCACAAAATGCTCATGTGTTGGACTCTGAAAATAAAAATCTGAGTACCTCTGAGTAATCGTGATTTCCAGGCCCGTGCCTAGGGTCCACAATTTGTAGGAGGGATGTAAAATAACATCTTAATCAGGAAATGTGTGATAAAGTTTCAACAAGACTACTTCTGTGTGTTTAAAGAGTTTTGTTCTGCAAAATTTTGAAACGCGATGTGAATCATATTTGTTTGTTAAAAATATTTGTAAAAAAAATGTTTATTTATGCTTTTTATGCTAAAAAAAAAAAGGAAATCTAACCGAGATACAATTTAAATCGATGTCTCTAAAATACATGAAATGGTTAAAACACTAGAAAGAAACGAATAAAATATTCCTTTACTTTCCATAAAATATTTTCGTTTTTGTAAAAAGTTTTTTTCATTTAAGGTTTAAAGAAAAATTCATGAAAAATATTTTAGACAACGCTCTGCTTGATGTCTGCTACAACTTTTGAATTTGTATGAAATATATTTGATCAAAAAATGGTCTTCTTTCTAATGAAAATTCAATCTTTACTTATTAAATGATTTAAATACTTAAAAACAACTTGCAGTTTAATTATGATATTACTTTTATTAGTTGCATATTTCCCTTGTTACATCTGTTGATATACTATATAAATCCGGCATACTATCTAACCCCGTTACAACGTTACTGAAAATCACTGAAAAACATTATAAACCTATAAATAGCAATTTATACTTTCTGAATATAGATAATTTTGTGGCTGAACATAAAAATAGAATATTCAAATTAAAAGTAAATACGTAATCTTTGAAATCTATATTAAGAGCATTCGTTAATTCATAATTAATTTTTTTATTGATTTGAATTAATCCTTTTTTAATTCTTATTAATCCATGATTCATCCCATTCATCCATTAATCATTATTAAATTTATAATCTTTGAATTCTTCATTAAACACAAATCGAATTCGTCCATTATCAAATCTATCATACAGTCACACTTCGTTGGCATCATTTGATTTCGAGGAATTCTTTTTTCCAAGTAAATCTATGTTTCAGGAAGCGAAAAAGAAAAAGAGAAATTTCAAGGCAATAAAAAATAAGATGTTCGCTGGAAGGATTAATTCTAACCTTCATTTATCATCATCAATGTATACAGTTTATCACATAGCTATGCCGTTATTTCTAGTTACGCTTTATTGATCGCATAATCCAAACATTTCATTTATGTCTGTTTACGTGATACAATTATAAAAATTTTCATAAAACAGAGATAAAGTTTTTAAGTCTTTAACATATTTGTATAGTAAATCATAACAAGTTATTTGTCATTAAAATCCTAAATTCATAAACGAGATATAAACTTGAATTACAATGATTAATCAATTAAGATTTCTGTATTCCCATGTTATTTAAAGCTTATGAAAGATCATACTTATCACAAAATATTTCATAAAAAATTGCAAGAAAATCGATTGAAGATATGATGTCAGTAAATAGCAAACGATTTTTCTCTTTATTAAATAAAATTTTTCTCTGTTTTTCAACTGTCTTGCATACTTGTAAAATATTTTTTTTTTTTGGTGTTTGAAATAATCGAAAAAAAATATGCACTTAGGTTTAAGTAAAGAAATTCTGAATGACTAAAAATAGAAGGTCAAAGATTACATTTAAAATGTTTGTTCTTCAACTTTCACGGTTTATTTTATTGCCGCAAAAGTACAGAACTTAACAGCATGTGGTTAAAATGATTGCGTAAATATTGCACAACTTGAGAACACGTAATTCCCCTAAAGAGATTAGATTTCTTCCTTTTTGATTTTATAATTTATCTGTGACAGCTCGAATTTTGCACCATATATGAGCTAAAATAGTATTTAAAATGTACTTCATTCTCATTATTTTTTCTCCACAGATTTGAAATTTTAATCAATAAAAATTTATAATATTAATTAATTATTCAATAATATTAATAATTCTAATTTATACTTTTTCTATTGCCGTATGAAGAATTATCTCGTTTTTTTACTATCGTTAGTTATTAATAACTTATTTAAATTATTTTAGATATAATTTTACAAAAATCTCAATCCAATGCTTCATTATTTTGTACGTAAAGAATTTTACATTATGGAAGCAACAGAATAATTTGTAACCCAAAAACTTCATTTTATTAATAAAAGTAAAAGTAAAATTTCTACTTTAGAATTAAATTAGGTTCAGAATCTGCTGCTTAAAATTTAATTAGGTTTAGAACTAAAGCTAAAAAGCAATATTCTTAATCATTAACATATACAAAAGAACACAATTCAAATACTTGAAGAAATAATGGCAAATGTTTGAATTTTTTAGAACATTATTCCCAATTTTCTTTAATAAATATTGAAATTAAAGAAAAATTGTATGAATTAATTTTTGACATTAGAATATAAATATTTTAGCCAGAATATTATAACTTAACAATAATATTCTTATCAATTGAAAAACTAATTTTTCAAAGTAAGAAATTGTGTTTAAATGTTTCGTTGCTTGAAATTAATTGTTTTCCATTTTTTTCATTGTTTAGAAATGAATATGTTAGATAATTTCTGCTTTAAAAAAAATTCCTACTTTCATCCGGATCTTCCAAATCTTACTCGCTGTAAACTATGCAGAATTTCTATCAAATCGAGTAAGTTTCTATTACTTTTCCGTTAATAGAATAATTTGGCATTACATTGATTGTACTTCTACTTCAAAAAATATTTTAATTATTTCTACAAAAACTGAGTGAATTTTACCTTTATAATTGTCATCGGCACTAGCTAATATTTAGCTTTTCTATTTAATGTTTAAGATAAAGAAAAAAATAGAAACCAAGTGAAATAGAAAAATTATATTTGAAATTATTATATATACATTTTGTTTCCAACTCCTATTCTTAGCATTTCCTTGTCGCAATTTTCTTTAAAATCATATAAAAATAAAAGTTTTTAACATAAAATAATTAAATAACAACATTTCGCAATTGTTTTTTTTTCACAATCAACAAGTAAAAAAAAAAGGAACGATTTATTTTAAATAACCAAACAATTTTCAGATCTGACACGCACATCTCTTCAGAAATTCAATGCGTTTCATAAAAAAACTTATTTACAAAATTCATTTCAAAACCATCGGTGTAATATTGACAATCATCTTGAAATATTACCTCATCATCTACTAAAACATATTATGACATTCTTCCTATTTAGGTAAAAAAAAGTTGGTGAAATGTTGCGATAAAACAGATACTCTAGGTGTTTTTGACAAGTCACTTTCAACCCTTTACATTCAACTGATAACTTTTTATCAGTCTTATTTACGAGAAAGATAAGAAATTGCACCGGAGAAGAATATTCTTCGATATTTGAAGCCTTCTTCTCATTGGCCAGGTTTAGGGGCTTGTTCAGCTTTCAGATATGAAGGTTGATAGTGAGATTTCAAGAAAGTTTTTTTTTATGATTGACGTAAAAGAGCAAATAATAGTAAATAAAATTTATGGCGCACATTTGTATCATACGAAGAATTTATTACTTTAAAATAGAACTCGTAACGGACTTTTACAATTTATGAAATTCAGATGGTAGAAATTTCCATTTCCTGTCAGACTTTTTTTATGTGATATTCAGAAACATAGTCATTAGAAATTCTCAGACTCAAAAATACTGCAATAAAAGTAATATTTTAGTAATATTTCTCTTAAATATTATTGCAGAAATTTTGTCTTTTAATTAAAGAACTAGTTCCCTACTACGACAGGGGTGGGCATTAAGACGATCGCGATCTGCCGGTGGACCACCAAGACATTTTGGAGTGACCGCCTTAACTAAGACCTAAGACGCGCCTACTAAAAGAAGCGTGTTCATGTGTTACCCATTTGGCAATGTTGATGTGGAAGAAATAACTGAAAATATAAATTGTATAAGGGGTGCTCAAATGAAAAGGTATGAAACGGCATTACGGGTATAAATGAACCAGTTGTGCAATACACCATAGGCCTGAACACAACGATCACATTGATTAATGAGCGAGGAATTCCTGTGGCCGTGACGAGATCCAAGTCCAAATAGAAATACTCCCACCATCTCCTGATGGTGCAATATGCATTTCTGTGTTTCTTGTAAAATATATATATATATATATATATATATATATATATATATATATATATATATATATATATATCTAATATATAAAATTCTCGTGTCACAGTTTTCGTTGCCATACTCCTCCGAAACGGCTTGACCGATTTTGATGAAATTTTTTGTGCTTATCCGGTATCTATGAGAATCGGCCAACATCTATTTTTCATCCCCCTAAATGTTAGGGGTAGTCAATTGTTAATTAAAAACTAACTTTCCCGCCAAAAAAATCTTCCATTATCCCCATCGCCAACTTTTCCGCCAAAAAAATCTTCAATTTTCCCCAACGCCAAATGATTTAGGCTTTAGTTCTTTTTTTCTCCCAACAGTAATGAGGCTAGGGTTAAGATTTTTCGGCGGATTATTTCAAACGATTCTGTTTATTTTCTTAATGTTTTATGCATTTAAAATTAAACATTGTTAATTAATCCATGTTTCAGATTCATTCTGAAGTACTTTTGAATTAAAATAGCACAGAATAAAGGAAATTAAAAATGTCTAATCTTCATAGCGTTACCCCAACTGGCGTAGAAAAATTCACGCATTTGCGTTACGTAAAAGGCGAAGAAAATTCACGCATGCGCACTGTGTTCTGATCGTTGGCATGGCAACCATTATCAACGGACGATTTAAATTACTTTTAGGTTAGTTGTATGCTTTTGTAAGTAAATTGTATTTATGTTATATATTTTTTGTATATGCTTATAGTTTTAAGTACATCGTTTTTTAAGTAGTTTTTTTTAACCTGTTTACAATGATTTAAATTATTTTTAGGTTAGTTGCATGCTTTTGTAATTAAATTGTATTTATGTTAGTTATATATATATTTTTTATATATGCTTATAGTTTTAAGTACGTCGTTTTTTAAGTAGTTTTTTTTAACCTGTTTTCAATGATTTAAATTATTTTTAGGTTAGTTGCATGCTTTTGTAATTAAATTGTATTTATGTTAGTTATATATATTTTTTATATATGCTTATAGTTTTAAGTACATCGTTTTTTAAGTAGTTTTTTTAAACCTGTTTTCGACAGATTATTTTAAACGATTCATTTTATTTTCTGAGTGTTTGATGCATTTAAAATGAAACATTGTTAATGAATCGATCCATTCATGATGAATCTGAGAAAATTTTGTTGACAAATGCTTGAGATATTACATAAATTAAGAAAGATATTCTTTAGTGCCCATAAAGTTTAAACGCTCAGTGACTCTATTATCAGTAATCATATTATTAAAAAAATGCTTTGTTTCAGTAAAAAATATTGTTATATTAATTGCAGATTAATCCTTTACACTTTAATTTAAAGCATAAATTCTACGAGGGGTAACAGAAAATTAGAGAGATACATATCACGTTATGACTGAAGGCCTTTATAATATTATGAGTGAATTATATGACTATCAAAATTTGAAGTTTTAAAATATTTTGCTGAAGAATAAAATATTTTGCTGAAGAAGTTGGAATTGCATAAAATATTTAATTATTAAAATTTTAACGAACACTAAGATTGGCGAACCGGCTGGTCGCCAAAGGCGGCTAGTATATATATATATATATATATATATATATATATATATATATATATATATATATATATATATATATATATATATATATATATTTCTCACGTTACTGAAGAATGCCTATGTTTTGCTTCACAAAAGCAAAAAAAAAGCTTTTTTTTCCTTTCTCTTATTAATTGTTTCACAAAGCTCCAGCTATCCTTTTAATTTTTTTTAAGAGTGTGAGATTTTACAACTTTATTTTAGATGTTTTTTTTAAAATTTATTTATTCTTTGCAAACAAACTATTTAAAGTTTGTACTGTAGAATTTACTATGTTAGTGCAAGGAGTTTTCAAGTGTTGCATCGATTTTTCCCTATGGTATATTTTCACCTCATCCCAGTTAAACCTAGGATATTTCAGATTTCATCTATTGTATTTGAAACCTTTAACACTGAGTTTAGTACAGCATTGAAACATACAGGTTGGTCACAAAAAGAAATTAAGGTTTGACTGGTTATGAAAGATTAAAATAAAAAAAAACTATTATATTTTGGTGTAATGTTATACTGTAAAGAAATTTATAAAATATATAATTGAAATGTCAAATTTATGCCATTACATTTTATTGTCATTAGCAGATTGAAGAATGCCAAAGCGCTATTCCAATTTTCGGCAAGCATTGTTCACCATTTCGGCTGTCACATTACAACACCGAATCTGTGATCATAAATTCGAAGGAATCAATATCTTTATCTGGCACTGCAGATATTTTTCTTTTATGTAACTCCGAAATTGGAATTGAACAGTAATGGGTGGTTTGAATTTATGTTACATTGAATTGTTTCCTCCATTAACAATATTGTGATAACAATAGAAAGTAAAATCGATTATTATCAAATATATCATTTTGATCAACCGAATATTTTGATAACAATAAATGTTTATGCATCAGTTGCGCAATCTATTGAATGAAAAAATTAGGATCTCAATCAATTCCCAGAATAAATGGAACAATATTGTATTCTTTCTATTATATTCTTTTCTTAAAATTTGTAGAATCAGTAAAACACTTTGTGGTCACTCTGTCTGACGTTGATCGAAATGTATCCTCAGATATGAAATGAATAAACACCATTTACAAAAAGGCAGTGGCGAAGGCGAATTTGAGTCATTTTAAAGAATTTTTATAGATACTAATCAAGAATGTCAAGTGTCATAATAAATCTGTCCAATCATTGTTGATTAGAATCCTTTGATATGAAAGCATATGAAAAATTCCACGCCCAATTTTATTTTGCTGTTTTCATTTGTATTTTCAAATAACATATCATAACAGCCATTTAAAATATTTGAAAAATAATTTTGTTCTTTAAAATATTTTTTACTTATTTCTAGATTTATCTATCTGTTTATAGAAACCGCAAAATGTTTTCAAAAGTACTTTGGTTAAAAGTTTAATCTACATTTCTAATGGAATAATTATAAATAAGTGGATTTTTTTATTAAAATCTTAATTTTAGAATTTCTTAATAAAACTTTGCAATATAAATAGTAAAACGCCTTTTTTTCATTTATATCAAAAAAATGAATACACTGATAACAATTTCGAATGCATTTCTTAGAATTATTTTCAAAGATTCTTTGGAAAGTTATAGAAAAGAATGTTTTTCAAAATCCCACACTGGTTTTTACTTGTTGCAAATTCTCGGAAATAGCTTTTCTGTGCAATCCTATGATATTTGGGAATACCCACCAGCGAAACCATATTTGTCAAACAGAAAACAGTTCTTTGTAATGAAAGATGCAGACAACGCAATCTTCCAGCTATTGTTCAACAATCTCAATAGAATTTTTCTGAAATTCGTATTTGTCTAAGTACTTTAAAGAGAAATATACAAAGTATTTTATACCATAAAATAAAGCACAATGGAACATATTGGATTGCATAATAATGCTTTATATGTATATTTATACATTATACATAATAATAATATGCAATTCAATTATTATAAAATGTATCATTTTGATCAATTCAAAGAGTATTTTTAATAATAATAATAATATGCAATTAATTATGATAATTCAAAGAATATTTATAAAAATAATATGCAAACAATTATGATGATGATTCAAATAATAATAATAATAATATGCAAACAATTATTATCAAATATATCATTTTGATCAATCCAAAGAATATTTTTAATAATAATAATAATATGCAAACAATTATGATAATTCAAAGAATATTTATAAAAATAATATGCAAACAATTATGATGATGATTCAAATAATAATAATAATAATAATTTGCAAATAATTATGATATTTTTCGAAGAGTATAAACGATGTTGTTTGCAAATCTAAAGCAAAATATATCCTCAGATAGACATAATAGAAAAGGATAATATTATTGCCAATGCAAAAATTCGACATTGCGATTTTTACGGTTTTTTACTTTTTATGTCTCTCTGAGAGCGAAAATGACAATTTTAAAATTACCTTTGTCTGCTTGCGAAAATGAGAATTTAAATCAGAAAAGTTGAAACAATAGAAAAAACTAGTATGAAAAATTCGTAAAAAAAAATTAATATTCGCATATAAGGAAAATTAGCAAGCATTATCCTGTATATGAGTATTGCAGATTATATCAAATTCCAAATAGAATCTCCCCAAGAAAGTTAATTCTGTTAGTTCACGTTCGTGCATGGGAAACTGATATCTCGGAAATGCAAGAAACTAACTAGATGGAAATGTGAAAATTGATTTGAAATCGGCATAAATATTTGAAGAAAACAGCTGTTTATAAATATGTGTATTTGTATGTTTGTGAATATGATACAAGGTAATCAACGAGCTAGACAAATGAAATTTGGAATGTTTTTTAACGCCATACTTATACATATGAATCAAATTTTAATCTCATTCTGTCTGTCATAAACCAGAAAGAAAAGGGGGTGGGATTCCAAAGTATATAATTGATTCTCTTCATTATTTGACAAAACTTAGCAAATAGGCACGCTAAGGTTTAAAAAGGAGATGAGTATAATGGATCATATTCTAATGAATTAAAAATCACATTTTATTCAAATTATTTAAGCGACTAATAATTATTTCATTGAATATGTATGTTGAAATAATATTCCATTTATTCTGCTCGAATTTTATTCAATTCATTCTGCGTGTGAAATATGGTTGTTGTTCTGTAATTTTCGACAATGATGTATATATGTCCAATATCTTTTAAAAAATGAATGAACTATTTAAACACTTAACCTGCTTATTTTTTATTATTAAATTGGATATACCTTTGGGGCGAATATTTCTTACTTAGAAATGAACTTTTGCAACTGCTTAATTGTTTTTAATGGGAATGAATCAATTCATGCGCAGTGTGTTGGAAAATCAATTAAGAAGCAAACATGTAACTTATAATAAACTTATTATAGAGACAATTAAATGCCATTATGCCCAAACTTATTTAAAAGTCTCTAGCTTACTTCTGAAAATTAATGTCTTCGTTTTTGTATTTAAATGCAAATATTTTCATTCACCAGTTCTATAATTTTTACATAGATCATATTATATATTAATCTGATTTATATACATATAAAAATTATAATATCTGAAAATATTCATTTAAGCTGGAAATGACACCAAAATGGATTTAGTTTCTTAGCATTTCAAGGTGAATCAAATCAAAAAATACTACGTCAAGGTCTATTTAATTTCTGAGAAAAACTTATTGAATTTTAATTTTTTACGCGTAGGAGAAACTCTGAATTGGCCACTTTTGACAGAATTCCAAGCTAATAATACATTTATTAAATATCTGAATGAATCTGGAAAAATATTCCTAAAAGAGGGATATATGATTGATCAAGGCCAATAAGTAAATAATTTTATTTTATTCAGTTATAAATAAGGGCGGTGCTCTAAATGACGCCTAGAAACTTCTGTATTAATTATTGATTTTCTTAAAATATAATTTCCCTCTTTCGCCTGATTATTAAGTTATTCTGATTCGCAACAAAAATTACATATTGTAGAAGCAACTTAATTTTATATTCTGACGAAAGATTTGAAATAATTAAAATTATTTAAGGATATCTCAAAATGCAAGATACAAATAACTCGGGGTCATTAGAAATATTTTTTCTTTTGCGTATAAGTAGCACAGAAAGAAGAAGTAAATATTAAAAGAAATAGTAATAGTAAAAGAAATGTAATGGTAAAAGAAATTCAATCTCAAGATTTCGATGAATCTTCATCTTTTACAACAATTATCTTTTATAAGCATATTTTTGGAATTATGTCTATAACTGTTATGTCGATAACAATTATTTTTTTTATTTTTTGCATAATCTGATTATTTTACAAAATTCATCGCACATTTCTGATAAAAAAAAATTATTACTACTGTGTTATGAACCTGATAATAATGTTTTAGAAGGAAAAATAAATTAATCGTATCCAAATAATTCATTTTCGACATTTTGCGAAATGAAATCCTTTTATATAAAACGTAGGCATTTTCAGCAGAAGATATTTATCATGTTATGAAAGTTATATCAATTTTAAAATAAAGAAACTTAACACCAATGATACTTTTTTTTTCTTTTTTGTAAAATAAAATCAAAATTTGTCGCTCAAATGTAATTTTCTGACACCGTATATTTTTTTATAGAAGATATTTATCGTATAATCAAACTCATATTATCATTTTAGAATGAAAACAGTAACAACTTATTTTTTTTTATCTTTTGCATTTTGAAATATCTTACAAAAATCATTGCAGAGTTATGATAAAAAAGTATTTGTGTATTACGAAGCCGATAATAATATTTTAGAATTACAACTAAATTAATTACAGCCAAAAAATTCATTTTCTTCTTTTTGTAAAATGAAATCTCATTACAAAAAGCATCGGTCATTTTTCGCAGAAGATATTTATTGTGTTATGAAATTGATATTAATGCTTTAGAATAAAAAGATTTCTTTATACCAAACGCTCTTTTTATATGATTTTGCAAAATAAGATCAAGAATCGTGGCACAGATTTAATCTCCTGACATTACAATTCTAAAAATTCCTAATTTAAAATAATGTATTTAGCAAGATTATTAATGTAATAAACAAACTTCTGGCTCTTCCTCTGGCTTTTTGCAGAAAAAAAAATTAAAATCTTGAATTTGAAACACACTTCTATAATTTAAGTTATACAACTTGGTTTGGTGAAAATTTTAAAAACAATATTTTAATGTTCATATTATGTTCTTTTTTTATTAACACAAGGATAAAATGATTACTAAAAGTGAAATTATTTCAATACATATGTAGTCCTTGAAGAAAAAGCATATTTTGATTTAATTGTAACTTTTATTTAAAAAAAATAGGATTGTTCTAGAGAAAACAATTGATACAGTTTTTCCATTTTTCTTTGCAACATTATATTTGTAACATATTTTAGAGTGTAACTAATTATTATCTAAGAATTATATTCAAAAGTAAAAATTTTCGAGTAATATAAGAAATTATCCATGAAAGTTTGGAATTTTTCAACATTATTTACATTAAACAATCGTAAATCCACTTCGAGAGGATTCAACATCAAATCCATAGTTCATTACATTCTACATAACATAATGAGTACTAATTATAAATTTTATTAATATATCTTGATTATTTTTTTGAGATATGACGGTACCCGTACAGTAGAATTATGAAAAAACTAGTTCTTCAATTTAAATTTTTTTAAATGCTTATAAATAAGCATATCTTAAACGTCAATAGTTTGTTATAACTGGGCTTCTAATTGACATCAAAACAAAATAAAGATGTTCAAAAATTAATTTAAAAAATTTAATTATTTTTTGAAATTGCAAAATTAAATAAAAGTAGGAATTCCAAATTCATGTTTTCATGTTTAAAAAAAAATAAAATAATTTATTATTCTGACTAAATATACCTCGAGTCAAATAGTAAAGAATAGTTCATCGAACATCAAAGACATTATTTAAGAAACCGATGCCATAAAATATACCCGTTGAAAGAATTTATATGTATCTAGCACTTCAAGTACGCTAAATTTTTCTACAACCCTTGCATCATCCGTCAAAAAGGTGGAAAAAAATGTCTCTTAGCCTTGGAGTTAACCTTGATTTTATTTTATCTCCCGGTAAGATCGAGCAACGAGCTCCACGCGACACGAATTTTTATGAAGCTTATCAACGGTCGTTATTTTGCGTCAGAACTGGGCGAATATTACAGGTTTGGTGCGGAGTAAAAGCTGGGAAAAATTTATTTTTAATAGGCGTCTGGATTTTTTTAAAAACTTTTTATAAAGGCATTTGGCGTTTAAGAATGGTTATGTATTTATCAAAGCAGTTTGCGGTATTTGATTTTAAAATGTTATTTAACATAAGATTTTTTTTCTAGAATATTCCTTTACTTCAGACGTAAAATATTTTTTAAAGCATGAATTTATGACTCAAAGATTTATTTTTAAATTCTGTCTGTTAAATTCTTTTCATGCATAAAAAATATAAATCTATATTCTATATTTAGCAAACAAAAATTTTTATGAATGCCTTTCTATATAGGGAACAAAATTTCAAGCATCTTATAATACCTGAAGGATTTCAAGTTCATTTAAAAAAATCAGATGTTCTTGTAATTCAGTTCATAGGTTTTAATTTTCATGAATTTAAATTAGCAGTAATTATTTCATATGAATCAAATGAAAAAAAGTAACATCATATCTCAAAATATATTATGTGTTTTAGACGCTCGGTTATTAGTTCGCCATATTAATTGCATTTCTTTCGTAATGTCAGCCACGTTCGATGAGCTATCTTATCACAGCACATGAAATTACTCTTTAGATTGGTTACACTAAAGAGTTTAGAAATTACTCTTAGAATAAGTTACTTGCTACTAAATTATCTTAGAGTAGTTACTCTAAAGAGTAATTTCATATGCTGTGATGAGAATAAACAAAGAGCATTTTAATTGATTAACTATGCACAGTAAGCGGCGAAATTTATAGGCGAAATCAGTCCAGTTCCTTGCTGGAAATAAGTTTTAAAAGTTATGTTGAAGTTTAAAAAGTTAAGTTAATGTGTTAAAGTTTTATTTTGAGATATCTTTATTTCGCAAATGGAGGAAGGAACAGACACGTGAGAGTCGCGACTTATCTGAACGTTACGAACTTCGGAATAAATTTAAAATTGCGAAATTGGTGCAGTTGTTGTGGCTGAAGAATTTTGTCGAGGATTTTTTTCCCATAGAAAATGCATAGTGAAATTAAGTTTTTTTTATTATTGAAAATGAAAGGGAAGGAAGGAAAGGCGATCATTCATGACATATTTCAAGAACATTAATTTCATTAAAAAAAACAATTGTTGTAACAGGACGAGTGGTTGTGGCTTGAAGCTGATTCTTAGGTTTCCCTTGTTATTATTATTATTATATATATATATATGCACACACTTGAGAAATTGGAAAAAGTTAGTAGTTAATTGAAGAGTTAATTTTCAATGAAAATCAGCAGTTATTTGAAATTGATTTAAAACAAATCCTCAGACGCTAAAATTCTTTAATTGTGACGCGTATCGTGCCCTTGAAGTACCCAATTATCTGATCTCTTTTCTCGTCTTTCTATTCTTTTTCTAAATTTAATTTATTTATTTATTTTTTAACGTTCTCTACCTTAAGATTGAACAAGGAAGAACTTCCCTTGAGAAGCTATGGCCGTTGTGCTTGTTTCTGGTTTTACGTTTATAATTTCACTTATTAACAGTGCTTGCCGACTATCCAGACAAAAAGAACATTGAGGACATTGGTCTTTTACTTATTGTTCGACTAATGATTCAGTCACTAATGTTGTCAGTAGGCTACAGAAGGGTTTTTCAAACTATAGAACATATACCATTAATGTACAATATAATTCAATTAATGATATTATACTGTTAATTAATTTTTAATTACACAAATTTTCCTCAGAAAATTCAAAAAAAAATTTGAAATGGCTTTTTATTTTAACAATTTGGTATAATTTCTATATGTATAAAATACATTTTCTAGGAAATAGGCAAACAAGGAGTTCTCGTTGATATATTTGCTTTTGATTTCGTATTGACAATTCACTCGTACACAGTGTCCTGCTGACTTTTAGAGTAGAGTGTGAACGAATAACACTGGTCTTTGACTTACCGTTCGTCTGATAGTTTTAAATTAATCTGATTCCTAGATTAGAGAATGGTTTCTTAAAGTATGTAGGACTATTAATATTACTTTTTAGTGGTATTGTATCGTTAATTGTACTGTTAACAGTATAATTTATATAACAGTATAATTATCAGCCTACTGTCTTTTAATGCAGAGTTATGAACTAATAACACTGGTCTTTGTCCTATCATTCGACTGATAGTTTAAAATTAAGCCGTGAAGGAAGGGTTTCTTAAAGTATAGAACATGTATGATTAATAATTGCTGTAATAATATTGTACCAGTAATTGTACATTTAATAGTCAATTTTTGAATAAAATTAATAAATAAATATCCAAAATGAATGTACAATTGTTTCTCCGTTAATCATTTTGATTTAACCTCTATATGCATGAAGTACTTTTTCTGGAAAACGTGCAAACGAGAACGCTCTTCGAATCTTAGTTTTATTTTTCCTTCTCATGATCAAAGAAAAATTCAATTTTTAGCACCTTTTTAATTTTTTTTTTATTTGAATCCACGGCTAGTGAATGACATGCTCAACAAAGCACGGCAGAAGATAAGGAAAGAGAAATTGAAAACGCATTCAGAGCTTATATAAGATTTTCTTTTCTTATATCTTCTTTTCTTATATAAGAAAAGAAGATTTTCTCTAAACCTAGCTGAACAAGTGCTTATATTAACCGCATGATTTCCCACGATATTGCAGCTTAGTGCCAGACAGTTAAAGTCACAGAAATTAGACTCTGAGACGAGTAAGAAAATTGATGGTTACGCAAACACAGAAATTAAAATGAATTTTGAACTCAAGCAATTAAAAACAAGTTATTTTTAAAAAGGCGGGTAAATTTAATTTATTACATACATTATATTTATACATGGAACAACAATTTATTTTCCTAAATATTGTATTTAGAAATACAAAAGATTCATTAAATAAGGTAGACAATTGTATGAAAAAGACTTTTAAAAAATCTAATCTTTATTCTGATTCATTCCCATTAATTTTTATTAATAATAAATCTTATAATTTACTGTTACGTGTTATTACGCACTAGCCGCCTTTGGCGACCAGTCGGTTCGCCAATATTAGCGCTAGCTACAATTTTCTATTAAATATATTAAGTAACTTGTCTTTTAATAGCTTCTTAAAAATATTTTTAAGCTTCACATTTTGATAGTTATATCAGACTTATACTGTTATTTAGATCTTAAATCATTCTGTTCAATTTATTATAAATTTTCCTAAATTTTTGTCATTTCCCGTAAGATTTCAACTTTAATTTAAAGTGGAAATGCTGAAATTGCGATTAATATAAAGACATTTTTTTAATGAAACCAAGAGTTTTATTTTATTTATCACCAGCCGCCTTAGGCGACCAGTCGGTTAGCCAATTTTAATGCCCTTTAAAATTTTCAATTAATTATTTTATGTACCTTGTCTTTTAATAGCGTCTTCATCAAAATGTTTTATGCCTCAAATTTTGATAGTCATTAAATTGAGTCATAATATTATAAATGCCTTAAGTCATAATGCACTAGGTATCTCTCTAATTTTGTGTCAACTTCTATAAAATTTCAACTTTAGTTTAAAATGGAAATGATTAAACTGCAATTAATATTTTAAAAAAACTTTTTTTTTTTACTGAAACCAAACATTATTTTTAAATATGAGTACTGAGGGTAGAGTCGTTCAGCATTTAAATGTTATGTGTACCACAGAAAAAACTTCAGAATTTATATAATATCTCAAGAATTATTCAACAAATTTTTTTCAGATCCATCATAAAATTCAGTTTTTAGTTTTACTTTCAAAAGAATTGAATTAATGTAAATAACAATATTTAAATTTTTTTCGGTCTATTAATATACTTTAAAAAATTATGAAGTCTAAATTTTATACAGTCCTCTGATCTTAAGGAATTATATTCTGCGAAATATTCTTGACATTTCAACTTTTAAACAAATAAATGATCGTTTTTATCTTCTGCTATAAAATCTGATAGATTTATGAAGTTTTGAAAAGAATAGACCAATCAGCCTTTCATAATCAGACCAATCAACATTTTCATAATCTTAGATCAATCAGTCGTGGAAAACACTGGGCACTAATTGGGGTATCAACTTTGAAACAAACGATGAAGTAGTCTAAAATTGCCCGTTTTTATTCAATAGTGAAATTGAAAATCATAATCAATCAGTTTTAGTGTTTGATTTATTTTATTGGTATGCAACTCTTTTCATTTAAAATGTTAGTGTCTCTAGAATATTTTGTTAAATATGATTCACAAAGCAGAGACTCAATATAAAAGACATTCGTAATTTATTACAATATTTATTGACTCGTTACATAAAATATAATTATTTACTTCATTTAGATCATTTTAACACATGTATTTCTATTTTTAAGGGATTACAAAGTAGTCGCTGCGGACTGATTTGAAAGAATATATATTAAATCATGTATGCCTTAAATAAAGCTGATTTATTGAATTAGGAATGTTGATATTGTAAAAGATCATAGAAAACTTTGACTTTCATTTATTTTTTAGGAAATATTACATTTCTAATTAATTTTATTTCCTACAGACAGGTGCTGAAAATTGCACTTTTCTAGGTTTGCAGTCATATTTCACTTATTTTTTAATTTAAACTTTTGTCAATATGATGGCCACATATTAATAAAAGCAAATATTTTTCAAATGCACGCGTTAAAAAGAGAAATCTAATTCACTGGTTAGAAAATTGGTATTATTAAAAAGATAATTTTTTAAACTTTAACTTGATGCAAAAATCGCTTTTGTGCGATAATATTTTCGAAAGTTATCGCGAAAAAACGCAGCAATTTACCTCTTGTATACCTACGTCTAAGGTATACATGTGGAAATTTGGTAGCAGCTGTAGACCGAACGGTCTGGCATGTAAAGCGCCAAGATAGACACGCACATTCATTTTTGTTATAAGTATAGATTTAGATATAAATATAAATTATGTTTTTTTTTTTAATATCAGTACAAAATTTATGAAACAGTTAAACTTATTAGGTTCAATTATTTGCACATTAAAGATTCGACGCTTTGATTTAAAATACCTATTGCAGATTAATGTTCACTTCAGTTGCTTTACTGATTGTCTACTTATATGTTCCCAAAACATTAAAAATGTTTTATTAATTTTTTTATTTTTAGTATGTGAAGAAGACGAAAAAAAATATGGGTAAAGCATGAAAAAATTGGAAAAATGTCCAAATTTAACATTGGATGGGAGGAACGAATTTCACGATTCATTTCTTATTAGCTTCGACTGAGAGACCAGAATGGATAAACTATATACAGTAAATTATGAACGCTTTAAATAAAATTGATTTAATTATACAATTGTTTTAAGCGCCACAGAAAACTTTTCCTCGCATTCATTTCTTTTTTTAAAAAAATATCATATATCAGATTTATTAGATACTCGTGCGTATTAAATTTTATTTTTATTTTGTGCAAAATAAATGATGGAAAATATGATTAAATTATTTTTAAAAAAATCATTAAAAATAGAAATTTAATTTATAGATTAAAACATTAATGTCATTGAAAAGATTATTTTTTGAACTTCAATTTGATGTAAAAAATCAATTTTGTGCTGTAATATTTTGGAAGTTATAGCGGAAAAACGCCAACATTTCGCTTAATTTTTAATTAATAAAAATTTTAATTAAAAATTTTAAAAAATCGCTTGGAGGTGCACATTTTTGACTTCCAAGGTATTCATGTGCCAAATTTGATAGCTGTATGTCAAACGGTCTAGCCTATAGAGCGTCAACACACACACATTGAGTTTTATTATAAGTATAGATTATTAGTGTTATTTATTTATTTGTTATTATTACTGAATATGAGTACTGAAAAAAAGAATCGCTCGGTATTTAAGCCTTAAGTGCACTACAAAATATTTTTCATAATTTATGTAATATCTCAAAGAATAATTCAACACAAATTTCTTAGATTCTACATAAAATTCCATTTTTAGTTTTGCTTTCAAATGATTTAAATGGAGTCAGTTTTGGTCTATAAATATACTTTAAAAATTAAGTCTAAATTTAATACAGTCCTTTGGTTCTAAGAGATCATATTCTGAGAAATATTCTGGGCCCACTAAATTTTAAATAATTAAATGAACGTTTCTATTTTCTGCGATCAACTAAGAGAGATTTATGAAGTTTTGAATGTTAAAATTTTAGAATAATCAACATTTTCATTATCTTAGGCCAATCAGTCTTGAGAAATTTGGGTGCTGATTGGCGTATTTTCTTTGATACGATCGATGGAGAATCTAAAGTTACCCGTTATTATCGAATAGCGATATTCAAATTTTCATAAATCAGTCAGTTTAAGTGAGTGATGTAGTTGATTGGAGTGAACTCTTTTTATTTAAAATATTAATGTTTTCCAAGAACTTTTGGTAAATATGATTCCCATAGCAGAGGATTTATGTAAAATCAAAAATTCGTTATTTATTAAAGCATTTATTGTATCAAGTTACATAAAATATAATCATTTACAATTTAGATCATTTTAACAGATGTGTGTCCATTACTAAAGGTTTACAAATTAGTTGTGTGACCCTCATTTGAATGGATATCCTGTTTGTATTAAACAATGTTTGCCTAAAAATAGAATTGCTTTATTGAATTAATTATATAGATAGTGTCAAAAATCATAGAATAATTTTTATTATTTTAGAAAACGTCATATTTCATATTTGTTTCATTTCGTACAGACACGTGCTGAAAATTATACTTTTGTAGATTTAATTTCCAGTAACAGTTAATTTATTTTTAATTTGAGCTTTTAACAATGTGTTGGCAACATTTTGATAAAAGTTAATTTTTTCTCATAAACACGTGTGGCGATCCTGCTTCCATCAAAATGACTGTATTCGAAAAACTATTTTCCTAACTGCGCACCGGAAGTACGAAGCAGTTATCTACGATCAAGCGCGCAAGCTGTGCGAATTAAAAAGATCAATTTCCGGTCTTTCAAAAAATCTGTTGTCTGTCGATGTGTTAGCGTTAAAAATTAAAAGATGTTTATTTTTATATAAAAAAGTCGTCGCTCATTCTTTATGTGTGGATGTAACTTAACTATCCCAATTTGCAACCTTCTCCACTAAAACATCCCACATTTGGTGACTCGAAAAGTGAAAGGATAACTTTCCCAGTTTTCTTTATGCATTAAATGGCGCCATAGCGCATTTCTTCCTAATGGCGGTAAGCGTATCGTTGAATATTGTTTCTATTTTCACAGCCTAAATAATTTCCATCGGAACTTCTGTTATATAATTTGGATTAGCATTTTCATATTATTTACTCTGATTATCAGTATATTATTTGTATTTTCGTATTTCAAAGCAGTTTTGTGAAATTATATTTATAACGTGCCTTTGATTTCTTGAATAAAACATGCCAGGAGATACTCCAAATTCCGCCAACAACGACGCAACAGTTTCTCGTGTTGGCGTCAAACTTCCGCCTTTCTGGAAAGCTAACCCTGCATTATGGTTTGTTCAACTTGAGGCGCAATTCGCCTTGGCGGGAATTACTGCTGACGATACAAAATTTAATCATGTTATTTCTGCCGTTGATTCTGATATTTTGAATTGTGTAAGCGATATAATATTGAAACCTCTTGATACTGATAAATATCCAACATTAAAAAAACGTTTAATTGAGTTGCATTCTGAAAGTGAAGCTTCGAAAATACGTACGCTGCTACAAGGCCTAGAACTTGGCGACCAACGACCATCTCAGTTATTAGCTCGTATGAAAACATTGGCGGGCGATACTGTTGGCGAGCCACTCTTAAAATCTCTTTGGCTCGGAAGACTGCCAAACAGCACACAAACTATTTTAACTGCTTTGAATGAAGATTTAGCTGGTTTAGCATCAGTTGCAGATAAAATAAATGATTTGGCTGGCCATTCAAGCATTAATTCCGTTACTCCTCAATCTTCGAATAATCAAATAGCCCAACTTGAAAAACAGGTCGCCCATTTGACGACTTTAGTTGGCGAGCTTACTACAACAATGCGCCAATCACGCTCTCAAAGCAGAAATAGAAATCGACCTTTTAAAAACAGTCGTAGTTGCTCTCGTGATCGCTTAAAAAAATATAAAGAACCTGCTGATGGCATTTGCTTTTATCATACAAATTTTGGCACAAAAGCAAAAAAATGTAGTTTGCCTTGCTCTTTCAAGAATTCGGGAAACTAAATCGGCGGTCGTCCACTGGCCTTGGCCACGATCGCAAAATTAATAGAATTATGCTGGCCGATAAAGTTAGTAAATGGAAATTTTTAGTGGATACAGGCGCAGACGTATCTGTTTTACCAAACAATTATGCTCCTAAAGCTGATTCCTCTAATGAATTACTCCTCTTAGCTGCTAATGGCACAAAAATAGCTACTTTTGGTAAAAAACGCCTTACGCTAGACTTAAATTTACGGCGAAATTTTACTTGGTCTTTCATAATTGCAAATGTGAACCAACCAATTATAGGTGTTGATTTTTTAAAACAATATAATATTTTGGTTGATGTTAAAAGTGGTTGTTTGATTGATGGCATAACTAAATTAACCACTCAAGGCAAATATACAAACACAGATTCATTAACTTCTGGTATATCCATTTTGCTTGGTGATTCAGAATTCTATGACATTTTATCGCAATTCCAAGACCTCACTAATCCATCTCAACCAACAAAAAGCAAAGTATCAACTAAAATACATCACTTTATTGAAACAGCTGGTCAACCAGTATTTTCGAGACCTCGTCGCTTATCTCCCGAGTTGCTAAAAATTGCACGTCAGGAATTTGAATTTTTAATGTCTCAAGGTATTATCCGTCCTTCTAGTAGCCCATGGGCAAGTCCTCTACACATGGTGAAAAAGTCTAATGGAGAATGGAGACCGTGTGGCGACTACCGTCGTTTAAATTCAATTACCGTTCCTGATAGATACCCAGTTCCTCATATTCAAGATTGCACTCAAATGTTTTTCAATAAAACCATTTTCTCCACCCTGGATTTGATCCGAGCTTATCATCAAATTCCTATTAACCCAGCGGACATTCCAAAAACAGCAATCACAACCCCATTTGGTCTTTTAGAATATGTTTATATGCCCTTTGGTTTAAGAAACGCGGGACAAACTTTTCAACGTTATATACATCAAGTTTTGTCAAATTTAGATTTCTGCATTCCTTATTTTGATGACATACTGATTGCATCAAATAATGTAGAACAGCACAAACAACATTTAAAAACAGTATTTGAACGATTATCTCAGCACGGATTGAAACTAAACCCTTCAAAATGCGTCCTTGGGAAGCAATCGGTAAAGTTTCTAGGTTGTCTAATTACATCTGAAGGCGTGAAACCTTTACCGGAAAAAGTTCAAGCCATTTCTGATTTTCCCAAACCTCAAAATATATCTGAGCTAAAGCGTTTCTTGGACATGCTCAATTTTTATCGTCGATTTTTGCCTCATGCCGCTCAGACTCAAGCTAGCCTACACGAACTTTTAAAAAACTCTAAAAAGAATGATAAGCGACTTGTTCCTTGGACTGACCTCACTACAGAAGCTTTCGAAAAATGCAAATCTGATATTGCAAATGCAGCTACTTTGAACTTCCATTCACCTAACCAGCAATTATCTATCATGGTTGATGCTTCAGACTCAGCCATCGGATCTGTCCTCCATACAACTACGTCTAATGGTCAACAACCTCTAGCATTTTATTCCCGAAAACTTACGCCCTCAGAACGTAAATACAGTACGTATGATAGGGAACTTTTGGCGATATATGCAACTATCAAACATTTTCGACACTTGTTGGAAGGTCAAAATTTCATAATATTTACAGATCATCGACCTCTTACTTTTGCTTTCACCAAAAAATCTGACTCTTCTTCTCCAAGACAACTAAGATACCTTGATTTCATTGCACAATTCAGCACCGACATCAGGCACGTATCGGGCTCAAAAACCGTTGTAGCTGATACCTTATCTCGTATTAATGAAATACAGTTACCAAAAATAGACTTTTCTGCCATGGCGGAAGCACAAGCATCTGATGAAGAACTTCAGACTATTTTGGCAAAGAATGAACTGTCACTTTGTTTAAAACCTCTCTCAACCGACCCCAATTCATCTAAACTTTACTGTGATGTCAAGCAAAACAAAATTAGACCTTACGTCCCAGAAATTTTCCGAAAGAAAGTTTTTCTATCTTTGCACAATATTTCCCACCCAGGTATCCGTGCCACTAAACATTTGATTTCAGAGAGATTCTTTTGGCCGTCCATGCAAAAGGACATTTCAAATTTCACCCGTTCATGTCTAGATTGCCAAAAATCTAAAATAGCTAGACACACCAATAGTCCTCTTAAATCTTTTCAATTACCTGCAGCCAGATTCGATCATGTTCATCTAGATCTCGTAGGACCTCTTCCACCTTCAAACAATTGCGGATACCTACTTACCTGCATAGATCGTTTCACACGATGGCCTGAGGCAATTCCCATTCCTGATATTTCTGCTGAAACTGTTGCGCATGCATTCATAACTCATTGGATCTCACGCTTCGGTTTGCCTTCAATAATCACGACAGATCAAGGACGACAATTCCAAAGCAACTTGTTTTCTTTGCTCAGCAAACTCTTGGGTGTCCAAAAGATCCGAACGACCCCATACCACCCAAAAAGCAATGGAATAGTCGAGCGATTCCATCGATCTCTTAAACAAAGCCTCCGATGTCATGCATCTACGAAATGGACCGAATCAATTCCTTTGGTTTTGCTCGGACTCCGAACCGCATTAAAAGAAGATCTACAGTGCACATCGGCCGAACTAGTTTATGGCTAACCCTTAAACTACCATCAGAATTTTTTGAATCCCCTTCAATTAACGTCGAGCCTCATGAGTTCCTAATAAATTTACGGACCTTGATGGATCAACTTAAACCTGTTGCTACTGCACCTCATGACACCAAGAAAGTATTCGTTCATCCAGCTCTGGACACTTGCTCACATGTGTTCGTGCGCCACGATGCTGTTAAAAAACCTTTACAAGCGCCATACGATGGACCATACCTCGTACTCAAACGAACTGATAAAATGTTCACAATTGAAAAGAACGGCAAACAGTCCACGATCAACATTGATCGCTTAAAGCCTGCGTTCTTCGTGAACTCTCACCAGTCCTCTGCACCAGCAATATCACCACCAGTTGCAGTTCCGACTTCACCAAAACCAGTACCTGAACTGTCTCCATCGAGTCCTGTGTCACCTACAAATTCTACTCCAGTACCTTATGTGACCAGATCTGGCCGACGAGTTCGCTTCAACACTCGTTACCTCTAACTTCAGTGCCTGCTGCACTACTAGAGGGGGGAGTACTGTGGCGATCCTGCTTCCATCAAAATGACTGTATTCGAAAAACTATTTTCCTAACTGCGCACCGGAAGTACGAAGCAGTTATCTACGATCAAGCGCGCAAGCTGTGCGAATTAAAAAGATCAATTTCCGGTCTTTCAAAAAATCTGTTGTCTGTCGATGTGTTAGCGTTAAAAATTAAAAGATGTTTATTTTTATATAAAAAAGTCGTCGCTCATTCTTTATGTGTGGATGTAACTTAACTATCCCAATTTGCAACCTTCTCCACTAAAACATCCCACACACGAAACTTGCTCGTGAAGGTTAAATTTTATTTTTATTTTGCGCGAAATATATTGTTGAAAAATATGGATAAAATATTTATTTAAAAATTCATTAAAAATTAGAAAATTTATACGTTAAAACATTGGCACCATTAAAAAGATACTTTTTTGATCTTTTACTTGATGCAGAAATCTTTTTAGTACGATAATATGTTTATATTACAGCAGAAAAACGCCGAAATTTCGCTTAATTTTTAATTAATTAAAATTTTAATTAAAAATTCGAAAAAATAGCTTTGAAGTGCCCATTCTTTTTCCTGTAGAGCGATAACACACGCACGCACACACGCACACACACAGTGAGCTTTATTATGTGTTTAATTATTTACTTTAATAGTTATTATATTTATATTTTACTAGCCGCCTTTGGCGACCAGCCGGTTCGCCAATCTTAGTGTTCGTTAAATTTTAATAATTAAATATTTTATGCAATTCCAACTTCTTCAGCAAAATATTTTATTCTTCAGCAAAATATTTTAAAACTTCAAATTTTGATAGTCATATAATTCACTCATAATATTATAAAGGCCTTCAGTCATAACGTGATATGTATCTCTCTAATTTTCTGTTACCCCTCGTAGAATTTATGCTTTAAATTAAAGTGTAAAGGATTAATCAGCAATTAATATAACAATATTTTTTACTGAAACAAAGCATTTTTTTAATAATATGATTACTGATAATAGAGTTACTGAGCGTTTAAACTTTATGGGCACTAAAGAATATCTTTCTTAATTTATGTAATATCTCAAGCATTTGTCAACAAAATTTTCTCAGATTCATCATGAATGGATCGATTCATTAACAATGTTTCATTTTAAATGCATCAAACACTCAGAAAATAAAATGAATCGTTTAAAATAATCTGTCGAAAACAGGTTTAAAAAAACTACTTAAAAAACGATGTACTTAAAACTATAAGCATATATAAAAAATATATATAACTAACATAAATACAATTTAATTACAAAAGCATGTAACTAACCTAAAAATAATTTAAATCATTGAAAACAGGTTAAAAAAAACTACTTAAAAAACGACGTACTTAAAACTATAAGCATATATAAAATATATATATATAACTAACATAAATACAATTTAATTACAAAAGCATGCAACTAACCTAAAAATAATTTAAATCATTGTAAACAGGTTAAAAAAAACTACTTAAAAAACGATGTACTTAAAACTATAAGCATATACAAAAAATATATAACATAAATACAATTTACTTACAAAAGCATACAACTAACCTAAAAGTAATTTAAATCGTCCGTTGATAATGGTTGCCATGCCAACGATCAGAACACATGCGTGAATTTTCTTCGCCTTTTACGTAACGCAAATGCGTGAATTTTTCTACGCCAGTTGGGGTAACGCTATGAAGATTAGACATTTTTAATTTCCTTTATTCTGTGCTATTTTAATTCAAAAGTACTTCAGAATGAATCTGAAACATGGATTAATTAACAATGTTTAATTTTAAATGCATAAAACATTAAGAAAATAAACAGAATCGTTTGAAATAATCCGCCGAAAAATCTTAACCCTAGCCTCATTACTGTTGGGAGAAAAAAAGAACTAAAGCCTAAATCATTTGGCGTTGGGGAAAATTGAAGATTTTTTTGGCGGAAAAGTTGGCGGTGGGGAAAATGGAAGATTTTTTTGGCGGGAAAGTTAGTTTTTAATTAATAATTGACTACCCCTAACATTTAGGGGGATGAAAAATAGATGTTGGCCGATTCTCATAGATACCGGATAAGCACAAAAAATTTCATCAAAATCGGTCAAGCCGTTTCGGAGGAGTATGGCAACGAAAACTGTGACACGAGAATTTTATATATTAGATTAATATGTTTAATCTTCATTTATTAATATAATAGGATTATATAAATTTAAAGTGTTTCGTTCTTGAATCATAGGCACTCATTCAAAATGTGCATTGATTTTTAAATGAATTTTTTTATTTGATAGTGTATAGATTTTTTGTTCTTGTTTATATGATAATTTTTTTAATTGGAAACTATCTATATTGGGAATAAAATTGTAGTATCATATGCTTCGGTTTAACGTTAAAAGGGACTAGTGGCTGGATATTTTTCGTCATTCACAGAATTTCAAAAATGATAATGAAACTTAAAAATCATTGATGAAATGCTTTCCTTTTTGATTCAAAAAAATTAATAATAAATGTATCTGAAAGTTCCTTTTTAAGTCGGTCGTTTATGGAGACCAAACTCCAAAGTAAAGAAAAGAAATCCGAAATTGTTATTTCTTATGGCACTTGCCATGGACAAGCCCGCTGTTACGAAGACAGCGATTCAAGCCGAGGGGGGGGAGCGTCTCTTGTTTTTAGTAGCGCCAACTAGGGCCAAGAATACGACTTAGTTACTCACGCATCACATTCGCTTGCGCAACTCCTTTTTACAGGGGGACACATTCACACATCTCACAGATACAACAGATGAAGAACAACCATGCCCGAACCGGGACTCGAACCCAGTACGCCCAGATCAGACGGTGAAGACGCGCTACCCTTATGCCAGGACGCCGGCAGAAATTCGAAATACAAAATTTATATCAGCTATACCTGTCACATTTCGTGCTTATATTATTTTGAATTCCAATAAAGAAAGTAACTATTGTGGTGAGTATATTTAAACTTGAATTCATACTACCGCACGTACTTGCAAAGTTACAACTGTTTTAAATTGTCCTCTAAATTCATAATTATGCCATTGAAATGCTATTATTACACTATATATTATGCAATGTTTAAAAAAATTATATTCTGATATTTATATTTATATTCTTATAGTATGAAAAAGCAGCAACGCGAGTCAATATTTCAAAAATTCTCTTTTATAAAATGACATATCACAAAAAATAAAGAAAAAAAGATGGAATAGAAAATTTTTCAGACATTAACAAACATATGGTAACATAATAATATTATTTTTTATTCTCATTTTACAAAGAGAAAAAAAAAATATATAAAATAATAGTCAGTAGGCCGAGTTGTTGAAATTTGTTTAATTTTTGTAGAGGGTTTGTCTGATTAGGGCGAAAGGCAAAATAGTATGACACATTGTATACAATAAATACTACATCAAATTTATTAGCTCGTATTTATATATACACACACACAGTACGACATATACGATGTATACGATTTCTAATAATCGAACAATAAAACCCTAATACAACAAAACGTTGTTTATAATACATCCGTGCAAATCCAGGTGAGTACATAACAAACTGCGTAATCAATGTCTTTTACAAATAATACAACCGATAAGTTCAAATGTCCTTAATATTCTCAAATGATTTTCACGTTTATTTATATTTTAAAACATATTTGTTTCGTTTATATATTATTTTCTACATGGAATTAAAAGGGATTAATTAGTAAATATAAAGAAAGACGATAAAATTATTTGTAAATTTGTTTAAACAAGAATCCATTGCAACTTATCTTAAAAAGCGCAAGATATAGCTGAAACGTATATAAAAAATATTGATTATAATTTGCTTAATGTATTATTTAATATTGTTTATTGAATACGTTGTTATATAAAAAGAATATTTAAGGAATTCTAAATCTATGAAAAACATAACGACATTACATAATTGATGCAATAAGTCTTAAAAAGAGAAAGGTAAAAATGTACGCAAAATTCTGTGAGAAATGAATAAATCCTGATAGATTTCTGTAAAACAAGAATAAAATGTATAATTTTTTCTCAAAAATATCTATAAAGGGCAAGATTATTATGCGTATAATCAGATACAAAAATAAATATGAATTCTGAATCAACGTAATTATTGAATCAACTGTTATATAATAGAAAATTTAAGGAATTCTTAGTTTAGTTATATTAACTTCCTTTTGTGAAGCAATGCACGTCACAACACAATAACGGTTATTTTGGGACAACGGTTATTTTGGACAATAATGTTCTTCAGTTAACTGCCCTCAGTAATTATACACTTGTAAAACATTTCGAGTTATCAACACTTGAAATATTTTGCAAGTCTATAATATTTTCCTTTACGATATGACTTTCTACTAATCATTTCAAAATATTTATAAACAATTACACTCCTTTTTTAAAACTTTATGAATTATGCTTAGTACTACATCTCCTTGCTTCTATCTATTAGAATTTTTTATTCATTTTTATGTTGGTTAAGTTATGTTTGAGAATTACTTTGAAACTATTTAGAATAAATTTATCTTAAAATAATATCCTATTTTGATTTAAAACTAGAAATAACCAGAACAGGCTTTGTATATTTGAGCTGAAATCAACAGACAATACACAAGCCACCACTTTTCTCTCTCTCATTAGTTGGAAGAAGTTTTTCTCCTCTTCGTAGCCTAAAAGGAAATCATGTGTCGAACCCAAGACCTTCTTGAAATCAAGCTTTGCTGTTCGTTCTTTTTCATACTTTAGTACTGAAAATGCAATGTGCATGAAATATGAGGCCCATACTATATAAAATACTTTATTATGAGTAGTTATTGTTCGTATAATACGAATTTTGACATAACATTATGGAGAAATCAATTTTACGAATTCCTTAATTTAGCTATATTATACACGATTTTAATGGTTTTATATGACGTTTGAAGTAATGAAGAGAAAGATAGTTCCTACAATATATTAACACAATGACGTACTATAGTGTTACAAAATATCTTTAGACTATAAAAAATCCTAATACAATGTCAGCTGTTTATAATTTTCTCAGTATTTCACCCCTTAATCTTCGCGCCCGTGCGACATACACACATTGTATAATTGCTTCTCAAACTTAAAAGTTGAAAATAAATCATTAAAAAGCGCTTTAATTTAATGTAAAAATTACATATCGCCCATAAACGCATAAAATATTTAATGGATTTTTAAGTGAATCAGCAAGACACATCCTTCTAGAAACAAAAGATGTCATCTAATTAGATATAAAAAAAAGCAAAGCATTTGACGGATTAAGGTCTATTTAAGGTGCTGTATCAAACAAAAGAAGATCAGATTATTTAAGCAGTCGTAAAGAAATAAAATTCGAACCATTGAATATAAAACTACATGGTTAAACTTTAACATTTTTTTTCTAAATTTTAACATTTTTTTTCTAAATTTTAACATTTTTAGATGTGGAGATAGATGTACAAGAAAGCAGAGATGTCATCTCATTCCTTTAAAAAAACGAAGAGAAAATATTGGTGGTTTTATTTTGCATTTAAAGCACACTTTGTCACTGGACATCAGTTTTTACTTCTTCTATCATACATACTGATTTGAAGATATTTGCATTTCATATTTAATTCACTAACCCTTTTTATAGGAATGAAGAGCCAGACTCATGTATCGAAATAAATAATTTTAGTTATTTATATATGCATTTAAATTAAAGTAGCAATTAATTTAAAATTCAATAACACTTGGACAAGATTAAGTACCTCAGACATCTGTTCCGTTCTTATATGCATGAATTAATAATAACTATCTCAGATAAAATGTAGCATCTAATTAAGAGTTAAAAAAATTAGGAATTCAAGTGATTAAGAAGAGGTATTGATTTAAATACTTTTCAAACATCTATTAAATAAATCAGATTATTAATTATGAAATTTATAAAAAATAATTATTATTAATAATTTATATTTGAGTCCAATAAAACTGCATCATTTGTTTATTGCCGCGCTTTGACTTGTATTTTCCCTTTTTCAAAATCAGAAGAGAAATTTCTATTCTCTAACTGGCAGTGATTAATTCCAGATTCAGCTCAGTAAAAAATAAATCGTTTGGAACTCTGTATTGTTCTTCAAAAATATCCTTATTTCAGTTTCATATTTTTAAAATACTTTGTCAGTAAATAAATTCTTTTTCTTATCATTTACGTATATCAAACATTAAATATTTTATTGCATCCAGAGAATTTATTTTTGTTCGCAGACATTTTTTTATAAAATAAATTTTAATTCCAGTTTTTAAACTAGAAATTAAATACTACTGACTTATTTCGAATGAAGAATGGCTTTGTAAAAAGCTTATACATTTTTTTCCCATTTCGAATCTAAGGTTAACTTTTTAACCTACATTTACGAGTTTAACTCTGTAATTCGAAATGCAGAATTTTTGCTATTTTTAATCTGTAGTTAAATCAAGGTAATAAATTAAAAGACAAAAATAATTCGTGTGTGCCTTAAATAGTTTTTTTTTTTGTATTCTTATATGGATTAAAATATCAAACTCTCAAACAGGATGTGTCATCTAATTAGAATGTTAAATAAATTCACATAATAATACTAATATTAGTATTTTGCTAACTAATAAATTTGTATACTAATATTAGTAGTATATTAGTATAGTAATACAGAATATTAGTATTTTGTCCATTCTTACCAAAATGAAGGCATCTTAAATCACGGTATAATTTACATATTGCTTTCTGTAGTAATCGAAATAATACAATAAGGCTATTTTAAAACTGGACAAATGATTAATGAAAATAATTAATAATTAGTCAACCTATTAAGACGTATTATTTCTTTCATTAATAAACTTCGAATGTTTAATCAAATTTGTTATGTGCATTTTCCACAAACTGCACATTTCATTAAGAGAAAAGGAATTCTATGGATTTACTAGTCTATTCCGTTATGGACCAGTTTAATTTACTTAGATTGGAAATATCCGTCGTTCTTTTGAATTTTTTTAACAATTTCAAAATCTAATTTGCTGACATCTTCCTTTAATATGCACAGCTTCAATATACATTGTTGCTATATCTATTAAAGCAGTTATAAAACATTATATTTTTTTGAACATAGTAATTTGATAAAAGTTAGTAAAATTAAAAATTTCAAGGATGTTGAGCTAATTACTCTTAACAACTTTACTCTTTGATAAACGTACTTTAAACAGGCGTATTACTGTCACGATTTTCAGATGCAAAATTTATTGAACAATTCTTCTCTATTAGTATTCTGCTCCTCACTCTAAGAAATGACCTTGATTAAGTAACATTTTTTCAGGGTCATCAGGATTTTTTTCAGACAGGTTTACACCCGATGTTTATCTTCATTTTTCACGAGGACTCAATTCTAACAGAGTTAATTCTGACAGAATTAATCAAAACGTAATAGGAATTATATAACATCATACGCGATCATATGCGTGGGTTTATCTGAAATGTAGGATTCAAATTTCGGCTGAATAAACGACGTGTCTCAAGACACTTTGCCGAAGGGGTTCCTTTAAGTAGTATCACGCCACCTAACACGTTCAATTCGTTTTATATAAAGATAATATTCTTTCTGTTAAGAGTATTTAAATGATTTTTGCTAAAATACGTATTGTTGTATCAGTAAACTGTTTTGAAAATTCTGTTGATGGAATCTGGTTTTATTTAAAATATATATTATAAGTGAAATTGTTCGTAATTTTTTTTGGAATTAAATAGGTAAAATTAAATTCACATTTCATTACAATATTATACAAAGTTCATTTTAGAGATTATATCATATGTGTAATCGAATCAAAAATTATCGTCTGTTGGATGTCTATAAAAATAATCGAAAACCATCATTGGAGTGAGTCGTCTGTCATGGAAATATTTTTTTCGTAGCTTAATTATATTTTCACATAGTGTTTTCAAACAACACTAGGTCTTTTTTCCTTACTAAAATTGTAATTTTGAGCCATGATCAGATAATAAAGACAACAACCGAATTGGCAGACTGTTTTCGAAACTTTCATGTGGCACAAAGTTGTATTACTCATATCAGATTTAATGTCTGCCAAGTTCTGATGCACTGCGGCTCTTTAATACAATCGAGTTTCGAACATTGATTTCTTACTCTAAAGCTAATGCTCCAGTTCTTGACCGTTGCGACCACCTGCAACAATTATGTGATATAAATAAATAATTAAGCATTTGTATATATAAAGCATATAAATAATAAAATGTATACAGTGAGAGTCAAGAAAAAAAAGTAAAAGTGAATGTTAATTTTTCATACGTCGAACATTTTACTACAGATATATTATTGATTTGTAGTACACAGCAACATTATATGACTAAACAATTGTCAATAAAGTATTTATTCTTTATAAATATTAATTAGAATTATTATAAAAGTAAATAATACATATAATCAAAAATATATCCATGTTTGCACAAAAAAGTAAACTCTAAAATCTTTTTTCAGTTTGGAAAATATCATTGTTTTTATCTTACCACGTCTTTAAAAAAAGTGAATTCTAAAGTTCAAAACTTTCTTGTATTAATATTTAGAATTATTTTGAGGAAAACATGAGAGAATTTGCCAGGAAAAACAAACGTACTGAGAAAAACGAGCAAAATGATAATAAATAGGAAGGGAAACGGAAAGATACGTCAAGAAGCAAGCGCAGATATTCAAAATCATTGTCACATACGCCAAATATAAACAGATGCAAAATTTTGAAATAACAGGAAGATCAGGGCAAATTTATTAATTTGGGAGTAAGAACTGTAGCACGAGAGAATCAAGCCAAATGCAGTGCAAAAATGGCACAGAAATATCACAAAACCTCTTGCAAACATCAGGGAAAACAGAAAAAGCAAGTTCAATATTCACAGTGGAGCTAACCCCGCTATACCTAGGCATCTGGGGATGAGGACAATAGAGACCTAAGAGCCCCGACTGAAACATATAGATTTATGTCTCTATCCAGCATTTTTAGTAAAATTGGTCTTGTCTTTGAAGTGTAGGTAACTTAACCCACAACATTACTATGTGTACAAGGAAGCAAGATCTTACTTACTTCTCCCGTAGTTCTCATCCATGCATTCACAGTTCCTCCTGTAAAAAATATATATTATAATGAAGGCTTTTAATAAATATGGGTTACGTAACATAACCCAGTGAAAAAAACATTTATATCGAAAGAAAATAAAGCAAACATCTACAATATACCAGAATATATAATCAGACAAAGTAAACAAACATATGAAAGTCTAAAAATGAATTTAAGAATATGCACACAGTTAAAACAATTAAACCATTCTATGGTTTAAAGTGGCTACAGGGATGACCATATTCCAGTCTGAGATTACATGGTGGTAGTACAGTGGATAAAAAAAGTATTGGCAATTGCCTATAAATGATCATATTTGCTAACAAAGTATGTTTATAAATTTTATTTTAACATAGCGATTACAGAAGGAGAAAAGACAAACAAATATAACGAAATTTTCATTTAAATATTTTTTTAGTCAAAATCTACGAGAAAATCCAAAATTTACATGATAAAAAAAAGTATTGGCAAAATTATGAAATTGACAAAATTATGAGCGAAAACAAAATCTGTATATGTTTAGTACTTTGTATGCATACCTTCTGCATCTATAACAGCTTGTAATCTATTTCTCATAGAGGAAACGAAGATCTTTGTTGTACTGTTGGGAATTTTGTGCCACTCTTGCAAGAGTAAACGTTTGAGGTCGCCTTTACTTGAAATTTTATGTTTCCTGATTTCTAGATCCAGCAAGTGCCATAAATTTTCAACTGGATTGTTGTCAGGCGATCGAGGTGGGGTTTTTAACTGGCGAGGAGCATTGTAGAGTAGCCATTCACGGGTGAGATTCGCTGTATACTTGGGGTCATTGTCTTGTTGAAAAACAAATGATGTTCCCAAGCCAAGATTTTGGGCACTGATTTTTAAGTTATGGCGCAAAATGTCAATGTATGTACGTGCTGTCATAATACCATCAATAAAATACAGGTTGCCAACTCCATTAGCTGCCATACAGCCCCAAACTAAGACGCTGCCTCCACTATGCTTAACAGTAGCAGTTAAATGTTGCTCTTCCAATTCAGTATTTGGCTTCCTCCACACATATCGTCGTCCATCACTGCCGAAAATGTTAAACTTTGATCCGTCGGAAAAAAATAACTGTGTTCCAAAACTCTTCGGATAAATCAACGTGGGATTTGGGGAAATCTAACCTCTTTCTCCTATTTATTTGCGAGATGAATGGTTTCTTTCTAGCTGCCCTTCCATAATAACGTCCCTCGTGTAAAACATTCCGTACAGTCTGTACGCTGAAAGTCTTTTGCGAAGTGAAAGCAACATCTCTAGCTATCTGGAGTACACTTATTTTAGGGTTTTTCTTAACCTTGTTAATAATGGTTAATGTTAATAATTCGAGGTCGTCCACTTCTAGTCTTATTTTCCGTTGATCCTGTTTCCTTGAACTTTTTTACAACACTTCTGACAGTAAATAAATTTATATTCAACTGCACTCCTATAGCACGATAAGTTAAACCTTCCATTCTGAACCTAATAATCATGTTTTTAACACTAACGTCGAACTCCTTCGATTTCGAAGTCATTTTACTGCAGTAATCGCAAAATAATGCATAGACACTTTTGGAGTAGTTTTGTGGACTTTATACTGGTAGAATTTCTTATCAGTCGAAACACGTGACTTCAATGTAACAAAATTTGCATAGCAGTTAAAACTTTGCCAATATTTTTTTGACATGCAAATTTTCGATTTTGAAAGAAAAAAATCATAGAAAATGCAAATTAAAATAAAAGTTTTACTATTTTTATATATCTAAGATGTCTTGTATTTAATTACGACAGCTAAAATTGCATAACATTTTATTTATTTGTCAATATGAATAAATTAAGGCAATTGCCAATACTTTTTTTACCCACTGTAGGTGTCGTAAATTTAGTATTTATCAAATCTACAGTGAACAAACTAGCCTAACATGCTGTCTTGAAAGAAAACATTGCACCTAATATTGGGAAACCGAGATTGGATTATCCAATAAAATAATGATCACTAACGCAAACTGAAAATTGTAAAAGTTATTATACAGGGCACCTACTACTTCTTGTCATTATGCAATATAAAACCTTCCAATTGTGCCCTATGCCTCATAATTCAGAGAATTTGTGATAAATTATTTAGAAAGGTGAATTATAATTTATATACAACAACAAGCGAAAATAATAATACTCAGCCTTTGCTCTAGAAGGCGATGTACATTTTGATGAATGCATATAATATAAGCAATACTCTTCTAGGAATATTGCTCATATATCGCACAAGTGATTTTTTCTATTTTTCTCGAGCTTCTTTCAGAAAGGAGCTGAAATTTCAAATTTTGTGATCCGCATTCATACATGAAATAAAGGGTTTCCCAAAATTAACTTAAGATTTAATTTGCCACCATTCGTGCAGTAAAGTGTTGGCAACCCTATAAAAAAATGAGAACTGATAGTATAGGGCTCTTAAAAACGGAGCGTTACATGATGGAACAACGTATTTTCATTGTTGAACAATTTTTCAAAAATAATGAAAGTCTGGCTACCGCAGTTTGAAAATTTGAGAATTGGCCATCTAGATCTTGTGATTTAACACCATTGAATTTCTTTTTATAGGTTTACGTGAAGTCAAAGGTCTATGCCTTTGGTCTATGTCAACAAGCCCACACGCATGTGTGCATTGAAGGAGGGAATTCAACTCTGCATCAACGAAATTAGACACAATTATGCAAAATAATTATAGAAAATTTCGACAGAAGTATGTGTATGTGCCAACAAAGCCTCGAGGCCATTTGCCTATGTGTTATTGTATGCATAACCTCTATCCTGTATACTTTGCGATTCAATAAAAATATAACAACTTAAAGAAAAAACTGTTTTTTATTTAACTCAAATCTTGAGTCCAGACGTTGTTCTACCATGTAAAGCTCCATTTTTGCTAAACCTAATCTATCAGCTGTCAAATATTTTTTAATAGGGTTGCCAACACTTTACTACAACACGAATGGTGGCAAATTCAAATCTTGGATTAAATTTGGGATACCTTTATATGAAGAGCCTTATACCTTTTTCTACTCATAACAGTTCAGTCATTGCTCTGAAAATTTGAATTTTAAGACAAAAGTCGAAAAGAAATAAATCGGGGGAAAAAGCTAAAATTCATCAGCGGATTAAAGAAGTTGAAACTTGCTCATAAAAATGTTATTACTTCTGGACTAGATACGTATCGTATAAGTTTCATTATTTAGTCATCATAAAAAACTTTATGTATAAACACAATAAAAATAGAGGAACTAAAATCGGGAAAATAAAATGCGAAACTGATAAAGCCGTGCAAAACTGGTATTCACCGAATTATATAACAAGAATGAATACCAACATATAGAAATAGACAAGCTATAAAATTCGATTTGATCATTTCGTAATTCAGAATCATAACGGTATTTATTCATAATCGTAAAACAATATTTTAATACTATAACTTCTAAGAAACATATGATAAAATAATGCAAAGTATAAAAAATAATATCACAGTATCTACGGTAACTGGTAAAAAGAAGAAAAAAATTGTATTATAAATACTGATAAATTTAAAAGAAATCTTAATTCTGTAATTAAAATAAAGAGGCAAAAGGAATTACCCACTTTTAAAAGTATGAATCTGAAATCGATTGAAAAAAAATATAACACAAAATGACTGAAATTGCTTTGTAAAAAGTATATATACTCCGAAATAAAAATGTAAATAAAAAATCTTACTTTTGACTTAACATCTAAAAAAAATCAATTATTTTTTATATTATATATTTATATTATTATTTTATATTATATATATATATATATATATATACTTATAATAAAGCTCAATGTGTGTGTGTGTGTGTGTGTTGGCGCTCTACAGGTCAGGTCATTTGACATACAGCTATCAAATTTGGTACATGTATACCTTAGAGGTCGGGAATGTGCACCTGGGGTCCCTTTTTTTGAAATTTTAATTAGAATTTTAATTATTAGTTAAAAACTAACTTTCCCGCCAAAAAAATCTTCCATTTTCCCCACCGCCAACTTTCAGTTATTTTTTTCTCCCAACAGAATTGAGGCTAGGGTTAACATTTTTCGGCGGATTATTTCAAACGATTCTGTTTATTTTCTTAATGTTTTATGCAAAAAAATTAAACATTGTTAATTAATCCATGTTTCACATTCATTCTGAAGTACTTTTGAATTAAAATAACACAGAATAAAGGAAATTAAAAATGTATAATCTGCATAGCGTTACCCCAACTGGCGTAGAAAAATTCACGCACTTGCGTTAACGTAACTGGCGAAGAAAATTCACGCATGCGCATTGTTTTCTGACTGTTGACATGGCAACCAACGGATGATTTAAATTATTTTTAGGTTAGTTGCATGCTTTTTTAAGTAAATTGTATTTATGTTAGTTATATATTTTTTGTATATGCTTATAGTTTTAAGTACATCGTTTTTTAAGTAGTTTTTTTTTTAACCTATTTTCAATGATTTAAATTATTTTTAGGTTAATTGGATGCTTTTGTAATTAAATTGTATTTATGTTAGTTATATACTTTTTTGTATATGCTTATACTTTGAAGTACATCGTTTTTTCAGTATTTTTTTAAACCTGTTTTCGACCGATTATTTTAAACGATGCATTTTATTTTTTTAGTGTTTGATGCATTTAAAATGAAACATTGTTAATGAATCGATCTGTTCATGATGAATCTGAGAAATTTTTGTTGACAAATTCTTGAGATATTACATAAATTAAGAAAGATATTCTTTAGTGCCCATAAAGTCTAAACGCTCAGTGACTCTATTATCAGTAATCATAGTATTAAAAAAATGCTTTGTTTCAGTAAAAAATATTATTATATTAATTGCAGATTAATCATTTACACTTTAATTTAAAGCATAATTTCTACGAGGGGTAACAGAAAATTAGAGAGATACATATCAGGCTATGACTGAAGGCCCTTATAATATTATGAGTGAATTATATGACTATCAAAATTTGAAGTTTTAAAATATTTTGCCGAAGAATCTATTAAAGTTGGAATTGCGTAAAATATTTAATGGTACGACCGGAGTTTAACCTCCTGCTTGGAGCAATTTTTAAAAATCGCCAACAACGACCTTGCAAAATGTTCAAAAGCAAAGGAGCAGATGTTCAATTATAGTGCATAATAAAGATTGCCAGCTTTGGAGCGTTATCGCAACTTGGCGAAGAAGGGGGTTAAACTCCGGTTCAACCTATTTAATTATTAAAATTTAAACGAACATTAAGATTGGCGAACCGGCTGGTCGCCAAAGGCGGCTAGTATATATATATATATATATATATATATATATATATATATATATATATATATATATATATATATATATATATATATATATATATATATATATATATATATATATATATATATATATATATACAGAGACGCAAAATCAGGCTGAACTTGTTAATCGCTGTTTGGCAATACTTCGACCTCGCCCGGGAACATCAACACTCGGTTTGACAAGATTTCAAGTTGCCGGCGTCCTTGCATAGGGGTAGCGCATCTTCCCCGTGATCCGGAGGTCCTGGGTTCGAGTCCCGGTTTGGGCATGGTTGATCTTCCGTTGTTCTATCTGTGAGATGTGTGAATGTACCCTCCTGTAAAAAGGGGTTGTGCAAGCGAATGAGTGATGCGTGAGTAGCAAAGTCGTACTCTTGGCCCTAGTTGGCGCCACTATAAAAAACAAGAGGCGCTCCCCCACCGGCTTAAAATCGCTGATAACAGCGGGCTTGTCCATGGCAAGTGCCATAAGAAACAAACAAAGAGATTTCAAGTTAGATATCTGTTACTAGACTAAAGTGGTTCAGTAATTGGCGAAAGAGCGAACCGATACGATAGGAACTACATTAGCAGTTCTTGGGGGTTGGCGAGCATAAGCGAGCAGGGGGAGGAGCCCCCTAGTGTAATTATAAATCGTGTACAAAATTCATTATAAAAAGGAACTTACAAAAATAGAATTGTTGTTATTAAAAAGCTGAATTTAAAATTTTAAGATGATGTAAAAATAAGTATTGTGAGATAATATTTTCGAAAAATAAAGAAGAAAAATGACACAAAAGTTTTCCTATTGTCTGAAATGAGCGTGTGCCAAATTTTATTAAAATTTGATAAAAATTGAGAATTTATACAAAGTACAAAGAGGTATTCATTTTTATGTATATCGATAACGTATTTAAAATAAAGCTATTTATAATTTTTGTGTTTCTGTTTTTAATATGACTGTAAGCACCTTTTGGCATGAGATTTAAGGTAAAGCTTAAAATATTTTTTTATATAATAGTATGTTACTTATACGTTTAGTACTTTATTGGTACCATTACGTAAAAAATCACTTTCCGAAATATTCAATACGAGGTGAATATTTATAAAGTATTTTACAATAATTTTTTGTGTAGAAACCAATATAGCTAGGAAGGAGTAGTTCATATATTAAAGAGGCCCTAATAAGCATATTAGAATATTTCTTATAGCAGTTGTCAATCGGTTGTAAACAGCCGCAAATTTAGGGATTGCAAGTGACTGCAGTCAATTTTTCATTTATGTAACTAGCTGGTGTTGTCTCTCTAAAATTTTCTAGTATACTCTCAAATAAACTAGCCATGACAAGGAATACCTTACATAGTATTGACGCACAATAATTAGAATATAGCATTTTTACTGAATCTATCGTGTCACCCTTGGCGAGTTATTTGGCGATTAATCCCTGGCATGCCCTTCTTAATATCCAAACCTCGAATTTGTGTTTTAAACATGCATTTCTAAACCGATTGAAACAAAATTTTGACACAAAACTGTAACTATAGTCACATATTCTCACACCAAATTTGAAGTCCCTGTGTTTTTTAATGATCGCGTTTACATGTTTCTGAAAGTACAGACCGGCAGACAGTCAACCATCGTTGAATTTGGCTCAAAATTTGACAGATGTTTACACTGTAGATGTTAAATCCAGACACCGAATTTTATCTGTATAGCTCTTTTCGGTTTGTAATTATCGTGTAAACTTATATTCAAAGAGCCGAACAGTCGAACTTCTGAACAAATTTTAGTCACAATTTAATAGAAATCTTCAAATTTGGTGTAAAGGCCGTATACCAAATTTCAACCGTCTAGCTCAAAGTTTTTTTTTTAGTTATCTTTGTCAAAGACAGACAGACAGATATTTTCCAAAAATGTGTTTTCCGAACTCAGGCAGTTCTAAAATGTGGCGATTCCTCAAAATCTCGAGTGCAATTTTTTTTTTTTTTGACGATTACTACACTTTTGCTGTTTTACGTATACGAAAAAGTAAAAATGTGTAAATGACTATTATTGTATAAATCTTGACGAATACGAATCGGAAAAGGTTTGCAACATTTAAGAGGCATTTACGGCATGAAACAATGGGTATACCAAATAGATATTGAGTAACATAATAAGTTTATGAATACGTAGGATTTATTGTTTACTATTTGGAATACTTTGTAAAACATTTCTACCAATTCAGTTTACTTACTTGATGGCTTATTACCATGCCTAAAAGGGGCTTAAAATTATCATTCGATACCTGTTAGAGGAATGTTTACATGACTTTTATTTTCTGGCAGGCTTATTGGAATGCGAATGCTTATAGAATATTTATTGCTTTAGGCTCTTTAATTGCAATCTTTTTGAGGGGTTTTGACAATCTATTTTAGAAATAAAAAAAAGGACATAGATTCGGAATAGGTGTGGATTTTTTTTTCTTGAGATGGTTATCATGATTCATCAAAGTTGAAGATTTTCTGATGAGGAGGTAGTTTTACTTTGTCTATCCAATGACCTATTTAGAGAGCTATTTCACAATAATTTTTCATAGATAACTTATCGAGCAATAGACTTTTAGATGCCAAGGTTGAATGGGGGTTTACCTTTTTACATACCATATTGATAATAAAGAAGCACATCTAACTTACAGGTGACCGAAAATCACTGAAGAGTGATGTACGTCCTGATAGATCAACAACATCCAAAATATGAAATCATCATTGACCAGAGAGGATCTTGTTTATGTAGAATCTTTGAATCATGATCAAAGGACTTATAGACGAAACGATCAGTGGCACTAGAGCCGTTCATTACAATTTAATAGAATGTTTCAATTCCAGAAAGATCTCTGCGAAATTTCTGTTATATCTACTTATGTCCAAATAGTGTAATTTCGTTTAGAAGTCTGACAGAGCATGTTAAAGTTTGTCAGCACTTATTCTAAGTCAATCAATGTTCTGCTCGCTGGCGTTGAACCCATAATAAATACGAGCTAGAAACCAAACTATTGTCGTTGAATGAAAACATCCAACAGCTAAGAGAGATTCCAAGGCAATAATATCAAAGTCATGTTCAACCATTTTATTTGATTCAATTGGCGTGCTTTATCATAAGCACGTACTTCTAGACACAATCATCACTATCAAAATATTTTGCATTGCTTTCGTGACGCTGTGAGATGAAAATAAACGGACATCTGAGAGGCAGACAATATATAAATCCAACAGAAAAACGCATCGATCAATTCTTCATATTCAATATCGAATTTCCTGTCCAAATACAACATGCATGTGTTTCATCAAGCTCTCTAATCTCGCAACATGGTTCCTTGTCATTTCTGGCTTTTTGCGAGCTAAAAATACTCACGAAGAAGAAAAAATTAGCCCAGCGCACATACCATTTAGAATTCGACTCACTAACTAAGCTCTATCTCTCAAGAAGAATTCTATGTTCGTGACGACGGTGGAGAATCATTGTTAACTGTGTTTCAATACAAGAGAATTATTTTGAAGTGAAATAATGTATGATCTGAGATTTCAATACGAGGACTTTTCATGAATAAAGATCGGATATCTTTTGAATTAACTTCATAAATCATTTTCGGCATTAGAGTTAAACTAACATGGCAACAACCTCATAAATAATTATTCAAAAAACAGGAGAAAATTACATCTCCCATTACATGACTTTTTTGTATACAAACAAAATGGATCAATCAATAAAACATATTTCGAGTTAAAAATCATTCATATATTTCATAAATGCTATTTGTCATATTTGATCAACCAGCAATTGTGCAGATTATTCTGTAAACTGATAATTGAACTGTTAATTTTTCCTTGATTTAAATTTCTTACTATGAGCCTTTTTTATGGCAGCTGAAATCCTTTTCAAAAAGAACGAATCTATCTTATCATAAAATACTGCGGAGTTAAAATGCGACTGCGTTGTATGTCTTTCGTCAAAATTGTAGTGCTGCAAATCCAGCTTTCATCTCATTGTTTCATAACTTACATAATCGTATAATATTTCATAGAAAATACATTAGTATCAGTTTTGATAATATTAAGTTAATGCTGAAAAATGAAAAAAATATTTAAGCTTCTAATCAGAAATATCTTAGCATGATAAACTTTTAAGTTTGAAACATGTGTCTTATCTATATTTGCTTGATTGCATCAGTCATAGTACTCCATGCGCAGCAATTTCGTTCATTCCGCAATTTATCGGAAGATTGCCAGTCTAAAACATAATTTCTCTGGAAAAATAGACGATGTTTTGGATGTTTTTAAATATATTAAAGAATTAATTAGAAGTGACCTGAAAAATCCAATTCTGATTATTGCTTGGCCATACATCAATAAGAAAAAAGTATTGTTACAAAATTGTGTTTAATAAGAATTTTTAAAAATTTATGGAAATAAAAAATAACAAAAATGACATTGTTATCACTAAAAAGCTAATTTTTAAAAAAATATTTTTAACTGAAATAAAAATTTTCTTGCACAAATATATGTTCCGATGTAAATAAGGAAAAAGTAAAATTTAGTTCCGATGTAAATAAGGAAAAAATAAATTTAATTAAATTAATTTTAAGGAATTTAACGAATGTTACAAGTTTTAAATTAATTAAGAAATTTTAATTCAATTAATTTAAATAATAAAAATAAATACATTTTTATTTAATTCATTTAAACAATTGAAATAAATATATTTTGATTTATTTAATTTTAATAATAAAAATAATTATTTTTTGATTTAATTAATTTAAATAATAAAAATAAATATATTTTAATTTAGCTAATTTTTAATGACTGAATCAAAATATTAGCTAAAAATTATTTAGAATTTTGAAAAAAAAATTAATGAGCAAATACTACCTAAGAAGTAAATATTTTTTAAAAAATTGGTAGTTATGTCGAATGGAATAAAAGTTGGAACGATTTTTACATCACGTTTATTTTATGGATCCTTACGTAGTTTACTGATATTTAATTTTAGTTTTGTACCTCGTTTCGAAATAATATGTTGGCTATACAATTTACAGATAATATACAGATCATAAACATTATCATGTTAAAGTTGTGTATCGTAAATGTGAACTGAGTTCCAGAATGGACAATAACATAAATTTTATTTCTAAATCTTAACTCTATTCATTTGTTTAATCCTAATATAATACCTCACTTCCACTATTACTCCATAATCTGGTAAATAAAATGTATACTTTGTGGATAATAAATTCTGTTTTCGAGGGAAAAATAGTTCAGTTTCATTCCTACTTTTTTTGTGCAAATAATATCTTTCTATCTTCATACTTTTGCAAACGATGGATTTTTAAAGTTACTCCGAATACTTGAATCATTATCTACATACACATTTTAAAAATGTATATGTAGATATTTTATATATTTTTTGCTTTTAATTCATTTATATATAGTTTATAACTTATATAAACTATATATTTGCTTCCAGAGATATCTACCAAAATTAGTTATTTTCTCACTGTAGAATGAGACTCATAAAAATGATTATTTGATTGTCTTCTGGAATGATTATTTGTAACAGAAAAGTTTCCCACATTACTATGAAAAGTTTTTATTTTCTTGGAAATTTAAGAACAGGTTTTCTTGAACCGGATATATCTTGTCGTGCTGAATATAAATTGTACAGTAAATATACTTTATCTATACATAGTATAAAATGAAGTTTTCTGAAAGCGTCTTTATGTTGAAACCCTAAAAACTCGAGAAATACTTAACTAATTTTGGAGATATTTGTACCATTTTGAAGGGCATTTATTGGGGAAGGTTTTAGAATATTGAAGTCATATAAAAATAAAAAAAGGAGTTTTATAATTGCGATTTTAATTATTTTTCTACTACGATTTGCGCAGGCGTAAAACAGCAGTATATGTGCTTTGCACTTATCCGCACGTGAGCGGAAATCTCAAACTTTGCATGTGCAAATAGCAAGAGCTGTGGTATTCATATGCGATACATTTCTCTGCTACGTCTGATTTTAAACAGCGATTCAAATCTCATTATCTACAAAAGAAGGAAATTCAACCTTGGCCGGAGCACATTAAATGACAAAACGCTTCGTTTGTTGCGCGATAATGAAAATGTAGAGGAAAGAAACGTTAGGTTAGCGAATATCAGAGAAAGAATGTCCACACTTTCTTCAAAGGAGAATCTTCTGCTGAGCAAAGTAACCGTCTCTCTTTAAATCGCACTACAATTGAATTACAGAGACATGAATCTCTCCTGTCTGCTGACCGAGAAAGACATTTAAATTTGAGACACAGGAGAAGAAGCGAAAGAACAAACTTTCCTGATATTTGGTCCGAAAAGGAGTACACCGCTCTAAATTTCGATCCATGTGTGGATTACAGAAATGATGCCTCGACTTCAATAGGAACAATGTCTATAGTCTGTCCATAGGTAAAAGTGAATTTTAGTATGCCCTTTGCTGCGCCAACAATGCCAAGTCGAAGTAATTACACCTTAATTGGGGGGTATACAAGAAAGTTTCGGGAAGACAATTTTCAAATGACGTTTCTTTGTCTATTCGTGTAAATGTGAATGGGGTAACACATGGATTTAATATATAGAAAAGCGTCAAATTTTAAATCAAATCAATGAAAAATTAACTAGTTCCTCAGTCAGTGTTTATGTCAGCAAGTTAATTATAAAACGTAACGAGCTGCATGGTTTCAACATCTGACTTTTGGATCAGTTTCAAATTTTGCATGAATGAAAATTGTCAGCATGTTTTAAAGATGCCTGTTGCCATTCACTTTGCATAAAAATTGTTACATGCTTTTTTTTATTTTTTTATTCTTAAACGAATTGCTATTCCGCCCAGTAAAAAAAAAAATTAATTTTGTGTATTTTTTTAGCTAGAGCGGAAATATAATTTTATTGACATTATGGAAACAAAGGTAGAAAAAGTCAAATGCTGAACAGATAATTTCAGAATTTAAAAAACGTTAAGTACAAATAATAGTTTTAGAAGTTTTATCCTTGAAATATCGATTTCTTTTTACTATTATAACGTTGGATAAGAATAACCATCACTTTCAACTTTATTAAGCTATTTTAATATTAGTAATTAGATCCAAATGGTTTCTAATTTCTATTAAGTGTTTAATGAAAATTATTATACAATGAAAATTCAAAATAATGCATACATTAAAATACTTCAGCATACCAAACGACAAAAAAAAAACACCGATAATTTTCATTCACTTTGAAGTAGGGATTGCAATACCGCGCCAAAATTTCAATACCGGTATTCGGTATTTTTTAAATCTTAATACCGGGATACCGGTTTTAATACCGGTATTAGAAATTTTAGAAAAGAAAAAAAAACACAGGTGTTTCTTTGTTTTATTTGCCAATTTTGTTAGAGAGTGTAAATATCACAAAAAATAATTTGTAACTTATAAATTATAACAGTATATAATCACAAAAAAGTAAAGGAACATCTTATTTATTTAAATCACAAAAAAAGTGTAAATATCACTATTCAGTCTGTGGTACTATTACATATTTTTGAAATGTGATCTTTAAAAACATAATACATCAATTGTACTGTCATTAAGCCTGAAAAGTAATTTTGTGTAACATTTACCAGCTGTCGAAAACGCTCTTTCGGCATCTACGCTAGTTGTTGGTACTGTTAGCAATACTTTTTCTAAGTATTTACCTCTAAATCCCTCATCTTCAAATAAATCGATTTCTCGTCGGATGGTTTTGGATATAGCTGATTTCTGTACTGTATTTCGATTCGTTGAAATTTTTTTATTCATCGCCAATTCTAATTTTTGTTCAAGAGAAATTCCTTTTCACTATCGACAGTAGTGACATCATAATCTTCAAAAATTGAACCGAATTCTTCTGAATGTGGATAAGTTTGTGGGTAAAAAATTTTAAGAAAATTTACTCTAAACATAATCAGATTTGAATTGTTTATTTTATTTTCTTCTTTTTCATTTTCATTTTTAAAATCATTATAATTATGTAAATACCATAAGATATTTTCTATTTCGGTATGCCTTTTTTCGGTGCGATTTTTCAATGTAATATATAATTCTTCAGATAGTGATGTGTGCTGCTCTTTCAGTGATTGCAACATGAAATTTATTGTTGCATTAGCTGTTAATGAATTAGAATCTCTCCGACATAATGCCTCAATAGTCAGTTTTATTAGAAGTAGACCTGATATAGTTCTGGATATTAAGTCGAATTCACTATCTGAAAAATTAATTTACAGGTTTAAATCGATTATTGCTTTTTGGATTGGATTTCTCAATTTCAAAAATCGTTCCATCATTAGGAGTAAACTGTTCCAACGTGTTTTAGAATCTAATATTAACATATGTGTATTCTGTTTTTTTTTCAGTTGGTATATATTTTAGTAATATATCCTTTTTAATAGGGGAACGTTTAAATATCTTAAAAAATTATAGGAAGCAATTCTTGGTAGATTAATATTTCATCCTCATTAGCAATATCTTCTTCGACAATTACATTGTCATTATCTTCATTGTCAATATCACTCTCACTCTTACTCTCTTCAAAGTTGGAATCCGAAGTTTCTGCATCCACAGTATTTGGATTCTTCTGTTCTTTATTTTTTTGGTATAATACATCTATTACTCCTAATTGAATTCCATGTGCATAGCACAACTGCTGATTTGCACCAATCAACTTTCCAACTTTTTTCATAATAGTTGCTCCATCAGTCTTTATGGATACAATATTTTCTTTCAGGGATAATCCATGTTTCACTAATTTATATTTAAGCAATTAATTAAGCCATTAATTAGCTATTTAATTTTGCCCGTTAGGGAGGCATAAAAACAAAAACGTATACTGTTTTGCTATGTTGGTGATAACTGAACATATAGTGGAGACAATTTAAAAAAAAATTCTAGTAAATACCGAAAAAACGGTATTAAAACTTGTTAATACCGGTATTACAAAATTGTACAAATGGCTCAAAATACCGGTATTGCAATCCCTATTTCAAAGCTTATTTTTGCACAAAATCCATTTTTACATCACTTTAAAAATATTCTTTTCAGTTATAATTCCGTGCAATTTTTTTCTTTAATTTCAAATAATTTTTTTGATTAGTTCTCAAATCCTTCATCCTTTTCATCAGTTTTCAATTAATTTTTATTAATTTAACAGTTGTTTAGTAAAATTATGAATAACTTCATGGTGACTTAAAGAAAGGAACTTCGAAGTACTTCTACATATAAATTTTTCACTAAATAATTGCAACTAAAAATCAAAACGGAAATTAATTTTTTAATAAGCAAATTATCCATTATTTAAATTTAACTAAAATATTTACACAATTTAATCGACAATAAAAGTGTGCAGTTTAAAATTATTAATCTCTGACTTGCATTCTTCGATTAATGAAAAACATTAAACTTATTTTAAACATTTTATTTTTTCATGACAAGAAAAAATTTCGAACTTGAACTTGAAAAGCCACAATTTGAACAAAGAAGTGATTCAACCATAAAAAAAAAACATTTTGTACCTTAACTTTCTGTTTAGAATCACTTTTATGTAACTATTGAAAAATTCAATTATTGATTTATTGACATAATAACTCACCTTTGCTCAATAAGCAAACAATGAGTAACATTAACACACCCACCAACAGTTGTTTCGTTTTACTGCTAATTTATTGCGTATTTTGATTTTTTTTCCCAATTCTCTTTAAATTGTTGATACATAAGATACACTCCGCGTATTGTACTTATTTTTTACGACACAAAAGACGTCAAATCTTGATACGTTTTACTTTAGATTAATTGCTCGTTAGGATGTCTATAAAAGCTTGCAAAAATGAATCTAGTCATTCTTTCTAGGCTCCTATCTTCATTTGTAAGCAGTGGAAATCTTTCCAGGCTTTTTATTAAACATTTCTGTTTCTTGAAATTGGAGCAGTGGAAAGATATCCATCATGCAAGGTATGTAACATTTTAAAATATATTGTTGTTTCTAAAAATTAAAGCTTAATTGCGAATAAGTATTTATTATAGTATATAATACCCCGTTAAAGTTCAGAATATAATCTCTGGTTCATACAGAATATTTATATAACGTTTTAAAATTATATTAGTGCCAAAACTAACCGAATTTAAAATTAATAACATGAAGAGTTGAGTAACAGCGACTCAATCTACAATTTTTACCAAACTGAGCTACTATTAAACTTAAAATGGGAAACTCTTTTTCAAAGTCCAAATGGAAGGATGCAGGTTTGAAGTTTTTTATAGCTTGATCTGTTTTGAAAGTCATTAGTAAGGGTTCTCTGTTATATTTATGAAACATGATGATTAGTTTTGCTTAGCGGAAATTGAGTCCCCGATTAGACTGTTTTCAATATCCCATACATCATTTTGGTTATGTTATTTATATATGAAATTATATTTTGAATTTATATTGAAGAAATGGAAGTAAACTTCCAGTGGCTTTGACTTCTGAAAGAATTCATTATACCAGTCAATGTTTCGCTTTTATTCGAGTATTTTACCCAAAAATAAAGATGAAATTTTACCTTTATTAAAGTTGGTATTTTATTTTATTAATGTCTGTACATAAATAACCCTTTTTAGATTTTGATTAATTAAAAAACGATAGCTGGATTTGTTAAAATTTCAGAACCGCGCAATTTAAGAAAATATATTTCTGCTGTATTAAAGTTGCGAGAAAAAGTTTAAAAATTAATTTCGTTTAATTTAAAGTTAAATAATTTTAAAAAATCAATTTCGCTATTGTGATTCATTTTAAAATGAAATGCTTTTCAAATACATATTTCAAAAATCAAATTGATTCCACTATCGTGATTTATTCCCAAATAGGTGCTTGTGAAATATATGCTAAAAATATCAATTTTTCATTCTTCAAGATGATATAAGCTGACATAACCACGATGCCAAATTGATGTCATTCAAACAGTAAACGATCTCATTGACTTGACCATTCATGCATGTGATCGGACTTAAGTCGGTAGCTAGAGTCAAAGAGTAGTATTATTTTGAAATTATTGATTCGTATCCAATTGGGGAGAATAAACTTTCTTCAAGTCATTGACTGATCCTTCATCAATGACATGCAGTACTTCCAGTGACTCTTCCGTTTCGTGAATTGATTCTATCTCTTAGATATGCCTCCATAATCTTATCTAAATCCAAGCTTTAGCGAAAAGTTGGATCTTTCGCTAATAAAATATTTGTCTTTATTTTCACGTATTTTTCTCTTCGGCTGACGGGGTGGTTAAAAGCATAAAAAATGTATTAAAAAACTGCACCCTATTACATAATCGTTTCCGAGTAATTTTTGCTAAAGTGACCTTGGTTCCCACGTTAGCGAGGACAGCTGAAAAATTTGGCTGATTGAACAGGTGTTCCAAATTCATTCCAAATTTGAATGAAATCTTTTGTATTATACATCATTTTACTTATAAGAAAGGGAGATAATATTAGAAAATATGAGCAAAATTAAATTCTCAAATATTCTTTTCCAAATTTTATAATCACTTTTCATTTTTGTACGAATAGCCTTTGAATAGTATATTTATCGCATTCATAATAAACACCAACAGGGTGTAAGCAAATACGTGTTTATTACATCAGTGGAGAAAATATGAGTGTTATAAATCTTTCTCGATTTTATAGAGTTTCAGATTTTGTTGGCAACCCTATCTGTTGAATCAGCCAAAAGAATTTCTTCTGCGTTGAATGTAAAATCTTTAATCGATCGATCATCTTTTTTGAGTAAAATTATTTTCTTTTAAATATCAGAAAATTTTAACGATAAATATGAAAAGTCAGTTAACATTTAAGTAACATTGTTTATGTTTTGAATGCATAAATGGAAATCACCTTTTTAAAGTAACAATCTTCTAAGTTCATCGTTTTTTCCTCCTATCATATTTTGTGATAGTTACTGATTGCTTCGGTTTGCTTTTTTTAAGCTTTTAATACCATGGATGTTAAGCACGGTTTACAATTAGGAAAAATTCGATATAAATATATTAAATTAGCCGTCTTCGGCAACAAACTTATTCACCAGTAATAATAATTTTGCTCAATTTTTATTAAATGATATATACAAATTTGATATTACTAATATCCAAAATGATGTAATTTTAAATTTCAAATGGGTATATACTTTTAACCCGTTATTTTAGTAGTCTTGCATATGTTTTGTATATTTTTTGTAAGAACATTTCTAGCAGAATTAAGTAATGATATCGGTAACAGAATTAACTATACTATGTCGGTTACAGGAGACGGGTTTATTTTCTTTTTCCTAATAGAAATATACATTTTATTTCGACATTATGACAGCATTGCATATTTTGCCACCATCAGGAGTTTCACTGAAATAATACGTGGTTTTAAAAAGAATTGATTTGATGATTTTCATTATTTACTTATTTATAATATCTAAGAACATTCTTTGGATAACAAAAACGATTATTATGCAAATTAAAGATTAATTATTTATTTATTTATAATATCTAAGAACATTATTCGGATAATGAAAATGATTATTATGTAAATGAAAGCATAATTATTTGCTTATTTATAATATCTAAGAACATTCTTTGGATTATGAAAACGATTATTATATAAATTAAAACATAATTATTTACTTATTTATAATATCTAAGAACATTCTTTGTATTATTAAAACTATTATTACAAAAATTAAAGCAAAATTATTCACTTATTTATTAATATATAAGAATATTAATTATTTATTTAGCTCATTATATTATATTCCTTTTCACAGATGTTGTAAAATAATAACTTTTAATATTATATTTATTTCAAATTTGTTATTTCCTTATCAGTTAATTAATGAATCTAAATGCATATAATTAATCTTTAATTTATTTTGAATTATGAAAAACATTATCATATAAATTAAAAAATAATTATTCACTTATTTATTAATTTATAAGAATATTAATTATTCATTTAGCTCATTATATTATATTCCTCTTCTTCTAAGTGTAAAATAATAACTTTCAATGTTATATTTATTTGAATTTTTTTATTTACTAAATTTTATTAATAAATCTAACTGTATATAATTCATCTTTAAATAAATTCATTGTAATAATTTAATATTGTACTTGTAAGTATAGAAATAAATATCTAATAGTTAAGGTTAAATGAAATTAAATCACGTGCATATTTACTGTTAGTAATATAAAAGATTTTTAAAAAAAAATAATCTTTGGATTAAGTTTTTTAATAAATATTTTGAAGTGTGGAACTAAGTCAGTTCGATATAAAAAAATGTCTCATGATATTCACTGATTGGAATAACAAAATGCTTAAATGCGCTACTTTGTATGCAAAAAATAACGATTAAAATTTACGATCGAACGGTAACCGCCCAAATGAAAATTTTGTTTGCATGCTAAATAATAAAATGGTTAAAAATAATTCTAAATAACTCATGCTCAATCTCGAAAATGTGTCGGTTCGCAAATCCTTTCTGTTGTCAATTTAATCACTGCATTTTACATTCCGATAAATATATACACAACTTCCTTCGATTTCGACTTCAGTGATTTTATCCTCGGATGAAGAATTTGTTTAAAGGACAACTTCACGATTATCAGGTTCCAAAAAATTGTAGCAGCGATCAAGGCATTGGAAATATGGTAGAATAACGTTTTTAATCCGCATTTACAAGTTTGTATAAATGTTTATTTGCATAGTTGCACTGGGCTAGTTATTTCGAAGAAAACACAAAATAAGCAGGTTTTGACTGTACTCATTTTTCTGAAATCAAATAAGATGCAGAGCAGTTATATTTGAGCATAATTAGATTTTTTAAATTCTTTTCGTTACTTTCTCATTTTTATATATTCCAACCACCATACATTTCAAAATGACATTACTCCCACAAATGTTGAAGAAGTATTTATGTATGTGTATTGGTGTTCTACAGATCAGACCGTTTGATCTAGAGTTGCTAAATCGGTACAAATATACTTAAAAGAGTGGGAATATGCAAATTAGGACTGCTTTTGAAATTTTAATTAGAATATGAATTGATTAAAAATTAATTCAAGTACTGTAGCTTTTCTTCAATAAATTCCAAAAATATTATCATAAAAAATAATTTTTACATTTTAAAATTTAAAAAAAAAATTATTTTTTAATGTTATCGATTTGTTTATGCTGTAATTTTTTTGAATTTTTATAATATTTTAATAGCTTCCCTTTTAATAATTACAGCTTCGCTTCCAAAAATACATCTTTTTCTTTTATTGCAAACAATTTTTTGTTTGTACATATAATAAAAGAATTTAAAAATAGAATTAAATCCAAGCGAATTACACAGGAATTTTATTTTATTCCATTAGATTCCATTAAAGTTTAGAAAAATTAACATTTCCTAGTATTATATTCCAAAGTATTATTTGCAGATTTAATAATTTTCAATTGATAAATTATTAAATATTTTAATGAATAATAACGTTATAACTTTATCGATCATTAGTTTTAAACCACGATTATGTATAAAAATTTTAAAAAAATTAAATGTGATATTAGTTTTTGACAAACTGTATAATGGTGTTATTCAATTTTTATTATTTCATTAATTTTGATCCTCCAATTATATAATTTTGCAAATAATTTTAAAGAAAATAAAAGGCTACAAAATTTTTTATTTAAATTATTTTTATTTTTTATTCATTTGAATTTTAATTTCATATGAAATTAATATATTCCTCAGAGGGAATAATAATATTTGTTAGAAAATAAAGATAATTAATATTAGGATTTTTACTTATCACATATAATGCTGTTATTGGATTTATATTTATCATGCAACAATCAAAAACCTTTTCATTAAATTCAAAATATTTTATGTCAAAATATGTCATTGGATATGCTAATGAGCTTCACGAAAAGAAATCTCGATCATTTTTTAAAATATCTATTAAATTCATATTTAAGATAATTATTCTTTAAGCTTTTACAAAATAATTCTTATTTAGTTTTTGTAGCTATTTTTAGTTACAGTTAAGCTTGTTCCTTCTTCCTACATAAATTAGTAAATGTTTTGATACTCAAATAAACACTTTTCTATAATCCAATTTAAAAAAATCAAACCGGATTTTAAAAATTGTTATTATCTCAAAGTTAAAAGGAAATATGTTTAAAAAATTTGCTTGCTGGAAATTAAAATAAACAAGAAGCAGAATTCGAATTTTAAAGCTTTTTATCACATTTAAATCAGAACTAAAGCATGGTTTGGCAACATTTATTTTGGCAAACGATTTTTCTGTCGAACATCTGTATAAATATATTTACAGCTTAAATGAATGTTTTCTTATCCAGTTTCATGATGATCACGAATCAGAATAAAATTATGGAGGTAAATTGCTTTACTTTTCTCAGTTTAACATATTATTTATTATTGTTATGAATACTTGAACGAGGATAGAGTATTTTTTTATTATCAAAATCATTTAAACAATCATGAAGGTTGGTTTTTGATTTATGTATAAAATAAGATTTATAGTTATGAAATATCGCTTCATTGCTTTATTAGTCTGGAATTATATTTTTTGATAAAATTGTAATTAAAATAATTTTTATTTTATGCTGAAAAATTTTTCTGAATCAATGAATGTCTAATGAATACAAATGATAATAATAATGGTATGCAAATTTTTTTAGCCTTAATTTAAAATATGATTATTTAATGAAATATATATTGTATTCCTGATTTAAAATAAATTAAACATTTCCAATTTAAAAAGATAAAAGGTAATTAAAGACAGATTTCAATAATGTTTTTAATGAAATTTTCAATATCAGTTTTTTAAAAGGTATGTATCAATTAGTTTTTTAAAAAGATAAGTTAGTTGTAAGAATTTAAGCAAAGAAAAAAAATCATTCAATTTGATATTTTAATAACGGTTGCTTGCAAGAGCATATTCACAAATAAAGCAGTTAAAAATCAAAAAAGTTAAAATAATAACAATTATAAATTATAATTAAATAAAAAAATAAAATGTTAAATCCGAGTATTACTAAACTAATTATAACTTTTGAGATTTCTTTTGAGATTTCAAATTATGAATTTGAAAGTTGGATTGAGATACTTTTTAAAATCCGATTCTTGTGGCTGACATTAGAGTTTGTTTCCAATTTGATTTAATTCACTAAAGTTCATAAACTTTCTAATAAATATTGATAGAAATCAGAGTACTAATTCTAGTGAGATAACTATCTTATCCCACATAAGAATTTAAACTACTCTTCGCAGCTTTTGGAGATGCAATGTTTTTTATGAACATGTGGTTTACAGTTCAACATCTTAAATCTGTCAATAACCCCATTGTCGCAACAGCTGTCAAACAATGACAACATGTTTATTTAACTGTACTTAAAAGATTAAATAAATCTGAAAATTTAAGTAAATAATTCCTTAATATACTGAAAGAAATGGCCATAACTTCTTAAACAAACCTGCGAGTATACTATCCTGAGGTGATAGGTTATTACTTTATCAATGAAAAAGTTGTCTGAAATATTTCTAAGCTTACACGACACTAATTCGTGCTTACATCTCTTCTGTTTTTAGCTCTTGTTTTCAAATATTTTAAAATAATTTAACGATTGATTAATTTAATAATTTATTGACTACTTTTGAAGAACGAAAAGATTTAATAAAATTTTCTGAACTATTATTTATTAATAATAAAATTTTATGAACTATTATTTATTAATAATGAAATTTTATGGATTATTATATATTAATTATAAAATGTATGGATAAAATTTTATTAATTTTTTAATTAACATAGCTTGCTTGATAAATTAAAATAATAAATTCATTAAAATAAATTTTTAATACGTATCATGTGTTTCTCAGTTTATTAATACTAATTCATATTCGTTGAAAAAAATTATAACTAAATAGTATATGTTAATTTCAACGCCGTTTTAACAGAGAGATTACTGAGTGTTAAATTCTGAAAGAAAAAAAAAATATTTATTCCATTATTGATTTTGGTAATATTTCAAAAGCAATATGGTTGGATGCTTTTAAATTGCGTCGTAATTGTGAAAAATTTTCGATACAAAGTAAATATGTCAATTAAATTTTCGGCAGAAAATTGTTTTTTGTTTGTTTGTTTTGTTTTGTTTCCAGATATATTTTAAATGGATTCATGTTGAGTCAAATCTTTATAACTCTATTCATTGGGTTAAGTACAAAGTGGTATCCAATGTATTTAGATATTTACTAAACTCCCGAAAAATTACAATAAATTAACTCAAAAGTTTGTGTTTTATTCGATGGCAAAAATTTTGAGTTAAATAGTAGAATAAACTTTCATCATTTCTGACATCATGAAAGTCAAATACCGATCTATATTTCAGTAACCAGTTTAATTAAACTACGTGTAGCTATATTTTTTTGTTTAAAATCAGTTCTTCACTCATATTTATACTCTAATTCTTCCTTTCATTGTCTTGATCTATTACTATTACAATTTTTGTAGCACTTTCCATATATAATTTTTTCGATTGAATCAAAATGAGAATATAATGTTCATGTTCATTAAATGGCAAAATTATTATTCGAATTCCTTGCAACATCAAGAAATTTCAACTGCAATTTTCTTTTCGCGTGTTCTACTTTATTAATTTCTTAAAGGATGCTTCTAAAGAAAAGAAGTTATTAATAGCTATTGAGTAAAAAAGCAAAATAAAAAAAAAGCTAACAATATTCCATATAATACTTGAAATGATAATTTTAATATCGTAATAAAAAAAATCCATTTAAAATTTAAATATAGAATTTGATCTAGGACTATATTTTTAAAGCTGAGATAAAAAAAAAAGGATTTTATGAGATTTTGGACTATAAAAAACTCTAATTCTTTATAAAAATAAATAAATTTTAAATTTTCAGAAAAACTGGAATCTCTCCTTTATAGTATATCCATCTACTTTTCTCAAAAATTAAATTTGATATTCAGATCTTGATTTAGATAATAATATAATCGGATTTAGCAAGAGAAAGACTTTAATAATCTGACGCCATGGTAAATTAAGCAGTTGTTATTATTAGGTGGTAAGATTAAAAAAAAGTTTAATAACAATACAAATTTTATTTTGCATAATATAATATACATGTATAATATAATGTATATAATTTTATTATAGCATAAAAATTATAAATTTAATCTTAAATATTAAAGTTTGAAACAGTTATACTTTAGGTATCGAAAAATAAATGTTTTATTAGAATTTAATAATATATAGAACAAATAAGAATATTAATATTTTGGTAAACTTGATACTTGTTTTTACGTAAAAATAATTGAACTACTTTTATTATATTTGTAAATTAATAGTCATTTAAGCTAGACTTTTCACAGACTTAATGAAAATCCTTAACGCAGATAGATAAGACTGACTTTTTAATATCATTTTGCAGACTTTAAATTTTAATATTATTTTAACTTTATCTACAAAATGAAGCATGAAATTTAAAAACCATACTCTGCTTAATCTTTGGGAAGTTTTACACAAGCCATGCTTCACATAAACAACTCATCAATGTTATACTCGTCAATATTTGATTCTTTAAGAATTATTCTTTTATCCTTACACCATTTACATTTCGCAGACCGAAGAAGATTCTTGAACCCATGCTGTCTTTGGGTATATCCGTTCATCCACGCTTTGCAACAACCGGCTACTTTTTTCTTACTGTTTGGCAACATGTTGCCCTGGAGTTTCCCACATAGTGTCATCACACTCTAGACTAAACTTCCATCATCAATCAGAAAACTCGATTGTTTTGCCCATGTTATTTTTATACCCAAAAATAGCACCGCCTGTGTAGTTAGCTTCCCTGCGGTCGATAGGCATTGCAGCGAAATCTGAGAAGTGTCACACCTGTTGTTGTAATCCCGAAAAATCCGTTCCACAAGTTCCTTTCCTACACCCTACCTGTTCCGCTGTCGTTTGATTCGCAAGAAGCAATCGAACCTTGAAAGCACTTTCCTGTGAAATAATACTGTCACGTCCGTGGAGAAACGTACGGAGGGCATGCGAAGGGGGAGGGGCAAAGGGTCGTAACACGTGTTGTTTGAGGTAATGTGTGGACTTATTATGTTTTTTGTTGTAACTTATATTACGGGATCGGTTTCGTCCAAGGGAGAATATACTGGCAGAGCTTGGAAGTCAAGGTGAGTTCAGTTTTACATACCACCTCTGAATAACGATACACACAGAGTGAAGCGGTACGGTTTATGTTGATTGTCAGATAATAATTGAATTTCAAGAGATAATTTGGAGTTTTAATCAGGTAAATAGAGATGAACATTTTAATTAGAAAATTGAATTAGAATATTAATAATACTCCAAATGAAGGAGCTGTAAAAATTCATTATTATTATAACTGTTTGATTTTGGATAATAGAATTTAGTAATTTCTGATTAATAGTGCGTTAATATTAATTAAGATAGATTATTTTTTGGCAACTTATTATGCACTCTGAAAGTTTTGCATAATACTATATATAAGTTTCTTATTTTCTTTTGTTACTTTTCTTGAACTTTTTTTTTGTAATATAGTATTTTGTATTATATTTACAATATTTCTACAATATTTTGTATTATATTTAAATATGCATATTTTGCTGTACCCTAACGAATGTTAAACTAAAGAAAATTAGCTAAGAAAGATTTCATCAAATGATATTTTACAATGTTTCAGTATAAAAATGCTGACAGTAAATCTTTCTTTTGATATTGATTTTAAAAAAATTATTTTATATTTCCAAATATTTTTACATATATTTCTGTTTTCAAAACATTCAAAATATATTTTAATGTTGGAATTATTAATTTAAAAATAAATACGATACAAAGTAACATCCATGTTTAATAATATATAATATTCTCTGATATGTTTTTGATCCATTAAATTATTAAACATCCATTAAATTTAATTGTATAAAAAATATGGCTAATTTTTTTCAATATATTTGCAATATTTTTAAGAAATATTTAGCCGCCGACTGTTACTTAACAACTTTCCATTTAACTATTATCGTAATGATCTTGAATATCGATATTAATCCAAAATTATAATTTAAATAAAATAAAAAATTCATTAAGAAATATTTATAGAAAAAATTTGAAACTAAGAAAAAGAATTCATCCGCGAGCTTTTTCATTATTCTAAAATTTCTGATTTGAAAATTTTATATAATTTATAATAATAAAAATACTCTTCTACTAAAAATTATCACAGATTATTACTTTTGCTTGCAATTCCATCAGCTATATAATGAAAAATATGATTTTTCTGTATTTTTTTACTGATAAACCTTTATTATGTTATCTTTAATCTGCTCATGATCGAGTGATTGACCTACTCCACGCTCTTAATTACAGTTTCTGAATATTAAGTGATTTTTTTATTTGACCTTTGAATGCTCCATGCAGTCATTTAAGTTGTTCGCCTTTTCAAATATTCTGATTGATTTGAAATAGTTTTTCTTATCTTGCGATTATTTTGCATCTCAACAAAATACAATAACTTTCAACAGTTTTTACCATTTTCGAAGATGAATTTTATATTGCCTGTTTTTTCCCATTCGCATTTAAAATGCCTTTAATATTCTATGCTTAAAAATAAAAACAGACGATGCGAAATGATTTAATTCTTATTATTTCCGTTCACTAAGTCGAGATTTAAATCATTTCGTTCTCAACCGAATCATATCTCTTTATTTGTAAACAAATCTAAATTTGTAAACAAACAAAGTTTATTCCAACTCATTTATCTGATTTCTTTAATCTCCAGCAATCATTTCAATACTCAAAACCATTCTGGCGTATAAATTATAGTAAACGGTGTTGAAAAAACTCGTTTTCTCTTTAAACATCTAATGATGATCTTAGGATTGCTTTTAGTTTAATATAATTGCCTCGAAAACTGCTTTTGTTCATAATAGGATGAAAGTTGCAAGTTGCCATGTATTCTATTTTTAAACAGAAACTTAAAAATATATATATAAATCTAGAAGGATAGTAATTTTTCATTGATCAAATCTTTGTGTTAGACTGATGAAATATTTTTTCTTTATAATTAGTAAAAGAATGTCAGATAATTAGAATATTTAAGAATGTCAGCCATAAAATGGTCATAATATTATATTTTAATAAGTCAAAAATATATATTCCTATTTTTAAATCGCTGTCCAATTTTTTCGCATTAACATTTCTGAAAAAACATAAAATTAAAAAATATATTCACTGCAATTTCAATTAATTACGTTAAAAATGCTTGACAAACTTTGATAACTTATAGATTCACATTAAAATGAAATCTCCGATGAAATTATTACTATTATTTGAACCGCTCTATCTCTTCTTCTTTAACGTTAGAACATTACCATTAACATTAGAAAATTTTCATAATCCTTATTTTGATATTATATTACATTTTTGATATTATATTTTAATTTTGATATTTTTTAAAATTTTTGGATTAAATTTTAAAACTTTTGCATAATTAACATAAAAATGCACAAAGAGAAAATCTAGAGTTGTATTATTGCGTTTAAAATTTCTAGTTTTGTATTAATAAGTACAAAATGATATAAATAAAATAGAGTTTTTCCCTAGAACAAAAGATTTTAAGATTTAGTCATTCTTTTTGAAGAAAAAATCATACTATGTAACTATAAATATTTTATAATCTTAAATTACAATAACTATATTAATAAATTTAAAAACAAAATTTCAGACTGTTTTATTTTAATTTTTTTTTATATATCAAATGTCTTTGGCGGTCCGCTGCTTCGACAGAAACATTGGTTATATTTTTGTTAAATTGCACAGATGTAAATACATGCGATGATTCCATTAAATTGTAAACATGAAATCCGTATTATTTTAACAGTTTTGCATATGTTCTATTAATTGTGTGCATGAACTTTCCTACCGGTGACTAATCCCATTACATCAGAGCATTATTAAAAACACAAATGTCCGATTCATCTTTCTTCTGATTTTTCACTCTAGTAATGCAAATTCATTTTTAACATGTGAACTACATAATTACTAAACAGAATTCTTCCACCTTCACTTTTAACTAATGAAAAAAAAAAACCTTAATCAAATATTTATTGAAACAATGAAAATGGTTTAAATTTTAGATCAACAATGTAATTAATCTAGTGTTAATCTAATATTTATCGCAAAAATATTCTTAAAACATAGTCAAAAATCAGAAAAAAATGTTACGCGATTATTAAATTGATATCACCAAATTCTAAAAATGTTTAGCCGATTTACTCTTAATGTAATGGCGCTTTAGTTATGTTCATATTCATAAATCAGTTATAAATTGTTTATAATCTCCTAACAAAGCTGAAATCTGAAACGGATACTAAGTATTACTGAAGTGAAAGGAATGCTAATGAACATCTTTGTTTGGTTTTGATTAAGTTTATACAGATGTCGGCCATTTAGCTCAAACATCGTAGTGAAACGAATTGTCAATCAAAGAAAAGAATCATTTTAATTGTTCAGAAATGCTATCATTGTAAACATCAAAAGAATGATTCATTTATTTCATGAATAACAACTTAAGATTTATGACTTGTTTTATATGCTATTAATTATATTTCTGAATTAGCATACTTTTACAAATAGATATTAAATAATTTTATATATAAATATCATAATAACCTATTGGAAATATCAAAAAAGTCCTTACAGTTATTTCATTTGTCCTTACTTGATTCGTAAGATTACGGAGAATTACAATAATCTGAATATCATGGTGCCGTCCTTCATCAAATTTATTCAAAAACGGAGAGAAAATTCTTAAAATGAGATTTCAAGAATTCACAATCTAAATCCTTCCTTTAAATTTATTTTTAAAGCTTTTTCAGGAATAGTTAAATTTTTACGGTTAAGTCATTTATTTTTTAATGTATAACACTTGAGAGATTTAATTTAGTTAAAAATAAAAAATAAAAAGAATTATTTCCTTTACACTTTTTTTTCAGAAAATCATTATTATATCATTTAAGCAATTAATGATTTTTATTTACGAGTTTATGTGTTTAAAGCTTTCTCTTTTCTTCTTTTTTCTTTTTACAGAATTTACAGAAAAAATACTATTTTGATTTAAATGCCGAAGAGCTTTTTTCTAATATTATTAACTATACTTTAACTGCTACAAAATATTTTTTTTGACAAAGTAATTTTTACAATCTAAAAACTTATTTTTAAAGAATTTCGCACTTAATTTTGAATTAGACAAAAATAGTACGATTAACTGTTTTGTCTAAAAACACCGGTTTACTTAAATATTTGAATAAGAAAATTGAGACTCTTTTCATTCCGTTAAAAATTATCAGTCATTCAATATTTCACAAAATTATTTAGGATTTCACAAAAACTTTCTTTTCATTTAATGCTTCAAAATTAATACACTAATGAAGAGCATTTGTATAAATTCTTTTGCTAATGTTTGTAATTCATACTAATAATCAGTTAGTCTACAAGAGGAATCTTCTGTAAGATAAAGGTATAAATAAAAAAAATAATTGTCTGAATGCAGTAGAATACTGGTCTTTAATCTTCCATTTTAGAGAGTAAGTTTATTAATCGCTTCCGTGCATTTTTTTCATATCTTTATTATGGTAAATGTGTTGATTCTTTTTATTTGTATTATCTAAATTAATGTTATTATCGTCCTAATAGGCTGTTAATTCCTTACTTAGAGAAAAGTAATATCTAATGAATTCACAACCCGTTTTGAAGACAATCCGATACTCATAGAGCTTAAGAACTTTCAATGCTTTACGTATTTGTCCTTGGCGTCTCATCCTTAAATGATGAGTATCGTCGAAGCAGGTTATGTTATATAATTGAATGAAAACATTGACCTCGAATTTCTCTTTTCTAACTCTCTCCTCCCATTCTTCATTTTCTGACCAGCTTTAGAGATTGTGTAACAGAATTTAGGTGAAGTTCAAGTGTTTGAATTGAAAGAGGAATATGTGTAGAGGAAAAGTGTAGAGTTTTATATATTTAAACATACTTTTATGGCTTTTTTTTTTCAAAAAAGAATGGAATGAAAATGAATACAAAAAATAAAACAATTGATACTAAAATCATAAAATGTAAAAAAAAAAAAAATCTAGAGAAAAGGTTTTATTTTTTTTCTAATAATTTGTATAATGATTCAAACGAAAAACATTAGTTGAGTTTTAGCAAAAAAAAAAAAAAAAAAAAAAAAAACACACACCTGTATTCTGTTAGTTATAAATAAACAATAAAGTCCTTATTATGTAACAAATGAAATTTAAATCATGTAAAAAGACAAAAATAACCATTAGTTTTCAATATTAAAAAACAAAATTTACTATGAAAAAAGTGTTCTAACATCATAACATATACAATTGACTAATAAACACCAAACAAATAATAGAATGAAGCGAATAATAGCTTTATAAATGATACATCATTGTGGTGTAAAGAAATAACATTTGCAAATCGTTTATTAATTTTCTAGTTTTTGATAAATATTTACAGGTTTTGCATCGCATTGTGTTACATTTTTTGCAACACTGCATTATCAGTAGTCACTGATCACTGCATTATCAGTAATCAGCATCACTGCATTATCAGTAAAATAATAATTTTATTTTAAAAATTTACTGTAATTATGATTTCTTTTTCTGAACAATTTTATCGTTTTACTTAATTTAAAAATAATTTTAACACCTTATGTTGCTTACATGAAGCAGGTATTTTGCGTTATGATAGATTCCTTTATTTCTCTCTCTGATTGATTCTTGACAATGAGGATTTCTAAACAATGAAAATATAAACCTTAACTTTGATAATCATCAAATAGTTATTTGGTTCAGGAAACGGTCGTTTCAATCATTTATATGCCTGTTGTTTGCTGAATACCTGAAATATTATTATATATCCCCGAAAAAAAGTAGATAAAGCACTTCAGGATTAAAGTTTAAAAAAAAGGAATGAAAAAAAATATCTTGTACGCTATCCATCCTATGATTTGTGGAATTTTAAAAAAATATGTTTTAGTGTAAGAAAATATAGAATCATTATTAAACATTACAGGCTAATTGTAAGCAGTATTAAATATTTTTATTTCTTAAGAAAAGATCTAATTGTGTTAAAAAATATCTTTACCAACCAGGAAAAAAAATAATAAAGGTCATCATTAAAATTCTATTATTGCTGAGTGTTGTTTCCTTAAATAATTTTAAATCTGAAAAAACGGCATTTTCAATCATTGATATGCTTGTTGTTTGCTTTTCATTTGGAATCAAATTCCCTCTGTCCCATAAGGTCACACCTATCAGTCTTATTTTATTTATTTCTTTTCTAGAAAAACTCCTTAAAAAATGAAAGTGGGCAAGAAAAATAAGTAAACAGCCATTCAAGCGAAAACGTGAGACAACTACAGATTTATTATCAATCCAACAGTCCCAAAAATGTTTATTATATAAGATTTTTTTTATTGATTTGACTTTCTTTAGAGAAAAAATATATTACCATGTCGTTGCTTGAACGAGTACTTTATTACCTCCAAATATTTGCCCTTATTAATAAAAAAAAATTGAATGCGGTGCTACTGTAGTATTGAGATGCTATTGTAGATTTGCTGCTACTGTTACAATTGAAAAATATTTGTTAAATAATAAATATTTTTTCCTAAACTGTTGGAAGTGGTCTCCTAAAGCCTTTCTCACCTAATCTCTAATGAAGATATTGTTCCTATTCCCTTGCATAAAATTGTGGAGCTAGAGCTATGAAAGCCGCGATATTTATTTTTAAATTTGAGAATTCTATTTTTCAAAGCATAATAATTCAAATTCAAATCAGCACTTGTGCATTATCTGCATATCCTTAAAGAAAAATTATTATGAAAGATCTATCTATGGCATGTATGTATCGTTTTTACGAAATCTGATATACGATCATTGACGACTAGTCGCTGACACAGATACTAGAAAATTTAGTATATATTTTACATTCGTTTTTTCCCAACCGATTAAAATTATAATGTGACTTAGAACTAATATACTAAGATTGTAGCCACAGGATCACATACAAAATTTCACTTTTCTAAGCCATTGCCTTTTTGAGTTATCTCGCTTACGTACATGAGATAGTACAAATCAACAACCAGTAAACCCTAGAAAGATTTGATTCCAAATTTGATGTGGATCTACACTTTAAATGATAAATATGTGTACCAAATTTCATCCATCGAGATCTCTTCGTTTTGTACTTGGATAGCCGGACAAACAGAATTACCTCTAAATCTATTTCTTTGAAAATTTGATAGAAATCTATAAATGTGGTATTAAGACGAAGTACCAAAATTCATCTATTTAGCTAAAAGCAGTTTGAATTATACTGTTCTTCTACAGCTAGAAAGACAGACATAATTTCAAAAATGTGTTTGTCAGACTTAGGAAGGTTTGAAACGCTGAAATTCGTTAAAATTTCGAATTCCAATTTTTTTTTAAAGATTACAATATTTTTCTTTATATTTTTCGCATATGAGGAAGTAAAAATCTAACACTACCTTTTAAAGAGAAATAATTCTCACCTAGTCATTATTTTAGTTTAATTATATAACTATCGTGCGTTTTCCCCTTACTTTTATTAAAAATAATGAAATATTATTTTCTAGCAATGAATGAATGAAATTAAAACATACTTTGGAGTAGCAAACAATAACAGTTGATTAGTCATAATCGTTAGATATATTCATTACACTTGACTCATCAACTGTGAAGAGTCAAATATGAAACTCTAAACTTTATAGAAGCTGAATTGCAATTGTGAATCATATGGTTTCGATTTAGTGACCTGAGAGGTTCGAAACATGTTTTTACTAAAGACCCTCTTAATGAATCCATATCTGTGTAAGAAGAATCTACCGTCGGGAAATAAACTTCACCCTATGGTTGTAGCACGAAAATTTAGAAAGGGTAAGAGAGACTGGTCAGTTGTCTTTTTTATTATAAAATCACGTGTCAAAATTATAGAGTCTCCACAAAATAGCCCTGCTATTGCGTCAAACAAGGATGCTAATATATCTAAACTTAACGTTGTATAAATCACAAATAAAAATAAAATTCACTGAACTTTTTATGAGAAAATTTTATAAATATTATTCAGTAAGATCACAAAGAAAACTCTCATATATCTTCAAAATTTTGTCACTGTTTGTCGATACTTATTTGAATGAATAATTAAAAACATTAAATATCTCTGAAGTTATATATCTTAGACGATTCATATATTGATGAATTTTGAAAAAAATGAATCGGACATTTATCCGGGTTCATTTTAGAAAGCGATCATCACAGAACGAAATTTCTCGCGAAATTTTATTGACAATAAATGTGACAGATACGAGTGTCATGTACAAACCATAAATTTTATCGTTGTTCAAGTTCAGTTTATGAACTGCCGTTTCTAAGATGAGCTACTTTTTTTTCGGCTGATATTATTTTATCCCTTCATTAAATCTGGTCATATGATTTTGGCATAAACCTTAATTCTGGCCAATCTTTCAATTTCTAGTCAATGTAAATTCTAAAATCTTTCTTTTTATTTTAATATTTTACTAAGAATACCTTGGAGATACAGTCCACCCCTCTCCGCCGTGGAACTAAGATGATTGGGCATTTGGAAAATAGACCTACAAAATGATAATTATTGTTGTTTATACAATTTTAAGAAAACTACTTCGTTAGCTGTAAATTAATGGCATAATTTCTTTGCTAATTTTAGATCCAAATAGAATATTTAAATTCCAGCAAAATATCTTCAAATTTTTTGGTGAAGTCTAAACCAGACGGTTAGATTTTAAAATAATTCCTCTGATAATTTTTCATAAAAATTGCAACTGATTTTAGTTTATGTTTATATATATTTAGAAAATTGAATTCGCTCGTTTGTACATGAAGAATATACTGCTTATGCTGATAAAATCTAAACAAGCTATGTGCAATTTCAAAGAAGTTTAAAATTATTTGAAAACAAATGTATCTGGTGTATATTCAAACATGGTTACATTGCTTCAATTCCATATTAAATTAAGTTCACTTATGCTTAAAAGAGTACTGTAGGTGTTTCTAAATTAGAAATGTTTTCTACTTTCTCCTGCCACGCCTTAAATTGTGAATTAGAGGAATATTTTGTATCCATAGATGAGTCACATTGACGTCAGCAGTGACATTGAAAATACAGAAACACCTGGTAATTAAGAACGATTAAGAGAAAATAAGTACCCATTTAAAATAAATCATATTTTAAGTGCGTAATGCATGCTTTTAGGCTTTTGTTTCCAAATTCAAGTAATTAAATTTAACTGTTTTCATATGATTGCACTCAAGGTAGAGAATAGTATTAAAAATAACAAAATATTTCTTTTTGTTAAATAATTTTTTTTCAATAGTCTGTGGTTTAATATGAAATCTTAATGATCTATCAATAATTATTAAATAACTTCTTTGTATAGGATTCGGTCCTCCTCCAACAAGAACATATTTATGCGAGGGTATTGCTTTTTAAGTTCATAAACCATAAAATTTTTGATTTAAGATATCTATGCGGCATTTCAACTTGTTTTTCTTTGTGCACAAAATATAATATATCCATCTATCATTTCTAAATTAGCAGTGAATTTTAATAAAATTGAGTTTATGTGATTATTTTTGTTTTGCGATTTACTTAACTGTAATTGAATTTATTAACTGTAGCCAAATATAAATATGTCGTTTATTTTTTAAGCAATGTTTTAATACAATATGTTATAGATAAAAAGTAAAACTGTATTTATTAACTGTAGACAAATATAAATATGTTGCATATTTTTTTAAGCACTGCTTTAATGCAATATATTATATATAAAAAGTAAAACTGCTCATTTCTTTCAGTTAATTTTTTAAGAATGATTGATTATCACATGCTTGTTGGAAATACAAATATATTTTAAGTGGCTGCAAAACACTTACAGTCTTGAAGTTCCAAAAATGTCTGTCCAAGTTTTCTTATTACATTAAAAGAATCAAAGAATCTACTAGACTTATGTAGCAAACGAAATATTTAATGAGGAATTCCTTAAGCATATCTGTCAAAAAACATTTATTTAGTACACTTTCAGATAAAATCAGCAAGCGGAGATTCAAGATTTGAATTAAATGGAAGATAAATTGGATTGTATAGTAAAATTTTAAATGCTCATATTGACCTCCAAATACAAACATAGAAGTTTTCCTATATGAGGCTTTCTTATACTATTAAATAATCTCATTAGCAGCACATCAGAAATAGGTAAGAAGGATATAGTATAGCAGTTTGTTCTCACCTACCTAATCGGTATAACGATAGTTCAGGGCTTGATACTTCCACTTCAATGACGGGACCATGCGTGAGTAACGGACGCATGCGCCTCGTCGTAATGAAGGGTATTGTGTGTTCACCTCAGTGATATTTTAATTTTTGAAACGACTCTATTATTCAAATTTAATGCGAACGCTAAAGCAGGGTAGAAGGTATGGTTGTTATTATTAGTTGTACATCATGAAATTAAAATTATGAAAACTGAGAAATTATTCTTTCTACTTAGAAATTATTCTTGCAATTTTATAGCAGCAGAAAGCGCGTTTTTCATAGATTACCCCAAAACAGTCCTGAGCTTAAAATCAAGAATTTTTTGCGAAATTCTCACTAATAACTCGTTGGTATACGGCACGATCAATAAAAAAAAAATCTTTGTCTTGAGTAATATTTCTAGAGCATTGGTCTGCTTTCCCGCATTTCATCCTATTCCTATCAACAGGCAGAATGTAAGTACATAATTAACTTCTGTTTGGCATATCAGACAGCTGTATCATCTTATTTCTTTACATGCCGTATTTATCCATATTACATATTTTTCATATTACTGCATCTCGTTTATATTACGCATACTGTTGAGTTTATATCATTGTTTGTAATGAAGAAAACAATTGTAATGAAGAAATCTGATGGAAGATGCACTCCTGAAGATAAAAACAGTAGTTATTATATGTTTATCTGTTAATAAGTTAGTTTATACCTAGACCTTGAGTGAGTAGCTAAGACCTTGGCCCTAGTTGGCTCTACTGAAGAAACAAGACATGCTCACTCGGCTTCAAATTGCTGACTTTGTCAGCGAGAATGTCTATGGCAAGTGCCATCAGAAACAAGAACAACGTAATGCAATACATTTCTTCTAGGTCAAAATAAAACATCGTATTTAAATATCAGAACACCACCTTCCTTTTTTAAAATAAAAAAAAAGAAAATTAATAATATAAATTTATTTGCATATTTAATATATAAAGTCCTGAAAATGCAAAAATAAGATATCATTTAAGAATATTTTTATCAGAAATCTATAATAAAACCTAATATTTTTAATGTTAAAATGAATTGTTAAACCATTCTAATTTTAAGACGTATGATTCCTTTATTATGAATTCTCAGCATAAAACAAAACAATTTTTTGTTCAGAATTCATTAGAATTATATTTTCCAACAACTACAGATATAAATATCATAAATTCTCATACTATGATAAACTGTCAGATAAAAGATATCGAGCCTATTTATAAAAGATGTAGAGGCTATTTATAAAGTAGATTTCCCTTTAAATCCAGAATATTTTTAGAACCTAATTATAAGTTTCCAGAAGCAACTCTCTTAATCTTTTATAAAAAGTCTCTGAAAACTGTCTAAGAAAACAGTTGTAGCTTTATGTATAGGAAAAATAAATTCGAGTCACTCTCCGCTATTAAAATTAATCTGTCTCTCTCTTTTTTGCCTTTCGGTTTTTCTGATAAACCGAAGCCCACGAATAAACGTGTTAAGGATTCAAAACTGGTTGGTTGTAGAAATGGGGAAGTTTCAATGGAACACAATATTTTTACTAACCCTAAAACCACACCTCCTAAGCTTGCGACCTTCAATAATACCTATGGGTGCATTTATCAAATCTATTGACGTCATATATATCATAAGAAGTTGCTAATTATTGGTGATGCTAGAAAAATTGAAAAGAATTTGTGCCAAGTGGTTGAAATTCGACCTTCGTGAGATTTATTAAAAGACTATTTTTATTTTGGAAAATAAATGACAATTTCCATCCTGAATACCATATGAGGGTTCACGTTTTGCGACATGCTGTATAAAAGAATTTTTCAGTATTTTAGTGAATCTAAGCTCTCGGTAATACTAAAAGTAATTCATTCACAACGAACCCTTCCTAATGGGTCATAATTAATCATTAATTAAGTAAATTCCGTTAATCGTAGAAAGAAGCATTAAAACTATTCCTACTTTTTCGACAAATCGATCTCTGAATATGATCAGTTAGTTGGAACTGCTAAAGAATGCCTTTTTTAATTCGAAGTCTAAACATAGACACCAATATCATGTGCTTCCAAGCTTATTGTCGTCGATGACTTCAATAATGATTTTTGGAAGGCATGAACTTCGTATATCTTTTATCTACTTTTATTGTTTCTGTACTATATATTATATTTTCTATTATTATTATTATTATTTTGCAAAACGTAAGTATTAAAAATAAATGCCTCATCCCTTTACCGTGGCAGAATTAGAATATTCGTTTAAAGTGCATTTTGAATATTAGAAAATAATTATTTGAATATTAGTCTTGGCTTGGAAGCCGGAGGGTTCCAGGTTCGAGACTCAATTCCATCGAAGAACCGTCGTGTAAGTGGATCTGGTGCTCGTTAATTCCGTTGGAGCCAAACGTTCTCCCGCTGGTGTGGTGTGAAAGCTGGGAGAAGGGTGCCAACTCAGGTGTCATCCTCGTCATCTAACCGCGGTTCAAAATTTCGAGGTCTGTCCCAAATTAGCCGTAGTGTTGATTTAAAATGGTATGCTAATATATTAAATTAAACAACGTAAAAGTAAACTAAAACGGTGTGAAAAATGATGATTAAAATATATTGTATTATATTAGGTGTCCACAGTAAACTGCCCAAACTGGCTACTTTCTAAACCTGTAGTAATAGATATATACTTCCAGGAGCAAAATTGCCCAAAAATGGTATAAATAATTATATCTTATATTGATCGAGTCAACAAATTTACTGTTAAAAAGATTCCGAAAACTAAATTTTTATATTTATTAAAAATGTTAATCATATTTATTAAAAATTCCTCCACATATTGATAATTTTTAAAAATTCATCTTTTCTGTATCCAAAGCTCACTGAATTATGAGCAAGGTAGGACAGGTACCCTGGGCACTATTTCATGAGAGCGTAAAATTGTGAAATAAATCAGATACATTTAAAAAAATACTTTTCTTCAACTTTATTCTCCAAAATTTAAATGAGACTTCTTAAAAAACAAATATAGTTTTTTTTTCTCTATTTAATGTTTCGGTGTATTGAATCTTCTGAATAATTCCCAAATTTAAATTGTTATTAGAGTTTTAGTACGTATATATTTTACCTGACATTGACGTTTGAGTCATAAATATTTGAAAATGGTTTTTGATTAATCAGCAAATACTTTAGTATTTCATATAAGTATTCATAACAGTAAGAATAGTATTTCATAAAATTCTGACGATGTGAAATCGGACTCTATATAAATATGTTCAGATCATATTTCTATTCATCGAATATTTCTATTAATCAGCAAAAACCCCGAATAACGTTTTGAAATAGCTAATAATTCGTTTAGAATTGCTATACATTAAACTGAATGAGACACACCACTTTATACAATTTTAATCGCAGAAATGTGGATGTTTAAGAATAATGATCTATAAAAAATTGATGTGTCAAAAATATTTTAATATATCTAATTACAACCGAGAGTTGTATAATGATTTATAGTTACTAATTTTTAGCATGATATGTATTAATAAAAAGATTATATAAAACAATTTTATATCATTCATAGTAGTTTCTATAATGGTTCAGTGTATTCTTGTTTCTAAAGATTTAGAAATGAGCTGTCGTGTTACGATTATATTGGACACTTAGGACATGTTGGAAATGAGCCTTTTATCCCCCATAATACTGTTGGATACAGATTGCATAGAAACAAGGGAGAAAGGAGAAAAAAAAGGCGAGAAAAAAAGAAAATAATCGTCTGGCATTTTTCCGTAATATCTCCTGACTTCATAACCTTGAATTTTCATTGGATGAGAAAGAGGCGGTTCCGCTTACATTGCCCGAATTTTAATTTTGAAATAAAATTGCGTATTATCTAATTATTGTGAATTTCGATTATTTGAGACTTAACAAGAATAGCCTTATATAATATAAGTTTTCTATAAACTAGGCATTAGATATAATATACACAAGAGAATTTCTAGTGAATAACAGAAAATAATTATCAAAAAATAAGATTTCTCCCCTAAGTGATTCTGTTTATAAATGAACTTATAAGTTCTAAACTATAGGATTTTTGTGTCTTAAATCAAAAAATAAATTATTTATCTAAATGTAATTTTATATATAAAATATTAATAAATTTCTTACTTCTTTCATTTTCATCATTAATTTCATGAAGTCTTAATTTCACAAATTTTTATATTTTATTATTAACTTTACTAAACTTTGAGGAAATGTAGTAAAAATACAACACATTAGACTAACATGCATTTTGTAAAGTTAGGCTATCGTGGGTTAATGTAAATCTCAATTTCCAAATTAAAAGATAACGAATTCGAATTCTATATAAATATTAAATAATACTTGGGTCAAGCTTTCTTAAGTTTGAATAACTTAGAAATCGAATTATCGGAATTTTGACACACCATATGGCCACTTATCAGATTAATAGCAACTAATTGCATTAACCTTCAAGTAGATACAAAATGGGATTTTATTTAGATAAAAGTGAATATTAATCTGATATAATTCTAATTAATAAAGCCTTAAGTGTTATTTATTGCTTTATAATTTCTATTTTAAATTATTGCTATATATTTCTATATTGCTATTATTTCTATTATTGTCATATATTTCTATAAATAAATCAATTGCTTTATAATTACTCTACTTATTATTCCATATAAAATCAAATTAAAATAGAAATATCGTATATATACGTATTGCTCACGATTGTTAATGTAAACATGGAAAATATGAATGCCAGTTTCTCGAAGGAAAAGACATTGTATAATCTTCTTTATAATCTATGTTACAAGTACATTCACTCCCACCGGTAGAGCATCCAAAATATAGGGATGAAAAATTTCTGTTATATTGGTTGATTCTCACTTCCCTGATGAGCATAGTAATATTATGGGGTAAAATTACCTCCTCTCCAATGACGGGTCATATCTCCTGCGACATAGGTGGTATTGTGGATAGTCATAACTATAAAAATCTCCTTTTAAGTTCTCGACACCATACTTTCGAGAAGACAATCATTCAGTTTAATCTTGATTCTACCATTCTACCACCAAAACCGACAAATTCTAATGTGGTTACAAGTATATTCATTTATTGTGGGTTACATTACTGAAAGCATTGATTAGGTGGTGTTCTTAACATAATAAATATTGAGAAAATTGATAGATTGAACATACAACTTAAAACAATTTTCTTGTACGGCGTTGGATAGATAGCATGAAGATGTCTGAAATTGCGTTCCAAAATTTCTGAATTTGCTTTAATAAAAAATAAAATATGTGTTTTTCATGCAATTTTAATACTTTTTGGATAATATCAATAAAGGGAATAAGCCGTAAGTTTCTGTATATATCAGATTTAAAAAAATTTGAAATGATAAAATTAAAAAAAGTGGCAGGAAATCATCACCCCCTCTCAATAATTTTCAATGTGATTTATTGTGATGCTATCTTTTTGTTAAATTTTAATTCCTTTAGTAACAGTTTATCTTCAGGATATGTAAAACAAGTGATTGTAAATTACTTTAATTTGTGGAACTCCTCATGAATTAACTTTTCACCATAAATCCATAGCTCAGCAAATTTTTAGACATTTTCACTCCGTTAGTTTCACAGCTAACTTAATAAAAAAAAAAAGACCAAGAATTTATGGTAGCATACACTTGCCAACATGCCAAACATGGCTAGGGCGCCAAGACAGTTCGCAAGTGTCTAAAAAAATGAAAGCCGTACAAAATATTACTTAAGGCATCAAATAAGATAAGATGACAACTCATCAGTAAAACTTGTCGCTAATCTCTTAGAGATAAATTATGTAAAGTTTCAAATTTGTCTAACACAAGGAGTTAACCAAATATTATGTTGATAACACTATCAGATAACAAATGTTGTAACGGTTAACATTAACTTGGATTTGCTACAATCCGAAACCCAAACCTCTGATAAATCCATTGGGATTTCATTGTTTTAAGACTACACAATTGTTTTCAACTTTCTTAGATTTTTTTTTATCTCAAAGTTTATTTCCAACGTTTATTTTATTAATATAAATATTCCAGTGAATGGCTACGCTTAGTAACTGAAGCAAATTAAAAAAATTATTATCCATAACATAAATTTTTACCTTCATTTGACTTTATCAGCGATGTAAATATGACGTTTCTTGTTGAAACAGGAAGAAATGATAAATAAATATGTTTATCTCCTTTGAGAGCTTTGAGAGCTTTTTGCAAGGTTGATATGTTCCATACTAAGTATGATTTTGTAATTCAGTCAGCAAAATAAGTTTATTTATTGGATAAGATTTATAAGAAGCAAAGTCAACGAGATCGTTCAGCAAAAAGTGCAGGTGCACTTTTGCATTGAAACCCAAGGTCAAAATAAAGCAATATTTATCAATGAATAATCTATTCAAAACATCCCTTCATTGAAAATCACTGAATCGTAAATAATGAAGTGACCACTTAGTAAGTAAATAGCTTGCTAAGTGGTTTGAACACTTTTATTTTCATTTAAAGACTACAAAAACTATTCTAATGACTTGCTTAAATACCTGTAGCTTTTATTTGTTGCTGCTAGTATTCCTAAGATATGTGCTGCTTTATTAGAATTTTATTGATCTTGATATAAATTCAAGCACATATTTAAAAGGCAAATAGGCGATTTTTAATATTTATTTTAAAGTATCATCATAAGATCGTTTATCGTCAATTTAAGAATATAAGATTTAATGATATTTCAATATTATTTTAACCTGCAGTGATACGGTAACATTGTTCTGGCTTTGTGAACAAAGAACAGATACGTTTCTATCCGAATTCCATTAAAGATGGCGGTGTTTCCGGAACTGATCCGTGATAAACCCTTTGAGCTTTGACTCGCTTTAAAACGTCTCCTCCGACAAATCCCTGACTCGGGCTTTTTCGGGCACACAACTACAAACTAAAGTTGAAAAGTGATACGCTATCAGGCGATCATATGAAAGAGGATTACATTCTGTTTATTCCGTGCACAAAAAATTACCTTGGAGTTTGAGGCATCAAGATTCTCACACTAACCGAGCTCATAGCATCAATGAAGCATCCTGTTTAGTTAAGAAAAGAAAATTTGAAGCTGGATCAATACATTTCTATGGCATGAAATTGATATAGCAGAAAGGATGAACACAGTTATATATATTGCTACACATCCAAGCGCTATTTAAAAAAAGGCTAAAATTTAGCGATTAGTTCTTTAATAATTTATATTCGTCACGATTTTAACGAAATTGTTCAATTTTTTTAGCTTTTATCAGGATTTCTTTGTCTCTGCTATGAGAAGCGCCTTACAGGGAGGGACTAGATAAACAATAAGCACGAAGAAGAGAACACGAGAAAGTATTTTGAACTAGTATAGTTTCAGAAAGAAATCTTCCGACACATCGTTTTGGTTCGACACATGTCTAAGAATCACTATTGGGAAATAAAAGCCCACCTAATTCAGAAGTTATTGTAAGCCGGACGGCAAGTGATTAAGAAACTATTTTTTAAACATAGAAAATTAGAAGTTATTACTTATATAAATAATCTTAAATTATTGTATTTAGTTTCCAAGCCCTGGGAACACGGGTTCCTGTATCATTCCTAATCATACTATTAAAACTACAAAACTCGGGAATCTTCAAGATAAATAAAAAAATATTGGCATGTTAGTCACTTCTTTTAAGTCTAACTGTAGAGATTCCTGTAAGTATAGATATAACAAATGAGAAATTTTATTTATTTTTATGGTTTTTATGAATTTAATTTTTTTAAGTTGAGGTCTGTTGATTTTAAGAAATTGAAATGAAGTCCGAAGACCGAAATATTAAATTTTCAATAAAATAAATTTATACAGTGTTTGTTTTTTGCGGAATAATTTATATTCTGAAAAAAAATTAATATGAATATAATTTAGCGCTTTCAAGATTCTTTTTTGAAATATCTTAATCCGAGTAGTTTAATTTAAAATCTTTGTATGAAATAATTTGAAAATAAAATACTATTAGTATCTGTTGATAAAATAAATTTATTTTGAATATTGTATTTTCTGCAATATTTAATAAAATTTCGACAATAGCTTTATTAAAATTAAGTTATTCCCTTTAATTACACATTAATGTGACCTCATAGAATTAACAGAATACATTATGAAACCCTTAAACTCAGCATCGGCTCCTAAGCCAAATTTTTAAGTTGGAATATGTAGAAATATATCTAATTTTGATCGTGGTCAAAAATTGCAAAATTCTTTCCAACTTAATTTTTATCTAGTTTAAAAAATAAAATTTTCTTGAAATGCACCAGTCATTCATTTCATTTTTATACAGAGAAAGGAGTATATTCAAAATTTCTCCATGGTTCACCCATAGACTTTGTCTTATTTAAAAACAAAAGAAAAAAATGCACTCTTTGCATAAAACTATTTCATTTTTTTTTGGTTTATTTTGACACTACGAGTCAATTAGTAATAAAAATTCGCAAAATCATTTCCTGTGCAGTCACATTTTATGGCATTATTTTTTTTATGTTTGTTAGTAATCCAGCTTTTTATATTCTAAGTTATAGTATAAAAAGTTAAATGATATAAATGGTAATAATCTAACCTTTTATACTATTTAATATTTTAATTATATAATGTACAGAGTTGCAACGTTTGTTTCAAGCAAAGTTTGGCTTCTACATATTTACCTATCATAGAAATTAATGTATATACAAATAATGAGTATGGGTTTTTGAAAAGTCACTGTTCCTGAAAGTATTCTTTAATAAAACCTGTATTTACTTTACATCATGAGCCGCATAAATTATTGAAACATGTATTCTATATCATTCTTAAAACAGTCACATTTTGTTATTAACAATTTTAGTTCTATCTCTACTCATAAAAGAGCCCTGTTCTACCCATGAAAAGAGCTATTAAAATGTAATTTTGAAATCCAAAATTTGCACTGTGTAGGACGAAAATAATTATGATCTCACAATGAAAGTAAGACTACTTGCAATTAGATATAAATCGCTGTTACGCTTATCATTTAACAGTAACATCACGTAAAATGACTCTATGAGTGAATATAGGGTGAAATATTGGGTCAAAAAGATGAAATTGTGTTAGCTAGCATGATAATGCTGCAATATATTTTATTGTATACACATTTGCATGCATATACATTTGGATAGTAACGGCGAAAGTTCTCAGATCATAATTATAACGCTAATTTATAATAAAATTGAAATCTCTGAATTCAAATATTAGCCAGCTGACTGTATATGTATGTAAAAATATATCTCGTCACATTTTAACCCATTTAGTACAATCCCGCATCATTTTGCAATGTACTGTATCAGTATTTCTGCGATCACGTTTTAAATCAATATTTTTTACGTTATTTTGAATCCACCATCCGTGCGTTTTAATGAAAGCAGGGACGTAATTCATCCCATCTTTCACTTAGTCACGTTTCATGGAAATATTTTCTGGCATCCCCCGTGCTGCGTTTCGATAGTGCAGAACATTCCGTTACTTTCACACTTCACTACATCAAAACGCAAGTCATTGGCTCATCATAAATCTTGTAGTGTCAGCTGAATTAGAAAAATGAGTGCTACCCCCATCCCACCTGTTCACCTGAGAGTGACGTCGAGGAAACTTCACATCCAAATCTTATCTTCCATCGTTCTCCAGAGTGGCGTGACAACAGGTATTCCAGAAAAAAAGGAAACAGGTCCAAAAATCAAAACGGGATATCCTCCATAATCTTTACGACCCTTGTGAAGAAACTTTGACTACCCCTGAGTAGCGATTTCAACAGAAAATTTTATCTCGATTCTTGTCCAGGATTTTGAACTGGACAACGGCGGCGTGGTGGTGGTAGAGGATTTTCTATTATCCATTATGTTTAGGTGTTTATACATCTTGCTCTTACGTCATGTTGGGAGACATTTTTATTTTCCTTTTATTGGAACCTACATAGATTACGAAAATGGATAAATTGTAGGATTCCTCCTTGGAGCAGCATCATAGTGTCGAGGACTACTCACCAAATAGTGCATTCTACAGCAATTTCTGCTAGATTTTGCTGGCAGTTTGCTTGCTTCTTGAACGCTGCTAAAGTTTTGCTTGGATTTGAACATGTCTGTCAATTTGAATGAGACCACATGTAAGTTTTTCTTTTAGGTATTTTAAAGCTGCTGTTGTTCTTGATGCAGTGAATTCTAGCATGTCAGTTATGCTTTCCAGTAAGGAATTCCTTGTACTGAAAAGTTTTAATTGTTCCTTCTAAAAGATATCAAGTTTTGCAAACTATTTGAAATGACATTTTTTGAAAAAAATTATTGAAATTCGTGATGTTAGCAAATCATTATGATTATGGTGAAGGATGGTAGAGATTAACATTTACAATCAGAAGCCCAACCGAACTTCTGATTTTGAAAATTTCACCATGCCGAAATACGAAACTTTTTCTAGTTTAAATCACACAAATTCAAGTATATAATGGATTTAGTTGTAACAAAGCTTCTGTATCATATTTGTAAAAGCAATATTTGAATCCGTAATTCTCTAAAAAGACTTTTCAAACCTATTACGATGACTTTATAGAAAATATAACTTCAATATTTTAGGCATCATCCGATTAGATTCATGGAGATCATTTCAGTCTCCGTTGTTAAGTTGAGACTGTTTTCAATAATATTCAGTTTAAAATAGTTTGAATTCATTTTAAGCAAATTTTAGAAATATTAGATATTTCAATGGACTGATCATTTTGATTTTTCTGTTCAATTCAACAGCATTTTATACATAAAAATTTCTCCTTCATTCTCATTTTTTAACAATTCTTAATCTCAATTCTTGAGTGACTTTAATATCATGGTTCAATATCATTTTTTATCAATTTGTAACAACTTCTATGGCTGCTGTTTTGTTCTAAAAATAGTATATTATTATTACTGATTTTATTAAGTTTGCTTTAGATGTTTATATATTAGAAAGTCTGTCTGGAAACAAGATAATTTTAAATTTTGAGTTCTATCATTGCATTTAATATAATGCATCAAAAATATCTGGTATTAAATATTCAAGTACAAAAAAAATCTGTTTTCTATATTTATTCTCTGCATTTCTGTCAATTATTTAGTTAACATTTTTGTCGTAAACTTTAAAATTATGCTTATAGATTATCTTAAAGGATGTTTACCTTTCTTTCTATAAACAAATAATCTGAAATGTATTATTTTCATGTTCATAATATGACACTGACCTATTAATACTTTGAAGACGGATTTGTCCAGTGGTCGAAATACCGCATTAGGCTAAAAAAAGGTTAAATAACTGTTCTTATATTTTCAAGAATCGAAAAGATCCAGAAATAACACAATTATCAATAAAATATCCAACTTAAGTCTCGAGAGAGGTCATCCGAAACGTTTTAACGCGAAGGTTCTTCACTTCAGCTGTCAATCGCGGTTTCAGATCCATGTTTATTTCACGCTTCGGGTAGCATTTGACATTGCAGTTTCAAGTTCATTGTGTGCTTCTATCTAAAAAATGAGTTTGTTTTCATTTCTTGAGCTTGAAAATGCTCTCTTCTTACTCTTATTTAATATTTGGCAGATAAATCAGCATTTATTTCGCGTTAAATTGTTCAAACACGGCTTTTCTAAATCTTTTATCGCACATCAATTCTTATCTTTACGACTTTTTTGCTGGCTGATAATACGTCAGCGGCTTCGTTTGCGGATTGTTATCAATATCGCGAAGATCAGCAGCGTAAATGAGTCATTGAAACAGCTTTAAGACTCTGTCAACACTGGTATAGGTCGTTGAGATTCAGCTCGTCATTGCATTTTAAAAATAAATAAAAAATAAAACTTTTTTTTTCTTATGTCATGCGCTAGAATTTTACCAAACATTTTTTATGCAATAAACATATTTTTTATAAAAATTAGGTTCTTATGATTTCATTTAAAAGTGCTCACTATTTTTATTTAGTCCAAGATAAAAATTAAATGGTAATAAGTTACACAAATGTTTATTAATTGCTGCATTTTAACATGAAAACATTTGAAAAATATTGAGTTCACGGCATATATTCTTTGACAAGCATGCCTTTCCAAGATATAACCGCAACCAAATTCTTTTCAGAACAAAACAAAAACAATTATTTGAGGAAATTCTGCTACTATAAATTTAAACTAAAGGATAAAAAGAATTCCTTTAGATTAAATTTATCTAAAGGAATTTTAAAATCTAATCTAAAGGATAAGTGTATAAATTTATAATCGGCCATACTCATAATGACAGAATTAGCATAAATATCTTAAGATTATATATTTTCATACTTATTAATTCCAATGTTTATTATGTAAAAGGAAATGACCCTGCTTTAATATAGTTATTTATTGTAAAATATTTATTTCTTAAATTCAAAAATCTCATGTAATTTTTTTCTTTCCATTTGCAAATTAGCATACCAGTTAATATATTTCCATGCATATCGCTTTTAATATACTCGAAAAATTGTGATAATTTTTAAAAATTTCAAAAGTAAAAATCAATATCTCAAATTTACCAAAATCTAAACCTGTGGGAAGTTCCTAATTTGGATATAAATATCAGCTTAATTCGCCTCAAAAATATTTCAATTTATTCGAAAAATTGGATTGACATGAAAATAAATGCGACTTTATACAGTAAGAGAAAAAAACTATTCATGCCTTAAGGGCACGAAAAACCTCATGTAGTTCTTTAATAATTATTTCTTATCAGAAATTATTCATTAAAATAATTTATCATGAAAGAAAAAACAGCTCTTTGAACTTATTACTAATCATTAAATCACTGCATTATTATTGTTTGTTTTATATTGATAGACAATTTTAAATTTTTTTTCAGGGCACCCAAGAAGAGAAAGGAAAATGTCCGAAGCCAGAAATCAAGCAATAGTCGACGTCATTAAAAACTGCATTGTCAAGAAAGTAAGTTTAAATTCCTTCAATAGTTGTTCCATTTTCGCATTTTGATAAACGAATTCGCAATTTTGTAGTTTATCATTACAAAATATAATACACATTTTTAAATGGCAAATTATATAAAAAAAATCAGACATTTTCCATTTAATAACATAAAAAGAAAGAAATTTCGATATCGCTCTCAAATGCTTGTAGATTAGTATTTTCAAACACAATCCAAAATAAAATGAAAATTATTCATGGTTTTTTTTGAGCTTTCGTTTGTTACATAATTATCAAATATTTTTAAATTCTACAATCATAAGTTAATTGTACTCAGAAAGTTTATTATTTTTTAAATAGTAAATGTCAATTTTAAATGAAAAGTTACAACGGAAATATAACATCAAATTGCTTATAATGAAGAATTTTATTAAATTTTTCGTTTGAGCTGTAATGAAGTCTTATTTTTGAAGTGTTGTATAGCTTAAAATCTTCATAAAATGTATATAGACATTTACATTAAAAAAATCAACATTTAATGCATCTTAAGTATTTAAATTACGTCTGTCTTTTAAAATAGCATGAGTTATTTACAAAATTTTGCCATTCAACATTCATTTCGTTTTTCAGAACAATGACATTCCTTTCTATGTTGCTGATTTTTCTGATGTTTTGTATAAATGCCGTTACTGGAAAACCAAGTTGCCTAGAGTAGAGCCTTTCTACGGTAAGTTAATGAAAGAAAAGACATAAACATAATTATAAATATAATTATAAATATAATTTGCAAATTTATTGTTCGATGATACGATACAAATTGTAAGTGTTAGTAAATGGGAACTATTTTTTCCTCCTTAATTGTAACAAGATTTAAAAAAAAATATTTCTAATAAAATTTAGAATGATAAGGTTATCTTGATAATTAAATCCATTCTGTATTATAAGAGTGTTTTTAGAAAAACATTTTTAACTAAAATTTTATTATAGAAATGCAAATTTATAATATTCTTAATTAAGCTGATTAAAATTTTTTATCTCAAATTTCTGCTGAATTTTTTTGTAATTATAATTTTGAAAATAATTTCTGGTGACAAAATAATCCTGCAAATGACGAAAAATAATTTAATATAACACAATTTTATTCAATGAATATTTGTTTTTCATAACTTTGCTGCACAAAACTAAAACATGACGACATTTTCCTTTTTATTCCATTTCCACAACTTCAAATTAAATATTTTTTTTTGTTGTAATGAATGCTGCTTCGATGCTATACTAAAGCATACATTTTCTCACATTCAATTTCTTCTGTTGATTGCAGCCGTGAAATGCAACCCAGATCCTATGCTTTTGAGTCTATTGGTATCTTTAGGAATTCGTTTCGATTGTGCCAGCAAAGTAAGTTTGACTTTTTACAAAAATATTGCACTAATAACATTTGGAGATATTTCATATTTACAAAAATTTCGTACATACATTTATTTTGCATATTTATATTTTGAGATATTCCCCATTTTAAAAAGATTTTTAGTCAATTTTAACTCTAAGCATTTAGACTGTATTTTGGTTTCAGTAGCTGATTCGATTTTTTTTTAACATTTCTAAATTGTATCACAAAGTTACTAACTTCCGCTATTTTCGCTTGTAATGTCTTTAAAAAAATTATATTTTGTGAATGTATTAAGATTTTTGAAAACCTTGGTGAATCGAGAAGATTTAAATTGCTTTTATCCTTCAATTTTGAACAACAAAATCAAATGCAATCGGACAAAAAATGTATTTGAAATTTAATTTTATTTTTTCCTTAAAATGCAATTTTAGATATTAAAAATACAAAAAAAAGAAAAGCTTAGGAAATATATTTAACTATTTCAATCTCTTTAATCTCTAAGAATTTCGCTTGGCCCGAGAAATATGGGCCATAAATATTAAATTAAAAAAAATCATAAAAATTAAAAAATCATAAATAGCTGAACATTAAGACAATAAAAAGAATTTCTAGTCAATTTTCATTAAGCTAAGTAAGATGACATTATTTACCAAGATAACAAAACAATTACTTCATTTTAACTATGTATAATAAATGGCATGAATTTCTTTTTCTCAGGGAGAAATCGATGCTGTGTTGGCAGCTGGAGCCGAATCCTCAGACATTATATATGCGCACCCATTCAAGTCCAACACTTTCCTTCGGTACGCAGCTTCGGTCAATGTCGATCTCATGACATTCGACTGCGAACAAGAGCTTTACAAGATCAAAAAAATCTTCCCGCAGGCAAGGTAAGAGATGACACTCGATATGTAGGTCATTCTGCTTATGAGAACATGTATTAGCTTCAAATGAAACATATTATCTAAGAGTTTACTTCTGTTAGATATTCTAAAAGGAGATTTTTATTTAGAAGCTCGAATGTTTGCAATTTTAATTAAAAATTTCTTTTCCGTGTAAAATTAAAGTAAAAGAAAGTGAGAAAAGTGACCATTTCATAAAATAATTATCATGATTTTTATATGGCTTCATTTAAATGATTTTTGTTTATTTTTTCTAATTCATAGATGTAGCAAATTTTTAAATCTTATATTTACGAATCAATGAACTAAAAAATTTTCAAATATGCATCAAAAGATATATAAAATCCTTTCATTAAAAATAAGGTATTTTTCTTATGAAATAAAAAAAAAAATTCCCATTGCATCGGTGATTTTTAGTCAATATATTCGTCATCTTCAATGTTATAGATATTCTTATCAGATTTTAAACAGAGGAAGAACCAAATATATGAATCATGGACTTTCCAATTGATAATAAAATAGCTTTTATATTAGTTCATTTCAAAATTACAATTTTCACGAATTATATGTTTGTTCTCATATATGTGCGCAAGAACTAACTAGCTTATGATACAATAGTGTGATAAAAAAAATTCTATTTTTTTTTCGGTATGTTACTTGTCACTGAGTTAGTATTACATCTGTATTGGCACGGCTTCGTATAAAGAATGCAATATTGAAGAATTATGTTTTCTTTCAGGTTGGTTCTCCGCATCAGTATTCCTAATGTGCCTGCTGCTTTCCCACTTAGCAATAAATTCGGGTGCACTGTGAAAGAAGCCCAGAAGTTGCTGGTGGTGGCTCAGAATCTAGATTTAAATGTTGTCGGAGTTAGGTAAGACAATGAATACCTTCTAACAAGATGCAATCTTTAAATACAGGGTAATTCGACAGAGTTTTAAGTATATACGAAAGCTAAGTCTAAAGGCTACTTTAAGCATTTGAATTATATTACATCTAGATTAATCAGCCTGTATGTTGTGTAAGAAGTTATTTAACTAAACAGAATCATCTTTAATCTGTCAGATATATATTCTTTCTATCAAATATATATACGTTCGCGTTCTTTGTATGGAAAAATTAATGAGAAAGGGATAAGAGAGGTGTGACCATAAAAGATTTTTTTTTTCATGAACTGTTTTCATAGATATATTGAAAGATTATTTGAAATTGTATCTTTCAAATTAAGCCCTTACTCTAATCAAATATTCATGTGTTTTAAACACACTCTGTTAACATTAAATACAAGCTGTTTAAAATGTCTTACTTACCTTGTTTTTCAATGTATGTAGTCTTTTATTTTTTATTCGTATATCACTCTAGAGCAAGCATGACGCTTTCACTTATAAATTTCTTTAAGAAATATTTGGTTTAGTAGACTGACTTATCTTTAGCGTTTTGAATATATAATAATAACGTATTCAAATATTATATACTATATTATTATATAATATTAAAATATGTTACATAATAATTCACAAACATTTTTTTAAAATTTTTTATGGACTATTACTTAACAGCACAGTTAAATAGAAATTAGATTCCAGATATTAAATTGGAATTTTTTTTCAAACAAGTGAAATTTTAACTGTAAATTAACTTAAATACATATAAAACAAGTTCAGTTTTTTGTTTCTTTTACTAATTTAAAAAAAATCATTCTATAACGATATCGACATTACAGATACTATAAATACTTAAAAGGTTCGTACAAAATGTTAAAAGAATAAATTAATAAATAAAAATAATTAACAATTCCGAAATTATCTAACGTATAATAAATTCTTCCCCCAGCTTTCATGTGGGCAGCTTGTGTGAACAGCCTTTCGCATATGCCAAAGCAGTTAAAATGGCAAGAGAAGTGTTTGATATGGCTGAAGATATAGGATATCATTTCACTCTGTTGGATCTCGGAGGTGGTTTTCCTGGATCCACTGGATCAATGGATATATTCGATAAGGTACGAAAACCATTCGTTTCTGTGTTTTTTCAAACTACAATGTATGACTTTTCTTATCAATCATGAGGAAGTGGTATATAATTAACATGCATATCCATAGCTTTAAGAACAGTTTAAAAAATGTAAACCAGTGAATAAATTTTAAATTTTAACATTCCATTCAAAGAAAATGTATCTAAGTAATCTTTTAAAAGAATTTAATTAAATTAGTAAAATGTAAGTAAATCTTTTTAAAATGCATAAACACAAATATGAAATCGCCATTGTAAAAGATATTATGTTTTTTTTAGTTCTTATTTTTAAAGTTGGTTCCAAATGGGTTAGAGTATTCATATAATTTGTTGCATATCTGAAGTTTTCAAAATTTTTTAATTTTCTTATTTTTTCTCACATTAGATGTGCTACTACATCACTGAAGCATTAGACCAACATTTCCCAGAAGGTTGCGGCATTCGAGTGATTGCGGAACCGGGGTGCTACATTGCGTGCTCTGCCTACACTTTATGTTGTAAAGTGATTGGAAAGAAAACTGCTGACATGAATCCTGAAGATGAAGGTACATTCTATTTTCCATAGCAATCAAGAAATCCTTTTTTGAACAAATAAAAAAGTTGAAATTTAACAATCTAAATTATTTTCATCATGAAATCCAAAAATAATTATTTACATGATGGCAATAGAGAGGACAATACTAAATTTTAATCTTCACATTGAAGACTCTTATACTCTTTCTTAAAAGTAAAGAAGCCTTTAAACTGTAATTTAGCTATTATTCAGTTCAATTAACGCTTTGTTGAATCACTAATTCATTTGGTTACTATTATTATTGGTTTCCCTGTTAAAATATGTATTATGAATTTTATATCATCTTTATATTTAAATATACTGTTTAAGAAAGATCATAGACATGTAGCTAGACGGATTGGGTTGGATTTCTAAAATAATAATTTTACTAATACTTATAAGCTTCTTTTATCATTAACTATAAAGAAAATAAGCATGGGAGACCGAACTGAAATGAAACTCAATTCATATTCTTCTCAAACCACCCAATTTTAGAAAGGGAAAGGAATTTTAAGATGAAACTAAAAAGGGTGGAAATCAATTCTAAATTTTAGTATTTAAATAACTAACAGAGAAACTGAATTTATGCTTCCATCTGTATTATAATCAAATAGCTAAATCTAACACTATTAAATACAATAGTTCCCTATATGCGAAAAAGTACTTTGAAATCGTATTCTTTTTAACGTAATAATTTAAAGATAAAAATTTTTATCTTCATATTTTTTGATAACAAATATATGTATTTTTTTTTCTAGGGAGTTACAAGCAACAGGTCTTTTATTACTTAAACGATGGCGCTTACGGTTCCTTTGGTTACGGATTTGAAAAATATGGATTCCGTATTAAACCTTTGCTGGTAAGTAGTTTAAATACATTGTTCTTTAATATTTACCCTATTTATGTAAATATTATGTTTAGAATTATAAAAATACTCTGAAATTCTCAATTCATCATTCAAAATCTCTCATTAATACGCATATGAATCTGGAAATCCATGCGCATTTTTTGATTATGATTGTATTTTTACACTAACAGATTAAAATACAATATTGTTTTCACTGATATAGGATCAATTAAAATAAGGAAATATAGGGATAATTTTAATTTGTTAACATGTAAATGAATATTTTTCTATCAACTTGAATTATAACATAGATGAAATAAAGAAATACGATTTTTTATAGATAGAATATTCTAGACTTTTTTTAACTAGTGCGAAATTAAAGTGTTTAAAAATAGAATCTTTTTAATTTATTTGAACAACTTTTTGAATTAATTTTTTTTAGTATTAAATCTCAGTGTTAAAATTGCTATTTTTAATTCCAATAAGCACATTTAATAAAACGAAATGCATGTTCTTACAGAGCAAATCTCAACATGCCAGTCGGCCAATTTTGAGAAGCAAGCTTTGGGGTGCTACCTGTTGCAGCTCCGACTGCATTGTGGAGGACTGCCTTTTGCCCGAAATGGAAGTCGGAGAATATATAATCTTCGACAATATGGGTGCCTACACGCGATCTCTCGTCACTGGATTCAACGGCTTTCCGATGCCGATGACTCACTACGTTTTCCCACCACAGTCAGTGTAAGTGAAAATACTTCTCCTACAAGAAAAAATAATGAAATAATAAAATAAGGCGTCGATATCCTCTAAGAGAATAACAAATTGGCCATTTAATTTTAAAATCATTCATACGAAGATATTTATTAAATGGTCATCTTTATACAATTCCATAGTATTGTCTTTTGCTGGACAATACTATGGAATTTTCAAATGAATCCTTACAGAACTATATTCTAGGTTTAACTAGAATACGATAGAATCGATTTCCCATTTCAAAACTCGATTTTCTAGAAGAACCGCCATGCATGTATGTTTGCTGTACATAGAATTCTTTGAGAATCAAATATTCTTCCGGTAATACAATGGAAAATTTGGTGTAAAGGGTGCTCATGCGTCTTCCTCGTCATTTGACAACAGTTCGAAATCATCAGACTCGTCCCAAAATAACTCTTGAGTATTACACAGTAATCAAACTAATATAAACTCATAATAGCCTGCTTTCATTGCACAAAATAAAAGACAAATTCAAACCTTTCCAGACATTTACGAAGACTGCTTTAATATTTACTAATCTAAATTAATTAAACCATTTAGTCTTGGTCTTGAATTGTATTTAAGATTGTTGGGAAATTATTTGGGCCTATTGTGAAAACTTAGATAAAGATATTGTGAGCTTAGATAAAGGTCGAATTCTAAACAACAAAATTTCATTTCTATAACTCTTTACTCAATTTGTATGATTAAAGTAAAAGCATATTAAGTCATTAATCATAAAATCAACGAGGATATTGATTGGGAAAAATAAATGATTTCTATATAAGAACACATTTTAATTCCTTCATGGTAAAAATTACCAACAAAAACTCCTCATGCTAAAAAATTTCTTTAAAATTATTAGCACTTGCGAGAAGTACACTCTCTTTCCTAAAACATTAATATTCATTTATTACTGAGATTTATTGGAGCTGTTCTTATAACAAGTTATTAAAAATAGAATCGAATTAGATTTTATATAAAATTTTTATTTCACCAATTAATTATGCGAAAAAGGCATGAAAGAATTAATAGATAGTATAAGTTTAATTAATTTAGTTATATTAACGTCCCATTTAAAAGTGACAGTAGGACTATTTTGGGACGAACTTCGTAATCTTGAATTGCGGTCAAATAACGAGAATGATACCTGAGCTACCCCCCCCCTCTCTCCAAATTTCTGCACCACAACAGCGGGAGGACGTTTCGATCCGAATGACTTAGCATGCTAGCATGCACCAGACCCACTTATACAGCGGCTCTTCGGTGAAGCCAGGTCTCAAACATGGAACCAGCCTGTTCTGAAGCCAAGGCCTTACCACCAGATCACCACGGCCCTATTCATAGCGTAAGAAAAATCTAATAAGATTTCATCGAAACTATTGTCACATCAAATATAAATCAGTAAATATAATAAATAGAATAGAGTTAACAAAGGATATTAAGTGCTTATGAAGATGAGCAATTAGGATCAATCATAAAATATTTTATATTTTGTATACGTCGATATTGATATATCATTAATTTGATCATTCTCATTTTCACAGGCACAAGACTGATTTACTTCCACCTTTCGAAGACTACTGTAAAGAATTGGGAACGAACAAAATGAAGGCCTTCGTGAAAATCCAAGACTACATCATGCACGACGACTCCAACGACGACCTCTTCCGCAAGGGATGAAGGAATACCTTCCTCTTTCGAACAATTCTTTGTGTTTCTCATTGCTTTTATATAAAATCCGCGGTGGCGAGAACAGTTGCACTTGTAGAAAATATGCATTAGGCCAGTTTGAAAAAGAAGAGAGTGCGGTGTGGAGATGATGTCGTGTGTGCCAGCTGGAAGTAGCGAAATCATAAAATGTGTTCATTCTTCAGGTTCTTTTTAGGTGTATCTCTATTTTATACATGTTTTTATTGAAATAAATGTTCTATTTTGCACAGAAGCATTCTTCTCTTTTTTTTAACAATGCATTAAAATGCCATGTATAATAAGTAATAAAATTGCTGCAACTTCAGTTTGAGCCAGATTTTCTGAATTTCTTTAAAACGCTCTGGAACAAAACCCCGGCGCAGTCCTGCTGCAGACGTCCTCGGGCAATACGAGCTTTGGATACCCTCCCCCCTTTCTCGTTTCCAAACTTTCAACACCAGATTTTTTTTTATTGATTTTAATCTCTACATAAGAAGTCATTAAGAAACAAATATGACAAAAATAAAAATAATAAAAATAATAAAATTTTTAAATAGTGGATCACCTTGAACAGAGTTAGTTCCAATATCTTAAGCTTAAAAAAATCAAAATTTAAAATTAAAAGTAGTTTTAAACAAAACAAAAAAATTGTAGAACTCTCTTAATACTACTAACTACTCTAATTCCAAGATTGTCAGAGTTGTTGATTTATGAGTCAGACAGCTAGTTGCGAAAAAACTGGACCGCACTGATCTGCAACAAAATTTTAAAAAATTGAAAATATTATTCTAATTTTGGTCGTAAGTTCATTTTAATTTGAATTAATTCTGTTATAATTTTGATACTTCTAGTTTAAATAAAAGTGCAAAATTAAATTTCCTTGAAAATATCGGAAAATAATCTTCAGACAATCCCCTAACAAAGTATTCTTGAAAGCTGTTGCAAGCATTAGCTCCCCACCCCCGCTTCCCAAATATGTGAATAATTAAATAAAATATAAATTCAGAAATAATAAAACTTTCAATTGTTGAAAAAGTTATTAAGAACAAGAATGAGAATACAAAGACTATTCTTCACGTTTTATTTATTCACATAACGTTTTATTTATTCTCATAATTATATTGGTCTTCAGGCTGACTTATTTAAATAATAAGGACTATTGTTGATAAGAACAATTGGGAACAAAAATAATGGGATATTGAATTTGAACGTTTTTTCGACAAGTCAATTACCTTTACTATTTCATTCATTGTTTCTAACACTTAGATCATATTTGTTATACGTACAGTCATCTGTTATTTCTCTCTACCAGTCTTGTGGAAACATCTTCATATTAACACACCACATAATAATACAATTCCCAAAATTTGAATCACGGCATATGCAAAATTTCGAATCTAATATCACCGGTTTCTCTAATTGAAAGATCATTACTCAGCAGCTTAAAAGCAGAATTGCATTTCCGGGTGTAACATAACTTTTTGTTCGCTAAGCCAAGAGAGAAAACATTTGATAGTTTGCAAATCATGTCATTAATATATTGCATTCACGTAAAAAAAGTTCTGGATACGATTCAAATTATTACAGACAATCACGTATGTATTCATGAAATAAATTTATATACCTTCGAATTAAAAGGGTAAATGAAGCAGATTTTATTTGAAATGATTTTGATTACTGATTAATAGAAGCTTGATATGATTGTTTGTTTTTATAAAGCTGGTCATACTTATTTGGTATACTGACTGATATAACTCTTAAAAATATTGCACTATAAATACCTCCAAGTTTTATATGTTTCTATTAGAGTGTCCTTATTTCATGTTTGCGGTCTATTTCTGTTGTAAATCGGACAATATTTCTCTTTAAAGTGCAACAAGCGCACAAATACTTTGCAACTATGCCATCTACTTTCCGAAGACGTGGATTTGAAGCATTTATAGCTTCCCTACCACTCATTTCTATACCAGTGCTCATATACGGTATTTACTTTTTTAAACCGCTTAGTCATGACTACCTTATTAGAATAAATGTTGCTCGATGAATTGATTGCAGGTGTATCGGCATAGTTTCATTGGCACAGAAAAATCAATGATTTGAGATCTGCCTTGTACATGCCTTGTACATACAATCCACCAAGATTCTGCCTTGTACATACAATCCATCAAGGTTTTGCCTTGTGCATACAATCCACCAAGATTCTGTCTTGTGCATGCCTTGTATATACAATCCACCAAGATTCTATCTTGTACATACAATCCACCAAGATTCTATCTTGTACATACAATCCACCAAGATTCTATCTTGTACATACAATCCACCAAGATTTTATCTTGTACATACAATCCACCAAGATTCTATCTTGTACATACAATCCACCAAGATTCTGCCTTGTACATGCATTCTTGTACATTTAAACCTGAGAAATAGCGATGATTCATATGGGGATTTGAGGAAGTATTCTTGTAGATGCCAAGTCAGATATTTATCTCGCCATCTGGTCACAATTCAGAATTGCGAGAACAATTCACGTACAGTCCAATTGGAAAATATACCGCTAATTAATCCCTCAATTAAGTTAAAGCTGTTCCATGCAGTCACTATTTTCTCATTTTGCATTTTAATCTACAACAAAATTACCATTACTTATCTTTACTGATATTAAAATGGAATGTGTGTTTGCATGTGTCTTTTGTCATTCTACAGGCTAGACAGTCTCACCTACATCTATCTGGTATAAATACAATTTAGAAAGTGAGGATATACTTCTCCAAGCGATTTTTAAAAAAATTTAAATCAAAGTTTTGTTTTTGTAATGTGCAGCGATATTTAAGCATTTTTTCACCGAGAGGTTCTGAAAATATTATCGTACAAAATTGAAATGAACGTCATATTAAAATTGTAAAAATTATCCATTTAACTATGTCACTTTAGTTGTCATGCCTTTCTTTCTGAATTTTCACATTTTTTTTTAATCTTTTGAATGATTTTCGAATGTGATATTATGCGACATCACTTTATTAGGACGATTCACTCACAATTACTATCTATAAAAGTAGTAAGGAGAAAGTGCGCGTTGGCACTTTACAAGACAGATATTCGACACAAAAATTTAACGGATACATACTTTGGAGAATGAATTTAGTTATATTAATGTCCCATTTTTTAACAACACTATTCCTATTAAGGGACGGACTTCTTCATATTAAACCATGGTCAGATAATGAGAATGACACCTGAATGGACACCCAATTCTTCAAACATTCCCATCACACCAGCGAGAGAACGTTTGGCCCAAGCGAATTTAACGTGCATTCGACTTGATTACACAGCGGATTTTCGATGGAATGGTGCCTCGGAACGATTTTTTTTTTGGAAATTGTAATTAAAATTTTAATTAATTGAAAATTATGTGAAATTTTAATGTTTACTCCTATAATTTCTGAAAATATTGCGGCTCAAAAATAATTCTACATCATCTTAAATTTTAGTATATCTTTTCAAAGATTTAAATTTTTTTGCCGTATTATTTTTTTTTCTTCTTTTAATCAATTTTTAAAACATATTTTGCATCAATATATTTCATTGCTGAAATGAAATTTAAATTATTTTCATTTTTGCTACAATCATCTAATTTTGAAGATTAAGAATATTTTCTATGTTGAGTATATTTCAGGATAATGCTTGGTTTTAATATTTTTTTTTTAATATTTTTGTACTTGTAATTGAGATTTAAATTCAGGATCAATCCATGGTTGAAAGTTTTGGAAGTACGACCATTTTTAAATACTGCTTCTCTTTCTTTAGGCATAAGTAACTGCTTAAAGATATAAACTAGAATTTGAAAAATGCATAACACTATGGACAGAATGGCGTAAAACTTTGACCATAATATAAGATATGTGTCTATCAAAATTTGAAGTTTCAGTAGATTCCTTATATTTTAAAACCATATTACATAAAATATTTGCTTAAAATTATAGAACCATTAATCTCAATAAAGAATCTGGTCTCCGAAGTCGATTAGAGAAAATAAACAGAAAATGTGCAATGTTATTAAAATAATGCGGGATAAATGTCTATCACGATTTGATGTTTACAAATGTTTTATTGAAGGAATAATCAACATCAAGTTATACATCAGAGATTTAATTAAAATTAAAGGGAATCAAGATTTTAGGAGTACTAGCTGGTCACTGTAAATGGTAAGTAATATAATATATAATGAATATATATGATATTTATACAGAATTATATTATATAAATAACTAATTTTCTGATACAATTATAACATTTATTCACTAAGGTCAACAGTTGTCAAAAATGTGACGCCCTATTCATTATGGAATTATTACCGCGTCTTTTAGAGCAAAGAAGTAACTCAGATCAATTTCAATACAATTTGAAGTTAGATGTTAGAATGCCGAATTAAGATTCTTATAATATAATTATGATATAATATTGTGATATGACGAATATAATTGTGATATGGTGGGAATATATCTGAATTAAGATTCTTGAAAGTAACAAAAAATGATAGATAATTAAATTTTACCTAATACTAAAATACAAAATGGTTTTTAATTATGCATTTAACGTCTAAAGCAGCTACCATATAAAATATAAAATAATATATAAAAAAATATATTATATCCGTCAATTAATTTAATTTGATGCTATTTTATCATTAAATAAAGCTTAAAGATTCAATATATACATGTTTACAGTACTCGATTAACACAAATCGAGTACTGAAACCGCGCTATTAGAATCAAAATGTCTCCTTGTAAACTAATTGAAGAATTCAGCATTAGCAGAATTCAGTAATTTTGTATTTAGTTTCATATTATAGCGAAGACCATCAAATGTGCATCTGAAATCTTGTTCTTGATTTGACTGGTCGGATATTAAATAAAGGTCTATAGTTTTAGTGTCAAGAACACACATCAAATCTCACCTATCTAGCTTGTTGTGTTTTTGAGTTACCAAAGTCAAATATATACAAAAAAAAATAGGCTGACAATCAACTATTTACTGGACTTGCTACAAAATTTGTAATATATACTTACAATTATGGTGATAAAAACCACTATTCCATTTTTGCCGTACTGTTTTCAAGTTTCAGTGCTCACTTCAGAGATATTTCTTATCTCTAAAGTGATTCTTGGAGGAAAAAAAAATTAGAATTTGAAATCTGAAACATAGATATTCGTCAAGATTTTGAGATCGAATTCTATAAATGAGTACAATAACTTATCTCTGTATGCATTGTATATAAAAAAAATAAAAATTAAAAAATTAAAAAGTTCAAATCTAAAAAATATTCATAAGGAAATGCATACACATGTTTCAAAAATGAATTATTGGATAAGATAAATCCAATAAGTTGGATAAGATTAGTCCGTGTAAATATAATTCAATCATCTTTATATAAACATTATGTAAAAATCCATAATCAAATTAATTACGAATTAATCAATTACACACGATATGATATTAAATTTGTCACAACATATAATATGATATTAAATTTATCGCAAACATCTAGATGGCAATTTATAAAACATATGTGAAAAAATAACATAAAGAATTTTACAGAATAAAAACAATCATAATTTTTGCAAGATATTTCATTTGTTTTATTATTTTGCCATTTTTTTTTTCTTCCACGGCTTTTATATTTTGATAATTTTGAATGTTATTTACTGAAGCGTTTACCTAATTACGTTCTGTAATCTCAAAATATTCCGAAATCAATTGAAACACTGTTCTAAATAAATTTAAATTCATTAAAAAAAAGCATTTTTATTCTTATTTTTGCCTAATTTTGTAAAATCTGAACTCTAAGGCTGTCTATTTTACAGCATGATTAGTAAGTTAAAGTCTCAATTTAAAAGCATATATTAGGATACATAATTATTTGATTTCATTCATTCAGTTAAAATAATTAATTATTGTATTCCTACATTTGCAAATTTTGTTTGATAATTTCGTAATCTAATAACATTTGTAACGATAGCATAGTTGCACATTCATGTTCATGACGTATTTGTGGAGTAATAACTATTTTGTCCTCAAGCCCCTTCTTGTTCGGTGAGTTTCCCACAAGCAATGCAATGAGGGGGCTAGGGGAGTCAAGTTGAAGTGATAGGAAGGGGCCAGTGTTGGGAAATACAGGTCTGAGGGGAGCTAAATGTGGGGAGGGGCATATTTCTCAGCTAATCTTATCCAGCGAATTCTCGGGAAAAAAATGTCACAATAGATTACATGCCTGGCTGGCAAATGTTCTAAAATATATATAAAAGAAGAAATCTGCAAGCGCTTCATTCTTTTCTACTCTGGCGAGTACAAACATTCGATTTTTAGAGTTTTGTCTTCAGGCTCCAGCGATTGAAAAATGAATATTGTAAGTAGATTTTTTTCATCTTTTTGTTTATCGCTTGTTATTAAATGCTAAATTATTTAAAGTTAAATCGTAATTATATTTTATCGTTGATCGGAATAGATAGCTTTATTATATGATTTTTAGAAGAATGAGTTCGAGAAATATATATATGGAAATCTGAAAGAGCAGGAAAGCATTTTATTAAGTTAAAATTGAAATTTTTTTATACTTGTACTTGATTATAAGTTCAGCAGAAAGTTCAATGATTATTGCAAATAATAAATATCTCCTAGATAAGAAATATCTTTTAAATTAGCATATATTGAAATCTATAACAAATGTCTCGTGTTTTTCTTTTTTTTTTTTACAAAATCCAGTTATTTTTCCAAAATATTATTGATTGAACACAAATTAAATCTTTTCACTGTCGTATTTTTAATCCTTACCTCTTTTTCAATTGCACCAAAATTCAGAGCAATTTAGATTCAAAGCTGTTTTATATTCATTATATCGAAGTACTTGAGATTAAAATCAGAGTTAGGCAATTTAGCTTAAATTAAGCATTGCATTTTTTTCTTTTTTTGGAATTTCTGCCCTACATCGAATTGGCTTTTTAAAATTTAAAATCTTCATAGACACAATTAATTGATAGGCGCAAAAAATATGTACTTGTAGCTTAATTACTTGTAGCATCTTGTAATTTTTATCTGAAACATTAACATGTTCAGACTGCAGAATGTATCGCTTAGTTAAAATTTTTGACGGAGCCATTTATGCCTTGTAAAATGCCTTAGCCGTTGCAAGTCTTCCCCACCACCATTCTTTTTTTCGCACCAGCATCCAAAATCAAATAAATCGGAAAGTTTTTTTAGATTTTATGTTAATATCCCTATAAAGGAGTTTTACGAATCAAGTTTTGAAAAATTGAAATTAAAAAAAATCAATGCCCTGTTACTTTCAAGAGTTTGTTGTTTTTTCGATTTCAAAATCTTTAGTATTAAAAAAAAAATTTAATATTTTTAAATGTTATAATAAAAAAAAATTACAAAAAATTATTTTGATGAAATTGAAATATTATCTTATAATAGGATCGGACACTTTGTTAAATAATAGAGCATTATACTTTTAAAGAATAGTAAAAATAACATTAAACTTTAAAAAAATAATTAGAAATGTTGCTAGAACTATGTTCCAATATCTAAACATTTGATTTTAATTTGTAGGAGGTCCTTCTAAACTGTTTGTTAGTATAAAAATTAAATTATTATGAAAATACTTTTCCTCGGGGCCCTTAGGGGCCCTGCAAACTTACAGAGTCCCTAGGAAATTACTTGCTTTGTCTACCTCATAATATGGCCTTGACTATAAAGAACAAGATGCGATTGCTTTGAATTACTAATATAATCATGGAAAGGAATTTTTTTCAGAACTTCGACAAAAAAAAAAAAAATTGTGTTATTCACTTTTCTAAGATTTCTAGATCAAAGTCATAAGAATTTATAACGCAGTAGAATAATAAAATGCTACTACGTTTTAAACATTTTTGGCTTAATCGTTTAAGCAGAATATCAGTCAGTGTGACTGCTAAATCGATCAGGCTTCGTCAGTCAAGCATCAAACTTCGAGACTAAAATGCTGCTCTAAGATTGATCGAATTAATCATCGGTCAAGCATCAACGATCAAACATCATTTGAGATTTCAGTTTCAATTATGCATGATATTTTCAACTTACCAAGTTCAAAGAAATAATTTTAAATGTCGATGCGTGTAGCAGAAAATAGCACAAGTTGCTTATCGAATTTAAATAATAAAATATGATGGGTTCAAATTCAGCTATCAAATGAAAATTTATGAACGGTATAGTTAATTTATGATGACAAAGAATGCTTTACACAACTGGAATCTGGCCTCACTCATTACGTTAAACGAATATGTGAAAATTTGGACTTTAATCATCACAAACTTTTATTATGATGTTGTCAATTTTTTTTTTTTATTTAACCCAAATCTAAAACTTTAAACAGATATTCGTTATTATATATATCGCACGCTTTACTAGAATTTTAACATTTCAATAAATTTTTTTAAAGAATTTAAATATATTTTAAATTTTTTTATCACTTTGTAAAATTTTCAAATTCGATGGCTCAATTTTTAGTAATATTGTGGTATTCTTTGGATGAGATTCCAAACTAATTAAATCAATAAAACTGCTGCTATGTATTCTCGCCACATTTAGATACTTGTCTTGGCAATTCGACTCTTCTGTCAACAAATGTGATTGGGTTTTTTTCTTATACATGGGTTGGAAAATGGCAAGAAAATTTGTACTATATGTTTATTAGCTTAGTTCTGCATTTCAACCATCTTCTTTTATATCAGCAATTTGATGAATAAGTGAATATGTTTAAAACGTTGTGATCACTACATATACAAACATACATCGAAACCACGTTAATCTTGCAACTTTTTATCTCAAAATTATATGAATTTTTTAAAAATTACTTTAGCTACTTTTCTAATGATAGTTTAAATTATATTGAAATGAATTGATCTTTAGAATATTGGATTTATTAGTCAAAATGGCACAATCGTGCAATGCATCTCCAAAGCCCAATGGTTCTAATTCAAAATTTTTAGCATTTCAGTTTAATATTTAATAGCGTTCTCTTTCAAAAATTTTTGACATTATTATCAAAAGATTTTTTGCGTAACTTATATGTACTATTTTTTTTAAATTTATTTAGATATATAATAATCTAACGCAATAGTATTTACCTTCAGAATTGATTTTATAAATTTTTCGAATTTCATGTCAATGCTTTAATTATTATCTTGTAATTACATGATAAAATCACTAAAATGTGGCAATGGTACAAAGGTCTAGAGATGATAACATAGCTTGTCTTTTGTTCGAGAACTCCTCAAAAGTGTGATATGTCAGTTGACTGCTGAACGGGTCCTTGATGCGAACTTTATACCAAGTATATTATAGAAAAGCACAAACTCCAGTGACCAAACGGAGATAAGATGCCGTTCGATTGAATCAAGATCATATTATGACTTTATAACTAGTGATATATATATATAGTGTTTATTTTCAACATTTGCCCCTAAATGGCACTTTGAGATGGAGTATTTGTATATTCCCATGATGCCTTTCAATTAGTAATAGAAACATCACTACTCTATGATAGTTCACTACCCAGCTTGAAGCTATGTGATATTTTATTCTTCCATTTTAAGTATGTGTGCGTAATTTGATGTTTTGTGTGTCTTGTGATGTGGAATCTAGAAGAAGTCTTAAATAAAACATGATTCCCAAAAGCCGTTGTTTTCATCTGCACAGCACCATGAGTCTCTCTTCACTACAACTTACCTTTAGAAGAGGGAAACTAACCTTAATGTTAATGATTGTAAATTATAAATGCAACAGCCAGAATAAACTTTTGTGTAAGAATAGGAAGTTTTAAGTGAAAACCTCTGGCAGCTCCCCCTCCCCCTCCCAAAAAAAAGGTGTTTGGATATCGCAAAAAAAAAAAAATCACACTAATTGCAGAAATATTTACAGCGATTACAAAAAGCGATATCTTTCCATAGTTTCAGAAAGACTTGCAGAATTACAAGCACTTTTCACATTTACCACATTACTAAACATTCTTCATTTAACACTTCAGCGTAAAAAAACCAACCAATCCACATTTTACTTTCAATCATGAAGATTAATTTATAAAATAAATATAGATTGGGATTTTTCATTTCAAAGAGAAGCGAATATAATACATTATTCTAATCGTGCTGTTTGTAATTACTTTACAATATAATTAATGAAATATTCTTTTCCAGATTTTTCCTACCATCTTTGCTGTAATTCTAGCTTTAGCTCATGCAGCTCCTACAACTGATCTAAAACCAGAGATCCAAAAACGGCACGGCCTAGGAGTACTTGGTCTTGGAGTGGGAGTTGGTGGTCACATCGGAGTCGGTGGTCACATCGGATTAGGAGTTGGAAGCTATGGCCATTCAGGAATTCAACAAGCTGGATATGGACACGGCAGGTATGGCCATGGTTACGCTAGTCATTCTTCAGGGAGTTACAACCGAGGTAGCTATGAAAGAGGAGTTTACAATCAAGGCTCTTACCAGCAAGGTCATAGAGGGCACATATCCCGTGGTCATGGTGGATATGGGCATGGTGGTCGTTATGGAGCTTTTTATAAATAAACAGCTTCAATATTCCCTGGCATGTGTTCATTAAATATGTTTCTATTCAATGTCACTTAGATTAAAGAGAACAAGTTTATGTCAATTTTTGAATTTTAACATTAATAATATTGGTCTTTAATTTATTTTTGCTTTTCAATAAAAGTATTTTTAATGGATTTTTTGCTGATATTTATTAACTTACATTTTTTAAAATACTTTTTTTACATTGAAGAAGAAGAAGAAGTATAACAAACAAATAAGTAATTGAGATGTATAACAAGTAGTATAAGTAAGCAAGATGTATAACAAGTAAATAAGTAACTTAGTAACTCGAGATTTTATTACTCCATCTTTAAAAAATGAGCTTAGATGGTTAAGGATGCAGGATAGAGGTTAATAAAAATCTACAAACTGATTTATAGAGTTTAAATTTTCTTTCCAAAATCTTGCGATTAATGAAGGTTTATCACTACTTGTTCCCCAGAAAATAAAAATTATCGCTCTGAAATTCGCGATAATTCTTGAGATAGAATGGCTTTTGCAAGCTGAAAGTTCTGTCTGGATTGAGCCATATAATTTGTTTTAAGAATTGTGCATCGAATATATTTAAGCCTATTGAACGTACAAAATACGATGAAATAGTTTTCGAAGAAAATCATTTAAAGGAAATTTAATATTATTAATCAAATATGATTGACATTTATATTTAATATGTGCATTTATTTTTCAAATTGTAAATGTTACTCATTCCAGTCTTTGCTATCATACCCTTAAAAAATAACACCAATGAATTATTTTTGCGAATAAAATGCATTGATTCTGTCTTTCTGAAAAAGAATTAGCTCTTTTAATGAGAACTGAATACTGGAATTTGAAGAACTTTTCCAATGAATTTACCATGCTTTATTTATAGGAAGAAAAAGTATTATTTTCAGGTTTATTAATTGCATTGCTTATTAAAAATATAATGATGAATTGTTTTTAATAATAAAGATATTACACATCTTTCTTTCGCCACAGAATATCCCCGAACTTGGAATCTCTAGGATTCCCTGTCGGTTGAAAGGATATACGTGGAAGTATTTATTAAGATAAAAAATGCACAAAAAAAGACATAAAATATCAATATAAAGACATAAAATATCATCAATACACATAAAAAGACATAAAATATCATCAATACACATAAAAAGACATAAAATATCATCAATACACTTAAAAAGTAACTATATACAATATTATAATGATGAAGGAGGTGTTCGGTGGGGAGTATGAATAGATGAAATCTATTGAAGTTAATATATTCCGGAGAAGAGCTTGGTTGAGAAATGAATCGAAAATTTATACTGGGGTTGGGAAAGGAGAAATCAATTCCTCGTTCTCTTGTAGAAACCGCACAATATTTCTGATTTTAACCTTGGACATCTTGTTTCTCATAACGTTGGTCCACCAGATATTTTCTAGGTCGGGGATGGGTTTTTTGAGATGAAAAGATGTGGTGAGAGGGCAGCTAGTGGCATAATGAAGGGAATCGCCTACTTCGCCGCAGCCACATTGATCAGATCCTTTAATATGGAATCTCTTGAAATATGAAGGGAAAGGGCCATGGCCAGTTGCAAAGGTAATGTCAAGCCTATTCCAAGATGATGGGTTAAAGGACACTTTCGAGATGATTTGATGGATGTTTCTGCCGGTTGAGCCATTGCCCCATTCTTCTTGCCATTGCTGTAGGCTCAATTTATTTAGAATACTTTTCAGGTGGCTTCTAGGAGCTGGGTATTGAAAGGGCGTACCTGCAGAAATGGCTTGTTTGGCTAGGGAATCTGCAACCTCGTTTCCGTTGTGTCCCACATGAGATATTACACATCGAAGTTCTGTTTAAAAATCCATAATATTTTAATGTCTTCACTGGTATGAATTTTATTATTACAATCTGTAGATATTTATAGCTAGTCGCATTTCGTGTCCAGCTATTTTTCCTTGAAAGTAATCATATTCAATTTTAAAATATCATTTATGTATAAATTTCATGTCCATGATTCCAGCAAACTGCCAAACATTAAAGCCTTTTTAATTTAATTGACTTACATAGTTCTATCCAGTGTACACATGAATCTTTCTAATGGAGACCAGTTCATAACATCACAGAGCTATTAAAAACGTAATTATGCGATTCAATCTGTCTTCGAAATTTCGCTGTATTATAGCTTTACTTTTTATTCATTATGTAAATTACATGGATATTTATAATAAAACCTTTTTAGCTTTTTGCAATGGAAGAAAATAGCGTAATTAATTATTTGATGAAACAATGAAAACGGTTTGAATTTCACAGCAACAACGTAATTTATTGTTACAAATCAGGCAAAAAAAAAATTAGAAGCAATGAAAACGGTTTGAATTTCACAGCAACAATGTAATTTATTGTTAGCAATCAGGCCAAAAAAAAATTAGAAGCAATGAAAATGGTTTGAATTTCACAGCAACAACGTAATCTATTGTTACCAGTTAGGCAAAAAAATTTTTAGAAACAGTGAAAAGGGTTTGAATTTCATAACAACAATGTAATATATTGTTACAAATCAGGCAAAGAAAATTAGAAGCAATGAAAACGGTTTGAATTTCATAGCAACAACGTAATTTATTGTTACAAATCAGGCAAAAAAAAATTTAAAAAATTGCCAAAATTCAGGAAATTATTAAATTATTTACATGACTATTAAATTAGCATCACTGAAAAGTTAATTTTTTTGAATTTTCAAAGGATGTGCAAATCATTTTGGGCTATTATATTTTTTGGAAATTATAGCAAATAAGTTCCGAAATTCAGTTTAAATTTTAATTAATTAAAATTTTAAAAAATTTCTCGAAAGTTATTATTTCCACCCTATTGGTAATATGGGTCAAATTCGGTCATTATAGGTAACTGGCTAGTAGACCGCCAACACACAAACATTAATATGTAACATTCATATTTATTATTTAAATTTTATTTATTAAAGATAAAGATAATTATATTTTAAATTGCAGAAATAAAGGTCAATTTCAAAAATTTAATTGACATTATCTGGTTGAAGGAACCAGATAATGACAGATTGACATATCCTTTTATTTTTTCATATCCAAAAATAATGGATTGAAACATGAAAAACTTCATCGCAAGAATCTTGAAGTAGATCCATCTAGAGCTACGCTATTCAATTATGCGACTTGTTACCTCATACACCAATGATTCTGATTTAGTGAAATCAATATATGCATCAAACTCATAACCCTACTTTAATTATGAAAACAATAACTTATCTTGCAGTACCTGGCGTCAGGACACAACAACGTAGGAGTTTTTAACTATAATGCCGCATTGAAAAGAGGCAGTCAAATCTCCATGGCCGAATGGTCATAGCACTGGTCTCATGAAAGAGAGACCGTGGTTTCGAATCCCGCTAGAGACAATGCGATTCATAGTATGTGTAAATATGTAATTCCTTGATTTTATGTTTTCCTTTATTTCATGTTCCAGAAGATACTGGACATTTCTTTAGTTTACCAGACAAGTGTTCTGGACTTTTCTTACTGTCTCCAGAGAAGTATTCTGGAACTTTCCCTGCTAGTATAAAAGCAGAAGATTTGTCAGTCACCGCCCCGCTGGTTATATATACCCATGAGTATTTCCAGTCATGTCAAATTAGTCTAAGCCAGGGTCCAGTAAACAACACCAAGTTGGAGGTAGCCCATCTCGGGCGGGAACTCCGGTAATCGTAGTCATTTAGTCACCGCCCCGCTGGTGTGGTGTGGAGAGGGGGGTGCCAGCTCAGGTGTCGTCCTCGTCATCTGACCGCGGTTCGAAAGTACGAGGTCCGTCCCAAAATAGCCCTAGTGTTGCTTCAAAGGGACGTTAATATAACTAAACTAAACTAAATTGTCAGTCACCGTGTTCTGAGTTGAGTTAATAAATTAGTTTAGCTCTACTTCTTGTGTGTGTCATTGAGTTCCATACTAAAGTACCTACGTGACAATATCAACATCCCGTTTTGAGGGGGGGGGGATGGGGACACGAGGACTATTTAAAGCAGGACATCTTCATTTTAAACCATAACCAAGACCATACACGAACTGGTAATCAGTCTCTAAACTTCCGAACTGAACTAGCCGAAGAATGAGCCACGAAGTAAAACAATATACATAACATAACAACATATAACATAGAAAAACAACATGTATAATAACAATATGTATAGTTGGATTTTCAATAGCATTCTCAGTAGTGTATATAGCACATAGCAGCATGAATAAATTCCATTGAGGTTGATAGTTAAATAACTTATCAAAGATTCAAAACAATCTAATCTGAACTGAGGTTTGAAATGTGAATCGCTTCTTTGAAAGCACTAACTTAATGATAGGGTAGAATGTATGAAATGATCGTATTCTGTATTCAACAATTATTAAATTTGGAATGATAAATTTTTAAAATTCACATTTTCAAGACAACCTCAATGGAGCTAAGATATATTATTTTATACTTTTTAATGTGTTATAAAAAAGTACATTAATTTTTTTTTATTTAAATAGGGTTTTTTTTCTGTTTTCTTTTAGTCTCATGTGTGTAAATCTTTGCCATCGATATTTTAAACTATTTTCCTTGGTGACCTACAACTGATAACAAATTTTTTACTGAGCAGACAAGAGAGCGAGTTAATATTGCATTGTCATCCAATTCTGGGCTATTGTTAAAGTCTCGAGTCTCTATATCATCGTGAAGTTAGTTTAAAACCAATCACCAAATTTGTACCGAACATCTAGAAACAGAAGCTAGCTAATAAAAACTTGTTAACAAATATCAAAAATTCGTTTATAGCAATATTACATATTTTTTAACAAAAAAGTAAATATTTTTAATTATATGTTCTTTTATACAATCACGATCGAATACATGGTCTTCATTCCACTGCATGCTATTTATTATTTTTAATCCCTTCAATCTCTTATTTTGAATGGTTAGAATTAACTAGCCTTCCAGCAGCAGTATAAAGAACTAATGGTCATGAAAATGCTAATTCTTGTATGTATGGCTGGGGGAAATGACACAAATAAAATTCTAAAAATAAAGCATACACAAAATGGTCATGCTGCTCTTCAAAAAAAAAATCAATTGTTATCAGTAATAAGCCAGTGGCAGTCATGGTAACTATGTATCAAAAATTATAAACAATAAAGAAATGGAATTAGCATTATAACTTATATAAAAATTGATTGATTAATATAAATATTGATCTCTTTTTTCCTAAATATTTCTTTTTTTTAAGTTCTTTTTTTTTTCTTACAACCTTCCGAATGTAGTTTCTTAAAGCATTTACTTTCTTTAATCTCAAAATTTACTGAAATCGTTGAAAACTGTTCAAATTAGGAATTTTGAATCTTCGTATTTTTTTTGCTAGTGTTTAACAGATTGTGGGCCTCACTTTGGAACCGGAGGCTCCCAGATTCAGGACTTGATTCCACGGAAAAACAGAATTGCTAAATTCATTAGGGTGAAATATCCTCTAGCAGGTGTGGTGAGGAATTTTGGAGAAAGGAGTACCAGATCAAATATGGTCTTCATCATCTAATTGCGGTTCAAAAATTTCTAGATACAACCTAAACTGGCCCACATATTGTTTTAAAACAGGACATTAATATTATTAAACTAAATTTATCATATGCCCATGGTTCAAAACTCAGTTCCAAAATAGCTCTATTGCTGCTTTAAAACGAGATATTAATATAACTAAACTAAACTAATTATCTAATAGTGAGATATCGATATTCACATAATGTCTGCATTTCTTCAAGGTGTTAATGTAGTTAATGTAGAATATGTAGATCGAACCCAGTGTAAATCGAGAATAAGGTTTAAAATAATAACTCTCATTTATTAAATTTAAATTTAGCATAATTATTCACTGCATAAATCTGCTAATTTTATTTAACAGCAGAATTTGGTGATACTTGCAGTGGTAACATTCAATATGATGAATCAACTCTTTGGTATTCCACATTTAATAAGAATCTGCATTTTAGATGTTAAACGTGTGTAACCAATCTCGATTTTTTTATCTGACTTTTTATGTTTTGTAGTTTATGTTTATTTTTACGTCTAAGTAGTGTTTTTGTGTTTTACGTTTACGTTATTTAACGGTCATTTGTAGCCCCATGTCATATTTATTCAGTGCAAAATATTCCGTTCCTTAATCTCTTTTGCTCAGTAGGCTTCCCAGAACAAATGCAATCAGGGGTTTGTTAAGAAGTTGGGGAGAGGGGTATAATAAAAGACTGCATTTGGGAAATCCTGTTTCGTGGGCCAGCCAAATCAAGGAACTAAACTTCCCAAATATTCTTATTCAACAACCTCTCAGAAATAAGGGCGTCATTTTGCTAGATTTCATGCTTGATATGCAAATATTTCTAGACTATATAAGCGAAGGAATTTGAACTTTCAATATCATTCTTTGTTTACGAGTTCAAGCATTCGACTGACTGTGCGAAGACCTTCTTGCCTTCAGTATATCGTTTATTGGAAGCATTGTTCAAAATGAAAAACATTGTAAGTAGCCTAAGGGTATAGTAATTTAACTTCCAAGTAATGTTAGTTTTATTATTGGTTTGAAAAAAATAACATAATGTGGATGGCTTTCGTAATAACTTGAGAAGTACATAAATTATGGTCTATGGATGATTACTATAATTCAAAATTGTCTCTTAACATACGAAAACGTACAGCTAGGGCTGTACCTCTGATCTAGGTCAGATTATAGTAACGTCTTTCTATACAAGACTTAATATGTAAATGTTGCTGCAAAAGGCTCTTATTATCCAGTTGTAACTTCGTGCAAGTGTTAATTATAAAGAGAAACTTTAATTCGTAAATAACTCGAAGCATTATAAATTCAAAATCGCTTTAGATATGATGAGGATTAGTTGTTCGAAATTCCTACACACTAACCTCTTGTAATGTTACATTTTTATTTAGTTTTAGAAGAAGACTCTTATTCCGAATTTTCTCGGTTTTCGTCGTAAATCCTGGTTTTTGCACTTTAAGATATTGTATTACACTCGATCATTTCAAATGCCTGCCAAGTTCTTTGGAATGAACTTTGTTTCGGTTAACGCAATATGTACCTTAATGCGAGCTATAAAATGCAATTATAGCAGAGCTTTTTAAAAGCTCCGATAGAAATTTGCGGAGAATGCCGTAAACTTGTTATTCAACAAAACTAAAATATTCTTGAACCTTAAATTCGTAACTTGGCATATATGAACAGATTGCCAAAAGGACTTGAAATCGCCGTTTTAAAGGCTTCGTTAAATTTAAAATTTTCAGATCTTAAAGTGTGCCGAGAATGCAAGATTGGTTAATAGCAGCACCATTTTTGGATGAGATTTTAGAATCGCTATGTTGAAAATTCGCAAATACGCAACGTATAGTAGTAAAGCTTAATAACAATCTTGATGAATGTCGTAAATATTCTGTGGTGCATAACACTGAAAAGTTGTCTTGGTTAAAAGTTTTGACGTGTATTGAGCTAATACTTAAACGCATTCTCAATTTTTGCATATAAAAGTATCTTATCGTGAAGTCTACAAATGAAACGAGAGAAAGTTCTTTAGAATGCTTTAATTCTGTAGAAGGGACATCCTTTGAATACCTTTTCATTTACAAGTTCATGTTGAAACGGATATTCGGAGGATTAAATACTCGTCTAATTTTTCTTGTGCAATTTTGAAAATCGACTATAGTGGAATTGTAAGTGATGGGAAATGGCCATTGCTAATTTCTAATTTTGTATGTCATACGCTTAATAACGCTTTAAAAAAAAGTAACTTCAGATTTTAGGACGCATCTGAAACGAAAGTCGATCTTTTCCAAAACTATATTGTATACCTCCGTCGGATGTCTACAATCGGATAAGTTTTCTTGTTAACTGTGAATTATTAATATGGATATGCAGAATTAAGTTTGGTACATCTTCCCCTCGCAAACTTCTACAATTGCACACTTTGGTGATTTAAAATGTTAATGCTTGTGTTTGATTTCAACATAGCAAAGTTGTGTCTGAGTGACTAATCTAAATAGTCTGAAAACCCGATGATTCGATGCAAGAGGAACGATTAAAGGATTCATTAATAAGATGAAGAATTGATAGTTTAAATCTTGCAACGGTATAAAGGATCCAACACCAGTATAAAATACTTCTTGCGTTTAGACTGGAATTTAACCGATTGATGAAGATCCATTTATTTGAGAGTAGCGTGGTTATTGGAAATTATTGTATTGGATACAAATTAAAGGAGTTGGTTCCGTTACTAGATAAAATTAGGCACTTCAATGTGTCTGCATATTGACAAATTAGAGTAGTCACTCTTCTGATTCGTCAACGATGATTTGACTATTAACCCCTTTGCACTCGGATGGTGCCTCTCAATCATCATTGAAGAATGTGCATCATTCTAACATTTTATTTTTCAAATTTGATTGTTAAAAACTCCTACAGAATGGTAAAAAGATGTGGATTCATCTTCAGGTAGATTCAACTTAAAACAATTGTATACATCGGTAAAAAAGCCTTTGTATTGTCTGAAATTTTCATCGTATTTTTAGAGTGCAAAGGGTTAATAGCAACATCGATTTCTATGATAACTTAAAAGAGCTTTAATTTACGTGTATAAAAGTGTTTTCTTCTAAACTTCCACACTTAAGGTAATATAATAAACCAAGGAAGCCAAATGTGTGAATTTGCTTTAATGGCTGAAGTACGCGTATGAAAAGGGCCCAAGCCAGTTGCCCACAATCGGATGAGTCTAAACTCGTCTTTTTATTATTTTAAATCGTCCGTGCACTCCAAAATAAGCATAAAACGGGAGAAACGACATCCTGTGCTGTATTGAACTTCGCTGAAATATGAATCTGGAATCGTCTAACGTAGAAAGTCCCACTTAATGGAATAGCAGAGAAGCGTTGTTCCTAAATATTGGTACGAAGAGTCTGAGAACTTAACTCTGCAAAAGATTCACTTTCAAATTTAGTATTGACATATCTTTGTTCATTACTCAGAAAAGAAACGATAGTTAATGTTTGTGCCACACGAGTAATATCTTTTATTTTTCCAGATCTTTGCTATCGTCTTCACTGTAATTTTGGCTTCGACCAATGCTGCCCCTACAACTACCCTTGAGCCAGGTGTCCAAGGAAGACATGGTTTAGGAATTCTTGGTCTCGGAATGGGAATCGGTGGCCATATTGGGGTCGGCGGCAACGTTGGAATGGGAGTTGGAGGTTACGGCTATCCAGGTGTCGCAAATGTTGGACATGGCGGATACGGACAGGGAGGCTATGGTCACTCCAGCCACGGACATGTTGGTCAATCTTCAGGAATTTATAACCAAGGTAGCTATGAAAGAGGAGTTTATAACCAAGGTTCCTTCCAACAAGGTCATAGAGGTCACGCATCTCATGGTCACGGTGGATATGGACATGGCGGATATGGACAAGGTGTCCGCTATGGAGTTTACTAGAAATAAGTTCTTTATAAATTGTTTCTGACCGTGTTCATCAAGAACATTTGTTAATTGACGTTTGAACATCTAAATTTCATTTTAACATTACAATTCACTGTACTAGACTGAAACCCGTTTTAGGTTTTAATAAAGGCATTTTAATGGAAACCTATTTGTATTTTTTCAGTACAAAAAAAAAATGCTAGAAATTGCCGCAATAGTGCATGCACCTGACTCGTATGCCAACGTGAGGTTTACGAGAATTGTTTTGCTTTAAATATTTACTCCGTAACATTTGAAATCCAAAAAATGAATAAAAGTTGAATGGTGTTTATTAATCTAAAAGTGGTGTATTTCGATTCAACGAATAGTGTACTTATTTATTATCTACTGTTAATACAAATTATATCGGGATATGGGAAAACTCCCAAGATGTGAAAGAATACAAGAAAATACAGATTCCTTCACAGATGCACTCTTTACCATTATTTAAAGAATGCATAGAAATCTCGAAATTAAGAAAGAATCTGGAAGTTACAAATAAGGATTTAAGTGCAGTACTGATGGAACCAAATAATAACTCGGAAGGACATAATGCTAAAAATTGTCAATTTTCACGAACTGTTTGAAAATGTTTAGATTTCTATTGTTGTGAAACGAGAATTCGGAGAAATATTTAGAATTTGCGGAGATTTTCTTTTAATGATGGGCCTGTTCCTTGTTTAATAGGAAGACGGGTGAATTCGAAGATGAGGAGGCAGGTCGGTGATTGACCACTTTGTGGCTTGGGGCCAATTGCCTCGAAGAGGATGTCAGTTTGAATAGGTCAATGTTATGGATGGACAATTCTAATGGTGACAATCGGTCACTTCAAATTCTATAGATACTGCTACGTTCACTAGTGGCTGGATGGTTGGCTGTATACAAGAGGTGTACTTATTGTGAAGAGAATGCAGACTGCTCATGAAACGTTAAGATTTATTGAACTTTGGTGGAAATCATTTTATTAGGTAGATTCAATTTTTTTGTAGGATTCTCTTTACCTAGTAGCAGTAAGAAATAAAATGGCTTATAGCTCTTGATTTATATAAAATTGATTGCTTCAAACCATAATTATGTACCAAAATTGCATTTCTTAACCGAAGTGCCAACCGTATTGTAATTGTAACATAAACTTAATTCAAGTTTACATTTTCATAAATGAAGCAAATTAACAATTTTTCATGGTATTTTAGATGCCCTTGAACTAAAATTAATTTTAGGCAGCAGTGGCCTGGTGGTAAGGGCTTGGCTTCGGTTCGAGAGCCGATTCTACCGAAGAACCGTCGTGTAAGCGGGTCTGGTGCACGTTAAATCCGTCGGGGCCAAACATCCTACCTCTGGCGTGGTGTGGAAGATTGGAAAGGAGAGTGCCAGCTCATGTGTCATCCTCGTCATCTGACCGCGGCTCAAAATTACGTAACATATAAAACTAAACATAACTTGCATATAAAATTTAACTGAAAATAATTTTAGTATTTATTTTTGCAACCAAGAATATGACAATACATTTCTGGCTTAATTCTTTATTTCATGTAGTTGTGCTTGCAGCAAATTTCTCGCATTCACTGACAGCAAGATTTCTTATTTGTTATCGAAAGGATGAAATAAAAAAACATATATAATTATGTTATCCATATTAAGGATAGAAATTTTATTTTCTAATTGTTAGTGCAATTCTTAGAGAACTAAAAAGTAAGAAATTATTACCGTACTAAAAAATTTTCATTTAAAAAAATTGTTAAATAAAAAATATTCTTATCTTGACTGCTAATATTTTCAAATTAGCCACAATTCTTTTATAAATTCGAGGAGTACTAAATTGAGAACAATTAAATCCTTTAAATTTTTATCTTCTGTACAAAAAAAAAAAAATGATGTAAGAAGGTGAAGCGGAAATGCTTGTCAAGTGTGTCGCAAATCTTATTGTTTATATTATTCGGAAACGATAAAGGCAATGTATTTAAAATTTTAAAAAGAGCAAGATTGTTTCATTTTTTAAAAGACGAATATAGCTGAAAAACAGTACTCTTACTTTGATTTCATAAACAATATTTGAAAGAGAAGTGATTTTTTTTTCCTTTTATCAGTTTCCTTCAATGACTATGTATATAAACAAGAAAATATATACATATTTTCTAACCACACCCCCCCCCCTTCCAAAAAAAAATCAAAGGATGATAATTTTAACTTCGTATTGTTCGTAAATAAGAGACTACTTATCTCTGTATGAGAACCGAGTGAAATTTTACTCATGTTAAATGAATTGACGTTAAAAGAAAGAGTGTTAGAATGAGAGACCACTATGCTGAAGTTTTGCTTATTCTGGGAACAATTTTAGATACTTATCGAATATTTATTTTCTACCACTACTTAATTGACGTTTTATATTCCAAAAAAATATTTCTAAAATTTGAAAGAATAAATTCATTAAATCATACGAAAATAAATTATTCAAATTTCTACGGTCATTCATTTAGAGATATTTATGACAAAATTAATCTGTTTCAAAGGCATTTTTTATTGAATTCAAATGCCTGCTTTAGTTACCATATATAACAAATCCTCGATTTAACATATAGATTGGGCAAAACCTATATGCAAATTTAGGAATTATAGAAGAGATAAAAAAAATGAATAGTACATTTGAAATTATCTCAAATAAAACAAATGTATAATATTTAATGCGCATTTATTAATAGCAAACTCTTTGTTCGCCTTTCAAGTAAGCGGCAGTTATAATCTAAACAAATTCCCTTTCCATTGTATTGTAATTTTAGTCAAATTTTGCCCTTCGTATTCGAAATCTATTAGAGGTTTATTCAATCAAGGCTTTGCTTTGTAGGACAGTTTTAATTCTAAAAACGAATTGATTCACTACAATTATTTAAATAGTTTCGAATGCTTTTTAGAAAAAGTTTGTCAGCTTCTGGAAAAAATTGAATTAATTTCAGATCTAATTTCTAATAAATTTTGGAAATAACTTGGATTTTAAAATCCTTTTTATATAAAATTTTCACATAAATTTTTGACTTTATAAATTAATCTGGCATTTTTTTAAAGGCAGTTTATATTAATGACATTTTAAAAATCATATGCAAGTAGTCTTCGTGAATTGAAACATTGCGTAAAACACACGATTTGGACATCGTGTTTCGCATCGAATTTCATTTTAGATCTATATATTTAACCAGTTAACTGCGGAATTTATTCTTTAAAGTCCCTCAAGTCTTCCGTCCGCCATTGTTTGCCATTAAAAATAATGGCAAACAATGGCGCACATACACTTCGAACGCGATCCAAATAGTTGCATAATAAATTTTTCAAAAAATCATGATAAAGTGAATAAAATTGCACATCAAATGCATTTAACCAATTCAAGATCATTTTCCAGAACAAAAGAATGGTCCTGCCATCTATTGACAAGTTTTAAAATTAAAAGTTTTGCGTCGGTATAGTTTTATATGCTCACATACTTTTTACTATTCACGAATAATTCTCCTTCTTAAAATATAATCAGATAAAAATAATTCTCTTTAAAAATCACTTTCCGTTGTTTAAGTTAATAAGACCTAGATATTTAAAGAAAAAATACTTGCATGATTGAAATTCGGAATATTAATAATTAGCGGTTATGGTATATTCATTCGTTCTGCAATTTTTTTTAAAAAATAAATCATTAAAAGTAATAAAGTATGTCTTATTTATTGTAATATTTGATGCTCATTAAATTTATAAAACTAAATAAATAGGCTTATATAATACATCTTGAAGATGCGTGATTATGTGGAAATCATATTTAAGTCTGAATATTTAGTCTAGATGGCGCCAACATTTTTAAAGCAAAAAGAAAGAAAGAAGTTTCAATTTTTAGATGTGTTTCAAATTTGAATCTTATATGAGATTATTATATCAATTTTAAAAAAAAAAGAAACTTCAATAATTTAAAAAGTTTTTTCAGTGCATGCGTTTAGAATTTTGCCAAAAAAAAATATATAATAAAAATAAATAAATATATAATATAAAATATATAATATTTTTATTATATAAAATATATAATAAAAATAAATAAAAAAATATAATAAACAGAAATTATTTCGATAATGTAGTCGTCCATTTAGATTAGCATTATGCTGCAAATAATTTCATAAATGTGATTTGTTCGCTATTTACTGTCGTGTATGCAAAGTATGCATATGATCATAAAAAAAAAAATTTCGATTCGAGAACTTGGATGAGTTTCTTGAATCCACTTACTAGTGTTCTAAAAAAATTATTCATTGTCCTAGAACATATCAATTCCAAAATTTTATACGTTGTCTTCCCCCCTCGTAACTGAAAATCTGTTTTAAACTTTGATCGAAATTTCTCAACGTGAAATTTGTTTGCCCTATACTTCAAAATAATTACGATATTTCAAAAACACAATGAGATAGACGGATAAAATGGTGCAAATGGCTTTTTATCTCTAAAGCTGCAGACTTGTGTCAGACTTCGAACCAAAGCATGGACGGATTATTTATCAGACTATCTATACATGAGTGAGAGAACACTCTAATTATCAAAATGAACTGTATGAGGGAATGTTAATATATGATATTTACACTAAAATTATATATGTATGTCTATTTTTTTACGAAATATCTTTGTCTGGTAGAGCATGTATACCTCATACCAATATCATTGTGACGATATACACACGATGTTGGCCGGTATTCAGAATGTCGGATAACATAGTGAGGATATCATACAATATTTTGTGCCAAAACGCTGAACAGGATAACTCAATAGAGCATTGAGTTGGAAATAAGGAAATTTTATATGTGATTTTGACACAAGACATATTAAATTTTGGACTCTATCAGTCATTGTGAAGAGATAGATTCAAAGTGATTATATGATCCCCCTCAGTACCCAATTCAATTGAATATAAAAAACCCTGTGTAAGTGCGTATTCAAATGCTTCTATTTGTATCATAGCTTCAATGGTTATGAAATTCTGTATTTTTTCCCCAAGCAGAACTTTTAAAAATTAATTTGATAAAAACAATGAAATGCAACGTGTACTTCAATAACTACTTTAAAATGTGGGCTATTGGGTCGTTGAAAATTATAAATATGGATTGATCTACTCTGGCTTTCCTATTAAATCCAAAGTAAGAATGACATTTATAGCGTATGAACAATCAAATGTATTCGATTCGTACCTTTAAAAGGTAATTAACACAAAAAAAATATCTTTATGTATGGCTCTAAGCATATGACAGTTCGTCATTAATGTTTTTTTTTATTTTTTATTTTTGAGTTTATATATTTTGGATAAAAATTTCAAATAATTCCTGAATATTAATTGTTCAAAGTGAAACTACATCACGTGAAAACCACGTCTCTCACATAAATGTTTCCGCAGTAAATTTTGGTTAAAAATCCCCTTTTCGACACGATTTAAGATCCGATTGCTTCGCATGGCCTCTTTTCCTTTTCCTACTTCGCTATGATGAGTGTGTAGCTGTAGTACTGGCTAAGATTTTATTGAGAATTTTTAGAAGCTGCTAAAAAATTGGACACTCTATTTTGATGTAGAAAGGACATTTATTTTCTGAAAAAAAAAAAAAAGCCTTTCTGGTTGTTTTTTTTAGATGCCGCTTTGTTTATCGCTCTGCTTTTAGTACAATTTTCTTATTTTTTATTTAAAGGAATCTTTGAATTATATTTTAAAATTATTTCTCTTGAAGTAAATCTAAATTCTACCTACTTTAATTGTTTCAGCATTTCTTGTAAAAATTTGTTACAGATACTTGCAGGTAAATTATATTTAAGTTGAAATCTACTTCAATGTGATCTTTCATATCGCATCATTTTTTTCATCATTACTTATAATCCATTAATATAGCTACTCCACATTTAATATATCTCCCCTTGTTGATAAATTGAATCTCAAATTTGATGTAAGGGTGCCATATCAAAATTTATCCACTTTTCTCTTTGTAATTTTGTCAGTGATTTTATTCGCATCATCAAAGACAAACAACCAAAATCCTTTTTTGATATGTAATCTTTTGGTATTTAGAAAGCTTAAAATAAAATTTATCAAAATTTCCATGTCAATTTAAGTAATGATTTTAAACATTTCAAAGAGCTATGCATTGTGAAAGAGGAAATAATAATTATCTAAATCAAGAAGTAATTAAAACACATCGAAAAATACATAACAATTAATGATATTTATTTTTTAAAAAAAGGAAAACATTACTAATAATTATTCTTAGGTTTTATTCATTTCTCAGTCTTATAGAATTGAAATATATTTTGATCTGTCTCTCAACAGATAAGAAAAGTGAAATATTAAGTTTGCAAGAAGCCTTAAGACAATGACACCTTTCCATTCATCAACTTCCAAAACCTAATATCGCTTGTACATTTTAATTTAATATCGATATAAGTTATTTTTACTTGATAAATTTTATGGAAAACTGAAATAACTAAACATTTATTTGCAGATAACCTTGCAATTTTAAATAATAGGGTTAAAAAAATCGCAAAAAAATATCATCAAGGTTTAAAAAAATTATAATATAAATTTTATTAGAAATGTTGATATACGGGTATGTTAGTTAATTGCAAAAAGAATTAGACTCAATATCAATCTAAGCAAATTTGGAAATAAGAAAAAAAATTATCAACAATAATGTCCCGGAATTGAAACAATATTTGGATTTTAATCAAATTATTTTAAAACTGATGAATTAAATAAAAGGTCAACATTAAATTACCCTAAATTATAGAAAAAACATCTAGAGGCTAATAACGATTGCGAGGTCTCTACAGAGTTGCTAGCTTTTCATATATTGTAATCCAGCCTTGAATGAGATGCCAATAAGCAATGCACCCAATTTGAATTCATTCAAATCAAAACATATTTAACTAAAAAAATAATTTTTAAAAATTAGATTTGGAATTCTAGAATACAACTAAATAACTTTTGCTATTATAATTAAATGTTGAAATTTTCAATGAGCATCAAAGAAGAAAACTGAAAAAATAGCCATCATTCAGTTGAATTAATAAATATACAATTTAGTTTTCTGAAAGTTTTTTTAAAATAACCATGTGACACTTTATTAATAGGGAATCATATTTTTGCATTTTATCTCTTTATGTGATAGTAAAAAAATGCTTTAGATTCAAACGAACCAAGTAAAGGCAACAATACATATCCATATAATACTTTTAAGTTAGAGTTTCTCGCGTCAAATATCTTTAAATTTCATCAACCTAAATATTTCAAGGAAACCACTTTCTGTTGATCGAGGACTTTTTTCTTTTACATTCTATAAAATTCAGGTTTTAGATCAGAGCAATTATTCACCTTTTTTAGTTCTATTGTATTGTCTGTTTTCAAAGGCATAAAGGTTTTGAATATTAAAAAGGACGTTCACCCTGAATTTTCTGACATCATTTGTAGTTTGCTATTCTTGAATTGTGTAAATGTTTTTTTTTCCATTTTGTCCGAACAATATTAGTCAAAAAGACTTTCATAGAAATTCATTATTCTGCGATCAGATAATTTTAAAATTCGGAGAATTTTGCAATCAAATTGCTTTTGTTTTGTCAGGAAGAAACTTGTTTTGAAATAGAGCTTTTGTCAGCATAACTATTTTACTTATGTCTTTTCTATTAAAAAGTATTCGAAAATTATGATAATAAATTAAAGACATATTTAAATCAGTGAATTTTAATGAGTACTCAATTTAAAATAGATGTCTAAATTTCACTACAGGTTAAGAAATATAAAAGTTACGATCGTAGAATTCAAACATTCTTAAAGAATGGGAAAGAAAAAAAAAGTGCAGACAAAGTTCAAAAAACTTTTGGTGTTTAAACCCACGGATTTAATTTCACGGATTAAACTAAATTTTTTTAAGGATGTATCACTTTCATTAAATTTATGTTGATCAAATGCATAATGTAAAAAAAAAACAATGCATCAATAGAATATAATTGAAAAAAAATGAGCAAAGCTATTCATTTCATTTTCATACTCGTGGAATCGGGAGAACCGATTAGTGTAAGATCATAGGATCATATTTATCCTTTTTTCAACGAATATATTACGTTCGTTCAAATAATTTTAAATAATTATATACATTAAAATAAACAAAGATCCATAATACATTGTTGAAACAAAGAAAAAAAGCATTTTTAAAAAGTCAAAGGGAAAAATATTTGTTACATTATTGAGTAAGTTAGAGCAACAACCCTTCAGGCCTCATTAAATTTTTTGAAACGAATATATCACCTCGTTTACTTAATTTTTACTCATTATCTATAGAAAAAATATCCATAACGTACAGTTGTAAAAAAAATTTGAAAAAAAAAAATGAACAAAGCATTTAAACAAATCATGAGGAAAAAACATCTGCTAAATTAATGTCCCTCTTGATGGCTAAGCTAAGGTCGGTAAAAAGTACTTGTAGAATCACATTTAAGTTTCTTTTAACGAATGTCACTCTTTTGCACATTTAATTGTGATTAAATGTACACTAAAGTAAACCAGCGTGCGTTGTTTCCTATAAACTGTCTCCCATATTCTCTAATAGAGGTGTTATCTCCCCTCCTGTATAACATTGTACTCATTGGGCAAGAATGTGAAGGCTTCAAGACTTCAGATTTTTATTTTCAGACATATGAAAATTATATACTTTTAAGCATATAGTAAAGAGAGTTAGTACTTGTGTGTTCATTGTATAGCATTGGTGTACAATTATTTACATAACATTCATCTTTTACTTGGAAATTATGTATTTATTGCATCTATTATGCGATCTTTAACGATTCATCGCTGGCATGGGGTTAATATACAAATATTAGAAAATCGAATATGTACTTGGAGCACTTTTTTTCTCTGACAAATTGGAACTAAAATTTCATATAGAACCACAAGTATGGTCGCAAAATCACATAAACATTTTCATTCATTTAAGTGTATTTTGAATGAATGCGTTCATATGCATGCGAAAGTACAGACGAATTGTCGGACAACCTGTTGACAGAATATGTTCAGAATTCAACCATAATCTATATTTTATTTTTTTAGTTATGAATTATCTTAGTTGTTATGTTTTTGAACTATCGCGTATACATGTATGCAATATCACAGACTAACAGACGATTATCCCTTAGATTTGTTTCCAAATTTGATACAGATCTACATTTTAGATATTAAACCTGCGTGACAAATTTTATCTATCTAGCTCTTGAAGTTATCGCTTTCCAGGATAGCAGACAGACAGTCTTTAAATGAATTTCACACAAAACTTGACAGAAGTCTAAGAATTTAATGCAAAGGCCATATATCAAATTTTGCCCGTCTAATTCACAGTGTATTTGAGATATGTTCACAGATAGACAGGAAGACATAATTCCGCAAAAATGTTTTTCGAAATTAGGGAGATCTGAAATGTGGAGGATAAAAGAGGCATTTTTACATTTTCTAGAGTGTATATATATATATATATATATATATATATATATATATATATATATATATATATATATATATATATATATATATATATATATAAGCTAGGAAAGCTAGAAAAAAAAAGAAACTCTTACTTTTCTCTTAGCAGAGCCTTGGTATCCAAATTGTCATATCCATGAGAATAGTGACATAGATTTAACGCTTACTTGGTACACATCTCCGGTAGATCATCGGTAGAACTGACTTTGATATCTTCCAATTCTCAAGCTGTTACTTTTCATGTGATTCACCACAGCTCCTATTAAAAAAATAAAAGGAAAATGTAATCTAAATGTCAAGCTAAACTTTTATTTTTTTAAACAACTTCTCCTTTCTTCTGCGTGGTCGATATACCATTTCAACTCATACGAGGAATTTTAGACAGAATTAATTTTTTTGAAATGAATATTCCTTACTGTTTCCGACACCAAAATACTTCAATTTTACATAAGAAAAAAGAACAAGAATATCTGTTTCAGATAATAATATTAAAAACATTGGAGAAGTATATTGTAAGATTTAATCAATTTTCCAAGCAAAACTATCGTCAGTATAATTTTAAGTCTATGTATTACCATATTATAAAGAAGTTAATTCAGTGTATAGTGTGAACTTTACTGGCTGATTCCGTCTATATTTAATATAATACACAAATGAAATGTCATCACACACACAGTTTCTTTTGCTTCTTGTGTTTTTGTGCAATAAAATTCATATACACACAGACAGAGAGATAAAAGAAAAGAAAAATCTTCCAAGACTCGCGATTTCGTGCAATGACAGATTGGCTTGCATTATATTACATTATGAGTGAGATAAAATATAGAAAAGAAGATGCTAATTTCTTATTAAAAACTACATAGAAATATTATACAAGTTGTCGAACTAGAATAAAATATTACGTTTCAGAAAAAAATTATTATCAACATTATAAAAAAAAAGAAAGAGTCTAGAAATGAACTCTGGAAAAGTATTTGTTTTACTCACCCTATGTCATTCATTAGAGGAATAAAATTGCACGAAAGTGATTCTCTGTTATTTACTATAAACAAGGACAATGACAATTAGCAGATTTGGCTCAAAATATTTCATAGATTTGCAACTGTAGAGTAAAGCCATACATCAAATGTCTACTAGAATTTTTAAGAAATCGTCTTGACATACAAAGGGATAAACAAACTAGCCGGACTTTATTTCGCTTTGAGGAGAATCTACTATTTCGATGTATACCAGATTTATCACAAATCATATTTTATCTGTCATGCCTGCCGTAATATTCAATTGTTGTGTTCATATACAGACAGACAGATAGATAGATAGAACAGCAAACATAATCCTTTAACTTGTTTATTTTGGACACGAAAAGTTTGATTTAGGAAATTTGGAGTTCGTCCAAGTCCCTCGATCGAATTCTTTACGATTACTTTCTCATACAAAGAGATACCTTTATACAATAAGATAATATATATTTTTTTTAATTTCAGGCTTCTTGGAACGACAAATTTTTTTTAAGAAGTAGCTATGCAACTATCTTTTTCAGTATTGCATTTCTAAGAAAGATTTTCCATCTTCAGTTCTAAAACTTAAATTATAAGGATTTATAGCTCAAAAATCATTCAGAATCTGATTAAGGCAAAATGATTTTGCCGGTTGCCCGAAGTATGTAATTTTACAATCTTGAAAGTCACTATTATAGGATTTGTGCAAGTTAATCTCATGAATTTATAGGAAATCACATTTATTTGGCAAACAAGTATTTTTTAAAGTTATTTTTATTTTTCAATAAAGTATATATTTTTATATATTATTCTCGATTTCGAAGAAGAATATGTTTATTTCTTGAAACCAATGTTACATGCAATCAAATAATTCTATGAGATTTTTTATTATATTCAAAATAAAGACTTTTTTTTAGAATTGCATGCTAAAACCATTGTAATTAATCGGTTATTATTAATACTAAGAGATTATGATGTTAAATTGTCAGTAATATATATAATAAATTAACATTTTTATAATAAGAAATTTTCCCCATTCTTGCAAAACATTGGTATTCGAAAGAAGAAATTTTATTTACAGCTAATTAATAAATTTACAAAATTATATCAACATTAAAGAAAACATTGTTTGGAAATAAAACTAGTATAATTAAAATACTCATTCCTTGAATTTTAAAATGATAAAGAAAGAAGTTAATAAGCTCCAAAATTTATTTGAAGGAGAACACATCAAAAATGTGACTGTTTTTAATTAATTAAAACTCGAACTGAAATTTAAAAACCTTTTCTTAATGAGCACTATCACTCTAGAAATGCCTACCCGCCAACTTTGTAGCTCTATATCTAAATATCTGCCCTATTGGGTGTTTTGAAGAAATTTTGCTTCACTCAGTTTACAGACCGGATGAAAGTTTTTACAAATTAACATAATAAAAACTTAGCAATCCAAATATAAAGCTTGTCTTTTACAAACAAAAAAGTGCTCAATTTCATTATAATGTTTATAAAAACAAAATGTGGCACAATTAATTTACAAGAATTTAAAAAGAAAAGTTGAAATAATTCCATGTATTTATATTTTCATATTTCCTGAATCCCAGAACTTTCTAAAACTTTCTGCTTGTTTGCTTGAGATATAAATATTTGAAATAGAAATAAATAACCATTTTATAACACTCAGATTAAATTCCATAAGTAAAAATTTAATCATTCATTTGCTAAATCATGTGCTGCTGTTTATTTTAATTTTACATCGAATTTAAAATATTTCTTGTGAAAATTAAATATGCAAAAACCTTTCAGAAAGAATATTCCTCGAATTCTGATAGAAAAAAATTTGTTCTTAGATAAGAGATAATAAGGGAGGGATATTTATATATAATATACGTTTAAAAAGAGTTTAAAAAATGTTTTCAAGAAAAAAACTTCAGATTAAACAATAATTTTACATGTGTCGTTTCATAATATTCAATTAAAATTGGGGAAATCGACAAAAATATGGTGTAATAAAATATATGTAAATAATAAATATATTGTAAATAAACTATAGTGAATGATAATCCAAGTCCAAAATAGGCAGAAGTCTGAAAAATGTATTTTAACCCTAATTAAAAGTTCGTAAATATGATTATATCATATTTAAATATAATTTGTATATTCCAATAGAATTCAATGTTCGGTACAAGCGTAAAATATTTTACGTATTGGGAATTTCTATTCAAAAATACAGTTTTTTTCCTGATTTATCATGCTAAAATTTCAAAATTAAAGGTTCCGGCCGATTTTTTCCTTCTATATTACCTAAATATTTTTCCTTTGAAAGATATTTTAATATCCATTACAGTATCTGTGTAAATTAGAGAAGGTGTTCCCTCTCTAGTAGTTTCTCATATTTCCACTATGTGCGTTCGTGTTTATATTTAGTTTTAGTTTAGTTCAGTTATATTAACATCCCGTTTTTAAAGCAACACTAGGGCTACTTTGGAACGGACCACGTCATTTTGAACCGCGGTCAGTTGACGAGGACGACACCAGAGCTGGCACCCTCCTCTCCACATCACGTCACACCCACGGGAAGACGTTCGGCTCGGAGGGTTTTAGCATGTACCAGACCCGCTTACACAACGGCTCCTCAGTGGAATCGGGTCCCGAACATGAAACCCTCCGGTTCCAAGGCCAAGACTTTACCACCAGGCCACCGCAGTCCTATGGGCTTTTATTCAGAGAAAAATACAAACGTTTCCATAGAATGACTTCGTCGAAAATTTGATAAAATATATAATTTTTAATTAAATTTTGTCTACTGAGCTAGTTACAACTTTTTTTACAAGTAACTTTCGCGTTAACATGGATTTAACACTCCTTCGTGACTTCTGTATAATAAAATTCTTTGAATATGGTTTTGATAGATATAAACCAGTCACTAGTAGAAAAACTAGGCATGACCTTTTTCGCAACTAATTGCTCTTAATTGCTTTAGTAAATGTGCTCTAAATGGATCCACATAAACCACTGATGCGCATTTCTATTTTCTGATTTTTTTTTTTTTAATTTTGATACTTTCAATGAATTTGCGAACTTATCGAAGGAAATTCTCTTTCAAACCCTCTTAAATTACAAAATTTTATACTGTAAATAATACCGTATTGATTTTTGAGATTTTTTTTTCTCTTAGTTCTCTATATATTTAGGCATTCATTTCTGATCAAGTTCTGTTCATTTGATTTTTATTGTCTCATAATAATTGATTTTTTTATAAAGTTGCATCTTCTTTTTTTATTCTACTTTTTCTCTTCTTGAAGGTAATTATTATTACTTATTAAAAATTCTTGAAACCTTTAAATGATTTATACGAAGAAACTCAGATATACGAGTTCACTTGCCACATCCATATGCATCTGAGCGGCTTCCATTTGACAGGATTGATCCAAAATCGAATATGCCGTTTAGTTCTTTGTATATTTTATTTTTCTTCGCCCATACGCATGCAAAAAAGTGTCACATAGAAATAAAGACGAAATTGTAAAATGTACAAAAAAAATGTCGTTTCAAATCTTAATATTCATTAAAAATTCATAATGACAAAAACAGCGGTAGTATTATTCCCTAAATTTTTCTTGTACGCTTTTAAAATCTGGAACATTTTGTTTTAAACTCCATATTGTAGTAAAGAGCATGGTGCTGGTATTTTGCATTATTTTCTCATTCAGCGACTAATGCAAATTTTTAAATTAATAAACTCTTTCTATGAAAAGAGCGTTAATAAATGTCATTTATTTGAATCGTTCGCATTTGAGTTGTCGTACTCAGATGCAGGACAGACAACTGACAATCCTTACTAGTATTTCGTCCAAAATTAGAGAGTAATATGCAGTTCTGATGTAAAAATTTAATAAATTAAAATTTAAACATTCAGCCTCTTGTGTTTTTCGTTAATACATGCACAAATGCCTGAATCGCTAAACGAAAAGGAAATCAACTCGGTACGTATTGGTCCAAATCTGATATAAATCTATAATACAGGTTGACCCTTTGCGATCGGCCCAGCAGCAGTGGCAGCATTTTCATATTGTCATAGAAGTTGGTGCATCATAAAATTTGCCATCAAAATTTAAAAATAAACAGTGTAATCCCTTTTTAGGAATTACATAGTTCTTTTTTTTAAATTTTGAACACAATTTTTTTCATATTTATGACTACATGAAAATGTCGCCACTGCGCAATCACAAAGAATTGAAAAGGGTACAAAACATACTATAACACCATTTCATGTTCCTGTGACTATAATTTTTATGATTAAGTATATGTTAATTATATAATTTTTATGTTATAGACATAAAGTGAAAAAGACTACGGAAATTTGACCATCTGTTCAACAACCTGTCTGCTGCTTTTTTTTATAGGCAAAAGAAAGAGGGAGATTTTGGCATAGAATTTTCAAAAACAGAGAACTAAACTGATCAACAGAACTAAATTACTGAAAAAAATTAACACAATACTATTCTTAATTATTGGATTGAAATTGTAAAAATATTAATATAGCCTAAACTAATGTATAAAAAATGTACAAATAAAGAATATTCGACATGAGAATGAATATACAAAAATGCAAGAGATACAAAAGGAAGCAAATAAAAAATTTAAAAAAAAAACATCAACATTTTAACTATGAATGTTGATAAAATGTACTGCCAAACACAATCACATTTACAAAAATAATCAAGCAGATAAAAATGAGAACTAATTAAATGAGAAAAATTAACAACACGTAACAAAGAGCAGATAAAAAAAATATGCCCAAAGGGAAAAACAAGGAACTGTTTACATAACCATAAATCTTGCTGATGTTCAGGATTCTCAGCATCACTTGACAGCGCAGATGTCAGCTCTGGGCTGTTAAGGTCCAACTGAAGTTTTGCTTGGGTGTAGAATATTTATTAATTCTAATTAGCGATTTGATGATTAATATATGCAAGGCTAGGTCAAAAAATCGTATGACGAACATCATCAATCTCACCTGCATCGATAATGATTTACCACATTTGCAAGAACATGGATGACTAGACATACATATTTTCCTTTGACAGAATTAGTGCGCTATTTGACGTAAATCTTCTGTTTGGGTTCTGAAATTGCATACGAAATTTAATTCGTTTTCTTATTACGATTTTGAGTGACCGTATTTACTAACAGAACTATTATTCCAAAAAATGGAATTTTCGGGTTTAGGAACATCTACAATCTGAAGAACCATCATAATCCCGATTTAATATTTTATTATTAAAGCTGTATTTTTTATATTCGAAAAAGTCAAATTGTGCTAGTAAAACTTAGCAAACTAAAAAATAGTTATATAAGCATTTTTTTATTAAAAAACTCTTTGAACAAAATGATCTGAGACTTTCATGTTGGCGGAAATATTTTGGAGATAAATATATATTTGCCTTTCAGTTTCCTATCCCATTTTACCTCGTTCGATACGCATACGATTGCCACCCTTTACTACGACCTTGATTGTGATGAAAGCAATATTTAAATCCAATCATATCTCGAATCTATTTTGGTAAACGCCTTTGGATATTTTTAGCTGTATCAAGAACTTCATTTCTTTCCCACAAGGATAAATTATTCATTTTTGTTGTCATTTGTGACATTTTTACAACAGCATCTAGGCGTTTTTCTTTCAAGCTGATATAGCAAAGGGCTAAAATGCAATACTTCTTACAATATTTGAAACTCGTTTAGTATCTGTTTTTCAAAAGAATTCAATTTTAAACTTTGAAAAAAGTCAGCATAGACCACTGGTGGGGTAAGCAGGGCGCTTATCTTGTGAATAGTTTCCAAGGGCGCAAAATTAAAGAATGAATTCTTTGTATTTAAAATAAAATTAAACTTCTAATAAAATCTTATTCCCAAGATTTTTAAAAATTCAAATGATTTCAAATAAATGAGAGAAAATTGAAGATTTTCAAAGACGATGGTTTTTCCTTATTGAGTATAAAGATTTAATAAAAATTTGTGGTTATTTTATGTGTTAGACAGATAAATTATAACAAAACTCATGTTAGATAACTTCATTTTTTAAAAATAGTTTTTACATGAAAATTAAAGTGTCGAGGTTTTAAATCTGTCGGATTTATGAAAAAAGACTTGTGTTTATATACTTGCAAAGCGGGAGAGCACTCGACAATAGCACAAATAGAAACTGTATGCATTTCCAAATCATTCAAGAAGAGTATCATATGCATTTCAGAAAAACAGTCATTTTTTCAAATATTTCAAATATATCTAAAAAAAATAATGAATGAAAAAAGACACATAATAAAACTAACTTTTCCAGCTTTTTTTTTTATTTGGAGTATCGATGGAAGAAGGGGAAAACCCGTGGCACCAAACTAGATGTGTATAAGCCTGAAAGATTACACTTACTTTCATTCATTGAAACCTCTATAATTCAGTAAAAAAGTTTAATAGTATTCTGAATGACTAATTTTTTGGAATTTGAACTAATGTTGAAAATTATTCATTGGAATAATTAAAAGGACCTATAAAAAAAGTTAGTAATTTAATGTGTTCTTTTACACCTTAGAAAATTTAAATGTGCATAAGAGATTTAAAATCTAAATATATTCGATCTTCATTCGAAGAATATTAAAAGCATATCAAATATTTAAAAAAAATTAATACATAAAAAAGCTTTGAATTAACTGGAATTACATTTTAAGAACTTTACATTATCTGGAATTCAAAAACCGAATATAAACATTCTTAAAAACATTAATAACTCATTGGGAGTTAAGGAGTTAAATGCATCGAATCTTAATATTTTTATAAACACATTTTAAATTTAAAAATTGTAAATAAAAATTTGTAATAAAAATCTGTAAAATTTATAATAAAAATATCCAATTACATATAAAAAATATCAAATGCGCCAGAAAACTCATTGGATATTTTTTTAAATTTATCTAATGAGAATTTATTGAGATAATTAAATTTAATAAACTCATTATCAAATAAGCTGTTAATTTTAAAAGTTTTGGCTGGTACAGCGAAAGGAAATTACCTTTTTATAAACCTGGTTTCAAAGTAAAAGTTCGAATAATCGTTAACTGCATTCAATTTAATGCCGTTTAGAAATTCATATTTTCAGCCTTAATTTTTTAAAAAGCTAATTAAAATATCCTTTAAAAGGAATAAGATGGCAAAATTTTCCAAATAATAAATTTTGTAAATTCCTTTTCGATTAATTTTATTACTTCCCTTAATGTGACGAATCATTTCACGTTGCCAGTCGCAAAACCAAGACGGTTACAAAGATAAAGTATGTAGTAAAGCAACTATAGATAAAGATAAACTAATTTATTAGAGAAAGAAAGCATATAAATTTAAATTTTGAACTTTTTTAATTGGGAGGCTTTAGTTAGCTCTATTTTCATAACGCGGCTTTTTGAACTTTAATTAACAGTCATTGCTCTGGCTCTTTTGAATTCTTTATTTTTCTTTCTTAGTCTCTCCTATCAAATAATTGAAAATAAAGATTCTGAATTAATTAACTGAATACAAATGCGGTAAGAAACAAGTTAAAAGAACATCAGCTATATTCATTTCACGCTTAGTGCCCTTCTTCCATTACTTTATCAACTCCTTTAGAAAAATTCACTTACCTTTCTTTTATTTCTCAGTAATCAGTAGCATATAGAAATTTCAAACTGAAATTGTGAAAAATTAATGAAAAGTCATTTGATTTAATAATAAATTAAAGATGCTAAAATGAACTGTGAAAAAAAACGATTTCAAAAAGCTAAAGAGCAGACGATTTTCATTACAATAAAAAATTCAAAAATTATTTAATTAATAAAGAAAAAAGAAGAAAAAAAAATTCTTCTTGAAATTCATTTCAAAAAATAAAGATAAAATGTTTTTACAATTATTTAAAGTAATCGTATTTAAAAGAAATAAGATTGAGAATTAAATTTAATTTTTAAATCAATAATTATGTGTTAATGACTTTTAATTTTATGTTTTCTTAAAATTCGTGCAGTATGTATACAACTCAACAACGAAGAGCATTATCCGAAAAATTACTGTGGAATTACTCCACTTCATTATTTGGGTAATCAAAATGGCAACAAATCTAAAATTTAAAAGCAAAGCAAAAAGTAAATGTGTATCATCAAATTGTGCAATGTATAATTTGAATCTTGATGAGAAAATAATTCACGATACATAATTTACGAAACGAAATAAAAAATATCTTATTTTAATAAATGTGAATATAAAAACGAATTTTAATTGTATCAAAATGCATGCAAGTAAGAAGCTATTTTAATAAATCAAAGAAAACAAACTATATGATCTTGTTGATTTATAATTTAATCAAGCTGTCTGGAAAAGCATCAAAATGTGAAAAAAAAAATACATAACAGCAATTTTATTAGTTCGAACTATTGAGTAAACAGTGAAAAACAGGAAGAGGGGATTGAAATTGTGACAGCGGTTTTCTGTGTTTAAATGAAAAGCAATTATCTGAGAGGAAAACTTTGAATTGAAAATACATAAAAAGTATTTTGTTAAACGCCTTTCATTCCTGTAACACGCCAGGAGTAAACTAAAAACTGTAAATGTGTTTTCATGTTTTAAGAATTTTGGAATTCCACTAATACGCATGTTACATAAAAAGTAATAACTGTTAAAAAATTCAGATTGGTACTTGCATTCTTGTTTTTTTTTAAACATTTGTTGGAAAACTATTTATTTGCACTTTCCTGACAGTCTTAGCGGAAAATAAAGTAATGTTTTAAAACTGTTATTCTACAATTTCAAATAGTATCAAGTTTCTAAAATAATGGTGAAAATTAAATATCAAGCTCACATTTTGCCTAACTTATCAAACCTGAATTTATTTTCCCCGATTACCATTTTGCTTAGAATCTCTAGTTCTTAAATTTTTCGAAAATCAATTGCTACAAAGTAACGCTATTTTTCTTCTTCAAATTTAATTTTATCATTTTTTTTTTAAATTTACCCACAAGATACGATCTGAAATCGCAAAACAACACTTTTAGAATAGGAATATTTTTTTCAATGGGCGAATTTTTATGCATAAAAAAGTATTTAAAAGTATATTTCGACCACCTAATATTTTCCTACTGAATCGAATATTTGATCTGAAATTTTCAATAGTTATAACTTTCTTTATAACATGTAGTTGTAAAGTTTAATAATTTTTTTTTAATTTAAAAAGCAAAAATCTGGTGTTTCAACTTCCGTCCTTCATTCCGCTCTTAACCGGTAACATATCCGAGTGCAAAGTTACAGGCTTTCATTGAATAACCAATTCAACATCTTAATTCATTAAAATTTTTGTTATAGTTTTTCAATATCAAAATCTCAAATGGATTATTATCAACACTTTTAGATATCTACTCGCTACAGATTTTTTTTTACCAATAATTGTTCAAAATAAAAATAGTAATTTTCATAAGAAAAAACACACAGATTTTGATTTATATATAAAAATTTTAACGAAACCAAAAGTTCTGAAATACATTTTGCTACTTAATTTGATGATATAACCACGCATGACAAACTAAAATTTTGTTTAATTTTTACATTTTTTCAAATTTCATATGGTAACTTATTAAAAAGAAATTTAAAATGAACCAAGATACGGCAAGATAACGAATTCTTAAAACTACTTCCTGCAAATTTTAAACTTTTCTCTTAAAAACTTTTGAAAAAAAAAGTTGCAAGCAATTCGATGTTTGAAATAAGTTTTGAAAAAAAAATCATCAAATTCAGGAGACAAGATTTATATTTATTTTAATGATGACATTTCGGAATTCTTCTATCTCACATTTTGTATGATATATGTGTGTGTGTTGGGGGGGGGGTAAGATTATATATATATATATATATATATATATATATATATATATATATATATATATATATATATATATATATATATATATATATATATATATATATATATATATATATATATATATATATATATATATATATATATATATATATATATATATATATATATATATATATATATACAAAAGTATTAGAATCAAGTTAATAGGAAAAACAAAAATTCCAAAAAAATTATAAAAAATATAAAAAAAGAATCCGGCCTGAAGACTTTTTCAAGGGTCACCCTCAGGCAGGGATTCAAAGAAAGGGATTTTTTTTGTGAGGAAATACAGACATTGTCTAATAATGATTCCTCGTGACCCGAAAATCCCCTGAAATTATGCTCAAGAGATATACCATTTTAACAGAAAGGAAATATAAAACAACAAATAAGAAGAAATTAACCACAACAAAGTAAAAATACAACCACAAAAATAACAATAAAAACAAAAAATAGCACTATAATTAAAAATTAAAAACGAAAAGGCCAGTACATACCATCAACAGTCAAGAAAACTTTAAACTATTGATTGTGATTCCCTGTTTTTAAAAAACTAGCGGTAAATTATGTAAACAGATGTAGGCTCCCAGCGCCATCTATTGAGTGAACCAATATGCAAGGAAAGTTCTATTTTTATTTAAGCCAAAGGATTAATCCCAAACCATACCTTGTTTAATTAAAAAATTGACATTACAGTAATTTCTAGGAAATTCATTTTTAATTAAATTTTTAAGGAGGTTGTTTGATGCTTCAATATAAGAATTTTTATTATTGCAAACCCTTTTGATCCTGTTAACTTGTGAGAAAATTAGATTTTTGAAAATTTTAGAGTTTAGATTGGAATGGTAGTTACATAGTTTTGTTATTTTAAAGTTGAAATCATCCCTTTTATCGTATATACCAACTATTTTTATATATATATATATATATATATATATATAAATGCATAGCTTGATGAAACAGGAAAAAAAAGAATTACCTGACTTAACTATAGAATTAGACATAACAATAGGTGATAATTTCAAAATTATAGAATTAAAGTATGCAATTCTGAAAAGTGCAGCTTATGATAAGATGTTTACTAGAGAATTATTTACGGCTATAATTAACGAATGAAAGAAAGGGGTGGAAAGGATTGCAAAGGAAAAAGAAAGAATTGCGGAGGGAAGAGAAAGAAAGAGGTCATTTAAGTTAGAAAAGCTTAGATTGCAATACATGATTCAGAACAGTGAAAGTGTAAATGAATCACTTTACAGAAACTAAAAATGATTTTTCTAAATTAGAGCCCAAAATAATCGATCTATGATTTCAAAAAACCACATCCTTTCAAACACATTTTAATCCAGACAAATTGTCTCAAAAACAAAGTACAAATCGCCTTTCTCTTTATATAGCTAAGGAGAAAGCATTGTATGACTAACTTATAATTTAATGATATAACAAATTTATTTCCTATGGAAACTGGTTAAGGTACTTAAGATTATGAATATGTCAAAGAGTTGTTTTTGAAACGAAATAAAATAAGTGCAGATAAATTCTAGTTTTTTTTTCTATTTTTTTGCAAAATTGGAATAAAGTTGATATTGGTTTTTATTTTGAAAATAGCCGTCTTTGGCGTTCATCTGCTTTGTCATGGATATTGGTTGTGCTAAAATTTTAATTAAATCCTTTATGTCTAATTAAATCTGTGCTCATGTTTCTTCAAAAGTTATTTTTAAGCATAAAAACTGTGTTATATTAATAGACTTACACCTGTTGTGTTAGTTATGTATATAAAAAATTCTAAAAGACCCAGGTCGCAAGAAATTATACAGTATTAAAAACATAACTGTCCATACAGACAATCTTCCAACTTTGGAGGTCCTGTGGTCATAACTTTTTTTTCATACTCTTCGTAAATGTAGTTCAGTAAAATATTTTGCGCAACTATGTCTTAATAGATCCCTTATCAAAATATTTCTAAACTTCAAATTTTGGTAGACATATAATTCATATCATTTTAGCGATTTTACATCTTTCTATTCATTGCATTATGGATTTCCAAAATTTTCTCTCTAAATTTTTAGGCAATTAATAATATTACAGGGAAGAGCAGCATTACTTAAAAAGTGGAGGCATTAAAAAACCATTGCTTGTTTCTGAAGTTAAACCATAATTGTAAAAATAACATAATTTCCAAAATTTTATTAAAAATATACTTTGTATTGTAAGTTACTCACCATGGTTTAAAAAAAACTGTATCTTCACATCCTGTTCATCAACCATAGAAAATGCGCCAGTATGAATGAAATATTTGAAGAAGCAGTGAAATTGATTTCAATTTTATTTCAAGAATCAAATACTGTTTTAAAAAACATTTAAAATACTTTTTTAAATTTATTGAAAATGAAAAATAATTATTCATTGAAAAATATTTCTTTAATTTTAAAAAGATGCAAAAGACATTTCTGTGCTGCAACATTTTGCACAGATAAAAAAAACACCTGCCGAATTCCCGGCAGATTTTAGATTTAGAAAAAAACGCAGAATTTCTGTTTGATTTTTAATTAATTAAAATTTTCAAAAATTTGTTCGGACATGCACATTTTTACCTTCTAAAGTTATATATTCTAAGGTTGCTATTTTTAAGTCAAACGCTCTGTAAAGCGCCAACATACTCGGAATTACTCAATTACCATGTTTGCCCAATTTGCAGATTTAATAATGCGGATGAAATAAAGAACATATATCTCGTTTGTACAAAAAAAACATTTTCATGATATTTACCATTATTGACTTATGCCATTGGAGTTAGAATACATGACTTCAACCCTTAGTTCCTGTACGGATGTTGCAATCCAAAATGCTTAAATGTTATTTTTTATTATTGTTTTGCCTAAAGATGAATGTTAAAAGTATACAATTTGATAAAATTAATATGTCCTCGTGTTCTATGCAACCACATCGATTTTGAATTTTTATCTTTATGTGGTTCTGTGGAATAGCTAGTGCTGGCACAGGAATTAGTCACTCATTTGCCGGAAAGATGATATACACGTTTCATCCTATGAATGAAAAACTAAAACAAAGAGGAAGATAATTTATTAACGTGTATATTGCTAAAAGAAGACAGAAAATTATTCACGCCTTTGGTACAAACATAGAATCCTAAACGAAAGTTAATTTCTTGCTACTCCGTTAGTCGAATAATCTTTGGATTTCATTATTTTTGCGAGATAATGGAAACGCACATGACATTCCAAGAAAACATAGTATTTTAATGTTAATTTTCAAAAACATTCAATTTTGGTGTGATTCCGTTCAGGAAAAGGGGGCAATAAAATTCCATAGCTGATTTATTGAACTATTAATATAAAAAATATTGTAGAAAATATAAAGAATAATGAATAATATAATCACTAGAAGTGTCGATCCATTTGTAGTGTCTATCTAGAAGTGTCGATCCATAGGTACAAGAATATGGTGTTAATGAACCTGAAATGAACTCAAGTATTTTGACATAGAATTCGTTGGTTTCAAAAATGAACCGAGAAAGAAGTATTCAAAATATTCTTGAATATCCTATAGTTTTAAAACCCAAACTATCTGCCCTAAATGAGAACTTTTATGAAGACAATTGATCGAGACCCATTTCGATGAATACGCAGATAGGAAACGCACCACAGGATTTTACCCTGGTGATCGTTCTTGCGTAGCAACACGCCCAGTTAGTAACGCTCGACAGAAGCGAAAATGAGTCTTATTTAAAATCAAATTTTAAAAATATACCATTTCTGACACAAAATCTAATCTAATCAGGCTAAAAAATTTATATATTCGTCACGTTTTTACTCTATCTCCTAATTCCGATACTGTGTCTTGTGAATTCCCAATGTGGATTCACAAGACTCAGTAATTACCTATCGCCTACCAAAGCTTTGAAGTCATTTTAGGGTACAGAGTTTTTATAAATGCTAGAGTCTATCAGCCTGCGTGATAGAGGACAGCCAAGGACTAATCTAGGAGGAAGCTTTTCAAATTTTAAACTTTTTCCAGAACACAGGGAAATGTACAATGGATTTAAAGGCTTCTGCCTATGCATATACGTGTCATGCCTCTGCATTTCATATTAAATCACTATCATTTCACACGTTTAAATCTCTGCATTTTTGAGTCATCGTGCTTACATGATTATAAAGTTACCAAACGACAGAAGGACAGCTCCTTGATGTATTTGGTTCTAAATTTGATTAGTCCCTGCACTTTATATATTAAATCTGTATGCCAAATCTTATCCATCTAGCTCTCTTTGAGTTGTCGTTATAGTGTTAATTTACATTCGAATAGCCGGATAAACAGACTTCTTTTGGATGGATTTCGCTATAATTTGACAGAAATCTACAAATTCGGTTTTTAATGTTTTCAATGCTTTTTCTGAACTTCATATACGAGTACAGTCCTACTTGTGGCTTTTTAAAATTTATTTCCTTATCTTTTAAAAGATTGTCCTTTATTATAACAGCTCTTTCTTTCCCCCTCTTTGCAATATTGGTTCATGGATGCTTCCGTCTATTTCAATTGCAAATTTCATTTCATTTTGCATTCAGCGAATGGCTTGTTCACCAAAAATTCTGATTATGCTTAATTTCATTTTAATCAGTTATGAATTATTTGGTTACTTTAACTAATTTTAAAACCATATTGTGAAAGACATCTAATATGTAGATTTTTAGCAGATATACATCTGCTCGTTTCGTTATGTACAAAAAACATTCTTAATGTAATCAAGTAATTGTGTCTGTCGTCTGACTGCATGTTGTTGGCATGTCTTAATCTTCCTGAAAAACGTGCATTCGATTTCAGCAATGAAATAGCATGGTCCATTTTATGCCCAGCATCTTGTTCACTACATTAAAACGTGCTGATAAAATGGCGATCATAAACTTTGTTCTTAATGAATATATTTTCTAATATACTTACTATCTAACAACATTAATTTTACACATTTTACAAAAAAAAAATTGATGAAGTAAAATCCATTGAGGTATTACCATAGCTTTCAAATATTGAAAAGAAACATTCGATTAAGTATTTATATAAATAATGGTTTGAATTTCAATTTGACAATGAAAATAATTTCATTAAATCCCATTGATGTTCTAAAATGCATACAAATATTTAGAATAATTTATAAAAACTAAATGAAAAAAATGGAGTTACAAATCAATACCAAACACTTGCATTATATCTATACCGATATCAATTTAAAGAGAGTGTAAAAATTATAGTTGAGTAATTTGATTTTCTCGTGTTATGAACAAAAAATGCCGCATTCTGTTTAATTTTTAATCAATTAATGAAACTTCAAAGAAATCCTCCAAGGTTAACATTCCTAACCTCCAAAATATATCTATGTCAAATTTGATAGCTATAGATCTGATGGTTAGTCAAGTAGATCCAACAGACCCTTAGACACATACAAACATTCAGTTTTACTATCATAGACATTGGGAGAAATTCTTGGGAAACACCAAGACAGTCGTGAAAGAAGGTTGTTTGATTTCCGGTTGCTTTTTGATCTGATAAGCAATCGATATCTGATAAACTGAAGAAAAGTGCTTTTTCTCTACGCATTCAGTGTTATAAATAGCTACACGCCTTGAAGTTGTTTCAAGAATGGATGCGTAACCAATAATATTAATTTATAAAAGGTGAAAAAAATGTTATATAAGCAACGCTTTCTCTCCTAGCCAGTGGCGAAGATTACCCTTCATTTTTTGACGTGGCTTTTCCAGTGAAATGAAATGCGGCCTTCACGTTTCTCGTTCGTGATGGAAATACCAAATAAAAGTATAAACAGACAAGAAAATTAAAGGTCTCTCAACCGATAAAATTCGGATATATCATTGTAACGAACCCGCGAGGCTCATGTTAAATGGCAGCAATGCTCTACGATCGCAAGCCGCAGAATAAATAAATGCCAATCAAATTGAAAGAGGCATGCCCTTTGGCTTCGGATTCATATTAGCTTTATAATTATGCTTTGGTGATTATTAATTTCTGGTAATTAATTTTTAGGCAACTGATGAAAAAAACGTCTAACATTATTTGGTGAGGAAGCTTTTATCAATAAACCAACAAAATAATCTTTTATAAAAGTTAATGTAACAGCACATCGGCATTTGTTTAGGACTTTAATATTCATCCTCTGAAATGACAACCCAACATCAAATCAAAACGTTTATAAACATTCAGCGTGTCCACTCTTCATTCCGTTACAATTCACAGAACACATATTTCAAGATAATAATTATTTATAAGTTTAATGCATGCCCTTTGGCTTCGAATTCACATTAGCTTTATAATTATACTTTCATGATAATTAATTTGTGGTAATTAATTTTCAGGGAGATGATGAAAAAATGCCTAACATTATTTGGTAGGAAAGCTTTTATCAATAAATCAGCAAAATAATCTTTTATAAAAGTTAATGTAACAGCACATCGGCATTTGTTTAGGACTTTAATATTCATTCTCTGAAATGACATCCCAACATCAAATCAAAACGTTTATAAACATTCAACGTGTTTACTCTTCATTCAGTTACAACTCGCAGAACAGATATTTCCAAGATAATTATTTCTAAGGTTATTGCTTTTTCTGTATTCATTCCTTTCTTCCATTTAAGTTATCAGACCTGAAAGTTTTCAAAATAGAACTTTTTGAAATGCATTAAGACAGGATATCCTCCTTACATTTTAGAAAATAAATATAAAAAAAATGAACTAATATTCGAAAACAATTTCAAGGAGATTTTCGGGAAGCATCGTAGCATAATAATGTTTTCAACTTTATTTATCTATGTTTATTTTATTCTTAAAATATACTCTTAAATATACAGCAGTCATGACGTGTACACAAAAAAAAATGTGTTTATTATCGAAGCAACTTGCATTTATAGAAACCAGTAATTAAAACACTTAAAATATTGTTGTTAAATGTATTTAAATTATTTTTTATTTATTAAAATTAGAGTTAAAAGTTCTACAAGAATTAAATATATATCATTGAAAAGTTAATTTTCTGAATTTAAAAGTGATATAAAAAATTTTGATGCAATAATATGCTCTGAAGTTATTGAAGAAAAATGTAATTGGTAAAATGTACTTAGTAACATTATTTATATACAAAAGACTCAATTGAAATTTTATGAAACGAGTAATCCTGGTGAACAAACTGGTTAAAAGTAAGAATCTCATTTAATAACATTGGGTTTATTGCTATGTTCTTTCTTTTCAATTACTTCAATTTTTTACAAAAAAATTAAATGATTTCGTGGAGTAATCGTGGAAAAATTAATGATTTTCAATGATTTCGAGTTATTGTGGAAACGTTAAAAGATGATTAATATTTTCACTTAAAGAAATGCAAACATTCTTTTGATTTAATGGCACGAGCAGCGGAATCAAACATGTAGCATACCATTGATACAGTGAGAATCATACACCACCACATCAGAATTTGTTCCATTTAAATACAAATTTTAGTTTTATTTCAAATGAGATCGAAGGAAATGTAATTTATATTTGAAAAGGGGTTTTTCGAAAAGACAGTTTTGTATGAAAAGAGAAGACTTTTAGCATGAGAATTTTCACGAAATGAAAAGGTTATAAATCTGTAAAAGAAAATTATCCTCGTCCCGATGAGGGAAAGTAATCCTTCTTTTGAGGTAATGCTGATGAATAATTTATAATAATTTGAAGTTCGTGTAAATAATCGCTATGCAGCACGTTTTGAGCATACTGGAAATAATTTTTTTAAATCATTCAGATTTTGCAACTTTAGTATGAAGCGTCAGATCTTCTCTTAAATGATGGTGTGGTGAATAGCATATAAGCCAGTTAACAGCTCGGCTACCCGAGCAATTGTTTTGGTATCATGGTCATGTTACTGGACTGCAAACCACAAGGTCTCAGGTTCTATCCTCGCGCATCGCAATACCCTAAAATGGAAAATGATTGAATGAATGTTCCAAAAATGATGCCGACATTTTTGTTGCACTTCAGCTAATAAGATCATTTGCAGTGAAGAAGTTGAAGAAATATATTGATTGATTGAAGAAATTGGTTATGGATTTGATAAAGTTTTGGCATACATTTATCTTATTATTGAAGTATTTATGATACTTCCTAAATAGGTTCAATTTCAAGATTGCTATGCAAGACTTAATGTCTGATCTACTAAGCAGAATTTACGATTCGCTATAATGCTGGTTTAGAAACATTTACAATTCCCTTAATTTTGTGATTAATTCTACTAATGGGGAGATCATTGAGTAAGACTGGTCGGAGGATTTGTAAAGTTTGTTTTTGATTTCTAGTTCATTCACTTGTATTCAGCTAATATTTGATTCACTTGCTTCGAAATATGAGTTGACTAATCTATTGATCTTGAAAAAAAAACCAAACCTTGACTTTAACAAACAGCTTAAACTTTTTCCCAAGGAGACGTAAGTAAAAAATTCGTGTAATAACACAATATTCAAAAATATACTCCTTTTGCTTCAATATAATAACAACAAGTGAATATTTAAACGTGAATTATTTACGAATGCACCTATAAATTTTTTTGGCAAAATTGCGAAACCTTCACACAAAGTCAATGTTTTATAATATCTGTCATCTGTTTAGACACATCTTTCATTTTTAAATTAAGGTATCTGAGTAGATTCGAAGGAGATCCCCCCCCCAAAAAAAAAATATTTAAATGTTCATATGATGTTTTTATTATTATTATTATTATTAACATAAGGATAAAATGATGAATAAAACTGAAAGTATTTATCTATGTATGTAGCTTTTGAGGAAAAAGCATATTTTAATGTAAATTTTAACATTTATTTACAAAAGCTAGAATTTTTCTAGAAAAAAAAACTTACAGTTTTCCATTTTTCTTTGTAACATTTCATTTGTAACATGTCTTAGAGTGTAACTAACTATTATCTAAGAACTATATTCAAAATTAAAATTTTTGCGTGTAATATATGAAATTATGAATCAAATTTTACAATTTTTTCAACAATATTTACATTAAACAATTATAAATCCAATTTTAGATCATTCAATATCATATCCACAATTCATTACATTTTGCATAACATAACGAGCGCTAATTATAAATGTCATTAATATATCTTGATTATTATTTTTTTTTTTTGATACACGCACCGTAGAATTATGAAAAGACCCGTTCTTCAGAAAATGCGTTTAAAGTTCATTAATGCTTATAAATAAGCATCACTTACGTGCCAATAGTTTGCTATAACTTGGCTTTTAATTGAAATAGAGACAAAATAAAAATATCTCTGGAAACAGAAACGTACCTATTTTTTGGAACTGCAAAAAAGAAAATAATAATAAAGATGCGAATTTTCATCCAAATCCTTGTTTTTAACCTAGTTTGACCTAATTATTATGAACTGTAATTTTTTTTTCTTTGCTTCCATCCGTTGACTGAAATCAATTGTTTTATTTCTGTTGGATATCAACATTTTTTAAAAGAAGATGAAACAAGAGGAGTTTTCAAGCAAATAAATACCAAGTTACGATTGTTCAATTTTTGAGGCATAAAAAGAAAGACGAAAAGTTGCAGAAAACATACCATCAAAACAATTTAGGTGCAAAAAATTATTATATCAAGATTGCAATTATTTTCGGAAACCTGCTTCCGAAAATAATTGTAAAGATAGATCTTATGCTGATTTTGATTCTTTGAAATGTCAAAATTATGGATGTAAGTGTAAAGATTATGTAGAAAAAATTAGATGTAGCAGAAGAGGCACCATAACTTTGGCAGCTGACGCCACTGAATTTCCAAAATCTACATTATTCTGAATTTTGAAAAAAAAAACCCTTCAAAAGGATTTTCGAACATTATCAAACCATTCTTAATGAAAAGATTAAGAAAGCAAAGCTTCACAGCCAAGGATCAGATCTACAAGTTTAAAATATAGTAACAAAATTAATCAAATTATATGAAGAAAAATCAAGAAACTATATGAACACATAGAATAAAAATTAATTTATTCTAGTTATTTTATTTTAAAAAAATGTAGCTCTTTATAATTTTTTTCTGATGCTGCTATTATTATGGAGCAAATTAAATTCACCAACCGCAACTTATTATAGGGCAGATTTTAATTGGACGTGTGGGGCAATATATAATTGAAGACAATAATTAACCAGCAGGAGTGGTCTTCCGAAAACGTTTCTTGCATACTCCAATAAACTTGTTATGCCAGAGAACGCCTTGCATGGCAATGACGTACAGTAGTTACGAAATATTAATTTTTGGCGCGAATTTTGCATTTTTACTTAATCTATCAAGCCGTCATTTGAGAGTTATTAGGAAATTAATCATTGGCATATGTTAACGGTATCTAAAGTCGGCGTCCTGGCCTAGGGGTAGCGCGTCTTCCCCGTGAACTAGGCGTTCCGGGTTCGAATCCTGGTTCGGGCATGGTTGCTTTCTTCCTTGTGTTCTCCCTGTGAGATGCGTGAATGAGCCTCCCTATAAAAAGGGGTTGTGCAAGCGAGCGTGTGTGTGCTATCTTCATTTGAGCTAGGAGTCAGACTTCTGCCCTCGGTTGCTCAGGGGTCTTCACCCTCAGAAGCTACTGCGCGCTTTGACTTAAAATAGTCACACGACAAAAAAAAAAAAAAAAAAAAAAAAAAAAATGGTACCCGAAAATTGAATTTGTGTTCTAGACACGTTTTTCTCAATCGATTGAAAGAAAAATTTGATATAAAGCCGCACTTGTCACAAAAGCTCAAACCAAATTTGATACACTTAAGTTATCGCGCTTACATATTTCTGAAAGTACAGACCGACAGATGATCAACCCGTAGTTGGATTTGTCTCAAAATTTGACAGGTGTCTACACTATAGTTGTTAAATCTTTGTACTAAATTTTACCTATCTAGCTTTCCTCGTTTTGTAATTATCGTGTTAACGTATATTCGAGCAGCCGGGCAGATAGACTTCTTTTGAACAGATTTGACTCAGGATTTGACAGAAATTTGAAAATCTGGTGTAATGGCTGTATACCAAATTTCAACCGTCTGGCTCAAAGCGTTTTTGAGTTATTTTTTTCCCAGACAGACAGAGAGACATTTTTCCAGAAATGTGTTTTTCGAATTCAAAGTAGTCTAAAACTGGATATTCGTCAAGTTCGAATTTATTGAAGATTATTATATTTTCTTTATACTATGTATACGTGAAAGTAAAAATCAATAAGGTATTTTTTTACCATACATTTAACCATTCATAACAAAAATTATTTTTAAATACAAAAGCGGTTTTCTTATCTTTATATTCTTACAAGAAAAAAAAAATTAGAAAAAATAGCTATTCTTATTTATAGATTTTATAAATTTCAGCTAACTATTTTTTCACTATGTTCTTTGTCTACAAGCAAATAAATTCAACTCAGTAAATGTAAAAATATTTCTTCTGTGAAATTTTCCTGAAATAATGTTAATGGCGTATATTCTTAACTGAAGATATTTTATCCTATGTCCTTCGTATTTTGAGTGATCCGCTGAAAAGGTTACAATTATGCTATGAAGAGACAGGATGTTTAATAGCATAAAGCTTAACCAACACAACACTGAAAACAGATGTCAGAATCGAGATGCTGAAATAACTCGACGCGCGATAAGGAGGCGTGACAGCTACACGTGTGGCATTTGTTTTTCGCCACTGATTGGGCAGACACGTTTTAGTTCATGTAGCATGGAAATGTCAGGTCATATTAAGATCATTTTCACACGGTCTTAATAATTCATGCTTAAAGAAAGACTTCTCGGATTAACCCTAGGAAATTCCAAATTTTGACTGTTAGTTCAATAATTTATATAGTATCCAGATTACTTTATTTTAATTAAACATATCGCATTTCCAAAATTTTATTTATAAGTAAATAGAACAAATAATTAACGAGATTTAGTGATCTGAAAATTAAATAAGAAGTTAATTTAAACTTAATGATTCCTTTTTTCCGATTTTGCTAGTTATAGAAGGTAACCAGGTATTAAAATTGCGAATTCCATATTGCCTTAGATTAATGAGGAATAAAATTGCCACAGATTAATAAGGCAATCCTATTTTAGAATAATTTTTTTGTGAAACCGAAAAAAATATTCCTAGCTGGAATTAAATGCCTCGGATTGTCCCATTCCTTACATATTAATAAATTTTATATTAAATAGATTAGATGGATTTCGATTTTTTAAATATTAATTTCTGATTAATTCCCTTTTCCAACTCACACTACACATGAAACATAGCCACCATACTTTGAATAACCAGAAAGAATAGGCGTTTGTAGGCAAAATTGCAAAAATAATACAGAACATTTTATTTATATTTCTATATCCCTTTTTGTTGTTATCAATATTTTTACCAATTAAACATGTTATTATTTCAGGATCTTTAAAATTATTTATCTATTCACGTATTTTTTAAAAAAATTTTCAACTATCCATTTATTTGCGTTTCAGTCTGATGTTATGAAAATATGATCACTTCTTATGAAAGCGAAAAAAATTCATATTTATGAATCAAATTAAGAAGAATTATTGTTTTTCAGTTGTTAATATAAGAAAAGAAAAATGCACTCACTAATTCAGCATTACTTGAAAATTTGAGAATTAATAATGACCCTAACATAAGCTACTTCCAAATGTTTACTTCCCTAAAAATCATCCTTATTTTAAAACGACTGAGGGGAACTCTTTTGCTTCAAGTCTTATTACAATTTCGAGGTGAATCGAATTTCTTATCAATTTACACTTTATTCTTATTCTAAGTGGCTTTTATTAGCAGCTTTTTTGATTAATTTCCCAACTTTATCACAAGGAAATATTTTACTTATAAGTGAGAAAAAATGCGTCGATACTGGTACCTAAACAAATATCTAAGTCAAGTAAATGCATAAGCATAAAATAATAATCAGAATGAATTAATAATAATTAATAGGCATAAATAATTTTTAATTTGTTAAATGCTTAAAAGAAATGATTTGTACGGACAAATATTTTGATTGCATATACAGGAATGAATTTTACAAGAAACCGGCAATTATAAGTCTTTATTCCCACTTTATTTAAAACTGTAAACAGCTATGCACTATTCATTTAAATTAATGCTTATTAAAGATTTTCTTTATCTGAAGATTGTCCTGATATGATAGGCACCATATATTTAAATTGTTCGGCTTTTCCGCTATGCATAGCTAAGGAATGATTCATCAAGCACATATTATGAAAAATGGGGAAAATCTCCTTTTTAACTTTGTTAATATATGCGCGAGTTTTTTCATCATATATTCAGTACTTCAATACTACTGAAATAAGAAGATTCATAATAAATTAATCTTGCTTTATAATGCAAATTTTAATAATAGTATTTTTACATAAAAAAAGCAAATCGATTTCTTAATTTGATGGTAAGGATAATTATACAGCATATATGCTCACATGCGAGTCAGTTTTCCTTTAAAATCTTCTGAGAAAACACTTACTTTCACTCATACTTCTCTTTTTATCTTGAAACCTTCACTCGAAAAAATGTTTGTTCTAAGAAGAATTACAACCAACATCAGAACTAATCATGTATATTGAATACTGATAAATGCAAAATAAAGGTATTAATTTAAATAAATCGAAAATATTTTTAATAAATTTGAAAAAACAAATCAAAACCGTCACCAAATAAAATAAATTTTCTATCCATTACAATATAATAATAATAATAATTTGAATTTCACTACAAGCAATGTTACAAAAATATCAACTTTTATAACATGGTTTTTATGTATTTTATTGAATATCAAAATTAAATGTGCATTAATTCATATTTCCGAAAAAAAGTTCTAAAGATTTTCAAAAACATTACCTAAATTGTCCTATAATGAATTCAAGATTTATTTTAGCTGTAAAAAGAACATACATTTTGAAATATATTCTACTAGTTTTATATTATAAACTATTCCTGAAATTCTTGTATTGTTTAAAGTAAAACAGTGTAAATTATAAATTAATATTTTATCCTTAAATATTTTTAAATTAAAAATAATGGCATTTCAAAATATCAGTGCATGTGCTATATTCGAAGAAAAATAAACAACAAAGCACACAATGGTGTAGTATAAAGTAAACGAACAACATACCATTGTTATGAATGGTTAAAAATGTCTTTTTCTATGACCTCATAACACACCTTGAATCATGAAAAGTTCAAGAAAACTCAAGGAAAAGAATAAATTAAATCGATTTAATAAAAGAAAGGAAACGCAAACGATTATTAGTGCAAAAGTTTATTTTACAAAAATCCATTTCTTCTTCAAATCTCGCATCATATTTCGATTAATTGCGTCACCGTCGTATTCCATTAAAATTTTCCACAAATATCAATTGACCAACAGGTTCTGAGAACCGCCACCTTAAGTTTTGACTTTTTCAATTCCTAAGAGTTCTAGTTCTTTCGTATGCTTTCCTGTGGCCGTACGTATTCATTCGCTTTCGAAGGCAAACTCCTTTTTTTACGTGTTTGTTTAATTTATTGTGACATTTTTTTCACTGTCGATGATCGTGTTATTAGAAGCCTTGTCATGAGCGTTCTGAATCTAAAATTAGATGAAATTTGGCCTTTATATAAAGCTGCTTCTATAATTAAAACTCTTTTACTGTAGTTGGCGTTGGGAAAGTTTGGTAGAAGGAATACGCCTTAACTAAAAATACTATTATGTTGGGTATCAATAACTTTAAAGAAAATTTTGGAACTAATACAATGAATGAAGTCAACGGACAAAATATAGCGAAAGTTAAAAATTGCAACTGGAATATAGAATGTCCAAATGGTATGTTGAATTCTTCTTTTGAACAGCTTTATTTTTGAGATAGTGACAAAAATTAATTTAAAAATTTATATTCATGTCCACGATGATAAATTTAATCTACTTATCCTTTTAACATTTTTTTTTCACTTGATTTATTCTAAAGAACATTTTGTTAAAGTTTTCTTTATTCTAAAAGAACTTCTTTTATTAATTTATTCTAAAAGAACATTTTAATAAAATATTCTTTTCAGTAATTTATTCTAAAGAATATTTTTATGAAATATTCTTTTTATTAATTTATTCTAAATCATATCTTTGTGTACGTTAAAATTAATCAATGAACGCTTATTAAGAAAAAAAATCCACTGCTGTGTTCGAACAATTTAACAGCAGATGTCAGCCAGAATCAGTTCAATAAAAGTGTATTATTACTTTAGAAGAAAATTTAGAATATTTTTTCATAATTTTTAATTAATAAACTAACGTATGATTTATCTTTTTAAAATCATGGAAGCAAATATCACTAAAATTAGAACTGTGTAAAAGTTTTAGAAGATATACTAGAATGATATTTTTATAATGATTAATCGACAAATGAGCGCATAGTTTATTTTTCTTTATTTTGTCTTATTTTTTAAATTATAGCTGCAAATAGCAACAAAATTATTGTTTTCCGATAATTTCAGAAAATAAGAATAGTACTTTTCATAATAATCAGTGGATAAGCTAATACATCATTGATTAATTTTTACATTTTAATCATGTAATTATCATCTAATGTTTTTTCAAGGATAAATATATGCTAAATGATATATTGTAATTAAAGACATTTTGCTATATTTTGTAAATTCAATTTCTCAGTATTTATTTGATATTGAAAATCTAAAAATTTGAAAATTATTGAAAGAAAAAAAAATTATTATTGGCAAACAATTAAAAATGTTTAAGTAGATTGCGTTTTTAATTGTTCATTCATATTCAGAACTTTATAATAAATAAATTTTGATTGCATGTTTTATTTAAAATATCAAAGTGTCAAAGATATTTTATAAAACATGACTTATAAGAAAGGGAAACTGTATAAAAATCTTACAAATTAATAACAATAGATTTATTGATTAAAACAATCTAATTCTGTATGTCATTTAAATTGTTGTTCCGTTTAGAAATATATGCCTAAATCTAATGATTTAGGAATTAGGTATTTGAGCCTCGTTTAGAGACGAAACCTGAATAATGTAAAACAGTATTATGCTGAATACATAATTTCAAGATTAATATTTTTGTTTCAAAAGGTTTCAAATTTCTAAGAAGTGTTTTTCTTTCGATAAGCGATGATGTACGAAAATATTTATATTTACATTTAAGAATTTAAGAGGATAATTTTAAAAAAAAGATATCTAATTATTTTTCTATTTGATGCAAAAATTATTTTTCTATTTATACGCAATTTACATATATTATATCATCCTGTTAGAAAAAGCTTATGAATTACTTATTTACTGTCATGAGATGGAACACATAAAATTCATGTCTTAGTTTAGCCAAATCATATATACAACAAGTTTTTTAGAACGCTGCATACAAACAACGATTAGCTTCATTACCAGATTTGATTGCATTCGTCTGCATTGCATAGAAATAGAAATTAAAAATAACCTGCTAATATATTTCGTAAAAATTTCAATGTTCTTTATATTGAAGCTAATTTCTGTATTTTATTTTATTTTGCATTCGTTTGTATTTTCTTCCAGATAGAGTAATTTAAATATTAAAAACCATGCAAGATAGATTTAACGAACGGTACTTCAACAATGAATATTTTTAGCTTTGAAGCAAAGTAAATCATTCATGCATGCAATTTCTTAAGACTATAATAAATGAATGCTTTGCAAAAATTTAGTATGACTGCTTTTTCAATGAGTTCGTGCACTTTTCAACACAAGAAGTTTAATTTAAAGGAAAATATTTGAAATCAAAGCAAAAAAAAATTCAATTTTCAAAATTCCCAAATGTACAATGAATTTTAAACGAAAATTTCTTCTTTCACTTATCATAATTAAGTATTATTTTGCTTTTAGAATTTACGTATATCACTAAATATTGTAAAAATTTTGATTTTTCAAATTTTTTAATATATCCCCGCAAACATTAGCCAATTACTTGCAATTCCAGATTTTTCAGGAACTTTAAACAATTAATATCAGCAAATTTTATTGTGAATTGTCGGTCTTGACATTTATTTTACTAAAAAGTACTTTTTATTAAGAATTTATATTTCTAACCTACGAATGTTTTTATGCAATATTTACAATAGAAGCAATTGATATTTATTATATATTATTATTTCGTATTATTGCAGTTTAAGTACTTATTATTATTATACTAGTTTCAAATTTTTATTGATGTACACTTGTTCCAAGTAATCTTATTTTCACTGTGATTCATATTGATGGAATATATTTAGATAAATTTCAAAAAAGTGAGATCAAGTATTCTCATTTTTTAAAAGAAATCCAGGAGATCCATTTGTACTCCATTCAATGAAGAGCTCAATATCCAAAAGACAATTTTTTTTTCTAATATTTGCAAAGAAATTTCTGATATTAAAATGAAAAAAAAAGTTAACTTTTGAGAATTTTTTATGTTTCTCAAAAGGAAAATGTATTTGGTTTACAGTTCATTTGGTGCTAACTATGCATCTTATATTAACCCTACAATGTATTACTTTTTTTAAAAATATATGTGTATTTTGAATAGCTGTATGTAATTCAAGAAAATTATTTTTAAAGAAAATTTAAGATATTTTTTTCGAGAAATTAAAAAAATAATTAAATTGTACCAAAGGGTTACATTATAAATTAATCAATATCCAGTGGCACAAATCACATTATAATAATTCCGCAATAAAAATAAAACTCTCTTTTTATCACTGTATTTTTTACGTTGAAAAAAAAGTATTTTGATTATATTTTTAATAGTAAATCTATTGATACAACAGCCGTACTGGTATTTTTCCAAGTTTCCAGTTTAAATCTAATTCTGGTACCGCTATTATAATCTATCGGCCTTTTCTACAAATTCTTATCAAAAAGCATTTAAAAAAGAATTTCAAAACATTCATTGTTATCCTTTGAAACAATCATATGAAATTTATAAATGGAAATAAAAACGTGTAGCCAAACTTCTACATGATGCATTGAAGGGTTAAGAAATAAAACTATTTTAAAACTATTAAAGAAATAAGAATTTTCTTAAGAACATGGGACTAAAAGCTTTTTCCATGGGAATAAAGTTTTTGGAGCCATGGAAATTGTGGAGGCTCGATATTATCTCAATGACAAGATCACAGAGTCGCTAGTCTAAGACCATTCTCATTCAATCCTTCATCATAGATGAAATATCTTCACAGTGGTATGCAAAAGCTTGAAAAATCGGATACTCCTTCATATATAGTCCATATCGTTTAGAATTAATGAAATTCATTATAATATTGCTGAAACTACTGTTTTTCACAGTGGTATGCGAAAGCTTGAAAAATCGGATACTCTTTCATATATCGTCCATATCGTTTAGAATTAATGGAATTCATTATAACAGTGCTGCAACTGATGTTTTTGACAGTGGTGTGCGAAAGCTTGAAAAATCGGATACTCTTTCATATATAGTCCATATCGTTTAGAATTAATGAAATTCATTATAATAGTGCTGCAACTGCTGTTTTTCACAGTGGTATGCGAAAGCTTGAAAAATCGGATACTCTTTCATATATCGTCCATATCGTTTAGAATTAATGGAATTCATTATAATAGTGCTGCAACTGCTGTTTTTCACAGTGGTATGCAAAAGCTTGAAAAATCGGATACTCTTTCATATATCGTCCATATCGTTTAGAATTAATGGAATTCATTATAATAGTGCTGCAACTGCTGTTTTTCACAGTGGTATGCGAAAGCTTGAAAAATCGGATACTCTTTCATATATCGTCCATATCGTTTAGAATTAATGGAATTCATTATAACAGTGCTGCAACTGATGTTTTTGACAGTGGTGTGCGAAAGCTTGAAAAATCGGATACTCTTTCATATATAGTCCATATCGTTTAGAATTAATGAAATTCATTATAATATTGCTGAAACTACTGTTTTTCACAGTGGTATGCGAAAGCTTGAAAAATCGGATACTCTTTCATATATCGTCCATATCGTTTAGAATTAATGGAATTCATTATAACAGTGCTGCAACTGATGTTTTTGACAGTGGTGTGCGAAAGCTTGAGAAATCGGATACTCTTTCATATATAGTCCATATCGTTTAGAATTAATGAAATTCATTATAATAGTGCTGCAACTGCTGTTTTTCACAGTGGTATGCGAAAGCTTGAAAAATCGGATACTCTTTCATATATAGTCCATATCGTTTAGAATTAATGGAATTCATTATAATAGTGCTGCAACTGCTGTTTTTCACAGTGGTATGCAAAAGCTTGAAAAATCGGATACTCTTTCATATATCGTCCATATCATTTAGAATTAATAGAATTCATTATAATAGTGCTGCAAGTGCTGTTTTTCACAGTGGTATGCAAAAGCTTGAAAAATCGGATACTCTTTCATATATCGTCCATATCGTTTAGAATTAATGTAATTCATTATAATAGTTGTTGTAATTTATTATATATAGTAATAATTTATTATAATAGTTTTTATAACGTGGGATAGAATAAATGGCTATTGTATTGCTTCAAATAGAAACAATAATTTAACAAAACAAATCCCTTCAGGCTCGCATAATTGTAATATTCTAAGAGGAAAAATTCCAAAAATGTTCTGTAATAAAGCATGATAAAGTTTTAGGCCTTTTTCGTCAATCGTTATTTAATTTTCAAAATTTGCTTTTGATTACATAGTGGTGAAAACTGAAACGCATGCAAAAAAATATATTTAATATCATCACAACGCGTGTCAATATAAAACTAGTGACTAAAATAATGAAAAACGTTGCTATAAAGTAGGCGTTACAAATATTTTTTTTTTATTTATTAAAATCAGAGGAAGAAACTGTGCAAAAAATAAGTTACCACTAAACAATGATAAATATTATTTTTCCGAATATGTGAAGGTATGTAATTTTGTGTGATGATACTATTCAAAGTTATAAAGTTGAGAAAAATATAAAATTTTCAATTAATTTTTTATTAAAAAAAACCTAATGAAAAGTTTGAGAAATCCGTTATTAGTGGGCAACTGCTGTTTTATAAAGAATTGTATACCAAATTTGAATAGATCTATATTTAAAAAGCATTGCCCTGTAAAAGCATTTTAAATAATATTGTCATCATGAGTGCCTCTATTTTTATGTAATGGATAGTGGCATGAAGTGTTAAATGATGATAAAAATAAAATGGCTCTTTTATTAAAAATTGGTACATGACTCAAGTCTCAACAAAATTCTATGGCACACTATATAAAGTTTTATTTTAAATATTTGACTGTAATTAATTATAATTGGAGACAATTATTTTATACCTGATCTATTAGTAACGTGATATACATATATAATTTTGAAAATGTTCTTAAGCAAATTTCTAAAATTTGAATTGCTATTCTAAATTTTATGTCCAGTTTGATTTAATAAATTAGCTATTTTCATATTTATTCATCTGAATAATATTTTTTCGTGCATAAATGTATTTTTAAGGTTTCCTTGAAACGCCTTGTGTCAGAATTTTTTTTACTGCAAAATACCGGAACTTCTGAGATTAAAATTAAAAAAATAGAAATAAGTTATGACGACCTCCAAATCAAGTCTAACGCATTAGGTTCAGCATTAGAAATGCTTATCAATCATTATATGGAAGGAAAAACTTCTTTTTTCAAGCACCGCATGAAATAATATCAATGTTACAAAAAAATTTGTGAACTATCTAGAAAGTATTAATATGGAGCAGTCTGCGCATAACTGACCTCATTTCGATCATTTAAAAATCTGTCACGTACATGAGATCATGTACTGCTTTATAAAATATTTTTAAACATATAATTAATTTCGTATGTTCATGGTACATTGTTCAGATTATATCTTATTCGAATAAAAAAGTACATATATGGTATTTTAATAGTAAAAAAATAATAAGCTACTATTGAGGAACAAGTGTACGTTAGATTTTCCTCAGAAATTGCTGTTGGTAGCGGAGATTCAAATTAAACAATTACGAATAAAGTTTTAAAATTATAAATAAAATTATATCTAAGTTTAAATGAATTGCACACTATTTTTCAGTGGGTAACAAATAAATTAATTTCCTATCCCACAACATAAAAATTTTAAGGTTACATATTAAAAAAATTAAATTTTGTATTATTTTGCAGTCAGCTATTAATTAGCCTTTTGTTCTTGTTCTGTTGTTAATTATTAATTATTTATTACCAAGCAATATATTGCGTGATTCTAATGTTGCACTTTTTCTATCGTTTAACTATTTAGTAGCTTCTTATTAATTAAACTCCTGTTCTGTTGTCAGCCGTTGATAATTAATTTGTAATATCTAGAAGACCAAACTTCACTCTATAGTTTTTTCTATTTTATTTTTTATTTATTTATTTATTTTTAGTTAAAATCATGGGGTTGGGGGTTGGGGGGGGGGAGTTCCCTGAGAAAATATCTAGATACGAATCACATACTGATTATATATATATATATATGAATTTTTTTCAATGTTACCTATATATAAACTGGTCATTTATATAAAAAAAATCATGAATGCACTTAATTTAACATGTTATTCGAAACACTCTGTTATATTATAGTATTCATTTTACATTTTGTCTATCATCGCTTATTATTTTGAACTTACACTCAGTTTTATCATGATGAAATCGGACAAGCGATGACACTATATGACATTGTCAGCATGAGAACAGATAGGAAAAGGTTTTCTAATAGTTGGTTATAAAATAAATGGGTTTTTTTCTGTGTAAAAGATAAGATAAGATATGAGATATTGTGCTAGAATAGGTGAATTACTCCTGCTCATTTAACTGGATTTATTTATGTGACATCCAATAAATTGTCATTAAATTGTATTGATGTTTCTTAGTAAAAATTCAGTTTTAAATCGAAAATTTTGATACTATTCAATTACAAGTCGAAAATGATGACCTTTGACGAAAATGATGAAGAATCAGCATTTTGCAAAACTAACGGCTGTGTATTTATAACAGACCGGAACTTACCGACATAATAATTTTAATAATTATTATAAGTTATTCAAAATTATTAATACGATATCTTAATTTAATATTTTAACTAGCAAATTATAAGTCCGATATATTATTTAGTCTGATGAGATGAATTAATGTGAAGTTTTGCATAGTCTGTATATTAAATGTATGCTTTAATAATTTGTGTTGAAAAAAGATAAAAAATGTTCAAGATGCGACAGGATGAGGTTGAATTTAAAATGTTTTGATGTAAATGTATGCAAATATTAAAAGTATTCTTTTCAAATATCTATAAAATTGACTTTACACGAGATTCCAAAGACGCCGTTTAAACAAATTAAGACTATATGTTTATTTATTTCAACTCTGTAAGAATATACTCTGTAAGTATTTTACTTACAGAGTATATCCTCTGATGAAAGTTGACTGCTTAGTAGACCTTTAAAGTATATAAATAATTTCAACTAACCATTACTATAAATTCATTCAGGTTGAATAAATAGTTAAATAGAACTAGTAAATCCTAGTTAAACTGAAAAATAAACCATGCCTGACTAAAATTGTAAATACTTTCCTTGGAATTCTAATTCTTTTTTTGTGTGGCATACATTCAAATATCTAAATATTTAAATACTATTTTACTGTGCTTTTAAAATGGTGTATCTTGTTTAATGAAAAATGAAGAGCTTTAAAGCATTTAGCTGTATAGATAGGCATTCTATATGTGATAATTTCAGAATTAAAGAAATAAAGAATATAGCTTTGAAAAACACAGGCTATGGTGAGATATTAATGGAAGAATTATTTACGATTTTAATTTAAAAAAAGGGGGAGGGGAGGAAGAACTAAAAATAAAAAAAAATATTGCTAAAAAAGAAAAGAAAAAAAAAACTTGATGGTAAAAAAAAGTTTCATATTTATATATATTTACATCAAGCCATTTAAATTACCCTCACCTTCTATCTTCTACGTATTCTAATCTTTTTCACACGTTCCCAGTCCTTATCTTTAAAATTCGTACACGTGAGTTCATCGAATCTGAATGAGCGATATGTCGTACTTCGGTTCTTTGATTACAATGTGAGATATGTTAACAAAATGTTATTAAACATTTCTTTTAATTATATGATAAGAATTCGAAGATTAATTTTTTAAACAATTTTTTCCAACTAAATTGACTGTAACTATTTATATATTTTGTTCACTTTGGTTTTATGCTTTTTTATTATAATAAAAAGTTAAATAAATCATATTATGATCGAGTGAAAGCGGGCTTGTCAGGAATACATGAGCCGGAAAATCTTTACGAAAATTTGCAAAGAAAAATAAGCATTTTTTTGTGATACGCTACTATAGATAGTAATTTATCTAAAACCATCAGCACAAATATTATAATCTGATATTTCCACAGATATTTTACGTAGGAATATTTGATTTTTAAACTCCCTCTGCCTTATTTATCGCCTTAAATTACACGTAAATACTGTATTTAGATATCTCAAATTTCACTTATCATGTATCATGTATCAAATTTCACTTATTTAATTCACCTCTTTTGCGATGTCATCTTGTTCACATATAGACATTCGTAAAATAGTTGTTTCAAGTTTAGGAATGTCTAAGAAGTAAAGATTAGTAAAAAAAATCACGAGGCGGAATTTTATGAGGGTTACAATACTTAATAAGTATAATTTTTCATATTCACTAAAAAACAATATGTACAATTCTAAAAATTCAACCACCAACCATACTGTGAATAATTGATCAACTTCAACGTCAGAAAAAAAAATCAAGAAGTGAAATTTTATGACGGTTTATAATACTTACTGGCTAAATAACCGCCAACCATACTGCGTATAATTCTATATACATAACCGTCAACCATACTGTGCATAATTTTGTAAATAGTCGTCAACCATACTGTGTATAATTTTTTAAATTCGACATTCATAAAAAAAAATATCGAGGTGGAATTTTATGACGGTTTACAATACTCACAGTGTATAATTTTTCATAATACTAAATGGAATAATATGATATAATCTACAGGAAATAAACTTTGTTACAAACTTCGTCGTAAAGATGAACTTATTTAATTGCTTTTAGTACAAGAAGTATTTTTAAATTCTAGATTGAATGGTTTGTATTAAAAAGTAATGAATTAAGGCAAGCAGCTGCTACATTAAAACAGCATTGATTTTTATTTTTTTTTGCTTCTATTTATAACTAATTGCAAACCGAAAATAGATCCATGAAAAATTATCATTACTCAAATCAGCGAGACAGGAAACATCTAATGAAATAGTGACCTCTGTCGCAGATAACACGTCCTTTGCCGCTATTTCCCCAAAACATCAACATCAAAGGAAATGGGGGAAGAAATGGAACATGGAGAAAGAACATAAAAAGAAATGTTAAGTACCGCACTCAGTGTAAACAAAGGATTAATTCAGTACATTTTATGCTTTTCACCTTGAAAACTTGTGTTTATTAAATGGGTTGGGAAATGAAAAAAAAATCACCTCGATTAGGTAAATAAGGAAATAAAAAAAAAAATGCTTCGTTTTTCAGAAAAATATTTCGAAAACAGCGCGGTTATTTGACCTTAGCTGGAATTATCTTGCGGATTTTGATTTTTAGACGACACTTTCTCCGTCCTCGCATTTTGGGACTGTAATTATGTCTTAATCTCGATTATCCGTGGTTCCTTATAACCGGAATCTCTTATGCTTGGAGGACCTTAATTTTTGGAAGAGAACGAGCACCAAATTGGTCTATTTCTTCTAGAAATATAATTTATTGGGTTTTTATGTATGAAATAGAACATATATTCTAAATTTAAAATCTAAATTTTTCATAAATTTCTAATGAATAAAAGATGCATTTGTAAATATTTATTTTTTTATAAGTTTTTAAATGCATTTTCTTAATTTCAAAATTTTCTGAAACTTTTATTTAATAGCCATGTTATCGCTAAATATTTGTATTTTTTTTTTTTTTTTGAGAATTTTTTTCCCATTTTTATGAAATTAACAGACTGTGATATAAATGTATAACATTTTCTATGCATTATATAATATCTATTAATAAGGAATCATTATAATATCCAAGTAAAATATGTTAGGCCCAAACACTGCTCTATTTCTATGAATTTTTCTCTCTCTTTGTGATCTTAATTTGAGTAACTAACTGTAAGATTGTATTAAAAATCATGTATAATATTCAAGAAATTTTATTGATTACTTTTTGAGTTATCGCCAAACACTTATTTATAATTTTTATTAACTCTTTAGTTATTTATATGAAATTAATAAATACAGGGTGTTTATAAAGTCCCGGACCCATTTTGATGTTTAATAACTCATAAAATAATAAAGATAGATTTAAATTAATAACATAAATGGTTAAATAAACTCAAAAAGTTTCATGACCCTTGTCAATGAACTTCCACGTGTGCCCCCTTCGTCGCACGGAGAATATCAAGTCGATAGTCAATTTCACGTCAGGTAGCGACAAGCATGTCGGCATCCACAGAGCCATTTGCGCACATTATGGCGATTAACAATGCCAGAAACATGAAAGGATGCTTCATCGGAGAACATTATGCTCTTCAGAAAATCAGCAGCATCTTCTATCCTCCTTAGCATATCTGTTGCAAAGGCCATCCTCCTAGGCCTATCGTTCGGTTCCAAAACTTGAACAATTTGAACTTTGTATGCATGCAGTCTTAATTTTTTCTTAATAACCTTGTACACCGTCAAAATTGGGATATCCAATTCTGTTGCCGCTGATCTCACAGATATTCTAAGATTGTGTAAAAATGTCTCTTTGACACGCTCAACATCAAAATCACTTGTGCAAGGACGTCTGGAACGTTTCTTATCTTCGATACTTCCAATTTCTAGAAAATTCTTTTTCCACCGCAAGATGCTGTTTTTGGATGGAGGATCTTTTTGGTAAATTCTTCTGAAATTTCTCTGTGCCTGCACTATCGATTTCATTTCTATGAACCACCATAAAATCTGTTCTTTCTCTTGTGGTGTATGCATTCTCCTTAATATCCGCTAGAATAAAACATCACATACAAAAGTACTACATGGAACAAACACATCAAAAGTAAACATAACATTGCAATAGTTGCCAAAAACAAAAGAGAGAAAAATGCAATTAATAATCAGACAATATTTAGAAAAGTACAGATATTTAGACTGGAAAATGAAATTATCTGAAATTAACCACACGTGCAGACGATATTTACAAAAGTAAAAATATTCAAACCTGAAAAGGAAAATACATGAGTTATTCCATCAATAAATGCCATAAGTTTGTTTATATCTTTATTATTTTACGAGTTATTAAACATCAAAATGGGTCCGGGACTTTATAAACACCCTGTATTCTCAGTCTTTTGACATTTAGGATCTTGTATTTCATATCATTTTCGACTGACTTTTAATCTGGCAATTTCAATTTCCTATGTACCACTTTCCTATAAACTCTAGACTAATAACAATGCTTTGTTTGATCAATTGTATGATAAATATATTGGTCAACTGTTTAATAAAGGCATCTTTTTTTCATTTAAAAACAAATATAACGTTGCCTGCTATGAATATAATGATTAATTTCATCAATTTCTCCTTTTGTCCTAGCTAATTGTTATTATAAATCCAGAAATTTTCTTCAAAAGTTTAGGATTGCTAAAAATTGAAGATTTAAATTTGATGATATTTCGTGTATTTACACCAAAATGAATTTGTTAAAAACATGATACATAAAACATCTTTTTAACCGAATAGAGTCCATCATTGAATTTTAATATTATGATTTTTATTCTAAAACAATCCATATAAGAGATAAGTGTTTTATTTTGACGTAGCAAATACTTGATATCCGACTGTTCAACATTCTACATAGCAATTTGCACAATCAATCTGACAAAAAATTGAATCAAAATAGTTTTAAAAAATTGACCATGAAATTCGTATTTTTATCTTGAAAGAGGTTTATCTGTTTTAGCCATTATTTCTTATTATTCTGAAACAACCAGTTTTTATGTAATGTGTACAATATAATTGCTGCATCATTTCTGTTATTCTGCTACGGATAATAATAGATCATTCTAGACAGCGATTAAAAAGTGAGAGGATATTTTTTTTCTTCAAAATTTGATAAGAAAGAATATTTTTCGAAGTGTTATCAGGAAATCACTTTAATCTTAGATATGCTTTTATCATTTATCAAATTTTTATTGCACACGTTTTTGTCCATACAGTCATTTTTATTTTTTCTATATAAATATTGTTCAGTCTCTATTTATCGAATTTGAAGATTCCTGAAAAGAATAGAGAAATATAGAAATTTAATATAGGTATATAGAAATTTGAATAACACAAGTACATATTGTAAATTTTTCGAAATTTCTTAGTAAAAATATTTATACATACCCCAATAGAGTTAATGCAAATTTAATTGAATGAAATATCAAAGCAAGTTATTTAAAAATGTATCTAAATTTTCCTATATTTTTGAAGCCATACGTGTTGACAATTCATATTATTTTACTTCTTCTTTATTTTGTTATCCTTCTTTCTGTGTCTTTTATTCAGCTGAATTTATTTTTAAACTTAAATATTTCATTTATGGGCTATATTCGCTATAAGAATTGTAAAACTAAATTAAATTTAATATAAAGATCTCGTTCCAAGTTGGGACAAAGATTCATAGAACAAAAGTCAAGAAAGAGATGCGATTCACTGGCTGGAATTTAATCCTTTAAGCGATTAAGCGATTTTCGATCTTCTGAGAATTTGTATTGTAGTAAAAATCAGTGAAATAATTTATTTCGTTATTTGATGTATATTCTATACTCTGAATGGGATCAGCGACTAAATTACGTAGTTTTTTGGCTAAAAAACGTATTCTTAATTTAGTCGCGTTGGACTAAATGGCGAGAATTCTTGCACTCACAATAGTTTATTTGTACATTCAAGATGAGAATGGCACATAAATAAAAATACAAAAAATAATGCCTGCAGCATAGTAGGCCATGGATATCGAATTCTTATTACAACAACGTTGCCATTCATAAAGTGGTAAATTTGATGGCATCAGAATTAAAACTGGTTGCCAGAAACAATAGCATAATAAAATAATAACAAAATACAAAGGAATAATACAAAAATATAATGACGGTAAATATAATTAAAATACAAATTTTGTCAAAATACAAACACATTCAAACATAATTTGCAAAGAAAAAATTTTGTTCTATATATAGAAATTTTATACGATATAGAAAAATTGTGTTCATTTGAAAATCTAAGATTCCTGAAGAACGTTTGATTTATGGAGAATCCACTATATATTAAATTTATAAGGAACAATCCTGATAAATTTAATTTGTAAGATATAATCTTTCATCACGTGACCACATAATTCCATGCAGGAATAATAAATAAGGACTACAGGAATATGTATATATTCTATAAATATATTACTATTTTAAATACGAAATCTTCAGCCTTGACTGCACTTACCAAGAGGACACTTGGAAGAAATAGATGATTAGCTTTTGTTTCTAATCGAATGAATTAAACTATCACATTAATCTTTGATTAAAGGCGATAGTTTAATTCGTATTTATTATATATTAGAGAATGCAAATTTTCTATTTATTTATCTTATTTACAATTCATGAATAAAATCAGGGGACAGTGGATTCTATTAGGATCAATATAATTTTTTTCAAACTAGATTAAAATTTCAATTCTTGGCAATAATCCTTAAAAAGAGAAAACCCGAGAATGAGATACTTTTTCAGCAAACAATTATATCTTTTTGAATTTTTATCTATAATAATTTAATTAATAATCTAAATCTAAATATTTAGTTCAAACATTGCGAATAACATGGCGAATTGCATTATTATATATTTTGTAATGAGCATTCACTCATGGTAAACATATGAGTGTACTAATTTTTAAAAAAATCATTTACAATAAAAATGATGCAATTTTTCTCATCATTTATTTTTAAAAAAGAAGAAATTTTAAATTTTACTTAATATTATCTGAATTTATTTGATACATTATAAATGATTTGCCGTTTTAGCTCAAACTCTATTTAGGAATAGTTCCTCCTCATTTCTAATAATAAGATATTAAATAGTTTATTTTTGTATTATATTTTTGAATAGTATATTTTATTTTCTGATCCATATATATGCGATGCGAAATTATAATTAATTTTTCCAGTTACCATTAAATATTTGAGTGAAAAATAAATAATCGGTCATGGCCTTTTTCTATGGTAATCTAATTCTCATACTTAATATCAATATAAACTTTTAAAATTCCAATTCATGAAACTAACAGTTATGAAGAACTTAAATGAGGAAAATGTGACCTTCGATGTCAAGTTTTTTACGATTCATTTATTTTATCTACTGTGAAAAATGAAAATAGGAATATGTTTATATTCTATAAATATATTATCATTTTAAATTTATTAACTTCTTTTCAGTTGCCTGTTAAATTGGCTGGTAGAGCCAAGTTACTACATACGTTTGTCCTTCTGAATTCAAAAGAAATCCGAATAGAAAGTAGGAGTCTAAAAGATATTAAAACGTCAACTGATTGCCATTATCCTATTTTCGTATATATCAATGACCCTTTTACGTAAACTTTTCCCACAAAAAAAAACTAATATACATTTTATTTTAACCATGAAACTATATCAGGTGCAATAGTTTCCTTACATTTGTTCAATAACACCCACATATGGTGATTCATTTCATTATCTGTTTCAGCTATATTCATTGAAATTAATGAAATGCAAACATAAACTGTAAACACGTTTTGAATTTATATTAGAGCATCTCAAAAGGGTGTTGAATACTTTAAAAAAAAGATACAAATCCGAGACAACGCCTAGGAAAGCAATTTATAGAGATTATTTATTTTTAAATACTTTCTTGGAAACAACAACCGGTTTTCAGCTGAGTAACTGCGAGGAAACGAAGTCGATATGACCAACCCACAAGGAATTAAATACATATCAAAGAAAGTAAAGCAGCAAAAGGGTGAAACCTTGACAGCAAGAGTTTCCTTTTGGTTTCTATCTGTGAGATAAAGGATTTGGTTTTTTTTCCTGGGATTTGAAATCTGAGAAATCTAATAATGCTTGTTTTTCTTTGACATCATCAGATGACATTAACGCTTGATTTCTGCTTTTTCTGAAGAAAAAGTAATAAGTATTTTATGTGAATAAATAAAGTATTAAAAATAATCTTCGTCTGCGTATGAAAAATATGCAATTCCATGGAAATTATAAAATGTTTAAGAGTGACGCATGTATCGGTATATTAAAAAGAAGAAAAATAAAAGTCAGAAATGAATTCGCCTCTAAAAAAATTAAAATATTAATTCTCATCGGTGGCAACAAAATAGATATGACGTATAATAAATAAATGCAATTGCGTATTTCATTTTACTTCTATTTATCCAATACAAATGTAAAAAAAAAAAAAAAAATTATTTTAACTAACGGTGAAAATTTTTCTTTTGGCGAGCGAGTTTCAACTAGTTCTTCAAAATTTAAAAAATAAATACTTAATCGCTTTTTGCCAATTTGAAAAACGCATTATGTTTCTTTATTCCTAAAAATATATGTAATATTTTTTTCATTCATAATGGTTTTAGTTTCAAAGTAAATATATTTTTATGAAAACTAGCGGGAATTCCCCCCCGGGAATTTCCTTCATACTCTCCAATAAAATGCTCATCTTTGCCCCCCCCCCTCCTTCCCTATTTAAAATTGCGTGTTTTGGCTAAAATCACGAAAGCGTTTTCACAGCATTGGCAAAAAATATTAGGAAATATGGATTTTTAGCTTGAATCTAGCTTTTTCACTAAATTTTGTAAAAAATGTATTTTGAATGTCTTTTTTCGACCGATTGAAACCAAGATTTGATTCGGAAATACAGTTGCAGTTACGAGATAACATAACGAATTTCATTGATTTAAATTCTTACGTTTGAGTTATTAAGTTAAAATACATACGATTATACATATTGGCAGATGATCAACTCTTTGACAGATTTGATTCAAAAGTTGATAAAAATCAACATTTGAGATGCTAAACCTATGTACGAAACATAAAAATAATTCTAAATAATGCGGGGTTTACACTCGGCCAATTATAAGACGGCAAGTCGGCAGCGCATGCGTAGAAAGGGACTGATTTATGTTTTCCACAACTTCATAAGATAGATTCAAGTATTCCATGCATGGCTATAAATTGCCGTTATTTGCTGAATTTTTCTTTTTCACTGCGTATCGTATTAAAAGGATGGATATTTACACAAAGGAAGATTATAAAATAAAAAATAAAAGTCAACATACCTACATTTGGAAAACTATAGAAAAGAAATGGCGAATAAAATGAAAGAAAAACACAACCTCGCACCAGAAAGAACAAAAAATGTCGAAATTAATCTTCGATAAGTAATTAATTCTTTCACGCCAAAAAAAAAAAAAAAAAAAACGCCAAATTTAACAAATGGATGCGCAATAAGAAAAAATATAATATAGCGGCTTGTAGTTGTCCCGTCGGAACAATTATTTGCCATGGACAGAACAGTATTTTTCAGCCTTTCTACGCATGCGCTGCCTACTTGCCGTCTTATAACTGGCCGAATGTAAACCCGGCATAATTCTAAAATAATTTCTGTGTTTATATATCTAGATCTTTACGTTTTGTAATTACAACGTTCACCTCTACTCGTACAGCCAGACAAGTAGACTTCGTCTAAATATATTTCGTCCAAAATTTGAATAAAGATCTATAAATATGGTCAAACGTCAGCATACCAAATTTTATCCAACTAATTAAAGCATTTTTGAGTTCTTATAAATAGAAATAGTATTAGAATTATTTTTCCAGTAATCAATTTTTAAACCGTTAGAGATTGATATATATTTTCGATTTAAATCAGGATTTGTATGTGATGAAGAATTACTCTTATGTTTCAATCAATCAATGCACCACTGAAAAAAATTGAAATTATTAGTCATATTAAGTAAAATATCCATAGCATATAAATATATCAAACAAAAAAGTCCATTCTTTTATGACTAAGAATAAATGTTTTAGATTTTATAGATGTTTATTTTCATTTTCATATTTTTAACATGGATAATGTTTATCGGCGACAAACTTTCTTTAAATTGGTTCATGAGACACGTGTGATACAAAATGGCATAACAGTGATGAACAACGAAAAAAAATATAGCTTAATGGGATAAAACACTTTAAAGTACAGATATTTAAACATAAAGCTATCAAATCTGGCACGCGATTACTTTTTAATTCGTAAATGCTCAAAAAGCAAATATAACTCCAAATTTTAATTAAATTTTTAATCAATTAATCAAATTTTGACAATTTTTCTCAATTACTTACAGGTATATAACTGCACAAAAACCATTTTAACATCACTTTAAAAAAAATCAAAATATAAGCTTTTTAATGAGGCCAATTTTTTTTGTACACTTTTTCTCTCCAATTTTAATTCTAAAACGTAATTAGAAATATAGTTGAAATTTCACACAAATATTTTCCATTGTTTTAGTTATTGGATTTATAATTGGCTTTCATAATGGCGATATTATTTGTGTGAATATATTGTAGTGTATTGTATTGTTTGTGTTAAAATATTTTTGTTGCTATATAGGAATAAATTTAAAAATTGAATTTGAATAGACAAATCAAACATAAACATTATCGTGTTCAATATATCAGTCTTGAGGTTTAAATTTCTTTTTATTTATTTATTTTTCTACATTCAGAGAAATTTGAGCATCATATGCAAACTAAATCCAGAACTTCACTATCACTTTCTTCTTTTTTACTTCCCCTTTTAACTTCACCTCTTTTTCAGAAACACTTAGTCTAGAGATACCAGAAAGAATCGAAATACTCTTGAGTAGGTGTAGTGTAGTTTAACTAAACGATTAGAATTGCGTTCCACTCACAGAACAAATCCTAATTAATTCTAATCACTCAGCAGATAAATTAATTTTCCTACCGTATTTACTTAGTGAGATGGCATAAATCGAACATTAATGAAGAAAGTCGTGGATAGTAATCCCGGTGCTATGGAAAGGTGAGAAGGTTTTTAATTTCAAGTTATTCGAAATGAAAGAACGCATCTCCTTGTTTCTGGCAGTATTCTTTGTTTAATCAGAATGTGCCATATTTCTTTTTGCCTGTCATCTGAAGGATATTATTATATGCGGTCAGAAAAGCTTCAAAATTTAAAATTCTTCTTGAAAATTCCCATTTTACTAGAAGATTTCAAAATGTTTTAACCTCTCATTTAAAGAAAGTTGTTCTCGGACTAGGCTAAGCTCCTTTTCCGAAATCTCCTTTTTAATAGGATGTTCAGATTTCATTTAACTTCTCATTTAAAGAATGTTGTTCTCGAACTAGGCTAAGTACTTTTCCAAAATCTCCCTTTTAATATTAAGATATTCAAATTTCATTTACTTCTCATTTAAAGAATGTTGTTCTAGGACTAGGCTAAGCTCCTTTTCCGAAATCTTCTTTTTAATAGGATGTTCAGATTTCATTTAACTTCTCATTTAAAGAAAATTGTTCTAAACTCTTTTTCTGAAATTTTCCTTTCAACTGGATGTTCAGATTTGTTTAACCTCTCATTTAAAGAATGTTGTTCTCAGACTAGACTAAGCTTTTTTCCGAAATGTACTTTTTAACCCTATGAGCCTGATATCGCCTTGTTCGACAGGGGCCTGACTCAGGCACTTGGGGCGGTTAATTGAGTTTAAGAGGTGAAAGGTATTTCTCTACGAACGCTCATTTAACCGTCCAAAGCGCCTGAGTCAGCCCCTGTCGAACAAGGCGATATCGGGCTCATAGGGTTAACAAGGTGTTCAGATATCTTTTAACCTCTCATTTAAGGAATATTGTTCTCGGATAGGCTAAGCTTCTTTTCCGAAATCTCTCTTTTAATAGGACCTTCAGATTTCTTTTAGCCTGTCATGAAAAAGGCAGTTTGCTTGTACAAATCAAGCTTTAAATGCCTAAATCATTATTTTATTAAGATGCCTCGAATTTCTCTTTAATCTATTATCTAAAAGATATTATGTTCGATATAGATCAACCTCCAAACGTCGAACCTTTCGATTCCCAAAAAAACTAATCTAAATTCAGAGGCCATGAGTCAAAAAAGGCCAGAAAAATCATCCTGCGCACATGCGAATGAGCATTATATAAGCCGAATAAAAAACAATTTAAATCTCTCACTCCATGTTTGTATAATTACTGCTGGGGTGCATTACAATGCCATGCAGAAACACGTGCGATAATCTAACCTTTTCGCCGAAAAACAGACCATGTGGTAAAGAGGGTTTGTTGGAGCCGTGGCGATTTTCATTGCCGGTCTCACTCCAGTGGAACGGACCGTAACATTTTATACCGTTGCATTTCGCTGCGTAAGATAAAGAGAAATGGGAAATAAGATACGGTAATCACAATCAACAACAAAAATAAAAACAACAGATACAAGATTACAAAAAGTTTCGCGATTAGGAGTGAGTGGACACTTTTACCATCTTTATCCGCGGTGACTGGGTATAATAGATTCTTCGGACAGGTCGCACACGCTCACTTCCATTAGAAATTCAAGTCACAACACTACTCAAACATGCCTGGTGTCGCTGTACCTCATACCTATTCCACTAAGTTGGGTTCTCTGGGTGTACCCATGAAAGGTATTTTTTAGTTCTATAAAATTATTTTTCTACTTTAAGAAAAAAAAAGAAAACACTTGTGTAAAGGTCCATATTAAACTTTTGTATAAAATATTTACATAAATGTTTATATTTTCATACTTTTGCTTGTTATAACTCTAGTTATTAAATTTTATTCAAATTATTATTATATTTAAATGATGGTTTAGGAGCTGTTGTTGCAAACTCATATTGATTTGATACACATTTTTAAAGATGGAATTTTCTAATCTAATTTTCTTTTTGTTTGTAATATACTAAAGATCTGACATTTTTGTCAGCTTTGTATTCCCGATGACAACATAATATTTTAATGTAATTTTAGATATTTCTCAGATAGATATTTAAATATTTAGTTGGGTCTTCTGTGTGTACCCATGAGAGGAAAGGTATTTTTTTAGATCTATAAAATTATTTTTCTACTTTATGAAAAGAACAAACACACTTGTGTAAGGGTTCAAACTAAATTTTTATATAAAATATTTTCATAATAAATATTTTAATAATATAATAATTATTATAAATATAATTATAAAATAATAAATAATACATAATAAATATTTTCAAATAAATATACGTAATAAATGTTTTCATAATAAATAAATAAATATACTTTTAAATAAAATATTTTCATTTCATTCCATTTATTTTGCTTGTTAAAATTATATTTGTTAAATTTTATTTAATAAATGATACTTTTGGTGCTGTTGCAAACGCATATTAATTTGGTATAAGTTTTTAAAGACAGAATTTTGTATTCGATTTTTCGTTTTGTTGATATTATACCAATGTTCTGAAATTTTTTCCAGTTTTGTATTACAAATGACAACATAATATTTTAATGTAATTTCAAATATTTAATTTTAAATAAATTTTGATTCACAAATGAATTTGATAACGATTTTGAAGAAAAGTTTTTATTGTATTCCATAACAGTTAAAATAATGAATGCGAAATTCTGCATTAAAGGAGAATAATGTAGAACGTAGGGAAAAGAACCAATATTTAAAAATAAAGTAATAAAAAATTATTTAGGTTATCTTTTGAGGTTAAACTTTAATGCATAAGTAGAAATTTAATTTTTTGTTAAAGTTGCCTTAAATTAAAAATATTTGTCATGGGAAAATAAACCGAATCTTCTTTTCTTGGTCAACAGCAGTGATTTCAAAAAATAATTTGAATCTCCATAAATCGTTAAAAACAAACAGTCAAATTTTGAATCAAACGGGAATATTCAAAACAATTTTTTATTTAAAGAAACGTCCTCAATATAAATAATTAAAAACCCTTATCTGGATATTTTTCTTTCCCAGGTTATGAACATCTTAAACTTACTTTATTTAACAAATATTAGGCTTCGCCATGTTACTAGCTTGGTAATACAAAGCATGCCTTATGGAAGTACATTGTTTATTAATAACAATTAACCATTTATTTACTAATCCTGAAATCTTTGCAAAAAACTATTTTACATTTCTTTGTATTTGTAAATAAACTCTGAAAAAAATTAATTGAATAGTTCTTATTCTTATAAGTAACAAATAATTTCCGTTAGTTTTATACATATAAATTTTTTAATAAAGATAAATATAAAAGTTGATTTGATATCATAACAACACGCATGTGCATAATTAAACAAGGAAAACCTGATTATTAAAACAAGGAAAGTATTATTCTATAATATGTTTAAAAATATTTTCAAAGTTTATTAAAATTGGAGGATATAAATTTGTGGAAATTAAATTGGCATCACTTTTTGATTATTTCAATATTTATTCAAATATATCTAGCACTTTGAAGAAAATGAAACTATTTAATTCTTTTAATTCTTTTATAAGCAATCGAATAGAACAGTAAATAATCATTTTGAAAATCGCTATTCTTCCATTGTTTAATAATCAGAATCTGAATGGAAAGCTGAAAATGTTTTTTAGTACAATTGTAATTAAATAACTTTGAATCTTGTAACAAAACTTTTATAATTTTTTTTATCTAAATATACGATTTACAAAATAAATAATCCAAATGCCACTATTTTTGTTTTAATAAACTTTATTATTTATTATAAATTTTGATTAAACTTTATTATTTATTATAGCTTCATAATAGGAGATATTTATTAAATTTAACAGAAAACTTAAGAAAAATGGATCAGCTGGCATTAAATAGATAATGCAGAAATTGTTCTTCGAATTTATTTTCTCGCTCAATTAGCCGTATTTTCTAATTGAGAATTCTTGCATAAAAGCGATCTAATATACCTACAATAGTTATTAATTGAATGTTACAGCATCGATAGTAAATAATCTGCTATATTTTTAATTTGTTCCAAACTTTAAATATCGATGCATACACATGATAATTTTGATAACTACTTGAAAATGAAATTGCAGTTGGGCAAAAGAGTAGTTTTTAATTTTGCTTTTTCTTCTGCTTTTGTTTTGACTAATAAAAAAAATTGGTTTATATTTCTGGAATATGCGAATTAATTAAACATTTAGTTTTATTCGTAGAGCAATCCAAATGCCACTATTTTTGTTTGAATCTTAAATCTGGCAATAAAATTACAAACAATCTAATAAATTTTGAACCAAACGATTTAATTTATCTTACTTGAAAGAAAAAAAATAATTTTAATTGCAAAACAGAAATACAGAGGATAATAATTTCATTGAGATTATAATAAGTTAAAAACATTTGAAAGAGTTAATAGTTTAGATTATTTACATTAATATTTTTTAATTGTTGATATTATTATTATTATTGACTTCAAAAATTCCCAAAGATATATAATAAAACATATTCTTAATCTTTACGCAAAGTATTTTCGGTATCAGTAAAATACTGTAAAAACATTTTTCGTAATCATTATTAGACATTCAGATTTGAATATTTTTGCTAACAAAAATATTAATAATACAATAAAATAATTCATTAGTTATGCGTTTAAAAATGAGTTTATACTTTAATTATTAAGATGCATTTTTTTTCTTTCAATAAATGATACATTTTTTTTTTCCCAATTGCATATTTTTTACATTTTAGTTTTGTTATTTCATTTCCAATTATTTGTTATTTTATTTGCAATAAATTGCAGCATCACTTTACTAACAGAATTAAATTCTTTGTAGCAATTCTAAATCATTATAAAGCAGTTTAATTTGTTAAGTGAATTGATTAACTTTTATTTAGACATTGATTTAGTACCAAGAAATTTAACATTTTCATTCTTTTTTAAAACCGCATCAATTTCAATTGAAAGTTTGGATTATTTCTTGTTACCAGTTTCTTTAAAACGTCTTATTCTGGTATATATTCAGAACATGTCAGTTGTATATCGTTCTGAGATCAAGAAGCCAATGAGTGGGGGTAAAATGTCTTATTGTTTTATGTTTAGTAACCACTGCTGTTTATATCCCCCACTCCATAGAGATATGAAACTCATTTTTTTCTCGCTCTAAGAAAGGGATGATAAATTCCAAATGGATTTCCGGTGTCATTTTTGAATGCATATTCTTTTTCATCACCTATCTTTCTTTCCCTCTTGTTAAATTTTGAGGATCAGGGAAATGAAGAGAATTATTTTTTTTTAAATTGAATAAAGGAACAATTTAATAGTTTAGAGAGATTCTAGGACACTCTATAATAATAATAATACCAATTTATGCCTCTGCAATTAGACCCTTAAGGTTATTTAACCCTTAAATGCATGATTATTTGTTTTTAATTTTAAAGAAAAATAGTTTATAATAGCAAAATAGTCATAGGTTACTTAAAAAATAAAAAAAATCCAGGTAATAATATGGTATATTTATTTTGAAAAAAGTTGTATGTAGACTTTTTGCAACATACAGTTTTAACCAAATGTCAAGCTAATATCTAATACAATTTTCAAATACAACATCAAACATTGATAGCTTACCTGACGAGAGATGAGGAGTAATTTTGTAACAATTAGATAAATCATTCCTTCATAGGTAACTCGATAACAGAAACTATCTCATCAGGTAACACATTGAACTTCATCACCCACCACCTTCAAATAAAAAATATATATATATATATTATCCAGCCAAAAGTAATGTCTACTTTTTTTTCTTTCACACATGGTTTTTTGTCTATGGTTATCAATACGCGTTCGGAAATGAACAAACTCAATTTTTTTTTAATAAAATAAGTGAAAAGGGATGTAGGCAATTGGCAATAATATACATTTAAGGGTTAAGCAGTATCGTGAACATAAAATGAAAGACGTAGGATATTTTAAAAGCATATTCTATGAGCTAAAATAGTAGCTATTGAGAAAGCAGAGACCGTTATGCAAAGATGGCCACTTCAAGAAAAGGTACTTGGGTACTTTAATGTAATTGTAGAATAGATAAATCTTTGCAACATGGGTGGTCCTCGTCCATTACCATTTTTACTTTTGAAAAATCATCTACCTTTTATATTTTTTATGTAAATGCATTACAAACCATATATTATTAAATAACCATATCTTCAAACGTAAATGCATTCAACCATGCACTCTTTCATTAAAGAATAAGAGATTAAATTATTCTTGGTGCAGAGAGTACATTTATGTTGCAATAGAACAATGGAAGAGAGAGAAGGTTTTACGCCTCATAAATTTTGAAATTATACGTTGAATGCATGCGCATCTAAAGAGAAACTATTTCCCAGGAAAATAAAAGTTTTTATTTTTCATAAACACACCCTGAATTTGTTAAAAGGTATGATTTATTTTTTATGAATATGATAACATCATCGTAACGAGATTAAGAATTTGAAGTCTGGTCACGCTTAAATGATATTCTATTCCTTTTATTTTTCATATGTTTGGTTTTCAAAATAAAATTTGTATCGTAAGTGTTTTATGTTGAGAATATTTTAAAAATTTCTATTTTATCCAGCCTTTTTCAAAAATATTTACTTTTATTGATTTATTTGTTTGAGAATATGCACTATAGAAGAAATTTAACTGTAGTATTACATGGCAACACATACAAAAAGATATAATATACAAAGTACACACAGGTAAAAAAATATACAAAATAAGCTTATAAAAAATACATATACATCACAGAACAATATAAATATCAATTAACTAAGAATTTATGAACTTAAAATCTGAAAACATTTAATCTAAAATCATTCAGAGACATATAAACAAAGTTGAATATTTGTACCGAATCAATCCCGTTATTAATCCTTTTATAGAAAGCATATAATGAATATCTCTGCGGAATTTCAAACTATGAATTTAATAACTTTTACGCAAATAAAACTATGATATATGCATTTAAAAATTATTATTTGTCCTAAATAACAAGTAACGCAAGAATTCATTTTTTTCATGAATTCCATAACTGTTTTGATTCTGTATTCTATGAGTGTGATCTTCATACAAAATTGGTAGAACTGCGTAAGCTGTAGCAACCACTTTTCTAAAGGTGCTTGGATTGACTACTGCAGGTTTTCTACTAAGAGAAGGTCAATTAAATTTGAGCTGGGTCAGACTTTTGGTTCAGAAACGTCCTAGATGCTACAAAGTAACTTTGACTAATAGAAAATGCCACATTTTTTTACCATGAATTCTAAATTTTTCACTTGTTTAGATATGCTAAATTTACTGGGGTCAGAACCATCATCAGGTTAAAAAAAAAAATGATGAATGGTTGATTACATTCTTGTTGGAAACACCTAGAGTTCAATATTTTCTAAGTACATACTTTATAAAATGAATGTTTTTAATTAAGAACGCTGGACGATCCATGTTGATTTAAATAACACTGGTTTTGAAGCAAAACTAAAAAAAAACTGAGAGTTTTGTTTTTGAAGAAATTGATGCATTTTAAAAATCATTTCAAAAATAACATCTTTATGCTCAGATTTCTTTGAAAAATTCTAACAACTAAAACTAGTTCAAAATAAATTTACTGTGAGCTTGAAACTACATCGCAGGTTACTGAATAAAGTTTGTAGCCGTTCTTGTAACACATACCATAACTAACTATGATGACCTCAAAGACAGCGCCCTCTGTGGCACTATGACTCAGTTTAGATCTAGCGATGGCATGTGCTGTATGTTTTAATCCTTGCTCGTATATATTATCTTAAAATTTTTGAAAACTTTTATATGTAAATTGTCTGTGTGTAACGTAACCTGGAAATAAATAACTGTTAGACTAATTCGGACTTTTTACTGAACCTCTTAACGACCCCACAAATTCAATTTCGAACCATTTTCAAATAACGTTAGGGCACTTCAAGGAATAATCCATGCTTCAAATTTTCCAAGCTGTGTAAACAGATGTCATAAGAATCATTTGCGAAACACACAATTCTTCACTAATCAATCAAGAACTTTGCCACGAAACACCGTATCCAAGCAGCTAAGAAAATTAACAAATTAAGAGTATTTTCTATCAGTTCATTTTCAATTCAAATTTCATTAAAGTATTCAATACTAAAACTTTGAAACTATGAACCATCTTTATTTTATCTGAATGTTTATTTTTTAGGATGTGCAAAGAAAGCCAAGAACGCCAAAGAAAGCCAAGCTAAAAGCAACGTACCACCAATATTATGGAATAAGAAGGTTCCAAATACTGCATTAGAGAAATTCAGAAAGCATATCGAGGAAAAGTACCACACACGTCTTGGTGAGTTATTTTACTACTTTCTTGAATTCATCCAGAAGTATTTAACAGAAAACTTTTGATTCAATCTTTTAATGAAGCTCGCTTGGGGAAGCATAGATATCAATAACGCAAGATTGTAACTTAAGCGGTCGAGAGCAACAGGGCGTTTTTCTTCAGGTTCAGGTCCATCGAATAGTGGTGTAATTACTTGATCTTTCTCTTGTTTGTTAAGAGCTTAATGCATATAGACACTCCCGTCAATTCTGATAAGTATCTCGCTGATTCAGCTATCTCAAGAGAAACGCCTGGTTTCAAGTCTACTCAGATCAAAATTAATGGTGTGAAACCTGTGACGATATTAATTGCCGTAACGTTTCCCATCTTTACGATTTGCTGTAGAAACGTTGACTCTTAGATATATGTTTTTTTTTAATTATATTATTGTGATTCTTGTGTTTCATCACGGTAAGATACCGCGGTTTACAGCCAAATATTACAAAATTTTGCCAATTGTCCGAAAATTCGCCAAAAATCCACCATCTTGATTGACTAAACAAAACGAAAACAAATGCCTTTTAAGATTGCAATAAAAAGTGTCATAATTCCAAATTGAAAAAAATAATCGTCAAAATATTTCATCTTTGGTGAATAGGCTTTTTTTCTTAAGGTGAGCCTTCATTACTTCAAGACATAGAAACAACCTCCCCTAACGCTTCGCTACTTGGGTTATAACCACGCATTTTATGAAGATTTTTGCATATCTAGATGATTTTATAATTCCTTAAAATTTATACAAAGACTTTTAAAATGGTATATCGCTATAAAAATTGTTGACTGGAAATTTTTAGTTAAGGTTATGAGACATTTAACTCTTTTCCTTCCATATAATCTTTTGGACATTTGACATCAGTTTATACTATAGGTTTCATCTTAGTAAAATGTTATGACGAATCTTTGAATTAAAATTATTAATGCGATTAACTTCTTGAAGATTTTGAGTAACATAAAAGTACTAAACTAGTATTAAAATTAACTGAATGATTCATTTGTGAAAGTCTCATTTCGCATATAAAGATGTTTTTTTTAAAAAATTAAAATCGATTTGCTGAATTCTGTGATAATTTTCTATCACAGCCTTATAATGAGTTCGCAAATGAAAAATTCTTTACTAAATTTTTGACTAAGCTTTTAGTACCTATGCAAACATATTGATAGCTATACAGACTTGTGAATTTTGGTTCACGGTAGGTTTTCTTTAAACTTATTATTCGCTACTCTTTTCGGTGCAAAAAAAAAACAAATTTGTGATCCTGTTTTAACTCAAGATACCTCCATTGAGATACCAAAACTAGAAATTAAATTGTTTGAAAATTAACGATATTGGTGTAGAATAAAAAAATAAAATTCAAATTATAAATTAAATAATAAAATGAAGAGAATTAACTGAAAATTATTTTTAAACACGAGTTTAATTTAAGGGAGTAGCCGATGCAAATTTTGAAAAGTGGTATCAAAATAATAATAAATATTATTATAAAAGTTGAAATATTTTAAATAAATTTTAATAGTATTTAATATAACCAGAAATATGAAGAAAAGAGGAAAGTCATTCAAATTACATGCCCGTTTTTCTTCATGATACCACATGACACAAAACGTGCCACACTGCTGTTCATTTTGGAATTGCGAAACCCTCCTCGTTTTTGAGCATGCACTAGGGCGTGCTTATTTAGTTAAAATAGGGGTGAGTTGAAAGAAGAAAAGAGGAGACATTTACATTTAGAAAAAGGGTAAATTCAAATTACTAGCGGAATCAAGAGACATAATAACTGCTCATCCTCCTGCGAACGACCCCTTAGCAAAGTACAAGCATCGAAAAGTGCTAGTTTCAGGATCCTGAAACCTACAGTATATCAATGTGTACTGCTTGTTTATTAAGTTCCTTCTTTCGCAACGTAGTGATGCGCTTTGGGTCCTCTATATTCTTCCCCATATATTTAAAAATGTCGAGGTGAGTGTTCTTCTGCTTATTTGGTTCTAAAAAAATGGTTTTTACACTCATTTACAGTCAATGGAATGTAATATTTAATACTCTCTTTATAACGATGAAGTGTTTTTTCTGAATAGATTCTTACTGGGATCTTCACAAATGGAGTATCGAGAATTTTGTGAGTTTTTGGGAAGAAATCTGGCATCATCTGGAAATGATCTCCTCAAGTCCTTATGATCAAGTTAGTTTTTATTTTTAAACAGCTTTTCAATAAAATAAAAAATTATTTAAAATCAACTTGTTTCACTTGAATAACAATAAATTAACACTCATTTTAACAAGAGATTTTTTTTATTATTATTATTATTTTTGCAGGTATACCGAAAAACTGGCGATGGTTTCCTCGATTGTGATTGGTTTCCAGGTGCCAGATTTAACTTCGCTGAAAATATCATGCGCATTAGGGATGACAGAGTTGCAATTATATACGCAGGTATACAAATTATTTTACTTGTGTGATGAATGCTTGTTAGTATTTACAAATTATTATACCAGCTTATTACACTTAATTGTTATAACTGAAACATAATAAACAAATAAAGAGAAATAAAGGCATAAGTGGAAGGACTTAATGTCTAATTTCTTTCCTTGAATAGTTTAAAGCTTCGAAATTTCAACTTTTGCTAATGGTGGTGTGTCAAAGGAATAAGAATTTATATATATATATTTTTAAAAAGTATTGATTTTAATTTATAAGGCAAAATTCATTTATTTTTATTTAAACATTTTTATATTGAGCAGAAAGCTTTCTATTGCCTTTTGTGACAAGTATCCTGCATTAGGACTTCAACTATTATCATAGATTTAGTGGAGGGCCGTAGTGCCCTGGTGGTAAGGTCTCGGCTGTGTAACTAGAGGGTTTCAATTCGAGACTCGATTCCTCCAAAGAACCGTAAGCGGGGTTGGTGCACGGTAAATCCATTGGGCCCAAACGTCCTCCTGCTAGTGTGGTGGGGAAGCTTGTAGAGAGGATTTTCCAGCTCAGGTATCGTCCTCTTCATCTGATCGTGGTTCAAACTTACGAGGTCCATCCCAAAGTAGCTCCAGCGTTGCTTTAAAATGGGCCGTTTGTGTAACTGAACAGCACATAGATTTAGTGGTCAATATTCTTTTACAATTTGTTAATCATTAAGACCTCGAGAATAGATTTTTGGTTTCGTGATGAGTATTGTTTGGTAAACAAGGTAAAATTTCCAAGTTCTTTTTGTCAATTGTTATACAATCGAGAACAAATTTTAAACAAATAATATCTGGAGGAACATGTTCGTTACTTCAGTCTTACAGAAATGTTCAAAATAGCTGAGAAGACGCCGAGTTCCTTTTTAAAAAATCACTTTCTAAATTTCAAATAATTTTATAATACCAAAACGTTACACATAAAACGATTATTAGACCTTTTATTTCTTATTTGATCTTTAAACTTTTATTTCTTCAGATGTTTTTAAAGTGGCCTTTTTACAGAATAATATTAATCATTTCAAATTAATAGAAATTATAACCATATGAATAATCTCTCTTTTTTTAAATCAATTTTACCCTATTACTTTTAGATGAGTACGGTACTGAGGAAACTGTTACATTTGCCGAAATGTATGAAGAAGTGAAACTCTACGCCGCTGCTTTTAAGAAAAATGGTTTGAAAAAGGGAGATCGTGTTGCCTGTAAGTTTGGCATGCTATTTTTTGAAAAAAACTTGCCAAAAGTTGCCAAAACTTATGGTAACTGAAATCACTGATGCTACTAAAAACATTGACGTTGACATTGTCTTTCAGGTTATATGTCAAATAGAAAAGAAGCAGTCTTTACATTCCTTGCCACTGTTAGTATGGGTGCCATTTTTGGAGGTCCCCAACCCTACTTTGGCGCTCTTGTAAGTAAATTTAACTTTTCCTTATTATCATAAATCAGTTCTTTTTATGCTTCTTAAACCTCTTCTTCGACCAATAATTTTTCTTTGATACAATTTTATTCATTTTATTTTGAAGAGTTTAAGTCAAAATCATAAATATACTAGTTAATCATCTCAAATATATCAATATATTTTTTTTTTCAATATTTTAACAAATCCACTTAAAATACGACTTGTAACTTTTATATGGTATTTTATCGAAAAATATAATTAAAAGGGATATATTTTATAGTAAATTTTTAGTCGGATTTTTAATTCCTTCTTTCTGTTTTAGCCTGCTACAAATATTGTTCAAAAAATGGAACCAAAGTTTCTAATCGCCATCGATCACCACCTGGACTCTGGTGTTGAATATCACAATATCGATCATTTAGAGCACATTGTAGACAGTAAGTATTTCGTCTTACATCTTTTTATGACATAGTACACTAAGTATATTAAAAATATTAATTAAGAATATTTTCGTGGATATTCTAGATATTTTCTTATAAGAAAATTATAAAATCAACTCGGTCTTGTTTTAAGGGTTAGAAGTATTTTAACATCTTAATATCTGATTTCAGATTTTCTATGACTCATAATTATTTTGGTATGGATTATGGAAAATCATTGCAATATCGTAGCTACAAACTTTATAGAAATACTAGCCGCCCCTGGAGATCAACTTATTGGATTAGAATATTAAATTTAGTGGCTGTTAAAATAGGAATTATTTAAACTCTCGCATTATTATTTAATAAAACTGAAATTTTTAAATTAATTAATTATTTTTTTTAATTTTTTATCTTAGTTTTAACTGCCAAAAGCTTGATTATTCATGATTTGATGGAACAAAGATATTAGTGTGAATTCCATTATAACAGTAGAAACATTTTCACAAATTGTGCAGCCTAATTATTTTTTTTTAAATTATTGAAAGTGGAAAAAAAATTTTAGCTAGTAGAATTAATTTCATTAAAAAAAATTTTCAATTTTAAGATAGTGTAAAAATTATTTTCGCGAGTTTTTAATTAATTTGTATTTTAATAAACTCTTGTACTTTAAAAAGTTGATGGTGACTTTTTTTACTTTCTCTTATACGAAGTAGTAGAGTAATCGTCAAAAAATTCGAACTCGAGATTTTGGAGGATCGCTACTGTTTAGATCTCCTTGAGTTCGAAAACACATTTTTGAAAAATGTCTTTCTGTCTGTTGATCCATCTGTTATGTGACAAAAATGCTTTCAGCTGGATGGATGAAATTTGGTTCATAGATTTAATATCTATAGTGCAGTCGTCTGTCAAATTTTGAGACAAATTCAAAAAGGGGTTGATCGTCTGTTGGACTACAATTTCAAAAACATGTAAACGCGATAGCTCGAAAACGTAGTCATTTAAATATATGAAATTTGGTACGTGATTTTATAGTTACAAGTGTGCATTTGTGTAAAATTTTTATTTCAGTCAATAATTAAAAAATTGTCTGAAACAAAAATTCGATTTCCGTATATTATTAATCACATTCAGGAAAAAAATCCCCTCTCCCAAAAAAAAACTCGCCAAGGATAGATTCAGTAAAAATGAAATTCAAGCCAAAAAAACATTTCATAATTATTTTGCGCCAATGCGGTTCAAGGTATTCTCTGGGACAACAATTTATTAAAATATGCGTGAAAGTTTTGGGGAAACCACTCCCGCTGTTTGATTCCGCGCACAGCGCTGTCGCCAAATTTATTTAAATATATTTCCCTATTTTCTGTACAAATGCTGCAGAGATTTGTTGTTCATATGACCATTGGATTATTTTTACCATCAAATTCTTTATTAATAATTTACTTAAAATGTATAAGTCATTTCAGGAAATAACATTTTTCAATTATTTCAGGCACTCCATCCTTGGAAAAAGTCATAATCATTCCATCGAAGTCTGAAACCTTGTCTCGAGATATTTCAAATATCAGAAACAGGTAATATATATTTAAAAATGGTGCTTGTCGGTTGTAACGGCGACCAAAGAGCGCCAAGAAAAAGTTTTGCCAATTTGGCGATTTCGATCGTCAAACTATATAACATGTGAATCGCACGTTTAAAATTGTTCATTATGATTGTGATTTTGGGGAATTATGGATTTTATCGGACAGTCGCAGTGCACTACAAAATCTTAGTGCTCTGTGGGTGATAAATTCAGTGTGTCTGTCTATTCTGTTCAAATTGAGGAAGAACCACTACATCCACATCCAATGGATCCCATCATACATAAACATTAGTGATAATGAGGTAGCTGATAGATTGCCCAAAGAGGGTAGTGAGAATGAAACGGCCACTGGCTCTTTCCATGCTTATCAAGAATGCTCAAATGAAAGATGTAAGCTGAATTTCATATGACGTATTCCACCTACGCACCCATGGTACACGGGAACATCCCCTGGCACTCTGCTGTAAATCAAATGTGTCCGTGGCTTCCAGATTGCCCTGGCTAGACTAAAAATTGGTCACCTTAAGTGCCTTTCCTTTGAAAGTGGTAGAAAAATCCATCCCATTTGTAAAAAATGCTGTGACCATTCAACTTCACCGAATCCCATTCTGGGTTGCATCGACTTTCTAAGGGAGACTTAACAACATTTAATCCCCTTATTATTATGGATTTTTTTGGCGGTCAACAACCTACTGGAGCTGATTTGACCCATGTCAGATCTTTTGTAGATAAGCAACAACAAAAACAATTTTTTCATAATAGATAGAAATGCACCTGAATATATTTTTATAATTTGGCGCTTTTTGATCGCTGTTAATACCGAATTGTACCTTAAAAATTATATTTCTGTTATTTTTTTAATCATTGCAATTTGCATTCTATTTCTGTTCTTCTAAGAATATTATGATTTCTATTTCCCGGACTGTTAGCTTTACTGAAATAATTTAGCTGAATATTCCAGGAAACAATCCACTTTTTGAATATTAACAAGATATTAGTATTCAAAGTGAATTCGTGAATGATTTCGGTTTTATCAGAAAATCTTTACGTTTCAAGTACTGAGATAAATGCTACAATTATTTCTTTTATGCTGTGTGATTCTAAATTTCATCAATGAAATGAGTGCAATTTTTAGAAAATTATTCTTTTCTTTTGGTGAAGAAACGTCAAATTTCTTAAAAAAAAATAAAAGCATTCATGACAAAAATAAATTATCTGAATCCTAAAATTTCGTTAAATAGAGAATTATTTTTTAAAGAAATGATAATAATATCTTGACTTAGATTATTAACTTAGATTTTTTAAAATTTTATTTTAATAAATTTGAAAACTAATTCATGATTCGAGAGGTTAAGATTAAAAAAATAAAGCATAAAATCATTATTATCATTTAGAGTACGTAGAATTTATATGAATTAAATATTATTCAAATAAAGATTTTAAATAATCAATAAACTTTAAAAAACAAAATAGAATCAATTCCTGAAAATAAAACATTACTTTTTTATCCATATCTAATTAGGTTATCCTGTTATAAATCTTTAAGAGAGTTATTTTGGAAAATGAAATGTTTTTCTATTATAAAAAAAATATATTACCAATAGCTATTTACCGAACTTTAAATCCAGTTTAACATTAGAACGTCCCCTCCTCGATTGCAAAATGAACACATATTGGGAGTATATTTTCCCTAGGATTAAAATTTACACTAACAATCCTTTAATTCAGAAACCGAGACATTGTCGCCAGCTCTTTGATTACAATTTAAAATTCATTGTGTATTATCTCTTTCTCTAAATATCTCTTTTATTCTTTCCAAATTTTTTTCTAACGTAAACCAACTGATGAAAATTTTCAATGAAACTGATCCACAACAGTTAACTACTTTTCAACCTCTTAGTGTAAAACTTTAAAAATGTTCATGAGAAAATCTTTATAATATTTTGATGATCATTCACTCGCCAAATATCATTTGCACTTATCTGGTACTTAACTGTGCGTTGTCTTATGCTGTTTTATGACCTCATGAAACAGTACCTTTTTAATAATAACTTTACATACTTTTTTTTTCCTACTGAAAAAATAAGATACAAATGGCTAAAAAAAACGCGAGTTATTTTTTATACCTATCATGTAACCATAAATTGACTCCATTTTCACAGCTGATTAAAAGCATGCAATTTGAAATAACATTTAAATTTAAAGAAATTAATATTTTTTACTACAATCATAAATGTATAATTACAAAGCTATGTGCAATTATTTAGCAATTTGACTTCCAATCATGTTTTAATAATAACATGGAATTAGCTGATTTTAATTGTAAATATTTTCCAATCTTTTCAAACAGCTGCCTCTTGGAAGATTTTCTGAACACTGGAAGAACTGCCGATGGCAACGTTCCAGACTTGGAATTCGAACAACTTCCGTTCGATCATCCAATCGTCATCAATTTTACGTCTGGGACGACCGGTCTTCCAAAGGGCCCCGTGCATTCAGCTGGTGTAAGTGACTATTGATAATTTATTATAAATAAAAAAAAATGTTTTTGATCTTTTCCTTTTTGCGGTAAAGAAGAAATAATAGAATTTAAACCTCTCTGGACTTTTAAAGTTGTTATATTTTGAAGTCATTATGATTTTTCCTCTTCTCCGACAGAATTACTCTGAAGAAAATTTAATTCCCTTATAAATAGTTTCATTTTTCTATACTTCTGAATTATTCCTTTTACAGATGTTATATATTATAAAACCGTTATCATTTTTCAACTATTCCGACAGAATTATTCTGAAGAAAATTTAATTACCTTTTAAATAGTTTTGGTCTTCTGTACTTCTGAATTATCACCAATTCAGTCAATTAAAGTCAATTAGTCAATTCAATTGTCAGTTAAAAATAATAAAAAACAAGACTGAAAAAAAGAATATTAATTTTTTATATCCTGTTTGAAAAAAGAATATTAATTTTTTATATTCTGTTAATTGAAGAGAATGTTTTGCTTTTTTTTTCCCTATAATAATTTTCGTCATAAAAACCTATTTTCAGATTTTAGACAGCCGTTATCTAACAGTTTAAGATAAAGATATTTTCATATATATGCGTTACACTCATATTTTTTATTATATAAATAAATATAAAATATTCAAATGTTGTTTTTTTATTCAAAGAAAGAAATATAAAAGGATCTATTTTTTTCGGATGAGAATAAAATATTATACTATCTCAAAACATGATTAGTTGTTTACATAAGAAACAAAAGCTTTAAAAAATAAGGGATGAATTCTAGAGATGTTACTTTCAATTTTTGATTTTGATTAAATGAATTTAAAAGGTATAATTCATTGCCATTATATTCCGTCCGTAATATTCTTACCAGTACTGGATCATGACTGGTATTCTTGCTAGTGGCTTAAAGATCGTGACTGTATTCTTACTAGTGACTTAAAGATCGTCACCGATATTCTTACCGGTGGCTTAAAGTTCGTGTCTGGTATTCTTATTCATTAATATTTTGCCGCTTTTATTACTTCGTTGCTTTTTATTTTGCCAGTACTATCTTTATTACAATAAATGAATTTTTTTTTCTTATCAGTCTTTGCTGTCACATTTGTCAAGTGTTGTCTTCTACTGGAATCTAAAATGCGGTGATGTGATTCACACTTGCTATCCGGTGAGTAATTTATTGTACTTTGTTTATTTATATATTTTTAAATGCACAGTGTGAGCATATATTTTTCATCACTGCTAAAAGAAAGAATATTTTAAATAACGTTTAAATCATTAAGAGTTTGAGAACTAAATCTATTAATTTATTTTCAGCAAATAAACCCAAAACAAAATATCATAAGTTTAGATTTCAACTGTATTTTTGATTGATTAATTTTTTGTATTTCCAAAGATGAAATTTTAAATTTTCTAATTCGTAATTAATTTTGCAGGTTGGATGGACTCTTTGGGATACCTTTGTTGTGTGTCTGGCTTGGGGTGTGAAATTATGCTTGTACGCAGGGAATCCTGTTTATAACTGGAAAGGTTACAACTTTTGGGAAACTCTCTCTAAATTCAAAGTTACATACACATTTTTGGCAACAGCTTTGGTCGACAAACTCGAGAAACAAAATGTCGTCCCTGGTAAGTCCTGAATAAAAATCAATAAGTTTGATCCTTTTTTCCCTTATTAATAATTTAATATGGATAAAGAAATTTCAGAAATGAGTAAAAAATTTAAAGTAATCAGAAAAAAAATACAAAAAAAGTAAAGAAAAAGAATAAAAGCCGCTACAAAATGAAATGTTATGTATTAACATAATAATACAATTGGTCAGCAACTTTCTTTTCTTTCAAGTTTAGTAGAATATATTTTAAATGATAATTCTTCAAAAATCTTCTGTAGTTATTTATTTATTCTTCTAATGCCTCAATAAATATTAATGGTATTCTAAATTTCCTTTTCGAATTTTATTTATAATATTGCTCTTTTTGAATAACTCGTACGCAATATTATTCAATATTACATATTTTTCTAGTTATGGCTATTAGGATGCCATAATGCCTCTGTTGAAACAAGATGCTTATTCTTTCTTGTAAAGATGTGGGCACAAAAATGTTATTTTGCTCACTCTGACTTTATTTTCATCCAAAATTGACGAAATGATCTTTTAAAGTAATTCTAATTCTCCGTTATTACTCTGTCCACGTATGTTTTTATGTTTTTTAGGCTATGAAATATTGTTATCATTGTTCTACTTCAGAAAAATAGTTTGCTCATTGTGTAAACAGCTTGTGTGCAAAATAGCGTGATCAGTTAAACATTGTGCTGTTGTTCTAGAGTAATAATTCGTAAAAACTCTTAATTCACGCTCCTATTTCAGCCACAAAAAAAAAATTTTTCCATCCATCTCCACAATTTAGTATGCTTTAGTATTTTATTTGAGTTTATTAAACTTAAATTATCCTGTTCAGTTGATTAATTTATAGTAACTAATTTTAATTCAGTTAATATTTATCCGTCAGTTAAAAAGGAAAAAAAATTGGGTCATTTTTAGCTTTCAGTTTGAAAAAATATACCATTATATTATTATTCTAATTTGGTACCGCTTTGTGATGATCGTATGATATCATATTACGTCTTCAGTTGCAGAGTTTCCTGTAGTTAATTCCTGCGCCATATACAGCATGCAATGGAATGTTTGAATAGTTTTATTTACGCTCTCTTAATGTAAATCTTTCATAAAATAATTCCTGCAATAATTCTGAAATTTGAGTTTTGAGTGTCATTTTTAGCACACGATAAATCCAATATCCGTCTAATGAAAATAATTTTAATTTTCAAAAAGAAATATTAAGAAGAATATTTTTTTTTAGTTTTGTTCAATAGCAGTTTTGGAATTCTGATTTGCATTAAATGTTACATCCCTTTGATATGGTATATAAAATAGATTCACAAAAATTTCTTTTTATAAATGACCCTAAAATTTATGCATGTATATTTTTGTTACTTTTTATATTTTTGTATACATCGTGAAAGTGCATATTCTTTTTGGAGAAAAATGAGTGCTTTCTTTTTTGGGGATTGTTGCTTTTATAGACTTGTATTATGATATGTTATCTATATATTTCAGGTCCCGATACAAATTTGGACAGTTTGAAATTCGTTACCATGGGTGGCAGCCCTGTGAAAGCGCAGAATTATTTGTATATCCATAACAAAGTGAAAAAAGATTGTTTTGTCTGCAGTCAGTATGGTAAGAGCGTAAAATCTTCTGTGTTACTATTCACTTTTGCCCACAGAACACTCCTTCCCATAAATAATAACATATTTTGAATAGAACTTCATATAATTCTTTAAAATAAAATAACATTTGTACTTTTAAATACTTTAAATTCGTTTAAAGGAACAAATAATAAGCAAAAAGAATACTGGCATATATAAATATTTTGCCATTTATTAACTTTATCACATCAAAAATTTAATGTTTATTGAAGTCATTGCAATGGGGTAAGCTGCTAAAGAATATCTCACTAATTCAAACGATGCAAATAAAAAAATATCCCACAAATTTGTATACTATTGACGTTCTGCATCTGAACATCTATTTGTTCAGATGCAAAATGTCGATATGCATACATCGTTTTCAATATGTTTATGCATATGGCGTTCAAATGTCAATATGCATATGGCGTTCAAATGTCAATATGCATACATCGTTGTCAATATGTTTATGCATATGGCATTCAAATGTCGATATGTTTATGCATATGGCATTCAAATGTCAATATGTTTATGCATATGGCATTCAAATGTCAATATGTTTATGCATATGGCATTCAAATGTCAATATGTTTATGCATATGGCGTTCAAATGTCAATATGCATACATCGTTGTCAATATGTTTATGCATATGGCGTTCAAATGTCAATATGCATACATCGTTGTCAATATGTTTATGCATATGTCATTCAAATGTCAATATGCATACATCGTTGTCAATATGTTTATGCATATGGCATTCAAATGTCAATATGTTTATGCATATGGCGTTCAAATGTCAATATGCATACATCGTTGTCAATATGTTTATGCATATGGCGTTCAAATGTCAATATGCATACATCGTTGTCAATATGTTTATGCATATGGCGTTCAAATGTCAATATGCATACATCGTTGTCAATATGTTTATGCATATGGCGTTCAAATGTCAATATGCATACATCGTTGTCAATATGTTTATGCATATGGCGTTCAAATGTCAATATGCATACATCGTTGTCAATATGTTTATGCATATGGCGTTCAAATGTCAATATGCATACATCGTTGTCAATATGTTTATGCATATGGCGTTCAAATGTCAATATGCATACATCGTTGTCAATATGTTTATGCATATGGCGTTCAAATGTCAGTATGCATGCATCATTCTACATCTAGTTACATCACATTAACGGGAGAATTTGTATCTGAACATCTGAATCGTCGAAAGTAACATTTCCTTCTTTAAATTGCTTTTTCAAAATTTACCCCACATCTAAAATAAATTTCAACTTGAAATATGATTTACTGCAGAAAAAAGAAATCAAAAAAAAAATAACTGCAATGATATATAAAATTATATTATGCTTTCTTAATTACTTTATATTGATTAATTATTCCAATTTTATAGGATCCTCGGAAACTTTTGGAACCTTCTCCGGATTTGATTTGAACTTACCCGTTTATGCGGGAGAAATACAAGCCCCGGCTTTAGGAATGGATATCCATTGTTACGACCAAGAAGGTATGTTTCATTTTATTAATTTTCTAACGATTCAACAATGAAATTCTATGAAACAATGTAAAAGGTTCGAATTTCACTTTAAAATAAAAATTATTGTTCAATGTTTTAAAAATATTTTTAGAAAAAATTTCAAAATTCAAGAAAAAAAATTATATGATAATAAAATTAAAATCATAAAAAAAATCATTTTTTTAGTTAAAAAATTATTTTTTGTCTTATTAAAAAATTATTTTTAACTTATCACGGTGAAATGCTCAAATATTGTTTAAATTTTCAAAAATATCACTCTGAGCATCCTTTAAAGTATATCTGTGTCAAATTTGACAGCTTTAAATAAAATGGTTTGATGAATGAAATATATACACATAAGGATCACGTTCTCCTTTATAAATGGTGGAATTTACAACTTTACAATCTCTTCTTAATTCAAAATTTCAGTTTACTTAATTTCATATTCAGTTTTTTTTATATTTTCTATATTTATATGAAGTTTATATTATCATTTCTTAAGTCCTATATTTATTTATTCATTTACAGGAAATTCAGTTTTAAATAAAAGAGGAGAAATGATTTTAGGCACACCAACACCTGCCCTGCCAACTCACATCTGGAAAGATCATGATAACAGTATCATGAAAGAAACATATCTGACTAAATACCCAGGTGAGTAGAATTTTGAAAAATAATTCCTCGTCTGAAAAATATTTTACAATCTATAATTTAATAAAATAATGACTCGCACGTCATTGTTTAGTATTTTAAATTAATTCGATGATAATAAAGATTTATTTAAATTTTTCCATGATTTGAGAACAGTTTTCAAATTGGATTTTTTCATCGGCTTCTTCAGCAGTTATAGTAGAGAGTAAATTTTGGCGCAATAGACTCTTTTCTATCATTACGCATAATGCTAAATAGAGATTAAATGCGCCTAATACGGCAACTTGATGTTTAGAAGTTGATAAGTAACTGCTCCTTTTATCGCATTAAATTGTTGTACTTCTCCTTGGCTGACTCCTCTTTGACTATTACTGCTTAAACTAAAATTCACTGGAAAAATGTTCGTTCCTCAAAGTACATGAAATTTAAAACCAGAAACACTTTATTTTTAAAAAATAAATAAATTGTCTAAAATAGTAACTGAATGCGATGCCTTATTAATATAAATTATATTAGCCTAAGGTTTCATATCTGTTTCAAAATTTTTAGTACTCTTTCAAAAATTCTAGTCAAATTTTAATTTTCTTTTCTTATTTGTTTTTTTTTTTATTTCAAAATCTTTTGGAGTTCCACATTTTCAAATCTGGAAGCTTTCAGCTCCAAACTAGTTTTATTTTTATTAATAAATAACTATAATAAAAATTTTCGAGAGAAACTCTTAGCCTGTCAAGGTTTTCAGCTCAGATTTGTCTTAAATGACAATGTGTAACCCCTTTACTCTACATGAATATTATTTTTAAAGACTCTAGTTTTCTAACATCAAGCGTCTCTTTACTTTATAAAGACAAAGAAGACAGCAAATGCAAAATAGTAGAAGACCATCGCCACTACTTCTATATCATATATCGGCTGAACGTCCCACTGACCAAATTCTAGTATATATCATGTCCATCTTAAATTGTAATTCCTATATAATGACCAAAAACTTTGAATATAATATGAATAACTTGAAAAAAATATTCTTAAATATATCATATGCTTTTCTAAATTCTATTATTTATTTTTGTAGGCGTTTGGTGCCAAAATGATGAAATCTGGATCAATCCCGTGACCAGAGGTCTTGTCGTGATAGGCAGAAGGTAATGAAAGCTTTGATACATTCCGTTAATGCAGTAGCATTTACAATATTATTATTTAATGAAATTTGATTTGCAATTTTTTGGGGTGTTTTTAATTTTTTGCGGCACACTAACCTTTAAACTATAAAATCAAGCAAAAAAAAAGTTATATGTATCCTATTTAGGCCTAAAGGAGTACACAAATTTTGTGATGACTGTATGCACTGTTTTGTCACTGTTCCATCAGCTGGAACACTGCGCCATTCGAGCTCTGAAAAGTACGACTAAGTGAAAATGATTAAAATCCCTTGTATTTGAATAAAAAGTTGTCACTGTATACCTGCATAGCAGATTCAGAATGACCCATGATGCATCACAAGATAGAATACTATTCGAGGGCAGTATTTGGACGCATTTTTGGTGCTTCGGGAAAAATTAATTGATCTCTTCAATACAATTGATTACAATTTATTGCATTAAATCTTCAAATTTTAATACAATTAATTAGCAAAACAATAAACTACAATTATAAATAAAATAAAAAATAAGCTATAATATATATATATATATATATATATATATATATATATATATATATATATATATATATATATATATATATATATATATATATATGTTACCGTTAAAGTATATAATGCAGTTATTTCATAGAATACCTAGTTATTCCATGAATAACTAGGTATTCTAAAATGAAATTAAAATGAAAAAGAAGCAATTTATCCAATTTATGCAGCGTATAAATGGTATTTATGGAAACGTACCATAAAATCATTTGTTACAACAAGGATTACTAAAATGACACTTGGAATTACAAAGAACATTATTTCTAAAACAAAAATATTTTTTATTTCTAAAACAAACAAACAAAAACATAAATGCAGTAGGGGTGGAAGGTAAATGTATTTGTCGTGCGAGATATATGACATAGATTATTTTACACTTTAACAGGCTGCAGATCGTTATTCTATGAAATAACTAGTTAAACCATGAAATACAAGAAAGTTTTACACTTTAACGGGCACAATCAGTTATTTCATAGAATAACTAGGTATTCTATAAAATAACGGATTTCATACTTTAACGGTAACATATATATATATATAATATAACGAACGTTAGCAAAACAGAAATCAAAGCGCAGAAAAGACTATACTATGAAATAACTACAGATACTGATAAAAATGCGCAAAACTTCAGAGCCCCTGAAGTACGGGTTTGTCACTTCCAAAAATTCTAACCCTCCCCCAGGCAATGTTGAATTGAGTTAATTTTTCATGAAAAAGAGAGATGAAAGGAAATGAAGACACGTCTCCATCATAGCGTCCCTCCGCGTCACTAGAGATGCATAATACACGATTTTTTGAATAACAAATAATTTTGCTATTGTTATTTTTAAATATGCGTTCCAAATATCTGTTATTTCAATCATATTATTAATTAAAAATTATTACTTAATATTAAATATAAAATTTATTAATTGTAATTAATGCTTAATTTACTAATTTAATTAACGTGTGATTCAATTAATTTATCTGTTTCAGCTTACTTCTTAAATTTTTTTTTCTCAAAACTATTTATTTAATTTATTTATTAGAGTGAGCCATTTTCTGGAAAAGATGAGTTAAAAATATATGTCATTTCTTTAAAATGTTTACTTTAGTCCTATATTCTACCAATAGATGGCGCCAGCAGTAAACAGAGTACATGTAATCAAAGTCAATCATGTCACGAGCAATTCAAAATGATCTGTATGGAATAGTGCATCATCAAATACGAATATCGGTCACTCCTGTAAAGTGGAGTGGTGACTTCGCACTTTCCGGTGAAATCACCGCTCTGATAAATTTCAGTGATATGCAATTCAATGATACGATACGATAATTCCAATAACCGGTCCGTTCACTTTTCAATCCAATCACAGATTTCTTTCGAGAGCTTCCGTTGGAGAGATCGTATGGTCACCGCTTCGGCAAATTTCAGTGATATCGTATCAATTGTTAGTTTCTATCGTGATCCAAAACCTGTAATCGAAATATCATCAGTAAAATCGTATGAAGGATTTGAATCACACCCCTCTTTGAAAAGTATTGATCACTTGTATTTGTTACTTTTTGATATTGGTTACGTAATAACCGCTCTGAAAATATTCGTCATCCCTACGCGTCACACGATTGCCACAGTTTTTACAGGTGATGGAACATCCAACTTTATCCAACGATTATACGGCAGCTTTCTCTTACAAAGAATTTTAAAATACATAGAGTAAATGATGTAGGATACAGCCAACGAAATAAAGTTGAATTTTTTTCCGAACAATTATTTTTTACAAGGAAAAAATTAACAAAATTCCTTGAAAATATAGACTGAAAATGATGGATCTGCTCGTTTTAAGCTGCCATCTGTTATTAAATAAGAAAGTTAAAAGTGCAATTTGAATTTATTTTTTCCTGTTTATAATAGAATTTTAAGATTTTAGATACATGGGAAGTTAAGTTTTACTTGTACTGAAACATTGGGCCTCAAAGGATTGAAGATTAAACCGATAACAAATCATTAGTAAATTTAGAGCAGGAATTAATATATACTTAAAATTTAAGCTTAAATATGGAAGAACTCTCTTTTCCTGGAAGTTGAATCTTCAGGAGTTCCGATAATAATTCTAGTTAATCTCTAATTCAATACTAATATATTTACTATACAGAAAAATGTATTTCTTATGTTTAATTCTGGAATAGCAATTTCATAAGACATATCAAAAATAATTTTCTTCATTATACATTGTTTCACTCAAATGTGATCATCCACTATTAATTAGTGGCTCACATATAAAGTACAATATTGTATAGCATTGAACAATATTCATAATATTATTAAATAGTGAATAATATAATATGATAATGTGCAATATTGTATCATATAGTGCCGCAGACTGTGTTATTTTGATTGATGTATTTTCAAACAAACACCTCTAGGAGTTATTAAGCAATAAGACTTTTTGTATTTTTGAATGTAGAAAATTCATATTGAATAGTTGACTATATATAATATTTTAACAAAAGACTAGTTTTTATGCTTGCACAATGAAATTTATAAAGAGCTCCCAGATGAAAGTAAGCAATCTAAAGACTTAAAAAACTTTTTAAAATTAATTTTTTTTTAATTGTAAAATCAAAGTCAAGATAATCCAAGGAAAAGTTCAGAAGATGATGGTATTTTGTTGAAAAAAGGAAAAGCTTTTGATTAATAGGCTTTGTAATAATATTGCAAAACGTCATGAAATTTTTGAATAAATACCATAAAATATTTTAATTTTTTTTCAGACAGCTTCTATAAATATGTTTCTCCTTACTACAAAAAATATTATATTATAATGTTAATTTTTTTATTCATAAATCCTTCACATGTATATTTTTTTTCTTTCATAGAATCGGCTTCATTTAGGAGGGTGCTTTTTAAGGTGTATGTACACACTTGAAACTTCGAAAGTCGTTCAAAATATCGAATATTTTTTTATTGCTTAATAACATTCTCTGACCCTTTAGCTTTCAGATGATACCAAGATGTTGTCAATATTCGAAATATTTCTCGAGGCATAATTATTTTTCTTGAGGTGCTTTCATTAAAAACTCTAGTTACGGTGTTTTTAAAACTCATTTTATGAAGAATGATATTTTTCCACTATGTTGCTTCATTCAAACAATCATAACTCAACAAGAAATGAACCAAATACAATTATTTATATATCAAAATAATCTGTATGAAATAGTGGATGTTTTGTGCCTCAATCAAAGTTATATTTATAGAAATAAATTTTTAATAGCTGTTTAAAAGTTAAAATTAGAAAAAAAATCTCGCTTTTTCTATTCATCGTTGATGAAAAAATTGTTTTAAAAAAAAACTATACATTTTTATAACTTGTTTGAGGCAGACAACATGAAGACTCATATTAGGCATAATTTCCAACTAGAATTGTGTGTCTGTACAAATTAGTATTTAAGATATCATGTTTCAAAAAAATAACCTAATTAGCTCCTTAAATATTATTTAATTAATTAATAATTAGTGTAATGTGGTTTTTTTCTCGCTGAAATGAGTTTAAACATATATTAATAACCTACTGTGAAAAAACTGGATTTTTAAAGTTAAAATTAAAAAAAAATCTTCAAGTGTGAGGGGGAAACAGTCTTGAACAGGAATTGTTTGCAATTGAAAAAAAATGATTAATGCACATAGAATAACATTTTTACTTCTGCTCTCGTTTAAATCGAAAACAATGTTTATAAGATAATAAATGTATTTTATATCTGTTTAGTGACGATACTTTGATTCAGAATGGAGATCGATTTGGTGCAGGAGATGTTTACTACGCAAGTATGTGGATTTTCTTTTCTTTAATGCATGTTACTAAATTGCGCTCTTACTTTTTAAAAAAATGACCTGCTTTATTTTCGTTCTTTGACGAAATATTGTGCTTTTCTATGGTATTATACTGTGTAGGCCTCCTTCTGATGGCGTCAATAAAATAATGAGTATTTTACTAAAACTTTATTATTTTATAACAATATTCTTTTAATCCATTTTTCCCAGCATCCTCATTTGAGGATAATTACTGCTGCGTATCTGTTCCTAGAACGATCGCATTCAGTTTTCAGTTTGCTATACCAAATAAGTCAATATTCCCAAACTTTAAAAGAAGTTTTATAAATGAAATCTTATATCGCAGTTATCTTAATCTTGAACTTTTAAATTCAATTTAAAATAATTTTACTAAAATTTATGTTTTAATTTAATTTGTTCTAAAAAGTGAGAAGAATATTTATTCAAGTTTTAAAATCGAACAAATATGAAATCTTTCTAATAAGAAACACTCTTAAAATGAAACTCTGTAACAATGAAAGTTTAATGAAAATTCTTCTCAATGAAAAAAAATCTTAATGATGGAATTTTTTTTTAAAAATTTAATCGTCATCGGTAAAAAAAAAAGTTTATTTATTTAAAATGATTAATACAAAATAGAAGTGCAATTTTAAATAGCATTTTTATTTCATTATAACTAATTGTCCCTATTTATTTTTCTTTAGTCCACAACATAGAAGAGATCCAAGATAGCATTTGCGTGGGTCAGCAAAAAGATGCCGGTGACTCCAGGGCGATTCTTTTCATTAAAATGAAAGACGGTTATTCCTTCACCCCAGAGTTCAGAGACAAAGTAGCCCAAAAAATCAACAGTGAACTATGGTACGACTGCGTTCCCCAACTCATCCTCGAAACCAAAGGAATTCCGGTAAGTAGAAAACTGCACACACGGCTAAATTTCTTTTAAAGCATCTGTTAAGAAATCCTTATTTTGGAATGGAAATACCTCCAGTATGACTTTTTAGTTGAAATACTGAATTGTGAGGTCGTTAATGGGTTCAGTAAAAAATTCGAATTAGTTATTTATTTAGAGGTTACGTTACACACAAAGAATTTATATACAAAAGTTCGGAATAATTTTAAGATACATTTATAAGAGCATGAATTAAAACATCAGCATATGACATTGCCTAACCTGAACTGAGTCATAGCGCTACAAGTCACTAGAGGGCGCTATCTCTGATTCATCTGTCAATTATGGTTATTATTACAAGAGCGGCTACAGATTTAACTCAGCTCCAGCTCAAGGGCCAATTCATTTTAAAAGTCCTGACATATTTTATAAACACAGAAAGCATACAGGAATAACGGTTGTGCAAAATTTCAAATAAATACTTTATACAAATGTATTCTTAGTGGCTTCCTTGCTAATGATCAGTGTGTTTTTAAACTTCAAATTTTGATAGTCATGTATAATTAAAGTGTATATTTATAATTCCTACTATTTTAGAAGCATTAGAAAGTTATATTCATTGTGCTGTGCGCCTCGCAATTTACAGTCATTTCACATAAAATTTTATTTTAATTGAGAAATAATAAAAACTTCAATCATCCAATAACATACTTGCTGAATCAAAGCATGTTCATAACACAAATATAGGGATAGGAAACGATATCAGCATTGAAATTCTGTGTGTACTACAAAATATAATTAATGGTTTACGTAATATCTCAAAGGACTTTTCAATGAAAATATTTCTGTCTATTAAAAATTCAACGTACTATAATAAAAATTAATGATTTACGTAATATCTCAAAGGATTATTCAATTAAAATTTTTCTAAGTCTACTAAAAATTCAACGTACTGTAATAAAAATTAATGATTTACGTAATATCTCAAAGGATTATTCAATTAAAATATTTCTAAGTCTACTAAAAATTCAACGTACTATAATAAAAATTAATGATTTACCTAATTAAGGATTTACGTAATATCTCAAAGGATTATTCAATGAAAATATTTCTGTCTATTAAAAATTCAGCGTACTATAATAAAAATAAAAGGTTCAGCTAAAAGAGCAATAATGTATCTTTAAACACCAAATTATATTGTTGTAGGACCAACATTGTTTAGGTAGTAATTATTTTTAAAAAATTTTTATCACTGCTTATTTCGGAAATTAACCTTAACTGTAACTGCCACAGAATTTTAGAAGATTAACATTATATAATAAGTATGCTTCAACAAAAATTCATTTAGATGGAGAAATTATCCTCCAATCAATTGAATCATCAATAATCATCAATTTTAATCATTAAGAATAAATCATCAATTTTGATCATTAAGAAAGAAAATAAAACGAAATTAACTTATTGTTTGCAAAAAAGAAATTGATTTGACTATTATGCTAATAATGAAAGTATTGATGTAAAATATACTTAAAAACATCCTTAAAGATTAAATAAAATGTATTTTAACTTTATATCATTAAAAAGATTATATTTTGTATTTCAAAATGATATAGAAGTACATTTTATGCAATAATATGTTCGAGATTTACGACGAAAAAAACTCAAAAATTTCGCTCGGTTTTTATTTAATAAAAAAATTCAAAAAAAAAAAAAACTCTCCGAAATTTACATTGACATCTTTCAAAATATTTTTTTAACCATATTTGGTGGCTTTAATTCTAATGAACAGTGGAACACTTATACAATCTCTTTCATTTTTAATAGAATTTCAAAGGTTTTGTATTTTTAAATGTTGCGATAGATTTTGAAATAAGAAAAAAAATTGTTTAAAATGAAACTCAATTTATTTTTGGTGACAGTTAAAAACTATTAATAAGTACAAATAGCTTAAAGAACTGTATTTAAACATATCATAATTAGAAGACAAATAAAATATTTAAATGAAAATAATATTATTTTATATGGTTATCAACTTGTTCAGAAACTTTATTTTTAAAAGTAAAATGTAGTGCTTTTTTTATTTTATCAATAAATAGTTTTTTATATTCCAAATTTTATCTTTTTGTCGCTTTTGTAAAAATTCATTCCTTTGATAAGTCCATCACATTTTTTTAGATTCAGTTTGAATCTGACAATTTTTTTCATTCGATAAATTTCTAATTTTTTAAAAATATTTTGAGTATATGAGATCGTCAAATAACGAACAATCCATTGTCAAAAGTACCGATTAAATTGGATAGAAACGATTTCGTGGGAAATCAATTTTTATTCAAATAATAGATATCTCACAGAATAAGCATAAGAGACTCTGTATGAAAGCTCAGCGTCTTACAGGGTGTTCATTATTTATTGTCGGAGTTTCCGTACCTCATAACTTTCGAATAAGAAATATTACGCAAAAACCGATTACGTATTCGTAAATTACAACTCAAAGAATTTTATTAATGATATTAAAGTGTAAAGCTTGCACAATTTGCACTTTGTAGGTATTCAGCTGAAGGCGAGTCTTTGAGTTGTAATTTACGAATATATAATTCTTTGAGTTGTAATTTACGTATTCATAATTCGTTGAGTTGTAATTTACGAATACATAATCGCCTTCAACTGAATGCCTACAAAGTGCAAATTGTGCAAGCTTTACACTTTAATATCATTAATAAAATTCTTTGAGTTGTAATTTACGAATACGTAATCGGTTTTTGCGTAATATTTTTTATTCGAAAGTTATTAGGTACGGAAAACCCGACAATAATTAATGAACACCCTGTATTTCCTTTTGATACCACCTATACCACCAAGTAGATTAATAGATAGAATTTCGATACAAAAGGTTTGTCAAAGACAATGAAAAGTTCATATATATTAATAGTTAGGAAATGAAAGAAAAATAATATCGATAACTAACCCATGCTTTTATTAATTAATTTTTAGAAAGAATTTCTGACAAACTTGTAAAAATTCTTCTTTGTTACTTAGATGATTTCTGTATTTTGAAATTTTGTTAGTGCTTTATTTTACATCATGTTAAATTGTTTTTCTTTCATCTAGTATAATCTAAACAACAAGAAGATGGAAAGCGTCGTTCGAAAAATCATAGCCACAAATAAAGTACCACCGGTAAACAATATCAAGAATCCCGAATGTCTTCAGGACTACTGCGATATCCCAGAAGTGCTTGCTTATAACGAAAATTGAAAACCCCATCTTGTATCAAATGTTATTACTGGACACATCTGTTTATTTTATTATGGAATTTATTTTAAATTGTTGGTTATTTTTTTATTTCTGTATATAAAATCTACTTAATATATTTAGATTGTCAATGCACTTATATAATGCATATAAATATTTAATTACAGATATTATATTTTTATTAATATATCATTTTTTACAAAAGTTAAATAACTTCTAAAGAGGAAATATATGTTCATTTATGTCTTGAAACCAATACTTAACTAAGTTTCAAGACAAGTTTTATCCTCCATTTGTATATATACATGAAATCAGATTTTATTACAGAGATGACTTTTAAAATGCTTTTATTTTTGAATATTTTCATGTAAGAATTGGTAATACATTTTACATGCTGTGTACTTACATTACATGACAAAAAAAGATTCCTATAATCCTTGTGATTAAGTTTTGTGATATAAATTGTTTATATGGTAGTTATTTTTGTTAAATAAAGGAAGATTTTATCACTATCATGGATGCGATTTTTAGAATTCCTTATTTTTATATACATTATTAACAGATTATGTTAACTATGTCACATTTAAAATAATAAAATTTGCTAGAGTGCTTTAGAATTCATATAACACAGATACAGGGGACTTTAGAAGTAAGCATTTATATTATAAACTAAGCATTAGCAAAATTTTGGTCTATGGGTTTTGGGTAAATATTCACTGACTTGTGCCATAGTTATGACTGACCCTAGCTTATGCTCTAGTTAATGACTTTCAAAATGATAAATAATGAAATTTTATTTTATATGAAAGTTTATAGCCTCCAGATATGTCATCCAAGGTCATCTATCCTCCACTCACCTTGTATTTTCATGAGAAATCCAATAAATAATACTATGTATATTTTCTATGGAAAAAACATTTTGACAAAGTCCCACAACTATAAAACAGATTTTAGAAGTTTTTATTTCATATTAATAACTTGACTGTTTCATTTTCTTTACTATCTAATAAGATGACACCTTCTATTCTGGGAATATTTTCTTATTTTGATTCAAATGGAAAGCCATTGAATACTTGAATTATCTATGTATTCGAAGTAATTTTAATATTGAATTATAGTCGTTATGATTGGTTTATTTTTTGCTTACAACTATCAAAATTCGATAAATCGATGTACGTATGGCACTCGGACAAAACAGTTAAGCGGTTAAAACTTGACTCCTTGATATATCATCGATGATCGTTTGTCACCTGACCCAAGCTTTTCAATCTCAATTTTCAAGATAGGCCTACATGCCAAAATATTTAGAGCTGGAGTTTGGATTTTAATGGCACAAAAGCCAAACATCGCCAGGCTGCTCCAAACGTATGGTGAATATATGAACATATGATAATGTAAAATTACGGTGAAAAAGTTCTAACTTACGACTGAAAAAATGATCAACGTTGGAAGTTAAAAACTGAGTATTCGGATAAAATGTGTACAACTGAATAGTGTGTTTGACACGTACTACAAATGGGTGCGGTTTCACCAAAAAGTAAATACTTATGCGTAAAGCGTGTATACCCAATACGAAGACGAGTCAGCATAACGTCCTTTCTCCTAACTGAGGCACAAGACCATTCGTTTGGCACAAGACGTTTTAAGGAATGCAGTTTGTTGTTTTCCTACAGATTCCATTGTTGTTGTCACATTTTGCAAATATGCTTCTTTATGTAGCATTAAACATCAGCCAAAGGAACTAATCTGTTGATACAGATTTAGTGGCAGAATTAGCTCATTACCTTTAATGCCCACGTGACAGGGAACCCAACAAAACATTATGTTAAATCCTTCGCTTTTCATATCCTCCAAAAGAAGAAAAATATCACACATAATCGGATTAATGAGAAATCTGTTTATTGTAACTGCTGCAAAACACTCATACTATCAATGTATTTGCAAAAGTAACGGGTGCTTTCATTCGACATATATTGTAAAGTACAAAAGATTTTTATAGCATCAGCAGTAAATACAGAGAAGGCATCATTAAGCTTACAATAAAGGAAACACGGTATTTCCAAAAGCAATACCGTATACGATAGAATTAGTTGACTTCGAGCCATTTGTAAATATAGGGACATATTGCGAGTACAGACTTCGATGAAACTTGATGATAAATAATCGGCGCAGTAAAAGTTTTATGAAACCATGAAAATGGATTAGTATATTTAATGGATGGAATATTCCAAAGTGAAAAATTAAGAAAGTTACATTTTTCTACTTGCAGACTAATCATTGCCGATCCTTCGACGAATGATTTTGTTCGTTTCATAAATGGACGGATATTATATGGGCGGACACGATAAAGTCAGGCAAGGTAAGAACTAAGAAATGCATTCTGAAGTGGATGATTTGGTAAAGACATAACTTTGAAATACCTAATAATTAGCAGATGACTGCCTACGTTGCAATTCAAGAAAGGTTTGGCAGCAATTAACATATAACAGGTGATATAACAGACACTCTTAACAGGTGATGCCCGCAATGCTCTAGAACAAATGCGTAGAGCAGAGTGGTGAACAGGGGCAAGTGTCGGTAATGTAGAGTAATGTTCGGTAATGTAGAGTCACGAGTTGATCTGTACACCACACATCCGTAGTCAATGCGAGATAAGATAATTGGGGGATGATTAGAGAAGCAGCTGCCATGGAATCTCTTTACTTTAAGCTTACTATTCCGTAACATATCCTGTTAGTATTCAGCATCTACAATTTAATGTGTTTAATCCTTTCCGTCAAAAAGAAATTCTTTTGGTCTCTGAATTCAGGTGTTAAACGTTTCTCTTCTAAAACTCAACTATCTGCCACTGTGCTTCCAAATAGATATTTTGAAATCCATTTTGTTTCATCTGTATCAAAATTAATAGATTGTAAATATTAAATATGGAAGTATTAAATACAGCATCATGAATCAAATTTATGCTAGATTTTATTTTTCACTGCAGTTGTAACAAATAAAATAAAAAGTTTTCAGTGCAATTCATGGAGTTTTCAAAGGAAAAGGAAATATCTCCTTTATCATAGTTTAAATTATCCCTTGTCAATCTGAATTCTATTAATTCATCTATTGTAAATTAGTATTATCCAGGAAAAGCCAATTGAGAAACAATTCTTAATTAATAGGAACGGAGAAATAACAATAAAGGTTTAAAAAATGCGAATTTACAAAAAAGATGAAAACTATGCGTAACCGAAATTTAGCATCGTATAAACGAAGCACTTTATGATTACATGAATAGAGACGGCATATAAAAATGAGAGACGCATTAATGAAAAATTATTGACGGTGTTTTATTGCCGTTAAAATTATACAAGGTGTTGTTTTTAATTTCTTCATACAATAAGAGAATCGTATATGAATTTTGTAGCAGTATCTTTTCCCATTCACTTATTTCTTCTAAAATTTTCGTTTGATATTAGAATAAAATTTTAGTTCAAATATCACAAACTAAAATTTCTGAATATAGTTCATTATCGTTCCATTTTTATACAAACAGACAGACAATCATGACGATGGAAAAATTGCTAAAAAACTGAATACGCATCTATAATTCGGCTGTTAAAACATCATTCCAAATTTCATTCATCCAGTTTGGTCCGTTTTGAGTTATCATTTCCACGTGCATTCGGATTCACAAACAGAGGGGTTGGGGCAAAATTCGGTAGAAATGTAAAGTTTTTAATAAAACCTGTTGTCTAAATTCCATTCATCTGATTTATTATTATTTTAAATCCTCCTATTCATAGGCAAACTTAATTTTAAAAATTATTATAATAAAGAAAATTCAAACCTTTATTGTAAAATATCGTTGTATAATGATGTTTTAGGCTTTATTTGTCTGCCTTCATTTCATTTTAAAGAACTTTCTGGAAATAATATTTGTTATTTTCAAATCTACTTGATAATACATACATGAAAGATATGTATTTTATATCATTATAATCCACATGTGTATAAATCCAGCAACTATAACAATGAAAAGCACTGTTGTAAAATATGTTTCAAAATACTTTTTTAAATATAGTGTAAAAATAAAAGTAATAAAAAACACGGTAAAAGAGAGAAAAAGAAGAATATAATGGAAGGTCTTCGCTAATTAAAGAGGTCTCTGCATTTCATGCTTCTCAACGATAAGGGGGGCTCTTCACTTAGCAGAAAATTAATCTTTTTTTTTTGGGGGGGGGGGTTACTCGATGTTAGTCATCATGACCTTCTCCTCCATGAAGAGGGACTTATCTATATAAAGTGTGCGAGTCAAAGTGTATTAATCTTGATTTGAAACCTTTTCTTTGTATTTACTTAATAACACAGCTGACAAAATTAAAATAAACAATTCTAAAGTCGGTGCAGTATGCGTATGCTCGTAAGCTAGTGACGTCTCCCGCATATTACTTTAAGCATTGTTTATAAACCGTAATATTAAGAAATCTAGACAATTCTTATGACCACAAAACTTGGGGGAAAATGGCTGTATTATAAAGAAAAGCTAAATTATTACTATAGCAAAGTTCAAGATATGTTTTATATACAAAAACATGTAAAATATTCTGAATATTAACAATTCTGAATCCGTGTAATTATTTCTTTTCATCTGAGTTTTTGCTGCAAAATGTTTGCAGCAAAGAAAAGCAATGAAAAGAAAATTATATTAATAACTTTTATATTGCTGTGTTATTATCTTATAAAATTGTTTCTGCTTAAATATATATAAATGCCATGTGTATAATCAATTTGTTCGTGATAAAAATTTATTTTGTTTAAACACTTTTCATGTATTGACGATCTGAATCTGTATTTGTGTTAAGAGCCTCAAAATTGAAATGATAGCACTCATAATTGAACATCTTTTGAAGAAATTTCTATAAAATTTTTATTGCATTGTTTATCCGTTTTGTTTACAAAGGAAATTTTCGAAAAAAGAATGAAATATTTTATCATTTTTTCCAGTACTTTAGATCATTTTAACTTTTCTTTATAATAAATATAAAAGAATTTTAATATTTATTTACTAAGTTTAAAAGAATTTTTTTTTCTAAAAATCATTTCCTTTTAATCAATATTATTATAAAAAGAATTAAAGGCAGTCATTAAGCAGATGCGAAATTGACAAAACTTTTGGATTGAAATTCTTCAAAGTGGAAATAATTTGTCTTTAATATATTTAGAAAGGTTTGAAAGTCATTGATAATAACGTAATTTTTTTCTCCATTCACTACAATTGAAATTCTGAAAAGCCTTAATTTATTCATAGTTATAGTTAGTTCATAATTTTCGATCTATGTATTTATTTATATTTACTTCTCGAAGACATTCATTTCCCAATGATGTAAGAGGCTTGTGCTGCCATCTATTAGAAAAAGCAAGAACTGCAGTAAACTAAATGTGTGGAAATTTCATTCGTTTTTTCCTCATTATTTATCTATGTAAATGTGTTTCTTTTTTCCTTCACTCCCCATCCAGGTTGAATTATAATACTCTTTTAAATTCTTGAATGGACAATAAGAAACAGTTAATTTTTATTTTGAAATATAATATTTCTCTACGTTTTACATCTGGATAGTTCATTTAGATGAATGATAATATTCATCTTTGGCAAAAGAAAACCTTGTTCAAAGTGGGAAGGAATTTTAAATTTTAAATATTCTTAGAAAGAGAAAATCTCAAATTTTATTGTAGTATTCCTCAAGGCAAGAAGAAAAAATATTAAAAGATAACAGCAAGGAATTTTTAAGACCTCAAAATTTTTGCTAAACATGACTTTTATGATGGGCCCTATCTCAGTACAGGCAGTGAGTGCTCAGCCGAAACGAGTATTAAGAAACTATAAAATATGTCCTCTGTTTTACCCAGTAACTGAATGTAGAAAAATATTTCATAAATTTCGATTAAGGAAAGAGGATTTTGATTTCAGGAATTTTGATTAAAGACAAGGATACCTTTTAAGAAAGTTTTTAGTTATTTAAATCCTTTTTTAAAAGGTCATTTCGCTTTAATTTGCACTACTTCTGGAAACAAAAGCGACAATATGACAAATAAATAACATGTTTCATTTGGCCGTTATAATTTTTGGTCCGCCGACTAATAACTGAATGCAACGAACGTCGGTGATGTTGAGTCCGCAGGTTTTCAGACATCTGATTCAAGCTTCAGTTTCAAGCACATTCTGATTCTAGTTCATTCAGTTTTCCAATCAGCTTATAATTTGCACTATTTTTAATAGAATAATCGACAAGGTGGCGAGTGAATAAAATGCCAGATTTTCTCTGATTGTTCTTTGCATTTCGGTTAGGATACTAGTATCATTCATGAAAAATTCAGATTTATTTTTATGCACTATTTCAATCACCTGACAGTGGAAATATTAGGAAAATTGGAGCATTTGTATTATATGGGAATAAGGTGATTTGAGTTGTTTTTTCTTCTTCAGATTTCACTGAACAATTCGGCGGAAAAGAATCGCCATTTTATTCATCCAGTTGTTACTTCTTCAGCAAAGAATTTACAAATGTTTCTAATATATTATGCTTATTTCATTATGATAAATCTCTGACTAAAATCGCTAAAGTAAATTTGTCATTATTTTTTTGCAATATACATACTAAAAAAGAGTTGGGTTTTGCTATAGCCAAATTATGTGAATTCACTATAAATTACTGCTATAAGTAAATCGAGTAATTTGGGAATACTAATTTGTAATAGATCTCAGGCTAAAATTATTTAATAATGAGAACACGTGTCTTAAAATTAAGATACGGAAGTTCAAATTCAAGATCTATTTGTTTGCATGGGTTTTAAGTCTAAATACGCACATGTAAATAAGTACACGATGAATCTAATATTTAAATAGCTCATATTCTACTGATGCATTCTTCATATCTTACTAAGAAATTCATAAAAGAATGTTTGTACATATGTTTACAAAACATATGTATTTCCTCTTGCCTTCTTAAAAAAATAATATTATCCTATCATTTCCTCATTTTATATTTTTCGAGTTCGAGCAAAAGTAAATTTTTGCTTGTGCACGTGACCTTTCAAATCAGACTCGAAACACTTCTGCTCGTTGTTGAAATCTTTGCTTAAAAATGCTTTTAAATAGGTGAAGCTAAAAAAAATCCATTTATGGTGAAGATATGGAATTTTTTACATTATTTTTTGTAGAATCCTGATAAGCTTTTTTATAGAAATGTTTGAATTTATTTTCTATATTTATTTTATATAGTCTCCATTATAAGAGCATACATTAGTTCATTTAGCTTGATATATTATCCAAGCGCTATCAATACAATGGGGAATTAGTTTTTTTTTTGTCAAGAATGCTTTGAAAATGATTAACCTAAAAGGAGCCCGAGTATGAAACATCTAGGATTAATATAACAAAATCGTATTGCTCCAATCCCAGAAGTAGTAGTAACAAAAAGGAAGAATTCATGGGAAATTATGTCATCATAAGTTCCTCGCTTAAAGACGATTAGAGCTCTAATATTCTTCAGGGTACTGTTGCTAAAGAAAAGTTTTTTTTTCTTTGTTTCTGAATTATAAGAATAAACATAAGATTTATTTTCTTCGTGTTTTCGCCTGCATCAACGGTGTCTTATGCATTAATACTTTTCGTAAAATTATAAGTTGAAGACGTTTTGTTTACTTTCAAAATAATTAACCACTCAAGAAAACTTTTTAGGAATTTTTAAATTTAGTTATTTTTTTTATTAAATATTATTTTGCATATATTATCATTATGCAATATTATGTAGTTTGATTAATTCATTTTTTTTGTAATTGAAATATTTTATAACTATTTAAAATTCTAGAAAATTAAGATTTTTGTTAAATTCGAACAAAATTCTATGTAGCCGAAAACGCATTTCTCTCTAAATATTTCCATAACTATGCCATAATAAATTTAGGTAATATATTACTAAAACTTATATTTCTATCTATATACTAAAATCTAGAAAAAAAATAAAGCCGTATTTTTCTAGAATGGAATTTCAGTGCAATTAAATCCGAGAATAAATTCTCATAAAAAAGAGACTTAGCCTCATAAAAAATAAGTCAAATATTGAAAATTATTTGATGGTCAGTAAAAAAAAAAATAATAACTTTTTATTACAAATATTCCAGAACTTTCTAGTTTATTAAGACAAAAATAGAAAGCTGAGTACCTTTCAAGGTGCATTGAATTTTCAACCTACAGCAGAATACATCTAAAAAAGTACAAATAAGATATAAGTTGCCAAAAAAAATGATAACAATAATTTTTACCTTCTCGTATACATAGTATAGAGAAAATTTAGAATCCTTTAAAAATTCGAATTCGAGATTTTGACGCATCTCCACGTTTTAGAACTCCTTGAGTTCGAAAAACACATTTTTAGAAAATGTTTATCTGTCAGTCTGTGACAAAGATAACTCGAAAATCCCTTGAGTTAGATGGTTTGAATTTTGTATACAGTCTTTACGCCAAATTTGCAGATTTCTATCAGATTTTGAATAAAATTTGTTCTGGGGAAGTCCGGCTGTTCGAATATAAATTAACACGATAATTGGAAAACGGTGAGAATTAGGTAGATAAGATTTGGTACACAAATTCGACATCTATATGGTAGATACCTTTCAAATTTTCAGCCAAATCCAACAAGGGGTTGACTGTCTACTAGTTTGTACTTTCCGAAACAATTCAATTCGATAATACTAAAATGCAGTTACTTAAAAATATCAAATTTGGTACCTGGATTTTTTTTTCATTACAGTACAGTTTTGTGTCACATTTTTGTGTCACTTGGTGGAGAAAAATGCATCTAAAGCACAAATTCTATTTTAGGATATTATTGAAGAATGCCAGATATTAATCGCCAAATAACTCTCCAACAAAGTAAATAATCGCCAAGAAAGTCGCCAATAACTTTCCATATTATGTTAAATTCTCGCCAAAATTATATATGCGTTAAAGTTTTGCGTAGACCACTCACACTGGTTTTTCTTTTGATATAATAAAATTCTTCTGCTTGTTACAGAAATATATGCAATTTGTTTTTCCACGGAAAATCTACCGTTATAGTACAGTGTAATAATAATAGTACCGTGAAAAAGAAGAAGAAAAATGCATCTAAAACACAAATTCGATTTTAGGATATTATTGAAGAATGCCAGATATTAATCGCCAAATAACTCTCCAACAAAGTAAATAATCGCCAAGAAAGTCGCCAATAACTCTCCATATTATATTAATTCTCGCCAAAATTATATATGCGTTAAAGTTTTGGGTAGACCACTCACACTGGTTTTTCTTTTGATACAATAAAATTCTTCTGCTTGTTACAGAAATATATGCAATTTGTTTTTCCACGGAAAATCTACCGTTATAGTACAGTGTAATAATAATAGTACCGTGAAAAAGAAGAAGAAAAATGCATCTAAAACACAAATTCGATTTTAGGATATTATTGAAGAATGCCAGATATTAATCGCCAAATAACTCTCCAACAAAGTAAATAATCGCCAAGAAAGTCGCCAATAACTCTCCATATTATGTTAATTCTCGCCAAAATTATATATGCGTTAAAGTTTTGGGTAGACCACTCACACTGGTTTTTCTTTTGATACAATAAAATTCTTCTGCTTGTTACAGAAATATATGCAATTTGTTTTTCCACGGAAAATCTACCGTTATAGTACAGTGTAATAATAATAGTACCGTGAAAAAGAAGAAGAAAAATGCATCTAAAACACAAATTCGATTTTAGGATATTATTGAAGAATGCCAGATATTAATCGCCAAATAACTCTCCAACAAAGTAAATAATCGCCAAGAAAGTCGCCAATAACTCTCCATATTATGTTAAATTCTCGCCAAAATTATATATGCGTTAAAGTTTTGGGTAGACCACTCACACTGGTTTTTCTTTTGATACAATAAAATTCTTCTGCTTGTTACAGAAATATATGCAATTTGTTTTTCCACGGAAAATCTACCGTTATAGTACAGTGTAATAATAATAGTACCGTGAAAAAGAAGAAGAAAAATGCATCTAAAACACAAATTCGATTTTAGGATATTATTGAAGAATGCCAGATATTAATCGCCAAATAACTCTCCAACAAAGTAAATAATCGCCAAGAAAGTCGCCAATAACTCTCCATATTATGTTAAATTCTCGCCAAAATTATATATGCGGGAAAGTTTTGGGTAGACCACTCACACTGGTTTTTCTTTTGATACAATAAAATTCTTCTGCTTGTTACAGAAATATATGCAATTTTTTTTCCCACGGAAAATCTACCGTTATAGTACCTTGTAATAATAAAAGTACCGTGAAAAAGAAGAAGAAAAATGTATCTAAAACACAAATTCTATTTTAGGATATTATTGAAGAATGACAGATATTAATCGCCAAATAACTCTCCAACAAAGTAAATCATCGCCAAGAAAGTCGCCAATAACTCTCCATATTATGTTAAATTCTCGCCAAAATTATATATGCGGGAAAGTTTTGGGTAGACCACTCACACTGGTTTTTCTTTTGATACAATAAAATTCTTCTGCTTGTTACAGAAATATATGCAATTTTTTTTTCCACGGAAAATCTACCGTTATAGTACCTTGTAATAATAATAGTACCGTGAAAAAGAAGAAGAAAAATGTATCTAAAACACAAATTCTATTTTAGGATATTATTGAAGAATGCCAGATATTAATCGCCAAATAACTCTCCAACAAAGTAAATAATCGCCAAGAAAGTCGCCAATAACTCTCCATATTATGTTAATTCTCGCCAAAATTATATATGCGTTAAAGTTTTGGGTAGACCACTCACACTGGTTTTTATTTTGATACAATAAAATTCTTCTGCTTGTTACAGAAATATATGCAATTTGTTTTTCCACGGAAAATCTACCGTTATAGTACCTTGTAATAATAATAGTACCGTGAAAAAGAAGAAGAAAAATGTATCTAAAACACAAATTCTATTTTAGGATTTTATTGAAGAATGCCAGATATTAATCGCCAAATAACTCTCCAACAAAGTAAATCATTGCCAAGAAAGTCGCCAATAACTCTCCATATTATGTTAAATTCTCGCCAAAATTATATATGCGTTAAAGTTTTGGGTAGACCACTCACACTGGTTTTTCTTTTGATACAATAAAATTCTTCTGCTTGTTACAGAAATATATGCAATTTGTTTTTCCACGGAAAATCTACCGTTATAGTACAGTGTAATAATAATAGTACCGTGAAAAAGAAGAAGAAAAATGCATCTAAAACACAAATTCGATTTTAGGATATTATTGAAGAATGCCAGATATTAATCGCCAAATAACTCTCCAACAAAGTAAATCATCGCCAAGAAAGTCGCCAATAACTCTCCATATTATGTTAAATTCTCGCCAAAATTATATATGCGGGAAAGTTTTGGGTAGACCACTCACACTGGTTTTTCTTTTGATACAATAAAATTCTTCTGCTTGTTACAGAAATATATGCAATTTTTTTTTCCACGGAAAATCTACCGTTATAGTACCTTGTAATAATAATAGTACCGTGAAAAAGAAGAAGAAAAATGTATCTAAAACACAAATTCTATTTTAGGATATTATTGAAGAATGCCAGATATTAATCGCCAAACAACTCTCCAACAAAGTAAATAATCGCCAAGAAAGTCGCCAATAACTCTCCATATTATGTTAAATTCTCGCCAAAATTATATATGCGGGAAAGTTTTGGGTAGACCACTCACACTGGTTTTTCTTTTGATACAATAAAATTCTTCTGCTTGTTACAGAAATATATGCAATTTTTTTTTCCACGGAAAATCTACCGTTATAGTACAGTGTAATAATAATAGTACCGTGAAAAAGAAGAAGAAAAATGTATCTAAAACACAAATTCTATTTTAGGATATTATTGAAGAATGCCAGATATTAATCGCCAAATAACTCTCCAACAAAGTAAATAATCGCCAAGAAAGTCGCCAATAACTCTCCATATTATGTTAAATTCTCGCCAAAATTATATATGCGGGAAAGTTTTGGGTAGACCACTCACACTGGTTTTTCTTTTGATACAATAAAATTCTTCTGCTTGTTACAGAAATATATGCAATTTGTTTTTCCACGGAAAATCTACCGTTATAGTACAGTGTAATAATAATAGTACCGTGAAAAAGAAGAAGAAAAATGCATCTAAAACACAAATTCTATTTTAGGATATTATTGAAGAATGCCAGATATTAATCGCCAAATAACTCTCCAACAAAGTAAATCATCGCCAAGAAAGTCGCCAATAACTCTCCATATTATGTTAAATTCTCGCCAAAATTATATATGCGGGAAAGTTTTGGGTAGACCACTCACACTGGTTTTTCTTTTGATACAATAAAATTCTTCTGCTTGTTACAGAAATATATGCAATTTTTTTTTCCACGGAAAATCTACCGTTATAGTACCTTGTAATAATAATAGTACCGTGAAAAAGAAGAAGAAAAATGTATCTAAAACACAAATTCTATTTTAGGATATTATTGAAGAATGCCAGATATTAATCGCCAAACAACTCTCCAACAAAGTAAATAATCGCCAAGAAAGTCGCCAATAACTCTCCATATTATGTTAAATTCTCGCCAAAATTATATATGCGGGAAAGTTTTGGGTAGACCACTCACACTGGTTTTTCTTTTGATACAATAAAATTCTTCTGCTTGTTACAGAAATATATGCAATTTTTTTTTCCACGGAAAATCTACCGTTATAGTACCTTGTAATAATAATAGTACCGTGAAAAAGAAGAAGAAAAATGTATCTAATACACAAATTCTATTTTAGGATATTATTGAAGAATGCCAGATATTAATCGCCAAATAACTCTCCAACAAAGTAAATAATCGCCAAGAAAGTCGCCAATAACTCTCCATATTATGTTAAATTCTCGCCAAAATTATATATGCGGGAAAGTTTTGGGTAGACCACTCACACTGGTTTTTCTTTTGATACAATAAAATTCTTCTGCTTGTTACAGAAATATATGCAATTTGTTTTTCCACGGAAAATCTACCGTTATAGTACAGTGTAATAATAATAGTACCGTGAAAAAGAAGAAGAAAAATGCATCTAAAACACAAATTCGATTTTAGGATATTATTGAAGAATGCCAGATATTAATCGCCAAATAACTCTCCAACAAAGTAAATCATCGCCAAGAAAGTCGCCAATAACTCTCCATATTATGTTAAATTCTCGCCAAAATTATATATGCGGGAAAGTTTTGGGTAGACCACTCACACTGGTTTTTCTTTTGATACAATAAAATTCTTCTGCTTGTTACAGAAATATATGCAATTTTTTTTTCCACGGAAAATCTACCGTTATAGTACCTTGTAATAATAATAGTACCGTGAAAAAGAAGAAGAAAAATGTATCTAAAACACAAATTCTATTTTAGGATATTATTGAAGAATGCCAGATATTAATCGCCAAACAACTCTCCAACAAAGTAAATAATCGCCAAGAAAGTCGCCAATAACTCTCCATATTATGTTAAATTCTCGCCAAAATTATATATGCGGGAAAGTTTTGGGTAGACCACTCACACTGGTTTTTCTTTTGATACAATAAAATTCTTCTGCTTGTTACAGAAATATATGCAATTTGTTTTTCCACGGAAAATCTACCGTTATAGTACAGTGTAATAATAATAGTACCGTGAAAAAGAAGAAGAAAAATGCATCTAAAACACAAATTCTATTTTAGGATATTATTGAAGAATGCCAGATATTAATCGCCAAACAACTCTCCAACAAAGTAAATAATCGCCAAGAAAGTCGCCAATAACTCTCCATATTATGTTAAATTCTCGCCAAAATTATATATGCGGGAAAGTTTTGGGTAGACCACTCACACTGGTTTTTCTTTTGATACAATAAAATTCTTCTGCTTGTTACAGAAATATATGCAATTTGTTTTTCCACGGAAAATCTACCGTTATAGTACAGTGTAATAATAATAGTACCGTGAAAAAGAAGAAGAAAAATGCATCTAAAACACAAATTCTATTTTAGGATATTATTGAAGAATGCCAGATATTAATCGCCAAACAACTCTCCAACAAAGTAAATAATCGCCAAGAAAGTCGCCAATAACTCTCCATATTATGTTAAATTCTCGCCAAAATTATATATGCGGGAAAGTTTTGGGTAGACCACTCACACTGGTTTTTCTTTTGATACAATAAAATTCTTCTGCTTGTTACAGAAATATATGCAATTTGTTTTTCCACGGAAAATCTACTGTTAATAGTGCCGTGAAGCAAGTTAATTTCAGCGTGATTCATTTTATAAATCAAATGGATATTTCCGTAATAAATAATACTTTAATTGGTGACTAAATTTAAGCAGAAGTTGCAGCGCACATTTCAAAGAAATGATATCAAATAAGAAATGGTGGGTGTTTCACAAGGTCACTAATTCAAATAGAGGATGCTTGAGTTAAAATATTCCACTTACGCCATGAAACTTTCACTTTCACGCACTTTCTTAATAGAATAATATTGATCTCTAATCAGGATATAATGGTTGCGATATCCGGCTGAAATGTCTGAAGTTGGGAGAAAATTCTGAAATGTATATGTAGCTAATAAAATAATAACAATCCACCAAAACTTAAAACATAATTTTAGTAGTGTGCTAAAATGCATAAATAATTTTTATATAAAAAAATTGGCTCTTTTTCTTTGTGAACACCCAGGTATGCACTTTATTTTATCATCACACTCATTGTATGGAATATATAAAAATATAATTTGTTTGTATTATTTAAATGTATTGTTATATTTATTATTTATATTTATATTTGCCATATTGTTTATATTTTAATATATTACTAGCCACAATTGGGCTACCAGCTGGTTCGCGCTTAATATAGGTTTCGCTTATTACAATTAAATATTTAATTTTATAATTCCCTCAATAAAATATTTTTAGGCATAAAATTTTATTAGACATTAAAACCGCGTCATTTTAACATCCATACATCTACTCTGTTACCTTTTAAGTGCGTATTTTCTACAGTAGCGTAATTTCCCTTTATCATTTTAAAATGCGCAAATAATCAGTAGGATTTTCCTTTCTTTCTCGGTTTTCAATAATGAAAACAAAAATCAAGCGATTAAATATTGGATTGTTGTTGTGACTTAGGTATTTTATAAACCGCAGACAGTCAGCGATTTAAGCTCGTCTCTTGTTTTTTCAGTAGCGCCAACTAGGACCAAGAGTACGACTGAGCTACTTCATGCGTCACATTCGTTGCAGAACCCCTTTTATACAGGGGGCACATTCACACAACTCACAGGTAGAACACAGAAGAACAACCATGCCAGAACCGGAAGTCAAAGACGTGCTAGCCTATACCAGGACGCCGGCAAATACTTGACTAAACAATAAAACCAGTTTTAATTTCAGTGCAACAATAAGGTCTAGAGTTGAAAATTAAGCAATGAATACTTAATTTAAAAAGCATAAATATAATTGCATTTAATTAAATGAGTATCATTGTAAAGGCAATTTTTAATGTAATGTAATATTTTAAAAGAATGCAAAAATCTGTTTTGTTCTGTGATGAAAGAAATATTGAATTTAATTTTATCATTAGAATCGAGATAAATTTCTTTTTTTGGATTTAATCTAGAGTCACTCTGAAAATATGCATGCGTGTTAACATTTTCACTCAAAAACGGAAAGATATAAAATTGGGCAGTATCTTGAAACTGAAATTGATAATTTGCATCACATTTTTAACATAATCTATAAAAAGGAATCTACTCCAACTCCATTTTTGATTATCTTTTCTTTATTAAGAAGCATAAAGCACACCTTAGTATACGAGAGGCAAATGATTCTTCTGGTTTAAGTCACTATATACTTTTGAATCATCCTGTATCTTCAACTGCTTTTTAGTTCGAATTGAGCTAACGAACCAGAAAAGAATGAGCTAGAATAAAGAAACTACTTAACAGTGTAAATTCATTTTTATTTCAAATGATATGAAATTTGAGTAAATATTATAAACATTGTTAATGATACCATACTTTCATATCTCTGCTCAAATTCTGATTACTTTTGAAGTTCAGGAAGAGTTTTGAATATGCTGAATCGATAAAAATAAATGTTTTCCTTCTTGTCTAAGATAATCATTTGCATTCGTAATTCTATTTTAAACCCAATATGCTTTCTGGAAACTACTTAATTTCATGCAGGTGCAACCTTTCAGAAAGGTCAGATAAACAACACGTGGAGATATATTCACTTTAAATGTAACTAGCAAAACAGAAATCACAGCATCAATAATAGTTTTTTAAACTTAAAAGCCCGACATAAACGAACTATAAGGGAAAATATTACATTAAAGCTGATATCTTCACGTTATAAAATCCTTAATAAAATCTGACATGACTCAAATAATAAACTCAAACTTACGACATGTTTTCGGATACGATGAGATTTACAATCGAATAAAATTTATTCTGAGCCAAATGATAAGGAAAATCTCATATTTAGCTTTTCCAAAAGTGTGTCATACAGCTAGGAAATAGATAAATTTTTGATATCTGAAGAAATATAAGAAGATAAAATGATAACGTGCACAAAATTCGTTTACATTTCATAGAAAAAAATTGTTTAACAATCAGAAAAGAAAAGTTGTTTTACATTTTCGAAAATGAACTTGCTAAGCAAAATCTACCATGTACGTCGAAATTAGCACACATTTTATCTAAATCTCTATTAATAATAAAGATGAATGTATGTAAACACATAATTTTGAAGCAGTTTCGTGGCCTAAGACAGAGAAGACACTTTCGAATTTTAAACTTCGCTTTTAATCCATCCCGGAAGGCATAATTTATGTCCAAGCAGAAGCGACGAGCACATCAACACAGAACGACACAAGAGCGAAAAGAGAAAAAGCTAATGAAATATTTATCCCTGTGATTACATACTATGAGATTTTGATAGGGATTTCTTTACACGTGTCGATTTATGTTGGAGAATCCAGGTATCTTTTATAAAAAAATTCGTTTAGCTCGACAATTTTTATCCCTTCATTCAGAGTGTAGGAACTTGTTGACTTCAGCAATTTTAGAACTCGTGTTGAATTAATTAAATAAAAAAGGTGGAATTGGATCAGGAAATAAGAGAACATTTTAGAAAGAAGTTAATATGGGCTAAATTAAGCTAAAAATTAGGAAGATTTAAAAATATCATTACATGTATATGTATATACGTATTGCGTACGTGTATGTGCATTTGTTAGTGCTCAGCAGACCAGGCCGTTTGATCAAATATAGCACATATATACTTTGGAAGGTGAGAATATTCATCTTAGAGCAATTTCTTTGAGATTTCAATTTGAATTTTATTAAAATTTAGGCGAAATATTGTCATTTTACCGCAATAGCTTCCAAGAATATTAATACAAAAAATGCATTTTACATCGTTTCAATATTTTAAATAAAGATTTTTTTAATGATACCAATTCAATATTTGCCTATCTTTTGTCTGAATTTTGACGATTTTTTCTTTAAATTTTTATTGCTTATAAAAAATTTTAAATATATTTTATTGCAACAATAGATTAATTACATTGCTGCTATGAAATTCAACTGTTTTCATGGTTATATCAAATCTTTAACCCAGTAATTTGCTTTCGTTGTTGAAAAATGAAGGATTCTGCTTAATAAGTAAGACAGGTGGACAGCAAAACTTTCTCACCTGCTATCTAACAAAGGTGTTATGCCCACTTACAATTGTGGACATTAGGTAAGCTTGGTAAAATATTGCTATTGATTTTCCTATCGATTATTTCTACATTTATATTTACTAATTTGATAATTAATATTTTTTGTTTTCATTTGGATGTAAAAAAATATGAGAAATAGATTCTTTCAGTTAATTCATATGCAAACTGAGCGTCTCTATAATTTACTTTAAATTACGTTCTGATTAGTTTTAACTCATATATGTCTGTGGTTAATTATTCATATTCAAGATTGTCAAAATGAAGGAACTCCAATTAAATTAGACTTATAAGGAGAGGGCACGGGGTTGAAAATTGAGTTCGGGATGAGATTTAGTATAATGGTTGTATACATTTAGAATGCTTATTCATGAAAATATTAAAGCGAAATAACCAAACTTTCAGAATAGCTTATATACTAATACTGTGACACTGCTGCCAAGGCGCGAATCGTATAGTGGGTAAAGCGCTGGCATGGTATTCACGAGACCGGAGTTTGGTTTTGGGCTATAATCTTCTGCTTTTTTTTTCTCTGAATTATTTCAGATTAATTTAACAATTTACAAACAGTTTTAATTCATATATTTTTCATTTTTGTGCAAAAATAAATATTTATTTTCCTAATCATTGGTTTATTATTTAATTTTTAGAAGAAAAATAATTATAAATATGAATGCGATTTTTTTGGATATTCAGAATTACTTAAATTAAATTTTAAGATAGGTTTACAATTAATTATAATATATATATATATATATATATATATATATATATATATATATATATATATATATATATATATATATATATATATATATATATGTAATGATATTTTAACTCTAATTTCAATTTAATTAATTTTCATAATAACTTCATCTTAATTTAGCCCATAGTAACTTCATTCTAAAATATTCTCTTATTTCGTGATCCAATTCCACTGTCTCTACTTAATTAATTCAAGAGAAGCTTTGTTAAATTGTTGAATCAGCTAAAATCTAACTTTCCCACACTACGCGTGAAGAGATAACATACCGCTGATCAAGCAAATTCTTTTTTAAAATCTTCCTTTGTTTCCCCTACCTTCTCGGCGCCTGTAATGAAAATCCCTATCGAAATCTCATAATATATTAGCACTGTGAAGAAATGTTTTCCCTATCAAAATCATAGGTTATATAAGACCAGGGATAAAATGTCCGAGAGCTCTTCCCTCATTCCTTTCTGTGTCGTTCTGTGTGCTCGTCGCTTGTACATATGCTTGCTTCTTCAAAATGAAATAAAACGACGTCACGAAATTAAAAGTATCTTCATTGTCTTCAAACTGCATCATGCTTCGCAACAAATAATATTACATATTAAAAAGTCGACAGGATTCGAACCTGTGCGGGGAAACCCCAATGGATTTCGAATGTTCCAATAACAGCCAATTCGACTTCCCCGTGCACAGAAGTTCCTCTTGGCTGTTCTCAACATCCTGGAACGAGACAAAATTCTCCTAATGAGGTCCCTAGCCCAGCATGTTGACAATTATTAGTGTCCGGACACATCTTAACTTTACCAAGTCTAGCTAACTTGGACAATGTTTATAATTTAATTACTCCTCAGTTTTAATTTAATTACTCCTCAGTATTATTGGCCCCATATTACTAAAGATATTGCACTTTTTGTTAAACATTGTGATATTTGTCAATTAAATAAAAAGAAAAAGCAAAAAAGATTTGGTCTTTTACAGGCTGTGCCCCCCACAGATCGTCCTTTTGAATGTCTTTCTGTCGATACTGTTGGTGGATTTAACTATTACAATTCAACTAAAAAATTTCTTCATATAGTAATTGATCATGCGACTAGATATGTTTGGGCCTTTCCTTCGAAAAATGAAAATTCTGAAACTTATATTAATATATTAAAGCAAGTTTTCCAAATTCAGGTTCCTTCCAAATTATTAACTGATAGAAATGGTGCTTTTACCTCATCTAAATTCAAACATTTCCTCAGAAATTACAGTGTCAAGCATCTGTTAACATCTTCACATCATCCACAAACTAATGGGAAATGTGAAAGAGTTAACCAGTCAATAGTAACTAAATTAAAGTGCAAAGTCAATTCTTCTCCTACTAAAATTCCTTGGACTAAACTTTTAGAACAAGTAATCAATGAATATAATTTAACACCGCATTCAGTCACAAAATTTCCTCCTGCATATTTGTTATTTGGCACTTTACCTTATCCTCCTCCCTTAACTCAAAATCAATTCTATCCTCCAGTAGAAGAAGCAAGAAAATTAGCTAAAGATAATACAATAAAATATCATGATAAAAATAAAATAAGATATGAGGCTAGATTTATAGATTCTCCATTCAAACCTGGTGACATTGTAATGTATGAGGAATTTAATTATCCAAATCGTAGAAAATTATCTCCAGTATTTTCAGGTCCATATGAAATAGTAACTAAAATTTCAGATGTAAATTATGAAATAACTAAACCAAACGCATTAACAAACAAAGCTACTGATATTGTCCATGTATCAAAATTAAGAATATATTATCCACCAGAAAAATTAAAATTAAGTCATGAATAATAATTTAAAATTTTTTTTTTTAAATCCTTTTATTTTTCATGTTTCTTCCACATAACCCCACTTAGGTTGGCCCGTTGTCTCCACTCGTAAGAGTTAGTTTTTCTTTCTTCATGATGATGATGTGATAGGCGCCATCACAACATAAATTCAAATACCTCAGTCTTATTGAGATGTGAGTATAGGGTCAACCTTACAATTAATTTCTATCTCTTTCTATTTTTATCCTGGATATGTTGTTCTCCACTTTGGAAATAAATATTCCTGGATGAGAGTAGAGAGAGAATAAGAATTACGTCCCCTTTTCTTGATGTCCTACTTTTGGGCCATTAAGTTTCACCCACTACTAGAAATTGGTGGACAAGGTTTTACTATTCACCACTAATTGGCTAACTAGTGGGTTAAAGTTTTTCTTTCATAAATACACATTTTTATGTCATTTGTTTTAAATATTTATATTATAAGAGTATTTTGAATCTCATATTATTTTCAGATTCAAGTGTTATATACAAAAATTAGAACTGTATTGATATATTACTATTATATAAATTCAATTTGTTATTCCATTATTTTACATTCAATTTGATAATTTTGGTGAGCCTTCTACTATTTAAAGGACACTGTGTACAAACATTCTTTAGAGACATTCATCATCAAATAGAGACAATCTTACAGATTGAGAGACAATACACTGAGTTTCTGCAGAAAATCATTTGTATATTGCATATTTTAATATTATTTTTGGTGTTGAATATTTATCCAATATATTCACAGATTCATATTATCTTTTTTGTGCTTTATATAATCTTGTTAAAAATCATTTTTATATTATTGTAAAGGTAAGGGAAACTCGGGTATCACTTTTAATATGGTTTTAAATTTTAGTTTCTTGCTTGACCAATTTTTGATTTTGACTTTTAAATTTTAGTTTCTTACTTGACCACCACTGTAAGGTAAGGCTGTATGTCGAGGGCCCCGGCATACTTCTGCGTCTTGCAGTGGGGGGAAAATTGTAATGATATTTTAACTCTAATTTCAATTTAATTAATTTTCATAATAACTTCATCTTAATTTAGCCCATAGTAACTTCATTCTAAAATATTCTCTTATTTCGTGATCCAATTCCACTGTCTCTACTTAATTAATTCAAGAGAAGCTTTGTTAAATTGTTGAATCAGCTAAAATCTAACTTTCCCACACTACGCGTGAAGAGATAACATACCGCTGATCAAGCAAATTCTTTTTTAAAATCTTCCTTTGTTTCCCCTACCTTCTCGGCGCCTGTAATGAAAATCCCTATCGAAATCTCATAATATATTAGCACTGTGAAGAAATGTTTTCCCTATCAAAATCATAGGTTATATAAGACCAGGGATAAAATGTCCGAGAGCTCTTCCCTCATTCCTTTCTGTGTCGTTCTGTGTGCTCGTCGCTTGTACATATGCTTGCTTCTTCAAAATGAAATAAAACGACGTCACGAAATTAAAAGTATCTTCATTGTCTTCAAACTGCATCATGCTTCGCAACAAATAATATTACATATTAAAAAGTCGACAGGATTCGAACCTGTGCGGGGAAACCCCAATGGATTTCGAATGTTCCAATAACAGCCAATTCGACTTCCCCGTGCACAGAAGTTCCTCTTGGCTGTTCTCAACATCCTGGAACGAGACAAAATTCTCCTAATGAGGTCCCTAGCCCAGCATGTTGACAATTATTAGTGTCCGGACACATCTTAACTTTACCAAGTCTAGCTAACTTGGACAATGTTTATAATTTAATTACTCCTCAGTTTTAATTTAATTACTCCTCAGTATTATTGGCCCCATATTACTAAAGATATTGCACTTTTTGTTAAACATTGTGATATTTGTCAATTAAATAAAAAGAAAAAGCAAAAAAGATTTGGTCTTTTACAGGCTGTGCCCCCCACAGATCGTCCTTTTGAATGTCTTTCTGTCGATACTGTTGGTGGATTTAACTATTACAATTCAACTAAAAAATTTCTTCATATAGTAATTGATCATGCGACTAGATATGTTTGGGCCTTTCCTTCGAAAAATGAAAATTCTGAAACTTATATTAATATATTAAAGCAAGTTTTCCAAATTCAGGTTCCTTCCAAATTATTAACTGATAGAAATGGTGCTTTTACCTCATCTAAATTCAAACATTTCCTCAGAAATTACAGTGTCAAGCATCTGTTAACATCTTCACATCATCCACAAACTAATGGGAAATGTGAAAGAGTTAACCAGTCAATAGTAACTAAATTAAAGTGCAAAGTCAATTCTTCTCCTACTAAAATTCCTTGGACTAAACTTTTAGAACAAGTAATCAATGAATATAATTTAACACCGCATTCAGTCACAAAATTTCCTCCTGCATATTTGTTATTTGGCACTTTACCTTATCCTCCTCCCTTAACTCAAAATCAATTCTATCCTCCAGTAGAAGAAGCAAGAAAATTAGCTAAAGATAATACAATAAAATATCATGATAAAAATAAAATAAGATATGAGGCTAGATTTATAGATTCTCCATTCAAACCTGGTGACATTGTAATGTATGAGGAATTTAATTATCCAAATCGTAGAAAATTATCTCCAGTATTTTCAGGTCCATATGAAATAGTAACTAAAATTTCAGATGTAAATTATGAAATAACTAAACCAAACGCATTAACAAACAAAGCTACTGATATTGTCCATGTATCAAAATTAAGAATATATTATCCACCAGAAAAATTAAAATTAAGTCATGAATAATAATTTAAAATTTTTTTTTTAAAATCCTTTTATTTTTCATGTTTCTTCCACATAACCCCACTTAGGTTGGCCCGTTGTCTCCACTCGTAAGAGTTAGTTTTTCTTTCTTCATGATGATGATGTGATAGGCGCCATCACAACATAAATTCAAATACCTCAGTCTTATTGAGATGTGAGTATAGGGTCAACCTTACAATTAATTTCTATCTCTTTCTATTTTTATCCTGGATATGTTGTTCTCCACTTTGGAAATAAATATTCCTGGATGAGAGTAGAGAGAGAATAAGAATTACGTCCCCTTTTCTTGATGTCCTACTTTTGGGCCATTAAGTTTCACCCACTACTAGAAATTGGTGGACAAGGTTTTACTATTCACCACTAATTGGCTAACTAGTGGGTTAAAGTTTTTCTTTCATAAATACACATTTTTATGTCATTTGTTTTAAATATTTATATTATAAGAGTATTTTGAATCTCATATTATTTTCAGATTCAAGTGTTATATACAAAAATTAGAACTGTATTGATATATTACTATTATATAAATTCAATTTGTTATTCCATTATTTTACATTCAATTTGATAATTTTGGTGAGCCTTCTACTATTTAAAGGACACTGTGTACAAACATTCTTTAGAGACATTCATCATCAAATAGAGACAATCTTACAGATTGAGAGACAATACACTGAGTTTCTGCAGAAAATCATTTGCATATTGCATATTTTAATATTATTTTTGGTGTTGAATATTTATCCAATATATTCACAGATTCATATTATCTTTTTTGTGCTTTATATAATCTTGTTAAAAATCATTTTTATATTATTGTAAAGGTAAGGGAAACTCGGGTATCACTTTTAATATGGTTTTAAATTTTAGTTTCTTGCTTGACCAATTTTTGATTTTGACTTTTAAATTTTAGTTTCTTACTTGACCACCACTGTAAGGTAAGGCTGTATGTCGAGGGCCCCGGCATACTTCTTCGTCTTGCAGTGGGGGGAAAATTGTAATGATATTTTAACTCTAATTTCAATTTAATTAATTTTCATAATAACTTCATCTTAATTTAGCCCATAGTAACTTCATTCTAAAATATTCTCTTATTTCGTGATCCAATTCCACTGTCTCTACTTAATTAATTCAAGAGAAGCTTTGTTAAATTGTTGAATCAGCTAAAATCTAACTTTCCCACACTACGCGTGAAGAGATAACATACCGCTGATCAAGCAAATTCTTTTTTAAAATCTTCCTTTGTTTCCCCTACCTTCTCGGCGCCTGTAATGAAAATCCCTATCGAAATCTCATAATATATTAGCACTGTGAAGAAATGTTTTCCCTATCAAAATCATAGGTTATATAAGACCAGGGATAAAATGTCCGAGAGCTCTTCCCTCATTCCTTTCTGTGTCGTTCTGTGTGCTCGTCGCTTGTACATATGCTTGCTTCTTCAAAATGAAATAAAACGACGTCACGAAATTAAAAGTATCTTCATTGTCTTCAAACTGCATCATGCTTCGCAACAAATAATATTACATATTAAAAAGTCGACAGGATTCGAACCTGTGCGGGGAAACCCCAATGGATTTCGAATGTTCCAATAACAGCCAATTCGACTTCCCCGTGCACAGAAGTTCCTCTTGGCTGTTCTCAACATCCTGGAACGAGACAAAATTCTCCTAATGAGGTCCCTAGCCCAGCATGTTGACAATTATTAGTGTCCGGACACATCTCAACTTTACCAAGTCTAGCTAACTTGGACAATGTTTATAACCATCACAGTAATATAAATATTGTTATTGACACAGGATCCACTCTTTCAATTATATCTGCAGATACTGTAAAAAAACTTAACTTGACAAGAAAAAATGTAAACCCTATTAGAGTCAAACAAGCTCATGGAACGTTCCAATTAACCCAAATTTGTGACATATATTTAAAAATTGGCCAAATAAATAAGAAAATCAAATTATATATTATGGACAATCCTTTACCATATATTATTTTAGGATTACCAGATTGTAGTTTATATAAATTAATTATAGATTGTGACAAAAATAAAATATTTCAAAATGGAAAAATTATTACCAATTTGCATACCAATAATAATTATATGTCTTTACATATTGTTGAAAATGATAACACTAGTGATAATAAGGTCAGGGTAGTGAATACCTCAGAGGAAATTTTCCCACCTCTGACTGTAAATAAACTATCTGAACCTGTATTATCTCTGGTGTCAGAATATTCTCATGTGTTTGCAAAAAATAAATATGATGTTGGTAAAATAAGAATGGAACCTCCTAGAATAAATTTAACATCTGATTTGCCAGTTTCACAAAGGGCTTATAGAACCTCTGCTACTGATGAAATTGAAATAAACAAGCAAATTAAAAATTTGTTAGATGCAGGTTTAATAAAAGAATCTACTAGTAATTATTCCTCCCCTGTAACATTAGCATATAAAAGAGATGAAAATAGAAAAAGTAGACTTTGTATTGATTATCGTAAAATTAATTCCCTTTGTAAATCTGAGGCAGAGCCTCTCCCTAGAATAGATACCTTATTAGATAAATTAAGTACTGCTAAAGTTTTTTCAACTTTGGATCTTGCATCTGGATATTGGCACATACCCTTGCATGAACAAGATAAACATAAATTGGCATTTGTAACTACTGAAGGTTTATATGAATTTCAAGTCCTACCTTTTGGCTTTAAAAATGCACCTGCAATATTCAATAGAACTATTCGTAGAATTTTAAATAAACATAAATTTTCCAATTTTGCATGTCACTATTTTGATGACATAGTAGTTTTCTCTAACTCATTAGAGGAACACCATGATCATTTAAAACAGATTTTTCAAATGTGTGAAAAAGAAAACATTAAATTAAAATTTTCTAAATGTGTGTTTGCTCAAGATAAAATTAATTTCTTGGGGTATGAAGTCAAAGAAGGATGCATTTCTCCTGATAATCATAATATTGAAAGTATTAAAAAATTACAACCTCCAAAAAATGTCAAGCAACTTCAAGGTTTTCTTGGCTCTGTAAATGTTTATAATAAGTTTATTGATTCTTACGCTAAAATAAGAGAACCCTTAAATACCCTTCTTAAAAAAGATACATCATGGCAATGGACAGAAGACTGTCAAAAAGCTTTTGAAATGTTAAAAAATAAATTGATAACTAAACCAGTGCTACAACTATATAACCCTAATTTACCTCTTCATGTTTTTTGTGATGCATCTCAGGTAGCCATTGGAGCTGTTCTAAAACAGCCTGACTGTTCTGGTAAATTACATCCTGTATCTTATCATTCAAGAACTGAAGTGAAGAAAAAGTGAAGAAAATTTTCCCTTCAGTGATTTTACTGTTAGTCTCTGATAAGGATTTCTTCGACACATGTAGCTTTAGGCATGGGAATCTCAAGCATCTTTGTATAGAAATGATAGAATCAGAATTTTGTTAAGCGCATATTAGAAATAATGAAATAAAAAAAATGGAAATGGATAAGGAAATAAAAGAATATTTCAGAATAAAAGTTATATATATATAAATATATATTTCCAACCAACCAATATATATTTCCAACAGTTCTTTATAATTTCTGTAAATATTTTTAGTTGAAACCCAGCGCTAGTCATTGTGAAAAAAAGTATGAAAACAAAGAAAACTCTTTGTATAGGAATTTGTGCTGTCCTCTTGATTTCGAAACTATGTAGCTCATACGAATACTTGGACTCTGCAATTTTCTAGTTTAACGTAAACGCTTTACGTAACACTTAAATATTACTTACGTAAATTACGAGATTCAAAAAAGTATACAAAATAAAAAATACAAGAGCGTGACACAAGTTGGAAGACGTTTTTAAATGGTGTAACTGTTATCATTTCAAGGCTATATCATCTATGAAACAATGAAATGAATACAATAATATCCAGTTTCCCAGTGAAATCCTATACACGCCCGGCTTCTTAAACACAAAACTTGACACACCAAAATCAGTTTTTTAAAAAATTGAACCTTCATTAGAGATAATCATTCAAGAAATTTCCTCGAGACTCTCATTCTTCTGTAACCTTGAAGACGACTCGGTTTTCAAAGGCTTTGAAAGATGCTCAATTATGTACGAACATGGTGATTTAATGATCCTCTCTTCATTTAAAGGCAATTTTTCTACATGCGAAGTATTTGAAAGAGGGAGTTTAGTATATTCTTATAATGCTTCAATGATTTTTGGAAAAATCTTCTAGTTGTACACATTATTAAGCACGAATATTTCATTTTTGAAGTGATCCTTCTGTTTCTATGGAGATATAGTAATTAAAAATGAAATGAGTAAGACAAATGACGTTTCATGAAATTTTTACTTTTTTATGTACAATGCATAGAGCAAGTATAGTTATCACCAAAAATTTCAAACTCGAGATTTTGATGAATCTTCAAGATTTAATTCTGACCTTGAGTGCCCTCAGTTCGAAAAACGTATTTTTGGAAAATATCCGTCTGTCTGCCTGTGACAAAGATAACTGAAAAATGCTTTGAGCTAGACGGATGAAATTTGGTATATTGTTTTTATACCGAATTCGTAGATTTATGTCAAATTTTGAGGAAGTCTGTCTGTCCGGTTGTTCAAATATAAGTCAACACGATAACAGTAAAACGTAGATAACTAGATAGACGAAATTCGATACGTAAAATTATGCATAAATTAAATTTTGAATAAAATCCTTCTGTATAAAGTTTGCTTGCTCATTTTCCGGAGCATAATACCGACTTAGTATCATAAAAACGCAATCAGCTAATTAGGAGAAATTTGATAAATGGATTTATCAACAAAATTGGAGACATGTATCAAATTTTGTATTGAACTTCTTAAACGAATTTATTGTAAGTCGATAGGTCTATTCATATGCAAATAAAAGAAATAATTTAGAAGTGCACGATAGATAATGGAAATTTGATATGATGTATTAAATTTATTGATAAAAATTAATATTACACTAAAATTATTGATGTGTTAAATTTTAAATTCAATCATTTAAAAAAATTGGTTGAAGATGTATGCTCGATGTTTTTGACAAAAGTAAAAAAAAACTGTAAAAATGCACTTTATAAATATATAAATGAAAATTGGAGAAACGAGAAAGAGCCGATTTCGCCTATTAATTTCACCACTTTGATACATTGTAACTAATGAATCAGAATGTTCGATCAGTATTGTGCAGATATAATTTTAATTTGTTGTAATAAGACGTAGATCGTCAAAGCTGACTGATGTGACAAAATTAATCATAAATCCTAGCTGCCTTCATTGATCATATTATTAAATTAAAAATAGTCATTTCAATCGATTTCGATGAAATACATTCTATCAAAACAATAGGTAGTACAATTTTAAATTATATTTTTTCAATAAACTTAGAACACATTCTGTTTAGTTACCCATGCTTGTAAACTGTCCGTATAAATTGACGAAATTGACCCAGTTGTGGATGTCAGTTTTCCTTTGCAGTATCTCTCAAAAACAGAGGCATAAGGAACAGACGACTTTTAATGGCGCATCTGGGTACCATAAGTATCTGGGTATCTGGTAAATCTTGGTATCAAATGAAACAGAAACTGCTGAAATCATTGAATTAGATATTGCATTTAGTGATTAAGAGAAAGGAACTCTGCCAAGGTATAGTAAGTACTGAATATATAATTAAGTAATGTCTTTAAGATTCCTTTTGGAAAAAAAACGTTTCTGAATGGGGGAGGGGTAGTAACGATGTATCTAAGTATCATTAACTTCTATGTGAAATATAATCTGGATAGGAGACTGGTGTTTTTTGTTTTGCCTATTATTTTAAATATATAGAAGATGAATAAACAGCTGGTCGCCGGATGCGGCTATTTCTATATAAAAATAATTTAAGAAAAGTAAACTGTGAAAAGAAAGTATAACAGAAAATTATAACAAATCCTGAGCAGTTACTCATAAATGCCTTAACAGATACGTCTATCGAAGCAATTGTCTTTTAGCCTTCATAGCAATGTTCCAATGACAACAATGCCATTATCGTTCAAGTAGTACCAAATTGTGTATTTTAATTAATGTATAACATGATGTACAGAAATTTATTATCTTGCATACTATTATTAATACTAATTAATTAATTATTAACAGAAAATTATTTTTTTAAATTCCTTGAAATCGATAATGAAGTAGTGAATTATATCTGTACTATGCGTATATCAATGTCACAGTTTAAAAATGCAACAAACCAAATAGAAGAAATTTAGCATATGTTCTTTACAACACAATTGTAATTATGTATTACATTTTGAATAAAATCCTTCGTTGAGAAGAAATATTAATATCAGCATGTATTATATTTCCATCGTCGTAAAATATAAATTTAAAAATAAAAAGATCGTATTTCAGATGATTTTTGACGCAAAGTTATAGCGTAAATATTAAGATCTGAGATATAATAAAAAAGTACTGAAATATAATTAAATTATGTTAATAATTCCCATAACGAAAAAAGTTGTTCTATAAATTCTTGTACTGAATCCGTTCTTTTTTCAATATCTAAATCTAAGTAGATGGCAGGTTCGTCTTACCAAAAACTTTAAATACAAAAATTGTTCGCTTTAATAAGGCGCTAATTTGGCAACTTGGATTCATTCTTCCACCTTCAATATTAAGAATGTTCAATTTAATATTCGTAAAATTCATCTTAAAAAAGTTCCCACCCCCACCCCCACCCACCTTTTTCAGCCTCTTTAAGCTAGATGAACCATTTACGAACTCGTCCAAGTTTTTTATATTTCTAACGACATATTCAAAAAAATTATATATATATATATATATATATATATATATATATATATATATATATATATATATATATATATATATATATATATATATATAACTCGATTTATTCCATCTTTTGAGGCATAATTTATGTGCAAGAATAAGTGATAAGAAATATGTCAGTTCACAACGCGATACAAAAGCAAAAGAGAAAAAAAAAAGACCGAAATTTTTTCCTCAGTGATTATATACTATGACATTCTGTTAGGGATTTCTTCAACACTTGTCAAATTAGGTAAAGGAACTTTTGATATCTTTAAAAGAATATTGCAACCATTATGGATTTTTATCCCTTCACTCCGAATATGAGAACTTGCAAAAGTAAGTATTTTTATAACGCGTGTGTAGCATTAATTAAATAAAAAAAGTGGATTTGGATCAGGATATAAGTGACTAATTTAGAATGAAGTTAATATGGGTTAAATTAAGAAAAAAAATTGGGAAATTAGTTAGAATTTAAATTGGATTTTAAAATATTTAATATAATAATATATTAAATTTATATATTGATTTCATAAATATATAAATTTTTGAACGAAGGGTGGTTTTGGGTTCTAGGAACCATGACCGGTGAAATACTGAAGAAATTTCCCCGAAGTCTTGTCATGAGAACCATTGTAGTATGTAATCTTCCTATAGAAATCTATCTAAAAAAGGAACACTCATTAACTAAAAATTCATTTATTCGTTAGTTCCAATTGCCATTCCCATCAGTTTAATTATTTATATAATTGTAGAAAAGTAGTTCCACTTTTGTGCTTAAAATATTTTTTTAATGACTCTTAGGATATTTTTAACTTCACCATCTGTTTCAATATTTTTACCTACAGAGTATCATGACTCACTGAAATGAAGAAAAAGATACCGAAAATAAACAACTTATATAAAATAAAAGCCATCCATTTCCAACTGCTGTTTTTGAAAGATCAAAAGAAGATGAACTATTATTGATAAATCATATTTTCAACGTCGGTATATCCTTTTTCCTAGTATAAAATACTGCGATTCTTTTGATACTGATAGGGAAATAAATCGATGTAATAAATTATGAATGACAGCATAACCTCAATATATCTTGTTCAAAGGACACTTCTAAAATAATTTTTAAAGATTTTAATCTCTTATTCGAAACATCAAAGCAAAATGAATTTCTTAGGCTTCTATTTTAATCTTGTCTTTATTTTATGTTTAATTTACCCTCCTGCTCATATAACAATAATAAATTGTACCCAAAAAATGTATTTAATATTGCCGCAAAGAACTAGAATATAAATTCGGAAATTAAAAAAAAATGGAAAATATTTTAAATATTTTTAAAAATACCTTAAGAAATTTATTAAAAATTAGAAAAAGCTTCAAAAAAATAGAATTATTTGCAATCATTATTTTTTGTGTAAATTTAGAAATGATGTGACAGTATATTTAATATTACCACAACTCACTAGAATATAAATTCAGAATTTTTCTTAAAAAAAATGGAAAGTATTGCTCTAAAATATTTTTAAAAATACTTTTAAAAAAATTATTAAAAATAGAAAAAAAGTTTTCACGGAAAAAAAATTGGAATCATTTGTTATCATCATTTTTATATGAATTTAGAAATGATGCGACAATGTACTTAATATTACAGCAACGAACTTGAATATAAATTGAGAAATTTAAAAAAAATTGAAAAGTATTGTTGTAAAATATTTCTAAAAATTCTCTACGTATTTTTAAAAATAAAGAAATATTAGAAAGAAGTTGCATGGAAAAAAAATTTGAATCATTTGAAATCATCATTTAGAATCATTATACTCATTATTTTTTTTCTGTGTGAATTTAGAAATGATATTCTAATGATTATAGAGTAACAATATGCTTTGACGTTATTGAGAGAAACATCAAACTGCTGATTAACTTTTAATTATAATGATTAATTTTTAATTAATTAAATTTTGGAAGCATTTTCTCTTAATGAGTGTCTGCTGCCAAAAAGTAAGATTTTGTATCTCCAGATGCATATAGAGCATTTTGAACAATTTTTTTCGCAACATGCATATAATATAATGTAATTTACAGAAAATTATGAGCCTATAAATGTTATCATATTAAAACTAATTAACTGTGATAAACTACTTAATTCTTTAGTATATTAGTATAAGCTTACTTTTTAAGGGTATTTCATAAAAAGTTTAATATAGTGCTTATTATTTCAAATGATATTAATAGAATAAAAAATTAATAAAATATTTGTCAATTCAAATTATTTTTAATAATAGAAGAGTACTTAATGATATTTAAGACACTTTATTGCAATAATTTTCCTGGTATTTCCTATATATATATTGTTACAAATCTGTGATGTTGCTTCCCAGCATGGTTAGTTCAATCACTAGTAAGACCGTTTTACGATCAGCTCTGTTGGATGCTGATCGGATGCCGAATCGGTGACCTCAAAGCTTGGCGACAAGCCTGATGACCATTTGGTTACGACGAATTTGGCTACTTTGGCGACAAAATAGATAGATTCCAGAATTTTGGTGATAGAGCCAGTAGGAACCGAGATAGGCCTGATTGTTCCAGAACCTTCTTTGCCCGGTTCCGGGAACTATAAAAAGCCTGCAGTCTCAAGCCAAAGTCAGTCGTGTATTGAATAATGAAAAGAGTCAACGGCGAATAGTTGGATCAGTTCAGAGAAGAGCAAGAGCTCAAACGATTACTGAATTGAGCTGTGTGACGAGTCCTTGTTTTTATTGTAGAAGCAGCATCGAGTCGTGTGTGGATTAGCCAGTCGTGTGGTAGTGAGTTGGCAGTTGAATACATCTAAAGCGAGGAGGCAATGGAGAATTGCAGTTGTTTGGAAAAACCTATAGAGTATCTACAAAGATTCTCTCCTCCTGTTGAATTCTGTCTGGCCGCTTTGTGTGCTGTGGTTGTTATTACTACCGATTGATACTTATGGGCTACTGTGTTTTGTACTGTGCTTCTGTGGGTTGTTTGAGCTCGTCTCAGATATATATTTGTTGTCTGCGTATTCTTGTCTTCTTGTTTAATAAAAGTCATCGTTCGTTATTGAGGCTTGCTGAGCGTTTTCACACCGTACATCCACTACACGCGAACCCGCTAACTTTACGGAATTTCGTGGAATTGAAGTTCCTTAAACAATATAAACATATTTGCTACTAATTGAATATATGGTAATACTTTAGGCCATTTTATAACGCTTGATAAAGATTAAAACGATTATTTTAATTGCAATATTCCTTTTTTTTTTTACATCTGTTTACCAAGAAAGGCTTCAATATCTGCTTCATTTCGTTAAAAATTCTATTTGTGCTGATATCTTAATATCTGATTTTAGTTTTAAATTATATCTTTGAGAATTAAAGTTACTAATCTAATTTTTTTTCATTTATCATTTTAAAAAACATACTACACCATATTTGAATATTAATATACCGCATATTAGAATTATAAAGAATATATTGAACGTTGAACTAACTTACAATGTATCAAAATTACCAATTTAGAGATGTGCGAATGGGAGCGGCGTGTTTAAAAATTCATGCTAAATTAGAACAATACGCAATCTTCAAAACCACTCGTTGCGAAAACTTTTTTACTTTCTCATGTACAAAGTGTATAAATAAAAAGCATTGTAATTTCCAAACCACTCGCTTTATCAAAAATTTGAATATTTCGTTACTTTGCTAAATTTTAGACCAATCATCTCTATATGCCAGATTGAAACAATACTCAAAACATATAAACAGCGGAGTTGCATAGGTGTGCATTCAAATGGTAACTAACATTCTGTGAACAGTAACACGGCGCTGCTCAACATCAGCGTTCTGGAATTCTCCAAAAAATTGTTTTATGAGAATTCTAGCCGCTGTACTGCACCTTTCCTTGGTTTATTGTTCAATGTATGTGTAAGAACCAGCAAGAGGATCTCTCCAAAGCTTTCTCGGGTTCTTTCAAACAAAAGTGTTTTTTTTTTCAGAAAACGCCTTTCCATTGACGTTTAACAATTACAAAATGTCACCATTTTTATTGAATGTATCTTGGCATTTTTGGCGAATATTTTTTGCACTTATTTCCAGATTCCCTTTCTCGTAATCTCTTAAATAAAAGTGTTTTTCCAGAAAACTTCATGCATGGATTGGCGTTTAATAGTGACAAAATATCGCCATTTGGCTTGTATTTAACATTTTTATTAAATGTATCTTGGCTAGGGATTGCAATACCGGTATACCGGGATACCGAATACCGGTATTTTGAGCCATTTGTACAATTTCGTAATACCGGTATTCACAAGTTTAAATACCGGTTTTTCGGTATTTACTAGAAATTTTTAAAATGGTCTCCACTATATGATGAGGGATAGCCAACATAGCAAAATAGTATACTTTTTTGTTTTTATGTCTTCCTAACCTTCGAAATTAATTAGCTAATTAATGGCTTAATTAATTGCTTAAATCTAAATTAGCGAAACATGGATTATCCTTGAAAGAAGATATTGTATCCATAACGACTAATGGAGCAACAGTTATGAAAAAAATTTGGAAAGATTTATTGGTGCAAATCAGCAATTGTGCAATCAGAACAGAAGAATCCAAATACTGTGGATATAGAAACTTCGGATTCCGACATTAAAGAGAGTAAGAGTGAGAGTGATATTGACAATGAAAATAATGACAATGTAATTGTTGAAGAAGATATTGCTAATAAGGTTGAAATATTAACCCATCAAGAATTGCTTCCTATAATTTATAAAGTTCGAAAAATTGTTAAGATATTTGAACGTTCTCTTACAAAAAATGCCATATTACAAAAATATATACTAACTGAAAATAAAACAGAATATATGTTAATAATAGATTCTAAGACACTTTGGAACAGTTTACTCCTAATGATGGAACGATTTTGGAAATTTAGAAAACCAATCCAAAAAGCAATAATCGACTTAAACATGTAAATTAATTTTTCAGATAGTGAATTCGACTTAATATCCAGAACTATATCAGCTCTACTTCCAATAAAACTGACTATAGAGGCATTATGTCGGAGAGATTTTAATTTATTAACAGCTAATACAACAATAAATTTCATGTTGCAATCATTAAAGAACAGCGCACATCACTATCTGAAGAATTATATATTACATTGAAAAATCGCACAGAAGAAAGGCATACCGAAATAGAAAATGTCTTATGGTATTTACATAATTATAATGATTTTAAAGATGAAAATGAAAAAGAAGAAAAGAAAATAACCAATTCAAATCTGGTTCAGTTTATAGTAAATTTTCTTAAAATTTTTTACCCACAAACCTATCCACATTCAGAAGAATGCGGTTCAGTTATCGAAGATTATGATGACACAAATGTTGATAGTGAAAAGGAATTGTCTCTTGAACAAAAATTAGTAATAGCGGTAAATAAAAAAATTTCAACGAACCGAAATTCAATACCGAAATCAGCTATATCCAAAACCCTCCGACGAGAAATTGATTTATTTAAAGATGAGGGATTTAGAGGTAGATACTGGGGAAAAGTATATCGCGAATTGCTAACAGTATTACCAACTAGCGTAGATAGCGTTTTCGACAGCTGGTCATTTTTACACAAAATTACTTTTCAGGCTTAATGACAGTACAATTCATGCATTATGTTTTTTAGGATTACTTTTCAAAAATTTGTAATAGTACCACAGACTGAATAGTGATTTACACTTTTTTTGTGATTTAAATAAATAAGTTGTTCCTTTACTTTTTTGTGATTCTTTATATACTGGTATAAATTTATAAGTTACATATTATTTTTTGTGATATTTCACTCTCTTATATAAATGGCAAATAAAACAAAGAAACACCTGTGTTTTCTTTCTTTTTCTATAATTTCTAATACCGGTATTAATACCGGTATCCCGGTATTAAGATCTAAAAAATACCGAATACCGGTATTGAAATTATGGTCCGGTATTGCAATCCCTAATCTTGGCATTTTTGGCGAATATTTTTCATGATTATTCTCTTTCTAGCATTTTCTTAAATAAAAGTATTTTTCCAGAAAATGCCATGCATGGCATTGGCGTTTAATAGTTACAAAATATCACCATTTGGTTCATATTTAGCATTTTTAATGAATGTATCTTGGCATTTTTGGTAAATATTTTTTACGATTACTCCCTGACATGAGGTTAATAGTATCCGATGTTCGAATTTTTGCTTTAAACGCGTTTTCCCCAATCGATTGAATAAAAAATTTGCCTCAAAATTGCACTTGTAATCGCAAACCCCTATATATAATTTGATATATTTAAATCACTGCCCTTTTTATTTAGTGTTTACATGTTTCTGAAGGTACATACCAACAAATAGTCAACTCGTAGTTGGATTTGGTTCAAAATTTAATTGGTGTCTATGCTACAGATGTTAAATCTGTATATCAAATTTTATCTATCTAGCTATCCCCGTTTTGTAGTTATTGTGTTAAATTATATTCGAACAGCCGAACAGACAGACATAAGGACATTTTCCAAAAGTACGTTTTTCGAACTCAGAGAGGTCTAAAACGTGGAGATTCGTCAAAATCTCGAATTAGAATTCTTTGAAGATTCCTATGTTTTCTTCATACTATGCATAAGAAAGTAAAAATCAAAACTTATACACTTCTACGTCCCACAGTTTATAGTCATAGAAAAAAAATGGAATTTATAAAAGTTGCATTTAAATTAATTTTAAAAATTGATTGAGACCCAGATATTCGATAATGATGATGACGTACCAAAAACTGTCCGTCAATGGAACTGATGTCGCTACACAATGTAAAACAATAGAAATAATATTTGGGCTGTTGTTTATTCAAAACTTATGGCGGAAAAAACCAAAATCATTTAAAACGCATTTCACACATATATACTAGAGGGTCACAGGAACTTTGTGTTAGCTCTTTGTTAATTCTCTTAGGTATTAAGTAACACGTGCGCTTTCATTTGATTCTGTGAAAGTGTATGCAATTGTAAAAGGTTCAAACAAGCAATAAAAAGGACATTCTATTTTATGTAAAAACTACAAAGAGTTGATCCATAAACTTTTATGGAAGTTTTTTTTCTTTGTCTTAGTGACATAATCTGACATAAAACACAATAAAAGTTTATTTTATTCTTTTTCTAACACCGGACAAAAGAAAACAATCGAATGTTTTCATAAGAAGTATTATCCCAAGTCTTAATTAACATATTTACAAGAGGCCTAATATTAAAAAGGATCTAAATACCATTAAGAGATTTGGGTCATTGAAATATTTAGACACCAAAATGGGTGAAAACCTTATTAAGCTATTAAACAAATATCGACAAAATGTTAGGACATAGCAGGAGCGTAACCAAAGCTTCAGACATAGGCTTTAATCTGCTGCCATTCAAAGACTGGATTTGCAAGGTGCGGCAGTTAATATATCTTTCTTTACGGCTAGCTCTTCAATATTATTCAGAGAGAATGCTTCCTCAAAATCTAAGAAGCCTATAATACCATATTTATGATTGCTTTATAAGTAATAGAAGACCCACCCCTTCTTCCTTTTATGGTTAATTTGCAAGAAATAGAGGAACACCTCCCGTTCACATATTAGAGTCCCAGAGTAGAGTCTTCATCGTAGATCTGAAACTCAACAAAGCCAGTGTCCATTTCAGTCCTGATGAATATGAACATGGATAACTGTACTATTTTTTCATGTTGCCTTTCTTCAAGTTCAATTATTACTTCAATTGCAATAGAAGAGTTAAATACTAGAACTCGAGTAAAACATCCAAATTATCAGTAATTCGTTGCCATGTCATCAATAATCATCCAACCTGATTTAACCTTTTGGGCAGAATAAGTATGGATGAGCCAAAGGGCATTTGTCCACTTTTACAAATGCATCATTAACTCAAGAGCGTACAGGATTCATTATTGCTGTATTAAACCCCAACAATAAGAATGCTGTCTTCTAAGCCGAGCATATCACTCATCAAAAACAGTAAAATGAACAGAACATGTCTAATTCCTCAATAACCATCGAACTCATTTTGACCTGGAGGACAAAATAACTGTAGATAAATATGAGTAAATTGGACATTTTTCCTTTTTATAGATATATCAAAAACAGAAGAGCATACAAGATTCTAAAACCCTATATATTAAACTCCAACAACAAGAATATTATCTTGTAGGCCAAACATATCACTCATTAGAACGAAGCATAGTTATTTCATCAATAACCATCGTATTCCATTCTGACTCCATCGGACATCCTGGAGAGTAAAATAACTACACAAATATGATCCAATTGGACACTTATCCGCTTTTACAGATGTATCAGAAACAGAAGATCAGATTTGACGATTAATGGAGCACCCGCCTCTATTCTGAGGCTATCTTGGCATCTCGATTCTTGGCATAATGAGGCCTGGCTTCTAAAATGGACCTGAACTGTTGGCGTCCTGGAGATCATACAGGATTCAGAAGCTTTATATTAAATTCCTATAACAAGAATACTATTTTCTAAACCGAGCATATCACTCATCAAAAACAGTAGAATAGACGGACTACCAAACAAATAAGAATTTTGAAGTGATCTATTTGCTAATTAATCTGCATTTGACTGTCTGTCTGTGTACACTATAACTCTACATCGGAAAGATGCTGCAAATGAAATTTGGAATTCTTTTTATATACCACCCAAAATTGTAGATCAAACCGAATTGGAATCAATATTTATTAAAATTTTATAAAACTTTTGTCTACAGGAAGTGTTCTGTTCGTGTACGAACATTTACGATAGCTCAAAACCGCAGCTGGTTGATTGAAGGAAATTTAAAACAGTCGAACAAAAAATATATGTAGGTATCAAATTCGGGATCAAAATCATTTACAGATTTTTGGATCAAAATCACTGCTTAATCATTTCACTTCTCTATGTGTTGAGTTTTTCTATTTATGTACATGTGCGTATCATTTTTCTTTTCACAAAAAGTGAGAGCATAAATAAAATTTGGAACATAATAGTTTAAAGTGGAAAATCTGAATTCCACACTCATTTTCTTTCATCAACTCTTTAATTTAAAAAAACTGCTTTATTCTCAGTTAAATGATAAGCATTTGACGCCTGAAACAGCCCAAACCTTAGCTAAACTTCGAAGCACAAAATACTTCACATTGCTATTGCTATATTAATGTTAGTCTATGAGAAAGTTTAGAGGAAATCATTATTGATGCTATTTGAAATCAATATGTTTTTATTCAAGCAATTTTATTGAATTTCAAGAGCTTTTAGTTCCTTCCTTATATTTTTATCTACATTATTTGTTTACCGGAAGAGTCACTGTTGACGTTCCAGAAAAATTATTGAAAAGATTATGTTACAATTTGTTCAGCGATGCACAACTGACTATATAAGTAAATGATGCTCTCATTTTTCCAATAAAATGGCCGTAAAATTACTAATAAAAGTATCTATTTGTAGCTGAATACGTCATCTAATGAAAAGGTGTACATTTAGTCATAATTTTTACCTAGAACTTTCTCCAATTACTATGTTATTTTTTTTATATACATTTTTAAAAAAACCTGCATGGTGTCTCATATTTTAATATTTTTTTAAGTTAAATCTTATATTTGAAAAACTGTAATAAATTTATGATATAAATATGCTTTCGATGATATTTAATTCATACATAAAAAAATGTTTAGCATTTATTTTTCTCACATGACATTGAAACATGTCTGCACAAACACCATTAAAGCACATGGTAAAAGGGTAGCTATAAAATTCATTTTACTGTCACATATAGGCTGGATTTCTTTTGTGTTTCTCAGTTGCTACTTTGTTTTAGGAAGTCTCGCAACGTTAACTACTTGACTCCATTCAATTACTCTGTTGTTCATGATAGAACATTTTAGAAAGAAATCAATATAAAACACAAAGTAAGTTTTATTTCATTAAATCGTCTCTCTCTTTTATTGTATTATACTAATTTTTTATTTGAATTTTACCAGAAGAATGATTTCTTTTCTAAACTGTGCTTATTAAAAGTTCTTGTCCTAAACTCTTATTTATTTAACATTTTCTTGCTTTAGACTAGCTGTTTCGCTGGGGATATTGGTTATATGTGATTTGAAAAATTGTTTAGATGTGACTTCATGTCCATGAGTTGTCTGACATGAAAGTCGTGGTTATTTTAATTGTAGAAGTTAAGCTCTGTTTATTGCATACATAAACTTTTCTAATGAAGACCAGCCCTCTAACATTATAGTAGTATTGAAAACTTAAATATCTGGTTCATCTATTTTCAGAATTTCGCGATGTTGTAGCCTCGCTTTTTTTATTTGTATTGTAAAATACAAAAATATAAATAGGATTCCTCTTTTTTAGCTTTCAAAATTGTAAGAAAATCACGCCTTTTGGCATTAAAAGAAACGGTTTGAATTTCAAGACCACAAAGTAATCTATTGTTGAGCTTGAGGCAAAAAAAGTATTTTTTAACAATCGCAAAAATTTTGTAAAAATTCGCACGGCTATTGAATTGGTATTATTAAAAAATACCAAATTTTAAATTTTGAAATGGTGTGAACATTCTTTGTACAATAATATTTCTCTCACTTTCTACAAAAAATCTCTCTCACATATTCCCACCTCTAAATTATATATGGTTAATATAACTAGTTCTAAAACTGATTTTTTTTCTATTTGTGTAATGTCGTCTTTTATTTACCCAGTTTATGTATAACTGTGAACTTCTGCTGCGGTAGTATTCTAATTTTCATGATCCCGATGTATATATATGTCCTTTATAGCTCGTTTATATTCCGTTGTTGTTTATACGGTTCTCTCTGAACATTTTTCCTTTTCAGGATATCGATTCTGTTCAATTTGACTATTTACTTTACATAATTCAATCTAATATCGAAATTCTCATAAACTGAGTCAATTCCGATTTTCAGATAAAATATCCTTGTCAATTTCTATCCTACAGAAAGTAAACTTTTAGTGTTATATTCGTCAGAATATGAGTAAATTGTTACCAAATATAACTATAGTGAACGGTGGACAGCATAAAAAATTCAAGTGTATAATTTTCTATAAAATTTGATGGGGTTTTTTTTTTCAAAATTATTGCATTCTGAATATATACCTCATTTGAAAAGCCTCTGCAACTGGAAGAATCCACTTACAAACAATAGTTGATAAAATAAAGACCGGATAAAAAAAATAACTCTTATAATTTTATCCTGTATAATTAAAACAACTTATAAAATCAAATTTTAACTTCAAAGAAAAATATTTTTTGTTATTTTAAATCTGAAATATTTTTTCTTATGAATATGTATGTGTGTGTGTGTGTAATAGTACTTCATAATCTAATTTACATTTTAATTGATTTATTAATTTTTATCTTAAATTAACTCACTTCATTCTGAAATTTTCTCTTATTTAGAGATCCAAATCCCATTTTTTATTTAATTATTTCTAACACGAGCTCTAAAAACTTTCATAACCGTTGCAATTTCTCATGTTCCAAGCAAAGAAATAAAAATCTCTAGCAGCTACGCATTTTTTTCAAAGATACCTAAAATTCCTTTTCCTATGTCAATTCTTATCAAAATATCTTATTAAAATTACTAAAGGTAAAATTTTTTTGTCATTTTCCTCTTGTGCCGAAGTATAAACAGATGCGTTTCATGTTTATCGATTTTCTCCGGTTAGTTTAATTTAGATTTATTAACGACCCGTTTTAAAGCAACATTAGGGACATTCTGGAACGGATCTCGTCATTTTGAACCGCGGTCAGATGACAGACAACACCTGAGCTGGCATCCCCTTCTCCACGCCACGCAACACCAGTTAGAATACGTATGGCCAGGACGTTTAATGTGCATCAGACACGCTTACACGACGTTTCTTCAGTGGAATCGTGTGTCGAACCTAAAATCATTCAGTTCCGAAGCCAAGACCTTATCACCAGGCCATCGCGAACCTCACGATCTTCTCCGAATTTAATCCTTTAACAATTTGAAAATTTAGCACAAATAACTGTTCTGTCGACTGATAGAATGTAAATATTTTTTTCAGCAGTTATGTGGCCGTAGAGAAGGCACTTTTGAAATTGGATCAGGAAATAAAAGACCATTTTCGAAAGTTCATATGGGTAAAATTAAGACAGGAAATTAATTAGATTTAAATTAGATTAAGAAATATAATTATATATGTATGTGTGTGTGTGTATATATATATACTAAACTTTCATTAATCATGATGTTTCCTTTATACATCAAAATTTGGGCTTAGAATGTAATTTGATATAAATAGAAATGAATGAAATCTAAGTATATATAAAAGGTTAGCATATGAGGCACAGAAATTACTCTTATTACTTAATGTAGAAAAGCCATATAAAAGCGATCGTTGTAAACAATTCGATACACGAGAAAGTTACAAATTGTTTGATAAATTGAATTGTTAAGCAAGTTGAAGTTTCGCTTAGCCTAATCAACGGAAATGCAAAATATCATAAAAAACGGTCGGAAATGAGCTTGTTGGAAATTCCATTTATTAATCGGAGGAAAGGATATGTAAATGAAATTGAGAAGTAAGAGTCAAATAGAAAGTCGAATAGCAAGTCTAATCGAGTTCGAAAATAGCCTTAACCGTCGCCAACTGAGTCATTTCAATGACTTACCTATGGAATTGATGACAATATATTTTAAACTAATCTTATAAAAATGGTTTTTGCTATAGCTTAAATTTAAATAATTGCCTTTTTATTTTTAATAATATCAATTTCATGTCTGTACAATATTAATTTTTATTCTTTAATTATTCCTTTATTACTACTTAATATCTTATTTTTTAATTTATCAATTTCATTTGTATACAATTTTTATTTTTATTTTTTAAATGTACTTTAGAAATTATTACACTGTTTTTGATGTTATGATGAAATTCAAACTCATTCATAAAAGCCTGCAATCGCATGCTTTTGCCAATGTTAAAAATAAGATTTAAAAATTGATTTCTTTAAATTTTCATTCACTTTCACTTTTATTTTTTAAATTTTTAAATTTGCAAATTAATTCAATTTATATTTTTTAGTCGCATCAAATAAATTGAAATTTAAAAGAATGTATTCCATATATATCATTCAGTAGCCTAAAAAAAATCGATAATCTAGACAAACAAGCTGGTCACCAAAGGCGGCTAGAATGAATAAAATCTCCCAACATTCCCCAACTTCTGCGAGATTTTCTGATACTTGTTTGTAGAGTTTTTTCTTACTTCGGTATTTCTGCAATGCTGACAGAACTATTAAAAGAAAGTTTCAACGCCTTGTTATTTTTATTCTACAAGCAAAACCTCAGAATCAGTAAGATCTCCAACTTAAAATAAAATCTAATGTATTCTGCTAATTAATTAAGCACTGGTAAATATTCTTCGTAGGAAATTTAATATTTCAATGAATCATTTTAGTGAATCAGACGACACTATTGACAAGCATGCACTTGTTCTTAGAAGAAATGTCTAGTGTCTAATATACAAGGACGCCTATCCTCACTCAATATAATTACTTAGTGTTGAGTATTCTATTTCTTAGAAATCATTCCAGTAAAAGCTAGCCAACTTTATCCATTCATATTTTTAAGATAAATAAATTAACATTATATTTATGATTTGATCTATTAAGTGTTAACAAAATTTTATTCTTATTGCTGTATCTAAATTTTGCGGTTATTTTTATTTGCTATTTCTTAAGTTCACAATTTTTATTATCCTTATTTTGATTTTACACTTTTGAAATTAACTAATCCGCTTATTTTAATATGGCAATGCTGTGGGGATAGCGTATTTTGTGAAAAGTGCATAATAAAAAAATACGTAAAGTGCAACTTTCTACAAGGCGAAAAATTAGACCTGGAGTTTTTATTTTCACTCATAATTACTTCTTAGTAATAGGTGCTTATCAAACAGTGTTCTTAAAAATTTTTAATATATTTTTGATTAGTTAAAAGTTGATAGAAATTTCGGCACTTTTTTCCCAATAATTTCAAAATATTTTATGTAGCAAAAAGTTATTTTTATATTGTTAATTAATTATTAATTATTATTTTTTTTTTAATTTGTCTTTACACAAAAATTTTATTTTCGTACAATTCTTAATTTTTTTAATTTTATTATTTTTTTTCAAAATTAATTGTAAGCACAAATCTGTAACAATGCATTTATTAATATAAAGAAATTCAAATATTTTTTTCAGATATTAATTAAAAGACAGAATTTTCACTTTCCCTTTTATTAACATGGGAATGATTTTAGGGCGACATTTCTTTCATTTTATTATGTGTTGTAAAATTTGTTGCGCACACAATGCAATGAAAAATTAAAGCTTGTTACACAAATTTGCTACTTAGTTTTAGATGAATAAATAATTAATTTCTTTATTATCTTTTGCTCTTTCATAAATAATTCAATTAATTATTGCTTAATTTAGGAAATTGCTATTTTAACACAAAATATAAATGAGTTTGGTTTGTGTATCGAATTCGATATAAGTATGTTAAAAAGTTAAACTCAAAGTGATAATAAATAATTATTGCTTTGAGTTGTGAATTATCGTTATTGAAAAGGATAAAGAAACTTTAAATTATTAATCCAAAAACAATTGTAATTAATATTTTTATCTGAAAGTCCAGAAGTTTGAAAAGAAGATATTCCATCTTATTTTCAGCATTTTTTTTCAAAATATTATAATATTATTTGCCAAAGTTATAAAAAAAGTGTGAAGCTTTTTTTTTCATGGAATTTAATTGTAGATTTTTTTTCAATATTTCCAACTGTCATTCAGATAAACATCATCATTAGGAATACTGCAATTTTTTTTAATTTCATAGTTAATCATGTATAATCTTTAAAGAACGTGAAGATAGTAAGCAGATGACTTGAACAGTTACGGTTCTAATGATACTATGACGCAATGAAATTGACTTTATTAGAAAGGTTCATGTATATAATAAACAAACTAGGTGTAAGTCTATTAAAATAACACGGTCTTAGTGATTATCACAATTTGATGCATTAAAATAATTTTTGAAGGAATAATGACAGGGTTAGGGATGAGAAATTTAATTAAATTAAAAATAACAATATTTTCAGCTAACAATTTGGTCGACAAAGGCGGCTAGTAGTTAAAAGATGATGGATCTTCACTTTCTTTCAAATATTTTCGATGCTTCGCTGTGAGAGCAATAAAGTTTTTTTGTTAGTTGCTCTTGAATTTCTGGCATCATCATTTATTACCATCTCTCTCTTTTAAACATAATTCATGTCATCATATAATAAAAGAACTATTAAAATACTACAAAAGACTTTCATTGTTCATCTTGATCCCATTATTTCATTGTCTATTAAAATAAAAATAGAAATCAATGACAATATCGCTATTTTTACTCGTTTTTCCCAATTAAACTGTTCTATTCAATTACACATTTGTCAAATATGCTATCTATAAGATCATTTCTATTCAAATTTATGGTTGAAAATGAAAGCTAAAATCTATTCTAAATTATTATCTTTTCGCGTTTCATAATTAACATGAAGGATAAATGCTTTGAAGTACCTTGTACATTTTATCTTTTATCAATATTTACCTGATGATAAAAAAAAGAATACGTCAGAGTAAAAAATGGAGTAAAATTTAACGTCACGAATTTAACAGCTGTTTTATCAGAGAGACACAAAAGTTTTTCTAAAAATATCGTTTGATGCAAAATTGCTGAACTCAATAAAAAAAATGAAACTTTTAGTCACGTGTTCATAAGCTCAAAGAATGTTCAAGAAGTAGAAAAAAAATTGTTCGAAGAGTTTGATAATTTTATTTAAAAAAAATCGTTTAAGCATATTTTTTTCACATTATATACTCTCAATTAAGATATGTACGTTCGGAATGATTTTTTTTTGAAAAATAGTAGTTATATTTTTGAATATTTGCATAAAAATATTATAAGAACATCTTTGAAGCCTAAATATATTAATTAAGCGGTAGTAGTTTTTAAAAAAATAAGAAAGAAAGCTCTTTTCTTTCTTTGAAAAGAGGCATAAAGAAAAAAATCTTCTAATTTAGAAGTTTATCAAATAATTTGCGTAACATTTTGCACAAAGTTTAAGAAATATATTATCTAGTTTCAGAGTTAAAAAATAAGCTGCATTTCCATCCATTTTTTAAATATGGATGTTAAACTAATAAATAACATGATTTTTTTTATTTTTTGCATTGTGAAACATTAAAATAGCCATAAAATATTTCTAAATGAATAGATGGCTTATTCTCTAATTCAGGAACTGTATAACATATAAAGAGACTATTATACCAAATTGGAACAAAAAAATATATATTAAATTTTAATTTATAAGGTGATTTTTAAGAAAATTCTATAAAAGATTAGAATTTGAGGAAATAGTATCTAAAAATGTAAAATAGCATTAAAATGTATGAAATGCAAACAAAAAACAGCGTAATTTCTAAAACATAGACTTTTCTAAACAAAATTCTTATGGTTTCATAAACAAACATGAAGAATATTTTTAAAAAAATCGTAATTTTGCAAGAAAATCGATTTAAATCAGTCCCCTACAATTAATAAAATATTTTGCTTCAAAATTCCCAATGTTTTTAATAATAAGAAGAAATGAACACTATATTTTTAAAGTGACTATTAAATAAGATATGAATATTTACTTTCTCAAAAAATGTAAGATTCAGTTCCATGATCATGACGGTTCGTAAACTTTTATGTAAGCTTTTTTATGAAAGAATAATTTTACGGAAGCATTTCTAAAACTATCGTCTGCTGATATGAAACTTCTGATCACATGAACACGACTTTAGAGAGTGATCGAATTGAATAAAAAATTATCAGTAAAAAGGATTTTGATTATTTCATAAAACGTTTACTTGTATATCTCATTCTTACGCTTACACCACTTTAATAGGTATATACTCTCATTCAAAGATTGCATTTTTAATTATTAAAAAAAATTATACTACATTCTTAAAATTCTATTTTTAAATAAAATATTAAAATTTACTACAAAAATTATAAGATTCAGCAATATATTTTCTGGTTTTATGAAGGCTGTTTTGTTTGAAAGAATGGCTCCATGGAAGCATCTCTAAAATTGTCGTCTGCTAAAACATTTAGTCTCTTGAACATGATTTTAGAGAGCGATCAAATAGTAGAACAAAAAAAAGAATTATTTAGGGAGAATAAGATTTTTACTGTTTCATAAAAATGCCCAACTTGTACACCACAATTTATTACTAAATTATTATTCTTAAGTTTACATTTTAATTCAAATTCCCTGTGGTTCAAATAAATAAAAAAATAAACCGTGTCAGATTCTTAAAATATGGATATAAAATAAATTATGAAAACTATACCCCTTTATAAAAAATATTTTTGATATTTACATATGCTTACAAAATATTAGCTTGTACCATTTTACAAATTATCATCATCTTCGCAACTTTTTTTGCATTCCATAGTCTTTTTCACACACGTTGCCACCCTGTAATCTCAAATATATCAATAAAGCAAAATTTTTATTCGTACACACGAACTTATTAATATCGTGTTCAAAAAACATCAAACTTCCGGGGTTTTTTTTTTTTTTTCAAAATTTATTTTCCAAGTCTTAATTTATAATAAGAAGAAAATATCAATTTAATAAAAGTGCGTTTTTGATGAATATGAAAAAAAATAATTTTCAGTTATAGAGGTAGTTTATTTGACCATAATATTATGCATTATTTCTTAATTCGAATGAATTGTCTTTTATATCCTATCCAACCTTTCGCTTACATATATTTCATCAGTTGTATATATTTAAAACACGGTTGTTTCTTTCTAATTTTTGTTCATGAAGATGCACTGAAAACGCATATATTATTAAGTGTGTATCTCATCCCAGCTTGCTGTTCTCAGAAACTGAAAGCCTTGACTGAAACTCACACTTAACTTTTATCAACACCAGATGCCTTGCTCTTAAAGATCTCTAAGCCAAGGACAATTTTTTACTGAGTTTGCAATTTCGAGTCGGCTGATTCTTTCCTAAACTCAATTTGAACATGTTTAAAAATAACATTTTTGCTAAATTTCGATTATAGTAAAAAAAAAAAAAAAAAAATCCTAAATTTTTTCAGTAACAGTTTTATATAGTGGACGCTGGCGAGATATTCTAGATATTCTGATTTCAAATTTTATATTTAAAAAAAGAATCTAGGTCTATAAAGAAAGAAAGAAAGAAAGAAGATTCAACATTATTTAAATTACATTAATTCATCTAATTTATTTTAAATTAAACAGCAATCTTAAATTTTTGTCTTATTTATATGAAAAATTTGTGCCGTACAAATTTACCTTTGATATACAAATCGACCTCGGAAATTCTTATAGATATATGTAAAGTCAGAGAACTGTAAATACTCGTATCTCTCTAATCATTTTATTTTATTGTTCTTTTTACAGAATATTGACTTTTTATTGGTTGTTAAACTATTAATATGGAATTCATTTATTTAAAATTTCACCTTCTTTATTAAGAGTGAAAAATATAAATTTATCATGATCTTTCTACTAAAAATTATTATCTGTGCAAATTGATTAGAGCATACGCAACGAAATTAAAGCCGGAGTTAAAATCCAGCAAAAGAATTAACTTCCAATAATAGAAATTTTTAACCTTAATTTAAACATTGTCAAAAGCAGACGATTGAATGATTTGGTGGAACGATGAAATTAGTTTGAATTTCAACATAACAAGAAAAATATTGTTTCGAATTATGTATCAAATAAAATTTTGTGAATTTTAAAACGATGTAAAAATTACTTTTGTTCAGATAATATTTTCAGAAGATATAGTTGAAAGACCTCAGAAACATTTTTAATTTTTTAATTAAGAATTAATTTTAATTTTTTAATAAACTTTCGGACTTGGACAGCGATCCTCCTCTTGTTTTAAAAATCACGCGTGCCAAATTTTTCCAAAATCGGTATATTATAGATTTATATAAAATATGTGCGATAAATATTTACACACAGAAATCAAATTAAGCAACTATTTTTTGTATTATGAGAATGTGCTGTCCCATAATAATGTAAAAAACTGCTCATGTGAGCTAACTGTGCCTTCTCTTATTATAAATCGTGACATCACGCTCTTTCGAATGCGGCTGGGTTACACAGTAGATTTCAAACTTTAAAAAGAATGATTCATAAAAAATGGTATTTGTGAAAATGCTGAGGAATTACTGTAGAATCCTCTGCTCATAAAAGAGTAGGAAATGCATTATGATATAAAATGACATGCACAATATAATGTTCATGAAACTGTATTATCATATACATTATTTATCGCATATAATATGAACAGGAATAGTAGTTATGATTCCAAAGCTGTATGTCTGAAAAATTTTGAAATCAAATGTTCTGTAATTCATTTTACTGTAGGAATATATAGATGGGTCAAGTTAAAAGAGACTTTTAAAAAAAGATCGTTACTGAAATATCACTTGACAAAATGATAATAATGTTATTTTTCTATATATATAATAAAATCTCAATTAGTCGAATCTAACCGAAACTCATGTTACGCAAAATATCCCAGAACCCCCCTCCCCCCCAAAAAAGCCGGCACTATAATACATGGGAATAGTGGCCTAAGTCCATAGCGCTATAGCTGGCAGAGAAGTGAATGCCGGTTTTGAATAGTTTCCCACGCCACTCATTTCCCACGCTAAATATAGCTATATTGCCATTCCTTCACTTCTTTTCGTGACCGCATCAATTTCTAGCTGTCATACACAAGACCTAAAAATGTATTTCTTACTTTAATATAGAACTTAAGTGCAGCCAAAAAAGAGCGTCTTGAACTCGTTTCACACTGAAAACATTTAAGAACTGTGATTAGATAGAAAAAAGCAATGAGTATTAATGACTTGACTTGAAAGTTATTTATCCAAAATGGCTACCAACCTTCGCTCTCTTTATTTCAGTTAATCAAAGCTTAATTATATTTTGTTTTAGTATCTTTAAATATCTTGGAAGTTCTCTAGGTTATTATTATTATTAATTGCCTTTTGTGAAAAGTGGATTCGCAGGGAATATTGGTAATTTTTAATTTCAATTTAATCGTTTGGTTGTAATTCCATGGTTTCAAGCTGTCTGACATTAAAACGGTGTTCTATTAATATACGCATGTTCTAGTCATTATATGCATAAACTTTCCTAAAGAAGACCAGTTCCATGACATCGCAGAGTTCTTAAAAATGCGGATTGCTCAGTTCACTTGGCAGTATTGAAAATTTACTTTTATCTCGTCTTGTAAACGATGCAGATATGAAACAATATTCTTCTTCCAACTTTCAGCAATGGAAAAAATCCTGTCATTTCGTATTTGATGAAACAACGAAAACAGATTTAAATTTCAGGTCAGCAACATAACCTAATGCTGGAAATTACGCAAAAAAAAAAAAAAAAATAACAATTGCCAAAAAAAAAAAATTATACGGCTATTAAAAAGCTAATTTTTGAAACAATGTAAATACCATTTTTGAGCAGTATTATTTTCAGAAATTAATGTGAAAGAAACTCAACTTAATTCTTATTAACTAAAATTTTAATTAAAAGTTCAAAAAAATGCCTGAAGTGCATATTCTCATTCTCGAGAACATAACTTTGTCAAATTTGGTAGCCCTAAAGCAAGTAGTCTAGCCTATAAAGCACCAACGCACACGTTTGAAGCATGTTGCTCAAAAATTCTTTACTTTATCATCTGAAGAAAATCATTCATCCCATCGCTTACTTGAGCAATTCACTCAAAAAGCAATTCGTATGTTCGAAATTCGGACAATGAAAGGATTACAAATGTTTTCCAGTAAATTTTCTGAAATTTTTCTTGAGTTCTATCTGTTATGGAGTCTTATATTGTCCTCGAATCTGAGAAAATTTGCGAATCAAAAAAAAAAAACGATTCAAGGGCCGATATTCTGTTGTTTTCGCTTTGAAAAGCTTTGTTATCTTTCGCTTTGTTATCTATTATTCGATGTTAATCTAGAATAATGCCAGAATTTTTTTAATTTTCACTCCACTTACATTTTGTCGCAGGTCCCCATTCAGAAAGTCTTGTATATAATTATATTATAAGGTAAATTTTAAAATTATTTTCTCCCATTTTTATACACCTACCTATTGTTTGCCAACGGATTCTAAAACCTTACGTGCTTTTACGCATGCGTTAGGAAGGATTTATTTCGTCAAAATAGGGGTGAGAAGAAAGATGAAAGGAGGAGATGTTTACATTTAACAATAAAATACTCAGATTACTCATGAATTGGATTTTTAAAAATACAATCAGAAACGATACGATACTTACATGCACGTGAAAACAAATTGAGCGATAAAGTATCTTATAGGGTGGAAATCAGGGTCAAAGAATCATGAAGAATTCCGGAAATGTACTCATCCTTCCACGTGAGAAATAGTGAGATAGAATCGACGAAAAGTGATCGTCTCAGACTACTGAAACGAAGAATAGTGCCATTTGCATATTTGAGATACCATTAGCAAACAAATTTTAAGATTTTTGTTAAAAAAATTAATAACAATTCACATCGTTCACTCAGCCTCCTGACGAATAAATAAATGAACATATGAAGACTAAGTTGATGCCAAACGATTATTTAAACGTTAAACAATTTATTGTACTCACTGAAACAATAATATAATAAAATCGTCTGTCGCTGGGAAAAAAAGTATCGTTTATAATTGATTTATTCTCTTACAATATTAGTATTTTACACTCGACCTTGTTTTAAAGCTAGCGATCAGCAAGAAATTTTAGAATTTATCAATTTACTAACGTAATCTAAAACTCGTGTGTAAAAACACACTTGCCCTATATTATATTCACGTGATAGGGACGCTGAGTGCTAAATTTCGAAAAAATTATCTTGATATCTCTGAACGCTTGCGTTTTATCGTATCCTTCGATAACATTTAAGCATGAAGATTAAGCAGATGGTATTTATTTTGTTACAATTTGAAAATTTTATCTGTTCTCTCATGCATAAAAATTCCCATAATTAAGGCGCATTAGCATAAAATATTCTGAGCTGCAAAGAGATAATTTGAGATTGGCACTATCGTAGGTATGTTGTTATGAAATTACTTTTTTATAATTTTTAATATTATAAAATTACTTTTTTATAATTTTTAATATTATAAAATTACTTTTTTTATAATTTTTAATATTATAAAATTACTTTTTTTATAATTTTTAATATTATAAAATTAAATAATAAATAAATCATGGACTTTATTTTTTAAATGCTTATCACATAAAAATCAATTTTTAATTGAATGCAAATAAATTATTAACTTTTTGAATGCATTTAGTGTGCTGACTTATAATTATTACGTTACTAGCCGGCTTAGGTGACTAGCTAATTCGCCAGGAATCTTTTCCATTGTTTCCTCAAATATTTAAATTGTGTGTTTTATGTCCATTGTTGAGAGCTAAAGAGAAATGCTACTGTTTATTATTTACTGAATTTATATGAAGAATAAGAGAATGAAGTTGCATACCCAAGTACCTCTTATAGTACATACCCCAAGTATGAGGATGAGAAGTTTGGGTCAGGTGATTTGTTTTCGCTTTACTGGAATAAATCGAGGAACTGCACGGTAAATTTATTATTTTGTGGGATAGAGTTGCTTTCACTTCCATGAAGGTGCGCACCTACTAAAGGAAGTATTGTATCATAGCCAGTGTCAGCCATTAGAAATCAACCTTAATTCCCGCCTCCTTGTTGTTGCGCTTAGGGCCATTTAGTTCACTCCAAATGTCTAAACAAGGTGAGGGTGATTACTACGGGGTTATAGTATAGTGATAGAACAATGTGCAATTAACAGTCAGATTTCCAAGACAGTCCTACATTATTATCTTTGTAATGGCATTATGATGTCATGGGATTTGACTCCATTAGAAAGATTCATTAAGACAATGTGCAAAACAGATTATCAAAATAACAGGCTTTAATGTCTGAAGATATGCAATTCTTTGAAGTAGTTTGTTGACATCAAGGTATCAGAAATTTGAAGTGTGTACAATGTTATCAAGTTATTGGAGTTGAACTTTGTCGACATCATAATATATAAGAAAATTTTATTGATATTAAAAACAGCCGATTATTTCCTGAAAATCACTTAGTAGCTAAATTTTTCTACTTATAGACTAAAGAGAGACAATAATTACAATAAATTGAATTCCTACGTAACAATGAAAATGTGGATTATAAACCGCTTTTTGTATGCATATTTTCCTTTTCGTTCATTCTAAGCAAGTACATGCAAATTTTCATAACAATGTCATATATGCCAGCGAAATTTATTAAAATTAATGACTCCGACGATTTTCATCTAATAAAAATGTATAACATTTTTGACTCTCCGATTACGCTTTTTTAATAATAAAGGTAAATGTTTCGAAGATAATATATAAATGCCTTCAAGATTTTTTTTCTATAATGGAATTATTAATAAATGAAATATATTAATAAAAATGGAATTTTTTTTATATTTTTTAGCACAGTATTCACAATGTCAAACGGAATGATTCTCGAGGAAGAAATCCTTAACCACGTTTCTGAGAATAAGAAGATACAGTCATGTAAAGGTAACTAGAATTTCTGGATAACAATACGATACAATAATACGATACTTTTATATTTAACTTAGGCAAACACCCCCCCCCCTCCCTCTCCTCCATTTTTTTTTTTTATATTTATTTTATCCTTTTTTAAATTCTCGTATACGAAGTACAGAGAAAGTATAGTAATTGTTAAAAAATTCGAATTCGAAATTTTGTCGAAACTTTAGGTTTTCCTGAGTTAACGTTTCATCTGATATTGTAAAATGCAATGTGTTCGGTAAATATCATAATGTAAATCTGTTAATAGACATTCAGCAGACGATTCCTTTTCAGACATTTTATAACTGCTACTATTTTTATTTTGTTAAAATATTATTAATAAGTAAAAGCAAACGATTTTTTCTTTGATAAACATATTTTCTTAATATTATTTCGTTTATTTTTTGTATAATAGCTGATGGTCAGTTGTAAATCTTTTGGAATCTGGCAATATTTGTAAGATACGCTGTTAAGTCGAAAGAATAAACAAGCCGATGGAATTCTAAATTGCTTTTAGTATTATTTTATTTTTAAGAATTTATGATGCTCTGCAAGCTATAGTTTGAAGCTTAAGATAACGGGTAGTTTTCTAGAAAGCATGCAAAACAATGAATCGTTGAATTAATAATTGAAGAATTATAATTCATTCTATAATAAAAAAAATTAAAATTCTCACCACAAAAATCCCAATTTTTTCATTTTACTTTACTTTAACGCTTTTTTTAAAAAAATATATTACACCAGATTAAGAATTTAGAGGTTTATGGCTTAATATTGTAATGTACGAACAATTTCACGAAGTTTCAAATACAAGAAAATTATTCTTTTTTACTGCGTACACTACAGAAGAGCAAAAATTTTGTAACTTCTACTCCCCCGTGACACCTGATTAGCTTTCTTCCCAACATCTGTACAGTTAAATATATGGATCAATTCTCTGTAAAATTTCTAACAATCTTAGAAAACCTTGGATAACGAACTTATTTCTGAATACAGATGATGTAATTCATCTATGGCTACAGTTGCTATGGCTACAGCACGCAGTCTGTGCAAAAATCATCCAATTAGCATATCAATTAGAAAATGATTTGCATTTATGATTAAATGATGAATCATTTAAATAAATTTCGGTTTCTATTGTGCATACGTATAAAGAAGTGTAATAAAAAAAAGAATATTTCGACACTAAGCATGATATTGCATACTATAAATTAAACCCAAGTGAACTTTCCGTTTATTCTTAATCATTTAGAGCTGGGATTTCCACTCTTTCTGATAAATTTAATAGTGCTGTGGTTAAAAGGATTGTGTTACAAATTTTTTTTCATACAATTTACGTTCTTTCGATACAGGTATGATAAGAATGTTAAAATCGTGGGTGTCTTTTATTTACAAAATATGCTAGTTTTTATATTTTGATATATTTAATTTAATTAATATTTTTACATTAATTGATATATTTAATTTGATATAATTAGTTTATTAATTTTAGAAATTGCATACAAAGTATTGCTTATGTTCTGTTTATAATTTAAAAAAAAAGGATTACTTCAGGAAATAGGTAGTTCATTTTGTTCTAATTGTGAAGAAAGTAGTTTTATGAAATACTTTCATGAAAATGTTTAACTTTACAGTAATATTTATTTGTAAGAAATTTAATTGTACTAAAATGAAAAATAATGAGTCTTATTAGGGTATGTTGTTCTTTAAAATGTGTGTCACTTTTACAGATAATCAAAAACGAATAAGCAATTCTTTAGCAAATCACTGGAATAATTAATATTATATTTCTCTTCTTCATTTAAGGCATGGCAAAACTACATGTTAGCACCAGCTTGGTAACAGAGTCTGGCTTCAGGCCATGCTGATTGCTATTTCGAGCATCAGTTAAATGCATCCAGTATGTACCTGATCTATTTGCACATTGATCGTTATGTTATTGCAACGTTTTTTGCTGGAAGTGTCACCTTTACAAGAAATTAGAAACGAATGATCAATTTTATTGTAAAGCAGTGGAATAACTAACCATTTATAATTTTCGGTTTCATTTAAGACATTGTATTGTTGATTGGTCGCCCCGGTCTGATAGCAAGGTTTGGCTTTAAGCCAAAAGGTTGAGGTTTCGAGATTGTTTAAATATATCCACTGTTTGTCCCTGTCTGGTACGTGTTAATATGTCGGTGCAACTTCTTTATGCTAACATAGTATTTAAATCTGAAGACTAGGAGCAATCATTAGGTACAGTCAACATTATCTAAACACGAATCAAAATTTTTAAAAAATCATCTCAAGATAATTCTCCTTCCACTTATATTGCATAATCAAATCTTAAATTTGCAAAAAAAAAAAAAAAAATATTCTAGTAAAGTATTATTGAGGTTTTTTTTCTGTACAACAATATATGTTAATAATCTATTATGATATTTGTACAGAGAGAACTGTAATGGATACAAGGAAGAAGCAACCATTCCTGGCGTGGAACAAGAAGGTTACTGACACAAACACAGAAAAATTTAGGAAGCTAATAGAAGAAAAGTATCAGATACGTTTGGGTAAGTAATAAAATAAAAATGAAAGTCAAATTGCAGACTATTATTTCAGCAAAGAATAAGTAATGGGATCAACTCCATAGAATCCAAGATAAAACCTTCAGCAACTCAATTAATTAATTGCTTTTAACATTTCTGTGGTAATAATAAAATTCTAAAAGTCTTAAACCCTGAGGAATTTTTTGAAGGAATTTTAAACCTTAAGGAACTTTTTAAATCTTAAACCTTAAGGAATTTTAAAAAGAACTTAAAGAGTTTTTTTGAATCCTTGGAAAAAATTTGAAAATGAACATAGTAAAGATTTGTACTTCAGAATATAATGAAATTAATTTTCCACAACATAAGCTATATGCGGAAACCTATCAATTATTTTCAAAACAATGCTCGTTTTATTTCTAAATGTCAATAGAAATTTTCATATATGTGTTACAAATTAAAACAGAATTCTCAAATAATTATGTAAATTAGTAAATTAGTAAAGCTGTTGTTAATAATACATAAATAAAGACAAAAAGTGGAAATAATTATATATTTTTAAATATGAAGAAAACGTTTTAAATAATATAAAAGTAAAATAAGAAATCGTATAATATTGAAATGAACAATCTCAGAATATTTCTTTGAACCAACTGAGTTCTTTTCCTCTCTATGTCCTCATTAATTCATAAAATATGGTGTATTTTGTATTCAATTTAGCTTAAAGAAAGTTCAATGCACCTGTCAAACCTTCACCCTTTCACCGTTTGAATCCAAAAATACTAGGATTCTATAAAATGTGAGACATTACAGCCACATACCAAATTTCATTTGTCTAATTTATTTTTCTCTTAGTAATCCTATTTGCAGAGAATTCCATTCTTGACATTTATGGATTTAAGTGGGCTGGCTCGAAACGCAGAAATACAGAAACCTCTCCAAATCGAATTGTCTTAACAAGTGTGATAATAATTTCTTATACGAAAATTAAAAAAGACATAGATTACTCAGTGATGAAGTCACAGCTTCGGGATCGAGGATATGGTATTAGTCACAATTCCATTAAAGTTCCGCAATTATGACGTACTCTGTCATCGGAAGCTAGTATCCTAATATTCATATGACATCAAACAGAACACACATGCTATGGTTTAGCTATCGAGAATTTGAATGCCGTTACAGGTTCTAAAACGGATGTAAAAAAAATGAGTGATAGGAAATCAGATATCATTTTATGGATCGCTGTTTTACCATTGATTACTGTTCCTATGTGTTGCACATGTGTATGTGCGGGCTCGAGAGCGCACTTGCGTGTGAAACACATTAAACTAACTCCAACCTACAGCTTATTAATCTTCTCATAGTAATGGTTATTTTTATTGTTTTATTGTAAATATTTCACAAAAAATTTATGTATCAAATTATAATGATGCGGCACTGCACCAACTCGGTACCTCTTTTAATTCAACGTTTTTAGAAGGTCGAGTGAAGAACATTAAAAAAAAATCACTGTATTCCGATTGCAGTGACCTTGATTTGAAAGAAAGATTAGCATTTTAAATCCTGTATATAATAAATATTATATTCTATACATAATAATGGTTATATATAGGATAGTGGCCTATATTTGTAAATTGTACAATATTTTGAACTATAAGCATTTTGCTTTTAAAATGAATTTTTAAATGACTTTTCATCTGATATGACGCTTTTATTAAACCAATAGCTATGTGCTAGATTTACTACTCTATGCAATTTCGAATTTGTCTATCCAACTACATAACTGAGTCTAAATAATCATTGTTTAGTATCATCATGAGATCTAAAGCCAAGAAACAACTGGATTAAGAATATAGGGGGATTAAGACTTCATGCATCTCTCCTTAAATTGAATTTATTAATTCACGTTTTTTAACTTAATTAGCATGTTAAAGTGCAGGTGCAGGTTCGAAGCAGTGAAGAGACTTTGTATTTTTAATTTCGTTTGATTCTCTCTTTAATATCCATCTTGGGAAAGCAATTTATTTACAAGCAGACGCATCGCGGCAAAAAAGCAGAAATAAGAAAAAGGAATGAAGCAAATGATCACTAGTCTTATATAACATGGGACTTCCGGCCACGCGCCAATTCAATACACGTGGTGACCTTTGACACTTTTTCAAGGGCACCGAAGGGATCACTTTCATTTCAGATGTAGTACTGATGACGCATTAGTTTTACAGAGGAATTAATTAAACCAAAAGTGAAATTGGATCACGAAATAAGAGAATATTTTAGAATGAAGTTACTATAGGCTAAATTAAGATAAAATTTTGGAAATTAATTAAATTGAAATTAGAAAATATATATATATAAAAAGTAGTTAAGTTATAATAAACTAATTTACTAAAATAAATAAACCCCAAAGTATTTAGGATTTGTTTTAGATTCTGAACTTACAAGTAATAAGCACATTGATTACATCGTCTCAAACGCAAGAAAACGATTAAACATCCTTAAATATATTGCAGGTAGAGACTGGGAAACTGACGCGACTACCCTTAGAACTACCTATCTAGCTATCATCAGACCTTTACTTGAATATGGATTCTCAATTTATTGCTGTGCCTCTGTTTCCAACTTGAAGAAACTTGAACAGGTTCAGCTGAGTGCAGCTCGTATTATAACTGGTCTGAAACGAAGTTGCCTCTCAGATATTGTCCTTTATGAAGCCGACCTTAAACCTCTCCATGTTAGAAGACCTGCTAACCTTATCAAATATTACAACAAACTTTCCAGTTATGGCATTCAAAACAACACCTCAAAATACCTAATAAATTGGACTAACCTCCAGAGACTCAAGAGAAATAGTCCCTTTAGTCAAGTCTTGTCTCAGAATATAATTCCTAAAAATGTGGAGCCACATTCTTTTCACTCCTGTATGAATCCTACTGAAGAAATTACCAGGATTCACTTTCATTTCAACCTTCCTGTTCCCATTAAATAAACTCCAAACTAATTTAACATAAGAGAACTCATTTTGCGGAACTTCTCAGAAGAAATAAAACAAAATAGTTAATTAATGATGAATAGCTTTATACATTATAAATAAGCAATTAGTTATACACTTCTTAATGATTTTAATAGATTTCTGTGAATAAATATACTTTGTAGACTTAATATTTTATAATTCACAAGACTGTAATTTTTACAAATTCATTTACTGGACAACCAAGCCAATACATTAAAAAAAAAAGCTGTTGGCTCCTGAGCCTATCGGTCCTAAGAAATTACTTAGAGCCTAATAAAGTCTTTTAGATATCCATTCAGTGCTTTTAAAAATATAGGAGGAACGGCAAACAGAGTTCAAGTATTGCTGTACTTAATTTGTAAAAACTTCTTTTCTTTTTCAGAGATAGATTAGATGAAAATCGAAGCGTCGTATCTAATCAAATTTAAGACTCAACTCTTTTAACACACCGAGTTTATCTTACCCTTTTACATTAACCTTGAAAGCTGCTATCAATATTTCCGTTTCGAACATGCTGATCTGGCAGGAAATTCGTGAGCTTTCTGCGTATCAGAGAAAGTAGACTTTCACAAATTTAGAATCAACCGGGATTGCTCAATGAGTTATTTTGTTCTATTTCCTCATCTATTTGTTTTACTTGTTTCAATATCTCTTTAAAGCATAATAGTAGTGCAGCTGTAACAGTGTCCTAATTCATTTTCACAAAAGAGCATTTCCAGAAAAGTCATCCGAACAGACATATCATGACTTCTCAAAATAATTTCAAAATTAATGAATAAATAAAATATCATAAGATTTTATAAAAATAATATAAAAGAATAAAACTGAAGTTTTTTGAATAATTATGTTAAGGGATGCTATGCTTTTATTAATATTTTTCAGCATTTTTAAACACAATGGAATTACATTCTTCTATTTTTCAAAAAACCTTTTCTATGATAAATAAGGATAAAGATATAAAAATTATACAAATAAAAAATAAAATTCATATTATAAATTATATTTATATTAGTTTTGGAGATATCACTTTAAAGAATAAAGATTGGTTCGGTATTATATATATTGGACGTGCATAGTTTAAACATAATTAAATATTAGTAAAGATGACATGAAATTTTTATTTATCTGTGTTATCGAAGATTTGAATTTAAAGTTCATTTCTGATCAGTTAAAATTACAAAAATGAAATCAGAAAGAGAATTTATTTTAAATTTTAAAGCATATAATTATTCTGATTTGTTATAATACAATGTTGTGAATTTAATATTGAAATTTGTGAATGATAGATTCCTGAAATTTGGATAGATAGATATTTCCTGTCAAATTGTTTTTTATAGAAAATTGATAAATAAAAAAATGAAATTTCGGAATTATTTCGTCATGAAAAAGAAAGATTGTTAAACATGATAATGTAGCTAATTAATAATGTAGTTCATTTAATATGTTGATAACATAGTGAATTAATAAAATTCAATAATAAGAATAAAGAATTTTATAAAAATAATGGTGTATTAGAAGATATTTTAAATATTAAACACAATTAAAAGATGTTTCATTTTCCAATAGAGCAGATTTCCAAATTTAAAATTTACTGTTCCTGTCGAATTATTAAATTTTCATTTTGGAATGAATATTTGTGTTATTGTTTTAAAATGCCTAAGAGAGGCTAAATTATTCTATTTTATTAATTGTTAAAATTATTAATTAAATTATTTATTAATTAAAATGTAATTATTATCTTAATAAAATAATGTATTTCTTATTCTTGTAATAATTATTAAAAAAATTGCAGTTCAATAAATAAACGCATTATATTCTTTTTATTCTCAGATTATTTTGAGTAATGATAATACGTCTATTCTGGTCGCTTTACAAAAAATTCGATGGGAAAATTAGTTCAGAATAGAACACTTTAACATTATTCAAGGCAACAAAAAATAAATATTTATTTAACTGCCTTTTAATTTTCACTTTCTGTTTTTTTAAAATTTAATTTAATAATGAGACGCAGTTATGCAACTGAGAACTAAAAACAAATCTTCACATATTATAATTTTTACAAAAATTTATTAAAGGAAATAGAATGCTAAATTTTTCCAAAATTAATAATGGCATCAACTATATAGTGTTCTGAAACGACTCAAAAATTGAATCAACGGGATCATTTTTGTTGACATATAGCTGCTTATTTCCGCTAACGAGAGGATTGCATACTGTTATTCATCGCTGTGTTGTCACGTTACTTTGTTTTTCGTCTTTCAAGTCCCGTAACAGATTCTAAAATTACATTCCTCACATTAGTATGAATCAACTCTTATACACAGCAAATTATATATTCTTGCGTTCAATTTCAACTAGAGGGCGTAGTTTTTCCAAAATTTTCTCACATATTCTCTAATAAAGGTGTTATCCCACAGAACGCCTTGTTTGGCATTGGCGTTAGATAATTATGAAATATTAACCTTTAGCATGGAATTTAGAATTTTACTAAATCTATCCTGTGATCTTTGGCGAGAATTTTGGCGAATAATCCCTGACATATTGCTAATAGTATCGGAAAAACGAATCGTGTTTTAAACACATTTTTCCGAACCCATTGAAGCCAAAATTTGATACAGAATGACACTTGTAGTAATAAAATTGTCTGCCAAATTTGAAATATTTTAGTCATTATATTTTTGAGTTAGTGTGTTTATATTTTTCTGAAAGTACAGACTAATAGATGGTCAACCCCTTGATGGTTTTTCGCAAAATTTTATAGATGTCTACACTACAGATGTTAAATCTGTGTACGTAATTTTATCAGTTCAGTTCTCTTCGTTTTGTAGTTATGGTGTAATACTTATTTTCGAACAGCTGAACAAACAGAAGTCCTCCGAATGGATTTTGCACAAAATGTAATAAAAATCTACAAATTTGATGTAAACGGTGAAAACATTTTTAAATGTGTTTTTTTAACTTAGTGAGGTCTAAAACATGGAGTTTTTTCAAAATTTCGAGTTCGAATTTTTCAACGATTTCAATACTTTCTCTATACTTCCAATACGAGAAAATAAAATGAACATAAACCTATAAAGTAGTAATGGATTTCAGATGAAATGTTTCATCTAATTGATGAAACATTTGTAAAAATAGTTCACAAAGAAATTTCTTTCGTATTGTATCCACTTGGATATTAAATATTATTAAATTAGGTAATAATGTAATTATAACATAAGTTTATTTTTAATGTAATTAACATATTAAGTTTATTGCTTGTTCAGTTAGAAATGGTTCGAACGAAATGAAATGTCATATAGCATATTTAATTTTACATTACAGTTCAAAGGCTTCACTCAGATTCAATAAAAGCTGAAAAGTTCAAAGATAATTATTCCCTTTTTTAATTTTTCTTATTGATTTATCAAAATTCAAATTTTTTTTCGATGAAACTGTTTATCTACATTTTTTCTCGGATAAAACTATTTTCAAAACATTATTAGTGTTATGTTGAATCAAATTCTTTTGTTCTTGAATCTCTAAAATAATATAAAAATTAATAATAATTGTTTTTTTACAGAGAATTATTGGGATCTTCATAAATGGTCTGTCGACAACACGGAAAAATTTTGGGAAGAAATTTGGGATTACTTCAAAGTCATTGCATCCCAGCCATATGAAAAAGTAATTAATTCCTAAATTTTCCATAAGTATTCATATTTATAATCTATTGTTGTAGTATCTGTTACATATATGGACATAACATTCAATATGTAGGAAAAGTAACAGATAAAAACTGTATAAATATTTAAAAAGGAAAGTTTTTAGTGCATGTATTTAGTGTTTTTAGTGTTTTTTAAAGGAATGCTTAAGTGTTTTCAGAAAGGCAAGTAGATAAAAAAATTCTGGAGAAAATTAAATAAAGCAAAGGAGAAACATTTCCACTGCAAAGATTGTGCTTCCAATTTTAATGCAAATCGCAAATTCACGGAAAGCAAAAATTTTTAAGAAATAACAATAATTTTTTTGAAATTCTTTTGAGTTGTGAGTGTATAAAAAAGTTATTAAAATATTTATTGAATAGTATAGAATTCTTCTTCCTTGGTTGCGCTTTTTGATATCTCTCGTGGCACTTGAAGTTGAGGCTTTAATCAAATGTTTGGTAATATAATCGTCATCTTAGAATATTTTCCTTAATTTTCTAAACACTTATTTTTTATTTCCTGAGGTTATTTTGCATCTAAATTTATCTAATGATGCAAAAATTCAACAACAAAATTAATGATTAATTAATTCAGCATATATGGAGTTAAAAACATTCTATGAATATATTGATTTTCTGATAGCTTTAGGCAATTATATGAGCTTTAAACATTTTTTCCTTTTCTAATTTTAGGCCTTTGTGAAAACGGGTCCTGGATTCTTAGACAACAAATGGTTTACTGGTGCGAAACTCAATTATGCCGAAAATCTTATGAGAATGAGAGGAAGTGATACCATTGCTCTCGCTTGCCTTGGTAAGGAAAAGTTACATTACATGCATGTTTGTGGATGTTGGTTCTAGAGAGCAGCCCGATGGTCATTCGAATGTTTCTTACGCCATTGTTCTATTCTAAAGTAGGGTTTACATTCAGCTAGCTAAAATCCATTCAGTAAGACAGCACATGCACAGAAATTGTATAGTAGGAAGTACTTGTCCCGTCGACAAGAACTTGCTATTGCCCACTCTCTCAGCGCATGCGCATTCTTTCTTCTGCGCATGCTTGATCTTACTGCAATCTTATAAATGGCTCAGTATAAAATCTTCAGAATTTGCTTTCACTAGGTTAAGGGCTAGAATAAACAGGAAAAAACATGATACAACAAACTCCCGTTATCGGCAATGAATTAATGTTACTATTACAGAATCTGAAATCAAAAATATATTTCAGAAAGCGGGGGATGGAGCGATAACAGACAAAATCAGACAGCGACAAGCCTGGGCGCAATATATTGTTCTGATGACCATTGTCCCAAATCTACATATGCCCATAAGCAGCGTTCACACGAGGCCAACTATTGCGTGCATTGCAACTATTGCTCATTTAGTCACGCCTACTTCAGGAAAATCACATGACAGCAATGGGACAATGCCAAGTAGTTATCCCGAAGAAACAACCATTTGCCATTGTGCCTTTGAGTCACGTGATGATCCTGATGTATGCATGATCTTCTGTTGTACGCAATAGTTGGCCTCGCACGAATGCTACTGTATTCTTGATATCACATTGTTTACTGGTGAGGCCTAGCCTTGTATGAACAGCAACTAATTTTGAATGTCTTCTGTTTCTTTCGCCAACTTCTTAAAATATTCATTTAGCCTCAAATGCCTGAAGCAAATTCCCAACCTTTCAAAATATTTTTGGTTATTTCGGGAATATTTAGTATCATTCAAAAATATTAGTATCATGCAAATGCTATTTTTCCGGTAAATTCATCAAATTTGTCCCAATATCCATGAATTTAAGATATTAGTCGCTTTTGGAGCATTATTTAGTTCTTATTAAATAAGCAGGAAAAGTAGCACCATACCTTTATTGGAGGACTTGGGATCAAGTTTTAAGAGACACGCAAAAACATGGATTCGATGGTTAATGCGGAACGATTGTCCGCTTTACCATCAAAAAATTAGCATATTCTTTATCAATCGGTGAAAAAAATCTTTTGATTGTTTCTATTTTAATTAATAGATCAAATTTAAATGCTCTTCACCAGGCGCTTTCTTCTTGCCGAAAAACAAAAGGTAAAAAACTGTGATAATAGCAATGTATAATAGCTATGTACAATGTACAATAGAACTATGATAATAGCAATAGTAACAAAAATGAAATAATCTAACAATAATAATGAATCTAGAAATAAAATATTGTCTGACCTAAAATAAATATAATAAAATTGCATGCGCATTTTAAAACAAGTTTTGATTATTTTTTTTCATTACTTAATTTAAGATAAGTGAAATGATATAACTCAAAATCGAACCTCCAAACCCTATAAACATGAATAGTATACAACTGCTAATATTAAATTAATACTTCAAATCATAAAATATTAACTTTCAAATTATATATGTGTTCGTGCAGCATTTAAAGGTAATATGTACATGCACAATTGAACTGATTTCATAACCATATATTTTTCCATAGACGAGGAAGATAATTTTGAGGAATTAACGCATGCTCAACTGTATGAGGAAGTGAAATTATATGCTGCAGCTTTTCGAAAGCACGGTCTCAAGAGCGGAGACGTAGTAGCAGGTAAATATTTACTGTTTTACATCCATTATTTCACCAAATATAGGATTTTTTTTCTTTTCTTGAATGTGTTAAAATATATTACAGTGATATGATCCAAAAAAGCTTAAAAATTCAATTCAGTAAAAAGGGATAATCCAAAGTTTTTATACCCAAACAGATGAAAAAATTTAAAGAATTTAATCTTATAATATAATTTGCTATCTCTGCTTGTGAAGCTATGGGATAGCAGTATCTTTTATCCAATTAGTGTTGAAAAGAGAACGGAAAACCCTTGAAGGTCTCGGATGCCAACAAGTAGGAATACCCTACACAACTTCCGCCTTTAGTAGCGCACTGAGACGCGTTTTATTTTCGTTGTTACTTATGGCACTTGCCATGTACAAGTCCGCTGTTCGAAGACAGCCGATTTAAGCCTAAGGGGAAGAGCCTCTTGTTTTTATCGTAGAGCCAACTTGGGCCAAAAGTACGACTTAACTACACACACGTCACGACCCTTTTTGCGGGGCGGACTTCATTCAAGCATTTCATTCACTCATCCACAAATCGTAATTTAGACCTGAATCAGAGAACGATTATTCCTGATCCAGTACCTCCAGTGGTATTACTCTCAATCTGGAGGACTTTGTGACCACGACAGATTTATACGTGCGCCAGCCACCAAGCACGCGGGGAATCTTCGGCCGTTGTGGTTCGAACTCTCAATCTAAGGCACGCGAATCCAACACTCCAGCAACCAGGCTATCCCGGCCCGGTTTATTCGTCGTAATGTAATGGTGAAAACTGAGATTGAATTATTTTCAACCTTTTTTCATCGACTGTATCCAAAATTTGAGATAGAATACTGGTCACAACACCGCATGCAAAATTTCATTTATTTAAATAGTTGTAGGTTAGAGTACTCGTGCCCATGTGCATACCATTATATAGGCCAACAAATGTTCACCACTCCTTTGGCATATTAAGTCCATTTTTGAAATGCTTCGACATTTCTGATGATAAACCTGTACACCAAATTTAACCCATCTAGTTCTTTGCGTTATGGATTATCGTATTCACTTGCAAGTATACAAACAGGTTTATCTTTGATGGATTTATTTCAAATTTTGATAAAAACATCACACCAAATCCCTCTCCTTGAGCTCAATGCATTATTTAATTATCCTGTTAATTAATAGACAGATATAAATCCAAAAATACCTTTTTGCGAACTCTAAAAATCGGTGATTCGTCAAAATCTCAAATTTTCTGACAATACCAATGCTTTCTCTTTGTATCTTTCATATGCGAGACAAAGATAAAATAAGTATTGTAAATTAAATTTTTATAAAAAAAAATTTGTTGCACCACTTCCCATTATAGTTCATGTGCATTTTCAGGGTAAATCTACTTAACCTCTGTCTGTTTGTAGCAGAATTATTTCGAAACTTAGTATTCTTCTAATTCCAAAGAATACTAAGGCATTTTTCTGAAAGTGTGAAAGATGATTGTTCATTGCTGAAAATCCTTTTAGGTTTTATAAACAATAGGAAAGATGCAGTCATTGGATGCTTGGCTGCAGCTAGTATAGGTGCTATATGGAGTGGAATACAAGTGTACAGTGGAGGAAAAGTAAGTTTTCTTAGAATATATATATATATATATATATATATATATATATATATATATATATATATATATATATATATATATATATACACTTATGTTCAAAATTAAGGTCACAAAATTAAAATCTGAGAAAAATTAAAAACTATTCACAGTGTTGCCATGACAATTTGGCACAGAGGTACACTACAATGGAAGAAAGAACATAGACACATCACAACATGGAAAAGATTTTAATTGGGAATTAAGAAACTGGGTATATCAAAAAGTGTTACATTATGAATCAGAGATAAAGCATTTATCTCGGGGTAAGCCTGTCTAATATAGAGTGTGACCAACGTGCACTGCTATACAGGCTTCACAACGAGCTTTCATGCTGTTTGTGAGATTGTCAATAAATGCTTGGGGCAACAAAGCCCATTCTTCCAAAAGCGCGGCTTTTAACTCTTCTAGGGTATTAGGAGGGGGGTTACGCTGTGAAATGGCTCTTCAGAGACCATCCCAAACATGTTCGATAGGATTGATATCCGGAGACCTCGAGGACCAGTCCATACGTCGAATATACTCTTCCTCAGGAAAATCATCAACGATCTGGGCTCTGTGTGGACGCACGTTATCGTCCATATATATGAAGTCTCGGCCAAAAGTACCCCGGAACAACCTCACATAGGCTTCAAGGATCTCATCTCTATAGAGATGTGCATTGACAGTACCCGCATCGAAGACGTGAAGTGGTGTACGACTGAACAACATTATGCCACCCCAGACAAGGATTCCTCTGCCATCAAATCTGTCGATTTCTTTTACATAGGAGGGATGATAGCGAGCTCCTCGCTCTCTCCAGGTGAAGATTCAATGAGTGTCACTCTGTGTGGTAAATCTAGACTCATCACTGAAAAGAACACGCCCCCATTCTTGCTGTGCCTAATACTGTTGTGTTAGGCACTACAAGAACCGGGCTTTTCAATTGGATGCAGTCAAAGGGACGCACTCAACTGGTTGTCGGGCATAAAGGGCCCTCTCTGCTAGACGTCTGCATACTGTTTGTCTGGAAATTCTTATTCCAGACGCAGCAGCAAGGTCACGAGCAAGTTGAGGAGCCGTTGTCAGCCTATGCCGTCGGGCGCTTAATGCCTAATAGCGATCCTGTGCAGGCGTCTTTGTCCTGTGACTGCCTTGGCCGGCATTCCTGGTTGCAGTACCACTTTTTTGGAATTGATTCCGCAACCTGGATACCACTTTCGGTACCACTTGTAATCATCGAGCCACCTCCGCTTGAGACTGCCCAGCTTCAAGCCTGCCAACGGCTCTCCATCTCAATGAATCGTCTAAACCATTATGAGAACTCATTCTCACTGGAAACATGATAAATTTTTTGTTTAAATTCACTATTCACAAAATTGCAGACAAAAATCCCAAATGCCTAAACGGTCTAATTTCAGTGTTTCCTCAAAAACTAATGCTCAACAGCATTTTTTCCCACAACAAAGGTTAATATCGTGTTGCCGGTCTTTCACAATATATAAAATATAATTTGTTTAAATTTTACTGGTAGCCATTTAGAATTACTTTGAAAAACATCTTTGTGACCTTAATTTTGGACATGAGTATATATATATATATATATATATATATATATATATATATATATATATATATATATATATATATATATATATATATATATATATATATATATATATATATATATATATTAAAATCGTGCACATACATAACTCCCGTAATTGCAATTTACATAAAGAGTACCAACCTTTAAACATGATCTTGTTTACAGGGGTGTTTGTGCTCCGGGGAAACCCCGGAATTCCGGGGATTTTGAACTTCGATACCCGGAAATTCCGGGGATCGTCGTTCAAAAGGAAGTAGGAATAATAATGAATTATTTATTTTGATCTGGGTAATTTTGTTTGCTTTGAAAGCAGAAAACACAAAGTCAGTGTGTGTGGTGAAAACTTTTCCTTTCTTTCTCCAAAGGCAGTGATAATGCGTGAAAAGGGGGAAAAAACTTCTTTTTTGTTCTTTCCTTATTGCGAGTTATGACTCATTCCCCCGGTTCTCGGACATTCTCTTCTGGATTCTTTTCGGCAAGTAGGCGCGGCAGAAAAAAAAGGGAGAGACTTCGTTCGACCAGATGTGCGATCACGTGACCTGGGTTCAAAGGTCTTAATTTTGCAAAATTAATGGTTATTAATTTTGCAAAAAAAGTAATTCATTGAACTTTTATAATTAGGTCATTCAATACTTCATAATCGTAATTTTTCATTTCTCCCCCCCCCCCTTCTTGAAACTCCAAAATGTCGGTAGTAAGTCCGTAAAAGTTTCAGGGGATTTTTTGGGGTCCCACAAACACCCCTGTGTTTAAATAATTACATAATTTTTAAGTGCCGTTTATCGCATCGAAATCTCTTCCTACACATAGGCAAACATTCATCTTTCTCTTACAAATAGTAAATATTCCTGTAAATAGAGAAATATTTTAAATATCGCCAACTGTAGTCAAGTACGCAAAAGAAGAAATGAATATCCGTTTGTTATTATTTTGATTTTTATATTTAATTATATGTAAATCTATGTATATAACTTTATATAATTTAAATTTAAATACTTTTTTGTGTGTGTGTGTTCTAATTTGATGGTAGAGAAAACTAAACTGTTAGATTCTTAAGAAAACTATTCTTGGATGTAAAAACAGCAAGATTTTGCAAATTGCACCTGCATTATATTTTACAATTATTTTTATTTCCATAAACTTATTTACTTACTTTGAAGCATTGAATTTCATTTATGTAAAACATTCATCAGTCAGATTGACGGATTTAAAGGTCGAGGATCCGATACTTGATTTCATTAAGTAGTCGCTAGGTACTCGAGTGTAAAACAAGTCGAATACATCCAACATATTATCCTTTCAAGTCCTTCATGTGTCCTGTTCGCCATCGCACAGGCAATATTATATTTATTGCAGTTTAATCATTTCCACTTTAATTTAAAGCATAAATTCTACGGGAGCTAATAGAAAATGAGAGAGATACATATTACGTTATGGCTGAAGGCCTTTATAATATTATGAGTGAATTATATGACTATTAAAATAAGTTTTAAAATATTTTAATGAAGAAGCAATTAAAATGAGAGTTCTGTAAAATATTTAATTATTAAAATTTTAACGTGCATTAAGATTGGCGAACCGACTGGTCGCCAAAGGTGGCTAGTATAAAATAAATTCTGTATCATTAAACCATTAAACAACTCAGAGATGATATAAATTTAAATATAAAAGGTATATTTTAGTGAATTGAACCAAAAGTTATATTGTATTTCCAGAATAAACCATGGATTTTGTCTGGGCTTTCTTTTCTGTTTACCACATTGATAATAAAAAAAAGATTAATGAATAAGGTCCATGTAATAAAAAAGAACCTTGGATAAGAAAGCAGCTTCTTGCTTTTTTGAAGAGTACATAAATGGCAGGATAAACACCATTTATGAATAATGCCTCTTGAAGGAGATGTTGGTGCGTTAACCGGTGACGACTAGCTTGCAGTTATACGAAAAATACATATTCTCGATCTCCCTGAATTTACAATAATGGCGCTGAAGCCGATTAACCACATTATTCGCCAATAATATGACATGTCTTTTTATCAAGCTTCAGCGTATGAAACACTCATAACGGGAATTACATATAGTGAAATTATTTTATATGCTTCGCAATTTCCATATTGTTGACTAAGGTAATCTTATTATTCAAATTCTTGTATACCCACAAATATCCTTAGGGATAGCTTTTAGATAATGTTGGTTACGATCAAATTCCCTCCATTCCTATGACGAGATATATCTCCTACGGGAAAGATTGTGCCGTAGCCGATGATGTCTCCTAGGTTTTCAATCCCAATGCTTATGTTGATACAGCGACGATTATCTTTCAAATATGTTGGATATAAAAACAAGTTGAGAATAGCATACTTGTGGTAATTGTTAACCTATAGGGCATATGTTTGTAACAAATTTTATCATTTGGTTGCAGAAGATTAATTTTTATTAGCAAAATATACGAACCAAAAACGAATGAAATATTTTATTAAAATGTACTGAAAGGAAACTTGATGTTTTTCAAACATTTTTTTTTCCAGGCAGGCACTAAAATTGCTCAACGAATGGAACCGAAATTCTTAATCGCGGTGGATCGCTTCCAAATAGAAGGAGCTGAGTTTCCAGTCATGGACAAAGTACCGGGAATAGTTGATTGTAAGTAGTGAAATTTTTACCACGACAGCTATAATTTCGCAACGATAAGCATCCAAAATATGGTGTTTCTGCACGTCTTAGGGATGCAAAAAAATCTCTGTAAAATTAAAATATTCTTTAGTCATAATATATATCATATTTTAAAATACAGAATATATCTATTTCTATATCTTACAGTACAGAAATACATGTATGATTATTTAGAAAGCATTTCCGTTCCAATTTTCAAATTAATTTTAAATGCATTCAGATTGTTGAGAATGTACTAATATTTAAAAATTTAAGTTATTTTTATGATATAAAACAATATTTAGTTTTTCAGATATGCTGGAGAAAGATTATAAAGTCATCATTTTTAATTTCCATTAGAGAACTGATAGTCGTAATGGATTTCCCCCATTTTTTTTATCTTTAATATTTATTGTATGTTTTAAAAGTTGACACAGTGATACCGATTAACTTATTTTGAATTTAAAAATTTTTAATTAAATTAATTTTTTTTAACTTTTTGTAAAAATAAACTGTAATTTTTTTAAACCAAAAAAAAAAGTTTCTTCCTGATATGACTAGTACCCTATGTGCATTTATCTAATATTTAATCCTTTGTTTTCATATTGTCGAGCATAAAATTAAAACTGAATTACTGGAGTTTTTATAACAAAAACTTTTAAAAAATTGGGAAGAACTAAATTTTCTTATTTTATTTAACTTAACTTTATTAATATATATATATATATATATATAGTTGCCTAATTATATAAACTTAATTTTTTTTCAGCCACCCCTTCCATAGAAAAGGTCGTCATTATTCCAACTAGACAAGAAACTCTATCCATAGACACCTCAAACATAAGGAATTGGTATGTAATTATTTCATGTAAAAATTTCCAACGAGGTTTTATCAAGAGTATTTATTTAAATACTTTTGATAAATAAATTAATATGTGAATACTATTATAACATGTAGTCACATTTTTTTCATTATTAAATATCGAGATCATTCTTTTCCCCCATTGCATTTTGTATTTATCACAACATGGTGTATTTTGTGTCATATAAAAGTCGTAAAACATTATTGGCAAGATACTCTCTTCCAGTGATATGTTATGGATCTAAATTTGCTGACGCAATAGAGTTTTTATTATATATATAATAAGCCCAATTTTATCCAATATAATTATAATAAATCAATTATAATAAACAATGTCGACATGTTCTAGAAATAATTATGTAAACTCAGAAAATTATTACATAATATCATGGACTTAAGGGAACCAATAACGAGATAGCAAATTAACAAAATGATCGCTTGCTTTATTTACTTTAAAAATTTATTATTCACATTGGATTCAAAATCACCTGAAAAGCCAGAAATACTGAAAGAAAGAGCGATTTAATACAAGATCTTTTTGTCGCATTCCTTTAACCTTTTCTGTTTTTGTACATTGGCCCTGAGAGGTCAGTAACAATAGAAAATAGAACTGCATTTCATTTAAAATTGTAGGTAGAAAAAAAATTAGAAGTTTCATTTAAATTACGTACAAATCACTTACTGAAGGACTACTTTAACCCTTTAAAGGCCATTTTTTTCTAGTCATATTATGTTAAAATATTTTTAGGCTTGAAATTAGAATAAGAAAAGGGATTCATTTATCTTATTAGATAAATTAAATTTGATTAATTAATTTATTTGGTTAATTAATAATTAAGTAACAAATCAAGACACATCTTTTTGTGTGAGATAAAGAACTGAAGCATTTAATTTTCTGTCTTTCTAAAATAATTTGTCAGAACTGATGCCAAACTACATAATTTCATACAAAGATTGATAAATTTGGTGAGAAGCATACATACTTCCCACGGCCCTAGAAAGGGTTAATTCACTGCACGCTACTTCTCTCTCTGTTGATCACTTAAACTAAAATTTTCCCAGATCTGATTTTTTATAAGAGGATTAACAATGCTCTACTTTACCATACGGATGGCGCAGTATGGCCAAAAATAACCCATGTGCCAAAAAACCCAAATCAATCAATCCATCGTGATAAGATAATCAATCACCCGGCGAACTTCCATTCAGCTTTCAATTCAAGGCTAGCAGTGCTTTAAAATTATTGCGTGTGCATACTTACGGATAAATAGACAGACAGTCAGCCTATTGCTTAAAGAATCTGAATTTTATATACGTTAACAATGTTTTGTAAAGACCATGTACCAAGTTTTAGCCACCTAGTTTGTTATATTTCTCTCATATAAATTCTTTTTTTTCTCAAATAGCGTTCAAAGTTAAAGTTATAGAGTATGATGCACAATGATTGATACTACATCTCAGAGATCAACATTAAAGATTAAAAAAGAAAAGATATTCTTAAGAGAAATTTTATACTTATTTTATGAAGTGACAAACAAAAATATTTTGCAGATCTTATAAAGTGACTTTGCTAAATCTGTAATAGTCTTTTATTTTGTGATTTTATTTCAAAGCCCTAGATATATTTGAATATTTAATTATTTATTTAAAAAGTGCATTAGAGTTCACAGAACCAAAGTATCAAAAAAGTATTGTGAGAATTTAAGAGAATTTCAATTTAAAAAAAATTCGGTGCACTGATTTAAGTTTTTTGGGGCGAAATACTACTAAACTTAAAAATATAGCATGTTGTTAAATTTTTAACTGAAGATGAATTTTCCAAAATTAATTTGAGAAAAGTGATAATAAATATTAAGTAAATACGTAGTTTTCAAACTTTCGATCGTTCTAAGTAAATTATGAGACGAGAAAAAGAAACAACGAAAAAAAACTTTCTGAAGCTTTTCATTCTGGTTGTGTCTTAGAAATATTCTCAAAATTATGTATTAAAATTGTACCAATATATGTCAATATGGGCTTGAAGAATTATTGAGATCACATTTCAGTTGCTAATTAAAATTAATTTTAAATTTTTCAGTTGCTTCCTACCAGAATTTTTGGAAAGTGGCAAAAACCCCGATGGTTCTGTGCCTGAAATCGTATTCGAGCAGTTACCATTTGATCATCCTCTCTTTCTAGTTTTCACATCAGGAACAACAGGTTTACCAAAAGCTCCAGTCCATGGAGGAGGCGTAAGTTTACATTACATGCTGAAGAATATTTTGTAATAAGAATTTGAAAATATGCTGAGGAAATATTTTTTGATACATTGTGCCCTAAAATTTAAGAAAACATTTAAAGAAATAAAATTAGGTTTACATATAATGATATTTTAAAATCTAATTTCAATTCTAATTAAATTCCAAAGTTTTGTCTCAATTTTGCCCATATTAACTTCATTCTGAAATATTCTCTTATTTCCTGATCCCATTCCACTTTTTCTATTTAATTAATGCAACAGAAAAACTCTGTAAAAAGGCTTTATTCAGCGGGTCACACACCCCGAGTGAAGGGTTAAAAAAATTGCTCACCTAAACGAATTCTTTTAAAAGATCCCTAAGATTCCCAAGATATATTCCCTAAGATATATATATATATAATTGTTAAATTTTATCGATAGAAATTACTTTAAATTTTTTACAGAAGTACTAAAAAGTGTGTTTTTTAAATATTGCAAAATATCAAAATATAAACACTACTATCAAATTCCTCCTATTTCATCCAAAATAAAAACTAGAACTGAAACACTTACGACTTAAAAATGCGGCTAATGAATAATTTATATTCGATAAAAAATAATAAGTTTTGAAAAATATATTGATTCCCTAAATAAAGCAAAAAAGAAACTATGAAATGTCTCCGGTTTAGCCAAGCAAGTGAAATGTTTTATAAATAAAAAATTAGGCATTAATGGTTTAAACTTATAGGTCTTGCATATATTTTTTTAATAATATGTTTAAGACATTTTTCAAAATGTATATATACATTTTATACAATTTTAATTATTACTTTTAAATTCACGAAACTCACTTATTTAAATGCGTTGATTATTGACATACAAAATAATTCGATAACCTCACTCAACTGTTATTTTTGGTCGGTAAAACAAATTTAACACGGCAATATAGTTATTAATACACTTTTAATATATGTATATCATCTTCAGTTTATATCCATTATTTGTACGGATCATAACTGGAAATATTTTATTTCCTATAGAATCTAAAATTACAATAGAAATTTTATGGTTTATATTTTCTAATTACTTCTTTCGATATTCCTGTGTGATCGAGAAAATCATGCATTTTTCTATGTTTTCTTTTTCAGACATTCTTGCCATTGCTCATTGACATTGCCTTTCATTGGAATTTAAAACCTGGCGACACACTCTTCAGTTTCATTCCGGTAAGTTTATTTCATAAATTTTCAACACTTTATAAAAAAATTTCGAACTAATAATCCTTCAGCGAATCGCTTCATAGCACTTGCTTCACGACTTCGATTCGCTTTCAAATTCGAAGACTTTTAGGACATCAACAATCATCAGAATTTGGCAATAATCTTCACGTTCAAACTCGAAGACTTTTAGGACATCAACAATCATCAGAATCTTGTAATAATCTTCGCGTTCAAACTCGAAGACTTTTAGATTATCAGCAATCATCAGAATCTTGTAATAATCTTCGCGTTCAAACTCGAAGACTTTTAGATTATCAGCAATCATCAGAATCTTGCAATAATCTTCACGTTCAAATTCGAAGATTTTTAGGACATTAACAATCATCAGAATCTTCGAACACTCTTCACGTTCTAATTCGAAGACTTTTAGGACATCAACAATCATCAGAATCTTGCAATAATCTTCACGTTCAAACTCGAAGACTTTTAGGACATCAAAAATCATCAGAATCTTGCAATAAGAAGGATGGCCATTATAAAAAGATTACAAGAAGTATTAAGCCAAAATAAATCGCTCTAAACGGATTTTTTTTCTTTTTTAAGGCAATCAATTAATGACAGCATACAGTTCATAAAACTGCAAGCCTATGAAGTCGCTGTAATAACGAATATTGTTGTAGTGTTTTGCGTTGTAATCAGTTAAAATTTCATTTGCGTTTCACTATAACAGTTATATCCTCGTAACTATATGAGAAAGTACATTTGTATGAATTATGCGATTAAAAAATACCCAAAGATATCAGTGAAATTAAAATTAATCTTGAAAATATATTAAATGCTATGGAGACGATCTTAAAATGTTTCGCATCATAAGAAAAACTCAAGTACAGATGCAATGTTTTTCAGTAAAATGGAACAATACACCAAGTAGAAAACGTCGATATTCAAGTAGTTATTGTAAAAAATGTTCCTCATCATAGATTCATTTTTTGCCGGCGTCCTGGCATAGGGGTAGCGCGTCTTCCCCGTGATCTGGGCCTTCCCGGGTTCGAGTCCCGGTTTGGGCATGGTTGTTCTTCTGTTGTTCTATCTGTGAGATGTGTGAATGTGCCCTCCTGTAAAAAGGGGTTGTGCAAGCGAATGAATGATGCGTGAGTGGCAAAGTCGTACTCTTGGCCCTAGTTGGCGCTGCTATAAAAAAAAAGAGACGTCCCCCTCAGGCTTAAATCGCTGTCTTCGTAACAGCGGGCTTGTCAGTGGCAAGTGCCATAAGAAACAAACAAAACAAAACAGATTCATTTTTATTGAATTTTACATTTTAACATGATATTATTTAGTGATTAAATATTATCTCTAAATTATACGATAAGACATACATAACTGCCAAAGTCGTTCAAAACACTCTACAGGGTAAATTGTTAGGTTTAGAATTATTAAATTTGGTACGTAGTAAGTTCATGGATTTTTAAGCTCATTAAGAAAATGCTTACCAAAATTCTAATTAGAATTTTAATAAAAAAATAATTTTAATATTAATATTTTTCCATAATAACTTCGAAACTTATTATTACCTCAAAAAATCATATTTTTTTTCGTAGCTTTAAAATTCAAAAATTGTACTTTTTTTTATAAAAACCCAATTTTGTTTCTTTCAATTTTTTTATAATCTTAATTGATTTTTAAAACCTTTTTTAAGCAGATTTCACAATTTTTAAAGTTTTTTTCGTTACGTTTATTTGTAGGCGCGTTGCACCCATATTAAAAGAAGGTTGTTTTTTTTTTTTTATGTATACACAATATCGTTGCTATAATTAAGTTTTTTAAATAATGTAGAGAACGATGAACAAAGTGTAAAATAATATCACACTATGATATTTCAGATTAAAAATTCAAATCTCCTTTATTTATTTTTTATAAAGATATAAAACTATTTGGATCGTTTGTTGAATACATAAATTAACCTTTCAGAAATATATACGTTTTTAGATATGTAGATGACTCAAGACTTTTTTTATGCTCCTAGAAATTGTACACAGTGGCCTTTTCTATTTTAAAATGTAGTTATATTGGTTAAATGACAAAAAGCCTTTTCCTTTCTTCCTCTTCCTAGTTGTAACTGTAGTTTTAATTTCATGAAATTTGACGACAAATCTCTAACACCAAACAAGGAAGTCAAAACCACAGCAGTTCTATTTTCTACTGAACATGTTTTGTCGAGAATACAGCTGTTTTCCTGCCAAATAATTGCTGTAAATTATTCTCATTTTTTTCTATTATAGAAAAAAAAATTCACTATTCTTCTCAAAAATATCTCCGCTGGCTATCTGTTAAAAAAGGTCGATGTGAAAATATTAAAATAACTTCTCATTCTGGTAATTTCTTTATTTATGGAGAAAGTAGTAATTCTCAAATATAGATGCTCTATGAGAAAAAATATCTCAATCAACTATGAACCAGAGGGAATGGCTCCCCCAAACTTTCTCGCATTTTCTCTAATAAACTTGTCATGCCAGAGAACGCCTTACTTGGCATTGGCGCACAATAATTACAAAATATTAGGTTTTTTGGAGTGAATTTAGCATTACTGAAGCCGTTGTGTCATCCTTGGTGAGTTATTTGGCGATGAATCATTGGCATGCGATTAATAATATCAGAAAATCGAATTTATGTTTTAATCGCGTTTTTCCTAAACGATTGAGACAAAAATTTAACACAGAACTACACTTGCAGCCATGAAAATCCCATACTAAATACGATATATTTAATTCATTACATTTTAGAATTGCTGCATTTAAATTTTTCGGAAAGTACAAACCGACAGACAATCAACCCGTTGTTGGAATTGGCTCAAAATTTGATAGGTGTCAACACCATAGATGTTAAATCTGTGTACCGAATTTCCCTATCAAGCTGTCTTCGTTTTATGATTATCGTGTTAACTTATATTCGAGCAGTCGGACAGACGGACTTTCTATGAACAGATTTCACTCAAAATTTGATAAGAGTCAGAAAATTTGATGTAAAGACAGAATACCAAATTTCAATCGTCTAGCTCAAAACGTTTTTGGGTTATCTTTGTCACAGACAGACAGACGGACATTTTCCAAAAATGTGTTTTTCGAACTCCAAGATGATCTTAAACGTGCAGATTCGTCAAAATCTCGTGTTCGAATTTTTTTGACTACTTTCTCTATACTACGTATATGGGAAAGTAAAAAAAAAGGAAAGTAAAAATAACTAAAATAAAGTTTTAATCTATGACTTATCTTCTACAATAATGTAACTACACATTTAAATATTTATTAATATTTTATTGCCTTTTTAAAAGCTTGCTATTTCCAGTTTTTGCTTGTAAATGATCTAATGTATCTTTTAAAAACTTAGCATTTAACGAAAAAAAATATGTTCCAATTCCAATGGCACTGTTTTGGACAAACTGCATTAATTCAAAATTTTTATTCATTTATTAAAAAAAAATGAATTACTGCATTTTTCAGCTAACATATGCTTTTAAAAAAGAAATAACGAAGCCAAAGTGGAAATAACTTTATTCGCTTACTCCAGTAATAAAATAAATCATTACAAAAGTGATAAATAATGTATCACTTGATCACTATTATCAGAATTAAAAAATTGTCTGTTCATTTGCTTCTTCATTGCTCTCGCCTTCTCATTTAATCCATTATCAAGGTAGCATTATTAAAAGCATGAGGAATAGCAATGAATTCTCATTTTTAGCATAATTTCATTAGTCAACTGCAAATATTTTGCGCATTCATCTTACATTACATTCTAATTCATATTTTTAACGCCAATAAACTGACTTTTTTTAAACTAATATGTACAATCCAACATTTAATCAATAAAATAATTTAGCTTTAAACTATAGTATTAAAATTTTGAAAAATTTAATGAATAAAATGTGCTTTTTAAAACATTTTTTTAAACCGCCACAAACATTATATAGGTAGATTTTTTTCCGTGTATGGTTTTGTACCGATTTTGTACCAAAAAACGATTTTGATTTTTACTCTCCTTACAGCAGCAGCATCCGTATTAGCACAAGATATTGTACGATATTCCGATATTCCCACGATATTGTTCGATGTTCTGAATTCCGGCCAATGTCGGAGAGATATTGTAACAATGTTGTTGGTAATTTTGTGCTAATAGGGTTACCTCTCCTATAACCATCCCAAATATAATTTAACTTTCCGTCTTTCCAATCAAACTGCTTAGATGCGATGGGTAAATTGATTCTTAATAGAGGTTGATAAAATTAATCTGGTTGAAAGACATCCTAGATCTTATTTTTGAATGGCGTGAAATATGGAAAACGCTTTTAATTGTTTCTTTATTAAAATCATTCATTTAAACTAATTTTAATTTACCATAATATAAAAGGGGATGCATCCAACAATAGCCTACTGACTAAAAGAACATCATAACTGAAAAGCAGGAAACGGAATAGGGAAGTTATAGGTTCAATCTTTGACTGTACTCTTAATAAGAGCAGATTAAAAGATGTACTACTCTGTAAGGAATTGCTCACTGTGGGTTTATTGACTTTTAAATCTGTTGTATGTAATCTTGTTATAAATCTGTAATTTTGCTACCCGTCACGAATAGTGTCATCCTGGAAAAACCGTTAAAACCTTTGTAAGATCTTTCCTGTGCGTGCTGAGCTTGGCGACGAATTTGGCGAGTTTCGCGACTAAATGGATAATACTAGAAAATACAAGAACTTTCACGATACATCCACTAAGAGCCGAGATACACACAGATACGCCCTGATTGGTCTGGAAGATTCTAGCCCCGCCTACCGGAACTATAAAAGACAGGCACTCTGAAAGTGCTGGGAAGTCGTGTGTGAGAGTAGTCGGAGTCGCCGACAAATAAGAGATTAGAGGATTAGACAGCAAGCAAGCTGCTGAATTAACGATTAAATGTCCTGCGTTATTACAATTGATTGGCAGTATTTGTATAAAAAAAATTGTAACAATATTATCAAGTTTCTCTCCAAGCTAAATTCGAATGTGGAGACAATTTCCCATGAAAAAGGGGATTCATCACTTTATCTTTCTTAGGTGCTTTAAGACTGCTTTGACAAAAGGTTCCGTTTCCAGTTTATCACGAATCTTTGACTCGTGGAATTTCGCTAGACATGCTAAACAAAAAGTGGCATTAGTACCACCATAAAGACTGATTAATGTTTGTATGTTTGTTATGTTTTGTATGTTTGTTATTGTAGCTATAATCAAAAGCAAATTTTTAAAAATATTATAAATACAGATGAGTAAAGCACATAAAACATTGTGATGCTACAGACCAGAGGTTCGAATTTGCTTTAAATTATATGTTCGTATTTTGTTTCAGATGGGCTGGGCCGTGTGGAATTGGTTCCTCCCAGCTATGGCTTTGGGCGTGAGATTGATGTTATACAGCGGCTCCTCCTCTTACATCAGAAATGGTCTGAACATGTGGGACACATTAGCTAAATACAAAGCCACGTGGTGGTTTGTGGAACCTTGCTCGCTAGATAAAATAGAGAAAAAAGAAATGTTTCCAAGTAAAGTGATAAAACTATTCTCATTTCTTCAGAGAATGCAATCGCATTCAGACATGTGTACATTAAAATGTAAATTTTGTGAATAACGTAGCTTTTGTTCATATATTCAATTCTAATTATGCGGAACATATTCAAAACTGCTAATCCTATCAGACACGTCTATCATTGTTTTAACACATATATTATACCTTTTCACGTTCTTCTTCGGCTGATATAACACGGTAATTTTATAAAAGGATTGCTGTTTACTCCGATTAGTGTACTGTCCTCGCTATCTGAGCACGATTCAAAATTCTCACGGGTCTGTCCCAAAATATTACTTCAAATTTAGTTTTGTTACGTTAAAATCTGGTTTAAAGCAATACGAAAGATATTTTGAGAGGAGCCTAGTAATTTTGAGTCATAATCAGATGACGAGGACGATATTTTAATTAGCATTCAAACTTCCGTGAGAGGATATTTGGCCCTCGGTATTAGATTTAACGTGTACTAATCCCTCATACATGACGTATCTTTGAAGATATTGGGTTTATAATTTGGAACATTCAGCCTCGAAACTGTAATCACATCCTCAGGGCACCATGGCCTAATAGATTATTTTAAAATGAAACTTTAACGCATAGAAGATGCCCTTTCTTCGACTTCCGCAAAAATACTAAAGTGGAGCCATTTAAGAATAGTAATTACTTACAGAGTAAAAATAGGTATCCTGATACAGCAATTTTACCATTCATATGTAAAAGCTTAAATATATCATAAACGATATATACAAGTGTCTGCAAAGTTTCATAAATCACTATATTCCTTCAGCGACTAATTAATTCGCATTTCATATAAATCGTGTTAATTTATTTAATCCAACCTATTCCATTTTTCGCAAACTGAATAAGGTAAAAATACCGAATTCTACCTACTTGTTCTGTTTATATAGCATACGAACTCTGTTTCATTTAGAACTAGCTTTGAGAATAAAATAAATTAACAAAATAAATTAAATTGCGAAATATGTCTAATTATTGAATTTGATCTGTCCACTTCTGTAAAAATGTGTAATATCTCTCGAAAACGGAGGTTGTGGAGGAGACAGTCGATGGTTGATGATGTATCTAAGAATCGAGAGTTTTAACATGGCATAAAAATTGGCCAAATCGAACTAGTGGTTGAGACTGGGGAAGTGATTCTAATATTTTTCTAATATATAGATTTTTATTTGTTATTTTATTTCTCTAATCCTCTGTTGAAGCAATTTTTTTTCTAAGCCTGAGCATGATAAGGATAATTTTTTTTAAATCAATTGAGAATATCTTTGACTTCTATCTATCGTCGCATGTGTAAGTTTTATGTGTTCTCTGTAAATATTGCATTCTAATGCAAACCTTTCTTTTTAACAGAACCGGAATCAAATCTTGATCATCTGAAAGCTGTATGCATTTGTGGAAGTCCTGTCAAAGTTCAAAACATCGCCTACATTCAAAGCAAAATTAAAAAGGACGTATTTGCTGCAAGTTTATATGGTGAGAGACATTTACATTTCAATGAAATGACAATTAATATTTTATTATTGTTCATAGTTTAATTCAAAATCAAATCATTCAGTATAAACATCAAAGTATGCGGATAAAAATAATGTATGTTTCTTGTTATGAATATAAATAACATAGAATTTAAGGATATATTAATAAAATAATATATTATACGAAAGATATCGTAATTCAATATTTTAAAAAAGCGTCGCTATATTTGTTATACATTGTTATATTGTAACCATATTGTTATAATGCCCTATTGAAGATTTTTCATTAATTTTGCCCCTTGTTATACAGGTGCTAGTAAGATTTGCAGTTTCGTAATTTTGGAGTTAGCGTAAATGATCATGTTGAAAGAATGACAACACAAACTTCGATTCTCGCGCAAGATACCAATATCCCACATGACTGTTTTATGCTTCATATCTTAATTTAAACTGTGTTTTATTACAGTTTAAAAGCTGGTAAATGCACTTTCAACTTGAAGGATTTTGGAAATCTTTTTTTATTACGGGCAATCGAATCGATTCTGCGAAACTGGTAGCATAGAGCACAAATCAGTTCTAAATTAGAAATTCATCAAAGAAAAGTGCCATTTAAGAAAAACAACGGCCATCTATGAAATGATTTGTCAAAAATGTCCTTATCACTCTCTAATGATGCAGTTGAAATACTGCTAGGGAAAATTCTTCCGGTGTGTATGCTGTGAGAAACCCAATAGACTCGATATTAGACTGATTGTAAAACTCAGCCGAAGCGTGCTCGAAAACAGCACTTGCACAAATCAACTACAAATAAGAAAACAACAATTCCTTTTTAATCAACCGCAATAACACTCAGTGCTCATAGTATGGCCAGAAAATTAGATCCGAGACCAATAACCCAAAGAGAAAATTCGCTCGACTTACTTTACCGCTTTATATTGGTTTTCCGACAGAGCGTCGAAAAATCTTGAAAGATCTACGGAACTAGCCTCCTATTAGAGATGCCGCCATAATTCTTGTATTTTCACAAACCTTCCTTTTTCTCACCAAATTTGTTGCCATTTCAGGGATTATTGAACCGGCATCCATTAAAACATCTGTAAATCGTCCTTACCATGTATAGGGAATAAATATTATAAATTAGTAACAATATTTATCGTTCTTTTTTTAAAAAAATCTTACAAATGAAAGATAAGATAACTTATTTAAAGCTGAAATACTTTCAGAATGATTATATGAAAGAAAACGTATTAATCAGAAAAACCATATCAAATACATTAAATAATCTTGCAACGTCATTATCATTTCAATCATCAGCATCTAATTGTATAAAGAATAGTATTAACATTAAAAAGATGGCAGCTTGCTTGTTTGGGCGGTATTCATAAATGCAAGTTAAAATTTCAACCGTTGTAACTATTTAATTGTAATTAACTCTTTTTATATATTTGAAAAGTATATTTTGTACTTAATAAATCTGTATCAAACAATTAATCAATTAGCTTTTTAATCTTACCGTTTAATTTTAGGAACAACTGAATCTCATGGATTTCTGTCAGGATACGACTGGAATTTGCCATCTTATGCTGGAGAAGTTCAGGTTCCAGCTCTTGGAAAAGATATTCACTGTTTCGATAGTCAAGGTTTGCGAATTTTGTGATCATTATAAAATAGTCGCATGTCTATCAATTCTGTAATTTGTGTCAATAATTTAAAAATTAATTCAGATGAAATTTCTAAAAATATTTGCTGATTATATGATATGGAATAGGGAAAAATTACCGTATTTGTACTACATTAAAATTTTTTAATATTCTAATTTTATTTCTAAAAAGAATTTTGGGCAGTTTTTTCATATTCAAAAATGCATTTGATTTTCTTCATTAATTTTTTTAAGATAGAAAGTAATAGCTATACATACATATAATACAGGGTGTTCATTAATTATTGTCGGGGTTTCCATATCTCATAACTTTCGAATAAAAAATATTACGCAAAAACCGATTACGTATTCGTAAATTACAACTCAAAGAATTTTATTAATGATATTAAAGTGTAAAACTTGCACAATTTACACTTTGTATGCATTCAGCTGAAGTCGATTATGTATTCGTGAATTACAACTCAAAGAATTATGTATTCGTAAATTACAACTCAAAGAATTATGAATACGTAAATTACAACTCAAAGAATTATGTATTCGTAAAGTACAACTCAAAGAATCGCCTTCAGCTGAATGCCTACAAAGTGCAAATTGTGCAAGCTTTACACTTTAATATCATTAATAAAATTCTTTGAGTTGTAATTTGCGAATACGTAATCGGTTTTTGCGTAATATTTTTTATTCGAAAGTTATGAGGTACGGAAACCCCGACAATAATTAATGAACACCCTGTATATAATATATAAAAATGAATTTTTGTTTAATCGTATTTTATGCGTTGCCGTACCATTCATCCAATTGTGATAAAACTTTGCCAACTTATTGCTTTGAACCTAGAAAATCCATGTTTTCCACATGGCCAATTGAATGTTGGAAGCTCACGAGTCAGACAGCCACGAAATTTGTTTGTTTTTGCTGAAGACGGGAAAAAATACTGTCTACCCTAAAGTATATTTGAATAATAATGTCAAAAAATAGAACAAATATTATTAATATTTTTTCCTTTATTTATCATTCAACTTCTTTGAATGTGTTCGTTGGCTACAAGACAATAAATACCATTCTTTCTACCATTCCTAAATAAACAAGATAGATACGATATTTCCAAAATTATTTCTTCTGCTGCAGTAATTGATGATGTCGTCGAAGAGCAACCCTACCTAGCACGAAGGAACAAACTACACTTGATGACATTAGATCCTTGCATATAATAAAGAAATCTCTAGAGAAAACGCATATTGGTACAGAAAAGGAATAGTGAAAAACCTTTACATTGAAAACATTGTATCAAGTTGTGAAGTAATAAAAATGCATAAAATTCATTATACATAGTAATAATATTTCTCCCTTTTGAAATCGTTTCAGGACGGTCAGTAGTTGGCAAACTAGGTGAACTCGTCATCACCACCCGATCACCCTCCTTTCCCCTCTATCTATGGAAGGACGAAGACGGCAGTGTGGTCCACAAAGCATATCTCGACCTCTATCCAGGTAACAATGACTTCACTATCAATCACATTTTAAAGTACCTTGAAAAATTTCATAAACCAGATACAAAGATATTTTTCATTTTGTATTGTAAATGCTTATATGATATGAAATATCAATCCAAGAATCTATCCTTAAAATAAAGTTTCAGAATATAAAAGGCATATACGAGGGGTGACCCCAAAAAAAAGTTTACAAGCAGCAGTATTTGGTAAGTAGAAATTGTGAATTGGAATATTCTTACCCAGAGTGGAGACAAATGGTGTTAGTTTTCTTAGACCGGTCAATCGAGCAGATAGTGTTAGTATTGAGACCTGAAACAGCGACAGTAATGGCAAGACGTCTACAGGAGTGGTCTCTCACAGAGGGGCGAGCTGTGATACGATTGGTATGGACCACTAATGTGTCCCCATCGGACTTTCACAGACAAATCGTTTAAGTGTACTTAAGTATCGTTAAGAGAGCAAGTGGGAAACCACTATATGGAAACGAGCGGACGTCCAACTTCTGAAACATCCGAACTGAACACAGCGCGTGTTGAAGAAATGGTCCAAGGGGATCGACGAGTAACCGTGCCTGAGATCGCAGCACAACTTGGAATGAGCTATGGTACCATTCAGTGTATCGTTACGAATGAGTTGCGGTATTCCAAAGTTTGTGCCCGTTGGGTTCCACGTGCGTTATCTGAGGAGCATAAAGCCACACGAATGATATGCAGCCTCACATTTCCTCAGTGATATCACTCACACGGCCAACAATTCATTGATCCCATCGTTACTGGGGGCTTCATAATTTCACCCCCACATCCAAAACAGCCATAATGGAGTGGAGGCACGCTGGATCACCGACGAGGAAGAAGTTTACAGTGACATTCTCTGTCGGCAAAATTAAGGCAACCATTTTCTGGGTTGGTTATGAACCGCCGAGTGATATTGTCCTAATTGAGTGTCTGGTGTGTGGCCATACCATTAATGTTAACCCTTATTGTGGCACCTTAACGAAATTGCATCAAGCCATCCGACACAAACGTCCTGGATTGCTGACAGAAGGTATCATTCTGCTGCATGATAATGCCCGGCCCCATACAGCTCGCCAGACTCAGCGATTGCTGGAAATGTTTAGGTGGGAGGTCTGAAGCCAACTCCATACAGTTTCGATTTGGCTCCCAGTGACTATTTCCTTTCCCCGGCATTGAAGAAACACTTATCCGAAACAAGGTACACATTAGACGATAATGTTCAAAAAAGTCCCCAGAACTGGCTCAAAAGCCAGGAACCTGATTATTACCAAGGCAGGTTAAACAAATTGCTCCAGCGGTGTAATAAATGCCTCAACAGGTTTGGTGATTATGTAGAGAGGTGACCGCCACATATGTCTCTTAATTACCATTTGTATCCTGTGTCTATTGTTAATAAAGCATTTTTCCTTTGCTTTGTAAACTTTTTTGATCACCCCTTGTAAATACGAGACTGATTGTTTGTATTAAAAATTAATATTGTCAATTAGTTTTGTTAGCTAAGTGAGCAGAAAATAATATTATGTTCATTTGAATTAACATAAACATTACCTTTAAACAGCATCATTTATCAAATTGGTAGATTAAATGTGTAATTTAACTGATTTTTCTGTAGTTATATAAAAGAACCTTCCTGATTTTCCATCTCAATCATTCAATTCATTTAACTCATAAATTGGTTTAAATGTCTTCAAAAACTAGGCAGAAGGAACTCCTTTTTTTCTCTTTATTTAATGGCTTCACTATCAAAACTTATGTCTCAAAATATATTTCTGAGATAGAATATAGCCCAGTGCCATTAGAAGTTCTTTCGTGAAAATTATCAAAATTAAATTAATCACTTGAGATTTTTTGATTTTTTAATAGGTACCTGGTGTCCACACGACGAATGCTGGATAAATCCTAAGTCAAGAGGCATTGTAATAGTTGGAAGGAGGTACGATATTAATAGATTTTCTATTATTCTATCACAGATTATTTAGTAGATAAAACATTTTTAACAACCCTATAAAAATATCAGAAGATTACTTCTTCGATAATAACAATATTTTTTCATGGCGTGTTCGCAATATTTATGTCATCACATTCAGCCTATTGTTTAAAAATAAATTATAGTTTATTATAAATAGTCTGAAGGAAAACGTTTTTAATATCCCGTTTCCTTAATGATTTTGAGATAAAACGATGCGTAATTTCCATAGAAATGTCCGATTATTATTGAAATCGTCACTAATTACCTTAAAGACTTCATGCCTTGATAGTGTCAAAAAAGTCGCAATCAGAAACTAATATTTAAAAAGTTTATAATGATAGCTAATTGCATTTTCCTTGTTCACTCTGAAATATCTTTTCCTTCTAACTTATAAAATATATAAGAGAAAGAATTGTAATCGTCAAAACATTTTAGTGATTTTAAAATCTGATAAATCTCTGCATCACAGATTTTTGGAGATTTAAAAGAAAATCGAATTATATCTCCTGTTGTCCGTGTACATATAAACATAATAACTCAGAAACTTGTCGAGATATATAGATAAAAACTGATATAAAAATGTATCTTTTAGACAAATTTCATCCATATAGATCTTTATCTTATCTCGAAGTTCGGACAGAATTTTGGACCAATTTTGCCAAAAGAAAAAAAAATTTTCCCCTTTATATACACTGTATTTGAACGGAATAACTCTGAATGCAAGTTAGATAAATAAAATTTCTCATGCAGTCTTGTTGCCAAAATTTCAGATTTGTATCAGATTTTAGATTTTATAGGTGCAAAGGAAGGTATCCAAAATCAATATTCAGTATGCTTCTTTATATTTCAAAATACGAAACTACTATACAACTTTGCTGTACGCGAATGTCCAAGATGAGAGGAAGTACTCACGTTTATGGAATGCCATTATCTCTGTTTTTACACAATACCAATTCTGCTACACGTTCAGAGCATGCAGTAGAGGATAGAAAGAGTACAGATAAGAAAATGCTGATCGTCTATATATACTATGTATATGAGAAAGTCGAGAGAAGAATACTCCCTCTGCTTTAGATTTAAACAATTGCAATAGTCGATTGGGTATACTTGTTTATTTCGAGATTTTCAGATTATGTCAAGAACTCGAATCTAATGGGTTTACTCTTCATTCTCGGTTTCGAAAACTTTCCGTACTTTTGAGTATGCACCAGAAGGCATTTATTTAGTAAATATTATTGGGATCCTTAAACAAACAGTACTTGGTTATTTTCAAATCACAACAAGATCGCCAACGCCGAACTTTCCAATCACCAAATTGACAACGGTTTGCATTTTTAGGCGATTTACCACGAGACCTGTAAAAATAAATAAGCACCCAATTCTGTAAATATTCGGAAAGAGTTAAACTAATAAATCCAAATAAGAATAATTATTAGAAATAAATATTAAGTTTACAGCCAAAGAATCAAAAAGAAAGATATAATGAATCCGGCCTGGAGACTTTCTCAAGGGTCACCCTCAGGCAAGGATTCCGGGGATTTTTTTCTGTGAGGGATCTGACTTTCGTCTAACAAACTGACCCCTCGTGACCCGAAAATCCCAGGAAATTGAGGTTTTGGAGATAAAATTAGTATCACAAAATTAAAGATAATTATATAATTATTATTAGTATCATAAAATTAAAGATAAAGAAAAAAAAAGCTGCAATGTTCGATTTTTATAGCTATAACGTGAAAAGAAAGACGACGCACAAACAAATGTCCTTTAAGTTCTCACTTGTCAATAAAAGTCTTTTAAATCTGCATCATACTGTTGTTTACTGTGCTCATTTTGTCATTAAGGACTTACCTAATTATTAATATACATAGTCATGAACTAAATCATAAAAAATTATAACGGAATTAATGAATAATTTAAGTTAACCTGAATAAATACATCATGAAATAAACAAATTCAGATGAGATTTAGATTAGACTAATTATGCTAACGAGCATGAAAAAAATTCAAGTGTATATTGAACACGATATTACAAAAAGTTTAAGAGCTAATAAAGAAAAAAATATTAATAACGAGAGTTAGCTTAGCAAAATAGATATAAATCAAAATTAAGCCATTATTTTCGACTGCAATTTTGTAATTTAACGTGCAGCAAGTACAAGATGTAAATTAATTTAAAATTTAAATTGTCAAAGTACACTTGATATATATAATATATCATTAAACTAATTTTATAAATATGAATGGTATAAATAAATTTTTATTTAATATAATCGAAATTTAATACATATTTTTTCAATACACTTTTTAAAAATAAGTTCCCAACGCTTCAATAAGTTAATTAAAATATTGAAATCCTTTTTTTTTATTTTACCTCACTTTAAAATATAGAGCTTTAAAATTTGATCATTCATTTTTTTTTCTATTATAATTAAATTAAATTTTTTTACCCCTTTTAGTGACGACACGCTGATTCAAAATGGGGAGTGCTTTGGCTCAGCAGACATCTATTTCGCTAGTAAGTATGTCCTTCAAAAAATACTACAAAATACAATTTTTAGCATGAAAATTAAACATTTATGAATACAAACTTTTAATTACAATAATTACTTTCAAAATAAAATACTTTAAATGAATATTTATATTTGAGGTGTCCCATAATTTAATGCGTATACATTGTTTAAAAAGGCATTTTTTAAATTTTGAAAAAGTGCAAAAGGCGTTTTTATATGCTAACTACATTCATTTAGTGGTCAGATTGTTTCCTCAGATTATTAATTTTCCTGATTGATAAATTATTAATATTAAATAAAATTTAAAATTCTATAGTTTTATTCAATAAAACTTTAAAAAAAGATATGCATTTAATCAAATAAGTCTAATAAGAATTACTCATACATTCGCTTTATTATTAGAAAAAAATTTATTTTCTTTTAAGTTTTTTACTAAGGAAATACATTTAAAACGGTTGAATGCTGTTATTTTCCCTTCAAAACAGAATATTACGTGTGATTGCGATAAAAGATATTGTGATTTAATTTCTAGCAACCCATACAACGTGAGTATTTACGCGTGTATTCATATTTATTGTATGAATTTACACTTTTTTAAAGATACAAAATAATTTATTTTTATCGTATATGAATTTTATAAAGAGGATGAATCATAATCATCGAAAAATTCAAACTCGAGACATTATCGACTCTCTATATTTCTGACCTCCCAAAATTTGAAAAACATTTTTTTGAAATTATGCGTCTGCCTGTAAATCATGAACACTTTGATCTAGATGGGTGAAATTTAGTATATAAACTTTACACCAAAGAAAGTGTTTTATAAAATTTTGTAGAGTATATAGATTGTTGATGAAAATTTTATAAAGTTTGTAGATTGTTGTTGTTTAAAGTTGTAGATTTTATAAAATTTTGAATAAAATGCATTCTAAGGAAATCTGTTAATCTAGTTATATGTGAACACAATAACTGCAACACTCAAAGAGCTAAAGAAATAAAACTGGACCACGGATTACCAAGTTTCTCAAATTTTGAACATTATTTGTTGAATGATTGACCGTCAGTCGGTCTGTACTTCCACAAGCATGCAAACGCGACAGCTCAAACACGCAAGGACTAAAATAATGAAATTTGGTATGTGATTTTATGACTGCTGTTGTATACCAAATTTTGGTCTTATTTGTTTGGAGAAAAGCGGTCAAAATATATATTCAATTTTTGGTGCTTATGTATTAACCGCATACCAGAGAATAATTAACAGAAGGTCTCATGCTAACAAGCTTTTTCATACTCTTAGTTCGTCAATGGCAAGGGGTAGATAATATACAGTTAACCCTGCAATGCACGACTTTTTACTTTTTTTATTTAAAAAATATATGTTTTTGTATAACTGCATATAATTAAAAGAAATTTATTGAAGAAGATTTAAGTTTTTTTTCTTGTGAATTTTTTTTAAAAATTTAAATGTACAAAATGGTTACATTATAAATTTAACAATAGCCCATTGACAAAAATCACATTAAAACAATTATGCATTAAAAATAAAAGCCCCTTTTTACCAATATATATTTATATATAATAGAAAAAAGTATTTTGATTGTATTTTTAATGGTAGAACTATTCATATAACAGTCATCCTGGTATTTTTGCAAGTTTCTAGTTTAAATCTAATTCTAGTACCGTTACTATAATCAATTGGCCTTTCCTACAAATTTTTATCAAAAAGTGATGAAAAAGGGATTTCTAAACAAACATTGTTACTCTTTGGAACAGTCATGTGACATTTATAAATGGAAATAAAAATATAAATCCGAATGGCTACATCATGCATTGAAGAGTTAATAGAGTAAGCGAGAAAATTTCGGGAAGAATGCTCCCAATAATTTAAATTTTAAGGTCTTGCATAAAAATTATTTTATCTCTTCTAAAAAGCATCTTAATTATTTAATTGGTACATATTTATTTTTTACTAAAAAATTAATTTCGAAAACATGATAATATGAGGAAAATAGTGGTCAAAATTTTTGTTTAAGGAGGGACGAAATGGAATAAACTCTATATCGGCAAACTGTGCATACTAAGATAAAAAAAATCGAATAACCAATTTCCTCGTTTCAGTCCATGACATGGAAGAAATAATAGACTATATCTGTGTTGGTCAGACGAGTCCTGATGGTGATGTCCGAGTTGTCCTCTTCGTGAAATTGGCTGAAGGCGTGAGATTTTCACCAGAATTAAATACGAAGATCTGTCAAAAAATTGAAGTGGAGTTGTGGAGAGAACTAGTTCCTGAGCTGGTTCTAGATGTCAAAGATATTCCAGTAAGTTTATAACTTTTTAGAAGTTAAATTTTTAAAGTAGAATTTTTAATTTGCAAAATGGACGAATTTTTGTTCCTAAACAGTTACACGGACTTAACGAACTGCAAATGTTTTATCAAAGATCCTTTATCTTCCTTCGCTCTGTTAATAATCATTAGTGTCCAGAAAATAAGTTTCAGGCGTCCCGTAGAAAGAAACAGAACATATTTATCTGGAAAGATTTATTGCAAAAAATACAGCAATATAAACATAATAACCACCGGAATTGTAACATTTGTCACACCATTAGATAAATTTTTGTAGTTCAGTGTGATAGAAGTCTGCCACCTAATAATGGAGTAACCGTATAAGTTGTTTCTAAGTCTTCGGACCCACCAAGGAAGCACCTCAGAAATGAGTGTGAGAAGCTTCCATTATTGTGGTTGGTTCTCGCCTCCTTGGTGGGTACAGAGATGATGGGATTAGACTACCTCCTACTGATGACGGGAAGTGCTTCCCACGGGAAACGTTGTACCGGAGCCGGTGATGGCCTTTAGGACTCAGACATAGTTCCAGCCAGTGTTGCAATCACAGCGGTCAGATCAGTTTATCCGTGTGCCTTAGTGACAGGTCGGAGTGGCCCTTAATGGTTTCCAAATCTTCGTCTTTGGGATAGCGAAGTCCTGATGAGAATTTCCTCAAGTGCAAGAACAAGAAGTCGCCGAGAGTAAGATAGAAACTATAGGGTTGTTAGACAAGGAATTCTCAATGGATTTTCAAAAGTGATTTCTTTTTGTGGAATTTGCCGTATGCGGGCGATCATTGTTATGGATCAGCGCAACACCTCTTTAAGCATTTCCAGCCTCTTGTTTTAAATGGCTCATCACAACTTTTCAGTTGCACAGTAGCATTCAATGTTCAAGACAGAATCTCTCGGCTCTCATTTCGTCTCAAAGCATCGCCATCTTTGGAAACTTATTTTCTGGATGACCCTCATATATATAAAAAAAAACTTAAGATTTGATTTCTATGTTTATGCTATATACATTATAACTTGATCAGTTTTGCCCTCTCAAAATGTCAGCCATATTTGTTTTCCTCTTATTTTACCGAGATACGGTTTAATAAACAATATGATTTTTATCAGATTCATAACGTTTTACATCTCATCCTCTGTATGAAAGAGTGATGAATCCAATTTTTGGTCAGTTCTATGAGATTTCTAAAAGTTTCATTTATTCCATCTTTTAATTTTAAAATGAGTTCCCTTTTAACTAATTATGTTTTTCATCATGTTTCTCGCAATTTACCACTAATACACTTTTCTATGAACATTACATTACCATATTAAAAAAATGGTGTGGGTGAGAGGTAAAAAAATAATCTTCCAGCATTTTTTAGCACTACAGCATTTTTTTTTAATTAATGAAATTACACAATGAGTATTATTCAAAATTCTTTGTTAATACTTTCAAGTCAATTTAACTATACATACAATAACAGTTCATGTATAATTAGAAAGATAAAGGGGTTGAAAAATATTAATATTATGTGTCAAAATGACAACAATTTGCATAGATGATTTGCATAATTCCTAGTATGATTTTAGTCGACTGCTTTCTATGAAACTAATTTAAACTTCGAGATTTCGATTCATACATTAAATAAATATGTTGACAGCAAATAATGGTTAAGAAGTATTTCGCTGCATTATTAATGCGATATATAATATAAAATAACTATTATATGAATACAATAATTCACAAGAAAATGCAAGTTAGAAGCATGAAATCTGTCATATTGCTTTTATCACTACAGTATTTATCTGTGAAAAATGTAAGCGGGTGTGGTGCTCATTAAATCTATCGGTGTCCCTCTGGCGTGGTGTGGAAGCTTTGAGAGGGGGTGGAAGCTCAGGTGTCGTCCTCGTCACCTGACAGCGATTCAAAATAACGAGGTCCGTCCCAAAATAGCCCTAGTGTTGCTTTAAACGGGACGTTAATATAAGTAAACTTAACTCTGAAAAATGCTGCAGCAAATCCATTAGTAGGTTGTTTATGTAGTAAAGCTAGTTATGTAAAGCTTTAGTAAATGTAAAGTTAGATAGATAGGCTTTAGTAAATCACCTTTACTTTAAAACATCTTTAACTTATGATTATTTCACATCATATACGCTTTACATTTACTAAAAGAAAAAGACATATGGAATGCTATGATTTAAAAAACTAATCATTAACTCTTTGTTTAAATTTCAGTACAACTTAAATGGGAAGAGGATGGAAAGCACAGTCAAGAAAATCATCCACACCAACAAAATCCCTGAAGTGAATAATATACGAAATCCTGAAAGTTTGCAGAGTTTCTGTAATAGACCGGAAGTTATCAGTTTCATGATACCAGCATCATAAGCAAGCAAAGGTAATGTCTTCCATTCTCTTAAAAGACTTATAAATGTCAGAATAATTATGTTTCTTTCGAATTTTTATAACACATGTATCAAAATAAAAATGTAAAGAAATATACAATAGTAGAATATGGCAAATATCAAATCATGATAAATCCACTTTAGCGGAGAATTGTTTAAATAACGCATGAAATCTATTTTTGTTAAACAATGTACAGATTTTCTATTCTCATCATAGCCCAAGAGTTATTTCTAAACTGCTGGAGATAGACAGTTCTAATTGGAGAAAATGCTTTAGGTTATTGGAAGAATTATATTTTATGTTCCTTAAATCTATAATTCTATTTCTAAATACTGAGAGTATATAACGTTCTATCCAGTCCTCTGACCCTGTTAGTCATATTTAGTAAAAAATTGTAAGCAGTCTAAAACATGAATCTAAAAAAAATCTCATTTATGAGCAATTTGTTCATAAATGAGAAGGCGACACATACAAACTTATTTTAAGGAGCGATTTGTAAAAAAGAACGGAATGTTAGATAATTTCAGTTTCAATTGATGGCTTAAGATCTCTCTAGGAGCCCAAAACTTATGTATAAAATTTGTCTAAAATAGTAATTTTCAAGTTTCATAAATTGATCAGTTTTAGTCGCAGAAAAATGAGTTTTTAATTGGTTTAAAATTTGATAGTACCAAGAATATTTTTCTAAATATGATTGATAGAACCGGAGGACTATATAAAAGGTTAGATTTCGTAATTTTTTTAAGAAAAATATTTACTGACTCAAACAATATATAATTCTACCCATAATATAAAGCATTTTTTTCAATTGAAACTTCATATAAATATATATATTTTTAGAGGTTTAAAAATTTACTATTATGCCATGATAAGAGTAGAATCCTAATTTATAAAACTAATAGAACTCTTTCGACATTTCCATGATGATTGCCAACGAAATCAAAACATAGTGATGTTAAAAATCTCTGAAAATGGAGGAAAAAATAATACTATTTTTCACGTTTATTCATTTATTTTTTCATTGTTACAATGATATCACCTCGTAAACTGCAGCTTATAAAAATCGAAGCAATTATTTAAAAATGCTGATGCACTAGAATAAAAAAAAAAAAAAGAAAAAAAGAAACAAGAAAATTAGAAAGTTTGCTACAAAAGAATTTAAGTTATGTGAAAATAAATTTCACGATTTTTAATTTCCGAATTTATATTTTTGCCAAATCTGCAAAGAAGTAAAATTTCTACTCCCGAATCAGCGAAAAAATCTCTTAACTCAACAGTAAAAAAATTGAATCAAATAAATGAAAAAGAAAAGTATTTTGTTCGTTCTTGTTTTAAATTATCAAAAAGGGGCCGAATAACGGACCTCAAGAAATTGAAATAATTGAATCAGTATGACGATTAAAGAAATTTAATTTCAAATCTAAAATTTTTCAGAGAAAAATATTTTTTTTTTATTTATTTATTTCTCAAACTTTTCTATCCAAAACAAATTTCTTCAAGAAGACAACTTTTTGTTCCCTTTGATGGTGCTTTATTTTTCTACAACCATTTGGAGTGCTATTTTTGTGTAAATGTATAAGAAAAATCATCCAATACAGCTAAAAATCAAGTAAAAAATTTTTTAATTCAATTTTATAACGCAGCCTTTGATGATCATTGAATCATCATTAATTTACTTGTGTGCTCATTTCATGACTGTAAGTGCGGTAGACGTGCCTGAAGACTGAAGACGCACATGCACACATATAAAATATCTCCTTTCATAAGTGCATTGTAAGGTCCTGATCTAGATTGATCAAATAACGAAGCAGAATTTCCAGACAATTCTTTATTTTACAGCCCTATATATACAAAGAACAACGTGTTCTAATCTTGGTTAAATAAATAGTTATTTACAGTAGGAGTAGGAGATACAACAGTTAAATTCGAAGGTTTTTCTTGGAACTCAGTTCTCCATCATGTCAACACACAACTCCAGGGGTAGTTTCTCAGACTCCGAACTCGTGGGCGTAGTCCAACCGCCCTTTGCAATTCGTTTCTCCTCTCCTGACTAAAAAAAATCTCCGCGCTTTATTTCGGCGACAATCTCCGCCTCTTAATTTACATTGGTCATTTGAGCTCTCCTTCGGCCAATCGGGGTTCAGCCATATGCTCTCTCAGCGGCGCCAGTGGGTCGTGGGAAGGTCCTTTCACAAAGAGAAACATCTAGCATCCAGATGTTTAGACAACCCTTTCTCTTTGAACATACTATCAATACCTCTGGGACGAGGAATTCCATATGTGGTCTTCCATTGTAGTCGCTAGTGAACAGATGCGAGACCACCCAGATGAAAAGAGCCACCATCTGGCTATCCCGAGGAGTTTAGTAAGTAACAGCGACGACACAATGAATCAGTACAACACAATGTCTTATCAGTACTGGGAAACGGGGAATGTTACAGCATATTATGCAGAAAATTGTAGCGTATATAAAATATATTATGATAGATAATTCAAAATCTTTGCTGCAGCCTAATATTTACATCGCGTCAGGGTCATTGACATAAAAATGCTGTGACTTATTTTCTCTGTAACATTTGCCACTCGGCCTTCTGAAATTGGAGGACAATTGAAATTGACGAAATGATGAAGAACCAGATTATTGGGAGGCAATTGTAATAATAGTCGGAAAAAAGATACCTGACATACTTGTTGTGGGGTACTGTAATAGATTAATAAATATGGCGATAAATCGCTATGAAAATAAATATCTGAGCACTCGTGGCGCTTATGGCCCTGTCAAGGGTCTGCAATTGTATGCAAAAGTGAGGAAAAAGATATTAGAAGACATTAGAAGACATTGTCTGCATTAGAAGACAGACCTGCATTAGAAGACATGTCAGAAAGCTTCAAAGACACCACTCCCTTTGCTTTCTTATCCAAAAGAAACTCAAAATTATTCTGGAAATAAGGCGAAAAAAGGCTTTTATCCTGCTCCCTCAGAGTTACGTTGCCTTTAGGCAAGTGCCTTTTTTACGTATTTGATAATATGGTCCTGGGCCGCCACACGTGACACATCGTCATGAAATCGAGTCTCAAACCTGTAATGCTTCGATTTCAGTTCGAATTGCAATCAATAACCCTTTTAGGAATAAGCGATTTTTTTTCAGTAATGGATAAAATTTTCAGTTCTGTTATCTTTAATGAGGTAATGCGTGATCAATCTTAAGCCATTGTTTATTTAGTTGTATTAGAAGGTCCCTTTTTTAATAAGAAAAATATCTTTCATTATATGCTAAATAATGTATAACATTTGCATTTGTATTTTTCAGATCATTACTGCAGCAAATGTGACACGAGTCCTACCAACAGATGGAGGAAAGTTTTTTTTTTTTTCATGCAACATTTATATAAGGACTTAAGTAAGTTCTTTCTCGGAAGAAGCAATTTTATTTGACTCATCAAGGAAAGGATATTTACATCGAACTGACGGAATAAAATATTTATTGTGTTCCTCATTGTTTATGTTTATGTGATATCGTAAATAAAGAGTCCTTTCCATAGTTACATTGTTTCATTCTTACATTTAATTCTGAAAAAAAAATGAAAATGCTCTATGCTTTGCTTTTCACAAGTTTTTTATTGAACTTCTTAAGTATATGTAATAACTAGCTTTTACCCGCGACTTCATACGCGTGGAAATAGATTGGAATTTATAGCCTCAATGGCTTTATCTTTTGTTACTCCTGCGCATGCGTGAATTTTCAACGCCAATTGGGGAAACACAAATGTATGAATTTTCTACGCCAGTTAGAGTAACGCAATATAGATTATAAATTTTTAATTTCCTTTATTATGTTTTATTTTAATTCAAAGGTACTTCAGAATGAATCCGAAAGATCGATTAATTAACATTGTTTAATTTTAAATGTATCGAACACTAAGAAAATAAACAGAATCGTTTGAAATAATAGTAAAAATCATGTTAAGTCTAATATCATTGGCGTGGGGGGGGTAACCCTGAAGCTTTACTCATTTGGCGATTTTTGGCGGTAAAGTTATTTTTTAATTAATAAACAATTAACCACTCAATTAAACGGAGTAAATAGTAGCCTATGTCCTATTCCAGACTATAATCTATCTCTCAGCTAAGTTTCATCCAATTCTGTTCAGCCGTCCTGTCGTGATTGACTAACAAACATCCATCCATCCATTCAAACTTTCACATTTATAATAGTAGTATAGATTAAACTTTATAATCAATCTCTTACGCTCGCTGCTTGATGAATTAGAAGTCTGCAATTTCCTACAATTCTACAGTGTGCAATTCGGTACTTATGAATAATTTATTAAAATTATTACTAAGTTAAAATTGCGTCTAATACTCTGCTTTCAATATTTTATTAATGTTAGTTCAATTTTGTTTCTACATGAAAAGCATCATTTGATAGAATATTGAAAAAAAATGTTTTACATAGTTTTAGTTATATTAACGTCCCGAATTTTTAAAGCAACGCTAGGGCTATTTTTGGACGGACCTCGTAATTTTGTACCATGGTTAGACGACGAGGACGACACCTGAGAAGGTACCCCCTCTCCAAATTTCCACACCATATCAGCGGGAGGACGTTTAGCCCCAACGGATTTAGCGTATACCAGACCCGCTTACACGATGGTTCTTTGGAAGAATCGGGTCTCTGACCTGAATCTCTCAGGTTCTGAAGCCGAGACCTTACCACCATTCCACCGCGGCCCTGTGGTGTTGCATAATCACGGAATTAACACATTTACAGAATTATGTACCAAAATTATTTATTTAAAATAATTAAAAAATACAAATCTTGAAAGTTTTATTATTATTATTATTTAATCATTTCTTTTTTTATAAATATAAATATAAAATTATCAAAAACAATTATTAAAAGAAAATCGCGCAAATATAACACTAAAATATCACTATTTTATAAGGCTTTCAAATGAAATATTACTTAATTAGTTAATGAGTAATTAATATTCCAATGCATTATAAAAAACACTTATATATATAATATATAATTATTTTAATAATTCAACACATATTTTAATAATAATATTCACAATTCAAATTTTTTTATTTGACAGTCAGGCAAATAATATTTTTTATCTGACCTACCTTTTAACTGATCCTTTTCATTTTTGAACCAAACCTGTCGTGGGGTTAACAATCTATCTGTCTATACTTTCATACGCAGGCATACACAATAGCTCAAAACGAAATGCTTTGGATAAATAAAATTTGGTATTTGATCTTGTTACAAAAATTGCAGTTCTGTGACAAATTTTAATTTCAGTTGGTTTGAGAAAAAAAACTGCTCAAAGTGCTTTTTTTTTTTTTTTTTTACCATACAATCCCGCGCATAAGCATATATCTTTCATGTAAAAACTCTGGAAGTAAAAATCTGAGTACTTGTGGGGTCAATGATTTTACATTCGCCTAAGGTTAACAATTTAATATGGAGGGAGTAGGGAGTTTATTAGAAATATGATAGAAAGTTTAAAAGAAACCACTTGCGCTGGATATTTTTTTTTTTTTATGTTTATTTGCCTTCCAACGTCTACGAACGTCACAGTAATTTGACTCTTTATTTAAAGTTGTCGAATCAATGGATACTTTAGTCTCGTAAAGAGCTGCGCTGCATCGAAGCAATTATTGAAAATTAGTTTGTCAGCTCATAAAGAAATTGATACATTTGTCACCCCGTTACAGGCATGATAAACGCGCAGATATATTTAGATGAAAATGTTCCTTCATTTCAGTTGCCTCAGATCTATGAACGTAAAGTAAAGTAGGTTCTCACTAAACTGAGAGATTCGTAATCACCAGGTGCCCTCTTTTGTTTTCATGAAAATTGTATATGAATTTGCAACGCAAAATGAAGCAAAAAAAAAATCCACTCTTTTGTGAATAAAATCTGACTGATCTATGAAGCTCTGAGTGTCAATACTTGAGGGCAATCAACGGCCGTTACTTTTTCATGAAATCCATTGATTCCTTTATTTTCCAGTAAACGACAACTGAACTAGTATACTTTATCAATGTTAGTGATACTCTTAGAGTTTTTATTTATTGTTTCAAAGTTTCTAAATACATTTCTTTACATTTAAAATTTTTAAAATTCTCGAAATGCGAAAATTTATTCCCGTATAATAAATAAATAAAGACACGAGTATCATGTCGTCAAAAAATTCTATTAGTTGAATTTCCATCCTTTATATCTTCTGAATTCAAAAAAAAAAATATATGATAAGTGAAATTACGTTACATTGACAATCTGAATATGAATAATAAAACTTAAAAAAGCAATGACCTAGATAATAGATCCCCAATGGAAGCTATACCACCCCCCCAGTTGACGATGTAGCTTTCCATGGGCAGCAGCAGCAAGTCCAGAGGCAACAATACTTTGATATTCGATATGATTGACTATTATGAAAACTATTGAAGAGCTTGACTATTGGAACTATTGATTGACTATTGGAAAGCTTTTTTTTTTTTAATAAAGGGGGCAGTAGACCAAAAAAAATCGGAAACATCTGATTTAGATGGATGAGATTTGGAATCGTACATTTCTACCAGATTTTGATCGAAATCCATCGTTAAAAATATTTGATTTCTATCTGCACCCGAACTCAATTTAACGCTAGTACAAACTAGATAAATAAAATGTTGTATTTGGTCTTGACACCAAAATGTAGATCTATACAAAACTTTGAACTTATGAATCAAAGATAAGGGATTCCTAATTCATAATCAGTTCACACGAAGCGTTTTGTGTAATATAGGTAGGTATAAGAGACTCTCCCTGATTAATATGCAGGATTTATTTTAAGAATTAGTAGGCGCCTTCGGTGATCAGAAATTCGCCTACAATATTGTTACGAACCTGTAATGCTGCTTCCCAGCATGGTTGGTTCCATAGGAGGTCCCAGAGCTTGGCGACAAACTTGGCGACCATTTGGCGACTTGGTGACGAATTTGGCGACTTTGGCGCCAAAATGGATTATACCCGAAACATCGAGAATTTTCCCGATCCGTCCAGTAGGAACGGAGATACGCCTCGAACGTTCCTGATTGGTTGAGAGGCTTCTAGCCCCGCCTCCTGAGAGCTATAAAAGGAGATACAGCTGCCGGGGAGTAGTCGTGAACCAGTGAAGTGCGAGAATAGTCGGAAGGACAGAGAGGAGAGTAGTCGGAATCGATGGTAAAGAACTGTCCTTCCAGAGATAAGCGGAGCAGCGACGGAGTGAAGCTAGTGCTGAACTAAGCTGTGCGCTACTGTCTGCAGTAGAGAGTCTTGTTGTATGCTGCACGTCTCTGCTGAAGATAATCGTCTCCTATGTTGTATATAATTGTCGTCTTTGTGCTATCCTGTGTGTCTTCGTGTAAATAAACGTCATTGTTTTATTTCCTACTGTCGCCTGTTGATTGAACGTTCTCCACACCATATAACTCCCATTATCCAAACGGACCCGGAAATTTCGTAACAATATTAATAAGTTCCATATTAGCATGCAATGCCCAACAATATTGTTTTGATATTTTTATGACATTGGAATTCAGAATATCGGACAAACTCGTGGAAATATCGAACAGTATTTTATGCTAATAAGGTTGACGCAGTAATGTCAAACAACATATGACCTGCAGCTTATTACTTCACGCGAAAGTATTGTTTTAAATTATACTTTCACAATAACATAGACAATTCTGATTGCTTAGCTACGTAAGCGGCGAAACACTTAGCTTTGGAAAGTAGAGAAATCGTTCGAATTGTGGTGACACATTCGAATCAATGACCGATGATGACACATATAGAAACCATACACCTTCCTATAAAATAAAAATTGGCAAAATCGATGTATTGGTTTGAGCTGGCGAACTATGTCGTGGTTTTCACACCAATGTTGTAATGTCTTTCGATTTCTCTAAAAAAAATATTGGGTGATGGGGCGAGGGAGTCAAAAATTGATGGCTTACCTAGATGTCAAGAATTTTCATATAAAACAAAAACAGACGAAATCAGGTCAATGTCGGGAACCAAGGAACTGATTCTTTGATTTTGCTAATCATTTTCAATTTATAAATTTGTATTTTTCATATCTCTGAATACTGAAAATCTGTACTCGATCATCTTATGCCGATTTTTTTAAAAATATTTCTAAATAATATCGCAGTATTTTTTTTTATTTGGAAATAACTCTAAATGCAACGTATCAAATGAAGTTCATTCATACTCTCGTGATACACATCAAATATCCGCCATTATTAAATATCAGCCGATCAAATTTTATGAAATAAGCGGGACAAGAATTCTATGCTACTTGGAATATAATGGCTCAGGAAACTTCGAAAATTCCTCTACTTATTTACTGAAGTTTCGTAATTCATCCACTTTTTACAGATCTAAATTTTAAGGGTTTAATACTTATTTTTTAGAAAAAATAATTTCACTTACAAAAAATATTAATTCCATACATAGACCTAATAAAAACTTTATTGAGAATCGATATCTCTATCCATGAAAAGACATCAATCACACTGTAGATAAATTCATTATAGAATCGTGTTATCTCTATTGTTTACTATGAAGACTTTTACAATTGTTTTTAAATGCTTGATATCTATTAAACAATCTGTTATCCGTGAAACTACTTTTTTTGTGTGTGATTTTAGAAGATCCATTAGGAGATAAGTTTCTTTATTCCATCTATTAGTTCACATTCTTCCTATATATATTTATATATCTTGTTCAAATTTTCAGTCGTTAATAAAATACTTTCCATTCATCCACTCAAATACAAATACATTTTTTTAAACTTGTAGTGGATGACACTTGATGTAAAACAGTTTTTTTTTTCAAATATTAATTAAACAATTAAATTTGTCCAGTAATTTGTATTTGGTCACCAAAGTCGCTAATCCGTCGCCAAGCTGTGGGATTACTGATGCGACACCTAGTATCATAAATCATCATAAATAATATAAGATATATATAAATAATGTACGGAAATAAGTAGTAATTCAATTAAATTTTTTTATATATATTACTTGAAATAATTCTTCATTCATTATGTAATTTCAAATATTAATTCATTAATTAAATTTAATTAATTTTTAATACTTTAAATGGAGTCGCCAAATGGCCTCGAAATCTGTCGCCAAGTTTACCTAATGAACCATATACAGAAAGGAAAATGGAAAATTGCAAGGAAATTCGCTTTCTATTTTCACACTTAATATTGTAATTCTGTCATATGTATATACATATTTATATTAATTGAAATTATTTAATAAAAAAAAATTGTTGACCTAAGTAGGAATTGACTTAAAAAACTTTTATATATTTATTACTTGTTTACACACTGAACTCATAATTTATAGATGATAGCTAATAACGCTAGAAAACTTTGAGAATTAGTGGATTATTAAAATTTGATAAAACCAATAACTTAATCGGACTTTTATTATTATTTGCATTTTTGTATATTTTATAGAAATTTGAAATTTTTAACTAAAATTCTCTTTCGGAATTTGTTTACCGAAAATATTATAAATGCCTGCAAATAATTACTATAAAAGTAATAAAGATAAATGGTACTATTTTTTAATAATTTTTTTAACTATTCTTTCGAGCTATATAATGAATGAAATAATTCATGACTAATTTTGATTTTTATCCCGCGAAGACGCGCGCTTCTATTGTGACTCGAAGACGCGCATCGGGCTTCGCAGGCCCGGAAACGTTTTTCGTGAGAAAAACGCAAATAAAATTACATTTACGTTACCGAAAATCTAAGTTTCACAAAAGCATACTACTGAAAATATAAAATAATGTTTTTCAGATAAATGCCACTTTCAATTTACACAATTACAACTAGTTTAAGTACAAAATATTTAAAATTGTTTAAAGGTTCTTTTCTCTTTAAAACTGAAAATTACAAAACATACATGAGACATAAATTATTACTAGTATTTATTAATAAAAATTATTTCTACATTAGTAAATTAAAATAAAACTTACATTTTAGAGACATTTGCAGCAAACAACGCTGCTATGTTCCCCGCATACATTTTTTTTACACGCGGAACAACACATTTGGGATTTTCTGTCCTTTGTACTGGGACATACATGGCATCTTTTTCTAGAAATTTTTTGCTTTTTTTGCGGGGGAGTATCACAATTTTCACTGCGGTTACAATTCAATTGGTCACGCAATTGACGGGGAAGAGTAGCCTGCATACTTCTTTCTTGAAGGTGGTCCTTCAATAATTCTAAAGAAAGATTTTTTATTTATTTCTTTTCTTATACTGAACGGGTGGCGTATTTGACGACAGTAATACGATACGAGAATTTACAGTAGCAATATTCAGCATGCTGAAAAATATGACCATAGGCCATCTTTTACTTATCCTCGCAGTAGAATATGTAGCTGACATTTCATCCACTACATCAACTGCGCCCTTTGTAAGGTTATAAAATGTTATAATCTCTGGTTTCTTTGCTTCTCCTGTAGAAGCGTCAATTGTACCACCATTATGCATTGAGGATAAAAGAACAACACATTTGTTTTTTTTCGGTACGTAAGAAACCAGTGTCAAATTTTTTTGGAATCCAAATAATGTTGAATATTGTTCTCGTTTTTTTCCAGAAATGAATTCCTTTGGAAGCTCCCTTTTATTTTTTCGGACTGTTCCCACAAGTGTAATTTTTTTCTTCAAGAGGTCTTTTGCTAAATCATAGCTAGTGTACCAATTGTCAACAGTTAGGTTGCTTCCTGAATTGAAAATAGGTTCTAGTAATCTCTTTACAATTTTGTCTGGGCCATTTTCAACGTTATATGGTCCTGCTGGTTGAGTTCCTGCATAAATCTCTAGGTTCCATGTATAAAATGTTCTCGCATCTACCAAGGCAAAAAATTTTATTCCGTACTTGGCTGGTTTATTTGGCATGTACTGTCGAAATGAACACCTTCCTCTGAACGGTTCTAATTTTTCGTCGATTGTCACATATTCTCCAAGAGTTTGAACTTTTTGACAATTTGCGACGAACATTTCAAAAATATTTCTGATGGGAGCAAGTTTATCCACTTCTCTTCTAGAAGAACGATCTCTTATATCATCAAATCTGACACACCTCATCAGAAATAAAAAACGTTTATATGACATAGTACGGTGGAATATGTCAATTCCTGTTCCATCAGTAGCCCAGAGGTCCTTTACATTTACATGGGAAGATTTGTGCAGTCCACCAAAATAGAGAAGTCCTATAAATGCCTTTATTTCAGAAATTTTTGTAGGATGAGCGTCTCTTTCTCTTCCAAATTTACATGCAATTGATCGAATAAAAATATTCGTGCACTCGACAATAATTGATATCATACTTTCATCAATCAGAAATGTCCAAGAATTTATTGGCGAGGATACATTTTTTGTTTCGCCAATATTTCCAGGCAGTTTTGAAATGATATTGTGAGCAGGAGTTCTCACATTTTTCCTTGGCTCCTTTTTATGCCATATCGTTTTACCGTCTTTCCCAACGTAATCATCGGTGGATTCACAAGCGTACACTTCACTATCTGAATCTAGCTCCTCTTCTGAATTCGATAAATGATCACTAATTAATACTTCATCAACAATTTCTTCATCTTCCTCATTAAGAGATTCTTCATCTGTTGAAACTTCCGCTAATAATTTTTGTAATCTTTCGCATTCCTCTTTATAACTCAAGTATCGAGACGTTATTGCGACCGTCTCCACTGCTTACAAAAATAGCTATGCGAACGCTCGCATCGGGCTTTCGAGGCCCGCGCAGCTGTTTCTGACAGCAGGTGTTCCATTTTCCAAGAAACGAGAGGGGTGAAATTCCTAGAATGACTGGGGTCAGGTGGCAAATGACCATGAACGCAGCTACTGGGGAACTTGAGTTTCTACGCTGAAAAACCGATTTTCTGTAGAATTTTTTTCAAGCGCTCGGGCCTCTGAGGCCCGACGCGCGCGCTCGCGGGTTAAGACCTTTTTGAGTGAAATAAATTATTGATTATAGTTGAAAACATAGACTTATATAAAAGTTTTCCCCCTCTTCTATTGTATTTTCATTCAACATTTTAAAAAATATTTCTAAAATATACTTCATCGATTACGGAAACTAATTATTAATATGAATATTCGGAAATATATACAATTGGATTATACTTGCACATACAATATATATTAACTAAAATCCCTTTTGTAATTTATTTTCTGAAATTTATAGATTCCTGTGGATAAGTAATGCAAAATTAATTTTAAAAAAATTATCTTCATTTTTTTTATTTATGCTTTCGCGCTACATAATAAATGAAACGATTCTGATTTAATTTTCATTTTAAGGCCTTTTTGTGTGAAATTAATTATTAATTACAGTAAACAATACGGACTTGTGTAAAGGTTTTGTCTCTATATTCTTTCCTTCTGACATTTTAAAAATTATTTTTAAAATATACGTCATGGATAATGGAAGCTAATTATTTATTTATGCATTTGAAAATATATATTTGATTACTCAATTAATAATTTATGAAAATGTAGATTTGTTCTGAAATTTAAAATTTTATTCCGGGTGCAAGCAATTCGTGGGATCCATTGAGCCGTGTTCATTGACCTCTCTAAGTAATGAAAGAATGACACATCAATAGAATTTATGCATTTTACAAATAAATGTGTAGCGCAACGAACCGCCCACCTTGTTTTACTTTTTAATAAATCTTTAATGTTTGCTGCTTTGTTATCAAAAATCGAGGCTTTATCTTGCTATACGATAAGCGAAATGTAGTAGTTTATCTCATTAACTTCACATGTTCTGAGATCTTAAGCCCTCTTCAAATCAGCTATCTTTAATGACGCCTGTTTCAATACTCCTAGAAAATCTTTGGAAGTGATACTCTGTGCTCAATTTTCGAATTGATTGTGCATCCGACAATTGGCAAAATACCTTGATTTCTCAGGACAGTGTACGATGGCATGCACTTAGATACTTGGTACATGCAATGCGTATTATGTTTTTCCTGTGATTATAATATTACATAGGCTTATGGGTAAATTTATGAATAGGAGAAAATATCTGAAAAAGATCTCCAACTAAATGCTCTTCGAAATATCATTTTCATGAGCAAAATTCAAGGAGTAATGCTTGCTTTCAGATACTAAATCCTTTTAGTAATAATTGCTAGATTTAAATGAAGTTGCTGACCAATTAGCTCAATGAGTAGTTATTAGAGTAGATATATCCGCAATGTCGTTTGATAATCTGAATGTCACACTGTATGTGAAAATGTCATAATAATATCATGGAGCATTTGATGATACTAATTAATCAGAAGGAGTGTTCTCGTCAAAACATTTTTGCTCTCTATTAAAATACCTTTCTACTCTCTCATGAAAATGCTATCTCGCTTCTCCCCGTAAAATTATGGACCTTGGTGCAAACCACAAACACCATGAATACTCAGATTTTTATTGTTACGTATGATAATTGTGTGCCTCGTGTTATAGAAAAGTGGATCAGTTCTTGTGCATTAAAAGCATATAATTGGGGAGTAATAATTGCGAAAAGTCGATCTTTGGCATGAATTTGGCATTTTTTATCGAAGCTTGCTTGTGATTTTTGGTGACTGATAGCTAGCATGCAGTTATTGCAAAAGTACCCGAAAACAAAAAATGTATATGGGGCCCCTTTAATTCGAAGGATTCAAATTAAATTTTCACATATAATTACAATTATATACATAAGATCTGGCACCAAATTTAATTTATTTCATTGGATCTTTGCGTTATCTCGTTTATATTCTATGAGAAAGCACGGACAGATAGACATTGAACTCCTTGACGTATTTGGCTTCAAATTCTTTTACCAGTATGCATTTTAGATGCTAAACTTGGATATCAAATTTTATTTATTTAGCCCTTTATATATTAGAAGCTACTGTTCACTTGCACTTGGAGAATTGCACAAACTGATTTCTGAATAATGGATTTCATTCAAACTTTGACAGGAATCTACAAATTTGGTACAAAGACTATATTTCAATTTATCTGTCTAGCTCAGATCTTTTTAAAAGCTATCATGTGTTTATAAACAGACAGACACAGAACGTAATTCCAAAAATGCGTTTTTCAGATTTAGGAAGGTCTGAAATGAGAAGATTCGTGAAAAACTCGTGTTCGAATTTTTTTAATTTTAATTTTTTGATGATTACAAAACTTATAGTTTGAATATTTCGTTACAAGAAATCAAAATGAGTGAGTAAGAATAATCCAAAAATATCACTTTTTTTTTCTTCATAAGCATGATAGTTTGTAGAAATAAAACATCGGATACTTTATTTAACAACAATTTAGAAGTGTCTATCTGAAACTGAATTTTGATATTTGAAAATTGTATAGCATATTAATATATTTGTATTGTGTGCATGGTTTTTCTGTAGCCTCCATTCATTAAATTCACAACAATGAAATTTTGAAAACAACTCATAGAATATAAACAACTCATCTCTACTTTGTGTTTACATTTTAATTTCCTGTGTGTATTTCCCCATTTACTTTCGCTTTCCCCTTATGTTGTCACTTTTATCTCCCTTGTTTCCCTTCCTAAACTTTTCAGTCATGTTACGTCTTCACTAAATGTTTTTTCTCAAGTTTCTAACGAAGTTTAACTATGCCGGTAACAAAAAACAAGCCTCGAGGTGATGATTCTGCAACTGACTCTCCAGACGACTCTGACTTGGATGGACGAAATCCAAAACTGGGCCGAAATTCAGGTCCCATTTTAAAGAAAATCAAAATCAAAGGTTACGACACCACAGATGCCTTACCAAAAAATTTAAACTTTTCATTGTTGGATATCTTGGGCATTATTATCTCAATATGCAGCTTCTTTTTGGATGTAGCGTTTGATGTACTCGTTGCTGTTGTACATTATAATAATGGGAACGAATGGTGGTTTGCTCTAACGGTGTGTTTTATTGCTGTGCCTTCTCTATCGATGACAGGTTTTAGTCTTCGATGGTACCTTGTAGATGCAGATGAAAAGAGGTTACCTCCAGTTTCTACAACACGATGGATTTTAAGAATTGTTTTCTTGGTGCTACAAATGGGTCCCCTATTAAGGTATGTAATTGTATTAGTGTACATTTTTTTGTTTATTTTCAGAATGATTGTTAAAAATTATTTCTAAAAACAGGACGTATTTAAATATGCATAGTTTGAATTGTAATAATTGTGTAGAGATTTTTCAAACAAATGGACATTCTTTTTTAGTCGCAAATAATTCTTCTGTAATAATTATTAAATAAGTGCTAATCTCTATTGATTTTAGAAAAAGAGAATACTGTTAAAAATGCATTGAATAGTACTTTTTGCTCATCCTACTAATTCTAATAGACTTTATCCATGCGTCCATTAATTTTCCTGATTCAATTTTATATTCTGTATACTTCTTATTCATTGCTTATTTACTCAAATCTTAAATTCTGCCTTCTATAAATAGATTATTATGATTAAATTTGTTGAATTTGGAGGAGTAATAGATGAAAGTTTTGACTTTTTAAAGTACTTGTTATATTTTTCAGTAAACATTGCAATGTCTGGTTATTATATGTCTTTTAATTAATCAGTATATAATTTATATGATCTAATAGCAAATAAATAATTTAGAATGCATATATAAGCACAATTAACTAAAGAATAGCATTTACTAATTAACAAATTAAAATCATGTATTGTTCATTATTGCATCTGAAATATATATATATATATATATATAAAATGGTCACTAAGAAATATTGGGCATTATGATTGAAAGAGTCATCTGAATCATAACAAATCACTGCTCAAAGTCCAGTATATTCTTCAGTATTATGATTCATTTATGTTATTAAAAAAAAGTCATTTCATTATGCTGTTCATTTTTTATGCTAATATTTGTAAAAACAATTATGAATGATTTCATATGAATGTAGTTAAATGACATTGATCTCCTTTATAAAAATTTCAACATAATTCTTCATTAATCATAATTTGAAAGTTAAATGATAATATTTGTTTAAAAGTTTTTTTTTTTATTACTCCAGATGGTTTTGTTCTTTTATTATGATTTTTTTAAATATATTATTATTATATTAAATATTGTTTATCATTGTATTAAATATCTTTTCTCTTATCTTTCAGGTATATAGATTCTCTTTACTTTGGATTAAAAAGTAACCGCAGCAGATCAAAAGTTCAAGATCAAGTAGATTTTTATAAGCAAATGATATATGAAGATGCAGATGCCACTCTGCTGCGTCTTTTCGAGTGTTTTATGGAAGCTGCACCTCAACTTGTTCTTCAGTTGTATATATATGCTATAGCCCAAGCTGATTCACCTGATTTTTATACCTGGACAGGTAATTTTTTATTTATGTTAACCTTATCAATATTTAGACTGAAAAAAATTGATAAATAAAAAGAAAATGTTAAGATTTTTCTTTGGAATTAATTAGAATGTTCTAAAAATGTACACACACTTACACGAACAATTAATAAAATACATCTAATTTACGTTTAGAAACTTCTAAACTATTTATTATTATCAGAAGTGATGTATTAATTCATCTGTCTTAAAAAATAATTGAAAACTTATATTTTTAAATTTAATTGAAAAAACATGATTAGATTGAAGTAAGAGCATTGAATTCTCAATAATCTATCAAGTTTTACTCTCAATGGATTTCTGATTATAGAAATACTGGAAATATAATATTTATAATTCAGCTACAGTCAGTGAACTGAGAACAATAGGCCTATTGTATCAGTATCTAATAATTATTTACCTATATTTTGAGTACTGGCTAGATTTTACATGTATTATATAACCATACAAGTGCTGAAATATTTTTCATCTAATAGCGTTAAGGTTTGAAAGTAGCTTTTAAGGGTGGGGGGGTACTTTTTTTTTTATTTAATCAAATTTTGAGAATATTTTATCATTAGAATTTTTTTATTTGTATATAAATACTTTCAAATTGAATTTAAAAACAGAAAACGCTGATTTGACTGTTTAGAGAATTTGAATTGTGAAACTTTGTACTATATTATTTTATACTGGCCTTTGACTATCAGCTAGCTGATTTGGTAGGATTAATGGTAGCTTGAATTTTTAGTTTTATTTTATGTAGCTTGCTCTTAATTGATTTCTTAACAAATTATTTTTAAACTTCACATTTTGATAGACAAGTACTATTTTAGAAACCTTATACATTTTGTTCATTGTCTATACATCATTTTAATTTTCTGTCATTTGACTCAAAATTTGAATTTAATTTTAACTGGAAGTGATTAAACTTTAACAAATGAAAAAACTTACTTTCTGAAAGTAATTTTTTTTATTTATTTAAAATATAAAGACAGAAAGCAAAATTGTATAGCATTGAAGTTTTATATATATTATGGAATATTTTTCTTAATTTTGGTAATATCTCAGAAAATTGTTCAATAAAAATTGCTCTGATTCAACAAAACAAAAAGAAATTCAATGCATGACAATAAAAAAGCAATTTTTAGGTGAAGAAGAATGATAATATATTTTATGCTACCAGTTGTATGATGCTAAAAAGCCACAATGTTTAAAAATTGACTTTAAAAAAATAAATCACGATACCTTAATTGTGAATTTTGTAGCCTTAGTTGCAAGTACAACAAAAAAGTTTTAAAAATATAAATTGTAGTCATATTTTTAATAGAAACCTAGCCATCATGTAAAAATATTATCAAAAGCCATATCTTCATTTTAAATAATAGAAGAAAAATCACTGGTAAAATTGCAAGCAACAATAAAAACAGTTTAAATTTCTTTTCAACATTGAATATATTGTTGTTTAATATATTTCAAATATTTTTTTAAGTAAACTGAAATAGATTTTAAAAAGTTATGCTCTAAATAAATGGGTATTGTTGAAATGATAATTTGAGTTTTAACATGATGGAAAAATCATTTTTGTGCTATAATAATTTCAGAATTATGGTGAAAAAATGTCAAAATTTTTTTTAAATTATTAATAAATAGAATTTCAAAAAGATCACTCTGATGGACACATTCCTACAATCCAAATTATATTTGAGCCAAATTTGGTAGTTCTGTAGACTAGGTCTAAGAGTCTGACTGAACTGTGGCAACACACACAAAGATGGACATACATTCATCTTCATTATTATTAATGATTATATGTACATATTTACTGAAAGTTTATTTGGAAAGGAAACTCCCAGTATTACTTTTTTTATATCAGTGTTGGCAATTGCTTTGCTAAAATTTTATTTCTTTTCCAACATTTTCAAAGAACAAATATTTTGGGTAGAGAGAAGAATACCTTATTCTGATCAGGTTATTATATTCTTATCATAAAACTACATATAAAAAAAAACTCTAAATTTATTTTTCATTATAAAATCTCTTTTACCTATGTCTATATTATAGAATATTTTGTTTTTGAATATATTTTAGATTTAAAATAGTTGTTTGGAATATTAGTCAGTTACAAATAAATTTAGAAAAGATAAATGAAAAGGTCATATCACACAAATATATTTTCTAATGTATTTAAAAACTGATTTTTTTATGATTTGATTTAACATAATTAATATTAAAATACATATAAAATGTTTTAATTATTAATTTATGGCATCAAGAGCAGCTAGTTTCTGTCACTATGAATTTATTTAGAAAGGAAAGTAATGCTTATTTACCATTTACTGGACTAAAAAAAATACTTGTTTCAAGCATATTATTATAATCATCAAGTCACTGTCCATAAAAAGTTTGGGTAAGCAGTAAATAATGCTTTAAGATTTATTGTATTTCAATTATTGTCATTATTTTTCATATGAATTATTGCTTCATTTGGATTCATTTAATTATTTTTTATTTATTCTAAACTCAGAGTATTTCAATTCTGTATTCATAATGAAGCAAGCATTATTTACTTAGTAATTGTTGATTGTCTAATTAAGGTATTAGATCTTTTTTCAGCAGCAATAATTATATTTAATTTTTGGTGACATGCACAAATATAATAAATAAATGTACCAAATTTCTTAAGGAAATAAAAAAGTTCATTATCTAAAATCAATCATAGAACAAGATTCTTTATATGTAAGTTTACTAAAATCTGATTCTAAATAAAAATGTCTTTTTTATGACTTTCAATTTTCATTTTTAATCAAATAATTTAATTACTTTTTTCCTTCAATATATTATTTCTAATGTTTATTGGTCATTTTGTTTTTAAAACAACTTCCGCTGTATAACACTCTTTTTATATTTTAATAAATTCATTGCTGTTTGTTTTATTTTTAAATTAGTGGTATTATTCTAATACATTTTTTTAAAATTTCTTTGTTATATTATATGTATATTATTCCAGTGAAGAACAAATTAGTTTATTGTAATACAAATAAATGAATAGATGTAAATATACGTTTCTCTTAAAAGTCAAATATTTTAAATTAATGCTTTTTTAACTGAATATCATACTTTAATATAATTCAATATTATAATTTGTTAATGTTCTCTTGAGTATTTAATCAATTTTTAACACTTTATCTTTTTGAAATGTGGGAAATCAAACTGCATTGTAAGTTTAATAATGCAAAGCTGCAGCATAAAACTGATTCAATTATTTTTTAAATTTTGACTTGTTGATAAGGATTTGTTTCCTTTTAATTATCTTTGCAAAATGTTAAGTTTTCTTTCATAATCAATATATGTATACTGTTTGAGATTAATCTACTTTATACTGACTTAATTTAAAGCAAAGATTTTAGTAAATCAAATCCCCTTTAATTAAAATAACATTTAAAATTATTATCATTATTAGATAACATTTAAAGGAACTAAATTAAGGCAACTCTGAAATAAAATAAAATTTTAAAGAAAAAAAATTGAGATGTGGGAGCGGTTATAGAAAAGTTATTTAAAAAGTCAGCTAAAAGTGATTTTTTAAAACAAGCTTTTTGTTAAATAATAATTTTAAATGTTATAAAATGTCAAAAAAATAAAGATTACTTCCAAATTTGTTCCAGCACATCAAAAATAAATAAATGTAAAAAAAAAAAAATGACAATTTGATTTTAAAGTTTGACTGATGGATAATTTAAGAGTTTGAAAAAAAAACATACAATTTCTTAAAGCAAAAAAAAAAAAAAAAGGAATATATTAGATGCAGGTAAAATTTATAAGTAAGAATAAAATAGAAAGTTATTGTAACTTTACATTCTTGTTATACTTATTTTTAATTGTACTTTCATTATTTAATGTTACATTTTTATATATACTTTCTAATTTCAAATATAGCAAAAAATTTTCCCTTGAAAAATTCTCTTCATTGGAAAAATTTTAAAATTCCAGATGTAAATAAATTCTGGTTTAATTAAATTACATAAATTTATACTCTTGCAGAGGTGATTCAACTGATATCAATGTTTTCATCTCTTCTGTCCATGGCTTGGGCTTTGGCTTCTTATCAACGTGCCTTACGTTATTCACTGGAAGAAAAGAAGAACATGACTTTATGTGGATCCATTGTCCAGGTCATATGGAGATTTTTTGACATTGCATCTCGAGTGCTTGCTCTTGGTCTTTTTGCATCAATTTTCCCAAATTACTTTTTTATTGTTTGTGCCGTCCGCTATGGAGTTATGTTTGTTTGGATACGTTTCATGGACACAGAATTCTGTGATAATAAGTGAGTATCATCATTCTGTTAGTTTGCTTATACAAAATTTATTTTGTTAATTAATTTAGTGTTATTATTTGATATTTTAGTGTGTATTCTTTACTTTCATGAAATTACTTAGAATGTTCTTTATAAAGTATGTTATTAAAATACCTCTTTACTACTATTGAAGATGAATGTGTGTGTATTGGCACTCTACAGGCCAGACCGTATGACCTACAATTACTAAAATTGAGGCTATATACTTGGAGGGTAAAAGTATTCACTTAGGATTTTTTTTAAACTTAAATTAATTGAAAATTAAGCTGAATTTTGGCATTTTTCTGTGATATTTTCCAAAAATATTTTTTCATAGAAATTAATTTTGCATCTTTCCAAAATTTTAAAAATTGCCTTTCAAAATTTTTATTGCCTTTTATTTTACATAATAAATATTTATTGTCTTTTACTTTATTTCATTTTCATATTTATTTTTTCTGAAATTTAGCAATTTTTAAAAAATATTTTTATTTTCTAATTTTCAAAAATAGTTATACTATACCATAAAAACTATATTCATTTTTTATGTACTATTTGATCACATGATTTTATTCCATTATTGAAAGCTAAAGAAGAAAGTTTCTGTTTAATAATAATGTAATTTACAAAATAAATAAAAAAAAATGAATTTATAATATGAAATTTAGAAGCTAGATGAACCAGATATTTGTTTTTTAGTGCTGTTTTGGGACTATCGTCATTAGAAATAGTCATGTATACAATAAACGGAACTTAAGTAAGACAAAATAATGCAGCTTTATGTCACATAATTTAATGCTATAATTTAATGTCAGATAATTTATGTCAGATATATTTAAGCTATTTATTTGAAATCAAATTAAATCAATATTCCTGGCAAACCAGTTGGTTTCCTTAAGGCAATAAGTAGGAAATAAATGAAAAATTTTGTGCTTGTTACAAATAATGAATGCATTGCCATTTTTTGAATTCATGCTCAATATTGAAAGCTGTATCAAATATGTACAGTCAGCAATGAAAAACTAAACATGTTCTGATTTAACAAACTATATGTTATATTAAGCATATGGCAACCAGCGTCCTTGCATAGGGGTAATGCATCTTCTCCGTAATCTGGGCATCCCGGTTTGGACATGGTTGTTCTTCATCTGTGAGGTGTGTGAATGTGCCCTCCTGTGGAAAGGGGTTTGCAAGTGAATGTGTGAGTTTCATCTTCAGACTTCTGTCAGAAGTCAGACTTCTGCACTCGAGTGCTCAGAGGTCTTTACCGTCAGAAGCTACTGCACCCCCTTTCCGTGGTAACGCGAACACGGCATCATCATCAAGTCTATGGCTAAAATATAACAGTATTTATTTTGTTTGTGTGTGTTCCTTTTTACAGTAGCATCTATTTCTAAAAATGTTTAATTTTAGATTGTTCCTAGTTTTATAAAGGAGTCTGATGTACCACTAATAACAATATTGTTTACTATGCCATGCTGATAATATTTATTCATTATTTGAAATAAAATTTATAGCATAACAAAGTAGTTTTATAGAAAATAATTGCTAATTTTAAAGTATCCATTGATTGCTGTGGCTGATATAACCAAATGAAAATAATATATACTCTTTAGACCTTGTGTTTACTTTATTTGTATCTATTTTGATATACTGTATTTAAAATGTTTTGTCTACCTTTAAAAATAGTCATTCTTTTAGATGAATTTTCTATTCAGTTTATGCATTTTTAATAGCCACAATATACGTTTAATATTAGATTGATTCATATTGATCATAAGTCTTTTTTTAAAAAATAAAATCCATTTTTTATTTGAAATTACTTTGAGTTAATTTTAGTTTATTTGCAAGACAAACTACTTAGTTTGTTGAAAAATTAAGAGAATTCTTCTCTCTAAACAACAACACACACCTTTTACTTGAAATAAATGATAGAACCTTCTTGAGTTCTTATATATTGAAAATATCATTTGTTAAAGATGACGGTCTCAATATATTCACATTTTTTTTAATTCATTTTATAAGAAAGATGTTTTAAACTTTTCAATTTTATTTCCATTTATTTAACATACATGGTCATTTCAATTGAATGTTAGTTATTAAAGTAACCCATCCAAGAAATGTCCAGAAAAATAAGTATACAAAATATAAAAGGCTGAAATTATAGAAGTTTCAACAAAAGCTGATTGAGGTATATATTTGTTTGTTATGTTATAGTATTAAAAATCAATATATATTTATTAAAGGTATTCATTCACATATTTAAAATTTTATATCATAAATTCAGAAATATGTCAGATTGTTGTATTCTGTATATTAAAATTACACCTATATAATGCATATGTAAAATATTCATTAATTTATTTCATATTACTTGTAAAAGATTGTTTTTTTTTTTTTTAGACTTCATTAAAGTATGTGATTAAAATAAAATTTTTCCTTTTGGCATATTGTTTGTTTAGATAATTTCAGTATTTTTTTAACTTATATCTTTCCTTATGTTTCTTTTGTAGATGTGGAGAATTTTTTTACAATGTTGTGCTTGGGATAATTTTTATATTTTGCTACTTCAATCCCAAAGATAGTCCAACTCGCCGCAGATTCACATTTTACTATACAGTGACCTTCTTAGAAAACTCTGCCTTAATGTGTGCCTGGTTTATTTACTGTCCAGCCCATGTTGCTTACAAATATCCTGCCATGTTTATGCAATTTTTAAGTTTTGTCTTAGGTTTAGTTATTATGGTATGTATACATTTTCACTGTTTTGTTTTTGTGACAATTTTCTTTGTCTAATTTAAACATTACAGGATAATGAACTTGAATTTAAAAAATTGTCTTAATGAGATGATTTTTAACTATTTATAGCTTCTAATTTCTTTTTTGGGGGCAACTGTGCAGTCAGGAGTGAATTTTAAAAGAAGCAATTTAAGATATATGAAAATATAAAAAAAAATAATAATTTGTTAAATTTTTACATATTTAAATATTACATCATGATTTAATACTACTATACTATATTGTGATGATTACTATATTGTGCATTAAAATGTCTTCAGATTTTTCATAACTAGTTTCATACACTTTGGTGTAATTTCCAGTCCTAAACCAGAACTCTTATTTACTTGTGGATTTCATGTTCCCATTCATGAAATTTAAAATCAGTATATTTAAATGCACTTAAAGATTAAAAGCTACTACTGTTAATAATACCAACAGAAATCAAACTTATAATATTAACCTTCATGAATTGGTGTTTTACTTTTGAATTATTGGGATTCAATTATTTCCTCTTTAATATGCAATATATCTTGAACACAATGGCAAAGTATGATTAAGAAAACACTGTTAAACCTCTAAATAACCTATCTCATTGATACACTTAAAAGCTTTGTTATACAGAAAATTTATATTATAGAAATTTGTAAATTAACAGATAAAAATAAAGAGAATAAAACAAAATCAGAAACTTAGCTATCCGCTTTATTGGCTTATTATATATATTGTATATTTTAACACATAGCGTATAAAAAGTCGATAATTTTGCTTTATAACTGCTGATTACAATGAATGCATTTGAAATGAAAACTTTCAAACTCTTAGATATTTCTTACCTACTTCAGCAAATTCATTTTGTTATTGAATTTATTTTGTAAAATATACTAAAAATTCATGAAAATGATTTTAAACAAAATTTATTATTTCATTTGAAACATTCATAATAACATCCAGTGAGATTCTGAGAATTTACCTTAATTCAAACTTATAGATTGATTAAAACTTATCCTTAATTCAAGGCTTTTGGTTTATAAAATATTTGCATAGTCCTGTTAGTGTAAATTATATATTTGTCTTTTGCAGATTATATATTATCTTCTCTTGCATCCTACCAAAAATATATCTGTGTGGGACCATTGGATAAAAACTAAACCAACTGCTATCCAAATGTGTGGTGGAATTACAAACACAGTGAATGGGGCACCGCCAAATGAGGTTCAAGAACATAAACTTTAAGGTGTTCAATTTATCTTAATATATTGTGAAAAACTATTTGCTTAAATTTTTGTATTGTTTTTCTTACATGGGAATTTATATTTTGCTATCTGTTTATTTTGCTACATAGATTCTTTAAATTACAGAGTGAACTAGTGCAGTTGTTTATAAATGTTTGTCCATTATCGTAGCACATAATAATGTTTTTAAAATTTATCATTGTAGTTAGTACTTTTTATTTGAGCTGTGTTTGAGGTACGTGTACACTAATTTTATAATCAAGAGCAGTTGATTACATTCTTGCACGTGCATTTTGAGCATGATTATAAAGTCCCTCTTTTATGTCTGAAAAACTTTAACACAACAAATGTCAAATTTTATGTTGTAGAATATCTGTTAAACTTCAGTATTCAGCCTCAGTTATGTGTTTTGTTTGTTTAATCATTTTTTTTTTTTTTTTTTGCTCATTTCATTTTAACTTTATAAAAGTGAGATACATTATAATAAACTATTGTCAATGATAACTGTAGTTAGTAGTGTCTAAAAAGAACTATAGCTGACCTTTAATAACCACCTCTATTTTCTCCTGTACTTCATGAATACTTTTTGAATACCACCTTCTTTTATATTGCCTCTTGCAATCATAATTTAAAGTTTTATTAATAATGTTAAAGGTTTGAGTTAATGTGGCAATCAAATATCTCAGCTTCTCTTTTGAAACATTTTTAGGCTTTATTTTTTTATTGTATTCTATCATTATCAATTCTCCATCCTAACATATTATCAGCATTAAAAAATGTTTTGCATTAACTATGGTGGAAAGCTAATAATAATCAGCTGTTCTAAAGGAGGACAATTTCAATGCAGTCCATGAACTTGTTTTATAGTGATAAAACAAGTCCATGTTTTCAAATCATAGTTTTATAAAATTACATTCAAGTAAAGACAGGTATATAATATAATATAATATCTGATGCTGTCTCAAGATTACTGTGATACTTGTTATTAATATATATCCATATAAGATAAAAATATTATCTTTTTACAAGTTCTATATTTGTTAAAAGTATTTTATTGAACATTGATTTTTTTTAAAAATACTCTTACTGCTAACCAGTAGATTTTTGTAGGGCATATATGACTTTCAAATGAACTTAGGGAAACAAAATTCTGTAATTATTTCCTCTTTTTCTAATATTTTAATTGCTTATTGTTTTGATGTTTACTATTGTCAGTATTACTTTTGCTTACCCCTAACTTGGTACCCTGTTTAACCCCTTCCACACTCATACATACTCTAACCACAGAATGAAAACTTCGAATATACTGTAACAACTCCTTCGAGTTAAACAACTATATGTTTATCACTCTTCATTACTCAGAATATCAATTATTAACACTATAAATTAGATTCTCTTCATTTATTGTGATTATTTCATGTTACATTTATAGTATATTCAGAATTATTTAACTGGGCATAACAATATGTTACTATTTAACTGAAGTTATCATTGATGATAGTAGTATTTTAAAAAAAATAAAAAACTGTCTGACAGAAATTTCATCTAATTAAATGATGAATCCTTGTATAAATACTCAAGAGCTTTGTTTTTTTTAAATACTACAAGTGCCATTTTTGCTGCTAGTAAATGGGTTAACGAAGTTACAGCCAACTTTGTTCAATTTAATTATTGTTGAGTAACACATTAACATATAATTAAATAAATATTTGAGAGAGCATAAAAAATGCACAGTAGAAATTGAATTTTTAATTTAATTTTAAGAATACAATTTTACATATTACCTTTTTGTATATATATTATCAAAAGATATCCATATAAAATTAGGCTGAAGTACTTTTTAAACTCTGTTCCATTCAGATATTTTGCAAATTTTGATGTTATTGTCATGTGTTTAAGAAATTAAGTAAAAACTACTTAGAAATTAAGTTTAAAGTAGACTAAATCAAAGTATAGATAAAAATTATTTTAATTCTGAAACTACTTTAATTTGATCTGTTTCGTAAAACCAGTAAAAATACTTTTTTTTTCTTCTAATTTTTGCCAAGTTGACAAATTTTAGGTTTAAGTATATTAAGCACAGCATAAATAAAAAATGTCATCCTTTGATTTTGAGTTTTGTAAATGATAAGTTTTATAAATGCTGTAATATTTTGTTATATAGATAAAAAGGAATTCTATAAAATTCAAATGCATAATAATAGTAGGTCATTATCTTTTATTTTTGAACAGAGCTTTTTAAACTGTGAGTTCTGATTCTAAGTGGAATCATAAAAGTATTGACAACAAAATATTAGAAAACAAAAGTAATTAAAAAAATCAGTTCAATTCATTAATATATTGTATATTCATCAATATTGGTATTCAATGATTTGGTGCAATTTATTAACTTATTATATTCCTTAATATATTGATTTGAGGCAATTCATTAACAGATTGTAAATAAGTTTGTATAAATAATACTTTTATAATTAGTTAATGAATGCTGTGTTAGAATATTGTTTTCATATATGTATGCCTGAGGTTGCATGCAATTTTTTTGTGTGTAAATAAAGTGGAATTCTTTCACAATAAAGAGAAGATTTAATTATAAATGTTTAAAAAGCTCTGTTATTGATCATTCTAAACTCCTACAATGTGCTTTGTTTTATGCTATATCATATGTAAGATTGTTTAAAAGCACTTTCTACTGAAAATTTTTAAATGCAATGAATAATTTAATTATTTATTGCCTAGGAAAATGTATTTTTACTGATATATTTTGAAAATCAGTGATATGTATAGTTTATTATATCTTGGCACATGTGTATTACACAAATGTCTGTTAACACAAATGTGTTACATATATTTTGTTTATGTAAATATTTGAATAAGATATCTTAATATTGTAAGCTATTATATATATATTTAACATTAGATATTACTAAAAATGATGTATGTTGCCTGCCAGAAATAAGAAATATAAATGAAAATTATTTATATATATACCTTTAGCTGCCAAATTGTTTTTAAAAAAATTATATTTTTGGTCAGTATAGTTACTAGAAAAATATATTTTTCTATAATAAAGTGGTAGTTCCTAAAACTATACATTAAGCATCATAATAACTAATTCAGAAATATTTCTTTTATTTCCTCTGGTCAATGTAAAACATAGCTTATCAAACTATTCTCACTTCAGAATTTTAAATGCTGTGATTTACCTCATTTTTTATCATCATTCCTCACCAAGCACTTATGAGTAGTTGGAACTCGTAATGAAAAATTCTGTGATTGATTTGATAGAATGTTTGTTAGTAATAAATGTAAATAGTGTTTTCTCAAAAGAAACTGTTAGTATTCCATGATCAAAATCAAAAGTTGTATAAAATATTTATATCTTATAAAAAATTTTGTTAAAGTGTTAAATGTTTATTATCAGTCTTTGTGAGGTTAACTTATGAGTGGTTGAAGAAATGGTATGATTAATGTACCCAAGATGACAAAATTTCATTTCTTTCATATGTTTGTTAAAACTTCAATTATTGAATGAATTCAATTATTGAACATGCAGTAATTAATTTATAATGTTATGGCAATAAACTGCATTTATTCTAAAAATATATTAGTAATATAATTTGCCTTATAATTGCCTTTCTTCCATGGTTAGAGATTTTTATATATTTCAGATTTAATTTCTAAAAGCATTGATAAAGATTAATTTATTTATAAAAATTGCATTATAAGCATTAATTATAACAAGTATAAACATAATGAATATGCTTAAAAATTATATAAAATATTTCTTAGAAATATCAGTTTCTTAAATAAAAACTGTGTATATATTATACTCAGTATTTTTGAAATTATTCAATTTCTGCCCTATTTTTATATTAAATGCTTATATTTTTTCCAGTAGTGTATAAGTACTGATAAAAATTATACATTATCTTATAATACTTACTACTAACCCATACTTATTTCAAAATATATTAATTTTATTATAAGTAGATTTTAACATATTGATCCTTGAGTTAGAAATATATGAAATCTTTAGAAAGAGTGCATTCAATTAAAATAAATTTTAGTTTCATATTATATTCTTGATATACATCAAGAGTATAATATGAATCTTAATATATATTTCAAGAGTATAAGTTACATCTTGATATATATTTCAAGAGTATAAGTTACATCTTGATATACATTCAGTGATGTGATTACAAATAAAACATCAGGGATAATTCTTAGCCATAAATAATTATAAAACAAAATAATATATACAAAAAGAATAATGTAACTATTGAAAGGTATCTTTCAAGGGGAAGAACCTTTCTTTTAATAACAAAACTAAAACTGATTAGCAATAAAAAATTTAAAAAAAAACAAACTTGCATGAGCATGCATTATATCAGCATTATTAAAGTAGTGATATTATAAATATTAAGTTTAATATTGATTAATTTCATTTATATTTCAGATGATTGTGTTGGCATTTTTATATTACATTTTGATGATTATATATTTTTCTTAAACCATAAATCAAAAACCTGTAATAACAAGTTTTTTTTTTATCTCGTGGTTATTAATTTTCTGTTGAGTATCTGAGAATCGGAAAATTTTGTACTTAATATATCCATTTTGTTATTTGATAATTCATATAAATTGTCCATTTTATGGAAGAAAATGTGTTATTTCTGTGTCTGTAGTATTGTAGAGATCTGATATTTTTATCCTTTACCCTTATTTCATTTGTGACTTGTAAATATACTTGAATACCATTGTGTAAGCTGAAGTTCATTATTATTATGAATTTGTATATCATTATTACTTGAGCTGTATACATTTTCTCTACATTTTGTAAAGCACTGACAATCTGTAGTGTTATTTTTTTGTGAAAGAATTATGTATTCTTGTGTTATTTAATTACTTAAGAATCTTGATGCACTTGTTTCAACTTCCTTAAGGATACTGGCACATGTATGTATATTCAATTTTTCTTTAAATTAAAATTATTTTAGGTGGGGAAAAAATTAATCTACAGGAAAAATTTATTTATCCTGTATTATTCAAAAATTTAAGGAAAATGAATTCAATTTTATTTTATAAAATAAAAATATATAATCAAATAATAATTTGAAACAGTAATGCTCCTGTAGAGTTTAAGATATTTATTTAATTCAAGAAATTTAATCTTTTGAAGGTTAAAATAGTTAAGTATACATATTATATTCTGAGATTATTAAAGAATTGGAAGAAACAAAATTTTGTATGTAGCTTAATGATTTTTAACTAAACATTTCCATTATTTCAACTCTGACTATATTTTAGTTTGTTATATATATATTCACATTTTTTTTTCTTTATTTTCAATGAAAATTAAAGATATATGCTGAATTATATTATTTTAAATCAATAAACAATTTCCATTGCAGAGATACTAATTTTGAAATTTAGTTTTAATTGAATATATTTCCACATTTCATTTTTAAATGTTTCTAACTGAAAATATAATCATTTTTAAAATAGTATAAATACATTATTCATTTTCCATTCATTTTAGTTTTAATGCATTATATAACTCAATTGTTTTAAATTCTCTGTTGCATTATTTCTTACTAAAACACTTTATTATTTCTGCTTTGCTATATTGATTTAGCCATTTCATTACTGTATATGTTTGAAAATATTAGAATCTTTGCTAAAAATTATTTTTTAAACTATGAACCATATTAAACATTAAAATTAAATATAATGAATTGTGACATTAGATATGTTATTGTTACCAAAAATTTAATTATTATATACTTCTTTATTTTTGTTTTATTACATTATCAACTGTTTTTGAAAAATTGTCACTAATTTCTTCTTATTAGTTTTTGAGTTTACACCATATTATTATTTTATTTTTTTTCAATTTGCACATAAATTTTTTGAGAAAGTTATTATTTTAATATGCTTAAATTTTTGTCATTTTATTCTGATGCTGAGATATGACTTAAATTCATTTCATTTTTTGTATGTATCCCATTATTAAGCATCTCATTGAAGTTTTTATGTTTAACAAATTCTGTGATGTATCATAAGAAGTGATAAATATGAAGTAAAAATTAAAAAAAAAAAATCTCTTTAAGCACCATTTATATGTATTTGTATAATCTTTATGATAATGATTAAAAAACAAAACAAATATAAATTGCAAGTTTTATGCATAACTACTTTAAATTATTTATAGATAATCACTTATTATTATGTTCATCTTGAAAGTTTCATGGATATTACAATTAATGTCCCATTTAAAAAAAAAAATCTTTCTATTTTATATGCAGTGGACCCACTTTTCCAAAACATTTGAACAAATGCTGAATATATATATATATTTAAAGGTAAGGAAAAATATCATAAGATTGGTTGATTGAACAAAGGAAGCATTCTACTGTCGGTTCAATATTTTTGCAGTCTTACTTTATATGCAACATACCTTTTGCTAATTTGAGCATATAAAAGAAAATGAAATTTTCATATTTTTGAAGATCATTTATGTAACTGCTAGTATGAGCAAAAGGAAATTTTATTCCTGATGAATTAGATAATTCTCACTGCCAATTAGAGATCTGGAAAGTATACATCTTGTCAGACTACATAAAGAAATCAATTTTGCAAAAAATAGCACTGTTTTCGAATGTGCCACCTCAGAACATTACCCAAAGGGATATCATAGAGACAAATTTATGCTGGTTGATTAATCCTACTATTGCTGTTTTTTGTTTGTTTGTTTTTCTAAAATTGAGTTCTATTGTCCTAGGTAAATTTATAGATTAAAGTCTTTCTATCAGGAATAGATAATCGATCTTGGAACAGATGTTTCATATAATTTGATAATATGTATGTAATTTGTTGTTATTGTTTAGCAGCAATTAAATTCATACATCTTTTGTATTCTGTCTTTCAACTATGATAGATAAAATTGCTGCATTTTTCCCAGTAGGACCAAAGTGCTGTGATAATTTTGTGATTAAACCATCAGCCTTTAAGATAGACAATTTCACAGTGTCTGTCATAACAGACAGAATGTGTTGGGATCATTAAAGAGATTAAAAAAGGAAAAATGTCATTAAATCCATTTGTCTGTGATATTGTTATTTAAGTTGGTAGTTGCTATCATTTGTTGTTTTTGTATTCCAGATATAAATTTGATTCAGTTTCATTTTGAAGATTATTTACTTAACCATAAGATATTTTACATTACACTTTTCCTATATTTATTAGGACAGTGGTTGATAATTCCTGACTTAAATGCTTGGAAAATTGGTGATGGAATCTTTTTTTTTTTTTTTTAAAGGAAAAGTTATATCATTGATTTCCTTTTAGAACAGCAACTTATTTATTGTGTATTTTGAAATTACTAAAATCTTCTTTTATTGGATATTCTATATTTATAAAATTTTATATTTATAAGATTTTTTTAATCTGTTTAAAATTAAAGAAAACTTTATATCCTGTCCTTTTCAAAACAAATATCTCATAATATAAATGCCCTTTCATTATTTCCAGTTTCTAGATGAATTATGCAACACATGGTATGAATTATTAAATGTTGTTGTTAAATTTATAAATCAAGTAAAATTATGCAGTATACTCTTGAAAAAACTCACTTGTTTTAATGTTCTATTTATTTTTAAATGCATATATAAATGGTGCTTCCACATTTTCTTAATTTATTTTTGATAATATGAACAAAGATTGTTCAAAAATAAAAGTGTGTGCAAATGATAGTGATACAACATATAAATACACTATGTGAATCACTTTAAACTGTTTTATATGAAAACTGATGAGTCCATTTATATTTAGAAGAGTGTTTAGAAGAAAGAAGAATTGTAATTTTTACGCACCATTATAAAGTACTTAAATTTGTATTTAAACGCCATTTATAATCTTGAATTATATTTTGAAAATGAAAGCCATTTTATAAATTTACTAATGAAAAGTTTTTAATTTCTTATTTACTTGACCTTTCCCTCAGAGTAATGTATCAATGTTCTATGCGAAATCTTTTATAAATGCAGCTACTTAAAATTAAAGAAGCGTTCCTTGTGAAATGTCATGATACATTTCCTAAAGAAATCTTTTCTATACTCTTCTGTTTCTTGTTGTTAGTAAAACTATTTTATGGTATCAGTGCATTTTTAGTTAATAAAGATTATTTTTGTAGCTGGTGAATTTGTGATGTTTTGAGGTTTAATAGGCATGTAGATAGCTTTGTATTGTTATGGATGCTTGTTACAAGTTGTTCCTAATATGACAAACAAAATGTATAAAGCTTGTTTTCCTTAAAAGAATATATTGTTATTGTAAATTTTCATGAACATAAAAGAATATTTTTGCTTTTTAATGTTTTTGAAATAAAATATTTTTGTAGCAATTAAAATGATCTCTTTTATTGAAAATACATCATATTTGTATCTATATTGAGATACAGATATAGCTGTATCTAGATACAGTTCTGTACAGCTGTAGTTGTATCGAGATACGGATATAACTGCAGATATATCATATATTCCACCCGGTGCATGTTAAATCTTATATCGGAGGTTAGATATCCTCCCACAAGTGTTGAATGAAAGCTTCGATAAGGAATGGTGGTTCAGGTATGGTTTACGTCATTTGATCGCGGTTCAAGTCCAAATTGACTTCTCTAGATTCATCCCAAAATAATTCTTTGTTGTTTCAAAACAATATGGTAATGTAAATAAACGTACCATGAGTCATGTGCTACTATGACTATCTCTATACTGTGATTCATGTTCTAACTACTATGATAAACTCTATACCATGATTCATGTACTAACTACTATGATAAACTCTATACCATGATTCATGTACTAACTACTATGATAAACTCTATACCATGATTCATGTACTAACTACTATGATAAACTCTATACCATGATTCATGTTCTACTGTGACAATCATTATAAATGTATACTATAAACAATGCTTAAAAAAAATATTCTACTAATCACTTCTTTTTTCTCCTTTTCATTTAGAACTGTTTTTATAAAAATTTATTGTTTGTAGATTGCTTTGGCACCACTTTGGCTATTGATGGGCAAAACTCTGCAATACAGCATTTTTTTTTAAAACTGAGGTTTTTGAGGAACCAAAAATCCCATTGCTGTAAAATATTTCCAACAAATCTTTTTACTGAGAAACTATTCTTGATATTTTCATTTATGCCGTCTTTTTCTGTTGAAGCCCCTTTGTTAAGCTCAATGGCATATTTCTGAAAAGCAAATGTGTGTGTGTGTGTGTGTGTCACCACGGCATAATTTACGTACAAAGGATAAGTGGTAAAAAAATACATCAATCTAAATCGCAGCACAAGAGCAGAAGAAAGCAAAATTTTTCCCTTCAGTGACTTTACTATGAGATTTTCATAGGAATTTCTTTGACGCATGTCGACTTAGGAAAGGGAATCTTAGGTATCTGAAAGAATATTGTACGTATTAAGGATTTTTATCCCTTCACTTGAGCGTGAGAAAATGTTTGAGATCAGCCTTTTATAGAGAGCGTGTAGAATTAATTAAATAAAAAGTGAAAATTGGATTAGAAAATAAGAGAACATTTTAGAATGAAGTTAATATGAGCTAAATTAAAATAAAAATGAAGAAATTAATTAGATTTTGAGATATCATTACACACACACATATATATATTCCCCATTAATATTTTTTGTTTTTGTTTTTACAGCAAAAAATATTTAATTTTTATTCATTGTAAACATAGTAGATATTTTGTATCTTTAACATAAACTCGTTGACATTGCAAAAATATTCGCAATTGCAAAATCTTCGTTATATTGGAATTGGTCAGTGACCATTTTAATTATGGTCCAATAACTAATTTTTAAACCACTAGACATAGACATATATTTCCTAGTTAGAAGACATGAAATTACAGAATCGCTCTTTTAAGTTCTACAAAAAGTACTACAAAAGTAATAATGAAAAAAATTGCAAAATCTAAATTTCTATATTGTTTTCCGGTTCAATAACACATATTTATAAAAATATTCTTCGTGCACATTTTAGACAATCTTACTAGTGTCTAAAATGTGTGTGAAACACTTGGCTTCTCTCTTTTACGATTGAAACTCACTCAACTCAAAGTTATTAAGTTTTAAATATCGCCATTTTTGATGATTTTAGCAGGTGATTTCCACGTTTTCAAGAATAAATCGTCTGCAAATGAATCGCTTTTAATGAATCGTTTGCACACTGATTAAGCTTATATTGTGTTCGACTGTCTAACATGAGGAAGTATTACTACTGCTTCCGAAAGAATTTAATATTAAATTATTTGTTTCGAACAGATTAATATGTCTTATTTTTAGTCATTTACTTCAGCCCAATTCCTATAAAATCACGATATTTCCAAATTATTTGTTTGGTTTTTAATTGTGACAGACTTATTTTTTAAAACAAGAAAATATCAAAATTTTGGTAAGTATTTTTTTAATTTGTTTAGTAATATAATTTATATTCAACAAGAATGGGGATGGATAATTTTTGTTTGCTGAAATTTTTATATCCATTTGCCATATGTTCAATATCATACATAGCAAAGCATACGAAAATTTGATATACCAACAGCAACCATTAGTGATAAAGCATTTTGTACAACGTAAGGCAGTCAAAGAGTAATGCATAATTAAAGTTGTATATAAGTGTTTTTTTTTTTTTATTAATAAGATGTTTTGTCGAATTTACACGACATTCGACGTTTTCGTATTTTAAATTTGTAATATGGATTATTGTAGGATTATCTTTTTAATTTGGTTATTTCATTTGATAAGTTACTTGGCAAACAGAACTGAACTGAATTAAGCCTTACGGGCTCTATTAGGCAGTGAAGTTTTGGACTCTTATTCTTCGAAAAGAAGTTTTAATTTCTAAAGCTAAAAAAAAAAAAAAAAAAAAAAAAAAATTCATTTCATTTTTATATAAGCAGTTAAGAAACAACTATTACAATAAGTAAGTCTTAATTAATTATTTAATAACACTTTAAACATTTAATTGGATTCAGTAACTCGCATACCAAAAATTTCAATGTTAAAGTAATTTTACATTTAAATTAAAATTTTAGCCTTAAAGAAAATGCTAAAAAAATTATAGAACTTTCTTTTAACATAATCTACATATTCTAATACACAATTTGCCAAGTCCAGACAGCTAATTGCAAAAAAAAAAAAAAAAAAAAAAATGTATTATACTATTGATTTGTAAACGAATTTGGACACAAAAACATTTCTTTAAAAATTGTTTTGAAATTTAAACGGGCCTTGATTTGAATAAGTTCGAGTACATAGCCATTGATATTAGTTAGTTATATTAGCATCCCGTTTTAAAGCAACACTAGGGCTATTTTGGGACGAAACTCGTAATTTTGAAGCATGGTCAGATGACAAGGATGACACCTGAGCTGGCATAACCTCTCCGAACTTTCGCACCGCACCAGCGGTATGACGTGTTTCCCCGACGTTATTTAACGTGCACCGGACCCGATTAAACGAGAGTCCTGCGGTGGAATTGCGTTTGAACCTGAAGCCTTCCAGCTTCGAAGCTGAGATTTTACCATCAGGTCACTGCGGCCCTGAATTATTTTTTAAATTCAAAGTAAAGTATAAAATAAGATTAATATAAACTTTCCTCAAGAAAATCTTGATGAATTCGAGGCCCTAGATAGTTATTAATTAATAATTCTTCTTTGCTTACAGGAATATTTAGATAATAATAATAATAAATACTCCGGATTTGATGTGCTTCGTATTCAAGTAAGATAAGTCTTCCAATGTGTTCGAAATTCACATCTTTCTCTTTTTAACAAAGAAACAAAAATTATTACCAGGGCAACGAACTTAATTCCACTCCAAGCTATACACCTGTCTGAAGGATCTTTAGGCTTCTTGCCAATTTGGAAAGTTGAAAGTTATAAAAAAAAAAAAGATAAGAAAAATTGTTCAGCGTTACTCGAAATAAAAAGGTAAAGCGTTATAGAGGTAATTTTTAGAAAGACAAAAGTTGGAAAAATAAAGAACACAACATATATTCTTACTAATAAGTGAAATTTCAAATTTTGTTAAGCGTGAGAAATGATCTCAAGTAAGAATTTCAAAATGAAAAAAAAATATTTTAAAAAATCGCATAGTGAAATAAATGAATAAATAAATATTAACAATTAGGTCTTGACAACAAAATAATTGAGCAGTATCAAAATTTGAAAGTGATTGGCCTAAGAGAAGAGGTTCAAACTATATTAAAGGCTAGCCGCCTTTGGCGACCAGCCGGTTCGCCAGTTTTAAGGCTCTTTAAAGTTTTCAATTTTTACTGAAACCGAATATTTTTTTAAAAATATGAGTATTAAAAAGAGAGCCGTTCAACATTTAATTCTTATGTGCACTACAGAATAATTTTCATAATTTATGTAATATCTCAAGAATGATTCAACAAAAATTTCTCAGACCTATCATAAAATTCAGTTTTTAGTTTTACTTTCAAAAGAATGGAATTGATGTGAATTACAATATTTTTTTTTCGGTCTATTAAATATAATTTGGCCTGTCGGTCTTCAAAAAATTATGAAGTCTAAATTTTATGCAGTCTTTTGATCCTAAGGAATCATATTCTACGAAATATTTTTGACACTTCAACTTTTAAATAAATAAATGAACTTTTCTCTCTTTTGATATCAAATCTGACTGATTTATGAAGTTTTGAATAGAATACCTCAGAACAATCAGCATTTTCATAAACTTAGGCTAATCAATCTTGAGAAAATCCGGGCGCTAATAGGGGTATCAACTTTGAAATAATCGATGAAGTGATGTAAAATCGCCGGTTTTTATTGAATAGTGATATTCAAATTATTAATATGTAAGCAATTTATTAAAGCATTTATTTAAAAAAAAAGGGAATCTAATTTATAGATTTAAACTGTGCATCATTAAAAGGATAATTTTTTTTAAACTTTAACTTGATGTAAAAATTGTTTTTGTGCGATAATATTTTCGGAAGTTATAGCTAAAAAACGTAGAAATTTCTTTTCATTTTTATTTAATTAAAATTTTAATTAAAAATTCAAAGAAATTAGATCTGAAGTGCACATTTCTGATCCCAAGGTGTACGTTTGCCAAATTTGGAAACTATAGGTCGAACGGTCTGACCTGTAAAGTGCCAACGGAGACGCACACATTTATCTTTATTCTAAGTATAGATTTAGATATAAATATAAATTATTTAGATTTTTTAAGATCAGTACCAAATTTACGAAACAGGTAAACTTTTTAGGTTCAGTTATTTGCACATTAAAGATTCGACGATTTGATTTAAAATACCTATTTCAGATGAATGTTCACTTCAGTTGCTTTACCTGAAATTGTTTACTGATATGTTGCCAAAACATTCAAAATGTTTATTTATTTATTTTTAGTATGAGAAAAAAATCGAAAAAATAAAAAAATGGGTAAAGCACGAAAAAATATGAAAAGTGTATAAATTTAACACTAGTGCGAAGAAAGAATTTCATATTAATGGTTCATATCTTATTAGCTTCGGCCTAGAGACCAGAGTGGATAATCTGCATATAGTAAGCTCTGTATGCTTTAAATAAAACTGATATAGCTGTTTTAGGCGCCACAGAAAACTTTTCCTCACATTCATTTCTTTTTTTAAAAAATATCACATTTCAGATTTATTCTATTTCATATAGACACGTGCTGAAAATTAAACTTTACTGTATTTAATTTGCAGCAATATTTAACTCCTTTTTTTTTTTAATTTTAGCTTTTGCCAATTTAATGGCACTATATTGATAAAAGCTATTTTTTTCCATCGCACGCGTAATGAGCTTGTGTAACTTAAATTTTATTTTTATTTTGTGTAAAATAAATGATAAAAATTATAATTAAATTATTTTTAAAAAATTCATTAAAAATAAAAATTTAATTTAGAGGTTAAAACATTATTATCATTGAAAAGATTATTTTTGAACTTCAATATGATGTAAAATTCAATTTTGTGCTGCACTATTTTCTGAAGTTATAGCGAAAAAACACCAATCGCTTAATTTTTAATTAATTAAAATTCTAATAAAAATTCAGGAAAATAGCTTCAACGTGCACTGTCCCGACCTCCAAGGTATGCGTGTGCCAAATTTAGTAGCTGTAGGTCAAACGGTCTGTCCTGTGGAGCGCCAACACACACACACACACACACACACATTGAGTTTTATGAATAAGTATAGGTATAGATAATATCGATATTATAAAAGATCATAGAAAACTTTTCCTCCTTTTACTTTTTAGAGAATATCATATTTCAAATTTTTTTCACTTCATACAGACACGTGCTGAAAATTACACTTTTATTTATTGAATTTCCAATAATAATTGATTATTTTTTAATTTAATTTCTGCTAATGTGATGGCAATACGGTAATAAAATCTAATTTTTTCCCATTGACTTGCTCGTGTAGATTAAATTTTATTTTTATTTTATCCGAAATATATTGTTAAAAAATATAGTTAAAATAGTTCTTTAAAAAATTCGTTAAAATTCGAAATTTAACTTATAGGTTAAAGTATTGGTATCATTAAAAAGATAATATTTTGAACTTTAACTTGATGTAAAAATTATTTTTGTTTGATAATATTTTCGGAAATTATAGCGGAAAAACGCAGACATTTCGTTTCATTTTTATTTAATTAAAATTCTAATTAAAAAATTTTAAAAAACGGCTCCGAGGTGCACAATCCCGGCTTCCAAGGTATATACATGCCAAATTTGGTAGCTGTAGGTCAAACGGTCTAGTCTGTAGAGCGCCAACACACACACATTGAGCTTTATTATAAGTATAGATAAATATAGAGGAGCGATATTTTATAAGCAATAGTCGATGAAACAATATTTCTTCTGGTTTCCCCGTATTAAACTAATTTAAAAAAAATCTCGGATCGAATTACATGTGGTTTATGAGATAACCGCATGATGGTTTATGGGTTCTATAAGTATATTCAGATACTTATAGAAAAAATATTACATAGGCAATTTAGACAACTGGATTGCCGGATTATTGATGATGATGTCGTGTTCGCGTTACCATGGAAAGGGGGTGCAGTAGCTTCTGAGGGCAAAGACTCCTGAGCACCCGAGGACAGAAGTCTGACTTCTAGCTCATATGAAGATGAGACTCACACATTCGCTTGCACAACCCCCTTTTACAGTGGGGCTCATTCACGCATCTCTCAGAGAGAACACAAGGAAGAGAACAACCATGCCCGAACCAGGATTCAAACCCGGAACGCCTAAATCACCGGGAAGACGCGCTACCCCTAGGCCAGGACGCCGGCGCCGGATCATTAAATAGACAAAGTAGACAACTGTTTAGTGGGAAAGCAATATTAAGCTACAACCTGAAATTTCTATTTATTCTTTTATATATAAATATATTAATTTTATACTTCATTTAATTTAGAAGATTTATTCCCAGGAGTAAATAAACACACATTGCAAAAACATTATTCTAATAATCTTAATTAATTATCTTTTATGAATTTTTGTTCAAAAATTTAAAAAAAATATTTTAATTTTTTTTAATAATATATGATTCTGTAAGCAAATAGCATATAAATTTTTTATAAGAATTTCTTTTTTTTTTACTACTTTGTATAAAATTTGAATTTTCTTACGAAAAAAAAATAATAATAAAGCTAATTTTACCGAAAGCGCCTTGTAATGAAATATTTTGTCAACTTTATGCAAATAATTAAGATCAATAACGATTAGCTGGAACAGGAAATTAATGACTGGAAGAGGGAACCCCTCAGACGTATTGTGCGAAGCCTTAATCCGGTCTTAAGTATATTGTGTGGGTCAGAAGAACTTACCAATGATCCATGATTAGAACACATGTTCTAGACTCTTAATGTGCTGAAAGGAAATAAAAACTCATGCAGAAATGCACAAGCATAAAATCCAACTCTCATTACAATCACCATTAAAATTACTAAAAATTTAAAACAAAAAGTGCAATTATGACACCGAACTCAACAAAGAGAGAATTTTTAAGTATAATAAATATTATCTTCTTCGACCGCTTTCTGGCGAATGCAACGACTACTAATCATACATTTCAAATCCCTTATGATCCCTTAAAATTTTAGAGGTCCCTTAATTAATGCAAATTTCTAAGCATTTTTCTTCCCCAAACTTTCAAAGTCAAATAATTTTTTTGTTTCGATTTTAATTTAATCTTTATATAAGCAGTTTCAAGCAGAAAATTTTAACAAAATGAAACAGTACATCGCTTACAGATCATTTTTTAAAAAAGTTTGTTTCTATATATTGCGTTTAAAACCAGAAGGAGTTGGTCTCACCAAAACTTTCTCGCATACTCTCTAATGAAAAACAGTAATAATTGTGCCAGAAAACGCCTTGTACAACACTGTCGTACAATAGGTGCGAAGTATTAACCTTGAGCGTGAATGGAGCATTTTTATTGAATCTATCTTGTGTCCTTGGCGAGTTTTTTGACAATCAATGTGTTGCATGTGGTTTATAGTAATCGAAAATCTAATTAGTATTTTAGCTGCGTTTTTCCTAGCCGAATGAAACAAAAATTTTACTTATAACTACACTTGTGGTCATAAAATCACAAACCATATTTGATCTATTTAAATCAATGCTTTATTGTGCCATTACGTTTACCTGTTTCTGAAAGTACGAACCAACAGATAGTCAAATCCTCGTTGAATTTGGGTCGAAATTTGACTGGTACCTGAACTATAGATGATATTAAATCTGTGTACCGAATTTTATCCATCTAGCTCTCTTCGTTATATGGTTACCATGTTAACTTATATTCGAATAATCGGACAGAAAAACCTCCTGCATAGGTATTGAATAAAATTTGATATAAAGACCTTAAACTTTGGTATAAAGACCTTATACCAAATATCAAACCGATTTTGAGTTATGTTTGTCGCATATGCTGAATCAGATTTACAAAGGATGCACCATACAAAATGTTCTACAAAACTTCGATAGAACGAGATGCTGAATTTAAAATTATCGATTTACCACCACAACGAGGAAGACCAAGTGATTTCAGAAATATAAAATTATCTTTTATGTATGAAAAAAGAAGATCTATTACATCTGGAAAATGCAAGGAAAGGATGGATTTATGAAAATGTATAACTCCATTGAAATTCTTAATAAAACTGAATCGTTTTTTGTTTTTTTTTTGTTGTGTTATATGAGCCGTTTATTTTGAAAGTGGGGCATTTTTGAAAAAAATGGAGATAATGGTAGTATAGATAAAACTTGTTATGATCTTTTTATGTGTAAACAATTTAAAGTAAAAAAAAAAAAAATAAGATTTCAGTATTTTGGAGATGGAAGTTTTAGCTCTTAACAGTATCGAAAATATGTTTATTTTGAAAGTGGTGCAAGTCCATCTTAGATTGAAATTATTTTTATTACGGCAAAATTGTTGCTGTATGGTGAAGCAAATGTGACCGTTTGATATCATGTCTGAAATCTAGGGAGTTTCTATCTGTCTATCTCTGATAATGAAAATCGATGGTTGCACAGTATTTCATAAATAATAAAAATGTATCTTAATTTTGTGTTTCGATAATAATACAGCATCATGTGTGCATCTTTGATCAGATTTGCATCAAAATATAACTGCATCCAGTTAGGCCCGCATCTAATTATATCTGAATTAGGTATCCATCTAATTAAGCCCGCATCAGACCTGCTCTAATTACATCTGCATCTATTTAGACCTGCAAGTAACTAGATATATTTAAATCTGCATCTAATAAGGCCCGCATAAGATCTGCATCAAATTAGATCCGCTTCTAAATACAACTGCATCCAATTAGGCCTGCATCAAGTCTGCATCAAATTAGATCCGCTTGTAAATACAACTGCATCCAATTAGGCCTGCATCAATTCTGCATCTATTTAGGCCTGCATCAATTCTGCATTTGATTAGATCCATATCTAAACAGATCTGCATCAGGTGTGCGTCTAATTAGATCTGAATCAGGTCTGAATTTTATTAGGCCCGCATCAAATCTGCATCTAAATAGAACTGCATCTAATTAGGACCACATCTAATTAGATCTGAATCAAGTCTGTGTCTAATTATACCAGCACCAAGTCTGCATCTAATTAGGCCTGCATCAGATCTGCATCTAACTCGGCCTTCGTAAGATCTGCATCTAATTAGATCCATATCCAAATACATTTGCATCAGGTCTGCATCTAATTAGATCTGAATCAGGTCTGCATCTAATTAGGACCGCATCAGACATGCATCCAATTAGACCTGCATCAAATTTGAACTGTATGTAACTACATCTAATTAGATCTGCATCTAATTAGGCCCGCATCAGATCTATCTATTTAGATCCGCATCTAAATAGAACTGCATCTAATTAGGAATGCATCTAGTCTGCATCTAATTAGGCTCCAATCAGTTTTACATCTACTTAGATCGGAATAAGGTTTGCATCTAATTAGGCCAGTATCAGTCTGCATCTAATTAAGCACGCATGAGATTCGCATCTAAATAGATCTGCATCTAATTATATCTGAATCAGGTCTGCATCTAATTATATCTGAATCAGGTCTGCATCTTATTAGGCCCGCATCAGAACTGCATCTAATTACATTTGCATCTATTTAGAGCTGTAAATAACTAGATATATTCAAATCTGCATCTAATAAGGGCCACATCAGATCTGCATCTAATTAGATCCGCATCTAAATAGAGCTGCATCTAATTAGATCCGCATCTAAATAGAGCTGCATCTAATTATGTCTGCATCAGATCTGCATATAATTAGATCCGCATCTAATTATGTCTGCATCAGATCTGCATCTAATTAGATCCGCATCTAAATAGAGCTGCATCTAATTATGTCTGCATCAGATCTGCATCTAATTAGATCCATATGAGCAGTTTATTTTAAAAGTGGGGCAAGTCCATTTTTGAAAAAAAAATTACATAATTTTAGTTATAGATAAAACTTGTTATGATCTTTTTATGCGTAAACAATTTAAAGTAAAAAAAAATCAGATTCTAGAATTTTGAAGATGGAAGTTTTAGCTCTTAACGGTATCGAAAATATGTTTAGTTTGAAATTGGTGCAAAATGCAGCTCCGGTCGCTGTATGGTGAAGCAAATGCGGCCGTTTGATATCATTTCTGAAATCTGGGGTGTTTCTATCTATCTATCTTTGATAATGAAAATCAGTGGTTGTAGAGTGCTTCATAAATAATAAAAAGTATATCTTAATTTTGTGTGGAGCCGTTTAATTGTACCGGAGCTAAATTTGGCCGTAATATATTCGGTCAAAAATAATTTCAATCTAAGATGAACTTGCACCACTTTCAAAATAAACATATTTTCAATTCTGTAAAGAGCTAAAATTCAATCTCCAAAATACTAGAATCTGATTTTTTTTTAACTTTAAATTGTTTATGCATAAAAAGATTATAACAAGTTTTATCTATAACTACCATTATCTGCATTTTTTTCAAAAATGGGTTTGCCCCACTTTCAAAATAAACGGCTCATATAGAGAAACAGAAACACGTTTTTACAAAAACGTCGAAATCAGGGAGATATAAAACATGGAAAATCCAAAAAATCTCGAGTTTGTATTGTTTAACAATTATAATGTTTTCCCTTTACTTCCTATACGAAAAAATAAAAATGCATAGCTATTTTTTTTTTTCATTTTAAACAATAAGTAAAAAAATGCTAAAAGCTTCTTTAACTTAGTTTAAATAATATTTGATAATAGGATTGCATATATTTTAAAATTACATAGTGTTTTTTTATTATATATCGCGTTTTTTTTAGAATTATAAAATAATATAAAATTTGAAAATGGTAATTAATTAGGAATTTTACTAGAACAATATTCAAAAATTAAGTTCTATGGTACTGGATTCTATCTTAAATACGTTCGACTGCATTGCTTTTATAGTTAAATGAAAGCACAAAATTAAATAACTTTCAAAATAACGCAAAAAATGCTGATTTTTTTGGGGGGGGGAGGTTGGCTAAAATGGAGGGGGTTCTAGACAATTGCCCACTTTGCCTACTTAATATTCTGGCCCTGCAGTAAACAAAAATCCGATTACTAAACTCCAGAAAATTGCCGAGACTGGGTTTTTAGTGCAGACAATTACTTGCTTCTACAGTACTGTGCAAATTAATTGGGACAAGCATATTTTTTAAGAAAATTGTTCCTTTCTTGGAGATTTTCTGCCTCAGACCGGTTTCAACTGCATTTTCTTACAGCGTTCGACTGCCCTTGACTAGTCTAAACCGATTTGACCACGTGATCAGGACATGTCAAAATTTTTTCTCGTCAGTTGCTGTAAGAAGTGATAGCTTGTGTGAATTGTCTCCTTCTGACGTATATTTAAAACAATGGATGTCGCTCCCAGGAAAAGAACTAGAATTGTTACCCTTAATCAGCATACTTCTATGACTGTGGGGGATATTGCTGCAGCAGTTGGAGTTGGAAAATCTAGTGTTTCTAGGGTTATTAATCAGCAAAAGAATTTTGGACCGTGTCTCCAAAACGAAAGAGTAAATGTGGACGCAAACGCAAGATCACACCTCGAACAGACAAATTTCTTGTACGAAATAGTACAATGCATCCTTGCAAGACAAGTAGAGACCTTCAGAGAGAATTATTAGCTACTAGTGTGAATGTAGATTCATCTACAGTTCGACGAAGGCTTAGTGAAGCTGGGAGATTTGCAAGAAAACTAATAGAAAAACAGTTATTCACACCTGCAATGAAGAAAATACGTTTGGATTGGGCCAGGAAATATCAATCCTGGACTGCACAAAATTGGAAGAAGGTTGTATTCAGCGATGAAATGTATTTTCTTGTGCAAGGGTTTTGACCAAGATTTGTCAGGTGGAACAGTAGCGAAGCCATCAGGGAACAACATCTTATTCAAACAGTTAAGCACCCACAGAAGCAGATGTTTTGGGGTTATTTTACTTCTGGAGAACCTGGAAGCTTAGTACCAGTTGAAGGGATGATGAACTCTAAACAATGCATTTCTATTATAGAAAGTAAATTTGTGCCTTTGATGCAAACGTTCGCTGGTTGTGTTGGTTGCTTTCAACAAGATCTTTCTCCATGCCATACTTCTAAGCTAACAACGAATTTTTTTTTTCGAAAACAGAAAATAACGGTTTTGGATTGGCCTAGTAATTCTCCTGATGTAAATCCCATCGAAAATTTGTGGAGCATTGTAAAGACTGCTTAACAAAGAAAACAATGATTGAGAATGCTATAAAAGTTTAGTTTCGTGATGACGAGATCAAACATTTATGTTCTAATTTAGTGGAATACATGCCAAATCGTATACAGGATTTCATTCAAGCTAGAAGAAGACATATTTTGTATTAGATTGCTACACCGTGCATGTAAGTTAACCTATACTAATTAAACAACATTTGTGAAAATTCTTGTGTTTGTCCCAATTAATTTGCACAGTACTGTATTAGCAATCCCTTCTGATAGAAGGAATTGTGTTAATCAGATTCAAAGAGATAAGTGTCTCTACACTCATGTCCATAAATTAAGGATAATTCAGAGTCACGCTGAAATCGAACTCTAAAATGCATATATCACTCGTAAAATGACTACACACATCTTCAAAAATCATATACAAATTGCAGGAAGCCAGCAGATGACACCGATAGTACGTCACAATGACGAGAGTGTAAGAGAGTCATGTATAAGGAATACAGGCAAAGAAGTAAAATTGTTCGCAAGTGCTTTATAAGCCTTTCAGTGCAATAACCGCATAGTTATGACACAAAGGACGCATTTGGATGATTTTTTACGTGGTAGAATTATCGCGTGTCTGGAATGTGGGCGTACCCAGCTGGAAATATCTGAGGAACTTGGAATCGTCCAGAGTGTCATCTCCAGGCTTTGGCAACGATTCCAAGATGATGGTAATGTGAGTAGACGATACAGCACAGGTCGCCCCTGAATTAAAACGCCGAATGAGGACCGGTATTTGGCAGTTACTGCCAAAAGAAACAGACGGAGCACAGCATCAGACCTGTCTCGTCAGCTCTTTTCAGCCACTGGTGCTACAGTTTCAAGGCAGACCATGTACAGACGCTTAAGGCAGATTGGTCTATATGCTCGTTGGCCTGTAAGATGTGTTCCACTTACTGCAACTGACTGTCGCCTGCTGTTAGCCTGGAGTAAAAAGCATGCATTGAGAACATTGCAACAGTGAGCTTGTGTGATGTTTTCCGACGAGTCCAGGTTTAGCTTGCAGTCTGATTCCCGCTGGACTTTCATACGGAGAGCGTCAGGTACCCGTTACCACCAAGAGAACATCACTGAACGACACCGTTACGGTGGTGCAGGATTGCTCGTTTGGGGAGGAATTATTCTGGGTTCTAGAACTGACCTACATGTTCAAATTGCAATTCCAAATCTATAGGGACGTCATTCTGGAACAACATGTACGCTTGTTTCGAGATGCCATGGGCGCAGAATTCGTGTTTATGGATGACAACGCCCGTCCTCTCCGTGCAAACATTCTAAACAAATGCCTTCGATCGGAGGATATCACCCGTATGTACTGGCCAGCATTCTCATCGGACTTGAATTCAGCAGAGCATGTGTGGGACATGCTTGGCCGACGAGTTGCAGCCCATTAACCACCTCTCACATGTCTACCGGAACTTCGGAGAGCATTGCTTGATGAGTGGTGCAATATTCCCCAAGATCAGATCGATAATTTGATACTCAGCATGCCTAGGCGTTGTACGGACTGTATTGCATCGTCTAGGAAACATACTATGTATTAACCATCATATAAACCATGTAATATTGGTTTTTGTAAATAGGGTTTTTTTTTTTTTTTGTAACGTGCTCCAGGGAGCAAAATATCACAATTTTTATTAATAATATCAAACAAATAGTATCTATTTTGCTCTTTACCTTTTGTTTAATAAATAGGCTTTACAAATAAGTCATATTTCTTTTGCTTCTGACTTTTTCTTTTCCTGAACTTGCATTATCCTTAATTTATGGACATGAATGCAGATAGTTTCTAATACTCCCTGTGCCAAAATTATAAGCACAGGTCAAAAATGGCATCCAAGCTAAAATACCTCTCATGTATTTTCAGAAATGATTCAGATATTTTGAAAACATTTATTAGGTTTTATTGTAAAAAAAAAATTAGAAAATAAGCAAAAACTGTATAAAAAATTTTAAAAATTAAAAATCGTCTGTCCTATAAATATAGACATCTTCTGACTTTACTTAGAAATATTATTAATTAAATATTTTTTTTTCAGCAGACGATTACTTCTTTACATTTCTTGAAAATATTTATCGCTTGCATTTCAGGCTTTTTTTTGGCTTGGAATAATTTTTCGGCTTGTTTTGAATTATTAAATCGATGCTTTTATGTATTCGACAAAATGCCTAGAGGTAAAGAGATTTAGAAAGAGAAAATCATCAAAATTTTAGATTTAAAATTTAAAGGTAATCATCCCAAAGATATATAAGATTTTAAACAGATCTTTAAATAATGTTTACAGAATTTTGCATAATGGAGACGAGTGGTCTAACAAAACAAAAAAAAAAAAACCCTGGTCGATAAAGAATAGCATGTATGCGCAGTGGCAGAATCATTTTAAGCATGGCATCTAGAAAAAAAAATGTCATTACGACAAATTGCATCCAAATTTGGAGTATCAAAAAATACCATTTACAGAAGAATACTGCAATGTAAATGAATAACTTTCAAGAAAATATTAAAGAAACCATGCTTAAAGGTACACCACAAAACTAGTAATTTAAACTGGCCAAAGAAAATGATATTTTATAGTGACAGGTGGCTGTCAATAATATTTAGTAATGAGAAAAAGTGGCGAAAGTGTGCACTTTCTAGAATCTCAAAACGCCTAAAGGTAGATTTACACTCGACCAGTTATAAGACAGCCAGTAAGACAACGACTGCGCAGAAAGGGACTGATTTATGTTTGCCACATTTTCATAAGGTAGATTCAGGTATTCTATGTTTATCTATAAATTGCCGTTTTGGGGTCCCTGAATTTTTCTTTTCACAGCGTATCGTATTAAAATAATGGATATTTACACAAAGAAACATGGCAAAATAAAAAAAAAAGGCAAACATACCTAAATTTGGAAAACTATAAAAAAATGGCAAATAAAATGAAAAAACTCACATACACAACCTCGCATTAGAAAAAACAAAGAGGAATTAATATATGCTAAGTGATCGATTTTTTCACGCCAAAACCCCCGCCAAATTCTACAAACACATGCGCAGTAAGAAAAAAGAAATACAATGCAGCGGCATGTTGTTATTCTGTTGGGCCAATTACTCACCATCGACCGAATAGTATTTTTCAGTCTTTCTACGCATGCGCTGCCTACTAGCCGCGTTATAAATGGAAGAGTGTAAACCCACTTTAAATCTGCCTCCGATTCGAGTCTCTACTCTATGCTACAAATCAAAGTTCGTAATGAAAAAGAAAAAGAGAAAGTCTAAGTGTAAATACCTTACCACTGTTTTACCTTCGTTTTAGATAGTCTGAAAAATATTCTTCAAAATATCGAGTTCCAAATATCTATTTCCAAAGGTTTTTATGGGTATACTTTTTATGCGAAAGAAAGTAAAACATGCAAAGTACGCGTGCATACGAATTCATTCATTATAATGCTTGGCAGTGCTTTCAGTAAGTGTGTTTCGTATATGAAAAAGAAATAAATATTCATACCAAGTACGTGAATAGAAAATAAAGCACTCATTTAATGCATGCCGCAACCCGGAAAGATAAAACAAAAGCTGCTTTTATGATATAAAATTTGATCACAAACTATTTAAATATGAAAACTGTTCAATGGTTATGGCATCAGACTATAGTGTCCTTCTGAAGGCTACACTATTTGACAAATCGCATGGTCCAAGTCTCTTATAAACTGGTGAAAGTAATGGATTTGCTAGTGATTTTCAAAGAGAAAATAAATCGGTCTAGAAAAACATTAATTACCTACAAGTTAATTAAGTTCCGCACACTTGAAGTGATTGACCTTGCGCCTTGTTGGTGATCATCGAGAATGCAAGTCGAATGGGGAACTGCAGTCGTTTGAAATCAAAAGGCATATCGGTGGGAATAATGGGAATGCGTGAAATGAGCACATCTTCTCCATTCGACTTTCCCTTAAGAATAGTTGCCACGATTCTTACCGCATGTTGGTCTTTTGATTCTGATGCGTGTGATCGGTTAGAACATAAATGTTGTCATTCGATTCTTCCCGCATGTTGCTCTTGTGATTCTGAAGCACGTGAATTAGCAATTCGTAAACGATCTGCTTCATTTCTCACTTGTCGATTCTCGTTTGTTTGAGAAGCTCAAATTCGTTTATTTCTACGTGCTGCCCTAGTAGATGTACTAAGTAACAAACGTTTAGGAGAACACGAAATACGCTTGTATAACCAAAATATCTTTTACCGATTCACTGAATAAACAGAAAATTTACTGTTTGCGCTAGAAAATTTCAATTATATATAACTTACCTTGATCGGCATCGATAATAATAATTCTGTTGTATACGTGCGAGATAAACTCTGAATAATATGGGCGATTCATCGCATCAAAAATATTGTGCACGCTAAATGAAAATGGTTATTCATCAATAAAAAGAAAAAATTAGAGATTGCACTAAATATTTTCGATTTCATTTCACTCATATTTAATGACATTGGCGAAAATAATTTTATTTTGCTAGATAAATGTCCGATTAACTCTAAATGACATGTGCGTTTGTTGTTTATTGTTTGTCGATTGTCAATTTAAAAATAATATTGGCTCATAAAAACGTATGAAATTATTTGTTTGTAAATTTTATTGTATTCAAAATAAATGCTTATAATTATACTATGCCTATTATCTTCACGCAACTGCAAGCAATAAGTTGGCAAAGTTTTTTCTCGATCGGATTAACGGTACGGCAGCGCATAAAATACGGACAAACAAGAATTCATTTTTATATGTTAGATAGTTACATTTTGAAGAATTAAAGAACACTGTAGTTTTTGAAATTTTTTTAGTTGGCTATTTTTATATAATGTTGCCAATAAATAATTCTACTCTTTTGTTTTTTATTTAACTAGTTTTTTTCCTAAATATTAAAAGTTTAATCCTCATGCATTAAAACAAAATTCGAACCAAAGAAAGAAAGAATAGTTGGGCTATTTTTTTATAACATATCAAGTTTCATTAAGATATTTATTAATTTTTCTTCCAGGCAACATTCGAGGAAAAACATGAATGGAATATTTTAAAAATGAAGAGAGAACGATTTTTTCAAAAAATTGCACAACGAAACACTTTTGATGATTTCCAAAGGTGTGTCTTCTAAAAATCGAGAGTGGGGGAAGAGTCACTTGTCCGAATGAATATCCTCGGGTTATAGGCTAACTACAAGCAGATGGAACAAGGTTTTGCTATCAAACAATGAAAAAGATAACTTTCGATTGCAACATTAGCGCCCTAGTTTTGTTTCACTTTCTCGCAGACGATATTTATTTTCTTCTTTCCTTCATATTTAAAAGTATGCTTGATAAAGTGTTCTTTAAAAAAAATCCAAAAGGAATGTGGAAAAAATCGCGATTAAATCTAATGCGTTGGCCATCGACTACATTGCTCCAGGCGGTCAATTTAATATATAAAAAAGTCTATTAGCAACTAATAATAATATCTTGTTTATCGCAGCATCGACCCTGAACTTAGGAGGAAATTAAGCCCCCGGGGTGTCCCACAGTTTTACTCCAAACCAAAGGAATTTGCTCTACCTCCCCTCCCAATAATAATAATAATAATAAACTGTTTATGTTTCATAGAAACATTAACATTTTTTTCATGTGCAATTTTTTAAGATGTATAAAATTTTATCATGTACATGTTATCATCAATTATATACAAAATTCAAATTATGTACAAAATCAATTATGTACAATATTGAAATTGTATATAAAATTAATTATGTACAAAATTTAAATTATGTACAAAATCAATTATCTACAATTACATCATGTACATGTTATCATCAAATTCATGTACAAAATGTAAATTATGTACAAAATCAATTATATACGATTACATCATGTACATGTTATTATCAAATTCATGCATAAAATTTTATCATGTACAATTGATATTGTTGATTAAAGTAGAGAATCGATAATCTCAGCAAAAAATTCTAACATTTCCAAGTTAATTAAACGTTGGAATGTCTGGAAAATAAATCGCATTTCTTTTTATAAACTCGATTTATTTCATGTTTGTATCGAATTATTTCACATTTTTATAGATGGAGTTTTATAATCGATTTTCACTCAATTCCTGATGTGCTAAAAATTCCAAATTTTATATGAGTCTTGATGAGAATTAGCTATTGCAACATTTTCAGAATTTTGTAATCAGTGAGCGTTTTGTGCTTCGCAATATGGAGAAGAATCCGAGTATGCAATCTAAGCGTAATTTTTTTTTTCTCGACCAAATCATACATGTCTGAAATTTTACTAACAAGATCACGTACTAAATTTCATTTATCTAAGATGATATATATAAAGTGTATGCGTTATATATATATATATATATATATATATATATATATATATTTGTGAAGCCTTCTCTTTCTGAATTTCCATGCCCACCGGTAGAAAGATATTTCACCCTTGGTAGATTTAGCGTGCACTAAGACCGGCTTATAATCTCATATATTTCCCCCAGGGGGGCACCTCGTATTTGAGGATGAGAAGTTTCCGATATGGTGATTGGTTCTCTCCACCCTTGTGGGTACATGAAGAGGTGGGGGTCTGACTTCTCCCATCGATGATGGGCACCCTTCCTTAGGGAACCCTTAGAGAACCTTCCTTAGGGGCGCAACCCTTCCCTAGGGAAGAGTTGCGCCATGGCCGGTGATGGCCCTTAGGACTTAACCACAATTCCAGCCAGTGCTGTTGTCACGGTCGGAGTAGTCATGACTATGAATTATAATCTCGTATCTGCAAACCTCCAATCAATGGGTCGACATTTGGCTACAAAATCGCAGGACCCTTTAAGAAAGTAAAGATATCAGACACTGCAAAAAATATAAACTGAATCAAGATGATTTTAAATTGAAGACTATTTTTCAAATTTTAACTCGCTATCTCCAGAATTAGAAAGGGAAATAGTGGTGAGATGACTGGATACATAATAACATACATTTCTTAGATCAGAAATGTGGTTCAAGCACAAGAAAAAGACATAAACAAAATTTTAATTGTTTTCTCATATAGCACTGTTGACAGCTATTTTTGCTTTCTAAAAGTACTGTAATCGTCAGAAAATTCGAACTCGGAAAATTCTCCACGTTTTAGACCTCCCTGAGATCGAAAAACGCACTTTTGGAAAAAGTGTGTCTGTCTGGCCGTAATAAAGATAACTCAAAAATGTTTAGAGCTATACGGATGAAATTTTGAAAAGGTCTTCTCTCCAAATGTGAAGGTCTCTGTAAAATTTTGAACAAAATCGGTTTAAAATAACATTGTTGTCTGGCTATTCGAATATAAGTTAACACGATAATTGCAAAACGAAGAGAGCTAGATGGATAAAATTCGGTACACAGATTTAATTGCTATATATTGGACAGATAGCAAATTTTGAGCCAAATCTAACAAGGAACTGACCTGTCAGTCGGTCTGTACTTTCAGAAACTGGTAAATGCGATAGTTCAAAAATGCAATGATTTTAATATATCAAATTTGGTATGGAAATTTATGACTACAAATGTAATTTTGTGTCAAATTTTTATTTTAATTTGCTAGGGAAAATGAATCTAACACAGAAATTCGATTTTCGGATACTATTAACGTTTGCCAGGGATTAATCGCCAAATAACTCGCCAAGGATCACACGATAGATTCAGTAAAAATGCTAAATCCACATCAAAGGTGAATATTTCGTAACTATTGTACGCCAATAACATGCAAGGCGTTTCTGTGGGACAACAGCTTTATTAAAGAGTATGCGAGAAAGTTTTAGGGAGACCACTACTGATGGTTTCAAATCAATTAATTTATCAGGTATCTTATACTTGAAGGTTTTTTTCATTTGCTATCAATTTAAAATAAATGGGTCGTTTTTTTCTTCTGATCCCTAAAAATAGCTCTGATCACTACTGAAAGAAGAAATAAATATTTCATTTTTTAAATTCAAAAGCTGCTTTTGCCTGTTTTTTGTTTCTGGTGGACTACATTTTTTGACAAATTGTTAATGAGCAATAGGATTCTCACAATTATCACAATAGAGAAATTTCTCAATAAATTATTGCGAAAATTACTTGATGATGATGATGTTGTGTCCGCGTTACCACGGAAAGTAGGCGCAGCAGCTTCTGATGGTAAAGAACCCTGAGCAACCGAGGGCAGAAGTCTGACTTCTAGCTCATATGAAGATGAAACTCTCTTTTTCTTGCACAACCCCTTTTTACAGGGGGCGCATTCACACACCTCACAGATAGAACATAGATGAAGAACAACCATGCCCGAACCCGGATTCGAACACAGAATGACCAGATCACGGGGAAGATGCGCTACCCCTATGCAAGGACCCCGGCGAAAATTACTTTAAAAAATTGTTTGATTGTCTAGTGTCCCCCCCCCCTCCTTAATGAAATACATTCTTAATTTGTGTCCTCAAGGATTTTCAAAGAATACGTTTTTAATGTTCTTACCGCTGTACAATGTACTAAATCAGTTAATAACAACCTAACTTTAAAAAAAAACTTTCAAAATATTATATATTGATTTTTATCAAACCTGTTTAATTGTTAATGAAATTATATTTTTAAATTATTCAGTTTTTAATTAGAATTATTTTTTAATTATTAGGTATTTATATATTTAAAACAGTTCTCAAAATCAATGATCCAGTTCCCCAACCACATAATTATACTGTTTTCGCCAATTTTTTTAATTCACTTGAAAACTTATGATTTCTAAATATGTCATTATTGGTTGCCTGCCCAGACTCAAACATACTATTTTCGAAGAATATAGTTTCTATAAATAGAAATGGAGCCATTAAAATATATTTGTTTTCCAAAAATAAGCATTTTTTTCTGATTCACAAGCCAAATTACATTCTTTTATAAATATTTGAATTTTCTTTAAAGTTAATTTTTATACAAAAAAGTTTAAAATTATTCGATTCTTGAATTGTGGTAATCAATCGTTTTTATTATAAAATTTGCACTCCAGATTTTTTTGCGTGTCGAAAACATTGAACCAAAAACTAAAGCACTTTCTACTCACTTTTTAAAAAATTATAGCGATTTTCCACCAAATTTTAATTTTGGAATTTACGCCATTCTTTTCATCTCTTTTTAATTTCGGATAAAATAAATACAATGTCTAGGAAAATTTCTTGAATTTGTTTCAGATTACTTCTTCAAAATTATTCGATTCTTGAATTGTGGTGATCAATCGTTTTTATTATAAAATTTGCACTCCAGATTTTTTTGCGTGTCGAAAACATTGGACCAAAAACAATAGCACTTTCTACTCACTTTTTAAAAAATTATAGCGATTTTCCACCAAATTTTAATTTTGGAATTTACGCCATTCTTTTCATCTCTTTTTAATTTCGGATAAAATAAATACAATGTCTAGGAAAATTTCTCGAATTTGTTTCAGATTACTTCTTCAAAATTATTCGATTCTTGAATTGTGGTGATCAATCGTTTTTATTATAAAATTTGCACTCCAGATTTTTTTGCGTGTCGAAAACATTGGACCAAAAACAATAGCACTTTCTACTCACTTTTAAAAAAATTATAGCGATTTTCCACCAAATTTTAATTTTGGAATTTACGCCATTCTTTTCATCTCTTTTTAATTTCGGATAAAATAAATACAATGTCTAGGAAAATTTCTTGAATTTGTTTCAGATTAACTTTTCAGGGAAAATAGAGATCTTTTCTTGCCTCCCTAGCTCTCAACATCAAGTGTCATAAGAGGAGGGGGGGGGGAGGTGAGCACCACAATTTCTTCACATACATTTGCATTCATAAAAATCAATCATAAATATCAATTTTTTCTTACCATCAACCAAATGATTTTCTACTTGATTTTTATAACTGCATCCTCATCTATAAAGTCACGTGAACAAGTGAACACAGAAATCACGTGTTTTTCACACATTCTATCTTTCTGCATATTATTTTTCCAAACAAATTTTCTTTAATTTTTCAAAGTTCAAAATCTTTGTTAAATTTTATTAAATAATTATTAATTTTATTAGTCTTTGTTAAATTTTATTAAATTTAATCTTTGTTTTATTTTATTATCTTATATGCTTGTAAATTCTGTGTATAAATATTTTTGTTTCATCCACAGTAAATATTTTGGTATTCAATAAAATTCCCATTACATGCCCGCGAAACCGTTCAGTGACCAGAATGGTTTTACGGATACAGGGGTATGAGGCGGCGTTCTGTTCTGTATTGGCAGCAAAACTGCTCGAGAAACTGTGTTTTTTTTTATGATAATGCTACAGCTGTTAATATTTTAACCCTTTAAAGGGCCATTTTTTTCTAGCCATATTATGTTAAAATATTTTCTGGCTTGAAATTAGAATAAGAAAAGGGATTCATTTAGCTTATTAGATAAATTTAATTTGATTCATTAATTAATTAGGTTAATTAATAATTAAGTGACAAATCAAGACACATCATTTTGTGTAAGATAAAGAACTGAAGCCTCTAAGTTTCTGTCTTTCTAAAAAAATTCGTCAGAACTTATGCCAACCTACATAAATTCATGCAAAGATTGACAAATTTGGTGGGAAGCATACCTCCCACGGCACTAGAAAGGGTTAAATGCAATATTTTGAAGTAAATTACTCCATTAACTTTGAAATGAATTTCTCAGCTTCAAAATTCACTCGGGGGATGATACTCAAGAAATAATGACAGAAATATTAACGAATGCTCTCGAAATTCACAGTTTGACTTGGAGCAAAATCGGGTGTAATTGTAGGAATTGATACATGGGAATGAAATCTCGCTAATCTGAAACATTATACAAGGTTAGAATTGAAATCGATAATTTGAGGTTAATTCTTCTCGAAAGCGATTTTCATGTATTGATATTTTACACAGGTACCTTTTTTTTTTTTCGATTGAGCTTTAATACGTTTGTCATTACTTTTTCTATTCTCAAAGATGTATTTATTTATTAATTCTTCCAGACACGCCTTGCAACCTTCGAGTCTGAACATTCTTCCTCATTTCGCCAAAGGCACAGATGTCTTGGTAAAAGAGAAAGAAAGAAAAATAAATAAATAAAATATAAAACAAAAATTTTTAAACCGCCTTCAAAGTCCCTCTCGAATGAAAGAGAAATTAGAGTGAAGATAAAGCGACCTTAATAATTAACAATGCTTCCGCCAATGCCAGTGAAAAACCACAGGTGTGGTTTAAAGAAAAAAAAATGAAAAAAAAGTAACCACGTTTCAACAAGCTCTAGATTTCGACCTTTCCCTTCTAAAGTAATTAAACTGCCCCTCACAAACTGGAATAAGGAGTGAAAGTCCCGCGCAAAGTACTTGACCTACATTGAAAAAAAATGAAGAAGAAAAAAAAACGGCGTGTTTTCCAGTCATTGTACTTCGGCTCAGAACCAGGTATAAAAGGGATTCGATTTCCGACCAGGAATATAATCCTTCTGACAAACCATTGTCAAACACTTCCAAAGCTCCCAAGATGATCCAATTGGTAAGTTGTGGCTTTAGAAAAAGCTCTTTAACCACCCTTTGACTACTAACAGGACATATACTTCTCAGTAACTATTTAAAATTAATTAAAATAATTCTGAGTAAAAATAGTTTTTATTTTGGTGGCCTGAGGGTGTATTTAATCAGCACGTCCCAGTCACAGAGTCTTAACTCTTTCAATATTAATTTTTTTCTTTTCCAAAATTAAGATAGTTTAGGGCCCTAATGGGTCAAATAAAGTATAAATAGCTATATTCTGCTAAAATAAAAAGAAAAATTAACTACAGATGCAATTTTTGAGGTGGTTCGTATGTGTCCCAGAGGTCTTTTTAAATGGGGCACATGTATCCCATTGGGGTTGAAGTGACCATATAAAATACAGTGAAAAGTTGAGTCTCTAATTTTTATAATATTTGAAAATAATTTGATTGAAAGAAAACACTTACTAATTACATATCCAAAATTATTCATGGCATTTCTATGTATGATATATTGCAAAATAGTTTTTGAAGAGTGCAACTTTACTCATAGCAATACAGTTTTTGTACGGATTTCTTTATTACCAAGATGTAGTCAAAAATTACACTAACTTATGGATGTAATCACAAAAAAACCCATTGGGACATGCACTTCAATAAATTCCCCATTTACTTATCCCTTTGGATGATTTAAAAATATCAGCGGGACATATATGTCCCACTGGGGCTCAAAAGGTTAAAAGCATTTTTTTAAAAAAATCTAACAGTTTTGTCTAATACAGGAGCTATTATATTCATTTTCTACGCGATTGCAAAGTAAAAGATTTTAAAAAATTCCCAGTCAGAGGGTTAAAGAATCATCGAGTCAATGTAAGTTTTAACTCTTCCAAGATTTTCATAACCATGATATTTTTATTTAAGTAAATTTCAAAAGATTCAAAGAGAATATACTCTTCTTTCTTTTTAAAAATCAAATCTTGAAACTCAAAAATCTTGAAATTTAAGGAAATAACGAAATCACTGAAGAACAAACGCACTGAAAAACTTTATTTATCGGAGATTTTATGAAGAAGAGAAGTTTTAAAAAAATGAAGTAGAATCTAGCCTTTAATTATTCTTGTATTTTAAATAAACCTTCAGAAATTTAGGATAATATTATTTCATACTAGGAATGAATTCTTTCAGAATTGTCTTATAATAGTATTTTTTATGAAGTAATATTTGCAAAACTTAAAAAATAGAATCTAATCTTTAATTTAAACTTTAAAGTAATAACAAATCTATCTAGGAATACATATATCAGGGATTTTATGGAATAAAAATCCCTGATATATTTATTCCATATCATTCTTATAAATTATTGCTTAAAAATTTAAGAAAAAGCAATTGATTCTAACTACTTTAAATTCAACAGATTTCCGAAAGGTATGAAAAATTGTTAAACATTTTTTAAATAAATAATTAAATAAAAGCAAGGAAGTCAAAAATTTTCAGAAAAATTTTATACAAACATAAAAAAAAAAAAATTAATTTATGTAGTTTTCTCGATTTTAAATAAAATCGTTATAAAGACAAATACATGGAATATACTAAGCATAAGAAAGGAAATTTTGTTAATTCATCTGGCATGTACAGGATGTCTTCTAGATATTTTAGAATAATTTTAAAAAATATTTTAAACTAGCCACCTGTTCGCCAATCTTAATGCTAATTAAAATTTTCAATTAAATATTTTATGTAATTTTTTTTTCAAAAGCTTCTTCTTCAAAATATTTTCTTTTCTTAAGTTTCAAATTTTGATAGTCATACTATTATAAAGGCCTTAAGTCACGATGAACTGTTTATCTCTCTAGTTTTCCGTCAACTCTCGTAAAATTTCAACTTTAAATTAAAATGGAAATAATTAAACTTCAATTAAAATTAAAAGGCTTTTTTTTTTCTTTTTTTTTTTTTTTTTTACTGAAACTAAGAATTTTTTTAAAAAATACGAGTACTGAAAACAGAGCCGTTCAACATTTAATTTTTATGTGCACTACAGAATCATTTTCATAATTTATGTACTCTCTAAAGAATGATTCAACAAAAATTTCTCAGATTCATCATAACATTCAGTTACCTTCAAAAGGATTTAACTGACATGAATAACAGTATTTTATTTTGTTCGGTATGCAAATATACTTAAATAATATATTTTAAGTATATTAAGAATAAATTTTAATTAAAGAATAAATTTTATATAGGCCTTTGGTCCTAAGAAATCATATTCATCATCATTAGGCCTTTGGTCCTAAGAAATCATCTGTGTAATATTCTTGACATATCAATTTTTAAATAAATAAACGAACGCTTCTATCTTCTGTTATGAAATCTGATCGATTTAGGAAATTTTGAATGGTATAGTTTAGAAAAATCAACATTTCCATAATCTTAGGCCAATCAGTCTTGAGAAACATTAGACACTGATTGGGATATCATCTTTGAAGCAGTCAATGAAGTGTTCTGAATAACTAACAAAACAGGCAGCTGAATAAATCCGGAACACGCAGCTGAATAAATAATAGAGCACAATTCATTTTTAAACAAAAAATAGATATTCAAATCCATAAATTCAGTATTTATTTCTTATAAATGCCCAGAAGATTGGCTACGACGCCATTAAATCTCCAGACTTCCGATATTTCTGAACTTCACATTTTAAAAACACAAGCACAGAGCACGAGTCAAGATGAGTAACATCAAAAATTTGTTGTTGTCTGCACAGAAGACATAAGGGAAAGTCACAAAGCCCAAGCAAATACAAGAATGCGGACAAGCAGTCATGGTCTGTAGTAGGGCGGAAAAGTGCCACAGCTGCACTTTTAAGCATATATGGGATCAACTATGTATCCTCAAGCAGTGAGGCCCATGACTTACCATCAGAGTCATACAGTGCTCTCTGCTTTATCCTGGAAGCATATCTCTTTTTATCAGAAGTTTGACTGAGTGGAATAAGAGGCTTTTCAAAGGTGTCTGGAGGACTCTTGCAGCCCTTTTGGCCAAAACTTTCCCAGGAATCCTGCAGTGAGCTGGGATCCACTGGAAAGAAACATATATTGGCATTGAGAGCTCTCTGAACTCCAGTATGCGGGAATTATCTGCATATTGTCTATTCTGTATATAAGTGAAAATTTTGTAATTTTATAGAGCTCTTTCTAAAATCCAAAGGTGCGTAGAAACACACATCATGCCATTTAATGGCGATGAGGTCGTTCATAGCTTTCTGTACAACTGTCGATTTGAATTTCAACTGACTATAAAAAGAAGTAACAATGAAATTAATATAATATTTTCTTGTATTCTTTTAGAAAACCAATTTATATTTCAATTACTCTTTCAGGTATCCATCCTCCTCCTTGCAGCAGCTTGCTCTGCTACTCCAGTAGGCCTCTACCATGGAGCTGTCGTTGCAGGTCCAGCAGTAAAGGGACATGCTTACTCCACCCAAATCCAGCACGGAGCTGCTTTCCATGCCGCTCCCGTTGCCCATGCAGCTCCTCTCTTGGCCGCCCCAGTCGCACACCACTCTGCTGTGCTCCCAGCTGCACCTCTTGCCGTACATGCCGCAGCCCCAGCTCTGACCTACGCCACTAAATACAGCCATGTAGCTGCTGCACCAGCTGTCGTAGCCCACCATGCCGCCCCAGCAGTCTATTCTGCCCCAGTTGCACACCATAGCGCCGTCATTGCTGCCCCAACTTTTACCTCATCTTCTTATTCCACCAAGATCAACCATGCTGCCCCAGCCCATGCTGCTGTTGTGGCCCACGCTGCTCCAGTCGCCTACGCCGCCCCTGTTCACCATGCTGCACCAGTTGCCTATGCCACTTCTGTCCACCACGCTGCTCCAGTTGCCTATGCAGCCCCTGTCCACACCGCGAGATACGCTTATGCCGCCCCTGCACATCACGTCGCTGTTAACTATAAGGGTACCCCCTACGTCCACTAAGAACTTTCTTTCATCTTAAGGATTGCCGAATTGGACTTTGGAAAATGAATGTGTGACCTATGAAGTTGTTAAGCAACTTTATTAATTAAGGTACACACATGACATAACCTCATAATTTCATGTATTTAAGTACAATAATGATTTGATAAGTTACTATTAAAATTTATTTATGGTTTCATATCATATCTTGGTGTTTTTGTGTTTTTATGCCACACAAAAAAAATAATATGTACATTTTTTTAACACATTTTACAACTTTTTGAATAAAAAAAAATTGCAGTTTCAGGATATTATAAAACAAAAACAAAAAAAACAGCGATATCATTAAAATCTTTTCATATTTCCATTCAACAATCCCAATTTTGTTAAATGTATAGATTGTGAAAATTCGAAGATAAGTTTTTAAATCTTCATCCTATTGTTTTCAATTAGACATAACATTTTTTTAAGATAATTGTTCACATACTTATTAAGCAATATAAAAAATATATGACACAAGTAATTTAAATAAAGCTAAATAAATATAAGTTTAAAAGAAACACCAACATAATTTAAATTAGACTTTTATAATGCTAACGATACGAGTCATTCCGATTTAAATAACAAATTATATATATATATATTTAAAAAAATAAGACATATAAAGCTTAAAAATTAATTTAATAATGTAGGTTTATGTAGCAAAAGAATATGTAAAATTGTTTCAAATGGCCGAAGAATCATTTATTTGTCCTTCATTTTATGAGCAATAAATGTAGGCATTAAAATATTGGCTAATGATTCGTAGAGTATTTTCATTATTTAAAAATAAAAAAAGATTTTTCAACATTGTTTGTTTTTAAATTTAAACCTTAACTATAGTGCAAAAGAATTAAAGCAGAAAACTACTCAATAATTAAAATCCCTTATATCTGCCGCGCGTGCATGCAATAAACATAGACAACAAATTTAAGCAAAATAAATAAATAAATAAATAAGAAATAACAATTGGAGATTTGATTTATGCGTTCAAATCAATAATTCGATAATTTTATCCCACTGAGTAGATCGGTTCAATAAAACTTCATTTATTCACAAATTCCTTGTATTATTTCAATAAATTTCCAAAAAAATTTATCTTTTTGGTTTCCTACTTTTTCCTATACGAAGTACAGAGAAAATATTGTAATCGTCAAAAAATTCAAACCTCAAATTCTGACTGATGTCCACGTTTAGTCCATGAGTTCGAGAAACGAATGTTTGGAAAATGTCCATCTGTCCATCTGTGACAAAGATAACTCAAAACTGCTTAGAGCTATAGGAATGAAATTTGATATACGGTATTTAATCCAAATGAGCAAAATCCGTTCTCAGGAAGTCTATCTGTGCGGTTGTCCAAATATACGTTAACACAATGACTACAAAACGAAGAGAGCCAGATAGATAAAAATTGGTACACAGATTTAACCTCTATGGTATAGACTATAAAATTTTGAGCCAATCCAACATAAGTCAGTACTTTCAAAAACACGTAAACATGATATCTCAAAAAAGTAATTATTTAAATATATAAAATTTGATATGTGATTTTGTGACAACTAGTATAATTTTGTGTCAAATTTTTATTTCAATCTATTGGGAAAAACGTGCTTAAAAAACACACTAGAATAATACTAGAAATGAATCGCCGAAATCACCAAAGATCACACGATAGATTCGGTAAAAATGCTAAACGTTAATATTTCCTAATTATCATACGTCAGTGCCATGTAAGCTTTCCTCTTGTGTGACAAGTTTATTAGAGAGTATGCGAGAACGTTTTAGGGAGATCACTTCCTCTGGTTTAGAAAAAAAAGCAGGCATTATAAATAATAAATTAGTTTAAATTTGTTTGAATGCTTTTTTTTCCAGAAAGGAAAGCTTTGTCCTATTTTAATGGATTCCTATGAAAAAAATTGTTCCTCTTAGGAAGTGCTTCTTACTTTGAGTAAGGCCGCTGTGGTCGGGTGGAAAGATTTTGGCATTGAAACCGGAGGGTTTCAGGTTCGAGACCCGATTCCATCGAAAAATCGTCGTGTAAACCGGTCGGATGCACGTTAAATTCATTGGGCCAACGCCTTCCCGTGGGTGTGGGAGTTTGGAGAAGGAGGTGCCAGCTGAGGTATCGTCCTCGTCATCTGACCACGGTTCAAAATTAAGAGGTACGTCCCAAAATAACTCTAGTGTTGCTTTAAAACGGGACGTTAATATAACTAAACCAAATCTTATTACGAGGAAAATTCGGGAGCTATTATTAAGCTATTTTCCATTATATTTCTAGTTTTTATAAACTTATTTATTTGACAACTGGGAAAATAAGATTTTTGATCGACTTATTTAATTAAAATTTCTTAGCTTAGTGGCTTAGGCAGTTGCCTAGTTTGAAATCCATCAATGAATCGGATGACATGAGCAGTTATTTTTTTATTCTATTACTATGACATTATGCGAAGTGACATCGCTATGTCTTCCCTATATATTAAAAATTTTGACTCCTGAAACAAAATTTATTTATTACCACTTCAAATATCTACAAAAAAAAATAAATTAAAACAAAAAATATTGACAACTTTTTGTAATATAAAAGAGGTTTCGTATCATTATGAATTCGTACTATTACTTAAATGATCAATAATGCCGGGTTTACACTTGGCCAGTAGACAGCGCATGCGGAGAAAGGGACTGATTTATGTTTGCCACAATTTCATAACTTAGATTCAGGCTTCCTTGCTTTGCTATAAATTGCCGTTTTGGGGTCCCTGAATTTTTCTTTTTCACTACGTATCCTATTAAAATTATGGATATTTACGCAAGAAAACATGGTAAAAAAATTAGGTCTACATTCCTAAATTTAGGAAGCTAAAGAAAAAAAAAATGGCAGATAAAATGAAAAAAAAGCACAACTTCGCACCAGAAAGAACAAAGAGCAAAAAATGTCGGAATGAATCTATGACATGTGAACAATTTTTTCCACGCCTATAGATCGCCAAATTCTACAAACGCATGCGTAGTAAGAAAAAAATACAATACAACGGCATGTTGTTGTCCCGTCGGGACAATTACTTGCCATCATCCGAAGGGCATTTTTTCAGCCTTTCTTCGCATGCGCTGTCTTATATCTGGCCTACTGTAAACCCGGCTTAAGTTCTCTGATAAAGTGGATAATTTTACAGATTTAATAAAGGGTGCTGAATAGATGCCGAGTCAACGATCGTTAGTCTAAGTTTCAAACATTGGTGGCGATCAATTGGCGGCTTGGCAACAAATTTAATCATTTTAACTACATAAAAGAAAGTTATGGTGGCTGCTAAATTTTGGCAGAGTATCAATTACGAAGGAAGATACGATAAGTTTCTAAAACATTCGATGCCTGTAACATGAGCCATGAAACACGGAGAGCACTGACAAGAAAAATCAGTAGAGAAGTCGAGAGGTGTGAATTGTAGAACTGAGCTCGAGTGAGTAATTGAGCGAATCTTATATCTGGTGCTAATATTTTGTGAGTTTTCTGAGCGCTTCGTGCTGCTGCGGTTGTTTAATAACGATTAGCAGCTCGTTCGCTGCTGTTCACTGTAAATGTGCTCTTTTATACACTTTGCCTGTGTTTTGCTATTCAATATTTGTGTTTTCATAAAAAATTTGCACGTTATTGAGCCTACAATCCATGTATTATAAGCCAATGACGGATTCTAGATTTTTCCGTAACAGTATTTCAGCCACAGAAATGTTTTCTACGACATTTTGCTAAAATCGAACTCGATAGCTTTTGGAAACTCAAAAAGTATAGATGGTCAAACCTTCGACAGATTTGGCTCAACATCGCATCATTTTTTCGTTTCTCTCACTAGCTGCCATCATAAACGGTAATTTATGACTGTAGCTAAGCGATTCGAACTGACGATTGTTCTATGGGGGCTCAGGACGTCGATGGCTTTTCTAACTCGCTTCAGTCGTAGATTAAATCTGATTTTAATACCAGCCTCTTAGAATATACTGGGACTCATGATAAATACCAGGATCTCATAATTGAAATAGGAGCACTCACTGGAGAGTTAAACGATTCTCCTTCTTGTATTGACTGTCTAAATAAAGCAAAGGTTGAGTCCCCAATTAAAATAATGCAATCGCCGACTAAGAGAAAGAAGACAAATCTAACAAATAATAATATAAGCTCTCCTACAACTTTAACAAAACTATCAAAACTATCGAACAAGAATTAAATTTTTCTCTTTAGATTATCTAAACAATGTGAAAAATAATGAAAATCAAACTATCCCCCCCCTTGTAATATCTTAATACAGACCTATCAATAGGAGAATAGAGTAAAAAAAAATTATTTTATTTACAGCCTTATATACGTACAGAAACAACTTGTTCTCGTCTAAATTAATAGTATTTACAAATCTCAAATAACAGTTCAATCCCGAAATAGTTCCTCGATCAAACTTTAGTATAAGTCACCAAAAAAAAACAACGCTAACAGGCTGTTAGTTCTAAACGGCTACTCCAGAGGCCGTTACAAAATTAGTCCACCCAATAAATCACCGATATTTATTGGGTGGATCCTAACACAGAAACACGAATCACACGGAGCTTATCAAAAAATCAGTAGCAACTTCTCCAGACACCGACGTATCTCCAAATTCCTCACTGCTTTCCTCTCTAACCAAAAACAAACAAAAATGCCACATTTTATTTCCGTCAGATATTCACCTCCAATTTTCTCATCGGTGAACTTGAATTTTCTTATCTCCCAATAGCTACTCAGCAATGCTTCTTCAATGGTCTACTCTCGATCGTGGGAGTGTCTATTAAGGACCCATCTTTGTAGCTGACCCCTCTCGAACACAGGTTAATTATAATCAATTCACGGATAACATTGGCTGAAGTCCACTGGGTCCGACACTTAATGACAATGGTTACTGGTGATTGATCGTTCCCTGATGGTTTGAGGAGTGTCTTCACAAGGAAAAAAGTCTGGACATCTAACATTTAGATGTCTTGACGTTCTTATTTCTTGAAGACATGATGGATCTATTTGAAATGACGAGACACACACCTGTGTACCCTCACCTGAACATAACAAATGACCAGACATAATGACTCTAGTAGTGGAAAGGATCCCCCTCTGGAGGTCCGTATTCACTTAACTATGTGGGGGAAAATGTGTTACATTAAATTTGGCAGGAATGCCGATTACCATGTGAGGAAAAAGAGGATTCTACAAAGAAAATTCTGCTACTAATGTTGAAATTTTAAATCAAACTAGAAAAGAATATGGACCAACAGACAATAAACTAGCTAGTGGTTACGTAAAAAATTTTCCTTTTAATGCTGAACAGCACAGAAAAATAACTCATTTTTGTTAAACACAAGAATATAATTTTTATATAATTAGGCCAAGAGATGAAAAGCTTCTTAAAGTAATTATCAAAGGTTTACCGCACGACATAGCCATGAAAAACTTAAAAATTATCTAACTAAAGAACATAATTTCCCAATACATAAAGTTATGCAACTCACACTACTTAGAACTGGAAGACCACCACCCTTTTTTCTGATACAGCTACGTCGCACTCAAGAAGGACAAAATATCTTCGACATCCCCGGTAGCACATCCTATTGCACAATATTGTACAATAGTGTTCGATATTATATGATATTAAACAATATTCAACAATATTGCGAATATTGATCATTGTCATACAATAGTTGTGTGCTTTTAGAAGTAAATCATGTCAGTTATCGGTAAGTTAGTATTAAATCATTCAGATGCCGTAGAACAGTTAATCAGTGCTACAAATGTAATCTTTTTCAACACACCACGGACCATTGTGAAATGAAGCAGCGATGTCTTTAATCAATAAGAATCCCTTAACAAATCAATATCCCATTAAAGAAAAGTTACCTGAACCACAATACATTAACTACAATAAAGTAGGTCGTGTAGCTTCATACAGAGGTTGTGAAGCCTCTCTTAAATTTCAAAATAATAACCCATTTAAGATAACTACTATAACCAACACAGAAGAACTTTCAATCCGGATCAGGCATCAATTCAAAGAAATAAAACTTTTGCTGTACTTTTTATTTCTAATAAAACTCAACAGATGGAGCCACGTCACAACCAAAACAATCACCCAGGTAATCAAACACCTGTCAACCCTTTAGACTCCTTAGGCTCTACATTCCTTAGGGATATAGAGAATCCATACAAGAATTGAAGAAACTCCTTACAGCCTATCCAAATCTTTTTCAAGCTTTAAAACAACTTAAATAGGCAAAAACCATCGGAGACAAACTTCAAATTTTAATCAAGACATCCGATAGTCTTGTTTGTAATAACAACGGCTAATTCAATTTAAATAGTCTTCGGATTATATATTGGAACGGAAGTGGAATTAAAAATAAAATTAATAATTTTAAACTGTTAGTAAATTAGTATAACTCTGACAATATTTTACTTCAGGAAACCCATCTGAGACCACAAAAGATCTTTCTGTCTAATTTCGTCGCTTACTATAATTATAGAATTGACTATAATCCGAATGCTAACACTGCAGGTGGTATCGCAATTTTAATTAAAAATATTATCCAAATTATGAATTAACTCTCCCAACTCTCCACTATATAGACGCCATAGTAGTTGTATTAATTTTAAATATAAAGACTCTACAACGCTCATAGCAATTTATATCCCTCCAGTACAAATTTAACTTTATTTACTTTCGACCTTGAAACATTAATTCAGTTAACTTTAGTTATATTAACATCCCGTTTTAAAGCAACACTAGGGCTACTTTGGGATGGACCTCGTAATTTTGAACTGCGGCCAGATGACGAGAAAGACGCTTGAGCTGGCACCAATCTCTCCAAACTTCCATACCACACTAGCTGGAGCACGTTTGGCCCCGATGGATGTAAGAAACATTAATTAAATCAGTCCCAATCAAATAATAACCGGAGATTACAATGCGCATCATAAAAACTGGAGTTGTCAATATAATACAACCAGAGGTAATTCTTTAAATTCTTTTTACACTCGCGTCGGTATTGACATTTTGGCCCTTAATTCTCCCACAAGATTTGAAAATTTTTCAGTAAGTACTATTGATCTAGTGCTAGTCAAAGACTTTTTCTACCTCTACAAAATAAATTCCATTCCTGAATTAAACTCAGATCATAACCCCGTAACGCTTAACTTCTTTATTAAATATTAACTCCCTGACGACCTCGAGAAAAATAAAATCAATTGGAACCTATTCTTGTCTTATCTATGTCTTCTACTAACTATAACTATAAGAACTAACTTTAGATGAAAATGATTTATTTTTTAATGCATTTTGAATTGCTTCATATTAAATGCATCATTTGGTATTACTATATTTGTGATTATTATTATTATGTTTGTATCTTGCTATTATTATTATGTTTGTAGTTATATAGATAAATACATATTCCATATTTATTATTAAGTTGTAATAAATATTGTAGATCTTTTTTCAGATCAGCACACCTATGCCACTGAGTGGACGGACCGCAATACTTTGAAAAAATTAGAAGTATCCGGTACCCTGGACAAGTCTGTCCACCCCTGATATAGAGTAACTGAATATATTGAAGAAGCATTTCAAAATAAACAATAAGCAGCTGCAATTTTTCTAGATGTTCAGAAAGCATTTGATAGAGTATATCAAAACAGACTAATTTATAAATTAATTCAAATTATCATTTCATATATGAAAAATCGCAAATTTAAAGTAAGAATTAAAAATTAATTTTCAACGGAAAAAAAATATCCTAGCAGGTGTAACCAAAGGTTCAAAAACTGGACCGGTTCTGTTTTCCATCTTCATTAATGACATTAGAAACAATTTAATACGATGCTATGTAAAAGGTGTCCCACAAGGTATGCAGCGTCTAATTTTTACAGATTCGGGTGGAACAAGGCGAGTATTTTGATGTATAACATGTGGGGTCCCCGAATATAGCGTCATAGTTTAATTACACGAAGAGCGTTAATTATGAATCCGACAGTTGGTATTCCAAATTACGATACAATACGACGACTGCGCAACATGGAAGCTTTCCTAGGTGACTATGCAAATTTGTGGCAACAGATGAGAGAAAAAGCTAGTCTGCAAGTGAATATTAAAATTCCCGCCTCGGCATATAAGACTAGAAAATAGCTTTGATGCGAATGAGGCACGCGTTACTCACTGAGAAATTATTTAGTATTGTACGCAATGATTCTGGTTCTGAATTGAACAAATATTCGCAATATCAGCAATAATTCTTATTCTTTACATGGTATAGACAAGAAAAACGATTATGAGTTTATACAAGTTGATGATAGACCTCACCGAACTCATCGAAGCTCCGATCTCTTAGCGGAAAATTCTCATGATAGAGTCGATCAGGTTCAATTCTGCTACGAGAACAGGCAATGGGTATAGACTGGCCACCTTACTCTCCGGGTCTTAACCCATGCGGCTTTTATATGAATAAGTCTGAAAGACAGTGTATCTCATACAGCCCTCAACATTGGACGATTTGAGAGCAGCAATTGAAACCGAGGTCAAGGAAATTGGAACAGATTTTTGCAGAAAACAATTGAGAACTTCGATTCCAGGTTTCGCCATGTCATTTGTTCGAGCGGCCGACATTTTAAAAATCTGACTCTTTGAAAATTCTCAATAAATATTGATTTTCACTTCCCCCCCCCCTCATTTGTTGTTTGTTTGTTGCAACACAAGCTTCACTACTTAATTAGACTATGAACGTTATATTCGGAGACTTCAAACTTTATACATCAAAATACTCATCTTGGCCTGTTCATCCGAATCTGTAAATATTAGACATTGCACACCTTGTGGGACCCCACTATACACCTGTATTTTTGTTGATGATACTACTATTCTCACCAAAAATAAAAACCCAAAAATTATCCAAATTTTCCTTAATCGCATTTGAAAAAGCTTGAAGGTTGGTTTGAAAAATGGAAAATTGGAATTAATATCAATAAAACCGAAGCCATAATATTTTATAAGACACCCGTTGATGTCGCATACCCCTTAAGCTAAATGACAAAATTATCCCGTGGTCTCAGAATTGTTAATACCTTGGCGTTAATTTAGACAGAAAACACATGGAAACCCAACTTTAACTACATCAAAAATAAGTTCCGAGAATAAACTAGAATTTTTTTTTCTTTTACTATCAAGAAACTCCAATAGGGAAAATAAATTACTTATTTATACAGCCTATTTGCGTCCAGTACTTAACTACGCCTTTCTTGTGTGGAGGTACGCTGCCAAAAGTAATTTTAAATTAATCGACCAAGAGCAAAATCAAATAATTAAAAATATCATGGAAATCAGCCAATAAATCATAGTATTGAAAATCAGCAAATAAATAATAGTATGAAAATCGGCCAATATAATCTGCCAATATTTTTTTTGGCGTATATATATATATATATATATATAATTATATTTTAGAAATTTTTCAAAATATCTTATCAATAAAAAAAGCAATTGCATTTGAACATACATTTTCTTCTCAAATTATATGCTACAACAAATAATATTCTTGAAAAAACGTATTACTTTTTACTTTTTAAATCATATTTATTTTTCCAGTATATAAAGGTATATAGAAAACATTATAAGGAAAAATTCAACAATTATATGAAAAAATTTTTAGGTAAATTTGACTCTTTTTTTTTTTTTTATCGGCATTATTTCTACGCAGAAACTTATGAACAGTCATAGCATGGTTTTCGAGAGCATTTTAAACATACAGGTTAAGTACTAGTATAAAAATCAGCCTGTAAATTCTGTAAATATTTCTCTTGGTATATTAATATATTTTAGAAATTTTTCAGACTACATTATCATTAGAAAAAGTAATTATATTTGAACATACATATTAGAATCAGTCGAATGCGAACTTTCATCGAAAAAAATCTTCTGTACATTTATCCTCATTTCTAAAATCATTTTCTGCTTCATTTAAAAGTCTCTGGAACTCTGCTTCAAAACGCGGATCAGTAGGTTGGAGGATATTTCGAGGACTATGTTTCAGAGCTATCTGCTAAGCCTTGTATAATACTGGAACAATAAAAGAGGTTTGTGGTCTCACAGACGGCGCGCATGGGTTTCATTCAAAATTTCATAAAAATCTACAAATTTGGTCCATATACCAAATTTTATCCATCTAGCGCGAAGCATTTTTTTTTAGCTGTCGTGTTTTCAGAAAGACATGATACCAAATATATATATATGTGTGTATGTAATGATATTTTAAACTCTTAATTTCAATTTAATTAATTTCCAAGGTTTTATGTTAATTTAGCCCATAGTAACTTCATTCTAAAATATTCTCTTATTTCGTGATCCAATTCCACTTTCTCTACTTAATTAATTCAAGAGAAGCTTTATAAAATTGCTGAATCGGCTAAACGCCGACACTTTCACACGCTCGGGGTGAAGAGGTTAAAACTGTCTAGTAAGCACATTCTTTTTAAAAGGTCCCTGTGTTTCCCTCACATGTGATTGACATGCGTCAGAAATCCCTGTCAGAATCTTAATAATATATTAGCACTGTAAAGAAATATTTTTCCTATTAAAATCTCAGGTTATATAAGACGAGGGATAATTTATTTCTTGCATCTTCCTCACTTCTGCTTTTGTGTCGCGCTGTGGCGGACGTGCTTTGTCCGTGTCTCTGCTTATAAATAATTATGCTTTCCCGATGGATTAAAAAGAATTAAAAAATGTAAAATGTCTCATTTATGTCTTTAAACCTGGCTTCTGCTTCAAACAAAAAAAAAAATGCTTATATATATATTTAACTCTGGGTAGTCGGAATTGTTATAATATCCAACTTGAATTTTTTGACGATTACAATATTCTCTCTACATTTCGTATTCGAGAAAGTAAAGAAAAAAAAATGCAATGAGTAATAAACAAAAGGAAATAAGTCGAAGGTCGATATGCGATTTTTTTCACAATAATCAAATATTTCAATAAATAATATTGAAAGCAAAGCTCTAATTCCACCACACATCAACATAAATGTTGCATGTACATTCCTTTAAAAATAACTTCTTAGCGTGCATAACTATCAACCGGTGGTTGAGATTTCCTGTCATAACAAAGTAATAAAAATATCGCGGCTGAAACTGTCATACGATTATTAAGACACAGCCGGCAATCTGTCACCTGGAATCAAGATATGACGTCACACTGACGTCATTCATCTACCTCATCTTCCGGTACAAAATGAGTCAACGACTGGCGCGCTTGTTTGGCTGCAGACAAAGCTTTCCGAGTGCGATTTTCCCAAGGTTAATCGCGCATTGATGATGAGGTTATATTTTATGGGACTAGGCCAAACACATTTGTTTCACAGCTTGTAAGTCGACGTGACATTGAAAGAAGGAAAAAAAATTAGTTAGTGTTAAACTTATAACAAGGTTTCATACTCAGTTTGGCACCGTACAGTGTTTTGTACAGTTGTTTTCCTTTTACTTGTGTGCGGCACGATGTGTCAAAAATTGTTTTCGAAAGTTTGTTTATACGAACTGAATTGATTACTCATGCTTTTCCTGAGTTGTTTTGATCGCCAAAGTTCCTGCTTTATTTTACTGCCGGAAATAGTTCGTCGGATAGCGTGGTTTTTCATTTAATCAACAAAATGATGTTAATGTTAAGTTAATAATAAGGGTTGATGGAGGATATAGGCAAATAGCAAGGTTTTCGAAAATTATGTTCTTTCTCGAACAACTTTAAAACAGTTTGAATACCTTGGTCATGGTTTAAATAAAATCAAATAAATTAAAATAATTGATTTCCTGCACTGTATTTTTATTCGTATAGTTATTTATAATTTATTCTTTCAAAGCTAAATTTAATATTTCGTCAGTTTGTTAAAAAAAATAATAAAGACGCAAATCAAAAATGGATCATCAGAAGACCAATCAGGCAACTGCCTAGAAGCATTCAGACTATTTATTTTGTAGTATTTTTAATATAATTTAGTTTTATGATTTTATTTGATTAACAAAAGCACGTAATCAAACTTTATTCAAATTAAAATCAAATATAATCGTTTAAAGATAGACAGATACGCTTCCCGTCTGTAAAAGACCTAGAATTTCTAAATTCTTTACCAATCTGGAGGATTTAAGTTTTCAACACTATTTCTGTTTCGATCTTAGATAGCTAGGATGAGCTAGCTACATGCGTGAAATTTTTCTGAAGTTGTTTCGAAAATAATTAACTTATTCAATAACAGTTAATTAAATCAATCCTCATTGTAAGGCGCGTACAAAGTAAATCCATTAAAGTTCTGTATTTACCCATAAATAAGCAAAATATTATTTCATTATTAATAATTCGATCATCACAATTAATTAAATAACTATACTTTATTTCCTGACGCCTACAGTTTTATGCGCTCGGCTAAACTAGTTCATTTAATTTTAATTTTTCCCTTAAACTTTCAAAGTATAATTGCTATTCCAAATTATGATGTGGAGGTGCTCGTGACCACTTTGTCACACCGCGGAACTCCAAAACATCACGACGTTGCCGTTGCCGTCTCTAGACAAGATTATGAGGCTAGAAGTGGATAGCAACAACTATTGTTCTATTTTACATGGATTCTGATGGAAAAAAGTGTTTCACATTGCGAATTATATTCGGGTACGAATTATGCTCATTAAAAGAGGTTTCACTATACACTTCTTTTATAATTATTATTTAAATATATATTAAATTTTAATTTTGTATAAGTGAAATACTAAAAGCTTGATAGTGACCCGCAATGAAATATCTTGGTATTAAAACTTGTCGTATTTGCAACTTCAAAACAGCTTATAAAAAATTAAATTAAAACTAATAAAAGAAATCAGGTTGTTTAAATTTAGGGAAAAAGAGGTCATGTACAGGTCTTTATCCGATCCTATCCAGACTGTATATACAGTGGCTCAAAAAATTGAGAATACACCTTACTTTTACTTGATAAATCTGACTTTTCAATATAAATAACACATTACCGAGAAAAGCAAATTTGTTTTTATTTTGACACATAACAAATAGTTTAATTTAGAGTAAAAATAAAGAAAAATCAACGAAAATCCTCTTAACTAAAACTTTTCAGTAGCATTTTAAATAAACATATGCAGAATTTTGCTTCAAAAAATTGAGAATACACCAATGAAATTTTTGCAATATCACGCATAGAAACAAAGTGTTACTATTATGTTTCATTTCTTTTGGCTCTTATAATGGCCTCTAAATGTCATGGTACCGATTCGACCCATTTTTGGTGTAACTGAAGATATTTACCCATTCTTCTTGCACCACTTGTTTTAAATGGGTTTTATTTCTAATATTGTGTTTTTGAACCAATTTTTCGAGTATGACCTGCGAATATTCAATGGCATTAATGTTGGAGTACTATGGTGGTGTGTGTAACTGCTCTTTACAATGAAAAAGACACCATATTTTCACGTTACGTGCATTTTGTTTGGGGTCGTTGTCCTGCTGGAAAATGGAATTTCCATCTAAATCCAAATTTTTAACATTTTTCTTTAGATTGCTGCGACTATATGGTTCATTCAACTTGTTGCAGAAACTTTTCAAATCATAGACAGAAGTGTAAGTTCTTAAACTGTGCGAAATGCCATTAGAAAGCTGGATACAAAAGTCGCATTGTTAGAGAGAAACCGTTCATCAGCTTGCAAATTCAGAACAAGCATTTGAAATTTGCAAAAACTCATCAATTGAAGACCAATAACCTTTGAAAGAAAGCTATATTTACTAATGAAAGAAAACTCAACATTTTTGGCAGTGACAGCCATCGTACTGTATGGAGAAAGCCTAATGCTGCTTCGGATCCAAAAAATTTACGCCCTACAGTTAAACATGTTGGTGACTCCGTCATTATTTGAGGCTGCATGACTTCATCCGGGGTAGGAAATTTAATTTTTATAGATGGCATTATAAACTATATGGTTTACTTCGATATAATTCGCAGCAATCTAAAGGAAAGTGCTAAAGATTTGGGTTTAGATGGAAATTTCATTTTCCAGTAGGACAACGACCCAAAAAGAATGCACGTAACGTCAAAATATGATGTCTTTTTCATTGTAAACAGCAGTTATACACACCACCACAGTACCCCAACATCTGAATATCTGTCCCATTGAATATCTGTGGGCCACACTCGAAGCTATCGTCCAAAAACACAAAATTAGAAACAAAACCCATTTAAAACAAGTGGTGCAAGAAGAATGGGGTAAAATATCTTCAGATATCACCAAAAATGGGTCGAATCGGTACCATGACGTTTAGAGAGCAGTATAAAAGCCAAAAGACATGCAACTAAATACTGACACGTTCTTTCTATGCGAGATATTACAACAATTTCATTGGTGTATTCTCAATTTTTTGAGGCAAAATTCTACATATGTTTATTTAAACTGCTTCTGAAACTTTTCCAGTTGGAAGAATTTCGTTGATTTTTCTTTATTTTTACTCTAAATTAAATCATTTGTTATGTGTAAAAATAAAATCCTCTTTGCACTTCCCGGTAATGTGTTATTTATATTGAAAGTCGGATTTATCAAGTAAAAGTAAGGTGTACCCTCAATTTTTTGAGCCACTGTTTTTCAATTGAATTTCTTATTTTCTTTTTTTTATTTTAATCTTACGGTTATATGATTAGATTATTAGGTAGTACTAATTTAAATTCGGTATTTAAAAATATTTGAACACTATTTTCAATATTTGGAATGATATTTATCGTGCTTTATAAATTTATAAATAAAAAAACGATATATATTTATAAATATATATCGTTTTAACAGATTCCACATAGATTCTTCTATGGAAAATCGTTTAGTAAAGTTTTCTGTTAATGCATGCGATATGAAAAAAAAGGGTTTTTTTTATATTATTTATACGAGTTATTTATTTATTTTTTCAAGTCGAACTCTTTTAAAAAGATTACTGATTTATATTTTTAAATTAAACTGATTTTTTTTATTTATATATTTAATTAATCATTGATATAATGATTGCTTTTCTCCCAGTCCTTGGCTTACTTTGTCCAAACTTTCATCTTCTTGCTCAGTGATTAAATGACCAGAGAGAGATTCCCCTTTGACATTTAAATTTCCAGACTGAAGCCTTTTAAACTATTATCCTCTTAATGTAATTGCATTGTATCAAGAGATATCAAAGAATTTTTAAAGCAATTTGTATCACATTCTTCCTTTAAGAAATAAATCGAAATTTTTGTTTCAAAACAGTTGTTTCTTTTTATTTTTAAGAGGCAATATCTTTGTTCTCAATAAACTAATTTTACTATTTTTAAAAAAAAATTCTTATGGAATTAAAATGTCAAATTGCATTTGTCTTTGTTAAATTGTTGCAACTATATATTTGTATGGCTAGAGATATACAACCATAAACCAGCTTACAAGTAAAAAGTGGAAAAGAAAATATTTTTCTTCTTCTCAATATTTAAATTCAGTTCTCAAGAACTGTTACAAAATATTGAATTCTGCTTATTCAATTAGGTTTTTAGTCAATAAATTATTGGTTAATATGCCTCATGAATTAAGAATATTTTACTGGTTTCTGAAATATATAATGTAAATGATTAAAAAGCCGAAATTCATAAATTAACTATTAGGAATATAAGAAACAGGGTCCTATGTAATAAAAATATACTTTTTTACATTTTTCTCAAATGATATTTTGTTTAAAATTTCAGTAAGCATAGTACAAATTCTTTTCTACAGAAATTTCATCATATTCATTAATATATCTATTAAATAATCATAGATATATATCAATAATTATATATCAATATATCTTTATTTATTTCCAAGCAAAACAATATTCATTTTTTTATTCTAACTATAGTAAAAATAATAAGTTAACAAAAATTGAATTGTTGTATTCACAAGCAGGCGTACACAGTTCCATAATTTCATTTTTCGTATTTGGTTAAATCTAGAACGCAGATATCTGGCAGAATCGTTTGGTTGAAATTCATAATAAAAATAATATTTTATCTTAATACACGAGAAAGTAAAAAAGCCTTCATCAATAAAATAAATTTAACAGATTGCTCTGAAAGAAAATTTTATTCTTTATTATTATTATTTATATTCTTTTTTTAAATATAAACTTTCATTTATCGTTCGTGCTTTAATAATTAATAAAATAAATTCTTTTGAATAGTTCACAAAAAAATTGTTTACAATCAAAGATTCTCATATTTAATTCCATTTATCTTGTACATTTAAAGGGAAAGCTATGATTATTTGAAAGTTATTAGTACAAAAAAATAAAACATTAAAAAATAGACACAATTGTGAGTGTTCTTTAATTTATTTACGAATTTATTGTCCCGCCTTATATTGAAAAATGTTATAATAACAATTATCAACATGATGAATATTATAAATTTACTATTAACAGAATAAATATTATGAATTGTGAAAACGTATACACTCAATACGTATACATTAATGTCAGTTTTGATTGCTAGAAGATATCAGGAAACATCTGCATAAACAGATGATTCGTACGTGCCAGTTTTATCTTGCCTATTAGAAAATGTTAAACACAAATAGGTCAATTTGTTTATTGGTAGGACGAAAACGACATCTGTCCTACAAGAAGCGTTATATTCAAGTTATACTTTATTTGAAATAAATACATTCGACTGCTGCAGCTGCAAATTCGCTTTTGAAATTGAAAACAAAATTTTTCATCATAATTATAGGCGAGGTTTCCATATTCTGCAAAAAAATCCATTGCCTTCTTCTATATCTATGCCAAAGTATTTCATTTACCTTCAAATGAACAAAAAATTTATAGATTTGAATTTTTTAAATTTAATATTGTTTAATATAATGAACAAGCTGAGTTTTAATTGTTTTTCAATGCCAAAATAGACAGAGTTCATTAAATTTTATTTAAATCATGCTAAAAACGACAATATAATTGTGACATAAAATTAGAATTATTTTGATAAAAATTATTGAAAAAAAAACGAAACTTTTTATCTGTATCTATTTTTTAAAAAAATTTTAGTATAATTGCATTAAAAAATAAAAATTACTTTCGATTTCTTTGCAATACTTCGAAAATAAATAAATGAAAATAAAAAACAAACATTTCAAAACGTCGATATTTTGGCTTCAAAATTTGGTTTATGCCAGAATAATCCAGATGGAAATTGTTTTGGAGTTTGGGGATATATATTGACTTATTAGACAAGACAAAAATAACATTGGCATGCGTTTGACTTAACCATAGAAATGAAACAATCCTATAAACGCTATAATTATCTTATAAAGGAAATAATTAGTATTTTAAACGAAATAATTATTATTTAAATGCGGAGTAATATTAATAATTATTAGGACGGACATTAGCTAATTAACTTACATCTCTGAATTGAAGTGAAAGGTAATCATATCCTTTCCCAGATTATAAGAAATTATTGCAATTGAATCTTAGAATATAAAGCTGCAATTTTTTTTTTTATTAAAAATAGTTTTTTTTTTAAATTGGGGTTAGCGAACAGATAGCGTGTACTAATGAGAAATAGTAAGATATTAGGTTGTTTTAAAATGGTTTTAACGAAGAACAAAGATCAGTGAATTCTTTGATTCTATGAATTCATCGGTAATTCAAAGTCAATTATGGCGTTACATGAAGGGCAAAGAATTTGTTCATTTTTAAAGTTAGTCAGCAACTTTGCAGCAGGGAACGTTAATGCGACAATTTAAAAATTTGTTTGTATGATAGATTAAATAGCATGGCTTTATTGTATGGCTGTATTGGTCATGGGACAAGACCAATGAAATAGCATTGATTAGAAAATAAAATAAAGTATTTTCTAGAGAAAAAAACCAGGAAAAAATTATTTTGATTTCCTAATTTATTAATAATTAATTTATTAGCACTTGCAATAATTTTTCTTTGTAGCATTGTGCCTTAGTTTTATATAATTCTAAACAATATTATCATTTAACATCACTTTCAACTGAATGTTTCAAAAACTGAAAAATAATTTTTGTATTAGTTATAACCAATAAATTATTCTAATCATTTTAAATGTAGTAGAGTATCCTGATAATTATTAAATGAAATAGACAAAGGCTTGGAGCTTATGTCCTTATAAAACAAAATTCAATTTTATTTATTAGGTTTTATTCAAATAGTTCTTTGAGACAAATTTTAAGGTCAATATTTTAGATATATGAAAAGTGTTAATTTATCATGATTAGTTGAACAAATAATCTAGTTTCACTTTTTTTTTTGGTAATAATCTGTGTAAATTTCTAAATCATCTGAATTTGTTTTCAGTTTCTGATTTATTTTAAAGTACTTTTATGAATTATTTTTTCGAAAACTTGTACACAATTTCATACCCCCAAAATTTCTAAATAATTAAAAAGAAGAAAAAAACGAAAAGATTTATAATAAATTGTGGAACTTTAAGAAGAACAACGAAGGGAAAAAGGAAAATACACATGAATTGCACCGGAATGAAAATTTATATCATTCTTATAATTATTATTACTTTTTCGTAAATCAATATTTAGAATTAAATTAAATATTATTTTTATGATAATTATTGGATGAATATAATATTTATTTGTTCAACAGTTATAATCAAAATAACCTTGTTAGGATAGCTATTTTGTACGGCCCTTTCTTTTACACAATTGATAAATCGTTTCGCTGGCGTCCTGGCATAGGGATAGCACGTCTTCCCGGTGATCTGGCCTCAGGGCCGGCCATTTGGGGAATGTGGTGGATGCTATGTACCGGGGCCTCGCTGTGATCAAGAATTAAAATAGTGTTCTGAACAATAATAGCGTTTACACATACTGATACGTTTGCTTCCACGTGGCTGGCTGAGCTTCGACTTACGCTGTTATTGGGCTACGATCGCAGTGATACCTATAGGGGGGGGGGGTTCATTTATGAATAAGGAGATTCCATTCAGACATGTTAAGACAGAGCGGCGCGACTTCTGGGCGCATGCGGCTCCCAGAAGTCGAGAATGAGGCTGGGTTCAAATGGACTTGTAAATCATCAACTTATCTATTTTTTTCTACATCTAATGTAATATATTTTATGTGTGCATCTGTGCTTATTTGTTTATATTTAGTTGTTGAAACAAAAAATGAAACGAAGATAAATTAAACGATCAACTCCTAGCAATGCACACTGCATTACTTCTTCACCGGCCACGACCGGAATAAGAAGAATTAAGGAAGAAGTTTAAACGGAGCAAGCGGCGGATTTGGAAATATACAATGTTTACAGTATATATTATAGTCTAGTGCAAGTGTACAAATATTATTAATATAAGGTAAGTAGATTTACGGTCACTTGTAATAGCGTAAAGAATAGCATATCTATACTTATATAAAGCTCAATGTGTGCGTGTGCGCGTGTGTGTGTTGGTGCTCTACAGGCCAGATTGTTCGACCTACAGCTACCAAATTTCGCACATACATACCTTGGAGGTCGGGAATGTGCGCCTGGGGTCCCTTTTTTTGAATTTTTAATTAGAATTTTAATTATTAATTAAAATTTAACTTTCCCGCCAAAAAAATCTTTATTTCCCCACCGCCAATAAGTAAGGCTTCAGTATTTTTTGCCCACGCTAACAAGGATAGGCTTAACATATATTCGGTCGGTTATTTCAAACGATTCTGTTTATTTTCTTAGTGTTTGATGCATTTAAAATTAAACATTGTTAAATAATCTGTCTTTCAGATTCATTCTGAAGTACTTTTGAATTAAAAAAAAGTAAAATAAAGGAAATTAAAAATTTCTAATCTGCGTAACGTTACCCCAACTGGTGTTGAAAATTCAAGCATACGCATTGTGTTCTGGTTGTTGACAATTATTTTCAACGGATGCGTACTTGATTTAAATTATCTTTAGGTTAGTTTTATGCTTTTGTAATTAAATTACATTTTTGTTAGTCATATATTTTTTTATATATGCTTATAGTTTTAAGTACATTGTTTTTTAAGTAGTTTTTTTAACCTGTTTCCGACCGATTATTTTAAACGATTCTGTTTATTTTCTTAGTATTTGATGCATTTGAAATCAAACATTGTTAATTAATCGATCTGCTCATGATGAATCTGAGAAAATTTTGTTGACAAATTCTTGAGATATTACATAAATTAAGAAATATATTATTTAGTGCCCATAAGTTTTAAATGCTCAGTGACTCTGTTTTCAGTAATCATATTATTAAAAAAAATGCTTTGCTTCAGTAAAAAAATATTGTTATATTAATTGCAGATTAACCATTTCCACTTCAATAAAGCATAAATTCTACGGGAGCTAACAGAAAATGAGAGAGATACATATTACGTTATGACTGAAGGCCTTTATAATATTATGATTGAATTATATGACTATCAAAATTTGAAGTTTTGAAATAATTTAATGAAGAAGCTATTAATTAGGAATTACATAAAATATTTAATTATTAAAATTTTAACGAGCATTAAGATTGGCGAACCGGTTGGTCGCTAAAGGCGGCTAGTATTAGCATATAGTTAGATATAATCATGTCCATGCCAGTGAAATATCGCTCTGGGCGTCAAAAAAAGAAAATTATCAGAAAAGAAAAAAGAAAAGCTAAACTTCACAAGAAGTCACAAGTAAATCAGTTTTCTTGGCTTCGAAGTAATTCTGGAAAAGAAATTACTTCAACTTCAGAAATTACAATTCAAACTTAAACTGGGGAAGAAATTTCTACTCCAACTACTCAGTCTTGCAATAAAAAGGTTGAAACGGTGAAATTTGTTGAAGAACTGTGTGTTTATATAAATATGACCGAATCAGAAAATAATGACGAAAATGACAATAACAAATACGATCAAGAGAGTATAAATAACCCTGGTTTATGACCAAATATTATAACTGATAAATTTAGAATTTTTTGCTAAAAATGCTAAGGTAGATCATTTTCCACTACTTACTAATTTAAAAAATGCCAAAGGTGAAACCCAACTTCACAGATGGTTAATTTATACAAAAACACAATACTCCGTGTTTTGTTTTTGTTGTATGCTGTTTTCCAAAAGAAGAAATGACCAAACTACACGATTTATAGGTGGCTATAATAACTGGAGAAAGCTGTCAACTGTAATCCAAGATCATGAGCGTTCTAGTTGTCATTTTAATTCGTTTATTGCTTGGGAAAAATTACTAAAACGACTAAATTTACGTTCAACTATTGATAAAACAAATCAAGTTAAATTATTCTATTTTTCTAATCTTCCACTTCGAGAAAATCGCGAAATAAAAGGATAGCCTAATAGTGGAAATTGTTTTATGTTTGATCGAATTATTAAGTAAATGTGACCCTGGTGCTAACAGATCATATAAACAAAATAATAAATTCGAAAAATAGAATTGTGCATCATTTAGCACATAGTTCAAAAGAACAAATTATTTTTGCGTTAAAAAATGAAGTTCTTAACAAAATTAAACATGATATAAAAGCAGCCCTGTACTATAGTATTCAAAGGGATTGTACTCCTGATTTTTTCTCATAAGGAACAAACTTCAATTATTATTAGGTATGTAAAATTTGAAGAGAAAAGGTTAAATATAAACGAGTTATTTATACGGATTTTTGAAGTAACTGATGTGACTTGAGAAGGACTAACAAAAACTCTATTGAAAAGATTTACTGAGCTTGATTTATATATTATTAATTGTAGAGGACAAGCATATAACAACGGTAGTAACATGAAAGGGAAATATAAAGGAGTGCAATCTAGAATACTTTCTCCAAATCCGCATGCAATTTATGTTTCTTGCATATCTTATTCCTCTAATTTATAAATTTGTGATGCCACTTCCAGCAGTATATATAGCAAAAACACTTTTTGGGATATTACAAAGTATATAATGCTTATTTCTGCAAAGGGAAAAGATGGGAAATTCTGCAAAGCATTTAAATATTACTCTTAAACCATAATGTGACACTCGTTGGGAAGCCAAAATAGATTAGGTGAAAGCAGTGCATACACAGTTCGAAAGAACTTGTGATGCCCTAGAAGAAATTGTTGGTGTTTAAATGATGTAAGTAACGATAATACAGCGGTATCCGAAGCTCAAAGTTTATTAGGGGCAAGAAATGTCATTTATTTTATGTTTAATAATATTGTTTGCAATATTTTCAAAATTAACACTATCAATAAACTATTTCAAGCAGAAACAATTGTTCTTGACTCGACTTTCAATTAAATCAATAAAATTAAAACGGAAATTCAAAATTTAAGAACAAACTTTAACACATTTTTCGAAGAAGTAACAGTGCTAGCACATAATTTGAACATTTTCCTGCAAAATGAATTCGAAAAAGGAAAAGATTATGTTCCGAAGTTATAAAAAAAAAAACAAAGTAGAGGAATTTAGATGTTAATTTTTTAGCACTGTAATTGGTACTGTTATTGTACAAATAGAAGATGGGTTTAAAAGTATATCAAATAGCATTTCTGATTTCATATTAATCACTGATATAACAACTTCAGAAAAATATGAACTAGAGAAATGTTCCAAAAAAATTTGTAAAGTTTTATAAGACAGATGTAGATGAAAACCCAATCCAAGAAATTTATTTAATACGGGATTTGATTTTGAATGAAAGAGATGCAAATAACGTACAAGACATATTGCAATGCATACTAAATAATAATTATAATGAGTAATTTCTAAATGTATTAACTGTGTTAAAATTTTTCTTTACTTACTTTTCAGCAAGTGCTGAGCGTTCTTTCAGCAAATTAAAATTAATAAAGAATTATCTTTGGGCAAGCATGTATTCAGAACGCTTGCTGCATTAAGCATCGAAAAAGAAATTGCAAAAAAATTGTAATTTTTCTGATGTATTAGAAAAAAAATCACGCATTAAATAAATATGCATTAATAATATATGTTCAGATTTTTTTTTTTACAAAAATTTAGAGCCCTAAATCTAAGCCCCTTTGAAGAGAAGGCCGGCTCTGACCATAAGGCCTTTAATCTATTTTGTCATAACCGGCTATAAATATATGGCGACGAATTATGTTAGGAATTTATAAATTTTTGTCACTATAATTTATCAAATTTAAATCATTATAAGATTCCTCCATCAGATTTGTGATTGCCAACGCTACTGAATTTCTGTATGTGTGAGTTCTACAACAATTCTTTGTCAAAAACATATTTTAAATTCTTTTTTATATTTCTAGGATTAAAAATATATAATTCTTACGTATATCTAAAAAACATTGCAGTTGTTGCTAGCGTAAATACACGTTCTGCATGTTCTGAATTCGATGTTTGTAATGAAATTTTGTGGCAGTAAAATGCAAAATCAAAAATTAGATGTGTGGTTTTGTCAAACTAAATAAAAAGTTCATTATTTGGTTCATACTTGAGTAGCCTCTTAGCCGATGCAGTTCCAAAGAACTGCACCGTTGCCCAGGGAACACCACGTGGAGGTGGGCTACTTTTGTTCCCCGCCCACCCACCCTCCATTGCTGCATCCGAAGACAGTTCTGATCTGAAAACTGCATCGGGCAGCCGACGACAGTTTTGATGTTAAACTGCGTCCTTCTGCGACCGGTATCTCACTGGAATATCCAAGGCTAAACAGAACTGGTAGATCTCGAAGGATTCTACCACTGGCACTCCGACAGGAGCCATCCGTGCAGGCAAACCCAGAGCAGAACACAGCTTGTAGACCGTATAGGATTCTACAACAGGGATATCTGACTTCTGGATTGCAGATGGAGCCAGTTTCGCTGAAAGTTCTAATGCCTGGCATATCCTAAATACCGTGTAGGAGCGAACCACTGGGACGGATTCTACTCTAGTCGCAGGTGGATCAGATGGTGTATTAACATCTTGATCCAAATCGGGATCGAAAAACAGATCTCCGATTGAGGGTAAGTGAGGGAACATGTAATATTTCAACAGTTCCAAGATCGTCCATAGGACGATCCATCCAACGATGGCCGTAGCCTCATTGAAATGTTCACAAAACGCACCAAGCATAGCTCAGCAAAAAAAAAAAAAAAAGTCACACAACGATCAGTTGCAAAAAGAGAAATGATTTTTAACAGAGCAGCAGAAGGTGGATTCATTGTTTCATCTATTATATTGTTTGTATTTTGTGCCTTTGTTTAACATTAAACAGTAATATTTCTGTTAACAACAATAATAAGAGTGATTGTTGAAACCTTCTACATCCAATAACAACTGAAATATAACCAATGATTATTACTAAGTTAACAATGGAATAAATCTAATAAGGATAGAATACTAGAAGGGGGGAAAGAGGGGAGTTAATATTGAATTAAATTATGTGGATTTTAATTTATATATTTTTTTTCGAATATTAGCTAGATTTTTCATGAGGGATTTAAAACGAATACTATCGATCGAGATTGAAATTGATTAAAATTTGTAAAAAATGTGTTGAGTAAAATTTGAGAACAAATTTCCTTTTCACTTAATATGTTAAGAAATAAGTTTCTGCCCTGTGTTGTATTTGAAGTAAATTGCCATCTCACATTAGTGTAGTAATTAGTTAAACAAAGAAAGTGAAAGATAAAAGAAAAGTGAAAGAAAAAGCGAAGAAACGCGCAAAAAGATAAAATCCACGTGGACTAATGCAGAAAAAAACATCAATTCAAGAAGCACCAATTTTCAAAATTTCTTGCATGAGCGTTTAGTGCTTCGTAGAATAATGAAGAAAACCGAATATGCATTTTCGAAGCTCATTCGTCAACCAAATGAAACTCACAATTCCATATCAAACTATTTTAATGATAAGATCAATTATCAGATTAAGTCGCTGTTACTACTTTTACACGCTTGTGAACGAGCAGATCGACAGACAGTCAATTCAAATTTGAAATACTTTATATGTTCCTGACTCCTGGCCTAGGGGATAGAGCGTGTTTCTTGTGATCTGGGTGTCCCTGATTCGGACATGGCTGTTCTTCCCCATGTGTTCTATCTGTGAGGCGCGTGAAAGAGCCCCCTGGAAAAAGGGGTTGTGCACGTGAGTGTGTGAGTGCCATCTTCATATGAGCTGGAAGATTTCTGCCCTCGAGTGCTCAGGAGTCTTTACCCTCAGAAGCTACTGGACCCCTCTTTCCGTTGTAAAGCGGACACGACATCATCAGATGTTAAATCTGTACATCAAATATTACTCATTTATCGTTCTTCGTTTTGTTGCTATTGTGTTAAATTATTTTTGGATCACCTAAATAACAAATTTCCTCTGAATGCACTTTGTTCAAAATTTGATAGAAATTTAAAAATTTGAAGTAGAGACCATATACAAAATTTCATCCATCAAGCTGAAAATGCTTTTGAATAATTGTGTTCACTCATAGACATGATTTTATTTAAAAAAAGAAGTTTCTCAGGTTCTGGGAGATCTAAAACGTGCTGATTCGTCAAAATATGGAGTTCGTATTTTTTTAAAACTATTATAAGTGCAAACTATAAAACTATATTTTAACTATTATGTATAAACTATATTTTTTAACTATTGTAAATACTGGCTAGGCAGACCGTCAACCCATTCTTATTTGATTGACTGTTGACGAGTTTTCAGAAAGTTGTCTTGATTTTGTCATGTTTTGCAAGTAACTGGACATTAATCTTAGGTCTTACCAAACCTTTAATTACTATAAAAGTGTCTTACTATAAAAAGTATCCAGAAACTGAATTGAAGCTTCAAGAGGCACAAATAATGCTCAAAACATGGAAAGTAAAATGCAGTCATTCATTTTGTTAAAATTTAATAATATGGAATGTATAACATAAAATTAGTGTTTTGTAGCTTTTTTCACTTTCTGTTAAACTCATCTCTAATTAGGAATCTGTTTTATACATTAAAAAACTTCATATTTTGAAAAATGATGATATAAATAATTTATATACCTTCTTACTACATTTATTATTTAAGCTTTATGCATGATTTCAGTCTTACACCCTTAGAAACCATAAAGACGAAAAAAATTGAAATTTATTCTTACAGAGACACACATTAAGCTCTTATATATACTCTCATTCAATAGCTCTTACACATTAAGAGCTATTGAAAGTGTTTGCGTAGCTGTCGTCAGGCTTTGTCACAAGACACAAAATATAAATTAGAGAAATGTTCCAAAAACTTTGTAACGTTTTGTAACACAGATGTAGATGAAAACCTAATCCAAGAAATTCGTTTGTTGAGGGATTTGATTTGAAGGAAAAAGATGTAAATAACGCACAAGACATATTGTAATGCATACTAAATAATAATTATAATTAGTTATTTCTAAATGTATTAACTATGTTAAAACTTTACGTTGCCAGTTACTACAGCAAATGCTGGGAGCTCTTTCAGCAAATTAAAATTAATAATGAATTATATTCAGTCAAACATGTGTTCGGAACGCTTAAATGCATTTGCTGTATTAAGCATCGAAAAAGAAATTGCAATTTTTCTAAAGTAATTGATGTATTAGAAAAAAATAAAGCATTAAATAAATATGCATTAATAATATATGTTCAGATTTTTTTTACAAAAATTTAGGTCTTCAAATGACTTTTTGCACCCAGGCCCCTTTGAAGAAAAGGCCGGCTCTGTCTGGGCTTCCCGGGTTCGAGTTCCGGTTCGGTCATGGTTGTTTTCACTTAACACAGTATTGTTGGCTTAAAAATACTACGTCATATTCTTTCTGAAAAACAACTAATTTTGCCTATAGGAATGGAGAAGTAGAGAAAAACATTTAGTAATACTCAGCATGAATTTTTTTTTTTCTCCACTCTAATATTGAAACGAAATGACTGAAAAATATTGTTTTTACTCCTATTGTGTCAATAGCTGAATTTTACTCATCACACACACACACACTCAAATACTAAGTGTCTTGGAATATAACTTTATTTTGGAATTCAAGGGATAAGAGATCACATATCTCCGTTCCGCTCATAGCACATAACACACTCAATGGAGGTACTATTTTCATGTACAGACTGGGCCTCTCGCAACACAATAGACAAAAGGCTCACTAGATGGCGTTGGCGTTAGCTCAGAACAAGTATAGTGGGGGGAAAAGTAGATGACTTGATGATTCCCATTTCATCATGGGAGAAAAATGATGAAATCAAAGGAGAGGAGGAGAGAGTAAAAGAATGGATGAATGACATTTTCTGATTTTTCATCATGTTAGAGTAATATAATCGCACCTTATATCTTTCACCTTCTGAAATGCAAAGTCATTTTAAATGCAACTGATTGGTTTTCTTAACACTAATTCCTATTGGTTGGTTCATTATGTATTCTTATTGGCTGTTTTTCACTCCTGTATGAAGTTTACTCATATACGAGTGAATTTCATTTTTATCTTTGCTGTGGTTCTACTTCTCAAATATGCTAGATCTGCTGTAAATAAAGTGTTCTAATGCGATCGAACAGATTCTGGAACTTAACTTTAAAAATGATTCTGGAATATAATTTTTAAAAGTTATATTTAAGAATCGGCTGTTAGCCTGCAGATGCGATAGGGACAAAGAAAAGCAATTTCATGTCTTCATGCGCCATTATGTCACGCATGCTGAGTATTCTAAAAGCAGATTGAATCTATTATAAGTTGTATGGAGGAACTACTCTCAATGTTTTGTGACGTGTGTTAAGAATTGATAGATAACAGGTTTTTGCAACTTAATTGCATTTGCAGAATGTGAATAATAAATGGATTTTATCTTTCATCAGATGGTCATTTAAGTTGCTATGAGTTTACAAATAGTACGGAAAAAAACTTTTTGAAAAAATAACTGCCGCTTCTAAAACTCTGAACCAAAAAGTTGAAATCTCTTGCAACTTCCTAAATAGATCTTTTCTTTCTGTTGAAGTCATTCTAAATAATTTTATTGATATTTAAACTCTATACTTATAAAAGGACATGTATGTGTGGGTGTCTATGGAGCATCCCCACCATTAGTTCTAAAACTACCAAATATGGCCCAGATATGCTTTAAGGGTCACAATATGACCCTCGCAAAGATTTTTGAAAAAATTTAATTAGAATTTTAATTAGTGAAGAATCAAGAGAAATTTTGAAGTTTTCCCATTTCCGCAGATATTATTCCAAAATTTCCATTCTTAAACCATTCTAAAATTTAAAGATGAACGACACGTTTAACTTCTAGGCAATTTTTTTTCCTGAATGTTCTCAATTTTATTTAAGAAAAATAGTTTTTGTATGATTTTTTACAATACATTTCATTAATGGAATGAAATTCAGACCGTTTTCTCTCTTTCAGCTAATATTTTATGGCATAATTTGCTTCCACTGTTGAAAATTAAAAAAGAATTCTACTATTAAGGAGTTTAATTATATTAACATCCCGTTTTAAAGCAACACTGGGACTATTTTGGGATAGACTCCACAATTCTGAAGCGCTCTGAGATGACGGTGATGACACCTGTTGGCACCCTCTCTCCATGCTTCTATGCCATACCAGCCAAAAGGTGTTTGTCCCAAGCGGTTTTAGCGTGCAACCGGAGCCCCTTACATTGCGGTTCTTTGGCTGTATCGCGTCCCGAAGTTGAAACCCTCCGGTTCCGAATCAAAGATCTTATCACCAGGACATCGCGATCTTGCTTGTTTACGAGGATTCAGAAAGTGAAAATACAATACATTGCTACGAAAAATGTGAAATTGAAATAAATTACCCCAGTAAGTTTTTAATACCATTACGTCACGAGATTTGACTTCGTTAAGCATTCATATTTCACGTTTTTCGTAATTCCTTTGCCGAGATAATCATAAACACCCTGCATCCAAGTTCAATCCAAATTGAGCCCAACTAATAGGACCGGCTGGTCAAAAAAAGGAGGTCATGTACATACAATTATTCTATTTTTCGTCATGATGAATGCAGTATGGAGTACATGCGTATAGTATATGCTTTTATTTTTGTAATATCATGAAATACTTAAAAATATATAAGGATAACCAAATGAAAAGAAAGCTACAGTTATATGCAAAGAAATTTTAATGCCAATATTATAATTATAGTTTATGTAGTACAGTATAACTATAAATAATTGCACATGTTAACGTTGAATCACTGATTCTAGAGTGTAGGAAGGGAATGAATGGTTTCAGTGTAAAAAATTCTTCTCAGCAAGCTGAAGACAAAGGTATATCGATTCCTTTACATCTAAGTTACGCATCTGGCAATATAAATTGTTGATGCTAGAAACAGTCAAAATTAGGGAGTAAAAATCACTTTTCAATCCCCAACTTCTAAGAAATTGCAGTTATTGAAAAACTTCAAATACGAGTATTGTCCCTCTTAATGAAGTGCTAATTTGGCTGATGGAATTAATTTTTCTATCTTTCTTGGTCACAAAGTCCTCCATGTCGTGAGTAATACCACTGGGGGTACTAAATCAAGGGTGATCGTTCGCTGATTCAGGTCTAAATTACGATCTGTGGATAAGTGAATGAAATGCGTGAATGAAGTTCGCCCCGTAAAAAGGCTTGTGACGTGTGTGTAGCTAAGTCGTTCTCTTGGCCCTAGATGGTGCTACTATAAAGCCAAGAGAGGCTCCTCCACCGGCTTAAAATCGCTGTCTTCGTAACAGCGGGCTTGTCCATGGCAAGTGCCATAAGAAACAACAACATCTCTAACAACATATTCCAAGCTAGTTAAAATCCAAGCAAAATTAATTTAATTATCCTGTTCACAAAATAACTAGGGAGTATAATCGACTAGGGAGTTCTAGGGAGTATAATCGGTAAAGAATCCGAATTTTCCAAAAGTCTTGTCAAGAGAACCATTGCAATAGGTTGTCATCCTACAGGAATTAACCTAAAGCTCCAGGGTTACTGCGGAATCCTGATGCCTGGACACTATTCTGCACTAACTTTAGTTTTTTAAACTTAAACAAATTAAGCTTTTTGTGAATTATGCTATCCATTGCTCCTTTATTTATAGATAATTCATTCAGCAGCAATTTCATGTGTGGTGGTGATGCTGTATGAGCACCTCCATATCCGAAATTGTGGCACTGTTGGTCACGACCTGGCCTTTCCAGGATGTAGCGTTGATGTTTACCAGCTCTTAATGTTTACATATCCTTGATGCTTCTTCCCTTGATGTTTACCTGTCCCACCACATAACGTTGACACTACTGGAGCATGATGCATCATGCGAGACGCTGCTCTCTTCACACCTCTTTCAGTCTGCGATGAATTTGTGAAACATGCTTTCCGGTTGCACGAAGAAATTGGATAAGTTCTCCTTTTTGCTGTTCTGGAAGAATCAATCATGCAACGAACTATGGAAACAATTCTCCAGAAATGAGGATTTTGATACAAAACCGTTAACAACGCATGCGTAATTGGGAATACTACCGCCATCTATCGGCTAATACATTAACTAACTAAAATTTCATTCAACGTCGCTACAGCTAGTGTCTCCTATTCATTTCAACACACCTTATATTAATTATATTTCTAACGTTATGGAAGCTACTAATTTTCTTAAATTTAGCAATCAATCGCTTTCCACTTAAGACCGATAGAGGGATACAGAATAAAACTATACGAATCCGAATTGCCATTCTTTTTGTTCAGTGTTTTGCGAGTACTTTTTATAATCATTTTTTTTTCTCTTTCGAACTTAATATCAATAGCCAAATAAATCTTCAGTTTTATCTGCTCCGAAATAGCGCGTTTTATCTATTTCACTTTCACGTTTTCTATTCTCTATTGTACTTTAGCACATGTTCCGACCGAGTAATTCTTTACCTTTGCTGATACTGAAGAAACTGGTAATGTAAAAAACGCTCATAATCACAGTGGTGTAAGTCGAACTTCCGAAATATATTTATCTCTGTCAAATAAATGTATAAATTTAACTCTAGCACGCAATACTACAAGCTAAAGATGTCTTATGTCTACCATAAATTAACTTTCATGTCTTCAAAGGGCTGTACATGCGGAGTTTATCATGATCTCCTGTGGTCTCTGCCTTTTTGTATTTTAATTTATTGAAACGAAAGTGGATGACATACGCCACTATTCTTAGTAACTCTTCCTTTATTTGATTTAAGTATAAGACCTTCGAAATAATTTTATATGTTCAAATCTGGTATTGTTTTTTCTGAGGAATTACTATAACGACCTTGTACCTGCGTCAGGACTTTCTTGGCATACATTTGCTTTATCAAATGGGCATTTACAAAAAAAAAAAAAAAAAAAAAAGAAAGAAAGAAAGAAAAAAAAGATGTAAATACTTTCTGCTGATGCTTAAGCTAAGAATTTCATCAACATTAGGTGATTTGAAATTTCACCATAATGATATTTAAGGAGAATGTTAAATATGAATCAATTTTCACTTTCTTGCATTTAAAGTATAAAAGAGAAATATTGTAATCATTAAAAAATTTAAACTAGAGATTTTTAACGAATCTTCACATTTTACATCTCCTTGAGCCTGGAAAAGACATTTGGAAACATGTTTATATATCTGTAATCATGATACTTAAACATGCTTTCAGCAAGATGGATAAAATGTGGTTTTTGGCCTCTGATCCATTCAGATTTCTGTCAAATTTTGAAAGAAATTCATTCAGAGAAAATGTATCTGCCCGGCTGTTAGGGTGTAAGTTAACACAGCATTAATAACCACCGCAGCATTAATAACCACCCACACACACTCGCTACTCAACTGGGTACAGGCCCATTAGACAACAGCTCAATATATCACCACTCAACAGTCATATCGTTCGTCTCACCTCCGACTCACTGGAGGGAGAGTCTGGGGTGAATAGCATATAAGCGAGTTAACAACTACGCTACTCGAGCATATGCTTTTGTATCCTGGTTATGTTACTGGACTGCTAACCACAAGGTCCCAGGTTCTATCCTCGCACGTCACATATCGCTACAATTTCAATCATGGCGTTTATGAGTTTTTGGATTTACATGTATGCGAAAGGACAATCCGATAGACATCAACCCTTTACCGGATTTGGTTCAAGATTTGATTAGACTCTATATTTTAAATGCTAAATCTTTATACCAAATGTTATCTGTCTAGCTCTTTTCGTTTTGTAGTTATAAGTTCCCTTGTTCTTAAATTATAGACTCAGTAATTTACTTTCAGTAAATAGATTTCGTTCAAAATTTGACAGATATCTACAGATTTAATCTTAATTCCATATACCAAATTTCAGCCATATAGCTCAAATCATTTTTTTTAGTCAACATATTCACAGAGAGACAAAAAATACGTATATTTAAATATATGGATATATGTGGATTTTAGTGACGCAAGACCCAACCTTGGCTAAACTGCGCCAGCCGCATGGTTAAAATATTGGAAATCGTGGGTAAGAAACGACGTTATAATAATTGTACCAAAGGATATTTAAAAACTACATTGAAAAACTGAATTTTTCTTGGATCTTTTGGATTCAGAGAGGTATGATATGTGGAGATTCGTTACAATCTCGAATTAGACAATTATAATACGTCCTTTATACTTCGTATATGTGAAAGTAACTATTAGAATTAACTGTTAGAATTCTCTGAGCCTGAACCAGTAAGAGAACAGTTTGTAATTTGATTAAACTAACTTCGAAAACTATTTTTCGATTTTCAATAGTTAGAAACACTATAAGGACCAAGAAAAAAAAAATAACGGGTTTCAAATGTACACTTACAATAGTCTGTCTATATTGGACGGAAGCCAGAGGTTTCGATCAATGGTGATTTGGCTTCGATGTCCGTTTGCATTTCTATACGGTAAGAAATAATTTGTATCTATGCCAGTTAACGATTATCATATAGGGTGTCTAGAGATTTTTTAAATTTGGTTACTTTGTAGTCTGGCGGACAATAAAATCCATTCTCTTGACTTCATAGCAATAGGTATGACGCCACAGCCTTAAACATAACTGTGCCCTTTATCTTACTGTCAGTTGTCTTACACATGCCATGACGTCATATTCTATTTACTTTTGTAATACATGTGTAAAATTCCAAAATAAAATTGTTGCAACATAAATCATGTATCAACGTACCAGGATTCGTTCAAAACCTACTTAAAAATTTTAAAATTTTTTGAAAGTATATATATATATATATATATATATATATATATATATATATATATATATATATATATATATATATATATATATATATATATATATATATATATATATATATATATATATATATATATATATATATATATATATATATATATATATATTGAGTTTCCTAAATTATCTATTGTTTCCTTTCTTCGATGATCGGAATAAAAAAAATTTGCGGCATTTTAGTTAGTAGAGATTAAAAGATGAAAGTGATACCGCAAACAATAGATAAGGAAACATTTTTATTGTTTATAGTTTAAGTTATATTTAATATCCTTTGTCGTATAAGATATATTATTTCCGAATATTGTCATGTGGAATAATTCTGTTGTTCATGCCATTGTCCCAAATTTAAGTGGTCTTTGATCAACTAAATATCTTAATTTTCCATTAATGATATAATTTTTGATAGCAAATGCATAGAAAGGGTATCTGGAACACATATTGTTTCCTGTTAATTAATATACATTCTTAAATTAACTGACCTAAGAATTACATAAATATATCAATGCAAGTTGAATAACAGATCATAACAAAGATTATTACCATTAAAAATTAACAGCAAAGGGAAAAAAATTCAGTAAACTTAAAAATTAAAAGAAGAAGAATGGATTTAGTTAGAGAAAAAGAAGGAACAACTTACAAATTTGAGATACGCTGAAGAGAAATCTTTTATGCAAATTAAAAATTTTAATTCCTATTTTCCTTTTTCATGAAATATGACTTTTTTTCATGTTCAAACATAAAAGTAAATTTAGGAAAAAAAATCTACTTGAAATTTGGCATAATTTGAATTCACTATTTATAAGACTATCCAGAGAATGAAACAACGAATTTGTAAAATTAAGTAACTGTTGAAATTTAGAGGAAGATGACGATCTTGTTATCATCGCTTCTTCCCGTGAAGAATAACCAATATCAAATCATCCATCCTTTGTTTTCTTGTATGTTGTTACAATATGATGCACTCTGCTTCATTTCTCCTTTTAAGTTTATGCACGCTAGGATGACTTATAGCAGAAACAACAGAAGAAACACATGGATGATTCGACATGCCATGATGAGGATACAGATACCTAGTGCAAACTGACGATATATGATGCTTTTTATGCTTAGTATATCGTCATTTTATTTTATGCTTCATATTCTTGTATTGAAGAATGGGACACCGTTTTTTTTATCAATTAGATCTGAATTTCGATTTAAACATTTCTACCATTTGGTCATAAGACCATTAACAGATACACGTCATTATAACATTCATTAAACATTTTTCATTCATTATAGCATTCATTTCATTATAACATTCATTAAACATTTTTCATTCATTATAGCATTCATTTCATTATAACATTCATTAAACATTTTTCATTCATTATAGCATTCATTTCATTATAATATTCATTAAACATTTTTCATTCATTATAGCATTCATTTCATTATAACATTCATTAAACATTTTTCATTCATCATAGCATTCATTTCATTATAACATTCATTAAAATATTTTCATTCATTATAGCATTCATTTCATTATAACATTCATTAAACATTTTCCATTCATTATAGCATTCATTTCATTATAACATTCATTATATGTTTTTCAATCATTATAGCATTCATTTCATTATAACATTCATTATATATTTTTCAATCATTATAGCATTCATTTCATTATAACATTCATTATACATTTTTCATTCATTATACCATTCATTTTATTACAACATTCATTAAACATTTTTCATTCATTTCATTATAACATTCATTATACATTTTTCATTCATTATAACTTTCATTTCATTAAATATTCATTATGCATTTCATTCATCTAAATCATTGCACTGTTGAGTTTTCGCTCATAGCGTAATTAAGTCAATCGATAGTCGGTACAGTGGATATATCCCGGATTAGTAGTTCAAAGTTTGATAATGATTTATAAGTGTAGTCCTAAACCCACAAGCCAAATTTCATATATCTAGTCTGTCGTATTCCTGAGTTATCTTCTTCAGATACAAAATAAGGAATAGACAGATTTTCCAGTTCATGGATTTCTAGAAACAACATCTTTACATCAAAATTTTATTAAAATCTATAATTTTGATGTAAAGATCATTTACTAAATTTCATTTTCTAATTCTTTGTGTTTTTGCGCTATTACATTTATAGACAGATGGTTGTCATTTCAAAATTGCCTTCTTTGGACTTTGGGAACTCTAAAATAGGCAGATTCGTCATTTTCACGAAGTCGGAATTTTTTACGATTGCAATACTTTCATTTATATTAAAGTAAAACAAGTAATATAAACAAAAAATTTTAAGTTAATTCCTACTTTCGCAAGAATTGAACTCGCATTCTTCACCTTCACGCGAAAAGTACTGAAATCCTTGCATTTTACCGACTGAGCCTGCTGACTTCAATCCTTATTACAAACTACTAAAACTCTATTTAAAGTATTAAAATTAATTAAATTTAATAATTAATGAATTAATATTTGAAAAAAAAAACTGTATTAACATCAAGTGTCATCCACTACAAGTTAAAAAAATGCATTTGAACTTGAGTGGATGAATAAAAAGTATTTTATTAACGATTGAAAATTTGAACAAGATATATAAATATATATAGGGAGAGTGTGAACTAATAGTAGGAATTGAAAGAGAGAGAGAGAGAAAATTAGGAGCAATGAAATACACTACAACTAATTTAATTAGTTTCGTTCAGTTTATTTCATGATTTATTTATGATCTCTTAATTTAAATGTGAAATTAGTTTTATTATTTGCAAAATTAAATAGTAAACATATAAATAATTTTTTCTGAGAATAAATTGGACGCAATTAGAAAACTTCAAAATACTAAACTTGAGAAAATATTTCAGAAATATCTTGCCAATCGTATTTTATAAGAATCCTACAGTGAAACGAAATAGAATTGGGTCAATATTATATATCAAGCAACAACCAAATAAATTTTAAAAGTGAGCACGCAATCTGCAAAAAGATTACTCTATTCACGATTACGCAACAGCGACCAAATTTAGTTTCAGCAACATTTTATCTAACTTCTCCTGACCTTCGTTTGCTTCAGTTGCATAATCCTTTATTATCAATAATTTTATTTTCATCAAAAATAAAATTAAAAGTCAAATAATTTTATTTTCATCAAAAAAATAATCAGACCCTATCAATTAGGTTCAATTATATTGGAATAAATATTAAATAAAATAGATTAATTAAATCAAAAAATTTTCAATAATAATCCAACGAAAATTTTCACCTTTTAATATTTGTAATTACTTTTATAAAATTTGCATTTAACGATGTAATGAGGTGAACAGTATAGAGTTTGCATTTTGAGCCTCTTTCCTTAGATTCATTGGACTGTAAATTTAACACAAATCTACAATTTCGATGATAAGAACACAAACTAAATTTCATTATCTAGCTAGTTACGTTTTAGAGTTATAATGTTCATCACGGGTTCAAGAACAAAATAGTCTGATTACCTGTTGAAAGATTTCGAACAAATTTATACAAATTTACAATTCTATGATTAAAAAAAATATAATTTTGTCTATTTAGTTCATTACTTTTCTGAATTTCCACATTCATACTGACGGATAAATAGGTTGGCTACTGGTTAATTTGATACATTTTATTATATTTATATAACAGAACATTTCATTCGTCTAGCTCGTTCCACTTTTCATATATTCAGTTCATGGACAGACCGACTGATAAAAATGATATGATTCTGGGAGCTCTAATATGAGAGTTCCTCAAATTTTCGAGGTTGAATTTTTCGACAATTACTACACATTTTGTCTCTCTACCTTTCATAAAGAAAAAAGGGAAAAATAGATTTAAAAAAAATTTATAAAATTACGAAATAGCATTTTTTAAAACAGTTTATTGAAATACTATTAAGAGAAAAGTAAACTCTATTTAAATTATTTTATTGCTTAAATTAATAATATACTTCCAAACAAAACTTTCCATACACAAGAATATGCTTTAAATAGTGCATCGGTCGAAACCATTTCAAACCAGTTTGCCCAAATTTGACTTTAACAAAAAAAACCCTGCTGTATGTAAAAAAAAAAAAAAAAAAAAAAAAATCGAACATTTTTTGCATTTCCTATAAATGCTTGCTAAAATTTAAATCAGCTCAAAGTACAGTCCGAATTTTCCTATGAGAATAATGAAAATCAAATATTGACAAATCTATCAAAGCTTAATAAAATGAAATATACAATAATTATTCATTAAGTTTATTCATTTTACTTACTGTTGATAAAAGTATTCGACTTTTCAATTCCAAAATATTTTGCTGTTTCGAAATTACTGATGCGCTTACTTATAAAAATCCGTCTCAGAAGTGTATATTACTTCCCACCAATTTCATAAATCGCTAATTTCATTCAAAATTCCCACCAATTTCATAAATTTATATTGAATCCTGCCGATTTCATAAATTCGTACTATATCCCGCCAATTTCATAAATCGCCAGTTTCATTCAAAATTCCCGCCAATTTCATAAATTCATAGTGATTCATTTACGCCAATTTCATTTCGTAACAAAAGGAGAAACCAATCGCGTTTTCACTTTAACCTTCATAAGCAACCTGTGCCTTCATTGCACGATGATTCGTCAGATTTTTACAACATGTATTATGGAAGAAGGTCGGCATTTATTGATTACCTACCAAGAGAGTTGTGGAACGCTTATCTCTGCGCTCTTCGAAGGTGACTCACGTGATCTGATCATGGTATTCCTCCGATTAGTAAGTGGCGTTTCACGTGCTGGAGATACAAGTTGATTGCACTCCCTCACTGTTAAGTGCGCCGCATTTATCTACAAGCTATACCTAAAACGGTGTCAATTGGCGCAAACGTCGGAATTAAAAAATAAAGGTCGTCTTTTATTTACCAAACAATTCTTCAAAATCGAACAAAAAACATTGGAGATCTGGAAGAATTCGGCGCATGTTTGAGTTTTCTTTTTCAGGCTTCTCTTACTTTGGTGATAAGAAGATCGAAGTCCGTCACGTGAGACTTACTAAATGCGGTTAACAATTCTTGGGCGACCTTCAGAAGTCTTCCAAACAAAAGCTAATGAACTACGTCATGTGAACAAAGTCCGTACAGACGTACTGAAGAGAGATCGAAAGATGAGCTATTTTTAACACTTAAAAATACATTATTCGAATAGAAAGTTTTTTAAATATAGATATAGACATTCTATTTAGAAGTGCTTGAAACTTCAAAATTTTCAATATAACTTATTAATATAGTATGCGTGAAAATTATATTTGCCAAAGTATATACTATAAAAAAGAAAATATGTCGGAACACTATTTTTCAGAATGAATAAAACATATTTGTTAAATCACTAAGTCAGAATGGGGGACTGGAGATTCTAATTTGATAATACTAATAATGTGAGCCAAAATGATGTCATTACCATGACGTCACAATTGCATTATTAAAAAATATATACAATTTAAAATCTAATTATTGTTTTATTCTGTGTGGTATTTTTACGTGTATTTTTTTCACATGCAAAATGCACAATAAATGCCAAAATTAGATGAATTTCGAGCATTTAATGTATATCACGTGAATATGGATTTCATTCTTAAAGAAACATATATCAGACAGAAAAAAAATTCGTCAAGTGATGAAGCTACAACATTTCGGTAACAATTAATGGATATTTTGAAAATTATTCCATAAGTATTTAACGCACTGTATGAAATTTTATGTATTTAAGATATTAAATGCATTAAAAAAGATATTAGATGAAGGGCTAATTATTAAATGAAAACATAACATTATTTTTCAAATCCAATCAAATATGAGCATTTAATATTGAAACAATCTTCAGAAAAAAGGATTAGCAGCTCTCTTTATTTGACCACTTATATTGTTCTTCAAGTTCAATCAAATATGAATATTTAATATTGAAACAATCTACAAAATATGATTAACAACTCTCTTTATTTGACCACTTTTTAAGTGGATTACATTCAGTTTAGAATTTTCAATAAAGAGCAATGTAGTCGTTCAAAAATTGAGTTACCATATAAGTGAAAAGAAATATAATGCTTTTCAAGATTTTTTTAAAAGACATGAATACATCACGCTTGTCAGCTAGAGAATTTCTTTCTTTTTTTTTTCCGATCCTTCTAGTCATCTGAGTCAGCAAATAAGTCTCCAAGGAAGAAACATAAGGATTAGAAAAACAACACAGTTCACGTGATCAAGTGAGACCTTACTGAGTAACCTTAACAATTTGTAGTTGACTTTGGAAAGACATCCAAACAAAAGTTAATGAACTAGTTGGTGCCATGTACTCAAGGCAACAAACACACTTAATATTTTTTTTATTTTTTTTTACATTAAGGATCTTCTTCGTGATTAAATTCAGAAGGAATGCTCAATTTTAAAATTATATTACATTTTAAAAGATTAGATTTTAAAATTAGATAAGTGAGTTTGTTATTAATCGGATAAAAAATATTTTAATTTTTAGATAAATTATTTAAAAATTTCTACCGAAGAAAAATTTTCGATATAATTTTTAATTTATCGAAAATAAAGAATCTAAAATATAACAAAATAAATGTTATATTCTGGTTAAAGAAAGGAAACGAAATGTAATGCTAAATTTTAATTTTAACAGCACAGTTTAATGCGCAGAGAAGAAAAAAAAATCATTCCCTTTTTTTAGTCACATGAATAAACAACCGAAAATAAAGAATCTAGAATATAACAATATTAATGTTATATTCTACTTAAAGAAAGAAAAGGAGATGGAATGCTAACTTTTATTTTTAACATCACAATTGAATGCGCATGTCAGAAAAGCAAAATTCATTTCCTTTCTTTTAGTCACATGAATAAACAACCGAAAATGAAGAATCTAGAATATAATAATATGAGAATATAATAATATGAATATAATAATAGAATAGAATAATATGAATATAAGAAAGGAAACGAAATGCAATACTAACTTTTAACACTACAATTTAATGCGCATGTCAGAAAAGCGGAATTTATTTCCTTTCTTTTAGTCAGAAGAGTAAACAAAAGATTTCTCGTGAAAAGTAAAAAATTAAGCAATAATTTTTAATTTAGAATTTCTAAAGAGTATTAAATAAGTATTAATATAAATATTTAATATTTTTTGTGTTTTCTGTATAATAAATTGAAACTCGAATTTAATTAGGTGAAAATTCATCATGTATTTAAAAAGTATTCGAGTAATATCTTTTTCATTTAAGAAAACAACAAATTGGATTTAATAATTGGCAATAAAATAAACGTTATTGCATAAATATCGTCTGCCATACTGGAAACTGGAAATGGAATTTTTATCTTATTTATTGTTAATGTAATGTAAAGTCATGGTAAAAATATAATTCAGGAAATTTCTTCGAAATATCTTGTTTTCTGTTGTTTTAGATACCAACTCGAAGATTCCAAAATTTTACAGAGAAATGTTCCATTTATAAGTAAGTATGGCGATAAAGTTGTTATTTTACTAGCACTTTCACTTCCTGTCACGTTTTTCTCAAAGCATGATTTGGATAAAATATCGACCATGGTTTGGATAAAAATATGTTGTTATTCGAGAACATTTTAATCAAATTTCAAGAAGCCTTAGAAGTGTGTTTCAACACGAAATGAATTCACAATTTTTGTTCCTCCATATTCAGAGACCGAAGTGTGTCCGAACTTTGTGATGCAGTATTATTGAAATACATTAAAAGTTTGCAGATCAAAAAAGAAAATAAAAACAAATTATGATAATTTCGAAAAAATATTTCTTAAGAATATTTTTTTTTAACAAAAAACTATTCTTGTTCTTGATTAATAAGAAAAATTATAGAATTCGCTTTAGTTTTATGTAAAAAACATTTACGAACCTAGAAAATAATAATTAAAAAAGGATTTATTTAAATACATTTTGTTAAATATTTGTTTATATATTGTTTTCATATTCGTTAAGATTTTTTTGAAATATAGATTGATATTATTAGACAAATTGGAAATATAAGATTTCAGGATCTGTAAAAATGAAATATTTATAGATTTGTGCGATCCTCATACAAAATGGAGCCGAAATGAAAATATGTCTATCATGACAGTGTTTGCAGGCTGGCAAACTATTTACTGAGACATGTATAATTTAAAATGCATGATCAAAAAATCATTTAAAACTCTTCAATCATTTAAACACTTTTTATTATATATAAATAAAAATATATAATATATATAAAAATATGTAAATTCGGCACTTAAATAATTTATTAGTAGAAATTCATTAAGAAAAAGAATGGGTTTCCTGAAATTGTAATTAGATTTTTAATTAAAAAAGTAATGAATACTGAAAAATTTTCCTTCGATAAAATTAGAACATATTATTGCTAAATAAACATTTTTATGTAAATTTAAAAATCAAACCAGTGAAAGTATTCTCCCTGCCATCATGTTTATGAGTTATTGTGTTTACATACATGTGAAAGAACAGAATGACGGATGGTCAATCCTTTTACAGATTTCATCGCCATTTATTAAGAAGTTAAATTTTAGATATCAAATCTGTTATAATTTTATCTAACTCTTTCCTTTTTATAATTATCGAATTCAGTTGTTTATGAACAGCTGGATAGACAGAGTTCTTTTGAATGGATTCTCTTCAAAATTTGATAGAAATCTACAAATTTAGTCGTAATTCCATATACCAAATTTCATCTGTCCAGCTCAAAGCCTTTTTAAGTTATCGTGTTCGCAGACAGATATAATGCCAATTATGTGTTTTTCGGATTCAGAGAGGTCTGGTTATTCGTTAAAATCACGTTCGAATTTTTTCACATTTACAATATTTTCTCGGTACTTCGCATATAAGAAAATAAAAATTATCTTTTTAATGGTACCATTTTTATTTCTAGCAATATTTCATTAGTAAATTTTTATAAACTTTTTAAATGGTAACATTTAAACATTCACTAGATTTATTTCATGCTCATTACTTTACCATGTATTAAAACAATTTTTATGTGCACATTATCTATAGTATATAATTAAGAATTAATTTTAAAGACAAAAATTTGGCGAATCAAGCCTTATTGTTAGAAAATCATGCTACGATGTTTCGGATTAGAGCTTCTAATCTCTTTCAAATTTTTGCAACAAAAAATGTTTTTTTTAATTAAATGGACGTTAATAAGAACCTGACAAATTAAAAGGACAAACAATAGCGAAAAAAGATAAAACAAGATTTTCAGAATGATATTCATCTCTAACATAAACGGAAGGTTTTATTATCATGTGAGAACATGATGCTGGTTTAGTTATGGCGTTTTGAATATCGAAATCGCGTAGGTAATAAATAAAGCATAAATGGCAATTTTCATCATCATCTTTTAATCGCATATATTTTTTTACCTGCTTTTACCAGTATTGCTTAATTATTACGTATGCTTCTTTGACAGCAGATGCGTTTTTAAAAGGTTGACGTAGAACTATGACATCGTAGCTGTTATTTCATCTCAAAATCGATCGAACTTCAAATCTTTGTTTGTCAGCTAGAAAAATTGAAAATGAAAGTTTAAAAAAATTATATATATATATATAAAGAGAGAGAGGGGGGGGGATAGAAATCGATAGAGAAGTCTCGTGATTGTTTCAAACCGGTTTAAACTGGCCAATGACTTAAATTAACTAAGACAAATAATGACTTAAAAATAATGTTCTGACATCATAACTTGAAATTTGCGATCGTAGATTTCATTTAAATTTTTTTATTTATTTTTATTAGAAACATCTTACGTTTTGTAAAAGAAAGCATATAAAGAAAGAAATTGATATATGAAAAATGATAATTCAAGTGAGTTTTTTAATTGAAAATAAGCACTTTCTTATATAGCCAACTTCTAATATTCTCAAAAATTGTTAACAAAAACTAATAAATAATATAAAGAAAAAAAAACATGTAACGCTGCTCAATATGTAACGCTGTCGTATTCATGCAAAACATTCATATAAGGGATGCACAAATACATTTTAATTATTATGTACTGGAAGAAATATGCAAATTGTAGAACAATGATCTAATAAAATAAAATTTTATTATTTTATGGTTAACTGCATCATGCTTTTATATTAATCTCATAATTCTATGATTCAGAGTTGTTTTTAAATAAATTTTTGATACAATGACACATAAGCAATATTATTATTTTCATTTTTAACTTGTAAAAATTGTTTTTAAAATTATATCAGTATCAAGAATGTTTCCCGGAGAGATGCTGTAGAATTGTTTACAGCATTATCTACTTAACGGAACTGAACAATCAATAAAATGAATCATTCCTCTGGAAATTATTTTTGCTGTTATGTTTATTTGTTTCTAGATCTCTTTTATATCCTTTATCATTTGTAATATCTTATATAACTACTATTTTCTGCCTGAAGCAAATATAGTTAATCGCTGATGGACCATTTGGATTGTCTGGGTTTACTATAAATGAATTTCGACAAGAAAACAGATGATATCATTTACCAAAATAAATAAATAAATAAAGAGAGAGGGAGAGAGAATATTTCTTGTGTAATAAATCAGCATCTTAGGGTTAATTAACCTAATGATTTCTCTTTAGATGAGTGGTTTATCTTTGAATGGAATGTCACTTTCCATTAAAGAGAGAATTCTTTGACAGTGACGATTTCTTACATGACTTAGCTCGCGTCATCTTTTGGTTATACCAGCGTATGAATGAACTTTCATTCTTGGAAATACGGGTGTGTTTTACCAAACCAACAGAATGAGCATCAGACAGACAGCATCCATTGACGTCATCACACTGCTCACAAATGGGAGGAGTATTTATAAATCATCTCTTTTGTCACACTGTTCATAATGGTGTCAACCCGGTCCTTTTTTTAAACAGTGTCTGAAGCATTTTTTTTTCCGACAGTCCAATTTGTAACTTCATTCATTTCTTATTACCAACACTAAGAGTGATATTCTTTTTCTTAATAACTCGATAGTTAAATACATCTAAATTATGAGTTTCCTGTAGTTTTAACTGATTTAATGAAGCTTTTATCAATGGATGACTTTGGAAGTATGTCAAAAGATTATTAGTAACGGCACTTGGGAAAATGAGGCTTCTTTATTACAGTTGTTTATACGTTAAAAGAACAATGGACATGATGAAATTTTTTTTCCAATCACAAAACATCACAAAATTAAACATTTTCCGAAATAATGAAGCAATACTAATTCGTATACTTTATTTAATAATTTTTAAGTGCTCATAGGGATTTTGTATTAATATAAAATAAAAAGATTTCATCAGAGTGCATTAAATTTCTGTAATAGAGTCTATTCACTTAATGTCATAATCATGTAAAGAACGTAATATCGTATGCCATTAAACATATATATGTATGTATGTGTGTAATGATATCTCTAAATCTAAATTAAATCCTAATTAATTTCCTAATTTTTTATCTTAATTTAGCCCATATTAGCTTCATTCTAAAATGTTCTCTTATGTCCTGATCCGATTCCACCTTTTTTATTTAATTAATGCTACAAGAATTCTGTAAAAATGCTTAAATCAACGGTTCTCACGCTCCCAGTGAAGGGATAAAAAACTGTCAAGATAATCGAATTCTTTTAAAAGATACCTATAATTCCCTTACCTAAATCGACACGTGTGAAGAAATCCCTATCAGAATCTCAAAATATAAGACCACCGGGAAAATATTTCTGTCGCTCTTTGCCCTTTTTGCTCTTGTGTCGTGCTGCAAATTGACGTACCTCGTCGCTTCTTGCTCCTACACAAATTATGCCTCCCGGGATGGAATAAAATTGAGTGGTAGACTTTTCCAAGACAAAATATTCGAAAAAGTAATGAACCTTTGAATGGTATTTTATGTATCGTATTTTAGGGAACAGAAGTTTCAGACATGCTGTTTAATTAAAACTAAATGTAGTACTCACTGTCTAATAGTGTAAAAATATGTAAACTCAACCCATATGTAAACTCAACTTGTTTCTGTGCATGTTTCGTTCATTGTAAATAAATAATTTATGCTTTTGTCCCAGTTTAAACAAAAATTTCTACATTCGAATAAAAGAGTAAATTATATATTTAATTAGAATATTTTCTTTACAGTGGACGTTAAAAGCAAAAGATTTCTTTTTCTGAGATATTTTTTTTTTTAATTTACATGGCAATTTCATTATATCAGTGTAATGCTGTAAAAAAACTTTTCATCACAATTCAACGGTAGCTTTTTGATTTTTTTTTGATAAAAAATCAAAAAATGTTATAAATATTACAAAACTTAAATTGTTTCTTGCGCAATAAAATAGAGCATAAATCTTTTTCTTCAGATTTTTTTAGATAGATATTTTGATTTTACACAATATTTTCAAATTTATATATTGAAAATATAATCTGCACTTCAAAACTTAAATTATTTTACATCTTTTGAAGTTTTAAAAAAATCATTACAGTAATATTATACCTTTGCATTGTACCCTTAAAAAAACAGGAAAGAAAATGCATCTAAGGCTAATTTAAAAAATAACTGAAATATGCTTGTTATAATCTTACGAAAATATTTGCATTGATTTCTCCATAATATATTACGATTTAAAATATCTAAAATTTAAATGAGAGCTTAGTTCAAAAAAATAAATGGAAACTAAATAGGCAACAGATTATTTGATCATTTTTATGTAAAAAAATATATGCTTATAAAGAGTTTGGGATACTGTAGTTTTGATTGCGATACTTAAAATTAAATTAGTTTGGCGGGCAGACGATAGTTTAATAAATGACTGAATTTGAAACTATATTTACTTATTTTTTAAAAATAAGGATTGTTTTATTTTATTTTGATGCTTTCATTTGAAGTGCCAGGCTAAATTATGCACATAATCATTCAGTTTAGCAACAAAACATGGAAGGGGAGGAGCTTATTTTCTTGTTGCATGTAAATTGTGTTATTTTAATTTGGATGAAATATTTAGTTCCCCAGTGACTATATATTTTATGCAGAATTGTGCTATTACGTAATATTGAGCTAAAATAATTTCCTATGCCACATGCACTAGTGAAAGGAACCTAATTTTAAATCAGGGGAAAGTAACAGGTAATGTTTTTACTTCAATAGTCAACTCAGTTTTATTCACAGTGAAATTTATAAGTACCTGAAAAGCCGAGCTTCGTTCAGCGGGGGTTTGTGTGTGTGTTTGTGTGTGTGTGTGTGTGTGTGTGTGTGTGTGTGTGTGTGTGTGTGTGTGTGTGTGTGTGTGTGTGTGTGTGTGTGTGTGTGTGTGTGTGTGTGTGTGTGTGTTGAGAAAATATTTAGATTCGACAATGTTACTGCTATTGCATGCGAGCTGAACGCATTCGTATTCGGACAATGCCACATAGAGCCATTTCACAAAATTTTGAGGTACCTGTAGGTTATCATCAAATGACAACAATGCAAGGTACCACAAAAATTTACGAGATGGTTCTATATGACATTGTGAGCAGAAGAGCAGGAAAAAAAAAGGCTCTAATAGTTAATTATAAAATAGTGTTTTTTGTACGTATAAAATTACGTTTTTTCGAGAAAGACACCTATATAGATAAACTTAAAAAGCAAAACTTTATCTAAATATAAAATTTGATCTGAGATACACGAAAACTACGCCTTTGATCCGAGATACGCCATTTCCGAGATACCCGAAATAAATTTGGGCCGCGGTGGCCTGGTGGTAAGGTCTCGGCTTCGGAACCGAAGGGTTTCAGGTTCGTGACCCGATTCCTTCGAAGAACCGTCGTGTAAGGGGGTCAGTTGCACGTTAAATCCGTCATGACCAAACGTCCTCCCGCTGGTGTGGTGTGGTGTGGAGATGGGGGTGCCAGCTCAGGTGTCGTCCTCGTCATCTGACCGCGGTTCAAAATTACGAGGTCCGTCCCAAAATAGCCCTAGTGTTGCTTCAAACGGGACGTTAATATAACCAAACCAAACCAAACCGAAATAAATTTATATATATTAGCATTTAATACTAATTGACTTAATAACTATTTATTGCAAACTTAAATAAGCTACTGTCATCCAGGATCAAAAACAATTTTTATTTGTTGAATATTAAATTATTCTTCAATATGAATTTATTAAAACATACAAGATTGTATTGAGTAAAAAAATGTAGAATTTAATACTTTTACGGCTTTTTAAATTAAGATACACTATTCTAACGGTCTGGCATTATAGATGTTTGATCATTGAAAGAATTCTCAAATAAGGAATCACTAAAGTATATAATTTAAAATTCAAAGTTGTTTCCAAACCAAAAAGTGATGTTTATTTAAAGGAAAAAAATATACTTCCCAACATCTAGCTTCCTAGAGTCTCATATTTTTCCTCTTGCGTGGTATATGACAAATTCCAAAAATAAACTGCCGGCAGAGGATATGAATTTATCACTTGAATATGAATTGTTTTTGTATTAACAGCTAAAGTTATAATTTATCGTGTATTTTAAGAGAAGTTATTTAGTTGCAAAACTGAAAATTTTTTATGAGTCTTCACTGTTTATTGAGAAAACGATGTGCTCAACTTGACGAACATTTGCAGTTAATTGTATTTTTAAAAGTGAAATTAGATGTAAAATACAGGGATGATTCTGGAACGATTATGACACTATATTTATAAACGTAAGAAATCCATCAAAGAAACTCTTGAAGCTAGCCAAAAAATTTTATTTCATAATCTTCTTCTCAGAAAGAAAAAGAAAAAAAATTGGCTTCGTTCCTGCTGTAACTGTACTGAAGACATTTATAAAAAAATCTTAAATTCCGAAAATGTCTTTGGTAGTCAGGTATTTCGGGTAATATCGCAGCATGAAAGTAATTTGTTGTTACACTTTTATTATTTTTAGCATAAGGCATGTTGTAATGAAAATGGATAATTGATAAGAAGAAAGATATGAGAGTTTTTAATTTCGCCTATTAAATATATTCTAAATTGAATATTTTTTTTTACTTTAGAGACAAACTTCTGACTTATTTTTTAAGAATAATTAAAAGAAAGAAATCGATCAAAGTAATCCAGTCTTACGAAATTTTTCCATTAACTTATAGATTTGATATAACAAATAAAGCCAACTTAAATTGTGCTCCTTGAACTAATGTAATTGATCATTCTATTAGAATCGAAATTAGTAATTTGAGCTCTTATGTTGCCAACGATATTAGATTTTATAACTCGGAATCTGTATTATATGAACTCAAAATGTTAATAATATAACCATTATTTTGGTTTATAAAATAAATACACTGCACTTTACAAATCGTTATATAACACATCATATTCCATAATATAGTGGCTCTATTAATGTCATTAAAAAATCAAATCTGTACTACCATGATATTATGCAAAAGTATGAAGTTACCTTTTTTATCATTGAAAGTATAGTTTATTTCTATAAAACATTTTTCTTAGCTTTCTCATTGATTGAATATATATATTTTTTGGTATGTAACACAAGTTTATGTAACATTACAAAATAAAATAAAAACTATGTAGTAACAAGATCTAATTATATTTTTGATATATTTTTAATTCTAATTATATAAACTTTTGTTCCAAAAGTAAAGAAAAATTGGCTCTTTTAAGACGCTCTTGTATTAATTATATACGTGAGATACATCCCAAGTAATTTGAAATAGTTATCAGTGCCATCATATTCAATAACTATAATAATTACTAATTATTGAAAATGATGGCACCGTTAATATGATGGCTATTTTTTAAGATGAAATTCTTAATCAATTCTTGAAGATTATGTATATAAATTTTTACAACAATTATCTGTACTTCCAAACACAGAATCAATGGAATTATAAAATCTTTTACAAGAAAAAAGATAAACACAACACTAGGAATAAAATACTAACCATACTTGTGGGTTTGCAATTTCTCGAGTAAAAAAAAAATCGTCTACAAAGTTAAGCTGAATGAAAAGAATGGAATTGGAAAAATAGAATATTTAATTTTTGAAATCCATGTTAATTTTGTTGAAGTATTAAGAGCACTTTTTTTTTGCAACTAGTGCGTTTGCATTTGAGATACTGTGTATCATGTGAATATACTACTATAAAGATTTATTCTGAACAAAAATGACCCAATTTTCTGAACAGGAAACTTAAGAATCTCAGCATACAAACCGGGATGATGGCTAGGTGAAGGAAAAGAAGGTCATTGTGAAAAATCCATAATAATAATAATAATACAAAACAAAGAAACAATTGATGATAAATACATATTTTCAAAAAAAAAAAAAAAAGGGAGGCTCAACAAATATAAAATATGTTGCTAGTTCGTAGCATTTTTTTTCTACAAGATGATTTACATATATTAGCCATACTAAGAAAATCCAAATTTTTGTATAGTACAGTTGCAAATAAAAAAGTATAATTTTTCAGAAGCTAATTTTTTTTAAAGTTAAATGAAGATCATTTGCTTTCATGTGAATTATTTATTAATAAGTATTAAATGGGACAATTTAGACATCTAACTCAAATACGAGTCACATTTTGAATTCGAGACATTTTTCTGATTAGAGATGTCAATATATAAAGCAAAAGTTGCAAAGGAGAACTTACTTTTATTTAGACTTAAATCAAATGCTTTAGCTTTCTTTTAAAAATTATGTTTAATTAGTTCTTTTTGGTATGCTATTTAATTATATACAAACTCAGAGACATTTAATTAGTCCGACTTATTTGGGTCATCTGGTCACTTAATCTAAACTTAACTGTGCAGGATTAAGAGCTATTTCGGACCAAAACCTGACTGTTTCGTAATAATTCTCAATTTTGAATAATAAATCTATTCTGATAAGCGCGATGATATTTAATTAACGATTTAATAAAAAGATTCAGGATGAATCGTTTATTTGTTCTTTTCTGGAACAAACTGACGGAATAAAATATAAATTACTAAGCAGTATTACATAAGCGATTTAAAAGTCGGAGCAGTGAAAATTTGCGAAGAAAAGAGAATAAAGAATCTGTACCGAAACAAAGGGCGATTTACTCGTGACAATAGTTGGCCTTTCATCATCAAAGCTAGAAACTTTCTATTTATATTTCCCATTCTTATCACATCCATTGTGCTACAAAGTTATTCTATTTCTGATTCTCCGAACGATATCAAGGAGGGAAAAAGAGAAGACTCTACTTGGAAGTTACGTGACTGTTAGTAAATTCCCAATATTAAAAAAAAAAGAAAAGAAAAAAGAAGATTGCTCTTGTTTTGCAGTTATCGTTTAGAGCTCTGATATAAAAGTAAGCAAAGCACTGAGCAAATAAGCAAATGATGAGTCACAAGAATAAAAAATGTCTGTCATATAGTCTTTATTTTAATTATTATTTGACAAAATAAAATTGTATTTATATTTTTAAACAATTGATTTCTATAAACATAACTTTTAAATAAAATATTGTTCTATAACTTTATTTGGAAAATTGAAAACTAAAAACAGTTTACGTTTAACCTTCCAGCTGCTTATGCCGCTAAACAGTTGTGTATGGTTGACAATCAGTCCATTTTCTATTAAATTCCGCGTTTTTCACAGTTTAGAGTGTTTATTTTTACGATTTTATATATCATATTATTACATCATATTTGTTTTATATTGTATTATATTATATTATATTATATATATATATATATATATATATATATATATATATATATATATATATATATATATATATATATATATATATATATATATATATATATATATATATATATATCATGTCATTTGTATTATATCATATCGTTTTATTATGTCATATTATTATCGTGTAGCATATAGTATCAGTTCACTTTCTTTGAAAAATATTTGAACATATTTGCAAACCTCGCATCTAAATAGTGATTTTTAAAAATTACGCAGTCAGAGTGTTATTTTATTTTAGAGATATTACCGGCCCGTTTTGAAGCAACACGAAGGGTATTTTGAAATAGACTCCATATTTTTAAAATACTTCAACATTCGTATGCAATCTCAGCTGGCATTCTCTTCACCATTGTAAGACGTTTGATCCATGCGATTCTATTTAATGTGTACCTATCCTATTTACAGGGAGGATTGTTGGTGTAATAGGTATTCGAATCTGAAACCCTCTGATAACGAAACCTGCCTCGGCCCGTAAATATATGTACTTAGTATTTTAACATATCAAGTACCACATGGTACTAAATGTAATAATTCCCTTGATAATTATCGATGTTTTCTAATGCATTTGTGCTGATAAAGTGGGAAAAAAATGGTATCCTTTGACACACTTGCACACATACACAAGGGGAAAAAAAAACCCACCAGCTGGAATGGTCTCTCCGAAACTTTCTCGCATACTCCCTAATAAAGGTGTTCTTCTGCATTCCCTACACCAGTATAAAATTGTGGACCTTGGGTAAAACAACGAATATCTTGCATGGCATTAGAGAAAATATTTTAGAAAAAAAAGCATATTAATGTTTGACTAAAATGGGGTTATTCAAGACTGTTTTGTGAAGGACTTTAAAACAATATAAATATAAGGCTTTTAAATGAAGTTGCAAGCTTCGATTTTAATTTAGGAAGTTTAAGTATCGTGTTATTTTACTTAACTCTTTCTAGGGCCGTGGGAATTCCACCAAATTTATCAATCTTTGTATGAATTTATGTAGGTTAGCATAAAATCTGACAAATTTTTTTAGAAAGACAGAAACTTAGATGCTTTAGTTCTTTATTTTACACAAAATGATGTCTTGGTTTGATACTTAATTATTAATTAACCAAATTAATTAATTAATCAAATTAAACTTATCTAATAAGCTAAATGGATCTCTTTTCTTATTCTAATTTGAAGCCTAAAAATATTTTAACACAATATGACTAGAAAAAAATGGTCCTTTAAAGGGTTAAACTACGGTATAAAATATTCTAAATGCATTTAATAATAGTGCTTTGAATTTAAATTTTCTTGACCTCTCTTTCTGCTAATTAATGTTAATATTTCATCAAGATATGATGACGTGATCTTGAATTATATTAAGTTAGAAATTTAATCTAAAAGGATTCTTTTGTATAAAATAAAACGATAAATAATTCCAATTCAATAATGGTTTTTAAATTTTTTTGAAAGGAATTGGAAAAAAAATGAAAGTATAAAATATTTAGAAATTGCAGTAGTCATAATTCTTAACAGTATGAGAAACTTCAAAAGGTAAGTTTCTAAAAAGAATGAATGAAACGATTTTGAAAATTTTAATATTTTCAATCACTTTTCAATTTTATCTTTTATTATATTTCATTGCCAATGAGAATCCGTAAATTAAAAAAAAAAAATGGGATAGTCAAACATTATCGTATTGTATAATAAGACCTTTAACGTAATTTTAAACATACAGTTACCGTTCAAAAATGTTAGCAGCTATAATACATGGCTGTTCCAATGGATATCTTCCAGCAATGAAAATTAGATTTTTTCTCTATAATTGATTATGTCACTTCCCCAAAGTTCTTTTGTTAACTAATTCTAGCAGAATGACCTTACTTTTCTTTCTGTTGTTTTTCAGTGTCCTTTCTCCATGGCACCACACAAGGTTAATGACATTAAGTGACCCAATTCTGTTCGAAATTCCTTTCGTCTGTCTCGTCAAATGTTATAATAGAATCTTTACAATCGATTTTCTAGACACGGTTTTTTTTTGTTTTTTTTTGTCTCTTGTCATAGTAATATATTAACACACAATAGCAGGAATAATTTTTTTTATTAAAATTATACCATTTCTAGGTATTTAGAGATTTTACACCTTTTTCGGCGATGGAAATTAATATTTCAGTAATAATCGTTTTAAATTTTCTAAGTATAGCAAGAACATCCTATAAATAAAAAGGGATAAATACAAAATTTTATTTATTTGTTATTTTCCACGTTGAACAAGATTCTTATAACAATAAAATATTACGAAATTAAATTGTCTTTTTATTTTATATTTTCCCTAAGTTCTATCAATGCAAATTTAAACGAATCCTAGAAATCGTTTATTTATGAATGGTATTTAAAATGTCAATAAAAATATTCTTACCCCATAATTCATTATGTGCTATCCAGAACACAAAATATGAACATTTATTAAATAATGTAAAATAATGATTAGAAAAATAATGAAATTAGTGAATAATAAAGATTGCCAGAACAATATTATGAAGCATTATCTTGTGATAATATCATAATCTGAATGAATTTGAAGAGAATTTCATGTCCTTGATTCTGATGTGAATGTAATAATAGTCCAAAAACACCAATATCGAAGATGTTTTTTTTTAAACTTTCCAAAATTACTTAATTCATCTTTCTTGTGATATATTAAATAAATCAGAAACCAAAAAACAGAAATCAAATATATTATTGTTTCGAAACAAATATAAAATTGCAGAATTGGCAGTCCAAACTTTCCTAAAAAAGCAGTAAAAGTTAAGGTCTTTTTTATAAATAAATTTTAAGAATTTTAGTTTCTTTTTTTGTAATAAATTGACCTGAAATACCGCAACACGTATATTAGTGAGAATTACATTTAACGTAAAATATTCTGTGAAAAAAATTCAATAAATGAATAATATAATTATTAAAAAAAGGGATTATTGAAACAAAGAATTATTTAGCAATTTAAAGCTTGAATATTTAAAATTTACAATAGTTTAAATTTTATCAATATTATCTAACATTTTAAACATAATGTCGTTTAAAAAGCAACAACATATATCTCCGTTTTGCAAATTTAAAAAAAAGAGAACATTGAATTTTTGGCAACCAAATGGTTAATAACAAAATGGCTATGGCAAATGGCAAATATGGTTAATAACAAAATAATTTTCTAAGTTTTTTTGCGTTGATGCTTCACGCTTATACTAATTATAAAAAAAATTCGTTCATATTTGCTGCAATTTTTTTTTCTTTTCTTCCTTTTGTGCAAGTTAGATAAATGGAGTTGTTTATTGAACGACGATATGCAATAAGCCCATTTTAAGCCCAACCCAATAGTGGATTTCCAAACTATTATAGATAGGCATATGCTTCTGGTTGAAAAAATATTCTAAATAATGTAAAGAAATACATGAAAAGATAAAGAACACTATAAGAACGATTTTGGGCTTGATTGATTAATGTTTAAAAAGCAACGTCTTTAAATGTCCAATCTGTTAACGTTTTTTTTTTTTTTTTTTTTTTTTTTTTTTTTTTTGAACTATAAGTCGGCATCGTGATCTCCATGATAAAAAAGCTTTTCGAAAAAATTTCAAAGGATCTTGACTTTTATTCCTATTTTACAACTTTCAAGAGTCCGTCAAACGTGGAGACTTGCCCTTAGAAAGAGCTCTTTTTCAACAGACCAAAGGTACAATACTCCATAGGTGAAACGTCAGGGGACTTCGCAGGAAAAGATGCATATTCAACACCTATACCAGACTTGGTACTTTTTGAAGGTACCAATGGTACTTTTTGAAGTATGACTTACAATATACTTTTTGCCTTGATAAAGTTTCGTTATTTAAAAATAATTAGAGTAAAGAAATGGCATTTCTTCTGTCAGGTTCGGATGCAAAACCTTTGCTTGATAGTACGTTAAGTTGATTTTAACATTTTTTTTAACCTTTCTTATCTTTAATTTCTTATTGTAAGAGAACTTTACGAAAAGCTTAAACAACCCCTTACTGAAACTTTCTTTGCATTGACGGGATTAAGTTTGTACATTTTCTTTCTCGTCTTTTTATAGTAAACAGATCTATATTTGTTTCTCTCATTTAAGTGAACCTATGCTTCATAAAAGAACCACAATGTATTTCCTTTTATCTTCTGCTAAATACATTTCATACCAAATTCTAAAAATCTGCTTTGAGTCACATACTTCGGTAAAAGCTGTTGAATATTGTATTTTTTTAGCATTTTTAAGTTGTAAATATTGATTTATTATATTATTAATTGTTGCTACAGATGTATTTGAAGATTTTTTGTTAATGATTTCAGCATTGATGAAATTTCTCTTGTTAACAATTATTTTCCCGTGGAAATATTTAAAACAGTACCAACGATTATTCTTTATTGTCTATTCGTTTGGGGTCTTCTTTCTATTCTGAAATAAAGTCTGATAATTTTTTCCATTGAAATTAACAATGTTGCTTATTTGGCATTTAGAAATTTTAATACTCCATGTATTTCACAACGTTTTTGAATTAAAAAATGGAAATATTTCTCTTTGGAAACCAAAAAAAAAAAAGAATAATAATAATAATCTTCAATTTACAATTGGCTTATGTGCAACATTTTAAAAATAAGGATAAATTTTAAAGTAATGGACGTTATTTTTTATTTCAAATAATAAATTGTTGCCAAGAACTTTTATTCTAAGCTATTTGATTTCCTAAAATTCTTTAACGAAATCGGTCTAAAAATATGCGAATACAATCTATATTTCATGTTGTTTAAGTCAATAAATATACTACTGAAAAAATTGAAAATTCTAATGCAGATTCATGGATTTATTAATGACATTCAATAAAAATATTCTTGATACATTAAAATTAAAAAAGAATGCATTCTTCTGCGATCAAAATTAATCGGAATATGATCTTTGAATTTTCGTATGTTAGACCAATCAACTTAGCAAATGATGTAAGTGGATTGATAGATCCTTTATGGATTTGAAACCAATCCATCAAGGGTTTGACTGTCTGTAAATCTGTACTTTGGCACGCATGTAAACACAATAACTTAAAAATGTAAAGAATTAAATGAAATTCGAAGTATGTCCTTGCGACTACAACTATAATTTTATATTAAATATTGGTTTCAAATGGTTGAAAAAAAAGCGTTCAAAATGAATTTTTGATTTTCTGGTACTTGTGAATTAAAGTATGCCAATGGATTAATTGCCAGAGATCGCTCGATAGATTCACAGCAAAGACCGAACTTTAACAACTACTGTCCACCAATCAAATTCATTTAGAACACAGGTACTAGTTTTCTTTATCACGAAGTACATAATTCTCACTTGGGAGCATGAAAATTTGAGTATTTGTTGAACAAGGCTTTCCTGGTTCACAATTTTACGTGGAGAAAGAGGAATTAATTAGAGACTAAGCGAAAAAGTCTGGGAGAAACCACTCCCATTGGTTTTGTTATACATTTATTCTTGTTTTATAACTATACATTACATCTTATATCTTTGGATGAATTATAATGTAAAGCAGTAGAATATCTAAATGAACTATGTACAATATTTATTTTACTATTTATTGAGCAGAGATGTTTTTTAAAGTTGTTATTTCTTGGAAATAAAATAATAACATTAGAGAGGGTGACGGGGTAATAATCTTTTTAAGAAACAGCCTCTCTGATATTGATTTCAAGTTCATGTCATGTCATTCACTCATTAGCGATGACAGATAAAAGAATAATGAAGAATCTTATCGCATCGATATGATGAGTAATCATGAACCAAAACAATAAATGAAAAGAAAAACTTAAAAAAGTTTTTAGAAAATGGTTAATGGATTGAAGTCTTGATGATATAAAGTAAACAAATCAGAAGTTCAGTCATTTATAAAAATGTATTTGTTTTTAATCAAGTGCCTGTTTTTTCTGTTAATTTTTAGGCGAAATTTTTTTTTATTTTATTTATTTATTTATTTATTTTTTTGTAGATTGTGAATGACTGAATTTGAAAATTTTCATAGGATTTAGATTAGAGATGCAGCTAAACATATTTTTACCTGGACGAAACAAGAGGCAAAAGGATAATTTGCGCGCTTCTAGTTAGAAATTTTACCTGTACATTTCTCTTAACTTTTACAACATAAAGAGGTGGATTTTTGACAGTTTGAAACCATTTTTTGTTAACCATAAACATTGTTTTGATACCCCTGCCGCTTCTCACTATCTAAATTCGCCTTCGAATCAGCACCGTTATACCAAATTCTCCAGCTGTTTTCGTTACTTCTATAATATAAAATGGTGGATTTTCAAAATATAAGATTACAAGTTAAAAATTGTTTTGATACCTCTGCTACTATTTTGTGTCGTAAATTTGCTGTCGAAGCACTGCGATACTAGTTTTCCCCGCTGTTCTTGTAATAATAATTGACGGATTTTCAAAATACAGGGTGTTCCAGAATTATCTTTACAACTTCAAAAATTCATAACTTCGAAAATAAACAAGATATTTATATTCTGTCTTTTTCATGTATTACTGCAACTAATAAAGTTTTTTTTCCAATAGGCTGAACAGTTATAAGTGAAGATGTAGACACCACAACAGAAAGCTCAATGCGTGTCATGGTTCATAGAGACGAAATCAGATACACATGTTCAACGGAACTTCAGGACAAAATTCCAAAGAGACCCACCATCCAGACCCTCCATCCGTGCATGGCACACAAGCTTCATGAGCACCGGATCAGTATTGCATAAAAGTGGAACTGGACTACCCAGCAGAAGTCCAGAAAATGTGGAGCGAATACGGCAAACATTCCAGCACAATCCGAAAACTTCAATTCGTCAGGCTTCATGGCAACTCCAAATGCCTACAACCACAATCCACAGGGTTCTTCATAAACAGTTGCATCTGTATGCCTATAAGGTACAGTTGCTGCACGCACTGTTACCAACAGATCAACCAAAACGTGTGGAATTTGCCGTAGACATGTGACAACGTATTCAGCATGATGAAGATTTCTTGAAAAAGGTTTGTTTCAGTGATGAGGCCACGTTCCATGTGTCTGGTACAATAAACCGCCACAACGTACGAATTTGGGGTTCTGAAACCCCACATGCAGTAGTCGAGCTTCAACGAGACAGCCCAAAGGTTAATGTGTGATGTGGGCTTATGCACAACAAAATCATTGGTCCTTTCTTCTTCATAGAAACCACAGTTACTGGCTGCGTGTACCTGGATATGCTTCAAAACTTTGCTCTTCCTCAGTTGGAAGAGTTACAGCCGATTGTTTACTTCCAACAGGATGGTGCGCCACCACACTGGTTGACAACAGTTCGGGAATACCTGAACTAAACTTTTCCCAACCAATGGATTGGACGGGGTGGCCTAATTCCATGGCCACCAAGGTCTCCGGACATAACACCCCTCGACTTCTTCTTGTGGGGTTATTTAAAGGACATTGTTTACCGGACACCGGTTAATGACATTGATGACTTGAAACGCCGCATTACACAAGCTTTTAGTACAATCACAGGCGACATGTTACAGCGTACCTGGCTTGAAATTGATTACAGACTGGAAGTGCTTAGGGCCACCAATGGTGCGCATGTTGAAGTGTACTAAAAAAACTTTATTAGTTTCAGTAATACATGCAAAAGACAGAATATAAATATCTTGTTTATTTTCGAAGTTATGAATTTTTGAAGTTGTAAAGATAATTCTGGAACACCCTGTATAATACTACAAGCTGAAAATTGTTTTGATATCTCTGGCGCTACTCAGTGTCGTAAATTCGTCGACGAATTAACACTGCGATACTGGAATCCTCGCTGTTCTCGTTATTTTTATAATATATAGTGGCGGATTTTCGAAATATAATATTAGAAGCTAAAAAGTGTTTTTTTGAGACTCCAGGCCTTACTTAGTGCCACTGCGATTTGCGTCCAATAAATTTTCAGCTCACCTTTTCCTCTTCAGGTGTGAGTAGGTTACGGTGGTCTAGTGATTACGTCTCTGCTTCGGAACAGGATGGTTCCTCATTTGAGGCCCGATTCTACCAAAGAACCCTGTGTAAACGAGTCTGGTGCTTATTAAATCCGTCGGAGCCAAATGTCTCCCCGTTAGTGTGGTGCGGAAGTTTGGAGGGAGAATACCAGCTCAAGTGTTATCCTCATCATGTGACTGAGATTCAAGATTTTGAGATCCGACCTAAAATAGCATTGCATTGCTTTAAAACGAGAAAATATAAATAATTAACCTTCCATTGGGCGCAACTAATCTGTGAGATGAAGTCACATAAATTGAATACTCATATATACTCAAATACTCATACTAATATACACAAATGTAAGTGAAAAGTTCTGTTTAATATGTTTTTTTAACATACATTCAAAAATTGCATTAATTGAGTACATTAATCTCTTAGATGAATTGCGCCCGATCGTGTTAGGATTTGCATTGCGCCCTACGGAAGGTTAATTAAACTTTTCCGCTATAAATGCTGTTGACAATTTGATACGATATTGAAGACATCCAATTTGCATTTTGAATCAGTACCTGCTCCCCTTGATGGATTTCGTCCAAAATCTTTTACTGATCAATAATTTGGGTGTAAAAAGCATATGTCAAATTTCATCCATCTAGCTTGGTGCTAGATAGATGATAAATTCTCCTGTGTTTTAGAGTTAGCATGCACAGAAGAATTAATATGTTTCACTGCCTTAGAGTTTCAGAGCTTATAAAACTTTTTTTTTCACTCGGAAACCGTGGACCCCCAAAGTAGTTCGAGTATGTACGCGAAATATATACGTACATAAAGCAGTAGATTTCAAACTTTTCCAATTCGTGGCACTCTTGGTGAAAATAATTTTTTTCTAAAGCCTAATGAAAAATTAAAATAAGTCTTTTTGTAAAATAGTCGATGTTTTGTTTTAGTAGATTAAGCGAAAATTCAATAAACACATCGTAGGTTATATAAAAACTTACAGAACAAATCTGAACTGCTCATCATAAGACCTTTTCACAAATCATGAAATAAATCTAGGCTCAACTACCTTTTATGGCAGCAGCTAACAAATAATCGACTTCATGCATAAAAAAATATCAAATGGTTGTTAATTTCTCTTAGGCTTTAATATTAAGTAGTGGATATTCATATTTTTACTGAGATTCGAAACCCAGCTTACTCCAATAATTGATTTATTTTCATGAACTGTCATGAGATAACTCAGTTGGTAAATACTGATAGAGCATTGACATTAATTGTAAATTGAATTCATGAAAAATTATTAATATTGCCATTTTGAAAACATATTTCTCAATCCAAATGATAAGCCGTGATTAAAGTTCAACGAAAGTATCACGATGTTGACATTGATACAAAAATATAAATATAATATCCAGAAACGTCTCAATCAAAAGACGAGATTCTTCAGGGCACCGCAATCAACATCTTCAAAGTCATTAGTATGAGAAAGTTTATAGCAATAAAGAGATACGCAAATTAAGAAACAGCATCAACTAATGATAAATAAAAATTAATTCGGTAATGCCTGTTAATTTTAAGATTTTAATAAAATGTTTTTAACAAGGATTTCTTTTTGAGTTATTTTTATTTAGACTTAACGAAGAAACAAACAAACAAAAATATTCGCAATATCATTAATTCATGTATGCAACTCCACTTAGGGAACTGAAGACCGCACTTTAAAAAATCGTTTAACTATTTCAAATAGCGAGCGATTTAGAAGCAACGGGTGCAGTCTCCCTAAAATTCTCTCGCATACTCTCTAATAAACTTGCTATGTCAGAGAACGCCTTACATGTCATTGGCATACAATAGTTACGAAATATAAACTTTTGGCGTGAATTTAGCCTTATTACTGAATCTATCGTGTCATTCTTGGTGAGTTATTTGGCGATTAATCCCTAGGATGTGCTAATAGTATCCAAAAATTGAATCTGTGCTTTAGACATGTTTCCCTCAATAGTTTAAAACAAAAATGTGACAAAAATTACACTTATAGTCACAAAATCCCATACTAAATTTCATATATTTAAGTCATTGCATTTTTGAATTATCGTGTTTACATGTTTCTCAAAGTATTTACAGACAGACAGTCAACCCGTCGTTACATTTGGCCCAAAATTTGACAGGTGTCTTAAACCGTAGATGTTAAATCTGTGTACCGACTTTTATCTCTCTAGCTCTCTTCGTTTTGTAATTATCCTGTTAATTTATATTCGAACAGCCGGATTTTCTCAGAACAAATTTTATTCAAAATTTGATGTAAAGATACCAATTTCAATCGTCTAGCTCAAAAGACGAACAGACATTTTCCAAAAATGTATTTTTCGAATACTATGCTTTCTCTATACTACGTATGCATGAAAGTAAAAACATAGAATGTATGCATATTTCAATATAATATTAATTTAAAATTCTTCGTTTGAAAAATGATAAAACACGGTATGTGTCATACTCTTATAAATATTCTAATCAAAACGTTAAAGCAAGTGCGAAAACGGAAGAAATAAAACCGATAAATAGAAAATAACCGTCATCCCCGCCTCCAACTAAAGAACAATCTAAAACCGCAGAATACGTTGACACTGCACAGTGACGTTAACATCCTGCCGAGCCCCTACTAAAAATGCAACAACGGCAAATCGGAAAGAACAATTATTTCCTCTGGGAGAAACACTTCAACAGCATAATAACCGTTTCTCCCACGCTCAAGGTTGAGGGAATGCACGACGACCTTTAGAGACACGCACGTGCATTCGTGTGTGTATTTCGTCATCGTGTTGCATCAACTCCGTCCACTTCTCGATAATTGGCTTAAGGTGGAAACCGCTCTGATGACGTATGTGAGACGAATGATCGAGTTTCATGGTGGTGTGGTCTGACCTACAGCTGCTGATTTCTCGCGCCATGATTTCAGTCACATAAGCACTAAGTGAATAACAATGTTACGTAGAATTTCGTAGAGTCACCTTTCCTGCTGAGCATTGGTTGGGAAAACATGCGTTTTGTACTCTCGTTTTTGATGCGAATTTTGTAAGAGTTTTGTATAAAATTAAATATTAATCGGTTGGATTTTCTGAATTTAAATTTGAAATGCTTATAGAATTGAAGGAAAAGACTCATATCAGAACAGTGATTAAGGCATTTTGCAGACCTAGGCAATATGCATTAGGTGGTAACTCTTTTAATAAACTAATAAGTTAATAATTTATTTTAGGTTCATTTGTTATTTTAATGACTTTGTGAAGATGTATATATTATCATTTATTTATTTACTACGAGTCGCTTTCGGCGACCAATTATTAGTGAATATTGATTTTATTTCATCCTGGTTAAATCGTTTAAATATATTTTCAGACCTACGATTCCCCTAAATTATCAGGCATTAAAGTCGTCTTATTTTAATTGCTCCATATATGCCTCATTCATTGAGCACATAAACAGTCTACATTTTATTGCCCCTGTTTATTGAGTACATGAACATTTGTAATGAACACGTTTAGGCTAGCACTAATTGGTGCTAGCCTAATTAAATAATAGATATATAATTTATATAAATATTCTACTTAATCTTAATCTATTAACATTAATAAAATAAATGTACGGCTAATGTAGTCGCCTCAGGCGATCGTCTGACCCGCTGGAAATAGTGGCTATATTTGAATTCAGATATATCGAATTCAAATATATTGAGATATAACTTCATATTCACGATTACACCAATTTGTCTGACATTAAAGCCGTGTTATTTTAATTGTCTTAATTAAGTTCTATTTTCCGTGTGCATGCAAAGTCCCATAATATCATAGCGTTATAAAAACATAAATATCCGTATCATCTGTCTTTTAAATATCGCGCTATTTTAACTTTAGTTTTTTAATCTTGTAAATTTTATAAGAATTAAACAGAATCTTTCTTTTTTAACTTTAAACAATGAAAAAAATCGAGCTATTAAACAATGAAAATTTTAGGTAAATAATGTAATTATTGAAAATTAGACAAAAATATTTTTGAGAAATTGCCGAAATTCAGCAAAAATTCATTCGATTATTAAGTTGTGTCATACCATAGACAGTTATTTAACAGCTTTGGCAACTTAATTTCTATTTAAAATTTCAAATAATAATAATAATAATCGCTGCTGCAATGTATACATGTGTCAAATTTGGTGCCCGTAGGTCAATGACCTATAGAGCGCCACCGCACACATAGGCATTCGTCTTTACTAAAAGTATAGAATATGATTAATTATTGCGTGACATCCATATTTGTTCACGATTTTACCTAAGCAAAAACTCGTTGTTTAAAAACATTATAATAATTAAAGTGAACTCAATGAAACAGGGAATCTATTTATTCTTTCTTTAAATAATATCCTAATATTTCGTAATTCATAGAATTAGTATTTGGTAATTAGTTAATTTCTTTAATTATTTACCATTAATTAATTTCCCACGATCTCCTTCAGCTCAGCATCCCTAGGCAGTTGCTTAAATAGAAAATCGTTCCTTGGTCCAAAAAAAAATGAAGATAAAACATGTCTACTGCATGTAATGTATGTCTGATCACTTTAAACATGATTCATTGTTATGCAACAAATGCGGAAAACTAGCTATGTTTTCAAACAATTTGGAGAGATCAAATTATTGCTGCTCTCCTGTTTTCCTTTTCTATTGTAATCATTGCGCTATTAAATGTATTTTTTTAAACAAATTCAAAGGAAACAAATATTTATATGGTTAAAACTTCTTTTCCTTCGTTATGCAAATTTAAAATGACGACATTTTATGTGGTGTGGTGTTAAGATTTCAATAAAAAATTCTTCGAAAGCTAAATTAAAAAAAAAAGGATGAACCATTAAAAACTTTTTAAATTTATTTCTAATCAATATTTTTTACAGTAAAAAGATATAAAATAATTTTTTATTACTCATTATTTCTAAAAAGTAAGAAAATCTAATACATTTAATTGAATATTCTGTCAAATCTGAGATATTTTATAAATCCAGAACACACAATCAAAATTTGGTATAAGTACAGGATTTTTATTCATAGAAGCTTAACAACAGATTATATTATTGCTCCAAAATTAAAATCCCTTCAATTGCTTAGTTTAATTTTTAATCTCTTAATTTTTTTGCCATTGTTGAAAGTTATACAAGTAAAATTCTATTTAATAACTAAATAATCAACATTAATAATTCCAAGACAAATAAAAATAGTTAAGCCATAAAAGAAAAATTATGTTTAATAACTTTATAATCAACATTAATAATTAAAAGACATTTAAAAAAAGTTAAGCTATAAAAGAAAAATTCTGTTTAATAACTTAATAATCAAAATTAATAATTCCAAGACATATAAAAAAAAGTTAAGCTATAAAAGAAAAATTCTGTTTAATAACTTAAGAATCAACATTAATAATTCCAAGACAAATAAAAAAAGTTAAGCTATAAAAGAAAAATTCTATTTTATAACTTTATAATCAACATTAATAATTCCAAGACAAATAAAAAAAGTGAAACTAAATTATCAAGAAATTTAGAAGATAGATGAATTGGATATTTACATTTTTAATTGCACTATGATGTTATGGGACTGTCTCCTTTGAAAGGTTCATGCACACAGTAAATAAAACTTAGATAAGATAATTAAAATAACATGGAGTTAATGTCAGAACATGAAGTTGTATCTAAATGATAAATTTTATGGACATGAAGCCGTATTTATATTATTTATCTGAAATCAAATATAACTAATATAACGGACTAATTAACTGGTCGCTTTAGGCGATTAGAAATAAATAAATCAAAATTTAAGACAATGTTGCCTGATACAGAACGTCTGGTTGTTTTATATCTTCATGTATAGAAAATTTAATTCATGAAATATATAGTCTTACGAGCTAGAACAACCAGCTGCATTAGTGTAGTTTTGATCATTTTAAATTATTTCTTCACGTATTTTTTAGCAAAGTATTTAAAGATGCATAATAACCAGAAACATCGATTAACTATATACTGAAGCATTTCTTTTTATTTCAATAATTCGATAAATTTCAAAAATATATTTTAAATTCAAAAGTTTTGAAACTATTTTTGATGACAAATATTAATGAATCAAACAGAAAACTGGTCATTAAAAATTCTCAGAAATCAAAGTTCTGCTTCGCCGCCTTATTTGGTATCATGACCTATAATTGAAAACCTTGATTGTAAATGTCATTTAAAATAGAGCTCTAAACTAGCGAAATGAGCAATACTGTAAAGGGCATGATAGATAATTCTTTTAGAAAATGACATTTAACCACAAGTGCGAGCCCCTTAGCTTAAGTGATTTTTACCCTTATAAGCATGCGCTTTCAAGAAGTTTGATTTGGGTCACGAATTTTAAGAGTGTTTTATCAAAGTTGAATCGACGCCAAAAGAGAAAGAATTTTAATAATATGATGTTGAAATAATTAAAATTACTTTTTATCATTTCTGTCAGTTTTCAACACGCATATTTAAACTTTTTATTATAAAAGTAATAGAACTCATCGCTAGTTGATATAATAATTAACTGAAACACAGAGCGTTTTTTTTATTTATTTTCATATGAAAAGAAAAAATGTTGTACTCGTAAAAAATGACTTTCAGAATTTAATTAATTTCAACGTTTTCTGTCTTCTTTATTAGTAGAACACCATTCTCTTTATTGTTATCTTTTTATCTGTTTTTGAACATATGAAATATAACAAGTTAATTAGATGTGCGGTTTTAACTAAAAAGATAATAAAATAAATAAGTAAAAAAAAATTAATTTCTGCCAAGTTTTGAACGAAATCCCTTAGTAGGATGTGCGAATATTTTCTCATGTGTGAGCTAGCACTACGTCTCAAAAACGGAATAAACTATAAAAATGAAAATTGGCGAATTGAGCTAGAACTGGCCAAATTCAAGGAACATCTGGTTCCTCAGAAATAGTAGTTATATTTTATTTCCATTAAATCTATCATGACTGAATTTTGATGTTCCTTATTTCCCCCAAAACAAAATTATGATATACATTTATTTTAATAGCCTTACACTTGTTCTATTTATTCTGTAAAAGGATTTTCTATAAATTTTGTATATGATAAAAATTAGATCATATACAAGCTCTATAGATAAGGAATTACAATTTATTCTTTAGTAATAAATTTACCCTAAAATTTTTTTTAGCTTGAACCATCATTTCAAGAAAATATTAGGAGGAAATGTGTTTTATTTTTCTAATCTTAAAGGAAAATCATTTTATAATTTTTTTTTCCTCCAAGTGATTTTAAAACTTATTCCTAAGTGGATTTATCAAAGAAAATAATTGATTAATTACTTACCTCATCATTTATGGTCATAGGAAATCATTTATTGAAACAATTATTATCTCAAAACATGTTTTAGAGTTACCTTTTTTAGTAGTTACCTTTTTATAAACTTTCTATTCATGTACAATACAATAGAATTTGTGAAAAACATATGTAATAAGGTAAAATAAGGAAGAAAAAGAAAGGATCCTTCAAAAATACTGCCGGTTACAGTGAATGGGTGATTTATTAATGTAATACGTTTCCAGAAAATATTCGTAATAAGAATTTTTTGATTAAGTAATCATTGATGTAAATAGCTTTTTATAAGCGTTTGAGTAATTTAACTTTTTTAAAATGCATAAGTTGACAAAGCTAGATATCGTTACGAATAATATTATGAATTTGTAATATTTCTTCCCTTCGCAATATGTCTCCTAATAAGAAAGCTAGCTTTACAGATATAATAAAGGTTGCTGAATATATATTGAATCAATGATCCCAGCCTTGCAACAAATTTGTCAATTTGGTGATGAATGTGTCGACGCTGGCAACAAAAAACAAAGGATCCAGAATATTCGAGAATCTTGGCAATACATCCATTAGGAGTTGAATTCAGACATTTGTTTCAGGACATTCGATGCCTTCCTATGCGAGCTATAAAAAGGGAGAAAAAATAAAAGCAAAAAAATAGGCGAGTGAATTCATTAGCCGTAATATACAAAACATTCAGATAGAGTGTTGACATCCGACGAATTCTCTCTGAATAATGCTTTACACTACTTCGGTTATAGACTAATGATTTATTGCTTGCTTATGTGCTTTTTAATTTTGCAGAGATGCTCTTTGTGTAAACTTCAACTGCGTTTTGTTAACTGTGTTTCATGTTTTTTGAGTCGAATAAAGCTTGTTTTCTGTTTCTGAGCTTATTGGATTTTTCACTAAACACCTATCAAGCAAATTGTTCCTTAACAATATAAAACTCATTATCCTATAGTTGTTTATGAGAAAATCAAAGGAGATAAAAGTTTTTTTTTCCAGTCTGGTGATTATTTTTGTATAATTATCATTATAAAACATTGTAACTTGCACTTATGAAATTTGTTTTTTAAAAGATAATTATCTTGACTTAAGTCATATTTGAAAGAATTAAAATAATCTTTCCAGCACTGATTGTTTTTCTATTATGTGTTTTAGAATTTTATTTACTGCACATAAAATAATCTTTCGCATAATTTTACGGTCTTAATTTGAGGCGACTTGAAAATTGACACAAGATTATTGCTTTCTTACAGACTGTTCGACTATGATTGAGGAAAATTATCAAATCAAAAGACTTAATAAAAATGTTCCAAAGAAATACTTTTAATTCAATTAGATTTTAGTTGTTGATATTTAATATTTGATTTTATTATTTATATTTCAATTCAGAAGTCTCGAAACCTTTTCCTTCCTTCTAAAAAGTTCCGAATGGAAAAGATTTTTAAAGTAGTAATGTATTCCACAAATGGAAATACTCAAAAATAATTTTGAAATAAATAAAATTTATTTCGAAAATGGATTATGGAAATTTGGAATGGAATGGACCATTTCCTTCCTTCGAAAAATTTTCGAATGGAAAAAGGTTTTTAAAATAGTAATGGATTTCATAAGTGAAAATATTCAAAAATAAATTTGAGATAAATTTTATTTATTTCAAAAACGGATTATGGAAATTTGGGAAATGGAATGGAAATTTTCTTCTACATGGATTTATTTCAATAATCAAACCATAGAGATCCAACATTTACAGATAGAAGTTTATATGCAAAAATGTTTTAAATAATCCAAGAATTTCCTTTTTTTCAAATTTTCTTGTACAAGGTGTCATAAAATAACTCTTCTATTTACAGGCTTCGGCAACTGTAACTAATGTACGGAATAAAGCCAGATTGGGAAAGCCATGGGGAGATGAAATCCATAAAAAACTACGTCGATGTGATATCTGATACACAAGATTTAATATCAACACTTTGAAATTGTGACTCTAATATTTATTTACAAAATAATTTTTTGTGCGATTTTCATAATATATAACATACAAAATGCTATATATTTGTGTGCATTTTTTTTATCCCTCGAACATTAATAAACTTTTGCACGGTCCCTTTTCTGTATATTTGTTGCAAGTATTAATTTCAGTGTTTTCGTTCGACAATGCCAAATCTCTTATTAGTAATTTTTATTACTATCTTTTTTGTTTCAATTTTTTTAGGGGAATTTTTTGTGATTTATTTAACTTTATTTTCTCATTGTTTTAATAGTCTTATATGAAATTTAGTTTTATTCCTTTCATTTATTTTAACTGCAGATGCCGCCAAACTGGGAAAGCTATTTTATGGCAATCCTGTTTATGTGTACACCTGTTTATGTGTATGAATTTGTATTTTTATGTTTATTTGTATGTATGATCAAGACTGATAAAGTGGTTACATTAATTTCCCCAATGCTATTACTTGAAAACAATAAAAATTCCTCAAAGTTATAAAAGCATTTTTCCCAAGGATTGTTAGACAAAGTAATAAGAACATTATGAAACTTGTAACATCAAATTATGCATTGCACATCTGATCACTTGTTATAGATTTAAATTTGCTTCTTAAACTTACTTCTAATAATCTTCAGATACTTATACATTTTTTTAATCAAAAAAAAACTTATCAGAAAAGAACATAATTTTAAAAATGTTTCATACTTTTTGCAGAACGTGAAAGTCCTAAAATGTCGGTCTCATTTTACAATATTTTTTCTATGCATATTTCGATTTTTTTTAAATAAAAAAAAGACAAAAATAAATAAATAAAAAACGGTTGGCAGAAAAAATTTATTCTTCCCTATCAAGTAGTGAATTTATTATCTTACCTGATAAGGGTCGTATAATGCATAATGCACGTGGAGTTCTTTTTTTCATTTCAATATTTCACATTATAATATTTTCAAAATTACAAAATAATTGCATTTATATGCAATTATTTTATTTGAATCAGAAATAATAAAGTTTAAAAAAATTTCAATAAAATTAATATATTAAATCATTTCAAATGCATTTATCAAAATAATGCATTTAATTAGAAAATTATGTGTACTTTCTTTAATATTAATACCTTTCCCCTTTTTACATTTTAATAGAGATTGGAAATAAATTGAATTATAAATTTTCCTTCACACGCATTTCAAGTTCCTCGCATGATATATGACTTAAAGACTTTTCATAATAATTATTTCTAGACAGATATCATAAATGATTAATACCTGTCTTCTGAATTTGTCTATCAAAAATATATTTCACTATTTAAACTTTTTATAAAAAAATTCAAAACTTTTTTTCAGAAAAACTTCCCGAAACTGCACAATAACTTTCAAATAAGTTTTATTTAAGAGCAGTGTCGTGACTAACTAGAAAGCATGATTTTGAGATCCTTTTAGCCTTTTCTTAAGAGTCTTTTAATTCAATTTAGGGCTTTTTTACTCTAATATTTGATTTTTATTTTCTTTTATATGTAGTATAGTGAAAGTACAGTAATCGTCAAAAATTTCGAACTCGAGATTTTGACGCTCCACGTTTAAGAATACCCTGATTTGGAAAAAACATGTTTTTGGAAAATGTCCGTCCATCTGTCTGATAATTCAAAACCGCTTTCAACTAGACGGTTGAAATTCGATATACGATCTTCACTTCAATTTTGCAGATTTCTGTCAAATTTTGAGTAAAATCGGTTTAGAGGAAGTCCGTCTGTTCGACTGTTCAAATATAACTCAACTTAACAACTACAAAACGAAGAGAGCTAGATAGATAAGATTCGGTACACAGATTTAACATGTATAATGTAGACACATGTTAAATTTTGAGCCAAATCCAACGACGGGTTGATTATCTGTCGGTCTGTACTTTCAGAAAGATGTAGACGCGATAATTCAAAAACTCAGTGACTTACATATATCAACGGAATTTGGTACTGAATTCTGTGACTACAAGTGCAGTTTTGTGTCACATATTTATTCCGATCGGTTGAGAAGAACATGTCTAAAGCGCCAATTTGATTTTAGGATATTAACGGCATGCCAGGGATTAAGCGCCAAAACATTCGCCAAGGATGACACAACAGAATCAGTAAAAATGCTACATTGATGCCAAAAGTTAATATTTTCTAACTATTGTGCTTACCTGCTTATTCGTAATTACCTGCTTATTCGTATAAACTAGTCCAGTTTCTTTTTCTTAGACACTAGTTTATCACATAAAATGTTGAATGCAATAAAGTCATAATTTTAGAATTTAGAATTTTGAATTATAAAGAATTTTTTTAAATGCAGCGAAAACAGAGAGTATGTGTGTGTAATGATATCTTTAAATCTAAATTAAATATTAATTAATTTCCTAATTTTTATCTTAATTTTACCCATATTAACTTCATTCTAAAATGTTCTCTTATTTCCTGATCCCTTTCCGCTTTTTCTGTTTAATTAATTCAAGAGAAGCTTTGTAAAATGCTTTATTCAGAGGTCCCCACTCTCCAAGTGAAGGGATAAAAATTATTGATCTAAACAAATTCTTCTAAAAGATCTCTATAATTCCTTTGTCTAATTCGACGCGTGTAGAGAAATCCCTATTTAAATCTCATAATATATAACACCAGGGATAATTAATTTCTCTCTCTCTTATTTTACCATCTGCTTTTGTGCCGTGCTTGAACGGACGTGCCCTGTCCGTGCTGCTCCTTCCGGGTGGAAATAAAACAAAGTTTATAATTCCAATTGTTTGCTCTTTGACTTCGGTCCTGACTCTGCTTCAAAATTTATATGTTTATATATATATATATATATATATATATATATATATATATATATATATATATATATATATATATATATATATATATATAAATAATAAATTTCATCTTCATCTTATTATTATTAAATCTTATCTTATTAGCAAATTATTTTCTTTCTTTGTCATTAACTATTACCATGAATTCTGAGAAAAATTCAGTTTTAAAATTAAAAAAGTTTATTTTTATTTTTCCCTTTATATTCTTTACAGAATTTTCAGGAAAAAAAAATATTAAATTAACTATTTTTATAACTACAATAATTAAAAAATTCAATTTTTAAATCCGTTTTCTGATTATCAGTACTTATTTATCAAAATATATATTATCGCAAATAAAGGAGGGAAAAAAACATTTCAGAAAAGACTGCAATATTTAAGACAAACAGAAAAAGTGAAACTTTTCTGATACCGGTAGATGTATTTTTCAGGATATCAGCTGAGCTTTACATAGTTTTCGTTAAATCTTTTATGTAAGGAGTTGAACAATAAAAAGAAATAAGTGATAAAATATTGAAAGTAATTATCTTTTTCCTCATGGCAACGATAATTGTTAAAAGAAAAGAGATCTTTATCAAACATTCAGATCAATGGAATCGCATGGCAATAATAATAATAATAAATAGAACAAAAAAAGATACATATTATTTGTTTGGACACGAATGACAATGCATACAAGTGACAAACATTTTTGTAATTATTGTAGTAAAGAAATTTTATTAATTTTATTTAACTTGAGTTGTTTTATATATTTAATGATGCTATTTCACCCATTTTCATTTAGGTAACTGAGCTGACGTTTTGTACAATTATGTATTATCGATGACAATACAACATTTAATATTTTTAGAATCATTTTTAGCTAACTGATTAATTCAAAGAAAGTTTGATTTTGTATTAATGATGGCAACCGATAATTATAAATTTAGAAAAATTGATTTCATGATTTCATAATATTTATAATAATGGATTTCAAATTAAAAACTTGAAAATACAAACGAATTGATTTAAAGAATTTTACTCACTTTACTTATTTTACTAATAATTGTATGTTAATAAAATTACGTTTAAAAAAATTATTTTATGAAATTTATGATGTCAGAATAGCTCATTTAAAAACATGTTCATTTATTACATTCATAAAATACACACAAAAGATAAATATTTATGTTAATTTCTATTAAAAGATGTATTTTCGTAACTCGGGGTTGTAAACAATAACTAAATACTTATACTTTCTCGACCTCCCACCACACATAACGCAGTTATTAGTGTATATGTGCATTTGACACAAATTTGATTTTAATTTTCATCATAATAAAGAAAAACGGGCATTTATTTAAAAAAAAATCGTGGATCTAATTTTGATTTCGTCTAAACTTTTTGGATGTCAACTTTTGTCTAAAATCCAAATTGTCGTTGTCAAATTTTGTTTCAAATTCTGATGATGTAAAAATAGTGACCAAAAGGGCCAATAAAGGATAAAGAAAAGTCAATAAATATAAAATGACAAAGAATCCTAAAAATTCCAGATTAACTAACAAAGTTCTGATTTAAAATTTATATATATAAAATAAAAATAATAAAAAATATTATAAAGAATTTAATTTAAATGTGTCTCGTATTGTTTCATCTTTTTATTTTAAAATGAATTTTTATATTAAAAATATTAATTAGATTTGCATTAAAAAGGAAAGCTAAAGAAACATCTTACAACACATTCTTCTAAAGCTAGACATATTACGAAAGACAAACGACGAAAATATTACGAATAGAATCTTGTGAAACGATATTCAAATGATAAAATTGTTTGCAAATATTTCATTAAAGTTTGTAATAGTGAACCCGAATTTTCTGCAATGGCGGTTTGTTTCCAATTGCATAGATGTGCTTATTTAAAAAGAATAGAAATAAAATTTTTATTTTTGATTTGCATTGAACATCAAGTTTTAATTCCAAATTTTGATCATAATATATTTCGTTTTGCTCCACTTATCTGTTAAAAGAGGTTGTTCACACACGCACACGCACGCACACACACACACACACACACACACATTAAAATCTGATGAAAAAAGAAGCTTATTAGTACAAATTTCTTCAGTGCTGCTTCATAGGATATAAAAATTTCATTTCCAAATAAGTACTAATAAATTTACTTTCAATAAGAAAAAAAAAAGCTTACATTTGTCTGAACTAATTTAATCAATTGTTTTCTTTAAGCTAATAATTTCATATTGCCTCATACACAATATAAACAAAAAATTTACCGTATAAACAATTTAAAAAAATTATAAAAAAATAGCTTGGTCGAGGGTAATTAAACTACTGCTAGTTCCTAATTCATAATAGAAATTCAATTAATAAAATATTGAAAAATTTAAAATTAATTTTGTTTAACTATTCAAAATTTGTTTATTGGTTTCTTTGAAGACTTCCAAATATTTTTATTAATTGATTGATTTCATTAATTAAATTGATTTAGCATAAATATTTGCTTACAACAAAAATTGCATTAATATTTCGCTTTGTATTGTCAAAGTGGCAGATATTATAGGAATATTGTCAACAAAATATATGGAAAAAAATCCTTCATAAATCTAATCTTAATCCAGGTTACCCTTCTAAAAAATGGTGATCTTTAAAATGAAGTTCTGTTTTACAAAACCTGCTATAACACTTAGATTTCCAGGAAAAATAAAGTTACAACCTGAAATGTTCGAGAACATTAACAAGATAAAGCATGTGACTGTCTGTCTTCCCATTATCATTTAAGGTCAAGAGAGATTGACTCTAAAATTTTAGTCTGGAATTTTATGTTTGTTATAGAATTCGCGAAGACGAAGGTTACCACGTGTCGGCTAAGGTTGAAGTTCACTTTTTCTATCAAAATGCAAATAAGTCACAAGACAAATGGTTTTGTCACCTTTTAGATTCTGGAGAAAAAAAACGCATTGATTAAATTTTTAACATTTTCTTAACACGAGGAACCAAACATGTTCTAAAATTTTTGAGGTGTGACAGATAATGTATTTTGTACGATAAGTAAATGCTACGAGATGATGTTTAATGTTATAGCTGATAAAATTATAGCACACTAAAAATTATTAATAAAATATTATTTTTTATCATTATTACAATAATATAAACAATAAATGTAATAATAAAATTAGGGATTGCAATACCGGACTAAAATTTCAATACCGGTATTCGGTATTTCTTAGATCTTAATACCGGGATACCGGTTTTAATACCGGTATTAGAAATTTTAGAAAAAGAAAGAAAACAAGGCGTTTCTTTGTTTTATTTGCCAGTTTTATAAGAGAGTGTAAATATCACCAAAAATAATATGGAACTTATAAATTATAACAGTATATAAAGAATCACAAAAAAGTAAACGAACAACTTATTTATTTAAATCACAAAAAAGTGTAAATATCACTATTCTGTCTGTGGTACTATTACAAATTTTTGAAATGTGATCTTAAAAAACATAATGCATCAATTGTACTGTATCGTATTAAGCCTGAAAAGTAATTTTGTGTTAAAATGACCAGCTGTTGAAAACGCTCCTTCGGCATCTACGCTAGTTGGTGATACTGTTAGCAATACGCAATATACTTTTTCCAAATATTTACCTCTAAATCCCTCATCTTCAAATAAATCAATTTCTTGTCGGATGGTTTTGGCTATAGCTGATTTCTGTATTGTATTTTGTTTCGTTGAATTTTTTTTATTTATCGCTAATTCTTATTTTTGTTCAAGAGACAATTCCTTTTCACTATCGACATTAGTGTCATAATAATCTTCGATAACTGGACCGAATTCTTCTGAATGTGGATAAGTTTGTGGGTAAAACATTGTACGAAAATTTACTATAAACTTAATCAGATTTGAATTGATTATTTTCTTTTCTTCTTTTTCATTTTCATTTTTAAAATCATTATAATTATGTAAATACCATAAGACATTTTCTAATTCGGTATGCCTTTCTTCTGTACGATTTTTCAATGTAATATATAATTCTTCAGATAGTGATGTGTGCTGTTCTTTCATGATTGCAACATGAAATTTATTATTGCATTAGCTGTTAATAAATTAAAATCTCTCCGACATAATGCCTCCATAGTAGAGCTGATATAGTTCTGGATATTAAGTCGAATTCACTATCTAAAAAATTAATTTGCAGGTTTAAGTCGATTATTGCTTTTTGGATAGGATTTCTAAATTTCAAAAACCGTTCCATCATTAGGAGTAAACTGTTCCAACGTGTCTTAGAATCTATTATTAACATATATTCTGTTTTATTTTCAGTTAGTATATATTTTTGTAATATGGCATTTTTTGAAGGGGAAAGTTTAAATATTTTTAACAATTTTTCGAACTTTATAAATTATAGGAAGCAATTCTTGATGGGTTAATATTTCATCCTCACTAGCAATATCTTCTTCCACAATTACATTGCCATTATCTTCATTGTCAATATCACTCTCACTCTTACTCTCTTCAATGTCGGAATCCGAAGTTTCTAAATCCACAATATTTAGATTCTTCTGTTCTTCATTTTTTTTGGTATAATGCATCTATTACTCCTAATTGAATTTCATGAGCATAGCACAATTGCTGATTTGCACCAATCAACTTTCCAAATTTTTTCATAAATGTTGCTCCATTAGTCGCTATGGCTACAATATCTTCTTTCAGGGATAATCCATGTTTCGCTCATTTAGATTTAAGCAATTAATTAAGCCATTAATTAGCTATGTACTTTCGCCCGTTAGGGAGACACAAAAACAAAAACGTATACTTTTTTATTAAGTTGGCGATCCCTGAACATATAGTGGAGACAATTTAAAAAATTTCTAGTAAATACCGAAAAACCGGTATTTAAACTTGTGAATACCGGTATTACGAAATTATAAAATCGCTCAAAATACCGGTATTCGGTATACCGGTATTGCAATCCCTAAATAAAATAATGTAAATAATGAAACAATTTTAATATTATTAGAATAATTTAATACAATAATGAAATATTTTTTTTCAATAAAAATCTTGAGAAGATACATTTTAATTATATTTCATTTTTACAACTTTAATGTAAGATGGCTATAAAATAACTTCTTATGTTTGAAAGTATCTCCAGCTAAAATTTATAAATGGAATTCAAACTCATTTTATAGGCAAATGGAATGGGGAAAATAAATTTTGCTAAAAAAAGATGTCGCCGATGCAATGTGTTGGATACAAAGTAACACTGCAGATTGAAAAAAAAAAGAACCCTGCTGTTAATTAATAAAAGAATAATTCTACGAATGTTATACTTGATGCCATTTATTTTTGAAAATGTATTGTTTTATCAATCGAAAATGAATAAAATTTTGGATTCCTAAAGGAATATTCCATTTTCTGTGCCTTCATTGTATTTATTGATTTCAGTATTTACATTTGGATATTACCGAAATCTTTTCGATCAATGAATTTGGTCGCGATTTCTTTTGCGGGATATTTTTTTTCCCAAATTTATCTCCTGCGTCCTTCGACAATCAATTTATGAAATTTGGCTTCATTCTGTTCATTAATTTAGCCGCAGATGGTTCCAAACGAGAAAAATTACTTGACTGCCTATCTGTATAAAATTTTTTGTTCTTGAAAATAAGGAAGGATATACTTAAGGCAAGAATTTTCGCTTAAAGTTACAATTTGTCATATAAATGGAATTGTTTAAAATTTTCTTTTAAACGTGAAAAGCATTTGAGAAATTTAGAAATATTTTCTATTGTATCTGCAAAACAGTATAACTTAGAATCAATTTGGAGTTTGTATGACTGTAATCTTTTTCTTCATCGTCTTGGCACTTTTTTTTTGTATTTTTTGGCATTTTTGTTTAGTATTCATTTACACGTAAGTTTCTTTTCTTATTGGTCATCTAGGATACAATGAATATATTTAATTCATTAAGAAAATTATTAACTAGAAAATTACTTAACATTTGTTTCTTATAATTCAATATTTATCTTGCGAGTTCTAAGAGTAAACTTTAAGAGAATAGACAAAGTAGTTTTTTCCCTTCTTAATAATATTAAAAACAAAGGATTAAAATATTTATTTTTTTATTGGTTTACAGGTTCATATTGAAATAAAGTATGCTTAAATTCTACTGTTTGAAATATATCTATTTTATTTTTTAAATGCGAATATTTTTTTCTAAATAATAATCTAATATCATTCTATTTGATTCTGGATTTATCAAAAATAAGCAGACGATATTCGTGGAAGTTGAAAAATATTCGCTACCATTTCTGCAATGCAAGATTCTCAAATTAAATTGTTTACATAGATCAAATAAATGAAATCTAAATTTATATATGCAAAAATAAAATTCATTTTTTACAGAAATATAGGTTGTGTCAAAAACATTGTTTAAAAACGAATAAAGGCAACGATAAAGAAAGCGAATGTTCTCTTCCTAACACTTAGCATCCATTCTCTGCTACCATCTTCTTACTTTGGAAGAAAGCTTGTTCGCAGTGATTATTTTCAAAACTGATTCCTGATGAAAGTTAATAATCGTTAATCAATCAGAAGTGTTATTTTTCTTTTATAAATGGAAATAATTACTCACAATAATAAGTACTTCCAAATAAGAAAATAATTTCACATGTTAATTTTTAAATGTTTTCAATTCTGGCTGAAAAGTATTTATGAAATCTAGACATTCTTATTTCACTGAATTTTTCAAATCTGAACAGCACTGAATTTTAACTATCTGCATTTGTATATGCTTATATACAAAAAGAATTCCTTCTAATGATATTCAAATCTTGTTCCAAATTCATTTCTAAAGCTTATATATTTTTTATTTTTGAATTCATAATTATCATATTTTTATTTGTTATTCATAATGTTGTGGTTTATTATTAATAATCATGTAAAATTGTAACGAAATTTTTATTAAAGATTTTGCTAAAAATGTTTTGCTTTAAAAGGAACATAAACCTAACCTAAAACATAAATAATAAAAACAAACACTCTTATAGAATTTGACTACTTTGTATGATACATTGTAAATTGAATATTCCATTAGTTCACCGCAAAATACATAAAGGAAAAACTCGTAACTTCCCGTTCACAATAAAAGTTCCTTTTAAATCTTAAAGAGAAGCTCTTGCTTTCAAAATGAAATAGATTTATTATCTGTTTTCACGTTTCTTTTCAATAAAAGAACTACTTGACAAATACTTCCTTATTTCTCTTATTATCAGAATCGAGCAAATGATTTAAGATACTTTTAACAATAGATTTGAATGAAATGTATCTGAAAATATCTATCAGCTTTCTGTTCTTGAATAAAGTGTTTGGAATGTATATAAATCTAAACAAAAATTATAAAAGAATTGGCAAAATATAATTGAAAGGAAAATCACCATCTTTATTCCCTGACAAATGGTTTTGTTTCTTGTTATTTTTAATTATGTAAGTTTATTAATAATTTTTTCAATCTCATGGATGTGTCTGAAGAAATTATTTGGCAAATTGGTAATAAAAAATATTTCATCATCAATATATATATATATATATATATATATATATATATATATATATATATATATATATATATATATATATATATATATATATATATATATATATATATATATATATATATATATATATATATATATATATATATATATATATAAGAGGAAAGAATTCTAAATAAATATTTCGTTATGGCTTACAAAAAATATTTTATTGCTAAAATAGAAAGAAACAATTTCATATTCTTGAAATTATTTTCTATTTGGGTAATAGAATATTTCATGAAAAAAATTTATATTCTTAAACTAATGTGTTTAATCTACAAAGTTAAATTGTGTAAATCTTTTCTCATCGACTTTCTCGTTTGCTTACATAAGTGTGGCTTATTTATTTATTTGTGCGTGTGTGTGTGTGTGTGTGTGTGTGCGTGCGTGCGTGCGTGTGTGTGTGTGTGTGTGTTCAGTTTCGTAGTACAGGAAAGAAAATCATAAATGTAAAATTGACCATTGACCCAGTAGATCCTGAATTCGACACAAATTTACAAGTCTGTAATGAGAATTTGAGATAAATTTCATTTAGTTAGCTACCATGCTCAAATGTGCATGAAAACAGAAAGATGGACAACTTTCCCGTTGACTCATTTCTTTCGAAATTTGATGCAGACCCATGACTTTAATATAAAGCCCACATACCAAATTTCATTTGAATAACTTTTTCCTATTTTCGAGCTATCGAATTCACCGTGGATTCATAAAAATTTTGAGGTCACATATCTATGAAGATTACAGTATTTTATCTTTGTATTCGAAAACGCAAACATATGAATTAACATTTCATTTTATTAAAAGTAAATTTTTTGATACGTGCAATTTTTATTTTAAATCTTTTTTGACGCACATTCATTTTATTTAACTGATTTTTAATCAAATTTAAAATAGAATTTTCAACTATCTGCAGAACTTGATAGCAAATATACCAAGTTTAATACGATTGTAATAAATTACAGTTCAACATGTGTTAGTAAAATTCGATTTAAAAACTAAGTATGATAAAATCATGATTTGAGCTGTAAACTCAAATAAAACTGTATTTTTTCGTACCATTTAGATAATAATATTTTAACTCTTTATTTGACATATGACCAAAGTACCTATTACTGAAAGCACGAAAGGCCAAAGATTTTTTTTTAATGATTTATGATAATTATATTTATACTAATTAGAGCTTTAATATTTACAAGGATTAAGATTGAAATGAAGATTATCTTAGAATCCAAGCAATAGCTAATTTAATTCAAAAAAATGTCCAGAAAGTTAAGTGCAGTAGAACTACCAAAATCTAAATTGCGAAACTGTGCGCCAAGAAAAGGCAACAACAAAAAAATTCACCGGAGAGAATCGGAGAATGAGACATAGATGCCAAAAAACGGAGCATGAAACGTGTTTTACGAAGGGGAAAGAGAGAGAGAGGGGTGGGAGACATAAAAAACAAACCCAGATGATATTAAAAATGTAAGTACAGTGTAACAGTAATGTTATATTTTTAACTCTCATTTAATCCTGTGATTTCATTTAAAATCATCTGATCGGAATTACATTTTTAACAGTGTTTTAATATCATATTGTTATCTGTAAATTAAGAGATGCACCAAACATGATTATAGTTCTATAGTACAGGCCTTACTACATCTGCTAGCCCTACAAATACAAAATTTATGGCGTAGTTATTTCTCAGTTATTGTATAGTAAGAAAGGGTATTTCAGAATTTCAATTAGATTTTTAAAATTAAAAATTAATCAAAATTTCCATGCTTTACCATAGTAATTTCAATGTATATTATTGCACGAAATTGTTTTTTATTTTAAAATTCTAATTTAAAATCTACTACTCAAATCACTAAAAATCTACATTAAAATTTAAAAAAATCCTTCAATGGATATCAATTTTATTTTCTAATAATACATTTTTTCTAATTAAAAATTTTTTAAAAACAATTTACAATTAATTTTTAAAAAATTTGAAAAACTTTCAATGCAAAATGCATTTGAAAGGTTTTTTTTTTCAAATGCTTATTGCTGTTATAATAATTAAGATTACATTAAAAAAAATCAGGTCTAAAACATTATCATACGATGAAGATTTAAGTTCAAATCTCCTTTACTTTTTTTAAAATAAAGTAATCGTAATAAATATTTAAAAATTTTTGTACTAATTTTACTATTTTTAGAAATATAGTTATAGAATAAATTTGAGTCAGCGAATATTTGGGCAGATTCCGATTTGGACAAATTCGAATGCTTGAATTTTAAGATTCACTACAATAAAATGAACAGATATTTCATTTTTTTTTTTTTTTTTTTTTCGTTCTACCAGGCTGAAGTTCAAAATAATAATTATTACAACGATAATAATAATCTAAATTTTGTTCTGATTTTTAAATAAAATGTTACCTTCTTTTAAATAATTAGTTTATATTTATCACTTTAAAAATATTAATTGTAAAAAAAGTTTAAAAAATAAAATACAAAAAAAAAATATTCTAACTATTGCTATTCATAGAATTTTTTTAATTATTATTTTTTGCACTCAGTATGAAAGATGAAGAAAAGGAATCATATAGTCACGCATGCAAAAAAACTAATTCAATTATAATTTCTCATTTATGCACTGAAAAAAATCTTTTGGTAGGTATAATTGCAGTATATTGTACTTTACGGCAAATCCGTTTTCTTTGCAATGATATGAAAACGGTGGCAAAAATTATTTAAATGGTTGAAACTAAAGGAAGCTCAGAAAAGCAAACGATTTATTTTGATGCTTTAATATGAAGTTTAGAATAAATACATAGATAAAAATACGAAAGATTTCTATAATTATGTAAATATTTTTATTTTTAAAAGTTTTAAATACGTCGTACATATTTTAGGACATTCGCATTCCATTTCTGTAAATTCTAAAATTATTTTTAAGTGAACTGATCCGAGCAGAGAATTATTTATAATACTTTTAAATTCATTTCTTATTTTGTCAAGATAAATAGATATAATAATATCTTCTGACTTTTTACTAAAACTTCAAAATAAATAGTGAATATCGGAAAAATATAATAGAATTTTTGCAAAAACGTTATTTTATTGCATTCTTTTTTCAATTTCTTTTTCTGAAGTGAAAATTACAAATTTCTTTCAAAATATTTTAATTTTTCAAGACTAAAATTTTTTTATTAAATTTTAATTATTTTTATTATTAATTTTTTTGGGGGGCGATGGTATTAGATTTATCCAAAATTGTATGATCGAACTGATACTTTAGATATATCCGAACGAGCTATGGATATACTATTTGAAGAGTTAAGTGAAAACAAGTTGCTAGAAATACATTTATATATGTAAATACGTTAAATTTTCATAAATGTATTTGTCAACTTGTTCTCCCTTTTTCTATCGACGGATTTTTTACAAAGAATTTTCTTCTTATTTTTATCAATTAAAAATACATTTTATATCACAGATTAAAATTTTCTTGAAACTTAAGTAGTCGAAATATAAAGTTTTTAAATTCTACAATGCAGAATTTTAGTTAAAAATTTGGCTGTTAAAATTACAGAACTGATAATCTTTTAGAAAACTTATCTACATTTTTACTTTTCAGTGTTTTACTGATTATCGTTTGCTAGGCGCTATATCCGGGAAACAGAAAACAAAATATAATATTTTAAGTACTACAGTCTTTGAAATCTTATATACAATTCCTTAAGATGTTTTATAACCTTCAACCTTAATTTCAATAGTAATTTATCAATTCATATTAAAGGTTTCGAATAAACAACAATTTTTGGTTTCAAAATTTGTTACATATATACAAAGCTAACTTGAAGTTCCCAGCTGTAGAGCTTAACAGATTGGGAAAAATATGAAGTTTCTTAAGTTTATGTTGGTAATTTTAAGAAATTAAATTTTATTTGAAGAAAATATCAACTGTAAGAGAAGATAAGCTAAAAGATTCTTTGGTATCAAATACTAATACTTTGATTTAAAGTAATAATACACGCAGATCTCTTAACTTTAACTGCTTTTAAAAATAGAATTCCAATAATTATAGAACTTAGATAAAATTCAAGTAAATAATTTTCACGGTGCAAGATGTAATATGCAAGATTCGCAAAATACCAGAACGCTTGAAAATAACTATATTTTTTGAAAATATTTAGGTGCCTTTTTATTTTTTTATTTATTGTGTAAATAGTTTTGGTTTCGTGCAGATTTTGTCGCTGGTTTTATTAGTCTTGATTTTCAATCTTCTTCAATATTTAATCAAGTATTCACAATCCATATTTGAATTTTAAACTCGGATGATACGATAATAATGGTTAACAGGGAAAAAAATTGTTCGGTAGATACTACAAAATTAGAAAAAGCAAAAAAAAAAAAAAAAAAAAAAAAAAAAATCCACAGTTTGTCAAAGCTAGAAGAAAGTCTCCATTTGCCAAATTTTTTTTTTTTTAAAAATAAGACTTTGAAACCGGTGTGATATAATATATAATTTTATAAAAACTGAGAAAATTTTCGAGTAAAATAAAATTTTATTCATTGAATGAAACGAAAAAAGCAACCATGACAAGGTACATGATATATGCCAAATAAGACATTAAAATTCGTGAGAAAAGTAAGGCCAAAGCAAAAGAAATTGGAACAATTTTAAACAGTAGTATTTAAAAATAAATTACTTCATCCGTATATTAAAACGATACTAAGAAATAAAAAGAAATGTGAAAATGTCCTGATGAATGTTACATAGACAAAAGCTGTGAGGTGAAATAATATTCCAAAGGGGAAAAAAAGAAAATTTTATAAATTTTGTTTAAATTAATTTGGAAAAGATTAAATTTATACAAACAGTTAAACGGTTAATTTTTTTTAATTTTAAGATGGTATAGTATTAATTTTGATGTAATAATATTTCAAATTTTTTTCATAATGAAGTTTTTATTTTTTTATTTGATAATCTCAATTGACTTTTGTCTAATTAAGGACCACAGGAGCAGAAAATTAAATATTTTGATTGGAAGAACATAAGCAAGCTTATTTGTTGGCATTATAGAGAAAACACCTCAAACATAATTAGAACTATTAACTAAATCAAATCTAAAATAAATATGTTTATAATAGAAAATAATTAAATGTTTATAAATAATTAATTGCCTATAGTAATCATTGAGTATTTAATTCCTTAAATATATGAAGGAAATTACATCCAAATTTTCATTACATTTCTGACAAATACAATGTTTAAAACTCGTTTAGGCATAATATTATGGGTTTGGAATTTATAATATTTGACCACATTCAGAGAGACAGACTCATCAAAATGATACCAGCTCATTTCCTAAGTTTTCATATGTGCTCCAGAACAACTGATATTTACAAGACTTGATTCAAAACTTTATATATGACATCTACATCTAGTACAGATTTGATTTGATTTTAGCACTTTTTAAAATTCGTGTAAAAGACAAACTGTCTGTGAAGATTTTTATTTTGTCATCATTCATCGAAGTTCACTCGAGGATTAATATTAATTTCTGATTATTAATTTCTAATAATTTGATCTGGAAAACCCCAGAGCCAACCTACACATCCTGGGGACCCACATTGTTTTAAGTATAAAGGGCCATTTATCTTTGAAAATTTAGTTGGAAACATGGATAGTCCGCCCCTGGTTTCTAGAAATATTTAAGATAATTGTACAATAACTGCGTTACAATAAAAAAAAAAAGCTTTGAAGCAGGTATTAATTTTAAGTCATTTGATTTACTAATATAGCAATATGCAAAAACATAATTACAATATTTTCTTTTCAGCTTTTTATTATCATATAAAGTCAATATAAAGTTCGAATGCATTTTAAAATAGTTGATATTTTGTAGGTTCATACGATAAAAATAATTCGCAAAGACAATTACGGAGTTCTGACATAATTAGTTATTTCCATCTCTATAAAACTTCAACCTTACAATTACTAATTTTTTCAAAATTCTGCTGACCTATGACTTTATAAGAGAAAGTGTAAAATCGCTTATTTGATATTTTTTATTCGAGATGGAATTCTTGTGTGGAGCTTCTCTCTTATATTGAACAGGAATTTATGTGTCGGTATCGGAATTCAGATTTTATTTAAATCTACCGTAAAAGGGGAAGTTCTTTCTCTTCTAAAATCAACGTTCATTCGGAAAAACAAATAATTTTTAACTGGCAAAGTTACAACTATTTTAAATCGCAAATGAACTTTATGGCTACTTTGTTTAACTTCACTCACATTATTGATTTTGAAGAAACATCATTTCAACCATCAGCAAGTTAAATCATCCCTTAAATAATCTAAATGAAACGGTATCAACACATATTAAGCCCAAGTCATTCATTTTAAACAAATCAAATTAGTGTAATTTGAAAATAAACACTTTTCAAATCAAATTAAGCATCTATAACGGAAACAGTAGTTCCTCCTTTGCTTCCCGATTCATTAAGTGGTCGCCTAGCAACAGAAACGAATCCGGGAGGGCTGTCCAAGAAATATATTGCAATGTTTGTTTGCACTTAATTGAAGCGAGAACCCAACCTTGAAATACTAAAATAACGCTCGTAACTCAGCGAGCCAGCAGATGCTTTCTAGAAAAACAGTTATTGGGGTGTTTTTGTTAGAGAAAGCAACCATAAATTATACCCTTAAGTGTATTGTTTAAGAATACTTGTTTCAATCAAAATCTGATGTTTAAATATCTGTGTTTTAAGTCAGTACGGTTTGTTTGTGAATTGATTCTCGTTTTACTATTTGTTGAAGATATTGTTGCGGCATATCCTCCCCACCTCGCCCACTTCATATCATTTTTTAACTCTTACATTTTTTGAAAAAATAAAAATAATAAATAATACATAGTTTCAAAATTTGAAATTTTTTGTCTTATTGTAAATTTGGATTTGAAATTGTGTAATAATTATTTTTGAAATTCAAAAAATTCCTTATTAACATTCAGTAATAAACTCCAATATTAAATTATTCCATCCTTTTCAAGAAATTCCTATATATAGTTATATATACAAAATACAACAAGTCTAAAATAACTTCTTAAAAATTCTGAATTTTCTTTCTTTTTTTCGATTTGATGGAAAAAGAATACTACTTGCAGTTTAAAAAATGCTACACTCGTCCAAAATAAATTAATCGTGATACAACACGAATGTTTTATTAATCAGCGACAATTCAACCAGACAGACATATACACATTCTGTTTAAGTTAGATTATGATGAAGTGATATTTAACTTTGTTAATTAAATTTTAATCAATTAATATAAATATTTATTTTCATTAATTTTTTTCATTTGAAGAGAGATAGAATTTTTGTAACCGATCTAAATAAAATAATTACTATTTTTAACTAAAAATTTAAGCTAAAAATAATTTGATTGGTTCTGAAAAGGATTTTTCTTCCACACTTTTTTACACATTTAAATAGATGTACTCAGTTTCGACTGTTAAATTAAGATTTTTTTAAATATAGTTCAATGTAATAAATTTTATGAAAAAATATCGGTATAAATTCAAATGCGAAAACAATTAAAATAGCAATTAGCAATTAAAAACAAACACAAAAAAATCCTAAAAATAAATTTAAAAAAGAAATGGAATATAGGAACAAGATAACAAGAACAAAATCGAAAGAAATTGAAAAGAAATAATGCATATTAAATTTTTTAGCAGATCGTTTGCGTTTTGTTAAATTTTAGGAGAATTTTGTGAATTATAAAATTCCCACAAATTAAATTTATTTTAACACCGTATGGTTCTTAACAAACTAGTTGTATGAAACAATTTTATAAAGTTTCCTTTACCAATTTATTATAATTTATAAATTAATGCATGAAGACTTCTTTATTAGTAAAAAGAGCATAATGTAATAATAATTAATCCTTTGAATTGCAATTTATTTTTAGTCAGCACTGCTCAGACAGATAGCTTATTTTTCTTAGTTTTAAGAAGAAAGATTGATATGGAAACTCATGGTCTTTTTTTCATAAATAACATTTTTTATAAAAAACAACAGCTATCTATAATTTCTGGCGAGTGCAGTTCGTCATTGTCAATTTTCCCAAGAAAATTCATGATGAGTTAGACTCATCATATCAATTCAAGGACTTAATTCCAATGAAATCAAAATATTAAAAGAATTCATATGTTATAATCACACGAATGTTATTGAATTCCTTCATTTAGTTTAATACGTTTTATATGAAATCGCATTGCAAACTAAAATTAATAATAAAAGGCGGTACTAACATTAAAAAAATTAATTAGTTCATTAAAATACCGGAAAATAGAGAAAAAATTATACATTCATACCAGACTATAATATAGAGTCTTATTGCATTAGCGGGTGCGAAAGTAAATCGTCACATTTTTTAAAAACATATAGTGAATGTTTCTGATCAATTTTCAGTATTCGTTTGCTTCCGGTAAGATATATACAATTTTCTTTTTCTTCTTTTTCACGATATTTTTCAGAAATATTCCGACATTTATTACTGAGTATGTTAATTATTTTTTTGCTTTTATTATATGAAAAGTACCACACAAAATTTGATCTTTATATTACGTGTAATATTTTTCGGTATTAAATGATATAAAAAACTTTTTTTCTTAAATAAATTTAGATGACTTTCTTAATTATTTTCATCAATTAAAAATAAATTTATGAATATTTCCTAAGTAAATAATAAACAATTTAATAATAACTTTAATACTTCTCTGCATTAAAATTTAACTTTATCTGGAAAATTATGGCCTCAACAAGAAAATTTTTCAAATGAATGAATTTTAAATATATCAAAAACTGGTTCAGTAAAAATGAATGTTCCCACAGTGATCTTAAAACCGATTGTTGAAAACCATATTTGTTGAAAAACAGTTTCATTATTATGAATAAAAGAATTATTTTATTGACTCTGATTATTAGGTGCTTTTAAAGTATATTTCTAATGTGTGAAAGGGAAAAATATTCACTGAAATAAAATAAAAAATGAGCGGGGAATTGTTCAACGTTCAAAAGATTTTTTGTTAAATTTATAACTTTCAAATCAATTTTATTATTACAATCACGGTTTAAGGTTATGTACATTTAAAAAGTACAAATGAATATATAATGTTTATATTCATTTACAACAAAATGAGAATACTTTATTATGCAATCGATTTTTTTCCTTGCTGAATATTATCATGAAATAAAGCATATTCACTAAAATCATATTGCACCTCATAAAATGAGCTTGGAACAAAAAAAAATAGCTAGTTGTATCTAAATACTATTAGCCACATTCCAGTTGCTTTAACTAAAAACAGTTCTTCTCATGAATATTTACTTAAAATAGCATAAGTTGGATACACTGGCGAGGATAACACGTATTGTTTACAACCTTTAAATTCATAATCGAACGCTCCGCATAAGCTCTCAGCTGTGAGACACGAGCAACGCCATGCAGTCTTACCCTCGCTGTCACCGTTGCCCCATGCAACTGTCATTCTACTAGCACGTGCCCAGCACCTTCGCTTTCACGCGGTGTTCACGTGAACATCGGTCTCCCATTGGCTACTCGAGCCGTGCCCTCGAAACACCCAAGTGTGCGATTGGTCCAAAGACGACATGCCCACATGGTCAGCTCAAATCTGCTTCTGTACACACAAGCCTGATTCGGGATAATAAAACCCAGCGACAAAGCGGGAAATAACTTTTTCGTTAGGTGTGTATTCCATGTAACGAATGCACAGAGAAATATGGCTAGCGTTACTATTACTCCACCTTACACACCCCCGTATTTGTTAGCTGTAAGTACCGGAAAAGAAATTATGTAGCATCTACTAGTATTGAATTAAGATTAATTTTTGCTTCAGAAGGAGAATTTTGAGTTGCTGTTGCTGTGCTGTTTGATTGCAGCCAGTACGTTAGAAAAGGTTGCGGAGTGTTTTTGTCTAAATAGAAAAAAATTAGTCAAAACATGAAGCAGCCAAATAGAAAAGATAGCTACTGAATTATTTTTGATGGCTTTCTTTCTCAAGAATTCTTTTTCTTTAGCATAATCATTAAAATGTCTTTAAATCAATGTATTTTCTGAAAATTAGCGATCTAAAATTTAATTTTATAATTTTTGAAATTTAAATTTTATTGTAAAATAACTCTTTTCTGAAGAATATTCTTTTTCTTTTAATTCTGTATTTCTATTTCTGCACTCTTATTATTTCACTGTATTTTCTAAAATGAGAAGTATGGAAATTAACTAAATCTGAAATTTTTTAAATGCTATAAGAATTCTAAAAAATTAATTTTGTAATAAATTATATATGCATTATTCTTTTCTGAAATATTTTCTTGTTCATTATTTAATTTCTGCAAAAATTTGTTTATTGTATACTTTCATATACATTTTTTTATGAATATATAAAATAATAATCGGTACACTTAGAAATTCTTGTTTTTATTAATGTGTGTGTATTATTTAATATTTAGATACTGAATTGAAAAAAAAAGTAAATTTATGTGATTTAAAAAGTTTCTTATGTGATTTAAAGTAACTTTCTTTCCATAACCAATGTGTTGAATTTTCCACTTCTTATTATAATAGTTTTAATAATGTATTAAAATGTAGAGAAAAATTTAGAAATAACATTTAAGTAATAAATAGTGAAGGTAATATACTGGTAATTGTTAGAAATATGCTAAATCTATAATTTTTTTTTGTTAGTATAAATGTTTACATTTATTCTAGTAACATTATTATTATTTTAGACACCCAGAAAGAATGAATTAAAATTTAAGTAACCTGAAATTACAATATTATCATATAATGTTCTCATAAATATTTTATAAATATTATACTTTAAAAATATATAATATTATTTCCAAATGATTCTAACTGCAATAAACTGTACTTAAAATACACTATGTTTCTAACTGCAATAAACTGTACTTAAAATACACTGTACTTAAAATACACTATGTTTCTAACTGCTATAAATTGTACTTAAAATACACTATGTGAGATATTATAAATATATCAAGCTATGAATTAAAAGAAAATATTCTGTATACTTCTCTGAGTTCATTTTCCTGAACAAAGGGACAAAGTAACAACTCACTATCTGTTTCTGTGGTTTTATACTTGTGAGTTCCCCCACATCCAAAGTTCATTTTGTGCCCCTAATCAATAAGGGAATAAGAAGCATACTAGATAAGAAAAAAGATAAAAGGCCTTCTCATGCACTCTGATGAAAAGTGAATTTTCTTATCGTGGCAAACTAAAGTTTGTTGAACTATTTCGAATTTCTATTTCCATATGATTAGGAATGTAAAATTTTACTTTTATTTCTTATTTCTATAAAAGAAGCCATTCTATAATTTAATATAATCTATATTTAAATTTGTTTCTTACAAATATATCATATAGATTTTTATTTGAAAAATTTCATTGTTCAAGTATAGTGATAGACTATACTGATTTGTCTATCAGTATAGTCAGTGAAATGAAAATCCAAAATCATAAACAATCCAGGAAAAAAAGTTCGTTTCTTTCCTGAAATAAATAATACATGGGAAAAAAATAAGGATTTCAAAAGTGTTAAATAATGGTTTGATGAGAATTAAAACTATTATGTGTTCCTGTAATTATACATATATTATTTTTTATATAAAAGAAATGGCTTGATGTAAGTTCATAAATTATAAATATTACAAAGGAAAGCATTTATTTGTAAATAAAAAAATGAATTTTATTACAGAGTGAATACAGTGATTTTGCTTCAAATTGGCTTGAAATGCAATACATTTAATTGCATTTTAAGGAATTAAATAATTTTAAAGAAATGAATATGATGTGTGCTTTATATTAACAAATTAAAATTAATTATAAATTTTTTTAGTCATCTTATTATAAAATATATCTATCTAATAAATAATTATAGTTGTAATTCATAACAGCAATGGTTTGCAAAAGTTAAATTAATTTTCACTCTTGATCCTGTTTTGGCTGAAAAAATATTATGTTTCTCCTATTGATGAAGAAAACTTTTTCTCCCAATTTATAGAAAGTAGGAGAATGAAATATTACTATTAAAAATGCAAGAAATTTAGTATGATTTTTATCAAAGAAATTTTAGAAATTACTTTAAAAGAAGATGACTTTCTCATGTATTTTGCAGATGTGCATAGAATTGTTTACTGTAGTAAATTTTCAAGTCTTAAAATTAATACAATTGACCTTACTAGGGGTTTGGATCATAATTTAAAAAGTTTTTAATTACAGCTTTTTCACATATCTTTAATACCGATTATTCATTGCATTTTTATTTCAATATATTTTATCGTGTTGATAATAATATTTCACGGAGATTTGGTCCATCTAAGATTTAATACAATATTTATATATTAATTATATGTTAGTGGCAAAGATAGTCAAATTTTAGCTATGAAAGAACCTATTAGTTTGCAATCTATGGTTATATTTTTGGCAATTAATCATAGGTATGCATATAATGCATTAATATATAAATACTATTAGCTTATTTGTAAATATATCTCATATACCATTTAAAAAAAGGTTTTAAAAGGAATTCTGTGGTTTTTGTGCATTTGGAGATATAGTTGCTTTATTTTTTAAATTCTATTTTTTCTTGTTAGGAACACTCTACTTCATCTTGTGGGTCCAGTGTTCCATTAGATCATCCAGATTTGGATGCTGTACAGACATTACTATACATGAGCTCTCAACAATCGCAAAATCTCCCTGATTTTACTAAAACAAAAGATGTACAGCATCATGTTGACCTTACTCCAGCCCCATCAGAAGATGAAATGGAAGACATCAGTTCAAGAGCTCTTGTCCAAGAATCTGAATTAGCTAGGGTAAGCATATTAAAAAAATATAGTTTAAAATTAAAAATCTAGTTATAATTTGAAATCCTTCACATTTCAGATTTTTTAAAAATAATAATAATAGAAACTTTTTCTGTTAATAAATTTTCGATGTTGAATGAAAGTGTATATAGTTTTTCTTTTTCCAGTTCAGTATCTCATTTTTATAGTAAAATACTTGTAATTATAAGTGTATTGTATTTTGATACCAAATAAATTACTGAAACTCTTAGTAAAATTAAATGAACATAATTAGTGTGACATCTGATGTCTTTTTTAATTGCAAGTTTTATGCAATTTATTTATACTTTTCTTCACATAATAATTCAAATTTATTTTATATATAAAACAGTCATGAAACCAATACTTTATTTTTTCTTTTATAGCTATTACTTACAAATACACCTCCTCCTACTCCAGTTCCTCCAGTTACTGGCATGCCAGTATCTGTTATTGTCAAAGCTCCTCCTAGTAAATCATCTGAGGAAATTAGACAATCAAAAACTCCTTCTCCAGCAGCTGAGGTCATCCGTACTAGTCCGAGTGCAAGAGTGTTTGAACCTGCCAAAACTATCAGAGACAATCCTGTTCCAACTGTGTACACTAAAGTCACTCCAGTTGCAACTGTACTTCCTATCAGAGCAGTAGATAGTTTTTCAAACAGTACAAATATATCACAAGCCACAAAGCCAATAGCCATTGCTCCCAAAATCTCTACTCCTACTATAATCATTCCAAGTGTGGCTAATTTAAATCAGTGTCAAACTACTGCACCCCAGACTCTCATTCTAACTCATGTACCACAGTCATCATCAACCAATGTTTTAACTTCATCATCATCAGCCACATCTGTCATGCAGCTGGTTGTCACATCATCTCCATCATTGGCTACTAATGTTCTTTCGTGTTCCTTGAAAGAAAGACAGAGACTTATTGCCCCAGCTTCACTGCTTTTAACTGCATCATCTCCCAAGTCTAATGATAATCCTGTGGATACTCGTAAAAGGTCTTACCAGTGTACTTATAAAAACTGCATGAAGACTTATTTTAAAAGTTCTCATTTGAAAGCTCATTTCAGAACACATACAGGTAATTAGTTCTTTTACTGTCTTTGGAAGTATATATTTTTTATTGTATACTTTTAGATAAATGTTGTAAGTTGTTGTTCTTGTAATTCAACATCAACCAAAATATGTGTCAAATACAACTGCTTTATGTCTTGATAATTTCCCACCAAATTTAAAGTTCAAGTTTTTTATATTTAGTGCTCTTGCACATGTTTTGTGCCATTCTGAAATTATGTTTCTTACCAATACACTATTGAGCTAACAGAAATGCATCAAAGAAGTATTCAGCTCTAAACAAACATATATAAAGTATTATCGTTGTGAGTATAGTCACCTGAAAAATCTTAATTTGAATAATTATGTTCCCCCCAATTAAAGTTTAATTATAATACAACTAGCCCTGCATTTACAAAATAGATTGGTTTATTGAAAGTGTCTTGAAAATTCAAATTATTGTAATAAGAATCCAATTTCACTTAAAAAAATTATACTTAATAAATTTTAACAAAATTGTAAAAGAAAAGTATTACATAATTTTTAAAAAAAAGTAAAATGAAACAAAAATTCATTAAATGAAGCAAGATTGAATTAATAAATAATAAAATAAATAAAAAAATGGAGGGGAATCATCATTATGATATTTCATCTTTATATCTTGAAATGAATGAATTTCTTGCTAATTTTCTCCCCACGTAATATTATATGTTCACTAATACTATTAATAATATGCTGGATGTTATGGTTTTCCTCTATCTTATCACATTCATGGAATTTCTGTATCTGATAACAAAACAGTGTATTGAAATCATAAAAACTGATTACTCTAGTTTCTCACAGTTTTGTATTTTCTTGTCCTTTCACGATTGCATTTGTTAGAATGCTTATATGGATCCAAACATGAATCCAAAACTAAGTAAATCAAGGAAGATAAGTGATTTATTTTTCCACATATTGATCAAATTCAAAGATTTTATAAAGTATCACTATCTAGTATTCCAATTTTATTACAAATACAGAAATGTTGCAAGTTGAACATTTATTCTTTAAAAATTGGAATATAATTGGAGTAAGAGTTATGCCACAATGTCTTATAGGAGTTTTTGGAATTGAAATGTTTTTAATAATGATTTAAAAAAAAAATTATCTTTAATTTTATTTTCCTGGACTAATACTTCAGATATTAAACTTTATAAGACTATACTTTGATTTATTCAAATATATTTTATATAAATCATGCAAAACTTTATTTATTTTATATAATAAATTAATTAAAAAACTTTTTTTAAAAATTTCTTTAGGTGAGAAACCATTTGCTTGTACATGGGAAAATTGTAACAGGAGATTTTCCCGATCTGATGAACTTTCACGCCATAAGCGTACACATACTGGTGAAAAAAAGTTTGTGTGCCCTGCATGTAATCGAAAATTTATGCGCAGTGATCACCTTGCAAAACATGTAAAACGACATACAGCTGGACGATTATCAAATACAAGGTACACAAAAGGCATTAAAGATATTCGAGCTGACATCTTACCAAGTCCTTGTTCTGTTCCTGTCGGAACTCCTCTTCTTCAAGTGATCATACCATCTTCTCATTGATTTTATACAACTCTTTCATATAAACTGTCATATTCATTGAATCCATTATATTAATTTAAACATTCTGTATATAATCCAAGTATATTGTTGTAAACCAGTGCATTTCAAATTTGTCATTTTGTAGTTATTTTTCATTTCAAAGTTGTAATTTATTAAAAATTACAGCATTAACCATACATATTTCATTTACATCATTTTCTTATATTTTTTACTCATTTTAACTAATAATCAAATTTAAAATGCAATTCTCAAGTAGTCTAATCATTGTATGCTGTTCTATTTTCAATTTATTTAATTTTCTAGTCAAAATAAATGTAAAATCAGATGAATGTTTTACTAGGAAGATAGCATAACATTCTGCAATTTTTTTTAGTGAAAAAGAAAAAATATTATTGTAAAATAAAAATCCTGCTATAGTGCTAAATTTTGAATTAGATATAATCATTTAAATATTATATTATATCATTTTTTTTATCCTATCAAATGTATATATTCAAGAGCAAAAGCAGGAAAAGAGATGTTGCTTTTTTTATAATTAATTTTTTAGTTAGTGAATTATGATGAATCTCTGAAATTGCATTGGTTTCAATATTGTATAGAAGAAATGCCTGTGATAATTATCCTGAAATTAAGTTGGGAATATACTCTTAACTCTGTAATATATACTATTATCTTATAGCTTTTCTTTACTAATGTTACTATAGGGCAATTCTGATGTTTAAAATTTGAAGATCATGTAGTATCCTATTTTGTATACTTTGTACAAATGTATTTCATTATTTTGAATGTTTACTAAACAGTTAGAACACAATTCAATCAAATTAAAGAAAAAATAAGTACTTCAAAAGCTCTTTATAAATTCTAAAAATTTCTAATGATTATTTCTATTAATTATTTAGTTTCTTCAAATATTTATTATTTATTCATTCTAAAATTTTGTTTAAGTAAAATTTAAAAAAGTAAATACTTGATATTGGGAGATAATTTTTTAAAAAATAATATTAACTGCTTTCTTTTTTAAGACATTTATTCTTTTCACTTTAAATTAGACACTGACAAAATGCAATATTATTGTGTTGCATACAATTGTAATAAATTCTATGTAATGCAGTTGTTTATCTGCAATTTTAATTTAACATTTAAGTTTTTTCAAATTAAGATGCATTTTATATTCTCATTCAAGAATTTAGATATACATAATGAATTTTTTACATCAACCTGAATACAATTTATTGCCATTCTTTTTAAAAAGTTACTTAAGACATCACCTGCCATTTATGACTTACAACATTTCTTAAGAATTCCATTTCTTATTGTTATAGAAGCTGATACCTGTGTCTTTGTTCTTTTCTAATATTTCTACTGTAATGCTACTCTTAATGAAAATGTTTTCAATAACCTAATATTAGAATTTCATAACTTCCTTTACTATATATATATATTGAAAATAAACTATTTAATTATCTGAATGCTTTCTTTTCCCATTACTTGTATATTCATCAGACTGAACACAAAGCATTACACTTTTGTAAATTTATTGGAATACTTTTTTTAAAATTTTTAAATCTATTATACAATCAGTATGTTAGAAATTTTAAGCTATAAAAATTTCATTTAGATTACAGATAAATGAATTATATTTTATGATGAAAAACTGCAAGATAAATTTATCAAATAATTTATTTCAAATAAATAATGGACACTTTCAAAAATAGACGGAAAATTATTTAAATGTAGAATTACTTTTTTAATACAAATTAAAATGCATACATTGAAACATTTGCAAATCACTAGTTGAATTTTAAAACAACTGAATGAAACTATTTTTTTTTCTTCTGAATTTAATGCCGATAAATTTGTATTGGTGCATTTTTCTTTTTTACTGATTTCTTACAGATTGAAATGAACTTCTTAATTCATTGAATTTTATACCACCATCATTTAATTAGTTTCAAATTTTAAAAATTGATAATAACCTTGTTGACTTAAAAATTCTTTTTCTTCTTAAAACATATATACTTGCCTATCAATGACTTAGGATATATTTAAAATTTACTGGAGGTACTGATGATAGACTTATTATTATTCTAATTTCTAGAAAATCATTAAACAATCCAAAATAATAAACTTTAAAATTTTATAAGCAAGGTTATGAGGAATTTCCTTTTTGAAGACATTGATGATTGAAGTAATTTTACAATGTAGTGGATTACTTATAAACTAGATGTCATTCTAATAAAGATATTTGGACTAATTAATCCGGGAAATGAATACATACCTATTTCCATGGTGAACTTGAATGCAATGCAAGAAATATTACATGGTTATTGATTTTTACTTTTAAATCTTAACCATCATTGTAAATATGATTATAAAATTTTACCATTTACAAATGTTAAAGTACATTAATAAGAAAGGACAATTGAAAGTGCTTCTTTTTATATATTAAAGTTTTTATAGTGTATAATAATAAATCTAATAAAATTTGTAACTGTTATTTTTTAAAATTTTGAGGTTTTAATAGTATTCTTTTAAAATTGGTAAGTGGTTTACCATATTTCCAAACTTATGAGAAAAATCACTGCATTTATTACTTTGAGCTACTATCTAATTGAACATCAGTAAAAGTGTAATCTATATATATATATATATAAAATTTCCAGAATATTGAATTTTCTAAATATAATGAATCTGTCCAAAATGTAATAGATTAAGATTAAGTTAACTTTGTTTAATTAACAAAATGGTTTACTTATAATATTAATACAAAAAGAAGACGGAATTCATTAAATTAGAGAAACTATACTTAAGGCACTAAAAAAATTAAATTTTGAAGGGGGAAGAAAAGAGCTAAATTGAAATAATAATAATAATCCATCTTTAATTTGAAGAAACAACAGAACAATATGGGCAAGAATATTAATTTTTTTTGTTTGTTAATATGTGTAATCCAGTGTTTTTTTTTAATTATTAAAATTTGGATTTATAAAACAAAAGCAATATAAATAAATGTGCAAGATGATAAATTTTCATTAACAAAATTAAACCAATGGAACACTTTTTAGAATATCAGAAATTCCATTTAAATGTGAATGAAAAATTTGCCATTAAAAGGTAATTTAACTTCTTTGTAGCATGTAAATTTAATGACAGCTAAAAGATACATGTCGGCATCAATATTTTCTAATTCAAACTTCTAAAAGAAAAATTGTGACTACTTATAAATAACAGGTGAAAGATTAGTGATTCATTTCAAAAACAAACAACAAAATGAAATTTTCTAAAATATATTTATACTATATATATATATACGATTTTCTTCCTGTAAAGTTAGTATAACTACAGATAAAGAGATTCTCATATCTCTTGGTTGTGTTGTTTATACCTCAGAAAAAGAGATTCTCTTTCTCTATGGTATAAACAGTGTAAATAGATGCTTGTTTTCATCTCATAAGCTAAAAGCACACTCAGGATTGCAATGCCAATTTGATTTTGGTGCTACATTTGGCAAATTTTAGCTGCTTCACTATTAATTAATAAGTACTGAAAAATTAACAAAGAATGCAAATAATTATTTAAAAAATTAAAAAAGTAGTTATTTTCCTATATTCTACATTTACAGTAACCATAATTTATCATATCCTTTTGGTGCCAAAAACATGGTATAGCACGAACAAATGCACAATTTTCTCACCAACTGTTATGATGGCTGCTATCCAAATGGACTTAAATTGACTACCAAATTTGGCAGATTGTCACTGAAAAATTCATTTGTTGAAAATATCTGCTCTAAAGGCTAATCTTTTATTTTAAAAATGGAGAATACACAATCCTTAATGAAATAATTTTGGTTACATGCTTACTATTCCTTCTGTACACTAATTTAAACAATCACTGACTGATTGTTCATTAAGTGTACTTTAAAGCAATATGTGACTTGTGAGGGACAGACTATATTGCTTTGAACCATAAGCAGAAATCGCACAATCTTAACCTTATTTCATGAGGATATCTGACTCGTTCTCAGTCTTTGATATCAGATTCAATTTTGGCAGATGCTGAACATATTCAACTTTTACAGGAAACAAGTCTTGAAATAATAATTCATCAACCAGAATTCTACCAACCAAATTCACATGTAATTAAATAATCAGTATTATATTTCATATTCTGGTTTCTTCTCAAAAAAATAATTTAAGATTTTCTTATCAGCATACTAAAATACGAAGTTATAATATTTTGAATTGTAAGAATAAATAAATATTTTGTCAAGATTATTTTCACAGCTAGCAACATATTTCAAATTCATGAGATAAAAAAATAAAAATAAAACCGATTTAAAAATATATCTAAAAATATTAATTAAACACTCCACATAAGTAGTAGGATCTTTTAAATATGTAATATTTTTTTTCAGAAAAAATATTAAAAATATAAGTAATCACATATATTAACCATCATATATATATATATGACGTATAAGTATGTAATATATTTATTTCCCTCTGCATATTTAATGCATCTAAAATAAAGGAAAGCAGAAAATAAAAAAAATTAAAAACCAATACCTTCGGCAAATATTAACTAAATGATTTTTTAAAGACTATGCTTTACTTGAAGGAAAAAAAACTTAATTTGCGGATTTGTATATTATAGAAAAGAATCATAATAAGATATTTTGCGCAAAAGATGAAATCGAATTTAATTTTTTAAGATATACAAAATGGTAATTTTTTAAAAATCATCATTAGAATATTGATTATGGAATTCTCAATAGTTGAAAGCACAATTTTTCCCATTTAAAAATTGCCTTTATAAATATGATAAGCTGAAAACTTATTTGTATTTGTAACAATTTTCTGTTTCAATTCGATCCATTAGCGATATTCTGATTGATTGATTCTAGCGTACTTTTTAAAAAGAAATTACATGTCTGATGCTTGACAATAACAAAGAGAAAATATTATTATTTTTAAAATGTTAGTTAATTACCTGAAAAATAATATTGTGATGTCTAAAAAAAAGTATATAAGTAAATTTTTTTTTTTAAATACAGTATATGCGTCTTAATTTTGTTACTTTATCGGCCTATCATTCTCACATGTCACTACTTCGCTTTATCAAAACTTATACTTTTCTTCTGGCATCATTTCCTGTTGTTACTAGCGATTAATGTAATAAAGTTTCCTTTCAGTATTGCACTTCCATACAAAACAAATAATAATTTTTCATATAATATAAAGTAATAATGAAATTTTAATCGGAAGAAAGATTTGTTTTTTTCATTCCGCAATATATTTCGCCGTTGCTGTACAAATATAAAGCGGCGACATTCGATCGTCTTGTTACACCCTCTGTCACAAGTAAATATTTACGTCGTATCGATAATTTTAAACTTTTGGATATATTTTATTCATAACTTTAAAATAGTTAATTTGTACAGAAATTTGTTAAAAATTTATTTGTCTAATTAGAAATATTTGTAATGATTCCGAGGAATCATTATTTAATTTTCCAAATATATATTTTCGTTTTGTATTTCTGTATCAGCAAGGAATAAGACAGCTTTTATCTACTTAATATATACATATATTTTCGCGAAGCAAATAAAATTTGAATTCATTTATTAGGTTTGATATTTGTAATCGTTACATCAATTGACTTTTTTTTCTCATTTAATTTTAAAGTATATGTACTATATCATTGTTTTGACATAATTATTACAGCGCAAATTCTTTGATTAAACAATATGATTGCGTGAGTTTCATATATTTTTTTCAACTGTTAAGATTTGTAATAAATTCTTTATTTTATTATTTTTAATGAATTTATTTTTTAAAAATTTAAACAAATTTTAATATTGTTATGCAATTTTTATCACCATTGTTTTGCTTGCATTAAATTAATTATGGTGCGATCTGGATATGGATTTGATCATGCAAATGAAACTTAAGAATATGAGTATTCATTGCTTATTAAATGTTTTTTACTATTCAGTGCTTAAGTCAAGAAACCTGCAGTTTTCAAGTTAATGAAATTTAAAAAAAAAAAAGAAATTATTTTATAAAAGGTTGATTGTTTGTTGAGAAATTATTTTTCTTCATACAAAAACTGCCTTTAGTTGATTTATATTAACATTTGGTACTAGTGTATTAACTGAGTGCCTGTAATTAATTGCCGAAGATGTAATGTTTTTCTTAATCTCGCAAAAGTATCATATTTGTCTATTGACTGTGTTTGCCAATGGCATGTTTCTTGTGTCAGATATTTTTTGCGAGAACAGTTTTTCATTCTTCTAACTTGTTGCATTATATTTTTTAAAAATATTGTAATTTATCTAATGTTATAGCATTTTACCAATATTCTCTTGTTGTTTTTATGTGGTAAGAAGTCATATTAAGTTGTTGTTTGAATTAAATATCATATCATATATATTATCAGACTGTCAATTTTTTTTGGGGGGGGGGATCTCAATTTTAAAATTTAGAATTTTATTTCAAGACTATATTATTAAAATAATCAATCATAAGAATTCTTTAAAAAAAAATTTCTACATTGTTATGCTTAATTTATTGTTCAATCATGAAAGGATATATGGTATTTGATAAAATGAAATCAGGGCTGCTAATATTTTTTTTTGTCAGAAAAAAAAAAGATTTAATGATTATATAGTTTTGTTCAATAACAAGTAATTTTTAACATTGTCGGTATATTTCAAAAAATTACTGTAGGTAGCAGATCTGTATTCTGTGAATTAGTGAGCAAATATATAAAAGAGGATGAATTAATGATGTACCCTTTCTTCTTAGCAAAATAAATTGCCATATTTGTAAAGATTTTTAAAAAAATCCTATTTGTGTATTGAAATCTCTATATGAAATGTATAGATATATATTAGGTAGTTGAGAAAAAAAGCTGATCTGTGTAATGATAAATTTTCTGATTATATTTTTGTATTAAGATAACATATTAAATATCAAGTAAAAAGGAATAAACAATTGGAATAATATATTATAAATTTTGAATTAATTGTATTAGACTATAATTATTTAGTTAATTTTTTTCAAATTATTAGATTTACAACATTTTTTTTTTGCTTAGCAAATTTTTTTTTATTAAATGAATTTCAAAATGCTCTTTGAGTTATTGTGGAGCTATTGCAAATTAAAAAACAAACAGAGGTTGGGTGGAGTTATCTTTTGAAAAGAGATTTATGTGTTTCATTTGATATAGAAAATAGGCAATTTATTTCATTAACTGTCATTATTTTTTTAATAAATAAAAATCATAAATATTCATTTTCTTGAAAATCACTCTTTAAAAACTATCTGCCCATGTAAATAATCATTCTTTAAGATATTTCAGTATACAAAATTAAAAAAAAAAATGTTTTATCTTTTTAAAATTTTAGATACTTTACAATTTTTCTTTCTTGCATGTGGAGAAAGTATTTTAATGTGCAGAACATTTTTGAAAATGCTACTCTGTCTGCCTGTGAACATGCTAATTCAAAATCTCTTTTAGCTATATGAATGAAATTTAGTATGTAATTTTTGCATTAAGTTTGTAAAAATCTTTTAATTTGTTTTTTGTCTGTTTGATAACAAATGAGCATGGTGATGAAAAAACATCAATAGATATTTAAAAAATGTAAGAACTTAACTAGATTAAATTTGGTATGTGATTTTGCAATAAAAATTGAATTTCTTTGTCAAATTTTTGATTTTGTCAGTTAAAAAAAAAAAAGAAAAGGAATCTAGAATGCATATTCAGTTTTATTCATTTTAATATACAGTGGCAGTCAAAAGTATTCGTACACTTAAATTACTAACTTCAAAAGTGAATAAAAATTGAAATTGCGCAAAAATTAATAGAAATTTTCAAAAAATCTTAATGTCTTTCAAGTTGTTGCATGAATGATTTGAATTTTGAAGAGGAAATTTTTTAATTTGGTCATAAAGAGCTTCTCGATAGAGTGAGAATTTGAATCTCACCACTAAACCTCGTGCTTCAAAAGTATTTGTACATCCACATTTCAAGTTGTAAAATAATATAATTAAGACAATTTGTACACCAAATATCATTTGTGGGAATATATGTGGCGAGATGTTATGTTATTCTTACTTTTACCGCGTTATCTGTTTCATTCTTATGTTTACTAGCTTTAAAACTCGCATTTTTTGTTGTTAATCATACAGCCTTAAGTTGAAATGATTCAGAAGGGGAAAGAAACTTCTTGTGCTGAAAGAAAACTGATAATGAAACTACATAATAACTGTAACTCTTTAAGAAAGATATCATGTGCTATTGGAAGTCCACGATCTACAGTGCAGAGTGTTATAGATCGACATTGCCAATGCAATACTGTTGAAAATTTTCCACAAAGTGGACACCCAAAAATACTCAGCAGTAAGCACAGATGTTTACTCCTAAGATTGATTAAGAAAAATCAAAAATTGAGTGCCCCGGCAGTTAAAGCAGAACTGTTCAAACTGGGAATTTCGAACTCGGTAAGTACTATACGCCTCACTTTTAACGAGTCAGGATTCCATGGTCGAGTATCTCGAAAAAAGTTTTTTTGTGTCGGAAGTTAATAGAAAGAAACGTATGTTTTTCGTCAAACAACATGTTAATAAAAATCCTGATTTCTGGAACAGGGTTATATTCTCGGATGAGAGCAAATTTAACGTGTGTGGATCTGATGGCAGACAAATAGTGTGGCGTAAAAAGAATGCAGAGCTACAACCAAAAAATTTGAGTGCGACAATAAAGCATGGCGGTGGTAACATTCTAGTTTGGGGGTGTATGAGCGCACATGGAGTGGGTAAATTGCACATCATTGATGGAATTATGGATCACAAAAAGTACATTAACATTCTAAAAAGTAATTTGAATTCTAGCGCTTCACAAATAGGTCTTCAAACTAACTACATATTTCAACAAGACAACGACCCTAAGCATACAGCTGATAATGCTAAGTTCTGTGTATTATATAACACTCCCGAAAGACTCGACACACCTCCATAATCACCAGACATGAATCCTATTGAACATTTGTGGAGTATTTTAGACGAAAAAATCAAAAATCAACAAGTAAAAAATAAAAATCAACTGAAAACTGCCATATTGGAAGAATGGGCATCAATTACACCAGATATCACAAAAAAAGTTAGTAGATTCAATGAAAAGTCGAATGAAAGCAATAATTAAGGTGAAGGGGTATCCTTCTAAGTATTAAAATGTGATAAATTATATAATTTTAGGGACATTTCTTAAATGTACGAATACTTTTGCCACAAAAGTTTTGATAATTAATTTCTATTTTTTCTATTTTTTTTCTTTAATTGTTTTACAAGAAAACTTTTTTTGATGAAATTGCTCAAAAATACAGGATACAAGGCCTGGTATCTGTGTTTAATGGCATAGTATAATAAATAAAATACTATGAAGCGATGACCACTTCAAAATTCGGTGTATGAATACTTTTGACTGCCACTGTAAAACTGAAAATGCTCGTCCGGAAGATTTCTGAAAATAAAAATCTGAGCATTTATGCTATTCACTGTATTGTCGAAAGTCTGCAATTTCTATGTGAAGGAAGCAGAGGGGAGATACTAATTTAAATCTGTTGTTGATTTTTTTTTTTTTCAGATACCTGACATATCAAATAAGTTATTAGCTCAGAATTTTTTTTTCACTTCTGTTTTGCTTTTCAAGCACGACAATCATTTTTACATCCTTTTTAAAAGCTGATAAATATTAATGACTACAATTTCTGAAAATTCCATATAGGAAGCAATTTTAAGATTTGAAAAATTTGTTTATGCATAAAAAATATTCTTCATTTTTTAGAGTCAATTTTTCAATTTTTTTTTAATCGCAATAACGGTCTACATTGACATAGTTAGCATAGTTGTTATTTGCATTTTGTTTTGAAAGAACTTGGGAAATAGAAAAGAAATTAATACATTTAATCTAAATTTATTACATTTATTATTTACCTAGTATGCATTCAAATGATATTTTAAAATATAAGAACAAGGATTGCTATAAATATTTATTGCATCTATTTTTGAAACCTGAATTATTATTTTCATTTTCAGATAACTAATTAAAATGGCCAACTCTTATTCAAATGGATATCAGTATTCATCATATAGCAGTCCTGATTCCTCTTCAGGTAAAAAAAAAAAAAAAAAAAAAAAGTATTTATATGAAATCTTTTGCAAACATTAATTTTCAGGAACCTTTCTGATATCATATTTTATTAAATTAAGTCTAATGTTTTAATTTTTCAAAAATAAAATTTTTTTATCAAAGATGCCACACATTATTCTGTTTTATGCATAGTGTCTGATTTTATTAAAGTTTTCTTAATATGTTGAATTTTTCTAATTCAGTTTTTTAGTGTCTTGTAATAGTAGTTCTGAATAGCATAAATTAATATAAACAAAAGATTATTATGTTACATTTTTGGTAAAACACAATGGTTTTACTCTCTCAGCGTACTTGCATTATTTTTTTAAAGTTATGTTTGGTGAGGTATTAACAGTTTTAATGCATACAATTCATATATTACATTTGTCTTCATGTTTTTAAAATTTATAAGCCAATAAATTGTAATAGAAATCATTCTTTCAATCAGTCCCTTTCTGGATTTGATAATAGCTTTAAAAAAAATAACACTATGCTTATTTCTATTTGTAATTACCTAGCAATAATTTAAATTATTGTCACCATTCTTTGGTGCCTTTTTAAATATTTAATAAAAAAGTTAAATGGTTTGAAATTGAATAAATGAGTTTGACATAAATATGGTGAATTTTTCTATTTCTTTCATTTATATTTGCCTTTTTTTATTGCTTTTGTAATTTAGGAGGATATGGAGAATTTTCTCGCTTGTCTGATGTCATTAGTACTAATATTCAGAAAGTTTCTCAGAATGGTAAATCCATTTTTAATCTTCTCTTTAATTTTAATATTGCATGTATTTAATCTTAGCATATTAATGTTTATAGGCTGGCTTACATTCTATCAATTGCAATATAGATATTGCATTTAGAATATTGTATGTGATGAAAAAAATTGTGGAAAATGCTTTATGAAATGACCTTTGGATCTAGAATGATCTCCATTGTCATCTTGACAAATTTTTGGGTAGATGCTTATTTAGAAAAAATTTTAAAAATTGGATTTTTTTTAGTTAAAAATATTTAATAATATTTAATATTTTTCCTCCAACCTATATTATTGCATAAAATGATTTTTAAACCATTTTGAATTTGAATGAAAGAACTCTTCCATCAATGCTAATTTTAATTCCATTTTTCCATTTCTTTCGTGTATATGAAGTATAGAGAAAGTTTTGTTGTCATCAAGAAACTCAAGAGGATTTCCATATTTTAGACCTCCCTGAGTTTGAAAAACACGTTTTTAGAAAATGTCTGTCTTTGACAAAGATAACTCAAAAGTGGTTTCAGCTAGATAAATGAAACTGGTATATGTCATATAGTTTCGTAACTAATATGTGTTAATGCCATATAAGGTATTCTTTGGGATAATATCTCTATTAGAGAGTATGTAGGAAAGTTCGGGATGACCACTCTTACTGTTTATTTCCCCCCCCCTCTTCTAACTGTAATAAATTGAAGGAAATGGAACAAATTTTACAACAGTTAGTGTTTAATTAAATCTATGAAAATATTAATTTTTTTGTGTGCAAATTATTACAATTGCATAACTATGAAGTGATAATGGTTAGACTTAATATAGATGAATTGAATCTAATTGTTATCATCTTCTGATATTTTGGAACTTGGAAGCTATATCCTTTATTAGTTTGATAATGACTAAATTTTGTAAGCTGATCATATAAATAATTATTGTATAAATGGTTTTTATATAGAATTTCATGGACTATTAAATATTATTTATGTGAGAATACTTAGGAAATATTTCTGTATTGAAATGATTGTAGTCAGATATAGGATTGTTATTTTAGCATCTTGGTACGAATTTACCATAAGTTTAAGCTGGTTCATTTCAATTTTTTAATAAGTGGACTGTAATCTTATTTAAAATCAAATGGCAATTCGAAAGTCAACTTTTTATTTCATCGAGGTGCAATGACCCTGCAACGAACTCAGTACGAAACTGTTTTGAAAACTGATCCCATGTCAGCAGGGTTACAATAAATTTTATCGCTGAAGCCAAGTCAGCGTATGGTTGCAAACATTCTTTAACTAAAAGCGCCAACGAAGCGGTAACACATCTGAATGTGCATATTGTGTTGCAGTATGCTTGTTAATATTAAATATGACAGCTTAATTGCTGAGCTCAAAATTCTAAATATACACATTTTACAATCATTATAATACACAGCTGTTGAAGTTTTAACTGAATGATGATTTAAGTTATGATTTTGCTCTCTCCTCCTTCTGTATTCAGATTATTGGAGCCATAACATATGATAATTTAGTTTGCCCTATATTTTATAATTGATTTCAATTACTTTATATTAATTTTTCTGCGGATAAATCCATTACTGACAAATTTGCATATTTAACATTTATCTAAGACGTAGAGCACATTATTAAATTCATAAATATACAGTTGCCAATTAGACTTTGGCACCAAAGTTTTAAAATGAACAGAAAGTTTTAAAATGAGCATGTATTAGTTGTCTTAAGTCTTGATATTTATTTTTGACATGACTTGAAATATTTATTTATGTATTTATGTAAATTGAGATATTTGTATTCAAGAAATTGAAAATAAATAATTTAAGCAGGTCTTTCAATTTTCGTGTTGTGTGATAAATTTATACAGTGAACAAAAAAAAAAAAAAAAAAAAAAAGAAACTACAAGGATAGCATTAAATTCAATGAAAATGTAATTTATTTTCATTTCATCTTAATTAAATTTTTGTATATTTGACTTCTGTTATATAATTTTATAATACATCTTATAGCCCATAAAAACAAGTATTAGATAAAATTGATTTTATCACAATTATCACTAAAGGAAATATGGAAAAAAGGTATAGCAACTTGTTCCAATATACTTAAAATTTTCTTTATTAATCAAGAAAGCTACCTTTTTTTTCCCAATCACTTGAATATGCCAAGAAATCATGGATCCTGAAAGCTCTTTTAAAGTAAAAATTTGGTAGATCACACCAAATTTTTTTTCAAGCATCTTTGATAACAAACACAAGATCCTGTTTGCATTGATATTGTATGCTATTTTTATAAATTTCTCAGAAGCACTTTAAGTTTTCGATCAGATTCAGATCAGGACTTCTTGTTGGCCAATCAAGTAAATTGATAGAATTATCTTAAACCAGAATTTTATGCTCGCATAAATATGTATTGAAGTATTATTCTGTTAAATATATAGTTCCCTGAAGTATTATTGGTACTTCAGATAACAAAATTTCTCCTAACATATTAAGATATTCATTAGAATTCATTTTACTTATGATAAAGACTAGTGGAGTGGTTCCATTTGCTGCAAAAGTGCCCCATATTGTTACTAAACCACCACCATACTGTCGTTTAGAAAAGACTTCTTGGTAGATCACACCAAAAATAACAAAAACCATCACACCCATCAAAATTGAACCTTTTTTTTTTTTTTTTTTTTTTTTTTGGTCAAAAAAATTTCATTGGTTAATTTTTGATTGAGGGAAATGTATTTTTTAGCAAAGTGAACTTTTCTTCTCTTTATGTTGATTTGGAAGCTGCAGATGTTACACTAATTTTCCATTAAAAAAACATGAGGATTTTTATTCAAAATATTTTGAATAGTCTTCGATGAGCATAATAAATTCAAATTTTGCCTGACTTCATTTGCAGTTCCGTTTTTTCTGGAATGCTGTCCTTACAATAATTCTTTTCTGTGTACGAGTGAAAATTTCTGGTCCTCCTGTTCATTTTTTCATTTCATACTTTCTATGTTTATTTGGAAAATTGTAAATTAATATTGTAAATCTCTAGATTTTCTTGGATATTTCCTGTCCATTTAATCCCATTTTCAAAAAGCAATTATTTTCTCCTTTAATAGTCAAAAAGATTATTTCCTTTGGGCATTGTTAAAAAGTCTTAAAGTTTTAAGTAGTTTACAGGACATAAGAAGTAATTTAATTTTATTCCTATTTTTACTTCAAACACATGCCCACAATTCCATGAGCAAGACTTTTAGATTTGGCAATTTTTCATGTGTCCTTATTATTATTATTTGTACTGTAACAGAATTTACATCTAGGTATAATAAAAAATAATAAATTAATAAATAACCATTAAAATATATACAGTTCTTAGAATTTAGTATTCTGAAAGAAAACTTATAGTAAAACAATTTTAGCTAATTCTTTTTAAAATGAACAAGTTTTTAAATAGTGTGATACAAATCGTTTTATAATTTCACCAATGCTTTTTTAGTTGCTTCAATGCAGAAAATGGTTAATCAGCTTGGGACATCTCAAGATTGTGAAAGCCTCAGAGCTCAGCTGTAAGTACATTTTTTTATATATCAAATTCGAAACTTCTGTTGAAAATTTTAATTTGGAGAAATTTTTTATTGAGTTATGGTATTTGTTTTGGAAAATGTACATATAATTTATCTAAGTATCAATATATGCATAAAAGTATCACTATTGTGCATATATGGTCAATAGTTATCCTCTGTTTATTTTGTATAAAATAATAATATAATATATAGAATAGTAAGTAACTCTAAATAATTTATTTTCAGCTCCTTAGAGCTTTTTTTTTCCCTGCAACCATTAGAAATAAATAATTATTAGCTGTCATTCAGATCATAAAATAACTATAAATAAATTTGATGATTCCTTGATTTGAAGATTTTATTTAAATCCATCTGTTTTGTAGGCATCAAGTGCAGCACTATACCAATCAACTAGTGAAAGATACTAATAACCACCTGAAAGAACTTTCATCTTTACCAAACCCACCAAACCTTTCAGATCAAGTAAGTGATCCTGTAGTTTCATTCTATTTGATTACTTAAAACTTGTTAATGTTTCATGTATTTTGCAATATAAATCAATATTATCTAAATTTTTCATGGCTGTAACATTAAAAAATCAGGAAACCTATATTATATCATCATAAATATACTGCTTGCTTTGTGGTGACAAATCTTTAAAAAAAGTTTCAAATAATATTTTTTTCTTTTATATAAAAAATTATTTTAGAAGAAATAAACCTAAATATTGAAAGATAAACTTTGTTAACACGGAACTAATTTTAAATTAATATGAATTTAAAAAATTTCATATTTATTGCAATTTTTCATTATTTATTTATTTTAATTTGCAACTTTCATAGTATGGAATTAAAAATCTTTTCATTACCAAATTCCATTTTACAAATAAATAATTTTTTTCTAATGCAGAAAAAAATTAATTTCAGATTGACAGTTAAGAATTGTGAGTTTTATATAGTTTTATCTTTAATTACCCTAAAAATACGAGAAATAAAGATGTGTTTATTCAACAAATGTGCCGAATTAGCTAAAATGATTTGATGATTCTTTGTTTTTGTTCTTATTGCTTTACTGATTGTTCATATTTTGGTATAAAATCTTGTGTATTTATCATTATTGATTTTGTTGGTGATGGATTTCTTGTCTTATTATGTTACATAGCACAATTTTATTAAGTTCCTTTGTATCTGAATGCTGTATTTTGTTTTTTCTTTTAAAAAAAATACATTTCATATATTTTCTCATTCTAGAAACAAAGGAAAATTTTAAAAGAAAGATTAACTAGTCAGTTTTCGGAAGCTTTAAAGAATTTCCAGCTTGCACAGAGAAATGCTGCTCAAAAGGAAAAAGCCAGTGTTATGCGAGCTCGAGCTCATTCTGGTCTTACTGGAGTAAGTTTTATGATTTTTTTTTTTACTTTATTTAATTGTGTCATTTAGATAGGAATGAAGTTTTATGATTGATATTTTTTTTTTTTTTTTCATTTCTCTTCATATGTTAAAAACTTTGAAATTTTATACAGGGGGAATTTGTGATCGCTATTGTAATATTTTTATCCTAATTATCAATTAATTTTAATCAAATTTTATTTTTTTTTATAAAATGTACTACTTGGTATAAATTTGAGAAGAAAGTTTGGCTTTGTTAATTTTAGTAACATTAAAAAAGAATTAGACATGCTAAACATTATTTCAAAACAAAAATCATAAAAACGTTAAGTACCTAAAATATGCTATAAAGAAATATTGTGAGAAAAAATAATGCAATGAAAAATTATATACTGTTAATGTCTGTTATAAAATGTGATAAAAATGCTATCTTTTACTTTAAACTTAAATAAAAACTTAACTTAAAATAAAAAAAGTACTTTTTTCTGTCATGTAATTAAATAGTGAACTACTTGTAGTAAATTTTTGGATGTACTTTTACATACATATTTTATTATTTTGAATGTTATTTAATACTTTTTTATTAGTTTGATGCTGAAAAATCTTTTCTGTTGTATTTAATTTATTTAGAATTCATTAAAATGATTATTATATTCCTAATTTAAAATTTTTTCCAGAACCCATTTGGTGATGATACTCCGTCGAGCGGTCAGAATCTTATTGATCTCCAAAGGTATGTATTTTTATTGAAGAGTATTATTTTTCTAATTCTATGCAAATTATTAAACACGTTTAATATTACATGCCTTAAATATTCATAAAATTTTATCATTTAACATGTTTGCTGGCATGACTTGCATCTGACACTGACTATTTATCTAATTAAACGATTCTTTTTTTCACTACTTCTCTATAATAGAGAAGCTATCATCTAGTTAGGTAATTAATTCGGTACAATTAGATAGTAAGTGGAGACCACAGATGATTTGCACTGCAATCATCATATTAAAATTGCAATAGTTATGTTTATCTGATAAACTTTTTAGATTTTTTTTAGAAGAATGTAAATTTCACCATCCATTGACAAAGATTTTGTATCTTGAAGCCCTAAGATTTTAGTTAGATATGCAGGATAAAAGGAAAAAAGCTGTAGTACAGGATAAAAAAAAAGTTATTATATCCTCATAGTATTCCAAAAAAAAAAAAAAAAAAAAAAAAAAAAATCATAAAGTTTGTTAAATAAAATTATTGAATCTAAATTCATCATCTTTATACTTTTTCCTTGTAGGAATTGTATAAAAAACACTACTTTTATTAATTACTTCATAATATACAAATGTTTTTAATTTAGGAGGAATTAAAAATAACACTATCTTGTTTAACATTCCTGAACATCATTTGAAATGCAAAACAGTTGTTAAGTATAACAATTTAGTCGATAGGAATTCATGTAAAGTAGGACAGTCCTTTCTATTTTGAAAAAATACTCTATAGAATTTAAAATTATGTAATTTATTATTTATAATGCATGTTTAAAAGATGTGTTGCCTGAAAACATTTGTCTTTGACTATACTTCAAAATTTGGCAATTATCATTAAAAGATTTTGTAGCTTGCATAGCTACTGCCTGATTAATGTTGCTTCTCAATGTACTCCAGCATCTCTCTTATTTCACTGAAAGATTATTATTCTTTTGGCTCTATTATTTTCTTCTTTCCTCACCCAATTTCATGTACAACTTTTTATATGACACAGAATGTAGCTCTGTAAGTTCTTCGGTAATTTTGGTTATGTTTTTCCATCAGTTCAATGATATCATTGCTCTCTGCCTTTATCCCAATAATCTTTACGAGATGCAATCTTCTCAATTAAGGTAGAAATACTTGCTCATTCCCATTATGCAATCTGTTTGGCCCAACCTCTTCCTTACAGAAATTAGGATATCTTTTAAACAATTGCTTGACCCAGACTAACATCTGAGATACAGGCTAATCCTGGCACATGGCAGTATGATTTTATAAAATATTTTTTATAAAATCATAATAATAAGTCTCATTTTATAAAATATTTCTTGTTAAATAAATCAGTTTTTTTTAAATTTTGCATTTTGTTGTGCTCGTTAGTTTACTCTTAATGCAAATTACTTATAATTAGGTTTGAGTGTTTTAATATATATCATTCAATTTCCTATAATTTATTTGAAACAATTTTATCTTTAACTTAGATCTTCCATTATTACAAAATCTATTGCTTTATGTGAATTTTTCAACTATTATTTTGAATAATTTTGTGTTTAAATATGATTTGTTAGTAAATGGAAAAAATTATATGCTGAAATGTCAAGTCTAAAGGAGGAAGTGTACAATAATTTATATATATAATATGTGTGTGTGTATTTATATCTGAAAATTATGTATTTCTTTTCAAGTTAACTTTGCATTCAATTTTTGTTTTTGTTTTTTAGAATGCTAGTTGAGCTTACAAACTATTCATTTCTTAGGGCTATACAAATTCTATTTAACAAAGCATTGATTTCAATTTTACGATTAGTATATGTTGAAATAAATATATTCATTCTTTGCACACTTTGATTTTTTCCCCTTCATTATTTTCATGCATTTCTAATTTATTTATAGATGTTCATTTCTTCAATTAAAATATTAGTTGTTTAGAAACTTTTTGAACATTTTTCATTTTTATCCACTGCATAATATTGGCTTTTAACATTTGTAAATTAGCTGAATTTGTTATTGTTGTTTTATACACAGAACTGACACTTTAAAATTATGAAATGTTTGACAAATGTTATTTTAAACCTCTAATTTTGTAACTGTTACAATTATGTATTTTTCTGTGAACAGAGAACTAAAACATTAGTCTTGGGAAAAGGAATCCTATTAAAAATGAAATAATTTCAATTTAGCGATGTCTAACTATACAGGTTGATTACCAAATTTTTGTGTTATTTGTAATTTAAGATATATATTTTAAATAATTTATTATGCCTTTTTTTTTTTTTTTTTTTTTTTTTTTTGTATTTTCAAATGATTTGGATAGAGACATATTGAGATTGTATTTTAGAAATTATTTCAAGTATATTTAAAAATAGTTATTACTTCTGAAACTCCAAAAACTAAATTTGTGATATTATGACACATATCAAGATAAAATATTCTTGATAAATATCACATTGACATATCAAGATAAAATATTCTTCGTAAAAACATGGTGCACATTTGCTATCTGTAATTTAATTCAAATGTCTATACAGTTTCCATTGTTATGAAACTCTCTCCTCACAATTTTGTATGATTTGTTTGGTTCTTTTCTTTTTTTATAGTCCTACACAAACTCAAATGATGACATCATTACAAATGGAGGAAGAAGTGAATTTAGAACTACTCAGGGAAAGAGAGGAAGCTGTTCGTAAATTGGAGGTAATGTTCTATTTTGTGTGTACTATTTATTTAAAGACTTAATTTCAATTCCTTATCAACCTATATCACAGTATTCTGGCAGTTTATGTGATTTAACCTGAAAGCAAAATCATGTTTTTTAGATATGATTCCTACTGTGTGTTCACCAGAACACTTCCAGACAAATGTCTATGTTTACAGCAGGCATTTTAGAAACAGATTTCTGTAGGGAAGATCCATTTTGATTAGGAGGAATCGGATCAAAGTCTGGAGGGTTATTTCTTTTTTTGGTGTCAATTTGAAGCGACATTGAGCATTGAGAAGAATTTTCAAGCCCTAATGATAAAATGAATGCAGGAATTTAAGGATCCTTTATTGCTACTCTGCTTATGTCTACTGATATACATTGAAAAGAAAGGCTCATTTATCATACTATTATTTGAAATGATAGTTTGGGAGAAAAAGTTTTATTTGAAATAATTAGATTCCTTTTTCAAACTGGGGGAAATTAATAAATTGTCCTCTGGATTACTGTCCTAAAACAAACTCTTACAGCTTTTTTGGCAAATAATGTAAAGCAATGCTGAGTTTTCCTTGACGTCCAGGAACTCTGGCATGTGCCTGAATGAACACTTGAATTATTTTCAAATTCAGAATACTTTTACCTATAAACTTTGCAAAATTAATTATGTTACATAAAGCTTGTGGATATTGAAAATAAATTACAAATCAAAGTTAGCTTTTTAAAAAATCTAAAAATTGATAGTACTGTAATTGTTAATTTTATGTTTTGGAAAATAATAGTATATACTTCTGAAATAAATAAATTTCAAAAAGTTTCAAGCATATCTAACAATGTACATTTTACTTTATATATTAGAATATAAATAACCTTTTATAAAAATTATAATTAATTATTATTGTTTTTATGTTAAATTTGAGATTATTTCATGTTTGTTTTGGAGAATTTGATATTAAATACTTATATAAATTTAAAATAAATGACATGAAGATGATCAATTTTTGGTGATGCATGACTTTACTTTAGATTTCTTAATTTTTTTTTCTTTTCTTTTTGTGCAGTCATTAGACATACAAATAATTATTCAGTTTTTCTATTTGATTTGCATTTTTCTTTGTATACATATAATAGGAATATCAGATATTTCCAATATTACAAGTATTCAAATTAGTAAATTATTTTTTGAATATGTTTTTAAAAATTAAATGCAATAATAGCAAATTTCACCAATTTGGCACTAAATGTGCCAATGTAAGAAACTTGAATTTCTACCAATGTGAAATGAACTCTTCCTACAGTAACCTGTTTCTTTAGCGACGTCCGTAAACATAGACTTTTGTCCGGAAGTGTTCTTCTGGTGGACAAACAATAAATGTATTTTATTTATATTACTTTTAGGCTGATATTGTTGATGTGAATCACATTTTCACTGATTTGGCTGCTTTAGTTCATGAGCAAGGCGAAGTAATTGGTAAGTGTTCAGTAATTTTGTATTAAATTTACATAAAAATTTAATAAAATTAATTTTAATAATAAATTAATTTAATAATTAATTAACAAATAATTTTTTCTTTGTTACATAAAAATCTAATATCAAGATGCTTCACCAACTGTTAATATTTTAACTCGTAACTCAGTTTAATATATATGTATGATTATGTATAGAAATACTTTTGCTTCAACAAAAGTATTTAACTTAAAGCATTATTCTTTTTTAAATTAAAAAACATCATAAAGTAAAATATCTAGAACAGATACTTTTAAATTCTTTGCATTGTCTCAAATATAAATCATAAGGAATAAAAATGCTCTAAAATGGTGACAATGTAATTCCAAAATATATTTTAAATATAATACAAGCCAGTTGAAACTTTTTTAAGAATTTTTATATACATATTGACTTGTTAGACAAAGCAAATAGAAACAGTGTGGCCAGTTTAGTTACCAAAGTAAAATGCAACTTTCTAAAATTTAATATTCTGTGCACTGATAGGTTATATTATGTGTTAATAACAAAAAGAATAAAATAAGCTGTATTGATTTAAAGCATGTTAAAATGTTTCTTTTTTTTTTTTCCATCATACAAGGGTGAAATATTTTAGCTTTTAAAATGAAGTCATAAGCCTGTTTTAAGTAATTTCAAAGTTTAAATTTTTTTAAAGCCTTATTTAGATATAAGTTTTCTAAACATTACATGAAAACATATATAAAAATTAGAAAATCACATTCTACCATGCATTTTAGTCCCCCCCCCCCCTCCTTGATCTACAACAGACAATTTGAAAATCTGATATTGGAAAAAATTATATATGCATATGATAAGTTGATTATTTTTAATGTAATAACTAAATCCTTTTTTATGATACTCTCATATCCTTTATGTCAAAAAATCAACTTATCTTGTATTCTAGAACTATAAATTTAAGAGGAAATTTCAATATATCATTTAAATGTTTAGTTAAAATTATCACTTCATTCTAAAGTTATAGACTCCTCGTTGACAAAATTTATCTCACAAACATTATTTTATATGTTACTTTGGACACTTTTTCTATTATAGGACTATAAACTAGCAATTTGAATTTTAAGTATCCTATTTCATGTAATATATATTCACCATCTATAAACCGTAAGTTAAGGAAGGCTAATAAAAAAAAATTATAATTGCATTTAGTGACCCATAGTATAAGATGGTCTTGTATTTAGGATTACACTCTCTTTTAGCTTAGATGCTGTTACCCCTGTTCCCCAAAAGGACTTGATCTTTGTTTATATTTATTATTTTTTTAAGAAGTTTTCAACGTGGTTGGAGTTGAAATCTGTCGTCTCTGATAAACTTGTCATAAATAATCTCAACTATTTTTTTCTCCCTCTCTTCATTTATTTGTTTAGTTAAATTATTTTTATGGGTCATTGTGAACCTATGCCACATTCCAAACTTTTCTATTTGTTAGATGAAAGTAGATTGACAGAACTCTTTTTCACAAAATATATTTCTAGTATTGTTCTCAAATTTAAATGCTGCCAAATAGAAAGTTAAATCCTTTACATGACTTTCTGATTAAATTTTCTTTTAGTTTTGCTCTATAGTATAACTTGAAAAAGAGTATGGTAATCAATATCATGTATCTGTTTAATGATCCGTGGCACAAGACGTGACAGTTTACAACTTTTATAGGTTATGTATGAACCTAAAAAAAATATACATTTTTATTTACCAAGTTATATCCCGTAAACAGAAAAGATATGAATGTAAACAATACGTTTCTTTTGAGTACTAGTGACAATTCAGCTTTTTTAAAAGGATGACATTTCATACCGAAATAGGTTAGTGATCCAAGATATAACTTAATGGTGTAAGCCATCAATAATATAAGCATCTATTGAGGAAAAATTTTTATTTTTAAAAGTCATAAACAATATTGTATCATTTGAAAATGTAATAAGAACCACTTACAAAAGGCATATAATATTTTTGTGAGAAGAAAACTATTATACAATAGCAATATATTTTATTTTTACAGACAGCATTGAAGCAAATGTTGAACAAGCTCAAATCCAAGTTTCTGAAGGGACACAACAATTGGCAAAAGCCAGACGCCATCAGGTAAAGGATAATTGCATGAGTTTAAAATGAGAATGGGTGATTTTGTGTTACTTTCATGGAAATGCTATACCTTCCTTTGTTTTCTTTATTAAATTTTAAAATGTTGTAGGAAATTTGAATATTTAATGAATTGGCACTGATAAGAAGTTTAATATAAAGAAAATGCCTGCTCTGTAGGCTTAATTATTTTTCAAAAAAAAAATGATTTATGAAATAGTCTAGTTTTTTCTAGCCAAAATATATAAACTGAGCACTTTTTTTTAAATATTACAAAATTATCATTCAGTTGTTGCAGATTTAAAAAACACTTAACATTTTGAATTTGCAAATATCATTAATGTAATTAAAATTGAGTATATTTAAATACTGGCAATCAATTTTAAAGTACTGAAGATTAGCTTCGACTAATGCCATTTCTATGTGTTCACTTATTAAACTAATATTATAACTAGCAGATGCATAAATCTCTCATATAATCAGAAGTTGAGATTATACCTAGTTATTCAGAAAGACAATTCTAATATCTACCCTAATATAATTTTATATAAATACCATCTATAAAGAATCTATTTTATAGTTTTTCTAATTATTTTAACTTCTTTTTTTAGGCTGCTGCAAGACGTAAAGCATGCTTTTTAGTAGTTGTTCTGATTTTGGTGGCTGTAGTCATTGGTCTGATAATATGGCTTTCAAATTGAAATCCATGAGAATAACACTGCAAATTGACAGTTTATTCAGTATGGCAGATTTAGATGCTTTTTCAACATTCAAGTTTTGTTCTTCAATTAATACTTGCTTCTGTGAATAAGAATTCTCTATAATAATCAACATTGAGATTTGTATTTAAAATTGTGTATACATTCCAATTGACTTGTACAGAAAAACTAAAACTTGAAATATATTTATTTAGGATATGTTTATTCAACTTTACACCTTGTAATTATGTTATTTCTTGTAGATTGAGATTTACATGGGTTTTATTAACCATTCTTTCAATGTATTAGCCAGCATTTTATGTTATTAAGTGGAAGAAAAATAAATGTAATTTTTTAAAAATATTCTGAGTCTAGTTATAATAAATTTTACTATTCTTAGATATAGTAGAAAAAGTTTTAACATGATAACAGTAAATATTTAACTGTTTACATTATATAAATGACTTGATGTATGATAACTATGTAAAAAAAAAATCATTTGATGCGTATCAAAGGCGGATCTAAATTGTCGGTTGGCAACCATCTTGAATCATCTAGTGCTGTGTAAAATTCCTAAAAAAGAAAGTAATTCATAAAAAAAAATTGAATAAAAAATTTTTACTCTATAAATGATTATTATATGCATTGCATCCATTTTAGTGACTTCTAAAAAGATTTCAAGGGTGGGGGGGGGGGAGAAATCATACACAAAATAAAATTCTATGAACCATGACTTTTATGGAATACTTTTGTTGAATGTCCTTTGAATTCTGAAATTTTTTGCTTTAGACAATTAAGAGTCTGTGATGCCTTCAGCTTTTGAGCAAACTTTTAAGAATAAATAGACTTATCTGCATAAATGAAGTTAAACTAAATAAGGATTCTGAAATTTCTTTAAAGAAAAAGAAAGGCAAAACTTTAATATAGATGCTGTTCTATCCTCACAATAAATACTGCACCATATGGTCATTGAATTTTCCAGTATAATATTTCTGATAATTGCAATTATCAAACATCTTTATTGAAATAAGGATTAATTAGAACAAGATAATACTTAAATGAATTTCAAAAAGCTTGAACAGACACTTTTAATTAAATTAATTCCATAAGAATTCATATTACCTTTTGTAAGTTCATTTTAAAAATAAGTTTTAAATAAAAATTACATATAATTGCAAATATCACTTGTTGAGCAGTAAACAAATCAACATTAGGGTTGCAAGTAAATTTATTCTGTTTGCTTGTTTGGATTATCTAATTGGCAATAAACTCAGAGGCACATTGAATTAGGTTTTAATCCTCATTTCTTGTGAACAGATATATTTTATTGTATTTAAATGCTAAGATATAAATCAGTGATTTATAGATAAGAGTAGAAATACATGTTTTAAAAATCCACTTATTTACTTTAATATATTTTTGCTATTATAAGCATAGCTAAAACATTAAGCCATCAGTAGACTTACAATGAACTGAATTGGTCTAAAATAATTTCTATAATTTGTACATACTACTAACTACTTTTTATGAGAGATTTCTTTTTGAGTCTAAAAAAGTAAATAAGAAAATGAAATGCTTCAAATTTTTACATAAGAAATTTTAACAAACTCTTTTTACCATGATTTTTTATTTGAGATTAGAATCCAGAATTATTTTTTTTAAAGTGGTATTAATAGGGAATAAAATCTGCCATTAGATGAGTAAGTACATAATTGATTCTTAATGTACTTCTAAATTTGCTTAGCTAATGAAGTTTCAAAACATAACATCTGACTTCAGTTAACATTTTAACAAATCTGAACATTTATAGGAATAACATTTATCTTTTGGATGCAATACAGGATGAAATGTCAATTTAAGACTTCAGTTCAATGTCAAATATTCCTTCAGAAACACAAAAATATCAGAACTTACCTCATTTCTTTGCATGAGCTCTAAATTTAACTGATCGACATCAAGAGGTATATCATGTTCTAAATAAATAAAAAAGGTTTTAGACAGACTATATTTTTCAATGTTCAATGTCAAAATAATACATAATATTTCATACCATAAACTTTATTCTGTACAGGCACAATGTTACAATTTTTTTTTAATTAATAAAGCTTATTTTATTAATAATAGTAGGGGGGAAAAAAGCGAAGTTTAATTAATAAGAAAACAGCTTCATGAAATATGCTTGTTTTCAAACCAATGTATAAAAATTATGCAGTAACCAAATTTATTTCCTGGAAAGATCAATTATTCAATGAATATTAAGCAAGGTATTTAGATTATGAATGTGAAAGAATATTAAACTATTCAGTTCACAAACAAAATTTAAAAATTCTTTAACTTTTTAATCATGAAAAATAAATAGTATTACCTTCAACAATATTCTCAGCTGCTTCATAAGCTGCTTGGGTGTACTGAAAAGTGAACAGAGATATATTGTTATTGCACAGAATTTTATTAATATGTTTACATAGGATAATAGGACATAGTTTAGCAATATTGAATCAAATGTAAATAATAAGATATAACTGAAAAACATTACTGAGAAAAACAAATGTTGCATTCTTCTAAAACATTAATTTTTATAAGTAATTGTATATACAACTGTTTTGATTTAATAAGATAAATTTCATGCAGGAAATTCCCAAGACAATCTTCAGTTTACAATAGTGAATCCAAAATCCATAAAACGGTAGTTGATCTTCTAGCTACATAATTTCATACAGATTTGATCAATATTTATGAACAGATTAACATTAATTATAATCAGTGAGTTCAAATTGAAATTACGTAGAAAGCTACAGGTGAATGATAGTTATTTTATAAGACTGGAAAAAGTTTCTAAAAATTCGAAAATAACTTTCAATGTAAAACTTTACAAAACATATACAAGTTCAAAATACAAATAATAGATATGTTCAAATATCTAATTTTCTCTAAAATTTTATATGATATACTTTTTTTTGTGTACTATTGCAATTATGTGATTGATGTTCGAAGATAGTACTATAAATACCCAGAAATGTCTACTTCTATCGTTGCTGCATAAAATAAATTTTTAAAGTTACTATTTAAAAATTATATTAGATATTAATTTCCCCTCCCCCTTGAATTCTAAGTTTAGCTACCAATTTACCAAATGTCAAAAGCTTACTTGAGCAGCAGCTTGTGTGGTTGCTGCAGTAGCTGTAGTTTGGGATGGATCAGCATATGAGTACTGTGCAGGATATTGATAAGCAGTACCATAAGCAGCAGCATACCGCTGATCATATCCATAGTATGGATTCTGTGATTGGTAATTTTGCCATGCTGCATAATAACTAGAGTAATCATAACCTGGATACTGTTGCTGCCATTGCTGTTCCTCTTGACCAGGCACATTCGGTGTAGAAGATCTATAAATATGTAAGATAATTGGTAAAACATTTTTTAGGTGGCAAATGCAAGCAATTGACAAAGATTTGCATATCATTTATAAAGTTATGGCTAAAATAAGTAGCATAACAATGTTAAAACTAGCATAAAAGCTCGATAAACTAGCATAACAATGTTAGCGATTAACCCCTGACATGCTATTAATACACAAATACAATATATGTATTAATTTTAATTCATACACTTAAGAATGAAGAAAAAATATTATTAAATATTAATACTATATAAAATATTAAGTTTATTAAAACAAAAAAAAATCATCAACAGCTGAAAACAAAATCTATTTATCAAATTTATAAATTAAAATCTATTCGAAAGTAACAGATAACTAGATATTTTAATTTTTCACTAGCAAGTGCAGAGAGAGATAATATATAATTCCTCTTTTCCTAAAACAATTATAAGTAAAGATTAGAAATTTTATACATAAGCTTAACAGTTTTTACACTGAAGGAAACTGAAATGGGAAAAAAATTATTTATTAGAGTTAAAGAAAATAACTCAATATAATTAAAAGCCATAATTATTAATTCAAACCAAATTTAAATTCAGCCATTAAATAAAATTCTGAACTAGTAAAAAAAAACATTAATACTTTATAAAATTATATTAGAAACTAAATCCAATAATTTTTTGAACTCTATATAGAGTGAATTATTTTAAAATCAGCTGAATTTTTAAGTTAATTACCCTATTAAATTTTAGGCTTAAAAATGCAAATTCATATAAAAAAAATTGTATTATTTTTAATTTCAGAGGATAGAAATTATTAAAAAAATTATTTACCTTTTTTGTTGAGCAGTGCTTACTCGAACACTCTTTGAACCAATGTGTGCGTTCTGCATTTCAATTAGAGCTGCTTCGTATTCCGACTTGCTTGAAAAATGAACAAAGCCGTAACCTTTACTTACTCCAAAGCTGTCGTATATAACTAAAAATGCAAAATAAATTTAATATATATTTTTTTAGGAAAGAAATCTGTATACAAAAGTTTCTTTTATTTTTAAATGAATGATAAAGTTTATCAAAAAGTTTAGAGGCATCCAATTTTTTTAGATGATGTTGGCATCAATAAGTCAGCAAAATGTTCCACCTACAAATTTTGTAGCACCACCAAGTGATGAAATGATATAACCCTTGAGTGAGTGTGAATACCACAAAGCCCATTAATACCTTAGTCATCTGATCCAAACAATTTTTAAATTTTGACCTCAGGCCATTTACTAATCAGCCGTCCCATAAATAGTATTCCTGATCCAGATTATTCAGAGAGAAAGGATAACCTTTTATCGCAATGGCAAAGATTGTGCAAAATGGTCCAAATAAATGGAAATTAGATTATTATAAATGGAAATTAGAAAAAATGGAAATTAGATTACTTAAATAATTTGCAAACAAGACACAAATGGCAGATTGAGAAACAAAATGTTTCAAAAGATCTTAGGGTTCTTTTAAAAGATGATAATCTTCCCCCTTGCCAGTGGACAATGGGAAGAATATAAAATTTAATTTATAGATCAGACAGCAAAATCAGAGTAGTACCTGTAAAAACTCCACAAGGAGTCAAAAAAGAGCAATTTCAAAGATTTGCTTATTACCATGTCAATAAAATCAATGCATATCTGGTGTAATTAATTATTGTATTTAATATTTAAAATGATATATAATGCATATTCAAGTTGTTCATCATACATATTGAAATATCTCATATCTTTTCTTTTCAGAAATGTTTTGTGTACAATATTCAAATTTATCTTAAATGCGTAATACTTTTTGTATTTTGTGCAAGATAATTGTTGAATTTTTGCATTGTCTAATTAAGTAAAGTGTTAAATTTTTATTTCTGTAATGTTGAGATTTTGAAATGATATTTCAAGGGAGGGGGGCAGAATGTTGGCGCCAATAAGTCAGCAGAATGTTCCGCCTACTAATTTTGTAGCACCACTGAGTGGTGAAAAATAAAGCAATGGTGATACAATTCAAGAGTTTGTGTTTGATTTATATGTGATTGAATTTTCTAAAAATTGAGCTTTCATGGGTCAAAACAGATGACTTAGTCAAAGATCAATACAAAATTATTGAATTTGAAACTCAATAGAAGCAATGTGGTTGGTTTGAAATTAAAAAAAATTATCTTTCTGTAAATTTCTGCATTGCATGTGTTCCACAAATTTCAAAACCAATTCAATATCCAGGCATGATTAAAGGATAAGTATTATACAACTCAACACTTAGGTATTTGTAATACAAACTGAAGAATATATCATCACAATGAAATAGGTTGTTGTAAGAAAAATATTTTACCACAATGAATTCTAAACAGAAAGGACTATTTCAAAAAGCCTTCTTACAAGACACTTGGAAAGAAAATATCTTGTTAAAGTTTAAAAATCAATAGTTCATGTTGTAGAAGTCAGTGAAGAATAACATAGGATTACATACATTCAGTCTTTACAAAAAAGTGATGCATAATTTGATCCAGACAGAATGCTCTCAAAATCCATAAAGGTATTTTGGAAATTTTAACCCTTTGGGACATATATGTTCTATCTTTTTAAATCATCCAAAGGGAAAAGTAAGTGGGGAATTTATTGAAGTGCATGCCCCAATGATTTTCTATGACTAAATTCATATGTTAGTGTAATTTTTAACTACATCTTAGAAATAAAGAAACCCAAATGAAAACTGTATGTACCATAAGTAAAGTTACCTCTGTAAAAACTGCTTTGAAATGAATGAAACAGACTAATAATGTTGGATATGTAATTGGTAAGAATTTTCTTGGAATAAAATTGTTTTAAAATATTATAAAAACAGGAGACTCAACTTGTCACTATATTTTATATGGAAACAGGTGTCCCATTTAAAAAGACCACTGTGACACATATGATCCACTTCGAAAATTGCATCTATAGTTAATTTTTATTTTAGCAGAATATAGCTATTTATATTTAATTTGACCCATTAGAGCCCTAAATTTCTTAATTTAGGGCTGAAAGTAATTTTGGTATTGAAAGGGTTAAAAAAAAAAAACAGAAAAGTAATAGGCTCATGTTCTCACATAGAAAAAAAAAAATGCAGTAAAACATTTTTATTTGCACTGAAGTGTTTTATTCTGAGAATAGCATAATTTCTATGGAAAAAAAAAAAAAAAAAAAAAAAAAAAAATATGGATGAATTATTGCAATCTTCAAGTTCAGATAACCATTAAAAACATAATTAATGACAATGGCATTTTTAATGCCAAATGCATTAATCGAACACAATTCTATCTAACGACCCCAAGGATTTAATGAAATAGCACAAATTTTAAAACAGATTTTTGTGCAGACCACTACAACTACATAATATTCTTCATATTTTGGATTTTAGATGCTCATGTTTGCAAAATAATGCCTGCCTGAAGTGTAAATAAAAAATTCCAAACTACAAAACTTTCACCTCTTTATATTATCCTGACATTGATTTAATCTCTCTCTATTCTTAAGATTATGAGGCAGAATCCAAAATCAATTCTAAAGATGTAATTAGCAAATGTATGTTTTTAAGAAATAGTATACTGACTATTAAAGAGAATATTTCAAAGATTGCAACCATTAATAGTTATTAAGTTTAACTTCATAATTGCATTTTCTGAATTTGAATTTACGACAAAAGTTATTCACATTATACAAAATTGCAAAAAATAAACTGAAAATAGTTATTTATTTGTTGTGACAGAGCAATATCAATTTTATAAATATAAATTATTTTTATCTGTAATAATTTGCAATTATTGCTTTATTGTTAAAAAATTATCAGATTTATACTTGAATATGCTATTAATTTATTTACGATAGAAATATATATAGAATACAATAAAAGTATACATATATATATATATATATATATATATATGGAAATGATAAAATAAAAACAAAAGAATTTTTACTGCATTATAATAAAATATTCTTCATTCTAAATATAAAAAAAGACAAATAAAAACTATTTTTTATCACTGATTACCGTCTAAAGAATACAAAGGACAAAATATAATTACTATAATGCATTTTATAAAAAAAAAATTATCCTCCCTCCCCAAAGGAGAAGGGAAGGGGATAGATTTTTTTCAAATACAAACATACATTCTGTTAAATGTCTGAATTCATAGCACTTTAAAGTTAAATCAATTTTTAAAAAATTGTACACAAAATAAAATAATTTTAATATAACTTATCTCTGAAAATGTATACATATATATATATATGATTTCTTTACCTTTTGCTAATTTAACAGTCTTGTATCTAGCCAAAAACGCATCAAACAGAGCTAAATCGTCAACTTCAGGACTGAGATCGCCCACAAACAAGGAATAATCTTTCCTGTGGAAAACCCAAAAATAACTTAAGCAAAATGTTAATGACAAACTTTCTGAAAGTGAATTGAAAAATTTCAGCATGTTCAGAAATCGGTAATTTTCTTAAATATTACCTTCCCAAATGTAAGCTTGGTAGTTACAAAATTTTCTCAAAATTGAGAGGGCTGCTACCTGTTAAAATGAAGGTCATTCAGCAAATTTTCCACTGATTCAGTAGGATATAGAATGGCTAATGATTCACAGATCAGCCACAGAAACTAGCTGGCTACAGGGAAAATGTCAGCATAAATTATTTAACAATATTGTAAAAACACACATTTTAAATTTGAGGAGCTTTAACATCAAGGGAAATATAAAACGCTGCTCATCAAGATAAGAACAGCAAACATTGATAATTTTCTTTGCAGATTTTCAGTAAAAGAATGTTTTAAATGCATCTGGTCTAATTAGTCCAATTCTGCATGGGATACTGACGAAATCTTCAAATGAAATAAATACAATATTGATTATAACACAAATTCATAAATTCTAGAAGAGGGAATTAAAAGTTTAATATGCATTAAGTGAAGATTATGTAATATTATTATTAACAAAACAAAAGAATTTGGAGTATACAATGATGTTTAAATATTTGCAATAGAATATCTTTTCTTTATCTACACTTCAAAAGAAAATACAAGAGACCAAGACACCTAAGAAAATGTTCATTTAACCATTTTCAAGACATCTCCAGCTCAAAATGAAACAATCCTAATATTTTAGTACAGTTAAAAAAGTCCAAAATTACTGAATAAAATCTTAGTAACAATAAGGGCCGAATTATTTAAGCCTTGTTACAAACATGACTGAACCAATTACATACAAAGTCACAGCAATTCTAATAAAACAGAAAATTCCCGCACTTCTTAGTGAAATTCCAAAACAACTGAATGCAAATTCTGATTTCAAAAGACAAATTCATTATAGTAATCAAGGCAAGCAAATTTACCATAATGTCTACAATAACATGCTAAATATACAATACAAAAAATGATTTTTGTAAGTACTGAATCATTAAAAAAAAAGAGAAAAAGAATGTATTCCCAACAGAAAATTTCCGAAAATAATCATTAAAAAAAGCAAAAATTAAACAAGACAAAGCTAACAAAGAAATATAATTTATATAAAATAAAACATGGAGCTGCACACAACAGAAAAACATTTTTTCACATGAATAATTTATAAGTTGTAATTAAACATAATAAGTTAACAGAATATCTGCAAATAATCAATATTAAATTCTTTGTAATAACATTAAAGAATTATTAAAAATCAATAAATAAAATACAGCATTAATTTTTTAGTAAAACACAACATTTTTGCACACATTTTCCCTGTTGCATGATTGTGAAAATATTTTATAAAAGTCTGAAATATGAAAATTCCATATTATATGTATTTATATACTAAGTAGGGAAAAAAATTATAAATTAGAAAGATTTCATTAAAGGTTACAGAATATCACATCCTTTTCAAATAAATTTACATTAAATGGATGTATACATGTGCGCACACACAATCAAGCTTCTATTTCACAAATAATAAACCCTGAATTAATGCATTATTTCAATAGCTGAAAAAAATTTGAATAAGGAAAATATTGGATTGCTTTTTAAGTTATTACAATATCCATTTTGTCTAGAACAAATAAGCAATGAATAAGTCCTTGCAAATGAGTTATGTAATCTGTCAAGTGGGTAGGACAGGAAATTTCTTATATCCTAACAATACAGAGAAATAAAGAGGATTGAAAGCTCACTTTTACAAAACATTTATTTTTGTAACATTGTGAAGAATAACAGATTATTAGAAGCAAAAATGCTTTTCATTGAGGGAAAAATTTAATATTTCATATGCATTTGACATAAACATTAGACCATAAAATACTTTGAAATCTTGACTTCAAAATTAGCTACAATTGTTAAAGAATGAATAAAAATTGAAAAGACATCAACAGAATATGGTGAAATTACGCTATTCTCCTTTCTGTTCTTGTAATGTTCTAGCAAATAATTCGAAACATTCTGAGTGAAAAAATTAAAAATTGGCACTAAAATAATGCAGTTCAAAAATTACTTTACTTTGAGTGGATTTACAGAAACATGCATATATACAAAAATGTATGTGAAAATTTCAGTATACATTTTCAAATGCACAGATTATATAATGCAAAATCTAATAAACCAAACAGATAGTGGTATCAAATCTTTATAAAGGAAAACTAATGTTCAAAATAAGTGCTACTTTTAAACACAAATGTAATAAAATTGAGTCATTTCTTTAAACTTTTTATATGGGGGAAAAAAAAAAACTTTTAAAAGAGGAGGGATTCCCCTCCCCTAAAACATTCACAATTACATTTTTACCTTCCCTTTTACATTTTTAAGGTACTTAAAGATTAAGTTATAATTACAGCAATTTTTTACTTCTATAGTACATGAGTAAATCTCCAAGATGTTTTACAATCTAATATCATTGAAATTCAGGACATCAACATTTCCATTTATTACAGTAGCAAAAAATTTAGAACACAAATACAATAAAGTATTTATAGATATTAAGTACATTTTCAGATTTTTATTTTATCATTTAAAATATTTCAAAGAATAAATTATTGCAATTTGACCATGTTTGAAAAAAAAAAAAAAGCACCAGTACCATAATATGTTGTGAATTAAAAGTACTTTACTTTACCTTTGACTGATATCCTCATATTACTTGGAAACAATTTAAGGATCAGAAAGCAAAATAACCAAAAATAGATAAAAATATAATATTGGTACAAATACCTTAAGTAATGAGTAAATTAGAGATTTAAATGAAATGAATTTTCCAATTACTTTAATGCCACTGAAATCAGAAAGAAGATTTGAAAAGCAGATTCAAATGTAAGGACTTTAATAATATTCTATAAATGATAATTTTAATAATATTTTACAGATGATAATTTCATTTACCACAGATTTTCTGACTTATAAGATAATGCGATCTAAAGTGGCATTTTTTATGAGTTTTTTTAAAAATTCAAATCATTATTATATCCTTATTTTTTTCCATGGATTTCTGCTTTACTTCTATTCATATTTATAATCAAGGTTAAAATAGGAAGTGTTTAATAATAATAAATACATATAATTCCAATCTACAATAAATGTTTTATAAATATCAAATCAATGTTTTAAATGAAAATGATTATCTGATTAAGAATTGATAAATCTGAAAATAACATGAAACATTTTCATAGCAACAAATTTTTTCTATTAAAACCAATATTTAAAGTTGAGATCAGTAAATAATTTGCTTCAATTTATTAAATTTTTTTTTCAAAGAAAGTCAATTTAAATTCATTAAAACAGATTAGTACAATTCCTAATCTGCACTAAAGAAAACTTATGTAATCTGAAGTAAAATGTCAAGTAAAACTTCTAATTCAGAGATTTTGTTTCATTTTAAAGATATTGATTTGAACAGTGTGATAGAAAGAGAGACATTTCCACCCCCTCTTTTTTTTTTCTTAAATGAAAAAATGAATTTATCAAGAAATCAAATCACAAAAATTTAACAAAATCCATATTCTACATCAGGTGCTAAGATATGCATCAAAAGCTTTAAAAAAGTTCTATTAAATACTTTTTTAAACATATCTATTCTGTAAACATGTTATTGTTAGATTTTTTTTTACAGACATGGATACAAAAAGGAGAAAAAAAGAAATCAATGGGCAAAAAAGTCATCTGGACACTAATTGATTCAAGCAATTATTGTTAAAAGAATTCCTTAAATATCCTTATGCTGTATTAACATGAATCAAGTTTCACATGCAATGTATACTAAAAAAAAAAATAATAATAAAAAAATAAACTCACTGCGAATTCCCGTCTTTAGAATAGTTGGCGTGGTTCAATTTAAATCGTTTGGACTAAAAGAAAAAGAAAATGAGTCAATAATTAGCAAATGTTGTTAGCAGTAAAATTTGAAGATCTTTTTGATCTTCATCAGTAAAATTATCAATAAATAATGGCCATTTTCAATACAATATTTTATGTCATTTTCGTTAAAAATTAATTTATTATATTGATTCGAAACCAGCATTAGGTCATACGTTGTAATAATAATGCAACTTATATACTTACACTAGTATTTGGAATAAGTTTTCCGTTGTATCTATGCAAGACCCTTTGTGCACTCTCTTCGTCAGGAAATTCTAGAAATCCATAACACATAGATCTGAAAAAACAGAAAAACATTCTCAAATGTATGATATACATAGATAATATTATGATTTTTTTTTATAAAGTAGACAAATTAATAGTATTTCACAACTGTGACTGTTTTTTAAAGTAATATTAATTGTTAATTAAAATAAAAATTTAAGTGTAACATAAGCATTTTCTTTAAAAATTTAATTGCATTCATATTAAATATGCACAAAATAACTTCTCTTAAGAAAAAGCCTTGTGTTTTTATCATTAAAAAAAATAAAATAAATATTACATAAATTTTTAACAAAAAGTTAAATATTACAAAGGGCCTATCTTCTTTCATTAACTACAGGAAACATGAAACAGTGAATTCCCATAGCAGTTTGATGCCAAAGTGATGGTTTACAAGATTCAAAATTAAGAAGAGAAATATTTGAAATACCGAATTAATTATCTTTTGACAGAAAACCATACAGATAGCACTTTATGAATGATTAAATATTTCAAACACTGTGATAGCTTAAATATTTATATAAATTGTATTTTCAGGAATTAAGCAGAAAGATAATTTTTTAAAATTACAGTTTTATTTATTGTTTTCATTCCTAAGAAAAATTTCAACTCTTAAATGCTCTTCGATTAAACCACAGTCAGAAACTTGAATGTCATGCTCACCATAGTGATGCAAAATACAAAAAATATTGTAGAAACATATTGTGAGCTTACAACATTCAAAAGGACATTTTACTGAAATCTAGTTGGGCAAGTACTTATTTCAGTTACAAGAATTTCATGTGATACTGCAGCTCAATATTATGCAATTAAAGTTATAGAAATTCAATGATGATGATGATTTGAGTATTATTTTGGTGCAAGATCTTTTATCAAATAAAAGTTCTTAAGATTTAGAACATGACTGGAATTTTGTTCAGAAAGAAAATAAAACATATACAAGAAATAAAATTATAAATAGTAGAAGTTAAATATATTATATATATATATAAGTGAAGCTACTTCTTTTAAAAATGCAAAGATGTCAATATGTGTATTTTGTCCAATTAAAATAGGGTAAATCAAACTATTTGAACTAATTTAAATCGACAAAATCAGGCCAATACAATCAATTATACACATCATATTGTTAAAATGTTGCTGCAATGACTTTAAGTTGGTGGAGGTTCCGAGAAGAGTAAATATTTGTAGATAAGCCTTGATGAACCAATCTTTAATCAGGTCAAGAAGACATATCTGTGGTTTAGAGAAGAAATACATGGCGTTATCATAATTTTAAATTGCAAAATTTATTTTCAAATGTATGCCCTGACATGAGCATAAACCTATATACTGATTATTTCCAGGTGCATTTATCAACCTTAATGACAAATCTCAGATGTCAATCAATTTTGCTTGATCTTTATCAACTTAACTTGGCTATTTAAGTGATCTAGCTACCAGCCACACTGGAGACCAATAGCACACCATGCATCTAATGAGTCATCAGTATGACTAACATGCGATTTTTTAGCTGTCCGAGAGGAGCATGATACACACAAAGTGGTTACAGCTTCTAATGGAGAGCTGCCTCACCTACCATCAAGGGAAGGAAATAGAAAGCTGAAGGCCTAGAAGAGGAGAAATTTACAGACAGGAAGAATCCTGGGTACCTCAGGATTGAAATACCTGAACTCATCTAAAGAAGAGACTCTAAGGATGAAACTCAATCCTGAGAAGTGTGAGAAAGCCAGAACTCTAAGCAGCTCTGAAATTAATGGGAAGTTTACAGGTTTACCAAGGTACTGACCCCTCTGAGAAAACTTTTCATTAGTTTTCTTCAAGAAAATTAGTGCTGTACTTTATAAGAATATTTTAATTTTTACATACATTTATAAGATATATAATTGTAAATCTTATCCTTTTCTTTTTTTAGTTTTGGAGGAATATATATAGTATACCTACTTTTAACGAATGGGTCATTTTGACAATTCAAATAAATATTATTGAGAATACATATATACATTTATATTTAAATATGTAACAGCTTGATAGGGATGCACATAGATATGGGTATAAATATAGAAATAAGTATGTGTTAGTAAAATGTGTGTATATAAGAAGCAAGAAGACAAAGCTGAAAGTCAGTCAGATAGAAGCAATTATAGGTTGTTAGTAAGGAGGCGTTTGTGTCAATGTTTTGGTAGAAGAATAGATAGAAAATGAACTCCTTTTTTCAATAAATAAACACAGAACTGCCTTTTCATCACACCACACTTCGACAAATATATTGGAAACATAAGTCCCCCCCCCTACTTTAACTTCATAATAGATGGGTCAATTTATATTTTTTCTAATACTGAAAGGGGTCATTTTGACCCTTTTGGTAGAAATTCCAATTCATGGTAAACCTAGTGTTAAATTCAAGGGATTAGAAAATCTTTTTAAACATAGGATGAATTTATTATATAAATATTGTTGTAATGATTTTGACTTGGCAATTAAATTTGGTGCAAAATCTCAAAATCTGGTTCCCAAGAAACAAGGAAATCTCCAGCATGTTTGATCCTCATCTTGCAAGCATAAAATACAGACGGGTGTTCAAGAATTTGAGTTTCACAGTCAGTTCAGCAATTGAATATTGTAGATCTTAGCAAACTATGCTTCTATAGAGATATAATTCAAAGAATTGTAACTGAGGTTTTGAATTATATAAGCATACTTGTTCACACATTTCTATTTATGACTTCTTACTGTAAGTTAAGAATTGTTTTAATCCAAGGAATCTTCATCACCTTTTGTGACCTTTCCCTCAAAAAATTATATTATGTAGATAAAAACTATTTAAACATTTTTGAACAAAATTTTATTCTTTAAAGGAAAGGGTGTTTGTTTCCTTTGCTCATTTTAAATTAGAAAAGAGATGACTTACTCTGTATTCTTTCTGATAATTTTCACACTACAGAGAGGCTCTCCTAATATTCTAAAGGCATCAATTAAAGAGTCTTCGTCAGTATGTGAATCTAGCTGGAATAAAAAAGTTATTTTTACAAAAAGCACTACAACATACAATTTGATATTCACTTTCAATAAGCCTCAATTTTTACTTATCTATAAACATTAAATGCTTATGTGGATTCAAAATCAGGGCAAATTTATTTATCATCATTTGGCAACAGTCGGCAAATTCCCGGCAACAGTCGGCAATGTTTACATACTAGCCTTGAGACAACTTTTTTTTAATAGTTGGATAGTATGAAAAAAAAAATGAGTTTAAGTAATTAAAAATCATAAAAAAAGAGAAAGAAATGAAAATGTTACAGAATAATTTATAAGATCTAATGAGAATAAACAAAATAGAAGTGCAAAGTAATTTTATGTACAGAGTAAAGTTTCTGAACTCTAGGAACATCAACAATTTTTATCGCCAATTAGTATTTTTATTGTGTAGTATAAATAATTACTCAGAATGCCTTATCATTATTACTCCAATATAATTTAAAATAATACAGTAACTTTTTGTGATATGTTGTTTATCAAAGTTGAATGATATGATAAAATTAATCGTCCATGATTAAATATTAATACTAGTTACTTTCAGAAATCATTTCAATATTGTGTCTATCAATTCTGATGAAATGTATAATAAAACAGGAGAAGAAAAGCAAGCTCAATTTTGATTTTTAAACCTCCTCGTATTATATATTTTTGCTTTCTAATATTTCTATACACCTTTTTCTACTACCAGAAAAATTTAATTTAAAAAAGTGGTAATTTAATTTTTAATAATATATGAAAAATTAGTGTTAGTAGTTTTTGCAATCTAAACAATTAAACTCTATTTTTAATAATGAATGTACAAACAAAAATGCATAACTACAAAACAAGTGAGTGAAGCAAGCTGGAATCATGTAATGATCCAAAAAAATAAATAAATAAAATTAAAAAAAAATCACAACATGATTTTTAGGGGTTGATGAGTGGAGCATGCAGGGGCTATAACCCTCTAGTTTTACATACTTTTTATTAATTAGTATCTTAAATAATGAATATCACAAAATGTACTATATTTATGAATTATGCTAGATTAATTATTTCAAAAATACTTTGAAAGACAGATTCAATAGGTAATTATAAATCAATATGTAATTATAAAAAAGAATAAAAATTTTATTAAATTAGAATATGTGCATGTTTAACAATTAGAATTCAAATCTGCACTCAAGTTAAACTCAAAGTTCCATGAAACAATAAAAGTCTTAATATAGTTTTGATTTTTTTTCACTGTCAACATAATGCAGTTATGCGAAATGCTAGTGTTTTCTTTTGCAGGATAACAAATACATCCAGGATACATTTAAAAATTATTACAATAAAAGATAAAATTTGATGAATTAAAGCTAATAAATTAGAAATAATATTTTGCATTTGAAGTTAATATGAAAGCTTATTTTCAAATAATATTTCCTATTTTTTAAAAATTTATGTCACAGATTAAAATATATATAGAACCTAAAATATCAAAAATTCAACAAAAAATTAATTAAAATTGTAAAAAAAAAAAAAAAAAAAAAAATTCTGTAGTACACAAGATTATTAATTACAGCATATTTGTGCCTACTTTGGTACATCTAATTAGATAATCTTTAAAAAAAAACGTAATTTTATAATTTATTGAAATTAACAAATTTTTTTTGAAATACTGGAAATTATTAGTATAATCTACCACCCTAAACTACATAAAAAAAATATAGAATTTTTACTTACATCTCCTATCCAAACAGTAGACTTCCTATTCATAGCGCATAAAAACAAAATCTGATAGCCTACAAAAGAAAAAATAAATAATAATATTACATTTTATTGAAAATTTAGAAGATTTCCAGCAATAAATTACAGACAAATTACAATGATCTAGTTTAGGCTTCAAGTTAAGTATATGTAAACAGAATTTATGAGACATAAACTATTTATGAAATTGTAAACTTTGGTTTGGCATTTGGTTATTAAATAGCATCAACATTTATTTAAAAAAAGCATATTTCTTTTTGAAATAGAAAGCAGTTCCATTCTTTTTGCCTGATTATATGTTGATTTAAATAAATCTTTTGCTAATCACAATTTATTCTTATCACATAGTAATTTAAATGCTCACTATACATAAAGAACATAGATTTTACACATATAATTTTAAAAGTATTTTGAATCATGAGAAAGAGAGAGAATAAGTATTATGTTTGCATTAATATTCATACACTAATTAATTGAATAAATTAATAGTGATTAAATTCAAAGTCCTCAAAATAAAAGACTGACAACACTATAAAAACGAAAGAAAAAGTTAAATTTCAAAAAAACAGATATAAAACTGCATTTTAAAGAATTATTAAAATTTGAATTACAAATATACACTTAACATATTTTGCAATATCACGAAAATATCAATTTTTCACAATAGAACCTCAACTAAGAAAATGTTGACAACCATTTCTTTCACAAAAATTGAAGAATTGATGCTCGTTAATTATTTCTATCGAATGAATACTACACTCCCAGAATAATCCTTAGAATATGAATTTTAAAATTATATCTTTACGTAACACTTAGTTAAATTAATTTGGAAATAAAAATGTACTAAATATGACTTAATTTAGTCTTGTCATAAAATCCTTTTTAGTTATTAATGTAAACATAACTCAAATAAATAACATCAACCAAATAAACGAACTCGGCGAAAAAGTGTATTCATCAGAAAAATTGGATGTGGCAGACATAAAAACTTAGCAAACAAATAACTTACTTACCGTTACGATCTCTGTGCAAAATAAACCCAATATTTATTTTGCACAATCCATATATTTATAAATACAATACTTTTTTGTCAAGATTACGCTAGACCGGAATCAAATTTTCTTCACTTCCTCCATTAAAATGATGCCATATTGAAAAGGTTATTTCTAGAAATAAATAAATCTTTGGGACATCGCCGTCACCACACCAGCATAGTAAGAGACGTAAAATTACTTAAAGATAAGGAATAATTTAACACTTTTTATTGTTCTAATTCGCCTTTGATAATACATCGATTTGTCAGAATTACTGAATGAGAAAAACTTTCAATAATTTTTAAAATTCTTGAATACTTCAAAAAATTTCTCAAATAAGGAATTTTTTATATTTCAATTATTTTGGAAGTCTTTTGTCTGCTGTCTAGGTTTCTCTATCAATCATCTTATCTACAACATGAACTTTAATTTGAAAAGGAAAGAGATTAAATTTCTGTTAATCCGATAGCTTTGTGGTGACGCTTTATAAGCCAGATAACAGCTACGAGACATGAGAAATTTCTTTTGTCTAGTGGTCTTGTTACTCGGCTACGAACCGAAAGGTTGCGAGTTCGATCTTCGCCTATCGCTAATAGCAACATTGGTGACTCGATGACGCAAAATACGCAAACCTTCATACAACTGTTGTGGCGCCCTCTACCAGAAATAAATAAGTGAAAAAAAAAAAAAGCTGATAAAAAATCAGCCAATAAATTAAAAAAAAAAAAAAAAAAAAGAAGCTGATAAATAATCAGCCAACAAAAAAAAAATGAAGCTGATAAATAATCAGCCAATAAATAAATGAAGCTGTTAAAAATCAGCCAATAAATAAATGAAGATGATAAATAATCAGCCAATAAAAAAAAAAATGGATAAGACGCTACAGCCAATATATCACCACTAATATCAGCAAAAACAGGACAAAAAATCGTTCGTCTCACCTCCGACGCACTGAAGGGGGAGTAATGTGGTGACGCTTTATAAGCCAGATAACAGCTACGAGACATGAGAAATTTCTTTTGTCTAGTGGTCTTGTTACTCGGCTACGAACCGAAAGGTTGCGAGTTCGATCCTCGCCTATCGGCAGTAGCAACAGCTTAATGAATTGGAACATGTTCATTAAATATTTAAATAGATATCATTCGGGGATTTTTTTGTGTCATATCAGTCATATCTAAAATATATTAATTTACTGTAACAATTTAAACGAAACAACTTCACTTTCAAGGAATGACTCTCATTGTATTAAAGAAAATAACATGTTCTAAAAATATACAAATTATATTTTCAAAAATTGAGGTTAGCCTTATCTGCAAGTAGCCCAATATCTAAAGGGGGAAAAAAAAAAACATTTAAAAAGTGTATGAAAACCAGCGGAAATGGTTCTGCCCAAAACTTTCTAATGTATTTTCTAATAAACGTATGTATTATAAACTTATAACGTAATATAACTAATACTTCTAATACTACTAATTACTTCTAATAACGCAATTTATGTATTATTAATTGCATGTCACTGAAGAACAATAATTAAGAAAGATCCTAATGGTGCGGGATTTTTCGTGACATTTTTCAGCCAATAATCACTGAAATGTAGTTAATACACAATTACCAGAAAATGAAATGTGTATTTTGGACTTTTTTTTTTTTTTTTTTTGTATGATTAAAACCAAGCTTTAATATAGAATTCCAATGGTAGTCACAAAAATTACATACGAAATTTCATATATTTATTTCATTATGTTTTTGAATTATCACATTTATCTCTTTTGAAAATACAGACTGACAGACGGTCAGTCCCTTGAGAAATCTGATTCCAATAAAACTGTACTCAAATTTTAATAATCTAACTTTCTTCGTTTTGTAGTTATTGTGCTTATTTATATTTAAATGATCAGACAGACAGATTTTCTCCTGATAGATTTTGCTCAAAATTTGAAAGGAATATACAAATTTGATGTAGAGTCTGTATAGTAAATTTTTTTCTGTCTAAGTGGAAACGGTTTTTAACTATATTGTTCTGAGAGAGACAGATAACTTTAAAAGTATGTTTTTCGGATTCAGCGAGATCTGAAAAGGAGAGATTTGTTAGAATCTCGAGTTCGAATTTTTGGACGATTATAATACTCTTCTCTTTGTATACCTCATGTGCGAGATGCGAGAAACTAATAAAAGAAAATCTCAATATAAAAAAAACACATTCATTTTGGTTATTAATAATGGAAGAAAAGAAAAAAGAATGTAACAACGATATTTGAACAATATTTAAATTATATTATAACAATGAAATGTAATATTGCAACATATACCTAAAAACTTTATTAATGTTTTTCAAAAAAATTACATTAAAAAATTTCGTATGGCAATTAAATTGATATCACGAATATATATATATATATATATATATATATATATATATATATATATATATATAAGTAACCAAAAATATAACCATTAGATAATTAAAACTTATAATTGAAACAATCAATTAATTAAAAAAACCAATTTTTATTACTATTGTATAATATATATATATTGAATTTTCAGAATGTTTAAAAACATCTAGATTAAACATATATTTGGAAATAATGCAATTAAAAAAGAGTGCTCTATGTTATTGCTGCAATATTTTTACAATATTGAACGGTATTTAATTACCAAATTTTCGTTAAATTTTAAATTTATTAAAATTACAAAAAAAAAAAAAAAAAAATCCATTAGCTTCAAGCATTTCTACATTTCAAAACGTATAGTAAACTTCATAGTTCTTGCTCCAACAGTCACAACTACAAACAAAAATACAGCTTGTTGTATGCCTATGTCATAGTGCAGAAATTCTTTTAAAAATATTATATTTTTAGTTTACTATTCATAATGTTTTGAAATTGTATAATTTTGCATAATTGCATTGATACCAAATTCAAATCATTCTGAAATTGTTCAGGTTGTTTCAGAATACAGGAAAAATAAGGGACCCAGTTATTTTAAATTGCAATTCTAGAAAAGTTAAAAATATTTTTTGTATATCTGAAATATTGATGAACTTTAAGCACACACTGATATCAATTTGAAAAGGCTTATTTTATTTCAAGGAAAAGGCATTTATCATGAAATACTAAAATAAAATTTCTAAAAATATATAATTAATTAATATACGATTCTGACGAATCGGAAAAATTAAGGCAGTATAGTAATTCTTAAGAATATGCATTAATATTTTATTTTTTACTCTGTGTTATATTAAATGTGAAGTAAAATAATAAAGTTTCATATGCAGTGCATGGAAATAAAATAATTAAGGAAGTTTCTGCAAATGCTTAAAATAAAAGTCCATATATTTATTAAGTATTCTAAGGATTTTCTTTAAAAAATTTTCAAAATTATTCTAATAGTTTCTTTTTATATTGTATTAATATCATATGACATTGGAATTTTACAATACCTACTCCCTTCTTAAAATATCGCATCATCACTATCATCAAATATATTATTTGAAGGGAAATTAATTGTATGTATGTTACTATAAATCTCTATATCTCCTCTACCAAATTTGGCACATATGTATACTTTAATTAAAGATTAGCATACATATAAAAACTTATATATACTTCTTTTTTTTATTTATCTTAAATGTTTGTTGTGACATAAAATTACACATATGAATACTCCATATATGATATGAATTTGTGAAATGAATGATTATGTTTCCATTATAATATATTCAAAACAGCACCGAGGGAACTTAATATCTGGATTAAAATAAATGCACTTCTTAATGGTTCAAAAAGAAGAAAAATCACAAAATTGTAAAAAATTTTTAGATCGCTTTTATTTATTGTATTATTATTGCCTGGTTCGTATGGCGTTGGATTCGCATCCCTCGGGTTGTGAACACATAGCCAGCCGAAGACTCCCGTGTATATGGTGGCTGGTGCACGCATAAATCTGTCATAGCTACAAAGTCCTCCAAGTCGAGATAATACCACTGGGGATACTGATTTAAGGACATCGTTCCTTGATTCAGGTCTAAATTACGATCTGTGGAGGAGTGAATGAAATGTATGAATGATGTCCTCTCCATGAAAAGGGCTGTGACGCATGAGTAGCTAAGATGTACTCTTGGCCCTAGATGGCGCCACTGGAGATACTGGATCAGAGGACATCGTTCTCTGATTCAGGTCTAAATTACGATCTGTGGAGGAGTGAATGAAATGTATGAATGATGTCCTCTCCATGAAAAGGGCTGTGACGCATGAGTAGCTAAAATGTACTCTTGGCCCTAGATGGCGCTAGTGAAACAAGGGACGCTCAGACTCGTCTTAAAATTGCTGACTTCATTAGCGGGCTTGTCTATGACAAGTACTATAAACAACAACAACATACTATTGTAACTGAGTAATTCGGATATTTAAAAGACCCTCCTCAATCTCTGCCTCTGATAAGATTCGCTGATTCTTTGGCCAAGACTGCGTCATGTGAAACCATAAATAGAGACAAAAGCACTAATTTATTATGAAATCTGCAAGAATCTACAAGAAATGCGGCTCGAGATTTTCGTAAACCATCACATCACCAAAAAACTGATTTTTGCTCAAAAATGTAATTTTTTTGGTCAAAAAACGTTGAACAGAGAGACATTCACCACTCAATGAATACTGAAACTTAAAAACTTTTCAAATAGATCATAGAAAGCTGGTATATGGTCTTTACACCAAATTTATATTCTATCAAATTTTTAACAAAATCCATTCATAAGAACACTAAGTAGTTTTGTATCATATGTGAAGAAATAATATGATGCAATGGATTAAATGTTGTATTTGAATTTATACATTAGATTCAAATGCGAATATAAGAATACTTTTGTTATCATTGTGCCTTACAAAATCGGTGGTTAAATTTTGTAAATCAGTTTTTTTTTAAATGAACTGATAGCAAAATTTTAATATGTTATTTTTTTATTATTTTAACATTTTTATTTCTTAAAAAAATTAGTCAAATAATCTTTAATAGAAATAAAAAAAAAATACTACATTTTTTAATTAAAATTATTTTTTATCACTGTACATGAAAAATATATTTTGATAGTTCTTTTAGCATCATAGGATCATCTTAAAGAAAGTTTGGAAGGGACCATTCCTGCTGATTTGATGTGTGTTTCAAACATTACTGAATTAATTAAATTTCTGAATACCACAATTATAAATTTTTTTATTCATTTATTTCTCATTTATTCTCTATTGTGTTATTGAATTGCTTCCGTTTTCAAATATTTGACAAGATAATCTTTTGATCACTAGTGGATGTTTCAATTTATACACAATAATAAAGCCTTTTCTTTATTTGTATTCTTCTATAATCAATATATTTTCGTGCCCGATATGAAAACCATTGTCTAGTTTTAATTTCTCTAAGACATTATATCAGAAATATAATCGAAATCCTCTTTAAAATTTTTTTACCAAACACCTTTAAAATGTAATAACATTTCAGTATATCCTAAATTCAAGGTTTGCTTGAAAAATATTTTTAGACATAAAAAAATAAATGTAATATTCTTGGAATAACTATATATATCTGCCCATGCTTCAAACATATGCTTTAACTATATACAGTTGGGATCGAACACGTTCAGATTGCTCAGATGCAATGTTTGATACAGTTTCACGTTTGGGAGGATTCAACTTTTTCACCTATGTCTGTCTGTCTGATAAGAAATGCCGTAGATTATCTCGCACGAATGAACCACGGGATTACCCTATCTCTTAGACTGAAAGAAGTAAGCGAAAGTTGAAAACCAGAGTTTCGTTATTAGATTACCTTCCGATATGGTCTTATGCATCTAAATATGGTGTCAGGATTTGATTTTTTTTTTGTTTGTTTGAAGGTGAACATTTTTCATACAAAAAAATTAAAAAAAGATTCGAAATTGTAGAAATATAGCATCACGTTTATGTTAAGGATGATTCATCTATCTTTATATCACTATTTTCTCAGATACAAAGTGCACAAAGAAAAAATATTGTACTCGTAAAAAAAATTAGAACTCGACCTTTTGACGAATTTCTACGTCTTATAACTAAATGGATGAAAATTGGTACATAGATTTAACATCTGGATAGATTTGGACATAAATCCAAGGATAAGGTTTTACCGTCTGTTTACATTTTTGCAACCAGCAGGAGTAGTCACTCCAAAACTTTCTTGCATACTCTCTAATGAAAGTGTCATGCCAGAGAATGCCTTGCATCCATTGGCGTACAATAGTGATGAAATATAAACCTTTGACGTGAATTTAGCATTTTTATTGAATCTATCGTGTCATCTTTGCCGAGGTATTTGGCGATTAAGCAGTTAATAGCATCAGAAAATCGAATCTGTATTTTCAATGCGCTTTTCCCAATTGATTGAAACAAAAATTTGTTAAAAAGCTTCCCTTGTAGTCATAAAATCCCATCCAAATTTGTTTAAGTCATTGCATTTTTTGAATTATCGCATTTATATGTTTTTGAAAGTACAGACCGACAGATGGTCAATCCCTTGTTAGATTTGACTCAAAATTTGATAGGTGTCTAGACTATAGATGTTAAATGTGTGTGCCTAATTTTATCCATCTAACTCTTCGTTTTGTAGTTATCGAAGTTTATATTCGTTCAGACGGACAGACAGTGCTCCTCTGAGCGCATTTTTGTCAACGTTTGATAGAAGTCTACAAATTTAGTGTCAAGACAACATGCCAAATTTCATCCGTCTAGCTCAAAGCGTTTTTGAGTTATCTTTGTCACAGACAGGATGGACATTTCCCTAACTCAGGATGATCTAAAACGTGGAGGGTAGTCGAAATCTCGAGTTCGAATTTTTCGATGATTACTATACTTTCTCTAGATGAAAAAATAAAAACTGATGTTTAAAATCGATGAAATTTCGTATGTGATCTTGAGACTACAGTTGTAGTTTTATATCAAATTTTGGTTTCAATCGATTGGAAAATGAATTCCAAAATACACATTCGATTTTCTACCACTTATACATTAACAACATCCAGCAATTAATCGCCAAATTTCCTATGCTAATAGGCTCTAATCTTCCCCTAATGGCATGCAGATAGTAATGCAAAAATACCTGTTTTATTTGCTGCAGAATGAAGTGCACAACAACCTTGCACATGAGTCTGAGCATTTTGGACATTTACGGTTTAAGCAAATTATTACAATTTTTTGCTCGGATAAGGTGAAGGACAATAACTTTACATGAAAATTTCAGGAAACCATTTACGTAGGTTTTAAAAATTTTCTCTTAATCATAATAGTTGTAAAAAGAACACAAAAAATGCTTTTAATGTTATTGCTACAGGAATACGCATCAGCGCAATTACTAAAATAATAAAAATTAATGTAAAAATGTTTTTAAAAAATTAGAGATGAAATTATACTGAAATAAAATTGACATTACTAGAAAGCTACTTTTCTATTTTAAAGTCGTGTAGTAATGGTTTTTATGCGATAATATAAGAAGTTACCAAAAATAATGTTAATATTAATTTATTTAAAATTTAATTAAAATTTTCAAAACTCCATTTTGGTAACTCTATGTTGGTTTCCAAGTAATAAAATTTTCTCTCTTCTAAAAAAATTATTTTATTGGATGTGAATTGTATCCTTTTAAGTAAATTTTACAGTACATTTCTTGTAATCAGCGATCAGCGTATTGTTTGTTTATTAAAAAAATACTTATTTATTAAATATATTATTTTAAGAAATTTTAGTATAATCATTTAAATATAAGATTTATTAAAATTTGTTATAGTTTATTCATTAATTATATATTATTTCTTAAAAGTCATAATTTTTATTGGTACTTTTTAATTTAACAGCTGTTAAATTTTATTACTACATACATTTTGAGACACATTTTTTTTCTGAATAATAATAATAATAATAAATCGAATTCTTGTTTTTGTCCGTCAGCTTCGTATCAGTTAAGATTCACTGTTCTATTACAGGCAAACTGAAAGTGTGATTTTAGGCTTAGTCGATAGAATGTTTAATTATTTGAACAGCTGTCTATACTATCGTCTGCAGGAAATGAAATGTCATGATAAAGTTTAGAAGCTCATGTAGTGTGCTTAAAAGAAGGATATATGAAATAATTTATAAAAACAAAAACAAAAAACTTTTTCTGATAATGTATCAAAAAAAAAAATTTTTTTTAATCCACTTGAGAATAAAAAGATTATGGGGGAAATGGATGAAGAATTAGAAAATTTACTTTTGCAGTTTTTTATTTTTCCTTTTCATTATACATTGAACAAGTTTTAGATGGAAGAATAACGTTAAAAATTTAGCATAAAAATTAATAGTTTATTTCTTTTAAAGATGAAGGCTCAAATATTTGTTTTAGTCGTAATAAAACATTTTATTCAGAATATTTTTCTTGGGGAAAAATTTCATTAATCACAATGAGATATATTTAGCATTTTTTTAATCTCATATTTGAGTTTAGTAAAAAGAGAAATTTCTGTTGAATTAATTAAATAATTGTATTTTCTCTTTTTCAACAAGACTGTTAGCTTCTCTAATATAATTTAAACAGATCTATAATTAAAGTTTATATTTGCATAGTAATTAGAAAATGAAGTGTCCTTTTATCTCTCTCCTGGACAAATTAGTAGACCAAGAACATCCTAATTTGGAACAAATATAATTTTAAAGATGAGAATATGCATCTGTGAAAGAGTTTTGTTTTGACAATTTAGTTTAAAATTTAACTATTAAAAGAATTAACAAAAGTTTTACCTCAACAAAAGTATTACGTGCCTGGATGTAACTCATGATTTCGTTGGTAAACACGCTATCCCTCTGCGGCTTTTTGTCCGTTTAGGCAATAAATCTTTACAATTTCCCAATGTTGTTGGCCTGTGAGCGATATGTTGTTCAAAGTGAAAGAAAGTAAGATACGAGAAAAGCACTTCACGCTATCTTGTCTTTCTCTTAATGTGATGGAATCAGTCATGATGATGCCTTATGCCGAACCAGTAAATCCGCATAGCTTGGTCTCGTCTTCAGCATTCAATAGATTCAAGATTCAATAGTTTGGGATTAGAGCTGAAGACACTATGTGGAATGTGATGTCATTAGAAAAGAAAGTCGTGCTTTGGTGAGTGCCCTAATTATTTTGACATTTTTTCTTGTTGTTGTTGTTTCTTATGGCACTTGCCATGGACAAGCCCGCTGTTACGAAGACAGCGATTTAAGCCGGTGGGGGAGCGTCTCTTGTTTTTTTAGTAGCGCCAACTAGGGCCAAGAGTGCGTCTTAGCTACTCACGCATCACTTATTCGCTTGCACAACACCTTTTTACAGGGGGCATATTCACACATCTCACAGATAGAACAAAGGAAGAACAACATGCCCAAACCTGGACTCGGACCCAGGACGCCCAGATCACTGGGAAGACGCGCTACCTCTACGCCAGGACGTCTGCACATTTTTCCTTAATCCGTCTATCGCCGGTGATTTTCGTATCATTTCCATTGCTGTTTATAGTTTTTTATTATGGAGGTCACATTCCAATAAAAAGAAAAAATAAATATTGTCATTTGAAATCTATTAAATTTTGCCACTGTAACGTAACTTCTAAAGTTTTACTGTTGTTTTTTATATGATTCTTGAGTAGATATCTCAAAATTTCTTAAACCAAAATTTCATTTAATTTTTATGAACACGATATATGAGCTACGAAATCATACATTGGGATGGTTATATTTTTTTAGCAATCGCCATAGCACAATTGTCAAAATCAAAAACACAAATAACATTCAAAACAAAATTACAAATAACATTCTATATATATAAAATTACTCGAAATGATACTTCAAAGAGAATAAAATCTTCCAAAATTCTCTTTGGGAAAGACAGAGAAGATGAAAAGTAAAGAGAGATTGTTAGGCAAACAAATCTGAAAAGAATTGAATTTCCGTGAAAAGATAAAAGTAGGAGCCGAATGTGACTGTTTGATGTTTTGACAATACATAGAAGAATTAAGTTACCTGATAAATGAATTTTCGAAGCGATACAGGATAAATCCAATTTTCTTGAGTTAAATTACTTTTGAATGACATACCAAGGAGAAAACTGCGTCATCCAATCTTGTATATAATCAAACCGTAGCGAAAATGCATTTATAATAAATAATGCAATAATGCAAACGATAGTACTTAAAATTTAATAATAAAGCTTTTATGCTTTTTGTCAGAATGAATGGAAAGCAGTGAAATTGGAAATATGTTATTTATAGTGGCATGTGATATATTTTTTATTAACAAAAAGAGATATTTGCAATACAATCATAATGCTGAATCAACACATTCTGTTTTTTTTTTTTTTTTTTTTTTTTTTTTTTTAATTTTTGTATCTGTGTGTGAAATATGTTCCACTACTAAATCGACAGGAAAATAAATAAATGGAATGTTCAAATTTACATCCTTTCTGAAGTTAATTTTACAAATAGGAGATATGTATTTACATTTAATTGGAATTTAAAAAGGATTTGTGTCTAAAAACGACTGCTATAGATGAACTGGAAGAATAAAAAAAAAGACCATATCACGGGCCACTACACCCTTTTTTTTTTTCTCATAATCGAGATAAATCTCGGTACAATTCAGTTTTAATGGCAACCAAACAGCGCAAAGAACAAATTTCGTCAAATTATAAATATATACTCAAGTGCATAAATATATATTCATACAAAAGAAAAAAAATCGCCAAATAGATTAAAATTGCCAAGTTGGCGAAATTTTTTCTTGGCGCTTTTTAGTCGCCGTTATAACCAACACATACCAAAATTTTGATACATTTAGCACATAAGATTAAGAAAAATTGAATTATATAAACATACATTTTATTAAAAATCATGCTCTCTTTCCGAATAGCCTAGTTTAAAAAAATTTCTTACATACTTTTTACTTGAAAAAAAAATGCTCTTTTACATTCTCGTATACCAACATTAAAAAAAATAAATAAATTATAACCTTAAAAAATAATAAATAATAAAAAAAGAACTCGCGATTTCAATGAATTTCCATGCTTCAGATCTCTATGAGGCAGGAAAACACATTTTTGGAATTATATCTATGAAACTCAATATGTTGACTTTATATATCACATTAGTAAATTTCTATCCATTTTGGAATTAAATTCATTCTTAGGAAGACTGTCTGTTCGAGTACAAGTAGTAATATGCAAAACAGAGAGGTAGATAAGTAATATATAGTGCATGATTAAGCATTCAAAATGTAGATTCTTATCAAATATTGAACCACATCTATCAAAAGGCTGGCCTTCAGAAGATTTGGACTTTCGCACGCGTGTAAACGCAGTGACAAATCAATGAAATTTCTTCGTTTAACAACATAATCGTTGAAATCCAAAAGCAAATTAAAAGCCTGAAAGATAAAAATATCTCAATAGTTTTTGCATTTGTTCGTGGACACACGGGCATTTATGGAAATGAGCGGGCCGATTGGCTTGCTACAGCTGCCACTAAGTGCAAAATCGACATTGACGTTAATATTCCTAAATCCTTTTACAAGAAGATTACGAGAGAAAAAATGGTGGAGTCTTGGAATCAAGAATACCTCCTTTCAAATAAAGGGAGCTTAACAAAGAAATTTTTTCCATCCATTAATAAGAGACTGTCATGCCATCATTTTTATACTAATTACAAAATAACCCAATTTCTAACTGGTCATGGTAACTTTAAAAGTTACTTGTACAAATTTAATTTGTTTCCGTCATCTTCCTGCGATTGTGATATTGGTGGGGAGGAAAATGTTGAACATGTGCTCCTTCTATGTTTCAAGTTTGTCAAAGAAAGACAGATCCTAAGACTGGCTCTCAAGCACATGAATTTAAATTGGCCTACAGAGTTTTACCAACTTATTTCCACTAGAAGTGCTTTTGAAAATTTCTGTAAATTTATTGTTGACATATGTAATCCTTCATAACTGTTAAATTTTCTTATTTTTCTTTTTGTAATGTGTTACATACTTACTTCTGTAAGCCCCGTGTGATACTTTGTGGTGCACGGGGGATTCATAAATGTTCAATACAAAAAAAAAAAAAAAAAAAAAAATCAATGACATTTTGTTTGTGATCTTGCGATTACAGTTATAGTTCCATGTCAAATTTTGCTTTCAATCGTTCGGAATAAAGGTGTCCAAAAACGTATTCTACTTTTGAGATCTTGTGCATTAATTTCACAAGCATGGTTAATCGCCAAAAAAAATGGCAATGATTTGCTAGTTAAATTGCTACCAAATATCGATATCTTATCGATGGTTAGCCAATGCCATACAAAATATACCCAAGTATAATTTTTCTTTACTTCGAAGCTTATCTCGCATGTGTGAGACTCTGAAAATAAAAATTTGAGACCTCGCGGTTTTGTACGAATCTCATTATTTTAGGAAAATGGGGGACGGTTTATAATACCTTTAATAGAGAGTATGAAAATGAGGAAGACCACTTTCGTTGATTTCTGAGAAAAATCCGGTTATTTTTTCATTCATTGAGGCGTTCAGGCAGCAGATACGGTTCCAAAAGATAATCACCGAGGATTCCTGCCCGCACATTCACATTAAGCTGTTGTTGAGATTTTCATAGTATACTGGCACCCATATGTGTGCATTATGTGTGTTGAAAATGTCTTCTAGACTCAGCGCCTATATATCTTTATCCTCTCAACTTTCTTTGCAATACCATGTTCCATTGTAAATTTATTCCTCTTGATGCCTGTTAAAAACCCTCTGAGTTTGTCGGTCCATCGCAGAACACCTTATATGTGATATCTTGAGAGTAGACAAATTTGCTTATTGGAAAGAGTGAAATCCGGTAAGGTTAATGATGTTAGAAAATAAAAACCACCATTGCAAGTAAAATGACACCTCCCCCCTCCACAGAAAATACTACTTATGTACAATTTCTAATAAAAAAAAGGTTAAAAAATATCACATCTTTAAGAAACAGATTTTTTAATACCCTTCTTTGATGTCCACTTCTAAACAATTCATTATAAAAAGATTGAAAAATCTCACCCCTGTAAGAACCGGATTTGTGTCACTTTTGAATATGCTGAACATTAAATAATTCAGCTACTGCTTAAGTACTGATAATTATGATTTTTGCAATGAAAGTTTCTATAATTCAAGTAAGTACTATGAAGGATTTCTCGTAAGAACGTATTGAACTACAGGCCTAATATGCAATCTATAAGTCTCGAAATTAATTTATTTCATCAAAGATGAGCGAGAATGACCAAAATAGAGCTGTCTTCTTTTCTAGTGCTATAATAAAAAAGAAGGAGAAAGGATTTCGATGTATTTTATACAGACGTCGGCTGTGATCTGATTGAAAGTGACAGGATGATAGATTGCAGTTTGAAAAATGATTTTCCCCATGATAAAGAAAAACCTTTTTAAACGCAGGCAATGAAATAAGAATCAGCAAATAGACAAGAAGAATGAGTGATGATACTTATGCTAAAAAAGAAGGTGCTGTATTTTGATAGACAAATTAATAAATAAATATATATTTTGTAACTTCAATAGAGTTTAAAGCTGTATCACTCAAAATCAATTAAAGTCAATATTTAAGAAATGTATGACAATTTTAACTTAATTATATCATATATAAAAAAGGGCGAAATATTTTCCCCACAATCTTGCCAGGGCTTCAAAGTATAATCAAGTGGCATTTTGTGTCTGGGTATAAATAAGTAAAATAATTTTTTAAAAAAAGATTTAGTTTAGAACTTTATTAATGACGAAATACAGTAATTATCATTATTATTAGTAGTTTGTCATTTTTAATAACCTAAAGAGTATATTACCTTTTTTATTCCTTTTCTAAAAAAATTGTTTAAGAAATAATAATTATAAGCTTATTTATAATAAATTCAATCAGTTTATTATATGCTGTTTACATAATAAAATATATAATAATTAATATAATAATTGTTAATTATATAATATAATAATTGTTACCAGTTTATGTATAAATCAAATATATTATATGCAAACTCTGTTTTACTTTGAAATATCCTAAGACAAATCATGTAATTTATATTAAAGTGTAAATACTTCCATTGAAATGCACTCGTAAAACTATTTGAGACTAACTACAGAGTATAAATAACCTTACCTTTAAGTATATTTCAAAATTATAATTCACACTTTTACATTAAACGCAATCAACAGTTGTAAAAATGTAACATTAAGGATAATAACAAAAATATTTACTCACTTTAAAGTAAATATTAATTTTTCTTGAAAGCAACAGCAAAATTTATGATAATAATATCAGGTTTCCTGAACTGCTCTAAAGCGATTAGATGAACAAGAACATGAGTAATAAAGTAATATGCAGCTTATCCAGAGGTATACCTTTCCCTTATAGGAAGCCGCAAGAAGATTTAAAATCTGTCCTTTCTTGTATTAATTCCATGATCATACACAGTTTAAAAACATCACGTTTTTCATTTGGAGTCAGTTCAACATGTTTTTCATCCACAGACGCTGAAATTGCTTAGACACGTTTGTGTTTTAATGCTAAATCATTTTCTTGAAAAACAATAATCTATATATTTACGCTTCTACGAAAAGATTTGTTCTTGGAGGAAATGTAAATTTTATGTAGATTATTGAATCAAAAAATTAGAAACGAATTATCTGATTACTACTATTCTAAATTTGTTTCTCTTCTTTTTTTTTTTTTTTTTCAAAATGGAAATCGAGGAATGTGCAAAAACATTTGAAAAACATTTTTCTTCTGAATCTAGAAACGTATTCAAGATAATTTAAAGAAACGAAATACAGTGAAACTTATTTATTATATCTTCGCTTATACAGTGCAATATATTTCTATTTATTCGTTAAAAGAAACAATGCTATCAAAAGTTTTCACTCGTGAAAAGAAATTTATGTTTTTATGACATCGAAGTATATATTCGTTTAAGATATCTTTACAATGAAGTAGATGATTTAGTTTCTATTCGCTACGCATTTGAATAAACCGTTTTTTTTTATAAAGAAAATAACTCTAGTAAATTTAATAGAAAACATTTTATTAGTGTGACAAATATTTGGAATTATTTTGATTTTAGTTACTTTAATTTTTTAATCTTTAATTTATAATTTATTTTTATAAATATCACGGAATTTTAAAATAAATTTTTTAAAGAAATTTCAAATCAAATATCAAAATAATTATTACTAATTATACAAAACTGACAGGTTGACTGGGATTTTTTTTAACTGAACCCGCATTTAATCACTTAACCAATTTGCCCGAATGCCCTGCGTATGTCGATTTATTTCATTTAAAAATATTTAAACAATGATTATAAGTGTCATAAATGTTGTAATGCCATATAAAAATAACATAAAATGCATAAATATCTCAAAACAACCAAATATTTCCAAACAGAAAGTTCATCTAATTAGGTAATTGAACCTATTAAGGGTTAAGAGTCAAAACGTCATAGGAGGACTATCACTACGCCACGTCACTTCTCATTTCCAAGTTCATAGGTCACTACTGGGAAGTTTTGGAAGAATGAAGGTGGAAATCTTGTCTGAAGCGGCTATTTTTAAAAATTGTTACGAATCTGTGATGCGGCTTCCCAGCATAGTTGGTTCCATAGGAGGTCTCAGAGCTTGGCGACAAACTTGGCGACCATTTGTAGACGAATTTGGCGATTTTTTCACCAAAATAGATTATACCCGAAACATCGAGAATTTTCCCGATCCGTCCATTAGGAACCGAGACACGCCTCGAACGTTCCTTATTGGTTGAGAGGCTTCTAGCACCGCCACCTGAGACCTATAAAAGGAGCAGCCTGCAGCTGCCGAGTGGTCGTATTCGAGTCGTCGTAGTCGGAAGCGACAGTGGAGAATAGTCAGAAGCGACAGAGAGTAGTCGGAAGCGACGGTGAAGAACTGGTCTTCCAGGGATTAGCAGAGCAGCGACGGAGTCAAGCTAGTGCTGAACTAAGCTGTGCGCTACTGTCTGCAGTAGAGTTTTGTTGTATGCTTCTGTGTATGCTGCACGTCTCGGCTGAAGATAATCGTCTTCTATGCTGTATATATTTGTCATTTTTTTGTTTTCCTGTGTGTCTCAGCACGTAAATAAACGTCGTTGTTTCTTTTTCTACTACCGCCTGCTGATTGAGCTTTCTCCACACCATATAACTTCCACTATCCAAACGAAGCCCGGAAATTTCGTAACATTTGGTGTCAGGAGTGGGATAGTGGTCAACAGTGTATGGTGGAAACGAGTTTCTCAGGCTACGATGGCTGATAACGGCAATGATGAGTTACTGGCTCTGTTGGCTGAGATGAAGCTGAAGCTGGAAAAGAGAAACTTTTGCAAGAAATGAAAACCGGATATGAAGACATGAAGAGTGAATTGAAGAAAGGCCTTTCGTCGTGGAAAGAAATTTTAGAACATAAAGTTAACAAAACTAAAGACATCCAAGTTATCACAGAAGAAATGGAAGGAAGCAGCGAGAGCCAAGTGGAGGAAAAGACTGAGGATCGAATGGAGACCGGTGTCGCCGAAAGGGAGCTTAGCCATCCGGAGGATGAGCCGAGGTTTAATGAGGAGAGGAGCGAACAGGGAGAATGTCAAATAATTTCGGAACTGAAACAGTCTTCTTCGAATGAGTCCCCTGAATTGGAACCGAAAGTGCAAGCGCTTGGGGATGGAGAAGATGTACTTTCTTCGGACGGGTCTGTTGGTGGCGACCCGTGCTCGATGCCTATGGATGCAAGAGTTGATGCGACCCTGTTTGGATTGGATTCGTCCCAAAGATTAAAGGAACTACCTCTCTGAAAGACTCTTGGTATCTCCTGGCACAGTAACACGGAAGAAGTCTACGTGGCTGGAATCGCTGATCCCTGTAGTCGGGGTCTCAATTTCCTCCAAGAATTCGGATTTGCTGTGGATTTTTCGAGGAGTGTCATGCAAATAGGAGCCGATGAATCTGCTCCTATCCGGTCAAGTTGTGTCGTTGTAGCAGAGCCCTTCCCGTAAAGGCAGATGTCCTCTTCAGAAGATCCAGTGTGGAGAGCTGCGGACAATTCTCAAGTGTCGAGAATAAGCCGGGAATAGGCGGAGATATTCCCGCGGAAGCTTTGGCGATGAACGAATACCTGCCTTTCGAGTGGACTTCAGAAGGCACCGTTGGATCATCCTGATATACGATTGGTTCGATGGAAGAAGTTTAAAGTGACCAACCGACCATCCTGTCAAGAATTCATTCCGGAAGCCCCTACTACGATCCAGCGTTTCGCTCCATGGGACACATTGCATTTTAAGAAGTGAAATCAAGTCTGGGTGTACCATCCGAAACGACGAAGAGGTCCGTGTCAAAAGCATTGAGAAGGTTCGGATGGATCGTTAGTCGCCGCCAAATTAGTGAATGATGTCATCTTCGAAGTGCGGAAGTCGCCAAACGCATCAACATCATCACATCATTCGGAAGCCTACGCCAGCTGTTGGATTGAAGTGGGACTGCCCGGAACGTGCAGTCCTTAGGAGGGGGACAATGTTACGAATCTGTGATGCGGCTTCCCAGCATAGTTGGTTCCATAGGAGGTCTCAGAGCTTGGCGACGAATTTGGCGACTTTGGCGCCAAAATAGATTATACCCGAAACATCGAGAATTTTCCCGTCCGTCCCGATCCGTGAGCGTTTTCCACACCATATAACTTCCACTATCCAAACGAACCCCGGAAATTTCGTAACAATATTTATTTATGATCAGGAAATGATGTAAATTATATGAATAAAATTAAAAAGGATAGAATCATTTTCATGACATGAGAGTTTTTAAAATTTGAACAGCAATAGTACTAATGAGCTAGCATTTCAAATCATTCATTCTTTTATTGAACTCTACTTAATGGTTGGAAATCAGCAATTACTGAGCCATCATTGAAAACTTACATACAATTATGAACAAGACAGAGAGATAAAAATCTAAATATGCATAAATGTATGCAAAAACAAAAATTTCACACATTGGTTAAATATGTATTTTAGAATAATGTTGCAACAAAAATAGAAAATAAGATTTCGAAATTTAGTTAAAAAGAAAGAACACAAACAAACAAATAAATAAATACAAATAAAAAGAAGAGTAATCTACTTAAAAGTACAGCTTTTCTATATTCAGGCTGACAGGATTCAAGCAATATCAGTGCAAAGCAAGTTCTGAAAAAGAAAAAAAAAATACTTGAAGATACATACATATGTAAAAGCTTGTTAAGCTTTGAAACAAAGGATAAGTTACAAATGCTGTGGACTAATTACACATATTTTAAGAATAGAACAGCGAAGAATAGAATAATAATATTAAAAAAAAGATTTACGAAAGATAAAAACCAAACCAAAAAACAACAGCTTATGAGGAAACAAAATTTAAAAATAAGAAGTGTCATCAGAAGAGATTAAATGTTATGTCAAAGTTTGCATTTAGGTAATGATGACAAGTTCATGTTTCATCAGCTAAGCAGTTGTTTATTGTCCATGTAAATTTCATAAGAAAGCTCAATCTTTTTCTTGCATGCTAATTTGAGACTAAATTCAAAATATGGTAAGAGGACATGAGATGGCATAATGGATGTGGAATCTCATTATCACATGTATAATTCTTTGATTTAATCAATATGAATCTTTCGAAATAGCTCGGAAATGGACAAAATTGTATTGGTTAATTGTTCTTTTCATCCAATTATCTCTTCTAAGATTCTGTAAGCATCTGCATGAAGGCTATCTTGAAGTAACTTATTGGTTTTTGTGAGTTGTTAGGAGTTCCTTTAATTTTAGCGTTTTTCACTAATTGATGAACTTTTTCATATTCGAAATAGTCATTGAGAACTTTTATCTAGCAAAGAGTTACATTTGGATATAAGGAGCGCAAAGTTTGAGTTCTTTTAACTGTTTTATTGGTAGTTTTGTAAAATCTGATGGCCGAGGAACTAGACTGGCTCTCATTTAAGATGTTATTAATTTTATTTTGGTCGATTGCCCACATCAAAGTTTCAAGTACTGCCCAAAGTTCTTCCTGGAAAGCTGTATTTCCTGGTTTCAGTTTAGCCATTCATTCGTGTAACTTTATGCTACGAAAGTACGTACTATCTTCCCTACTCGGCACTTTGGGGCCATTTGGGTATATGTACTTCAAAAACTCTAATGTTACAGAGAATTAATTGCTTTATCAAAATCAAGTTCAGCTGGATATAGACTGAGACTGTGATCTTTGGCTTTGAATTCTTCAGGGATATGTTTTTTTTTTTGTTTTTTTTGTCTAGGATGTCTGCTTTTCCTCTCAGTTTTACCACTAGCATGTAATTGGCTTCTTGTTCCGCTGTTATGTGAAAAGGTAAAATTTCGGTTATTATTTGTAATGTCTCTAGTGAAGTCATACGATAAGTTTTGGTGATGAATAACAAAAACATTTTTTGGAAAAGCAGGAATAATTCTTTCTGATGGAAAATGACATTGGGACCCCAGGCATTTGCACTTTAGAGACTCTATCTCTCTGCCAAGGTGAAGTATAATATCTTATGTTGTTCTCGTTTGAGGCCCCAGATTGTCCTGCCCTCCTTGTTTTGATGAATGAGCGTAATTTTCATGATTTAATATTTGATTGTGTGGCCCATTTCAGTTTTACATAGAGAGTGATTTCTAGATATTTAATCTGCGACTTAAAAATCGTGTCCCTTTTTTGATGGTCGGATCTCGTACCAATTTCTCCTTCAGAATATAAATATATTTGGAGGTATACCTCTGCAGCTGGTATTAAGTTTGAGGTCATTTCTAATTTTAGAGCAAATGTGAAAGATGAAATTTCCAGGAAGAGCCCATAGGTGAAAAATATTGCAGCTTGGAACTCACTAGATATCTACTTTCAAAACAAAAATCCAGAAGCGGAATACTGAGGACAGTCTTATTTCGGTGATCAGAAAGCCGGTCTCTAGATTTATTACAGAACCCACTTGTCATTCAATGTATTTAAATACGGTTACGAAATTTCCCGGGTTCGTTTGGATAGTGGAAGTGATATGGTGTGGAGAACGCTCAATCAGCATGCGGCAGTAGAAAAAAAACGACGTTTATTTACACGAAGACACACAGGACAGCACAAAGACGACAACTATATACAGCATAGAAGACGATTATCTTCAGCCGAGACTTGCAGCAACAACAGCATACACAGCAGCATATAACAAGACTCTACTGTAGACAGTAGCGCACAGCTTAGTTCAGCACTAGCTTCACTCCGTCGCTGCTCCGCTAATCTCTGGAAGGCCAGCTCTTTTCCGTCGATTCCGACTACTCTCCTCTGTCGATTCCGACTACTCTCCACCGTCGATTCCGACCACTCTTCACCGTCGATCCCGACAATTCTCTCCGTCGATTCCGACTACGACTACTCTGGCAGTTGCGGCTGCCTCCTTTTATAGGTCTCAGGAGACGGGGCTAGAAGCCTCAGAACGTTCGAGGCGTATCTCGGCTCCTAATGGACGGATCGGGAAAATTCTCGATGTTTCGGGTATAATCTATTTTGGCGCCAAAGTCGCCAAATTCGTCACCAAGTCGACAAATGATCGCCAAGTTTGTCGCCAAGCTCGGGGACCTCCGACGCGACACCCAGACTCCGTCCAATACAGATGACTGTGAAACATTATTTCTGATGATGGAACCAACTATGCTGGGAACAGCATTACAGATTCGTAACATTTACGTATGTTTTCATATTTAGTTACTTAAATTTGTTTCTTATTGTGTGATATTGAAGATGGTCGAATACCTCTTTAATATCTGTTGAGAGGAGAATCGAATATTATTATTTTATTTTGTTTCTTGAAATTTAAGAAGAACCATGGTCAATCGATTTTCCTTCTTGGAAGTCAAACTGAAAAGAGTGCAGCTAATAAGGGCGGAACTGAAAGTTCAGCATCTTCAATAGAAATTTTTTCAAGATTTTTACTATGGATGAGAGAAGAACCTTTGTTGTTTATGAACTCGAAAATAATTTATCTGAATGGTTTTTATGAAAGAAAACCACTATTCCTATTTTCAGTGATTTAGAAAAGAGCTGTAGAGAGAGACACTTATTCTCCTACGCTAATAGGAGTTGTAAAAACGTAATGGACGAATGGAAGGTACATTTCAAAAGGAATATTGACTTTCCTGGTTGTAAAACTATTAGTATGGATTTATTAAAAAATTCATCTTATTAGATAAAACTGAAAAAGTACGGATTTAAGAGAGTCAATCTACTACATATTACAGTATATGCAAATTAAAAAATGCATATACAACAAAATAAAAGAAGTGAAAAACCAATTTTAATGGAACGATAAAATGAATACTTTAATGGAACAATTAAATAAATCTGAATTTCCCCATAAGAATAAGAAAAAAAATTGTAACCTGCTATCGCAAATTTCATGTTATCATGTGAGAACATTATTATTTTTTTAAGTCATTGTTTGTCTTAATTAATTTAAAACATTTTAAACTGGTTTGAAACAATCACGTGACTATCAAATTACGCATGCGTCGATATTCAGAAAACGATGGATTCCTTCTATTTTCATTTCAAAATCGTTCGAAATTTTTTTTTGCCATATATATATATACACCTGTGCTTTTTCGGACGATAACTTCTTACGACCCTGCCCTCTATTGGCCAGACAGGAGAATCGGGTACATGGCGGACATTCACGCAAGGTTTTAACTTTTTGTTGACGATAAATCGCCAAATGTAATAACCTTCTTTATCATTTTTTTAAAAACTCTAAAAGCGAAGAATTGATGCGCATTTTGTGGTTTCAAAAACCGCGAACTAAAACTATATCATGTTCTTAATGATAAAACATGAAATTAAAAAAAAATTAAAATTAGAGAAAAACTTTATTTAGAAATAAAATTGACATCACTTAAAAAGTGAGATTTGAATTTTATGACACTATAAAAATAATTTTTGTTAAGTAATGTTTTTGGATGATTTAATTGATAAACGCTAAAAAACAACAACACTGCTCACTTTTCAACTTACATATTTTTAATAACTTTTGGACCTTTAAATTGCTGACAGTAACAATCCACTTGTCTTAAAGAGCATATATACTACCAAATTCCATTAAAATCCAACAAAAACTGTAGATTTGTTTAAAAAAACATACAGACTTTTATCTCTCTCTTTCTCTGTATATATATATATATATATATATATATATATATATATATATATATATATCGTTCAAAAATGCAATTATATAATTGCAGTTTTGAAATGCTAAATGCAATAATAAAGTACTGTCCTGTGTTACATTCCTCAAATCACAAATGTGAACTTAATTGAAAATCTCTAATTTCAGTTTCATTCCTAGAGATATGCGGTTCTAAACTAGCAAGACTCGCGTTGTGGTTTGGGATAATTTGCTTCTGTGATTGATTTGGTATGCGTTACTTGATTGCACCGCGAAAGTAAGTACATTCCAGAGATGCGCCCTCTCACTTAGTAAACAGAGAAAAACAAAATAATCGCCTGCAAAACGGAATCGTAGCGATTTATCTCAGCTGTTTACGTGCTGAAAATGACAGCCTGATGTATGCGAGAACTGTAATATTTTGCGATGTTTGTCGTTCATTTTATAACTGTTTTTATTTTGAAAATGAAATGTATTTTGGAAAATAAAATGAAAATGTATTTATGATGAAGAAGTTCATTAAGAGATGCTGATAGTACTTAATATTTTTTATTACTTTTACGAATGATTTTTTTAATTTCAAATTAAACTTGTCTTTGTTTAAATTTTTGTAACTTAAACATATTACAGCTTATGTGTTTTGCAATTAGCTTTCTAGAAATCTAAGAAAAATTATAGTTACTTTTCTTTTTAAATAGCAACGGTTACTCTTTAAAATCTTTCAATTAATCATACACTATCATTTAATTAGTAGACGTTTGAATTTCAACTTAAAATTTAATCCTCCAAGTCTTCACTTACCAATAACAAAAATAATACGACACATTTAAAGTTTTCAAATATTTTATGTATGTTTTTGAATCAATTCAGTAACACAATCTCAGAAAAATGTGTCTGTTTTAATTAGGGAGAAAAAAATTTAAATGATAAAAAGGTAATTTTCGGAAGTCATTTCAGTAAATAATATATTATAATTTAGTAATCTAATTATAATTTAATAAATGCTCGGTCCGATTTGAAGTAAGCAAAAAACGCAGAACAAAATAAAAATATATATTTATAAAATACACAATCTTTAGGTAATTTTTAGGTAATTTTTTAGGTAATTTATTCAGAGTATTGAAATTTAATGGCTTAGAATTGATTTCTGATACTTTGAGAAAATATTTTTTTTTAAATATTTTAATATCCAATACTCATATTTTATCATCATTTATATTCTTTAGTGGAAAAAATTAAAATATTGTTTCACATTTTTCTTTTTCATACTATGTATTATTTATTAATGCATATATGAAAAAATGAATTAATAGGTTAAGTAAACCACATACAAGGTAAAAAATCAAAATAAGACAAGAATGAAAAATCAAACTTGCACACAAATGTTATGGAAAGAACTTGAAAGAAAACACATACGGATAGAATAAGGTTTATATTAAATGACTGTTCAGATTTTCTGATAATAAAGCTTTGGAAAGCAAGGATAATGTATATATCGAAACAAAAAACTAAATATGTTCTATACTATAATTGAAATGCACAACATTAAATATTATTGGAAAAATGTGACTTCTTTTGCGTTTTGAGTAAGATAAGGCAGGGTAACTGGATATTTCAGGCCTTCGTGCAATTTTTTGAAATATATGAAATATATAAATTTCTAAAATAAATGATAACAATAATGGATATGTTTTCCCCTCAAAAATAACCTGAGGCAAATGAGAATAGACTTTTTCAAAAAAGAGAAGCTTTTTTTTTTATATCTTGCCATACTACTTTATTCAAATGAATGCAATATTATAATAACAATATCCATACCACTTTGAAGATTATACTAACCAGATTTAATTCCGGTTATTTATTCCAGCACAAATAAATATAAAAGTGGGAGCCCATATATATTTTCTCCAATACTGATTAAAGGTAGCTAGGCATATAGGAAGTCTAGGAAAGACTATAGAAAATCATTGAATCAATAGTTTGCTTTGTTATGTTAACATCTTATTTTGAAACAACAATAGGGTTATTCGTTGAGAAGGAGTTCATAGTTTTGAACATGGGTTATATGACGAGGATATGAGATGCCATCCTTTTTCCAAACTTCCTCTTCACTCCAACAGGAGGATGCACATGATTCTTGACATAAGATTTAGTATCCACCATGCATGATGGATATTTGATGGAAGCATAGTTCATATTAACAAGCGAACAAGACACCTTTGTGGTGAAAGCTTATAAGCCAGTCAACAACTACACTACACGAGTAATTGCTTTTGTATCGTGGTCATGTTACTGGACTGCGAACCACAAGGTCCCAGGTTCTATCCTCTATCATCTCAATCCTCCTCATCTTATCTTCGAAAACTGAGGCCTCATTAATAAGCCACAGCGGCTATTAATTTATACGATCTAGTAGAGAATTACATTATGAAGACGGGCGATTTTTCTCCAATAATATTCATTTAAAGTATTTTAAAATAAATTATGCAGATAGCAATGCGATGCTCTGTTTTAAAGGGGGAGAAACCGAAGTATTTCCTTTTAATAAAGTAAACGAAAAATGAAGAGGTAGTTTATACCTCTGAAAATAAATAATTGTTGATTATTATTTGTAGCAGTTTGATGAATTCTGACAAACGAAAGAGGGTGATAGAACAGCTCATCATAAAATTCTATAGCAATCCTATCCTATCTCCAATCATTTGAAAGTTATGGCAAATAAATTAATTTTGCTAAAAATCGTGAAAAAATCCAAATTAAAAATTTTTTTGAGGCATATCTTAATAAAAAGTAAGCACATATTCTGAAAGGACAGTTAAATTCTTTAAGATGATACCAGCTTCATGAAAATACGTAGATTTACAGCCGAGTAATAAGCGCTGAAACGTTGTAGAAATTCAAAATGAAAATGTCGCCAAAATTTTTAACTCCGAATTCCGGAAAACCCATACAAGCTACAATTTTTTAAATATTCCAAAAACTTGTTTATGCTATCGGCTTTAGAATGAAACTACCATAAATCCTATAAGTATTTTATTTCTAGAGAAAAAAAAATTTCGTTGGCAATATATCACGGAAATCAGTGTTCATTGAAAGAGACATTCGACGAAAATTCGCGAAAATAAAACAATTACGGCTTAATGAAAAGCATGCAAATCCGCTGTTATGAACGTTTTTGGACGGGCAGATGTGTTGTAATTTACCTGCGCGCGCATCTCTCACACAGATACAAAAGAGAAGACAACCCACTAATTACATCATCAGCTTGTCAATTTTTTAGCTGCTTCTTGCTATTACTGCTTCAACATTTCAGGACATCGCTTCAGCACGACCGATTTTTTTTTTCACGTTGAGCTTATTACTACTTGCCTCTTAAAGGATATGTCTCGTCTTACAAACGAAGAGTATGCAGGTATTCATTTTGTATAGATTTTTGCAATGGTAACTCTCCGATAGCTACTAAGGAAGAGTATCACCTGCGTATCACTAAATCACCGTATACTTAACACTGCTGTTTTTGCTGCAGTTCATCAGAGGCTAAGGGAGATTGGTTCGTTTAGTAAGATGTTTGAAAAAAGTAAGAATCGCCGAACTCTCTCGGTTGAGGAAAGTGTACTTGACACTTTAAATGAAAATCCAAGTGTGAGTTCTCATACACTTGCTACAGAAATTGGAACTTCACAAACTAGGGTGATGAAAATCTGGCAAGAAAACGAATATCGTTCATACCATTTTACACATATGCTTAGAATTACGGAGTTCAGACTTCCACAAGCGGATAACATTTTGCCGTTGGCTGTTACAAAGAAATATCAACGAAAGACATTTCTTGAGAATGATACTATGGACCGAATCACTTTTTACTCGAGATGGCCTTTTCAATTAGCACAATTTGCATTATTACGTGCAATCCGCAAGTAGCATGAAAATCTTAGTTCTAGATACGATTCAGCTTAAATGTTTAGCTTGGAATGATCGGCGATTGCTTAATTGGTCCATTTGTTTTCAAGGATCATTTGACAAGCAATGGATATTTGTAATTCTTTTAACGTCATCTACTAGGATTACTTGATGTCCTCTTTCCCCCAAACGAAGGAAGATCATTCTCCAGCAATCTGGGTTCCTTACACATTCTTCAACGACAGTTCAGGACTTCCTAAATGAGCCTTATCCACGATGGATTGGTCTTAGGGGGCCGAGTTTTTGGCCACTTAGATAACCAGAGTTGACTCCAATGGACTTCTCTGCTTGGTGTTTTATCAAGCAAGAAGTTTACCGCAAAGAAGTTGCCAGTTCAGAAGATATAAGACTGTTCGATGAGACGATATTATAACGGAAGGGTGAACTATTATTAAAAAAAGCTGTTAAATCCATTCGGAAAAGAGCACGAGCATGTATTAGGTGCGGCGGCAACCAATTACAGCACCAGCTTTAAATTCATTACATTGTTTTATGTTCAACATTTTCTTTTCTATTTTTGCACATTTCTTTATGAAAAGTCCTGCTACTTTTTCCCCTATTGTACTTTTTTTACCATTCTCAATGAAGGCGTTATTTTTTTTATTTGACTTTAGGCCGTTCTTTCTTGCTCCTAATTTAAACAGTGGAATGACGGTAAATAGGAAATTAAAATCAGGAGTCGCAATCACCTCTCTTAACTTTTCTTTTTTTGACGAACGCCGATTTCAGGGATGTGTTGCCAACAAAGGAATTTTTTTTGAAAAAAAATTCTTATATGGTTTATGGTGGACTCATTCGAAAGCCTATTGTATGGAAGAGTTTTTGGTAAATTTTTCAAATTGTAGCTTGTACTGTTTTTTCGGAATTCGGAATTTAAAATTTTGGCGACATTTTGATTTTGAATTTCGATAGTGTTTCAGCGTTTATTACTCGGTTGTAAATCCATGTATTTTCATGAAGCTGGTGTCATCTTAAAGAATTTAACTGTCCTTTCAGAATATGTGCTTAAGTTGTGGAAGGAAAAGCCCCCCAAATTTTTAATTTTGATTTTATCATGATTTTGAGCAAAATTAGTGTATTTGCCACAACTTGAAAACGGTTGGAAATGGAACAGGGTTGATATATTGTTTTATGATCCCTATGGGCTCTACTATCACCCTCTTTCGATTATCAGAATCAATCAAACTCACCCTTTAGATATTTTCTTCGTAATTTAAAACACTAAAGTTCTGCATAAATTCTACATAATCAGAAATTCACGAATTTCCGATCAATAAAATATAATTTTTTTTTTTTTTTTTTTTTTACGAAATTAATTCTTAAAACAAACGCTACTGCGCATGCCATGTAATATGTAATTATAAATTTCCTAATGCTGCATTTTCCTCCTGAAAGAAGCACTATGGATTCTAAAGTTCAATTTGCGCTAAGCATTTGACTAGGATTAAGTGATTATAAATTATTCGCTGCGGTTTTATTAGAATTCTAGGATTTATTTTACAATAAAACTTACACGGGGAAGAATTTTCTTCATAAACTGCTTTTGGATGCGTGGTTAATCTTTTAGGTGTCAAAATGCACATGCTGTTACGGGATGTACAATATTAAAAAAAAAAAATCTTTTAATTTGCTGATAATTATAGGGTGTCTTAAAAACCTTGACCGCGACTTTTATTCCTTAAATATTGATCGTAGGCATATACTATAAATTACAAAGTTGCGTAAAAAAAGGTCCAAATTGCTATGAAATCGACTGAAATTTTCAGGGGATTAAATTTTAAAAAATACAAAATTTAAATTTTTATACGAACCCCGTACTCTAAAATTCCCATCAGTAAAATGTGCCCCATCTTCTAATAAGGTCATGTATAAAATTTCAGAATTTTATCATGGAAATTCTCAAATATATGCTAAAACAAAGTTGGAGAAGGATCAATCACAAATTAAAATGCGAATGTTTACAATTTTAGTGCAGATGACGCGATGCAGGAATGCATCATAAGAAAATTAAATATGTTTCATATCTTTAGTTTTAAATACAAATTTTTAAATCTATGCTTCCTGAAAAATACTTTAAAATTTTATATCATGAATTACAGAATATAACTTAAAAATAGCACAGTCAGTGAACTTGTAAAAAATCTTATGTGATCTTTCATTAAAGTAATCTTTCCTTTAAGTTATGTAATCTTTCCTTTAAGTTATTAATTCTACACATTTTTAATACTTTTGAACCAATAAATAGTAAAATTATTATTTATTTATTATTTTCTTTGTTAATTTGTATACGAACTCTAAAACAGGAACATCCGATATGATTTTTTTCTCTTTGCGAACTCATATCCAGGCATCGAAAAGTGCTTTAAGTCAGCATTTATGTAGTTTCATATCTTTGAGACTTTTTGTAATAAAATGCTGAAATTTCGTACATGACCTTATTAGAGGATGCGGCACATTTTACTCACTGGGAATTATTTTATACAGAGTCTGTATAAAAATTTAAAATTTGGATTTTTTAAAGTTTAATCTCCTGAATACTTTAATTGATTTCATAGCAATTTGCACCTTTTTTTACGCAACTTTGTAATTTACAGTATATGTCTACCATCAATATTTAACGAATAAAAGCTGCGGTCATGGTTTTTGAGACACCCTGTATATATATATATATATATATATATATATATATATATATTAAATATGCTAATTCATTTCCTCCATGTGATGGAAATAGTTATTCAAATTTTTCAATTATTTTAATATGCAACAAAATTAGTTTTGAATTAAAAGCTCACAAATATATTGATTAAAAATTTTCTTCTCTTATTAGCACATTTTGTTTGTGGTTTTGTATATTCTATGGATTTTCTTTTCGCTGTAACGCTAGAAATACCGCGATTTTTCTTTAGCATTTTACCATAAATTTGGTACGGCCGAGGACATTTATAATAGTCTAGAAACTTCCTAAAACCTCTGATGCTGACACGACAACGGCGGCTAATGTCTTCGGTTTGATAAATGGGTGCTTTGGAGCTCTTCTAAACATTTTTCTTCGCAGTTATGCTCAGAATGCTTGGAAGGTCAACTATTTCCGTGCAGACTATTTTTTGGTGAGTTTCAGTAAGTGTTATGCAACTAAAAATCTGTACTTTTTCGTATACGAAATACTGAGAAAATATTGCAATCGTCAAAAGATTCGAACTCAAGATTTCTATGTTTCAGATCTCACTTGTTCAAAAGGCACATTTTTGATATTTTGTCACCCTGTTTGTCCGTTTTCTCCTTGTTTATTAGAAATTCAGAAATGCTTTAAGCTAGATGAATGGAATTTGGTATAAGGACTTATGACTTAATTTATAGATTTCTATTAAAGTTTGCATGAATTCCGTTCAGAGGAAGTCTGTTCGGCTGCATTAAGTGCAAGTATCGATTACTATTACCATTTACAGCACTGTGAACAATTTTGACTAATGGCGTCAGATTTGGCTTCCACAAATCAATCGAGCGGATTGTATTTTCAATAGATTCAGCAGTTTGAATTTACGATTCTCAATCTCCAAATAGAAATATTATCACCAATTCACAGCATCATCACTGGAAATATTATATTTCAAACACTCGCAGAAATTCATTGCTTGATTCTTTTCATCATGTTTGCAAATATTGCGTGTAATTCGCCCAAAACTATCTCAACAATATGGTCTCGATACCATTTACTATTCTTAAAGGAAATATCCTAAGAAATTCTAACTATCCAATCGAGAAGACACTACATTTCCAAAATTTATTTTGACTTTTATTAGCAAATTTAAGCATTTTTAGGCCCAATGTATTGTACGTTATGATGACTTCTTTAAAATAACATTTGTCAAAAACTAACAGTCCATGAAATTTCCCATTTAAGCGCAGTTTTAACTTAATAATTTATTATTTATTTATTTTAGATTATTTTTTAATTTAATAACTTTGTTAAAATCATATTTTTATTCATTTAATATGACTCATGATTACCTGGTGTCCGCATTTGTAAATACATTATAATTAAACCAGACACTCCGTATTTATAAACACTATAAATAAATGATTGTAATAAATGGTAGGTAAGCGTATTTGAAAATATATAAGGCTTTTACATAATTTTATAATTCATGATATTTTTTCTTTTATTAATTTTTTAATTTAACAATCATGCTAATGACATCATTTAATCAACCTCCTTATGGCCTGACTCAAACAGCGACTATAGGATGCTACTTAATCTGTTTATTCAGAAATCCTCCATTCCTTATATAGAACAAAATAATTCTTTCTATGATTGACAACTCCAGTTGATATTAAGGAAAACATTCCGTTTAGTGAAATAGTCCTGAATATTATTCTAATATATTTGGGAGCTTAGTTTAGTTTAGTTATATTAGCGTCCCGTTTTAATGCTGTTAGGGCTGTTTTGGTAAGGACCTCGTAATTTTGAACCGTTGTCAGATGACGAGGACGAAACCTGAGCTGGTACTCCCTCTCCAATTTACCATATCACACCAGCGAGAGGACGTTAGGACCCGACGGATTTAGCGTACACCAGACCCGCTTACACGGCGATTCTTCGGTGGAATCGCGTCTCGAGCCTGAAACTGTCCGGTTCCTAAGTCGGGACCTTACCACCGCGGCCCTATATATATTGGGTGTAATAATAGTTATGAAAAAGAATTATTTCTAAAACCAACTGTGAATAATTTATGTTACAAAATTTCATTTTAAATAAAATGTGTGTGATTGTACGGACATTTCCACATAACTTTAGTAACACTTACTATTTAATTTATTGTTATAAAGTTGTTTGCAGCTTACTTTAAATTGTAAATCTCAGGTAATAACCAATGAACCTGATTTGTATTTATAAGTAGAGCAAGAATCATCACTAAAAACAAGGATTTTAGATTTTTTTTTTCAAAAAAAACTAACTAACAATCGATTAATCGGTTTCATTTGTGAAATTTCCTTTCGATCAAAAGGCCAATCTGACAACGCAGTAGCAATTGGATTTACACGCAAATCCCCAGGAAATTTCTTTTACTCGAAAAAGAACGTGTGGCGCGACTCCTTGATTGAGAACATCCGGGCATTCGGACCGGATACTAATAAAGCCGGTGTGACGTCACTTAAACGGAAGGTCCTCATTGGTTCTACTCTCAGGGCAAAGGGGCTCGACTGGAGGACAAAACCTAGAGGACAGTTTTAAGGCAGATAAACTTGTGCATCGTTCACGTGCGTTTTACCTTGGTGAAGACTTCAAAACAAACAATTTCGAAGGTTCTTGTGTGTATGTTTACAAACACATTGGAAATGCATTTTATTTTTCTGTCAAGCAACTTTTGGAATATTAAATTTTCAGCGTGAAAATTTAAGAATTAATTTTTTAAAAAATTTAAAAATAGAAAATTATAAACAGCTGAACAGAAATATTTAAAAGTCTTTAAATCGAATGTCATTTAAAGTATTATTTAATTCCGCTGAATATTAAAATACGTTTTAATTAATTTAATCACAAAAGTGGTGAAATAATGAATTTTTCGCTGAAAGATCTTTGATTATAAAAATGAAAATGTATACAAAAATATCAAATAAACTTATTTCACTAAATATTTGAAATATTAATTAAGTGGTTCATAAAATAATTTCGAAACTTAATCGGGCTTATTTTCCCGATTCTCTTAAATGTTTATTATTAACAAAATTATATTTCTGTAATGAATTTTCAAAATTTAAATGTTTGTGAAAGTACAGTAATCCTGTTTGAAATTATACAATATTTATTTTATGTATTTGATAAAATTAATTTGTTTCTATTGACGCTGGGAAAAATTTAAATATATTGTATTTAATTGCTGAAAATATTATTGTTAATATCTGATTTTACGGAACTAGCGATGAAAAAAGCACAAAATTAGGCGGCTTTAATTGTTTTTAAATAACTTTCGTAGCAATTTAGATGAATATAAAAATTACAATTAAATTTATTCAGCATAATATGCCTTACTTTGAATCTAATTAAAATTCTTAGAATCTAATTAAAATTCTTAAAGATTTATTTTAAAATTTTACTTTTTAATTGATAGAAAAAAAATCCCCAATATATATTTATGAAATTCGTAATCTTAAATTATACAACAAAATTAATTAAAATTGTTTTGTAACGAGATATTATGTTGAAATTTTGCTTTTTTCTTTTAAAAACAATTATTAAAATATATAATACAAACAATAAGAAATATGGACAATAAAATTTAAAGCCATGAAAAATATATGAAGTGATACATAATAATATATATTTTCTTCAAATTTTTCTTCAACGAAGATGTCCAATAAGTGAGAAAATTCAGTCTTAAAGTCCACCTTTTGTAGTGGAAATATCTGATTTATCCAAGCCATAAAAATACCTTTTATAAAGTTTCATTTTGTTGAAAACTTTCATTTCATACCAGCTTGAGATATGTGCATTTTAAAGGAGTTTTCAAACCAAAGTGACTTTGAAGTGATACATATTGCTTTCTATTCATATCCTGTAAGGTAACAGGAAGATGTGAACACTTACAGTGCATCTATCTGTGGCAATTCTTGCAGACGAATACAAAAAGAAAAATAAATTTTTAAATATATATATTCTTATATCAACAAAAGAGGAGCATATGAAAAGAAGACATTTGAATTAATCTGGAGTGAAAAATTACTGGCAGGTGTCTTCTGATTCACTCAGATATTTGGATTTCTTTCTGTTGCATTGGATATAAACAGACGATTTTAAAAATGATGAACGCTACGAGTCCTCTTGCTCCAAACAATCCTAACAATACCACGGATTCGATTAAAAATATTTCATGGGACGATGCAACATGGATAATGACCAGTTCTTTTATAATCTTCACCATGCAATCAGGTAATGCAGTTTTTCTTAAATTAACTAATGTATGAATTATGTTTTAGAATGAACTGTTAAATTGATGTTCTAATTATTTAGGTCTTAGTAAATGGCAATAACATAAATGAATTCTAATTTTTATTGCATGCGAATGGTATAATATTATATTTCCTAGATAGCATTAAAAAAGCTTTTTTGAAAAAATAAGCGGGTTATTTTTATAATTTTAGTTTGGAAACCGAAGAATTTGACTTGCAGTGAAATGAAAAAAGAAATTTGAAAATTTTTCTGTAATTTAAAATAATTATGATGTTAATTCTCATCTTAAAAATCTCTCTAACATTTAACTATGAATAGAATAGGAAAAAAAAACATAACCATTGTATATTATATCAAAATTATTTAATTAATATTATATAGTAAATAAAATTTAATTTAAAAAAACAATGACAAAAAACTTTGTTAGTTTGAAAACAAATATAATTGAATAATTTGATTTGTTTCCAAGAGAAAAAAGTAATTTTAAAGTGTATTTTCATTTTATTCATCATAGTTATAATTTTGATCCTTGTATTGAAACTGTGATTTCAGTTCTATTCAAATAATAGAAATGATTTAAAAAATATTTTAATGTTTTTTTTCTTAAATCTGCCTCATTTCTAATACTTTTATTAATATTTTTTTAGAATGTTTTTATACATGAATGTTCTTAATTCTAATATTTGGAATTTATGATATTTATTTAAGAAATGCTAATAAAAGTAATTTTGATTATTTTCATACATGTAATTTTGATTATTTTCATATTTGTTTTAATTTATTTTATTTTTTAAAAAGTTGTCAAAACATGGCATTCTTTTTTTGCAAAATTTCAAATTATTATTTTGAACTTATTATTCTATTCATATTTATAATAGTTATCATTATCAAGTTATTATTGTATTTTTAAGCTGTCTTTAAAACGGAATAATGATGGATAAATTTGAAAGATACTGACGGTTTTTATATTTATTAATCCATTTTTAGAACGTACATGTTTTTACAAGTATGGTATAAAAAAGAATTGTGTGTTATTAAAATATTTGACTTGACCAACATTATTAAAGAACAGTCTATTGATTTTTAAATAAAAATATCAAGTCAAGTAAGTATTCGATAAATAATTTGTGATATTTACTAAAAACAGCAACTATTTCTGAAATGTGATTGTGTTTGTGTTTCTGTCACAAACATTAAAAAAATTTGGAAACGCAAGATTTGATTCTTTGAAATATACAATGTATTCAGATATATACAATAAACAATCAAAGATTAATGGTTAGAAAAATCAGCATTCCTTGTTTTTATGTATTGCTATTTAAAGGAAAGAAATGATAAATCTAAAAATGGCAAAAATTAATAAAAAATATAATAAATAATATTTTTTGTTTTATATATTGTGTTTCTCGTCAAAAAAAGTTTCTTTTCCAATCGATATATGTAATCGATATTCGATATATGTAATCGATGCGAATTCTCATTTTCCAAAATGCGGAAAAATAGTAAAATCACCGAAGGGGAAAATTTCTATCTCTTTTGCTCTTGTGACGAGATGTAGATTGACGCTTTTATTGAGATCGTTTGTTTCTTGCACAAAAAAAAAAAAAAAAAAAAAATGCCTTGAGGTGATAAAATAAATCGAAGTTAGCCTTGAGGTGATAAAATAAATCGAAGTTAAAATTTCAAAAGCCTCTTCTTCTTGGAAAATCATCTGCTCAAACATTTTTACAAATACAAAATTTTTGTATTTAACTAAACACATTTAAAAAGCGACTATCTTAAAATGCTACAAGATCAATAAAAAAATCACGCAAGTTAAAAAATTGCTAATAGCAGTGCGCATATCAAATACAGATAAAATTATTCATAATTTTAAAGAGTTACTTCTTTCTTCTTGTCATTAAGAACAGCGTAATTCTTGTAGAACATAAAAACAAAATGGTTTTAGAACGCAATTATGGGATTTATGAGCTCTCATCTGTTAATAACAAATTCAAATAATAGCATAGGATAGATTACTACAATTTTAAAGTTTTAATGTTTATTTATGTAAAATTGAGCATTAGTTATCGAACCACCCTAAAAATCCACGCTAGGCATAACGGGTTCCGCTTGAAACTTAAATTATAACTAGGAGATTTGAAAATTTAATCGTAATTAAAAAATAATTTTTTAATGTTGTATCCGCTATCTTACAGCAGTAATTCAAATTGACTGAATAAATTTAAATTTAAAATTTAAAATGTATTTAAATGAGTCAAGATCACACACCTTTTAACTGTTACCTAATATCTCCTTACCGAGTATTAAAATAATATCGAATGTGGTTGGGATTTGAAATGTATCGTACCTATACAAATTGAATTCCATTATAAAATATCTTCATAGAACCTCCGATAAATAAACAACAGAAAACCTCCGATAAATGAGCAACAGAAAACCTCCGATAAATGAACAACAGAAAACCTCCTATAAGTGAACATTAGCAAACATCCTATAAATGAACATTAAGAAACATCCTATAAACGAACATTAGCAAACATCCTATAAATGAACATTAAGAAACATCCTATAAACGAACAACAGAAAACCTCCTATAAGCGAACGTTAGCAAACATCCTATAAATGAACATTAACAAATATCCTATAAACGAACATTAACAAATATCCTATAAATGAACATTAACAAATATCCTATAAACGAACATTAACAAATATCCTATAAACGAACATTAGCAAACCTCCGATAAATGAACAACAGAAACCCTCCGACAGATGAACGACGGAAAACCTTCTATAAACGAACATTAACAAACATCCTATAAATGAACATTTGCAAACCTCCTATAAATGAACATTAACAAACCTCCTATAAACGAACATTCAAATCTCCTATAAATGAACATTTGCAAACCTCCTATAAATGAACATTAACAAACCTCCTATAAACGAACATTCAAATCTCCTATAAATGAACAATAGAAAACCTCCTATAAGCGAACATTAGAAAACATCCTATAAATGAACATTAACAAACATCCTATAAACGAACATTAGCAAACCTCCGATAAATGAAAACAGAGAACCTCCGATAAATGAACAACAGAAAACTTACTATAAACGAACATTAGCAAACCTCCTATAAATGAACAACAGAAAACCACCGATAAATGAAAAACAGAAAACCTCTTATAAACGAACATTAGCAAACATCCTACAAACGAACATTAGCCAACATCCTATAAACGAACATTAGAAAACCTCCTATAAATGAACATTAATAAACTTCCTATAAATGAACTTTTGCTGCAGCATCTGTATTTGAACAACATTTCGAAGCGCTTTTCGGTTATACCTGTTTTATTATGTTTGTTATAGAGGGGAGTGCACAATTTTTGATATTCTGCCCTCCCATCTTCTTACTCATAGTGGTCTTGTATAATAAATCCATCATTCTTGTGGTTGATAAATTTTCAATCATTTCACCCACACAGAATATGATTTATTTAAAAGAAACAAAGCACTGGAAAAAATAATAGTTTAATGGATTCCAGCTTGAATTTTAACTTCAGAATTTAAAATTTTCAATCTGTGAATCTAATAACTAATAGAAATTGAATTAAAATGAATTTCCTTGATTTATGCAAATAAAATATGCTTAAAATATTGAAAATAATAATATATTTTTCGAAACATTTAAATTATTAAATTACTTTTCGATTCACATTTAATGAAAAAGATGGATTTGATATGATTTCAATTTATAATAATAGTACATAAAAAGTTCATTAATTATCATAATTTTATTCATTACTTCAAATAATCTGAGACTCATTATGGTTATTTTGAAACTAACCTTTGCACTTGTGTGAATCAACAGAGTATCGAAGGTAAGTGACGCCTGGGGCGTAATATAATTTTTTCGCCCCCGAGTCGACACCAGTGCTTTAATAAGAGTAAATGATAGCTTACATAAAATATTATTTTTCTGCTTCATTGTAATATTTGTTTGTATGCATGGAGGTCCATAAACATGGCACCAATGGATCAATTCTCCTATCGTTATGGCATTGTTGTTATTATTCTTGGTGTTATTATTGCAGGTTATTTAGATGCATCAGACAGCTTAAACGCAAGCGTAGTGCCATTTTATTTGAATTATCTTATGTGATGTCAAAGAAATTTTTAATCATCTTTATTTTAATAGATAGTTGTCATTTATTAAATTAATAGTTAACTTGTATCTTTGTGCAAAAAGACTACTTAAGACTTTTGAATTTTTGTTAAGAAACAACTTAACCATTCTATTAAGCACTGAGTTAACGAAATCATATATTATGCATTAGGATGCAAATTAAAAATTGATGTGTTGCCATTTGGTGGTACTTTATATCGTTAAGCAACATTTTTAGACAAGCACGATAGATTTTCAGAATTTTCATCTCAAAAAGAACGTTATTATTTGCTGCATTATAATTAAAATCGATGTCATGATCATATCTCATCAAACCATGAATAAAATTTCGATAATTTAATTTTTGTAAATGATGTTTCACAGGTAACAGGGAAAGTCGTTCGGAAATATCTAAAAAAAAGAAGAAAAAAAAATTCAGTGAGTGGCTATCTATAAATTCTTTAATTTAACAGAAGCTAGCAAAAATGCAAAGAAGCGAATTACGAAATAGAGAGTAATCTATGAAGCATTCTCAGAATTCTCATTGCTATGTATTTTCTAGCTGGACATAGATAATAGGCTCACGAAAGCTCATCATTTATTAATATTGGAAATGTTTTATTATTAGGTGATTCGAGCTTTAGTAACACGGAATGCTCACTAAATTGCTGACATATATTATATATATAAAAAAAGTGATATGATATTGCGTAAATAAGATATGTGCTAAAATGAGCTTAGAATGTGCATTATCTGGCAGAATGCAAGAGAAAGTAATTATCTGAGTAAATTTGCCTTTATCATGCAAATAAATTGAGTAAGTAAAATATGATTCTGAATTTTAAAACTTTACCAAGAAAATCAATTTTAAATTTTAAAATATCAAGCTTTAGCTTTTTTAAAAATCATAATTAGATATTTAATTTTCAATCTTTATTAACGAAAAGATTTCTTGTTTAATGGTAGTTATATAAGAGACTTTTGAAGTTAATATAAAAGTAATTTTTTTCTCCTTGGGTTATCAGATAACGATTATTAGTGCATTGTTTCTGAATATAGAAGAAAAATTTAATAAATAGATAATTAGAATGAAATAATAAGAGTTTAATTTCATGAGAGAAAAATCGTTTGCATATGTGAAGCCATTGTCTTTTTACTTTTGTTATATTTCTTATTATATTTTGAAATCTTTTGTAATTTTTTTTTGATGATCATAGTTCAAAAATACAGACACAGTTTTTTATCCGTTATTTGGTGTAAAATTCCGCAATATCTTTTGTATTCTGTTTGTTGATTCATAAAAAAAGCCGCATTTAAACTGCTCATGATAATAATGGAATGATTAAAAGATTAGTAGATTTTTTAAATTTCTTCATACTCTAAAAACAGCATAATAAAACTTATAATCGTGGCAAAGTAACTTATTTCTAAAATGTAAGAGATAAATACATACTTTTAATTGAAAAAAATGTTTTAAATCATGTGAAATATTAGTATTTTACTAATAATTAAAATTAAATAAAAATTATCAGTAAATTTTACTAATAAATAACGATTAATTTAAATTCAGAAGTTATTTGATCAATAAATGTAATGCTAGAGAAAATGCGAAATCTAAATTTTTATGCAATTTCAAGTAATTCATATTTATTATAATATTTTTGGAATGCTATAATCTATATCTATATCTATACTTATAATAAAGCTCAATGTGTGTGTGTGTGTGTGTGTGTGTGTTGGCGCTCTACAGGCCAGGTCATTTGACATACAGCTATCAAATTTGGTACATGTATACCTTAGAGGTCGGGAATGTGAACCTGGGGTCCCTTTTTTGAAATTTTAATTAGAATTTTAATTATTAATTAAAAACTAACTTTCCCGCCAAAAAATCTTCCATTTTCCCCACCACCAACTTTTCCACCAAAAAAGTTTTCCATTTTCCCCACCGCCAAATGAGTTAGGCTTCAGGTTTTTTTTCTCCCAACAGTAACGAGGCTACGGTTAACATTTTTCGGCGGATTATTTTAAACGATTCTGTTTATTTTCTTAATGTTTTATGCATTTAAAATGAAACATTGTTAATTAATCCATGTTTTAGATTCATTCTGAAGTACTTTTGAATTAAAATAACACAGAATAAAGGAAATTAAAAATGTATAATCTGCATAGCGTTACCCCAACTGGCGTAGAAAAATTCACGCATTTGCGTTAACGTAACTGGCGAAGAAAATTCACGCATGCGCATTATGTTCTGATTGTTGCTATGACAACTAACGGATGATTTAAATTATTTTTAGGTTAGTTGCATGCTTTTGTAAGTAAATTGTATTTATGTTAGTTATATATTTTTTGTATATGCTTATAGTTTTAAGTACAACGTTTTTTAAGTAGTTTTTTGAAACCTGTTTTCGACCGATTATTTTAAACGATTCATTTTATTTTCTTAGTGTTTGATGCATTTAAAATGAAACATTGTTAATGAATCGATCTGTTCATAATGAATCTGAGAAATTTTTGTTGACAAATTCTTGAGATATTACATAAATTAAGAAATATATTCTTTAGTGACCATAAAGTTTAAACGCTCAGTGACTCTATTATCAGTAATCATATTATTAAAAAAAGGCTTTGTTTCAGTAAAAAATATTATTATATTAATTGCAGATTCATCATTTACACTTTAATTTAAAGCATAATTTCTACGAGGGGTAACAGAAAATTAGAGAGATACATACCACGCTATGACTGAAGGCCTTTATAATATTATGAGTGAATTATATGACTATCAAAATTTGAAGTTTTAAAATATTTTGCTGAAGAATATATTAAAGTTGGAATTGCGTAAAATATTTAATGGTACAACCGGAGTATTCCGGTTCAACCTATTTAATTATTAAAATTTAAACGAACATTAAGATTGGCGAACCGGCTGATCGCCAAAGGCGGCTAGTTTAAAATAAAACAAACAAACAAAAAAAAAACCCACTCATTTAAAACTATGATTGGCGGAAATATGAAGCTTTAAATATTGTCATTTCAAGCGATTTTAATACTTTTTAATGAACACGTCATGAAAGAATCGCCATTCAGTGAATGATACTTGCTCGAGGTGATCTTTGATTTGTCAACAATAATAAAATTCAAAGCTTCATAACTCAGTCAGTTTCAGAAGCAGAAGAGTGGAACTTTTTTGATCAAAATATTAAAATGCCGTTAATATTTTAATAAATATGATTGAAACGAAAGAGGACCGTGTAAAAAGTTTAGATTTAATAATCTTGAATCAAACAATATAAACGAATTCTTTATGTTATTAAAAACATTTTTCTACTTGGAAGTAATATAAACTTATCCCTGAAATTTTATAAATCAGTTGTTAGGCACCGATGAGAGTGGGACCTTGTACGTATTGCTTTACTATTCTGCTATTATCATACGCTAACATGTTGCGAGTATTTTCATATTGTGCTAAACCAAAACAGTCCGATTCTTTCAAAAGATATAAGCGACTTCTAAGGACTAAATTGTGATTTAACTTTTTAAACGTGCACTATATCGGTTTATTTGTCAAATCGCATTTTTAATTTGATATTTGCAATATTAAGGCATATCATTTAGTGAATTTATTAGCTCATTTTTTGGGGGGGGGGATCCTTCTTGAGCTAACTCCACTGCCTTTTCTAAAAATAAGCGTATGTTTAAATTTCTATAAAAATTTAATTAAATAAATTTTTAATGGTTACATTATGAATATTTAATTGTATTGGGTTTTTTTAATGCAGTGTATTCTATGGCATAAATCAAATAATCTGTACCATTTTATTTTTAAATTCCATTACCTATTTTGCAAGTAGAAAAATGATATAACGCCATACTGCTTTGTAAGACAACATAACGTTAAATGACATGCGCAGAAATGTTTCTCATGTGATGTTCGTTATTTGAACTGATTCCAAAAATATATACATCAGATATTTGAGCATTTAAGAACACTAATGTAATAAATGACATATGTGAAAGTAAGGAAAAGGCCTCAAAGGATTTCCTTTCATCAATGGAAAATTCATCTGCTCAAAATAGCCTCCGTTTCCAAACTAATTATATCGCAAATATTTCCGTAGCAGACAGAAGCATGCGAAAACTCAGCGCTTAATGGATGGATATTGACTGAAACTGCACAGATGTAATAGAGAAAAAAACTGTCTTTGTCTTCTTTATGTGGTTTACACGAAAAAAAAAAAAAAAAGAGTAGTTTTTTGTCCGTCTCTTCATTTAAAAACTAAATATAGTTTTGGAGTTTTAAGAGAATATGTGATTTTAAGTCTTCATTCAAAATGCGAAAGTAATGCTATACTTTCTAATAAAATGTATGTGAAAAAGAAATTGTATTTGAATTTGTGGAAGTCCATTCGGTCTTTGTTCCCTGACTGAAGCACAAATAATAATTCAGTTTCAAAATAATTGAGCATTTTCCCCTTGCTTGAAGACTAAACATACACATGAGTATTTCTGATGAGTATTAAAAAATTGAATTTTTTTTTCTTCAGAATCTGAATGTAATTCTAATACATTTATATTTTCTTAATTTTTTAAAAAAAATTATTTTTATGAACCTTGGAAGTAGATTACATTAATGCATTTAGCTTGTTTACCTTACTTGTATAAGACACTGGCATTTTTGCACGGTAATTATCGATTCATTTGATTTTTCCTTTCTCGTACATGTAGTATAGAGAAAGTGTAGAGATTGTCAAAAAATTCGAATTCGAGATTTTGACCAATTGTAGGGGATTGGTATGAGCGAGGATAGAACCTGGGACCTTGTGGTTCACAGTCCAGTAACATAACCACGATACAAAAGCAATTGCTCGGGAAGCGTAGCTGTTAACTGGCTTATAAGCTATTCACTAGAGACTCTCCCTCCAGTGAGTCGGAGGTGAGGCGAACGATATAGCTGTTGAGTGGTGATGTATTAGTGGTGAGTGTATTTGCTGTTGATTCTAATGCGCCTGTACCCATTTAAGTAGCGCCAAGCGTTATGGCAAGGGTGTGTGGATGAGTGGTTGCTGATGCTGTTGCTGCGTCAAGTGAATTTGACGACTTTGCGTTGCTGCGTCAAGTGAATCTGACGACTTTGGTTTACTGTGGGTAGATGGCGCCACAACCTGGTGTAGATGGTGCCCGAGGATAGAACCTGGAACCTTCTGGTTCGCAGTTCAGGAAGATGACCACGATACAAAAGCAATTGCTAGGGTAGCGTAGCTGTTAACTGGCTTATAAGCTATTCACTACACAATCTCTACGTTTTAGACCTCCTTGAGTTCAAAAAATACATTTTTGGGAACTGTCCGTTAGTCTATAACTCTGGGACAAAGATAACTCGAAAACGACTTGAGTTAAACGGTTGAAATTTGATATACAGTTTTGCACCAAATTGCAGATTTCTATCAAAATTTGAGTAAAATCTGTTCAGAGGATGTGCGTCTGTCCATCTGTTCGAATATAAGTAAACAGGATAATCAGAAAACAAAGATAGCTAGATAGATAAAATTCGGTATACAGATTTATTATCTATAGTATAGACAACTGTCAAATCCAACTACGAGGTGACTGTCTGTCTTTCTGTATTTTAAGAAATAAGTAAACGCTTTAATTCAGAAAGGTTTTGACTTAAATCTATGAAATTCAGTATTGGAATTTGTGACTACAAGTGCAGTTTTGCATCAAAGTTATGTTTCAATCGGTTGAGAAAAACGTGTCTAAAATACAAATTCCATTTTTTTATACTATTAATGTATACTAGGGATTAATCGCCAAGTAACTCGCCAAGAAAGGCATGACAGACTCAGTAAAAATGATAAATTCCTGCCAAAAACTAATATTTCGGAGCTATTGTATGCTTATGTCATGTAAGATGCTCTCTGGTATGACAAGTTTTTTAGAAAGTATGCGAGAAAGATTTAGGGAGACAACTTCCACTGGTTCATCCTGTAAATAGACTGTTAAATAAATGTAATATTTTTTAAATATATATATATCATTCTATAGCTTTTTAATCCTATACGTAGATTTTAAACTTGGAAGAAATTTGAATAAAACCTAAGTTAGAGTGATCTTCGCGAAACTTTCTTGCGTACTGTAATGAATGTGCTTGTGCGTTATTTAATTATCCCATGCCATTGGCGAACAATAGCATCGCAACAGACAATTACCATGCGATTTTTGGCGAATTCTCGCATTAATTCTCGAGTAACAGAGATTCGAACGTGCATTTTGGATGTCTTTTATCGACCGATTGATAAGTGTGACACTTGTGAAAGTACAAAACGTGTGGCAAATTGAATTGAGCGAGGATAGAACCTCTGACCTTGTGGTTCACAGTCCAATAACATGACAACGATACAAAAGCAATTGCTCGGGTAGTGTAGCTGTTATCTGGCTTATAAGCTTTCACCACTGACACTCCCTCCAGTGAGTCGGAGGTGAGATGAACGATATGGCTGTTGAGTGGCGATGTATTAGCTGTTGATTCTAATGTGCCTGTACCCATTTGAGTAGCGCCAAGCGTTATGGCGAGCGTGTGTGGGCGAGTGTTTGCTAATGTTGATGCTGTTGCTGCGTCAAATTAATCTGACGACTTTGGTTTGCTGTGGGTAGATGGCGCCACAACAACTGTACGAATGTTGAAAGTTCATCATCCGGGGTCACCAATGTGGCGGATTTATGATGAGCGAGGGTAGAACCTGGGACCTTGTGGTTCGCAGCCCAGTAGCATGGCTACGATACAAAAGCAATGGCTTGTGTAGCGTAGCTGTTATCTGGCTTATAAGCTTTCACCATAAACGGCAGACGGCCAATCCTTTAACGGAAAAGGTTCCAAATTTGATACGATGTACTTTAGATGTTAAATTTGCCTGACAAATTTTATTTACGTGGCTGTCTTTGATTTTGTAGCTACCGTGTTAACCTATATTCGGACGTTCAAGCAGAAAGACTTCCTCTGAATGGATTTCCTTTAAAGTTTGGTAGCAATTTACAATACACCTATTTTATCCGTCTAGTTTAAAGTGTTTCTGCCTATCATGCTCATAGACAGACATATTTCTAAAAATATGTTTTACGGACTCACAGAGATGGAAGTAGGTCTTAAATGTGGAGATTTATCAAAATGTCAAGTTCGAATTTTTCGACTAATTCAATAGTTTTTCTTTATACACTTCGTAATCGAGAAAGCAAAATTGATTCATCTTTTCAGGGCCTTGAGCTGATTGCTTCTGCAGCAGTACATCGGAAGATATTTGCCATAGAAATAATGTTTTCGTAAGATAATAAAAGCACTACAAAGCAGAAAATATCTTCGATACATTTTTCTAAATATTATTTAAAAAACTATATATCTTCAATATAAATCTGAATTTTAACATTTGTGGTTTCAATACATACATAATCAGGATTAATGTAAAGCACTATATTCGAGTGGACTTAAGCTGATATTGCACTGCATATTCTACAGATCAGAACTTACACATTATTGTTAAATGTGTAAAATTTACTTTCTTTCGAAATATATTTATATTCCAGCACTTAATGCATTTATAGTACGATTATTTTGGACATTTTAGCAAAAATAGCTATTTTACTTTACTACATTATCTATTCTTTATCCTTATCTGACGATTTAATTTTTTTCACTTTATATGAAATCTCTTACATAATAATAACGATTCTCAACTTGAGATTACGGTTCTTTTAAATTACGCAATATTTCTCAATTGACTTTCATATCATTGTATTAAACGCTTTTATATATATATATATATATATATATATATATATATATATATATATATATATATATATATATATATATATATATATATATATATATATATATATATATATATATAAATATGCTTTCTGTATCCTGAATGTTTTGATAGCTCACGAGACAGTTGTGAGGGTTTTCTCCAATAACATTTTTAGTATAAAAGTAAACCTTTCTTTGTCCGTGAAGTATCAATATGATATTTTCTACTTGAAAAGGGCTTCTTTGTTTCCTGATTCAAATATTTTTATGACCCATTGGCATTTCTGTCACTATATTTTCTATCTTTAAAAAATTTCAGAATTTAAACTAAAAATTTCAATTTTTTTTAATTTAATTTTTTTTTTATTCGTGTTCTTTAACGCCATTCTTTTTGCAGACAAAAAAAAAAAATTAAATTCAGAAGATGTCAGTTTTTACTGTTGAATTCATTATGTTACATTATAATAAAAAATATTGCAATAACATAAATAAATCTGAAATAAAGCAAAAGTATGAAAATTTGAGTACATTTACAAATACAGTTTCAATATTATGTACGTGGAACAAGATGAATGTGCTGAAAACAGTTTTTTATTTTTTGCTTACCTATATATTCGACTAAAATTGGAAGTCGTAATTTTCTTAAACCAGCCCTAAACAATGCTTTCAATTACTAGATTTTGTTTTTTATGAATTTCAATTATTTATTTCAATAAAAGCCGTTATTAATTGTAGAATAAAATGAGATAGTGCTAGATGGAGTGAAAATATACCAAGAAGCGTTTTGCATTTACAGAGAATCGTAAAAAAAGTGGAACAAGTCCTAAATTATTGCACCTTCATTCATATTTTCAATTACAAAGTATAATTAAATAAGGTGGATAATTGTATGAAAATAAATTTTAATCAATTTTTATCTACTGAATTTTTATATGCCCCATAAAATGAAAAGTTTCGTTAGTAAAATTTTCTTTTGCATTTATTTATGCATACACAAAGTTTCTCACCTCTTTTGAGCAAAATTAGCACAGATATGTTAATTTTTAAATTTTGAGGGGATAATCATAAAATGAAATCGAAACATTTAATTCATAAATGGAAATTAAATCAATACAGAAAAACTATCGTTTTCAAGTATTTGTATAGTAGTGACCATGATTTGAACAAAAAATTTGCCTACTTGCAAAGAAAATCAGGCATACTGTAGTTCCCTATGATTAATCAACAGTTGCAACTTCGACTTTATAAGAAAGAGAAATGGAATATGAGATGTTGAATATTTAAGATATCTCAGATAAATAGTGAATACTGAACAAGAAAATTGGTTTGCCTTTGGCAGTGTGATATTACTTTTTCTAAAAGAATGACGTATTTTAGCAACAGGGAATGTTTTGAAATGCTAGTAATGTAGGTTGTACAGAATCATAATTCTGGCCTTGTTGCAGAGCACAAACTTCATTTTTTCCGAATTCACGACATTCTTTTAGTAACATTTAACAGTTCAGCAATTGCGAACTACAAGATCTTTACTTCCCCGGTTAGGAGCGGGGAGGATGAGAATTTTTGCAAGTAACACAGAAGTTATCATTTTGAACTATTTTTTTTTTTTTGTTTTTTTTGAGTTTTGCTCATGCTATGTACAAACAATCAACTCAGAACTCAAAATTCTAATAAAAGGCAGTGCAGAGAATACTTCAAAGTACAAACTAGTACCCATACAGAATTTAAGAATCTCATAGATGACGTCAGATCATGTACGACTTATTACGTTTCAAAATTGGCCCTACTTCAGGTAGAAGAATCAAATCCTTTTCATTCAGGAATTAGTTTAGTTTAGTTATATTAACGTCCCGTTTTTAAAGCAACGCTAGGTCTCTTTTGGGACGGACCTCGTAATTTTGAAATGCGATCAGATGACAAGGACGACACTTGGGCTGGCATCCCCCTCTCGAAACTTCCACATCACACCAGCGGGAGGACGTTTGGCACCGAAGGCTTTAACGTGTATGAGACCTGCTTACACAACAGTTCTTCGGTGGAATCGGGTCTCGAACCTGAAGCCCTCCGTTTCCGAAGCCGAGTCTTGCTACCAGGCCACACGGCCCAACTCAGAAATGTAATTTGGGCAGATAAATGTTTCTATGATCTGGATGAAAGCATTAATTGTAAAAGCGATCGCTTTTTGAAAGATAAAAATTCATTTTTCGTATAAAAGGGACCCTATAAGGCAGACTAGAGCTGCTAGGTAGAAAAAGAACTGCAGGTGCCAGGTTGATTAAAAAGATATAATTCTACTTGCCAAACAATTTTGAAAAAATAATGATAACAATTCTATGAATGTTAAAATATTAGGATATTTTTAACATTTCAAGTGCAATAGATCAAATTCATATCTGTTTCATTACATTCATTTTACTATAGCAGATTTTATATATAGAGAGAATCTGCTTAAATAATGTTGCTAGCATCGGAGATGCCTCCAAAAGCATTAGTAAATAAAATAAATTAAAATATATTTTCACCAATTTACTAAAAAAAAATGAGCCTAAAATTAATCATTAATGTATTATCAAAATATGGAATTAAGTTAACTCATTTATTAAAAGAAGGGAGTCATAATATTCCCCAAAATTCCTAAATTCGCAACAGAAAAAGTAATCTTACATCCCATAGTTTGCTATTTTCCTTAAGATGCTAATTTTTTTTCCCAAACAAGTATAAATCAAATAAGAAAGTAATGCGATCTTATAGCTAAGAGATTATCAGTTAAATACAATTTATAATTTTAATAAATAATTTAACAACTAAATATTAATGTTAAAATAAATTAAATATTTTCTAAACTTAAAAAAGAAATATCAAAACAATTTAGACCAGAATTCCAGTGATAATAATGAAGATTTAAAAAGATATATATGCAAACTGAAAAATATTAAATAAATTAGTAGATTTTAAGAACTAATTAAAATCCCTTTACTCGGAATTAAAAAGCATTTAATCAAAAAATTTTCTCTTTAATTTACTTTCACTTTCAGCAAAAAGTATTTTATAAATGGAGTTCGAAGCTTTTAAGTGAAAAAAAAAAAAAAAAAAAAACACCATTACATTATTTTCAGTATACAGAGTATTTCGACACAAAGGTTGTCTAAGGCAAAATGTTATAAAGGGTTGAAAGGTTGCCATGTTAGCAAACATTTTGCATTAGAATAAGTTTTTTTTCTAACTGATTGGCAAAATATAAATTTTTAAACAGATTAAATAAAGCAAATCAATTTCAAATACAGAAAATTAATACCAGAAAAAATATGCACCGATAGTCATTCTGTCACAAATGCTTTAATTAAAACTAAGATGAAACATAATACAAACTTCATTATGAATATAAATATTAACTCAAAGTTAATAAACATATAAATTCAAATTAAAGGAGAATCGAATCTTAAAACCACAGTAGTTTGACAATGTTTTAGGATTGATTCATCTATGTACACATCAATTGAAAAAATTACTTTTCATTTTGGCAATAATAATGAATGCCCTCAAACGTATTTAATATCGTTGCAGCACAAAGGAAGCTAAATACATTCAATAAAAATGCGGAAATTACTGATGTAATCTATGGTTAAAAATATTTGATTGTATATTAATTTACATAAATTAAAACCAAGTTATTGGTACTACTGGAAGTCTATTTTTTAAAATTTTAAATTTTTGCTAAAAATGGTATTTATGCATTAATAAGTTCCATATTTATTAAGGATAAAAGCATCAACATTGTGATTTACTTTTAATAAAAAATCTAATTAAAAGTTTGAAATATTCTGAATGAAGATCTATTACTCAAGAATTAAGTGTATGTCAAATGTGATAGCTTAGCTCCAATGTCTATCTTGCAAAGTTCTATGAGCGATTTTTTATCGTGCATGTCGAATGACCGATTTACAGATAGTATGCCATCTTATAAACATTTTCATGTTAATATTCCACAGCAAAAAGTTTTCTTGGCTAATATTATTTATTAGACAAAATTATATTTGCCAGCTTTTTAAATTCAATGATTGAGAATATGAATTATTTGCATTATTTGAATTCGTCTAAATTTGACGACACATTTTAAACGAACAATTATGCATTGTTTTTTTCTTGTAGAAAGACTATTTCGTTTAAAAATAATTAAAGTTTCAATATGGAAATGTTAGAAACTAGTGAAATATAATAAATCTAACAGACGCAATATCCTACGAAAAAAAAATGCAGGGAATTATTAATCTGATATCAGAATATAATATAATCAAAAGCATCGGAAAAGTAAATAGAAACATATAATGATGTTATGTATTGGTGTCTTCCAAAGTAATCTATTTTTATCTGCTGTATATATTAAAATATTTACATATTATTACAAATCATTTTCTTCTTTATAAGCTTTTTGTGATATGTGCTCACAATAGTTGCAGTTTTCTAAAGCATTATTTTTGTGAGTTTTTAAAAGTAATTAATTATAAGTCGAAACGAATTCTTAAAAAAAAAAGAAAAAGAAAGGATTAAAAGAAAAAAAGAGCAGTTATTTTAGCTGTGACCAGTTTGAAAAAATCAATTCCAATATCAAAGATAAAACAAAATTACTATTAATTATCAAAAATTTTTCCATTCTGAAAAAAAAATAAAAACAATTATTATTTCAAAATTATTATTAATTTTCTATCTGTATATTTTTCTCCTAAATTAGAAATATCAATTTTGTCATTGTTTAAAGTTATACACATTTTCTATTGTGAAGATGTATTGGATACATTTATATTTAGAGAAGAATAAGAAAATTATAACAGCTTACAATTTTACAAAGATTGATCGTAAATGTTTGCAAAAAATAAATCAAAAATAAATTGTTGTGCTAGATTTTCGTTTTCGTTGCTAAGGCTATCATATATTTTTTTGTATGTTTATTATTGTAAAAATATGAAAGATAATATATCTTTTCAATAATAAAAAAAATGACATTAAAATAGTCATTTATTTCAGAAAGAACTGAAGTATTCGCTTTTCTCATGTATTTTACTCACTGAAATTAGGATTTTCCCCTTATTTTAATTATATATAATTTTATAATATAAATTATGTTGATGACTTTGAAATTGTAATATCCAGAAATATTCTTTGTTGATGTACCTATTTTAAAATTAAAGCTATTCATTTTTATTTGAAGCTTTTCGTAAATTAAATCTAAATGTAAAAAATAATGATCTATATTTATGTTCTGTCATTTGAGATTCAAAAGAGCTCTTTGAAATTGAATAGATGAAATGTTTAGATGTTATGAGAAATTAAGAAAAATGTAGCTTTATGAAAGATAATTATACTATTGAATCTTACAAAGTTTCATTAAAATTGAATGGGAAAACAGGAAAGTGATGTTCTTTTTAGAATAAGCGAAAAGCATTGATAATAAAAAACTACTAATAAAAGCGGATAGTTTTTTAAGGGAACTGAAAACATTTGTACCTTCAAATATGAGTTTTTCAATTTCAATTTATAAAATATTAGACATTTCATTGAATACTAAAATGTGTAATTTGTAATTTAAAATTTATCTTTAAACAAAATTGTTTAAAGATAATTTGAAATTTATAGATTATCTTTTAACAATGTATCTAACAGGAGACCCTAGGATAGAAAGAAAGAGATTCTTGCTTTTTTCTTAAAACATGTATTTTTAAATTTTGGTATGTACAGAGAATTTTTATTAATTTCCAACTGAGAAATAGTTTATTATTATTAATTTAAAAAACTGTATACGATTTCGTACGATTGCATATACTATAATAATTATGAAGCCTCTTTTTTATTTATTTCTACATAATAATAATCTAAATCTTATATTAACAGGCCACTAATAACGAATAATCTTAAGAGGCTACTTTTAATAAAAACAAATTGTGTATTTTTTTATATTTTCAAACTACATGACATCCAATAATTTTTTTAAAGTTTTAATTTAAGTTTACTTAAATGAAAAAGTTCATAATAAAATAAATTTTTTAATTTAAAAATAAATTTTAAATTTATGTTCATTTAAATGAAAAAAAGTTCATTGCAAGGATTGAACCCATATTCATATATTATACTTAACCCTTAAAACAACATCACACCTGCGCTTCTAAAGTTCATGTGAGCCTATTCCGGGTGGATATAGTTGTAAGTGAACCTTATTTTAAAATAAAGAAAGAAAAACATGCTTAAGTACTGAATTTTTATAATTGCTTTATTTTTTTAACTCATATATTGTATTAATTTTTGAAAGAATTTTGCACTTTTTTTTAATGTACCAATTTGTGGTTGTGATCATAAAGATTATCCTACCACATCATATTCTCGATTTATTATTACAAAATAAATACCTTAAGAAACAAATACTTTTCTGTTTTATAATAAAATTTATCTTTTCTTTTTATAATTATCAAATTTTAAATAAGCTATAAAGTTCATTTGCATTAAGCTATAAAGTTCATTCCTTATATACCAATGAAACTTCGACCATTTTTTTAGACATGGATGTCCCAGTTCCCTTAAAACAATGTTAGTGGCTCCTGAAGAAAGTAAATAAGTTAATAGTATTAAAATTTAATATAAATTATGGGGGATTTAAAAACTACGGTTTTAGGAGGGAAATTATGCTTTAAATAATTTTTACATATTGAGTATTTGCTAGTCATGTATAGGTATATAACACTTGATTTTTACTTTCTACTATATGTAACATAGAAAAACTATAGTAATTGCCAAAACATTCGAACTCGAGATTTTGATGAATCTAGACGTTTTAGACCTCTATAAGATAGGGGGGGGGGAAGCATTTAAAAAAATGTTCGCTTGACTGCCTGTCTGTCTGTGACAAAGGTAACTCAAAAACGCGTTGAGATAGGCGGTTGAAATTTGGTATACGGTCTTTCCATCAAATTCGCAGATATCTATCAAATTTTGAGTAAAATCTGTTCAGAGGAAGTCCGTCTGTCCGACTATTTGAGTATAAGTTAACACGATAATACATATTTAACATCTATAGTGTTATAATAGCGTTATACATCTATAGTATACATATTTAACATCTATAGTGTTATAATAGCGTTATACATCTATAGTATACATATTTAACATCTATAGTGTTATAATAGCGTTATACATCTATAGTATACATATTTAACATCTATAGTGTTATAATAGCGTTATACATCTATAGTATACATATTTAACATCTATAGTGTTACAATAGCGTTATACATCTATAGTACACATATTTAACATCTATAGTGTTGACTTCTGCCATAATTTGAGCCAAATTCAACCACAGGTTGGCTCTCTGTTGACCTATAATTCTAGAAACATGAAAACGCGATAAATAAAAAAACACTGTGACTTAAATGCATCAAAATTGATATGGGGATTTTCTGTCCACAATTTTGGTTTCAATTGGCTGGGAAAAACTTATCTAAAATGCAAATTCAAATTTTGGGTACTATTAAAGCATGCGAGGAATTAATCGCCAAATAACTCGCCAAGGATGACACAACAGATTCAATAAAAATGCTAAATTTAAGCTAAAACTTAATGTTTCGTAGTTATTGTACGCCAATGCCATTGTAAGGCATTCTCTGGCATGAAACGTTTACTAAAGAGTACGCAAGAAAGTTTATGGGAAACTACTTCAGCTGGTTGCTTTTTAAACTCATTTCTAAAATACAGCTAGGAATAAACAATATATTTCTTTAAATAATAAAATTTAATTGCCTTTATATTTCCTACTGAAATTTCTCAAAAGTAAAAGGAATCGCATTCTAAATTGATATGTATTAAATCTTTAAGTACTGTTCGTCAACGGATTCTGAGACGACCACATTTCGACGACTCCGTCTCATTAAGGGTTGAGACGCGGAACGATAAGTGCATTTTCGGTATTCCTTTGACCTTGGATTTCCCCTATTAGATACTAGTAAATGTAAAGATCTCTTCCTTTCATATTTCCTTTCACCCCTATTTTGACAGGATTAAACCCATCCTAACGCATGCGCAAAAGCGCAGAGGACTTTAAAATCTGCTGCTGAACAGTACAGAAAATGCAGCAAGAATAATTCAAATGAAGTGCAATCAGCAGAAAAATCATTATCGGGATACATAAACATGAAGACCACATTACAGTTTCTTATTTTTTTAGTACTGCGTCGCACAATTTAATTTGCTGCCACAATTGCGCTTTGTCACGAAAAAGTTCTAATTATATCCGTCGCTGAAAGTCAACATTTTTAAAACAATATAAACATCAATAAGATAATAATAATACTTAGGGATAATGCATAGGGTTGTTTGTTCTTATTATTATAATGGCAACAAACTTAAAGAACATATTAAAGTAGATTTCAACAAAACAGATAAGTTTTTTTTTTTTTTTTTTTTTTTTTATTGGGCTAAAAATTCGTTTGCAAAAAGTCAATTAAGTTTCGTTGCTGAACTCTTTCAATATGATTTTTAATATGGTGTATATCAATACGCTTATTAGATACAGAAGTTTTACAATTTAAATGCTTATTTTAAATGCACACATTGTACACCCCGGTAGTATTCTTTGTTCGTACCCATTCATCCTTTTATTTTTTTCATTAAAATTTTTATGGGGTACAAATACTTTTATTAAGAATAATATGTACAAAAGTATTTGTTTCACTCATTAAAAAGTACTTTGTTTTAATAGTTCTAAATAATATTTCACTAGTGCATACAGTTTCCAGTCACATTTGGAAAGATCAACGAAATATCATGGGTTTATTTAATTTTATCGAATTCCTAAACGCAGTTATGCAATTGTCACCGTTTGTGAATGGTCACGAACATACTGATCATTTGGTTGTACAGATCAAAATGGTATGAGTCTGATCTCCCGCATTAAGTACAAACGGTTCTAGTTATCAACAATTTGCTTGCAGTGATTAATTTCGATGATCGTACTGGAAAATATAAGTCCAGTAGTAATGTCAAAAACAAAATAAATGAAAATTAAAAAAAACAACAATGTATGCATAAAATTTAATTATAAACTGGAGAAAAATTAAAATGAAATCTACGATCGCAAATTTCAAGTTATCATGTGCGAACATTATTATTTTTTAAGTCATTAATTGTCTTAATTAATTTAAGTCATTAACCAGTTTAAACCGGTTTAAAATAATCACAAGACTTCTCTATCGGTCTCTATCTATATATAATTTTTTAAAAAAGTTTCCTTTTCAATTTCTGTAGATGGCAAACAAAGTTTTGGATTTCGACAGATTTTGAGATGAAATAACAGCCATGATGTCATATTTCTACATCACCCTTTTAAAAACGCATCTGCTGTGAAAGAAGCATACGTAAAAATAAAGCAATACTGGTAAAAGCAGGTCAATCTTTTAAAAACGCATCTGCTTTCAAAGAAGCATGCATCATAATAATAATGCAATACTAGTAAAAGCAGGTAAAAAAATATATGCAATTAAAAGATAATAATGAAAATTGTCATTTATGCTTTATTCATTGCTTACGCGATTTCTAACTTCAATATTCATTGCCTACGCGATTTCGAGCTTCAAAACCCCCTAACCAAAACAATATCATGTTCTCACATGATAATAACTTTTTGGTTCGTTTTGTATGCAAATCATCTATAAAGAAGACACAAGTTTTTCAAAAACCCGTAAAAGCAATTGTCCATTCCAAAGATCAAACAATCTTTAAATAAGTTAAATACTCTGACGCTAAGTGAATCATCTGTCCAAATGAACAAAACAAGCAGTCGAGACAATCGCGGAGGTCTCTGGTACTTAAAAGAGGCCTGTCTGGCAAATGAGATAAATTTATTACCCAATTAGTCAGCGCCAGTGATCTAAAGATGATGAATCGTAAAGCTTCGGTTCTCTGTCTCTGGCTCGAAAACTATCTAATCGATCGATGCTACGCTTCTTTAACGACAAATCCTACTTGTAGCTTCGACGAAACATGGAGAGTGTATTTTTATATTCGCGAAAAATAATATAGTATTTCGAACAAGAATTTCGACGTTATGACTCAGATTGACACTTTATTGAATTTTATATTATACTAGCCGCCTTTGGCGACCAGCCGGTTCGCCAATCTTAATGTTCGTTTAAATTTTAAAAATTAAATAGGTTGAACCGGAATTTAACCCCCTTCTTCGCCAAGTTGCGATAACGCGCCAAAGCTGGCAATCTTTATTATGCACTATAATTGAACATCTGCTCCTTTGCTTTTGAACATTTCGCAAGGCCGTTGTTGGCGATTTTTAAAAATTGCGCCAAGCAGGGGGTTAAACTCCGGTCGTACCATTAAATATTTTACGCAATTCCAACTTTAATAGATTCTTCAGCAAAATATTTTAAAACTTCAAATTTTGATAGTCATATAATTTACTCATAATATTATAAAGGCCTTCAGTCATAACGTGATATGTATCTCTCTAATTTTTTGTTACCCCTCGTAGAATTTATGCTTTAATTTAAAGTGTAAATGATTAATCTGCAATTAATATAATAATATTTTTTTAATAATATGATTACTGATAATAGTCATGAGCGTTTAAACTTTATGAGCGTTTAAACTTTAACATGAACTTTATGAGCGTTTAAACTTTAACTAAACATGAGCGTTTAAACTCTATGGGCACTAAAGAATATCTTTCTTAATTTATGTAATATCTCAAGAATTTGTCAACAAAATTTTCTCAGATTCATCATGAACAGATCGATTCATTAACAATGTTTAATTTTAAATGCATCAAACACTAAGAAAATAAAATGAATCGTTTAAAATAATCGGTCGAAAACAGGTTTAAAAAAACTACTTAAAAAACGATGTACTTAAAACTATAAGCATATACAAAAAATATATAACTAACATGAATACAATTTACTTACAAAAGCATGCGACTAACCTAAAAATAATTTAAATCGTCCTTTGATAATGGTTGTCATGGCAACAATCGGAAAACAATGCGCATGCGTGAATTTTCTTCGCCAATTACGGTAACGCAAATGCGTGAATTTTTCTACGCCAGTTGGGGTAACGCTATGCAGATTATACATTTTTAATTTCCTTTATTCTGTGTTATTTTAATTCAAAAGTACTTCAGAATGAATCTGAAACATGGATTAATTAACAATCTTTAATTTTAAATGCATGAAACATTAAGAAAATAAACCGCCGAAAAATGTTAACCCTAGCCTCATTACTGTTGGGAGAAAAAAAAAAAAAAAAACTGAAGCCTTACTCATTTGGCGGTGGGGAAAATGGAAGATTTTTTTGGCGGGAAAGTTAGTTTTTAAGTAATAATTAAAATTCTAATTAAAATTTCAAAAAAGCGACCCCAGGTGCACATTCCCGACCTCTAAGGTATACATGTACCAAATTTGGTAGCTGTATGTCAAATGACGTGGCCTGTAGAGCGCCAACACACACACGCACATTGAGCTTTATTATAAGTATATAGATTATATTATATTATATATATAATGATATTTTTAAAATGCAATGTAAATCCCAATTAATTTCCTAATTTTTATCTTAATTTGACCCATATTAACTTCATTCTAAAATGTTCTCTTATTTCCTGATCCAACTCCACATTTTTTTTATTTAATTAATGCAACACAAGCTCTGTAAAACTGCTTTAATAAGCACCTGTATGTTTAAACCAGAAAAACCCCAGAAATAGTTAGATGATATTGGAAATATTTGTACCATTTTGTAGGGCATTTATTGGAGAATGTTTTAGTATATTGAAGTCATATCAAAATTAAAAAAAGGAGTTTCATAATTGCGATTTTAATTATTTTCCTACTACTATTTGCGCATGCGTAATACATTTACCCGCGCATGTGCGTAAACTTCAAATTGCGCATGCGCAAAAGCGCAAATAGTAAGAGCTGTGGTATGCATATGCGATACATTTCTTTGTTTACATCTGATTTTAAACAGCGATTCAAAACTCATTATGCCTCCAAAAGTCCACTGAAGGGAAAAATTTTGGTCTCTTTGGCTCTTGTATCGCTATGTAGACGGACGTTAGTTTTATCAGCACTTCTTGTATATAAAATGCCTCTCGTAGTGTAAATAAAAGTTTCAAAAGTTTCTCCTTCTTCACCCCGCAGCTAAAATATGTTTACACCCCACCCCCACCCCACCCAACACACACACTCACACACACACACGTGCGAGTATTGTTATATTTTTAATTTAATTTATATCTTAATCAATTTCTTAATTTTTATCTTAAGTTAGCTCATGTCAACTTTTTTCTAAAATGTCTCCTCATTTCCTGATCCAATTCCTACTTTTTTCTTTTAATTATTTCTAACACGCGTTGTAGAAAACTGATGACTTTTGCATTTTCTCACACTTCGAGCGAAGGGATAAAAATTCCTAAAACTCACACATGCCTTTCAAAGATACCTAAGATTCTCTTTCCTAAGTCGACAAGTGCCAAAGAAATCCTTATCAAAATCTCATCACAAAATCATTGAAGGGGATGATTTAGGGCACTTTTCCCTTGCACCGAGATATGAGCAGACGTCATTTTATCATTGCCTCTCTCCTGTGACTCCGTGTAAAACAAACTGAAGTTAATTAATTTACAGGTAATAAAAGTTAAAACTGAAGTCAATAGTTTCTTCTTTTCGGCTTCGCATCTAATTATGTTTACAAAAATATATACATACATATTATATACATACATGTTATATACATACATACTTTCAACTATATTTATATATATGATATAAATATAGATGTCAGATCAGAGTAGATGTCAGATATCAGATGCCAGTCAGATCAGAGTATTGTCAAATTAACTAAAGCGTCTGACAACATGTGCCAAACGATGCAGAATATTACCTTCAAAATAAATATTAAATATATGCAATGAAATCTGCCTATAACGAGACAGTAATGACGTAGATAAAATATTGCTATTGACAAGTTATATTACAGAAGTTTAAATTTATAACATTGCGTATTATAAATTTCAAATTAAATAAACTTTTTATGAGAACTTCAAAATGAAAACTTTATTACCAATAAGTAAACAATATATGAATGTACATAAAAGAAAGAGACATAAAAATTAGTTCATTTTGTAACAAAAATTGCGAAACAAATTAATTTACAAAAAAAAAAAAAAAAAAAAATCTGTTAATTTTATTTTTTTCATGAAAAGTGTAAATGTAAGTTTTTGAAGTGAAAAATTTAAGTTCAGATGCATTTCATGAACATTTGGTACTGTTTGTCGCAACAAAATATTAATTTAAAATATGGCATCTTCAGGAGAAATTTGAGTTTTGTTGACAGTTACTTGTCTGACACTTGAGTTTTGTTGACAGAACAGTTACCTGTCTCTTCCTTATCACTCTGATCACTTGGAGTAAAATATTCTAAAATATCTCCATCGTTTTCACCGTTAACACTTGCACATCATTGTCTTGGATTAAAGAAACTTCAGTGTTGATTGGAAAGCATAGGTTTTATGAGATCTGGAAAGCAAGAACAGCTGAGAATGAACTTCTACACATTATTCTTTGGTTTTTCAAGTGGCGTCGATTTTGCCTATTGCGCTTGCGCCGTAACAAACTGTAATTGTTTCTCTGCACATTTATTCTCATGAGAAAGGAAAAAAGTACTACAAAAAAATAGCACTTTCCTCAATTCCAGAGACAGCAAAGCTTTGGGTGCTTTTTCACTGCAGAAATTTTTTCGCGAGCTTGAAATATGAGTGTAAATAAAATAATAAGAACAATTCATGATCAAAAAATTAATAATACCAAATAGCATGCTTTATAATTAAATATAAAAGTAACATTCCTGCATGAGCATTTATTTCAATTTCACACTTTCATGAGTTTTTTTTTATTGCTTAATCAAAGTTGAATAAATATTTATAAACGGGAATTAGGAATTAGAGGAAAATAATTGAAAATATTTATTTCAGTTATATTTTATTTAAAATTATTTTTAAAAATTAATAATTGCTTGTTTATAGCTTATTTGTTAATTTTACCTTCATAAAGTAAAAAGAAAATCTAACCATTACTTTTATTATCCAATAAGAATGCTTATTTAAAATAAATTAAAAAGCTAAAATTTAAATAATGTCAAAAATTATCAGTAAGTAGAATTGAGTAATTTAAAGTACTCTCACCACATTGTAGAGCAGAAGCCGTCACTACAATGACTCGTGCTCTACAGAGCCATTGTAGAGAGAGCTTCATGAATATTTACACTGCCAATTAAATATCAAAATATAGAAGAACTGTTCATAAAATTCTTGAAAATTTTTCAAGGATTTTATAGTTAATGATATTAAATCTGGTCTTATAGAACAGTATTGCAGAAATTTATGAATGTCGAGTTTATTGAACTTTATATTATACTTTATGGGAAAGTGAAAATAACAACTCATTTTACGATGGTAGAAGCGTGTCTAAAACCACTACAAAATCGAACTTTTATCTACTTTTATCGAATAAAGCACTTAATTTATGAATTCATTGGAGAAACAAAAACTTATCATGTAAGAGAACTTGAGAAATTGGAAAAATCTAAAAGAAAACAATTTTCTACATCTTAGATAATTTTTCCAAAAATTTTTATGAACATGAAACGAATTCTTTCTTTTTTTATAATATTTTTTTCTAATAGTTTAGAACAATAAATCTGTATTTGCTTTTGTGGTTTTTATTATCTTGCAATCGAAAAATTGCCGGCGTCCTGGCCTAAGGGTAGCACGTCATCCCCGTGATCTACGCGTCCCGGGTTAGAGTCCTGGTTCGGGCATGGTTGTTCTCTTACTTGTGTTGTTTCTGTGAGGTGTGTGAATAAGCCCCCCTCCCCTGTGAAAAGGGGTTGTGCAAGCGAGTGTGTGTGTGTTATCTTCATTTGAGCTAGAAGTCAGACTTCTGTCCTCGGGTGCTCAGGGGTCCTTCCCTCAAAAGCTACTGCCGAAAAATTCGGCTTAAATAGTCACAAGACAAAAAAAATCGAAAAATCAATTTTTTTCACTTACAGGCATAAATACCTGCACTAAGTAGAGACACTCTATAGGGGGGGGGGATGATAAAACGAACACTGAGTTCGAATCTTTGAAAGTGCATTAAGAAATCATTTCAATTTTCTATTTTAATCTTCGCAATATCGCTTCATTAAAAAAAAAAAAATTAGTAAGAATTTTACCAATCATCTTGTGTATTCTAATATTTCCTTGCTAGAAAAATAAAATAAGATTAATTTTTATTTATTATAAATTTTTTTTAATTATTGCCGATTTTTTCAATTTTTTCGACTATTTAAGATTATTTTCAATTTAGTATTATTTTTATTATTATTTACAGACCGTTGTATTATTCTGCATTTTGTTTGGTTATTATGCATTTCAGCTGTTTACATACAAATAATTTCTTGTTATCACTGTTGCAGCCTGTATGTTAAAATAGTCACAAAGGAAAACTATACTCAAGATAATAAATGTTATCGTGCCAAGTATAAACTTCTGAGCAGAGTATACATAGGATATAGTAATGGGAATTGTACGTTTAGAGCTTTGGTTTATATTAAATAAATTTGGTAGATATTTAATTTGGTTAATATTAAAGATAAATTATATATAACAAAAAAAAAGAAATATGCGCTCATTCTTGAAAAATAAAAGCATAAATAATTCAGACTATATATCGTATCTACATTACTTACTTTATCAAGAAATATACTGGTAAAAAAATTGTGTCTATCCACTTTCAGTTTAATGTAAGTAAATTTTTTCTTTGTTTTAGGTATTTTTTATTGTTTATAAAAATAGGACTGTTTTTTGATTTGCGTAGTTGTTTTTATTTCTTCCGCTGATTTTTTTTTCTTCCAATAAATCTTAAAAGTTTTCTTTTCTTTGCTTTTGATCATTAGAACTTTATTATAAATTGTAAATTATCTCTCAACATTCTTTCTTAAAGTGCTGAAAAATGGCAAAGTTCTTTATTTTTAACTAAATTACTTTGAAAACAAAAACATAATGCGTCTGATATTGAGAAAAGCGAACACTGGCGATATAATGTTTTAAAAAAACACTGAGTACAATTATTTGTTAATATATTGTATTATTAAATTGTATAAAAAAATCAAGGCGTGTTGTATCCAAAAATCAAAATAAAGTATTAAGCCTTTACATCTGATATTTAATATCAGATTTTATTAAAAATCAATAAAAAAAATGCAGATTTTTTTTTTAATTTTCTAAAACAGCAAGATTTTTGCCACAAATCTATATCTATATCTATATCTATACTTATAATAAAGCTCAATGTGTGTGTGTGTGTGTGTGTGTGTGTGTGTGTTGGCGCTCTACAGGCCAGACCGTTTGACATACAGCTACCAAATTTGGTACATGTATACCTTGGAGGTTGGGAATGTGCACCTGGGGTTTCTTTTTTCGAATTTTTAATTCGAATTTTAATTATTAATTAAAAACTAACTTTCCCGCCAAAAAAATCTTCCATTTTCCCCACCGCCAACTTTTCCGCCAAAAAAATCTTCCATTATCGCCAGCGCCAAACGAGAAAGGCTTCAGTTTTTTTTTCTCCCAACAGTAATGAGGCTAGGGTTAAAATTTTTCGGCGGATTATTTCAATCGGTTCTGTTTATTTTCTTAATGTTTGATGCATTTAAAATTAAACATTGTTAATGAATCAATCTTTCAGATTCATTCTGAAGTGCTTTTGAATTAAAATAAAACAGAATAAAGGAAATTAAAAATTTCTAATCCGCATAGCGTTACCTCAACTGGCGTAGAAAAAATCACGTATTTGCATTACGCAACCGGCGAAGAAAATTCACGCATGCGCATTCTGTTCTGATCGTTGCCATGACAACGTTATCAATGGATGATTTAAATTATTTTTGGGTTAGTTGCATGCTTTTGTAAGTAAATTGTATTTATGTTAGTTATATATTTTTTGTATATGCTTATAGTTTTAAGTACATCGTTTTTTAAATAGTTTTTTTAAAACCTGTTTTTAACCGTTTATTTTAAACGATTTGTTTTATTTTCTTAGTGTTTGATGCATTTAAATTTAAACATTGTTAATTAATCGATCTGCTCATAATGAATCTAAGAAAATTTTGTTGACCAACTCTTGAGAATTACGTAAATTAAAAAAGATATTCTTTAGTGCCCATAAAGTTTAAACGCTGAGTGACTCTCAGTAATCAGATTATAAAAAAATGCTTTGTTTCAGTAAAAAATATTATTATATTAATTGAAGATAAATTCTTTCCACTTTAATTTAAAGCATAAATTCTACCGGTTTCAACCGTTTATTTTAAACGATTCGTTTTATTTTCTTAATGTTTGATGCATTTAAATTTAAACATTGTTAATTAATCGATTTGCTCATAATGAATCTAAGAAAATTTTGTTGACCAACTCTTGAGATATTACATAAATTTAAAAAGATATTCTTTAGTACCCATAAAGTTTAAACGCTGAGTGACTCTATTTTCAGTAATCAGATTATAAAAAAATGCTTTGTTTCAGTAAAAAATATTATTATATTAATTGAAGATAAATTCTTTCCACTTTAATTTAAAGCATAAATTCTACGGGTACTAACAGAAAATGAGAGAGATACATATTACGTTATGACTGAAGGCCTTTATAATATTATGAATGAATTATATGATAATCAAAATTTGAAGTTTTAAAATATTTTGATGAAGAAGCTATTAAAGTAGAAATTGCATAAAATATACAATTATTAAAATTTTAACGAACATTAAGATTGGCGAACCGGCTGGTCGCCAAAGGCGGCTAGTCAGAAAATAAATAATAATAAAAAAAAATCAGCAAAAAGAGCTTTTCTCTTCTAAATCACCGTTTCACACGCAAGACTTAAAAAAAAACAACGAATTTTATTGGACGTTCATTTTCAACAGTTCTATTTTTGATTATCTAGACGCTATTGACGCTTAAAAAAACATATGCTTTCTTTTCTCCCTACTCCTTCGATTTTAATTAAATTATATTGAAAGTTAAATGATTCTAAACTGAAAAAAATAATGTTGGTTACATGGAAAACCTTTAATACAGTCAAAAATTAGTATTTATCAATATATTGTACAATTGAATTATATTAGAGAACAAATTTTACACAAAAAAAAAAAATCAAAATAAAATAAAAAGTTTTTCAAGTTTGACATTAATATAATTATTTAATCAGCCAGCAATAAAAACAATTTTTATATGTTTTTTCTCTCCAAAAACAGCAAGATTTTTGCCACATAGTAGAAAATAATAAAAAATTAATAAAAAAAGCTTCTCTTATTTAAATAACCATTTAACAGCAGAAACTTAACTAAATAAAAGCGAAATATGATTGACATTCCATTTTAAGCAGTTCTATTTTTGAATATTTAGATACGACATACACAAAAAAGCGTATCCTTTCTTTTTTCTCTATCCCATCAAATCGAGAGGGGGGGGGAAAGAAAAAAAAAAAAAAAGAAAGTTCACTGTCGTGTTTGAAATATTTTGTCCGACGCAGCGCTCTTCCTCAAATTGAGAAATACAGTCTCACATTTAGCGCGCTGAAAGACGAAACAAAATTGCAAACGATGTCAACAACTTCTCTCCCTAACGATCAATACGCCACACAGCTTGGAGGCAAGCGACTCCGAATCGCATTTTCGACATCCGCTTCACGCGTCGAGTAAATAAAATGAACTAGATGAAAAATCTCTTCGTCTTTATTAGGCCTCGTTTCATTGGAATTGCACAAAGAAGGGAGAATACGCCCATTTCGTCGGTACGGGAAGACCTACAAGATCTCTTCATACAATATCTTGTTTTGATCCAGTGGTAGATAAATAAGGAATTCCCTTAATAAAAGGGATAAATTCTCGCTTAGAAGTCACTAACCTAATTTCCCCTCCTACATGTTTTGAGTTAAGATTACTGAATGAGGTTTAGTATTTAAATCGGAATACTTTGGAATGCTGAATAAATAAAAAGTACAGGAAATATTTGAAAAGTTACAGGCCGAATACATAGGATATTGGTGTATATTAAGTTTTAATTAGCTAGTCCATTTTGAATGAAATGAATCCTGGAAGTTGCACCGATTTTCTAATAAAATGGAATCCAATTAAGTCCACCAGATAGAGGTTCTGATCGTTTTGATTTCGGAATTTAATTCATATTTTTGAAACAGGAAAATCGACTTTATGTCGCAACAAAACGTAACACAATATGCAGTAATTTGTTAAAAGACATACAATGTCATGTTTGTTCGTCATGTGACTGCAATATCGTTCAAAACAACTCCAGAGAAGTTCGATAAATGTGTATTTAAACAATACATCTTATAAAATATTATATTAGCCTCCTTTTATTGGTTCAAACCATGACTTATATTTGAATAAATACAGAAGAACTGCACATGTCCAAATTTAAAAATTGATAATTTGGAAATCATCATTTTAATTGTATCACCTTCAAAACATGATTTTTTTTGTTTTTTTATTCTTTAATTAGATTAATATTTTAAATCATCAATGAAAACTTTTATAAATATGTAAATTGTATAACGTATCTGACAAGATATTAGAAATCTAGATCATTACACCAGTACTATATATATGTGTGCATTGCTATCCTTTCTTTGCTTTTTTAAAAAGTAATTTTGGATAATTTTGATTATTAAAAATATTAAGATACTACATTTTTATATGAAAATAAATTTCTAAAAAAATTTAATTAAAGAAGTGTTTTAATTAATTTAACTAAAAATGCAACACGAAGTTCAAATTTTAGAATAATTTTTCGTATGTTTCTTACACTTATTTGTTTATATTAATTTCGATGGAAAATTGAAAAGAAAAGCAAGACGTTTAGAATCAAAATATGATGACATTCATAAAATAAAACTCATTATAACAATGCACATTATCTATAAAAAGTTATATAAAACTTTGGTTTGAGCAACTGATTTGTTTTATTAAATATTTTTAATAAAGTCCCAAAACTTCATGCGACCATGTCTTAATTTCAATTAATTTATGCAGAGAAAAAATATATTGGCAGTTTTTATTTGAAAACGATTATTATTTTTTTTTTTTTCATTTTTTCATGGCCACCAAACCGTCAGTTTGACATTAATTATCAAATGAATAATAGCTACGACTGGAATGACTCCTTGTAACTGACAGCTACAATGCATTGAGAAAGTATCAACTGCTGTGAGCTTCACTGCAGTGTAATATAAAAATGCATTTCATATCAGGTTCATATGCTTTACATATTCGTTCAATCATTTCCTCAAATTCTTCCTCTGTTCTTCTAAAACGCCTTAAAATTTTAATTTTATATATGAAATTTTCTAGACGTCTTTGTTAGTTTTTAATTTCTAAATATTCATTCTGACTTGTTTGAATATAAGCCGTCCATAAATACCACTGTAATTGCAAACATTTCTACCATGAGATTTCAATAAATCTCTAAGTAGATTTTATAGTATAAATAAAATAAAAAAAAAAAATAAAAAAAAAAAACGGTTGCTTAAATTTCTATTTATCTCGTTGCAATTTCTATTTATCTTGTTGCAAGGATTCGGAGAAGTAATACTGTCCTTCCATATTTATGTAGACATATAAGTTAATAAATTTAACTAAAAGAGTTTTAAAACTCACTTACATCAGCATATTATAAACAGAAGAATTTTCATCTATTTTAATTATTCTGTACGTTTTGATCTTTTCATGTATTGTTTCTGAAACTCATTGCCATGTTGAATTAAAATTTGATTACGTTAATGATCAACAAATAATTTTTTTTAAAAATGTTAAAATATTAAGCTGTCATCGAGAATATACAACTGACTCAAAATTTCTGCTTTCTAGTAAATCAGGAAGCAAGCAAAAATCGATCCATAAAAGTTATCTTTATAAATATGACACATACCAAGTTAAATTAAAGTGTTTACAAATGTGGTCAACAGGATGATGAAAACTAGACATGGAATATATGAACGAAAATTATAGATAAATATTGAAATTTGAGTAAAATATTTAATAAGAGATATTTTTCTGGAATACATATTAATAATTTTTTTTATGTTATGAGACAAATTGAATATGTTAATAATTTTTCATGTTATACAAAATTGAGATATGTTGTATATGTTTTCTCAGAACTTCCTCCACTAAGTCCCCTAAAGTCAACGGGTGGGTGTATGGAGACGCACAGTCAACTGGTCTCAGTAACAAACGACGACTGTATTAACATGAAGTCACAAATACGCAGACACCAAATACACAGCCGAGAGGCACACAAGTAATACATAGCAGCACTTGTAGCAAACAGCAGTACGCAAGTAGCACAGCAATGATAAGAAGCTCGAACCACCCAGGGAAGAATTTGTTCAACTATTAACCAGAGTTGAACTCAAAGACTGACTCCAGCTTAATCTCACGACCTTTTATAATTCCCAAGACACGGCAGAGAAGGTTCTGGAACAATCAAGCATATCTCAAGTCCTACTGGCTCTATACCTAAAATGCTTGAAGATTCCAGGATTATCTATTTTGTTGCCAAATTCGTCTCCAAGTCACCAAATGGTCGCCATGTTTGTCACCAAGCCCTTCGATCACTGATTCGGCATCCGGTCAGCATCCAACAGAGCTGATCGTAAAACGGTCTTTCCAGTGATTGAACTAACCATGCTGGGAATCAAAGTTGTAGATTTGTATCAATATTTTTACCTTTACATAAATTGTCGTCATTTAATTCGTTTGTTTACATGTTTCTTCCTATGTCCAAGGAAGATCCTATACTCTATTTTCGTATTGTGTCTACTTATAAGAATGTACTGCAGGTATTACTTACTTATTTTCATTTCACCCAGTGAAAATACATATTTGTACGTAATTTACAGCGACTATAAAACTGATATCTAAGAAATTTTTTTAAAATCGGAGAATAAAATAAGAACATGTCTATTAAAATGACGTCATTGGAAGGATAATTATAAGATGTATAGAAATCATCTTCTTCGGATAATATTATTTTACTTAAGCTTACTAACGTCGGTTTTAAGCGCGAAAACTATACATTCATTTCCATTGTTCGATGATTAAAATTCTAACTTTGAAATTCGTTTCCTACAAAATCGGTGTAAATTATTGAAATAATTATTATAACCATACAAGAATGTGTAGAACTAAAGGGCCAAAGAAAGATGGTGTACTGGCATTCCTTCCGTTTCATTTTGAAAAGTTTAAACAAGCTATGACTGAGAGAGAAATTCGTTTAACTATATCTAATGAAGTAACTCTCAGCTGCTCTTTTAAAGACAGGGCGGAATAAAATATGTGCAGAGTTCTGGCAGTGTCTAAGATATCCTGGGTTCAAAACTTGTTTCGTAACAGTTCAAACAGTTATGTAGTACCTTTAATAACAGATAAGCAGACTGATGAGGGTCTTGAACAGGATGTAAATGAATTCTGAAATCTGGGATATGCATTTACATTTGAAGGACAATATTGTAAGGAAGTATCAAATGATTTTACCCAATTATCTTTAATGTTTCTCCACAATAATTCGAATGTCATCATGTGCCAATATTATATTGTTTCAAAGCAAAGAATTGGAGATTTTTATAAAACTGCATTGAATGTAAAAATATATATCTTCATGCTAATGACATAAGGGAATGCATTGTATCTATATGCTTGGTAAAAATTTATTTAGATTTATTTATTTTTAAAAGATTAATAATAATAATGAAATATTTATGTAAATAAAATGTTTTCATAAAATATCTATTTAAATAAAATGTATTTGTAAAATATCTACTTAATAAAATCTTCATTTTCTTTACAAATTATTTGTCCTTCCAGAATAATCATAAAAAAATGTAAAAAATACAAAGTGGTCCCTATTTGAGACCATCTGTATCTAAACTAATGAAAGGAATTAAACCAAATTTCATATACAGATTACAGATGGAAAGATGAATTTTGCAAAAGGAAAGGAGAAATGTACCAGAAATTGCCGCTGCAGTGTTTTGCTCATTGCGCGTGAGCCTCCTGGACAAATGTAGATTAATAAAATATTTTTTCTGAGAAATTTATATTCCAAGACATTTATTTCTAGATTCGCATTTTTTTATCACTCGAACATTAATAAAATTATTCATAAGCCATTCTCCGAACTTTCATTGTAAGCCGTTTTCATTTCGACAGTACTGAAACATCTTTTATTACTAAATTTGCTTGTAGAATTCATTTTTCTGCGCCATCTCTGTTTGTACTTGATATTTGGTTTCATTTCTTTCATAGTCTCAATTGCAGATGCCTTCAAACATGGAAAGTTATTTTAAGACAACCTTGTACATTTAATATTATATATTAAATATATATATATTATTATATATTAAAGCTACTTTTCTAGCCCGGAAGGAATCTATTGAAATTGATTTGAATTCATTTGATATAAATTGATTCAAAATAAAACAACTGAATTGTTATGTAAGGTAGATACATTTATAGTTCATTAAAGATTAATAATAATTTTTGGCCAATCACTTTTAACAAATAACTTTTTGGTGAATAAATATAATGAAAAAAGCCATTTACTTTATATGAATAAAGACTAACGAAGAAAAAAAAAAAGATGCACAGACTTAATCTTATTTTTAAACCACCTTCATTCAGACAAATCGTAAGCAACTTGGGCCATTGGGTGAAGCTAATTATGCGGATATCTGGATTATTGCACAATCTTTCCTAATTTGATTAGAACCGGATTTTCAGAAAGATTAATCGTAGATTTTTTCCTTGATAAATTTTTAGTATGTATCTTATTTTCATGTATTGTTTGAAATTATCTTTTCTTGCACATTGATGTCATTTCGAACCCTACTCCACCTAGAGCTAGCTAACGTCAAGACAAGATATATACTAAACCTTCTGTTAATATGGTGAAAAAAACCTTGAAAATCTAGTGATAATAGTGCTGTTCTATTTGATGAATTGTTTATTATTCCTGTACAGTACATTACACTGTCTGCTTATTTAATTAAATGATTAGCTTATTTTTGGGCTGAAGTATCAAAGTTATACTTATTCGGATATTATAGTAGATAGAAAAGTGTGTCAAACATAAATTAGCTTTTTAAACGTAATAAATTCTTCACCTCATAATTAATAAATTCTTTTGTTCACTTAATAAGTAAAAATGCGCAACATGTATAGATTAATAACGCTTACTTGATTGGATATCTCACTCTTTAAACTTATTTGGAATAACTTTATGGCATGGTTGATTCAAAATGTGCGATTTAAATTGCATTAGGCTTAAGTATATCTTAAGAACTTCTAAAGATGCGACCCTGAGCGTAAGTGTAAGTCTTTGGAGAGTTTTTGTCTCTTTTTCTGTAAAAGTTTTTGGAATCCCCATTATGAACCTGACAAATTCGGTGTAAACAGAAATTATTCGTCCAATTGAAGAAACTTTTCCTTGTTTAATTCAGTTAAAATTTAAATGAAAAATATATTTGAACAACGTAGAATCAATAATAAGATTCACAATTTCAAAATTTGGTATTTTGCATACCAAATGTACCTGCCTTTCCATTAAAATTTAATTCTTTATTGAGAATTGTATTTTCACAATGGCATCATATGTTAATTCATAAGTCATTCAAGGTGTAGCGTTCTATGAATTGTAATGCAGCAGAAAGGACATATGAATTAAAAAAAAAATTTAATGGAAATTTCAGTTATGTTGCAGAATAATTCCAAGTTTTGTTCCCAAAAGGACAATAATAGCACATATTTCTGATTTATCATGTGGTGAATAGCATATAAGCCAGTTAACAGCTCTTCTACCCGAACAATTGTTTTAGTATAATGGTTTAGTTACTGGACTGCGAACCACAAGGTCCCAGGTTTTAACCTACGCGATTCTCATACCACTTCATTGGTGACCTCGGACGATGAACCTTCAACCTTCGTACAGCTGTTGTGGCGCCCTCTACCCACAACCAAAGTCGTCAGACTCACTTGACACAGCAACCACTCACCCACACACACTCTCTACTGTAACTGGGTACAGGTCCATTAGACAACAGCTCAATATATCACCACTCAACAACCATATCGTTCGTCTCACCTCCGACTCACTGGAGGGAGAGTACTGTGGTGAATAGCATATAAGCTAGTTAACAGCTCTTCTACCCGAACAATTGTTTTGGTATAATGGTTATGTTACTGGACTGCGAACCACAAGGTCCCAGGTTCTATCCTACGCGCATCTCATACCACTTCAATCATTTGTCATTTACAAAACAGATATTGATTGTTTATACCTTTCTTACCATTTCTCTTTTAGAGACAACCCCTAAATTAATATTTGTGGATAAAAACTGACAATTTATGGTATATACTGTATCTACAGAAAGCATTGTAAAAATTTTTCCAATTTCTTTACTAAACAAGGATATTTCGAATGTTATATTTTTCATAACTATATGCATCTAGAACCAGAGGGAATCAATATATGCTCTGTCTCGTAAATTGTATATAGGATAGTAAATTTATTTGCTAAATTTTCTATCTTTTGGGTGTTATAGACAAAAAAAAAGGCATAATTTAGAATAATAATTGCTATCAGTTGGTTGAGGTTATAAAATAAAGCAAAATGTCGTCAGACTTACAATTTATCATATTAAAATGACCTGACATTTTACAGTACACATTAACCAAGAAAATATAGGATAACATCAAAAAGAATTATATTTAATCTGCCCAGTCAAGCAATATTTATCGGATTTTATTTTTAATAACAGCTTTATTCATTTTTATTAATATCATTATTTTGCATCAAACACATGAGCAAATTTTTTTAATAGGTTTTGAAACTTTTATCATATATTGAGTGCAATAAAGCTTCATTAGCGCTTACCATTAGTTCCTCGTTTTTTTTGAGGGGTGGGTGGGCTGGGATCTCATTTCATCCTTTGTACTTTTTTTTTAAATCCTCATCTTTTGTAGGTTTTCAAAAGTGTGGCGTCTGTAAACATAGGCGATTATTTTAAGGATTATAAATTTAATTCTGAAAAGAAAAAGAATAATAAGAATCCAAAATGAGAGTCACGATAAGGGAATTATGTAGAATAAAAATATCTTTGAAACAAAATCAAGATTTGAAAAAAAAAATTATTAAAATTTTGAAAATTTAATTAAAATGAAAGAAAATACGCCAACAAAAACAGTTATGATGTTGAATATTAATATTATAATTTCGATATGTTCTAGATGTTATATAAAACTTCTATAAATTTTAAATGCTTAAAAATATTGCTCTATGTCTTAATAATGAGAATGCATCTTGATGTCTGCTCTGCAACAAAAATTCGAGAGGGGAAAACCAAACAAATGGTTATTTAAGAAAGAGTTTCGCAGTTAAAGTGTTGTAATAATCATTTAATATTGTATAATTTATATATGTATATATTATATATGTCTATGTCTATGTCTATGTACCGAATTTTATCTATCTAACTCTCTTCATTTTGTAGTTATTGTGCTAACTTATATTCCAGACAGACTTCTTCTGAACGGATTTTAGTCAAAATTTCTTAGAAATCTGCGAATTTGGTTTTAAGTCGGTATACCAAATTTCATCCGTCTAGCTCAAAGCGTTTTTAAATAATCTTTGTCACTGACAGATAGACGAACGGATATTTTCCAAAAATGTGTTTCATTCAGTGAGATCTAAAACGTGGTGATTCGTCAAAATCTCGAGTTTGAATTTTTAGGCGATTACAATTTTTTCTGTATACTTCGTACACGAGAAAGTAAAATCATGGTCTATGTAAATTTTCTAATTTTTTTAACTATGTAGTCATTTCTTGTGAGCAATATTTAATCACAAATCCAAATATAAAGCACAAATTAACCTATGCGAATTCTCCGAGGATTTTCAGTAAAACCCTCGAAAATAGTAACACAACAAATACCCTCTCTCTATCCGTTTTTAAATATTTTTAATATCTAAAGTGTCGCAATTTCTTTGCAGGCTTCGGTCTTCTGGAATCAGGTTACGTGAATCGGAAGAACGAAGTCAACATCATGGTGAAAAATGCCATTGACGTCATCTTCGGAGGCCTTGGCTATTGGATGTTTGGATACGCCTTCTCTTTCGGAGAAGAACCGGGATCCAACTTTTTTATAGGTAAAATGGCAACAACATATTCATTCGGCTTCAGCTAACAGAGATTAATTCTGGCTCATAATGGATCTTAGCCACGAAATAATGTAAATGTTGAGCTAGGCAAAGACAGTTGATTACCGTCTAGGTATTTAGTTTGTAGAACAAATATAACTTCATTTTTGTTTCTTGGTGGATCTCTTGTCTATTAAATAGAAAAATCTATAAAGATGTAATATGTTCATTGGTTATTTTATAAAAATTAGTCATTTCAAATTTTTACATAGACCTGAAATATGCAAATCTATAAAGAGCGAGGTTTATAAGCCTTTTTCCCTTTATTTCCTCATCACTTTTGAGAAATAACTAATAAAATTTAAGAAATCAAGTTTTCTTTATTAAGAAACAAATTATTTCTACCGAAAGAATAAATAATTTGAAATTATATATGCTAAAAATCACTTTTAGTTTTATGGTTATAATATGTTGTTTATTGAATTTACTTATTTAGTTGGGCCAAAGCAATAAATTAAATGTCCCGTAGCTCGACATTAATTAATTGGGATGATAGTTAGCACTAGAAAATGGTTTTGGGAAATAAGAGTCTAAACATATTTTCAAGTAATGTTAGAAAATGTTTTTATAGAATTTCAGAAAAAATGAGTCACTACCATATCTGTGAACAATCGATAGATTTAAGGAATTTGTTACTTCCTGATGTGCAATATCGAAAAATGCATATATTTTAGTTTTATTGATCCAGTAACCTACTTTATTGACATGTTTGAAACAATGTTACGAATTAGAGAGCTCTATGACAGAAAAAAAATCATAGGTAGTAGAAAAGAGATATGCGCAGATTGCTTTAATACCTACATATCAAAAACTGAAAAAAAGTGGCAATAGAATTCAATTCGTCTGTATAATTTATAATATCTTATATGATATCTCATTTGTTTACTAATTTTGATATCTATCATGACATAAAAAATGGCGATTCCTGAGGAAATTTATGCCTTTTATTTCCACTATTCTATCAACCATTTGTTTGCATAATTTTCAATGTTCTTATATATTAGCTAATTTATTTACTAATTCTGATATCCATTATGGCATAGAAAATGGCAAATTCTTGAGAAAATTCATGCTTTTTAGTTCCATTGTTCCATTAACCATTTAATAGATAAAAAGCGAAAAGTTGCAAAAAAAAAAAAAAAAAAAATTAGATCCCCATGCTAAATAAGTAGGATATGGATGACATATTTATGTAATCTTAGAAATTTATTTTTATTGATTAATTAATTTAAATTTAATTATTCATGAGAACTTTATTTTAATTATTAATGTGAAATCTGATTACAATGACATGCTTACAATGCCAGTATAAAATATTTAGAAATGTAGATCTGCTATACCTTAGTACAAAACTATATTGTACAATATGCATGAAATTAAACATTTTTCGCATTATTGTACAATATTATTTAATATTGAATAATATAATATAATATAATATCGCTCAATATTGTATAATATTGTGCAACAATCTACGCTATCTGGGTAAGGGCAAATGAAAACACGTGTTACTTCTGAGCAACTGTACTAAATAAAAGGATAAATGATTCTATTATTTTAAGCTCGACACGAAATCATTGGATTTCTTGAAATTGGGCTTAAAGCTAAGGCAGTAAAACGTGTTAAAATTTTTTATAATATAAGTTTTAAAAAATGGTAATACAGAACATTATGTACACAAAATGATTACTATTTCATAAGTCAAAAAATAATAACTGTACAATTTCCGATATTGTACAGTTGTATTGTGCAATATTGGAATTATATTGTATATTGTACAATATGCATGAAATTAAACATTTTTCGCATTATTGTACAATATTATTTAATATTGAATAATATAATATAATATCGCTCAATATTGTGCAACAATCAACGCTATCTGGGTAAGGGCAAATGAAAACACATGTTATTTCTGAGCAACTGCACTAAATAAAAGGATAAAAGTCTTTGGTTCTATTATTTTAAGCTCGACACGAAATCGTTGGATTTCTTTAAATGAGGCTTAAAGCTAAAACGGTAAAAAGTGTTAAAGGTTTTTATAATATAATTTTTAAAAAATGGTATTACAGAACGTTATGTACACAAAATGATTACTACTTCAGAAGTCAAAAAATTATAACTGTACGATTTCATATCATTTTTCAGGAATCGGTGGCTTTTTCCTGGATGCCCAGGAAAAAGACATGGGTATGGTGTTCTCCACTTACATCTTCCAGCTATCCTTTGCCACCACGGCCACCACCATCGTGTCTGGTGCCATGGCAGAGAGGTGCAATTTCGTGGCTTATTGCCTCTTCTCGTTCTTCAACACCGTCATCTTCTCCCTGCCTGCAGGTAAATAATGAATAGAAAGAGCTTTTTTCCTTATTATTGACTTCAGACTGAAATTAGACCAAAGTATTTTAAGATTCAAATTTCACAGCATTCTATGATGAGTTGCCTTTTTTTCAGTAAACTGATGAAACAGTAATATGGGTTTCTTAACACATAACACCACACCCCACCTCCATTTCTAAAGCTCATATGGCCCTTTTTCGTTTTTTTATAGACGTTGGGACACTTTATTATAGAAAAATTACAATGCAATCCATTGGATCAAAGTATTTTAAGATTCAAATTTCACAGCATTCTATGATGAGACGCCTTTTCTTCAGTAAATTATTGATAAAGTAATATGGGTTTCTTAACACATAACACCACACCCCACCTCTGTTTCTAAACTCATATGGCCCCTCTTCGTTTTTTTATAGATGTTGGGGGACTTTATTATGGAAAAATTACATTGCAATCCATTGAACGAAAGTATTTTAAGATTCAAATTTCACAGCATTCTATGACGAGATGCCATTTCTTCAGTAAACTGATGAAGCAGTAATATGGGTTTCTTAACACATAACACCACACCCCATCTCCATTTCTAAAGCTCATATGGCCCTTTTTCGTTTTTTTATAGATGTTGGGAGACTTTATTATAGAAAAATTACAATGCAATCCATTGGATCAAAGTATTTTAAGATTCAAATTTCACAGCATTCTATGACGAGATGCCATTTCTTCAGTAAGCTGATGAAGCAGTAATATGGGTTTCTTAACACATAACACCACACCCCCACCTCCATTTCTGAAGCTCATATGGCCCTTTTTCGTTTTTTTATAGATGTTGGGAGACTTTATTATGGAAAAATTACATTGCAATCCATTGGACGAAAGAATTTTAAGATTCAAATTTCACAGCATTCTATGACGAGATGCCATTTCTTCAGTAAACTGATGAAGCAGTAATATGGGTTTCTTAACACATAACACCACACCCCACCTCCATTTCTAAAGCTCATATGGCCCTTTTTCGTTTTTTTATAGACGTTGGGAGACTTTATTATAGAAAAATTACAATGCAATCCATTGGATCAAAGTATTTTAAGATTCAAATTTCACAGCATTCTATGATGAGACGCCTTTTCTTCAGTAAATTGATGATAAAGTAATATGGGTTTCTTAACACTTATCACCACACCCCATCTCCCTTTCTAAAGCTCATATGGGATCTTTTCATTTTTTTAAATATAGATGTTGGTGGATTTTATTATAGAAAAATTACATTGCAGTCAATTTGAAATAAACATGAAAATGACGAAATACGAATACATGCAGCATAAAAATGGTAAAAACTAGAATGAAAAATATCTGGCAGTAATAAAACGTGATGAATGAATATGATAATGTACGGTATGAGTGAAAAAATAAAGCAATTACAAATATTAGATTCTGCTGGAGGTTTAGGGATGTATTATGGATAAAATGCGAGGAGCATTAAAATATTGCACGGAAAAAATTGATAGGTTAATCTAATTGGTGTAAATCTCCATGATCAATTAGGCATTTAATCATATTTATGATTATTTTTTTTGTAAGATGAATTATTAAGGATTTTGTACCAAAGATTTCTTAGTGAAGATGAAAGTTTTCTAAGTTGCTATGAAAGAGTAAAAGAACAGGATGTCGTTAAGTATATGGGATCTCAGACTTCTACATGAGAGCAAAAGTCATCTTGTAATAAGCGGAAACTGTGAAAACCCTGACAAACAGGATTTCTTCATGAATCCAGGAGAAGGGTCGCAATTTTACAGTTTCAATAAATTTTTCAAACATTATAACGTTATGAGTGGTATAACAAAGAGGCCTACAAGATTTAAGGGGACAGTGGACTTTGAAATAGGCAAAAAAATGGACGAAAACGTGCAATTTTATTTTTATCATTTCATCACTAAAATATATGGTTACATTCAACTAAAATAGTGTTATAAAATGCATTGTTCAATAAAATAAATATTTCAAAGGTTAAGAGGAGAAAAAGTACATTTTAATGACTTTTCACAAAATGATATTGTAATTAGATTTAAATATCTTTGAAATATTCCAGGTGTCTTAATTTTTGAAGAAATTAAATAGAATTGATAATAAAGATTTTGGTAAAATATTAAAAAGAATAATAATAAATAGGGTATGCATTTTATGTTTCGAGTTTTTTGAAATTGTTGAAAGTTAATTTTAGTTCAGAAAAACATAAAATTCGTATAAAAATTCAATAAGTGAGCATAAAAATATTTCTAAAAAATTAGCATTTAATTAGAATTTTAAAATCCTATGTAGTTCTGCTCCAAATAAATTTATATTGGGTAATAAGAAGAAAAAAAAATAATAGAAAAAATTAAAAATTAAGTCGCCTGAAATATTTTGAAATTTTAAAAAATAATGAATGTTTTAAATTTTTTTTAAATAATATATTTTGTTTTAAAATGTTTTTTAAAGAAATTTGACGTATTTATATTTTAATATATATGCATAAAAAATTTCACAACCCTGACTGAGTAACTCCCAAAAGTGTCTAATGAGTCCACCGTCCCCTTAAAGAGATATTTAGAAATTCAAAGATTTAGCATTAGATCCGAAATAAAATTTACTTTGCAATATTTTGTCTTATAAAATGTAAGTTTAATTACAAATTTGTGCCTCATTGTAATTATGTATATTGCGTAAAAGGAAGGAGGAAATATTTTCAAGTTTTCAAAGCGTTATCATTTTGTACATTGGTGCCATAGTGAGGTGCTGAATGTTTGAATGTGACAATGGTGGAAATATGAAAATGTATTAGCAATAGTTCTTTTTCTTTAATTATTGTTAATTTTCACTCTATCTAATACTTTCGATGGAATAAAAGAGAAAGAAATTAAGAGAGAGAACTTTAACAGTTACAGTAATCATGACGTATGAGAAATATGTGAAACTGTGCTTTTTAATCTTTTGAAAAACTTGCTTGTAAAGATATAGAGTCAAAAAGAAATTGCCGCTACCAGAATTTTTATTGCTAATATAGCGAAATGCGTGATAACCGTTTGAAGAATATTATTTATCGGACATTTGATATTACTTGTTGGCATGCTCTCACTTTGTCAATGGCAAGCATTAAGATTTCAATGAAGTAATAAAAATTTAATAGCAACGAGCTAATAATAATTATCAATAATAGCATAATAATCTGCTCATAATAATAATAACCTCTATTATAATAAAAGGATAATAAGCGTCTGTATTGAAAATTAAATAATGCTTTGTTTTAATTGATATTGTTCAATTTTACACTTCAAATTTTATAAGGATTTAAATAAAGCTATGAATAATTACTGATTATGGATTTTTTAAAAGCAGTTCCAATTATATTTCTAGAAAATGCAAAAACCTGATTTTGAACAAGCCATGCTTTGCTAAAAGCATATTTTGAAGGATGGATATATGCACCAAGAAACGAATTTAAAAGATTTTTAATTATAATTTCATTTAATCAAAAACTAAACGAAATTTTGGTATTTTACCGCGATAGTTCTCGAACATACTAGGGTTTCGGGCTCGAGACCCGATTCCAACGAAGAATCGTCGTGTAAGAGGGTCTGGTGCACGTTAAATCAATCGGGTCCAAACTTCCTCACAGTGGTGTGATGTGAAAACTGGGAGAGGGAGTATGCCAGCTCAAGCGTCGTCCTCGTCATCTGACCGCGGTTCAAAATTTCGAGATCGGTCCCGAAATAGGCCTAGTGTTGCTTTAACCCGGACGTTAATATAACTAAACTAAACTCCCGAAAATACTATTGATAAAACTGATTTTTGCATCATTTTAAAACTTCAAAATTTGGCTTTTTAATGATAGTTGGCCACCAAAAGTTCCTTAAAATCTGGAAATTAGAAAAATAATTTTTCGCATAATTTTCAATAATAAATTTTATTGTTAAAATGAAGTTCAATTCGTTTTTACAGTTTATCAAATATTTAATCGCATGCTTGTATTCCATAGTTGAAATCTAAGAAATAAAGATTTTTCCTTTTTGATCTTTCTTGACATGAAAAATTGACATGAGAAGTTAGGAAGTAGAAATATATTTTCCCAAAAAGTAACCAGGAAACTTTGAATGCCGTGCAGTTTGAAATAAATTATTCGAACATTGAAATTTTTAACGGCAGCATGCAATTTTGAAACTCTATTTCATTATGAATATTCATACATACAATAATTAGAACAAGTGTAAGGCTATTGAAAAAATACGGCATTAATGCCTGACACAATTTAATACATAAAAATAATTTGATGAATGTAGCAAGGGCATCTTGTTGTCCATAGAAAATCTTTTATTGAAATTAAACACAACAAATATTCCTGGCGAATCATCTAATATGCAAAGATGGCTAGAAACTAATAAAATAATTCTTTTTTTAAAAAGGTATAGAAATTTTCTGAATAGTTAGCTTTTATTTCAATGATTACATTGTTACATGAGAGAGTTTATTTCAAGAAAATTAATAAACTCAAGATTTTAATTTTGCCTTAACACACAAAATAATTTTTTTCCTATCTATTTATTATTTTCCTTGTCAAAAGCCACAATTTTTTTTCTTTCCTCCCCCGAATTCTAAAATTTAAGAATGAGAAAATAATTAATATATTTTTATATTTAATTTTTTAATGTTTTGAAATTAATTCCTAGGATGGGATTCTAATGATGCCCTTATAATTACAGAAGGGCTGGCCTATTTATGCGAATCTTTTCCAATTACGAACTTACTTTATTTTTTCATGATCTTTCAAAGAAATAAAATAAAACCGATTAAAATTTCGCGCTTTGTATATTCTTATTTGAAAGTCATTCCGTATCAAGGTGACTTACAGTTATAAAACTAATTTTATTTAGACAGGGGTAATTTTATACGAAATATTCTCTTTTCAATTGATTAAGTTTGAGTATTAGTTTATTTCTACTGAACGTTTTAATTACTTTAATTACATAACTTTCTTTTATTGAAAGCCAAAGAAAATTATTCTGTTTATTTTTTATCCAGTTTATATGAGAAATATTTTTTCTTATTGACGATATTTAGAGAATTTTGATATCAAAACCATTCAATAAACCTTTTAATTCAAATTAAACTTCTGAATATATTTCATTTAAAATTTGATAGAAATCTATAAGCTCGGAGTAAAAAAAAAACATACATGAAATTTCATTCATTTGGTTCAAAGCTTTTTTTTGCATTATGTTCACAGATAGACAGACATAATTCCAAAATTGTGTCTGTGGGATATGTGAATTTGTCAAAATCCCGTGTTCTAATTTTTTGAAGATCACAGTATTTTTTCCTTCTTTGTATACTTCGAATAATTTGTATAAGATTAGAAAATGAAAGAGTTAAAAGTGAAATAACTGCAAAATTAATGTCGAAGCTAAAGTGTATGTATTCGTTAGCAAAATTCACGCATCCTATAACACCTCATTATTTTGAATTCATTTAATCGAATTAAAAATTCCAAGAAAAGCTCTTCCAACCATCCTTACCACGAATTCTACCAAGTTAATTAAATTCTTGCGTAGTTTTGTTGAAAGATTTCATCATGCCGTGTCGCCATTTCACGCGATCGAAATTGTTTGAACTTCTACGGATGTTTACTTCCATTTATCAGCTCAAAGGTTATTATCAAGAAGCATTTCGTAGCTACGTTGGCGTAGTGTATTCGTTAATTTAAGAAATTTGCGTTAAATGAGGTCTCGTAAAATGTCGGCAGACAGTAGAAATTGTAAATTAAAATTAAGAAAGAGGTTCGCTTTATAAATAAGTTGCTATGTAATAAGTGATTCATTTCAATATAGGAAATAAATATTTTGATATTTGGTAAAAATTTATTGATTTGTTTCCTTTAAAACTGTAATTTGTCAAAAAAAGCATCGGTCCTATATTAGCAATATTTTCAGATTTATATGCTGTCGATTTCACAATTGTATAACATTCAAAGTGTAAGTTAGTTTATTTTATAACTCATGATGACTCGATTTAGTAACAACTCATCATGATAAAAGAATACAACTCATCATGACTCGATTTAGTTAGTATGCAGAATTATTTAAAAATACGAAGCAGATTTTAAATATTTATTTCTATCTAGGCTTTTGATGTCCAGTTGGTTTATCTGGATTAGGAGTCGCTAAAAGCTTCAATTAAATATTTTATGTAACTTGCTCTAAAGAGGGTTTTTTTTTTCAGCAAAATAATTTTTAACTTCAAATTTTGATAGATATATAACTCATACAATTTTAGAAGCCTTACGCCGTTTTGTTAATTTCATTATGCATTTTCCTAATTTTCTGTCTCTCTCTCTTAAAATTCAAACTTTAATTTGAAACGAAAGAGATTAAACAACTAATACATTTTTTTTGTTGAGATCAAACATGTTTTTTAAAAATATATGTACAGAAAGTAAAATAACTTAGCATTTAAATCTTATGTGTACACATAATTTTTTTTAATAATTTGTGTAATATCTCAGAAGATTATTCGATAAAAATTCCTCGGATTCAATATAAAATTCGGTTTGCTACAATTAGAAAGAAATTTCCAAATCTTAAGAATGATAATATATTTAATACAATTATATTACAGGAAAGAGTATTAATCTTAAGAAATCAATTAAAAAATTTTCTTCATTGCTTATTTGAGAAATATAATCTTTCGCCGTAACTGCAAAGAAATTTTAAAAGATATATTAAAATTTCACTTACAGAAATTTATATTTTATATATCAATATATATTATATATAAACCGTTGGTTATATATATATTAATCAACATGAAGTTGCCAAAAATGTTACACTCTCATTGAGAACACACATATAGAACTTTGTTACATTAGGAAGTGAATGAAAAATGCGTTATTATATTCATCTTTACAAAGATGAAATAAATTATAAATAAGGAAATAAAAAATAAATTTTAGAAAAATCGTTTTATTTTAACCAAAGTCATTAATTACAACTTGTTCAGTAAACTTTTTTTGGTTTCATTTCTGAAAATAATTTATTCTTATTTTACATTATTTTTTAGCTCTGAACATTAGATTAAGAATATGCTTATTCTTTAGAATTGGAAATCAGTTTGAGTAATATTTGAAAAACATTGCATTGTCACTGAAAACATATATTTTTATTTTATTTTTGAAAATAATTTATTATTTTCTTACATTATTGTTTAGTTCTGAATATTGGATTAAGAATATGCTTATTCTTCACAAATGGAAATCAGCTTGAGTAAAAAAATAACAAAATAGAGAGATTTGAACCAGTCAAATAGTTATTGCAGATTCCTGTTGCACCTTTTAATTTCTAGATTTTTTGAAATTCGTTTATTTCATGCCACTTAAAACATTTCTCCAGGATGGGTGTGGACCACAAGAGGTTTCCTCAGTGCTTTGAATGTGGTCGACATCGCTGGCTGCTCGGCTGTTCATCTCGTCGGTGGAACCTCTGCTCTGGTGGCAGCTATCATGCTCAAGCCCCGGTTGGGGCGCTACGACAATGAAAACACTTCCTCTCTCTCCCTGGGTTCGCCCACTAATGCTCTGGTTGGAATGTTTATGTTATGGTAAGATCTGCTTTCATATTCTACAGTCAAGTTATTTCTATATCTTTATATATACTAGATAGTTAAATGCGGCCTATTTCACAAGCAAATCTTTTTAAGAAAATATTTTATTACTGCGCTCTTATAATCGAACTTATTTATGCTCAACCAAGAAGTGTGAAGTGACTCGTATCATTCAGCATTTTCAGTTAAATACACTTGCTGCAATACAGATAGGTCTACATATATAGATAATAAGTATAATCTAATATATAAAAATGAATTTTTATTTGTTCGCATTTTATGCGCTATAGTACTGTTCATCCGATGGCGATAAAACTTCACTCACTTACTCCATTAAACCCAGAAAATTCGTGTTTTTCACATGGCCAGTTGTATGTCGGATGCTCACGTGTCGGACAGCCACGAAATTTATTTGTTTTTGCTGAAGACGGAAAAAAAAATTGTTTGCTCTAAAGCATATTTGAATAATAAAGTCAAAAAATAGAATAAATATTATTTATATTTCTCCTATATATATCAATCAATTTTATCGAATATATTCATAGTCGGCAAGACAATAAATACCATTTTTTCTATCATTCCTAATTCCATAGCTATTTCAAACGATTTTTCCCAAATTGTTTCTTCTGCGGCATATGGCACCAGCTAATTTTAAATAAAAAAAATTTTTGCTTCGTATTTTGTTCGGTAAATATAATTCGAATTGGTACTATAAACTCCAGAAATGATTTGTTTTAGTTTTTAATCAGTGTGTAATTAAACCAGTAACGTGCTACTTTCAGGGAAAATTTTTTGCTTTCGAAATCATTTTTGCAGATAAATCTAAATTTATTGTCTTTTTTTCAATTTTCTTTTAGAATTTGCCATATTTATTCATTTATTATTCAATTACTTATTAGATTCATTTTCTTTCTTTTTTGTAAATTAGTTAATAAATTATTATTAATTAGTGGGCATATTATATATATATATATATATATATATATAAGCAGTAAATCAGTATTAAAAAGTTGAAACAGAATGTGAAATTTGCAAAACAAGATATTAATTGCTCAACAGGGGATGAAATCAGTGCGGATTGCAAGTGGAATTATACTGTTCAGACACACCGGAATACTTCCGCCCACGCTAAAACTTCGGTAAATTTTTTCTTTATTATTTATATTTATTTCCTTTTGGTGCAGCCTTATTACTTTATTATTATTTATTCTACATCTCATTTTTGTATATTAGTTTTATGTCGCTTTTCCATCTGTATAGATTTGATCTGTTATAGCATTCGGGGTGGTGATGGTATCGTTTCACTTTATATCCCTGATACTCTCAGCTTAAATACTATAATTCCACTTGCGATACGCACTGATTTCATGTATTAGTTTGGGGAAAAAGAAATCCATTATTTTTACATGAGCTTCAAGACTTTATTTAACATGTTTCGGATTACCAGTTTTGGTCAAATATGCAACATTTTGTTCCATAATTTGTTATCATTTTAAAGGTAGACTTATAAATGACTCTGTCATAGAAGGTTTGGTCCCTATTAGAGAAAAACTCTAGTAATCGATTTTCACAATCTTCTCTTGATGCCAATTTCTTACCCCTAAGCAAGTTTTTCAATGCAAGAAAAACATGGTAATTACTTAGTACCAGGTCTGGACTATATCGTGGATGCATCAAAAACTTCCCAACCAAGCTCCCGGAGTTTCTTTCGAGTCACTACAGACACCTGGGACCTGGCGTTGTCCTGATGTAACACAACACTTCTCCTGTTGACCAATTATGTTTGTTTTTGGTCAATCTTTAGCTTCAAACGGCCTAGTTATGGACGGCAGTGATCCGAATTTAGTGTTTGGCCATATGGAAGCAACTCCTAATGAATTATCCCTTTCCAGTCCCACCGAATGCACAGCAAAACTTTCCTGGTCGTTACTCCCTATTTGGCACCGTTTGAGCTGTTTCACAGCGCTTTTATTCCGAACATTTTCGCACAGTTTTGTCATATGTGACCCATTTCTCATCCTCAGTCACTATCCTTTTAAAAAAATCGGTCGATTTCATTCCGTTTGGCCAATGCTTCGCAAATAGAAATTCGATCCATCATCTTTTTTTGTATTAATTGGTGTGGCTCCCAACCATCAAACTTCTTTTTAAATCCATCTTTGTGCAAAAGGTTTAAAACTGTTTTATGGTCAATCTTTAGCTCCTGGGTGATACTACAACTGTTAGAATGCCGGTCAACTTCGATTATCGATATACCCGACGACGGGTCTACTTGAATGGAATCGACGAAACCAAAACTGCACGTAAGTGGCTTTTACAATATAGGACCATAAACACAATTCACAATTTCAGCTGCCTGGCTTGAATCTTCGCCTTTATCAAAGAAAAACGGAAAAATGTTCCAAATTTCTCTTTGTTGACTTCCATTTTTAACACCATATAACCCACAACTAAATGGACCAAACAAAAAAAAGCAAAATAATTTTTTTAGTGCAAAATGTCACCTTGCCAACAAGCATAAATCTGAAATTGTTTGGTCGATATTTTACGAGATATGAATCACTACAGCCATCTACCGAAAAAATAATGGATTTGTTTTTCCCCAACCTAAAATATTGCGATGTCTGATATATGCGATAATATATATATAAATTAAGAAGTTTGAATGGTCCTATTAATCATATTTGGAAAAATACTTTTGATAAACTAAAATTTTAAACTAAATATTTCCTCGATTCTGCAGCCAAACCTCAACAATTTATAAAGCTTAAAATATTATTATTTTGGAACTATGTATTTGGTATAGATTGATGGATCTTTCTCGATCGTCTAGTGGGAAGATCTGCTGCTGAGGTGGCCGTTTTTTACACTAAAACAATCAAATTCAAATATTCATAATTTGGTCAGCTTTTATCGCAAAACTGTGAATACTTTTTTCTAGTATGAGTACTTCTAACAAGACAAGGCGATTTTATACGTTATTTTTCAGAGGTACTTCTATTGATTTACACAGCATAAGAACAATTCTTCATTTTATTTATTTTTCCGATTATAAATATAGTAGCTGCCACTTATAGTGATCAAAGATGTAACGATGAATCGTCTGTACTGATTAAAATAGAGCGGAACGGATCTGTCATATATAAATACATAAAAAATTCGCCGCTTATAGTGACTAACAATTCACTTGTAGCAATCAATTTAGATGGTCGGATGGCAGTCTAAAGCAGGCGGTAAGGTGAAATACCGTCTAAAGACAGGTCAAGATAACTATCCGAGAAAATTAGATTGCAATCTCCTTTGCAGTGCTCTATCTTTTTTCACTTAAGTTGACAGTGACCAAAGCGTATAATCAATTTCATGATGAGCAAATATCGCGTATAGAGCATGAAAAAAAAAAGCACTTTTCTGAAAGAGTACGATTTATTTCCCACATTAAGTCAACATCAAGCTGCTGGAACAACTGAAACAGTTGAAAATTTCCCAACTGTTTCTTATTTCTGAAATGTATGAGTAATACTAAATATGCAGTTCGGAAGAATTACAATTATTGCTTAAATGAAAGCGATGCGGGAAAGATGGGATATGGAATGGGTGGTAAAAGATTTTAACATAATTCTCATAGTGTGATGAATTTATATAAATATTATGTAAACATATATATGAAATATTTTTGGAATCCTGTCGACTAAATATTAACTATGTCGACTAAATATCGACTAAGATTAACGCAGAATGTAGACGGAATTTCAAAATTTCTTTACGTACGGGCAGGTGCAGTGAAGAGAAAACCTACGCATGTGGGAGTTGAAACGTAGCAATGACAAGAAACTTGTTCATTACGGGCGTCTCATTAGTGAAAACGGCGAGAAAGCATCCTGTGTGTTAGAATTTAACAATTGTCATTCTGTTATCACAGTGCAGAGAAGATTTTGTCTGCATTACAATCAAGAACTTCCAAATGCGAGGAACCTCTAGGACCTCCGGACTTGACGCCCTACGATTTTTATTTATGAGGTTATGTGAAATACTTCTATAATGTATGTGCTTCCCATGCACAAAACAATTGAAGAACTGAAAGTACGCATTTGTAATACGCTTGTGTCGGTGACTGCAGACGTGCTTCAGAGTGTATGGTGTGAAATGGACTACCGCCTAGATATTGTTCGTGTGACCAAGGGAAGTCACATAGAACATCTATGAAGTATGTATACAAAATTTTTAATTGCCGTCTACATCATGTGTTAATATTATCGATAAATTCTTTTTCATTAATTAGTTATAGTTGTTTGTAATCGCTATATTCATTTTGAATTACCCTGTACATAATTAGCATTATGACTGATGCATACATAATTACATGCATAAATAATTAGCATTATGCCTGATGCATGCATAATTACATGAATACATAATTAGCATTGTGACTGATGCATACATAATTACATGCATAAATAATTAGCATTATGCCTGATGCATGCATAATTACATGAATACATAATTAGCATTGTGACTGATGCATACATAATTAGCATTATGACTGATGCATACATAATTAGCATTAATTATTGATGATTATGAATAACTACCGGTAATTATACATAAACAATAGTTCATTAAATTTACTGTAACACATACAATCACATATACACACGCACACACATGTATGTAAAGTTGTTGAGACTAATACACACATGTATGTAAGTATTAGTCTCGACAACTTAAAAATATAAATATGTCCGATTTTCTTTCAATTCTGCTCATTGTGTCGATTTTTCTAATTAAAATGAATGAATAATACGAATGATGCTGTGTGGTCTGCCTTTGCTGTCCTTAAATTCCTTTAAAACCATTTTTGAGGCATTTCAGGTTTACTGATCATTTCTAAGTGGTGTCTACTATATATGCCTATCTCTAACGGTTTAAATATTAGCTATGCATGATTAAAACGGGCACCTTGTTTAATCAAAATAGGAAAACAACATTTTTTGCTAAAACTTTTTCCAAACACAGATTTGTTTTCCTTAATATCTTTATTAAAACGGATAATTAACAAAACGTGGATTTTAATTTAAGATTTTTTTTTTACATTGGCGAGTATATTATAAGGAAACATAAGACTTAGCGAGTTTAATTAATATGATAATGACTTTTATCCGCAGAGAACACACACACACACAAAATCGCATTCGAATTTATTGATGGCAGAAAACATTGATTTTCCTTTTTTGCTATGTTTTTCTCTTAAATTAGCGTTAAAAGGGAATAATTTAGTTTAAAAGGTGGATTGTAACCTAACAGATAACAAGAAAGGAACTATAGATCAAATAACAAAAGATTACGGAATTTCAAGATACTTATTTAAATATTAAGTGATATGCAAATGCATCTTCAATAGAACGAAGTAACTAATTTACTAGCTACTTTTCTTAAACACTCTTTCCTTTAAAAAAATATTCGATAGACATTCAGAAATTCGATTAAAAAATTTTTTTAAAAAACTATATTTGATAGTCTACAAGTTAATACAGCAACACAAACTGATTTAATTTTTTTGAAAAATATCTGAGTTTAGTTAGAATTTTCATTAACTAAAAAGGAAGTGATATTTTAATACTTGTATGCGAAACTTCCGAAAACAATATTCTACAAAATTTTTTTTACAATGTTTGAAAACTCAATACATTTTCTTTCGAATGATATTAATTTCTCTATCCGTGTAAAGGGATGAGACTCTTTATGGTTTCATAGCTTCATTGGGAAGTAGATGAAAGTAATAGACGAGTTCCAGGAACAGTTATTTAATTATTTTCTAGGAGGTACATGAAAATAATAGACGAGTTTCAGGCACAGTTATTTAATTATTTTCTAGGAGGTAGATGAAAATAATAGACGAGTTTCAGCACAGTTATTTAATTATTTTCTAGGAGGTAGATGAAAATAACAGACAAGTTTCAGGCACAGTTATTCAATTATTTTCTAGGAGGTAGATGAAAATAATAGACAAGTTTCAGGAACAGTTATTTAATTATTTTCTAAGTTCCATATTTTACAAGACAAAACAAACACAAACGCGAAAATACACAGCACTCAAATAATGACCCCCAAGAAGGATCACGAAGAAATATACTTTGATGTTAACACGGTAATGCTATCTGTTTTTCAAAAGTCATGTAACCGCTACATCCGTAATTTTTTTCTGAATTTTGAATTTTTTTTAACGTATTTTGAATAATTTTTAACATTGTTGTAGCATAATTCAAAGCGTTTTACTTTTTTCATTAAATATTTGAATTTCTTTAACGCTCATTCAAAGAATGAAAGAATTCTCTGAATACTTTGATAAGGCGGGAGAAACTCCGATGTCATTAACTGTGTTGGCACTAGAAAATCGAACTGTTCTTTTAATTTGTTAATAAAATCTACGTTTTTCTGATAATAGGAAATAAAGTTGGGGCCAATTTCACGACACGAAGGCTTGGAAAGAATCATTGTGAAGTAAGAAAAATATTCAAAAAGAGAGAGAGAAGAGGATAAAAATATAGTTCCAGTCGTAGTCTCGTCTTCCACTCTTCTGTTGAATTGTAACATTGTCGTGACAGCAATAGATTTCACACACTTTCATGAAAAAAAAATACGGCATATTTATTATTTTACGGCATATTTATATATTAAAAAGATTTGAAATTCGATTTTTGATCAAGAAAAATATTTTTTTGAGAACATAATTAAAAGAATAATTAATAAAATGTAAAGGAAACAGCAAAAATTGTTGTATTTTCGAATTATTATGTAAGAAGATTTATACTAAAAAAAATACGTTAAAATAGTATTCCTTGATATTAATTAAAGATTAATTTTTATAATTTCAGGTAAACAAGAGTTTTTCAAAAGAATAGAAATCAGGATTTAAAATTTAGTTCATCAAATTTTTCAAGTATCCAAATCAGATCATATAACCAAGATTCAACATTACTCTTAAACAAATATTACAAGAAAAGTGCAGAAGTTTGTAGAGTTATGGCAGGTTCGGTTATTTTATTCTTTGAAACTTCTTAAATATTGACATGGTTCATGAAACTAAGAGATGTTACCGCTATTAAATCAAAAGAATACGCCCATCTAAACGTGCAAACATAGTAAAAATTTTCAAACTTAACCAACTGTCTTTCTTTCAAAGCTGACGTCATTGGACTTACAGAGAAACAAATTTTTCTCTCGAGAACGCTAAAAAGACCACTACCAGTGCACATATATTTATTCTTTTTTTATTACTATTTAAGTTACTTTTGAGGAGAATGTATTTACGCTCGTATTTTACGTATATTAGTTCCCGCACTGTATATAAGTTTCGAAACATATTTTCTACATTTATCTAACTGTAGTTGAATTTATAGAAATTTCACGTATATTTGTCTATTTCGATTACGAATCTGTCAGTTTTGAAATAAAATTTAATATTTCAGTTAATGGCAATGATTTAAAATTCTCATAATAAGAAAATAAAAGCTTTTGAAGTGTTTCAGAAAACATAAAGAAACTACCCATGCAAGTCGTATAGTTCCAAAATGGATGCGCTCTACATAGGAAAAACAAGAGAGAAAATAAGAATTATTTTTTTAATATTTTTATTGTAAGGATGCTGGATTCACTGATAGTAATTCATTCAAAGTATAAACCAATATTACAAAAAATAGTTGCAAGAGCATTCAAACCTCAACTCTCTCACATTCTTATACAATATAGCAAACTCCATGATTAGCATTCTAATACAATGAAGGGAATCCATATTGATCTTTTCTCATTGGAGATTAAATCAAAATTTGAGTAATTTTGAATTTAAAATATCAAGGTGACACACATTTTTTTCTTATAATTTCCCAACTTTGAATTATCGTATTCATTATTAGACTAACTTACAGTACAGTAAAACCTCTGAGGAATGGTTTCTAAAACTGACAACCATCATGGATGGTTTAGTTTTAAAATTGTTCCAAACCTTTGATGAATCTCTTTTATAATAGATTTACACCTGTGATGGATATTTGTTCTAAAATTGTTTGAAACCTTAGATGAATTCGTTCTAAAATTATTTAAAATCTCTTATGGATCTATTCTAAAATTGATTATCACCATGGATGGATTTGTTCTAAAATTGTTTGAAACCTTAGATGAATTCGTTCTAAAATTATTTAAAATCTCTTATGGATCTATTCTAAAATTGATTATCACCATGGATGGATTTGTTCTAAAATTGTTTGAAACATTAGATGAATTCGTTCTAAAATTATTTAAAATCTCTTATGGATCTATTCTAAAATTGATTATCACCATGGATGGATTTGTTCTAAAATTGTTTGAAACATTAGATGAATTCGTTCTAAAATTATTTAAAATCTCTTATGGATCTATTCTAAAATTGATTATCATCATGGATGGATTTGTTCTAAAATTGTTTGAACCATTAGATGAATTCGTTCTATAATTATTTAAAATCTCTTATGGATCTATTCTAAAATTGATTATCACCATGGATGGATTTGTTCTAAAATTGTTTGAAACCTTTGATGAATCTGTTCTAAAATTGATTGGCAACTTGGATTTAATTTAAATTTATTTGAAACCTTTAATGGATATATTCTAAAATGGATTCACATTTTTGATGGATTTGTCCTAAAAAAAGTGTTTAAAAGCCTTTGATGGATCTGCTCTAAAATTGATTGATACCTTAGGTGGATTTGTCCTTCAAATATTGAAAATCTCTGAAGGATCTATTCTAAATTTGATTGACATCTTAGATGGATTAATTTGTTCTTTAATTATTTGAAACTTTTTTTAAAAATAGTTTGAAATCTTTGATGGATCTGTTCTAGAATTTGATCTATATCTATAATTTTGGTGGAAGGACCACATCAAAATATTGATGGATTTTGCCTTATTTTCAAATAATTGTATTCATAGGTAGTAAGTCCCTTAGCATTATCATTCTTAAAATATCTTTATTTTTTAATTTAAGGATGATAAAATTTGAAAGATAACATACTATCAACGGATGCGACATATTGCATACATGATGAAAAAAACTTGTTTTGAAGCTCTATAAGACAGATATTGGTCCAAAAGTTAACCCATATATATTTCATAGATAATAATGGCTCAATAAAAAAAAAAGAGTTTTTCAAATTTTAATTAATTTTTTAATTTATAATTGCCTTTTTTAATTAAAACTATTTTAAATTAATAGTATTATCTAACTAAATAACTAATTTAACATTGATTTTATCGACTAATTAAATTTAATAAATGATATTTTTAATAATTATGGACCTTTAGTTAGCTATATTTTTTGATATTGATAATAATTATGGATCTTTAGTTAATTTTATTATCTTATTATTTGGGTTTTTTTCTATTGCACAAATATTATTTGCATATTAATTTAAAAATTTTAAAAAAATTAAAAGTTTTTCAGCTATAACAATTTTATATCCACACAAAATTTTCGCTATCTTTAATAAATATTTTTAAGTATATTTTATAACGATACTTTATACTATTTTAGTGACATCTTTTATACTCATGCCTGTTACGAAGATAATAAAAACATTTTTTTTCTCTACAAGTTATCTTGGCTATATAATTAAGAGTAAAGTTTAAAAATAACATAAATATAGAAGAATCAAGTCTGAAAATCATAATGCTACGATGTTTCGGGCGAAAATTTCGAAATGCATTAATTTTTTTCTCTTATGTTTGATGAGGAGGTTCATTAAAAATCAGAAGTTATATTTTTTTGACAAATTTTTTTTTATGATCGAGTATTTTGTATGGGAGAAAATAAGAGAATAATTACAAAAAAAAGGCTTGAATATCTTTATATTTGAAGTATTGATAGTTTGAATGTTAGAGTTTTAGCTTTTTCAAAAGTTTTAAAAAATTTAAAGATTAAAAAAGAAAAAAAAAAAAAGCGGAAGACGTACGAATAAAATGACGCAACAAATTCTACCGGAAAAAATAATTGTTTTTTTTTAAAGTTTTTTTCTTCCTCATAGTCTGATTATAATGAGGAATGAAATATAAAATCGTATTTGACAGTAAAATCCCTTTCCACAATTTTAGAAAGGATGTATAAAGAGGGGGGCGGAGCAGAGACAGCGTTTATTTAGAATTTTGACACAATGTAATTTTTTTTTTTCTGTCCGCTTAAATTTTATTTATTTATTTTTTTCCTTTCGCTTAAATTTTTTGTCTCTTTTCTCAAATGTGTATAACACATATATTATATACTTGAAACATGAAAACAAATATTAAAAAAAGAAAATTCAAACATTGAAAACCATTAGTTACCAGCCGACCGCAACAAACAGCTGTTCTTTCACTATATTAAAAGTATAACTTTTGACAAACTGCATTTTATTTTACATCTAGACTACTAATAAACATGAATGTATGTGTGAGTGTTTGAGTATATGTGCATGCTGGTGCTCTACAGGCTAGAGCATTTGACCTAAAGCTACCAAATTTTGCACATGTATATCGTGGATAGTGAAAACATGCACTTTTGAACGTTTAAAATTTTTTTAATTAATTAATAATTAAGCCGGATTTTGGTGTTTTTCCTTATAACTTCCAAAAAATTAATGCATAAAATTAAATTTTACTCAATTGCAAACTTAAAAAATGTCTTTTTTTTTATGATACTAATTTGGCAATTTTCGCTGAATTTTGGCGATTTTTAAAAAATAATTTTTTGCCTTATTTACAACAATGAATTACAATGTTGCTCTAAAAATAAAAATCATTTTCTTTGTTTCATCAAATACTGAATGATGGGATTTTATATTCCGTTTTTAAAAGCTAAGGAAGAAAGATTTTGTTTAATATGTGCGTTGTTTATTAGATAAATAAAAATAATGAAAAAACAATATTGCGAAATTTAGAAGGTAGGTGAAGCGGACATTTACGTTTTTAATTGCGCTATGACGTTATAAGGCTGTATCCATTAGAAATGTTCATGTACACGATAAATATGACAATAAAAATTGGGTTATTAATGGGTTATTATAGAAACAGGTAATTATAAGTCTTTGAGGTAATTATGAACAAAGAGTTACCAAAAATGATTTATCTGAAATCAAATATAGCCTATATCGCCAACGAACTGGCTGTCTTCTGAGGCAACTAGATTAACTAGATATTTATTTTATAAATTAAGATATATTAGAATTAGACACATTTAATTATAAATGTAAATAGATTAATCGGATATCTACATGTTTAGTAGAGCTATGAAGTCATAAGACTTATCTCCATCAGAAGGATTTTTTGTACTCAATAAACAGAGCAAATATTATATTATAGAATAAATAAAATAACACGTATTTAATACCTGATTAATTTGGGGAAATTATAAACATGAATATATATCTAAACGATTTAACTAAAATTAAGTAAAAACTAATATTCCCGGCGAACCAGATGGTCGCCAAAGGCGACTAGTAAATAATAAAAATATATCCTATCTTAAGTCGTTATTTTTTAAGCATTTCTATTATTATTTCAAAACAATTTTTATTTTAGAGGTAAAGCCTTAAAAAAAATGAAAGTTTTCGTCAGTTATAAGCATATATTACATATTGGAGAGTTAAGAATTCAGGACAACTAGAATTACGATTAACTTTAAGAATTTAAAGATAAGTAAATGAAAGTTATTGAAATATTCAAGAGCTATAAAAGAGCTTTGTGTACTATTGATAAAGCCGTGTAATTAAAATAAATACTTTTACTTTCAGCAAAACCTTTTCTTTTTCATTCTTAGAATTTATTAATTCACAGGAACAAATAATTTAGTAAAAAGGACAAATGTATAAAGAGAAGAAAACGATAACTAAGAAATACAAGGGATAGATCTCGTTTAACAGACATAGCAAAATTATACTTCATTGGATAAGATTAAAAAACTAAAGCTTACGTATCTTTAAATGTACATTGAAAATATGCAATAAATAAAGCAAATAAAAGTTTCAAATTATATAAAGAAAATTCTACAAATAAATTATTTGCCTTTAATAATAGGAAGTTGGTAGTGCGCCGTTTTAGTACAAGTATCATACAAAGCAAATTTCATAAATTTATAAAAATCCTTATTATTATTTTTTTTTTGATATTTTTATCTCAATGCCGGATCTACACTCGGCCAGTACGCAGCGCATGTGTAATAAAGCTGAAAAATACTGTCCATCCATGGCAAGTAATTGTGCAGATGGGACAATATGCCGCTGTATTGTATTTTTGTCTTACTGCTCATGCGTTTGTAGAATTTGGCGTGTTTGATCTGAAAAAATTCATCACTTTTCATAGATTAATTCTGACATTTTTTTGCTCTTCGTTCTTACTGATGCCAGATTATGTTTTTTTTTTTTCATTTTATTTGTCATTTTTCTATAGTTCTCTAAATTTAGGTATGTTGACATTTCATTTTACCATATTTCTTTGTATTAATATCCACAATTTTAATACGACACACAGTAAAAAAGAAAAATGCAGAGATGTCAAAACATCAATTTATAGCCAAGCATGGAATGCCTGAATCTATCTTATGAAATTGTTGCAAAAATAAATCTGTCCCTTTCTGTGCATGCGCTGCCTACTCGCCCTCTTATAACTGGTCGAATGTAAACCTGGCATAACACACAATAAAATTTGTTTGTCTTGAAGAGACTTTTACTGCACAATAAAGAGATTGTAGTGATTATGTTTTCATCAAAATGACATCGCATGATTAATCAGTTCGCGCGAACATGCAGTTTAAACGGCGACATCATCTTGATGAAAGCAGGATCACCACAACATTATAAAAACATTCAGCTGGGGAAAGAAAGTAACGAAATAATTATAAATAAAGAATTATGTTATAACCCTGAAATAATAACATTGAATTATGATATAATCCTGAAATAACAACACTGAATTACGATATAAACATCGCGTTTGCAATGATATAAATAATTAATAAACTAATATCCCTAAGAATACTTTAAAATATATCAATATTTTATAAAAATAATACCATCACAGGTCGAACTGAAAACTCATAATAACTTTGCTCATAGAATACATCTCTATAAATGTTATTATATTGTACAGGCAAGTCCATATTAATATTTCTTCTTCTTCCTGAACGTTTTTCAAAATTTTCCTTCTTCAATTTATTTATTTTTTTCTTTCATTCTTTTAATAATTTTTTTAATAGTACGTTGAGATTCATGCTTAATTCGTAGAAACTATTGTTTAATCTAAATCGTACTAGTTTTTTTACAGTTTGCAAAATGAAATTATGTAATCCATCAGTAGCTGAAATACTAAAATAACAATACTGAATTATGATATGAGCACTAAGTTCGTAGTGACTAAAATAATATGAAATTATGATATAAACACCAAGTTCGCAGTGACTAAAATAATAATATGGAATTATTATATGAACACCAAGTTCGCAGTGACTAAAATAATAATATGGAATTATGATATAAACACCAAGTTCGCAGTGACTAAAATAATAATATGGAATTATGATAAAAACACCAAATTTTCAGTGATCTAAATAATGAATAAATCAATATATCTAAAAATATTTTAAAACAAAACAAAAGTAAAATATTATTACTAAATTGAAATCTTATAAACTATTATTAACAAACTGAAAACTCACAATGACTTTGCTCAAGTTCAGACTACCTCTCTATAAATATTCTAATACAAGCAAATTCATATTATTATTTCTTCTTCTTGAACTCTTGCAAAACTTCCATTCTTCGAATTAATTGTTTTTTTCTTTCATTCGTTTTATTTCATTCTTATGATAATATTTAATAGCACATAATAATAATATTTAATTCTTATGATAATAATCATGATTAAGCCATAGCATAAAATACTCAAACCAAATCGCATAAGGTTTTTAATATTTGGAAAGAGAAATCCTATAATCCATCTATAGCTGTAGATGTTGCCATATCTTCGTGCTAAATAATAATATTTGTGAATTTCAGAAGAGAAATATTTGTATAGAAATTTAAAATATAGCACTAGCTTCGAAAAAAGAATTTCGGATTAATAAAAGATAACACTAAATTTTTTTAAATGTGTAATGCATTCTGAAAAAATTGTCTAAGCACTGTAGATTTTTTCTTTGGAGTTGATGAGCTGCCACTGGTATTACTTTCAGAGAAAACCTTGACCTTGTAATCAGGCTTTCTTGAAGGTCATTTTGTGATTGAAATAAATGACCTTTCTGCTCAAGCAAAGTGCTTTACTTTGAGCCGTAAGTTTCAACTATCCAATATCTTTTCATCGAAACAGTCTTCTCTTGTCGACGTAACAAGACAAGGTAAAAATTAATAGAGTAATCTTTTCCCCTGGGTTTGAAAAAAAATAAACTAGGACAAGACGAAATTTTTTTCTTCTCTTGTTTCTCTAACACATAAAGGTGTTAAAATACTGTGGGATGTTTTAGTGGAGAAGGTTGCAAATTGGGATAGTTAAGTTACATCCACACATAAAGAATGAGCGACGACTTTTTTTATATAAAAATAAACATCTTTTTAATTTTTAACGCTAACACATCGACAGACAACAGATTTTTGTGAAAGACCGGAAATTTATCTTTTTAATTCGCACAGCTTGCGCGCTTGATCGTAGATAACTGCTTCGTACTTCCGGTGCGCAGTTAGGAAAATAGTTTTTCGAATACAGTCATTTTGATGAAAGCAGGATCGCCACAGTACTCCCCCCTCTAGTAGTGCAGCAGGCACTGAAGTTAGAGGTAACGAGTGTTGAAGCGAACTCGTCGACCAGATCTGGTCACATAAGGTACTGGAGTAGAATTTGTAGGTGACACAGGACTCGATGGAGACAGTTCAGGTACTGGTTTTGGTGAAGTCGGAACTGCAACTGGTGGTGATATTGCTGGTGCAGAGGACTGGTGAGAGTTCTCGAAGAACGCAGGCTTTAAGCGATCAATGTTGATCGTGGACTGTTTGCCGTTCTTTTCAATTGTGAACATTTTATCAGTTCGTTTGAGTACGAGGTATGGTCCATCGTATGGCGCTTGTAAAGGTTTTTTAACAGCATCGTGGCGCACGAACACATGTGAGCAAGTGTCCAGAGCTGGATGAACGAATACTTTCTTGGTGTCATGAGGTGCAGTAGCAACAGGTTTAAGTTGATCCATCAAGGTCCGTAAATTTATTAGGAACTCATGAGGCTCGACGTTAATTGAAGGGGATTCAAAAAATTCTGATGGTAGTTTAAGGGTTGAGCCATAAACTAGTTCGGCCGATGTGCACTGTAGATCTTCTTTTAATGCGGTTCGGAGTCCGAGCAAAACCAAAGGAATTGATTCCGCCCATTTCGTAGATGCATGACATCGGAGGCTTTGTTTAAGAGATCGATGGAATCGCTCGACTATTCCATTGCTTTTTGGGTGGTATGGGGTCGTTCGGATCTTTTGGACACCCAAGAGTTTGCTGAGCAAAGAAAACAAGTTGCTTTGGAATTGTCGTCCTTGATCTGTCGTGATTATTGAAGGCAAACCGAAGCGTGAGATCCAATGAGTTATGAATGCACGCGCAACAGTTTCAGCAGAAATATCAGGAATGGGAATTGCCTCAGGCCATCGTGTGAAACGATCTATGCAGGTAAGTAGGTATCCGCAATTGTTTGAAGGTGGAAGAGGTCCTACGAGATCTAGATGAACATGATCGAATCTGGCTGCAGGTAATTGAAAAGATTTAAGAGGACTATTGGTGTGTCTAGCTATTTTAGATTTTTGGCAATCTAGACATGAACGGGTGAAATTTGAAATGTCCTTTTGCATGGACGGCCAAAAGAATCTCTCTGAAATCAAATGTTTAGTGGCACGGATACCTGGGTGGGAAATATTGTGCAAAGATAGAAAAACTTTCTTTCGGAAAATTTCTGGGACGTAAGGTCTAATTTTGTTTTGCTTGACATCACAGTAAAGTTTAGATGAATTGGGGTCGGTTGAGAGAGGTTTTAAACAAAGTGACAGTTCATTCTTTGCCAAAATAGTCTGAAGTTCTTCATCAGATGCTTGTGCTTCCGCCATGGCAGAAAAGTCTATTTTTGGTAACTGTATTTCATTAACACGAGATAAGGTATCAGCTACAACGTTTTTTGAGCCCGATACGTGCCTGATGTCGGTGCTGAATTGTGCAATGAAATCAGGTATCTTAGTTGTCTTGGAGAAGAAGAGTCAGATTTTTTGGTGAAAGCAAAAGTAAGAGGTCGATGATCTGTAAATATTATGAAATTTTGACCTTCCAACAAGTGTCGAAAATGTTTGATAGTTGCATATATCGCCAAAAGTTCCCTATCATACGTACTGTATTTACGTTCTGAGGGCGTAAGTTTTCGGGAATAAAATGCTAGAGGTTGTTGACCATTAGACGTAGTTGTATGGAGGACAGATCCGATGGCTGAGTCTGAAGCATCAACCATGATAGATAATTGCTGGTTAGGTGAATGGAAGTTCAAAGTAGCTGCATTTGCAATATCAGATTTGCATTTTTCGAAAGCTTCTGTAGTGAGGTCAGTCCAAGGAACAAGTCGCTTATCATTCTTTTTAGAGTTTTTTAAAAGTTCGTGTAGGCTAGCTTGAGTCTGAGCGGCATGAGGCAAAAATCGACGGTAAAAATTGAGCATGGCCAAGAAACGCTTTAGCTCAGATATATTTTGAGGTTTGGGAAAATCAGAAATGGCTTGAACTTTTTCCGGTAAAGGTTTCACGCCTTCAGATGTAATTAGACAACCTAGAAACTTTACCGATTGCTTCCCAAGGACGCATTTTGAAGGGTTTAGTTTCAATCCGTGCTGAGATAATCGTTCAAATACTGTTTTTAAATGTTGTTTGTGCTGTTCTACATTATTTGATGCAATCAGTATGTCATCAAAATAAGGAATGCAGAAATCTAAATTTGACAAAACTTGATGTATATAACGTTGAAAGGTTTGTCCCGCGTTTCTTAAACCAAAGGGCATATAAACATATTCAAAAAGACCAAATGGGGTTGTGATTGCTGTTTTTGGAATGTCCGCTGGGTTAATAGGAATTTGATGATAAGCTCGGATCAAATCCAGGGTGGAGAAAATGGTTTTATTGAAAAACATTTGAGTGCAATCTTGAATATGAGGAACTGGGTATCTATCAGGAACGGTAATTGAATTTAAACGACGGTAGTCGCCACACGGTCTCCATTCTCCATTAGACTTTTTCACCATGTGTAGAGGACTTGCCCATGGGCTACTAGAAGGACGGATAATACCTTGAGACATTAAAAATTCAAATTCCTGACGTGCAATTTTTAGCAACTCGGGAGATAAGCGACGAGGTCTCGAAAATACTGGTTGACCAGTTGTTTCAATAAAGTGATGTATTTTAGTTGATACTTTGCTTTTTGTTGGTTGAGATGGATTAGTGAGGTCTTGGAATTGCGATAAAATGTCATAGAATTCTGAATCACCAAGCAAAATGGATATACCAGAAGTTAATGAATCTGTGTTTGTATATTTGCCTTGAGTGGTTAATTTAGTTATGCCATCAATCAAACAACCACTTTTAACATCAACCAAAAGATTATAGTGTTTTAAAAAATCAACACCTATAATTGGTTGGTTCACATTTGCAATTATGAAAGACCAAGTAAAATTTCGCCGTAAATTTAAGTCTAGCGTAAGGCGTTTTTTACCAAAAGTAGCTATTTTTGTGCCATTAGCAGCTAAGAGGAGTAATTCATTAGAGGAATCAGCTTTAGGAGCATAATTGTTTGGTAAAACAGATACGTCTGCGCCTGTATCCACTAAAAATTTCCATTTACTAACTTTATCGGCCAGCATAATTCTATTAATTTTGCGATCGTGGCCAAGGCCAGTGGACGACCGCCGATTTAGTTTCCCGAATTCTTGAAAGAGCAAGGCAAACTACATTTTTTTGCTTTTGTGCCAAAATTTGTATGATAAAAGCAAATGCCATCAGCAGGTTCTTTATATTTTTTTAAGCGATCACGAGAGCAACTACGACTGTTTTTAAAAGGTCGATTTCTATTTCTGCTTTGAGAGCGTGATTGGCGCATTGTTGTAGTAAGCTCGCCAACTAAAGTCGTCAAATGGGCGACTTGTTTTTCAAGTTGGGCTATTTGATTATTCGAAGATTGAGGAGTAACGGAATTAATGTTTGAATGGTCAGCCAAATCATTTATTTTATCTGCAACTGATGCTAAACCAGCTAAATCTTCATTCAAAGCAGTTAAAATAGTTTGTGTGCTGTTTGGCAGTCTTCCGAGCCAAAGAGATTTTAAGAGTGGCTCGCCAACAGTATCGCCCGCCAATGTTTTCATACGAGCTAATAACTGAGATGGTCGTTGGTCGCCAAGTTCTAGGCCTTGTAGCAGCGTACGTATTTTCGAAGCTTCACTTTCAGAATGCAACTCAATTAAACGTTTTTTTAATGTTGGATATTTATCAGTATCAGGAGGTTTCAATATTATATCGCTTACACAATTCAAAATATCAGAATCAACGGCAGAAATAACATGATTAAATTTTGTATCGTCAGCAGTAATTCCCGCCAAGGCGAATTGCGCCTCAAGTTGAACAAACCATAATGCAGGGTTAGCTTTCCAGAAAGGCGGAAGTTTGACGCCAACACGAGAAACTGTTGCGTCGTTGTTGGCGGAATTTGGAGTATCTCCTGGCATGTTTTATTCAAGAAATCAAAGGCACGTTATAAATATAATTTCACAAAACTGCTTTGAAATACGAAAATACAAATAATATACTGATAATCAGAGTAAATAATATGAAAATGCTAATCCAAATTATATAACAGAAGTTCCGATGGAAATTATTTAGGCTGTGAAAATAGAAACAATATTCAACGATACGCTTACCGCCATTAGGAAGAAATGCGCTATGGCGCCATTTAATGCATAAAGAAAACTGGGAAAGTTATCCTTTCACTTTTCGAGTCACCAAATGTGGGATGTTTTAGTGGAGAAGGTTGCAAATTGGGATAGTTAAGTTACATCCACACATAAAGAATGAGCGACGACTTTTTTTATATAAAAATAAACATCTTTTTAATTTTTAACGCTAACACATCGACAGACAACAGATTTTTGTGAAAGACCGGAAATTTATCTTTTTAATTCGCACAGCTTGCGCGCTTGATCGTAGATAACTGCTTCGTACTTCCGGTGCGCAGTTAGGAAAATAGTTTTTCGAATACAGTCATTTTGATGAAAGCAGGATCGCCACAATACTATCGTATTTTACGGCTTTATACAATAATGTTGCATTTAATGCTCAAATTATTTGGCAAACAAAGTGTTCTCTTTGACATCGTGTGGAAAAACTGGTTACAAAATTTTTTCGACAAAGAAAAGTTGAAAATATAATTCCAGAAAACTTCTGGCATTCCTCTTAAGGCTTTTGGCATGAGAACTTAATTAGGTTTTTTTTGTGACTATTATTTTGATAATTTTTGTAAATGTTTTAATTTAAATACACAGGATGAACTAAAATTAATTGAAAAATATCATAATTTTAGAAATATTATGTACCAGTACAATTATGTACCCTAAATGTTATGTACCAATACAATGCTGTACCAGAAAGGTTATGTAGCAGTATAATGGTGTACCAGTACAATACAATGTACTGGTACATAAAATTTGTCAGCAAAATAGTACGAGTATATCTTTATCGAGATATTCTTGTAGGGATTTCTAAACTGCATCATAATGGATATCGCTCCATTTTCATTGTGTTCATATGAACGTAGACATACAACTTCACTGCAAAAGCGAATTTCTGCTTGTGATTGCATGACATTCATTCCACAGTGAAACGAATTTCCATTGACCTTGTTAGAAAAAAGGGTCTCGAAAAGATATTATATTTGTTCTAAGCTTGATCTGATCAATATGAACTTGGCCACACATATAAAAAAAGACAAGAACTGATTTACTCATGAGTAAAACGATTTAATCATTTGCGAAGCAATCAGTTTTATTACTTTTTCACATCAAAAATTTGTGAAAATGGTAGATTTTGTACCCTTTGCTGCCTAATAATCATATGCACTTTCAAGTTTGCCTCTATAACTACACATAATAAACCATTTTAATTAATTAATTTACGCTCTACTGTAGTATTTACTTGTAATTTCTGAGGCATAATTAGAAGATAAGATAATACTTGTGATTCCCATTTTTAATTGTTATGGCATAATTATAAAATGAAATAATTTTTTTAATTCCAACTCAAAAAAGCAAAGCTAGTATCACCAATTTTATGCTTGGCAAATTTATAACTGATTTTCTTTAAAGATTTGAAATTCATATTTTTAAAGTTTAATATCTTTGAAACTTGAGTGTCTCTAATATTTTATGAAATTCATATCTTGAAATTTTTTTTCGAAGATATTAGTTTTACAAGATAGACACACTCTTTCGCTTCAAATATTTTGTGAAAAAACATTTTGAAATCGTGTTTGGCATTGCTGTGGATAAAGGAATTTACTTTTTATTCCTTTCAATAACAAAACAGTTGACACGGAAAAAATTTGACTCTCACTGGTCAATTTCTGATAAATCTTGACCTATATAGATATATTTGAAAAAATTTCAGCCTCATTCATTCTATCAATTATTTCCTAGATTATCTTCATGATATCTTCTAGATTTTCTGGAAGTTTCTTTTTAAGGAATGAATCATTGATTTCATTCCAAGAAAACAAAAATTATTTGCCATTTTTTATGTTTGTATTTTTGAATACACTAATGAGGTATACACTTTTGTAAACTAATGAGGTATTCAAATGGCATGGGGAAGAGTTGGAGAAGATAGCGTCCTAAATATATTCACATTTATTGTTTCCTGGATATATAAATTGTTGTTGTTACATTTGCAGGGTATCCCACAAGGTATGCAGCGTCTAATATTTACAGATTCGGATAGAATACGTTATGACAAGTGTTTTGATGTACAATATTTGAGGTTCCCGAATATAGCGTCATAGTTAATATAAGGCGTGAAGCTTCTGTTTCGAAAACTTCAAGAAATGAGAAAAAAACCCAAGTGAAAATCAATGTTTATTGAGAACCATCAATATAACAGATTTTCGAAATATCGGCCGTTCGAACAAATGACACGATGAAGTCTGGAATAGAAGTTCGCAACTGCTTTCTGTAAAATATCTGTTCAAATTTTCTTGACTTCGGTTTCAACTGCTGCTCTCAAGTCGCCCAGAGTTGAGGGCTTTGTGAAATAAACTGTGTCTTTCAGATATCTCCATAAAAAAGTCACACGGTTCAAGATCCGGCGTGTAAGATAGCCACTTATACCGTTGCTTGTTCTCATAACGGAATCCAATCCTATTGTGGAAATGTTCAGCTAAGAGATCGAAGTTTCGTCTAGTGCGGTGCGATCTAGCACCATATTACATAAACCAATAACCGCTTACCTTGTTTGTGCCATTAAAGAATGGGAAGATACCGTCATTCAAGATGTAAAAATAAGATTCACCGGTGACATTTTCGATAAAAGAAACTGGCCTTATGACACCTTCGGTAGATAACGCACATCAAACTGTTCGGCCACTGTGTCTGCAGTGACCGAATTATTGCAGGATGAAGATTTTTCAGTAGTTCAGAACCTCCAGATCTGTTCTCGTAAACCAGATCCGATTAAAATCAATTTCGCCTCATTTAACCTCATTAATGATTGATTTAAATTTTGTAAGGGAACAGAGCAGCAAAAGAATTTGCATATTCACTTACAGATGCGCTTTTCCTCTCATTGGTTGCCTCAAATTTGCATAGTCACCTAGGGAAGCTTCCATGTGGTGCAATCGTCGTATGCATTGTAATTTTGAATACAAACCATTGGATTCATTACTAACGTTCTTCGTGTAGTTAGATTATTCGTGGACCCCACATGTCATTTATCAAAATACTCGTCTTATCATGTTCAATCCGAATCTGTTTGTGGGACACACTGCACCTATTAATGCATATATTGATAAAATCCATTAGTACAATAGTTTTTGATTTCCAGTCTCCTTACACATTCTTATTCTTCATTACTTTGGAAAAATTTATTCTCGCCATTCTTCTGATATGCAACACTTCTTGTGCTGTAATACTGAATATACGATACGATGACTAAATTTCAAATGTACACTCTAAGAATAATAAACTATTGAGGAATTTAAGTATCCCAACTATCAAAAAGGCTAACATTGGTTCTACTTGGAATAAGCCACAATCTTAAAACCTTTGGTTCACTAAATGATATAAAAAAATGTGAACTTCTATTCCACATTGATAAGACTATATCTGTCTTAAAGTAGGATGAATAAAAGCAAGAAATCTTCGAAAGGATAAAGCATTTGTTCTTCTCTCTTATTATAAAGTTCTTATTTTCTCTTATATTTGGTTAAACAAACCCGACTTTAAGCTTCAATGGAGCTTACTTGTGAATAAATTCAGTCTCATTAACTTATATTTCCTTCCGGCTCGGATTAAAGTTAATCCTTACGAAATTTTTTTCTTCTAAAGTGATTAAAAAGACATTTTTCTCATATTTGCAGATTAGAGAGTATTTCTTTTCAAAAATATTCTAATAAATGCATTAATTATTCATTGATAGACTTTCTTATCCATTAAATACTTGTTAAGACTTAAATTTGATATATCTATTCTTCCTTATCTTCCTTATATACCTGGAACTATTAATATAGGACTTTAGAAACAGCTCCAGAAAATGAGACATATTTCATTAAATTAAGAATTTTATATTCAAGGTGGCCTTAAAGTAACTTTCCCTGTTTGGCGGCATCTGCAGCTAAAACGTATGAACGAAATGAAAACACATTTCATATGCAGACAGTGAAAAGCACGGAAAAAAAATTAGTACCAGAAAATTAGTACCAGAAGACGATAGGGGAAATACTGGCGCTGTTGGAGTACAATTATTAATAAATTCATGAAACTCACAGAAAATAATCTTTTACTCATCAATATTAAGATCTCCTGGACGCCGTGTGACATTTTCAATATTCTAACCTTCTCTGTGTGCAACATATTGCATACGGTGTATGGAGTCCTCCACTACTGCTTGTAAACTGTCGATTTCGTTGTTCATAACAGCCCGTCTTATTTTATGTTTCCAGACATGCAGGTTTTCTTAAAAGTAGCCACGGCGTTACACTGTATAGTGTAGAACAATTTTCCCTGCTGAGGTAAGGTAGAGCCCATATTAAGTACTCATTGTCAATCACGGACAACAGTAAAGAATGGACTGCTAACAGGTCGTTTGCTCTTCTTTTTTTACGAGGAATGCATGGCGCTACTGTCACGCACGCTCTAGGAATTTTGCATAATCATCTTGATATTCAAATGTCCTCGTTCGTAGATGACAGTAGCGCCAATATATTTCTTTTCGGCAGTTTTTGGTACTAATTCTTTTTTCTGAGGAATTCATCTTCCCATACTTTCCAGAGTCTGTATCTGAAATGTTTTCATTTCGTACATTCGTTTTAGCTATAGAAGCCGTCAAGCAGGGAAAGTTATTTTATGACTACCCTGCAGAATATCGGTTATTAACTTTTCTAACAAAAATTCTCTTAATTGCAATAGTGGTGACACTTAATTTTAGATTTTAAATATATCTTTGAGAAATAAATTTGTATACTCAAGCATTTTACTTTTATGGTTTTAGTTAATGTAATCAAATAACAGCTAGGTTATAGAGATCTCTTTTAGTATTGAAGTGAATAAAGAATAAAATGGAATCAGAGCAAAATACTGTACTAAAGATGTTTAATTAAGTATTGCAATGTGTTGTTTGATATTTAATTCACTTTTTGTGATTTTTTTAAGAAACCAATTATCATAAAATTCTTCAAAATTTCTCATTGAACAAGTTTTGATTTTTTTAAAAATTTGTATAAGCCCTTATATTATAAACCAAGGAATTATGTTATGCGGAATCTTAAGTTTTAGAAACTAAACCAAATAATATTGTTTTATGATTGAAAAAACTGAACCTGAAAAAATTCGTTGTTAATATTTTTGAAAATACTAAATTATGCTCTTCAGTTTTCGCCAAATTTCAATAAACTTTCTCTGAATAAAATCGAATCTAGTAATATAAGGTATTTCTTATTGGATGATAATTTTTCCAATATTTTATTCTGAGTAAGGAGTTAAAATTAATTCAAGTTTTAAAAATTTTAAGAATGATATTTTTTTTTTCCAAAATGTCAAAATGGATTTTATGAAATTCAATGATTACTTCGATAGTGCACATTGCTCTTATGAATTTTATAGGAATTAGTATTCTTCAAAATATTAAAAAAAATTAATTTTTCAATTTTAGCGTCAAAAAATAACAAATTTCAAAAATGTATAATATTCAAAGTATATATTGTTTTGAAATGTCAAAATCTCATAATTTTTCACAATGTAAATAAAAGAAGACAAGATGTTAAAAATAAACGTTTTTTTTAAATATTTTTTTAAATAAAGTATTAGTTGAAATATAGTAAATATATAGATGAATGAAATATAACTAACTATACATTTATAGTTATATTTCATTATATGGATATGAAATTTTATACTATAATATTTATCATCATTTATTTCATTGTTGATGGCAATACATTTTAAAAGGGTATTTCTAATGAAAATGTCATTTACTTTTTAAATTATATGATATTTATTACTTAATTTTTTATTATTAAAATGTATCCGCACTAATTACTGAATCTATACTCACTTATGGTAATTCTTATGTTAATTCTGGAATAGTTTTAGTCAGAATTATTTTTTCTAAATAATGAAAAACTCACATCTTCTTTATAATGAAAAATTCACATTCTTTCTCTATAATGAAAAATTCACATTCTTTCTCTATAATGAAAAATTCACATTCTTTCTCTATAATGAAAAATTCACATTTCTTTATAATTAAAAATTATAATGAAAAACTCACATTCTTTCTCTGTAATGAAAAATTCACATTATTTTGTTATAATGAAAAATTCACATTATTTTGTTATAATGAAAAATCACATTCTCTCTTTATAATGAGAAACTCACATTCTTTCTTTACAATAAAAAAATTCATATTCTTTCTTTACAATGAAAAATTCATATTCTTTCTTTGCAATGAAAAATTCATATTCTTTCTTTATAATGAAAAATTCACATTCTTTCTTTACAATGAAAAATTCACATTCTTTCTTTACAATGAAAAATTCACATTCTTTATAATGAAAAATTCACATTCTTTCTTTATAATGAAAAATTCACATTCTTTATAATGAAAAATTCACATTCTTTATAATGAAAAATTCACATTCTTTCTTTATAATGAAAAATTCACATTCTTTATAATGAAAAATTCACATTCTTTATAATGAAAAATTCACATTCTTTCTTTATAATGAAAAATTCACATTCATTCTTTATAATGAAAAATTCACATTCATTCTTTATAATGAAAAGTTCGCATTCTTTCTTTATAATGATAAATTCACTTTATTTCTATATAATGGAAAACTAATACTCTTTCTAAATATTTGTTATTTAATTGAGATATAATAGTCAATTTCAGAAAGCCTATCCTTATTTACAACAGAAATTTCGACAATTTTCATTGTCGAGAACAATTTTCGCTGTCGAAACACGTGTCTTTTATATCTAGGACACTCGTGTCTTAAATAGCCTTGTTTATCCTCATTGCTGATAACACTAACGACTAACCCTCTTAATGCAATTTTTTATAGCTTTTATGAATCACGCACTGTAGCAAATGTAATCGACAATAATTTTCAAGGCAGATCCATTAATATTAACGCAGTTTTCAGAAATGAAACTTCCCTAATGAGATTCAAGGCTTGCGCTGAAATATACAGCCATGCATCACCAAGAGGATTTGTCATTAGTGTTTATTGATGAAATTTCATAATCCGAAATTACATACACGTAAAGTAGAAATTTTAATTGCGTAAACACTTATAAATAATTATTGAAATAATTTTTTAACATATTACATTTTAAAAACGTATAAAATAGCTTTTTATAATTCCATGCAGATTTATATCATCGAACAATTTCCTAACTTAAACCAGATTTTTCTGAAAATTTATGATGACGAATTTGATCTCTTGGAAATGTAACATATTAAAATGTTTTTAAATAATTATTTTCTGCCTTTTAATTTTTTTTTGTGAGTATGAAATGTTGAAATAAGTTTCAAAGTAACTTCTCGATGCGATAAAGATTTATCATAGTACCGCTTATCGATAATAAAGGTTTTTAATTTATTGCAAAATTTGCATCCAACAAACAGGCATGCAAGTGAGTTAATATTGCAATGCCATTCAGTTACATATTTAAATACAAGAATACATATTCAGTTACATATTTAAATACAACAAGCGCAGTTGACAGAATAAACATTTAATTAATATTAAAGGACGAGAACATTTCTTATGCGATATCAAATACAAGTAGCGAAACTAATAACAACAAACTGCTGTTGCCACAAAGTATCTATGAATACAGAAATAATAACATTAAAAATAAATGGGAACCTTACATAAAGTTTCTTGCTCATCGGGAAGTTAGTTCAAAATCAATTACAAAATTTGTCCCAAATAGGCAAATGGAGAGAGAAGAAAGCAATTTTTTTTAAAAAAAAAGTGTTAAAAATATAGTCAAAATAATGTAGATTAATTGATGAAACATAATGAGCAAATATGAAGACAAAAAATCTCAAGCAAACACATAGATTCTTCTAAAATTATTTTGATTTTCAATTTTTTTGTGTGTTTTTTCTGCTTTCGTTCTCTGTTTCTTCTTAAATAAAAATATTGAGTAGTTAATTTCTCAATTTCCGCTTCAGCGTCATCCAATTCATTTGGAATCTCAGAAATGATTGAGCAAAGATTACAACATGCGGTTAACCTATCATGATTTTATTTCCTAGGATTTCCATATTATTTTTATTTTATTCTTATGTCCATGCTTTTTTAAAGCCATGGAAAGTAATCACGTTTTATTAGTTACTTTCGTAATTGGAGCTTGACAAAAAGCAATAAAGTTACTATAACTCTCCATTTCTCATAAAATACGTCTGCTAAAAAATATAAACCCTTGCGAAAAGGTAAAAATCGCAGATGGAAGAAAGGATAAGCAGTAAAGTTGACCTTAAAAGAACAAAGCACGTTCTTTCAAGATAGTTTCTTTGAACCCATCGTCAGACAAATTTTTCTAAGGAAAGTTGGGAATGTACGGTTATTCAAATAACTTGGTAATGCATTTTAAATTTTGCACTTACTCTTTTATAGGAAAAGTAATACATCTTGATAGCAATAATAATTCTAAGATTTATTTTGATGGTTATGCTATGCAGAAATAATAAATATGCGGATTTCTTTAAATTGTTTTATTTAATAATTAATTGATGTTAATAAAAATTCTAGAAAATAAGGAAGAGTAAATAAACGAATTAGAATGAATATATAAATAATTTTAGAATAATATAAATTATTGCCATTAAAAATACTAAAAGATGAAAAATATGTTAAACAGAATATTCGAAAGAAATAAGAAGTAGAAGTGAACAATTTTGAAAGAATAAATAAATTTAGAATAATGAAAAATATTGCAGTTAAATGCAATTAAAATAAAAAAAACATGATAAACAGAATACACGAACAAAATAATCAGAAGAAATGAAAAAATTTGCAAGAATAATTCATTTCATGAATAATGAATAATAGAAATGAATTAATGAATAATGAATAATAGAAATGAATTAATGAATAATGAATAATAGAAATGAATTAATGAATAATGAATAATAGAAATAAATAATAGAAATAAAAATACTATAAAATGAGGAATCTATTATTTAATTTTATTTAAGCGCACGAGACGTCAAATTAGTATGTCTACTAATTATTCAATTTTTCATAATGTATTTTTTTCATTCCGTTCTTTTTTTGGAAGCTTAGATTTCCTGACAAAATAATTCACTCGAATTTTACTTAATATTTTTCTAGGTGGGGATGGCTTGGATTCAACTGCGGCAGTACATTTGGAGTCTCTGGCCATAAGTGGAAATACGCTGCAAGGTAAAAAAAATACCCGTCGAGACTAATTATCGATATTCTATTTCTCTCCTAACCTTCTTTATATCTGGTGTTTGATGTGTAATTTAGAATTTGATCTTTTTGACCTGCTGTCAAATCTATATCCACGTGTATTCTTTTCCATATACCCATTAATCAAGTTGTCAAATAGGACAACACAGTAATTCCAGGTCGGCAGCATACTCTTGAACATATCCTCTAAGAATCGATCCATTTGCTCGGATGTGAAAAGAATGGAATTTTGTGCCTTTTTTTGTTTTGTTGTTGTTCTTGTTGTCATCGATTCTAAAGGAAATATGATTCACTTTTCCTTTGGCATTGATTAAGAGAATATTTATGAGGCCACTCATGTAATTTTGTTCAATAATTATCAGCGAATTTAAACAAGTCACGACATCATGTAATTTTTCCGTTGATGCTCATGTCTTTCTTATTCGAACTCAAGCAACACAAAAGTGTAAATATTGTCTTTTGGTATCATACTATAAAGCAATTCGAAACCTAAAACCGAATTAATTTTATTCTTTTTATAAGCATCAAGACTGTATCGAATATTTATTATGAGTTTTTTTAACCCTCGGAATAACTGCAATCAGTGATGGGTTTAGGCATATTATGGCCACGACAGGGCACGGTATAAAGCTCATATTTTTTATAAATTTGTCAACTTATTTTCACATTTTCGCACGTTTTAAGCTTATCATCATGTTAATGATTCATTTTAGATTAATTGCTATTTCAATAGTGGGACTTTTATTTCAACATGTTTCTATATTGACTAACTGGTACCCGGCGCTTTGCTGCCGCAGAAGAAATAATTTTGAAAATATCGTTTGAAATTTGAAATAGCTATCTTGTTTAATTAGGAGTGATAGAAAGAATGACATTTATTTTCTTATCGGCAATGAATACATTCACTGAAATTGAATGATATATAAAGGAAAAGTACAAATAGAATTTATTCCATTTTTTTTTACTTTATTATTTAATTTATTTTTTGATTTTATTAGGGTAGACAATATTTTTTGTTTTCCCGTCTTCTGCAAAAACAAATAAATTTCTTGGCTGTAAGCGTCCAACATACAACTGGCCATGCGAAAAACATGGATTTTCTAAGTTCAACCCCACGAAGTGATTGGCCTTCCGCCTTGTTGATGGTCATCGAGAATACAAGCCGAATGGAGAAATGCAATCGTTTGAATTTAAAAGGCCTGTCCGTGGGAATAATGGAAATGTGCGGAATGAGCTTCTCTTCCCCAATCGACTTTCCGTTAAGAATAGTTACCTCGCTTCTTGCCGCATATTCATCTTTTGATTTTGATGCGTGTGATCAAGTAGAATATAAACATTATCTTTCGATTCTGAAGCACGTGAATTTGCAATATGTGAACGACCTACTTTCCGTTCTTTGTCTGTTTGAGAAGCTTGAATTGATTTATTTCTACGTGTTGTAGATCTATTAAGTGACGAATGTTTTGGGACATATGTTTTTGTCGAAACTATCAACACGATATAAGCTTGTATAACAGGAATATCGTTTGTCGAATCACTGAAGAAGTAAATAAAAAAATTACTGTTTGCACTGGAAAATGTCCATTATATACAACTTAATTTGATCAGTATCGATAATAATAATTCTATTTTGTATGCGTGAGATAAACTCTGAATAATATGTGCGGTTTGCCGCAGACAAAATATTGTGCTCGCTGACTGACAACTTCCTGTGTCGATGACTATTCATTAATGAGAAGAAAGAAAAATTAGCGCTTGCACTAAATATTTTCGATTTCATTTCACTCACATTGATTAGCATTAATCGTAATAATTTTATTTTGTTTGATATATGTGCTATTAACTCCGAATGACATGTTCCGTTTGCCGTTTACAGTTGCGGCAGCTCATAAGGTACGAACAAATAAAAATTCCTTTTTATATATTAGATATGATGTCTGTACTATCCTATAATCTTTGCGTAAGTGCAAGCATTAAGTTGACCAAGTTTCATCACAATCGGTTAAACGGGATGGCAACGCATAAGGTACGAACAAACAAAAATTCATTTTTTTATATTAGATTACTTGACGCTTTTTGAGATAGCTGGTTCGACAGATATAACAATTATATTTAAATTTAGTTAGATCATTTAGATATAACTTTTAAGTCCATGATTCCTTCAAACTCATGGAATTGTCAAAAATTATTATCATCTCACTCCGACACAATGGAGCGAACTTATCATAATGCTTTAAAAAAAGCAACGACTAACCAGTTTTATGTTTTTAAAAAGAAATAAATTTTAAAAAAATGAAGCAACTTTTAGACACATGTTAAAAAAATGTAAATATTTTATATAAAGTTTTTGAGTTCAATTTAGTTAACCCTAACTGGAGACTGTTGTCAAAATGATTCCGCGTTGTTCATTAGCTCTGATTATCACGTAGTATTTTGTCCTTGAATATAATAATATCTTCAGTGCCTTCAAGTTGTTCTCTCAGTAATATGTTGACAAAACTCTAAGTATGAACACGTGCGTATAACACAGTTATTCTTTTTCAAAGTTTTTGTTGTTATTTATGGAATCTATTGACTCCGTATCACTGAAACTAATTTTAGCTTGAATTATGCAAAAAGAATATTCTTAAAATAATATTTTATTGTATTCTTCATTTTTGTTTGTTAAATTCTAACATTTATTAGCATTAGTGTAATTCCGTTATATCTAAAGAAGTAAATATTAATACTACATAATAATACTACATTAATAGATTATTTAGATTTTTCTTGTAACATCTTTCCAACATTTAATATTATAATATTTAACATTTTTAATATTAATATTTTAAAATTTTTTGGTAACTACATAACTTCCAGAATGCATTGGGATTCCAAAACAATTTCCAATGCTATTTACAAGAGACAATATTATATATATATATATATGTAATACAATTCGAATCCTATCTACTAAATTATATGTAACATTATTTTGGTTGAAGCAGAGTGCAGGTTTGAACACAAGACCAGACGTTGTATTTTTAATTTCGTTTTATTCTATTCCGAGTGGCAGGCATGATTTTAACAAGAAGGCGCAACGTGGCACAGAAAGCAGAAGGCAAAAAAGGGACGAACAAATGATCACTAGTCTTATATAATATAGGAATTCCGGACAAGCGCCAATTGTGGTGACCTTTGACAAGGGCAAAAGTATCAAATGAAGTATCATTTTCATTTAATACGTAGTACTGATGGCGCATTAGTTTTACAGAGGGATTAATTAAACCGAAAGTGGAATTGGATCACGAAAGAAGAGAATATTTTTAGAATGAAGTTACTATGGGCTAAATAACGATAAAATCTTGGAAATTAATTAAATTGAAATTAGAATTAAAATATCATCATATATATATATATATATATATATATATATATATATATATATATATATATATATATATATATATATATATATATCAATGGAGTCATTTTGACTCCATCTCTCTGGCCGTGTGAGGAAACTCATATTTCCAGTTACGGATTAAACTGAAAATATTTAATTTCTATGGCCACTTCACTTCACATAACAGTATTTTACTGCTTGTTTCAAAACTATAAAATTAAAATGCTTCAGGTATTTACCACAACAAAACTAAGACGTTCAAATAAGGCATTTATCCTCCTTAATTCAAAAGAGCAAAGAAATATTTTTAAAAAACTAAAATTAAAGTGAATTCTTTCCAGTCGAAATAAATCAATAGTCAAACTTAATTAACTGCGAAAAAAAAAGTGATGCCACTATCTAAAATGAAATGAGTTTCATTACTGTAAGTCTCTGCAATGTAAAAGGACTTTTGAAGAAGAATGTACGGAACGTGAAATTTTAATCGGTTTTATTTTATTTCTTTTAAAGATCATAAGAAGCAAATTAAGTTTATTATTAAAACGGTTCGCATAAAAAAGCCAGCCATTCTGTAATTTTGTTCATCAATAAGATGTCCGTACTGGGATTATTTAATTTTTGAACAATAAACTCAAGATAAAAAATAAGTATTAATTATTTTTCTCACTCTTAGATGTTGGAATGAAAAGAAAAAATAATGTTATTGACTTTTTTACGAAGGAAATCCTGAACACATCACAAATAGAAAAGCTATTTTTTTGTGTAGCGATGTGAAATTAAAATATGGAGTTTCGTTCTAAATTTAGAATACAGCCCACACATAACTTTTTATTAATTGTAATGAAATAACTAGATTCTCAGCAATTATGTATGCTCAGTTTTTTTTAATTATTTTAATTTGTTATGAAAGTTATTTTGTTATTTTTGTAAAAAAGATAATTTAATAGATTTAAAATTCAACTTATTTCCCTATTTAGAAGAAAACAGCAAATAATATTATAAATTTAGATTTAAAGAAATTATTGTTTTATTCAAAAAGGCATATAATCATTTTTCGGCACTTTACGTGCTTTCAATAGCTATATATCTGTACAAATTCTAAAAAAAGAAATTTAGCAGATAAGAATTTTAGATACGTTTCAACATTAAAACTCAGAAAATAAAAATTTTTGCTTTCTAATTTCACCATTTCTCACTTCGTTATGCTCTATTTTATTAAAGGTACTAATACACACAGTATTTATCAAAATAATTAGAATTACATTCATAATATGAAAAGGAATAATGTAAATAATAATTTATGAAAGTAATAATGTAATTAATAATTAATAATACATCCGATATTTATTAGAATTTAGCAGATAAAATTTTTACATACGTTTCAACATTAGAACTCAGAAAATAGAAATTTTGCTTTCTAATTTTACCATTTTCTCACTTTGTAATGCTCTATTTTGTTAAATGTACTAGTACATCCAATATCTATCAAAAGGATTAGAATTCCATTTATAATATGAAAAGGAATAATTTGATAATAATTTTTGGTCAATTATAAACATTCGTAATATCCTTTTTCCCGATTAAAATTATTAAAACACTTTTTTTTTTTTGCTATTTAAAGTCACGGCTTTAAAACCGGCAAAATTCGATAAGTTATAAGCGGAAAAGATTGCAGTATTAGCTGAAATAGCTTCATAGATGCCCAAAGTAAATTGGAGGGAATTTTTATGGCCATTTTAGATACAGAAAACTGAGGATTAGCTTTCTGAAGGGATGCTATTGTAGAAGCATTAGAAGTTTAAAAACTTGAAGCAACTTATTTTCGAACAGCCAGGCAGACGGATTTCCTCTGAACAGATTTCACTGCAATTTTGGTATAAAATCGTATTTAAATTTCACCCATCTAGGTTAAAGCGTTTTCGAGTTATCTTTGTTACAGGCAGACTGACGGACACTTTTCAAAAATGTATTTTTTGATCTGAGAGAGGTCTAAAACGTGGAGATATGTCAAAATCTCGAATTCGAATTCTTTGATGATCACTATACTTTCTTTATATTATGTACACTAGATATGTACACTTTATATTATGTACACTTTCTTTATATTATGTATACACACTCTTTATACGAAATAAGGAAATAAAAACAAGTTTTTAAAACAAATTCGAATCTCTGGTTTGGAACACTGTAGCATAATAATGTTTCACGCTTGATTCGTCTATTTATCGCTTTAAAAAATTCACTTCAGAGCCGCGTGAATCTAAGACTAATAGTAAAATAGGGAAAACACAATTAAAAGTAAATTTTGAAATTTAATAAAAATATAAAAATATGGAAATAAAATTGCCACCAATAGAAAAGTCTTTTTTGAATTTTAAAGTGGCAAAAATTTGATTTGGGTTATAATATAATTCGAAGTTATTGAGGCAATCTAATTAAAAACGTTAAAATTTTGATTCATTTTTAATGAAAAATCTATTTAAATTATGAAAATTTCTTTCTTGGAGTATGTCAATAAAGATCTAGATTTAACAATCTTCCCTGTATAGTATATTAGATGAATTTTTTATTATGGTTACCATAGTACACACATCACTTCTCCTATTAACATTAACTAATGAATTAAAAATTATATGGGAGAACTGTGTGTAAAAGGAAATCCTACATTCCTGTTTGGGATTGTAGCACAATTATTTTATACTAGCCGCCTTTAATGACCATCCGGTTCGCCAATCTTAGTGCTCGTTAAAATTTTGATAATTAAATATTTTATGTAACTCCTATTTTAATAGCTTCTTCATCAAAATATTTTAAAGCTTCTAATTTTGATAATCATAATTCACTCATAATATTAAAAAAGCCTTCAGTCATAACGTAATATGTATCTCTATAATTTTCTGTTAGCTCATTTAGAATTTATGCCTTAAATTAAACTGGAAAGGATTAATCTGCAATTAATATAATAATATTTTTTACTGAAACAAAGCATTTTTTTATAATATGCTTACTGATAACAGAGTCACTGAGCGTTTAAACTTTATGGGCACTAAAGAATATCTTTCTTAATTTATGTAATATCTCAAGAATTTGGCAACAAAAGTTTCTCAGATTCATCATAGCAAATCGATTAATTAACAATGTTTAGTTTTAAATGCATCAAATACTAAGAAAATAAAATGAATCGTTTAAAATAATCGGTCGAAAATATGTTAGACCTAATGTTGTTAGCGTGGGGGAAAACTACTTAAAAAACGATGTACTTAAAACTATAAGCATATACGAAAAATATATAACCAACATAAATAGAATTTAATTACAAAAGCACACAACTAACCTAAAAACAATTTATTTACAGTGTGTATCTCAAATAAATCAAAACAGCAAACCAATTAATCAAAATCAAGTCCGTATCCATAAAATACAGTTGTCAATAATCAGAACAAATTGGGCATGTGTGAATTTTCAAAGCCAGTTATGGTAACCCAAATGCGTGAATTTTCTACTCCAGTTGAGGTAACGCTATGCAGATTAGAAATTTTTAATTTAATTTATTCTGTTTCATTTTAATTCAAAAGTACTTTAGAATGAATCCGAAAGATCGATTAATTAACAATGTTTAATTTTAACTGCAACAAACATTAAGAAAATAAACAGAATCGATTGAAATAATAGGTCGAAAAGATGTTAAGCCTAACCTCGTTAGCGTGGGGGAAAACTGAAGCCTTACTCATTTGGCGGTGGGGAAATGAAAAGATTTTTGGAGGGAAAGTTAGTTTTTAATTAATAAAAAATTAACTACTCAATTAACCTGGATAAATAGTAGACTATGTCCTATTTCAAACTATAATCTATCTCTTGTGCCAAATTTCATCCAATTCCGTTCAGCCGTTCTGGCGTTATTGAGTAACAAACCTCCATCCATCCATGCAAACTTTCACATTTATAATAGTATAGATTTTTTAAAAATTCATTAAAAACGGAATTTAATTAGTTGGTTAAAATGTAAGTATCATTAGAAAGATTATTTTTTGATCTTCAACATAATGTAAAAATCAATTTTGTGCTGTAATATTTTTGGAAGATAAACGGAAATACGCCAAAATTTTGCTTAATTTCTAATTAATTAAAATTCTAATAAAAAATTTAAAAAAAAAGGTCTCCAAGGTGTACATTCCCGACATCCAAGGTATGTGTGTACCAAATTTGGTAGCTATAGGTCAAACGGTCTGGCCTGTAGAGCACCAACACACACACACACACACGTTGAGCTTTATTATAAGTATAGATATAGAAGATATAGATTATTAATTAATGCAATTGGACAAAGAATATTTATTGTAATCCTCTGTCAATAATTTCTCATCAGTTTATTTACAAACATGGTTTCACTAATATTATTAGAAAGAAAAGAAGGTTGATATTTTATGCGAAGATAATCAATGAATTTTATACAGTGTAAGATAAATAATAAGTTGAGAATAAAATAATCAATGAGTTTGATTTGCATAACTTCTAACGCGGTTCTGATCGATTGCTTATTATACAACTCATTTAAATTTCAAAGTTTTGACTCATGAATTAAAAGTATGCCCTTGGAAATTTTAGATTAAGAAATACTTCACTGAATTATTAATCGAAGGTTTAGACAAAGAGGACTTTATATATTTTGATGACTTATTTTAATATTTAATTTTCCGCACGTGTTTGCGTTCTTCTTTATATAATTGTGAATGCATTTTCTGTTTCAAAACAGAAAAATATTGTTATTATAAATAGAGACACCATTATATTTACAGAGGAAGCCTTTAAGGATTATACTGAGTGTATTATTATTATAATAAAGAATAGTGGTAAATGATTACAGAAAGACAATTTTTAAATAAAACGGTTGATTTTGCTTCCTTTCTTTTTAAACTCTCACATTTATTGACTTGTTTAAAGGTTTATTAAGCGAATATGAATAATGGATACAGAGACTTTTAGCTCTTTATTAACAGAGTTTTTTAAATCCTCAATAAAGATGCGACGATCACAAGAGACTCCATTTAATTTTAAAATGAAACGAATTGTAATATATATGTACTTTCTTTTAATAATATAATTCAAATCTGTAATAATAATAACAGTTATTGAAAATCGCTGAATGCATCAGAAAACAGACATACTTCCAACACGAGGAATAAGCACTTGTAGGATTAGTTCCATTTAAATACTGGAATTTTGCAATTTCCAGTAGTTAATATATATAAAACCAACGAGAGCGGTCACCCAAAAATTGTTCTCGCGTTCTCTCTAATAAAACATGTTTTTCCCCTCTCGACACCCTCCAAACATGAAATTTTAGACATTGGATAGGGCCGTAAATATCTTGCATGTCATTGGCGAAAAATAATCACGAAGTATTGATCTTTGACCTGAATTTAACATTTTTACTGAATCTAATATGTGTTTTTCGGTGTTGTGTTTGGTGATAAATATATGGCAAGCTATTAACGGTACTCAAAAATAGAATTTGTATTTTAGATGTTTCTTTTCAACCAAATAATAAAAAAATGATAAAAAATTATAATTTTAGTTACCAAATTACATATCAAATTTGACACATTTAATTCGCTGCGTTATTCAATTATCGCGTTTATATTCTTTTCAAAGTATGAAACGACAGAAAGTTAACCTCTCGATGGATTTCGTCTTAAATTTATTCGATACACTTTAGATGTTAAATCTTTATGCCATTAAATTTTAATTCCAGACAAGTAATGCTACTTGATAAAGAATTTTTTTTTAAATTATCAATATTTATAAAGATTAATTAATAATAAAAAAATTAAAAAGTTGAAAACAATTTAAAAACAATTGAATTAATCAATCTTAAAAAAATCAAAAACTGTACATTTTAACGTGCTTTCAAAAAAAACTTTCTTTTATTAAATTTATTATTTTCAAACTTGTAATAATCTTTCATTTTGCTTAAACTATGTGCATTGTAGCAGAAACTAAAAATTTTAAATAAGATTTCATTATCACATTTTGCCTAATGTTCTATTTCTTAATGCATTGCTTTTATTCCAAATGTAAATAAATTTTATTACATATAATTGCACTAAGGACTTAACGTATTTTGCTTGCATTTTAATCTAATAAAGAGGTTTTTTTAGAGCTTTATAGTGAAAATTCTTAATAATTCTTGAAATCTGAATTCTTTTAAAGATTTATTCCCTAATATAAGGAATTTCAATAGAATTTTAGATTGTATTTTCAAAATAATAATACAGTATGCGCCAAATTATACAGTACTAAAACTTGTACATCTCGAACACTTGGTTGCGTTTGCCGACGAGGCATAGCTCCAGCTACACATGTTCGCAGTAGTGAAAAGGAAGTTGTGTTATGCAGTCGTGGTCTCTCGACGGAGGAAAATATATTTACAGTTGAGCATTATTTCCGCTGGTACGGAAATGGCCGTGAAAATGGAACTGAATTTGTAAAAGGTGGCAGAACAATTCTAAGAGAAGTTTGATAAGGTAGTTTAATAAGTGATCGATCCATTTCTTCAGGATTTGAGAAAGTTCTGAAGTGCAAGGAACATTCAGATGAATAGACAGGGGTATCAACAGGACGGGGCGACCAGTTATACCACTTGAAAATCTCTAGTCATGCTGCAGAAAAACTTCTTAGGACAAATAATTTCACATGGCACTGACTTCCCATACTCGTCCCATTCTCCCGATCTTATACTCCTGAGGCCAACTTGTAGAAAGAATGTTAAAAGAGTGTGTTCAACTGTGAAGATCCACCAAGAACTGTGCCTGCATGACATGAGAAAAGTGCATTATGTGATCTCTTTTTTTGTCGGAGTCTTCAGCAACCTTTGTTTCGGAACATATTTGAAAATCGGCGTGAACGGTATGAACACTGTCTAGAGCGAGGCGGTGCACACATTGAACATTTACATTACACATACCGTGGTAAATCAACATGCTAATAGAGAGTATGTGTGTATGTTAATTTCTTTTGAGGGAAAAATAAACTTACAGATGACAATAATGTAATTTTGGTTCGCCGTTTCATTTTAGTACTGTGTATTTTGGCGCATACTGTATTTTCAGTCTGTAATGTACTTATTCTCTAAAAATAAACAAACTCTTATGATTTAACATCACTCTTTGCTTTTCAGATCTGCAATCGTTACGATAAATTCTTCTGTAGGAGGAGGAATTGCTGCGCTGGTTTTTAGGTGGGTAAAAAAAAAGTTTTCTTGAAGAATTCTTATTAGTTCTTAATTTTGATGAGAAATTCAAATCAAGCATATCTGCTTTCAACTTCCAGCCGATTCATATTTTAATACTACATTTAAAAATGTATCTCACTTTAATTGGTATCTTTTGACTTTTGTAACTTTAAAAAGTGAGTGTCTTGATTCAATTTTTTAATTATTTAGCTTAATGCAATCGAAAAGTAAGATTATTAATATTAAACTTTTTATTTAATAAAAAACACTTAGTGAAATTGAACACAATATTATAATTTTAATTATTTCAATCAAAATTGGGGATTTTAAAATACTTGAAAGTAAAGTTATCACAATTCGTAAATAAGGGCTGATATTTCTACATAAAATAGATTTTAAGTGTTAAATACCAAAAACAAAGCGAGATTTATTAAATATTCTAAAATGCCTTACCATACATGGGACAGGGCTTATTTTAAAGTGCATAAATATTTAGAACTTTTAAAACTGAGATGTATTAAGAAATCGATATTTCAATCCTCTTTTCAATTTGAGGTGTCAAAAAAGTTTTATGGCAATGTGCCTTACATATGTTCATATTTCAGAAGAACTGAAAGTGAACGTCAGAATCAGAATAAAACGAACTTTCTTTTATATATATATATATATATATATATATATATATATATATATATATATATGCAAAAAGAAAATTTTGGAACTTTCAAGAAAAATTGAATTTGATATTTTAATTTATCTTCATGGTTTAGAATCGCCTGCATCGGATATATCCTTACTTGGACAGGATTTGAAATATAAAGTTATACAAAAAAAAAAAAAAAAGAAAGAATAAATAAACCTTATTTGTGGAATTTTGATGTGTTTATTTATACAGAAGAAATTTAAGTCATGTAGTTAATTTTGTAAGAATTACAGCTTTAAAGACAATAATACTAAATATTATACTTAAATACAAAATAGCATTTAATACTAAATACTGAATAATACTAAATAAGATGTAATTTCATATATGATTAAACCAGCTCTCTCCCAAAGTAACGTTGCTGTTTCAATAATTTTCATATCATTATCGACACCTATTTAATTTTGCAGAAAAGTAACTACTTGTTTAACCAGGGGGCTGGTCTCACCAAAACTTTCTCGCATACACTCTAATAATGATGTTATACCAAAGAGCGCCTTCATGGCGTAGGCGTACTGTAATAAGGAAATATTAACCTTTGGCGTAAATTTAGCAATTTCACTGAATCCGTTATGCCATCCTTGGCGAGTGTTTTGGCGATTATCTCTGAAATGCTGTTAATTATCCGAACATAGAATTTGTATTTTAGAGGCATTAATTGAATCGATTAAAACAAAAATTTGGCACTAAATTACACTTGTAGTCACGAAATTTCATACCAAGCTTGATATAAGTAAGTCATTGCATTTTTATGTTATTGAGTTTGCATGCTTTTAAAAGTACAGACCTGCAGATTATCAAATGATTATTATATTTGGTTCAAAATTTGAAAAGTGTCTACAGTACGGATGCTAAATCTATGTACCGAATTTTATCTCTCTAGATCTGTTCATTTTGTAGCTATGGTGTTAATTTATATTCGAAGGTCGGACAGACGGACTTCCTCCGACCCGATTTTGCACAAAATTTGACAGAAATCTGCAAATGTGGTGTAAAGACCGTATATCTAATTCCAACCGTCTTGCTGAAAGCGTTTTTGAGTTATCTTTATCACAGGTAGACAGACAGACAGTTTTCTTCTAAAAATGTGTTTTTCAAGTCTGAGGTGGAGATTAATCAAAATCTCTAGTTCTAATTTGTTGATGATTTATATACTTTCTCTATACTATGTAACGATAAAGTAAAAATGAAATATGTAAATTATTATTTCAGATTGTTTAAAAGAATAAACTGGTTTTAAAAGTCTAACACTTGGATAAACAGATATTTTTACACACGTTTATGCTTTGATTATATATTTTTTTATTTCAAGGTTGTTCCAAGGTCAAAAAAATTAAATTAAATACATCGCATCTCTCTATATCGAAAAATGCAACAACGTTGAAAGGCCTCGTGCAAAAAAAGAATATGATCTAGTAAAGGTTGGCCTATTGCACTCTAGCTACAAGAAAGACCTGTCGAAAACAAACTTGATCATTTTAATTAAAATGACAAACTTTTGTTCAAAATGAAGCATATTGATGTATCAAATTTAATATTCATTGAATTTTATATTTTTCAGATTAAAAATAATAATATATTTCAATTCGAACGTAACATTGACAGGAACGTTGAAATCATTATTGAATTTTGGAGGACATTAACAGTATGTACCATAAGTTCTTTACATAGAAAACAACTTGTCTAACAATTGAAGTTTGAAGCAACTGGAAACATTCTCACGACGCCAGTGCTTTTGTATCGATTTCTATCAATGCCATTCCGCAAAAGATCTTCGATTTTCTGCACATCTGACCTCCAATTACCTGAAGTATTGTCATTATTTTCAAATGAAATGAAAGAAACGTTTGGAATTTACCTGTCAGCTAACAATGAATTAAACATTCGAACAATGTCATCTAAAATAAAATGTTTTACTTCATTGTGGTCTTTATCATTTTAAATGAAGATATTTAAATCTCTAGATTGTGAAAACTATATTTAGCTATTGTGACGAACATTGTTTCAATACGAATACTAAGAATATAGAAGACCATGACGGCATATTTCTACAATTTGTCATTTCGATTAAAAATCTTTCGTTTTTTAAATAAAAATATATATATAATATAAAAATTGAAATCTGCTATAGAAAATTTCAAATTATCATAGAAGAACATTACTTTTTTTTAACTGACGTAGTATCAATCCAATCGCAATTCCCAGCATTTAGAAAAGTAATGGTTTTTGACCATCTCAAAATCAATCGAGTTCTAAGTTCTAAAATTTTTTTCTCGAGGCCAGAATTTTTTTTGTGAAAAATCATTTTGAAACAATCATGTGACTATCAGATTACGCACGTGTTGATATTTAAAAAATTATGTTTTAACATATCAAAATCGTTTGAGCTCCAAACCTTTTTTTGCCAGCTGGAAAAATTTAAACTTTAAATATATATGGTTCCAATATAAAGTTCCGATACCTCTCTTTGCTGTTTCGCTTTCATTCTCATTTTCTTCTCTGTGTTTCTTCGGATGATAACTTCTTGAGATTCTGCCCTTTATTGGCGAGACAGGAGAATCAAGTACATGTCGGATACTCACACCAAATTGTAACCTTTTGTAGGTGATAAGTCGTTAAATATGTCAAAATTCTTTATCATTTTTAATAACCCTAAAAGCGAAAAAATGATGCTTCAAAACCGATAAATTTCCAATTTCCTGTTCGTGCATTTTGAGGCTTCAAAAACCCCAAATCAAAACAACATCATGTTCTCACATAATAATTTCTCTTCCATTTCGTTTAGTTAATTAATTAAGAATTTAAACTGATTATTTTCATTTCCCATCACCTGAAGATCATTAAAATCAGAAAGTGGACATTTTATTGTTTAGAAGTCAAATTTTGATGGCCTTTGTGTTTACAGATATCTCACAATGGAAATGAAAAAAAAGACGCAAAAACAATGTATCCAGATAAAAATATTACATAATAATCTTTTAAAATGTAAAATAGAATATTAATGCAAATTCTCGTCATGAAGAAACGAAAAGTAAAATAATAATAAATATAAAGGGATAGTAATAAATTGAACAATAAATAATAATATATTAATGTAAGTTATTGCCCTTAAAAAATGGGAAATAAATCTATCTTAATATAAATAAAAGTCATTGTGGTTATGTATAGAGGTATAAATATATATTACATATATGTTCCTTAATAATTGGGTGGAATTCAAACACATTTTTCACGCTTATTATACAAGATACGAGAAAGAAAACTATCAACTTTTCAAAGGACAAAATTAATTAAATAATCTATTAATTAGAAATTAACAATTTCTTTCTTTTTTACACATTGAACTGCTCTACCATTATTCTTTTTGTTTTTATTTTATCATGTCTTTTGACAATGCTTTTATTTGTCGTAAAATATTAATTTAACTATACTTACAACTAAACTTAGGTAAATCGTCCGCACGAAGACAATCATATGTAAATAAAATTTGCAGAGCTAATGTAGTAAATATTAATGACTCATTTGGAAAATCAGCCATTAGTGTTTTTTAAAAAATCGTTTGGTTAAACTGATATTCTAATTTTAATTAAAAAAACAGACGATAAATATTTTTGGAGATAAAAAGATTTTGTATATTATGATCACATAAAAATAATTTTTTTCTTTAAAAATATTGTACATGAATGTATTTAAATCCCAAGCAAGATCGGTTATATATTAGATAATAATAAAAGTGAATGCCTGTACTGTGTATCTATTTGTTAGCATTCTAAGGAGCAAAGTATTGGAGACCTTCGATGATGAAAATGTGCATTTTGGTGGTGATTCGTCTGAAATGCTAATAAGAATTTTAATTAATTATCTTTTACTCTTATTTTACTGATATTCTTGAATAATTATTCGATTTTAACGCAAAATATTGGTATATTTCATTGATAACTTCTAAAAATATTATAGCATAAAAGAGATGTTTGCAACATCATAAACTTAAAAATATTATCTTTCTAATCTTACTAAATTAATTACAATTTGTTCTTTAATTTTTACAATATTCTTTTAAGAAATGTTAGGCATAAATGGAAGCAATACATTTCATTGTTTTGATGAAATTTGAATCGTTTTCATTATGTTTATAAACACTTTTACAACAAATTTTATTCCATTGTTGGAAACTAAAAAATTACAATTCTATCTCAATTTTTTCCTTTTCTTTAGCAATGTCATAAAGAAATTTTATTTTATTAATTTATGAAATACAGCTAACGAAGTCCTTTAAGTAATATATCCGACACGCTGAAAAATTATTCTGTTAATTTTTTACCAGTATGTTTAAGTCCAGAACCGTGCTATAACACATGCTCATGCAGCAAACCATTTTAATGTTGGAATGCGCGGTACATTTTAAACGAAGAATAAGAAGTGAAATTACAATTCCACATAAGAAAATGGACTATTAGATGAAGCAAATGGTTACGATTTTCATCAATTACGACTGTATATTACATGACCAAATAAGGTAGGTCCATGTACATACAGTACCCATAACAGGTGCAAGGTTACTACAATTATATGGGTTAATTATAATTTCCAAATAACATTGTTTGAAAGAATTATTTATATCCGTTGAGGTATGAGGACTTAACCAACCAATGAGATGATCGGCAAGGGTAATCAATAAGAAGTAAAATGATAATGCATTCAAAAATAAAATACTAATATCCGTGAAATGGCACGAGAGATTTTAAAATACCCACATCCGTTATTCAAATTCTTTCTGTTTTCGACCGCGAGATAATTTTGTTTGAAACGCATTGCATAATCCAATGAGAAATAGCTCTTCAACGTTATGAAGAAATGCTAGTTTATATTTTAATATCCTATTGGTCGATTACTTCCAAAATTTGATGCGTTTCTACAATTGTGAGAAGACCACATATGAAATTTCACCGATTCCGCCTATGTGAGTTTTTTTAAATTTTTTTATTTACTACGTTTCGATACACGGTTTAGACAAACTGATAGACAATCAACATGCCAATGAATTTGGAGTAAAATAATACAAATACACAACGCTACAGTTTTGTCGTTAACTTGTGCAAAGACAATGGTCTCATAGATAGATTTTGTCCAAATGCTGTAGAATATAATTTTGGAGTAAAGCCTATATGCCAAAGTTTCTTTCTGTAATTTGCTTTGTTTTTGAATTAAATTAATGAATTGTTCACAAGCAAAAAGAATGACATAATCAAAAATTTCTTTTCGGATTTGGAACCAAAATTTCCATTCAAATGTTTTTCTTGATTTGACAAAATTTTCATCCAAATTTTTTCTTGATTTGACAAAATTTTCATCCAAATTTTTTCTTGATTTGACAAAATTTTCATCCAAATTTTTTCTTGATTTGACAAAATTTTCATCCAAATTTTTTCTTGATTTGACAAAATTTTCATCCAAATTTTTTCGTGATTTGACAAAATTTTCATCCAAATTTTTTCTTGATTTGACAAAATTTTCATTCAAATATTTTTGGTGTTCACATTTTTACGGCTCGTATTCTAAGAAAACAAAAATATGATTCTAATACAAAAGAAATCTTAAATCTTGATTTATAATTGTTTATTAACCCTTCAAAAGGACTTTATATTTTTAAATTTCGAAATAAAAATGTTTTTGGCATTAGAATCTACGGTATAAAACAGAAAAATACTTCAAAAATAAAAATGGAATAGCTTTGACAAAACTTTCTATTAAAAAATTATTGTATACTAAAAATTTTACTTCCTTTCCTAAAATTTACATTAAATTTCTATTTTAAAAACTGTTAAATAAATATTTTGTTCTAAAAATAATATATTTACTATTAATATGAAAAATATTTATCAAATATGATACAATATACAATGAAGAAATAATATACATATATATATTTTATAAAATGTGATTATCTTCATTTCATTTTTTAAAAAATACCAAATTTGCATAAAAAAATTTTTTTCCAAGTTCCAAATGGGTGATCGTTACGTTTATCAAGTTATTGTATTAATATAAATATTTATCGATAAATACTTCATTTTAATTTGAAAAAAAAAATTATACACTTTATTATTATGATATTCGTTCAAGTTCATCGGAGTATAATTATTCTCGTTTAACCGTTTTCAAAAATATTCGCAAAGTTTCGTATCATATTTAAATTTCGACTATTTTTCGTAAATTTTACAAAACATACATTTTAATGTATCTTCATCACTCATGTATAAAACATATCACTCATGCAATAGTGACAACCGCGAGATTTGAACTTTCTTCTTTATCAATCGGTGTGCGTGAGAGTGAAAAAACGACGCAGCTTATATTCTAAATAGGAGCGAATTTATTATGATAGTGAAAGCAGGTAGCTGGAGAAAATATTCACTACTACCAAATATTCTGTTAATATTTTGGAAATAGAAGTTAGTTGTATTTTCAAGTTTTTTTTAATGTTAATTGTTTCAACGCCATTAAATATGATAACGCCACATGAAAAAGCTTCAATATTCAAATACTGAATGTACATAATAAAAGAATAAAATTGGTTACCCTTAAATCATGTATAAAACATCTCGCGTTTCCTTTTAGTTTTCCATAAATATATTTATTTTTTTTATTTAAATTTTTCATTCTTTTATAAATTTCTTGTATGCGCTGTAATAAAAAAATAATAAAAAAAAAATCGAACGAATTTTAACGAAATACCCACGTTTCAAATCTGACTGAGTCCGAAAAACACGTTTTTGTAATTATGTTTCATGTAAACGCAAAAAAGTTTCGAGTTAAGCAAGTGACATCTGGTAGGTGGTATATTTTTATCAAATTTTATGCTATCTCTATTGACAATAAATTTGAATGTTTATCTATCTGAGACCAAAGAACATAATAAGTTTAAAACGTAAAGAGCTAGATGCATAAAATTTGGGGGAATAGATTTAGCATCTAAAGAGCAGATCTTTATTGAGTTTAAAACTAAATCCAACAAAGGATACTTTTAGAAACTACAACCCTCACTCTGTGCTGTGCCCATGCGACAGCTCGAAAACACAAAGACATGGTTAATTAAAATTTGGTATGTGATTTTTTAAAACTTATCATGAACTTAATTTGGGTAATCGTCTCCCAGAAACTTTCTCGCGTACTTTCTAATAAAGGTGTTGTCTCAGAAAATGCCTTGACAATTAATCCGTCCAATAATTACGAAAAGCTAACTTTTGGCGTACATTTAGCATATTTACTGAATATGCTAAAAATATCAATCGGTTCGTTATCGAATATGCTAAATATATCAATCGGTTGGGAAAAACTCGCCTAAAACACAAATTCGGTTTTCGGATATTATTAACCATATGCTAGGGATTAATTGTCAAAAGAGTCGCCAAGTCCTTCGCGACTCTTTTGACAATTAATCCCTAGCATATGGTTAATAATATCCGAAAACCGAATTTGTGTTTTAGGCGAGTTTTTCCCAACCGATTGAAACAGAAATTCGATATAAATCTACACTTGTAGACACAAAATTATACAACAAATTTCATATGTATTTAAATCATTGTGTTTTTGAATCATCGCGTTTACATATTTCTAAATGAACAGACCGACAAACGATCAACGACCTTTTTTTTGGATTTAGCTCACAATTTGATGGGTGTGTACAATATAGATTCGAAGTATGTGTCCCAAATTATATCTATCTGGTTGTCTTCGTTTTGTAATCATCGTACGAACTGATATTCGAACAGCCGGAAAGACAGACTTTCTCCGAACGGATTTTGCTCAAAATTTGATAGAAATCTACAAATATGATATAAAGACGGTATACCAAATTTCATCTATCTAGCTCGAAGTATTTTTTAGTTATCTTTGTCACAGACAGACATTTTTCAAAAATGTGCGTTTTCGAACTCAGGGAAATCTAGAACGTGGAGATTCTTCAACATCTAGAGCTCAACTTTTTGGACGATTACCGATTAGTTTTCTACGCACATAAAATTTTCCTATCTAAATAAAAAATATAATTCCGTATCAGATTTTGTTTTAATCGATCAAAAAGAAAAAAAAACTTCTAAAATATATAATTTTTCTTCATTATATTATGATAAAGCGTCGAAGTGTGGGATTCACAAAATATAATTCTAAGTATTCGTGGCTATCACGGCCAAGGTCAGCAATTTTTATGTTATGGTTAGAGACAATACTCTTATTAAAGAGCCTGCGAGAAAATTATCGGGTAATTCACTTTAAAAATGCAATGAGGATAATTTTCTTCATCAAACAGTCATCATTCAATTATTAATTTTAAAATAAGAACATTCTATTAAGAAAGAGAGTATACTCTGTTCATTTGCATGACATTATTTAATTTTCGATTAATAGAATATTAGGAAAACCAACGAGCAGCTCTTTTAAAGTTTATTGGTAACCAACTACACTACATGCAAGAAAAATAACATTACACCATCATTAATATTAAACATGTACTTATTTCTAAAATATATATATATGTGGCATTTTTTATATATTATTTTAGATTATTTATTTGTCTCAAATACATTAAATTTAATACATTTTTAGAATTATATATGCATTTATTCGTTGTTCTTAATTTATGTAAATCACTGTATAAAGACGAAAGTTTACTATTAAGTGAAAAGGAAAACCATGATTAACAAACTAGAAATCTCAAAAAGTGACCATTTGGCTACAATTATGTAACAGTATTTTAAAGTAAGAAAACATTTCAAACTTTTACCATTCGTATTAAAATAACAAATCTTTTATTTATTTTACTAGAGATTTTACAAATTATTCATATATTTGCTAAAAATTAATTTTTCCAAAATGATTTTTTAAAAAATTGTTTGCACTTTTTTTTTCAGTTACTTCACTCATCGTAAAAAATTCATTGTGACGTATCTCATCAACGGCATCCTGGCATCACTCGTGGCGATTACAGGTAATGTTTGTTTTTTTTGGAAATTAATGATTATTAGAAGATTCTTTCTAGCAGGATAAGTCCATTATTGATAGGTAGATTATTAAGCTCAAAATTGCTCACAGTTTGTTCTTTATTGAAGTTTAATACTTCAATTAATCATACGATATTAAAAACAATTAGAATGCAATTTTTTTTAAAAAAATCAGCAAACGATTTTATTTTTTGCGTACACATTGCGATACATGTAGCAATAAAGATACAACATTTTCTCTATTCCGGTTGGCCCTCTGAGTTTGACAGTAGGACACCACATCCTGAATTTCATTTCCTTATATTGTTGCAATTATTTGTTATGACACTCACGTACAACAAATAAACAATCAACTCGTTTAACTGATTTGATCCAAAATTTATATAGTTCTAAAATTTTCATGAATTTTATTGGAGATTTCATTTTTCTATTATGTTATGTTTTAGAGTTATGTCCATATGGACACGCGCGGATATGTAAGCTTTACTTTCACAGATTTTGTCAACACTTTTATACAGATCAGTTTCAAAATCATAAATAATATCAGAAAAAATATCTGTACAATGCATTTCAGCTGTACGCATATAAACCGAACTCCAAAGATCGTAACGGTTCAAGTAATATAGGACCAAAGAAATGGTAGGATGCAATATTTATTGTGTGACTAGAACGGTTTTATTTTTTCATTTTCTTAAAAACGCACTAAAACATCATTAAATGAGTAGTTCTCAATTTTTTTAAAACTCTTGACGAGACTCATAAAAAAGAGGAGAATGGAATTCATTCATATTTCTCACAAAAATGAAAAATATAACCTTGTATGTCATTCCTCATGTAACTGTATGCTGTTATTGCGCTGTGCTGACGTCAGACATTTGCCCTCCGTCTTAAATTCGCCAGTGAATTATAAAATCAAATTGTCATGCCTGGCATATATCAACTTTGAATTGGCATAAACCAAATGTGCCTTGTCGTAAGTAAATTGATTCCTATTTAGATTTTGGAATTCTCCATCGTACAACATGGTGTAGGCGTAAAACGTGGGGATAAAATGACAAGCCACATGGGATTTTGGAAACTAGTGTAAAATTGTCGTTTAATTCATATTATGATATTTCTCAAACCCATATCATGATATTTCTTTTGTCAAAACAAATAATGCAAATTTCCTTTTTATAATCTTTTCTTCCATGATGAGGGAAAATTCCATTAGAACATTTAGTGAACAAAAATCTGTACTCAAAACAGGTGTACTGTAAATTGATTGTTGCTGGCAAATTTTTTCACGACTATTGCATAATAAGGGAAGTGGCTGTAAAAAAAAGTCAAATGTCGCAATCATTATAGCGGGTTTAAGCTTGTCATTCTGTTGTTTACTAAGATTGGAAGAAACGTGCGATTTCTTGAATATTTTATAACTATTGAAGAAACATACAATTTTTTGAGATTTTTTTTGCTAATAAAAGCGATAACGAGTGAAGAAATTTAGAAGAGAGAAACATTGAAGATTTTGCACTGATTTTAACATGTAAATTTGCATGATGATGGATATTTCCATCATACTGTTTTTTTTATTATTATTTTATATTATATATTTATATTAGGATATTTTTAAAGATTTTTCTTTTAATCTGGAACATAAATTATGTCACCCTGATTTATTTCACAAAAAAGAAAGAAAGAAAGAAACATGCAAAGAAGGTTAAAAGTACCAAATATTATGAAATTAGAACATTTTTAAGCATCTTTATATTAATATTTCACCTACCGAATTAGCAGCTTTATATGTAAATTCAATCTAGTGTGACATCTGCCAGTTTTATTTTTCAAAATATGGAAACTTAAGCACTTTTGGCACAACTTCCATCGGAAAATATCTTGCCAGGTGCATATTAAATTAAAAAAATAAATAAATAAAAGATTATACTATTCGCGGAAAAATTATTTTTGATGTGATAGTTTCAGAAAAAATTATTTTTCAACATTGTATTATAAGGATTAAGTTTTTGTCAATTTAAAATAGAACAGCGCAACATTATCAGTTCTTTCTAAGAATCTTTGAATGTAACGTTTTTATTTTGATTGAATGAGTGGAAAATGTAGAATATAATTCGTGTAGTTACCGTTATCTATTCAGTAAAAAGCTTTATGAATTTTCAGGAAAACTATTAAAACATGGTTATTTTTTAATTTCATTGAAAAAGCGATATTCTTATTCTTTTATACTTGTTTTCTTTCTTTTCTATAATAAAAAAGTATAGCTCATTCATAAATTCACAAAATTTATAATATAGTTTAATTTTTATATATTTATATGATTTAATATTTTAATTGACTCAGAATTGTTGACTACATTCATGTCTTTTAGCCATCTTAAAAATAAAACATGAATCCAATTATTTCAAATAAAATAATTTCACTTAAGCTGTTGGTCTTTTATCCCGTAAATTCAACAAAACATAACTACGTTTTTATACCAAAATTTTTTTATTATTTTTTTACTTTCTCGTATACGTAGTTTAGAGAAAATGAAGCAATCGTCAAAAAATTCGAACGTGAGAGTTTTATGAATCTCGACATTTTAGATCTCCCTTATTTCGCTCCACGATCGTAATTATTCTAACCATACCACTGGCGCAGTTTAGCTAAGGTTGGCTCTTGCGCCACTAAAACTCATAACCAACCAACCAACACTGATTTTGAAAAATCCATTTTTGGAAACGTCCGTCTGTTTGACTGTGACAAGGATTACTCAAAAACGTTTTGATCTAGAGGGTTGAAATTTGGTATATGGTCTTTAGTCAAATTTTGAGTAGAATGGAAGGAATGGTAAGAGTAAGTCTGGCTGTTCGAATATAAATTAACAGGATCATTTCAAAACGAAGAAAGCTAGAGATATAAAATTCGATACACAAATTTAACATCTATAGTATAGACACCACAAACTCTAAGCCAAATATAATTAAGGTGTGATTATCTGCCGGTCTTTATTTTCAGAAACATGTAAACGCAATTATTATATATAGTGTGTTCATTAATTATTGTCGGGGTTTCCGTACCTCATAACTTTCGAATAAAAATTATTACGCAAAAACCGATTACGTATTCGTAAATTACAACTCAAAGAATTTTATTAAGGATATAAAAGTGTAAAGCTTGCACAATTTGCACTTTGTAGGTATTCAGCTGAAGGAGATTATGTATTCGTAAATTCGCTGAACAAATTTTGACTCGAATTGAGGATGATGAAAATTACCTTCGGAAATGGTTCTTCAGTGACGAATCCACTTTTCATGTGTCAGAAAATGTGAATAAACATAACTGTAGAATATGGGGCTCGGAGAACCCGCACGATTATCAAAAGTCAAAATTTGTTCAGCGAATTTACGAATACATAATCTCCTTCAGCTGAATACCTACAAAGTGCAAATTGTGCAAGCTTTACACTTTTATATCATTAATAAAATTCTTTGAGTTGTAATTTACGAATACGTAATCGGTTTTTGCGTAATATTTTTTATTCAAAAGTTATGAGGTACGGAAACCCCGACAATAATTAATGAACACCCTATATTTTGGTTATGGGATTTTGCGACTACAAGAGCAGTTTTGTGTCAAACGTGTGTTTCAATCGGTTGAGAAAAACATGTCTAAAAATATTTTATTTTTTGATACTCTTAAGGTATGCCAGGGATTAATAGCCAAATATCTGGCCAAGGATGACATGGAAAATTCAGTAAAAATGTTGAATTCCCACCAAAAATTATTTCGGGACTATTGTAGGCTTTCTCTGGCATGGCAAGTTTATTGGAGAGTAAGCCAGAAGGTTTTAGGGAAACAACTTCCACTGGTTATAATAATATATATTTGATCTATGGGATTTTTTATGCCGCTGTAAAAAGCCTTTTAATTTTAGACTTGAAATTCCTAATATATAATTGTTTCATTTCATTTCATTTTTGTATCACTTTTCAGTTTAAGTGATTTTGTAATCAACGTAGTAGAAGCTAATTAATAAGAACTAAAAGAAACCAAAGTAGAGGCAATTTCCATTACGCTCCTTAAATTTCTACTGCAACTTGAATAGCAAATTTACGATTACGAATAAGACTTTTCGACGCAATGAATTTTGAACTCATCTCAGCTGTTCGCTATTTTTGATTCTTAATAGGCTGTTTCTGATTTTGTGTAGATGGATTAGTTTAGTTTCTATAAATTGGATATTCCGCCGAACACAAAGCATAAAGTTTTTATTTCCTCGTATACGAAGAAATATAAAAGTACTAACCGTCGAAAAATTCTTTTTTGACGAATATTCACATTTCAGATTTCCCTGAAACATATTTTTTGAATTATTCTTCGTCGGTAAACATAACTTAAAAAGACTGAGTTTGACGGACGAAATCTGGTACATGGTCTTTACACTAAATTTGTAAATTAATATCAAATTTTGAACGAAATCCATTCAGAGAAAGTTCTATCTATCCTGTTGTCCAAATACAAGTTAATACGATGGGTACAAAACAAAGAGAGATTGATAAAAAAATGTGGTTCATGGATTTTATATCTATATTGTAAATATGCATCGAATTTCAAAGTAAATTCGTCTCTGGGATGAATCGCCTTTCGGCCTGTACTTTCACAATATGCAATTACGATTACCTAAAAACACAACGACTTAAATGAACGAGAATCGTTATGTATTTTGTAACTACAATTATAGTTATCAAATTTTCTCTTTAATCTGTGGAAAATAAAACATCTAACATACACATTTGGGTTTCTTTACTTTTATATTAAAAGCAACAAGCGATTAATCGCCAAATACTACATTTCAAAAGGGTTTTTTTTTTCGTAATTATTATTCCTCAGTAGCATAAAATTAACAATATACAAGTAAATTTGTGAGAAAGTATGCTAGTAATTAATGTTCGCCAGTGGCATGTTATTAATAATACGCAAGTACATTTGCTACTAGATACTACATAGAAACCTTCTAGAAACATAGAAGTTTTCGGGGAAACCACTCCTGGAATCGATAGCTTACCTTTCTTGTAGAAAGATGCAACTTGTTTTAAATATTTGTGCAGTATTAAATTTTCATTATATCCTATATACAATTAAAAATAGGTTATATTCGTATTGTAATTTTTGAAAAAAAAATTAATGGAAGGCGAATAAAAAAATTTTCAAAAGTTGATGCAAGAATTTACTATCCCAGTTGGTACATTTCAGCCTCCATATACAAGCCAGCCATGCAACCAGTTTCAATGAATCAAGTAATCAACTATAATTCTCAGTAGTTGAGGAACCAATTTATGAGATATAACAATCAAGTATATACATCACCAAGGATGTCTCATTGCACATTGTTTTAATCTGAGCTACTATAGAAGACTGTTATACTGCAAGACATCCAAGTATATCAGTTCACCATCTCACGTTTATTTTAGTCTGGTGAACTGGCATACATCATATGACCTTGAGTTGATTCTATTTTTCCCGATATTTAAAATGGTAACCAAATTTTCTAAACTAGAAATGAGTTTATTCAATGATTTCAAAGCTTGCATTGTTTTTTTTCTGTGTTTAGTTATACTTTCTCCCTTGAAAATTTAGTTCTACGTAAGAGTATTCGAAACATCAAGTTGAGGTTATAGATAGATTACTTTATCTCTAATTTCTTTAAAATATTTTCCAGCTCATACAGATAACGACTGCTCTAGATCAACTGTTTCTAATCAAGTAACTGAAAACCGAAAAGAGCCGATTACCTTGGGAATAACAGTTTATATCTAAACGGACTTCTTATTTCGTTTCATTAATAATATTACTCTTTATGTACCAACAGTAAATGAGCCATGACGATTTTTTCGAAGATAATGATTATTTCTACTGCAGCTTGAATAGTATATATTTATGGTTCATTTCTAATGTGTTGGAAGATACGAATCCAATTTCTTGCTATTTCCTTTGCATCAAAGAATTAAGAAGTGTTATTTTATAAGCAAGAAATTCTAATTAGGAAAGTAATAATCTTAATGCTTAACATGGTACGACATTATTGATTTAGAATAAATGAATTATGTTATTGCTTCTTCATGTCTAAAACTTGTATTCCTTATCCATTTGCTTTGAATTCTCTAATTTCAAAGTATTCTGAGATTAAAGGATGAAATTATCGAGAGTTTTACGTGAGAATAGATATTAACTAATCCGTTAATCGATACCATTTTCATCCACAAATGACTGCAATGCATCATAAGGAAAAATTATTTTATGATACTGTTTAAACGTTTTTGATATTATTATATATATATATATATATATACTGCTTTTCTATTTCACTATTACTGTTTGACACATAGTAGTTAATTACAAAATAGCTCCAACTGTGTTTATACATTCAAATTTCCCATTTTAAGATAATTTGAACTGACTGAGATAAATAAGTATCTTATCTTAAACAAAGTATTTTTTTTACGTTTTCGTATAAGTTTACAAAAAGTATTGCACTTGTCAAAAAAAGAGATTTTGACAAATTTTTATGTTTTAGATCTCCCTGAGTTCGAAAACACATTTCGGAAAGTGTCCGTCCGTCTATATATCTGTGATGAAGATAATCCAAAGACGCTTTGAGCAAAATGGACGAAATTTGATATACAAAGTTTATACCACATTTGTAGATTTCTATCAGATTTTGAATATAATCTATTCAGAAGAAATCTGCCTGGTCTTTTGAATATAAATTAACACCATCACTAAAAAAAGTGAAGAGAACTAGATGAATAAAATTCGGTACACAGATTTAACATCTATAATGCAGACATCTATCAAAATTTGAACCAAATTCAAACGGTAGTGGGACAGATGCGTACAACCATTTGCGTACGAATCATAAAACTGTCAATCAGTTGTCTCGTTTACAATGTGGTTGTGTTACTGAGAAGGTTCAGTTCTAGAAGAGGTTACAACATCTTAAACGTTATCTAAAAGTGTCATATTTGGCGAGAGTTAGCCTGATGTTTACCACAATTTCGAATACTTAACGATACGTTCATTAATATAATTTCATGCGTTTTAATACTATAGGAGTAATTTCTACTAGCTTTTTATGAAAGATGGATTGCTTTTCAATGTATAAATTTAAAAATGTAAGATAAAAACATTGGAGAAAGATATTTCTGCTCATATAAATAGTGTACCCACTTCGAAATAACAATCATTTTTTCTAGATTTCAGATATAAATGCATTACTTTACATAAATATAACGTTTTGCATTAAACGAAAGAGTTTGCGTTTCATTAATTTTTGATTTATTTCTTCTTGATTCGTTTATTTAATTCAATAAGTTCGTTATTTAAATATAGGCAATTAAAAATTATTTCTTAAATTTAAAGTACAATTAAATGAGGTTAGTGGAATTGGAAGGATTTGTAAGGAGGGATTTGTATTTGTTTTTAAAAAATCAGTTTTCAGAGTAGAACGCCATTCAAATTTAAACTTTTCTGTTTATCATCGTAGATTTAATTTAAATGTTGTTACATTTTTTTCAAAAATCTGTACTCTGATAAAGATAAATTATTTGTTCATTATACAACTTTGCACTTTATGTATGAAATATTTTAAGTATAAGGTGTCTAAAATAAGCAGCTTACTAAATCAGAAGTATATTAATATTTTGCTAACTGATCCTTTGTACCTGCTAAAATTTGTAGGAAATATTAGCTGAATTCAAATTTAATTTTCTTCTAGTTGCACTATTCATTAAACTATAATCGAAATCTACTGTTAAATATAAAACAAAATTAAGAAAAAGGATTTTTACATTAATATATGTAGTATATGTTCTTCAGAAACTTTAATTTCATTAAAGATCGTTCTTATATGTACAAAAAGTCATTAAAAATAGTGTTGAATGAAGTTCTGGTAAAATACTCTTCAACAATATACATCTACCCTTTTATTGAAATGCTTACTTATTAGCTATGCGTTTTTTTCCATATTTTAAACAATGTAATTATTTCTAATTTCAAAAGAATTCATGGCCGTTTTAAACCTTCCTGGGGCCCTGAGATAATGCAAATCTCAAAGCCCCTTTTTCCCTCCAAATTTTTTATTGATTTTAATTTAATTTTTATTCACCAATTTTAAGTAGTAAATTTTGAAAACTGAAGTCGCAAGTCCCTTTCTAAAAAGTCCATTTCAATATTGTACAAATAAAAAAAGTGCACTGTCAAGACGTAAAATTAATTTTAAGCAAAATATCGAAAACAAAAGAAAACTTTTTATAACACTCTAAACAATATTGTAAAAGGAGGGAATATATTTCTTTAAACTGTAAAGTTTCAAATTTTTTAGAATTATAAAATAGCATAATGAGTAAATGGTAATTAGAAATATTACTAGAGTAAAGTCTCAAAATTAATTTATAATTTTGATTATAACTTGAATAAATTTGACTGCACGGCCCACTGTCATTAAATGAAAGTATAAAACTATTTACCTTTCTACAACTATTAAAAATTATCAAGAGCTGAGGGGTTACTTGACAATTGCCAACTTTACCTATTTAAAAATCTTGTCCCCTCCCCCCCCAGATTAGAATTATTTAAATAATTTTTTTGGACTGTTGACATAACAGCTCCTGTATAGTAGATTCAAATCTCTTGACAATTTAATTATATTTAATAGAAATGGCTTCAAGGGCATCTTTCGATTTTACCATTGATTCGGACGTTCTTAAGCGATTTTTTTCGTGAAAACAATGCACAATTTGCAGATATTTTGCTATGGAAAAAGTCTGGTTATCTCACAATGAGCCCATAGTTTTCAGAAATCCAGTCGAGATCCATATAAGATTTTAAGAGCAAATGAATTTAGAACATTAGTTTCTTTATTTAAAAAAATAAAGTCAGACTTCTTTTACTACATTGCAGAAGAAACTCTTGCTGTAACATTAAAGAAGTTTTTAAAGAGATGTTTTATTTCTTCATAACTATATTAGTGAACATTCACTTCTATTTCTGTAATTTACTTTCATTCATAATACATGAAACTTTGATTAAATCTTCAGTATTCCATTATAGTATTTCCATTATAGAAATTTGCAATCTTGTAATTAAAATAAAATGAATAATTTCCTATTAGTATATTGCTAAATAAAAAAAACTGCATTATAATACTTATGTAACATTTATAATTTTTTTTCTCAATATAGGCTAAAAGTTTGGTGAGTTTGTATTGGATTTGAAGGAATATTTCACAAAGCATTAATTTTTTAATGCTACTATGTACAAAAAAATAAATTAAATGATTTCTTAGATCATAGTATTCAATACACTGCAATATTATAAAAATCAAATAAATAGTAAATGCGGGATAAGTTTAAAAATTGTGAAAAATGCTTTCTTACGTATTATTATTCCATTTCCATTTGTAATGTTCCATTAAAATATCCTGAGTTTTATTTTTAATTCATAAAATAAAATAAGGACTGTTTTAGGAACTTAAATAAAAAATTACCTAATAACATACGCACACACACACAAAGGATGGGGGGGGGGGAAATTGGCTTTTAACACGGAAGCATATATTTTAAATTTCACAAATATCTCCAAATTTTTCGTTTAAAATTATTCAAAAATTAAAGTGTGGAATATTCCGACTTTAATCTAAAAGTTTTAATTAACAAAATAAGATTTTCTTCCAAGAATGAAAGTGAATGTATATATATGCGTCTATCATTCTATTTAAAATATCGACCATTGAACGTAGAGATACTAAATTTAACACACGTATATTTGGAAGAAAAAAATATGCAATTCAGTGCATTTAAAAACATTAATACAAAAAATATTATGTCTTACGTAAATTATCTTAAAATTTTTAAAAAATTCATTAATTTTATTGGTTTATCAGTCTTTGCTTAATTTTATTCTGTAAAAAGAATACAGATCTTAGATAGCATGTATGTTTTATAGTCAAGATCTTCCGTTTATATTTACGTACGAAAAGATAAGTTTTCACATAAAAGAGAATACTAGATTTTTAAATATAAGATAAGATGTATTTTTATTATATCAGGCTTCTTAAATTATTTATTTCATGTGTATTTGAATTATTTATTTGAGTTCCAGAAATTCAAAAGCTTTGAGCAGATTTAATTTCAAATAGTAGTAAATTTATCACTTAAATTCTCTTATTGATTTATGTGCTATTAATTAGCTGAAATGCACATTTAAATGATCCACTTATTTTAAAACAATGGGAATCGTTTGTGATGGTAATAGTTAAGTTCAGGTGTTTTTTTTTTTTTTAGAATGGAATTTCTATTTCGGATTTTTTTAAAGTTTATTGATTTTCCTTTCATGAGAACTATATTTAGCATACTTTGATTTTGAATGAATAATGCAGAGAATTTATATGATTTGGAAGTAAAAACTATTTTTTACTGTAAATTTTTAGAAAGTTATCAAATAATTCTCTTATTTTTTGATAAATTAAAATTCTAATTAAAAATTCAAAAAATCACTTTCCTACCCTCCAAAATATATATTTGCCAAATTTGATAGGCAGACGGCAAGGTGTGTACAGAGCCAGCATATACACATAGAGACAAAAGTTTTTTCCCTGTGTTTAAGCATCAAAATTTAGTTAAAATACCAATACATTTTCTCGCCAAATACTCTTGCCAACAAATAACATATGTTTTAGCAAACCTAGACTAATTACTCCCTACCCCCTTTTTTCAAAGAGCTACGCGTGATTTATTGGCTTTTTTATGAGCTGTACGCAAATGGTTGTACGCATCTGTCATACAACCAATTCAAACAGGGTTCACTGTTTGTCGGTCTCTACTTCCAGAAACATGTAAATACAATAACACAAAAATACAATGACTTCAATAAGTTAAATTTAGTATCTGATTTTGTGAATACAAGTCTAGTTTTATGTCAAGTTTTTGTTCTAATCCTTCGGGAAGAACATGTCTGAAACACAAATTCGATTTTCGGTTATTATTAACCGCATACCAGGGGTTAATCGCCAAAATTCTCGCCAAGCATCACACGATGGATTCAGAAAAAAAAATATTAAAATCAACAGTTAATATTTCGTAAACTATTATACGCCAAAGCAATGCAACGAATTCTCTATCAGTGAGTACGCGAAGAAGGTTTTAGGAGACCATTTCTGCTGGTCATTAAATATATATAGAAAGAGATGTATGTTTGTCAGTATACCGTTTATTCAAATTCACAGTTATTGCTCTTGAAGGTAAAAGGAAGGTCATTATTAACTTTTAAACTTTGAAAAGTTGACAAAAATATATTAATAAAAAGTTGCTTGTTGCTTTCTAGTTTGATCTTCCAAAAATATAATCTCACAAATATGATTTTTAAATTAGCTTAAAACTAAAAATACTATTTTAATAATACTAATTTCATATCAATACAATTTTTTCCTAATTTTACTAAATTTTAAATTTAACTTGATACGCAATATTTAACAACTTTTTAATTAGTATGGTGAAATTCAAATTAACTTTATTACTCTATCAATCGATTAAACTGTACGCTTTTATTAACGTTAAATTAAAATTTTTAAAAATGAGCTTTTTTTCTAAACTTTAACTCTAAATTAGAATTTTCACCTCGGCTGTATATATTTATAAGATATTTATCGCAATACAAATATATCTTTTAATATAAATGTAGTAGTTTGTAGTTGACTGTTTTCCATAAATTCGTATTTTACCATCTTGTCAAATAACAATATGAAATTACAAATAAGCGCAAACCATATTAATAATTTAATAATATTGACACGTAGGTACTTTAGTATGGAACTCAATGACACACACAAGAAGGAGAGCTAAACCAATTTATTAACTCAACTCTGAACTCAGAACACAGTGACTTACAGATCTTCTGCTTTTATACTAACAGGAAAAGTTCCAGAATAATTTTCTGGAGACAGTAAGAAAAGTCCAGAACACTTGTCTGGTTAACTAAAGAAATGCCCAAAATCTTCTGGAACATAAAATCAAGGAATTAAATATTTACACAAACTGTGAATCGCATTGATTCTAGCGGGTTTCGAACTTACGACCTCTTGATTATGAGATCAGTGCCATGACCATTCGGCCATGGAAAGTCGACTGCCTCTTTTCAATGCGGCAATATACCGGGCGAATAAATTGTTGGCCAAATGCAGTATGAACGTAACATATAGGTGCAAAAACTATGGTAAGACGTTGTTGTTTCACATCTCCAAGAACAGCAGAGCTATATCAAGTCTATGAAATTGTGAATCCTGAAGAAGTTCAATACTAACAATGTATTGTCAATAAGATCCTGCCTGAAGAGGCCCTAACAAATAAGAATGTGATCACGTAAAGCCTCTTCCTTGGCAAGAAACATTTGGGGCAAAGTTCAAAGCGCTTAGAACCCTCAGAATATTTCATTGTTATAAAGTGCCCAAGGAGAGAGCAAGTAAGAGAAGCCTGATCCTGCCTACTACAATCAATAGTCCCCTGGACAACCACTCTTATACCATTGATGTACAATTGGGACAAGCCAAGTGGTTTTACTTTGGCTTTCAGCTCTAGAGAAAATTCCCATGTAGGTAAGAGTTCCAATAAGCATGGATGCATCAAAAGCTCTCCCATATCTAGGGTAATCCCAAACTCATTACCCTCTAGGCCAACACCATTGTAGTTTAATCTGATGAGATAAGGAAAGACGTTTCAGATTTTTGAGTATATTCACTCTCTCATTATCTCTTGCACTATGCTAGTTGGCCAAGTCAATTGAGCTTCTACTATCTGACAGACCATGGACTAAATGGGAAGATTTAAAATATAAATAATTTGAACATAAATGAATGAGCGGTTTCTCGCCAAGCACATAAATAGCATGCCAATCGTCCCAGAGCTTGCCAAAAGTCCTCTAGCTTGGATTACTATCAGAAACGGCTTTTAAGATTGCAAAAATAATAAATATCATTTCCAAATAATTCAACTTTGGAGACTATACGTCAAATCTAACTAAAATTGTATTAGGTGTATTTCCATTTCCATATCTATGTATTTTCCAACTAAGATTCTGTATATAGGTGGCTGTGCACTCTATCATCCTTGGGAGGCTCTCATTGTGGGTGCCGTAGGTTCCATACTGGCTAACTGTACTGTACCATTACTGGACAAACTTCATGTGGATGACCCTGTGGGTGCCATAGCTGTGCATGGTGCAGGATCTATTTGGGGAATGCTGGCCGTTGGTCTCTTCGTGGAGAGAGACACCCTCATGGAATTGAGTCACGGTTTGACGGGGCTGTTCAGAGGAGGCGGATGGAAGCTACTTGGAGTACAGATTCTTGCTGTCTTAGTGGTGTCGACGTGGAGCATGGTGGCAACATTTTTACTGCTTTTCGTGAGTATAAATTCATTAGATTTTTTTTCATCATTGTAAAGCCGGGACTATTGTAAAACGTTTCCGTTTGACCAGAAAAATCAATCCATTGACAGGGAATACATTCCATTTGATAGAGAATCAAACTGATTTTCCATTTGACCAGGAATATCAACCCATTGACAGAGAATGCATTCCATTTGACAGAGAATCAATTGATATTCCATTTTACCAGGAATATCTATCCATTGACTGGGAATATTTTATTGATATTCCATTGACAGGGATTATTATTTTCCAGATATAAATATCGATATTTAAAATGTTTGGAAGATTCAGTACTATTTCTTTCTGTGGAATTCATCTTCCTATGTCTTCCACAATCTGTATGAGAAATACGGTTTCATTTCGTTCATTCATTTTAGTTGTATAAGCCTCCAAACATGGAAAGTTATTTTATGGTCACCCTGTGTATTTACCATCTCTTATTTCATAAATTTTTTAAGTATTTACGTTATCACTTTATCATGATTTATTTTTTATTTGTCGATGCCCCAGAGTTATGCCCTATAAATGTTAAGTGAAAAACATGCATGCAACAGGCTTTTTACGGGATAAAATCTTAAATCAAATATTTCATTTATTATTTAAGCTGAAGTCGAAACTGCAAATTATGTTGAAAGAATTTGCATTTCGCATTTTCCTTTCAGGTAATCAACAAGTTCGTTCCCATTCGCATGAGTCCGGAAGAAGAGAGAGCTGGAGCCGATCTTGTGGAACATAACATTCGATACGACTACGACCCTTCAGCTAATCATTATCCCAAATTGGACATCGCCACTATTAACACCATCAGGATGTACATAGAATCAGTATCGAGTGCACAAACTCAAAATGCCGGTGGAAAGCCGCCAGAAAAACTAAATTCTGCTACCCAAACTGAGGATACATCTCCAGTTAAGATCTCGATACAGCCGGACGATGTAGAAACCACCATTGTCCTTCCTAAGGAAGTTGTCGTCGTCCGCACTGACAGGGATGTTCTGACTGCCTGGATGTCAGATGATGAAAAGGACATGATTGCTAAAAGGCTGCCGAAATGATAATGGGTCATCTTTATAGGTTGCAGAGATTTCTATTAAAAACAATTTATGGTACTATTTCGTACTTGTGTTATCAACTTATTGTCACTTTTAATAAAAATATCGAAATTCTTGATAATCAAGAGAAAATATCTAAATATATCTTCAAGGTGCAAAGTTTTGTAAAAAAATCTATGAATAAAGAATTCAGTGACAATTGAAAAAAATGGAATATTTTTGAAGTGGAAAATTTTTTCATTTCGATCAAATTTGCTCTTAAATTTATCTCAATTTAAGAACAAATATGAATACGAACGAGCAGACCACTGGTAAAAAGCAAGAAAAATGTGGAATGAATCTGAATGAATGGAATATTTGAAAGAAAACGAATAAATAAAGCACTGAGAAAATATAAATGAGGGAATTCTTAAAATACATAAAGGAATAAAAAGTTTAGAAAGGACACAAATGAATTAAACGTAGATTGTAAGAAGAATGTAACATTGTAAGAATGAATGTAACAGTAGAGAAAAAAGAAAAAGGACAATACTGAAACGAACTAATGAAAACACTGGAATGAGGTGACATGAATAGAATATAGGAATTCAGACAACTCTGCAATGAGGTGACGAGTAGAATATTGGAATTCAGACAACGCTGGAATAAGGCGACATGAATAGAATACTTGAATTCAGACATCACTGGAATGAGGTGACATGAATAGAATACTTGAATTCAGACATCACTGGAATGAGGTGACATGAGTAGAATACTGGACATCAGACAGCAATGGAATGAGGTGACATGAGTAGAATATCGGAATTCAGACAACACTGGAATGAGATGACATGAATAGAATACTGGAATTCAGACAGCACTGGAATGAATATACATGATTTGAAAGAAGCCAGTTATTCGGGGTTTTTTAATAAATAAGCTGTGATTTTGGATCTCAACATTCACGGAGCTGCTTAAATGATTTGGAAAAAAAAGTGTTCCAAGTGTCAAAAATTGACACAAATTTTATTGACTTACTCTTTTTATATGCCATTGAGAAAGTGTGAATTTTAGGAGCGCATGTATTCTTATTCTCTATATTGAAATTTTTTAAAAATTCTTCTTTCATAAAAATATTATATTCTTTAATGAACAGCTTTCTTAGTGAAAATATAATTAATTTTAGATGTCTTTTGTGAAAAAAAAAACGTCTTTTTATATGCAATTTCATTTGCAACATAATTTTTATTTGTTGTAATATGTTTGAAATCAAAAACAAAATTTAAATTCTTAGACTGATAAAAATATTCCTAATTCCTAAAATAAGAGTAGAAAATTTACAAATTTAAATAATAAATTTATTTGATAGAATATTGGGTTTTATACATATTGTTACAAATTATTAAAATTATTATTTCTTTTATAATTATTTGTTAACTAACATTATATAATTATTTATTTGATGGATGCAGATTTTTGAAATAAAAAAAATAAAAGATTGACCTTTTTTATAACGTTGGATATTTATTTATTTGAAATGAAAATTTTCATTAACCTTTTAGAAAATAAAAATTATCGGAAATGCGATACACTGAAGATAAAAGTGTTTTATTACATTGCTACTTATTGCAAAATTCTGTGGATGGTAACTACAGATTGTTAAAAAATATTTTTTGTATAAAGTTTCTCAATTATTTTTTATTGCATTTCAAACAACTCGATATTATTTTTTATAATATATAAACACAAGAAGGCTTATGAATGACATAAAATTATAATGGTGTTAGCCCCATTTTCTTCGTTTTGGAATGTTCTTAGATCTAAATTTAACATAGAGGTTGTATTTATTGCTACATAAAAATAAACTTCGAAATTAAACTTATACTTTTTATAGTATATGGCAGTTATTTAAAATATAAAGCTTCTCATATATGTTTAAATACAAAAGTAACAGAAATTAAATTTATTTTTAAAGTGTGGAATGCAGAACTTTGGATTACTTTATTTTATATAATATGTGAAATAAAGTTTTTTTGGCGGATATTTACAATTTTTAAACCACGCCTTTCTACACATCATTTGAATCAAATCTCACTTGAAGAATATTTTTTATTATTATAACTACACTTTCATTTATTTCTGTTTATCATTTCTGTAACTTAGAAAAAGTTATAAATAGAACACTTGTTTATTATTCAAAGATTTTATAAATGAAATCTGTGGTGGAAAGTAGATTATTATGATCCGTGCAGATGTAAGCAACAGGACGTACGTTTTCGGGAACATTTCTTTAATAATCATATTTCACACAAAACAAACACACACACGAAAAGCAAGACAAGACATTCACGCGCGCAGCTTAACAGAACGGCATATCACCTCATTCTCATTACAATCGCAATGCACTATGGGATGCGTACCGAATGAAGCATCGCCATCTAGTATCCAAAAGAGAAGATAAAGTAATGCAACTGCTACAAATCTATGAAATATATAAAGATAGGAACGTTTCATTTAAAATACTCACAAGCTAGCAAATCTTTGCGTAATATTTTAATGCTTTTATAAATATCTGTCTGTATTCAGTAAATAATCTTGTCTGAAAATAAATTTACTTTAATAGGATAAGAATTTTAACTATGACAATTTTCTAAATAGCGAACGTAGATGAACAGTGTGAAACTGTGCGATAAAACGATTGTGCAATGATATTTCTACAAAAATACTTATTTACAAAAAGCCTTGAAAGACCACTTTTATTAAAAACATTCATCATAGATGATTCACACACTGTCAAACCCTCCACTTAATCTAATCATTAACTATCATATCAGACAATTGTTGCTTAATAATCATTTTTTAGCAACTAGAGATATTATCTAATATCGAAAACTATATGAATTATGGTGCCATATCTTATAGTTATTGTGATAATACATAATTGGTCATTTTTATTCGTGAATATATGACAATATAATATATAAGGATCCACACGCTCCTTATTCACAGATATGGCACCTTGCGACATTTTTTTTAATTCCACAGTTGAAGTTAGCTCTTCGTTATCAGATTTTTGAATACATTGATTTAATAAAATAAAATTATCTAGAAACTCTCAAAGGATTTTACAAAAATATCTTTAAAACACTTTTAGAGGATCAGGATAATATTGAGAAAAATGTATTGCAATCGGAAGAGATTACTTTGAAATAAATGTTATAAATACTGTTACGAATCTGTGATGCTGCTTCCCAGCATAGTTGGTTCCATCATCAGAAAGACTGTTTTACAGTCATCTGTATTGGACGGAGTTCGGGTGTCGCGTCGGAGGTCCCAGAGCTTGGCGACCATTTGGCGACGAATTTGGCGACTTTGGCACCAAAATAGATTATATCCGAAACATCGAGAATTTTTTTGATCCGTCCATTAGGAACCGAGATACGCCTCGAAAGTTCCCGATTGGTTGAGAAGCTTCAGTCCCGCCTCCTGAGACCTATAAAATGAGGCAGTCTGCAGCTGCCCGTAGTAGTCGGAATCCACGGTAAACAAAGTGTCTTCCAGAGATTAGCAGAGAAGCGACGGAGTCAAGCTAGTGTTGAACTAAGCTGTGCGCTACTGTCTGCAGTACAGTCTTGTGCGCTGCTGTGTGCACGTCTTGGCTGAAGATAATTCTCTATGCTGTATATAGTTGTCGTCTTTTTGCTGTCCTGTGTGTCGTGGTGTCAATAAAGGTGTTGTGTGTTCGTCTACTGAAAGGACTGATCATCGTGTTGTGTTATCTTCACACCATATACAACCACTAAATACACACAAGTAAACGAACCCCACGAATTGATAGTGATAGAGGGAAATCGGTAAAAATACTAATAATCGATAAACTAAAGTGCAATACACATTAATAATCAATAAATTAAAATGTAATACATATTAATCAATCATAAATATTAATCAAATTGGCTGCATTTGCTTAATGATAATATTCAAAATACTTTGTGATTGAAGTAGATTGTGGAAATAAGAGCAGTATCTTTTCAGATAATTTAGTTTTTAATACAGCACTTGAGCAAGTTTTTTTAATACAACACTGAAAAAAAAGACGAAATCAAAGCAGATGACAAATTTAATTGCATGAAAGAACTGAAAATTTGTCATTTATTAAATCAAAGAAAGTAACATGAACTTACTTTAGGAACGAATTTTATCTCATTACCTTGAAACAGTTAAATTATGATCAGAATATCTAATATCAACGACAAAATGTGATAATTTTAATTAGTTTAACAAAAATGTTAAATCAAAACTCCAACTATGCGTTTACAGAAATAAATAACTTACAATATATAACTGTGTTGTTTGAAAATGTGATGACATGGCGAATTATTAACGCAAGAAAAAATTTCAAATGTAGAACTACATCACTGAGAAATGAATGTCAAAAGCGTTCTTAAACAAATGAATTTCTGGTTTGGTTTAGAATTGAAAAACAAGTCTTACTAAACTTTAGTTTCTGAAAACAAATAATAATTTCCGCTTTCATAAATGATTAATTCACCTTCATCCCGACAGTTTTCAAGCAATAAATAGCGAATCAACTTAATTAAAGTGAATCACACTTCTTTTTACGATGAAATAGATCTTCCAAAAAATAAAAACTTCCTGAAGTGGATTTCGCAACGTGGAATTAAATTCTCGTTGTCTGTTTTATGTTGATCATTTACATTTGCTCTTTTACGCCACAGTTCGTCTGCAAAAAGAAAAACTCAAACAGATGAGACAATCTCGCATTCAAAAGCAAATATTATTGCGATATGAATTTTATGATTGTGAAAAGCTCACACATTTCCCAAAAATAGAGGCATTTTCATTTAAGTGCAAAATGAACTGGAATATTTATCAGTATCAAAGTGCCAGGAAGATATTCTATCAGTTTCCCTGATCATTATGAGTTATTAAATACTCAAGTATTCTTTATTTGTTAACCTAAAAGAGTAAATTTTAAATTAGACTCACATTTCATAGATTGGAATGCTTTTATCAGGTAAGTTATTTAAATCTACATTTGAAACTTAATATACGAATATTAGTATTTCTGTTGATATTATATGTTCTTTTTTTCTCTTTCAAATGGTTTTTAATGGTCGTATTAAAAAATATAAAAATCATAATAATTTTTAGAATTATGATTTTGTAATAATAGAATGACCATAGAAAAATTCTTTGCTGTTCTCATCAGGTATAAAATTTTAAAATGTGAAAATTTTACTTGAATTTTGGTTTGATTTGATTTATTTATTTAATATCGGTAACAATTCAAACAGTCTAAATTTGAATTATTTTTATAAATGCCATGGGAAAAAAAACTGAAATTTCAAGTTTAAAATTTGATGGTTCAAGAAAATTGAATGAACGAACTAAAGTGAATTTCAGGCAGAAATTAATTTATTATTATTTATCTCTGCTTGAAATTTATCAGTTAAGGTTTGAAGCCTTTTTAAAAGAAATTGAAACAACTTCTTAAACAATTCAATTATTAATTATTCTACTAAAGTATTGTATCGATAATTTTTATGCACCATTTTTCTCTATCTAATATTGATTTTGGACTGTATTAAAAATAATTCGTAATTTAAATAATTTTTCGTTTTTGATTGGTATGCATATATATACGCATTTATCCCCAATGTAATATCGCATGTCATTACTATAAAGGCAAAATTAAAAGTTTAGACAGAAGGTTTCCAAACATTTATCGTTTGAAAACAGGCAAACGATAAGGCAAAATTAAACATTTTGCCTTATTAATGAGAAAAAAAGTTAATTTTGTAGATAAAATAGAAACCATTAGCATTTGTATGCAAATACTTTGAATAATATTTACTATTAATCATAGCTAGAATTCGAAATGCTGATGAAATTATATAAATGACTTCTTCCTTTTCTTAATAATAAAAGTTCTTTGAGAATAATATTCTTTGAGAAGAAATTAAAATCAATTTAAACTTCCCGTTATAATATCCCGTTTAGATCTAAGTATTAAATTATTTTCAACTACAAAAGTATTTTTTTTAGTGTAACGTTCTGGGTAAATATTTAAACAGATATTGGACTTGAAATCCTAATAATGTTGAATTCCGACGACGCCACAAAGTCAGTTTCTAAGTATTTTGTTTCACTAAATAATTATATGACAAACAGCATTGTATTTTCCAATAAATATAATCGTGCAATTCAAATCATATCATCGGACTCAAGAGAAAAAAACCATTCGAACAAATATTTTATGCACTACAGATCCAATCATTATCAACTGCATTTTCTCTGAAAACTATCTTTCGGTTTAAAAAATAATTTCAACTCAATACATCATTTCTCAGAATGATTGCATTTATTTTCTAGAAGTTCGGATCAATGACGTGCGTATTTTACACTGAGTTGTATATATTTTGCTACTTTCTTCCTTTTTATGTAAAGCAGTTTTACACGTATGTTGATATTACTTTACATCAAAAGAATACCTGCAAACTAAAAATAGTAAAACAAAAGGCTAATACTTCATATATATATATGTAATCATTTTAATTTATCCGCGATTTAAAAATAATTTTTTAATTAATTGAATTCGAGCTTCATTTCCGAATTGTGAATTGCCCTCATTTTTTGACATTGAGTCTAAAATGTATCGAACTTAAAACCTTGCTTCAGTGAAATTCCTTTTTGAAGCCATAAAAGTTCAAAATGTCATCTCATAATCTCTTTTTCCCTGCTTTCTGCCTCAGTATTCTAACAACGCCGGAGCATTGTTTGTTCAAAGAAATTTTAAAAAGCATCTTAACAAACGCCGTCTCTTCTAAACTAGAAAAAAATATATATATGATTTCGAGATTTATCAGGTTGGGGAAAAAGAAATCAATTATTTTTACGTCTACTTCAAGATTTTATTTAGCATGGTTTGGATTATCAATTTTGGTTAAATATGCACCATTTTATTCTATAATTTGTTGCCATTTTAAAAATAGCTTCGTCATAACGCCTCTCTCATAATAGTCTTGATTACTATCGGCTTAAAACTATAATAAGCGATTTTCCCAAACTTCTCTTGATACCAATTTTTAATAAGGAAGCTTTGCAACGCAAGAAAAATATGTAAATTACTTGGTGCCAGGTCCGGACTATGTGGTGGCTGCATTAAAACTTCTCAACCAATCTCCCGGAGTTTCTGGCGAGTAACTATAGAAGTGTGTGGCCTGGCGTTGTCCTGATCGAACACAACATCTCTCCTGTTCGCCAGTTCTGGCTATTTTTGGTTAATCGTTATTTTCAAACGGTGCAGTTGTTGACAATAAAGATCCGAATTCAGCGTTTGGCCATATGGAAGCAACTCAATGATTCCTTTCCAGTCCCACCAAATGCACAGCAGAACCTTCTTGGCTGTTAGTCCTGGTTTAGCCACCATTTGAGCTCCTTCTCTGCGCTTTGACCGCGATTGTTTTCGCACAATGTTGTCGAATTCTTGACCCAATTCTTATCCCCAGTCCCTATCCATTTAAGAAATGGATCTATTTCCTCCCTTTTGACCCAGGCTTAGTAAATGGAAATTCGATCTATAATGTTTTTTTTGTATTAAATGGTGTGAAACCCAACCATCAAGCTTCTTTTTGAATACAGCATTGTGCAAATGGTTTAAAACTGTTTTATGGTCAATCTTTAGCTCCTGGGGATGCTACTACTGCTGACATGCCAGTCATCTATGATTATTTCTGTGATTTTTTTTTTTCGACGACGGGCCTACCTGTGCGAGGTGCAAATTTAACATCAAAAATTCGAACGGAATCGACGAAACCAAAATTGCACTATTTGGCAGTTACAGTATCGGGATCATAAACACCATTCCCAATTTCAGCCGCTTGGCTTGCATTTTCGCCTTATCGAAGAAAAACTGCAAAATGTACCGAATTTTCTTTTTGTTGTCTTCCATATTTAACTCCCTATATCTCAAACCAAACAAAAACTAGCAAATGAATTTTTTTTAGAGCGAGAAATCATCTTTCCAACGAGCATAAATTTGAAATTGTTCTATCGATACTTTACGAGATATCGATCACTATAGCCATCTACTGAAAAAATAATGGATTTCTTTTTCCTCAACCTAATATATAAAAGTAAATTAAAACATTTAATTTTTATTGTTCGCATTACACAAGTCTTTTTTTTTTCATTCAGTTTATGTTTTTTCTCTATCATTGATTTTGAAATTTATCTATATAACTATACACAAAAGTCAGGGTCTAAGTCTAAATAATGCACTGATGGATATCGGTTCTGCAGCGTTCACATCCGGTCAAGCTTACGTGGCACTTCCTAAAGTTACAAGTCTGGACGGCTTACATCTAATAAATGTCGATTTTGGAAGTATTAAAGCGCAGGAATCCTCAATTTGTGAATACAACAGACTAAGAAGCATTTACCGTCCAGACTTGTCAAAAATTGTAATATCAAAGCTTACGAGAAAAACCCATAGAGACAGGGACTGGGCTTTGAGAAAAACTGTAGCTGAATCTCAAGAAGTAGTACCAGAAAAGAAAAAGGGGAAGACTACAAACAAAAATAAGAAAAGGACTATATACAAAAAGAAATGAGATGCCATCAAAAACATAAGTTGCAAAAAAAAACCAAGTCTCGCAACTCAGTTCTTTTATCGTAAAAAGTTGTGCGATCCATGTAACACCAAGTCGGTCCATTTATTCAGTCCCTACTTAAGGGTTCTTCTGTCTTAAGTTATTGCGTAATTAGCTAACCTAACAAAATCTTATAATGACCATATCAATATTAAAAATCTTTTATGGTTTAAATAAATAGATTGACTTGGCCATCGCATGAAAACACAATGTATCTTTACATATATTAAATTTGATTGTTTAGTGCGATTGCCAAGTCAATCTATTTATTTAAACCATAAAAGATTTTTAATATTGATATGGTCATTATAAGATTTTGTTAGGTTAGCTAATTACGCAATAACTTAAGACAGAAGAACCCTTAAGTAGGGACTGAATAAATGGACCGACTTGGTATTACATGGATCGCACAACTTTTTACGATAAAAGAACTGAGTTGCGAGACTTGGTTTTTTTTACAACTTATGTTTTTGATGGCATTTCTTTTTCCTCAACCTAATATATAAAAGTAAATTAAAACATTTAATTTTTATTGTTCGCATTACACAAGTCTTTTTTTTTTCATTCAGTTTATGTTTTTTCTCTATCATTGATTTTGAAATTTATCTATTTTTATGATATACCGATTCCAGAATTTTATAAAAAGAAGTGCTTCTATTACTCTTTATAAAATGTTGGAACCAAAATATCAAAAAAAATATTTCAATAATTTCTCATTATAAGATAGTAAAAATTTAAAATATAGCGCAATCCAAGAGATAATATATTTCTCTCTTTCAACTGAATGATTCGCTTTAACATAATTTTATTTTGCCGATGTGACGAGAGAGTTAATTTAGTTTTCTTTTGTTTATTGAATAATTTTTTTATTTCACTGAGACATTGAGTGAGGCTTCGATGAGACACAAGCTGTGATTCTAAATTCTGGAAACAGGATCAGGAGTATAGAGTCCCCATCCCCCAGTCAGTTAAATTGTTGTTGAAATTTTACGATTTCGTAACTAGTGTGTTCCGGTTCTCGGATTCAACGTTTGTTTGTTTGTTTCTTATGGCACTTGCCACTGACAAGCCCGCTGTTACGAAGACAGCGATTTGAGCCTGAGGGGGAACGTCTCTTATTTTTTTATAGCAGCGCCAACTAGGGCCAAGAGTACGACTTTGCCACTCACGCATCACTCATTCGCTTGCACAACCCCTTTTTACAGGAGGGCACATTCACACATCTCACAGATAGAACAACAGAAGAACAACCATGCCCAAACCGGGACTCGAACCCGGGACGCCCAGATCACGGGGAAGACGCGCTACCTCTATGCCAGGACGCCGGCCGGATTCAACGTAAGTGTGGACTTAGACTTCTGACTCATAGCTTCAAATGCTAATGTACAGCAATGTAAATAAAATAAAAAAATTCTCACAGCAAGCTGCAAAGGCAATGGTAGATTCCTTTACATCTGAGTCACTCTCTGGCAACATAAATTGTTGATGTTAGAAGTAGTCAAATTTAGGGTGTGAAAATCACTTTTCAACCCCTAACTTCTAAGATATTTCAATTATCAAAACGCTTTAAATACAAAAATTGTTTGTCTTAATAAGGCTCTAATTTGGCTGATGGAATTAATTTTTCTATCTTAAATATTAAAAAAGTTATAGCGAAATGAAAATTTTAACCCTCCACTTCTTCTACCCCTTTTGAGCTAGATGTTCTTCCATGCAGTCCGAGAATTTTACATTTCTAACAACATTATCCAACCAGTTAAAATCTAAACAAACTTACTGTAGTTATCCTGTTCAAAAAGATAGCATATTATATACTTTTGAACAAGGGTGGTTTTGGGTTCTAGGAACCATAATCCGTGGAGAAAAGGAGAAATGTTCACGAAGTCTTGTCATGAAAGCCATTACAATAGATAGTTTTCCTATAGGAATCTACCTACAAACTTCAATTTTAAAAATCAAGGGGACTGAGGAGTTCAATGAAGTGAAAAGATACGAATTTATTTATTTTTCATTGGAAAAATAAAGTTGAAATTAAGTGAATTTTTCAACGTTTATTTGCACAATAAATGAATAACCTTTCCTTCAGTGAATTATCAATAAAGTACTTTAGGGTAACATTTTTTTTGTACATTGCATGTTTTTAAAACTGACAACGCTCAAAATGAAGCAGTAAATAATATCTAAGACACAGTAAAAAAGTGAATACATATTGATGAGTTCAACTTTTTTTCAATTATCATTTGCAAGAATCTGCATAGATTTGGAAAGATTTTGTATCATTTTACAACGCTTTGGTTTCATTTTTATCAGAAAGACGGAAGAAATATGTAAAAAATATTTACTTAGCTATACAAATTAATCAAAATTTAATTAAATGAATTAAAACATAGTTGCAATCTAATTAAGTTTATATGAATAGTTCGTAAACGGTGAATATTGAAAAATTTTATGGGAACTTCTTTCACATTTCAAAGTAAATAAAGTTTAAAAAATTATACTAAATTAAAATTAATTCAATAAAATAATCTAAACAACTATTTTTAATTAAACATAAAATAAAATTAAAAAAGTATCCTTTATAAGTAAGTAAATATTTTTTTATTCCTTCCCCAAATTTGAGATCTAGTCAAAAAATTTTTTTGATCCAATCGTTCTTTATTTTTGCATCAAAAAAAGAATTTCGAGAGAAAAATGATTTAGAAATTCTGACTATTTATTTTTATAAAATAATTAGAATTTCGAGACAAAAATAATTAAGAAATCCTAACGATTCAGTTTTGCACACTAAGGGGAGTATCGAGAAAAAAAAAATGATTAAAAAATCCTAACGATTTATTTTTGCACCACAAGGAGAATTTCGAGACAAAAGTGATTAAGAAATCCTAACGATTTATTTTTGCACAATAAAGAGAGTATCGAGGGAAAAAAATGATTAAGAAATCCTGACGATTTATTTTTTTTACCACAAAGAGACTTTGGAAAGAAAAATGATTAAGAAATCCTGACTTATCTAGTCTTTTCACTATATTTCGTTAAATAAATCACAAACTGTAAAACTGTATATAATTAATCATTTTTTTATTAAAAGAAATTATTTTTACATATTCATTTCATTTTAAACACAAAATAATTAGATACTACATTTAACTATATTCTGCGAGCTTTCATACGAGATAAACTGTATTCATCTGATCTTGTTGTTCGATAACAAATTAATCGTGTATTCTTTACAAAAAATAACAATGTTTCTTCTCTGTTACATACGTTTACTTGATAAACTCCGGCAATGTGTCTTTCCCTCGTTCTTATTGATCAGCATCTCTCGCTTACGAGTTTGTTTACAAATAATGTTTTCCGGTAATGGGTGAAGATGGATGCATGTGTTTGTGTAAGGGTTTCTCTAATGCAAAGAAAATTGGACTCTGAAAAATACTTGGGAGGAAGTAAGGAATAACATCAGTTAGTGTTAGTTTATTCTTTTTTTTATATTCACTAGATTACGTTTCTTATTTGTTTCCATGTTTATTTTGAAAAAAAAATCGTCATTGTTTTTTTCAACTACTTTTCAACACTGAATTCGAAGATTTGGAATATATATATATATATATACTGGGTGGTTATAATTGAATTTTCCCTATAAACAGCATCATACAACACAAACGGGCGAACGGACTGCAACGAAATTTGGCATATATACTATACACGAGATGCGCTCACAGCAATTTTTTTAAAAAAAATTTAGTTCCAAAATGTATACCAGAAGGCGTCTTTTACGGAAAAACATTAAATTTGACACAATAAACAATCAAAACGGAATACAGAAACAATATTAACAACACAGAACAAGAATTATGAGTAATTAAATGAAAAACTGGGAAAAGTTGGAAACTGCATAACACTTCATGTGGGAAGCATCACTACTGATCAGTTACGATCTGCTGTTGAACACACTGTCCATCGACTCGAAATTTTGCAGGTGAATGAGGGTGGTCACATGGAGCACCTTTTACTGCATCGTCCTAGACACGATTAACAACTGCTCCTCTTGTGCGATTTCGCCCTAAACTGTTCTTGTTTCTGCAAAATGAACTGTGTTTTCCCCCCATCAAACAGTGTACTGTTATTTTTTCCTTACTTTTACTTAATGTGGTTCGATGACAAAGTGATCAGAAACTAGTAAATAAATGTTAATATTGTTTTTGTATTTCGTTTTGGTCGTTAATTGTATTAAATTTAATATTTTTCCTGAAAAAGCGCCCTCCGGTGGATATTTTGGAACTATTATTTTTGGAAATTCCGTGAGCGCATCTCATGTATAGTCTATATACCAAATTTTGATGCAATCCGTTCACTCGTTTGAGTTGTAGGATGCTGTTTATAGAGGAAGTTTAATTATCTATCTATCTAACACACACACATTTGTAAAATATTTTTTAACAGTTGCTTGGCCAAGAAGAAGCTTTTTGAAATTTTAAAACTTTGATTTATTTCACCACGGGAGGGATAATTTACGTACAAAGAACATGCGTTATGAAATATGTCGATCTACATAGCGACACAAGAGCAGAAGAGCAAAAGAGACCAAAATTTTTCCTTCAGGTGGTTTTACAATTAGAATTTGTTAGATATTTCTTCGACAAGTGTAGTCTTAGGAAAGGGAAATTTAGGTATTTCTAAAAGAATGTTGTAGACATTGAGGATTTTTGTTCCTTCACTCGGAGCGTGAGAAAATGCTGAGACTAGCAGTTTTATATAGCGCGTGAAGAATTATCCAAAATCAGGCAGTGAATCAAGAAATAAGAGAACATTTTAGAATGAAGTTAATACGGCATAAATTAAGATGAAAATTTGGAAATCAATTAGGATTTAATTAGATTTTATAACATCATTACACACTATATTATAAAGATGCTTTGAATAAGCAATCATGCTGTTGTTAAATACTTTTTTCTTTTTAATTTAACGAAATAGTCCAGTTTTACGCTTCTGTCAAGATTTCTTTGTTCAATCTATGGTGTGCATGATGTAGCGTATCGAAAATGAAGGCAGAAAGCAGGAAAGAGAGGCCATGAGAAAGTATTAGGAGCATATGTAATATTAGAAAAGAATTTGTCTGTTCAATATTTTGATTCCGTGGGAAGAATTATAGCCAAACAACACAGAAGTAAAAACTGCAGTGAATCCTGGATTCGAATTTAAAAATTATATTTAGAGCTTATATAAGTTAAAAATTATTATGTGTATGTGCACATGCGCGCAAGTGTGTGGATTTTTTTTAAAAACATTTTTTTCTGAAAATTTCCGAATTATTTGAGTAAGATGTTATAAATTTATTTAAAATCTTCAAAGAATTATTCGAAATCCTTTTTTCCAGAATGAACTAAATGAAAAAAAAATCTGTTTCATACTCAATATTTGATCATCGGATTGTTTCTAGAAATCATTTCTACTGTGTATGTGGAAGAAATCGTAAAATCTGTACAAAGCATAAATCATGCAAAAGACTTTTATCTTATACAGATTATCTTCTTCACTTTCTCGCATACAAACTATACGAATAAAAAGTATTCAATTCATTAACAATTTCGAATTTCAGGTCACCCTGTGTCCGAAAAACCCATTTTTGAAAATATGTCTATTTGCTCCTCTTTCTGTCTGTGAACACAATGACTCAAATGTTTTGACCTAAATGGGTGAAATTTTATATGGCTTCAAATCTAAATTTGAAGATCAAATTTTGAACAAATCCATTTAGAGAAAGTCTTTCTGTTCGGGTATCAGAATATATAATTACAAATGCGATACTACAAAAAATGATAGCTATAAAATGTTGAGAGCTGGAGGAATAAAATTTGATTCGCAGATTTATTACCTAAAGTATAGATTTGCTTGCTACCAGTTTATACGGCTTACTTCTGTGGTAAAAGGGTGACTGGCTATAATTTAAAAAAAAGTGTATATATGTTAAAATTTGGAAGCAGTTCCATTAAAGGGTTGCCTGATTGACTTTCACAAGCGTGAAAACATGACATTACAAAAATGGAGACACTTAAATATTCGATATTTGGTGTGTGATTTTATGGCTATAACTATAGTTCTGTATCAAATGTTGGTTTTATTCTATCGGGAAAATGGCGCCCAAAATACGAAACATTCGGTTTTTCTGATAATTTTATATTAAACACAGGTAAGCAGTCTCGAAACAAAATCGCCAAAGATATATCTCTAAAGTTCTTTGCGTAACTATTGTTCGCCAATAGCATTTAGTTAATGATACACAAAGTATATTTATTAGAAAGTATGAAAAAATTTAAACAGCCCACTCCCTCTGTGTTTTTCTATCTAAACCATACCTTAAAAAATTCCTGTTTGAAAGTTTGAAAAAAGTCTGAAGATTTAAAGAAAATAAATTTTATTCGTGTGTGTGTGTGGTAGCTGGCGCACGTATAAATCTGTCGTGGTCACAAAGTCCTCCATGTCGAGAGTAATATTACTGGGGGTACTGGATCTGGGGTGACCGTTCTCTGATTCAGGTCTAAATTACGATCTGTGGATGAGTGAATGAAATGCATGAATGAAATCCGCCCTGTAAAAAGGGTTGTGACGTGTGTGTAGCTAAATCGCACTCTTGGCCCTAGATGGCGCTATTGAAAAACAAGAGATGTACCCTTGGCTTAAAATCACTGATTTCTAAAGTCGGTGGGCTTGTCTATGACAAGTGTCATTAGAAACAACAACAATAAATTTAATTTTCTTCTCTGATATATATGAGAAATGAAGAGAATACAGCTGATTTCCAACTACGTATCATAAGCATAAGTTAAAAAGCAATCTAAGTTATAATTTTAAAATTATTTTTCCACTCCTAATTTGTAAGCAATTGTGACCATTAAAAAGCTTACGTTACAAAAGTTGTTCGTTATGATAAAGTAATGATTCGACTGATTTGAATCATCTTATTTCCTTTACTATTTTGAGTTATGGAAAGATAAAATTTTAATCCTTTAATATTTTCACAATTTTTGAACTGGAAAATCCATTTACGAATTCTAGTGCTATTTTCACACTCTCTATAAATATACTTTAAAGTTTCTAAGCCAATAAAAATTATTCTAATTGCCATAGTCACAAGATAACATTATTACCAAGATCTCTGATGATTATATTATCATTTAAAAATCAATCATTTAAAATGTTTTGAACAAAAGCTCTCACTTTTCGTTACATATGCTGAATGCATTCTAACATTTTCAAAAAATACCCATCATAAATTTATTGTATACAAAAAACACAGAAACAGAGCGAAATATTTCAATTTCCAGACCAATTTCTGTTTAGAAATCCTACTTATGGTTTGCTTTTACTTCAAACTTAATTGACTTAATTATAATTGATATGGCCTTTTTTCTAATATACTTAGGGAAATATGGAAAATTGTAAGTGGTTTTAGAAAGATAAAAGTGTGATCTACAAAAAAAAAAAAAGTTTTCAACCAAGCTGATAGGAAATCGGTGTTTTTCAACGCAGTCGGATACCTTAAATCTTGTTTACCAGATTTTTATTTTTCAGAAAATGTTTCTTAGCATTAATAACTAATAAAAATTTCTAAGAATTGAATAGTTACAGTATATTCTCTAAACAGACGAATTTATTATTATGTCAGATTTACACTATTCCATTTTTTAGAAAAAATATGAGACTGGGTCTTTTTAAATTTTATTCTTTTTTTTTTGTCCCTTTAATTTTTTCAACTTAAAATGGCCATTACTCAAGGAAGGAAAAAAGAAATGCTCCATTTTGCATAATAAGAAAATAAAATCATCTTTAATACTGTACACATCCAGTGAAATCGGGAATACAGTACACATCATTACATGGTGAAAAATGCAAGAGGGTATTTAGGAACAATTAAGAATAGTGTCATAAAAGGTCTTGTGCGTGGGTGGCAGGTTTAGTTTTTCTTGTGCATTTCTAATGCATGATGACAAGAAAAAGAAAAGATTTATGTCTAGAAAAAAGGATGTTACGTTGGCGAGTTCGTGCGGCATCCATTAAAAAGCGCATTACATCCCTTTTTCATTCAACGGAATTTTTTCCCCCTTTTACTTTTTTCCCCCAGAGTTCTGATGTTTTAATACATTATTTTCATTTTTTTCAATAAAATTTTCTTGTATCATAAAAGTTGTCATATTAGTCTTTTTAAAGTCATTAAAGCTTTGCTAGCAGTTTGCTTTTAAATATTTGCTTGGACACCTTTAATGTTATTTATAAATATACATTTTGAAAGCTCTATTTGTAATGGAAAACAAACTATTTTTTCCATTTCATCGTTGCCATTAATGCAAGTCATTTAACTAGAAACAAGAATTTTGACATTATTATTTTAAACTTTGCCCTCATAATTAGGACGATAACTTCAATTCCAAATCAAAAGAGGGTCATTTGACTATAATACTAGAGTTAGCATGTACTAGTTTAATAAACTAGTCTTTTGTAGAATATTGCTAATATAAAATCTGAGATCTTCCAAGGCTGTAGTTGAAATTCTACAGTTTTACGACTGTGATACTTCATTTTTATTTAAAATGATTTATATCATGTTTGTTTGAATGGTAATTATATATTTAGAATATTTACTTAGGTGGATTTTTCATTCCTTTTCTGATACACTAGAATTTAAAAATATTTTATGCATGTGTTTTATTGGTAGAAATGCTCTACTTTACTTTTTTCCTAGCTTAATTATTAGTTCTTCTTTAACTAAACTGTACTCTAGTTTCTATGAGTGGCGCCATCTGATAGCGAGTTTGAAAAACTATCTCAAGATTTTAAAAGTAGAAAATAATTAAGGATAATTTTTAAAAATACTACGGCGATCAATTTTTTTAAAAAAATCCAAAAATAGAGCAGTAATTTAGCAATTTTCAATGAAATGTTGCAAGTCGATAATTTGTACCTTAACTATTCACTTCTTTTCCATATTTTTATTATTTATCGAACATTTATCCCACAGAAGGACCTTGAGTGAAAATAAAACCCATATCATCATGCTCATCCAAATTTTTATGTTGCTATATATATATATATATATATATATATATATATATATATATATATATATATATATATATATATATATATATATATATATATATATATATATATATATATATATATTTCATAGTGATATCACTTCTAGCAAACTTCGTTGCAGTAAACAAAATATTTCTGCAGCGATCACAAATATGACTTAATTTGTGACTTAAATTTTGGACATCAGTGTACAATGGAACTAAATTTTGGACTGCGTAGTATTAAAGGCATTAGAGATTGATTATGTATGACAAATGATTCAGACATAATTGAAATAGGTAGAAAATATTAATATCTTGAAGAATTCAACTAAAATTTTATTGGTGCAACTTGAAATTCTCAAATCATACTACTGATTAATAATAAAATTGTCTAATAATAAAATAATAATAAATATGTCTGAATAAAATTGTAATAATAAAATTGTCTGATATAATAAAATAATAATAAAATTGTCTAATAATAAAATTGTCTGAATACCCGAAATCGGACACTGCATCGGGTTCTGTAAAGAGTTTCTTATAACACCACATGTATTTCAACAGATTCCCCAATTAATAGACAGGGAACCCACTCATCCAGATTCTCTTATAGCAAAAGAATCAGTACAATAAGAAAATGCCTGTCTTGGATTTTTTTTTTATACAAGATCTTAGTGTGATTTTTATCTATTAGGCAACATAAACTATAAGCAATATTTGATAGGGAATATTTGAATTTCATGAATATTTCATTTTTATTCCATACATTGATTATTGAAGAGACGTTAATATTCATTCTTAGTTGCCTTTTTTAAAATAGTATTTCGGTTTAATACTCAAAACTACTTTTAAAAGTACTTTCTATATTAACATTAACCTGGTATGCAAAATATTTCTATCGTCATCAGACATAATTTTACTGAGAGATCCTATGGAGAGAAGTCCCCATAAAAAACTGAAAAGTGTAAAATTACTAGTAATGCACTTTTACTGTAGTACTTTTTACTAGTAATTATAAAGCATATTTTTTATATAAAATATGTTTTGGGAGTGCATGTTAAGACATTCAGAAAGTTCGATAACAGCTAAAACTATACAAGTAGCAAAACATAGTGAACACACAAACACACACAGAGAGAGAGGGAGAGAGAGAGAGACAAACACGCATATTATATATATATCAACAATACTTTCAGAAATCAAAACACTCACGCAAAATGCAAATCATTTTTTAACAATATCAATAGCATCATAGTCCTCAGACAATAGCTAGAAAACTGACTCTGAGATCAACACTACAAAAAGAATTGTTCGCAAAAAATGAATTTTCTCCAAAAAGAGAATTACCAACTGACTTAAGCTTTCCTTCGCTTTTTCATAGTATTCGGAATAAGATATCTGCTTCTTCAGAACAACTCCAGTTCCTAACCCCTAATAATAATAAGCCCTATAATTCTTCCAGTTTCTAAAAACTTTCAATTTCATCGTCAAATGCCCTCTAAGTTTATCGCCAAGATCGGGGTTCATTGACCATCCATATATCTTCAAACCTTTCTTTTTATCAATTATACTTATTTTATAGGATAGCAATGTCCTAAAATCGTTATAATATCGTTATAATATTCGTGTTGTAGTTGTCAAATCTACAGTTTTTATCTCGATTCTCTGGCTATAAAATCGAATTTTTGTATCTATTTCCACCCATTCAAATTAGGTCATATTAAATCATGGATGGCGACTTCAAATGGAATCGTATGAAATTTTATTGGAATCCTGGAAAATTTTTAATGTAATTATGAAGCATATCGTTTCGAGAAAGGTCCATCTAATGTAAAGCGTGAGAGCCGAGTGTTAATTATAGCCTTACAGTGAGGCAGTTATACTGTTAAAGAGGTTATGAAGAACTGCTTGCGACAATAAATCCCATTCTTCTAAAAGCATGGCCTTTGATGCCAAAAGAGTTCTGAGAAAGAGGTGAATGATATAATAACTCTTTACCTTTACAAACTATCTTAAACATGTTCTGCAGGATTGAGATCCGGAGACTCACAGACATATTCATTCTGCAAATATCCTCTTCTTCCATAAAATCATCGAAAATGTGATTTCTGTGTACCTCTGTACTAACCTATAAAAAGAAAGTCGGGGCCTATAACATCCCGGAAAAGCCTCCTACAGGCTTCTAGGAGTTTATACTTATAGTGCTGTGCTGTGATACTGACCTTACCAAGGACATGCAGCTATGTACGTTGGACCCAGCTTGACATTGTCCCAGATAAGGATTCCGCTACCACCAAAATGGTTGATAGCTTATATTGAAGGGTTAATAGTGAGCTCCAGGTTCAGATGAAGACTCGTCGAAGATGACTGTGTGCTGAATCTGGACTCAGTGAAAAAAAAACGCGTTTCCATTCTTAGAGGGTTCAAAAATTATGTGTTTGGCTCCGCCGTAAGCTGGCTGTCCTAAGGGACACATTCAGAGGAAGACAATTTAGTGGAAGCCGTACGTGAAAGGCACTTTTTGCTAGACATATATATACTGTTTGCCTTGAAAGTCCTTTTTTGAAGCTATGAGATAGTTTTGCAGCTGCTGTTTGCCTATGTCATCATGAACTTAGTGCCCAGCATCTATCATGTGCATATACAATCAATCTTAGTGGACGAGGCCTAGGTCGTGCTTTCTCGCGAGTGTGCCACTTAATTGGCAATGATTCTGCCACTTGGATACTACTTTTGATAATACTTGTAATGATCGACTCCACAACTTCAAGATATTTATTTCTATCTCTTTGAATCATATAAATGATCATGAGAATCCATTCTCTTTGTTACTAATCAAATTCGTAGATTTTAAAACAAATAGTAGCCAAAAATACCGCTTAGGCAGTCAAATTTCACATTCTACCAACATCATTTATTAAAAATTGAGTGCTAACATTAATAGAACTTTATCCATTCATCCATTTTATTGGTGGTTGTTTTGAATTATTATGAAAAAGTATTTATCACCTTAATTTTTAACACAGTGTATTTTTTGCTTGTTAATTTAAAAAAAAAGTGAAGATATTTTGGAAAGTTTATTCAGGATTATAATGTACAAAGTGTTATAGTCTAAATATTGATTATATTAAAGTTTCGCCTTCATAGACAATGCGCAGTATCATATTAACTAAATTCATAGTCACTTCGATTAGTTGGCGACGCAGACAAAATTTAATGCCGCCCTATTATTCAAGACGAAACCTGTATAATCGTTCAACTTTTAAGGCAATACCTCGCATGTCCCAGCGATAGCTTATCTCCTTCTATTTTTCAAATCAATTTCTCCTTCATGTTGGCTCAACGTTACCTTCTCTCTTCGGTAACTGGATTGGCCACACAATTTGGTGCAAAATGGTAACAATGTTCTCTAAATTTCACTAACAATTATTACAAATTCTTCTGTTTCTCAGAAAATACTTATGAAAAACGTTTTCTTTTTTTTATTGCAATTGGTTAGAAGGTTAAAAAACAATAAAAAGGTCATTAAAAATCAATGTTGTTCAAAATGAAGGAAAAGAGGGGAAAAACCAATCCCATATCCCCCCAAACACATTGATTTTGTCTCTTTATTTCATTTGAAGTTTATAGCCTACAGATATCTCAAACAACGGTAGGTTGTTTACTATTATATCGTATTTATGAGAAAAATTTCAGAAGCGTTACAACATTGTACATTCTGTATTGATAGAATCTCCAAAAGAATTATCCAATCACGCACTGATTTATACATTCACGCACCGAATTATTTTTGTAGATTTAGAATTTCTTTCAATGTATCAGACAAATATTGTGTTTGTAAAATGTGTGCCCTTTTCGTTAGATGCGTTCACTTAGAAGAGTTTGGAAGATAGGGAGATTTTTTGAAAACTTTTTCAAGATGCCGAGCATATATTTGCTTAATAGTCTTCAATTAAGCGGGGACTTCATCAAGAACGGATATATAAAGGTCTGTCAATGCATTTTTTTTTAGGAGAGTAGAAAATTTTTCCAATTGTTGAAAAGCAAACTTGAGCATTCTAGAATTCTGAAATACCTGATTTTGAAAGATCTTAGGAATTAGAGAATTAATTTGGATATGATAATAGCAGTTTCATATATATATAATGATGATGATTCATCTTTTAATCTTACCAGTAGATTATTTTTTTTAAAGTTTGATAATAAAAAAACGGAACGAGGACAGTATGAGAGGAATATATAAACAAAGTTTGTTCTAGTTCTATTGATTTTGCAAATATGACTTGATCCTATAAAGGTATGTTGTAAAACTTCTAGGAAAAAAGGGAAACAAATTCCTTAAGCATCATGTCAGTTCTATCGAAGTAAAGTATTTTTCGACAATTGTATACAATGTGAGCAATTTAATAAAAAATATCAAATGTCCCCTACTTCTTTATTAGCTTGGTAAAAATCGTACTTCAGGGTGCCCCTTGCTACGCCAAGGATGCCAAGCCGCCAATAAAGATGGCGGACCAAATAAACAATACTGCAAAACATTTACGGTTACCACTTTCATCACTAAAATTATAATCTTTACCGATAAGTTTTGTTTTATCTGATAAAGCATTTTTTTTTAACTTTTTTGGTCACTATCTCGACTTAGTTTACAATTTTGAAATAAAGAGCTTCTGCAAACCGCCTGTGCCTGTTTGTTGTATTGACAAAAAATTTAGAGCATGCGATGTCTTCGACCTTTAAAGAAGGCACCGGGCAGAATTTTTTAGCCTACAAAAACACCCTACGGCTTTACTAACAATGGGAGCCGAATCCTAGTAGCTTCGCTAGATCATCGAACATAAAGGACTGTGTGGATAACAGGAACAGTACATAATCAAAAGAAAAGAAAGAACGGAGAAAGAAGCAATCGGAACATTCTCCATACAAAATTTCAAACAAGCATCATTTTCCCAACTTCATTAACTAAAAATATATTCCACTCACCCTTCATACATTTTGCAGGTTCAAAACATTTCTTGCCCTTCCATTCACCACACATCCATCCATGAATAATAAGTGACATAACGAATTATTAAAGAAACCATCAGATCAGAAAAATAATTATGAAAAGTGTAAGGAATTCCATTACAGAAGATTTTTAAATTAATAATTCAGACAATTTCAAAAACACATACCGATAAGTATTGCAAGCGAATAAATATTTTCTGTTCGTATACACACTAAAAATAACATTACAGCGTCTTATTAGCAATAAACTTTTAATTATAATACAGAACTAAATTAAAATATTTAATTGATATTTTTTTACTATTTTTATTTTAACTTTTTTCATAAAATAGTTGTCAACTCAACCACTGTAAAAAGTGGTAAACAAAACAGCATTAGGTATGCTATAATATCGTTTCGTTGAATTACCATATTGGCGACAAACTCGAGAGCGCACTAAAATACAATTCAACCCGTATTTTTTTTTTCTAAATTTGCACTATGAGATGAAAACTAGAGAACATTTATAGTAAATAAAGAAAAGCTATCTAAAACGTAGTGAACTGATCTTATCGAATTAGTCAAAACACTTCGAATCTCTACTGAAAGAATTGTGTACATTGTAGAAAACAATTTGAAAGATTCTGATAGCAAGTTATTATATCCAGATTACATTTTTAAAAATTAGACTTCGATTTCATTTCTTTATTCGCTAATTTCTAAACACATTCATAAAACTTAGACCATTTAGCATGCATTTGAATAATATTAGAAATCAAAAATTCGATCTTAACTTTAAATGGCGAAGACAGCAGTCAAACATGCAGTATGTTTACTGACCAAAAACCTTATTAGCATGAAATATCGAACACATGTATTTTTGTCATTACAAATCTCCATCAAATTTAGAACACAGTCGTCTGAAAGAAAGCACCGCAATATTCGGTTCTCTTCATTTCGCTATGAAGTTCAAAGCAACAAAGTGTAAGAAATAAATTATGCAAAAATTTAAATTATAAAAAAATCTATTAATGAAAAATTTTAAAAGTATTTTTAATCATTTGATTAGTAATCGAAATTTTGGAAAGTGACAAATCTGCAAACTTTAATTCATATATTTTGTTGCCTCCTGCAAAAACGAATCCATATTATATAAAAACAAAGAATCCAGGAACGTTATTCGAACCTTAACTTATTTCTACGAAGCAGATGGCAACCACCTACGAGAAAACCTAAAACCAAAAATCCAACAACAGTTTAAAACAAAGTTTTTGAATCAGCTTCAAAACATTGCTGATCATTGGAGTCTTCACCGTAATTGCCAACATTGGATCGACTTATTCATTATTGCCGACATCGCGCACGGTGAAGACAAAGAAGCATGGTGTTTCACACTCAAGTTTCTTCACTTTTTTACTCTTTTCATGTTTTTTGATTGCAGTTTTATTAAGCCCTTCGCATGCAATGACGTGTCTAAAACAAGCATCGAATTACAGAATTTTTTCTAAGTTAGCAATTAAGCGACAGAATTACGTCTTTAAAAATGCAAAAATCACTTAGAAAGATTTCAGTATCTCAAATGCTCCTTATATTTTTATAAGAATAAAAATAACAATAAATGTCCAAAGTAGGTTGTGTCATCTAATTAGAAAGTTAAATAAAGTCATATGTTCATGATTAACAATTATGGTTTCATCTAATTAACGGTCAACGATTTCATCAAATCCGATTTCGAACACCACGGAGTCAGTCAGCATTTCTCTGCCAAACTTTGGAATCTATTGCCATAACCACTCGATCATTTTGTAAACGCTGAGATAGCAAACTTCAGCAGCAATGTTTTTGTTTCCAGTTTTCTTGATTTGAATATCATGCTTTTTGACTACTGCTAACAAGATTATTACATTGCCTCTACGGACGCATCCAAATCTTCCAGAATTCCGCAGTCTTCCGGATTCGAAACTTTCGCACAAAAAAAAAAAAAAAATTGAAATAAATTTTAATTTAAAAAAATATTTTTTCTTTTGTTTTGAAAAAAAAAAACTGAAACCCTTAAAAATCTACAATCTGTAACAACACGTCATAAAAAAAGAGAACTGCCCATGTTCAAACGATCCAAAAAGTGAATGGTTGAAGGCTGGTATTGACACAATAGATCTCTAAATTAGCATGTTGGCCGTCATGTCACTCACATTCGCGTGACAACAAAAGATCTCAGCCAATGCAGAATTGGATGCGAGTAGAATAAGTCTATATTTAGTTTATATATCCTTGTTTTAACACGTTGCCAAGGACGTGAATCATCTGTGATTCATACATACTATCCAATTAGATATTTTCTTCTCTACTACAATTTAAAAAGCAAATAAATAAGCATCTTATTAGATAGTGGTGCGAATCACTGACATCAATCATGGCAGCGAACGGGTTAAAATAAATAAATAAATTTTAAAATGATAAAAAATTTAAAGTGTGTAAAATTTGTAAATTTACATGCTTTAATGCTTTACAGGCTTATTTTTAATTTTGTAAAATAAACTTCAGAAGCAGAGTCCAATCCTTTAGTGATAAAATCTTGACGACTTTCTCAAATGCAGAATAACAGGAACTGCATATTTCCAGTATTTTTATTTCAAATGTAATGGGTGGTGTGCATGCCGCGTCTTTTTCATTAGAATCAACATATCTTCTAAACCAATCATGTGTTTTTTTTTTTGCATCCTGCAACAACAGCGCCATCTATCGATCAACTTTTGAATTTTTTCTTTCGCAAAACAAATTTCCTTTACTTCATATATACTGAGATGAAATATTAGATCTTTCTGACTATTGCTTCTTTTTTTATACAGTCCTTTGAAAGCTCAACTTGAAACAAACACACACGTACACGCACGCACGTATATAATAATTTCATTTGCTTCTATTTATGTTCGATCGCAATACATGTTAAGAACGAAATAGATTCTTTTCATTATGAAAATATGATCTTCAATCTTCTCACGTAATGCTTAAACATACCTATTTACAAAGGTAATTTATTTTTATTAGATTTCTGGAATTTTCTATCTACAATTCAAGACAGCATTATATCAGCGATTCAGATTCCATTGGCAAGTGATTGGCACCATTAGCAAATATCACTGTCATTGTCTCAAGTAATCATGCAGTACCTAAAACTATGGCATGTCTCTAATTAAAAACAATCATAAAATATATTACTTTATTATTTATTAATCAATATATAGATGTATAACGAGATTTGGATGCGAATTAAATTTTTGGAAACATTTCAAAACTAGCGGGCATTGTCACTAGGCAGTCTTGTATACTCCCTAGTAAAAGTACTATCCCTTTCCCATGAAAATTGCCAATTTTGAGTAAGGCTGGTTTCTGATTTTTTATTACCTTGGAGTGGTCTAACACAAATTGCAATGACTCCTTCCTTTCTCCTCTGCCGATTTCCCCTTTAATAATGTTGGGATAAGTTTCCCTTCCTAGCCCCAGATGGCAGCGCATTCCCGTTGTCTTGAAAGTTATACAGAAAAGATTTCTTGTTGTTTGGCAGTCAAGAAAAGTAGACGTTCACATGTGAGTGTGAGCGATCAATAGCTTACGAAGAAAAGCAGAGCAAATTAATTCACGCGGAAACCCAGCGATTTCCTCCCAGTGTAAAATTAGTATTTTATGAAGATAATAGTTTTTATTATCTTGAGGAAATATCCGTAACCGTGATATGGAATTGCTTATCGGAAAATGTATAAAAATAAGGAGTGGCTCGATGTGAATAAATGGATGACTAGTAAAAAAACTGCCTTCTAATTTTTCTTGAATAGAATCTTCTATTTTTTGCAAACAGGGGCACAGGCTATGTGCTCACTAACAGTGGAGAAATATTTCGTTATGTAAATGTCCCCTATATTCGGCAAATAACATGATATGGCGTTCTTTGTAGTTCCTAGCTTAGTGACAAAAAATGTGACTTAATGTAATAAAAAAACCTATAATTTTATAAGTATACAGGTAAAATTTGTTTTGTCTTACTTGCGATTTTCAGTTGTTACGTTCGCACACATCCAATACACAAACGAGGTGATAATCATTTTTTTTGACAGTCTGTCCAATATTGTTTTCATATCTTACAAAATATTTGACGTATTCAGTTTATGCTTAAATTTATCCTCAGATAAGTGGTAAGTAGTGAAATAATAGTCATTTAATATGCCTTAATATGAATGTTAATTACATACAAAAAAAATACAGCCAAGAGCAGGATTCGAACCTGCGCTCACATCTGTGATTAAGGATTCAACCACCCTCTATCGGTGCTAACAAGGATAGGAACAGCTTACCAACGATAAATTTCGACATATCAAACTACCACTGCCCTTCAGAGCGCACACAAAATTCGTCAGTCAAGAAATTAGTCACTTTCTATTGCTGAAAACTGGTCATGGCACACACGGCAAGCGCTTTCACAGTATGTTAGGGATTGCATTCATTGCAATTAATTTCCAATGCCTCTTCGGCTCTTTTTTTTCTAACTTCATCTGTTTTAAATGCATGCAGACCTCAAATAAACAATTATTCCAAATTATATAGAAATCTTCATATATAAAATTTCTTTTATTTAGCCCATTGCATTTTTTTTTCTTACTTTTTTAAGTTCGCTAACAGAATGATAAAGCGAACACAGACCTAATTTTCACAACCCCAGCTGTTCAATTCAAGCAGATTTTTGAAAATTTCTAACTGGAGGTTTTTAACATTACAATGCAAAATTGAACAAGAATTCGTTTATTTCAACTGATTCTGACTTCAGCTTTCCAATGAAAATCTGAAAACAGATGCTGAGGGAATAATCATTCAGTACTTCAGTTTCAAAACTCATAACGTTAAAAAAAAAGAAAAAGAAAAAAGGTACCAGGAGCAGGATTCGAACCTGCGCTCACTCATGTGAATCGGATTTCAACCATCTTCCGGGGGTGCTAACGACGTTGGGGACAACTTCTCATCGGCCACCCTCCACGTACCAAATCCTCGCTGTCCTTCAGACCTTCTGTAACAATTGCCGTCATCGATGCGGTCACTTTCCATTGCCGAAACTGCTTTCGGTCAAGACAAACACTGAAAGTGTTTTTATACTAGCCTACTGTTTTCAACCTCAGTTACTTTTTGCTTCTTTTTGTTTTCTTGGACATCTTTTTTTTTTTTCTGCGTTTTACATCTTTTTTCGTTTTTTATTATTTAATTTTTTTTCTTTCTTTCTTTTCATACTTTGATATCGTAGGTTCGCGGCGTCAGCACCCGTCGGTAGATGTCACAAGCCCGATGCCATCACCATTCGGCCATCCTGGACACTCTCGGTGATATATTTTTATTATATTCTTGAATTTCTTCGAAGTGTTACTACAAACTCATGGCTTCCGTATGTCCCACTTTTTCTTTTCTTTTCTTTTCTTTTTTTTTTTGTGTGTGTGTGTCTGTGTGAAAAATGATAGATATATTTTCTCCAATTCCAGTTTCATATTACTTTTCCCATTTTTTGAAAAGAAATGAATCTTCACAAGAATAATCCTATTAAATCAGTTGTACAGTTTAAGTGTTAAAGTGTGTCGAGGTAACCTGGTTGGTAGGGCATTATATTAGCACCCCAAGGGTGGTGAGTTCGAACCTAGCTGGCCGAAGACCCAACATGCACATGGCGGCTGGAGCACGCATAAAACCTTCGTAGTCTCAAATTACTCCAACTCGAGACAATATCACTGGTGGTACTGTATCAGAGGCAATCACTTTCTGATTCAGGTCTAAATTACGATCCGTTGTTGAGTGAATGAAATGCATGAATGAAGTCTGGGCTGTGATACATGAGCGGCTTAGACGTACCCTTGGCCATAGATGGTGCTAATAAAACAAAAGACGATGAGCACCGTAATCAACAACAAGTAATAATAATCGATTAAAAGGACGTTGTTAATAAAAATTAACGCTGGACAGTAAGTTTCCAATCTACGGCATTATATCCCTTTTGCATCGCAAAATAAAACACTAATATGAAAATTGTTCTCCAAGAGAAACTGAGAGCGAGGGAACGATCTTGCAATGTTAACGGACTTAAAACTTTTTTGAAAAGTTATGAGTCTTCCTGCACATGTTTCAATTTACTTGGAGAAAATGAGTAATTTTCATCTTATTGCATGGATTTAGTTTAGTTACATTAACGTCCCGTTTTAAAGCAACACTAGTGCTATTTTTGGGACGGAACTCGTAATTTTGAATCGCGGTCAGATGACGAGGATGACACTTGAGCTGCCACACCCCTCTCCACACCACACCAGCGGGAGGACGTTTGGTATGACGGATTTAACGTGCAACAGACATTCTTACGCGACTGTTCTTCCGTGGAATCGGGTGTCGAACCTGAAACCCTACGACTCACAAGCGAGATCTTACCACCAGGCCACCGCGGCCTCAAAACGTGTTCAAGAACTTAATAGAATTTGTATCAAGATAACATGTCCTTCAGTCATCCCGTATAGAATTTAAAAGTCCTATGAAATACATGTTGATAGATGTTCTGGATAGAATTACAGATATTTTAGAATTCTCGATTTGTTGTTGAAATCTGTATTTAAACCATGATTCAAAAACGAATAAACAGAAGTAAAATTAGCTTTGGAGAATTTGAATTTAAATTCTTTTGTAGCATTTAAATATCAAGATACTCATGTCCACAAGAGATTATTACACACTCATAAATAAAGAAACTATCCTTTCCAATAAAAAATTCAAACTTTAAGTTAGTCTAGATGCAAGGCGAGTACTTAGATTTTCATTTTCCTTGGAGACATGTCCAAGGTAAAATTGTAACAACAAAAACGTTATGCCATTTCTGGACTTTCGCTAATAATTGCATGGAATGGCATGGGGATTTTTTTTGTTCATAAGTTAAATGGAAAAAACAGAGTAGCTTTTTGGTAATTTTCTTGTCGACTGATTAAAACAAATTTGATTCAGCTATGCAATTTGCGTCGAAAGACCACTTGCCAAATCTAATTTGTGTAAATTTTTGTAGTTCTGATTATAGCTTTCACACACACACACACACTTCTATATACAGACAAGGGGTTGCTGAGTTTTTTATAGAGTAAATGCCAAATTTAATAAACGTCTATAAAAATGTCTGCCAGATACAATTTGTACATAATTCTGTCATTGAATAAAACTGTACACCAGGTTTTAAGATATTCAAAAAGTTACAATTTTTCAGTTTTCGTATTCACATGCAGAGTCGTTAAAAGATGGATTATATTCCAAATTATATAGATATCTTCATATGTAAAATTTTTTATTTAGCCCATTGCAATTTTTTTCTTACTTTTTCAAGTTCGCTAATAGAATGAGAAAGCGAACACAGACCTAATTTTTACAACCCCAGCTGTTCAATTCGAGGAGATTTTTGAAAATTTCTAACTGCAGGTTTTTAACATGACAATGCAAAATTGAACAAGAATTCCTTTGTTTCAACTGATTCTGACTTCAGCTTTCCAATGAAAATCTGGAAACAGATGCTGAGGGAATAATCATTCAGTACTTCAGTTTCAAAACTCATAACGTTAAAAAAAAAAAAGGAAAAGAAAAAAGGTACCAGGAGCAGGATTCGAACCTGCGCTCACTCATGTGAATCGGATTTCAACCATCTTCCGGGGGTGCTAACGACGTTGGGGACAACTTCTCATCGGCCACCCTCCACGTACCAAATCCTCGCTGTCCTTCAGACCTTCTGTAGCAATTGCCGTCATCGATGCGGTCACTTTCCATTGCCGAAACTGCTTTCGGTCAAGACAAACACTGGAAGTGTTTTATACTAGCCTACTGTTTTCAACCTCAGTTACTTTTTGCTTCTTTTTGTTTTCTTGGACATTTTTTTTTTTTGCGTTTTACATCTTTTTTTCTTTTTTTTTAATTTAATTTTTTTCTTTACTTCCATACTTTGATATCGCAGGTTCGCGGCGTCAGCACCCATCGGTAGATATCACAAGCCCGATGCCATAACCATTCGGCCATCCTGGACACTCTCGGTGATATATTTTTATTATATTCTTGAATTTCTTCGAAGTGTTACTACAAACTGATGACATCCGTATGTCCCGTTTTTTTTTCCTGAAAGAAGATAGATATATTTTTTCCAATTCCAGTTTCATATTACCTTTTCTATTTTTTGAAAAGAAATGTATTTTTACAAGAATAATCCTATTAAATTAGTTGTGGTGTTTAAATAATCGGAAAGGTCGAGGTAGCCTGGTTGGTAGGGCGTTGGATTTGTATCTCTAGGGTAGTGAGTTCGAACCGCGTTTTTAGAAGGCCCTACGTGTGCATGGCGGCTAGAGCGCACAGAAATCCGTCGTAGTCGCAATGTACTCCAAGATGAGACAATGCCACTGTGGCTACTGGATCAGAAGCGGTCGTTTCTCTGATTCAGGTCTAAATTACGTTTTGTGGTCGAGTGAATGAAATGTATGAATGAAGTCCGGTCTGTGAAAAGGGCTGTGACGCATGATTAGATTAGACTTACCCTTGGCCATAGATGGCACTACTGAAACAAAAGATGACGAGTGCCGTAAGAAACATAAAGTAATAATAATCAATAAAAGAAGGCATTGTTAATAATAAATAACAACAGACTGCTAGTTTCCAATCTATGGTATTACTTTCCTTTTGCATCGCAAAATATAACACTAATTGAAAATTGTTCTCCAAGAGAAACTGATAGCGAGGGAACGATCATGCAATGTTAACGGACTTAAAACTTTTCTGAACAGTTATGAGTCTTCCTGCACATGTTTAGATTTATTTGGAGAAAATGAGTTATTTTAAATCTTGTTGCATGGATTTAATTTAGTTATATTAACGTCCCGTTTTAAATCAACACTTGGGTTATTTTTGGACAAACCTCGTAATTTTGAACCGTGGTTGGATGACGAGGACGATACCTGAGCTCATTTTTATTTAATAATGAATTAATATTGAAATTTGTGGTTGATCAGGTATCATATGGACACCTTATCTTGGCGTTCCCACAGAAGCGAAACCCTTTCTTAACCTCATAAAAATAACATACAAAGCTAAAAGTACATTTGCTAAGTAATAAGGCTAAAAGTACATTTGTCGATTAAGGAGATGACTGCGTTAAAAATCCGGTTTTTGGCGAAACTATGATATTTTTTTTTATTTAATGTTTGAACAGGCTTCGTTATAAAACAGTATAAAAAGTATTTTGGGGAGGTTACACTGATTTTTATATTTGTATTTACATACGTTTTAATGATATTTTACATCTTTAGATTCTTTTTTCTCAAATATAGATAGAATTTCTCTTACGGAAACTCTCATAAATTAAAATCTAAAGTTTATTCTTAACTGAAATTTAGTATAATAATTTTTCAATATATTCTGCAGTACCTGAATTAGAGAATAAGTAATCTATTCACTTAGAAATATTTCATAGTTTTTTAGTGCTTCACAATACTAAAAATTTGAAAGATTTAATATTATTTATCAGTAGAACCCCATTATTTAAAGAAGGAGCAGAAACACGGCTTATTTGTTGTTCATAAACTACATAATTTACTTTTTAACTATATGCAAAATTTTAAGTAAATCAAAATTAGAAGATATTTGCTTTAAATCTCTTTTTAGCCAAAAAAAAAAGGGGGGGGGCAATTTTTTTTCCATTTTAAAAAATTCATTTCATAATTTCAAAATTGATTTCATAAAAGTTTTTTCAATGTTTCTTTAGGCAAATATTCAAAATTATAACCATTTTTGAACTTTTCTCAAAAATATTTCATGCCGAACGTAGGCACATACTTTAATATTTTGAATAAATTCAAAGGAATAAGTAAGGTTAAGCGAAATAATAATGAGATTCTGTTCTGTTCAAATTTAATTCTTTCACTATCGTCTAACGCTGTCAAAAGCAAATGCACGTAAAGCAGACAGCATGACTTAATTTTAAGACATCACTGCCTTTAATGCCTTGCATTGAGAGTCTTATGTTTTGCGATATAAATTTCATTAGCCAATCATGTTTTTTTTTTTTTTGTCAATATATGAAACGTACATTCAGTTTAAAATTTAATCGATGAATTAAAAAAAATAGCTGGAGTGATCTTGTAGTGAAAGTTTATAAGCCAGTTAACAGCTACACTACTCTAGAAATTGCTTTTGTATTGTGGTCATGTTACTGGACTGCGAACCACAAGGTTCCAGGCTCTGTTTTCGATCATCCCAATCCTTACAATGGTGACTTCCGACGATGAACCTTCGTACAGTTGTTGTCGACAGTAAACGAAAGTCATCAGATTCACTTGACGCAGCAACACGAAGTCGTCAGACTCATTTGAAGCAGAAACAGCAGCAAACTAACACACGCTCGCTTTAACGCCTGGCGTTACTCAAATGGGTACAAGTACATTAGGCTCAACAGCTAATACATCACCACTCAACAGCCATATCGTTCGTCTCACCTCCGACTTACTGGAGGGAGAGTCTGTGGTGAAAGCTTATAAGCCAGTTAACAGCTACGCTACACGAGCAATTGCTTTTGTATTGTGGTCATGTTACTGGGATGCGAACCAAAAGGTCCCAGATTCTATCCTCACTCATCACAATATCCTCCATAACTTTCTCACAAACTCTCTAATAAAGGTGTTATTCCAGAGAACGCCTTGCATGACATTGGCGTTTAAAAGTTACGAAGTTTTGGTTTGAATTTAGCGTGTCTTTTCAATTTATTGTGACAATCTTGGTGAGTTTTTTGGTTATTTTGGCTGACACAGAACTAATTCCAAGTATAGCATAAGGTTAATAGCATCTGAAAATTGAATTTGTGTTTTAGACGCGTTTTTTCCCAACCTATTAAAACAAAAATTTGACACAGAGCTACAGTTGTAGTTACAAAATAATCTAACCAAATTTGATATATTGAAGTCATTGCGTTTTCGAATTATCGCGCTTACATATTTCTGAAAGTACAGACCGACAAACTTGTAATACTTTGGTGGTTTTCGCTCAAATTTTGAAAAATGTCTATATTATAGAATGTTAAATCTGTGTACTGATTCTTATCTATCTAGCTCTCCTCTTTTTGTAATTACCTTGTTAACTTTTATTAGAACGGCCAGACAGACGGACCTACTCTGAACAATTTTACTCAAAATTTGATAAAAATATGTAAAATTCATATAGAAAATTTCAACCACCTAGCTCAAGGCATTTTTGAGTCATCTTTATCACAGACAGACAGACGGACATTTTCCAAAAATATGTTTTTCTAGCCCAAGAAGATCTAAAACGTGGAGATCCATCCAAATTTCGATTTTGAATTTTTCGCGACTACTATACTTTCTTTATACGAAATAAATGAATAAGGGAATTCCATTCAGTCTCTAGATTTATTATTTATCTCAACATTATTTATTAAATATTATTTAAATTATCATCATACCCGTTAAACGGACGAAAAACAGAATTTGAAGCTTCAACAAATATTCTGTTTTGCATAATGAATTTAAGTTCTCCTAGATACAAAGTTTTAAATGATTTTAAAACAGAGTTATCTCGACGGTTTTATTTTATCATGTTGACCCGCCCACAATAGTCATAAAATGAAAAGTCCTAAGCATATTTATACTCGTGACACACAAACTCCCGCCTGTGTGCTGACGTTTAAAGCAGCAACAAGGTTAAGTAAGCTGATAATTTTTTTAAAAAAATTTTCGCAAATGTTTCGTTTTGATACGCTTGTTTCAGTTTCTATTTCAAAATAAATTTGCAAGGAAAGGCGTATTCTGAGATCGAAACTAGCGGGAGTGGTCTCTCAGAATCTTTCTCGCATACTCTCCATTAACGTTCCTATTCTCCTTCCACGGTTCGAAATTGTGGACCTTGATTTAAGCCTTAGTTAACAAAAGTTACGAAACATAGATATTTGGCGTGAATCTAGCATTTTTTACTGAATATATCGAGAATAAGTATTTTGGACACCATTTTTTCCGACCAAATGAAATCAAAATTTAACACGGAATTACAAATGCACATTTTCTGATATTTTTAAAATCTTAACTTCTAACATATTCTTTTTAAGAATTAAAAGACTTGCTTTCTACTATACCTCTTAACATTTTATGAGTTAAAATTATGCTTAATATCGTAAAAAATACACATAATCATTCATAACTTCCCGTAAAAATGTTTAAGGTATCTGACTAGGTTCGGAGGAGATTTTTCAAAATATATATATATACCGTTTATATGATATTTTTTGTTAGTATAAGGATAAAACGATGAATTAAAGTGAAATTATTTTAAAACATATGTAGCTTTTGAAGAAAAAGAATATCTTGATATAAATTTAGGCGTTTATTTACAAAAACTACGATTGTTACAAGGAAAAAAATTACAGTTTTACATTTTTATTTGCAACATTCCATGTGGAACATGTCTTAGAATGTAACTAATTATCATCTAAGGATTATATTCAAAAATAAAATTTTTGAGCGTAATATATGAAACGATCTATGAAATTTCTGAATTTTTTTCAACAATATTCACATTAAACAATTAAAAATCCACTTTAGAGCATTCAACATCAAATCCATAGTTCATTACATTTTGCATAACAAATGAGCAGTAATTATAAATTTCATTAAGATGTGATTATTTTTTGGGATATGACGATACTCTTACAGTAGAATTATAAAAAGCCCATTCTTCAAAAATGCGATTAAAGTTTCTAAATGCTTATAATAAGCATTACTTTGCTATAACTTGCTTCTAATTGACAAAGTAAAGATGTCACTGAAAACAGAAACATGCTTATATATATATATATATATATATATATATATATCTTTTCGTTTTTAATTTTAATTTTAATTTTAATGCTGTTTTTGTTTTTATTGTTATTGTTTTTATTGTATTTTTACTTTGTGGTTTTTTCTAATTTGTTATTTTGTATTTCCTTTCTGTTAAAATGGTATATCTCTTGAGCATAATTTCGGGGGATTTTCGGGTCACGAGGAATCATTATTAGACTTAATGTCTGTATGTCCTCACAGAAAAAATCCCTTTATTTGAATCCCTGCCTGAGGGTGACCCTTGAAAAAGTCTTCAGGCCGGATTCTTTTTTAATATTTTTTAATAATTTTTTTGGTTTAATTTTTATTTGATTTTTGTTTTTCCTATTAACTTGATTCTAATACTTTTATATATATATATATATATATATATATATATATATATATATATATATATATATATATATATATATATATATATATATATATATATATATATATAAGCATGTTTCTGTTTTCATTGACATCTTTACTTTGTCAATTAGAAGCAAGGTATAGCAAAGTATATATATATATATATATATATATATATATATATATATATATATATATATATATATTTGTATCCGACTAGGTTGAAAAGATGAATTATTTTTATCCAAAATCATCTTTTCAACCTAGTCGGATACTTTAAGATGCACGGTTTCGCTTTCAAAGAGAATGGATTGAAATAATTCTTTGCGGAAACGAAAAAAAGATACCCTTGAGCAAGAATCGAGCCTGCATTTATAGCTTTGAATCTTAACAACTATCCTTAAGGGATAAGACACTATCTAGACATCCTATCATGAAACTTACAACAAAGTGCAGGATTTTTAAATTGTTACTGTTTCTTATGGCACTTGCCACGGACAAGCCCGCTGTTCGAAGACAGCCGATTTAAGTCTAAGTGGGGCGCCTCTTGTTTTTATCGTAGAGCCATCTTGGGCCAAGAGTACGACTTGACTACTCACGCATCACTCATTCGCTTGCACAACCCCTTTTTACAGGAGGGCACATTCGCACATCTCACAGACAGAACAGGAAAAACAACCATGCCCAAACCGGGACTTGAACCCGGGACGCCCCGATCACGGGGAAGACGCGCTACCCCTATGCCAGGACTCCGGCCATTTTTGAATTAACTTTGATTTTCAAAATATCTTATCGACCTTATGATCTTAGTTTTTTTAATACACTTTCACCATTCTACAAGCTGATTCAACAATCATTCCAATTCCAGTATCCTTCAAAAAGGAAGAGGCAGTTCATTGCTATAACTATTCGGCCATCCTTTACACGGCGCAACTTCTGACATCTTACAAAAGCTTATTGCCCATTATGATGCTTTGAGAGTTTCTAGAAACTTTTTTCTACTAAATTTTCTAAATATTTTATGTGTAGGGATTGAAATCAACATGCATATTCTAATTAACTACTTCTCATAAATGTCTCATTTCGAAATGGAGTAGAATGTGCTTTCTGTAGACCATCCATTCAACATGTATTACTCAAGCGTGAGTGAAAATGAGTGTGTTGCTGAAGAATGAAAAACAAAATTATAAATCGCTTTGATACAATGAAAATGTTTCATTTAAAGGACAAGGAATATATTGATAGGTTAGAGAATTTAAAATGAAATTTTAAAGGGAGAAAATTATTTTATTATCAAAGTTCAGGTAAATGTCCTCATTCGGAATTGGATATGAATTTATCATCATACTTGTGAATCAGAATTTAAAAAAAATTGATAAATATAGTTTGATTTCGGAATTATATATATATATATATATATATATATATATATATATATATATATATATATATATATATATATATATATATATATATATATATATATATATATATATATATATATATATATATAATTTTTAATTTAAATATAAATTAATTTTCTAATTTTTATCTTAAATTAACCCATGTTAAGTTCATTTTAAAATGTTCTCTTATTTGCTGATCCAGTTACTACAATGTATTCAATTATTTCAAACACAAGCTCTAGAAAACTGATGACTTTTGCATTTTCTGATATTCGAACGAAAAGATAAAAATCCCTAAAAACTACACATATTTTCAAAGATGCATAAGATTCAATTGTCTAAATCCACACGTGCCAAAGAAATCCCTATCAGAATCTCATAACAAAATCATTAAAGGGAAATATTTCTATTACTTTGCTCTTGTATCGTGATGTAAACAGATATATTTTTTTTATATCATCGCTTCTTCTTTGAAAAAATCATGCCTTCCAGGATCAGATAAATCCGAGCTAGAATTTCAAAAGCTCATTCTTCTCGGCTACGAATCTGCAAAATTATTTTTACATATATATATATATATATATATATATATATATATATATATATATATATATATATATATATATATATATATATATATATATATATATATATATAATATATATATATATATATATATATATATATATATATATATATATATATATATATATATATAATATATATATATATATATATATATATATATATATATATATATATATATATATATATATATATATATATATAATATATATATATATATATATATATATATATATATATATATATATATATATATATATATATATATATATATATATATATATATATATATATATATATATATTAGTTTAGTTTTAAACATGATCTCTCAATAAAAAACATTAATTGCTTTTTTTAAAAATTTTCTTATGAATTTAGGAATTGATGTATGGAACACATTATATTCTGTTTCATTATCTTAATATTGATATTTAGTATCGAAGTAAATTATTTCTGTGATGATTTTTTTTTTTTAGTTTTGAGTAAAATTTATTAAATTTTGCAAATTACGCTGTTTTTTTTAATTGTGCACATATTTGCCACAGTTGTAACTCTGCTATTGATAAGATCTTATTGTATTTCACTAGGATGAACAATAATGCTTATGATGATTGTAGAAATCCAATCCGAATGATTGACTCATTAAAACAGCGAAATTTATAGCATTTTTTTTTCAAATGATCTACATTAGATTTCTCTACTTTTATCTTATGACAATATCCTAATCTTTTTTCAATTTCAGACGACATTATATGATCTTTTTTTTACTTTCACAATCTGTATGTATATAATAAATTATTTACTATCGTCCAAATCAATCGACCACTTCATATTCTGTATTAACATGAAACGCCCACTATATATATTTTTAATCTCTGCCACAAATCGGTTTGTGATTAACAGATGATATGTTCAATTCACCATTTTCATTGAGCGAAATTTAATCATTTGAATTTTTCAAACATGATAGAATTTTAGTATTTACATATATAGAATATCCAGTAAATCATCAGATATTTTTGCAAATTAACAACCTCAGATTTCATTTATTTTTCTTCCAATGAATGTTTAGTAACTAACTACATTTTAGACTATTATATATTCAGTATATTCTTTTGAAAAATTTACGAATTTCCCTCTGTAAACTGAGACTTTAAATATCGTATTTTCTCATTTCTATAAACAAAAACAAAACAAAAAAACTCACCTATCTATGATATATGATCAAAAATGCAAATAAGCATTATGAAGTTCCAGTTTCAACTCAAGTAAATAATTTATGATAACTAATTTCATCAAATAAATAAAGAATTTTAAAAAATAATCCAGTATCATTTGAAAATGCTATTTACTAGAATCTGCACTGCTTTTAAAATAATATTGTCCAATTTGTTAAGTAATATTAGTATATTTTAAATGGAATTGCAGCCACCATTCGTAGAAATTTAAATGATACTGTTAGCGAAACAGTATCATTTAAAATTAATTTGTCCTTTAGAATTCCAAAATCATTGTTAGTTAATTCTCTGTTTCACAACCAGTTTCCTTTCCTCGAAAGTATAAATTTTGGAAAAACCTCAATGAATAATTTTAATTGTGAAATCTATACATAAGGAAAACTTTTCTCTGGTGCAAAATGTTCCTTAATTAGCAAGTCTCTAACAAAGTTGCGACCATTATCTTGGTATAACTACTCCAAAAATATATGGAGACAATATTGACTTTTGCGATTAAGACAAAGCTTCCAGTGCGAAAGCACAGATGCATATACAAAACACAACAAACGATTTTAGAGATAGCGGGAAATGTCCTGATATAAAACTCCGAAATCGAACATTTGATATCTTGAAGTGGCCCATGTGTGATTACGTCGCACGTTATGGACTTCGGACTTGATAAAGTTTGCTCATCGAACTGGCTGTTTGTGCTTGGCGGTGGCAGTTTTATCACTGCGATCTTCTATCCTAGCTCCATCTTCAGTGTGAGGTGCTGGGATTCTCAGTTTACATCAGAGGTGCGGTTAGAAATGACGAAGTACCTCATAAAACTGTCTCTAGATTAACAAAGCTTTTCTTTTCATTCGGCTTTTCTTTGTTTCGCGTTTACGAGGTAAGTTGTCTTGACTGATTTTCATGAAAACGATTTTTTTCCTTCCATAAATAGGAAATTTTTCGTTGTAGTGATTTAGGAAAAGTGCTTAAAATGATAAATAATTTTTGACTTATAAAATTATTTCTTGCGAAAATAAAATTTGTATTCCTAATAAAAAAATTTAATAAGTAATTTATAGAAATAGTACAAAACTGGAATTAGTATCATTGTGAAATATTTTCAGTCATAATAACATAAACTATAGCAGCATAAATTACAGAAATATTTTTTAATGAAATATATATTTGAAAATTACATTTCCAGTATTTATTAAATTTATTGAATAATTGAGAACTACAAGTGGTGTCATTAAAAAAATATTTTCATTTGTGAATTAACATAAGAGATTGTTTTTAATCTACAGAAGTTTTCTTGACAAACTAAAAGTTATATTTCCAATAAATGTTTGTATGGAACATACAGAATAAAAGTAAAAAGTTGAAACAACAAAAATTGAAACTTTCAAAATAAATAACTATACTATTTTTTAATTTAAACATATTACTAGTATTAGACCTTGAAAAATTGTTATTTAACTTCATAAGCATAGCTTCCTTAACTAAGCAAATAGCATTCCTAATGCATATAACTTAGTACTGAATGAACCGTGTTGCCAGATAATATTAATATTGGCGAAATTTGTAGTTGATTATTATATAAATTAAATGCACTTTTGGACTAAAATTATATTTTTATGCATTTTATAAGAAAACTATATTTTATTTTTAATTAAAAAATATGTTATATGATATCTTGCATTACATATGCAAACTTCATTTCAATAGGGCAGATCGTCATTTTATAGATTTCAGCTTAGTTGCTTCAAACTGTATCCAAAGTGTGAATGATTGCCGTGTCTCCGGATCAGGTCCGGTCTGTTTCAGAATAGTCTATGTATAACATCGTTGTGAAATATTTTCAGTCGTATTAACATAAAGCATAGATGTTTAAATTAAAGAGGTATTTTTTTGTAAAAGTGAAAATTATATTCCCATTAGAATTTTCTTATTTATTTAATATTAATAGAAAATCGGAAGAAATGTCACTATGACATATTACCAATTGTGTATTAACATAAGATATTGTTTCTAATTTACAGATTACCATATTGAAAAAACAAAAATATTTCCAATAGATTTTCATGTATGGAACATATTGAATAATAAAAAAAACACTGAAACATTTTCATTTTCCAATGGATATAATGAAATAAGATACAGTGTAAAATTTCCAGGAGTATTTTTTCTGAAAACAAAAAGTTTATTTGCAATACACTTTTTATATTAATGAAATTTTTAGAATAATAACAAGGAATCAGAAATGGCATGGTTATCGAAAATTTTCAGAGAAGCATTTAAGTATGATACATAATTTACACAAACATTTTTGCTTAAACTGAGATTTATTTGTAAATAAATTTTCATATTTATTAAACTTGTAGATGAAGAATGGGAAAACGAAATTATGTCATTATGGAGTACTTTTAGTTATATGTTAAAATAAAATATAGCTTTTAGTTTGCAGATATGTTTCTTCTAAAATATGTTTTTGTAATATTTTATCTCTATTTATGGACTATTTTTCATAATAATTGAAAACTGGAAAGGAAATCATTTTGAAATATTTTCAGTAAATATGTGTTAAAGCGTTTCCCTACAATTTTCATTGAAAATATATTTTCTTAATAATAAAGAAAATATTATCTTTTAACTTCAATAGAATGTTAGTATTAGATCTTAAAAAAATGTTTTATAACTTTAAGACAGAAGTAGTGAATGAGCTGTGTTGTCAGAAAATATTAATATAAACGAATTTTGTAATTGATTATTATATAAATTAAATGCATTTTTTGGACTAAAATTCTATTTTCATGCATTTTAATGGAAAATTATATATTATTTTTAATTAAAAAATAATGTACTTTATGATATCTTGCATTATATAAGCAAACATCATCTCAATAGGATGCGCTTATACATATAGGACTGATCATCATTTTAAGAATTTCAGATTAGTTGCTTCTAACTCTATCGAGCATGTGAATGATTGCTATGTCTTATCAAATCAATTCCTGTCTATTTCACAATAGTTTATAATACATAAATAATAATTAAATTTGAGAAAAAATTGTTTCTACATTTTTAATTATATTTTGAAAACCAGACTTACGTCAAAATGTGAATTTTAGAATTTTTAAAAATTGCATAATTATGCTTAACTATCCTTTCTTTCTTCTTTTGACGCTGTAATATAAATTTTGAATTTATTATCAGACTTCAAAATCCATAGAAAATATTAAAATCCCAGACGTAAATATTTAACCTTTAAAAATGACTAAACATATTAAACAGACTAGAAAATTCAAATTTAATAATAATGGATCTAGGCCAATTGATGCACATTTCTCAGTATTGCATTGATAAGATATTTGATATTGAGGAAATAAATTGAAGAAATTCTTTCATGATAAAACTCTGGGCAAATATTGAAAATATGAAGTTCTTTCTGGTTATTTCTTTCTATTATTCCACTTCTGTAGATGATATTGATAAAAATTGTTTTCTATTTTTGAATTAAAATTGATATTGCTTGAAAAATATGCAATCTATCCAAAATTTTATTAAGGCTTTAAAGAAACAATATTGATAAAAAAATTTTGAAATTATATTCTTTCACATAAATTTTAATATTTTTGACCTTGAGGAATAATTACGTCAAGTTATAATTGATATTTGCATAAAATATTAAGAGAATACATTTAATAGTAGGTAAACAATATTATTTATTCTGACTAAATTTGAGATAATTTTTATTTAGAATTTTCAAATGCGTTTAGAGTAATCTATTTGTATTGTAGTTGAAATTGTTTTTTATGCCTAGAATAAAAACTATTCAAGCTAAAAAGGTAGATGTATTGAATAATAAATTATTTTAATAAATAATTTTTTATTCAATACATGTACATAAATTTGAAATAAGTAATAATAAATTTGAAATACAAAATAAATAAAAGTAGAAGCGTAATTTTTGATATATTTTTATAGAAATTCACTGAAAAAAATAGATGTAGCAAAATATTAGCAATAAAATTTTCTACGTTATTAAGAAAATACAGAAAAAAGATTTTAAATTATACAGTTTCCAGATGAAGGTTAATTGAATTATTCATCCTAGATAGCAGTTTAATAAGGAATAGATTACAATATACTTTTTATATAATTTTCTTGTAAACATGTGAACTAAAAATTATTGAAAAATATTGTTATATAAACAAATGTAATATTTGTGAAAGATTAGTTATAACTTCTACTTCTATAAAAGATCTTAAAATATTTGTTAACTCAAAATTTTTGATATTATTAATTTTAATTTTATATAATCAAATCTGTTTTTGTGCTGTTCTTTTTTTATACGGTATTTTTATGCAGTATATAGAATTCTATAGTATTGTGCTTCCTATCATTGTGCAATAAGCCGGCGTCCTGGCATAGGGGTAGCGCATCTTCCCCGTGATCGGGGCGTGCCGGGTTCGAGTCCCGGTTCGGCCATGGTTGTTCTTCCTGTTCTATCTGTGAGATGTGTGAATGTGCCCTCCTGTGAAAAGGGGTTGTGCAAGCGAATGAGTGATGCGTGAGTAGTCAAGTCGTACGCTTGGCCCAAGTTGGCTCTACGATAAAGATAAGAGGCTCCCCCTTAGGCTTAAACCGGTTGTCTTCGAACAGCGGGCTTGTCCACGGCAAGTGCCATAAGAAACATTAATACATTGTATGTACATATCACGTCAGCCAATACAAATATTCCAAAATAAAATGAATAATTTTTTTCCAAAAATAAATCAATTCTAATATTTTCAAGTGATTTTGAACCTGTTCATCACAAGAAGATGCGCGTTTTGGATTACGGCGTGTAATATTTACTTATGTGCATTTTGAAAATTTCTTCATATTTAGAATGAGGAATTAAATTTTTAAAAAAAATTTTCCATGTGTAATTTAAATATTTATTTTATTTGGAAGACACTTTCTCATTATTTCGTAAATCTTCGACAGATTTTTTTAATGTGACTTTTTTATGCCGCCCATCTATACTCATAAAAAAACTTTCTTTAATATGCTGCAATTTTTTTGTTATAGCTATTTTTTCAAATTTCGGAATATTTTTTATGCGATTTCTTTCATGCAGTCTTTATCTACGGCACAAAAACCGGTTTGACTCTATGTAAGGATAGAGCCTAGGGCTAGTTCTAACAGGAGTAAGTTGAAACATGCAAGCTACGCAATGGTTTTCAAAATTTTTAATCAGAATTTTTGCTAAACATGATTTTTATGGCAGAATATTAACACAGTCAGTATAGAGCCATAAAGAGTGTGAAGAAATGTAATCATGTTCACCAATTTAGTTAGTAAATGAAAAAAAAAAATGTTTTATAAATTTTAGTTTAAATTAAGATACTTCAATCTTTCAAAAATATTTTTTTTATTTATTTTGTTCAAGTATTAAATTTTTTAAAAAGTTTCTTCAATTTTTTTTATTAATGGCACTATTTTTTTATAAATCCGCAAAAACGTCAGAAATTACACGATGAGGCAAGTTTTAATAAAAATCTTCTGGGAAGTTGTAATTTATTATAAATTGCAATATATATCTTGATTCGTGTTTGATTGATATAGTGAGATATTCTGCTTTAAAATGAACAAACACTACCAAAAATCAGATCTCTAAAAGTATAAAAAAAGTTCATTTATTAAAAAAACGATAAAAATAAAAATTTATATTTTTTTAAAAAGTTCTTATTTTACCCACCTTATAAAGAATCAATAGAAAAAGAATATTGCAACATATTTAATACGAAACGAAAACAAAAAGAAAGTATTAGGAAAAGGGGATAAAAGTAAAAACAAAAAGATCCAAAAGAAGAAAAAAACGAAAGAAAATGGGCAAAGAAGAGATTTTTTTTGAACAACCAATCAAATTCATCGTTATTTTAATGTAAACTTCTTGATATCATTTCTTACAATTGTGACAAGTTATAATAATTATCAAATACTTTATGTGCTTTAATTAATAAAAGAATGGTAATGAGAACAGAATTTTTAATATTGTTGTTGTTATTGTTACAACGTGCCCCCATATCCGGGAGCAAGATTTGGAACAATATTTCTGGAGCTAAAATCAATAAAATTTTTAAACATTTTTGAAATAAATAGTTAAGTTGTAATAAAAATAGTTATAATCAAGAATTCGCAAACGCATTTAAAAAATATAGTAATTATTTCAAAAATTGTTACAATTACCTTCAGTTTCTCTTATGAATATTAGATTTTATTTACACTCTTAAACCTTAAAAAAATTCAGATTTCTGCTTGATTTACTTTTGAAACTACAATTCTAAGAAAAATATAATAGTTATAACTTCAAAATATTTTTTGTAAATTTTATTTAATTACATACTTTAGATATTAAATACATACATTTGAGTTAAAATGAGAAAGGAAAATATAATCCACGGTACTGGAACGTCATTTATTCTATAGAGGCAAAATAATTATAGTGCTTCACTCAGCAATTTCTATTTACTAGCAATCCTATGTAAAGAAAAAATTAAATTTATAATATTTAAGATATATTCTTTTTAAATGCAAACAAAGTAACATGCAGAAAAAGGAAAGACATATAGATATATTTATTGTTTAATCCTGAACATTTTACTTTATCTGCGTGTATATGTTCAACAAGACAAAATGATTAGACTTAGAATTGCCAAATTTGACAAAGGTATAATTTAGATTTTACTGTAGCTCATTTAGGAGTTAATCTTTGAAATTTTATTTAATTAAAATTAAGCAAAATTCTCAACTTTGAAAATAATATATATAATATATATATCATTCGGGAAATGTATATATATATATATATATATATACAGTGGCTCAAAAAATTGAGAGTACACCTTACGTTTGATTGATAAATGCGACTTTCAATATAAATAACACACTAACGGGAAGTGTAAACTTGTTTTATTTTTACACATAACAAATGGTTTTATTTATAGTAAAAATAAAGAAAAATCAACAAAAAAAATTCTAAATTGAAAATTTTCAGAAGCATTTTAAATAAACATATGCAGAATTTTGCCTCAAAAAATTGAGAATACACCAATGAGATTTTTGCAATATCACGCATAGAAACAAAATGTCAATATTAAATTGCATGTCTTTTGGCTCTTATAATGGTCTCTAAACGTCATGGTACCGATTCGACCCATTTTTGGTGGTATCTGAAGATATTTTACCCCATTCTTCTTGCACCACTTGTTTTAAATGGGTTTTGTTTCTAATTTTGTGTTTTTGAGCTCTTTTTTTCGGGTATGACCCACGAATATTGAATGGCATTGATGTCAGGGTACTGTGGTGGTGTGTGTAACTGTTGTTTACAATGAAAAAGACATCATATTTTGACGTTACGTGCATTCTATTTGGGATCGTTGTCCTGCTGGAAAATGGAATTTCCATCTAACCCCAAATTTTTAACACTTTCCTTTAGATTGCTGATACCGTATGGTTCATCCAACTTGTTGCAGAAACTTTTCAAATCATAGGCAGAAGTGTAAGTGCTGAAACTGTGCTAAATGCCATTAAACAAGCTGGATATAAAAGTAGCATTGTTAGAGAGAAACCGTTCACCAGCTTGCAAATTCAGAAAAAGCATTTGAAGTTTGCAAAAACTCATCAATTGAAGACCAATAACCTTTGGAAGAAATCTATATTTAGTAATGAAAGAAACCACAACATTTTTGGCAGTCACAACCATCTTATTGTATGGAGAAAGCCTAATACTGCTTTGTATCCAAAAAATTTACGTCCTACAGTTAAACATGATGGTGACTCCGTGATGATTTGAGGTTACATGGCTTCATCCGGGGTAGGAAATTTAATTTTTATAGATGGCATTATAAATGATACGGTTTACTTGGATATACTTCGCAGCAATCTAAAGGAAAGTGCTAAAAATTTGGGTTTAGATGGAAATTTCATTTTCCAGTAAGAAAAGGACCCCAAACAGAAGACACGTAACTTCAAAATATGGTGTCTTTTTCATTGTAAATAGCAGTTACACACACCAACACAGTACCCCGACATCAATGCCATTGAATATTCGTGGGCCATACCCGAAAAAGGGGTTCAAAAACACAAAATTAGAAACAAAACCCATTTATAACAAGTGGTGCAAAAAGAATGGGGTAAATTATCATCAGATACCATTAAAAATTGGTTGAATCAGTACCATGACGTTTAGAGGCCATTATAAGAGCCAAAAGACATGCAACTTAATAGTGACACCTTGTTTCTATGCGTGATATTGCAAACATTTCATTGGTGTATTCTCAATTTTTTGAGGCAAAATTCTGAGTATGTTTATTTAAAATGCTTCTGAAACTTTTCAATTTATATGTTTTTCGTTGATTTTTCTTTATTTTTACTTTAAATTAAACCATTTGTTATGTGTAAAAATAAAACCATGTTTGCACTTCCCGGTAATGTTTTATTTATATTGAAAGTCGGATTTATGAAGTAAAAGTAAGGTGTACTCTCAATTTTTTGAGCCACTGTATATCACAATCCTTTTGAGAAAAACGTGTCTGTATTCAAATTTTGGCTGTAAAAATGATTGCTATATTATAATAAAATTTTCAGATATTCATTCAGAAATCCTCAATTATCACACTTTAGACTAAAAAAAATTGAAAATGAAATGAAGTTATCTAGATTTCTCATATTGTACTCAGCTTTCTTTTAGATGTCAAATTTTTCCCTCATTTTGATGTATGTATTCATGAATTAACATCAAAAATAGAAAAATTTAATCTAATAAACAATTCTAATGTTATTAATTGAATATATTATTCAATCAAAAGCCTCTAATGCAATATAGATTACAATTTATTTTATTATGTTAACGAACATGAAGGATTCCTTTATCTATTGAAAATATACTTAGAAATGTAGATTAAAAAAATTTTACTCGCTTAAGAATTAATAAAAAAAGTACATGATATTCAGTAAAAGCTGAAATGTTAGTACATGGATTGTATTACTCAAGAAGATAAGGAGGGAAAGGAAAAATTGTTCCAAATAAGAAATAAATTTAAATTAGAAATCGTTTGAGATTGTTGCGAGAGAAATTGTATGAAGAGCAGACGATTTGTAATTTAAATTAATGTCACAATTAAAATTTGTCACGTAATATCTGAAGGGAAATAAATAAGTAATATTTCATTTTTCTCTTACAATTTTTAGAAAGAGAATCAATTGACTTAAAATCTACGTTTTATTTTCTACTTGCCTTTGGAACTGGAGGCAGTTGGAAAGTTTGTTCAGGCATGCGTTTTGTTTCGGAAAGAGGCTATTTACATTCGAAATCGTGACTTCTTTCTCTCAGTTGGAATCGCAAAAGAGCGTCAGAGCGTTGCCATCACAGTCTAAAAAACAAAGGATGAAAGGACGGTGGGCAACGAATACACAGGATAGTAAAATGTTGCATATATAAGATTCTTGCAGCTGTGATGAATTGCTTCATTTCAATTCATGTTTTAATCTTTATTATTTATTGATTTCCATAATTCTTTCCTATTAAAAAATTGTCTGCGCTTATGTATATGTAATGAACAAACGTGTGAAAGTGATGTTTTGTTTGTGAATGCATAATGTTTTTATGAATATGTGTTAATACGTTTCATTCATCTTTCAGTAGGTCACAGAATCCTGTTTAAAGCGTCAGAATCGACGTATCTAACTGCTTTTCTGCTTTGATTCATTCTATATTTGAAAAATATTCCAAAGATTCACTTGAAAACTAAACAGGACGCTTATGAAAATCATACTGCAACATTTTCTTAAAAGATGGCCTTTTACAATATCGTACGAAAGAATAATTATTTTTAAAGCAAACTGAACAATATTAGTAAAATCCAAGAGATATATATTATTCATATGATCATAGGATTCTCAGAAGATTTCCTTTAGGTTTAGATCAGAATTATTTTCTTCTCCGATGTGAAATAATGGCAATTATCAAGCTATATCTGTGAGTATTTATTAAAAGTATATTTTTTTAAAAATAATTTCATCTTGAAGACAAATTTTTGCCTGTAGGGTATCTTTTCGTCATAAAATGTTTTCAAAATAAACCTTATTTTCTTCTAAATGTTTGAGTAGATATCATATTTTTCTATATTTTCTAGAAGATTTTTATTAATTTAATATAGAGACAAAAGCAAAAAAACATATTGCTGCCTGTTCATAAAGAATCACTGTCTTGTTGAAATGTTTTGAACATAACCATGAAACTAAAGCAACGACTAGTTATTGCAACTGTTGGTCTGACAACATTCATGTTGATAATGTTGCTTACATTATCTGTATTCTATTATTCCGAATTAGAACCAAATGATGCTAGTGAAAGTAATATGTTGGAGAATGAGAGATTATTCTTTAAGCGAACTATTTCCCAAGATTTTCCAAAGAGGCGATCTTTGAAGAAAGAAAATAGAGAAAAGAAAGAACAAAGTACAAATGGGATTATTAACGAGACCACTGATGACAGTAACCATGCAGGAGAAGTGGTTCTTAGTGATAAAGAATATGAATATTTAATTGAGAAAAATAAGATATTGCCAAGGTAATTGTATATTAATTTTATTCAAATTTATATTCCATTTTTTTTTCAAATTTTTCTGCTTATTTTTCATGTTTTTTTATTTATATTTGTATCTCTTTTTATGTTAGTAAATTTGCACATTTTAAATAGTATTATTTTATATATTACATTTTATATTATATAAAAGATATTTTATATATTCCTCATTTTTAATTTTGTAAATATGAATATCCATCAAAAAATTGCGTAAAATTTATTTATCCGACTCTTAAATACATTTTATTTATATTAAAAACCTAAGACAAAACAATTATTTTTTCATGACTTAAATGACTATCATCATCAAATAAATGTTTTTAATATTCATTTAATCCAAAAATTATTAACTTATAGATTTGGCAGTTGCTCTTTCATTTAATCATCTTATCTTTAACTTCTAATAAAAAATAATCAAGCAATACCTTGATTAGGAATTTATATGAAAAAAACTGGGTATTTAAATCTAGTCGCAGTTATGGTTTATACGAGAAATGGGCATTTTATTCCTTGTTTGTAAAGTTCCTATAATCTGTATCTGTTGTTTCCATAACGTTCTTGGTTATCTCTAAAAATGTTGTTAAAAAATTATCCACGGAAATCTTGTAGCCTAGTTTAATAAACATTTTATGATATGATTTAATAAACATTTTATGATATGATATATTAGATCAAAATTTATAACTTATTAAATTTCCTTAATTGAAGTGACATATAATATTTTTTTTATTTCTTTTATAATTCAAGAAACCTTGAACTAGAAAAATAAAGACATGAAAATATATTTTTTATGCTTGAAATAAGAAACAGTAATTATAACACATATAATTTATCAAATCTTGAATTGTAAAATAAAATTAGAAACATTTAAAATAGATAAATAAAAATTTTGATTTCGCAGTAAATCATTTTTGTTTTTTTAATAAGAAATATCTTTAATGTTTAATAACGACTTGATAATTCATTTTAAATTCCGAACATGTTGAAAATTTAAATTCCTAACATGCTTTATACATTCGTTTAGGATTGGATATTTTTTACTAATCGTTAAATGTTGCTTTAGTATTGAATATATTTTGATGTGGCATTTAAAATAGGCGGTTTTATTCAATAATTGTTGTAGTTATTTTCTTCATAGATTTATTAATTATTTAAAAAACAGAAAGTATTTACTAATTGTTTGACTCATTTCAATGAATTCAAATAACACACAAAAATGTTAATTGCGTAATAAATGATTGAAGAAAGTTTCTAAAATATTTTCATAAAATCACTTAAATTTGGAAATTCCAAGCAAATAGTTATGCATCGAATTTGTATTATATCTTTGAAAATATTATATCTTTTCTGTTTGACTCATTTAATGAATTCAAATAACACACAAAAATGTTAATTGCGTAATAAATGATTAAAGAAAGTTCCCAAAATATTTTCATAAAATCACTTAAATTTGGAAATTCCAAGCAAATAGTTTTGAATTGAATTTTTATTATATCTTCGTTAAAAACAAGCTAGTTTAAACGATTATTTGCACACAAAACATTTGCTCCGAACGTCAGCTGAGGCTCTAATAGAAATGATAAAATTCGCTTTATGTATATTTGTCGAAAACACTCTTATGAAAGATAATAGAATTATCAGTTCAAACTGATGACAGATCTCTTGAATTTCTCGCAAGAAAAAATATTCTATAATTGGTAGACTGTAATTTGTTGCCTAATCTGTGTAACACATTCCTGCTTAAAATAAAATCAGCCTATCATCGATACTTAAAAAGAAGGAATTTTATAGTTAAAAAGAAAAGAATTCAGGACACAGTTACGAAAAAGAAAGATTGAATTGATGAATAGATGTTTTGATATTTCTCCATTATTGTTTTTATGTTTGATTATTTATAAAACTATTGGTTTATTGATTCTAAACTAAGCAACATTTATATAAAAAAAACATTTTCTTATAACTATAAAACATTATATTTATAATATGTGGTCACAACAATTTAAAAAAAATATGTTCATATCTTTTAGTGAAGCAAATTTGAGAATAAATTTTTTTCATATCACAATCATTTCAATTTGAATATCAAAGTTTAATTATGTATATGTTTTCTTTGAAATGAAGAATTATAATTAAACTTTGCTTAAAATTTATATTCACATCTGAATTTTCAAAGATAAACGTATAAAAATCTCATATAGATTTTTTTAAAGTTATTATTCTGTGAAAACGATTTTATATTAGGCATTATTTATTTTAGGCATTATCGTTAAGATACTAAAAGTTATAAAAGAAACGGTTTCAATAAGATGCGATTACAATAAACAAATTTTTTATTAAGAAATGTCAGGTATCCTTTATCAGTATCGATTTCAGGTGTATTTTCTGTTATTAAAATAACAATGTGTGACCGTTTCATCGTGAAATATTTACAGAACAATAAGATTATAATTTGTAAATGCCTTTTGGAAGACATAAAATTATGGAATAGATTTTTTTAATGAGTTTTTATCTTTGTGGTAAATGTCTTTAAAAATATATATTCAGTATAATAACAAAAATTATTTCTCACTAAAAATTTAAAGGTGATAAATATTTTTATTAGAGACAGTCCAGAATTTTTAAATAATTTCCTGTGTTCTTGCCTAGGAAAACTTTTCCAAAATGTTAATAATGAGTTACGTTTACATTTGAGAGTGTTCAAATGAAAAAGAAATGTGGAAAGTGCTTAGAAATAATTCGAACAATTTTAATATTTTATAGGTAGAATTTTTAAAATAAAAATAATTAATATTTAAAACACAGAGCTTTCTTAGTGTTTTAAAGAACTTGTGGAGGTGGATTCTGTGTCACAGCAAAAAGCTGTTTGGACTGTAAAGTGAGGTGTTTGAAAAGTGAGGTTTGAACTATATTATAAAGTTTTTCTCTCTGTTAGCTTGTCGTGGACTGATCTTCTAAAGAATTCTAATACTTTTTTTCCTAGTAAACTTGATTTAAACAGTATTGTTCAGTAGTACGTTAATGAAAAATGTTGACAAATCGAGTAGATAATACACAAAATGAGTCAAAAGTGCTTGATATACAATTGAATGATATAATATATATTTCTAAATGCCTTCATGCCGCAAAAATAGTGAGATGAATTGAAAAATTTGGATTGAAATTTAAATTTAAATTTGATTAGATTGAAATTTAAAAAATTAAAAATTAATAAATTGTATATTTAAAAATTAAATTTTTTCAAAAACTTGAAATTTTTAATTTTTAAATATAGAATATATTTTGCAAAATTTATAAAAGGGAATATCGATAACTACTGTTTAAAATTAAATTTTATCAAAATAAAGGGTGATTATAATTGAATACCTGAAGTTTGAAAGATTAGATTAACAGTATGAAGAATACCACTTAGATTAACAGTATGAAGAATACCACTTAGATTAACAGTATGGAGAATACCACTTAGATTAACAATATGAAGAATACCACAACTTTGGTTGTTTTTAATAACTTCTATAAAGAATTGTAGTTATAAATATCAAAAGTTAGTCAATGCTTAGTGTGACCGAAGCGAGGGACTGAACAATATTTACTTCACAGTGAGCCCAGTGAGGCATTTTGAACATTATACTTGTTATAATCTCTGCGATTACATATAATTCGTTAGATTTTATATGTCGTCGGCTGAGGAATATGTACAATCCAAGTCAACCGGATTGTACATATTCTTGAGCCGACGATATATAAAATACTATTGCATCGATGATATGTAATATCGTCGGTACACATATAATATACTCAGCCGATGATATATAATATAATTGTACATATTCCACAATCGGATAGCACATTAAAATTTAATTAAACTATTAAGATTAAATTGAAAATTTAATTGGACTGTGCGATGATGTTTACTGAATTCATTTCAAATTTTCTTTTAACATTTTATCCAATCAGAAATTTAGCCTTCTCAAAGGTATTGTTGTTTATTACATTTATAAAACCAACATATCTTCATTTTCTTGGACGAATGACTATACATACGTAGAATAATTTAATATGTAAGTTTTCACAAAATTCAATAGTAAGAAGAATTTTTTTATTTGATGGTCACCCCTTCAGCTCCAACTAAAAATATTTTTAAAATCCTTCATAGATCCGTACAGGACTCTTCAGAAGTATATTTTGCCAAAAAAAAAAAAAAAAAAAAGGTAATTTTAGGATATCCATCCATAATGATATGCAAAAATGATGCTATAAATTATGCGGTTACGATAATATAGCCTTTGAAATTCGGAAAATACGTTTGGAACAATTTAATCAATTAGTATAGTAATGAGTTCTCACCGTTTTGTTATGAGCATGTGGTACGTGCAATCCGTCCCATGAAGATCACAAACTTAGAAATTTATTTTCTAGTTGTTACAAATTGACCTAGGAAATGAGACAGCAAATTCAAAAAAATAAATAAATTATATAAATATATATCTAAAATTTATATTATTTACAAAATAAATCACTAAAATTAATATTTCAGGAAAGGAAATCTTTATTATTCGTTAACTTTATTCTTATCTTTAGTTTTCAGTATTCAACAATACTTTTGCGTCATATGAACTAATATATTTATTAGTTCTAATTCACTGTAATTCCGAAATTTTCAGACTCGGTCTTTTCGAAAATATTTATCTGAAATACCTGAAAAGCCGACTTATGTGTTTTATAGTGTCTCACATTTCCTGTGTGTTTATTGCATTCGCAATTTTCCCTTTCATTGAAAAACATCTTCTGATATGCTGGAAAACAATCGTGAGCAGAGAGAATTTTGCTTATTTGAAAATCGCCATGGCAACGTTTTGTTCAAACCATCTGTAAAATTCCAAAAGTGAATTTTGACTTGTTTGAGATGAGTTGCCATCTATTGTCAATTAAATGTCTATGAGGAATTTTACCGAAATTTGTCTTTTCCTTGTGTAAAAATACTTTTTCCGTTTTAATGTAATTAATATATTTATCAATCAATTTTAAATGCATTAGAAACATATTTAGATATGTAATAATACTTCGGTTATCAAAAATTTTAATTTTTGTCAATTTTTCCCGAGGAAAACTTATTTCGGCATCTTGTTTTTTGAAATAGCCTCACATAGTAGTTAATGCTTAAACTCCTTATGAAGAAGAATTCTCCAGTGGTATAGTTATCTTGTGGCAAGGAAAGATTTAATGCTCCAAGCATCATAGAGGCACAACTCTAGTGTATTTATGCCTTAAATATGATAAGAGACAAAAACAATCATACTATGCCACACGCATCATTTACCATATAAAAGGTGTTCCAAAATTAACGCAAGAATTGAATTTGTCACCATTCATGCAGTAAAGTGTTGGCAACCCTATAAAAAAATCTGACAACTGACAGTTTAAGTTCAGTACAAATGAAGCGTTACATGCTAGAAGAACGTGTTAACGCATGATTTGAATTAAATAAAAAAAATTTCCTTCAAATTATTATATTTTTATTGAATTATTAAGTACACAGTATAGGGTTATGTATGGAATAACACATTGGGCAAATGGCCTCCATAGAACTGCTGGCACATACGCACTTTTTTGTGAAAACTTTTCCTGATCATTTTGCATAAATATGATTGAATTTCATCCTAAGTTGCACACGTGCTTATAAACTTGTTGGTATAGACCTTTGACTAAAAATAATCCCATAAAAAGAAATCCAAGGGGGTTAAATCACACGATCTAGGGGTCCAATTCTCAAATTTTAGATCTGTGGCCACCATACTTCCATTATTTTTGAAATATTGTTCGATAATGAAAACACGCTGTTATATCGTGTAATGCTCCATTTTAAAAGCTTTAAACTACCAGCTAACAAATCGTTTTTTTAATACGGTTGCCAACATTTTACTGCACAAATGGTCGCAAATTCAAATTAATTTGGGGCACCCTTTATTAAGATACAAATAATCCCGACGGAGCAAAAAGGTCCCATTTACTGTTTGCATTATGTTTGTATATTAATTTTACATTCCTTTCTATTTAACTGCATCTTTTCTCTATAAAGATAACATTGATTCATATGAAAATAATTGTCCTGATTTTCTTCGGTTTCGAACTGATTGTTTTCGGACGAATTACCAACGAAATCCTAGACATCATAGAATTTAATTATGTGTAATGAAACATTTTCGACAACTTCATATATAAATAACTTCATTTGTTCTCTATAATAACATAACTCTTCATATTGCCTTTCAGAACGCTGGCAGAAAATCCTTTTGTTAAAACAACTGACCGTCCACAAGCTGAAACGTTCTCTAAAGCGAGATATAAGCAAGAATGTTTGACGAAGAAAGAATTTCGCGATCCTGATGACAAAAGGGAAGAGTTTCGTGATCTGCTACAGTTGCTGAAAGATGAAGAATTTGCAGAGAAACTTCAAAAGACTCTTGCTGGACAAACTCGCATCACATTGCAGGAAGTTCATAATATAGAATTAGTGTAAGCTGCCATTTTTGTAGTTATTTAGATATTTTTAAAAATAGAGATTTGGTTCATATAATGAGCAAAAATATTGAAGGTCTTATGCTTGTGCATTTTGGAAATTAGTGTCATAATAACAGCAAACTAGTACAAAATTATTGGTATAGATTCATTAAAATGGATTCATAGATTCATTAAAAAACCTTTAGCCTTTAAATCGGAAAATTCTCTTCTTAAAATGGGCGAAGAGGGTTGACAAAAAACAACAGATTTATCTATGCCAATTCAAAACATTGAAAGATGAGTTCCATAATCCATTTACACAACTTTTGGAGATAACTTAATCTTGCAAATTATAAGTCAATCTACAATTATATATTCATGTAGTTGGACAAGGTAGAAATATAATCTGCTATGTGATTAGTAAGAATATGTATTAGTGTCTCAAAGAGAATGAAATCTTGTAAGACCTTTTGGTAAAGTATACTTACCGTTCCATAAGCAACAATGAAAAGTCTTCTACTACAGCATGGGTATAGCTTGTGAAGACCGAATAATTGCTCAATATTTTTCAGTATTCTAAATAAAAATTTCAAAATTTTTTATATCAAACGTATGTAATAATATCTATCATTTTCTGCTGCAAATGGCTTAATACTCATCATATTCATGAAAATTAGAAATTCAAATCGTACTTTGAAAAGGTATTAATTTTTATCGCCAATGGGAAATAAGTTATGTTACTAAGATGAATTATGTTTTTAAAAATGTATTTCATAGTTGTTTTTTTACCTTATCGAGTACGATTTCTAGCAAGTATCAGCTTGGCAAGGGCAATACAATCTTAGAACACTCGAGATTTGGACATTAAATTTTTTAATTTATTCTATTAAGATGTTGATTCCTTATTCTAAAGTTTTGATTCATTATTAATATTAATTTATTAATCATACAAGAAGATTTTAAGCATCATAAGTACAATGAATTTAAAATATCTCCTTTTATATTGTTAACTTTATAATTGTAGAAATATCATTTAACAGTAAAATATAAAATCAAAAGAAAAATAATGTCATGAAATTTCGGAGGAAAGAGATTTAAGCGAATGATAAATAAAAAAAAAATGATCTTATTGAATCCTGTTTATCTTCTTTATTGAATTCTCTCCTAAAATTTCTATTTATGCAAAAAAAAAAAAAAAATATTTTAACATAGAAATTCCAAATATGTTTGAGTTGCCTATTTTTGTTTGCTTATGATGCAGTTTTTGATATCTATGGCCACATTTTCTGAAAGATGCTGAATCGACAAAGTCAGAAATATGTTTTACTTCATAAACTATTAAATATATGAGCAAAAATAAAAAGTCATAAATAATTTTAAAGATCAATCCAAGATAATTAATACTTAATTAAAAGAAATAATCAATAATATTTAATTTTTTGAATATATAATAATTATTAAAATTAATAAAAAAATAAGGAAATATTAATAAAATTAGGAAAATATTAATAAAAAAATAAGGAAAAGTTTTTTTTTTGTATTTTTGCACATCGTCTGTATACTGTTAAAAGCTACCAAATCAAAAGAAAACGAAAAGCGGTGTATTCTTATTGTTTTACAATGTCATTTCTGTAGCAAGAAAAATCATGCATATTTCTTTTAGTTCCCATTATTTTGTTATAGAATTTTTCTTACCAGTTTACAATATGTATTGCACATGGTTTGATGTGTGCGCAGACGACATTTTAAAACGACAATTGAAAGACGATATTTAAAAAAATAGCAACGATAGAGAATAAATTGTACAAAAATGTAATCAGTATCACTGAATAGCTAAAATATCGAATTTTTAAATGGTGGAAAACTATATTTCCTGGAAAATTTTTCTCAGAAATTATTGTGAAGAAAAACAAACTTTTGATTAAATTCTTATTAATTGGATAATTATTTAATTTTTGTACTTTGAAATGTTGACAGTATATTTGCTTTTGTCTGAAATAATAAATGCAGAAAATTTTATTGAATTCAGAAACATATTCAACCAATTTTGTTAAAAATTTGGTTGTTTAGGAGGAGATGTGGAACATACATACACATATAGTCACAGTGACTTTTATTAATATTAAGATAATTCTTAAAAAGTAGTTTAGAATTTTCGATTTACAACTCTTGCGAGAATTCCCTTTCCGTCTTTGTTTCCAATTTTATACTAAATCAATTAAATTTCTAAAGACGACTAGAGTGTTATTTTTTGCTTCTAAGATTCACAGATGTTTAATCTTATAAGAATTTCTGTGCCTAAAAATAAATCTGGAATGATGTCAGATTTTTTGGTGAAGCATACCATTTACCATAAATTAGAAGATAATTAATATCGAAACGCAACCAACGAAAAGCAATTCTTGAGGGTTAATTTTATGTAATAACACAAAATGTGGAATTGGCGGAATTTAATTCCAGAATAAAGGGAAAAGACAAAATTTGAGAAAAAAATAAGCTATATTTCTAGTTTAAATATTAATGTTCAACTGATAAATAACATAAAAGTTTCATTTTTTCTCAGTTTGTAGTATTAAGACAATTATAGAATATTTCTAAAGGAGCAAATTTCTTATTCATTCGTTCAGGAGCTGCAGAACATATTGAATAATTTTCATACCAAATTTGAATAAAAAAATAGGTATGAGATTTTAATGTAGAAATTTTCCGTAAGAAAATTCTACCAAAGTTTAGAATTGAGGAAATAGCATTAAGACATGCATTATGCAAGTATAAAAATTAATGTAATTTCCCAAAGAATGCATATAGATAGAAAAGAAAATCAAAAGGTTTTAATAAGAAAATTGTTCAGAAATTAAATTCTGAAAATCAAATTTAAGTAAATATTTGATATTTTTACAAAAAAAATAAATGACTTTTCAACGTAGGCACCTACCTTAAAGAAATGAACATCAGAAGCAATCGAGTATATTTGAAATTCCTGTAGGGCTGTCACAGATTTAGTAATTGTATTTATATTTATTACAGGATGTCCCACAAGGGTTCTAATTTTTACAGATTTGGATAAAACATGTTAAAACGAGTATTTTGATATAAAACATGCGGGGTCCCCGAATATAGCGTCATAGTCTAATTACATGAAGAACGTTCATTATGAATCCGGTAATTTATATTCCAAATTACGATGCAATGTGACGATTGCTCAACATGGAAGCTTCCCTAGGTGATTATGCAAATTCGTGACAATCAATGAGAGGAAAATGCGTGACTCCAAGTGAATATGCAAATTCCAGCAGCGGCATATAAGGCTCGAAAATAGCTTTGATGAGAATGAGTCGCGCGTTATTCGCTAAAAAATTTCTGTGTAATGTCAGTATTCTTTGTGTTTCTAAAATGAGCAAATATTCAATTGAACGAGTTTTCATGGTGCTGACTTATCCTGAATTGCAATCATATTATAGTCTGGTAGAAAAAATTCGGCAATCACAACGATAAAAAAAATGAACGAAGGAATTAAGGAAAATGGCACTGTGTTGGACAATGTGCTAGCGAAAATGTGAAGGGAAAAATATGTGTGCAAGAACAGAATCTAATGTTCAGAAAGTGAATGTTTTTGAATGGCAGATACATTCCATTCTTACATGGCATAGACAAGATAAATGACAAATGGTTTGTGTAAGATAGTGCTAGACCTCATCGCACTCTCGAAACTTCGATCTCTTAGCTGAACATTTCTACGATAAACTGATCTAGTTGGATTGCATTACGAAACAAATAATAGTAGAGAATGGCCGCCTTCCTCCCCGGATCTTAACCCGTGCAACTTTTTTATGGGGACGTTTGAAAGACACAAACAGCCCTCAACATTGGTTGACTTGAAAGCAGCAATTGAAACCAAGGTCAAGGAAATTGGAACAGATATTTTGCAGAAAACAATTGAGAACTTCGATTCCAAACTTCGCCATTTTATTTGTTCGAACGGCCGACATGCCAAAAATATATTGTAATAAGTAAATATTTATTCTCACTTAGTTTTGTTCTCATTTATGCAAGTTTCCATGACACAAGCTTCCTACCTTAATTAGACTATGACGCTGTATTCGGAGACCCCACATGTTATACATCAAAATACTTATCTTGACATGTTCTGTCCGAGTCTGTAAATATTAGACGCTGCATATCTTGTGGGGCACTCTGCATTTTTCAAGAACTTTGAATTGAAGATTTTGAGAATTTTACTTTTATTTTTTCAGGCAAAATTTATCTCGGATGGAACAATTCCATTTAAGAATCAGTGATTTAGATCTCTATTCAGAAGATGACGCAAATGTTGATGAGTTACTAAAAGATATGGCCACAATGCCGATTGTCCATGTAGGTGAGTTAATTTCTTTTTTCAATGAGAGTCACAAACATGTTATGATAGTGTGATGAAGTTATGATAATCAAGAACATTTGTTATGGAGGAATGATGGCTATCTGGATAGATATTTATAAATATTTTATGAAGATATGATGTTATTCCACATTTAATAATTTTAAATTACAGCCATAAATAAACTTTTCTATTAGATTAATATAAAAAAATAGAAAGTAAAATCCTTTTTTTCCGAGAAATGCTTATAAAAATGCATGGGCAAAAATTGAACTGTAGTAGCCAAACGATCATTTTTAAAATAAATGTTACTATCAAAATATGTTAAATTTTAATCCAAAACTGAATGCAAGCGATTAAAAAAAACTGACATTTCTTTATAATGGCAATACTTTGGTGAAATTATCAATTTTCACAGCAATTGTGGATTTCAGCAACTGAGTTTCGTAATAATTTCAACGGCTTCTTCAACTAAAAATAACTTTTGAAGCATATTTTTTTACATATGACTTCATAAAATGTTGTGTTTGTCGTTATTAATTGCTGAATCATTTACTTTTTTGTTCAATGTTTCTACCTACTGCAGAAGAGAAAGTAGGAGGGACTCAATTGAAATTGCTGATAACCTTCCAAGACGGAAATCAAGCGATGTTTAAACCAATGAGGTAAGCAACAAAACATACCTATTTTATTTGATAAGTTTCATCCAAGTGATCAATACGATTTGTTTGTAGAATTCTACACATAAATAGAATTAAATGTTTTAAAAGAAGTCTAATTTAGTTAATTTAGATTTCTTACTTCCCATATATACATTTATGCAAAGTTTTTTTTTTTTTTTAATAATGTCTTGTGTGCGTGTGTGTGTCGGAAATGGCAGTAACGATTTGGATCAAATTTTATATTTAAATAAGGTTTTTCTTTTTAAATTTAACTATGTTAGTGTCTTTCCTTTAACAAAAACGCGATTTTACACGCAAATTTTCTTTTTATAACTAACTATTAGAATAAGTATATTAAAGTTCCGCTTCGAAGCGTGGGCAGTGCAGTATACAGGTCAAAACAACATGAATGACACGTGTGCGGTCCACGTTTCGAGTCACGCATTTGGCTTTATATTTTTTTACTTATGTATTTATATTTAATATTTTTCCTTTTTTAGTTTAGGTATTTTGCTAAAAAAAACGCAATTTTTCTCAAAAGAAAAAAAAATTATAACTAAATATCAGCATGGGGCTGTACATAAATGGCGCATGTGTGTCAGAGATGGAATCGTGGTTAAGGTCTCGGGCTCCCAAGCATTGTTTTTTTCATGTTCGATCCCGCGTTTATTATTCCATTAAATTTCACTTAACGCCTTAAACGAACCATGGGATAGAATTTTAATTACAGTTTTTCAAAAAAACTGAAGTTAAATTTCGCGTGTACTATGTTTAATTAATTAGAAAAAAAGCTGGATATAAAGACTAAGAGCTTCTGACATACTTTAAATTACACCATAATTCACTTTTTTACGAATATTAATTTATTTATCCTTATTTTAAAGCATACTGTGGAATAGAAAATTTTCTCTTTTTCACAAATCGATAATATTAATTTGTCGATTTTTACTGCTTCAATTATGTACAAATAATTTTCTGATTATTATCATTATTAATATTTAGGGATAGAATTTTCATTTAAATGAATAATAATTTTCATAAAATGTTGAAATAGATTTTAATAATATTCTTGTTTATTGATAAATAAAACTAGACTAAATCTGAGCACTTTGATTCCATTATTAACCTTTAACCGTCGGATCTGTATACATATGGGAATCAGATAATTACTTTTCTAAGTTAAAAGTTGAAATTTCATCACTCAAAGGTGCCATTATTTCACGTAATGCACAAAAGTCGCAAGTATTCGGTGGATTCATATATGAATACATGACTCAGTACATTCCACAAATGGAAAGTGTCTTTTAATTAGATTATGGAATAAATAAGACAGTTAATGGGTTAAGGCATTTTTCAGAAAATGTCATGTTAGTAATAATTAATTAAGTTCATCAAATTTTCGTGCATTTTAATGCTTTAAATGCCCTGTAGACTTGATAAAAAATGATACATAGGGATTCAAGTCCATATCCTTTTATTTTTATTATAATTTGATCCTATATTTTCAGTCGTTATTCTTTGCAACTATTATAATTGAAATTCCCTCAAAGCTTATCTGCTCAAGCTGAAAACTGACCTACAGATCCTACAAAAATATCAATTATTCAATAGATTCAAATAAGCATGATATATATCAAACTTATTAAACTGTAAAACACGTAACTCACTCTGCAGAAAATCGTGAAATCGGCAACAACAGAGTTCAGCACTTAATGAAATAATAGAAAACACAAATAACTCTAGTTATAAGATTTAGAATTTACATGTCCTCCCGCTGGTGTAGTGCGGTGTGGATAGGTGGTGGGGGGGGGTGCCAGCTCAGGTTTCGTCCTCGTCATCTGACAGTGGTTCAAAATTACCAGGTCCGTCCCAAAATAGCCCTAGTGTTGCTTTACAACGGGACGTTAATATAACTAAACTAAACTAAACTTGGAATTTACATGGAATGATTCCATTTAGGCAGAGAGTGATATTTTATAAATCCATTAGATTTTATGTGTTTGTTTAATTAAATCTTAATTAATTATGAAGATACATATGAAAATATCTCAACCAAATGGCGGAAAAGATGCAAATATGAAAAAATCAACTATTATTACAACTATGCATATATAATGATATCATGACCTCTGGAAAATATAATATTTAAAACAGAAAAATGTCACTATTTAATCTTAAAATTCTATAATCCTAGAAATAAAATAACCGATTCGAGACAATGAATACACTCAATGTCAACATTCTGTGCATTCACCACATCTGTCTTGAATTTAAATATTTTCGACACCGAACCTGTGTTACTCAAATAAGCTTGTCATTTATTTAATATATATACTAAAGAAGAAATTTTTTTCCTTTTAAAATTGGTTATGAAACGCTTGTATTGAAATAACCCCATCTAAATATTGGTAATTTTGAACCACTGGTAATTTTGACCTGGTAATTTTGAACCACTGTCAGATGACGAGGACGAAACCTGAGCTGGCACCCCCCCCCACCACCTATCCACACCGCACTACACCAGCGGGAGGACATGTAAATTCCAAATCTTATAACTAGAGTTATTTGTGTTTTCTATTATTTCATTAAGTGCTGAACTCTGTTGTTGCCGATTTCACGATTTTCTGCAGAGTGAGTTACGTGTTTTACAGTTTAATAAGTTTGATATATATCATGCTTATTTGAATCTATTGAATAATTGATATTTTTGTAGGATCTGTAGGTCAGTTTTCAGCTTGAGCAGATAAGCTTTGAGGGAATTTCAATTATAATAGTTGCAAAGAATAACGACTGAAAATATAGGATCAAATTATAATAAAAATAAAAGGATATGGACTTGAATCCCTATGTATCATTTTTTATCAAGTCTACAGGGCATTTAAAGCATTAAAATGCACGAAAATTTGATGAACTTAATTAATTATTACTAACATGACATTTTCTGAAAAATGCCTTAACCCATTAACTGTCTTATTTATTCCATAATCTAATTAAAAGACACTTTCCATTTGTGGAATGTACTGAGTCATGTATTCATATATGAATCCACCGAATACTTGAGATTTTTGTGCATTACGTGAAATAATGGCACCTTTGAGTGATGAAATTTCAACTTTTAACTTAGAAAAGTAATTATCTGATTCCCATATGTATACAGATCCGACGGTTAAAGGTTAATAAGGGAATCAAAGTGCTCGGATTTAGTCTAGTTTTATTTATCAATAAACAAGAATATTATTAAAATCTATTTCAACATTTTATGAAAATTATTATTCATTTAAATTTAAATGAAATTATTATTCATTTAAAAGGGGGGGGTGCCAGCTCAGGTTTCGTCCTCGTCATCTGACAGTGGTTCAAAATTACCAGGTCCGTCCCAAAATAGCCCTAGTGTTGCTTTACAACGGGACGTTAATATAACTAAACTAAACTAAACTTGGAATTTACATGGAATGATTCCATTTAGGCAGAGAGTGATATTTTGTAAATCCATTAGATTTTATGTGTTTGTTTAATTAAATCTTAATTAATTATGAGGATACATATGAAAATATCTCAACCAAATGGCGGAAAAGATGCAAATATGAAAAAATCAACTATTATTACAACTATGCATATATAATGATATCATGACCTCTGGAAAATATAATATTGAAAACAGAAAAATGTCACTATTTAATCTTAAAATTCTATAATCCTAGAAATAAAATAACCGATTCGAGACAATGAATACACTCAATGTCAACATTCTGTGCATTCACCACATCTGTCTTGAATTTAAATATTTTCGACACCGAACCTGTGTTACTCAAATAAGCTTGTCATTCATTTAATATATATACTAAAGAAGAAATTTTTTTTCCTTTTAAAATTGGTTATGAAACGCTTGTATTGAAATAACCCCATCTAAATATTGAGTAAATCATACACAACTGAACAAACCAGGTGCAAAAGAGGAAAGAAAAAGTTAGGAAACAGAAATCGAATTGCCACACGTCTTTTTATAAAGATCAGAAATGAATTACTTTCTCGTATATGTAGTATAGAGAAAGAAAGTATAGTACTCATCAAAAACATGCGAACTCGAGACTTTGACGAATCTCCATGTTTCAGACCTACCTGAGTTCGAAAACAAAAATTTTTTAAATGTCCGTCTGTCTGTGACAAAGATAATTCAAAAACGCTTTCCTCTAGACGGATGAAATTTGTCAAGGATGGTATACAGCCTTGACAATAAATTTTATAGATTTCTATTAAATTTTGATCAAGATTCGTTCAGAGGAAATCTGTCTGTCCGGCAGTTCGAATATAAGTTAGCACTATAACTATAAAATGAAGAGAGCTAGATAGATAAGATTCGATATACAGATTTAAACTCCATAATGTAGACACCTATTGAATTTGGATCCAAATCCAATGAGAAATTGACTGTCTCCCTGCCTGTACTTTCAGAAATATGTAAACGCGATCACTCAAAAATGCAGTGACTTAAATATGTCAAGTTTTGTATGGGATTTTTATTTTGTAAGTGCAGTTTTATATCAAATTTTTGTTTCAATCAGTTGCGAAAAACGCGTTTAAAGCACAAATTCTATTTTCGGATACTATTACATCATGCGAGTGATTAATTGCCAAAACACTCACCAAGGATGTCAAAGATAGATTCAGTAAAAATGCTAAATTCACGTCAAGGTAAATATTTCGTAACTGTTGTACGCCAAAATCATTTAAGGCATTCTCTGGCATGACAAATTTATTAGAGAAAATTTGGGGAGACAACTTCCGTTGTTGTTGTTTTTTACGTCTCTGATATTTCATGAAAAAAGAATTCCTACATTAATAATTGTAAATGTGTAATGTAGGCAACACTGGTACAACGTTCGTCCCTATTACTATACGTTTTATGTTTCGCACATTCTATTCCTTACTTTGATTAATTTCTTTTGAATAAAATAATATAATTTTAATGAAAAAACTTTTGGGGCCTTTCTAGTTGCTTTTCTTTTATTCATCAAGGACTATATTTTAGCTGATTTTGATTCTTACAAGAAAACTTCAGGATCCAAAACAGAAGCAATGAGAATCTTTTAGTTTTAAGATCTTTTAAATTTCCGTGTTATCTGTGTTTTATCTGTGAATCTTTAAAGCACAGTCAAAGCTTCCTCAAACGAAGTTGCGTTCACTAATGGTAGCTTCGTCAAAACTCATATTAATCGCTCGATATACATGAAATACATTTATTTAATCAATCTGGATAACATAAAATTCAGTCATACTGACCAATGTCTAGTTATTCATGCGCTTATTCTTTCCCAATCTCTGTCCCCATATCCTTTTGTCAATCTTTTTATCTTTTCTTTTTCCATACCCATTCAACACTGTTCTCTCAGCCAGTCAGAACGATTTTGATCCTTGATTTGGTAAAAAGGTGGTCTTATTGGAACTTTCCAGTGAAAATTTGAATATTATGAAAGTTCATTTATGGGACACGGTCAATGAATGGCTTGAAAAATTCCTGTTCTTTTTATTTGAAATCATTCGTCTCCGATGACCAGTTGGTTCGCTGAGTATATTGATTATACAAAGTGTCCATAAAATAATTTTCCCTGTTTAAGGGCTTTTACAGCTAAAACGACTGAACGAAATGAAAACACATTTCATATACAGACTTTAGAAAGCATAGAAAAATAAATTCCGCAAAAAAGAGTACTAATAGTTGTCGATAGGAGAAATATTGGCGCAGCTGTCACGTACGAACGAAGAAATTTGCATATCGAGATGGATTATGTAAAATTCTTACTGCATGCGTGACAACGGCGTCATGCATTCCTTGTAAAAAGGGAAGAACTAATGACCTGTTAGCAGTTCGTTCTTAACTATTGAAGTGTTCCTTGACTGTTGATGTGTGCTTAATATGGGATCTGCCTTAACACAACATGTTTTACTGGTACAACTGTTCTACACTAGACTGTGTAATGAAGTGGGTGCTCTTAAGCAAACCTGCATGTCTTAAAACGGAACACGAAACTGGCTGTTATAAACGTCAAAACTGACAGTTTACATGTAGTAGAGAACATTGTGGTGAATAGCATATAAGCCAGTTAAAAAGTACGCTACAAGAGCGTACGCTTTTGTATCCTGGTTATGTTACTGGACTCGAACCGCAAGGTCCCAGGTTCTGACCTCACTCAATCTCATATCGCTACATGGTGACCTCGGAAGATGAACCTTCGTACAGCTGTTGTGGCGCCATCTACCCACAACCAAAGCTCATCCCAATCGGCTAAAACATCATACACCGTATACAATATGTAGTACGCAGAGAAGATCAGAATATTGCACGGCGTCCAGGGGACCTTAATACTGATGAATAAAAGATTATTTTCTGTGCGTTTCTGGAATTCATTCATAACAGTACTCCCACAGCGCCAATATTTCTCCTATCGGCAAATTTTGATACTATTTTTTTTTCTGCGGAATTTTTTTTTCCATGCCTTCCACAGACTGTATATGAAATGTGTTTCCATTGCGTTTATTCGTTTTAGTTGCAGATGCCGCCAAACTGGGAAAGTTATTTTATGACCATCAAACACATAAGTTTGTTTGAATCGAGTAGATATTACTTCATGCTCAAGATTCCGCCAAATTATCACGCATTAAAACCTCTTTATTTTAATTAACTTCTGTCTTAAGTTCTGTTTATTGCATACATGAATTTTTTTTAGCGTATATTATTTAGCGAATAATAAATTTGAAGAAAACCTAACTTGAACCAAAATTGATAAGTATGTATAGCTATCAATATGTTGCTGTTTGTCGTTTCTTATGGCCCTTGCCATGGACAAGTCCGATGTTACGAAGACAGCGATTTAAGCCCGTGGGGGAGCGTCTCTTGTTTTTAGAGTAGCGCCAACTAGGGCCAAGAGTACGACTTTGCTACTCACGCATCACTCATTCGCTTGCACAACCCCTTTTTACAGGAGGGCACATTCACACATCTCACACATCGAACAACGGAAGAACAACCATGCCCAAACGGGGACTCGAATCTACGACGCCCAGATCACGGGGAAGACGCGCTAATCCTACGCCAGGACGTCGGCTGAATTTTTTCTAATGGAGATCAGTCCCATGACATCATGACGCAATTAAAAATATAAATATTCGATTCATCTATTTTATAAATTTTGCAATATTGTAATTTCATTTTTATACCATTCATACTACACAGATATGAAATAGGAAACTTGTCCTTTATCTTTCAACAGTGTAAAAATATCAAGCAATCAGATAGTGGATGAAATAATGAAAATGATTTCTTCAGAGCAACAATACAATCTATTGAAAAAAATTAGACAAAAAATATTTTTTTTTTAAATTGCCAACTCTTAACGAAAATTCGCATAACTATTAAATTGGCATTAAGAAAAAAAAATAATTCTTTATACTTTGAAGCTGTATAAAACTTATTTTTAGCGGGAATATTTTCGGAATTTATCGAAGAAAAGCGCCGAAATTCAGCTTAATTTTTAATTAACTAAAACTTCAAAAAAAGCACCCGAAGGGCACAATTCTGATCTCCAAGGTATACATGGTTATACATGTGCTAAATTTACTAGCTGTAGGGCAAACGGTCTGGCTTGTAGAACACAAACACTCACACAAATGGCTTCATATTTATTATTATCTTAGATAACAGTTATTCTGTGTATAAATATTTTCTAAAATTCAACTAAAACAGCCAAAAATATTAAATTAAAAACTTTCTATTCAGAATTTCAAAATTCGAACTTCGTGGTACTTTTGAGTCTCCATTACGATCAAATGTGCGTCAGATTCTACGGTTGTAATTGAGATAGATTCGTCTGATCATAGAATATATGCCTGCTCACAAATGCATACTCTTATAAGTATACATAAAATTGCTTTACATTTTTTCTTTACTGAAAAAATATTTAAAAAAAAAATACTAATAATTGGATATATTTAAATATTTTGTTTCAATGTTGTGACATGATTGCGAAAATCAAGATAATTCAAAATATATCAAGATAATTTATTTCTTCTGTCAGTTAGATTTGATCGTCAGAAGGAGACAGAACCTAATCACTTCTATTTTGTTGATTATGAAAGGCACGTCAGTGAAATCGCAGCTTTCCATTTAGACAGGTAAGATTATTTCGAATTCTTTTTTACAGAATAACTACTTAAAAATTGCGTATTAAATTTTTTAAGCAAGAACAAGTATCACTGAAAAAAACTTTAAAAATCATTACACAAGAATTAAAAAATTAAAATATTTTCAAAATATTTCAGATTAAGCAAATTAATTAAATAAAAGGAAAACGTTTGATATCGATATCGATAAATAAAAGTCCCACGTTACTTATATTTTACAAGAATTTTTTTTTTAAATATTTCAACAAATTTTAGTATTTGCAATGTGGAACTTCTATAATAATAAATACGAGAAAAGTTTTTAAGAAACCCGTTATTAGTGGATCAAAATGTATGAAATAGATTTTTATCAAAAATTTATTCATTGCAAAAATTGTAAAAATATGGTTTGCTGTTATAAATACTTTAAATCATAATTTAAGCATATTTAATATACTTTAATCTTTAGTAAATGTTTAAGAGTTTTCTTTTATTTGATGCCTATTGTTTTTAGTTAGTTTCTTTTATCTTATTATTTTCAGTGAATTCACGTTTTTGTAATTTTTGTTTTAACCTCTAAATTTCTAATCGAAAACATTATTTTCAGTATTTTAGAACATTAATGAAAGCAGGCTTTTCAGTGGCATTTTATTTTTTTAGATTTCAGCCTTTATTATATATCATTATTTTAGAATGTTTAATCTTTTTTTTCTGAAATTCTCTGCCAGATTCTCTCTCATAATGTATCAAAATGAAATGAAATTGATTGATTAATTGACAATTAAGTTTTGAAAATATTGCATTGTTATTAGAGGCACACAAACGTAAAGAATCTCTGAATTCTGACGATTCAGAATGTAATTCAAAAATTGATTATTTTAACCATTATGGCAATTTATCTCACGCATCAAGAACTACATTTTTCCGTCATAAATAGAATAAAAATGCTATGTTTTTTTATGTATTTTATAGAAATCTAAACTTTTCTACAAAGTTTGCTTGTTGTTTACAAATAAGCTTTGTTTTTTTTACAAATCGTTTGGTTTACAAATAAGCAATGAAACATAAGGAAGATTTTAATGAAATTTGAGTAACAATTAATTAAAGTTATTTTGATTATTTAAAAACAATGTTTCCTTTGCATACGTAATCAGCTTGCCGATCTTTGAGGTTTGTTTAGCAAACTAAAATTTAAATATCCAAATTATGAAGAAAAAAAGACTTCAAATGAGATTTCTTTAATGATACATTAAAATGTATCTTTACTTAAAAACTGTTTTAAGATTTACTGTTATTTCAAAGTTGATTCAAAACTGAATTGCTTGCTTTTAACTTTCTATAAATATGTAAATAAACTATCTTAAATAACTCTCGACCTATTCTATGCTGTAACTATATGTATTTATATTGTCATTCGGAATGTTCAATTAATTTTCATATAATTCTTTAAAAATTATTAAAAATTTATAGCAAATATTGGCATTTTTAGCAGATTGCTATTGTTAGAAATCGCTTTTGGCAATTAGCAATTTTTCCGAGAACTGTAAGTATCTAACAATTTTTAGAACGTTAGATTATCTCACTTTAAATAAAACTAAAGTTTCTGGCAACAAAAGAATGCTTTACAATATATCATATAAAAACTTCTTTATTATTAAAAATTACATATTATTTAAATTGCGTTTATTTAAAGACCCGCTAGGTTTCCATCAAATGCGGAAATTAAATATATTTATTCTTTCTCGCATAAAAGTTTACACCAATGCAGCATTCAGCTGTTAGTTTATTAAGTAATAATTTATAATACATGTAGTAAGTACTTATAACTTATACTACCTTATAATAAGTGTAATATATGTGTAAATACGTGTAGTAAGTATTTTATATTTTGCTTTTTTTTATTAAAGAATAAGAAATATATTGCGGCAATTATTTAAACACAATGGAATTTCGCTTAGGGAACATAATTCGTTCTTGAATCTTAGTCATAATGCGAAGCATTCGATAAGCGAAACAATTTTTTACCATAGAATTTCATGTAAAATAAGATAATGCATTCCATTTGGAAAAAATAAATATACATATACATAGAAACGAAATTTATTACTTATTATTCAAGATTTTTTTTTTTTTGAAAGATGTCTTCTAAAGACATTTGTGTTTGCATCAATTTCAATATTTGACGAAATGAGACAGAGCATTATCTTTAAATGAATTTGCGGTGTATGTAGCTATTCTTTACCAGGGTGATGCTTCTCAGCGTACGATACAATAATTTTCATACTTTCAGCATCTTTATTTCATTGGAAGGTTGTTGCTTTGTGGTACCTACTACAACTTCCTCTCTTCGCCAAATCTCCTCCGCAGCTTTTTACTGTGGCACAAAATGTAGCTACATAAGTTCTTCCGTATTTCGGGCTATCTTCTTCCATCAGCTCATCGGTATTGTTGCTATCCACGTTTAAACCTTTAATCTTGGCCAGATACAAAATCTGGTCCATTAATAATCCTCACAAATACTCTGCTCAATCAGCCTCAGAGTCGCGTTCGACAACGTAATCCATCCAGAACTTCCATGTAGCTCTCTTCAAACAACAGAAACTGATACAACCCAATTGTCACCTGTAACGCCGTACTGTCCTCTTCCCACTCGTTTTGCAAAACGTCACACGATAATGAGTCACTTTTTTTTTATTATTATTTCGCTTTGTTTGTTATGTGAAGTACTCTTTATACAAGGTGCTTGATAAACGAGGTTTAATTGCAATTCATTTTCAATTAGTGAAAAAAATTAATTTAATTATTCTCTAACAATTCTTAGTATATCAACTAGTTTATATTCCACTAAAATGAAGTAAATTGTGGCGGTTATTTATCAATATAAATATTAATTTTTTTTTTCTGGTTCCTTAATTTACTCATATAATAAAATAAGAATTAATTTTTTATAAGCGAGTTGAAATTTATAGTTATTAAAGTATTTGTAGCCTTCCACAGTTGCATTAAAGTTCAAATTTTAGAGATAACTTGCTATTTTAAATAAAGGCTTATAAAATTAAGACGAATGATTAAAATCGTTTTACTAAGCTAACATTTTGCTTTAAACCGATAGTAAAATTTGTAACGTAAATAAAATTTAGCTCAGAAACTACTCATTTTATTAAAGGAAACACTTAGAGTTGTTTATATTATGTTACATGACCTATACTTTTTTTAAAAAATTGCGACGTTAAGTTATATTATAACAAAGAATATCTCATGATTCTACAAACTTTTCCGTGAAAGAGAGCTTTATTTCCTGTTTGGAAAAAAACATCTGTTTTATCAGTCAACTGACAACAGCTGTTAATCTGATCAAACGCAATAAATAAAGGGAAAACGTGAAATAAGTTAGAGACATCTCGACCTAAATACCACGTAGTTTGGGCAGGGCGTTTGGGGCATCAGATAAATATCTCATCATTTATTAAAATTTCACATTTTGTTTTCCCCCAAACCACTTCAGTAATATCCGGTAATGGAGGATATTCGCTTCATATTAAGCAAATGTTCTAAAGTAGTTGTTGTTGGCTCGAAGAAAAATTACAGAAACGCGAATTGTTTAAAAAGTGTGCGAAATATTATTGAATAGAAATGTGGCTGTTTGTCAAAGAATGAATTATTTATCTAATTGACGATAGATATGAGATATAGTTTTGAAGTGTCGCTTTGTATTATGAATAAGATGATAGCAAAAAAAGGAATCTAATAAAAAACTTAAATTAATTTTAGTAGGATATTAACCCCTTCACATAAATAGCGAGTATAACTTGTGTATCAAATTATTGAATTTTTAATTTTCAATCTGCAGTGAAGGGAAAATATTAAGTAATTAAAATTCAGAAATCAGTTAAAAAATCTTCAACATTTACAGTATCTTTATATTATTACAAGAATTAAAATAATAATAATAAAGGGAAAAATAATTTTAAAAAATTACAATACACGTTTATATTATAATATGTATTTCAAAAAATTGCAGGTGTCAGTTTTTTAAGCAGGTATCAATTCTTCAAGAAAACAATCCCTTTCCAAAAATAATTATATTATAGTAAAATACTCACCTACTTCAAAAGTATTTTCATTTTTCGGCAAAATGAAATGCGTCAAAGATTTATTCCGTTAAACTTTTTTTTAAAAATATGTCACTCGTTCAGTACGGCGCTAAAACGAAATGTCATATTATTTGAACAATTCTGACTGCTGACGTTTTTTTTTTTAAACTTTTGTTCAAAAGAACATTATACAATGGTAACATCCATTCAAAGAAATACTAAAAAGAAATAAATTGAAAGTATACTATTCGATTTGAAAGTACAATATCAAATTTTAAACGTATGGCATTTAAAATTAATGAAAAATAGATATCCAAGATACATATTCAGTTTTCTGGTATTTGTGTATTAATCACAACCTAACGATCAATCGCTAAAAAAATTAACATGATCGCATGTTTACAGGCTCTTTCGCAGATAATCACCAATGGCATACGGTTAATAATGCAGACGTACATCTATTAGATAATATACACCACGCTATTTTATGAATATGTTGCATAATAGAGAAATAAAATCTAATTTTGAAACAATAAAAATGAACGCACTTGTTTATATGAGCATTATTAGTGAGAACATTTTATCATGCAAAGATTATATGAGAAAATATATTTATCTATCAGAATATCGGATATTATGCCTTAAACTACAGAAAGAAATAAAAAGAAATTGCATTTTAAATAAATAATTTCTTTTGTCATTTTATATTTTCTATAAATATGCTTGTTTTCAAATAAAAGTATGTGCTTGGCATTACAAGACAGCCATGTGCTCAGCAGACAAAATGTTAGTGATTTTAGCTTTGCTATACTACTTGCTTACTATTAAAGATATATAATACAAAACCATATATCATGCATCGTGTGGTTTAATGCATCATGTGGAAAGTGCTCCTCTACAAGCTCGCAAAAGAATAAAACAAGTTGAATTTTGAATATTTAATTTAATTTTCTGCGTTGAATTTTTTCCGCCTACGTTTAATCATAATTAGCAATCATCAATTACCTGTCATTTTAGGATTCTTGGCTTCCGACGATGTCCTCCAGTAGTTGGAAGAAAACTCAACATTACGACTGAAATATATGCTGTAGCTGATGATGAATTGCTCAAGACATTTTTCATCTCGCCTGGTAAGTTGCAACATAATTTTGCTTTAGACCTACTTTTGCTCGAGACTTCGGTTTTATCAACAGAAAATTAAGTGCAATTAGCAAAATGGTTGAAGAACAGCTCCGTTGCGGAAGAAATCGAATTGCGAATATTTTTGTTTCAGAATTTAGGTGCAGCTATCGAATACATGCTATCAGTTAGGAATTCTCAGGAATATTTAATCACAAATATGTAGCCTAATGTTATTGTATAATATTGTAAAAATATGGCGAAAACGATATTTATAATATTTTGAGCAAAGTGAATTTTTATACAGTTATACATGAGTTATGAAATGATATTATGGCAATTATATACATACTAATTAGTGTCGTTTATGTTCTCTAAATTTTTTGCAGATACTTTTCTGAATTTCTTATAAATAAAAATTACATCGAAAATTTGAAGAAAATATATTATCGTACCTATAAAAGATAGAATGGCTATAATACCACAGAAACCAAAAAGATGCATACATTATTGTCATTGCATATATAACTAAACGTAAATATAAATTGAATCATATTTCATTAATTTTTGGAATCTCCAAAAAAAAAATATTTAAATTTCCTTAAAAATATATCAAAATAAGTATTTATTCTTAGAATAACATCTACGAAAGAATTATATTTGCTAACTTATAAACCACTGAATTCTAAGAAGAAGAAAAGGAAAAAAGAGAGTAAATTTTTAAAAAAATAGAAAAACTGCAATTTTTTTAAATTGAAATTTCCGTTTTATGTAAAAAATATACATAGATATCTGCTCTTGAGCCTTTAACAACATAAAAATAAATGGTTTAATTGATTTTTCTATATGTACATAAAATTATGTAATTACCTATTGTACTAGAGACACGTCAATTGTTACCATTTGTTTATAGAAATGTTCATAATTTTATGGCAAATCCATTGAATCATATTTTTTTATAAAAATAAAAATGAGTTTGTAAATATAACTGAAAATAATGCAGTATTCAAGCGCTCATAATCACTTTTCTTGAGTCTTGCTTTGATATGTAAAGAAAATCTTTTATTACAGGAACAAAAATATGCAGTGAAGATATGCATAAAAATAATTACTCAATTTAGCAATGTTGAAAACAGGCTAAATTTTAATTTAGTGTTCTTAAAATACTTGTATAATATTTAAAAAAAAAGCCTGTGTATGCAAGCTTACTTCTGTAGAAAAAGGGACTAATAAATTGGGTGTTCCTAACCTTTTTTTATTTCGTGTTGTTATTTGTTTCATTAAGATTTTGAATACTAGTTGTTGAAATTATTTCGACAATAAAATGGCGATCTCACTTTGTTAATGAGAGGAGCACGGAAGAAGTACGGCATCGGCTTTTATATAGAAGTAGGAATTTCCTTCCCAATAACAATAAAGAAGATTCATTAGTCATCTATAAAATTTACCATGTAATTGTATTAAATTGTATCCGTTTTATTGATGATCAGTGAGCTAGGATCAGAAAACTAAGGCGACGCATGAATTCTTTGTTTGTTTAGATTTTAATGGTACAAAGAGCAGTTTTGGCCAAAAAGGCCCTGGGACCAAAAAGGCAGCTGGGCCAAAAGGCCCAGGTGGATAAGGGAGTATTTCTGTCATCTTGGTCTTCTGATCGCAATTCAGGAATGCATTGATTATCCTTTATATTTTTGCGTTGGTCAGGAAAGGAAATATCATTTTATTTACATGCCTATTATCCTGTTATAATTTGCTAATAGAAAAAGTAATCTTATTTAAAACTTTTCAAAAACTATTTGATTTATAGATTAATACTGTCACAAAAGGAAGATCTGCACGTAGTAAGTGTGGCTCAGAAGTAAAGTACGCGGTTGGAACGCACAAGGGCGGGGGATCGAATCCAAACCATGTCTTATTAATTTAAAGGCTGAACTTTTATTTGAATTTTTATTATTCATTTGTTAATGTTATAGAAGTTTTTAGAACTTTCTATAACCTTTTTTATAATTCTAGTTTATTCTGTAAAAGTATAAATTCTGAGTTCCCCAAGCAGTGAAATCAGTTCTTCGCCTGCATGTTACGAGTTGCTTAAAGCTAATAAACTTTAGTGTCACTTTGTGACCTGTTATTCGTTGCATCTTCGTGACAATATTTATTCTGAAACTATCCTTAGGAAAAAGTCAGTAGAGGATTTAAAATATTTTTGTTGTCGAAACATTAACAATTAAAGACAACAATTTAATTTTTTTAATCATTTATTTGAATCCTAACTATATGGAAACGCTCTCTGAGTTTCCAAAGGTAGATTGCACCATACTAAATTGAAAAAAAATAATGATTAAATGACTTACTATGGAAAAAATTTACATACTATGCTCCATAAATGCAGCAAGTTTTAAGTCGAAATTTTGTAAAGTGTATAACAAAACTCCGGATTTAAGGACTTTATTTTCTATTTTTTTATTTTATTTTTATAATGTATGCAAGGTTATCTAAAAAAAATTCACCAATAAATAGCCCTTGTAATGTTCAAGAAGTATTTTTTTAAAAAAGAAAGTCTCTCTTTCTCCAACACGCACATAGATATGTACATATATGGAGCTTTGAGATAATGATATCTCAAAGAACCATAGGTAGATATTACACTAAAAAATGTTTAATTCTTTTAAAATTGGAAGTGCTAATATAAGAAATTTTTAAACTAACTTTTTTATTTTCACACAATTGCTTTTAATTCTTTATTACATTTCAATAATAAAATATTATGAACAACTATTTTTTTAGCACAGAATATATGCTTCCATGGTCACTGCAGCTACTACTGTGACACCAGTCATGCTATTTGCGGGAAGCCAGACGCCATCGAAGGCAGTTTGGCTGCCTTTCTGCCACCCGATTCTCTGAGTGGCAGGAAATCGTGGAAGAATCCGTGGAAAAGGACGTACCACAAGCGACGAAAAGCAGAATGGGAACTCAACAATGATTATTGCCAGACAGTTCGGCAACATCCCTTGTACGACAACACTAAACGCTTGGCAGATCTCATTGACACTTCCATATTGGATTTTATGATCGGTAAGTTGTGGTTTGAGAAAGCAGAGATTAATAAAATGTGGGTCAATGACTCTATGTCAGTGACATAATCAACAATCGAGAAATATGCTTCATGTAATAGATTGATGTTCATGTTTCTGATATTTTCTCTTTTTTTCTTATGCTTATGTTTAGATTTAAGTTGCATTATTATCTTTTAATTTTATGGTTCGTTCTTTCCCATATTTCTAAAAGATTGAAATAATAATTTTTCTTTTCCCCTTATTCAAATCTGTTTTCATCAACTGGTTAATATTTTATCAGCTATATTTAAAAATATGTAATTCCATAAGCTTTATGGTTTTTCTACTTGCACGATTCACTTAATATTGTGATCGTTTGTTTGGTTGTGTGTGTGTGTGTATGCGCGCGCGCGCGCTTCACATGCATTATCACAGCAGCAACATTAAAATTTACAACAAAAAAAAGTTGCATACATTTCTTTATTATCATCTGAGAACATGATGTTGTTTTGGTTAGGGGGTTTTGAAACTCGAAATCTCGTAGGCAATGAATATTGAAGTTAGAAATCGCGTAAGCAACGAATAAAGCATAAATGACAATTTTCATCATCATCTTTTAATCGCATATATTTTTTTACCTGCTTTTACCAGTATTGCATTATTATTATTATGTATGCTTCTTTGAAAGCAAACGCGTTTTTAGAAGGTTGACCTGCTTTTACCAGTATTGCTTTATCATTACGTATGCTTCTTTGACGGCAGATGCGTTTTTAAAAGAACTATGACATCATAGCTGTTATTTCAACTCAAAATCGGTCTAGCTCCAAAACTTTGTTTGACAACTAAAAAAAAATTGAAAATGAAAGTTTAAAAATTTTATATATATATATATAGAGAGAGAGAGAGAGGGAGAGAGGAAAGACCGATAGAGAAGTCTCGTGTTTCAAATCGGTTTAAACTGGTTAATTAACTTAAATAAATTAAGACAAACAATGGCTTGAAAAATAATAATGTTCTCACATGATTAACTTGAAATTTGCAATCGTAGATTTCCTTTTAATTTTTCTATTTTCTTTACATAATGATTTCTGTTAAATAATCACTAGGTAAAATAATTTTTATTGATTTTAATTTAAAATGGACAAGCTGAAATAGCAAAGCATGTAATTGTGGGTCACTTTCGAAAGAGTTGGCTTCAGAATATGATATATAAGAATTCAAATTAATTTTAAACAGTACAGCAAAAAATATATATATAATTTTGAAGACAATTAAAATATTCTGATGCAAAAGTTAGTCATCTATGTTGAATTTTATAACTCAGTCAGTAAACTTCACTAAAAATGGAACAAATTAATCTGCAAACGAAATTGGAAGCATGTAAAAAAATCTTTGATTAATATGCTAAATACTTGATTTCAATTAAAATTTCGTTCGAGTACACTATCCTTGTAATGAAAAAGTATAAAAATTACAAGTGCAATATTAAATTATGATAAATATATTGCAGAAAAGTCTCGGAAGGCATTCCAAAATTGTGGGACTTCTGATCAGTTTTCTATTTCAGAATAATCTGATTCTTGATACTTACTACTCGTGGAATATATATCAATTCCACGTCATATAATAACTGTTGTATACACTGGAATTTTACATAAAAAATACAATGAAAAGAAAATAACAAAGTGTTTATTATTTCGGAACTGCTTACTTTAGCTGTTAAGGATAACTAGTTAATTTGGCTGAAATAAATGTTAGGAAAATGCATTCTAAGTCTCTTACCTTAAGCACTTCCTCTATCTTTGTGTTGTTTCTAATGGCACTTATTATGAACAAGCTCGCTGACGATGGTAGCAATTTTAAGCCAAGAGAGCGTCTCTTGTTTTAGTAGCACCAATTAGGGACAAGAGTACGTCTTAGCTACTCACGCATCACATTCGCTTGCACAACCCCTTTTTACAGGGGGGCACATTCACACGTCTCACAGATAGAACAGATGAAGAACAACCATGCCAACCAACCGGGACTCGAACCCAGGACGCCCAGATCACGGGGAAGACGCGCTACCTCTATGCCAGGTCGCCAGCTCCTTAAAGCACCAGCTGTCATGCTATCAATAAAAATACCTAATTTTCCTTATTGATTGATGATATAAAGTATCAAGTGCAACAGTGATTAGAATAAACAATGTTAAGGAGAACAAATAAAATAGGAAATAATTAAATACAAACGAAATATTTTAGACGCGCATGTTATTAACTTACCAAAAACAATAAGCTTTCCAAAGATATGTAGTGATCGTTTTAATTCTCTCGGAGAGAGCGCGCCAAAGTGTGACGTGTGTTCAATTTACTCTTAAAGTTTTAATAAAATTTGTGATGACGTATAAATGATTGTATTTTAGTTATTTGCTTAATTGGAATTAATAACTCTTTAGATATCAACAGTCAGATGAATGCTGTCTTTTTTAATTTTTGTTACATCCTCATTAGAAAATATAAAATGGCAAATATTAAATAGAATAATTACGAAAAGTGGTATCAACTTTCTGAGTGAATTGTAATGCACTCAGTTAAGAACATCTCTGATTGGAAAAGGGATAGAACAAATGCCATTAGATTAGAGACTAATGAAATTGGCGAATTTGGCGAATTCTGAAGGAAAAATGACATTAAGCTTAACATTTTAATTTCTTCTTATAATATCAGATTAAGTTGATTGAACAATAAAAATCACTTTCGATGGGCGAGTGAAATTATTATAATCAATAAACGTGCGATTCTAGCCCGTTTTAAATCCAAATCATATTGCCTGATAAATGGAAACTCAGAAAGGTCAGTAAACAGAATGAATTCAAATATTTTGAGTATTACAGATGTTTGACATTACTTTGCATAGAGATATTTCACCTTATAATAAAAGTATGTCAGTGATTTTTTCAAACCAACAAATTTTTATATCTCTATCAACATTAACATTTTAAAGTATCCATCTAACTTCGATTAATTTAGAGATCATTATTTCTCAAGTTTTCAAGGTCTGTAATGGCTTGTAATATACATAAATATATCGGTTACTTTTGATAATAATTTATCAAATGTCATTTAATTCACTTAATTTTTTTCAGGTAATATGGATCGACATCACTATGAAACCTTTAAAATTTTTGGAAATGACAGCTTTATTTTGCATCTAGACCATGGAAGAGGGTAAATTACTGTTTTTCACTTTTTTTTTTTTCCTTTTTAAAAATTAAATCAGCAACTGAGCTTATTGAGAACTTAATATTCCATGGAAAGATCACAACGCATTAAATATCCTAATAAACCAATGACGATTATTTCGAATCCATGTACAAAACTGTAAGGAATCGCAAAACGTATTGCGTCGATTTTCTGGGGGAATGTTAGAGTACAAGTTGCCCACTGAATAAATAAAACGCAAGAACGATATTCGAGTGTAAGCATAAATTATGCGGTTACAGAATCATTGAAACACGATGTCTACTTAAAGCAACACACGTTTGGGATTACAAATCGCAGATCCTTAGATAAATTTTGTTGACCCTACCACCGCTCAAATATTCTTTGCAGTTGCTATTCACTTGCTACTTCGATACGATATATATAAGAATATTAAATGCACTTTATAGAAAACTTTAAGAATTTTGGTATTTATATATAAATTAGAAATATAAAACTCATTTTATAAGAGTTCTGTTATAAAATTATTAAAATACAGTAAGGCTATTAAATACAATAAAAATACAAATTAAATACAGTATAAAACTATTAAACACAGTAAGACCTCTGTTATAAAACTATTAAAATAAAGTATGTGTTTTAAAGGGTTGATGTTGTTGTTTCTTATAGCACTTGTCATAGACAAACCCGCTGACGAATTCAGAGATTTTAAACCAAGATAGTGGTTCTTGTTTCAGTAGCGTCATCAAAGGTCAAGAGTATATCTTAGCTACTCACGCATCTCATTCGCTTGCACAACCCTTTTTACAGAGAGACACATCCATACACCTCATAGATGAAGTATAACTATGCCCGAGCACTGGGACTCGAACCCGGAACACCCAGATCACGGGGATGACGCGCTCCCCTACGCCAGGACGCCGACGAAGGATTGATGTAAAATGACGTATTGCTAGAAAAATCGTATAACCAAAGCTTTAATTTTAAAAAATTGATTTTTGTAAGTTTAATATTAATATTTAAAAAAAGCAATATTAAAACTTAAAGATTACTATATATTGCTGCATATTATTGAAAGTAATAATTAAATTTAAAATTTAATCAGTGTTTTTAATAAAAGTTTTTTTTAAAATAATTCCTTTATTGGATATCTTGAGACAAATTACACATTTTTTTTTTTCATTTTACACAATTTATATGCATACAAGTATACTCTAAATAAAAAGAATCTTATTCTTTTTGCATCAGATTGCCTTTGAATATTAAATACAGCATCATGAATCGAATTGTCTCCAATGATATTTTCTCATTAGCTTTTTGACAAAAGTTTAATTTGAAATTTTTTAATGATATCCCATTGCTTAGCTAAATCAAGGTGAAATAATTTTTTTCACGTCCATCTTTGACATCATTTAAATTAGCATCAGAAAATTTGTTTTAGTTCATTATTTGTAAATAATTCCAAAAACATTATACCAATAGTACATTTCATATAGTTGTCAAAAGTGATCTCTGTTTTCAGAAGATTTCAGTTTTCTTTATCCTAAAAACGATGCATAATTACGATTTTCATGCTTTGCGTCATATAAATGAAAAATTTTGTCATTATAAGGATTACGAAGGAATTCAGACTGGGATGATACCGCGTGTAAGGAGAAACATGTAAATGGTATTTTAATAAATAAATATAAATGATATTAGAGAAATAATGAATAAAATCTTCGCATTATAATTAGTAGTTTCGATAGATTATTAAAGCTTCCATAAATTTTATTGATGATTAATAGAGAAATGTTTTTCAACTTGATAGAAATTGTGTAATTAAATGACGCAAAACTGTACTATGAAACGTAGAGATATTCATCAGGAAAATGCATCATGAAAAAGAAAGCTTATAAATTCTTCTTTAGGTCAAATTAGTTAAAAATGTTCATCCATTTATGGTATTTTTCAAAATTAATTTTTTTGACATTAGATAAGAAAGGGCACTGTGCTGCTCTTATGCCTAAATGATGATATCATTTGGAAAATATATTACTCCACATGTAAATTAAGTTATAGAACTCTCAATGTATTCAATATCAAAATTTAATATAGGAAAAATCTTAGTATAACTAATTTATCTAACAAAAAGAGTGTAGTATTAACTACGAAATATAAAAAGTGGAAATATATAATCACTTTGGAGCCATTTAAATAAGTCACAAAAAAGAAACATAAAAGTATACCTAAAAAACAATAAGTTATCCAAAATATCGGGAAAAAAATGAGATAATTTTTAAATCCGAATAATTTTGAAAATAACTATGCTCTACTTATCCAAGATTTGAATTCCAATATGAAATTTGACGGGAAATTTAATAAAATTTAATAAATTTTAATTTGTTCAAAAAAATTCAGATTAAATGAAGTTAAAGTAATTTGCATTCTTTTTCTTGAGTGTTCAAATATGTTATGAGATTTTTTAATATGTTGTCCATAATTTAATTTTTTTAATTCAATTTTTCAAGCTTTAATATTTACATAGATTTGATTTTTAAAAAAAACATATTATTTCATCTATAAGAAAAAGCCATCAAAAAATTTTTCCAAATTAAACTGTTTCAAAATTGCCATTTTTAAAATGTGCTTATAATTTTGGAGATTTAATAAATTGGCGATATACATTACTGATTAAAAATTAAATTTAATGCAAAGAAAGATTGATAGATATTTTTTTAAAAAATTTCAAAAAATAATTTCGTATTTAAATAAATTATCTGCCTGAAAATCAAATGAAATAGGTGTCATTATTTAATATCAAAACAATGAATTGATTTCTTCTTCCTTTAATGTATCTAATTTAACCTGTATTTGTTTTTAATAGGTTTGGTAAAGCAAAACATGACGAATTATCTATTTTGGCCCCATTAATCCAATGCTGCTTCATACATATCACGACCTTCTATCGCCTTCTGCAACTTCAACTGAATCCAATGAAATTATCAAATCTGATGCGCTGTTCTCTGTACAGAGATCCACTCAACCCGATATTACTCGATCCTCATCTAGATGCTTTGGATAGGAGGCTAGAGACAGTCCTCGGAGTTCTCAGAGACTGTTTTAGCAATCACGAAGCAAGTGAAGTGTTCTATTATGAAGAATATTCAGAGGAAGAAAAAGATGCTTACAGTGAATTGAACTCTTTATGAACTATGATTCTCGTTAAGTGAAAACGATGAACAATCGAACAGAAGACGAACAATATAAAAAGAGCAATGGCATATTCTTGTATTTAAAGATATCACTTTTTTTATAGTTTTCTTGCACTTCTATACAAATTAATTAACTTAAAATGTTAAATGATCGCATTCCAAAAAATATTAAAGAGTTTGTTAAATTTTATAAAAAATAATATATAATTTATTACATATGTTTCATAAGTTTATACGAAACAAAAATCGTTTGCAATAATTTCTATTTGACAAAAATGCATGGAAATCGTTTGCAAGAATATATTTATCAAAATCGATTAAAGTAAAGAAATGAATAATCATATAATTGACGCAATATAATTTTGCATAATGTATGTGTAAAGTTTTAAAATTAATACTTATATGCCAAGCTGAATATAATGAATTTAGAAGTTGCATTATTTCGTATATAGTTGTGAAGAATAAATTTTATGAAATAAAAAAAGATAACGTTTGTCACAAAATGTATTTAGACTGTCACCATATGATTAAAGTAAAATGGAGTTACAGTAAATATTTGAAGAGAAAAAAAATCGTTTGCTCTAAATTAGAAATGAAACTAATTTACAAAACTTCACAATCGTATAGTAAATGTTGCAAAATGTCCAATTGTATTTTTTTAAAAATAGAATGGCACATTTCAATTGTAAAAATGAATTGAATCTAATAATACTCGTATGTTTTGCTTATTTTCCATGTTGGGAATTTATAATAAAAATTTAATCATAATAAAAATCACCAATTAAATATATTGTAAGCTATTTTTTATACATGAGTGTAAAAATGTATTCTTTACTGAAAATTTGTTAAGATTTTTAATTATGTTTATAGAATATTAAATTATGAACCCTCTGAGCATTTAAAAATCAATATATACCATCAAAAATCTGTTATTAGTTTTTGAACAAAGAATCAAAAGTTTGAAATCTAATGAAACACAACAGCCTCTGTTTTAGGAAATCTGATGAAGTAAAACAAGACAATTTATACGTCAATAAATGATATTGTGTATATTTAATCAATATATTTTTCAAACTAGATAAACACAGCAGACTATGATATAAGTAAGTTTTAGAATTATGCTTTGATAGTTGCCAACGCACACTTGAAAAAAAAATCATAAATTTCATATTACAGTAGACTTTTAAATATATTAAATTGACGTTTACAGTATGAATCAAAATGGAATTAAGTTTAGTCTGGTATCTTGCCATCAAAATTTTGAATTCGTATGAAATTTTAAAGCTCAATAGTCACAGAGGGAAAGTCCAAAATGTATATTATAGTGAGTGTGTTGCGATTTTCTGATGAACTGCCCGGTTTTAAATATAATATTTTTAATCTACACAAACACAGCTACACTACAAAATTTACAAACACACATAAACAATTAGGTTAAAGTAAACAGTATGGTGGAGGGACTCCACCGTTTCCAACCGAAAGCATTCGGCTTTAGCGCAAGGGTTGCGCATAGGAAAAAGTCGACCTCAGAATGCAAGTCTCCCGTTTAACTGTTTGTAAACGCCACAAGAGGCTTCTGTAAAACGCCACAAGGGGGCGCTTTTCTCAAGGGGGAAAAGAGGTGCTACAGTATGATTTTCTTCTTCATATGACGATGTTAAAAACAAAACACGCCATAGTATGAGTAGGACCAAGTTAATCTTAATAGGAATTTTTAGAAAATTTTAGCAGTCTCTCCCCCTTTCTTACAAAATAAGATTTTTTTAAGGATTTTAATTTAAAAAATTTACATAAACAGCTTATATTATAAAAAATTATGATAATGAAACATTTAGTTGTTTTAAGAAAGTTAGCTTCAAAATTCCATGTATAAAGAAAATTTAATTCAAATTTAAAATCAATTTTAACCAAAAAGATACAAAAAATTTCATGAGACTTTTAAATCCTTTGCATACTGCTTCCACAATTTCTATGGATGTACTATATCTGTCCGTTAAAACGGTTCGCGCAGACAAAGTTTTTCTTACGATTCCGTTCTTTCTCCGTGCAAATAAAAATATACTTTAATATGCATTATTTCAAATTTAGTTTTGACCCTAGAGGGCTATACAGGGTCCAATCCCTTGCATGGAAATTCTGTAAATGTTTGGAACTACTTCCAATTCATTTTCCTGCTCATTCATTTTTATATCTGAGATGCAATTGCTTATGCTTTTATATCTGATTTACACTTTGTAAAAGACATGAATCTGACTAAAATATTAAAAGAAATATTTTGACGATAAAGACAGTGTTATCACATCATTAAAATCTTGAATCCTAGTGATTCAATATTTTACAAATCTGAAACATGGTGATTATAGTTATTTGGAAATGAAACCGATAATTTTAATAAGGATGTATTCGGAATTATTCGTTCGATTCAGAAGGATGGATGAAAATTGATATGAATAATATTTATCATGTTCAACTGAGATCCCTATTTTCACTAAATAGTGGTCTTATTAGTAATCCTATTAGTTCTATTCTAATAGGGATCCTATTAGATCCCTATTTTCACTAATTTAATATATTTTCATATAATAATGTACAATTATATTAAATATCTTGGTTGAATATCTGAATCTATGATTATATGAACTATTTATATAATAATATCTTTTCATATAATAATATAAAAAGAAACTTGCGCAGTTTTAATTTGGAAAATCATGTAAACTGCAATTGTACGAACCAGGTTATATGCATTTTGAAGAGCAAAAAAAAAAAAAAAAAAAAAAAAAAAAAGAAAGAAAGAAAAAGAAAAACCCCTATTTAGATTATTTGTTTATTATCTAAAAAGCATTTTATTACGGATGCAATATAAACAGTAATATATTTTGATGCATAAAAATATATTTATAAAAAACATCCTGAATATTGGGGACATGAAATCGTCGCCTAGCCGTACTTGAAGGTTAGGGCTTTCTAAACTCCAAAACTCTTCCAGGATTGTTGCATTGTAAGCCAATATTTCAAACGTAAAAGAATTGGAATAAATTTAGTTAGTTATTTATATGCGGATTTAAAAACATGAAAAATAACCCATAGAAATGTGTTTTAAATTTAAATGCTATTTGATTTTAATCTGAATTATGTTCAAGTTCATGGTGCCCTGTAAATAAAATGAAAGTCCACAATTAGCTAACCATGAAAACACCATAAAACCATAATTTCGGAGTACGCAAAACTGAATGTACTTCAAGAAATTACCTATTTGATAATAATGACCCTAATTGAGGAATTGTACGACGAAATCTAGGAGAAAAGTCTCCCATTAGTTAGTTATTATCATTATATATTCGGCTGAATTGTTTTTCTTTGACATTGCATAATTTTATTCAAACATCTACTGCACAAATAAAACTTGCTTTGTGTATTAACCAGTGGGAGTGGTCTCTTCACAATTTCCTCGTATACTCTCTAATAAAGGTGTTAAAGGCGCCTTACATGGCAGTAGCTTACAATAGTTATGAAATATTAACCTTTGGCGTGAATTTGGCACTTTTATTGAATTTATCGTGTCATCTTTGGCGAGTTATTTGGCAATTAATCATCACCATGTGATCCGAAGCCGGCTACTGGCATAGGGGTAGCGCATCTTCCCCGTGATCTGGGCGTCCTGGGTTCGAATTCCGGTTCGGGCATGGCTGTTCTTCATCTGTGTTTTATCTGTGAGGTATGTGAATGTGCCCCCCTGTAAACAGGGGTTGTGCACGCGAATGTGTGAGTTTCATCTTCATATGAGCTAGAAGTCAGACTTCTGCCCTCGGGTGCTCAGGGGTCTTTACCCTCAGAAGCTAATGCACCCCCTTTCCGTGGTAACGCGGACACGACATCATCATCATGTGGTCTCTTAAGATTTGTTTCTCCCCACCGATTGAAACCAAAATTTGACAAAAAGCTACAGTTGTAATTACAAACCAAATTTAATATATTTAACTCACTGCGTTTATGAGTAATCGAATTTATAAGTTTCTGGAAGTACAGACCGACAGACGGTCGATCTATAAATGGATTTGGCTTGCACTTTGACAGGTTTCTACACTATAGATGTTAAATCTGTGTCCCTAACTTTATCTGCCTAGCTCTTTTCGTTTTGTAGTTATTGTGTCAACTTATGTTGGAACAGCCAGACGGACGAACGTCCTCGGAACAGATTTTACTCAAAATTTGACAGAAATTTGCAGATTAATTGTAAAGACTGTATAACAAATTCCAACAGTCTAGCTTAACCCTTTCTAGGGCCGTGGGAAGTATGCTTCCCACCAAATTTATCAATCTTTGTATGAATTTATGTAGGTTGGCATCAGTTCTGACAAATTTTTTTAGTAAAACAAAAACTAAGATACTTCAGTTCTTTATCTTACACAAAATGATGTGTCTTGATTTGTTACTTAATTATTAGTGAACCTAATTAATTAATTAATCAAATTAAATTTATCTAATAAGCTAAATGAATCCCTTTTCTTATTCTAATTTCAAGCCTAAAAATATTTTAACATAATATGACTAGGAAAAAAATGGCCCTTTAAAGGGTTAAAGCGTTTTTGTGTCATCTTGTCTGTCTTTGTCACAGACAGACACTTTCCAAAATGTGTTCCAAGACACTTTCCAAAATGTGTTCCAAGATTCATCAAAATCTCGAGTTCGAGTTTTTTGACGATTACTATACTTTCTTTACACTACGTATACGAAAACGTAAAAATACCATGTTGTTTATCAAAAAACTGCACGAGAAAATTTTAATAACCTTGCTTAATAACATCAAATTATACCTTTAAAAACGGGAAGTGTTTCATTTGTCGATGTAATTGATCACGCCTGATTAAATAAAAAACATTTGCGATCTAAGTGAAACATCTAGAAAAAATCAGTAATTAGACATACCTCCATTTTAACAAACTTTCCTATCCAATTAATCGAAAACCCAACTCATTCGGGTCAGATGCGATTAAATAAATATGTAACAGTTGTTCAAATATGGAATTAATGAGAACACTTGATTCGGGAAAGCGCTATATCTATGTAATATTTATCAATGGGGACATTTCAGTTCGGAAAAATATTTTTCTTGCGGAATCTCAGCATTACACCCTGTGCAAACATGTGGTTCTTTCTTTAAGTAAAATAATTAACAATCTGCATTAAGGAAACAAGTTATTATGGAATAAAATGTAAATAATATTCCTTTCTATTTATGTGGTTTTAATTATAATATGATTTGCCATCTAATTCTTTGCAAATGATTCTGTACTGCTTTATTGAATGACATAAATTTTTTCGCTATAATCCTGTAGTAAATATTGTAAGCATTAAAAGCGTCATTTTTTTTGAAAAAATATAACAAGCTATATATTAATAAAATTTCACTTATGTTCTTAACACCAAAATTATCAATATGTGTAACCACATACTGGCTACTCCGACCACTCCGGAAGGCATACGGAAAAACTTGAATGACCTGACCGCCGCAACAGCAACACTGGCGGGAACTGTGGTTGAGTCCTAAGGGCCATCACCGGCCACGGTACAGCCTTTCCCTATGGAAGTACGTCATCGATGGAAGGAACCAGACCTCCACCTTTTTGTGTATCCATAAGGGTGGCGAGAACCAAATACCATGCCGGGGGCTTCTCTTCCTCAATTACGAGGTGTCCTCCGCGGGACGATAAATAACTGTATAATTATAAGTACACTTAAACGAAATCGGCTTACAGAAAGCCATTTGTCTATTCATGAACAAGAGGATTCAAATTAGGAAGGAGCTATATTAAGGAAATTTAGTATACAATATCATCAGAATTGTTTATTGTTTCCGACTTTGAATCAAATCCCTCTAGGCCGGCTTCGATAGAACAGAAACGCAACAAACCAGAAGAAGTTCACTATTGATACCTTTTCAGTATTGATATGTAAATCTGTGCCAAATTTTAAAATATATCGGTCAATTCGGTATGCCGCAGAAGTATAAGAATACTTTTGGTGGTTAAAAAATGCGCTCATGCTTCATTTTTCATTGCTTATATTTACATCTGGACAAGTCCGATAGCACGAAACAACCAGCGGAAGTTGTCATCCCAAAACTTCCTCGCATACTCTCTAATAATGGTGTTATCTCAGACAATGCCTGGGATAACATTGGCGTACAATAGTTACAAAATATTAACCTTTGGCGTGAATTTAGCATTTTTACTGAATCTATCGAGTTATCCTTGGCGAGTATTTTTAGCAATTAATCCCTGGCATACAGTTAATAGTACCGAAAAATCGAATTCCGGTTTTAGACGCTTTTTACTAAGCCGATTAAAACAAAAATTTGACACAAAACTATACTTGTAGTCACAAAATCCCATACCAAATTTGATATATTTAAGTCACTGCGTTTTTGAGTTATCACGTTTACGTGTTTCTAAAACAACAGACTGGCAGACGGTTAACCCCCTGTTTGAATTTGGCTCAAAATTTGATAGGTGTTCTATGCTATATATATTATTTCTATGTACCGAATTTTATCTATTTTTCTCCCTTCGTTTTTTTAGTTATCGTGTTAATTTATATTCGAAAAGCCGGACAGACAGGCTTTTTCTGAAAGGAAGTTCAAATTTGATACGTAAACTGCATACCAAGTTTCACCCGTCTAGCTCAAAAAGTTTTTGAATTATTTTTGTCACAGACACGCAGACGGAAATTTTTCAAAATGTGTTTTTCGATCTCATGGAGGTATGAAACGTGAAGATTCTTCAAAATTTCGAATTCGAATTTTCTGACGATTTAAATACTTTCTCTATAGTACGTATATGAAAACAGAAAAAAAAAAACGAACGAAATACAATTTAATCCTACAAAGATGTTTACAAGATTCTTTAAAAATTAATGTTCATATATTAGTGAAAAGTAACGATGTAAAAATAACTACATCAGAATAGAATGCCATCTAATATCTCCGTACCGGTCATTCCTGTCATTGAATAGCTTGATTATGATAAGCATATGACAGAAGTTTTATTTTAACTAAAAAAATTTACAAATAAAATTGCAGAAAAATATTCTCAGAAATTACAAATTTATATAATAAGGAACAGTAATAATAAAATACTTATGAATGATTAAATCATTTCTACTACGTAACAGTGGAAGAAAAATACAACTGGAACAATAATAAATATATCTGTTCTATGACTATAAAAAAAATCAAAAATCCAGTAACCAGAATTCAGAATTCATCATGTGCTTACTGCTCTTATTATTATAAAATTCTGGATTAAAAAGCAATAAAAAGAGTCTAATAAGAGAGTGGAAATTCTTTAAAAAATAATAATAAATATAAATAAGCAATAAAAAGAGTCTAATAAGAGAGTGGAAATTCTTTAAAAAATAATAATAAATATAAATAAGCAATAAAAAGAGTCTAATAAGAGAGTGGAAATTCTTTAAAAAATAATAATAAATATAAATAAGCAATAAAAAGAGTCTAATAAGAGAGTGGAAATTCTTTAAAAAATAATAATAAATATAAATAAGCAATAAAAAGAGTCTAATAAGAGAGTGGAAATTCTTTAAAAATAATAATAAATATAAATAAGCATGGCAAACTCGTGGTCTTTTCTTTCCTTGGTTATAAAATGTGAGGAGCATCAAGCAAGTCTAAAGGAGCAAGAAGATATCTCTATTTTCACTGATGGATTTAATTATCCTGTAAACTTTTTGCCTGGTAAGGAAGTTGTTGGTGACTATGTTACAGTTTTTATTAGAAAATTTACGTTAGTTTCTCTGTGTGCCATGAAACTGCGAAGGTGCACTTTGTAACCTAATGAAGTGGCGAGTCAATCCTATCTCATCTGCTCTGATCACTGTCAGAGAGGATGAATTCTTTGAGGTAGGCGGAAGAACAGTTCAGAAAAGAAATAAAGAAATAAATTAAAAATAAATATTAAATTTAATGCAAAAAAGAATCGAAAGGAATTAATCATCTTACAAAAATGATTAATCCGGTCTGAAGACTTTCTCAAGGGTCACCCTCAGGCAAGGATTCAAAAAAAGGGATTTTTTTTCCATCATTTCTTTCTTTTTGATTCTTTTTGCATTAAACAATATTTATTTCTAATTTGGTTAAATTCATCTGTTTTTTAGTGGTAGCAGCATTAGCGCTCTCTAAATACAATGAATCTTTTATTAGTTTGGTTCAGAAAAAAATTATTTTTAATTGAATTTCATAATGATTGCATTTTTGGTTAATTTCAGAAAGGAAACTAATATCCTCTCGGATCCTTGTTTATGAGATGAAGTTTATTTGAGGGAAGGATATTAAAAAAAACTCTGCTTATATCACCTTTGCTCTAGGATCTTTAACCGTTCCTCAAACATGTTTTTCTGGAAGAGGTCTTTTATTTGTGGCTCGGACAACTTTATTTATAGCATCTCAGAAAAAAAAATTAAAAAAGAGCCACCCAGATTTGTTTTGCAATTGGTCATCCTACGTGAAAATTATAAGTACTATTTTTAAAGATAGTAATGAGTCTAAAATATGATATGCCTAAAATTTTGGTAGGGGGCAGTCTAAATATTTAAATTTGTATAAACTTTGAAATTTCTTATGGGGACACCTTTTTTTTTATATCATTAATAGATTCTTCATGAAAAATTGCCCCAAGTACAACTTTTGATTAATTTACTATGATTAAATCGAGAGATATTTGACATTTTATGTCAAGGGGGTTGTTTCCATATTTAGATGCGTAAGATTTAGATATTCTCTGCGCGTAGGTAATAATATTTTTCATTATTATTACTTCCTTGCACTTTAAAAGCATTTGCAAAGCTACAATCCTCACTTTAAAATCGATTGCTATTTCATTCACGATGAAATATTCATAGTGAAAAATTTTGTAAAATTTTGTGATTATTTTCTGTTAATTATTCAAGAGCGTTGAAAGTTCTGTTAAATTACATTTGACCCTGATTGGCCGTTGCGCTATAAGAACCAAAATGGCAAGTTTTGTTGTATGTAGATATAAAATTAAACTTATTTTTTTATTTTTTAGAAATGAAAATTTTAGGGTTAAAATTAATATTAACAATGAGAGAGAAAAAATTACCTGTTTTTTATTCTTTTTGCATTCTATTCCTGTATTTCTTTATCAGTGCATACTATTCTTATCGCCATTGCTTACTACTAATAAATAGACATAAAATAATACACCGCTTTATTTTACGAACATACAAAAAAGTTGTGTATTTCATTCACTGATCTTCATGAAGTGTGGTAAGTTTCGTTTGAAAGACAGAATCGCTGTCATTGAGGTCAACTCATGGCATTTAGAGTTTTTTTTTTTTTTTTATTTATATAGAAATATTCTACAAAATCTTATTCTTAGTATTTTAAAGGATCATATATTATTGAAAGCTGATGTACCCGACTTGAATACACCTCTGAAAAAAAAAAAAGACATACTCTCTTCCGCTCCCCAATACTGGCAACCTTGATTCAGACAAAAAAGCCTTTCGATCATTTCCAAGGATTGGAAAACAAAGATTGATGTAAATGATTATTGTCAAAATTTCTTTCTTTTATTGGATAAAAAAAGAGACTGATTGCAATTTTTTTTATATACTTTAAGATTAAAAAATAGTATTGCATTAATAATATAGTTATTTAATTTTTAAAACCATTTCTAATCACTCTATTTTAGAAACTATCTAAATATCATTGCTTTTAAAGTTATTTATTTACTTGATTTTTAATCTATATTTTCGTCAGTATTTATTTTCTCTTACTCTTCATTTTGGCTCTTTTCATTCATTCATTTTTTTTAAATTTTATTTATTTATTTTTACTTTCTCATCAATCCTAAAAAAATTCCAAATTTTGAGCAATCTTCACTGTTTAAACCTCCCTCAGCACGAAAAACAATTTTTTTAATTACCTGTCTATCAATCTGCCTGCCATATAAAGCATGAAAAGAATGTTCGTTATGTTTACCTATCTATCAATCTGTCTGTCTTTTATAAAGCATGAAAAGAATGTTCGTTATGTCTACCTGTGTATCAATCTGTCTGTTTTTTATAAAGCATGAAAAGAATGTTCGTTATGTCTACCTGTGTATCAATCTGTCTGTTTTTTATAAAGCATAAAAAGAATGTTCGTTATGTCTACTATTTGTCTTTTATAATGCATAAAAAGAATGTTCGTTATGTCTACCTGTCTATCAATAATTTAAAAACGTTTTGAGCTACAACGGAGGAAATTTGCTAGATTCATGTCAGAGATATTTCGTGATTATACATATATTTCGTAATAATGATAATTCGTAACTATTATTCACCAGTGCCATGGCTTTTCAAGTACTTGCTTCTTTATTATATTATTATTGAAATGTATAAATTGGGATTTCTAAAAGCAAAGGCTGTTATCCCTTAATACCAGTCATAGATCACAGTTAATTGATACAAAATAGCTTCAGAAAATGAAGAAAAATTTGTAGATAGTGCTTTTGAAAAAAGTTTTTTCGATTAAAACTTTAAAATATGAAATTTCTACAATTTTTTACCATTTTCGTAGAATAAGTCTTGGTCTTTCGGGCTGTTTTTTTGTCATTGACATCGAAATCACTATCTTAAATCGTTGAAACCAGAACCGACAACTAAGCGTTGTTTGGGACCCCATGTTGTATGGTGATTCTTTATCCTCCTGATGCCTACTATCACGCCTCTGAATTTGTCGGTCGAATTCGGCAACAGCCTGTATATTTAATTTTTATATATATATATATATATATATATATATATATATATATATATATATATATATATATATATATATATATATATATATATATATATATATATATATATATATATATATATATATATATATATATATATATATATATATATATATATATATATGATTTTGTAAATGGCATAGAAAAAAAAATCTTTTTAAAATCAATTTTCTTCAAAACATGCCAATTTTTCTATAAGAATTGAGATTTAAAACTTGAAAGCATTAGAAAAGTATTATTTCAAATGAAATTTCGCCCAGATACTTTCCCCTCTGTTTTTCTAAGTGTGTTAAATATGAAACAAAGCCTTCAAAAGGCTTACTGATTGAAATCGGCACGTGGGTATATTGTTTACGGAAAATCAGCAGATGTTTTGTACTTGGGAGGTCTGTCCTTTATTCGCCCTCTTCCTGAGTTTACTCGGCCCTTTACCACCTTTCATGCTTCGACTTCTGGGAAAAAAAAAACTCTATCTGAAAAAGAGGATCAATATCTTTCATTTAAATAGGCAATTACTAAACACATGTGGAGACTTGAATATGTTTTTTTCTTCACCACTCTTTCTGATATTTTCTTCACCACTCTTTCTGTTTTATTTTGTTTTCAGCTTCTTACATCTTTTCAAATTTTTATTTTAAATAAAAAGTTTACTCAGAATAATTTTATTTTATTGTTGTCCAAATTTTAAATTGATAATTTTTTAAGAATCTCTTTTGGCGAATAAATTTGATTTACTAATCTTGATTGCAATTATTGTCGATTTAAATTTAAATTGTTTTTAAAATATAATTTAGCTGACTTTATGTAAAAAAATAAAGGTAAACGCAAGTTTGCTGGAGACTAGGATTTTATGCAAAAAAAAAAGTTAATAAAGCATTCTTAAAAAATGTGTTTAAATGACAATTGAATAGGCACTAGGGATTTTTTATTTGTTTGAAAACCATTCCAGGTAGTAATATTAATAATATTATTAAATTTGTTGCTTATTATATAATACCATTTCTTATAATTTGAATTTTAATGTAGGTGCACATCATATAAAATTCTTACTTAATTATTATTGTATTGTAAAATCAAATTAGTCTCTTCTTTATTTTTATGTACACAAAAGAGTATACACATTCATTGAATGGCAATGCAGCAGTAAATTTAACCAATAGAAAAATTTTGCAAAAAGTTCACATCCCAAGTCCTTCTACGGTAAACTTACAGAATAGTGTAGTAAAATAAGACTATTAGTGAAAAAAAAAAATGAAAAATTTTAATACGGTAAAAATCATGTTTATGGAGAAGCAAACATAGTACTCGTAACATTTTAGTGAATACCATAAAGAAATGTGGTATAATAAAAATTAATAAAAATGCAGAGTAAATAAGTAATATTTTAATTCATTAATGGTTATAAAAAATGTAACAATACTATTTTTTGGATACTATGAAATCAAATCAGTTCTACTGATTCTTAAAAATGAACATACACACACACACACACACACAAAAAAAAAACACAGATACGAATATTTTAATAGCGGAAGAAGAAATAAATTCACCCCATATAAAAAATATACAAATATATACTTTTTTTTGTTTTTTTGTTTCAAGAAGTAAATCTTTCTCCCTCATTTCGAGAAATTATCTTATAATTCAATATAATAAAAATGTTTTCGTAATTTTAAACATTTTTTTAAAAAATTAAAAGATTTAATTTGTAATAACTTGACCCTTATCAAAGCAAAAATTATAAACATTTGCTTTTTTAGATAAGTTTTATGCAGTGTTATAGAAAACAAAAGAACGATTACCAATTCGCACACAAATTTGCTGCGTTTTGAAACTACAAGACAATTTCAATTTTTCTCAGAAATCGAAAAGAAAAAAAAAAAAAAAAAAAAAAAAAAAAAGAACACTCAAAGCGGAAATTCGACGCGATAAGTAACCGGTGTCCTGACACTGCTTTTGGGTGGCTGGGAAAGACATCAAAGGAATCAATCGATTTCAATTTTATGTACGATATGGAATGTAAAATCTTAAAGTCTGCAATAGGCAAATATGTTGTAAGTGGAAAAGGAATAAAAAGAGTCGCGGATTTCCTTCAACCTAAAACAGCAAAAGAACTTCCCGTTTTGACATTACGCAACCTCAGCCGACACCTCTGAAAGAAAAGAAGGGGTAACGATTGATCCCCAACCCTTCCGGGGAAACAGAGGAAACGCCAGAAACACAAAGGATTCTTCTCATGTGTTCTCAGGGAATGTCTCATCCCCTTAACTGAAGTCGTAAAGAGAAAAGCAGAAATCTGTGAATGGGTTGCAAAGTGAACGGACCGGTTATTCTTGGAACTATCGTATCATTGTATCGCATATCACTGAAAGGGGAGTTATAACAGGAAAGTGTTCATAAGTAGAGATGCATAATCCATGATTTTTTGAATAACAAATAATATTGCTGTTGTTATTTTTAAATATGCGTTCCAAATATCTGTTATTTCAATCATATTATTAATTAAAAATTATTATTTAATATTAAATATAAAATTTATTAATTGTAATTAATACTTAATTTACTAATTTAAGTAACGTGTGATTGAATTAATTTATCTGTTTCAGCTTACTTCTTAATTTTTTTTCTCAAAACTATTTATTTAATTTATTTATTAGAGTGAACCATTTTCTGGAAAAGATGAGTTAAAAATATATGTCATTTCTTTAAAATGTTTACTTTAGTCCTATATTCCACCAATAGATGGCGCCAGCAGTAAACAGAGTACATGTAATCAAAGTCAATCATATCATGAGCAATTAAAAATGATCTGTATGGAATAGTGCATCATCAAATACGAATATCGGTCACTCCCGTAAAGTGGAGTAAAGTTCACTGGAAACTTCGCACTTTCCAGTGAAGCCTCGCACTTTCCGGTGAAATCACCGCTCCGATAAATTTCAGTGATATGCAATTCAATGATAGGATACGATAATTCTAATAACCGGTCCGTTCACTTTTCAATCCAATCACAGATTTCTTTCGAGAGCTTCCATTGAACAGATCGTATCGATTGTTACTTTCCAGTGAAGTCAACGCTCCTGCAAATTTCAGTGATATCGCATCGATTGTTACTTTCTATCGTGATCCAAAACCTGTAATCGAAATATCATCAGTAAGATCGTATCAAGGATTTGAATCACACCCCTCTTTGAAAAGTATTGATCACTTATATTTGTGACTTTTTGATATTGGTTACGTAATAACCGCTCTTAAAATATTCGTCATCCCTATTCATAAGTATGAAGTCACCGCTCTGCTTGACTTACTGATATTCGCATTTGACAATGCACTACCCCATGAAGATCATTTCTAATTGCTTGCGACATGACATTCTAAAAGCATACATTCTGTTCACTTTGCTGGCACCATCTATTGGCAGAATATAGAACTAAAGTGAACATTTTAAAGAAATGACTGTCTTTTTTTAATTCAGCTTTTCAGAAAATGCTTTATTCCAATAAATAAATAATTTTGAAAAAAATCAAAATTAAAAAGTAAGTTGAAATAGATTAATTAATTCAATCACACGTTACTTAAAATAGTAAATTAAGTATTAATTATAATTAATAGGTTTAAAATTTAATACTAAATAATAATTTTTTATTAATAATATGATCGAAATAACAGATATTTGGAACGAATATTTAAAAGTAACAATTGCAAAATTATTTGTTATTCAAAAAATCGTGGATTATGCATCTCTAAACGCAGCAGCGTTAGGGTATCTCAAAAAAAAATCTGATTTGTTTTGGAATTTATTGGGGAATCGACTTATTTCGATAATGTTCCGAAAAACATATAAGATTTTACATTTTCAATTAGTGTATTTTGTCTTTCAACTTCTACTTTTTTTACAAAAAAAAAAAAAAAAAAAAAAAAAAATCTGTCCAAGGTACGCTGCTAAATCGAACAGATATCATGCTAAGATGCATTAAAAACTACTATAACTTTGATTACTTGTTACTATGGTAACGTTTGTTAAAGTTTCTTTATCTGCTTTTGTTTTCTTGTCCGCGCGAAGTTCTTATTTACTTTTTGATTTTAACTTTGTATTATGAATTTGCTTGGACAATCGAATTTCACATAATGAAATAATTAACTTAATTGAACATCTTAAAAATGTAATATTGTGCTTTTGATTGTTTATTCATCTGTCAATTCATTTGAAACAGAATAAATTATTTTTATTTAAGCTTGTAAACGAAATGTCTATGAGTTTATACTTTTTCATGTTCAAATTGTGATAAACAGAAGTGTTTTTTTTATTGTTTTTATTCACAATGGATAGAAAAAGACACCAGAAAAAGGCTTTTAATATGCGTATACCTCACGCACAAGAAAAGTTATTGAAATCTTCAAAAAATAAAATGTTGTCACCAGCTAAAAAACGGAAAATTCCTCCTGAAGAAATTCCTCCAAGATTATTCGAAGTAAGAATTTACATTTTAAAAGAAATGTTATATAAATTTTTCAGTCTTTCAAATCATAATTTTCAATAATATATATATAATACATAAAGTACTTTTTATCAGTAGTAATTTTACTATTAAGTAGTAATTTTTCTAATATTTGCAATGAATTTTGAATTGATATTTGTTATTTAAGTATGTGCAAATCACAATTTTATATTTAACTTTATGTTACATACAGTTCTTACTTATTGTTTTGTTTCTAAATTTTTACATTGACTGTTCTCTTTGTCTATATGTATCATATAAAAATTTATGTCTAATATTTGCAGCAATTAAGTGCTGAAGAAAAACAAAAATGTGTAAAATGTTATAAAATTTGAATATGTTCTTTTTTACAGTTAAACTGACTATACTTTTAATGTTTTATTCATACAATATATATTACTCAATAACTTTATATATATAGCATAAACAATTTTATGTTAATATTTATGTATCCAAATGATTTTTTAAAATTGATTCATGACTACAATTTATGTGGATTTATTATTTTCAATTACTGAATGTATTAGTGGAATATTTTCACATTCTGCAGATATGTTTATTTTATCTTTCACATAATAAAAAAAATTCAAAATTCAGATTTTTAATCATTTTCAAGAAAAATTCAAAATTCTTTAAAAATTTATTTTTACCTATGTGAAATGTAAACATGGTATTAATTCACTTTTAGACTTCTTGAGATACCAGAAAAATAGTAGTGTAAATCTAGGAAAATACATATCATAGGCATTAAATAATAGTATTTAAATTCATTACCAACTAACTTAATTTGGGGGAAACAATAAAAAAAGTGATTTAAATGATGGAAAAATGTTAGCGTTGAAAAATAAACATCTGAAGATTTTCTATTATTATATTTATATATTCATGTATATAATTATATTATTTCATTTTAACAAGATACATATTCATACATTCATCATAGCGCTAAATGTAAAATTCCAGAAAGCATGTTGCAAAGTGATAAAATGCATAATATTACAGTATAATGTAAGACAATCTGCTACATTATTTTAATCCTGCATTTGTTGAAACAGAAATATTTATGAATTTTATAAATCATATATTTTCACTTACTGAAAATATACAGCATTGATTTTTTTATTTAATATAAAATAAAATTTGGCAAAAAATTTTTTTATTTTAAATCTGGTATTTTGAATCCATTAAGGTATATCTTGATCATTTGAAAATATTTTATACTAATTTATTTTTTAATAGATGCTTGAAGAATCTGCTGAATATCCACCACTTTTTTCTAAATGCATGACTGGAATGTTTGTTGCTTATAAAGCTAAGGATTATCATCATTATCCCAGCGATTTAATTGGAGCTAATTTTAGAGGTGGATCACAAATTCCTAATCCTCGCACAATCTATAAACATAGATTACTTCCATCACGATCATCATCAACAGCAAGAAATATCCTTTGATTAATTTTAATGAATATTTTAAGTAACTAAGTTATCTTTGTCAGGGTAAATTTCTGAATTCTTTAGTAAATAATTAATCTTTAATCAATATTTTCAAAACCATGTATTATATAAAATTGTTATAAGAAATTATAAATGTCACAAAGAATTACATTTGTAAATTGTGAATGTTTTTTAATTTTATTTCAGCTATTGAACAAATATTTATATTATCAGTCACAGACTGATTATTATTGTCCTTGTTTTATATCTGCAGTTATATTTAAGAAAAAATTGTATGTGAATTTTTTTGTCTGTCTACATATTTCCTGTTAATATATATATATATATAATTTTTTTAAAAATATTAATGCTTAAATGACATCTAGCTATCAAAAATATTCTTGTAAGCACTCTTAATGTTTTACTGATGGAGGAAAACACCCTTGTAATATCACAATGTTTCTGAAGAATTGTTGTTAATGCCATTTCTATTTATCTAAGTATTTATAATGATAATGTGATTTGAATATTCATAAAAGAAATCAAACAAATACTCAGTTTCTAATGTTTAAAAGTAATTTCTTAACTGATTTATTACAAAAAAAGCCTGAAAAACAATTATCTGCAACAAATTCAAATTTAAAAATTGAACAACAAGAAAATTATGTGGATTGTAACAGGTATGCAAATATATTTTCAAATTTAGTTAAATGACATTTATTTCTGAAATTATTTCAATAATTATTTCTCAAGCCATATTTTGTAGCTTTCTAATATCATTTAGTTTTGATTTATTAGTTTGGTAATATTTTTGTTTCAGACCGATGACTCCATTGGAGCAGAAAAAGAACAAAAGACCAAAACTCAGTAAATCTCCCTCACAGACTGATACTGAAGTAAGAAAGTTCTTATTCTGTTAAAGTTAATATTATTATTTGAAAAAAAAATTCTGAATACATTTCAAATGAAACTTTTCTTTGGATAATCAATTTTTCAAATAACATAATATTTCCATTGATTTTTAAAAATTATTTTTATTTATTTTGCTCACTGAGAAATAAAATTTCAAAACCAGTAAATATAATGCTGTCGGTAAGAAATCGTTAGGTATAAAATTTTCTTTTTGTAATATTTTGTGAATTATCACATGTTTTCTTTTTAATAATTGAAAGTGTTAAAAGATATTGATATTTAAATATTTATTTAATTGTTCTGTATTGATTGTATTTATTTTCTTTAAGACAATATTCTGTAACATCTGCATCTAAAAATATGAATAACTTTAACCAACAAATTATATATCATTCAACAGAGTTGAGCTTCCGAAAATATGAATTGTGAATTCAAGTAGGGTGGAAGATGTATTTTGTAATTTTGCCTCTATCTTTCAGACTCTATGGTATTTATAAAGTAGCTAAAAAGAAGTCTTGTCTTAAAAGGTTTCGTTAAAATTTCAGTAGTAATTATTTTTTATTATATTTCTTTTCAATTCTCACTTCATTATATTTCTTATTTGTTTCCTAAATTTAGGGATGAAGTAAAATTTTTTCTAATGAAAACGAGTTTACAAAAGTTTTTATCCAATTTTAAAAAAAGAATTCTGAATGGTAACTATTTATAACACTCTGCAATAGATTTTGGAACTTGCATATTATGAGGGTCAGATTCTCGCCAGTGACATTTGTAAAACATTGCTTTACTTTAAATTTGATTTTTGAATTCTTTTAGTTATTATTATTTTTTTTTCTTTAATTAAATTCATTAAATGGAAAATTTATTCTTATTACCATCATCAAGTGAACTATGGATGATTATTTATTTTTTTTCCAAACTCATATATTTATGAAACTTGAAAATATTTTTTTTTTTTTTGGTACTTTTTGAAAAAATATTTTTTTAGACTTGCGTCATCTTATAAAGAAATTTTATACCAGAAATTATAGATTTTTTTTAAGCTGAATTTTTTTTCCTTTCTTGTTTTTTTTTTAATTTTATTTTTTATTTTTTTAAATTTATTTTTTAAATATATATTTCAAAAGTATTGTTTGTCTATGATGAATAGATTATTTTAAGAGCAATAACAATTTTAAATTAAAGTTTATATGAAAAGGTAATTTGTAATCATTGATAAAGAATAGGCATATTTTGGTAATTTCATTTCAAAATATTCTCTTTGTTTTCTAATGACATTTTATACTGATATTTACTTATTACTTTATTTCTTATAAGATGTCCATTTCAGCATTTTATTAAAATTTCTGTTTTAGCAAAACTGATGTATGTAAAAAAGATGCTGTAATATATTTTTTTAAAATTTTATTTTCATATTTTAAACTATTTTGACTTCTTTTGTTTATTTTATTCTGTATTTCATTCTTTGAAGAAATATTTAATGATATAAAAATTGTGTATTTGTGAAAATAATCCTATTCGAATGTTAAATTTCGAGACTAGTATAACATTTCATATATTCAGTTTCTTATTTAGTTTTTTTTCTCCTTTTTTTGCTTAAATGAACTTAGTTATTGAAATTTTTGTGCTAAAAAAATAAATAATTTTGAGTTTTATTACTATTTTTATATTTGCCTATTTTCAGAGGTACTGGCATTATGTGCACCATGAAATTGATGATAAATATATTCCAGAGCCAAAATTTTCATTAGAATCTCTTTGTAATCGAGGAAAAATAAAGAAAGTCTTAGTATTGTCATTTCCTGTTGTGGCAAATGAACTTTATCTTGAAGTTAAAAAGAATTATTATACTGCTGTCAAACAAGGAATAGGTAAAATATTCTTTTGATAAAAATTCAATCTAATCAGAAAATATTTATAAATATTTATATCTAATCATGAAAGTCTGATTAAAATAATAAAGTTGTTGCCTATAATTTTATTAAAATAGTATAAATTTTAATGAATTAAAAAATTATTTGATCAAGTTTTCTATATGCATAAACTGTATATAAAAATTCTTATTGTTATAATTTTTTTATTATTATTAATGCCTTAAAATTATTTCAACAGAAGAATGTGAGTAAAGATTGTAAATGCTTATAAATGTAAATAGCTAAATATTGTGCAGATAATATTTTTATATATCAATAATTAAATGTTTTATGCATAGTATTTTTTAATTAATATATATAAGGATGGTAACTACAAATAATTTATATTATTGCTACTTTAATCAATATATATTGCATGTTCTTTAGCTGTTAAGCTGTTAACATAGCTGATAAGTGTATTTCCTCTATAATTTTTTAATTGATCTAAATTTACAGGTTTTGTAAGAAGTTTACCCTTTTCCATATATATTATATATATATATATATATATATATATATCAATTAAAAGTATAATTCTTAAATTTATTTAAACATATCAGAGGCTTGCCATTCTAATATATATATATAACTATTTATAATTATTGAATGAACAAACTAAAACTTTTGAGTTCACTATATTTCTGTTAACACCATGTGACTTATTTCACTTGATTTTTTTTATCCATATGATATTTTAATTATTAATATTTTTATTCTATTAAACAGTTATATAATATCAATAATACATGAATGTAGATCTAGAATGCAATTTCTTTTTCGAATAAAGTATTAAGTTGTTATGAAAATAGTAAGAAAAAGCATCTTTGAAAAGTTTTATATGAAAAGACAATATATATATATATATATATATATATATATATATATATATATATATATATATATATATATATATATATATATATATATATATATATATATATGTATATATATATATATATATATATATATATACATACATAACTTCAATCCAGAATTTTCTGATTAAGAAAATAAGTCATTTGCTTGAAAATGTGCATTATTTGCTTAACAGATAATGCTTCCAACATTCAAGAATTTCTGTTTGACAATATCAGTTACATTAAATATGAAAGCACTTTTATCCAACAAATTTATTTTCATTTTATTGCCCTAAACATTATTAGTTTATTCTGCATTGTTTTCCTAACTTTTAAACAAAGAATATACAAAATATCGAATAAAGAATATACAAAACTTGATTAATAGTGACTAAATTTTTAAATCATGATTTCTTATCTTTCAACAAAGTTTCCTTAAATATGTTTATTTGAAATCATGAAAATAAAAACACAACCACTACCACATATTAGTATTTTAAAAAACTAATTTGTTAGTTATTAGACTATATTCCCCAAAAAATATATTCTCAATTTCAATAATCAAAAATTTCAGGCTCATTTATAAAGTTACTTTTTTTTCCTTCTTATAAGTGAGCTTGGTTTCCTTCCCCCCCCCTTCAATTTCTTGAATTATAAAAGGCCATGTCTTAGTAATAGTTATTTACAATGAGCTTTATGTAATGAAATTTGCTCTAAATGTGAACTTTGATACCCTTTTATGAAAAATTTGTTCATCTTGCTAAAAAATGATATTTGTCTATGCCAATTCAGTTAAGAGAAAATACTGTTGATAGTGGCCTGGATAATTGGGTATTTGCTGTACTATAAAAAGAAGGAAAATTCTAAATCAAGTGATTTTTTAAAATTTTGTTTACTATCATAATAATGTTTTTTTTCCTTCTTTCTGTATTTTGATCATTTTGACTTTACAACGTATTCTTTCTGACAACTACACTAATCTTAATAAGCTCCCTGTATTCATCTATTATTTCTAATATTGCAAATTTACTGTTCATGTTTCAATGTACAGTTTACTTTTATTTACTCTGGTTATTTTTTTAGTTGATTATATATTGATGGAAAAAGCTGAAAGACAACGTCTTAAAATTAAGAGACCTCCTCAAAAATGGCCTCATGTGTAAGTTGTTGTATTTATAGAATTAATAATAAATCCTTTTCCGTTTATTGATCATTCTTATTTTGTGTACATAATGTTATGAATAAATTTTTGGCATGATTATTTTTTATGTGATTTTAATAAATATATTAAAATTATAATATACTTATTAAAATAAAAAAATGTTTGAAATAATTTCCTATTATAGGTTTGCTCAGCCTCCTGTGCCATGGTCCAACATTGTATATCGAACTAAAAAAGTTCTATTATCAAAAGCATTTCTTCTGCGTCCATGCATTAAAAAGATTTCGTACTTGTGGGCTGAGAAGTGAGACATTTTTTTTTCTGTTTGGAAGAATTTTTTTTATTTATTATTATTATCAAGTTGTATGAATATATATTTGTTTTTTTTTATTACTGCCAACTGTTTTATCAAAATTCTATATTTGAAATTTGCTGAAACAATTTTTTGACATAAAACCTCTGTATAAGCTAATTACATATACTCTTACATTGCTACATTTTGTCACAATATGCCATTTCATTGTTATCATTTTATTACATGATTTAAAATGATAACAGCTGAAATCACTATTTACATAAGGCATCTTATGGCAACGTACAATTATCACATATCACGTATATAACGATGTAAGAACAGATGTAATTAACCTAGATGCATTTTGCATAATAAAATCTTTTGGAAAATTTAACTGCAGACATTTTCATTTAACGGTGATGATATTAGTTATTGCATCTGTTGCATAAAAATGTGTGTAATGTGATAGGAATATGGCATAGAATATTTTGATATAACAATTGTGTTATACTTTACAGAATTTAAAAAGAAATCAAGAAGCATCGTTTTCATTGATAGTATATATAATTTGATATCTATTTATATTCAGGAAAAGCTTTATTTTTTTATTAATGGTGTTTTTTTTTTTGTTTTATAGTTTCTTTTTAACTATTCAACTTTTCTCCAGATCTTTTGATTTATTCTAAAACTCTCAATTACAGGTATCAGAATAGAGATTTGATAAAAACATCTGAATTTTCTAGTAGTCCAATACCTCCTACTATTGAAGGATTCCATGATTCTATTTTAAAGCAATGTAAAGATGCACGAAACGTTTTACGTAATCAGTGAGTATTGATGTAATTTTATCATATTCTTTTTCTAGTTGATGAAATTGTGTGAATGCAGGGTCATGTATGACAAACACCTTTCATATGTGTGAATATGTATGAATGAATGATATGCACAAATTGCATATGTATGAATGACAGATTTAAACAGAAAAGCTATTGCAATTCATTAAAATGTTTCATGACATGATAAAATAGAATGCAGTGAAAGAAAAGAAAAAAAATTCTTTTTCTGCTTTTAAATTGAAGTTTGCAGCTTTTGTAAGTTTAAATTAAATATTTCTGCAAAAACATCTAATATTGGGAACTAAAAACATCATTTATAATGAAGTGGGTTTTTGTTTTAGCCACATCTAATTTAATATTATTTTTTTTTTATCTGACATGAAATTTAACAAGTTTTGATATCAAGGGTGACAGATGCTATGCACCAGGCCCCGCGATTAAGGGGGGAGGACCCCAACATGATTAAGAACAAAATTAATGTTTTGAACGATAATAGCGAGGTGGAAAGAAGAGAGGAAGAAATTTAACTGGAACAATTGCGGGGCCGATGGATTTTGAAATATACGAAGATATATTACTACTTAGTGCAAGTGTGCAACATATTATAAACAAAAAGGATGGTCATTTACCTGCTGTTAAATTGCATTTATTACTTTGATAATTCATACTAAAAAATGTTTGATATTAGTAGATTAATGCATTTACCATACTAAGCATCGAAGTGCAAGAAAATGTAATTTTCCTGAAGTAATTAATAGCAAAAAAATCATGCATTGAATAAACAATATGTGTATATAGTAATATGTGTTGGTGCTTGTATTTTTTGTTTTTATTTATTTTTACTTAGGAAAAAATTTAGGGCCCCAAATGGTTTCTTGCACCTGGGCCCCTTCATAGAAAAGGCCAACTCTGGCTATATGAACTAAATTCCTTATTGATTAATTTTGAATCCTACTCACTTTGTGTAGGCGAACTCAGCATGGTTTATAAATATACAAATTTTAAGCAAATACAGATTATATCATTTCTTAATTATTTCTGCCAATGTACTTTGAATGTGAAAATTGATTGTTATTCTACAATGCACAGTTGAAGCATAGGTTGAGTCACATTTAAGCTGTTTAATTTTAAGCTCAAGACTATGCAAATAACCACTAATGTGTTTTACAGAGTATAGTTTAATGAGAGGAAACTGACGTTTTAGTCTCATTATCTATTATGCAAAAAATTGAAGTATTCAGTACAAGAAATACAATTTGATTCTACTGATCTACTAATTAATCTATGGATTCTTTTTTACTTGATTTTATATTTTTATTAAATGATATTTTATTTTGTATTTATTTCTTTTCGTAAATATACTTATTAAAAATTTAAAAAAAAAATTCAATATGATTTAAGTTTAAAATCGATATTTTTAACTCTTGAATAATAAATATCAAAACTTTATTAGAGGGGATACTTTTTATTTTAAAAAGATAAAATAGAAATAATACATTTCTAATTCCATTTAGCTGAAATGTAGAAAATTGAACTACTGATACTAAAAGTATTGTAAATAATCAGAGAGGAAGTTTACTTTATTTTACATGTTTTTTAATATCTGAAATGTATCTTTGGATCTTTTTTGAATTGATGAAAACTGCTGACGAATTATTTCTTTTGCACTAGAAAGAAATCTTCAGAAAATACACATATTGAATTAAAAGAATATTTGTATTTTATATGTTATATAATGAAAATCTATTGAAATATTTCAAAGATTGAGAAGATATTTCAAAATATTCTAGAGCATTTTTTTTTCTTTTTTTTTCAGGTGGATTGAAGACTGTGTTCAAATACTTATTAAATATCGGAAAATTGATTGGGATCCTTTAGTATCAAGAAAACCAGGTGCATCCTGTGAAAAGATTGAGAGATACTTTTCATCTGTCGCTGCAATTATGTCATCCATGATGAGAGAAATAATAACCAGATCCATATGGGATTGGATGCAATTAATACATAAATATGCTGTAAGAATATTATAAATATTTTTGAATTGTGTTTATATGGAAAGTTTCTTACAAAAGTATGTAAATTATTAAAAAAATGAAAAATTATAATATAGAGATTAACAAGCAAGAACATAATAAGAAATAACAACATAGAATATTTGTGAAGGAAGTATTTATAAATTTTATATCTATTTTTAATTGTGCAACTTTAGTATTGTTTGCCTTATTTCACTTAGTGTATTATAAATATCATCTTTTCTAAAACTTATTGCACAAGTCTTTTATTTTCTATCTATATGTTCCTTTAATTTAGTAAAATCTGTATCTCAGAAATTTTGTGTGATTCTCTTTTTATTTAAATCTCCAGTTTTGAAGGAGTTTTTTAAGGATAAAAATATTTCTTTTAATAGAGTATTTTTTAGTATGTTTGCTAAATAGAGTGCAGTTACAAAATTACTATTCAAATGTTTTGTTATTGTAAAACTTTCATGATTATTCAGATAACCTTCAAGATCCTTAAATTTAAGTTACTTGTAAGTAATATGGTCAGTTTTAATTGAAACTAAAGCTGTATTGTAATATGAACAAAAATGCAAAAACAAAAACAAAAATAACATATAGTTATAAATACTATCTGATTTCTTTAAGTTTTAAAAGAAATCTTTGTTTTCACTGTTGATTTTTTCTTTTGAATTTAAAATTTTGGCAACAAAATTTTTTTAAAAGGTAATATGTCCAGTGAACATCATTTAGCCATTTCCCTTTTTTTTAGATAAATATTAATTTCTTCTACATTTTATTTCAACTTAACAAAGGAAATCCAATAATAAAAAGATACAATTTTATTATTTTTAGGAAGAGAATTTATTTATGTTTACTTAAAAAAATTCAGAGTAAAAAAACTTTCCAAAATGCAGTCAAAAATTCAAGTGATTAAAAAATTAAAAACTATCATCATCATCAATATATATATATATATATATATATATATATATATATATATATATATATACATACATACATACAGAGAGAGAGAAGAGAGAATAAGGAGATTTAAGTAAAAGATTTCTTGAACTTCGGAGGAATAATACATGCAGGCTGCATTATTTCACTACTCTTAAGTTTAAAAAATATCTTTTTTATAATTCATGTAATATCCTAAAAAGTTAGATAAAATTCATCTTATTTTATTAAGGAGTATTAATAATCTAGTCAGATTCAATAGTAAGACATTACATTTCTTCAGTTCAATAATTATACAAACAAAATAATAAACTTACAAATACATCACATTTTTGCAAACTGGGAAAGATACATATACATTCAAAGTCACGTCATGACACATCAAAATTAATTCACAATTTACCTTTGAGTCCCCCTTCCCGCAGTTTGAGAAATCTCTTGTAAAAATATTGTACAATATCTTGTTCTAATAGGAAAGCTTTTTGAGTATTACTTACATGAACTCTTAATTGCCTGGATTTTTTTCAGATTGGAAATGACATTTCTCAAATGGAAGAAATAAAATTTTCTAATTTTCCTATTCTGACAGTCCGAGTTATTGTGAAGGAAAATCATATAGATTTTGAAATGACTTATGAAGAATGGGAAGAAGAATTTTTATCTGTCATTTATAAACTTTTGCAGATTTCAGAATATATGCCAAGGGTAACAAAAAAAATATACATATTTTAAATTTTTATTTTTTAAGCCTATTTTTTTAACATAAAGTTCAATTTCTTACTTTTTTATTTTTAGGCTGATAAAATATTGCTCCGAATTTTAGAAGATGAAAAAATGAATCTATATCCTGTTCCTTCTAATGATCAATTGGTAGAAATGTGCATTAATTCAGTGAAAAAAGATTTGAAATTTAATAATATTGGATTGCAACAGTAAGATCTTTTTTTTTTTTTTTTTTTTAATCTGTGTATATCGAATAATATGCATAAATGTAAACAGACAAAGAAGAGAGAAACATACTTTTCTGTAGTACTATATTATTACTAATTTAATAAATCTTTTATATATATATATATATATATATATATATATATATATATATATATATATATCAGATTTTTAAAAATTCTGTTTGAAAAAGGAATTAATATCAATTTCAACATTAAATTATGCATTAAAAGTAAATTACTTCTGAATCTGGAAGCATGTCAATTGTTATTGGAGAATATCGGATAAAATTATTTCAGTATATAAAATATTTCTTAAATATTTTGATCAGTATGTATTAGTGTTCTAATTTATAGTATCAGATTTTTTTTCCTAAAAAGAGCTGAAAAATCTATTGTCATAGGTTTTAATGTATCTAACATTTCTTCTATAAGGAAATTAATTTCTATAGCAATACAGCTTAAAATGTTAAACCTTATTTCCTGAAGTTGTCTTTAAATAAACATATATTTCATTTCAATTCATTTCTATATCTTGTAAATTACGGTGCTTTGTTTAAATTGATTCAAGATTTTGTAGTTATATGGTACTTATATTTTTAAATAATGTAAATATATGATAAATAATTTTAAAGGTAGATATTTATTTATTTTTTTGTACTTAGTTAAAGAAAGTAGTGCTATTCAAATGTCTTAACTAAATTTTCCTCTCATTCTTCATTGTTTATTTCAATCTTTATACATATTTGTGAAACAATAATTAAATTTCTTCTTGATGAAACTGGAAAGATAAGATTTCCATGCTTCTGCTATAGTATTATATTGTATTGTAATTATTTTCTAACTCATAGTAAGTGTTGAAAGTAAAAGAATTGTTGGGTGCTATATACATTTTTCACTAACCAAAGTAATATATTATTATAAGGACTTGTTCAAATTATACTAGATTTTAATGCAAATAATGAAAAATCAGGAAATTTCATTAGGTCATGATAATTAAAATTAAAATTAATCTCGTAATTGAATAGGGATATATATTTCCTTCTTTTGAGGAAAAAAATAAAGGAAAATTTCTTTACATACTATAAAACTATTTCAATGCTCTGTAGCACATGTATTTATATTTTATAAAACATTCTCCTATTATATGACTATAAAAAATTTAATAATGAATATATTACAATTTTTATTCAATGCCTTATTTATTAGATAAAGAAGTAGAGGGGGGAAAAATGGTTGAGGTTTCCAAAAGGTTGTGGAAGCATTATTTATTATTACGTATGAAAATAAAGAACATAAGGAACCATTTACTAATTGAAATTATACACCATTGTGCTACTTTCTCAAACTTGACAATTTGGCTGATAAGAACTTGGAGTTCACATAAAAATTTAGAATTTTTCAGAAATATATTTGTTCATTAATGCTAGAAACATAAAATATAATTTTTTCTCCCATTTAAAGCATTTTTCCAACTAGAATTATATTCACAATCACAATCATAATTATAGCATGATTTGTCTGCAATTTAATATGTTTCTTTCTTGATTGCAAATAATTAAACTGTGTCATTTATACAGGTATCTGAAACAATTTGATAAATTTCTTTACATTATCAATGGGTCTTTAGATGAAGAGATTGACAAATTCTTGAACGTAGAAGAGGAGATTGATGTTGAAATGTTTCCTGAGGTAATTTCTTTAATTATATCATCTATTTATCCTGAATAATGTGTAATACATTTAAAGGCAGTTTTTTCAATCATTTCTGATCTTTTTCTAGAAAATTCATGAGATACAACTGCATAAAAATATAGTAAACAGTGAGAGAAGTAATGTTCATTTAAATATCATAAATTTGAACACTGATACTTTGAAAAGGCAGCTTTGTGAAAAAATAGAAGCTATCTGCCAGAGATTAATACATTTTCAAGTGGAAATTAATGCCAAACATACTCAGTGGTAAGTTGGTTGAATTTTTGATAACTTATAGTTATTTTATAGAATTATGTGCATAATATGAACTTTTTATTCAATCTAGGAAATGAAAATCTTAAATAAAAATACCAAAAATATTTCTTATAAAATTTTATCCTCATATAATTATAATTTTCAGAATTTATCATAATTACAGGATATGTGATGAATTTCAAATGATGCAATCTCAAATAATCAAGCCAATAACAAATACAGAAGAGCTTGTGGAGATGACTAATACTTTGAAAGTGGTAAGTAAATAATAATTTCCTTTGTTATCATCATAAATTTCTTTGACAAAAGTCTGAAAATTTATCTCTTAAATTTCTCTATTATCTTTTTCATGAATTTAGCTTGATCAAAGATATTGCAGAAACTGTATCACTCAAATTTCAAAACTATTTCTGATTACTATGATATTTATATTTTATTTATATCTTTTGATACTTTTCTGCAGTTATCTATTATGTAATAGTAATGTATATTTTCTATGTATATATATGTATGTAATGTATATCTTAATATATATAAATTATGTGTCACGTTGTTTGTCCGCGATGGACTCCTAAACTACTTAACCTATTTTAATCAAATTTGCATACCGTGTGCAGTGTGATCTAACTTAAAAGATAGGATAGCCCTTTTTTTGAATTTTTAATTAGAATTTTAATTATGAATTCAAAACTAACTTTCCTGCCAACAAAATCTTTTCATTTTCCCCACCGCCAAATGAGTACGGCTTCAGTTTTTTTTCCCCAACAGTCATGAGGCTAGGCTTAAGACTTTTCGGCTGATTATTTCAAACGATTCTATTTATTTTCTTTATGTTTGATGCATTTAAAATTAAACATTGTTAATGAATCGATCTTTCAGATTCATTCTGAAGTACTTTTGAATTAAAATAAAACAGAATAAAGGAAATTAAAAATTTCTAATCTGCATAGCGTTACCCCAACTGGCGTAAAAAAACTCACGCATTTGCGTTACCGTAACTGGCGTTGAAAATTCACGCATGCGCATTGTGTTCTGATTGTTGACATGACAACCATTATCAACGGATGATTTAAATTATTTTTTTGGTTAGTTGCATGTTTTTGTAATTAAGTTGTATTTATGTTAGTTATATATTTTTTATATACGCTTATAGTTTTAAGTACATCGTTTTTTAAGTAGTTTTTTTAAACCTGTTTTCCACCGATTATTTTAAACGATTCGTTTTATTTTCTTAGTGTTTGATGCATTTAAAATTAAACATTGTTATTTAATCGTTCTGGTCACGATGAATCTGAGAATATTTTGTTGACAAATTCTTGAGATATTGCATAAATTAGGAAAGATATTCTTTAGTGCCCATAAAGTTTAAACGCTCAGTGACTCTATTATCAGTAATCATAGTATTAAAAAAATGCTTTGTTTCAGTAAAAAATATTATTATATTAATTGCAGAGTAATCCTTTACACTTTAATTTAAAGCATAAATTCTACGAGGGGTAACAGAAAATGAGAGAGATACATATCACGTTATGACTGAAAGCGTTTATAATATTATGAGTGAATTATATGACCATCAAAATTTGAAGTTTTAAAATATTTTGCTGAAGAATCTATTAAAGTTGGAATTGCATAGAATATTTAATTATTAAAATTTTAACGAAGCATTAAGATTGGCGAACCGGCTGGTCGCCAAAGGCGGCTAGTCTTTTATAAGTATAAATTAATAATTTAATTTATTTAATAGTACATTAGTCAGTATTAACACCTATGAAGATGACATTTTCAGCAAAACTGTGATACAAATATGATAAAAACTACAAAATTATGTATATGAAGACAGACACATTTGTCATTTTTTTTAATTAAAAGGAAATAAAAGATGTGGGCTAAAATTTCTTGTACCTTTGCAGTCCCAAGCAAGAATGGAAGAACTGGTCAAAGAAATAAAAAAAGCTGTGAAAAGAATTTTATTTCTGATGAATCATGCTTTGCTTTCAGGTCAGTGTAATGCAAATCATAATGAAATTTACAAAAAAAATATTATTTTAAAAATTCTTCTTGATTTTAAATTACTTAATTCATAATCAAGCTAAGTATAGAGAAAGTATAGTAAGCGTCAAAAAAGTCGAACTCCAGATTTTGACGAATCGCCACGTTTTAGACCTCCTTAAGTACGTAAAACACATTTTTGGAACATGTCCGTCCGTCTGTGACAAAAATTACTCAAAAACACTTTGAGCTAGACGGTTGAAATTTGGTATTGGATCTTTTCACCAAATTTGCAGATTTCTATCAAATTTTGAGTAAAATCTGTTTAGAGAAAATCCGTCTGTCCGGAGTTCCGAATAAAATTAACACGATGACTATAAAATGAAGAACGCTACATAGATAAGATTCGGTTCAATTAAGAAACTATCAATCCATAAATAAACAATGTGCAAAAACACCTATATAATTTTTCTGAATCTATATAATAAAATATAAAATATACATTGTATTTAGAGAGCGCTAATGCTGCTACAACTAAAACACAAATGGACTTAACCAAAATTAGAAATAAATATTAAGTTAACAGCCAAAGAATCAAAAAGAAAGATTAAATGAATCCGGCCCGAAGACTTTCTCAAGGGTCACCCTCAGGCAAGGATTCAAACCAGGGATTTTTTCTGTGAGGGGTCTGACTTTTTCCCAACAAACTGACCCCTCGTGACCCGAAAATCAAAGAAAATTGAGGTTTTGGAGATAAATTAGTATCATAAGATTAAAACAAGTAAAAACACCAGCAAACTTGTTGGACAAAAGTCAGACCCCTCAGAAAAAATCCCTGGTTTGAATCCTTGCCTGAGGGTGACCTTTGAGAAAGTCTTCGGGCCGGATTCATTTAATCTTTCTTTTTGATTCTTTGGCTGTTAACTTAATATTTATTTCTAATTCGGTTCAATTAAATATTTTATGTAACCTGGTCTTAATGGGGTTTTTTTCAGCAAAATATTTTTAAACTTCAAATTTTGATAGATTTATAATTCATACAATTTTAGAAGCCTTACGCCATTCTGTTAATTTCGTTATGCCTTTCCCTAATTTTCTATATCTCTCTCTCCTAAGATTTACAATTTAATGTGAAACGAAAGTGATTAAATTACTAATACATTTTTTTACTGAAATTTAAAAAAAAATTAAAATATGTGTACAGAAAGTAAAATAATTTAGCATTGAAGTCTTATGTGTACACATAATTTTTTTTTTTATAATTTGTGTAATATCTCAGAAGGTTATTCGGTAAAAATACCTTTGATTCAATATAAAATTTGCTACAATTAGAAAGAAATTTCTAAATCCTAAGAATGATAATATATTTTACACAACCAGGTACATTGCAAAAAAGAGCATTACACTTTAAAAATGAATATACTTTAAATTTTTTTCGCCAAAATGCAAAGTCGCCAAATCGGCGACTGCTCCCATAAATATGACATTAACAGCGAGCAATTAAAAGAAGAAAAAAAACGTTAAAAGGGTTCTTTACTCAAAATGGCAACAGAGTGGGACCGTGAGATAGAGAACAAACTCCACGCTATCAAACCACTTTTACAGTCTTGGTCTTCACTAAAAAATAGAAACGCAGATACCCTTTTCACTCGCTTACGCATTGATCACACTAGATTAACTCATCTTCATCTTTTACTTGGAGAACAACCACCATTGTATTCGCGATGCAACTGTCAAATGTCTATTCGCCCTATTTTGTCTGAATGCCCGTGCCTCAATGTTCAGCGTTTGCGGGTTTTTTCAAACATCTTCAATTTCTTTATCAACTTTACTTGGCAAAATTCGGCATGTTAATTTTTTTTTATTTTTTAAATCCATAAAACTTTATTTCCTCATTTAAAATATGTTTATTTTCTTTTAAAAATATCATTTATAACCTCTCTTAGTAAAATTGTATACTCTCATATTCCTATGACTTTAATTCACCGGTAAACATCTTGGTTTTTGTACCCCCCCCCAAAAAAAAATTCTTTGCTTATTTGAGAAATATGTATTAAAAGTGCATTTTAAATAGAAATCTATGCATTAAAGAAAAATAAGGTACGTCTTCAAATCTTTTTCTTCAGCAACGAAAGAATAATCCAGAATGAAAATATTTGTACGAACAAAGAAAACTAATCGAGTTTCTTTAAAACGGAGAAATTTATTTTTGTGAAATATGCTCAAAAATTTTTTTTATTAATTTAAAATAAATAAAGAAATATTTGAACTTCAATTAAGAAATTATTGGATTACTGAAAAGACAATTCTTTGAATGCTGAAATGGGGGAAAACTGTTTTTGTATTTTATTAATTTCAGAAATTATAGGGCAAGCACATCAAGTATAGAGAAAGTATAGTGATTGTCAAAAAAATTCGAATTGACAAATTTTCACATTTTAGACCTTCCTGAGTTCGAAAAACGGATTTTTGAAAAATGTCCGTCCGTCTGTCTGTGACAAAGGTAACTCAAAAACGCTTTGAGTTAGACGGTTGAAATTTGGTATATTGTCTTTACACGAAATTGAAATATTTCTATCAAATTTTGAGAAAAACCTATTTAGAAGAAGTGCGTCTGTCCGGTCTGTTCGAATATGATTTAACACGGTAAATACAAAACAAAAAGAGCTAGACAGATAAAATTCGGAATACCTATTTAAAATCTATAGTGTAGACAGCTATTAAATTGTGTGTCAAATCTAACGAAGAATTTATTGTCTGTCCATCTGTACTTTCAGAAACATGTAAACGCGATCATTCAAAAACGCAATGAATTAAATATATCAAATTTGGTACTGGATTTTGTGACTACAAGTGTCAATTTGTATCAAATTTTTGTTCCAATCAGTTGAGGAAAACGTGTTGAAGCATAATTTCAATTTTCGGATACTATTAACGACATGCCAAGAATTAATCGCCAAAAAAACTTGCCAAAGATGACACGATAGATGCAGTGAAAATGCTGAATTCTCGCCCAAAATTAATATTGCTTAACTATTGTACGCCAATGTAATGCAAGGCGTTCTCTGACATGATAGGTTTATTGGAGAGAGTATGCGAGAAAGTTTTTGGGGAATCACTCCCGCTGTATTTTTTTAATAGACTATAACTGCAAAAATATTTGAAACAATTATATATCAAGAACGTGGATTATTTTCAATTGTTAATGTTAAAGTAAGCTTGATTACCTATTATTTTTATAAAAATAATTTTACATTTTATTGATACTATTTCTTATTAAATTTTTAATACTTTTTTTTTTTTCAGAAAAAGAACTTATGTGTCATAGTACCATGCTAAGATGGCCAAGAAGTATGATAAAATTGTTTAAAGTAACTTCTGTTGAGTTGCACAAGAAGAGAGAAGAAGCCGAATCAAAGCTGGTAGACAGGATAAAAATATTGGATAATAACATTGACTTCTGTGAGAGGAAAATAAAAAATCTTCCTTTAATTCAGGTGCGAATTGAAATAATTTTAATCAATATTTTTTGTTTGTTCTTTTAGTAACTAACACGGTTATAAAATAATTATTATATAGATTATTCTTATCTTTCTTCTTTTTAAAATTTTAGTAACTAAATGGAGTATATATATATATATATATATATATATATATATATATATATATATATATATATATATATATACACACCATTTATTGTATAAGTTTCCAAAATTTAATAAGAGTTGATAAAATTACATTATATGCTTATTACTAACTATTCTATAATAAACTTAACTTTGATGTTTTTATACTCTTATCTGTTCGTTATAAAGTATAATTCAATTTTAAAGTATAATGCTATTATTTTAAAAGTTCAACAAAAAAACATTGAGATTTTGTTGTTTCTTATGGCACTTGTCATAAGAAAATCAGCGATTTTATGGCGAGAAATTTAGCATCTCTTGTTTCAGTAGCGCCATCTAGGGCCAGGAGTACGACTTAGCTACTCATGCGTCACAACCCTTTTTACGGGGTGGATTTTATTCATGCATTTCATTCATTCATCTACAGATCGTAATTTAGACTTGAATCAGAGAATGATCACCTCTGAACTAGTACCCCCAGTAGTTTTGTCTCGACTTGGAGGACTTTGGGACCACGACAGATTTATACGTACACCAGCCACCTTATACACGGAGAGTTTTTGGCTAGGAAGGTTCGAACTCACTAACCAAGGAATGCGAGTTCAGCACCTTACCAACCAGGCTATCTCGGCCCATATTAGTTTTAGGAAAGTTTTTCTTGCTACAAATAATTAATAAATCCCCCCCCCCGAAAAAAAAAATTGAACACTGTTTTTATATTTTATAAATCACTATGAAAATTATGAGTTATGTTTTTAAAAAAAAAAAAAAAGAATAAAGCAAACATAAAGACTTTGCCTTTGTGTTTTGTCTCTTATATAGATTTATAAAAAGAAAACTTTGTGCTTCTAAGAGGTAATGGATACATATTGTCATTTCTTTCTAATAATTTATCTGATTTAATAAAAATTAAATAATTTCTTTCCTAATTATACAAAAAATTATAATTATACAAAATTTATTTCTAATTATACAAAAAATATTTTAAAGTAGCTATTTTGAAAATTTCAGAAGCCTGGAACTCCTTTTCATAGGTATTTTCAACTTATTCCAATAAGGAACATGAAGTGCCATGTTGTAATGCATTGGATGATTAACATGAACGCAAAGGTCAATCATTGTGATAAACTAATTGTTACCTTTTAAAAGCTTAAAAGCTTGGAGTCATGATCTCTCCCAAACTCTCTTGCATATTCTGTAATAAAGTTGTAACCTCCCCCCCCCCGAAAAAATTGTAGACTTTCGCATAGTATAGTGAACAATAATTAAGAAATATTGATCTTTGGTATGAAGTGAGCATTTTTACTGAATCTTTCCTGAAATGCTTGGCGGTTAATCTTTCGAGCAATAGGTACCTGAATATCAAAGTTGTGTTTAAGACGCGTTGTTTTCAACCGTCTGAAACCAAAATTTGATACGTAACTACAATTGTAGTCATAAAATCACTAGCCAAATTTCATATATTCAAGTTCATCGTATTTTTGAGTTATCGCGTTTACCTGCTCGTGGAGCGTGTTTACATGCTTGAGGTGACAGAAAGTGAACCTCATTATGGATTTTGTTTTAAATTCGATAAACATCTTCACTTTGAATAATAAATTCATTTACTAAATTGTATTCGTCTAGCTCTCTTTGTTTTGTTATCATGTTAACTTCTATTCAGACAGTCAGCCAGGCTGTCTGTTCCTTAATAGATTTCACTCAAATATCGCAAATTTCGTGTAAAGATCATATACCAAATTTCACCAGTCTGTTTCAAAGGATTTTTGTGTTATCTTTGACACAGACAGGCATAATTCCAAATGTATGATATATTTTCAGATTCAGAAAAGCCTGAAATGGGAAAATTCGCCAAAATTTCGATTACAATACTTTCTCTATACTTCGGGGCCGCGATGGCCTGGTGGTGAGGTCTTGGCTTCGGAACCGGAAAGTTTCAGATTCGAGCCCCGATTCCACCGAAGAACCGCCGTATAAGCGGGTCTGGTGCTTGTTAAATCCGCCCGGGGCAAACGCCGTCCCGCTGTTGCGTTGTTCAGATATCGTCCTCGTCATCTGACCGCGGTTCAAAATTACGAGGTCTGTCTCAAAATAGCCCTAGCGTTGCTTTAAAAAACAAATAACTAAATAAATGTAACTAAACTAATATAACTAAACTAAACTAAGCTTCTCTGTACTTCGTATATGGAAAAGTAATTATTAAAAGTCACTTTCAAAGGGATATTTATATTAAACAAAATATACATACCATATATCTGATTATCCTATTAGAGCGATTTTATAAATCATGGAATAAATGTAATTAATTTAATGAATATATATATATATTATTTTAATTTTAGGAAGCAACTCTAGATGAATCCAGAGCAGCTGTTGAGGGCTTGCAGTATCTTCATGAATGTTTAGTTGAAGCCAGAGATGAATTAGCTGTAGGTTTACACAATCACTATTTAGTTAATATAGGATTTAAATTCTGCTCTCTTTTATTTAATTTTTGTTTTAAAATTTCTATTCCTTAAAGGCAATAAATGAAGAAGAGCGCTTATTATCACGTGATTTGACCTACCATCCAAATATTCCAACAATGTTTGCTCAAAAGGAACCTTATGAAAAGCTATGGACTACTGCTTATGATTTTTTCAAAAATTACGAGATTTGGTATTATGGTAAGATTTCTTATTTTTCTTTCATTATAATTAAGATATCAAAAACTAAGCAAATAATTCTTAATAAAATTAGTAATTCTAGAATTAAAATTTTGAAATTTTGTCACAGTATGAAGTAATGCAAGAGTTAAATGATTACAGAAATTATATTTATAATATTAATATAATTATAAAAATTATTTAAACAACTGCACGATTGTTAAAAAAAATTAAGAAAAGAAAGAAAGGGAATAATAAAACTATTAAAAAACTGTGACACTAATAATTTCTTCTGCAGGATTACATATTCTTAGTTGTAATGATATAATGTTTTTGACTTCTTTGGATTGTGTTTTCGTATAGTTAGCGGTATGCTACTTATTGTATGGCATTTTACCTTGAAGGTATAACTGCTTTTCAGTTGGCCCATCCATAAAATTTGACTCCTTATTATGCTACATTTTCTGTAATGTCTGAAATAATTAAAAGATTTTCTTTATTCTCTTTATTTGACTGAAGAGGTAATGTTTTCTGAGTAAACGTCTTAAAAAAATTGTAATAAAATTTTATTTAGATAAAAATCAAAACCAACTGCCTGACTACCAAAGTCAAAATAGGTACCTGAATATGTCCTCTCCATTTGTAGAAACTTAACATGTTCTTAAAAACTCTAATTTACTATGCACTACATTATTATGTGATATTATATTTGCACAGTTATTTTTTCAATAGCATATTTAGGAAGCGGAGATTATAGGCTGATCGCCCAGGCTCTCCATCAAAAACTACTATTCTGGTCCATTTGTAGAACATAATGTTAATACAATTAACACTGCTTGAAATCTTAAAATTTTAAGCAGTTTAAGTCACAATTAGTACATATTTTATAAATTTTATTGAGTACAATTATTTTTATTGTTATTTGGTATAAATGTTTGAAAAATTATATTTAATTTTTATTTTGTTACCAGGACCTTTTGCTGGACTTAATGCCGAAGAAATTCGCGATAAAGTGGAAGAAATGTGGCGTGTGATGTTTAGACTCGTAAAGACATTTGCTGGCGAACTTGATACAAGAGCAGTTGCTGAAACAATGAGAGACAAAATAGAGGCATTTAGAAATTATGTCCCCCTCTTATTGGCTATTTGCAATCCTGGAATTAAAAAAAGACATTGGAAATATGTAAGTTCAATATTATTATTGAGTATTTGTCAAAATAGGATGATTTAAAAGGGTTGAGACAAATTAGAAGGTTAGATCAAGTACAGCCATACACATAAGTTTATATATATATATATATATATATATATATATTTCCATCCCGGGAGGCAGAATTATGGGCAAGTAGCACGGAAAAGGCACGTTCGTTTTCACAGCGAAATATAAGAGCAGATTAGCGCAAAAGTAAGATAAATAATTTATCCCTGGTCTTATATACCATGAGATTCCGATGGGGATTTCTTACACATGTAGACTGCAGGCAAGGGAATCATAGGGATCTTTTAGAAAAATTTGCTTGGATGTCAATTTTTTATCGCTTCACTCGGAGTGTTGTCTGATTCAGCAATTTTAGAACTCGTGTTGAATTAATTAAACAGAAAAAGCGGAATGTTATCAGGAAATAAGAGAATATTTTAGAATGAAGTTAATATAGGCTGCATTACGATAAAACTTTGGAAATTGATTAAATTTAAATTAGAATTTAAAATATCATTATATATATATATATATATAAAGCCTTACTAAACAATGTAGGCCTGTTATTAAGGTTGTGCTCAAAGGTGTTGCCATCCATGTGGAAATTTCATAATTTCAATTCAGATGACGAACTTCTAATTTCTATTTGATTTTTCATCAATTTGGTGGTTTCTTAGCATACTAATTTTTATCAGTTCGGCTACTGCTGTACTATTTTATCTTACTTTTGTTAAAACTATGATGACTTAGGTTATCCTCTTCACTTTTGGGTAAACAATACCTTCTAACTTGCTTACTTGATGTGTATAAATCACTTATGACCAATGACTTAACCAATGACTTCGGTTATCCACTTCACTTTTGGGTAAACAATACCTTCTAACTTGCTTACTTGATGTGTATAAATCAGTTTCTTTTATATTTTTGGTAAACCCTCAAAATTTGTTAGATCAAATTATTAAAGTATCAAACAACAAATAAATCATACTATCTTATTTGATCCTTTATATCCTAGTTATCATTCAACACTAGCTATGTAATCAGACTACATTAAAAAAAACCCACTTGTATTTTATATTTTTTAGGCAAGCAAATTTTTAGGTTTTAAAATATTACCTGGTCCTAATGCAACGCTTGAAGATATGATTAGAGTAGGATTGCATCGTCATATTGAAAAGTGAGTTTAATATTATTAATTTATTCTTATCTCTTTTTGTCATTTATTTTATTAAATTTCTTAAATCATTTTTAATACTTTAAATTTTATGTTTAGAGTTGAGGAATTATCAGTAACAGTTTCCAAAGAATTTGCTCTTGAGAAAGCTATGGCAAAAATGAAAGATGAATGGAAAGATATCGAGTTTGAATTTAAACCTTATAGAGAAACAGTAAGTTTTCTATATTATTTATTATGTAATTTATTCATATAATTAAGCACAGTGTTCAACTGTAAATTTTAAATATTCTTTAAGTGCTTATCTTTGTTTATTTAAAAAATTTAATGATTAAATTGTATAAATAATAAAAGTATTAAAATAAAAGGCACCTGAAGCAGTTCCTTTAAGTAAAGTTTTCCTTTTTGGTATTAAAATATTTAGAAAATGTATGCTTAGACATATTGAAAAGTAAATTAAATTATTTTAAATAAATTTTTAATTTATGTATACTTATCTTTTATTATTTTAATTCTTTATCATGCCACAATTGATATGATTGTTTTTAGTCATTAAATTATTAAACCAGATCAAGGACTTGGAGTAAGGAAGAAAAAAATAATACTTTCTTTGTTTATCTGTATTAATTTTAGATTAATATAAATATAATTTTTATGTTTTTCAAAATTAATTGTTCTTAAAGTCATTACAGAAATTAGTCCTATTCAAAACAAATTTTTGCAATTTATATTCTATCAACTAACCACTATTGGCAACTTGTTGGTTCATCCAACATATTTGTTATAATGATTCAATTTTATAAATAAACTCAAAGTTTTGTGATCTGTGTAAATTTATTTTTATTTTGTGTTTTATGTTAATAATTAGAAATTAAAGTTATCTGATGAAATACTATCCATTTAAAGTTTCTGAACATAACATTTCAAAAGTTGATAATAAAATTCCAACGTATCACAATTATAAACCATGTAAAATATTTGAAGCCATGAATTTTTAAATGAAGCAGTTAGTTATCAAAGCAAAAATGAAATTCAGATTCATCCAGAATTCATATAGAAGATATATCATAGGGAAGATATATCAATTATAATTATAATAATTCAAACTTCAAAGTTTATCAATATATAATTTAATTCTAATATTAATAGAATTGTGAAAAAAAAAAACTGCTTTTTTCCATTGTCATTTCTCAACTAGTAATTTTAAACATTTTGTCATATTTATTGAATGAGTTTGTAATAAGTTTTAATTTTATGCAAATATAACATAAAAACTATTATTTTAAATTTTAAAAAATTTAATAATCGTTGTAAAATGGGATCCATACTAGATATTACTATTATTATTTGGGAAAACCTTTTTAATTTTTTTTATCTTAATATTCTATTATTTGATCCATTCTATTTGTAATGTTCTAATTAAATTTGCTGAAAGATTGGTTTGATATATAATTTAAACCAAGATAAAAAAAAAAAATTTGTAAGATCTTGCAAAAAGCCATGGCACATAAATTTAATATCAATAAAAAATTATTTTCTACATTTTAAAATTGCTTTAAAAAGTGACTTTATCATAAAAACTGCTTAAAAAGCATTTGAAGGTGTTTTTTTTTTTTAAGTTACAGTTTTTATTACAAAATTCATTAAAACTTGAAAAGTTTTTGTGATTTTGTTTCTTAATTAAATCAGACAATTTCTCCTCCTTAAATTTCCCAACCATCTCTCTGTAACTTTTAGATTATTCTTCATCCTTCAGGAGGAACATAAAATAATCCTTTTGGGTGACCTTGTATGCTAATCATAATAATTAAAAAATTATAAATATTTTAACTTATTGTATATGTGATATGTAAGCTATTATCATTGAAGAGATAACAGCATTTTAAAATGCTAATTTTTGAGCAATAATTCTTTGGCAGTTATTGGTTAAAAAGTATTTGAAAACACCAAGATTGGCTTAATTTTTAAATAGTTAAAATTTTAAAAAAGATGCATGTCTTTAGAAATCGAAGTATGCTTGTTCCAAATATGATACCTCTGATTTAATACTTTGTTCTGGAGATTGCCGAGCGAAGACATCTTAATTAGTGTAGTTTAGTTTTTCATCTTTATTAGTGTAGGGGTATTCAAAGGAGATTATATTTGAATTATGAAATTAGTAAGACTCATATTGTTTTTACATACTTTTATTAATTTATAAGTCTAAATGAAATTTTCATTTAGGAGGAAGAATGTATGGTTATATCTTTGGTTATTTTTTCCTGTAAGATTTATCGGTTGTTTTCCTGTTTGAAGAAGATTATTAGAAAGTAATTCTCTCTAAAGAAAATCATTAGAAAGCAACTCTTTCTGAAAAAAATCATTAGAAAGTAGCTTTTATTTGTTTCTTTAGGTTATTTCTTAGTTCCATACTTGTTAAGTATTTTTTCTTTTTTTTATAACACAGAAAGTTTATATCAAGTATCATATAAATACAACTGTATTTATATGTATAAAATATAAAATGTTAGTAAATGCAGAATTTATGTCATTTAAAAAAATTTTGTTTTGAAAATTTGCCTTACTTTATTGTACAGGGTGTTCCAATTCTATCTGCAGTGGATGATATTCAAGTTTTACTTGATGATCATATTTTAAAAGTTCAGACAATGAGAGGCTCGCCGTATATAAAACCTTTTGAAACAGAGGTGAAACTATGGGAAGAGAAATTGCTTTTAGTTCAGGATGTATTAGATTCATGGCTAAAGGTATGGATATAAAATCTGGATATTGTACTTTTATTACTCTGATTTTGTCATAATTTATTGAAATAAACTTAGAAATTGAATTCATTGTTTTATAATGTACACAAATGATTTTATTACATCATATAGTTGTTATATATATATATATATTTACAGTGTCAAGCTACTTGGCTATATTTAGAGCCAATTTTTAGTTCTGAAGATATTATGCTGCAGATGCCTGTTGAAGGAAAAAAATTCAGTACTGTTGATAAAAGCTGGAGAGAAACTGCTTCTAAAGCGGTACAATATACTTTTTCTTAAATTTGAAAGAAATATTAGTAATTATATTTGGCTAGTGTATTTTATTAAAAAAAATATGTCAGATTTACTTTTTCAAATTCCTTATTTTTTCATTTTTTTTCTATATTTATAATATCTTATAACTTTGCTATAATTTTCGAAATTAAAAGAATTTAATCATGTGATATTTGATGTGTGGTAGGAGAGATAAAAAACTATTAATTTGACTATACATATCAACTAATGTATAGTCATATATTTTGTGAAAATATAGTAATAAAAATATTTTAGATGTAATTGACAAATTATATTTCTCATATTTTAATAAATTGTTTATGAAAATGTCCTGTTTACGCAAAAGGATTAACAATGCACTGAAGTTTTGATAGATCATAAAAACTTTCTTTAATTGACAATTTTAATTGATAAGACTTTTTGATAATTTTATATGTATTAGATATAATTAAAGAAATTTCATCAGGATTTCCTTTAGAAAATATTTAAAAAAATGGACACATTAATACAAAATTATGTTGAATTTGATGTGAATTTGTTTATTTTCCTTTAATTTATTGAAGCTTTTTTTTTAACTTATAAAGGGAAAGGATTTAGAATTTTAATGAGTTTAAACTATCAATATCTATGTGATTTTATATTATATATTTTTAAACTTCACTATTTCTTTTCTTTGGAATTTCATTGTAGGCTTCAGATCCTCATGTTCTTGTTGCTACATCTCATCCAAATATGCTCCAAAATCTGCAAGAATGTAATGTTCTACTAGATGAAATTCAAAAAGGTTTGAATGACTATCTTGAAAAAAAGAGATTGTATTTTCCGAGGTAACATCACATAATTATTTATTTAAATTTATTTGCCAGATATATAAAAATACATATCTTATAGCTTATATTTTGAATTAAAGTAAGTTTCTTATTCTTTAACATCTTCAATTTCCTGTTCTCTAATTATTCTTAGATATAAAAAAAAGAATTTTTCACACTTTTTTTTATAAAACAGTGATATTATTTGAAAGGAACTATTATAAATTGGAATACAAATAATCTCATATTTATTTTGCAGGTTTTTCTTTTTGTCTAATGATGAACTTCTCGAAATTTTATCTGAAACAAAAGATCCTCATCGAGTTCAACCCCACTTGAAGAAATGCTTTGAAGGAATAGCGAAATTGGAATTTACAAAAGATAATGAAATCATCGGAATGATATCAGCTGAAAAAGAGAGTGTTCCATTATCGAAAAAAATAGTTCCAGCTGCTGCAAAAGTATAAACTATTCCAATTTTTATAACTTTATAAAAGATTTGTAAAGTATTTTTATTATAATAATATTTATGTTAAATCAAAAATTACTCAGAGAAGCTAAATAACATTTTTATTTCTGTTCAATTTTTCATCTATCTCTTTTCAGTGTCTTTTACATTTTTGGATCACTATGTTTTCACCATATCTACAAGTTTTTCTAAAAGTATTCTAACAATATTTTTGCATACAAAAATGTTTTCATTTATATCTATGTACAATACATTCGAGTTCATCTCTCGATGCTTTGGTGAAAAGCTTCTTTGATGAATACTAGATTTAAAATGGTTCTGCAACCAAAGCATTTTTGTACATGGTGTAATACACAACCAAAAATTTTAGGCTTCATATAATTCTGAAAAGAAAAGCAATGCACCAAAGTAATTTTAATTTCAAAATACAGGAACTTATTAGAAAAATAGAACCAGACATTATTGCAGTAGAATTACCTTATTTCTTGTAAACATCATCTTAATATTATTTCTTGTCGGCATTGATGTTACAATGATGGAAAAAAATATAACCAGTTAAAAAAATTAAATATAATTATAGAAACTATAAAAAAATATCCTATACTGAAAAAATATAGGAAAGATCATAACAATTTTTTATAAAACTTTGGTGTAAAAACGTTTTTTTTCTCACTAGTCATTAACTCAATTGGCAAAATATTTTAGAATTCACTTGCGTTATTTCTATCTGAGTCTTCATGGTTTATTGAATGTGTAGGAAATGCATACAAATGAGGTTACAGCCTCATTCTATTCCATTTATCCCTTGGAATATGATGCATGTAAGAAGAATTAGTTGATTTTATGGGCACCCCTTTCTCATGTATTATTTGTAATTTTGTACATTCTGGATGTTTTCAGATTCCATTATTATAATTGGGACAAATCTATGGCTTTTATTGTATTATTATTTTTAGTAATAGCCCGTTTTTTTACTCTTAAAAATGTATACTCTTAGCATACCTGTCCTTGATGAGCGTTAAATGTAAATATAAATAAATAATTGAATTAAAATAAGATAGGGGGAAATGACACAAGGAAATAACATTAATTTCATTTATTAAAACCAACAAGTAATGGGGACAAATCAAAAACTTCACTTTCATGTTTGGAATTTCATTGTTTTAGGAATTTAACTAAGAATTTTGTTTTACTTGTCAGATGAAAGATAAATTATAACTCTAATTTATTTAATATGGTTATTGAAAAAAAAGTTGTTTTCATCATATGAATTAAAAAAAAATATTTGAAATGAATAATATTTGCAAAATATTGTTGATTGAAAAAACTATGAAATCATTTTAAACATTAAAAATTAATTTGTTTTAAATATTTGGTGAGAAATAAATATCCTAAATTCAAAAATCTAAATTTTGATTTGGAATTAATGTTACCATTTAAAAAATTTATTTATCACTATCTAAATTATTTTCAAAAAATCATTCTAGGGAATGGTTGAAAAATGGTTGGCAGAAGTTGAAGTTAGTATGTTGTTCAGTTTAAAAGATGTTATAGGAAAATCTCTTGAAGCTTATCCAAATGTCCCCAGAACTGAATATGTTTTGAGCTGGCCTGGGCAAGTAGTGATTTGTGTAAGTTCAGTTTTCTGGACTGCAGAGGTCTCAGAAGCTATAGAAAAGAATACAGTTGAGGTAATTTTTTTCATCTTCATGCTCTTTATATTTTACTTACATTATGTTCTTTATATTTCATCCATTTTGCATGCATGCATGTGTAATGTAAACGCATATTTTTTTTAAAATCAGAGTCGTAGTCGAAGAGAGAGAAGACATTTTTTAACGGTACGAGTGTGTACTGAATACAATAGCAGACAAGAGAGCAAGAAATATTTTCCCAATGATTATATACCATGAGATTCTAATAAGGATTTCTTTACATGTTCCGACTTAGGCTAGGGAAATTCAGATATCTTTTAAAAGAATTTGTTTAGACTGACAGATTTTTATCCCTTCACTCGTTCACTCATCAGCGGACAGATTTTTATCCGCTGATTTAAGCATTTTTACAGAGCTTCTGTAGCATTAATTAAAAAGATGGAATTGGATCAGGAAATAAGAGAACATTTTAGAATGAAGTTAATATCAGTTAAATTAAGATAAAAATTAGGAAATTAATTAAGTTTAAATTAGATTTTAAAATATCATTACACACACACACACACACACACACACACACACATATATATATATAGAGAGAAGTATTTCTAAAATGTATAATATTCATACTTGTATATACATATGTATTAGTATTAATATATTATATATTGATACTAAATATCGGATATACAGTATATTCATTCTAATCATGGCCTAATGGGCATTTTCCCCCCATGAAAATTGCATTGGGTATTCTCCCAACTGCTTTAAATGATCTAAAAAATTATATTTTATGTCACTTGAGTTGCTTGTGGAAAAAAATTGTATGATTTAAATTTTTCTGCACTTTTATATCCTATTAGTCATTTTTAGTGAAATATTTTTTAATCTCTAACATTTTAATTAAAAAAATCATTTTTTTGTTACCAAAATTGATAAAGCTTTAATTGTTATTATTTTAGACTGTTTTAGAGCATTTCAGTGATCACAATGTGCTTTTGGGATGAACATTCATTGATCTACAATAATGAAATTCAAAGCTTTATAATTCGTTTAATTTTAGACAGTAGAGCTTTTTTGTTTGAATTATTAATGAGTCAAGAATATTTTATTATATGTGATGAATAAAACTGAGATATTGCATAAAAATATTTGCATAATTTTTTCAGAAGTGCATTTATTGATACAACAACAAAAAATATAATTTTTTCATGTTATTAAAACATACTTTTTTCAATTGGAAGTATATGTTTATCTCTAATGCTTTAGAAATTGGGTATTGGGCAAAGACTAGTATACACTCCAAATGAATATATGTGTAAACATCTTATATTAATATATATAAATGTATAATTATGAAAATCTTATCATAAATGTACTTATATTAAATGCCTTACATATACTGAAATGTATAAATATCATGCAATGAATATATTCCAGTTCACCTCTCCTGCTACTCAAATTGTAACAAATATTTCACATTGATTGTCACATTAATAGATATTCTTTGCTTTGTGTATGTGGCCAAATATAAGAAAATGTTTGAAAATAATTTTATTTATATGTCCATTGGGGTAAAAATTAATCAAGCTGTATCAAATACTCTTAATTTATTGCTGCATTGATAGAATTCTCCATTTAATCCCTTAACTGGGGAGGTGAAAATATAGAACTTTACTGGGGAGGTGTGGTCTAGGAAACCGTATTTTCTTTACACTCAAATTAAATTTTCTAATAAAAGTATTAATATGAAAATCTGCCAATATATTCTACAGATATTTTTCTTGATATATAAATATATTTTAGAAATGTTTCTAAGTATATTACCATTATGAAAAGTAATTGTGTTGGAACATACATTTTCTTCCCAAATTACATGTTACAACAAAAAATATTCTTGAAAAAACATATTTTTTTTAAAATCATATTTATTTTTCCAGTGTACAAAGGTGTATAGAAAACAGTATAAGGTAAAATTCAACAATTATATGAAAATTTAAAAAAAAATTGACAATGGGTAAAATTGATTCTTTTTTTTTTTTATTGGCATCATCGGTTTTCAAGAGCATTTTAAACATATGGGTTAAGTACAAGTATAAAAATCAGCCTATAAATTCTGTAGATATTTCACTTGGTATATTAATATATTTTAGAAATTTTTCAAAATGCATTATCACTAGAAAAATTAATTATATTTGAACATAAACATCAGAATCAACCGAATGAGAACTTTCATCGAAAATTTTCTGTACAGTTATCCTCATCACTAAAATCACTTTCTTCTTCTTTTGAAAGTCTCTAGAACTCTGCTTTATAACAAGGATCAGTAAGTTGGATGATGTTTTAAGCACCAATTTTTAGAGCCATCTGCTAATTTTTGTATAAAACCAGAACACTAAAAGGGGGGTGCAGTCTCACAGATGTCTCTTTAAGAAATAATTGAAATATTTAAAAAAGCATCCCCTGAAACCGGCTGAAAAAGTGCACGTATATTGAAGGTCATAAAACAGGAAGTTATAGGGTCAATCCATTCGATTGAGCTAAAAATAGAATAGAGGTGACCGAAAGTCCATCTTTAGCGGTCTGACAGATCGCAGCACCCCAGTTAAGGGTTGACTGTTCAACATTGCAGCGTGGATGTACTTTTTTACATATTTTAAGTTTAGTATTAGAATTCCATTTTGGTGATTACTAAATGTTTGTTGTTATTATGAATTAATATTTCTTAATGTAAAAGTTATTAAACATTACGGCTTTGATAGCTTAGCGACCCAAATTATGCTTTTTTGTAATCATGTTATAAAATGGTCTTTTAATTTGTTTTCATATTATAATAAAGAAGAAGAGCGTTGGTAATGAATAATAATCTATGACCTGAAATGAGTAATAATGTCTATTAATAAATATTAACCTGAAACCTAAAAAGCTTTCTTTTTGAGTTTAGTGATCAAACACTTTACAATTCATCATGTATTTTTTTTTTCAATTGTAGAAATACAGACAGAAATGTAATCAGCAGATTGATGATATTGTGGCTTTAGTTAGAGGAAAACTTGAAGCAAATAAACGTTTAACTTTAGGAGCATTGATTGTCATTGATGTGCATGGTAAGTTTATATGCCGTAGGACTTTTAAAAATGCAATTTATCGATTTTAGTATTGATATTTATTGCAATCAGTTTAGCCTTGCAATCTATTTTTCCACTATATAATGTTTTTTTTATTTAATTGAATGAATAATATTTGTATAAATGTGTTACTTTATAAGATGTTTAATTTAGAATCCTTTCTTTTTTGTTTCATTATTAGAAAATTAAATTATTTTTAAGAAGTAGACCATGAAATAGATATTCACATATAAAATAATCTGATATTTCCTTCAGCTCGTGACGAAGTTAGCAAATTAGTGGAGCAAAAGATTACTGACATAAATGACTTTAGCTGGATGAGTCAGCTGCGATATTATTGGGAAAATGATACCATCATTGTAAGAATGATCACTACTGACTTGGAGTATGGATATGAATACCTTGGCAATACTCCTAGACTAGTCATAACGCCACTTACAGATCGCTGCTATCGGTAATTTTATTTTTATTTTTATTTATTTATTTATTTTGTATTAAAGGATTATTACTATTATTTTTTTAAATATTGTTCTAAGGGAAAAACCGGTCATTTCTATTTAATCATTCATTTTAGAAAGTTCATTAAATTGAGATTTATAAATTGAATTATAAAAAGTTGGGGCATCTTTTTTTTATTAAAAAAAATCTTTAATTCTGTTTAATACTTTAGAAGTGATACATCTTTCAAGAAACCTTTCACACTTTAGGTTAGGAAAACTGATTTGACAGACAGATTTGATTATTTTTTTGCCCTAGGTTGTGCACAATATAAGGGTTCTTCTTTAATTAGCTGATCAATTTAATTTTACATTTCAACACATTTTTAATATATTACACAGCTCAATATTTTATTATAAAACAGTTTTTAAGGTCTGATGTAAGCACAAGTAAATTTCTGAATTTATATTAGTAACTAATAATAAAGAATTAAAGAATCTTTATCCCTTCTATAATAATAGTGAGCATATAAAATGGCTCGTTTTTTTCTTTCAGTTAAAAAAAAAAAAAGACTTTTTTTTTGTTATAAAAATTAAAGATACGTTTATTCAAAATATTTCCCACCAGAAAATACGTTTGTCCATCTTTCGGAAGCTAACGAATTCCTTGAAGAAAAATGTCTGTTTGTTTAAATGCCATGCAGTCTTTGATTCTCTGTGGGAATTGCACCTTTCTCCAGAATGGGAATCTGCATGGTATGAAACTAATAGTAACCTGAAAGAGCAATATCTGTTGGAATGAGACACAGCAGAGAAGTGATTCTAAAATTCTTTCACTGCTCTGGAACATTGTCGTATTGGAAAACAGTCTTGTCATATTTTTTTGCCATATTCTGAAACAACACACAAAGAAAACTGAAAGAAACACAAAGAAAAAAACAGGAATCAATTCGAAACAGCTAGGAGAGGTTCCAAATATGCAACTTGGACCTATTTTTTGTTTTTTAAATATTTTATCATGCGAGAACATGATGTTGTTTTGGTTTGATGTCTTTGAAGCCTCAAAATGCATGGGCAGAAATTTGGTGACTTATCCCTTTTGAGGCATCAATTTTTCGCTTTTACGGTTAGTAAAAAGTGATAAAGAAGGTTGTCACATTCAGCGACTTATCGCCAACACAAAGCTACAAGTTGGCGCAGATATTCGCCATTTACCCGATTCTCCTGTCTGATGACCAATAAAGGCCACGGATTGGAAGAAGTTATCGTCCGAAGAAACACAAAGAAAAAAACGGGAATTAACTCGAAACAGCTAGGAGAGGTATCGAAATCTGTATATATATATATATATATATTACGTATGACTATTGTAATGCGTGTTGATATATATATATATATATATATATATATATATATATATATATATATATCAACACTTATTACAATAGTCATATGATCACTCCAAACCAGTTTAAATCAGATTTTCGAAAGAAAAAAAATCTGGCCGCTTTTGGAGTTTTGAAAAAAACTTTTAGAGTTTGACTGATTTTAAAGTGGGGGGAAAAATGTGTTTCTAAATATCAACGCATGTGTAATCTGATAACCACGTGATTGTTTCAAACCAGTTTAAACTGGATAATGGTTTGAATTAATTAAGACAAACAATGACTTAAAAATTATAATGTTCTCACATGATCACTTGAAAGTTGCGATAGCAGATTTCAATTTCATTTTTATTTATTATTATTATTTTTGGCGCTTTACCATGCTCTTGGTCATGTATATTGAAATCATCATTTTTAAATCGACGAAACCACTCTTTGCAAGTTGTATTTGATGAGGCATATTCATCATAAATATCCAACAGCAAGCAATATGCTGCAGTTTTCTCCGCAATGAAATAATATAACAAAACTTCCAGCAAATGCTGTATGCTTATTTCAAATTTTGAACGTTTTATAAGCAAAATATATGTATTTATATATTGTAAAAATATTAACCAGTTTCATTAAAGATTGTTGTCAAATCTGTCAAACATAGCTTTCTCGTTCTATTTGCAGGTAAGCAATACTATTAACCCCATCTATTAAAAACGGACGGACTCTTATTTATATCGCCATTAAATTGATTTCAGTTTTTGAAATTAATCTTATATTTGAATGCAGAAAATGCCGTTTCACTTCCAATTTCATTAAATCATGTTTCTAGAACCCTGATGGGAGCTCTGAAATTAAATCTTGGAGGTGCTCCTGAAGGACCTGCCGGAACTGGAAAAACTGAAACTAGTAAAGATTTAGCGAAGGCTGTGGCGAAGCAGGTACAATTATTACTCATAAGAATAATATTAAATTATGCTTCAAAGGTTATTTAAAATAAATTTTTGTTTAAAAATACAATCCCTTAAACAAAAATACACAAAAAACAAACGAAAAAACAATAGGTGAAATAACATTATAAATATGTTTTTGTGATGTGGGTGGGAGATTTGGTGCCGAATTTTTACCTTTGTTCACAAAGATTTATATTTAGCACATGCTTTATGATTGTCAGTAGGGACTTTTTTAATCATATGATCTCTTGTGGATATTCCGTTTGAAATATATGGCGTATAATTTTGAGATATATATAAAATTTAAAAATTATTCATTAAGTAAAACATTTTTTGTATGGACTAATACTGCTTGCAAATTTCCATGCTGTTGGGAATTACCCAATTTAAAATGTATTCATTCAACAGGTTTCGTTTTGGTTAAAAATGGATAAATAGACTCTAAAATGGCCTATTCTAATAAAAAATGTCACATCTGGCAAAATTTGCTGATGCTTTTTATTGTTTTTAAAAAGAGAATATTGATTTTAAAAGCAAGCTTAAAAAAAGGAATTTATATTATATTAATTTATATTAGGAATTTATTTTATATTATTATTATATTTAAAGTTTAATTAAAAGGAATTATTATTATGGAATTACTCCAGTTTTTAAGGACTTTAAAAACTGGAGGCCCGAAATTATACGGATAACTTCAATAATGTTCTAATGTTCTAATACAAATGTCCGATAATGTTCTAATACAAACGAGAAATTAGAAGGTATTGAGACTTATTCTAACACATATTCCTTCCACCATGTAGGCATGTGTTCCAGGACTATTTCCTGCACTTTTTACTACCGAAGACATCTGTGTGTGGAATTACTCCGTTCTCCGCTATTTAACAAAAATAAAAGTGTTAATATACACGGGTTATTTCAATTCAAAAATAATCTCACAAATAGAAAATAATCCTTTCATATAAATAAAAATATGAATCTTTAAAAATAACCTGTTACTAGCAGCTGAAATTTTCCGTCATAGAAGAAAGATTTAAATTCTCGTTTGCTTATTCGCAGCTGGTTTGTGTTTGAAACACAACTGTGGTTTGCATTTGGAAATATAAATAGTTTCTTCTCTTTTTTTAACTCTTTAATGAGTATTTAATTCTCTTGATTTCTTTACTGACTACGAAGGTTTTAGAATCTCATGCCTATTTAAGCATACATAGTTCTATGAAATCCAAGTTCTAAAAATTAGATATTGTTCTTTAAATAAAATAAAAAAGCAAAACAAAGGAACTAAGAAAATAAAACAGAAGAATAGATTGATTAAAAAATAAAAAATATTTACAAAGCAGCAGTAATGCCTCCTTATGTAAAGTATTCGAACAAATCCAAGCTTAATAGCACCACAATGCATAATTTCAATTTACAAACCATGCCTTACAATTTCTATTAAGGCCGCGAATTTAGTAGCAAATTCGTCTAAAATAGTGATTTTCAGTATTTCATAACTCAATTAATTTCCATCGTAAAAGAATTTTTTTAAAAATATTTACATTTTTACAAATTAAAATATTACAGTATTTATAAGAATATTTTACTCATGTCCATATAAACAACTTGGTTCTCAGGGGAAAACATCGACAAAGAATTTTGAAATATATTTCTGGTAGAGACTGGGGGACAGATGCTCGAACCCTTCGAAATATTTATATTGCCCTTATTCGTCCCATCCGTGAATACGGTATACAGGTTTATCAGGTTGCTTCTTCTGGCAACCTCGATAAACTAGAAAGAGTTCAACTCTCTGCTGCCAGAGTCATCACTGGCCTCCGCAATAGTTGCCCCAGGGATATTGTATGGTATGAAGCTGACTTGCAACCTCACAGACTACGTAGCAAATACCTCTTAGCTAAATACTTTGCCAAACTCATCAGTTACGGTGACCAGCACACAACGTCTAGTTATGTGCGCAGTTGGAGTAATAACCACCGCCGCAAGAGAGGAGGGCTGAAAGTGAGGGTTAGCTGCATAAAGAAGTAGAATACGTCTTACTAGCTTGTGGTACGGATGTTGCTGATTCATTCTATGTTCGGGTCTTTTTCAAGACCGAATTGAACTCATACATTAACAAAAGCACACATCACTCGGAATATCTTAGACAGCTTGCTTTGGAGACTATCGATAAAATTCCTTGTTATGCGTTACAGATCTATACTGACGGCAGCATGGATGAAGGCGCTATTTCGGGTAGTGGATTTTTTGTTAAAAAGGAGAATGGCATTGGGATCTGTATAAGAAACCCCGACAACTGCTCTGTGTTCCCAGCAGAACTAATAGCTATTGAGGAGGCTTTGAAATTTTGCATAGCTGAGAGTGCACTGATATTTGGATTCTGAGTGACAGCCGAAGCTCCATTCAGCATTTATCTGAATGGTGGAGGCATGGGGACCGCACGACTAGGAGCATCGTCCGGTTTTTGAATCGGTTGATTACCAATGATAAGATCACATTCAGTGGGTTCTGTCGCATGTGAATGCGCACGGAAATGAAATTGCTGATAGTCTGCCCTGAGTGGGTGGCCATAAGGATACTGCTCGTGGTGGCTGCCTTACTTTTTCAAAAATCGCCACCCGGGTCAGGCAAGATATTGGTTCTTCTTGGAGGAGGGCCTCCGTGCATGAATGTTATGCGGAAAGTTGCCCTGGTGCTGTTTTAATTGGGGTCGGCGACAGGTGCGATCAGACAACTCTCGCTAGATTTCGAAGTGGACACACTAGTGTACAATGTCATGTGAAGGGCAACAAAGTTTATCCCCCATGTCCAAAATGCAACGCGACTCAAGCTGCTCGTGCCCACATTTTGGCCTGCATCGGTTTCAATGAAAACCAGCTGTTTCGAGTCCTGTGGCTGTGCTATATTGTTTGAAGGCGTTCGGGCCGATGGACCTGGTTTGATGTTACTGTCAACCAGGTGGGATAAACCACAACAGAATATTTTACTATCGTATGTTTTACGTTTTACGATTTTTTTACCGTATGTTTAAGAATGTCAACAGTCTCATTTCTCAATACATTGCAGATTCATCACAGTGGTTATTATATTTTAAATTTTTAAATTCAAATTTTAAAAAGCCATGTGTTTTTATGTAAACTATGTTGTATCAGATGAGAGTAAAAACAAATTTTCTCCATCAAAATCTTATTCATTGTTGTAGACTTAAGAAGTATTGGAAATAAAGAGATGCGGGCAATTGAAGTAATGTATAAATTGCTTTGCAACAGACTAAATATTCCCTTTTTTTTAAATCTGGAAAATAATTCATTTGAATAGTTAAAATAAATTATTTTTTATCCAGAGCTGGATTGCATTCATTTTTCGTTGTATTTCTGAATATATATATATATATATATATATATATATATATTGCTGAGACAATCTGCATATTTATATATTAAGTTTCACAATAGGCCTTCTGATTTAAACCGCAAATCTGAAAACATATGAAACATATAACTTTTAATTATTGAAATCAAAGCATATCCTCAACATTTGAATTAATCTTTAACTTTAAATTTTTGATTACCATTTTATTGAATTTGAAACTCATCTAATTTTTACAACAACAAAAAAAACTATTGAATATGGTAAATACTTACCATATGCAATATACATTTATTCTGAGTTTATGATGTCATTATTTAATTCCTTTTCTGATAACATTCTTGAATTTTCCAAGCAAATTGATAGAGAATAGTCTATCATTTCATTCAAATAAAGTTATATCAGTAGACTTTCACTATTTATTGCATGTTTCTTTTCTCTTTCTAGTGTGTAGTCTTCAATTGCTCCGATGGACTCGATTTTAAAGCAATGGGCAAGTTTTTCAAAGGACTTGCTCAGTCAGGTGCATGGGCTTGCTTTGATGAATTTAATCGCATTGAGCTAGAAGTACTCTCTGTTGTAGCTCAACAAATTCATAGCATACAGCATGCCAAAGCACAAAAATTGACGCAATTTATTTTTGAAGGAACAGAATTGTCCCTAAATCCATCATGCAATATGTTCATAACTATGAATCCAGGATATGCTGGACGACAAGAGCTGCCAGACAATTTAAAAGTAACATTTATTTTCGTTTCTTTTACAAATTTTGAAGATACTTGCTTAAATAATTGCTATAGTTATTTCCGTTTGTATGATATGCCTTTTTCAAGCTATATTTTGGGTTTTCAGGTATTATTCAGAACAGTTGCCATGATGGTCCCTGATTATGCTCTCATAGGGGAAATTTCATTGTATTCTATGGGTTTTGTGGATGCTCGTAGGTAAGTAATTAATGTATTTTTAATCACTCAAATATTTAAAAATAAAAATCTAAATACATTAGAAGTGTAATTAAATAGTGTAGTTTTTAATGCATCGAATTCTTATAATTTGGTATTGATAATTTTCTTTACTAATATTATTACATTAATTTAACAAACAGCATTGTAATTAAATAAACGTTTTTAATTTTCACTAGTTTCTTAATTAAAATAATTTTTAATAATTTTTTTAACAATTTTTCATTTTTATTTTTATTTTTTATTATTGTAAATCGTTTTTTAATAATGAAAAGTTATTTCAATGATTTTCTTAAAATTATCTAAAATTTAAGTTAAATTTGAAGAAAATAGCATATTTTTTGACAGTTCTCTTTCTTTTGTACATTTCCGTTAATGCAGCGTGATTACAATTTATAAATATTTACAAATTTATAATTATGTTTCTTATCTTACTGTAATAAATCCTTTTTTCTCAATTGTTATTTTTTTCTGGCCATCCGGTGCTTTTTTTTTTGGAAGACCTCAAATTTACAAATTTATACATTTTTTACATACTTATTAATTATTCTTTTAAAATGATTTTTGTATGTAATAATTTCCTATTTATAAATAATATCCATATAATAGGAATTCATAAAACATTTCATTTATTACATTCAAATGAATACTTTTAAATATTACTTTTTGCTCTTTTTTATATATATATATTTTCTTCCACAATTATTGATCTGCATTTTTTTTCTAGATCATTTTTTTTTTAATTTAGAGTACTTTTTATTTTAAATAAGCTGCTAAATAATTGAAACAGATAAAACTTTGTTTTATTGATATTTTATAAAAATTATCTTTTAACTCTATTTGTGTGAACTTTTTAAATGATACAGCTTAGCTGGAAAGATTGTTGCCACTTACAAGCTTTGTTCTGAGCAGTTGTCCTCTCAGCATCATTATGACTATGGTATGCGAGCAGTCAAATCTGTCTTAACTGCTGCTGGAAACTTGAAATTAAAATATCCTACAGAAATTGAAGCAATTTTGGTACTAAGAGCTATCAATGATGTAAATCTCGCAAAATTTTTAGCTCAGGTACGTGCAAATTCTTTCTTTTTAACATCATAATATTTATAAGCTGGAGGTTTTCTGTAAATTATGATGTTCATGATATAAAAATCATTCAAAATGCTGTATAGAGTTAAATCTAGAGTTTCCAAATTTGGCATATTGTATTTCTTATGTAGATGATAATGTTTAATGTTAAATGAAATGTTGTTGTTCTTTGTCCTTCAAAATTTGTAACTCAGTTTTTGTTTATTTTGAAAATTTACTAAATTAATTTAATTTTTAATTAAGTTAATTTAGGTAGTTTAATTAAAATTTACCCGCATATTTAATTTATACTACTTTAAAATACAAAAAAAAAGTTTCTCATTAATTCCAATTTTATTTCTATGTTGTTGTTTTTTAATTTATTCTGAACCCAATTTTGCAACTGTGCCTTTCTTTTATATAGATACTTGCCGAAATTAACAAAGTTGCGACGAATCTTTTTTGCGACGAGCAACAAGACTAAACTAAAGAATTTTATTTAGTTTATTAGAAAACCATACAAAGGATAGCTTTTTAATTTGATAGTGTGCTTAGGCTTGCATTCTTGTAAAGTGTAAATTGTGTGATGTAAAAGATGTTACACATTTAATACAATGGTTGATACAAGCTAGACGACAACAAACAAGATTGCTATGGCACTGGAAAAATTGGAAAAACTTAGGGAATTTAAAAATTTTCTGTAAAACATGAAAAATGTAGGTAATTTTGAAATTTTCCATAAAAAGCAGCAAAGTACATTGAATTTTAAATTTTTTAGGTTTTTTTTATATCCAAAAAATGCTTATACTTTTTAAGCACTGCAAGACTAAAAGATCGTCGTCATAATTCTAAAAACAAATTTGCGCACCTGTTAATCTGAGGAAGATCATCATTTTTCTACTTACTTCCTTTTTCTTTAGAATATATCAGTCTAATTTCCATGACTGAGAAAAAATACTGATATTGAAATAGTGAATACAGATACTTGGATACTGATGGTCCTACTTGAATGGATTGACTTGGATTATAAAACATTTTTTAGCATTGTCTTTTATAATTGTGAAAAATACTACAAAAAAATATTTGAATGCATCTCCAAAGATTTTGCTATTTTAAAAGCTGTATCTTATGTACATACACATTTATTGATAAACAATGCAGTATTATGCAAAAAGTGAATAGCTGATTTGCTTCAATTTCTTTATACCAAAACACAAATTTCCACTGCATGTTCAGAACTTGCTAGGATCCAATTTGAAATTTTTTTGAAAAAAACGAAAAAGTAAATACAAAGAACAATTTTGTTCATTTAATGCAGAAATTCTTTTAAATGATTTCTATTCTAATGTTTTTAAGTTCCAAGAATTTTCTAATTTTGAGAAATCGTAAAAATATTTCTTGTTTTGTCATATGGTACAATAATTCTTGTATTATCACAGTGGATTTAGTATATTAAGGATCTACTTGTTTAAACTCTAAAAAAAATTCTATTATTGTTACTATGCATGATATTATAAACTTTTCATCAGATATCTTATATGCTCCAATCTCAAGAGATTTGCTACAATATGGAAAATTAACACATTGAGATATTATGAAACTTTAGAAAAGCAGAAAAAGCTCAGGGAAAATAATGAGCCCAACAAACTTAAAAAAGTTTACAAATTAAATTGTTACAATAAAAAAAATTAATTAAAATGATGATTGAAAAATATGCAGAAATTGATGCTCAAATAAAATGCATGTACTGACAAAAAAAATTTGCTTTTTAATATTTTTTATTAAGTAATCATTAAATAATTTATATCATGATAGAAAGAATGCTATTTTGAGTTTTATTTCACACGGTTTTTATTTTATGTGGTTTTAAATTGGAGAGCATAAGGGAATGATTGTCAATCAATTCTTTTTTCCCCCTAAATGTATGGATTTGTCTTGCTAAATTCTTGGCAATAATAAAGAAAACCTTTTTTTCCCTGTATGTAAATGTAAGCATTTATTTAAAATATTATTATGTCAAGTAATGTTAAATTGTTGCTTGTTCCCTTTTCTTTTAAAATTGATAAAAATTAGGAATCATTCGTATTATGATTAGCACATGAGTGTTATTTGCATGTTTGCTCTTATAAAGTGTACATAGAAAAAAACAGGATATTTTTTTTTTCCAGATTTGCATAGCAACCCTATCAGACAAATCAAGTGTAAAATATTATGATGTTGCAATGTTTCAGACTATAGATTCAAATCTTTCTTTTTTTATAATAATATTTAAAATGTTTATATTACTCAGCATGTGAAACATAAATCACTATTACATATCGTCTTTTAATCTTTATTTGATTTTGCTTTAGGATGTACCATTATTTGAAGGCATAATTTCTGACCTGTTTCCTGGTGTAACTTTACCTAAGCCAGATTATACTGTCCTTTACAAAGCTTTGTGCGATAATATTGAAAAAAGAAATCTACAACCTGTTCCTTGGTTTATAAATAAAATTATTCAGGTAAAAACCTAATTATTTGTAGCTATTTTCTAATTTTATGTAATTATACATTACCTTATACTTTTTGTCTAATTTTTCACATTTTAGATTTATGAAATGATCTTAGTTCGTCATGGTTTGATGATAGTTGGTGATCCAATGGGAGGGAAAACATGTGCTTATCAAATATTAGCTGCTGGCCTCACTGATATACATAAATTAGGTCCAGAATGTGGAATAGAGGAAAATAAAGTTCAGTTTAGAATCATCAATCCAAAATCAATTACTATGGGCCAGCTTTATGGATGCTTCGATCCTGCATCACATGAATGGACAGATGGTAATATATTTTTGAAATGAATAAATACTAAAATTTATAAGTTGCATTAGAATTGCACAGGAAATTTAATGTGTTATTTGATTAAAAATGATTATGTTAATTAGAATCTTATATAAATTACTTATTTTTATTATATTTATGATTTATATTCATTTTTATTATGTCTCATGCAATATTTTTGTGAAGCGATACTTTTTATTAGCTGGTTTTAAATAATTTTTTTTTGTAAAAGGGGTTTTAATGAAAAATGTGTTAGATGATTTCTTTTGTATAAAATAAGTTAAACCCAAGAAGTAAAATAAAAACGATTTGAAAACAAATATTTTAAAATACATTTATTTTCTTATAATAAGCTCAATAATTGCACTGCTGATATTTTCCAAACTTAATTATTTCATATTGAATAATCTGTTATGCAATCATTTGTATTTACTTCATATTTTTGTATCAAATTTGCACATTTATGTAATTTATTTCCTTCTTTTTTTAAATGCAAGAATATATTTTATAAAATAAACTGGAAATTCTTAAAATGGCTATTGGTTCATGATAGTTGTGGAATAACGTTTTATTATATTCTTCTTCATTGTTACTAGATGTTTCATGCAGGTATTTGCTTTCAATAGGAATTGAAAAGTTTAAAAAAAATGCCAAAAATAAAATAATTATTATTATTATTATTATTTTTTTGTAAATATAAACTTTATATTTGAATTTTCAATTGATGTCTTAAAACTTATTAATTATGATTTCAAAAGTAATAAATTATAATATATTAAATTAAAAAGTAATATATATTTATCTAAAGCAACACTCTCAGTGTTCTATTGATTAAAATTAAAAAGAAATAAAAATTGAAATTTAAAATTTTTAGGAGGTATTACAGTGTGCTAAATTATTATTTTTGAAATTTGAAGCCAGTGTTATTTCATTTCTTTTTATATAAAAGTTTCATTACAAATTCCTCAATACAGGTGTTTTAGCAAATACTTTTCGAGACTATGCCAGTGATCCTTCAGAGGATAGAAAATGGATAATGTTTGATGGACCTGTGGATGCTGTATGGATTGAAAATATGAACACTGTATTAGATGATAATAAGAAGGTATGTAGGCAAAAACTTTTCTGACAATTGTCAATTAAATAATATTTTGTGTTACATATTTTTATTGAAGTCAGGATCCTTTCATTATTTTTAGCTATGCTTAATGAGCGGAGAAATTATTCAAATGAGCTCATCAATGAATCTAATCTTTGAGCCTGCTGATCTAGAACAAGCATCACCTGCTACAGTGTCTCGTTGTGGCATGATCTACATGGAGCCACACCAAGTATAATGACTCTGATTTAAGAACAGGAAATAATTTATTCATAGTTACGAATTTTCAAATTCAGTTTTTAATAACACAATATTTTAATCGATTTAAGTATTCAAATTCAAACCATCACAATTCAAGTGCTACAAAAGACATTTTCCAATAAATGAATTTTTTGCAAAAATGTTAATGATGTAGTCAAAATTGTTTTGTATATGTTTGATGTTATATGAGGCTACCTGCATATCACTTTTAGAAAAAAAGATATATATATATATATATATATATATATATATATATATATATATATATATATATATATATATATATATATATATACTAGCCGCCTTTGGCGACCAGCCGGTTCGCCAATCTTAATGTTCGTTTAAATTTTAATAATTAAATAGGTTGAACCGGAGTTTAACCCCCTTCTTCGCCAAGTTGCGATAACGCTCCAAAGCTGACAATCTTTATTATGCACTATAATTGAACATCTGCTCCTTTGCTTTTGAACATTTCGCAAGGTCGTTGTTGGCGATTTTTAAAAATTGCTCCAAGCAGGATGTTAAACTCCGGTCGTACCATTAAATATTTTACGCAATTCCAACTTTAATAGATTCTTCAGCAAAATATTTTAAAACTTCACATTTTGATAGTCATATAATTCACTCATAATATTATAAGTGCCTTCAGTCATAGCCTGATATGTATCTCTCTCATTTTCTGTTACCCCTCGTAGAAATTATGCTTTAAATTAAAGTGTAAATGATTAATCTGAAATTAATATAATAATATTTTTTACTGAAACAAAGCATTTTTTTAATACTATGATTACTGATAATAGAGTCACTGAGCGTTTAGACTTTATGGGCACTAAAGAATATCTTTCTTAATTTATGTAATATCTCAAGAATTTGTCAACAAAAATTTCTCAGATTCATCATGAACAGATCGATTCATTAACAATGTTTAATTTTAAATGCATCAAACACTAAAAAAATAAAATGAATCGTTTAAAATAATCGGTCGAAAACAGGTTTAAAAAAATACTTAAAAAACGATGTACTTAAAACTATAAGCATATACAAAAAAGTATATAACTAACATAAATACAATTTAATTACAAAAGCATCCAATTAACCTAAAAATAATTTAAATCATCCGTTGGTTGCCATGTCAACAGTCAGAAAACAATGCGCATATGTGAATTTTCTTCGCCAGTTACGTTAACGCAAGTGCGTGAATTTTTCTACGTCAGTTGGGGTAACGCTATGCAGATTATACATTTTTAATTTCCTTTATTCTGTGTTATTTTAATTCAAAAGTACTTCAGAATGAATGTGAAACATGGATTAATTAACAATGTTTAATTTTAAATGCATAAAACATTAAGAAAATAAACAGAATCGTTTGAAATAATCCGCCGAAAAATGTTAACCCTAGCCTCAATTCTGTTGGGAGAAAAAAATAACTGAAAGTTGGCGGTGGGGAAAATGGAAGATTTTTTTGGCGGGAAAGTTAGTTTTTAACTAATAATTAAAATTTCAAAAAAAGGGACCCCAGGTGCACATTCCCGACCTCTAAGGTATACATGTACCAAATTTGATAGCTGTATGTCAAATGACCTGACCTGTAGAGCGCCAACACACACACACACACATTGAGCTTTATTATAAGTATAGATATATAGATATATATTAAAAATTTGTCATTATTTTTTATAATCAATGATGTTTACTTCTAAGAATTTATTCAGAGGGAAATTATCAAAAATGAGGTGTAAAAATATCATGTTCAATTTATATGTCAAAGTATAAATGGCCTAAATAAATGTCTAATTTAAGAAATTTTACATATATGTAATTGAAATTTTATAAAATTCCAAATATTAATTTTATTGGAATTTTTTTTAATACTGTGATTATTATTTTAATAAATTTTATTAACAAATTTATTTAATACATTTTTAACAAATTTATTTCCTGCAAATCTGAAATTCATTTCTTTTCTTTAAAAAAAATTATTTGAAGAGAAATTAATTTTCTTAAATAATATCTATGAAAAAATTAAAAATTTTAAACATGTTTGTTTAATATATAATTTACTGCATATTTTATTTCGCTTTAGATTTTCTCTCTCTTATAAATGTAGTATAGAAAAAGTATAGTAATAATAAAAAAATTCAAACTCTAGTGCTTGATGAATCTCCACGCTTATACCTTATTGAGTTCGAAAAACACATTTTTGGATTATGTCTGTTGTGACAAAAATAACTCAAAAATGCCGAGAGCTAAACGGTTGAAATTTGGTGTACGGTCTTTACGACAAAGCCACAGATACCTATAAAATTTTGAGTAAAATCTGTTCAAAGGAAGTTCGTCTATCCGACTGCTCAATAAGTTAACACGATAACTGTAAAACGAAGAGAACTAGATAGATAAGATTTGGTACACGAATTTAACATCTATAGTGTAGACATCTGTAAAATTTTGAACCAAATCCAACAACTTTGATTATTTGTTGAGCTGTACTTTCAGAAATATGTAAACCCCTTTATTCAAAAATGCAGTGACTTAAAAATATTTAATAGTTGATTTCGAGAATACAAGCACAGTTTTGTGTTAAATCTTATTTTGTTTCAACGGTTTGGGGAAAACGTGTCTAACGCACAAACTCTATTTTCGGATAGTATTAATGGCATGTCAGGGATTAATCGCGAAAAAAACTCGCCAAGGAGAAGACGACAAATTTAGTAAAAATGTTACATTCACATCAAAAGTTAAAATTTCTTAACTACTGTACGACATTGCCATGTAAAACCTTCTCTGGTATGGCAAGTTTATTAGAGAGTATGCAAGAAACTTTCGCTAGTTATTTTATGCCATTTTATCGAGCATTTTATTATAAAAAGGCTATATTTCTATGAATATAATGAAATCTGTTTAATAAAAATGCCATTAGGATTAATAAGTAATATCAGGGATTGTGTAATTTCTTTTTGCTTTATTAATATGACTATTTGTTATTGTCTCATTTATACTTATTTGTTTTGAATTAGCTTGGTTGGCGGCCGATGAAGGATTCCTACTTGAAGTCACTTTCAGAATTTGAACTGTCTGAAGAAAACATAGAATTGATCGATGATATGTTTGAATGGTTGGTTGATCCATGTTTGCATTTTTTGAAATACAAATGCGTGACTTTCCTTAATACATCGGAAATTCATTTGACTCATTCACTGACCAGACTTTTCAACTGTTTGGTGAAAGAAATGCTAGCCTCACAGCCAAGTGATTTGGACGAAGCTGTTCGTATTTCTGATGTAAGAAATTTATTTTAAAACTTAATTAAATTTAAGAATTTATTTTAGGCTATAATGTGTGATATTCAAGTGATCCTTCATGTGTTAATTATAGTGAGGAAGGAACCAAATTCTCTATTTGTTTAAAAGCAATAAATGCATAGAATTACTTGTAATAAGCGCTTGTGTGAATAGAAACATGACCATAGAGTCTGAAGATATTTTATGATTAAAATTCGCACTGAAAAATGAGCTCGTAAAACACTGTGGATTGTCAGATAAAATGACATCAGCAATTAAATACAAATAGAATACTTGGCCAAGAAAGTTATTAATTTTGTAGTTGATCGTATAGCCAGTTGGCTACACATTTTTATTTCCATTTATTAGCGTCTCATGACTGTTTCTAGGAACAGCAAGCAATGAGTACTTGGAAATCTTTTTTAAAATAATTTTTAACAAAAATTTGTAGAAAAGACCGATATATGGCAATAGCAAATTGAAATTGAATTTGGAATTTAAGTAATTGAAATTGGAAACTTGGAAAAATGCCAAGATGGTTGCTCTATAAATATTTCTACCATTAAAAATACTAAAAGAAAATTTTGTTTTTGCTTTGTAAAAATATATTGGTAAAAAGGGACTTTTATTTTTATTGCAATATTTTTTTTATAATGCTATTTGTGTCAATGGGATCGTGTTTATTTCATAATGTAACCATTTCATACAATTAATTTTTTTTAAATTCACGACAAAATAATTTAAAAATTTTAATAACTTTCCTAAATTATATGTAGCTATTCAAAACACATATTTGTTTGATAAAAAATAAAAAGTCATGCATTCTAGGATTAAATTAATTGTCAAAAAATGCATTGGAGATTTATTGACATATAAGAAGAAAGCAAGCCAGATAATTCGTCCTTGTGTTTTCCCTAGAAATAATTTATGTCTTCTAAATACTGATATTAGAATTATGTTCCAGTAAAAACACAATAAGTTACTGCTGCTCATGAGTTTTCTTTTACAACATTCTTCTCGGGAAAAAAAAAAAAAAAAGATTGTATCTTTAACTTAAAAATTATTATTGAAACAAAGTGTCCTTATATTTATGTATAATTTATTAATATTATTTGTTGGATTTTATAATGCATAATTTTGAATATTCATTTTGAAAAACAATTGTTTATCTTTTGGTTTTTCAGACACTTCGAGGATTGCAAACACTTTTTGTGTTTTCATTAGTGTGGACTATTGGTGGCACAATGAATAACAATAGCAGAATTTTATTTGATGATTTTTTTCGTTCACTTCTGAATGGAGATAATGAACAGCATCCTAAAGTCAAAACATTCAAATTAACCAAAGCTCAACTTTTTCCTGAAGATGGACTTGTTTATGATTTTGTTTTCAATGTCAAAAGTAATTCATGGATTGGATGGCTGAATACTTTGCAAAAAGAGGACTTGGATCTTCCACTTTATGCCAGGGTCTTTCTTTTTTTTTTATCTATTTTTTTATTTATTTAATTGAAAAATTATTTTTTGGCACATTTTTTAAATGATTTGAATTCTTTTTCATGCATGTTCAATCGTAATACTTAAAATGACGGACTGTCTTGGATATTTAAAAATTTTTAGTTATTTTTAAATCTTGATAATTTCAATTCTTTAAAATTTTCCATATTTATTGTAAATATAAGGATATTTAAATTAATCATACGAATTAATGATCAAATATGAATGTTATATAATTTGCTCATATGTATAATGAATGTTTCACTGTAAATGAAATCTAATGTTGAAATATGTTTTATGTTGTTTATAAACAAATAAATATTTTTTTTCTTTTTTACATTGCTTTCACAGGAGGAAGAGACCCAAAAAGTAGGATCAAATAATACTTAAAAATTAAATTTTATTATTTTGCATTTATACTTTATTGTTGTATTTTACACAATTTATGAAGTTATTTAAATCCATAAATTCAGATTTATCAGAAATTCTGATTCTAAAGGGAATCATTAAATGGATCTGATAATCCCAGCATGAAATAAAAGTTATCAAAGATTATCTAAAGTGCTTTCCTGTTATTATTTATAACATGCTATATTTTGGCACTTAAGAACTTATTAATTTTTTTAACTTTAAAAACACTTAATTTATAACTATAAACAGCTACTCCGAAGGCATAAGGAAATATTGAATGATCGGAACACATGATAATGTAGATAGGAGCTCTGAATCTGTCCTAAAGTCCATCATCAGCTATGGTACAACCCCTTCAGTAGGAAGCATGTCCCATCATTGGTAGGATGTTACTGATTCCACACCATTTCTATATTCACCACAGTAGTGGGAATCAACCATCATATCAGGAGGTTCTCCTTTCTGTATCTTAGGTGTCCACCTAGGAGGGAATTACCTAATTTAGAAATTAAACTTATTAATACCATCCAGATTTCATTCTGAAAATGAAATACTTTTCACATTACATATAAGGTAATTCACTGGGTAAAAATGTTATTTAGATATTTTTATTTTATAAAGAGTTCCATTATTCTAAATTTCCTTTTGATGATTAAGATAAAAAATGAATTTTTTTATTTTATAAAGTTCCATTATTCTAAATTTCCTTTTGATGATTAAGATAAAAAAATTAATTTTTTTATTTTATAGCACAGTCATAATAGGTTCTTTTAGTTGAATGATGTAATAAATGATTAGTAAAAATATACATAACTTTAAAATAAAATCATAAATAAATAATTATTACAATAATATTGAAAGCTTAAGTTCACACTTCTAAAGACGATATTCTTCTTCTGTTCTTAATTTCCATTTTGTTTTTATTTGTATTTAAATAATGTTGTGCTTCTTTAAATACATTTAAAAAATTGAATGCAGCCCTGAATAATAAATTATGAATTTTCAGTTGTTTTATTGAAATTGTCATAGTTTATTTTTGTTTGCTTAAATAACTTTAAAATTTTATAAATGCTGTTCAAGCAATTAGTTAACATTTAATGATATTTTTCAAATGAATATGTTTGCTTTGAACAGATCAATGAATTGATAATCCCGACCAATGAAACTGTGAGGCAACGGTTCATGTTAAATACATACATTTCTCATGATGTACCTGTTCTTTTTGTTGGACCTACTGGAACAGGAAAGTCTGCAATAACAAACAATTTTCTGATTCATTTACCTAAGGAAAGGTAAATCAAGTCTTCAATCAAAAGTTTTTAATTTCGATTTTCTACTTAGTTTTAAAATTTTTCATTCTGCCCTATTTTTTATTTTCATTTTTACAGATATCTTCCCAATAGTATAAATTTTTCAGCTAGAACAACTGCTGGTCAGACTCAAGATATTATTATGAGCAAACTGGACAGGTAAATAGAAATTTTCAATGAACATTCAGAATTTTTGTTATTTTTATGTATATATATTTCCTACTAAAAATATTTCATGGCATATCGCATACAATATTTGTTCAGAAACCTTTTGAATCAGAATTTATAATTTGATCCAAATGAAAATTTTATCAAATATTTTCCATTTATTTTGTTATTAATAATAAAAACTTTTTAATCTGAAGCATTAACCTATGAAATATTTTTGCTTCAGTTTAAATTTATTATAAAGATGTACACTTACTTGTTTGCACAAGTTTTTGTCTGAATAACTTCATTTGATGTGTCCACCTGTTATTTAAAGCTTTTGTAGACATGTTGAAATAAATTTGTCCTTTTTTCTGTTCATACCATACTATTCTGACTTTCAAAATTATCTCTCTATTACCGAGCGATAACACATTATTCTTTTTATTTGTATAAAATATCACTAGAATCTAACCCTGATATGAAACAAATAGACATAACTTTGGTCACACTCATGTATCATATATGCTTGCTGTGGAGTTCTATTTAACTGCTATTGCAAATAGAAAACTTATAGCTACACAAATTTGTTTTTAATAATGTAACTGTAAACAGGATATCTATTTAAACCTTATTAAAAAACAAATATAGTAGAACTTTAAGTTTGATGCTGCATTCAAAACATATGTGTAACTTTGGAGGTTATTTGCTTCATTTATTTAAAGTTGCTTAGCTTCTTTACTTCCAGTTAATTCAGAAAATGTCAATATTTACATATTTGGTATTATCTATATTTTCTTAATTTAACTTTTATTTAAACAACATTCCCTTTGATAAGGTTGTCAAAAAGAAAATTTTTAATTATTGTCTATCTTTTCATCAGTATTATTACTTCATATGCACTACAATGAGAATTTTTTGATTTTATGCCCATATATTGGATATTTGTAATTTAATCATCAACTTGTTTATCAATTTCAATCCTTTACCTGATGCTGCAAAAAAATAATTTAGTTAGTGCATCTCAAGGTATATCTAGAAAGGCTGATTTTAAATTTGGAAATAAATTATTTTTTGTGGAGGAAATAATTTAAATTTAAGGTGTATTTAAACAATTAAAATGTATTCTCTCATTTTATAATAACAGGAGAAGAAAAGGCGTATTTGGACCTAGCATGGGCAAAAAATGCATTGTATTTGTTGATGATTTGAATATGCCTGCTAAAGAAGTTTATGGAGCGCAGCCTCCTATCGAATTACTTCGTCAATGGATAGATCATGGATATTGGTTTGACAAAAAAGATACTTCTGTTCTAGAAATTGTTGATGTGGTATGAATGTTTAAATAATTTTAAGAAATGAGTTTTATTAATTAGCTTTATTATGTGGATATTATTGTAATAATAATTTCTTGCTTTGTGTTTGCAAAAGATATTGCTGCAATGTTATGTCAATAGATCACATTCAAATAATTTAGTTAAAAATTAAGAAAAAATGCCAAAATCCACATTGTTAATTTTAATTTGTAACTAAAAAAATACCCTTAACTTTCTTCTGAAATTTGTTGAGATTTTCCTTATATTCTATCCCCCCCCCTCTCTCTTTCACAAATCGTATTTTTTATCCTATTTCGGTCAGGCTGTTGATCAGTATTTATGATATCAGTTTTCTCTCAACTTTCAATCTGTTGTGTTGTGTGTGCATGCGTGTGTGTGTGAAACTTTTTTTCTATGGTGAAAATAATAATGAATAATAATCACTTCCAAAATTTGAGAGTTATCATATTGATGCATTGCAAGTAGACATATGTTTGTTTAAGAAACCTACTTATACCATTATTTTTCTCTCAAATCATTAAAAACCAATTAATGAATAAGATCTATATTGTGATAAAAGAAAAATATTTTTATTTATCATAGAAGCACTTCAAAATATTATATATTTAAGAAAAAGTATGCAATTTAATGCCATTTTTTTCAGTACAAATTACTTTGTCTTCTTAAGAAAATATTCGATTCATATGATGATGATGTCGTGTCCGCGTTACCACGGAAAGGGGGTGCAGTAGCTTTTGAGGGTAAAGACCCTTGAGCACCCGAGGGCAGAAGTTTGACTTCTAGCTCATGAAACACACACACACATTCGCTTGCACAACCCCTTTTTACAGGGGAGCACATTCACACACCTCACAGATAGAATACAGAGGAAGAACAGCCATGCCGAACCGAGATTCGAACCTGGGACGCCCAGAACACGGAGAAGATGCGCTACGCCTATGCCAGGACGCATGCATTTGATTCATATGTAGTTAAATATAAAATATATAAACTATTAAATTATTTTTATGGAGTCATATTGTATACTGGTGGTTATCAAAATAATGGGAAGACTTCTGAATAAAAGTAGCATTTAAGAATGTACTCTGCAAGCATTAAAATATAATTCAAGCAACCAATTTTTTTAATATAGAAAATATATATCGTGGTAATATGCGGTAGTTTTATTGAAATTGCATTCGTCTTTGATTTTTGCCAAAAGCGTAATATCAAACTTTCAAAGAGGGAAAATTGTAAGAAACCTTACTAGCTGGAGCAATTAAGAATGTAACCCCATCTTTTAGGCGATTCTAAAGGTACAGTGTCTGAAGTCATGATAGCAAGGTAAGCAAAACAAAATAGTGGATGGATGGAAAAGTTTGAGTAACAGACAGATAGGTATCGAAGCAGATTGTAATGTCTAAAAAGAAAACAGCATCTAAAGAAATCGTTGAAATCAATCAGCATCTCGATTCTCCCATATCAATGAATACAATTAGGAGGACCTTTTATAAACAAAACATTTATGGCAGAGAAGCAGTTCCCAAACCACTGCTATAGTTATTAATGAAAGTCGTCTACAGTAGTACCATAATCACAAAAACTAGTCAAATGATAAGTGGGTGACAGTTATATGATTAGACAATTCATCTCTCGCACTTTTCCCCATCTTAGAATAGAATCATAGAATCATCATAGAATACGTTTGGAGGACACTTGCGCAAGCATGCAATTGTGACTGTCTCCTTCCAACTATCAGACATAGTGGTGGATCTGCCATGATAAGGCAGTTCTACCACGACCAGCAATGTCATGGTTTTCTACTGGCTGAATCGTAACCTTGAAAGGAAGGATTATGGGGAGAAGTATAGAGAAACTTTAGCTGACCAAGTCCATCCTTTAATGCAAACTTTTTTTTCAGTAAGAGATGGAATTTTCCATTGTGATAATGTTCCTATTCATGCAGCAAGGCTTGTCCAGTTGTGGTTTGATGAACATGAAGCTGAAGTGAAACATCTACTTTGTCCCATACAATCCCCTCTCTTCAGTATAATGGAACCATTATGATCTTTATAGAGCCTTTAGTCCACTCCACCGTTATCTCTCCTAGAACTTTTAGACTATCTCCCTGAAAAATGGTACAATATTCCTTTAAATACTATTCAGCTCTTGTATGATTTGATTCTCAGGCGAATCCAATGTATTACATGCCAATGATGGCCCTACGTTTTATTAATAAATATTCTTTTATCCATTTGTGGTACTTCTATTATTTTGATAACTATCTGTAACTGTTTAGGATTATTTAAGTAATAATTAAAGAAAACTACTTTAGCCAGTCGTGTATATTGCATTTATGTATTTTTATTTTCATACGATAGTATTCATTTGTGATGGTTCTTAATTTTCTAAGGCTCCTTTGACTTAACCTTCAATTTAATCTTGAAAAAACTAAATTTGAAAAAAAAAACTTTGTCATTTATATAGGTTTGAGTTCAAATGATAAATTTGTGCATTGAATAATCAGATTTTTAAAATAATAAGCTAAAATTAAATCATTCTTTAGAACTCGATAGTAGAGAATTGGGCTTTCTATAGAAAAAAACACATGCTGCCTGTATATCCTAGATAACTGCTAATATCTGCTGATGGCTATATGGCACAATTTCTGTTTAATTATTGGAGACTGGTAAATATTTGATATAGGTTACTTTTTAAGACAGAGGAAAATTCATCTTTTCATGATCACATGACATATTATATGGCAAATTTCTATTATTACTTATTTATTATTACTACCACCACAATAAATCACTAAAAAATGCAGACAATCGCCGATCATCTTAGCATCTCATGTATAATGGAGTGTGGCGTTTTTAGCATGTTCTGAAAATTGCCAAGTAAACCCAGTAATATAACTGTCGTGATAAAATCCTGGCATCTTATAATGAAGTTTAGCAATCTTTGCAGAATTTGAAAATCATTAAGTAAACAAGGCAGTAAAAATGAGCAAGTGCCTTTTTATTACTAATAACATATTTCTAGTCCATTTAAAATCCAAGTAGTTCAGTAAAAATATTTTCCTTTTTTTTAATTCCTGCAAAAAATGATGATAAAAAAACTGAGCTATAAGATAATAATGAATCAATAAATCATTGTTTTGATTACTTTAAAATAAAATGTATTGAAAACAGCAATTCATACTTCAATATTTAATTATCTTTCCCCTTTCCCACAAATTAAAATAAATGTAAATCATCCTTTTTTATTCTTGTAGGAGAAAATAACCATTTTGTCATCATGTCAATCATTAGAAAATCCTTTTTATCAAGCTGTTCTTCTAAATATTAATATAATATTATTTTCTTAAATATTCATATACCAAGAAATATACTATTTTTATATATTTCTTAAAATTATTTTAGAGGCCTCAAAATATATTTCAGATTCTTGTGACTGGTATGGGACCTCCTGGTGGTGGAAGAAACGACATCACTTCACGTTTTGTTCGACATTTAAATATTATGGGCATAGATTCATTTGACGATGCAACACTTTGTCATGTTTTCACATCAATTGTTAATTGGCAATTCCACAAGGGCTATGATCCAACTATACAAAGACTTGGCAAAGTAAAGTATTTTTTCTGTGTCCCTCACTTTTAAATAAGTAACAAGATTCATTCTTTAATATAAATTACTGTACAATAATTATAACATTCTGCAGTATTTACATAATATTATAGAATATTAAATATTGTGAAACATTAAATACCATACTAAATATGCAACTATATTACAATTAAGTTATTGATTTTTAGTAGAAAATTCAATATAAATCTAATAGAATATTTTACCTATATTCATAACGAGAATCAGTCTAGTAGAGTCTATTTCGTATTTAATGGAAAGTGGAATAACTTCTTCATATTCTTCTTAATCATCATTTAAATTGGAAGCAAGTAGAATAATTTCTAAATCATAATATCATTCACTAACTCCACGAAAGTTATCTCTATTTACAGCAGATGACCATCCTCTTCAACACCGAAAACCCATGGGAGATTTAGGCATTTTGTGTCCCTCATCATGGGGCTCTTCCTTTAATAAAGTTTCATATTTTAGCACATTTTATATGAATAAACATTTAATGATTTCTTTCAGTGATTTTTTTTTAATTTTAATAACTTTATGATTTATATATGTTTTTTTTTATTTATTTTAAAATTATTTATTTAAAAATAAAAGCAATAAAATTCTTGAAAAATTCATCACAATTTATTATTTAGGGATTTTTTTTTCAATAACATTTGAAAATTAGGAAAGATTATAAGCAAATAATAAATTTCAAACAATATGATGTTAAAAATTATTATTTTAAAATACATGTCAACTAAAATTAGCATAATCAATTTAGGAATAATTAATATTTAATCATTTTTTTAAAAATTACTTTACATTATTTAATAAGAATTTAAATAATTCAGTATAATCATGCATTGTAACTCTAATATCTTATAGTTTATAAAATATGTATTTTTACAAATTTAAATGTATATTAATTACAAAATTACAAATGAAACAATATATAAAGGATAAACTTTTAATAGATTATATAATAAATAATCATATATATCAAATCTGCTATGAATAAAGCGTTTGGGATTAAACTGCGCCATTATAAGCCGTATGTCTTTATTTTAAATACAGATTACAATTCATATTTTCAAGGTATAGTAAATTCGTTTTGTAGGAAATGAAAGGAAATATTATTGCAAGTCTTTGTTGAAAGCTTCCATAATTGCCAACCATCAACATTAAATTTTCCCCAACCTTCGAATACTCTTTTTTTTTTAAATTATATAATCTTTAAAGTTTGTGTGCATATTATATAGAGTATATTACAACTTTTTAGATAATATACAGCATATAGTAGTTTTTTTTATAGACACACCATCTGGAATCGACTATATCAAATGTATCATGTCTAGTCATCTTAACAGTGATTTTACATGACCTCTGTGTTTAATTGATTGTCCGTCGATAGAATTTTATTTATTTATTTTTATTTGATATGTAAAACTGAAAAAAGGTTAAATTATTTAAAAAAACACAATTTATTTCATTTTTTAACCTGATTCTTTTTTTTAATCAAACAGATAAAGAAAAAAATTATTGAAAAAAAAATTTATTTCATTTTTTAACCTGGCCTTTTTTTTTTTTTTTTCTTTAGTTAAACAGTCATATATAAAAATCGATCAATGCTCAAATACGATCAACCTTTCTTTTCTTGTCTAAGGTGTGTGTGTGTGTGTGTGTTTTTTTGGGGGGGGGATATTTATTTTTAATTTGCAGAAATCATTGAATTAAATATTAGTATATAATTGACGATCTTACGCAAGATCGTAATAATCATAAGATCATAACATTGATTGTACATGATCTTGTATAAAATCCTATACAATGAATATAATAAGATCATATACAATTAATATAATAAGATCATATACAATTAATATAACAAGATCATGTACAATCAATGTAATAAGATCATATAATATCATACAATAAGATCTTATGGTATTATTTTTATAATTAACAGATCGTTGTCAATGCAACAAAAGACATCTACACTGCTGCTATTGCTAATTTTTTGCCCACACCAGCTAAAAGCCATTATGTGTTCAACCTCAGAGACTTCGCACGAGTTATTTGTGGCGTACTTCTGATGCCAAGGACTCATTTGAAGGATGGAAATAAATTAGCTCGACTGTGGATTCATGAAGTGTATCGTGTTTTCTACGATCGTTTAATCGATGATGATGATAGGTATGTCGTTCTAGTTCTGGAAGAAGTAAAATTATCGAATTAAAATAAATATGTAACCAATTCTATTACGCTTTTTTTACTTACTCTCCAGAGAAGCATTTTTTGAAATGGTGTCTAATACAACAGTCGAGCAGTTCAAACAACCAATGGATAAACTTTTGGCTCACCTTACTCAAGGCTCTTTGAAAGATTCCGACATTAGGTAAGTATTATATCTTTAGTAAATGAAAGTTTCTTGCTATAATTTCTACTTAAAAATTGTGCTTGATCTATTTTTACACTTTTTAAATCTGTGTATTCATCAACAAATCGATATTTGTTGTAAATGATGGTTCCTGGATTTACCTGGCGATTTTCCAAGTATGCTGAGAATGCCCAGATAAACAGTTTACTCCGTGATTTTCAGATTGCACCAAAGTCGTCAAACTCCATTGTACTTAAGATGGCAAGATGATTGTATTTTTATGTTTACTTGGCGATTTTTAGATTAAGCCAAAATCGTCAAACTCCGTTAAACATAAGTTGTCATTATTCTGCCATGATGGTTGGCGGCAATTTGCATTTTTAACAATTTATCGCGGCGGCCATAAAAATAAACATGCACCATAAAAACGTGTTCACATTAAAAAAACTCAAAAGCTTTTGAAAATTTAATGAACTATTATAAGCATATGACTGATTTTTCCCCCTTTTGATACATAATAATTTCAAATTAAATGTTATTATTTTATTATTATTATTATTTTATCCCGTTTTGTAATTATTACATCTCTGCTTGTACGCTTTATACAATACAAATTTAAACTCTCTGTAAATACCTTAAATATGAACTTACTTCGCAATTTTATTATTGTAAAACATGTATTAAAAGAACTATAACTTGTATGAAAAACCTAAAAGGCCTTTTCTTTTCTCATCATATCCACCTACAATGGATATTCTATCATGTTGGCACCAATGGTAATGAGATTGCAAACACGCTGGCTAAAGTCGGAGCTAGTGATGCCTCTGTGCCTACTAAAACTCTTACCTACATGTAAATTTTCTCGAGAGCTAAAAGCCAAAATAAAACCACTTGGATTGTCTCACTAGTTCATCATTGGTATAAGAGTAATCGTCCAGGGAGCTCATTGACTCTTTATTGTAGTAGGCAGGATTAGACTGCTCTTACTCGCTTTCTCAATGGGCACTTTAGAATTGTAAAATATTCAAAGGGTTCTAAGCGATTTGAAGATTCCCTAAGTGTTTTACTGAAAAGGCTTCACCTAATCACATTCTTATTTGTCTGGGCTTCTCCGGTCAGAGTCTAATTGAAAATTTATTGTTAATATTTGACTTCTTCAGTTTGCACAATTTTATAGACTTGATATAACTCTGCTGTTATTGGGGATGTGCAGCGAGAAAATGTCAATGGAGGTAGTCTTGGCAGGTTAGAAAATATTAAAATCTTCTCAACTGAGTGCAAAAATAATAAAAATGCGTATAAACTGATTAGAAACAAGTGTTTCCTAAGATCACGCACATGCCAATTCTTATCTCAAAGAATTTAATAAATAAATAACATGTTTACATAATTCTTTTAAAACTTTTTGCTATAGTGCACTTTTTTCCAAATGAAAATCTTAAATAATTATAATAATGTTTTCAACAGAAATTTGTTCTTTGGTGATTACATGGTTCCAGATGACGAAGAAAAAGCATATGATGAAGTGGAAGATTTAGATAAACTCTCTGAAGTGATGAATGGGTATTTATATTTTCATTATAATAAAATCTTAAATGGAATATGTACAATTTCTTATATTTCTTTTATTATATTCAGGTATTTGGATGATTACAATCAACTGACAAAGACACCAATGCACTTAGTTTTGTTCAAGTTTGCTATAGAACACATTTCCCGTATTTCTCGTGTTCTTAAGCAAGACAATGGACATGTTCTACTTGTTGGTAAAAACATTTTCTTATAATTAAAATATATTCGTAATATACATTTCTCATTATTTTTAAAAAAATAAAAACCAAATATCTATACTGGTTATTAATCTTAATAGTGAAATCTATTGGCTTTTAATTTAAAATATTTCTGCTATTACTATTACTGTCTACTGCTTTTAAACTATTTCTGCTACAAAAACTAATTAATCTGAGAAATACCCATACATTTTCTTTTTCTTTTATATTTTTCAAAAAAAAAAAATATATATATATATATTTGACTAAATTCCTTGGCATTTTTTTTTTTTTTTTTTTTTTTTTACCCCTTGCAGGTATTGGTGGAAGTGGACGGCAAAGTGCTGCTAAACTTGCTACTTTTATGGCTGGTTTTGAAACTTTTCAAATCGAAATAACTAAAAATTATACTATTGTTGAGTGGCGAGATGATATTAAAAAGGTTTGTAAAAAGCAATATATAATTTTTTTTCTTAAATAATTACTTTTAATTTTGATAATTATTTAGCAGCCTCTGTTATTTAAATGTATTAGATGGATATTTTGGGAAATCTATTTTGGAACAAGTGATTCTCCAACTATTGCGATTCTCTATCACTTCCCGCATATGAACAGTGATTTAGAAATACTGTGCAATTTTAAAAACAAATGGCTAAAAATAAAAGCTGCCATTTGCACTGAAAGCTTGATTGAAAAAATATAGTTTACATCATATACAAAATATAGTCTGCATCATATACAAAACGCCTTATCCTCCTTATTCTTCTCCAGGAAAGTAAAAGTAATTTTAAGTAGAAAGTCCTGTAGTTTGTAATCGCTAAACTACTCACACACTATAAGAATGCTAGGAATTCAGGAAACGATGTTTTTATTCTTCTATTACTAGGTTGGTGTTATGATTACATACAGCATCAATCGTCAGTATATCTTAACGTTCCTTTATATATATAGTGTGAGCAAATAATTTTATTTTCTTGCTCGGCATTCCAGTGTTTTTCTGAGATATCTTGAATGTTCACTTTCTGTGATAAGTCGATGTTGTAACTGGCCATCAATCAAAATGAACAATATTATGAATGACTGATAAATTTCTTTTAAGTCATGGTATTCAGATGATGTGCTACTAAGCAAATATTTACACATGACAATTCTTCTGTGTTTGATAGATTTGCATTTCTGATATAGATATTTTCATCTAATTATCTAAATTTAAAAATAATTTATATATTATGTATTTATTTTCTATTTAAAAAATATTTTTAAATTTATTTAAAAATATTTTATATTTTTATTTCTAAATTTAAGTATAATCAGTATTTCTAAATTATAAAATAATCATATCTAGATAAGTATTTCTAAATTTAAAAATAATCATAACTATATAAATTTCATAGATAGAAATACAAAAGTGTGTATGAGCCTAAATGAACGTAAGAGAAGCATTTTACCAATTGATACATTTACACTATTGTAAACACATAAAAATATAAAACTTTTTTAACTTTTCCATTATCAGTTACCGCAGAATTTTTAAACAATTGTGCATTTCATTTAATGAAACTTTGTAAACTGAAGTATATGTCTAGATATATATTTAGAATAATATTTAACCCATCAACTGCTGGTGTTGCGTTGACGCAACGGTCAATATAAATAAATATAAAAAAATAACGATGAAACAAATTTTTGAATAAATTACAGTTTTATGTTAAAGAATAGCACTACTAACAAATCAGTGAAGAAATTGACTTAAATAAATTATTTTACACCTAATAATGGATGTTTTACTTTAAGCATTTTTTTTTTGTTCAAATTTTCAAACTCATTTTTTTTTTAGAAAAAATAAAAATTAAAAACAAATTGGGGTTTGGCTGTGAAATACATTAGCCAAGGTCACTCTTTGTTAGTACATTACACAAAACAGGTGTTTCTGTGGGGAAAGTAAAAACAGGTGTTGCGTTCGCGCAACGTCAGCGGAAAGGGGGTAGACTGTTATCCTTCTTGAAAGATTTCATTTCAGTACTGTGCGTCTTATTAGTAGCTACTTTTTTATCCTCTGTGGTTTAAAATGCGTAGAACAAGATATCTTACGTTAAAAGAAGCTTTGGAAAAAATTTTCGAACAAAATTCCGATGACGAAGATGCAGATGAGACGATATTGTTGTCTTATCTCCAGAAACAAAGGATGCTAGTGATGAAGAAGAAGGTAATGAAAATATTTTAAATAACGATAATGAAGTTTTATCTAGAGATACTGCAGGGGAAGTCGAAGTTCATGTAAAGAAGAAGTTAGATCCTCCCAAAAGTTTTGCTAAAAAAACAAAACAAAACAAAAAACCGGAAAAAGGAAGAATTACGATGGACAAGAAAGGAACCAATTGATAGTCCTCAACCAAAAAATGAAGAAAAAGCTTCAATTGATCGTATCAAACAAATTATAGAAGATAAAACTAGTGCAAATATTTTCAATCTTTTTTTTTTTTTTTTTTTTTTAGTATGAAGAAAACAAAAAGATATTTGTTGTTCGGTGGAACGACAACTCAGTTGTGACAATAGGGTCAACGTTTGGAAAAACTGAACCACTAAAAAATGTTTCTCGATACTCTAAAAATTAGAAGAAGAAAATATTAGTAGCCCAACCTCACTGCATTGAGCAGCAATATAATCAGAAAATAGATGTTGTAGATTTGTGTGACAATTTTGTTTCCAATTACAGAATTAGGGTCCGTGGCAAAAGATGGTGGTTGCCGATATTTTCAGATTTTATCGATGCTGAACTAACAAATGCTTGGGGAATATTAAGACTTTCTGAAGAAGGAAGTAAAAAGTCACTGTTGTAGACGAGAGGTCGTGCTTCATCTGTTACAGGCGCCCTTGGATAGTGAGATAAATAAGAAAAGATTAGCTACAGGACGTCCGAGCAAATTCAGCCTTACAAAACCAATATCCGAAAGACATTTTGTTGTTAAGTCTACAGACAGTAGAAGACTACGTTGCAAGTATTGCCACAGCCAAACTATTTATCGCTGCAATGTTTGTGAAGTTGCTTTACACCACAATTGCATGAAGCATATCATACTTGAAATTTATATCACCTTATTCTTACATAATAAGCTTGTCAACTACATTTATTTGTTAGTTTTTAATAAATTAAAATCTTCAACGAAGTGTTTTGACTATTTTACACCATTTAATAAGCTTACAAAAATTTCTAATTTTTAAAACGTGAAGAAAATGCGGCGTAGTGCTCGGTGATAACGATCAACATTCGTACTTCTTTTCCGCTGACGTTGCGCCAACGCAACACCCTATATTTTAAAACTTAAATGCAATTTCCTTATTTTTACATTAAATTACTATTATAAGTGGTCAAAATAATGTATTGTTTGCATCGAAAACAAATAATGATTTTGAGTTTTGGCGTTTAATGGGTTAAGGAAATAAAAGTGTGTTCTTCTTTTTTATGACACATTGTATATTTTCCTGCATATGAAAACTATTGAAGATCCCCTGCTTTTATTTTTAAATTTAGCAAATTTAAATTTTAACTTTTATTTTTAAATTTTTTAACAGGTATTAAGAAAAGCTGGAGCCGATGGAAAAGCTACAGTGTTTTTGTTCAATGACAACCAAATTAAGGATGAATCCTTCGTAGAAGACATAAATATGATTTTAAACACTGGTGATGTACCTAACCTGTATGCTGCAGATGAAAGAGCTGAAATCCTAGAGAAAATGCAGGGAGCTGCTAGAGATAGCGTAAGATAATATTATTATTGAAACTATTTAAATGTATTTTCTGTCTGAGATTTTATCATTTTTACCCTAATTTCATTTAAATTGTAATATTAAATTTCTTAATGTGTCATAAGGTGTGATTTATCCTGTCAGGTAATAATTTTTTTCTTTCTTTTCAGGGTAAAAAAATTGATACAACTCCTCTTTCTCTTTACAACTTTTTTATTGAAAGAGTTCGTCAAAATTTGCATCTTATTCTTGCGATGAGTCCTATCGGAGGAGCTCTTCGAAATAGATTGAGAATGTTTCCATCTTTAATAAATTGTTGCACAATTGATTGGTTCCAGGTAACAGCAACTTACTATGTAACATATTTTGTCAGGTTTTTTTTTTTTAATCATTACATGGGCTTTTGTAATAATTTTAACTTTCTGTTGTGCAAAGTATAGATAGATAGTTGTGCAAAGTAAAGTATAGAAATCGTCAAAAAATTCAAACTCGAGATTTGACGAATCTCCACGTTTTAAACCTTCATGAGTTCGAAAAACACAATTTTAAAATAAACCCGTCTGTATGTAATAAAAAAAAATACTTTGAACTAGATTAATGTAATTTGGTTAAAACAGGCTTAAAACCAAATTTTAAGCAAATTCCGTACCGAAGAAGTCTGTCTGTCCGACTGTTCTATTATAAGTTAACACGATTGCTACAAAATGAATAGAGCTAATTAGATAAAATTCGATAAACAGAATTAATATGTATAAGTCTGGACACCTTTCAAATTTTGAGCCAAATCTAACAAGGGGTTGACCATCTGTCGGTCTGTACTTTCAGAAACATGTAAAAGCGATAATTCCAAAAATGTAATGACTTAAATGAATAAAATTTGGAATTGGATTTAAATTTAATTTTATGTCAAAATTTTATTTCAATTGGTTGGAAAGAATGCGTCTGAAGCCCAAATTCGATTTTTTGGATACTTTTGGTCATTCTTTCGCATGGCGATTAATCCAGGGCATTTTGGCGATTAATCCAGGGATTAATCGCCAAAATGCTCGCCAAGGATCACAATTATCGCCAATTGCTAACTTCATACTAAAGGTTGTTAAAAGGCGTAACAATTGCGCACCAATGCCATGCAAGGCGTTCATTGGGATAAAAAGCTTATTAGAGAGTATGCGAGACAGTTTTGGAGAGACCACTTCCACTTGTTTAGATTAGCGATCTTAAATTCTTGTTGTAATTTTAATACTATTGCATTGCCATTTGTAGGCTCTTTTATCAAATTTATTCATTTCATCGAGATAAACTCAATCATCTAGCTGTCATATCTGCACTATCTGTACTATGATGTTGCATTTACCTAAATTCGATATAATTTGAATTTTAATATAAATTTTAAGAAATCGTTCATTAACATTTTTATTATATTCATACAATGAACTGTAATATGCATTGTGTTAAAGTTATATAAAAAATAAAATATCAAATATTAATTGCATAATAATTATAGTTGACATTTTATTACTTCATGATTTCAATATCAAATAAAATCAATATGTATTTTAATTGAAAAAATTGCTATAAAATAACCCATTGTTTATCTGCCTCTTTCTGTTCTCCTCCACTACAGTATTACTAGACTCGGAGCATTCTGGTAATCCTAAATTACCACTACATCATTATTTGTAATGCGCCATTCAATAAATAGCAGAAGATGTTTTATTGAATAAGAATATATTTTGTAATTAATTGTTTGTTTTAATTCATTTTTTTGTATTTGTATTCATTTTATGTATTATGTATTCATTTTATGTATTATGTATTCATTTTATGTAATTCATTCATAATCGATAAAGTTTTTTTTTTAAATTTTATTTTCTTTTAATAGACTTGGCCAGATGACGCTTTAGAAATGGTTGCTAACAAATTCTTGCAAAGCTCTGATATCGAACCTAATGTTCGTCTATCTTGCGTTAAGATGTGTAAACATTTCCATCAGAGTGTGTATAACATGTCAGAGAGGTAAATTACTCAATTTTTTAGCCGGTTTGCAGTTTATTTGTTGTCATTTAAAATATTTAACCTTACTCTCTTATTTCTGTACTAGTCGCCTTTTGTGACCAACTGGTTCGCCAGAATTAATAATTGCTAAGATTTAAGTTAAATATTTTCTGTAGCTTGCTCTTGATGGCTTCCTTAATAAAGTATTTTTAAATTAAAAATTTTTTAGACTTGTAGCATATACTATTTAAAATGCCTTATATTTACTATACATTGAACAATGCGTCCCTCTAAAATGGAAACATTAATTGGAAAAATTGAAAAGTTAGGCTTCAAATAATATTTAAACTGTCATAATGAAACTAAGGACATTTTATTAGAATAATAATAATTCTTTCCTTTATTTAAAATATAAGAACAAATATTAGAATCATTCAGCTTTGAGATTTTATGCATAATATAATATAGAATATTTTCAACAACTTAAGTAATAACTCAGAGGATTATTCTTTAAAAATTTTCTGGTTCAACATAACATTTAGTTAGCTAGAACAGAAAAGCAATTTTCAACTTATGAGAAGGATAGTATATTTTTATATATCCAGTCAAATATAATTCATTAGAGTGAAGCAGTGTTTAAAAATGAACTCACATTTAAAAAAAATCTATAATTTATAATATTAAACCTTAATAGAAAATAGAACAAATTTCAAAAAGTATTAAAACATACTTTAAATAGAAACTACTCATAAGGTGAAAATATATAAAATTATAATAGATAAGAATGAAAAAGTGTTTAAAAATGTAAAAAAAAAAAAAAAAAAAAAAAAACTTTCATTGTTTACTTATGAGGTTAAACCCTAATTGTAAATACAAAATTTTTTTTAAAGTTTATAAAAGCTTACTTTAAATAGTACAATATAGTACATACTTTAAAATAATATGTACATTAAATAGTACACACTTTAATAGTAATAAAAATTTATAATAGAAACTACTGATTATGGGAAAATAAACCATAACTGCCTACCAACATCATCGCCAATGGGAAAAAAGCCAGGGGATAAAACATTAGTAGCAATAATGTAAACAGTTTAAGCTCTACTTTAACAATGAAACATATTGTTATAAGGTGCGCTTAAAATATTTTTTAAAACTCATTAAAAATAGGAAAAGAAATTAAATGATAAAAAATTGGTATCATTGAAAAGATTTTTTTAAAAAATCTTAAGACGATGTAAAATCGTTTTTCAGAAGTTATAGTGGGAAAAATCAAAATTTCATTTTTAATTAAATAAAATATGAAAGGAAGCATTCTAAGATGCACATTCTCATCCTCCTAATTAAAAATGTGCCACATTTGGTGACTCTAAGTCAAACACTTTGGCCTGTAAAATGTCAACATATGCAAAACATGCACATAATCAGCTTTATCTCTACTAATAATGAAGGGGAATATGCATGAGTTTGAATTGGTGCTCTACAAGCCTGAAAATTTGATCTTGTAGCTACTGAATTTGGAGCATATATATTATGTGGAAGATGGAAATGTGTATCTCGGAGTGCTTTAAAAAAGTTTTAATTAAAAATTAGACTGAATTTGGCTTTTTTCCAGGAAAACTTTCTAAAATATTATTCTACAAAACTGAATTTTACACCGCTTCAAAATTTAAGATTGTCTTTTTAATGATGACAATTTAATAAGTCATGCAAAGTTTTCCTAAATTTCTTTTCTTCCCCCCCCCACCTAATTTTCCACATTGATACCCTGAAACTCAAACCTTTTTCATTGTTTCATCAAATATTTAATCACATGATTTTCTTACTGTTTTTGAAAGCTAAAGAAGAAAATTACTTTTCAATGCATGTCTAATAATTTATAAGATGAATAAAACTTTGCAATATCGCAAAATTTAGTAGATAAAGCTTACCTTTGCGGTTTAATAGTTCTTTGATGTCATGAGACTGGTCGCCATTAGAAATTACTTTAAGCTTATATCGAACATATGTAAGAGAATCAAAATAATACGAGTATAATGTCTGACATTTTGACCGAGTCATGGGCATGCCAGTATTTCTAAACGATTTAGTTGAAATTAAATATTATCAATATCCCCAGTGAACCAACTGCTGATTAATGACAATTAGTTATTTAGAGACAAAATGTCTCAAATGTTTTTAAATAATGTTTGAAATACAATTTTAATAGTGAAAGTTATAGATAAAGAAAAGAAAATAATAAAAGAAAGAAAAACTTAGATTAAAATGAAAATGAAATACTTATGTGAAGGAACAAGTAAGTAAATATGAATCGTACATAAAAATGAATTCATTTTGAATAATTACGTTATATATCAATAATTCATAAAGATCACTAAGTGCACATGCATCGCTGTTCTACTGCAATAATAGCCCTTTATGTGTGCTTAAGTATTTTTTTTTTTTTTTTTGAAAATGTCTTTCAAATGATTTGATATCTATAAGAAAAACTAAATAAATTAATAAAAATTAAATGACAAAGTGTTTTATAAATGGTAGCATCTATTACAGAAATTTCATTTTATTCTTGCGTTTATATGGCTAAACTGTTTTTCTTTAATTTATTATTTGTCAAATATTTTGAAAATATTTTTTTTATTATTTATTTTGAATGTATGCATTTCTGAATTTTTTTTCAATGGTTATAAATCTAAAGAAAGCCTTTTTTTTAAATTATTTGATTTTTATCGAGTTATGTGATGATATATAATTTTTATAAACTATTTTCAATTTTGTGCCATTTTTTTTCCTGCAAACTTTGGCATTTTTTTCCTACTTAAACAATTTTCATAAATACCAGTGTCGCAGGGAACAAAAGAAATTAATCTCACTTGCATACATCATTTTATCCTTTCTTTTATTTATTTTAGATACTATTTTGAATTGCAAAGAAAGAATTATGTTACTCCAACATCTTATCTCGGACTTATTCTTACTTTTAAAGATTTGTTGTCTAAAAAACAAGGTGATTTGCTGAACCAAAAAAATCGATATGTTGTGAGTATAAATGTTTTATAAATACGTTTTTATCAACTCACTTTTTGTTCTGTCTGTTCAGTACGAATGTTGCAATCGATTTTAAACTAACTTCTCGATAAGTTAGAGACTTGAAACATGGCACAGAACTAGATGACAGTGCTATATTCACTTGCTCCCTTATTTGTCTGTTTGTTGGATCAGTACAAATTTTGCAATTCAGTAAAAACTTTCATATAACCCATGACAAAGCAAGTGGTTAAATTAATTTATGGGTAGCTAGTTTAAAACTGATTGCAAAGTTTCGCAAAAACCTTTTCAAACTAAAATGTAGAAAGGATTTTTTTTTTTTTTTAAATAATATATCACATTTTTTTTTAAATGACCTAAAAATATAAAATAATTTTTCTACTCTATAAAGATTCCTAGTACCATTTGTGATTGTGAATTTTTAAAATTGTGATTGTGAATTTTTAAAATTCACAATCGCAAATTTTCAGGTTAATGGAATTAGGAATCTTTATGGAGCTAGAAGAAAATATTCTATACATTTTTGTCCAATTTAAAACGTGGTATATTAAAAAGATTTTTTTTTTATTTAAATAACTCATAGCACGAATAACACTAATAAACTCTTACTTAAAACATAAAAAAGAAAAAAATATTAAGAATGCTAAATTTTTATGCTATGAATTTCAAAAAAATGTTAAAAAAAATGATGGAGTGGGGGGGGGGTTTAAGAATGAAATGATTTTGTCAGCATTCACTAATATAAATATTACTCTTGGGCCGGTAGAGAGTTGGATTCGCTTCCCTTTGGTTGCGAGTTCGAACCCCGCCGGCCGAAGATTCCCCGCGTGCTTGGTGGCTGACGCGCGTTAAATCTGTCGTGATCACAAAGTCCTCCATGTCGAGAGTAATACCACTGGGGGTACTGGATCATGGGTGATCGTTCTCTGATTGAGATCTAAATTACGATCTGTGGATGAATGAATGAAATGTGTGAATGAAGTCCGCCCCGTAAAAAGGGCTGTGATGTGTGTATAGCTAAGTCGTTCTCTTGGCCCTAGATGGCGCTACTATAAAAACAAGAGACGCTCTCCCACCGGCTTAAAATCGCTGTCTTCGTAGCAGCGGGCTTGTCCATGGCAAGTGTCATAAGTAACAACAACAACAAATATTACTCAAGGAAATTGTCTCGCGGTCTTGATGCATATTTGTTGGCGAAATAAAGTGATATGAACCAGCATCAACAGTCATAAAATTAGCATAACTATTTTATAATTGTTTTTGTATCGTATCTATAAAAATTGAATGTTCCACTATGTACAAGTTATTTAAACTCAATGTGGGAGAACAAACGCAATCTTCTCGTAAAACACACATTCAAAACATTGTGCGAAATATTCAACGCTGACTATTTTACTCTGCATAAAATATTAAAAAAACTGCATTAAAATATAAAAATTGTTTTATAAGATTGAATAAAATATTGTTGGTCCTCCTTTGCAGTATAGATATATTAGGATTAAGTTTTGTAAATCCTCTAATAATATGTAATGCTCAAAGAACGGTAGTGTTGTTGTTGTTGTTTTTCAATTTTTATTAATATTGGTTCCTTTTTAACTGTCTATGCTCAAGGATTTCTTTCATTCTTCTGGACTTTGATAAATGGAAAAAAATATATATATTTTTAAAATATTTATTACTATTATTATTGTAATTATACCAGTGTCAATTGAATTTTTCATCTAAAAAGTGTTCTTAATAAATAAGAATCTGCGTTTTTTCTAGGTTGGCTTAGAAAAATTGGACTTTGCATCTTCTCAGATTGCCATAATGCAAGATCAGATTACTGCTCTTCAGCCGGAATTAACGAAAAAAGCTCAAGAAATAGAACAGTTGATGGTCGTTATTGAATCAGAAACAGTTGACGTGGAATCACAAAAAGAAGTATATACTAAATGATTTATTTAAAAATAATTCTTACATTATTTTTATGATTTAATTTTAATTAAATTTTAATAATGTAATTAAAATTGGCTCATTTTATTTCCTTTACGTTAAACCAGTATTTTCTGCTTCACAATGCTTAAATTTTGAAACAGTTCTTTAGACAATTGTAAGATTAACGTGTAATTCAAAGCTTTTAAAAATTTATGTATTTTTACTCAAAAGTTATCATCAGCATTTATGTTGAAAATTGAAAAAAATTTATTTTTATATGTTTGATTAAGACAATAACCGGTCATAAATCTAAATGTTTATTTGTTGATCTGAAACTTTCTTCTTTAAAAGAAGCTTAAGAGAAGTTTTCTTTTTTTCCTTTTCTTTTTTGTCTAGATAAAATATCTGTTTGTTAAAAATGTTAAATCAAATAGAAATTGAAAGTATTTTATTGCTTTATGAAACTCAATTTATTAGTAATAGAAAAGAATTTTTAAATTAAATACTATTATCACTATACATTAAATGCTATTATTTTTTTACTAAGAAGAAAAGTCTTCTGATCTTACAGAAACATCAAAATAAATCATTCATAATGGCCAGATTTATGAATTTTATTAATGAAAATATTCCATTTTGTTCCATATGTTCATTCATTTCATTTAGTAAATTGAAATATAGAAATGCGTGCTTTTTCTCTTGGAAGTAAATCTGTAAATATATGCTTTATCTTCTGACTTCGTTTTAGAATTTTTGTGGATCTAAACGCTAACGCTTGCAGGCTCGATTTTATAATAATATTTTCCTTGATATCAATTGAAAATTTTTAAATTTTAATAATTATTCTTGAATTCATAGAGGGTTCCTAGATACGCTAATTAGACAGTTCAAAATGCGAAGAAACAATACGAAAAAAAATTTATGTAATTACGAAATTTTTCACTTAAAACTAATTTTTTTTACTACAGATTTTTTTTATTAATTATTTCTTTTTACTCTGAATGAAAAAGAAAAGAAAAATCTTAACGCATTCTTTCTATTCTAGTTGGTTGCAGCCGAGGAAGCTGTTGCCAACAGAAAAGCTGCCGATGCTCAGGCCATCAAAGATGATTGTGAAAGAGATTTAGCTGAGGCCATCCCTGCAATGGAAGCTGCTGTTGCTGCCTTAGACACATTGAAACCTGCTGATATAACTGTTGTCAAGGCTATGAAAGTATGCTCGATTAAAATCATGTATATGCTTTCTACTTTCTCTTATACGAAATACAGAGGAATCGTCAATATATTCGAACGTGAGATTTTGACGAATCTCCACGTTTCAGACCTCCTTGGATCGAAAGACACATTATTTGCATTCAGTCTGTTTATGAACAAGATAATTAAAAAAACGCTTTAACTTAACTTATAACATTAACGGTTGAAATTTGATATATAGTCTGCTTTTGAAATGTGTAGATTTTTATTCACATTTTTGGATTAAATCCATTCACAGGAAGTCTGTCTAGCTGTCCGATTACAAGTGAACTCGGTAACTCCAAACAGCAAAGAGCTATATTAATAAAATTTGGTACATAAGTTTAGTATATAAGGTATTTCTTGTCAACTTTTAAATCATATCCGTCTAGTGATTGACTGTCTGTGTTTTCGCTTACATGTAAAATGCAATATCTCGTAGACGAGATAACTTAAATCAATGAAATTCGTTATATTATTCTATCGAGAAAAATGCATTCAAGTTATATATTTGCACTATAAATTTTGTAAAAATGCTGGGTTCACGCCAAAGATTTGTATTTTGTGATTATTATTTGCCAGTGGTATGTAAGGTATTTGTGGCCTTACCCATGGTCCATAATTTTATGCGAATTAGGAGATAAGACCTTAATTTAAAAATATGAAAAAAATTCTTTTTGGTTTAATAGCATATTTTATTCATTTTATATGTAATATTTATTGGATATGTGATTAAATGTAAGATATTGTGTGTGTGTGTGTGTGTGTGTGTGTGTGTGTGTGTGTGTGTGTGTGTGTGTGTGTGTGTGTGTGTGTGTGTGTGTGTGTGTGTGTGTGTGTGTGTGTGTGTGTGTGTTTTAATTACCGTTTTGTTTCTGCAAAAGAGATCAAAAACATAAAAGGTTTATAAATAAAATTTATCATTTTATGCACATCCAAATCATGAATTTGTATTAGCAGAAAAATATTGATATATGTACTGATTTTTTTACAAATAAATAAGCAAGCATTTCTGGGGTTTTATTCATTCTTGTTATTAATATACTAAAATTCCTACATTTATTTTTACATTATTTTTTTATAAATTTTTTTTTATTTGCACTTTTTTCAATACAGCAATGAATTTCATTACAAGATCAAAAACTGTTGATCACACATTTGAAAACTGATATATTTTTGCAATTTTTTCCAATTAATGCGTTTTACATACTTTTTATGCAAATTAATGTATCAATGAAATATTTGTAAAATAAAGGTGTGTGATTCAAATCTCTTATCTAGGAAATAATGTATAACTTTTTTTGTTTGTCATTTTTTTTTTTTTTTTTTTTTGCAGAATCCTCCTCCTGGAGTAAAACTTGTGATGGAAGCTATATGTATAATGAGAGGCATAAAACCAGAACGAAAACCTGATCCTAGTGGGTCTGGTAAAATGATCGAAGATTATTGGGGACCATCTCAGAAGATGTTGGGTGATTTGAAATTTTTAGATGCTTTAAAATCTTATGATAAAGATAACATTCCTGAACCTATTATTCAGAAAATTCGACAAAAGTAAGTCCTTTGTTTCATTTTTATTTTATGTTTTTGTTTTATATAGTTAAGAATTTTACTTGAGTTTGAATTTTTAAAAAAGTATTGCTATTTGTCTAACTTTATGACCTCAAATTATTCAATGTGTAACTTTGATCACTTATTTTCATTCTTGTCAAAATTTGTTGGAACATAGTTTGGAAATAGTATTTGTTTGTTTTTAGTGTAGACACATTAAAAACATTAATGCATATCTAGCTTTTTATACTTTTCAATGAAGCAAATCCACTTAATTAATATATAACATATTTTTCTTTATGGCAATTGCTAGAATTTCATTGAAATTCATTCATACGTAGAAATTAAGCAGATTTCCATTCTTAAAAATCATTAGTTTATAGATTCCTATGCTTTTATATAATTTTCTTTTCTTCATAGAATATCCGCGAGCTGGGAATCTTTAGGATTCCCTGTCTGTTGAATAGATAGATATACGCGAAAAAATTTATTAAGAAAAAAAAAATGTTAAAATTTACATATAGTATACAAAATACTAACTATACACGATACAGTAACGAAAAAGGGAGTGTTCGAGGGGGAATATGAGTTCAGGAATTTTTATTAACCCTTTCTAGGGCCGTGGGAAATATGCTTCCCACCAAATTTATCAATCTTTGTACGAAATTATGTAGGTTGGCATCAGTTCTGACAAATTTTTTTAGAAAGACAGAAACTTAGATGCTTTAGTTCTTTATCTCACACAAAATGATGTGTCTTGATTTGTTACTTAATTATTAATTAACCAAATTAATTTATCAAATTAAATTTATCTAATAAGCTAAATGAATCCCTTTTCTTATTCTAATTTCATGCCTAAAAATATTTTAACATAATATGACTAGAAAAAAATGGCCCTTTAAAGGGTTAAGTGAATATTTCTTGGAGAAGGGCTTAAGTGAGAAACAAGACAAAAATTTATTCAGGGCTTGCGTCTGGGGAAATCAATTCTTTTTTGTCTTGTAGAAACTGCACATGATTTTAATTTTGATTTTGTTTCCTATAACGTTGATCATCTACCATATTCGTTTCAGGTCGTGGGTGGGTGTGTTAAGATGAAAAGATGTGGTCAGAGTCATGATATGAATTTAAATGTTAGTGTTTATGATTATGAGTTTTGAATTTGTTAAAGGCTTATGATTATTTAAGTCCAGATTATAGTATTTTTAATTTTGAAATAATTCATCATCATTTAATATTTTCTGATTTTTTTTAGATATTCTAATAATCCTGATTTTGATCCTGCCGTCATCAAGAAAGTGTCAGTAGCCTGCGAAGGCTTGTGCCGTTGGGTGCTTGCCATGGATGTTTATAATCGAGTAAATAAAGTTGTTGCACCCAAAAAGATCAAGTTAAAAGAAGCCACGGCTGAAGTTGCGATACAGATGAAAACCTTGAATGAAAAGAAAAAGGCCCTGAAAGCTGTAAGTTTTCAAACCAATAGATTGATACTTTACTAACAAATTAAAATACTAATCAAAATTCTTAAATTAATTTGGTAAAATGGCATAAAAATAATAGTGAACAGATAGGCAATTTATTTAATGATTGTTCAAAAAAAAGGTAGTCGTTGCATTTAAGGTTGACACTGAATTTATGCAGAAATTTTAAATCATAAAAATGAAGTGTTCGAAATATAATAAAAACAATGTAAGCAAGAAAAGAAATTGTATATTACACACATTCAATATTCATAAAATATTATTAATTAAAACTAAACAAAGCATCTTCAGGTTTAGTGTTCTTCAACATTTACCAGTTTTCATTTTCTCGAGATTAGAAACTATAGCTACCTTCAGGAGGTGGTCACATTTCCATTAGCCCTGGGATGACCCTTATTCATAGGTTTCACTATATTGTTATTCAGCATAAAGTTATATATGCATAGATTAAAGTCAAACCAAATTCATAACAATTTGCTAATTCAGGGCTTTCTTAGTGTATTCAGCAAGAAATATTTATGGAAATTCCAATAAAATTATATAAGAAAAATAATTATGTCATAAAAGCTCACAAAAAATCATTAGCTTTTACATTCTCGTAAAAGTAGTGAGAAAGTAGTGTAATCGTTAAAAAAAAATCGAATCCGTGATTTTGACGGATCTTCCGTGTTTTAGACCTTCCTGTGTCCGAAAAGCATATTTTCGGCATTATGGTCTACTTATCTGTCATTTGTAACAAAGATATCTCAAAAATGTTTTAAAGTAGATGGTCTTTACACCTAATTTGTAAATTTCATCCAAATTTCGGTAAAATTCACTCAGTCATTATTAAAGAAGTCTGAATGCTGTATGAAGAAAAGTTAACACAATAACTACAAAACGAAAAGAGCAAAATGGGTTAAATTCGGTGTATAGATTTAATATCTGGTTGGTAAGGCATTGGATTTGCGTCCCTCGTTTTGCGAGTTCGTACCCCGCTGGCCGAAGATTCCTCGTGTGTCCGACGTCTTTCACACGTATAAATCTGTCGTGGTCACAAAGTCCTCCATGTCGAGTGTAATACCACTGGGGGAACTGGATCAGGGTTGATCGTTCTCTGATTCAGGTCTAAATTACGATCTGTGGATGAATAAATGAAATGCATGAATGAAGTCCGCCTCGTAAAAAGGGTTGTGACGTGTATGTAGCAAAGTCGTACTCTTGGTCCTATATGGCGCTACTGAAAAACAAGAGATGCACCCTTGGCTTAAAATCACTTACTTCTAAAGTCAGTGGGCTTGTCTATGACAAGTGCCATTAGAAACAACAACAACAACAGATTTAAAAACTATAGTGCAAACAGCTATCAATTTTACGTTAAACCCAACTTTAGTTAATCTAGCCTAGAGTTCGATTTGGTTTAAAATTTGTAAGGGTTGTAGGTTTGACTGTCTGTCGGTCTGTTCTTTCAGAAGTATGTGAACATGATAACTTAAGAACACAATGACTTAAATGTATCAAATTTGGTATGTGATTTTCTAACAAAAATTGCAGTTCTGTGTTAAATTATGGTTTCAATTGGTTTGAAAAAAATGTCTAAAAAAACACAAGTTTGATTTTCGGATACTATTCATCACATGCCAGGGATTAATTGCGAAAATCTCACCAATGATGACACGGTAAATTCAGTAAAAATGCTAAACTCGTGCCAAATGTTAATATTTCCTTTTCATGTCAAAGGTTAATATTTGCATGGCATTGTATACTAACTCCATGCAAGCCGTTCTCTTCTTTATCCAGAATCCAAAATTTTTTGCGAATAATGGGAGATAACACTTTTATTAGAGAGTGTAGAAAACGTTTTTTTAACCACTCCCATTGGTTATCCTTTCTTTTTTCAAGAAATCTCACTCTTTCAAAACATGGAAATACAAAAAAATGCTTCAAAAGATAAGTCCTGGGAATCTTTACTAGCTTGCATCCTTATAATGGCATTTTAGTGTCCACTGATAAAAATGTTTTACTGCATATTATCTTGTCATTCAATTGTAATACTATGCAGCCCAAGGAATATATAAATATCCTAAAGAATGCTATGTTTTATAAATAGTTGTTTTAAAATGTTTTTATGTTCTATGTTTTATAAATATATATTGTGATTTTAAAATACATGGTACTTCATTTAAAGGCAAGTAGAATAGATAAAATAAGAATAATGTAAAAATAATGTCTCAGATAAAAGTAATGTTTCATTTCCAATACAGCAATATGCTTTGCGTACCATTAGAAGGTTCAATGATGTGTCTTCTATGTGTGGGTAAACTATAATATCTTGTTGAAATAATAGAGAATCATCCCTGGTAAGCTTGTGATCATTTGTCATTACCTTGTGTCTGAAAATGAAATTATGGTTTGCTTAAGTTATTGGAAAGTAGAAATATAATATCCTCAAAGACCACTTGTCTCCATTACAAAAACCCTATTCAAATCTTACAGACAGTTGTTCTATTATTGAATAAACCATTCATTTTAAATATAAATTATAAGTTATTCTAATTATTAATTTCTGGACAAATTAATGTCTATTAATTCTTTACTACGTCTTATAATCACTAATGCTTATGTTTTATGTATTTCTTGGAGTATTATATTTTGCTTTATTTTTATAATTGCATATTTACAGGTGACTGATAAACTGCAAGAACTTAATGACACGTTTACCAGTAAAACTAAAGAAAAGAAAGATTTGGAAGAAAATTTAGAACTGTGCGAACAAAAGAAGGAAAGAGCTACCAAAATGATTGAAGGTCTTGGAGGTGAAAAGGACAGATGGAGTGGAGCAGCTGAAAGTTTGACTGTTGCTTTTAACAATATCGTCGGCGATGTCTTGTTGTCATCTGGTGTGATTGCTTACCTCGGAGCATTTACTGTTGATTTTCGTCAAGTGAGCATATAATTTGCATTTAAGCACTAAAATATCAACTCTTATAAAGTTATTTTATGCATTATTTATTTGTTGTATATTATAAAATAATTTATAGTTAAAACATAGAGTCATAATTTATTTTCTGTTTTGTAGAATTGATATTTATAATTTTTCGATGTGAAAATTGCATGATTGGATAAATGCTGGCTTGTATTTTTTTTTTTATTTAATTTTGAGGTGTTTTTTAATTATTATTATGACATCCAATTAACTAAAAATGTGTGTAATTTATTAATATCTGGGGCTGTATTAAAAACCAGAAACCATGGTTATACAGGCTCGATTTTTTTTTGTTTAATTATAAAACACGCTTAACCTTTTTGTATCCAGGATTCTTATTTGGGTCGGAAAAAAAAAGACCGTTCTGGCCACATTTTTCTAAAAAATATATAATTGAACAAACAAGAAGAAAACCTTCGAGTTTCATCAGCATTTATTTATATTAATTATATTTTTATATGTTTATATAACTAACATACAAAGCTTATTGCATTTTAGAGCTTAATTTTGTGTGAACTCTTCTCCATTAATCAATTAAAATGCTCTATATCCTGTGAGTGAGTGATTCAGCATGATACATGCGTCGTAATGTGTTGTAATTTCGAATAACTTAAAGGAAATTCAATTATATTTTTTGTACAAAGTATTCTAAACAAATTTTTTAAAGAAGGATAATTTTCTTACTTATAAATTTTGAATAATCCTAAAACAGTGGCCTTATAAGAATTTTTGAGATTTCAATTTTGCCTGTGGGACTCATAGTTTAAGAAGTTCCATTTCATCATATAAAAATTGCATTTTGAATGGATTATTTTGTATTTTATGGTGAATTTATAAGAACAAAACTTTTATGAAAAACTAGTACATTTGTTTAGTATTTTATTCTTATTATTTTTTTAGGAATGCATATCCTCTTGGCTTGATTTGTGCAAAGAATCTGGCATCCCTTGCTCAGAAACCTTTTCAGTCATTGAAACTTTAGGTGAACCGGTTTTGATAAGAAGCTGGCAGATATCTGGATTACCTGTGGACAACTTTTCAGTCGAAAACAGCATAATCGTTAAGTTTGGAAGAAGATGGCCATTGTTAATAGATCCTCAAGGTATTTCTCTTTATCATATATCTGTACATGGTTTTATAAAGTGATAGAAGTATATTATTTTATATTTAACTATTATTGTACGCATAAAAAATGATATATTGTGTATGCAAAATTTCTCTCGCCTGTTTCTTTGTTTTTATCAGAAATCATTGTTAAAATTTTATATAATTTTATTTTAATAATGATATACATTTATCATCGTTTATCGATTCTTTCTATATTGAGTTCAGAACTACAAAAGCTTTCATAAGTAAACAATAGGTTTAAGTTAATTTATTGATTCAATTAAGCATACAATAGATCATAATTGTGCTTATATAGCATTTAGAGCTGAATATTTGTTTTGATTAAAAGAGGAAAATTAGTTTTGTAATATTTGAACATTATTTCTAATTTGAAAGTTTATTTGTCTATGTTTTATATTTAGAGTTCTTTATATTTTATTGGTTTACTTTTATATTTATTTTCTCCAAAATGGAATCAAATTAAATCTAAAATTTATCTTTAACAAGTAATATATTTAAAGTATGTGTTATAAGATTTTTTTTTTAAAAAAAAGACCCCAAAAGTGCCAGCAGCTGCAGATTTTAACAATTCAGTTCATCGAGATTATTTTAATGTTAATGTCTTGATAATGCAGTTGAAATATCAAACAAATCTCTAACAGATCTTTACAGTCGTGTCAACAATTTGCAGGACATAGAATTTATAAATATATTGCTGTTACAAAAAACATTTATATGTGATTGATTTCGTTTTGGTGTATATGCATATATTATAGGTTGACAAAATAATGGACAGACTTCGCAGAAGGATGATGTAATAATGACATGCAAGTTTTAGCACTAAGTTTGTGTGTGTGTGTGCGCGCGCACTAGTTGTAACATACAGTCTACTGTCAGAACCTGTTATGAAGCTGTTATCACTGTTTTCTTTTATAATTATTTTTCAGGGAGAATATCAGATGTGGTAAAACATTGTTAACCACGCTGCTGAGAGTGTTTGCATCTAAAACTATAAAATATCCAAGTCGACGATTGCATAAAACTAGGCAAAACGGCTTGGACCAAGATTTATTGATACTTAAGCCAAAAATAATTGGATGAAAACCAAAGTTTAGTGAAAGAGGTCGTTGCATGTTGGCGCGGATTTTAAGTTCCAATAAGAAGATAGCCACAACTGAAATAAACTCAAAACTCAACCAACATTTGCTTAATCTCGCTTCAATGAAAAATAATTTGAACAGAATTGAACGAATAAAAAATCTACGGCAAAGCAGCAATGCCAGAAACCTCTTTTTACTGAAGTGAATGCAAAACGTCGTTTCTTCGTGCATGCTCTCAAAATGTGATTGATTGATGCATGCAAGTTATTGTGGTCATGGCACCAGACGGAGAGAATCATTATACACAATTTATTTTTACACAAGCGTATGAGCTGGATTGCTATTCTCTATAAGTAACCTGAGGATAGTTATGTGCGCATCTTAGCCAAACAGCTGCAGCCAAATGGTTTCGTATGGAAACACAGCGTTTTAAGATGATAACTGTTCAACCATGTATCTAAGTTTGTCAAGACATAGATTTAAAGACTTGGAATCAAATTTCTCCCATGTCACATTCCAACTTTTTGCCATTATTGAGCTACCGTAAGAATATAGTCATTCTCTTTTGAAGAAGAGAATTCGTAACTACTATCTTTTCAATCATTTCTATGGATCCCTTTACAATTTCTTCATAAAAAATTGGTTAATGTTTCTTTATACTTCATCCTGCCCTACCCCCAAGGGGGCACCTCGAAATGAGGATTTAAAGCTTCCAGCATGGTGGTGGTTCTCACCACCCTGGAGGGTACGCGAAAAGATAGGGTGTGGCTCCTCGCATCGATGACGGGACGTTCTTCCTTAGCAAAGGGTTGGACCGTGACCGGTGATGGCCCTTAGGACTCAACTACAGTTCCCGCCAGTGTTGCCCTAGCGGCGGTTCGGTCATTCAGTTTTATGGTTTAAATCCGTGTGCCTTTGTGGCGGGTCGGAGAGTCAGATGGATGACTTACCTCAACGATCAAGACTTGCTTAGATCGATAGGCCTAAGTAAAAAAAAAAAAAAAAATTGTATATATTTATCTCTTTCTATTCATCGTTTTAACTGCCTGTGAATAACTCAAAAAGAGGTCAGAATAAGATCTTAATACCAAATGTGTAAATGTGTTCTATCAAATTTGGGCGAAATCCATACACATAACTTTTAGAAATCTAAAATTAAATTAAATTTAAAATCTGAACATTTGCGGCTTTCCCAATTTTTATGCGGGGAGAGGAGGTGTAATAATACCTTCATTATAGAATAGCAAGAAAGTTTAGGGAAGACTTCTTCCGGTAGTATCTTTTTTAATCATTTATTAATCATTATTTAATCATTTATACCTTCAAAACATCATCATAACAAAACAATTTATAACCTTCGGGCGTCAACTTCATAACATAACCTTCGGGCGTCAGTGATATGACTTACACTTCATTCTGGATTTGGATAATCCAATTCTTCAATTTATTCAGTCTATTATCTATGCTAAAGATAGCTTGCATTTGATTTTAAAAGTTTAACTTTTATTTTTTTAAATTTGTTTGTGATTTTTCATTATTTTGCACACCACCTATATATCTTCCCCAGCATCATCACGATATTATAATTTTAGAGAAAAATTATATATATTACCATCTTATTTTTTCCCTTTACTCATATATTGTATAGTATTTCATGTGTTCATTATTAATTTTATTAATATTTTTGCTTTTAATGTTAAATATTTTTGATATTTGAATTTTAGGTCAGGCAAGTAAATGGATTAAGAATATGGAAAAGAAAGATTTGCATGTTATTAAATTAACAGATAGCAATTACATTCGAGTCTTAGAATCAGCTTTGCAATTTGGGCATCCTGTATTGTTAGAAAATGTCGGCGAAGATTTGGACCCTGTATTAGAACCAATATTAACAAAAGCTGTTTTTAAAGAAGGAGGCATGGAGGTACGATTCTTATTCATTTCAATGAATTAACAGATGTGAAAGCCTCTATTTTCATAACTTCCATAAAATTTTGCAGATGATTAAAGTTGGAGATAATGTGGTTCCTTATTCTCAAGATTTCAGATTCTATATAACAACTAGACTTCAAAATCCTCATTATTTGCCTGAAATATCTGTAAAGGTACATATTTTTTAATAGTCATTATTAGAAATTATTATGTAATAATTAACATATTTCATTTAATTTATTCTTTAAAAGGAGCCATAAATAGAAATGAATGCATTATAGAAATTTTAATTATTTTGGAAAATATTGCTGCTGGTACAATTCCAGTCATTACTTTACTACGTTTTAGTATTTCTGGAAAAGTTTAAAACCATTCTAAGATATTTTAAACACATAACTTTATTAACTATAATTTTATAAATTTTCACTTCAGATTTGTTTTTTAAGCTCACATAAGCAGAAATAATAAATTATTTCAAAAGAAAGTAAAACATTTTAAAATGCTTGGTTACTTTTTTATGACACTTATTATATTACACTTACACAATTATTACTCACACTTATTATATTACACTTATTTTCAGATATATTTTTAGCGGGTATTCATATAATCATTTCAAAATAAAAGTTTAAAATTTCTCTTTATTTAAGTTACTATTTACATTTGCTGAGAACTATGGATTTAAAATTATATTTCCTTCATATCATTTCAATTTTTTAATCATCGAATTTAGCAAAGGAAAAAGTTTGTCAAAAGTCTTCGTACACGAGACATTTATTTTTTACTATCGAATTAAAATAAAATTGCTGATACTTGATTTTTGATCTTTTAGATCAGTAAGTCAGTCAGTTAAAATACACTTTACATATCATTTCTGTATTATTTCTAGTTTTAATTGAAGCCAAAAAGGCAAATGAATTGGCTGATTTAAATTCTGTAACTGACAAATAATGTTTATTAATTTAATGATGTAAAAATTTATGCTTATTCCTTACTTTCTCCATGGGATTTCCAGAAAGTTGGACTTCGCTGCAGTTTGTTCAAAATAACACGTTGGATTTAAACCTCTGTGACATAGATTTAAAAACATGGATTAAAGTACTGTCATCCTGAAAATACCGATATTTTTGTAACAAATTAATAAATGATCTACAAATGTCTCTGCCAATCTCTGAGGGAAACTAGGGATTAAAAACAAAACACTTCTCATTAGTTACTTTTCATTTTAAGTATAATATTTCTAATTATATTATGCGACCTAATTTTTGGTTAATTCTGATATATTTTAAAGGAAGCCTATTGATATAAGCTTTTTTACAAGTGTGAAAATGACTAATGAGCCCCCTAAAGGCCTCAGGGCTAATTTATTAAGGTCATATATGAGCGATCCAATCCGAAATCCAATACCGATATTTTTGTAACAAATTAATAAATGATCTACAAATGTCTCTGCCAATCTCTGAGGGAAACTAGGGTTTAAAAACAAAACACTTCTCATTCTATTAACAATCTGTCACTATCTCCCTTGGTTCTTTTCAAAATTTAGGTCAGAAAATGAAACTCAAGGTTGCAAATACGATTCTATCAATAGTTTTTGTTGATATTTGTTCTCCAACTGCGTTTTTAATTCCAGAAAACATAATTCCAAGTTGAAGTCAAGTTTTTAATGCTTCAGTTATCGCTAGAACTGGCGTTGTTAAACAAAATCTATAAAGTCTTTATAGAGAGACAAGATTGAATAAATTCCATGTATCAATCTTTTTAATGTAGTTATGTTTTCAAAAATAGATTTCTCTTATGCGTAATTATACACTATACAATGTAATAGATTTATACATTAGATTATTAATACTTCCTCATATAAAAATATTTTAGACTTGGCCATTTTGAATCGGCGTCAAAACAATATCCAAATTCTTCTGACTTAACATAGTTTCATGTGAATATGCAACTGATTGTATATTTCATTAATCTGCGTAACTTTTGCTCTGTCTTGCAGTCAGTGGTGAGGAATAGAGTTTAAAAGTTAATTATGTTTAAGGTGATTTAAAAAATGGCAGTTTTATCAAACATTTAAATAAGTTGTAGGAATAAAGTGAATTTTTAAAATTCCATTTTAAATGTATTCTTGTACTTAAGCTTCTGGCATGCATTATATCACAACATAATCTTCAAACTATTCATTCAATGAATTTTTAACCACTTTAATTTAAGTTATAAATATGCATAATCTGCATAGTATGCATATGCATTTAAGTTATAAATATGAATAATTCTTTTTTATAGGTAACGTTAATTAACTTTATGATCACACCTTTGGGTCTCCAAGATCAGCTCTTGGGCATAGTTGCAGCAAAGGAAGATCCTAATTTAGAGGAAAATAAAAACAAATTGATTTTGGAAAGTGCAGAAAATAAACGCCTCCTGAAAGAAATCGAAGATCGTATCCTAGAAGTATTATCATCTTCAGAGGTATGGAATTATTTTATAGTTGAAAATAAATAAAATTCATCATTGTCTGTTATTAAATATTATAAAGATTTGAGATTTGTTGCAAATTATTTGTTATAATTAATTTATGTAAAAAAAATGGTTATCATGAGAAGTGAAATTCTGAATATTTGTGATGAATACATTATTTATATTATACTATAAAAATATTGAATTTTTTTATATGTAGGATTGCTCTAAAAAATTTATACTTTCTTCAAATAACAGATTTTTTGATAATATTTTTGTGTTTTAAATTCTGATAAATACAATTCCTTCAAATGCTTATAATTTTTTTAGCTCTACAATAAGAGCTGTATTATGTTGTACCAAGCTGTGTTAAATCTTAAGATCATTTTCTTTTAACACTTAAGCTTTTAATTTAAACTGACAATACTCACACAGTGCTGCTTACATCTTGATGAATGTCCGAAAAGAAACTATAATTATAATAATTAAAATAAAATTAGAAATTAAATTTTATTTCAGTTTAATGCAAGCTTATTTTTCTTCATTGCAATGATATCATGTCCAAAATTGCAGACGATAAAATTACGGAACAAAAATTTAAAACGAAGGCAAGTTAAGAGAAAGAAAGGGGGAGGGGAAGGAGATAAAGAAATCAAAATTTAAATGCGAACAATGCTTTTAAAATTTTAAATTGTGTGAAACTAATTTTTATAATTCTTGGATTATTATTTCTCATTTGGTTCCCTAGCCAAATCAACAAAGAAGTAAAATTTTCTCCAATGGTGCCGCGAAAAAAAAAAAAAAAAAAAAAAAAAAGTTGAACTAATTTATAAACGGTAAACAGACTATTTCTTGCATTTTTCAGTAAATTGCTTTTATACAGTGAAAAGAAATGTCAGTAGAACAACAATTGTTTGTTTTATTCCATGATTCGTGATTTTTTCTTCTTGTTATTACTTATGACACTTGCCATAGACAAGACCGCTGACGAAGTCAGCGATTTAAGCCAAGTTTGAGCAGTAGCTTCTGAGGGTAAAGGCGCCTGAAGACCCGAGTAGAGAAGTCTGGCTTCTATCTCATTGTAAGATTACACAATCACACACTTGCTTGCACAACCCCTTTTTACAGGGGAGGGGGGGGGGCTCTTTCACACACCTCGCAGGAACCAGGAACGCCCAGAAGACGGGGAAGACGCGCTACTGCTAGGCCAGGACGCCGGCTTTCCACTTGTTATCAATAGAAACGCATAAAGATTTCCCAAAATAGAACAAAATATTCTAAACATTTTATCTATTAAATTTTAAGAGAACATTATTAGAGCATGAAAATTTCTAAAAATAGAACAAAGTATTAGATGAACATTTTTCTATACTAAATTTTAAAAGAATATTATTAGAACATTAAAATTTCCCAAAAATAAAACAAAATATTAGCTAAAAAAATTTTTTTCTATTTTAAATTTTAAAGTTAAGGTGATTTGAGGGGTGGATTATGTTAATATTAGAACTATCTGTGCATCAAATTTAATGACTATAAATGCAATAGTTCCATTTAGATACTGTAAACTCATACTCAGGTATTTTCTTTTATAAGTATAGATTTATAAAAATTTACACAAATGTAATTTTTTTCAAATTTTAAATTACTCTGTCATTTTAATTATTTCCACTTAAAACACATTGTATTTATTATGACCATTAATAGGGAAATATTCTAGAAGATGAAACAGGCTGTCAAGTCCTAACATCATCAAAAATTCTTTCAGAAGAAATATCAGCTAAAGAGGTAAAAAAAAAATGCTTCATAACTTTTTCCTAAACTGCATCTAGATTTATTATGAATTGATTTAATTAAAAAGATAAACATATGAAGAAAAATAATTTTCCGTATATTTGTGCTTTATAATTTTAATAAACTTCCACGGAAACTATTTTAGGTAATAATTACAATTTATAATAATTTAAATTGTATTGCAAATGTAATGATAAGTTATCGATACTGAAGGGTCTGAAGTTTGATACTAAAAATTTGCTGTGTATAATCTGTCAAATAAAAACGGTATATGAAAGTCTGGTGTGCACTTGGCTCTCTTGTAGATAAATGTCCTACATGTAGAAATTTGGAAAGAATGTTATCCATGTTTTCTGACCAGTGTTCAGAATTGCAAAGTACCAGAATAGCCCTCCTGTAGCTTCAAAATATGTAGGATGTTTATTTCACTAAGCTATTAAATTAAGCTAAAGCTTGTTAAGTTAAAATTCATTTATAATGAATCAGCTAACATCAAATTTTTGTGCTTTATGAGATATTAAAAACTGTTTCGATCTCTTTACAATTACATTAATAATGCATTTAAAAAAATGTTAGGACATTTTTTATTGTGAATTGTGTTAACATAAAAGTATATTTAACAAGACTTTGTTGCATAAACTTCTATAAATTTAATTAGTAAAAATGCTTTAAAATGTTTATTGCTGTTTTATTTTCATAGATAGTTGCTGAAAAAACTAAGTTAGAAATCGACGGTGTGCGCAATGGTTATCAGCCAGTTGCAGTACATTCTTCGATTCTTTTTTTCTGTATTTCCAGTCTGTGTAACATAGATCCTATGTACCAATATTCGCTGGCATGGTTTATTTCATTATACCACCAGGTAAGAAAGTTTTATATCTTAATTGGAATGAAATGCGCATGATTTATATATATATATGCCAAAATACCTGGATGGTATTTACAATTACAATATTGTTTGCAGGGTATTCAAAGTTGTTTTTTTAAAAAAAAGGCATAAAAACGTTCATTGTTTATCTCTTCCATTTTGCAAAAAAGAGAAAGCAATGAGTTAAAATAGTTTCAAATGGGACTGATAAGACAGATGAGAGAGACATGAGTCTTCTAATACTAACGTAATTTATTCGTTATCATACGTAATTCCATCGTCTCATGTGCAGAATTTCGGACATAAAAATATGAACAAATGTTTCTTTCCGCCTTTCTAATATTATTCTTTTCCTCGTGTAGTAAAGTACATGCTAACAATACCTGTTCTTAAATGAGCTGATTCTTTCTCTCTCTCTACAATACCTTAGAAAGCAGGTGCTTTTTATTTCTAACCACCTTGTATATAGGAATTAAAAAATAAGCATTTCTTTTATTTAACTGTTCTTTTAACAATTAATATGTACTTCTCCCTGTCTATCTCTTTTTTTAATCATATTTTTCTTAATCTTTTCCTTTGCCTGACTCTTTTACCCTTCTCTTCTCAGTCAATTGAAAACAGTGATGCATCTTCTGTTCTCGCAACCCGTATCAGTAATTTAAACGATCACTTCACTGCCAGTATTTATCGAAATGTCTGTCGATCACTATTTGAGAAGGATAAGTTGCTCTTTTCTTTCCTTCTGTGCATTGGCATTTTACGTGGAAGGTAATTCATTGCTTTTTTGTGCTAAATTACTCTTTTTGTATGTAGATTTAGTTGTTTTAATTGTATAAATAAATAGTCAAATATAATTAACTTTTGTATTTCTTTATTTATTAATGATCTTCAATCACTTTAAAGCAAATAGTGTTAATGTCTCTGTAGAAGTCAAAAATTATTTCCATATTGTAATTATTAAATTATAATATGGAAATAATTTATTTTATTCAGGCGTTTTATTTGGTGGGGAATTAAATTATTTTTTTTTATTTAATTAGTTATGTGTGAAAATTTGAATTGCGCGAAGGGCAGCAATAGCGTAATGGTAGCAAAAGCGCCACTGAAAAATTGCCAACCTCGCAAGGCGCCAAAGACTATACAGTGGTGGCCAAAAGTGTGGACATTTTTTGAAAGTTTCATGTTTTTCAACTTTGCTTGCTTGTAGAATATATTAATTTTCACTTAAATACAAATGTTTATATATCAAATTGAAGGTAATTTAATGTAGAATTTAATAACAAAAACAGTATTACAATATCTGTATTACAAAAAAAGTTACGCTTATTTTAGTAGAACAAACAAACACAAGTCGTTTTGAACAATGACATGTTTTGTAATAAAAGCGTACTAGCCAATCACAAAACTGTTCTGAGGACCAATCAAATGTCTGTAACTATAGTTTAGATTATTTGGATGGTAAAAGAGTTATTGTTGTGGAAATATTTTGCGGAATGATGCATACTAGTACAATTAAATAGAGTACTGCTGTTTTTTAATATTTTAAGTCCTTTTTTTTAATTAAACTAATTTTAAACTATGTCACCAACAAGAAGATCTGATTGGACATCTACAAAAAGAAGCCGAATTGTCATATTGAGAGAAAATGGCCTCTCTTATGCTGAAATTGCAAGACAAGTTGGTGGTTCAGTGACTTGTTCTGGTGTACGAAAGTTCTGTTTACGTTACGAAAAAACGAAATCAGTGGGAAATAAGGCCAAATCAGGCCGAAAAAAATGCACAAGTTCTACTGCCGGTAGAAAAATTAAACGGCTATGCCTTCAAGATAGAAAAATTTCATCAGATGCCATTAGATGTGAAATGAGTGCAGCGGGTATTGCAGTAAGTTCAAGAACAATAAGAAGAAGGTTATCAGGATTTGGACTACAAGCTAGAATTCTAAGGGAAAAAAAACCATATTTAAATCAAAAGCAACGCGAAAAACGAGTTAAATGGGCAAAAGAACACATTAAATGGTCAGAAAATCAATGGAAGCAAGTAATCTGGAGCGATGAGACTAAAATATCGCTCTTTGGTAGCGATGGTAAAAAATACGTGAGACGTAGAGTAGGTGAAGCGCTTCATCCTCATTGCATTGAAGCAACTATGAAAACAACAACAAATGCCATGATTTGGGCATGTATGTCTGCAAATGGTGTGGGCCGAATTCAAGTGATTGATGGCATTCTGAATGCCAAAAAATACATCGAAACTGTCCTGGAAGCAAAATTGATACCTTCCATCAGGGATTTCTTCACCAACAAAGCACCATTTATTTTTCAGCGGGATTCAGCTCCATGCCACACAGCAAAAGTATGCAAAGCATGGTTTCAAAATAAAGGCATATATGTATTACCAAGGCCAGGAAACAATCCTGATCTCAATCCAATTGAAAATTTGTGGCGACGTTTGAAAATTCTTGTACGACAAAAACGTCCATCCAATAAAAGACAACTTATTGAATCTGTAATTGATTCTTGGCACCATGTTATTCCGAAAGATGAACTCTAAACACTCGTTCACTCGATGAAAATACGCTGTGAAGCTGTCTTAAAAAATAAGGGTTATCCTACTAAGTATCGATTGTGTAAGTATCACTTTAAAAAAATGCAAATCTAAGATACATCTTACTAAAATTAGCGCAACTTTGTTTGTAATACAGATATTGTAATACTGTTTTTGTTATTAAATCCTACATTAAATTACCTTCAATTTGATATATAAACATTTGTATTTAAGTGAAAATTAATATATTCTACAAGCAAGCAAAGTTGAAAAACATGAAACTTTCAAAAAATGTCCACACTTTTGGCCACCACTGTATATATCAAAGCTTAGCCCTAAATATTTCTGAATGTGTGTTATAAAAAATTGTTTTATAGTTATTTTATAGTTTTATTATGTCTGTTTGATGTTGCATAACATGCTCACTTCATATCAGGTGGAGGCTAGACTTAAGTTGAAACTAATTTTTCCTCTTGGATATCCACGGATATTTCCTTGGATATTTTTCCACCGCGGGCAACGCTGTGCGGGTACTGCTAGTACAAGAATGAATGAAATAAAAACGAAATATGAATGAAATGGCATTGTTTATTTAAAAAAAAAATATCATCAAAATTATATAAATACTTGTCTCACTGATTCATTAAGAGGTAAATATCTTAAATAATTTTATAAATTGTTTGGAACAGACTGGAAAAGATTCGAATAGTGTCCATGATTTTGCTGTTTGAATAAAGAAGGGGGACATTATAAAACTTTTTCAATGGAACAAACTCGTCAAAATTGCATGATGGAAGATCGGAATTAAATGGTGTATGTTCCAACATTGTCCAAGATAAACTTCTTATTTATTCGACTTTATTTAGTGTGCGAGTGACCATGCAGGAGCAAAACCGCTTCTGAGGATACGAAAACGTTTGTACTAATCTTGCTTAAAAATCTATAATAGAATGTATAGTTGACCATCTTCTCACCATTATGATGCATAGTATAGATAGGTTAGTTTGGTCGATTATTGTATATACTTCCATCCACGCCAAATCTTCAAGTTGACAATCTTTTGAAGAAGCCTGATTCCTCTCCCGAACCATGTTCAAAATAGCCTAGTGCTTGTCGTCATCACGTTCTAATATTTTCACCGTACACTTCTTCATTCGCCAATGCCATTCTTGAAATTCAACACTTCTCACAATTAAAATCGAGTAACATCCCATTGCTCTTTTTTAACCGAAAACAGACTGAAGACATAGATGAAGCAGTAACTGAGTGCATGCTTGTCAATATTGTTGGTTGATAAACAGTACATACCATGTGGTTGCATGCGATTATTTTGATGAAATGTAGTTCCGTTACGCAATAGGAGTTGTCTTTGTAATTTCCTTCCCTACCTCTACATACCGTTTTCAACTTGAACTTGAAAGAAGTAAGATATTGGGATTTATAGCATCAATGGCTGTTATCCCATGTTTCCAGATGGAGAGAGCAAAAAAAAGTTTCATCAATAAACACCAGAGAGCGCGCACACACACACAAAAACAGACTGAAGTTTCAGTCAGTTAACAGTTACAATAAAGCCGTTCCGCTGATGCCATTTAGTATATATTCGGGAATTCCAGTGGAAAGAAGAGGTAAATAAGATGGAGCGTTCCCGCAACACGGAATGGTGATAAAGAAAAGAGACTTAAAAAAAAAAGTTTGAACAGAATGTGGTTAATAAAGTTAGTAGATATTGAAATGCTTCATCGCTTGAAGAGAAACTTGCAGATTAGCCTTGTTTGCAATTGTTTTATCCAAAACATTTTTGAAGGAGATATCTTGTTTATCTAACTGTAGAAAAATCCACAATTTGTCTCTATAATATGTATACTTTTTGTACGAGAGAATTATGTGTTCAATATCATTATATGAACACACACACACACACAGATATATATATATATATATGCGTTATATGAACCAATATCATTTCAATATGTTATTACATTCGTGACAAAGGAGGGGATCATTATGGAGATTAAAACGATTCAACAGTCCTGGTGTTATAATTGTTTTGCTGATTAGTCTGGCCAAGACAACATCTTCCCAGCTCTTCAAGCGAAGTTTTTGTGGGTTTATCAAACATTAAGAATCTATCTGTCACAATTTTCCCAAATAACACCGGTCGAGATGGGGTTGTCAAGAATTTTTTTCTAAGCTTAAAATTTGGACTGCGCACACGGGATCCGATGTCGTGAAAATGATCTTTCCCTGCCTTGTAAATTTTAAATTCAAAATATTGCTGTGCCGATTTATGTTCTGTTTAATGTAGGATCGGATAAGGAGTGGGTTCAATCGAGGGATTTTAGATGCAGCATCTTTGTTGGACACAATTATGTTTATTTCCTCATATTGTCTTTGGCCAATACGGATAATGAGTTCGTTAGTGGATTTTCCACTCTTAAAGAAATTTTCATTTGAAGTATGATGCATTTTAATGTTTGCCGAAGCCTGCATTTTTGGATCAGTATCATTTTCAGGAGACGAGTTCGAAGCGATAAAAGCTGGGTGACTCAGTCTTAAATAGTGAAGACGTTGCAGCTCTTCAGTAAATAAATATAAATACAAGAAATTAGAGCCAAAAAAGCTTACCAAATGTCCAGAAGTTAAACACGAAAAGGTGAGCGAAACAAAATTAATTAGAAAAAACCAAACTTTGGTAGCACATCGACCTTCCAGAGTCGACCTAGGTAAACATTGAACTTTAAGTTACAAAAAAATACTACGTACCGTTTTCTCACATTTACACAGAAATATACCAAATTATAACTACTGTTTCGTTTTCACTTGATCCGTCCTTCTAATAATATTTTAGAAACTGACTAGCTGACCCGGCAAACGTTGTTCTGCCATATAAATTATTTCAAGTGAATATTTTGGTTGTTAGAAAATAACGAAAGTATTGTAAGTGTTTGGGGATGGCATCCATGACAGAAAGAGGAAGGGAGCGCTGTAGACGATGATCTCCGATAAAAACAAAAAAAACACCAACCATTCATTTTCTCAATACGATGTATTTCATTAACGTAACGAACATATACATTGTTTGATCTCTTAAAAGTTAAACGTAAAGTGAAAAAAAAATAATATATTTTTTTATCCTAAAGTATAAAAATGAAATAAAGAAAATCAATATTCATTTCGAAGTGCAATTCAGTGTACGATATTTTTTCTCAGTCCGTCTTTAGCCAACACAAATAAGCTCGATGGTTTGCCCATGCGAGAACATGCCACATATAATTGTCCGTGTGAAATGGTGGTCCCAAATCTAAGCCGCAAACAGACATCGTTTGACCTTGCGACTTATTGATTGTCATTCCGAATGCCAGTCTAATAGGAAATTGAACGCGTTTGAATTCAATTGGCACGTCTGTGAGAATCATTGGAATTTGTGGCAGCAAAACATTTTCCGCTCAGAATTTGCCATTCAAAATGGTGGCTTTGATAAAATTTTTCATCAATTTTTTAATGACCAATCGCGTGCCATTGCACAGCCATGGTGGGTTCAAATTCCGAAATAAAATAACCGGAGATCCAACTTTCAGTCGTAGAAGGTGTGGTGACATGCCTGACAAATCCAGTGAGTTCAAAAACTCTGCTGGACAATTTACAGCTTCGTTAGCATCTCAAACTGTATCGATCGAACTGTATCGACTGTATATGATATCAAGTCGCTTGTATCTTGAAGTTTAAATCATCGACGTCCACATTTTTGGAGCCAAATGGGTCTTTCTTTCAGCCACGCATGGTTTATATATTTTGTGCGTACATCGGGAAATATGCGGTCAATGAGAGCGTTTTGCGAATCAACGATAGTGCAGAAATGAGTGGGCAATTTTATGCATCCAGTATTTTCATAGTACATTCAACTTTTCCATCGCCGATATCTAACAATTTGTCAAAGAATGTGTCAGCAGATAGATCTTGTAGAATTTGGACGCGCATGTTTATTTTTAACTGGACTTTTTCAACAAGCATTACGCCACAGTGGTGATGATTTCAAGCAAGCGTTGATCTCATCAGTGAACGTGGATAGGAACCCCTAATTACCTAGCGTTGCGAAATATACTTCACGACCTATTCTCATACCTACCAAATACACATAAAAAGTTTCGTGAAAATCGGTCGAGCCGTTTTGGAGGAGTACGAACACAAACACCGTGACACGAGATTTTTATATATTAGATAATTAATTTATTAAAGAAAATTGGGGGATTATTTGTAACGCAATTTACATTGATTTGTTTACTGTGTATTTTATGAATAGAAAACCTTTTTCCTGCTTTTATTGACAAGCGAAATTATTTTGTTCTTTTTTCTGTAAATATTTAATTCAGGTTTGTGTATTCAGTAATTCGTAAAATAGGATAAAATGTAGTTTTCTTTTAAAATAGATTTTATTGCAATGTATTAATTTTTACATTTTGCTATAAATATAATATAGATACATTGATTCAATTAAGGTATATTAAGAATTAAGATTATTTCTTTTAAAATATAATTCTTTAACTGGTTTTTGCTTTCATTTTGCGCTTGCATATATGCTTTCTTTTTGTACAATTTTTAAAAATATTTAATTGCATTTATTTCTGCATGTTTAACTCTACCGATTTGAGATCAATATGTTTTTTTAAAGATGTGATATTATTTATATATCTTTTTTTAAGTGATTTCAGATCTCGATTTACTACTTCGAATGCTTTCGTATGCATGAACTTTTTGGTCTACTATACATTGTATATTTCAGGGGTGAAGTGGATGAGGAAGTATGGAGATTTCTATTAACCGGTGGAGTTGCATTGGAGAATCCTTATCCTAACCCTTGCCCAGAGTGGCTTACAGATCGAGCTTGGTCTGAAATAGTTAGAGCATCCAGCTTACCAGAATTGGGAACTTTAAGAGAGAGTAAGTATATTTTAGAAATTTTATACACATTAAATTTCCACTGCACTGAATGCGAATCATAGAGTAAATTTTCGGATACTGAAGGCATAATCTTCAATTAACAGAAAAAGATGGCATTAATGAATAATTTTCGTGCAGATATAATGAACTCTCGAATATCGTATTGCTGCTTTCAAAAAATTATAACTAGTTGACTACTCCAACCTGCTCTGAGGCACACAAAAAAATATTTAGACCGGGCCAACACACCAGCATTGGCGAGACCTGTGGTTGAGCTCTAAGGACTATGATTGGCTATGGTATAACTCCTCCTGTGGGAGATACCTCCCATCATCGGTAGGGGTAGTTGACACCACACCATTTCTGTAAGCACCCAGGTAGCGAGGACCAACCATCTTACAGGAAGCTTTTCATGAAAAGCTTATAAGCCAGTGAACAACTACGCTGCATGAGCAATTGCTTTTGTATCGTGGTCATGTTACTGGGCTGCAAACCACAAGGTCCCACGTTCTATCCTCGCGCATCTCAATCCTCCACATTGGTGACCACGGACGATGAACCTTCAACCTTCGTACAGCTGTTGTGGCGCCAACTGCTCGCAACCAAAGTCGTCAAACTCGCTTAACGCAGCAACCAAAGTCGCCAGACTCACTTGGCGCAACGGCATCAGCAACCACTCACCCACACATGCTTGCCATAACGCTTGGCGCTACTCAAATAAGTACAGGCGCATTAGAATCAACAGCTAATACATCACCACTCAACAGCCATATCGTTCGTCTCACTTCCGACTCACTGGAGGGAGAGTCTGTGGTGAATAGCTTATAAGCCAGTTAACAACTACGCTGCACGAGCCATTGCTTTTGTATCGTGATCATGTTACTGGGCTGCGAACCACAACGTCCCACGCTCTATCCTCGCGCATGTCAATCTCCACACATCCTTAAATCCGAAGTGCTTGTGTTAAAAATAAAATTAAAAACTTCAATTACATTTACATTATTTCCATTACAAAAACTTCAAATAGTGCTTTAATACTTGTGTTTTCCTGTTGAAATAGGCTATCAATTTATAAACATCATTTGTTAAGTAATGGGTTATAAATAACGTATAAGACCCCTATCAAGGCCGTATTATCACCTTGGACCCCACGACTTTAGTGTAATGGATGGCCCCACGACTAATTTTGTGATTTCATTTGATTTATAATGTTCATACGTTCAATTAGAATTAAAAAGTATTTAAATTGTAGAATTTGCAAATTCACTTTGCAAACAAGCGTGATCCTTCTTTTTAGTAGTTGACTGACTGATTTCCGTGTCAATAGCTCTGGCAAACGTCTTTTTTTTTTACTATTTGAAAGATGTATTGTCATTTCTGTTAATCAAAATAGTTATTATTTGATAACTGCTAATATAGATATTCACTAAAATTAATTTTTTAAAAAAAGAAAGAATCGAGTTTTGGAAGTTGTGGAAGGGAAGGGGGCATTGCTTAAGGGCCCTTTCAGAGTTTAATCCAGTCTGTCCTCTACTATAAATAAAAATTTTCCAGTTCCCTTTCTCGTGCATTTTAAAGATTATCCCTAGTTAACATGCCACCCAGTTCTTTGGATAATCGAGTGTTGAGCTGTATTAGAGTTCTTTTTAATGACGTATATGTTGCATAAAGTGTATTGATTTAAAGATCTAATATACTTTATGGCCCTCCATTTTTTTTTCGAAATATATTAATAAGCAGTTATAAAATTTTCTACAGATTTTTTAAAGCTGTCATGTTCTTATGAATTCATTTTTTCTGAAAATATTAAGAAAAAAAGAAAGTTTATTATTGGCAGAAAGTTGGCTCGAAAAGTAACTATTATATAATTTAAAATGCATACTCGTGAACAGTTTGTTTTCATAATTTTTACAGGCGTTGAAAACGATGTATCTGGGTGGAAAAGCGTGTATGATTCTCTCAATCCTCATGAAATGGCATACCCTGCTCCACTTTCAACGCTGGGCGGTCTTTATAAAATGGTAGTATTGAGGTGTCTCAGACCAGATAAACTCATTCCTGCTGTTCAGGTAAACCTTTTTTAATAGTCATAATTTATTTCAAACTCTATAAATTGGGGGAAAAATTATAAAATTTCCTTAATAACTGGAGCTTTTTTTTTTATGTTTAGCATTAACAAATCATTTTTTTATTAGAAACATTTTTAACTGGAAATTTAATGAATGATGATTTATATTACTATGTTCTATTCAAGATTTTTAAAAAAAATCTGATTTAATTTTACTATTTCCCGCCGAACAATGTATTCGCTAAACAGGATAGATCATATAACTCACTAAGCAGAACGTCTTTTATCCATTTAACTGCATACAACGCATGGTCTTAACTCCTGATTAAAGATATTAAAAATCTCTCATAGTAGTAAAGTTTTGAATATATGTTCAGTCACTTAACAGGCCTCCTCAAGTTTTGAACTGTTATCATCAGGTACTTCAACATTACTTTATTCCCTAATCTCATTTCAACTGACTTTTTTCGTGGTTAAAGAATTCGCTTAATAGGCAACGATTCTCAAGTTCCAAAAAAGTGCAGCAACAAATGGTGCTACAAGATAAAGTATCAAAAAAGTCTTTTAATCTGAGCATGCGTATTTATATGAATGATATTAAAGAATATATAGTTACAATGCAACAATACGAAAGGAACATGAAATAAGCAGGTTCTCTCAGTATTCTATCTTCTGTAATAACTCTGAACCGCAGATTTTTTTATCGTAATAATATATCTTATTAATGTATTAATTCAAAGCTTTCTTATAAACTTCTGTATTTTACTTAAATTAAAATAGTGTGATTTTCTTATACACTTTTTTTCAGAATTTTGTATTAGAAAACATGGGACAGTTTTACATCGAACCACCAACTTTCGATTTAGTGGGATCTTATGATGACTCAAATTGTTGCACTCCTCTTATTTTTGTGCTGTCACCAGGAGCAGATCCAATGGCTGCGCTTCTTAAGTTTGCTACAGATATTGGTATGACAGGAAATAAGATCCAGAGTATTTCGTTGGGTCAAGGGCAGGTAATATTTCTCTTGAATCAATATTAATCGTATGGGCAGCAATTAAGTTTGCCAAAGCAATTAAATTTCTTATTGTTGATACATTTAAATTATCTCTGCTTTAAATTCATGTTGTTTCTTCAAAACTTATGGTATAGGCAGTAACTCAGGATTATATCATATTATTACTTGTTTGTGTGCAAATATAAAGAACTGTATTTGAATAGATCTTTAAAGATTGTGTTAAAAAAAAAACATTTTAATTTTATGTGATTAAAAGGTTACATTTTACTCAATAACTTATATTTTCACTATTATAATTTTTATTATATTTACAGAAATAAAATAATATGATTACAAATAGTTGATTATTATTGTTTGAAAATATTTCTAATATTAGGCTTTTTCCTTCCTTCATATATTATGTTTAATTTTTTCTAATTTGATGTCTTTTCTTACTAATTTTTATTTTCATGTATTGATTAGTTTTTACCCCTTATTAAATTTATTACTTTTGAATCTGATTTATTTTTAAAATCTGAATAGGAGAAAAAATATTCCTATAGATATTTTAAAAACTTATTTTATATTTTCTCAATTTTAAATCTATATTTTTAATCTTTGTTTTTAAAAAAAATTGTGAAGAAAATATGAAAACACTGTTTATTGTTCATCTATTCTGAAATTACATAATCTTACTTAATAAAGAATATGAAAAATGTGCATATTTTTAATTACATAAAGATAAATAAGAATTTAACATATTTTCTGTATGTTTATTACTTTTATACCTTTCCTGTTTAGTCAATTGTTTCATTTTGATTGTTTTTATTTATGTCTTCATTTTATAGTTTTTCTGATTCACATTTGATATAATTTTTAGGGTCCTATTGCCAAGGCGATGATCGATAGAGCTTTGCAAGATGGTTCTTGGGTTGTACTGCAGAACTGTCACTTAGCGACCAGTTGGATGAATACACTAGAAAACATATGTGAAGAGGTGATGTTATTTCGATAGAATGACTTATTAGTAGTATATATACCCACGCATGATTTACTTCTTCTGTTATTTGCCAGAAAAATAATGCATACAGCAATCAGAATTTAATTGATTCTATATATCAAAGAGATATACTTCATTTTTTAATGCAGTCAAAATAAGAATAAGAATAATTTTGATTTTTTTTATAAAGATAAGCATAAAGTGATATAATGATCTCTTTACGCTTATCCAGTCAATATTCACATTCAAAGAGCAAAACTATTTTTTTACTCTAAATATTCCATTCCCCATCTTCAAACTATTCCTCCTCTTATAATCATAGTTGAATTCTCTTAAAGCTACATTTCGATTATTTTTGTATGTTAGTGGCTAGTTTGTAATTTTGTCTTATTTTTCCATAATATATAATTATCAGTGGGAGAGATCTAAACAAAAATTTCTGGCATACTCTCTAATAAACTTTTCATGCCAGAGAACACCTTAAATGATTTTGGCGGACAATAGTTATGAAATATTAACCTTTGGCGTGAATTTAGCAGTTTTACTGAATCTTAACTTGGCGATTAGTCCTTGGAATTTGTTAATAGTATCCAAAAATCGAATTTGCGCTTTAGACACGTTTTTCTCAACCCAATGAAACAAAAAATTTAGCCAAAATTGCACTTGTAGTCATAAAATCCCATACCAAATTTGATATATTTAACTCCTTGCGTTTTTGAATGATCGCGTTTGCATTTTTCTGAAAGTACAGACCGTCAACCCGTAGTTGAATTTGGCTCAAAATTTGACAGTTGTCTACACAGTAGATGTTAAATCTGTGTACCGAATTTTACTCTCTTCATTTTGTAATTATTGTGTTAACTTATTTTCGAACAGGCGGACAGACTGACTTCCTCTGAACTGATTTTACACAACTTTGATAGAAATCTGCAGTTTTTAAGACTGTATACCAAATTTCAACTGCGTTTTTTGAGTTATCTTTGTCAAAGACAGACAGGCGGATATCTTTTAATATGTTTTTGAACTCCGGGGCGTCTAAAAATGAAGCTTCATAAAAATCTCGAGTTCTAATTTTTTGACGATTACTGTACTTTGTCTATGCTACGTATGCCAGAAAATAAAAGGGAAGACAAAAAAAATTGGTTGGATTGTAGCCGAATGGCTTAAGAGTCATATTTTGTTAAACACTTTTGAATAAATGGTAAGAAAATGAAAAAATATATTTTATAAAAGCAAAAAAAGATGGATTTTGCGTTTATTTGTTTCATATAAACAAATTTGAATACACATTCTGTTTCACCAATATACTACTAGAAGGTTTTGATTTGATATTTTTTTGGATAAATTATAACTCGTGAAAATTATGAATTTTTGCATTTTTATTACCAAATATTTTTCTCATTAAAAATTATTAAAATGTTTTTATATTATTGCAAGTTGTTTTGAATTTCATATTTACGATGTGTCTAATGTATTTTAAAGAAATATTTCCTCTGATTTAAAATATCAGCTGATATTTGGAGTGTTGGAGAACAGTTGATATTCAAGGTTCTATATAATTACTAACATAGAAATATTTTGTTAAACTACTAAATGTGTTGTTTTATAACAGTGAAATGTGTTGTATTGCTGCTAGTTCCATTGAATATTAATTATTACCCATTTTTTTTATTCCAGTCGATTTATGTTTATTATTATTATTTTTACATGAGTTTGAATCATTTCTTAAATATAGATAAAGCTAATATATACTAAATAATATTCTTTTTTTTTTTTTAGGAGATTACGCCTGACAGGACTGATATAAATTTCCGTTTATGGTTAACAAGTTACCCATCTGATACATTTCCTGTATCTATTCTTCAAAATGGTAGGGTGTATACATTAGATCTTATATAGTAAAATTGAAATATTTTTTTTATTAATTTTGTTAATGGAATCTCAAATTTTAATAGTTACTTTTCATTTTAAGTATAATATTTCTAATTATATTATGTGACCTAATTTTTGGTTAATTCTGATATATTTTAAAGGAAGCCTATTGATATAAGCTTTTTTACAGGTGTGAAAATGACTAATGAGCCCCCTAAAGGCCTCAGGGCTAATTTATTAAGATCATATATGAGCGATCCAATCTCAAATCCATCTTTTTATGAGGGTTGTGATAAAGTAGGTGTGCTCATTTTTTGCTTCATTTCATTAATATATAGATTTCATTTGTGGTGGTAGTTGCATGTGGTTTATATTTGCTATCAAACAGTAGAATTATACACACAAAAAAATTCTTGTAACTAGTGTCTTAATTTTGATTGTTATTTCTACCTTATCCAGCCAGCAAAATGGCATAAGATGTTATTTGGATTGTGCTTTTTCCATGCACTTGTGCAAGAGAGAAGAAAATTTGGTCCTTTGGGCTGGAACATTCCATACGAATTCAATGAGTCAGATCTAAGGATCAGCATGACTCAGCTTCAAGTGAGTCATTTATGTTAGTTTAATTTTAGTTAGTCATTTTAAGATGTATTATTTAAGATTATTGGCAAAATTTATGTGTTCTGTATGCTATGACTTTTGTTTTAAAATAACTTTTAATATAACTTTTAAGTATATATATATATATACATATTCATGTTATCATTAATTCAATAATAACAATAATTCAGTTTATGGCTAATAACAGTAATTCAATTAAGGCTGCTCTGATAATGAAGATATTTTATGCATTTTTTATAGAATTTTTTTCAGATTTATTTATTATGAAATAGAATCATGTAGTATAAAGAAGGTATAATGTTGATGCTTCTGAAATAAAAAAGTGTAACTTTGCAAAAAAAAAATAATAAAAAAAAAAAATCATAAACTCAAATATAATTGCTAATTTTTTTTGTCTCTATTTATTATTATGCAGATGTTTAGCAAGTGTAAAGACTAACACAAAACATTGTCTCAACATTTGGATGAAAAAAAAAGTTCATGTCAATTAATTATAAGTAAATTTGGTTATTCGTTGAAGTATAAACCTAATATTTTACAAATTGGAAAATTTTTTTTAAATTCTTACTTAATAAATAAATTTTATGTTTTAATATTTCAGGAATATTATTTAATTTCCTTAAATGAAAAGCGTTTTTAATCGACTTTAATTTTAAAATATTAATATTAGTAGTTATATATTCTACTTATCTTTATTTTTGCTTCAATAACAATTTATCATGTATTCGAAAGGTGAACAAATTTGTCATTCTTAATACTTTAGAATGTAACAATCTAAATGCCTAAGGAAAAATTTCACTACAGTTATTTGAGATTAGTAGAGCAGCAATTAAATTTTTAAAATATCATCTATTGTTAATAAAATAAGATATTTTTACATTCTGATTCTGTCTTTAAATTTCTACAGTAAATTTTAAAGATGTCCATGCAAAATTATAAAATTCTTCTAAAAATTAAAATTTTTTAACGATTAAAAACATCTTGTTTTCAGATGTTCTTAAACGACTATGAAGAATTACCTCTGGATGCGTTAACTTATTTGACTGGAGAATGCAATTACGGCGGAAGAGTAACAGACGATAAAGATCGACGACTTTTACTATCCTTGTTGTCTATTGTGTACACTCCAGAAATTATCACAGTGAAAAACTACCAGTATGTATCTCGTTTTGGGACATAATAATCATGCAACTTTTGGCCAAATGATTAAAAATTTCATGTCATTTAAAAAATATATAATTTTATTTTTGGCAGATGACAGATATATATACTATTAGCTTTTACCCGCGACTTCGTACGCGTGGAAATAGATTGGAATTTATAGCATCAATGGCTTTATCTTTTGTTACTCCGCATGCGTGAATTTTCAACGCCAATTGGGGCAACACAAATGTATGAATTTTCTACGCCAGTTGGGGTAACGCAATATAGATTATAAATTTTTAATTTCCTTTATTCTGTTTTATTTCAATTCAAAAGTACTTCAGAATGAATCCGAAAGATCGATTAATTCACGATGTTTAATTTCAAATGTATCGAACACTAAGAAAATAAACAGAATCATTTGAAATAATAGTCAAAATCATGTTAAGCCTAATCTCATTGGCGTGCGAAAAAAGAAGGGAAAAAAAAAAAAACTGAAGCTTTGCTCATTTGGCGATTTTTGGCGGGAAAGTTAGTTTTTAATTAATAAACAATTAACCACTCAATTAAACGGAATAAATAGTAGCCTATGTCCTATTCCAGACTATAATCTATCTCTCAGGTAAATTTCATCCAATTCTGTTTTGCCGTTCTGGCGTGATTGATTAACAAACCTCCATCTATCCATCCAAACTTTCACATTTATAAGTAGTATAGATTCACTTTTTATATATATTATTTTCCCCACCGAATGAACCGAGTAATAAGGTCTCGGTTTGGGGCCTGGTAAGTTACAGGTTCAAAACGCGATTCCACCAAAGAACCTACTATGCCCAGCTCTTAGAAAAGGCCTTGAGCAGCAACCGACAACATCTACATTACCTTCCAGTCTGCAAAAAGACCTTGAATTTCTAACATCGTTACCAATCGTTCGGTCGTTAAAGTTTTTCAAAATTATTTCTGTTTCGACCTAAAATAACTACAATGAGCTACACGCATGAAATTTTTCTGGGTTTTTTTTTTTTCGAAAATAATTAACTAAAATAGTTAATTAAGTCAGTACCCATTGTAAGGCAGGTGCAACATAAATCCATTAAGTTCTCTATTTCCCCATAAATAATCAAAATATTATTTCTTTATTAATAATTCGATCATAACAATTAAATAAATAATTATACCAAATTTCATGATGTTAGAGCTTTATGAGCTCGTCTAAAATAGCTCACTTAATTTTAATCTTTCCCTTAAACTTACAAATTATAATTGCTATTCCAAATTATGATATGGAGGTGCTCGTAATCACTTTGTCACACCGTGGAATTCTGAAACATCACGACGTTGCTGTTGCCGAAGAATCACCGTGTAGGCGGATCTGGTGCACGCTACATCTGTCGGGGCCAAATGTCCTCCTGCTAGAAAAGGTGGATGCTAACTCAGGTGCCTTCCTCGTCATCTGGATTCATTTCAGAATTACAAGGTCCGTCCTAAAATAGCTCTATTGTTACTTTAAAATGGAATGATAATATAATTAAACTAAACCAACCAATGAACTGTTTTTCACCAGCGCACTGCATTCTCAACAAAATGTGACAATTTGCTTTAATCTTTTCCATTGAAGTTTGATCATATTTTACAGATTTTCAGAAAGTGGTATATATTACATACCCGATGATCTCGAGCGAAAAGATGTCGTCGAGTATATTCGTAGTTTACCCATTAACCCTAATCCTGAGGTGTTCGGTCTTCATGAGAATGCAGATATCACTAAAGACAACCAAGAAACACAACAGGTATATTACTTTTCCTAAATATTTTTCACAGAAAATATTATTTATTGAAGTTTTATCAAATATAACTTTTAATAAATAAGGTAATATCCAATGGAACATGGGTCGATGGAAGCAGGGATTATAAACAATGTGAGTATGTAAGGCCCCACACCACTGACCGATTTTGCAAAACAAGCAAGCACTCTGTTTTGTTTTTCGTTGTTTTTGTTGTCTCTTTTAATCAGAATTTACATACATTTGAGAACTATTACATGATTTATTTATTTATTTGGTATTTTACATCCATCAATCTTAATCAAAATAAGATGCTTCGAATCTCACTACCCTTGCAGATATCTAACGTTGCCTACGTAGTTTTCAACGTAATCGAAAGTAGCATTATTTCTCCTAAGAATCATTCAAATTTTGTCATGAACATGGATCATCGTATATTATTATGATTATTATTCGGATAATATTCACAAATTAGCTGAAAACAATAATTCTCAAATATTTTTCAAAAAAATATTACATGAACTTATTTATTTAATGACATCAACAGTCGAATTTCTCATACGAACGACGTGTTTTCCACATTTCGTCTTCCTTTTGAAAATTATATATACTTTTATATGTATACTTATATGTATTTATGTATACTTATATATATACTATAGATTTATTAAATCACAAATTTTAAAAGTTTACAGTGACTTTTTTTTTGCACTTATTTTTCTATATCGTGATTTATGTTTGTTTCATATTATTATGCTTATTTGTATAGAGACATACTTGAAAATGACACTTTTCAAAATTTAACTTGCAGTATAAGTTAACTTTATCTTTTAATTTGAGCTTTCATCAACATGATGGCAACACATAGATAAAAACTAACTTTTCCTGTGCAGATTGAATTCTATTTATATTTTGTGCGAAATAAATTGTTGGAAAATAAAATTCCTTGTAAGCTTTTTTTAATTGATTAAAGCAGAAACTTAATTTATATACTAAAAATTATTATAATCAAAAAGCTGATTTCTTAAATTTTAAAATGAGGTAAAAATCATTTTTGTACTATAATATTTTCGGATGTATCATAGAAAAATGCAAAATTTTCGCTTAATTTTTAATTAATTAAAATTTTAAAGGAAATTTTCTCTGGGGTGCATATTCTTACCTTCCAAAGTATATATATATACCAAGTTTGATAACTTTAGATCAAACATTTAGGTTATAGAACTCCAACACACACACAAATACATATTCATCTTTATTATAAGTAAAGATATACATTAGGAAAATATATGCCATTTTCAATATCGTCAGAAATCTTCTCCTAGAAAGTGACATTAGATGTTTCGAAGAAGCCGAAAGTTTTTCTTCAAGTTATTGCATCATCTTAAAACTTTCTAATCTTGTCTGCTTATTACCATATTTTAACTCCATTTTAATCAATTCTGTTTGAATTTCTTTTACAAAAAAAATATTGGTTCCAATTTCTTTTAGGAAAAAAATATATAAAAATGTTCTTTTAAAATTACGGCCCACAAAATAAAATTGCAATTTATGATTACTAATTTCCTTATTTATTTTTGTAGCTTTTAGATGGAATTCTTCTTACTCAAGGAAGGTCGGCCGGTGCCGGAACGCAGACATCAGGAGAAATGATTTATGATTTAGCGGAAGACATTCTTAGAAAGTTGCCTCCTAATTTTGATATTGAAAAGGTATTGTGCCTATTGATCAGTGAAACAAAAATGAAATATTATTTTTAAATGTATATAACTTTAATTGATAGGTACATATATTGCATAACTGAATCAAACCTGGCATGCTGGGCTCTGTCAAGATGGGATTTAAACTGGATTTAAAGGGAAACGCATTATAATTGGTATGGTTGCTTGGTTGCCATTATTTAATAAATATGCAAATCAAATGAATTTATGAATGCAAATTTTCCATAAAACTGATCTATTTTATGGTTACATGAAGCATTCCTTGAAATGCGTAAGGTCATTTTAAACTAAGGAAAAAAATCACATAATTATTAATAACATTTGCACATATCAGGTGACACATCTGCGCAAGCATTAGTGAAATGTCGTTTAAGGTCCTGCAATGCTAGCGGAGGAGTCGCATATATCTGCTTTTTAAGATATCCTCACAAAAAAGTCAGATCAGGCTATCATGGAGACCATTCTAGGTATCCATCCTATCCGATTACAGGATACTAGAATATCTCCATTGGATACTGTACTTTCATGTCGTGTGAGGAAAGGCGTCGTCCACACGTTTAGGAGTTGAAGGAATACCAGATTCTCCACAAAATTGGAAGTTATGTTCCGCAGTTTAGTTCTTCAATTAACATACTTTTGTAAAATAAGGATAAATGTGCTTGATTTTGTAACTTCCTGACCAAACATTAATCGATTAACGCATTTGATGCTGAACAGCAATGTCCAATATTCAGTACACTGTCTATTGTACATTTCATTAAGTGGAAAGAATGCCACCACGCTAAGCTCTTTAATGAAAACTTTTCATGCGGCTGTGTGTAAGTTTGTAGATTTCTGTGTAATTGTAAAATAACAATTCTGGAATAGAACTGATACTTCGTAATAAATTCACAGCTAGAAAAACTGCAATAGAGAATCGTTTAGAAGTGGCTGAGAATCAGATGCATGGTTGAATTTTGATTCGATTTCAAAATTACAAAGCCAAAATGCAATCTTTCATTTTTGACAATAATTGCAGTTAATAAGACAAAGAACTACAATTTAAAGGTAATTTAGGTCTTACCAAGTAAACTAAATCTCATTTAGGTCTTAGGTTGCCAGAAGAAGGCATTGAGAACAGAACTGGGTTCAAAGTATTCAGCACCATGTATTTAATTATATTGGCGTCTTTCCTCTCTTTATCATGTTATATATTAATAATATACTTTATCTTTAATAGTGTAAACATACACAAGTATTTTTTTTCTGTGTAATATATGTTTAAAATATATTCGAAAATAAAAGAATCATATGGGGTTGAAAATGATAGACTTTGTGGGATGAAATGTGCAAATTCAATAAGGAAAATCGATAAAATTAATGTTATTTTTCAAGGTTTATAATATTTTTTCGGAATATCCAAATTAAATGACATATTTAAACATCTTCAGGCAAAAATCCTTTTAAAATATATCGAAGCATTTTTACATTTATGATTAGGAATGCAGCCTTGGAGACGACTGTGTTTCCGAATGCTTTGTATAAACATTCTATATCGAAAGTGATAATCCATCTGTGTCATTCTCATTGTTTAGCAAAAGGTAGTTCAAGTGAACACATCGGTAAGCTTGAGATAGCAAATCAGCTGAGGTATGAATGTAGGTTTGTCTCGCAAAGTGATAGCTCACATTTGTTAACTTGTAGAGAAATTATTAGCCATTGAAGATTCTGAAAAGGCATTCAAATCGAAAATATATGGGGCAGTATCGCTGTAGGTTGTCTCAAAGATCTCCACATCTCTCTTTGTGAAACTATGACCGAGGATGTTTTTGATACTTATGTGTGCTTTCATTGATTATTTTTCATCTTATAAATCTAACAATACCAGACAGCTCAGGTTTTATATAGTTGAAAATTGTCTTCAGACGCAGAATCTTCACGTGGAATTTTAGGAGTAGCACATCTAGCAAAACCAATTGCAAATACATGCAGAAGTAGAATGCCTCATTTTTATTAGTTATATTCAAAAATTTTAATGACTTATATTTTTATTAGCAATGAGTTCTCTTTACCATTTTCATTTTTTGAGTATTGAAATCATTAATGTGTATCTATTGGCGATAGGCGAGGACCGAACTCGCAATGTTTGGGTTAGTAGCTGAGTAACATGACCACAAGACAAAAGTAATTGCTCATGTCTCGTAGCTGTTATCTGGCTTATAAAGCTTCACCACAAATGGCAGTATCGTTTTATTAAATCAAAGGAAATTATAGTTGTAATCTAAATAAAAGTAAATTCTTTAATTCTTCAAAAAATGAATTTTGTTTTATCCTTTCCCTTAGGTAATAGAACTATATCCGGTTACATATACAGAATCCATGAATACTGTTCTCCGACAAGAGCTCATTCGCTTTAATCGTCTCACTTCTGTTGTAAGAGAATCTTTGAAAAACTTGCAAAAAGCTGTGAAGGGCTTAGTAGTTATGTCTTCTGAACTTGAGGAAGTGTTCGATTGCATGTTGATTGGAAAAGTTCCGGCAATGTGGGCCGCTAAATCTTATCCTTCATTAAAGCCACTTGGAAGTTATATAGCAGATTTATTATCGAGGTGAGTTGGCCAATTTTACTCAAAACTAATCAGAAATATAGCAGATTCCGTCAAAAAAGTATCCAGACATTAGTTATCTCAGAACAAAATTGTAAATATTTATCGCTGAAAAAAAATTTGTTTTCTATGCGTGTATAAATTATTTCTTCATGTAAAGGGTCGTCTACATATTTAAATTTACACAAATTCGATTTTTTAAAATAGCAACATCCAATTTCAAGTGATTATTTGAATTCTTTAGATTAAAATAACTCAAATAATACAATTAACAATTTGTAGTTTTTAAAACGTAGTTGATGGGTTATAAGCAATTGAAAATTTGAATTTCGAAATGTGGAATAAGTTTTTATATTCATTTTTCAATATATTTCAAGATATAAAAAAAAAATCTTTCAAAATAATTCTTAATTTATGGTAAAATATCCAACGAAACTAAAGTTATGCATTTTTAAAAAATGTCTGTATATTAAAAAAAATTTGAGTAGAAACTCAAAAATTTTGATGTCAGTCGAAGAATATAGAACTAAAACATCACTATTTCAGTAGTTTATTAGATGTGTTGCAAAAATCAAACGCTTTTAGAACAGAATAATTCACGCTTGTGGATTCTTTGGCAGGAATAAAAAATCATTAAAATGGAACGCAAAATAAAACATGTCTTTCAATGCTTCTTTAGATTAAGTTTTTTTTTTTTTTTTTTTTTTTAATAAATTCTAAGATGAGCAGGGAAAGTCAAAACAAATTCTACTACGAATACATTTCAAGTGAATAGATAAATTTTCTTTTAATAAAAATGGATGCCGATTATATTAAAGAAATGATTTATGAGATCTTTAATTTAAAAAAAAAAAAGATGCAAATTCTATCTTAAGCACAAAATTTATATAACAGGAAATATATGAATAAATAAAAATATTATTGAATAAAATAAAAAAGTAATAAATAAGGTAATGTCACTAGACTTTCGTAAAATGCCGTGTAAAAAATTAAACAAATGCATACAAACGTTTCGGTAGTTATTTTCTTTATATTATACGCTTTCTGGCAAATAGATATTAAGTATAAGAACAGTCTTAAAAATGATTCCAGATATTGTTTGGTGAAAACTTAAACATACAAATCAAAAGCATAATGTTTTTGCGTTTCAGTTATAAAGAAAAGTTTCAGGAAATCGGCATCTTACTTTCATTTTTGTAGCTGCTGCAAAAACATTTATTCTAAGTTAGTTTTATTAATATTAATTACTGAACATTCAAATGTTTTATCTTACGTCTCAATAACACTATTTATCTATTATTTATTTTCAATTTATACAAGTAAAAGCATGGATTCGGAATTCTTATTTAGTCTTGTTTAATTACTAATAACATTATGTGTAAAAAAAAATTTAAAAAAAAAACATTTTTCTTAGAATAAAGATATCATATTAACGACATAAATGAGAATTTGAATAAAATAAAGTATTTTTAAAGTGACCCATTCGCTGCATCTACATATATTAAAGCAGCACCTAAATATAATTTTTTTTCTTGAATATCCCCCGTTATTTTGAACCGATTTGTCTAAAATGTATACCTAGACATTTCTCAGTGAAAAGACGCAAAATTAGAGGTTGCAATTGGAAAAATTTGAAGATTATACAAAGATAAATGTGTATATGGCCTTCTTAGGCGAATACATTTTTAAAAAGTACATTCTTTAAAATTGAGTGACATCTTTTTCTTGAATTTAATTTTTATAGATTAGGAGCAATAACAGATGTATGTTTACTTTTTTGACGAATTTATATACATATATGTCGACAAGAACTTGATGTCAAAGAATCATAATTTAAATCCAATTTGTAAGTTATTACATAATAAATCGTCTAGATAAGATAATTTTTCTCTAATCGCAATTTTTTTAACAACGGTTAAGCCGAGAAAATGTCGAATAGCTGATTCAGTTGTCATTCATTCAGTTTATCATTTGTATTGCATTTGACAGAATATCTAATATGCTAAATGAATCAGATCTTCCATTTTTCGGCTGTTTTTGTCGGTTTACCACCTTTGATTACGATGTGTTAAAGATACTATATAACATTAAGAATATCGACCAATGTAATTGATATATGCAATGTCTTGCCGTAATAGACAAAAAGTATATGATATCTTACATCTTCTTTCTATTAAACTAATTGATTAAAGACTCAACATATTGATTACGTCTGTGTTAACGTATTGTGTCTTAAAGTTAAACATGCGATTTCATTCTGGTGAAGAATTCATAACAAGGATACTTAAAAAATGGTTACTCCTTTGCTTCTGACAAGAGTACTATTTTGGTAATGGCAAAAGAAGTTCAGAATATTTTCAATTTTCACATCCTTATCATTTTTATTCTTCGGATTCTAGTTTGCCTTGTTATGATTTATTTAGCCTAGTTCAAATAATTCTGTCTAACAGGAGACTTCTAGGTTTTGAAGCATCCAAATTTTAGGTTGTCGACAACAGCGTTAAACAAATATTTCTGCTTTGACTGTTATAACAGAGGACATTCAAACATTCAGTTACTCTTGATAAGAAACCCCTGAGTTTATATAAGAATTGTATCAACTTTTTCAGATAAACTGAGTCCAAATACTTTAAGAAAGCTGTGGCACAATTCAGAACTTCTGATTTTTCTGCCTTTTTCTCTGTAAATGATGGTTTTTCTACATTTGTCCAATAAGATTAATTTTTCGAACACATCAGTTTTGTTAATAGCAGATCAATGGTGACCAATGTTTTCATTTAAACTTCTATCTTTTCATATAAATTGCTATTTGAATTTCAATTGTAACCCATATGTAAGTATATTTTTTTAATCAAAGTAATGGAAATTTTTAATTATTTTATAAAAATGCAATTTATAGCACTTTAATATACAGGATATCCACTTTCATATTGGCCTAATTGCTAATTTTTAAACAGCTAGAGATAGACATATAGTTTCAGTTGAAAAAACAATATTTTATGTTATGTGAATCAATAAATGCATTTGTGAAAAAAATTATGAATTCCAACTTTTCATATTGCCCTTCCGTGTCCTACCAGTCGTATTTAGCAGGAAAAAAAAAAAATGCAGTTCTCTAAAATATACGATTAAAAAATATCACTATTTTATTACTAAAATTGACTGAGTTATAACTGTTTAACTTAAATAAGATTCGTGAAGAATTTTTTTTAAGGAACTAATTGAAAAAGTAACAAGCAAGTTGCATAATTTCAATTTGCAAGCGATCCCTTAAGATCCCTTTTTAGGTCCCGAATTAATTTGTGAAGTTAGTCTAAAATAGTGATTTTCAACATTTCAGAAAACGATCAGCTTTGGTTGCAGAAAAATGCTTTTTATTTATTTAATTTATTTAATTTTTTATTTAATTTATTTAATTCTTTAATTTATTTATTTAATTCTTTATTTAATTTATTTAATATTTTTGTTTCAAATGTTACAGTCTCGCTAATGTTTTACTAAATACGATTGATAGGATTGGGAAATTAAATAAAATGTTAGATTTCGTAATTTTTTTGGAAAATATATTTATTAACTCAAACAGTACATAATTTTTCTCCTGATTTAAAGCATTTTTTATTGGACCTATATGTATATCTCTAACGTTTTAAAAATTAGGTATTAGCTATGGGCACCATGTATATATTACATGGTTTATTGATTTGTCACAAAAGTACTGGTCGTCCAAAACAAAGCCATATGTAATTAATTTTTCAGCATAAATTTATAAATTTTATGTTTAAATTTATCTACTATTCTAACTAAATTAACAACAAAAACTAACTAGCAGATGTAATATTTGTGCTTATTTTAATTTTTCTGTAAAAGTTAAGTTCAAATTTGAGTCTGTTTTACAAAATAATACGCTGTAATAATCATGTATTTAACTCATAAAATGTCTTCATAATAAACCACAGATTTAAATGTCGCGATATTTCTAAAATGGTAATCTTTTAAGAATCAGCTTACATCGAGATTATATTAACGAAATAATACTATACTTTACCAATGAAATAATTCATCAAGAATAACGCTGAATATTATTCCTTATTTTATAAGATATACTTAATATATAATATTATTCATGATGAAGAATATTATATCTTAATGGATATTGTTCCCTTGGAAAAAGATTTAAAATTAAAAATAAATTAATTAATTAAACTAAAAAAAAAAACTATAAGAGAAACGTATTGCGTTTATTCTGTGTCCCGTAACAATGCAGCTCTAATATCGCCGCAATTGCTTTTTTCAACAGTAAATATTGAAAATAAAATTATAACATTATGTCTGGGAGAAATATATAAGCGATATATAGAGAATTCTAAGATCCTCCCCCCCCCCCAACTCCCAGAAAGAAAAAAGAAAAGAAATACAATGTAAATATACAATTCTGTAAAATAGGACTCGCTACGTTTAGTTTTAGCAAATTCTTCAGCCATTCCTTCTATCTAAATCGTTTGCGTAATCGAGCATCGGTGGTTCAGTGGTAGAATGCTCGCCTGCCACGCGGGCGGCCCGGGTTCGATTCCCGGCCGATGCAAATGTGTTTTTTTTCTTTGCCTTGATATAAAGATTTTATTTTATGTGTAAAATCCATTTAAATTTTTTCCACGTACTTTTGTAATCGTATGTTTCTACATATGCATGTGTTTTTTTAATTTGTGTGAATTATTTTTTTAATACCTGTAATCTGACTTCTTAATATTTGTAAATTAATTGTTTACGACATTAATATTGTATGTTCATTAAAAATTGCAACATTTGTTGTCTTTTTCTGATAATTAATTTAATCCCTTCTTTTTTAATAAAAAAAAGGACTAATAATTTTATTTTTAAATTTGCATTTGCCATTTAATTTTGTTGTTTCAAAGGCATTTTTTCCTCTCAACTTGTAGGCCCATTAGCTCAGTTGGTTAGAGCGTCGTGCTAATAACGCGAAGGTCGTGGGTTCGATCCCCCCATGGGCCAGCTTTTGCATTGATTTTGTAAATTAAGTGCACATTCTTTTTTTAAATAGTAATAATAATATTGTCATGGATTGGGTTTTTCTTATTTTTTTATACTTATTTTAAACATACGAATTAGATATCAGCAAAGCCAGTTTGATAATTCAAGAAAATATTTCATGTCTTTAGATTATAGCTTTTTATAATGAATTTGAGGATTCTTAAATTTATTTTTGTCTAAATATTTCTTTAAAAAACTTTAAAATGTAGTTTAAACTAATCGCAATAAATACATATGAAAGCAATTATAATATTATCTATTTTAATTTAAGCAAGTTTGTTTTACAATGCATCAACTCAAACATGCGGGGGAGGGGGGAGGGAAGTCTTGAGCGGTAAATAATAAAAATAATTTTAGATTGATTTAATTTAAAATATCAAACTTTACATTTCTATATATAAATTTGTTAAAAGCATAGAGGCGATATTTATATTTTGGCTCAGAAAATGCAAGAATCATTAATTTAAAAACTCGAAAACTCGATTATCCTAAGCTTAAACCTTTTAAAAATTCAAAAACCTTTTAAAGCTTTTAAAAATTAAAAAGCATAAATTAGAACTTACTAAAAAAAAGTTTATTTATTTATAAAAAAGTAATTAAAGTTAAAATTATTTTTTTCAATTACACCATACACTTATACTAAAATAAATTAAAATGCCAAGATATCCTGTACTCCGAATAAAATGGTATCAAAAATTAGAAAAAATATATGCATATGACTCAGAAACTCATTTGTTTATGTTGGGAAATTATTTAAAATTTGCACATGAAAAAAATAAACTGTATTATAAATATACAAAGTTATTTTTGACAGTTATTTGTAAAAATAATTATATTATTACTATCATGAAACCGTTAGGTGGGTACAATTTGTTTCTAACAGAATTATTATATTTAGTGACTCTATGCATTTCAAAAATACCATATTGCTTATTTTAGACTTCTACTTCTCAATGTCAAACCTGGATATAACATGGGACTGTTTACTAGTAGCAAAATGAAACAGTGCTATCTGGACTTTTAACTTGAAAAACAAACATTTTCTATTTGAAATATTTTCTGTATTAAAAATACAATTATGAAAATCAATGTGCCTGACAAAAAGTATGCTAATTCTTATAAATTATTGGGTACATAAAAAAAGTAATAAATTATATCGTTTTGCATCTGTAAAACTATAAGTAAACCTGTAATAATTACAAATATAATCATAAAGTAGTGTTACCATTTTATCTTATTTTCCTGGTTTTACACGATTTTGTTAGTGTATCTCTTTTAAATAAAATGTTTGTTTTTTGATTTTAAAAGATTTGTTTAATTTATTTATTAATTTTTACCTTTCTGTATAACATAACAGATAAAAGAATTTTTTTTTTTTCCGTATGTTACATTTTTTAATAATAGTTTTGCTAAGCATGCAAACTAATATCTTCGATTCATCATTGAATGCGTTCCACTGAAGTAATTCAATTTACTTACAATTTTCATTCATTTATTTAAAAATGATGATTATTTTTTGCAGGCTTAAGTTTTTCAATACGTGGATAGAAGAAGGAACACCTTCCATCTTTTGGCTCTCCGGATTTTTCTTTACCCAATCATTTCTCACAGGTGGTATTTTGTGGGGTTTTTTAATAGTTAATTAATTATTAATAAATTGGTAGTAATTTATCAACAGAAATTTTGTCATTGAAAGATATACGATAATAAGGATATGAATAATTTTTAAAGTATTTATCTGGCGTATTTGCTTACCCCCAAAAGTCAAATAATTCATCATCAACAAATATATTTCAGTCCTCCTGGATGTTTACTTAACTTTAAACCTGTACAAAAAACAAAAAGCAATTTATTTTATTTTCATCTATGTGTTCATATATTTTCATATAAATGTTTCATATATTTTTCAGTAGAATAGAAAATCAGTAGAATAATTTAGTAAGAACTTATTATTTTTTACAGATAAATTAGAATTGAAATAAATAATGTATCGGAAAATAATTGTATTTAAATTGCTCATCATATCGAGATGCATTTCTAGCTTTAGCGGGAATTTTAGAATAGAAGCGGAAAATTGCAAAATATTCTATTTAGAATTTAATAAAAGCATGTTTTATCAAAATTATTAAATAGTTATATTGGTTTTAACGCTTACAAAATTATATTAGATTCTTTTGCAAGCATTGCTTGTATGTGAAAACGCTTGTCGTACAAAAGGCAATTAACTTGAGTTCGCATCACTAGATGGCACTCTAAAATAGCGTTTCTTGAATTAATATTACAAATTTTTTAAAATTAGGATTTAATTGGTGTAATTGTTAGAAACGCAATTGTTTCTTTCGTGCGTTTATGAAATTATTCACGTTAGAGGAATATTATCTTATACTATACTTTGCTTTTATTTACGAATCAGTAAAAGGTCAATTGCATCCAAAAGACAAAACAATTGTAAGAAATTTTGAAGAGACATTATTACATTTAGCTCTTTGATATTTCTAATAATTTTTTTTTTGAACGATTTCTCTAGTTTCCATCAAAATGTTGAAATTGCGTAAAATTGTTGAATAAAACTTTACTTCAGTAGTATATGCATTTTACTCTGATCGTGCTGCCATCTAGTATTAATTGGTTGAACTTGTAACTTTGCTTACTGATTTGATTTTAAACTTTAGCTTAAACTCCAGCTTTATTTGTCCTCAATTCTAATTTAAAATACTTCTCATTTTGTTCTGTTAATTAAATGAACTAAGTAGCCATCACATTACAATTTCTATTGAATATCACAAATGTATATAAAAAGAAAAGTTCTATTCTTACCGTTAAGAAACGAACAATCTAAATTACATTCATGTAAAAAAGAATACAATGCAATCGAATGCATTAAAATCGATTTATCCATTCACATTTCCATTCAGACTTGGTTTACAAGTTCTTTTTTTAAAGCAACGGAAAAACATCGGATGAACGTGTTTGTGTATGATGAGATTACGCTCATACAAAACAAAAGTTTTATAGTGGTAACCACGGAATACTCCGTAATGCCCTAACCGTTTCGGATAAATCTGAATGGTCATAACACCGCAACAGCATCGGCAAAAACTGTGATTGAATCCCAAGGGCCATCACCGGCGGCCACAGTGCAATTCTTCTTGTAACGGGTACAACCCGTCATCGGTATAGAGTTAGCCAGACCCACATTACTTCTGTACCCGCCTGTGCGGCAAAAACTAACCACCATGCCACCACCTCATCCCCATTTTTAAACTGCCGGTTGGGGGAGGGGATATGCTATATTATATATATAGCATATCCCCTATACTTTCTTTTAGAAAATCTATTCTCATTACCTTTGTACAATTAGGATTTGTTTACTTTTTTTTAGGTGTATCGCAAAATTACGCTCGAAAATACCAAATCCCTATTGATTATTTAGGATATCAATTTGAAATTCTGAAGTATGAAACCGAAGTCAGCGAGAAACCGGAAGATGGAGCTTATGTTACCGTGAGTTGAAATAACTTTATAAGGCAGTAAATTTCCATTTAAGTTTTTTATTTTTTATTTTTTATTGTTTTTAATATAACGCAGTCCATAGAAAATCTGTTGTATTTTCAAGGGTTTGTTCATAGAAGGAGCTCGATGGGATCGCGTCCTAATGGTACTGAATGAATCGTATCCCAAGGTTCTCTACGATACTCTTCCTATTGTATCCTTTTGAATGGAATCAAATATTTTTATCTATACTTTCATGTTATTCTCTTCTGTTTTAAATATCTAATTATCAGATGAGAAGTTTAGACCATACAAATCTAGATGAGTAGTTAGCATTATCTGAATACTGATACTCAAATTTTCTTTTGTACAGATTCATGTCGAATTTCAAGGATTTAGAATTTCAGTCAAGTTCTTTATTGCATAATCTTTCAGTAGAAAGGAGTTAGATATTATGGGAATCCCACTTTTAATAAATTATAGGATTTTTTATATGATAACGCATTTTGAACATGTTTTAAGTTAATATTTTTTATTTCATTACCTTTTGATGTTTATTTTAATTTTTTTGTTATGTTTCCAGTATGCCCAACATTCATGTTTGTACATAATATTATTGAAGCAAACGCTCTTTTTTATAAATATTCTAATCTCTACTAATAATAAAGTTAAACGTGTGTATGTATGGGCGCTCTACAGACCGGACTCTTTGACCTACAGCCATCAAATTTAGCACATATATATCTTGGAGAGTGGAAATGTGCACCTCTGAGCTATTTTTTTTTATTTTTATTAGAACTTTAATTATTAAAAATCAAGCAAAATTTCGGCGTTTCTTCTCAAAAACTTCTAAAAATAAATTTTACATTGTTCCAAAGTTTGAAATTTTTTTATTTTAATGATACAATTTAATAACCATACAAAGCTTTGCTGAATGTTGGCAATTTTTTAAATATATATATTGTTTAATTTCTCACAATATATTATATTGTCGCAATAAAATGTAAACCCTTTTGATTGTTTCATCAACTATCTGATCGCGTGACTTTCTACCATTGCTAAAAGTTAAAGAATTCGTTTAGTATCTGTGTAGTTTACGAAACGGATAAACAAGTAAAATTTCAAAACGCGAAATTTGTAAGATAGATTAATTACATTTACATTTTTATTAGCGCATTAATGTCATGGTACGTATATCCATTAAAAAGTGCCTTGTATACAATGAGCAGAGCCCGTGTAAGACAAAAAAAAAAAAAAAATAACACATCTAGAATATTTGATAACTTCACGGTATCATAGGTATAAAATTATGTCCAATAAATTAAAGATAATTAATGTCGTCGTCGAACCAGCGGACGCCAAAGGAGAGTCGTAATTAATGAGTGTAATGAAAATGATAGGAACCTGACCACTTATGTGTGTGTTATGAAGAGTTGATATTATCTTAATATTTTATTATTAATACCGTTTGTATTTTTTACAGATTTATTTATTTGCTAAATAGAAAAAGAAATCGACCTGCTCCCACCGTCCCTCCTTCATTGCTGCGACCCTAGACAGCTGCCTAGATGGCAATTCGCAGCTGTTTATCATTTATGCATTTTACGCATTACTCACAGCTGAAATGTTTCTTAACATCGGTTCTAATTTTTCGCACACTCACGAAATAATAATTTAGGTCAATTATAATAATTAGTAAGACTCAGCAGATTCTTAATGTAATTACATCTTACGGCAGCGATCTCTGAAATGAAAGAGATGCAGAATTTTCATGTTTGCAAGACAAGAAAATGGAATGCGTGATCTACTATTGAGATCTCTTCGAAAAACAGGGAAGTGCACGGTTTGTTGATCGAGATCTCACGGAGAAATGAGATTATATTCAAGATATGATCCCACTTTATTCCACCTTTCAATCCAATTCTCTCAATAAATAAAATAGATGAGATTAGAAAGAAAAGCCTCGTGACTAAATTCAGAGCAATAATTTATCATATTTATATATTTTTTTGGAAATGGGATTTTTAGTCTAACAAAGCAGACATATAAATTTTTTTATTTATCTATTTTTAATCTTATATAACCTCAGTAGAATAAAATGGTAATCAGAAAATTATTACCGAACCGATAGAAGTCTTTTTAATTATTTTCATAAGAACGCTTTCTACAATTTATTAAGGCCATCTAGATGGAACAACCTTTCATGTTTTTTACTAGCCTTTATCACACACACACATATACAAAGCCCCTTTGCTGCTGTCCCCATGCAACAACAAATCTCCTCTCACCAAAAACAACCATTTCCTGAGAAGGTACCAAAGCCCTTTGTATATGTCCCCAGTTGACCTTTGGCATACACATTGAATCTTTACTGCCGTTTTTTGAAGGTGACCTTCTTCACCAGTGAGGATGTGACCAAATGTAGACGTACACTGCACTTCAGTTTCAGTATAAATTGAGAAAAAAAACGTTAGGCATAGTTTGAACATAGAGCAAATGGTGTTGCTAAAGTAAAATATGGCAAATTTATAAACAAACAGATTTCTTCTTTTGCTTGGAACTGACATATAATGAAAACATTTCGACATGACTTCACACCTTTCTTATGCCGGATTAATCATCTATATAACTCATATATTAATTAGTGCAAAAAAAAAAAAAATGTAGATATTTTTCTGATAAATGAACTTTCTGCAAGACATTTTTCTTTATATAATGTATATATCGATGTGAACATTCGTTTCGGTCTTAAAAGTCGATTGTTTAACGTTTGTAATCGTCTTTATGGATTATATGAAATGTTATGTTCAATTTGCACAATGGTTCATTGTTTTGCATTTCACTCTGTATGTTCTATTTTTCGTTTTGAGATGCAGTTTCTCTTTTTAAAACAATATTAAATATTTCGATAAGTATTTTTGGATAATAATTATGAAATTCTTGGTTTAAAAATCTAGGCTTTTAGTGGCACTAAATATCTATCTCATGAGTATACACTTAAATCTTTACTTTGTAATGAATTAGATCTTTCAAATATAAAAGATCCTAATGGTTTTTGTTTATTTAATGCGTATGAAATCATACATTTTGAAATGAATTAAAATACGAAGTAACGAACAGGAATGTTCACTCCTCGATTTACAATACGGCACAATTTCTATTTAGTTTCATCGTATTGCGATTGGTTTGGTTTGGTTTAGTTATATTAACGTCCCGTTTGAAGCAACGCTAGGGCTATTTTGGAACGGACCTCGTCATTTTGAACCGCGGTCAGATGACGAGGACGACACCTGAGCTGGCACCCCCCTCTCCGCACCACACCAGCGGGAGGACGTTTGGTCATGACAGATTTAACGTGCAACAGACCCCTTACACAACGGTTCCTCGGTGGAATCGGGTCATGAACCTGAAATCCTCCGGTTCTGAAGCCGATACCTTACCACCAGGCCACCGCGGCCCCTCAACGTATAGCGAAGAAAATTTAATTTGCATTTTTATCCTTGTCCTTTGACGAATTTGATCAAAATATTAACACCTATCTGTAGTTTTGAGGTAAGGATTTCATCATCTAATTTGTTCCGTCTATATACATATGAATAGACAGACCGATATAAAGGGAAACAGTAAATTAATTTAGTCCAATTCATTTGACCGAAATCTACAGTTCTGACGATAAAATCCCATGTCATATTTTACGCAACTAATTCATTGAGTTAATGAGTTTCCATGTTTCTTGTACAATAATGGACAGATTTCATTTTGATTTGATTCATCCACCATTTGGTACAAATTTAAATTGATAAATAAATTAAAGAACACGTCTTAAATTTTATTAATGTGGCTAGCTCCGGTTTTGTATTATTATAATCACAAATGAACATTTTTTTTTTTAACTTTTTCGTGTACGTAATGTAGAGAAAGTACAGTAGTCGTCAAAAAATTCAAATTCGAAATTTTAATAAAACTCCAATCTGTTTTAGACCTCATCCCTTACACGAGAATTCGAAAAACACATTTTTGGAAAATATCTGTTTGTGGCAAAGATAACTCAAAAACGCTTTGAGCTAGACGGATGAAATTTGGTATAGGGTCTTTACACCAAATGTGTAGATTTCTAACAAATTTTGAACAAAATTTTATTCAGAGAAATTTTTTTCTGTCTGCTGGTCCGAATATAATTTAGCACCATAACTACAAAATTGAGAGAGCTAAGTATATAAAATTAGCTAACATCTATAGTGTAGAATACTTATAAAAGTTTGAGCCAAATCTGGGTTGACTGTCTGTTGGTCTACTTGCAGAAACTTGTCAACGCAATAACTCAAAATGTGATTTTCCGTGTGCAAATGTTGCTTTATGCCAAATTTTTGTTTCAAACGATTGGGAAAATCGCGTTCTAAAACACAAATTTGATTTTTGGATACTATTAACTGCATGCCAAGGTGTAATTGCGAAAAAACTCGCCAAAGTGGACGCGATAAATTCATTAAAAATACAAATTCACGCCAAAGGTTAATATTTTGTAGCTGTTGTACGCCAATGCCATACAAGGTGTTCTCTAGGATAACATTTTTATTAGAGCGTATGCGAGAAAGTTTTGAAAAGACTATCCAAACTTTTTTTTTTGTTCCGAGGATTTGGAGATGACCAAAAAAGATTCATCAAAACTATAAATTCAGATGTATGAACAAGACTTCTTTTTTTATATTCCGTAATCGGAAATGCAAGATACATTTCTAACTATTAGGAAAGTAATTAAATTTAGCGCGGAGATATTTTCTGAGTAGGATAGAAGTACTTTGTTTAAATAAAACTGCAAAATGTCTAATATTCCTTGCAAATTAAAGGTTAAAGATTTTTTTTATGATTGAATCTATGCTTGGGAAAAGTGAATCATTGAACCCATGTACGTCTGAAAAATCTGTAGTACAATGAAACAATTTATTAATTCCCTTACAGTGAGTTAAGTAGCTACGTGATTTGGATAATATCTTAGGAGATTGTCATTAGAGCACGTAAACGATCTCCGTATTAATAATCTTATTGGTTTGTCCGACTGATAACACTTAACCCTTTCACTCTTATGCTGTGTATTGGTTTGCTTTTAATTTCCTCGTGTATGAATCAGAAATAGAAAAAGTAACAGAAATTGTCGTAAAAAAAGTGTTTTTAAAAGTTGCCTTAATGGCTTTCGAAGTCGAAATTAAACCATTCTAAATTTGTAAAAATCTTTTTTTTTTTTTTTTTTTTTTACACCATGTCTGCATTATGACCGCTTGTCCGTATCTATGTAAACTTATACGGATGAATAAAACTGAGCATACTAGACGGATTAAATTTAGCTCACAGCCATGATTCTTATTCTGAAATTGTTTATTTTCATATAATTTTCGGGATAAAATTTAGCTCATAACCATGATTCTTATTCTGAAATTGTTTATCTTCATATAATTTTCGGGATAAAATTTAGCTCATAGCCATGATTCTTATTCTGAAATTGCTTATCTTCATATAATTTTCGGGATAAAATTTAGCTCATAACCATGATTCTTATTCTGAAATTGCTTATCTTCATATAATTTTCGGGATAAAATTTAGCTCACAGCCATGATTCTTATTCTGAAATTGTTTATTTTCATATAATTTTCGGGATAAAATTTAGCTCATAACCATGATTCTTATTCTGAAATTGCTTATCTTCATATAATTTTCGGGATAAAATTTAGCTCACAGCCATGATTCTTATTCTGAAATTGTTTATCTTCATATAATTTTCGGGATAAAATTTAGCTCATAACCATGATTCTTATTCTGAAATTGCTTATCTTCATATAATTTTCGGGATAAAATTTAGCTCACAGCCATGATTCTTATTCTGAAATTGTTTATTTTCATATAAATTTCGGGATAAAATTTAGCTCATAACCATGATTCTTATTCTGAAATTGCTTATCTTCATATAATTTTCGGGATAAAATTTAGCTCACAGCCATGATTCTTATTCTGAAATTGTTTATTTTCATATAATTTTCGGGATAAAATTTAGCTCATAACCATGATTCTTATTCTGAAATTGCTTATCTTCATATAATTTTCGGGATAAAATTTAGCTCACAGCCATGATTCTTATTCTGAAATTGTTTATTTTCATATAATTTTCGGGATAAAATTTAGCTCATAACCATGATTCTTATTCTGAAATTGCTTATCTTCATATAATTTTCGGGATAAAATTTAGCTCACAGCCATGATTCTTATTCTGAAATTGTTTATCTTCATATAATTTTCGGGATAAAATTTAGCTCACAGCCATGATTCTTATTCTGAAATTGTTTATCTTCATATAATTTTCGGGATAAAATTTAGCTCACAGCCATGATTCTTATTCTGAAATTGCTTATCTTCATATAATTTTCGGGATAAAATTTAGCTTACAGCCATGATTCTTATTCTGAAATTGTTTATCTTCATATAATTTTCGGGATAAAATTTAGCTCACAGCCATGATTCTTATTCTGAAATTGTTTATCTTCATATAATTTTCGGGATAAAATTTAGCTCATAACCATGATTCTTATTCTGAAATTGCTTATCTTCATATAATTTTCGGGATAAAATTTAGCTCACAACCATGATTCTTATTCTGAAATTGTTTATCTTCATATAATTTTCGGGATAAAATTTAGCTCATAACCATGATTCTTATTCTGAAATTGCTTATCTTCATATAATTTTCGGGATAAAATTTAGCTCATAACCATGATTCTTATTCTGAAATCGCTTATCTTCATATAATTTTCGGGATAAAATTTAGCTCATAACCATGATTCTTATTCTGAAATTGTTTATCTTCATATAATTTTCGGGATAAAATTTAGCTCATAGCCATGATTCTTATTCTGAAATTGTTTATCTTCATATAATTTTCGGGATAAAATTTAGCTCATAACCGTGATTCTTATTCTGAAATTGCTTATCTTCATATAATTTTCGGGATAAAATTTAGCTCACAGCCATGATTCTTATTCTGAAATTGTTTATTTTCATATAAATTTCGGGATAAAATTTAGCTCATAACCATGATTCTTATTCTGAAATTGCTTATCTTCATATAATTTTCGGGATAAAATTTAGCTCACAGCCATGATTCTTATTCTGAAATTGTTTATCTTCATATAATTTTCGGGATAAAATTTAGCTCATAACCATGATTCTTATTCTGAAATTGCTTATCTTCATATAATTTTCGGGATAAAATTTAGCTCACAGCCATGATTCTTATTTTGAAATTGTTTATCTTCATATAATTTTCGGGATAAAATTTAGCTCATAACCATGATTCTTATTCTGAAATTGCTTATCTTCATATAATTTTCGGGATAAAATTTAGCTCACAGCCATGATTCTTATTCTGAAATTGTTTATTTTCATATAATTTTCGGGATAAAATTTAGCTCACAGCCATGATTCTTATTCTGAAATTGCTTATCTTCATATAATTTTCGGGATAAAATTTAGCTCACAGCCATGATTCTTATTCTGAAATTGTTTATCTTCATATAATTTTCGGGATAAAATTTAGCTCATAACCATGATTCTTATTCTGAAATAGCTTATCTTCATATAATTTTCGGGATGAAATTTAGCTCACAGCCATGATTCTTATTCTGAAATTGTTTATTTTCATATAATTTTCGGGATAAAATTTAGCTCACAGCCATGATTCTTATTCTGAAATTGTTTATTTTCATATAATTTTCGGGATAAAATTTAGCTCATAACCATGATTCTTATTCTGAAATTGCTTATCTTCATATAATTTTCGGGATAAAATTTAGCTCACAGCCATGATTCTTATTCTGAAATTGTTTATCTTCATAGAATTTTCGGGATAAAATTTAGCTCATAACCATGATTCTTATTCTGAAATTGCTTATCTTCATATAATTTTCGGGATAAAATTTAGCTCACAGCCATGATTCTTATTCTGAAATTGTTTATCTTCATATAATTTTCGGGATAAAATTTAGCTCATAACCATGATTCTTATTCTGAAATTGCTTATCTTCATATAATTTTCGGGATGAAATTTAGCTCACAGCCATGATTCTTATTCTGAAATTGTTTATTTTCATATAATTTTCGGGATAAAATTTAGCTCATAACCATGATTCTTATTCTGAAATTGCTTATCTTCATATAATTTTCGGGATAAAATTTAGCTCACAGCCATGATTCTTATTCTGAAATTGTTTATCTTCATAGAATTTTCGGGATAAAATTTAGCTCATAACCATGATTCTTATTCTGAAATTGCTTATCTTCATATAATTTTCGGGATAAAATTTAGCTCACAACCATGATTCTTATTCTGAAATTGTTTATTTTCATATAATTTTCGGGATAAAATTTAGCTCATAGCCATGATTCTTATTCTAAAATTGTTTATCTTCTTATAATTTTCGGGATAAAATTTAGCTCATAGCCAAGATTCTTATTCTGAAATTGTTTATCTTCATAAAATTTTCGTCAAATCGATCAACAGAAAAGGACATTTTTCCTAAACACGTATTGCATTTTGTTCATTACAAATATCTTACAAAATAAATAGAAAATATTTACAAAATTTGTTTTCAATAGGGTCGCTTCAATTCTTTTTTGATAAAGATATTAAGTACCTTTTCAACTGTGCTTCGTTTTTCTCTTTTCATAGTTTTTGCTGAACCTATCTAGAATGTTTCATTTTAAAAGAGCAATGGTTGTATAGCGAAAGAACTCAATTTTCTTCCATTATCAAAATGATGTGATGAGTCATAGTTAAAAGATGACATAAACATTTATTCACCGAAGCTATTAGAACTCAAAAGAATGCTTCTACGAAAAGCACTAGTTGTATAATACTAGTAAATAACTTTGTTTTTGTTCATTTCCTGTTATCAGTATTCACGTGGTTACAGCAAGTAATTCTCCGCTTTTCTCTTGCGCGTTTCTTTGGAATGAGTTAACCAATACCAAAAATATTTAAGCTTAAGCGCCAGAACTCGTTACTTGAATATTCGTCTTGTTTTTTGTAGAATTCTCCAGGATCGTTATTCCAATTTGATCCGTTGTTTTTGGATATTCTTTCCGTTCATTGAATCCCTTTTGTAACATCTCTTCGAAAATTCATTTACGACTCTTCAGACTAATGTTTTGCAACCGATGTAAAATATTATAAACGAGTGAAAATCGTCACCAGCTAAATTAATACCGCAAACTATCGTTTTTTAAATAAAGATAGCAACTAGTTTTTATGAAACACTAGCCGCCTTTGGCGACCAGCCGGTTCGCCAATCTTAATGCACGTTAAAATTTTAATAATTAAATATTTTATAGAACCCTCATTTTAATCGCTTCTTCATTAAAATATTTTAAAACTTCAAATTTTAATAGTCATATAATTTACTCATAATATTATAAACGCCTTCAGTCATATCGTAATATGTATCTCTCTAATTTTGTATTAGCCCCCGTAGAATTCATGCTTTAAATTAAAGTGGAACTGATTAAACTGCAATATATATATATATATATATATATATATATATATATATATATATATTTACTGAAACGAAGCATTTTTTTTTAAATATGAGTTCTGAAAACAGAGTCGCTGACTATTTAAACCTTATGGGCACTAAAGAATATTTTTCTTAATTTATTTAATATCTCAAGAAGTTTTCAACAAAATTTTCTCAGATTCATCATGAACAGATCGATTCATTAACAATGTTTAGTTTTAAATGCATCAAACACTAAAAAAAAAAAAAAAAAAAAAATACAGAATCATTTGAATAATTTGTCGAAAACATATTAAGCCTTCAAAACCAAGTCCGTATCCGTTGTCAACTATCAGAACACAATGCGCATGCGTGAATTTTCAACGCCAATTATGGTAACGCAAATGCGCGAATTTTCTACGCCAGTTGGGGCAACGCTATGCAGATTAGAAATTTTTAATTTCCTTTATTCTGTTTTATTTTAATTCACAAGTACTTCAGAATGAATCTGAAAGATCGATTAATTAACAATGGTTAACTTTAAATGCATCAAACCTTAAGAAAATAAACAGAATCCTTTGAAATAATCTGCCGAAAATTTCTTAAGCCTATCCTCTTTAGCGTAAGGGGGGGGAATGAAGCCTTACTCATTTGGCGGTGGGGAAAATGAAAAGATTTTTTGGCGGGAAAGTTAGTTTTTAACTAATAATTAAAATTCTAATTAAACATTCGTAAAAAAGGACCCCAGGTGCACATTCCCAACCTCCAAGATATGCATGTGAAAAATTTGGTAGCTGTAGGTCGAACGGTCTGGCCTGTAGAGCATCAACACACACGCGCGCGCGCGCGCACACACACACACACACACATTGAGCTTTATATAAACATAGATGTAATTTGTTGATAAAAAGAGAGAGAGAATGTATTTCATATCGCAGATTACAATCTTGCAAGTCTTATCGAAATCCAAACATTAACATATATTTCATACCGAAACCTTGGAGGCAAGATTGCATGATCTTTACAAATCTTTATTTTGAAATATATTTTCGAATTATAAATATTTCAAAATAAAGTTGTGGCAAACTGTAAACATTGTAACATGTAAACATTCTGCAAAAAATATAATTGAAGTGACGAAATTTATAAACTAATATATGAAATGTCTTTTATTGTAACTTATAAATAATAATCAAATTCGAAATGAAAACGACTTTATGGTTTCTAGGTTCAAATCTTTTCAATATGTTTCTCGTACTACATTTCTCTTTATAATTTTTTTCAACAAGTTTAACTAATGTCGCATATGTTTAAAAAAAATGAAAATACTGCCACAAATACTTGCTGATTTTTGGCTGTCCTCGATGTGAAATATTTTATTCGTACAAAGACATACTGTAAAAAGGTTCTTTTGTTCTAATCTTAAAACGAATCGAATTTTTGGCTTTTAAAATGGCTAATTAAACTTTTTTTGATTATTTATTTATTTATGTAATTAAATGTATAAAGATAATAATATAATGAATATATATTGATGTAATATGTACTTTTCGAAAAACTCGAAATCCTGATTTTCACTTACCTTAACTATCAAACCTCCGGGGGGCACCTTGCAATGAGGATGAGAGGCTTCCGGCGTGGTGGTTGGATCTCACTACCCTGGAGGATACACAAATAGGTGGGGGATCTGACTTCTCCCATCGATGACGGGACGTGTTTCCTTCGGGGAGGGTTGTACCGTGGCCGGTGATGGCTCTTAGGACTCAACCACAGTTCCCGCCAGTGTTGCGGTCCGGTCATTTATGGTTTAAATCCGGGTGCCTTTGTGGCGGGTCGGAGAGTCAGATGGATGACTTACCTCAACGATCAAGACCTTTTTGAGACCGAAAGGCCACTTTTTTAAAATTCTATATATCTCTCTTTCTATTCATCGTTTCAACTGCCTGTGAATAACTCAAAAAGAGGTCAGAATAGGATCTTAAATTCTGATGGATGGATGGATGGATGTGATAATTCTCTGGCGCAAGATCCTTTTCTAGGATATGCTGCACCGAAAACACAGTTCATTTGTCGAGTTTCTATTTAGCTCCTTAAGATCCAACGTAAAAAACTGGTAAAACAGTAAGTAAAAGTACTATAATAGTAAATTTAAATTTCATTAAAAATTCCAATTTTCTTTAAGAACGGAAATAAATTTTTATGGGGTCTTTCTCCTATAAGGAAAGACAGGTTAAAATCAGAGGAGTTAAAAAAGTTAATGCGCTCTCTATAAAAATCCGAACATTCAATTAAAATATGTCGTGTAGTCAGTGGAACATTGCACGAACCGCACACAGGCAGAGATTCACCGAATAGTAAATGCCTGTGTGTGATACGTGAATGGCCAATACGCAATCTAGTTAAAATTACATCAAATTTTCTGTTGAAAGTTGAAGTCCATGTCGTAATATACGGTTTCACTTCGTGGAGTTTGTTATTTACTTCTTGATTCCAGTCATTTTGCCAAGTCTTCAGCATATACTTTCGTATTGTGCTCTTTATATCAGTGTAATGAAGAGGTTGAGGGCGATATGTAGTAGCAAATTTAGCTGCAGTATCTGCCTGTTCATTACCCGTTATGCCGACATGCGCTGGTATCCATGAAAATAAAATTGTAAAACCTCTCCTATGCAGATGGGATTGCAAACGCTTGATTTCCCATGTAAGACTATGAGAATTCTTACCACCATTCAAGGATTCCAAAGCACTCAAAGAGTCAGAATAAATAATGGCTTTTACTGGACTTTTTCCAGAAAGATATTTTAGTGATATATACAATGCTGTCAATTCAGAGGTAAAAACAGAGGTGAAATCGTGAAGTTTATAGCTTATAATGTCATTCTCACAAACAAAAGCGCAACCAGTATTTGTATCAGATTTAGAGCCATCTGTATAAATGGGTAGATAATCATGAAATAATTGTCTGTGGGAAAAGAAAATAGATTTGAAAATAGAGCTACATATCTCTGCTTTGTATAGATTCTTAAAAGGATTCAGGTAGGTGATGTTATTGCAGATCCAAGGGGGGTTTACAGATGAATCACTATTGCTGACATCAAGAGTCTGAAATTCATCTGGAAGTAATTGGCGAATTCGTAGTCCCAAAGGAGGTATACATGAAGACCGGTTATTGAATAGCCTGTCTGTGCTGTGATCCAAAAATATTTTCCTCAAAGGGTTATTTTCGGTTGATAAAACTCGAAAGTAATAACAAAAGGATAGCATGTGTGTTCTGCGAGTCAAAGATGGCTCAAAATTTTCCACATACAAACTCATTACTGGAGAGGTGCGGAAAGAGCCTGAGCATAGTCTTAAAGCCTGATGGTGAATATAATTAAGCCGTGAAAGGTATGAAAGTCGCGTGAATCCGTAAACGATGCACCCATAATCCAGTTTTGAACGTATGACGCTTCTATATACACGTAGTAAGCAAGTGCGATCAGCGCCCCAAGCAGTGTTTGAGAGAACTCTTAAAATATTTAGAGACTTGAGACATGTCTTCCTCAAATATGTGATATGGGGAAGGAAAGTCAATTTTTTGTCAAAAATTACCCCAAGAAATTTGCATTCATTCTGCATAATTAAAGGTGTGTCTTGAATAAATAATTCCGGATCTGGATGTAACAATCTTCTACAGAAATGAACACCAAAGGTTTTTTGAGCAGAAAACGTGAAACCGTTTTTATTTGTCCAAGCTATCATATTATTGATTGCTGTTTGCAGCTGTCTTTCAATAAATCTCATATCTCTACCAGAACAAGATATCTGAAGATCGTCCACATAAAGTGATCTTTGTATGCAGGAAGGTAAAACCGATAAAATATTATTAATTTTTAAAATAAATAGGGTTACACTTAAAACTGAGCCCTGAGGAACGCCCTCTTCTTGGCAATAAACATCAGAATAAGTATTTCCCAGTCTAACTCTAAAATAACGGTGTTGTAAAAAGTTTTGTATAAACATAGGCAAATGTCCACGAAAATCCAGCTCAAATAGGTCTTTCAAAATCCCATATCGCCATGCTCTATCATAAGCCTTCTCTATGTCGAAAAAAAATTGAGATCAGATGGTGGCGTCTGAGAAAGGCTGTACGAATGGCACTTTCTAATAAAATCAGATTATCTGTTGTACAGCGGCCTTTACGGAAACCGCTCTGAAATGGCGAAATACATCCTTTTTTTTCCAAAATATAGGTTAAACGCGCATTTACAATCTTTTCAAGAAGTTTGCACATGCAGCTGGTCAATGCAATTGGACGATAATTGAGAGGATCTAAAGGATCTTTATTAGGCTTCAATATGGGAATGACGGTGGCATATTTCCATTTTGATGGAAAATAATGCTCTTTCCATATTCTATTAAACATGTATAGAATATTATCAAGAGAGTCATCTGACAGATGCGAGATCATAGAATAAGTGATGCCATCAGGACCTGGTGAAGTTTGCTTAGTTGTGGACAATGATTCACGTAATTCTTCTATGGTCAGATCGACGTTATATGTGAGAATCTTTTTTGTGCGAAATCGAAGGGGAATTTTTTCTGTTGTGTTCTTATCTTAAATTCTGAATAGGATCTTAACACCAAATGTGTCAATTTCTATAAAATTTGGGCGAAATCTATACACATAACTTTTAGAAGCAAAAAAATCGATGAATAATATTTATGCATCTAAACTGTATATTTGAATAAAATTTTTCACAAAAATCGTTCGTTTGACCGTCTGTAGGTCTATGCTTTCACATGCATGTAAATATAATAAATTAGAAATGCAATGGCTTAGATAAATAAAGTTTGGTGCGTGATTTATCACTAAAATCATAGTTTAGTGTCAAATTTTCGTTTCAATCAATAGGCAAAAAAAGCGTCTGAAATGCTCACTCGATTTTTTTTTTTTTTTTTTTTTATAACTATACTATTGAAGTATAAAAAATACTCACGTACAGAATACGGAAAACAAAAATCTGAGCATTTGCGGCTTTTAAAACTTGCAGCGGGATCTGATAAAAATAAATTGCGTTTTTTTTTTTTTTTTTTTTTTTTTAAGAGAAGAAGAGAAAGGTTTCGGAGTGCGGAAAAGTGGTTCCTGTTTTCTGAGAAGCTCTGTGTGATTCGAACTTCTGTGTTAGGGTTCACCCGATAAAGATCGGCAGATTTCAGAAGCTGCCCTGGAGTAGCCGTTTAGAGCTAACAACCTTTTAGCGGTTTTTTGGTGATTTATTCTCCGATTTGATCGAGAAACTTTTCGTGATTGAACTGTCATTTGAGTTTTGTAAATAATATTAACCTAGATGAGAATAAGTTGTTCGTTATAAACATATAGAGCTGTAAGTAAAAGAATTATTTTGTTACGCTCCTCTCTTATTTGGTCGGTCTTGGCCAAGATAAATTATTTTGAATTAATTATTTAGTTATAAAAAATTGAAGCGACTTCTATCCCTTACCCAATAAACTTATTATAATGAAATAATTAGTTTTGAAACATTGCAAGGTTAGAATTTTTCTATTAAAATATTCATATTAGAAAGTGTCTATTTTCAGACTCCTTGTTAACTGTTACATAACTACTCTTGTTAACAAATCAATCATCATTATTTGTCATTCAAATACTGTTGAATTCCAAACTCTTTTCTTAATAATATAGAATGAAAATAAGTTTCATCTTCCAATCATGCGCTATTTCCTTGACATGCTTGCTTTCAGATATGGATAAAGCCTTGCAAACGCAGCGAGTTCGTCCAGACTACATCTTACAGCTGTCCAGTCTATAAGACGAGTGCTCGGAGGGGCACTCTGAGCACCACTGGGCACTCTACCAATTTCGTTATGATGATCGATCTGCCGTCCGACAAACCGGAAAAACATTGGATCAACCGTGGCGTAGCTGCCCTCTGTCAGCTTAGCGACTGATTCGCATTTTGTTTTCTAGTCATTTCTAAATAGTTTATTAAATTTTTATAATAAATTTCATTATCTATCTTTGTGCACTTTTGGTTATTGTTAATCTAGATTTGTTACATAAAGAGCACCTTTTATAATAATAACTATCAGGAACAATATTCTTTTCATGGAACGTTCGCGTATTTTGGTTCATCTGAATGGTCCATTTTTTTTTTTTTTTTTTTACGTAATTTTAGAATTTATTTTACTTCCATTTTTGTTTATTTAAATTTCTTTATAAAATGTTGCCGATAAATATTTTTCGGTTTTAGGTTTTCTCATTACTGATTTTCTAAATTGATTTGTTCAGAATAAAACATACTTCGGTACGATATAGGTTTGTATTTCGCATAGAGTCCTTTTTGAAAAAAAAAATATGGAATGCATGTTGTAATTATAATTTCCAAATACGAATAATAAAACATGATTTTCAAAAATGTTGGTAAATAAGGCGAACAATGCAAAAATATTGTAATTAAATTATCAGGAATATTATCAGTATTTCTGTTGTGTATAGTTTTCTGCTCTTCTGTGTGCAAATATTCCTAAGTCGTTATCTGCTGATGATGTCGTATGCGCGTTACAGCGGAAAGGGGGGGGGGTGCAGTAGCTTCTGAGGGTAAGGACCCCTGAGCACCCGAAGAGCAGAAGTCTGACTTCTAGCTCATATGAAGATGACATTTACATACTCGCTTGCACAACCCCTTATGGGGGGGGGCTCTTTCACAACTCCTCACAGATAGAGCGCAGGAGAAAGAAGAACCATGTCCGAACCAGGACTCGAATCCGGGATGCCAAGATCATGGGGAAGATGCGCTATCCCTAGGCCAGGACACCGGCGTCATTATCCGATGGTATTAATGGCTTTGTATATAAAATAAAAGTACTTCAGGTAAAATGCAGTCTAATTTTGTTTGCTATTCTCTCTACGTGGAAAAAACTATCTACAAATAAACTTTTTCAAATACAGCCATCTGTCAAAGGATTCAAAAGTAAAACCCTGCCGAGAAAGAAAGATGTCATCATCACGAGACTTCGGATTGGCCACACCTATTTGACCCAAAAGTATCTTTTGCATTCTGATAATGCACCACTTTGCAATAAATGCAATTGTGTTTTAACGATTAAACATATTCTATGTGAATGCCAAGATTTTAGTACACAGCGACAAGTTCATTTTGGAACGACTGTTTTTAACTTAAATGACATTTTAGGTGATAACCCTCATTCAAATATTTTTACCCTTTTAAAAGATATTCAAATTTTACAACAGATTTAATTGTATTTTTTTTTCTTACAATACCTTAAATTTCAACACGAAAACCATGTTTAACAAATGTTTGGCACAGAATGATCATGTCTGGTCCTTGCGCCATAAAATCAAACTAACTAATTTGTCTGCTTTTCTGTAAATAGTATGCTCATTTAAGTCATAAATGGCATGAAAACGTCTCACTCATATCTTCAGAATCAAATTACCTGCAAATTCAATGAACCAGGATTGCTGATACTATAAAACACGAAATTCTGTCGATATTGCTTCGTTCAGTGGTGGCGGGGTGGTCGGCTGTACACAAGAAGATATATAAAGCAGGAAAAAGTCATTATTTCATTCCGATCTTGATTTTCAGGGACGTTCAATTAGAGATATGCCTCTAAAAATTTGGTTTAACGTGAAATCTTTCCATGGCGGATATTTTGAATTAGAATCAATCGGTACGTATTCGTCAAAACAAACTTACCAAAAGGACACAGCCTTATAGTCCTTTGTTTGCATGTTTGCCTTCCCTCTGTCCTCTTCTCAAATTCCAAAAACAGATGTTTTTTATTGATTTTAATTTAATATGTATAAGCAATTTTTAATTAACAACTGTTAGAGTAAACAAAACAAATGATTGTGATTTACGGTCAAATGATTTGGTTTCTGTATCCTGCATAGAAAAAGAATTTTTAAAAGTAATTTAAAATAAAGTAAGAAAAAATTTAAAACGCTTTAGCACAACACAAATATTTTAATTCAAAGTTACATCTGTTAATTGGTGTAATCGGCAGTCCTATTAAGTGGAATAAATAAATAAACAAAGGTACTGCACTGACTTACAAGCGTGTTTCAAATCAAGGAAGAGGTCCTAAGAATAATATTCTGAAATTTAAATGACACGATTTTAATTTGATTAAGTTCCACTATATAGGACCTTTTGAAATTAAATGATTTCCTAAAACTAAACCACCTTGAAAATACTGCAAAAAAGAAAAATTGGGAATTCGGAGCTCTTAAGTTGTTACTAGTTTTTTTTATTTGATATCTGACCACGACGAAGTAAATTTACAACATGCGGTGGTTTTTTCCGGAGCATTGTCATTTCTAAGGATTTATAACTTCCTATCATTAATGATTTCAACAATAACAAAAAAAAGTCCCTCCCTCATGACTCATAGAAAAAAAATTGCAAGAATGAGTAACGCAGCAATAAAAGAAACAGAAAAATTGCAAGGTACCCAAAGAGTGGTAGAAGACCTAGGCGTTTGATTGCAGGCGGCCCATCGACGATTTGCCTCCTCTTCTCACAAACATGACTAAGTGAATCAATATTACCAATTATCTTATAATGCTAACAATCAATCTTACTTATCTTTTATTTCATATTTTTTACCTAACCTGATTGTTTGTATCATGTACCCATTTATATATTAAGACTCTTCCATTTTTTGCTATGTATTTTAATTGTTATTCTACTTTCCCCAATCAGTAGTAAAATTCGGTGGTTAAGAAACTTTGAGTTCAAGAACTCCATGAATATTTCTGCACGTGAGTCATCTGGTTCTGATACTTACTAATTGCAACATACCAGATAGATTTCCAAACTGATCTCCACCCTTAAAATCTTATATTCCAAATGAAATTCCCAATAGGATTACAGTCGATAAATTAGAAATTCAGATATATATATATATATATATATATATATATATATATATATATATATATATATATATATATATATATATATTCTTTTTTTACTTTCCATATACGAAGTACAGAAAAAATATCGTAATCGTCTAAAAATTGGAACTAGAGATTTTGAGTCATTTCTAGGTTTCAGATTCCATCCATTCGAAAATACATTTTCGGCATTCTGTCTGTCGGTGAACACGATAATTCTAAAACGACTTTGAGCTAAAGGAATAAAATTTTGTATGCAGACTTAAAACCAAATTTGTATGTTTCTATCAAATTCCGAATGAAATCCATTCCGAGGAAGTCAAACTGTTCGAGTACAAATTAACATGATAACTACCAAACGTAAAGAGCTAAACAGATGAAATTTAGTACACACGTTTAGCATCTAAAATGTAGATTCTAATAGAATTTTAAATCAAAGGGCTGAGTCTGAGTATCAGTCTGTACCTTCAAATGCATGTAAACGCAATAACTAACCGCAGTGACTATTATCAATGAAATTCAGTGTAGTGTATGACCTTTTTATACTGTTGTACTTTCTGTACTTTCAAATGCATGTAAACGCAATAACTAACCGCAGTGACTATTATCAATGAAATTCAGTGTATGATCTTTTTGTACTGTTGTACTTTCTGTTCTTTCAAATGCATGTAAACGCAATAACTAACCGCAGTGACTATTATCAATGAAAGTCAGTGTATGATCTTTTTGTACTGTTGTACTTTCTGTACTTTCAAATGCATGTAAACGCAATAACTAACCGCAGTGACTATTATCAATGAAATTCAGTGTCTGATCTTTTTGTACTGTTGTACTTTCTGTTCTTTCAAATGCATGTAAACGCAATAACTAACCGCAGTGACGTTTATCAATGAAAGTAAGTGTAGTGTATGACCTTTTTATACTGTTGTACTTTCTGTACTTTCAAATGCATGTAAACGCAATAACTAACCGCAGTGACTATTATCAATGAAATTCAGTGTAGTGTATGACCTTTTTATACTGTTGTACTTTCTGCACTTTCAAATGCATGTAAACGCAATAACTAACCGCAGTGACTATTATCAATGAAATTCAGTGTCTGATCTTTTTGTACTGTTGTACTTTCTGTTCTTTCAAATGCATGTAAACGCAATAACTAACCGCAGTGACTATTATCAATGAAATTCAGTGTCTGATCTTTTTATACTGTTGTACTTTCAAATGCATGTAAACGCAATACCTAACCGCAGTGACTATTATCAATGAAATTCAGTGTAGTGTATGACCTTTTTATACTGTTGTACTTTCTGCACTTTCAAATGCATGTAAACGCAATAACTAACCGCAGTGACTATTATCAATGAAATTCAGTGTCTGATCTTTTTGTACTGTTGTACTTTCTGTTCTTTCAAATGCATGTAAACGCAATAACTAACCGTAGTGACTATTATCAATGAAATTCAGTGTCTGATCTTTTTATACTGTTGTACTTTCTGTACTTTCAAATGCATGTAAACGCAATAACTTACCGCAGTGACTATTATCAATGAAATTCAGTGTAGTGTATGACCTTTTTATACTGTTGTACTTTCTGTACTTTCAAATGCATGTAAACGCAATAACTAACCGCAGTGACTATTATCAATGAAATTCAGTGTCTGATCTTTTTGTACTGTTGTACTTTCTGTTCTTTCAAATGCATGTAAACGCAATAACTAACCGCAGTGACTATTATCAATGAAATTCAGTGTCTGATCTTTTTATACTGTTTTACTTTCTGTACTTTCAAATGCATGTAAACGCAATAACTAACCGCAGTGACTATTATCAATGAAATTCAGTGTAGTGTATGACCTTTTTATACTGTTGTACTTTCTGCACTTTCAAATGCATGTAAACGCAATAACTAACGGCAGTGACTATTATCAATGAAATTCAGTGTCTGATCTTTTTGTACTGTTGTACTTTCTGTACTTTCAAATGCATGTAAACGCAATAACTAACCGCAGTGACTATTATCAATGAAATTCAGTGTAGTGTATGACCTTTTTATACTGTTGTACTTTCTGTACTTTCAAATGCATGTAAACGCAATAACTAACCGCAGTGACTATTATCAATGAAATTCAGTGTCTGATCTTTTTGTACTGTTGTACTTTCTGTTCTTTCAAATGCATGTAAACGCAATAACTAACCGCAGTGACTATTATCAATGAAATTCAGTGTCTGATCTTTTTATACTGTTGTACTTTCTGTACTTTCAAATGCATGTAAACGCAATAACTAACCGCAGTGACTATTATCAATGAAATTCAGTGTAGTGTATGACCTTTTTATACTGTTGTACTTTCTGCACTTTCAAATGCATGTAAACGCAATAACTAACCGCAGTGACTATTATCAATGAAATTCAGTGTCTGATCTTTTTATACTGTTGTACTTTCTGTACTTTCAAATGCATGTAAACGCAATAACTAACCGCAGTGACTATTATCAATGAAATTCAGTGTAGTGTATGACCTTTTTATACTGTTGTACTTTCTGTACTTTCAAATGCATGTAAACGCAATAACTAACCGCAGTGACTATTATCAATGAAATTCAGTGTCTGATCTTTTTGTACTGTTGTACTTTCTGTTCTTTCAAATGCATGTAAACGCAATAACTAACCGCAGTGACTATTATCAATGAAATTCAATGTAGTGTATGACCTTTTTATACTGTTGTACTTTCTGTACTTTCAAATGCTTGTAAACGCAATAACTAACCGCAGTGACTATTATCAATGAAATTCAGTGTAGTGTATGACCTTTTTATACTGTTGTACTTTCTGCACTTTCAAATGCATGTAAACGCAATAACTAACCGCAGTGACTATTATCAATGAAATTCAGTGTCTGATCTTTTTATACTGTTGTACTTTCTGTACTTTCAAATGCATGTAAACGCAATAACTAACCGCAGTGACTATTATCAATGAAATTCAGTGTAGTGTATGACCTTTTTATACTGTTGTACTTTCTGTACTTTCAAATGCATGTAAACGCAATAACTAACCGCAGTGACTATTATCAATGAAATTCAGTGTCTGATCTTTTTGTACTGTTGTACTTTCTGTTCTTTCAAATGCATGTAAACGCAATAACTAACCGCAGTGACTATTATCAATGAAATTCAATGTAGTGTATGACCTTTTTATACTGTTGTACTTTCTGTACTTTCAAATGCTTGTAAACGCAATAACTAACCGCAGTGACTATTATCAATGAAATTCAATGTAGTGTATGACCTTTTTATACTGTTGTACTTTCTGTACTTTCAAATGCATGTAAACGCAATAACTAATCGCAGTGACTATTATCAATGAAAGTCAGTGTATGATCTTTTTGTACTGTTGTACTTTCTGTTCTTTCAAATGCATGTAAACGCAATAACTAACCGCAGTGACTATTATCAATGAAAGTCAGTGTATGATCTTTTTGTACTGTTGTACTTTCTGTTCTTTCAAATGCATGTAAACGCAATAACTAACCGCAGTGACTATTATCAATGAAAGTCAGTGTATGATCTTTTTGTACTGTTGTACTTTCTGTACTTTCAAATGCATGTAAACGCAATAACTAACCGCAGTGACTATTATCAATGAAATTCAGTGTATGATCTTTTTGTACTGTTGTACTTTCTGTTCTTTCAAATGCATGTAAACGCAATAACTAACCGCAGTGACTATTATCAATGAAAGTAAGTGTAGTGTATGACCTTTTTATACTGTTGTACTTTCTGTACTTTCAAATGCATGTAAACGCAATAACTAACCGCAGTGACTATTATCAATGAAATTCAGTGTCTGATCTTTTTGTACTGTTGTACTTTCTGTTCTTTCAAATGCATGTAAACGCAATAACTAATCGCAGTGACTATTATCAATGAAAGTCAGTGTATGATCTTTTTGTACTGTTGTACTTTCTGTTCTTTCAAATGCATGTAAACGCAATAACTAACCGCAGTGACTATTATCAATGAAAGTCAGTGTATGATCTTTTTGTACTGTTGTACTTTCTGTACTTTCAAATGCATGTAAACGCAATAACTAACCGCAGTGACTATTATCAATGAAATTCAGTGCTTGATCTTTTTGACTGCAATTGTAATTATATATCTATTTTTGGCTCCAATCGATCGGAAACAAGTCGTCTAAAATCCATATTCACAAGATAGATTCAGTAAAAACATGCGTTAACGTCGAAGATATTTCAAAACTTTTATCCGTCAACAACATGCAAAACATTCGTGGCTTTCCCGGTCAAAAATTTTATACGGAGGATATTTATTGGGAAGTATGCGAGAAAGTTTTAGGAAGACCACAAACACTTTATAAAAAAAATGATGCATAGACAGATTTTCCAAAAAATAAACTGGCTTTCATCCATGAATGAATTAATTCAATTCAATAGATATTACTCCATTTATAACAGTAATATATTATGAAAAGTCTTAATTGCAATTCGGAGCAGCCTATCGAGATTTTAGATATTTCATAATTTTTTATAAATTAGCCATGGCGTTGGCACCAAACCCTCTCATATGATATTAAATGGAGTTATCATTGACTCTCATAATAATGCTTTCAATAATGGTGTTAATTAACCACTTATGTGTATTTGACGTGTATACACGTCAATCGAAATCTTCATTTTGGCCCGGTCGATGTATAATTTTTTATGTTATAAAAATAAATTCTTATTCGTTTTAATTATAATTTTTTGAAAAACTTACTATGCAACCGTGTTGCATTGCCTTATGCCTCATAACATGGGGGTATTCGAGGGACCTAAAAAAAATTCGCTGTTAGCTGGTTAAAACGTTTATGTTCTTTTATTTCTTCTCAAAAATATTTATTCAAAAATTTTATTTCTTCTCAAATATTTTTAAGGATAATCTAAAACCTCGTCTGATATTTCCATTTAAATTTAACAAATCTTATTTCTGACGCTAATGAACATACGAGCAAATAGTTTTGATGATCAGTGTTTTAAAAATAAATGTAAACGAAATAAATTCAGATACTTTTAGCAGTAATGATTTTCTTTTTTCACATTTTTGTAAAATTATTTATACATTCTTTTTCATAAATCAAATCGAATTCTTTTTTAACATAATTTGTTACACAAAAAAAATCAAGGAAGATATAGATAATTGATATAATTTTAAAAGACACAAAGTAAATAATAATTGGCATTATATTTGAAATGAATCTTTTGATGTTTCAAAATGTGAATATTAAGAAAATGTTATTTTGCTACGTGATATCTGAGAGAATACCCAGGAGAGCCGTGTCATATAAGACTTGCCCGATCGGTTTGAACAGCTTTCCTTGAGCGATCTAGTAGATATATTTAGCATGCAGGCAGGCATCACGTGAAGAGTTTTGAAACGATCCCGATTTAAAAAAAGTCAGTTATTTTATTCAGTATAAGCCATTAAGAAATTTAGGCATAAAGGCGTAAAATAAATTTTAAAAATAATCACAGTGTTCTTCTAATTTATTTCTTGCAAATTGTTTAAATTCTTCAACCATAGAGCAAAAATAGCTTTACATTTTCCTTTGTATTTGTAAATGGTTGTGTTTAATCTATTAGAGTTGTAGAACTGTTTGTAATTATTTTCTCTTCTGTCTATCTATTTATTTATTTTTCTATAAAGTTACCCACTTTTTCATACTTAGAGCTCAGTTATCTAGTAATATTCATAATCAAATAGTTTATTAATGGCATCTAAATTTTGAAAAATGTATTGTTCCGCGGAAATTGACGCAAGTAAAATAATGAAAAACAAACAAGAAAAAGCCTTTAAAAAAAAGAAAAAGGGATTGTGTTAAAGGCTTTTACTTAATTTCGTATGTTTCAGATTTGTAAGGAGGGAAATTAGTTTTTAATTTTTCACTCACTTCTTCATATTACTAGAATTCTGAAATTTTGCATCATTGTGGTTCCCGATGACAATAGAATATTTTTAAAATTTTAGAAATCTTACTTACCAATTTATTTATAAATTTAAGTTAAAAAAATCATTTTATAAAGAATTTTATATGACTCTTTAGATTATAAGTGTAAGCTTAGCGAAAATCGATAGGGTCTGGTAGTTTACATACGGTATTTGATTCTCGACTGAAGCTCCAGTGCTTTACTTTCTTTTATGAATACATTAAGCAATAGAGAACAAAAGTTAAATAATAAAAAAAAATTAAGAAATGTTTTTTTTTTCAAAGTATTAAAAATGAAAGATATTTTTTTATTAAATATGTAGAGGTCCAAGTAAAATTCGTAAGATTTTGGAGTGTAAAAACAATAGCCAAAAAGAAACAAAACAAGAAATCTGAAACTTTCAAGATATAAGAATTAAAATTGATTATGAATGTGATTACGATTTCAGTTTACTTAAATCTTTTATACCTGTGCCTCAAGCTTTTACAAATTTTGTTTTGTATACTAATCGTTCGTTAAAAATTTAATACATTATATATATGTTACGGCCAATGTGAATACTCGGTTATTATTAATACTAACCGGTTTGGTTATTATTTATAATGACCGGTTAGTATTAATAATAACCGATTACTCACATTGTCAGTAACGTATATAATATTTAATACAAATGGGGGTATGCTTATTATTAAGACAGTTATTTCATCTTTTACAAATTATGTAGCTGAAATGCTTTTTCCTGAACCGACGAATTGCCAACTGTTATTTTTTTTTTCGTTATTATTGTTATCCTTTTTTCCATTAGATAGAAATAACAGTCGTTTTTCAAATTTTTTTGTGATAAATTAATCCCGTTTCTCTTTGTTCGTTTCCTTTCACTTGAATATCACGTGATGATATGGGAAAAATCACGATTCATCTTATTTAGAGTACGAGCGTATATTTAAACACCTGTTTTTTCTTGTTGACAGAAGCGATAGTCCAATCATTCATTTCTCTTGAAACAATTGTTCACTATAAAAAAAGGAAAGATTTTTTTATTTACTGGGCAAAGGTTCAGTGCTTTCATAAAAATATTGCTAGAAAATGATTGGCAGGTTCGTTTTTTATTATTAACTGAAAACAAAATACCTGCGTGCAAAAATGAGCCGCAAAATCAACTCTTTCTCTTTCACGAACTTTGTTGACATTTTATCAAAATTTAATTAACTCAATCAATTATACTAAATTCCTTATATTGTTATATAATCGAAAACACATAGATTACAAAATTTCAAATCCATATTTCGTTAGAAGTAAATGATTGGCAAGTTCATTTTTAATTTCTCGTATACGAAATTTAGAGAAAGTATGGTAATCGTCGAAAAATTTGAATTCAAGATTTTGACGAATCTGTGCGTTTTAGACCTCCATGAGTTCGAAAAACACATTTTTGGAAAATGACCATATCTCTGTCTGTCTGTGACAAAGATAACTCAAAAAACGCTTTGATCTACACGGATGAAATTTGGTTTATGGTCTTTGTACCGAAGGTGTAGATTGTAATCAAATTTTGAGTAAATCCACCCAGAGGAAGTCTGTATGTCCGGCTGTTCGAATATAAATTAACACTATAACTACAAAACGAAGAAAGCTAAATAGATAAAACGCGGTATATAGATTTAACATCTATAGACACCTTTCAAATTTTAAGCCAAATCCAAGGAGCTGTATTACCTTCTCCGATCTCTCAGGAAGCCTCCTTATGCCTTCTTTCCAACATTGTTGTGTTTTGGACAAGAAATAATCCTCGAGATGCGCTTTTATTTCGCTGACGGATTAAAAGCGCATATCGCGAAGAGAATTTTTTGAGGACAGAAAGAAGTAATAATCAGATGGAGCGAGATCTGGAGAGTATGCATGATGCGGTAAAACATCCCAATCAAGCTGTAAGAGCTTCTGTCTTACGATTAATTCAGTATGTGGTCTCGCATTGTCATAACGGAAAACAACGCTTAGTCGGTTCATTAATTCTAATCGTTTTTTGTTTTTGTTTTTGTTATGGCAGCTTTTAATTTATCGATTTGATGATAGTGTTTCGTAGAATTTATTGTTTCACATTGAGGAAGAAGCTCGTAAAAAATTACGCCTTTCTAATCCCACCAAATGGACAAAAGAACTTTTGGGGGGTTGAAGTCCCAGCTTTGTGACAGTTGAAGGCTTGTTGTCCTTACACCAAGTGCGTTTTTACGCACATTTTCATATAAAAAACATATATATAAAATCGTATAAAAAAGTTTCGTCTCCAGCGACAAGCCTATTTAAAAACCGTGAGAAAGAAACTTTTGGGGCACCCGAATGAAAATGTTTGAATCATTAAATCGATTTTTGCTTAAACATAATGTAATTATGTTATTATTTTACTTTTTTTACTGTCTATTTAACGTGAAAATTTTATTTTGCTTTGTCGTATTGTACCAAGCGAATTTATTAGATATAAAAGGGAATAAATACACAGAACAAACCCACCGGTTGAGGAAAACGTCGTATTAAAAACACATTAATTCTTTCATTCTCTATTCCTTTAGAAAATATTCTTAGTTTCCCCTGACAAACTTCAGAACAATCAACTTCATAATGAAATCAGTAAAGGTAAACACGCAAAATCCCGGAAAAAAATTGACAGAATTGTTTTGAATTTATAATAAAAAAAAAGAACTTTGGAATCGGGTCAAACTTATTGTAAAACTACAATAATTAAGGAAGTGTATGATTAATAAAACTTCTGATTCATGTCCAAATTCTTCCATTAGAATGAACCCTATTCTAAAAACGGTCAGTATTCTTTCGAAACCGGGTCAATCCGGCTGAAAGAAAGTAAGCTTCGTTCCATACGAGCGTAGCGTCACGTTAGCATTTAACCTTCGAAAACTATTCTGAATACACCCTCTCTCATCTTAATAGCTGTGTTTACTATCAGCAAACTGTAAGGAAATTACTAGTTAGGATAGTAATCTGTGTTTATTCAGTTTCTCGAGAAACCTTGGTTTACTTCAAAACAAAAGTATAAAGAGCTTTTAAAGTTTTTGAGTTCAAAATAGACAGTTTTCTACAGAAGGAATCAAAGCTCTACTCCTCAGGGTTATGTTAAGAAAATATTACAGCGTGGTTTTGTTTATTTATTTAACATATTTTTAAGGACAAATTCTTGATAAAATTATGTTTGGGATTTCTATAGAATTTTCAAAGTTCATTTCTATTTATTGAAAACATGTTTTTACCTTCTTGTATATGTATGTAGTATAGAGAGAATAAAGTAATCGTAAAAAAATTCGAACTCGAGCGTTTGACGAATCTCCACGTTTTAGACCTTGATTTCGGGGGAAAAAAAATTGGAAAATGTCCATCTATCTGCTTGTGACAAAGATAATTCAAAAACGCTTTCAGTTAGGCGATTGAAATTTGGTATACGATTTTTACACCAAATTTGCAGATTTCTATCAAATTCTGAGAAAAATCTTTTCAGAGGAAGTCCATCTATCCGAGTGTTCGAAAATAAGTTAAAACAATAACTACAAAATGAAGAGAGCTATATAGATGAGATTCAGTACACACATTTACCATCTACAGTATTGAGACCTACGAATTTTGAGACAAATCCAATGAGGAATTGACCATCCGTTGGTCTGTACTTTCAGAAACATGTAAACACGATAACTTGAAAACGAAAGGACTTAAATATATCAAATTTCGCTCGCGATTTTGTGACTACAAGTGTAGATTTGTGTCGGATTTTCGGTAGTGTAAAACGCATCCCACACACAAATACAATATTTTTGCATACTATTAATAGCATACTAGGAATGAATCGCAAATAATTCGCCCAGGATGACAGGATAAGTACAGAAAAATGCTAATTTCACGCCAAAAGTTGATATTTCTTAAGTTCTTACCTGTTCACTTTTTTATAGTCAGTCTTTGCCCCGATTTTCTTTTGTCTTCATATTTTTTGTTGTTGTTTCTTATGGCACTTGCCATGGACAAGCCCGCTGTTCGAAGACAGCCGATTTTAGCCTGAGGGGGAGCGCCTCTTGTTTCTATAGTAGCGCCATCTAGGGCCAAGAGAACGACTTAGCTACACACACGACACAACCCTTTGTACGGGGCAGACTTTATTCACCCATATCATTTACACACAGATCGTAATTTAGACCTGAACCAGAAAACGATCACCCCTGATCCAGTACCCCCAGTGGTATTGCTCTCGACATGGAGGACTTTGTGACCACGACAGATTTAACGCGCGTCAGCCACAAAGCACGCGGGGAATCTTCGGCTGTTGGGGCTCGAACTCGCAACCTAAGGGACGCGAATCCGACGCTCTACCAACCAGGCTATCCCGGTCTCTTCATATTTTTAATTCCAATAAATCAAAAGTAACTACTTTCCACAAAAAGTATTCGAGAGATCTTGAAAGGATGAGTAAATGGAAAAGTCAACATGACCATGAGTCCCTATTTCAATTCCCAATGACAATTAGGATGCACTAAAAAACTTGAGTACTCCCAAAGAAACACGAAGGCTGGTTTTATTGTCTGTAAACTTGCAGCAATATTCTGAATGAGATGTATGTTCAAAAGAAATTTCATGCAAAGAACGTTTTTGTAGGAAGAAAACTTTCTACAGAGTGCTAATTTCACGCCAAAAGTTAATATTTCGTAAGTTCTTACCTGTTCACTTTTCTTATAGTCAATCTTTGCCCCTATTTTCTTTTGTCTTCATTTTTTTAATTCCAATAAATCAAAAGCAACTTATTTCCACAAACAGAATTCGAGAGATCTTGAAAGGATGAGTAAATGGAAAAGTCAGCATGACTATGAGTCCCTATTTCAATTCCCAATGACAATTAGGAGGCACTAAAAAAACTTGAGTGCTCCGAAAGAAATACGAAGGCTGGTTTTATTGTCTGTAAACGTGCAGCAATACTTTGAATGAGATGTATGTTCAAAAGAAATTTCATGCAAAGAACGTTTTTGTAGGAAGAAAACTTGCTACAGAACAATAAAATATGATCAACATAAATGACGCCGTTACACTTATGCCAAAGGGGATCTTTATGTACGTTGAAATGGTTCAAAAGTTATGATGTTATTATCATTTTGGGGATAAATCTAGATGCAGTGACATCATCTCTTCTATTTCTTGTCCAGGGAGTTTGAGAGATTTGCCTCTGTTTCTATATCTCACCACAAGTCACCAAGTTAAAGAATGCTTTTACTGTCTTATGTTGCATTAAATTCCATGCTTTGCCTATGATCCTTTAATTTAAATGGTTTGTTAAAATCAATTGATGCTATGCTAGAAGCTGAAGAGAGGTGAGCAGTTTTCTTGTTGAATGAAGAATTAGTACAGATCCAGTTGTATTGGACCTATACTAATTCTTCTTTTTTAGAACAAACAGAACTTCTGGTTCCAGTTTGTTTCTGTACTCATCAAATACACTGCAAATTAACAGAAGATGGTCGTTAGAATCCACTGCCAGATATTGGTGGAAGATGGGAAATGAATCCAGAACGATTTTGAAAAATATATCCTTTTGTGGATATGAATCGGATTCGTAAATGTATAAGATGAAAGTCACCATGTTCTTCTGAACAAGAAGATCGTTTCTCAGTGACTCACTGAATCTTTTTTAATCAGTTAGATTCGAGTGAAAGTGACCAAGTTCTTCTGAACAAGAAGAATGTTTCTAAATGACTCGCCGAATCTTCTTTAGTCAGAATCGAGCCGAAATTCAAAGCATTCTGAACGATTGAGCCAAAATGAAAGATGAATTTTTCGGTCTTATTTAATTCAGTGAAAAGAAATTGACTCATAGTAATGTGTAATTTTGTTCCAAGTTAATTTTGAAGGGAAATATTACTAAGTCCTGATTGCAAACTGGCAGTTTTGCATAATCGAATTTCAAATCCAGATTCTTTATTTTTATGATTCAATGTATTATTATTAATATTTAATGAATAAAAATTCAAAAGCACTGTTGTATATATATCACCTGTATTAGACAATTGGAGCTGACACTGAAAAAAATATTCGAAGACATTACTTCGTAGATATTCATGTCTTGGCAAGGATTTGAATCCCCAATTCTATACTCGTAAGTAGAAATAGCAAAAGAGTAATCAAAATAAAACAACTCAACTAGTAACTTAACAGTTCATCGTGTTGGTAAAAAAAATTTTCACGGGACTATCTGAATGTAAGAATTTTTAACTAATTAAGTTTTTATCTTCTAAAATGAAAATTATTTTGTTTCTGCTGCTGTTTTTAATCATTATACAAAGGTCGACACCAAAGAGACTGAAAAGAAAGGTAGGTTAAACTTTAAATTGATTTAAATCTTGGTATGTTAAATTCTTCTTATCAATTGTTTAAGTAAATAAAATTAATAAGTATAATAATTTTCTTTAAATGGCTAATAAACGTTTAAAGGTTTTTAATATAAACAAATTACATGTTGTTGTCATATTTGTTGTTTTCTATACATTGATCTAACAATTCTCATCTTTTCAGAAATGTTAAAATATTTTTTTGAATAATAGTTGCTTTTTTTAATTATTGCATTCAAGTTTTCTAAATAAGTAGTCAATGAATTTTAAATTAATCTGTTTGTACTAACTCTTCTTACCACAAACTGATATACTAATTTCGACGAAACTGCATTCTATAATCTTCAATTTGATTTGATTTTGTTGTGGTTTTGCCAGGATTTGAATTTTGAAATAATTTGTCTACTAAATTATTATTTTGTTTTATTACCTGATTTTAAAGTCATTGCTTTGTTTATATTAAATTTTATCTTCAAAAAAACTTCAATTTCTTGGGATTTTCTGGTCACAAAGGGTCAGTACTTGGACGAAAGTCAGACCTCAGAAATAAACCCTGGTTTGAATCCTTGCCTTAGGATGACCCTTGATCAAGTCTTCAGGCCGGATTCATCATTTCCCTAATTTGTTTATTTTATTCATTTTTTGAAATTTAAACTTAATATTTATTTCTTATTTGATTAATAGTTATTTAAATAATACTCGCTTTTTTTTTTAAATTCAGCATTCAGTTTTTCTAAAGGAAAGAAAAATGAATTTCAAATCAATCTGTTTATACTAACTTTTCCTTCCACAAACTGATATATTGATTACTACGAAATTACATTCCATGGCCTTCGATAGGCTAAATAGTACGTCCCTTTACAATAAAGTAATCAACAATGAACAAAAAAAAGTGCACTTACCTGTCTGCTATACTGAACAGCATTCGAGCATGTTAGACGATATTGCATCAATAAAAAGATAAACTGCCTTAATGAGATATTACACTAAGCAATAACTATATTTAGCGATTACTATATTTATTTCAGTTAAACTTATATATTTGGTCTATGAATTAATTCGTGCGGTTTTACAAGAGATGGCGTAACTAGCTTATTGTCCCATAGTTTCGTTTGTTCAAATATGCATTTAAAACTACTGTTATTGCGCATCTAGTTTAGTATATGCCATTTAGTTTAAGCGTAAACAACAACAATTTTTATTCAACTGAAAATGTCAAATTTTGTGCCTGATAAAGTGTTTTTGCGGGTGGTTCTTCTTCATCACTTGAAGAAAAGTGCTACCGAAAGTCATCGTATTTTGGTGGAAGTTTATGGTGACCATGCTCTAGCTGAGCGAACGTGTCAGAAGTGGTTTGCACCGTTTAAAAGTGGTGATTACGGCTTGGAAGACCAAAAACGACCTGGACAGCCAAAAAAATTCGAAGCTTCTGAAACGTGGTGAAACTATTAATGGAGAACATTATCGACTTCAGTTGATGCGTTTGAAACAAGCTCTGGCCAGAAAACGACCAGAATGGGATAACAGACATAATAAACTTATTTTACAACATGATAACGCTCGACCACATGTCTCAAAACCGGTCAAAACATATTTGGAAAATGTCGGATGGGAAGTGTTACCCCACCCGTCGTATTCACCAGACATTGCTCCTTCAGACTACTACTTGTTTCATTGCATGAATAACGATTTGCTTCGAAAGCGGTTCAGTTCTTCAGAAAATATTGAAAAATGGATCTCTGATTGGATCGCTTCGAAAAGTGAGGAATTCTTTCGACACGGAATGAAGGATGGGAAAAAGTAGTGGCTAGCGATGGACAATATTTTTGATAACGTATTTATGTATTTTGCTTTTGAAATAAAGCTTTAATTTTTTATTAAAAACCGCACGAATTAATTCCTAGATCAAATACGTTTTTTAATTGTTGTGATATTGATTTGTTTGAATCCTTATTAATTGGAAAGCTATAAGTATAAATTTTGCATTTTAGAATTAAATTTTTGGGTTCATTTTACAAATTTTGATTCAGTATATTTTCAATTTCCTCAAGACATTTTCTACCATTAGCGGTTAAATGAAGTACGTAAATTTTATTTATCAATGATGTTTAAAGTGTATAATCAGAATAAAGTTTTGACTGCAGTGAAAATTTTATATCACAAAAACCTTTTCCCCTTAACAAAATGAGGGAAAATGAATTATAATTTAATAAAAATACGTTAAAGAAATAGATATTTTATAGTCTTTAGTTTGTCAAAAACCTTATTTTTATTTTATTTTTTGTCTATAGGTAGCAGTCTTGACAAATTCTTCAAATGTCCAAAATGTAAATATAAATTGCCACAGTAAGTGATATTTTAATATGTCTTCTATTTGATGTTAAAATTTACTAAACCGCCTTTATTGCTGTTATGAAATTCAACTTTAACTTTTTATTCCCCCTAGCATTCATTAATATTCTATGAAATGACTGATTTCCTATGTTTTTCGCCTTCATATAAAATGATAAACTTAGTAAAAATTTATATCGTAATAAATACGAAAAATAATGATTCATTATAGAAACAATTTGAATTTCTAAAACTATGCATTCTTCTTGGTTTTATTTAATTCGAGCATTTTGCTCTTTGTATTCAATGCAATGTGACGGAATCACCAGTTATTTAAGGAAATCCTTCAAACATATTTACATAACTAGCTGGAGTGGTCTCTCCGAAACTTTCTCGCATACTTTCTAATAAGAAGTATTATCCGTCTTCCCTAACATAAATTTCTGTATCTTGGGTAAGTCAACCATCTAACTCTCCGACCCGCCACGAAGGCACACGGATTTAAACCATAAAACTGAATGACCGGACCGCAGCAACAGCAACATTGGCGGTAACTGTGGTTGAGTCCTAAGGGCCATCACCGGCCACGATACAATCCTACCCGAAGGAAGTACGTCCCGTCATCGATGGGAGGAGTCAGATCCCCCACCTATTAGTGTACCCTCCAGGGTGGAGAGATCCAACCACCATGCCGGAAGCATCTCATCCTCATTTCGAGGTGCCCCCGGGGGGACTGGATCATGGGTAAGGTTGCGAATGCCTTGCATAGAATTGAATAAAACTGTGAATATTGTACAAGACTAAGAATGCCATGAGTGCTCAGATTTTTATTTTCAAAGTCTCACACATGAGTGAAACTCTTACGCGTTAGATAGTGTGGGGAAAAAGTGCAAGTCCTTGTGAATGAATCGCATGGAATTGGCGAAACTGTAGTTAGAAATTATAGATCCTTGATATAAGTCAAACATTTTTACTCCATCTAGCATGACAGCATTGGCGATTAATCTGTGACATGCGGTTAGTACACAAGTATGAGAAAACAGAATTTGTATTTTGGAAGTTTTGTTACTACTGATTGAAACATAAATTTCACTTAAACTACAATTGTAGTCACAAGATCACATAACAAATTTCATTTATTTCTTTGCATTTTACAGCTTGCGAAGGCATCGACTGATAGACGGTCAAATCTTTATCAGATTTGTCACAGAATTCGATAAGAATAATATATAAAAGATTCGTTTTCAATTCTAAACCTATGTACCAAATTTTATCCATCTAGCTTTATAAATTTTGTAAGTAATAGTATTCAATTGTGCTTGGACAGCAAGAGAGATAGTCTTTCGCTGAGTGGATTTCATTCAAAACTTGACAGATATCTGTAAATGTGATGTTTAGTTTATATACCAAATTGCATCCGCCTTGCTTAAAACGTTTTTGAGTTCACAGACAGACATAATTCCAGTGTTTTTCGGAGGCCGCGGTGGCCTGGTGGTAAGGTCTCGGCTTCGTGAGCCGTAAGGTTTCAGGTTCGAGACCCGATTCCACCGAAAAACCGTCGTGTATGGGGGTCTGTTGCATGTTAAATCCATCAGCCCAAACGTCCTCCCGCTGGTGTGGCGTGGAGAGGAAGGTGCCAGCTCAGGTGTCATCCTCGTCATCTGACCGCGGTTCAAAAAGACGAGGTCCGTCCCAAAATAGCCCTAGTATTGCTTTAAAACGGGACGTTAATTTAACAAACCAAACCAATCGAGTGTTTTTCGAACTCAGAAAAGTCTGAAATCTGGTGATTCATCTTTGGCGATTCGATTGCATACTTTTTACCCGAGAAAATAAAAACTGAAATGAGTTCAGTACGACGTTTTCAAGATTAGGATAGGAGAAAAAAAAAACGCAATTATTCTTGCTTTAAAATGGTTTGTAACCAGTAGAAAAAGAAAAAAAATTCAAGCTTTTTCATAATAAATGCATATGATTGTTATTTATAAAACCCTGGGAATTAATTTACATAGTCTTTTACCTTTCGTTTACGCATGCATGTTTTAAAAATATCATTATCAAATAATTTTGTTACTTTTTACAGATGTGATATGCAAGTGTGATGAGAAAGAGGAATGTCTATTTTGATGTTATTTTCGTAATCTGAGCATTGATCATTATTAAAATACCCTTTTAAACATAAAAAGGAAAAATGGTTACAAATCTAACCAAGCCATAGTGAAGGTTTCATTATTTTTAGCTTAGCATAATCAAGCATATTTTATATTTTAATTACTGTATATTTTAATTACTGTATTTGAATTGTTATTTTAATGAAATTAGCGTTGTAATTCTATTTTTTTTTATCAATCTTTGTCAACTAATATAAAGCTTATTATAATGAATGTGTCAGTGTTTAGGATTTACTCCCAACTTCTGACATAACATATAATTTTACATTAAAATCCAGTATTTATTTAAAATTTAATTTCAATAATAATTAAAATCAGTTGGAATAGTCTCTCCCAAATTTTCTCGCACACTCTATGATAAAGTTATTCCAGAGAACACCTTGCATGACATTGGCGTATAATAGCTACTAAATAGTTATCCTTGGCGAGTTTTTTGGCGATTAATCTTTGCCATGAAAATATAATATTCAAAAATAGAATTGTGCTTGACCCGTCTTTTTCCTATTTTTTCCCAATTTTGATAGATATCTACGGTATAGATGTTAAATCTGTGTTAAACCGAATATTATCTATCTAGAACTCTTCGTTTTGTAATTATCGTGTGAAATTATATTCGAATAGTCGGACAGACGGACTTTCTCTGTACTCTGATTTTGCTCAAAATTTGATAGAAATCTACAAATTTGGTGTAAAGACCAGATACCGAATTTCGTCCGCTTAGCTCAAAGCATTTTTGAGTTATCTTTCTCACAGCAACAGACGGACATTTTTCCAAAAACCTGTTTTTCAAACTCAAGGATTCTAATACATGGAGATTCGTCAAATTTTCGAGTCCGAATTTTTGACGATTGTTATGCTTTCTCTATGCTAAACACACGAGAAAGTAAAAATCTTAAACATTGAATAATATAATAGATCAGAAACTGTAAAGAGTTGAGTTATAAAATAGATGGAAGCTTCAAGTGTTCTCGAAGTAATGTATTCGCCCATATATGACTCAACGTATCTTTTCATGAATCGGTAAATCTCGGTCTTTTTGAATCAGTTACCGGAAATGAAAGACAGAAAATTCAAAGTGATTACATCCAGAGATCAAATATTTTATTTTAAACGGGTTTTATTAATATGTTCGCATACATTCATTCACTCTGATGTGTGAAAATGTTAAATGGCTTATTAGTTATTTTTAAAGTTGTTTTGTCACGCTTAGAATTTACAAAATTAAGAAATACAATTCGTTTTCAAAAGATAGTCGGTAAATCTGTTAAGAACATTTATTTCATTTCGTTGATTGTAAGAATCAGTAAACCAGCAATAGCATGTGTCTGACATATAAATATACATTTAGATTAGTCAACTCTTATAGAACGTTTATATTTGACTAGTCACTGTACTCAGGCTCCTCCCGCATTTATTCGTTCTGTATTTAAGTAAAAAAAAAATGCATATAATTTTACATCGGGCAGCTATCGATTCCATTTTTTCAACTCCTTAAAATCATTTATAACTCGCAACTCTAATTTGAATAGTAATTAATTAATAACGATTTCGGATAAACATTATTAAAACAAAGTTCAACAGTGACAAAAGTGCGCGAATGTTGAATGTAATTAATTTTGAAAAACTGATTAAAATTAAAAAATAGTCATACAGAAATGAAATTTGTCACTAAAATGCTAATGTTTTAAATTTTAAGTAGGCGCAAAAATCTTTATGCAATATGTTCCGAAGTTATAGCGGAGAAAAGCAAATCCATTTTATCCCTATTTACTTTCCTTGAAAGATGGCTTAACAATTTTTTAATAGCACAGTTAATATTTCTACGCGCCAAGGAATTTGTGTGTCAAATATTATCGCTTGAATCCGTCTAGATATGAGAAATAATATAAGGTTTAAACAAACGGACATTCGGTTTTATGTATACTGATTATCATAGGAAACGCAAGTTTTCAGGTATTAAAAATGTTGAGATTAAGTGAGTTGTAGAATTGAGCAACTAATATTCCATTTACTGATCAAATATCTTTCGAGGTTGAAATGATGGAATTTATTAGGCTAATCGCCAGCAGTGAGTTTGACTTAATGCCCCAGAAACAGCTTAAATATTCGCCCTGGAATTTATACAGCTGTGTTTATTTTTATAAGAAATTTACTTTTTTTAGATTTCAAAATCACTTGCTCAATTCTAAAAGTCGTTTATTTAATTCAAATTTTAAGAGCATTCAGAATTTTTCTTGATAAATCCATTAATTTATTCAGTCGTTCGTGTAAATTGGAATCATTCGATTCTAACTTTGTTGGAAGAGGTATTTTGGAACAAATTTAACACTTTAGCAACATTTTATTAAAGTAGGAACCTTTTTTTAACTGAATATTTTTTTTTGCAAGTTAAATTTCCCATAATATGATTTACAAAATTAAAAAAAAAATGACGTTCATTTTTAGTTTTCATTAACTTGCTCATTGACCAAATTCATTAACATTAAAATTTTGTACTCTCACGTAACAAAAAGAAAGCATTGTAATAAAAAATGAATTTTGTCTTAATAATACAATGAACGTGTTGTGTTATTGAGTTAAAAAAAAATCGATTATGAGACTTCATTCGAATTTCTAAGTTTCACACGCACGCACGCACGCACACACACATTTTGGAATTATATCAGTCTGTTATCTGTGAGCACAACTCAAAAATATATTTAGCTAGAGAGATGAAAATTGGTATAGAACCCTATTATCGTATTTATAGGTTTCTATAAACATTTGGAGGAAATCTATGGAAGGAAAGTCCATGTGTTTATTTGCATGTGAAAACACGATAATTCAAAAATGCAAGATGTACAGACGAAAGTAAGCATACAGATTTATAAACAGAGTTATAGATGTGTTTTAAATGTTCCCAAATCTGTCAAAAGGATGACCATTTGTTGATCTGTATATTCGTGTGGATATTAACACAAAAAAAGCAAAGACTTATATAAATAAATTTTGATATGTAGTCTTATGGCCAAAATTGTATATCGGATTTTTATAGGTATGACTGATATATGATTGCGTATTGGTCGAATTTTAGAACTATTCGGTAGAACGGAAGGCATCTGAAATGAAAATTCTGTTTTCTTCATTATACTTCGAAGCATAAAACGTACCATATTGCGACAGTAGCTGAAGAAGTCGAGAGGAGGAGTGAAGGCATGCTGCAGACTACCTTAACCTTCGAGACTACCTAACACTTCGTTCTCTGCACTTCATTAACCCCGTCATACGTTCAGGGATTGCGGAAGAGTATAGAAAAGATAATAGGAAAAAAGTGCTGAAATTGTCTTAGAGAATCAAAAATGTCACTACAGGTTTCTTTCTGGATCGGCGGAGATCAAGGTATTTGGAGTATCTTGGATTATTGTTACTAATCTGCTCATTGCATAGAAATTGATTAAGTATATACAAAAATTCCACTTGGCAAGCTGGAAGGCAAAGGTAAATTCCTTTAGATCTAAGTTTCAATCTGGAAACATAAATTATTGATGTTAGAAACGTTCAAAATTAGGGCGTGAAAATCATTTTTCAGTCCCTAACTTCTAAGATATTGCACTGTATCTAAAAATCTTTAAATACGAAAGTTGTTCGTCTTCATGAGGCGCTCATTTGGCTCATTCGATTTATTTTTCTATCTTCAGTATTAAGAAAGTTACAGCGAAATGAAAATTTTATTCCCCCCACATTTTTTGCACCCCCTTTGGGCTAGATCAAGGTATTTAGTCAAGGTATTTGATCAAGGTATTTTTCGCAACACGCGCCATTTACGAACTCTTCCGGGATTTTTACATTTTCTAACAACATATTCCAAGCTAGTTAAAACCCAAACAAAATTATTCTAGTTATACTATTCACAAGATAACATGGGCAAAACGTTATACGCATATATATATACATACATAATGTAAGCATTTAATTTTTTTGTGAGCAGACGGTAGTTTCGAAGACAGTGAAGACACTTTGTATTTTTAAATTCGCATTAATCCACCCCGGGAAGGTATAATTTACTTACAAGAGGCGCGGACAAAGCAAGTATGCTCACAGCAACAGATTATGCAAGACAAAAATAAATTATCCCTGGTCTTATATAACATGAGATATCGATAGGGAAAATATTTCTTCACAGTGCTTAAATACAATGAGACTCCGATAGGGATTTTCACAACACGCTCCGACCCGAGCAAGGGAAACACAGGGATCTTTTTTAAAAGAATGTGCTTGCGAGAAATTGTTTTATCCTTTCACGTGGAGGGTGGGAACCGTTTACCAAAGCATTTTTCACAGAACTTTTGTTGCATTAATTAAATAGAAAAAGTGGAATGGGATCAGGAAATTAGAGAATATTCTAGAATGAAGTTACAATGGGCTAAATTAAGATAAAAATTTGAGAATTAATTTGGATTTAAATTAAAGTTTTTGGGGGAGGGTTGTGTTCTAGGGACCATTATAGGTAAATAACTGAAGTAATTTTCACGAAGTTGTAATAGGTAGTCTTCCTGTAGGAATCTACCTAAAACTAAATGAAATTAAAAAACAGGGATATAAAAATTGATTTTGAATTAGGTAAATTCATTTTCCCATGATGAACATCGAATGTGCCGTGCCAATTTGAAATAAGGTTATGGGATTGCAATATGAAACAACGTATAATTGATTATTAAATGGCTTTTACAATAATGTTTATCTTTCAACTGTAACTTCATTAAAATGAACTCCGTTCTACAAATTCTATTCCGTTTGTGTTAGAGTAAAATTCGGTTTCATTTAAATGGGAACTTCTTGTACATTTAATCAACTGTGTGAAACCAGAAGTCAAACCATTCAAATGATACATAAGATAGAGAATATTCATCTAAACAGCGGAAAAATTTACTGTTTCCGTATATGAAAGGACAAATCTTCATACTTCCTTGCCTTTCAGGTAATGTTTTTAGATTGGCATCTTATTGAAATTCTGTGCAAATATCGTGCAAAACGTTCTTGTACATCAAACCGTTGAATCTAGATTCGGAGGTTTCTTTTTCAGTAAAGAAAAGATTTCTCTTCAAACTATGCTTTCAATATAGTTTTTGAATTTGTACTGTACTTACAATTAAAATGAACTTCACAAGTAAGTAATAATGAATATCTTTAAATGTTACTACTTTTAAAGACTGTTGCTTTTTCTAAAATACAATTGAATCTATGCAATACAATATCGCTTTTATCGCTTGAAAGTAGATCTCTTACCCTAGTATGCTAAATATTTCAACCAGCAGTCAGAGGTGTTTTTATTAAATAATTTTTGGGGGGATATTACATAACTGAAAATTTTAGAAACCATTAATCTTGGCAAAACAAATGTTCGTCAAAGGCGGCTAGTCTATTCATAAAATTAACATGTAGATGGACTTAAATGAAATAATTATAGGTTTATTTTATATTTATTTATACAGACTGCAGGAGAGCTATCCAAGATTCCGAAGGATTCATCACGTCCGTGAGCAACGCATCCACTTATTTCCAAGAACTAATTTATGGATGGACCATTGAGGTTCCAATGCATCACGATATTTTCTTGAGCTTTTGGTGGCCAACCGAAGCGATGGCTCTCAACGAATCATCCACATGTGGAAACTGCAAACCCTATTTTGAGATTATCTATGGTTATTCCTCCAGTGAGGTGAGTCCTGATTTCCTTAAGATTTGTAAAACGAGCAATCATCCCAGTGGTCTAGCAAGGGGAAGTGGGCTGTGATATAAAATGACTTTTCGTGTCATCTGGCTTTTGGAGATAACCCCCCCCCCCGAAAAGGTATTTTTTTCGACCCCTCCTTAAAATGCTCTCTTCAAAATGTGGCATAAACACAACAATATTGTAGTCCCATACCTCATATATATTCCTCTGCCTCGCTTACACTTTTAGATCTCGCTTCTTGGCCGTTATATGGCATTTAATTTTCGCCAGTATAAGTATATCTATTTGACCAATACTTTAATAAGTCATGCCAATTAATTCTAACAAAGCTTTATATATATGTTTATTTTTCCACAGTAAAAGAATCCTAAGTGCTGGATTACACAAAGTGATCCATTAAGTTTGATTACACAAAGTGATTCATTAAGTGACCCTTTCATCCAAGTGACACATTAAGTTTCAGTGTTGGATTACACAAAGTGATCCATCGTATATGCTAATCTGGTACTTATTGAATCTATCGTCAAAGTTCAAATGCTCCTCTCCCATTGGTTTGATACAGAAGTTGAGAGAACGAGTGCCAGCTCAAATATCGTCCTCATCATCGGATCGTTGTTCAGCTTCTCGAAATTTCTCTTGTGTTGTTTCATAATGAGATGTTAACATAATTAAACTAAGAAGGCTGAGCTTGCTGTTGGTGATACTACTTGAAAATGAACTTTAAACATTATTTTATATTTTGATATATATTGCACAGAATAGTTCTGAGAAGAGTAGTTGAAAGAAAATGACGTTATCTAAAATCGATTCAAGAACAATTTCATTGAAATAAGGAAATAGTTCTCTGTACTATCTTTCAAAATTTTTTTAACAAAAAACGGATCTCTCTTGCATGTTGTTGTTACTTATGGCCCTTGACAAGCCCAGTGACGAAGACAGCGATTTAAGCCGAGATTGTGCAGTAGCTTCTGAGGGTAGAAGCCTAAGTTCTAGCTCATATGAAGATGACACTCACACATTTGCTTGCACAACCTCTTTTACAGGGTGGCTCTTTCACACACTTCACAGATAGAACACATGGTAAAGAACAACCATGCCCGAACCTAGCATGCCCGGATCACGGGGAAGATGCACTACCCCTGGGCCAGGACGCCGGCTCTCTTGCATGTAGCTGGATTAATGTTAGACAAATAGGGAGAGCATTGGATTGCCATTCTCTATAGTTAAATGTTATTTTTCCCAAGGGAATCAAATTAAGTGCTCCTATTAATCAATACAGCAAGAAGAAGTGGTACAAGGAGTATAATATGTAAATTTCTCTCATATCAGCCTTTCACTGAGTAAAAAGTGGCTTATGTAGGGTAAATATGTGGCTTATGGAGGCTTATGTATCCAGGGCATTTTTCTTCGCTTCTTCGTATTTTGGATTTAAAATTCACATAAACATATTCATATTTTATCTCTAATGATTGGAATTTGGAGAATTTATTCCCCGTCTTCCCCCTTCCCCCATTATTATGCTAACTGAAAATCTTAGTTTCAGTATACGATTATCTTTTCCAAAAGCCTTTATTCTGATTTTTGTTTATTTTTCTAGAAGCTCAAAGCAACATAATTTATGATATTTCTTGCTTTAAAACATCTTAATCATTTTTTCGAAAACTAATCCTGTCCAGGAAAGACTGAAACATTAAAATCTATTTATTTTCCAGTCAACTTTCAAGATCGAGAAGTTTTATAATATCAGACAACTCGCAAATCTGAGTGTTCCGAGTCATAAAACAGAAATTCGTTTTTACTCTGGTGTCCAGTGCAATGAATCTCGAAAGTTGGGGAACGCTGATTTTTCAATACATTTCAAAGGTAAGTGCAAATTTTCACGCAGTAATCAAAGCAATTCATTAATTGAATATTAATGATGACGTCGGTCCTCGTTACCACGGAAAGGGGATGCAGTAGCTTCTGTGGGTAAAGATACCTGAGCACCCGAGGACAAAAGTCTGACTTCTAGCTCATATGAAGATGGCACACACACACGCGCTTGCACAAAAACTTTTTACAGGGGGGGGGGGACTCTTTCACACACCTCACAGATAGAACGCAGGGTGAAGAACAATCATGTCCGAACCAGGACTCGAACTCGCGACACCCAGATCAAGGGGAAGACGCGCTACCCCTGGGAAAGTATACCAGATATTAATCGCGATTCATTAAAGTAGCTATTGTGAGAACGCCCTTAACGATAAAAATTAATAGAAATTATAAAATTATTTAAAAAAATTAAAACAATGAACATTATTTATTGTTTAATAAAAATAAGAACTATTTTATAATCAATTTATCTCATTGAGGCAATCTGCTATTTTTATCATTTCTCTTTATTGTTATTTACTTTCATCTAGCCTACTTTGGAGAGTAGTTTGTTTGTAAGGAATTCCTGTTTTCTTTCCTGGATGTTAAATTATTAATATGCAAAGTATTTAAAATTTCACTTTTAATAAGACTGCTAAATATAGATTTAATGGAATGAATTTATGCTACAATTGCTCGTGCAAGCTGGAAAATGTATAAACTGCGAATGAAAGTAGTGAAGAAAATCCTACTTCGCAATCAATGTCCAAGGAAATCAATTTCTTATTATAAAATTGGAAAAAGTTCGCCATTGAATGATTTGATAAAAATTATGAAATTAGTTTTAATTCCTCTATAACAATAAAACCTTTTGTAGCAGATTGCTTTAAAATTAATATGTAATTTCAAGTTTAATTATTCATTAAAATGAAAGAAATAATTGTACTGAAATGAAATTGGTACCATTTAAAGAGCAATCGATTGTTACGAGAGCGTATAAAGTCATTTTTTAAAACAATATTTTATATTAAAATTTAATCTTGATGATCTAGAAATCTTGATTCGAAAATATAAATCTTCCAAAACTTGTGTAACTTTCAATTAGATTTTATGCAATGTTTGGACTTTACAAAATTTGACAGTGATCTTCTTGCATAGAAGAGCACTTGCGCTAAATTTGCTCAAGATTGCATAGTTATATTTGTATAAAAAATGTACAAACATGTAATCTTATATATATCATTACAGATTGCATTCAACCCAACCATCATTATTGTGCAATTAAAGTTGGTTTTGTTGCACCTCATGATCATCCTTGAGTAATTAATGTTGGTTCTATTGCATTCAACTCAACCATCACCATCATCATCGTGTAATTAACGTTGTATCTGTTGAATTCAATTCAACCATCATCATTTTGCAATTAACGTTGGTTCTGTTGCATTCAACTCAACCATCATCGTTGTGCAATTAACGTTCGTTCTGTTTTATTCAACTCAACAGCATCATTTTGCAATTAACGTTGGTTCTGTTGCATTCAACTCAACTATCATCATTATGCAATTGACGTTGGCTCTGTAGCTTTAAACTCAACCACATCATTGTGCAATTAACGTTGGTTCTGTTGTATTCAACTCAACCATCATCATTGCGTAATTAACGTTGGATCTGTTGAATTCAACTTAACCATCATCATCGTGCAATTAACGTTGGTTCTGTTGCATTCAACTCACCATCATCCTTGTGCAATTAACGTTGGTTCTGTATTATTTAACTCAACCATCATCATTGTGCAATTAACGTTGGTTCTGTATTATTTAACTCAACCATCATCATTGTGCAATTAACGTTGGTTCTGTTGCATTCAACTCAACTATCATCATTATGCAATTGACGTTGGCTCTGTAGCTTTAAACTCAACCACATCATTGTGCAATTAACGTTGGTTCTGTTGTATTCAACTCAACCATCATCATTGCGTAATTAACGTTGGATCTGTTGAATTCAACTTAACCATCATCATCGTGCAATTAACGTTGGTTCTGTTGCATTCAACTCACCATCATCCTTGTGCAATTAACGTTGGTTCTGTATTATTTAACTCAACCATCATCATTGTGCAATTAACGTTGGTTCTGTATTATTTAACTCAACCATCATCATTGTGCAATTAACGTTGGTTCTGTTGCATTCAACTCAACTATCATCATTATGCAATTGACGTTGGCTCTGTAGCTTTAAACTCAACCACATCATTGTGCAATTAACGTTGGTTCTGTTGTATTCAACTCAACCATCATCATTGCGTAATTAACGTTGGATCTGTTGAATTCAACTTAACCATCATCATCGTGCAATTAACGTTGGTTCTGTTGCATTCAACTCACCATCATCCTTGTGCAATTAACGTTGGTTCTGTATTATTTAACTCAACCATCATCATTGTGCAATTAACGTTGGTTCTGTATTATTTAACTCAACCATCATCATTGTGCAATTAACGTTGGTTCTGTATTATTTAACTCAACCATCATCATTGTGCAATTAACGTTGGTTCTGTATTATTTAACTCAACCATCATCATTGTGCAATTAACGTTGGTTCTGTATTATTTAACTCAACCATCATCATTGTGCAATTAACGTTGGTTCTGTTGCATTCAACTCAACTATCATCATTATGCAATTGACGTTGGCTCTGTAGCTTTAAACTCAACCACATCATTGTGCAATTAACGTTGGTTCTGTTGTATTCAACTCAACCATCATCATTGCGTAATTAACGTTGGATCTGTTGAATTCAACTTAACCATCATCATCGTGCAATTAACGTTGGTTCTGTTGCATTCAACTCACCATCATCCTTGTGCAATTAACGTTGGTTCTGTATTATTTAACTCAACCATCATCATTGTGCAATTAACGTTGGTTCTGTATTATTTAACTCAACCATCATCATTGTGCAATTAACGTTGGTTCTGTTGCATTCAACTCAACTATCATCATTATGCAATTGACGTTGGCTCTGTAGCTTTAAACTCAACCACATCATTGTGCAATTAACGTTGGTTCTGTTGTATTCAACTCAACCATCATCATTGCGTAATTAACGTTGGATCTGTTGAATTCAACTTAACCATCATCATCGTGCAATTAACGTTGGTTCTGTTGCATTCAACTCACCATCATCCTTGTGCAATTAACGTTGGTTCTGTATTATTTAACTCAACCATCATCATTGTGCAATTAACGTTGGTTCTGTTGCATTCAACTCAACTATCATCATTATGCAATTGACGTTGGCTCTGTAGCTTTAAACTCAACCACATCATTGTGCAATTAACGTTGGTTCTGTTGTATTCAACTCAACCATCATCATTGCGTAATTAACGTTGGATCTGTTGAATTCAACTTAACCATCATCATTGTGCAATTAACGTTGGTTCTGTTGCATTCAACTCACCATCATCCTTGTGCAATTAACGTTGGTTCTGTATTATTTAACTCAACCATCATCATTGTGCAATTAACGTTGGTTCTGTTGCATTCAACTCAACTATCATCATTATGCAATTGACGTTGGCTCTGTAGCTTTAAACTCAACCACATCATTGTGCAATTAACGTTGGTTCTGTTGTATTCAACTCAACCATCATCATTGCGTAATTAACGTTGGATCTGTTGAATTCAACTTAACCATCATCATCGTGCAATTAACGTTGGTTCTGTTGCATTCAACTCAACTATCATCATTATGCAATTGACGTTGGCTCTGTAGCTTTAAACTCAACCACATCATTGTGCAATTAACGTTGGTTCTGTATTATTTAACTCAACCATCATCATTGCGTAATTAACGTTGGTTCTGTTGTATTCAACTTAACCATCATCATTGTGCAATTAACGTTGGTTCTGTTGCATTCAACTCACCATCATCCTTGTGCAATTAACGTTGGTTCTGTATTATTTAACTCAACCATCATCATTGTGCAATTAACGTTGGTTCTGTTGCATTCAACTCAACTATCATCATTATGCAATTGACGTTGGCTCTGTAGCTTTAAACTCAACCACATCATTGTGCAATTAACGTTGGTTCTGTTGTATTCAACTCAACCATCATCATTGCGTAATTAACGTTGGATCTGTTGAATTCAACTTAACCATCATCATTGTGCAATTAACGTTGGTTCTGTTGCATTCAACTCACCATCATCCTTGTGCAATTAACGTTGGTTCTGTATTATTTAACTCAACCATCATCATTGTGCAATTAACGTTGGTTCTGTTGCATTCAACTCAACTATCATCATTATGCAATTGACGTTGGCTCTGTAGCTTTAAACTCAACCACATCATTGTGCAATTAACGTTGGTTCTGTTGTATTCAACTCAACCATCATCATTGCGTAATTAACGTTGGATCTGTTGAATTCAACTTAACCATCATCATCGTGCAATTAACGTTGGTTCTGTTGCATTCAACTCAACTATCATCATTATGCAATTGACGTTGGCTCTGTAGCTTTAAACTCAACCACATCATTGTGCAATTAACGTTGGTTCTGTTGTATTCAACTCAACCATCATCATTGCGTAATTAACGTTGGATCTGTTGAATTCAATTCAACCATCATCATTTTGCAATTAACGTTGGTTCTGTTGCATTCAACTCAACCATCATCGTTGTGCAATTAACGTTCGTTCTGTTTTATTCAACTCAACAGCATCATTTTGCAATTAACGTTGGTTCTGTTGCATTCAACTCAACTATCATCATTATGCAATTGACGTTGGCTCTGTAGCTTTAAACTCAACCACATCATTGTGCAATTAACGTTGGTTCTGTTGTATTCAACTCAACCATCATCATTGCGTAATTAACGTTGGATCTGTTGAATTCAACTTAACCATCATCATCGTGCAATTAACGTTGGTTCTGTTGCATTCAACTCACCATCATCCTTGTGCAATTAACGTTGGTTCTGTATTATTTAACTCAACCATCATCATTGTGCAATTAACGTTGGTTCTGTATTATTTAACTCAACCATCATCATTGTGCAATTAACGTTGGTTCTGTTGCATTCAACTCAACTATCATCATTATGCAATTGACGTTGGCTCTGTAGCTTTAAACTCAACCACATCATTGTGCAATTAACGTTGGTTCTGTTGTATTCAACTCAACCATCATCATTGCGTAATTAACGTTGGATCTGTTGAATTCAACTTAACCATCATCATCGTGCAATTAACGTTGGTTCTGTTGCATTCAACTCACCATCATCCTTGTGCAATTAACGTTGGTTCTGTATTATTTAACTCAACCATCATCATTGTGCAATTAACGTTGGTTCTGTATTATTTAACTCAACCATCATCATTGTGCAATTAACGTTGGTTCTGTTGCATTCAACTCAACTATCATCATTATGCAATTGACGTTGGCTCTGTAGCTTTAAACTCAACCACATCATTGTGCAATTAACGTTGGTTCTGTTGTATTCAACTCAACCATCATCATTGCGTAATTAACGTTGGATCTGTTGAATTCAACTTAACCATCATCATCGTGCAATTAACGTTGGTTCTGTTGCATTCAACTCAACTATCATCATTATGCAATTGACGTTGGCTCTGTAGCTTTAAACTCAACCACATCATTGTGCAATTAACGTTGGTTCTGTTGTATTCAACTCAACCATCATCATTGCGTAATTAACGTTGGATCTGTTGAATTCAACTTAACCATCATCATCGTGCAATTAACGTTGGTTCTGTTGCATTCAACTCACCATCATCCTTGTGCAATTAACGTTGGATCTGTATTATTTAACTCAACCATCATCATTGTGCAATTAACGTTGGTTCTGTTGCATTCAACTCACCATCATCCTTGTGCAATTAACGTTGGTTCTGTATTATTTAACTCAACCATCATCATTGTGCAATTAACGTTGGTTCTGTTGCATTCAACTCACCATCATCCTTGTGCAATTAACGTTGGTTCTGTATTATTTAACTCAACCATCATCATTGTGCAATTAACGTTGGTTCTGTATTATTTAACTCAACCATCATCATTGTGCAATTAACGTTGGTTCTGTTGCATTCAACTCACCATCATCCTTGTGCAATTAACGTTGGTTCTGTATTATTTAACTCAACCATCATCATTGTGCAATTAACGTTGGTTCTGTTGCATTCAACTCACCATCATCCTTGTGCAATTAACGTTGGTTCTGTATTATTTAACTCAACCATCATCATTGTGCAATTAACGTTGGTTCTGTATTATTTAACTCAACCATCATCATTGTGCAATTAACGTTGGTTCTGTTGCATTCAACTCACCATCATCCTTGTGCAATTAACGTTGGTTCTGTATTATTTAACTCAACCATCATCATTGTGCAATTAACGTTGGTTCTGTTGCATTCAACTCACCATCATCATTATGCAATTAGTGTTGGTTCTGTATTATTTAACTCAACCATCATCATTGTGCAATTAACGTTGGTTCTGTTGCATTCAACTCAACTATCATCATTATGCAATTGACGTTGGCTCTGTAGCTTTAAACTCAACCACATCATTGTGCAATTAACGTTGGTTCTGTTGCATTCAACTCACCATCATCATTGTGCAATTAACGTTGGTTCTGTATTATTTAACTCAACCATCATCATTGTGCAATTAACGTTGGTTCTGTTGCATTCAACTCAACTATCATCATTATGCAATTGACGTTGGCTCTGTAGCTTTAAACTCAACCACATCATTGTGCAATTAACGTTGGTTCTGTTGTATTCAACTCAACCATCATCATTGCGTAATTAACGTTGGATCTGTTGAATTCAACTTAACCATCATCATCGTGCAATTAACGTTGGTTCTGTTGCATTCAACTCACCATCATCCTTGTGCAATTAACGTTGGTTCTGTATTATTTAACTCAACCATCATCATTGTGCAATTAACGTTGGTTCTGTTGCATTCAACTCACCATCATCCTTGTGCAATTAACGTTGGTTCTGTATTATTTAACTCAACCATCATCCTTGTGCAATTAACGTTGGTTCTGTATTATTTAACTCAACCATCATCCTTGTGCAATTAACGTTGGTTCTGTTGCATTCAACTCACCATCATCCTTGTGCAATTAACGTTGGTTCTGTATTATTTAACTCAACCATCATCCTTGTGCAATTAACGTTGGTTCTGTATTATTTAACTCAACCATCATCATTGTGCAATTAACGTTGGTTCTGTATTATTTAACTCAACCATCATCCTTGTGCAATTAACGTTGGTTCTGTTGCATTCAACTCACCATCATCCTTGTGCAATTAACGTTGGTTCTGTATTATTTAACTCAACCATCATCCTTGTGCAATTAACGTTGGTTCTGTATTATTTAACTCAACCATCATCCTTGTGCAATTAACGTTGGTTCTGTTGCATTCAACTCACCATCATCCTTGTGCAATTAACGTTGGTTCTGTTGCATTCAACTCACCATCATCCTTGTGCAATTAACGTTGGTTCTGTATTATTTAACTCAACCATCATCCTTGTGCAATTAACGTTGGTTCTGTATTATTTAACTCAACCATCATCATTGTGCAATTAACGTTGGTTCTGTATTATTTAACTCAACCATCATCATCGTGTAATTAACGTTGTATCTGTTGAATTCAATTCAACCATCATCATTTTGCAATTAACGTTGGTTCTGTTGCATTCAACTCAACCATCATCGTTGTGCAATTAACGTTCGTTCTGTTTTATTCAACTCAACAGCATCATTTTGCAATTAACGTTGGTTCTGTTGCATTCAACTCAACTATCATCATTATGCAATTGACGTTGGCTCTGTAGCTTTAAACTCAACCACATCATTGTGCAATTAACGTTGGTTCTGTTGTATTCAACTCAACCATCATCATTGCGTAATTAACGTTGGATCTGTTGAATTCAACTTAACCATCATCATCGTGCAATTAACGTTGGTTCTGTTGCATTCAACTCACCATCATCCTTGTGCAATTAACGTTGGTTCTGTATTATTTAACTCAACCATCATCATTGTGCAATTAACGTTGGTTCTGTTGCATTCAACTCACCATCATCCTTGTGCAATTAACGTTGGTTCTGTATTATTTAACTCAACCATCATCATTGTGCAATTAACGTTGGTTCTGTATTATTTAACTCAACCATCATCATTGTGCAATTAACGTTGGTTCTGTTGCATTCAACTCACCATCATCCTTGTGCAATTAACGTTGGTTCTGTATTATTTAACTCAACCATCATCATTGTGCAATTAACGTTGGTTCTGTTGCATTCAACTCACCATCATCCTTGTGCAATTAACGTTGGTTCTGTATTATTTAACTCAACCATCATCATTGTGCAATTAACGTTGGTTCTGTATTATTTAACTCAACCATCATCATTGTGCAATTAACGTTGGTTCTGTTGCATTCAACTCACCATCATCCTTGTGCAATTAACGTTGGTTCTGTATTATTTAACTCAACCATCATCATTGTGCAATTAACGTTGGTTCTGTTGCATTCAACTCACCATCATCATTATGCAATTAGTGTTGGTTCTGTTGAATTCAACTCAACCATCATCATTTCATCATTATGCAATTAACGTTGGTTCTGTTGCATTCAACTCAACGTATTCTTTGTATTGCAAATCTTTTAAAATAGACCATACAGAATTTTCAAAGTGTTTTTTTTCCAAAGTAAGCTTTTTTCATAATTTTAAGCTCAGTTTTTATTCCAACAGCTATACCCTTCGAAACAGAATGGAGTATGTACACCCTCTTTTCGGTCTTGATTCCAGCAGCTTTTGTTTTTCTTGGAATAGCATACTTTTGGTAAGTATGTCATTGATTATTATCTTGGAACTTTTTCAAATAGAAATTAATAATAGCATTTAAATAAACACAATTTTTTTAGTTCTTCGAGCACGGAACTGAATTTTTAAAAGTCATAGATAGATATTAAGTAATTTACTAAAGTAATGTCTAAATTGTATAGTAATTTAATTTGTAGAAGAGTAATTCAGAACTTAGCATTTTGATCTAAACATTTTTTTTTTATTCATTTCTGGTATATGACAAATTTTATAGATAAAATAATCTTAAAAACAGATCATTAATATATCCTGAAATATTAGCAAAAGCAATATAATTATTATTAACAGTTTATCATTGCTGTTTTGAAAGTATGTTATTTTTAAGCACATAAAAGCTTTCACAAAATAATTTTTCAATTGTTCGTATGTTTATCCTATTACGAAATCTGAAAGTAGTTATATGAAATACAAGGTTGTTGTAGTTAGGCCTCATGGTTTTGAGCAATTCAACCTACTGGTTCTTCTATAAGCAAATTTTTATTGTGATTACAAAGCTTATAGCCTCACGTCGAATTCTTATTTTGTTTTCAAAAAAATAAAAGCAGAAACAATTCCAAAAGTATTATAGTTTAATTTTTTTTAATTTTCTGTTTAATATTTCATTAATTGAAATAGTGGGCCTAGCAAGTGACTATTGAATTTATTTTTATTTAGCTAAAATTTTTAAGATAGGCTAAATTTTTGAAAAATTTTAAGAGCCGCTGTTTCCTGGTGGCAAGGTCTTGGCTTCGGAACTGGAGGTTTCAGGTTCGTAACCCTATTCCACTGAAGAATCATCGTGTAAACGGGTCTGGTGCACGTTAAATCCGTCGGGGGCAAGCGTCCTCCCACTGGTGTGGTGTGGAATTTTGGAGAGGGAGATGGTAGCCTAGGAGTCGTTCTCGTCATTTGACCGCAGTTCAGAATTACGAGGTCTGTCCCAAAAATAGCTCTAGCGTTGCTTTAAAACGGAACGTTAATATAACTAAACTAAACTTGAAAATTTAAAATATATATGGTACTGAAAATTTCCAATTTGATGTAAGCTACAACAAGTAAAAAAAACAATTCTTGATATTTATTTAAAGAGTACGAATGATTTTTAATAAAATATTAAAGGACAAAAGCTTTCTTCTTTTGCACTTTCATAAAAGGCAAAACACATTACCTTAACCCAATTGGTTGAATACATTGAAACAGAGGCATGTTTTTAGATAATATCGAAAAGCCACAATCAATTTTTTATTGTAAAATATGGACTGGAAGTAAATTCATTATTTATAGTAGAATGCGTTCATAAATTTTGTAACATAATTCTGATCCATTTGTTTTAAATATTACAGTGTCATTATGAAGAAGAAAGAAGAGCAAAATCAGGATGCTTTGACTTTACCCATACCAATCTATGTTGACTTGGAAAACTCGGGAAGTGAATTTAAAAAATGCAAGATCAACGAAAAGCAAAATCGAGGACGCGGTCTGGTGGGTAACTTGCATGATTTTTATACAAGTTCACAAATATGTTATGTAATTTGTTGAAAAGTAATTTCCAAGACAATTTAATTAAAGCATTCAATTCCATAAAAATGTTTACTTCTCGAATTTTTCCGCATATTTTCTTACTGTGGCGGGATTTATATTTAGATTTGTTATATACCTGCCGCCTTTGGCTACTAACTGACTCGTTTTGATTGATGCTAGATAAAATTGTCAACTAAATATTATATGAAGTTTGGTCTCTTAATATGTTCTTCAATAAAAAAAATGTAGTCTCAAAATTTATATAGTTATATTACTATAGAAGCCTTATGCCATTTTGTTCATTGTGCTATATATATATATATTTGTGTGTGTGTGTGTGTGTGTGTGTGTGTGTGTGTGTGTGTGTGTGTGTGTGTGTGTGTGTGTGTGTGTGTGTGTGTGTGTGTGTGTGTGTGTGTGTGTGTGTGTGTGTGTGTGTGTGTGTGTGTGTGTGTGTGTGTGTGTGTGTGTGTGTGTGTGTGACAATTTTCGGAATCCTGTCGGCTTTTTAATATATAATATTATTGGTTGTGAAGCAGGATGCAGTTTTGAAGACAGTGAAAAGATTCTTTTTACATTTTAAAATTCTTTTTAATCCATCGGGAAAACATAATTATTTATAAGCACAGACGCGGACATTGAGCGTCTGCCTCAGCGCAGAACAAAAGCGGAAGTGGGGAAGAAGGGACGAAATAAATTATCCCTCGCCTTATATAACCTTAGATTTTGATAGGGAAAATATTTCTTCATAGTTCTAATATATTAATAAGATTCTGATAGGGATTTCTGAAGCATGTCAATCACATGAAAGGGAAACACAGGGATCTTTTAAAAAAGAATGTGCTTACTGGAAATTTTTTACCTCTTCACGCCGAGCGTGTGAAAGTATCAGCGTTTAGCCGATTCAGCAATTTTATAAAGCTTCTCTTGAATTAATTAAGTAGAGGAAGTGGAATTGGATCACGAAATAAGAGAATATTTTAGAATGAAGTTACTATGGGCTATAAGATAAAATCATGGAAATTAATTAAGTTGAAATTACAGTTTAAAATATCATTACATATATATATATTTGTAATTTTCTATCAGCTCTCGTAAATTTTGAACTTTGAAATTGAAGGGAGAGTGATTAAATTTCCATTAATGCAAAAACGTTTTTGCGAAAACTAAGCTTATTTTTTAAAAATGAGTACATGAAACATAATCGTTCAACAGTGGAATCTTAGGTACATCATAGAATATTTTTTTTATAATTTATGCAAGATCTCAAAGAATTATTCAGCAAGAATTTCTCTGATTCTTAGTAAAATTTAATTTTTAGCTTTACATGTAAAAAGATTTAAATGACGCAAATAATATTTTATTTTTGTTTTAGTCAATAAATGTATTTCAGAAAAATGATGAAATCAAAATTTCATACAGTCCAATCATTTATTTTTAATAAATCATAATTTGTGAAATATTTTTGACACTCCAATTTTTAAATTAAAAACACGTTTATATGTTTTGGGACTAAATCTGGCCGTGTTATAAAGCTTTGAGTATCACTTTTGTATCACTTCACATGTTGATTTATGGACAAATCAACGATTTTATAATTTTAGACCAATGAGCTTTGCAGAAACTCCAGGCGAGGATGGTGTATTTTCTTTGAGAAGGTCAATAGAATGGTCTAACATCGCACATTTTTTTAACATCCTAATATTGAAATTTTCATAACTCACGCAATTTTAGTCGTAATAGAGTACATTTTTTTTTAATTTAAAATGTTAGTGCCTCAAAAACATTTTTACTAAATATGAATCAAAGACCACAGGTTATATAAAAATATAAAAATCATTATTCAACAGAACATCTATTGTTTCAAATTGCATAAAATAGTATTCGTTACTTCATTTAGACCATATTTCCAACTATATGTATATGTCTAATACTGCTTAGAAATTAGGTGTTATGACACAATGACAGTGGGTATCCTGCATGTGTACAAATCATGTTTGCCTTAAATGCTATAGAATTGTTGAATTAATAATACAGATATTTTAAAGTTTATATCTTCTAGAAAATATCAAGTTTCACTGTTATTTCAATTCATACAGACACGTGTTGAAAATTACGCTTTTCTGGCTTCAGTTTTCAGTAAGAGTTAATTTAGTCTTTTAATTTGAGCTTTTCTTAAAGCGATAGCAGCTTATGGTTAAAGCTAATTTTACCCAAATACGCATAACGTACTCATGCTGTTCAAATTTTATTTTTTTTGTTCTCGTGTAAAATAAATTGTTAGAAAATTCGTTAAAATTTTTTAAAAAAATTGTTTAAAACGAGAGCTTATTAATGCTGAAAAATTTAAAAAGATAATTTCTTTGAATTTTAAGATGATGTAAATTTATTTTTGTAGTGTATTATTTTTGGATGTTATCTCAGAAAAACAAAACTTTTGCTTAATTTTTAATTAAAATTTTCAAAAAAAAATTTTTTTTCTCCAAAGTGCACATTTTTTTTTTCTTCCAAATTATATACTTGCCAAGTTTGATAACTCTAGATCAAGTGTACTATAGTTCAGCAACGGATTGTAAAACCCTCCGCGCTTTTGCGCATGCGTTAGGATGGGTTTAATTAATCAAAATAGGGGTGAAAGGAAAGATGAAAGGAGATGTTTACATTTAACAATGAAGACTCATGGTTTTCTGAGACGTGAACATTGTAAATAATTATACTGGAAGCGCGCTTATTGTTCCGCGTCTCACTCCTTAATGAGATGGGGTCGTCGAAAAAGGGTCGTCTCAGAATCCGTTGACGAACTATAGCCTGTAGTGCGCCAACGCACACACAAAGATGCACGATATACATACATCTACATAACATACATAATTATCAGTAAAAATGAAAATTGAAGAAAATCAAATATATTGCCGCATTGAAAAGAAGCAGTCGAATCTCCATAGCCGAATGGTCATCACACTGGTCTCGTAATCAAGAGATCGTGAGTTCGAATCCCGCTAGCGACAATACGACTCAACATTTATGTAAATATTTATTTAATTCCTTGATTTATGTTCTCCTTTATTTCATGTTCCAGAAGATTCTGGACCTTTCTTTAGTTTACCAGATAAGTGTTCCAGATTTTTCTTAGTGTTTCCAGAAAAGTATTCTGGAACTTTCCCTGCTAGTATAAAAGCCGAAGATCTCTCAGTCACGGTGTTCTGATTGTGCAGAGCTTGTATTTGTACTTCGCTCATTGAGTTGAGAGTTAATAAATTGGTTTAGCTTTACTTCCTGTGTGTCATTGCGCTCCACGCTATAGTACCTTCGTGTCAATATATTTTAATACAGCTGCTTATCTCGGATCAATTAAGCCTATAAAATGCAACGCAGATCTGCGAGTTTGGTATTAAAACAGCATAACAAATTTCATCCCCTAGACACGATTTCAGAAAGATGTGTGGATGTTTGAGCTTTGGATTTTACATGGATGTAGGCAGGTCAGTGGACAGTGCACATCTAGTCCGAAAAAACATGACGCGTTTTAAATTAAATTTGCTGATACAAAAATTATTTTTTCCCTTTGACTTATTTCGACAACAATCTATAATGTTAATAGCAAGATTTAATATGAAATTTTAATTATTCAAAATCATAAATTACATCCAAAAAAAAAAGAAATTCTCATTTACTTCGTTTTTCAATTATATTCACCTACACGTGTGCAAATAAACTGAGAGAATCAATTCGTAGATTAATTTTGGCCAACATTTAAAACAGATCCATGATCATGATGATAAAACGAAATATACAATTTTACCCACTTAATTCACTGCGAGTTTTTTTTTTTTTTTTTTTTTTTTTTTAGTTATACTACATATGTTGATAGATGAACCGACGTTCTTTTAATTTCTTCGCAGATTGGATGCATATCCAAAATTTTGGAGGTAAATTTCAGCCATTTAGAGTGCTTTTATTATCCTCTTGACATACAAAATTTTGAGTAGTTCAGTTTACAAATCGAAATACATCGAATCGAATTTTTCCAAAATCTTTTTTTTAAAGGGGGAGGGGTGTCGAAGACATTAAAAAGTAGACATTGTCAAAATTCAGAATAAATTTTTTATAGTTGCCGTTTTTTTTTTTTTTTTTTTGTTATGCAAAAAATTAAAATGCCGGCGTCCTGGCCTAGGGGTAGCGCGTCTTCCCCGTGATCTAGGCGTCCCAGTTTCGAGTCCTGGTTCGGGCATGGTTGTTCTCTTCCTTGTCTGTGAGGTGCGTGAATGACCCCCCCCCCCTGTAAAAAGGGGTTGTGCAAGCGAGTGTGTGTGTGCTATCTTCATTTGAGCTAGAAGTCAGACTTCTGCCCTCGAGTGCTCAGGGGTCTTCACCCTCAGAAGCTACTGCGCAAAATTTGATTTAAAATAGTCACACGACAAAAAAAAAAAGTAAAATAATTTGGTAGGAAAATCATCTTTTCAATGGTTAGGTAAAAGTTATTATTTCTTATTGCAAACTGAAGTAAAATTAAATCAATGTAGACATTACTGGTGAAACCAACTTTTCAATAATTTGACACAGCATTTACCAATCCTCTAAAAAAATTAAATCACTAGTGTCAAAAATAAAAAAAATTCAAATATTTTAAACACGCACAGTATGCCTGATAGTATTAATTCCTTTTGGAGTGATAAAAGTTAAATGCGCGAAGACATATAATTTTGGAATCTGATGTACACTATACGTCTTAAACCAACTGTAATTGTATAAAATAAACGTTTGTCTTATGAGTATGACTACATACACATTTTTTATATTAAAAATATCTGCCTATATATATATATAATATATATATATATATATATATATATATAATATTATTAAAATTTAAACTAAATTTTTTTTGCTAAATAAAAAGCAAAAATAATCAAAACATAGGATTTTTACGTTTGATTGATTGATTCTGGCTGAATGGCTCTTAGATATTATACAGAATATGCAAATGTTCATATGATTATTACATGCAATAAAAATACTTAAAATCATGTTGAATAAAAAACATGAAGCCTAAGGTATGGCTGGATTGATTATGATTCCATAATATCCATTTCAATATCGTGGTTCAATAGTTAATTTCAAAACTCTTAAAAATTTGCATATAACTCCAATTGGGAAAATGTTTCATATGACTGAACTAATTATATCGTGTTGTCTTAATCAATAAAAGTAATCGAAAAAATTTGAATAAAAATAATCTTTCTGGTTAAAAAAAAATTCCCGAAATCTAAATTTTTATGCGGTTTTCCGTTTAGTGAAATATTCTTGGTGCATTAACATTTTATCCAAAAAAAAGTTTTACTTCTTTTTAGATATTAAAAGCTAGATAAGACTACGTCACCATTTGTTTCAAGGCAGATTAACCAATCAAATTATCCTTAAAATAGCAATTAATTGGTTTAAAATAATGATATTGAAAGCTTTATAATTCGGTCAGTTTTGATCGCCAAAATGTCGAACATTTTCTTTTAAATGTTAGTGTAAAAAGAGTATTTTATTAAATGCGACTAATACAACTAAAAGCAAGAAAATAAAGATTTAAAGGCAATATAGCCTTTTTTAATGGTATATTTATCGATTCGAACAACAAAATATAATTTTAAATGTCATTCGGAACATTTTGCAAATGTATATGAACATTTCTAAGAATTTAGAAATTATTAGTTAGCGTTTAGAGTGTACATTTTGTATAAATGCTTATTCGTTTGGTATATTTGAAATGCATGAGATATCTAACACAAAAGTTATCTAAAGAATCTTCGGACATTTCGAATTGTTAGTGTACAATGCAATAGTGTACTAAACTGCATTTCTCTTTTTATAGCGCCTGAGAACTCATCATAGCTCACAATTAGAAGAACCAAAAGAAATAACTGTGATTTCATCCCTCGTCGAGGGAGAAGCATCGGGTAAGTATTTATTTGTATATGAAAGATGAAGATATGAGATTTAATTCAAAGGAAATAAATAATGCCAGCTGAAATAATGCTGTAGAAAATTTAAACCGAATTGCATCTGTTGGGAAATGAAGGTTATGTTTGTCCATTTGAAGAGAATTTCGAAACTTGTATTGCTCTGTTTCACGTTCCAAACAAGACATCTGCAGCTGAATAATTTACTTTTTGTAGCTTCTTGACTGTTTTTTTTTTTGTCTTATATCTTTTGAGGCAGGTACGTAATTATTTACTGTGTATTCAGTTTTATTATACTATAAGAGTTCATATACTATTACAATTCTTGAACTATTTAATTACATTATATCTGTTTAATGAAACATTTGCTCGATATGTTAAAGATCCCTACACTAACTATTTGTGATATTGTGCTCTTAACGGTTAAGAGCACAAGTGGACAACTCTAAAAGAAATTCAGCGAGTTGAGGCCCTCATATTCGACGCATGAAATAGTCTTCCAGAATGCTACAGTGAGGTGAAGAAGTTGGCATATGGATTTCTGATGATTTTCGGGTCAACATATTCGTGTGAGCAAGCGTTCTCTTGCATGAATATAATAAAAAATAAATTTAGAGGTCAATTAACAAATAAAAATCTAGAACAATCAACTGTAAGCCAGATTCAATCAAACTTTCAAAAGGCATGCCACCCGTTGATGTAACTATATATATTTGTATTTTTATATGAATAAAGATTATTCCGCATTTAAAGCCTTTTATTTTAAATTAAAAATCAAATATATATAAGCAAGTACTATAAAATTAAATAAAAAATTTTTAGTGGTTCTTTAAAATCTGTAAAACTTTGTAAATTGTTGCTTTCGGCTCTTCCGTTTCAACAGGTTGCCGACCCCTATCTTAACCCATTAGCTGCCGCTTTACGAACACCACTCGGTGCAAAAAAAAAAATATGGGCTTCACTATTTAGTTTCATGCTATTTAAATATTAGTCAATATTGTGTGTTAACTGCATTGCATCAGAAAGTGTGTATTTTGTGCCTCATTTCTTTACAACAACCGAACAAATTTGAAATTCATTTCCAAATTGAACGAGGTAAATTGCAGTTCTTAAAGCGTTATATTTTTGGTTTGGTTTTTATATTATAACAGCATACCGTACATAAATATGTAATTTACAATTTAAAGTAACGATCTGCTATTTACTCAGTCTTTCATTCATTTTTTGTAAATGTTTTATTGATCATTTTATAACAATATCCATTTTCAAAAATATCAAAGGTTTTCAAAACAAAACATAATTTGAATATTACCTTTACGCAACTTTTTGTGAATATAGATATAACTTATCCAGCCAAAAAATTTCAACAAGAATTGGCAGTTAATGAATTAATAAAAACTAGATTCATAGAGCAATTTCAACATATGATTTCTGTTTCAAAGTTGATGCGACTAAAATTCTCGGAGGTTAGGTTGTACATCCGAATCATGTAAAAATAATTCCCAATAAACACAACAAAAAAAATTAATGATCATGAGGGGGAGGAGTAATCGTCTTAAGAAGGATTTCTTTGAACTATATCCATTGATTTTTTTTAAAAAAAAGCCTTTAGCATACCACATTTTTATCTTGCGTTGATAGTAATATATTTTAGAATTGTATTTATCTTCATTTTTATTTTGATGTTTAATTTTCAGAATCTAGTCTTCGCCCTGAAGAGCTCATTACTCCTGATTCATCAAATCCAGTTCCAGTTAAACTGACTGAAACAAAAAAGCACTTTGTTAAAAAGAGGCTTCCTCCTAAAGTCAATTTGTTAAATAGATTTACAAGAAGTGCGGCCTCTACTCCAAGGTATGCAAGCTTTTATGATGAGGCTTACAACGAAGACAGGCTTTCAAAAAGCGATATCGTCATTTTCGAGAAAAGGAAAGTTAGTAGAGAAAAGGGATCAAAAATTTTCAATTTCGATGTTCTGCCAGGGCAAGACACAATGACTCAACCAGAATTAGAGACCTCCGTTTTCTTGCATTCGTCGAGTGCGTCAAGTAATGATGGTTTGCCAAATGAATCAAATCGTGAATTTGTGAGTCCTAAATAGAACCAAGATTTGTTCCAGTGCTGATGAAAGTATACAAGATTCACATCTTTAGTGAAAAGTTTTATGCCTTAGCCAGGCCTTTTTTAAAGAGTTCAGAAAACTGAAAGTCGTCACGGTTCGTGTTTGGCATTTAGTTCATTTTAGATCTATGGTTTATGTGCTATTTATATTATATGATATTATAATACAAAAAATTTAAATTTATTGGATTAAAGTTTATTTATATTTTTGCCGAAATTAGCAATTTATTTATTTTGCTTTTAATATGTAATATTTGATAATTTTGCTGAACAAAATAAAAGCAAATGAACAATGGAATTTAAATTCTCCATTTTTTTTCAACAGAAAAAGGGTTAAAAACTTTAATTAAATCTAATAGTTTATTAATTTTTTTCGCAAATTTCAGTTAATGACTTTTAAATTATGGAATATTCCTTATTTCATAAAAATTGTGAGTTATCTAATCTAATATATAAAAATGAATGTTTGTTCGTATTTTATGCGCTGCCGTACCATTCATCCGATTGCAACAAAGATTTGTCAACTAATTGCTTGCACTTGCGCAAAGGTTATAGGTATAGTACAATTGTTATATCTAATATAAAAAATGAATGTTTTTTTTTGGTCGTATTTTATGCGTTGCCGTACCGTTCATCCGATTGTGGTAAAAATTTGTCTACTTATTACTTGCGCTTGTGCTAAGGTAATAGGCATAATGCAATTATTATATCTAAAGTAAAAGAAAGGAAAAAAACAGAATAAATATTTTTTATACTTCTCTTTTATGTATCATTCAATTTCAATGAATGTATTCGTTGTCGACAAAAAAAATATTATTCTTTCTATCATTCCTTATTAAACAAAACATATATTTCAAATTTTAAGCGATATTTCCAAAATTATTTCTTCTGCGGCAGCAACGCGCCGGGTGGCAGCTAGTATAATATAAGATTTATTTGTTTAAATGACAACAGAGTAATTCAAAGATATTTGATATATTGTATGTAACAGAATCAATTCATATTCATACTACACTTTAAACGGACCGATTTGATTTAATCTTGAAATTTATCGCACATCTTGCATGACGAAACAGAACCTGATTATTCTGTTGTCATTGAAACAGATTTATCTTTAAAGAAACTCTTTGGAAGCATGAATTTAGATGAGACAAATAGTTATGATTTCTATTAGTTGTGTTTCTATAGGGGTTCTCTAATACAGAAATTAATAATTCTGCAAAAAATATTTTAGAAAAAATAATAGAAAAAAATATTAAGCAATTTTAAGTATAACAATCTTCTTTTTATTATAATTATCTGAAGTTATTTCAGAGAGTTTTTGGCATATGTTTTGTCGAGGTGTGATTTTAACTCTGGAATAACAGGTGTTAAATTAGATGTGCTTTCCATCAACATGAAAGCAAAACCTAAACCAAGTACGAGAAAGAAACGGAGGATAACAAACCAGGAGAACGAAAGCAAGAGTGGGAGAAAGAAAAAAAAAGCATTAATAGACCAGATATCAAATTGGGGGATGCGAAATTCTCATCTCAGTTGCGCTGAATTCAAGGTCAGGAAACGTAGCTTTGTTTTCTGATTGTGTTACTTAACAAAGCGTAGTGAGAAAAATTAGATAGTTTATAGTGTTGTAACTACTGCGGTCCCGACTTGTACCGCTCCCATATATTGATTGGCATTTTCTTTTGTCATTTTTATTATTTTCATAAATTCTGAAACATTCAGAGAAAGGAAAAATAACATTTTTGAAATAACTTAAATAAGCATAAAGAAAAATGCTTTTTTATAGTATTGTTTATAGATTTATTGATTATAATATTTGGTTGCATATGATTATTTTATATTTAATACATCTGACAACCACCCCATTTGCCGCCAACTAGTATTTAATACTATCTGTTAGTAGATATTTAATACATCTTACAACCACCCCTTTTGCCGTCAACAAGTATTTAATACTATCTGTTAGTATATATTCAATATATCTGACAACCACTCCCTTTGCCGTCAACAAGTATTTAATACTATCTATTAGTAGATATTAATACATCTGACAACCACCCCTTTTGCCGTCAACAAGTATTTAATACTATCTGTTAGTAGATATTATGCTTTAATGACTTTTTATCTCTATCCAAATGGCATTTTCAATTCCTACTATTAGTTCACACTCTCCCTATATAATATTTATATATCTTGTTCAAATTTTCAATCGTTAATAAAATACTTATTATTCATCCATTCAAGTTCAAATACATTTTTTAAAACTTGTAGTGGATGACACTTGATGTTAATACATTTTTTCAAATATTAATTAATTAATTAAATTTGTCCAGTAATTTCTATTTGGTTGCCAAATCCGTCGCCATGTCACCAAGCTCTGAGATTACTGACATTATCATTGTCTTTATCAACATCTATTTTCAACATATTTATCTTAATTATAATTATTTAATAAAAAGTAACTAAAATAAAAAAAAATTGTTGACATAAGTAGGAATTGACTTAAAATTTTTCTTATATTTATTACTTGTTATTTATAATTTTATTTGCTAATTTCAATCTTGTAATTTTTTAAGCATATTTAAAGCGTAAAGACGTTTATAAAATTTAAATATTGATTATAAGCGTTTAATTTTCTTTTTATTTTGAAGTACCCCATTATACATTTATTAAGCAAATATGTATGCATTTTTAAAAAATATATAAATATTTTCTTTTAAAGTACATTTTTTTTAAATTGCTATATTCAGAAAAAAATTTCATGTTAAACTCTTAATCTTTATTCGCTTTCAATTAGTTTACTAATAATAATTATGTTATTTGGGTAACAAATTTAATTAATGGCTTTTAATTTCATTTCTAAATATCGTAGACATAAAATAAAACTCTATTGAGAATGTAAAAAAAAATGAGTTTCTAGATGTAACGTTTAAAAAAAATGCAACTTTCGGTGAAAAATTGGTTTATAACATAGTCTATACCTAAATGACTAAAAAAAGATATAACAACAATAACACTCTAATAAAGTTCACATTTATTGTGGTTAATTATTGTGTGCATATCTATCTATTCTGCGTTATTATGTTCATATCTATTGGAATCTTGCTCCTCCGCTTAATATCCAAACTAAAAATTAACTAAATTGAAAAGAAAAAAAAATCGGGTATTTATTTTATTTCTATCCTTAAATGGTATTTGACGGCTTTTTTTACAGTAAAATCCTTTCTTGACGTCCTGTGTCCATTTTAGATAAGCTAAGGTCAAACTTGAGTGAACTTGATACGCGCCGCATAACTATCGTAAACTTCTCAAAACATAAGCATCTAAAAATTGTATTCGTTGCGTTTGCACTTTATACTTTGCAAACTATGAGTATCGTGGCGCAATAGATTACTATAAATAGATATTTCTCACTGAATCTAAAGTTCAAAGACCCATTCTTCTGAATTTACCCTGACCTCATCGCAAGATGAGTTCTAGTTCCCTACGCACCGTAAACAAACTCAATCTGGAGAGATAACACATGATCTTCGACTCGGACTTCGAGTAGAGAGTGATGGAAACGATTCAGTATCTGCGCATTTAGTGATTAAAAATCTTTATTTAGAATACACAGGAGATTTAAAATAAAAGAACCTTCTTTTAAAAGCAAGCATTTATCTTTCCGTCCTTTATCTGGAGTGTGATTTGTTTATCATGTTAGATATTCTTTCCGGTAATTTTTCCTTCATAATTTTTTTTTGTACGGAATGTTTAGAATTCTAGAACAGAATAATTGAGTTCAAAAGATGGTAAAAAAAATGGGATCCTTGAATACTAAGCATTTCAATCAACAGAGATTCCTGAAGTAGCATAGCAGAAATTATTTCTGTATTAGTGTTTATGTATGATGCAAATAAACAATTTGTTGCAAATAAATTCTTCACTTCTCTGAGCATTTTTTTAAAAAAATTAGATATATTTTTTTTTAAGTTTTAAGTTTTGATGAAGATTTGTATGATTCGATGCTTCATGTTCAGATAGAAAAACAAATAGTAAAAAATCTAAGCTGCTCAGACAAAGAGCGGTTAACAAATTCGTTAATAATGTTAAACTCCTTTTTTCATAATGATTGGAACCAAAATTTGGTACAGAGCTACAGTTTTAGCAACAAGATCTGTGGGTATCAGTGTATCATTACCCATTATGCAATCTGGCCGGCAAGAACTTAATATTTCTTTCTCAACTCGAGAGAGAGCTACTTCAACTTCTTCTGTTAATCTTTTTATTTTTTGTTCTTGTTGTATAAAATAAATAAAATCTTGTTCCTTGTTAAAAATGCCGTAACGTCGTTTCTTGTAGCTCTGAACATTTTAAGTGGAGGAATCATCCCATATCCCCAAAGATCAATCATATAAAGGATTTTATTTATATAAATTTTGGAGTCCAGTTATCGTGTTTCCATGTATGCTAATATTCAGGTCAACAAACGATCAACTTTGATGGATTTTGACCAAAATTTGATATTGGTCTATATTTTAGATGATGAAATTTCGCATCTATTTTATTCTTCTCCTTTTATTCTTCTTTAAGTTTTGCAGTTTCTGTGCTCACTTTTACTCAGACAGACAAACTTTTGTGAATGGATTTAGCTCGAAATTTGATGGAAACCAACAAAATTCGTGTAAAAACCCACACAAATTAGTGTAAACACACACCAGATTTCATCCGTTTAACTTAGTTTTTAATTCTCTGGTGTACAGATTGACATAATTTTTTTAAACTGTTTTTTGTGTCTTGGTGAGTGAGGTCTGAAATGCGAAAAATAGTTAAAATTTCGGTATCGATTTTTTTTTTTTTTTTGATAATTACAATACTTTTTTTATATATATTTCATGTAAGAGAAAATTTTAAAAAATTAATAATTACTACATAAAACATTAAATTTATTTTATAAAATTACTTAAGTAGGAAGTCCACTTACGAAGTAGACTTTCAAGAGAATATTTTTGTAAACTCTTCGTATCTTTGTCTCTACGCAATCGACGTACCTTTTATGAACGATACTAAATTTCCACGCGGAAAAATATTAACTAAAAATAACAGTTGTTCACATGCGCATATGTACTAAACGATATAAAAATGTTATTTATACATTTTTATGTCGTCTTTAGCTGTAACATTTGGTTTCAGTTTCGGAATAGTATAAAAATACATATTATAATATAATGTAAAATTTGAAATTGTATTTTTTTTTTTGTTTTGTTTCAAGGTTTTTCTAAAGCATGCATTTGGAATATTCCAAGCAGATAAAACACGTGACTTAAAACAATAACTATTTTATAGCTCTTCAAGGTCACAAAGAGCTAGATAAATCTAAATAATGGTATCGCATTTTAATATCAACATAAATGAAATACTACATTTTACTTGAAAGGAAAAACGAAATGAATGACTTTCATCTTTGCTGAATTAAAAGTGAGTATCACAAACAAAATGCATTTTCTTTGTTCTATGCATGTTCGTGAGTTGTTGTTCAGTAGCCAAAATGCATTAAATAAATCACTGTCTATGAATCTTTTTGCCTCTTTTTTTATCTCTCTCTTTGAGATATCTAAGCATTATATTTCACATTTATAGACTAACTATTTTAAAAGCTGTACGATTGCTGTTTGTTATTGCTTCAAAATAAAATAGAGATCTGGCATTCTATGCATTTTGTTGTAATTTCTTGCAAAGCTTGAATTTTGCTTTGTATGGAAATTAGTGGATCAAATATTTAAAATTCTGTAGTCTTCTTATATTAACCATTCACAAATAACAATTTTCAGCATCAAATAAATAAATAATTTACACTGAAACTATTTTGGTCACTATAAACTTCTTCTTTCTTTGTCACTATAAACTATTCTTTTGATGAAGTAGAATCGTTTATTAGGAATACATAATTATCTACATACATCTGATGTTATAGAATTAATCTGTGTTGCTGTAATAATTTTATTTAATTTAAAAAAAGCTGTATAATTAATTTATTTAAGATTTTTTAATCTACTTACGTGCAAATAATAAATTTCATAAATAGCAAAAGATATATTATAAAACTGATTATGCAGACGATTTATTTAGCAAGTTTAAATTAATAACAATAAATATTATCAAAGTTAGAAATATAAATTTATTTTGTTACTATGTAGATAAACAGAAACTTCCACGATGTAACTAACTTTTTATGCTCAGCTTTCTCCAGATTTATTAACTCAGATGTTCCTTTTCGAATGTTTCGAAAAAGTCATCAAGCTGACGAAATTGTTTCGAAACATTTTTATTCCAGAAAAGCTGCTTCTTAAACATAAAATGACTCCATTATCATCATTTTAATCATTAATCTTCATTTTAATCGTTTCAACATTTATTCAGATGCATGTTGCTAAGAAAATCTTTTTAAAAATGATGGCGTATCAAAAATGTAGAAGACATGATGATAGTATATGCTAAAAACTTCTCAAAATTCTGACCAGTTATTTTGATTACTTTTCATCAGGTAACTAAGATGATGCATGACTAAGGTTTTTTGGGAAGAAATGTTTGAATAACTACTTAAAGATGTTTTAAAGATAACTGAATAAGAATGTCGGGTAAAGAAATTTTCGTTTAAATTTTTAAAATTTTAGGAAACATTACTAAATTTCTAAATAAGTTCATTAGAACGGCAATTATTTGCTTTTTGAAGGTGCAAAGATTTTTTCTTCAATTATCAGAAGCCATACTAAGGGCAAATACGTGTGAAAAATCACCTACAACAATACAGAACAGTTCAACGGCCTCAGGTCAGTTGATACAAAAATGTTATTAGCCTAGTTGCCAAACGAATCATCTTTTAAAAAATATAAATTTTATTAATTACAAAATATTAGGATAATATTAACATTTTATCAAATATAATTGGTAAGATTTCTAACCCTTTCATTATATTTGCTTGGTTATTACAGCAAATATAATCAACAAACATCAGTTTCGATATAAGCGTATACAAACATAAACAATTATGAGTCGTAAAAAATAAATAAATAAAAATATTTTCAGGAAGTTATTATTAATATAAAAAAATTCATCATTAATTGACAAGTTTATTATAAAAGAAGCTTCATAATGTACATTGTCTGGAGCTAACAAAATTCTTTAACTGACCATTATCTGCTTCCATCTTTTTAAATAAATATCAGAAAAAAATCTTTCAAAGTTAAAAAAAAGTGTGTTTTCATATAAATAGAATACAAATCTTGGCAGCCATTGGGAAATTGCTGAGGTAACAAGTCACTAAATATTTTATAATTACAAACTAAATTTTGTGAAGCATCTTTATTTTTCCTCACTATCTTTAATACATGAATGTAAAAATTGAACAATATTTCTACTAAAAAATATCCTGTATTCGAAAAGTAAATACAATTTTCAAGCATGTGTTTGTTACACCTGCCTCCGATGCGACTACCAATTCTCAAACATTCTGTTTACTTTCCACCATTTTATTTTTTTTCCTGTATCTCAGTTTATTTGTTCCGTAAATCAGTCTTTCCTTTCCCGTTCTTTTGAAGAACAAAATAACTTTAACTCAAGGTCTTTGAAATGTTTGGAAACACTAACCTTCGTAGACTTGTGGACGACGCGTGATCTGTAAATTTATTAAAAGGGGAACTGCTTGACATAGATTAAAATGTTTTATGACTTTCTCTGTTTGTATACGAATGATCTTTAATTAAGTTGCACAACGGTTTGGATTTCATGTTCCACTGGTTAAATCTGACAGTGAGTAAGATATAGGAACGCTCTCTTATTTCAAATGCTCGAAAAATTTACTGTGATGAAGATAAAAGATAATGATGCTTTGAATTTCAATTATATCAGAAATTTATCATTAATTTGCTTTTGACTAAATGATCATCTGATAAACTTTCCGTTACATAGCATTTTGTATAATATATCTGAGTATTAAAGAATGTCGCCTACTTTTGGATTTGAACTTTTTTATTTCAAGGTTTTCTAAGGGATTAGGAATCATAAATTAAGATTAAAGAGATTCATTAGGATTTGTAAAAGGATTGTCGGATATTGTTGGCCAACGGAATCTAAAATCGTTCACCCTTTTGCGCATGCGTTAGAATGGGTTTAATTCGGCAAAATAGGGGTGAGAGGAAAAAGGAAAGGATGAGATGTTTACATTTAACAATAAAGTAAATTCCGAAAATGGCACATATCCTTCCGTGCGTCATCTCTTATTAAGATAGAACCGAAGAAAAGTGATCGTCTCAGAATATTGACACGAACAATAGCTCTGTAGTAATGGTGGTAAGAGGAAGAGACGGATAAATCAGGTATAGATGCTCGAGTACCAAATTTAAAAAGCGCTATAGAGTTAAAGATGCATTTTTTGTGTTTCTAGGGACTTACTAAATCCAATCACAATAAAGGAGGGAAAAATAAAACTACGTGTTGGAAGACGTTGCTAAGTCATTGATTATATCATGATTGAGCAGGGGCGATAAAAATCAAGTTATCTCCCTTCTCGGATGAATTTATTTTGCTTTGCAACTGCCAAATAGTATCACAATAAAAAGTATACTATCATAAAAAAAAATTAATACACAAAAAAAGACATAGATAGAAAATACAGGCTTAATTCGTGCCGGTGTGTCACGTCATTGTTATGCTAAATTATTTGACTAGTATTGAGTCGCTTTAGGAATAGATAAGATTGGAATAGATAATATATGAATTTATTAAAATAATGGTTGTCATTGAAAGAAATTTTAGTCCGTGTCATTATTCTCTATGACTTATGAATAAAGCACTACAAACACTGTTGTCTGAAAATATTCATAATGATCTGCACAATTATAGTAAATTAAATTTAAAACATTGGAAAATATTTATTTTGAAATATTGCAAAAAATAATGACAAGAATCTTCGATAATAATAAAAGCGCATACGCATGCATATGCTGGCACTCTGTAGGGCAAATAGTTAAAAGTTTAGAGCTATCGAATTTAGCTCATACATATTTTTCTGAATATGAAAATGTATCTCCGAAAGATATTTTAAATATTTTAATTAATTAAAAGTTAAACCAAATCTTCGTGAAAATCTTCGAAAATATTATTGTATAAAAATGTTTCTCTAACATCATAAAACTAAAAAATATATATCTTTACAAAAAGTCAAATGTCGAACAACTATTAGATAATTTAAATTAAAAAAATGTTTTTAAATATGACTTGTAATTATATATTTCAGCTTTGCAATGAAAGACAAACCAATTTCTTTATTTAATCATATTTTTAAATCTGAAGAATTTTCTTCAGAACTATTGTAAGCCAAAGTTTTTTTTTTACAGATCCCGTGATTATGCCATTTTAAAATATATTTCAGCAATCTCTAACATTCTGCTGTACGCTTCCATATTATTTAGGAGGGGGGGGATAAGAAAATTGCAAATTGTTTCTTAGAAAATAGGGCATAGACTAGTGACATAATATTTTAAATTGGTAAAACAGTATGGACAAAGTGTTACAGCTTCAATCACTTCGATAAGCGTCCAGTATGATGATCCAAAGTTTTCCCTCTAATAAGAAGTGAACTTTATCTTCTAGGCAAAAATGTGGAGTGAAATAATGGGGTTTTCAGGGGTTTTTTTCAAAACTACCTAAAATATGACACATCCCATTCTAAAGCTGGTTCACAAATAAGTTGCAGAAAGCATAACATTCTTCTTAAATACTAATATTATATATTTTGTTACAATTATTACCTTTTAATAAAATTCCGATTGATTTTCTAGTTTTCAAAAAAAAAATCATCCTCTTCTCAAAATCGAAGTATACATTTTATATCGAAGTATATTATTTACTTTTATATGCATATATATGTTGGTGCACTAAGTGTGTATGGAAATTTGGAGGAGGAGTTCCAGCTAGTTTGCTCGCTATGTAATTCACCACGGCTCAAACTTTTTATTTCCATATTAAAATAGTTTTTTATAACTTCCAAATGGGATTAAATATAAGGAAAAAGATAAAAACTAACAGTGAGTATAAGGAAGTATATGGAGTCGTCCTTTCGGTTTCCAGAAATTAGACACTAACACTGATATCACTTGACCATCTTATGATCCGCATGGAAAATTCACTGTACGCGGAAAAAGTAGGAAAGAAAATTTTTCACCAAGTTTATTATTGCATTATTAAGTACAATAAGTTTTCTGAAGGACTAGAAAAATTTTGAGAAATTTCTTGTGTAAGTAAGAAACAACATGTGGTTGTAGGAGAATCTCAAATAGAAAAAGACAAAGAATATGGCAAAGAAATATCAAAGTGGTTTTACTACCACAACCCTTTTCCAACTAAACAAGTGATCACATGAATATAAAAAAATCTAAAATGTTGTGATGCACTAAATGCTGGAGTAACTATGATGCATAAAATGTGAGGCGAAAATTTAAATTAATGACAATAAATATTCTTGTGTAGATGGAGTTAATTTTTTTCAAACAATGAACGCTCATGATGGTGCATGACAGTGTTGTATCCTGCGATCCAACGCTATTGTTTCAACGATATCAAAAGTGAAATCAGGAGATCAGATGATGACCTTCATGCATGTTTAAATATTGAACTGGCTTCCTATCCGGTGGCTCTTTTTAATGAGATTGAAATGAGGAAAACAAAGAGGTATTTTTTAATTGAAAGTTTCAAAACCATCAACATTCATCTTGATTTCGGAACCGCTATGTCATGGATATATATCTAAAATAATCTATGGCCATGTCATCTTATTAGATGGATATAGTAATTTTATAAAAAAATATTAAAACGATAAAGCAACGTCAATAAGGATTTTATTTGATAAAAATATGAATGCCAATCCAAATAAAAAAAAATCCTAGTCTGTGGAAATAACAAAAGAAAGTTTATTGATTTGCTCACCGATAAATTCAAAGCTGCAGGTGTATCTACAAGGAAACTGTTTTAACTTGATAGAAAAGAATTTAGAAAAATCATCATTTGTTTAATAGGATTACTAGTTACTTTTCTATAGACTATTTTTTTTATATAGTATTGATGTGTAAAAGATACAATACATCGATTCTTTTAATGTGATTTAATAAAAATAATAGATTAGATTTGAAGAATAGAATGTGATTTATTAAAAATAAATCACATTCTAGAAGTTTAGTTTAAAATTTAGATAGAATACTTTTGTCCAAAGCTTTTAGTATATCAATGGAATCAATGTATGCTATTGTGATACATTCCCAATATGCCCCATAATTTTTATTTTAGAATCTGCCAGACATTTTGTAAATGGATACTAGGTGTGATATCGCACGTTCGCAGCTTTAATTCTAGGTATTATTTTAAAAATATAAGCGTTTTATATTTTTACACTTTTTGCACTAAATATAATGTTCAGCAACTCGCATTTTCAATACCAATTCCTGTTATATTAGAGTAGTGGCTTTACTAGAATTTACTATTAAGCTTAGCCTATTACAATTAATGAATAACATTGCTTAAGATAATTCAAATTATTACAATTAATAAATAACATTCATTTAAATAATTCAAATTTCAGCACTTTTACGTAAATAATAAAGGATGTCATAAGCTTGCTCACAATTTCAGAAAAACCTGAGTATTAATTTTAACTCAAATATTGGAAAAAACGACTTAAAAGAAATGTACAAATAATGATAGCCATTGCCCAAAAGGAATTATTAAAATAAATATTAAAAGAAACATAGATCATTGTAGATTTTTTTTCTTATCTTAGCAAACGATTTATATTTAATGTTTATACTTAAAGTTTTATTGCTTCTAAAAAAGCTTGATTAACAAATTCTGAAATATTTTAACTGCGGTAATAGTGTGTTGTTATTTTTAAAACAAATTTAAAAATCTTGGAACAATTCGAGAAACGACGCGTGATCCCACATGATCTTCCAAAATTGCTTGACAGGAATTAAATGATGCAAGAACTCATCAACGAACAATTCTTTGCCTTAAAGAATCAAAGTATAGTTACCGATACTTAGATTCTTTATCGAAGTGGATGGTCTATTAGATCGTAGAACATCTATGACGAATTCTCTACTATCTTTAAACCTTTTATAGCAGTCAAATACTGTCGTTTTTGATAAACAATGGTGTTTTAAAGCTTTTTCTAATGATTTTTAAATGATTTTGTAGTAGAAATTTTATTATGGAAACAAAATTTAGTACTTGTCCTTTGGTCAATAACATTCGTCGTCTTGGAAAATAAAGAGCTTGAAAATTCTTATTTTATTAAAAACAATTTTATTTTCAAACGATAAATTGAAATGAATTTCTGCCTCTTGCCAGATGTTTTAAAAAGTCGTAAAAATGTTTGACAAAAGTTGAAAACGATATCTACAAAAAAATGCATTTTAAAGTAAACATTTCGGATATTTTTTATTACAGTATTATGTTATTGTTAATTTATAATTTGGCTTATAAATAACAACATTTCTTTTTCCGATGTTAATGTCTCTGATGCAATCGTGTATTCATCATATACATACAATATTTGAATGAAAAATAATTAAATTTAAGTTAAATTAAATTAAGATTTTCCTTTTGTTTTAAAAATTATTTTTTACATTGAAAGCTGAAACTTAAAGTAATTTAATGCAATTTTCAAAAATCTTTTTTGATTATTCTATTTGATTACGCTACAATAAATGTCAATGATAACCTATTTTACTGCGATAGAAAAAAGATAAACTCGATTGTTGGATCAGTGCGTCTGAATCTATATATATATTAACGTAAATCAGAAAACAGTACTCAAATTTTATTTATTGCTTTAAATTTAGTCGAAACATTTGAATGCATTTAGAACCCTTAGGAGTGGTCTCTCCTAAACATTCTCGCATTGCTTACTGAAGCATTTTTACTGAATCAATTGTGTCATCCTTGGCCCGTTTTTTAGCGAATCCTTGGCATGCGTTAATAGTTTCCAAATATCGAATGTGTGTTTTAAACACATTTTTCTTAATCGATTGAAACAAAACTTCGATACAGAGCTACACTTTGTAGCCGCAAAATCATATACCAAATTCCATATATTTAAGTCATTCTGCTTTTGAGTATCGCATTTACATGTTTCTGAAAATATTGACCGACAGATGATCAACCCTTTATTGGTTTTGACTCAAAATTTGACAGAATTCTACACTATCGATGATAAATTTGTGTATCGAATTGTATCTATATATCTCTTCGTTTTTTAATTGCCGTATTAACTTTTATTCGAACAGCTGGACAGACAGACTTCCTCTGGATGGATGGATGGATGGTGGGATTTAGTGGCGCAAGAGCCAAATTTGACTATACTGCGCCAGTCGTATGGTTAAAATATATAAGGCGTTTTTATGCAAGATTCTGTAGAATTAAAAACTGATTAAAAAATTGCAAGGTCATATCTCCAAACATTGTAAAAATTGGTAACAAATTGAAATGTCAAATAAAATTGTAAAAGCGAATTTCTTTTAAAAATTTAAAAAGGTTTTTGTGGGGACGTTCCCCCACGAGCATTTGCATGTCCACTGTTGAAGCACAGAAAAAACGTAAACGATGATGATTAAAATTAGGACACTTCCTCTGAATTCTTCGTTTTGTAATCCACAAATTAGATGTAAAGTTCGTATGCCAAATTTCATCCGTCTAGATTATAGCGTTTTTTACGGACGGTCCCCACAAATGTGTTTTCGAACACAGGGAAGTGTAAAAAGCGGAGATTCGTCAAAGTCTCGGGTTCAAATTCTTTGATGATTACTATATTTCCTCTATACTACGTACACAAGAAAGTAGTAATGGTCAAATTCCATACTTTAAGCTGCGATTGAACAAAAAGAATTAATGCTGCTGTAGAACTGCCATCTTATTCAAACTTCTCAGTGAAACAATTATAAGGATGTCGTATTTCTCTTTCTGATTCACATAAGATAATTTAATCTTAAATAGTAGAATCTTAATTATTCTTTTATGCTTACTTCAGTTTTCATTATTATTTGCTCTCAAGATTTGAAAAGTTTGTCTCTTCCAAAAGTTCAAATAATTTGTAACACTACTTTTATAGTATAAAAGTGCATTAAACTATTTTATTTCATATTGAGTAAAATGCAATGGAAATTCTTTTAAAGCACACGCATCCACTTCCTCGTACATATCCAAAACACTTGTTTTTATTGATTTAATGTTAAATTTAGAATCTTTCCTTCAAATTTGATATCAAAATATCTACAGCTGTTGTAAACAGTGGTATTTGAAAGAGCAAAATGTACATTGGAAAAAAAAGCGGTTCCTCGAAACATTAACTCATAAGCCCAAGTCGTGATATCTCTTGCTTAATAGGCAGAGATCAGATGCAAATCATCCGCAGGGTATCTGGCATCAGTTGTGTCACCAGTTGAGTAATCAGAACTACCGCTGTGCGGAAATGAAGGTCATTTATTCGGCTCGAAACGGCCATTGCGTAATCCATTCATTACTCTGGTGCTGAAAAAGGGCACGATGGCCAGACTTCCGATATTTTGTACCCAATGGACTTTGGTAACTAAAATAATTGCAAAAATTGACTATGCATCCCAGATTTCTTTGTTTTTTTTTAATGGTCGATGAATATTATATTTTTTTAAAAAATGTGCTGCATCTTTAAAAAGTTAGATTCTGAAGAATCTTTCTTTCCAAGTTTAGCAAACAAATATTGCTGTGACAAATATTGATGTATCAGAAGAAAAAAATAGTGACAGTGACAGTTGAGAAATACATTATTTATACTTCTTCTTGCTGATTTTCTATTTTTTTTAATAAGTTGCTATTTTATTTTTTCTATATTTTTAGTTTCACGTATGCGAAATATAGAGGAAATATAGTAATCGTCAAAAAATTCGAACTCGAGATTTCAACGAATCTCCACAACCTGAGTTCCTTGAGTTCGAAAATCGTCTTTTTTGAAAGATGTCCATCCATTTTTCTGTCTGCGATAAATATAATTAACAAAGCTTTCAGCTAGACAGATGAAATTTGGTATATTGTCTTCAGATTAAATTTATAGATTTCTGTCAAATTTTGGACAAAATGCGTTCTGAGGGAGTTAGGTTGTCCAAATAAAAGTTAACATCATAAGAAAACGAAGAGAGTTAGATGAATAAAATTTGGTGAATCGATTTAGTATCTATAATGTTAACATCTGTCAAATGTTTTAGCCAAATCCAAAAAAGGATTGGCTATCTGTCTATCTATGCTTTCAGAAACATGCAAACGCAGCAGCTCAAGAAAGCAGTGATTTAAATATATAAAAATTAGTGTGTGATTTGTGAGTACAATTGTAGCTCTATTTAAAGTTTTTGTTTCAATCGGGGGAAACTTTTCCCTAATTTGTTGTTATTGAAAAGTTTGCCTAAAACACAAATCCGATTTTCAGATACTATTGATAGCATAATTATCTCACCACAATTATGGTGTTTTTTGACTAATTATTTCACGCAAACGCCATAAAACATTAAAATGATATTCTTTATTAATAATCTAACATTTGGTAGAAAATCTTAATGCACATCACCATAGCAGTCAAAGAAAATAGTCAAAATCACTTTGAGTTTTGAGTGCCTTTCATATGGCTTTTTCTGTTTGGCTCGAGCATCGATCCAAATTTCAACAACCGAAGCAATGCGTTTTAAAAAAGAATTGCCTTGAGATAACATCTCTTGGCATTCTTGACACTTTGGAACAAATTCAAATTCTTGGCAATCGTAAATTTCAGCGAAGCAATTGTTCGCCAAAGGCGACTGGTGTTAAAAAAATATTGTAGATAGTTCTTGGTGATTGTAATGTAAAAAATAAAATAGAGACGAAAAATAGCTAATTTTGAATTACTCTTGGAATAAAGGAGCAGTGCCATCCTACAGAAACCAGCGGGAGTTGTCTCACAAAAACTTTCTCTATATTTTCTAATAAACGTATCATATCAAATGCCTTACAAGACACTGGCGTACAATAGCTGCGTAATATTAACTTTTTTCGTGAATTTAGCATTTTTACTAAATCTATTGTGCCATCCTTGGCTAGTTATTTAGCAATGGAGTTCTTTAATAATATCATAAAATTGAATTTGTGTTTTAGATATGTTTTCCTCAACCGATTAAAATAAAAGTTTGACAAAAAAACTACACTTATAGTCACAAAATTCAATATCAAATTTGATGCATTTAAGTCAATGTGTTTTTAAATAGTTGCTATTACTTTTTCCTGAAAGTACAGACAGACAGACAGTCAATCCGTAATTGGATTTGGCTCAAAATTTGACAAATATCTTCACTATATACATTAAATCTGTGTACCGAATTTTATATATTTAGCTCTCTTCATTTTGTAGTTATCGTGTTGTGTTATTATATTCGAATAGCAGGACAGAACCGACTTCCTCTGCAAAGCTTTTTCTAACAATTTGATAAAAATCTGCAAACTTGGTGTAAAGATCGTATACCAAATTTCAACCGTCTACCTCAAAATGTTTTTGAGTTATCTTCGTCGCAGACAGACGGACATTTTCCAAAAAATGTGTCTTTCGAACTCATGGAGATCTAAAGCGCGGAGATTCGTCAAAATCTCAAGTTCAAATTTTTTGACGATTTCTGTACTTTATCTATACTACATATACAAGAAAGTAAAAAAGCAAGAAAAGATAAAAAAATAAAATATATACAATATGATTTTCTATTTTTTTTTTTTTTTTTTTATTATTATTATTATTTCCTTCAAGCTGAATTATCGATGTTAGTTATATGCAAAAGAGACCATGATGAGTTGTTGTTGTTGCTTCTTATGACACTTGCCACGGACAAGCCCGCTGTTCAAAGACAGCCGATTTAAGCCTAAGGGGGAGCGCCTCTTGTTTTTATCGTAGTGCCAACTTGGGCCAAGAGTACGACTTCACTACTCACGCATCATTCATTCGCTTGCACAACTCATTTTTACAGGAGGGCACATTCACACACCTCACAGATAGAACACAGAAGTAGGAGAACAACCATGCCCAAATCGGGACTCAAACCTGGGACGCCCCGATCACGGGGAAGATGGACCATGATCTACGTGCAATAAAAGTCTAGAATAGTGATTTTCACCCGCTGTACCGCGGCACTTTTGTGTGCCACCAAATTTTAGAAATGTATATAGTAAAAATTATAATGCTTTTTTTTTATTACGAATAAAGTTCGTTTAAATTAAAGAAAAGTACAATGGAAAAGAAAACTGTTGTCTTTACAACAGTTAAAAACTATTTTCTAGAAAAACAGTTTTTAACTGTTTTTATCTTCGATGACTGTGACCTTTTATAAAGTGAAATATTTGCTCCACGTGAAAAAATTTCAAGTGTTCCCAGTATCCCCACCTCCACCCCTTAATTAATAATAATGTATAATATGAGAATAGTTTTTTTTTGTAGTACATATTATATTATTTTATTTTACATTCAACATTATTATTGCCGAATTGAAAAAAAGGCAGTCGACTCACCATGACCGAATGGTCATAGCGCTGGTCTCTTAATCAAGAGATCGTAAGTTCGAATCTCGCTAGAGACAATGCGATTCACGGTTTGTGTAAATATTTAATTCCTTGATTTTATGTTCCAGAAGATTCTGGGCATTTCTTTAGTTTACCAGACAAGTGTTCTGGACTTTTCTTACTGTCTCCAGAAAAGTATTCTGGAACTTTTCCTGCTAGTATAAAAGAAGAAGATCTGTCAGTCACTGTGTTCTCAGTCCAGAGTTGAGTTAATAAATTGGTTTAGCTCTACTTCTTGTGTGTGTCATTGCGTTCCACACTAAAGTACCTACGTGACATTATCATAAGCTATTTTATACAGTCTATGATAGGTAAGTAAACAACTTTTTAACTTATTTTTTTCTTTGTGTACCGCCAAATTTTGAAATCGTTAAAACTGTACCGCGACAAGAAAAATGGTTCAAAATCACTGGCCTAGAAGAATAATTATAATTTTTTTTATCTAATGAATAATTTCATAAGTCTCAATGATTTAATCACAATGGTGGCAGTGATAAGCGAAAAAATGAAACAATGCTGAACTTTCTGCTGAAATTTGGTCTAAAACCAAGACAGAGTGTCAAAAATTCGGGATTCTCTGCTCTAATCTTAAATTTTAAAAAAAAATTATTTTACTTTGCATTTTTTTTCTGGTTAGCTTCATTCTTAACAAGAATATAAAATATTAATCTCACAATTAATCCTATCTCAATTTCACAAATTTTACAAAATAAGGAAAAAAGTTAATTTTTTTCACAATCAATAATGAATATGGCGAATTTTTTTCCACATTGTTATAAAGAAAGGACCATACAACATGTATCAATGCAGGAAAAAAATTTCGGCAGGTTCGTATTGGTTACAAAAAAAAAAAAAAAAAAAATATTTTTTCCTTTCTTTTGAAAAATTGGAAAATGAGGTAAGTAGGATACTTGTTAAACAATTAAATAAGTGTAAACAATTTTTTTAACATTTTTGTTCAAGAAACTTTTGAAATTGATGAGTTTTTACTTTCGCGTGCAAGTAGTATGGAGAAAGTATAATAATCGTCAAAGAATTAGAACTTGATATTTTGAGGAATCTCCACGCTTTAGACCTCGCTGAGTTCGCAAAACACATTTTTGGAAAATGTCCGTCTGTTTGTGACAAAGATAACTCAAAAACGCTTTGCGCTAGATGGTTGAAATTCGGTATACGATCTTTTTCGGTCCGGCTGTTCGAATTGAAGTTAACACGATAATTACGAAATAGAGAGAGCTAAATAAAGTTCAGAAATCTGTGTATACCGAACAGATCTAGTGTAGACACCTGTCGAATTTTGAGCTAAATACAACTACGGGCTTACTCTCTGTCGGTCTTTACTTTCAGAAACATATTGTTACGAATCTGTGATGCGGCTTCCCAGCATAGTTGGTTCCATAGGAGGTCCCAGAGCTTGGCGACCATTTGGCGACTTTAGCGCCAAAAATGGATTATACCCGAAACATCAAGAATTTTCCCGAACCGTCCAGTAGGAACGGAGATAAACCTAGAACGTTCCTGATTGGTTGAGAGGCTTCTAGCCCCGCCTCCTAAGACCTATAAAAGGAGCAGCAGCTGCCGGGGAGTGGTGGTGAATTGAGTAGTCGGAAGCGACAGAGAAGTGAGTCGTGGATCAGTGGAGTCGAAGAGTAGTCGGGATCGACGGTAAAGAACTGGCCTTCCAGAAATAAGCAGAGCAGCGATGGAGTGAAGCTAGTGCTGAACTAAGCTGTGAGCTACTGTCTGCAGTAGAGACTTGTTGTATGCTGCTGTGTATGCTATTATATGCTGCACGTCTCGGCTGAAGATAATCGTCTTCTGTGCTGTATATAGCTGTCGTCTTTGTGCTGTCCTGTGTGTCCTCGTGTAAATAAACGTCGTTGTTTTTTTTTTCTACTGCCGCCTGCTGATTGAGCGTTCTCCACACCATATAACTCCCACTATCCAAACGAACCCGGGAAATTTCGTAACAATATAAACACGATAATTCAAAAATACAATGACTTAAATATATCAACTTTAATAAGGAGTTTTGTGACTACAAGTGCAATTTTATGTCACATTTTTGTTTCAATCAAATGTGTTGGGAAACACGAGTCTAAAGCACAAATTCGATTTTTGGATACTATTAACGCATGCCAGCGATTAATTCCCAAACAAGTCGCGAAGGATCACTTGATAGAATCAGTAAAAATGCTAAAGTCAGCCCAAAAGTTAATATTTCGTAATTATTGTATACAAGTGTCATGTAAAGCATTCTGTGGTAATACATTTGTGGTGTATTTGTTTCGAATAATATTTTCCCGGAAGGTGAAAAATTTTAAGACTCGCACATATTTTTTTTTTTTTATTATTATTATTAATAGTAAAAGCGTGTTGCAAACTGTGAGCCAACAACCTTCTGCCAGTATCGGGAAAGAACGGTGACTCACTCGTGGTATCTCCGAGTGAGCTTATTTTTAGCTTACCACCTGCATCCATACATACAGAAGCAAAATATTTCTTGGCTATTAAGTTTGTTTTGATTCTAGAACAAAAAGAACAATTGTCGCACAGCTGCACGTATTACATCATCTAGTGTGTTCATTTAGAGTAGAATGTTCATAAAAATTACTTGCGCGATAATATTCATAGGATTGCTTTTAAATTACAAATGGAATGGAAATTTAAATTAATGGTAACAGGCAAATTATTAAATTTATTATATTCTCTGGCATTTATTTTCGAATTTGGTTATTTTTTTAGGACCAATTATCATATTTTCAATATACTGTTTTTTATATGCTAAAAACAAAAGAAATTTATATTCCGACATAATTTGGAATCTGAATTTGATTTCAAAAATATTTTGCAATCTAAAAGTAATACAATTAATTGATACTCCAAAAATTTACAAATACTAGTAATCTGCGACTAGTTCGGAATTATTGAAATGAGTTAAAAGTGAATAAATAATGAAACATATTAATTTTAATTTTAAAATTTTGATATACTAGCCACATTTGACGACCAACTTGCTCGTCAAGATTATTGATTTTTTAGATTATTAAACGATTAATATGGAATGCATTTTTTTTAAATTTCAGTTTATTTCATACGATATAAAAATAGGATATAAACTGAATGATTCTGCAACAAATTATTGTGGACAAAAATTAAAAGTGTATATACTATGAAATGAAAGCGGAAGTGAAAATCCTATTTCGGAATGAATGATAAAACAAGTTAATTTTTTTATCTTAATTTTAACATAAGCAAAAGCACGCGATTGAATATTTTGATGGAGGAGTTTAGATTAAAGAAAGCAACTGAAGTGAGCATTACTCTTAAAAGACTTTCTTCCAACCAAACTAAACCAGACCAGACGTAACATAAAAAGCATCGTAACACTGTAAATTAAACTTGTATAATTTATTAAAAGTAAAGAAAAAAACTGTACATAAAAGAAATCGATACCATTAAATATATATATATATATATATATATATATATATATATATATATATATATATATATATATATATATATATATATATATATATATATATATATATATATATATATATATATATATATTGCTAATGCTAAAACCTTTTTGGGAAATTAATAGTTTTGGAAGTCATCTATTTCCAGTAGGCAAATCATTGCGAACATCCATAGTGATGGTGAAGTCCATTTTCACTCTTGATTATTAAACTTTCCGATTAAAGTGTATTTCTTAATTTTTTTATATTTTCTGATTGAATGAAGTGTTTAACAATGAGGACAGCATTTATAATATGATAATTTTATTTAATTAGCGAAGTGTTGAATTAAGTACAGCTACAAAAATGCTGAATACAGCACTCTGCTGAAACTTTCGTACATCGATATGTTTACATTTCATTGCTGCCATTTCGTAATAAGTAATAAGAGCGATTTTTTGTCACAATGTTAAAATTATTTGCAAATTCACATTGCCAACATTCAATCAATATTTCAGTATTTGTATTATCCTATGAGGCTCAGATATAGTTCTGAATTTGGGGTTTGGGGGGGAGGCGTTCTTAACGTTCATTATCAACTCAGTTCTTCATTATAATTTTTCACAACGCCAATGGAATGGAGGCATTCCACGTCATTATGTATTTTGTAACACATCCGTTAAGTCGGTCATCCACAAACAATGCATGCAAACTTCACACATACTGCTTTGACAAGCATCTTGTAAAATACAGTAGAAGTGCCCACCCGCATTCGAATCCAAATGGCACAATGAAAATGAACTAAGAGGGTATCACAGACAAAATTGCCTAAATGTACAATCTAACAAACCACGGTATGCCAAGTTTGACCGAATTTTCACAATGGCGGTATTTGGGTGTCATCTCTTCGCTGGCGTGATTGTATTGATTGTTAATGACCAGATTTATACTTAAATTTGCAATTCACATTTAAGTCATGACTTGATATTGCTGAGTAAAAGTTATTTATAGTTTTGGTTAGTTGATTGGGGGGTTAATTAATTGTTTCCTGAAAAATTACAATGCTTTTAAATTCCTGTCTGTGTAAAGTCAAAATACTTTCGCATGACCTTTCTCTCTCTCATTTTCTACCTTCCTATTAAGTGCACTGAGCCGTGCTCGTCATGGTTTATTAAATTTTAATTTAATATGCAATCTGTAATAGGCTACAATTTGTAGCAGGCTGTTTCTTCAACCACTTAACTGTTTTGCCCGAGTGCCATACGTGCATCGATTTATCGAATTTTGATAGTTGTAAGCAAAAAATAAACCATTCATACGAATTATAATTTAATATTAAAATTTCTTCGAATACATAGATAAGTCAAGCATTCAATGGATTTCCATTTGAATCAAAATAAGAAAATATTCCCAAAATAGAAGGTGTCATCTTATTAGATAATAAAGAAAATAAAACAGTTAAGGGGTTAAATGTATATTTTTCATTCTTTTGAATTAAAAAATTGAAATTTTAAATAAAGGAATTTCATATTAATCTTTTAACAGTCAGAAAAATCGATGTTCTGGGCAAACAAGTTAGTCGCCATAGGCGGCTAGAATTATTATGAAAGTTAAAAATAGTTTTGTTTAGTTAGAATTACATTCTGTTTCTAAATTCCCCTCAAACCCTTTTGGGACTTACCTCGGAAGTTTGAGTTGAGGTGAAACAACAGGACAACATCAGTTTTCCTTGTAGAAGCTTCCATTTCACATCAGTATGAAAAAATTATAGACAAATTACAGAAGACTTATTTCAGACTCGGTATAAAGTGAAATGTTTGATAGAATCTCATTTCGAACTTGTATTCCTCTAACCTCTAAATCAATCCTTTCACCTGGCCCTATCAAACAAAAGAATTTATGAGCCTAAATTCTCGGTTAGATATATTGAATTCTTTTGTTTATGACTTTTCAAATATCATATCTTACTTATCGTTTAAAGCCTTTACTTTGGAGCAAGATCGCCAACCGACTGTCTTTTTTCCACAAATTTCAAGTAATCCAAAATCATCTCTATAATAATAAAGGAGAAATTTTACCGGCAAGATCACTCGACTTAAACTACTGAATTTAGCACAAATACACAAGTTTCGCAGTTCAGAGAATTCTAGAATGCGTTCTATTGGTCCAAATGAGATCAATTAGGAATTACAGATAATTCAAATTATGTTCTTGGCATTTATTAGATGAAACCTTTTAGTATCAAAATTCACCAATAGATGGTGTTATGACACAAATGGTATTTATTTGCGTATATTGAAGCGTGAAATATTATTTGCATTACAGCCTTACCGCCATTAGAATTATTTTTATAGATAAAAATTAGTCACATTCTGCAAGACCATTAGTTACTTTCTGTATATAGTATCTACATTGCTGAAAAGGCGCTTTTCTTAAAATTATTGTCCTAAAATCAACAAAATTATGTTGTTGCTGTAAAAGAATTCCGTCGTTTGAAGCGGATACGAAAAGGTCCAATGTTTTTATGTGCCCTATGCAAGATGATTGGTATTGGGACAACTGAGCAACATGGCATTCTTCCAAGTAGAAGATGAAAGCAAATTCTGTCTTCTAATGTCGAAAATGTGGCTACCGCAGTCGTTCAAAATCAGCAGTCAGTCACTGCATGATAGTGTGAATGTGCCAGTTGTTTCCCGTGTGTACATATATCATATTCGCTGAAAAACTCATACAGCGGATATTGCATTTTCTTCCCTATAAAGCAAACCCTGTGCACCTATTGTAGGACAGTCACATAGAACTTCATAAAACTTTTACACTTCAGTTCCTTGTTAGAATGGTAGTTATCGTCATTTGGCCATGAAAAACTCTGTGCAATGAAAAATTCTGCCTTTGCCTCAATGGGCAAGTTAACACCCTCAATTGTCGATATTAAAAGTGAGAAACCCTCTCGTTATCCAGGAATAACCTTTCACCCTGAAAATTTACAACATGGTATGCTTTTACAGTTATCTTTATCATTAGACGGTATTTCTTTTTTTGAGGCGATAATTGCAAATGGAATATAAACCTGTTCATAAACCACGGTACAATTTCGTAATCTACAATTTCAACAGCATGCATGCCTACAAGACATCATTTTCTATGCAGGATGGCGGACTTCCTCACAAAGATCTTTATACAAAGCAACTGTATAAAGATCAATGTATCCCGTCTAATGTGGCAGAAGGACAGGCCGGATAACAAAAACTTCGGATAATCCGGAATTCTATTGTTACAAAATTTCCGGGTTCGTTTGGATAGTGGAAGTGATATGGTGTGGAGAACGCTCAATCAGCAGGCGGCAGTAGAAAAAAACAACCACATTTATTTACACGAAGACACACAGGACAGCACAAGACGACAACTATATACAGCATAGAGAAGACAATTATCTTCAGCCGTGAGACGTGCACACAGCAGCACACACCAAGACTCTACTGCAGATAGTAACGCACAGCTTAGTTCAGCACTAGCTTGACTCCGTCGCTGCTCTGCTAATCTCTGGAAGGCTCCTTCTTCACCGTCAATTCCGACCACTCTCGCAGCTGCAGACTGCCTCCTTTTATAGGTCTCAGGAGGCGGGGCTAGAAGCTTCTCAACCAATCAGGAACGTTCGAGGCGTATCTCGGTTCCTAATGGACGGATCGGGAAAATTCTCGATGTTTCGGGTATAATCTATTTATGCGCCAAAGTCGCCAAATTCGTCGCCAAGTCGTCAAATGGTCGCCAAGTTTGTCACCAAGCTCTGGGACCTCCGACGCGACACCCGGACTCCGTCCAGTACAGATGACTGTAAAACAGTCTTTCTAATGATGGCACCAACTATGCTGGGAAGCAGCATCACAGATTTATAACACTATGAATTCATTCCTTTGTCCACCAATACTAGACGATAAAAGTTATTATACCAAAACTCACTGCTATAATGCGTATTTTCTCACTTCTTACTGAGTACTAAGTCCTCTAATCTCGAGCTACGTAAAATGTGAACACGGCCCTGGCCCGGTGAAACATAGAAGCAGTTCCCGGTAATGTGTCCTGTTAAAATAGAAGACCCTGTACTGGTAGTTTATATATGTTTATATACTACACTGCAAAAATTTATTAGAGAAAAAGTAAGTTAAAGATTATAAACTGTTCACATTTTAACATGAATTCTGTATACTTCACTTAAGAAACAAATAGACCCAAGAACAATTTACGAATCCTGTTCGTACTGTGCCGTTATAATCAGGAACAGCGGCAACAATTGAGGTCCGTTACACACTGACGAAACAATGAACAACGAGCAGAACGCTGCTCTTTTCCTGTCACAACTTGTATTTTGCTCATGAAATTTAGGAGGATCACAGCGACCGTCCGCTTCCAATGCTTTGGCAATGTTGCCAATGCAGTACGTTGCCTTCCTCAATTAATTACGATAAAGAAAACTAGGCCGGATAGTCGCGAACCGAATACTCGCGAGTTTAATGTACTAAAACCGCCTTACATAGATGAACGCTCGATCAGCCGTCATTTTCTAATAGTATGGTCTTCTTTTTCATCTGATATCACCTATGTGACTTTTGATTGTGGTTTTTTCTGAATGGCAATATCTATCATCAAAGGACAGCATCTGTACCAGATATGTAGGACAGCATTCGGCGCAAAATTTCTTGATAACCCGGCAACTTATTCCGGTCAGTTGTGAAAAATATGGTTCTGCTATTAGAGTATACAGTTGAGCATGAAGGGGAGCATATTGTGTAGTTTTAATGCTACTTTTTATATTATTTAACATCTATAAAGCATATTAAATGTTTTTATTACAAAGACACCTGCCGAAGTATTTTGTAATATTTCTTTATTTAACAAATGTCAAACGTATCATTTGAATTACTTATAAAATTTTATCTCATTAGAACCAATAGAATGCATTCTAGAGCCCTCTGAAGTGGGAAGCTTATTTCTTGTTGATCCTATATTATGAAGGTTACCTAATATAGGATTATTATATAACGAAGCACTATTTTTTTTAAAAATGAATTAATTAAAACTTGTGCAAGATTATCCACGATAATATCCAAAAATATTATTGCATAAAAGAAATTTCGCTTCATCTTAACATTAAAAAAAAAACTTGTATTTTCAATGATATAAATTTACTTACCGCGCAATTTTTTTTCTAAAATTCTACTATTTTCTAAAAAATATTTTTTATAATTATCGACAACGGATTTCACTGTTACAATTAAATTTAAATAGATTTTATAATTTCACCGAATATTTAATTGCATGGATTAATTTTCCACTGTCGGAAGTTAAAGCAGAAAGATTCTGGCTACTATCCACAAATTTCACATGAGGAATCAGAAATTGAAAGTACATTACCACGAAAAAGCAAGAGTAATTAGAATATTGAATACTTGGACAGCTAAACTTGTAATTGCATTCTGATCTCATGAAACTTCACTCCATTGTGATTGTTCATGTACCTGAAAAATAGAATAATAAAAGTAAAGGGTATTAAATAATATAAATTTTATATCTCTTTCTAACCTAAAATACATCGTCGAGGAAATCAAAGAAATAAAATTACGCATAACCAGCTGGTATACGAACAAGGTACCAGGTAGTCGCGAAAATTGGCTAGTTTATAATATAGCTAATGTCAAAAAAAATCGATTTATTACAGAAAAATTGTTGCAGAAAGTAGCATATAATTTATTAATGATAAACATCAGATAAATGAAAATGTTAGAAGTAGAAAGTTGAGTTCGTCTTTTTCATCTCATCTGTGTTATCTGTCACCATTTTCTGTTGTTGCACGTAAGCCACGACGATCAGCGCCAATCTTTACTGCGCCAACGTGCTGTCATCGAATTTATTTTGGCAGCTCTTGAATGAAAGCATTCAAGATCTGCCATCACATTGCCAGGTTACGGAACGAATTAATGGCGATGCTGTGTGGGATCATGGGCTAAGCGAATGGGTCTTTGATTTTCTTGATCGTGAACGGTGATTACCAAAGAATAATATTCACCTGGTTAGGCATGCTTCTAGGTGTCTTTTCCGTGTTAGAGTTACACATAAAAGTCATCATCCTATCTGGCCATTAGGAAAATGCCCAGTCAGGATAAAACATTGAGGCCACATTCCCTTATATTATCTCGGACTAGCGTCATAGGGTTTTTAAGGCTATGAAGGCTTGTCTAAGTATGATATGACAAAGAACCATAGCGATATGACAAAGAACTCATAGCATGTATGAAAAAATAGCGCAATAATTGTGTGATTAATACCTGGGCTTAGTTTAGTTATATTAACATCCCGTTTTAAAGCAACACTAAGGCTATTTTGGGACGGACCTCGTAATTTTGAACCGCGGTCAAATGACGAGGACGATACCTGAGTTGGCACCACCCTCTCCACACCACGCCACATCAGTGGGAGGACGCTTGGCCCGAAAGGTTTTAACATGCACCGGACCCGATTACACGACGGTTTTTCGGTGGAATTGCGGCGCGAATCTGAAACCCTCCGGTTTCGAGGCCGAGACCTTACCACCAGACCACCGTGGCCCGATTAACACCTGGGACAGGAAGATATATTAAGGACTTTTCCAGATAGCCAATTTTTCTGCATGTAATAATTCCTGAGACAGAATGGGTTGTTTGCAAATCTTTTGACAGACTTTTCATACTATGTTTTGTATTTAAGTCCCAAATGGGCCATTGAAGATGGATTTTGAATACCTTATTTTGAGTTGTGATTCATATGAAGGGATGAGTCATCTTTCCAATATCTACTTTTCTCCACATTATCATCCATATTCAATAAAAAATGCTTTAAAGTTATATATTCGAAATAATTTTCGTTCATAGTGCATGAAAAAAAATTTCATCCATGGATGGAATCCATTACATAACATTCAGGTATAACATAATCCCTTTCCGCGTTTCAACAACTACAACTTTAAGGTTATTTAAGAAGTGTCATGAACATGATATGGAAGATAAATCTCACCTCTTGAGGATAATGACCAATCGTGGTTCTCAATGCAGCCTACTAATGTCAAAATTCAATTGTAAGATACAGGGTAATTATAATTAAAATGACCCTATTCAAATGACTCTATTCAGACCCCTCTAGAACCCGTTCAGCCTTTCGGATTTTGATGAAACGTGGTATATGTCTTATATAGATCTTGGGAAAAAGATTTCTGCAATAAAAAAAAAAGATTTCAAATGTTGACCACCAGAAGGAATTGTGGTGCCTAAAGAAAGTAAAAGGCATATGTCAGAATCATTAAAATTCATTCAGTTACAGAATGTGCTCCATTGACATCAATTGCACATTATAACGTGTTCAATGGTAGCGCGAAGAAACTCACATGGGATTTCAGCAACATATCGTGTTATGCTGGCTTTCATCTCAGGTAAAATTCCAATTTCTCCTCCATAAACACGGTCTTTTAGGAATCCCAACAACCAGAAATCATAGGAATTTAAATTGGTTGAGCGAGGAAACTAGGCATCTCTGGAAAAGCTCTGGATATCTAGGAAAAGCTCTGTATATTACACGATTCAAGCCAAAGTTAGCACGAATCAGTTCTTTAACTTGGTGTCCAATGTGGAATGCTTCCCATCTTGCATGAAGACAATAGTCTGCAAACACTGCCGTTCCTGTAAAACAGTAATAACTTGCTGTCGAAGAAGTTCACTGTGCCATGCACTTGTGACAGAGCACATTTTAAGACTTTGAGGAATTTCAAAGAAAAACGGTTCAAGGATAAAATCAGCAGTAAATCCACACCATGCAGTCACGTTATCAGAATGTGATGATTGTTGCTGCAGGACATTATGAGGTGAAACACCCCATATGCCTTGATTACTCACAACTTCATTTATGGGAAGTGCGCCTCATCTGACCATTGATTTTGGCAAGGCCACGCGTCATCAACTTCCCTTCTCGCCAAAAATCAGCAAAAAAATTCATGGCGTGTTCGGAGGTCTCGAGGTTGCAGCATTTGCACCACATGGATCTTATACGGATACCATTTTAAAATGGATCGTGGATTTTTCGTACTGTCGACCATGGAATCACCAAATCACGTGACATCGATCGAGCACTTGCTGAAGAATAGCTGGAACTAGAGGCTTTTTCAACCACAGCAGTAGTGGCTTCTTCGACAGTTTCAGGTGTTACCGATTACCGTTCTCTTCCTGGCAGCACACCCAAGTCTCCAGTCTCTTCAAATTTCATAACCATTTTTTTCAAACCATTCTTCGATATATGCCCTTTTCGCAATTCCTTTAAATGATGATATTCAGGCTATTGCTGCCATTTTGATAAAACAGTTTTACCAGTAAAGGTAGATCTTTCTTCTGTAAAGGCGTGATAACCAATGACAAAGGCACTCTTCTTTATAGACTAATTATTATTGACTAATATGCCTAAGGAATTTTTAAAAATGCCATCTGGTGGTCAAAATTTGAACTATTTTTTCATTGCTTTTTCTTATGGTCCATATACCAAGTTTTATCAAAATCTAATTGGCAGAACGAGTTCTAGAGCAATCTGAATAGGGCCACTTTAATCATAACCACCCTGTATTTGAAGGAAGTTGGTGAGTAACTTTCCCATTATTACCATTCAAATACGTAGCAGACACGGGCATTGGATCCTCACTTTTCTTATTGTTCTTAAACGCTATTTTACAATCCTTATATAATTTGTTTGTTTAGTAATAAAATAAACTGGGTTTAATTGACAAGAGTACGGAATCAAAATTTCAAACACTTTTTTGAAGACTGAAATAGAGTCTTAGCATAATAGCATAAAGAAAGTTTATCAGTAGGGAGTCTATTATTATCTTCTAGACATATAGCAGACGCAGACATTAGGGTTTCATCTTTTTTACTGTCTCTAAAGATCATTTTACCACTTCTAATTTAATTTGCTTGGCTGACAAGGTAGTTAAGTATTTGTTTGTGGTAAGCAATTAAGTAAACTAGGCTAGACTGGCAGGAACATGACATCGGAATTTCAAGTACTTTTCATCATTTTCTCGCTGGAAATAGCATCCAGAATTGTTGCTTGTACGGGGAACTGGTATTTTCATTCGTTTTATAGAAATTTATTTTCATGCGTTTGAATGAACAGCTGTTAGTTTATATTATGTTTAATTTGAGCAACTGCTAGCGAGCTATACAAATAAAAAATAGTCAGCGGATCTTTCAACATCAATACAATAGTAAAAATAGTTAAAAGCGGAAGAGTTGGCACAGTTTCAAAAAAAGGAAACCCAGGCGTATTGCAGAGTGATTCTTTAAACTACAGGAGTTTGACCTTAACATTTTCTTTCTAAAACGGCATTGAAACGAATCCTGACAAATTTAAATTGATTGTGACAAGGATTAATGTATTTTGCCAGTTTTATTGCGTGTATTTATAGTTATCCGATTTCTCTTTTGTGCTTACTTCTAGAAACTACTTAAAATGATTCTGGGTTACGATTTATTTTTGCTGCAAGATTTATGTTTTAAAATTTTAGTAATCATCTTTAGCATTAGAAGGTCTTTCTAACTGATTAGATTTCAAGAAAGCAATTTTATCTTGTATATGGAATGAATGAATCATGAAACCATGCGTGTATTAGTCCACACATTTTTAAGCCTTTGTATAATTTGACGGTATTTGAATCAGGCTAACAAACAATTAGTTTTAAAAAAACTTTTCAAAACTAAAACTAATACTCTTTGTTTGTTTGTTTTTCATATGAAAAAACTCATTTTAACAATAGCATTTATTCCCAAAATGCATTAGAAGATCCTATCTAAAGATTTATAGGAATAAGAACCAAAGCACAATTTTAAATATTCAAAATTAAATCCAGTAAAGCAATACATTATTTCTAGAAACATTAACCATAATAACCAGCTGGAGTGGTCTCCCTAAAACTTTCTCGTATACATGAAGGTGTTATTCCAGAGAGTGCCTTGTATATCATTGGCGCACAATAGTTACAAAATATTAACCTTTGGCGTGAATTTAGCATTTTTACTGAATATATCGTATCATCCTTGGCGAGTTATTTGGTGATTAATCCGTCACATACTGTTAATAGTATCCTAAAATCAAATTTCTGTTTTAGACAAGTTTTTCCCCACTGAGTGAAACAAAACTTTGCCCAAAACTACACTTGTAGTCACAAAATCCCATACCAAATTTGATATATTAAAGTCATGGCGTCTATGAGTTATCACGCTTTAATGTTTTTAAAAGTACATATTAATAGACATATAATCTTTCGTTGGGATTGTTTCAAAATTTTCTAGCTGTCTAAACTACAGATGTTAATTCTGTGTATCAAATTTTATCCATCTAGCTCCCTCCGTTTTTTAGTTATTATGTTAAATTATATTCGAACAGTCGGACAGACAAACTTCCTCCGAGCGAATTTTGCTCAAAATTTGATAAAAATCTGCAATGTGGTATAAAAATCTACAAATATGGTATACCAAATTTGATAGAAATCTGCAATGTGGTATAAAAATCTACAAATATGGTATACCAAATTTGATAGAAATCTGCAATGTGGTATAAAAATCTACAAATATGGTAGACCAAATTTGATAGAAATCTGCAATGTGGTATAAAAATCTACAAATATGGTAGACCAAATTTGATAGAAATCTGCAATGTGGTATAAAAATCTACAAATATGGTAGACCAAATTTGATAGAAATCTGCAATGTGGTATAAAAATCTACAAATAGGGTATACCAAATTTCACCCGTCTGATCAAAGAGTGTTTGAGATGTCTTTGCTACAGTCAGACGGGGGAACATTTTCCAAAAATGTGTTTTTCGAATATAGGGAGGTTTAAAAGGTGGAAATTTGTCAAAATCTCAAAGAATTTTAGACGAGAAGAATTTTTAGAATTTTTTGACGATTATTTTATTTTCTGTATACTGCGTATCTAAGAAAGTAATAAATTAAAATGAAAGCCGGCAAAGGAACAAATTGTATCCAGAAACGATAACCGAAACAAAAATGAATTTTAAAATGACCTTTATATTATGACCTTGCGAATAAAAATCTCAAAATTTCTAAAAAGGCTAACACGAAAGCATGCGATAGCTTTTCTGCATTACAATTGAAAAGATTTATATTACTGTCCATACTGTTACGAAATTCCCGGGTTCGTTTGGATAGTGGGAGTTATATGGTGTGGAGAACACTCAATCAGCAGGCGGCAGTAGAAAATAAAACAACGACGTTTATTTACACGAAGGCACACAGGACAACACAAAGACGACAACTATATACAGCACAAAAGACGACTGTCTTCAGCCAAGATGTGCAGCATACACAACAGCATAAACAGCAGCATACAACAAATCTCTACTGTAGACAGTAGAGCACAGCTTAGTTCAGCACTAGCTTCACTCCGTCGCTGCTCCGCTTATCTCTGGAAGGCCAGTTCTTTACCGTCGATCCCGACTACGACTGCCCGGCAGCTGCGGATGCTTCCTTTTATAGGTCTCAGGAGGCGGGGCTAGAAGCCTCTCAACCAATCAGGAACGTTCGAGGCATAACTCGGTTCCTACTGGACGGATCGGGAAACTTCTCGATGTTTCAGGTATAATCTATTTTGGCGCCAAAGTCGCCAAATTCGTCGCCAAACACACGGACTCCGTCCAATATGGATGACTGTAAAACATTCTTTCCGATGGTGGAACCAACTATGCTGGGAAGCAGAATTGCAGGTTTGTAACAATACGTTATTACTACATCTGTTTTATCTGTCAACTCTAAAAGAGGAACGGATATAGACATTTCTCGGCTTTAAGCAGTGCGTACAATGAGATTTGTCTTTCAACAAACAGTTAAATTTTGTCAAATCATTTCAATATATTTTAATCTAATAAAAATATTTATGATTTAGTTTTTTTTTAATTTTACCTCCTCGTATATACTCATTTATACGAGAAAGTAATATACTCGTCAAAAAATTTGAATTGGAGATTTTGAGTAATTTCTATATTTCAGACCTCTCTGAGCTCGAAAAGTACATATTTGAAATCTTATCTATCTGTCTCTGAGTACGATGACACTTTAAATAAAATATGTAAACTCTTTAAATCAAATAAATAATATCTGATATCTGGACTTTATTGCAAATTTGTGGATTTATATAAAATTTTGAACAAAATCCATTCTGTAGAAGCTTGTCTGTCCGGTTGTCCGAGTACCACAACACGATAACTGTAAAATGGTAACTGTAAAAGCTAGATAGATAAAATTTGCTACATATGTTTAGCCTTTGAAATGTAGACCCGCATCAACTGCGGAATCAATCTGTAGAAGGGTGACCATTTGTTGGTTTGTACTTTCCCTTGCATTTAATTGAAAGACGCAAGAGCTTAAATAAGTGAAGTTTTATGGCGATCTCGTTACAACAATTTTAGTTCTGCATTAAATTTTGGTTTCAATCGAACCCGAAAAAAAAGGCGCACTAAATGCACATTCAATTTTCTGGTTCTCGCATGGCACACCGCATATCAGCGATGAATCGTCATAGACCGTACACTAGATTCACGGGCCGGGATAGCCTGGTTGGTAGGGCGTTGGACTCGCATCCCTTAGGTTTTGAATTCGAACACCGCCAGCTGAAGACTCTCCGTGTGTGTGGTGGCTAGCGCACTTATAAATCTGTCGTGGTCACAAAGTCCTCCGTGTCAGGAAAATACTACTGGAAGTACTGGTTCAGAGGTGATCGTTCTCTAATTTAGGTCTAAATTACGATCTGTGGATGAGTGAATCAAATGCATGAATGAAATCTGCCCCGTAAAAAGGGTTGTGACACGTGAGTAGCTAAGTTGTACTCTTGGTCCTAGGTGGTGCTACTGTGAAAACAAGAGACGCTCACTCTGCTTATGGGCTTGTAAAGTGCCATAAGTCACAACAGCAACACATAACAAATTTACAACAAAGATCGATATTCCGTAACTATTGTTCGCCAATCTCATGAAATTAATACACAAATAACAGTTTTCTTTACTATACTAAGAAGCATACAACTCTCATGTGTGAGACAATTTTATAGGGGCGGAAGAAGAACATCTACAGCTATTTTATTAGAGAATATAGAAGAAAATTTTTAGATTACCACTGCTGATTTCATTTTACTAAATTTGTGAAAATGTATATGTTATAATTTATTTATTACCAGCTGGTACCCTGTTCGTTGCTGCAACAGAAGAAATAATTTTGGAAATATCGTTTGAAATTTGAAATATCTCTAGTTTAATCATGAACGATAGAAAGAATGATATTTATTTTCTTCTCGACAATGAATACATTCATTGAACTTGAATAATGTGTAAAGAAAAAGTATAAATAATATTTATTGTATTATTATTATTTTTTTTTTTTTACTTTTTTATTCAAGTATACTTTAAGGTAGACAATATTTTTTTTGGTTTTCGGTCTTCAGCAAAAAGAAATAAATCTCTTGACTCTGCGAATCGTGATCATCCAGCATACTACTGGCCATGTGAAAAACATCACTCCGAGGAGCACATTCTCTCCCCCCCCCCCTGCAAGATATATACATCCAAATTTGATAGCTGTAGTTCAGACGATCTGGCATCTAGATTGCTAACACATACACAAACACTTCACCCACTTAATCACTTTTATTGTTAGTACAGATATACATGATTCATGATTGTTACGTATCTATTCATAATGTTATTTAAACAAATGCTTGGTGTTTATTAATACTGTAATAAAAATATGAATGCTATAAAACAAATAAAAAGCTTATAAATTATGAAAAAGTTTTAATACTATCCTATGTTTTATATCAAAATTCATTTTTTTATTTCTTACAAATATATCTTCTATGTTAATAACTTTTTAAATCGCCTTTCAATAACCGCTCTCAATTCACTTGTCCTAGGCAACGGCCTATTTTGCCTATCCATCACGTGATGGAGAATGAGCTAATGAGATTACCCAAAAGATAACTGGAATTTTTTACCGATAATCCCCTGGGTAAGAAATAAGAAATAGCAATTTAAAATGCAAGAAAATGTTACCGATGGTAATTTTTTTTTTTTCGCTTCTCTTACAAATATACTTTTCTTAAATCCCTGGGCTGGGTTATAGCATTTCGCCAATGAATGCTCATTTGCCTTTAAGGAAACTCAAGAACAGGGCGATTTGGAAATCAGGAACAATGTTAAGCATCAATAATTCGTAGCACAATAATGATAAGAACCGTTTTTAAGAAAAGGATAAACATGAAACTAAATGTCTCTGCCACGAAGCCAAAATTTCTTGGTGGCATAATTCACCTTTTAAACCCCCAATGAATGTTGCAGTTATATAGTTTAAGACAATGGTCGGTGAAATGGCTCAATGTTTTATTTGCCTTTACGGTACTCAGCTTCCAGATAAGCTATTTCTGATGATATATCAAAAGATGAGCTGCAGAAATGTTGTTTAATGCTGTAAAAAGTATGATTCATACATTCTCTGAATACGGAATTGGTGTATGTTGTATTTATGGACACTCAAGCCATTTCATGATTGCGTGGCATGAAGAATTTAAAATTTACCGACTCTTGCTGTTATTAAAGACTAACAGTCTTTGGTAATCAACTGTTTACTAAGACTAAAGGTGGGTTTACACTCGGCCAGTTATAAAAAGACCTGTAAGCATGCATAGAAAGGCTGAAAAGTGCTGTTCGGTTCACGGCAAGTACTTGCCACGCCGGGGCAATAACATGCCGCTGTATTGTATTTTTTTTCTTCCTGCGCAAGCATTTGTAGAATTTGGCAGGTTTTTTTTCTTTCTCTCTTTTTTTATCATGTGAGAACATGATGTTGTTTTGGCTTGAGGTTTTTGAAACGATTTGAAGGCAAAAAATTGTTGAAGTCCCAAAATGCGTAGGCAACAAATTGGCGATTTATCCTTTTTATTTTGAAGTCGGCTTTCACAGTATAGCTTTTGAAATATTTATCGTCTGCTAATGTAGTTTTATTTTAGAGTCGGCTTTCATAGTATAGTTTTTCCATTATCTATCGTCTGCTAATGTAGTTTTATTTTGGAGTCGGGTTTCATAGTATAGCTTTTGAATTATCAATCGTCTGCTGTTGTAGTATTTCCCTTGGAAATCACAGTGTTATTGCCTAACTCGCGCAACGTTTTTTTAAAAATAAATCAAACAAGTTAAAATATTTTTGTTTAATCGATAAAGATTGTTGGTTCAGGGATAATTTCAACTAATTAAAATTAGGTTATTAGAAAATAATGCAGAAGGTTGTCACATTTGGCGGTTTATAGCCAACTAAAGTTACAACTTGATTTCCAAATTATACATTCTCTGAATTCTTACGAATTGTCTTAATTAATTCAAGTCATTAACCAGTTTAAACCGGTTTGAAACAATCACGAGACTATCAGACTACGCATGTATCGATATTTAGAAAAACGATGGTTTTTTTTTTTTTTTTTTAATCTCAAAATCGGTCGAGCTCCAAAACTTTGTTTGCCAGCTAGAAAAACTGAAAATTAAAGTTTAAAAAAATTATTATTATTATTATAATATATATATATATATATATATATATATATATATATATATATATATATATATATATATATATATATATATATATATATATATATATATATATATATATATAGTGTGGTACAAAAGTAGAAGTCAAAAAGGGACGAACAAATGATCACTAGTCTTATATAACATAGGATTTCTGGCCAGGCGCCAATTCAGTACACGTGGTAACCTTTGACACCTTTTCAAGGGCAACCGAAGGTATCACTTTCTCTTGATACGTAGTACTGATGGCGCATTATTTTTACAGAGGAACTACTTAAACCGAAAGTAGAATTGGATCACGAAATAAGAGAATACTTTATAATGAAGTTACGATGGGCTAAATTAAGATAAAATCTTGGAAATTAATTTGTATTAAATTAAGAGTTTAAAATATCATTACATACATACATACATACATACACACACACACACACATATATATATATATATAGAGAGAGAGAGAGAGAGAAAGAGAAAAGTCTCGTGATTGTTTCAAACCGGTTTAAACTGGTTAATGACTTACATTAATTAAGACAAATAATAACTTAAAAAATAATGATGTTCTCACATGATGACTTGAAATTTGCGATAATCGATTTAATTTTTTTAAAATTTATTTATTTGTTTATCATGCGAGAACATGATGTTGTTTTCGTTATGGGATTTTGAATAATTAAAGGCAACGAATAATTGAAGCTCGAAATCGCGTAGGCAATAATGAATAAAGCATAAATGGCAATATTCATTTTCATCTGCTTCACCTGCTTTTACCAGTATTGCATTATTATTATGTATGCTTCTTTGAAAGCAGATGCGTATTTAAAAGGTTCACCTGCTGTTACAGACATGGGGTTTTCACCATAGTAATCCTACGGGGCTATAGAAGACCCCCGCCGTGGAGTCATCTACTGCCTGCGCATTCGTAGATGATTTTCGTTATATCTAGTAAACTACATATGTTAGAGACATGCGGTTTTCACGTAGAAATACCTAAGGGGGTCCTCTAACCCCACCCCCAATTTTTGATCCATTGCGCATGCGCAGTACGGATCTTGCTTAATAGCGGTATAATCAATGTCGGATCGATACCATAGAGTTCCTATGGGTCTCAAGATGTCAATGACGTCAACATCCGGTCAGACCGGAAGTTGTAGTATCTCGGATTCTATGCAAAGTATAGACATGTGCGAAGCGTCTAAAACACTCGCCTCGATGAATAGAGTCGAATGACATTTTTACCGAAACTCTGGTCTCGATAGGGTCCGAGATCGGGTCTCGAAATTTACAAATTCGAGTTACATTGCATTTGCTCATATCATTGGATAGTACTCGCCGAAATGCACGTAACGATGCGAGTTTCACGTAGCTAATCCAAGTAATTCGCGGGTTACGGGCTCTCAAATTTGTAAAAATTTGAATTTTCAAGCGAGGTTTTTAACCTCGTTTTTGCAAAAACTCTATTTACGACTGGCATCGATACACTCTATTCGATGTCCTCTATCGAACGATACCACGTTTAGATCGCTTATGTAATTAGAAATCGAGAAACGAAAAAATAACATGGTGTTGTTTTGGTTAAAGGGGGGGGGTTGAATCTTGAAATCACGTAGGCAATGAATAAATCATAAATGGGGCGTCCTAAATTTTCTCCCAATGACGCCTTGCAAAAAAAAAAAAAAGAAGAAGAAGAAGAAAGGGAAATAAAGAGCAAACAGAGGCTGGAACAAAACCTTCAATCAAACCTTCAGAGCCAAAACCTTCAATTAACAAAAACGAATGATGAAAATTTAAAATTAGAAGCTGATCGAATTAAACATGAACGTAAAATAGCTTTACAAAGGGAACGAAGAAAGTGCAAACGTATGCAGTGTGTTGCAGATTCTCAATCGCAACACTCAACTTCAAACACAGAACGTGTCCATTTGAATTCTGAATCACAACCGTCAACGTTCAACGCAAAATGTCTCCGTTTCGATTCTGAGTTTCAAATATCGCTTTCTGGCTCTAAGCAATTCATCGAAAAAAATGTTCTCAGATGATAACTTGAAATTTGCGATAGCAAATTTCAATTTTTTTTAAAATTTTTAAATTTTATTTTTTGCATGAAAAAAATTGATCACTAATCGTTGATTAGTTTCGACAGTTTTTGCTCTTTATGTATGTACTGATGCAAGGTTGTGTGTGTGTATGTGCGTGTTTCATTTTATATTTGCCCTTTTTTTTTCTATAGTTTTCCAAATTTAGGTATGTTGACTTTTTTTTTATTTTACCATGCTCCTTTGTGCAAATATGCATCATTTTAATACTATACGCAGTGAAAAAGGAAAATCCAGGGACGCCAAAATGACAATTTATAGCCAAACATGGAATGCCTGAGTCTATCTTATGAAATTGCGGTAAACATAAATCATTCCCTTTCTGCGCATGCTTTGTCTTACTAGCCATCTTATAACTGGCTAAGTGTAAACCCACCTGAAAGATAGCTAAAAATTTCAATTAAATCCTTCATTCGTAAGTCAGTCTTAGTTTAAAAAAAAAAAAACTTTGCTTCATCAGCAAAATATTTTAATAAATTTTGATAGACGTGTAACTCTTTCTAGTTTAAAAGCTTTGCACCATTCTGTTGATTGTGATATGCATCTCCCTGTTATTCTGTTATGTTACATATAGTTTGAGCAAAAATTTGAAGCGAGAAAAACTAAAATTTTAACTTAACCAATATACTTTTTTCCTGAACAGAAGCATGTTTATAAAAAAATATAAAGATAGAAAATAGAATAATTTAGATTGAAGTTTTGTTGCATTAAGAAAAAATAATTCATCATTTAAAAAATATCTTAGAAGCTATTTAATAAAAATGTATGTAATTTAACAAAAAAAAAATAATAACAAACTTTAATAAGACAGAATTTTCAAACAAACAAAAAAAATATATTAATTTTTCATTTCTGATTATGTTCCAGCAAGTAGCAGCAATATTTAAAAATGAACAAAATTAATAATTTTTTTGTTAATATTGCTTATTCCTGAAGGTAAACGCTTCTAAATACAACAACATTTTATCAAAATTATGCTTTAAGCAGAAATAAACTCAGTATGGGAAAGTAAGTCACATCTTCAAATCTTCTCATCAGCTTTGAAACAAAATTTCAAATTGAAATACAATAAACTCAAATAAAAAAAAATGATTTGAGTTTCATTACAACAATAAAATATTTTTTTTGTTGTTAAATGTACTTAAAAACGTTTTTAAAAATAATTAAAATTAAACAAAACATTGTGCAAAATTGTTATCATTGAAAAGGATAATTCTTTGGAATCTTAAGAAGGTGTAAAAATTAATTTTGTGCTGTAATATTTTCGGAATGGAGAAATTATGATGGAGAAATACCAAAATTTCATTTTATTTTTAATTAAATAAAATTTCAAAAAAAAGTTCACTCAGCACCTAAATTATTCCTGTTTTAAATTTCATAGCTCTAGATCTAATAAAATTTCTTGTAATATTCCAACACAGTCACACACACACACACACACACACATTCGTCTTTATTATTAGTAAATATAGTAGGCACTTATTATTCACACTATGATGAATATCAAAATTGATCTTTCTTTTATCCTTCCCCGTTGAGTTGGCTTTAATGTCTCTAATATTTTAACTAAAATGCGCACACATTGGTGAAAGAGAGAGTATGCATAATATATGCAATTCTTTTTCGAACAATATAGTATTTTACACGAAAAATGAAATCTGCACTGCTATTGTATAAAGAATATAGAAAATTATGAGCCTCGTAGTAAAATACTCTCATATACACTTTTCTCCTATACTACATAAACATAATATACCTACATGTATCTAACTCTTCTCCCCTCTTTTGTCATCGTTCTTTTAACTACATCCGACTAAAATTATCATTTTCCTTCTCTTTTGTCAGACGATATTTGGGTTCAAACCCTGTAATTGTCAAGATCAATCCTCTGTAAGGCCCGCAGAGTAAAATGTTCTAATAATAGCAGTGAAAAACGCATGTGACTGGTGCTTATAAAATGTTGCAGGTCGAGAAGACTTCTTAAAAACACAGACTTTTATTTCTTGCGACAAACAAATATTTAATACATTATAAAATATCACATATTACACCGACACAGACTACGAACACAAGTGAAAAAAAAAAGAATCTGAATCTACGTCTAAGTAAGCGCGCACGAGTGCTTCCGCTCTTATATATAGTGAAAAAACATTTGCATAAAACCGTCAAATAACATCTTGCATAAATAATTAGGAGCATCATTTTATTTCATGTGATAAATCGTTGCGAAAGGGGTTCGAATCATCAACAGTTTGTGTACACTATTTGGATGGAAAGAAAACCCAATATGAAACGAGCATCCTATTTTTGCTAACATATTTTATATTTTTTTCATATTTTTTTAATATATCTTCTATATTCTCTCCATGTGAGTTTTTTTTTTTTTTTGAAAAGATAAATTTTAAAATATAGTTCAACTCATGCCAGACCTATTTCCCATGGATTACCCACAGATTTTGTCCTTCGAAACAACCCAAAGTTTTTATGTCGAAAACTCATATATCACATAAAATAAATCGTTTTGTTTAGTGTTAATAAGTCAAACAGAGTTTTCGTTTACTTATTTTAAGCGCAGTGTTTGGCGACTAACAGTCTGTTCAGTCGTCGTTGTATTTATTCGACAACAGTTGAAAATTTCGGGACTCATATCAGTGGCTATCTCATAGTTTCAAAACTAGCAGTTAATTTAATATATTGATACCAAATCGAAGCTTGTCAAATCAGCATGCTTTAAATGTGACATTTTCTTTGATTTTGTATCAGAAAAATGGTAAAGAAAATTCATTCGGTATGATGCTGGTTGTTCAATCATACAAATGTAGGTCGTACATGAAACTTGACACATATCTATTATGTTAATTCTTTGTGGATTGCTTAAGAACTGAATCTTCGGATGCTACCACTAACGATGTGAAATTTTTCCTTGACCTGAAACAAAATTTTGACCATGAATTATGGCCAGACGCTTTAACCTCGTTTCGTCAGGGTTAGGACTTCCTTTTTTTAATTCACAGGAACTGTCTACTCCACCTATTCTCGCAAAAAATGAATGAAAACTATTTTGTAAGAATGTAACAATCTGGAAAAAATATCACAACCATAGACTCAGCATAAAATTTTTCTCATATAGAAATAAAAGTGAATTAATTTCCATAATTTTAGTATAATACAAATAAGAATGGTGTTATAGCTCGTTTATTTGATTTTTTTTTCTTTTTTCTTTTTTTTTTTACATAAAGACAACGTATTTGTATTCAGAAGGAATGAATATGTGAAATTCTTTCTGACTGATTTTCATATTATAATTCACAGTACGTGGGAAGGGTAGAAAACATTAAAAACTTTGAAACGGGATTCGAACTTCTAGTCAGAAATATCACAGCAAGGTAATGTTTTAGATTTGACATGTCTGTTTTCGTATAATTTTTACTTTTTATTCTACAGCAAAGTAAAGTGCATACGAAGAGACATATTTAATATATCTTATTGTTAATATGGATAAAAACGCAGCTCAAAAACTATGAAAATTACTTTTATGAAATACACTTTAAGATATTTTAAGCACTTTATAGTAAATTATTTAAAACTAAACTATGCTAATATATCTAAATCTTTAAATATACTTAATATTTAAGTCTGTTAAATTACTCGGATTAAATAATATATTGAAAATTGAGCAAAAACAATATAATTTTTTTAATAAATAAAATTCTTATTTATTAAAAAATTCATATTGCGAATTTTATTGCGGTACAAAAATAATTTTTGAGCGATATTATGTTCCTATAATGTTATTGAAGAAAACCTTAAAAACTTTGATTAATTATTAAGTAAAAAAATCTTATAATTTTTTTAAAAAAAGTATTTTTTTAGTCAGCACCTATTAATTAATTAGTCATTATCTGTCAAATTAAATATTCTAAGCTCAAGGATCTACTTTATAGAATGTTTTCAATGATTTTTAGTATTCTACATTTCGCGTTATTAAAAAATGCGTATACATGTATAAATGTCTTGCAGTGTGAAATTCTCAAAAAATAATCTTTTATTAACTGATGTCTGAGTTCCTGGTGCATTATGGGACATTTTCATATCGCTTTATTAAGACCAAGACATTAAGAACAAGTTACGCAAAATATTTAATTAAAATTTAATTATTAACCAAAATATTTATTTAATAATTTAATTAAAATATTTAATTAAAATTTAATTATTAACCAAAATATTTATTTAATAATTTAATTAAAATGTTTAATTAAAATTTAATTATTAATTTAATAAAAATGTTTAATTAAAATGTTTAATTAAAATTTAATTATTAATTTAATTATTTAATTATTAACCAAAATATTTATTTAATTATTTAATTAAAATATTTAATTAAAATTTAATTATTAACCAAAATATTTATTTAATAATTTAATTAAAATTTAATTATTAACCAAAATATTTATTTAATAATTTAATTAAAATTTAATTATTAACCAAAATATTTATTTAATAATTTAATTAAAATTTAATTATTAACCAAAATATTTATTTAATAATTTAATTAAAATGTTTAATTAAAATTTAATTATTAACCAAAATATTTATTTAATTATTTAATTAAAATATTTAATCAAAAATTTAACCATTAATTTAATTAATGGTTAAATTAATTCAAATCATTAATTTTGGAGAATCATCTGATCCTCAAAGACGGCTATAAAACACAATACTCAGAATTAATTTTTTGACGTTCATGAGATTTTTTTTTGTATGTTATAGTTTTTATGCCATAATGTAAAAATCATAATTATGTATTAAGTGATTGGTTATGATATAAAGGATTGAGAAAAATACAAAGGATTGATTTGCCTCTGTTTATATATAATCTTAATAGCATCTACTATATTTTTGTTGAAACATCATAAATGTGCGTACCAGCAAAATACAATGTATCGATGATATGAAATATAAAAGAATTTTTCATTTGCATATATTTTTTAAAAATTTAATTCCTTTTAATCTTATGAATTACTTTAGTTATTCACTTGAATTCCCGTGTTTTGTTTGTGAACTTTTTATCTTAGGTTTTTAATCACTTTTTTTAAAAAAAAATGAGAATGGAATGTATAAAAATCTTAGCATTCTAAAAAAAAAACTCTTGTATATGTTGAATCAACCCCAGATTTCTAGGAAAACAAATTCGAAAAAATTCTAGAAGTTATCGAGGTTTCAGAAATGCTCCGCATTTGAACATTCAATGGAAATAAGAAAACAGGAACTAGAAGAGAAGGGATAAAAATACGAAGTAATGAAGTTTTCAGACGATGTCTGATGTATAAAACAGACGTAGTCTTTTTCGAGTTTACCTTCCCATAAACAAAAGAAAAAAAAAAAAAAAAGCAAATTTTTATTTGCTTTTTTTTCTATTATTTAAATTACTATTTAAAGAACACAATGTAATCGTTAAAACAATCATACCTTGAGATTTTGAGCATTTCCATGTTATAGAATTAACTTACTTAAAAAAAAAAAAAAAAAAAAAAAAAAAAAACTAGCTAGAATCGTCTTTCCAAAACTTTCTTGCCTTCTCTCTAATAAACTTGTCATGCTAGAGAATGCCTTACATGGCATTGGAGTAAAATAGTTCTGAAATATTAAATTTTGACATGAATTTGGCATTTTGACTGACTCATCGTATGATTTGGCGATTAATCCCTAGCATGCCGTTAATAGCATCTGAAAATCGAATTTGTGCTTTAGACACGTTTTTCTCAACCAATTGAAACAAAACTTTGACATCAAACTGCACTTGTCGTCACAAAATCCTATACCAAATTTGACATATTTATGCCACTGCATTTTTGAATTATTGCATTGTTACGAAATTTCCGGGGTTCGTTTGGATAGTGGGGGTTATATGGTGTGAAGAACGCTCAATCAGCAGGCGGCAGTAGAAAATAAAACAACGACGTTCATTTTCACGAAGACACACAGGACAGCACAAAGACGACAACTATATACAGCACAGAAGACGATTATCTTCAGCCGAGACGTGCAGCAACAACAGCATACACAGCAGCATATAACAAGACCGACAGACAGTAGCGCACAGCTTAGTTCAGCACTAGCTTTACTCCGTCGCTGCTCCGCTTATCTCTGGGAGGCCAGTTCTTTACCGTCGATTCCGACTACTCTTCCACTCCACTGGTCCACGACTCAATTCACCGTCGATTCCGACTCCTCTTCACTCTGTCGCTTCCGACTACAACTCTCCGATCTGGTTCACGACGACTCTTCTCTGTCGCTTCCGACAACTCTTCGACTACTGCCTGGTTCACCACTGCTGGGTCACCACTCGGCAGATACAGGCTGCTCCTTTTATAGGTCTCAAGAGACGGGGTTAGAAGCCTCTCAACCAATCAGGAACGTTCGAGGCGTTCCTACTAGACGGATCGGGAAAATTCTCGATGTTTCGGGTATAATCTATTTTGGCGCCAAACTCTCCAAATTCGTCGCCAAGTCGCCAAATGGTCGCCAAGTTTGTCGCCAAGATCTGGGACCTCCTATGGAACCAGCTATGCTGGGTAGCCGCATCACAGGTTCGTAACAGCATTTACGTGTTCCTGAAAGTACAGACCAATAGATAATCAACCTTCTTTGGATTTAGCTCAGACTCTGACAGCTGTCTACACTGTAGATGCTAAATCTGTATACCGCATCTTATCTATCTAGCTCCCTTCTTTTTGCAGTTTTCGTGTTAACTTAGATTCCAACAGCCGGTTAGACGAATTTCTTCCGAGCACATTTTGCTCAAAATTTGATAGAAATCTGCATATTTGATTGTAAAGACCATATACAGAATTTTAGACTTCTAGCTCAGAGCGTTTTTGAGATGTTTGTGTTATAGACTGATATATTCCAAAAATGTATTTTCCGAACTTAGGGAAGTATAAAACTTGGAGATTTGCCAAAATCTCGAGTTCGAATTTTTTGACGATTACCATATTTTCTCTGTACTATATATACGAGAAAGTAAAAGAAGGGGGAATTAATAAAATTAAATTAGACTAATAAAATTTGTTACGTGATACCCAAATTAAAATTTTAATGAACGCTGAGCAGCGGACTTGCTCTTACTTACATGTTTTATTTCAACACTATAAGACTATCGATGTAGAAATAAGGCTGAATTATACTAAGAATTTTTTTTAATCGTGTTGCCGTTTACGTTGATGGAAAAATATTAACATTTTAGTTATTCCCATTTGCTTTTCTCAGCATTGACATTTGCATCAGAAAAATATTGTTTATATATTTTTTTGAGTATATCGCGTTTATTTGTATGTGTATTTGCTCTCCATTAATAGAAAATATTAATTTAATCTTCGTACAAATTAAATTAAAGTAAATTGATATTTAAGAAAGGTATTCGAAATTCAGATTTTTTTCCATAATAGCTTTCCTAGTAAACTTTTGCATAAAAATAATCACAGACTATGCCATGAAAATGATTGCAATTTTTGAATTCATCATTTTGTCCAAAATATTAATTACTTCGATATTAACTTTAAAGGACTAAATAAATAATATTTATAGAAGTGAAATTAAATGAACAATGAATGAAGTATCATTATCTCATTAAATAATATTTTATTAATTTAAATACGTACCTATATTAAATACTAAAAATATGAAATTAAAATAGTTCTCACAAAAAAATAAATACAAATTTTGTTTTTAATGAATATTATTATAATGAATTCTTACAATTTAAATACATGAAAAAAAAGTGTAAGAATATGTTTCAAAGTAAAACTTTTCAGATTTCTGGTTCTCATAATTTTCCTAGAATTATGTAGAGATCTAAATCTATCTATCTATACTTATATAAAGCTCAATGTGTGTGTGTGTGTGTTGGCGCTCTACAGGCCAAACCGTTTGACCTACAGCTACCAAATTTGGTACATGTATACCTTAGAGGGCGGAAATGTGCACCTGGGGTCCCCTTTTTTGAATTTTTAGTTAGAATTTTAATTATTAATTAAAAACTAACTTTCCCGACAAAAAAACATTTCCTTTTCCCCAACGCCAAATGAGTAAGGCTTCAGTTGTTTTTTTGTTTTTTTCCAACAGTAATGAGGCTATGGTTAACATTTTTCGGCCGTTTATTTTAAACGATTCTGTTTATTTTCTTAATGTTTTGTGCATTTAAAATTAAACATTGTTAATGAATCGATCTTTCAGATTCATTCTGAAGTACTTTTGAATTAAAATAACACAGAATAAAGGAAATTAAAATTTTCTAATCTGCATAGCATTACCCCAACTGGCGTAGAAAAAATTCACGCATTTATCGTAACTGGCGTTGAAAATTCACGCATGCGCATTGTGTTCTGATTGTTGACAATATTATCAACGGATGATTTTTGTTTTAAATTATTTTTAGGTTAGTTGCATGCTTTCGTAATTAAATTGTATTTATGTCAGTTATATATTTTTTATATATGCTTATAGTTTTAAGTACATCGTTTTTTAAGTAGTTTTTTTAAACCTGTTTTCGACCGATTATTTTAAACGATTCATTTTATTTTCTTAGTGTTTGATGCATTTAAAATTAAACATTGTTCATTAATCGATCTGTTCATGATGAATCTGAGAAAATTTTGTTGACAAATTCTTGAGATATTACATAAATTTAGAAAGATATTCTTTAGTGCCCATAAGTTTTAAATTCTCAGTGACTTTGTTTTCAGTAATCATATTACAAAAAAAAAAATGCTTTGTTTCAGTAAAAAATATTATTAGATTAATTGCCGATTAATCATTTCCGCTTTAATTTAAAGCATAAATTCTACGGGAGCTAACAGAAAATGAGAGATATACATATTACGTTATGACTGAAGGCCTTTATAATATTATGAGTGAATTATATGACTATCAAAATTTGAAGTTTTAAAATATTTTGATGAAGAATCTATTAAAGCAGGAATTGCGTAAAATATTCAATTATTAAAATTTAAACGAACATTAAGATTGGCTAACCGGCTGGTCGCCAAAGCGGCTAGTATTTAATAAGTTCATAAAATATTATCGTATAACTCCAGTAGAAAAACTGGGTTTTCAAACGGTTTTGTTTAGTTTCTTTAATGTCAAAGAGACTTTATACAGGTAACAACACATGTAAGCAGCTTTCTTTCCAACAATTATGCCTTTTTATTCAATTTCTTACCTTCCGCAATGTATGCTATATTAAGACTAAAGTACCCGAATTCATTTCAAGCCAAGTTATTCAGAACGTTGATTTTGGAAGCGTGCCAACGACAAAAATTCTGGATGACGTAAAAGACCTTGATGACATCAGAGACACGTGAAAGTAAGGCAAAGTCTGGTTTCTTTCAGACGATTTGTAACCAGTTCACGCTCATCGTGACGCACTTTGAAGAAAGGTGTGTGTGTATGGGGGGGGGGGGATATTCAAAGGGAAAAGAGGGGTGTACTATTTTGTTTTGGGGTCAATGTATTAAAGCTTGCTTTTTCTCGCATGTATAAAAGTGATAGCGTCATGGATGCGTAGTGGCTTTTGATGTCGTTAAAGCTATTTAGCCCAAACGGCAATATCCGTTTGATGACATTAATTATCCACAGGAAGGGTTTTTGTGCCAGACAGGTTTGAATATTCGTGGGTGTCGTTATGGGTAAGTGGCCCTTGACAAAGATTCGTCTGTTTCGAGCGAAGCAGTGGTGCAAAAAGTATTGGTCAATGGTTTAGGCATACACAATCAAAGGGGGAAAAAAATCCCGGCTAATTTCGTAAAAAGTGATAAACAATTTAATTGTGATTAGTATGACGAGAATTAATTCATGGCTGATCTTTGTCTGAATAAGTGCTTCATAAAAACACCCAAAGAAATGGTCTTCTCCGAATATTATCGCATATTTTTTAATAAAGATGTTTCTCCTCCCTTTACATGAGAAAATGTGGACTTTGAGCAGAGTCTTGAACGTCACAAATACTCAGATTTTATTTTCGGCGTCCCGCACATGATCAATTTCACTTTGTGCTTCATAGTGAAGGAAACCAAATATACATTCATTTGGCTTTCATTGTGTTAAATTCTCAATAGTTTTTTTTTTTTTTGTGTGTGTGATTTTAGCATTGGCCTTTAGCAAAAGTTATTCGAAAATCGAATTTCTGGTTTAGAAGCGTTGTTTACAACTGATTGAAACTGAAATTTCACACAGAGCTCTTTTTATAAACACAAAACTACATGCCAAATTTCAGATATTTACGTCACTGCGTTTTTGAGTCAACGCTTTTACATGCTTGCGAAATCTGGTTCTAAATTCCACAGATGTCTACAATTTAGATGTAAAAATCTGTGTACCAAATTTCATCTATCTGGATCTCTTGTAGTAATAGTTATCGTGTTATATTCATGGAACTGGACAAAAAAACTTTCTCTGATTCGATATCGTTCAAAATTTGATAAAAATCTGCAAATTTACTGTAAAGACAATTTTTCAAAATTTCATAGAATAAAGACAAATTTTAAGTTATAATAAATTTCATCACTTGCTCAAAGTGTTTTTTGAGTAATCTTTGTCACAGACAGGCAAGAGGGGTGCCAAAAATGTGTTTTGCGAATTCCGGGAGGTATAAAACTGGAACTCGCAAAACGCTTTGCACTTACAGTGCACGATACGCTTTCTCTGTACTCCGTATACGAGAAAGCAACAAGGAGAAAATTTACGTTCAAATTGTATATTTCACAGTGTCAGATGATGTTTAAATTCTTTTTCCATGCGTTATATCATCCCGTAATGGAAAATAAACGTATCTGCCAATTCACGCGTACAACTAAAACGCAATTCATGTTGTGAATCTAATGGTTCTTTTTTTCTTTTTTCACCCTCCAGAATTGTTTTCCGTGATATATTTATAGAAGATTCGTTTCCCATAATGGTAAATGATTTGAGCAATATACACTCTTCCAACTAAATAGTATTTAATTATGTTTCTCTCACTTTTTTTTATGAAGCTGTTATGCAGACAAAAGTGAATCACTAATTAATTCAATCTTCTTCATTTTCTCTGTTTTTACCTTCTCCTATCCGATGCTACACAAAACAAAAACAAAAGTTTTGTAAACGTCAAAGAATTCGAGTCCGAGATTTTGACGAATCTCCACGTTTTAGATCCTGAATTTATTAAAAAAAAGAAAGCATTTTTGCAGTTATGTTTGTCAATGAATGCAATAATTAGAAAACACTTCCAGGTCAACGGATAAAGTTTTGTATTTGGTCTTTGCATCAAATTAATAAATCCATTTCAAATTTTGAACAAAATCCATCCACAGAAAAACTGTCGGAATGAAAATGAACACAATAACGATAAAATGTAAAAGGCTAAATGCATAAAATTTGATATGCAGCTTTACTATCCAAAATGTAGATTTTTATCATATTTTGTGATAAGTCTACGAAAAGGTTTACTGTCGGTCTTCGCTTTAACAAGCATATAAAAGCGGTAAAAGCAATGACTTAAATCATTGATATCTATTATTTGATCTTGTTACTAAAATTGTAGTCTTATTTTGGTTTTGTTACTAAAATTATAGTCCTATTTTAGTTTTGTTACTAAACTTGTAGTCTTTTAGTTTTGTTACTAAAATTGTAGTCAAATTTTAGTTCCTATAAATCAATAAAAAAAAACTTCCTTTTGAGTGTTTTAAGATCCTCAACCCTAATTAATTACAATAAATTAATTAATACACGAGCTTTGAAAAACGATATTATTAGAATTCCAACTGTTAAAAATGCGGATAACACTCAAGCAAATAATTCTTGTACAGCAAGATATGGCGTGCATTTTAGAGAATACCAATGCAAATGAATTTAACCATATCTTTAAAAAATATTTTGGGTCTCTCTCTCTCTTTCTTAGAAATATTTTTGGTTTCATAATATTCGATATTAATTTGGTTTCATAACCGATGTATTCAAATTTTCTTTAATATTTAAACAAATGTTTAAATTCCAGTATTTGAATTTTGAATACTGTTAATATGTCAGTAATGGCTTACAGGGGGGGGGGGATGACTGAATTCTAGATATTACCAAAGAGACCAAAAATTGGCATTTCATCAAGGGTAGAAGAAATTGTTTGTTGGCAAGTGTTTAAAAAAGTGTGATTTCAAAATCGGGGCAATAAATTATATTAATTCAATTAAAATTAAGAAACAAATGAAACAAAATATTTTTCAGCGAACCAAAACCAAACAGAAAAAAAAAAGAGTAATTTGAAAAAGACATAAACAGAGTGCATCATCAATTCGTGTAAACTTCAGCAATTTATAATTAACGGACTAATGCTGGAGAAAAAACTTCGGTTAGCGCAACATGATCAGTGGGATATTGAAATTTTTTCCAAACATGAAAAAAAAAAATATTCCAAAAGTAAAAGAAAAAGAGCTCTCACACATCATTTTGAGACGTTGTATGCAAATCAGGCAAACCAAACAAAGAATGAAGTAGTTCACAATAATATGATGCTGTGTATTTATTTTAACGTAAAAGTTGTTCATCAGGGCCACCGCCACTATGTATTAGACAAGTGAGACGCGTTACTATGCCAATTAAACAGAGTGTAGTATGTCTGCATTGGTATCACAAACGATTACGTCGAATGGTATCGTTTAGTTCCAAAATAGCCGAGGAGTCTCGGTGCACAAAAGGCTTTCATAGCAAAAGTCTGCCATAGTCAAGTTTAGTGATAGTGAAAGTCATTTAAACTCTCAACTTCGACTTATCATCAATATCCAACAAGAACAAATTGGCTTCACTTGAAAAATGGGGTGAGGCATCATAATATATGAAGTTAATAATATGTATCTTTCCTTTGCTGCATTCCAAGCACAACGTGGTAACTCAAAAGCATAACATGCCGTTTTTGTTATGCAGGATATGTTGTCCCAGAGCAACGTTTTTCAAGAAAAAAAAGAGCTCAGAATGAAAGACGTGGTGAAACTACTCCAAATAATCACACGAGGAGAATGCTGTGGCTTGGTCAGGTACTAATAAGAGTTTGATATCGCGCAGATACGATTGTTTCATGTATTGGCTTGACCATGTGTATTAAAAAATAGGCTTCATCCGTCCACGTCCCATTTAGTAGTCCTTGCGGGTTATGTTCTATTTATGCTAGTACCCATGTAGAAAAGTTTATTCATCGACTTCTATTGATGTGCTTGCATCGTGTTCAAGATCTAAAATTTCAGGCAGAATACATCAACTCGATGATTATGGAATTCCGTTATTATCCAACCTTCATGAGCGCTGCTACTCGTTGGTGATGTCTTGACTGCCAATTCTTTCAGGGCCGTTTTTACAACATGGACGTAGCCAGCTGAGAAAGATGATTTGTTACTTTATGGATGATCCTCTAAATTCCCGTTTCTTCAAAAGGTCCTATTCAATTCAATATTCTATTCAATGAAATAGAGCTTTTTGAGCGATTTCAGTTTCTTTTTCCGTGCGGAGCTTTCGCAATTCATTCTCAATCAAAAGTTTAACCATCAACTTTAGATCTGGTAATGATAAGCATGCTGTCGGAATGGATAGAATGACGAATCCATTTCCAGCCAGATGTTTTATTTCTAGGCTGATTTGCGAAAAAAATGCCTGAGCATGACACGTGACCGCCTTTTTTTCGGTTAATTTTGGAATCATTTTTAAACATTGAAAAAAAATTCAATGTGCCTCTGATCAAATTCGTTCAAACAGAAATTTTTTCTGAGCCTTATTTTTTCTATGAATTTTTGAAGTTTGCATGCATTTTTGACGAATCCTTTTTGTACCAGTTGGGCGCCTTAAAAATCTAAGCAAGAATATATGAGAAAAAAAATCAAGATAAATAATAAAAAGAAGAAAAAAATGCAGCAATTTTGAGAGGCAATACTTGAAGATACAATGCCTGCACTCGCATCAAAAGGTGTTTATACTATGAAGTAAAAGCTAAAGTTAAAATGTCTGAATTAAACAATTGAACGTGCTTAACTTAAAACATTAGGCCAGTGGTAAATGTGGTTAAACATGACACTCTGTTTATTATTTCAAAAGAAAAGGAAATGGCAGAAACTGCTTTGAAATCGATTTTGAAAGCTTGATTCGACTTAGATAAACAGTTGTATATAGATGGAATTGATATTGTCACGTAGGTTCTTTAGTGCGGAACTCAATGGCACACCCAAGAGGTAGAGCTAAACCAATTTATTAACAGAACTCAGAACACAGTAACTGACAAATCTTCTGCTTTTATACTAGCAGGGAAAGTTCCAGAATACTCTTCTGGAGGCAGTAAGAAAAGTCCAGAACACTTGTCTAGTAAACTAAAGAAATGTCCAGTATCTTCTGGAACATGAAATAAAGGAAAACATAAAATCAAACAATTAAGTATTTACATATACTATTAATCGCATTGTCTCTAGAGGGATTCGAACCCAGGTTCCTTGATCATGAGACCAGTGCCACGACCATTCGGCCATGGAGATGAGACTGTCTTGCTTCAATGCGGCAATATCATTGAAAGGCTAATATCTTTGAGTAATGAGATTATATAAAAATAATTTTTGTTCGATAATATGTCCCAAAATTATGGCAAAAAAAAAAAAAACTCCTTAAAATATTTTTACCATTATTTTGCAACTTTTAGTAGCAATTTTTTAAAACGCACTTAATATTTCTAGATGTTTAAAAAATAATGTGAAACAAATTTCGTTCGCATGCATTCAGGGATGTATACTCATCGCTGGAATTGAATTTCGAACCCAAGATTGCCTGATTCCAGTGTGACCCCCTAATTAACCCTTTGAACTTTGAGAAATGATGAGAAGCGTTATTATACAGATGTGAGTATAAGGATTCTTTTTAGTGTTTAAAAATCCCAGAAATAATTGTAAATTTATTATATTCCTAAAAAATAATGTGAAAATGTTTAGTTATTTTACCGCTTTTACAATAATTATTATTAAATAAGCATATGAAGATGATGCATTCTGAAATGGACAGTTAGACTGGTCATAGGAGTACAAAGAGCTAAATATTTAAAGATGATTAGGATTTTCTTGCTGCCAAATGATAAGCAATGGTTAACTTGCGCTCGACATGCCATTATAGGATTAAGTTTCAAAAGCCGCTGCATGAAGTCGTCTTGCCATAAAAGCTAAAGTCTAAATAAAGGGCAGTTATGTTTGTAATAGGATTTTGGCATCACGTGATTTCATCTATCACGCAATTAAAGTCAAAGAGCTTTTGAATTTAAATATAAACAGTGAGGGCTATACGACAAAGGCTATTATCCCATAGGAGCGAAATAGTTACAGTTAATGGATGTCAAAATACTTGAGGGTTTGAATAAAGATGCTTAGATGATAATTGCTTGCGAAAGCTTGAAACAAAAGAAATGCTCGGCTGTTCGATGTTGAGTTTTTTCCAGAGCACATCTCTGTAGACTGTATATATTTTGAACATATCACGTGCATATTTAAAATAATAAAAAAGCTAAATTACTAGTCATCTAGTCTCATAAGTGATCCGATTGCGCCAACTTTTTATTTCATATGAAGGATCTTGGCTCCGAGATATGCCGTCAACGGTTGTCCCCACCATTGTTCTAAAATTTTATCACATTTTTGTAAAATGTCGCAAAATAAATATTTGACAGAGTTCCCAGCAACTTATCAAATTTCGCCATTATTTCCTCCCAATCTATATCCTTAAAATAATTATAGAAATGAAAAACCGTCTCCCCCAATATCAATCATTGGTCCAATTTTGCCAAATTTTGTTTAAGATCGAAACTGTGACATCTAGATACATCATTAATGTTCCATCTCCTTTCATTTTCGAGAAAAGTTTTTCGAAGTCTACTTCACTGTACTTTCACTGCTTTGGAGAAAAACTACGACAGAGTTTAACAGCCACAATTGTTGCACAGCTTTCGAAAATTTTTACTTCTTAATGAAAACTCTTGGAAATGTCATCGGTGGTCACCTACTTTTGGAAAACTTTGGCAGTCTCAACAAACGGACGCAAATTTTCACATTGCTACCCAGTCAAACTGCTCTTTGTTTATTGTTACATTTTATTTAAAAATAATATTTCCTATTGTTGTTGCAAGATAATTAATCAAAGTTGGTTGGCACGATTAAATTAATATGATGATGATGATGGGCGGCTAGTATAAATTATTATCTATTCGTAGAGCACGAAAATCTTTTATTTCTTACAATTGTTTGGCAACAATTCACAACTTAATCAAATATTATCCATTTTTTAAATTTATTTGTTTCCAGAAAACGATTTTATAACTTTCAAGATTCTTCTTTGTGGTTTTAGTTCTTAACTCGCTATTACCGTATGTTTATTCAAAGTGCAGATATAAAATAAAAAATTTCTTGGGCAAGTGATTAAGTTTCCTATTGAATAAAATGCGCTTGAAAAGAAAGAGGACAAAGTATACATTTTAGAATGAAATGTTTATATTTTCTCAAAAATTTGTTTTCTTCAATTTTTTACTATTTGCTTGAGAAATAGTAAAGTTCGTGCACGTGTCTTTAAATCAGCATTGTGTTTGTTTACATTTTTTTCCCTCGTAGGAACACTTGACACATTGCATTGCTATGATATGATGAGGAAATAATTTACTCACATGGAATGTCTTACTCAATTTATTTATAGTTTGATTAATTGAATGGAATTCACTTAATGAAAATATATATCCAATTTTTTATGTTTTCACATGCCTTTATGGTTTTTCACGGCATAAAAGAATGAGGCATGTCGTCTCTTCATTTCTATCGCTGCAACGTTAGGATACATACAAATATTATCATAATTGCTATGGATTCATAAGGGACATTTAAATGCTAGAAAATTGAAAAATGAAAAAAAAAAAAAAAAAAAAAAAGCGGTGCGGTCACTTTTTCCCCCCCAAAAGCTACATTTTCCACATTAAAAAAAATATTTTTTCAACTGTTTTATAACCTAGCAATATATAAAAGTAATTAAAAACTATCATAAACCGTTAGCCACAATTTGTAGTTCTACATTTTATGGAAACATAATCTAAGCAAACATTTATAGGTTAAAATAATAGGAAACACAATTGGTCCAAGTTATCTTGGAAGAGGTGCTACTGTGCTATCTCTGTTAAAACCGAACAAAATATTCAAAAATTACGAATAAAGATTTTTTTTTTAATTATTAAAAACTTAGTGTAAAAACCGTATACCAAATTTCAACCGTCTAGCTCAAAATGTTTTCGAGTTATCTTTGTCACAGACAGACAGACAGACGGACATTTTCCAAAAATTTGTTTGTCGAACTCAATGAGATCTAAAACATTAAGATTCGTCAGAATCTCGAGTGCGAATTTTTTTAACGATTACTATACTTTCTCTGCATTACTTATGCTCGAAAGTAAAAACCGTTACTTAGAACTCATAAAAAAGTTTTGAAGTAAAATATTTAATAAACAATAATGGAAGCTCTAGAGATTTTTCTTTTTGAAAAAAGAAACTTCATATATGGAGAGAGAGATGAAGATTGAGTAGTTTCCTTTCGTAGATGATCTTTGAGTTCGTAAAGCGCGAAAAGAATTTTATCGTGTGTCTTTCAGCAAGATTATTTTATCGTGTAAACTTACTCGAAAGGAAAATTTCGTGTTTCAACGATACTAAATTGATGAAATTTCATCAATTGCGTTTTATTTTCACTGAATATTACAAAGATTATGTAAACATTCTGGTAAAGTATTAATTTCCTTTCATTTCGGGCAATTTTTTTTAATTTATCACGTGGAAGTATACTAGCTGTTATTTCAGAGGACAGAGTTAAAAAGGAAATCTAATATTTTAATATCTAATTAATTATTAATTTAATATAATAAAAGTAAACGCGCCTATGTCTGCTGTTGGTTTACAGTGGATTTAAAGTTACAAATTCAATTCATATTTTGGAAATGAGAATATACAACGCGGAAAGATTTTTTTAGTTGTAATTAAATTTTAAATTAATTAAAATTTTGGTTTTATTTATCGATAAAGGTTATCTTTTTAATTATATTAGTTATAATATGATTTTTTTTCTTTATATTTTTTAAAATTAAAAAAAAAAATCTTTTTATGCATAATTTAGAAGAATACTATTTTTTGTCGCAATAAAATCCGCAAAACTTCCTTTGTTTCTGAAAATATTTAATTTTTGTTTACATTTTAATCTTTATTAACAATGCCATCATTGATTTTGACTTTCTCGTTTTATTTCACCAACTTTTTTTTTTTTTTTGTAAAATATGACAATAGAATAATTAAGTATTTTAAGAAATGCAATTGTAATGTATGATGATTGATTATATGCGATATTCTTGATTTTTTTGATGTTCTTGTTTCAATAAGTTTACAGGTTGTTGGATGTAGTTACTTATTTCATAGACTTCGATGAATCTATAATTCAATGCATGTAATGTTCTTTTGTGCATGTAATGAACATAAAAAGTAGGGTTGCTGAAATAGCACTGCTATCTATCTCATTTCGAAGCTTAAAAGCATTCCGTTGTTGAGGAAACATCAATACCAAATTCAACACAAAATGTATAATGAAAATTAAAATTAAAATTAATGCTTACCGCTGATAAGTCGATTTAAAAGAGGGTAAAAGTTAGAAAAATTCTTTTTCTATCCGAAAGCATTGCAAAAATATACAAACTTAAAATTAGCTTTAATTATGACTAGCCGCCTTTGGCGACCAGCCGGTTTGCCAATCTTAATGTTCGTTAAAATTTTAATAATTAAATATTTTATGCAATTCCAACTTTAATAGATTCTTCAGCAAAATATTTTAAAAGTTCAAATTTTGATAGTCATATAATTCACTCATAATATTATAAAGGCCTTCAGTCATAACTGATATGATAACGTATATGTAATTTCCTGTTACCCCTCGTAGAATTTATGCTTTAAATTAAAGTGTAAAGGATTAATCTGCGATTAATATGATAATATTTTTTACTGAAACAAAGCATTTTTTTAATAATATGATTACTGATAATAATACTTAGCGTTTAAACTTTATGGGCACTAAAGAATATCTTTCTTAATTTATGTAATATCTCAAGAATTTGTCAACAAAATTTTCTCAGATTCATCATGAACATATCAATTAATGAACAATGTTTCATTTTAAATGCATCAAACACTAAGAAAATAAAATGAATCGTTTAAAATAATCGGTCGAAAACAGGTTTAAAAAAACTACTTAAAAAACGATGTACTTAAAACTATAAGCATATACAAAAAAATATATAACTAATTTAATTACAAAAGCATGCAACTAACCTAAAAATAATTTAAATCATTGAAAACAGGTTAAAAAAAACTACTTAAAAAACGATGTACTTAAAAATATAAGCATATACAAAAAAATATATATAACTAACATAAATAAAATTTACTTACCAAAGCATGCAACTGACCGAAAAATAATTTAAATCATCCGTTGAGAATGGCTGTCATGACAACAATCAGAATACAATACGCATGCGTGAATTTTCTTCGCCAGTTAGGCTAACGGAAATGCGTGAATTTTTCTACGCCAGTTGGGGTAACGCTATGCAGATTATACATTTTTAATTTCCTTTATTCTGTGTTATTTTAATTCAAAAGTACTTCAGAATGAATCTGAAACATGGATTAATTAACAATGTTTAATTTTAAATGCATAAAACATTAAGAAAATAAACAGAATCGTTTGAAATAATCGGCCGAAAAATGTTAACCCTAGCCTCATTACTGTTGGGAGAAAAGAAAACTGAAGCCTTACTCATTTGGCGGTGGGGAAAATGGAAGATTATTTTGGCGGAAAAGTTGGCGGTGAGGAAAATGGAAGATTTTTTTGGCGGGAAAGTTAGTTTTTAATTAATAATTGAAATTCTAATTAAAATTTCAAAAAAGGGACCCCAGGTGCACATTCCCGACCTCTAAGGTATACATGTACCAAATTTGGTAGCTGTAAGTTGAATGGTCTGGCCTGTAGAGCGCCAACACACACACACACACACACACACACACACACACACACACACACACACACACACACACACACACACACACACACACACTTTGAGCTTTGTCTGCTTTCAAAAAAGAATGAATGCTTATAATTACAGCTTAATGCTTATAATTACTGAAATTCCTATCTATAGAAAAATATTGTTCCAAAATTTACTTATTTTGGGAATATTATAAAATAAATTGGAAAATTTCATATTCATTCGAAATAAATAACTAGTAAAAAATAAACCATAATTTATTTATTTGAGAATACGCGAGAAAGTTAGAAAATCATTCCTGCTGACACTGTTTCCCCGCTTGCAGACTCAAAAGAAAAACAGATATGAGATTTTTTCCATTCATCGTAATTTTGTCACGCGTTCGAAACAATTTTGAAGTGGAGACAGAAACACTCCCCTTTCGATTTCATGTAATATTTTGCGGAACGCTTTATATTTTCACAACCAACATGCGGCGATGTTAAATGATTAATATATGGTTTTTAAGGAGACATTTTCACGCTATTTCTCCATTTCCGCTATGATCCTAAATATGAAATATATTTTTTGTAGCAGTATATAACAATTAAATACTAATTTTTTGAAAGTAGAAAATAAAAAGTAAATTAATTGTATTTATTTACAGAGTTTTTATTAAATGCAATTGCTCGGATAATTTAGCGTGCTATTATTAATGAATCTGATGATACTCGCTGTCTACGAAGATTCGATTTTTGTTTGGACATACGTCAGTCCTTGAGTTTTGCAGGAATTCCTTTCTAGGACTTCTCACTTATAAATTTCGCAAACCAGATATTTTTTATTGATATTATTTTAAATTTATATTAGCATTAAAAAAACAAATTCTAAGGAAAACTGAATTAAAAAAGCATTGAATTGCAGATTGTCTTCAAGAGAGTCAGTTTTAATATTTTGTGTATAGAAAGTTTTTAAATTTCAATTTAGAAGAAATTTTAAATAAAATTGGAAAAAATTAAGCCTTTTTCAATAGATTTTAAATTTTTACTTGACTCTTGAATTAATCAGCTACTGGAATAAAATTTAGATGATACTGATCGGCAAGTGAATTTGGAACAATGACAAAAATCTCAAGAATAATAATTTGAAATGTAAAAGACGCTTTATTGTAATTTGAAAATAATCAAGCACACGAAAGCTTGTAAATCAAAAGAAGTCACAAAAGTAGATTATTCCAAATTTTCTGCAAATAAATAGATAAATAAAAATAAATAAATACATAAATAAATAAATTAAATTAAATTAAAAATATTAAAGTTTAGGGTGCCTTTTTCCTTCAAAAAAAATGGAGACATCTAATCGATGGCAGACTTAAGTTATTTACCGTTTCAAGCAGTACATATTAAAGGTATCTCCATTATTTTTTTAACGAGTTGATTTATTTCAATTTAGTTTACGGAATGGAAAAAATTCAAATGATAATATGTTAAATGCTTTAAAACTTTTTAATTCAAATTATAAATATTGCTAGTTCTTCCTCAGGAGGTCCCATTAGGAGACATTTTGGATTATTGTACATATATCTGTTTAATTTCTATAACACGTAACAACAGTTATTAGAAAAAGATAAGTTATGGAAAAAATAAAGTAAATCATCAGTTTCGTTTATTGTACTAAAAGAATTTATTTATTATTTTAATTACTTGTCGTGCTTGGTCACCTGCTGGTTCATTAAAATTTCGGTTGTGTCTAATTTCCGTTAAATCTCTTAAACACGACTTTAATATTCATGATTCCTTCAAAAAAAAAAAAATGTTTTCAGGCTTCAAATTCTGATTACAGACGTGTTATTTTAATAAACTTACACCTGATCTATCAGTGTGTAAATGAACCTTCCTAATGCAGTCAAGCTCATAATGGTCATGGCATCATAATGCTATTCAAAACTTAATTATCCGGACAATTTTTTAACGGCATATCGTCTTTCGCATTACTATACAGTTTTATTTTCTAATTTTTCATGTAAATTGCATAATATTCATTGCCGTAAATGTGTTTAGAATTGCAGAATTTTTTTTAAATCTTAAATTTTATTTATTCCTTTGACTAAGTAAGTCCATTAAAATCAATATATAATATTGATGCAGCTGATTTACATTTTGAGCATTGCGAAATACGGTTTTAAACTTTTTAAATTTTTCTTTCCATAGATCTTATATTTTTACTATTAAGTTATAAACTGACATTCAAAAAAGACATCTACACAGTTGTAATTCAATGCATTCTGTAGATGCTTGAGAAAATACATAAAAAGCAAACTCAAAATTTAAAAAGAAATGAAAGAATATAGGTGCGCATGAAAAACAATTAGAATCAACATTAGTTATATTGATGGAAAAAAAAATATATATTGTCACAAAAGACATAAAAAATATGCAAAGAAAATTTATCCGTTTTAATATTATCGGTTAATTTTTTTAGAAAATATATTCATTATTATAATATATTTATGAGAAATTATTAAGTAAGATTCCTTGAAGGAGGCTCTGGATTAGTTTCCAAAATTTCTGTTTGTTTGTTCCATTTCACTCGACATTTTTCCTAAATTGGCCGCATTCACATCATACCGAAATTTAAGAACAACAGTCGCAAAAACCCAGACTTTCCAGCTGACTATCACGTGTCCGCGACTTTGAAAGGAGTGCATTAAATTCATTGAGTGCCAATATGGCGCGCTTATCGCCTATTAAGAACATTTTACAATTTCATATTTAATTTAAATCCTTTAAAGAATTACAGTTATTAAACGGAAATATATTAATAACTTTAACATCTAATTCATCAAGAATTTAATTGTAACTGTAATATTATTCGATTTAGGACTCAATGATTATGACATTACTTTCTTCATGCAGCATTCTTATTTGATTTCTTGACACATGTGTTAATCAAAATAATATCTTTTGATAGTAATTTATAATTATTCAAGCAAAAATCGAAGCATTATATTTAATATAAAAATTTCTTTTGTAAAGATTATCTTTTCTATAGATTCGTTTAGACAAAGAAAGAATGCCCGCTTTTTCTTGGCGAGATTTTTGGCATGCTTTTTTTCACTCAGAAACCTGTAATAAACCTTGGAGGGACTTGCAGGATGCTCTTGGAGAATTAATTCAATCGCCCGCTTTACGTGAATGGTTAATGCTTGCTCTTCATTTATAAACATTGGAATTTAATCTTCAGTTTATTGTATTGGACTTTTAAAATTCTTTGCGGGTGATGGGGTTTTCCCTTTCTGTTAAATATTTTCTATTTTGGAAGAATTGTCATCTCCCTATGAAATGGAAGTGTGAACCTTCGGTTTCTCACTTTTTGGATTTCAGTTCCCGTCATAAAATCTCACTTTATTAAAAACGGCAACATTGGATTTATTCATTTCTCAAGAAGGAATACTTTATTTGTCTATATATTTCAAGTTCTGTGATACTTTTGTAGCTTTCTTGATGTTTATTGAATCTCTTCTTTCGTGTCTATAATATTTGTGCTTTTTTGTATTTTAGTGTGTTGAACTGCAGATTTTTTTTCAAATATAAGCATTAAAATTGTAAATTATGGCATCTCCATTGTTTGAAAAAGGAAAAATTATTGGAACATTTAGTGTTCGTGTGTTTGGTCGTCGTACGAACAATCTTCACATTAATCCTAAGTCTCGATATTTTCTCGAAAGTAATAAAAACCAAGACCGTTCAGGTCGTGTGTTTTTACACCATGGACCCGAAATTAATACAGCTCCAAGAAATAGAACTAGAACAGTGCAATCATTTTATAATCAATCGGCTATAGACATTGCCGCAGCCAAGGTAAGTACATATTTAGCAATCATTATATAAATTGAGGAACATTTATGTGTATTATTTGTAATTAATATTGAAGTACGTTTGTAAATAAAACATTTACTCATTGATTTATAGCGCAGTGACTACAAAGTACTATGACCTCATTTGAAATTATTGTAATTCGTTATTTGCTTGTTTTTACTCACTTTAATTATTTTTACTTATATACAAAAATTATTTTTATATTAAAATAACTGTATTTTACGTTACTTTACAATTTTATGACACATTTACTTTATTAGTTCCAAGCGGGTACCTCTAATATTTGGATCTTGATTGTTTCTAAACAATTACACAATAGTTGTATTTCTTTCAAATAAACGAATTTCAAAAACTATATTAGAAATTAATTTTGAAATTTCTTTTTGAATATTAAAACTTAATGATTTAATTGTTTTTATATAACCTATAAAATATTGTTTTATTTTTTACTTGCTTTAAAATAATTTGGTTTTATTAAATGTTACATCGTAATTATTAAATCTAAAATCTTCTAATTTTTAACATGTTAAAAAAACATTTTTAAGTTGTAGCTTTATTACATAGATGGAGGTTTAAAAATATCATCTTCTTTTATTGATTATAACTGATATTTTTAGTTTAAATGGTTCCTGGTGAAGGAAAAACAGAAAAATATGCATAGATTCACAATTGCGCACATTTTTTTTTCAAACAGCTTAAATAATATATAATAATATTATGCATATCATTATAAAATCTTAATTACAAGCTTCCTTTTTCTTCTGAATATTTACTTTTTTTTTCTTAGGAAATTTATAACATACAAATCAATATGGAATTTTGTTTTTTTCAATCAATATAATATATTGCATCAAAATTTTTTGCATCATTTATGAGTAATAACTTTCATGCTACTGGTTATTAAATATCTAGTATTTTCTATCCTTCTGTTTAAATATTTTTTCTCAAAAGTACTGTTCAAGTACTTTTATTTGAACTTGTCATATGTGATTTTATTTTACTAAAACAAGTTTTTTTGTTAATATAAAAATTAAAATTTTGATGTACTAGTTAGATAATAGAATTAAATAAACTAGTTTATTTTTATAATCCATCTTTTCGTGGCTTTGCATATCTTATTCTGCATATTCTTACTTTTTTTTTTAATTGTGGATGGACACTTAGTTTGCTTTTGGGGATTTGTGTAAAGTCACTATTTGTAACACTAGGTAAAATATATTCACCAAAACACTGTGCCTATAAAAAACCATTTATATTATATATTATCTAAAAAGTTGTTATTTATATATGCAATGTACATTGTGTATACTCTACATATTACTTATAGAGTATTAAAGCTTAGGATAAATTTAGTGTTGTTGATTGGTAGAAAGCTGTAAATAATGATTTGTTTTAATATTTCTTTTCTTACAAAATTTATTAACTAAAATTTAAAATAAAATTATATGGTGTGTATGTCCCAAACATTTTATTCACAGCCAATTTGACGTTTTTTATTACACCCCCTCCCCAAATCATTCCAGAAATTTACATAACAAAAATATACTTGAGTGTAATCCCTTCTAAAATGCTTGTCTATATCCATCCCAACATTCAAATTCTTGTCCATTTGTTTAACTGTTTCTTATTCTCAGTGGGGTGAAGTAATATTATTGATAGATGAAAAAGATGTAGAAAATAATAATTATTAAAATCAGAAAAAGATATCTTGTTAGTCCAAAAATAAAATTTCATCCTAAAAATAAGTATATTGTCTTTATAATGATGCAAAAAATATGGTATATTTATTTTAACAGTTTGTTGTTGAATACCAAATGAAGAGGAGCATGATTAAAACTCAAGTTGAATGCAAAATACTATAAAGTTGAGAACCAATAATTTAATAGGTATTATAGGGATGCCTCAGAAAAATTGACAGATTTAAATTGCTATCAAATATTATTTTTAAATTATTTTGAATGTTTTAAAGATATTTTGATTTTATCTGTCAAATTCAAAGATTTCATTTTGTATTTTATGTCTCTAATTTTTTTAATAAGTATATTTTTAATTTTGTAATTGTTATAAGTATTATTTAGTTTTATTAAATTAAAAAATAAGTAAAAAGATGCAACTTGAGAAGTATTATTTAAAATTATTCAATGCTTTTTTTTTGTATGTATTGTTTTAAATGTATATTTATATACTTAAGCTTTTCTCTTAGCCATCTGTACGACTGACACCTTCTACAATTCTTTACTCTGGGAAAAGTCCTGATGGTAGTCATATATTAGTAAGTATGCAGCTTTATTTTTTGTAAATAAGACTGTGTAGTTAAACACTATACATTTATGTGTGAAAACACTATATATTATGTGAAGATAACTATAGCATAGCATATTTAGAACAGTATTATAGATAGAACTTTTGAATATCAATCAGTAATGATATTCAAAATTATGAGTATATAATTTTTTAATCTTGAATAATACTTTAATGAGAAAATTTTATTTGCAAAATAAAAATTTGTGATGACCTTTCTGTGATGCAAGAAAAATATAAATTGCTCATCTAAGTAAAATTTATATATTCATGTAAAGTTGATATATATTCTTATATGCAGTTTCACTTAATAATGTTTTTTTTTGAAAGTTTGAAACTTTTCTGTGAAGTTCTTGCGAATTAAATTTTCATTCATTTTTTTCAGAGAAGTGCACAGTATTTACATAAAGAACTTCCTGTTCGCATTGCTCATCGAGTTGCAGGGTTTCGAAGTCTTCCTTTCATTGTGGGTTGCAATCCTACCATACTAGCAGTGGTAAGTGCTAAACAGCTCCTTGTTATCTGCAAAAAGTCCTTTAATTATTATTTATGTTTTTCAATTTTTTTAATATTAGTTTTCAGTTATGTTTTCACTTTGTTTGTAAAATTCATTTTAAATCATACTATTAGGATATAATTTCCTAAATGAGTACTTATATATGAGTACTTAATTATCGAGGCTATTCTCTGTTTTTTTTTTTTTTTTTTCCTTCTTTAATATTACTTTAAACCTCTGACACTACGGCTTTTTTCAATTTCCATATTTCTGTCATAAGTTTATTACTTATATTTTTATAAGTAGTATATTTATATTTCAGAAATAAAATATCTTAAGATTTTAAAAATTTAATTAAATACAAGAAATTTCTTTATGCACATAATAAGCTAACTAATCTAACCTTGAAGCTATTGGACAAATATAATTGAATGAACAAATGAATATAATCAGCTTAGTCTTAATAATTCCTGATAGTTAATTAATAGTCTTATATTATTCCTGAACTAATTTTTTAAATTTATATTCAAACTTGAAAAAAAAGGTCCTGATTCCTTAAAATTTTGAATAAAATATCTTGGATAGTCTTATATTATTCCAGAGCTAACAATTCATACTGAAATATTTTTTAATTAATTAGATATATTTACAAAAAATAATCCTTCATTTTAAATCATACTTCCCAGTTTTTATAGTGGCTGGAAAAATTTTTGAATTGTTTCTAATAGCTGTGTTAATAAAATTTATTACCCTTATTTTAAAACAAGAATGTTAAAAATTAGTAGATACTAATTGTATTCAGTTAAAGATACTAATTTTATTCAGGTGACTAATTAACCTACTATATGTAACATTTATGTCTTTTTTTAAAACTAAATTTTATATGCGTTGTCATTTTTTTTCTTCTTCTTTCCATGACATAATTAGTTGTCATAATGTTTTATGACCACAAGGTTGCAATAAATAAGTAAATAAAAAAGTAATTCCTTATAGACTAAAATGATGTAGCTTGAGTTAATATTTTTATATTTATTTTTAATTAGCTAGATTTTAAATCTTATGAAGTTGTAGGTGTCCTTCTGATTTAAAAGGTTTGGAATGTTTCTGAATGAGTCTTGTTAAGATGAATATTTTATGTTCAATTAATAATAATAACAATAAAAAATTATGATGAATGAAACAATTTTTAAAAATTTATATATCTTAAATAATTTTCTTCTTTTAGCATGAATTGTATATACGAGCATTTTACATGTTGAGTGAATATCCCCAGGTAATTTTTTTAGATAATTTTATATATTTCATTAGTATAATTTATTTGCAGTTTGTTTTGAAATGAATATTATATTTGTTTAATTTCACTGTAAAGAGAAGGGATCCATTTAAATGGTTTCTAAAGATTAACTGAATGATATTATGCAAGTTTCAAAAAAAATTTGCTATAAATTTTGATCTAGAGATTTTCAATATTGGTACGGTGGTAGCATTTTTTATTCATTTCATGCATTTTCAAACTATATCTTTATTTTAATGTAATATGCACGTAACTCCATTTTTCTTATTTTTTTTTGTTAAATTTATATCATCTAAATGGAAATAAAGAAATAAATATATCGTCATGTGTACCACCGATAGTGTCTACATGCACAGAAAATATATGTACAGTAATGCTAAATGGCAAAAGAATTTTATTTTATAATCATATTGATTGTTCATTTAATTTTTTTTTAAAAGTTGAACCACCAAAAATTATGCAATGTACCATTAATTATAGTTTTGCCAGTTTGAAAAATCTTTGTGTTAAATATTTGATATGAATATATATTGTCAAATATTGAAAAATATTTCTTTATTAGTTACTTGCTATGTCTTTTTTAAAAAGTGACAGTGTATATTAGAAGGGAGGTGTTTTTAGAATCAATTAATTGCAGTAAAATTAATTTTTAAGTCTCTTGCGTTACTTTATATAATTTGAGAAATTTTTATAAGAAACAGAAATTTAAATCAAGTTATTTAACTTATTTTACTCTTGTTTTGTTTTCGTGAATATTTTGTTATTAAAGCAGTTACAAATCTGTCGAAATGCACAGTTATGATTTCCAGAAAATTTAGAATTGAGTGCAGTTTTAAATTCGATTATGTATTAGCTACTATCATATTTTATAGCACAGTTAAAAAAATAATTTATAAGCAATTTGAAAAATCTGGAAGCCATTGAAATTATTTGGAGTAGCTGATATTGTATATTTGTTTATAGTTTTGTTATAATTATATTTTTCTATATTGCTTTCATTGTGCACATTTGAATATTCTGTTATTGTTACTTCTAATGTTATTTAAGAACTAGTCTATTTTGCTTGGGTTTTACTATTTCTAAGAGTCTAAAAATTAAACTTTTATTAGCTGGATTTTTTTTTTGATAAAGAATTATTTATTTGTTTATCCTGGCTTTAATATTTCAACTCTTCCAGTTACTTTTAGAACTAAGAATTATTTTTATCCATTGGGTTATTTTTTTTATGATTTATTTTTACTTTAATAATATCTGATATTAATGTGAAAAATTTCCGATTTTCATGTTAGAGTAGTTTTATTTAATTGTGTGGCAATTTAAATTAATTCCAAAATAAGACTTTTATTTCATAACAATATAAATATTTTTCAACTGTTGTGTTGTTCTGCTTTTTGTTTATTGTTAATAAATATTTTATAAAAATTTTGGATATAACATCTGAATGGATTTTTAATTGGTTCAATGAATTTCAGTATTCGTAAAATATAGTTTAACTTAACAAGAATTTAAGTTTTGATTAGTTATTTATTAAAATTTTATATCTCTAATACATTTATAAATTTGTTTCAGAAGTGATTCTGTTATATTTTTCTTTGATCAATCAACAGAAATTTTTTAGTAAAATCACTTATGTAAATACTGTAATACCCAGGTACAGAAAATAGAATAAAATCTTGTAGATTTTAAATAGTAATAATAATAATAACCGGATATTGTATTAAGTATAAGAAAATAATGTAATAGTTTATGAATGATAGTAAAAAATTAATTTTTAAAAAGAAAGAAAAAAAGTGATTTACAATGTTTTCAATACTTTTATTCAATTTTATTATTTCAGAATTAAAAAAAAAAAAAGGTAAAATCCCTTCTAAATTGCTAGCATTTAGTAGAATTCCATCTATCAGCTTGCATTTCAATGCATTGTTTTCTGTTACTTCTCAGTATAAAGACAGTTATGAAATAGAATTAATTATGCATATTCTGTTGTGATAAATATATATGCATAATGTTTATATTTATTATAGAAATATAAAGTAAAAGAAAGTGATTGTTATTCATTTTGTATTTTGTACCATGTCTTTTTTCTTATAAATCGGGCTATTTCTCTGCTTTACTTATGTGTAATTACAAGTTTTCTTTCTTTCTTTTTTTTTTTTTTTTTTTTTTTTGTAGATTTTTAAAAATTGTAATTGCAATATATTTTATTAATAAATTTTGGTATAATATTTGTTTGCTTTTATATGTAATATGTTGGCTCTGTATTATAAATATAAGATGAAATATTTGCATATGCTCTTCTTATTTTTTCCTATTCTCTGTTTTGCAGGTAACTGATTTTGAGGTTGAAAAAGGCTATTGTGAACTCTTGCAAGGCCTTTTGGATGATCATAAAGATGTTGTCACACAATTAGCAGCTGGTTTCAGAGAATGTCGCAAGCATATTAAGGTACAGAACAAAAGTAAAAGTTAATCATGATTAAAAATTAGTTATAAATATAACAATTATGTTTTTAACTAATAAAAACTTTTCCATCCATTGTTTTAGAATGAGGAGTTGGTGCGCAACTTTCTAGATAGGACTCTAACTTCTCGTCTTGGTCTTAGAATGCTTGCAGAACATCATCTGGGACTTCATAATGATAATTCTAATGGAAACGTATGTTGAAATTTTTTTATTTCTTTTTATAATATTTTTTGAAGAATAGTTATTAATAATAAAATTTAGTTTTATTATTTTTTCATTGGTTGCTACATACTAGTTTATGAAAAATATTGTTTTTGATGATTATCACAAAATAACTTACCTATATTATAGGGAAATTATGTTGGAGTCATTAATGTTTCTATGAAGTTGAAGGATGTTATAGAAAAATGGGCTGACTTTGTTCGGTAAGTAATTTTTTAATAAAAGTTGGTTTTCTAAATGCATGGTTATGAATGATACCTTTTTTTTTGTTCAGTTTCTTTCCCTTTAAAATGATTAAATTTAATTTTGATAACTAAATGCTTACCTTAGAAGATAATAGTATAATATTAATTTTTATGGAAAATAGTTAGTATTGATTAAAAATTCTGTTGTTGAATAGTTGTCTCATTGAAATTTTAAAATTAATTCTGTAGTATTAGTTTTGAGATTTCAATAGTTATGATTTTATGATTATGATTCATTAATTTATTTATGATTTCAATAGTTCAATAGTTATTGAGAGAAAAGAATTTAATTGATTTTTAATTCATTTCCCATAAATATTTAATATGTATATAAATTAAACTTTTAAAGACTTATATTCAAACTGTATTTATTAAAAATTTAGAAAAAGCATACTATCAAGAAGTGATTTTTTTAAAGTTATTTTAAATTAGTTAAATTAGTTAAAAAAGTTAAAGTGATCTTGCACACAACTATAAAGCTGATTCTGAAATGCACAACTCTTCCAAGAAGAGAATTTTGTTCCTAGGTAAATTATTATGCTTAGTATTGTGAATACCTCTGAAGTTAGCTTTGATTTTGTAATCTTTCATTAATCTGAAAATAAATTTTATTATATGCACTATAATTGTAAATGAATTATTCATCAACTAATATAAATGGTATTCATTCTTCTTGCTGTCCTTTCACTTAATTTCTTTGTAGCTTTGCACAATTAGGGACAAATGCAATAATGTAACTCATTAACTGATTAATAAAAAGTTTTGGTTGTGATTTATAGTTGCAATAATGCGTTTCCTCCTAAATAGTATAAACTCCATCTTCAATTATTTCAGCACTCATTTGATTGTACTCAAAGTAATGTTTAAATTAAAGTATTATTTTCAAAGAGTATAATAACTAATAAATATAAGATTTTTAGGCATTTTCAAGTTTATTTTTTGAATATCTCCTTTCAAATTGGTTTTTAAGAAATAGGATTTTATACTAGAATGTAAAGCATTTTTAAATATAATCTTTTCTTAACTTTTTATTAAAAATTTCTAAATTAAATGTGTTTTTTTTAAAAGGTCATATAAACAGTATGTAAGAGATTTTTTCAAAGTTATGTAAATCCCAATTACATGAAATCATAAATAAACAGACGTTTTTCTTCCCGAATTTTTGAATGATTATTTTATACCTGCTGTGGATAATATTATATTTTCTGTTATATTTATGATGGTTTAAAAAGGATAGTTTATTATCCTTATTAGTGTATTTTATTTTTGTACTCGGACATAATTTTCTGCCAAGTACTCTTACGTTTTTGTTTTTCTTCTAAAATGGAAATTATTGGTCTGAAAAGCTTAATTAATAAAATGTGTTTTTAGTAATTTGAAAATTTATATACATATCTGCTGTTATTTAAATAACTGCTCTACTGTTTCAAAAAAAAAAAGTGCAAGAAAAAGAAGATAAAACATTTGGCCATGTTTTAGATTTTTAAATGACAAAAAAAGTTTTTCTTTAATTACTTTTTTTTCTTTTAATTAATTTATTTTTCCAGGTGGCTCATTTTTTAAATCTTTATTCCCCTTAATTTTTAAAAATGAATGTCTTTCTTATATTATTTCCTTTCTTATTTCAGGCAAACAGCAATTCACAAATATGGCAAATCACCTGCCATTAAATTGAATGGTCACATTAATGCTGTATTTCCATACATACAAGCACCTCTTGATTATATCATTCCAGAACTTTTAAAGAATGCTGTCAGGTAAAATACCAAAGCATTTATAAAATTTATTTGAAATTATAGTTTTATTCACTCGTATTTTTATATTTTAACATTCTAAGACATAATCCATTGCTTGAGAATTTAAATTCTGTTGTTAAAAAGCATCAATGAGAGTTTCAGGAATTAGGAAATATAACATCTTTCAAACTTTAGCAAAGCCAATATTTTCAGAAGTAGTAAATTTAGAAGGAAAAAAAAGAAAAAAGGAATTGCGTCTCATTAACTTGATTCATAATGCATTAAATTCATTGATCTTATTAGTAAATTTGATTTTTGATTCATTTTTATTTTGTTTGTAATTATGTATTTGGTTTCCTATTCAGACTATAAATGCTGGATGTCTTCAATATTTTGTTCACTTTATGGAGTGTGAATAATCCTCATTCACAAGGACAATGTTTTGTTGAAGTGTTTGCATCCTCATTTCTATTCATCTCTGTTAAATGAATTTCATCTAAATGTACTCATAGAAAATATGAAACTGAAAATTTCTAGTGCAATGCAATTTCAGAATATGATATGGAATGAATTCTTTCTAGTAGATATGATGCTTATTTTTGTCATGAATTCTTGCATTTTCAAGTTATGAAATATCAAATCTTATTTCTCATTTTATTGTCCTGACCATCTCCTTTAGGATCTATTGTCTTATTTGACAATTTATCTACATATCTGTTGATGATATATGTGGTAGCATTGAATTTCTTATATTATGATACATATTAAGTAAGAATTGGGTAAAAGAATATTCACCCTAAAACTTTTGATTTTCTTGAAAAATTTTTTGAAGATTCAACATTTTTTTCAGTTATTTTATAAGATTATACATCCTGCTGTTAAGAAGGTCTAAATTTTTATGTATATACCTTAGTAACTATCACTGTAGTTTTAGAATTATTTAATAAGGCATGTCTAAATATTTTCAGAGTGCAAAAGTAAACCACAATATAAAAGTTTGAACAGACAATTTTTGAACATACTGACATTAAAAAAATATATATATTATAATTACCAAATGAAGAATGATCTTTAATGGATATTTGAAGCACACAAAATAATATGAAAATTTTTCAGATGATTTTTTTTTTATTGTGATAGCTGCAAAATTATAGGTATGGCAAATTAAGTTGAATGCTTTTTTTGTCATGAAATACTTTATTACTCTTGAATTTTTTTCTTTTTCTTTTTTTCTTTTTCTTTCTATTTGTATTGATAGATATTTCTGTTTCAGATAATTTAACTTTCTGAATTCAGCTTAAATATTATTTAGATTGTTGACCCAGATTATACCTTCTTATGCAAATATATTGTTTTGAACTACATTTTTATATTTTTAGGGCCACTGTTGAGAGTCACATTGATGCATGCGAGGACAGTCTACCACCAGTTACCATCACAATAGCCAATAATGATGTAGATTTCATTATCAGGTAATTTTTTTCTCTTTAAAATAATCTAGTCATTCAAAAATTGAGATTTTACAGGAATATATTAATTGCAAAACCATTTAGATGTCTCTTATTAATATTTCAGTAAGTATTTGTTACACAAGTTTTAAAGCATTGAATAATACTTTCAAGATTGGATGTATTTTATCTATTGTTATCAGTTTTTATCTAAAATTAGTCGCAAATGTTTTTCAAAAAGCAGTTTTGGAATATGGAAAGTCATGTTACATATAACTTCTAAAGAAGTAAAGCTATTCAAATTGAATATCTTGACCATAATATTAAATAAATGCCATAAGGGTTTAGTTGTACTGCCTTTATTAAACAAATTTTTTGACTTATATATAAGCGCTTTGTGTCAATGCCATTCAAGAAGAGTTCAAAGTATTTTAATCAATAAATTTTTTGAAATGATTCAGTATTAAATTTTATGTAATAATCCTTTGTTTTAAATACTAGCCATTCATTTTCATATTGAATTTTTCAATATTTCAACAGTAAGAAGGTAGCAATGTTGCATGTAAAAGAAAAGAAAGTTGAGTAGAAAAAGGTCACTTATTTAATATATTTTTTTTTCTGCTGAGCAGAAGTGTGCCATAGTGAAGGAAATCAATTTTTTCTATCAAATTTTCGATTTAAAACATATTGCAACTTGATTCAAATCACCTGGAAATGAATTCCCTTATTAATTATCTAACATTACTTTTAAAGTTTTAGCTAATATTATGTTCAGCAAAATAGAAATTGATTACTAAGAAACTTAATGGAACATATTTTTATTTTATTGTGAGAGATTAAAAAAATTTCTACAAACTGTAGAAGATACTATAAAAAGATTTAATTGTTCATCTTGCCATAATGTAGCCATTAAGACTTCAACATAATTTTGCAATATCAAATATATGCCATGTACTGTTTTAATTTTATATGCATTTGTTTTTATTTTTTTAGCACTTCATTTTTTTCATATAATAGTTTGCATAACTGTTTTTGTTTTCTTCTTAATTCACATGATGGGGGTCATACAATGTTTATATAAATCTGTTGGCTTGATTCTTGTTTTCAGAATCTCTGATAGAGGCTGTGGGATACCTCATCAACTTTTGCCACACATTATGGAGTATCATTTCACCACTGCTGGATCAAGCACTGATCATCGAATAGATGGTGGTCTACTGGGTCAGATGATGAATGAACCAAATGATGGACCAGCCTCTGGACCTATGCATGGGTAAATTAATAATATTTTTTTCTTCTTCCCTTGGAGTTGCACATATATTTGAATAGTTATGACTCATTATTTAAATTAAGTGAATAAAAATTTTTCAACTGTAAATTCATTTCATAATTATTTTTAAAAGAAAGACTAGTGCATTAACAATTTTAAAGATAATTTAAAACATTCAAAAGCAGCAGGCTTCTCCATAACAACAGTCATTTTTGTTTAATAATTTAGATTATGAAAATATATATATATATGGATATAACAGGCTTTCTCAAACTATAGTACATGTACCATAAATGATGCATTGCACAAATTTTTCTGGTATAATTTTTGTACAAAAGATTTAAATGAATATACAAAATAAGTTTAAAATAGCACTTTAATTCTCATCAATTTAATCCTCGAAGTTATTTGTATTAAAACTCATTTATAATAAATAGATCCTCATCAAAAATAAATTTTAATTTTAATATTTCATATTATGTGTTACTATCCACAATTTTATTATGATTTAAAGTTTCATTTATGAATTCAGTTTATTAATATAAATTTAAAATGTTTTATTCGTTGATTATAAGTGCTTCATGTAGGATGCTTCAATTCTTTTAATTGTAAAGTACATGAATATTTTTTATTCTTATTTATGTTGTACAAAATTTTAAAAAATTGATAGCTCCATGCATAAGATTTTAGTATAAGTTACATCAAGCATCTATATTCCCTCAGCATTTTTATGGGATGTATGCCAATATTACAAAATTTATTCGTTAATACTACTTGTTTATTATTATATATTTATTTCCTTTGTTTGTACAATCATGTTGCTTTTGAATGCTATTTCTCAAGAATAGAGCTATGCTGTGCATTCTTTGAAATTTTCTGTATTCATTGTTACATGCAACTAATACATGTAACGAGGTTCTTAAGTTTTTAAGCATGATTTTAAATTTACATTTTACTTTTAGATTAAAAATGTGACATTAGATTAACTTATGACTGATAAAATAGTTCTCAAACATTGTTTTTCTAAAGTATAAGTTTTCATTGAATTTAAAACATTAAGGGATTCTTAAAAACCTTATCTTTAGAACACACAAGTATCAACATATTGCATTATTCATATAAATTCATTATCTGTTGTCTCTGTTAAATTATATGGAATAAATCTTTTAACATCCATATTAATTTAATGCCTAAATTTCACTAAAATTATTTTAAATTACATTAAAAGCATCCAAGAGCAAGATAATTGTGAAATAAAATTTTATTATTAAAATTTCTGTAGAAAAATAATTGAAAATTTGATAGAGAATCTCTGAAAAGCTTTTTAATAGCTAAACATTTAAAGAATTTTTAAGGTGTAGTAAGCTGTTGAAAAAAATAAATCATTTTTAATTTCTTTGCTTTACCTTGAAAATAAAGAAAAAAAATTACACAATGTTGTTATTTTGATTTCATAATTTATCTAATAGTATATGCAGCTGGGAATTGCTTAGGAATTTTTGAATATATATTGACTTGTTAGATTAAGGGAGAAAATGTAGTTGTATTAGCCACAAAAGAGACAGTGTTAATTAAAGGCCTGAAGAATAAATAATTAATGCAAGGATTAAAGAAAGAAAAAAATCCTTATTAGATCATAGGTATTTCGTACCAGCATAATTTTTTTCGTATTTTACTAATGGTAGAGCACAGAATTATTAGGAATGGAAGTAATCTGTCTTTTCTTGTTTTGCAGTCCTTTCCTTATTCAGGTATTTTTTATTTGATGAGTAGATTGATTTATATTTAGAAGCAAAGTACTTAAGGAAAACTATAGATCATAATTTTGAATTAAAAAGAGGAAAAGTACTTTTTTCTTCCTTTATTAAAATATCCATTTTAAGGGAATAAGAGTTCACTTGTGATATATTTTTATTATTATATTAATGATTATTATGAATTTATAAGGGAATAAGAGTTTACTTATGACTGTAAGATAAAAAGTTGAGTATTATTATTGAAAATATTTGAATTTTTTTAGAGCAGTATATCTGAATTTACCAGCATTTGATAAGTTGTGACTAAAATAAATAATGCATTAAAATGCAGTCATTATTTTATTATATCAAGTATTGATTTTACATATTTATTTACAGCTTTGGATTTGGCTTGCCGACATCACGGGCATATGCTGAATATTTGGGAGGTTCTTTAACTTTGGAAACAATGCAAGGAATTGGTACAGATGTTTATTTAAGACTTCGTCATATTGATGGAAAATATGAGAGCTTTCGTATATAATTTTTATGTATGTGATATTGAATTTGTATTACATGTGTTTTTGGTGTCATAATAAGATCTGAGATTTAAAAAAAACAGGTGCCTATATATTTTGTTGCTACATCTATAAATAATATAATAATGGGGATACTTATAGCATTTAGTTTGAACTGACCTGAATGATGTGCATTTTTTTGGAATTATTGCTTTGCAGTCTGTTTTTAACAGTGCTGTGGTATCAATGCAACATCTAAGAATCTTGTTTTTGTTTGTACATTTTTTACTTTTTTATTTGGTGTTATTTTGCTGTAAATTTAATGCACATTTGGTATATATTTATTTTATGCTTATATCTCTACTTATATTTATACCATGATTAACCAACCATATTTACTGTGGATAAGAAGAGATTAATTTTTGTTTTGTGGCACATATTGAAAGTTGCTTGAAATTTTTGTTGATTATATTTTCAATTGTATTGTTTTGAGATTTATTTTTCCAATGTATAGATTATATAGACTTGTTAGGTTTTTTGTAAAACATTTTAAGTTCTGCAGTTTTACCTGACATTTGTTAAAGGTTCCAATTTAGATTTAAAAGTGCATTAATATATTATCTAATTTCACCAAATTTTTTGTTTTAACTCTAATTACTAATACTAGAAATTTGTTATACAAATCAGACAGATATAAAGAGAAACATTTCTTTTTACTTGATATGCATTACACAGAAATGCACGCACACATTAAAAAAAAAAAAAAATGCTGTCGAAACCCAATGTATTGAATTTGAAATTCTTGGAAAAAGTTGCTATATAGAAATTTTAATTTGCAGCAATACACAGAGCAAATTTTTCAGCATTTTCTTACTGAAAGAATTTATGTGTGATTAATTTTTTACAGTTAAAAGAAGATGAAAAAATATATTAGAAAAGAATGATTTTAAAAAATATTGATTCACAGCAATTTTTCAGGTCTTGATACTATATTTCTTAAAATTTCATTTTTTTGCTGAAACTTTATTTTCCATTCTATTTCAACCTTTAAACATTGAATATTTCTATTTAGTTCCTTATTTAATATAAAAAATTCAAAGAGTAACAGTAAAATAATAAAGACAGAACGGAAATGTTCCAATGATTTGTAAAAACAAGAATTTATTTTTAGAATAGAAGATAAAAAGGACATAACTGTCAGACAAGTGTCTGTTGATTTTCCTATAAACAGTTTTGGGTTTTCCAAGAATTTCTGTTGTAAGAATCAGTAAAACTTTTTGTTCATTTAATTCTTTCTCGTGAATAAAATCAATGATTGCCTTTTGACTACAACAGATTTACATAATTTATGTTAAAATTTTTGATCATTTTACAAAAAATATTTTTCTATTGGTGATGCAATTTTCCTGAAAAAAATTCAATATATGGAGATTTTCAGTAAAGAGTAATTCGATTCATAATTATAGTTTTATTTTATTTTTGAAATTATATTCTGAATAAAAGCAAAAAAATATTCTTACCGTCAAATAATGTATATCTTCTATATCAGTGTTCCTTATATTATTTATATATAAATATTATGACAGCTTTCATAATTGTATCAACTTTTTGTTGTACAACTAATTGATTTGTTTTAAATTAGTTGATACTAATTAAACTGTATGTGTGTAAAGTGCTCGTTTTGTGTGATTTGATTTATAGATCTGGTATTTTGCAGCTATTTTATCTGTATAGAGGCAAAATTTAAGGTAAATAAGCGTTGTGACAAGCAACAAAATGCAGCTAATATTAATTTTTTAAGAAATGATCAAATGTAAAAAAAAAATAGTTTTATTGAACATAACTATTTTTTCAGTTGTTTTATTCTCCTGTTTTATCAAATAATAAAAATATTACTTACATATTTTTAATATATGATAAATCAGATTAAATATTCTTTACAGTTTTATATTAGTTGTTTTTCTTCTTGTTATAGAAATAATTGCTTTTTGATGTAATTATGCTCTCTTTGTATATATAATTTAATAAATAGCTTAATTTTGTACAAGTGTAACAATAGAATGATATTCGTTTTTTAAATTTAATTCAAGTGTAATAATCAAATTTTTCATGCCATATTTTTGAAGATATATTTTTGTAACTATGATATTGTATTTTATCCATCTAAAAATAACTTTTTGAATTTCCATGTCTATATCTTGATGAAATTAAAAAAAAATGGTGTGATCACTAATTTGTGTTGCTTTTTTTTATGAATTAAGAATATAAACAATACTTAGTTATAATTTTGGAACATGTTGCAAAATATTACTTCACTATAGTGAATTTTCATCATAAATTGTGAAATATCCAATTAAAAACTTATCCATTTAAAAACAAAATTCATTAATTGATTGCTGACCAATAATAACTTTTTAATGAGAATTTGATTGAATTTTCTCTATAAATGTGCTTAATTTCAGTTTTTTTAGGGGACAGGGGCAAAGATAGACATAGCGCTACTATAAAATATCTTTCTACATTTATTACAAAAATAGTAACAATATGTATTTATTACTTGGTTTTTGTAACAAACTGAGTTCTTGACATTCCATTCTTATTTGACCAATAACGATATTTTCTAAAAAAATAAAATGTTGGACAGATAAAAATTTAAAGAACTGAAATGAACTGTAAAGAGTCAAAATATATTGTACAATTATTATAATCTTGTAACAAAAATCATTTATAGATGCATTCTATTTTTAATTTTCATTCTCATTTGTTTGTCTGACAACTTAGTTGCTATTCTTGGTAAACTTTTTGAGACCCCATCTATCATGCAGTATCTCCAATTACTAACATTTCAATGATGTCATTTTTACAACTCTTACACATAATATTGTTTCTTTTTATGTTTGCTCTTTGAAATTTTAACTATCTGAACATTAAAAAAAAAAATCTTTTGCATAAATCTTTTTTTTTTTTTAAGAAATTTGTTTGAAACCTGATTTATAATTTAACTGATTATGTATCATAAAGTCACAAACTCCATGAATTGCCAACTTTTCAAAATATATTTTCGATTACAATTTAAAAGTGAAAAATATGACACAATTTTTTTAAAAATTGTTTATTAGAATGATTGCAATGCCTAATTTTGTTTGTTGTGACATTTTTTTAAAAAAAATTGATATTTGTTTTTGGTAGAAAAAAAAATGCTTTAATGGTATGGGATTGATAATTTAAATTCAATATATAGCAAAATTATGAAGTTTCTATTTTTGATTAATATTCAGACAATTTCTTTCAAAAAGAAGAAATTGATCTTTTTATATGTTTATTTCAAATAACTAAAGCCGGCTTATTTTTTTCTGTCAGTTTAAGAAATTAAAAATAAGTACCAAAAAAAGCAAAAATGCTTGGCATTTTGTTTTTTTCTTTCTTCATATATTTGTTACTTATAACGTTTAGGATTTAAATTCAACCTTAAAGTAAAGCCACTCTTGTCTTACCGTGTTGAGTTGAGATATTTATTTTAAGGCTCAAATACTCATTTTCCGATTTTTTACATGCGCACTGAATATTCTTGAGTGCAAACGGCAAAATGTGATATCATACATGGTTCTTTTCATCGTTAGCGATCTTTACCATTTATGAGCGTTTCATCTAGAAGCTTTTACCAGTCTGTCTTCATATTGAAATTTTCCTTGCTTCTTGAAGTTTTTCAAAGTTTGCAGGTGTCTTGCTGACACACCAAACACGTTTCGGAAGATATTGCGACAAACTTGGACATGTTCTCCCTCTTCATTGGGTATTGTATAAATCAACGTTCTTTGTCGTCTGCTTTCAGATGGATCTTCATATTTTCCATGTCGACGACGAGAAATTTCAGCAACCTGCATGAGGTTAAGAAGGTAAGAACCTTGATCATAGTCATTGATTTTATAAAATTCCGTAAAAAGTCCGCGTCGATTCGTAAAAAGTCTTGCAACTGTAGCGACATTTGCAAGAGACTGTCTCTGATGGGAGTTGCTTACCTTTAACAAGTTTCCCAGATGACGTTATATAGGGCTTGACAGAATGCTTCAAACGCTTTCTCTCTTCTATTATTTTCAGTCGTGTCACCCTCACTGTTAAGTAAAACGTATTTGAATAGATTGACTCATCAGACATTATCAAAAGGATGGAAAACCACTGACTCGCATAAGCAGATGCCACAGTTTCAAATGTGAACACTAATTTGTCGCTGTTTAAACGAAAGAATGGCTACCACTTCGTTTGGCACTTGAATCGTTCACTACATCATACCGTAACGACCTCTTTATGTCCTTTCTTGAACTATTTAGAAAATTACCAAACTTCCGAGGCAGGCCATGATCCAAGGTACTGGCATACGCGCCCTCACCACATCCAACACTTCCCCAAAATTCACTCTCCCTCCTTACCTAATCCACCCCCCCCACCTCCACCACCTGCCCTAAATCGCTTTCGGCGGCTCTGCCAGGCACTTATAACTAGGGTTTGCAATACCGGATCAAAATTTCAATACCGGTATTCGGTATTTTTTAGATCTTAATACCGGGATACCGGTTTTAATACCGGTATTAGAAATTTTAGAAAAAGAAAGAAAACAACGGTGTTTCTTTATTTTATTTGCCAGTTTTATAAGAGTGTAAATATCACTAAAAATAATATGTAACTTATAAATTAAAACAGTATATAAAGAATCACAAAAAAGTAAAGGAACAACTTATTTAAATCACAAAAAAAAGTGTAAATATCACTATTCAGTCAGTGGTACTATTACAAATTTTTGAAATGTGATCTTAAAAAACATAATGCATCAATTGTACCGTCTTTAAGCCTGAAAAGTAATTTTATGTGAAAATTACCAGCTGTCGAAAACTCTCTTTCGGCATCTACGCTAGTGGGTGGTACTGTTAGCAATGCGCGATATACTTTTTCCAAGTATTTACCTCTAAATCCCTCATCTTCAAATAAATCAATTTCTCGTCGGATGGTTTTGGATATAGCTGATTTCTGTATTGTATGTTGGCGATCCTTGAACATATAGTGGAGACAATTTTAAAAATTTCTAGCAAATACCGAAAAACAGGTGTTTAAACTTGCGAATACCGGTATTACAAAATTGTACAAATGGCTCAAAATACCGGTATCCCGGTATACCGGTATTGCAATCCCTAATTATAACGTTTAGAACAATATAAAGCATTGTACTATAAAGTGAAAACATGCTTGAGCATTTTCCCCCCTTTTCTTTTTTATCACTTTTCATCTTCAAAGAGTCACTTAACTATTATTACTTTATTATTAACTATTATTATTAACTATTATCACTTAAACTATTATTACTTTTAAAATTCACACTATCCTTTTATTTGTTTCAAAATAAGATTTCAACATGTCGGTTCAATTTTTAAATATTCGTTGCATCTGTTAAAACGATCTAAGTAAATTTTAATTTCATCTGAAATTTTTGATATATATTAATATGTTGAACGCTTTGGTTTCTGGTCATTTTACAACCAAGTTCCTTTATCTGTTTTTGGTAATTGGATTCATCAGGTAGCTATAGTGGTGATTCAAAATTGCTAATTGTCAAATTCACCACGTTCGTTTACCACGACTCATATTTGTGTTTTGGAACACCAATCTAATTAGATGGCGCCTTCTTTAGTTTCCTTTTTAATTGTAAAAGAGAAAGGATACGCGAATTAGAAAGGTTTGAATCATAGGTGATTCACACAGCAACCAATATTTAAAATGAGAAGAAAAAAATAAATTAGTAAAATAATATACTTTATATCAGATATTCTTTTTTTCTTCTTCTTCCGCATCTATTAAACATATTCTTGGACATCTGGAACAAATTTCAAATTTTTTTTTAAAGCTATCTTTTCAACACACAATTAATATTTACGTCAGAAGTTATATGGCTTGTCAGTTCAGAAACAAGAAGTATTGCTGAAGTTATCTTTTAGCAACCAAAAACCATAACTATTTTTTTAAAAAATGTCATTTTATTTTTAGTGAATTAGAATTCTAGAATTTTTACATTCATTACTAGCTGCAATTTTTTTTTTTTTTTTTGCATTTTGGTGATATTCAAAATTATTATTTAATATTAAAAAATAGATTTTAGTCACTGTCAACATAATTGTAACGTCGGCACGTATTACTTATTGATATTCTTTCCCATTTCATTACGAAGAGCAGGTATATATATATATATATATATATATATATATATATATATATATATATATATATATATATATATTATTATTATTATTATTATTATTATTATTATTATTAGATACATCTATTTTCCTTTTTGAAGAACGAGTTATCTTTAATCAAATGATTGTTTTGTATTAAGAGAAGCAGAAAAACACTGTAATAGCTTCTAAGTTCTGAAGTATTTCCTTCATTCTTATATGCTATACGATTAATATCTAATTGAACTGATTTGAGACTAATGTAAATAGTTTAAGTAGAGAAAAAGAGACTGGATGATTGCCAATTAGTGATTTATTTTATTATGAACAGTGCCATTTGCCACACAAGTTGAGGATAGAAATGTTTTCTCTTATTTATATGGTGTTTTAAGTATGGGTGCTGCAGTTCATGCTTAATTTTCCCTTTCCGATAGTTTCGTAAAATGATAATAGCGTTTCCATTCTCAAATTGTAGTTATGGAATACGACTTCAACAGCTCTTTTTAGGGAATGGAGATTATAGACTGAACATCCAGGCTCTCCTTTCAAATGCACATATTCTGGTTGGAATACGATTTGCAGATGATTAGTGTATATTTGTATAGTATCATAAAGAAAAATCTAAATATGTTATTGGAAAAGCTTTAAATTTTTCACTATTATGTGCATTTTGAATATTCATAGCTCGTGTATTGTCGCTGTAACGATTTTGTAACCTATTCTACAATGTGCAATATTATCTACCGTCATTATTTTATTGCCTTTTCTAATATTTTCGAATGATTTAATCATTAATCAATAAAAATTATTAACTAGGTTTTTAATTTGATGAAAGTTAGTTTTGATTTAAGAAATTGTAACGAAATAATTAATTACAATTTAACTAAAAAATTAGCTTTAATATAAAAGTTTTGATTTATTTTTCAAGTTTTACTGAACTGCAAATAAAATATGAAATTATAAAGTCAAAATGAATACAATATAGAGATGTAACTTACATATTTAGTTATGATAAAAATCTAGTGCAATATTTTTTGAATGGTTTTATTTCTCAATCCTTTAGTTTTTTTTTTCTTGTTAAATTCAAGTTTGAAATTCCATATCTACCATCTCTAGAACAAAAATAAGTAGGTGTATTTTAGCACCTTAGCGAGCACTCCCCCTCCTTATTCTTCCATTTGCAACGTGTTAGCAGCGCAGAAATCAGTGGACCGCGGTGGCCTGGTGGTAAGGTCTCGGCTTCGGAACCGGAGGGTTTCAGGTTCGAGACCCTATTCCACCGAAGAACCGTCGTGTAAGGGGGTCTGTTGCACGTTAAATCCGTCATGACCAAACGTCCTCCCGCTGGTGTGGTGTGGAGAGGGGGGTGCCAGCTCAGGTGTCGTCCTCGTCCTTTGATCGCGGTTCAAAATTACGAGGTCCGTCCCAAAATAGCCCTTGTGTTGCTTCAAACGGGACGTTAATATAACTAAACTAAACTAAACGCAGAAATCAGTATTTCATTAAATCATTATTTTCTATAACATTTTGATTTGATTGTCACTTGAGTCACCTCGGGTTCACATCTAATTGTACCGAACTATCGATGTAATTAGATGATTCCTTTTCTACTATAGCTAAGAAACAGAGGTCATCCAATTAGATCATAGATGTTCCGAGCAAGCTTGAATCGAAGAAGAATGAGATTGCACGATCTAGCCCTGAATCTGAAATGTCCGTATGCCGTTCGTAAAATTTTATCCACGAACTTTATATTAGAGCAAAATCTCCAACTTATTGTGCTCATATCTCAAAATTTCAGCCAATGTTCCAATAGTGTAATTATGCATATTAAATTTCTAATTTCCAATGAAAATTTGAATGTCCAACAATGATTAAACCCCTTGTCATAGTAGTGGAGTATGATTTGAGGCAGTACAGAAAACAAAAAGCTACATTGAATAGAATATCTTTGATAGATGTTCTATAACACATGCAAAGGACGTTTTAAAAAATTCTTTCAAATTATTATATAATTATTCAAAAATACATTATTTTTTAAAATGTTTGTATGCACATTTTTATCAATTTCTGAAATAAGTAGAAGTTGTAATTTAGCTAGGAATAAGCAAAAGTGTTTTTGGTTATGGAAAAAAACCCCCAAAAAAAACATGAAATAAGAGGGGAAAATATATGGAATTATGATCTCATAAGATCATATGAAAAATAAAAAAGCCTTGCAAGCCCGGAAGTTTATTCACGAAATAAAAAAAAAGGAAGAAATAGATTAAATCCTGGAGATTGATTAATAGCAGGTTATCTATATACTTATAACTAGCCGCCTTTGGCGACCAGCCGGTTCGCCAATCTTAATGTTCGTTAAAATTTTAATAATAAAATATTTTATGCAATTCCAACTTTAATAGATTCTTTAGCAAAATATTTTAAAACTTCAAATTTTGATAGTCATTTAATTCACTCATAATATTATAAACGCCTCCAGTCATAACGTGATATGTATCTCTCTCATTTTCTGTTACCCCTCATAGGAATTATGCTTTAAATTAAAGTGCAAAGGATTAATCTGCAATTAATATAATAATATTTTTTACTGAAACAAAGCATTTTTTTTAATAATATGATTACTAATAATAGAGTCACTGAGCGTTTAAACTTTATGGGCACTAAAGAATATCTTTCTTAATTTATGTAATATCTCAAGAATTTGTCAACAAAATTTTTTCAGATTCTTCATGAACAGATCGATTCATTAACAATGTTTCATTTTAAATGCATTAAACACTAAGAAAATAAAATGAATCGTTTAAAATAATCGGTCTAAAACAGGTTTAAAAAATCTACTTAAAAAACGATGTACTAAAAACTATAAGCATATACAAAAAAATATATAACTAACATAAATACAATTTACTTTCAAAAGCATGCAACTAACCTAAAAATAATTTAAATCATCCGTTGAAAGTGGTTGTCATGAAAACAATCAGAACAATGCGCATGCGTGAATTTTCTTCGCCAGTTAGGAAACGCAAATGCGTGAATTTTTCTACGCCAATTGGGGTAACGCTATGCAGATTATACATTTTTAATTTCCTTTATTCTGTGTTATTTTAATTCAAAAGTACTTCAGAATGAATCTGAAACATGGATTAGTTAACAATGTTTAATTTTAAATGCATAAAACATTAAGAAAATAAACAGAATCGTTTAAAATAATCCGCCGAAAAATATTAACCCTAGCCTCATTACTGTTGGGAGAAAAAAGAAACTGAATCCTTACTCATTTGGCGGTGGGGAAAATGGAAGATTTTTTTTAGCGGAAAAGTTGGCGGTAGGGAAAATGGAAGATTTTTTTGGCTGGAAAGTTAGTTTTTAATTAATAATTCAAATTCTAATTAAAATTTCAAAAAAAGGGACCCCAGGTGCACATTCCCGACCTCTAAGGTATACATGTACCAAATTTGATAGCTGTATGTCAAATGACCTTGCCTGTAGAGCGCCAACACACACACACACACACACACACACACACACACACATACACACACATTGAGCTTTATTATAAGTATAGATAAAGCTCAATGTGTGTGTGTGTGTGTTGGCGCTCTACAGGCCAGACCGTTTGACCTACAGCTACCAAATTTGGTACATGTATACCTTGGAGGTTGGGAATGTGCACCTGGGGTTCCTTTTTTTGAATTTTTAATTAGAATTTTAATTATTAATTAAAAACTAACTTTCCCGCCAAAAAGTCTTTTCATTTTCCCTACCGCCAAATGAGTAAGGCTTCAGTTTTTTTTCCCAACAGTAATCAGGCTAGGTTTAACATTTTTCGGCCGATTATTTCAAACGATCATGTTTATTTTTTTAATGTTTGATGCATTTAAAATTAAACATTGTTAATGAATCGATCTTTCAGATTCATTCTGAAGTACTTTTGAATTAAAATAAAACAGAATAAAGGAAATTAAAAATTTCTAATCCGCTTATTGTTACCCCAACTGGCGCAGAAAAAATCACGTATTTGCGTTACATAACTGGCGTTGAAAATTCTGCATTGTGTTCTGAATTCCGCATTGTGTTGACAATTATTATCAACGGATGCGGACTGGATTTAAATTATTTTTAGATTCGTTGTATGCTTTTGTAATTAAAATGTATTTTTGTTAGTTATATATTTTTTGTATATGCTTATAGTTTTAAGTACATCGTTATTTAAGTAGTTTTTTTTAAAACATGTTTTCAACCGTTTATTTTAAACGATTCGCTTTATTTTCTTAGTGTTTGATGCATTTAAAATTAAACTTAGTTAATTAATATACCTGCTCATGATGAATCTGAGAAAATTTTGTTCACAAATTTTTGAAATATTACATAAATTAAGAAAGATATTCTTTAGTGCCCATAAAGTTTAAACGTTTAGTGACTGTTTTCAATAATCATATTACAAAAAAATACTTTGTTTCAGTAAAAAATATTATTATATTAATTGCAGATTCATCCTTTCCACTTTAATTTAAAGTATAAATTCTACGGGAGCCAACAGAAAATTAGAGAGATACATATTACGTTATGACTGAAGGCGTTTATAATATTATGAGTGAATTATATGCCTATCAAAATTTGAAGTTTTAAAATATTTCGACGAAGAATCTATTAAAGCAGGAATTACATAAAATATTTAATTATTAAAATTTTAGCGAACATTAAGAGTGGCGAATCGGGTGGTCGCCAAAGGCGGCTAGTCATCAATAAAACGTATGATAATCTACGTTTTTGTTAAAGCTATAGCTCTACTAGTGGCTTTATTGTTTTTTCTGGCGTTTATTATGGATTAGGATTACCTAAAACAATCCCAAAATCTCTGTAAACATTTTTTTTTGTCCCAACAATTAAAAAATAATTTAAATTAACGGAATTAGTTAATTATCACTATGAGTAATTGTTAATTTTCATCATAAGTTAATGTTAAATTATTCCAATGCAATTTCCATTTATTCAAGTGTTAAACTAATGCCATTATAAAACAGCGGAGGTGGTCTCCCTAAAACTTTCTGGTTTACTTTCTAATAAACTTATCATACCAGAGAACGCCTTACATGGCGTTGGCGTACAATAGTTACGAAATATTAACTTTTGGCATGAAGTTAGCATTTTTATTAAATCTCTCGTGTCATCTTGGCGAGTGTTTTAGAGATTAATCCCTGACATGCCGTTAATAGTATCTGAAAATCGAATTTGTGTTATATTTACGTTTTTCTCAACCGATTGAAACAAAAATGTAACACAAAACTGCACTTGTAGTTACAAAATTCCCACACCAAATTTGATATATTTAAATCTTAACGCTTTTGAATTATCGCGTTTACATGCTTCTGAAACTATAGACCTACAGACAGTCAACCCGTAGTTGGATTTGGCTATAAAGTTGCCAGTCCATTATGTAGATGCTAAATCTACGCACCGAGTTTTATCTATCTAGCTCTCTTCGTTTTGTGTTTATCGTACTAACTTATATTCAAACAGTAGGAAAGACTGATTTCCTAGGAACATATTTAATTCAAAATTTGATTGAAATCTGTAAATTTGCTGTAAAGACCATATGCCAAATTTCAACCGTCTAGCTCAAAGCGTTTTTGAGTTATCTTTGTCACAGACAGACAGACGAACATTTTCAAAAATGTGTTTTTCGAACTCAGGAAGGTCTAAAACTTGGAGATTCGTCAAAATCTCGGGTTCGAATTTTTTGACGATTACTATATTTTCTCTATACCACGTATAAGTGAAAGTAAAAAAGATAGAGTGAAAAATAAAATGTAAAATTAAAAATAAATCTTGTAACTATTATAATTTTTATGTGATCCTTAATCTAATCTGGACTCTGTCATTAATAAAAATCTTTAGCATGAAAGACAGTTTGGAATTTATGAATAGTAGAAGCTTCTTACAAACAGAAAGACAATCAAAAATTTGAGGACAAGTAAAGTTTGGAAACCGCAGTCTCAAAAAACAAATTTCTAGAAAAAAATTTTTTGCGATTTTTGAGATTTTAAAATTTTTTTATATATATCTTTTAACATGAAAATGATTCTAAATATGCAACACGAGACTTTAAATAATTGCTGCTATGCAAAGGAAAAATTAAATTTAAAGTTAAAATAAAATTGTTTTTGAATGTGGGAGTTTTCGCACATTTCTTGATATTTAATCCGTCACGAATAATGTAAGGTTTAGATTCTGCCCCACTATTTTATAACTAGGGGGAATAGCTAGAAAATTTTACTTCGACAATCTTCTTAAAGCCACTTTTCAAAAAGCCACTTTGAAAATCATAAATTCAATCGAGTTATATAATAAAAGGAGTTGATATAATATCGACTTATTAAAAGAGATCGGTACAGAACAGTAAAAGTCTCTTAGAATTATGTTACACAACTCCGTTTGAAATTTCCTGAAGGGAGGATTATTTATTTGAATATTGTGCGTAGGAGTCATAATATATTCCAATATAATGATCTCTGTTCACCAACTCCTTTGAATTCGGTCCGTCACCTTCACCCATTAATTGCAGACGACTTTTAAGATTTTCCAGCGGTACTTAAATTTTCGAATAATTATCTCCCGGTGGCGATTTCGCCTTTGAAATTGGATTCATATTCCTTTGGTTTTTAGTCTCATTTTAGAAAATTTCGTCAGAACGCCTCAAACTCTATTTGGTTTAAGACTATGGAAGGTTTATTAAAGGGTTTATGGCCCTATAAATATACGCGTTGCCTTTTAAGGAGAGAACTGCGATGTTTCTTTTAGATCGATTTATTTTGATCGATATCACGCAATATAAATTTTAGCGAAAGAATTTCGAATTATTTTAGTTTTTCCTAAAAGAACAGTAAATGGTTCCCTTATTTATTAATTTATTCATTAGAAATTTGTGAATGGTTTAATTGCTTATTTATTCATTCACTGGATGAATGGCTATGGCCCTTGAGCGCCTACGATGATTCAAAATCAATTGCTAAACTGAAAAACATTGTAATAAATAGAAATAAATAAGATTTACAACTACGATTTTTCTGTATTATTTGTAAAAAGATTGTGCTTCTATGTTTTGGAACAAATTCTTATAATTTCTAAATTATAATTTATGATTTTGTAGCGAAATAATATTCTGAATTTCGATGGAAATTACATTACAACTGGAAAAATTCTGAAAAGAATATACTCGGTTTTAAATCTTATTTATATGTTTAGGATTTCAAATAAGTTCAATAAAAGGCTTTCATAAAAATGTAAATTTTTATATACAAAGGGTTCAAATGAAAAGGTACGAAACGGCATTGTGGGTATAAATGAAGACTTTATTCAAAGTATACACCATAGGCCTGAGCACAACGATCCCATTGATTAACAAGCTGAAGGATTCCTTGTTCCCAGAATTCCTGTGGCCGTGACGAGACCCAGCCCTTCACAGCGTCCTTGAGTTCGGCGTCCGAGTAGAAGCGCTTCCCTTTCAGATGTTTTTTCAGGGGACAAACATATGAAAATCGCAGGGTAATATGTCCAGGCTGTAGGGCGGATGGTAGAGCTGCTCCTACTTGAACGTGGCTAGTTTCGCGTATGTGATCTTGGAGACGTGTGGTCGCGCGTTATCATGAAGCAGAACCACACCCTCAGTGAGAAGCCCCGGCCCTTTGTTCTTGATAGATCGCGGATAACGCCGCACTGTTCCTCAATCAACGAATTTTGCAATGTGAACGCCATCCTGTCTTCACATGCACTACTACGACAATTGAAAGGCGCTCTTTATAATAGCATCTGCTCTCTCCTGCGCATGCGGGCGGCCGCGCATGCTCCGATCTACGCCGGAGACATCAATCGCATCCCTAGATGTCTCGTTACTTTCACCCATAGCGGCATAGGCAAATATGTTAACGGTTACATTATTACGACATTTAGTCCTTTTCATTTGAACACCCCTTGTATAAAGACAGTAGATCTATTTACAGAAGACATTTGCCGAGCTGAAAGTCTCAGAGTGTGATTTTGCATATATATGTAATATTAATTATTTACAATGAGTTTGTCCAATAATAGAATTTCATGCATGCTGTTCATTTCAGATCTTCGATCATACTGTGTATTAAAAGTGAAAGCAAAGAAAACATACAATATAACAAAAGCAAATTGACGACTTGTATGGAATATGGAAAAAGGATCATTCCAAGAATTAAGCGAGAATAACAGTAAAAAAATGACGATTGAAGAATTACTTGATCTCATAATAACAACCGACAGTGAAAGTAGCGATAGTGAAGACGGTAAAATTCCATTAATTTAAAAAGAGTTAAATAAATAATTATAATAATGATAAACCTACAAAAAATATCAATTTTTCAAATGGAAATGGATCCAGATGAAAAAAAGAAAATGTCATTTCATGAAAGTCTTTGAAAACCTCTACACCTTGAAACTTCTGAAGAGTTTCGTCAGTTATTGTCCTTTAGGCAAAACATCAATCTTTGAAACATTATTACTATCAGGTACCTATTTATTAATTAGTTATTTAAAAAAACTCAATTTGCATTCGTTACATTTCCTTCTTTCAGTTGAAACAAAATATGGGCTTTCTTAAATTGTGCATCTTTCTTAAATTGAACTTATCTAACATATTGTAAAATTATCGTAGTATCTATGCAAAGTTTTCTTGGATTTTTTTTTTTTTTGCCGTGCATGGAATATGCTGATAGCAGAATTCCGTTAAATTTAATGAATTAAAAAATTATTATACTTTATTTCATTTTAGTTAAAAAGTAATTGCAAACGATTTTTAATTCTTATTTGTGCATTCAATTTTTTGAAATCCATAATGACAACATTATTAAATTCGAAATATTATTGCGAAATACCGGTAAGCTTAAATTCAAAAGAAAAAAAAATGAAAAAATTATGTTTTTTTCATAAGAAAAATGGAAATAAAATATTAAATACTTTTAAAATCAGTTTTATATAAAGGTTTATGATTTCCGCATTTATTTTAAAATTGTGTTTTCCTCAGAAGTCTTATAAGTTATTATTATACATGTAATAGATGTAATGGAGTATTATAAATGTAATATACAATTCGTAACAATTAAATTTTAATGTTATGCCGGGTTTACACTCGGCCAGTTATAAGACGGCAAGTAAGCGGCGCATGCGTAGAAAGGCTGAAAAATGCAGTTCTGTCCATGGCAAGTAATTGTCCCTATGGGACAACTACAAACCGCTGTATTATATTTTTTCTTACTGCGCATCCGTTTGTTGAATTTGGCGTTTTTTTATTTTTTTGGTGTGAAAGAATTGATCACTTATTAAAGATTAATTCCGACATTTTTTCTTCTTTCCGGTGAAAGGTTGTGTTTTTTTCTTCATTTTATTTGCCATTTCTTTTCTATAGTTCACCAAATTTAGGTATGTTGACTTTTTATTTTTTTGATTTTATAATGTTTCTTTGTGTAAATATCATCCTTTTAATACGGTACGCTGTGAAAAAGAAAAATTCGGGGACGCCAAAACGGCAATTTATAGCCATGCATGGAATGCTTGAATCTATCTTATGAAGTTGTGACAAACATAAATCAGTCCCTTTCTACGCATCCGCTGCCGACTTGCCGTCTTAGAACTGGCCGAGTGTAAACCCGGCATTATGATGAAATACACACTCTTCCATCGAGACATTCAGTCGTGCGCTTTTGCCAACGCTAAAATTGAAATACAGGAAGAAAAAAAAAAATGTTTTCTTTGGACGCTAATTTCGAAGAAGGATTTTCACTTCCGATTTTATTTCGTGGAATATGTACTTTTTAATATATACCCGTTATAATTTATTTTGACTATTCAATTAAATTCATGTTTTTCGGTCTAATTAAATAACGAGGTGAAAAAAAATATATGAATTCCCCTCATTACTATCTAACAGTCTAAAAAGTCAATCTGAGCGAACAAGCTGGTCGCTAAATGCCCCTGGTATATTATAAATTGCTTCCACTACACAACATAACTGCTGTAATTCGCATATCCTAGTTATAAACCAACGTTAAACTTAGTTATCTTGCCTAATCTCTAATAAATGAATTTCTGTATAATTAACCGTATGTTAATGGTGAACAATAGTTATAAAGAGCTTATGAAAATGTTATATTTGGAGATTAATATTTAGAATGTTGATAATATACAAGTGTCAGAAAACCGTATATTTAGACACTTTTTTTTTATTAATTCAAACCTTAATTTGGCATAGATCTGCTATTGTAGTCACAATATCACAGATTATTTTTCATGTATTTAAATAACATGTATTTGACAATAACAATACTTTCTTTTTATATACTTTATACGAGAAAGTAAAAACTAATGTTTTAAAAAATAATTTTTCCACTAAAGAACGTGGAAAATTTACCTTTAAGTGAACGATGTAATATTTCATACATATCTCAGATACAGAAACAACCTCTGTATCTCAAACGTAAATTAATTCTTCATCACTGATGACGTACAAACCTGACACTCGTATAATTTCCGTTCCATCGAATCACCTTCTAGATTTAAATCCTGATTTACGCTAAGCAAATTAGAAAATGTCAAGTCTTAACTCCGAAGTCGAAAGTCCCACGATGTGATCTATTCCCTTAATACGAAGTTATTAGCGAGCTTGGGAACGCAGGTGCTAAATCTAGGCAACTTTATGAATAATCTCTACCATCAAAAGTTACATTAGCTTCTGAAGCCAGCTGCACAGTTTAAATTGATATTTCGTCATGCGATTACACCGCGCCCTTTGAAGAGAATATTAAACAATTAAATTCGGCATTAATTCACTCAGCATATTTTCACAAATGGATGCCTTTTTGAAGACATGTAAATCATTAAGCGTGGAAATATTCAGAATATTTTATCGGAAGAAAATCTTAAATGGGATTTTTACTATTTTTAGAGATATAATCAATTTTAGAGAATAAAGACAGTTATAGAATAAGAATTTTTAATAAGAAATTACTTGAAATTTGGATAATTTGAAACTTTTTAATGCAATCAGTCAACAATTTCTTATTTTGCTGAAATCTCTTCAATTTTTTTGTTTATGTGATGCTAAAATATCGTCTATAATTGGATTTAATTTTGGTTAATTCGTCATAAAAATAAAACTTGTAAAAATTTATTTTCATTTCTAATTTTTTTTAGTCAAACAGGTTATTTTTGTGCCATTCAAAATTGCATCTTTTAGATAGCGATGTATTGATTAAAAAATAAATATTACTCACTTTTTAAAAATAAATAGTGCATTGCACTTTTTATTTTGAAGTTTTATTATGCAACTGTTAAATTCAAAAGTCTATATGCTGTTAATTATTACAACAATTTACGAATATTATTTAATATTTACGTTATTTTATATTTTTATATTTATTATTATATATTTACGTTAGTTATTTAAAATGATTAATTTATTAAAATAATATTATTATTACATTTGAATATTTCTTATTTTTATTTAATATTTTGTGTATTAAAAATTTTATTTTTTATATTTTAATTATTTTTTTATTTAAAAATTTTAATTTTTGTAATGTAATGTAATGTCAATTTATTTTTTTATTTAAAATTTATATTTTAATGTTTTATTTATTGAAAATATTAAATAATAAAAAGTAATCTTTACGAACATTTTTTACTTAAAAATTATCAAATTTTTTTCCATATGACATTTTTTTACTTGGGATTAAATCAAACTTACGGAAATTCCAAATTAATTATTTTTTATCAAAGTAATTACTTACAGTTAAAATAAATCTGTTTTGTTTATTCGAAATTTTTTTAAATTGAGAAGTGTGGTCCGAAATTCTTCAAAATCCCGCGTCTTTTGTTTTTTTCAAATCTGAAAATTTGAAACCTTAAGAGTAGTTTCTTATCCTTCTCAAATTATGTAATTTCAATACCAGTATTCGGTATTTTTTAGATCTTAATACCGGGATACTGGTTTTAATACCGGTATTAGAAATTTTAGAAAAAGAAAAAAAACACAGGTGTTCCTTTGTTTTATTTGCCAGTTTTATTGGAAAGGGTAAATATCACAAAAAATAATTTGTAACTTATAAATTATAACAATATATAAAGAATCACAAAAAAGTAAAGGAACAACTTATTTATTTAAATCACAAAAATATCACTATTCAGTCTAAGGTATTAATACAAATTTTTGAAATGTGATCTTAAAAAAACATAATGCATCGATTGTACTGTCATTAAGCCTGAAAAGTAATTTTGTGCAAAAATTGCCAGCTGTCGAAAACGCTCTTTCGGCATCTATGATAGTTAGTGGTACTGTTAGCAATGCACGATATACTTTTTCCAAGTATTTACCTCTAAATCCCTCGTCTTCAAATAAATCGATTTCTTATCGGATGGTTTTGGATATAGCTGATTTCTGTATTGTATTTTGGTTCGTTGAAATTTTCTTATTTATCGCTAATTGTAATTTTTGTTCAAGAGACAATTCCTTTTCACTATCGACATTAGTGTCATCATAATCTTCGATAACTGAACCGAATTTTTTGAATGCGAATAGGTTTGTGGGTAAAAAATTTTAAGAAAATTTACTGTAAACTTAATCAGATTTGAATTGGTTCTTTTCTTTTCTTCTTTTTCATTTTCATTTTTAAAATAATTATAATTATGTAAATACCATAAAACATTTTCTATTTTGATATGCCTTTCTTCTGTGCGATTTTTCAATGTAATATATAATCTTCAGATAGTGATGTGTGCTGTTCTAGTGTGATTTGTGCTGTTAGGAGTAAACGGTTCCAACGTGTTTTAAAATCTAATATTAACATATATTCTGTTTTATTTTCAGTTAGTATGTATTTTAGTAATATGTCAACTTTTATAGGGGAATGTTTAAATATCTTAACAATTTTTCAATCTTTATAAATTATAGGAAGCAATTCTTGATGGGTTAATATTTCATTCTCATTAGCAATATCTTCTTCAACAATTACATTGTCATTATCTTCATTGTCAATATCACTCTTACTCTAACTCTCTTCAATGTCGGAATCCGTAGTTTCTATATCCACAGTATTTGGATTCTTCTGTTCTTTATTTTTTTGGTATAATGCATCCATTACTCCTAACTGAACTCCATGAGAATAGCACAATTGCTGATTTGCACCAATCAACTTCCAACTTTTCTCATAACTGTTGCTCCATCAGTCATTATGGATACAATTTCTTCTTTCAGGGATAATCCATGTTTCGCTAATTTAGTTTTAAGCAGTTAATTAAACCATTAATTAGTTAATTCATTTCGCCCGTTAGGGAGACATAAACACAAAAACGTATACTGTTTTGCTATGTTGGCGATCCCTGAACATATAGTGGAGACAATTTTAAAAAATTCTAGTAAATACCGAAAAACCGGTATTTAAACTTGTGAATACCGGTATTACAAAATTGTGCAAATGGCTCAAAATACCGGTATTCGGTATCCCGGTATACCGGTATTGCAATCCCTAATTGTATACCGCCCAATTGCTAATTTATAAATTGTTAGAAATATACTTGCTTCCAGTTGGAAAAAAGTTTGGAATGAAACAAAGAATTATATTTTATGCATTTTGAATCAATAAATGTAATCCTGAATCCTATTTCTTTTTTTTTCTCGCTCATTTTATATTATGTGTTGTGTGATAAGAAAACATAAACACATTTTATATTCATCATCTATGATTTTTTTTAATGATTTCATCACTCAGAAGCAGGAAAAATTTGTAAATTAGCAATGTCAATCAATTTTTATGAATTACATCTTATCTCAAGATATGAAAGTCTATTTTGATGCTAATGTTTCTATATTTATTGTGATAGTTGGGTTTCATTGATATATTTATTGACTATTTTGATTTTCCTATGTTTATTGTGAATGTATATTATACATGCACAATAAACAAAAAGCATTCTTATCGGTATGCTCATGCAGCAGAGTGGCGAAAGAAAGCGATCCTGGGGCTCATATCAAAGTTTCATTTTGCCGTACCTCTAGAAAATGAAGGACTGAGGGGTGGGGATTAGGTGACCGGTAATGGCTCATCTGAAAGTCATAAACTTTAAAATAAAATAAAAATTGGCGAAATTGGTTTAGCGATTAGGAATGAGTTGATTATGTAGGTTTTTTCCCTTGTGGCGAATTGATATGAGCAAGGATAAAATCTGGGACCTTGTGGTTTGTAGCCTAGTAACATGACCACAATACAAAAGCAATTGCTGTTAACTGGCTTATAAGCTATTCACCACACCCTCATCGAGAAAGGGCAATGAAGTAATTATTTGAGAAGGCGGTGACAAGAAGGTGGTGATTTATTTTATTTCAAAAGTGGGGTGACAGGCAACCATCCACACAAAGCACAACAAATTGTACGATATTCCCATGATGTTATTCGATGTTCTGAATGCCGGCCAATATTGGGAAGATATCGTAACAATGTTGTTCGGTATTTTGTGACAACAGATCATATCAAAGGAAAAGGTTATAGACTTTCATATAAAAACTATAGAAATCGAACCATTGATTGGGATTGATGAATTGGTTCTTTGATTTTCTAAATTTTTTTATGTTTATATAGATACCAGTATCTTCAAAGGATTAAGAAGTATAAGCATATCTGTAGATCCCAGTTCATACCATCAGATAATTTGTTATCAAAAACTGTCACTTCAAGTTATTTATTGAAACAAAGTAAATCAATGCCAAACCACAAACGCGCACATTCATAAAGTCTGACAAATACGGTATGATGCAATTATCCATTGTATACATTATCTTGATTCTACATGAAGCGGCAAGATATTTTCAACACATTTTCACCATGGAATTCTAATGACCGCCTCATTGTTCCAAAGATCGCTTCCCTTCCCAAACAGCAACATATATAAACAACGATTAACAATTCATTGGCAATCAATACCTGTTATGATATAATCTATAATGTAAACACATTCCTCTTGGCTGTGCTGCTAGCTAAGGATGATGAAGTGACTGGACGCCTTTGTAAATAACCTTATCGGTGTTAGTAATACTTTTATCATTCAATAGCTATTAAGGCGAGTGTTTGTGCAGCTTTTTGAATCGGCTAATCAGGGCACAAAGTAAATAATGGTATTTCCAGGTATTAAAATCTGAGAGGATACTACGGGTTTATAAACAGAGATAAGGTAATAACAAAAGATTTCTTCGAAATTTGACAGGTTCTATTCAAGGAAATGTCACATAAAGTGATTGTCAGCTATTTAAAAGTCTGGATTGGTTTTTCCGTGGAATCTTTAAAAAGAAGTGAAGACTTGTGTTTTAGTATCTGAATGGCCCATAAAAAAAGTTGTGTCAGTAATAAAAAAAGCTTTTGTTTTTAGTTTATCTACAGGAGTTTTCGAGCAGAATTATGATGATTTTTTTCAAGGTGATGATATTAAAGCAATAGACGAAAACAAAAATTTGATTTTCAAATTTTTAAAGCAATTTTTAGGAATTTCTAGGAAATGGATATTTAAACTTTTACATTAAGAAAATAGTAAGATCTCTTAATGCTTTTCCTATTTTTCAAGGGACTGTAAAATATGATGGAATTTAAGGCTTTTAGTCCCTTTCAATCACTTATGGATTGCCATTCTTATCTCGCTTAATTAATAATTAACATGTCATCATACATCAAATCATACAATCGGGCAAAGGAATAAGTCTGTTCTGTAGATGAAAAATTAATTAATTAATTAATTAATTTGTTTAGAAAGGTGGAACATTATGATGTTTTAGTGGTACAATATTTCTGTCAACCCTCAATGGAGAAGAAAAATAGTTATTAGTTTACAATCTGTACCGTCTATATGGGGAAGGGAGAAATTAGATACACATTTTTTCCCCTGCAGATTATTCTTATTTTTTAATTGAAATAGTTTAAAAGTAGATCAGTAAAGTCAATAATTTATTTTTGTTTTTTATATATGGAAGAAAAACCTGTTACTTTGGGAAAGATTGTGTAGTAAAAATTTTTAAATGACTCTTTCTTTTTGGCGCAACACATTGAAAGGCTTCATACTATTGACAGTCGAGTTATTATTGGTTGTCATGCTCCAATAATAATTACCAATACAACCAATATTTACAATAACTTTACATCAGTAATAATTTATAAAATAATAAAATAAAAATCATTGCTAAAACTTTTTAAAACTATATTTGTCAGATATCACTAAATTTGATGTTAAATTTCGAATAAAATTTTCGCTACGTTGAAAATTTGATTTGTGCCATCTCATGAAATAAGTTACTTTAAAGTTAAAGTTAGAAATGCCTATCATTTAAACATTAAATGATTAAATTTAATTAAATAATGATATAATACATTAATTTAAAATTTTAAAAGAAAAATAGTTACAAACAAGCAAATTTAAATTAAAATAAACACATTTAAAATTTTTTAAATCTATGTCTTTTCTGTTCTTAGTTTTTGAATTAACATTTTGCGGAATTAAAAAAAAATTATAATTGATCATTCTTCAACAGTATTAAATTTGGGACTAAGACATGTTATTTAAAATAGACTGTCGTAATCTTGGTTGATGTATCCTGGTCCTTATATCCTGTTTCTGTATCACACCATTTTTCCATTGGTGAGATATGGAAGCTTAAAGAGGAAAGTTTGTCTTATTATCTGATCACGGTTTAGCATTCTGCCGTATTGCCGCAGAATGGGATTTTCATGTCATTAGGCTGTACAGCTGCTTTTCCCAATTTCTGCTATAATTTTATATATTCATACTGAATTATAAAAAATATATCTTTAAAAAAGTTTAAACAGGATATTTTTTAATGACATAATACTTCCCTATTTGATACCTCTTAATTTTGGCAATAGTGTTAACGGCCATAGAATTTTCGATCCACCGGCATAATATTAAAATAACATTTGGAGATGATCACTCGAACTCCTTTGAAGGGCAATGATGGGTGTCAGTTTAATTTCAATAGAATCTATCTCTTTCATCTCCTTGGATGTAGCAGCGAAGAGAATATACTTGAACTGTAAAAAGTATAATACTATGCTGTATTTCAAAAAATAATAAGGGAAGAGGAAGATGAAGAGGAACACATAAGTGGAGCGTGCAGCGAAATAGCCAAGTGCAAACAAAGCAGTTGGATGCTAATGGCGTTGATATTAATGAAGCGGAAATGATTGCTTGTGTTGCTATAACAGTAAGCATTCCATGGAAAAATGGCGTTACAAAGAGTAGCTGGGTTTATGGGAGTTGAATGTTAAAGGTAACATTCAACTGCCATTGCAATTGTTTGTTGCCTTGCTTCATTTCACCGAGCCATTATTAAAGTACTGATACTAATACTTGGACGGAGAGAAGAAGGGAACAAGTCCATTCGGTGAGAAATTTGGCAAACAAGAAAAATTTATATTAATTGATATTGTAAGCACAACCTTGACATGACAAGTTGTTCTAGGTCTGGCTGTAAGAATCTTGGACTTTCCAAACATTCCTGGTGGTAAACTCATGCAAACTGGATTGTATGATTTTTCTTTTCCAAAACCAGTCTTAGAAAAAAAAAAAAAAAAAAAACAATTTTGAAGCCGGCGTCCAGGCATAGGGGTAGCGCGTCTTCCCCATGATCTGGGCGTCCTGGATTCGAGTCCCGGTTTGGGCATGGTTGTTCTTCCATTGTTCTATCTGTGAGATGTATGAATGTGCTCTCCTGTAAAAAGAGGTTGTGCAAGCGAATGAGTGATGCTTGAGTAGCAAAGTCGTACTCTTGGCCCTAGTTGGCGCTACTAAAAAAACAAGAGACACTACTCCACCGGCTTAAAATCGCTGTCTTCGTAACAGCGGGCTTGTCCATGGCAAGTGCCATAAGAAACAACAACAATTTTGAATTAATTTATGACAATATATATTTTTTTATCTGATTTGAATGTTAAATTCCTTCATAGGGAAGTTCGTGTTTGACACGCGCATCAGATTACTGAATTTTAATTTTAAATCAGTTGTTAAGTAAAAATTCATAAATCAGAAACTTTTCAATATCTCAGATGTTTTTTATAATATTACAAGAATTAAAATAATAATATATACTCCGAAGAAGATGTGCAGTTCAAATAGGAAGTTAAATTCATAGATCAAGGTGGTTAAGGTATATTAGAAATAATGTCCTAAATATCTTTTGAAGATAGTTCAAGTGACAGTCTCAAATGTTGTTTTAGCCGTATGATATTAAAGGAATAATCGATTCTCTGATTGAATGAAATGCGTTTTTCTTTCACTCTGAAAAAATGCTGTTGATTATGAAAAGGAACGAGAGACAACACATATCAGAGCTGTGTTGTTTGAAATTGCCAATGTCAGGAATTCAAAATCCGAAGCTTGGAAAAACTTTTAACATTCTCTCCGAAAACGCTTGATGCCATTAACGACATTCAGCTGAGAAATTGGATAAAATGTAATCTGTCGACTTTTTTTAATGAGGGAAAACGACCTCTTTACAAAAGGCAAAACAATCTTTTACAACAATTGATGAAATAATACATCAATTTCTTGCAACAATAATGATGGGGAGAAACAATCTCTTTACAACAACTGGCTAAACAACCTCTATTTAAAAGAAATTGTTTTGCCAACTGAAAAAAGCCCCAGTTGAGTTCCATTAAAAAAATTTCCTATGTCATATTCTAGATGTTTAAAGGAATATCAAACTAGTCACACAGTTTGCAGGAAAATGATTGGACATGGTTGCAGAAATAAAATACTTTGAACCATCTTTACTCTCAAGATCCACAAGGACAAATTCTGATTTAAAAAAATCTGAATTCAAGATACTATTTTAAATATAATTTAATACATCTTAATTAGCTGGATGACTGGATAGTATCTGGCTGAATTCGAATTTCAACCGTCTCTTCATAGGTGAGTTCTAAATCATTTTATAAAAAAAATATGAAATCGTCAAAAACTATAAAATAATGTAGTATAATTAAAATAGAATAACTATAATATTTCTAGCGGGATTATTCATAATCACATACTTTTGAATAATCCATAAATATGAGATATTCATAATCACATATTTATGAATAAACATATTTATGAATAATCTATAATATGAGATATTCATAATCACATATTTATGAATAAACATATTTATGAATAATCTATAATATGAGATATTCATAATCACATATTTATGAATAGTCCATAAATATGAGATATTCATAATCACATATTTATGAATAGTCCATAAATATGAGATATTCATAATCACATATTTATGAATAATCCATAAATATGAGATATTCATAATCACATATTTATGAATAATCCATAAATATGAGATATTCATAATCACAAATTTATGAATAATCCATAAATATGAGATATTCATAATCACATATTTATCAATAATCCATAAATATGAGATATTCATAATCACATATTTATGAATAGTTCATAAATATGAGATATTCATAATCACATATTTATGAATAATCCATAAATATGAGATATTCATAATCACATATTTATGAATAATCCATAAATATGAGATATTCATAATCACATATTTATGAATAATCCATCTAGACGTTCTTCTATGATTTAAAATATTACAAAGCGATTGTCTGTAAAATGATAACAAACTCCAGTTTTGCACCTACATTTGATAACTCAAGTTTTTTTTTGTTCAAACCCAAAATGTAGCCCATGGTTTTTAAATATGTTTTTGTTATCGAATATTTTAAATTATCGGTTTAGAAATATTAAAAACGAATAAAATAATCAGTATAATATTAAGGTAAGAGTAATAATGTAAGATGATAATAACAAACATAATAATTTTAACATTCTTTCTGAATTATTTCCAAATTTTACAAACTTTGAGTGAACTGAAGAAGCATAATTATTTTCAATATTTTCCCAACAATTTCAATATAATTTTATTTTCTGTTATTTTGAATTTTCCATAATTTGATTAACATGCGTAGATGTAGCTCTTGAGTCCTTTTAGAAAATTCGATGCACTTTCACTTCCGTTTTTATGCCGTAATATATACACTTTGTAATTTACTGTAAACTACTTTAATTGAATTCATATATTGCAGTCGTATCAAATTACAAGGCGAAATATTTTTTAAAGAAACGCAACCCATATTAATAGTTAACAGCCAAAAAAACCAATAATCTAGGTGAACAAACTGGTCGCCAAAGGCGGTTAGTATTTAAAATTTAAGTTCGTCATGTAATCGTGCATTATCTTAATGGTCTTATTTTCATATGATATACGATAATTCCGCAATGATATCTCAGTTTTGGGAGTCATTATGTATCTTGCTTTAAAAAAGAAAAAAGGACGTGTTATGACAATTCAGTTCAAAACAGTGATAAATGTTTTATAGCATGTGTAATAACACTTATCATGTAACCATGAAGTCAAGTGAATTGACTCCATCACATAAAACAAATAAAAAAAAAGCTCGAGAAAAAAATTCCATTTTTCTACTATTTTCTTTGATTGATAGGAGGAAACCAGAAAAACATCTACAAATGTGTGAAGTTTGCTATCGTTACAAATACATTTTTAATAGCCCTTTTTATGAGCAATAAAAGAAAGGAAAATGTCACGCTGACTTTAAACATCCTTGTATTCTACATGCTTAAAGAGGATTCTTTTACGCGCTCAAATTCTTATCATTTTCAGAACATACACAAGTATCTACGAAGCATTTATTGATTTTTTTGTCAAACGAATGGGGAGATATAAGTCAACTTTCTTTTGTGAAGTTGAAGTACGAGCATCATCGCTATTTCAAAAACCGGAAAAATCACAAAAGGCAGAAATTTTTTACAAATATGGCAGGGAAGATTTATGATGGACAATGGATAAAAAATAAATTCTCTGATTCCGGATAATCTTTTGAGTCAACTTCACGATCAGTTGGAAAAATCTGCCTGAAAAATTCTTAATATTTCGCTTACAACGTGTTTTCAAATGCAGTAAAACATTGATTTCAACAGAAAATTAAAATTTGATTATACAATCACTTAAAAATGAGTGTTTCTCAATTTTTAATCAATATTATGTATTTAACTTTCTGTATTTTTTGAAAACTCATTTGTTTTATGACACACACGAATGTAAGTTATTGTGAAGTGTTTAATATATCTGTAGCGCTCATGTTCACTTGACAAAAACCTTGTTTTAATCAAATACTGAGATCCTTTTCGTATGTTCCAAGAAAAGAAAGTTGACTTTACAGCTCAAAGTTAATCAAAATCAGTTAGGTGATAAATCGTAGTGTCACGTGATTTAACTATTCGAAAAAGAATGTCGTTAGGAATAATTACCTTTTTTCTTGCCTCCTTTGGCAACTAGCTTATTCGCCAAATTATTAAAGTTTTAAGCTGTTAAAAAAATTTATATGGAATGCGCGCACACACACATACACACGCACGTACGCATACATGCACACACACGCACGCACGCACACACACACACACTTTATTGATTTTTTTGGTCCATATTTTGTCTTTTAACAAGCAATTTCATCTATCTGAATATTTCAAATTTCATTTACATGAAAAAAAAAATACCGGAAATATCCATTTTTTTTATTGCGAGTTTCGGTTCCTTATTCTTTTTTCGGCATTTTAAAAATTGAAGTAGATGGTATTGACTATTAAATAACGATTTCTATTTTTTATATTTACAAAAAATTGTGCAAGTTAATTTTTGAGGAATTATTATACTATTTTTACCAAGGAATAAAAAAAGGAATCTCTCAATAGCTTGCATAAAGCCGGAAAAGTGAAGCTATGATAAAAAATATTCTGATTTTAGCTGTCAGTTACTGATATTTGAAGATCAGATATCAGATTTTTTGATACCTGTTTGCTCTGTCTCTGTGACTTCCTAAAAAGAATCCCATTTAACAATAAATAAAGACAATGTTTCATCCTGACCCTTCTTATCTCTTGGAAACTTCCGTTTCCTTTATTTTAACTTCTTCGAAAATTAAGAGCTTTTGCAAATAAATGTCCGAAAATTTATGTAAAAACATCGAAGACAAATTGAAGACAAGGTAAGGCAATTCTACAAAACTTCAATTTTGCGAGCCTTTCTAAAAGAAAATCATGGAATCGGTTTTAAGTACTTTGTATATAAGATGGAGGTAAGACATTCAAATATTCAATCAGCATTTTATTTTAAGATAAAATTTTATTTTTATGTTTTGTAAAGCAATTTTTGTAATTAAAATATTAAATTAGACGAATTCTACAATTTTGCTTTTCAGTTCGATGCTGTTGCTTTTGCATCCATCGCGTGAAGCAATTTGAAGTTTCTGACACATTAATAGTTCCCCAAAAAATACTCTGAAAATAATTTTTTAATAATTTAATATATTTTTTTCATAACTATTTAAGAAATAACTTTTTGCAACTATTTAAAAAATAAATTGAAAATAAATCTATGCTTCTAATCCCTCCTTTTACTTCTTTTTCTTAAGAAAAAATAGTCTTGTAATAAAGAATACTTTAAATAACTACTTATAATAAGTAGTATTTTAAGTATCTACTTATAAGTAGTAATATAAAGTACTATAATGAATTTTAATTTCAATTTAAATGAAATCATGTAGATAAATTGAATTTGCATTTATTATTAACATAATAACGTTTTTAGGCTCCGTATTATATATATATAAAGCGTACGAAGCGAAAGCCATTAATAAACATTCTACTAGACAAACTGTTCGACATATAGCTATCACATTTAGTAAATAATTTCTTTTTGGATAATTAGTGTTAATTAGAAAGCGCAAATTTAATAATATCATTTAGTAAGCGCCATTCTTTAATTAATTAAAAACAAACTAAAATTTCAACGTTTTGACTCAATTACTTCAGAGTATAGAATTGTACAAAACCACTTTTATTCTATTTTAAAAAGAAAAAAAAAAAAATGGTTCTTTACTGATGCCAATACGATTTCGGTGCCATTTTTTGGCAGAATTTTACCTTCAATTTTTAATAAAACTTTTCCTCTATAAACTGTATGGAACGAAATAGCAGGATTATGGATAATATTTTTGAAACTTTTGCGAGACTGATAAAAAATATAAATTGATTTTTCAGTTTACTATTAACTTCTTTTTAACATATTTCAAAACACTGGATGTTTTCTTTATAAAATGACTAGCCGCCTTTGGCGACCAGCCGGTTCGCCAATCTTAATGTTCGTTTAAATTTTAATAATTAAATAGCTTGAACCGGAGTTTAACCCCCTTCTTCACCAAGTTGCGATAACGCGCCAAAGCTGGCAATCTTTATTATGCACTATGATTAAACATCTGCTCCTTTGTTTTTGAACATTTCGCAAGGCCGTTGTTGGCGATTTTTAAAAGCTGGGGGTTAAACTCCGGTCGTACCATTACATATTTTACACAATTCCAACTTTAATAGATTCTTCAGCAAAATATTTTAAAACTTCAAATTTTGATAGTCATATAATTCACTCATAATATTATAAAGGCCTTCAGTCATAACGTGATATGTATCTCTCTAATTTTCTGTTACCTCTCGTAGAATTTATGCTTTAAATTAAAGTGAAAATGATTAATCTTCAATTAATATAATAATATTTTTTACTGAAACAAAGCATTTTTTTTAATAATATGATTACTGATAATAGAGTCACTGAGCGTTTAAACTTTATGGGCACTAAAGAATATCTTTCTTAATTTATGTAATATCTCAAGAATTTGTCAACAAAATTTTCTCAGATTCATCATGAACAGATCTATTAATTAACAATGTTTAATTTTAAATGCATCAAACACTAAGAAAATAAAATGAATCGTTTAAAATAATCGGTCGAAAACAGGTTAAAAAAAACTACTTAAAAACGATGTACTTAAAACTATAAGCATATACAAAAAATATATAACTAACATAAATACAATTTACTTACAAAAGCATGCAACTAACCCAAAAATAATTTAAATCATCATTGATAACGTTGTCATGGCAACAATCAGAACAGAATGCGCATGCGTAAATTTTCTTCGCCGGTTACGTAACGCAAATACGTGATTTTTTCTACGCCAGTTGGGGTAACGCTATGCGGATTAGAAATTTTTAATTTCCTTTATTCTGTTTTATTTTAATTAAAAAGTACTTCAGTATGAATCTGAAAGATTGATTCATTAACAATGTTTAATTTTAAATGCATCAAACATTAAGAAAATAAACAGAACCGATTGAAATAATCAGCCGAAAAATTTTAACCCTAGCCTCATTACTGTTGGGAGAAAAAAAAAAACTGAAGCCTTTCTCGTTTGGCGCTGGGGATAATGGAAGATTTTTTTGGCGGAAAAGTTGGCGGTGGGGAAAATGGAAGATTTTTTTGGCGGGAAAGTTAGTTTTTAATTAATAATTAAAATTCTAATTAAAAATTCGAAAAAAGAAACCCTAGGTGCACATTCCCAACCTCCAAGGTATACATGTACCAAATTTGGTAGCTGTATGTCAAACGGTCTGGCCTGTAGAGCGCCAACACACACACACACACACACACACACACACACACACACACATTGAGCTTTATTATAAGTATATAGATTATATAAGTTTTGGCCTTTTTTCTGTGAATTGCATGACGTGTAAATTGCATTTAGACAATGCAGTGATTGACGTAACTAAGCCAATTCAAGCAAATCAAAAAGATGATCACATCACGATGTTTTGGATTCGAGGTTCAATAAGAGTTTTGCGAAGAGAGTTAGTAGTTTGTTCAACTAATGCGTAGCCGCAAAATTACTACTTTCATTGTCTTCAAAGTACATTCTAATGGATCATCGAATTTCACTTATATCACTATTATGCATAATTTGTCTAATTTGGCATTTTAGAATGTAGATAATGTAGAATAATTTAGAATGTAGAATGAATAAATAAAAATAATAAGAACTTTAAGGTGAATTGCTCATAGTATGCTCAAAAATGAAATAAGAGGGAAGTTATCATTTTCAGAAGTTCCAACTAACTCAATGATTTTGATTATATTAAAATTAATGCTTATATATAGAGTGGTTATAATTAAACTTCCCCTATAAACAGCATCATACAACACAAACGGATGAACGGATTGCAACGAAATTTCTTATGCAGACTATACACGAGATGCGCTTACAGAATTTCGGAAAAAAAAAGTTCAAAAATTTCCACCAAAGGGCGCTTTTTTCGGAAAAAACATTATATTTAACACAATAAACGACCAAAACAGAATACAGAAACCATATTAACATTTATTGATTAGTTTCTGATTATCTTGTCCTCGGACCACATTAAGTAAAGGCAAGGAAGAAATAATAGTACGCTGTTTGAGGAAAAAAACAAACAAAAACAGTTCAGTTTGCAGAAACAAGAACAGATGAGGATGAAATTGCACAAGAGGAGCAGTTGTTAATCTTGTCTAGGACGATGTATAGAAAGGTGCTTCATGTGACCACCCTCATTCACCTGCAAAATTTCAAGTCTGTGGACAGTGTGTCAGCAGTTCGTAACTGATCAGTTGTGATGCTTCGCACATGAAGCTTATGGAGTACTTTAAGTCATGCAAATTCGCAACACCTTCACGATACAACAGTCTTTTTAAGTGACCCCATAACCAAAAATCGCACGGACATAAAACAAGACAACATCTGCAAACGTTTCATACCTTAACCTGTTTTGCATAAGGCTTCCTCTTCTTGCAAGCATGCAAATTGGGACATTTTTTCCCTAGAATTGACAGCATTTTATTACTCATAATTCTCGTTCTGGAATGTTTTTGCGTTCCGTTTTGGTCGTTTATTGTGTTAAATTTAATGTTTTTTTTCTGGAAAAAGTGCTTTCTGGTGAATATTGAATATTTTGGAACTAATTTTTTTCTTCGAAATTCCGTGAGCGCATCTCGTGTTAAGTCTATGTACAAAATTTCGTTGCAATCCGTTCGCCCGTTTGTGTTGTAGGAGGCTGTTTATAGGGAAAGTTATATATATATTCTGAGAGAAGATGCAGCATTGGATAATAATAGATAATTAATCTGGATTATTTTTGAAAATAGTAGGGGGTAATCTAATTTACAATCGAAGGTCTTCACTCAAGCAATGCTCACATGTTTTGATGAATTTCTAAAATTTATTGAATGAAGATGTACAATGTCACAAATAAATTCATATCTGAATAAAGTGTCCACAAAAATATGTATTGACATATGATATCTTTGGGCATCTCACATGCTAAAATGCGCTCAATATCAAAAGACTAAAAGAGGCTAAGTGAGAAAATACACGAAATACCAAAAAAATACACAAGAAGTAAATAAGAAATTCTATTTGCTGAATTATAAAATTTTAGAGATATCTCTGTTCTTTCCACATTATAGAAGGTAGTTGCAATTATAAGTTTTAGTCTTTTAAAAAAAACAATTCGAACAATTTTAGGATTTGATATAATCAGAATGATTAAACGAAATTCAGTAGTATAAAAGGTAAAATTTTTAACACGTAAAATTAATAGCTAAACGTAATTATTAATAGTATATAAAATGTTTCAAAATTCGTGGTATTTACATTAGGTAATGATGCAACATAAGTAGATAAATATATATCAAAGTATACTTATATATTCGTTCGAAAAACACATAAAAACTTAGACGTACACACATAAAACTTTCGAACTTAGGGTGAAATGTGAAGATTCGTCAAAATGTAGAGCTCGAATTTTTTTGGCGATTATAGTAATTCTACGCTTTGTAGACGAGAAAGTAATAATATTAATTTTATATGAATTGAAACATTTTATAGAACAATCTATCAAAGAAATCTGTATTAGTATATAAATAAACTGTAAGTAATTACTTTAGATGCTTATTCTATCCTGTTATTGTATTCATAGAAACATTCTTATTATAAAACTCATTGGAAGATTCGTAAAATTCGTAAAAACTTTTCTCGGCATCTACTCTAAAATAATAAGATCAAAATCTTCATCTTCTAACAGAAATAATAAAATGACCTCCAAAAGTAGTATGCTCAATTTAACCTCACCAGGATGAAAGCTTAATCCAATTTAATAGGAAAGCAAAATGGCGAAGTATGTAAACATGGTTTTATTTATTTTTTTAAGGGCGATTCATTCTACGAAGAAATTAAAAGCTAAACTTCGGCATATTTTCTTGTTTCTTAACAAGATTTTTTAAATAAACAGCTTTAGCACAGGGCGAAACTGAAAGTGCCTTATTGCACGTGATTTAATTTCAACATTTTAGTGAAGAAGTAGAGTTTGCTGAAGTATTGATCTGATATTTGTCTAAGCTATGCCCTTTTTACAAGAAAAAAATTCTATTAAGACTCAATAACTTGCTCACTAAATAATCTGTGATTTATTTGCTTATTATTGCGTTGCTATTTGCTATGAAAATAGCAACGCAATTTTAATATTGTAAATGAAATTTTAATAATTTTTAAATTTCATTTAATATCTAGTTAATGTCTAAAGCATTTCCTTGTTCATATATTTTTATTTTGTTATATTATATGACCTTCTAACTTTGTATATACTCTGCTAATATGCAGACTGTTCTTATTGTTGGTGAATGCTTAAATATTTGTAATATATGCCATATATTTATGTATTAACTGTAAAAAATTGCATAAAAAACTACAAAATAAACATTTATTAGTAAACCTGTTCAGATCGTCTCAAAATTAAAATTCTCTCCTTTTTCAAAATGATGGCCTTTTCTCAGACTGGTTATACTAAATCCTCCACAATGTTAATGTACAAAATAACAAAGATAATTTATTGATGTGAACTTGTTTAGAATTTTCAATATTTCTTATTTTATGTATAATATTTCATATCTGAACCCAATTATCTTGAATTCTGCTTATTATTCAAATATATGAGGCAGAAAGAGTTAGATTACGTTCTAACTAAAGAGGGGCTATAAACTTAGCAACTTAAAAAGTAATGAAAAGGAGTGAGAAAACTGTGCATCCATGATGGCACAATGTTTATGATATTTTAATTTTTTTAAAACTGAAATTTAAATAAAAGAAATATATTTTAACTTAAATTGAATAAGATAGGCCAGAAGTCGATAAAAAAATTCTTATCTCATGATACTTTAATCATCGTTGTAGGGTTTATATTAATTGAGAAAGCAGATGTTTATAACAAAATTAATATTGTCGCCTATGCAACTTGTTTTATACAACTCAACGATTTCTGGAAAAAACGCAAGCGATAATTTAAAGAAATTTTTTACATAATTCTTTTTTGTAAATACTAGTTTTATGAAAATTATTCTCTTACAATTGTGACCATTATTTTATCACACAAGCAAATTTATCCAATTCCATATCTATTTTACGGATTAAAAGAATCTGATATTCCAGCATTTTGGTAATTAGAGAAGTTTTATTTATAATATTTGATCGATACAAAAGCTGATGCAAGCAATATATACGATAATTTATTCCAAATTGTAGCTAACCGTTCTAAACTATTATTATGTAGATTTAGACTCTTGCTTTTCAGGGATATATTGATTTTCTTTTTAAAAAATAAATAAATGATGAGAAAAATTTTGAAAACTCCTTATTTAGATGATTGAAAAAAATGTTTCGATTTTTAAAAATGCATTTTGTATTTAGATAAATGAAATAAGATTTGAAGAAATGACATTTTTTCATTAAAAAGAAATTAAGGATTTTATAAATAATTTTGATTTATTTTTATGATGAAAGGCAAATTTGAAATTCGGATCTGTTGATGCGTAAATCAATCTTTTTCTTTAAATGGAATTTTTTAAAGAGTTAAGTATAAAATAAATAAAAAAAGAATATTACTTTTTGAGAGAGAGGGGAACAAAACCTCCAAAATAAAATCGAAAATTTTTGAAAAAATCAGCAGATCAAATAAAAAATAATCGAATTTAAGATTTTATTTCTTTTAATTAAAAGATTGAACAAGATATTCCAGAGATACCTCTTTAATTTCCTATTATAAAAAAATCCTTTAACAAAAAACAAAAATGCATTTCTATTACTTTTTAACAATCAAGTTTAAACTTATTCACAATGTTTTAAATACACTAGAAATAATTTTAAAGGCATAAATGTTGAACATTTTGAGAAATAAAAATATTCTTTCTTGATACATATATCATAGAAATATTTCTTTTATAAATTGAAATTGAAAATACTTGATAAATTCATTTTTGTCCTAATTCTTTGTATCTATTCAATTTGATTTCATTATATAATTAATTAATTTTAACATTTTCTAAAACCTGCAGGGTAACATAACGCTTTTACAAAATTACAATGCATTAGCTCGAAATAATTTTAAAGAGAGTAATGTAAAATTTATACATTACATGGCTTTGCTTTTAAAACTTTTTTTATCGCTGCAAAAATAACTTGATTAATTTAGATGAATTATAGTAATATTTCATTAAAGCAGCACAAGAAATATATTAGAACGAATCTCATAATCTTGAATACCAGGCTCATGATGAGCATGACGGTGAATTTGAATTGGCACCCCTCTTTTAAATATTTTTTTTCTGTACTATGTTCCCAAAATGCTGTACTGTATTTATACAGAAATGTATGCCAAATGAAATGATGCAATTCAAAATTTGGAAGCGATTTGCATATCTTTCCTGATCCATGGGAAGAAAAACTAATGCGATTGGTATTACCGAAACATTTTCGCTGTTTCCGTAATTAAGATACTTTCTCCTCTTCCTGCAAAAAAAAAAAAAAAAAAAAAAAAAGAATTTAAGTTAGACGAACGCCATGAGTGTTCAGATTTTTATTTTCACAGTGCTCGCAATTTATGCTTTCATTTGTGCTTTATGGTATAGTCTAGAAAAGCGAGTATATATTTTTTCGTTGCACCATTTAGATTAAAATTTGACGCACAATTACACTTTTAGTGACAACATGATATATCAAATTTCATTTATCTAAGAGAAGAGTGTTTTCCTTATCACATTTAAATTCATGCGATGCATTTCGATTAACGGATTTGGCTTACATATCTACATTTTAAATAATAAGAAATTCAATTTTATTTTTATTCATCTAATTTTTTTTAATGTTTTCTTAGTTCTTGTATTCATTTATACTAGAACAGACGCACAAACTTACTGTGTATAGATTTTGTTCATAAATCTGCAAGTTCGGTGAAAAGGTCACATACCAAATTTCATTCGTCTAACTGAAAGGGGATTTTGATTTATCGTATTCTAAGACAAATATAGAGACAAAATTTCAAAAATGAGTTTTTCGAAATTAGGGAGGTTTGAAATATTGAGATTCTCGAAATCTTGAGTTCAAATTTTTTGACAAGTACAATATTTTATCTTCGCTTATTTAGTTTGCGAGGAAATAAAAAAAATCACTTTGAATGACTGCTTTAATTAATCATAAGAAACTATAAATTGTTTTATAAAATCTTATTGAAATGCTGTATTTCTAAACTGTAATCTGCGAACATAAGCATGTATATAGATACACAAGTTTTAATTAATAAATTTTTGTAATTATGGAAAGATTTCACGCTCAATGTATATATTAAATTATGGTAAAACCAATTGCTTGTTTCGTGTACAAATGCTGCACTATTACAGATATTGCTTGGATATTTAAACTATTAAGAACTATATCATATGTTAAAGCAGTGTTTCGATAAACATTACTATGAATGTCATTTAAAGACATAAAAAACATGTTTATTACACTGAAACATTGTCATTAATATCTTATGTCAAAGCTACTACATTTTATATAATATTTTAGAGCAAAAAAAAAAAAAGCGTTATTTTTGATTGCAACAACGATTATTTTACAACGATTATTGTAAAGAGTTTCTTGATGAAGTTTCCATTTCTAATTCTGAGTTATTAAAATACTAGTCACATTTGGTGACTAACTTGTTCACCTGGATTGATTTTTTTAGATTGTTAAATATTAATATACGGATTAATATTAATACGGAATACATAATTTTTTTAAAAAATATTGTTATTTGATACAGTTGAAAAATATGAATTTCATTGAATAAGTCAAAACAAATTAATTCAGACTTTTATATAAAATGTAATATAAAACTGTAAATGTAAAAATGCCAAAATTCTATATATACTACGAAATATAAGTGGAACTGAAAAACTTACTTCATAATTAATGTCCAAAAGAAAGTAATTTTTAATCTTAACCCTGGCAAAAGCATCTGATTAAATCGATGATTTTGAATTTCATCATAACATTAGGATTTAATTGTTACAAACTGTGTATCACATTTAAAAATTTATTAAAAATAAAATATCATGCAGAAATGAAATTGATATCATTAAAAAAGTAACTTCTTAAATTTTAATATAATGTAAAAATTATTTTGTGAGATGACATTTTTGGAAGATATTGTCATTAATTTTCACAGGTAAGTCATAACCATTATACGTCTGACAATGGAAATCTATTTTCGCACTCGATTATATTTTGTTTAACACCCATATCTTGAGTTCCGTTATGTTTTCTTTTTTCTGAGTGACTAGAGCATTTCTAATTATATTTCAATTTCATTAAGTAGCGAAGCGTTGAATTAAGTGCAGTTGTACAGGTGTTCACCAAAGCAGCTTGAACATTTTTATGGCGATTTATTTATAATTGATTATTGGCATTCGTTAATATATAATAAGATAGATTTTTACACCACTAACATTACCGATACACACACACACACACACACAGAGAGAGAGAGAGAGAGAGAGAGAGAGAGAGAGAGAGAGAGAGAGAGAGAGAGAGAGAGAGATTGCAAAAATTCGGTCTTAAGCATGGATAAAATTTTGAAGTATATCCTTTTAAGCAAAAAAATTCTTTGAAACATACTAGAAAGAAAAAAAAAACAGAATTATTACTTCTCTTATTCAATCTGTTCAACAGCTACAAAAAAGCCCCCAACACGAAGGTGTCTGATGTAAAAGCTAGAAAAACATGGAAAAAAATGTAAAATTTAAATAAAAAATCAACTATTTAAAAAGGAAAAATAATATTTTTGTTTACTTTACAGGCAGAAACTGTATGATGGGCAAGTTTCTTATTTAAATTTTAGCATTTCACTTTACCATTGTCATATCAGTTTAAATTGAAATCAACAAAAATGCGTTTTAAGAATTGAAAACGTATTGAAACGTCAGTGAAAGAAACCTGTTTGAAAGTTATTTTTTTTAATATAAGATATTTTTAGAAGGTTTTTTTTTTGTATTTCTTCTTTTTCAGTATTTGTCAAAAAATAGAGAAGAAGAAGAGATTTAATTCAATACTAAAAAAATAATTGTCAAGAAATTTAATTGAATATTTACTCGACATTCTTTAATAAAAAAAAGCATAAATTATTTTAAACAAAGAATATGATGCTAATATTGATATAAAATTTGTATAAAATTAAATAAAATTCCCATATATATCACAACAAGTATTTTTTTAAAACGGAAATATCATAAAAATACAAAATATTTTGAAAATTCAAACGATACTCGGACTGCAATCTACATATATAAGCTGCTATGATTATGATAAATGAGTCATCAGTCTATAAATATCAGTTGTAATGGACTCTCATACAAAAAATATCCCTTTTATTGCCAGAATAACAAACAATTCACGATTTGTTTACGCAAATCGCCAACAATCAATGCACGAGCAAGTTCATTGTAGGGATTTTTCCCCTTCAAAAAACAGAGAAAGCATACAAAAATCAGCTTAATGGTTGTCGCGAATCAGCCATTGCTTGCTTTCTGTATCTGCCTAATAGTTTTCCCTCTCTGAACATGTCACTTCGTACAATGGATAAGCCTGAAATATTAATGGGAACACTGAGAGTTAATTTTATATCGGAAAGGTATCAATTATATTGTATGATGCATTCATGTACAAATGCACTGGATGGGTGATGTTATTGATTGTGGAGGGCTAAAGTACATTTGCTGATTAATAAAATAGTTCCCTTTTCCGGCGTTTATTAATACTTTATGGTTTCAGCTTTAGAATTTTAATAGTATGCCTAAATAGCAATTTTTTCTCCAGTGTCTTTTCATTTTCTCCTATACGTAGTATAAAGATAGTAATCGTTAAAAAAGAAATTCAAACTCGAGATTTCGACGAATTTCCACGTTTTATACCTCTCTGAATTCGAGAAGCACATTTTTGGAAAATGTCCATCTGTCTTTGATAAAGATAACTCAAAAACGCTTTGTGCCAGATGGGTGAAATTTAGTATATGGTCCTTACACCAAATTTGTAGATTTTTATAAAATTTTGAGCAAAATTCTCTCAGAGAAAGTCTGTCTGTAAGTTAACACAATAATTACAAATCGAACAGCTGGGTAGTTAAAATTCGGTACACAGATTAAACATCTATAATGTATACATCTGTCAAATTTAGTGCTAAATCTAACTAGGAGTTGGCCGTCTGTCAGTCTGTTCTTTTAGAAACATGCAAAAGCGATAACTAAAAACGCAATGACTTACATGTATCAAATTCGGCATGGAATTTTATGATTACAAGTGAAATTTTGTTTCGAATTTTTATTTCAATCGATAGAATAAATGTCGATTTTCGGATACTATAAATCACATGCAAGGGATTAATCGCCAAATAACTCGCCAAGGATGACACGATAGATTCAGTAAAATTGCTAAATTCACGCCAAAGATGAATATTTTATAACTATTGTACGCCAATGCCATGCAACGCATTCTCTGGGATAACATCTTTTTTAAAGAGTATACGAGAAACGTTATGAGAGACAACTACAATTGGTTATTTATTTATTTAAATTATCAAATTCGGTACGATTCCACAACTTTCAAAAAGACATTTATTGTACACACCAAATCTGTATACATTTTTAGTTCGATATACTTTTTTTTTGTTGATTAGAGGAATGAAAAACTATTCGAAACTAAATTTTAAAATGATTTTTAATTTCTGAAAAGTAAAAAAGTTTGAATTATATCTAAATCCAATATTATTTCATTTACTAATAACCAAGAATTTCCTTCTAAAACGAAGGCTATTTTTCTGCTTGTCACCACAGTAGATAATCATTTCCTAAATTGAATGAAACGTTGAATATTTTCTTTTCCCTTTTCAGAATTATACGACATGCCTTTAGGCTGAAGAAAGCCTATCTTTAGCTATAACTTCGTTATGTGGTATTTCTGAACTACTCTTGGAATACATTTATTGGCATTCTTATAACTTTTATCCGTTATTGATTCTTCCAGACCAAAATTTTGCCTCTCATTAATTTTCGTGGTATTAGTTTGGAATGGTTATGACAATAATTAAACGAACCTCTTAAGAGGAATTCCAGTCTTACTACTTGTAAGATAAACACACACGAACTAAAAGTTCTTAAAAGTAAAGAAATTTGGTTTATTCAAAGTAAGATGTAAAATGACTGGTTTTAATAGATTAAAAAATAGTCTTTGAGAGATTTAAACTTGCCACTTAATTTAAAATGCTAAAATGAAATAAGCACTTTGTTAGTTTTGACACGCTGTTAGTTCAAACTTTGATTGGTGTCTACAATACAGATGTTAAATCTGTGTACCGAGTAATATCTGTCTATATCTCTTTATTTTGCAGTTAGTATTAATTTCTAATCGAACATCCGGACAGACAGACTTCCTTTGAGCATATTTTACTAAAAATTTGATAGAAATCTGCAAACATGATGTAAAGGCCGTATTCAAAATTTTAATCGTTTAGCTCGAAGCGCTTTTGAATTATCTTTGTCCCAGACAGACGGACGGACATTTTCCAAAAATGTATTTTTTGAATTCAGGACGGTTTAAAACATAGAATCGTCAAAATCTCTAGTTCGAATTTTTTGGCGATTACTTTATTTTCTCTATGCCCTGTATAAGTGAAAGTAATAAAAAAGATTATATAAACATGAAATTAACATCATTAGGAGGATAATTCTTTTACATTTGAAGATAATGAAAAATTATTTTCGTAAAATAATAGTTGTAATAGATATGGTCATCAATTTCCATAATTAAGTTATATCGATTACCCATATACCCACGGTTAAGCTTACATTCCCGCTGAACTAAACTTTCTGTTGACACCCATTTCTTGATCTTTTTTACATCTTATTTCTTCTAACTGAATGGAGTTCCGGAAAGGGGGAGGGGTGCCTCTTCTCCTGAGTATTTCTAATAATATTTTGAAGCTCTATTAATTAACAAAGCGTTGATGCAAACGCTTAATGGAGCAGTCTGAAACGTTCATATAACGATGTATTTGTATTTGACTGTTGCCATTCAACAATATATAATGAAAATGACTTTTGTGCCACAGACATTAGCAATTTATTTATATAGATTACTGGCACGAAAATAATTTTGGCATCTTCTTAGGTTTCAAAAAAATAATTTTTCAAATAATGCCAATTTAATCGTCAAACAATCTTTTAATTTAGGCAATTTTATTTTTATACAAAATTTGTAATAATACTTTTCTTTGTTGAAATGCATTCAAACAGTTTCGATTGTTGCATTTAATTTTTAACGGAAAAAAAATCTGCTTGTGTTTTTATATATATTTTTTTATAATGTTGTCATTAGTGTTTCCTTTCTGACTTTATTTCGCTAAGTTTTTTTGTAAAATCTATAAACACAGTTTAATAAAATATTTAATATTCTAGGAAAATAGAATTGGTGAGCTAAATAATTTTACTTAACAGTTATTTAATTTTTTATCAGCTTGTTTCGATATGATGCTGGCCTCACTTGATACACGTTGGCTGATCTACAACACTTTAATGTTGGAATCAACAAACAGAGCAGGAAAAACACAAAAGTGGAACAATGTGCAACTATACGCTAGAGAATGCTGACAGTTGCGAATTTCATATGAATTTGACAGTTGACTTAGGAGGTTCTTGCATACGAAGAACAAAAATGCTATGCGGTAACGCTATTTCAATTCATATTTGAAGTTAAAATATTCTTTAAAAATTTAAAAAATTCTTAGGTGGAAGATCCAAGATTTTCATCTTAAGCATAAGGAATAAAACTGAAATAAATACATCCATAATTACAGCGTAAGTTGGACGCTTAAGGGGGTTCATTATATTATAAAGTTAAATTGAATGAAAATTAATTGAAAATGAAAATTTAGTTGTAATCAAAACTGGATCTATAAAAACTGGTTAAGTGAATTCTCAGTTATTGACATAAATAATTTTCATCATTTACAAGGAATGATTATAACTTGCATTAATAAATTATTTTTAATTTTGCAATAAACAAATTTAAGAATTTAAGTCTTATTATTGAAGAATAATTTAAATTAGTTAGAGAAAAAAAGGTAATAATCAATAAAACTAATTTTATATGCCTCATTTATGAGCAATACTTTGATTGGGAATAACTTTCCCTCTCCCACGCCCTTCTTATAAATTAAAAATATTTAATGGCCACGTGTAATGAGTATTTTAAACAATTATTTCATTTTCACATCGAACTTTACTTATTTAACGGCATCCTTTTATAATGTATTTCATGAAATTAGCCCAGTTTAAATCTAGGAATGTGCGAATTCGATAATTGCAAATTTAAAACCAATGCATAAAATTCATTGTAGAATCATAGCAATGGTGGCTTGTTGGTAAGGTCTCGGTCTTGGCGGCGGTGGGTTTGAGGTTCGAGACCGGATTCCACCGAAGAACTGTCGTGTCTGGTGCACGTTAAATCCGTCGAGAACAAACGTCTTCACGTTGGTGTGGTGTGGAAATTTGGAGATGGGGTGTCAGCTCAGGTGTCGTCCTCGTCATCTGCACGCAGTTCGAAATTACGATGTCAGTCCCAAAATAGTTCTAGTGTTGCTTTAAAACGGGACGTTAATGTAACCAAACTAAAACAAACATTCTAGAATCATAGAGATGACCAATCAATTGGAAGGGAAAAGGTGAAAGGAAAAAGTGAACCACGAGAAAAATGTATTGCTGAAGATAAATAAAAGCATTAAGACTGATAATTGCAACTAAAGATAATCCTCCCCATTTTAGTAAAATGATTTATTTTAAAAATTTTCAAAATGTTTCAATGTGTAAATTTTTTTTTAATCATGACTTTATTTTAAAGTCATCACAATAAATATACTGATTAATAAAGTCAGTATATGATGACTATATAATTGAGATATTAAAACATCCTTTAAATAAAAGAGTAAAAAATTTTTGAATATTTTCTGTAATAATTTTCCTCGAATTCTTTATTTTTCAAAGATTTATGCATATTATTTTTTTATATTTAATTTGCATAGTATACTTTATCAATTAAATTCTTTATTTTTATCGACAAAATCAAAAACCCTTCATAATTTAATAAATTTAATTGAACTTCTTTAATAAAGTGATATCATATTAAAAAGGATCATGTATTGATCAAACAATTAGATTATCATTTAAAGACATATTTTATTTTATTTGCGAATTCAAATTGAGAATGAAAAATTTGGAATGTTTTGCTCTGATAGTGAATTTAAAGGGCTTAAAATAATTAGTCAAAGTAAAATTTAATTTCTCCTTTGAAAATTTAAGTTAAGAAGGTATTAAAAGGTAGGTGATTACGTTAAAATGTCAATTTTTTTTTGCGAAATTACAATTTTTTAAAATTTAATATTCTTAATGGTTGAAACGGCTTCTTTATAAAACCATTAGAATTTTGTTTCTCAGTCTATTTTTTTGGAAGTTACTCTGTTTTTTTTATTACATACGTTTTAATGCTGTTTTACATTTTTAGATCTCATTTTTCTCAAATTCTAATCTTTGATAGAATTTTCTTAGGAAAAAACTCGTAAATTAAAAATCTAATGCATATTCTTTGTTCAAATTTGGTATAATAATTTTTCAATATGTTCATTAATTCCTGAATTATCGGATATGTAATCTATTCATTTAGAAGTTTTTTATAGTTGCTTTAGTGCAGAGGTTCCCAAACTTTTTTTTCTCGTGGACCACTTTCAAAGTTTTACTATTTTCGGTAGACCCCCTGCTGCTACATTTCTACTGCATTCCCAAAACTCCTAAAAAATATCACCCTAAATTGGGGGTGTTAAGAAGAAAAAAAAAGTAGCTCATTTTCTTGTGTCCTATTTATTAAAATAATACTTGTGGTTATACAAAATTATAAACATTTATTATTACAAACAATCAACAATTGACAAAAAAATCAACAATGAGCTCTGAAATGTAAATCAACAATAAAAAATAGTCATACTTTTAATAAGACAGATGTACTTGATGAATTGACAGCAAATTATCAATATTTGTCTTCAGTTTTGTAAGAAGTAATCTCAAATCTCCCCGTTCTGTGATGTTCAATCTGCTCCTTTATTTTTGTTAACAGGTTGGTAACGGCACTATAACTTCTTTCGACAAGATATGACGAGGGAAACGCTATCAAAAATTTTCTCGCAATTTTCCACAGCCCAGGATATTTTTCGGGGATTTCTGCCTGCAGCCAAAATGTTTGATAGCCTTTTTTAAATTTCACCTTCAGTTCCTCGTTGGTGCTGAGCTCAAGTAGCTCCTCTTGTAATACCACATTCGCCTCTTCCGTTTCATCAAATGGGGTTATGATCCATGGTGGTATTTCCATCGTCAAAATATCTTCAAATCTATTTTTGAAGTCATCATGCAAGGCATTTAAATGTTGAGCGTATGTCTGAATATCCTCATCAAGACATTCTATCTGTGACAAGTGCGGAAACTGGGAGAATTCTCGCCGACTAAGATTTTGCTTCATTAATTTCAATTTATCAAGACAAGCCGAAATTACACCCTTTGTTTTTATTAAATTAAGGCTATCCCCTTGTAACTGCAAGTTAACATCATTGAATTTTATGAACAAATCTGTTAAATACGCAATGTTCACTTTATATTTGATCAGATTTTCTTTTAAATCTGGTGCTTTAGTTTCCAGTCATTCTATCACTGATTCGAAAAGTGAGTAAAATATCGATAAGCATGCACCTTTCGACAACCAGCGTACTTCAGTATGTAAGAGCAGTCGTTGGAAATCTTCATCATTTTTAGTTTCCAGACATTCTATCACTGATTCGAAAAGTGAGTAAAATCTCGATAAGCATGCACCTTTCGACAACCAGCGTACTTCAGTATGTAAGAGCAGTCGTTGGAAATCTTCATCATTTTCATCGCACACTAGTGCAAATAAACGGGTGTTCAAAGCATTGCTTCTTATTTTATTAACTGCGTTAATCACAAATTGAAGCGATCTATCACTCAAATTTTTCGCTACAAGGTGTTGTCGGTGGCTGACACAGTGAATTGCAATTAGTCCTGGTATTATTCTTTTAAGATGGCTTATAAGCCCAAGATATCGCCCGAACATGGCAGGATCTCCATCTGCTGCCACCGAAATAATGTTTGTAAATGGAATAGATTTTTCTGTAAAAAAATCACTCAGGACATTAAATATCGATTCACCTTTAGTGTCGTGTAATTTTTCGTTTTTAGTGTTTAGTAATTTTTCGTGGACCCCCACTTACAACTTGTGAACCCCTGTTTTCTTTTCACGTCTACGTGGACCCCCGCGTGGTCTCCGCTGCACCCCTGGGGGTCCACCTGGACCACTTTGGGAACCTATGCTTTAGTGCTTCACAATGTGAAAAAGATTGAAAATTTTGTGTTTTTTATCAGTCAAGCCCTAATATTTAAAGCATGGATAGAAATACAGCATATTTTTTAAATTAAGGAACAAGATAATATATTTCTTAAGCTATCTGCAAAATTTTAAGTAAATCGTTTGAATAACCTCTGAACTAGAAGAATTTTGTTTTATACCTCTTTTTGTCCCCTCCTCACAAAAAAAAAAACGCATTTTTTTCCAATTTTCTAAAAACATTTACCATTTAACTGGTATATTTTGGTTCCAAAAATGTTTTTTTTTCTCAATATTTTTGATGGAAATATTCAAATATATAACTATTTTCGAGAGCTTTTCTAAAAAAAAAAAAATCATTTTCAACGTACTCACATACCTAATCCCTATTAAAGATTCTTTAACAAACAATTAGCATCAACTGTCGTTCAACTTAGAAGCTTTTGAAATACATAGTAATAAAAATATTCCCTGTAGTATTCGAAATAGACAATCGAACACTATCTAATATTACTGATGCCTTATGAAATATTCAAAATTTATGCAGCAATCCAAACAAACAAATAAACAATCAGAATGACAACCTCGTGCATTTTAAACTCATATTTGAAAAAATAAAAAAACCCAGAAATAATCCGAGCTATTTGAAGCATCTTATTTCAATCCTGAAAATAGAAAGAACTTTTAGGAATGCACATTTGAAACAAACAATTTCTGCCTAATGATAACATAGTAGGAGAAAGCTCACATTAATTTCCATAGACATGCGCTTTTAACCACAAAAATTTGTCTTCACCGTTACTTTGATAATCTCACATTCAAAACGAAACGCCGTTTCACTCCTCATACCGCAAGAATCAATTACCATTTAATGACATCAGACACTATATCTTCAATCTGCTTCCACAGAAAGACGCATACCTTCACTAAGTCGGAAAATTTTAAAAGACAAGAAAAAGAGAGAAAAGAAAAAAACTAGGCTTTATACAACCCCCTCCCCTCTTTAATACTGGTTGCGAAATCCCCCAGCTAATTATCTTACCCGTAATCAGTTGTTCCCCAATGGTTGTGAAGAAACTGTCGGGGCATAAAATACAATTAGCAATGGAATGCTATTACGCGTGCCAGACAAATCTCAACATTACCAAGATTAAGTTGGGTTAGTGTGACAATGAGGATTTTCCGTCACTGAGAACTCTTTGTTTTTAAGATTCTTTTCCGTTTTATAGAGAGGAAAACTGGAGTTTTAATACCCCAGAATTAAAATTTCGGATCTAGATGCCTTATGGAAAGTGACATGTGCACAAGTGCTTAGGGAAGGGGGTTGTAAAGGGCTGAATCGATTGCTGAAGAAGGCAGGAGACCTTCTCCTGGGTTGCTGATTAATGGTTTAATATTGTGAGAGTATGCAAAACCGCAGAATTAAAATTTTAAATTACTCTCTTTTGGTGTCAGGTGAGGGTTTCTGCGTTTGTTGACATCAGGTGGAATGCGACGGAGGAAAGTTTTGCTGCTTTGAGAGAAAACGGGATGTAGTGATTTTATTAGGAAAGGAAAAGAAATTTACAAAAAAAGCGACTTTTATGAACATGATTGCGCATAACGTGGCTCCCGAATATTTTATACAATTAGGTTCTTTAATAAAATACGACTCAATCACAAAAAGTTGATATTTGAGAATGAGTTTTTTTTTAATAATATGTATATCTGATTCTTAGCAAAATTTCATTTAAAATTTTAAGAATAAATGAAATAAAAAAAATAATGAAAATAAAAAAATGTTTATTTCAGAAAAAGCTTTCGAAAACTTTAAAGAAATTTACCTATCTCTCTCTATATATAATTGCAACATTTCTTTATTACTAGCCGCCTTTGGCGACCAGCCGGTTCGCCAATCTTAATGTTCGTTAAAATTTTCATAATTAAATATTTTATGCAATTCCTACTTTAATAGCTTCTTCATCAAAATATTTTTAAACTTCAAATTTTGATAGGCATATAATTCACTCATAATATTATAAACGCCTTCAGTCATAACGTAATATGTATCTATCTCATTTTCTGTTGGCTCCCATAGAATTTATACTTTAAATTAAAGTGGAAAGGATTAATCTGCAATTAATATAATAATATTTTTTACTGAAACAAAGTATTTTTTTTTTTGTAATATGATTATTGAAAACAGTCACTGAGTGTTTAAACTTTATGGGCACTAAAGAATATCTTTCTTAATTTATGTAATATTTCAAAAATTTGTCAACAAAATTTTCTCAGATTCATCATGACCAGATTGATTAATTAACAATGTTTAATTTTAAATGCATCAAACACTAAAAAAAAAAAAAAAACCAATCGTTTAAAATAATCGGTTGAAAACAGGTTAAAAAAAACTACTTAAAAGACGATGGTCTTAAAACTATAAGCATACACAAAAAATATATAACTAACATAAATACACTTTAATTACAAAAGCATGCAACTAATCTAAAAATAATTTAAATCGTCCGTTGATATTTGTTGTCATGTCAACAATCAGAACACAATGTGCATGCGTGAATTTACAAAGCTAGTTACGGTAACGCAAATGCGTGAGTTTTTCTAAGCCAGTAGGGGGTAACGCTATGCAGATTAGACATTTTTATTTCCTTTATTCTGTTTTATTTTAATTCAAAAGTATTGCAGAATTAATCTGAAAGATCGATTAATTAACAATGTTTAATTTTAAATGCACCAAACATTACGAAAATAAACAGAATCCTTTGAAATAATCAGCCGAAAAATCTTAAGCCTAGCCTCATTACTGTCGGGGAAAAAAACTGAACTCTTACTCATTTCGTGGTATGGAAAATGAATAATTTTTTGTCGAGAAAGTTAGCTTTTAATTAATAATTAAAATTCTAACTAAAAATTCAAAAAAAGGGACCCCAGGTGCACATTCCCGACCTCTAAGGTATACATGTACCAAATTTGGTAGCTGTAGGTCAAATGGTCTTTTCTGAGGAGCGCCAACACACACAAACACACACACATTGAACTTTATATATAAGTATAGATGTTTTTTTAAAGCAAGCGAAGAGGGGAAAATAACTATTCTAAAAAATTGGGTAAAGCAGGTGTTCTTATTAAATAAGTAATTTAAAAAAAAAATGAAACGAAAAAGGGGAAAAGTTATTCTATAAAATTGTGTAAAGCAGATGTTCTGTATTAGAAACTTCTTTTCCCTTTGCAGCTGTGTTGCCATAGAAACCGGCGCACAGCTGTTTACACGTTTATGTTTATCTATTCAGATTTTGTAACATCTAATCAGAGTAACGGTGAATATCAGTGTGTCCGTGTTCGTCAATAAATGTTAATTTTTTTAATAACATGATTAACGAAAACAGAGTCACTGAGCATTTAAACCTTATGGGAACTAAAAAATATCTTTCTTAATTTATGTAATATCTCAAGAATTTGTCGACCAGCCGGTTCGCCAATCTTAATGTTCATTAAAATTTTTATATTTAAATATTTTATGCAATTCCTACTTTAATAGCTTCTTCATCAAAATATTTTAAAACTTCAAATTTTGATAGTCATATAATTCACTCATAATATTATAAAGGCCTTCAGTCATAACGTAATATGTATCTCTCTAATTTTCTGTTAGCGCCCGTAGAATTTATGCTTTAAATTAAAGTGGAAAGAATTCATCTGCAATTAATATAATAATATTTTTTACTGAAACAAAGAATTTTTTTATAATCTGATTACTGAAAATAGAGTCACTCAGCGTTTAAACTTTATGGGCACTAAAGAATATCTTTTTCAATTTACGTATTATCTCAAGAATTTGTCAACAAAATTTTCTTAGATTCATCATGAGCAGATCGATTCATTAACAATGTTTACTTTTAAATGCATCAAACACTAAGAAAAGGAAACGAATCGTTTAAAATAGACGGTTTAAAACAGGTTTTAAAAAAACTACTTAAAAAACGATGCACTTAAAACTATAAGCATATACAAAAAATATATAACTAACATAAATACATTTTAATTACAAAAGCATGCAACGAACCTAAAAAAAATTTAAATCCAGTCCGCATCAGTTGATAATAATTCGTCAACACAATGCGGAATTCAGAACACAAAGCGCATGCGTGAATTTTCAACGCCAGTTACGTAACGCAAATACGTGATTTTTTTTTTCTACGCCAGTTGGGGTAACGCTATGCGGATTAGAAATTTTTAATTTCATTTATTCTGTTTTATTTTAATTCAAAAGTACTTCAGAATGAATCTGAAGGATCGATTAATTAACAATGTTTAATTTTAAATGCATCAAACATTAAGAAAATAAACAGAATCGTTTGAAATAATCCGCCGAAAAATACTAACCCTAGCCTCATTACTGTTGGGAGAAAAAAAAACACGGAAGCCTTACTCGTTTGGTGGTGGCGAAAATGGAAGATTATTTTGGCGAAAAAGTTGGCGGTGGGGAAAATGGAAGATTTTTTTGGCGGGAAAGTTAGTTTTTAATTAATAATTAAAATTTCAAAAAAAGGGACCCCAGGTGCACATTCCCGACCTCTAAGGTATACATGTACCAAATTTGATAGCTGTATGTCAAATGACCTGGCCTGTAGAGCGCCAACACACACACACACACACACACACACACACACATTGAGCTTTATTATAAGTATAGATTTGCGATTTGTTTTTAAGCAGATATTCTGCAAAAATTCACAACCGCTTTTAAATGCCTGGGCACTACACCGAAGCATTTAAAAGCTAGTTTTTATTGTTGTTTGTCCATCATATATTTTCATTATTTCTCCATACGTTAGTTGTTTTTTGTTATTTCTCTATCATTGTTGTTTTTAATTCGATTTTTGTATTAATACTGAATCTTTGTACTCAAACTTCCAAACATCTCCAGATATGTTCTATTAGTTTTTGGTTGAAATGGTATTTTCAGATTTTTATGGACCATTATGGAGAGAAAGAAGCGAATGTTGTGAGCAGTGTGCATAAGATGGTTATCCTGATAAAAATATTTAGGTTGTCCCAAAAGAATGTAATAAGCTTTTGTTTCCCAAATATTTCACCTAGGTATATACTATGCAAATTCAATTTAATGAAGAATGGAAGAGAATGTTGGGAGACTGAAAATTTAAGATTTCTTAGATATGTAATGAAATACCGAGCAAGAAAATTAAATTCTTTGCTTGCACTTGTGGGCTTACTTGAAGAATTGCATATTCATTGACAAGGAATATTTGGATATACTGTTAATACTGGCCTAGTTGTAGAAGAATATAAATGACATTTTACAAATCCCTGGTAACTTTCTAAGAAGTACGTTTATTTAATGGTTTTGCCATTACAAACTGCGGAATTGACATTTTGACATTTTTCAAGTTACTCTCATGCTAATGTATAAACATATTTAAAGATTCAACACTCCAAAACAGACAATGTAGAGATCATTTCAAGGTAATAATCGGCATTCATACATTATTTGTACAATACATGGATTGTTACAGCAGTTACATGGGCAACCCACATTTGATATCAGGAATTTTACAATTGGGCCCTGCCTTAGATAAAATCAAATTCATCTTTTTTTTTTTTTTTTTTTTTGAAAAATGCAATTTATATAGATGAATGCAGGTTCAAAGGAGATAGAAACGTTTATCTTCAAAATAAACACCTTTGGAACGGTAAAAATTCACATTCTTTGTACAAGAGGTTTATATTTAGTGGTATTTTTAAAATCTTTTCAGTTAATTCATTTTTTACAACAGTATACTGAATGGCGACCAATATATTCAGTTAGTTTTGATTGACATTGTGTCCTATCCAAAGAACGAATTTCCTTCTGCAATACCTCCTATTGATCTACGCTGACGAATTAAGAAGTCTGTCTTTAAATCACAAATTATGAAATCTATTGCATATGCGTAAATATTACTAAAAGAATGTAATTTTGTATAGTTGTCGGAAGTATTCATTTTGAACAAATTTTCAAGCACTTCCATTTATGTACCAATTCACCATTTTTTTAAAAAATAAATTATTGAAAGTTAGAAAATGAGCTATTCATTTCTGATTCTACCCTTTTAATAATCTTTTGTGGTTTATGTATTATCCCTAAAAATTACAACAAAGCTTTGTTCAAACACCGGTTGAAGATATGGATAAATGGTCTAAATCAATACATTTGCTTTTTAATATCGTAGCAACTTTTACAAATAGAAACATGAAACATCGTATCCTTATAAATTATTATAATTACTAATATTTTATTCAGTGAGACGTTAAAAATGTATTAAATTCATTGACACATTTAAATTAGATTAGAATATAATTATTATTTTATTTATTGACATGCTTTCGTAATGGGGACTGTATAAAAATTTAATTTTTCTTAATATCAGTCTTCTCTACCGAAATCAAATATTTTCATACGTTTCGTACCTTGCTTCATGAAGCTTTGCAATTGGAAATGTCTGTCTAATTGCAATAATTAAGGAAATAAAATTTATTCCACTTTTTTGGGATACCCTGTATACCTAACAAATTGTTTCAAATACCCAAATTTCGATCTGATTATTTTAAATTGTCTTTCAAAATATTCAAATAGAGAGCGTGATTCATTATTCCATCAATAATATTTACATCATATTACAAAATCTCAATGCACACACAAACACGGGAAAGAACACTTCCACCGCCATGTTTTACTATTCCAAATAATATGATCATATAATCTATACTTATAATAAAGCTCAATGTGTGTGTGTGTGTGAATGTGTGTGTGTGCGTGTTGGCGCTCTACAGGCCAGACCGTTCAACCAACAGCTACGAAATTTGGCACGTGTATACCTTGGAGGCCGGGAATGTGCACCTCGGGGTTATTTTTTCGAATTTTTAATTAGAATTTTATTTATTTAAAAAATAAGCGAAATTTTAGCGTGTTTCTGCTATAACATCCTAAAATATTACCGCACAAAAAATATTTTTACATGAAGTTAAAGATCAAAAATTTATCTTTTAAATGATACCAATGTTTTAACCTTAACATTAAATTTCTATTTTTAATGAATTTTTAAATAAATATTTTAACTATATTTTTCAACAATTTTTTTCGTACAAAATAAAAATAAAGCTTAAGCTGCACGAGCACGTTTCGTATTCATGGGGAAAAAATTAGCTTTTTTCAAAGTGTTGCCATCACATCGATTAAAGCTCCATTTAAAAATAAATTAAATCTTTTTGGAAATGAAATCTGCAAAAATATGATTTTCGTCCCGTGTCTGTAGGAAATAAAACAAATATGAAACAATATTTTTTTCTAAAAAATAAATTCAAGAAAAATTATTTTATGATCTTTTACACTATCTGTATTATTAATCCAATAAATCAGTTTTATTTTAAGGCAAGTTTTGTTTAATATGAACAGGATATCTATTCAAATCAGGGCCACACTGCTAATTTGTAAACCTTTAGTAATAGACACAGATCTGCTAAAATGGTCTAAATGGAAAATGATTATATTTTATGTAACTTGATCCAATAAATACTCTAATATATAACGAATTTTTGATTTTATATAAAAAATCAAAAATTCGTTATATATTAGAGTATTTATTGGCTTCTGCTGTGGAAATCACGATTAACAAAATGTCTTTGAAACACTAATATTTTAAATAAAGAATTAATTTCCAATCAACAAAATCAATCACTTAAACTGACTGATTTATAAAAATTTGAATATCACTATTCAAAAAAAAAAAAAAAAAAAAAAAAAAAAGGATAATTTTAGATTTTTCATCGATCGTTTTAAAGAAAATACGCCAATCAGCGCGCAGGTTTCTCAAGATTAATTGGCCTAAGATTATGAAAATGTTGAGTTTTTCTAAATTTTTAACATTCATAACTTCATAAATCAGTCTTAGTTAATCATGGAAAATAGAAACATTCATTCATTTATTTAAAATTTGGTGTGTCCAGAATATTTCTCAGAATATGATACTGTAATGAATCAGCTACTTCCTGGGTGACCACTGTGACATTCCTTTTCCCCACACTCGATAATGTACATTCCGGGCCATTCTTCATCAACGAAACTCCCACAGTGTTAAGTGCCTCCAGATTGCCAAATGGAAGACCCTCCTTTTAAGTACGGTCATCTGGCCATTTAGTGCTAATCCAGATAAGGAACCACACGTGCGTTTCCCAGGGAAATAAATCGTGTCTTCGAAAGGCGACAGTGTCAAACACTCCAGATGTCCTGCATTTTTCCCATGGTGGAGGGTGAATCATCAATGGACATTTTCCCACGGGCGACCAGAGACGATTCAGGTTGTTCTGAACGGTGATTGGGTAACAGGGAGTCTGAGAGGAAAATAAAAGGTGAGATTTTTCGGAAGAAGACGGAGAGATGATTGGACACCGCTGCACCTACTCCCCTTCTCTCTTCTACCTCACCGGGTTTCACCCGGCCAAGCCTCATTTCTCTCTTGCAACTGGAGAGGACGGTCCTTCGGACCGCTCCTCTCGAAGTCAAAAGTCCACGGCAGTCATGTGATGCCATGACAACTTCTTCTACTTTCTAGCCATCTACAGGAGATAGCTTCTGTTGGAAGCGGGCTCTCCTTCAACTTCTACCACTCGAAGAAGACGGAGAGAAGCTTCGTGTGAACCAAGGAGGAGAAGCTTCGTGTGAATCGGACTTCTGCGTAGAATTCCACCCGAAGAAAATTCGGTGGATTCCGAGAGCTACCCCCGGAGTAGCCTAAGACGCCAACAGCCTGTTAGCTGTTCTTGTAAAGTTGTTTCCTTCGAAATGGTTCGAGGAACTATTCTTGTGTAATTTTCGTGTTGTAAATAGCATCATTCATTTAACCTAGATTAGAAAGAGTTGTTTTTATGTAATAAAGCTGTAAATAAAAAAATTTGATCATATCGCTACCTGTTTTTGGATCGAGACTTTACAGCTTTAATATTTGGTGGCAGCGGTGTTGATAGAACTTTGCGCGGTAAGCTATCATTAGCTAACTGGACTTGCGTTTCAGACTCAGAGATTTCTAGTCTGAGAAAACTTACAATATCTAGGTTAAAATTACTTTTAAAAAAGTTGCGTGGTAATTGCCAACTTCAAGATCGACGAGTGGAACTCAAAGCGAGGAAGAATCGCTGAGCTGCAAGAGCGTACTGACCCAAGTTAGAAAGGAATTCTCCAGCTGCAATTTCGACGAGTGGACTGAACTTCGATTGGAATTCCCTCTACCTCCAACCTGGTATCAACCAACCGACGAAGTGTTCCGAGTCTCCTGCACACCGGTGAGTGCTTCCTAACTTTCCTTTCTCTAGAGGCAGTAAATTTATTATAAAAGTAACTGTCGATCACTGAAGTAAAATTTGAAATTTCAGTGTAGCATTTTAGAATTGGCTATTAAAGCAATTCAGTAAAGAAATTTTTAATTAGTTGGGACTAATTGTAAAGATTAAAATTTTTGTGTACAAGTTCTGTTAATAATATAGAAGTAATGTTAAATTGTAGATGCTAATTAACTTGTAAATGCTAAATGTAACCACAGGTTTCAGTGGCTGAACCAAATGCATTCGATGAATGATAACTTTGACTTTTATCAATGTGTATTAGATGAAAAATTGTGTGACAGTTTGCAGTAATTAGTTGAATAGAAATCTGCTGATTTCAGTAAATTATTCAAAACTGGTGAAATAGTTAATAGAATTTATTTTGTGTATTGTATAAATCAACTGTGTTTTATGTATATTGTTGATACATAAAGGAGTTCCTTGTGTTTAAAATCAGTTGAGTTTTGTGTAGCTTAAAATATTTTTTTTGAGAGTAAGATAGCTAATCAGTTTGTGAGTAGAATTAAATTAAGAAATGGCTTTCTTAAACAGAGCGTTAAAAATAGATTTATTCTCCCTGACGGAAGAATTAGGGATCGAGACTGACCCCTCAAATAAAGTAGTAGATCTGATCAGGAAAATTAAAGAGTTCCCAGATATTGACTTCGTAAAAGATATATATGAAGTTATAGTGGAAGAACGAAAAACAGAGAAAGAGCGCGTAGAGGCAGAATTACAAGCTGAAAGGCAGCGCGAACGGGAATTTGAGTTGGAGCGTTTAAGAATATCTAATTCCTCGGAAATTAATAGCTCACATTCAAGCCGAAATGAAAATTCTAGACCGCGAAGAGATATTAAGCATTTAATGCCTAAGTTTGATAGTAACCAAACTGATATGTCAATTTATCTGACATTACTAGAGAGGCAATTAAAAACCGCCGAGATTGACGAGGCTGAATGGGTCTCTCAACTACTGTCATTATTGCCGTTAGATTTGGCTCACATCATAGCGAAAGAACCGGAAGACAAAGCTCAGGATTACGAGCATATTAAACAAGTTTTGCTGGAACGATTTAAGATAAAAACTGAGACATATAGGCAGCGTTTCGTGAGCCATCAGAAAAAAACCGAACGCATTGTGGAAGGAATTAATTTTTGATCTGGAACTTTTCTTAGATGGTTGGCTTTCGGGATCGGGTGTAACGGATTTTACCGGGCTAAAGAAATTGCTAATCACCGACCAGATAAAAAAACGCGTCCCGAGCCAGATAAGAGACCATTTTCTAGACGTATGGTCGGAGTTCGTGGATCCTTTTGTTCTAGCCGAGAAACTGGACCACTACGAATCGGTGCGGACGAAATCCAACTTTGTAAAATTCCCCGAAAGAAAAATGGTTGAGAGAAACAGACCGTTTTCGCCTAAGAAAGAAGAGAAGTATAAAGAGACGGAAAGAATGGCAAACGCTAAACCCAATGAGAATAAATCGTGGAGGAATTTAGCCCACAAAGGAATTGGAGGGGAGACAATTTTGATCAGCGGAAACAATTACAATGTTATGAATGTCTGTCTACGACGCATTTAAGGCCAAACTGCCCTCAATTAAAAAGGAATCAACCGACAGAGCAGATAAATCACGTAGGAAGCGCGCACGAAAATGAATTATTTGCTCCCTATATAAGTGAAGGATCCGTTAACGGATCGGAAATTAAAATTCTCCGGGATTCAGGCGCCAGCGTAGATATCGTTATACGAAATTACGTCAGTAATGCAGATTTTACCGGTGAGGTAATTTGGGTGAAACAACCATTGAACTTAGATTTGAGGTGTTTGCCTCTGGCACGTGTAAAGCTCAATAGCCCAGAGTTCGGGGAGGTCGTCACAAAGGCCGCTATTGTTGATTCATCTCTCGATCAAGGAATTTACCTTCTTAGTAACGCAACGGCCGAGTTACTTAACAAACGTATCAGTATTGCCACTGTGAATGCTGTCACTACTCGTTCACAAAAGAAGGGGGAAAACGCGAAAGGGGATGGAAAAGCAAGGAGAATAGAAAGCGGGACAGGAGGGAAGAATGAGATAGAACCTGAAATGCAACTGAGAGAAGAATCGTTACCACCCCTTGAGATAGGGGAAGGAGCTGAAGATTTATTCACTCCGTTCAAGATAACTCAAGAAGAATTTTCAAAGGCTCAAATGGACTGCGGAACCTTGGAAGAATGTAGGGAACGCGTTAACAAAGGACATGAGGGATTTAAAAAGGAAAAGGGATTGTTTTTTAGGGTAACAAAAGATCATTTAGGAAACCCGAGATCTCAATTAATTGTGCCGAAAAAATTCAGACCGGCAATATTAGAGATGTGCCACGAGTCGACGTCGGCACATCTGGGGGTAACTAAAACGAAAGATAGGGCCCTAAAATATTATTTTTGGCCAAATTGTGTAAAGGATATCGAGAATTACGTTCGCTCGTGTGATCCTTGTCAACGAATCGGTAAACCAAGGGAGAAGACAAAGGCCCCTCTCAAATTAGTTCCCGTTATATCGGAAATTTTTAGCAAATTAAATATTGATTGCGTAGGACCATTACCCATTAGTGAGAAAAACAATCGATATTTGTTAACGGCGATGTGTATGTCTTCAAAATATCCGGATGCAATCCCTATAGAAGACCTTAAGTCAATCACAGTGATAAATGCTATGTTAAACGTTTTTAGTAGAATGGGGTTCCCCCGTGAGATACAGTGTGATTGGGGTACGTCGTTCACTAGCTATTTAACCACAGAATTTTTTGATAAGTTCGGAATAAAAGTCACTCATTCATCTGTGCGGCATCCCCAGACAAACCCGGTAGAGCGTTTCCACAAAACCATTAAGCGACTTCTAAAGGTACTATGTTTAGAGTCCGGAAAGGATTGGGAGAAAAATCTTCCCGCAACTCTGTTAGCTTTGAGAACGGTTACTCACGAGAGCACAGGATTTAGCCCCGCTGAGTTGGTTCACGGAAAAAACCTAAGGACTCCAGAAGTGCTGTTATACGAGCACTGGGTAGCACCGAAAGAAAACGAAACGGCGGTAGCCAAATACATGTACGACTTAATAAACCGCATGAGACGTTGTCAGGATATAGCAGTAACCAGGATGTTGGAGACGTGAGATAAGAGAAAATTATGGTATGACAAAAATGCTGTCCATCGCCAATATAAATCCGGTGATCAAGTGTTGGTGCTCGCAGCATCTATGCCGAATAAACTATCAGTACAGTGGATAGGGCCAGGCGAAATTCAATCTCAATTGTCGGAAACGAACTATATAGTGAAAATGACAGGAAAGGAGGCCAAGCCCCAAATTTTTCACGTTAATCTGTTGAAACCTTACCATAAAAGATTGGCGGAGGTGAATCTAGTGTTCCACGAGGGAAAAGTGAATGTGGAGACGGAAAATGATTTAGAGATCGCATACCCGACGGGAGACGTAAACGTGTACGATTTCGAGGAAATATCTCGAAGTAGCAACTTAGAAGAGAGGTTAACGACGGAGCAGATTGGGGAACTCAAAGAGTTGTTACATAAACATAAAACAGTTTTTTCAAATAAGCCGGGAAAAACCCATCTAGTTGAGCACGATATAGAACTGATCAGTAATCAGCCGGTTCGGTCGAAGCCATATCGCACATCACAACGCCAAGCCGAAATTTTGAAATCGGAAATAAAGCAGATGTTAGATCTGAAAATAATTGAAATGGGACAATCAGACTATACATCACCAATGCTGTTAGTAGAGGCACCGGGAAAGGCCCCAAGACCTTGTATTGATTACCGAAAATTAAATAGTGTAATTAAAACTGAGTACTTCCCCTTGCCCAATTTAGAAGAGCGAGTAGAAAGAGTCTCCGCCGCAAAATTTATTACGGTACTAGATCTAGCGAAGGGCTACTGGCAAATTCCAATGACGAAGAACGCAAGTCGGTTAGCAGCGTTCGTAACTAATTTCGGGACGTATCTCCCTCTAAGAATGCCATTTGGATTGGTGAATGCACCATATTTTTTTAGTAAGATGATGGCTGAGATATTAGGGAATTGTGAGAAGTATGCAGTACCTTACTTAGACGATATTGCGATCTATTCCGAAACATGGGAAGAACACTTGAAACATGTTGACGAGGTTCTTAAAAGAATAGGAGCGGCAAATCTAACCGTGAAACCATCAAAATGTCAGCTAGCACAGAGCCGGACGAAATATTTAGGACATATGGTAGGAGATGGCGTTCGAACACCAGCCGAAGCAAAAATCAAAGCAGTGATAGATTTTCCTACCCCCAAAACAAAAACTCAGATACGAGCTTTCCTTGGGCTAGCGGGTTATTACGCACACTATGTGGAAAAATTTTCTGTCATAGCCGCACCTTTAACCAACGCATTGAAAGGTAGGATGACGAAAGAGCAGATTAGATGGACGCCCGAATGCGAACAAGCATTCCAAGAATTAAAAATGAGTTTGACAAAAAAACCCGTCTTGCATGCCCCTGATTATACAAAAAAAATTTATAGTCCAAACTGATGCGTCGGATGTAGGGATGGGAGTTGTAATGTCTCAATTAGATTCCGAAGGCAAGGAACATCCTATTTTATATCTAAGTAAGAAATTTTCAGACGCGGAAAAGAAATATAGCACTACTGAAAAAGAGTGTGCTAGTATAGTATACGCCATAAAGAAGCTTAAATTTTACTTGGATGGCCAGCACTTCACTATTGTCACGGACCACAATCCGTTAGTTTGGCTAAAAACCAATGCGGGTAACAACCCTAGATTGATGAGATGGTCATTGGCTTTACAACCATACAACTATACTGTCACACATAAACCGGGCAGTAAGCACCAGAATGCTGATGGTTTGAGCCGCTGTAACCTTAAAAAAAAGGAAAATCTAGTGATAAATTTTAATGTGTAAACGGTATTTTAATGTGTAAATAGTGTTTTAATGTAAATTGTTTTTTAAAAATGTATTTGTATTGTATAATTGCCTCTAAGAAGGGATAGTTGGTTCCACGACCCAGTAGTGACTTTCGTCCAAGACTGGACAAAAGTCCCCTTTCAAAGGGGGGGAGAGTTGTAATGAATCAGCTACTTCCTGGGTGACCACTGTGACATTCCTTTTTCCCACACTCGATAATGTACATTCCGGGCCATTCTTCATCAACGAAACTCCCACAGTGTTAAGTGCCTCCAGATTGCCAAATGGAAGACCCTCCTTTTAAGTACGGTCATCTGGCCATTTAGTGCTAATCCAGATAAGGAACCACACGTGCGTTTCCCAGGGAAATAAATCGTGTCTTCGAAAGGCGACAGTGTCAAACACTCCAGATGTCCTGCATTTTTCCCATGGTGGAGGGTGAATCATCAATGGACATTTTCCCACGGGCGACCAGAGACGATTCAGGTTGTTCTGAACGGTGATTGGGTAACAGGGAGTCTGAGAGGAAAATAAAAGGTGAGATTTTTCGGAAGAAGACGGAGAGAAGCTTCGTGTGAACCAAGGAGGAGAAGCTTCGTGTGAATCGGACTTCTGCGTAGAATTCCACCCGAAGAAAATTCGGTGGATTCCGAGAGCTACCCCCCGGAGTAGCCTAAGACGCCAACAGCCTGTTAGCTGTTCTTGTAAAGTTGTTTCCTTCGAAATGGTTCGAGGAACTATTCTTGTGTAATTTTCGTGTTGTAAATAGCATCATTCATTTAACCTAGATTAGAAAGAGTTGTTTTTATGTAATAAAGCTGTAAATAAAAAAAATTGATCATATCGCTACCTGTTTTTGGATCGAGACTTTACAATACCTTACTGCATAAAATTTAAACTTCATAATTTTTGAAATATATTTATAGGCCGGAACAAAATATTAGTATTGATTTCATTTCAATCCTTTTGAAAGCAAAACTAAAAACTGAATTTTATGCTGAATCTGAGAAATTTTTGTTGAATTATTACGCAAATTATGAAAAATATTTTGTAGTTCACATAAGACTTAAATACCGAACGATTCTGTTTGCAGTACTCATATTCAATAATAATAATAATAAATAAATAACAACAAAAATGATAAATAAAATAAAATGCTTGGTTTCATTAAAAAATATCTTTACATTAATTGCAATTTCAGCATTTCCACTTTAAATTAAAGTTGAAGTTTTACCGGAAATGACAACAAATTAGCAAAATATATATATAGTAAATTGAACGAAACGATCTAAACAACAGTATAAGTTTGGTATGACTATCAAAATTTGAAGATTAAAAATGTTTTGTTTGAGAAGCTATTAAGAGACAAGTTACTTAAAATATTTAATTGAAAATTGTAGCGAGCGGTAATACTGGTGAACCGGCTGGTCGCCAAAGGCGGCTAGTTTCAAATAAGACTGGAGGATAGTGAATTTTGTACTCCATTCCATCTGTTCTTTCTTTAGTAAGCCATTCACGAATCTAACTTTATCCTAGTTATGTATTGGTGTGTTTGCATTGGGAAATTTCAAAAAGTAGCCATTTTGATTTGTGACGAGTATTAAGAATTACGAGGAAACTAACTCTATGCAGCTAAAAAAATGAAAATAATTTAAGGAACTCAAATTGAAATTGAAAATAGTCTTACAAACCCAGCATATATCTATACTTATATAAAGCTCAATGTGTGTGTGTGTGTGTGTGTTGGTGCTCTACAGGCCAGACCGTTTGATCTACAGCTACCAGATTTGGTGCATGTATACCTTGGAAATCGGGAATGTGCACCTGGGGTCCCTTTTTTTGAATTTTTTATTAGAATTTTAATTACTAATTAAAAACTAACTTTTCCGTCAAAAAAAATCTTTTCATTTTCCCCACCGCCAAATGAGTAAGGCTTCAGTTTTTTTCCCACACTAATGAGGCTAGGGTTAACATTTTTCGGCCGATTATTTCAAACGATTCTGTTTATTTTCTTTATGTTTGATGCATTTAAAATTAAACATTATTAATTAATCGATTAATCGAGCGTTATCCCAACTGGCGTCGAAAACTCAGGCATTTGTGTTACCATAATTGGCGTTAAAAATTCACGCATGCGCATTGTGTTCTGATTGTTGAGAACTATTTTTATCGGATTCTGACTCGATTTAAATTATTTTTAGGTTAGTTGCGTGCTTTTGTAATTAAATTGTATTTATGTTAGTTATATATTTTTTGTATATACTTATAGTTTTAAGTATATCGTTTTTTAAGTAGTTTATTTTAATCTGTTTTCGACCGATTATTTTAAATGATTCTGCTTATTTTCTTACCGTTTGATGCATTTAAAATTAAACATTGTTAATTAATCAATCGGGTCATGATGAATCTGAGAAAATTTTATTGACAAATTCTTGAGATATTACATAAATTATGATATATATTCTTTAGTGCCCATAAAGGTTGAACGCCCAGTGACTCTGCTTTCAGTAATCATATTATAAAAAAATGCTTTGTTTCAGTAAAAAATATTATTATATTAATTGCAGATTAATCCTTTCCACTTTAATTTAAAGCATAAATTCTACGGGAGCTAACAGAAACTTAGAGAGATACATATTACGTTATGACTGAAGGCCTTTATAATATGATGAGTGAATTATATGACTATCAAAATTTGAAGTTTTAAAATATTTTGATGAAGAATCTATCAAAGCAGGAATTGCGTAAAATATTCAATTATTAAAATTTAAACGAACATTAAGATTGGCGAACCGGCTGGTCGCCAAAGGCGGCTAGTAAAAAATAAAACTATACTGAACTAAAAATTACTCATAGTAAAAGCAATATAAAAACTGATCGAGTGGTTTCCCAAAAACTTTTTCGCATACTCTCTAAGAAAGATTTTATCCTTCACCTTCTGAAAAAAATTTGTGGACATTGGGCAAGGCATGGAACGTCTTGCACAGCATTGGAGTAATAGTTACGAAATATTAACCTCTGGAGTGAATTTAGCATTTTTGCCGAATCCATCGTGTGATCCTTGGCGAGTGTTTTGGCGATTAATACTTGGAATGCGGTTAAAAGTATCCGAAAATCGGATTGGTATTTTAGATGGGATTTTAAATTTTAATTTAAATAAATTTAAATTAACTTTAGATGCCTACAAAATTAACATAAAACGATACTTGTAACCAGAAAAACCCATAATAAATTTGATATATTTAAGCCACTGCATTTTTTAGAAATCTTGCTTCTACGCTTCTGGAAGTACAGACCTATAGACGACCAATAACTAGCCGGATTTGGCTCAAAATTTGATAGGTATCAGCACTGGGGATTAGAAATCTGTGTGTCGAATTTTATCTACATAACATTTTTCGTTTTATATTTATCATGTTAGCTTATATTCGAACAATCAGACAGACAAACTTGCTTTGAATGCATTTCGTTCAAAATTTGATAGATATTCACAAATTTGATGTAAGGACTATATGCGAATTTCATCCATTTAGTTCGAAGCTTTTTTGAGTAATTTTTGTCACAAACAGGCAGACATTTACCAAAAAATGTGTCTTTCGAACTGATGGAGATCTAAAACGTGGAGATTCGTCGAAATCTCGGGTTCGAATTTTTTTAACGATTACTATACTTTCTCTATATTATGTATACGAGAAAGTGAAGAGACACAGGAGAAAAAAATTAAATATAATTGCTATTTAGGTGTACTATTAAAATTCTAAAGCCGAATCCATAAAGTATTAATAAAGCCGGAGATGAACCATTTTATCCATCAGCAAATGTATTTTCGCTCTCTAACTCAAAGTGTTTTTCAGTAGTAATTATCACAAGTGGACAGAAAGACAGACACGCGGACAAACAGACTAGCATAATGTCAAAAAAATATGTTTTTCAAATTCAGGGTGAAACTAAAACGTGGATATCCGTCAAAAGCCCGAGTTAATCTTTTGACGATTGCAGTATTTTCTCTATACTTAACGCATATGAGAAAGTAATAATTGATACATTTATACTGAGTGGAATTCAGAGCAAAACAGAAATTACCATTTCGTACAGTAAATGTAAATGATCATGTTTACATGTTAATAAAAATGGATATTGGAATGATAATAGTGAAAACATTAATGTTAGTGATTCTCGAGTTATGTATTTTTAATGTTTATTTATATAATTTCTTTAATAAAGATAAAAAATTTTTAAAAGCAAATACAGTAAGCTCTTAATTACTCAAGGCAACAGCAGATAATCCGAAAAAATGAGAAAAAAAGGGACAAAAACGAATTTACAATTTTTTTTCCAATTTTTATTCATATTAGAAGATTACGCAAACAATTTTGATTTAATAAACAATATATTTTTCTACTTACAAGCTTATTGGCTTACTTTTTTCACAAAAAAATCTTATTTATACGTTAAAAACCTCCGCATTTTGTTTGCGAATAAATTTTTTTGACAATATTTTGGGATTAATGGACACGGATAATTGAAATTTTATTGTACTAATACTTACAGCATTTTTAATTATAAATCCGGTTATTCTAATATTAACCTTTTTTAAATAATACAGATGAATATTACTGAATGCAAAAACTATTTAAAAGAAAAAAAAAAGAAAGGATATTTAATTAAATAAAAAAGTTTTTTTTATTCGTTAGAAATGTTTTGATGAATTTTCAAATTTAATAAATGAATAAACAAAATAAAAGCAATAAGATTAAGAAATAATGAAATGCACCGAGCAAATGAAGAAATATGAGCAATTTTTAATTATTTTTTAAATTTCAATCATAGATATTTCATATCTAATATATTTCTGTAATGAGTTGTATGTTTAAAGACATTATTCTTACAAATAAAAAATGAGTAAAAACAAAGTTTATTATCCCTTATAATAACTCAACAAAAAGCATACATTTTTTCGAAATAAATCGGAGAATTAGCTTGTGACATTTTGATAAAATTTATAAAATAATTTTTACAAAATCTGCATAGAATCAAAAACAATTATTTTTTTGTTTTCCTAAATTCCTTCAAAACTATGAGTAAAGTACACAAATTCTTTTTCAGTTTCAGAAAAAAGTCAACCATTTTCTTAAAACGACATTTTCATCCACTATGCAATCTGAAATCTTTTCCTTGTCTTAATGGGACAGATTTAGTTCGCAACCTTTCCAAAATACAGCAAACTAAGTTAAGAACTTTCAAAAACCGATAAATTCAAAGGTTAAACTTCTGGGTATTTGTGAATGACTTTTGAAATGAATGCTCGTTTTCTGAAGATTGAAATACTTTCACAAAGTCTGCTTCTCACCAACTGGTATAAAACCGCTTTGTAGTATTCTATGTTAGTAATGATCTTTACTTTCAAGCTATGACGGGGAGAATGAAAAAGTTAAGCCTCGACATGGGAAATTTTATTATCATCTTATCGAGAAGTATAAAAATGCCCAGCCTTTTCTGCAACTTTTAAAGTCAGACGTTATCACCTCGATAAAAAAAAGAAAAGAAATTCAGAAACTGTAATAAACATAGGTTTCGAAGACGGCATTATCATATAATGTTTTTTTTTTTAATTTTGTTTTGGAATTAACAGAGATTTAAAATATAAGGGTTGAATTTGTATTGATGTGACGTACTGAAAGGAATGATAGAGCATAAAAAAGACACATTTTCGCACAGCGCGATATTTGTAAATAGAAATTCAAGATTTTGTTGATATATACTTTTTTAAAATGAAGAAAAAAAAATCATATTGATTTTTATAATTTTTATTAATCAGTTATTTTTATTAGTATGTAAGTAGAGAACTAAATTAAATTATTTTGTTTATTCAATGAACGATTTTAAAATAAAAAAATAATGGAAATAATTCGATTATATTTAGAAAAAAAGTATGAATTTAATGTAGTGAAATTCAGTAGTAAAATTAGCAAACTACATTTTAGGTTGAGTTGGATTGATTAAGCTGGATCAATCGATTCCCCCCACCCCTAATTTCTACTTCTTTTGACGTCGCCAGAGATTTAATCGCATTCTCAAATATTTCTTTAAAATAAATAACAGAAATATAAAATTCTATCCTTTGAAAATTTCCTTGAATATTTATCTATTCCTTTGAAAATATAAAATACTGATCGTTGCAGAGTTCCATTATTATCAGTTGACTAACTTTTAAAATGCTCTAAAATAATGTGCTTAAATACATAATTAATTGCAAGAATAAAAAGGTTTAAAACATTTTTTGCATGCATTACGTTTTATACCCAAACGGGGCTTATCTTAAAAGGAAGAAATCCTCTAAGAGAAAATAAATCTGTTTGTTTGCTTTTCCACCAGCGAAAATTTGCTATAGAATATCTTCTCTCTATATACAAGGTGCCCATTCTTTTTGTGATTCCATAACTAATTTCTAAACTGTCAGATATACACTGGGGAGTCAGAAAAACTGATACAGTAGGTCGCATGCAAATAATGGTGGTATTCAACCAATCAACATAACACGATGCTGTCGACAGTGCGGATATAAGACAGTAGGTGTCTGAGGAGACGATTACATCGATTCTTGCTGTTACAATGGCTGGTTATCAAAATTTAAATGATTTTCAACGGGAACTTATCGTCGGCGCACGAGAGATGGTGCACAGTATTTCCGAAGTAGCGATGAAATTTGGATTTTCGTGCACGACCATTTCGAGGGTGTACCGCGAGTACCAGGTTTCCTGTAAAACTTCGAATCTCCGACAGCGGTGCGGCCAGAAGAAGACCTTGACAGAACGGGATCATCGATGTTTGAAAAGAATCGTTATAGACTTCCGACACTTCCACAAATTGCTGCGGATTTGAATGCAGGCCCATCAACAAGTGTCAGCGTACGTGTGCAAAGTGCCCTAATTGGAATGGGCTTTCACAGCCGCAGATCATCTCGTGTACCATTGTTGATTCAGAGGCACAAAGCTCTGAGCCTTGCCTGGGCTCGCCAACACCGTCATTGGACTCTTAAAATGATTGGAAAAACGTCGTCTGGTTTGACAAGTCACGTTTCCAATAGTATTGGGTGGATAGCCGTGTACGGGTGTGGAGAAAACCCCATGAATCCATGGATCCTTCATACCTACAAGGAACTGTTGAAGCTGGTGGAGGCTCTGTGATGGTATGGGGTTTGTGCAGTTGGTATGAAATGGGACCGTTGATACGCCTAGACTCGATCATGACAGGTCAGAAGCATTTTTACATCTCTTCTGACTATCTGCATCCATTCACATTCTGTGTACATTCCGACGGACGAGAACAATTCCAACAGGATAATGCGCCACTCCACAAGTCTACATTAGTTACGCAGTGGCTTGAGGTGCATTCTTCTGAAGTTCGTTTCCTCTTTTGGTCACTTAATACCCCTGACGTGGGCTTTATCGAGCATATCTGGGATGTTTTGCAACGTGCTGCCCTTAAGAGATCTCCAACACCTCGCACTCCCTATGGTTTTGTGGACTGACCTGCAGGAATCATGGTGTGAACTACCTACAGAATATCTTCATAAAGCAGTTGAATCCATGCCACGCCTTATTGCAGCACGCTCGTTGGCATGCACGCATGCTTGTTAGGGCTCTAGACGATATTAGATAGGTGTACCAGTTTCTCTGGCACTTCAGTGTAGGCTTATCATTGGAAAAAAGGTTTTAAATGATGAAAATAATAATAATAATGAATGTGAAATAAATAATGTAAATTTAAATAATGATTGAATCAATAAGTGTACTGGTGAAAAATTGCGCAAATTATTTTTTTATATAATCCTCCTATTTTATTATACATAATTAGTAAAATATTTTGAAACATTAATATCTTAAGCAAAATGAATTTACACTCTTCTATGAATTAAAATGACAGATTTGTAAAGTTGTAGCTATCACTGTTTATAAATAGTGATATTGCAACTTATAAAGTGACTAGCAATACCCGCACAGCGTTGCCCGTAGCATAACATCCAAGAGGAAAAATTAGCTTTCAACTTAAGTCTAGCCTCCACCCGATATGACATGGGCATGTCACACAACATCAAACAAAATAAAAATATATTTAGAAATCATCAAAAATAACTGCAAAACAATTTTTTATAGCACACATTCAGAAATATTTTGACTGTTAAAAAGGTAAAAATTTGATATGTTCACAGACAAAACAATTCACTTAAATATACAATAGAAAAGACGTTTTAAAATTTAAAAATATACAAATAACTCATTGTACCTACTGTTCCATACTTGTTTATCAACTCTGTATAATCTGACATGAAAATAAAATTCAGCTTGCTTCATAATATTTCCCCAATGCCCTACAAAATGGTACAAATATCTCTAATATCAGTTAATTTTTTGGGGTATAAATAAGTTTTGAATCGCTGTTTAAAATAAGACGTAAACAAAGAAACATATCGCGTATGCATACCACAGCTCTTTCTATTTGCGCATGCGCTGTTGGAAGTTTTCGCACATCGCGGATAAGTGCAAAGCACAAATATTGCTGTTTTACACATGCGCGAATCGTAGTAGGAAAATAATTATAATTGCAATTATAAAACTTCTTATTTTTTATTTTGATATGACTTGAATATACTAAAACCTTCCTCAATAAATGCCCTACAAAATGGTACAAATATCAACAATATCAGTTAAGTATTTCTCGAGTTTTTATCTTTCAAATATACGGATGCTTTCAGGTGGCTTCATTTTATACTATGTATAGATATCAAAACAGTCATCTCGAGGAAAATTTAACAATCAATAAGCTGTTCTTGCTGGAAATGACGATTGATTGGATTAAAATAATGAAATTTAAAGCTTCATAACCCGGTCAATTTTAGTCATTGATGATTGAAAACATCTTTTTTCTCTCTAAAATGTGGCAAGAATATTTTATTATATATAACTAATAACACAAGAAAACTGTATCAAAATTTCGATTTTATTATTTTTTAGCAGTATTATTTGATGATTAAAACGATATAAATATATAAATTTTGATGCCATTTATTAATTTTTATTTTCTGATATACGAAGTATATAGAAAGTATTGTAACAGACAAAAAATTCGAACTCGAAATTTTGACGAATCTCTATATTTTCGACTTCCCTAAGTTTGAAAAACAGATTTTTTGGAAATGTCCACCTGTCTGTATGTGACAAAGATATCTCAAAAATGCTTTGAGCTAGACGGTTAAAATTTGGTATACGGCCTTCACATCAAATTAGCAGATTACTATGAAATTTTGAGTAAAATGTGTCCGGCTATTCGAATATTAGTTAACATGATAAATATAAAACGAAATAAAACTAGACAGATAAAATTTGGTACAGATATTTAAAATCTATAGTGTAGACTTGTCAAAGTTTGAAGCAAATCCAATTAAAGGTTGACTGTCTGTTGGTCTGTACTTTCAGGAACGCGATCATTCAAAAATTCAATGAATTAAATATAACAAACAGATATGGGATTTTGTGACTACAAGTGCAGTTTTGTGAAATTTTTGTTTCAATCGGTTGACAAAAAACGTGTCTAAAACACAAATTCTATTTTTGGATACTATTAATAATACGACAAGGATGACACGATAGGTTCAATAAAAATGCAAAGTTCACGCCAAAAGTTAATATTTTATAACTATAGTACTCTAACACCATATAAGGCGTTTTCTGGCATATCAAGTTTATTAAAGAATATACGAGAAAGTTTTAGAAAGGCCGCACCGCTATTTCTAATATGAAGCATAATTACGAAAATTGTCCGAGGTTCGTTTGGATAGTGGAAGTTATATGGTGTGAAGAAGGCTCAATCAGCAGGCGGCAGTCGAAAATAAAACAACGACGTTTATTTACACGAAGACACACAGGACAACACAAAGTCGACAACTATATACAGCACACAATTATCTTCAGCCGAGAACAACAGCACACAACAGACTCTAATGCAGACCGTAGCGCACAACTTAATTCAGCACTCACTTGACTCTGTCTCTGCTCCACTAATCTCTGGAAGGCCAGTTCTTTCTATCGATTCCGACTACTCTTGGTTCACGACTACTCTACTCTGTCGCTTCCGACTACTCAATTCACTACTGATTCATCACTCGACTCACCATTGCCTGGTAGCTGCGGGTGCTTCCTTTTATAGGTCTCAGGAGGCGGGTCTAGAAGCCTCTCAACCAATCAGGAACGTTCGAGGCGTATCTCCTTTCCTACTGGACGGATCGGGAAAATTCTCGATGTTTCGGGTATAATCTATTTTGGCGCGAAAGTCGCAAAATGCGTTGCCAAATCGCCAATTGGTCGCCAAGCTCTGGGACCTCCTGGGAAGCCGCCTCACAGGTTCGTAACAATATGCCTATATCTAACAGTTTAGAAACCACCTATTTAGTAACAATTAGAGAGGATATCCTGAATACAAAAATCTAAGCCGTACTCAGTTTTTATGAAATGCATTATATTTGGATTATTTTACAACGATTTAATATGATATATTTTTTCTTTATAATTCATAAAACTTTTATATGATATTTTAAAGTTTCAGAAATTTTTTATATTAGAATCCTGAGCTAAAATTATTGTCTCAATCGTAAATGGATTTTCAGTTTTAAGAACTAATCATGTTCTACGAGGAAAACAAGAGAGTGTACGTTTTAATAACTGTTGATAACTGTGCTTTCTGCCAAATGAACCGATAGATGAATTTATTCTGTAATTAAGGATACTGAATGCTCATTTTATCAGATCATAGGGAGGGGTCGTCTATATCAACGTTATATTATTTAAGCCTATATTCGCAAAATGTTTGATTGAAAAAAATGTTTTAATTATTTTCTACTCAATCAAAACAAACCGAGAATTTACTTATTATTGGCTAAAGTATGTTTGAATTTAATTGTCTGAAATAATTGATTGTAAATTCAAAACGTAAAATCGAATTTTGAGGTAATCGGGCAATTGACCGATAAAAAGATTACTTCCTACGAAAAACAAAATTTAGCGAACAACGTCTTAATTATTTTATATTCAATCAAAATAAACCAAGAATTTATTTATTAAGGGCTTAAGTATGTTTGAATTTAATTGTCTGAAATAATTGGTTGTAAATTCAAAACGTAAAATCGAATTTTGAGGTAATCGGGCAATTGACCGATAAAAAGATTACTTCCTACGAAAAAAAACTTTAGCGAACAACGTCTTAATTATTTTCTACTCAATCAAAATAAACCAAGAATTTAATTTTAAGAGTTAAAGTATGTTTGAATTTAATTGTCAGAAATAACTGATTGTAGATTCAATCGATAAAATCGAATTTTGCGGGAAATGGGTAATTGACGGAAAAAAAAAAGATTATTTCTTGCAAACAAACATGAAATGTTTCATACTTTATTATTTTAATCAGCAGCAACAATAATATTGTTTACATTTTGTGTGTTTACCTATCATATTCTTTACTAGAATATATCGGTCAAAGTCAATTATTTCACTGTCCTTACTTGTTTTCATTTGGGATGTCATTATGTTGTAGAGATATGGATTTCGTTTTATTTCTTATCAAATCGTGTCAGATATTTGTCTATCAGGATAATTGTAGTTTGTTTGTATCATAAGTAACATGAAATATCTTGAGTATCTTCAAAATCGAATAAGATGAGCATTGTATAATATCATCTTCTTTGTATATAGAAATACTCTTCACATGCAAAATTTGTATAAAGATATAATAATTATTTTAAGAGAGAATGGAAGACTTGATCTTTATAAAATTGAATCAGAAGAAAAAAAAGATTTAGCAGAAGAAAATAAAGCACAGAAAAATTTCAGATATTTCAAAATATAATAATTTCATATAAATAAAAAAAACCATGAGAAAAGAGAATCATTTGGAATTATCATTTCAGATGAATGAATAACCGTAGGCTATCTCATGAATATATTTTTTTTTTAATGAAACATGATGTAGAACTGAAAATCGCAGAACAGATTCATTAATATTGACGGCTTTTATACTATAAAGAAGTCAAAGTATATGCCTTTGAAAAAAAACACACATTTTAACACATATTACATGGGCCACACAAAGAAGAGTAATCTTTTTTAAGTGAAAACAGGGAATTATTGGAAAACTTTCCTTAATTCTTTCTTTGTGTCATATAAATATAATTTGATTTTAACAAATTATAGTGGAATTTGATACAAATTACAACAACAACAACAACAAAAAAAAAAAAGCCCACGGGAGTCGTACTCTCGTACATGTACTTTCGCGTATAAATACACTTCAATAGTTATTAACTGTACGCCTTTGGCGAGGTACAATTACGAAAAAAACTACAGATTGCGGTATTTGGCGCAATTTTTGGTGATCAAATGATGAGATACGAAAATAGAATAAAGTGTATTTTGGAATCTTTCTTCCCACTGATTAAAACTCAAATTTGGCACAGTACTACTACTGTAGTCACAAAATCACATGCAAAATTTCATATATTTAAGTCATTTCGCTTTTGATATATCAAATTTACATTATTGTGAAATTACAGACCGACAGACAATCAACTCCTTTACAGAATTGCTTTCAAATTTGATGCAATATCTACATGCTATTTATTAAATCAGTATATCAAATTTTGTCCATCTAACTCTTTTTATTTTGTAGCTAACATATTGATTTATATTCGAACAACTGGATAGACATAATTCCTCAGAATTTATTTCGTTCAAAAGTTGGAAGAAATCTACAAATTTATAGCGATATACTATACTTCATCTATCTAACTCAAATAATTTTTGAGTTATTATGTTCAGAGACAGACAGACATAATTACAAAAATATGTTTTACGGATCTAGGAAGATCTGAAACGTTGAGTTTCGTCAAAGTCTCCATTTCGAATTTTTTTACGATTATAATATTTTTTCCCACTGTACTTGGTACATGAGAAAGTGAAAAATAAGGTTCAAAGTAAGGATAATTAGTATAAAAAAACCATTATTGATATCTATTAACACGTATATTTTATCTATTCTGATTTATAAGTTAAATTCTAGTACATGCGAACTTATTATAACTAACTCAGGATATTTTATAATATTGTTATGATACTTCAATATATTGCATGGCATTCACATCATTGAAGAAAATCATGGAGATTTTATATAATAACTTGTTATAATACAATATTATTGATAATCTATATACATGTGTGTATGCTCTGACATAGCAATCAATAAATGGGTTAAAATTCCTTTTTAAAAAATTGAGATTTCATGTGGTACAATCATTGAGATAATTTCTAAAAGAATGCTATATTTTGCTTCATTGAAAAAAAATAATAGATGAATTCAGACTATCATAAAGTAACGTAATTAGGAAAATTAAATTGGGGTCTTTTACTGCGCAAGGTACGTTCCTAATACAAGCCTCAATTACCTTGATGTTTCTCAGGTCATTCGTTGCTCAATATCCATTAAGAAACAAATTCTAATGTGCCATTTAGGCGAAGTTAAGTTAATTACGGAGTTGGTTCTGAATAACCTGAAATCGTAATTTTCTCGAAGCTGCTGTTAACATATGCGTTTGAGAAAATCCTCATACCAGAAATCAGCGATTGAAAGAAACAAAATTTATTTTATTTCAATGGAAAATTTACTGCTCTTGTTAACAATAAAAAATTTTAATTTTATGTATTAACAAAGGAAATAAAATAAAATTAAAAAAATATTGAAATCCAATAACGTAAATTTCAACTTACCATGTAAGAAAATTGTTTTGTCACATGGCATCAATCGGTCAAAAATACAACATCATGTTTTCCCATGACTCATATTTTGCAATCATCAACATTTAGAAAAGCGATGGTTTTTGATTATCGCAGAATCAAACGAGGTCTAAAACTTTTTTTCTAGAGGCCAGAATTTTTTTTTCATGAAAAACTAGTTTAAACTGGTTTTAAATAATCACGTGACTATCAGCTTACGCATGCGTCGATATTTATAAACGAGGTTTTTCTTCTCTGTGTTTCTTCGGGTGATAACTTCTTACGATCCTGCCCTTTATTGGCCAGACAGCAGAATCGGATACATGGTAGACATTCGCGCCAAGTTATAACTTTTTGTTGGCGATAAGTTGCCAAATTTCTTTACATCCAAATACATGACACGACTTTATCGTTTTGTAATAATCCTAAATCAGAAAAATGGATGCCTCAAAAGCGATAAATCGCCAATTTTCTGTCCTTGCATTTTGGGGCTACATAAACCCCAAATCAAAACAACATCATGTTCTCACCTGATAATAATATGAAGTTAATAAAGAAAAAATTAAATATTATAGCATGAAAGATTTTTTAAAAATCAGATGTTAAAAATTTTTTAGAATTCCCGTCATCTGTAAATGATGCTGAAATAGAATTTTTTTATATTTTTAATGAAACGCGCTGCGAACTCATCTACTTCTATAAAGAAATGACTTACTTTTATTAAATTTAGGAAAAGAAAAGATGAAAGTTACATTTTTGAAATATTGGGGATTTCTTTTCTTTTATCTAACATATTAGATAAGTATCATTGAAAGTATATTTGTTTATTAAAACCGCATCCAATAGATATTTTCTTAGATTAAAACAATTTTGTTGAGCAAATGTTTATAATAATCTTATATAAATATTTATGATATTAAATTAGAAAAATGAGATTAAAGATAAAATAAATTTACAAAATTCTATATTAAAAATATCTGATCTATGATATCAGTAATTCTGGAAAAGAAATAAAGGAAACATGCTATCAGGGAATTAATCAGAAATTCAAAAAAAAAAAAAAAAAGAGAGAAAGAGAGAGAGAGATTCCGAGTTAAGAAATAAATTTTTTATTTGAAAAAAATAAGCCAATGTCGGGTCTTTTTTGTAGAAATAGCTCTTATTATTGAATTCGAAATCTCATTTCAGAACTCAAAAAGTAATTTAGACATTAAAAAATTCAAAACGCTTAATTTCAAAAACCTTAACTGTAAAATAAATAATTAACTGTGAACGAAGGCATTTGTTCAGATATATAATGTTGGGAACATGGACATAATAATTCTTCAGATATATTTTTAAATAAATGCTCAAAATAAAAACCTATGAAAAAAATCAGAATAATTTTTAACATGCACTCTGCTTAGTGAGACATTTTATAGAACTTAAATTATCGCAAACGCTGTTATATGGATCCCTCAGGAGAAAAATTAAAATAAAAAAAAGAAATTCTCAAGAAAAATTGAGTTAAGATAGTCATACAATTTACTTTGATATGCTCAAGAAATGATGTTTCAATACAACATGTAAGCACACGAAATAAAACATTGATTTTGTAATCAGTAAATTAATATGCAATCATTGTTTTGTAATCATTAAATTAATATGCAATCATTGTTTTGTAATCATTAAATTAATAGCAATTTTGGTTTAATTTTCATCAATTATCAGATTAAACAGATCAATTTTAGTTTCCGTTAATCCAGGTCTGGATAATTTGAAATATAATACATATGGAAAACAGTTTTACCTTTATAAGTTTAGTTTTGAATAATTTAGTCGTATTATGTGTTGTGACTTACGGCACTTTACAAGCCCGTTGACAGTTATCTGTCAGCGATTTAAGCCGAGTGAGCGTCTCTTGTTTTTTCAGTAGCGCCAACAAGGAACAAGAATATGACTTAGCTAATTCATGCGTCACATTCGCTTGCACAACCCCTTTTTACAGGGAGGCACCTTCACACACCTCACAGATAGAACACAGAAGAACAACCACGTCTGAACCCGGCAAGCCCAGGTTACGGGGAAGACGCGCTGCCTCTATGCCAGTGCCCATTACCAATATTTTAGTAATAAACAAAAGTATGCTTTCTAGTAATATAAAACTAATAAGAAGTTGCAATTTAATTTTTGTATCTATTTCATATTTTTAAGGAAAAAAAACAAAACATGACACCATGTAGATATTGCAAGACAACATGCAATTGCCATGCTTAGATGAATTTATTTCTCTGTTCAATAAATCAAATCAGGATATATTTATCCTGAAATAAGAAAGCCCAATGAAAAAAATTAAGCTGAGTAAAATAAGATCTTTTAATAATTAATTAGAAATATAATAAAGTTATATTTCTTGAAGTTCTTTTATTATTTTAATAATTGCCGTTGGCGATCAGCCGTTTTTCTGGTAATATTGATTGTGCTTGATTTCAATTAAATTTCTTATGGAAAACTTGACGTTCGAATCCTAGTTGTGAGTAAACATTAAAGCAAGGCCATTTAAGAGCATTGCACCTATTGTTCTGTCTATTGTGTACTAAAAAAATCAAGTTCCGTGACATCAGAGTACCATTAAAAATCTTACTGTCTGGGTAAATCTATCTTCAACTAATTTCACTTTGTCTTCAGCAGTGCTCTAACTTCTGTTTTTCATTTCATATATAAACTGCGCAGGCAAAAAATAGAATCTTTTCTTACTTAGCTTTCAGGTATGAAAGAAATTCAAGCGATTAAATAAATGACAAAACAAAGTAAACAGTCAGAATTTCGAAGCAACAATGAAAATGTTGCTGAAACTTGCCTTAAAAATATTTTTAAAATTATCAAATTTCAGGAAAAAATTGCACGATAAATGAATTAATATCATACAAAATGCAATTTATTGAATTTTAAAATGGTATAAATATGTTATTTGCAAAAATGTAATGAAATTAAAAAAATTACAATGTAAAAATTGTTTATAATATTTTCGAAATTTATAATGGAAAATACTAAAATTCTTCTTAGCCCGTAACTGGAGGCTGTTGTCAAAATGACCCCGCATTGTTCATTAGCTCTGAGAATCGCGTGGTAATTTGTTCTTGAATACTATCATGTCCTCAGTACCTTCAACTTGTTCTATCAGCAGTATGTTGGCAAAAATCTAAGTATGAACACGCGCGCATAACCGAGTTATTCTTTTACAAAGTTTTTGCGGTTATTTATGGAGTTATTGACTCCATGTCTCTGAAACTGCTTTTAATTTGAATAAAGAGAATAAAGAAACATTCTTAAAAATATTTAAAAATACTGTATTCTTCATTTTTGTTTGTTAAATTCTAACAGTTATCAACATTAGTGTTATTCTGTGATATCTAAATGAAGTAAATACTCAATAAAATATTGTTTTCTTATAACATCCTTGCAACATTTAATATCATAACATTTAACATTTTTAATATTAATATTTATAATATTTTTGGTAAGTACATGATTTCTAGAATGTATTGTGTTTCTAAAATAAATTCTAATGTTGTTTACAGAAGACAAAAAAGAAAAACGAACAATTGAGTCATTTTCACTCTAATGATTTCGCTCTAAATGACTCAAAGTACAGGGTTTTCAAGAATTTTATTAATGATATTAAAGTGTAAAGCAAATGCGCTAAGATCGCATTGTTGCCAAGTAAAATTCTTTGAGTTGTAATTTACGAATACATAATCGCCCTCAGCTGAATGCCTACAAAGTGCAAATTGTGCAAGCTTTACACTTTAATATCATTAATAAAATTCTTTGAGTTGTAGAATTTTATTAATGATATTAAAGTGTAAAGCAAATGGGCTAAGAACGCATTGTTGCCAAGTAAAATTCTTTGAGTTGTAATTTACGAATACATAATCGCCCTCAGCTGAATGCCTACAAAGTGCAAATTGTGCAAGCTTTACACTTTAATATCATTAATAAAATTCTTTGAGCTGTAATTTACGATTACGTAATCGTTTTTTGCGTAATAGTTTTTATTCGAAAGTTATGAGGTACGGAAACCCCGACAATAATTAATGAACACCCTGTATATTTGAGTAACTATAATTATATATTATATAATTATATTTTATATTATTTTAGTCAATAATCTTATATCTAAAAATCACCGAAGTATAAATTTTTTTTGGGATTCTCAAATCCTGTTATACTTATATGATAAAGCGTTACTGATCCATTAATATTTTAAAGAAAGAATCTATTAATAGAAAAAAAGCACAATTCTTCTATGAATGCAGTGATAATATCTCGGTATTGGGAGCTAGAAAGTTTCAGGTAGCCCAATTTCTGCAAAAGAACCAGATAAGGAAGGGGGTCTGGAAATCAATTAGCACCAAACACTCTCTAGACGGTATGGCATAGCAGCCCGGGAAATTAAGCGTCGGCCCAAGTGCTTTTCTCGACATCCACTTATTATTCTGAATTACAAGATTTTTTTTTTTACCAAATTTTTCTTTGATTGTTCGGTGTACTGAGAATAAAACTGAGCTGTGACGACTTTCTTATATTTTTTAAGTCAATAAATCGCGATATTTCCAATAATGCGATTAAGCCAATAAATGTTATATTTCATCAATCGATTTTTCTTTAGGCAGCCGTTGAAATGTTCTAAAACTCTTATATTTGAAACTTCATAAGTCTGCCAGTTTTAATCATGGATAAAGATCTTGACATCTGTTTAAATATTAATGCGTCAATCGGTTTCAAAGAATATAACTAATAGAAGCTGCAAAATTTTTAAATATTTAAGATAATTTTAGAAGTATATTTACAGACACGTTAAAACATAATTATTTACGTAATTTAAAACATTTTTTCAACTGGATATATGTTACGGTGAATGCGGATAATCGGTTATTATTAATACTATTATAAGTAACAACGAAATAAGCCGGTTAAAGTGAATAATTTATAATTCATAATAACCGATAAAGTTTGGTCAATGTCAGTTTTTCGCATTTTTATAAAATTATAATCTACTATATCTGATATTAAATCCATCCGTTTTTTTTAAATGCTTCAAAATATCTTTTATTTTTTCTCTTCAACGGATAGATATTGGGATTATTCAATGACTAATCCCCCCCCCCCCAAGAAAAAAAAGAAAAAAGTCGAGACTAGAAATTAACCCTTTCTAGGGCCGTGGGAAGTATGCTTCTCACCAAATGTATCAATCTTTGTATGAAATTATGTAGGTTGGAATAAGTTCTGACAAATTTTTTTCGTAAGTCAGAAACTTAGATGCTTCAGTTATTTATCTCAGACAAAATGATGTGTCTTGATTTGTTACTTAATTATTTATTAACCAAATTAATTAATTAATCAAATTAAATTTATCTAATAAGCTAAATGAATCCCTTTTCTTATTCTAATTTCGAGCCTAAAAATATTTTAACATAATATGACTAGAAAAAAATGGCCCTTTAAAGAGCTAAACTGAAATAAAGAAAAAGAAGTTAGAAAAAATACCATAGAAAAACTTCATAGCAAGTTTAAAAAACATACACAAAGAGACTCACCCATGACCAAATCCTATATAAACCGTTAAATCACAATGACCAAACTTCATTGGAAATTATTAATAATAACCGATTAAAGTGAATAATTTGCGATATTTCTCACGTTGACCAAACGAAGTGGTTGTTATTAATAATGACCGGTTAGTATTAATAATAACCGATTCTTCACTTTGACCTTAACATATATATCTATCTCTAACGAATTAGAAATTAACTATTGGGTCACATTCAAAATGGACACCTTTTATATATTAAGGAATACTTATGCTGAAATCCCATTTAACAAAAAGCAATATTTGATTCATGCTCGAGTCAGAAATTTTACTCAGAAAAATGAATTGTAGAGAGAGTAAGAAATCGATCTGGGAATTATTCTGACAAACTTCTTTAATTAATGTCATTCTGGAAGTTTGCTTTTGTTATTGCTCTTTGTTTCAGTAAATGGAAATGTAAGAGATTAATTTCGCAGAAATAAAGAAAGAAAATGACTGTCACGAAGGCATTATGCAGTTTTTCCCCAGTAGAATGTTGACTTAATGAAGGAAGTAAAATTTATTGACTTAATCTATTGGTCATAATAAATTAATAAACTAACTCAATTCAGAGTAAGAGAAAAAGAAATTACAACAGCAAAAGCAGGTTTCGTGTAATGAAGAAAGTTTCCCAAATCGTATTTTATAATTAATATTTTTATTAATTTTCAAGCAATGATTTTAATTAAAAATACTTACATGGTAGGTATTTAAGGGTGTATTGATTAAAGTTATTTTTAAATTGAATTAAGACCTTTCTAATCTTAGTTTAATTTTTTTTTTGGTGAAAGAACATTTTCGTTTCGAATAAATACTGAAATTAGAATGGAGATTATGTTTTTCTGATATTAAAATTATTTTGAAATCTTGAAGGAAATATAAGATATGTAACATTGTGTAATGTTAATATTATATCTCTTGATCTATGAATATATTTAACTTCATAATTAGTTAACGCATTTTTCAGGGAACATTTGATATTATTTGAAGCGATGTAAGAATTTAAAAGTTACCTGCGTAATTTAAATGAGTTTACGTTTTTTTTATTTAAATGCATAGCTATTTTGTTTTTATTACTGATTTTAATGGCAATATTAACGTTCCGTTATACAAAAACACTAGGGCTATTTCGGGACGGATCTCGTAATTTTAACCTGGGTCAGATGACGAGGACGACGCTTGAGTGGCACACCTCTATCCACGCCACACCAGTAGGGGGAGTTTGGTTCTACGAATTTAGTGTGCACCAGGCCCGCTTACACGATGGTTCTTCGGAGAAATTGGGTCTCAAACCTGAAACCCTCCAATTCCGCAGCCGAGATCTTACCACCAGCCCACTGCGGTCCAATTTTAATAGCAAAAAAAAAAAAAAAAAAAAAAAAAAACCTTGAAAGAATCTTTTGAATTTGTAATGTTAATACCATGATCATTAAGTTAAAAGAGGCAACATGTTATTATGATTTATCAGAAAACTAAATGTATCCTTTTAATAATTAAAGATATTAAATTAATGATATTGATAATTCAATACAAAATTATAAATAAAGATGGTAATTTTTCAATCTTACTTCTTTAAAGAATAAATTATGAAGTTTTAAAAAGCATAAAAGAACAAGTTAGCTGTATTTTTTAAAGCTAAAATAAAATATAGAAGAACAAGAATTTGAAAATAGCATTTTTTTTTCAAACTTTTAAAAAGACAATAAGAGTAACACAAATGCGTATAATGCGAGTATTTATTACTGGTAACACTCCACAATTGGCAGAAAAAAATCCAGAAAAGGAAAAAAAAATAATAAGGATTCATTGCTTAATTAATTTTTTTTTTTTTGAAACAGAAAAAACAGCGCATATAAATATAAGTGCAACATATATTGTATACTTACAGTATATTGATATACAGGGTGTTTATAAAGTCCCGGACCCATTTTTATGTTTAATAACTCATAAAATAATAACGATATAAACACACTTATGACATTTATTGATGGAATAACTGATATATTTTCCTTTTCAGGTTTGAATATTTTTACTTTTGTAAATATCGTCTGCGCGTGTGGTTAATTTCAGATAATTTCATTTTCCAGTCTAAATATTTGTACTTTTCTAAATATTGTCTGCTTATTAATTGCATTTTTCTCTCTTTTGTTTTTGGCAACTATTGCAATGTTATGTTTACTTTTGATGTGTTTGTTCTATGAAGTACTTTTGTATGTGATGTTTTATTCGAGCGGATATTAAGGAGAATGCATACACCACAAGAGAAAGCACAGATTTTATGGTGGTTCATAGAAATGAAATCGATAGTGCAAGCACAGAGAAATTTCAGAAGAATTTACCAAAAAGATCCTCCATCCAAAAACAGCATCTTGCGGTGGAAAAAGAATTTTCTAGAAATTGGAAGTATCGAAGATAAGAAACGTTCCAGATGTCCTTGCACAAGTGATTTTGATGTTGAGCGTGTCAGAGAGACATTTTTACACAATCCTAGAATATCTGTGAGATCAGCGGCAACAGAATTGGATATGCCAATTTCGACGGTGTACAAGGTTATTAAGAAAAAATTAAGACTGCATGCATACAAAGTTCAAATTGTTCAAGTTTTGGAACCGAACGATAGACCTAGGAGGATGGCCTTTGCAACAGATATGCTAAGGAGGATAGAAGATGCTGCTGATTTTCTGAAGAGCATAATGTTCTCCGATGAAGCATCCTTTCATGTTTCTGGCATTGTTAATCGCCATAAAGTGCGCAAATGGCTCTGTGGATGCCGACATGCTTGTCGCTACTTGGCGTGAAATTGACTATCGACTTGATATTCTCCGTGCGACGAAGGGGGCACACGTGGAAGTTCATTGACAAGGGTCATGAAACTTTTTGAGTCTATTTAACCATTTATGTTATTAATTTAAATCTATCTTTATTATTTTATGAGTTATGAAACATCAAAATGGGTCCGGGACTTTATAAACACCCTGTATATATATATATATATATATATATATATATATATATATATATATATATATATATATATATATATATATATATATATATATATGATTTTTTTTTCTGTTACAGATGTGGCATTTTATAACATCTTGAAACAAATTTTGTTTTCTTTTGAATTTGGTTAATTTTATTTGCATTCTAACGATATTTCATTTAAAATATTAAATAATAATGCAGCAATTAAGATAAGGAGACTAAAATAAATAGTCTATTTGGCGAATATAAGTAATATTTTATTTCATTCACTATTCTTAGTTTCTTATCAAGTTTCTTTATAAAACTGTATGGAATTCATTTCTAAGTTTTTTCTTCGGGAAATTACATTGCTTTCTATATTTATATATCTCTGTTTTACGTCTTTCAATGCTGTTTTCTCAAATTCTAAATTTTAGAAAAAAAATTGCATTCAACTTCATAAATTAAAATCTAATAAATATTTTCAAATTCAAATTTGATTTAATAATTTTCCAATATTATCTTCATTTCCTGAATTACGGAATAAGCACTTTATTCCAATATTTTTACAAATTATTAGCAATTTCCAATTATCTTAATGTTTCGCAATACGAAGAAAATGGAAATTTTATGCTATGAATCGAATCCATAAAATTTAAAGATTAGATAGAAATATATTTTATTTCTTTTTCAAGAACGAGGTAATAGATCTCTTAGACTATCTACAAAATTTTAAACAAATAATTTTTAAAGTGGAAGGTTTTTGTTTTGATCATATCTTCATAAAACACAGAAATAGACACATACAAGCGCGCTTGGACGCTCGTACACACACATTTATATTATTAATAGAGATTTAGAATTATATAATTGCTTTAAAAGTGGTAAATGGCAGGAGCAGATAAATTTTAATCTGGATAATTTTCTACTTGATTTTTAACAGGTATAGTTTTTGCTTTTTAGAAGTGATTTTAATCTATTTTCTACAGAAGTTCAAAACTACGATTATTCTTTCGTAGTTTTCAAAAATCTGCGAGTTACGATTATTCTTTTCAAAAAATTCATCTCGAACATATGATATAAAGTATAACACTACAGAATAATAATAAATAAAAATAATAATAATTGTACGAACTTTTAACAAAATAGTCAATGATGTGATTTGTGAGGTTTATTGGCGCTAGGTGCATATTTGGCGAAGACGTGCTGAGAATTGTTAAAATACAAATTCAGATAATAAATAAATAAACTGAAATATAACGGCAACTGGACTGAAATAAAAACTTATATAATATGACGATGCGTCAATAATTCATAATTTTAAAATTTCAGTTTAAAATACAACAGTGATTAACAACTAGGGATTGCAATACCGGACCAAAATTACAATACCGGTATTCGGTATTTTTTAGATCTTAATACCGGGATACCAGTTTTAATACCGGTATTAGAAATTTTAGAAAAGGAAAGAAAACACGGGTGTTTCTTTGTTTTATTTGCCAGTTTTATTAGAGAGTGTAAATATCACAAAAAAATAATTTGTAACTTATAAATTATAACAGTATATAAAGAATCACAAAAAAGTAAGGGAACAACTTATTTATTTAAATCACAAAAAAGTGTAAATATCACTATTCAGTCTGTGGTACTAATACAAATTTTTGAAATGTGATTCTTAAAAAACATAATGCATCGATTGTACTGTCATTAAGCCTGAAAAGTATTTTTGTGCAAAAAATACTGGCTGTCGAAAACGCTCTTTCGCCATCTACGATAGTTAGTGGTACTGTTAGCAAATGCGCGATATACTTTTAACGTTTACGCTTAACGTAACGCTTTATACTTTTACGTTTAAATATCTTAACAATTTTTCGAACTTTATAAATTATAGGAAGCAATTCTTAATAGGTTAATATTTCATCCTCATTAGCAATAATTTCTTCAACAATTACTGTTATTATCTTCATTGTCAATATCACTCTCACTCTTACTCTCTTCAAAGTTGGAATCCGAAGTTTCTATATCCACAGTATTTGGATTCTTCTGTTCTTTATTTTTTTGGTATAATACATCTATTATTCCTAACTGAATTCCATGAGCATAGCACAATTGCTGATTTGCACCAATCCACTTTCCAACTTTTTTCATAACTGTTGCTCCATTAGTCATTATGGATACAATATTTTCTTTCAGGGATAATCCATGTTTCGCTCATTTAGATTTAAGCAATTAATTAAGCCATTCATTAGTTAATTAATTTCGCCCGTTAGGGAGACATAAAAACAAAAACGTATACTATTTTGCTATGTTGGCGATCCCTGAACATCTAGTGGAGACAATTTTAAAAATTTCTAGTAAATACCAAAAAACCGGTATTTAAACTTGTGAATACCGGTATTACAAAATTGTACAAATGGCTCAAAATACCGGTATTCGGTATCCCGGTATACCGGTATTGCAATCCCTATTAACAACATAAGGATTTGAAATCGGTGATGGAACACTATTTATCACAGAAGTAAAACAGGTACTGTTGTCTTGTTGTGGCTTATCCTCCAGCTGTTTGACGAAGTCAGACAAGGTCCATTAGACTGTTGACCCAGAGAAAGTCAAGGACCAGAAGTGGAAGGAGTGTATGTCCTCTCTGGAAAGTCCCCCCCCCCCGAAAAAAAAACAGGTACTAAACACACTAAATGTAAGTGTAAAGGTTAATATCCTTTAAAAATTTTAAAGTATTTGTATGGTATTTTCAATATCAAGTTTAAGGCCGATGACTGTAAAATTCGGGCATGATAAGAATTAAAAGCAGGACATTCAAAAACAAGTCAAAGATACGCAGAAAGACATTACAATATATTTTACCCCGTCATTTAAAAGGTATTCGGTTACTATAAGAAACAGGATTAATTGTATGGGTTGTTGCTGCAGTGGTATAAGCCAGCTTTTACTTTGTTTTTGAATTAACATATAAAATTGTCGCGGGCAGTGAGTATCTACTTTCATTTATTTGTGCGACTTTAAATCGTGTGACAAAATTAATGATCCGCCAAATCTGAAATGCATAGTGTAATGTATTTTCTGGATGCAAAAAAGGTTCGCTCTATCGGAAGTTGCAGTCAGATAACTGAAGTTTTTGGAAATGTGATGAATGAAACTTCAGTTCAAAAAATGGATCATCATTTTTAATAGCAGATGAGCAAATATCTATGAATGAATATTGTTACAAACCTGTCCCAGTACGACTGGTGTCATCGTAAGAAAGACAGGATGTACGATCTGTCCTGTGCGTGCTAAGTGTCAATGAACTCAGAGCTTGGCGACCATTTGGCGACTTTGGCGACAAAATGGATCATACTGGAAAGTTCGAGAAGTTTCACGATCCATCCAGTAGGAACCAAGATACATCCAGAGACGTCCTGATTGGTCTGAAGATTCTAGCCCCGCCTCTCGGAACTATAAAAGAGGGCACTCTGAAGCTGCGAGGAAGAAGAAGAGGTGGTTTAAGTGAAGTCGTGTGAGAAGTAGTGAATCGGCAGCTAAAGCGAGAAGTTCAGCCGTTGGAGAGACGGTAGAGCGAAGCTCCCAGGAACCCCTCTCCTGCTGGATTCTGTCTATCCGCTTCGTGTGCTGCTGTCTACTGAAGTGTGCTACTGTCGTCTACTGTGTTCGTCTATGTTGTACACAGTTGTCGTCTTTGTGCTGTCCTGTCTTCGTGTAAATAAACGTCGTTGTTTTTTTCTACTGCCACCTGCTGATTGAGCGTTCTCCACACCATATCACTTCCACTATCCAAACGAACCCGGAAATTTCGTAACAATATGAAGAACGATCAGGTTGAATTTCTGTAGTAAAATGTTTGCATTTAACAATAGGGTGAATCCAGATTTTTCTGAATTAGAAGCGTAGTAACCATTCATCTTTTTTGCATACCAACCCTTGAAGTAACTATTTAGAAGTGCTAGTTTTGGGATCCTGAAACAAACAGAAGATTGGAAATCATTACTGACTACATCGAATTTCTAATCGGAAAAAAAATAATGTCCTGAGTGATTTAAATAGATAAATTTTACTTTTATAATACATTATTTTATAAATTTTGGCCACCTTATTTTTTTAAATCTCTTGGATTTAGTTTTTAAATTTATAATATAAGAGTTTAAAAAAGTACGATCCTGCAAATAAATTTTATTTTCGAACTAGTATTCTTGAAATTATTTTCATTCATAAAATAAAAAGAAGAATAACATTTTTCATCTTTAAAAACTTGTAAATATGTTTTAAAATTTATTTTTTGTCCTGGTGAAAAATATTGTCTTTGAGATTAGCAATCGTCAAATACACTTCGGAAAAATTGCATCTTTGAAACCTTGAATTTATTACATTTTCAATGACTATATTTCTATATAATAGTAAACATATATGTATAGTTATACATTCAACCTGTGATTGATTGTGTAAGATCCATATAATATTTTAGGTGTATTATCATCTAAATAGCAACCATAAAATAACCTTTATTATTCAGGATTTGTATTCCATTTTATTTATCTCTATTTTTCTTGAAAGATCTGAAGATTATTTATATTTATATACAAGTACATTCCAACAGAGAAAGCAGAACTAATACATTGACGAGAGATTGCCATATAAGTAAGCAAGTTTTCGTTTCCAAAAACAGCAATAGTGTGGGGTTGAATTACCTCCACTTTAATGACGAAATGCACTTCCTGCTGGAAGGTTTGGATCACGACTTCTGAGAGTCGTTAGAACTCATCCTCAGTTTCTATTTATGCTATCGCGACGCTAGTCATTCTGGTTACTCTGGTTGCTAGGCAAGATTTTGGGTACTCCTTTGTGATTATATATATATATATATATATATATATATATATATATATATATAACTGCTAATTATAAATAATGAGAATTATTAGACTTGATGATAATTATTAGAATGCTAAATTAGGCACTGATTTTTATTTTTTATAAAGCGTTAACTGGAGTACGATGAAAATTTTCTGGAGAAACTGAAAAAATCGAAATACAGATAATATCATCGTTTATTTCATAATTTTAAATGTATAAAGCATAAATAAAATATTTTTGTTGAAAAATGATTTTTTAATCAATAGATTGAATTATTCGAGCGCGTTGCTCAACTTTATTATTGTTTTTTTTTCTATAAAAATCGTGCAAAAATACAATGGAAATCAAATTTACCAGAAAATGAACAGGCATTACAGGTAGGAAAAAATAACTACTTCAGTTTGACATTTTAAAATAAAATAAATCTAAATGCATATAATTTTTATAAACTACTTCTCCAATTTTATTTGAAAGGCATGAAAAAAATCTTTCTAAACGACCCCTACAAATTTCTCTTATATAATCAAATCCCTTTGATAACTCTCAAGCATTTCATTTTGATACTATTCCAAACGATTTCAGACAAGAAAAGTGGATTTCTTTCTCTTATACTATTTTAAAGGATTCAAATACTTACTTTTATGAATCTGAGATTCAGAAGTAACTTAGTAACTTCGTAACAATTTTTTTCCTTTGTCTGCTCCGAGCTTAGTAGCTTTGAAATAAAATTTTTCTTTTTCGTTGCCACAACATCAGTGCTAAAAAAATACCGATCCAATGGTAATATCATCTGAAAACTTAGCCAATTGAAGAATTTCATGCAGATTTAGTCGGTGCAATTTAAAAATATTATGGCAAGGTATTTCTTTTCATGAGGTGGGGAACTTACCAAAGTGACTTGATTAAATCTTCCCATTCTTGAATAAAAAATTGTGGATGAAGAATACGCAAAAAGAACCAGTTTTAATTTTAAAAAAAAAAGAATTTTAAAAAGACATTTCAAATGCCAATGTTTACTAGATATAGTATTTTAATTCATTCTTTTTTGCAATGCAAATAAAAAGAATATCAAAACTGGATTTTAGATCGTAAGAATCTTTGACTAGAATAAATTGAGTTATTAAGAAATATTAAAATATCTGTGCAATTTAACTTTTTCGAATACATAGTATAAAGTATAGTATAATTGTCAAAAAATTCAATCTCGATATTTGGATGAATCTCCACGTTTTGGACTTCTCTGAGTTCGAAAAACACATTTATAGAAAATGTCCATCCATCTGTCTGTCTGTGATAAAAGGTAACTCAAAAGCGGTTTGAGCTAGACGGTTGAAATTTGGTACACCAAATTTGAAAATTTCTATCAATTTTGACTAAAATCTGTTTAGAAGTCCGTCTGTACAGAAGCTCGAACATAAACTAACACTAGGGTTCAGGTTCGAGACCCGATTCCACCGAAGAACCGTCGTGTAAGGGGGTCTGTTGCACGTTAAATCCGTCAAGGCCAAACGTCCTCCCGCTGGTGTGGCGTGGTGTGCAGAGGGGGGTGTCAGCTCAGGTGTCGTCCTCGTCATCTGACAGCGGTTCAAAATTACGAGGTCCGTAATAGCCCTAGTGTTGCTTAAAACGGGACGTTGATATAACTAACTAACTAATGAACTAACACGATAACTACAAAATGAAGAAAGCTAAATAAATAAGATTCGATACACAGGATTAACATCTATAGTGTAGACATTTGTTAAATTTTGGGCTAAATCAAATTACAGTTTGACTATCTGTCTATCTGTACTTTCAGAAATAAGTAAAAGCGATAATTCAAAAACGCAATGACTTAAATATATCAGATTTAATATGAGAATTTGTGACTACAAATCAAGATTTGTATCAAATTATTGTTTCAATCGGTTAAGAAAAACATGTTTAAAACACAAATTCGGTTATCGGATACTTTTAACCACACTCCAAGGATAAATCGTCAAATATCTCGCGAAGTATCACACGATAGATTCAGTAAAAGTGCTAAATTCAAGTCGAAAGTTAATATTTTGTAACCATTATACGCCAGTGCCATGTCAAGTTTTCTCTGGCATGACAAATTTATAAGAGTGTATGCGAGAAAGTTTTGGGAAGACTACTCAAGCTGGCTTTGTAAATTATTTTTCATTTGATTCCAATAAAATGAACATTTGCTTGACAAAAAAAACAAGAGAATAAGTTTTAAAAGGAATTATATCTAAAGATGTAAGGATGTTCCTGAGGATGATATGGCAAATATTGTTAGCACGGCAACATAATATTTCGATGTTAGTTTATTATTATTATTATTATTATTATTATTATTTTCAAAAAGGTTCATCTTGAAAAACGCTAAAAAGATTCTACTACACAACAAAGACGCCAGATTAATTCAGTAATCTTTTTTGTGGATGAATAAAAAACCTTTGCTTGCTGTTCAGATCCGTAGTTATTATTTTGGTCTCTTTAGTTTAACCTTTCTACTTTCTCGTATGTTAAAAAGTATTATAATCGACACAAAAAAATAATAATTCGAACTCGAGATTTTTATGAATCTCTACGTTTCATATCTGACATTCTGTTTGTCTGTGAATACGATAGTTCGATAATACTTTGAAGGAGAAAGATGACATTTAGTGCAAGTTATTTACATTAAATTTGTACTGTTTATTAAGTTTCGAATGAAATCCATTTACATGTTATTTACATTAAATTTGTACTGTTTATTAAGTTTCGAATGAAATCCATTTACAACTTATTTACATTAAATATGTACTGTTTATTAAATTTCGAATGAAATCCATTTACAACTTATTTACATTAAATTTGTACTGTTTATTAAATTTCGAATGAAATCCATTTACAATTTATTTACATTAAATTTGTACTGTTTATTAAGATTCGAATGAAATCCATTTACATGTTATTTACATTAAATTTGTACTTTTTATTAAATTTCGAATGAAATCCATTTACAGAAAATAATCTGTGTGTATGAGCAAATGTGAACGAACATGATCATTTCAAAAAGCAAGAAACTAGATTGATAAAATGTGGTATACTATTAGCATAAAAATAAAAGTCCTTATTAAATTTTGAATAAAATTCGTTTACAGGTAGACACGTCTGTCGGTTTGTACATTTACACTCATGTAAACATGACAGCACAAAAACGCAATGATTTATATTAATAAATTTTTCATATGAGCTACACTTTGAAATTGTAATTCTATTTCTAATTTCTTTTTAATCAGTTGAAAAAAAAAGATATTAAAATGCATATTCGGTTTTCTTTGTGAAATTGTAAAACATAAAACGTTAAAGTGCGTGAGACCGAAAATAAAAATCCGGGCATTCGTAACTTCCACGTCTTTGTAATTTTTATGCGAGAGATAATATTTCTATTAAGAAGTATGCGAGAAAATTTAAGGGAAACCACTTCCGGTAGTTTCGTGAAGTTATTGAACTGAAAGAAATAAATCCAATCTACCCTTTAATCCACACTAACACCATCTAAAATAGAGGCATAGAAGCTGTTGTATAAGTAAGCAGGTTCTCGCTTGTCTGTCGGATATAGAAATGTTAGTGTTGCTCTATTGGCACATCACTGATGACGAGTTGTGCCGATTGTGATTGTCGTAAATATACAGTCATCACAATTAAAAAGTGCAAATTTAAGAATACTATAGGAAAAAAAAAGGTAACCTTAAAAATATAAAATTCTTATAGTGATGATTGACACTAATATATTAATAAACAAAAAAATCTGAATTTTTTTTACTTAAGAATTTTTAACGCATTTAATTTTAGATACTAAATTAAATTGACATTTTATCATAACTGATTAGTAATTTTACGTATTTATTATTTTTTTATATGTGAATTTACTATACTTCTGTGTTACTTACTAGATATGAATCGCGATTATGACTGAATTATCATACAACGATGAAGAAATTATAATACTAGGGACTATTTCTTTTTTGTTTGTCATCCTTTTCTTTCATTTAGTTTTGGAATTTCTTTATATTATTCATTTCCTTGTATTCAAACGGCCCCTGATGTGTTTTAATCATGGTCTCTAGTTTTCTCCTCAGAACTCTTTGAATAATTCTTAAAATACAATCAGCCATTACTTTGAAATCCATGGATATAATGAAAAATGAAGTAATATGAAGTTTAAATTACAGTAATGGCTAACTTACTAATTGGATGATATGAAATAAATATTCAAGTATTTTATTTTTATTACTTAAAATGTAGAGTGTCCATATAATATTTTTCTTGTTTAGAGACATCTGCAGCTAAAATTAATGTGCGAATAAAACCAAATTTTATATAAATATTGCTGAATGCATGGACCGATAAATTCCGCACAAAAAAGAAAATAGCGCCAAAAGTCGCCGAAAGTTTGTACATAGAGAATGGTGCCAGTAGATCAGGAGATCCTAACATCAATAAACAACTGCGCCAAAATCTCTTTTACAGCCAAATTTGATTTTAAAATCGTATTTTGCATGTTGAATTTATCTTCCCATGTCTTCCAAAGTAATATATGATATTTGGTTTCATTTCGTTCATTGCGCGCTTGATTGATTGTTTATTTGATAGTTAAATATTCTCTTTCATGACAACTATTTTCCAGCAGTCTTTGCTTTCTGCTATACCAAGTATGCTAAAAAAAAAAAAAAAAAATACTTTCTCCTATTTTGAGCATTCGAGAAACACATTTTGAGAATTATGCTTGTCTGTCCATCTATCTGTGAACACGATAATTCAAAAACGGTGTCAGTTAAATGGTTGAAAATTGGTACATGGTTTTATAATACTATATTTGCAGAGATCTATTTTGACCCATTTAAAGTAAACTATCTGTCCGTCAGTCCGAATACACTTTAACTACAAAACGAAGAAAGACAGTTGGATAAAATTTAGAAAACGTATTTAACATCTGAAAGTGTAAATATTTAAGTCATATCACTGACTCTCCGACCCGCCCGAAGGCACAAGAATCAAGAAACTGAATGACCGGACTGCCATGACAGCAACACTGGCGGGAATTGTGGTTGATTCCTAAGGGCCATCACCGGCCAAGATACAACCCTTCCCGAAAGAAATACGTCCCGTCATCGATGGGAGGAGCCACCTTTTTGAGTACCCACCAGGGTGACTAAATCCAGTCACCATACCGGAAGTATCTCGAGTTGCGCCCACCGGTGTTAGAATAAACATGCATCAAATTTGAAAGTAAATAGATCGAGAGGTTGACTGTCTGTCGTCTGTTTTGTTGCATATATACAAACACGAACATTAAAAAATGTAACAATTTGAATGCATGAATTTGGTTCACAGTTTTGACATCTAAAGTGTAGATCTTTTTCAAATTTTGAACTACATCTGTTAAAGGTTGATGGTCTGTATTTTTTCAAGCGCCTAAAAGCGGTAACTCAAAAATCGATTGTTTAAATAAACGGAATTTGGTATGTCATTATGCTACTATAACTGTAGTACTATGACTAAAACTGTGTTTTGTAAATTCTGGTTTCAACCGATTTAAAAAAACCCGTCCAAAATACATTTCCGGTTTTCTGGTATTTGCATATTAGCAGCCTCACAGCGATTAATCGCCAAGAATAGCACGTAGAATAAGAGAGGTAGAGGATATGCAACTTGAAACTACTAGACTTGGTTTCAGGTTGTAATCAGGATCTTATAGAATATGGTATTAATAAAGCTGTTTCTTTGCTGCAGTTGTCTCTAAACAGGAATACTATTTTATAGCCACCTTATACGAAAGAAAAAAAAAAGTCTTTTCTTCATATCTTTCCGAGACTCCAGAACTTATATGTTGGGCTCGAAGTAATGGACAACCGTACCCTTCATAAATGAGTTCTTCCTATTGCAAGTGACCCAAGCAGAAGACTGCCTGTAATAAGGAAATAGGAACAGTAGGTAAGCTGAAATGACCACATATCAAAGCATTGTAGTAGCTGATACATACCCAAGAATATGAAATAACCATCCAGTGCGAGCAGGTAGGGTGATTTTTTTGCATCTTTTATAACTACATGATGTGGCAATGACGTTTCCACTGCTCATTGAGAGATTGTCGGATGCATTTTTCAACAGGCGTCTTTGTTGTGAAACATAGCATCCGAATCAATACCTTTCGATTGTAATTCAAATACATTGATTATGGATCTGAGGATTCTACATCCTCTTTACTGAAAACTTAAGATTTCTAATAATTTTTTTAAAAAAATGAAATCCATTCAAGAGCTTGTAAAATTATATATCTATATGCTCATCACCGAAAATATCAAATATTAATTATTTTGCTTTAGAGATTTTTGAAAAATTCTTGGAGTAATTATGTAACCTTAAAATTCATTTTTTTTATGATTGAAAGCTTTTGCTTCCATAGAAAATTGTAATATTAGGTAGTTTGTAAGTAGAAAAAATGTACAAAATATATCAAATTTATGATTTTATGATTTTCCGTGGAGCTTTTTTTTAGAAATATGATCACGTTTTGGAACAATTGTGTCTAATTTAAATATAAAAGGGTTTTTGATTTACTGGATAAAGATTATGGAAGTAAATATAATGATGGAATCTAAATTAAGCTTAAGCTTGACTTTACTGCTCAATTATTTCTGAATGAAAAGCAGTAATCTCAATTATTAGATTACCCTGTTAATAAAAGTTAATTAAGGGTTATATAATAACTGAGTAATCTAATAACTTATTTTTATTTAACTGAAAGGGTAACTGAGAGGTTACCCTTTTAGTTAAATAGAAATAATCTTGTTTCAAAGATATTATTAATTTATAATTAGTTATGATAAAATAGCCATTTAAAATTTGGGGAATTAATGCTCTAGATGTGGTATTTTAATTATTAAAAGTTCTAGTTCAAATACGATAGAAAAACGTAAATTAATAAATTATGACATAAATATAATGTGAAAACGAAATATTATTCTCAGCTTTTGTAGAAAATAATTATATAAAAGAATCGTTAAATGTTTAATAAACATTTATATCTTTTAACCACTATTTTTATTTATCTCAATAATAAAAACGTCTGGCAATGAACGATTTACTTGAATGTAATAAAGATAGGAAAAGTAGGAATTCTTTTTAATTCTGCAACAGCAATAAATTACAGAATTTGCTTCGACAAAGTTCAAAATAAAAAATAAAAGCTGAGAATAACTCTCCAATAGAAATAATGTATACGAGCTCCCCTTTCAGAATTTTGAAATCAATACACTTATTATTTTTAAGATCCCAAATGATGGCTAGTTCATGGGATTAAATTCTATTTAAAACATACTTACATAATCAATTATCTGTACATTACTTAAATTTTTAAAAAATCACTAAAAATATATGTTTTTTAGTAGCTAATTTTCTTTATCACAGCAGTAAACACATTTAGCAATTAACAATTTTCTTTGAAAGTTAAAAAAAAAAAGAAAAAGTCATAATTCTTTTTAATTCTTTTCATTACAGAATTTTCTTCGACAAAATTCATATAAGTAAATAAAGAAATAAAAATAAAAACTGAGAAATAACTCTCTAATAGAGATAATATACACGAGCGTCCTTTTTGAAATTTTAAAATAAATACAATTATTGTTTTTAAGATCCCAAATGACGGTTAAATGGTGTGATTAAATACCAATTCAAAATATACTTACATTACCAATTATCTGTACATTGATTAAATATTTAATGAAACACCAAAAATTAAATAAGTTATAAAACACATTTAAAGATCTAAAAAAATTGTTATTTATTTAACATCAGGAAATACAGTAGCTTGAAGAAACTAATTCCAATTAGCTATGAGAAAATAAAATAAGGAATACTTTTGATTTCAGGAACAGTTACTGTAATTGTATTGAAACACATCAAGATCACACTCAGAACACGTTTCATGAGTACAAGTTTCGTTCAATCGCCAAAGGCTCCCAGTTTCTGAAGACATCACTTACTTGTCTGATTAGGATCTTCAGCGTGTAAGATAAACTCTTTTTTTTTCCTCCATGAAAGCAGAGAGACGAAAAGGACGTAAAAATGAAGGGCAAAATGGACGAAGAAAATAGAATCATTCTTTTAATAATGTATAAAAGTCCATCGCGAGTAAAATTAGCTGTGAACGTGTAATAAACACAAAATTAGCGTCATCCATTATAATTATGTGATGCCGTCAGTTAAGAAGATAATGGAATCATGAGGCAAAATAAGTTATCTCAAAGTAAATATTTGCGTAGCTTGATTTTTTGTTTGAATATGAAATTTCGAAATATTTATCAGAGTTTGCTTATTTTTCAAAAGGATTTTCGCATGTGATGTCAATTCTGTTTATTTATAGCAGAATAAATTTATACCGATATTATATATAAACGAATAATTGCTTTAATTTAGTTTAGTTAATATCCCGTTTTTTAAGCAACACTAGGACTATTTCGGGACGGATTTCATAATTTTGAACCACTGTCAGATGACGAGGACGACACCTGAGCTGACACCCCCTCTCAAAACTTCCACACCACACCAGCTGGAGGATGTTTGGCCACGACGCATTTAATGTGAACCAGACCCGTTTACACGACGGTTCTTCGATGGAATAGGGGTTTGAACCTGAAACAATCCGGTTCCGAAACCGAGATCTTGCCACCAGGCCACCGCGGCCCAAACGAATAATTGCAATTTATATTTTAAATAAAAAAAAAGCATTATTATATTAATAGAATTAAATAATTATGTTTTAATTTATACCCATTGTTGCTCGGGCTTATATTACCATTTTTTATAATTTTTCATTAATTAATTATTTAATATTTTATCTTTTGATGCAAAATCTGCAGTAAAACTTCATTTTACTTCAGTATTTGAGGGTAAATTTTAACATAACAAATATTATCTCTACTAATATTAGAGAAGAACGTATAAGAGTGTTTCTACATATATTGGCGATAGCCAGGGAAAACTACTGGTCTTAAAACTAGGGAATTTAAAAGTAATATTCTTTGAAGAGTAACAATGTGCATCTGACATTCTGGCGATTTTTTAAAGTATTTAATTAGTAAAAAATTAAACGAGAATTTGGACCATTTTTTCACGCTATCTTCTTAAAATATTACACCCCCCCCCCAAAAAAAAGTTTTTACACTTTTTTAGAATTTAAAATATATATTAGATGCTGTGCACATTTCCTGAATATTTTCATTTAAAAAAATTAGTTTTCAACAATATTTTATAATATAGCAAAACAATGTCCATCACTTGTTCATATATTTAATCATGCTATTTTCTTCTATTTTTTTTTAAAGCTAAGGAAAAAAAATTCTGTTTATTTATTATATGCACAATTTGCGTAAAGAGTAAGAAAAAGAAGTTACGGTGCCACGAAGGACAGCTTGTAATGAGAAAGCATATGATCTGAATGACAACTTTATTTAATGGTTCTGTGATGTCAGAGAATTTAACTCCATTAGGAAGGCTAACGTATACAATAAACAGAACAGACATTAAGCTTTAAAATAACACGGCTTTAATATTTATAGCAATTTGAAGCTTAAATATACTTTGTTGAGAGATTCATAAATATTAAATGATGCATAAAAGATTTAATTAAAATTCATCAGGACATACATGATGGTGAACCTGCTGATCGTCAAAGATGATAATTTATAATAATATTAAAGGTATCACATATCAAACTGAAAGCAACATATTGTAAAAGTCAGGCGCGAGAAAGTAAAAACATATTTAAAATTAATACAGGCCGTAAGCAAACATTTTTTTAAATATAAATATACTAGTCGCTTTCGGCGACCAGCCGGTTCACCAATCTTAATGCTCGTTAAAATTTTAATAATTAAATATTTTATGTAACTCCTACTTTAATAGCTTCTTCATTAAAATATTTTAAAACTTCAAATTTCAATTCACTCGTAATATTATAAAGGCCTTCAGTCATAACGTAATCTGTATCTCTCTCATTTTCTGTTAGCTCCCGTAGAATTTATGCTTTAAATTAAAGCGGAAATGATTAATCGACAATTAATCTAATAATATTTTTTACTGAAACAAAGCATTTTTTTTTGTAATATGATTACTGAAAACAGAGTCACTGAGAATTTAAAACTTATGGGCACTAAAGAATATCTTTCTAAATTTATGTAATATCTCTAGAATTTGTCAACAAAATTATTTCAGATTCATCATGAGCAGGTCTATTAATTAACAATGTTTAATTTTAAATGCATCAAACACTAAGAAAATAAAATGAATCGTTTAAAATAATCGGTCGAAAACAGGTAAAAAAAAATATTTAAAAAACGATGAACTTAAACTAACCTAAATACAATTTAATAACAAAAGCATACAACTAACCTCAAAATAGTTTAAATCAAGTCCGCTTCCGTTGAAAATAGATGTAAACAATCAGAACACAATGCGCATGTGTGAATTTTCAACACCAATTATCGTAACGCAAATGCGTGAATTTTTCTACGCCAGTTGGGGTAACGCTATGCAGATTAAAAGTTTTTAATTTCCTTTGTTCTGTTTTATTTTAATTCAAAAGTACTTGAGAATGAATCTGAAAGATCGACTCATTAACAACGTTTAATTTTAAATGCATCAAACATTAAGAAAATTCACAGAATCGTTTGAAATAATCCGCCGAAAAAGGTTAAGCCTTGCCTCATTAGAGTGGGAAAAAAATGCTGAAGCCTTACTCATTTGGCGGTGGGGAAATGAAGATTTTTTTGGCGGGAAAGTAAGTTTTTAATTAATAATTAAAATGCTAATTAAAATTTCAAAAAAAGGGACCTAGGTGCACATTCCCGACCACCAAGGTATACATGTACCAAATTTGGTAGCTGTAGGTCAAATGGTTTCTGTAGAGCGCCAACACACACACATTGAGCTTTATATAAGTATAGATAATGTTTTTTCTTAATGCGAAAGAATCATTTTTATTAAATAACAAGATACAAAAGGTATACAAAATCCACCAACTTCATTTTTAACGTATAAGATTCTGTTGTGTATAATAGTATAACGCCCAAAATCGTCCTCTAGTCTGTAACTATTTTTAATTAAAAACAAAATATTGCATTATTCGATGAAATTTTATTCGTTGTCCCAGCCCAACCCAAGAAAAACACAAATGTGAACCAGTTACTCATGAAAGATTTCCAGAAAAGTAACTAACTCCCTTATATCAGAAATTATTCAGATTTCCCTTCATTTCAGTGGCTTCAAGGTAACTGGACCAACAAAACATGCAAAGTCTCTCTTTTATTGTGGAAGTCTAGATTTGCTAGACCAAAGCTGGACAACCTGCGAGATGAGATAATTTAAATGCATAATTGAGACTTTTATTTTAACATATCAAATAATGTACAAACAGCAACCTGAAATTTTAAAATTAAGTAAAAAAAAAAAAAAAATGGAAACAAAATTTTATTGCTTATATATTTTACTATTGGTTTTTCTCTAAAACTCTAACTCTTTTCTCTAAATTTTAAAGCCAAAAGTCTTCAATTCTGAGAATTAAAACATGCTCATTCTCCTTTAAAGATTTGAAAACCAGAAGAAATAAAATATAATAAAAAAAATTGAAAAATATAAAAATTAAATGTAGATATTCTCACTTATAGAGCACACACACACACACACACACACACACACACACACACACACACACACACACACACACACACACACACACACACACACACACACAAGAGTTCAATGCAAGAAATCTGACTAAATCTATATGATTTTCTTTCTTATTTTTGATGAATTTATATATTTTAATTTCAATATTCATACAAATTAAATATATTTTATATAAAAAATTGTTATCTTAAAACTTATTAAGCTAAGATAAAATGAAAACTTAAACACGTATTTTTGGCTTTGATGTTTATAATAATTATTGTATTAAATACTATAAATAATGTTAAATTTGATATAATGGCTGAATAAGTGTAATTTATAACCGGACATTTATACAAATACCTACTTTAACTAAAAAACAAAAGAAAAAATACTTTAAGTTCACAACCTTAAATAAATAAAATCCTAAAATCAATCCAATCTAAAATCAATTTTGTCATCATAATTTGAATTGCTGACTTTAGCTTCCCTAAAATATTATTTTTTGGTTAATGGAATTCTAAAAACGTCTTCCTACGGAGGAAAGGTTGCCAACCTCTGATTAAAACCATCTTCCCTATTTATGTTAGCTTAATACTTTCCGAATGCTAAGATTTAATTTCGATTCCATCTTTCAGAATAAAAAAGATATGACGTCAATACACAGCTTAACACCATAAGCTATATACAGCCTTTGCCATGTGCCTGTGACATCAAATGAATTAATTCCATAAAAAATCCTAAGAATGTTTACATGTCTAGACAAAAGTGTAAGAAGGCTTATCACACTCCTTTTATTATTGTAGTCGTGGACCTTGAATTTTAGGTTTAAATAAAACTGGAATTAATACTTATATAAATAAGAAGAGTATTATCCGTCTAATATATGTGATATTTGGAATTCAGTTTGAAATGACGTTTGTTATTAGTTTAGAAATAGTTAAAGGTTTAGTGAGGGACCTATTGGCATACATTAAAAGTTCAATTTATAAATAGCTTTCTCAAATCCAAATTGATTTTCAATTTTTTTCAGTTTTGAATTTAATTAATTTAATAGAAATTAACAGAGAAGGTCATTTCATCATGTAAAATCTCAAATTGAATCTACAATTAGTATTTGAGTTAGGGTAATTTTACGTTTTTGCCGTTATATATTGCAATTAGATGAATTTCCAAAAGTTGTGAAGGGAAGTAATGATTGGATAATCTAGAATGGATTTGATTAGTTTTAGTTTAGTCATATTAACGTCCCATTTAAAGCAACTCTAGGGCTATTTTAGGACTGACCTCGTAATTTTGAACAGCAGTCAGATGACGAAGACGACACTTGAGCTGGCATTTCTCTCTCCAAACTCCCACGCTGCACCACTGAGAGGATGTTTCGCCCCTTCGCATTTAACGTGCACCAGACCCGCTTGCACGGCGGTTCTTCGGTGGAATCGGGTCTCGAACCTGAAACCCTCCGGTTCCGAAACCGAGACCTTGCCACCAGACCACCACGGCTGAAACGAATAATTGCGATTTATATTCTAAATCAAAAAATTAATATTATTATATTAATAGAGTAAATAGTTGTTTTAATTTATACCCATTGTTCTTCAGGATATTATTATCGTTTTTGATAATTTTTCATTAATTAATTATTTGATATTTTATCATTTACTGCAAACCCTCCATTAATTTCATAATCTTCATTATCATCATTAAATGCAAACTCTCATTTTACTTCAGTATTTAAGGGTAAATTAAACTGTAAAGTACTTTTAACATAACAAACGACGGTTCTTTGGTGGAATCAGGTTCCGAGCCTGGAACCTTTCGATTCCACAGCCGAGACCTTACCACCAGGTCACTGCGGCCTTTCCTGACTGGCTGTTCTAGATAGAATTTAGAGAGATGTTTTTAAAAGATCATCTGCTTCAATATCATAAAAGAATGTATCGAAAATAAAACAAAACAGTTGACAGGAAGAATCATTTTAAGGGATACATGCCTGCTCCCTTAATGATCTGTTCATCGATAATATTAACTGAAATTCTTTTCAATTAAATATCTACAAGAAATTATTTTTAAGCATAATCTGTGACATACATCAAAACCCTGTTAGTATAATAGACATTCGGTTCATTACACATAGGAACATCCTAATGGGCCGGCGTCCTTGGTTCGAGGCCCGGTTCGGGCATAGTTGTTCTTTATCTGTTCTATATGCGAGATGTGTGAATGCGCCCCCCTGTGAAAAGGGACTGCGCAAGCGAATGTGATGCGTAAGTAGCTAAGACGTACTCTTGGCCCTAGTTGGCGCTACTAAAAAACAAGAGACGCACCCTCGGCTTAAAATCACTGATTTCGTCAGCGAGCTTGTCCATGGCAAGTGCCATTAGAAACAACAACAACAACATCCTAATGGAGTCAATTTATCCGAAAAAGTCTTTTATATAAAATATCTTCTCTATAAACATAGCGTGAAGTGGATAAAATTCTAAAACAGTCAATTTTGAGAGTAAAAATATTAGTGGCAAACAGAAAATATCTACAAAATTAATTATTGATTTTTTTAAAACTTAAGTTTTATATTCACTTTTATAACATTTTCAGTTTGGAGAGAAAATGAATGGATATCAAATGCAAGATCCGATCAAACTGGATGCAAAGTAACAGAAGTTGCAAAGGAGTAACTAAAAGACAGGATTAACATTTTTTCTTATGAGAAATTTAATACATGTATTTAAAAATCAGAACGTCGTACTGATAATGTTTGAATTTTCAATTTCAATATAAGCAAAAGGAACGAGATCCATCCTTGATTCATTCTGTTGTAGTAAAAAATATTATAGAGGACTAAGGATTTAATTACTTTTTATTTATTACAATCGATATATTTTCTTGTATTATAACACTTTTCAATTTTTTATTGAAATAATTTTGCAAAGTTTGGTCTTGATGAAAGAAACTATTCACCTTTCTGAAGACAACCCATTGAATAACTTGGCAAAATTTCAAATTCTTGTTCCAATATGAAACATAAGAATTATAGTAAAGTCGTAATATTTATAGATGTATCGTCTAAACATTAAAAAAAAACGATAATTAAAATACGAAGAAATTTCTATATATATATTAAATGGATTATCCGCTTACATTTGAAAAAAAAAAATTCTTTAAATCCTAAGAATAAAACTCTTATAGGTTTCTATCGACTAATAAACAAACATTAATATTGTTTTTAATTCCCACAAAAATGAAAACTTGCATATTTATAAATTATTTTTGAAGTAACACTACATTTTTATACACTATATAAAAAGAAAATTTTTCATGTAATTTGATTTTTTTGTTAAAACATATTATATGATAATTATTAATATCCTCTTAATAATTGATTTCTTATATTAATATTGTTCAGAGACGTAAAACTCTTTGTTATAACAAATGGGAGCAAAATAAAAAATTTAACTGAATTATACAATTTCTTTGAAACAATTATTTATCCATTATCTTTGAATATTTTTCCATTTGCAAAAATCCGAAAATAATAACATTTAAAAAAATATTTAAGCACTTTAAAATAACTCAGGTTCAAAACAGATATTTCAAAATGTTTAATTTTGTTCTGTAATAACGTACCGGTTTATAATAAGAGAAAATATATTTTGGAATGAAACTCGTTATTTTGAATGATTTATTAGATGGCACTAACACCATTCAAAACCTCCATGCCAGTGAATGTTAAGAATGCTTGAGCCATGAAATTAGAATTAATGCAGAACAGATTTACATACAGAACGAATCTGCCCGGAATCGGGTTTCAAATTTAAGTTTCTCCAATCCTGTACTGGAACCTTATTGCTACGCGAAGTAGTCTTCATTAGCAGCTGAAGCGCCGATTTAATCATAACGACTAGTTATTTTCTCAGAATTTTTATTACGATAAATATAAAAAAAGAAATTTCTGAAACTTGCCGGAAAGTGTCAAAATCCAAGGGGTGAAACACGTCACCAACCCAAGCATACATTTTTTTTTTTTTTTTTAAGAAATCAAGAAAAATAAATTTAACGATTGAAGGTAGAGAGCTTAAGGCGCTTTAAAAAAATAGCAACCAAAAATCGGAAATGAAACAAATCGAGCTTTCCGTTTTCAAGAAAAAAATTTTATTAGCAAAAAGGAATTGGTTCAAAAAGATGATCGTCATCTTATCCACCACATAAAACATCTTTTAAAGCCCCGTACCACTTTTGGACTTTTTTTCGATAGGATAAGATCAGTAAGAAGGATCTTAAAAGATAGCTCATAAGGTTTCCAACTAAACAATACCAAAATCATGACAATCACAATTTCATTAACTGTCATCCACAAACAAAGAATTAAAATATATTCTTAAGATATTTTCAAATAATAAATCATCTGGGAATGATTTGGCAGACTATATAATGATTAAACCATTTTTAAACAACTGCTTGTCATTGTTAAGAATTTTTTTTAATAAATATCTAGGACTCAAAAGATTTCTGATCCATCTGAAAAAACCATGATAGTACAGTGAATCAATGAATATCTCTGTATACAAATTTATTGAAGTTCTTCCAATTCTTAATTTATTTCAGAAAAACTCCTCATATATAGATCTAAATTAATCTTAGGAAAAAATATCAAACTATCTCTCTTCAATATCGATTTCGAAAAATAAATACAGTAGATTATGCTTTATCATCTTTTTCAAAATGTCCATAAAGTCAAAGACCAAAAATGTACCTCAATTATTATTTCATTAGATGGCATATAATAAGTAGCCATTAAAAGGTTTAAACATTGAAAAATCTAACATTGCAGAAACCCTAAGAGGTATAATCAACAAAAGAAACAGTAATACTTGAAACTAATGCAGGTAAAATTATTTGGAGACAGACGTAGAGATGTGCTTAAGGATCAAGCATTGAGTCAGCTTTCTGGAACTTTGAATGATGATGTTCCGCAGCAGAATGATAATAAATATATATTCCCAATCTTTTATAGATGATTTTAATTCCGTATTGAAGGGTCTTCCGAGCATGCTATACAAGAATTCAATAAACTGTGAGACAAAAAGTTAACTATCAATAACAGAAAAGATAAAATTTATTTTGGAGGATTAACATTGTCAACAAGGTTGAAATGGAATGATAGAAAAATTTTTAAGAAAAGGGTTATTAAATATGCTTTGGAGTAAAATAGACGATAAAAATTTGATTCCACATCTGACGGAGCACCAATAATATCTCACAAGAAAAAAAAAGTGTTAAAAAGTAAAATAAATAAATCTTTAAAACTATAACGAGTAATGCGTTTTCTACAGATCAGGCGTATGGAAATTAACCTTCCATTGGGCGCAACTAATCTGTGAGAGGAAGTCACATTAATTGAGCACTCATATATACTCAAATACTCATACTAAATATACTCAAATGTAAGTGAAAAGTTCTGTTTGATATGTTTTTTTAACATTCATTCAAAAATTGCATTAATTGAGTACATTAATCTCTTAGATGAATTGCGCCCGATCGTGTTAGGATTTGCATTGCGCCCGACGGAAGGTTAATCATCTATGAAATAATGAATAAAAAACTACGTCCTAGCCTAGGGGTAGGGCGTCTTCCCCGTGATCTGGCGTCCCGGTTCGTGCATAGTTGTTCTTCTTCTGTATTCTATCTGTGAGGTGTGTGAATGTTCCCCTCTCCCCTGTAAAAAGGGGTTGTGCAAGCGAATGTGACGCATGAAGTAGCTACTAAGTCATACTCTTAGCCCTAGTTGGCGCTACTGAAAAACTAGAGACGCTCGCACGGCTTAAATCGCTGACAGATCTGTCAGCGAGATTGTAAAGTAACAACAACAACGCATAGAAAACTACCCTCAATTCTACGAAGATTCCTCGTCTTATTAATTTAAATCTTTCACACTATTTGAACAACTGCACCTCATACCAATTCAAGAATTGCTCCTCTCCATCAAATAACACTTAAAGAAACACGGTGCAATTAAATAGTAAAATTAAAACAAGTAAATATAAGACAAGGAATTTCAGATGTTTCTGAAAAAAATATCAAAGATCATTCACTAAATCCAATCTTTTTTTATATTTGTAAAGTATAAATCAAACCAATTTTGACTCAAATCAACAATTTTAATAAGCAAATTGCAAACTTCACAGATGATGAAAGATAAATGAATGATTTGGAAGCGTTTTAGATTATAAATTAAAAAAATAAATACACAAAAGAATGAATAGACAAATAATTCATCCAAAATAACGATTACCAAGTAGAACTGTTATTTCTTAATGTAGCAATCCAGTCACGTATTAACGTCACAAGATCCGGATAGACAAAAGACTAGATAAAAGTCCCAAAAGCAAAAAGACCAAAATAAACGCATCTATTTTGGATGGATAAAGTACAAACTAGCCACCTAGGTAATGGACGGGCACACGCTACGGCAGAAGAGCAATGAAAAAAAGTTATACGAAGAGGTTTTACCTCTTAGCTGCCTGAGATCTATATGATCATTAAATCATTCATTAATTAAAGATTATAATGAAAATGACGAGAAAAATAGGACACAATTGAAACAGATAGATTTGTCTATTTTATAAATTCAAAAATTTCTTTTAGAGGCTACAATTCGAAAAGAGAAAAAAACATTACTTTCCACAGGGTGTAGCTCATTTTCCACATCCTTTAAGAGATTTAACGTAAGAAATGCGAACCAGTGTAGCTGCGAAGAAAAAGGAGCAACAATTTACATGAACACATCCTTTTCTCACAACAAGGCGATGAACTATTTTAAGAAAATTTCAATAACTGGAAGACAGAAACAATTTGATATAACCTCTCTAGAAAAAAGACTCAAAACCCTCATGAATTTTTTACTGAACAACAATGTTATTAGCGGTTCTCTAAAAACGACTAAATAATAATATTTAGTCATAATCTTTACATTTTTAAGCGATATTCTGTTTTCACTTAGTGTTGTTAATTAATTTCTCCCTTTTTTTCTACATTTCATTTATCATTTTTTTCTTTTCAATACATTATATATATAAATATTGTTCTTTATGTCTATATTTGTTTTTATTTATATTGTAACGAATTTGCCCGAAATACCCGGGCAGCTACTCAGTTTAATCGTAAGCCAGCAAAAATACACTTCAACTTCAACTACTTGATCTGATGGGATGAGCTAGCGTGTACGAATTAAATTTTGCTTAGTGGTTGTATATTAAATGCATGAGTTGGCAGTTTGTTTTGAAAAAAGAATATGCCTGTGGTACGACAAGATGCGAATGAATTTAAAATGGCGTAATATAAATATATGCAGATTTTAAACCTATTTCTTTTTTTAGAACTTAAAATATATATTAATTTGTTTACTTCCATTAATCTATACTTTTTCTATTTTTTATTCATTATTTAATTCATTTATTATTGCAAATTCATTTGGGTATATGTCTATTATTTTCGCAGTACCCTGTAATTATTTATTCTGTTATATTATAGACATTACCTTTTCCTTAATTTTTTTTATTTTTACTACTTTTGTGCTATTTGTGTTTCATATTATTACTATTGCTTCTGCTAGTTTAATGTCATTAACCATTGCAATGCAAAACTGTATTTATCACTCATAGACAAGGTGAATTGTGTCATAAAATAAATAGGAAGCATTAGTTATCCAAATTAAGGGGAGAACGGATGTCTTTTGTCTGTGTTGAAAAACAGACTTCTCCTTTCGAAACTTTTCTAGCAGGTGCAGAATCTCGTGTTATAATTTCAGGTAAGGAGACATTTGTGGTAATAAAATGTAGTATAAATATGTGCAATTAATCTGAATATAATTTATAGAAAAAGATTAGATTATTTATGATGGATTTTAAAGTTCCACATGAAACTATCCACATTTAAAGTTCCACATTCCTTAAACTATCGTATTTTTTATTACCTAATTGGAGACTATATCTTGTATCTAGAAACGTTTCCATATTGATTCAATTAGAAATCTTAAAATACATATGACCTTTATGCAATGTAATTTTTGTATCGGATGATTTAATTTCATCTTTAAATCTAAGAAGAAATAATTCGGTGTTCGAATGATGCACGGATATGAGGGTTAAGTGATTAAATTGTGGATTACTATTGATAGTTGCAGATAACTATACAACTTGACATATTCTCAATATATGGGTAGAAATCTTTTATTATGAGAAATATCGATATCCTGGTAATTTGCGATAATGATATAATACAACATGATAATGGTAATTTAACAAATACTCATACTCGATATTATTTTATATGCCATGCGGATGCTATTTATGATATTGAAAATGGATTTTGTTATTGGGAATCCTGAATGTTTTAGAACCTATTTCAATATGTAAAAACCTTGTAAAGAAACATTTTTGTCTTGCAGAGTTCTAAATCATAATTTCTTTCAGATGGTGCCTTTTGTTAATAGGATAATGAACGATCCCTGAATAATGCTGATAGTTTGTCTTTTCACTTTGTCTTTCACTTGTCTTTCTCGTACACGTAGTATCGAGAAAGTATAGTAGTCGTTAAAAAAATTCGTCGAAATTTCGACGAATCTCGACATCTTAGACCTCCCTAAGTTTGAAAAACAGATTTTTGGCAAATATCCGTCTGTCTGTTCGTGACAAAGAACTCAATGTTTTGATCTAGACAGATGAAATATGGTATACGGTTTTCAGACCCAATTTGCAGATTTCTTTTACATTTTGAGTTAAATCTGTTCAGAGGAAGTCTGTCCGGCTTTTCGAATATAAGTTAACACGATAACTACAAAACGAAGAGATCTAGATAGATAAGATTCGGTACACAGATTTAACATGTATAGCGTAGACATCCGTCAAATTTTGAGATAAAACAAAGGAGTCTGTCGATCTGTAATTTTAAAAACATTTTAAGGCGATAATTCAAAAACGCAATGATTTAAATATATCAAGTTAGGTATGGAAATTTATGACTTCAAACTCAGTCTTGAGTCAAATTTTTGTTTCAATCGACTGAGAAAAACGATTTTAAAATATAAATTCGATTTTTGGATACTATTAACCGCATATAGTGGAATAATCGCCAAATAATTCGTCAAGGATAATAAGATAGATCTAATAAAATGCTAAATTCATGCCAAACGTTAGTATTTCGTAATTATTGTAAACACACTGCTATGGAAGGTACTCTATAGGATAACACCTTTATTAGAGAATACGCGAGAAAGTTTTTGAGTGAGCACTCTCACTGGTTTCTCTTTATTCTAGAAATAAGAAATCAATTTTTCTGAAGGGAATAAAATTAAGAAGTATTTTATAAAAAAAACTTATTGAATTTCCCGCAATTTTTGCTAATTGCTATTGTAAACTAAAAAGAAATTCTAAATATGCATTTAACTTATTTAAAGCTTTTTAAAATTCAATTCTTTCAAAGTGATTTGAATTCTTTCAGTTTCTTGGCAAACAAATTAAAAAACATCATCAAACATTTAAAATAAAAAAACCCAAAATCATATTTTATGATATTCTAAAATTCTCTATTTCAGTCATTCAATATTTACGTTAGAATCGTCGTTCCTATTTTAGAAATATCTGTGTATCTTTCAGCCTTCATAATCATTCGGCTATTTAAATATTTTCAGACTTTCTAGAAGATTTAGAGATAAATAGTTTCTGTCATTTAGCCCTTTATTGTAAAAGTAATATTCCTGAACTGGGGGAGGGATCTAATAAAGCCTAGACAGAAGTATTAAATTAAATGCATTCCGTGGGGAAAAATTTTGAGAACTTTTAATAACTGATAATTTCTTAATTTCCAAATTTTCTCACAGGAAAATTAAGTTTTTAGAATAAATAATGAAAGGTGAAGTTGTAATTTAAAATAAGTCTTTGCAAATATAGAAAGAATAACCTATTTATTTTATTAAAGTTATTATTGTAAATTAAATATGTCTAAATTGTATGGATATTGAACATTTTCTTCTAATTAAACGTTTTAAAACATTTAATAAATAAAAACATAGAACGAAAAAAAATCTCATTTTTAAATTTTATGTTTTAAAAAGTAAGAAATATTTTGTAAAGATTTTTCTATAAGGCTGAAATTACCTGCTGAAATACGAAATATTTTTATGCTAGAAATTCTTTTTGTCTATTCATTTATTATTTAGTCTATTTTTGTATGATTTTTTACTTTCTGATATATGAAACGTATAATAAAAGAAAGTATTATAATTATCAAAAGATTCGGATTCGAAATTTTGACGAATTCCTAATTTCGAAAAACGCATTTTTGGGATTTTGTCACTCCGTTTGTATGATTGTGAATACTAGGAACTTTGAAGTAGACGGACAAAATCTGGTAAATGATCTTTACATTAGATTTTTATCACGTTTTGAACGAAATACATAAACAAGAAGTCTGTCTACTTGTCCCAATACAAATGAATGCGAAAACTACAAATATAAAGAGGAAAATAAATAAAATCAATGTATAACTTTTGCATCTAAATTCTAGATATGTATAACTTTTGCATCTAAATTCTAGATATGTATAACTTTTGCATCTAAATTCTAGATATGTATAACTTTTGCATCTAAATTCTAGATATGTATAACTTTTGCATCTAAATTCTAGATATGTATAACTTTTGCATCTAAATTCTAGATATGTATAACTTTTGCATCTAAATTCTAGATATGTATAACTTTTGCATCTAAATTCTAGATATGTATAACTTTTGCATCTAAATTCTAGATATGTATAACTTTTGCATCTAAAGCTGTCAAGGGATTGATTGTCTGTCGTTCTGTACATTTGTGTACATATATATGCGATAGCGCAAAGACGCAATGACTGAAATTAATCAAATTTAGTCTTAGAATTCCTTAACATTCTTAACAATACAATGGAGCACAAAATTCTCATGTGCGTTCTCAAAATAAAACTGAGCACTCGTAGTGTCCATAGTTCTTTTACGGGGGTGGGGGATAACATCTTTATTAAGAAATAAGTGAAAAATTTTCAGACAGACCATTCATACTGATTTTTTTTTATTCTGATAGTTTAAGATCTTGCTTCTTTTACAAGTTTTTTTTTTATCAAAGTTGATCTGTTTCGTGTTTGTAAAAATGAAATGATGTAATTGAATTTTCAATTTTATAATGTTAGAATTCTAACATTTCGCGCAGTTATGTTGTTGGAGAAAATAAATCTTTAAATATTTTTGGAACTTAATTATCAGTCAATCTATCGATTATATATCATTTTAATTCATTAAGATTGATGCCATTGCTAGAGTATTTTGTAAAAATATATTAAAAGACGGCAAATAGCTATTAATCTAAAAATATAACATTATTACTAAAATCAAAATAAAATTCAAAAGTTTTAAAAACACGTTCTGTTATTTTACTAAAAATTAAATTTTTAATTAAAAATACTTCCGCTCTCGGGTTCCTGAAAGGAAACACTGTATGGATACAAAACTTAATTAAACACATTAAGAAAGAGAATTCTCAAACGTACATTAAAAATTAAAATGAAATGTAAATGTGATGGAAATTTCAATTTATTTAGAATATCTGAATCATGGTATCCTGCTTTTACGGTTTTTGCATCGATCTCCAAATTGTTTTTATTAAAAAATTGCGTTTTCTGACTTGAAGCATTCTTTAAAAGAGTTAATTCTTTTAATTTTTCATTAGTGTATCGGTTTTAAAATGCAATTTTTGTTTAAATATTTGCATTTATTATTAATTGTAAATATTTTTAATTTTTTTTGTGAAGCGAAGTATTTACATAGTTCATTTTATATATTATTATTTATATTGTTAATATTGACAAAAAAATATCATTGCAAGAGGAAAATGTATTTAGATAATTTTTATTGTCAATTTTTCCCCCGAAATAGATTTTTCTGTTTACGAATGCTCCATTGCAGTATTGAAATTTTTTCTCTACTTTTAAGAATATTTCAGGTGTTCTTAATCGTAGGAGAATGTGTTGTTATCTATACTTATATAAAGCTCAATGTGTGTGTTGGCGCTCTACAGGTTAGATCGTTCGACCTACAGCTACCAAATTAGGCACATGCATATCTTGGAGGTCGGGAATGTGAACCTGGAGTCTTTTTTTTAAAATTTTTAATTAGAATTTTAATTATTAATTAAAAACTAACTTCCCGCCAAAAAAATCTTTTCATTTCCCCACCGCCAAATGAGTAAGGGTTGTTTTTTTCCCACGCTAAAGAGGAAAGGCTTAACAAATTTTCGGCCGCTTATTTCAAACGATTGTTTATTTTATAAATGTTTGATGCATTTTAAATCAAACATTGTTAATTAATCGATCTTTCAGATTCATTCTGATGTACTTTTGAAAAAAAAATAAAACAGAATAAAGGAAATTAAAAATATCTAATCTGCATTGCGTTACCTCAACTGGAGTAAAAAATTCTCACATGCGCATTGTGTTCTGATTATTGACAACTATTTTCAACTGATACGGACTTGGTTTTGAAGGCTTGATATGTTTTTGGCAGATTATTTCAAACGATTCTGTTTATTTTTTTAGTGTTTGGTGCATTTAAAACTAAACATTGTTAATGAATCGATCTGTTCATGATGAATCTGAGAAAATTTTGTTGAAAACTTCTTGAGATATTATAAAAATTAAGAAAAATATTCTTTAGTGCCCATAAGGTTTAAATTCTCAGCGACTCTGTTTTCAGTACTCATATTTAAAAAAAATGCTTCGTTTAAATAAAAAAAATATTATATTAATTGCAGTTTAATCATTTACGCTTTAACTTAAAGCATAAATTCTACGGGAGCTGACAGAAAATTAGAGATACATATTACGTTATGGCCGAAAGCCTTTATAATATTATGTGTGAATTATATGACTATTAAAATTTGGAGTTTTAAAATATTTTAATGAAGAAGCAATTAAAATGGGAGTTCCATAAAATATTTAATTATTAAAATTTTAACGAACATTAAGGTTGGCAAACCAGCTGTTCGCCAAAGGCGGCTAGTAGTGAATGAAATATGACCTCGGGATTTTGACGCATCTCTATACTGCAGATATCCTTGAGTCCAAGAAACACATTTTTGGGACTATGCCTATGTGTGAATATGACCTAAAAGGCAATTTGTAGATTTCTATAAAATTTGGACTCATTCGTCGAAGGAAGTTTCTCTGCATGCTAATTGAAGCGGAAAATATGAATGATGAAAATAGGTATTCAGATTTTTTTCAGAATTTTAGATATGTATTAAATTATGAATTAAATCATTCAAAGGATAGAAGGAATCATGCAAATATAATGATTGAGATGTCTATAATTGATATGGGGACTTGTGAACAAAATTGAAGATCTGCATCAAATTTTGGTTATAGTCGGCAGAAAGAAAAGCATCCAAAAAGCATAGTCAACTTTCTTCATTACATTACGAAGCACAAAACGCGCCATATTATTTCACTAAATTTGGATTTAATTTAGCTATATTAACATCCCGTTTTCAAAGTAACACTAAGGGACGGGCCTCGTAATTTTGAACTGAGGCCAGATGAGTAGGACGACACTGATCCGGACCCCCCCCCCCCGGAAATGTGCACATCGGAACATTTTTTTGTAATTTTAATTAGAATTTTAAGAATTAAAAATTAAGCTGAATTTTGGCTTTCTACGACGATAAATTCCGAAAATGTTGTTACAAAAAAAGGAATTTTGTATATTTCAAGACTTAAGAAAGACTTTTTAATGATATCGAATTTTTGCTGAATTTTGGCAATTTTTTAAAGATTTATTTTTTGTCTAATTTCTTAAAATTGATTGCATTATTGTCCTGAAATTCAAACCGTTTTCGTTGTTTCATCAAATATTTTATGTGATTTTCTTATATTGAAAGTTAAAGAAGAATTTTGTTTAATATCCGTACAATTTTACAAGACAAATAAAAAAAAAATGAAGTTACAACCGTAGATGTACCGTAAATTTGTATTTGTAATATGCTATGATATCAAAATGCCGTCTCCATTAGAAAATTTCACTTACACATTAAATTGAGCATATGTAAAATAAATAACACTGCTTTAATGTCTGGAAACTAGGCGAATAATAAACATGTAAATATATCTAAACAATGTAATTGAAGTTAAATATAACCAATATCAGCCAAAGGCGACTTGTTAATAATACTTTTGGATAACTATTGCTTTATCGATTAGATTTAAAATTTATTGTTTTCTTCAATTATTGTCTGATATTTTAAATGATTATTAAAATTTTTAACGTCATAATTACCAATCAAAAAAGGAAAAACTTGTTAATTCTGGGTCAAACAGTCCGACTTGTAGAATTATTTGTAGAGACATTTGTGGAGATTACAAATATTATGCCAGCCTATAAACAGTATCATGTTAAAATTCAATCTTCATCGTCACATAATAAATGCAAAAAATAAAAAAATACTGAATCTTAGGTCTGCAACTGCCATTTTCCATAAGAACAGTGCTCATGAAATCTACAATATTTTCTATATGTAAATTTAAAAGTATCTTAATTGATTTTATTTGTAAAGAATATTGCAATAAAAAATTTTTAAAAATAAGAATTCGAAATATTAATATTTTAATTTTTTTTAAAAAAACATCTAATTAAAGTTATCTAAACATCTCAAATCTTACTGAAATAAATAGTTTTTTATTCTTAGTAACTATCTGTGGAAGAAACGCTTAAATTTCGAATTCAGTTTGAGTAAAACGATTTTCTTTTTTAAATGTGTAAATTTATTTATGAACTAAAGAGTCATAGATTTGACAGTTAAAATAAAGATCAACAATACAAGTTAATTTACAATTAAACATTCGCTCTTTATCGAGAATCCAAAGATTGTTCTTTTTTATTATCATTACTTAAAAATAATCTCTTCGATAACTTTTTAGCTGTGGTATGTAACCTTAATTTTTTTATATATGAATTCAAAAATGTTCGTTATCTTTTTCTTTTTCAACTTTTGCTACCTTTATGTAATTTCTTTCATGCAGTTTTCTCCAGACAATAACGTTCTTAATTATTTGTATATAAAGTATGAAAATTGCAATCACTTAGAAATTCTATAGCAATGTTTTGAGTTCCCACATTTTATATCACCCAGAATTAAAACAAAATTATTTTGTGATATTATGTCTGTTTTAATGTAAACTACATGGTAACAAATCAAATCTGAAGCAAGCATATTAACTCAAAAAAATTCCTCTCAGCAAGCTGGAAGGCAAAGGTAGATTCCGTTACATCTGAGTTACTATCTGGCAACACTAACTGCTGATGTTTATTTTAATGAGGTGATAATTTGGCTAATTGGATTTAATTTTCTATTTTCAGTATTAAGAAAGTTACAGCGAAAGGAAAATTTCATCCCCATCATTCCCACCCTCTTTGAGCTAGATGGGCCGCTTACGAACTCGTCCGAGATTTTTGCATTTCTTATAATATATTCCAAGCGAGTTAAAATCCAAAGAAAATTACTCTAGTTATCCTGTTCGCAGGATAACATGGGCAAAGCGCTATACCCATTTATATATAATATAACGTTTGACAAAGGATGGTTTTTTGTTGAGGGACCATGATTGACGGAGAACTGAAATCCCCCCCCCCCGCGAAATCTTGTCATGAGAACCATTGAAATAGGCAGTATTCTTATAGGAATCTGCCTAGTAATGTAGGCATGATAAATTTGTGATTTTGATATCATAATTATAGATATATTTCAAATTGTAGACCCAGCTGATATTCTGGAAGGTACCCAAAATATATTCTCGTTTTTTTCCCATTATCGTATAAAGCTAAATTCAAAACATTAATGATACTATAAAAATATTATAGAAGGAAAGCATTGCTGCTAGTACTTAAAACTAGCTGCCTTTGCCGACGATCAGCTGGTTCGCCGAGAATGTTGGATTATTTAATTTCCTTAAAATCTCATATGCATTACTTGATGTTCAGGATTCTCCCTTCCTCCGACGAAGTACTTACATCAAATTATGACTGACATGAAAACCATACTATTTTAATAAATATACACATCTTACTTTCATTATGTAAATGAGCTTCATGACATCGCAGTGCCATTGAAAAAGCAATCATCCAGGTAATGTATGCCGGACGTCGTGTTTCGTGATATTTTATTATATAATTTTCTTGTTCGTCAAGTTAACTGATTGGGTAATAAATAGAAATTTTTCTCTAGTTTTCAATAATTAAAAGAAATCAATTATTTTATGAAATAATGAAAATGATTAGAATTTCTTTGCAACAATAAAATATCTTAGTAAAGATTATAAAAAGTTTTTCAAAAAAAAATTTAGGGTGAAATTATGTGGCAAATAAATTAATATAATTAAAGGCATTTTTTTCATTTTTATACATTTTTTTTCAAAATTTAACTATAGACATTTCCCCCCCCCTTCAAGATTGATTTAACTATAGACATTTTTTCTCCCTTCAAGATTTATTTATAGACATTTTTTTTCCCTTCAAGATTTAATTAGACATTTTTTTTCCCTTCAAGATTTAATGATAGACATTTTTTTTCCCTTCAAGATTTAATTAGACATTTTTTTTCCCTTCAAGATTTAATTAGACATTTTTTTTCCCTTCAAGATTTAATTATAGAATTTTTTTCCCTTCAAGATTTAATTAGACATTTTTTTTCCCTTCAAGATTTAATTATAGAATTTTTTTCCCTTCAAGATTTAATTATAGAATTTTTTTTTCCCTTCAAGATTTAATTAGACATTTTTTTTCCCTTCAAGATTTAATTATAGAATTTTTTTCCCCTTCAAGATTTAATTATAGACATTTTTTTTTTTCCTTCAAGATTTAATTATAGACATTTTTTTTTTCCTTCAAGATTTAATTATAGACATTTTTTTTTTCCTTCAAGATTTAATTATAGACATTTTTTTTTTCCTTCAAGATTTAATTATAGACATTTTTTTTTTCCTTCAAGATTTAATTATAGACATTTTTTTTTTCCTTCAAGATTTAATTATAGACATTTTTTTTTCCCTTCAAGATTTAATTATAGACATTTTTTTTTCCCTTCAAGATTTAATTATAGACATTTTTTTTTCCCTTCAAGATTTAATTATAGACATTTTTTTTTCCTTCAAGATTTAATTATAGACATTTTTTTTCCTTCAAGATTTAATTATAGACATTTTTTTTTAAAAAAATAATTTTGTAATAAAATTTTATAGTTATCCGGAAAAACTCGCTAAATTTTTATTAATCAAAATTCAATATTTTTATCGAGGTACACATTTTTTTTGCTAGAAATTTCACTGTTCTTATTCAAACGGTTTATCAAGCAAAAGGTAAATAGTCGAACCTTATCATTTCGTATTAATAGAGATATAAAAGTAAGATTATATTTAATTCGAATCCGTGAATACAATGCATCTGCAAAGGTGTGCTGGCGTTTGCTTAACACTCCGGATTTGTTTTTGTTATGGAAAGAAAGGGAAGAGAACTTGTGACATGTTGACATATCTCACATCATTGATATCTAAAAAAATAGGAAGGAAAAGAAAAGTAAATCCTATTATTCTCTTCGGTTTTGATGGTTTTTAGTGTCGTGTTCACAATTCTAGGCTGCATGATTTAATACATAAAGAATAATTTGAAAATGGCCTTAGAATTTCAAAAACGAAATACATTGTATACTTTTCGATGAATAACAGCGCGTTGCATTAATCATTCAAAGAATAAAACGTTTTTGCAGGAAATAAAAGTAGCGGTCACTTGAGATTTGAGTTAAACAACTTAGTGTACATTTTTTGGTGACAGAAAAAGAAAATTTTCATATCTTTATTCTTAGCTGTTATATTTTAATTAAAGGTAATTTTTAAAAAAATTTCAGAAAATATGTATTGTATTCGTAATTGTAACCTATTCATAGAAAATTATAGTGTTTTATTAACTTTTTGCACTCAGATGTTGCCTCTCATTCACCATTCAAGACGGTGCATCATTTTAACGTTTTATTTATTTTCCAATTTTGATTGTTAAAAACACCAACAGGGTGGTAAAAAGATGTAGATTAAATTTTCAGGGAAATTCAACTTATAGCAATTATATATATACATTTATTTTCCAGAACAATAAATAAGTCCTTGTATTAGGTGAATAATTATGCATCGGATTACTTTTCCGAGTGTACAGGGTTAATTGCAACCTATTCGTTATTTCCAAGAATTAATTTTTAACTAAAAGAACCTAATAGTGTTTGAATTTATTTGCTATAAGTATTATTATAAAATCGCTTTAAATGGTAAAATTTTTTAGAATAAAAAGTCGACTTTTTCCGAATTGTCCAATTTTAAATATTTTTTCAGTCCATTTTCTATAATGTTCATAAGCTGCACCTTGGTTGTTCGTTTTAAACCTATATATCGACTACAATGCCGCACTACTAGCATGGCTAACCAAACGTATAGCATGGCTAAAGAACATGAATCAGAAGGTTATACTAGTACATTGCATCTCCTGTGTTTTCCAATTTAATAGTGTGTGTGTATTGATGTTCTACAAGCCAGACCGTTTGACTTAAACTAAACAATGTAACACATATATAACTTGGAGAATTAAAATCGCAATATAGGAATGTTTTTAAAATTTTAATTAATTAAAAATTAAGTTGCAATTTGTTGTATTTTTTCGTTAACTTTGAAAATATTAGTGAAGAAATATGAATTTTACGTTGTTCCTAAATTTTGATTTTTTTTAAAAAAATATTTTAATAGTTTTGCAAATTTTTCCCGAATTTTGGCAATTAAATTTTTTTTTACATAATCTTCAACAATGAATTATGTTATTCCCCTGAAATTAAAACTGTTTTCATTGTTCCAGCAAATATTTGATTAAATGTTCTTCCATTGTTGAATGTTAAAACAAGGATTCTGTTTAATATTTGTGAAGTTTATTGCGAAAAAAAGTGAAGTTGCAGTACCGGAAATTTAGAAAGCCAATGAACCGCTCTTTAAAGTTTTTTTTTTTTTTTTTTTTAAATAAAGAACATGCAACAGGGCCGGTCTCTGTTAGAAAAGTTTGTATACACAATGGGCAAAACAAAATAACACAATTAAAATAACGTGGTTTTAATGTCTGACAGTCATGGAATCATGGGCAAGAAATTATATCTAAATGATTGATCCGAAATTAAATATAATCAATAACTTCGGTGAAACAGTTGATGACCAAAGGCGACTATTTATAAATATAATGAGCTGAACTATCATTAATGCATAAAAAATTTCAATAAAACCCCCGAACATATAATTCTTAAATTTCAAATGAAAATTAAATCCTCAAAAGTACAGGAAAAGATATTGTCAGTGTTGTGTTGTGAAGAGGAAACATGATTTTTCAAAGATATAAGCATAAGGAAGTTTTAAAACCTTAACATTCTTAAATACTTCTTTAATATTATACCTTTGTGTTTATTGTAGTTGTTTAGTAAAGAAGACTTTCTGTATCTAAAATCTGATCCACATTTACTATTTTATTATCAAGATCGCATACCAAACCTCATTTTTTCGAAATTTGTTGAATTCTTTAGTTAATGTGTCCACACAATAACGGACAGATGACCGACTAACACTCCGCCCGTTGACTAAAATTATCCAAAGTATATGAAACAAATCTACAATTCTGGCCATAAAGGCACTTAATAAGGGCAGATTAATAAAGGCAGATTAATAGTTTTGGTTAAGAGATGACATGCATAATTTAATTTCTCTGATTTATTGGTCCGCGGTGGCCTAGTGGTAAGGTCCCGGCTTTGGAACAAGAGGGTTTCGGGTTCGTAACCCGATTCCACCGAAGAACCTTCGTGTAAGCGGGTCTGGTGCACGTTAAATCCATCCGGGCTGGTGTGGTGTGGTGTGGTGTGGAGGGAGGGGGTGCCAGCTCAGGTGTCGTCCTCGCCATCTGACCGCTGTTTAAAATTATGAGGTCCGTTCCAAAATAGGCCTAGTGTAGTTTTAAAACGGGACGTTAATAGAACAACCCTTTTTAAGCCATGGAAAGTATGCTTCCAACCAAATTCATCAACCTTTGGATAAAGTTATGTAGGTTGGCATAAGTTATCACAATTTTTTTCAAAAAGACAAAGTCCTAGATGCTTCAGTTTCTTATCTCACGCAAAATGATCTCTTGATTTGTTAATTACTTATTAATTAACCAAATTAATTAATCAAATTAAATCTATCCAATAAGCTAAACGAATCACTCTTCTTAAGTCAATCTCAATCCTAAAGATATTTTATTATACCATGACTAGAAAAAAAAAATGGCCTTTTAAAGGGTTAACTAAACTCTGATTTATTATTTTTTTGAATTATCGTGTTTACAAAACGACCGACGGGCATAATTTAAAAAAGGTTTTTCTTTGAACAACAAAAAGCCTAAGATGAAAAGATTCATCAAACTCTTGTGGTTGAATTATTCAAGGTTGCAATACTTTATACACTTAGTATATAAAAAAAGTAGAAACGGCAATTTAAAAAATAGAAAATCATGGAAATAAATCAATTTGAATCAATAAATTTATACGTTTCTGTAAATATAATATGAATTTAAAAATGTTAATAAAATAAAATAAAATTCTTTTACGAAATGAAAATACATTCGAACATTATTTTTGTGTTGAGGACAGTATCTCATGAAAAAATGTATTCCGAAACTTCGTTATTCAGCAGTTATATATTTATCGATACATATTTAAAAAGTTATTTTTTATGCTGTATTTTAGGGATAGTATAAAAAAAACTATTTAGAAATAGGTTTCAGCATAAATATATATATTTATAAAACTTATAAACGATGATAAGATGAATATAAAACTCGGATTCACTTAAAATAATTGAAAAAAAACAACACACCTTGCCTTTCTAAAACAAAATATTCATGAGAACATAAGTGGATTTTTGTTAGAAACATCTTGAATCTTTCAACAGAATGTGCGTAAGCTGTGAATAATAAAGTTGCGGCTCTAACATAAAGTGCTTCAATCTGTACATGATCATGATTCAAATCCTTCAGAATATATTTTGTGTAAGCCTTCAGTCAATTTAAACAAAAATTAAGCAAGGAATTTTCAAAAGTGCACAACAAATAAAAGTAAATAGAGATTATGACTAGAGAAATGTAAAAAAATATATATTCTAAAAGATATCTTGCACTGGAATTAAAAAAAATAAAATCATACAAAATGATTTTTTTTTAAATTTCAGTTGTTCTGCTTAAATTTTAAATCAATGTTTTTGTTGATTTTTACTAGAATTATAGAAAGCAAACTTTACGACAAATGAGTACTTGCCGATTCTATGGATTATCTCTATTCTTTTTTTTACCTATATATTACACAAAAAATAATTTCATTTAACTTTCTAGATTTCTCTGAATTTATTTTAATGAATTTTAAGCTTTCATAAGTCGGAAATTGTTAAATTTGTTGATAAATCTTAATTGTTATGGAACCTTTATTATCAACAATAAACTTATTTTCAAAAGAATTCAGAACATTTTTATAATATATAATTTTAAACAATTTATTTAAAGTTGCTACTGCTAATAGAAAATTTATATCGTTATTCGTCAAATGCTTATTATAATTTTAATGTATACTTTTAATTTTAAAATATATCCTTTACCAAGAAAATTCCTTTATGCAATCCTATTTTTGTAGTAATTATCTTTTATCTGTCAAAACTGAAACATTTGCAGAAAAATTACTTTAAAAATTTACTCTTCATTTTTTATTTAATGTAAAGCTAAAACAATTATTTTATTAGGTTCATTATCATGTAAACATAGAAATAATTAGCGTGTATTATTAAAATCTGAAAATTTAAAATGGCAGAACTGAATAATCATAAATTTCACTTATCACGTTTTTAAGAATTAAATTAAGAATGTGAATGTTAAAATTTAAATCTATATGGGTGTTAAAAATCTATTTTCATGAATTTCCGTATATTTAAAGATCGTGTTCTGAAATATATAAATGATTAATAAATGGAATGGTTTTTCGTAGAAGGAATAACAGAATATAATTGTTCTGTTAGAATATAATTATTCGTAGAAGGAATAACAGAATATAATTGTTCTGTTAGAATATAATTATTCGTAGAAGGAATAACAGAATATAATTGTTCTGTTAGAATATAATTATTCGTAGAAGGAATAACAGAATATAATTGTTCTGTTAGAATATAATTATTCGTAGAAGGAATAACAGAATATAATTGTTCTGTTAGAATATAATTATTTGTAGAAGGAATAACAGAATATAATTGTTCTGTTAGAATATAATTATTTGTAGAAGGAATAACAGAATATAATTGTTCTGTTAGAATATAATTATTCGTAGAAGGAATAACAGAATATAATTGTTCTGTTAGAATATAATTATTCGTAGAAGGAATAACAGAATATAATTGTTCTGTTAAGAACATAACTGTTCTTCTGAATCGTGAAAATAAACGTTTCCTTTTTACGAATTCAGAAAGCCTTACGTGAAAGGTCAGTATTTGTTTAAAATAACATCCCAACATATTTTCAAAAAATTGAAACGAAATATAGAATTATTATTACGAGATAACATATCTATTATATATTGGTGTTAATAGGAACATATGATGAACTTTAGTTAAATATTTTCTTAATAAAAGCAAAATGTATGAAATTTTTTAATAACTTTACACGAGAGATTAGTTTAGGCCTATTAACGAATTAACTTAAAATACAATGGACTTAGGTAAGGTCTATATTTTAAAGTTTCCTAAAAATAATTATAAAGCTTTTAATTTTTGTCCATTCATGGAAAATAATATTTAGAAAAAAATGACAACCGTTAATTGACCTTTCGTAACAAAAATGATCGAAGCTCGCTTTTAGAAAAAAGAATGAAGACAAATGCGAAGTTGTCAGAATCGCGTGATTTCATCACAACCCACATGAAGAAAAATGCAGCACTTTTGCTTTCATTGTTTTGCGGGGAGCAGTTGCGCGCATTTGCCAGACCCCTCCCCTCGAGTTTGATGTCAACGGTACAGTCCTCACCGGATTGGTGCGCCTGCCGAGAAACGCGTGCGACCAAAAAGCGCAGCACGCGCGAACCTTTTCGCACAACATTTCTCGCGAGGCACCCTCACCGAACTCTCTTGGCTCGTCAGTGCAGGCAACAGGTGGGATAAAGTTACAGCGCGAAATGAGCAACTTCTATAAGACTGGTCATTTTTGATCAGATTTGTCAAAAATTTGTGGAAGTAAGATTTGACATTTTTTTTTCCTAAATATTATTTTTTGTGTGAATGGACGAACAATAATATAAAAGTTTCAAAATTATTTTAAGATAAAGCTGAAATATAACATATTTTACCAAAGTACACAGTGCTGTGAAGTTAATTAAGTTAAATAAAACTTTTACCTATCGTAAAGAAACTGTTACGAAAAATATTTTTTGCATCAACGTTTGAGAAAAAAAGTAATATATATATGCCGTCATTTTATATTGGATGAAAATGATATAAATTGTAAGAACATGATTTGATAGCCAAAAGCATATTACAGTCGGAAGAAATTTTGCAATAGTTTAGTACTTTCTCGTTTTTTGTTTAAAAAACTGAAGTGTAAAATATGATAGCTCTTATAAATGAAAACCCATACAATAATACTGTTTGGAAGCAGAATTGGAATTGGCTCTTACATTTTTATTTACTTATACTGCATTTAAACGAACAAAATTTCTGAAGCCTTCACCTGCTTTGTCATTTTGGAACACTGTTATCCAAAGAGCTGCTTTAGATCATACTTTATTCATACCTGTAATCGACTACTCTTGCAAAATTGAAGAATCTTGAAAAACAATGGTAAACTAGAAAGATATCAAAACCATAGCAAATATGGTGATAAGGAACTGATTTAAAAAAGAAATATAGACCTATAGCATAAGTGTATATTTTCCCCAAGATATTTAGTAATAATATCACCAGAATGGAAAACTCAACCAAAAGTTGGCCAACAACTATTTTAGTTCACTTAAAGAAACACAGCCAGATGGGGTTGGGTATTGTGGTCACTCCTAGACCCCAGAACCGAGGGCTGTTAATCGCAGAACTGACCAAAGGCAGTGAAGCTGCCAAGAGTGGATTATTCAGACCAGGTGATGTGATTCTCAAGGTCAACAACAAAGATTTGTCACAGCTGCCTTACGAGCAATGCTTACAGATTCTGCAAGACTTACCAGTTGACCAAGAGGCCGAAATATTGGTTCGAGTGCCTGACGGGTACACAACCAGACTGGTGACGACCTTCAACGAAGAGGGCACGTCTCACACTTCGAGAATCACCACCATGGTGTCAAATTCTCAATCGCCATCCCCACAGAGGAGGAGGGAATCGATTTCTGAAGAAAAAATACGCCGCTTGAAGACCAGTTTGGTCCAAAATGATATTATCTGCACATCGCAAAATGCTGGCCAAAAGAATTACAATGAAAAATCGTCTCCTAACTCGTTGGTGCCTAATATGAGGCAGAATGGACACGCATCAAATAATCAACCTTCTCCGGAAAGACCAGCTACACTGTCAGCCAAGTAAGTAGATTTGAAAGAATATTCAAAATCTTTTGAATATCAAATTTTAGATTAAGGGGATGGGGGGGGGGCATTTGGAATTTTTGAGAATTACTCAGTTATGAAATTTTTATGTATATGTATTAAAATATAAATACGTCAGATATCTTTCAAACACTCTTTAAAACAAACTGTATTATTTTTTAAAAACTAAAAAAAGTATACATTTTTTAAAATTTCAAAATATTTCAAGTGACTCAATTTTTAATTTTTCTATATTTTTCTTACTACCCAATCTGAATTTATTTGGAATAAAAGTATAATTTTATAATTCCAACAAAATGCTAATTTTTTGGAAATATTTTAATCCACACTTACTGAATTTTCATATGAATTTTTTTGTTCTTTTTGCAAATAAAATTGACTTTTAACCATCTAAAAAAAACGCGAAATATAAAATGCATACCTTATTTTCATTTAATGTTTAGCCGAAATCTTTATTAACAATTCGATTTAGTTTCTTCAAAAATTAAGACACCTGGAACATTTTAAAGATATTTAAATCTAATTACAATATCATTTTGAGGAAAGTCATTAAGATGTGTTTTTTTTTCTCTGGGCCTTTGAAATATTCATTTTATTGAACAATATATCTTAAATTATTGTTTCAGTTTAATATAAACTTACATTTTGGTGAGGAAACTAAAAATAAAATTTCATGTTTCTGTCCTTTTTTACTTATTTCAAAGTCCACTGTCCCCTTAATGTTGCATAGCATGATTTTTGCTTCTACAGATTTAAATTTCTGATTAACAGTTACAAATCAGATTTTACCCCCAGCTATGAATTTGACCTTTCTATGTTCTCTGATATCTTGTGTGTTGTATTGTTTGTAAGTGTCTTAACTTATATTAATTAGGACAGAAAGTCGATATTCGGTCATTTAATGCCAAAACTTATTAGATAATCACTTATTCATTTGCTACATCTATAAGAAAACGTATTTAAGTGCTTATCCAAAAAAGTGTTAATGATTTTTTTGAAAAGTATCATTAAAATTGGCCATAAATGAGTTGATGATAATTGGCATAAAAATGGTTCTTAAACCTTTGCGTACATTTGACGTATCAGAATATCATTTTGTACTTGTTGAAATTGTTTCCATTTTTTTGTAACTCGAATGATATTAAGCCATTTCAATATCATGCAACAGTATATAGTTTAAATATTAAGAAATAAAGGAATTTTTACGTAAAAGCTACTGCCTTCACATGTTCAAAAAATTAAATGCGATACAAATACGAAAGTCGTTTCAAATAAACGTATTGTCAAAAGATTAATAAATCTTTTAGTTATTGATATTTACTAAAGTACTAAACTTAAAACTGTAAAATTAGAATATGTTTTACATATGTATAATAATATTGAAAAAGAAAGCTTGAAATATTGCTTGAAATCTTACGAGTAACGTAAGTGTACCAACTTCAAAACTTTTCCAATTTGACATTAATATCTTTTAAAAAGTTAGATTTCATCCTATGTAGTTCATAATTGGATAAAGAACGATATTTATTTCTTTTTAAAATCCCCCAAATATCTAATGTATAATATTTGGAGATAGTTTAAAACATGTATCTATTAATGAAACGAAACTATCACTATTATTGGACACTATTCTTAACTAGTATTAACCTCGAGAAGGACTTTGAGAACTCGTATAATATATTAAGTATAATAGTCATCACCACCATGTCCTGTTGCATTAATTATATCAAATATTCAATGCGTCAATATTTTTGCTACTATATTATAAAAGTGTCAATTCTTTTCTATTTTGGTATATTCTTTATTTTATTAGTTTGATAAGGAATGTCTTTTGTGAATTTTCAGAAACTATATTCTGAATATGAACAAATAATTTTTTGCTGAATTTCCTTGAATTAGGAGTTGGATATCTAAAAATAAAATAATCTAAAATTGTATATCTGCATTATTAGAAAAAAAAAACATTAGCATAATGATATACACACTTAAGGATGATTGGGCTTGCGCGCAGTTTTAAATAGTTAGCTAGAATTGCTGTAAATAAAATAGTACATTATTAATTGTATTTTCATAAACTTTCCGGATAAAAAAATTAATACATTTCTATGGAAAACAAAACATAAATATAATTTATAATGTTAAGTGTTTTTTGATGAAAAACTATTACTTTAAAAAATAAATAAAAGTAAAAAAATGATTGTATCATTTGAAAATAAATGTGAAAACTTTTGAATGCGCATTCAAATACAGAAAGTTTTTTTTTTATATTTATTATTATAACTTACGCAGTTTGATAAAAAATGATTTACGATGTTTACTTTTTATTTTTGATTAATATTATTTGGGGAAACATTAGGGAACGTGATATGTTCTTTCATTTCTTAAAAATATAAAAAAATTTCTTCAAATATAATTTAGGATATATTTTATTTATAAAGTGTACATCCCTGAAATGCTTGAAGAAAGAAATTTTAAAGTAATTGTAATGTTATTAAAAATTATATATCTAAGATTTAAAATTAATTTTACTTTATAAATTCAATCTTATTTTCAAAACAAATAAGTTTTTTACACCAATTAAATTTATAGCAGCTTTTATTTAAAATTTAAATATGCGAGAAGATTATCTGCTATTTGTATGTTATTTGAAATTAACATTTCATCAACTACTTAGCATTATTTTATATAATAGTAATAAATAAATGATATTGCACCATTCAAAGCTCCCAAAATGTTTAATATAAATTTCTTAAATGTCACAAAGATATGTAAAATTCGCATTTTTGAGAGAAATTGGGCCAAATTCTTGAGCAATTTTAGTTCATCTATCACTTTTTTGATCATTAATTTCGCTGAAACAGTTGGTTCACTCTAGCATGAGACAAGTCTATGTTTGATAATTATAAGCGTCTATATCTTATTAACTGGATCATGACAGTTTGTTGCATATCAAATTTATTACCATGAAATAAATGTGGCAAAATGTCAGTATGGCGTGGAAGTTAAGGGAAGGGAATGCTGCCTTTTATATCACTTACTAATTGAGAGTATCTAAAAATGACAAGTTTCTTCCTAAACTGGCTTTCTTTTAGTTTGAAAACAAATCAGAAGTCTTGCAAATCTAATTATATTTTAATTATTATAAGTTATAATTTATATATGAGCTAATTATATTTATGAGTTATATTTTATATAGTTTAATATAGCTTGCCTAACTTCTGAAAACAAAGACATTGATATCTGCAAGTTCACAAAAATTATTTGCAATAGTAGATATGAAGATATATCAAGTGAAGGGGGGGGAGTTGACAATTATGCTATTCTTTAACAATGGGAACTCTCAATAAAAAAGAAATTGTGTGTGTACTAGTAAGAGTCTAGCGTTGACGAGTATGAGGTTTGAATTGAGTTATATCAGATAAGTTTATATTAACCCTTAAATGCATGATTATTTGTTTTGAATTTTAAAAAATCGTTTATTATAGGAAAATAGTCATAGGTTACGTAAAAAATAAAACAAATCCAGGTAATAATATTGTATATTTATTTTGAAAAAAGTTGTATGTATACATTTGGCAACATACAGTATTTCCCAAAAATCCTACTTGTTTCTAATATAATTTAAAAATGCAACATAAAACATTGATAACTTACCTGACAACAAATGAGAAGTAATTTTTTAACAATTAGATTACATAAATCGCTCATCTATAGGGAACTCGACAATAGAAATAACCCTCTTCAAGTAGCATACTGAACTTCATCCCCCACTTCATTCAAATGTTAAAAAAACGATGTAATCTTACCTGCCAAAAGTAATGTCAATTTTTTTCTCTCGTACATGATTTGTCAATGGTTATCAACGAATTTTTGAATAAAATTAAGTGGAACTGGATGAAGACAATTATCAACAATATACATTTAAGGGTTAATAACTTAAATTGCGGATGTGAACCAGTCTGACAGTTCTGGTTGCGTTTCTATCTTTTATTATACTCGATTGAAGATATATCAGTAATGAGATGTAGGGAAAATGCCTCAAGATGAAAGCTATTATTCTTTCGTTACCCAATTCACATTTCTTAGTTTCTTAGAAATAAAGGTAAGCCTCCAACTCATCAGAGTCACACGATATATATCTCAGAATAGTCTTATTTGAATAAGTCATATCACTGATTCTCCGACCCGCCCGAAAGCATACGGATAAAGAAAACTGAATGACCTGACCGCCGCAGCAGCAACACTGGCCGGAACTGTGGTTGAGTGTTTAAGGGCCATCACCTGACACGGTACAACCTTTCCCGAAGGAAGTATGCCTCCTCATCGATGGGAGGAGACAGATCCCCCATCTTTTTGTGTACCCTCTAGGGTGGCGAGATTCAACCACCATAGCGAAAGCATCTCATCCTCATTTCGGGGTGGCCCCCGGGGGTTTGTCTTATTTGAAAAAATTAATATTTGCTAAAAAATGTATTCTATATATATTCAGTATAGAAAATCATAAGGAGTTTTTTTTATTTATTTATTACCACTGTTTTTCGCAATTAAATGGGGATTCAAATATACGATTGCAATATGCACGGCATTTCTGAATAACCATTCAACCATGTCATTTTGGGGGGGGGGCTTAGTGTGGGCTAAAATCTGGAGTAAAAGCCTCGATAGGTGGGTGCGGTTTTGATTGCTTTTTCTAAACTTCATTCGATGGGATTTTGCCGTTTCCGATACTTTTTTCTTATGTTCCACTTGTGTGGGATCTTGTTTCTGAAATACGTAATTTTCTTTCCTGAGAAATCATAAAATATTTATATATTCACCTTTTTATGGATTTGCTGCTGATTAAGACCGGAAAAAGCAATCTACTTTACGAGACATAAACCAGGATGCGCCCAGAAAATTAGTATTACAGCCATTCAACAAGCAAACAAGAAACACTCCAGCCTTCTGCTCGGCAGTCAGGTATAATTTTGATTATATCATAGCGAAGTTGCATTTTGTTGAAGCATATTACCGATATTGTTAGTAATGTATGTTTCATATGCAATAAGTTATTTGAAAAGTATTCATTCACTGGGAAAGGAATCCTAGCTATGCTGAGTGTGTAGAATTTACCTTTTCCGTTTAATTGATAACATAAGAAATAATTTCTTTATTTGCAGATACTTTTTGCATTAGAAACCTTGCATGGAAAAAAAAAGATTTTTTTGGATACAACTACATACATAATTTATATAGACAAAGCTCTACACAAAATTTGTATGTTATATTTATTACCCATTTTATTTTTGGGTTATGTCAATTTCTAAGCATTAAATTAGTCAGAAATGTATCAAAAACTTTATTTTCTCAAAATACAAAACTAATTTTAAATAGGTGTTGCCAACCGGGCAACTAAAATATTATATGTAATCTCGTTTCCAACAAGCTGATTCTTTAATATTAAGTTTTGGTTAGATTTTCTGTAAAAAAATTTATTGTAACTGAAGAAATAAAAATTAGAAGTTATAAAATAACTATTACATCTTGTATTCTTTAAGATAAATTTTTATTAAATAAAAATTGACGCAACTATAGACATGCAAGGTACACAAATGTCATTTGACTTTTTAACAAGATGGCTATTGATGAAATTCAACAATAAAAAATAATATGTAGAATATGCTTTATTTTTCTCTTAATAAACAATTTATAACATGAAACTTTTTAAATGTAAGGTTTATACGTATTCATCTCTTGAAAGACTTTTTCAAAATGGTGATAATAATTTCAATGAATTTCAAATCCCGCGCATTTTGAGATAAATGATCTCATTGAAATTCCACTCGGAATGTTAGAAATTTGGATATTTCACTATCAAACAAAATGCAATTTAGTTCATTATTTTAAATGTGAAAAAATGATCTAAAGCATACCTTTCAAAAAATATAGTCAAAATATGAACTATAATTACCTGCACTTAAAAATGCAAAGTTTAATTCTTCATTAGAAAAAACTATCGATTTCATAAAAAAAACTTTGTTTAAAGGATGGCTTATTTTAAAAAAATGTAGATATCGATGATATTTTTTTCATTTAAAGATGCAACTGATACATTTTATTAAATGACATATTTACTTTGTGTGAAATAAATAACAGCACAAAATTTTTTTGTGCCTTCAACATATTTTACTAATTATCACAAATATCCAAATGTTTTATATGGAATTAAAAATAAAGAAATTCCGAAAGATATTGCTTAGCAACCGTTTGCTATTTTTAAATATTTATGATGTTTGAAAGCGCAAACGATCTTCTAGCAAGACTATATTGTGAAATTTGGTTTAAGTTAAAAAACAGCCTGCCGTTTATTATTGGAATTACCGATTTATTAGTCAATAAGTAAAAGCATTAAGCAAATTGATTATAATTTTTATTGTCCTGACCAAAATGGGGTAATTAGGATATTTACACGCTATGTTTGTGGAAAAAAAATGTAAGGTATTTCAAATATTTACTAATTACTGACAATTGGACTTAAAATTTATTCGAACTTCAACAATTCCCGCCTCCCAAAGCGAAAATGTTTTGATAAGAAACTTTACTAGGAAAGCTAGTGTGAAATAAAGTGAAACAATAACAAAGTAAATTATTGATATAAAAAAAATGTAGATATTTTTCGTATATTCGGAATTTGAGGATTCAAATCTTGCATTCTTAGAAATAAACTGCTATGAATTTTATGACCCAATTGTATTTGAAAATACTACTTCCGTAATTTTACATTTCTAGAACAACTTTTTTAATTTTATAAATCGCCTGAAACGGGCAATATTCTTTGTGAAAAAAAGAAAATGAAAGCTAAAAGGCATTCCAATTGCCCATACAAAAATCTTTTAGAATAAGCAAAATTTTTCTCTAATTTGATTATTTCTGATTAAAATATGTATTTTTACTGATGATTGAGGTATAGGTAAAAACTATAGAATAACAGAAGTTATATTGATTATTATACTTAAATTTTTTTTATTTAAATATATTCAACGTAATTAAGGGAATTTTATTTATATGAATCAATAAATACTAAAAATTATGTCTGCTATATAATAGAGAATTTAAACAGAATTAAATAGTTTCATATGATTCATAGAATTAGCTCAACAAATATTTTTCTGTTAATAAGATGTCTCAATTTCCTATTTTCTATATAAACATAAATTTTGAATACTAAACATAAAAAAAGGTTTAGGAACTTCTGTGTTTTCTCAAATGTCAGCGTGAAGTACTTTGATTTTAGTAACTCACTATACTGAAAATTATAAGAGATGAAAATTTTGTAATATATTCAATGTTTAATTCGGAAAACTCATGCATATACGGATGGATTGAAGCCAAAGAATTCAAAAAATATTCTGAAATATGTCTGTAAATAGTATGTTTAAATGCAAAAAGAGGAAAAAATATTTCATGAAGCATGAAAATTTGTCTTGTAGTGATTCTGGTACAAGTCAGTCAATAAGTCAAATCACATTCAGTATTAACTATATATTTCAGTATTAACTATATATTTCAGTATTAACTATATTTTCAATCTGCATTTTAACTTTTCATATCAATTTTTTTCTAATATTTCTCTAAATTTTTTTATTTAAATATAAGTATTACAGAAAAATTAAACATTGTTTTTAACAGTTCTTATGAATGAAACTAATTTCGATGCGATTTCTCGAAAATGTTTTTATAGCTTTCATACGAAATCTACGATTTTGTTTTCTTGAATCTATGGAGAAAACAAAGAATAAGCATATCACATATTTTTTATCTTTTAAATCTACAATTAAAAATATATTTAATATTAACATTTTTCTTTATTGGATTGTAGAAATATTTAAATGTGACATTTTCTTGTACGAGAAAAATTTTTCGATGGGATCTCAAAAAATGTTTGGCAACGAATTACAAGCGAACTTCATTCTTCTTTTCAATCTCTGTTTTCACCATGTATGAAATATGTTTAAAATTATTTTTTTTAATATTTAAAATCTGTATAAATCTTTTTTCTTAAACGTTATTACAATATTTTTGTACGACTTGGTACAATGAAGATTTCTAATCAATCTGTTGATAAATTTAGTCCTTAGCTCTGTTGCATCACAATCAATTTCCCGTTTTAAAAGTATTTCTGAAAATTTTGTTTAACCGTAACCTGAAGAATAAAAGTAAATGTATGATTACTTCGTAATCATTTTTTAAAAATGATTTGAAATAAAAGCGGGTGGCAGCGATATTTCAGTTTAGTTAGATAACACCCTGTTATATTTTACACATGGGTCACAAAACACGAATTTGAAATGTGCGTTTAGATGTTATTTAGTAAATCAGATCACAAGAAACAATATTCCGATTCCATCATATAGTATAGATAGGGTTTTCCATCATATATAGCAAGAATAGGAAGCGAACTTTTAAATAATATTACTAGGAAATATTTCCAAATATAATGTTATATTAAGTTTTAAAATTAATTATGTAGTAAAATTGTATTAATAAATTAAATATGCAATATTATACTAAAAGAAGTATAATTATGAAGTAAGTAATTAAATAATTTCTCCAATAATTTATCTTACAAAAGAAAATATTCATATTTTAGAATCGTGATTTGAAAATAAAAATGTGTGATATAAGAACAATATTGACTTGGAACAGAAATCTAGAAAAAGATTTTTAAGGTATTTTTCTCAAGTAGAATAGGTATATTCTTACAGTAAATAAGTTAAACTTGTAGTTCTTTAATCTTCCACTACTAATCATTATTCAGTTAAGCGGAAACTTTTAATGAATTCTAATAAGAGAAATTTTAAAAAATGTTTTCTTTATAATGCGAACGATTTTACTTCAGTTCCTGTAACTCATTCAGTAGTTTTAAAAGAAATATTAAAAAGAGCTTGATTTATTTTTCCTGCATTCAAAAAAAATTCCAAGAATGTATAAGGGCATATTTGGCGATTTTAAAATTTTTACCATGATGTTAGATGGTTGTAGAAAAATGTCTTGCCTGGCGTAAATGGGAAAATAGATTTAAATTCCTAATATTGAGTAGAAAGAATTTCTAAAAAGAAAATTAATTTGAATATCAAAGAATTTGAATCTGTAGAATTTCGTGATTCCAAAGCCAAGTCCTCTGACTACGCTTCTACCCATAAAAAAATAGTAAAGGTTTAAATAAAAATGAGTTTCGCTATTTAATTTTGTTTTTCCACATTTATTGGATGCTAAAATCAAAGAAGGTATGTTTGTTATTTCAAATATGAAATGGCTAATGAAGAATAAAAAAAAATTGTGTAAAATAAATTAAATAGTTCACAGAAAATGTTTAGTTTATCTTCAAAGATATCACGAAGAAAAGTTTAAACTATTACAACACACGCACACACACACACACACACACACACACACACACACACACACACACACACACACACACACACACACACACACACACACACGAATCGGGGCTACAAAACTTTAAAAAATATTTGAGTTTTAACGTGAGTTTATAAATATACTTATGTTTAGTATTTACCAAAAATTTATACATTATATGAAGAACAGGTAAGACATCTTACCAAAATATAAAATGAATGGGAAAACGATATCAAGAATAATGAAGCATATATTTTATGGCAAAGAACTGTTGGAGGTTAAGAGATAGCGAACCAGTTCCAAGATTTTAGAACACAAATTACTTTTTGTAGAAAATATAAAAATAAAATTTTTATAAATTAATTTCCTTTTTTATATATTTGAACTTGTAATTGCTCAATTGATATTTTTTGTAAGTGAATTTTAATTAAAAAAGATTGGTATGTGAATTGTTAATATAAATGTTTTTTTAAAAATGTGAAACTGAATATTTTGAGTCAACAACAATTAAAAAAAATAAACACCCTGGACACAAAAATGTGGAAACCATTTTTTAAATTGCCATCAGACTTTCAAAGCAGATTTTAAGTAAAGTAATCCCTTATAAATGACAAATTTTCTTTGGAATTAGTTCTGGAACTCGCCATTCATAAATACAAACTGAACGCCATCAACAGATCGTGAATCTTATTTTATAATTTATTGAAAAGTATGAGAAAATAAATAAATTTCCCGTTTCTTGTTCAACTTGTTCCGTTTTTTGTTTCAAATTCTTATTTGAAAAGTGTGAGATTTTATCTAACTTGTCTGAGGATTAAAAATGTAGAAGCGATCATCAAGTCCGACACTTTTTTTTTTTCAGGTTTGAACATTTTTTTCGATAAAAACAGGATCATTTTCCAACTTGCTGGAGGTTTTTTTTTTTTCCTTTCATCCAACACCATACGGCACTTTAAAAATATTTAAATGTCAGAAGAAAATGCACATAAAAACACTCTTTTTTACTTTTTAAAGTTCTTCTATTTTGGAAATGTAAATTTAAACAAATGTGCTGGATTTAGGTTTAAAATTATTCAAACTTGAGTGCTGGAACTGAAAGAAATTTAAATGTTAATAAACAAATATGGAATTATGTATTCAAAAAATGCTCTGTGCAAAGATATAATATTTTGAGAAAGACAGATGGCAGCTGCCGTTTTCAAGCCATATTTATAGCTTTTGAAAAATTGTAGGTAAAACAAAAACAATATATTCATAGTTTAAAATGTTTATCCACTTCAAAAAAATGCCCCCAAAAATGAAGTTCCAGGAAAAGAAAAGAATCGTAGATTTCGTATGCAAATTGTATCAAAGATTTTCTTGAAATCCCATCTGAAAATACTTTCGTTTTCTAAGAAATATTCGTTTACTTCAGTGAAACAATCTTTGGCGATTAGTTAAAACGAAGTGCTTTGGGTCTAGAAAAAAAAGTAATATTTCCACAAATGATTGGAAAAAAATTTCAAGTAACAAAATTTAGTGGAGATGTAAGCCCTTTACAATAAACAATCGATAGTTTTACCAAAATATGCATAAAAGCTTTCAATTTTAGATGCTGTTAATGGAATTCTTTAACTTAAACTCTTGTCTTTTTATAATGGCATTTTGATTTTCTGTTATATTTTAGAAATAAATGTTTTAATTTTCAAAATATATAATTTATAAATGATTATATTGTCATTAATATATTGATTTCTTATATCAGTATAATTATGTAAAAACAATTGAGAGGCATATGTGTGAAAATATTAATAAGTCTAACGCAAAGCTATTTTAAAAGCTATAAAAACTTTAGTACTTATGTATTTTGATTCAGAAAGTATTATATTGTGAATATTATATAATATTGCGCAATATTATAGAAATTAGTAGATTGTTGTGGGATATTTTTAATTAATTTTGTACAGTCAAAGATACTCTTTTCTTTTATTCTATAGTTAATAAAAGCTAATAGGTATCTAGTATTTATTCTAATTTTTAAATCCTTATTTATCTATCAGTTTTGTGAATCTACATTTTTTAATGCGACAATGTTGGAAATATACTTAAATACTTAAAAATACTTGTATACGAAAATACGAAATATTTAAAAATAATATTAAGATAAAGTGATAATAGAAAATGCTGCATATTCTATTATTGCAAGCAAATGATTTGTTTTTCCTTAAATGGCATAAACATTGGAATGAAAAATTTTCACTGCATGGGAGCTAGTGCAACTTTTTAACCTCTTAGCCGATTTTTTTGTGTGTGCTTTTTTTGTGTGCTCTTGCTTATCCCGTGTGTGAGACTAAATTTATTTTTAATGAAAGAGAATAAGAAAAACGGACTCTCTAAGCATCAGATATTACTTTAGAACAACTTTTAAATAAGACATTTCTCCTTTTTTAACCACATAAAACTTTTAGAACAATATGGATGAAACAATGGGAACCCAAATCGGAAATATTGAGTATGTGCTTGTCAGATCTTACAATAAAAAAAAAAATTTATAGCAGAAAAAAGTCAACAGTTTAAATTGATATCAAGACTCCCTCTCGATTTGAAAACAATATTTAAATTTCGAAGATATATGCTATAAACTAATGAAAATTAAAACTTCCTTTAATCAGTAGAAAATTAAAATTTTAGTTACTTTATTGCTTATGTACAAAGGCGGGTAAGAGGATAAACTATAGGAAATTTTTTTCTGGAATGTTGTCTCTAATAGAAAAAGTTGAAAAAGTCTTTCTCTTATTTATTTTGCATACCACATATGTATTGCTCATTCACGGATTGATAGGTTGATAGGCAATCGTTTCGTTTACTGATTCGGTACATATCGGCAATAATGATGATAAAAACCACTTAAAAATTGCATTTCTATTCTTGTCCTTAAAGTTTTCCCATGACATTTAAAATATTTTTCATTAATCGTTTTAACTTTCCTGAGCATTTGTATTAATGTTAGTACTTCCAATTTTTAAATTTTCCCTTCATTCACATTGCTAATCTTTTGGCCCCTAGATAAATGCAAAAGATGGGATATTCAACTCTGAATTAGTATTAAACATTTATATAGGCAAATGTTTTTTATTTAAACTGTGGAACCAAATTTACTGAAGATTATAATACTTTTGCTTTTTGTTTTTCGAGTTCAATAATACAAAAAAGGCAATCTCTGAGCTTAGAACTTTCAAAATACAATTCTTTAGTTTTAAGCATTTTGATGTGGTACATCTTGAGATGAATAATTATTTTTATGAAGAAAAAAAAGTTATGAAAGTTATGAAGTTGAAGCATAAATAAAAAAAATAAAAATTCTGGAACCAGTCAAGTTTAAAGTTGACTTGTAATATTATTAAAATCTTTAAGAAGGATATATATATGACCATTCGTTTTCGAAGATCTTTTACATAAAATCCTTTCCTAAAAAGAGGCATGGTGGCCTGATGGTAAGGTTTCGGCTTCGGAACCGAAGGGCTTCAGGTTCGAGATCAGATTCCACAGAAGAACCGTTGTGTAAGTGGGTCTGATGCACGTTAAATCCGTCGGGGCCAAACGTCCTCCCACTGGTGTGGCATGGAAGCTTGTAGAGGGAGGTGCGAGCTCGGGTGTTATCCTCGTCATCAGATTGCTGTTCAAAATTACGAGGTCTGTCCCAAAATAGCCCTAGTATTGCTTTAAAACGAGACGTTAATTTAAATTAAATTTTCCTAAAAGTATTTGGAAACTTGAAACCTATTTCGTGGCTTCGCAATGCAACTATTTAGAACGAAAATTAAGAGTTGCTTTTTATTGTGAAAGCTAATTTTTTTCCTTTTGTAAATCCACGGAAATTTTTAAACTCTAAAAATGTTTAGCTATTTTTGTTTAATAATGAATTTTAAAATATTATTTCAGCACTTAGGGAAAAATAGATAAATTTTTCGTTCGAATATTTATCGGTTTATATTAAAAAGGTATTAAAATTTTGTTAAGGTAAAAGATTTCGAAATCTCCCCCCTCACACTAAATACAGAAATATATAAAGATTCACAAAGAAAAAGGCATCAAAAAATAATTTTTAAAGAATTCTGAAAAGATTTTTTTTTCCATCAAAGAAGTCTGCTAATAATAAAGGAGAGTCTGTATGCTTGTCAGTCTAAGTGCTGACTTCTGCAGGACAGATTATTTGAATTACATCTACCAAATTTGGCACAGATAAATTTGAAGAATTGAAATGTGCACCTACGAGCTATTTTTAAAAATTTTAATTAAAAATTCAATGAAATTGTGGCGATTTACTGTAAGATCCTCGGAAATATTACTAAAAAAACTTATTTTTTATGCTATTTTAAAATAAAAAAATTCTTTTTAATGGTATCCCTAAATTGCCATATACATCATCCAGAATTTGGATAATACTTTTAAATTATTTTTCTTCCAAGATTTTTAAAAATTTTAATTCTATAATGATATTCAATCTGGTTTCAATGTTTGGTTAAATATTTAATCGCCCCCTTTTCTTCCATTGTTGAAAACTTAGAAAGAAATTTTCTTCTAATTATCTGCACGATTCATACAGGTAATTGGGAAAATGAAATAAAATTATCGTGAAATAAAGCATGAAGTGTAAAACAGATTATTCAGATACTTAGGGTTGTACTGAAGCTATGATGTAATAACTCATTAGAAAGGTTCAGGTTCACAATAAACAGAACAGGTGTAAGGTATTCAAATAACAGGATTTTAAAGTTCTATTTCACTTTGGTGTTTAAAAATCATTTGTTGAATTGTATCAAATAATGTATAAGGCATTTAAATTAACATAACCTATATTTTTGGCATACTATTGGGTCTCGAAATTTATAAAATAAACATCGAACTTTTGAAATGATTTTTTTTCTGAAATGCCATTATTTGATGACATAAAAAGTATGCAGTGCAAGAAAGAATCGACACGTTGAGTCTGCCTTTAACTCTTTCATCTATTATTTTTAACCTCTGTACATTCTTTGTCACTAGAGGGTATATCAGAAATGGGGTTTAGAAGCTTCTGGCGTGGTGGTTGATTCTCCATACCCTGGGAGTTATAGTAATGGTGTGGGTGAGTTACCCTCTACCTATGTCGGGACATTCCTTCTACAGGAGAGATTGTGCCGGGGCCGGTGATAACTCTTTAGACTCTACCATAGTTCCAGCCAATACTGTTAGTGTTTTGGTCATTCATATTTATACGAATGGGGTGGTGGAATAGTCTTTTATGGTTTGTCTCTATACATTAAGAATAAAAATCATCCGAGAAAACTTTAAGTATAAGATGCAAACAGGATGAAAAGAATTTAATATCATATTTCATCTTATAAAAATGCTTTGTAAAACTACAAAATATAACCTTTTTTTGAGAATTTCTGATTATTAAACGTTTTTTATTATTTATTCAAATAACAATTCAAATACAAAGCAAACGTAACTAAGCATTAAAACATTTGAAAAGAAAATTTAAAGCATTTTATATGAATACGACTTTTATCTGTGTTCTCTAGATGTTCCAACTAATTTTAATATGCTGTCTGGGGAAAAAAAGCGATTTTTTTAAAGAATTAAACATTGAAATAATTGCATTTTAAAAATATGCGTATATTGAAAAAAGAAATGCAGTATTTTGTTTTTTTATCAATCTATGCTATCTATCAAAAATTGATGTGACAAAATATCTAAAAATATTTGATATTTATGCTATAATTTCAAAGTATTTATATAATGTTGGAGGTGTCTTCATTTTGAAATTTCCATGGTTATGGTTTATGAAGTTTATTGGACAAACCTCAGCCAAACTGCGCCATGAAATTTCCTAGAATTGGGGATAAAGTGACTGAATAGCAAACTTGAACCTCAAAACCCGTATCTAAAAACCAAGAATGGAAGCAAAAGTTAAAATTGGCAGCATTTTTTGGCGAGAATCACCCCCTTTGGCTATGTGTGAAATGTTTATGATAGATGCATACGGTAAAGAAGCGCCATTTCCTATTTTTACAAGCCATGAATACTGTTACCTGGAAAGATAAATGAGCTTTTTAAACAGTTCTATTCAGTAGTTTAGTAGAATGTGTGTGAAACAGGTGTGGCATGCACCTTAAACTCTGAGAAGACCACACCCTCTGTTAAGTTTTAAAATCCGTCATCTTTTAAATCGAAGGCAAAGTTTCCTGTTGATAACATGTTAGTGGCGAAAAAGAAATCTAAAATCTACTCCCTTGCATTTCTTTACTTACATGATATCAAAGAAATATTACTCGTTTTGCTCAAATTTATAACATAACTTATAGATTATTTTGTAAAAATTTTTTATATCGGATAACGAAAATTATAGCCAAGAATTTAAAGGTTATTCGAAACTAGTCCGAAATCTGATGCTTTAGGACGTCGGAAATTAGTCCGAAATCTCGGATACTTTAGAATTCTTCGCAACGTGTGTTTGAATAAGATAGAATTAAACAAAGAAAAACATTGTTGCAAAATATAATTTTAAAAAATTAAAATTTTAATTGAATTAAAGATAGCATGCACTAAAATAGAATAAAAATTTAATCTGAAAAGCCAATTTTTTTAAAGTGAAGTGAAAATAGGAATCGCGAATAATTCGTTGGTAAGTTATTGAAGAAAAATGTTAACATTTTGATTAATTTTTAATTAAAAAAAATCTATTTAAAATCTTGTTCCGCTTGTGCAAGAAATAACTCAGAAAATTGGTGAATCTGAAAAATCTATTTAAAATCTTGTTCCGCCTGTCCAAAAAAATAATTCAGAAAATTGGTGAATCTTGGACAACAACTTTATTTTAAAGTATTTTGCAAGTTTCTAATCATTTGTCTCTTTAGTAAATTTATAGATATTATGCCAAACAATAAACATTATATTAAAATATTTTTTTAAGTTTTTTTTTAATATTACTTTAATAAGGTTTCCTTACTGAATGTTTTTGCTTCCGAAATGATGAAAAAGAATACTAATTGAATTTTTTTTAAAAATAGCTGAAATTCGTTTCCTGTTGCTTTATTAAATGATTCTTATCTAGATGTTTCTGTCTATATCTATAAAATATTGAATGGATCAAATAGTTTTATGACACATAAATATTTATAACAAATTATACTTACATTTGAATAATCTTATTGATACTAATGGCAACAGTGGGAACTTGCTTTATTTTCGTTTATGGGATAAATTGTATCATCTATTGGAAAACAATATTGTGACATTGTTTGAAGAACTAATGATGTTTGTTTTGAAGTGTACTATATATTACGACTGTAAACCACTTCATAATAAAATATTCAAATGTCTCAATAAAGCGCAACAAGAATTTTTTTGTCCACATTTTTATTCAGTAATTGTACTTAAAAAGTTTTTATGGATATATTATTGAATGATTAATTATTGATTTATTTTCAAAGTGACATTATATATATTTCAAATGAGTAAAAAATGAACAGACTCGTGGACTTTTTAACGATGTAATAGTACTTCCTTAGGTCAACAACAATTGAAATTTAAGTAAATGTACAAAATATGACATTTAGGTAATTCTTGAAACAGTTTTATTTACATTGGTATACTAATTTCAAAATTGTTTTAAGAAAGAAAAATACTTTAGTTATTCTAAAGCAGATTTTAAGATTTTTTTTTTGTAAGAACATGATTTTGAAATAGTCGTCTTATTTCCTCAGATACCGAGTATTGGTTAAAAATCTCCGGATGTTTTTTTCTGATTTTCTGGATTTTGCCAGTTTTTATCTTTGAGAAAATCACAAAGCGCGAACAATACATCTTATTTGCATAGATGGGAGATGTGAATACTTATTTATTAGATTATCGGTCGACTGGAGGCAGGAAACCGATGTTATTTAATATGTGTATTCATTAAAGAAATAGTGTTTTGATATATAAATAACATATGTAGCTTTAGAATAATTATTAAATTCTAACTTTAATCGATTTTAAATGTTGATATGTTGGACGATTTCTTGTAGACGACCAATGTTCGTTGAATTGACTCGCATATCAGGAAAGGGGAAAATGACATTATAACCTTTCAGAATGTTAAAGCAAAAAAAAAAAAAAATAGTATCGCCGGAAGGCGATATTTTCTAAAGTAATTGAAGACTGATCCGATAATCAATAGTCAAAGCTTATTAAAGAGAATTTCTGTTCAAAACGAATGACTAAAAAAAAAAAAAAAAAAGAGTCCATGTCTTTCATGTTGTTTAATGTTGATTAAAGGACATGAAATGAAGAAAGCGCACAATTTTTTATTCATTTGTAGTTGGATTAAACCATATTCAATTCCAGAATCAATCTCTACTAACGATGTTATGCATAAATAAATACCAGGGGATAAGTAATGAATTCTTTAATGAAAAGTGAAAACAATAGTTTAAAAGATAAGTTAACAAATGAAGATGACAAGAGATGGTAAACCAGAAAAGAATAACTTCCGAATCATTATCAAATAAGTTGGATATATTTTAGAAACATTAGAAAATAATTCCGAGAATAACTGGGACTGCAAATTGTCGTAAACTCCAAAATTGAAACTGGAGTTCGAAATGGAGCTCAAACGGAAACTGGAGTTGAAACTACAGAAATACTGAAATCGTGAGCGCTTGTATTACTAGCTCAGGTGCGTCGCTTCGTTTTACTTCTTGCTGAGGAAACGCCTCCACCCCCCACTCCCCCGACAGTTGCCACACATAGGATGCATTTTTGAACGAAGCACTATCAAAATTCAACTGATAATTCTGTATGAAAATATTGTTTCTTGCTCGCATAACCGTTGTTGAAAAGTTGATTTACCATTCAAATAAAGCGAATCCTAGTATAATTAAAGAAATGAAAAAACACTAATACGATTCTGAAGATAATGTAAGATATTTTTATTTCAAGGGCATGTTGAAAAAAATGTTCCTAAATATTCTGATATGATTTAAACTATACAGAATTGATATCTGAATGAAATGAAATCTTGAAAAACTATATGCTCTATTCTGAAGAAATGGAAAAATATGATAAATTATAGACATGGTAATTCTCTATGTAAAGCCGCAATTAGTGAATAGCACGGTACAAAATTAATTCACTAATTCTTAAATCGTAGCCATGTTATTCAAAATAGCAGACGTATGCACTATAGGTATTAAATTGTTTAGGATTGTTGTCACATTTGCGGATGTATAATGTATCTGATTTTATTTTCACCTGTGTCTTATTTCAAACTAGATAAACCGGTTCCTACATCTGAAGTTAGAAATATTCTATTAATTTTATAATAATAGGGATCTATCTTTCATAGTGGGTTATTTTCTAAAGAAATCATAATTTTCTGAAATATAATTCATTTTTATTTTTTCATTTCAAATTCTTGCTGAAAATTCCAAAAATTGGATTGGATTAAAAAATTAAAAAAACACTAAAGAAAAACCATAAACGTTAAAATATTTTCCTAGTCAGTTTTTAGAACAGTTGATGTCAAATATATATGGAATCCGATTCAAAAAGGAAATAGCAGTTCAAGATTTTTAATGTATTTTATGAACCACAATTCTATAGTTCTTGAATGCGCACTAAAATACAACACAACTGTTATTTCATAATAATTCCAACATAAAGTGCTATTCAATGCAAGTATACTTTTACAATTGATATTTCTATATTAATTCCTATATTATTTTAATAGAAATATTTTCTTATTAAGATGTAATAGATGTCAAACTGAAAGCATTTCATTGCCAACAATGGGAGTTTATTTTACCTATAAGATTACAACATGTTTTGATAAATCATGAATGTTTTTTCTTATATATATATAATCGATATATTTCTAAAAGTGATCAAATCGGAAGAAATAAAATGATTTATGTTCTTGTTGTATTGAAATATCATTTTTGCAACAGAAAAAAGTACATCAATGAATCGTCCATACATAATTTGCATATTGGTCGATATGCTGAATTTTTTCTATTGCAGCAACGGCATTTTAAAGCAACAAGAACGCATCAACCCGTTTATCATTTCCCATCGATTCAATATCTTTCAGCAATATACTGACAACATAAACAATAATGTAATACTTTGACTTTGTTATCGATTGCTTCCAATTTTGATTCCCGACGATTCTTTTTATTTTTCACCTCGCTACAAACTTCCATTCTTCTATTCATTTAGCCACTGTTTCTCAGAATATAAACGTGCCAAATAAAGCTTTGATACCTAAGAATTTAATAGGAGGTGGTGGTGAGGCTCCTCTAGTGACGGAGGCTAAGAGATATAGATATCTTTCACACAAATCTTAGAAGCCAAAATAGACACGACATTTAATGGTGTACTTTCTTTTTTAACTAAATACGATAACGGTGAGAAAAAGTTCATACAGTGACAGGGGAGTCGTTTACGTTTGTCAAGCCGCATGCAACTGCATGAGAATGAAAAAAAAAAATCAAATTCAACACTATGCCATTAAATTCCCTTTAACACAGTAATATCTACACCTCTTTGTTCTTCTCAACGCTTTCCATATGCCAAGCAGAGTTTTCAGAAAACTACAAATAAAAGTAAATATCATAAGTGTTAATTTATTATTTTATAATCATTTTATACTAATTTCTTATTCTTTGTTATAATTGAATACTATATTTATTCTCGATAAAATCCTTTTGGTATTATTCTGAGTTACCTTGCTCGATTCATTGAATTATGACGATTCGATTGAAAATAATTGCTTCGGGTTTTGTTTTTCCAGTAGTTTTCGAACGGAGTATTGACGAAAATCGATGCATCTCCTTAAACGATATACACCAACTGAAATACCTTGAAAGAATTCATGGGACTATTATGATTCGAAAGAAAATAATTGCCTCGGTTTTTGTATTTTGTCTGTTGTTTCATGGTGGATTATTAACGGAAATCGATGCATCACTGTTTTACATGCTGCAGATTACTAAAATACTACAGCAATGAATTAAATAGAAGCCATCTAAAAGCTGCCACGCTTTACAATATAAACCGTAGTATTTTCCTGTTTATAAAATTACGTGTTTCAATTAAATTTATATTATGCTATCTTTCACAGTAAATTCTATACATTCATTTCCTCGAGAAAAATAACTCTTCATAATCATTATTTATTTGGTTCAAACGCGTTTTATATAACTGTAAATTTACGTTAAGATATATTCCATATAATCCATTCATTGAAATGGGGAATCTGGGCTCATATGAGTGTGTACTTTGAAATGAAATATACGACCTTCTAACATCTCATTTGTAAAGCCACGTATGCAATTGGCAGAAACATGTACTATATTACTAAATAGGTTAAATACAGTGCAAGTTTTGTTAAAAGAATGATATATCCTTGCTATTATATCTCTGAAAACAAAACATCATTTATGTTCAAAATCGTGGAAAACTTAAGTTTCTATTTGTTAGAATACATAATTGTTAAAGAAATCATTGAAATTTGCCACAAAAATTTCAAAATTAGACAATATTCTATATAATACTATACAGTATGTGTAGTATATAATACAATAATATTCAATTTTAACATAAGAAATAAATAATTGAATATAAATGTATTGCTACAAAACAAATATTTTATGGATATACCAAATTTAATCTAAATATATGCAGATTTGATAATCAAATTTGAACCCATTGCTCCCTATAATAAATATAATAAAATAATGCAGACTGGATTTTTTTTTGCAATCTTTTAAAAAGCAGATATTTATTAAAATTGATGTTTAAAATCACCCACCATATAATATAATTAATACTTCTTATTGTGACATTTTTAGACATAACTATAATATAAAAATTTAAAGTTCCTATAACATTTTAAATAGGTATGAGTTCTGAAATATAAAAAAAAAAAAAATTAAATCCAATAGAGACTAAATAATCATTTTCTGCATTTCATTAATGCTACAGTTTCCGACTTTAAAATTGAATAGAAATCATATTTGTTCATTTCGTCAAGTAACTGACAATATTTTATTGATACTATCAAACAATAAACACTCTAATATCCTCAGTATTTTAAATAATTTTGACACACACCGTCAGTTGAAAAACGTCCAAATGCCATTCTACAGTATTAAACAGTGTCTTAACAATTTTCTAAAAGCTTTTACTTTACTTCTATTTCATTATTAGCATGTCAAGGAAAAAAATATCTTTTATTGAAATTCGAATAAATTCTCCACCAATAAAATGATAGTGAAATTACTTTTATAATATGAAGACAATAATATTTTTTTAAAAATTGGATCTGAAAACTTTCTACTTTCATACAGTACCATGATTTCATCGGTTGCGACGTTGAAAATCGTTTGCTATTTCGCCTAGTTCCAGCACCTGTTTATGTTAAGTCTATTAACTATGAAAATCAAATGCTTTTTAAATCATTTATTTTATTTTAACCGAATAATTCCTTAAATAGACTCTGTATCATTTTATGATAATAAAGTTTTTACTGCTCGTTAGTAGGCAAATTGCTTAAAAATGTTGGCATTTCATATTTAAATGTTTAGTAAGATAAAGTGTTTATTAATGTTAATATTTTTTCATCACTAATACACATGAAAATGCATGTTTTCAGAAACAGATATTGCTGAAACTTTTAAGTTCAATATTTCCTTTGAGAAATATATTATTATAAATTTCCGAGACTAATGTTAAAACATAAATTTGTCCAGTTTATCAAGAATCCTTTTTGAAATGAAAAATAAAAAAAAAAATTAAATTATTTATCGAAATGATTATAGATATTGCGTTTTTTTAATTTTTTTTTACTTCGAATATATTTGTTGGAAAAATTTCCATAAATTCCGCACATGTAAGCATCATGATATCAACTCATAGATGTTATATTTTTTCACACAAATCTGATTCAAATATAACGCATGCAGTGATAAATTATTCAAGATTCAGAGAATCAATAAGTAGAGAGAAGTTTTTTCATTCTTCATGAAAAATAAAATTTATATTTAACAAAATCGCATTCTAAATAATCTTTTATAATATATTCGCATTTAATCTAATAAAATAGTCTGAATTGACTATTATTTTGTTAACTAACATGAAGAAAAGAATTGAATATTTTGTTTTCACATGATGGTTACTGTGGAAGATTATTACTGTTTGATCAGGATGTCTTTTATTATATAAAAAATTAGTTACTTTATTCATTTTATTGCATAACCCATTAGTCGGTATACATCAAGTGAATAAATATGAATAAATTAAGTCACTATTATGCAATAATATCATCATCTTAAAAGAAATGGATTATGAGATTTGAAAAACTTTCACAACTATATATATACTTTGAGAAGAATTGTTACTTACAGTTGAACTTCACAATTCAGATTACTTATTACTTTAATTACTGCCAAAATTTATGTAATAAGGAATTCGGTGGAATTTCTTAACAGAAATCTATGAACAGTAATTAGACTATAGAAGAAATGTTGAATTTTCTGATACTCATCAAATCCCCCCTCATTATTGATTTTCTTTTCATGTAAACAGTATTTAAAACGGAATGCTTAAAACTCAAAATTGTCGATGAAACTGAAACCACTAAAAATGATAGCAAATACCAACTGACATGCTTAAAGACGTTTTAACTCGGCTTTATTAGCAATGTCTAAAGAATAAAAAGCAAAAGTCAATCATATTTGCTTTAAGTTGAGTTGTGAAACATTTGTAATGTGTAGCCATACATGGGCATTTAAACAGGCATTCTTTTTTTCCCCAGACTTCTAAAAATTTTTCAGGACCATTAACTTTTGCATCTGTCAATCAACGATGAAAAAAATTGACCTTCACCAATCTGCGAACGATTTTCAAAAAAAAAAAAAAAATAATGCTTTTAATTCAAATCAAATGTGATTTTAATTTGAATATTGTCTATGATTTATGTTAATTAAATGAAAGCATAAAATTGTCTCTACAAATATCTAAAAACAATTATATTTTTTTTGGAGGAGCCGATAAAGATATTTTCTTTGTCTTATAATCCGGTCTTGAATATGTGCGAAACGTAATAAACATACAACATAATAATATTGAAATTCTTTGATACATTTATTCTTTATGAAATAGAAATTCGAAGTATATACATTTCCTGAGATTCTCTCTATATATGTCAGGTGAATAATACAATGCTATTGAATTTAAATAAATTTCACCATATATGTGGCATTACCGTATTTTTTTATTGAGTAATTATTTATTTAGAACAACAAATAGTTTTCTGAATTGCAAAAGGAATGTTAGAAGACTATTTTAGTAATTTTTTTCCAAAATCACAAATTTAATCGTTCGTCAAAAAAAATAAACTGGGTAAAAAGCTAAAAATAAGAAATCCATTTATTTTTTTAAAAAAGTTATTTATTACAATAATATTCGTTATGACCCTCGAATTTTATGATAATTCACTGTAAGTTTTATGTTTCCTTTTTTTTTCTCCGTGAAATATGAATATAAATATATTATTTTATACAGAGGTAATTTGTTTCGGCAGGCAGCAAATAAAAATAACATCAATCGGAATTATTAATAAGAATAATTAATGGAAATAGCTTATCAATACTCTTAAATACCAGTAATATATACAAATCAAGCATGGTGTCGTCTCTCTCCTCTCGTAATTGACATAAAAAGTAAGCTTCAAAGTTTAAAAAAAAAAAATTAAATTTCAAATTAATTGGCGACAACACACCTTTTGTTAATAAAACAAATTTACTTTTCAAAGCAAAAAGAAAAAAAAATGCTATTAACTGTTTTGAATTTGTTTTTGAAGAGAAAAAAACAGATCATCAGTTTTCTCTATAAAAAAAAAAAAAAATTGTGCTGTAACTGTAACTTTCTTTTTTCCACTCTGATTTTCATGTGATCTTCTTTTAATCGCTTTTTTATTTTGCAACAGATCCCTTCAAGCCCGACCGCGCACTATCCAAGCGGAACTTATCACTCATAAAAGGAGACTAAACATTCAAACATCCTGCGAGCACTTAAGGTGAATTTAGTTCGATATGAAAAACAAACTTAAAATCTGTCCAGATAACGCGCCCATAAAGCGAGTGCAATAAAGTATGTAATGGCAAGTCAAGGATTGTGGTCCTGAAATGTTAAACTTCATCCCCTTATCATGAGCCATCTGAATACAATGGCAGTATATGTTGAAGCATTAACACAGGGAACAAAGAAATGCTTGCGTGGTTCTTTTAGGTTCGGAATATTTCTTAAAATACCACATCACCTTCGCATAGAAATGTCACCGTGGCGTGTTGTCATAGTCCATTAGCTCAGATGTGAGGAGAGAGATTTCTTTTTTTTCGGAAACTGGCTAAAGTCGTTTTCCGTTTGAAGGTTGGTCAATAGGTTATGCTTTATTCAAAACAATTTAGTCTTTTCTTCCAATGCATTGCAAACGAAGGTTAGAAAAAAATTAAGTTTCATTTCTATATTTAAAATACTTCGTGCAACAACTTTTTTTTATTCACTTACTAGATATTACCCGGAGTGTTGCAGTCGCAGAAGAAATTTTGGAAATATTGTTTGAAAATATAAAATTTGAAATAGCTATTGTGTTTAATTAGGAATGATAGAAAGAATATTTATTTTCATCTCGATAATGAATGCATTCATTGAAATTGAATGATATATTAAGGAGAAAAACAAATAATATTTATTCTTTTTTGACTGCATTATCTAAATATACTTTAGGGTAGATAATGTTTTGTTTTTCTTCAGCAAAAACAAATATATTTCTTGGCTATCATGTGAGCATTCAACATACAACTGGACATATGAAAAACATGGATTTTCTAAGTTCAAAGCAATAAATTGGCAACGTTTTATCGCCATTGGAGGAACAATACGGCACCGCATAAAATACGAACATAAAAAAAATTCATTTTTATTTATTAGATAATAATACGTAAATTGTTTCCGGAAAAAAAAAAATTCTTAAATGCAATTTTAATGCCTGTAGCTTAACAGATGCACAAAAAATAATTCAATATTTTGTTTGAAATGATATATTTAAATTGGACAATCTAATTAAACAACTAAATTGACTGCATGCTATTGATATATACGATACTATAACATATAATTTTAATGAAGAATAAATCGTTTGCACTAGTGAAATAAATTTGAGTAATATTTAATATTTTATTTATAAAATCGTTTGGAGTACTTTGTTTGGTTTTTAATGGTTCAAGTCGAGGCACAAACATCTTCCCACTGCTACGGCATGGAAATTTGAACAAGCGTAGAGTGAAGGTTCCTTTAAAATAGGAGGTTAATATAGCTAAACCAGAGTACGCCAAATCAAAATTAATATGCTTTAACTCCTTCGATAAGCTTTTATGCTGCGTTTTCGAAGAATTTTAATTGTTAATAATTCTAAAACAAAATTAGCACATATTGGTAATAATTCCTTGTTTTTGAATCGTATTTCAAAATTTCAGGTAAGAAGGAAGTTTAAATGTGATATCTCATTCAAGATAATTGATCGTGAAATTTTATTTTAAAGAAAATTTCCGAATTGGATATTAGACTTGACGAATCATGAAAAATAAGATTTTGAGTTTTTGAAAAGTTCTGTAAGTTATAATTTGCTAGCTGAACACCAATACTAAATCATACTTACACTCACAAAGTTTCTTTTCCTTTTCTTTTCAAAATAGATATGAATATAATTTTATATATATATTATTGAGATATCAAAGTTTTTAACTCTTAAAAATAATTAATTACAGATAATAAACCAAAGAACGTAAAATCTATAGTTAACCATGGGCAGATAATAGTAAATATACAAATCACTTGTAAATAAAATAATTTTCATCACAATTTTTCTTTCATAAATTAATTTTTTTAACTATAAAACTAATTTATATCTTTTCTCTTTTTTTTCTTTAATTATATTGATGTTAACCTTTGTGTTCATAACGGTGTAAAATTTTTCAGTAGTTTCCACGGAAGTTCTGAGAATTTCAATTATAATATAGTTTCAATGAAATATTAAATTCTATTTAATTAAAAAAAGCTTGACATTCAATTATATTTACTTTTATATTCTTTACAATTCTAAATGTGTTTTTTAAATTTTATTTATATTTTAATTTTGCATTAATTAAAAGACCGATTTATCCAAAGATGCGCAATGTCTGAAAATATTAGTTCATCTTGTATTTTGTAGGAAATTCAATTTTTCTTTCATTATTCATTTCCAAACATTTAGTGCTTGACTTAACCCTAGAATACATGACTTTTCATTTTTTACGAGAAAAATACACGCTGCATAGCTGCATATAATTGAGGAAAATGATTTTTAAAAAATTGAAATTTTTTTAGCGTTATTTTTAAAAAAATTAAAATATGCTAAATGGTTACATTATAAATTTAACAATATCCCAGTGACACAAATCGCATTATAACAATTCTGCAATAAAAATAAAAATCCCCTTTTACCAATATATTTTTTACAATGGAAATAAAATATTATGATACTATTTTTTAATGGTAGAATTATTCATACAATAGACCCTTTCTAAGTTTCCAGTTTAAATCTTATTCTAATTCCAATTTTTTCATGTTTGGAATTTTCTGCAAATGTTTATCAAAACGCATTTAAAAAGGGATTTCCAGTCGCTCATTGTTGTCCTTTGAAACGGTCATGTAAATCTTATAAACGGAAATAAAAACGAAGAAGGGTTGAACGCATTGAAGGGTTAAATATTTGAGCTTCGTAAAGAAGGATATTTGAAGACATACGAAAATAAAAGAACTTCGGACAGACATCGGAATTTAATCTTACGGCTTTATTGTAAAAGGAAACGAATTGCGGGGAACTGATTGGTAGCAATATCCGAAATCGTGCGTTTCAATAGGAGCTTATTACACCAAGAAACTTTAGTTTCCAAAACTGAACAACTGTACGGAAAACTTAATTTCTGAAGTAAGATTATAGTTTTAAATTTAGGATATTGCACCAGGAAACTAATTCTTAGCATCTGCGAACATTCAAGTGTTTTCGGATGTCAGTTTTGACAACAATGGCTGACACAAATTATCAAGTGGAATTCTGTAATTATTTGGTAAATCAGTTTGAAAGATAATAATAATTTAAGAAGATATGCAAGTCAGAAATAAGCCAGAACCTCTTTAATTCTAATATGTTCAGCATGAGCTCGTTGAAGATTTTTGAGTGATTAGGAATTAGTTTTCCAAATTCCGCTAACCCGCCAGATAACTGCAAGACAGCTTCGTAATCATAGGCCCATCATTAATGAAATCTTTCGTAAATGATGGGCCGCGGTGGCCTGGTGGTAAGGTCTCGGCTTCGGAACCGGAGGGTTTCAGGTTCGAGACCCGATTCCACCGAAGAACCGTCGTTTAAGGGGGTCTGTTGCACGTTAAATCCGTCCTGATCAAACGTCCTCCCGCTGGTGTGGTGTGGTGTGGAGAGGGGGTGCCAGCTCAGGTGTCGTCCTCGTCATCTGACCGCGGTTATAAATTACGAGGTCCGTCCCAAAATAGCCCTAGTGTTGCTTCAAACGGGACGTTAATATAACTAAACTAAACTTCGTAAATGATGTTGTATAACCCGAAATGCAATATGAACGATGTCACACAATAGAAGGACATTAATGCTTAATCGAACGCCAAATTAAATATTGTCTAAGAATTGTGGCGTGATATTCTATAAAATTTCTAGGTATTTTAAGCAAGGTACGAATTAATATTTCGCACATGCCCTACACATTTTATTCAAATGAAATACCGACAAAATAAACTGCAGATTCGTGTCAAACCATGTATTAAGGCGCGACACTTTTGAAGCTTACCTCAAATGTACCATGTAGGTTCATATTTCTTTAACAAGTTATAAAATTTATTTTCCATAAATTTTATTTTTTAAATATATGTTTTGAATAAAAGATTTTAGTTATTTAGAAAATATTTTGAATGCGTTAAATACACGATAGATGTAAATAAAGTGCTAATATTTGAAGCGCTTTAGAAGCAAAACAGTGTGGAGTATATAGAAGAAATTTGATATTTGTAATATTTACAGCTTAAAGAAATGAATTACACTGTAAAAAAATTAGTTCGATTTGTTTTCAATATTTGGTGTTTGTAGCTGGTTAAAGAATTTTTTCTCCTTAATTTTGCCGGAATATTTTTCTCTTCAATTTTAAAAGCATTTTACTGTCGGCGTCCTGGCATAGGGGTAGCGCGTATTCCCCGTGATCTGGGCATCCCGGGGTTCGAGTCCTGGTTCGGCATGGTTGTTCTTCATCTGTGTTCTATTTGTGAGGTGTGTGAATGTGCTTCCCCCTCCCTTGTAAAAAGGGGTTGTGCGAGCGAATGTGACGCGTGAGTAGCTAAAACGTACTCTTGGTCCTAGATGGCGATACTGAATACAAGAGACGCTCTCTCGGCTTAAAATCGATGACTTCGCCAGCGGGTTTCTCTATGACAGGTGCCATAAGAAACAACAACAAAAGCAAGCATTTTACTTATAAAAGTAATAAAATATCTTTTAAAATATAATTTTGATGACAATAGAACGTTGTCTGTTAGTAAAATGCGTTTGCTAAAAGAACAGCAATTATTCCGCTGCTTTGAAAGAATATTATTTTATAGCTTTTGGAAAAGGAATATTGTATGTGAAGGGTTTGAAGATAATTAATAAAGTTGAAACTATAGGAAAACTCGAGTGCTTCCTAGAATAGAGGATGAACTGCCTTGAATCAGGTAGTTGTGAAAATAATTAGAAAAATAATTTATTTAGTGTCTATGAGTCAGCAAAATATCAGCTAGAAATGTAGCAAGGACCTTATCAATACTATGGGCGGTAGTGCGTAAAATATTTCGTTACATTTTATAACGAATAAAATTAAAATTTTGCTACTTGCATCTCGAATATTCAAAACAAAGAATTGATTTTGCCATTTTCAATCTTTCCAAAATTAATGACAACAAATCAGGGATCAAAAGATTATAGATATAGATTGATAGTAGAATATAGGGTTAATCCAACTCGCATGTTGCTTTTGGAGAATCTTTTCATTTAGAGTTTATTAAAGTTTGGAGTGGTATGGCTGGTAGATTTATTGCTGGCCTTTTTTTTTTAATGAAATCTTACACCAACGAGGTTTGTTTGCTATACCATAGCAAGCTCAGGTTGTAGAGAAATTACAGAAGATGTTATCCCTAGTTCACCAGAGAAAAAAAATCTCTTAAAGTCAACGATATTTATACAAGATGGAGCCGAACTCCATATTTTTCTGTCTGCTTTGGTGCGGATAGTATAACTTGCCGGCGTTTCCGCAATGCTGAACCAAACCATTATCTTACGATTTCTGGTTTTGGGGATATTTAAAAGACCGTGTCTATAGAGACAAAGAAAATTCCTTTGATTTAAAAAACAAAATTACTAGACATGTCTCGGGAACTTTAGATCTACTGTGAATACCGTTGTCTTACGTCCGCAGCAATTGGCTAAATTTGACGGTTCACTTATTGAGCGCTTATTATAAAGATTATCTTTTAAAAAAGAAAATATTCTAAATTTCAATCTACAAAGCAATATCAATGGAAAAACGTTACCTATAAAAAACTGTACTATTTTTTTTGTGTAATTTATTTTCTCATGCTGTAAATATTAATACCAGGTTTCTTTCTTCAATATACTGTATATGGTTTTTCTTCTACGCTTCTTCAAACACTTGTAAAACGAGTAAGGGAAATACTAAGGAAAGTATAACGACCCTATACTTTCCTTAGTAATTCCCTGTACATTGTAATTAATACCTAGGCATTCAATAGCAAATAGCATTTGCTTAAATGGCAAATGCTATTTAAGCAACGTATGGAAAAAAGGCAATAACATGCTTTTCATAGCTTTATTTGGTCATTCTATAGAATTCCTAAGTATTATATGCAATATATATCATATTCAAATAACTAGCCGCATTTTGTGACCAACTTGTCCGCTCAAATTAATCTTAAATTATTACTATGGAATAGTAATCGGTTAAGTTCATAGCGATAATCCATCTGGTGCTTGTTAAATTAATTTTCTGTTGACGCCTATTTCTTTTACATCCTATTTCCTCTGACTTAATGGAATACCAGCCTAGTCCAATAATAATCCAAAGCATTGCTAATAACATTTTGCAGCTTCATTGATCAGCGAAACATTGAATCAAGCGCAGCTGCAAAAACATTCAATCAATTTAATGAAGCAGTCTGAAACATTCGTACAGTCATTTATTTGCATCTCACTGTTGCCATTCAGTAATAAGTAATAGGAATATTTCTGTGTCACATACGTTACCGTTTATATATATATATAGATTCTCATATTTGATACATTGTTTAGAAATGCATAAGCAATCTACACAATACTGATCCTTCATACAATTCTGGTAGCATACACTTATTCAATTATTGCATTTATTTTTTTATCCCTGTTTTGCCACTCTTCCGTCAGTTAAATTTATTATATGTATTTTTAATTGTTGCAGTTACTGATATTCACGTTATTACTTTATCTTGTTAAAGTATTAAATGTATTAAATGTATTTATTTCTAATTCTTTGAATAAGTAGAAAGTTTCCTTTTATATATACAGAGTTGAACATGAATGTATTTTTCAAAGGTCTTTTCAGAGGAAATACATTATGCTGCAAAAATATTTCCGATTCTGGCAATCAGACAAGTTGAAAACTATTTTTTTCAATAAATATTTCTGTTGAGTTTCAGTTTTAATCCCATAATTTAAAATGATTCACTGCTTTTATAATGCGAAATTTTCATTAACTTTACATAACTTTTGTAGTGTTTGAAAGCTTTGGACTCTAAATAGCATTATACAACATTTAGAAATCTTTCATAAGCCGAGTTTAAGTGAAAAAGCTTTATCAAGTCAGAAACTCAAGTTTGCTGTTTCATTTGCATTCCAGAATTTTCCCCTTTCCAAAAACTTAAAGAAAATTAAAACGCATCGCAAACATGGAAACTCGGGCAATTAGACTGGATAAAAGCAATTCTTTTAAGTATAATGCCTTTTAGGTTGTTAAGAATAAGATTCCAGAAAATTTTCGACATTAGGCGACGGAAAAAAATCCCTTATTAACACTTAAGAAGTATTTCTGTTTCTGCAGTTGATGATAATCCCGTAAACAAGATATATACTTGCGTGGCTTTTGAACTTTGCTTAAGAGTTTTACCTTCTTTTTTTGTGAGAAAGTCTTCAGACGAAGATTAAGACCTTCTTAAATCTGGGTGCAATTCTAAAAATAATAAAAAAAAATGAAGATAATGGATCTTGGTGAAAAGGAAATATCGAAAAGATACGAAATGTGAAATCGTAGTAGAATTAATTGAAGGAAGAATATTTTAATAAAAATGGCGAAGTTGATTTGATTTTTAAATCCTTAATTTGCTTACATGTAAATGGCAAGTAACGGAAGTTAAAAATATTGAAGATAAAAATTACTACCAAGGTCTTAAAGCAATAATTTTTTTGCTGCGAAGTCCTGCATAATTTTTTGATTTATTTCCATTTGTGTTTTAAATTCTTTTCATATAGAAGTGCGTATTTTTTTCAGTTAGTTGTAAATTGTTTCACCTTGCCCTTTAAACACTGAAAGAAAATTGCAACAAGGAATTAATTGATAAGGATTGGAAACCTATTCCCATTTGGCGTGCAAGAACTTTGGCGAATTGGCAATATTTGAAGATTTATTGCCAACTTTGAGTCAAATTTTAAACTTATCCAGTTTCTGACTGGGCATGGAAACTTTAAAGCATATTTAAAACGATTCAATTTGTCGCCGACTGATAGGTGTTCGTGCTACAGTGGTGCAGTCCAGGATGTCAAGCATTTGATATTTGAATGCACCAAATTTATTCCGGAAAGACGTAAACTGAGAAACTGCCTTCGAAAGAACAATATAGCTTGGCCTCCTCATTTATCTGCCTTTGTACAGTGTAAAGCATCCTTCATTTCCTTTTGTACATATATTAATAGTATTTTTCCCCGTATGATTTAAACTTTACTTCAGTGTGTTTGCCTACTTATATTTGCATATATACTTTTGTATTTGTATTTTGAATATTTTAATTGATCATGCTTCTTCAATTGTTTTATAGCATTTACTGTATGTTTCTATTACTATGTGAGCAATTTTGTTTCATTTTTGTTTTTGTTTGTGTATCTACTTGTTTTCCCCTATTTTTCTTTCTTCTTTTTTGCATTTGTGCCTGCGACCTTATATTTGAAATTTATTTTACTCTCAATCGCGTATTGACTCGCATCTGTAAGCCTTGTGGTATACTTGTTGGCACACAAGGAGTTTATTCATAGAGAACAAAAAAAAAAGTATAATATCTAATCCACCATCATCAAAATCTATAGTTTTTGGCAAAACTTTCTAAGAGACTAATTAAATGCTATTTATCACACTTTTGATTTTCAAAATATTACATAATTATTCTTTTATAAAAAAATTTAAATATAAAATGACGACCACTTTCAAAATTTTTTACATTGGATAACAATTGAAAATCCTTACTTCGTTTTTCTTTAATTGAAAGAATAATTCTTAATGCTCTTAATAATTTGTTAATTCTAATAAAGAAATATTCAGTAGAAATATTAATTATAATTTTTATAAAAAATTTAAAATACATGAAATCCGTTATAATATTCTTACATTAAGAAGCTTTTTGCCATCTGATCGTTTTAAGACATTTCAAATATCCTTGGTTATATTGAGCAATACTGCGCATGCACAGTTGAAGTTAATTGTTTAATTTTAAAAATTATCTATTTTATTTAATTTTCAAGAATATTTCCTTGAAGTTTTCTTATTCGTGAGCAAAATTTAAGGAAAATTATTTATTTAAATTATTTTCTATAGTTTAGATTTCGATATGGTACAAAGATTTATCTCTCATTTTTATGTATATAATATAGATATTCAGCTGCTTTACATTTATTTATGAATGCTATATTTATTAATTTGTTTAATATAATATAAATGCAATACAAAATATATATATAATCGAAAAAATTGAATGTAAATATAATGCACTGAAATTATTACAACCGAAAAAGTTCAGTTTCGAAATAATCTTTTGCTCGTAAATAATCACCTAAATAATCGTTTGCTTCTAAATAAATAATCTTCGAAATAATCGTTTGCTTCTAAATAAATAATCTTCGAAATAATCGTTTGCTTCTAAATAAATAATCTTCGAAATAATCTTTTGCTTCTAAATAAATAATCACCTAAATAATCGTTTGCTTCTAAATAAATAAACTTCGAAATAATCTTTTGCTTCTAAATAAATAATCTTCGAAATAATCTTTTGCTTCTAAATAAATAATCTTCGAAATAATCTTTTGCTTCTAAATAAATAATCTTCGAAATAATCTTTTGCTTCTAAATGCACACTCTTCGAAATAATTTTTTGCTTCAAAATGCACACTCTTCGAAATAATTTTTTGCTTCAAAATGCACACTCTTCGAAATAATTTTTTGCTTCTAAACGCACAATCTTCGAAATAGTCTTTTGCTTCTAAATACACACTCTTCGAAATAGTCTTTTGCTTCTAAAGACACACTCTTCGAAATAGTCTTTTGCTTCTAAATACACACTCTTCGAAATAGTCTTTTGCTTCTAAATACACACTCTTCGAAATAGTCTTTTGCTTCTAAATACACACTCTTCGAAATAGTCTTTTGCTTCTAAAGACACACTCTTCGAAATAGTCTTTTGCTTCTAAAGACACACTCTTCGAAATAATCTTTCGCTTCTAAATAAATAATAGGCAAAACAATCCCTTAATTTTAAATAAATAATTTCTGAAATAATCTTAATCCAAACTATTGAATTTTTCTTTAATAATTAGGAGATAAATATTTTTCTTTAATAATTAGGAGATAAATATTTTCCTAAAATTAATGTTGAATATTTGAATCGAATATTTTCTCATTGTCACTTATAGTCACGAAACTTAAAATGAAAGAGCCTTATTTAAATATAAAGACATGGTAAATTATCTTTCAAACTTCAAAGAAAAATAAAACAAAATCGTTCAATGTTTAGTCTCTGCGAAAAAGCCTCCATTGAAAATAGTAAAAAAAAGCAAAACAAAGAATTTTATACTTCCGCTTGAAAAAGAAATATCACGAATTTTCTACACGTGGCGAAAATTACAGCAATTCAAAACAGAGAATGGAAGTGTAAATTTAAAAACAATAGAAGAATTTAAAGCAGAATTGCGTCGAATGAAATATTGATCCGGATGTTTAAGATGTTTACTTATGGGGAAACTTCTCACATCAACGATTCTGAATATTAAGAGCCAAATTTCATTTTTCTTGACTTCTTTTGTTTTTAATTTTGATATTAATTTAATGAATCTGAAATAAAAATTTCAAAATACAGGGTGGCCATAAAATAATTTTCCCTGTTTGGCGGCATCTGCAATTGAAACGAATGAACGAAATGAAATCACATTTCATATAGAGACTGTGAAAAGCATGGAAAAACGAATTCCACAGGAAAAAAAAATTAATACCAAAAGTTGCCGATAGGGGAAATACTGGGAATCAGAAAATAATCTTTTATTCATCAACATTAAAGACCAATGTTTTCAATATTCTGACCTTCCCTGCGTACAGCATATTGTATACGGTGTATGACGTTCTCCACTGCTCATGTAAACTGTCAGTTTCGGTGTTCGTAACTGCCCGTCTAATGTTCTATACATAAAACATACAGGTTTGCTTAACAGAAGTCACGGAATTAACTGTCAAGTGTAGAACAGTTTTACCAGTAAAGCATGCTGGGTAGGGATTGCAATACCGGACCAAAATTTCAATACCGGTATTCGGTATTTTCTAAATCTTAATACCGGGATACCGGTTTTAATACCGGTATTAGAAATTTTAGAAGAAGAAAGAAAACACGGGTGTTTCATTGTTTTATTTGCCAGTTTTGTTAGAGAGTGTAAATATCCCAAAAAATAATTTGTAACTTATAAATTATAACAGTATATAATCACGAAAAAGTAAAGGAACATCTTATTTATTTAAATCACAAAAAAAGTGTAAATATCACTATTTAGTCTGTGATACTATTACAAATTTTTGAAATGGGATCTTAAAAAAACATAATGTATCAATTGTACTGTCATTAAGCCTGAAAAGTAATTTTGTGTAAAAATTGCCAGCTGTCGAAAACCCTCTTTCGGCATCTACGCTAGCTGTGGTACTGTTAGCAATGCGCGATATATTTTTTTTAAAGTATTTACCTCTAAATCCCTCATCTTCAAATAAATCGATTTCTCGTCGGATGGTTTTGGATATAGCTGATTTCTGTATTGTATTTTGGTTCGTTGATTTTTTTTTTTTTATTTATCGCTAATTCTAATTTTTGTTCAAGAGACAATTCCTTTTCACTATCGACAGTAGTGACATCATAATCTTGGATAATTGAACCGAATTCTTCTGAATGTGGATAGGTTTGTGGTTAAAAAATTTTAAGAAAATTTACTCTAACTTAATCAGATTTGAACTGGTTATTTTCTTTTCTTCTTTTTCATTTTCATTTTTAAAATCATTATAATTATGTAAATACCAAAAGACATTTTCTATTTCGGTATGACTTTCTTCTGTGCGATTTTTCAATGTAATATATAATTCTGTAGATAGTGATGTGTGCTGTTCTTTCAGTGACTACAACATGAAATTTATTGTTGTATTAGCTGTTATTAGAATCTCTCCGACATAATGCCTCAATAGTCAGTTTTATTGGAAGTAGAGCTGATATAGTTCTGGATATTAAGTCGAATTCACTATCTGAAAAAATAATTTACAGGTTTAAGTCGATTATTGCTTTTTGGATTGGATTTCTCAGTTTCAAAAATCGTTCCATCATTAGGAGTAAACTGTTCCAACATGTTTTAGAATCTAATATTAACATATATTCTGTTTTATTTTCAGTTAATATATATTTTAGTAATATATCCTTTTTTATAGGGGAACGTTTAAATATCTTAACAATTTTTCGAACTTTATAAATTATAGGAAGCAATTCTTGATAGATTAATATTTCATCGTCATTAGCAATATCTTATTCAACAATTACATTGTCATTATCTTCATTGTCAATATCACTCTCACTTTTACTCTCTTCAAAGTTGGAGTCGTAAGTTTCTATATCCACAGTATTTGGATTCTTCTGTTCTTTATTTTTTTGGTATAATACATCTATTACTCCTAATTGAAACCATGTGCATAGCACAACTGCTGATTTGCACCAATCAACTTTCTAACTTTTTTCATAATTGTTGCTCCATCAGTCGTTATGGATAAAATATTTTCTTTCAGGGATAATCCATGTTTCGCTAATTTAGATTTAAGCAATTAATCAACTAATTAATTTCGCCTGTTACGGAGACATAACAACAAAAATGTATACTATTTTGCTATGTTCGCGATCCCTGAACATGTAGTGGAGACCATTTTAAAAATTTCTAGTAAATACCGAAAAACGGTATTTAAACTTGTGAATACCGGTATTACAAAATTGTACAAATGGCTCAAAATACCGGTATTCGGTATCCCGGTATACCGGTATTGCAATCCCTAATGCTGGGGTAAGGTAGGGCCATATTAAGCACACATCAACAGTCATTAACGAACAACAGTAAAGAACACATCAACAGTCAATAACGAACTGCTAACCGGTCGTTTGCTCTTCCCTTTTTACAAGGAATGCATGGCGCTGCTGTCATGCATGCACTTGGTTTATTTACAAAATTCATTCTCGATATGCAAATTCCCTCGTTTGTATGTGATAGCAGCGTCAATATTTCCTCTATTGGCAACTTTTAGTACTATTTTTCCGGATTTTATCTTCCCATGTCTTTCACACTCTATATAAGAAATATAGTTTCATTTGGTTCATTCGTTTTAGCTGTAGAAGCCACCAAACAAGGAAAGCTATTTTATGGCCACCTTGTTTATTTCATACTATCTGAAATACTTAAGACTACTGGAGATAAAATTATTTGCATGTTTTTTATTCGTTAAATGTTAAATAATTCATTATAAACCAAAACCTTGCTTATATTTCACTATTTGTGGTCAAAATGTGAAATATTTATAACGTAAAAATATTTATAGCAATTGTTAAATTTATCATATATTAAATCGAAGCTGAAAGCTACAGAGTGTAATAATCATAGACAAAGTGCTTTTAAGATCAGCATCCAAAATCCTTTTTCACAGCCGTTTCTTAGTTGCATATAAATTTTTAATGAGAAATATTTTCATATAAAATATTATAAACACGGAAGGTGCAAATTTCTCTTAGGCTGCAACTTTAACTGTAATGTAAAATATTCTCTAATGTAAAATAATACATACAAAATCGTTTGCAATTTTATTTTTAATTGAAATAAGCTAATCTGTTGTACCAAGGAATTTTAATACCTCATTTTGTCTGGAAGAAGATTGTTCCAAGGGGTTTCATTAATAATTTTTAAAGAATGCTACAAAATGTAATCGAATATAGAGAGATATAAATTAAATGTGTTCACAATTCATAATATGAAGGCAGTCATTTTTAAATATAAATGACTATCTCCATCGACCAGTAAAAACTGGTTGTCAACTTCTGAATAATTTTCTTTAAAAAAGTCTCGAGACATTTTTTAAAGTTAAAACAAGTACTTTTAATATCAATAAGCAAAATAAATATTAAAAGCATAGCAAAGAAAGATATTTATCTATTTTCAGTTTAATTAGCTAAAAAAAGTATAGGGCACAAATTTGTTGTTTACTTATGGAATAAAAACAATTTTTAATTAATAAAATGGTATCTATTTCTAAAAAAATGAAATTTCTGAAAATTATTAAAACAAATATTCTATTAACTATGTTGATATTCTAATATATTAAAGTATCTATATCCGAAAATGTGTATAAATTAATTTCAAATCAATTATTTTGCTCTATTTATTTAATTTAATAAAGTTATTTTTAAATATTTATGCCATCAATAAATATTTAAAATTACAAGTTAGATCATGATTTATTAGAATCTTTTTCTCCATTTTATATAAAATAAACAAATTATCTTCCAGAATTTAAATTAATTGGAATATAAAATAAATATCGTTAATAAGAGAATAAAATCTTGACGTTACATAATTCTTTCGACTGCTCTTTGATCATAAATTCATGACTGAGAAAAACAGTGATTTTTCTTGCTTCGGTCTGATATTCAATAAACTTTAATATATTTCTTTATAATTCAGTAGTTTAATATTCTTGACAAATTTATAATGATACTGAATTTATTTTTGATGTCATGTAAATAACTTCGTATTTTATTGTAATGCATATTTTTTTTACAGTTAAGTTTATCACAATTTTTAATTGCGAACATTTTTCAACTAATATCTTAGATCATTATTTTGTAATAGTAACTATATCCTTTATCTTAAATCTTTCCACTCTAATTTCCTGCCGTTGTAGACGATAAGAAGCAAGTTCATCCTGTTTGGCACAAAAGTTTTTAAATTAAGTGTCAAGAAAAATGCTAAAAAAGATGAGAGATTGAAATATTGATTGAATTTTAATGACTTTGAATAAAAGTAAAAGGATTTTGATATCATGATAATTTAAATAAGTTACTTTTCAGTTTAAAATCATATAAAAATGAAATTTTTAAAGTTTAATAAGAATATATTAGCAAATTGCGTGGTGTTTTTAAAATAACTGGATAAAATGTAGCGAAACTAATGCATAAGACTAAAGCTTTAAGCATCTTCTTTTATTGTACTTGCTATGTAAATTCTAATACTTTTATTAAACACAGTGATGGAATAAGAAAATTATAGTAATTTGATATGTTTTAAGTTTACTATTATAGAACTTCCTTAAAATTGTTAAAAGCATGCTTTATAAGATTAAAAAAAAACTCCTAACTAATGCCCAACATATTTTTTAATACATGAGTTGTTTTAAATTGAATTGTTAACTATTGTAGATATACGAATCCAGGCGTTTGAAGCATTTATTTAAGTACCTGAAGGAATACCAAATGTTAATTCTTTTTTAAAAAGGCATTAGAAATGATATTTTTAAATCTAAACTAAATTTTAATTAATTTCTTATTTTTATCTTAAATTAGCACATAGTTACCTTCATTCTAAAATGTTCTTATTTCCTCTTCCAATTACCAATTTTTTTTATTAAATTATTTCTAACAAGCCCTTAATAAAATTGCTGACTCCGTGGTTCCTCCACCAGGAAAGCAGGGATAAATATCCCTAATACCTGCACATCTTTTTAAAAAGATACCTGAAATTCCCTTCCCAGAGACAACACATGGAAATGAAATCCCTATTAGAATCCCATAGTGAAATCGCTGAAGTGACAAATTTCCCTCTTGCTCTAGGGCCGAGATGTAGTCTGACGCCTTGCCTTATCGCTTTTTCCCTGTATATATATAGTTATTTAAAATTTCGGATGTTTTTTCCTTTCAACAATGCATGTACAAAATTATGTTTTAATAAAATATAATATAATAATCAAGAGTAAATTATTTGAGTAAGAAACATTAATTTTATTATTAAATCTTTTATAAAAATAATAATTTAAATAGATTTTAGACTAGTTTTATCTCTTCCAAAAGATATTAAAAGCGTCATCAATGTCTTCTTTGCCTTATTTACCCAAGATTATATTTACTACTTTTAAGACGCATTTTATCAATAAAGCGAATTCAAACAATATTTGAAATATTCTCAATTTGCAACTGACAGGATAAATTTTTATGGCATATTTTGGGGAATATTCTGAATTTGTGGATAATGGGAAATCAGATTTTTTTTAAAGCAATCTTTCGAACAATCTTTTGGAGTCAATATTAAAAAGTACTACAATTCAGAACAGAATTTTACTGAATTTTTAGAACCCTTCAAAAAAACTTCAAATGATGAAAACGATACTTTATTTTAAATTAAATTAAAGGTTGAAAAGCTTAAGAAGTTGAATATTTTGGTATTTACTCGAATATTTATTGAATTAGTTCTTCTTCAGACGATATCAGCGAACGACGCAGATGGCACATTTTGGACCAATAAAAATTTTCTGATGAAAGGGGTTATATTAAAATTCCTATCTGTAAATATGAGAGCTATAAATTGATTTCAGCATTTTTTTTTAATTATGAACTTTTTAAAAGCCATATTTATTTTTGTTTATAATAGTTTTATGGGTTGTTTTTTTAAGAATAATAAGTTGTTCTAATTGCTTATAATCTGATAAATTCTCAAATTGAGACAAAACCAGAAGGCATTTTATTGAAATACTGCCAATTACATTAAAATGAATATTAATAGTGATAATAATTATATTAATAATGAAGAAACAAATTTTTATTCTTAGGAAGAAAGCACATATCAAAACGTCCTATTCGGCCGGCTGAAATATTGTTTTAGATTTTACAACTAGATAGACAAAGTCGAAATCTTCTTGTTTTTATTATTTTAAATATACATTTCAAGCATATGTCAATTTAATAAGAGTAAAAGAAGGTTTTTAAAGTGAAATTAGATATACCTACCACAAAAAATTATGAAAATCAAAAAGAAATATTTTCCATTTTAAATAGAAATCTTAAAAGCATTAAAATATTTTAATCGTCATATTTGAAGGAAAAAAAATAGAATTTATTTAAGAGGTGTCACTAAAAAAAAAGTTTCATAATAGCGTTCTTTTTTTTAAACTCTATACGAGAATTTTTAATTTTTCATAAACGAAATTTGAAGATTTATAATATTTATTATACATTAAGATCCTTTATCAAATATTCCTCCCTTTTTATAAACAAGTGATACATTTTGTAACGATAAAAATGCAAACATTTTCTGAAAAGTTTCTGTAAATGAAAATTTGCAAAATTTCTCTGGATCTATAATCAGCAGTATTTCAATTTCTTAAAGCTATTTCATCAAATTTAAATCAATGGTTATAGGTTGTAATCTTCTACTCCAATTTAATTAGAAAAATGAAACTATATAAAAGAAATAATTTTATCCTTCATTTGTTGCTGTTTCATTTCTTAAAGTTTCATTTTTTGTTTGATTTTCGTATATTTTGAAACGTATTTTTAAGCCATATTCTTCACAATAATAATGTGCTAATAAGTTTTAAAGAAGTCACGTGACAATTGCTCATCAAAAAAAGGAGCTATAGTATTTGTACGATAAGCAGAATTATTTGCTGGTCTTCTGTTTTCAAATACTATAATATTTATCCCTAAAATATTGCATTAAAAAAGTATTAAACAATTATTCTATATTAGAAGGTCAAGTTAGTTAACAAATTAAAGTTAGTAAAAAAATATTCTATATTAGAAGGTCAAGTTAGTTAACAAATTAAAGTTAGTAAACAAATATTCTATATTAGAAGGTCAAAAATTATTTTTTACTTGTTAGATGCTCTAAGGAAACATACATGACAGAGTTACTCATAAAAAAAGTACTTTCATTAATATGGTTTGGTAGAGTAGTTATACAAAATTAACATAGGCACTTCGATGGATTCAAATTCACATATTTTTTTCGGTCGAAGATGTGAAAAAAGTAATCAAAACAAAGTCTAAAAATTAATTTTTGTTGAAAAAAAAATAAGTTTCATATATATTCTTTGAAAGTATATTTTTAAGTTATTTTGTATATTCATTATTTAAAACCTTAATTGAGATTTCAGCAGAAAGAATTTCATTTCCATCCATTTAAATAACATTTAATTTCTCAAATGAATAACCAAAAATCAACTTGTAACTTAACTAATTAATCTTGCATCAAATTACCAAATGTTGCTCCTGAAAAATTACTGCTGATGTAACAAACTAGACTAATTTCGCTACAAAATTAAATTAATGATTTCTAACAAACAAAGCTTCTAGTAATTGAAATGTTTGGAAAACTTAGGAAGGGCTTAATATTTTCTCTGCCATTTTAGCAGAGCTTGGTGAAAATCTTAAGCCTTGTGTTTATTTCGCTTTATTGTTGGTAAATTTCAGTTGTAGGCTTAAAAAAATCAAAAGTTGTTAAAAAAAACTCTATGAAAAGCTTATTACCACATTCTTAAATAATGAGTTTTGGCACAACTAAGCGATTGCAAAAAAGATAAATAATAAAATTTAAAATATGTTGTCGCTATGAAATACTTTAATGTTAAATGCTAAAGATACATTAGGGATACAAATTTTAGAATGGGCATATATTCACTAAAACAGCAGTTCACTTTCTTTGGCGAGAATCGCTGTCATCCAGATTGTCCCTAGTAGCATACATATATATATAGTATATTATAATATTGTATGATATTATTCTCAATATTGTGCAATATAATTAAATATTGGAAAAACAATATTGAAGAATATTGTGCGACACACGTTGGCACCAGGATTGATTGTACTGTCGATGGCAATAACTTTCATAATTATCTTTCCTAACTTATTTCAAATTAGCAATGACATGATATGATATTGTATCAGATATTGTACTCACCTTTATTTCTTTTGATTCATGCTACTTCAATTTTATTTTTGACATATTGTAATATAGATTCGAGTTTAAATCCTATTTATGATTGTTTTTAAAATTTCCCACATTCTCCGCATTAAATTTAATAAAACGTATTGATATTAATGAAAGTTTGAAGCATATAATACATTTCTAATCGCATGCAGGATTTTATTTTATAGTAAAACAATGAATACAAATATTGGTTCTGCAAAAATATTGGTTTTATTCTGAAAAACAATGAAAAAAGCCAGTTTTGAATTTTATATTTCAATGTACAATGTTTTCAATTTCAAGTACTTTACTAATTTTACCGTCAGAATTCTGCTCTTAAAAAATATTCTGAGATTTCATCTTGCCGCATTCAAAAAGTTAGAGAGTGTAGTTTTAAGTAAATGTTCCATATCTCATGTAAGATTATATTAATCTCAAAATTGAGAAAAACAAGCAGCGAAAAAAGGCTTGGGTTAATTATCTCACTCGTAATAATAACATGGCAGGTTATTTCTAGGTGTCCATCTCTGGCATTAGCTTCTATAACGGAAGAGCGTTTTTTATCCCTTTTTAATAATACTTAGAGAAATTTCATTTTTCTGCTTTCTACGTCTTGCATTTCCACATTCGTATAAAAAGAGGAATAATTATTTCTTTTAGATGTTTTATAAAATAATTGTTTTAAAAATAAATATTTCAACATATTTATTTATAATTTTCTATTCTCGATGATTCAAACCCATAATAATTTAATTCAGATTTCTGAATGCTTACTTCATTTAAAATTTAAAGGATGGAAAACAAGTGATAATATACGGCTCACATGGTTAAAAAAAATAAAAGTGAAATTTGACAGTTCTATGAAATAACGAATACTTAGATTTTCATCTGGCTCTAAAAAATTTATCAACACTTTCTTCCTAGTTAAAAAGTAAATTTTCGAATAATCTATACTTATAATAAAGCTCAATGTGTGTGTGTGTGTGTGTGTGTGTGTGTGTGTTGGCGCTCTACAGGCCAGGTCATTTGACATACAGCTATCAAATTTGGTACATGTATACCTTAGAGGTCGGGAATGTGCACCTGGGGTCCCTTTTTTGAATTTTTAATTAGAATTTTAATTATTAATTAAAAACTAACTTTCCCGCCAAAAAAATCTTCCATTTTCCCCACCGCCAACTTTTCCGCCAAAAAAATCTTCCATTTTCGCCACCGCCAAATCCGCCATTGTTCCGGGTTTTTTTTCTCCCAACAGTAATGAGGCTAGGGTTAGTATTTTTCGGCGGATTATTTCAAACGATTCTGTTTATTTTCTTAATGTTTGATGCATTTCAAATTAAACATTGTTAATGAATCGATCGTTCAGATTCATTCTGAAGTACTTTTGAATGAAAATAAAACAGAATAAAGGAAATTAAAAATTTCTAATCCGCATAGCGTTACCCCAACTGGCGTAGAAAAAAAATCACGTATTTGCGTTACGTAACTGGCGTTGAAAATTCACGCATGCGCTTTGTGTTCTGAATTCCGCATTGTGTTGACAAATTACTATCAACGGATGCAGACTGGATTTAAATTTTTTTTAGGTTCGTTGCATGTTTTTATAATTAAAATGTATTTATGTTAGTTATATATTTTTTGTATATGCTTATAGTTTTAAGTGCATCGTTTTTTAAGTAGTTTTATTAAAACCTGTTTTAAACCGTCTATTTTAAACGATTCGTTTCATTTTCTTAGTGTTTGATGCATTTAAAAGTAAACATTGTTAATTAATCGATCTGCTCATGATGAATCTAAGAAAATTTTGTTGACAAATTCTTGAGATAATACGTAAATTGAAAAAGATATTCTTTAGTGCCCATAAAGTTTAAACGCTGAGTGACTCTATTTTCATTAATCAGATTATAAAAAAATGCTTTGTTTCAGTAAAATATATTATTATATTAATTGCAGATTCATTCTTTCCACTTTAATTTAAAACATAAATTCTACGGGTGCTAACAGAAAATTAGAGAGATACATATTACGTTATGACTGAAGTTCTTTATAATATTATGAGTGAATTATATGACTATCAAAATTTGAAGTTTTAAAATATTTTGATGAAGAAGCTATTAAAGTAGGAATTGCATAAAATATTTAAATATAAAAATTTTAACGAACATTAAGATTGGCGAACCGGTTGGTCGACAAATTCTTGAGATATTACATAAATTAAGAAAGATATTTTTTAGTTCCCATAAGGTTTAAATGCTCAGTGACTCTGTTTTCGTTAATCATGTTATTAAAAAAATTAACATTTACTGACGAACACGAACACACTGATATTCACCGTTACTCTGATTAGATGTTATAAAATCTGAATAGATAAACATAAACGTGTAAACAGCTGTGCGCCGGTTTCTATGGCAACACAGCTGGAAAGGGAAAAGAAGTTTCCAAAGAAAATTCACGCATGCGCATTGTTCTGATTGTTGTCATGACAACCACTTTCAACAGATGATTTAAATTATTTTTAGGTTAGTTGCATGCTTTTGTAAGTAAATTGTATTTATGTTAGTTATATATTTTTTGTATATGCTTATAGTTTTAAGTACATCGTTTTTTAAGTAGTTTTTATAAAACCTGTTTTCAATGATTTAGATTATTTTTAGGTTAGTTGCATGCTTTTGTAATTAAATTGTATTTATGTTAGTTATATATTTTTTTGTATATGCTTATAGTTTTAAGTACATCATTTTTTAAGTAGTTTTTTTAAACCTGTTTTAGACCGATTATTTTAAACGATTCATTTTATTTTCTTAGTGTTTAATGCATTTAAAATGAAACATTGTTCATTAATCGATCTGTTCATGATGAATCTGAGAAAAGTTTGTTGACAAATTCTTGAGATATTACATAAATTAAGATATTCTTTAGTGCCCATAAAGTTTAAACGCTCAGTGATTCTTTTATCAGTAATCATATTATTAAAAAAATGCTTTGTTTCAGTAAAAAATATTATTATATTAATTGCAGATGAATCATTTACACTTTAATTTAAAGCATAAATTCTACGAGGGGTAACAGAAAATTAGAGAGATACATATCACGTTATGACTGAAGGCCTTTATAATATTATGAATGAATTATATGACTATCAAAATTTGAAGTTTTAAAATATTTTGCTGAAGAATCTATTAAAGTTGGAATTGCATAAAATATTTAATTATTAAAATTTTAACGAACATTAAGATTGGCGAACCGGCTGGTCGCCAAAGGCGGCTAGTTATTAATAATCATAGAAGATGAATATAATCCTTTAGATTTCTAATTAATTCTGAAATATAAATATACAATAAATAATTTTTTTTCAAAAATCTAAAGAGCATATTATCTATATAATGCTTTCCTCTTTTCCAATCATCTGTAAAGGTAAACAGTAAATGGAGTAGTGGTGGCTTATTGGCAATATTTTAACTATATTAGAGGGTGACGTGCTCAAAACCAATTTCTTGGAAAAATCCCTCTCGGGGCATATCTTCTTAGATGATTCGGGTTCCCAATCCTGAGATTCCCGTGGATCTTGACTGCTTTTAAGTCAACCCTTTTCTAGATTTTCTATTAAATGCTTTTTTCCATTCCTTGACGGTAAGAGAAAAGGAATCTCCATGAGAAGCTTTTGCCGCTCTTTTGCAGCAAATTTCATGGCAGTAAAAACACTCCGTTTGTTGGTTGGACCCGGCAAACCATTAGATCAGTAGTACTCGGTGGTCTGTGGCGAATCAGTTGGCCTGTAACCCCTCCCCCCGAGTGAGTCATCTGCCCGGGATCATGTGAAGGTTCACTTTCTTGTGCTTGGCGTTAAGGATGATCATTGTGTCGATGGGTAACTCGAAGCGAATAGACTTCGACTAGGACTGTGATAAGTGTAGGGACCGGAAATATCCAGAGCCGGTATCCCTCATGGGTCCATCGTAGGTGTTGCCATCGACCCCGAATCAAAATCAGCTATCGAATTTGATCAATTGTTTATGCTGATATGCATTCAGCTATTAATCAGTGAAATTTTTCTGAATGGGAAAAAATGAAACAAGGAATTAAATAACTCCACGGTTCCAAACCAAATCTTTCACAATGGATTTCTAAACTTAACAGATGCTGTCATGTTATGCTTAACTTGATTTCGGATTGGACGTATACGATGTACCAATAAAAACATGCTTTTTGCAAAATCTCCTCTAACTGCTAATCATTGCAGTGATACATTGACTATTTAACACATCTTAACATATCAAAAAGCCTTTTAGAAATATAAGTTAAAAGGCTTTCACTCAAACAATTTTAGCTTAGTGTTTTTATTAGGGAAATATCCATGTCTTAACCTTTTCATGTACTTAAAAAAGTATAACTGTCTTCCGTAATATTTATCCTTTTTGTTTCTCTGCTCTTATTAAATTTATATTTTAGTAACACTATTGTCAGCTTATTTTTCCGTTTTTAATAATTGGCATATTTGGCTTTAATACGCATCCTTAATTTTCAGTGCAGATTATCACATTGGAGGATTTTGCGCCAAATAAAAATCAAACCAATCACACTAATTACTCTGAAAATATAATATGCAGCACGTTTAAGTGACTCTGATATTCAATTTTATCCTACCGGGGGGGGGGGGTACCTCAAATACGAGAATAAGAAGCTTCCGACATGATGTTTGGTTCTTGCCACCCGTATGAGTTCAGAAATGGTAGGGATTGACTACCTCCTACCGATGGCCCACGGGAAGGATTGTACCATGGCCAACGATGAACCTTAGGACTCAAACTTAATTCCCACTAATGCTATCGTGGCAAGACTGGTCAGATTCAATACGTATGCCTTAATGGCGGGTCTGAGTAGCCAACTTACGATATTCAATCCTGGCGCATGCGGATGAAATATCCTTCTTTGGTATGGTATGAAAGTTTGGAGAGGAGACACCAGCATAAGCATAGCCCTTTTTTCAATCTGGATTTGATTCAGGTCACTAGGCCTGTAGCATATAACACAAAATGATAAATGAAGTATGCTCTTTTTAAATCAAATTTATTTTTGTGTCACAAATGTTTTATATTTAAATCTCAAATATGCATATTATTTCTTTAATTGTTGATAATATTTTCTTCGAAAGTTGTTTCTTTTTTTTTAGATTTGTTTTGCATTTTCTAAATATTCAACATAAGTTTTAATTCTTTGATATGGTTATATTAATGAATTTAGTGCATTTCTTGTACCATGAACTTTAAAAATTATTATTGATAGTATACAGGAAGTTTTTTAATCGTTGAACAATTGCTAATTTTTTTTAATTATTATATATATATAATTTTATTTGGAACAAATGCTGCTCTAAATGAACACAGGACTTTTTATTATTTTAAGTCAATAAATGTACTTCTGGAAAGTAAAAAAGCTTAAATTCTTAAATTGTCTTCAGATCTTATTAATCGTATTTAGTTACATATTGTTGACATACCAGAATTTTAAACAAAAATAGTTTCATAATTCTTTGATTACAAATCACTGAATTATAAAGCTTTGGAAATCACTATATTTGTCAAATTTAATTTCTTTGAGGAAAAATTACTAATCGATGCACGGCACCTTTTCGAGTATATGGTTTATTGTTGTTTAAAGCATTCATGAGTCAAAAATTATTTTACTAAATATGATCAATAGAAGCAAGATGACGAATAAAATTTGACGTTTTTAACTTTCTCTATACGAGAAATTATAGTAATCACCAAAGAATTTGAACTGGAGATTTTTGATGAATCTCCATGTTTTAAACCTCCCCTGAGTTCGAAAAACACCTTTTTAGAAAATATTCCTTTGTCTGTCTGTGACAATGATAACTCAAAGACGCTTTCAACTAGACGGTTAAAATTTGATATACAATCTTTGTATCAGATTTGCGAATTTCTGTCAAATTTTGAGTAAAATGTATCCAGAGGATGGCCGACTGCTCGAATATAAGTGAACACGATAATTACAAAACGAAAAAAGTTAGCTAGATAAAATTAGGCACACAGATTTAACATCTGTAGTGTAGACAACTGCAAATTTTGAGTCAGATCCATCAAGGAGTTGAATCTCTCCAGATCTGTACTTTCAAAACATGTAAACGCAATAATTCAAAGACGTAATGACTTAAATGCATCAAATTTGATATGGGATTTTCTGACTATAATTGTAGTTCTGTGTCTAATCCTTGTTTTAATCGGTTGGGAAAAACGCGTCTAAAACATAAATTTGATTTTGGGATAATATTAACAGAATTTCAAGGATTAATCGCCAAATAACTCGCGAAGGATGACACGATGGATTCGACAAAAATGCTAAATTCACGACAAAAGTAAATATTTTGTAACTATTGAGTGCCAATGTCATGTAAAGCGTTCTATGGCATGGCAAATTTATCAACGAGTATGCGAGAAACATTTGCAGAGATCACTACAGTTGGTTCAAAAATACTGTTACAAAATTTCCGCGGGCGTTCGTTTGGATAGTGGGAGTTATATGGTGTGGAGAACGGTCAATCAGCAGGCGGCAGTAGAAAATAAAACGACGTTTATTTACACGAAGACACACGGGACACCACAAAGACGACAACTATATACAGCAGAAAAGACGATTATCTTCAGCCGAGACGTGCAGCATACAACATTCTCTACTGCAGACAGTAGCGCACAGCTTAGTTCAGCACTAGCTTCACTCCGTCGCTGCTCCGCTTATGTCTGGGAGGCCAGTTCTTTACCGTCGCTTCCGACGACTCTTCGCCTCCACTGGTCCACGACTACTGGCAGCGGCAGGAATGCTTCCTTTTATAGGTCTCAGGAGGCGGGGCTAGGAGCTACTCAACCAATCAGGAACGTTCGAGGCGTAACTCGGTTCCTACTGGACGGATCGGGAAAATTCTCGATGTTTCGGGTATAATCTATTTTGGTGCCAAAGTCGCCAGATTCGTCGCCAAGTCGCCTAATGGTCGCCAAGTTTGTCACCAAGCTCTGGGATCTCCTATGGAACCCACTATGCTGGGAAGCCGCATCAAGGATTCGTAACAATACATTTATTAATTGAAACAGCATTGAAAATTTTTACATCATTTAAAGCAGCTTTCTCTTATAAATATATGCCTCTAACTATCTATAAATTAGATATTGTGCCACGATGAGAGTGGGAACCCTAAATACGGAATTGAAAGTATTCTGTTCTGAAATAATGTTAGGATTGTTGAAGCAAGTTATAAAATTCCGTGAAATGATCTTTTTGAAGCAACTGCCCACGCGAAAAGAATCTTGCATCCATATCACCTGCTAAAATCCCTCATACTCATTAATCTTACCAAAGGAATAAAAAGAATCAAAAAGTGTGATTGCACTTAATATTATTGTAAGATTTTTCAGTAATAGTCGATATAGGTTTCGAGTAATAACAACTTCATGTCAGACTTTTCAAGTCGTTATGATGATTTTGTAAAACAATCTGTGACATATTACACATACAACGGAAGTTTTCATAAGAATCTTTAGCGTTAAGATACAGCAGTTCGAGAACTTCTGGCGAAATGACTTTCTTTATATTAGTTTTCTTAAAATTTGTCTCAACGAAATTGCGGAAAAGGAATGGAAATAATGAAAACAACGACGATTCCCATTCAATTGACATCCCACGGTCGCAGTTAAGAGCATTTAGGTGAAGGAGTCGTTCGCCAGAAAAATGAAAGTTTTAACTTGAAGAAATATCGCATATTTGTAATATCGATATACTTTAATTCAAGCAAAAGTATTGTTGGGGAGTAGTTAATAGTTTTGCCTAGAAACCTTGCTTACATTAGATTGAAATTAGATCTTTGATCTTTAGGACTGATGTTCTAGAATGTGTTTTGTTACAAAATTAAAATGTTTATACAACTAATAGAAGTACATAATATATGATTTGCTGAACTGAAATCATGTGAAGTTCTTATATATTATTAAAAAAATAACATATAAGAATCTTAAATATGATCAACAAGGAAAAGATATTTTTAATAATGGAAGATTGAAAAATAAACATTTAAAATCATGTAAATTAAGAATTTTTTTGGTTTAAAATATCTTTAAGCATCATATACTTCTAAATGAATTTACGTACTATATGTGTTGCCAAAACTTTATGCTTCTAAACGCACAGTAGAAAAAAAAATTGAATTATTAACCTTATAAAATGAAAATTTCTTATCAAAGGTTCTGTGCATACCCATGTGTCAAAATCAAATGTACAGAATAAAAAATATAATATACTGAAATGGAAAAATTGCTTGTAAATAATTATTATAAAGTTTATAACAGCAGACAGAAAGAAGATTTTTTTTTGTGTCATATCAATATGAAGACGAAACAAATATAACCAGATTGATAAATTCTTAAATTAAACATTTTTCTAAAATTTATCGAATAATTAGAGATAATAAGTTTCAAAATCTCTAAAATACTGTCATTCCTAACTTAGTAAATTAATTTAATATAAATAAATATATAAATCGTTTGCAACGGATTAATTTAGAATATATGCAACCAAATACATCACTAGCAATATAATCAGATAAAATAAAAAATTGTTTGCAATATTATATTACTATAAAATTAAATAATTAAATAAATATTAGTCTGTTATATCTGGTTATGTAGTATTTTACCTATGTAAGAGAATATTGCTTATTAAGAACACATATATGATAATCTAATTAAAATAAAGATTATATTATTGCTTCGAATCTGTTTTAATATTTATTAAAATAAGTGCATGTTGAAAAATTATTTAATGAAATATTCTTTTGTCTTTTTTTCTGTTAATCAGGTTCAATGTTTGCAAAATATCGTTTGGTTTTATTCTTTTTTACTTTAAACTTTTATTAAATTGAGTGCCAGGAGGATTGCACATATTTAATTATCAAACAAAATTCATGTTCATTTATTGTATAAGAAATATAATTAAAAAATTTAATCTTTAATGAAATGTTACAGACGTTATTTTGTAAAAGAGAAAATATGAGCTTTGCTAAAAAGCCTGGCGAGTCAGTGAATATATTAAAATGGTTCTACAATTATGAAAAAATATTGAAAAATTTCTTACCGATTCAAAACTTATAGTTCCCTTTTTCCTCGTATAAATTACTCTAGAAAAAAAGCTCTACAATGTGGAACTCTAGAAAAAAAAATCTTACAATTTAAAAATATATTACTTAAAATCTTTTCTAATCTGTTGTTTATAACAAAACTGTAACGTTAATAATCATTAAACAAAACTTATATTAATTTAAGTTTATAGAAATATGTTGAAGTATTTAAAGATAACTATTGTCTTTATTAAGTTTCTGAAATTTATCTTATATCCTGTTTGAAGGACGGAGGTTAGCCATTTAAATTTTAATATCATATATAAATAATTTTTGTTTGTTATTATGTTACTAATATGTGAAACTTCTTTAAATTTTAATTTAAAATATACAAAAAATTGGAAAAAAACACCTTATAATTAATTTTCACTTACAGAATATAAATAAAAACTTTAATGTAAACTATATATTTGCACAGATTATTCAATATAAAACATTTTTATGAAGTTCCTTACTCAGAAAAGTTTCATATTTTCTTTTAAATAAAGAAAAAAAGTAGTGTTCGAATATCTGACGAAATTTCTCATTTTCTTTGAATAGTGTACTATATCGGTAAAAAGAACATTGTTAGCTCAAATATATACACATCTTTCTAAAAACTTCTAACTGTCTGATTATAATTAAAATTAACTTCATATAATGGATATATATTCTTTAGTTGATGTTACATGCAAAACTATCACTACTATTTGTCTAAATTTAAAATTCTGATTGATTTCTATTTTGGTGATACGTTATGTCAACCCATGCAAGTAAAACAAAAAATTCGATGTAGAGTTAATTTTTGTCTTTCACCTAAAAATCACATTCTTAAAATTTTCATGAAAAAAAATATATCTGGAAAAAAGCATTTTGTATAAAATTCAAAATATTTAAGAAATACAAATAAAAATAACAAAAACATTTGTTTCAGAAATTAATACTCTTTATTATCAGAACAATGTTACTTAACAGCTTTTAGAATTCTTAAAAAAATCTATCATTTAATTTTACTCAAAGATAATACTGCCAGCTAAATTCGAAGATAACACTTAAAAAAATAACTTTCAAATTTAGCAAAAATAAAAAATTGTTGCTAAATTTGAAAATAATACTTAAATCCTTAACTCAATTTCAATTATGTCAAGTTCATAATTATATTCTAAGTTAAAAAAAATATCCTTCACATTAAAATTCAAAAGAATTTCAGAATAACCGTTCATAAGAAGTGAACAAAGAGTCGCTTTTATTCCCCACTTAGTTTGAATTTAAGGCCGGAAATAAGTTATTTTATTGCTACATTTCGCCACATCGAAGCTGAAAAGGCTGCAAGTTATTCTCGCATAGAACTTAATATTCTGCACCAGCATGTTCGAGATCAAAATAAAACACGATTCAAAAGTTTAAATTTTAGAAAGTAATAGCCTACTATTGGCGATTATGCTTCGCTCTTTTGGCAAAATTCTGAACACGGAAGACGCTAAAATGCCATTTCTTGCATCTTTTCTTAATGTTTTAAATAGGAATTAAACTTTGTATGTCAATTTAAAAAATGACAAATACCATTGGAGACTTGATAATTATTCAAATATTTTAATTATAGTTTTAAAAACAGAATAAGTTAGAAATGTGATTTTTTTTTTAGTGTGAAACAGATTTGTTTTTAAAATAAAGAAAAGGATCTGATCTTTGAGGATCTTTAAAATAAAGAAAAAGATCTGATACTTTAACGCATATGTAATTCGTATGAAAATTTTTTGGAATTAATTCATCACCATACAATTATTCAATCATACATTTTTGCTTTTTCGGAATTTTTTAATTAATTTAATCGTTGATTAGTAAAATTATTTACTTTAATACATTTTTTAAAAAAATGAGGTAAAGGAACAGTAAACCATAAAAATTATAGTTTTTAATTTATTACTTTTCCTTTATTCACAATTATTTATAAAGTTTTAAACAAATGAATTTGAATATTTCTTATAATTTTTTTTCATGTAATAGTTATTCTTTATTATAAAGAAAAAATTTGTTCACTAAGCTTATAATTACTTAAAGAAATAGAAATTTCAAATTTTCTATTTTTAAAACTATTAACATTTAAAAAACTATTTTCCCTTAATTATCATTAAAACTTCCCATTTCTGTCTCACATTTGAGTTCAGGTTTGTTGCATTTTTTTAGACACAATTTTAATTAAAAAAAAGTTGGTTTAATGAGAAAAGTTGATAATAAATGAAAGAGCAATAAGATGATGACTTATTATATCATAAGCTAATATTAAACTGAAATCTTTTTCACAGCTTTGTCGATTCTTTTTCAAATAAAGTTATTTATGTTGCTGTTACTATCGGACTATATAGTATGCTAGTACTGAAGATAAATATATGTATATGAAATAAACAAGAAAAATATTAATATGACCAGATTAGCTTCAAATAAAAGAATAATTTGAAAAACGGACAATATTTTAAAGAATTCAAATACACGAAAAAAGTTAATACTATTTAGTCATAAAAGATTGCTCATTCTGTCTACGTCCTATGTTACTTTTTATTCAATACATTTTATAGATGCCTTTTTTGATGAATTTTTATTTAAAGTATGTTACAAATTAGAGATATAAAAGTGTATAAAAACTGCTCGAAAGAAATTGAATGTTTAATGATTAAATGGTTCATATTTCCATAGAGCCCTATTATTTTTTAATTAATCATAAAATGTATTCACGAAATATTTAAAAAAACAATGCGAGGTTAATCTATATTTATTACTTTTACTGCCAATAATCAGACTTCTGTAAATAAATAAAGTTAATATAGCAAACAAAACTTATTTGGGAAGCTTTTGAATTATTTTCAAAAGAATATACTTACTTATAAAACGTACAAAGTTCTCGGCAATTTAAACTAAAAAAATCCACATTGTTTATTAATAATTTTTAACGTACATTTGATTATGCTTTTAAATAATTGCTCTTTTTCTGTCTTGATAAACAAAACTAAGAAATTATCGCTTTCAAAGTCTAACAGTTAAAAGAATAAATAAAAAAAAATGAAATCTACGATCGCAAATTTAAAATTATGTGAGAACATTATTATTTTTTACATCATTATTTGTCTTAATTTAAGTCATTAACCAGTTTAAACCGGTTTGAAACAATCACGAGACTTCTCTACCGGTCTCTATCTCTCATATATAATGATAATTTTTTTTAACTTTCATTTTCAATTTTTCTAGGTGGCAAACAAAGTTTTGGAGTTCGACCGATTTTGAGATGGGAAAATAAACCCCATCGTTTATCTAAACATGTTCGCATGTGTAAACTACAGTCTTCTTATTGTTTCAAATCGGTTTAAACTGGTTAATGACTTAAATTAAGACAAATCGTATTTATTCAGAGAATGAATTATTTGGAAATCAAGTTGTAACATGAGTTGGCGATAAATCGCCAAATGTGAAACCCTTTTGCATTATTTTGTAATAACTCTAAAAGAAAAAAACTTGATGCCTCAAAAGCGATAAATCGCGAATTTGATGTCTACTCATTTTGTGGCTTCAAAAATCTCAAATCAAAACAACATCATGTTACGCTGTCTTATTAAGTCTGCTTTATTATACAGTACCTGGTCTTATTGAGCGCAGTAAAATATTCTTGAGTTTCATTAGCTAACTAATTACTGACAAACATTTTAAACAAATTACGCTCTTGTGCAAATTCAAATGCTTCATACCTTGGCCAGTTTCGTCGTAGATAAGTTTAATTTTTTTTGTTCAAAATGTTGATGTTTTAAAACTATTTTACTAAATATGATTAATAGAATAGAAAAATCGCATAAAAATTGACGATTTGCTATTTTTTTTATAAATTTAATTACTAAAATATATTATTACTTGTCATTCAGAATGTTTTCATTTTTCCAAATGAAAAAACATATTTATTTTTGAACTATCTGGACAAGATTTGATAAAACATCCGTATGCTTTATCAATATCATTAATATTAAATCATTCCTTCTGAAGTTTTTTTAGAGAAGACATCCGTATGCTATTGTAAATATCATTATTAAATCATTCCTTCTGAAGTTTTTGAGAGAAAACATCCGTATGTTATTATAAATATCATTAATATTAAATCATTCCTTCTGAAGTTTTTTTTTTTAGAAAAAACATCCATATGCTATTATAAATATTATTAATATTAAATCATTCCTTCTGAAGTTGTTTTTTAAAGAAAACATCCATACACTATTATAAATATCATTATTAAATCATTCCTTCTGAAGTGTTTTTAGAGAAAACATCCATATGCTGTTATAAATAACATTAATATTAAATGATTCCTTCTGAAGTTTTTTAAAGACATTTTTTAACTTTCATTTTCAAGAATAGTCTCAAAAAATATAAGTTTTATAACGAATATTGAATTTGAATGTCATTTTTTTTTCTATTTTAGAGCTTTTATTACTAAGGGAAACATTGACAAAATTGTAGGAAATTCCACCGTGGATGTCATATTCACGTATTTTCAAGAACTTGTTCACAAGCAAATTTTTTTTTTCCTAACTATCAAAAGAAAATCTTTCCCTATTAATATTAAACATTGAACAAATATTTCGCCATTTTAATCACGTTCCATTCATTTTCCAGTGACTGGTTTTAATGAACTTCTGAATAGCTTAAAATTCGTTCATGAAGTCATTAAGTAAAAAAAGCGAGAGCAGAAAAGCATAATTATTTTAATTGAAATTGCGGTAATCTCTGTTGTTACACTAATTATTGTAAATGTTTTACAATTATCTGAAATAAATTTTGGATGCGATTGTCATCTAATCAAAGTTTAATATAGCATGTAATATGAAAAGAAAATGGTGAATGGCGTGTTTTGGAAAAGATCGGATAATGAAGATGCATTAGTGCGAATCATTGAATAAAATTGTATTGATTTAGCAATTAACTTAATTTTTGTTAAAATTGCAAAACTGAATAAAAATGGTACATTTCCAAAACTTTTATGAATTAAAAAAATGTATTTTTCAGTAAAACCAATACATACGCCTACATTCTTTCATATTAAAACTTTTAATGACAGTTTGTTGAACTTCACAAACTTGCATCGTTAAATTATACGATTGTTTTGCATTCGTTTCTTCAGAGTCATGAGCTAATATAGAATAGTTAGAGTTTGTTGTTTCAAGAAATTTCTGAAACTTCCAGATGAATGATGGAGATTCTAAATTTATATAGAATTTGCATTTATCTATATAAATTTAGAAGGAAACCAGTGGGAGTAGTTTCTCCAAAACTATCTCGCATACTCTCTAATAAATTTGCCATGCCCTAGAACTCCTTACATGACACTGACGTACAATAGTTAAGAAATATTAACCTCTGGCGAGAATTTAGCAATTTTACTGAATCTATCATGGCATATTTGGCGAGACAATTGGCGTTTAATAGTATCCAAAAATCAATTTGTATTTTAGACACGTTTTTCTCAACCGATTGAAACAAAAATTTGATACAAACTTCACTTCTAGTCGAAATATTCCACACTTAATAATACATATTTGTGATTCGGTTCTTGAATTATCGCGTTTGTTTGTTTCCGAAAGTACAGACCAACAGACAGTCACATCATAGTTGAATTTGACAGGTATCTACATTGTAGATCTACTGTGTACTGAGTTTTATCTATCTAGCTTTCTTCGTTTAGTAACTATCGTGTTAATTGATATACTGACAGCCGGACTTCTTATGAACAGGGGTCGTGGTAGCCTGGTGGTAAGGTCTCGGCTTGGGAACCGGAGGGTTCCAGATTCGAGACCCAATTCCACCGAAGAACCGTCGTGTAAGGAGGTCTGTTGCTCGTTAAATCCGTCATGACCAAACTTCCTCCCGATGGTATGGTGTGGTGTGGAGAGGGGGGGGGGTGCCAGCTTAGGTGTCGTCCCCGTCATCTGACCGCGGTTCAAAATGACGAGGTCCTTCCCAAAATAGCCCTAGTGTTGCTTCAAACGGGACGTTAATATAACCAATACCAAAAACCAAAAATCTTATGAACAGATTTTACTTATAATTTGATAAATACCCTACAAATTAGGTGCAAAGACCAATTGTCAACCATCTAGCTCACTGTTTTCTAGTTATATTTGTTATAGACGGACGGACATTTTCCAAAAATTTGTTTTTCGAACTCAGGGAGATTTGAAAAGTGTTTTTCCATCAAAATCTTCGAGTTCGAATTTTTTTAAAACTTTCTCTATATTACGTATACGAGAAAATAAAAATACAGTAATAAATTTAGATTCATTATAATTTTATATTTTTTACTAAGAGTTATTTTAGTCCATTCTTAAGATACACATTTGTCTGGTGCTTCCCAATTACTGCTCTAAGTTTTAATATTAATAGGAAATAAATATTAGATAAAACGAACTTTGAAAAAATTACTAATATATTTATAAAAACTTTCTAACAATACAACTGAGCATTGAAGAATAGATTTTATTGTATGTATAAGAAACTTGGAGCTTGAAAGATGCACTAGAACGATTAGTTCCTATTTGAGACTTATATATATATTTAAAAAATGTAGTAGGACGAGACTCTTTATAACTTCATTATGAGATAGATAAAAATAATAAAGGAGTTTCAGAAATGGCTATTTAATTATTTACTAAGTTCCAAATTTCACGACAAAACAAGCACGAACACGAAAATACACGACACTCGCTTAAAGTACAATCTAATAATGACCCCTAAGAAATGTCATGGAAAATATACTTTGTTGTTAATAAGGTAGCGCCATCTATTGTATCAAAAGAGAAGGTAGTAAAGTTATGTAATCGCTACAAAATCAAGAAAACTTCTATTCCTATAACAAGGTCAAATTTATATGCGATAGATCTTCATAGTATACGTTTTTTGGCAATAACAGTTTCGTCAATATTTAATTCTCTTTGAATTCATGGTAGTGTAATGTGTAATTGTTTTGTTAAAAAAAAGTATAAATTATTTATACTATTTACAACAGAAGCTTAAAAACAATCTATTAAAATGCTAATACTAGTAAATAGTAGAAGTTTAATAAAACGCTAAAATAATTTTAATTTTAATTTATTTTAAAAATTATATGTATAGAAGATTTTTCATCTCCGTTCAGCTCTGTAATTCTTCAAGATTCGAAGATAATTTGCAAAACATGAAATTCGCGATCACTTTTATAAGGAATATATTCCTGTTAAACAATATCTTCTTTATTTAAAACATTACATTGTTTCATTCATTGACTTGGAAAGTGATTGTCTACTACAAATACCTTTTTTTGTGTTTGGTGTTTTTAGCCCCAATCATTCTATGGTAACCCTAAAACTTATGTATTTCAAAATACCCCATTACTCAAGTAAAGCCGTGGGATAAAAGAAATTTTCGCTCCCCCGCAACAAGAGAAAGCGTAGCAATTCACTCCAGTCATATTTCCGTATGAATCTAACATGGATATCCTATGTTACGATTTCATCGCCTCCAAAGTTATGAGGGCCTATTTTCTTATCCATAGCCACCATCTTTATTATTGTGATGAAACCGGACGAGCTTTTTCAGCAATCGAAAAAGTATTCCTGTTATCGCCCGTCATATTTTATAGTTATAAAAAGCTAGTAGTTTAAGTGTCTCTTGTTTAAACTTTTCAGGATGTATTATTTAGTTATGTATATGGTTTTAAAAAGTATTATAAACTTTATAGCAGGATGCTATTGCTAAATTACTTCATGCATTAGCAAAAATCGTTGAAAATGCTTTATAGAGATAGATCTAGATATCTATAAAATAATTTTACAGATATTTTCTTCTTGTACAGCAGCTTTTTTTAAACACAGAACTAAGCCGTATAAACAGGGATTATGTGTAGCAGCTGTTGATTAAAAAATGTTTTTTCAAAAATTTAATTGCAAATTAATCGATATGTTAAATTTCTCTCTATATAATTTCAAAACATATAACATCTAAAACAGCAGCAGAGAAACCCTTTTGCACTAGTTCTTTTTAACTTTGATATTTATGAAGGCAAATGGGTATATTTTGAAGCATATGTTTATCTATAATAGATTCAGGTTTCAATCCCTTTATTTAAATTTATAATTTTTCAATATTAATATCATGTAGGTGACAAATATCAAATAGTATCCCAAATTTAACAACTTGAAACAATTTTTTGAATCTTGAAACAAATACTTAAAAGCAATAACGAATAAACAATTTTAAAAAAAGTATCAAATGCAGATTTTTGCAGCTCATACAGATTGTTCGAGATTAATCTAACACTCTAAATATCTTTGGAATATAAAAACTTCAGGCTTTGATGAAGCATTGTGAAATGGAAATTTACATGCAGACATCAGAAAAAGGAGTTAGTTTAATGCGTATTAGTGATAAATGATCTATAATACAAAATGTGCTGATTGCTCTAGCGGAAATGCAGATGTTAATTTTGTAAAAAACTGGACTATATTCTACGATTTTCGCCATTATTCTATAAATTAATATTCAGATAAAATATTTTTCACCATGCTTTTTTAATGATTATTTAATTGAACCCATTATACTATATTTCACTTTTCATTATATTTTTTTTAGTTCATTTCTATTTATAATTATTTAAACATTCTGTATTTACCACACATTTAGAAATTTAAGAATTTTGTGTTAACAGACTATGTTTTAAAATATTTTTGATTTTTCTTATATTACAAAAAATACTTTATATATATATAGTTAATATGTAATTCATGGAAAAATGTGAAGTTTTTCGAAAATCAACATTTCTAATTGTCATCTTTTTGCCAAGTATAATCAAAACCGAAAGTGATTACTATTACTATCCGAAGGTAAACAGAAAAACTGAATGTTCGGAACACTGAGACAGCATATGCGTGAATATGGTTGAGTTTGAATAATTTTCACCGGCCTAGGCTCAACTCATCTTGCAGGTGACACGTCTGGTAATCGATAGTGGTGACCATTTATATATTCACAATATATACAATATATTTATATATTCACCATTATAACCACCATTTATATATTCACCATTATAACCACCATTTATATATTCACAATATATACAATATATTTATATATTCACCATTATAACCACCATTTATATATATACAATATATTTATATATTCACCATTATAACCACCATTTATATATTCACCAGGGTAGCGAAAACCAACAATCATATGGAAGCTTCTTATACCCACATTTGAGGTACCCTTCCCCCGGTTGGACCAAGTGTAAATTGTATTCCATATTTATCTCCTTTTCTCTCCTTTTTAAATCAATACTTCTCCTTGTTAGTTACTTTCCCTTATATTCCATCGCAAACTAATGGTATTAAATATATTTTTATGATCCTGTTATATCTGCTGTATAGTTAAGAGTAAATTTTAAAAAATAATATAAATGTAGATGAATCAAAACTAAAAGATAATCATGCTGGGATATTTTCATATTAGAGGTTCGAATCACTTTTGAATTTATTAATACTAGACTCGTGTTTATTCTCGTATTTTCTATCATATATATATACTGTAAGAGTTGATAAGAATACTTGTTTATTCATTTGTACTAGAAACAATTCTTTATTTTGAAAAAAATATTAATCGTTTAGCTTTATAATGAATTTTAAATATTTCTATTTCTAGTATTACTCTCATGTCCAAAATTAAGGTCACAAAAATGTTTTTCAAAGTAATTCTAAATCGCTGCCAGTAAAATTTAAACAAATAATATTTTATGTATTGTGAAGGACCGACAACACGCTATTAACCTTTTTTGTGGGAAAAAATGTTGTTTAGCATTAGCTTTTGAAGATCTACTGAAATTAGACCGTTTAGGAATTTGGGATTTTTACCTGCAATTTTGTGAAAATTGCAGTAAAACAAAAATTTTAACATGTTTCCAGTTAGAATGAATTCTCATAATTGTTTAGACGATTCCTTGAGACGGAGAGACGTTGGCCGCCTAGAAGCTGGGCAGTCTCCAGCGGTGGTGGCTCGATGGTTACAAGTGGCACCGAAAGTGGTATCAAGGTTGTGGAATCAATTCCAAACAAGAGGTACTGTAACCAGGAAGGCCGGCCAAGGCCGTCACAGAGCAACGACGCCTGCACAGATCGGTATTTGACATTAAGCGCACGGCGGCATAGGCTGACAACGGCTCCTAAACTTGCTCGTGACCTTGCTGCTGCGTCTGTAATAAGAATTTCCAGACAAACAGTATGCAGACGTCTAGCAGAGAGGGCTCTTTATGCTCAGCGACCAGTTGAGTGCGTCCCTTTGACTGCATCCAACAGAAAAGCCCGGTTGTTGTGGTGCCGAACACATCAGTCTTGAGCACAGCAAGAATAAGGGAGTGTTCCTTTCAGTGAGGAGTCGATATTTACCAGACACTGGTCGAATCTTCATCTGGAGGGAGCGAGGAGCTTGCTATCATCCCTCCTACGTAAAAGAAATCGACAGATTTGGTGGCAGAGGAATCCTTGTCTGGGGTGGCATAATGTTGGGCAGGCGTACACCACTGCACGTCTTCAATGTGGGTACTGTCAATGCACATCGTTATAGGGATGAGATCCTTGAAGCCTATGTGAGGTTGTTCCGGGGTGCCTTTGGCCCAGACTTCATGTTTATGGACGATAACGCGCTTCCACACAGAGTCCAGATCATTGATGATTTTCTTGAGGAAGAGGATATTCCACATATGGACTGGCCCTCGAGGTCTCCGGATCTCCATCCTATTGAACATGCTTGGGATGGTCTTAGAAGAGTCATTGCACAACGTAACCCCCCTACTAATCCCTCCAAGAGTTAAAAGCCGCGCTTTTGGGAGAATGGGCTTTGTTGCCCCAAGCATTTATGGACACTCTCATAAACAGTATAAAAGCTCGTTGTGAAGCTGTATTGCAGTTCACGGTGGTCACACTCCATATTAGACAGACTTTTCCCGAGATAAATGCTCTATCCCTGGTTCATAATTTAACACTTTTTGATATGCCCTGTTTCTTAATTCCCAATTAAAATCTTTTCCATGTTGTTAAGTGTCTATGTTCTTTCTTCCATTGTAATGTACCTCTGTGCCAAATTTCGTGGCAACACAGTAAATAGTTTTTCATTTTTCGCAGATTTTATGTTTGCGACCTTAATTTTGGACATGAGTGTAATTAGAACACCACAAAAACCTGATATCCCTCATAATCTGAACAATATCGAAAGTCAGATCCCTTTTATAAAATAGCACGGAATTTCATATTTTTTGTATAATATCAATGCGAATTGATGAAATTTAAATTTCATCAATGAAACTGCATTAACATGAATCAAATAAATTTAATTTTTATAATGAGTGTTAAATACATAATTTCTAATTTTGAAACATTTTTTAAAGTAATTAATAATCACTACTTCTTTTTACAAGCACATAAATATAGGAACTATTTGAAGGAATTTTTAAAAAATTAACTATGAAGGATATTTAAAAGATAACAGAAAATAAAATTTTCTTTTTTAACAAGATCTTATTTATATTTAATGGATGAGAGATTTTAAAAAATCGGATTTAACTAACCATACGATCATTAATTTAAATTTATTAAAAAATAGTTAAAAAACTAATGCTTTATTACAGTTGTGAATTATAATTTTCCTATTTTTTTGCAGTAATTATGAGATTTAAGAAACTTTTTTTATATAAAGTTTTCAACAAATTGATTTAATTATATATTATTTGGTACAGAAAATCGAATTATATTTTTATTTATTATTTTTAAAGGATTGTTAAATATTGAGGTGGTTTATTTTACCGAATTATACTTAGATATTTGTTACAAATAATCGTCAGTCAATAAATGATACGAATAAATTAAAAGAAATATTTTTTATAAGTTTTAAATTCGTTAAAATTCTCTCCTGGCTTGATTTATTAAATGTTTCATTTGACTAATGTAATTATAATTTTTCTCATAAAATTATTATCATTATCAAGTTATCTTATTTTTTACGTGACTCATTAAATTCCAATCTCTTAAATTATTTAATTATTTTCAATTCTTTTTATAAAGGCTTATTTTCAGGTATCCTGATAATAACATCAATAAATATTTAATTATTAAACTAAACCAGTCAAATCTATTATATTACATTCAGATTTTATTAACAATATAAATGAATTAAAAATGATTTCTGCATTATGGACTCATGCACACAAATCAAGTTGATTAATAACAATAAATATCTATCATCCATTTTAATTTTAAATTTATGACAAATCTTAGAAGAAAAATACGCACGTATCGTTCGCATTTACATTTACTATGGGATTCTGATGTTGTGTATGTTGACTGCTTATCTTATTTTTAACTAGCCGCCTTTGGCGACCAGCCGGTTCGCCAATCTTAATGTTTGTTAAAATTTTAATAATTAAATATTTTATGCAATTCCAACTTTAATAGATTCTTCAGCAAAATATTTTAAAAGTTCAAATTTTGATTGTCATATAATTCACTCATAATATTATGAAGGCCTTCTGTCATAACGTGATATGTATCTCTCTAATTTTCTGTTACCCCTCGTAGAAATTATGCTTTAAATTAAAGTGTAAATGATTAATCTGCAATTAATATAATAATATTTTTTACTGAAACAAAGCATTTTTTTTTAATAATATGATTACTGATAATAGAGTCACTGAGCGTTTAAACTTTATGGTCACTAAAGAATATCTTTCTTAATTTATGTAATATCTCAAGAATTTGTCAACAAAAATTTCTCAGATTCATCATGAACAGATCGATTCATTAACAATGTTTAATTTTAAATGCATCAAACACTAAGAAAATAAAATGAATCGTTTAAAATGATCGGTCGCAAACAGGTTTAAAAAAACTACTTAAAAACAATGTACTTAAAACTATAAGCATATACAAAAAATATATATAACGAACATAAATACAATTTAATTACAAAAGCATGCAACTAACCTAAAAATAATTTAAATCATTGAAAACAGGTTAAAAAAAACTACTTAAAAAACGATGTACTTAAAACTATAAGCATATACAAAAAATATATAACTAACATAAATACAATTTACTTACAAAAGCATGCAACTAACTTAAAAATAATTTAAATCATCCGTTGATAGTGGTTGTCATGACAACAATCAGAACAATTCGCATGCGTGAATTTTCTTCGCCAGTTAGGCAACGCAAATGCGTGAATTTTTCTACGCCAGTTGGGGTAACGCTATGCAGATTATACATTTTTAATTTCCTTTATTCTGTGTTATTTTAATTCAAAAGTACTTCAGAAGGAATCTGAAACATGGATTAATTAACAATGTTTAATTTTAAATGCATCAAACATTAAGAAAATAAACAGAATCGTTTGAAATAATCCGCCGAAAAATATTAACCCTAGCCTCATTACTGTTAGGAGAAAAAAACAACTGAGCCTTACTCATTTGGCGGTGGGGAAAATGGAAGATTATTTTGGCGGAAAATTTGGCGATGGGGAAAATGGAAGATTTTTTTGGCGGGAAAGTTAGTTTTTAATTAATAATTAAAATTCAAATTAAAATTTCAAAAAAAGGGACCCCAGGTGCACATTCCCGACCTCTAAGGTATACATGTACCAAATTTGATAGCTGTATGTCAAATGACCTGTCCTGTAGAGCGCCAACACACACACACACACACACACACATTGAGCTTTATTATAAGTATAGATTCACATTATTCTACATTGATTATTAATTGAAATTATGAATGCGAAAATAGTTCTCCATTCAAATAAAATTAAATATTTTTATTTCTGCAAAAATACGATTTCCCGTGAGGAATTCTTTTGAGCATGATTATATTCCATTCAGATAATATAAAATATTAAATTTTTACTATTGTCTATTTATTTTTCTATGTATTTTGATGGATTAAAATGCACATATTTTTAACATGTGCAATTTCTGCTTTGAACAACAGTCAGTAGAAAAAAAGATAAATGATTTATTTTTATATTTTTTTTTATTAGTGGCAATTCTTATTATCTATTTGCTATATAAGTTTTTGTTACCTTTAATAAAAGCGAAATAATCTCCACAAATATGAAATTTAAAATATTTTAATCATATTTTTCATTTCTGAGAAATGTGACAAGGCATACATTTTCTATGTCCAACAATCGCACAAAGAACGATGTATTGTAGAAACATCCAGAATACAAATGAAAATTATTCGCTGTGATTGTAAGTGGAATCTAGTATGTTCCTGCTTGAGATTAGCATAAGCGTAAAATATACTAAAAATAAAACCATTTTGAAAAAATATTATTAGATGTATGCTGTTATCTTATTTATTTTTTCAAAAAAGGATAATAAAACATCAATCTTTTTGGGAAGCGATGCCTTTTGTATCTTTGGCTAATATTTTATGAGTGTTTTAAAGTGAAATTTATGGTATTTCCTCTTCAAAATTCATGTTTCAGCAAATCGAACAAAAAAGAAAACTATAGGGATGTATATCAGTTTTCATTTGAGGAAAAGAAGTGTCACTTTATGTCATCTTTTTTTTCTAGGTTTCTTTTTTCTTTTTCAAAACGAATTTTAAAATAAATCTTCAATGTATTTATTTTATTTCAAGAGAGACCACTGGATATTTTTGAATTCGTATACAGGCCATTTGAATAAAAAAACTGCAAGCATTCTATTTATTTTCCATTGATAGTTCAAAATGTTCATATTTAAAAAATATTACAAGGTTAGAAGAAATATTTTATAAACGAAATATACATATTCGATTTGTTCTTTATGTTGATTCTTAAGATGTATTCTTTAGAAAAATGCATCGATTCTCTTTAATTCGTTGTTATTTTCGTAGTAAATCTCGAGATTTGAAACAACTTTGTTCAATGTTTTATTGTTGTTTCTGTTGGAAATATAGTTCTAAGTAGAAATTTAAGGAATAGTAATCGTGTAAAAAGAAAACAAAAGAATATAGATGTTAACATAACATCATATTCGTAAGATGGGAAATCCTTGGGAAACTTTATCGATTTTCCTAATACAAAATCGTTGTTAAATCTCTAGATTTAAAACCTTTTTTCGATGTTTTATTGCTTTATTGTTTGTTTTTTTTTGCTAGAAATATAGTTCTGAGAAGGAATTTAAATAATAATAGTCATGTAAAAAGAAAACAAAAGAATATAGATATTAACACGGAAAATTATTAAGATCTTCATCAAAATTCATTGCTTCATTTGTGAAAGAAATATAGCCTATTTTTCCTGTGATATAGATATTCATTGCTTTGAAAGACTAATTTCCGATTTGGATTCAACTTTCACAAAGCAGATTAAATTTGCTTCATATATGATCCGACAGCCTCAGAAGGTCATTACTGCCATGGCAGGTTCTCTTTTCAGCGAACGAAGGATCCTGTGTTCATGACTCGGTTTCAAAGAAGATACATTTTGTATATATGAACCTGGCGCGGAATTGTCAAGAATCAGTAATTATGTTTTGGTATGTGAAGATGCATACGGTCACTGCTAACTCACTTTGTCTTCTGTGACCATGGCTCAAAATGACAAAGTTCTTTCCAAAGAACTTTCTTATGGTTTCAAAATGAAGCATTAATTTTACTGAACTAAGCCTATAATTTCAAATGGCAAGTGGTAAATGACTCTAGATCCACGTTTCTGAGTTGAGAAGACGTATATCATGAAAGCGAAATATGTTAAATTTCTTGGATTTGCGTTTTTCATGACATTTAATAAAAAGACAAAATAAAATATGAAAGAAGCGCTGGAAAAAATGAAGCAATAAAATGGGAATTCACCTGTAGTAGATCTTTCCCAATTTTAAACTATTTCGTACAGATTTTTAATACTACTACCAGCAATGAACTTTGCAAATTATGCATTTCAGAGTAGGCTTATTTTCTAATGTATAAAATCATTATTTGGTTGCTGATTATTGAAATGGATAAATTAGGAATTTTATTTGTATAGTTTTTAATATCTTATATGATGTGTTATCATCCTGTTGAAATTATATAAAACATATTATTGCTAATTCTATCAACAATTTTTAACTAAATTATTTTTAAAGTAATTTGGTAATTTTCCATATTATACTTGTATGGTTTTTAGAATAGAATGCAGGATTGGTGGGAATGTATTAATTTGAATTAAGATTTGGAATTGAAAAAGGAAATGAAGTGAAAGATATTAAAACCTCGACTTATAAATTTTTGGTTTTAGGTTGAAAATTTCGGTTGTAAATTTTGATTTTCCAAACCCAAGTTAAGAGTTAATCGGTGAAGAGCTTTAACACATTTATAAATTTGAATCAAATAATCACTTATTAACTTTGAGTGCTTTGATTTCAGCCAAATCTTATTGCTGACTTTATAAACTACTATTGTGTCTGTCTTTAAAATGTATTTTCTGTTAGCATCCTAGGATTTTTGTAAAGGAAGTTTAACGTTGCTTCTTTTCAGTTGAACTTTTGTTTTTCCCATACTAGAAACTACCAAATACCCCCCAAAATTCATAAATAATATCGCCCTATTAACCAGTTAATTGCTTCCAGCTCTTAGGAAAATGGGTATCTAAACTTCGTCGCAAAAATTTAGCGATGACGAGTATACTCATCGGACACATAGTATGTGTAATATGAAATTATGTTATAATGAAATGGTTTTTATTTTTTATTTAGAAAAAATCACAATTATCTATTTACTTAAACTAACATACATTTTTTTGCATATAAGCGAAAAGAAATATAAAAAAATTATTACTTTCATTTGCTGTTAGAGAATGGTATTGCGCAAAGCATGGTATAACGCATAATAATCTTTTATTTGCCTTTGATTTCGACTTAGCCACAAAATATTTTAAACGTATTGAAATTTACAAATATGTTTGAGTTTTTGCAAAACTTCAATTTAAACTGTAAATTGTTGCTACTTATTACTCCTGACGAATAAACTCGTCATAACGCAAAATATACTTTTCCCATGACGAGTACACCCGTCAAAAAGAGTTAACTGCTTAAAAACTGGAAATTTTTTTAAAAAAATTAACTGATTTCATTCAAGAATAATTTGTTCATATAAATGTTTACTTTACAAAAAAGTGTAGAAAATTAATTGAACTGTGAATTGTCCCAATTTACCTCTGCAGGTGGCCGTAACGCGCTTTAAGCGTGCTTCTGCGTTTTAAAGCTTTTAAACGTTTACAACGCTTTGTAAATGTTTATTTATTTGAGTTTTTATTTTTGTTCTAATGCGGCGAAGCAGAGGAAAAATAGAAATTTTCGCGGACAGGAGAGAAGGGCGAAAGTAATTATATTCAGAAAAAAAAATTGACAATGTGAAGGTCCAACAATCTTCTGAGATTTCGCGACATCTCGTGTGATTTAACAACAAAGCGACTAATGTCATTGATTCATGAATAAAATGTTCTCACAACAATTTCCACATTGTTTTCCAAGAATAGTATATTAAATAATTTACTCCCACTTTGAAGGAAAACTTTCAACCAGCTTTCCTTCTTTTGCATTGTTTCTTAATTATCTTCGCATTCATTTATTTATAAAAGCCAGGGCTCTGCTAAATGGCCTGCTTTTCAAAAAGAGAATGTGGTGTAATTAGCAATGCATGGCTGGTTGAAGACGAAATGGTTTTTGAGTTTTTTTTTCTGAGTATAAATTTTTAAAAGCATTGTTTTAGTTGAAATGCACCTGGTTATTCATTTAGCTTTTCATTCGCTTCTATTCGGAAATTAAGAGCTTGAATATTGTCCTCATGTGACGTTCAGTAATGTTTCAGATTTTTTTATATATAAATTTTCAGTTTAAAACTGTACTCTTTCAATGGATAGCCAAAAATAAAATTTTGTGTAATGCACATTTTCGCAATTTTCGTAGGTGTATATTAGTGGCATTCATAAAAAATATCATGTTTTGGACACAGAACTTTGAATTTGAATAAATTTACATAAGCAAATGGTGTCTTTTAACTAATTTCACGAGATAACGTTTAATTCTCTTTGTTCTTTTTAATGATTTGTTGCATTTGTAGTAAATATACTTTGAAAAAAATTATTTTTAAAAATAAACATGCGTATTCTAAGGACCTGATCAATAAAGCTATAATTTTTCATTTTTATATGCTAAATATTTATAAATTTAAAATAAATTTTAAATAGTTACAGTTTCTATTGAGTAATTTTCCTATCAAGATATTTTTAATCACATGAAGACTCTGTATAAATGGATTAGTTTTTCTTTCTTGATTTTAATTATCACTATAATAAATTGGATGAAAAATGTCACAAATTAATATACCTCTTGCCTACTAAAACTTGCCTTTAAATTAGTTCAATTTTTAATAAAGCTTGAAGATTGATGAAAACAATCTTCATAAAATATAAGTCTCTTTAAGTTAATCAATTTGTTAATTACGTTCAACTTAATTCAAAACTATTTTAATTTGTCAAAGAAAAGACTAATCTTCCTAAAACATTGATCAATGTTCGAATCTAAATCTAATAATTAAGTTTTTGTTAAAACTATATAGCAGCCTATTTCCTAATATTTTTTGGATGAAAATTAGTAATTAGCTCAATTTTATTAAATATTATTTAATATTTCAAATTCTAACTAAATGGTGAAAATTAACATTTTTTTGAGCTTATGCAAAATATTTCATATGTTTAAAAGAGTAATTGAAATAAAAAGTGTGCAAAATGCTGAACAGATATTTTCTCTAGATAAATGATTTTATCTCATTATTTTTTACTTGTTTTTTCAGCATTGTTAGTCATTTCTTCTGTTATTATCAATGTATGAGCTTACATTATAAAAATAAAAAAAGTTCATACATAATAAAAAAAGTTCTTTCTACAAATTCTTCCATTTTTATACACTCATGTAGCAATTTATCATTTTATTTCTTCTTGCTTCCAATATATAATATGACATTGCTTTTTATTGTTGACTCAATTTTGTAGTTTTCTGGCATTACTGAAATAATACTGACAATATTGGTCATTACATATTATCTAACCATAATCTCTTTATGGTTATATATTAACATCCATATTTAATAATGGTTTATAATAACGGCTCATAATAATGGATTTATAGTTTTAATAATTGTTTATAACAATCGATTTATAATAATCAATTTATGGTTATAATAACAGTTTATAATAATTTTTTGTTATAATAATGAGTTATAATAACGGTTTATAATAACTTTTGTTATAATAATGAGTTATAACAATGGTTTATAATAATTTATACTTATAGTAATGGTTTATAATAATTTATGCTTATAGTAATGGTTTATAATAATTTATGCTTATAGTAATGGTTTATAATAATTTATGCTTATAGTAATGGTTTATAATAATTCATGCTTATAATAATTTATGCTTATAGTAATAATTTATAATAATTTATGCTTATGGTAATGTTTATAATGATCAATTTATGGTTATAGTAAGGGTTTACAATGATCAATTTATGGTTATAGTAATGGTTTATAATGATCAATTTATGGTTATAGTAAGGGTTTACAATGATCAATTTATGGTTATACTAAGGGTTTACAATGATCAATTTATGGTTATAGTAAGGGTTTACAATGATCAATTTACGGTTATACTAAGGGTTTACAATGATCAATTTATGGTTATACTAAGGGTTTACAATCTTCAATTTATGGATACAATAATGGTTTATAATGACCAATTTATGATTATAAAATAACATAAATGGTTCATTAACAATTAAAATTTTGAAATGGATTTTAAAGAGCAATATGGCTTCTGTTCACACAAACAAAATTTAAAAAACTGATGATCGTTCGAATTTTTTAATTATTTTCACTCCACCTGAATTTTAAACAGCTTTTAAAAAGCAATTAAATTTAGAAATTGATAAGAAATTGAGACATAAAACTATAAGATGATTATATAAAGTCTTCGCTGATATATGACCTCTTAGCAAGCATATCTTCCGAAGGAGTGGTGTATGAGATGCGCCCAAACATGATGCATAAAATATCAGTCCAGCTCTCGAAATTACAATAACAAAGACAACATTCGAATTTTTCAAATGGCAACATATACTTTGCTTTTCCATGAAGATTTATTCTCAAAATAAAAAAACTGAAAATGGAGTTGGAACAATGTTTTCAGCACGAAAAATAGCGATTCAAAGCTAGACAAAGACATGCATTTTTTTATTGTTGGCTTATCAAACAAAAAGAACGTTTTTAAAGCATTTGAAAACTTAGTTTTTCGAGCTTCAAAAATATAAATGAATGCAAATATCTTTTTTATTTTAAATCTTATTATTTTAATTTTTAAATGAAAAGCTAAACAAGAAGTCAAAGAACACACTATTTACTTCGGCATTCAAAGGAAATTTTTTAAAGTGAATAAAATAAATCGTTTATAGTTTTACATGACTTATTTTTCCAAATGGATAAACAAAATGAATCATTTAAAAATATAATGCAGTTTGAATGAAATGAAGTTTTATGTATTTGATTTATTTTATAATTACAATGTAAAAATGCAATTTTGCAAAATATTGATATTTTTTTATTCGTTTTATTAATCTGACCATATATAGGAATTCCAAGTTTAAAATAATGCTAAAAGCATTGTGAATTTTATTATTATTACTTTTTTAACATTGTTTTGTATCTGTTTGATTAGCTTGTTCTACGGATGAATCCTCCGACAAATTTATGCAAATTGAAATAAATCTCTAATTTGTATGATTGTCTGTTGTTTGTGAACAATTTTTGCTTTATCTCTCACAACGAGAAAATATTGTAAGCGCTAAAAAATTTAATCTTGAGATTTCCACGTATCAGATCTCCATGAAACCGAAAAACAGATTTTGGAGGTTAGATCTGTCTGTCTGTCCGTTTTCACCCAGCGGAAGTGGCCTCCTCAAAAGTTTTTCGCATACTCTATAAGAAAGGTGTTTTACGATTAACTTTTGGCGTGAATTTAGCATTTTTGTTGAATCTTGGCGAGTTATTTGGCGATTAAATCGAAAATCAAATCTAAACATCAGATGCGTTTTTCCTAATCGATTGAAGCAAATATTTATTAAAAAGCTGTACTTGTAGTTGAAAAATACCGTACCAAATTTAATTCATTGCGTTTTTGTGCTATCGGGTTTACATGTTTCTGAAAGTATAGACAGAAAGCCAGCCATCCTTTCATTGGATTTAACTCAAAATTTCATAGGCGTCTACACAACAGATGTTAAATTTGTTTGCCGAATTTTATCTTTATAGCCTTCTTCGTTTTGTAATTATTGTGTTAACTTATATTCGAACAGCCGAACAGACAGACGGATTTTACTCAAAATTTGATAGAAATCTACAAATTAGGTATAAAGACCGTATAATAAACTTCATTCTTCCAGCTGAAAGCATTTTTGCAAACAGAGAGACAGTCAGACTACGGAAATTTTCCGAAAATGCATTTTTCGAACTCGGGCAGATTAAAAACATGGAGATTCGTCAAAATCTCGAGTTCGAATTTTTTTGGCGATTACTATACTTTATACTACGCATACGAGAAAGTAAAAATATACTCATATTTCATGGTAATAAGTAATTTAATTAACTATTTGTAACATATCTTAAATATATTTCTATTTACACAGCTGTTTTTTTAAGGTTTTTTTCAAGATTAATTTTATCTGGTTAAAGATTTTTTATACAAGTAATAAGAATGCTAATCGAAATTATCAGAATTTGAGGAAATTCTTGATTTTTGCCCAGCGTTTTCAATCGCTTTGCGGAAAATGCATTAATAGCTTTAAGTTTAATATTTCATAGTTTTTTTATTTTTTTTTTATTTTTAGGGTGGTCATTAATGCAGATATTTAAGAGATATATCGAAAATATCCACAAATGTAGTTCCAGTCGTTGAATTATTGATCAGAATCCTCGAAAGATAAAACACTTCTTATCTTTTACCGTATTTTTAAGATTTCCTCCAAGAATATCTACCTTATTAGCTTATCGGATGGAAATTATAAATAGCCAGGCATACAAGCAAAACTTCCCAATGAAAATCGAAACCCGCGAAGTGGTGTAAAAAAATAAAATAAAAACTCTTTTCTTTTTTTGTTGTATTCCTTAGCTCAATTTTTTCCCCTTTTTGAGTGAAAAAATAAACAGAAACATCCTCTTCGAATTAAGGCTTTCAAGTGCAGTAATACTTTGCAAGGAAGACAATCGGCAATCGATATATTTGAGGCCTGATGATTGAAAATCAATCTCTACCCCGCACACTTTTTGATACACCCTGCATTCAAGTACGAAGAATGCCGTTACAATCTTTTATCAGCAAATGAAAAGGAAGGGAAAGTTAGTAGCTTTTAAAGTTAAAACGAGTTTCTCGCACCCTCCCGATTCAAACAATGCTTATGCGCACATGAAAAATGTGATGGAAACGCATTCTAATTATGAAAAATATTCCTAAATTCACTGTTTGAGTTGTTTTGATAATTTAATTTTCTTTTGCTTAGGAAAAATATTAGATAATAATAATAAATGCATTTTTGTTAGTATTTTAAGCATTATCAATAAAACTATATCAAGTACTTTGCACATTTCTATACTGATTTAGTTAATGGCTCATGATTGTTAATGTGCTGAAGGCAAACAAAGACAATGAATGCTATGCACACACGAAAACTATTATGCTATAAAACGATTATGCTATTAAAACTGAATTGCTGTTAAAACTAAATTTCTATTAAATTTATTATGCTATTAAAACGAAATTGCGGTTAAAACGATGCAATTAAGATTAGAAACGATTAGCTATAAAAACTATTAGGTAACTATAATGCTGTTAAAATTTAAAAAAACTATTATGTTATTAACTAAAAAGTATTATGCTATTAAACTAAAAAAACTATTATGCTTTACAAACTATATTGTAACTATTACCAATTTAATTTACTATTATTTAAAATTATTATGCTATTAAAACTAAAAAAAACTATTATGTTATTTAAATTATTATTTAATGATAATGCTATTAAGACTAAAAACATTGTTATTTAAACTATTTTGTAACTATAATGCTATTAAAACTAAAAACTATTTTTCTATTAAAACTACCAAGTAACTATTATGCTATTAAAACTATTATTATCTAGAAATTGATTTAAAACTATTATGCTATTAAAACTATTATCTAGAAATTGATTTAAAACTATTATGCTATTAAAACTATTATTATCTAGAAATTCAATTAAAATTAAACTGCTATTAAAACGAAATTGCTATTAAATTTATAATGCTATACGCATATGAAAACTGAAAGAAAATGCTATGAGCACACGAAAAATATGATAGAAACGCATTCTAATTATGAAAAAATATTCCTAAATTCACTGTTTGAGTTGTTTTGATAATTTAATTTTCGTTTACTTAGGAAAAACATTAGATAATAATAAGAAATGCATTTCTGTTAGTAGTTTTAAACATTATCAATAAAACTATATCAAGCATTTTGCACATTTCTTTACTGATTTAGTTAATGGCCCATGATTGTTAATTTTTACAGGGATAAACCACTTCTTACTCATGAAAAGGCAAGAAGTTTTCCAACATCGGATTTTTTGCAAAAATTTTTTATTGTATTCTTTTTTAAAGAATAAATAATAATAATAGTAATAATAATCTCTTTTCATGATTTCAGTTTGAAAAAACTTCCATGACATTCATTTAAAAAGTGCCTTAATTTCTTTTCTTTTTGAATTGTTCATGGTTTTTATCATAAAGTTTCGCCGGCGTTCTGGCATAGGGGTAGCGTGTCTTCCCCGTGATCTGGGCGTCCTGGGTTCGAGTCCGGTTTGAGCATGGTTGTTCTTCCGTTGTTCTATCTGTGAGATATGTGAATGTGCTCTCCTGTAAAAAGGGGCTGTGCAAGCGAATGAGTGATGCGCCCTTGTTGGCGCTTCTATAAAAACAAGAGACGCTCCCCCATCGGCTAAAAATCGCTGTCTTCGTAACAGCGGGCTTGTCCATGGCAAGTGCCATAAGAAACAACAACAAAAAGTTTCAGGGCGAAAAAACAAACTCAAATTATATGGAAATGCAAATCAGTATGAATTTTTATGATATATAGATTATTATTAAGTTGCAATTAATATACTTATAGCATATTTCAATACTAATTTTATTCAATATAGATATTAAAAACAATATTTAAAATTTAATTGCATTGCATCATAAGAACTTGATTTAAAAAATCAAGTTTCAAAATTCTCAACATGATGGTGGTACATTAACTAATTTTTGAATTGTATGTTTTTTAGAATTAATTATCTGCTAATTATAAAACATGAAATTCTCTTAGATTAATATCTCTTATATTCAATTAAGTTATCACTATAAGGCTTCCTTGTACATTTTTAGGAATAAATTTGCTTGCATAGCATATATTCAAAAACTTTATTCTTCTCTATAGTATATGTTCAATGCCTGTTAATTCACATTTCCATAAGTCTTGTATTTTAAGAAATAAGAATTTATTGATTTGTAGAAGGAAAACTTTTTATTATATATTCCTTTATTGGCTCATTCTGCAGTAAATTTCTTCGTCTATAAAAATTAGTTTATATCATATGAATAATTTAAAATTATAAGCATTAAAATTAATCTGAATTTTATCGCATATTATTATCATTTGATTTGTAAATTTTTAAAATACATATTTGTTACGTTTCTAACTTTCACCCTTATTATTCCCTTTTAATTTTGTATTTTTAAAAATTCTAGCCATAAATTTTTTTTCTCTTTGGAAAATAATATCCTAAATAAAGAAGTTTTGACATGTATTAAAAATTAATAGAATGCTGTTTCACTATTCTCTATTTGAAATAAACGCAACGTTTAGAAATTCTAATATCGTTGTTCCCCAAGAAAAATTTTCGAACATTTTTCAATTATCTTTTCTATTTTCTTTATTGTTTTGACACATTCAAAATTCCTGAAGTTGAATAATATCACAAGTTACGTGGCAATATTATAAATGCACTAAAATTAATTCTTGTGTTAAATTTTATAACGAAATATTCTATTAATTTTAGGTTGTTATATGCTATATTAGATTGATATATTCAAATAACAGTCTAACGTGGGGAAAAGTAACTCCTGTTTATATGATGTGTTACAATAAATCCAAAAACTTTCAAAACAAACCATGATATTTTTTATATATCACTTTTACGGTATAATTCAATGTTATTAGAATACTAATCACCTTTGGATACTAGTTTATTCGCCTGGTGTATTAGTTATATTTAATTTCAATTAAATAGTTAAGACATGACTTCATGTCTATGATTCAAATTGTCAGACATTGAGCCATGTTATTTTAGTTATCTTATATGTCTTCTGCCCATTCTATATATAAAAGTATAAGTAACCAATCTAAAGTAAGAAATGGTATATCTCTTAGGCCTAATTTCAGGGGATTTTCAGGTCACGAGGAATCATTATTAGACTTTCTTGTCTGCATTCCCTCACAGAAAAAATCCCCTTTTTTTGAATCCCTGCCTGAGGGTGACCCTTGAAAAAGTCTTCAGGCCGGATTCTTTTCTTATTTCGTTTATTTGATTTTCCTATTAACTTGATTTTAATACTTTTGTATATATATAATCCTTTCCAATGGAGACGGCCTCTGTGACATCATAGAGCTATTAAATCCATAAAAGGGCAGTCTTAAAATGAAAATAAAATTTTAAAAACTTAAAACCATAAAAATCGGTCTACTGAATTTCGCGATATTATTTTTTATATCGCAGGCAATACTTTAGGTTTATATTTTAGGCGAATAGCAACTTTCACTTTGCTATTGGCCTTGTAAACTGCTTAGATGTTAAATAGAATCCTTCTTCGTATTTTATCAATGGGAGAAACTCATACAATTAAATATTTGGTGAAGCAATGAAAACGGTTTGAATTTCAAGGTAACAATATAATATATTGGGAAAATAGTCCAAAAAATATGTTTAAGCAACTGCTAAAATTTAGAACTCGCACAAATATTATATTAATATTATTGAAAAGATCATTCTTTAAATTTTAAGACAGGTTTTAACAATAATACTTTCAGAAGTTATGGTAGAAAAATATCAAATTTTTGCCTAATTTTATTTTTAAAAAAAATGTTTTTAAAACTTACCCCGTGGTTCACAATGCTACTCTCCAAGGTGAAAAATGTGCCAAATTTAATAGTTCTAGGTTAAACTGTATGGGCTCTAGTTAGTATGCATGTGTATCAAAACATACACATGCATACTAATCTTTTATTAGTAGTAGAGGTAGTTAAAGAAAATCAATTTTTAATAACAATAAAAGAAAATGTATGTGCGTATCGGTATGTTTTAAGAGTGCATAAGGTTAATTTAATTCAGGGTTGTCATTCAATTTTTTTACCTGAATTGCACCAATTTTTAAAAATATTTTTATCTTATATTTACTACACCATTTTTATTGTTTTCATCTAATATTTATTTGAGTATTTTTCATACATTTTTGAAATCTAAAACATTAAGATTATTTAAGAAGAATTTATTTATTCATTCATCCTTACTCTTTGGCAATGTCGCGAGGAATTTTTTTTTCATTTTATTTCATCAATGTTTCTGAACTAATTCCATTTAAAAAGTCCCCGAAGATATTAAAATATAAGCTGCAAAATTGCACCTACAAGTTTTTTTTTAATATTTCACATCTAACATATTATTAGACGTCTTCATGTGATGCAGATAAAATGCGTTTCATTTTAATATTGGAATGAACTATTCAGTTTTTATGAAAGAAAGAAATTTCAGCTACCGCATTAGAGAATGAAATTTATTAGATGGTAGACGGCGTTGACAGCTGTTTGTGTGAAAATGTGATGTAATATATCTGGACTGAATTAAGACGGTCCTTTTAAATAAACAAACAGTTCATTTAAATAGAACAACTTAAAAATCTACCACAATTTGAAGTTTAAATACCTTATTGAGAAAATAGGTTTAAGAAATTCAATTGAAATTAAGCGCAATCAATATTTTCTGTTATCCCGCTGGTCATAAAAGGCAGTTAATTTAAAAAATAAAATCCTCAGAATTGTATGAAATAATAAACATCCTTGTTTCCCAATACCAGAATGAAGAGAAGAAGTGTTCACTATTTTAGAATGATGAAAATGCAGACGATATTTTAAATTCGGAATACGAAGTGAAATAAAAGATTCGTCCTTTTATCTCTAAAAAAAGATACTTTTTCCTTTATGATTAATTCTGTTCCTTGTTCTTTCTGCTTCTTAAATTAAGTGATTGTTTTATAAATGTTACGAACTTAAGAAATAAATAAGATTAAGTAAAACAAAATGAAGCAGTTTTACGCATAAAAGAAAGAAATAATTATCGGAATTCAAAAATTAGGTAAACAACGTTTTTTATTGTCACAAAACAAGTGAATCAAGGCATAAATAAAAAAATGCGACAACATTCCGAGAGAAAAAAAAATCTTTAGAGTTTCCGAAAATAAAACTAAAATTACATCGGAAGGTGGTAAATTGCTCATTTCCTACACGTTCTTTGACATAACAATGTTGAACACGCGTAACACTGTTATAGACGTTCTATTCTGGAATTTCATGTTTGCATGGTGTCGTTTTATATTAAATCAGTGCTAGCATACACCTTTGGAATTAAAAATTTTTCCCGACACTTTTGAAGTTTTCGAGGTCAACATGTATTTATTTTTTTTACTAGACTTCATTAAATAACGTATAGTTACTTATCTAAACACCTTTCTTTCACTTGTAAGTGAAATACGCAAAAAGAGAAAAAAAATATAGAAAATTGTTACTGTCAGAAAAAATTCAATGTCCAAAATTTCATAAATGTTCATGTTTTGAACAATTTTGAATTTCAAATACAGGATGTTTTTGTCTATGAGCCGAAAAATATAGATTAGTATTAAATTTTAGACAGTCTAAGTCAGCGGAAAGTCTTTTTGTAATTCTATTACGTAAATAAATGAAATTTATTCTTTTTACTCTCTTGTATTATAGAGAAAGTATGGTAAATTTCAAAAAAATTCGAACTTGAAATTTTGACGCATCTCTACGATTTAGATCTCCTTGAGTTCGAAAAACACATTTTTAGAAAATGTCTGTCTCTCTGTCTATGACAAAGATAACTCAAAAACGCTTTGACTAGACGGTTGGAATTTGGTATAGGGCCTTTACTAAAAATTTGCAGGGTTCTGTCAAATCCGAATGAACACCAAAGCTAAACAATAATAAAGTATTAGATAATTTTTGTTTAAACAAAGTCAAATTCTAGAGATGTCAAATATTGAAGAAAAACTGTCAGTGAGTACATAGTATTAATTTACTGTATATGTGTGCATAAATTCAGCAATTTAGGAAAGTCAACTTGCCAGATAAATGAAATTTGGCACAATATCCTGTTTATCTTCTTTATCTTTATCTTTTTCTTCTATCTTTTATATCAGGGAACGAATTCGCAAAAATTGCGAGAGAGAAATTTACCCTCGGTTTAACATGATCGTATTTATAAGCTGGCATGTCAAAATGTTCTACAACACAGCCCTTACATATAGAATTGCTAATTTGGTATAAATTAGAATAGGGCAAGAAGTTACTTATATTGTATAAGATGCTCTCTAAGATAAGATGTTTTAAAATTTTAATAAATTAATCAAAATGTTGCTTTTCCTCATAATAGCGCACAATAGCACGAAAATCTTTTTTTACACCACATTAAAATAAATTAGAAAGCTTTTCATTGATAACTATTCTTCTATTCATTTTTCTCAAATTTTAATGAGTTTGTAAAAATATATTAAAATTATTTTACAGCAATACTTTCCATTATTTTGATTTTTGGGTTTAAACTCACACTCATTGTGGCATAATTAAATACAATTATTTGTTTTATTTTTCACGTTATCGCTGCTGTATAACTAACTAAAAGTAAATTCTCAAAGATAAACAAGTTAAGTATAAAATATTAACATGCTACAATTTTTGAACTAGAAATCTGTCTTTCTTTAAATTTTTTTAATGTTATAGTAATCGATTAAAGAAAGTGGATAGCGATGAGAAATGTAACCAATATCTCACTTAATATGTTTAGATTTAATCTAAATATATTTAGTGAATTTTGATTCACTAAATATATATAAGGATTCACTAAATATATTTAGATTGAATCAAGATTTAATCTAAATTCAATCAAACCTCAATAATTAGATTCAATCAAGCTTTTAGCGATCGACTTGTTCTCCCAGATTATTGACTTTGTAGACTATTAAACCATTAATATAGAATATATTTTTTTAAATTTCTGTTTATTTGATACCACTTAAAAACATGAATTTAATTTAATCAATCTACATCAAATTATAATGAGCACGAATTATAAGTGTACGCACTACGAAATAAAAGTAGAAGTAAAAATTTAAAAAAATATGTATTTTTTAAAGTCTTAATGCTAACATTGTCAAAACCACGCAACTCAATTTTTGACTTGTAAATTTTAATTTCATTACAATAAAAGTAAAAAATAAAAACATTACATAAATGAAACCGATATTATTAAAGAGGTAATTTTTTGAGTTTTAAAATAATGTAAGAACTACTTCTGTGAGATTAATAGTTTTGGAAGATATGGTCATCTGTTTCCATTGATGAGTCAGATAAAAGCCATTTAATGACGGTTAACCTATTTTTGTCTTCGATTAAACTTTCTGTTTATCGTCTATTTCTTGATTTCTTTTAAACTTCTTGATTGAATGAAGTATTTGACACTGTCAGAAGCATTTATATAATAATTTTATTTTATTTGCTAAGTGTTGAATTAAGCAGAACTGGAAAAAAGCTGAACAAAGCAGTCTGAAACGTTCGATCGTTATGTTTCCATTTGACTGTTGCCATTCCACAATAAGTGATAAGAGTGATTTCTGTGATAAGAACGTTAGTGTTTTATATATAGAGATTATCGTGTTACATTTTTCAACTACAAATTTCGCACGCTTTAATTTTTTTATATTATTGTGATCGATTAAAGAAAGTAGATGGCAATGAGAAATAGAACTTGCCAATATCTCACTAAATATATCTTTAAAAGTCGATGAGAACTTTTTTTATCTCACCTGACAGAAAATTAAATGCGTTTATAAATGCTTATAATTATTTATTTATCGTTTTCCATTTACATTATGTATGACAACAAAAATGGATTCTTAAGAAAATCTCTTTAAATATATTTATACACATTTAATGTACTTTATAATTTTTATTAATTATTTGAAGTTCATCTTTGTACTTAACAGTTTGACAGTATAGCGTTTCTCTTATACTGTGATGCCAAACTTGTAAATTATTTTAAAAATTTGAAAATTTACTCATTTAAACTTTTGACCTATAACCATCAATTGTAAGATCCGGTACTTTAGAATGACTTATGTACTTTTCTTCTACTGTAAAATGTAAAAGATAAATTCTAAATAAATCTAAAAGTCATTTTATTTAAAATATTTTAGAATCTCTTTTATAGCGTACCTTCGAGTGTTCCTTTCTTTTCACAAAGTCATATTACTTGTAGCTTATATTTGCTTCTGTGATAAAACATACTTTCAGATGTGGAAACAAACGAAATCGAATTTTTATTGTTTTGTAAACAAACAAGTTGAAATCTTGTTGGTGAAAAATGAAATATGAATTTTTAACGCATTGTTTCGTGTTTTGAAAAATGACCAAGTTTTAAGTTTCTTACAACAACAGTTCAGTTTGATTGAGTGCGTTGAAACCTATTTAAAATTCATGCGAATGAAAAAAAGGAAAAATGAATTTTGATGTCTCTGGATTATTGATGGATAAACCAGCTCTTTCACAAAAGAAGAAAGTTTGAAAATAATAAATGTTTTTTCTTCACATAATGTAAATTCACAATTATACTTTTTAAAGGCAGATATTTGTCTAGAAACTATAAAACCATATTCCTAAAGATTGTATGTTTTAAAAACAAGCACAAGAATTTAAAATAATTTTCTTACAGTTTTAGAAATATAATCTGAGATTTCTCTGCTGAAAAATATAATCTGTGTGGTTTTTATACATTTTTATTAAATCTTACATCTTTTATGCTCGTAAAAATAGGATTTTGCGATTGATTATTTTTTTATTCACTTCTGATGTGTTAGTTCTGAAAATTTTCACAATAGTGAGTTGTTAAAAAATTATATTATTCTTAATTGTTCAAAATTTATAATTAAATTACACACTGAAACTTTCATGCGTGTTAATACTGAATTTGAGAAATCTAATTGATTGAAAGCTTTCTTAATAATGTATAACAATATAACTGAAATTAAACGTTAAGAATTAGAAAATAATTAAAGCAAAAGCATCCAGTTTTTCAATGCTGTAATAAAGGTATTTATTAAAAAATTCTTAAATTTATTTAAATCATTTAAATTGTATTTTAAATTCAGTTATGAAAAGAAACCTTTATTTTACGATCAGTTATAAAAATTTACGATTTAATGTCTTTCAAATTCTGCATCATGTTAACTTGTACTCAAAGTATATGTATTATATTAAGAAATTTTTGTACGATTCATGATAAAATATTAGACATTTTCTAAATCTATTTAATTATTTTTTCCTTTTTTTATTCACTAAGAAAGCTTTGCAACTCTTTTTAACACTAATCATGTTTCGGGTCAAATCTGACATAGTTGCTTTTTTATTTGTTTTATTATTTTTTTATCATTGCTTTTTTTAATTTGATTCATTATTATTTGAAACAATATCGGATAATATAGGAACATAGAAATCTTAAAATCTCGATATTTTAAGAATTTAAAACCACATATGATATCGTTTCAAATTTAATAAACATTTGCTAAATTTCGTCCCAGGGAAGTCAAGATTAATAATAGTGTTTTTTATTGAAATTTATTAAATGTTTGAAAAGAAATGAAAATTAGAAACAATACTAATACAATGGATTCATATTATGTATGAATCTAATCATACTTTAAGCCTTATCAGAGGAAATCAATGTGAATCTGAAGGAAAAGGCAAATAATTTCCTCTGTTTATATCAGACCTTAATTACAGAAAAAGAAATGACCTTTTTTCTTTGTCTAACTGATTTTGAATCATAAAATTAATGCCCCATTTTGAATTTGCTTGAACACTATTGGACGGGACCAAAGTAATTTTTAACTAAGCTTTTTCTTTTTAAATCTAAACTAGAGTTAGGAGCAATTCAAAATCTTCTAAAAAATTTGAAAAGAATCAACTGTTCAATTTTTGCAATTGTTTCCAATTCAATGTCATAATTGTATATGAAATGCAATCGCGCGTGTCATCTGTCATCTAATTATGTTCCTAATGATACTGCATATCACATCTCCCCTGTGCGGCAAAATACTCAACATATATATATTCCAAATTCGAACCAATTTACTACATTTTATATTTAACACTTGAATATAAATTGATTTCATTTCCCTTAAACAGAAATGTTCTCTCATTTTTTTTAATGGAGTTACATCTAACCATAAATTACATCTGTTAACTTACATTTCATGATAGAAAGATCGCAATAAGTTTAACTCGCACATTAACTTTTCTGGAATTTATTAATAAAACCATGAAAAAAAATTTTAGAGCTTAAAATTCTTTTAAAATTAATAAAAATTTCAAAATAAACCTTTTATTCAAATATAAAATCGATAATAAAGTTAATAATTAAATATCTTCATTAACAGAGATATATTGCAGCTAAAGATGATCTTACTCTTTTAGGGCTTTCATTTGCTTATTGCAAACTTAAATAAAAATGTCTTCTTAACAAATATGTAAATAAACGCATTGATAAGTTTCAGCATCCTAATCAAATAGTAATAGTTCTACTTTATAATTTCGATATATATTTTTCTAATCAATCGGTTCGAAAAATCAGAATTTAAGATTAAACAATAATGAAGCAACTTACATCGCAGATAACTTACTTAAATGGTTTAATTAAATTTGTTTTCGAATGATCTGCCTGGAATATAATTTGGAATATTCTTCAAAAACTGAACATGTATTCTTCTTATGACTCAATTTGCTAACTTTGTTTCCGCTTGAGATATTATTTGGGATATTAATATTTTTTTTTAGCTAAACAATACTAATATTCGTAATATTTTTGTTGTGAAAAACAAATTTTGCAATTGCATGTATTGCAATAATACTTACTAAATTATAGAGAAGCCCTTGTGTCTTACCTTTATTCGAAAAGTTGTCCAATTTATGGCAAAGATTTTTAACATTTTGCTTCAGTGGAATTAATATCAAAATGAAGTTTAATTAATAGAATAAGAGAGATTTAAAGAGCATAATAAACAACAGTTTCCTTCTATTTTTAAAGAACAAATTTAATCTTATGTGGTTACGGGTCAAAAATTTTAAAGAAAAGAATATCATTGATACTTACTAAAATTGAATAACGATACATTTCTTGATTACAATTTTGACAACGTTGGTTGAATTAAGCTTATTTTTCTCTTGACCATCATATGACCATCTCGAGAAGTATACTTTAGAGTTTTGTCTTTTTTCATTAAGAATGAGACGAAATCCAAGAATAATAATTTTGAAATTAATTTGAATTATTTTGAGTGGAAAGTCGTTTGGTTCGTTTTATAAATGTTTTAAGTAAATGGTAAGTGGTGATATTGAGTAATTCTGTTAAAATTATGATATTTAACATCAGTCAAGCGAATTCTTTAAAAAAATTATTTAGGAAAGTTGTTTGATTAATTTTGTAATTTGAGATAAAGTCTTTCAAATGAAGTCTGAAAATTTCATTTCCTGGGTTCATTAATTCAATGAGAAGGAAAGTTCAAATGATGATTGCTAATCAAATAATATATTAGTACATTAAATAAAGCAATAAAATTCTATTACTACTATTATTAATGGTAATAATTTAATAAATTAATAACTCAGTAATACTTAAATTAATAAATTCATATTTAATGTATGTTTCATAATTCAATTAGTTTTTATGAGCAATGAAGGCAATGCATATTAATTATCATTAATCCATAACAATAATGAAATTTGCATAAAGATATTTTTAATTTTTCCAAAGAATTTGATTTTTCTTCTTTTTTATTAGCTAAAATTTAACAATACAGAAACGTAAATCAGGTAGGTCTCTATATGAAGGAGAGTAATTTAACAGAGGAAGTTGAAATAAAACTAATAAGAAAATCAACAAAATAATGTTTTATTTTGTTGTTGTTTTTAGTTCAGTAAGAATAAGCAGCTATCCTTTTCTAGCAAACGGTTTGTAAAACTATTTGTAATTTCAAGCAATTATTATGAATACATTTCAGACTTTTTTAAATCTTAGATTGATTCGATTAAATTTATCAAAATTTTACATGATTATTTTTGATTTTATCTCAAGTTATAATTCAAATTATTTCATTTGAAAATTTAACAAGCAAAAATAAAATCTTTTTTACAAAGCAAATTAACCAAAACTATTTTTACTCGGTTTAAGAATATCTAATTTTGTAGAACATAACATATTAATTGAAAATGAACAATCTAAGAGAATTAAAAGTAGAAACATTCTCTTTTAAACAATCATATATTTCATAAATACTGCAGAAATAAACTGTACAGTCCAAAATTGTTCTTTTAAGTCAAAATTGTCGTTAGATTAAGGCGATTTTTTTTTTTATTTTCAAGTGACACCAATTTCATTCCCATTATTTATTAATCGCTATCTTTAAATCAAGTCAACAACAAACAATGATTTAGATTTCTGCTTACTAATTAATTAAGAATAAATGTAATATTTTTGTATGAGAATGCAATTGAATGTGATTTCAATGTGCAGAACTTTTGTTTGCACTTTTACTTGTAATTGAACGTATAGATAACAATCTACTGGAGCTTTTTGTCACAGATCGTTTAAATTCAAGATAACATATCAAAATTTCTTTATTTTTCCTTCTTTTTAATTATTTTTCCTATATTTATCATTTAATCTAATTCCAGAACACCGAAATTTTCATTGTTATTTTAATTTTTATAGTGATATTTCAAAGTTCACTTTGATGTGAGATTCACAACTTAAGCGAGATACACCTTCCAGATTTATCCGCTATTCTTGTCCGTTTCCTAGATTTAGTCAGAAAATCTTCGGAAAGGTTTCTAGCTGGAAACTTGTCACGATATGAAGGCTCAACTTGCTCAGGGCTATCCTTACAACCTATGAACTCTGCTAATAGATCACTGTTAGGAACAGCGATAGAGTGATGTATGGAGTTCCTTTCTTTTCTGAAGATGTTAATAGAGTGCAATATGTTTCACCTATGCATCCAAAAATGTCAAAATCGATATTCATGCTTATATATATAATCGTATGGATATCGATTCAACTTTTGAAGGTTAGTAAAAGGGAAAATGTATCGAAATGTACGAATGGGTTTGCCCCGGAAGGAAGTTTTATATATTTCTTTGAAATCTAGAAAGTATTAGGTGGCGTGAATGATTTTGTTTTAACCCTTTAAAGGGCCATTTTTTCCTAGTCATATTATGTTAAAATATTTTTAGGCTTGAAATTAGAATAAAAGGGATTCATTTAGCTTATTAGATAAATTTAATTTGATTAATTATATAATTTAATTAATTAATAATTAAGTAACAGATCAAGTTACATGATTTTGTCTGACATAAAGAACTGAAGCATCTAAGTTTCTGACTTACTAAAAAAATGTGTCATAACTTATGCCAACCTACATAATTTCATACAAAGATTAACAAATTTGGTGGGAAGCATACTTCCCATGGTCCTAGAAAGGGTTAAATGAAAGTTTCATATTTATATGTTAACTGCCGATATTAAGGACCTATCTTTAGCGAAATTTTACATTCTCGCAAAATGAATAACAATAGATTAAAGGTATATAAATTACTCAATTTTAAATTGTCTATATTTCAGTATGTGACTATTTTTTTTCAAAACAAATTCGAAAAAAACATATATTTTGCAAATTAAAACAATATTTAACATTTAAGTATTAAAAAAATTAATATTTAAAAAACTCTTTTTTTAAATAATGGCAATTTAATTATCATGCAAATTTTTTCCTGGATTCCACAATTCCTTTAAAAAAAACTTCATTAGCATGAATTTCAATAAGTAATTTCATTGTTGTAATGAAATACAAACCGTTTTCATTATTTCATCAAATATTTAATTGAGTGATTTATTTCCATTATTGATAAATAGAGAAGAAAAATTCTGCTAAATGTCTGAGCAGTTCATAAGAGGAATCGGAAACTGAAATTAAAATTTTCGCAGCGAGAAATTAGAAATAGATTACAGTGTCATTATAAACTTAAGTATCTTGGTAATGCCAGGGACAATACTTTCAATAGACAAATTGCTCTATTTTGAGAAAAACATGAACAACGAGTTATGTCACATTGAATAAAGATTTAATTTAAATTAAACATTGTCGAAATCCCATCCGGCAGACCAACTTGTTTCTAAAGGTAGTTAATTTCAAATATAGCAAAAGTTCTGATAACAAACTTTGAGATTGTTTAAAGAAAATTTCAAGATAATGGATAAAGATATTGATTTGTATAACGAACAGAAGAAGGTTGATTAAAAAATTAACTAGAAACAGATCGAAATTAGGATTTTTCATTTAATACTAACTGTATAGTAAAGAAGTATACGCTGTTGATTCATTAGTTTTGGTTTTTTTGTATGAAAGATACTTTTACATAAAGCAATAAATGAGTTTTAATGTTTAAATTTTGTTTATAAAGCATATGAGGTGAATTAAAATTTTACGCATACTAGGTACTCAGTTTTATTGATACTACCATTGATAACATTATACATCTGTAACCAGACACAGAAGAAACTACTGAAACCATATATTCCATTTTCGTAGGAATTTCAAAGTATCAAAAATACGCTTCGGAATGAAAATTACATTTTTATCATAGTTTCACATTTATTCACTTTTTATGTTATTTTTTTGTAGTCAATGTGAAAGATAATAACGACTTTCCGCCACAAACGAATTATTTGAAATTAGTTCCAGAAATATTCTGACCATTCTTTAATTCTTTTCTCAGATTCGTAATGTATTCTTCATTTATTAAAAATATATTCTTATGGAATAGCAATTGGCAATAAAAGTTATTTATATAAAATTTATTATTATTCTTTCTAAGAATATTTTTAGGATAAATTCTTTTTTGTTTTTAATTCTTCTGTACTTTTTAAATTTATCGATAACATTATTAATTCAATAAAAATAAATAAATAAAATGTTTCTTGTGAAATGGCAAAAGATACAAATTAGCACTGGCGAGATGGAGGTTGACCTTCAAGTTGGGAAAGAGGATTACATTTGTTGAAAGAAAAATGTTTGATGAGGATGATGTTAGCGAGAGGAAAAAAAAAACTGCGTCATAATAAATGCGATTGTGTTGAACATGACACACTTTAATTACTTAAATTATCTTCAATTGCTTCTTAAAATCAAGCGAAACTCAGCAGGATTTGTTAAACTGTTATAACTATTCCCGAATTTAATAAAATAGACTCGTCTGGTATCACGCAATTTTGACTACAAACCCACCAGCTACTAAATGCCTAACTATAATAAAGATTGCTTAAAGAAAAAAAAATTACTTCCTTTATTTTAAAAATATTTTTTGAGATAAATTCTTTATTGCTCATAATTCTTTGACGGTTATTTTTTACGGTTTTTCTATTTTATCCTTCTTTTGCTAAAAATCTTTTTTTCTGATTTAATGGGACTAGTTAATAAAAATTTATATAGAAAACTTATAATTGTTTTCATTAAAATAATCTTTTGTCTATTTTCTTTATTTTTATAATTAATAAAAAAAAATTATACGCAATTTAAACTCGAAAAACAATTATAAAAACACCACCAACAGAAAATAAAATGTAAACAGTTTTATTCAAATATTCAATTTTTAAACTGAATAAATTGAAGTATCAAGTTGAATCATAAAAAAAAAATGTTGAAATCATAGAAAAACCTTTCTGATGAATTTAATTGGAGGAAAGCTATTTAAAATCGTTATATAAAATTATTAATTAAAAAAATAATCCATAAGCCGCTACTTCTTACGTACCAAGAGTTCGAACGCAGAAAAATCTTATATAAGATATCAGAAAATGTTATTAAATTCTCAACGTATCAATAAATTTCTACATTATATAAATTGTAAAATTAATTAGTAAATATTTTTCAAAACAGATCGTAAATTAAAACTTCATGATATGCGGAGTTTTAATTTAAAAAATACAATTATGTGTTTAGTCTTTAATGTCCCTGATTTCCACAAAATTAACTAATTTCCACGAGTGATTAAATATTAAATATTTTTGAGATTTCTCTAGAAGCGCTTATAATAATTAATACCATTTCCTTTTCATAAAATTTGTTTAAGCATGAAAGCATTAAATCGTCACATTTTATACACTATGTAATGAAACATAGTTATAAAAATATAACTAATAATTTTATCTAATTAACAAAACTTTTGGCATGTGTATGCATTTCAATTCTTTACATCAAAAAATTAACAAGAGTAGCTTTATATTGCTACTATAAAACAATTTTATTAAAAAAAGATTCGCTTTTTAACTGATAAAAAAATTTAATATTTTTAATTTATTTAAAAAGGTATAAAAGTAACACATATTCTAATTAAAAAACCGATTATTAAGAAATCTCGAGCTAAAAATATTTATGAATTGAATATTTCAAAAATAAAATATCGGCTGCGAAATAGAATAACATAATTCATGAAAAAAAAACTTTTTTTTTCAATACCTTGTAGGAAACAAAATGATCTAAAGAAATCTGAAAACGATCTTTTAATTCGTTATTTAAATCCTTTTTTCATTTATTCTAAAATTTGCTAACAAAATACAATTTCTTAATAAACCGTGGCTCTATTGAAATCCGTTAAAAATATTCGAATTAAAGAATCATATCAGGCGAAAAATTTAATTTCAAAAGATGTTGCCAAAAATAAAAATAAAAATCATAAAAGAAAAAATGAAAAGATCTGCCAACTTAGTGAAGGAGAAAATTTGATGATAAGAGTTAAGTGAAGAAACTTCAATGAAGAGAGCGAAAAGTAACTTGAATGAATTTGACATAAACGATTTTACATCTCTGGGGTCATTTGAACTGACTGAATGACGACGATTATTGATCTTCTCTTTGTGCACGAGCGCTCCCAGTGATTTTTCTCTTCATAAAAGCAGTTAAATAAAAGTGTGCATTGCTTATTTTTTGAATACGACAAAAAAAAACTGGCAAATATATACAGTTTAAAAATTGTTTACCCTGCCGTCAAAAGTAAATAATTATTAATAAACAATTTTAACTCTTTGTTTTATTAATTAAGGCATCAATACTAATATATAATTCCGTTGCACATTATTTTTTCTGAATGGAATTATCTGAATAATGAAACAAACATGGAAATGTGATATCATTTCAATTATTTTTGTGGGGCTTGAATATATTGTATATTTCCTTTTAGGTAATCGTATATAAAGTAGCGGGAGCATACTTTCTAATAACTTTTCCATGTCTGAGAACGTCTTTAATGGCATTGGCATGCAATAGTTACGAAAGATTAACCTTTGATGTGAATTTAGTATTTTAACGGAATTTATCGTGTTATCCTTGGCGATTTATTTGGTGATTAATTGCTGCCATCGTTAATAGTTTCCCAAAATCAAATATGTGTTTTGGACGAGTTTTTCCCAACTGGTAGAAACAAAAATTTGACACAAAACTCGTACTTAATTAGATAGATTTAAGTTATTGCGTTTTCAAATTATAGAGTTTACATATTTCTGAAAATACAGAGCGACAGACAATCAAACTGGTTTTGGTTGAAAATCTAAAAAGTGTCTTCAATTTAAATGTTATATCTGTATACTGACTTCTGTTCTGAGGGATTTCACACAAAATTTGACAGAAATCTGCAAATTTAGTGCAAAGACCGTATACCAAATTTCAAACATCTAGATCAAAGCAGTTTTGAGTTATCTTTGCCACAGATAGACAGATAGACATTTTCTAAAAATAGGTTTTTCGAACTCAGAAAAGTTTAAGACGTGGAGATTCGGCAAAATTTCGAGTTCGAATTTTTTTGACAATTATTATATTTTCTCTATATTGTGTGTACGAAAAAGTAGAAACCGCTTAATTTCGTTTAATTGTAATTTTATTATTCAATTTTATCTGTTAAAGATTTTTATTTATGGTTCAGATTCACTCCATACGTCTTTTGGCGATTGTACAATAACTCTAATTTTCTTGATTATTAGAATATAGTATTATAATATTCCATTTGATAGGGTTAAATGGTATTTGGGAAGGTGACATAGTTCACCGGTAGAAAAAAGTTTTATCGTTTATCTGAAAGGAAAATGAAGAAAAACTCCATTTTTTCCCCATCAAAATTATTCATTTGAGAATCGTGTGCTTCACAATAAATAAAATGTTGATGTTTTTGCATGAATTGCATAGCATTGACGAACAGTTGTTACGAAGTATTGATCTTTGTCTAGAATCTTTCGTTTCTTACTGAATTTCACCTGTTAATTTTGGCTACTAATTGCTGTCATGAGGTTAATATACAATTTCTAAAAAGCGAATATGTATTTCGGACACCTTTTATTCCAAACGATTGAAACGAAAATTTAGTACAAAACTAAAATTGTAGTCACAAGAACAAATGGCGATAATTTTGTTGATTCAATGGCATTTATAATTCATCTTCAACTTCTATGAAGAAAAATGGTTAATTTTTGGACGTTAAATACTGTTTTTTATGCGTACGAGTCACTTTTAAGTTCTAAACAAAAAAGTATTTTGAAATAAATAATTATGTTAAAGCTGAGTAGTATTTAAATGTCACCAAAATGTAAAATCTTAAAAAGTCAATGAAATATAATTTTCACTATTAATTCATCCAAAAATGCTTTGCTATCCGTATACTATTGTAAGCATATTTTCTTTGTCTGTTTTGCACTGCCATAAAAACGTTTACAACTTACATAATTTCTACAAGTTAATTATCATTTTTATTAAAAATTAAGTGATGTGGATATGGAAGATTTCTGAATGTGTGTGTTTTTTTAATTCAGCAGAAAAAGGAATGACAAGGAACTAGATAAATAGATTGTGCTATTTCCTAATAATCAAGAACATTTTAATTAATTTTGGAAAATATTTTAGAAAATATATTTATTTATCTGGATATATTAAGTGTATATTCAGAGGATATAATAATATATCCATATAGATATATATTAAAATATATAAGAATATATTTTAATGGATTTACAATCATTGCCTAAGTCTCTGCTAATTAGTTTGATTAGAAACTTAAAAAGTTTTCAAAATTAGTTTAATGTTTTATTTATTTAATCAATCAACATTTTTTGTTGAACGAAAGTGCAGATCTTCAAAATTAAGAAATACAAAAAATTAAAAGTGAATAAAAATTAATAAAGAATATAATCCCTCTTTCAATAATTTAAGAAAATAATTAAATGAAAAATTATCCAAATGTACATATAAAAAGATTTTTAAAAATATTTAAAATTTTTCTTTACACATTTTCAGCAAGGTCAAAATAAATAATTGAAAAAAAAAAAAACTATCTTAAAATAAAAGTATGTCACTTGTCAACAACCCATTTTGTTAGCTTCTCATACAAATTATTCATTAAAAAATAACTATTTTTTTTACAGAAATTTCACAAAATGCCGATTAATATTTCACAGTATGCTTGAACTATTTTAAAAGTTCCTAAATCCACTCAGCTTAAAAGTAACAACAACAATTACTACAACAACAATTTTTTCACGCTGAAAGTGAGACATTGAAAATTTGCAGAATTAAGTTATCCTTGCAGGATTAGTGCTTAAACTATAAAACTGAATAAAATGATTGATGGTGATTTATTTCTGGCGACTGAAATAACGTCACGTTTAAAGCGAGGATTATTTTTTATTTATTTATTTGATCAATATTCCCTGAGCTAGTTCTTCCTTTTTTGTCTTTTGTCGCTTCAGTTTTACGCTTGCTTCATTCTTTTATCGTTTGGCAGTTGAGGTTTTTTAATAAAGTTTCTTTTCTCTTATTCTCAGCCTTTTCTTTTTGTAATCTATTAAAGGTTTATTCGATTGAGAAATAGAAATAAAAGAATTTTGAGTTAATCTGCGACAAAAATTACTTTATTCAAACTATTGGATGATATATTTTAATGTTTTCAATAATTTATGCTGAAATCTGCGATGTAGCTGGTATTTTTTGCTGTTATTAAAGCTTCTAGTATATTAAAATTTTATTGTATGACTTATGATGAATTTATATGAATGTGTGTTATCGTATTTTCTTATTTACAACTAGATTTTTATAAGGTTATGTATGTGAATTAATTTATCGCTTCTTGCAAAACACCAAACACCTCTTCTTCAATTCATATTTTAAACCTCTGAACAGCAACAAAAGTTTATGATTTAATTCAAATTAACTATATACGTATATATTTCATTTCAGGATTTCTTCAGGAGTTTTAGTTACATATATTATATTTAGTTATGTTTCCATAATATTGAAATAAATTCATGCAAATCAAATACATTTCATTCATTTTTAACAAATCAAAATTCTTCATTGAAATATCCTTTAATTTGTTATTTCCCATAATAAGAAAATATACTTTTTGCTTCGATAACAAATTTTATTTAGAAATTAAGGATAAATTCGACTGAAATTTCGATTTGATAAAAATGAAATGATTTGATTGAAATTTCGATTTGAATTTTACATTGATAAGAATAAATGAGCCTTTTTTCATTAAAACTAGTTTTAACGAGTCAGATTTTAATTTCCTTAATTTTAAGAGTCTGATTTAATAAGAATTAAAACAAAGATTTAATCGAATGAATTATTCTGAAAGTTTTAAGGTAGGTAACTACGTTAAAAAGTCAATTTTGTCTAAATTATGATTTTTTTTTATTCAATATTCTTGATGTTTGAAAAGGTTTCTTTATAAAATCGTTAGAATTTTGTTTCTACGTCTATTGTTTGTTAAGCTGATTTTTATATTTACATTTATATATGTTTTAATGCTATTTTGCATCTTTAGATGCCGTTTCCTCAAATTCTAATCTTTGATAAAATTTTCTTAAGAAAAAAAAAACCTACTTCATAAAGGAAAATCTGATGCGTATTTTTTGTTCAAATTTGATGTAATAATTTTTCAATACGTTCTTCAATTCCTGAACTAGAGAATAAATAATCTATTCATTTAGAAATATGTTATAGTTGTTTAATTGGTTCAATGCGAAAAAATAGGTAATTTCGTGTTAATATTTGAATACCAGTAATTAAAGAATGGATAGAAATACAGATTTTTTTAGTTGAGGAACTAGATTATATATTTCTTATGTTAATTGAAAATTTAAGCAAATCATTTGAAACTAGAACATTTTTGCTTTGCACCTCTTTTTAGCCAAAAACCGCGTTTTTCCAATTTAAAAAAAATCATTTGCGACTTAATGGTATATTTTGGCTCCATAGAATTTTTTTTCAATCTTTTTCGTGCAAATATTCAAGAATATAGCTATTTACGAACGTTTTTTGAAAAAAAAAAATTCATCCCCAAACATAATCACATATCTTAAATCCTTTGTGCAAAATCTATGTGACCAAAACTAATGTGAAACACCATCAATGTTACATGTAATATAGTTTAAAAAACCTTGATTTAATATTTTTTGTTTTGATTTGTTTTGTGATATTTTTATTATGATGCATCTACATTTTCATTCAAAGATCAGCATTTATAACTATTCAGAAAAACCGCTGCTTCATTTAACTTTTCACTTCTGTTTAATTCTGATAATTCCCCAGTTTTGTAATACGTTATAAATGGTACCTGTACGATAGTTTTAAAACCTTTGATCTGTTATATTTTTATTGTGTAAATCTCTTGTGGGATGGTATCAATATTTACATTCAGTATTAGCATCCTTAAAAGCCATTGCCTCGTTTGACTTTCCACTTCTTTTCTTCGCTTGCGATTGAATTTATTCCAACAGCTTAGTAACCTGACGTCCATATCGAGCTTCTTTATCTTTTCAAACCTCTATTTGTTTGCACTGTTAAGGTTTCTTTCTTTTACAATTACGGAGAGCGCTATGTAATACCTTGTAAATGATGTGAGTCCAAATCTTCAGGTCATTTTTTTCTTCTGAATCGCCTTTATTTTAAGCAAAATATACTCTAGAAAATTATGTCTTATGGTTATGTATGAATGGAAATTTCAGTTTGTTTCTTTTGCTTTATTCTACGGATTAAATTTTAAATTCACTTCTAAATAAGCCATGACGCTATCAGAAATTTTCTACAAAATATTATTTTATAATTAAATTTACTTCTGAATAAATCATGATGCTATCAGAAATTTTCTATGAAGTATTATTTTATAATTAAATTTATTTCTGAATGAATCATTATGTTATCAGAAATTTTCTATGAAATATTATTTTATAATTAAATTTATTTCTGAATGAATCATTATGTTATTAGAAATTTTCTATGAAATATTATTTTATAATTAAATTTATTTCTGAATGAATCATTATGTTATTAGAAATTTTCTACAAAATATTCTTTTATAATTAAATTTACTTCTGAATGAATCATGACGCTATAAAAAATTTTCTACAAAATATTCTTTTATAATTAAATTTACTTCTGAATGAATCATGACGCTGTCAGAAATTTTCTACAAAATATTCTTTTATAATTAAATTTATTTCTGAATGAATCATTATGTTATTAGAAATTTTCTACAAAATATTCTTTTATAATTAAATTTACTTCTGAATGAATCATGACGCTATAAAAAATTTTCTACAAAATATTCTTTTATAATTAAATTTACTTCTGAATGAATCATGACGCTGTCAGAAATTTTCTACAAAATATTCTTTTATAATTAAATTTACTTCTGAATGAATCATGACGCTATAAAAAATTTTCTACAAAATATTCTTTTATAATTAAATTTACTTCTGAATGAATCATGACGCTATCAAAAATGTTCAATAAAATATTATTTTTTATTTAAATTTTAAATTTACTTCTGAATGAGTTATGGCGCTCTCAGAAATTTTCAACAAAACATTCTTTTTTATTTAATTTTTTAAAATATATGGTTTATTGTTACAAGACTGTGTAATAGTTCATATCATTCTAACTTAAACAGTATTTGATAAAATTAAGAACCTAATGAAAATATTTAATATTATAAAAAAACAATTTTTGGTGCCAGAAAAAATGTAGGAAATTTTGATAGAATACGTCATATTATTACATATAATACTACAGTTTAACATGCAAGTGAGTCTGGGTTTTTAATAAAGTCTACTTTAAAGTACGTGTCAATTCAAATAATTGAAAAATCTTTTAATTATAGTCAGTTTTGTGCATAAAAATTTAAAAATCAATGTGTTCTTAAAATTAACCGATGTGATCTTTAGACTTTTAGTTAATAAAGTCTGGATTATTTCATTACAATAGAGGAAATACTCAGTAAATCTGTTTAAACTATATGACGTTTATATAAAATGTGTTAAATTTAGCGTTTTTGTAACATTAATCGTTCATTAATAGATTTTGAACTCAAGAAGTAAGAAAAATCAGGACTCTTTTGGAAGTATTCCTTCAACTCATAAATCAAAACATTTTTTTAAAAAATATACTAGTAGTTTTGTTTGGTCTTGTAGAGTAATTAGTGATTTATCATTTTTTACACATAAAAGAAATTTAATTTTTCTAAACTTTTCACCCACACATTTTTTTTATTTTATTTTTTTATCTGCTTATAGTTTTTTTGTTTGTTTTTTTCTGTTGTGAATACATCTAATGACCAAATTACGGTCACGTTTTTGTTTTATCGTTTTTCAAATGTATGCAACATCTAAAATCAATCAAATTGGACAATGAAGTAATTTTTAAGCATTATTTTAAATAAATCAAGTGTTAAAAATTAATTAAATTCTGTGTTTAAAAATAATATAAATAAAAAATTACAGAAAATTCAAATTAATTCAAACCCTTTTCTGTTACCATTTGAAGAACTAAGGACTAAATATAACATTTGTTAAAATTGTTTAACTGATAACATATGCATAACTTGGATAAAATATATTTCTGAATGTTTATTGTGCTATATATGTTTACAAACAATTGATAAAAATATTATATACGTAAAACAGAAATCGAAGTAAATAACTCTCATATAGATGTCCAGTGATTCGCCGACTATGAACGAAAGCGCAGTTCATTATAACACAAATTATATAGAAAATTATTATATAATAAATATTATAAAACATAATTCAAAATATTGCTGCTTACATTGTGCCAAGGTCACTGACATTCTCATACAGTGATTTGTTTTAACTTAAGCTGACGTATTTACTCTTCTGAAAACACTGGCCATTAGAAAGCTTGTACTGCTGCAGTACCTGATTCCTGGGATTTTACGATATTTCATAATCTTAAACTCGCATATTTCTTTCCAAATAACACATATATTTCTATACGGATTGTTATAAGGTCAATTCACGATAAAATGTATTTTCTAGTCAACAAAAAAATTCGAATGTACATATAAAATATTTTTTTAAAAAAATCCATGTCTAATTTTTGAATATTTCAAATTATTATTTGAAAAATTAATTAGCTATTCATTTAGAGGTCATTATACTAGAGAATCGAAATGCAGATGTAACAAATTTACTAAACCATTTTGCAAAAATTTATGAAACACTCCTTTAGTAAAAACACATGAAACAAATAAAAGAAAAATTATCTTTGTTTATGTTATTCAAACGATTTTATTCTTAAAAGGAGCCTACGCGAAATGTATTTGAATGGAAGAGACTTTGAAGCATTCCATTTCCTGCAAAAGTGTCCTTACTAGACCTTCGAAAGGTAGTACAATAATGCTTTGAACTGAAGCGAAAGGCGCAAGGAAAATTAAACAAACTTGAGGCAATTAACAGAATGGGCTCATCATGCTTCAAAATGCATTTTGTGCGTTAGAAAAAAAAAAGAATAAAAAAATCTTAGTAAACATGCCTCGAGAGACATTCATAATGGAATAGGCACATTCAAATTTCAATGTTATTCAACAATAGAGAGAGGCTTTAAAGTTTGTTCATTAGACTGTAGAAATTATATTTGATCTTATTTTTTGAAACTTGTACATTCTTTTACTTTAATATTAAGTCAATATTTTCATTAAAAGTTTTATTTTCAACAAGAATATTAGATTATTTAATATCAGAACTTTTTTTCACTAATTAGCATCAGAATTTTTTTTTATAAATGACAATATACAGTTAATATCAAAATTTCACGAACATATTTTTAATCAGATATTCAAATAAGAAAAAGTAGTTCTTTATTCCAATGAGACTTAATACAAATAAATTTAAATAAATTGCTTGTCAGTATTATTATGCAGAAAGATAAGATATTCTACTTCTTTTTTTTTAATCTTAATTTTTTTTTAATCTTTCTTAAATAATAATTTTTATAAATATCATGTAATATGTTTGATTCCGAATCTGTTATTTTCTTTTTCCAATTATTTTTTTATTATTTTTTGTTATCTTAAGCATAAAATATCACAGTTTGATTCTGTCTTTTATTTTGATGAAATTACAAATTTTTCTTAGAAAATGCAGACGAAAAATCGCTAGATAAAATTATGTTTTGATGTAATACATAGAATACAAATTAATTATTCGTGTCTATTTCATAGTAATATATCAGTACCAATCGTATATCAGTAATATTTGAATCAGAATAGCAATATAGCCATATACCAGTCGTGATTATTTATCACGTCATATTCTACTATTGGACTTGAGAAATGAAACGCAGCATAAATAATTATATATTGAAGGTGGAAGATATTTGTGTGTTCACTTCAAGTGGCATTCTTATAGCATAATTTAAGAATCTGGTAGGTAGAATGTGCGTTTTCGAAGAGTTGTAATTATTTTCTTCTGCAATGTCTCATTCATAATTGAATAATTTTAAAAGTTTTTTTAATGTGCAGCTGCTTAGTACTTGTCACTACATATTAGCAGAAAATAAAACTTCATTTTTCTTCCTTTGAAATGATATGAATAGGCATTTTTATTTGAACTATTGGCCAAGTTTTACCTTTTCCCTTCTGACTTTTAATATCTTTGTTCTTGATTGACTACAATTGATAGAATGAATATGTTCATTTCTTATAATGTTATTTAATAATATTTTTTGCTATATCATTCTATTAATTGTGAATACTCGTCCATGCATGCTAGTTCCAACTGCTTTTTGTAAAGTTCATGATTTTGCTATATTTTACTATACTATTTACTAGATTCGCTTTATAATTCATATTAGCAGCTTTTGGCGACCAACTAGCTTGCTCAGCTGGAATACTATTTTCAGTTTAATGAAATCCTTTACGCATAACTTGATATTCGCAATTCTCCCCACAAAATAGCTTTAAGCATCAACTTATGATAGACATCAAATCCTTTTTCTTTTAATAGCTTTATATACATTTTATTCATTGTATATATAAACCTTCTTAATGGAATCGTGTCCCTTGACATTATAGTGTCATTGAAAACTTAAGTGTCTGGGATAATCTACTTCAAATTACTCGTTGTCTTTCCAGGAAGGTAATTTCATTCTGTTAAAGCTGCCTAAGAAAAACACCGTTTTCTTTCGCTTTTTATATTAAAATAGAAAAACGATATCCCACCGGTAAAAAAATTCAAACTTTGTTTATTCCGTCTTGGGATTGATCTACAAGTTGCCATCTACAAAATGAGACAGCAAAAAATATTTCTTAAATAACGTTGCCATTCTAAAATAAACAAATAAATAAAATAAAATATTAATACATTTTCAACATCCTCCCACCTTTTGATTATAAATAATAATCAAAATATAATACTATTAGTTAAACACAGTTAAGAGATTCAATAAATGGCAACGTTTTACAAATTTTCAATTAATATTTAAATATAAAAATGAAAATTAATGTGAAAATGTCCAATCAAAAAACAAAATAAATCACAAGTTGTCTCCCTGGCAATTTAATTCTTCTTCCGGCTCTACTAAATTTCATCTCGTTGCCAGAAGTACTGTCAGAAGTTTTGGTGATGTCATTTGACTTATTCAAATCATCTGGTGTCATCGAAGTGGAGAAGTCATCAGAGGATGTTAACTCTAATGGATATATTCTTTGAATTGGTCGCAGGAAATTCTGCTGTGAAGTTTGCACTCGAACAAGTCGTACATGTCCATCTTTACCTGGTATGATTTCTGTGATACGACCTAAAGGCCAGACAAGTCTCTTTTTATTATCTGCTCCCACCATAACAATGTCACCAACAGTAACTGTACATTTTCTTGATTTTTTATTTCTCCGCTGTATGAGAGCACCCAAATACTCAGATCTGAAACGATTTCTTAAGTCTTTAAGCACTGCTTGTCTGTATTTGAATCTATTGCTCACAGAATTTTGCTCTACAGCATCTATATCAGGAAGATTGCATTCATGCACATCTTGTATGAACATCGATGGAGAAATTGGTTTTATAGCTTCCTCTTCGCAAATGTAAGTTAGAGGTCTTGAGTTGATTACACGCTCGCAGTCTGCCAAAACCGTTATCATCTCCTCATAATTGAGACATGCATGTCCTAACACTTTCTTCAAAAGATCTTTTAAAATTCTAATTAATCTCTCCCACCATCCGCCCCACCAGGCAGCAGTTGGAGGATTAAACTTCCAGTCAATAGAGTTTATTGCTCCATATTTTTGGATACGGTTCCAATCCAGTTGTTTTAAATAGTTGGCTGCTCCAACAAAATTGGAGCCATTATCGCAGTATATTGTTGTGCATCTTCCCCTGCGAGAAACAAATCTCCTAAAGGCCATTAAAAAAACATCAGTCGATGCAGCAGTAACAAGCTCGAAATGAACTGCTCTGTACACTGCACAAGTAAAAATTAGAACCCAGCTCTTCTTGTCTTTAAGGAATAAAGGTCCAGCCATATCAACGCCAGTTATCTGAAACACCGCAGCATCCTTTACTCTATTTTCTGGAAGGGGGGGGGGACTTATAACTTCTATGTTCTTTGAGCTATATCTTTTACACGTAATGCAATTGGCCACCACATGTTTCACCGCTTTTCTTCTATTTAGGATCCAGTACTTTTCTCTAAGTGCATTCAATAGTATCTGGACTCCAGCATGACAGTTCTTAACGTGAGCATTATAGATTAACCGCTTTACCACTTCATGCTTCGGAGGAAGAACAATAGGTTTAAGAAAATCTTCACTGTCCTTGCGATAAATAATTTTAGTTTTCAAACGGATGATGCCAAGATCGTCTTTAAATACTTGTAGGGTTTTTAATCTCTTTTCTTCTTCTAGGAGAAAAGACTCATTCTGTATCATAAATAAAACCTTCATTTCTGCTTCCTGAAATTCTGTAGCGGTTAATTCACCATGCTTCTTCTCAGTTATATTTTTGCAGTTGTTCATGAAGCGGAGGATCCATGCAACAAGACGAACTATTCTATCATAGTTCGAAAAATATCTGTAGTACCAGTTTGCAACACCACAGGCTTCATTATTTGATAATATAAAAGTCGTCTTAGACTTTTCCTTTCTAATCTCTTCTTCATTCCAATCATGGTTGGTGGAACCCATAATGTTTTGAAATTCAAAAGCATTTTTCATCCATTGTGGACCCTCCCACCATCTTAGGGAGACTAGATGTTTTGCCTTGCAGCCCCTGGAAGGTAAATCTGCCGTATTCTTATCACCAGGTATGTGTCTCCATGATGTAGGATTACTCAACTTCCTTATCTCTTGGACTCTGTTCCTAACGAAGACAGACCAATTTTCTTCTCGTAATATCCATGCAAGCACTGTTGTAGAATCACTCCAGTAATATATCGTAACATTTTTCCAACCAAGAGCTTCAACAACTGAATTCGCTAGCCTCGCTCCAATCACCGCCGCAAGAAGTTCCATTCTTGGAATAGTTGTGCCTCTTAAAGGAGCCACTCGAGATTTCGCTGCAAGTAGAAATAGCTCGATTCGACCATTATTTTCTATTCTAAGGAATGTAAAAGCAGCATATGCATCTTTGCTTCCATCAACAAACGTATGAATAGTGCAGTTGCTTATATCTTTTGAAGATGCTTGAACACACCTAGGAATCTGTATGTCAGACAAATGCTTAAGTTCTTGAAACCACTGTAGAAATTCTTTACGAAGCTCACCAGTTACTTCTTCATCCCAACTTGTACCTAATGTCCATGCCTTTTGTAGCATTATTTTTGGACAGAGCATCACTGGTGCAGTGAATCCAAAAGGATCAAATACTTTATGTACTGTAGATAACATACTCCTTTTAGTTACTTTTTCCACATTAATGTCATCCAGACATTTCATGTTAATTTTCAAAGTGTCTAATTTCTTATTCCAAATAAGACCTAATACCTGAGTTTCTTCCTTTGAATTAGTTTCACAGTCGCCAGACCATTCCCATTCTCTAAGATCAAAACCACCTTTTGCCATCAAGGTTTTAGAATTGTCAATGAATCGATCTAATTGGTCTTTACTGTCGACACTAGTAACGACATTATCAATGTAGAAACTCTCCAAAAGTCTTTTCTTCAAAGATTTTTCAAATCCTTCACATTTTTGAATATGGTACTCAATTACTGAAGCTAAAAGAAAAGGGCTACATTTTACCCCAAAAACAACTCTTGTGTGACGAAAAACTCTCAATTTCTTTTCTTCTCTATTTTCCCACCACAAAAACCGAAGGAAGTCTCTATCCTCTTTACGAATACTAATTTGCAGAAAAGCTTTCCTGATGTCAGCTATAACGCCAAGCTGTCCCTCTCTGAATCGAAGAAGAATATTTGGAATAAGCTCAATGAGATTAGGACCACATTCCAAGCACTGATTCAAAGATGGATAATTTGCTAATCTCGCTGAAGCGTCAAATACCGGACGAATTGGAGTAGTGCTGCTGCTTAGTTTTATCACTGCACGGTGAGGTAAATAATTACCATAAGAGTTCATTTCGTTGGTAGGAACTTCCTCTATTATGTCTTCATCTAACCAATTTAGAAGAATATTTTCATATTTCTCATACATATTCATAGCTATAAGTTTTGAGGTAGTGTAGTCGAGCCTTTTCCTCGCCAAATCCAAGTTGTCGGGCAAAAGTGACTTATCATCAGACCATGGTAAACAAACCTCATATCGACCATCTTTATTAATTGTTACCGTTTCTAGAAAATGCTCCTTGGTCCGAAGATCAATCTCGTTCTTAGATTTTTTCTCAACAGGATCATTGATTCCGATTGAATCTAATTTCCATAAATTTGTGATTTCAGCTTCATTTACAAATAAGGACAGCACTGTTAAAGCCAGGTTTTCTTCCGAAGATTCTTCCTGTGGTACCTTACCCATTAAGGTCCCTCCTAAGAAAGTTTCTACAGTGACAAGACCTGAAGATAAGACTTTTCTTTTGCCAGTTAACATTTTCCCCATAACGTCAGCTCCAATTAGAATATCAATGCCTTCACAAGTATCGCTAATATCAGTTAGATTAATCTGATTTTCCTCTAATTCTTTTATCCAGGGACCTTTAAAAACCGGTCTAATATTGTCACAAATGATAGATTGATCCAGAACTTCAAAATTACAGCCGAAATTTCCAATCAAATTTCTCAATTTTACTTTATAACAATTATGTTTAAATTCATTAGTGATAACGCCACCAAAAAGAGAATGTACCAATTTTTCACATCGAACAGGTGTATAATTCATTTCTTCAGCTACACTTTTCAAAATGTAAGATTTATGTGATGCAGAATCAAAAAGTAACCTCACAATTTTCTGTTTATTATCCGATACCACTTTAGCTTTGAGAGTTTGAAGAAATATCTTAGGGCTGTGTTTATTAAAATTAGCCATATTAACATCTAGTGCGGGTTTATCTTCTTTTCCCTCTACAGACATCTTTTGCGAATCAAGCACATCACACATTATAGGAAAATGTTTTTTAGAACATATCAGGCATTTTAAAACTGCTCGGCATCTTTTAACTGCGTGAAATGGCGATAAACATGCAAAGCAGCATCGTTTTTCCTTGACTATTTTTTGTCTTTCCGATAGAGTCATTTTTTGAGCCGTAAAGCAATCTGAACTTGAATGTTTACCACCGCAAAAAACGCAAGATTTCTTTACATCTTTATCTGCAGCAGTCGTTAACAAACCTATAGCTGTAGGTACTTTATTTCTCAAATTCTCCGAGCTATATTGTTTCTTTTTCAAAGGTCTGTATTCTTGGCCCTTTCCTAAACCGAAACCGTCTACAGCCAAACATATTCTTTCTTCTCCTTCAACTTCCGTTTTCAAAAATTGCATCAAATTATCCAATCTTCCTTTCGCGTCAGAGTTAATACTGGAAATATTACTACGATTCCAAGCCTTTAAAAATTCAGCTGGGAAACACGATTCAACCATAGGATACAAAATGGATGCACATTTATCTGTGGTTACACCTAATGTTTCTAATGCTCGTAAATATGATTCAAGCTTATCATACAAAGAAGTTAATGAAAATGTTTCTTTTGTTTGCACAGAAATAATTAATTTTAATAATTCTCTCACATATACTTCCACTAAAATATCTTCTCTACCAAAACGCGATTTCAAACCATCAATAGCCTTTTGATAGTTGGCGCCAGTTGGCGGAAAACTTTCAACAACCTCTCTAGCACGAGAACCAGAAATTGTTGCTTGAACTAGGTACTGAAATTTGTCTTCTGGTGCGATATCCTCATCTTTATGTATTTGCTCAAATTGACTCCAAAATGGGAGCCAATCTTTAATATCGTCGCCAAATTGTCTAAATTCTAATCTAGGCAGTGTAAACTTTCTCTTATAATTATTTAAATCAGCAGTAGAATTAGCAGAAAATGACTCACCTCTATTTTGAGATTGTATTCTTGCCAATTCTATTTCTTTTTCAATTTCAAGCTGCAATCTTCTATCTTCCTTTTCAGCTTCAAGCTGCAATCTTCTATCTTCCTTTTCAGCTTCAAGCTGCAATCTTTTATCTTCTTTTTCGGTTTCTTCTTTTAATTTCCTTTCCGAAATAACATTACTTAAAAGTTCTTGAACGAATTCTGGATCATTCTTATATTCACAACTTTTTAAAATAAGATCTTTTAATCCAACTATCGTAATATTTTCTGATACGTCTTCTCCAATTTCAGACGCAACGTATTTCAGATCTTCTTTTTTAAAACCTTTTATTGCTTGAAACATCTTGATTTATTTTGTTTCGAGAAAATCCTGTCGCGGACGCCAAAAAATGTTAAAGCTGCCTAAGAAAAACACCGTTTTCTTTCGCTTTTTATATTAAAATAGAAAACCGATATCTCACCTGTAAAAAAATTCAAACTTTGTTTATTCCGTCTTGGGATTGATCTACAAGTTGCCATCTACAAAATGAGACAGCAAAAAATATTTCTTAAATAACGTTGCCATTCTAAAATAAACAAATAAATAAAATAAAATATTAATACACATTCTCCAATTTCTTATGGTAAATTGCAATGGCAAAAAAATAATTTCAAACAAACTTTCTTCCTTAGCTTTCATTAAAGGGATTAAATCACGCGATAAACATTTGATGAAACAATGAAAACAGTCTGAATTCCTATATAAAAATGTAATATATTGTTGAAAATTACGCAAAAAAATTGAAATCCAGGAAAATTATACGGCAATTAAATTATTAAAAAGAAAGAAATTATTCATTAAAAAGAAATATTTTTATTTTTTAAAAGGCACAAAAATTAATTGTGTTTAATAATAATTTGTTGAGAGTTATCGCAATAAAACATCAAAATATCGCTAAATTGTTAATTAAAATTTCAAAGAAATTGAAGTCCACTTTTCCACTTAAAAAAAAATGTGTATTTTAAACTAAATTTGGAGGCTTGTTCAAATGATCTGTACTATAGAACATATAGAGGATATATAAGAAAATAAAATATTTGAGGTTATGTGGTTTATGGGATATTATGTTTTCTTCTTATTTTTTAGTTAATCAAGAATTTTCTATATTAGAGTCTACATTGATTGTAAATTTTAAAAATTTTGTAATTAGGATTGCTTTATTTTTCTATACATCATATTTAGTATCGCATCTTATACTGCATTATTATATTTTGAAAATCTGTTATGCTGGCATCTGAACATAAGCTATGATTCTTCTCTTAATTCAGTGCTCCTTTGACTAAATGAGAAAGTTATGATTAATGCTATTAATCGGTCATTATTAAAAATTAACCAGTAAGGGTGGCAAATTCATAAATAAATATTAATTGTAACAATAATACAAAAATATAATTTTTATGAAAATAAATTGTTTAATTGAAATTGTTGGCATCACTGTATTTAATTTTAATAATACAATGTCAATGTGTAGTATCTTTTACCAAAAAATAATTTCCCTTTCTTATGAAAAATTACCATCAGATTAATAATTTCTTATATTTATAATTATACTGCGATTTTAACCCTTACGTAAAACTATGCATTATATTGCTCTAATCTTAGTTTCAAAAACAAGAAGTTACAAATTCCAAAAAGAATCTTTTTTGCCATCTTTCTGCAAAAAAAAATTATAATCTCGTTACGAAACTGCTTACATAAGCATCGTTCCACTGATTTGCGGTCTGGTACTTTTAGCGCTTCTTTCCATAAATGGAAAGTAATCCATATTTACTTCGATATTAATCTCACGAGTGATATAAAGACATGTCAACAACTTGCAGTAATAATCTTCTTATGGTACTAAAAAACTGTAGCTTCAGTCGGAATTCATTAAATAAATTTTTATTTGAAAACAATGAACTTTTCATATTTCACTAAAATGTTTTGTTCGCTGTTAATATTTATCATTTGATATTTTTATCTTTCTTCGCTAACAATTGCGATATTAATATTTATGTATAAAAAAATATATGCATACATGTATAAATATATGTATACTTATGTATAACAAAACATATATGATATCTGCTAATAAATGAAGAAAAAGATCATAAGAAGGAAAGTTCGGTTTGAAGTAGAATTTTTCTATAATTTATTATATACATGCTTCGAAACATGTTTGTCTGAAATATGTGTATATTCTTAGTTTCGTTTTGCGCTATGTCTTTGCATAGTTTAGGTCTTAATATTGATGCCAATATATTTAACAAAAATATTTGTTTTTAACATTTTTTATTGCCGAAGATTAACTGCATACTTTTATTAATTATTTACTCTAAAGAATTCTCTAATTTAGTGAACATAGCATAAACTGTCAGATTAACCATTTACACTTGTTTTAATTAAGCTAAAATTTATTTGATAGGCATTACGCAGAAAATTTTTCTTTTTTTATCTGTCATAATATTTGTCTATTTGAATATGAAAAGAGAATTGTTGTATTTGCTTATAAGTCATTTATTTTTATTTTTATCATCTTTAAATGGCTTAATGTAAGCTAATATTTATGCTTTTATTATGACTTTTTTTTTCATTCAAAAATATACAAAAGATGAAACCAAAACGAATACAACGCAAACCCAGCTTTTAATTAAACAATTTAATTGGTTTCCGTTGTACCTAGAGGAAATTTGGAACATTCAGATTGTTCGCTTGTTTAAAGAAAAGAACAATATATTTTTTAAAAAAATAATAATTGTGGACAAAAACTATTTGAGAGAGAATAAAACACAATCTTTTTATTATATGTGACATTAATTCTTTTTATTATGAATATTGTTTTGTTCTGAATAAGTTCTTTTTTTTCAGTAGCAACCAAAGCAGCCGGAAAAATTCCATAACGTCGCCATCAAGACGTCCAGTGCGCTTGCGCAATGTTATCTCGGGACAAGAATCTGTGGAGACTCTATTTTTAAAAGCTACTGAAGTAAGTTCTTTTCCTTCTAGTGAATTCTCATTTCAACAAAGATCATAGAAAATATATTGTAACAAAAGATACATTTTGACACGTTGATAACAATGTAGTTTTCAGAAATAACTGGATATTTGCTTGTTTTTTTTCAATTAGTAGTAACTCATTAAATACATCAATAAATGAAATATTTTCCACTTTGTTTCCGTATTGTTCCCTTTGTTCATATCCTTAGACCGTTTGACATAAAACTACCAAATTTTGTACATATATGCTTTAAAGGGTAGAAATGTGTACCTAGGCACGATTTTTTGAAATGTTAATTACAATTATAATTAATTAAAAATTAGGTTAAATTTTTGCGTTTTCCAGCGACAATTTCCGGTAATATGTTACAACACAAAATATTTTTTATAAAATCTTAAAATTAAAAAAATATATCTTTTGATGATATCAGTTTCTTTACCAAGTATTTTTTTCCTATTTAAAAAAAATCAATTAAAAAAATATTTTACTATAACATATGCCATAGATGAAGTAAAACTCAAAGCTTTTTCATTATTGCTACTAATATTTCCTCTTGAATTATTTTCATTCTTATTGAACAAGATATAAAGATTACACTTATTTTTCCATTCTCAGTAGACTGTAGAATAAGGCATACATTTAATAAGATATTTGAAATTTTGTTGTAATTTTTGTTAAAATTTAACTTCAGAACCAAGCAATGTGTAAAAGTTTTGAAGTGCACTCATTTTTAAATACCGCCTCTTTCTCCTTGACACAATTGTGTGCAAAAAGATATAGATTAAAAATTAAGGAAATTTATAGCACTATGAACAGAATGGTGTAATTATTCTAAAATAATATGAGTTATATATATATAAATAAGAAAAAATTATAGCACTATGAACATAATGGTGTAATTATTCTAAAATAATATGAGTTATATATATATAAATAAGAAAAAATTATAGCACTATGAACATAATGGTGTAATTATTCTAAAATAATATGAGTTATATATATAAATTTTGAATAAGAATTTGAAGTTTCTTTTCTGAGTAAATTATTAAGTTACTAAAATTTTACTTAGTAATTTGAGTAAATTATTAAGTTACTCAAAAATTGTAATTTAAATTACAATTTTTAATAACAATTTATACCATTTATCTCGGCGAACAAACTGGTCTTTAGAGACGGCTAGTATAATAATATTTTCACATACCAAAAATGATATACAGAAATTCAAAATTTCATCCAATATCTTATATAAAGAATTTAAAAACCTTCAGATACATTTACACTGTTAAATTGTCATTACTACATACTTTGTATATACACTTCCCTCAGCATTTAACTTCAATAACTCAACAAAAGACTAATTTAATGGCAATATTTTTGGTGAAAGAGGAAATTGAATGTGGAAAGATTTCAGATAGATTTGCGGTTTAATCGTATAATTATATCAGATTATTATTATATGATCAAAAATTATGGCGCATGAGAAACCAATTTATGATAGTTGCCTTATTTTCCGAATCATGCTGAATCAATTTTTCTAAAGCATTTTAAGTGCGAAGGCAGCAAAGGAATTAAGCTTTAGATTCAATATTTCTATTCATGTACTTGATTGTTTAGAATATAATATCTTTTCAAAATAATTCACAGCAGTAAACTCCGTATTCCGATATCCTTTTATTCTTTGCCACAATGCCTTGTATATGAATTTCCGAAACGTATGATTGCTCTTTGTGAAATGATTTTGATAAGGATTATCTCAAATCCTTTTAGCAGACACTTTCGGAAAATTGCAGAATCTCATTCTGTCCTTTGTACTGCAAATAAGATATCGTTTATATGACGCATTTTGTAGGTCGTTAGAGCAGTAATGATTTTTAGAAAGAATAGGAAATGGCGAAGTAAACAAAATAAATTGATTTTTCATAGCGTGTCTATCTATTATCTTAACCGTATCCGTTTCATTGCATTAAGGTTTATACCAACTTCGTTAAGCGATTCTTCCATCTTATCTATCCGCTAATTCTTCTAGTGAACTGAATGATTAGCAATGTACTAAGACAATTTTTGAGATTAGTAAAAAAGCACACATTTATACTGTGTGTGTGTGTGTATGTGTGTGTGTGTGTAGAATAGCAGCATCCGCCTTTGGCGACCAGCTGATTCGCCAGAACTAATGTTTATTAATATTTTCAATTAAATATTTTATATAACTTGATCTTAAGGGGACGGTAGACTGACTCTATTAGGCACTTTTGTGAATTGTTCACTTAGAGTTATGAAATTTTTTATGCATATTTAGTAAAATATGAATGATTTCTTAGTATATAAAAAATATGCATAATATAAATTCTTTCTTCCAAATTTTTAAAAGGCTTTTTAAAACAAAATATATTGTTTTTAAAAAAATTATATATAGATTTCAAATTTCAAAATATTCCAGGCGACTTAATTTTTAATTCTCCCTATTATATTCCCTTGTTACAAAATATAAAATTATCTATACTTATAATAAAGCTCAATGTGTGTGTGTGTGTGTGTGTGTGTGTGTTGGCGCTCTACAGGCCAGGTCATTTGACATACAGCTATCAAATTTGGTACATGTATACCTTAGAGGTCGGGAATGTGCACCTGGGGTCCCTTTTTTTGAAATTTTAATTAGAATTTTAATTATTAATTAAAAACTAACTTTCCCGCCAAAAGAATCTTCCATTTTCCCCACCGCCAACTTTTCCGCCAAAAAAATCTTCCATTATCCCCAGCGCCAAACGAGAAAGGCTTCCGTTGTTTTTTTCTCCCAACAGTAATGAGGCTAGGGTTAAAAATTTTCGGCGGATTATTTCAATCGGTTCTGCTTATTTTCTTAATGTTTGATGCATTTAAAATTAAACATTGTTAATGAATCAATCTTTCAGATTCATTCTGAAGTACTTTTGAATTAAAATAAAACAGAATAAAGGAAATTAAAAATTTCTAATCCGCATAGCGTTACCCCAACTGGCGTAGAAAAAATCACGTATTTGCGTTACGTAACCGGCGAAGAAAATTCACGCATGCGCATTCTGTTCTGATTGTTGCCATGACAACATGTATATGCTTATAGTTTTAAGTACAACGTTTTTTAAGTAGTTTTTTTAAAACCTGTTTTCAACCGTTTATTTTAAACGATTCGTTTTATTTTCTTAGTGTTTGATGCATTTAAATTTAAACATTGTTAATGAATCGATCTGCTCATAATGAATCTAAGAAAATTTTGTTGACCAACTCTTGAGATATTACATAAATTTAAAAAAATATTCTTTAGTGCCCATAAAGTTTAAACGCCGAGTGACTCTATTTTCAGTAATCAGATTATAAAAAAATGCTTTGTTTCAGTAAAAAATATTATTATATTAATTGAAGATAAATTCTTTCCACTTTAATTTAAAGCATAAATTCTACGGGTGCTAACAGAAAATGAGAGAGATACATATTACGTTATGACTGAAGGCCTTTATAATATTATGAATGAATTATATGATAATCAAAATTTGAAGTTTTAAAATATTTTGATGAAGAAGCTATTAAAGTAGAAATTGCATAAAATATTTAATTATTAAAATTTTAACGAACATTAAGATTGGCGAACCGGCTGGTCGCCAAAGGCGGCTAGTTTAGAATAAAGCTGTGTATAATTTTGTTATTCCAGTTGAATCTTAGTTTTTAAAAAACATTTTTTGTGCTCGCTCACTTAATATTTTATTAGAATTTTATTTTTTCTGAACTAAAATTCACTTTTAACTATCTTAAAACCCTCGAAATACAAAATACATATCACGTTTTCTTTTAATGTTTAAAAAAATCTTTATTATCAATTCTATTTAATTTCTTCAAAAATTAAAACACCTGGAACATTTTAAAAATATTTAAATCTAATTACAATATCACTTTGTGAAAAGTCATTAAAATATACTTTTTTTTTCTCTAGGACCTTCAAACATTCATTTTATTGAACTATGACAGTTTTTTAGTTGAATATAAACATATAATTTGGTGATGAAACGATAAAAATAAAATTTCCTGTTTTCGTTCCATTTTTGCTTACTTCAAGCTCTTTTGATCCTTAATAGCTTTCTAAAAAAGTATTTTAAAGCTACGGATTTTGATAAATAATAGCATTCATTCTACTATATAAGCTTTATGTTTTATTTTTAATTTTATTATGCATTTCCCTTAGTTTCCGTCAACTTGTCTAAAATTTGAACTTTTATTTGAAGTGGAAGTGGTTAAACTCCAACAAATACGAGAACATTCTTTGCTGAAACTAAATATGTTTTATAAAAATACGAGTATAATAAATAGAACCGTTCAGCTTTGAAATCCTATATGTACTACAGAATTTTTTTTTTTAAATTCATGCAATATCTCAAAAGATTATTCAAATATTCAACAAAAATTTCTCTGATTCACAATAAAATTCAGTTTTTAGTTTCACTTCCAAAAATATTTAAATAACGTAAATAATAATATTTGTTTTCAGATAATAAATGCTTCTTTTTTAAAAAAATATGATTTTTAAATTTTATACAATTTTTTTTCCTAATGTATCAGACGCAGCAAAATATTCTCGACACTGTAACTTTTAAATAAAAACGTTCAGTCTTCTGCAACGATGATCTGACCGAGTTATGAAGATTTAAATATTTCTATATTAGAACAATCAATAATACCATTATTTTAAGCTAATCAATATTGGACAAATTTAAAGTGCTGACTGTCATTTTGTTCACCTAGATGGATGATGCTGTAGTTTAAAATCGAGGGTTTTTATAAAATAGTAATATTCGAATTTCCATAACTCATTCAATTTTAACAGCAAAAGAACGGAACTTTTTCATTTAAAGTATTAATGCCTTAAGAACATTTTATTAAAAATGTTTCATAAGATAAACCCTATCATAAGATAAAAACTTTAAACCCTATCAATAAATAGAAAACGAGTGCTAAAATCAAATGTCTAGTAAAATAGTGAATTATTTGGCAAGAAATTGTTTGACTAACAGCTCTTAGAGTTGTAAAAAATCGACACTAAATAAAATCACAAATAAAATTGTTATTTCAATTTACTTTTAGACACTATAAATTGTCTGGTTGATTTATTTTGAAGACAGGAAAATCGTTTAAATTATTTTAGGTAAAAGAACTATCCAATATATCACCTACAGCAAGTTTTTCATCTCATTTTATTGTGTCAAGTTTATTGAGCTGTGGTATTTATTTTGAAAAAAAATGTATATAAACAGAATCCTCCTATTTACCAATAAAAAGTTACTTCAAAACTCGAAATAAAGAAAAAGTGAGAGAAATGCTTGTATTTATGTTTTTGCTTTTTACATCATATCCCAATTTTTGTAACGAAACAAAAGACTCAGCTAAGCGTTTTAAGAACAATTGATGGAAGAAAATAAAATATTTATTTGCATTACCTTCAGAATTTATAAAAATGAACAAAAACGCCAAAGATCTGAACTCGGATATTTATTGTGAATTACTTAAGTCCAGCCCTTTCGAAATTGCTTTTAGGTCGTCTTTTTTGCATCAAATGAATCAGAATAAAAAGAGAAAGACAGAAAAAACAGTTAAAAAAAAAAGCACTGCAACCTACACAGGTTTAATCTTTTTCCTTAGATTTTTTTTTTCTGTTAGCCCTCAGGTTTAAAATGATTTTGAAGGGAAATTGAAAAGTAATTTCAGTTGGAAATCCTTACTGAAAGCACGGGTTAAAACTAGTTTAGTTGAAAAGACTGCATTTCTAAAATAAAGAGGTTTTTAAAGACGACAATCTCAAACTCGCTTTTATTTATTTATTTATTTTTAAATCCAAATAAAAAAATTCTTCTTCGATAAATTCGCCCCATTTTAATCTAGTATTTGATAAATGCCACAGAATACTAAATCTCAGAAACACAGATGTAAAAACTTGGCATAACAAGTTTGGAAAAAAAAGAAAGAAATTCAACAAATGTCAAAGGTGTTGCTGGTATTTAACTAGAATGAAATTAATTCTTTCTGTAAAGCAGAACTGATTTTATTTTGAATTGAAAAAAAATATCCCGCATAAGTAAGCTCTACGTTGAAATTAAAAGATATAGAACTAATTAAAATAAGCCGGCAGTGGTTCTAAAACTCTAATGAACGAGTTTAAATTCATTTGTTGCTCAAGAAGAAATAGAATTAACTAATAACAAAGAAGGGTAACTAATTCATTTAATAAATTACATCATTTCAACGAAATAGTAAGTTGTCTTTAACTTAAAAAATGAAACCTGACAATCATAATTTAAAGGAAATTTCATTTGTATTTTATCTTTGAATTAATACTAATATGCCTCAAGAAAAGTTTGTTTTACTTAAAGAGAAATAACATGAGTAGATATTATTCAAATAATAAACATTTTATATCAATTCTGACAGCTTTTCCTCTTAAAAAAAAGTGTTTTGAGAAACAATTCTTCATTTCACTTTCATTCTGCTTAAATGTGTTTATTCTCTGTCATTAACCCATTTTTATTTGGTTGCTTAGTTTTTATTATTCGAACATTTTTAGTTAAATCTAAGAAATAATTCAAACTTATGATTGTAAAAAAATAATATGCAGAATATTCTTAGTAATAATAAAGTTTAAGAAGATCAAGTCTATAATTTTTTGTAAAAGATGATGGGGTTTTATAGGTAAGTGCCACATGGAGAAAGTATGAAATGTCCAACCCTAAATCGATATCAGTAAGTTACCAAGAATAAATGGCAGTAGAGGAATAGTATTATTATTCGGATTCCTTTTATTATATTAAAATTAATATAATATAAAATCATAATAATGTAATGTTAAAATTAATATAATCGCAGTAATGTCTTGTCTAGATGTCTCCCCCTTTTCCAAGACTGGCATTCAAAACCTCCCTAGTAGCACACAAATAATGTATAATATTGTATGACATTGATCAATATTTGCAATATAGTGCGATGTATAATATTGTGAAATATTAATATCATATATAATATCACACAATATTGTACAATATTGTGTATCAGGCTACTTGGGATAATAATGTAATGTTAAAATTAATATAATCACAGTAATGTCTTGTCTAGATGCCTCCCTCTTTTTCCAAGACTGACATTCAAAACATCTCTAGTAGCATACAAATAATGTATAATATTGTATGACATTGATCAATATTTGCAATACTGTGCGATGTATAATATTGTGAAATATTGATCAATATCATATAATATTGCACAATATTGTGTATCAGGCTTTGCTATCTGGAATTAATATCCTCCAGGGTCCCTATCGATTTATTGTCTTATTTTTACCGACTGAGCAGATATTTTACTAAATTAAAATTTATACTTTATTAAAATTTTTCATTCCTTTTAATTAAGGAAACCTAAGATTATTTTATTTTACATTATTATATTTTTTTAAAATTTTTTAGGTGAGATCTGTAAAGTATAAATTTTTTTTAAGTAGATGAATCAAAATGCAAATACAGATATTAAAAGAGCTCATATTTTATTCAAAGTGCTCTAAATTCATAATTTATATTTTGTGGGGTTTTTTTTTTTTTCCTTTTTCTTGTTTGAAACGATTAATTCTCTTTTTATTTCTTTAAATTTTGTAATTACTTCTTTGTAATTAATTCGTGCTTTAAATTTGCTTTGAAATTACTATTTTAAAACTCCATTTTGTTTTATAATTTAGTCGTATTTTAATTTTATAATTGAATTATATATATTTAATTCAATTATATATGATTAATTAAATTATATATGATTAATTAAATTATATATTTGCATTTAAATTAATTAAAATATTGCATATATTGTGTAAAAAAAATATAATATTTTCAATTATGATAGAGAACTAAAAATAACGTTTCTAAAATTGCAAGAGAAATTGAATCTAGAATAAAATTCACGTAAATCAAAATCCGTTTATTAGTTGTTTTCTTTCTTAAATCAACTTTTCTTCTGCAAATATTATATATATAATTTTAACTTCCGGAATCGATAAAACAATTATATCAATAATAAATAACAGCACATATCGGTTATTTTGTACTTTTATTATTGTGATATCTAATTTTTTAATTCATTGTTATCCAATAACAATCGTTCTAAACGGGTACAGACGGACAAATAAGAATGCTTCTCTATATCCTTATTTAAGAAGTATATAAAGGAATTCTAGATACAAAAAAAAAAAAAAAAAAAAATTAGAACTCAAAAGGTTGATGAATCTCCTTGTTTCAGATATACCTAAACTCCAAAACTTTTTCTTGAAGCAAAAAAAAAAAAAAAAAAGTCTAAATTTTGGTTTAAACTGGTTTGGAATGATCACGTGACTATTGTATTGCGCAATCCTTAATTTTTAGAAAAGCGATGGTCTTTCTTTCATCTGAAATTCTTCAGAAGATAATTTCTTACTACCCTTGCCCTTTATTGGCCATACAAGAAAATAGGGTACATGGCGGATATTTGCACCAAATTGTAACATTTTGTTGGCGATTAGTTGCCAAATGTTGTCACATTTGAAGACTTTTTATCATATTTTAATAACCCTAAAACCAAAAAATTCATCCTCAAAAGCGATAAATTGCCAATTTTCTGCCCATGCATTTTGAGGCGTCAAAAACCTCGAACCCAAACAAGATCATGTTCTCACATGATAAAAAAAAAAAATTTATAAATCGCTGGAAAAACTATATTTACTTTTACATTAATAGCTTTTGAGATTTTTTTATTTAAAGACATATGCTCAGCTATTTTATAAAGCAGTTAAAAAATAATAAAGATCAAGCAATACTTATTCTAGTTTATAACTAATACGATATAAACAAACGTGTCGTATCAGTTTCTAATTGCTAATATAAGATTCTATATTTAGCAGCGATGTACATTTATAAAGCAAATTAGTAATAGCTAACGATGCCTTAATATGTACACAAGTTTAAAAAATAGTACGTTTATTTTCCTGAAAATGATGTAAACATGTAATTAACACATCGTAACTTTTATGCAGTGAAGTGATTAATTCGTTTTCTCATCCAGAATTGCCAAACTTGACCCATTGGAAACACCTCTCCGCAAACGATGTCGATAAAATAATTGTCACCATCGGTGAAAAACACGCAGACGAAAATTAATATAATCGCTCTGCAGGTAGCTTAAGATAGCATTTTATCGCCTGCTTCTCGTAAATCAAGAGTTACGTGCCATTTTCCTGATGCGCTCATTGGCTCTAAAAGACTGCGAGCGAAATTAAAAATAATTATTTCAGCCAAGAATTTAAAAATTCAGGGGAAATATTCTATTCTGTGGATGGGAAATTTGTGTGACATTTTAGAGTGCTTAAAGTCGAGAGTTAATGTGTTCCACCTGAGATAATCGGTACTTCTAGGTTTTGCAAACGATAATTCTAAATTATGTTTACTTTTTCATTCGAAATCGGTTCGATGAAATTGTTGCCAGTAGCTGCAAATAAATCGTTCAACCCTTCATTGATTACGGTTACAGGAATAATTACCGGATACGTATATTCGTAAGAGAATTTTTTTAACTCTAGACTCGTGGTTAATTAAATATTTAGGAATAAATGTACTTTCAGCCTTTATTTCTAAAATTACTTTTTATCATAGAGAGGTTTTAAGAATACAAAGGGAGGTTAATTGAATACTTTGACTTGATTACATGATCCATTATAGTGAAGTGAGAACAATATCAGTCTAGATTAAAATTAGAGGTTGAAATTATGAAACTGTAATTGGAAGGAAATTGCATTATGTTTCAATTTTTTTTAATAAGTAGCTTCCCTAATTTGTTAATTTATTCTGTTGCATCATTTTTACTAATAACTTGGGTAATTGTAATTGTACATCATTAAAACAATGAGTATGTCTTTATTCTGAGAAATACGACTTTTTTCTTAATGATTTAAAATGTATAAAGTATTTTTTATTATTTAAAATTTGATTTACGCAGTTTTGCTGCATTGTTAGTATTTTTACTATACTTTTTTTAATTTATATTTTTATATATTTGAGAAGTTTTAAATTTTAAAAATTAGTTGAACTGATCATGATGCTAAATACTTTATATATTTTATTATATTAATATGTATATATATAATTTATATTATAAATAACATTTATAATACATTATACAAAGTTTATATAGAAAAATTGTATTTGAATCCTAGTTTAACTGCAGTATATAAGTTCTTATATATTATAATGTTCAATAACGGAAATAGTGAGTTTAAAACTTAGAAAAAGGGAAGATAAATATATAAGAAAAAACGTAACATGAATGGTTCCATCTTAAATATAAATCCCAACCTTTACTCAGAAAGTGGTGTTCAATTAGAAAAAAAATATATGTATAATATATTACAAAGCATTATTTACTCCACTCTTTCAGGCTTCGCAACGAACTCAAATAAGATAATATGAAAGTTTTGACAAAAATGAAGGGAAAAAAATGGACAATTTCGTTATCGAAAAGCGTAAGAAATGCCATCTGTTAATCATTTATCATGTCCAAAAGAATTATGTTACATGTTACTATGAGTCTAGTTGACAGCATGAGTCAACTAGACTCATGCTGTCAAAGCATTGATAGATATTGCAGATTTTCCTCAAGAATTTTACTGTTTCTGCTAAGTCCTTTAAAGAAAAAGTCATTTTCTTAATATGAATGAGCAAATTGTTCATTTTTTATTTGTCTGCTCTATTGTTGTTCCTGTTATACAGATATGTTTGCAAGAAATAAGTTTTTGAAGAGCAAAATCTAGATTTCTAAAATAATTGCATAAAAAAATTATAATTGTAGCAGTTGCATTACTCTTACCTTCTCTTTTGGATACTAGATGGCGATACCTGATTAGGCCATCCCATAGTGCATTGCGATTGTAATTAGAATGAGATGTGATGCTGAACTGTGAAGCCGCGCGCGTGAATGTCTTGTCTTTGTGTTTGTTCAGTGTGTGAATGTGATTATTAAAAGAAATGTTCCTAAAAACATTCGTCCTGTTGCTTCCTGCATGGATCATAATAATCTACATACCACCACATAGTGTTATTGTAATAATAAATGAGGCTGAAATGATATTCTACTCTGTTATAAGAAAAAATTTCGTACCCTGACTAATGCATTCACATAAACGATGAAATTATATACAAAAATGTTGGCAACAAAAGGTTTTATAGCTGAGACATCGAAAATAAAATAATAAGCTTCAGAAATTTTTTTTGAAATAGTGAGTGCATTTCTTACTATAATATGAATTTCACAATGACGACTTTTAAATTAATTACAGTTTTTCAAATGATTATTAAATACGCTAAATAAATTTTGTATTGATACAATAAAAAAATTTTCGAACTTGTTGTTGAGATATCAAAAAATATACGCTATTAGATATTTCATTAAGAAATAAGAATTAACTGCATTGCTTCTTTACTGGACTTGTAGGCTATTTTCGTTGTATTAATTTCTGAATTAAACGTCTTTTTTTTAAAATTTGGGCTCAGTTTTAAAGTGCAGAAGGGAGCGGGGTTATTTCTCATACACATTTTATAAATATTTATATAAACAGTTCCTCATCCATATATATTTGTTGGTAACTATTATTAATATTGCTTTAAAATATGAAATTGGGTATCGAATCTTTTGATATGGTTTTATTTCCCGTAGCATTTATGCATTCTATAGTTTGTTACTTTCGTAAGTTGAAACTATAAATGCCTACAATTTCGGCATACATATTCTTATTTTGAAAGAAATAGAAAATAAATATGTCAATCAAATTTGTCAGGTATCATCTTGTTAAATTTCTTCATGTATTTTAATAGCGTGAGGTCACTTACTGAATATCTATCAATGCTTTCAATTGTTTTAATGCAATGAATTTTCCCCAAGTTTTTTTTTTTTGTTGTTGTTGTTAGTTTGACATTCATTTGGAATAGTTTTTTTATGTTTCATAATATATTTATTCAAAATGTTGGTTTTCAGGCAGTTCAATGCAGTCCTACCCGATGTATGGGCTCCGTGATGTCCGGTCCATCGAAGAGGTCAAGCGGTACCCCTCGCCCAAAAGACGAGATCCTCAGACATGCCAAACATTTCTTTGATCAGTACTTCAGCAGCATCAAAAGGCAAGTAGCAATTTTGAATGAAACGTGTGTAACCCTCAGCTTAGACTACCTTCAAATTCCACTATAAAGAAGTAAAACTTTTTGATTTTTGTGCAGTACGATACAATAAAGCAAGTATGGAAAATTAAGACAATTACCATTTGAAATTTTCATGGTACGGGATACTTCTAATTTTTTCAAGGTATTGCGGTTAACTCAGGGGCGTAAGTCTACAATATTTATAATTACTTAATAATAAATACGGAATATGCATTTACTTATATACTACAAATATAATAATAATAGCCACAAATATAACAATATCAAACGATGTATTTAATATAAAATAATTCCAAATGCATCAAAAATAAATCGTTTTCATTTAAAGTTAGTTCTCGTAGCTATAGTTAGTAGAAGACTTAGGCTATATAACTGTCCACCAATCTTGAATATTTCGGTATATAATTACTGACTGCTAATCTTGCACTGGATTCTAAGGGGTCGTCTGTTAGACGAGAACGATATGTTAATTGTATTCATCGTTGAAAATGCAGATTCAAATAGGTTGGTAGAGCCAAAGAACGATGTTAAATGATATGCACATTTTTTAATTAGGATATTTTACTTCACCCATTAGATTCCAAAAGTTATTGTTAGGTTCTGGACTACGTGCTTTTAAAATTATGTCGTTTTTGAAGGAGAGATAAATATAAATAAGAGATAAATATCATATAATATTCTGATAGATAAATATATATAATATTCTGTATTTTATAGATATTATATATATAGATAAATATAATATAATATTCTATAAATATGTTTATTTTAGTATGTCTTGGTGGTCCATCGGTCGATCAAGATCGACTTAATGCCCACCTCTGATTAAAATCAATCTCAAAATACCTGAAAAAACTGAAATATCCAGACTAAAAGATTTCTAGTCTAATCAGCCTCAATAAAATGCGATCAAAAACAAATCAAAAGTGTGTTTCATAGACATTGATTATTTATAACAGGAGTTAATTAAAGTCTATTTCATCTCATCTAGGTGCTTGGAACTGTATATATTAAATTATTATTATTAAATTTAGTTTCAGAATTTGTGAACTGACTGTGTTTAAAAATATTTAAATGAACTTATTTTCCATAATAGTATTTGATAAATTTTTCTGGAAACAAATATAGTCTCTTTAATTTTTCTCATGACGGTTCGCCTAAAGAACATTAAGACATGTTTTTGCAATGAAAAACTATTCATGCTACAAGTAGCTAAAAAAGTGAATTTTTTTTAATTCATGGAACAACATATTCTAAAGAAAATAAATAAAAATATCAAATAATTTCTAATTAAGGAAACATTATTAATTTTCTAATTAAGGAAAATTAATACTGTTTCCTTAATTAGAAAAGAATCTTAATCAAAAATAGGTCCTTAATAAAAGAAAAATCATATTCTATTTCGTCATTTTAACATCCGTTGAAGAATAAATTGTCGATCGTAAAATCATGTATGTCCACACAATTCAGACAATATTCAAATACAAAATTCAGGCGATTTTAATTTAGATTGATATATTCTTATCATAGTCCAATTATCTTAGATTTTCATTAGTAGAGATAATAAAGAAGTATTGACTCGAATACCCGATTAAAATTTATCACACAATTTTATTTTAAAAACTGCATCCAAGTTCTATTTCCGTTTATAAACGAAACGCAGCAATAAGTGGAATTGAATTTATCTCTACATAAAATCTCCTGCGCTCACATTACGCTAATGAGGCGTGAAATCACATGCAACAAGGGATCTTTCTTTTCTTTTTCAGTAAAAATGACAATCCTTATAATACCTAAGAAATGCGCTGCATTAACGATTGTTTTACTTTTCTCAAAGGGGCAATTTACTTCACAAGAAGAGTAGGCGACAAATGTTAAATATTTAACCACCAGGATCAACTATTCCCGAAGAGAAATTTGATTAGTCTCTTATTCAACGTTAGATCTTGATATGTATACTAGTATTAAGGGATCAATGGCGTAAGATATTACTGTAAGATGAATTTTCAATATACGTGATAAATCGGTTTCTTGAAAATGGCAGGTGAATTAAAAAGTTCGTGGCGACAAGGATTATGCTTCGAGTTCTTGGCTTGAATCCCGATTGCATTGAAGAACCTCAGTATAAGAGATACTGTTGTATATTACATATATCTCAGTGTGAGATTTGTGGTACGGTTGAAGAGGAAGAGTTGGCGCAGGTATTTTTCTCAATATCGAGAAAAATACCTGAAAAATATCGAGGAAAATACCTCACACAACGGTGAAGAATTTCGAGTTAAAATTAAGCTGACTGATTGAACTAAAACTATATTATTCAAATTCACATTTCATTAAAAAATATATAAACAATAAATTTTAAAAACTCACAATAAAAAACATTGCATGTTCAGTTAAAAAAATGAAACGATATATTATGAAGAAAAAAAATCTTTATTTCAAGGAGTATATATGCTTTTCAACGTCATATGCAACTAATACAATTGTGTGTGTGTGTGTGTGTGTGTGTGTGTGTGTGTGTGTGTGTGTGTGTGTGTGTGTGTGTGTGTGTGTGTGTGTGTGTGTGTGTGCGCGCGTGCGCGTGCGCGTGTGTTAGTAATAGAAGTTAAATACAATTGTATCTGTTAATTAATTACAGTGATAGAAATAAAAATAGGCTGCCATTATTATAGCTCTATTAATTTATTTCCTATAAATTAATCACCTTATAAATTTCTATAAATTAATTTATTTCCTATAAATAAAACATCGGGTCTTTTTCTTATTAGTCTTCTAGGCGTATAGTTCTAATGATTTTAATGAAGTTCTTTATCAGAAGTTATCTTAAATCTTTAATCAGTTTGCTGGTAATGTGCCAAGAAATCACACAATTCCCTTTTCATCTCTATCCTTTAAATTAGTATTCGATGCTAATAAAATTAATTAGATTAAAAAAAAGATTTATTTCATGTTGAATTTAAAAATTTTGTATTTTTTTTATGTGAACAATTCATTTTATTTTAAATTTCTTGCTTGAATTTGTTTGATTACATCAAAATAAAATTTAGACGCTATGTAAATGGAAGTTTTTTTCGTGCTTGTATCGTTGAATTAAACAAAAATCAAGTAATTCAAGTGCTAAGTAAATCGTCGTTTAAGATATTGCCTTTCAGAAATAAAAATGTTTTAATTGTTTTACGAATGATATAAGTAATTTTTTTTCTTAGTGAAATCTATTGACAAAGAATTCATGATTTCATGTGAGCGGAGTTTTATGGAATTTAAGCTTTTCTAATTTAAATATAAAATTTTATTTTTGGTTTAAGATTAGGAAAAACAATTAAGAAACTTGAGAAACACTCACAGAAAAAATAGTTTTAAATTAAAAAATAAAGAAAAGAGAATTCTTAATTATATGATCCAGGCATTTTTAAATTTTTTTGTCATTTCGCCACTGTATAACCCAGAACTAACAACTACTAAAATTGCTGAAGCAAGCAGATACTCATCTTTTCTTTTTGCTTGTAAATCATCTATATGAAGCCCGTTGAATGATCTAAAAATTCTAGAAGAATGAAATCATATCACCAAGAAATCAAAACGTCAAACTTTTCCGTGAAGAACTCGTTCTAAATAAAATAATAAAAATTCAACTATTTGATTTCAACTATTTCTCAAGCTTTTTGCGAATGATGCAAGGAATTTTTTAATGAATCGATTAAAGAGAAATTCAGGATTTCTCTTGAAGATTTCCGGAGTTTAAAGTATCCGACCAGGTTCGGTGGGGATTTCTTTTTAAATTTATTGTTTATATGTTGTTGTTTTTTTATTAATGAAAAGATGATATGAGGAATAAGGGTGAAATTATTTAAATATATATCTAATTTTGAAAAAAAAAGCCTATTTTGATGTAAATTTTACCATTTATTGACAAAAATCGGAATTGTTCTAGAGAGAAAAAAAATTATAACAGTTTTCCATTTTTCTTTGTAACATTACATGTGTAACATACATTAGAGTGCAATTACCGGTTATCTGCGAATTATATTGAAAAATAAAATTTTTGTGTGTCATATATGAAATTATTTATGAAAATTTTGAATTTTGTTTAACAATTAGAGCATTCAACAATCAAATCCATAGTGCATTACATTCTGCATGATCTAACTAGCACTAATCATAAATTTCATAAAAAAATACCTTGACTTTTTTTTTTTTTTGATATAGCGATACTCGTGCAGTAGAATTATGAAAAAAATTAGTTCGTCATAAAAGACATTTAAAGTTTTTAAATGCTTATAAATAAGCATCATTTACATGTCAATAGTTTGCTATAAATTGGCTTCCAGTTGGACATAGAGACAAAAATAAAGATCGTCTCTAAGTCAGATATGAAAATGATAGAAATTTTGGAAACAGAAAAGTACATATTTGTTGAAACTGAAAAATAAATAAATAAAAATATGAGTTTTTATCCAAACTCATATTTTCAAAATAGCCGGATACCTCAAGTCCTTTTCATTTAAATATAAAGCTTCATTTTAAGCTTTAGGCTAAGAAATTTTTAAAAACTTAAGAATCGGTCACAAAAAAAAAAAATACTTCGGAAAAATAGCTAAATAAAATAATTAAATACGATTTTTTAAATCTAAATTTGTTGTTTATTTTGTTAAATTTATTTTTGTTGTTCAGTAAATAAATTTTTTTAATTTAAATTAATCATTAAATCCTAAACTTTTTTTAAAAATTTCTGATACATATATGTACTGATTTAAAAAAAAAATCCTCTTATTAATAGGATAATGTTGGAGCTTGATTCGGTAATATTGATTTCTTAAAATTGGATTCATTAAGTTTAGTAGCGCATAATTTTTCAATTAATTGTATTTAATTATTGGTACATATTAGTTAGATTGCTATAAGAAGACTACCTATAGCAATGGTTCTCATGACAAGATTTCTGTAAAATTTCTTCAGTTCTTCACCGAACATGGTCCCCAAAACCCAAAACCACCCTTCGTTCAAAAGCTTATTATATATATATATATATATATTATATGCATATAACGCTTTTCCCATCCTATCTTGCGAACAGAATAACTAGAGTAATATTGTTTGGATTCTAATTGGTTTGGAATATGTTGTTAGAAATGTAAAATCCTCGGATGAGTTCGTAAATGGCCCATCTAGCTCAAAGGGGGGGTGGAAATGATAGGGGCTGAAATTTTCCTTTCTCTATAACTTTCTTGATATTGAATACAGAAAAATAAATCCAATTAGCCAAATTAGCGTTTCATTAAAAAAATAATTTTTGTATTAAAGTTTTTCGACTACTGCAATATCTTAGAAGTTATGTGCTAAAAAGTGATTTTCAGGTCCTAATTTTTAATGTTTCCAACATTAACAATTTATGTTGTCAGTTTTGAAAAAAAAATGGAATAAAACTTTTACTTTTTTTCATTTTCATAGTTTGTAATTGTTTAAATCCACATGGTGTAAAGATTAAACGCTTGAGTTAAACTAATTAAATAAAAAATCGAAAGATTTAATGGCATCATTATGTGAAAACGATCAGCTTAAAAATTTCCAGAAGCTGCGTGTTTTTTAGTTCTTGATATTTAAAAAAATGAACATTGATATCTATGGATTGAATTTGAAAATAGTAATTTAGATGAGAAGGAATCTATTTTTGCCTTTCAGCTTGCCGAGAGGTTTTTTTACATCTAAAAATTTCTGTCGTTAAAAATGTTATCGAGAATTTTTTCATAAATAAAAATAGACTTTTAGGCTGAAATTATATGAATTAACTTTGCATGTTTGGACCTGAATTTCAAATACTACATATCAAGTTTTCAAACGATATTAAAAAAAAAATACCTACAATTCCTTCAAAAAACATCTGTGACTTCCCAAAATAATTATCCAGCTAATAAAATCCCGATCACAAAGGTTCCTTTTATTTTTATATGGCTCAGATTTTATTCTTTCTTAATAAAGAATCTTGGAATTTATTTCCAATAAACAGAAATTCTATAAGATTTCATTGGAAAAATCTTAAAAAGAATCGGAAACATTTTCTACAGCGAAATGGAGCCACTCTTTCGCCTTTCCAGACACTCCTCTTCTTCGTCAAAGAAGATATTTGATCAAAGAACTTTTCTTCAGTCAGAAATTTTGTTATAAACGTACTTTTTTTTAAAGTATTTGCCATACAATTTTTTTTTATTTATAAATTTATATACTTTTATAAAGTGTGCAGTTTTAATGACTTAAATAAAATAGTGAGATTTAAAGTAATGTCATTTTCCACGTAATTTATTTTTATAGTACTCTTTCACATTTTGCAGGTTTTAGTTATAGAATCTGAATGATTTTTTCAGCTGAGATTCTCCTGTTAAATCATATTTTATATAATTTGAGATAATACATCTATAAATATAATATATATGAAACTGAAGTAAATGTAAATTTTACGTGTATAAGTATTATCTCATATATGTATGTGTGTGTATACATGTGAGATAATTATTCGTAAATCGACCATGAATTAGTTGGGGTTCTTTATCTTGAAATTATTAAATAATTATATAATGAAAAAGCACTGAGGATTTGAATATCTTTATCGAAATTTCTTTACAGCTAGAACGGAAGTTCAAAATACGATTCTCAGAAAATCGTATTTTCACAACAATCTTATTGTATCATCCTTATAATGTAAAATAACTCACTATAATACATCGAAAGCTTTTTCAGATTTCTTTAGTCAGAAATGATTGAAATGTATTGCAAAAGTGTAAAATTTAAAATAATTCGATATGTATTAAAATGCAACATAATTATTTCCCATCTTTTTTTTTTTTTTAAGTTTAATCACTCTTTATACAATATCTTGTATATTTAATGTCACTGAATTTGCAATATGTTTCTTCATTGTTTTATATTTTCAAACTTTTCAAAAATTATAATCTTAAAATGTAGGAGACCTTCAGTACAAAAAGCATTTAGAAACGATCAAATTATGCTAATTTCTATCAATATATGTTTATACAAAATAGTAGAAATTTTTCTAATCTGCAGGTGCTAAATTTAAGGAGCATAGACTAATTTAATATACAACTGATTGTTATAAAACTTCGTTTAAAAAAATTTCTAGACATATATTTAAAGAATTTTTAAAACTTATGTATACAGTCTAAAGTACTGGAATAAAGAATAACTGAACTGAAAATACTTTAAACAGTAAATTGCTATTTAGCGAAGCAATTTACAGCATGTACATTTTTAACAGATTATATCAGAATTGTTCTTGGCTCACGTTACTTAGCCAAAAAAAAAATCGTTTTCTATATTTATTCTATGAAGAAATCAATAAAGTATTTCCAAACAAAAGGATAAAATTGCATGACTTTTGCTTGCAATATTTATTTGGAAATTAAATTACACAACAATTCAGATTTGAGTAAATTACTTATTAATTCGTTTTACGAAATATGCGGCGTTTATAATTTATAATTTGAATATTCTAATATATTCTTAATTCCAGTAAAAAAATATGAAAATATGATTATATAAAAGTTTTTCTTGCAATAACTTTTTTAAAAGTTCTAAGTTCTCAGATTTTCTATTAGTGTTCGTTAACATAATTATAACTTTTGCTAACTATTTTTGTGATGCTATCAAGCGATAAGAATTTCTTTTGTACGACAAGTCAGGACTACTAATAAGATTTCATTATTGAAGCTTAATTGATTTTACCACAGATTGCTTTCTACTTTATTACTGAACAATATTTCCCACTATGAGCTAATATCTTTTTTTCAATTATGAGTAACTAATTTTATTTATCACTAGAATGTCAAAAATTCTTTTGTACTACTTCATCATTAGTTTGCTTTTTTTTGTTTAAAAAACAGAGCACTTAATATTTTTCCTATACATCACTTTTCTTAATTTAAGTTTTTTCAAACTTGATAAGTAAAATAAAAATTTTTAACATTTAAGGTTTATTTCAATGAAAACTATGTTGTGCTTTCCATGGAATTGTGCAAAAAGAAAGTTACTTTATTTGATTTGCAAAAATCATTCAAAAGCTCTCTGCAGAGCAGATCGGTGGACATAGAATTACTAAATTTGGCGTCTAATTATTTCTTGCATATTTCCGAGTAAGAGTTTTTTTAAAAATTCTTATTACACTTTTAATTAAAAATCAGTCAAAATTTTGAATTTCATCCTCAATAATTTCGAAGCATATTGTTGCACAAAAAATCGAATTCACATGCTTCAAAATATGAATTTTTGGTGTCTGTAACTTTATTTCTCTATACAGTTTCGCCAAATAATTTTAATAACTCATTCGTTATATTTTTAAATAAATTTTACAACAATTTTAATTGTTTTAGTTAATTAATTTAGTTTTAATTAGTTTTTTAGTTAATTAGTTTAGTTTTAATTGTTTAGCTTTTATTGCCTTACGACGATGTTAATTATACTTGATATATGTGCTATATAATTAAAAATAAAAGTTAAAAATAAAATAAAGATAAATGAATGGAGTCTAAAGTATTGTTACGCTACGATGTCTCGTAGAAGAGATTTGAAAGTACCCAAGTGTTTCAACCGTATAGATTTTATTATTAATCAAATTTTAATAGAATATTCCTTCCTTTAATTTCCATCTTGACAACCGTTTTCATTCGTTGCCCATAATCTTGTAAGACTTGGTGGGTGACAATCACCATCCAAATATCATTTTCTTGACAGTTATTCGCTTTTTTTTGTAATTAAAATATTCCAATTAATTTTTATTGCTCCCCATATGTTTTTTAAACACTTGAATTTACTTTTAACCATATCCATGGCGAAAATTAAACAAGGGTGACTGTTGCTACATTAAAAAATAAATAGACAACAACTTTTTTACCTCAGAAAAGTAGAATAGAACTTCCTTGTTGTTTTCACAAAGGGTAAATATATCACTCAAAGAAGAGAATGATTTTTGGAGATAATTGATTATCTCATGAAAAGAGTATACGACCTATGATCCCTATCACATTTAAACTTTATAAAATAGTCATAAATTTGAAAAAAAATTGTATAAACTGTACGTTTATTTGAAAACTCTTTGTCAAAACTTTTGCAATTCCTTTTTCAGAATGAATTCTCCCAGTCATTCACGGAGATGGAAAGAAATAGTCGGCGAGGTGGACACTACAGGAACTTACGAACTGAAAGAAACAGAACTCGTGTACGGTGCTAAACTTGCTTGGAGGAATGCGCCCCGATGCATCGGAAGAATACAGTGGTCTAAACTGCAGGTCAGTACTTTTTACCATAAATATACAGAATGTATACAAAATATTAGATTCTTTTAAATGGCTATAAGAAACATTTTCAAAAACTTTTTTATACCATGAATGGTATGATAAATGTATAATTCTATTATGCCATTTCTTGTGTAATATCTTTACAGTAGGATAGCTTGTGCAAATATAAGAGGAAAATGCATTTTGAATACTTGCTGATTTAAAATCTTTTTTCTGATATATATCAAAGAACTTTATATACCAAGGATATGAATCTTTAAAAAATATCCTATTTATAAATACGTAGTATGAAGGATAAGAATTGTAAAAAAATCTTATCCTATTTATAAATATGTAGTATGCAGGAAGAATGTAGGATAGGACATTAAAGTTCTTATTCTGTTTATAAACATGTAGTATGTAAGGTAAGACTTAAAAAACTCGTCCCATTTATAAATATGTAGTATGTAGGATAAGACTTTTAAAAAAATCTTATCCTATTTATAAATATGTAGTAAATAGGAAGTAAGTAGGATATGACTTTAAAAAATCTTATCCTATTTATAAATATGTAGTATGTTGGAAGTATGTCGGATAAGAAATTAAAAAAAAGTCATCCTATTTGTAAATCTGTAGTAAGTTGGAAGTATGTAGGATATGTCTTTAAAAACTCGTATCCTATTTATAAATATGTAGTATGTAGGAAGTATGTCGGATAAGAATTTTAAAAAAAAGTCTTATCCTATTTATAAATATGTAGTATGTAGGAAGTATGTTGGATAAGTCTTTAAAAAATCTTATCCTATTTATAAATATGTAGTATGTAGGAAATATGTCGGATAAGAATTTAAAAAAGTTTTATCCTCTTTATAAATATGTAGTATGTAGGATAAGACTGTTATCTGGAAATACGATTATGATAGATAATTTAAAATATAAATATGTAGTATTAGCTACAGGCAATATGTTATACATGCAGCAAATAGCATCATATCGTCTTGCCATTTCTAATGTTCTTTTGAAATCTTTTGAAATCAAAGCAACTACTTATTATTATAAATGGGGAATGTTTCTTTTTTACTCTAACATAAATATCATCATTATTTTATCCAAAATTCATAAGATTTGCTTAAACCATTTGCATCGGTTAGCTATATCTGTTCTCAAACTGCTGTATGGAGTATATGATTGCTGTATGTTTTCAATATAGGCCAATAAGTACTAGTGGTTCCAGCTGAAGCATCAAAATTTCCTATAATTTGCAGAATTTTGATATAATAGCGACTATCATTTGTTACAGCAATACATTACTGGCATGATAATGCTTATTGGCTGAATAGTTTTCGTAATCCATAGATATGATGCGAAAATTGTTCAAAACTCTCTATAAGAGAGATCGTTGGATCCAGAATTAAAGAATTTATAAGACAATTATTTCTTAGGTTTCAATGCTTACAGAGAAATAAATGCTTTTTAACCTCCTAAATTGAATTTAATTAAAATTAAATTGAATTTTAATGGTTTTATCAATAACTTCGGTGCATATATTCAACAAAGATGATTTTAAAGAAATTAAAATAAATAAAAAAATTAGCCTTTCAATGATAACAATTTTAAAAATGCATAGTTTTTCTTTAATTTTAATGAATATTTTTAATATTTTAAGCATATTTTATAACAATTCTTTTCATTATTTTAAGTAACCTTATTTATATACGAGTACTCACCGATTATACTAAATATAGTGAGCATATGGTGCGGTTACTAAATATTTAAGAGCTAATTTTTAAAAATTATATAGAAACAGATGAATCAAGGTAAAAATATTGTCATGCTACGATGTTTTGGACTAGAAATTCGAATCTTCTTTAAATATTTTTAACATAAATATCGAATTAATTCCTATATCTAACTAAGAGAAAATAAACAATAATAATAAGAGGAAAAAATCTTTTAAACTTCATAAAACAGCTATACGTATGATGCAGAAACATTGTGTCTTAGGATTTTACTCCCTGCCTTCCTTTCCTTATGTAGTATTAAGAAAGCAAACTCTATAAATAATTTCATCTTATACGATATAATTACTCGTGTAATGATTAGATTTCTGCTAATTCTATAAACCACGAATAAGTAGATCCATAAACAGTAAAATGAAATCATACATCAAATATTCCAATAACCTGGAAAGGACACAGCATTTTTTTTTATCTTCAGCTAAAGACCAGTTTAAAAAGGTAATAAAAATTTAAAAATGAAATAAAAATTCTTATATCGTAATATACCAAGATGAACTTCATTCTAGCCAGAGATGTACGGAAAGTGCAGAAGAGAACGAACCTCATAAGGCAGCACAACATAAACAGCCTCTCACGGGCTACCATCCCTATCCAGACACGTGAGAGATGAGTGTCCAATTCTTTCACCTTAAAACCCTTAAGAAAATGCGCACATGTCCAGCCACAACATATAACAGACCGGCCACCCAGATCTGCTGCTCCACCAACACCACCAATAAATCTTCATTTATATTTCCTCAAATTTACAATTATCTTTGAAATATAAATCAGTCGATTTAGAAACTAAATAAAAAAATATAGATCAAGTCAGTTCTCTGGACAATAATTCAGTGATAATATTCTTAATTGTGTCTTTAAACTAAAATTTTAATTTACTAAAATTTTATTTAAGATTTTAGTAGGCAAACTCTTTCGATTGGTGTCCTCTATACCAATTATTTTTTATTTTTCCTATAAAACACTATCTTGTATTAAACGCTCAATTCCGCCCTCATTTTCACCTGTAATTGCTTTCCCAATATTTGTTTTAATGTTCATTGAAGGCACCATGGCCAGTGTGCATCTTATTTATAAAACAGTTATCCTTAATACAAGTACATTTTGTGTTTACTTTCTAGAAAAATTATTCTACCCTCTTTCCATTTGATGTTTCGCTATCCTTTCGTCCTTGTATCATTATATAAAAAAAATTTCTACTCAAAATTTTCAATTCAAATTATAAAGAATGCTTGGGAAAATTACTATGCGCAGTAAATTATAAATTACACTTTATTCTATTGGGATACTTTAAAATAATTGTCTCAGTTAAGCAAGAGATATAACTGTACAGAAAAATTTTATTTTACCGCTTAAAAATTGGCTTCAATGTTAAATATGTAAATACAAAAAAAATTCTATTATTGAAAATGACTTAAATCTTACTACAAATGTAACTGAATGAAATTTAACGAATAAAAATATAACTTTAGGCTAGAGTGACTCATATAAAGGCATTTCGAAACTTCAAGAGCTCTCTCCAACTTTTTTCAGTGTATAATCACCATTTAATTCTGCAGGCGGTGGGGAAATCCATCAACAATCCAATAGCAATATGTTTAAAAATTTTAATAAACAGAGAAAAAGCAGCGAAAAAATACATTTCTTTACAAAGAAAAACATTTATAAGTAATGCCAATTCTTTTTAATCGTCTTGCACATTCAGTAAGAGTATTCGTTTCGCTCCAAAGTTTGCAAAAGGATATGGGTACTATGTAATAATACAGCATTTCCTTTCTTTCAGGAGACGTTAGAAATGGAATTTAAAATATTTTATTGATAAAAGCTTTTTGTCATGAATTTGAATATAATTTTTCCTGATATTTGAAAATAAATAAAAAAAATATTTAGTACAATTATTGAAATGATCATTGAAATAAAAACGAATTATAAAAATAGTTTAGTTTATTATTTTTTATTTAATGAATACTAAAATAGCCTTATATGTGTATTTTAACCTTGCAGTTTTATGGTATTCATTGTTCTGTCCCAGTTGAGTAAATCATTATAAACCAGAATAAGGAATACAAAAAAGATAATAAAATTACTCTTTATTTAAAATTTAATTTTTAAGGTATCCGAGCATGTTTGGGGCATTTTTTTAGAAAAACATGGTGTAGATATACTTTTGGGTTTAAGACTATTAAAGATTAGCAATTAAAGATTAGATTAGCAATATAATGTGAATATTTGAAATAAATATTACTAATTTTTGAAAACTGGTACTTAATAGCATAAATTTAAGCAAATTCTTAAAAGATTTCAAATTATCTACACCAAAAGCTATTACTCTCATCCGAACAAAGCTTATACCAAAATAAGCTACATAGTTTTCTTTAGAGAATTAATTACAAGCTTATGGATATAATAACAAATAAATATTTTAAAACCAGTCAAAGATCTATCATGAAATTTTTAGTAAATTTATGACGTTATTATTCAACCAATAAGCTGTAAATTAAAAAAATATTCACTAAATCTAATTTTTTTTTATTTTATTCTCTATGAAATACTATCAATTATATTATTATTTCATATTAATATAATAATTATATTTTGAGTTATTTGATTTGAAGTGAGCAAAAAATAAGTAAAAATCAATTATGAAAAAATGCAATTAAAGAGTAACATGTTTTAATAATAAAATATGTGTGTACATACTTAAAATTTACCACATTTATGGGTTATACGTTATTCATCCTCAGCTTTTAATAATCTCCTTTTTTAACCATTTTTTTTCTGGCAATTTTTGCATTTGGCAGTGAATGCCGCTTAGATTCATTTATTCTATCTTTGTCGAGCTCAGCAAATGCTCAAACTAATTTTGCACTAGGATACACTCCAATAACCTTAAGGATATTCAGTAATCCTATAAAATATTCGTTAAAATGTATTACAGACATAAATGCCTCTGATATGAGGATTCGGAGCTTAGCAAAGACATCTTCAGGTACAAATTTCCACAAAACACCGTTGAAACTCTCATTGACATCTTGCGTTTTTCAGTGCAAATATTTTCCGTATTTGAGACTAAATTTGTGTTTATACAAATTTTTAACATGTGTTTGGTTCATTAAATTGGTGCTTCCGGTTATTTAAATGTCCACTTTCGGTTTATCAATCATTACGAAAATATTAATATATTGACTTCTAATTAACGTAGAGACAAAAGTATACCTGCTTTGGATAGCTCAAAGACTGGTCAATGTAATAAAAGAATTTTTAAAAAATACCATTTTTAAAAATTGAACACGTTGAAAATCGATACCTTAAACCTTTTATTCCCTTTTTATACCCTTTTGTTCAGATACCTTAAACAAAAATCAGTATTTGCTTAGTTATAGTTTCTTTGTTAAAATTTACTTTCATCAAGTCATAAATTGTAATATTATTTTTATTGATTGTAATTAACTTATTCTATATGTATAACTGCATGTAAATTCGCTAGTTACGAGTATACTAAGCTATTAAACCAAGAAAGCTCACAAAATACAATTATTTACACTCGTTCAAATACAAACCGAATCGTGTGATTTATTTCCAAAGCCTTTCATTCAACGTTTACGTTATTGATTCATTGGAAAACTAATTTTATTCTATTTCTGCAGATGGAGCATTATCTTTTGCTCGTTATTTTGCTTTATTTTAGAAAGAGACAAGAAAAGAATAGTCCCTTTTTTCGTCGCATTTATGGGGAAAAAAGAATTTGTTATCCCTTTTGCAAAGCTCATTTTCAAAATTACCATTAACGGAAACTATTTTTTTGTTTCATTTTTAACCTTTTTCGTCGTCTCGCTAAAGCTGGTGAAACAAAAAAAGATTGAAAACTAATGTAGTCCATTCCAACGCTTCAAACTCTACTTCTGAATGACATAAATTCCCCCCTCTAATGGTGATGATATTTGATTGGGTTAATTTGATTATTTCTTACTTCTCTAACAAGAAGTTATACGCTATGGAAATTTCTTCGAACAAAAATAATTTTAAATGTGACTTTTCATGAACAAAATAGTAATAATAGTAAATATTTTATCAAGTTCCTGTTATTTCTAATATTATTTGCTGCATTTTTTTTTCTTATACATTGAAATCTCTTTAAAAAATTATTGGTAGAGGAAAGTTATTTTTAGTACAATTTTTTTTATTAGTTGTGTCTAATACCTGCACTTCAATTCCCAACCTTGCATTTTAACAAGAAAATATTATGTAGGAATCCTGATTTTCTGCAGTCTAATTTTTTTAAAGTTTAACCCTTCTCATTATAATTTCTTTTAATCCCTCAACTCAAGGTTTGTAAATTATTTAAATTGATGAGGAGAAAGTAGGTCAAATGATTTCCAAAATCAGTTTTGAACTTTGACGTTACTGTTCGTTAATATTCCATCAATAATAATAGAGAAATTATTTTAATTCCTTGATAAACATCACTTTCCAATTCAATCCTCCTGGTAGAAAAGGAAACGTCCCATTACTCATTATAGAAAAAGACCCCAGATTAATATAAGTGTTCTATGCAATTCTATTTGCAATAAAGAAACAATTCAGAAAGTAGTTCAGAGCGGCATCTGTATCTATTGTTGAAAAGCCAGCATCGGCAAAGAAAGGATTGTTGCACCTTTTGGGTGTCTCTTGGTGTAATGCTAAAGCACACCCCGACATTGGAATCTTTGATGTGCACTTATTTCTGATGCCATAGGTATATTTGGCAATTTTCAGATTACGCCAATTTCGCCAATCTCCATTATACATAAGATTCGAAGATTTAGGCCTACATGTTTGCATTTCCACTTTTTCAGTAATTACACCAAGAATGCCAAGATAGTAGACTTACATGGCAATTTTTAAATTACGCGAGGATTTATTATACATAGAGATGCTAAGATTTCATTAATTGAAGATTTAAGGCGTGTGCATTTCCAAACAAATGGTGATTTTTTTTTATTACACTACGATCACCGAAGCCTAGATGGCAATCGCCAAGTTGGCGACATTTAGTATTTTTTAAAGATATATCAGGAGCGTAGTACCAAAAAATAAGCATCCTTTAACGTAGTTCAAAGATGTTTAGAGCATTAACTACTTCAATCATTCTTGAAAGATTTCGGTGATAATTATACTCGAAGATATTGATATCGTGAGAGCCACGATTGCTAAAGATTAGTATCCAACATCAATTTTTTAAAACCAGACCAAAAAAATAAAGCAAACAACGAAAATTCAAAACACTGGCCCCATTTTCTCTCGCAGTAAAAGTCAAAATACTCCGGACATATCCAAAAACGTCCCTAGTACTACTTACCAGCAGCCACTGTATTGAAATTCGTTAAGCTATAAGAAAAACACCATAGGCTACAACATCCAATTAATTATTGAATAGTGTAATTAAAAAGTATTTGGCAATGTTAAAATACTGCTTCTATTGCTCCATGTGTCATTTTATGGAGTGAAAGGGAATATTTCACAGACAAATTACAAAGACTCCAGAAATCACAGAGCTCGGATTAGCTCTAAGGAGAATGATAAGTCTTACCAACCAATAATGATGATAAGCTAATAAAGCAGGACATTGATGTTTCGGAACAATAGTCGTCAAAAACTTATATATAATTTATGTGTCGTATATAGTGCTACAGGGCCTGATAATTCATTGTGCCCATGAATTTTTCTTGCTTAACGGTGGAATCAAATTTTTTGTTGCTGTTAAAAGAAGTTGAGGATGCCATGTACTTTGGTAAGCACGTGAATTAAAATTATCACTTATTAATAAATCTTTTTTTGGTTAATTATCTATCTTGATGGGAGTTTATTTACGGACAAATTATTACATTTAACCATAGCAAATAAGAGTAATGTCTGATCAAACTCCAAACTTACATTTGATTCGAGAGCAATTTTTCGTTTCTTCTCTTAAACCGTTTAGTATTTGTAATATTTTTATAAATTTATTTGAATTTCGGTTTCTAAATTTTTCAGGTATTTGATGCCAGGTACGTATCAACGACAAGAGAAATGTTCGAGGCAATTTGCAACCACATCAAATACGCCACAAACAAAGGAAATATTAGGTGAGTTATCTCATATTTCCAAATTAAATTAATAAGGGCTAGCGCTAAATCCGTTAAGCTCGGCATTTTATTTAAATGGCTTTTTCATTTGAATTCCTTAGCTAAACTAAATATTCTTTATTTGTTGCTTTGTCTAGTAAATCCATATGGTTTCCAAAATACTTAACCAATTTTATTTCCTGATACAAATAAAAACAGTGGGTTTGAAGTACATTAGAATATATCACACATTAGCTAAATTCTGAAATCAAAGAGTGGTAATTTATATTTTCTGCTTTGATTTATTTTTGAAGTTACACAAGGAATACGAAAATAACCTTCATTTTCGATGTCTTATTTATTTTAAGTATTTCTTGATATATATTTTACAAAAAGTTTTTAAGTGATATTTTAATGATTTTATTATTTTATAAAAAATATATATAAATTTTTTTCTCCTAATTTAATTTTATTTCATACTTACCTTAATTTTGTTCTTTTTACCAAATCTTCAAAAAAAGGGGACTTATTATTATTATTTATTTATTTATTGCTTTAAACTGGATATTAACGAGTGTTTATAAGAACATATTTTTAACATCGTGAATTGTTTTTGTAATTAAGTTTCTGTATTTAATATTTGAAAACAACCTTTTGTCTAACCATTATTTTTGTTATCTTTTAACATTATAAAATCTTTCTTAAATTCAAGGCAATTAATTTATTAACTTAATATAACCATTTAAAGTATAACAACATGCAATATATTTTATTTAAAAGTTTTATAGTAAAGTGATAAATTTGTTTGCTTTTTTTTGTATTATTTAAATTCTCTCATAATGAATCTTCCCAATGATGGATTCTAATCTTTACATTTTCGAATCTTTTCGCAAAACCAGTGTAAGAGACTAAATAAACAAAAAAAATAGCAACGAAATAGGCCATTCTTCCAATACAGAGAATTATTTATTTTGTCAGCATTGCTCAGTCAGTGGTTTGATGATATTAGCTGAAATAACAGATAGTCACTCTGTGAGCTTTTTACAGAAACAATGGCAGTTAAATGATCAGAAACTATCAATTTCTGATTCAGTTAATTCTTACATGTATAAACCATTTTATTTTGTTCATATAACCAACATATTGGCAAATAACTCTGAGAAAAACTGTAAAGAAGAAAGTTTGAACTAAACAAATGTTTGAACACATCACAAGATATTGTAAACCGTTATATGAATTCTTTCTTTCAAGTCATTGTAAATTTTAAATAAAATATAGATGTACATTCTTCATTACAATATTACCAATTTCATGCTCTCAAAGTCAGTTAAACATAATGGATTGAGCGACAAAATGTGTACTTGAATTTTTCTCTCGCCGCGGAGGGTAACCTCAGATATGAGAATGAGAAGCTTCCTGCATGGTGGTCGGCTCTCGCCATCCTGATTCAGAAATGGTGTGGGTTCGACTACCTCCTACCGATGAAGGAACGTGCTTCCCTAGGGACGGTTTGTACCGTGACCGGTGATGGCCTCTTGGACTCAACCGATCAGTGAGATTAATCTGTGTGCTTTCGTACGGATCGGAGTGACCGTTATGATTACCAGTATCATGCTTGACTTTTATATTTGTTTCTTATTGCTATAAATAAATATTTTATCTCCTCTTTGTCATTCCACTACAGCACAATAAGTAACTTCACATACATAATAAAAAAAGCAAAACGTTTAAGACTATATAAGAACTGTATTTAGTGTCTGAAAATTAATCATTGAATCAAAAATATCACAAAAAATATTATAGTTAAAATCTGCGTGAAAGCGACTTTTACCGGTTGATAATATGTAAATAAAATAAAGGAGAAATTTTGATTTTTGTTTACTTGAAAATGGCATCGCCTGATGAAAAACTAATGCTGCCATATTACCCAGACAATGAATGATGTTTAATTGTTTCGTGCAAAAATATACTTATTATAGGGACAAGCTGTGGACTTTTGTACAATTAGATAAACAAGATATCTCCTTTAAAAATGTTCTGAGAAAAATAACTGCAAGTTTCTCTTGAAGCAATGAAGCACTTCAATATCTACTAACTTAATTGATCATATTTTGTTGTGGCTTTATGGATCCTTATCTAATCATGATTCCATGTTGCGTGAACTCTCCGATCTGTTATATTTCTTCATTTGAACTTTAGAGACCTGAACACGAACTGAATCGCATTAGCGAAACTGCTCTGTAACTGCTAACTGACTGAAACTTCGTTTTTGTTTCTGTGCGCGCTCTTGCTTTTGTAGATGAAATGTCTTACTTCCTACATCTAGGATAACAGAGGATAACAGCCATTGTTGTTATAAATCCCCACCTCTTACTTCTTTCATGTTTCAACTAATGGTGTCTATGTAAAAATATACTGGATAACTTAACCCTTAACTGGGGACGTGCGGTCTGTGAGACCGCTAGCGATGGATTTTCTATCACCCCTATTCTATTTTTAGCTCAATTGAATAGATTGACCCTGTAGCTTCCTGTTTTGTGACCTTCAATGCGTGTGCACTTTTTCAACCGATTTCAGCAGATGCTTTTTAAAATAATTCAGTTATTTCTTCGAGCGCGGTCTCTAAGACCGCATCTCCCCGTTTGTGTTCCAGTGATAAACAAGGCTTAATAGATGGTGCTGAAACTTGGGGCCCGAAATATCATCCAGTTTACTGATCCTATTATGAAGCAGTGCTCCAGACACTTTTAAATGAAGCAGAAAGTGATTTTAATGATAAGAATAATTATACAGAAGAGTTTTTCGATGAAAGTTCGCATTGAACTGATTTTGATATGTATGTTCAAACATAATCAATTTTTCTAGTGATATTGTATTTCGAAAAATTTGTAAAATATATTAATATACCAAGAGATATAAATACAGAATTTATAGCTTGATTTTTATACTAGTTCTCAACCTGTACGTTTAAAATGCCCTAGAAAACCGTGCTATGAAAGTCACACACGCCGAAAAAAAAAAAGGCCCATTTTACCCATTGTCATTTATTTTTTATTTTTCATATAATTATTGAATTTTACATTATATTGTCTTCTATATACCTTCATATACTGTAAAAATAAATATGATTTAAAAAATAAAAAGTAATATGCTTTTTTAAGAATATTATTTATTGTAACATGTAATTTAAGAAGAAAATGTATGTTCCGACGCATTTACTTTTTTCAATGACAATATAGTTTGAAAAATTTCTAAAACATATCTATATATATCAAGAAAAATATCTGCAAGATATATTGGCAGTTTTTTATACTAATACATTGATTAGAAAATGTGAGTCTAAATGAAATTCGGTCTCGTAGACCGCACCTCCCCAGTTAAGGGTTAAAAGTCCTTCTGGGAAAGTTCTCTGAAATGTTGAAAAAACAGGAAAATTCAACATAACTCTGTTCTGTCTCTTCGAAAGTTTTTAAGAGATTCTATACAATATTGAATGTATTATTACCTTGTATAATTCATTGGTAGGTCATTTACTTTTTCTAAAAAAAAAATGGAAATAAAGACTATTCCGAGTTAAAATGTATGCAATATTTTAAATATATTTTAGGAACCCGCATCGGTCAACACGAAGCCTCTGAGCTGACAAGATTTGTTGTGAACAATGAAGTGTTAACATGATTTATCCCAAACCTCACAAAACTAACCAAGTTATATTCTTTCTATAAACAAACACGAATTTTTTTAGAACGAAACCAGTCACAAAAGACGTATGTAGGGATATGTTTCTCCGTTTTCCACTTCTTTGAATAATAAAACACGAAGCCTATCACAGTGCGGTGTTTATTCAAATTTTTAGGGGCAAAGGGATCAATAGAATCCTTACATTTTCCTGACACTGCTGGTAGTTTTGAAAATAAGAAAGCGAAAGACTGCGTTGCCTGATTTTATGACATAACACGAAAGAAAAAAAAAGTATATCCAGGTCGTTGCTTACAACTACAATATCAATGCAATTTCTAAGAATAACTTTGCATCCTCAATTTATTTCAAATAAAAGTTTTAAAATTAATATCATGATAAAACTTAGGAAAATAATAGAACGTAAAAGGAGACTAATTTTTAAAAGATTATTTGAATATGTCCGTTCAATATATTTAATTTTTTTGTGCATCTATACAAAAGTTATCTTTGTGTTTTATGTTACTGAAAAAAACTTTTTCAATTAGAAAAGTTAAAATAAGAGACAATCTTTTCTACTTAAAGATTTTTTATCAAATTTATCTTTATGTATCAAATTTAAATGCATAATATCTGGAAAACTGAATTTCACTCGGCTGGGGTTTTTTTCTATGTGTGTAAAATCTTATTTTTTCGAAGAAAATATTTAGATACGAATCTCATATTAATTACATATGAATATTTTTCAATCTTACTTGCATATGAACAGGTCATTTAAATAAAAGAAATCATGAATGTACTTAGTTTAACCCTTTAAAGTGCTATTTTTTTTCCAGTCATATTTTGTTAAAATATTTTTATACTTGAAATTAGAATAAGAAAAGATATTCATTTAGCTCATTAGATAAATTTAATTTGATTAATTAATTAATTTGGTTAATTAATAATTAAGTAACAAATCAAGACACGTCATTTTGCGTGAGATAAAGAACTGAATCATCTAAGTTTCTGTCTTTCTAAAACAATTTGTCAGAACTTACGCCAACCTACATAATTTCATACAAATATTGAAAAATGTACTGGGAAACATACTTCCCACTGCCCTAGAAAGGGTTAACATGTTCTTCGAAAAATCTGCTATATTACAGCATTCATTTTGTAGTTTATCTATTATTACTTATAATTTTGAAGTTGCACTCAATTTTATCATAAAGAAGTTGGGCCCGAGATGGCGCAATATGACATTGTCAGCATGAGAGCAGATAGAACAAAGCTCTAATAGTTAGTAATAAAAATTGGTGTTATTTTTTTTTTTTTTTTTTTTTGCGTGTGCAAAATCACGTTATTGCTAGAAGGACATATATATAGATAAACTTAAAAAGAAAAAAGTTTTCTAAATATAAAACTTGATCCAATTCCTTGGAACCATTTCCGAGATGCATGAAATAAATAAATTTATATATATGCCAGAATTGCCCGTTTAAAGGTATATATTTTCTGTTTATGGTTTATATAATAGTAAGCCGTTCGAAAATTTTAATCTTCTCATAAAAAGATGCTACATGGTGATGAATTCTTGCTTTCCCTCTCTTTTGTAAGTAGAAAAATTGTAATATTTTTCATTAATAAATGAAAATTCAACAAATCTATGTAATTAAAGAAGCGCCAATATAAAAATAATGCCAAAAAATGGCAATCTGCACATATAAAAGTTGTTATTGTTTACATCAATTAATTATAAAAGAAAACGAGATTGAGTGTGTGCGTTCGTTTGAACAATGCAAAGCAGATTGTTTGATATAAAGTATCGAATTTAGTATAATTAGGCTTTAGAGGATGGAATTACGTATAAAGGATGAATTTTTTATAATTTTAATCAATTAAAATTAAACGATATTTTGGAATTTTTCCATGATACTATGTAAAAAAAAAATTACTACATGACAATAATTTTTATACTTTCTAAAAATTAATTTTTTATAATACCAGTCTGATAGCTGTACAATTTTTTAAAATTTCTTGTAACTTTATATTTTATTTATTTATTTATTTATTATTTATTTATTTATTTTATTTTTTTTTGCATTATTTTTAACGGCACATTTTATTGTTGCTACGAAATTTAAAGTGTTTCCATCATTCTATCAAATGTTTAATCGCATAATTTTCAACCGTTATTGGAATCTTACAAAAAAAACCATCTTATTTTTTTTTATCTGCGTAGTTTACTTGCATAACAAGAACTTTGTAATCACTGGATGTGCGTGGAAAAAAATAGAAACATTCAGTACATCTTTATTTAAAAATACGATAATTTATTGAATAAAAATTAATAACTTATTTTATTGCTTTATTAACATAGATTAAAGTAAGTATCGCATCTTTAGAAAAAATACATAATAATAAATGCTCCATATTAAATATGCTATGAACATTGTATGCTCCATATCACAAAAAATTACATACAGTTTATATATTATTTGATGATGTCACTATTCAAATTTCTCTTCCGTTACCAAAAGTGAAGTTACAGTAACCGCGAAAGAAACAATGCTATTAACAGTTCGATTATGGAAGCAATTACTCTTTTATTGGCACTATAATGCCATGGGATTTAATTCCATTAGAAAGGTTCATGTACACAATTAACACAACAGGTGTAAGGCTATTTAAATTACAGAGATATTTAAAATTTAATATTTAAAAATACTTCGCTGAGGGATTAATAAATATTAAATTATGCATACAATATAGCATCGTAATTGATCACCAAAGAGGCTAATAGTTATTTATGTTCTCATTGTAAGTAATACAGTAATATTATTGAATATTATAGTAGATTCTATAGATTGCTGTATTAATTAATATTTTTAAATGATTCTTTCACTAAGCATTATATTTGAAAAGAATTTCAAATAACGCATTTTATCAAATTAAAATGAGTCATTTTGTAAATATTTTATATTTCAATTCCGATCGGAGGAATTAAGCGGCATAAACTTTTATAAATGTAAAAACTGAATCAAAATGATAATATTTAAGTACATTAAATATGAAAAGCCGAAAAAGGGAATTTATCCTTTATGTCTAATTATAATAATTAACACAATAATTTATTTATACGTTTGGTAATAACTATTATTACTATTGATAATTATTTTTATTCAACAAGAAACTCAGTAAAAACTTTTGGAATGTGTACTTTCCTGAAACAAAATATTCTTTACTCTCTTTTCGAACGAAAATATACAAGTTGAATTTTTCTCATAAGATGACTAACAATAAGACTCATTTTTACAAGAAAATGACGGCACATTAAATATCTTAAAAGCGGTATTAAGTCTGATTCGTAATTGTTATTTTTTTTATCATAGAATTTTCAAAATTCCTTTTCAGCTCGTAATCGTAAATGGGCACTATAAATCATTTATTTAAATTCACTCGCCTTCTCTCCTTAAATTCATTCGGCTTCGCTATGCTGGAACCATTTGATATTATTTCTTTATTTCGCTAAATGTTTCCTGAAAAAGAATGAATTCGCTTTTAGTTTTGTTAAACTCGAACACAGAATTGTGAAAAAACTTCATTTTCAAAAATTCTTCTAAACATACAGAATGATATTAATAGTTTGAATAAGTGGATACTTGATTTTTGTTATATTTCCTGTTAGGATTTATATCGCTGTAAACTCTTATTTCTTAAAATTTTTTGGAACTTAGTTTATAAAACTGAGAGCAACTTATACTAAGGTACTTAAGGTATTGTTTTTATTTATTATTACACTATAAATTAAAAAGTTTGTTAATATATTAATTCGACAAATTGACTTTTAAACGACATGCCAACTAATTAGTTAATATTTTATCTCTTCTTAGTTGTTCCACTATAGTACGATAAGTAACTTCATATACATAATAGAAAAAGAAATTCTATTAAAACTGAAAACACTATACACAGTGTTTGTAAATTAAGCACTGAATTAAAAACATTACATAAAATATTATATTTAAAATCTGCTTAAAATTTACTTTTACCGGTATACAGTATTATATAAATAGGAAATAACGGGGAAATTTAATTTTTGTGTACTTGAAAATGACATCGCCTAGTTATTGTAAGGTTTCTATAATACGTGACTATCGAAATTTGTTTAAATATATTTTTCTGAAGAAGTTATTAATGGAGAAAGGTACATAATTGAAAATTTTGGAAAGTATTACTCCTGGCGAACCAAAATCGACTTTTGAAAAACATGACAACTAATTCGTTAATAACTTAATTGGATTAATTATGCCTCTTTTTGCAAATCTTTATGCATACGGAAAATTACAATTAAATATTATTTAAAGAGTGGCCATGAACTGCACAGCCAAACTTCTAAAGGTTTTCGTACATATAAAAAAAATAACTTTTACAATAAATTGGGATCACCATTAAGGAGGACTCTTTGCCAGTAAAAAAAATTTAAAAATAAAGAATAAAAACTAATAAAGTTATATCTGAAGTTTAAAGGAATACAGATTCATAACATCACAGTTACTGAGAGTTACACTGACAACATATGTATTAGCATATGTTCTCAGTGTTATAGATGCAATGGCACATGCGTTGAAATCACCCCCCCCCCGCCTTTTCTAAACATTTGCGGAATCTGAATAATCGTCGTGACAACAAGACATAGGTGTGAATTAAGATTTAGTAATGTCTAATATACTAATGGTACATCTCGCTATGGAAGTGGAGATAACTTGATCCCATAACTGAAATTTTCCTCTTGAAAAGCGAGAGGCAATACTATGCTGTAAACTTCCCATCCTCATATCTAAGATATCTCCAAGTAAGAAAGTACAATAACAAATAGAAAATCATATTAAAATTAAAAAATTGGGAGTAATTTAAAATTAATGTTAACTGTTTTTGTAGTTCCAAGTTATCCATGATTCGCAGCTGTGTTATATATCTTGAATTTATATTTTTCTAAAACTGTATCGTGTACTTCATATGATATATTATTTTCTTTTATTAATTCACTAGCAATGAGCGATCGATCTACGCGTTTGAAATCTATATTCTATAGCAAAACATTTTTCTCGTGACATACGATTATCTTTTAAAGCTTATTATAGAAGCTTCGGACCATATAAATACAAGGGGTCTCGTCAAAGCCACAGGAATTCTGGAAATAAGAAATCCTTCGGCTCGTTAATTAATGGGATCTTTGTGCTCAGGCCTATGGTGTATACTTTGAATAAAGACTTCATTTATACCCACAGTGTCGTTTCGCACCTTTTCAGTTAAACACCCCATGTAGAAAGATAGAGAATTATATGCAGAACACATAATGATAAACATTTTTTTCAGTGCACTTAAATAAAATATATTCTGCAATTCAATTTAAAATCTTCATTTATCTGCCATTCTATTTGTTTTCCAAGAGCAAAATTTATAGAGAAGAATTTATTCTGAGAAGAAAAATATGATATGTCAGGTAAAAGCAAAGAAAACAATTTTTAGTTTGGCGCACAGTAACTGTACTAAGAAGAAATATCCGTTAGTAGAAATATGTTACTACTTCAATTATCTGTCTTATTTATTAATATGGCTATCATTCCTTTTATACTTGTATCTTACAGTAATAAAGCTGTTAAAAAATCCCTCATATATTCCAAACACATAATTAAACTTTATAAAAGCCAATGTATACTATTTTATAGTAACTTGTTGCATTTCTGTGTGCAGATCAGCCATTACCATCTTCCCTCAGAGAACGGATGGATTGCATGACTTCAGAATTTGGAACAGTCAATTAATTATGTACGCTGGATATAAGCAAGAAGATGGCAGTATCATCGGCGACCCCGCCAACGTTGATTTTACAGAAGTAAGAAAAAGTTTACGATATGCAATGATTTCCAAATGTTTAAATTTTAAAATTCTAATAAATTCATTATACTGTTTTTAATGAAATGAATCTTATGAGTTCAAAGAGTCAAATGATATCAAATTCACTTTCGAATTATTCATATAAAAATGACATTTTTTTTTTTTTTTACATAACAGAAATATTTGGAATTTTCGTAATCATTTTTATGCATCGTCATTTCTGTATTATTTACAGTTTGATAAAAAGTAAACAATAGCATGGTTTGAGATGTTTTGCCCTACAAAGAAGCAAATAAACATTTATTCCTTAAGCATTCTTTTATTGATCAATTAGTTAGGAATAGTTAGAAAATTATTCGCTTTAATCAAAAAAAAGTTTTTTTTATTTCTCAAATACAAAGAATACGCTGAGAATGTATACTAATTGTAAAATATATATATATTGCTTATTTGTCCGAACTCCTTATTTGTAAAAGTAAAATGCAAAGATGAGAAGTCAGATAATCTTAGTTCAAAAATTTATTCCATATTGCCGTCGACATGGATGGGGAGGGGGTGTACCTCCTAATTGAAGACGAGAAGCTTCCGGCCTATTGGTTGCTTATACGAAATCTCGAATATCTCGCCACCCAAATGGATATACGAAAGGACGGGGGTGGCTTCCTCCCATCGATGACGGGGCGTACTTCCTTAGGGAGGGGCTGTACCATGGCCGGTGATGGCCCTTAAGACTCGTAGTAGTCAGTCTATGATATCCCAAATTGCCTGTTACAACCCGGTACAACCTAGTACAACAAGGTGAAGTTTTATTTTGTTATTGTTGTTAGAAATCCCTAGTCTATAATCTAGCTTTGCTAGACCATCTCTGTGAATATAAAAACCTCCAAAAATCAAAAAATAAAATCTAACCCTTTAAAGAGCGAACACCCAAACAAAAAAGAATGTGGAAGGGGGTGCCTGGTCAGGTTTACATAATGGCGTTCCTAAAAGAGATTCTGGCCCTACTGGAAAATAAACTCACTGATGTGTCAACTAATAAATAGTGACAGAATCGTTTTCGTTTGATTTGAAGAGACCCGACAGAACCTTTATCGAAGTACCATGCATTGTTGGGTGAAGCTTTTCAAAATTTACTTATTCCATTTTTTTTTTTTTTTTTTTATTGAGAAGATTTTAAAGTGTGTTTGTATTTTATGCATGGTTTCAGCAGAAGTATTTTGACCAAGATATAGCTAGTTCAGCGCCGTTCACTAAAAGTGGATGGAGTGTTGGATAGACAAAATATAAGACCTAAAATATCCAAGTTTATCCAATCCTCCACACTCGGTGATTATCAAAAAAAGTGCTGTACAGAGGTACAATTGCCTGTTAAAATCCATACATTCTTAAAATCACATATATTTCAGCAGCAGTTTCAATATCGTGCAGACCTTTATAAATTTTAACAGTTCAGGCCTGAATATAGAGCAGTGGTCAATGTTTCTAGTGATTGTGGCAATAAAAGTATCCACATTCACATTAATACTAGAAATATTTTCATTGACCTGCTACCATAGTTATATATTTTCACCCCATAAATGCCATAAATGTTGCTTCCTTAACGAGGTTAAATGGTGATTCAATTCATTTATACATTGTTATAAATAACATTAACGAACAATAATAATTAGTCTTTATAAATATTTTTAAATCATAAATATTGAATATTGTTACGAATCTGTGATGCGGCTTCCCAGCATAGTTGGTTCCATAAGAGGTGCCGGAGCTTGGCGACCATTTGGCGACTTGGCGACGAATTTGGAGACTTTGGCGCCAAAATAGATTATACCCAAAACATCGAGAATTTTCCCGATCCGTCCAGTAGGAACCGAGTTACGCCTCGAGCGTTCCTGATTGGTTGAGAGGCTCCTAGCCCCGCCTCCTGAGACCTATAAAAGGAAGCCGCCGCAGCTGCCGGGCAGTCGTGAACCAGTGAAGTCGACGGTGAAGAACTGGTCTTCCAGGGATAAGCGGAGCAGCGACGGAGTGAAGCTAGTGCGGAACTAAGCTGTGCGCTACTGTCTGCAGTAGAGAGTCTTGTTGTATGCTGCACGTCTCGGCTGAAGATAATCGTCTTCTGTGCTGTATATAGTTGTCGTCTTTGTGCTGTCCTGTGTGTCTTAGTGTAAATAAACGTCGTTGTTTTATTTTCTACTGTTATGGTTCTCCACACCATATAACTCCCACTATCCAAACGAACCCCGGGAAATTCCGTAACAATATATAAATGCAAAACCACTAACTCCCTCGTCTTCCCCTTTTCTTTATATATATATGCTGGTATTGTATATTATTATATTAATCATAAATTCACGCCTTTTTAACACTCGCTTGGTCTTATAAAACCAAAACTAATGTTAACATATTTTAATAGCAAATTCCAGATTTTATGATTATTTGTGGTAAGATCCCTAAATATGTGAGTACAGAGCATACATATAAATTAAGACAAGGGACGTTGGAGCTTCTTGTTGTGATTATTCTTTTTTAAGCGTTTTATATATATGTTTTTGAAAATATAGGATTTTCTTTTATTTTAGTTGTGCCAAAAGTTAGGCTGGAAGGGCCAACGTAAAAAGTGGGATATCCTGCCATTAGTATTGTCAGCAAACGGCCATGATCCTCAAGTTTTCGATTTACCAGACGACCTTGTGCTCCGAGTTCCTATCATGCACCCCAAGTGAGTAAAGTCTTTCTGTTTTACACATTTTGAGACCCAAAACAAAAAAATCAAAAAATTATCTCGGTTGATCTTACTAACTTATATGTTAAAATTCTAAATTAGAGATAAACCAAAATTTGTAGATCTCTGGTGTGTGGCTAACAAATAGGTCTTGTATTAGAAGGTTGTTCTTGAAGCCTTTTTTTGGGCAGTTTTTAAAACTTACTGTATAAATCCTTTTTAAAAATCAATTTCTTAAATTTTTAATCAATGTTTTTCAATTTCAAAAATAAATACTTTTGTCTATATTTGTTATATTTCCATTACGAGTTATGTTATATACGATATATGTCATATTTCCCTTCATTTAATTTAAAATGATTAACAATTATAATAATAAAGAAAAAAAGAGAGAAAATGAGCCATTGTTTCTGGTATTGAAAGGCGATTGCTCAAAATCACTTATTCTTGTCCGTGTGCTTATTTGACTTTTGGATAGTATCGATTGACTGCGATAAATGCACAATAATAGAATTATGAATGTAAAATTTACTTCAGTGCTCCTATTAAAGAAGAGAATTTTACAGAAATTTCTAATGGATGCCAGGTCAGTAACTCCGGTCTTGGTGATAAACTTGGCGATAAATTTGGCGACATTAGCAACAAAAATGAAGGTTCTCAAAAATGGAGAATTTTGACAATACCTCTATTAGTACATGAGATCCATAGTTTTTTCCCCCCAACACTTAATACCTGTCACGGAGACTATTAAATTCTAAAAAGTTGAAGTAAATTCTTTCTTTTAAATGTTGATTGAAAAGTGATTTCTCTCTGAAAGCTTTATGCTGTTTCTTTTGTTTAGTAAAGATTTGCTATTTGTTTTGATGTGATTTCTGCAAATGCTGTTTTTGTGTACACTTCGGTTGTGTTTTGCTTACTGAGTTTGGAGGATTTTATGAAATAAAACGTCCTTTTCCGCTGTCGAGTTTATTGGATTTATCATCGTATATCCATCGGACGAAATTCTGCAATAATAGTGGTAAACTGGTTTAATGATGAAATCTCGGCTTCGTGACCGGAGGTTTCAAATTACGATTCTTGATTCCACCGAAGAACGGCCTTGTAAGTGAATCTGGTGCACGTTAAATCCATCGGGGCCAAACGGCCTCCCAGTGATTTAGTGCGGAAGTTTGGAGAGAGAGTGTCAGCTCAGGTGTCTTCCGCATCATCTGGCCACCGCTCAAAATTACGAGATCCGTCCCAAAATAGCCCTAGAATTGCTTTAATACGGAACATTAATATAACTAAACTAAACTCAGTAACAATAGTTAGTTATCATAGATTATAATAAATACTGAGGGCAGAAATTAGTTTGTATAGTGTTTTAAAATTAAAGCAATCAAAACTTTAAATAATATATTCAAATGTTTTGTTTCAGATATCCATGGTTCAAAGATTTGAATATTGAGTGGTACGCTTTACCTGCCGTCTCCAGTATGCTCTTTGATGTGGGAGGCATCGAATTCCCGGCGGCTCCTTTTAATGGATGGTACATGGTGACTGAAATAGGAGCAAGAGATCTATGCGATCCACATCGTTTCAACATATTAGAGGTATGATAGAAGAAATAAATGGCGCTTTCGTAAAATGTTTGAAAAATTTAAAACCAAAATGCTTAATATGGTCTTTGCAAACAGTAAGGTGAAAAGAATTTTTTTTATGAATATTGAATTTATTGTAGTTGTTTTGGTCTACTTTCTTCTAAGTGTTCACTTGATAGACAGAAGAAAAACATTAAAGTTCTTTATTTCTTGTCTGTGCTATATTTTCACACGTCCAATCATCCAGACAAAATAATAGATGGTAGAAAGATTACCTGAAGCAATGGTTCTCATGACAAGACTTCACGGAAATTTCTTCATTTCTTCGCCGATCATGGTTCCTAGAACCCAAAACCACCTTTCGTTCAAAAGTTTATATATATATAATACGTAAAGTGCTATGGCCATGTTATGTGAAAAAGAAGGCTAGAGTAATTTTGTTTGGAATTTAATAAGTTTGGAATATGTTGTTAGAAATATAAAAATCTCAGACGAGTTCGTAAATGGCCCATCTAGCTCAAAAGAAGGTGGAAATGGTGGGGTTACGAAATTTTCATTTCCCTATAACTTTCTTAATATTGAAGATAGAAAAATAAATCCAATTAATCGAATTAGCGTCTTATTAAGACGAACAACTTTTGCATTTAAAGTTTTTCGATAACTGCAATATCTTAGAAGTTAGGGACTGAAAAATGATTTTCACACTCTAATTTGAACTGTTTCTAACATCAACAATTTATGTTGCCAGATAGTAACTCAGATTTAAAAGAAACTATCTTTGCCTCCCAGCGAATTGTTTTTTAATATCTCGTCATCATATATATTGCGACAAACAACCTATACAAATTTTCTTAGATATTGGTTGCTTTTTATCATTTTTCTTGTTCTTTTTTCTTTTTTCAGAGCTTATAATCTCATGAAGAATAAGAATAATTTTTTAAACTTGTAATATGTAGCTGAACTGAATTTCCTTTCATCCTGTTTTTTTTTTTATTCAATATCATGTAATAAAGTTAAATTACAAAATGGGGAGGAAAGCTTGATTTTTCACCTGAAACCAAAATCTTTGAATATGAAAAAAAGCATAAATTGTGTTTTGAAGTCTATGATTTAAAAAAAAACTATTCAAAAGTATTAGTATGTCTTCGAAAATAATTTAAATGATACATTGGAGATAAACTTCAAAAAAAATCTGAGTAAAAATTTAAAGAAAAGTGTCAACAGCGCAAACTTAACCAAGATATCTTCTGGCCACTTTTCAAAGCAAATTTATATTAAATTTTTAAGATTATCTATTACATCAGAAATGGGGCTACTGAAAAAAAAAAGAGAAATATTATAGCTATGAATCAAAACCAATTTATGCATTATTAGCTTCAATATATATCCTAAAGAAAGTTAAGAAAATATATACATAAATCTATTTATAAATTGCTGGGTTCTCAATAGAATATTGTATGCATAGTTATTTATAAGTTAGTAAAAATGTATTCAAAATGCTTATTGACGGTAGATAATAACTTAGAATTATGATGGAAGGTTCAAAAAATTATTTTGTTGCCTTTGACAAAACTTTCCACTCTTTAATTTATAATATTTAAAAATAATTCTTGTTTACAAGTTCTCTTATAATCGAAAAAAAAATTCAATTTTTTGTGACAAATTATGATATCTAAGGAGATCAATATTTGTTTATTAAACTAGAATATTTTAATATTAACTTCATATAGAATAAAATATAAATATTTACATTTTTCTGTGCATAAACAGTAACGAAAATAGAGTTCTGTATATCGTGGATTGGCAGCGTGAATTTGTAAGCATCTCACAAATAAAGCATATTTATATTTAACCGATAAAAATTATTTTATCACTTTATCAATTGTTTACATTGCAGTTTGAAATATTGAATTTTAATTGCTTTTTGAATTGAAAATTTGAATTTAAGAAATAAAATTCCAGAACTTCCTTAATAAAATTTAAAAATTCATTAACTATTTATCACAGGGATATGTTCTAATAATTAAAAACTAAATTATCAAAATCTTATTATGAAAGTTGCAATACAATTCACAGAATAAAAATGAGATGTAAAAAAATGCTTAGAATTTTACGCTTAGGGAAAAAAAAAATGTGAAATTTACAGTTTAATTTGAAAAATCCTCGATCATTCTAAGGGCCGCGGTGGCCTGGTGGTAGGGTCTCGGCTTTGGAACCGGAGGGTTTCAGGTTCGTGACCCGATTCCACCGAAGAACTATCGTGTAAGGAGGTCTGTTGCACGTTAAATCCGTCATGACCAAACGTCCTCCCGCTGGTGTGGTGTGGAGAGGGGAGGGGTGCCAGCTCAGGTGTCGTCCTCGTCATCTGACCGCGGTTCAAAATGACGAGGTCCGTCCCAAAATAGCCCCAGTGTTTCTTCAAACGAGACGTTCTTTACTTATATTTTTAATTTTTTTGCTTTATAAAAAAAATTATTATTTTATATATAATATAATTTATATATAAAATAAGCATTTGCTATAAAGTAAATTATGAAGAAATTTATTTATTTACAAATATATATTTATTTCATATCAGGAAGTAGCAACAAGACTTGGAGTTGACATGAGAGCCCCCTCTACTTTGTGGAAAGATCGTGCAGTTGTCGAAATAAATTATGCTGTAATTTACAGTTTTCAAGTGAGTTTCTTTTGTACATTATCCACACTTCCTTTTTTGAATAAAATACTGCTGTCTTCTCTCCAAAAGTTGACGATTGACCTTAAATAAGCATTTTGACCAAAGGTGAAAAAGTTTTCTTAAAGTTGCAATGCAAATCAAATTATATCATTTTAATACCGCTGGAATAAATTAGAGATGTTCCTAAGTCTAAACTTTCTTTACTAATCTATTTAAACTAATCTTTTTTTGCAGAAGTATTTCAAGTATAATATTTGACCCCGAAGTAGTTTTCCTGAAAATTGATTCTGCACCAAATGTTTGGAAATTTGCAAAATAAAACTTTCATAAAGTTGTCCTGAAACATGGAACTTACGGAATTATTGTAAATTTGACATCATCATAAATCATCATTATTCAACTTTTCATGAATTGTGATTATGTTTAAAAGAAACTTAGGTTTATCTTCTCACAGAAACTTATGATTCATAGCATTAACATGGGGCATACTTAAACTGGTTTTATTTTTTGAGAAAATTAAGAAGTACTTATTTTTTCTCCTTTTTATATGTTACGATTATTCTGGCATTTAGACACTAGTGAATATTTTGAAATCATTAATTTGTTATTAATTAATCATTTAATTAATTAATTTAAAACAATATTTTTTAATTTCAAGTATCAAATAAATTCTTTTATCATACATTAGTCGCGAGGAAATGCAGTTATTGAAAATGGTTTCACAAAGCAGTTTAATATAAAATATCACTCTGTTTTTTTTAATTCTTTCTGAAGCTACAATCCTCGATGTTTTTATAAAATAACTCTATAACAATCGCAAAAGCGCTAAGGTAATTTCCCTGACATTTCAGTTTGAGGAAATTTGCAGAAGAAACGTTTCCTTAAATTATTTTAAGCAATTAAGAAACAAAATGATGACGAAGCGGAGAAAATATCGGGAAATTTTCAGTTCTTGCTGAAAATAAAAAAATATTCTTTGAAATAATTCATTACCGCCGTAATTAGCGCAGAAGTTTACCAGAATTTCAAATGATTTTCTGATGATTATAAAGTAGATATTCAGCAAAATCAGTAAAAAAAAAGTAGAAAAATACCCAAACGTACTAGTTTTTCATAAAGTTAATCACAAAGCTAAAAAGATTAATAATCTCAAAATGCTTTTCTGACATTAACAAACAAAGATTTTTTTAAAAAAGAACTATTATTGTTATGGCTATCTTTAAGAGATATTTGCAGACGAATAAAAGAAACGCATTTATTTTTCTCTTTATAATATTATTATTTATACCGTCACAGCTTGCGGCATTTAAATAAAGGAAATAAAAAATAATTACGTTGTCTACGGAAGACCATTTCATAAAAGCAATCAAAGAATGTTTTTTTTTTTTATTATTATTATTGTTATTATACTTTCGTGATGCGTTTATTCTGTTTATTATTTCAAATGTTCATTTTTTTCAGAATCAAGTAGTTCGATTTAAACGACTTTGAACACATTTTTTAATATAAATTAACTTTCTTGATGATTAAATAAAAGAGCAGAAAATTATATTTATAAGAAGTTATTTAACAAAATGATCTTTTGATGTTTGTATTAACAATTGAAAAATGCTGTAAAAAAATAGAAACTCACTAAATGATAGACTTACGAAGAAGCTTCTTTTTTTTGAGTGATAAAAGTTATAAACATTATCATCAACACCAAAAACTGACTTATAATGGAAATGTGAAATTTTTTAAAAAAAAAGTAATTTCTTTTACACTGGAGCCTTGCTTAATCAGCATAATCCGCTTTCATGATATTAAATCACATTAAGCGAAAAAAATTTTACTTTCTCGTATTCGTAGCACAAAAAAAATACAGTAATCGTCAAAAAACTCCAGATTTTGACGCATCTCCAGGTTTTAGATCTCCATGAGTTCGAAAAACACATTTTTGGAAAATGTCTGTTTATCTATGACAAGGGTAACTCAAAAACGCTTTGGTCTAGATGGATGGAATTTGGTATGCGATCTTTATAGAAAATTTGTAGATTTCTATCAAATGCTGAGCAAAATTCGCCTTTTGGGAGAGTACCTATCAGACTGTTCGAATATAAATCAACACGATAACTACAAAACGAAGAGAGCCAGAGAGAGAAAATTCTATTAACATCTATAGTCTAGACACCTTTCAAATTTTGAGACAAATCCAATAAGAAATTGACTGTCTGTCGTTCTGTACTTTCAGAAACATGTAAATGGGATAATTCAAAGAAGCAATAACTTAAACATATCAAATTTGGTATGGAACTTTGTGACTAAAGTTGTATTTCTGCGTCAAATATTTTTTGATTAATCGGTTGGGAAAAAAAACACCTCTAAAACACAATTTCGTTTTTCGGATACCAGTAACCAAATGCCATTGATTAATCGCCAAAGATAACATGATAGATTCAGTAAAAATACTGTTTTCACGCCAAAAGTTAATATTTCGTAACTATTATTCACCAATGCCATGTGAGGCGTTCTTTGGGACGACATGTTTATTAGAAAGTATGCGAAAAAGTTTTAGGGGGACTAATATCGCTGTTTCCATGGTAATCAATGTAAAATTGAACAATTCATTCCATTCAGAAAAAGAAAAAAAAAAACCCTCAAATTTATAATATTGTCATTTATTATTTATAATATACTAGCCGCCTTTGGCGACCAGCCGGTTCGCCAATCTTACTGTTCGTTAAAATTTTCATAATTAAATATTTTATGCAATTCATACTTTAATAGCTTCTTCATCAAAATATTTTAAAACTTCAAATTTTGATAGGCATATAATTCACTCATAATATTATAAACGCCTTCAGTCATCACGTAATATGTATCTCTCTCATTTTCTGTTGGCTCCCATAGAATTTATACTTTAAATTAAAGTGGAAAGGATTAATCTGCAATTAATATAACAATATTTTTTACTGAAACAAAGTATTTTTTTTTTTTTGTAATATGATTATTGAAAACAGTCACTGAGTGTTTAAACTTTATGGGCACTAAAGAATATCTTTCTTAATTTATGTAATATTTCAAAAATTTGTCAACAAAATTTTCTCAGATTCATCATGACCAGATTGATTCATTAACAATGTTTAATTTTAAATGCATCAAACACTAAAAAAAAAAAAAAACGAATCGTTTAAAATAATCGGTTGAAAACAGGTTAAAAAAAAACTACTTAAAAGACGATGGTCTTAAAACTATAAGCATACACAAAAAATATATAACTAACATAAATACACTTTAATTACAAAAGCATGCAACTAATCTGAAAATAATTTAAATCGTCCGTTGATATTGGTTGTCATGTCAACAATCAGAACACAATGCGCATGCTTGAATTTACAACGCTAGTTACGGTAACGCAAATGCGTGAGTTTTTCTAAGCCAGTTGGGGTAACGCTATGCAGATTAGAAATTTTTATTTCCTTTATTCTGTTTTATTTTAATTCAAAAGTATTTCAGAATTAATTTGAAAGATCGATTAATTAACAATGTTTAATTTTAAATGCATCAAAGATTACGAAAATAAACAGAATCCTTTGAAATAATCAGCGGAAAAATCTTAAGCCTAGCCTCATTACTGTTGGGAAAAAAAACTGAACTCTTACTCATTTGGTGGTAGGGAAAATAAATAATTTTTTGTCGAGAAAGTTAGCTTTTAATTAATAATTAAAATTCTAATTAAAAATTCAAAAAAAGGGACCCCAGGTGCACATTCCCGACCTCTAAGGTATACATGTACCAAATTTGGTAGCTGTAGGTCAAATGGTCTTTTCTGTGGAGCGCCAACACACACACACACACACACACACACATTGAACTTTATATATAAGTATAGATGTTTTTTTAAAGCAAGCGAAGAGGGGGAAAAAAACTATTCTAAAAAATTGGGTAAAGCAGGTGTTCTTATTAAATAATTAATTTTTTTTAAAAAATGAAACGAAAAAGTGGAAAAGTTATTCTATAAAATTGTGTAAAGCAGATGTTCTGTCTTAGAAACTTCTTTTCCCTTTCCAGCTGTTTTGCCATAGAAACCGGCGCACAGCTGTTTACACGTTTATGTTTATCTATTCAGATTTTATAACATCTAATCAGAGTAACGGTGAATATCAGTGTGTTCGTGTTCGTCAATAAATGTTAATTTTTTTTAATAACATGATTAACGAAAACAGAGTCTCTGAGCATTTAAACCTTATGGGAACTAAAAAATATCTTTCTTAATTTATGTAATATCTCAAGAATTTGTCGACCAGCCGGTTCGCCAATCTTAATGTTCGTTAAAATTTTTATATTTAAATATTTTATGCAATTCCTACTTTAATAGCTTCTTCATCAAAATATTTTAAAACTTCAAATTTTGATAGTCATATAATTCACTCATAATATTATAAAGGCCTTCAGTCATAATATAATATGTATCTCTCTAATTTTCTGTTAGCACGCGTAGAATTTATGCTTTGAATTAAAGTGGAAAGAATTAATCTGAAATTAATATAATAATATTTTTTACTGAAACAAAGCATTTTTTTTTTATCATCTGATTACTGAAAATAGAGTCACTCAGCGTTTAAACTTTATGGGCACTAAAGAATATCTTTTTTAATTTATGTAATATCTCAAGAATTTGTCAACAAAATTTTCTTAGATTCATCATGAACAGATCGATTCATTCACAATGTTTAATTTTAAATGCATCAAACACTGAGAAAATAAAATGAATCGTTTAAAATAATCGGTCGAAAACAGGTTTAAAAAAACTACTTAAAAAACGATGTACTTAAAACTATAAGCATATACAAAAAAATATATAACTAACATAAATACAATTTAATTACAAAAGCACACAACTCGCCTAAAAGTAATTTAAATCGTCCGTTGATAATGGTTGCCATGACAACAATCAGAACACAACGCGCATGCGTGAATTTTCTTCGTCTTTTACGGTAACGCAACTGCGTGAATTTTTCTACTCCAGTTGGGGTAACGCTATGCAGATTATACATTTTTAATTTCCTTTATTCTGTGTTATTTTAATTCAAAAGTACTTCAGAATGAATCTGAAACATGGATTAATTAACAATGTTTAATTTTAAATGCATAAAACATTAAGAAAATAAACAGAATCGTTTGAAATAATCCGCCGAAAAATGTTTACCCTAGCCTCATTACTGTTGCTAGAAAAGTCTTACTCATTTGGCGGTGGAGAAAATGGAAGATTTTTTTGGCGGAAAAGTTGGCGGTGGGGAAAATGGAAGATTTTTTTGGCGGGAAAGTTAGTTTTTAATTAATAATTAAAATTCTAATTAAAATTTCAAAAAAAGTGACCCCAGGTGCACATTCCCGACCTCTAAGGTGTACATGTACCAAATTTGATAGCTGTATGTCAAATGACCTGGCCTGTAGAGCGCCAACACACACACACACACACACACACACACACACACACACACACACACATTGAGCTTTATTATAAGTATAGATGAATTTTACAATGAAATTGTCTAATAACATTTGTTTTTGGTTCAGCTTTAAAATTTTGGGAAAATTAGACACAGATTTATCGTTAAATGAATTCATAACGAGAAGAGATACTTCCTTATTAAGTTATGCTTCACAACGTACGATGCGATAATTTTCCGTGTTTTCAACGCCTGCTTTATTTCAAGTGATAGGTTATTACTCTGTTGAGGCTATCATTTTCGGATCTCCTAACGAAATCTCCTCCCCGGCCTTTTACTGTGACACAGAATGGAATTCCATAAGTTCTTCCATAGTTCTGGCTATGCTTTCCCAGCAGCTCATTGGTATCGTTTCTATCGACTTTAAACTACATAATTTTGACCACAGATCTCGTCTATCAAGGTTCCACATTAACGTATTCAAATCACTCGGACTTCCACGTAAATATTAGGGATCTCTTTAAATAAACGCGCAACAAAAATTGATACCTGAGATACTGATCAATCTAGCATGGGACTAAACGATGTCTCCCCGTAACTCTCCTTTTGTAAAACATTGTTAAGATGGTCATTTTTTTTTTTTTTTTGCTCGTTATGCTAATCACTCATATGAATAACATATGCAATGTATGCCTGTATTTCGAATAACGTTTAAGAAACAATTATACGTTTGATTAACTTACTGAACTACTGTTCTTAAATTACACATTATTTTCCTGAATTATCTAATGTAAGATGTTTTATTTCTTGGTGAGTAATTTTTCGTTGGTATAAAGACACTCACTAAGCTATTATAATGTATCCTTAAGCAAATTTCTGTGTTTTTCATTTCCATTCAAAGAAATTTTGTATTGTATAACTTTTGTGTATTTCCTGTTTCTAAATTGTTTTAATCTGTCTCAAGAATTAAAAATGTATCAGAAAATTCATGTGTTAACTTTGACTTCGGCCATATTTAGAAAATTCATTGGTTTTGATATAGGAAAAAGTCAAATGGAATTATAGTAATCAAAAATAATTCTTTTCAATGGTCATGCTATCGTAAAAAATTATTATCGCAAAATATTCCAAAAAATTTTTTTCTTCAGCCAAAAAAAAAAAAAAAAAAATGCTTGTAATAGAATATCAATTTTTATCATGATGCCCTTATATATTCTAAATGTTACAGTGATGCTAATATTCAACTGGTAATTTTTTAATGAAATGCAATTTTGAACTAATACGATTTGAAAGCATCAACCCCCTCTCCCCCCCCCCCAATCATAACAGCAATAACTGAATTCCAAATTCGTCATAATTTAGCCAAAATTCTCTACTATAAATTCTTGCTCTAAACTAAATCATAACAAAAAATGCTTAAAATAAATCTAGTACCTTCCAGTCACTTTCATTATCTTTTAATTCCAATAAGATTCTAATCTTAATAAAATAATTCTGTTTTGCCTTCAGTTAATTAATCCTAAATATATTTGCAGATAAAAGATGAATTGAATTTTGCCTAAAGATATTCTACAAAATCTTCGCGGTACTATTCCATATTCTGAATGTCGCATAATATTGTGAAATATCTTTAAAAATATTAAGCATTATGCGCTTATTGAACAGTTGTTCCCTATTCGCACATCTGAACAATAATTAAAGAACTATAGTACTGAAGCATTTTTGAAACTTTTAGTAGAGTTGAAATGGCCCATTAGAATAAAATTTATCATAAAAACAAAACAATTGTCCATAACCGTTATCAATGTCAATTTTACAGAAAAAAAAGAAGAAAATAAAAGAATTCAGAATTTATAAAATGGCTGATTATAACAAACATTTAGGTTAAGCATCAATATGTCTTCATGACTTCATGATGTGCCATCTTAGACTTACAAAATGCCTTTTCAGAAACTAAATGTTACCATAGTGGACCACCACACTGCTTCTGAGTCATTTATGAAACACTGGGAGAACGAAATGCGACTGAGAGGTGGGTGCCCTGCCGACTGGGTGTGGATTGTACCCCCACTCAGCGGAAGTCTCACGCCCGTCTTTCACCAGGAGCTGCTCAACTACAACCTCAAGCCCAGCTACGAGTACCAGGTGAGAGAGATCGCTAGCAAGCCTGCCCAAATTGTAGTTCATTTAAGGCAATGTATTTCATAATGCATGCATCAGAATTTGCTTGAGTGAAAACAGTGCTGCTTCCGAAGATACTACACTGTATCAATTAGTGCGTCCATATTATAAAATAATACAATATTGTCTAACAGGCTGTGCTACCTGGGAACGTTAGTTCGTAGTTTCATGATTCATTGAAATTATTGCTTGTAGGCAGGTAAATGTAACTGACGCTTTAGCAGATGTCATAGTAATTTTTCTGTTCTCGGAGATATTTTTTCGCTAAATCTATTTCACCTGCAACATTAGTTGGGGTGGAGGGTGGGGGGAAGATCACCCTAGATATGAGGATGAGAAACTTCTGATACAGGGGTTGGTTCCCTCTTCATTGAGGTATATTCCAATGTTGTGGATATTAATGACGGGACGCACCTCCATTAGGAGAGGGTGTTCCGTGGTCTTTGACGGCCATTGGAACTGAATTTTAATTCTCGTGTACATGCTATAATGATGACAGTCATTTGATAATGTCAGATGGCTTTGTAGGCCGAGGGTTAACTCCAATATAATCAATCTTTCAAGTAAAATTTCTAATTTTCAAAATTAATTCTTAGTAACCATCGGATAGATAATTAATAAAGGACACGTTATTTATTTTAGAAATCTTAGAAAGTGACCCCCTACATGGATTTAACAGAAAGAGTGTAATCATTTTCATGACTAATTATTTTATACAGCTCAAATTTTAGGACAATTACTATGATGAGAAATCTAAAATAAATTTAATCATTTCCAAATAATAAATTTACCGTTATTCATACAAAATAGTGAGCTGTGATTCTAACTATCTTATCTTCGATTAAAGCAGCGAAGTTCAATACGAGAAATCTGTAGTTTAAATCTAGAATTGCTGTTTTTAATCTTAATTTTATTTTTTGCTACAGTCCATCGCCTTTGTTCCCTTTTTTTTAATGCTGGCACGCAATCAGCATGACAGTTTTGTTTCTATTGCAAAATATTTACCCGAAGAAAAACATTCCTATCACAACGAGGATACAAAAAAATAGTAGGGAAAATTTTATAAAAAATAAAATCTGTTTATAACATAAAGATGTATATATGAATATAAAACCCGATAAACACCATTTAGTGTAAAGCGATTCATTAACACTTTGAAGTAGAAAATATTAAAGAAATAAAAAAAAATCGAATTTCCACTTAATATAACAATGGGCTGGGTTTTTTTCCCCCTTATCATATTTCAGTTTATCTATTTGTTGTTTATAATTTATTATATCAGCACATAAAAATCTTATATGCCTTTCATGTGTTAGTAATCTTTGTGATTTATAATTTCGTATGCTTTATAATTTCGTTTTGATATATTATACTTACATCTTTAACAGAAGTAATTCTATTAATATGTCTTAGCAGCAAACTGCCAGATAAAGGTCTCGAATTGCTAGCAAAGTTAAAACTGTAATATGTCAGATATTTTAATTCTCTCACAAGCTTTCTCTCTCTCTCTCTTTTATTTATTATAATATATCTATTAGCTTTTCGAATTCTTATTAAGAATTAAATTTTAACAATGCTGGGTTTTTTTTAATTAGAAATTAATTTATTCAAAAAATACTTTCTTTGTTAATTTCTTTCCACCTGCGAGAATAAACGTTACTATTTTAATAAATCATGAATAAAATAACTAAATAGCTATTTATTATAATAAAAAAATATTTTGAGGATTATCCTGTATATATTTCATACTCTATTTTATGAACATTAATTTCGAAGTTATGATATGCAGTACATAATATCTCTGTTATTCACGTGAAAATAAATTGGGTTTGAATTCTAAAACAGATAATCGTCCATTTTTATATTTCTTTTAAAATGATAAGAAAATTCTGAGATAAACCAGGTGAAAGCACTTAAAAATTTTAATATTTACCAAATCTAGAACTATCTATATAAGTAGAAATTATTAGTTAACAGAAAGTTGTATTAAGTTGAAAAAAAAGTTGTAATAAGTAATGTTGTATTTAAGCTTTTTAATAATAATGTTTGCATTTATCCTTTTTAATAGTAATGTTTGTATTTATGTTTCTAATAGTAATATTTGTATTTATGCTTTTTAATAGTAATGTTTGTATTTGTGCTTTTTATAGTAATATTTTGTATTTGTTTTTAATAGTAATGCTTTTTTTTTGTTTTTTTAATAGTAATATTTGCATTTATGCTTTTTAGTAGTAATATTTTGTATTTGTGCTTTTTTATTGTAATATTTTGAATTTATTTTTAATAGTAATGTTTTTATTTATCCTTTTTAATAGTAATACTTTGTATTTGTTTTTTAATAGTAACATTTGTATTTGTTTTTTAATAGTAATATTTTGTATTTATACTTTTTGACAGTAATATTTTGTATTTATACATTTTAATAGCAAATGTTTGTATAAATTTTTCAAATATTCATTTCAATCTCCCTACGATTTTAAGGATCCACCGTGGAAGACTCATATTTGGGAAAAGGACAGAGAAACTTCAGGAAATGGACCAAGGACACCTTCCCGAAAATTCCGTTTTAAAGAAATAGCACGGTAATATCTCGATTTTATTACTTTACACTATCACCATTATATTTAAAAATGGATTTTGAAGGAAGTTTTTACTTTTAAAACAAATTTAGAAAGACAAACAAGATTTGCTATTTAATTTGAAAACATTATTTATTCATACACGTTATTTAGTTGCTTTTTTTAAAATTTCAATGCATGTAAAACTGGATTTTAAACTATTTGTCCCAAAATTTTAATTTTGAAAAAATGTTGTAAATTTAAAATCTGTCTGCGTTGATGAAGCTTTTCATTTAGTCTATACGCCATATTTTTTCACAAATTTAGGGGAATGAGCAGAAAAAACTATCTATAAAACACCCGCTAATAATGTACATTCATAGGAGCACAAAGTATTCATTCAGGAGAGAGATTTTTATATAAAAGTTGAAAGGTTTGAAAGAGTATTTTTAGGATAGTATAAAAATGGCGCGTTTAATGGTATGATATGATGGGAAGTGATCATTTATAGTATTTGTTACAGTCAATAAATAACGAAGTTGAGGCCATTAAACCTTAAATCCAAACTATGATATTTAGAAAAATGGAGATGGACCTAAAACGTAGTTGCTGTTGTCACTTGTTGATCTTTTCTGTACATGTCACTCAAGCAATGATAAAAGGACAATAGACCACACCTGGTCAACTTGTAATGGAGGAATCCACTGAAAAGCAGTGGATTCCTTCAGTGTTCTTTTTCGTAAGGGCAAATATAAGAGGTTGCGAAAGCCATCGAGGAATTCCGGCAACTGGTATGTCCGAAGGTTGAAGAACTTCGAATTCGAGAATTCCATCATCCTACCCGCAAACTGATAATCGATGACTTTTTTTCATTAAAATGTTCTTCATGAAAGTTCTTTAATCGCAAGAGATTGCTCCTCGTTGGACCTCCTGGACCATAGAATTAAAGTCATTGCTTAGCTTTAATCAGAAACATTAACAGAGTTTAAGAGAGAATCAGATTGAAACGTTCCTGCAAACTTTCTCGTAAAAGTCTTCCCGTTGCATCATAGATAGATAGCTAAAGCAACTAAGTAGCTTTTGAAGAAGTTTATCTGGGTAATCTTGAGAACTCCACCTTATAGTCCAAATTTATCCCTATTTACTTAACATCTTTGGTGCATTCCAAAAAGCACAGCAAGGACAACTGTTTCAAACAGACGACGGCAAGGAATGTGCGCGCAACTGATTCAAACAGCAGCCAAAGGATTTTTACGAGCACATAATTATCAGACTAATATCTCAATGAGATAAATGCCGAAACAATTGCAGATACTAATTTTGAGTTTCATTAAATAAATTGTAGGAAATAGTCTCTTCTTCGTCATTTATTGACTATAACTAAGGTATCAAATTATCCCACTTTTCTTTATCGAGTCTGACTTTCCTCTGCATTAGTTTGGATAGCAGGAAGTTTATTGTACTTATTAAATTGGTTAAAAATGCAAAATGGGGATACATTTCAATAAGAATATTATTTTATATTATTCCTCAATTTCACTATAACAGCATTAAGTAAGCATTCATTATGAAGTTATGGAAGATTATTAAACGATGTCTTTTTATTAAACGCAAGCATTGAAAGGCGCAAATTTTCCTATAATGAAATCTGCCAAAAAACTGTCATTATCTTTCTGCATCACTTGGTGTTCTACTTTGATTCTCAAAAAAGAAATAAAATATCATTTCTAAGAGTACTCATGTATTTAGTACAATTCTATTTTTAGAACCAGAAGGTGACTAAATATTTCACAAAAAGTATTCAATAAATTTTTACTCTCAAAAACATTGGATATAAAATTTTGCTGTCTTCCTTTAGTAATTGTACTACTTAGATATACTTCTTTCAAGCAAAGAATTCAGAAATACTGTGATTTCAGATAATATCCACTTTTAATAATGATTCTTTTTTGTGAATATCCACTTCATGGTTGAGATAGCAAAGACAAAAATATATTCATAATACTGAATTTAAAATAGATTTTATATTTACTGGAAAATATTGATTGAATCTAAAAATAAACAGTTTGTTTCATTTTAGTCTAAAGAGTCTCCCTTAATTTTAATATAAAAGATTTTTTTTTTAATTTTTTTTTACCGAGCCATAAGGCAAAAGCTCACAAAAAGAACTTTCATTAATCAGTACAATACTTATACCTGGTAGAAATAAAATTAAAAGCTAATTAACTTTATTTCTTAAAACAAAAGTAAACATTTTGTCTTAAAATTTAATTACTTTTTAACATATTTCGATACTTTTAAACATATTAATTACTTTTTACATATTAAAATTAAATATATTGAAATTGATTTTAATAGTTAGAGATTAAAATAGCACTTTATAACATGAAAAAACAAGAAATGATTTTTTCCCATATTTCTCCTTTATATGCAAAAATAATGCCAAAAAAATTCTCATAATTACTTGTAATAATTTTTGAAATAATATATTTAAATATTTTTTTTGAAAACTCATTTTTATACATGAATTTTAAATATTTTTTCTTGTAGATATTCAAGAATATAATTTTTTTTTTCATCTCATTTATTATAAATATTCATGAAATTTAAAAATTTTAGAAATGTATTTATACTTGGAATAGAAATTTATAAGAAATTCTGGATAATTTTATTCTGAAAAACAACATTTTAAGAAATTGTAATTATTACTTGACTTCCGTAAAAGTTTATTTCTTTAAAAAAAACAACAAATGTGCAAACATATCCTTCATAATTTATTTTCGGCACTTAAAAAGGATTTTGATCATCAATTGTCATTCATCATTTTTTAAATATAAAAAAAATGTTTCACTTGTTGTTTTTACAAAATCTAAAAGTATCTTTATCAAGTTTTTTTATTTTTTTATTTTAAGTCTTGTTTTTTACAAAGGAAAACAAGACGGGCTACTTAAATATTCCTTTTCTCCAATGAAATATATATTTCTAAATGCAAAAAATATAAAATTGGCACTTTTTTATTCCCTAATTGATGTTGATATTTCTTTTGTTGGTATTTCGAGCATAGCTTACCTGTTACGACCAAATCAATCAGAGTCAACAGAGTCTGCACTTTCCGAAAAAAATATACTTTGTGATATACATTGTCTTGCATTCATTTAACTGTAAATATCGATTTTACTGACACCTTTTGCTGACAAAAATGGATTGCTGAGGGATAACAATGTTTATATATATTCATGATTCCGCATTACGTTTTTTTTTTTTTTACTTGTTTTTATTTCATTCCAGTAATAACTGTTTTGTACCAGATTTTTCCCCACATGCGCTGCCATGTACCAATAAAATTTCGCTCAACCATTTAGAATATTAGTGTTAGCAATAAAAATAGGGTTTTCATTTGAACATATCATAATGGGGAGAAATGTTATTTATCTTATTTCTTCCTTTGTTACTATAACTTTCTTGTAATCCAAGCTTTTTCATATTCTTATTATATTTGGTTCCAGCCTCCATCGGTGACCATTTGGTTTGCTAAGAATATTGCCTGTGTTTAATGTTGATTGCATGACTTGATATTCATGATTTCTTTAACAAAGTATTATTAAGCATGTAATTTTGGTTTCTTTACTTTTTTTTATTGTTTACATGAACTTTCTAAATAAAGAATGCCCCACGTTATTAGAGCGGAACGGAATCAATATTTTTAATAAATTAATCAATTAAATTAATTTTCTGAAAGCATTTAAACCAGTGTGCTGTCAGATGTAATGCAAATGTATACAAAATTTTAATACTCTAGCAAATAGGAATATGACGGAAAATCGTCTATAAGATTCTATCTATACAAACACGAAACATGTTAAGTTAATTAAAAGTTGGTAGGCTGGGATAGCCTGGTTGGTGGCGTTCGTACATATAAATCTGTCGTGGTCACAAAGTCCTCCATGTCGAGAGTAATACCACTGGGGTACTGGATCAGGGGGTTCTCTGATTCAGGTCTAAATTACGATATGTGGATGAGTGAATGAAATGCATGAAGTCGGCCCCATAAAAAGGGTTGTGACAGTGTTTAGCTAAGTCGTACTCTTCACCCTAAATGGTGCTACTGAAAAAACAAGAGACGCACCTTTGGCTTAAAATCACTGACTTCTAAAGTCCGTGGGCTTGTATGACAAATGCCATTAGAAACAACAACACAACAAAAGTTGGTAATATTATATAGCATTGATATAATAGAAAATTTCATTAAGCATTCGATTTTTCAAAATTTGGTAAAATATGCTTCTAACAGAAGATAAAGAATAAAAAATACAGGTTTTTCTTTAAAAGCTCCATCATTCTATCATGTATTACAGTAATTCACTTATTTCCAGAAGTGATGATAATTTTGATAATTTATGATTTAATTTTCAATTCCAGTGCTGTGAAATTTACATCCAATTTATTCGGAAAGGCTTTATCACGAAGAATAAAGGCAACGATTTTATTTGCCACAGAGACCGGACGGTCTGAGAATTATGCCAAAATGCTTGGAGAAATATTTTCTCACGCTTTCAATGCGAATGTAAGTATATTATTCAAAGTAACTTTTTTTTCTATTTTGATAATAATAGTATTTTGAGGTTTGGCATAAATGTGTTTATCTCTTGGTGGGCCACAGAACAATCTGAAGATTTTAAGCCTACAAAATTTGCAGACATTATAGCTAAAATTCCAAAGTTTATAGATTTTTTGGTTTGAAATGAAAATCTGAGATAAAAATCTCTTATAACTGTACAAACGTTTTGCAATTTATCTTATGTTTAGTTAATTAATATAAAACCAATCAGAGTAGTCTAGCTAATATATTACTATTTCTACTCTCAGACTTTACCTAACGAGCAACAAGTTTACGTATTCCTCCCAAATAAAAGACCATCGATTGGTCGAAAAAGCCCTGTATACAGCATTTTGTACATCTAAATCTGAGGCAAATTGACGATTTCCCAAAGCATCCTTTAGCAGCCCCAACGAAAAAAAGACTGGGCTATTGGAAGGGTCTACAGTAACACAACTTCCCCCTTGTTAATGGTTCCAATAGTGTGCACAGCAGTGAAACTTCAAAGCATCCTTTAGCGGCCCAAACCAATGAAAGTCGTATGGAGTAAAGTCTGAGCTATAAGAGAGTTGTTTCAGTTACTCTATGTTCGCCTCATTAATGGTTTCAGTAATATGTATGGCCATGCACTGACGTGCAACTTCGAAATTTTCTTCGATAGTGGGCTTTAGAATTTCTTCAGTATTGCTGGTTTCAGATTCTTTTCCGACAATTCACTATTGATTTATGTTTAATTTGCCATTAATTCCATCCCCCCCTCTTCTGTTCCAAAAAAAAAAAAAATAGTTGGTATAATCTTTCCTCCGATGGTCCATACTTGAATTTTTTTCTTTGTCAAAGATGCAGGGTACTTTCACTGCATACGCTGAGGTATTGATTCTGGTTTATAGTGATGCACCAAGTTTCTTCTCCGATGATTGTTCTGCTTATAAAGGTAAAGGCACATGTTGAATAAACTTTGATAAATTCTAAAGTCAATGAGCTTATTTTTCATAGTCAGCTTTCATGATACTCAACGCATACAGACTATATGAAAGCCAAGCTCGTCGTAGATGAACCAAGACTGATGTTCAAAGCCGATGCTATTTCATCAAGAGTAATAAGCTATTTGCCGGGAACATCTCGCTAGTTTGCTGAATGTTTTCATCTGTCATGGAGTTTGATTGCCGACATGTTATTTTTTCATGCATTACACTTCTCAGTCACTTTTAAACATCCCGATTCCCAAAAACACAGCACGTGATAGTGCGTTTCCTCCATATTGTAGTAATAGTCTATGATGATTTCCTTTTGACACTTTCCGACCAAAGGAATCGGATGATAGCTCCTTTTTCCGCCTTGATGCACATTTCTGATTGAGCGACCATGATTTTTCAGTAACAAAGAGACAAAAAAGGGAAGAATTACGATCAAACTTTCATAGTATCATCGAAATAATATAACAATAAAATAAACGAGGATAGAAGACAGTGCACACAATTCCAGAAGAGTTCTGAATTGCAGATAAAGTTATGACTGCGAAAATGTAGTAAGTCTTCACTGGCCTAAGTATTTTAAAAGAAAGGCTCTCGGTGTGTTTATATCTCATGAATCTCAACTGCAGGACGAGGAAATAGTAGATTTAAGGACTCGATTCTAACCAAATTCCATCGCATATGGAGGCCTAGTATACTCTTATTCGTTGAAGGTTTCCACTTTCAGCAGGGAAAGCGCAGAAGCCGTCTTTCTCGTCATCTGACCATGACTGAAAATTATGTTCCATCCTAATTTAATAAAGTTTTAATTACATTTTTTCCTTATTAATACTAATTAAAAAATATGTTTAGTCATTATGTAGATAATTCATTTTAAAACTTTTCTTCACATTGAAAAATCAATAGTAAATTTTCTAAGGTAGCAGCAGTTGATAACTTAGATATAGATTGGTCTCCTTTTTCCTCAAGCACTCTCAGTCTCGAGAATAACTGTGCAGATGTTTTATTGCCTTGATTTTATGTCATACGTTTATGTTCTGTGATTATATTTTCCAATTACATTTACGACGCAACTGCTTCTTCGATGCGATTAGATCAAACTGTCGGATTGATTTGTGCGATATATTCCGTAGTAATTCGTTTTGGTGAGATTCTTCATTTTTTTTTGTTCTGTTTTAGATCTTTGAAATGTAATTCTCCCTGGTTTAAAAAAGATGTGCAAAAAAGTGGGACACTGAAAAGTACTTTTAAATTCGGGAATAAGTTGCGCAAAATAAACAACTGTTAAATCTTATAATATATTAAGTAAAAATAAATAAATTTAACATATATTAATACTAAAATATTCATCAACTTTGCATGCTGAGAATTGATGTGGATAAATTATTTATAAATAGATGCATCATATTCCTTGGTTATATTTTATAAATATTGTGTTTAATGAGTGTTATTATCTATAATAACATAATGTTATTGGTGTGTGTGGGGGGGGGGTCATCTTATTTGAAAATATACTATTAATGTTTTATATTTAAGCAGAAAATGAGGGAGATGGAATTCTGGATATTTAACCCCTTCCACTCTTCTCGTTGTTGTGCTTTCCTATACGTATGGACTGCTAAAGACAAACAGACGGACATTTTACGCTAAATAATGTAAAGAATCATATTCTATATTGCTTAAGTCAATAACTATATTGCTGGAAAAATTATGAGGTGCAGATTTTTATCGAACCTGTTAGTCATATTTAGCAAAATTTTCTTGAATTCTTGATACACTAATATTTTAAATAAAAAATCATTATACTCCTATGACTAAAACTAACCGAATAATGAAACTTTGAATTTCACTATTTTAGACCAATCAAAGGTCACTTCAAGGAATTTCCTGCTTTGAATGAATGGATCTATCTCGATCTGGGCATTGAAATATTTTGAAATCATATAAAACAATGATTACAAAGCTTCATAACTCGGGCAATTTGCAGTTTTTTAATTCAAAATATAATTGTATCAAAAATATTGTACTAAATGGGGCTGTTAGGACTGGGAAATTGTATAAAGGTTTAGACTTCGTAATTTTGTTAGAAGTACATTTATTGATTCAGGCAACTTAAAATATAACTCTTTATATGATTAAGATTATTTTTACAATTAGAAGTAAACACGTGTGTGACACATTATTTTCTTATTATTAAAATTATTTTCTTATCCCATTTTTGACCGTTTTATGTATTTTTAATTCAGTTATTGGAAAGAAAATAAAAATTTAATTAAAATAATATTGCTTTTCAAAGACAAAAAAATAACAAAAGTGTGGGGCATTCCCCTCCCACCTTTACTTTTAAGTTTTGAATGCAATAATTAAATGAATATAAATATATATCCACCTTGGATGTAAAATTTATCTTTAATGCATGTACATTAAAATTATCTTTTTATTGTAAATTGAATAATGAATCTGTCTGGATATTTTTCATTCTGTTAGAATAAATATTCGACCTTTAATATCTCAATATTTATCATAATAAAATGAGACTGATAAAATAATTACCTTTTTTAAATAATGAAGTTTGTTTTGTTTGTATGGAATAAATACAAGAAATAATTAAATACTCTTATATATGAAAATAATTGTTGAGAAATTTGCATATTTTTCATTTAAAAATGTACTAATATTTAGTTTATGAGATTTGGGAGTTTCTCTTATAGACAGGTGCTTAAGATAGTTGTACAAAGCATTCTAATATAAATCTTGCCTAAGCATTTTGTCAGATTGCATTTTAATTTCAATGGTTAAATGTGGTACTTCGAGTTAAGACTAAGTGTTTTAGTTATAAGTTTAAATAAATAGCATTTTGAATTAATTAACGAAAAAATATCTTTATTTTCTTGTTATATATCTATAATGAGCTGAAGAATTTAATTAGGATTAGAAAGGAACATCTCGTTCATACAGAGACAGTTATTGATTCTAGCCTTTCACGGAATCAACTGATCAATCAATTTCCTTTTGAACAGAAGAACAAATCACTGACAGCAAAAATGTAAGGAGATGTAATAAATATAAAAGTTCGATTCTAATTTTTAGAAAGTTTCAAAGATATTTTAGATAGGAACCGGTTTAAGATGATCCGAATACTAAGTAATATTACATTTATATTTCAAAAATGACTGCCATTGAATAAAATTTCACTTTTTTGGATGAAATTTCTGAATTAATTTATTACACAATTAATTAAAATTAGAAGAATGAGAGAATTATCCCCTTTTGTGCATCCACGACACACAAAAAATCATTCGAGCACGATTTCCAACTTGCGAGGTAATGATGCATAGATGGTTGAGTAGATGATGCGGTAATGATGCGTAGATGGTATGCATACGATCAAATCTAGAAGTTTTATTCTTAAAGAAAAAGTCAATACGTGATTATTGATTTTCTTTATTTTGACAAAATTGTTTAGATTGTAATACTCATTAAAAATAATAATTTATAGAGAGTTAAGAAATACATTTTATAGTAGGCAATATTTATCGAAACTTTATCACCATATGTACGATTTTGTACTTTTTAATTTTAAAAAATGGCGAAGCATTTTCACTTTGGAATTCGAGTGAAGGAAAAAAGTATTTATCTTTAAAAAATAGATAAATAATTTCATTTGAAAATTTTGTGATGTCGACTGTCGGCTTAATTCTTGTTGGAAAGTAAAGCATGATAAAATTCGCAGTTTCTGATTTCAATTTATATTTATCCAACGATATTGCATTACGCATTTCAGAAAATAGCCGTTTTCTTTTGTTTTCTTATATATTTTACATTATTTGTAATTCGTTTTAACTCATTTTTCCTCAGAAATATTAGTCACTTTCTCATTATTAATTTTTCTTAACAATTTTCTTCGAGATGTATATTATTGCATAACAAGTTCATGCCGCATATGTGTTTAGTCAAACAATGCTGTTTCGTTGTTGTTTTTTAAATCGCAGTCAGTTTTTTAAGTTATAGAAATAAATGAATGCATTATAAACACATTCTTTTTATCTCAGTCATGGAAAAAAATATTTCAAATTCATCTGATATTGCCTGCATAAACTAAATTGAAAAATTCACCTTTTCATTTTCTCGGAAAACACGAAAGGGTCATTTGTCCTTTTTTGATAACAATTTATTGATCTGCGGGGTAAACAAAAACAAAGTTCTCGATCATTTTCTTTGCAACGCCTATTTATGTGACACGTAATTTTTTTTTCAGGTGGTATGCATGAGCGAATACGACATTATCGATCTGGAGCACGAAACGTTACTGCTCGTGGTGACGAGTACTTTCGGCAATGGGGACCCCCCTGAAAACGGAGAGGTAATTTGTGTTCCATCATTAAAAATTGAAAGATTGTGGATTCTGTAAAATGAGCATTTCATGTCATATGCTAATAAAATAAAATAAAACAATTTTTGTATAATATGAAATTCAGTCTCAACTGAAAATTGGATTGTAAAACTATAGCAAGCCTATTCAGAGAACTAGTATAATAAACAGCACCTTCAAAACTTGCGTGCGTGCGTGTGTGATCCTTTGAAATAATGTTATCTCAAAGAGCCATTAATAAATATTATACTAAACAAATATTTAATTCTATTACAATTGGCTATGATAATATAAGAAATTTGCTTTCACTCAATTGTTTTAAATTTTATTATATATAAATACTAATATGCTATGAAAAATGGATCCTTTTAGCGCAGAATATATGCTTCCATGGTCACTGTAGCTACTAATGTGACACCAGCCATGCTATTTACGGTTAACGTGTAAAAACGCTTATTACTTTCTCGTATACGGAGTATAGAGAAAAGTGCAGTAATCATTAAAAAATTCGAACTCGATAATGTGATGAATCTCCTCGATTTAGACCTTCCTAAATTCGAAAAACAAATTTGTCTGTATGTCTGTCTTATGTGACAAAGATAATTCAAAATCACTTTGCGCAAGACGAATGAAATTTGATATAGAGGCTTAAAACCAAATTTGCAGATATCTATCAAATTAGTATAGACACTTATCAAATTTTGAGCCAAATCCAACTAGAAGCTAACCGTCTCTCAGTCTGTACTTCCAGAAGCATATAAACGTGATATTTCAAAAATGCAAATATATCAAATAGGTAAATAATAAATTTGGGACGTGATTGGTTTCGATTGGTTGGAAAAAAATGCGCCTAAAAGACAAATTCGATTTTCGGATGCTATTAACCACATTTCAGGGATTAATCGCCAAAACACTTGTCAAGGATGATACAATAGATTCAGTAAAAATGCTAGATTCACACCAAACAATATTTCGTAACTATTATACACCAATGCTATGTAAGGCGTTTAGTGGGATAATATCTTTATTAGAGACTAGCCGTCTTTGGCGACCAGCCGGTTCGCCAATCTTAATGCACTTTAAAATTATAATAATTAAATATTTTATGGAACTCCCATTTGAATTGCTTCTTCATTAAAATATTTTAAAACTTCAAATTTTAATAGGCATATAATTCACTCATAATATTATAAAGGCCTTCAGCCATAACGCAATATGTATCTCTCTAATTTTCTATCAGTTGCAGTAGAATTTATGCTTTAAATTAAAGTGGAAAGGATTAAACTGCAATAAATATAACAATATTTTTTTTTACTGAAACGAAGCATTTTTTTTTAAAATATCAGTACTGAAAACGGAGTCGCTGAATATTTAAACCTTATGGGCACTAAAGAATATTTTTCTTAATTTATATAATATCTCAAGAAGTTTTCAAAAAAAATTTCTTAGATTTATCATGAGCAGATCAATTCATTAACAATGTTTAGTTTTAAATGTCTCAAACACTAAAAAAATAAATAGAGTCGTTTGAAATAATCTGTCGAAAACATATTAAACCTTGAAAACCAAGTCCTATCCGTTGAAAATAGTTGTCAACAATCAGAACACAATGCGCATGCATGAATTTTCAACGCCAGTTACGGTAACGCAAATGCGTGAATTTTCTTCTCCAGTTGGGGTAACGCTATGCAGATTAGAAATTTTTAATTTCCTTTATTCTGTTTTATTTTAATTCAAAAGATTTGAAAGATCGATTAATTAACAATGTTTTATTTTAAATGCATCAAACATGAAGAAAATAAACAGAATCCTTTGAAATAATCTGCCGAAAATTTCTTAAGCCTATCCTCTTTAGCGTGGCGGAAAAAACTGAAGCCTTACTCATTTGGCGGTGGGGAAATAAAAAGATTTTTTGGCGGAAAAGTTAGTTTTAAATTAATAATTAAAATTCAAATTAAAAATTCAAAAAAGGGACCCCAGGTGCACATTCCCGACCTCCAAGGTGCCAAATTTGGTAGCTGTAGGTCGAACGGTCTGGCCTGTAGAGCGCCAACACACACACACATTGAGCTTTATATAAGTATAGATAGATTATGCGAAAAAGTTTCGAGGAGACCACCTCCGTTATTTCTTTCTATAAATATTTGTACAAAAAGAATTCGGCTAACTACAAAAAAACAAACTAATCTTGTTCATGGTATTAGGGTATTTTTCTTCCTAAGATATTGAATCTGAAAAAAGCCTTTTGTGTGTCCAATACAACATAACATGATTATACTGCATTGTATAATTAATTTTAATTTCTGTCGAGTAATTGTGTAGTGAGATAGTTAATTAAAATAAATATAATTTCTTAAATCAAAAAAGACAATATTTTTAAAGCATAAATTTGGAGCATTTAAATATATCGAAATAGATTCTGTAAATCCATAGCGTTCGAAAGGCTATTTGCTATACGTTAGTAACTATTTGAAAAGTGATATTATTAAGTTAAAGGTTGCAAATTTGAAATGACGCTAACTTTTACTGTATTAAAAAAATTATTCTTAAAAATTATCGAAAACCTCTTTAAAGTATCTTTGATGTGATTCCACTTGAGAAATAGGACACCGTCTGGGGGGAAATGAAATTTTAAACGCACTTACTTTTGAAATGTATTTCTGAGTTAATCGGAATTTTTAGGGAGTCATAGCAGAGAAGGTTTCACACACATAAGAGTACCTACAAGTCATTTACATTCATGTTTTAATTAAAGTCTCTCAAACGACTGAAATTTAATTTATCTTAGTTGACATAAAATAAAAATTGGAGTCTGTGTACGTTTTTTTAAATAGTTTTTGAAATAGCTAATGTATCCAGAAATCTATTAATTATAGTTTTCTTCACGAATTTGTTCAGTGCTTTCATCTTATTTAGTGAAATGAAATACACTTTTCAAAAAAATAGCTAGTAAACACAATTTTACTTATCCAAGGAAAATAAAGACCTACCAAGATTTAATATGTGTGTTTCAGAATTATATAATAAAAATTATCATACCGTTAAATAAAATGATTGTAATATAGTTAATATATAATTATTTATATAGTTATATACACCAATCATAACGCTAAAAGGCACTTTTCTAATTGTACCCAATAGGAAATTTCTAAACTGTTAGATGCGTATACTATATCCAACTTGTAGAATGTTCTACGTGACATATAGAATTATGTTTAATATTGTCTGAGCCAATTTATTACAGAGCATTTAATAATAAAATATCATTCTTATTATTATAATACATCTTAATCTACACAAATGCAATATATTGCATATTTTATGTTAATTTGTTAAGGCAAATGAAATATGATAGATAGATTCTTTATTCAAAGACATTCATTGTAAAATACGCACATTTTCATTTTGTAATTTTTAAATTTTTATTTTGCTAATTTTGAATGCTTTACCATTTGATATTATATTCTAAATAATTAAATAAACAACAATTAAATCTAAAAATGGAAAATTCGATGCGTTAAAAAAATCTGAATAAGTGATGCATTATCGAATAACTAACTACACAGAGAAAAAGATTGCTTTTAATATCAAATGAAATAGAAAAGAAGCTACACTAAAGTAGTATGTCTTAATAACAGGAGACGCAATAAAAGGATTTTGCTGTATTTCTACGGTATTTAAATCTAAGTAGTAATGACGCTTCATAATTAATCATCATTCAAAAATTTTCTTTCAAATGATAAAATATTTCATGAACAATGAAGGAGAAAATAATTTCTTAAAGTAATATTTCTAAGTGCGTGTTAAATAATTACGTTAAAAATCTTTTATTTTTAATATATATATATTCGTCTTGCAGGCTTTTGCTAGAAATCTTCAAGCGATCAAAGTTACAGGAGAAACTACACCTGACGCAGAATACATCAGGTACTAATGCAATATCTTGCATCTTGGTAATAATTCATAAAAAATAATTAATTAAATATAATAAAAATACATCTAAAGTAATTAATAAAATAATTGAGATTCAGTGCAATCTAAAATGAACAGCTAATAGCTTATTAAAAGAGATGAAAGTGTAATATTATGCTAAAAAGTTCTTTGTATAATAATCCACTTTCCTTTGTAATCCCTTAACTGGTTTTTTCGCATACCGTGTATGCATCGATTCATTGCTTTTTTAAGCTTTTAAATAACAATTATATAAAGATTTACAAAAATAATGTGGAATACATATGAATTCTAGTACTCAGTAGATTATGATTTCAATCAAGACGATAAAAAAATAGGTGAATAGAAGTTGGCATCCAATTAAATTGTAAAGAAAATAAATCAGTTAAGTAATTAAAAAAGAATAAAACATAATAATACAAAATCAAAAGAAAAGACTTAATTTGATACTTTTCTAACAAAACTGTGGCCAATTACATCAATTTACGAAACGCATAACATCTTATTCTCAGATGCTGATATTATTTTTGATATTTCCAACTTGATTAACGGAAGATAGGTTCCATAAAAAAGCTTTTTAATTCTACTAATCGAGAAAAATTCTCACACTCGAATGTGAACATAAGTATAGAGTAAAGAGTTAAGGTATTATTTTAAGTCAAGAAAAATATTTAACAAAACTTAATTATTTGATAGATTTTTGAAATTAATTTTATTTAATTTCTTTTGTAAACAAAGATTTTTAAAAAGAGTAATATATTTCTGAAGTTTTCACATTCCCATTTAAGGTCTTATAGAATAATATTTCAAAACATATTTTAAAAAACATCTTATATTTATTAACAAATCGAATATTTATGATCAGTACGTTATCAATATGTTCTTAAAATGAATGCCATGCAATGCAAATTTTAAATGAACTTATTTTACATCAGTTTTCTTAAAGCAGACGATAATCGCAATTTTAAAACTGTATTTAACTTGCAATAAAACTTTAAAATAGTTCGGCAAAAAATATTTATATAAAACCAATATTCAATATTCTTGATATGAATGAATGGCAACCACTGTTCCATTCCCAAAGAAGATAGATGGTATTATTACCAGATCTGGACAGTTTTCATCCTTTCCTCTTTCAGCAGCACGTGCATGCCTTTCGTCAGAATGAACAGCATGCCACTGGATTTTCCCGAGGACGAAGGAACAAACTGCACGCCAACGACGGAACTAGATGACGACATTGGCCCGCTCAGCAACGTCAGGTGATACTTTCATTTCGCAGATAATCATTCATGCCCATTTGGAATTTCGTTGTTAATTCAAACGAGAAATTCTGTACATTATTCTGTCGAGATTCTTTCATTATCTTGGATATTAAATCAGATTTTGAGAAGGAGTGTAATTTTATTCTGTCCTTTTCACAAATTAGCAATAAATTGTTCGAGTGTTCACTGACTCCAGTGACTGCTTGGTTGCAGAATTATAAAACCTCTCTTATTTGTAATCTATAAATAGTAGTAACAGGTAGTCCAAGATATATAAGGTGTTCCTGAGTTCATGAGCTAATTTTTAAAGGTAAGTAAAATACATATAAAGAAACATTTTTTGTATAGCAATATGGAGCTGGAGATGGAAAGCATAGGCGGAAAGAACAAGAAACTGAAGAAATAAAAAAAAAATTATTTGTTTTCTTAATATTTTTAGAACAGACGATATACAAGTTTAAGGATACAGCTTAAATAAACATGAATTTACGGGAAGAAAAATATTGAATAGTTATGCAACTTTATTTTGAATTATCAAATCGTCAGCAAATCAATTTTATTGAGTTTGAATGGCATTACGCGAGCTTCAAACGATTTTTTGTAGTTAGAGAATGTTTTTGTCTGATGGAACGATTTATGCTCTCTGAGAAAGCAGGCAGTCATCGTATGTCAGGGTTTGCTAATTGTAACAAAAGAGAAGCGTCAAAGGTTGTACCATTGACGTTGCCCAATTAGGACAAAACGTAATAACAAAATATTTCCACGTTTACACGTCAGTTTTGGGAAAACGATTTATTTCTTGTCGAAAAACGGGCCGCTCGGTTCCCATCATTTTTTTTTTTTTTTTCGTTAACACTTTTTATTTTCAACACCATATTGCTGTACAAAGAAAATACTTCTTTATATGTATTTTACTTTTCCTTAAAATTTGGCCCATGAATTCAGGAACACTCTGTGCATAAAGCCTTTTTATCAAAATTTAGGGACATCTTTCTACATTAAACTATTTGCGTTGTCTTTGCTGTTTTTCTTTTTAATTTTTTAATTTGAAATAATAATTTTAATTCTGTTATATTTTTATTCCTGTTATAAATTTTAAAAAATATTTAAATATTATTTTTTTATTCCATTTAGAAATTTCTAATCTACAGAGTAAATTTTAAAAAAATATAGAGTTACTAGTTTAATTTTCGAAGTCTTGAGAATACGAGTTATTTTAAAATTTGAAGAAAATAGTTGTAAATTTGCTTCAGGTTTGATGAAAATTTTAATCGCCTTATAAGGAATTCCTTTTTTTCATTCCCGAGTTTATTAATCAACATTTTCTAACAAGAGGTTTCACTGAGTAAGGTGGTTGGTTCATTAAATGTAAAAAAAAGAAAAAAAAAAACTCATAAATAATTAAAATGTAATTTATCAGGTTAAAGTAAAATAACAGTTAAATTAATAGAAAAAGTTATAAAGAAGTATTCACAAAAAATTTATACAAAATTGCATTCCGATGTGGAAAAAGGTTGTTGCTGCATTATCCATTCTATTTTTATTTCAATTAAATCCAGAAGAATTAATTGATTTTCATCTAATTATAAAATTTTCCCTAAAATGTTAATTCCATACATTTGTTAATATAACAACGAACTTTTTATTCATTAATATTTAAATAAAGAGCTACCCTTTCTTTTCTGCCTTTACTGTCTTGATAGAAATTTGGACAAAAGCTGAAATTTCCTGTCTTAATAAAGCTTGGATTCTAAACTTTCCTCTGCCGTAGATTCGCTGTGTTTGCTTTGGGTTCCAGCGCATATCCAAATTTCTGCTCCTTCGGTCGTTACGTGGACACAATGCTTGGAGATCTCGGAGGCGAGAGAATGGTCAAAATGGGCACTGGTGACGAACTTTGTGGTCAGGAGCATTCTTTCAATGAATGGGCCCAAGAAGCATTCCAGGTGACATGATAGTAATTTTTCATACAAAACCAAATTCTTTCTTTTAGTTTGTGGTCTATCAAAGGCAAGCAGAAACGTAACAAACGTCTCAAATTTATCAAAGAAGATTTAACATTTTTGATGCTAAAAGCTGAATTAATATTTTTTTTTCCAATTAAAAATAAATTTAAGTGTAAGCTATAAATTTTTGGCAACAAACAATTGAATATTTAAATAGATTTGAACTGACAAATGTATCATGTTTCTCTCGTAAAAACTGCATTATTCTCGTTTTCTAAATTCGATTTCTCTTCGCAGGTCGCATGCGACGTCTTCTGTGTGGGTGACGATATTAATCTAAGCGATCTCAGAGCAACTTTACATTCGGATACTACATGGTCACCGGAAAAAGTACGTTTGGCAGATGTGCAGGAACCAGCAGATATTTGTTCAGGTAAAAAATACATATTCATTTAAAACATAATATGAAACTTCTTTTGTTTCATACCTTACATCAATTTCTTTTAATAATGGCATTCATTTGGATTCCAAATCCATCATTTCAAATAAAATTCCAAAGAAAAAAACGTAGATCAAATTTTATCCCCTGTCTATAGGGCATAAAGTAGTCAATTATTTCCTATTTTTAATATTCTAATCAGAGAAAATTAATTTTATTTCAATGTCAAAAAAATTAATAATATTTTACTGTATTATGAAATTAATTCCATAGCAAATTGTTTTTCCTTGTTCGTATTTATTGTATTTTAATGTAACAAATCGTGCAAATTCTTCAAATTCTATTTAAGTGTATCATTTAATGTGAACTGACTTAATTGTCACAAGCATCGTATTCTTAAAATAATTCTCCATATACATTTAATTTCCACAGCTGTTGGTGTTTTTTTGCTAAATATAAATCAAATTATATGAATCAAAAAGTATTTTTACACGCTTTGTGCTGCTAGTAAATTTCAACAATTTAGTTTTTTTTTTTTTTTTTTTTTTTTTATCGTGAGTGTAACTATTTGAAATTTTAACTGTAGAATTACGCTTTGATCATCATCTAATTTAACGAAAATTATAAATTCACACAGCTTTTCTTTTGGTTCCAAAACTTTAAAATGGATTGTTTTTTTATTCTCTTTAAGATTACTGTTAATTATTAATACCATTCCAAAAATAATGGGCAATGAAAATAATAGGAATGTAATTTTTATTCATTAACAGCAATCTCTACCAAATTATTAATGCATTATCATTTAATTAAATTACAAATAAATTCTCCAATATATTTGAATCCTTATCAAAATAAAAAAAATGCATAATTTCTCATATGTCAGTATAAGAATAAAATGCTTCTAGTCATCATAACTATTAATTTTTGGTGTTTCTCAAGCTCTCAACAAATACTCATTGATTTTTAAAACTTTGTACCATTTTCTTGAATAATTTGAAAGAAAAGCTAACAAGTTCGCTAGTAACTTTTGAGACTACTGACTTAAGAGATATTATAAATTCCTTATCTTAATACTTTTCATTCTACTATTTAATTGAATATCATTTTCTGTATATGTCGTCATACTGACTTACGAGTTCAAAAAATACATAAAATGATTATACAATGCACATGATTTTTATACTGAATTATAATGAATATGAATTGCTTATTTTTATTTCATAAAATCAGAAATAAGATAATTTAATGCATGTTAAAAGGTTAAATCTTGTGCGCCTAAAAAATTTCATATATCCTCACGTCTCACATAGTTGAAAAAATGATGAATTTCTTAAGAATTTCTTTCTTTCTTATAAATTACATATACTGTTAGCATATAACTGGATCATACATACTTATTGACAAATTTCAACTGAAGAAATTTTGAGCTCATACATTCAAAGCCATCCTTTACGTCCTGTACAGTAGAATTATATTTTAAAGTGCTGGATCGCCATTTTAACATTCTATTTTGTTGGATTCCTGGGCATATTGGTATCCCTGGGAACGCTCAAGCTGATGTTGTTGCAGAAACAACTAGCTCAAATGAAGAAACGTTTGTCCAGTTTCAAGACTTAGATCAAGCTTTAAAGTAATGACCGTTCCATATATGGCAACATACCTAGAACTTGCAACTTAATAATAAATTACAGTCCATTCAACCATCTATTTCCGGTTTTAAAACTGACTCTCTCAACCGAGAACGTCATATTAACAAGTTGAACGTCAAGACTTTGCATTTCCTTACTGTTTTTAATGAAGAATTTTGTATTTAAGTTAACATGAGTTTGACACGGCTTAGCCAGAATTGGTCTTTACGTAAAAAAAATCATTCAATGGATCTACCTTACAAAAATTCAACCATAATGTGAATCAAAAAATATCGCTAATGCTATTTTTCGTTATTAAAATAAAAATTGTAAAAATTTTCAGAAGAATAAAAAAAAAACACATACATTACTATAGTTTACATTTAACAAAATAAAGACAGATATACAGCCCGAAATGTATTACTAGTGTTGTCTTCCATTAACCCTTTAAAGGGCCATTTTTTTCTAGTCACATTATGTTAAAATATTTTTAGGCTTGAAATTAGAATAAGAAAAGGAATTCATTTCGCTTATTAGATAAATTTAATTTGATTGATTAATTAATTTGGTTAATTAATAATTAAGTAACAAATCAAGACACATCATTTTGTGTGAGATAAAGAACTGAAGCATCTAAGTTTCTGTCTTTCTAAAAGAATTTGTCAGAACTGATGCCAGCCTACACAAATTCATACAAAGATTGATAAATTTGGTGGGAAGCATACTTCCCACGGCCCTAGAAAGGGTTAAAAAGCAAGAGAATATGTATAAAAACATACACACTAGATTAAAGGATCAATACAAGAATTATTTCTAAAATGATAATTGTTTATATTTAATAAATCTATGTCATAATTATCAATAGAAGGAACTACGATACATAATTAATGCTGAAATAGAAGCAATAAGATAATGTAATTTGCCACATTTTTCAGGCATAAGTAAAGGTACTAACAGGAAAGTTGTGTCCTGCATTCTAAAAGAACGCACAGTTCTTCAATCTGAAGAAGACAGGTAATATATTATATATTTTTACTTTTATATTTATAAGTTACAAAAAAATTGAATTTCAAAATTTTGTACGATTGGTGTTTCCAATGATAATGCGCGCTACTTTAATATTTTCAGAACCTAACTATCAGCTAATCTTGTATTCCAATTAATGATTTCATATAAAAACCTCAATCTCATAACGAGTTCGAAAAAAATTGAATGCAAAATTTCATAATATTTATAATAAATAAAAATAAGTACACAGAAAGAACAAGATTGTAATTTTAAAAAATAAAAGGTAAAAAATACTTTTATTTGCATACTAAAAAATAGAAAATTATTTTTAAATTTTAAAAAATCTGAATATCAGAACGAAAATCGAAAACGCTTAAGGAGCCGAAAACAATACAATAAAGAAATTAGCTCTCAATGAATAGCATTCGAATCAAAATCATAGAAACTCAGAAATTAAAATACTATAGGAATGCAATTAAAGTTGCCATCTCTTTGTAAGATTTCTAATAATACCTCGTGTATTTGAAATTCTCATTTTCAAATCTCCAAGTTTTTCATTTTAAAAAATATTTTATATTTTTTCATACATTAATAAATCTTGTGAGTGTTTCTTTTTAAAGTGCATATAATATTTCTTCTTCTTAATCCTTTAATTAAAAAAAAATATTTCAATGAATAGGAAAATATGAATTGTTGATTTAGCATAGAAATTATTTACTTAAATATATTCTTCAGTTTATATTATCTCATTTTATTTGGAATAACAAGAATTACTAAATCAATGGAAAATATTGGCAAGAAATATCCCATATCTTATATTCCACATTTTTTTTTATTTCTAATAAATGTGTAATAAAAAACATTTATTTAATGTCGAATTTATTGGAAATCTCTCCCGTTACAACTATTATGATGTGTTATATGAATTGAGAATTTATTGTAACTTATTTAACATAATAAGTATAATAATATTGATATATATTTATCATGAATTTTTATAGCATATATACAATGAAAGTTTAAGAAATTTTGAAAAAAAAAAATATTAATACGTTATATCAGTATTTTCGCGCTTTTATTTTCGATTTTATGATTAATAAGAAAATTATGTTTTTCTTCCTTTTTGACAGCCGTCAGACGCTCATGATCGTCATGGAAAAACCAGAAAACGATTGCATCAAATATTTTCCGGGAGATCACATTGGAATCTATCCAGCCAATAGACAAGAAATTGTAAACGGCATTTTGGCTCGCATGAGTTGCACGTGTCCCGAACCGGATAAACCATTTCAGTTACAGTTGAGAAAGACAGTACAGACAATAGAAGGTAAAATTTTCATGAAACATTTTATTAATATAACCAAAACTCATGTCCTGTAGCGATGGATGATAATTTTCTTTAATAATACACACACCGTGATCATTGCTTTCATCGTGAAGCTTTACTACTGGAAGGTCTTTTGACAGCCGGCGTCCTGGCATAGGGGTAGTGTGTCTTTCCCCGTGATCTGGGAGTCCCGGGTTCGGGCATAGTTGTTCTTTACCCTGTGAACTATCTGTGAGGTGTGTGAAAGAGCCCCCCTGTAAAAAGAGGGTTGTGCAAGCGAATGTGTATGTGTCATCTTAATATGAGCTAGAAGTCAGACTTCTGCCCTTGAGTGCTCAGGGACCTTTACCCTCAAAAGCTGTTGCACAACAACTCGGTTTAAAATTGCTGACTTTGCCAGCGGGTTCGTCTGTGGTAAGTGCCATAAGTAACAACAACAACAGGCCTTTTGACGAGAAAAGTGATTAGTAAACCATCGCCATGATCTAGTAATCACTTTGATCTTCAAATCCCACAGATTGTCGGCTTTTATTCTAAGTTTATTTCAAATCGTTTATCAATGCAATGTACAAAGTCAAATTATTAAAACTGAGATATCGACATTAAGAACATTACATTCTTAAAATTTTAGCAATTTGTTATTTTAGTTACTGGATTTGTTATCGGCATATTATGACGATTTTAAATTCACATTTTTTATGCATGTTTATTATCGATGCCATACAATAATTAAGAGCAAATTTCACAATAAGAAAATAAAGAATCAAATTCCAAACCTACTTATGGAATGATGCATCAAATTAAATTTTCTAATTTATTTTATTTTGCCTAAAAACTTTTAATATATGTTTTTATAATTTTTTATTGGAGTAAAGCAAAAAAAAAAATTGAATCCTATTTATAATAAAGTTTAATAACGGTTAAAAATGAAAGTTGTTACATAATGCTTCATTGTCCCACAGGCCCAAGCCACCGATGGTATCCCCACGAGAGAATCCCTCCTTTGACCATGCGTATTGCCTTGACCCGATACTTGGACATCACCACCCCTCCAGGACAACAGTTCCTCAGGATTCTGGCAACCATGGCAGAAGATGAAGGGGATCAAAGGAAGATCAAACTTTTAGCTACGGTAAGAACAAAATACCCTCCTCGTTGTTATTGTTTTTTATGGGGGGGGGCGGGAGCAGAAAAACTCTATTCGTATTCAATCATTGATAGAGTTTAGTCAAAAAAAATCAGCCGAGGAAAAAAAAAATTCAAATTTCGGTACTTGCGTCTTAACCACATGTCAGCGATTAATCGCCAAAAAAATCACAAAACATGTCAGATTAATCACAACTAAATTTTGACTACATGCGACAATGGCATGCGATTTAATACCCAAGTACCGAATTTCATGTGTATTTCAGTAATTCGTTAATAAGCAAAGATAACATTTTGGGCTGAATGTTTGAAGGCGGAAATAATGAGAAAACAATTCACGCAAAATAAATAACTAAAATTCCAATCTCGTTGCTGGGCACTCTAATTAAATTTCTAATTTTTATTCTTTTCAGAGATATAGCCGCATAACTGTCTTAGGTTTAATTTTTCGAAATGCAAAATGAGTTATTTAATAAGCTATTAGCACTCATAGATATATAAATGTAGGAAATTAAAAAACATTGCGAAAAAACAAAAAAAAAGCAAATGTAAAAAGTGAGCAATGAAGAGAAAATAGCATATCACAATAAGCGTGGGCGAATTTATTATAGCGGGATCCTTCCAAATAATATATTATATTTTGTAAATATATGTCCGCAGATATTTCCTGCAAATTTTTAATAAATACGGACCAGTAATTCGAAATTAGCCTCTACCGTATATCATCCACAAGAATCGTATTTATGCCCCTTTCTTACTTAAATTATTCCTTATTCTTAAAAGTTAATATGCTTTTATGTTAGACTAATCGTCTTTACAGACCAGGTGGCTCAAATATTGGTTATATTTAATTTTAATTAAATATCTTATGCATAATGTGATATTTACAGTTCTTTTACAAAATATTTTCAGAATTAGACATTTAAACCTTTTTTAGTAGCCTTGCACATATTCCTTTTACTGTGTACATGAATATTCCAATGGAGTCAAGTCAATGACAAAATATTTGTGTGCAAGTCGTCATCTAGCATCTAACCTAGAAAAACATCACTTTCTTATTTTTTTTATTAAAAAACATAATTTTTTAACTTGTAGGACACAATTCTTAATATCGTAAAAATTCTTATTTGCAGATTTCACAAAAAAAAAAAATGATGGAATTAAATAAACAAACAATCTATTTCGATTTAAACGAAGAATATGAAAAAATAAATCATTCCTAAATTCTAGCAATTTTTTTAAAATTTAATTTTAAATTTTTGACTGTGATAAAGACGCATAATTAAATATTTTTAATAAAAAAATTGTTTAAATTTCATAATAATGAAGATTTTCGAAAAAACTTTGCACAAAAAGATTCTTAACATTTTTTTTTTTAATTAGAGAAAATTAAACGATAGATAAATTAATTACGGAAAAAGATTTTGCGTTTTAAAGTGCCTTATAAATAATATTTGAACGATAATACTTTCGAAAGTCATCGCAAAAAATAGCCAATATTCTGCTTAAGTAGGTTAATTAAAAATTCAAATTTATCGCCTCCAGCTGTATATTACCCCCTTACCTTCCATTGTATATTTGTACCATAGTTTTTTCCTAGTTATTACTTGTAGAAAGCCTCCAAGCATTATCGTTTAATGTTAGTAAAAACCTTCCTTTAAAGAAAACAAAATAACCTAGATAGCGATATACTAAAAATAAATTAATTTATAATGTAAAATTTCCAAAACTCTAACTTATTGCTAAACTGTAACCTATTTAAGAGAGTGCACTTTTTAGTTGGGAAATAAGCGAAATCAAAGACTTAGCAATTCAATATTACTTATGAAACTTGCCTGATTTAAACGGAGTAATCTCGAATGAAACATTGAATCGATATAGTACTAGAAACAAGTTTATTAAAATAGAAATCGAAGAAACTTTCAAATGTGCTAGACAGCGAAAGTATTTCAAGAAATAATGGCAGTTAAAAGTTTTGTACGCGAATGAGTTCAAAAACCGGTTGAATTACTCACATATTGATTTTCTAATAACAGAGTATCTATTTTGTACATTTTTTAATATACTAATTCTTGATAAATTTAAAAAATAAACTTTTCCACTTCATAAATGCAGAGAATAGCCTATATCTCCCATTAGCAACAAAATAATGATAGGAGATTTATGCGATTCTCTGTAATTTATGCCAGAGTATTCAGTAATTCTCAACAGATATTTTCAATCGTCTCAGGATTCCATCCGGTATGAAGATTGGAAGTCTCATTTGTACCCGAACCTTTTAGAGGTTTTGGAATACTTCCCTTCAGTAAACCCCACCCCCGGCTTCCTCCTTACGCACCTCACACCGCTCCAGCCACGATTCTATAGTGTCAGCTCCTCACCGGAGTTCCATCCTGGTCACATACATCTAACGGTGGCTGTGGTCATCTACAAGACTCAAAGTAAGCAAAAACAATCTTTTGTCGAATAAAAAATATTTATATAGAAAGAAATGCATTAACAGAAAATACTAGGTTAATATGATATCAAGATTTCCGCTTTTTTTATTGTAAGTAACCATAAATTTATTGCTCTTACTTTTTTGTTTACGAAGTATAGACAGGAAAAATATTTTAAATAAATAATATTCTTTTCCTGCAAAATTAATCTCATAATAAGGAAGAGAATTTTACAGATATTTTAATGGATGTTTAATGAATGCCAGGTCAAAGAGCTGGCAATAAATACAATGATTCTCGAAAGTGCACGATTTTTGTCTATATCTCTATTAGAAATCCAGATACGAGTTCTTTTTGGAAATTACCATCTACTTTCTCGGAAAATATATAAAAAGAGGCGCACACACGAGAAGTAATCAAGTGAATTCTCTCTTTGGAGTATTGATGTCCAGTGTCTCTGAGCGTTTTGTCCTATTTCAGTTGTTTAATAAAGATTTGTCTTTTGTGTGTTGTTGATTTTTACAAATGCTGCTTTTGTTTACACGTCGTTTGTATTTTGTCCGTGTCTTCTTTTAGGATAAAACACTGTTATTTGTGATAGAGATTATAGGACTTTTCCATTGTACATTCCTCTTCTATGCTTAAAATGGATCGAGCTTTAGATTTCATCAACATAAGCCAATTAAAAGTCGTCTCGAGGAGACGCTGTGCTTTGATTGGTGAATCATTCTTGAGATGGCCATTGAAATAGTCTGAAACAGCGACAGTTTCATGTCTTAATCAATTTTTGTCGCAGAAGACATATTTTTTGTTGTCTGTTTATTTAAAACCCTATTAGCCAATTAAAAAAAATCCAAGTCTTTTAACAGAAAGAGCTTTCATATAATACTACAGCCGTATGCTGCTGTAGTACAATTAGCAATGGGTTAATATTGTAGTAAATTGTTCGTAAAATCTTCGCCAAACAATTCAAAGTAAATGATTTAATAAGTATATTCATTGCGAATTTTTAACAACCAGTAATAACGTATTATCAATTAAAATCCTCCATATTTCATTCTATATTTTTATTAGATGGTATTTTATATTCCTGAGTTATTATATTCAGCCTGAGTTATATTCAGCCAATAATTTAAAATAATGTTTCTTGTAAAAGAAGGGAGAAAATGAAAATACTCAATATTTTTCACTTTGAAATTTTGAATGAAGTGAGTTTAGCACAATTAGACTTTTGTTTTGATTAAAAGTATATTGCGCTATAATATCTCTTACTATGAATATAAAAACCTTAAATTAATTACAATGAATATTTTTGATTAAAATCTTTCAGCCTAAATTAAATATTAATAACTTAATTTTTGACGAAATACTTACATAAATGCATAATAGATATTAGGAGTAATTTGAATATTGTTACTCAATAGAATAAATCTGCAAGTCCTAATTTGCTTTTGCACAAAATGCTTAATTTAAAGTTAAATTTAGTGAGAAATTTAATGAGAAATTGATACCTGCATTCTTTCAGATAACGCTCAACATTATGGAGTTTGCTCAAATTATCTGGCATCACTTCCTCTTGGATCAGAAATCGCCTGCTTCGTTCGGAGGTCAGTCAACATTTTAATTATTTTTAATTTAATTTTCAACATTTATTATTTTTTTAACTGTGTCCTTCTACATTATTGTTAAATCTAAGATAGAGCAGATTTTATATACATGTGTCTGTTATATTTTTTCAAATAAGAAAAACCGACATATAGTATTTTCATCATATTATTCACATTCTAAGGAATCTACCTTTCAACTATTTCATAAAATATTAGCCATCTTTGATTGCCAGTAATTTCACTCAATTACAGTTAACATGTTAAGCGACAACCTTGTTTTGGCGTTCTTTCCGTCTAGCCCACGATATCCGATTTCTTTAATATGTAAAATATATATAAAACATATATAAATTTATATATGTAAAATATAGCGATAAGACTGAATGCATTTAAGTGCATTGTTTTGTAATCTTCATTTTAAAATTCATTAAATGTTTATCATCAGTCAATAATGACTAAAGCAACCTGAACGAAAAGTACAAAGTCAGTCAACAATGACTAATGCAATTTGATCTAAAAGTGCTAAGTCAGTCAACAATGACTAATGCAATTTGATCTAAAAGTGCTAAGTCAGTCAACAATGACTAATGCAATTTGATCTAAAGTACAAAGTCAATCAACAATGACTAACGCAATCTGAATGAAATACAAATCAGTCAATAATGGTTAAGATACAAATCTAAGACTAAGATACAGATACAAATCAGTCAACAATGACTAATGCAACTTGAACGAAAAGTACAAAGTCAGTCACCGGTGACTGACGAGGTATGAAATAAAATAATGATTCAAAAAAAATTATTCATAAGTCAAATTTCCACCGTCCAAAAATATGTTTGTGTCAAATTTGGTAGCTCTAATGATATGATCAGCAGACAGCAACACACATTCACTTTTATTATACCATATGCCCATGTCCAGACACATTGTGATTATCTGTGTCTGAAGAAATGTACTTACTCATCAGTTAAGAACAAAAAAGCATTATTCTACAAAAAATGCTCTGATATTCCATCGCCGAATTTGAAGGGTCATTAAAAGATATCAAAGTAAACAAAAACTGAAACAGAAGACTACATTGCAAACCAAGTTTAATAGAAAAAAAATCACGAAAAATACACTTGCAAGTTACAGCAGCTGACGACAAGCGAGAACAAGGAAACACAGCTTCAGATGCACAATAAAATGATGGCAATAGAATAATAGAAACAATACGGACGAAAATACACACAGGAAACAGTAAAAGTCTCTGAAAAGGGTGCAACCTTACATCTTTTCTAATACAGACTTGAAGACAATTGAATCACAAATTATATCTATCGTAATCTAACTGCTACCATATGTGGTCTTCCAGCGTATACACAATTACGCAAGAAATAAGAAATTTAAATTGAAGAAATATTATGGATTAAGATGCAGTGAATATTAGGGTCAAATGATAAGACTAGCTTGTTCAATTTATCATCCTGATTCTTTCATTTTCGAGAGTTTAACTTAATAAAGAAGATTACATATGAGATTTTAATTTTTATTTCTCCTGACACGTAGCACTAATTTAAATCAGATCTGTTGAGATAAAAACAAAACTAAACAGGGGGTCAAGGAATCATTCATCGAAAGCAAAATTTATCTTTAGAGCCGGTTTAATATGTCATCTTGTCTGATCTATCAAGTAATGAATGAAGTAAGTATACATGTAATAGGGCTGTATGTTTAACTAGCCGTCTTTGATAACCAGGTGTTCGCCCATGATATTAATAGCATTAATTTAGTTGTGTCAATCACCTTTGGAGAACTACTTCTTATAACGTCATATAAAATTATTTTAAATTATACTTGCACAATAAATATGGTGCAATTAAACGAATGAAATTGGTGAATTCGATTTGTTGATGAGGCTTGGGCTGTGTCAAGATTTTGTTCTGTTATATCTCTAGAAAATAAAGAGGAGCAAGCTATCATTGATGTCATTTGTCTATACATCATAAGCTTTCAAATAAAATAAAACTGGACTGGGGTCTCAAATGTGATATTTTTCTCCAAAGAGAATTTACAGTAGTATAGTAGTGTTAAATATATATTTTAGTAAGATTAGTCTTATATTTATATTTCCATGAAAATGGGAAGATATATATAAAAAACTTCCCACCTTTTTTAAACAATATTGAATCGTTAAATGGATTCAAATAAATTCTATGATTTTCATTTTAAAATGTAATTTAATATCATATTGCTATTTCAAATACATTAAATTGGATAGAGAAAAGTGCTTCCATCTGCAAACCATTTTATAGATATAAAATTTTTTTTCCTTTTCCCCTTGAAAATAATCCAAGAACTGCGCTCATTTTTATAACTGTGTATAATATTTAAATAAGAAAAAATACAGTATTTAATATGTTATATTTTTTAAATAATCTTAACCCTTTCTAGGGCCGTGGGAAGTATGCGTCCCACCAAATTTATCAATCTTTGTATGAAATTATGTAGGTTGGCATAAGTTCTGCCAAATTTTTTTAGTAAAACAAAGATACTTCAGTTCTTTATCTTACACAAAATGATGTGTCTTGATTTATTACTTAATTATTAATTAACCAAATTAATTCATTAATCAAATTAAATTTATCTAATAAGATAAATGAATCCCTTTTCTTATTCTAATTTCAAGCCTAAAAATATTTAAACATAATATGACTAGAAAAAAATGGCCCTTTAAAGGGTTAAAGTAAGAAGATCCTTATTAAATTTTCAAACTAAATCTTACTAAATGATTTATTAACAATAAATTATTAGAAAATAGCCATTATTTATAAATTATGTATTGATTCCATTTTTATAACTTCATCTAGCGCTCCTAATTTCCGCTTGCCGGACAACCCCCACGTACCCATAATAATGGTTGGTCCAGGGACTGGAATCGCTCCTTTCAGAAGCTTCTGGCAAAAAAGATACCTGGATATACAGACGGCCGCTAAAGGTAACCTAAAAGATTACATTTGATAAATTGTTTTTCTTACAGAGTAACTGCCCATCATTCATATCCATCTATCCACAGCCATTGTAAAATAACGGCAGCAGTGGTACCAAATCTATGAGTCCACCAATGGTAAAGTGACAGTAAGAAAGAGAAAAGGGGCAAAAAATAAAAACGACTATAAATAAAAACGATTGCTGCGTCAATGAAGAATGCGGTCGAAAAAATTATATAATTCTCCCCGCGCAACTTACTCTCATTAAGGTATTAGAATAAAGAAAAAAATCTGCTACAATCGCTACCAAGAAGAATCTATACAAATTCTATAACAGTTGTCATTTAAACAGCTTTAGTTTTTTCTAAATATCACATTTGATTATGGCATTTCCATTTATATAATATAGTATTTGATATAAAGTTTATCTTTTTACTTAATTGTTCGATACTATGTGCAGAAAATGTATTTCTTTTGTGGCCCGCATTCATTTCATCCCCTGATGAGCAACTGATGCGTCGATCGCCATGTTTTACCACCTTTACTTTTTATTTCCATCTTTACTATCGATTTACAATATATTTGAAACTGAGTCGAGGCCGAAGACATAGAAGATACTTTGAACTTATTAAACTTCGCTTTATTCTCTCCCAGGATGCATCATTTATATACCAGCGCGGACGAACTGACGTCCGTTCACCAGTGATACAAGAACAGAATAGCATAAAAGAGGCAGAAATATTTATCCTTAACGATTATATAGTGTGAAATTCTGATAGGGATTTCTTTGCACGTGTCAATTTAGGAAAGGGCGAAATAAGTATTTTTGAAAAGAATTTGTTTAAGTTGGCAAATTTTCATCCCTTCACTCGGAGTGTGGGAATTACCGATTACAGCAGTAGAATTAAGGAAATAAAAAAGGTAGAATTGGATCTTTAGACAAGAGACCATTTTAGAATGAAGTTAATATGGGTTACATTAAGTATAAAAATTAGGAAATTAACTAGGATTTAATTTAGCTGTAGCGATATCATTACATATATATAAATTTAAATGACTTATTTCTAAAAATTAATTTCTCGAACACCAGCTTCCTGGAACTTCTAAGTTCCGGGGGCTATTCATTTTACCACGGAATCAAAATGTTGAATTGAAAGATTCCATTCTGAAATCATAAGCTCAGAATATTTTTTCATAGTCGTTTTTTCCCTACTTTCTGCCTTCCTATTCAGTTTGCTATACTGCTCTTGCCGTGGCTTAGATAGAGAAATTTTGACAAAAGATCAAAATTACAATGTTTCATTTACATTATGAAGAATAAAATTTGTTTAAGGACTCTTCTTCAAATCATGTTTTATATCATCGGAATCAAACCATTTGATGTTTAAATCAATATAATTAGTAATTGAAATATTTTGAGGGACAATTTAGAATTAATAACAATTTAACTAAGCATATATTCATTTTAATTTTCCTTTAATAAGAAAGTTAAATAAAAAGTAGACTATCATCATCGTCATCATCATCTAGAAATCTTTGTAGATGTTTAAGTATGTATTTAGTTCAAGTAATCTTTACCAATAGATCTTATAATTTTCTTTATTAAGAAATACAAAACGACCAGATACTTGAAACAAGCAAGGCAGATGTTTTATGCGACTATAAGCGTGCACATAACACAAAGAAACGGGAAAAACAGAAGTTCACTCCAATCACATCAAGTATAATATGCCTTTTAAATTGGCAAGTTCACGTAATCATTTTAATAAGCAAAGATATATGTTATCTATAGACAGGAAAAAAGATTCTACGCACAAAACAATCAATGTGTGATGAGAGCCGAGATGTACTGAAAATATTCTACAAGAAACACCATGTCTGGTGGTGTTCGGGTATTGTGTCAGTATCGGTCTTGTCTTTTATTAAGCCTTATGGATGATGGTGATATTCCAAATCAAGTTATAATTAGTTTTGTCAGAAATCACATTTTGAATGAAAACATTGCATCATTCTTACAAAAATATTATGTTCCAGCTTAGTTACTTCATATCTTAAATCTCAGAAAATGCTTAGGTGCATCTTCATTTTCTATAAAATTATGTATGGAGTGAAGGTATAGTTCTGGATTTTTGTGACTAGCCTTTTAAAAGATGCATATAGGGACAACACTAACGAAATTTTCTAAGCAACTGTAAAGACACCTTAAACCATCTCATTCAAATAAAATATTATCAATATTAAGATGCGAATATTGCTTGGATTACAACCATATACAACATAAAAATATCCTACATAGGATGGAATTTTTTAAAAAATGCAAAATTTAGGTAACAATACAAGGACCAACGTATTTGCTTAAAAATAAAAATGCAAGAGATATCATTAAAATTAGTATACTCAATATTTATTTCCATTTTTCGGTAGATTCCTTTAGGAAGCCAATCTATCGTAATGGTTCTTATGAGTTCGGGAAAATATCATCAGTTCTTCACCGCTTACGGTCCCTAGAACCAAAACCCATCCTTCGTTCAAAAGTTTATAATTGTATTATACATATGCTTATAACACTTTGCCCGTGTTATCGTGTGAACAGGATAAGTAGAGTAATTTTATTTGGATCTCAACTGGAATATGCTAAAATGTAAAATATATCGTACGCGTTCGTAAATGGCAAAGGGAGTATAGATGATGGGGGGGGGATTTTCATTTCGATATAATTTTCTAAATATTGAAGATAGAAAAATAAATCCAGTTAGCCTAATGAGCGCCTCATTAAGACGTACAACTTTTGTAGTTGACGTTTTTCTATAAATGCAATATCTTAGAAGCTAGTCGCTGAAAAGTAATTTTTCAATCTCTACTTTCGACTGTTTCTAACAACAACAATTTATGTTGCCAGATAGTAACTTATATGTAAAGGAATCTATCTACCTTTGCCTTCCAACTTGCCGAGAGGCATTTTTTAATATGAAAGTGATTATGAAACATTATATTTTGCTTAATACGACACTTTTCCAGATGGAGATGTGAAGAAGCCATTTGGCAACATGACCCTTCTGATTGGTTGCCGCCACCCAAAAGTGGAATTGTACCGGGAAGAAACGCAACACATGAAACAGATTGGAGTTTTGACCCAAGTTTATTCTGCTTATTCTCGCCTTCCAGGAAAGCCAAAAGTATGTACAAATATTCTTCATAGAAAAAAAATAATCAATAGTATGTTATTAACTCAATGATGGGGCTGAATTTTCGATTCAGAATATATTCACTTCATAATTCACAGAAATATTTTCACTTTAATAACCTTTTTACCTTTGCCTCCTTTTTAACATGATGGATGCTATCTGTAAACTATGCCCAGGCGCCATGCAGGGTACAAAAATCGTACAAAATGCTTTACAGTGCTGATCTTTAGAATTAGAGTTATCAAATTTGGTGCAGACTTCTTTAGAAGCAAGCCTCTCTAGAAAGGCTTTCAAAATTTCAATTAGATTTACGATTAAAATTAATAGCAATTTCAATGTTTTTTCCAAATTATTTCAAAGCATATTGCAGTAAACAGCCTTTATGATCTGCTACTAGTGGATCATTTCAACAAACTTGTCTAGGAAGCCTTAATCCTCAGTTCGAGTTTTGAAGAATGCAAATCAACATGACTTTTCTTTTTTGTCCCGATTAAAATATTTTCACTTTAAATAAAATAATTACAAAATAAAATCAATTAGTATTTGTACTTTAATTAAATTCATTCATAAATGTATATAGCTTCTTTTCCATTTGGAGTTTGTCTCTTACTGAATTTTCAGAAGCTGGATACATATCACTGCACCACTATAAAATTTTTAAAAATAAATTTTTCAAAGTTGCCAATTTTATTTAAATGCACTTTTTTCCTTTAATTTTAGAAGATATTATTTTTAATGAAGCTTAAATGTTTCATTGCTTTAATTACAGCGTTTAAACCCCAAAATGTCGCGACGATATTTAATAACACTTTCTTGTATGTACAATATTCAAATTTTAAAAATAGAACAGAAACAGACGAGTCAAACCTAAAACCTTATCATATAATGTTTTGTTTCGAACTAGAAGTTTAAATTTGCTTTGAAATTCTTTTTAATACATTATCGACATTTTCTGTTTACAAGACATTCTCATTAAGACTTCCGAAAGTCATTAGTTGGATATACTGCTTAGAGGCAACGAGCAGGGTACAGAATTCTGTGAACATCCCACTGCAATGTAAAATGAATGGAACTGCAACAATATTCTCTTCATTGCAGAGTTACGTGCAGCACATTCTTCGTGAAATTTCAGACAAAGTGTACAAGGAAGTAGTCCAGGAGAGAGGCCACTTCTATGTTTGCGGTGACGTCAGCATGGCCGAAGATGTCAACCAGACTTTGAGGGCGATCATTCAAGAACACGGACAAATGAATACCATGGGAGTAGATAATGTGGTCAAGCGATTGCAGGTATACTCATCCTTAGGTTCCAAAATTACAAGTAAAATTTAACAATAAAAGAATTCATCATGACACGTTCTTTCATATGAAAATAAATTTCTTCATTAACCTATGAACTTCAAACAGATTTTATAGGGTGTGCAATATTGTAATGCTGCTATTCGTGCAGCAGCATATATGTATTCTTAAGTAGCTAGTATTTTTTTTATAGGACAGTTAAAGCTCGGAATTTTATCATGCACGTTATGAATTTATAATAATAAAGGGTGCCCCAAAATGAATGTAACATTTGAATTTGTTACCATTCGTGCAGTAAAGTGCAGTTAAATAGTTTTAAACCCTATTTAAAAAAACGTTTGACAGCTGATAGTTTAGGATTAGTAAAAATGAAGCGTTACACGATAGAATAATGTGTTAACGCAAGATTTGAATAAAATAAAAAACATTTCTTTCTTTAAAATGTTATATTTTTATTGAATCGTGCGGTGGCGGGAAACTTTTCTTGTGATGGTTGGGACGACGTCACTTTCGTTTCCTCACAAATTCTTTTCCGTTGGGACCCCACGTTGGGTGCCAATGTGGTGGTATGTAGATTATTATGGTCCGTGCAGGAACCAACAGGACGAATGTTTTTAGGAACATTTCTTTTAATAATCACATTCGCACACTGAACAAACACAAAGACAAGACATTCACGCGCGCGGCTTCACAGTTCAGCATCACATCTCATTCTAATTACAATCGCAATGCACTATGGGATGACATATGGGATGGCCTAATCAGGCATCGCCATCTAGTATCCAAAAGAGAAGATAAGAGTAATGCAACTGCTACAATCGTAGAATACACAGGGTAGGGTTATGTATGGAACAACGCAAGGGCAAATGACGCCCATGGCTTTGCTGACACATATGCACTCTTTTGTCGAAATTTTCCACAACCATTTTGCAAAAATGTGGCAGAATTTTGTTGATGCAGCGTTGAATTTCCTCCTCCTTTAATGCACGCGTGCTTGTGGGCTTATTGATATAGACCTTTTACTTCAAATAATCTCATAAAAGAAATACAATGGCGTTAAATCATACAATCTAGAGGACCAATTCTTAAATTTTCGAACTGTGGCCGCCAGACTTTTTGAAATATTGTTCAACAATGAAAACACGTTATTTTATCGCGTAACACTCCATTTTTACTATCAGCTGCCAAATAGTTTTTAATAGGGTTGCCGGCACTTTACTGCACGAATGGTGGCAAATACAAATCTTGCGTTAATTTTGGGACATCCTTTATTTTATTTTATTAACTAAGAGAATTAATTATAGGAACAAAAATACTTTTGTTTGTAGATTTCGGTCTTTAAAATAATTACAGGTAATAAAAACCATTTTATAGTTATATTACGAATATTTTATTAGGCAAGAGCAAATTAAATCAAAAGGATGATATTTATATTTGTAGAATTAAAATAATATATTCACGAGCATGAAAACTGGCAAACTAAACTTTTTGGATAAATAGATTGCATTGCTTTAATACATCTACATTTTTTTTTTCATTAAAATGCTTTAAACCTTTCATTTTTTAAGGGAAAAAACTGTTTAAAATGAATTTAAAGAACTTAAAATACTATTTGAATTTTTCGCAAACTATTAATCAACAAAATTATTTTTACAACTTACTGAGGATATTAAATATCAAGAGTATTTGTATATATAACAGCAATGGATTTACGGAACTCCGTTGTGAGACAAAATGGTTCGCAAACACCTCCACATCAAAATTTGGAATGGCAATTATAATTTTTAAGTTTAAGTGAAAGATTAAAATTAATTGAACTAGTTTAGACTAGCGCATAAAGTTCTAAAATCATGAAATTTGGTGTAATTATTTATTTAATTATTATGATCGAATTATCAATCCAGAAATAGTATTTTGATTATTTATGGGGCAATAGAGAACTTGAATGGATTTGCGTTGCACATACCTCTACGGAAATAGATTTAATTAACTATTTTCGTTAATTATTTTCGAAAAAAATCCAGAAAAATTTCACACGTGTAGCTGAGGGAAGGCAGAAATGTCTTTTATCTTCTAATGAATTACCATTTTCAAATGCTAATTACTTTATTTCAGGAGGAAAATAGATATCACGAAGATATATTCGGTATAACACTGAAAACGGCCGAAGTGACGAGCAGAGGTCGGGCCGAAGCCAAAAACCGCAAGAGCACTTCTTCAAGCTGAAATGACACGAGACGGCCAAAAAAGATAAGACTGTACAAATCATTACGTGTACAAAGAATAATTTTCCGTATATCCTTACCTGCTTCGTTCCTTGAATAAGCAAATATATATTATAATCCCAATATTCTTAATCCTATGCAACACCCCCATGATATATTTGTATATATAAATATATATACCTATTTTTGAAATTCAAAGTTGAAAAGGACTCTCCTTTGAAGTTAAGTAGCTCCAGCAAAATTGTTGATGGCCTTTAGTTTCACTAAAAAAAATTCCGAGAAATTTGGTGTAATTTTAGAATATCCAGAATTGAATTCAATATTTCATTTCAATTAGAAATCAATTTTTTTTAATAAGAACTAACATATATTTTTCAAAGGTAGCTATTGGGCCGCGGTGGCCTGGTGGTAAGGTCTCGGCTTCGGAATCGAGGGTTTCAGGTTCGTGACCCGATTCCACCGAAGAATCGTCGTGTAAGGGGGTCTGTTGCAAGTTAAATCCGTCATGACCAAACGTTCTCCCGCTGGTGTGGTGTGGAGAGGGGGGTGCCAGCTAAGGTGTCGCCCTCGTCATCTGACAGCGGTTCAAAATTACGAGGTCTGTCCCAAAATAGCCCTAGTGTTGCTTCAAACGGGACGTTAATATAACTAAACTAAATTAAACTCAAAGGTAGATATTAGACAATATAATTCAGAAAGATATCACTCTCAATTAAGTTCACTTATTTCTAACTGATACGTTGTTTCAATTGTTAAGTTAAAGAAATTATTTCCTAACATTTTGTGCAATGTATTTCTCCAATAATCGGATAGAAACTATTTATGTTTCAAAGCGGCTAGATAAGAGTTCACTGAAGTTCGTATGCAGGGCAGAATTCAGTCCTGAAAGGTCTTTAGAAAGTGCAAATTTTTCCTCCTACTTCCCCATTTTAACTCCTAAAATTAGATATTTTTTTTATTAAACTAATTTCTATCTCTATATAAGTAAAAACTTATGCCAAAATTGCAATAATAAAATATTTAATTTCCGTTCACCTTCAAAGGAACAGAATTTATTAACTCGCGTGTAAAAAAAGTAATTGAATTAAAAAATTGTATATTTTTGCTAGAACTATAGAAGTATGAATCAGTTCGTCAACTGAGTAAAAGATTGCTTCAAACAATTTTGCAAATGAATTCTAATACATAAAAAAAAAAGGGAAAGAAAAAGTAAAGAAATTCTGAAAAGAAAGTTTTGAAATTTAAACGATATTGGATTTTAATTTGAATAAAATTGATCAATGGAAGGTATAATATCAAATTACCTTGAAAATACCACAAAAAAATCACCAATCCTCCAACTCCCCCCCCCCTTCACCTTAAGGTAGGTGATTATGTTCGGAATGAATTTTTTGAAAAAACGCAGAAAAATATTCTTTTAATTTTTGCGTAAAAAAGGATTTTAAAAAAATCTACAAAATCAAAATATATAGTTAAATGACATGGTTTTTTTAATTGGGAAAACATTTTTTTTGGGGGGGGGGGCTAAAAATACGGTGTCAAACAAAAAACTTATAATTTAGAGGGTTATCAAATGATTTGCTTAAATTTTGCAAATAGCGTAATAAATATATTACCTAGATCCTGAACTAAAAAATACGCTGTATTTCTATTCATTCTTTAAATATTGAAGTTCAACTAGTAAATAACAAAACATTTCCTTTTTGCATTTTGAAGCGTTAAAACAATTTTAAGATATTTCTAAATGAATTATTACTTATTATCTAGTTCAGGAACACATTAAGAAATTATACCAAATTTCAACGAAAAAAATATAGAGATGTTAAATGAATATAAAAATCAGTAAATTTCCCAGAAAAATGGATTTAGAAACAAAATTCGAACGGTTTATATAAAAAAATCGTTCTAACATTAAGAATTAAAAAAAAAGTCATATTTTGGAAAAAGAAAAAAAAATAGACTTTTCAACGTAGTCACTTACCTTAAATTAGTAGTTGCCTATTCAATATCTCGAACCTTTCCGCCAGCGGCACATCAAATGCACAGCATCAGTTCAATTCGATCCCATTCGTGAGTTGTGAGATTAGTTATACTAATAACCCATTTGACAATAATTGGTTAATTTGGTAAGGACCTAGTTATCTTGAATGCGGTTAGATGACAAGGACGACACCTGAGCTGTCGCCCTCTTCTCCAGATTCCGGATCACACTAATAGAGGGGTTTTAAATATATCAGACATACATGGTGGCTCTCTCGGTCCCGAACTCGTGGCCTTGCTACAGCGGCCTCGTGACTTCTGATTAAAGATGTACGATGAGATGGCTTGCAGTTGTCATGTGAATTGATTTCAGTACGATTTACTTTTGGAAAAACACCAGACTTTTCCCAAGTACAAAGTTCAACATTTACACCTTCACAAATTATTTATCTATAAAATGGTTACTATTATTTATAATAAATAGTGATAATATTATTTATTTATATTCTATATAACATCATTATTCCATGATTTAGTAGTTACAGTGTGCGTTAATAAAACCTTTCCACATGGCTCATGATCCTAACTGAAGTGAAAGCGGCCCATGGAGATTAAAATTTAAATATCAATTCTTGGAAGTTGGGAAGGGATAAAGGTAAGCCACCGGCGCATTGTCCAAGAGATCCTTGATTCGGCCATTAGTACATCTAACACCCTGATTAATTAGAAATGTATAAGATTTTGAATTTCCGCAGTTTACTACGCTTGTCTTATAACAAAAAGTTAATAAAAAAATGTATAAAAAGAGCAAATAAAATAATGCAGGAGTTTTTTTTTAATTAAAATTACACCAACTTATTTCATTAATTATTTATTAGTTAATATTTGGAAAGGAAGACTTTTGTTTATCCCATTACATTTCAGTTTTACTATATGTGCTTAATAATTATAAAAATATTATATTTATTTTAATTATATTTGACAGTTTTACAGTCAAACAAAAACTTGCTGTATAATTTTTTTTATATATACATTTTACTTCTCTCATTTATATGTAAATGCTGGTAAAAAAAACCTTTAACTATATACAACTTGACACTAAATGGTATGTATTTCATAATGTACAATACTTAAAACAAATTATCAAATGATATAAAAAATATATAGTATTTAATTTCAGTGCATTACTTGTATCAACTTTCTAATTATTAAAAAATAATGTACATATCATGATATATAACATATCATATAATGTATTAATTGTACTTTTCCCTGTTTCAAATATAATGTCTGAATGTTGATTCGTGACAAGTATACCCATGCTCTATGCTAAAATTGTTTGTTTGTGAATCCCAAATGCTGAATTTTGAAGCTAAATAAATTTATGCAAATCATCTACTCTGAATTATTACATGTTACAAAACTATTTCGAATATATATATCATGTACAAAGAAATAAAATAATAGTATACTAAATTATATTAAAGAACTGAAACCTATCAACTTCCAAGGCAATGAAATCAATGACATTATTTTTCAGCTTTTTTTAAGTTTTAAAATTTATTAATTTAGAAAATATTAATGTAATTCAGAAATCTTGCAATTTTAATTAACCATTTAAACATCTCCATTTTATAAAACTGTTGGATAAAAATGTTGTATACAAACTTCATTGATCAAGATAATTGTTTACTAAATCTTCAATAATGTTTAACAGAATTTCTAAAACGATAATATTAAAGCAATTCAAATTATTCTAATAAAAAACAAAACTTTATTTTTTTGTATAAATTTATTTGTAAATTTAACATTTATTTACAATAGTAGAATTTTTAAAATTTTTAATGATATTCTATTTTTTACTCTTTAATTTACTACTCTTTTCATAAATATTATGGAATTTTTGAATTTAACAGACAATCTAGTAATTTATTTTCATATATTCACAATGGTATATAATACATATAAAATGATTCCTTGAAAACACATAAATGCAGGGATGGCCAGAAGTAAAATACCAGGCAATGAATGAATGAAAAAATTGATGACAGAATTCTATATTCATAAGCGTAAAGGAAAAAATAATATTTTTAAATTTATACTGGAACAGTCACTGGACATTTAAAAGCCACATGGTGATCACTATGGAGATCAAATCACAACCAAGCCTACTAATTAAACTGCAACTAACTATACATTAGGAAATCATAGAATTGTCACATAATTTCCAACAAGTTATACTGCTTTGATTGCAACCACAAGTTGTCCTAGTTTAAGGCAATTTCAAAGTATAAAAAAGGACTACTCAAATAGAAATCGAAATTGTGAAGTCTGAGCAAAAGTATAAAGAAGATAATTAATAAATTATATATGCACGTACACACACATAATAGAGAAAGTTGAAGCATGATAACGATAGCATTGATATTATTTATGTTTGATTTGCCAACTTAGAAGATAGACTGTTTCAAATAATAAATGGGGCACTTTTTTGCCACCTTATAAATTTTATTTTTCAAAAAATTCTTCAATCTCACTAAATTTTTATATTGAGAATTTTTTTAAAAAAAATTAAGAAAACAAAACTTCTAGTTTGAAATAATCTCTACATGATAATTTTTTAGACTTTGTCAATTTTATCGTTAAATTCAAGCTAGAAAATATAAAAAAATATAAATCTAGTAAATAAAAATATTGCTGTGAAATACAGTTAGATAATAATAGAATTATTGTTCATTAACAATTTTACATAGAAGTAAAATCAGTATTTCTAAAATATTTTTAATTGGTATAAAAAAAATTTCACAAGATACTTCAAAGTTATTCATGAATATTATTAAAATTGTGACCTCCATTTAATTGAAATTTATTTTCAAAAAACCTTTTCTTAGTGATTAAGAATATAAGTATCCCATCTTTGATAATTAATACTTCACTAACTATGCAAGAAGTAAATGTAGCAAATTTTATAGCTCTAAGTCAAATAGATTCTACATCATACATACATTCAAATTAAAAAATCTACACCATACATTTATACTTTACATTTAGTATACCAGCTTATAAACACTATTATATTAAAACCCAGAACTAAATTTATAGCTGAAATCCAACCAAGTGATCTTTTTAAATGGCAAGCACTCTATAGAGGCCAAACAAAGAACAAAAATATAAAGTTAAAATTATTTCATTACAGTAATAAATATGCTTGGAACTATAATTTATTTCAAAATATTGAGAAACAAGAATAAAAATTTGATATGAAATTTAATACATAAAGAATTGAAAAGTACCAAAAAAAAAATTAAAATCTCGAGAAAACTAAAATAAATCTCAAAATGTCTATATGTACCTTAATAAATCTTGCATATATTTAGAAAAAAATTTATAAAAATGCTTTAACAAGAAGAAATGTGTTGTGCACAATTTAATAAGTTATAATTAAATACATAATAGTTTCACTCAATATATAATCGACGAAATAGAAAGCAATATAATAGATTCACCAATCGGATATTCCCACTAATCCAACACACCTGTTAGAATACTTTATTTGGTGAGTAGCCATTTTTTTTTTTTTTTTAAATAAACCAAAGCTTTCCTCCTCTTAGTATATGACTTGACTGTTTAATATTTTCTTATTCCATATCTTAACATAGTAGCATTTTTCTCCCAAGCATATGTGTAGAAAAAGGTATTTTGTATAATACTTTTTTCTATATGATTTAATTAAAATTAATTCAGTGATGTCTACATGATTAATAATTCATATAGACATCATTCAGTTGTGTCTATAAGATTCAGTGATAATTGAGAATATTCAATGATATCTATATGATTCTCAATAATCCAAAAGTCTGATCCCATATGTGTTGAATAGGGTTTATACAAAAACCGACTTTTTGAAAAACCGGTTTTCAAATTCAATATTTCTAAAAAAACCGGTTTTAGCCGGTTTTCGAATTTTTGTCAAAAAAAATTGAATAGGGAAAAATAAAATATTTCCCCTATTCTATTTATTTTATTTTATTTTAATTTATATAAAATAACAAAAAAAAAGAAATCAATATCAAAGTCAAAATATAAAAAACAAAATTAAAGATTACATATACATATTAATTACACAAAATAACGAAAACTCAAACAAAAATTTCAAATAATATTTATATTATTTTCACTAATTTTAATTTCTCCTAAGAAAATAGGATTTTAAAAAACATAAAATATCCACTGAAAGGTGGCGAAATCTCATTCTTATTTTGGACACAATACTGAATGAAATTGAAAATACTCGTTCAATAGTTACTGAGTTTGGCATCAAATTACAAATCTAAGTTTTTTTGTTCTTTTATTCGTTTGTTCAAATAATGAAAATTCAGCTTTCAGTGTCTTTGGATTTGCAAATTTTTCTTCAGGGTCTTCAAGAAATTAAACAATTATATTATATCCGACAATTATTTTATGAACTGCTTTCAAATGATTATGTAGATTGCTCGTAGATGATCCTCTGCAGTTCAACATTTTATTACAATGATTTCAGATTGCCTTGTTAATCCCAAACTTCTTGAAATTATCCCAAACTTCCGACTAACTTCCCAAACTTTATCTATTAATGAAATTAAAGTTATTGAATAAATATTTTCGACGTTTATTTTACAATTCTATTATTTTAACTATTTAATATAAATGCAATTTAAAATAATCTAATCTATACATTTTCTAGGAATTTTCAAAAAAAATAAACATTTCTTAATCTAATTCCGATGCTTGCTAAAGACATAATTTATGTTAAAACGCTGCAAAAGAAAATATGGAATATTTTAACACCCTGTGTTTTATTTAAAATTCCAATTTTATTTTAATTGAATATTTCGTATTGATATGGCTAGTTCAAGTGGTGTAGTAAAAAAGCTTTCAGGAGTGGTACGAAGAAACTTTTATAGGATATCATTAAATACTGTGATCAGGAAGCAGAAAACGGGGAATTATTTATTCCTTTCACACGTTCTTCGAAACGAGCCAGTCAAATTGCTGACGTTTCTATTAGCACCGACTTCATACCGATAGACAAAACATCCGCCGAGAAGAGATGAACTTTATCAAACTTTTGTTTCACCTAGAAAAAAAAAAAGTGAAAAGGGATTTTCATGAAAAACATAAATTGGCGAATTCGCGGCGCAACTGTGCAGTGCACAAGCACTGGCCAACGCAACTTGCAACATTGAAAAAAATGTGTTTGCTGCCCGTTGCATAGAATAGGTTTTCTTAATTTAAAAACTGGTTTTCGAATGTGATAAATTTACTTTAAAAAACCGGTGTTTGAAAACCGTCAAACCCTAGTGTCGAATTAAACAATCTACTGTACAAGCTATCAAATACACTGTCAAATGATACTTGAATAGATATTTTACCAGTGACAACTCATAACACTTTTGTAAAAATAAATAAATAAAATAAAATAAACTGAAAATTTTCATAAAATAGCAGTAGTATTCTTACCTCTTCTCGCAAACTTACAAATTATAGCATACCTCATCATAAGTTTCAAAGCAAAATCTAAGATAGTGGATCTATTCTTTATAACCAATTGTTTCAAAAATTGATACATATTTGAAGCAAAGATCATACACTAAAATTCAGATATTCATTTTGTTACATTTGTGAATAACTATATTAACATTGGAATCAAACCATTGCCAGATTTTATCCAAAATTTGATATAGAACTACAATTCTTGCAATAAAAGAATATATCCCAATTAATGGGTTTTATTTAAAATTGGATATAAATCTAGAAATTAAGTGTCAAAGCAGTATGTTGAATTTAATCAATATAGCTCAATACATTTATGAATTATGTTCACAGATTGTTATATTTCTAAACTAACAGAAGTATTTTCTCCAAAACTTTCTTGGGCATTCTCCAATAAAAGTGTTATCCTTATTCCCCTGCATAAATTGTAGACCTTGTGTAAAATCATGAATGCCTCATAGGACTTGAGTGATATATCAAATTTCATACATGCAACTCAAAGCATTTTTGAGTTATGTCCATAATCAGACAGATATAATGCCAAAGATATGCTTTTCAGATTCAGGCAGGCCCAAAACAATAGGGGGATCGTCTAAATCTTGAGTTCAAATTTTTTGACTATTACAATACTTTCTCTAAACTACCATATAAAAGTAAAAAGTATTTTTCTTTCTTAAGACATATCTATAATAAAAAGACTCACAAATCTCAAGGTTTAATTCTTACAATATTTTCTTATTTATATACTTTGAATATCAGAAATAAAAAAATCTGCATCAAAATCTTTTATAGTTTTATCATAACTCAGATTTTTCATTCCTATGAAATGCTAAACGCTTCAATTAATCATAAATAATTGAAATTGTATGTACTTAATATAATATAATATAAAAATGTTATTTGACTGCACATATTCTTTAAAAAAAACGAAAATTAAACTGAATCAATAACTAGAAATTGCACCTCTAGACAGGTTATTATAATAACAATATCTTGGATATAATTGTTACAGATTAGCTAACGAAAGTTGTAGCAGTAAATCACATGCACCTTGGCAGAGGACTTAAAAAAGAATATATATTATTTATAGAACACTTTAAATATAAATATATAGGAACATTAAAAACCTGGGTTCCTTGCTGTGGGATCCCTCACTTGTGTGGTTCACAAACACTCCAATCATCATTAGAATAAAAATAATGCTGAAATAAAATATTAGCAATATCTCTACTGAATAATATGAATCAGCATTAATAAAATTAGATTTCAGCTGAATAATCTTGACTGCAATCCAATATTAAAAAAAGGTAAAATTATGAAGTTTACAATATAATGTTATTATATGGTCTTTATGAAATTGGTTATTATAGATTATGTTATTAATCTATAATAACAATCACATATTGTCATAAATCAAACTTTCAATAATTCCGAAATCAAATATTTTTGATTTTGATTTCTGTACTTTAAAAATGTAGTCTGTCATCTTGATCAAAGGGATAATTAATGATTTTTAACTCCAAATAAACTCCCATTGATTTTTGTTAATTTAATCTCCTCTGTCATCAAAAGTTTATCATTGTTGTTTTAATTCAATACACAATTTTGTTTGTTGAGAATAAATACTAATATCAGCCCCCTTTTTCATGTGATTCTTCTGTTCCAAGAAATATTCGATTAAACGATATTTTGATTAAATAATTTCTTTTTCAAAAAGTAGAATTGATGGGGAAAAAAAAACAGATTTGTGTGTGTGTGTGTTATTTCACTAATATCATAAGATGAAGCAACATTCTATATTACTTATTTTCTTTGAATGAATAACATTTTATATATATCAAACTATTTAGAATGTTTAAGTAGGGAATGAATAAATTATATCGCCAAGATATATCACAGTGAAGAATACTTCAAATAAAATGGGACACAACAAAAGCCCTAGTATCTAAACATTTGCTTTAATAAAATATTGAAAATCTTAAAGTACAACCATAAACTACAAATGTTGCACATGTAATAAAATCCAAAATAAAATTCATTAGAAAAAGCAAATTCAATTCTAAAACAATAAAAAATTGAGATAAACATCTTAAGAAATGACAAGACAATTATAAAAAAGCAATTTTGAAAACTAAGCATATATTCTCAATTACATATTATCAAATATTAGAGCTATCAATATCCAGTGCACATAAAATTTTATCGGTGAAATCTGGGTCTAATAAAATTTCTTCTAGATTCCATCTCTGCCATGTCTTTCCCAAGGAATTTACAATAATACATAAATTATCATGCAGATCACTATCAGGCTGCAGAACAATATGATGCACACCAGAATTTTTTTCTAAATAGGCAATCACTTCATCTCTGTAATTTTCAATCACATTCTTTAAAACTTCTGTTTTAACTGGAATTTTCAATGGACTGCCTTCCTCAAACATGCCGGTTAACCGTTCCTCTAAACAAGCACTTTTTGTAAAATTCTCAGTTTTGAAGTTTAAACCGAGATAATATATATTGCGAGTTATAGCTAAGTATGAAAGAGTTTGAAGCGATAATTCTTGGAGATTTCTAGCTATAAAGCCATCACAGTTTTCACTACATTTTCCAATAGTGCTATTGATCTTCTTAATGAAAAATTTCAGAAATTCCAAAATAAGTTTAGTTGGCGAACAAATATCAGAGCATTTACAAGCCTTTTTATCAGATGAACTGCAGCAATAGATATTGGAACTCGCATGGAAGTAAGCAATGATTCTATCAAAACAACTTTTGCATACAAATTGTTTTTCGCCCGAACCAATATTTAATTTTGAATGAGAAAGCCATTTAAACAAAATGGATTCAGTTAAATATCTACATTCACATGAATCTGATAAATCAAATGAATCACATTTTATAATGCCAGATGAGACACACGATTTAATATCTGAATCAATATCATATACAAAATTGCTATATTGAATTGCTTGGGTATTCTTATTTAATTTTATTTTGATAAGAACATCACTTACTATCCAAGGAAAACTGAGTGCTGTCTTTTTTGCCTTCCCATAAACAATCATATACCAAGCAGACGCTCTTTGATATTTTTTTATTTCAGCATTTGATTCATCATTTTCCATATCCGTCTGCACTTCTTTAAGAAAAATACACCTAAACCTCTGCATAATACTTCTCATGTAAGACTTAATTACTTTTACTGCATCAGACTTTTCTTGTCGCCATTTTTTAGCAAATTTCAAATCTACAAAACCAGTAAGTGCTTCAGCCTCAGTACTAATACCGTATCTATGCAGAATTTCATTGACCATATCTGTGTACATTTGTTTGTGCTTCTCTGCTGATGACTCAAACTGTTCCCAGCCTGGATACATCAAGTCAGAATCATATGGAGTTTCAAAATTGGACATGTCTGGTAAAGTGATTTTACTAGAGCAAGCATCCAATACCCTTGAAGAACGATAAAGAGATCCAAGGGCTCTTTTTGAGTAATAGGTATTGGCAGTTAAGCCTTTTTGCATAAAATCGGGATACTGATCAGGCCTTTCTGATTTCTTCAAGTATTTTGTAGTACCATGCTTGGCAAAATCCAAAACATAGGGATACTGCTTTGCAATATTCATACATTTCCGTGAGAAAATACCATCTTTAAGATAATCGGCCCACATTAGATGTGCATTAGCAAACGAACCAATGCAATCATTTTGAATATATTCACAAAAGAAATTCACCATGTCTTTAAGCTGAAAAAAAAAATTAGGATACTGAAAAATATGTTTAAAATTTAAAATACAATATCTACACTTCAAAAAAAAATAAATCGCTAAAGTGCGAGATTCTAAAAATCGTACTAAACAAAATTTTAATTTGCCCTTTCTCTGCATCAGAATATCTCTATATCTTGATATCACATTTTATATTTATTAATTTAATGAAAAAAAATCTAATATCATGAAATTGACTGTTTAATCCATTTAAATCTCTTGTTCGAAAAAAGAATTATTTTAACATTTAAACTTTCAAAGCATGCACTGCATGCATCTTCAATTTAAAATAAAAATTTAAAGACTTTTCAAATACCAAAATCCTTTTAAGCAGCTATATGTTATACTATTATAATAGGTTTTAGATCCGTAAATATCGACTTTTTGTGTTAATGTGGATTTTATAACTTTTTTCCAAGTCAGCTAATAAAACCTTTTTATAATAATGTAAAGTACATCAATCCCGAACTTAAGTATATTCAAGAATTGATGAAATATGTTATTAAAAATACCCAAAAAAGCTGGGGATATTCAATTACCTCAATTTTATCAGAGATGAATGTTTCTTCATAAACTGGATAATCCATAGGTTTAAAATTTTTTCGTTCAAAAATCAAATCTGGATACCACAGAACAACAAATTCATCTCCGTCCAAATCTGAGCCTAAAACAAAAAGGATTACAAAATTATACAAAATCAAAAAATCGTACGATTCAAAAATATTTTATCTCACTTTTGTACTTTTCATGTAAATAGAAAAATGCTAGAATAACACTTACACAGGTAAAAATACTAAGGAAAGAGAAATTTTTCATGCAAGTATATAAAATTATGTACAAATAATTATTTCTATTACTCTGGCTTTAAACTTCTTATCCCCAAAGAAAAGTTAAAATAAAAGTTAATATATTCTTTTAATTAGTAATCTTTAACAGTTGAGAATTTAATTACTTAATGGCAATTAATGTTTTTCCTCTGCATTATATATTCATGGCTTAAGAACTGGTACTAATAATAATATACACTTAATTCAGAAAAAATATATGTATAATTACTTTCAACCAAAATACATCCTAAAGTAATTTGTGTTTGCATCTTTTAGTCATCTATTTGTCTCTCAAGTTCAATTATTCAATTACATTGCCTCAAATACATCTTACTAATAATGCCCTTTTATTCTAATTTTTTCCCACTAGAACTACCTATCATGATGTAAGTAGCAAACATAAAATTTCAAAAGCATAGAATTGAAGATTTGAATGTATTGTAAACTAGAGTAATACGAGAAAAACAATAGAAAATGTAACAAATAATAGGAAATGTTTGAAATGAGAAAATATAATCAAAGAATTAGTATATTAAATTGTTTGTACTGTGTTGTGCAATTAATTGAAATTGGTTTAATTTTGAGGAAGAAACTAAACAAACTTTAGTACAGCTTACAAAAGTGAATTTACAGTCTCTAAAAAAAAAGGCTTTAGCAACTGCATTACTTCATCAATTTTTTCTATCTAGAGTGAAATCTCATTAAAATTTGTCCAAGAGTTTCCAAGCATCTCAAAATATTTTGAAATTTAAAAAGTCTTTTAAACTAAGAAATAATTTAGAGCTTAAAAGCTTAAAATATTCTCAATAAAAAGGAAAAGTATTTAGAACTATTTATTCTTTTTTATTTATTTATTTATTTATTTTACCAGAAATTTGTGAATTTCCATAATAAATGAATAAAAAAATTATATGCCACTATGATAAGTACAGACAAATTTATCAAATCCAGCACAAAATGATGTGCATCTAATATAATACCTGCCATTTCATCAGGATGTGGTCTTTTGCCCTCAGCAGGAAAAACAATACAATCCTTAATATGATGCAGAGCTTTAACATCAACAGCAGTTAGCTTACGCACATCACCAGGATGAAGACAAGGATTTTTTGTGATTATCACATCACCTAAACAAACAAAATATACTGATGTGTGTATTCATACTTATGTATGGCTTTATTAATTGAGAATCAACAATATATTTGCTCACAAACTGCATGCTTTCATCCCTCTGTTTTTATGCATGACATTATTTTTATTCCCTCATTAAATTCTATTAAATTCACTCATATCATTCTATTAAAAGCTACAAGATGAATTATGCAACCAGCTGTTCTTCCATCATTGATACATCTAACATAATATAGAATAACCATATATATAGTACTAATTTTGTTAATTTTTATTTAATATGAATTAAACATTGACAAATTAATATGAATTAAACATTTAATATTTACTAAATGAAATTAATATGAATCAAACACTGTAAATGTTTAAGAATCACAACTACTGCATAAATAATGTACCAATTTTGCCAAGTTTTATTCCGCATGAAAGCTCGTGACTTTTAGAAGGTCAACAATGGACATCTGCTTCTTCATCTCCAAAATGATAACATAGAAAGAAATATTATATAGGGCGATTCCAAATTCATGGTACAAATTTGGAAGGGAGGTAGAGAAGAAGGATATGTGAATAATATTCACATAAGAAACACAGGACCGTAAACATTTCTTTAGTCATAAACACAGAGTTCCTTATGACTTTAAAAAAAGAAATGCAATCAGTTTTACTATGAATATCAGATACATAAAAAAGCAAAAATAAGTCATCACACTGATATATATGAAGAAATTTGTTTAAAATGGCCTACCGAACATATGAAACCAGCTGAAAATGTCTCTCAAATACTTCACTGCAAACTCCCTAATAAAGTTATTATCACCCCTCCCTCTAGCATAAAAAGTAAGACCTTGGTCAAAGCCATATAGACCACAAGAACACAGATTTTTATATATCTTTCTGGCTGGGAAATCAATTTCTGACAGAACTATAATTTTAGATAACTTATTACATTTCACTTACCTAAGCTGTGTTATATATATATATATATATATATAGTGTTTACATGTATATGAATGTACAGACCAACAGATGGTTAACTCGTTGAAAAATTTGGTTCTAATGTTTGATATGGGTCTATACTTTAACTGCTAAAACTGTGCACCAAATTTTACTAATGCAGGTCCTTTGCATTTTGAAGTTATCATGTTCATTTGTACTTGGATAAACAGAAAAAAAAAATCATTCTTGAATCTAAATCATTTTTGAATTAACATATTCGCAGACAGACATCCTTCCAAAAATGTGTTATTTGAAGGTTTGAATCATAGAGATTGGGCAAAAGCCCAATTTTGAATTTTTGGGCAATTATAGTTTTTTTTCTTTGAACAGTAAGAATACAAAAAAGTAAAAGAATTTTGTTGGCATTAATTTATTTTTGGTACCTTTTGGCAAAAGCAACAAATGCTGTATAAGTAATTTCAGATCATTATAAATATTTTGCTTTACTTTTATCTTTAGAAACTTTGAATCTGTCAGTGTATTCACTTGAAAGTTCACAATTTATGAAATACATATTTTTTGGCATATTGTTAAGAAATCTTAACTTTTGCACAAAAATTGAAATAAAAATACTTAAATAAGTTCACTAATGGCAAATCATTAAATGATTTTTAAATATAACTAACAAATCACTCAACAAAAAAAGCAATCATATGTAGAAAAGCAACAAGGAGTAACTGCCTAGTTGCCATCAAGTTTAGAGATAAAAGCAATAATTTTAGGATAATTAATTTGATTTTTTTTTCCTTTAGATTACAAAGGTTAAGTACTCAGACTAATTCAAATAATATTGAAGAATTATTTACAATTCAAAGACTAATTCATTGGATGTCTTCCCTGCATTGAAATACACTTAACAAATCAGTACAATACAAATTAACTCTGAAGCCATGGCAATTTTGAATGAGAATATTTATTTAAAAGAAATTATTACACAAGATATTGAATTAAAGTTTTCTGAAGGTAGTTTGCAATTCCCATAGAAACAAATATCTATTTATTAGGAAAGATTGAAAATAATTTAAAATGATCGGTTAGTACAATATTGTATGTAGTGTAGGAGTATTGTATGTTGTATGTAGTATGGCTATTAAGGTATGAATAAAAACAGAATATATTTTCATTCAATAATCATTGTAATAGTCATTTTCCTGTATTCATATTTCATTCCAATATTTTCATGCAAAAATATCTTTCCAATATGTTATCCAAAAAAATAACCATGGTGTAGAAATCTCTTTGCATTTAACTTCTAAGAAACAGGCAAAGTTTTTTTAATAACCACTGAATGTTATTTTATCACAAACAATACAAATAGATAATATATAATGGAAGTAATACATTAATTACTATTCACATTATCAATTTGGTGTATTCAACAATGCAACAAAAATAATTATATAATTTTTCACTTTTTTTCCCTCCTTAATCATCAATATACTTCTTTTTTTATTATTACCTTGAAAGTCTAAGCAACCTGACTCTAAATCCATGCCTTAATGTTACAAAATCACATACATAAAAATTTCTAGATTATAAATTAGTTTTTGAATAAAAAGACCAAAGCATAAAATATTACAACATTATTACTCAAGGTAATAAACATGGATTTATTTTAAGAATTTCTCATAATAATTTATCTTTAGAAAATGAACTGTGCAAATAAATATATACAAACTACACCTATTTCAAAATGAAATTTTCTTATTACATACATTATAAAAAGAATTTTAACATACTTTCATAAGTATAATTTCAGACAGAACAGCTTAATAAAAGCCATTTGTTGTTTATATATCAAATCATAATGCAATTTAACTTTATACAATAAGACTTTTTAAACTTATACAGGACCAACACAACTGAATAACAAAATGTAAAAGAAAGATATGAATTACAATATTATCATGCTTTTACACTTTCCAGAAACAAAAAGAATAGCGGCATAAATTTTCAGGGAGAATAAATCATGAGAAACTGTTTATAACAATTCAGCTTAATCTGGGAGGGGGGGGGGATAAAAAGTATCTAAATGTTGGGAGAAAGTTTAAAATGGGAACAAAATGGTATGGTAAAACTACACTAGTTTTAAAAAAAATACAAAAAAAGACAGCAAGAATTATTCAGTTAAAAACAAAAGTTAAATAACACAGTATTGCTTTTACCTTTAAGAATTTTTACAGGTGAATTTGGGTAAGTAGTACTAACACTATATTGGACAAAGACTTGGCCGTATTTTAAAGATCCAGTTTCATCCAATACACCTAGCATATTCCTCCCATACTTTTGTGGAATGGCAATTCTCATACTGGATTGCAATTTCGCTAAAAAATATAATGAACAAGTTATTCTTCATAAAACTAATTTTTCAAAGTTGGAATCTTCACTCATTTTCAATATTCAATATTCAATATATATATATATATATATATATATATATATATATATATATATATATATATATATATATATATATATATATATATATTCTGTATTTATTCATTTAAACACGAAGTGTTCAACTCCTTTGAAATGTTTTGCTGCATTTGAATGCTAAGCTTATTTCATTTATAATAATGAATGTTTAAATACTTAAATGATTATTATAATGATAAAAATTAAGTCAAATTTCAAAATTATTTTAACTGGGCACCTTCACTAAAAGATGTAATTAAATTAATATTTACAAATTTGAATTTTTATCAATTTAACTGAAAATACTACAAAGAGGATTGATAGCCGCCAAATGATGAAAAATTCTTTCATGAATTTTGAACATTTCTTATTGTTGATTGCATTTTAATCCAGGGAAAAAAATATGTAACTATTTTTACAGAAAAACGTTTTTATAACTGTAGGCATGCACTAACACAGAAAATAGAAGAAACCACACAAGGCATTATTCAAACATGGAACAAGCTTGGACATTTTTTTTTAAAGACGAATTTCATCAATGAACAGTGCCATAAAATTAACAAACAGTGCCAAACATTAAAAAGTCAAATAAATTATTAATTAGAAAAATACCTGAATAAATTTATGCAGAAAGTATTTGAGATATTAAAAGTATTGCAGAATTAATACAAAACAAAATTTACCTATTAATAAATCTCAAGAATTATAAAATTCAAATTTTGAAAGCACTGAAATCTGTTTGCCCAGAAATGTCTCATGTATGATTACTTAGTGACAAATTTTTTTAATAAATATTTTCTTAAATATGATTTCTTCATGCATAATATTTTACTGTAAAATTAAAATAAATAAAACAACATTAAATTATATTTTATAACAGTGGACAGGATCATGATCCTTTAAAAATCTCTATATTAAGTGATTATATAACATATTTATTAAAAACTGAACAATTACTTACCAGAATAAGATTTGAAAACTAAAAGCAATAATGATCTGAAGAATGGTTCATTAGTGAGAGAAATGCCAGCTTTATGCAAATCTTCAAAAGGAAAATCCATCTGTAAAGTCTTAGCCAGAAGTGAAGCAGCAGAACTTTCATTCATTAATGAATCTAATAAATGTATCATCATGTCACTTTGCAAATCTAGAAATGTTTCTTTTGGGATCCCCATTTGTTCCAGGATTGTTATAAGGTGTTTATTCAAAAACAGCCTTCCTGCAAAAGTTAAATGAATAATTAGAAAGAAGAAAAAGAGGCAATAAGTGCTAAAAAATATTTAGTAAAATACAAATATATTTAATTAAAAGTAAGTCACTTCTTTTCATATGTTATTTAAAAAAATAATAAATAATCTTCTATCAAAAAATTAATTTTAACAATTTATTCTTACTAAAAGGCTACATGAAATCATGAGCTGAAAATTAGTCAAATATTGACTAAACTGTTGAGGCTTCTTTGAGGTTTGGGGGCTTGTAATACTATATTGTTACAAAATTCTGGAATAAAATTCTGAGTCACTAGTGAGATAATTTATTCAAAAATGAAATGCTATAACTTTTAAGATAGAAATTTCTTTACAGCTATTTAAAAAAAAAAGTAAAAATGGTGAAAATAAGACACAATAACCATAATATCAATTTTTTTATCAGTTAACTTCATGTCAATTACGGTATTCAGGATCTTCCCAAGATTTAAAGCAATTTTCATTTTAATTATTAAACCCATAATGCCAAGATTTAATTATATTTTCTTTTAAATGGATTTCTTACAAAGCTGATTTTAACTAAGAACTTTCTTTAGTTAGCTTCAAAAATTCAGTTGGATTATACACATACATAAACATATATATATCCATGCAACATAAAATGCACTGAAATATGCACGGAATAAAATGCACTTTTAAATATGCACTGAAATCTAAAAACTACAAAGTATTAAGAAAATTTGATAATGGTAGACTTTAGGTTAAACTTTAAAACTGTGTGTGTGTGTGTGTGTTTTATGCATTTTTGGTCATTTATATTCTAATAATAATGAAAATTAAATGTAAATTTTCTTTGATTTATATAATCCTAGCTTAAAGCAGTAGCTGGATGCTTAATGATCAGTTAAAATGCAAATATCTGATTGTCTTTGGGTACATACTTCTTATCAGTATAAAAAAATGTAGATCTTGGTTTACAAGTTACAAGAGATTCTCCTTAAATCAGCAAAGAAAAAAAAATTTTAATCAACTTTTTAAAAAAAAGAATAAGTGAGAATCTCACCACTCATCTATTTAAACACCCACGCAGAAACACTTTTTATACTATTGGTTGCTACGCCTTTTTCTGTTTTTATTGATGCTAAATTTCATCAAAAATTAAGAAATCAAAAATTTAATATACTTCTACTTTTTTTTCTTATTTTAATGAAAAAAGCTGCAGTTATGAAAAGTATTTTACCACATAGAGTTGACCTGAAGAGCACTTTTCTAGATACACTGTCAAATTTTTATATTTCATTTATTTTATTACGCTTTGTAAGTTTTTTCAATAAACTATAGTATAAAAGTATCAGCTTAATAATAATCTTATACTTGGCACTCTCTTATTTTATCACACAAACATCAATTCAACACAAAAAACAAATCAATATGAAATCGTACTGATTTTCTATATGCTTATAATAACATATTGCAATCAAATAAAGGGAAAATCACTTCACTTAACCTTGAGCAAGTGCCATTTCCACTTTTTTAACTACAATGAGTAAGTAAATGAGTAATTTTACAAGTAAATGGGTAATTTTTATAGCATTATATTATTTACTAAAGAAATAAGCAGAATTGCACATAGCAAAAATAAAACTTTTACAAAAGGATAAAGAATTTACTTCAGATCTTTTTTGGAATTTATTCAATTATAATACAATTAGGCTTGAATTAATAGTACTAGATTGCAGCAGGCAAATATAAAACAACAGCTGGAATGAGGAAACAAGTGAATTACAATTACCTACTACAGTGAACTACATGCAGACATGTAAACTTCAGTAGTGTAAAAGTTTTAGAAATGCAATGTACAAGCTGAAAAGCTTTAAATCTCTTCATTTTCAATCCCTTTTAAAATCCTTAATACGTATGCTATATATGTCCAATTAATACAACAAGTATGAAAGTTTTTACGGTTTTAGAAGGAATATATAAATGACTGAGAAAAAAAAATTCCTTAGCAAAGTAAACTAAAAATAGAAACAGTAATAACAATTAAAGCCAAATATTATATATATGTAAACCTATAATTTTTGAAGCAGTTTTGACACTTTGAAATTTTTAAACTTCATTTTTATTCCATCTCAGGAGGCATAATTTATGTACAAGCAGAAGCGACGAAATACATCACACAGAATGACACAAGAGCAAAATGAGGAAAAGCTAATGAAAGATTTATCCCCACAATCATTTTGATAGAGATTTCTTTACACATGTCGATTTTGGTAAGGGAGTTATAGGGATCTTTTAAAAGAATGTGCTTAGTTTGATAATTTTTTATCCCTTTATTCCAAATGTGTGAACTGCTGATTTAAGCACTTTTACAAAGCTTGTTGAATTAATTAAATAGAAAAAAATGGAATTGGATCAGGAAAGAAGAGAACATTTTAGAATGAAATTACTATGGGCTAAATTAAACTAAAAATCAGGAAATTAATTACGTTTAAAGTAGATTTTAAAATATCATTACATACATGCACACACACATATTATATATATATATATTCAATCTGCATTTATATCTTTAAGATTAATTTTCAAAACTGTATGTAAATTACAATGCCTTATTAAGAATGATATTCAACACATATGTAGAAAACAACTGTTAAAATATGGCTTACGTGGTGCACTTGTCTTAACAATTTCCAACTGATCAGATGTTTTACATTCAAATTTGTTCATGCTTGGTCGTATTCCAATAGCTCGCCCTTGTAAATTGGAGTATTCAGCTACCATACCCTTGCAGCCTTTGTAACGAATTTGAAAGGCTGAAGGCTTATAAAAGTGAAATTCATCTTCATCAAGACCTCGATTTTTCTTTAAAGCAGATCGAACCTAAAATTATATACATTTTAATGACATACATGCAATAAAGTTTTAAAAAATAATGAAAAGTAAAGCATGCAAAATTTGAATATATTTCATTTTGTATGCTTAAATAACCTAATTATCATGTAATTTAAAAAGTTTTAATATTAATATGCAATAAAAATTTCATTATTTGACCAACATTTAAAAAAATAAAATATAATAGTGTTGAAAAGTAAATTAAATTAGAAACTAATAATATCATAAAAATTAACTGTTTTTTAAAAAATTCAAAGAAAATTTTAAATATGGTAGAAATGGATATTTTCACCCTTTAAAAATATAGTAAAACACATTTTATTCTACAAACTGATGCAAAAATGAAGCATGAAAACACAATTCATGAAAATATGAAACATGAATTTATTCCTCTAATTTCAATGCTGAACATATTAGTAAAAAAAACATTTGATGAATTTAAAAAAATTAAATTTACAAATAATTTATACCACTAATTTTTATAATATTTTCATCATTATCAGAAATCTATGATGCTACTATTTATCAATAATGTAAATGGAAACTTTATTACATAATGGAAAATTATTATATAATCTTATATAAATGGAAAATTACTATATAATCTTTACAACAAAATATAGTAAAAACTGCAAATAATAGGAAAGAAAAAAAATTGTCTCATGTTTAAAAAAATTTTAATATTTACATATGAAATAACTATTTCATCAAGATGTGGGAAAGTTTAGACCAGTGAACAAAACAATCCTTTGTGTAAACATTTTTGCAGAGCATTTACAAAATCAAGTAGATTAAATTTCAGATTTGTATAACAAGAATTGAATTATCCCTGTCCTGCCTAGGAATTTGGGATAATTTGGAAGACTCACTGTGAAAACATTCCATTATTATATAAATAATTTTGAACAATCTATAACATAGAAAAAGCTCTAACAATATTTTGAAATCAGATTAAATAAAAAAATAATAAAATGAATTGTCCAAAAAAAAAAAGCAAAGTTCCAATAGAAAAATAACTAAAGAAAAAAATGTACCTCATTAGCCAAGTCAATCGATATCATACCAATGCCATCAGAGAAAGTATATCGCTTATTTCTTGACTTTATTTCATCTAAATGGACCTCACTGTCAGCATCTAGACTAACTTGAACCCCTTCTTCAGTAGTTGACAAACACTGACCCATTCTGGCCATGTATTTGGGAACATTTTTTATTGCACTAAAATCACCCATCCACTTCCGAATGGTTGAGGCAGTATTCCCATGCTTGTCCTTAGCATACATCCATAATCCATGCTCACGAAGTTGACTTGACGAACAAGCTAACACCTCATAATTTCTAGACCCAATTGCTATGCCACTATTCAAAATTTTACTGACCACTTCTTTCATGATAGATTCTTTTTGTGAATTGTACTGAACAGCAAAGGTCAATTTTTCGAAATTGTCATCCTGAATAGATACACGGAGCATATATTCAACACCAAATTTTCTGATGATACGATTGTCAAAATGTTCATAGGGTCGAAAAAAAATAACTTTAGATGGCGTAATGATAACACGGCGAACATAGCACATACCTTTAGGAAGTTTGTTTAATTCAATAAATTCACAAAAGTAATTAAATTTCTTTTTAAAAACTGAGTGGAAAATGAACATTATACCTTTATCTACCATATCAGATAAATCAAGTAAGGCCTTAGCAACAGCAGTTGGATTCTTAGATGCACAACGTGAAAGTTCATGCTTTAAATCACTAACATAATTTGATACAAGTTGACTTTTTAGTACTATCTGATGGAAAATAAACAGAGATTTCGAATTTAAGGACCTCCAAGCATATTCACAATTAAACTGATCATCAGAGTCAGCAGAATTTTGGGTACTTGAAAATAAAGGAAATTTTTTAAAGTCCTTCAAAGAATCGTGAATCTTTACAGTATTCATTGACGATAAGCATATTTCTGTCTTATCTGCACGTCTTAGAATCAGTTGATTTATTAACCATCTTGCTTGAAACTTATCTTGGATGACAATCTTTAAAACAGGAGCCTTGCCTATCTTTAAACGACTATCACAAAATGTATGGTTACAAGTACAGCCCAAGCTAAAAGTTCTCTCAAATTTATCTGTACTGTATTGCATTTCTTTAGCTTTAGATATACGACGAGACAGAGGTTCAGAATCTTCCAGGCTAATGTTATCTGGTATAGACTGTTTTTTATTTCGATGTGTTACATAAATTAATGGTGGATGTTCCATGTGCAAAAAAAGTTCTGCAGCTGGCTTAGAAGGATCAACATCAGCTACAATCCTTAAAAGAGAATCGTAATTAATTCTCATCTTGTGGCCCATCTCTCCAGTGTGTGTGCAATCACTCTTGTGCTTATTAGATATATAAAGAATAAAATGTCTTTGTAAGTGTGAAAACGAGCATAAGATTGATGATGAAGATCCTCTTTGACAAAAAGCATAACACTGCACAAAATTCTTCATATCAGGCATAGTTCCAAATGCAAATTCTGAAGCTTTTGCTTCACCACAATGACTTTTGTGACTTAAACCAAAACTGTTGCTTCTCTCAGGTAAGAGCCAATGCAAATATTGATTACTTCTTGCATTGTCACACCATTCCTTACTTATGGATGATGCAAAGCTTTCAATATCACTATTCTTTTGCACATTTTTACAAACTATAGTAAAATTTATTTCATACAGATCACTATCATAATTGAATTCTCGGGAACATTGTTTAACTTCTTCAGAAATAACAGAATGGATAAATTTGTTTTGTTGCAGATTATTAAAAAAGTTAGTAGCTTGAGAAACAAATTCAGGTCTTGATCTTCCATCATCCATAAAACAAACAGTATATTTTAATTTTACTTCAGACATGGTGATTAAAAAGATAGCTAATTACAATTCCCAGATATCTACATAAGATCAGACCTAAAAAAATTATAAAAAGTCATTATTTTAACAACAAATATCCATCACACAAAATTAAATAAAAATTAACATTGGCTACATTTATATATAATCACTAATTATATTAATGCAATGAAATGAAAAGAAAATATATAAATAGAAAACATTTCTGTTCATAAAATATCTTGATTATTATACTATAAGGAATATAAGAGTGTTACCAATTTAAACATTTCAAGAAATTAAATGCTCATAATTTGATATCAACAATGCATTACTGAAATACTGAAGAAATTCAAAGCATTAGAGAACTAATAAATTTTAATTTTTGTATAAAGCAATAAAAAGAGAAAATTATCAATTGAAATTTCTTATATATAAAAACCTTAATATATTTACAACATTATTAGAAAGAGTTTTGATGACACTAATACAAAAATTAAAGAAAATTTTGAACTGTCAATGCAGTTAAAAATTTATAAATTAGGAAGCTTTTACAATCTAACTTAAATTAACTATAAAACATAAAATTAATATAAAAACTGATAATTTCTTTTCAAAACTAAATTTCTAAAAGTTATTACAAAATTCAACTCTACCACAATTTAAATTGAATAAACAAAGCAAGCATGTCAAATAAACCTAATATTTAGGATGTATACAATAATTCTACTTATGATATGATATGATAATATCTACTTTTTAAGAAATATTGAACAATATGACTACTTCCTTCATCTTTTAAGCTTTTTCAAGTAAATTATTTACAAACCAAATACATATACAGGTTTCTTTTCGATTCCTTGGAATATTTCCCTTCTAGTTTCTTAATTTTAATATCTTAGTTATGTAGATTTGATATAAAAAAAATGTCATATATAATTTTCATAATGCTCACCAGTTTTGAAACAATAGCCATTTATAAGTAAACTTTAAATGCTAGAGATAAAAAATAAGTTACAATGATAAACAGACTATATAATAGAAACTGATGAAAATTTTATTTTTGTAAAAGTAAAATTTTAATTAAGTTATTATTTAATTATTAAATAATATTATATTTAATTAAGTTACAAATTATATAAAAGTTCACACATTTAAATTACTAAAATATCTAAGTTAAACTATATAACTGTAATGTATATTATAATACTCTGAAAAGAGTTCAAATGTAGATTTTATTTCTGTTCATTATACAGCAATCTTGCATTTCTTCCATATTACATATTGATAATGAGCTGTTCACTACGAGATAATGATTATCACTCTTCGAACACTATACAAATTACTAAAATTTAACCACTGCCTAAAAGCTAATTTCTAAATCATTAGAAATAAGTATATATATCAGTTTGAAAAATGTTCCAAATCACAAAGAATATATTATTTAGTTTGATTTAATAAAGGAAATCAAATTTATAATTCATAAAAACAAGATTCCCTAAATAAAGACTTCTCCTCCTATTTAGTAAAATAATTTAGCTATATATATCTTTAAAAAAAGTTCAATTCTTCTATTATCAAAACTAATCAAGTTACAAACTGCAAATTTTATTATTTTAGGCCAACCAACAAATGCTTCAAGGAAATTCCATTCGCTGATTGATAATCCCCCTCAAGATAACATTGAAATGGTTTATAACTGTCAAAAATACCAGTATTTGAAGATTTATAGATAGCTGTTTTAGTTATAAAAACACTGCAATTTTTGTTTAAATTGCTTATATATCAAGAAAATTTTATTGAACATCACTAATAGAAGACTACATAAATATTTAGACTTTTTTTTTCAAATATACATTGACTGACTCCAGCAACATAAAATTGAATTTATTCTATTATCAAGCTAGGAAAATATGCTTATCTCTGACAATTTCCCTCTAACTGCTATCTCTGACAAATTCCCTCTAACTGTTGTCCAATTTCTATCTCTGACAAATTAGAAATTGGACAATAATTAGAGGGGGCATTTTGTATAATATTGTGCTTTTAGTTTTAAAATAGGTTTCTGTTATGGGGAGGGGGGGTTGCCAGGATTTATAAGAAAAGCAATTATAACACATATTTTAAGATTACCATAAAAGCATAACAAATCAGAATCCTAAAACTTAGATAGTTAAAAGTTATGTTTAGACTTTTAAAATATTTCTACATGTTACAAAGATCTAGATAATAAAAAACAGTTTTCAGTTCACACCATTTAACAAAATCCAATTCACAACTTTTTATCATCAAATGCTCTATGTTACAGAAGAAGAAAAATTTTTTACTAAAATTAAGGGAATTCCCCCTTGCCGATGAGGAGGGTATTTTCCCTCTTACACCAGAAGGAGATTCCCCTTTCTTGAATAGCCTCCCCCCCCCCTCTTGCTCATTCCCTTTAGTATTTTCCACGGAATAGTCGTTAGAGGCTAATGTGTAAAATTAATTACTTTAATTAATGTTAACTATCGTCTTCTTATAAATTTTGAAATAGTTCCAATTTTAAATCAATATTAAGATTGGGCAGAAATTTAAATGTATACATGAACAGTTTTAATCCATTTCCGCATTTAATTGGGTTTTTTTAACATCATGAATTAAATTTAACTTTTTATAATACATTTTGAATTATATGTCTTTGCATGTAAATAGGTAAAACACAATAATTAGAAATTTTTAGAAATCAATATAATTATTCAACAAACGAAAAGGATTTCAAGCGACTGTAATGGTTACACATCAAAACATCGTTTATTTCTAATGAATCATACTGATATATTGCATTGTATACTTACAGTCGTTCCGCTTCCTGTCATAGATTTATCCATATTCTGATAGTTTTAAGAAAGTAAATATTAATTTTTTCATGCAATATCACTAAGGACATTTAACTACGTACCAATCGGAAGATTTAAATGAAAACATGAACCCTTATAGATAATAGTACAGAAAACAGATTACATCAAGAATATTACTCAATGTTTACTTAAGAATATAACATACAAAAAGAAATTTTGTCATAATATGATATGCATAGAAATAAAGATAACTTACAAAATAAAAAAAGGTAACTTACAAAATAAAAATTAACTTGCCCAGATAGACACTAACCTAAAATGAAACTTCCGAACCGAAACTAGCGCGAAGAAGTTAAAGTTGAGGTTGGTCTTTTACGCGAGTGTTTTTTACTAATATTATCAAAGAATATTTGGATAGTAATTTTAATTGGTGAGATTAATTTTAATAGTAATTTTAAACAGTACAGTAATTAATAAAATTTAAATAGTTTAGATGTAAATAGTGACGTCTTTTTTCTCCCTTCATTTATTAATCCCAAAAGAAGAATTAATTGTATCAGAAAAAATTTATTAGAAAAAAAAATCTGTTTTTAAACATGTTCCAGGATATAAATAACGAAATATAAGATAAGAGTGAAACATCAATCTGAAATTTATTAATATCCTCTATATATTGATGCTTTCAAGATGATAAAATGAGTTAAAATGTTACTTTACTCATTGCAGAATGTCTTGCGATCTTTCTTAAATGATACGCCACAGATTCGTATTATTGATTCGATTTTTTTTATCTTCTTATTTTTGGTTTTATTCTTCTTATTCTTCTATTTTTTTATCTTCTTATTTTTGGTTTTATTCTTCTTATTCTTCTATTTTTTTTATCTTCTTTATCTTGGTTATTTTTCGTTCGAGGTAACTAAATCATAATTCACAAATTTTTATAGAAATAAATATAGAAGTTATTTTTTTTATTTTATTTGTTATTTTATTATTTTTATATGATTTTTTTTTTTTTTTTTTGCATTTGTGTATTTATGTAATAAAATACGTATTTTTTTCGTCCTTCAATTTACAAAATAATGCAATTATTTTAATTTTCATTTAAAAAAGACAATAAACATTTTTTTTTTTTTTTTTTTTTTACTTATGCGTTATCTTGTATTCGAAGTTCGCAAAGAGTAAGTATTAATTATATTCTAATTATTTTGGGATTATAACTGTACACTTAAAATATGCGTCGTCAAAGAAAATTTTATTTTAGAAAGTTTAAGAAATCTTTTCACTTTCGAAATTTCCTTGGATCAAACAAAGTAAATGAAAATAATAAATAAAAAAATGAAGGAAACCTGAACTTATAAATTTGAAATATTATAACCAAAATAATATTTCATTTTAAATTTAATTGCATCCGCCTTATCATTCTTATATAATTTTTTACATCACTTAATCTAGAGGCAGAATTTCAGTTTTGAAACAGTATCATATTTTTAAAAATGTTCTGAAATGTGTTAAGAAATAAATAATGAACTAAAAAAAATCTGATATTAATTGATTCTTCATGAACTTATCATTTTATTCCTCGCGGTGATAAGGAAAATCATTTTATAAATAATAATAAAATGGACATCATTGATCAATTAATTCTTAAAATTGTAAATTGATTCAAAAGTAGAGTTTGTGCGTCAATAAATTCTAGAGGCGAGAAAAGTTTTATATTTCAACAAACTTTTAATTAATTAGAAATCTAATTTAAAAAACTTTCAAAAACACTTTTTTAGCATATACTACCTATAAGTAGTATATAAATCAATATATGTTCTGATTTATTCAATTTTTATTTCATATCAATAGTAATGACACCTTAATGTGCATCATCAGTATTGTCTATTTTCGAGAAAAATCTCAAAATCCTTACTTTATTAAGTATTGTAAGGGGAGAGGATTTTGACAAAGTTTTCCAAACACAACAATTGAGTAAAATATTTAACCACCTGATTTTAACTTTATATGCAATTCAATGACTCTTAAATGCATCATCAAGGATTATATGCCCTATCACTCTCTATTTCTGAAATATATATACGTAAATAATGTAAAATAAAATGTAGACCGAATCTTCAATTTCAACAAATGGAGTGATTCTACTACATTTCAAGCATAGCTAACCAATCAGAATACGCTCTGTTATGAAATCATGATTTAAAATAGAACCTTTTTTTTGTTTTGATGAGATTTATTTATCAAAATAAGTCATAATAACTTTAATAATAGCACTTATATGGTCACCCAAAGCAGTAAGCATTAATGAGATCAATACAATTATGTCGATCAAATTTTATGAGCTGCGTTTTATCGCAACAAAAAATTTAATGAAAATATAATTACTACAATATAAACAAACAAAAGTATTATTTTAAATTGTACTTACACAAAGGTCAGAGTATTCTGATCGGTTAACTATACTTCAAACTGAAAAAATGGTTAAAATCAAGACAAAAATTATCAAAATCTATCCAAATGTTGAGGTTGAGAGTTCGACCAAAGCCTTATTTTCCAATATCTTTGTAAATAGAGGGATAAGGAATAGCATCTATTTTTGATTATCTAGCATCAACAACATTCATTTCAAAAACGATATATCATGGTTGTGGCTTGTAAACATTGTGAGTTTTCTCCACTAAGAATGAAAAGTGAAATAGTGTCTTTTCAATTTCTTACGAATTAAGGGGAGTTTAGGACAGGTGACCACTAACCTTGAAAGTTATGAGTTTTCATATGAAATAAAAATTATCGAAACTTGTTCAGTAGTTGTGGTTTGCGGAACTATGCTGCTGATTTTCTCCATAAAGAATCACAATAAAGTTTTTTTTTTTTTTTTAGATTATTCTCCAAATAATATGTTATAAAAAGAAAGTAAACCCTTGATAGCATATCTAGAGGTCATGAGCTTTCATATAATACAAAAATTGGGGAATTCAGAACTGTAGAGCAGATCATATTTGGGACTGAGAGTTGGTAATTTTTGGTTTTCCTTATTATTTTCAATATATATAAATGATTAGTTTGTGACGTCCATTGTAACGCCACTTTTCATTGCTATTGCACAATTTCACTATCGCAGTCTTTTACTGTATGGTACAAAACTGTTAAATTGGTTTAAAATTGTGTTTCTGAAACATTTAAAGCTTTCTCGTTTGGATATGAAAGGTAATCAATCATATAATGATATGATAGTATTTTTTTAAATAAATGCAATAATAATTGCAATGATTCCAAAAAAATGACACTCTATAACTCCTCTTTTTTAGGGTATGATCTTTTAATTGTAAGAATTTAAAAAGAATACCAAATTTATTTTTTTTAAGTTGAAAAAATTTTATGTAAAGATAATACATAGATTTAATGATAAAGGTTATCATTTTTATTTTATAGATTCTATAATTTAAATTGTATCAAATGAAATAAAACAACAAATGAAACTTACTAACAATAGAGCACGCTAAGGGAATGAATAAACAGTAAGTTCATTGCTTGGTGTAATCCGTTACAAAACTTGATGAATGCTTTAATTAGAAAGATCTTAAAATTGTTTATAACTCATCTTTCAATAAATATAATATATATATATTTTTTTTGTTTAAAAGAAAGTGATATATTAGATTCACAAAGATTAAGCTTACTAATATGATAAATGTATATTTTTAAAGAATTATTCTTCATTTTCTTCAATTTATACACATAAAATCATTTCTTCTTATTCAATAGTGTTTTAAATTAAAAAAAATTATCAACAAAGTAAATTACTTTAAGTAAATGCTAAAAATATCTGAAAAACAGATATTTTCTAAATTGTGATTTTTTTTTCCCCTATGCAAATTGGCTGGATTGACTTTTTTTTAAAATTGGGTTTTAAAAATCAAATTTGTCTATTTAATATTGATAGTATTAGATAGACTTTGTTTAAAATTGATACAAATTGTATTATGATTAATGATGATTTTTTTAAAGAAAAATACCCCCCCCCCAAAAAAAAATCAAGGCATTCTAACTCTGATATCTATGTTAACAATTATTATTTATCTTCTAGTTTCAAATCGATGTTCGCTCTATATGGCATTTATCAGGAAAGCGAGAACCAATTAACATATCGGAAGTTTCTCATTCTTATACTTAGAGAGTAATATTTAGAGGCTGAAAAATATCGTAATCATAAACAACAATTCCGGGCCCCCACGAAAAAAACTGAATGACCGGACCCACGACAATATTGGCGAGAACTTAATCTTAAGGGGCTAAAACTCTCCTGTAGGTGACATATCCTGTCGTCGGTAAGGGGCTCGCTGTCCCTGCACCATTTGTGTACCCGCTAAATCTGCAAAAACCAACCACCGGTTTTGAAGTTTTTCATTCCCATGTGTGAAGTACCCCCTCCCCTTCCTCCTGGTGGGAATGAAAAATATTTCAAAAATATCTAATAATATCATTGTACTTATATACTCCCATCAGCTTATTAAACTACTCATAAAATGTTTTTTTTTTCATTAAAAATTCTTGTTTTGCGTCCTCTTAGTCATTATGATGATAAAATTAGCGAGAGTTTTAGAATTTTTATATCAATGATTATCGTTTATATTTGATGATGTATTCGATGAAAATTGATAAGATGATTGATTGATTGAAATTAAGATATTTTTGATGATTATTATGATGGAATTTTTTTAAAATTCCAGATGCTATTTTACCAAAAGCAAAGACCGGAAAATGATCCATTTTGAAGAATTTTAAAGAAAATTCTGATAAACCTTCTTTAATTTTTTCTAGTCTGTTGTATAGGCAAAAAAAAAAAAAAAAAAAAAAACTAATTTTTTTTGTTTTAAATCTTTTTCTGCCAAGAACTATTTTGTTTTAAATTCTGTTCTGTGATTGTCTTATCTTTGCTTTCACCAGTATTCATCTCCTTTCCCAAGTTTTTTCTGTTCAATTGTATGAAAAATCTTATTTTGAAAATACATTATGCCTTTATAAATAAATTCATATTTTGATTAAGAGGAATGGCTTCTTGATTTTGTTCAATTCTTTATAGAGTATTGAAGCACACATTTCCACAAAAAGCACACATTCCATTTGTATTTTATATGGCGGTCGATATTGAAATGTCTCACTCGTCACTGTAAAAGTTTATATGAATGCTAATTTTCGGTTAAGATGAGGAGAAATATTCAATACAGAACAAATAGTTTCATTTTAATTTTATTGCTATTGCTTCGTGTATATTGTTTATAAAATAACTAGTTTACAAGCAAAGAAATATTACGTAATTTTATTAATTAACTAATTAACCGGATTGCATTTCCATTTTTAGGATAAACAACTAATGAAAGAGAGCATTAATGAAAATGTTTTTGGTTTACCAATTTTTTTCTTTTATCTTTTTGTGTCCGCAAGATGTACTGAAATTTCGCATCCTTTCCTACTAATTGAATTTTAACATTTCAATAAGTGAAAAGCATTTTCTGTTGTTAACTGTTCCACTCTGTTAGTAAAAAAGGACTGTCTAGATAATTGGAGACTTTCCATATTACAGAGCGAAAACCATTTTTTTACTGGCATATCTCAACCAATAATAAAGCAAAATGTGTATCGATGTATATGTTGTCGTTCTGCAAAACAGATTATTGGAACTCCAGTTATGAAATTTAGTTAAAACATACTTTGGATTGAGAAAGCTGAAAGTTATTTTTTAAGATTTCAAATTAAAATTTCAATAAATTGAAAATTAAATGAAATTTTTGTGTTTATCTTTGATAAGTTCCAAAGATATTAATGCCCAAAAATAATTTTTAAGTCATTTTAAAATCCAAAAAATTATCTTTTTAAGATATTAACATAATTGCCATGCTATTTTTTTCTTTAACTTCAACAAATATTTAAAATATTTTTATATGATTTATAACAATACATTTAATTGTAGTTTTAAAATTAAATCTATTTTCAGTGTTTTAACAGACTGTTTAACGGTATTATTTTTTTCATTGTTAAAATTTTCGCTGACAAAGAAATTTGGCTTCTTTGAAACGCTAATTACATAAAAGTCAAATTAAAGTCCATTTGATGGAAAATTTTTCATTTCATTTGATTAGTTTGTTCATTGGAAAAAATTTTCACAGCAGTTTTAAATTAATATTTTCACAAGATGATAAAGGACATTTTAGAGATTCCTTTGGAATAGATTCCACTAGAAAGTTTTATGTGAATAATAAACAGAACACGTGCCAAGCTATGAACAAAATTTCATAGAACTATGAACAAAATTTGAACTATGAACAAAATTTGAACTATTTCAAACTATGAACAAAATTTCATAGAACTATGAACAAAATTTGAACTATTTCATACTATGAACAAAATTTCATAGAACTATGAATAAAATTTGAACTATTTCAAACTATGAACAAAATTTCGTAGAACTATGAACAAAATTTGAACTATTTCAAACTATGAACAAAATTTCAAAGTGTCTTGACAGATTTGGTTCAAATTTGATGCGAATCTAGATTTCCTATGCTAAACTTGTGTACGAAATTTTATCTATCTAGCTCTTTACATTTTGTGAAATTTTGATTTTACTTGTACTTGGGAGTCGGATAGACAGACTTCCTCTGAATGGATTTCGTTCAAAATGTAATAGAAATCTAAATATTTAATGTGAAGACTATATATCAAATTTCATTTGTCGATCTCATTAAAAATATTTATAAGTTATCGTGTTCACAGGCAGAAATAGATGCGCATAATTCCAAAAATGTGTTCCAGAACTCAGAGATATCAGAGAAGTGGAGATTCATCAAAATCTCGAGCTCGAGTCTTTTGATTGTTATAATAATTTCTCTTTTCTATTTCGAAAGTAAAGACGCGAATAAAAAAAAAGAAAAGAAAAGATAAAGAAAACTCAGTTCAGTTTCTTGCATAGAATCTTTGCAATCTTTGTGCCCTTGTTTACAGGAAAGAGCAGTTTTCATCCCAGGTCAAGTCAATGAGGCTTAAGATATAATCTGAGTTTTTTTTTTTTTTTTCTTTTCGGTTTTCTATGTTTATATGTTTTTCAAAATCTTTTTTAAAAATTGCACTGTACGACTAGTATATTCTAAGGAATTTCAATTTTTTTAAAGGAAAACATTAAATATTTTTCGCGGAAAAAAAAGTAGCCAAGAGAAATGTAATTTAATATTTATTGATTATTTATCGCCTCATTTAGCATTTTTCTTTAAAAAAATAACTTTTGAATATAAAATGATAAAATTAAATTTATAACACAAAACTGAAATATTTAAAAGTAAATTGTTTCCCACAGAGGGAAAAAGGAAGGGAAAGAGGGGAAAAGAGCGGCTTCATATTGTGCATTGGTTAGGATCGTAAAGGATTTAAATCTGCCACTGCACTCAACCTACTAATTATCAAGTGTATTTGACTAAAAAAAAGGGGTCGAGGTGGCCTGGTGGTAAGGTCTCAGCTTTGGAATCAGAGGGTTTCAGGTTCGTGACCCGATTCCACAGAAGAACTGTCGTGTTAATTAAACCTCCAAAGACAATTCTTAAATTTTGAGCATTCGGTTTGTAATATACCTATTTTCTGGATACAAGTTAAATCGAAGGGTTCATTATATTAGCAGTTTTTGCTTACACTTATACGAAGTATATACAAAGAGAAAGTATTACAATGGTCGGAAAATACGAACTCGAAGTGTTGGCAAATTGCCAAATCAAACCTTCCTGAGTTCGAAAAAAAAAAAAAATACATTTTTATAGTTATATCTGTCTAGTTATGAACAAGAGAACAAGATAACTCAAAAACGGCTTGAGCTAGACGGATGAAATTGGGTATATTGTCTCTATTCTAAATTTGAAAATTTCTATCAAGTTTTGAATCAAATCCATTCAGAAGAGGAAAAAAACTGTAAAACAAAGAAAGCTAAATGGATAACATTTTATGCACACATTTAACAATTAAAAGTAGATATAAATCTAATTTAAAATTAAATCTGTCAAAGAGCTTACTGACTATCAGTTTTTACTTTCACGGGAATGTAAACGAGATATTTCAAAAACGCAGCGACTGAAATATATGATTTGGTGATTACAGTTCTAGTTCTCTGTGAAAATTTGGTTTTAGAGGGTTGGAAAAACAGATTCACAAAATACGCATTTGATTTTTTTCTTATACTTGTGCATTAACCGCCAAATGACGATTAACCAATTAATTGCCACAGATAACATGTTTTTAAGTCCTCTCGAAACTACTGATTACAATTTAATATGGGTATTAATTATATAATATTAATACATTAATATATTTAACATTATCTATATTAATATATTTATGGAGAGCACGGGAAAAAGTGTCGCTTTAACCATTCCAGTCTGTGCTTAAAATCGTTGCAATACTGGACCACATGGTTTCGATAATTATAAAAATATAGAGTTCTTATTTTTAGAGCGACACAGGTGCGCAATTTATAAAATATGTAAGTAAATACCTAGATTAGTTCATACACAAATAATGCTATTGATACACTCGATTTTCTCAAATTACATATGTAAACACGATATGCATAACCATTCCCGCAGTCGATTGTTATTTGTCTTACTTTGCTATGCCGTGAATGATTTGTTGTGTTATAACGATTGTGTAACATGAATCGTAATGAATAAATCTTATTTGATACTAGTTTTTTGTGTTAAAAATAAAAGGAAAATTTTCAATTTACGTTACTCATCGGAATTATGGGTTTCAATTAAAGCTGGTGTACAACCGATCACAGCAAATTCAGTTTTAAAAATTAATTTAAATATTGGAAGATATAATCATCTATAATACAACTGCGTTTCCTGCATATTTCCACACTTTTAGTATGAAATGGACAAGTTTAATCTGTCCTCACAGATTAATTATTTTTACGTTTATGTGCTAATAAAATGTAAATATTTGTCTATTCGGAAAAAGAATGATGATATTTCTAATAATAAAGTTTTTGTTTTATAAAAATGTACACCACTAAAATCTTATGACTTACATCTTTTCATTCTCTTTTTCCCTGCAATTCTCATATAGTGTAATTTAAATAGAACATTCTCTCATTAAAAAAGTCTTCTTTTCTTCAACGAATTAAAATAAGCAAGATCTATATTTGGCATTTTTGTATTTGAAGTCGAAAGTTCCAAGCCCGCAAAATGAATCGTACCATTACGTTTAAGTAAATAACTTGAACATTGAAATATTTCCCCTCTTACCAAAAGATAAACATCAAAGACAATGTTTTATGGTTGATGCTAGAGGGCGTCCCGGTGAGTCACAGAACCAGTAGCGTAGCAGCGCGCATTCAAAAGGAAACAAAAGCGGCAGTCTTAGTAAGATCTTTCCATTTTCATCCATGTCTGAGCGTACGATGGGAAAGCCAACTTACCTGCAATTATCACTTAGGAAACTGCTCGAGTATAATGTCTATGATGACATACTATCTTATAGTTTAAGAAATGTGTTAATTAATTAAACAGATTATGTTTATTTTCGATGGTGAAAAAAGCATTATTGTGAAAGATCTGGTAATATTTATCTTTCTTCTAATTTTAGCCTAAACATTTAAGTTCTAAAATGTGAAAATCTTTTTCATAGTAGCGGAAAAATAAAAGAAAACGATATTAATATTTGTTTAAATAAAAATCTTTTCAAACTATTACTAAAAAAAAATGCAACATAAAATAATTCGAAATATTTATATAACGAAATTTACTGGAAGACAATCAATTTTGAACTTATGTTAATGATACTCGCCGTGTATTACTGTTTTATTCTAGTAGGTAGATAAAATTTTATTCATTTTGATTAATGATATTAGCAACATTTTGAATGATAAAAAATTGAGAAATAAATTTTTCCCAAGAAGAATATAAAACGTATTTATAATATTTTTAAATTTTCTTCTGATGTTAGAATTTATTGTGTTGATGTACGTAATTCATTTAAAAACAAAACAATAAAAAATATACAACGCGCTACAAACTAAAAGTTATAAAAACCTTTAATATTAAATAACACTCATAACAGCTTTCATAATTATATATTTATGTAATAAAGGACAAAATAGTTTGTTTGATTGCTATCAAAAAGATTGCAAGAAATTGAATGATTATATAGAATCAATATTTGGAATTTTATTAAATAGTTGAAATAATCATTAATCTTTAAAATGAAATATAATGATGTTCTAAAACAATATATATAATAAATGTGACAAATAGATTCGAAAAACATTTTTGAATGAGTTCGTTTCAACTCTTTATTCTAAGAGGTATTCAAAGAGATTAATAATCAAAAGTATGCATATTTCTGATTAATTTTCAACAGACAAGCAATAAACACTTGTTAATATGATCAGATATAAGAAGAAAAACCAAAGTATAGAATTCCAAGCGAATGTTTAAAATTGTTTTTATTGACTGTAATACAACACATTTTATAATCGTCACAATTTAATACAAAAAAAAATCTGAACATGGCAGATACTCGAAACATGTCAAAATCTACAAAATGTAAGTACTATTGTCGTATATTTTTAACACATCTCTTTTCTCACGTCGGACTTTGTGGATTGGTAGTTGGATATGCTATAGTTGGTGCTCTTACTTTTGAATCTCTTGAAGCTCCGTATGAAATAAGTCAAAGATCTACCATTCAAGGATACAGGGAGAAGTGTTTATTGGACGTGTGGAACATAACAGAAACTATGAATGTTCTCTACGAGAAAAATTGGACTCTTTTGGTTGGAATGAGATTAAAACAGTTTGAAAATGATATAGTCCATGCTGTTAAAAATGAAGGTTACGACGGAAAAGAAAGTTCAAGTACAGAAGTGCAGTGGTCCTTTTCTGGTGCTCTGCTATACTGTATAACTGTTATTACTACAATAGGTAAGTAAAGTTTGTTCTTTCTTTTTGTAATGAATTTTGATGAATTTAACTACGTTCGGGACGAATTTTTTTGAAAAACGTTGTAAGATGGAATATTATATTTTTGAATTTTTGCCTAAGAAATATAATAGAAGCATTTATGAAACCAAAATATTCTAGTAAAATGCCAAAAGTTAAAAAAAAAATTGAAAGAAGTGGAAATTTTTTTGATTAAGATAATATATAATGAAAAAGCATGTTAACTTACATTTTTATCAAATAAGTTGTCTAAAATCTTGTAAGTTACTTTAGAAATAATTACTTAGTTCCTAAACTAAAAATAAAGTTGTATTTCTATCCAATCTTTGAACATTAGGGTTCTTCTGATGTTTAACATGAAATTTTTAATTTTTGTTTGCGTATGAAGCATTTAACAATATTTCTAAACAAACAGTTTGCTTTTCCCTTGTTCAGGAAATGAAGAATATACTCAAAAATTATTGCATTAAATTTGAATAAAAATATACATTAAATCTTAATTTATAAAATTTTTCGTAAGAAAAAATCTACCAAAATTTAAAATTTGAAAAAATAGCATTGAAACATGTATTATAAAAGCATAAAAATCAATGTAGCTTCCTAATGAATGGATTTAGAAACAAAATTCAAAGTTTTATGAAGAAAACTGTTCAGAAATCAAAAATGTTAAATAAAATAAAATTTGATATTTTCACAAAAAAAAAAAAAATCGGTTTTTCAACGTAGTCATAAGCTTTAGAACTGAATCTTAAAACTTGATAATCTGTTTGCAATAGTGAAACGCAATTCTAGCATCAATAGGCTCTAAACTTTGTTGAAATCTCTATTCTCAAAAAATGACCAATTGGCATCAATAGGTTTATCCGATGTATGACAATGTTTTTTATTCATGGCAGAGAGCTGCTATCGTTGAGTTTGAGTTATTTTAATTGGTTATTTTATATAGTTCGAGTTATTTTACAAGTTTTACACATTTATGTTCATTATGTTATGGACTCTCTAATTTATTGTCATTTCACTTAAAATGTGAACTTCTTCAGTATTGCCACAGTATTCATAAATTTTTAGTAAAAGCACATTTTAAACCAAAATCTGGCAATATGGAAAAAAGAAACTAAGCCGGATCTTTATTCTCGAACACCAACAATGGAAGAAAAATTCAGAAAGAAATATTTACAGCAACAATGAAAACGATTTTTTTTTTCATTGCAACAGTGGAAGTACGGTTTATAATATACTTAGAAAAAAAATTTATTAGAAAAAAAATTTATTAACTAAAGTCAGACAAAAAAATTTACAGCACTTAGGCTGGTATCGTTGGGGAAAAAAACACAAGACAGTGTAAAAATCAGTTTTATTACTGTTATTTTTTTGAAATTATGTCGGTAAAAAGATATTTCTTTTAATTTTTAATGAACTAAAATTCTAAAAACAATTCTTCAATATATACATTCTAATCTTAAGTATATATAAGCCAAATTTGAGTCTATAATATCTAAAGGTATGTCGTGTTGAGTGTCAATACAAAAGCACAGACGCAATTGTTCAACGTAATAAAATAAATCAACGTATCAATCAATTTACGTTTCAATATATCAAACTTCACTTTTGCTGTTTGTGTAAATGTGCATTCGGAAACGAAATCAAAATAACCAGTTTCTTCAATTTGATCAATTTAACATCTCGTGAAGTCAAATGAGACCTATTTTGTGATTGATTTCTGACTCTCGGATACATATGGATATTTAATCTCACTAAACTTTTAGCGGGAGAGCATATCACTCTGTTTAATTTAACCTGCGTCAATTCCCAAATATTGAGGAATCAGAAATCGAATCTGCTTCGGAAACACTAATTTAATATTGTATTAATATCAAATCAAAATTTCTGAAAGCAATAAATACCTTGTCTTGTAGAATCTACCTTATTCAATCGCGCATTTAGAAGTTTTGGGGCCTTAGGCTGCATACATTATGAAGCTTTGATAAATCGGTCAATTTAGTTTTACATTTCAATACATTTTTAATGTAAATTAACATATTATGAATTTAAATTAATTCTCATTTTAGTAACTTTATGAAGATGTATATACTTTTATTTAAATATTATAAGTCGCCTTTGACGACCTGTTGTTTCGACGGGAATATTGATTATATTTAATTTCAAGTACATCGTTTGGATATAATATCATGTTTATAATTACGCCAAACTGTCAGACATTAAAACCGTGTTATTTTAAATGTATTATTTAACATTTGTTTATTGAGTACATGAACGTTTCTAATGGAGATCTATCTTATAACATTATATTGATATCGGAAATGTGAATGTGCCGTTCATCTGTCTTCTAAATTTCGCTATATTGTAACTTTATTTTTTTTATTCGTCTTCTAAGCTACATATATTTTAAACAGAATATATCTTCTTTAGCTTTCAGCGATGAAAGAAAAATCCCTCGATTAAATATTTAATGAAACAATGAAAACAGTTTGAATCTTAGGGAAACAATATAATCTATTATTAAAAATTAAGCAAAAATACATTTATAAGCTTTTTAAATTAAAAAAAAATGTATAGCTATTAAACTGATATCATTAAAAAAATGATTTAAAAAACGATGCATTCGAAACGATGCAGAACTTATTTTGTGCAATAATATTTTTGAAAGTTATTGCGAGAAAACGTCAACACTCAGCTTAATTTTTATTTAAATAAAATTCTATTAGAATTTCAAAAAACTTTGTCCCAGATGCACATACCCACCCTTCAAAGTAATGTATGTGTCGAATGTGGTAGTTGTCAGTTAAACGGTCTGCCCTGTAGAAGTCCAACACATACACATTGTTTGATATTCATGTTTGTACAAAATTATATTTATTCAGATTTTTCATACATATTATACATGACAAATAAGCATATTAAAGAATATTACCTTTATATTGTATAACGTATTTTTGTTTACAAATTTATTTATTTAGTTTGTTTAGCAAGTAGCTAATAACACTTTTTAATCAATATACTATACTTGAAGTTCCCATTCATTCTAGTTGCTTTGTTTGAAATCCTGCACTAATCTTATTATCACTTCTAATTCAGTTAAATTAAATATAGTATTATCCGTATTAAAACTATATTTATAAACATCGTTATTAAATAACTGAATTCGTTCAATAAAATTTACCTTATATAAGGTACCTTATCTCAGAATTTATTTCATAAAATTCATAAGCCATATTTCAGATTTCAAATTTTCGTATTAGCAAACTATTCAAGTCAAATATATTTATTTTTGCCGAAATTTCGAGTCAATAATTATCAGAAGAAACTGTGATATAAATTAGCTTTTCTAAAAGTAATACGTTTTTTTAAAATTATTTTGTCAGTTCATTTTGATCGCAATATCTATAAAAACATTATTCATTTTTTAAGATAAAAAAAAATAGGTGAAAAATCAAAAATAAAGATGATTCATTTCAAATTTCGTTTCAGTTTTTTTTTTTCTTCTTTTTTTCCGTTTTTTTATAACCTTGATATTTTTGTACATGGATAGAAACGAGATAAATGTTTTGCTTGAATTATTTATAAAATGTTTAAAACGAAATACTTTATCTTAAAACCACGCTTAAAAGGTATAAGTTGTCAGAAGAAAAAGAAATACACATTTCTACAATTTTGTTTCTATTTTTAGTGTATTGAGCAGTCATTATTTGTAAACAGAAAAACATAGCATTTTTATCAATATTAGAAATTTATGTTATTCTAAGCAAATGCTTAGGAAACTGCGGAATCTTTTAAAAGGGCATGGTCAGATTCTATAGGTCAGGTTCAATAGCTAAATTTTAATTTATTAATTATATTAAAATTCTACATCCAACGGGATTTAAATTTATAAATGACGTCTGTCCATATTAACTTTTATTATCTCTGAATCTAATTATATGTTTTTACAAGACGCAAAAAGACATTGTTTTTGTAAAAAGTCATAGGTCTTATGACTTTTTACTTTCTTCTTTTTCTTCATCAGAATAGAAAATTTTTATGTTCTGTTTTTATGTTCTCTGAAGTTATAAATTTTAGTAACATGAGTAACAAATTTGGAATCTTTCATATTCATTTTAGTAAAATATAGTTATTCTACAACTTTAATAATATAATTAAAAAAAAATGTAATATTTTAAACAAAAATATTGATGTTTTTTTAATATAATTGTAGACAGAAGAATTTAAATCAAAAAATTCTTGATAATTTTTACTTGAATTAAAGAAAGAATGTTCATATGTGTCTACTTACAATTCAACTACGTTCTTTTTTTAGATTTATTTCATTTAAATAGCGCGTTTTTTAATCCTTGTAAAGCAATTAGATATTAAACATACTGACTTAATAAGATGGAAGGCCCCCGATTGTTTCATATTTGGTTTCCCAGTAATTCAGCTATCTCTCTCTCACTCTCTCTCTCTATATATGTGGGTGTGTATATATTTACTTGTGTGAATTTATATTTGGATAGCCGGATGGACAGACTTCGTCACGATGAATTTTGTTAAAAATGTGATAAAAATTTATGAATTCTGAGTAGAGATCATATATCATATATCATGTAACCAAGTTTCATTCGTCTAGCTCAAGTTATTGTGTTCCCACACAGTAAAAATTCCAAAAATGAGTTTTTTTGACTCCGAGAACTCTGAAACATGGAGTTTCGTCACAATGTCGACTTTTTTTTTTTTTTGATGTTTAATATATTTTTTATGCTAATATTATTTATATCATAAAGCAATCAAAGCTATTATTTAGTTAGCAAAATAATTATAAATAAAATTAATTAACTATGATAATATTTATATGATCAAAAATACTTCCTTCGAAATAAAATATATTTCGGATATTAATGCAGATCTTCCTTGCCACTATTAAAAGCAAGGAGCGGCGAGCACTTTAGTAGAGGGCGTTGGCGAGATTCGCGGTAAACTGCCAACCTATTCAAAATAAAATCAAAGTGACGTGAAAGAGCAAATCTTACCCTTCAGATCCTCTTCTGCTTAGTGTTAATGACGAGACGATGCGATGATTTTTCTGTCCACATAAGATGGAAGATTGTTTTAAAACAAAGCATCGTAATTAAGTTTTCTTTTTAAAAGAAATGGCACGTAAGTGAGTTCTTACTATTCCCCGACATTTACAAACAGCACGTGGTGAAGGATCCAAGGCTATCTATTTTATGCTGCTGTAAGTAGGATAGTGGATTTTTGACAATTCCAAGATCATTGAAATTTGCAAAAAAATCTGTACTTCAATATTGCTTTCAAAATGCTTTCAATATTGCTTTCAAAATGCTTTACTTATAATTTGGTTTATGATTAGCAAAGTTATTGTTTCGTTTTCTTTCATGCTATAAAGTGGTTTAGAAAAAAAAAAATACCATCGAAAATGGAATGGATAATGCTACTTTGCTTACTAAAAATCCAGTGCATTTTATTACACTTTTAAATGCATCAAACTAATCTCAAGGAAATAATAGACTTTGTATCATATCTTTTCTCTCTATTTAGACCAAAATCTCTTAAGTTTCTTAGCGCACCGATGACTAAGATCTCTGACACAAGCTAGATATTTGGAACAATGTCAATTTTTTTTACACTTTAATTCGCCGTTTACTTGGCAGTAAGTGGAACAAGCGAAACAAAACTGGGGAAGTATGTCTACATGTGTCTGAAATTTGTAAGATGCTTCCATTACAGAAGAAAATATTTTATTTTCTTTTATTCCTATATCCAGATTTTACAACATTTATCAATCTGTTTTTATTAAATTTATATTAAAAGTAAGCATAATGGAAGAAATTTTGATACGGGATGAAAATTTTGAAAATAATCCTCTTCCGTCAGCAATTTATAAAATGTTTTCCATGAATTATCTGTCAGTATAAAAAAAAATAACTGTCAGTAATGTTCAGTACCTGATCCTATAATCTTTATTGAAACATAACCCATAGAAATGAATCGTTTAAGGAAATTGAAAGAGAATTTCAAGGTGGACGAAACAATCATCAAGCCAAAGTTAACTACGTTCAAGCACTACTGCCATTCATTTTTTGTGTACTTGTACACCAATATTTATACACGATCTTGTGGAATAACACTTGGATACATGATTGTGGGTGCTCTTCTATTTAAATCCCTTGAAGCTCCATACGAGACTTTTCAGAAATCGTTTGTCCAGAAGTATAGAGAAGATTGCCTGAAGGATTTATGGGTCATAACAGATTCCATGAATGTCCTCTATGAGCAAAACTGGACACATCTTGTTGACATGAGACTCAAACAATTCGAAAATGAGATTGCTGATGCAATCGAAAGTGGTATTTACTCAAGAAATAAAGATTCCAATGTTGAACAACGATGGACTTTTTCTGCTGCTTTACTATATTGTCTTTCCATTATCACAACAGTAGGTAAGAATTATTTTTTTCATTTCATTTCGAAAATCAAAAAGCAATTAAATATATTTTAGAACAGATCTTTTAAGTTTGAAAATAATCATTTAAGTTAATAAAGGTTTTAATTTTTTTTTTTTTCGGATTCTCTCCGGCTTTAGAAAATTTTGATTTGTGATTAGTTAAACTTTTATTGCATTTTTAATAGAATGGTCAGTTATTAAGAAACAACTTATTTGTTTTAATTTAGGATAGTACTGATTATGGTAATAATTTTAATGCTCTAAAGGAGAAATTAAGATTTTTTTGTCATAACTATATAATCTATTTTCAAATTTTAAAAAAATTTTTTGGTAACCTTTTTTTTTTTTTTTTTTTTTTTTGAAGGGGAGGGAATGTAAAGGTCAATTTTGATTGATGTTTTTTTAGCATCAAGACTTTAGATTAAATTTTTTTAAAAAATTATAACAATAAAATTTTTTTATACACCTCCAACTCTTTGCCACCAACTAATCTGCTAGAATTGTAATCTTCTATCAGGAATATGAAAATGCCGTTATGGTACTCCCAATAATGTATTTTTAAGCTTCAAAATCTGACAAAAATTTAACTCTTACTACTTTAGATGCCTTGAATCTGTTGTGCTGATTGTGCATCTATTTTGGTGCCCCCATGAAAAGAAGGTAAAATTAACATTTATTTTCAATTTAAAATATCAAATTCGCGACATATTTGGCTATTATATTATTATATTCATATTATATTGATATTTAATAATCAGCCTTGATCAATTTCATAGTTAACTTGTTTTGAAGCAAAATATTCTCCCTTTATTCTTCAGTTATTACATTAGAACTTGAAAAATGCATATTAATAAATATTAGAAATAAGAAACAAGAAAAATGGTTCATGGAATAAAAAGAAAAAAAATTAAAAAGTCAATAAATTATCCCTGAAATCGTTACTAGTATTACCTGAAGATGAATTTTCTAACTTTAAATTTGATTATTCTGAGTTTTAAATTCGTTGAAATGAGTCATAAAATTAGAAAGGAGATATAGCACAAAATGATCACATTTTCGTTAGCTTGTTCAGACAACTTTGACTAGTGTTTCAATTTTGCAATGAGTTTAAAAGTTTCAAATTTATATCGTATCTAAATATTATATGTTTGTTGTGAAATAAAATCTGAGGAAATGAATGAATTTATATTTCACAAATCCAAAAAATTAAATATTTAAATCCTAATATAAATTCTTAAATATTAAATATAGAAATTCTAATATAAACCCTTAAATATTAAATATTTAAATTCTAATATAAACCCTTAAATATTAAATATTTAAATTCTAATATAAATTCTTAAATACTATATTAAAATAAATATTCAAATGACAAATTAAATATTTTAAATTCTTGGATACCTGAAACACTCCAGGTATTCTTAATTTTTCAACGAAGGAATTAATTTATATCTAATTTATAAAGCAAATTTTGCAACAAAAAATAAAAAAAAATCACACACAAAAAACAATTTAAAATAATAAATTTAAAAAATAAGTTAAAATAAAAACGATAAATTATTACATTATTCTTTTACTTCAAAGTTTCTGAGTATTAGATTTAAAATTGAAATTCGTGTTCTTAATTTTAAGTGCATGCTTTTTAAAACTCTCTTCAAAAAGGAATTTTTTGTTATCGCGTGTGTGTCATACATTGAAGACTAAACATGAAACGAAATGTTAAAAAAAAAAAAATAATAACTTCATTGATCTATAAGAATAAAATACTTTTAACCTGCTTAACAGGGACGTTCTAGCAGAATCCCAAAGAAAGGAAAATTCTGCACTGAATATGAGTCTTACGAATCCGAGAGGTAATTCAACGAACCATTATTCTGGAATCCGTTAATCTAAATGAATGTATTTTACTTGATGCTGGTAGAGGGCGTTAGCGCCGGCTCCGGAAATATGCCAACGCATTCAAAATAAAATCAAAGTGGCGTGCTGGAACAAATTTTCCTCTTCGTGTCCCTCACAGTTCTAGGTTTATGTGGTGTGGAATACAAACTTCGCCTGTCTGAGTAAATAGGAGAGAGTATTTTTAAAATAATATCTAAGGAGTGTGGATTATTTCTCATTTAAAGAAACTATGGAAAGGAAAAAAAAGGTCGCACTTTGGAATTTTTTTAGGTAATCAAGAAAACACGTGGGGAAAGCTTTTGGATTACTTGTTTGCTTTGCTATTGTTTGCTGAAAACTTTCTTAACTGAAGTGGCAACTAAGTAGTGATATTCTTAAAAAATAACATTGCATATTGGTTCATTTTAACCATACATAACTATAGATTTTTGGACTGTTAAAGACTGGTTGATATTTAATTAAAAATTGACTTCCGAAAAAAAGAGAGGTTATGCGTTTTATGAAAAATGTCAAACTTGTTCTATATGCATATTTTATATTTTTCTTTAATAATTTAAGACAGAATGTATTTTAGAAAAGCTGGTGTTACAAAAAAACTTTAACACATTATTTATAAAACCACTCTTAGATTCCGAAAGTTGAATGGAACTTTTTATAGTAAAAGAGCTGTTTCTGCTAATTAAAAAAATTATGTATATTTCTTAATGTGAAAAATTACAAGTCCAAAAAAAACCAAGTAGAATGTCATGAAAATCTAAATTTGATCATTCCTTATCATATTAAATTCAAGAAATCATAAATGTAGCAATCATTTCCATTTTGATTTAAACTGCAAATGAATCATTTATAGAATCTTTTGAAAATTTCCTCATGTCTTTATTATTATTTATTAGTTATTAATCGAAGAAAAATAAAATTCAAAGAATTCAGTATTATTAGACCATTACTATATTTAACGTTGAATAGAAGCATAGATTAGTTTAAAAAAATATTATGAATAAAATGTAGCTATTTCGTTATAACTATTCTTCATGAACGAAAATTTATTACTTGATGGAGGACCAAAAATGGCTGAAGGATCAAAACTAGCCAAATGTAGACGCTGTGTTCGAATATTTTTCACTTATTTATTTTCACACGTTGGACTTTGTGCTGCTGTAACAGGGTACGCTGTTCTTGGAGCTTTTACTTTCGAATCTTTGGAACAACCGTTTGAGATTAATCAAAGAAATACTATAATAAGGTTCAGAGACCGATGTCGGGAAGATTTATGGAACATAACAGACACTCTCAATGTGTTCTATGAAGAACAATGGAAGTTACTTGTAGAAAAGACATTGAGGCAATATGAATTGGATCTTATTCATGAAATCAAAAACGAAGGCTATGATGGCATGGCTTATGCGGAGGCGGAACTACAGTGGTCCTTCCCTGGGGCTTTGTTGTACTGCATTACGGTTATCACTACGATAGGTAAGAAAAAACATAAAAAAATGTCTTTGTGCATATTAATTTAGTTACATTGTGCTTATAGAAAAAATTTTGCTAAAAGGAATAAAATAAAATAGTATATTCATTGAATAATGTGTTTTAAATCATGGTTTATGAAAGGATAAAAAATAAAATATAAAAAATGTCAGACATTTTTTTTTATGAATACTTCTTTATTTGGAGCAGGACTTGTTGTAATCCTAAACTATATAATAGTTTTCCAAAGGCTATTTCATTTGATTTTTCCTTTTCTTTCTTTTTTTTAAAATTTTTGTTTTATGCTTAAATCATCGACAAAATATGTTACTTTTATTATGAATGCATTTAAATGAAACTATGTATATCTTAATTAAAATGTCTTCGAATAAATATGTCTATAGGTTTGAGAATAATTGATAATTTTTTCAGAAGATTAGTCTTTTGTAATTTTTACTCTTAATTCTAATATTTAAAGTGAACAATTCTTAAATGTAATTTTGATCCTTAAATGAGTTTTTTCTTTCCATTCTGTACTAGTATTTATTTTTTAACTAAAAAAGAATAGAAAATTTGCATAAAATAAATTTATTTATTTATTACATTGAAGAATCATGAAATAAATTTATTTATTTATTACACTGAGGATTCATAAAATAAATTTATTTATTTATTACATTGAATCTATTAGTCATGCTATTGAAAAATAGTCTGCAAACCCTAGGAAAGAATTAGCTCATTACAAAAAAAAAAAAAAAAAAAAAATTGCAGAAATAAGAATGAAATTTTCATCCACTAATTCAGCATTAATAAATGAGCATAAGTTATGCATTATCGTATTTCAATGAAAATTATTCATTTCAACATCATGCAATTTGATTGATACCAAAACATTACATTGAAATTTCAATCAACTCTTATTCTTTCATTTATATTTTTAATTATTATCTCTCTCTACCTTGTCTATAATAAAAAAAAGTTTATCTATTGCTCCATATCGCTCAGCTATTACAGATGTTTGTTTCATTTGATAAAAATGGAAGACTACTTTAAAAAATTTCAAATAGACCCAAAATGAGATTTCTATAATATTTTTGCATTATCACTTAAAATTAAATGATTTAAATATCTAATAAATTTAACAGACGTTATTTATATTTACAATGATGTTTCTGCATTATAAAGTGTAGTATTTTTTTCTTTTTTATAGCATTTATCTAATTTTCTTAATCAATGATATTGAATGGAATCTAAATTTAAATTTAGGAACTCCTTGCCTTTATTAATGCTATTTCGTAATTTAAGAAAAATTAAAACGATGATAATTATTTCTTTACAAATTTCAATGCATGCATTTTTGTTATAGATCTGAATTAGCAATGATTTTTTTTTTTTTAATTTCTGGATTTTCTACAGTAAATTTACTGTAGAAAAATTAGTTATGTTGAAAAATTACTTATAACTATTTAATATTTAATATCTGTGTACATGAAAGAATGAACTGAATGTTGGGATTTCTTTCGCTATTATTACATACAAATAAATTATCCGTTCTGGTGATATGTAGAAAGTTTGATGAAATTCAAAATCTTCCTTTATCAAATTTTATACTCACTATATTAAATTAGGAATGACCATTTCTCAAGATGATATATATTCGGATGACTTATTTTAATTTCAAAATCTACTCTTTTAAAATGAGTTTTCTATAATAATTACATTATTTGAATGAATCTGGAGAAATTATTGTTTTTAAATATAATTTTTATTTATTTCTGAAATAAGGAACTGGTATCATAGCGTTCCATCTTTCCTTTTTTTCTCAAAATTAAAATTTTTTATATTTTGAACATGTAGATTTTCTTGATGTTATTTGTTTAATGTGCTCGCCTTTGATAAGTAAAATTTGAATAGTAATTAACCCCCATTCATAAATAAATCATGTATTTCAATCTTAACTTAAGGAAATGATCAAAAGAATTGTTCCAGAGATTTAATATTACGAAATTTTTGCAATTCTTCTTTTCATATAGAAATAAGTTTCTGAAACTGTATTCTTATATCACTATTTCATTTTGATAAAATTATTTACATATAATTTTTTTTATCTGAAGAAAATTAACTTCAGAAGTATGGTAATACTTAGATGACAAGACAAGCTTGTTCCGTAAGTTCAACATTTTAATCGATGAATTTCTAAAGCGAATTATGGAAGTAAAGGAAGTTGATGGTAGAGGGCGTTAGCGGGGCACCCGGTAACATGCCAAAGCATTCAAAATAAAATCTAAGTGGCGCGTGCTACGAACTAATCTTCCCTTTCACATCCCTCGCGGTTCTAGGTTTATGGCGGTAAGAAATATTACAAACGTTCCCTGTCTGCGTTAATTGGAGAAAGTATTTTTAAAGTAATATTTGCGGCTGCTGTGGAATATTCCTTTAATTAAAAGAAATTTCAGAAGAGGAAGTCATTTGTACCTCAGCCTCTCTTATTTTTTTTAATAATAGAAAGACCACGTGGAGACAAATTATGGATTCTTTATTTCTTTTTCTGTATGTAGTTTCAAGTTTTTCTCTTGTGAGCGTCTATTAAAACAGTGGCATTTTTAAATATTATTCGTATCCAATACGAATACAGTAATGAAACTAGTTTTTGCTGTTATTTAAGTAGATTAACGTATATCCCTTATCGTATGCGTGCTAATATACTACAAAATAATTTGTTGAATTTAGTTTATTTAACTTCAAAAATGATAGAAAAAGAGGGGTATGTTTTTAAAAAATGTCAATTGAAAAGCAATGAAAAATTTTCAGATATGTAAGAATGTAATGCTATAATCAGTTCTTGAAATTGCTTATAGTTAGTCTATAAATTCTAAAATGTGTGCAGAATTTATTAGAAATATAACTGAAGGAATTCTAAAAATTAGTGCTTTTCTGTTATGAAATTATATCGATTCTTAAAAATGTATGGGAAACTTTTCATCATATGCTTTATTTAAAAATACGTTTTAATTTTATTTCTTATAAAATTATATTAATTTAATATTGATGTTGAAAATAATAATGCAATTCAGAGTTTAATTTGTGCATATAAAAATTGTCATATATTAATGAACTGTGAGTGAAAACCAAAGTTAAATAATCTGTAGTATCAGAACATAACAGTTTTGGAAATTTTAAAGTTTAAAAAACGGCAGGATTATATAAATAAAATGATGTAATAATCTGCTTCGCAATTCTAAGCAAAAATGGCAGAAACGGACAACACGTCGAAAAGGGCAAAATGTAAACGCCTTGTTCGAAAATTTTTCACGCATCTGTTTTCTCACGTTGGATTGTGTGCGGCTGTAACTGGTTATGCTATTTTGGGTGCCCTTACTTTTGAATCGCTTGAACAACCATTCGAAATCAATCAAAGATTTTCCATACAAGGCTTCCGACAACGATGCCGTGATGAACTGTGGAATATGACAAACTCCTTGCCTGTTATTTATGAAGAAAATTGGACGTATCTTGTAGAAATGAGACTGAGGCAGTTTGAACTGGACCTTATCCATGCGATAAAAAATGAAGGTTACGATGGAACGACTTACGCAGAACCTGAACTGCAGTGGTCTTTTCCTGGAGCTCTTTTGTACAGCATCACGGTCATTACTACGATAGGTAAGCAAAGGCATGTAAAAAAAAAACATGTTATTAAAGTTAACATGGATAATTAACTTAAGAAAATTGATATTGCACGTCTAACTGAAAAAAAAATCACATAGCTTAATGGTTGTCTTGATCTGAATAGAAATTTTGCAAAAGAGATGCTTATTCATCCAATCGTAAGATTTTTCTTTTTAAATATGTTAGGTTAAATTTGGTTAAGTAATTACTAAAATAAACAATAATTTTGTATGAGAAAAACTAATTGAATTCACATATTTATAAATTACTGAGTTTGTGTAAAAACGTGAAGAAATTTATAAATGTTTAGGGAAATAATTCCAAATCTCATTTAGGGTTTTATTTTATTTTGTAATCTCGTTGATAGTCTTCTTTTTATATATATATAATTATTCTCGTAAATTCAAATTTTATGACAAATGCATTTTTCATAATGAATTTATAAATAATACTTTGTTTACATATCTTTTGCCGACGCAAACAAAATAAATCGACTTTTTAATGTGTTTAAATTTAAAAGCTAGTCAAATTCAACTAATATATGCTCCATATTTTTGTACGTTGTTTCTAGGCCGTCACCTTTCCTTTATTCTATCTTTTACATAGAATTAAAATTAAATTCAAGTATGCCTTTAATTTGGAAATGATGCAATAAATTAATGACGATGTCCCTAATTGCCAGATTTGAAAAGCTCGCTTCTGCATATTTGTTTTAAATGCAGGATGTTTTAAGTGAGATTTCTGTTTTAAATTCCGAAATCAGTTTTTAATGTTTGTATTTGGGTAAGATAGAAGGAAAATAAAGTATTATATTCTTAACGAAATTTTTTTCTGTATATCAGAAATCTAATTTTACAGTTTCCGGTATACAGAAATATGTATAGCTTCTTAGAAAATATTGATTATTACGTATTTAAAGATTAAATTAACTATAATAGATGCTATTCTTATGTAAAAAATCTCTAAAAATTCTTATCTGAAGCATTAGTCAATTTAAACATTTTTAGCGAAATCATTAAATTTGCATTCATGCATTTGCTCTTAGTCAGGGTCACATGAAGAAATATATGTGTCCTAATTACAGTTTCCATGCATGTGTAATTTTCAAAGCACTCTCTTTTTCATTTTTGAATTTTCATATCCTTAAATTTGAAATTAATTTGCAATTAATTATTCCGTATCCGATCTTCTGTATTTTATATATATATATATATATATCCTTTCTCGGAATAGTTTAATTCGTGGCTCTATAATTACATTTTAGCACTAAAGATGTCATGTTTTAAACATTACATCTTCGTTTAATATTGTAGCATTAAAATAATTTTCAAGAAATGTTTCCATCTTTTCTTCAGCATAAATATTTTTCTTAAAATTAGCAACATTTTAAAATCTGACTGTCATTTGTATTCTTTAAACAATATTTTTATATTTCACGTGTTATCCCACTGATTTTGTTGAGAGTTGTAATCTTATTACACTGTTGTTCTCATTTGTATTAACGTAACATAAACGCAATGTTTATCGAAGAAAATATAATGCTGACGTTTGCTGTAGAAAAATAACCAGAGTTTTACTACATTTATAAAATAATATTCTATGTTTTTCACACATAAAGAGTAAATTGTAACCACTGTGTCTTGCAATATTCATAGAACAAAACTTAAATTAATGATGTGTAATATTTGATAAGTGAAATTCCAATATGTAAGCCGATTCCATGGTATATTTCAGAAAACTGAAATGAAAAAAAATATTTTTTAAATAATAAATTAAGAATATATATATATATATTTATAAAAAGATAACTGTTCTCTTCCTGTTACAATAGCGATCTAAATTATTTTTAATGATATGAAAATTACTTTTAATAGGGGCTCTGATCACCTTAATTAACTTCCTTTACATAACAATATTTTTACTTTTGAAATTCAATTATAAAAATGATGAAAAATAGCTATATAAGAGTATTCTTGATGAAAATTCTATATAAGAGTACTCTTATATAGAAAGAGTACTCTTATTTTTTTAATCGTTTGGTAAAATTAATCTTTAAATTATAGGCAAATATTTGTTAAAATTTGTTTTGATACAATTAAAAACATTATATATTTTTTAAACAATTTGTAACGAATTTTGTTGTATTAATAATAGTTAATATTCTTTAAAAAGTATTTTATGTTCCATTGTTTCATATTTCTTTTATGAAGTCATTTTCTTACATTTTCCAAAAGATTTGTAACGTACTTCTCTCTCATGCGATCCTTTTAACATAATATTTTTAAAAAATCATAATTAATTCTACTTTTTAATTGCGTTACAAAACTTGATTTGCAGAAAAGATACATTTACAGGCATATTGAGGAAATCTATTTATATAAAACGCTAATGTATGTGGCAGAGAAATAGCGCTGATTACTTACTTTAGAATGGCAACATTCAAATATCAACAAACCATCATATAAATTTCAGACTGTTTCATTAATGGAGCTGCAAAGTATTAATAGAAATATTCTGGAGATGTTTCGCCATCTCATCGAAAAGTGCATTAAAAAAAAAAAAAAAAAAAAAAAAACATTTGATGGACAAACTTTATAAGCCAATCATATACGTTATCCAGATAATAAAAAGTATTAAAACAATATCTCAGAGAGATGTTTTGAAAATGCTGACTATTCCTTATAGAAAAGTGCACTGACTTATTGAGATTAAAAGAAAATTTAAAACTCAAAAGTAGACTAATAAAAACCTTTTCTTTTTCTTAAATATGGTTAAAAAAATAAGACATAGTTTAAATACGTTTGTTTAAAATATAAGTGTATTTTAAACTAATTTTGCATATTGTTACAATGCTGCTGAAGAATTGTGAAATATTAAGATTCATTCATTAATTTCTTTAAAAAATATATTTCAACAGTATCATTATTTTATTAATAGTAGGTAAAAATGCGATGTAGGTTTCTAGAAATAGTACCTGGTTCAACTGTTCGAATAATATCAGCACGAATTAAGTTCGATTTTAATTGGAGAAAAATAATCACATTCTTTTTTTTTTTTTTTACTTTTTTTTTACTCAAGTTTATTTTCGCTCAATAAATTTTCTTTCTTTTTCTCTTTAATAACAATAAAAGCAACCGAAATATAGCATATTAAATATAATCATAGGTATAAGTTTAGAGAATAAGTTCAAACATTTTTAACGATTTAATTTTATGTTCAAACGCTTAAATGTTTTTCACGACAGAAAATAATTCCTTAATAATGCATTCTGCTTTGATTTTTTTTAGTCTTAGAAGAGAAAAAAAACTACTTTTGTGATAATGTATTAATGCGTTGGAAAAAAGAGTCCATGTACGCATACGCCTGAATTAAATTTTTGTAACTTTTCAGCTTTTAACTAAAAATTTTTAATTAATTAATTTCTGTTTATTGCCGTCTATCGAGAATAGCGAAATTTAGATTTAATTAAAGGGCTTTGCATTAATGTATGTTACTTTTCTAGTGAATTACAAAATAGTCAAGATAGAGATTTTGTAAAATTTATGTCTTGTTTTGGTTTTGCAAGAAAAAGTCGTACTTAATCATTTTTTTTTTTTTTTTGCAATTTTTTAACCATGTCGAAATTTGAATAACTGATTAATATTAAAAGACTAGCTTAGAACAAAACAAAGGAAAAAGATATAAAAAATTCGATATTTTGTTAAAAAGATTTTCTAAAATTAAAGCTAAAAAATGTAAAATAAATAAGAATTAATTTTACGATTATATTTTTTTTAAAAATAATTTTAAAATTTGGATAATAGTTTAAAAAATCATTTGTACTAATGTACATTTCTCTTTCAAAAAGTGATATTTTGTGTTTTATAAAGCTCTTGAAAAAACATTATCCATCGGAAAAAATGTGAATCCATTTCAATTTGAAATCTCACAATTATTAATAAGGGAAGTTACAATTTTCCTTATTAATAGGAAAAAAAAATTTGAGGACCATGGGAAAATCTTTTGTGTGGCATTTTCCCCCTCATTTTTTTCAGTTTGTATTTCAGAAGTGAATAAAAAATACAATATATACTCTTTATATTGCGAAAAATAGAACAAAATTATTGCATTTTTATTTATTTATTTATTTTGTCATTAATTTTACAAGAAGAAGCAGTTAAAATCTTCTTAGACAGATTATATTTTAATATTTTCAAAAATTAATAGAATATATTTGACATTAAGTGAAATCTGCAATGGGTACTTTTTTCCATAAAAAAAGTACAAGCATTGAATTTTTATAGATTTTAATAAAAAATATTAAATTTTAAATGTAAAAACAAATTTGTTTTTAACTCATACTCATACTTAACTCATACTTTTTAATTCATATCTTTTTCTTCCTTGCTATATTCTATTTGAAAAGGTATATCATTCTTCCTGCAGAAATTATTATTTAGTAATAACATTTCCGATTTACATACGTGATTAATGACGTATTTGGAGCAAATTCATTAATTACAATTAAATTTTTATGCGAACAAAATATAGAATTAACTGCATAGTCTGTTCCTAAACATGTGCAATAGGTCTGAATAAGCTGTTTTATTTCATTAATGTTTTTTTTTACAGCAAGTCAATGTTATTAACTTATTATGTTATTTACAGCAAGTTTCATTAATGTTATTTTATTTATTTTTACAAGTATATTTCTGTTACTGTAAAAAAATTAGAATTCGAAAAGGCATATTCTTCCCGCTCTATTCTATCCAGTCTTGATGAAAAACAGTATAAAGTATGTTTCGTTATTTTATCTTCGATATTATTATTCTTGGTATTTCACAATTACTTTTTTCTCCATTGAATCGCCATTGTAATTCAAGGGCTCTATTATTTAAAATTCATTTTTCTGTAATATCGAGTCTAATAATGATGTTATTTAGTTGAAAGAAATTTCAATTTTTTTCCAAAAATAAACAACGTAATTTTTTTTTTATTTTTAAATTTATTTCCGTATTCTTAATTTAAATGTATTATATTTAAATGTTAAATTCTTAATTTAAATGTATTCTTAATTAAATGTTAGCGTATTCTTAATAAAATTTATCTTTAATTAAAATGTTTATTAAATATTTCAACACAGAAAATAAGGTGTTGATTCTTTAATTTCTTTTTTTTTTAATTTCATCATCATTTAATTTAATTTAATTCAAACATCGAATAAATGCTTCATTGAAAACTAATGATGGAAACAAAATTGATTATAAAAGTGTTTTTAAAACAAATATTTGAAAAGACTTGGTAATAAATAATTTTTGATAGATTAAAGTATTTCTTTCTGACTTTGCAAATCGATTCTATTAAAAATCGTTTTATAGCAATGATGATATGATGTTTTATAGCAATGATAATATGACGTTTTATAGCAAATATGATTTTGCAAATCGTTTAGTCATTAGGACATCTTTGAAAAGTTTTTAAATCAAATATTCTTAAAACTGCAGTAGTTTCAGTTTTAAATCAGAATTCCAAAACTTATTATTTGCTCAGTTTGAAACGTTTTTAAATGCTTCGCTTGAAAAAATATTCTCGTAACATTGCAATACAGTTAAATTTTATTTTAAATCAGCAGCGAGAATATTCGATGTTAAACAAAAGCTGTAGATCAAAATAAAATTAACTTTTGATTTATTCCAGTGAGCTGGATAATTTAATATGCAGAATGCATACGACTCGGTACATGTATGAAATCGATTTCCAGCTGCTTTGATAAGGAATAACTTCCTGGTCTAAGCAGTTAAAACAATTTTATATTCTTAGTGCATTTGTGACAGTCATTTGCGCCACATAAACCTGCTAAGCAAAAATTTTCATTACCAAAGCAAAGCACTATTAACTAAAAAGAAACAAAATGTGTTTTTGATATTATGAAATAGACTGGTCCTATGCGTTAAAAGTAATATTGTGCTTGGAATTTAAATTATCTAAAAAGAATAAACTAAATTGGCACTAATTGTAACTACTAGTTTGGTCATAGTTAACTATTATGACTTATCATATCTTAATTGGTCATAATTTGACTGCGCTTTTAAAAAAAAATTTAAAAAAATTCTTTCGTATAATTAATTCAGGGGACTTTCGTATAATTATTTTCAGGGGACTACTATATCCAGAATTAATGTGACTATCATATAACTGCAGAATATTGATAGTAACTACAAACATATTTCTAATTTCAACAATGCATAAGTGTTAGGCAGTGAAAATGTTCGTTCTTAACCTACTTTCTTTCACGGTCTTGCATTCTGAAGTACGCAGTAGATTTATAAAACGGATCATCAAAGTAAACTAAGCTGAGAGGTGTCTTCCTTTCTTGTTGGACAAAGTGGCATCACGGACTCCAGCTTTAAACACTGCTAATTACTATGATTTTCCTCCTGGAAAATTTACTTCGTCTGTCTAGAAGGTCATAAATTCATAGCTGTTTTAAATAATTTAAAAGAGTGTACTTATACAACATTCAGGCTAAAGGCTTTTAATTTTAAGCTTCTTTAAACTCAAAACTTCTCATGAAAGCTCTGAAATACTATACTTAAAAGCATATCCTCGAAAAGAATTAAATTTTTGACATTACTGTATTCATATGCATGCATAAGCACAATTTTGTTTTTGTTTGAATGTGTCTTCAGAATTTTTGCTTTTCGTATTACAATAATTTTTATTATCTTACTTAGAATCCAGATCTACCAAACTATGACAGAATAATTCGTATCTCGAATTTTAATGAAATATATAAGAACCTTTCTGTCCCATATAATAGTAGCAAGTGCATATTTAAACGGGAATTACTTGCGAATGCAACTTAAACCTTGCAACTACGAAGCCTTCTATAAAAAATCAATGTTCCATGGCTTCTATATTTGTTTTGATACGTCTTTCAGTTTTCAGATTAACCTAATGATTACTATTCTGTTTTCAGTTGAATACCAATCCATAATAAAAGTAAGATGGAAAAAAAAGATTTTTTTTTCCGAAGCAAAGATTGAATTGCGACTGACTAATTTTGATGCATAAAAAAAATGAAAGTTTGCAGAAAGGAGCAATTACGTTCGCTGCAAAATAATTTAAGTGCTACAGAATGATAACATCAAGAATTTGGAAGCGTGGTATTAAAATAATTGTCAAACTTAATCTTATGCTGATGTTGATACTTTGAAAAAAAAATTGTGCAAATGCAAATATTATGGGGAAACACTTAAACATACTCCTCTTAACAGAAGAGTAACAAATTTGAAAAAAAAGAAAAATCCATAAAACTAATTTCAATCACTATCAAGCGTCATTTTTTTACAGAAAATAATAAGGAAGCAAAGCTTAATTCGCATCCAAGGGATTCTAAGGTTTTAACTATCTACATGTTTAAAATGCAGTAACGAAATTATTGACAAATCCAGAAGTCCCCTGAAAAATCAAAATAAAAAATAGGTGCAATATTTTTAATTTATTGTTTAATTCAGGCTAGGTTTTTATAAGAAATGTCACGTTCTTGTAATCGTTCTTATTTGTTTAAAAATTACAATTTTTCCGCATTACTTTCTTTTCTATGATTATTCCCATCTCATTTTTGAAACTAAAAGCATTAAATATTAAAATGATTATCGATTATCTAACAAAGAGTTAGGATTTATTGCGGATGCTGTAAACATCTGGAATTAGCTCTCTGATATCTTTTACCACTTATATCTTGTGACTTTCATTTCAGAAATGTTGAAATACAAATACTATATCAGACTTTTACTCACCCGCCTGCGACTCAACCATCAAGGCTATAGAGCTAACAGTAATCTTTCACCCTTGCGAATTTTTTAAAGTTGCAATTACGTTTTTTATATAATTTACATATTTTCCGAAGAGTTTGATATTTTGTGCTTACTTTTTCTCTGCGAGTTTCGATGATCAGCGAAAATTGGGGGTGGGGTGGGATTAAAACGTGAGAAGAATGCAGAAAAAGGAGATAAAATGCAAGAGAAACGCAGATTGGGGGTGATCGTTCGGAAACCAGTGAGGTTCACTGCCCACAGGACTAATTGATTCATTTGAAGACAAAAAGCAACCTTTTCTCCTTTTGAATTTTGAGAAATAAAAGCTGCAATTTGATCAGCAATCTTTTTTTTTTAATTCACTTCCATCCAAAGTTCACCTTCGTTCTCTAAGTGTTTTCCTTTCTTCTTTATTTTTCTTTATATGTTTTCTCTCATTAGCTGCTTATGAATCCCGATTTCACTTCTTTTTTGACTAGTCAGAAATATATTTGGTTAAATAAATATTCATTTCCCTTTATTAAAGGTCTTCTCCGAAAAAAAAAAATGGTTCATATATAATTTTCTGAAATATTATTCAGAGAAAGAGGAATCAATTATCATTAATTATTAAATATAGAAAACGGTGAATATTATAGTTTTTTTTTTTTTTTGAAAAAATTGAATTTTCACAGCTTTAACTGACTGAAAAATTGAACACAAAAAATACGCGTCACCATATGCCATTTTTGAATACTGTTCAAAAGTCTCCAAGCAGGAAAATCCATATTAGAAATAAGTTTAGAATAGGTTAAGAATAAGTTAGAAATAAGTTCAAATTTATTCTAAATGTAATTGGTTATATGACTCAATTGTAAAGAGCACTTTCATTTCCCATGTTTACTTTGCGACGGAGATGACGTACATATGTACTATTAATGGTGCGAATTATTTACATCATTCTCCTGCAAATTTAAAAAATAACTCGGAAATTCTTTAAAATTTTTTTAAGAAATGATAAGATATAGCGATGTTTCGTAACAGCGAAGTTCATATCTAGTTCCCGAATTTAAAAATCTAGTCTTTTATCAGTATAGTAGCATTTTTTAAAAAATTCAATTTTTGATAAATATTTTTAGCAGCCCTATTAATTTCTAAAATAACGAGCTACCACTGTGTTACTCACCGTTTAGTGAATAACAGGCTGTAAAAGAGGCTCAATGCTTGATATAAGAAATATTAAATGCATGCATTAATCTCTGTCCTCCCCTTGTTTCTTTTACACTAGCTTAGTAATACTAACTCGAATTAATCACTAAAGGAATTTGCAGAAAATTCATTTGTTGTGCTTTTTATTTATTACAGATCTTAAATTGCATAGTTTTGAAATGATCAGAAACATTGAACCTCCATTCAGTTTGGGATAAAAGTTTATTCATTTATTTTGAAAATATCCTCTGTAGTCGTGTTCTCTATCGAGTTTCTCTCTACGAAGAAATATGAACAGTTGCCAATGAATCATACTCTGCATTATATATAAACTTTTAGATGAAATACTTCTGTGTCTTTTACCGCAGGTATTTTGTCGGTTTCATTTAAATATTTTGGAAAAATAAACATTATATGAGACTTGTATTAAATGCTCATTATATGAGCATTTAAACATAATATGAGACTTGTATTAAATTTCCTTTAGTTAGAGATGCATCGTTGTGTCATATGTCTTACGATCTCATTAATCATTTATTTCGCTTGTAATATCTGGAAAATATTAACTGGCATCTATCATTAAGAAAAATATTTGAAACGAATTATTTGTATATAAAATATTTGAATTTATTGAAGATTTTTATTAAATTATAAATAATAATAATAATATGATTTTAACAATATTTAATAATAATGAAATTTAAGATTAAACGCAGATCAGCCGCTTTGATCAGCCTTTAATAATAATAATAATATTTTATTGACTTAATAAATAATAATAATAAAATAATTATAAAAATAGTATATTCATATTTACAATTGTTGCTGTGTAATACTAGAGTTTATCTAGTTAGCTTTGTCATTAGCACTATCCCCATCTAGTTATATTTTCGTATTACCTAAAAGCAAATCTGCTTGAAATATTTTTACATATTTTGTTATTTGAATGTCATTGAAAAAACTCAATATTTCCTTTACCATGAACAATAATAAAAGTCCTCTAAAATCCCTTAAATAGGCTTGAAGCGCAAACTCGATTCTTTATTATGTATATGTTATGTTTTACTTTCTCTTATAAGAAAAAGAAAAATTGAATCCACCAAAATTTAGATATCGGATATTTTAATAAATATCGATAGATTTCTCTTTGTCTGTGAATATCACAACTCAAAACCGCAACAAGCTATACAAATGAAATTTGGTATATAATCTCTACAATACAACGAAGCTGAAATCTCTCAATGGGAAGTTTATCAAATCGTCCGTCCGTGCATCTGAAAGTGGTTGATTAAAACCACAATCAGTTATATGATGAAATGAAGCACATGATTTTTATCGCTAAAAATGTAAGTTTTTTTTTTAATTAAACTTTAAACCAAATTCTCCACGACATAGACTGTCCGTTTGTATGTTCGTGTGTTTATAAGTCCCATAGTTAAAAATTAATGGAAGCCAGCTAAATAAAATTTGATATGTGTTTTTGGTATTACATTGCAAAGCTTTATCAATTTTTAGATAAAATCGTTTAAGGGAAGATATCCAAAACTTATAATGGACTCTTTTTACTAAACAGTGTCTCTAAGAAGAAGTATACAAGAAAATCAGTAATATAAAGTTCTAATTAATTTATTCCTTACCCTTTTCTTTACTTTCTCGTATATGAACTATAGAAAAAATATTGTAACTGACCAAAAAAATTTGAGCTCGAAATTTTGACGAATCTCCACGTTTCGGAACTCTCCAATTCAGAAAACGCATTTTTGGTATTATTTGTCTGTCTGTCCACCTGTCTATATATGAACCGCGATAACTTAAAAACACTCTGAGCTAGATGAATAGAATTTAGTGTATGAATTTTGGACCAAATTTGTAGAATTCTATCAATTTTTGAACGAAATCCATTCAAAGGAAGTGTGTCCATCTGGTTGTTTAAAAGTACAAAATCTATAAATGTATGATAAGCACAAGATGTTACGAATTTGATAGATAAAATTTGGCACACATTTAAAATGTAAACTCTTATCAAACGTTTGACCATTTATTGTTCTGTACTTTCGCATGCACGTAGATAAAATAACTCGTAAACGTAATAACTGAAATGATTGAAGTGGTCTTACGACCTTAATTGTAGTTTCATATCAATTTTTTGTTTCAATAAATCGAAAAAAGGCGTCTAAAATACATATTCTCATGATAGATCCATTAAAAATGCAACATCCATGCCAAAGATTTATATTTCATAATTATTGTTGGTCAGTTCTGTTCAAGGTATTTCCGGTCTTAACCAAAGTTCACAATTTTATGCGGTGAAAAGGGAATAAGACTTTTATTATATAGTATGCGAGAAAGTTTCAGGGTGACCATTTCCACTGTATACTTTCTTTCTTTTTTAACTTTTCCTGTTATTTTATAAAGAATATTCGTTGATGTAATAATTTAAAGCAATAGAAAAAAAACTACAATGGCGTGAGTTCAGAGAAGCGAAAAAGTACTCATTATCATTTCATGGAAATACATGAAAAGTAATTGTTCTACGACAAACCTCTTGTATGCCATATCAGTAAAAGTCTGTGAAAGTGAGCGGGCTCTGCATAATTCTGAACGTTATCATTTATGTTCGGAAGTTCTTATCAAAACAAGTTTGTCATTTTCGGGTAAAATTTGATGCAACATTTCTGAGAAGTGATATGACCTCTATAATAGCAGAAATAAAGATAAATTAAAATGCAATAACTTTTTACAACTCTTTCCTTTATGATTTGTGATTGAAATGTCGTCAGATGTGTGACCAAGATATTAACACGAAACAGTATAAATAATTAGATTATAATTTAAACAAAATGTTCGTTTTCCGCCAATTTTAACAGTGTACATGAAAATGCATTTCATAATAATGACATAATAATGTTGACATAGTGAATAAAAAAATAAAAATAAATGTAACATTTAAAAACTATAGTATAATCTGTATAATATTTTTAAACTTTCAAAAGAATTCAATAAATACTTACAGTTTCCTATTAATAATGTATTTCACTTTTTAAAAGTTCTTTAGTACGTCTTTCAACGAACCGCAACATAATGACGTCTTATCGAGTCTTAATTCTTCACACGATATCTTGTAACTTTTAACGAACAATTCTTGCATATATATATATATATATATAATTCTGATCCAATTTTATATTTAGATAAGATTTTGCTTTTTCAGTTTATCTAAGTAGGTGTCTTTCTTGAAAAAACGTGATTTTACACAATTTTTTTTATAAATGATTATTGAAATAAGTATATTCAAATCCCCCTTCGAAATGTGCATAGTGCATTATAGTGGTCAAAATAACGGAATGATGCGTGTGTTGTGGGTCCTCGATTCGATTCGCGCTTTTTTGCTTTAATTTTTTACTTATGTATTTATGTTTAATATTTTTGCTTTTTAAGTTTGTCTCTATATGCGCCTTTCCTGATAAAACAAACATTTTTATAATTAATTATTAGGGTCTTTTTCTAACTGCTGTCAATGTCATATAGTGCATCTCGGAGCCGATTTCACCATGGTTAAACTGAATGTAAGTTCAAAAATGTAGTTAATGATAGATAAACTGTAAAATGAAAACTCTAATATCGCTGATTGTTTCAAAAAACGTGTTAAACTAAATGCATTCATGATTTTTTTTTATTTAAATGACAAGTTCACATGTAGGTGATATTGAAAAATATCCATATATATTCAGTTTGAAATTCGTATCTGAATATTTTCTCCAAAAAAACACGATCGATTTTACAAAAATAAATAAATAAATAAAAATGTTTGATAAAATTCTGTTTTTTAAGATGTTTTTTTACTTAAATAGGGCAATGTAATGACATAATTATACATATTAATTAGATTTAATGATAATTTCAGTACATATTTCTCTATTATTAGAATTTCAAAAAATTTTAATAAAACATAGGATATTACAAATTCCTATTTTTTTTTTCAAATAATTGAACATAACGTGATGACGGAAGCATTTTTTAGTGCAATGTTCGAATCTGAATTTTAATCACATAGCAATACTAATTATTGAATAAATTGCAATAATTTAGAAAATTTTATTGAAATAAATATTAGTTAGAACTATTTTATTGTAGTAATCTTTTCGCACTTTTTTCTTTTATTTTTGAGAATTTTGCTGGGAAGCACCCACATTTTAATTTTGTTTTGAAAAATGTTCTGTTAATTTCTACTACTGTAACGTTTGATTTTAGATTCTGACCAAATCATCCTAAATTTAATTTGTATTCTTAAAATTTTTCACCTAGGTTTATCGATGAATCATCGAATGCATGGACAATATTTTCTAAAATACAATACTAAAACGAATACTGATATACATTGCATCCTAGAACTTCGCTTGGTTCTCTTGCGAAATATTAAAATTGCTTCTTACAGTAGTTTTTTACCTTTGTAATATCGATTTTGGTTCTGCATTACTTTTGAAGCAGCCAGTTGGATTTAAAAACATGTAATAAACTTTTTATTTCCTCATATATGTAGTATAGAGAAAGTAAATTTGAACTCGAGATTTTGAAGAGTCTCCACGTTTTAGATCTCCCTGAGTTCTAAAAACACATTTTTGAAAAATTCGCCTCTGTCTGTCTGTCTATGATAAATCAAAAACGCATTGAGCTAGATGGATGAAATTTGATATACGAATTTTATACCAAATTTGTAGATATCTATCAAATTTTGAACAAAATCCGCTGAGTATAGTCTGTATGTCCGGCTGTTTGAATATTATTTAACACGATAGCTACAAAACGAAGAAAGCTATATAGATGAAATTTGATACACAAAATTAACAAGTATAGACTAAACACCTGTCAAATTTTGAGCCAAATCCAATTAGGGATTGACTATCTGTCCGTCTGTACTGTCAGAAACATGTAAACGTGATAACTCAAAGGCGCATTGATTTAAATATATCAAATTTGGTATGGGATATTTTGACTACATTTGTAATTCTGTGTCATATTTTTGTTTCAATAGGTTGGGAAAGACCCTTCTAAAACACGGATTCGATTTTCGAATACTTTTAGCCAAATGCCAGGGATTAATCGCCAAATAACTCGCCAAAGATGACACGATAGGTCCAGCAAAAATGCTATATTCACATCAAAGTTTAATATTTCGTAACTATTGTATACCAGTATCATGCAAGGTTTTCTCTGGGATATCACCTTTATTAGAGAGTATGCGAGAAAGTTTTGGGAAGACCACTCCCACTGGTTTAAATTTTGAAAACAATAAAAGCGTCGTCGAAGTCTTAGCAAAACCTTGTTAGTAAAGTTACTCATAAAATTGGAAAGAAAATTGCTACAATAAAATTTAGCATGCCATTTTGTTTCGCAAAACAAAGTTCTTTTAAAAAATAAAAAGTTTTGACTTGCCTTTTATTATTTTTTTTCTTGGCTTCAACTGAAGATTGCGCAAGATCAACACATTTCAAAAAGGTAAACACTTTTAAAAGAGGTTGTGATCGAAATTTAAAAATAAAATGAGAACTTGAAGATCGCGTGGGTCACATCCAAACACCTATCAGTGTCAGTGCCCCACCGCAGACACAGCAGATCCAAAAATAACCGAAACAATGACTCCGCCCTTCACAGAAGACGTGCAAGTCAAAATAAATGGATTTCTTTGAATTTAAAATCTGTCTTTCACCTTTGCAGAAAATCTAAATGCCAGAAACTTAAGTCGTCTTTAATCTTTCTCCTATCACTCGTAGTGTAAACACATGCATAATGTACAAATGCTAACGCGTTGCGTTGACACTTCTCTAGGCAGCCATTCAGAAGGTCTTCCAAACAGACACGTCTCATAAAACAGAAATAGTTTTTATGGTTCACTCCCGACTACAAAGTTCTAGTTTATGAACACATTTCTTAGAAATGTTAAATGTGTTTCTGGAAGAAATGTTTAGAACAAACAATTTTTTTAAAACCATCTCCCGGCAGTGATTATTTGTCCCACTTATGAATCAAGAATACATGAAAGAAAAAGAAGTTATTATTCGTAAAAATATTTTCGAAAGGAATATAAAATTGTTATCTTAAGTAGAATTTTTTTTTCAATCATAAGTACCAGTTCTATGTGACAAAGGCGACTGAAACAAAATGTCAGACACAAGTATATTTTCAGGAAACATCAAATACATATTAAAATGTTTGTCAGAGACAGTTTTTCGGAAGAAAAAAACGGATTAAAAAGAAGAAAGAGCATAAATGGAAATTTGGGATTAAAAAGAAGAAAGAGCATAAATGGAAATTTGGGATTAAAAAGAAGAAAGAGCATAAATGGAAATTTGTGATTCAAAGAATTTAATAATAAGTGTTTCAGCCGATACTTTTACACACAATTTTTTTTATTATCCATTTATAAGCATAGAGTATATAAATTTGATCTCCATTACATGTTTTCTCAGAAAATGGATAATAATTTCTATCTCTACTAATAATAAAGATGTATGTGTGTGCGCTCGCGCTTTATGGCTCTCTATAGGATAGGCTGACAGTTTTAATTATCAAATTTGGTACATATATATTTTGGAGAATAAAAATATGCACCTCTGAGCGATTTTTTAAAAATTTTAATTAATTAAAAATTAAGTGAAATTTTGGCTTTTTTACCATAAGGTCCGAAAATATATTGCAGCACAAAAAAAAAAAACCATTTTGAAACGTTTCAGCGTTTTAAAAATTATGTTTTCAATTATATTTTGTGTAAATATATAGTTTGGATAAATAATTAAAAATTTTGTATCTATAAATATTCAATATTTTTAAATTTTGTCAATTTTTAAAAATATTTCTTTTGCCTGATATTCAACAATAAATTACTCTGACCTCTGTATTTCAAACCATTTTTATCATTTCATCAAATACTTAATCAATGATTTTCTTCCATTGCTCAAAGCTAAAAAAAGAAGGATTCTGTTAATTAAGTATGTAGTTTACATGAGGAATAAATTACATGAGGAATACATGAGGATGTTACTTTAAAACAAAAAGAACAGATGAATGAGGAATCGAAAAATTACATTATAAAAAACGCTATTAAGTCATAGTATCAGTTTCTATTGGGAAGGTTGATGAACATAATATACGTAAGGCAATTTGATGCTTATATATATAAAGTATATAAGATATTCAATGACATGAAGACATTAGAGATCCAAATGAAATAAATTGAAACTATTATCGCTGGCAAACCAGATAATGGCCAAATATGAATATTAATTAGAGATTAATGTTAATAACTAATAGCTGTAATTTTTTAATTATGTTTTAACTAGAAATATTTTGTAAAGAAAACTACGAAGGGCACAATTTTCAATAATTAGGCATTAAATGCTGGTCTCTATTCATTAGAAAGCAATTTTTAAATTAGATTATTTCTTCATTTTTCTAAAAATTCATATTATAGAGCTTTTGTTATGTTTACCTTACGGTAATTAATATGCTCTAAGTTTGGGTGTCTTTATGTGTGAAAACGAATTCTGGATATTTTCTTACATAAAGTATCATACTTTCGAATTGCGTGTTTTCTACGAAATAAATCATGCCTTTCCTTTTTATTTTTTACTCTACAAATTACATCATTCACTTTGCACGAATGCAATGCATGTAACTTAAAAGAAGAAGGGGATTATATTAATGAATAATTTACGAAACGGGTAATCATTAATTATTATATTAATGACTTAATAATATTATTCTAAATCACTTATTGATGGAAAGATAGAATTTCTTCTATTTTTTTCAATATTATGCACAGGTTAATACTTGAGATGAAATTTGTAATGAGAATAAATATATAAACAACTTTTCGTATTTATGAAGAGGAAAGTCCAGCCTAGTGTTACAAATCTGTAATTTTGCTACCCGGCATGAATAGTGTCATCCTGGGAAAAACCGTTAAAACCTTTGTAAGATCTGTCCTGCGTGTCAATGACCTGAGAGCTTGGCGACCATTTGGCGACTTGGCGATGAATTTGGCGTCTAAATGGATCATACTGGAAAGTTCGAGAAGTTTCACGATCCATCCAGTAGGAACTGAGATACACACAGATACACCCTGATTGGTCTGAAGATTCTAGCCCTGGCTCCCGGAACTATAAAAGACGGGCACTCTGAAGCTGCAGTGAAGTGTGTGTATCGCCAGAAGTGGTGTGTGAGAGGAGTCGGAGTCGCCGACACGTAGAGAAACTGGAGGATTAGACAGCAAGAAAGCTGCTGAACTAGCAATTAAATGTGCCGCGTCATTACGATTTATTGGCGATATTTGCAGCAGAAAAAAATTTTGTAACACTAGAGAGCGAATGAAGGATATTGTGAAAGTATCATCTAAAAGGTTGGGATAAGAATTATAACAGTTGGTTAAATTGAGAAAAAAACCTAAATGGCATCTTAAATTTTTACATTGTTAAACATTTAACTAACTGTCTTATGATAAGCAATACATATAACATTTCATCACACATATATAACATTTTGTTACAATAAATATTGTAAATAAATGAAAGAATTTTCTAAAGTAACACATACGTTTTGCTGCAGTAGATGGAAGTTTTCAAAAATATCTTTTTCTAAGAATCCCGTTTATGATTGTTTATGAACATTTTTTGGAATTCATAAGTGTTTGTAAAACACATGGAGCTACTGTATTATTAAACATCATAGCCAAATAACACCACTGTGCGTTGTTAAGATAAGAATCATGAAAGTCGATTGCATTCATTTGTTACCTTGCACCTGCACTCTTTGTTACTGTTGCACTTTCATGATCAGATAACACAAGATTTTGTGTCATTTCAAGGAGTTTTGTTATTCTTTTAAAGGAGGAATATATTCTTATAGGTTTTACGATATATCCTTGTGTTCTTTCTGACCGCATTTCTGTCTTACAAAAATCAGAGGGTTTGTTTTTCGGCGGATCATAGAATTTTGAATTCTAAAATCAAAAGAAATTTAATTAAAGTGGAAAATTTTATGTTTTGTGTTTGAGTGTTGATTTTTATGTTGAAGTAATGTGAAAAATCGTGATTTCCATTTTGATTCTTTACAATATTAAGGGGCGAAACGATAAAAAGGGAGAACATTTGTAATCATAAAAAAATTCGATTTCAAGACTTTGATGAATTTTAACTCAGTCATGTCTCCTTTTCAGATACAAAAAACATATTTTAAAAAAATAAAATTTGTGTTCTTGCCTTTGTACCTTACACCTAAATTATAGCTTTGTTTCAAACTTCATATTATATCCTTTCACTAACATAGTTATTTTCCAATAACAAATACTTGATTTTCTTCTCTATACTATAAAACAGTGGGGAAAAGGCAAGATATTTTAAACGATTATTTAATATACTTAATGAACATCTTTAAATAAAATGAATGAATGCAAATGAAATTTATATTTTTAATTGTTAAATTTAAATATTTAATACATTTGTTCGTATGCAAATTTTCCCGTCTAAAACTAAATTAGATTGTAAAAACCATGGAAATCTCATAACAAATACTTTTCAATAAGCACACTTGCTTGATTGAAATATTATTATTATTGGAATTTTAGATGGCAAGAATTTTTTTTACATCAAATAATAGATTCCAAAAAATACCAAAATTGTAAAACTCGGAGAAAAATTTTATAAGCCATTATTGGAGAAGATAATTTTGGACACTTACAGAGGAATTTTATTGAAGCATATTATTATTTTATTACTCCTTATAAACATCTTTATTGTAAATTATGCAAGAAAATCCAAAGGTGAATTCTGTCGATATATTTACTTGTGATATTGGAAACACTAATATCTTCTGAGTATCATTCTAAGATAGAAGAATAATCGTTTGCAATATTTAGTAATAATAAAAATGAATGTGTATATAATTATCTTTATCTCTACTAATAATTTCTATCCCTACTAAAATTAAAGATGAATATGTCTATCTCTAGATGTGTTAGCATGCTACAGGAAAACCCGTTAGATAAGACGACCAAATTTGGCACATATATATTTTGGAAGGTGAAAATGTGAACCCCGGAGAGACTTTTTTAATTTAATTATAATTTTGATTATTTAAAAAAAAATTGGAAGGAAAATTGTGACGTTTTTTCACCATAGCATCCGAAAATATTACAGCACAAAAATGATCCTTTTCCCCATTTCAAAATCTAAAAATTTATCGTTTTAAGGATACCAATAAAAAATTCTCGTAAAAAATTTTTCTAAATTTTTGAAATTTCTTTAAAATATTTTTATTTTTATTTTCCAATTGTATTGTTGTCCTGATATTCAAACATTTTTAAATGTTTCATCAGACATTGAATCATAGGATTTTGTATCATTGTTGCACGTTGAGGAGGAAATATTTTGTTTAGCATTTGGGTAACATTTTGTTTAGTATTTGAATATAAAAAAGTTAAGTTACAGTTCCGTGAAAAGTAGAAAATAGATTATTTCGACAATTACGTTTTTAATAGCTTTATGATGTTATGGGTTGTGGTTTATATTAGAAAGATTTATGTACTCAATGAATATAACATACGTTAGATTATCAAAACAACACACGACTTTAATATCTGTAACAACTTGATATTTAATTATAATTCGTAGGCAGTATTATGGACATGAAAATATGTCGAAGGAGTTTAATAGAAATTAAGTGCAATTAATATCATTTGAGAATCAGCTGGTCCCCAAATGCAGCTAGTACTGAAAACAATTTGATAAACAAGGTAACAAGCTATTTTTTCATCAGTTTTCATCTTCATCATCTAGTATAGGGCGGTTACAAATCAGTATTTGCTCTTGTGCTGTTTCATCAGTTTTTTTTTATTTTTAATCTTTAAGCATCCCTAATGTTATAACTCTCTTCAAATATCCCTTTGAGTCAAGTAGCTTTGATTAATATCGTTTAGGTTAGTTAGATTAGGATTCAAATTATCAGGATTAACTTAATAACATTATAGAATTTATTTTTAGTTTTTCATTTCATTCCATTTTTATAATACCACTACTACGCATTGGAATATTTTCATATTTGTCTTAGGATCAAACCCAACACTCATATCATCAATTACTCATATTGATCATCGAATATTCAGGTGTCAGACGATTTCAATCGAAGTTTTTGAAAATGTGTTTTATAAAATTATGTTTTTAAGGAAACACGAATAATCCGAAGTTTGGACCTGCGTACCCTTATTGGATATTTATTTTTAATATGCGCGTAAAACAAGGCAGATCGTTGAACAAGTTGTGTTTTAATGAAAGGCATTAAATACTTCATTGTTTTTACTTTCCCATATACGTCAACTGCTGTGATCTAGACGGGTAAAATTTGGTATTTAGGCTTAAAACCAAATTTCTATATCCCTATCAAATTTTGAGCAAATTCAATTCAGAGGAAGTCTGACTGTCCGGTTGTTCGAATATAAATTAGCGCTATAACTATAAAACGAAGAGGACGAAATAGATAAAATGCGGTACATAGATTTAACACCATTATTATGGACGTCTATCAAAGTTTCAGTCAAATACAACAAGGAGTTGATCATCTGTCGGTTTGTACCTTCCAAAGCATGCAAAAGCAATAACTCGAAAGCACAATGACTTAAATATATCAAATTTGGTATGTAATTCTGATACTACAAATTTTGGTTGACTCTGTCTCGATCGGTTTGAAAGAACGCGTCTGAAACCCAAATTTAATTTTGAATGCTTTTGAGCACATGCCATAGATTAATCGCCAAAACACTCGCCAAGGATCACATGACATATTCAGTAAAAATGCTAAATTCCAAATGTTAATATTAAGTAACTATTGTACGCCAATGCCATGCAAAGCGTTCACTGGGATAACATCTTTGTTAAAATGTATGCAAGAAACTTTTGGAGAGACTACTCCCATTAGTGTTTTAGTCAGATTGCTACAAAAAATTAATCGAAAGTACAAGTTATCTTTCTCAGAAATATGTAATTTATCAGCTTCTTAAAAAAAATAGTTCTTTGAACGGAATTATAATGGACTTATCTGCATCAGTATTTTGTGAGTCAGCTTTTGTATTTGCTTATCTTTCACATTGCACACGAGTTGGTTAGACCAATTTATGTAACCGTCTGTTTATTTTTTTCGCTTTAATTTTTTATGTTTTGTGTGTTTCCGCCATTATCAGTATCACTTTCACGAACTGCTAACTGATACGTCGCGTACTACAGTCTGAGGACATCTAATCTAGTAAAATATACTCGTCTGCACGAAATGGTGTAAAAATTTTAACTATATGTCACATAACAATAAAAAAGGGCAATGTTATCGATATTTTTCTAAAGCTTTTGAATTCACCGTATAGCACTATTTGTATATATATATGTTTCTTTTTTTATTCATGTCCTTTACAGTGTTGTACTAAAATATCAATAATTTATTTTTACAAATATAGGTTTTATTTTACTATAACTTACAACAAATATGGGAAAAAAGTGTACTTCAATATTTATCAGATTGAACCGATTAATGGCAAGATGTAATTTGTCATGAACTAATTAGTTAACAAGGCCATGAATATGAAAGCACTCCGGATTAAATTGTTTATTTCTCAATTCTCAGAAGATGATTTAATTATGTTCCCATTATCAAATTTCTCTAATTGCATTTCTCATTAAGTATAATTGCTTTCAAATATAATGAAATAATTCGTTGAATGTTAATGTTCATTGGTTTTATTGAAATTCTAATTTTCCAAAATTTTATTTGCACTGTTTATTTAAAATGACATGGTGTCTATTTTTAAGGGTTTTTTTCTCTGTTCAAACCGAGCTAAAATAAAAACTGTCTCAAAGCCAGTAACCAAATGAAAATTTATTACTTACTAGTCGATGCGGCTATAATAAAAATTTATTTTCTTGTTTTATTGCAATATTGTCACGTAGGTTCTTTAGTGTGGAACTCACTGACACACACAAGAAGTAGAGCTAAGCCAATTTATTAACTCAACTCTGAACTGAGAACACAGTGACTGACAGATCTTCTGCTTTTATACTAGCAGGGAAAGTTCTAGAATACTTTTCTGGAGACAGAAAGAAAAGTCCAGAACACTTGTTTGGTAAACTAAAGAAATGTCCAGAATCTGCTGAAACATGAAATAAAGGAAAACATAAAATCAAGGAATTAAATATTTACACAGACTGTGAATCGCATTGTCTCTAGCGGACTTAGATCTCTTGAATAAGAGATCAGTGCTATGACCATTCGGATATGGAGAGTCGATTGCCTCTTTTCAATGCGGCAATATCACTTGAAATGAATTCTCAGTATTTGCAAGATGCAAAAGCACTATTTTCTTGCTCTAAATTTTTATGATCGTTAACATGAAAAATGTCTCTCACCATCGAAGATTAGTTTCTTGCATTGACATTTATTTGATGACGGTTTCAGAGTGCAATAATAATTAAAATATAATTCAGCAGACAGGATGTGAATAACTAAAATTGTATAATTAAAATTATTATAATGTATTTGCTTTATATTTACATATTTAAAAAAGTAAAAGGGAATTTGAATCGAGTATCAAGGCATAATGACGTTTGAGATTTAATTCATCTATCCTTATTGTATTTTTTTTAAAAAAATTTAATTATATAATACTGATAACGTGCAAGCAAAAAAGTATTTAATATCTCCCAAGGGGTGTAATTACGAGTCCATCGTTAAATTAAAAAAAATTTAACATGTACAAAAAAATGTATAGAAATAAAACTGGTATCATTAAAAACGCTTTCTTTTATAAAGCGCCGGTGTAAGAATTATTTTTGGAAATTTACAGACTCCGATCATTATCGAGGAAAAAATTAAACAATTCTCAATTAATATTTCATTATAAATTCAATTGAATTTACTAAAATTCCTTTCTTTGAGGGAATCTACTACCCTAGAAATAAATACGCATTGAATTTGGTAGTTCTAGACCAACTTTCTACCATTTACGGGATTTCTAGATGATATTTTTCATTACGTGTGCATTTGATGCATATTATGCTAGCCAAAAAATATTATCATGTTAAAAATTAGAGTTAACTTCGTTATAGTGTATAGACAAGCAATTTCCATGAATTTTCAACTTTCTTTTTCTGAATATATATATATGTGTGTGTGTGTGTGTGTGTGTGTGTGTGTGTGTGTGTGTGTGTGTGTGTGTGTGTGTGTGTGTGTGTGTGTGTGTGTGTGTGTGTGTGCGTGCGTGTATGCGTGTGTGTGTGTGTGTGTATGTGTGTGTGTGCAATCGCATGTTTTTGAAGAGTTTCGTGACCGAAGAGAGAGAAGACACTTTCGAATTTTAAACTTCGCTTTATTCCATCCCAGGAGGCATAACTTATATACAAGCAAGAAGCAACGAGGTACGTCAATCTACCACACAACACAAGAGCTAAAAGAGAGAAAAGCGAACGAAATATTTATCCCCAGGGATTTCTTTACACGTGTCGATTTAAGTAAGGGAATTATAGGGATTTTTTTAAAAGAATTTGTTTAGATTGGCAGATGTTTATCCCTTAACTCGGAGTGTGGGAACTTGTCGATTTCAGCAATTTTACAGAGCTCGTGGAGCATTAATTAAATAAAAAAGGGGGAATTGGATCAGGAAATAAGAGAACATTTTAGAATTAAGTTGATACAGGTTAAATTAAGATAAAAATTAGGAAATTAATTAAGATTTAAATTAGATTTAAAAATATTACATATATATACTATTTTCTATACATCTAAATAAAATTTCTACAATTAATCAAAGAAGTTTCATGTTTTTGTTTCAAATAATAGCTAAAAAGAAAAACACATAGAAAGAGCACAGAAGTACTCATAAGGAGCTTCTAGTTATCAATTATTTTTCTATTGAAATTCTATTATTGGCTTTTGAAAAAATATTGGCGCCATAGACAAGTGTAAGGCTCAGTTTGGCTCTCAGTAAACCATTACAGTGAGAAATGTGTTGCCATTACACGCTGAGTGATTATCTTTATTTCTATGAAGTCTAACCTGACGCAGCGGATTAAAAGCTGTTAATTTCTTTGGACAGATTTAGTGGCGGTCATGTTGTTCTGAAAAATCTTTTAAAATAATGAATGGGTGACTTTCTTTTCTTCTCATTTGGGATCATGCCAGACATAGTTAAGTGTTTTCTATTTTGTTTTAAATGAAGCACAGGAATTACAAGTTTGACTTGTAGAATCTTGAGAGTATTTGCTTTCTTTTATTAGCGAATATGCCTATAAAAATGGATGATTTAATACATTGAACTGATAATTTTCTATTTTTAGGACAGTATAACAAGAGATTTCTATTTAATAAAAAATTTAGTAAACTGATGTCTTTTATCTCAAAAGATATAAACGAAAGTAAGCTATATTTATCTTTAACTGAAATATATAGCAATAACTAGAAATAATATCTTATCGGTAGCAAAACAAACCATTTCCCATAATTTAATCGTACTCTCAATTTAAACGAATACCAAATGGGGATTGTCCCTTTACACGAGAAATCCCCATTTGACACGCGCTTCTAAAACAGGGTTTTTGACTAATATTGATTAAGAAGCTGGAGAAAACTTTTATACAGCAGAGTATCTGAGAATATAATTTCGCCTTAACAAAGTATGAGAATTAGTAAAATTTTGGAACAATACGGAAACCAAAAAAAGAGCTTTGAAGAACTAAAAAAGAAACTGATAGATGAGAAAATATTATTGTAGTGTACATAACATTTTCAATATGGCAACTAATTCAAAATATAGCAGTTTAAATGTAAGCGAAATGGTTAAATCTTTTATTTTAAAATAAGAGAAGAATCTGAATGTAATTCAATAGTTAGAGATATATCTCTTTAACGACAAATATGGCAATAGAAAAGGAACTAGGTGTAAAATTTACAAGTTTTTAGCTCAACATAACGAAAATTAAGAATATCTAGATTAAAATAATGAATTAAAATAGTATATTTTTAGAAATAAAGCGAAATAAAAATCACGCTGTCGTTGCAACGTTTTAGGGGTATAAAGATATCATATAAAAAAGATGCTGAGTAGTGATGACAAATCCATAATTTAATTCAAATAATGCGTCCTATTTTTGAAGAAAATTGCTTTAAAATGATATCATAGAATATATAAAGCAATTATTATAACTTAAATCTCTTTTGATTCTAGTTCCCTGTTTCATATAACAGAGATTCGCATTACACGATTGTTTTTTAGGAATATAACCATATAACAAACAATTTACTTGCATTTTAATATAGTGTAAAAGAGTAGTAAATGTTGAAATTCATTTAATTGCCTTTGAAATTTTTGTTTGGACTCAAAATCTCTTAGGAAGATTAAAATTTAAAAATGTATGTACACTAAAAGCAATGTTAAAAATGCTACACTTAAAAAATTTAAATTAATGATGAGCACTAACTTTGCCCAATTATTCGATACTTTCTTCTTAGTATAATGAAAATCTTTGAAATACTTTGAGCAATGGTCGGTCATCACTAGCTTGTTGTTTAATTTCAAATCTTTTAACTGCTAGAAGATTTTATTATTTAATTTTTCAAATATTTATAATATTATTTTGATTTAAATCTCATTTTTCGTCCCATTTCTTAGGAACGAAGTTTATAGTATGTACGATCGATTGAACTACTTACTATGCACAACTTTGTACCATGCTCAATCGATTGAACTACTACTATGTAAAACTTTGTACAATGTACAATCGATTAAAATGCTTCTGTGTACAACTTTTTACTGTGCACAATCTATTGAACTACTACTATGCCCAACTTTGTACCATGCTCAATCGATTGAACTATTACTATGTGAAACTTTGTACTATGTATAATCGATTGAACTACTACTATGTGAAACTTTGTACTGCGCACAATCTATTCAACTACTGCTATGTACAACTTTGTACTATGCTCAATCGAATGAACTACTACTATGTAAAACTTTGTACTATGTACAATCGATTGAACTACTACTGTGTACAACTTTTTACTGCGCACAATCTATTGAACTACTACTATGCACAACTTTGCACCATGCTCAATCGATTGAACTATTACTATGTGAAACTTTGTACTATGTATAATCGATTGAACTACTACTATGTGAAACTTTGTACTATGTACAATCGATTGAACTACTACTATGTACAACTTTTTACTACGCACAATCTATTTAACTACTACTATGCACAACTTTGTACCATGCTCAATCGATTGAACTACTACTATGTACAACTTTTTACTACGCACAATCTATTTAACTACTACTTTGTACAACTTTGTACCATGCTCAATCGATTGAACTACTACTATGTACAACTTTTTACTGCGCACAATCTATTTAACTACTACTTTGTACAACTTTGTACCATGCTCAATCGATTGAACTACTACTATGTACAATCGATTTAACTACTACTATGCACAATCGATTAAACAACTACTATGCACAATTTTGTACTTTACAAAAACGACTGATCGCTACGTATGTTCATTTGGAAAGTACTTAGTTAAAGAAATATAAAACAAAGATTAAATGAAAGTTGCTCTTGAATTGGGAAAGAAAGTAATTGTAATAATTTCCAAAGGCATATTTCAAGAAAATATGCTAATTACGAAACATATATAAACACCATCGATAAAATTATTCAGTTATTATTCCAACTTTCCAAGTAGCTTTTTGGATCAAAGATACCAAAACTGCACTTCAGCTTCAATATATATCTCCGAATTCTTATTGTAATAGTATATTTATTTTTACTATTATCTGAGTAATTATCGGTCAAATTCGGCATATATTTATTTACCAACTTCTCAAATTATTCTTTTAAATCATAATTCCACACACCCACACTTAAGTGAGCCGAGAGAAAGAAAGCTCCGAAAAACACTCCCCTCACTTTGTAAATCAAACCGCTCCCTTCAAACCTAAAATAAAATCCTGCACACTTTTAGTTCTTTCTTCTGCAAACTTCCGCATAAAACTATACAAAAAGGCGTGACAGGGGGAGTCAAAACGAAGTTCAAAATAGCAGTTGTACCGCTCTGAAGACATTTCTGCTGACGAAGGCATTTGATGCTGCTGTTTGCTACTGGGGAGTGAATTTGGTATGCATTTATCTCGCAAGGAATATTTTGTGGAAGCAAATGACTTCTAAGCTACGAACAGATTAAACTGTGATAAGAACATTTTTTGTACTAGAGGAACTTGAAAAAATGCTTTGAATAGCTAGCTATATGTCATTTAATTTCTAATTTTTTTTTAGTACTTAAAAGACACAATTAGTAGGTACATAAAATATGATGAGAAAATTGTTAGTCAGAAGCGTATCGATTATCCATTCTTCCTCTCAGAGAAGAAAAGAACGTTTCGGATTTGTGCTCTATTAAATGTCTCCGTTAAATTGAATTGATTTCCATTTATCCAGCTATTTGTTTATGAATAAACAGTTTAAATTTTACAAAAAATAACTGGATTTAACTTTTTTCAAAAAAATTAGCTTTTGAATAAACTTTTATTATATCTTTACTATAGACTAGTAAAACCGTACGAAATATCCGTCTATTTGATAATAATATATGATCATCTGCCTTTTTTATTACATTAGTATTTCACACGACTGAATACTCATTCTCGACTTTTTATAATTTCCGAGACATGACACAAAATGTTTTACAATAAATACGGGAATTCGAGTTGTCGGCAAAATTCTCGAATATTCTGGATCCTTCAATTTGGTCACCAGAATTTGAGAGCATGCAACCAGATGATTTCCAAGGTTGTCGCTAATGCCATGAATCATTAATTCGGGAAATATTACTATATTTTTGAAACTATCTTTCTTACCAGGAGACTTACTGCTCAGGGACGTAACATTAGAGATTCCAAATAGTATTTTTCTAGAACCTGCTGAAGTGCCACTTACAAGTTCATTTAGCGAACCGTTTGTCAAATTCTATTTCCTAATGACACTCTTATGTGGGAAATTGAGGGGACATAAATTGATTATTAAACTAATATAAGTCCAAAAAAATTTTATCAAAGCCATTTAAAGATCCATAAAGGCATCATTACTCCTAATGCTAGCGGAAATCATGTCAAACAATATGTTGTTGATGCTTTCTCAAGTTCAACAATATCAATTTTTACATCAGTGTTTTTTTCAGGCATTTTATATCCACATAGCGAATATCAACCGAGTTATTTTTATTTTTCAAACATTTATTATCTTCAGATATAATATTTTAATCATGTTTTTACTTTCTCGTATACGAAGGATACAAAGAGAATGTATTGTAGTCTTCAACAAACTCGGATTCGAGATTTTGACGAATCTCCAAATTTTAGATCTTCTCGGGTCCGAAACACGCATTTTTGGAACTATGCCTGTCTGTCCGTCTCTCAGTATAAACATGATAAATCAAAAAAAAAAAAAAATTGAGATAGATTAATAAAATTTGATGTATGATCTTTACATCGAATTTTTATATTTCTGGAAAATTTTAAGCGAAATTCATTCAAATTAAATCTGTCTATCTTTCTGAAAACAATAACTATAAAACGAAAAGGGTTAGATGGAAAACTTTTGGGACAGTGATTTATTCTGAAAAGTTTAGAATTATATCAAATTTTGTATCATCAAACAATTGACTGTCTGTGTTTTCACAAGCATGTAAACCCGAGGGCTTAAAGAAATGAAATCAAGTATATGATCTTGTGGCTTCTTTTGTAGTTTTGTATCAAATTCTGGTTTCAATCTATTGATAGAAAGACGTTCAAAATGCATATTCGCTTTTTTTTTTTTGTACATATGTATTAATCGCATTCCAGAGATGAATTGCCAAAGATCGTACGCCGTTAGGCTCTTTCATAACTATTTTTCGCCAACGGCATGCTGTTAAAACTAAACGAAAAAGCCTCGGAGAGATTACACCCATTGGTTTCTACCAGTTGGCCAAAAGGCCAATTGAACATTTTTTTGCTTATTTCTTTAATTTTCATGAGTGCAGTGTTATTTCAGAAAATTCTTCATAAAATTCCGTGCTTCATGGAAAAAGTTACTCAGTTATACGCAAACTAATAAGTATCTGTTTGATACTGAAATTACTATGGACTAAAATTACTGATTTCTAGTAACTTAATTTATAAAAATGTATTAAAATCCTGATAACTTTAAAATAAACCTTAAAACATTAAGAAACCGCCAATATGAATTAAAAACATACATAATAATTTACATTCCTCTTTATTTAGCTGACATTTGTTACAAAAAGATACGACCTATTTTTTGCAATTTTTTTATGTCGCCAGTAAATTAGATTTTGGATTAAGATGTAAATAATATAAAAGTCTGCAAACTTTACTTCTGCTTAATGAATTATTATGGTTTATATTCATTCTATGCAGTGCATCTGTGACTGTTTTAAATAATTTGAAATCAAAATTTATTCTAAAATAACACAAATCTAAATGATTCATATTTGATCTTTAAATATTTTCTAGTTTATTATTGTTCATCAATATTCGAAAATTTCCTACTGAAATCTTCCTAACTTTCACTGAAAATTTATATTTAAGAAAGTGCAATAATTTATTGACATTATTTTTCTAGATAAATTCATAATAAGCTTTTTCCATGTTGCTTATATTTTTTGGTCATAATCATTAATTCACTACTACAAGGTCACTCGCGAAAATTTAGTATTTTCGAACACGCACTATGTCAAAATACGCTAGTTATGCAATTAAATTTACATGCTGTAGACAGCACTACTGAGCTGAAATATTTGTGAGTAGCATATTAATACAGTAGAAAAATTGCATGCAATTTCTAAACATAATTTTTGCTAACATTTAAATAAGAAAATAAAATTCTCAGAAAAATAGCAAATTATCCTGGTATTATTATAAACAACTATTTATCAAATGCCTTAATTAAAAGAATTTAAGAACAAACGAGATAAATTAAATAAAAGTCACTGCCAAATCAGTTTTAGAGATATAAAATATTTTTGAACTTATTTGCTAGGAAATGTAAACTTAAGAATATTTTACATTTTGTAGGAAAATTAATGTGAAAAAAAAATTGACTAATTTTATGTGTAAATATTGCTGACAATGAACAAAACTAATGATAGAAATTGTAAATCCCTATCAGTTTTATCAGTTTTCTATGAAACAGAGCAACTCCAATTATTTTCTTCTTTATCGATTTCTCTTCGGTCTCCTATATATCTTTATGTTACTGTCTTGCAAGAACTGTCTTCACATTATCGATATTCCAAGGAAATTCTTCAGCTTTTTGAAGAGAAAAAATAAATCCGAAGATATTCCGATAATTTTGATTAATTAACATACACTGCTTGACAATTTCTAAGGAACAGTTACGTTTTTCGAAATAATTAAGTATAGACAATGATTGAAGAAATGTACATATTTAGTAGGGAGGATGTGCATTTATTATAGTGCAAAATGGTGCAGATATCGACACATCGAAGAATTAAAAACTTAAAAATAAAAAAGATGCTACTTCGATAATTTCCAAACAGCCCCACAAAAATTAATCTTCAGGTCAGAATGATGCAGACATGAGTACCTTAGTAAGATGTCTGATGACCAGGGGTACTATGCGCATTTTGCATCTATTCCACTAAACTATCAAGAAGTTCTTGGAGGATATTGTCCCACTCCTTTCTCAAGGCGATTTTGAGCTCTTGCACTATTCGGGAAGGGATGGTTCTTTGTGAAAGATGGAGCATCCAAGGCATGTTCAATGGGATCTAGGTCGGGAGAGTATGCAGGCCATTGCATACCGACAATATTTTCACTTTGCAGTGTGCCGATACCTCAACGCTTCTGTGTGGCCTCGCATTATCATCCATAAACGAAAAGTCTGAACCTGCAGTACCCCTAAAAAGACGAACATGATCCAGAATTTCCTCACTCAAAGATGTGAAGCGGTGTTCTGCCATTGTGCATCAAGCCTGCCCACACCATCACGCCTGGGAAGTACCGATCACGTTCACTAACAAAATGTTATGCATAACGTGTTCCACGCTCTCTTCACAGTAATTGGTGGATAGAATCACTTGTCATACTGAAACGAGATTCGTCTGAGAACATCACTCTAGACCAATTTTGGATATCCCAACAAACATGTTCCTTACAACAACGTAATCTCTCACGACAATGGCGTGTTGAAGCGGGATGCAACGAACAGGTTTCCGTGCATACAAACCCACTTGATTTAATCGCCGTGAGATGGTTCTTGCAGAAACATGCATACTGGTAGCAGTTTCAAGGTTTGCAAATATCTGGTCAGGAGTTAAATTTCTGTTCCTTTTTGCCACGAGGGCTACATAGCGATCCTCTAAAGATGTGGTGTTTCTACCACGACCCCCGGCATGCTTTTGCAAAGCATTTCCACCTTCAACGGCCTTCTTAAATAGGGAGATGACACTCTTCACTCTTTGATACATCCATTGCAGCGGCTACAGCGGTGACACTTTGACTTGTTTCTGTCGTCCAACTGCTTTTCCACGATCTTAGGCACTCAAATGACGTCTTGCTGACACTTTACTCTTAATTATTGCAAGAATCAAGCAGAATTTCAGAGAAAAAACTTTTATAACATCCTGCACTACTTTGGGTCAAAATCAAACAACTTGAATTTTCGTGTGAATCATGAACTTGTATGCAATATCTTTTATACAGATAACGAGTCCTGGTCCACCACGCCTTCTAAACTTGAATTTACTTTTATTGGCCAGCTGTCTGAGACGCAATTTTGTATAAATCACTTGTTCCTTAGCAATTGTCAAGCAGTTGATATAAAATTAAATAGAAATTGAATGTATTGTCTGATCTACAACCATCTAGAGAATATATGAAAGTTTACGAACCAAGGAATCTACATGTTGTTACGAAGATGTAATAAACTAAACCGTTAGCTAAAAAAAAACAGTTAAATTTATTAGGATCAAGACACTCACAATAACACGAGACTGAGAACTTATCCATCATTGATGGGACTCAGCTTTTATATATATATAGGGTGTTCGAGAACAATCCAATTCGGATATTTAAGAAAGATCTAGAATCTTCTAAAACTTAGATAAACAATAAATAACATTTTTTTAAAAAAGAATTCAAGTCTTTAGATAAAACATCGTGGCTTGGATTCAAACCACGGATCGACCAAAAAAAGCTGAGATTCTTGGTCAACTGAACCACGACGATTGCTAAGTATTCGTATTTCTATAACAATATTTAAATTTTTTAGACCATAAATGATTATCTAGTGTCGCCGCAATAATGGTGTGATTATTTATAAAAAAAAAAGATTGAAAACTCGTCGGAATTCGCTCCTCATAATAAATATTAAATCTCTTCCTGTATTTTCGCTTGTGAATAAGTTATTAAGAATATTAATGAATTTTAGACATCTACGGAAATTAGAATACATTACAGGTAGGGATTGCAATACCGGACCAAAATTTCAATACCGGTATTCGGTATTTTTTAAATCTTAATACCGGGATACCGGTTTTAATACCGGTATTAGAAATTTCAGAAAAAGAAAGAAAACACAGGTGTTTTATTTGCCAGTTTTGTTAGAGAGTGTAAATATCACAAAAAATAATTTGTAACTTATAAATTATAACAGTATATAATAACAAAAAAGTAAAGGAACATCTTATTTATTTAAATCACAAAAAAAATGTAAATATCACTATTCAGTGTGGTACTATTACAAATTTTTGAAATGTGATCTTAAAAAACAATGCATCAATTGTACTGTCATTAAACCTGAAAAGTAATTTTGTGTAAAAATTACCAGCTGTCAAAAACGCTCTTTTCGGCATCTACGCTAGCTGGTGGTACTGTTAGCAATGAGCGATATATTTTTTTCAAGTATTTGCATCTAAATCCCTCATCTTCAAATAAATCAATTTATCGTCGGATTGTTTTGGATATAGCTGATTTCAGTATTGTATTTTGGTTCGTTGAAATTTATCGCTAATTCTAATTTTTGTTCAAAAGAAAATTCCTTTTCACTATCGACAGTAGTGACATCATAATCTTCAATAATTGAACCGAATTCTTCTGAATGTGGATAGGTTTGTGGGTAAAAAATTTTAAGAAACTTTACTCTAACTTAATCAGATTTGAATTGGTTATTTTGTTTTCTTCTTTTCATTTTTAAAATCATTAGAATTATGTAAATACCATAAGACATTTTCTATTTCGGTATGCCTTTCTTTTGTGCGAGTTTTGAATGTAATATATAATTCTTCAGATAGTGATGTGTGCTGTTCTTTCAGTGACTGCAACATGAAATTTATTGTTGCATTAGCTGTTAATAAATTAAAATCTCTCAGACATAATGTCTCAATTGTCAGTTTTATTGGAAGTAGAGCTGATATAGTTCTGGATATTAAGTCGAATTCACTATCTGAAAAAATAATTTACAAGTTTAAGTCAATTATTGCTTTTTGGATTGGATTTCTCAGTTTCAAAAACCGTTCCATCATTAGGAGTAAACTGTTCCAACGTGTTTTAGAATCTAATATTAACATATCTTCTATTTTATTTTCAGTTAGTATATATTTTAGTAATATATCCTTTTTTATAGGGAATCGTTTAAATATCTTAACAATTTTTCGAACTTTATAAATTATAGGAAGCAATTCTTGATAGGTTAATATTTCATCCTCATTATATCTCAATATCTTCTTCAACAATTACATTGTCATTATCTTCATTGTCAATATCACTCTCACATTTATTCTCTTCTAAGTTGGAATCCGAAGTTTCAATATCCACAATATTTGGATTCTTCTGTTCTTTATTTTTTTTGGAATAATACATCTATTACTCCTAATTGAATTCCATGTGCATAGCGCAACTGCTGATTTGCACCAATCAACTTTCCAACTTTTTTCATAATTGTTGCTCTATCAGTCGTTATGGATACAATATTTTCTTTCAGGGATAATCCATGTTTTGCTAATTTAGATTTAAGCAATTAATTAAGCCATTCATTAGCTAATTAATTTCGCCCGTTAGGGAGACATAAAAACCAAAACGTATACTACATTGCTATGTTCGCGATACCTGAACATATAGTGGAGACAATTTTAAAAATTTCTAGTAAATACCGAAAAACCGGTATTTAAACTTGTGAATACCGGTATTACAAAATTGTACAAATGGCTCAAAATACCGGTATTCGGTATCCCGGAATACCGGTATTGCAATCCCTAATTACAGGACATTATTTTTCCTTTTTCTAGAATTTCTATAATGTCACTTAAATTTTGAAAAAAAAAGCAAACTTTTTTTTTCTATCAGATTTATTTGCACATGACATGCGAGTGCGCAAGCACCTTGGGGATATGTAGAATTTCTTTTGTCTAAGATCCACAAATGCTATGCTTAAACCCTGTTAAAATACAGATTTTACTCTGTTCCATTTGTATCACCTAGTGCAAAAAAATATGCTTGATTTAGGGAAGTTGTATGATTTCCATTCAATTTTTCACTTTATAAAATACGTACTTTAAAATACAACTTGTGTTTGGGAGCATCTCAACTATTATTGTACTTATATTTTTATGTATAATTTGCTTATGTGCTTTAAACTTTTCTTCGTAAAATTTCTTTCCTATGTTTCTTGAATTTATATTATCTAATGCAGGAAAAAATATTTTATCTTAAGTCTCAGAAAATAAATTCAAATCATAACCATCTTTAAAAATAGTCCAAACATTAGTTTTCCAATCACCTAAAAAAATATTCTTTTAAAATTATTCTTCGCTTTAAATCATTAATACCACAGAATGTTTTGGTCAATAGCTTTAAAATACTTGACTTATAATTTTAAAATTCGCTATTTCATCAAATTCAAGTATGTCTTAAATATTTCTTCACTTTAATGGCTGATAAAACAATCTATATAAATAAAACTTGCCCACTTAGATGTAACCAAAGCTATAAACATCCCAAACTACTGAAAGATTTCCAGAATTTCCTTATAATTACTGTGAATCATAAGAAAGATTTAGCAAAAGTTTGAAACGATTAATTTACTTTTTGTTAATTAAACGCTTTGTTTCCATTGCTTTTGCTTAGTATTGTGCAAATAAACAGAAAGGCAGAGTCAAAGATTTGACTATTAGTAAATTTAATTTAAAATTTCCGAACTTTAAGAAAAGAACATTCACCATTTTTTTTATCTTATTGATATTGAACATATCTATTTAGATTGATATTGATTTAAAGTTTCACATAGCTTAAAAAATTACGCAATATTTGTCTAATTGCTTTTAATGGTCAATGAAGATTTTTAAATCCATGATTATATGCGAATGTTTACTTTCATATTCTATGCTTTAAACGCATATTTAAATTGCCATTCACAATGTTTTATTATATACTGCATCATTCTTTAAAACGTATTAATAACTTATGAATAATTCCTGCCGTTTTTAAAAACTGTTTGAGACAGATTTTAACTTTTCTGAAAGTTACGCAATTTTAAAATTGTTTGATGCAAGGAAGTTTTTTCATTTTAGTTAGAAATAATGCCGCTGACGATAGAAAGATTTTGTGTATTATAATATATTATTTAAAATAATCTTTTGCTTTGTAAACGTGATGCTTACAAATAAAATTAAATGCTTACAAAATATAACGTGATGCTTACAAAATATAATTAAAATACTTTTGTTCACGGAGACATTAAGATTCCACCAACTATTAATACTGAATATATTTTTACTTTCTCGGCATACGATATTTACACCATGCAGCCTTCATCAGTTAATTTGATAAGTGATAGCTTTGATCTTTGCTATAATTATTTGTTTACTTCAAATCTTATTCACAAATATTAAAAACAAGGTCTTAATAAAGATGTTTAACGTTTAAAAAGTGGTTAATTATTTAATTAGTAAGTAAACATAGAAATAATGTTTCTTTAAACAATGTCGTATTTTCAGAAAAGTATAACAAAATAAAGCACATCCAACTATTGCTAGCTTTGTTTATGAAAAATAACAACGCAACTCTTAATTCTATTTGCTTACATTTCAATGGAAATTGAATCACAGAAGAAAATAAATTTCTACAATGTTGCGCCTTTTAAACTCTGAAGTATGAAGTTTTTCATGCACGACTGAAGTAACTTCGGTTCTGTCGTCTGCATCGAACGTTCTTCCACAGTTCATGAAGCTCTAAGGTAAACAGAGAGTGATGGGCCGCTTTAAAAATAGAGAATCAAAAATATTGTCTAAAGTATTTAAATAACTTGTCAGTTAAAGGATTCTATTTCTGTATGTCACAAAAGAATTGTTGACTTAAGCAAACTTCCAGCTGGACCGAAGAAGGCGCCGGGCGTTTGCAGCCCGTGTGAAAACTCTCACGTGATCCATCTTAATTATTGAAAATGTTGCTTTCTTCATGCGGTCGTTTGCCAAAACACTCGCTTGATGGAGAGAACATTTCTTAATGATCACTCTTCCTGAGTGAGGAAAGACAGGAGAAGACATCGAGTTTGAAAATACCTCGAAAAATGTCAGACTTCATTCGACAAAATGGCGTAAAAAACGAGTTTGCCAAATGCTGAAAATTATAACCAGACACATTAGCAAAACTTGAAAGAAGTAAGATCTTCAAATGTGCAATGCAGCATGTGAAATGTAAAGTATATTCAGATACGCAATAGTAACGATCTTAAATGCTAAAACATTTTTTCGCGGATTTCAACCATTTTGCATTAAATTATGACATTCCACAGTTCAGTCAACACCATCAGAATAGCGAGTTTGGGACCAGGAAAATCCCTTTAAAGAAATCCATGTACTTTTCTTCATGTCCCAAAGCAGAGTTTTTATTGTTGTTATTGTTTTTTTTATTTAAATCAAAACTGCATCTTCAAATGAAATTCCAAGTTTGTTTTCTCTAAGTTTTGTTTGTAAAGCGAATATTGGGTCTGATTCTAATCTCATTCTTTATCCCATTCTAATTTCAGTATGAATGACTTTAGTGATGTAATCATGTGGGTGCTGTAACATTTAACTTTGATGGTGCTGTAATGATTGTTGCCTAGTTGAAACACTTTTATTTAACACTAGCCGCCTTTGGCGACCAGCCGGTTCGCCAATCTTAATGCTCGTTAAAATTTTAATAATTAAATATTTTATGTAATTCCTACTTTAATAGCTTCTTCATCAAATATTTTAAAGCTTCAAATTTTGAAAGTCATGTAATTCACTCATAATAATATAAAGTCCTTCAGCCATAACATAATATGTATCTCTCTAATTTTCTGTTAGTTCCGGTAGAATTTATGCTTAAAATTAAAATGGAAATGACTAAACTGCAATTAATATAATAATATTTTTTACTGAAACAAAGCATCTTTTTAATAATATGATTACTGATAATAGAGTCACTGAGCGTTTAAACTTTATGGTCACTAAAGAATATCTTTCTTAATTTATGTATTATCTCAAGAATTTGTCAACAAAATTTTCTCAGATTCATCATGAACAGATCGATTCATTAACAATGTTTAATTTTAAATCCATCAAATAATCAGAAAATATAATGAATCGTTTAAAATAATCGGTCGAAAACAGGTTTAAAAAACTACTTAAAAAACGATGTACTTAAAACTATAAGCATATACAAAAAAAATATATAACATAAATACAATTTAATTACAAAAGCATGCAATTGACCTAAAAATAATTTAAATAATTGAAAACAGGTTAAAAAAATCTACTTAAAAAACGATGTACTTAAAACTATAAGCATATTTAAAAAAATATATAACTAACATAAATACAATTTACTTACAAAAGCATGCAACTAACCTAAAAATAATTTAAATCATCCGTTGATAACGGTTGTCATGGCAACAATCAGAACGCGCATGCGTGAATTTTCTTCGCCAGCTCCGGTAACGCAAATGCGTGAATTTTTCTACGCCAGTTGGGGTAACGCTATGCAGATTATACATTTTTAATTTCCTTTATTCTGTGTTATTTTAATTCAAAAGTACTTCAGAATGAATCTGAAACATAGATTAATTAACAATGTTTAATTTTAAATGCATAAAACATTAAGAAAATAAGCAGAATCGTTTGAAATAATCCGCCGAAAAATGTTAACCCTAGCCTCATTACTGTTGGGAGAAAAAAAATTGAAGCCTTACTCATTTAGTTTTTAATTAATAATTAAAATTTCAAAAAAGGGACCCCAGGTGCACGTTCCCGACCTCTAAGGTATACATGTACCAAATTTGATAGCTGTATGTCAAATGACCTGGCCTGTAGAGCGCCAACACACACACACACACACACACACATTGAGCTTTATTATAAGTATAGATTACTTGTTTTAAGTTTGCAAAATTGGAATTTTATAATACATATTTCTCTCGCTTTCTGATATGATATATAATTTTATAAGTTTTATAAGGTGATGTAATATCTTTTATAAGGAATTTTCTATCAAAATTAACCTGTTTATACTTGTTAAATTATGATATCTTAGCAATAAAAGATATCTTGATATCTTTTAAAATCCCCTTTTTTGTCTTTCATATCAAAAAGTACACACATATTGCATTCTTTTTTTTAATACGTGTGTATATCATAGTAAACACATTAGTTACTTTTATGTTAAAGAAAGTATTCACATTCCTCTTCTGATATAAAAATGAATACATTGAACAGTTTTCATAATACATTTAATTTGTTTCAAAATGACAGTTATAATATTTACTATATATTCATAAATTTGAAAAATCAATATCGCTAAAGTCCTTTCTGGTTACATATAAACAAAATAATGACTATCTGCTTCAAGATTATCCAGAACGGATAAAAGTTTTTTTTTTCGAAGTTGCAGCATTCCATCATTCAAAATTAACTAAACAAGATTAAATCTAGGCAAAAAGCGCTATATTTGAAAATATAATAAAATTAGTATAATGCATTTTATGTAAAGATGTCCTGTAGAAATTTTTAAAAGCAAATGCAGTTTTAATATACTTTAAGAAGTTTTGTGCCTTTAAAGATGCATGTGTTTTATCCTAAAGAGGTAATATGAAAACTGCCATGAAATTGCTGGTCAAGTAGTATAGTTTCTTCTATAATTTCTGAAAATAACTACAGGGCCGCTATGTACTGATGATAATATCTCTATTAAGAAACTGAAGAGTTCCAGATTTAAAATCTAATTTCACAGAAGGCATGTCTTGTAAATAGATTGTGAATTTTAAATCTTACGTCAAGAGTCAAGCATCATCCTTCTGTTGGCGAGGGACTGAAGTTTGGAGAGAGCGGTACAAGATAAGGTATCGCCCTCGAAATTATTTGCTCCCACTTTCAAATTTCTCCCAATACCAAAGTACTCTTCTTGTTACTACAAAAAGATGCATTGATATAATATAATAGCTCATTATGTTACTATGAGTCGCAATTTGAAGAACATATTACTGTAAAAAAAAAATCTTACTTGATTATTTTTATCTTCAGGGAGTAGCTCATTTAACAAAATTACTTTATTTAGTTGTGTTAAATTAAGCATATTCGGCTATTGATGACAAATGTAAATATTGTGAAAAAAATTCGATAAACCAGTAATCAAGTTTATAAATTGAAAAAAATATTGTTGATGCTGTTGAGCAGTGCCTGTGCTCGCCATCTTTAATTACTTTTCCATTTATCGCTCCAAAGAATAAACATCTAATCGATATTCAATGTCTATTTTATGCTAGAAAACTTTTCAATCATTATCAGTCATCCCTATATTTTATTCTGTTTCGTTTGTATATCTTATAATTAAATCCAAAAATGATTTGAATGTCTGAACAAAATTCATTTTAAAGTTTCATTCAAAATCAGTACCATTTTTTTTTCTAAAAAGAGGCTACATTAGTGGAAATCGAAAAGAATTTTACTCCCCTGTTTCAAGGTCAAACTAAAATAAATGGTCGTGCCTGGAAACATAAGTTAAGATCAGAAGAGATTTCGTGCCTTATTGAAGGTGGAGCCCTGAAATAAAGTGTGTTTTCTATACTAATTACAACATGCTTTATCTATAATCTGAATGCAAATTTATTCGTTGGCCGATGAAATTTTGTTTCATTTCCTGTCACGACACTTAATAAATTTAGAAGCGAATCTTCTGAAGTAAACAGTTCAAGTTTGAAAATCTTAAAGCAGTAACTCACTGGTAAATGGCATTCGTTTGTTAGGTGAATGCATTTACGCTACAGTTGCTAGTAATCAATTGCAAATCTAATTTGGAATTTTTTTAATTGCTTCTATTATTTCTTACTCATTTTTTTATTGCTTCTATTATTTCTTTGAGTTTAAAAGAATTTGCTAAAAATTAACCTCGTGAATTTTAATTTATTTCTAGTCAGCACTGCTCAGGCAGACAATTTATTTATTTATTTTTTATTTTTTTAGTTTTAAATGGGGAAATTGATATAGATTGCAAACACGCACAGATACACATCATATTTTGTGATTAATAGAGCGAAGACAATATCCTGTATAATTTTCAATAATATTTGTGCAATCAGTATAGGTGTTCTAATAAAATACGCTTCTAAAATAAATCTCCATTAATCCGATACTTAAGCTTACCTGGTTGTCCTCTTGTCTGATATCTGTCGCTTTAATAATAGACTTTCTATTTTTTGCTACTTTAATGGTTTTTTAAAAATAAAATTAAATAAAACGTGCTGATAGTGTAGATTTTTTAAATTAGATTATTATTTTAAAATATACTATCTGATTTATGAAATTTATGTTTTTATCAAAGTATATGCAGTTATCCATAATTCATTGCCAGATTTCCAACTTGGAAATAATATTTGCATTTTGGCAACAAAAATAGAGGTGGGAAAAAAGAAAGAAAAAAAAAGAAACATTTCTAAAGCATAAAAAAAAAGATTCAATGCAATTTCTTTCTATAATTCAAACCGTTCATTGCCATTGAATGTGAGGAATATAGTGTTTGAAATATATCTAAAATACTCTTTACAAAGGAATAAATATTTTGTTCTTGTATGTGGAAGCATGCTTTAATATAAATTTTATTTAAATGTCTTATGCTAGTATTTAAACTTTGCTTTTTTAAAATTAATTTTGAATTATTTCATTATTGGGCATTAAAAATTAACAAGATTTTAAAATTAATGCTTAAAAAAGTTTTTAAAATATAATTCATTTTTATTAATTTAAATTAAAAAGGAAACTGCACTGTCAATTTTTTTTTAAAATCTGCTCAGCTACTGCTGAATAATGAAAGTTCATAAAGCCTTTAATAAATTAAAATAAATACATGTGTAGATATATTATTTTAATATTTTTTAAGAACAAATTTAGCTGTGCAATATTTTTAGCTAATTCTTGTATCTTTGTCTTCAATTTATAATTTATATTCGAACTTCAGGCTCGCGAAAAAAATTTTACATCACATAATATTAAAATTCTGCTTTTACCAGCCGTGAACGGCAGAGAAAATAATGTATGCGGAAAAATGTCTACTTGCTTTTGTTACTCCGCATGAATTGAATTAAATTCTATTTCTTTTTTTAAAAAAAATCATCTCTGTTAAGAGCAGTATACCGTTTCCCGCTGTGTTTCCTCTGATTACTTAGAGCTATAAAAGAAAAATTATTAGAATGTTGACTGGATTTAGATTTTACGAGTAAAATTAAAAAAGCAGGTGATTTTATTCATGTATTAAAATCCAGCGACATCAGTCTTCCAAAAACTTTCTCTCATACTTACTTTCTAATAAAATAGTCACCCTCCACCACCGCAAAAAAATGTGTACCTTGGGGGATGCAGAAAATACCTTGCATGGCACTGTGGTACAACAGTTACAAAATATTAACTTTTGGTGTGAATCTAGCATTTTTGCTGTGCATATATAGTGTGATTTTTGCAGGATTTTTGGCAATTAATCCCTGACATCCGGTTAATAGTACCTCAAAATTGAATTAGTATCTCAGATGCGTATTTACCAAACGATTAAAACCAAAATTTGTCATAGAATTATAAGAGTAATTACAAAATTACATACCAAATTTGATATATTTACGCCTTTGACTTTTCAAATTATCGCGTTTGCATGTTTCTGAAAGTACAGACCGACAGACATTCAACTCCTTGTTGGGTTTGGTTCAAAATCTGTAAGATGTTTGCACTATAGCCGGACAGATCGACTTCCTCTAAAGAAATTTTGCTTTTATAGAAATCTACATATTTGATGTAAAGACCGTATACCAAATTTCATTCGCCTCGTTCAAAGCGTTTTTGAGTTATCTTTTTCACAGAAGACAGAGTGACTGACATTTTCTAAAAATATGTTTTAAAATAGGTCTAAAACATGGAGATTTGTCAAAATCTAGAGTTCGAAATTTTAAACGATTGCAATATTTTCTCTATACTTCGTATACTAGAAAATAAAAAGTTGGACATGTTATAGTTACGCATTGCCAATGAACGAGTTTGTCCTGCTAGTGCCTTGTAATTCTCAAAAAAAAATTAAATGTAAATGATTAGCTTAATATAATAGATTAATTGAATTGACTTATACGTTACTACTCTTAACTATGTGATTTGTGAATAAATTCTTTTTTCAGATTTTTCAAAGGTTTCAAATGCAATTCAGTAACTAAAGTACTAGTGACATAACCTTAGAGTTAAAAATTCCATTTTCAAATTAGAAATTACTTGACCGATTTATAACACCATAAATTGCATCAATATATGGGAGAGCATGTCATGCGTATTTCTTTAAAAATAAATCAACAAATATTTAAATCAACAGACATATACAAATGCGCCAGCATGCCAAATTAATGACTTGTCGGGAAACAGCTCCAACCGAATGTCTCCTTCCCTTCAAAATTATGGTTAAATTTTGCTAATGAATTATTTGCTTTATTTACTTTATTATTTTTTCATAGTTGTTCTCGTTATTTTGCTTTTAGCTACATGTCAAGCGCTTTGCTCATATTTACTGAGCGTAGAGAAATATGATAATAAAATACGAATGTTGTTCTTCCCATATCTTATCCTCGAGCATAACTAGTAACTACGAAACAGAATTGTTTTCCAAAAATGCAGATTTAGTTAGCAAGTTGTTCATATAATATAAATTAAGAAAACTTAATGTAACGTAGTTATTATAGTTTAATTACATAATAGAAAGGCAGTTTTTTAATTATTAAGGGAATGCTGTTTTAAAGCAATCACTTTTTCATGAAATTTTACTATGTGAAAATATTGTCACGTTCTTGAAATGACAAGAGGGCATATTTGGGAAGGATCACTTAAATTTGAGTCATGATGAAATAAAAAGGACGGCACTTGAGCCACATCCACTTAAAAAAACTTTCGCACCATGACAGAAAGAAAGTTTGGCAGATTTCATATACACCAAGCCCGAATCGGATCGCGAACAAGCAACTCTTACTGCCTGATTGAGAGGTCATCACGGCCCTTAAGTATAATAGAGAATATTAAAATATTATTTATATCTAAAGTGAAAATTATAATACAGAACAAATGCTTTTTTATTCAGCATTTTTGCCATTTATATGTTATTTAAATGGAAATTTATATGAAAAGAGAATAGAGTTTATGATATATTATATTTTATATTTTAAATCGAAATTACTATAACCAAAGAATTTTATTTCGCAATAATTCCATTTTTTACTATTCAAAATAATTAATAAAAATATACTACAGAGCCATTAGTGGTGAATTTTTAATTTGTTAGTTGTTTATGGCCGTTGAACCGAGGGAAATCACTAACAGGTCGATTGAAAAGATATTATTAACCAAGTTCTCAAACAAACAAAAAAAAGGCAAAAATTTCATATTTTATTAATTATATATTAGAATAATATCAACATTTTCTTTTCAATTACAATAGGTCAGTTTCTTATCTGTTTCAATGCAGTACTTGATTCTTAATCATCAGAGATTTGGAATTCAAGATTTTGATGAATTTCCAAGGTTTAGAACTCAGAAAAAAATTTCTGAGTTTTCTTTCTGCTAGTCTTCGAACACAGTTATATAAACCCCCGTAAGATAAATTAAATAAATTCGCGCAAATTTTACACCAAAATTAATTCTATCAAATTTTTGACCGAATCCAATTATTGTAAGTTTGTGTGCTCATCCGTGTATGTGTGAGCATAACTGAAAAACTCAACAGGTTAGATAAATGAAATTTGGCATATAATCATGTTTCTAGAATTTTAATTCTAATAAATTTCGGACCGATTCAAAACGTAGACGATTTATCGATCTGTCCTTTCGTGTATATGTTGAAAAGATAAGTCAAAAACGAATCAAGAAATATAAATGAAATTTCGTATAAAGTCTTGAAACTAGTATTGTAGATCTGTATCCTTTGAATCCATTTATTCCAAGGCTCATTTGGCTGATGATTTCTTCGAAGAGATGATCAAAAATTCTATGTACCGATGTGACAAATGCCTAAGACTTTACAAGCACTAATGATTGTACATAACTTCTGCTAAAATATTCACTTTGTTCTCTACTTTTAACTTTTTATGGCCAATAAGACTTGAAAGAAAATGTCCCTTATAATTAAATTAATTTTAAAAATTGAACTTTACAGCTACGGTAAAACGCAATTGCTAGTATTTAAAAGATACTGTAGTGCAAAATTAAATAAACAATTAAAATAATGCTGAAATAATTAAATAATGAACGTAATAGCAATACCACAAGCGCTTTGAAGAATGTCTAGTTTAAAATTGTTAGAACAAAACAAAACAGCACCAAAAGGAAAAGAAAGAATCTATAAAATGCTGTAAAAAACAAATCGGAAAAGAATACTGACTTACCCGATTTTCTTTTTATCAAAATATAAGCAACAGAAAGAAATTTTATTCTACGAAATAAATAAAAATTCTATCCTGATAAAAAAGACTACCTCATTCGATGTGGTAGTGTTAATAAAAGTAAGCAATGACAAATAGTTCGTGCAAACGATTTTCATTTTTAAAAAAATAATTGAATAAAAATCATTTATTTGCAAGTTTAAAAAAAACAAAATAATTAAATTTCAGTTTGTTTTTTTTTTACAATTTTTATGTAAATAATTCTTTTTACTATTCGAAATTATCCTATTAAAAAGAAATTTTATTCTTTAAATAATGTGTACAAATTCTTTTTAGCTAATTATTCATATATAAAAGTCATAAATATCAAAGAACAATAAAAATTACGGCAATAATGAAAACGATATTTTGCTAGCATTAATATTTGGTTTGATTGAATTGGCATATTGGCGATAAACTCTGCGGCACCAGAATGTTAATCAGAAATACAAAATGTAATTCATTCAGCTTTAAATATCGAAATTACTGTAACAAACGGTATCTGAATCACTTTTGTTTTATGAAGTTATTTGATAGTCTTCCTAAATGTGGTTAAATATGTAAATGATTCAATTGTTTAGAATTAAGATAGTGCACGATATCGTATATCAAATTATAGTTTAAGATGTTATATAAACAAATATTTTAATTAGTTTCAAACTACAAGAATAAATATGAAATTCACAGAAGAATTAAAAAGGGAATATTTACTTCGGGGCCTATAATATGTATACACCTACATGTAATTATTATTACGAATAGTGAGTGGAAATTCCTCCCAATACATTAGATGACAAAATCCGAATTGGTATTTCAATCATAAATTGCCAGCTCACTCTAACATTATCTATGATCAAGCCTGTATAGTATTCCCTGCTATAAAGCTAAACACAATATCGTTTCGATGTATACATGAAAGAAAATGGGGAAGATAAGTTGCTAATTCAATTAAAAATGCTCACTCAATATTGAAATTCGTAATAAGTTTTCGATTGAGGCCAAAATTTATGTATATAAAAGGCCTATGCGGAAATGAACTCATGGACGAAATTATTAATCGATACTTGGCAATGGCTCTCGCGTTCAAATTGTTTACATGCTTACCTTGGCATTTTTTTTTTTTTTAGTAGTTGGGTAACACGAAAAATGAAAATGAATTCGTGCAATTTCGAATACAGATAGAAACTGTCGAAAATGAAAAGTTAGGGTAAATTTTAAAAAAATCATTTATAAGAAGATTCAAACAGAATAGAGATATAAAGTGTTTAGTGTACAAAGCGAAATTTTCTTACACAAGAAAATTGTCAATTAATTTCTCCATTTTGAATTAAAGCTGGCCACTCAGAATACTCTATCATTATTGCTTAAGTATAATTTCAAAAAATATGATAAGAATAATTAGATAACTTTTTGCAATAAAATATAGTTCATCAATATTGCTTGACATTATTAAACGAATCTTATTAATTCTCGTTTATTAATTATTTCAATATTATTAGTATCACCAATTTTGATTAAATACACCTTATTAAAATAGAAAAAAAGAAGTAAATTCAATTTTAATTTTTGTTGTTTCTAATGACACTTGGCTTGGACGTCGTCAGCGATTTTAAGCCAAGGGAGCGTCCCGTGTTTTAGTAGCGCCAACTAGGGCCAAGAGTACGTCTTAGCTACTCACGCATCACATTCGCTTGCACAGCCCCTTTTTACAGGTCACACATCTCACAGATAGAATAGATGAAGAACAACCATGCCCGAACCGGGACTCGACGGGGAAGACGCGCTACCCCTATGCCAGGACGCCGGCATTTTGATTTTTAAACACCTTAAATATACATTTTTTTTTTTGTTTTTTTAACATTTACACACACATATATATATAATGTATTCTGAAACAGTTTCGTGGCCGAAGAGAGAAGATAATTTTGAATTTTTAAACTTCACTTTATTCCATCACGGGAGGAATAATTTATGTACAAGAAAGACGCGAAAAAATGCGTCAGTCCACAACTCAAAAGAAGAACAAAAAAGCGAAAAGAGCAAAATATTTTCACCCGTGACTTTATACTATGAGATTCTGATAGAGATTCTTTGACACGTGTTGACTTAGGAAAAGGAAGTATAGACATCTTTTAAAAGAATTGCTTCGAATGACAGATTTTTATCCCTTCACTTGAAGCGTGTGAAAATGCTCATGCTCATCAAAGCAGTTTAATGTATTTAATATCATTACGTGTATATATATATATATATATATATATATATATATATATATTATTAATTTTTTAAATTTTAATTTTAATGAATTAATTTTTAGTAATTGGTGAAAAATTAATGCTCATGCAATTTTAATCATGCAAATAAATAAATAATTTAACTTAGAAATGAATGTATTTATAATATGTTATTACTAGCAGAAAGGCATAACTATATGGCAAATGAGCGAAATGGGCTGGGATGACGTAATGATCCCAAAAGAATAACAATGTGATTCTTGGGGATTGATGAACGGGATAAACAGGGAAAGCAACCTTCTAGTAATTAATTTTGTATAAATGGCGAGTAAATAATTTGTATAAATGGGGGATAAATTTTTTCAGACAGCTCAAGAAAAACTGAGACATTTAACTTAGTAAAATATTCTAATCGCAATATGAAAAATTTATACAAAGTTGCACAATAACAACATTGAACACTATTGTAAAAATATTACATAATATCTTTTTGCTACTAAGGCAACAATGTATTTTTGGCGAAAAAATATTTATTTCTTTGAGAAAGATTTGTACTATTGCAAGACAGTCAAACTTTGCCAGCTTAGATCTTTATCTGTGACGTAATCCAATGCAATCTATTGCACTGCACAAATTTCTTGGAAATTTCAAAAATAGGGCACATTATTTAAGGCTCGATAGAATAAACTTGGCCCCTTTCCGTCAGGTGCGCGTTCGGTGAAATCTTAATTCAAAGTGAATGATAGACACAACCCGTCAACAATTAAAAGAAGCTATTACGCGATGTCAGAACGCGAAATTTCAGGAAACAGGTGCCATCTTTAACTTTCACTTCGCAAGTTGTCAATTAACATTATTCTGAGGCTTGGAGCCCGGCCAAGGCCATGTGCGCGACTCTTTGGAGTATTTTGTGATTACAAAAACGTTTTGCCGCCAAACGCTTTCGGTTGGATTGGACTTCATGCCCTACTGCCACATTTAGAATAAATCGGCGATGGACGAGCTATCAGTTGGCTTAAAGAAGCTATATCCGGACCGTCACTGATTTTAAAATAATAGTGCGAGATGTCCAATAGTTCTTGATATATTTTCAAAATTAAATATAAAAATCTATTAGTTGGTGAATATAAGAGGGACTCACATTTAAATTTTTTTCATGGTGTAGACTTTTTATCCACTAGTAAAAATCTTCCAAAAGTAGTTCCGAAATCTTCACATAAATACGTTGTATTTTCCAAAAACAGCAGATAGAAACAATTTATTTTGCCTCAAAAACTTGCTAAATTATTTTTTACAATTAGCCCCTATATTTCATTATGTGCAACGCTCTTTATAGCATGAACCACACACATTTGGTCCACCAAATTAATCAATCTATTTGTTAACTCTGTATAATATGCGAAATTCATATTAAACTCGTTCTTACTCCATGTGAATTCTGTTTATCGGATATCTTAAAAGACCATATTTATTGTAAAAGTCCTTTTTCTTTAATGTTTAAGGTATTTTTTAAAAATTTGAATTGTTTGTAGGTTTATTTATTTTTATTTAACAAATGGCAATCAGATCACCTGAAATCATTTTTTCGAATTTCATATAATTTGGATTAATACAATATCTTCCACAACCGAATGAGTTGTTGAAGTTCAGTTTAAATAATCTTTAATACTTAATAAATACTTTAATACTTAATAAATACTTTAATACTTAATAAATACTTTAATACTTAATAAATACTTTAATACATTTATATTTTATTCCATTTTCTTACAAAACTACTACTTCATCGCCAAATCGAATGAAAACAGCGTTAATTTGGCATTAATTTATGAGAAAAACTAATAATTACTCATTGTAATATTCAACTATTCGAACAGAAAATAATTTCAAATTTATACTTAAGTTTCTTTTCCATGAATCTCAGTTTCATAAAACTAGATTAAGTCAGGTATTATCAGATTGATTGCAGCTAGGTCAAGTTAAGATTGTTGTTGTTAGTAAATATACAAGATGAGAATGTTCTTTGAGTAAGTACTGTGTTTGTGAAAAGTCTAAATTATTTTCTTGATTTAACATGACAACAAATTCTATGATTTTCTTTTTATTTCAAACCCTCTTGTGTTATATTTTCCTCCGTTAATAACATTACTTTCTCAAATGCCCCACTAATCTGCAGCGTACCCCCAGGAGTATGTACACCAGGTGTTGGAAACTTCTACTCTAAGGTCTTATTCTATGTCTGACTCTAAAATGTATGTCAGTATATAACTCTGTAACGGATCGTATTTCTAAATAATAATTATAAATATCTTAATAAATTCCATCCATCAAATTGAGTCAATTTTCAAAGAACTGTAATAGAAATTATTTGAGTCAGAGGGAATTTGTACAGATCATGTAAAGAGAAGCAAAGAAAAACATAGTTTCTTAAATCGAAACTAAAAAAAGTAAATAAATTAGAATCATCAGAATTATCGTTTGACAAACTGATAAATTATGATAGAAACTAAAATGCAACAAAACAGGCAATGTTTTGTTTTTAGTTGAATTTAAAAGATAAAATACATAAGTTATTCAAAAATGAGTTGCAAAAAGTTTATATATCTTTCCACTTACCATTCATTCTTTCTTCACTTCTTTCTGGATAACATTACGCTTGCAGCGAAAATCGTGCTAATCTTGAAAAGTATGTGTTGACTGTTTGATTGAGTAAGCTTACTTGATAGTACGTTTTAGATTAACCTCTAAGTGAATTTTCTATAGATTTTCACTTATATATATTTAAAACTATAATTTAGATTCCAAACTTGACGCCTTGTAAAGTTTTAATAATTTTTTTTTAAAAATGTGGCAGTTGGGTCTCATGCTTTATCATCGAGCGGTAATTATAACTTAGAGTCCTTCAATGAAAAGTGATGATTTCTGATTATAAAATTATTTCTCGTAATTTGATAATTAGCTAATAAAAATTATTATTATATTTTTCATCTAGTGAAAATTATTCTTAACAAAGAATTTTTTTATTAAAATATTCATTTCTAACTAAGAATTCCGATTTAAAATAAACTATTCCTATTATTTTGGCTGCTTTCTTTGCTTTTCTATTAATATTTAAATAATTGCGGCTAAATATTGAAAAAAAAATGATGAATATAATATTAGCATAAATATGCAATGCGGGATACAAGGTATCCCAGAAAATATGTATATAGTTTAAATTATCAGTTTTCATTCACATTTAAGTAATATTAAAATTTCAAAAGAATCTATGTAAAATGTATAACTTTCCCTCCTACCGCAGATGCCCCAAATTATTACTATTATTTAATCACAAAATTCAATAAACATTTCATTTGGCACTGTGGAACATTCTTGGCCAATTACACTTTTAATTACAAGGGGTGTTCAAATGAAAAGAAACGAAACGACACTGTGGGTATAAATGAAACTTTATTCAAAGTATACACCATAAGTCTCAGCACAACGATCCCATTGATTAACGAGCCGAAGGATCCCTGTTCTCAGAATTCCTGTGGCCGTGACGAGACCCAGTTCTTCACAGCGTCCTTATGTTCGCCGTCCGAGTTGAAACGCTTCCGTTTCAGATTTTTTTTCAGGGGACCAAACACATGGAAATCGCAGGGTGACATGTCCGGGCTGTAGGGCGGAGGGTGGAGCTGCTCCCACTTGAACTTGGTCAGTTCTGCGTGTGTGTCCGTGAAGATGAGTGGAGGCGCGTTATCATGGGGCAAAACCACAACCTCCGTGAGTAGCCTTGGTCTTTTTTCTTGATGGACTTGCAGTCTACGGAGTGTTTCACGGTACACATCGGAGTTAATGGTTCTTCTGTACTCGAAGAATTCAACAAGTAGCGAACCTTGTACGGCGCTCTTTATAAGAGCCTCTGCTCTCTCCTGCGCACATGTTCCGATCTACGCCGGAAACTTCAATCGCATCCCTAGATATCTCGCTACGTTCACCCATAGCGGCATAGATAAATATGTTAACGGTTACGTTGTTACGACGTTTCGTACCTTTTCATTTGAACACCCCTTGTATTTCAATGTCGTCGGGTTTTTGGCATGGATTTTATTTTTAGGTTTCGCCACAAGAAAAAGTCGAATGTCTTGAGGTCTGAACTAGGGTAAGATATTCAATGAGATATCTTCGTCCAAGTCATCTCATCAAGATATGCCCTTACACCACAATCATAGCATTGAGATTCTCCGTCTTGTAAGAAATAAAATTCGTCATCATACCTCAGTGTATACATTTTTGAAATACTCCGTATTATTTTTAAATAGTAATAAAGACTTAAAATGAAAGCATTTCTCCTAAAATTATTCCCAGGGAAAAATTAATAACATTTTCCTTCATGTTCGCACAAAGATAATTCGATTCAGATCCACAATTTTGTTGCATCTTATCGAATTTCATTCTTCTAACTTGTTCGTCTTGAATTTTTAGGTTGATATACACATGAACAGATAAATATAATTCCGATCTTTTGACTGGAAGAAAAGAAAATTCCGAGAGTTCTAAAAAGTAGAAAAATTTCAAAATCTTGATGGCGAATAATTTGGCAATTGCAAGACTTTCTCTTTCCATATTTCGGATTCTACGTTGAACAAAAAAATACCGTGATAAATATCGATAATATTATGGTATTATACCTATATGTAGGATTTTGATACCTTTTTATTGTGAATGCATATTCGGAAGATTTTCAAAAAGTTCATTGAAACTTCTTCTATATTTGATATTTTTGATAAAATTGTGTTCCTTGAAGTTATCACTGTTTAATGAGAACTTCTTCTAAGGTGAAGCAAAATAGGGGGAACAAATGTTGAATTTACCACCATTCACATCTTTCAACATATTTAAATAAAAAAGCCACAAAAACAAATTATTGTGAATAGGAGAAGTTTTCATTCTAATTTATCTGCGATTGATTTTTAATGAAACTTTTTTATTTATTATTAATTATTGTTTCCTTTTCCGTTATTATTTATTTTTCCAAAATTTCATCTCTCAAAAAAATTCTGCAATAAGAGAAACATTTAAAAAACAATTTTTATTTTTTCTGATAGTAATACTAAAAAAGATTTTTATTTTTTCTGATAATAATACTAAAAATGATTTTTATTTTTTCTGATACTAATAATGATCGCAGTGATTTGCTTAGTTAAAAGCTATGCTTTTTATATATAAAAAAGAATTTTAATTGCATTTGCACCAACAGAAGGAAACTAGGGGAGGGGGGAGAGAAATTTACAGTTCTCGGATAGGGAAAATAATAAAGTAACACCGGATTTTCCCTACTGTTTGTTTCAAAATCTGAGACAAGTACTTTCTGACGATTTTACTTCGCCAAGGGGTAGTGCGTAGAAAGATGTGCGATTATCTTGGTTCCTAAATTTACTAATAATCTTTTACCCTATTGCTAAAAGTAAACATCTCCTCCTTTCATTTATCCTCCCATTTTACTTTCTCTTATACGATATATAGAGAAAATATTGTAGCCGCCAAATATATTCGAACTTGAGTTTTGATTGATCTCCACGTTTTAGACCTCCTTGACTTCGAGAAACACATTTTGATATTTCTATCTATCCGTCTGTCTGTCTGTGACAAAGATCATTCAAAACCACTTTGAAGCCAGAGAGCTAAAATTTGGTATATAGAATTAAAACCAAATTTGTAGATTTTTATCAAATTTTGAGCAAACTCTATTCACAGGAAATCAGTCTGCCCGGCTGTTCGAACACGATAACTAAGAGATCCAGATGAATAAAATTCGATACAAATATTTAACATATACAATGTTGACCCAACCAAATTCTACCAAATTCTGGGCCAAATAAACAAAGGGTTGAACATTTATAGGTATGTACTTTTAGATGCATATAAACATAATAACTCAAAAACGCAATGGCTGAAATATATCAAATCTGACATGTGATTTTGTGACTATATTAGTAGTTCTGTGACAAATCTTCGTTTCAATCGATTGGAAAAAACGCGTCTAAATAATAAATTCGATTGTCGGATACTATTAACTGCATGTCGGGGATTAATCGCTAAAGTACTGTCCAACAATATCATAAGTTCAGCAAATTCTGTTTTCATGACAAAGGTTAATATTTAGTAACCATTGTGCGTCAATGCCATGGGTAAGGCATTCTTTGCCCTACCCAAAATCCACATTTTTTTTTTTTTTTTTTTTTTTTTTTTGTGGAGTGGGGGATAACATGTTTATTAGATAGTATAAGAGAAACTTTTAGGGAAAGCACTGCTGTTGGTTTGATGAGATAAGAGCCTCCTGACGCACGGAGAAAAGCGTGAAGGGAGGGGGGCTTCAGAGAATGAACAGTATATCTATTGTAAAATAAACTAAAAGTAAAGTATTATTAAAGCTTCATTTTCCTGCTATTGAAAGAAAATTGCGTTAAATTGTTGTTGGATTAGATATTATATGCAAAGCAAAATAAATTAGTGTAGTTAGCAATACTACAATACCTATATATGAGTTATTAAAGAAATGGAATGTCTTAAAAATTATTTGTTTTTATAAATATTTTAAGTCTTTTATTTTTTATCTTTTTTACACGAGTTTTGTAATATGTTTTTGTTTCTATATTTTATAATTTACAAGATGCACAATAAACCAGTCATATCCTGAAATGCAGTTCGGCAAGTATTTAAAAAAAATAGATGGTAAATATTGTTACGTAGATACTCTAGTGTTGAACTCAATGACTCACACAAGAAGTAGAGCTAAACCAATTTATTAATTCAACTCAGAACTGAGAATACAGTAACTGACAAATCTTCTGCTTTTATACAAGCAGAGAAAGTTCCAGAATACTCTTCTGGAGACAGTAAGAAAAGTCCAGAACACTTGTCTGGTAAATTAAAGAAATGTCCAGTATCTTCTGGAACATGAAATAAAGGAAAACATAAAATCGAGGAATTATGTATTTACATATTTACGTATACTATTCATCGCATTGTCTCTAGCGGGATTCGAACCCAGGTCTCTTGATCATGAGACCAGTGCCACGACCATCCGGCCATGGATATTCGACTGCCTTTCTTCAATGCAGCAATATTTCCCTTTCTTGAACATAACTTTTTAAATAAATCCAAGATGAAATATTTTGAACTTATTTGGTATAAATATAAGTATAATTATAGTAAGTATACTTATATTTATACCAAATATAATGTATATGTTTGGTATAAATATAAGTATACCAAATATAAGTATACCAAAGTAAGTAAATATAAGTATAATAAATTTGGTATAATTATATTTATACCAAATATAAGTATACCAAAGTAAGTAAATATAAGTATAATAAATTTGGTATAATTATATTTATACCAAATATATGTATATATTTTGTAAAGAATATATAATATTCAGGAAAGCTGATATTATGAAAATAAAAATGCTTTTTCCTAACTTCGCATTAATATTGTGAATAAATTGAATATATCTTTGCAATTATTAAATAACTCTAATCATTTTGAAATAAAACTATTTTCATTGAGTAAAACGAAAAGAAAATCCAAGCCTCTGTTTCTACAAAATCCATTGTTAAATTACATAAAGTAACCTGATGTTAAAAACTGGAATTGGTCTAATTTTGCATGGCAACCTATAATCCTAGGCCATGTTTCCAATATTAAATCCAAAATCCACAGAATGGTTTTCAGTTCCAAACTACATAACTAAATATAATTTACAAATAATAATAACAATAATTTTTTTGTAATCATTATTTTTTGCGTAGCAGTTTTTGGAAATAATACAATTATACAGAAATGTCACACTATCGAAAACACTTCATTTGAAGAAATATATTTAGAGAATCCAAAATTTAAATTATTCTTAGATTTCCCAACAAGCTACATTTTTATAAGTCATTTGCAAGTTAAGTATGCTCTGTTAAAATAGCAGATATGATATCATATTTCAGAACTCCCCCCCCCCCAAATTCGTCCTTGATCCATTTTATAAGAATTTGTGATTCATTTCGGAAATTCATCGTTAAGCATGGGTTTGAAGCCTTATCTACGTCATTCTCATTTAACCAGTGTCCCATCCTCCATTAGCTAAATGATTTCCGCCCGTCTAAAGGAGTGTCAGGTGTCGACCTTTGTCTGTCAAAGGAAGATTCGCTGTACTTGTCCAATATGAAGAGTGTTGAGGGCGTAGTTATTGCCGCTAATCAAAATATTAAGATCAATAATCGGATGTCTTATGCTTGTTTGGGCTATGAATTATTTTTGAAATAATTGCTTATGTGTTTTTTCATTTCGGACGCCATTTTGTGTGGTAGCCATCAGAAATTATATACATATGATTTATTTAAATTTTCGTAAAATATGTAGGGAGATATATTTCAGCTTTGTTTGTCTCTTGAGATGACGTTTAAAAGCACTCAAGAAATAACAAAGATATATTATTAGAAAAGTAGCCTCCTTCGACGACCATCTTGTTCTCCCTGATTGAATTTTTAGGTTGTTCAATATTAATGCGAAATGGGCTCTTCACTTTATTATTCGACAAGACTGAAAAACATGAATTTAATTAAATAAGTCAACCCAAATTATAATGTACTTATTTCGAAGGATGCATATACTACGAAATAAAAGCGGAACTGTAATATCCTACTTCGGAATTAATGTCCAAAAGAATTTTAATTTTAACATTTATTTAATTGGCAACAGCATGCGACTGAATGTTTTGATGGACGAGCTTGAATTTCATCTTAACATTAAAAATTAATTATTAAAAATAGTGCATTAAAATTTAAATGTAATTTCTTGAGTTTTAATATAATGTGGAAATCGTGTTTATGAGGCAGAAGTTCTTAAAATTAAGATCATAAATTTCCATAAGTAAGTCAGAGCATTACCTAAAATAGGTTAACCCAAGCATTAGTTAAACCTATTTTAGTCACTTCATTAAACTTTATTTCATGCCTATTTCTCAAATCATTTTACATCTTCTTTCCTCTGAGACAATTGAGTTTTTGATGAGCCCTATTCAGAACATGTCTGATGATATTTTGCAGATTCATTTATTAGCGAAACTTTGAATTGAATGCAAATATAAAAGCGTTGAATTTTATCATTCAAATTTTTCAGACTACTGCGTATATTGAGTGATTTTTTTTTTGCATTTGATTGTTCCTATGTAATAAAAGAGATTTCTTTATCACGCACTTTAGCATTATATATATATATATATATATATATATATATATATATATATATATATATATATATATATATAGAGAGAGAGAGAGAGAGAGAGAGAGAGAGAGAGAGATGGCATGATTCACAGCAATCTACCGACAATTTTTCATAGTTATTAAAAAGAAAGAAACTGTGTCATTTCAAACTAAAAAAATAATAAATTTTTGAACACTTATTATTTTTTGCCATTGTTGTATACATGATATAACAAAATATTTCAAGACAGTAAAAAAAAAAAAAAAAAACTGCATAATATTATTCAATTCTTTTTACTAAATTATCTGGGTCTGAAGAAGAATTACTGTATAATTTCAAGGTTCAATAGTAAAATGCGCTTTTTTTTTTCAGAAAAATGCTTTTAAAAATGAATTTTGCTTAAAACTTCAAATAGTGCAAATTAATATCTTTAACAATTATAGTTTTTTTCTGGCATCTCATTTACTGTTCAATACATTAATAATAAATATTCTTAAAGCAATAAAAAATTGTTTTATTGCTATGCTGGTCGTCTTTGATGACAGCTAGTTCGCTAAGAAAATAAATTGCGTTTAATATCAATTAAATCTGGCAAGCAACATTTCCTCAATGAAATATTTTCATTGAGGAAAATCAAACTTCAATAGATATTAAAACCGTTTTAATATTAATTAGTTACTAATAATCACATGAGTGGTGTTTCCATGCTATATAATTACCCGTCATAAGGGATAATATGCGCAAACGAACCATCTAAAAATTTATTATTTTTTTTAAGTAAATTGTTTGAGTAAAGAAAAACTTCTCTCATTTCAAAGTAATACTTACAATTTCTGGAATATTGAAAATTGGCCGGTGAAAAACAAATATTTTTGCCTTTCAATCTTAATGAATTTTTATTCATGTTAAAGAATCTTAAAGTTGAGGTACCCTTTTTAAAGAAACTCACACAAATGTGAAGGCTTTTGGTTATTGCTATATACCTTAAAAGCTATACGACAAAAAGGGATAAAATTTTAAAGAGATATGTTTTAGTTCTTGTTCTTTTGATTGGCATCAAAATTTTTGTGAGATTCTATTCATAATTTTTCCTGTGAATTTCAAAATTGATTTAAAATGTGAAGCATTTTTTCATAATTTTTAAAATACACAGTTGTTGCTTTTTTTATAAAGCCTTCAATTATATCTAGAAATATATAGAAAAATAGGAATTCTTATTTAATATTAAGAATCCGAAATTTCAATTGTTTATTATTCATAACTCAAAATTATAGAATGCTTTATGTATTCGAGTTATTTTAATCTGAAGAATTTAATTATGCATTCAAATTCTTCAGATTTTACTGGCAAGAAAATATAACCTGCTAGCTAAATTAATGTCAATAAAAAAAAATTCTTTTTTTTAAAAAAAGTTTTTAAATGGAGAAAAATGTGTTTTTCTGAAGTTATTTTTTGGAATACGGTCAAGAGAAAAGCCCAAAATCTCGTTTCATTTTAAATTAATTAAAATTTTATAAAAATCTTTCTATTTCTATCCTCCAAAATATATTTATACTTTGTAACTGTCTAGCCTATAGTGAGTCAAAAAATGCAGACATACATTCTCTTTCGCTTTTAGTAGAGATGAAAGATTTTAAAAGTTCGGATCTGTAATTGAAAATTTATTTGAAAATTCCTTAATATAATAATAAAGATTAACTATAGTAATTTTCAAGTGCTTCATTATTATCAGTTACTTTCATATCACCTTGTTACTTCCCAAAAAAATCTATAAATGAATAGAAAATTAATATCAATAAATACCCATTCATATGATTTATTGAAATATTGAATTTATATTTTTAAAAAATAACATGTTTGATCTATTACTAATATCAAAGATTGAATTTAAAATGATGCACAATTATTATAACTCTAAAGAATTAAATAACTCATAACATTAGTTTAATAACCCCAAAAGAATTAAATTTCAGAAAACTCTATCGCGTTAATGCTCTAAGCAGGCTTATAAATTAATGTATCGTATGAAATTCAAGCTTACTTTTTGTTAATAAAATTCTTCAAACAAAATTTCATTATTCTAAAATACAAAGAAAAAATTTTTTAAAGGAAAATTTTAAAACGATATCGCATTCAGAAGAATATATTACAAATAAAACATTTTTCTGCTAAAACTAGGAAAACTGTATACACTTTGAAGATAAATAAAGAAGGACATTAAAATTTTTTTAGAAATTAGGATTAATTTTTGTAAAAATTATTATTAGTCTTTTTCTCCCAAAAGTAAACAAACTATAGTCAAAATGAATCATTTGATTCTTTTACTGTAAGGAATCTGCAATTCGTTGAAACTTCGATTAATGGAGTTAGAGCTGTCGAACATGCTTTGAAAAAATACAAAAAAAAAAAAAAAAAAAAGGCATTTCAAAATTTCAGAGAAAAAGCTTATGAAACGGTAAGTGAAATTCAAATGCGAATCTGGAAAGCAAGAAAAATCACAAAATAACGCTTGTGTTTACGAAAAAAAAAAAAAAAATTAATGCGTTTCCTGTGTTACTGCTCTAGTACTTATGAGATATGCAATGGCAAAAGAAAGACACTGAGTAAAATTCTAAGCCGAAATCCTACATGTTGGGGAAAAAAAAAAAGGTTACTCTCTTTCACTCTCGCGGTTGTTGTTGTTGTTGTTCCCTTCTTTTTCCTCACAAAAACTAAACTGCCATTACTCTAGATTTCGAAATGCGTATTTTTAGTAGCTTACAAAAAGCAGGTAAACGTTCATCCTTTATGAAAACTCCGTTCTGGCAATATCTTATCGTTCCACGTGTCTACAACAATGTATGCGTTTATCAAAAATCGGATCAGAAAAAAAGGTCTCCTTTTAACAACAATTTTGCTTCTCTTTTGCACCACTGCCTTCTTTCCTTTTTAAATCTACATTAATTCTTTCTTAATGGGTTGAGTTGAGAAGGGGTTGACATTATTTATTGTCACTGTTGGCGGTCTCCACCGTTCAGAAATTGGCGATAATTCAACCATCTCTGCGATAGCAACGAGCCATTGGCGATAACGACGCTTGTTCGGTATTCTTTATGAGGACAAGCGAGGTAACATTTTTAAGTAGGAAGGGAGGAGACTTGATGTTCTTTATAGTGGTGTTTCAAAACCTCTTTACTGAAAATAGTGTGAAGGCCATCGGAACTCTTGTATAAATAAAAAAATATATAAATGTCATAGGTTGTTTACCTGAATCTCATGCGAACGTATTAGAGGTATATCGGTATGTTCTTGAATTTTGACATTCACAGTTCTCATGAAGTAACCCAATTTTCTGATCTTCAGTCTGAAACACCTTTCCGAAAAAGAAAAAAAAAGGATTGATGGGGACTTTGGATAGAATCTAAAAAAAAAACAGAGAAATAATAAAATAGTTATATATATAAAAAATTCACAATGCAAAGAGCATCAAAGAAAATTAAATCAGTATTTTAATATTACATTTATTATCATTTCCTTTAGGCTAATTTATCTATAATGGTCATTTTGAAAAGACCTTATCCTATGTTATTAAAACTTGGAAAGGAGAAGATGAAAACTAGATTTCTTATGTGAGCTTATTTATTAACAGGAATTTAATGGGACATTTCAGAGGGTGTAATTCTAATTCATAATACGTTTTCGTTGTGTGTGTGTGTGTGTGTGTGTGCGTGCGCGTGTGTGCGTGCGTGCTCGCGCTGCAGAAAATTGAAGAAAAAAATTCTAGTGAAGTTATTTATTTTATTGAAAATTAAGTCTGATTAGTATTTTTTAATGTATATCACCTCTGCTAATATCAAAAGGAAAGAAGTGTTCTTGCGCGCGTACGCATGTGCGTGTTTCTTTCCGATCTTTGTATTTCAAAGCCTGTAAATAATTTCTATATTTATTTTCTATATTTCTATTTCGTTAATTCAGTTGATATGCTGCTTGGGTTAGAATGTGACACGTATTTTAATGATGAAAATGATGTACCTGTATTAAAAATTTTATTGAACATCTTTGAAGCATGCCCCTTGGAAGTTCATATATTGGCAAATTTTTTTATGGTCATTCTGTATTATTACCGATTATGTACTACAATATATATTGTATATTTATATTTTAATATGACGCAAAAGTTTTATTTAAGAATGTAATCGATTAATATAAATTTAAAATATTTTATTCTTTGATTATAAATACACCACTTAAAATGTATGAGCTCTTAATAACCAAGTGCTTTTTTTATAGTGATACATCTTTTATGCATATGGATTACAAAGGTTAAATGTTAAATACAAATATTCTGTATCGATTCCTGTTATAATGAGTCCTGAATATTTTGCATCAAAAGTGTTGATATAACTCTAAATTAGAAATCATCATTTCTTACAAATGATTTATTTAGCAATTTATGAAATAAGTGTTTTTAATCTTATTTGCTATATGATTAAAATCTTTGTTAAAGAAAGAATCCCTTCGCGCTTACAACGCCACATCAGCTTATTTCTTTTCGAATTGGAATGAATCTTCCTTGACAGTGACGATGAATAATGGTCTTCTCAGGTGCGTGCTTTTACTTTCACGTCAAGAACTTGACATCGCTATTATATCAACATGCCGCATGTCGAAAACTACAAATAGCAAGACATATTGCATTTTCATCTATCATCAAGAACCAATAAGGAAACATAGCATTTTGGGACTGTATAAAACAATAACAATGTATATTTAGTAATTTAAAAACAAACGTAGCTTACGTAATGCAAGTTTTTTCACAAATATATATATATATATATATATATATATATATATATATATATATATATATATATATATATATATATATATATATATATATATATATATATATATTATATTTATGCTCCTCCCACATAAATTTTGGACCTTGGGTAAAACCGCGAATGGCTTGCATGGCACAGGCGAATAATGATTACGAAATATTGATCTTCGGCGTGAATCTGGTATTTTTCCTGAATTTATCGCGTGATTTTGGGCGGTTTTTAATAGCAATTAATTCCTGACTTGCGGTTAATACACAAGCACTCGAAAATCAAATTTATACTTTGAACTTTTTTTGTCTGGCCGATTGAAACCAAAATTTGACATTAAACTAACTACCTTTGCAATCAGAAGATCGCATAATCAAATTTCATTTTAAGTCACTGCTATTTGAACCATCGCAAACAAGCCAAAGTGCGACTTTCAGGTAATCAACCCTTTGACAGATTTAGTTCAAAATTTTATAAGAATATACATTTCAGATGCTTAACCTGAGAACCTAATTTTATCTATTTTGTAATTATCTAGTTCCCTTGTACTCCAATAGCTAGGCATATAAACATCTTCTGATTGGATTTTATTCAAAATTGGTTGAAATCGGCAAATCTAATATGAAGTCCATATACCAAATTTCATCTTAATAGCTCACAACGTTTTTGAGTTAGCATTTGAGAATAATCAGACAGACATGATTCCAAAAATATATTTTTCAAATTCAGAGGAGTTAGAGATTTGTCAAAATTCGATTTCTTGACGATTACAATACTTTCTCTTTCTATACTTTGTATACCAAAAAGCAGAAAAAGGGATTTTAATTTTTAAAAAACAGATTTATTATATAAAATATACTAACTAAGCTGACAATTATATAACATAAAAATACCAATTAATGATCATCAATATATTGTTTACTTCATAACGAAGTCACTGACTTCGACATGCTTTTTAACATGCGACATGTACCCCAGCCTTTCGGAAAACCGCCGTGTTAGTGAAAAACCAGATTGGCAAATTGCCAGATTATAAAGAAACCACTATATTTTTAAAATCTGTATTTAATTTATTGATTTTAAGTAAAATATTTTACTATTAGGAACAATTTGCAACGGATTTTAAGAATATATCGAAATTTAATTTCTGCGTTTTATATACGACGTTCTTTTGATGTTACTTAAGCTAATAATAATGATGCAGCATTCCTTTCATGTCATTTTCTTCATTCTTGAATTTCATTTTTCTGTTTGTATTTATTTTTACTCATCAGCTAAAAACAATCAAATTTAATTGCTCCTTCTCAAATAACTGCGCAAGACAGTTATTAGAGAAGTCAACTAATAGGAATAAAAGCGGTTAGTGATTATACTATAACTTCCATAAAAATGCACCTTCCTTTTCATTCATATAAAGCAGCATTTCGTATATTTTGTGAAATCATTTCTTCCATTTTATTATCATAATTAATAATATATTAATAATTATTAATTTCATCCATCCTTTTAAAGAAATGCATTCTCTATATAAAACATTGCCAACAATCCCTTTTTGTAGAAGGATTTTTTTTCTTTAATACAGATGAAAACGGACTTTCATAAATGAATTTAAAAATTTATATCATATATATGAGAAACAAATCTAGGAATTGAAATTCACAACTATTTTTGAATGGAATATATACTAATAAGATGGAATACGAAATGGAATGTATACTAATAAAATGGAGTACGAAATGGAATGTATACTAATAAATTGCATTCTCTGTGTTGTTTTCAATGGTAGTTCTCTGCAGAAAATGCTGTTTTCTCATGATTTTTTCCTCCATTTTTTTATATGATTAAAACTCTAGACATTTATACTGGCTTTTGAAACAATTGTTAGTTTTGGTTACATTAATCTCTGTTGGTAAATTATCTTCAGTTTTCTTATTTCATATATTCCATGCTTATTGATATGTTTAAAAGAATGCATTATGACTTTAATAAGTCGAAGTGTGAGAAATAGCATGAATAACATGCGGTTGATTCGAACAGTTCATTAGCGCAAGGTCATTCTGTCGTCTGAAACCGCAAATAGTTGGTATTACTCCAAAATGAAAAGATTCTAAGAATCCATTGAATGAAAGATGTAAGAAATTTCACAAAACATACACGTACGCATTTATACAAGTCAGACCACAAACGCTTTAGTCTAGCTTAGCTAGTCTTACCAAATTTGGTTCTTACACCATTAAACCATAATAAACCATTCAATCAAAAACTCTAGAAGATAATTGTTGTTTGCCTACAAATAAATGAAGAAATTCCAGTCATTTAAGCCTAATTTTATTCCATAAAATTAGGCTTAGGTTCAGTTTGTACAGAAGTCATTCGTCATACAGAGATCATCAACGATCAATTGCATGAATTCTGTACAGATTCTTATCTTTTTTCTAATTTTCAACTTTATGAAGACACTAACTATATAATTAGAATCGAAATTTTATAAAGCACTTTTATTTTAATTGTTTCACGTTTGAATGTTGACTTTCCATTCATTTCTTTACTCCTAGAACTTCGAAATTTGTACAACTGTATGTATCGGAATTGCAAAATAATATTTTTATATCTTCAGTTCTTAACCAAAAATTAATTTCAATTCAATTTTGATTTTATGTGATGATTTGTGTCTCGTGATTAATGTCAAAAAATTATTTTAAGGCTGTATTGGAGAGAGTGAATAATGAATTTTATAAAATATTAGATAAAACATAAAAACAAATTTAAAAATGTTGGTTTTTAGCATACAGTTTCATTAGTGTTCTAAAAAGAAAAAAAACTCAGAAATATAGACATAAAACAAAATAGAAAACTATGAGATTCAGGAAAATGTACTAGGAAGAAATCAAACAATACTGAATATTATAAGAAAGAATATTCATTAAAAATTAATAATTGGTACAATATGAGTCCAAATAAAATTTTCCGATTAATTTAGAGAATCTTTATCAACGTCTTTTAAACTTTTGCAAAGAACAGACTTTTGCTTTCATTATTAGATTTTCTTTACAAATATAATCTTCTTTTTTTTTTTAACTCTAAAGAAAGATTTTTTTTTATATAAAATAAAAGCTTCTTTCTCAATATCTCATGCTTTTAATACTGCTTGGAACAATGATATTTTCATATCTTTTATCATTGAAAAATTAATTATTTAACTAATATCACGAAACAGTTACTTAAAATTTCATTATGTTTCAATATTTTTAATGAAAAACTTTTGAAATAGAACACAAAAATGTCTACAATCTGCAATCTTTTATCTGGAGAAATGTTATATATTTTTATATAAAATAACTAGCCGCCATTGGCGGCCAGTCGGTTCGTCAATCTTAATGTTCGTTTAAATTTTAATAATTAAATATTTTACGCAATTCCTACTTTAATAGATTCTTGATCAAAATATTTTAAAACTTCAAATTTTGATAGTCATATAATTCACTCATAATATTATAAAGGTCTTCAGTCAGAACGTAATATGTATCTCTTTAATTTTCTGTTAGCTCTCGCAGAATTTATGCTTTAAATTAAAGTGGAAAGAATTAATCTGAAATTAATATAATAATATTTTTTACTGAAACAAAGCATTTTTTTATAATATGATTACTGATAACTAGGGATTGCAATACCGGTATACCGGGATACCGAATACCGGTATTTTGAGCCATTTATACAGTTTTGTAATACCGGTATTCACAAGTTTAAATACCGGTTTTTCGGTATTTACGAGAAATTTTTAAAATTGTCTCCACTATATGTTCAGGGATCGCCAACATAGCAAAATATTATGTTTTTTTTTATGTCTCCCTAACGGGCGAAATTAATTAGCTAATTAATGGCTTAATTAATTGCTTAAATCTAAATTAGCGAAACATGGATTATCACTGAAAGAAGATATTGTATCCATAACGACTAACGGAGCAACAGTTATGAAAAAAGTTGGAAAGTTGATTGGTGCAAATCAGCAATTGTGCTATGCTCATGGAATTCAATTAGGAGTAATAGATGTATTATACCAAAAAAATAAAGAACAGAAGAATCCAAATACTGTGGATACAGAAACTTCGGATTCCAACTTTGAAGAGAGTAAGAGTGTGAGTGATATTGACAATGAAAATAAGACAATGTAATTGTTGAAGATATTGCTAATGAGGATGAAATATTAACCCATCAAGAATTGATTCCTATAATTTATAAAGTTCGAAAAATTAAGGTATTTAAACGTTCTTCTACAAAAAATGCCATATTACAAAAATATATACTAACTGAAAATAAAACAGAATATATGTTAAAAATGGATTCTAAGACACGTTGGAACAGTTTACTCTCAATGATAGAACGATTTTGGAAATTTAGAAAACCAATTCAAAAAGCAATAATCGACTTAAACATGTAAATTAATTTTTCAGATATTGAATTTGACTTAATATCCAGAACTATATCAGCTCTACTTCCAATAAAACTGACTATAGAGGCATTATATCGGAGAGATTTATTGTTGCATTAGCTGTTAATAAATTAAACTTTCATGTTGCAGTCAGGAAAGAACAACACACATCACTATCTGAAGAATTATATGTTACATTGAAAAATCGCTCAGAAGAAAGGCATTCCGAAATAGAAAATGTCTTATGGTATTTACATAATTTTAATTTCATTATAATTTTAAAAATGAAAAAGAAAAAGAAAAGAAAAAAATCAATTCAAATCTGATTAAGTTTATAGTAAATTTTCTTAAAAATTTTTACCCACAAACCTATCCACATTCAGAAGAATTCGGTTCAGTTATCGAAGATTATGATAACACTAATGTCGATAGTGAAAAGGAATTGTCTCTTGAACAAAAATGAGAAGTAGCGATAAATAAAAAAATAAAAAAAATTCAACGAACCAAAATTAAATACAGAAATCAGCTATATCCACAACCCTCCGACGAGAATTTGATTTATTTGAAGATGAGGGATTTAGAGGTAAATACTTGGAAAAAGTATATCGCGCATTGCTAACAGTATCACCAACTAGCGTAGATGCCGAAAAAGCGTTTTCGACATCTGGTAATTTTTACACTAAATTACTTTTCAGGCTGAATGACAGTACAATGGATGCATTATGTTTTTTAAGATCACATTTCAAAAATTTGTAATAGTACCACAGACTGAATAATGATATTTACACTTTTTTTGTGATTTAAATAAATAAGTTGTTTCTTTACTTTTTTGTGATTCTTTATATATTGTTATGATTTATAAGTTACATATTATTTTTTGTGATATTTACACTCTCTTATAAAACTGGCAAATAAAACAAAGAAACACCTGTGTTTTCTTTCTTTTTCCAAAATTTCTAATACCGGTATTAAAACCGGTATCCCGGTATTAAGTTCTAAAAAATACCGAATACCGGTATTGAAATTTTGGTCCGGTATTGCAATCCCTACTGATTACAGAGTCACTGAGCGTTTAAACTTTATGGGCACTAAAAAATATCTTTCGTAATTTATGTAAAAACTACTTAAAAAAACTATTTAAAAATGATGTACTTTAAACTATAAGCATATACAAAAAATATATAACTAACATAAATACAATTTAATTACAAAAGCTTACAACTAATCTATAAAATAATGTAAATCAAGTCTGCATCCGTTGATAATCGAACACAATGCGCATGCGTGAATTTTCAACGCCAGTTATGGTAACGCAAATGAGTGAATTTTTCTATGCCAGTTTGGGTAAAGCTATGCAGATTAAAAATTTTTAATTTTATTCGGTGTTCTTTTAATTAAAAAGTACTTCAGAATGAATCTGAAAGATCGATTCATTAACAATGTTTAATTTTAAATGCATAAAACATTTTAAAAAATAAACAGAATCGTTTGAAATAATCGGCCGAAAAATGTTAACTCTAGCCTCATTACTGATGGGAAAAAACTGAAGCCTTACTCATTTGGCGTTGGGGAAAATGAGAAGATTTTTTGGCGGGAAAGTTAGTTTTTAATTAATAATTAAAATTCTAATTAAAAATTCTAAAAAAGGAACCCCAGGTGCGCATTCCCGACCTCTAAGGTATACATGTACCAAATTTGGTGGTGGTAGGTCAAATGGTCTTTTCTGTCGAGCGGCAACACACACACACACACACACACACACACATATACACACACACATTGAGCTTTATATATAAGTATAGATAATATTTTTATAAAGTAATTATTAGGCAACACTAAACTTTATTACGAAATGCAACTTCATGTTTATTAGTTTGTTTATATGATGTATAGATTTTTATTTTTTGCTACAACGAAAAGTGAAGGAAATTAAACAATTAAATTTGTTTGTTTGTTGTACAGATTTGTACTTTTTACTTCAACAAGAAGTGGGATGAAAATTAAATTTCTAAATAATAAAAATTCGTTAAAAAACTATTTTATTTTTATTTTAGTTAAAATGATCATAACATTTGTACCAGATGATTTGAAATTTTGTAAAAAAAATAAGACTTAATCAAACGATTTTTTAAAACCTACGAAAAGCTTCTTTTTTTTTTCATAAGCTATTAACAAATTTCAATTGATGCTAAGTAAGAAGAAAATAAATAAAATTAGTTAAATAGGTACAACATTCTTATTCAATATAAATAGCAAAATTTAAGATATAATAATTGTTTCTTAATAAGGAACATAATTTTTTAATAAAAAAATTATTTAAATAATTAATTTTCTCAATATATCCAATAAAACATTCTTATTTTTCCTTGTGAATGAAGTTTGAAAAGGTATTCAGTAGTATGGACTTCTGTAGCGTATAAACTATTTGTGCGTTTTGCTTTTATTGCTTTTTCGTTTACAAAATATTGAGAAAGTAATAAACCGTAATAATATATTATAATCGTGAAAAATGCGAACTCAAAATTTTGACAAATATCCTTGTTTCTGACCTTCTAAAGTCCGAAAAATCACATTTTTAGTATTATATTTACCTGCCAGTCTGTGAACGCAATAACTCAAAAACGGTTTTGAGACAGACGGTTGAAATTTGGTATATGGAATAACAACGAAATTCGTAGATTACAATTAAATTTTGAACGAGGAAAACGAATTTCATAGGAGTAAAAGTGAGCACTATAAATGCAAAACTCAAGAGATTAAGTTGATAAAATTTCGTACATAGATTTAGCATGTAAAATATAGATACTCATTAAATTTTGAACCAAATCCGTCAGATGGTTTGACAGTCTGTGGTCTGTACTTTCGCATGCATGTAAACAAAATAACGCGCAATGGCTTAAATGAAATTCTGTACGTTATCTTGTGACTGCAGTAGTAGTTTTATGTCAAATCTTAGTGTCAATCGACTGGTAAAAAGATGTTCAAAATACATATTCTCTCAGCAGCTTTAGTAAAAATGTTAGATTCGCATCAAATATCTATATTTTGTAATTCAAATTCCCCAATGCCATGGAAGATATTCATAGCCTTACCCAAGGTCTCTAATTTTATGCGGAGATGGGGGGGGGGGAGTAAGGATTGGAAAGTATACGAGAAAGTTTCGAGATCACTCCCGCTGATTTATATAGACTTTATATGTCAATCATATAATATTGTAGTGAATAGCTTATAAGCCAGCTACGCTACCTGAGAAATTGCTTTTGTATCGTGGTCATGTTACTGGACTGCGACCCCACAAGGTCCCAGGTTCTATCCTCACTCATCACACATCGCCACAATATCATAGTGTAAAATAAATATATTATCTGCCTACTACAAAATTGCGAATTGCTTTAAATGGTTCAGATTTTTGCTTTTTGCAACGAAACTGCATATAAATTTCATTATTTATAATATGTTTGTTAAATGTTACATCGCTGTATAGTCTTAATTACCTTATTGAACATGATCCTACGTTAAACATAAATGAGCTCGTTCCTTTAACTCCACATTCTTGCATTGTCTTTAAAATCCTGTTCATTTTTCTCTCCGCATTAGATGGTAAGGTTAAACTGATCTAAACATTTGTTACGCGTCTTATGAGTATTAATTGATTCATTTGAAAACAGAAAGCATTTAACTTCTGAATGAAAATAGATATTTGATAAAGATAAAGGATTCGATTTCTTTAAGGAATCGTTTAGAAAAAGAATGAGTTGCATAGTGATCATTTCTTTAAAAAAAAATCAGAAGCGTGAATTTAATGTGCATGGATCCTATAAAATTTCAAAAAAAAAGTTGAAGCATTTTCATTTTTGTCAAAATAAATTTTACAAATTTATAGGTTCAACTCGTTGCTTTAAAAAATTGCGAAAATGTTCTGTACTTTAGAAGTTGAACTATTTAATATACATATATCGCATATAAAACTTTTAATTGATTTCAATGTTATATGGGTAATCAATTAAGTTAGAATGTCTATTAATTGAATATAATTATAATTTCGTTATCTAGAAATGTATAGAAACGTTGTCTGTAGTTGTATCTAGAAATCATCCCGTTTTTAGTTGCATAACTTTATTTGTTTCAGGTTATGGAAATATAGCGCCGAAGACAGACGTTGGCAAAATAGTGACTATATTTTATGCTCTCTTGGGTATTCCAATGATGTTGCTGTGCCTCACAAATATAGGTGACCTCTTGGCAAGATCCTTCAAGTTCACTTATTTTCATCTCTGTTTCCTGTTTAGAAAACCCAGACGAACTCACGCTTCTTCACAGAAACAAGTTATAGAACACATGAAAAGTATGTTATATTGCTCCAATATATTTCTTCTTTTTTTGACATATAAATAAATTACAGAATTCTTTAAAATGATTTAGATCTATGTTATGAATCACTACGTCAATTGAAGTTACACAGGATCGTCAATTGAAGTCACACAGGAAAATCCTTTCTTAGCTTTCTTCTAGCTTCTTGTTCACAGTGAATAAAAATGCAAGGAAATCAGACACTACTTTTAAAATAAATAATTCACAAATGAATGAAGACAGGAATACCAAAAAGAAATGTTGAAAGGTTAAAAATAAAAGAGGATTTCTTTTATTACGAAACTTGCAATTTATTTGTAACAAAATTTATAATTTAAATACATAAAATTTTCTATAGTTGGTGCAACCATGCTTTGAATGCTTTGTCGACGCCATTATACCTGAATGGTATAATGGCGTCGACATGTTCAGTAAGTCATCTTGACTGTAGGAGACGAAAAACTATTCTTTTCACAGAATTAAACATCATTTCTGATACTGTGACAGAGCATGTGCAACAGATACCTTGCTAAATGCGAAGAAAAAGTTCGTTCTGACAGCTAAACTGCTGGATACCAGATAGCACACTAAGCATTTTTTAATCAATGTTTCGACCATCGTTTCATCTTATGACACACATTTAATCTTATAAAACACATCTAAAGAAAACTAAAGAATTATCTGTTGGTTCAACTAATGTTGTCAATTAAATTTTGTTATTTTGTTTCATAACAAAAAAAATTGTTTTCTATTTTGCGGATCCAAAGAGCATTATTTTAAAATCATTCGTTTACGTATTATTGATTTTTAAGATTGCTCTGAATTACATCAATTGCTTTAAAAAAAAAAAAAAACCATCTTATCTTGAAAGATTTTATTAAACTCCACTAAATGATAAGAAATTGAATTTTCTTTTAGTTTTAAATTTTTTTTTCTTTTTTTCTTATATATTTTCTTTTTTTCGAGTATAAACAAACTTTCTTCGATGGGAATTGGATGGGGAAAATTTTAAATATAATTTAAATAAAATATATGGTGAACAATTGTTGTGAGATTTTTTCTACGGAAAAGAAACACAAATTTATATTAAACTGATCAATCTCAAAATTGGTCATTAGCAAATTCTATAATCTTATTTTCCTAATACCCTTTTTTATTTAATCATGTAAATAATTTTATTTATTTTATCTTTTTTTAATAAGGCTTTAATTGCACTTTTAATTTTGCTCTCTTTTTTGCATAAATGGTCAGAAAAAATGGTTGCATTTCAAATATATATGCATATTCAGAGAGAAAAATGGATGAAAAGGCGCAATTTTGGTACTGGCCTTTGGCGCCTTTTCAAGTAGGTACGCCACTGGTTACAATTATTATATATGAAGAGCCTTTCGTTTTTAAATCAGTACAACACATCTGCCACAAAAAAAAAAAATTGTTGCTTCTGTTTTCCAATATTTAATTCAGTTTCATATGTATGCAATATTGTTAAAAGAAAATTTCATTCTGAACATTAGCAGATGAGGTTTGGTATGATTCTGCAAATCTTATTCTCTCTTAATGAATTTCAGGTCCAATGGGAAAAGCTGTTGAAGTTGCGACCCTTGAACTTTGCAACGGCGACGAGAAACCACCAATTGGCGATAAGAAATTGCCACTTGGCGACGATTCCTCCACTCTCTCCTCATCACCTACGAAGTCCAACAATGCCAGCATGGTCGTCGTCCCCGATCCATCTCCTGTAGTGATCGAGCGTGTATACAGGGACTCTTCTGGATCTCAAGATCAAAGAGTTCCAATGTACATGGTATTGCTGCTCGTCACCGGTTACATTTGCGGTGGAGCTGTTCTATTCTCACTATGGGAGAAATGGACATTCCTCAATGGAGCCTACTTTTGCTTCATCACACTCAGTACCATAGGCTTCGGCGATCTGGTGCCTGGCTCTGACATCTTCGACACCCAAAGTGGTCAGGCTAAACTCATCATATGCTGTCTGTATCTCATCATGGGTCTGGCCATCATCGCAATGTCTTTCAATCTGGTGCAAGAGGAGGTTATCATCAAATGCAAGAATGTTGCGAGGAACTTAGGGCTGCTGAAATCAGAAAACGATGATGACGATGATTGAATTAAATAATAATTTCTCTTTTTTTTAATGAAAATTGTGTCTAAAAATAACTAAGTTAATTTAAAAAGAAAAAAGAAAACTTGTATTAAACATTTAGAATGTTCTGCGGTTTGTTGTCATAAAATGTATATTACAACACATCGAGAACGAATGGAGAAATATTTAATATAAAAACAAGTGCTCTTTGAGAATGGGACAGGAGTTCCTATTATCCAACAAGGCATGACTGAAAATCCAATTCCTCAGTCAAATAAAATACATGATGGCAAATACTATTATGGATTGAACTCTCAGACACTTCAACTATTCTTTTCAGTAATCATAGTGATAGATTTAGGAAGAAACGATGATGGTAGTAACCGAAGAAATACTTTACTCAAATGTGTAGCAAAAAAACTGACATTTTTTTTGTGATTTCTAGTTATTTTGGGACACAAGATCAAACTCGACATGAAAATGTTTTGTATAGTTCCATTAAATTACTGAATTATGGATGCCCACAATCAAAAATACACTTTACATAGTTGCATTCATCAAAGATTGGTTATGAAAATCTATAACTGGAACCTTAGGCATAAGGCATGGTTATGCTTGTGGTTATACTTAAGCATTGCATAAAGACCATTGGAGACTCTTTTGAAAAACAACATATTTACAGTTAATTATATATTTCTTAATTATCGCAATAGATTTATTCGATAAGAATGCTTGTATATGGCGAATGTGGAACTTTCTGTGTCAAAGCTGGACTAGTTTACAAACGTTGAAAAACAACTTCGAAATGTCTCGAAGTTTAGATTAATACTCTATAAATTAAACGCAATTTAGGTAGAACAGAAAAGAAAGCAATTCATGAGTGATTCAACTGGTTATTAATCCATTTTTGGAATAAATGTATAGTTTGCTTCAGCTTATTAACAATTTCGGGCTATTTTGAATTCAATGTTCTAATAGTGAGGGAAATCGAGATTGCCTGTGCCTTCACAAATGAAAGCTAATATTTAGCTCTTTTTCAATTTATACGAAAGAAAGCACCAAAGAAGTTAAAAACTAATTTTTTTATGTTATTAATAATAATAATTTCTTGCAATGCGTATCCTTAAGAAGTAAGATTCTAATAAAGAATATTTTCGAAATAATTGTATCCGAAAGCTGACTATAACATATTAAACATTTTTAGCTAAATTTAAATTAAAGCTTGAAAGAATAATACATACAATCAGCGAAAGTTTATGATTTAGTGATTAATGTCCAAATTTAAATATGAAGAAGTGCATATTAATTATCTTGAAAATATCAAGCAGGAAAGTGTCCCGGCGATATTCAATTTCTTTATCATTGTAGCCTCTGTTCTAAAGCAACTTCATAGAAGTTTAAAAAAATGTTTTCTTTAAAAAAAGGATCTTATTTTGAAAGTTTACGTTTTTAATTCTTTTATCTTTTTAAAGGCATATTTTATTAATTTTAAAGTTATACTTTGTGAACAAAGAAGCTATCTTTTTTTCTATTATCATTATAATTAATCCGTTTTCATACCTCTTACTTAGAGACATTAATAATTTCTTACAAAAAAATGCATTAATTTGATATCTTAGTTACATTTCTCAAATGTGATTTCTTAAATTATTATTTATTGTTAACCTAGTTGACAAAAATGTTCGTAAATTCTTACTATGGAGCTTATTTTGTTAATAAATTAGGTACTTAATTGATGTTTTTCCGTATTATTTTAAATAATCTCTCGCATTATTAGAAATAAAAAAATTTATTAAATATAATATTATAAATAGAAAAATTTGCATTTCTTTAGTATTGAGCATGTTTCACAATTTCTTGCATTATTTCAATAAAATTTTGGTATAGACAATCTATTCCTGTGTTTCTTTTCACTTGCTGAAATTAATCATTGATATGCGTTTAATTTAACACACACAAACTAAATCAAATATGAAAATTCACTTTTCTATCTGGTTAATATCACTTCATCTTTTTTATCAAATTTATTGAGAGAGATATAAAAGAGGTGAAAATAACGAGGAAGAACAATATAAAATTTAATGGTTATCTATAATTTCGAAGAAAAAATTAAGCCTTATTAATTTCGTTGTTCCTAAATCACTTTTCATAATTTGTTTATAATAAAAGCGTTTTAGTCAAAATTATCACCTAACATAAGTATCTACCGTCTTTGGCGAGCCGTTTGTTCTCCCAGATTATTGACATTTTAGGCTTTTAAATGATTAATAGGGATTGCATTTTTTTTTAAAGCATTTCACTTTTTTATTTGATGAGGCCGAAAATTAGGAATTCAGTTGAATCAGTTTACTACAAATAAAAAATATGTATATTAAGAAATTAAATCAGAAATGAAAATCCTACTGCGGAATTACTAATTGGCAAAAACATACAATTGAGTGATTTGATAAATGAGTTTGAATTCCATCGTAGCATTTAAAAATATTAGTACAGATAGTGTATCAAATTGAATTATTGAATTAAAAATATTATTAAAATTAATGGAGAAAAGACAACGGAAATGAAATTGAAGTAATGAAAATGATATTTTTTAAAATCTTGCTTTAATACTTTTACTATTAAAATTCTCTTTGTAAGATAATAGTTTTGCAAGATATAAACATTCATTTCCGTAGGCAGGTCAAGACACTTATTTATATGGCGATTGTTAAGCCTATTTTTGCCCCCGATTAAATTTTGTTTAAAATCTATTTCTTCTTGATTTATTTTATGTCATCTTTCCTCTAACTGAATTAACTTTATGGTAACACGATGAACCATCTTCAGAAAAATTCTAAAAATATTTTTCAGTTTCTTTAATTAGCTAAGAGAAGCGTAGGATTCAGTCAGTGAAGCTGTAAAAGCGTTCTAAGAAGCACTTGACAAGTTAATTGACTTGACAAACTAATTATTCTTGACTGTTGCCATTCGACAATAAGTAATAAATGTGATTTTTGTGCCACATGCGTTAGCGTTTTATATATAAAGATTTTCTCGTGTTCATAATACAGTGTTCTTAAAAATTCTGTAATCTTCAAATGTTAAAAAAAAAAAAAAAAAACTACTGCTACCACAAGTTCTTTTTTTTTTTTAAAAAAATGAGCCATTGATTAGATGAAATCTAGGAAATAAAAAACATGTTTGTTGGAAATACTAGTGAGAAATATCCAAAATAAAAACGAATGGAATTATTTAATTTCTTTTTAAATCATTGCACATATTCATCAAAAAATTTTCCTTCAAATTCTTGATTTCTCAAAGTTTATTAATTTTTTCATAAAACCAGGCTGTGGTCTGTATTCTATAATATATAACATTATATACAGTGAATGCCACTTGTAATGATCACTTTAGACCGAAGACAAAGTGACCACTACATCCGAATGATTGGTACATCCAAAATGCTTTAAAAGTAATAAAATTCCGTAAGTATTGCAAAGACAGCAGAAAAAAAAATCCCACCAAATCAGTCGTATTTTTTGTTAATTATAATTAGGAACAGAAAAATCGATACAATATACAGGACTGAAATATTCATACCTATTTAATTTTTTTATAATTTCTTAAAATTTATTGAAACAATTTAAAGATTCATTGGATAAAACTTTAATATCTATAACCTTCAGCAAAGGATTCAGCATGGCATTGGACTGATTTTGTTAAAGATCGGAGAGCTTACTGAGTACACGGATATTGCTTTCTATACTGATATTGGTTTCTCTTCTGGCTTCCCTTCAACGCCATTTACTTCAATCTCTATACTTCTATTCCTTCGATTCATTCCTGCATGATAAATTTTTCCATATGTAGGTGTGTGTTTTTTTTAAAGATGTCTCCCAATTAACCTTTTAATCTGAAAAGACTGCTGACTTTTCAGTGAATCTACTTCTTGATTCATCCTACTAAAATTTTTGTATCGAATCACTGAACATCGAAAATCTTCACCTCAAGCGAACAATTGATCATTAGAGCCGATGGATTTTCTAAGTATTTAGCTATTGAAAATCCATTCCTCGCTACTTTGATTAGTCCAACTGATTTATCCGTTGCCACTACAAGCTGTATATATATATATATATATATATATATATATATATATATATATATATATATATATATATATATATATATATATATATATATATATATATATATATATAAAGACTTCCTAGAACTGTACAAACATAGTAATTCAAGTAAGTATAATAATTAAAAATAAGTAAGTAGTATCGTTTTAATCTACGAATTATCTACTATCTGTGTGCATAAAAATCAATCAAAAATTTTATATGATTTTATAAACCGCTTTGAAGTGGAATTGTTTTAAATGCAATGCATGTGAATTTGGAACTTTTCTTATAAACATATATTCTACTTTTATGTGATGTCATCGGACTTTCGAAATTCTAATGCATTTCAAATTGATCAACAACCAATAGAATGAAATTATGTATCTATTTAGTAATTGAGTTTATTTACTTACCGATTCCTTCAAGTGAAAATATTGATTATATTTAATTATGTGCGCATAAAAGTGGTTGTGATTAAATATGAATTAAGTTATTGATTAGATAATATTTCTCAATTTTAAAATGAACAGAAAGTAGTTACCAAAGTTATAACTATAAAACATCAGAATTAGAAAATGAGGCAGCATTAGTATAAATCCATTTAATTCATAAACTTTTGCATAATGCTATTGAAATGGCAAATTTTTGTTGCATTTAAAAAATCATTAGCTAATATTTCGCCAAAGTCCTGTTTATAAATTTCACAATTCAATTCAATTTTCATTTTCTCTCAATTTTTACGTAGTCTTTTAATTTAGTGGTTTCTCTAGATAATTGCTTCCCTAGTATTAAAAAAAAGAAAAATAGCAATTAGTTTTCTGAAGCAAATGTTGAGTTTAAAATAACTTTTTTTTTCACATTTGTGGCAAGAATGTAGTTAATTATTTAAATGCTCATAAAGAAATGGTTTTTACAAAACTTTAATTACATTTTCAACTGAAAATTAGTAAAAGTTGGGACATTTATCTTCAACAACATATGAGCATTTTATTGCATAAAGCTCATGTTTCTACATCAATTAAAAATTCAAAGAATAAGTTTTTCAATGACATCAATTTAATTTCCGAACAAATTTTTCCTAATTTTAATAAACGTCTTAAAAATATTTTATAACAACACCTTTCGTCGCTGTAGTTGCTATATTAATTAATATTCACGACGATTTTAAAAATATCTTTATGTACACTCTATCTTTGCTATATAATTAAGTTATTTAATTTAAAAATTAAAATGAAGATGAATGAATTAAACCTTAAAAATTGTTATGCTACGATTTTTCAGATTAGATGTTCGAATTTTCTTCAAATTTTCTAAAGTATTGTCAACAATGGATATGTCTTAATAATGTTACCTAAACATAACGTCTTATCTGTTTAATTCATCTAACCACTTTTTCTCAATTATTTGAGCTGTCTTAGTTGATTCGGACAATAGAGATTAAAATATATCATTTAATGTGAACATATCACGCCATGATAGGCGAATCTTTCCCAATCTCACCACCACGACGACACCTTTCTTCCAGGCTGAACCACTGTTTCAGTTACTTCTTCAGCTTTATCCACGGTCTTTTTCAAACATTGTTGTCGAATGTTACCTGTGCTTTATCTTACATGACAAAAGAGCAAAAAAAAAAAAAAAAAAAAAAAAAAAATGGGAGGGCACCTATTTTATTACTTTTTATTGTATAGAATTTCCGCCAATTAGTTTAGCCTAGTTACTTCACGTCCCTTTTTTGAAGAACACTAGAGATATGTTGCGATGTACCGTGTGATTTGAGCTGTCATCAAATGACGAAGACGAAATCTGAACCGGACCCACTCTCTAAAATTCCATGTCGCATAACAGGAGAATATTTAATTCCGGAGGGTTTAATATGCGCTAATAGTGATTCTATGATGGAATCGAAGAGTTGGCTAGTACCTTCCTATTCCAAAGCTGAGATTTTACTATTACACACTGCAGTGAAAAAACTATGAAAAGTGTTCTGTAATTCAATGATTTTTTACATAAAAAACATTTTTGAAATCTTTTATATCTGCCTGAATGTACGAACTCGATAACTTAAAATCGTAACAATTCAAGTGAGTTGAAATTTAGTATCTGAATGAGTTTTGATGAAATTTTATATTTTCATCAAAAGTGTGAGTCTACGTAAAAAAAAAAAGGGGGGGGAAAGAAGTTGTGGATATTCTGGGAGTACAAAAACTTTCTTGCAGTCAGCAAGATTCACTCGCTTTCTACTTTGTTCATTCACTCTGCTAGCACTTCTTACTTTTGTATAATGATTGCATTATTTATAGGTTCCTCCACTATCTGTTAAGAAAAACTGAAAAATTCTACAGTCAAACTAATTCATCACCTCTGGTCCTGTGCATCACTATTAAACTTAGTTACTTTATTCCCGCAAGCACTATAATGCTTTTAATTAAATTCCTTTTCTCAACATATTGAAAAGATTCGTTTGTTTGTTTATTTTTCCCTCACAACATTATAATATAAATTTCGTGAAAACTTGTACCTACCTCCGCGACAGATCAATACATTTCAGTAGAAATGCCGATTTTATCGACTTACTGGTTGTCATTATATTTGTTATAGCACTATATCTCATCAAATAATAGTATTAACACTTCATTCTGCTTCGGTACCATTGAATATTGTCCATATAGCAATGAAATCATTTTCAGAAAATCAGATCCGCATATGCACTTGGTATATGCGGATCCTTTATTGGAAAATTCAGAAATAAAAGCAATATAGAACATTCTTTCAAACTTGTACACAAGTTGTTTCAAAGCATTTTCGAGTATCGACGCCTTTGGTGAATTCATAATTTTCTGAAGTTACTCATTGTAAAAATCCACTAAATTTATTTTGAGTTTAATTAGTTATATTAACGTCCTACTTAAAAAAGCAACACTAGGACAATTTTGGGACAATATACGTGCTAACCCTGCATTCCATTGCACATAGCAATGGAGCATTTAGCAATGTGTCTCGGTTTGTGGACAGAAAGGCTGATCATTATATTTTTCATGTTGAGGTATTGACGGGTTACAATAAAGGCAAATTGTTCATATACCACATTTTATTATTGGTTCAAAAAAAGGTTGAGATTTCCAGACAAGCTTTCGCTATGACTACCTGTAAGTCACAAGGTCCGCGTTTTGACAAAGTTGGACTGATTATTAATAATCAAAGCACAATATTTTCACAAGGTCAGTTGTATGTAATATTGTTCAGAGCGAAATCTATAGCTAGAATTAGAATCCAGACTAAAGTATTAAAAATATTGTTTTTAAAAATGCTCTTAGTAAAAAATGAGCAGCTTGCAATATTATATTAGTAAGCATCTTTTAATATTTTTAGAGAAATTTTCATTTTATTTTATTGAATTTTTTTATTTTATGTTTTATTTCTTCATTTCTGACGAAGTTAAAATTATGATGGGAAGTCTTCTGAATTTTAACTAATGCTAAAATATTTATTTTTTAATTCGAATTGAGTGTTTTTCATACCATTTTTAAAATAGTTTATTTCTATTTACTTTTATGGTCTGGAGGGAGAGAATCAATCCCTCAGGAAATCCTACTAACCTGAATATACGTATGATTCAAGGACAAAATCGGGGTTGACAAGCGAAAGTGAACAGAGTTCAGCCCTCTGCTCGCTCACCAAAAAACTCGCTTACTTGTAAAGTTACAAAAAATTATTGACAAATAACGGTAATCAATCATTATTTTAAGTAAATCTTTGTGTACGTTAGTTACTGGATTAATATACGCATTGAGACAATACTAAATACAATTTGGAATTTATCGTATCGCTGATATGTAACAAAGAAATGAATCTTTAAAAAAAATAAAAATTGGTGGGACTTTTTAATTATTTTTTCGACTTATGAATTTTCTTGGAGAGGAATGTACATCTTAAACCAAAATTGTATTTACCAACCAACTTACTACGAATTAAGTAAAAAGTGTGCTAAATTTTATTTTTATTATTATAAAGCGCAAAATTATATTAAACTTCGTATTACAAACAATATGAATTTAAATTTACGGTTTATATCTTTAGTGGAGCGTTTCTCCACACCAGTGATACAAGCACTCGAAAGATATGTCAGTGTTGAAAAGACAACTAATTTTAAAAACAGACAATAATAAAACGGATTTAAACAAGTGACAAAGGATCTGAAATGTTTGGACTCGATTTTAATTAAATAGCATAGCCAACTTGGCCTTGAAATCTTATAAATGGAACACTTTCCAGATTCATCTATCATTGTCATACTACATGAATATCATTTTTCAAGTCAAATTTATCCAATCCTATTAGTTAAATGAAAAAGGTTTAAAGGACAACCAGTGACAAAATATGATCGTATTAAAATCCCATGACCTATATTTCAACTTAGAAAAGTTGATGAGCATGCCAATTTTTTTTAATTTAATCTAAATTCTCGAAATATTTATTATTACTTCTAAACAATTTTAATAATTCATCATATAAATAAATATTAAAGAAATAAATTGGTCACAGTCATATAATTGAGAATCAGCTTCAAAATGTCAGCATTTTCAGACATCGCCATTTAAAGAATCAAAGGTTTTTGAACTTCAATATGGGAAACTGACTGCACGCATGAAAGAGAAATATTGATCAAATAAAATGTTGAATTATTACATTCACAATAATACAATAAATAATAAATTCATAAAAGAATCTATAAGTTTTAAAAACATTGCAATTTAAGTAGAAAAAGATAAAGAAAGAAAGAAAAAAACATTATGCAATTATTTTTTATATTGTTCCGTCAAACAAACTCATCTTATTGCTCATGATAATTAATGCCAAAGGTTACCCAACTGTTAACTACCATAAGTGAGAATCTACTTATATATATCTAAGGCTAACTTACGTGGCAAGGAAATCGCTATTAATACTTATTGCCGAATGGCAACAGTCAAATGTAAACAAATTTCTATTTCACTTGTCAACAATTGCACTCGCTTTACTAAGAGAGCTGCAAAATATTATTAGAAATGCTCCAAAGAGGGCTCGCTGCGTCCCCAATAATTCCATTCAGACAGACGTAATAAAATGTAAAAGTAATCAAGAAATAGGCATCAAACAAAAAGTTTCGCGAATGTAAACTTAACAGTCACTTGATGGGTAATCGCTATGACTTAACTACAGAAGTTGTTGACTGCATCTTCTGAAATTATTACCTTACACACAAAGATAGTTTTTTTTATAATCTTAAAACTCAAAAACTTACCCTTTTAACGATATAAATTTCATACTAATATAAAAAAATATGTTGACTTTGTTTCATATTAATATTTAAAAAAATTGATATATTTTCTTTAGTAGGATTTCCACTCATGCTTTTATTTCATAGAATATACATTCTTAAAATTTACACCTACAGTAATTTGTAACAGATCAAAACAGTTAAATTCCTGTTTTACTGTCGAATCGAATAACAAGGCAAAATTTTTAAAAAGGCATTCCACATTTATCGTTTAATAACTAAATAAGTCAATAATTTGGGCGAACAAACTGACCGCCAAAGTTAGCTGCTTTTGCATTAAAGCAATGGTCAATCTAAAAAAAGACCAATATAGCAACCATGATTAGAATAAACTTAATCAAATAATCAGCCACTTTAATATTTGGCCTTGAAGAGCCAAACAAAACACCTGTACGTATCGGTTAGATAAATTTCCGCTGACTGATACGTATCACATGTTTTAGGGATAACAATATTTCATCTGAAACTTCAAAATAGATATAAAAAAGACTTATCAGCGAAGTGAATGTCTGAGATACTATTCGAGAGCTATTTAGTTTCATTTCCACTATTAAATTTTCTGTACATCTAGTCGGTAATTGAAAGAAAATTGCATGATGGGTAGCAAGCACATGATGATGATGAGAAAGAATGGGTGTACTTTCCAATGGAAGATAGAAAATTTTAGCTATTGTTGGCATAAAAAAGGTGAGAATTTCTTCAGTCCTGTGTTTGCTGTAAATATGAAGGAAGAAACTACTGAATGGAAACTGGCACTTTGTCCAAAAGGATATTCAGATGGAAGATTCATCGGTTTTTATCTTTGTAGAGCATACGACAACAGTAGTGAAGATAATATAGAAGTAGATTTTGAATTTACTTTTCTTTCAGCAGGTCACTCCACTCCAAGACCACTCCATCCTAAATCATTCAAAAGGTTATTTAATAAAGGTCGAATATCTGGTTGTCCGGAATTTATGAAACGAGAAGATTTATTCACTCTTGAAAGAGCTGTGCTACTGCCTCAAGATATTCTTACCGTTCGTTGTAACATGAGGAGAGTGGATGGTGAAAGTATAGAGAAAGTTCACATTTTTGCTCGAACAATGATACGAATTGAACAAATGAATTTTACGTGGGCCATAAAGGACTTCAGCTGCATTGAACCCTATCAGAAAGTTCCCTTCTTTCTTAAATCATCCTCTAAAGAAGTCTTTGCAACACTTAATCTTTTTTTAACGGGTCAGTGTGGGAGCGAAACGATTTGTGTCGAACTTATTTATTCTGGTAAAACCATGAAACTTTTCACGGTACAATCTTGCATACTGAATAATGAAAGCAAGACAATCGATAACACTAGGCAAGAATATTGTTTTGATGAATTTTCAAATAAAGAAAAATTTATATTTCTTTTAAAGAAAAAGAGTCTGATAGAAAATAAAGAGCATTATCTGCCAAAGAATGTACTGTCTCTGGAATTTGAATGTGCGGCTTCTATCGGTATTGCTTTTGAAGGAATCGAACGGATTGAATTGGGACGCAATTCTTTAGTTGAAAACACCAGCGCTCAACAGAAGCGGCCAGATTCTTCTCTTACATTAAAAGATGATTTAAAATCAATTTGCTGTGATGGATTTCTGTCTGATATAATGCTTTGTACGGCAACTAACACATTTCCGGTACATAAGATCATTCTCAGTGCCAGATCTCCTGTATTTATGAGGATGTTCAGTACTGACATGAAAGAAAAGCATGATGAATATGTGGATATCACTGATGTGAGTTCTGAAACCTTGTTTCGTCTGTTATTATATATATACACTGATACTGTAGAAGACTTAACAATGGAAGCTGCGTCTGAGCTATATGAAGCTGCAGATAAATATTCGGTTCTCAGCTTGAAGGAAAAATGCTCTACTTTTATCAAAGACAATTTCAGTCCTTCCAATGTATGCCAGATATTGATTATCGCAGACCTGCACCATGACGAAATTCTAAAGTTAGCTGTTCAAGATTATATTTTGGAAAACTACTACATTGTATTTAAGTCAGAAGAATGGAAACAGTTGATGGAAACTAATCCTAGATTAACTACTGAAACGATGTTCCGCAAATTCATGAAAATATAGGTATTTGGCATTTTTATAGTTTTGATCGTAAAATGTATCGTTCAGATATTTATTCAATAATTGAATATTTAAAATGACATTTTTGATGTTATGAATCGTGCAGACGATGTGTGGAATTCTTATAATTATATATTTAGAGAGAAAAATTGTTTATAATAAAATGAAATATTTTAACCCCTGTTTTATATGATATTACCTGCTTTCCAACATTTTATGGAAGCTTTAAAAAATATTTTTGATTAGCAATTCAGATCTTAAATTAATGGAAATATTTTCTTGATAAGCAAGCATATTAAAAATGCATATCAATATTTGTTCATATTTCTAAAATACAAACACTCTGTTTCATTCATTTTACAAAATTTAACTTTGCTAATAATTAAAGACCGTTCGTTCTAGAGCTTCTAAATTTATGACAAATATATTTTGGCAGAAGAGAATGTGCACTTCAAGCGACCTTTTTTTATATTTGATTCCGTGATAATTTTTCGAAATATAATTGCACAAAGACAATTTTTACATAGTTTTAAAATTCAAAAAAGTATTTTTTAAATGATATTCGCTTTATAATTTTTTCTGAATTTTAATAACTTTCTAAAATATGTTTTCATAATTTTCATTAATATATATCATTGTTGTAATGAAATTCGAACTGTTTTCATTGTTTGTTTGTTTTTTCAAATATTTAATCACTTACTTTTTCTTGTGTTGTTGAAAGCTAGTTAGATTTTGTTTATTATCTGGGTAGTATATTTGAGGAATAAGAAGGTGAAGTTTCAATATCGCAAAAGACAAAGTGCAATTTGAAAATAGATTAACTGAACGTTACATTTTTAATCGCCTTATGATGGCATCAGACTTTCTATAAAAAAAGGTTCATTTACATTTAAAATCAAACAAGTGCAAGTCGATTAAATAAAATTCTTTCGCCCATTAAAATTTGATGCTTATGATGTTTTTTGAGGAAATCATATGGTAAATCAAAGTTATCCTAAACAGACTTGATAGAAATTAAACACAACTAATATTACCGTCAAAGCAAATAGTCGACAAAAGTATCTAATAAAATAATAAAAGTCTTAATAAATGGGCATAATATCATTTCTTCGCCCTTCATGAGGCACAAAAATGTGAGATTATTCTCATTAATATTTTATCTGCACAGCATCCCCTAAATTTGACGCTTGGGGCATCTATGCTCTCTTTTGCTCTTCATTCTTTTTGCAAAGATCATTCTAAAAGTAACGAATGTTTGTTCTTCCAGACACTTCTATTCAAGACAATGAAAGAAAAATTATTTTACATCATATTTTGATATCTTTGCAATTTTTTTACATTATTAGAAGTTTAGATTGAAATATGTTTTTGCACTCTACTAGGTTTTCTATACCTTCTCTATACAGAAATGCCACCAAGATGTTAAACCAGTCATTTAAATCCTCTTTCAGATCGTTGTCATTTTTATAGTGGTTCCTACCGGAGAAGTCCTTCAATTTAGTTAAAAGATAATAATCATCCGGGGCCAAGTCCGGGATACAAGTTGGATGTTCAAAAGCTTTCTGCTTAAAACTGCTGAAGTAATTCTTCCTCAAAGTAGTAGTATGCGGACAAGCATTACAATGAAGAATCACAAAGCCGTTGGACAACAATCCAAGTCGTTTACTTTGAATGGGGCCGTGTAATCGGAAAAGGATCTGATAATCGGCCACGGCATTGTGGGTTATCCTTCTAGGTATGTAACCGATGAGTAAAACATCCTTTAGATACCAAAACACTGCGCTCATAACTCTCATAAACTCCTTGACTTTGTTTGGTTAAATCAGTGATTTTATTTGCTTGACTCACTCACTGATAAAATTTGTTTGACTCCACCCTTCCCGCTCTTTTTTTGTTGTTGTTGTTGTTGAGAATCGGAAATAAGGACATTCTGTTGAATGGCGCTTTGTTCTTGGATTTTTATGCGAAATCCAGATCTAATCATAGTAACTAAGTGCTTCAAAAACTTATCACTATCCTTGTCGAACTGAATGTGAAAAATCAGTGCAGGCCCCCTTTGCTGTTTTATATGTTCAACTATAAAGAATCTACCTGACACACATTTTCCAACTCGAATCACCACTAACAATTTCATAAAGCACTTTGCTTGAAATTTCAGAGAACAAGCTCAATCCATTAATAATTAAGCATCTATCCTGTTGAAATTTTTCATCAATCCTTGTTTTCAGTTCTTCAGTCTCCAGTGAAGGTCGATCTGATCATCTTTTGCATTTATTGATCTGAAGCAGGATGTATCATTTTCGGACTGAATTTTCATTCATTACAACCATTATTTATCTGTAAATTTCGATAAAGCAGATTTTTTTGCATTTAGAATGCATATTACGCTGTGAACTTTGCACTTGGATGGGATCGTTATTGCTTTCATACGTTTTAAAATCGCACAAATAAACAGTACGTGATCGTAGCATTCAGACTGACGCGAATGATTGGAAAGGTCAATGACACGTCAGCGGCGGAGGGAAGGAAGAATTGCGGGTCTGGCCACATCAAAGCGCTTTTTACTTTTAGAATGATCCTTTTACCACTGTCTGAACTCTGCAGTTTATAAAAGTTAAGTTTTTTCAACTATTACATGTATAATTATTCACTGAATATAAAAATTAATTTTTGTATTAAAAAAAGGTCTAATTTTTGTATTTTAAAAAATATGATTCCACAATTTTTCTCGAAAAAAAAATTTTTTTTTAGTATGAAAATAAAGAAACTTCAAAATGAGGCATCCTCTGTAATGTTGTCTTAGAGGCATTTCTAGACTGCAATGAGTTAAATGTCAAATCTTACAGGATAAGGAGTAGCATATTTGCAATCTATTTACATGAGCTAAAAAATATAGGAAAAAAAAAACGAAACAACTGGCATACATAGTAAGAAAAAATATACATTTAAAACTTCTTCCATTAAATTTATTTCAAATAATACAGGTTTATTATACAAATAATCTTGCCTTCTGTTAGGCAGACAAATATTCTAGCTGCTATACATAAAAATCTTGTAAAAATATCCAATTAATCTAATTAAAATCTCAATTATTTAAAGGATTCACAAATATGCGTAAAGCTAATCTCTGACAAGCTCTCGAAATTATTTGAAATTAAAAGCATTTTCGAAAATAATTTTCAATTTTCAAATAATTAATTTGCGGAGAATTTAATTTTTTAGAAATGTTTGCTGAATTTCATCGCAATTTCCATTTTAATTAGAATTAAATTATATTTCCTTTTGATTAAATGACGATAAAACAGAAAAGACATTAAAAAATTCCCCTAAAATTAAATATAAGTTTTCAATCTTTTTCCAATGAAATGCGTTAAAATACATGCTTAATTTTTGAAATAAATAACTTTTTTAGGCATTTATTGCAATTGGCTAATGGGATATTAATAAAAATCGATTTATTTGAGTATTCGAATTTAGAAAAATTGATACAAAATAAACATTGGAAGATAAATTTAGTTTTCAAACTAAAAATAGTAAAGTTTTATCCGTAATATTTAATAAATTTAATAAAGTATTAATTTAAAGTAATTGGAGTTATTTAAAGTTGAATTAAGTAATAAAATTAAAAACAAATAATTTTTAGAAAGAAACTACCAATAATTCTAATTTTTAGCAATTTAAAAAATAATTTCAATAATGGTAAGCAATATTAATAAACAAGCAACATACAACATTTTGAGTAAAACAACTGGGTATTAAAATTTTAAAATAAAACTTTCTAAAAAAATGAGAAATTGAATATCGGTCTTTTTTTTAATTGAATTCATTAAACTGCATTAAATTACATAATTGAATTAAGAAGCTTAAAAAATTATCTACTTACGATTATTGATGACTCTTTGTACCAAAAAATTTATGAATAATGAATGTTATCCAGAAAAATAAATTGAAATAATGAATGTTATCTAGAAAAATAAATTTATTTTGATTTTAATCTTATCAAAATAAATTTGAATGGCAGACGATATTTTAGCATTATGCTAAAATGAAAATTTAAGAGATCAGACAAAAATAATTCAAAATCCGAATGGCAATGTATGCTTTACATCTTCACCTAAAATAATCGGATCGAATTCAACTACGCACGCTTATTATTCAAGATCAGATAAATATTATCAACTTTCCAAAAAGCTCAAAAATCAAATACATATTCCACTGAAAATACGTTATTCTGTGGCAGCAACTGTGGAGCTAATCATATTTGAAAAAAATATTTTGTTGTCATCTTAAAATTAAAAATTTAACCTCCTCCATTGATATCAATTTCATTTAGGTGCAATTTTTCCCACAGTTTTATAAAATTTTAAAAAATTAATAAATAATTTAATAGATGCAGACGATTTTGAAATAAGGAAATATATAAATGATCTGTTGCTAGGCAACAGTGAGACTTTAAACTTGTCTTTATTTAATTTTTAACAGTTCTGTTTTATTTTTTGAAATATTTTATTGACATTTTTTTAAAATTCCTCAAGTTTATTTAGTTTGATTTAACAATTAGTGTCATTAAATTCTTTTGTCATCTTTACTTAAATATTTAAGATGTAATAAATAAAATGCCATGTATTTTACTTTTCTTTTGTTTTGAGAATTATGAAGAAAGACAATTGAAAAAAAAAGTGGCAATCCTTCAACAGTAGAAAAATTAAACGAATTTTTAAAAATCAGCCATAGAATTTAATGAGGGAAGAAAAAAAAAATCGCTAAATTGTGATCAATGTAAATTGATATACAGTGGCTCAAACAATTGAGAGTACACCTTATTTTTGATTGATAAATCCGACTTCCAACACAAATAACACATTACTGAGAAGTGTAAGCATGTTTTTATTTTTACACATAACAAATGGTTTAATTTAAAATTAAAATAAAGAACAATCAACGAAAAATTTTTATTTGAAAAGTTTCAGAAGCAATTCAAATAAACATATGTAGTTTTTTGCCTCAAAAAATTGAGAATACAGAGAGTGTTTGAACATTTTTTAGATGATTATGATGGAGTGTGCAGAAAAAATTGCATTCATATTTAGAATTTTAAATGTTTAATTTGATAGCTCTTATTCTTAACTACCATGCTACATGGTAATTTCCATGACATGCTATTCCCTCATGGCATAGAACGTTTCTGAATTACTGAATAATTGGAAAAAATTTTCTCAAAGAGAAACGTATTGATGTAAGGAAATTTGTATTAAGATTATTTTAAAAAGGGAAAAATCTCATCATGAAATAGTTGAAATTGTTGGTAGAATCCACACTTGCGTCCAGAAAATCATTGTAACATTTTAAAATGAAGGATTGATTGAAAATAAATGTGGAAGAGGAAAGAAAGTTAATTCTGAGTGATGTTGCAAAAAAGAAAATTTTGAAAGAAATCAAGATTGATCCTAAAGTAAGTGCAGTCAAACTTACTGAAGCAACTTCTCAAATCATAGACAGAAGTGTAAGTGCCAAAACTGTGTGAAATGTAATTAGACAAACTGAATATAAAAGTGGAGTTGTTAGAAAAAAAATCATTCATCAACCTACAAAATCAGAAAAAGCGTTTGGAGTTTTCAAAAACTCATCAATTGAAGACCAATAACTTTTAGAAGAAAGTTGCATTTAGTGACATTAGTAAATACAACATTTTTGGCTGTGATCGTATTTTGGCATTTGCACCGTATGGAGAAAGCCCAATACTGCTTTGGATCCAAAACATTTAAGTCCTATAATTGAACATGATGATGACTCCGTCATGGTTTTCGGTTGTATGGCTTCATCCGTGGTCGGAAATTTAGTTTTCATAGATGTCATTATGAGCCATATGGTTTACTTGCATAAAGAAAAGTACCTAAAATTTAGGTTTAGATGAAAATTTCATTTTCCAGCAGGACAAGCACCTCAAACACATGGCACGTAATGTAAAAATGTATTTTCATTGTAAACAGCAGTTACATACGCCACTACAGTTCCCCAACATCAATGTCATTGATAATATATATGTGAGCCACAATTGAAACAGCGATCCAAAAACATAAAATTAGAAACAAAATCCATTTTAAACAAGTGTTGCAAGAAGAATGGCTTAAAATATCTTCAGATATCACCCAAAAGTTGGTCAAGTCAGTATCATGACGTTTAGAGGCCATTATAAAAACCAAATGACTCCAATTAAATATTGACACTTTCTTTGTATGAGATATTACAAAAATTTCATTGCTGTATTTTCAATTTTTTGAGTCAAAAATCTGCATATGTTGATTTAAATTGATTCTGAAACTTTTCAATTTTAAAGTTTTTCGTTAATTATTCTTTACTTTTACTTTAAATTAAAGCATTTGTTATGTGTAAAACCAAAAACATGTTTGCACCCCTCTGTGATTTGTTATTTTTGATGAAAGACAGATTTATCAAGTAAAAGTAAGGTGTACTCTCAATTGTTTGTGCCTCTGTATATATAAAATAATTGACAGATGAAGGCAAATTTTTAATTCACATCATGAAGCTTCTTTATTTAAACATCTTATAAATTATTGCAGTTTGCTCTAAGAAAGCAGACAAAGGAAGTATTTATTGAGAATATGTTTACCAAATTTATGACTTTTTAGAATAAAAGCTCCCAATCTTTTAAGCATTGCGACTTCATACTGGGCGTATTTAATTTTTCCAGAATTGATTGAGCAACACACATTCTATTCTACAGAAGTTTTATGGGCCAGAATGGGGTTTATGGGGGACAAAATTATAATGCAGGGCATGATGAAAACTTCAAGTCCTCATCATATTTTTGCAAATTGTGGGAAACTATATTGGATCTGGTCGTCGCCTGTATTTTGTAAATCCTTATTCTAGAGCATTCGAAACAAACTATCATTGACAACTGAGTAACAGATGGATTTACAGTGACAAAAAGAATTAAAGCAGATTATAATTGTATTAAAAGTACAAAAACTACTATTGTGTTAAATAAAAAACAATATGTATCATCTTTATATTCTCACAGAAATACAGATGAGGTGACAAGGCTGTGACTTCCAAGCCGGAGGGCTCCAGTTTCAAAACTCTATTCCACCAAATGTCCGCCTGAAACTCACCAATCTGATGCAGTAGGCCAAAAGTCCTGCTATTAATGTGGCGCAAGAGTTTGTAGAATTTCAGCATTTGATCCTGTATTCAACATTATTAAGTCCTGTCTTAATAACGTCGAAGACCGATATTCAAATTGGAAGCAGCACTAGAAAATAATTTTTGTGACGTTAATATAATTTTTTTTTTTTTTTTTAGAGAGAGAAACAGCAGCTAAAAGGATGTCAAAATGCATAGTCAAATAAAAATTTATCTTACTTTAATGGTACTTATTAATAATGATAAAGAAAAATTATTTAATAATTTTATCTAAACATTTATTTTATTTCCAACAATATTCCAATAATTTTGGAATAATTAGCGATGGCGATTTCGAATTTGGCAGTGTTTTTGTAAGAGTGATTCCATTTTTCGAGATATATTGAAAATTAATAATTGAATTACCTTCAGACATTTTTAAACTAAGTATCTGGGCCTCATCGGATTACTTTCCAAAGAATCGTCCAGAGTAATGTGTGACAATATTACATTTCTATTTTTTTTTATACTCCAGCTAAAAAACGCACGTTAGTTTTTTTTTTTTTTTAATCTTGAGAGAAGGCAGAGGTTTAGTTGAACAGCAAGTAAAATTCACGAAACAAACACTCTAACTCAAATCAACAATGAAAATAAAATTTTAGTAATAATATCTGTATCTTTTCAATTGCAGTGAAACTGACTGAAAAGATCAATAATAAGACTAATTCAATGCAATAAATGAAGTCAATCCTAAAGAGTAACGAATATATAAATCGGAACAGAAATCATTTGAAATCCGTGCCAGAAATAAAAAAAATGTAAGCAAGATTAATAAATGATGTAAATTTCAACAAATTAAAATAGATCGACAGGAATGGTATACTAAGATAACAATAGCATGCTTAAATATACACGATGATGTTGCCTTAAGCCGAATAAAACGAAAACTAAATAATTTAGTATAATATTTAATTCATGGAAAAGCATTTCTTATATCTTTTGCGTATTAGATGTAGTGAAAGTTACGAATTGAAGGCCAAGTAATAATCTGCCATCAAATGTGTGTTCCATTCTCTTGATATTTTCGCTTCATTAATATAATAAATATCCTGAAGAAATCTTCATCAGTGTTCCTCACTAAAATGGCCCAGATAGTCTAGAAATTTATCCGATTATGTAGAAAATACACCATTACGCCTATATTAGCACCCAATTTATGAAAAATATAGCATATTTCATACTCGATCTTCATAGTCTAACGAGGGGAGGCACGAGTTGGAAAATTGTGTTCGGGATGAGATTTAGTAAAATGATAGCATACATTCAGAATGTTCATTCATGAAAATATTAAAGCGTAATAGCCAGCCAATTTCGAGTAAATGGTCCTCAAACTTTCAGCATAACTCGTATACTAGTGGCCCCGTTGCCGAGACCTGAATCGTATAAAGGACAAGGCACTGGCATAATATTCATGAAAATTGCTCCTGGACTAGTATTTTTTGCTTTTATTTATTTTTTCTTTTCAAGTTATTTTAAATTAATTTAGCAATTTACAAACAGCTTTAATATGTTTTTCATATTTTCTATGCAAAAATAAATATTTATTCTCTCACTTATCGGATTATAATTTAATTTTTTTGAAGAAAAATTATATATATGCATACGTTTTTTTTTAATATTCAAAATTATTTAAATTAGCAATTTAACGATGGCTTTAATTAATATGGAAGTATCTCATCTTAGTACGGAAGAATAAATATATTTTCTCTTAATACATAAATTATAACTTTTTTTTTTTAAAGAAAAATAATTGTATCCATTCACACGGTCGTTGAATCAATTTTAAATTAGTGTTACAATAATTATAATGTTAACTATAAAAGATAATTTAAATAATTATTTTTATATTAAAATCTTATTTTTCGATTTTAATAATAAGTTATTATAACTCAACGAAGCTGTATTTATATCAAATAATTAAAGAGAGCGGCTGAAATTAATAAAATTATGTCAACAAACATTCGCAATATTAATAATCGAAAAGAAAAAGTAGATGTTAAGTTATGGAATGCATAGACAGATGGTTCAAAATTTTTAGTAACATTATACGGTGTGCTTAGTACGGTGCCCTATTCTCTGAAGAAAAACAAATATATTTTAAAGATAAAAGAATCGATTAGAAAACAAATTTTATTTAAGGTTTCTTTGTGGATAGTCATTATCAATTCTGCAAGTTGTCAAAATGTATCTATGTTGTTTCAAATGATTTTACGATAATCAATATTTTGTTCCTTGTATATAATAAAAAAAAAATAATGAAATATGTTTATATCAGTAATTTTATTAATATTTCAGTTATGCTTGTAATTATTTTTCCTACTTAAAAATAAAATTATGATTCAGATATTAGGTGAATGAGCATTTACTTTTGATGGCTAAAAGAATTACATATTAATTAAAACTGTCTGTAATTTTATTTAAATATTTTTTTAAAAAGAAAAATGCATTCATATTTTTAACTTAAAAAAAATACAATTTAGGTATTAAGATAAAATAAATTTATTTTTCAATACAAAAATGAGTATCATATTAAATGGAATCATTTTTAAATTGTTAATTAGAATAATTCTGAATATATAAAAATACATTCATAATTTTTCTACTAAAAAATAGAGAATAAATAGTTACACATCTATAATTTTGCTGTTGAACCCTACCTTAGGTAAAGCCAAAATCTTCTTTTCAGGAAAATGGTATTTGGACAGACGAATGTAGCTTTAATCAAGATAAAAACAATCACCATAACTATCATTTTGCGAACGGTAAAATTCTTTCTACAAGATGTTCATCATCAGTGACAATTTTCTATAGATGTGTGGCCTGGCACTTTTAAAAAGTCGTAGTTGGTTCCATTTTGCACAACAATATACGGAATGGTGATATTTTGTTGATTTGCTTTTAATTGGGCTTATATCTGTACTAAGGAACAAATTGGCTTTTGCAGTACACGGCTCTCGATCTTTGCCGACGAAAAGCCTGTCTTTAGGTCATTAATCATAAACTTGATTGCCCAAATTCAAGTAATATTAAAAGAATGCAACTTTATATAGTTGTTGAATATGTCCTTCATAAATAAGTTTTTAAGCATTTCATTTGATGTATTATCTGCCAATTTTTAAAAAAAATTAATGGAAGTTAATAAATGGGTTTTTATTTCCTGATTTGACTATTTAAATAACCTTTCCCAATATATGTATTAACGTTGACAATTACAATGAAATCCTTGTTCAAATACTGGTCAGAGGTATAGATAATGGTATAGGTCAACAAATTTGCCTTTTAATATCTCAGTAAGTTCTACAGATAATGCAAGAAATAAAACTCACTTCCTTGGCATACCCTGTACATAATCCACTATTCAAGCACATAACAGAGACAAAACTTGTTATTACACAATATTTTTATTTACTTCAAAATATAAAGTAAATTTGACACCAAATGTTTTTATTTAAAGAAAACCTTGGTTAAAAAAGAGTGCACGACAAATCAGCAACATTCATAAGGATAACCACAGGACGCACACACACAACAAAAATCCCTACTTAATATTTAAAAATTCAGAAAAAAGTTAAATAATCAAAAATACAAGTTGTATATCTAATAAATCACATTCTGCATAAATGCATACATAATGGGAAAAAAATTCAGTTCATATATGGAAAAAAATGGTAGAGATTCTGAAAATGCAACTTTGAAAGGAAAGAACTACTTGGAATTAAGACAAAAATAATGAATTATATACTGCATTAATTTTGAAAATGTAAAATAATTTCACTGCACTGAATATTAAACTAATTTTAGTGCATAATATGATAGAAATCATTAAAGACATGCAGAATACAACAGTAATTTGTATTATGAATTAATCACATATTTAATTATAAAAGATTACAGAATATTAATATGTATTAATTTAAAAATTATAAATTTCAAATAAACAAAGTTTTTATCTTATATTAAATAGTGAACACATGTTTATTCTTATAAATAAACAATATGCAAATAGTGTATTTTCATAAATAATAACAGCTATTCATTATTTATGAATTGAAAATATATAAAATACACCTTTACTCTAAACTAAATCTTTAAAATCACCCAAAAATAAAATAAGTACTTAAGTAGATACCAATAAATTGTGAAAACAAAATTGAGATATTTACATAAAAAATTTAGAAACAAAAAGACTCACTTTGATAGTTTATGTAAATTTTTTCATTAACATTTAAAATATTTAATGAGCTAAGTTTCTTGCAAAGACTAATTTAAAATATTAGTTTTTCTATATCAATATTTCTATAAATGCAGTCAGCTGCATATAAGATTTGTCTAAGATACACTTAAAACAATACATACAAAATATGAATTTATAATTTGTGATGGAATTCCTAACATAAAATAGTGAATAAACAAATTATCCACTTATAGAAATGTATAATGTAAAAAATAATTCAGACAAATACCATTTTTAATATACAAGTGCTCACATTCACATACAAAGAATATAGAAATATACAAATTTTCATATTTATATAAAAAATGGTTTTAAATAGAATGAAATGATTTTATATTACAGAAAAAGAAAAATGATTTATGTCTATAGACCAAATATCAATATGTCAAAAACTATGCACAAATACCATAACATTTTAACAACTACTAAGAATAAAGAACTTGCAGTCAATATATGAAATTGTTCTGAATGTGCAGAATTAATAAATAATTGAGGGGGGGGGGCTTGATCATAACTTTCTCTCCAAGCAACTATCATATGGATGGTATTTTAAAGTTAAATTAATTAAGAATAAACAAGTAAAGAGGGAGATTCTTCAAATGTATGATTTATCAAAAGATGAGGGATCACTTTTGACTAGATGAAAGGTTATCACTCAAGTTCTTTATAAAGCAAATAGTCTAAAAGACATTTAGGAATGGAAAGTTTGTGCACATGTTCAGCAGAAACAATTTTCCGAATGCTTATTCTTGAGAGGTACAGAAGAGATTTGATGCAAATTGAAGCATTCCAGAACGAAACAGATCCCTGCCTATTCCTGTAAATAGAAATGAATTCAAAATGAAGTATTTCTTAAAAAGAAAAAAAATATATCCATCAGTTATGTAAGAAAATGCACATTTATCAAATAACTTCATGGTAATTCATAAATATTATTGAAACAAAAAGAAAATATCTTTCGAAATCCAATTATGTAATATAATTCAAATATTTAGTATCATAAAACCTAATATTGTGATAAAAAATAAGGAAATATCCAGGATTTTGTCATAATTCACAAAAATATAATTAGCGAGTTCAATTGCCATTTCAACAAATATAAAACTAATGAAACTACAAGGAAAAAATGTCTTTAATAAATGTAAGACAAGGTCTGCAATTAAAATACATTAAATTTGCAAAAATAACATATAATCTAATGGCAATAAATTAAAAATTTACTATTTTTATATTTCACAAACAACATATCAAACAAATATAACTTAATCAGATTACATAATAAGAAATAAATTGAAAGTAATTGGTAGTAATTATCAGAAGACTTTTACCTAATACCAAACAAAATTTTTGAGCTACTCATAGAAATTTAGAGAAAAAAAATTCTATTTGTTAATTATGTATATTATTGCACCTAATAAATGATACCCTAAATATATAAGCTTAGTTTATAAAAAAATGAAGCTTGTTTTTTGTTGCAAATTATTCAAAATGATCCGAAATTTGATATGCATGTACCCGTTTAACTATATTGATTGGGGGGGGGGGGAGAGATTATCAAGGTAAAATAATAATCACATCTTATGGATAAAGCTTTTTGGGGGAGGGGGGAGGCAAAAAAAAATTTCAAAATTTATAGAAAAAACCTCCAGAAAAAAAAATTCTACTGAATGTGCAAAAAAAATGCAGAAAAACTTGCAAGCTATTTTATATAACTAAGATATGCCAAACATGGCAAAGATAAAGTATGTATGCATGCATGCATGTAAATATTACACTACTATGAACAAAATGCTACAAAAAAAAACTTCCAAATGCCAAAAATATTCTATTCAAGTTATTCAACATTTTTTTAATCCACAGGCAGCCTGCATAAATTAAACTGATATTAAAAAGCCATAAAAATAAATTAACAATACAAAATAAATGATAATATTTACAAATGCTTGAAAAGATTCTTTCAAAATTATTTTATATTTTTATTCTCAACTGCGTAAGAAAAATCTACTTTAATAACTTTTTTGATTGACTTATAAATTTAATTTCAAATAATTAATGCATGATAGAGATCCAATTTTTTTTCACTAAAATTTTAAAAAATTCCTTCTAGCGTATGGAAAGAGTGCAAGTATTTTCACATAGGAAAAAAGTGCCTAAATTTTACTTTTTTATATTAAATCTAACATATTTCAAACATTGCTTAAACTAAACACAAATTATTAGCATAACATGATTCAGTTTGTACTTCAATAAATATTCAACTTTTCTTTATGAATTTATTGTTTTCCTGAACTTAAATCATTCTTTTTAGAAATGCATAGCAAGTAATACCTCTGAAGCTAATCAGAATAAGTTGTCTCCCTGAAACTTTGAGTTCTCTCTAATGAAGGAGTTATCCACCCTCCCATCCAAATATAAAATTATGTACCCAAGACAAATATCATGGGGGTTCAGATTTTTATTTCCAGATACTCATATATGAGAGTTATGGGTTATAGTCTATGCATTTTCCGTAGGTTGTTCAAGGTCGCATTTTCTACCTCATTATTGGTTGACTGGAACTAGTAACGCGGTAGAAAATGTGACCTTGAATAACCTACAGAAAATACACAGACTACAGTATGGAAAAGAAAAACAAAACTTGCACTTTATTAACTGCATGCCATAGGTGAAAATTAATTACAAAACAGCCTATTAGATTATGATTTTTAGCGTGAAATTTTGGAGTATAATACAGAAGCATCATAACACTGAATGTATATCTTGGATACCTTTTTTTCTATATGACTGAAAACAAAACTTGACACAGAGCTACAGTTATAATAAGAGTACATATCAAATTAATTTAAAACACAGCATTTAAGTTACTGTGCTTATTATATATATGTGAAATTACAGATCAGAAGATGGTCAATCTTTTGACAGATATGATTCAAAGTTTCATAAGGAACTACATTTTAGGTGCTAAAACTGTGGGCAAAATTTCATTTACCTCCATTGTTACATCTTTGAATTAGCATTTACATGTATGCAAAAGTAGATACCAACAGATATTTAAACACTTGACAAATTTAATTCCATATTTGACACAGACTTATTTTAGATGTATTAGACTTTCGATGCTAAATCTGTAAACTAAATTTTATTCATCTAACTCCTTTTGCATGCGATTATCATGTTAATATTTAATTAACAGGATAGGATTTCATTCAAAATTTGATTGAAAACTAAAAATTTGGAGTTAATCCATACACCAGATTTCATCCATCTAGCTCTAAATGTTCCAGTTATTGTGGAGCATAATTTCATTTTTCCCGCCCCCAAAACTCAGGGTAATCTGAAAAGTAGGGATTTTTCAAAATCTCAAGCTCGAATTTTTCGAAGACAGCAATATTCCAAATATTTTGCTTATGAAAAGATTTAAAAAAAAATATGAACATTTTGTAAGTTTATAATGATTTTCTATGAATCTACATAACATCTACATACATGACATCTACATAAACTAGTCAAGTTTTGAAACTGTATTAGTTTTTTTTTCCCCCAAATGATACTGTTTCATTATCAGTATTTCAATCAAAAATCGTAATAAAGTAAACAGAATATTTAAATAAGAATTCAGTACATTAAAGTAAGCATGAATATTTCAATCACTCGACTTTTTTTAATAATCCTGAACTAATTACAACATATAAAAAGAATTACTTTTAATTCAATTTTAAATATACAGGGCATTTTTTTTTTAACTGACTGTATTGAAAGACCTCTATAGCTCAAACTATCAACTGCAAAGTCACCAAATTTTGTGCAGAAACTATTGACGACTTGGAAAAAAGGAATCTGCAAAAAAATTTTAGTTTGATAGCACGATGAAATTTTAAAAAGCTACAGTAAACAAATAAATGAATAGCAAAGAATTAATTTTTCCACAAATGTGCTTTATTCAAAGAAATAAATGGTTACAAATTTTTAAAAAGATTTGACCGTTTTATTTTTTGTTTTTATTTAGTAGAATCGCTTTCCCGGGGAAAACTATTAATTGATAGAGGTCCTTTACGTAAATTGTTTCGACTTCTAAATTTGTGAAGAGCAGCCACTGCATTGGATTGATTAAGATAAAAGAGCTTCACAAGTAATGCGTGCTGTACTGAAGTGAGATGCATTTTACATATCAACTGATATGAAATGATTTTCAATGCCCCACTTCTTTTTTATAACTGACAATACTGGCGCTGGTGTCGACTACGTAATCGGGATTTTGCATTTTTTCCCCGTGTTTTATGCAAAATTTTAGCTGTCTTAAAGTGTAAAGTGTCACATTTTCCCCAACTTTTTTTTTCTGCGGATTTCTTTTTCCCAGGTCCTCAATAGTCCCTGTACAAAATTTGGTAGCTTTGCGGCTGATAGTTCAAGCTACAGAGGTCTCTTGAGTACCATCAGTGTTTTTTTTTTTAAAAAAAAAACTATATATCAGGATGACTATGTTATTCTAACATGTAGTTTAAATCACTTCAAAAATATTAAATTTTATAGGCATTAGAAAAAAAAAGATTGTATAGAACACAAGGGACCTTTATGGTCAGACTTAATTACTTTACATACATGAAAAAAAAAACTGAATGCCTTTTTCAAAATGTGTTAATAGGATAGTTTTGAAGAGCATCCCCCCCCCCTTCACATTTGAAAAAAAAAAAAATCATCCTTTTAGATGCTTTAAAGGAAAAGAATTTTGAAGAACATTTTTGTCTCTTTCACATTGTAAATGCATATAATTATTAAAGAGGTAAATAAGTGCTATTTGACATTTTATAGTTTAAAGCTAATATAAAAAAGGGGAATGAAATAAAAATAGTAGGTAATTTTACTACTTTATATAAAACTATATGAATTCAAATATCACTATCCACTATTGAAAGCTGTGTGGCAAAAAATATACTATATCTTAAACATGCACATAGATATTTATCTTGTTTCCAAATTATAATATTTTTTTCTGGGAAAATCAATTTTATTTTTTTAAGTGAATTCATCCTTTTTAAAAAGTCAATTCTGTTTCAGATAAATTATAAATGTATGTAATGTAATTGAAATGAGAAGACCTTAACTAACATATAGTAAAAATAATTATAGAAATGCATTAAGCTATTAAAATAATGATAAAGTATGGCTTTTTTTAAAAAAAAATTTTTAATGAAGCCTACTAAATCACCTAGTAAATAATTTGATACATAAATAAACTTGCTTGAAATATTTAAGAACTGTATTATGTTAAAATCAGTCTATTAAGCATTGCATTAAAAAAACTCTAAATTCAGCAATATGAAAAATATTTTTTTACTTTACTGCTATTTAAAATTATATGTTTTTTCTAAAAGGAGGGTCAAAATAAAATAATAGTGATCCTTCTTATTAACTTTTTTTAAAGTTTAAAATATCCAACTGTTTCATAATATATCCCTATAAGATTGAAACCTGAAATGATATTTATAATCAGTTTTGAATGACTTCTTATAACATTTGTTTAGTTAACTATTGAAATAAATTATACATTTCTGTACAAAATTTCTTAAAGAACAAGCTTCTACAAAAATTATCTGCTTTCTTACAAAATTTAAAGTGTATTTTTAGATAATAACATTTGAAATGAAAACATATTTTCAACTTTTAAAAACTACAGGAATAAAACTTTTCCAATAAATAATAACTCATACCACTTCGAGAAACCTGTTTAAAGTTATATTCAAAATTGTTTAAATTTGTAGCATTTTATTTACACTTAATTTAATTTCAATTACAAAATTTGATAGCGAATGTAGAAGAATGTGCCTAATATTTGATACAAATAATTTTAGTATACTAAAAGTTGACTTTTACAAGCTATAATTAAAGTATCATCTAATTAAAAACTAAACTCTCCAAATAATATTAACATATTTCTGATAATCAGTAGATATTAAAGCTTATTTAACAAAAACTTTGATTAACACATTTCTCGATACATAACAGGCAAATATGTAAATCAAATTACTGTGGACTATAATGTATGACACCACTGCAACAATCCAATGCAGGTAAAACCCCCAATTTCAAGAAATGAAGGACCCAATATCCAGCTGGCTTCAGCACCTTGACTGCTGAAGCGTTGTTAGTGTCTGCCTACGGCCTTCCGAAATGCCGTCGTTCATCCACTGAAATTGAAAATCATTAGAGAAGAACAAAGCTAGCATTAACTTTCATTCTACATCATTCAGCATGACACACATCACAGAAATGGCTCCCCACAGCTGAAAGATTTGGGCAAAAGAACTAACTAAATTATTCGATATCTCTCAGTACATTGTAACAAAGCACATTAAAATTTCTAATTCATTAATCACCAATCTGAAAACTTTTTTTAGTTGAATAAATCAGTATTAATTATATAACTTGTTCATAATGTGCATTTCAAAAAAAAATTATAAACCTTATTACTAAGAATATTTATTAGTAATGGATTTGAAATATCAATGGATTTGAATTAAATTATACAAAATAGCAAACTTTAAATATCCAAACATAAAATATGCCAAATGATTCAGATTTGTTTTGCCAAAAAATTTAAATTCATGAAAAAGGCAAGATGATAATAAAAAGGAATTTAAAAAACTATTTCATGTCCTTTTTATTTAAGAAACATTTTTAAAATTTAGAACTGCTCAAGAAATATTAATGTATATTATGACAATGTACTTTATATATATTTTTTTGGCAATCCTAAAAAAAAAAGTAAAAAGTTTCAAAAATTTATAATATTGCAATAAATTTATAATTAAATTCTGAGCAATTTAAAATTTTCAATGATACATAAGTTATAACAGCTGATTTCACAAAATATAAACAAATCCCTAATTTCATTAGGATAATAACTATTATATTCCAAATGTTTAATTCTTATTTTAAATGTTGCAGCAGTGAAAAGCCATTATTTAAAACAAATACTTTCAACCATTTCAGGCATTCCAACTTTACAGGGTAGTTTGGGTATTGGAAGGATAAGTAATTTTTCTTTTAATTAGGGACATTTTTCATAAGCAGACTGCATTTCAATAAGTTACCTATAAAGCAAAGGTACACACATAAAAAAAACACATTTAAATTAGTAGCGATTTTAAAAAATTGGGATGGATCAAGTTAAAAATTATTGTATTACAGATCAAATGAGGGCATAAAAGAACAGATAGCAAATAAACATTTACAAAAGGTGGTGCAAAAGCATTTAAATCGCTTTAAAAGTATATAAGTGAACTTTAAAACATAAAAGAATTTTTGTATATAAGCATTTTATAGTGCAATGTAATAGCTTTTGTTTAAGTTCCAAATGTATTCAGATCAAACTATATTCAATCTAAATACATATGGTACTATTTAATATGACAAGATAAAATTTCCTTCATTACTACTGATACAAAATTTAAAAAACAATTATCCTCTTTTAATCAATGAACTTCCAAAAAATTGAGATATTATTTAACAATAAAGAAACACTATCCTCAACTAACAAAAACAAATCAATTATTATTTAAACTCATTATTATAAAATTTATATCTGCAATAAGCATGTAATAAATTTTAACTTTTACAAAATATAACTTTGAAAAAAAAAAACGTACTTACATGAACCTGCAAAAATAGCACAGCATAAAAATTTACAACATTTATGTTTATTATCCATTTTTAGTTAGGAAATAAAAACTAATACAAGGGAAATACAAGGACATTGCTTTATGTTAAACACAACACAGATGGAAAGAAGAGAATGTACCTTTGCATTACAGTGACAAAAAAGCAAACAAATATAAGTTTGTGAATCTAATGTTCTTCTAAAATTTAAATGTATCTAATAAATATTTATATTTTAAGTTTCCCCTTTTGATATATAAAATAAGAATTTCATACTGTAACTTCACATATATAACCTACAGATCATATAAAAAATTCAGGAAATAAAAGAAAACATTATTTGTTATAATTGCTATACTATCTTTATTCGACATTTTTTAGTACAAAACTGTGAAAACAGGGCTCCTGCCTTCAAAAATACACAAATCAAAATCAAATAGAATAACTGAAGAAATGTAAAGGTAATAATTGCTTTGTGATACAAGAACATAGAAAAGCTCAAACAATTTTTTAGCAAGACAGGTTAACTATCAAAAAACTCGAAAATTAATCATGTTTATTTTAATAGTTTTTGCATTACTTAAGAATATTTAATCAAATTTATATAATCTTGATATTTAGAGCTTTCTTTAGTTAAGAGATTCAATTATGATTCATTTGTTAATAATTTTTTATTATTATTATTATCAACTACAATAAAAATATTCAGATATAATTTACTATCTTGTATGTTACAACAAAATCTATACTAACGGTAAAACTGAAAAAGCAAATAAAGCAAACAGTCAACATGAAGAAGCAGATTATACAAGCAAAATTACAGTACTATTCAATTTTTTTTTAAAGATGTAATATTATTTGCAATTTGTCGTTTGCTTATAAACCTAATATGATTATAAAATGAAAATTTTAAATAACAATTCTCAATTTTAAAATTTTTATCAGAAGGACATTTTTTTAAACATAATTTCATGAATTTAAAGTTGGGAAACATTTCAAAGTCTAGAAACTAAAAGATTTAAGTTTAAAGTTTCATTAAAAATATTTAAAAATTCTTTGATTTCTTATTTGAATAAGAATAGTACAAAATAAAACTCTAAAACATAAAAAAAGAAACTAAAAAAAAATATAAAAACTTTTTGAGATGCAGGCTGCTTATGCATTCTTCAGACTAACAGGAATAAGGTATACATTAAAATGATATTGAATAATTTTACACATAGAACCTTTTCATTTTTATCATAGGAATAAAACTACTCACCCAACAGCAAGAATGTGTCCAGATGGAGCAAATGTGCAACATAATGAATTTTCAATAGGAGCCATAGCTTCTGGACTTTTTTCTGAAGTGATATCCCAAAACCTTAAGAATCTAAAACAAAACAAATCACAAATTTACTAAAATTCATTTATATTATTCAACAATATTTCTATTCCCATTCTATATTCTTGCTTCCTTCCTTAATAATTTATGCCAATTATGGCAAGCAATTTACAATTAATATTCACCAATTAATACATTATTAATAGATATTTCTTTAAAGTATATCTTTCAAATAAAATGGCACAGCTTTTCCTAAGGTCATAAGGTCAGTAAGAGGAGGAAAAAATTTAAAAATAATGATAAAATACTATCTGGTTATGAAAAAAGCTCTTCATTAGGAGAGGCAAGGGTACTGATATTATGAAAATAATGATATGATATTGATAATATGAAAAGTATTTTTTTATAAGTAATCTATTTGCAGCATTTTTAAAAATAAGTTAAAATAAAATTATTATTACCCATCATCAGCTACAGTAGCAATATGAGCCCCATCAGATGAAAATGAAACATCACGAATCCAAGTACCATTATCGCCACAAGCATAAATGGGGTGAGGTGATGGATAAAGATGACTAAATTAAAAAAAAAAGAAAAGATATTTAATATAGGCAAAGTACCAACTAAACATACATGGTTCCCAACTACTTTTATAAATTGGTCATTTTTAAACAGAAATGGTAATAAAATTAAAGCAAATTTAAAATTTGAACTTCTGAAGTGTGTTTAATCTGTTTTACAGATTTTGTAATAGCGGTTTCCAAAAGAAAACCATTTGAAAAATGGAAATAGCCAATATAAGAAAATTTTACATTGAGAAAAAAGGTTTTAAGCCATATACAATTGCATTTTTTTTAAAGAATAATAAATAAAACGGGTGCTTTATACTATTTTCTAAAATGCATCAAATTAAAAATAGAAACAGCAGACTATCCTAAAAAACTGAATTGTTTTTTTCATAAAAATAATTTGATTTTCTTCAAAAGTTTATAAAATAAACAGTTCATAATATTTTTCATTGTTAAAATAAATTATTTTAATATTTACCCAAATGTTTTGAGCATTTTGCCATTATAGGAGTCCCATAATATAACTCGTGTATCCCAAGATGCAGAGACAATAAGGCAACCATCAGGAGAAAAGGAACAAGCAACAACATCATGTTGATGACCTTGGAGCTTAAATTTCACTTTTAAAGTCTTCATATCCCAAACATAGACCTAAGAAAATAAAGAAAATTGCACGATTTAATGCACAACATAAAATTTTATAAAACTATATATATTAGTTAAATATTGCTTTAGTTTTAATTTTTGCATTCCTTAACAAAGCTGCATAATGGGGGAAGGGGTGGCTGAAAAAAATATGTCCACTATGTTTGTATTTTAAATCTCTTTCTTACTAAACAGGGGAAATTTTAAGAGATAATGTTTAAAAATTAAATACCATTCTTTAAATATTATAGAAATATGAAGCTATAAAGATTCAGAATTGAATACACCCGAATTTATTACCCCAAAATATTTTGGAAATTAATTTGTAATTAATTCTAATTACATTTCAAAATATTAATATTTTTTTTCTTAAAACAAGGACAAAAAATCTATTTGTGTTCTTAAAAGAATCAAATATTACAAAGATTTAACCAATTCATTTTATTAAATATATGATTTTACATTTATTATAAAAATATATGATGTAGAAATAAGTAAGCTCTGCTTCTATCCTTAGAGCTTTAGTACAAAGAAGAAGAAAAAAATTCAAATTATTACCAATTTGCACATTCCCACTGATACTAATGACTTTGCATCAGGAGACCAGCAACAAGAATATATTGGTTTGTTGTTCATTTTCAAAGTTTGAAACATGTTTCCATCTTCATGCAAGTCCCATATTTTGAGTGATCCATCATAAGATGATGACATGAGCACTAAATTGCCGACCGGGCTGAAGGTTAAATGCGATACCAGATCACTATGATCTATGAGCTCTAAAATTAGTTTTCCTGAAATATTATAAAGCACAAAATTAAATATTCACTAAAAAAATCAAGTTAGTCTTATATATATACAAATATATTTTTTATCACAAATACAATGTAAGATAACTGTTTTAAGAATACTTGTTCCTTGTTTGGAATGATACTTATGCAACTGATCATTATCCTGATTTCTCATGAATGCTTCTCATTTATGAATTGTAAATTTCAAAAACCCTTTTTGAAAGATAGATATATTTGATAGTTTTTAACTTTTTCTTTTATAACAGAGGTGAATGCCTCAATTTATTATTTTATCTAATAGTTTAGTTGTAATAGGAAAATTTAAATAAAAAAGCAACTATGTTTTATTTTTCATTTATTTAATTCACTATATGTGTTTGGCCATCAGAATATGGAAAATAATTTATAATAGTGATAAAAAAGCAATAAAACAAATTTTCTCTAAAAGAAAATTTTATTTGAAACAACTCCCTGGAAAATGTTGCATATCATCTACACAGATTAGTTTTATACCTCATTTAGTTATTAACAGCAAAATAATTAGCACTATTAGTTATTGACGATAACTATAAATAATTAATAAAATAAAATGAGAGATATAGATGAAAAGATATAAACTAGAATTAGAAGGATCTATCATTCAATCAGAACAATGTAATGATTCTGGAAAGCCTCAAATATAAGTAGTAAATTCAAAATTTATGTGTTTAATGCAGCAGTCTTCCTTTAAAGTAATGAGCTTGGAAACCTATTAAATCACAAGAACATAAATTAAATGCCTTCCAAACTGCTTGCCACAGAAAGATTCTTAAAATATATTGGACAAATAAAATTTCAAATATTAAATTATACAATAAAACTTCTGCCAAATCTATTTTCAACAAAATTGGAAAAAAAAAAGGGTACTGAACAAGGACAGGACAAACATTTATAATGCTGCCATATAATAATATAAGAATTGTGCTGACATGGGTACTGGATGGAAAAAGAAAGACCAAGAGCCACATGAAAATGCAAGGCTATAAATGAAAAATTCTTTTAAATAGGCCTTGTGGGGAATGTGCCAGAAGATAGTATTAGACAGAATTAAAGATATGCAGTTGTTGCTGTGTCCATAATTTCCCATTTGATGTAATAAGAAATGATTATCAATCATTTATCACAAACTTAAAAAAAATCATCCCTTTTTAATAAATTTATGTTTTTTGAAAACTTGATTTAATTAAAGATTTCAATATGAAATTATGCAAACTTTTATAATATAAAGAATCAAGAATTTTGCAATTAATATAATCAGTGCAATAAATATAGTTTCATTGAACTGCAGATCTGCTATTTCATATAAAAATGGAAACTGCATATGAGCATTAATACTTTTTTTAAAACTAAAAATAAAATATATAAAGTAAAAAGCATAAAGAAGCAAATAAAGACAATATTAAAAACAAAAATTTTTCACCATATACAAGAAGGTAGATCCAAGAAATGTTTTTATATAACATTAATAAATTTACGTTAAATGGAGATCTAGAGTAAGAAATATTTTATGGATCTAAACTATAATTTAAATAGCAATTTAAAAGGAACTAATCTCAAAATTATTTTCTTGGGAAATAAAAAAAAATTCCAGCATTATTTATTTACTATTTTTTAAACCAAATCTTGATACGAGATTGTCTATATTAATTATTTAATAAATAGTCCTTGTTCATTTTCTTATATTAACAATGAGAACATCCATATAATGTATATTTGCATGTTGAGAGTTTCAATTTTTTTGCATAATTGCAGTTGCCATAGCGTCCACCATTTAATAGCCGATTTGATTTCAATTAATCAATGAAGACCTGTGAGGATTATGCTAATTTTATTCAAAAATAAGATAATATGAATATCATGAAACAAGAAACTTGCCACATAATAATATGTTAATGTATATAAAGCATATTTGAAAATTTAACTAAAATCACAATATATAATGCTGAGAATTTAAACCAAGGAAAATTAGGCCTGTCAGCATCATAGTACTCATCTATAAAAATTTCAAGAAATTTTTGGAAAAAAAAAGCATGGTTAAAAGAATAAAAAAACCCCATTTGATACAAAAATATTCCATGTTTTTAAAGAGTTAAAACCATAACTTTAGTTTTAATTAGCATTATGTTTTTAATTTTAATCAGCAAAAGGTAAAGATTAAATTTTAAAACTCCAAAATATCATTATGCCTGACCTAATTTTCAAATGCATACATGTGCTACGAAATGAGTAATCATTGTTAAAATATCATAAATAGAACATTCATTCCTTTCCTTCATTTAAAATTCTATATTTTTGTTGCTGTAATACCTTTTCAAAATGATGTAATTAAAATATAATTCAAAATAAAGTTATGCATTAAAAAGCTTAAGAGATGAAAAAAAAATTATAAACATATCTAGAATAATGTACTACAAGTTAAAGTGTACATATAAATGAATCACAAAATAAAATACCTGTTAAAACATCCCATGTTCTAATACGTCCATTGATATGCCCTGTTGCAAGAACTAGATCTTTGGAAGAACTAAATCGAGACCAAAATGGAGGGGAAGAGCGTTTCTCCAAACTCACTGTAGATAAACCAAATGCCATTGAACGTACTAAATGCCCAGTGTTGATAGACACAGTGTTACAACCAAAGCAATCATTTGCTTCATGCTTACTGTCAATGAGAACCCTGCAAATCAATATTTTACAATGATAATGTAAAAGCTCCAATAGTAAAATAAATTATAATATCATGACATTTTTATTTTTCTATGAAACAATTTTTTTTTTTTTTTATTCTACTTGTGTTTAAGAAAATATATGAATTATTTTCCATATTTCTCCAAAAATATGTGAAAACACACTAATGTTCAATTTCTTATTCTCAGTAATTTTAATGCTCTTGTTTTAAATGATGTTATTCTGAAAGTGAGATTAATAAGTGATACTATTATGGATAAATTGCAAATAAATTACAGAAATTTGTAACTATAGCATGAATATAATAAATATTGTCTTAATGATAATAAAGTGATCATATTATTTACATCAAGTCAATTTAATGACGAAGTAATAAATCCAAAATCAATTGTTTTCAATAATTTTTACAATATTTTATCTGGATAATTACTGAAGAAAAATGTACAATGAATACACATACAAACTTTACCAAAAAGGTTGATCAGCTGTTAAGAATATATGTGGTTATGAAATAATTATAGAACGTAAGCAAATTAATGAAATATCAAAATTAATCTGGTTTCATTGTAGCTAAATTTGCTCTCATACAATGGTTTAAAAACAGAAATGTATTAATATGTCAAAATTTAAACATATGTTTCAGGTCATTTTAAACTTTGAAATTATCAACTATGTGTTCAAAGCTTTTATTATGAAATTTCTAAACATTTTAAGTTTATCAGGCTGGTCAATTCATTTTGACTAGCAAGAAAAGTAAACCCTTTCTAATTTCTATTAGCACAGCTTAGACTTGGGGGGGGGGGAGCTTTTTCTGTTTAAGACAAATACTTTTTCAATTGTTTTATAAATACATCATGTCTGTATATATATAATTAAATGTCTCTGTTTGAACCTTACACCATTCCATATCACTTGATGGATTTGAATGAAATTTGATGTGCATGTTACTCATCACTTATAAAAGTTTAATTTTGTAATAAGAAATTTTTATCACCTCCTTCAAAGTGAGTGAAATAGGAGTAAAATATTTTAAGGTTTTCCCAATCATAACTTTACACCATACCACTATAAAAACTTTTTAGATTATATTAAAATTTAAAAAATTAAGTTTTTAGAGACATTACACCCATAATTGAATAATTAATCTAATTTTTTAATAAATTTTGTACAATTCTTATATTTTCTGTGTGAAAATTAAATATTTTTTTATTGCTTAATCACATCTACCATTTGTATGCTTTTGCAAATGCTAAAAATTAAATTGCCATCTTCATAATTTTCGCTTTCACTTTTATTAGGTACAACAAACACCTTTTAATATATATGCATAATAATTTTAACTTTTTGAAATTTCTTTTTTTTTTTTTCTTTAATTTTGTCTCTTATTTTAGAGCTTTTATATTCAAAATGTATCCAATTAGTACAACGTGTCTGTTTTCATACTTGTTTTTCAGTGCGAGTTAGTAATAGCACAATGATATTTTGTTTGCCATAAATATCATATCATATTCCATTTAATTTTATTAGCAATATCTTCATAAAAATTGATGGAAATTTGTCTTCCTATTTACATGGTTACTGAAATCTTATCCTATTTGCATGAGACTGGAAATAAAAATAAGACTTAAAATAAATTCTTTAAATTTTTAATTAAAATATCGAATAATTAATATTGTTTCTCAGTCAATAAAAGATAAGTATAAATAATTTAACAAGTATACTGAAAAATACTATTTCTCTTTATATGTTTTTATTCTCTATTTTACTTTTATGAATGTAATTGTACAAGCATGCATGCATAACTGTGGGTATTTTGGGTAATTATTTTATAAGAAAAAACAAGTTTTAAAACAATTATGAAAGAATATGAATGACTGTGAAATTGTATCACAATTAAAAACTGTGTTACATGTAATAAAGTAGTAATAATTTAATTCTCATTTTTTAACAAAATTTATACTCAGTATACCAGTTACTTTAATTTGTATAACATTTCTCAATACAAATGAATATAATAAAACCTAAACACACAATTTAAATACAAAGTTATACATACCCTAACTCTGATTTGTAAGGAACGGTGAATTTCTGATGTTTGAATCTGAAACATAAGCATTAACATCAAATTAAATAATAAATACTCTTTAATAAAAACATTAAAATATATTATTTATTATTACAAAATAAAAATATATTTTTATGTTGTTTCCAATGTTTACTTTATGTTGGAGATAATGCATAGATTATTGATGGTGTGAACAATTTATATCATATTTTTAAAAAAAGAAAAAAAGCTGAAAAATATTTAAGGAATATGATAAATACAATAATACTTGGTAAAAACAAATTTCATATCTATTTTCAAATTTTACGATACAAATTTAGTAGAATTTTTTTTACAATTGCAATTTGTTTGTGAATATTTTTGAAGCACTGCTAATATCTGAGATGGCAAACCACCACTGCTCAAATGACAAAATTTAAATAAACAATGATTTCATTAAAGTTCTTACAAACTACATATCAGACAAAATAAAAACTGTGAAATTCTATGTTTAATTATAAAAAAAGGTTTAAAGTTATTATAATTAACAAGACTTATTAATGTTTTTGGAAGCTGGAACATTAAATAAAAAAAAGGAAAGAAAATGTCTATTAAAATAAGGCATCAAATATATACAATACCAGATTGTACGGTTAACATTTTACTATAACAAGTAAATTGTATTTATCTGGCAACTATTAAAAGTTTCATGTCTTATTACAAAGTAGAAAACTTACAAACCAAAGTGAAGAGCTAATTGTCAAAATTCAGTTGTAATCTAAATAAATCTTAGAACTTTACATCCAGGCATTATTATGTATATAGAGTTTATTACTATTTCAATGGGCACCTTATGTCTTATTTATTAGGTAATAAACAAACTTTAAAGGAAATTTAATGAATCTGATATCTGGTTTAATTAAACAGGGTGCATTGTGAGAAACTGCTGCAAAATTTAAATACTTTTAAGCACTAAAGCAAAAAAAAAATTAAGCACCTTGTATGTATATGTAAACAGTGTATTTTCTAAGCATAGGATGTGTTCTGCATTATAATAATGCAAGTTCTTGCTGAAAATTTTTTAAAAAAGAATTAAACTTTCAATTGTAAAGCAAATAATAAATGGATATTTTATCAAAATTAGGCATCTATTAAAGGGTCTTATTTTTAAATCAAGCAATTTTTAAAGACATTTTTACAAAATTAAGAACTTTTAAGGTGCTTAAAAATGGTTTCCAAATTTAAGCACTTTCCATGGTACTACTACTACACACCCTGTTAAATATACAAAGCTATCTTATTTAAATTATATATAACCATAAAATTATAGCAAATTAATCTAAAATTCAATAAATTTTATTGATTAATTCTCACAAATTAATCAATAGTTGATAGCGATTCAAATTACAACATATTTTTTTGCAAATTTTATTTACACTTTTCAAAGGACAATAAGAATGAATAGCTGTACCAATATAAAAAAAAAACTAATTACATAGGTAAGAATGCTCGGAAAGAATGATGTAAACATTTCACAAATACACATTGTCAAAATTAAGTAGTCTTTCTCCCTAATACCCAATACTGTTAATTGTCTACTATAAAATAATTGCTTTATTTTAAATTTTTCTAATCCACAAATTAGGTAAAAGAAATCGGACTAAATATAGAATGCAATTTCTAAGCAATTACACTAAAATCAAGCCAACCAACCAAATCTAAAATCTATAATTTGTCATGTGTGTAGGATAACTACATTTGACAAGAAAATAGAAATTTTAAAAAAATAAATCAGATTTTAGCAACCAAATTTTAATCTTTTGTCAAGCTGATGAAAGGTAATTAAATTATAGGTTTCTTTCAATTTGATTATATTTCATAATACTGATTTGCAATTTCTTTAAATGAACACTTTCTTTTTCTACATAAAACATATAAATATTAATAAGGAGTATTGTATTTAAAGTCTTTTCTTACTCCTAATGTTCTCAATACGACTTTTAAATTCTAAAGATTATAAAAATTATTTTCCCTCTCATTACAGATGATCACCTGTTATTCAAAGTATTTCTGATTGGTTTCAAGACCAAATTACTTCAATTTTTTTCTTATTTTATTTAAAGGATACAATGTAAATGATAGCACAAATTTTCATGAGTATTTAAATGAGAGAACATGAATTGACTTACAAAGTTTGTTTACAAAAGTTCCATGGTATGAGAGTGACAATACAATTTCCAGAAGACCAAGCAAAATATGATTCATCTGGAGAAAAGACACAACACCAAGTTTCTGATCCTGCAGTCTGTAACTTCTGATTTATATGAGTTGGAATTAATTCTGTAATAATGGTAGCCGATGCTAGAAAATTAATGAAAATTTATCAAATTTTTAAAGAAATAATCTAATTAAATAATGACTGCAATTGCTTAATAATGGTTAAGTTGCATTTACTATTTATTCAACTTCTTTTAGACGATTTAAAAAGTAAGCAAAATAATTCAATAGTAAATATAAAAGAGTAAATCAATAGCTCATTAGTAAAAAAAAAAATATATGTATAATCCTCTTAATTTATAAAAATTCACAAAAATTAAAATAAGCTAAGAAAATTATAATTTCATCACAAAAAATATGAAAAGAGGATTTTGAAATAATTTTCTTCTTTTATATTGCCACTGCAGATTTACTATAATAATTTGCGAGACCACATTTATAAATAATATAAAATAAACCTTTAAGCTGTCACCTTGGGCATCATATTTTACAACCCATAATAAGATTTAAAAAGCTACAATGCTAGATCAATTAGATGTTCAGATAGATCTGAAATTGCTAAAACAAAATCATTAAACTTATATAATTCCAACAGTATTTTCACCGCTGTATAATTTGCATTTTTAATTGCATATCTTGCCTCAATTTATAAAAAAGTAACTATTAAAAATAAAACTATCATAAGCATTAGAAAAATTTTTTAAAACAGAAACAGCTTTCATTTTTGCACTTTTCTTATTAATATGTAATCAAACATTTCAGAATCACAATTTTTTTCCAGTATGGTTATAAAAAATAATTGAACTTAAAAATATAATAACTGTTATTCAAGATAGATAAATATTATACATATGGACCATTGAAATTAAATTTGTGAACAAAAATTATTATTTAATAATTTAATATTAAAAGCCAGATAAGTAATTAAGAGAATTTGATAAAGTAATTGAACGCATAAAGCCAAAATAATAATTCATGTATGTATAAAATGAGTTTTAACAAAATGAGACAAAGAAATTTGATTATAAAACGCAAAATAACTAATCATTAAAAGAACAGGGAAAAAAAACTTACATATTTCATTTTTAGAGCAGTTCCTTAGATTTGCCATTAATTGGACTTATACAAAACAAAAGGGAAATAAGATTCTACTTCAAAATGGCTTTGATTATTCTGTTCTAACTAGATATGTCTTGAGAATGTAATATGTACAAATATATGTTCAGAAAAATGAAAGATGGCAGATATTAATAACACTATGTACACATAATTCAGATTGTAACAAAGTTATATATCAGAGTAATAAATATTTCTTCAGTCCAAATGAGGAATTTTAAGAGTGAGATACTTAAATGCAGCAATAAGATAAGAAAAATCAATTCTGCGGCTAAAACTGTTCTTCAACGCCGATGTTTATTTTTGGAATGAAACGCAGTTTAGTACAGCAGTTTTCGGGTGTGTCTGCAATTCTCTTCCGCTATTCGTTAGTTTCTTGAAATTTCTATTTCTATTGGTCAAATGGCAAGAATTGATTAACAGTTTCATTTCTTGCCAGATTCATAAAACATTTATTTATCTGAATAATTTTATTAGAAGAAAAATGTTTGCATGTGTTTCTCTTAATTCTTCTTCTAGATTCACTGTTTGAAAAATATCTGTTTCAAAAATATCAAAATAACATATCATGGAATTTCCATGCTATGTGCTTTGATTTCTTGCTTCTAGAATTTGGTTTCAAAATGCCGTCTGCAAATCTGGTAACAGGTTAATTTTTCTGCGATTAGAAAACAAAACAAACAATTTTCCTTATTATTTTTAGTTCCTTGTTGTAATTGTTTTTCTACAATGTAATAGCCTAAAGGGATAAAAGCAGGAAAGTTAGGCAATATTGTGAAATCACCGGATCAAAAATTTATATATATATTTTTAGAGCTTCTTCTTTTTAATATGTCAGATTTAGAAAAGAATTTCACTCTTCAGGAAAAAGATGTTTACGATTTTGCATATGATATTGCACAAGAATTTGAGAAAATAATAAATACATTGGACACTGAGCAGATTGTACCACTGATTAATAAAGTTATAAAAGTACTTGAATTATTGGAACAGAGTGTAAAGAAAATCGAATATTTAGAGAAGGAAAATTCGGATTTAAAATGTAAATATATTCATTTGAAAAATGAAAAGACATCTAATGAAGGCGAAACACGCAATTTAAAACTCGTAAGTATTTTTATCAATTAATGATCATGTTTAAAAATTATAGTATTCAGTGCTGACTCCTTTCAAAACGTTATCTAATTAGTTAATCACGTTATCTAATTAGTCTGATAAAAAAAATCGTTTGGTGATAAATTCTCATGTTTTGTATAGTTATGTTTTCTGTTGGAGGTTGTACTTGTTTGAGCGCTTAGTTTCATTTAAACTTTAAAGGGTTATTAATGTAAAGTGTCACTATTTTTTCTTGTTATTTTGAGAAAAAGAAAGCTGTTTTTGCCAATCTCACTGTTTTAAACACGTTACAAATATATTTTATGTTAACAAATTTTAAATAATTATAAAATCACTGCTTAGTAATATATTATTAAAGCTTAACTCTGTTTTGTTAAAAAAAAAAAAACTTTTTAACTTTATTTGGAATTGAAGTTATTCTTACTAAGTTATTTTTTTAATCTTTTTTTCTGTAGCTTTTTTTGAAGAATCAAACTAAAATAGCATAGTAAGTGCTTTTTATATTTATTAAAACATACACTAACGAGATAGTTACTAATGGCACTTTAGAATTGTCATGAAGTATGATCAGTTATGTAACATCTATATGTCATTATATGGTCAGGTTTATAAAAATTTAAGGTAACTGCTGATGAATAATACAAACTAACTATAAAATTCTATATTTGTAATTTTTATAATTCAAGTATTTTTTTAATGGAGCAAAATTTAGCAATTCATGATAGTGATCAATTCTTTTAATTTCATATAATTCTAGTCTGAAATGCCCTTCATTGAAAATTTAAATTGTGCTTTTTTATTTATATTTATTAAATGTTGTGTACTGATTATATGAAGCTTTTGCTCAGTTGTGTATAAAAATAATAATAAAATGTCATTAATTTTATTATACTTTGATTTTGTATTAATTATAATTGCATTAAAAAAATGTTGATCAGTTTCTTGAAAAAATTATAGATTAAATTAGAATCTTTTAGAATTAGGATTAAAAAATTATAGATTAGATCAGATAAACAATACTGTAAAAAGGTAAAAATTAATGTATTTGGTACTGTATTTATGGAAGATTAATTGGAGCAAAAAAGAGTTGGCAGAAAGATTAGCAAGAAAGAGTTTTAAAAGATTTGACAATTGTAGTTAAATATCAAATTTTTTTTTATTGAAGTCTAAATATTTTTTTTAAAAAATTAGTGATATTTTATGTGATCAATAAGTTTTTTGATTAAAATCTTTAAATGATTCCTCTTTATGAACAATATTAAAATATTATGGGTAAAGTGACTCTAACAATGTGTGAAAAACTCAAACAAAGGAAATAAAACTGAAAGTCTGCAACTGGTATTTATATTTTGAATATAGGGATCTTTGAAAAAAGTGCTTATTTAATACTTTTTTAAAATGCTTTTGATATTTATTTGTACTGACAAAATTATTAAAAAAATCTGTTCCTCTGAATATAACCTAATTTTGTATACATAATGATACATCTAAACGATTTTGATTACTACTCAAGAAATTAGCTGCAGGCAGCAACACCAAAAGAAATTTATTATGGAAATGACGACCTCTAATTCTTTTGACTAATTGATAAGCCCAACTTAGTGCACTACCATATTAAGTTGTTATTGTTTCCCTTAAATCAAAACCTTATCATCAAAATATTGTATAGACTAAATTTGGTTATTTTTGACTGAACAGATTTCTGACAATCCAAAGTCTAAATGTCTCGCAGCATTTTAAAACCACCCTGTACCTCATATAATGCTAAATAGGTTTATGAAAATTTAAACTGTTGTTTAAAATGATAATTTCATGGCTAACCCAGCATTTGTTATGCTTGGTATAACCATTTTCAAAATATCTATGAAATTAAGGATAAAATTTCTCCCTAACTCCATTCTTTCTTTTCATATTAAATTATGTATTGAAGAATAGTCGAGCTTTTCAGCAATTATACATTTTTGATTGCATGATGATGATGGTTTTTGACTTTCTATTCATTTCTCTTTTTTCCCCTTTTTTATTCTTGTATAATCATGATATTTGTTGATATTTATGGCCCCAATTTACTTGCAGGTTTACAGTCTATGCCAAGATAGCCATACTTCATTATACATTACGGCACTGTCTTGTCGATATATCTGGGTTGCTTTTCATTAATAGCCAGTATCCATAATTATCAACAAATACCATAATCATAAGTGTAATAATTATTTCATCACTAGAAACTTAAATGACAAGATCCTTGTCTAGCTAATACATGAAGCCAGAATAACTGCACATTGTTCAGCTTGGCCTAACCCTGACTTCTGAACACATCCCAAGTCAATAAAAAAAAAAAATCCTTTATAACCATACAGTGCCATATAATCTTTGATCTTCCTCCTTCCAACTAGTTTCCATCCAGGTCATGCAATTCTTGTATTATCATTTGACAGCATTCTAAATATAGTTCCAATCCATATCCAACACCATTTTTTTAATATTAGCTGAAATAAGTTTGGAAGAAGTTTTATTATGCTATTCAAGATTATGAAATTTTATTTGACCATTATATTTTAAGAATCACTACTGTAAAGAAAGACAGCTAGTACTTTCTATTAAACATACTGTTTGTTCTCGGATTCTGAAACACTCAGTGTTTTTGTACATATCTCAAACAGAGTTTATTTAGTCAAAAAAAGGGGATGAGAGGAGAAAGGAGATGTTTTCATTTAGCAAGAAAGTGAACTTAGATTATTTGTGGAAGTTGGTGATGTAATAACTGCCTATTATTTTGTGTACCACATAGTGGCACAGTGCCAGCATTGAAAAATGCTATCGAAATCCTGAAATGAACGGTATGTAATTAGAGTTTACTGCTTATGTTTGAGGCTTTCTAGTATCTGTGCATTGTTCTGAAGGAATTATGGGTCTCTCTAATTATATTATTTATTTCTTCATTTGTGCGTCTTATTTTATCTATTATATGGCATGGAAAGAAAGTCTCTTTGATTTTCTTTTTATGTATTTATGTATTAAAAATACATCATTACTTTTTCTATTTATTTTTATTCATTTTCTTTAACTCACTTTCTGCTTTTTTTTTTTTTTTTTTGTATACAAAGTATTGAGAAAATTCAAACTCAAGATTTTGACAAATCTCCATGATTTAGACCTTCCTGAGTTTGAAAAAAAAATCTTGGAAAATGCCTGTCTGTGACAAAGATGATATTTTGAATTAGATGGATGAAATTTGATGTATGTCTTTTATATCAAATTTTTAGAAAAATCCATTCTGAATCTGTCTGTCTGTTTTAATATGAATTACACAATAACAACAAAACAAAGAAAGCTAGATGTATAAAATATGGTACTAAGATTTAATATCTATGTTGCAGACACTTATCAAATTTTGAGCCAAATACGGTAAGTGATAGAATAGCTATTAGTCTGTACTATCAGAAACATGATAAATCAAAAACCCAATGTCTTAAATGTATCGTATTTGGTATGTGATTTTATTACAGCAGTTGTAATTCTGTGTCAAATTTTGGTTTCAGTCGGTTTAGAAAAAAATGTGTCTAAAACATAAATTAATCTTTATTCGAGAATAAGCAAGAAACTTTGGTAGAGACCATTCCCATGGATTTCTTCATGTCATTATAATTTGAAGACAATAAATCAGTATAATCAGCAAAATGTAAAATCTTTGTAGGGTGCTTATAATTATTTTATAAAATATAAGTTTATGTCAAATTCTGGTGAGAAGATAATGTGATAACACACATACTTTATTTTAGCTGTTTCAGGGGTGTTTGTGCTCCGGGGAAACCCCGGAATTCCGGGGATTTTGAACTTCGATTCCCGGAAATTCCGGGGATCGTCGTTCAAAAGGAAGTAGGAATAATAATGAATTATTTATTTTGATCTGGGTAATTTTGTTTGCTTTGAAAGCAGAAAACGCAAGGTCAGTGTGTGTGGTGAAAACTTTTCCTTTCTTTCTCCAAAGGCAGTGATAATGCGTGAAAAGGGGAAAAAAACTTCTTTTTTGTTCTTTCCTTATTGCGAGTTATGACTCATTCCCCCGGTTCTCGGACATTCTCTTCTGGATTCTTTTCGGCAAGTAGGCGCGGCAGAAAAAAAAGGGAGAGACTTTGAACATTGAACTTTTATAATTAGGTCATTCAATACTTCATAATCGTAATTTTTCATTTCTCCCCCCCCCCCTTCTCGAAACTCCAAAATGTCGGTAGTAAGTCCGTAAAAGTTTCAGGGGATTTTTTGGGGTCCCACAAACACCCCTGCTGTTTGATATTTATCAAAATATTGGCATTTTTATATTGTATGTAAAAAATTTTTAAGCAATTTATTTATTACAGGCCTTTGAAGAGCTTGAAGAATCATATTCCCAAGAATGTACTGTATTGAGAACTTTCATTGATAAGCTAAAAACAGAAAATAAATTATTGCAAAATACTTTAGCTGAGAAGAATGATATATCATCTGAAATAGGTATTCTCATTTTGCAAAAATATAATGTGAAAATATTTTTCTAGGCATAAAGTATCAAATATATTATTCAAATTGTTATGTCTATCATTCTACAGTCTTTTTGTAATATGTTTTAGAAAGAAAAATAAAAAGTAGCCAATGTTTGAATGTCATAAAAGAACATATCACTTACCTACAAAAGAGAAAGAAAACAAAGCAACATAAATTTGGAGTGTACGAAACTCTTATTCTTCTATTCTCTAGTTATACCTGAGATCGTAGCTTCTTCCATTCAGCAATATAAATAAATATATTTATATTGCAGAATGGAAGAAGTAATATAATAAATATAAGATTTCCATTATTTTATAAGGAACATTTGAACAAACCACTTGAAATTAAATACTTTCAGATCTCAATTGTGAGATAATGCCCCATAGAATTCAAACTCTCAGAAATATTGAAATGAAATTGAATGAAAATTACCTACTTATATTAAAGAATAATCTCTCTCTCGTTACTAAAACAGTTAAGCTGTCTTTCTTTAAATCTTGTACTGGTATCAAAATTATCAAAAATTGCTTTTCTTTATTGTAATGTAGTGATATGATCTCAGTTTCTCTATCAAGAAATCTTGAATTTAAGAGTTCAATCTATTAAATAATATTCTTATTATGAGTTCTTAAAATTAATGCTTAAAAATCAATGCTACTATATTACATATTTTTAATTGAAACTAGAAACAGTTTCAATAAAATAAAATTAAGTGAAATTTTTTTAAACGTATTTGAACATGAATATGATGTTTTTAAATTGATTTTACATTACTATAATATTAGATGTATGTAAATAATACTTCCATGCTTTTTAAAGAATAATTTCCATCTTAGTAAACAGCTTCCATAATCTGAAGAGCTTTCATATTTCTATGATTTTTATGGAGATATTTAAATTCTTCTTCTTCTTTTTTTTTTTTTTTTTTTAACACTATGTTTGTATTGGCTATGAACTTATTTATGAGAATTATTTTTAAAAAAAGAATACCATTATATTCATTCCTTTATAAGAAAATACATATTATATATACATTGATATTTCATTTAAGAAATAGAATTATTCAAAATTTGGCATTTTAGCATTTTTATAGTATCTTTTAATTATAGTTCAAATCCATGATTTCTGTAAATTCTGCATTACCATTTTAGTCTTTGATTTAACTTTACAATTGCTAATTATTTCCAAAGGATAAAATAGTGTTAGAAGTTTTATATCTAATAAATAAGGTCTTGATGGTTTGTGCCATGTTTGTTTCCCTTCCTTTTTTAATTGCCATTTATTTATTCATTATTATATAGGTGATACTTATAAAGTTGTTATTGATGACCAAGAAAAACTTATTGCAAAATTGAAGACTAGTTTAAGACAAAGAGAAACTCAGTTAGAGAAAAACTATCTGAATGCTGAAGCTGTAAGTAGATGTAATTGTTGATTTTTATTTTACAATTTAACATTTCAGGAAGAATAGGCTGAGAGAAATCAATTTGTTTTTTCTTTCAAACTGACATTATGAACAATCTGGTAATTTTACAGATTTTTTTCAATGATTTTTTTTAATTGGAGTGTTTATTTTTCAGATTTCCATAATTAAATCAAAATGCATTTAATAATTTTATTGATAAAATTGTAATTTTTTACCACTTTATAACTTAATGGTAAAGCGAATTTAAATGTATTTTTAAAAACTTATATTCAACTTGTTTCAAATTGAAATATTTCATCATACATGTTAACATGGTTAAGGAGACTTAGTTCCCCCAAACTATTTTTTCTGTTTCCACAAAATCTGCTTTGTTTTCCTGCTGTTGTATGTAAGCCACTCAGAATTTAGATTTTTTAAATGTTTTTCCTGTTCAGAGATTTAAAGTTTAACTTTTTAAAAATTGCCATTTAAAAAAACACTTCTTTTCATTCAATTTTCAATATTTACTGGCCAAAATTTTTTTGAAAAATTCTCTTAATGACATAGATCAAATTACTCATCCAATTTTGAATACCTAAGTTAGTTTTGGTGGTGCAAAAAAAATCTAAATATATATATATATATATATATATATTATTTATTTATTTACTTTTGAAAATATACTTTAATTAATATTTTTTTTTAATTTTCAAATTGATATTTTTAAAAATGCCTAATTTTATTAAGTTGATCTTTATGAGTTTACAGAAAAACTTCAAGTAGTTTGAATAAAATGTCTTTGACTTTTAATATTTTATAATAGACCTGATTTCAGAAAGTGCAAACTGAGAAAAATGGATTTAAAGATTCAACACAGTACTGTTATAGTAACGTTACAGTTATTTTTCTCAACAGTAACCAAATATTTTTAATCAAGAAAGTAATGATTTTATAACTTTTTTATTGTTTCCATAATTAATAGTTGCTCTAGTTTAACTTATTTATAATTAGAAAAATAATTGAAATTTTTTTTAAATATTATTATTATTTGATTTTAATGCTTTATAGTCAATATATTCAGGATAATATTTAGTTTTTTTTTTCCCTTAAATGTTTATTAATGCTTAATAATATAAATCATTCAAATAAATTTTAAATTGAAAAAGCATTTGAAACAAACAAAGTTTCTGGAAAAAACAAATTGAATAAGAATGGGTTTAAATGCATCTACACAAACTTTTTAATCACTGTTTTTTATATAAAACAAAACTTTGTTGCAAAATGCAATTGTAAATTCGGTCTTGTAGTGATTAATATTTTAGTCATTAATTTCTTTGTCACTAATAAATTTGCGAGTCAAATATTTAAACGGTTTTTTGAAGCTGTTTTATTTAAGAAATCTGATTTACATCTCTTATTGTTTATAATAAAATATTGTGCCTTTCTATTACTTCCACTTGATGGCACTTCCAAATCTATCAGAATTAAAGAAAGAAAGAAATTATGTTACAATTTTGTAAAAACTTATTTTCTTTTTAAAATGGTCTGAACTTGATGGGTAGATATTACCATAGAAAGGCAAGTGAAATTATCAAATTTGTAATCAAGCATTGAGTAAACAGTAAAATTTTCTGAAAAGTGCTTTACTTTACTTCAAAATAAAAAATTGGTGGCTTAGCAGTAAAAAATATAAAATGAAACAGTAGAAGAGGACATGGCTCTTTATATCACTTTTGTCCAAATGATTTCATATCTCATAAGATATTTGTTTGATCCTTTCGAAATTTTCAGAAAATTCAGACACAGGTCCAAAGATAATTTGAAACATAGAATTCAAAAATTAGCCTTTTCATCAATTTAGTCATTTCATTGATTCAAGTCCTCTTCACAAGTACCATTCACAAATCATTATTTTATTCATATATATATAGGGAGAGAGATATAGACAAATAATTTGTTGAAATGTAGACTGCATGCTAGAATAATAATGGGATGTCAAAACTTAAAATACTGTTATTATAAGTAGTATGAATATTTTTGAAAAGCAATATGATTGAATTTGTCTTTCATATTGCTTTTCAACTGTTATGTTACTGTTGTGTTCTGAATATATATTTAAAAAATGTTTTGTGTGTTATTTAAAATGTCATTCTAATATTTTGATAATGTAAATATTTTCCCTTCTTTTACTTTAGTTGAATGCCAAAATTGATCATTTGATAGAATTAAATAAATCTCTCCACATTCAGTATCAGCAAGCCAAAAATCAAGCAGCTATATCAAATTTTGAAAAAAATGAGTATGAAGCTAAACTTTATCATAAGAAACAAGAAGTACTGTCTTTGGAAGATAAGCTTCATAGATTGAAAATGTCTTTACTTGAGAAAAGTGAAGTATGTAGTAACTTATTTGTATTTTTTAAATTGTGGTTTAGTTCTAATTTCTTCATTATTATATTTTACATATTTTTTTTAATTTACATATAAAATATTATTTATTCATATGTAACGATACCTTGCTATATTTTTTATTGGGATAAATTTCAAATCTTATCCAAAGATCTGTGATTTTGTTTTATCTTTAGGAGATATATATATATATATATATATATATATAATATGCAATAGCAGTTAAAAATAAAACAAATCGAAAATAACCAAAGCCAAGAAGAAAAGATAAACACATAGAAGAGTGAATTTAAAACACAGGTTAAATGAATGGGTATAAGGCTGCTATTCAAGAAACTCTGTGAAATTAAATATTAAATCAGTAATAAAAATAGAACTAGACTGTTAGCACAACAATTGCTCTTCAGGGAATTGGTTCACATTGATTTGATTTCATCTTTTGCTGAGCAATCAGTGTGTTGTCTGTTTTGTTCTATTTTTTGTTTCTACCTTTACTGTTGATTTATAACATTTATGTATGTGTGTGTGTGTATGCATGCACATGTACTAGCCATTCTTTTGCGACCAGCTGGGATTGTTGATTACATAAATTAAAACTTAACGTTTTGTGTAGAAAAAGTAGAATTATTCAAATTTAAAGTTTTGTATGCACTAAAAATATATATTTCACGATTCACATGATATATTAGAGGATGAATCAATAAAAAAAAATAGTATACTACTATGAGCAAGTAAAACATCAAACTAAAAGAATGATGATATAAAAGTGATTAAAAAATATAGAATTTTAAAAAATTGTCATCATTGCGTACTTCTAAAGATAAATGTAAAAGATCAGAATGATTTTTTTATAACATTGTAATAATCAAGGTGTATTAGGAGAAAAATGAAAGCAATTTTCTTCTCATTTACAACAATGAAAATAATGTTGTAAAATAAATTAAATCTAAATAAACTAAAAATTCTGGCAACTAAATTATTATCATTAAAAACATATATATATATTTAATTTTTTGTTATTACAATTCATTTTTATGTTATTATATTTACAGAAATAATCATGTGAGAACAAAAAAAATCTTATTCAATTTTTAATTAATTAAAAATTTTTAAAATAATTCTGGGATGTACATTTTTATCCTCCAAAATACATATATCTGCCAAGTTTGATAACTGCGCATCAAACAATCTGGTTTGCGGAGTGCCAACACAGACACAACTCGTAGCTTATTAGTAAGTTGCAGCCTTTGGAAGCCAATTCATTCACTAAGGTTAATGGTTGCTAAATTTTTTTGATAAATATTTTATGTAGCATGCTCAAGAAGGAAAAAGTGATTTTATAGACATACTATGCTTTGAAATTTAACATTGAACTCTTTCTTAGCCATCCTTACCATTTTATGAATATTCCTGATTTTTCTTTATTATTTCTTTATGTTTTTTTTTATTATGTATTTATTTTAGTTTTTTTTTTTTTTTCATTCTATTTTGTAAATTTTCTATATGGTTATATGAATTTTTGGATGTATAACTATTAAATATAACTTTATGGATATGCATTGATAATTTTCATCTTGTTTTTTAACTATAAGAAATTGTAAATTATGTATGTGTTAATTACTTCAATTTCTTATTTTTCCTTCAAACTGTGTATATGTTGCATTTGTATTGTTTCGTACAAATTCCCTGGATACATTATCATAAATTGTTACTCATAAAATATATTATAACAATTTAATATATAGTATATAAATAGCAATTTGCTTTATAGCAAAAATATTTGTAGAAATATTGCATCTAAATGTAATATTGCTATGTAGAAATATTGCATCCAAATTCCTTTTGAAAATGATTAGCTGCTGGAGGGTTAAACAGTGATAATTGTACTGAGCATTGGAAATTTATTTAACTTTTAACTTAAGATTTTTTCTTCTTCTTCTTTCCCCTTCTAGAGCTTAAAAGAGAGTGAATGTAAATCTGATGGTGAAAAATTCTACTTAAATGAGGAAAGCTTAAATTTTTTGCTGCAAGAGCAACACGAACTGAAACAGAAAGTTGCAAAATTGCAAATGGAACTAGCATCAGTTAAAAACCAGAATGAAGAGTGAGTAACACTTTTTTTTTGTATTTGTGTTTTTTTATGTACTCATTCATTTAATTGTAGTAGTTGCATTTAATTTAGACATTGTTTGAAATAAAATTAAATGGAGTTGTTTCATTTTGTATTCATTTCATTATTAAATGCATCAAAAAAGTGAATGTGTTTACTATTAAAAAATAATACTGTAGAATATATAATTGCTGTAATATTACAAAAAAAATAAATATTAATAAAAAGAGTGATCTGACTTTTAGAAACTTTGTTTGAAGGTCATGTAGCGATTCAAATGAGCTTTTATATAATTAAGTAATAAAATGATCAGTACATCTTAAGTGAAATGTAGTAAATCTAGCTTTCTTACAAAATAGTGCTCTCTTCAATTATACTTTGAATATAAAATAAAAAGTTAATTTATAAATAGTAAATCTGTTACCTTGTGCTCTTATCTTAAAAACTTTTTAAAATTTTCTTATGTTATTTATTTTGTTAATTTTCTATGTATGAATAGTTATATTTTGCTGATTTATTTATTAATTTCAATCTTGCCTTTGAAGGGAAAAAAATAAGTGAATACATTTGACTTACCTTAACAATAACTAACAAATTTCATAATGAAATTATAAATTTGATATTAAAATTATTCCTTCTTCAAATCTAAATGTTTGTGTGTCTTAACTAGTATATATAAAAGGATAAATTAAACAAAGAAAAATTTGTGTGGAAATATATTTGCATATTTAACACAGAATTTATTTTTTCCAGATACAGAAAGAGGCTTAACAATATATCTCATAACCAAAATCCAAAAATTGACAGTGGAAGAGGGCGTATTCAACAGATGTAAGTATTATTAATTTCGTTCTTGAAAAGCAAAAAAGAAGTTGACCTTTATTAATGGAAACATATATCCATTAATAAACGTCAACAAATAATGGATATCCTATATCCATTAATAAAGGTCAACAAGTAATGGATATCATATATCCATTACTTGTTTTGTTTCTTTATCACATTTATTTGTTGTTTTATGAAACAATGTTCTATTTTTTTCATTTATGTTCTTCAGAAATATTCAATTCTGTTAATAGCAGCCCCCCCCCCCCTCTCCATTTAAGCGCTATTTTTTATTTTTTCTAAAACAAATTTAATGTATATTAAAATTATACACTTAGAGATACACAACATTAAAAGAAACAGATATAGTTTTAAAGAATTTAAAATAACTTTCATGCACCTTAGCATTAAAAATTAGAAGTTTCTGAATTTGGTGAATTAAAAACTTTGTTAAGTTGGTAATTGCAGAAGACTAAAAAGCTCCAGATATTACTTGAACACAAAAGTAATGTTTTGCCAAAATTATTATTGTGACTACAAGATATGGATATCAGTGCTGATTTAGATATACTGCTAGAGAATAGAAATAAAAGCCTCTCATACAGAAATCAAAATAAGTTCATTCACTATATTCATAGTATTTTTTTATAATAAAAAAAAAGTTGCTTTGAAGTTTATGAAATAAAATATATGTAATAAATTAAAATTACTGTACTTAGATTATTATATTTTGATGTCAAACTTTGAAATTAATTACTTCTTAACAGTTCAGTTTTAAATAAGCACTTTATCTGAATTAAATTTATCTAATTTCCTACGCTAATTTATTTTAATTTCCTAAACTTCTTGTGATCTAATTCCTATAACTCTGTGTAACATTAAACTGCAGTACCATGTGCCTAAAATTAATGTTAATTCAGCTATATTTAGATAAAATCCCTTTTCAATATATATATATAATTTCTTAAGACTTTCTCATTGTCATCTCAGCTGCTACACAAGTGAACATGTCTCTAGGATTCCTGGTCGTTATTTAAATAAATAATGTTTAAAGGCCTCCAAAAGATGAAAATATTATATAATAATAAAGAAAAAATAAATCTGATTTTAAGACACTTTTCTTTTAAACCTTATTTACCAATATATATATATATATATATATATATATATATATATATATATATATATATATATATATATATATATATATATATATATATATATTCAATAACAGAATTTATTCATAATTCAGTATTATTAATAGTATTGCTATCTTCACTTCTCTTTAGTTTTCATCTTTTTCTTGGAGTTATTAACATCAACTCTGGAATGTGCTGGTTTAGAGGAATCTGATGATGATGCAGTTAATTTTGAATTTTCTGTTAATATAGCTCCTATTTATCCTCTCTAATTACATAAATTATTTTTCTGTTTGACTTTTTAATTAGATTTTATTTTAATTAAAATTGAATTTCTATTCTTGTATTAAACATTATAATCAAAATAACATTTTTATTTTATTTATTTATATGGATTTTAAAAAGATTTAAATTTTGTTAAATTTTTTTCTTAAAGTTTTGAAATTTTTGTTTTATTTTTCTTCTTGTTTTAACAATGATTTGGTTTAAAAAATAATTCTTTTATATCTATTATAATAATAATTCTTTTTTATCTAATATATCTTTAGATGTATAAACATTCAATTAATTTTTCATTATTGAAAACTTTCAAAATAGTTTTTCATGAGTGTTGAATATCATTTATAAACATGTTTTGCCTCAGGAATATTGTTTTCTATGATATTTCAAATTTGTTGTTATCTTTTTATTGTGAAAAAAATTGCTTATATTTGTTTCTTAACCCTTTGATTACTAATGGGAAATTTATGTCCCATCTGTAATTAACATTCTTTGTCAAAGGGTTAATGAATTTTATTTTATATTTATTCCGTATTGTAATGTCTTATATATTTTTGTTAATAAGTAAATTTTTTGTTTTTTGAAGCTAGAAAAAATTTTGAATTATTTTTATATATCTTAATTCTACATAATAATTTAATATATAATATAATAATCTAAGGAATTTGTACCTAATTTATATTTAAGGTCAAAACCAACACTGAAAATATATATTCCGTCCAAAAAAGCAACATTTCACTAAAGAATTTTAACTGCTACTATGGTAAAATATTCGTAGGAGAATTTTGACTATGAGTGTTGTTGTTTTTTGTGTATGTATGTATAGTAAAAATAATTTGAAGTGCCTAATGATATAAGTATGTTTTATATTTATTTTTTTATTATTGTAAATCATGTGTAACATCTTTATTTTTGAAATAAATGTTTTCAAAAAATTCTATTTTATTCATTTTAATATCAATCATTTTTAAATATCACATAAAAGAAAGCAACATATATTGGAGGGAACACCAGAGACCATTTGAGTTAGATTAAACTGTTATCATCAAATATTTATTTAAAACAGTCTTCAGTTTATTGGTACCAATCCAAAGTTTTTAGTTTTTCAAGTCTGTCCCATGCTTAATTTTTTTTATATAGATTTTAATTATTCATGATATAAATTACTTTTAAGTATCTCTAACAAAAATTAACTGTTTTCTTTTAAAGTATACAAATTTAAATGATTTTTTAAAGTTTTTTTTAAAAAAATCTGGCTATTAAAAGAGTTGAAATTAAGCTTAGTGTGATATTAATAAAATAAGAATTTTCTTTGTTTTTATTATTTTTCCTAAAATCATTTCTTATGTATTGATTGATTGAGAAAAAGAGGGCAGAAAGAATTAAATATGTTTACTTTGATGTCTTAAAAATGTTTAATGTTCACTTTTCATATAGTATGCATTATATATAAATACTGAAGGTTATACATTTTTGAGAGACAATGTATCTTATAAAGAGTAAAAAAGAAAAGAAGTACTGTTCATATCACCACTTCTATATATTTCAAATAATAAAAAAAACCAATCACTTAATTTCACTTAACCAATTTTGATAATTTTATTCATCCATTTTCGTGATAAATTGAAAAAGCATTATTTCATTGTACTTGCTATTTGAAGGAAAACCCTTGACAGGTTTTCACAGTCACAACCAAGATACTGTCTGCTAGTGACAAAGTTTCTTCCCATCAAATGTCTAGGTGGTCGCTATAGAAACAAGTTACATTATGCAAGATCTGTTTCAAATAAGAGGAATCTTATGGAAATCAGAGTTTTATTTTATTATTATATGTCTCCATTTTGTGTTGGTAAAAGATTTAATGATCATTTGTCTTCTCACATTTTCAACAGCTTTACCTATCTTTATATTCATTTAGCATGTTTTCTTCTTAATTTGTATTAACTTTTTTCTGGTTAAATTGCATTTCGCCATTTATTAATTTTTTTCTTTTCTATAAAACATTAATTCTTTTTTAATATCCTTTCACTTTAAGAACCAGCAGGAGTGTTCTCTCCAAAATTTTCTTACAAACTCTCTAATAGAGGTGTTATCCCAGAAAAAGCGTAGCATAGCATTGATGTACAATAGTTACAAAATATTACCCTTTGGTACAAAATTAGCATTTTTACTGAATCTATTATGTGATCCTTTTTTGCGATTAATCCCTAGTATACAGCTAATAATATCCGAAAAATGAATTTGTGTTTTAGACAGATTTTTTGAACCGATCAAAACAAAAATTTGGTGCAAAACTACACATGTGATTACAAAATCCATATCAAATTTGATATGTTTAAGTCATTGCATTTATGAGTTATTGCATTTACATGTTTCTGAAAATACAGACCAATAAACAGTCAACTGTTATTTGGTTCAAAATTTGATGATGTCTAAGCTATAGATTTAAAATCAGTGCTGAGAATTTTATTTATCCAGCTGTCTTTGGGTTATATATAAAGTTACTATGTTAACATATATTTGGACAGACAGATGTCACCCGAATGAATTTTGCTCAAAATTTTATAGAAATTTTATGCACCAGTGGTCATAGTGCCAAAAAAAAACACACACACACAAACAAGCGGATATACGAATCTGTGTTGATCTATTAACTGAATTAGAACATTTATTGCAAAGCCTATCTGATGGCATGCATAAATTATTCTTTGACGGATTTAAGCAATCTAAAATATTTAGCATCATTGATGCCAACTATGAGTTTTGGCAAATAATGTTGTACCCTTTATCTACTTCGCTAACTACCTTCATTTCTCTGTTTGATCGATTCAAATTTAAATTACTTCCATTTGGAATCAATTCTGCCCCTGATGTATTTAAAAAAAAAGAGTTAAAGAATTCTTCAAAAATCTGACTGAATTAAGTGAACTTATTGATGAATTGCTAGTGTATGGGAAGACAAAACAAGAACATGACAAAACACTATCAGGTTTTACAAAATTTAAAGGATTCTAGGAAAACAAATTAATTAACTTTTTAAGCATGTCATTTCTTCTGATAGGATAAGCCCCTATCCCCGAAACGTAGAACCACTAAAGAGAAATTCACAACTAATTTCATAGAGCTCAAACGTTTCCTGGGCTTAGTGCACATTTCTAGAAATTTGTACCAAATTTAGCTGACATGGCAAAAACTATTATATGCAGAGCTGAAGGGAAATACAGGCTGGAATTGAGATCATGATTTAAAGAAAAAGCCATTTGAAAAAATTAAATAAAATTCATGCAAACCTCTAATATTAGTTTTGTATGATTGCCAGAAGCCAGTTTGAGTGCTAGTGCATCATCTTATGATATAGGAGCTTTGCTATGTCAACTACAAGACAATAACTCTAAATGTCTTTAATTTATGCGTCATAGATACTTTCTGCAGCTGAAAGATGTTATGCCCAAATAGAGGAAGAAACTCTAGTGATAGTCGGGGAATGTGAAAAGTTCCATGACTACATTATTGGTCTTATGGCAAATATTGAGAATAATCACAAACTTTTAGTTCTCATTTTCATGCATAAAATATTAGATTTTCTATCTCTTCGACTTTCACGAATGAAACTGGAAATGATACAACATTTGTATCAGGTGCAGTATATACTTTCTAGATAAAGATATGGTAGGGGAAACCCTTTCAAAAAGACTAATAAAGGATAGACAAGATGAAGAAATAAAAACTTATCTTTAAATTATTATTACTGCTCTTCTGGCCACTGATGAAAGACTATTAGAAATTAGGCAAGCGCAGCAAAAGGATGAAATGTGTGTTGAGCTAGCTGCCTGAGCTATTAAAAAATATTGGCCTAAAAAATTATCTATCCAGTTGGCAAAATATTTGAAATATTGATATTCTATCAATATTCAAGATGGATTACTTATGATGAATGAAAACATTATGACAATCACAGAGTCAGAGACAATCAAGACCTTGTGCCTGCATAAGTTGTTTGAATAGCAGATCGAGAAACCTATGGGAAGATAAAAGCAAAGTATGCTGCTCCCAGATTTTACTTAGTAGAAACTCCTTCAATCTTCTCGACCATTATATTATGACCAAAATTATATTACGAGAAAACTGTCAAATCTCTCAAAGGACTCATCACCTGTTTCACTTCCAAATAAAATGCCAACTTTCCAAAATTCATCTCCTACGCAACTTTGACAACAATAGTTTGACTACAACAATTTGTTGCGTAGGTGATGAATTTTTCCGTCCCTGTCCAAACACCGCCGTCTACAACAGCTGGTATCCCAAGTTTCGCCGAATAGATTTCATAAGAAGTGGGCAGACAGTTTAGACCCCAAATAAGCTTACTATGTAATTGAGAGGGAAATGAAATATGTGTGAGCGGTTGTTCAGAACCAGGGTCACCAATGTGCAAGTTGAGGTTCGAACGCGCAATGTTAGGGTTCATAGCCGAGTAACAAAGCCACTAGACAAAAGTGTACACTCGTGTCCGGAAGTTGTTATCTGGCTTATGAAGTTACCACCACAATATGTATTGTGCATAAAGTATGTTCTTCTGTTGTAGCAACATTATAAATGAAGATCGCAGATCTTGTATCTTCGTCCCGTATATAAATTCATTCATCTAAGGTTTGACCTTGTATCTCGTTTTATTCTAACTAAAAAAATGATCATTAAACAATATTCTATGTCAGATTTTTGTTTCAATCCTTCGGAGGAAAGTTGTCCAAAATGTGTATTCAATTTTTTTCAGTACTCGTATGTAAACCGCATGTCAGAAATTAATCACCAAAGATCGATATTTCGTTAATATTGTGTGTGTAGTTAGTGCACAAGTACTGCTTTTCTTTATTATATTACGAAGTACACAACTGTTATGTGCAGGATTCTGAAAATGAAGATCTGAACACTCGTGACATTCACTGCATTGCCCAATGTCGATAATTTTATACGGAAGGATAAAACCTTTAATAGAAAATATGCAGAAAAGTTTTGAAGTGAGTATTATCGCAGGTTTTGAATTTGTTTTCAAAAATTATATGTAATAATACCATTTATTGCTAATTTGGCGCTAAGCGTACCAATGTAATAAGTTTGAAGAAACTTTCTATCAGCCTGAAATTGTACTACAGTAATCTGTTCCTATGGCGACATAGACACTTGAAGAAAAGGAGATTTAAGGCTGAGAGAATAGTACCGATTTCGAACATTTTCATTTCACATGAATGTTCATGAGCCCTAGATACATCATCTACTGTCACTTGCTCTCTTCTCTTCATTTTCGAAAGATATAGTAAAGTAAAGCTTTCATGGAGTGCTCAAACTCAATAACAGGTCGGATCTGTCAACTAGACAATTTGACCACTTTAAAGTACAGGTTGTTGTTGTTATTACTTATGGCACTTGCCATAGACAAGCGCGCTGACGAAGTCAGCGATTTCAGCCGAGTTTGTGCAGTAGCTTCTAAGGGTAAGGGCCCCTGAGCACCCGAGGGCAGAAGTCTGACTTCTAGTTCTTATTGAGATGGCACTCACACACTCGCTCGTACAACCCCTTTATACAGGGGAGCTCTTTCACACACTTCACAGATAGAACACCGGGTAAAGAACAACCATGCCCGAACCAGGCTTTGAACCCGGGATGCCCAGATCACGGGAGGTAACCAATCAGAATACTCTGTCATTATTATGCATAATTTAAAACAATGTTTCGTTTGCTTATACTGTATGTAATTTTATTATATGTAAGATGTAGTTTATCGAAGTTGAGTGGCTTGAATAATAAATCAATCTTAATACTAGCTGTCTCCAGCTACCATTTTAACACTTTTAATATAGTTATGCCGACCACTTTTGTTGAAATAAATCTTATCAAAACAAGAGGAAGTACTATTTGATGTTAATGACACCATAATAATGATAGAGCATTCTGATTTGTTAGATGTACTAGCAAAGTATAGAAATTAATTGGTGAAACTGGTCCAGTTGTTAAGATTGAAGGCTCAGTAAGTTTTATTTTGCAGTATCACTAGGAATGAAGATGGATAGGGCAGATTACCTTTATGATGTATCTGAGAGTCATAAGCATATATATAAAATAAAAACTGATGAAATCAATAAATTAGATATTTCATTTAGGGTTTGTTACTGTCGAGATTTTCCCACACGGAGAATGTACAGTGAAATTGTATTTTTTAAATTTCTATTGAAAATAAAGAATATTCGGTATTAGTAACATTTGATGACCATGTATAACTTTCATATAAAGTAAAAATTGGCGAATTTGGCACGGAAATTCTGACTTGGGAAAGGACTTCTTGATTTTGCAAATAAATTTTTTTATGCAAAAATATTTTTTATGACTAACTGCTAACCGAAGGCTATTAGTATTATATTAAAAGATAAGTTAGATTGCCACTTGATTTATTTGTATAAATATGTCACTAAATGCGAGAGATCAACATATGAAATCATTATCAAAGATGTTTTCTAAGAAAATTCTCTTCATTTAATTTCTCCAATTAAATATTTTTATTTCAACTTCTTTTTTTTATGTAAAAGATGACTTGAAACTAATTTTTCACTTGTGATTTCACAGATTTCTGTATTAAATGCAACCGACATTTTATTTTTTGCCACTTTTATATAATTAGCCAATGTAAATCATAAAATTAATTGAAATTTTATAATCTATTTAAAAATGTACATTATTGAAACCAAACCAAAATATAAATTTGTCCACACACATATATTTTAGGTGTAGTATATGGGATCGAAAAGCAATAAGGGTGATATTGGCAAATGTTTATTAAATTAGAATAATGTTCCATATTGAAACTACAGAAAAGTTGTTAAAAAGTATTTTATCCAAATATAACTAACTGTTGTTACAAACTTGAAGAAAAAATTAAAGGTGATTCAAACCTCTAATCCAAAAAGCATTGACAAAACATATTAAGCTTGACTCATCTTTCTGGTCTTTCTTCAATAAGCTTCATTTCATCAGCTATTGTATTCTATTTTTGATATTTCTTTTTAAATCATGCAATTTACAGGGAAGCCTATTCCAAAAGAATACTTCCAATCATTTTAAAATCATCCAATATTTTCACATATGGTAAAGCAGTAGCAAGTAATAAATGGTATACCTAATTTTTATTTTGTCTTATTTGAAAGAGAATGATTTACTTCTTATTTAAAGTGCATTAAAATTAAATGAATTCTATGGAAGTGGGATTTAGACGAGGCAATAAGACAAACTGGGAATTAAATTTCAATTTATTTTTCCCATGGGAGGATATGATTAATACATAGGGAGACAAAAACAGAGCATGTCTGTTGGTATCGGAACATAACAGCAAAAGTTTAAAAAGCGGAATATGGATCAGAAAATAAAATTTTTTAACTAACTGAAGTTACTTTATTTTAAGATTAAAAAAAATTAAGATATCATTACATTAATTGAGAGTATAGAATATTCCAATAAGGTTTTTTTAAAAATATTATTTAATATGTATTTTTAAGTAATATAAAGTCAAAATAATTCAATTAACTTTCTTGTCTAAACCAAACAGCCTACAAATAAGTATTGGTTTGATTTTTTTAAAGTGATTTTTATGTACAATCTTTTATAATCAGAATGGGGACAACTCAAAATAATCACTTATATTTGTTGTATGCTTATTTTTTAATGCCCCTCCTCCTTTATATTTAAAAGGCTAATATTGCGATAAAAATAATTGAAAGCTAATATTTTAAAGAGAAACAAATACAAGGGGAATTTTTTTGTATAAAGCAAATCCTCCAATCATTCCAGCTCTTTGGGACCCCCCCCCCCCCCAAAAAAAAATAAGATGGTCAAAATATTTCTATCTTTATGTAATTAAAAAAAGTCAATGATCATGTCTTACCTTTTATAAATGTACTTCATTATTTTTCTAAATTAGTAAAATTTTACTAACTAATACATTAGTATTAATACAGAATTCATTATTTAAATACAACTAATTTGTAATATTCAATTAATGATATTCTTTTAAAATATTTTTTTTTTTTATCTTTGCATTTTTTGCCTTTAGATTGTCTAAATTTACATCAATCAAAAATTAAAATCACAAATTAGGATTTTTTCTTCAAAAAAGTTCATTTCCTTAAAGTTGAAAACTTTAAAAGTAAAGTATACTTTAGTCATTACATTTTTAAAAGACTCCTTCTAAGACGATTTTCACAAGAAGAAAATTATTCATATATCAAACTTTATAAAATTATGATCTGAAAAAAAAATGTTCACATAAAGTAGGCCTTAATAAATCTTGAATATTTTATTCACATCACAATAGATTTATTCATTATTATGTACAGCTAATTTACAGCTATACATATGCATGTCTAAACATTTTAATTAAAACAGCACAATAAAAGTCTACAGTACACTTAAAATTTAAAATAAATATACAATTAAAAATACAATAATTTCTTAAAATTATGTTTATAATTGTCACCATAATAATTCAATATTTCACAAGTTTAAGTAATCCATCAGGACAAATATGATGAACAATGTAAGGATGAACAAAGTGATTAATGTCAAAATTCCCATTGAGGGACGCATAGGAATGTGATGTATGATTACATGGTTATCAATTGATATGCTGAGCAAAGAAGTCTCATGTCCACCAGTGATTCTACGAGATTCATCACGAGTTGGCAAAAACTCCAATCCCGTTACGAAAATTCCATGTACCTTGTCTATATTGTAAATCTGTTGCAAGCTAAAAGCAATATATATTTTAACACTACCACTTTGTGTGCCAAGTCCTATGAAGTGCCCATTGTCACTTATAGCCATAGCAGAAAACAAGTCAGTACCTGCTGCAACTATTTTCTGTTGATCAAAATTCTTTGTATCCCATTTAGCTATATAACATTGTGACGATGGTTTTGATGGAACTGGATTCAAAGTTGCAAAAAGGGCTAAATCATTCTTATCTTCAACTATTCCAAATCTGCAATTTCTAAATGTATACTTAGCACTACTTTTAGTAGGCAAAATGTATTTTAATTCCAATATTAATGAACCATTTTCAAGGCTCCACACTTTGCCACGGCCATCCCTAGACACACTAACCATTCTTTTACCAAGAGGACAAATATCCAAATCACCTACATCAGCTTCATGAGCCTCAATGTCATAAACCTTATTAAGTTTAGGATGCTTCCAGATTCTAATATGCCCGTCTGCTCCAGCAGTGGCTAACAAACTTGCTGAATTTGAGAACCTAACCTGCTTTTGATAGAGCTCAGCACTGAAATCAGTTTGAAAAGATTCCAAATGTTTTATGTCAAAGCATAGCCTGGAATGAATCACATTAGCATTTGCATCTGGTTTTTTACAGTTTAAATCTGGACTAGACTGATCATCGGAACATTTCTTATTGGGTATAGTTTTATTTTTCCTTTGAATAACTTGGTTTTGCTTTTCAGGTTCTTTCTTTTTAATTTCTATTCCTTCATCCGAAATGGAATGCTTTATTTTATAAACATGACAATTCCCTTCCATACCAGCAAATAATAAAAAATACTTCCCAGCATCAAATACAGTGCAATTCATTATAGCTTCACTTCCCGTTTCGAAATGTGTGACTGATTCAGCTCGGCATGTTGTTCCACTATTTATCAATTCATATATTTGTATCACATTAGGAATACCAGTCTTTGCACTACCACCTCCACCAGCCACAAGAATATGACGCTCTGTTAAACAGTGAACAGTGTATAAAGGAAAATTGACTCTGGCTAACAGCTGATTCTGTTTCTTTGAAAACATTCTGAAGCAAGTCTTTAATCCTAAAGAAGAAATTATCAAAATTAAAAACATGACTAGAAAAATATTTGCTTACTTAACTAATATTTAAAAATTATCCCTAAAATCTAAAAATTAAAAATTTAATTTTTTTTCTTTTAAGAAGTTAAAATAATAAATTATAAATCTCAGAAACAATACAGTATTAAAAGAATTTATTCATAAACGAACTCTCAGAAAGAATTGCTCAAAATTTAGTAATTCAGATACAGGCACAACATATGTGCCATTGTATTTTACCACAACTTTTACTAATTTTTTTTTTCTTTTACATTGGGTGTGTACTTTTACTGCCTTTTTCAATGGATACTTGAATCTTATTGCAGTCTTCCCTTGTTTATTTGGTGATTTTTCAGATTATGCCAAGATTGTCAAGTTCTATTATGCAATCCTTGTGATAATATATCAAGGCAATGAAATCTGAGAACTGCTATAAGATGCAATTATCCTTAAATACAAGCATATTTTAAAGAAAATTACAAAACATAAGTAAATCAATATCAACATTTTATTTAAAAATCATTTATAACATAAATGCAATACGTATATCTTTAGCTAAATCACTTAACTAAAGAAAAAATTCAATCAAACTTTTTTTTTTATTACAATGAAATCTTGGCCAACCCAATATTAAAATACTTATCATTTGCTTATATATTCAGTCATAAATAGCATACAAGTTGACTTGACCTATACATAATTTTTAAGAAAGTACCATTTCATTTCAAACTACTAACTATTTTTCTACAATTATCAGTAAAAGTACTACAATAATTTTAAACATATTATTAATATTAATAACTCAGTTTACATATCAATTTCTAAAATAGTCGCAAAGAGCATGCCACAACAAATAACTATAAAGATATACAATTACAAATTATTTGAATGTTTAATTTGCAACAATTAAAATTAAAGAATACATTACAGGATTTTTCACTAACAATGGACAAACATCGGAATTTTGCACTGAATATAATTATTGTACAATATGTGTACTGAAAATAGTTATTAAAGTCATAAAATTTTGCTATGAATAATAAAAACATTTTTTAAATAACCAAGTTCTTAATTCTAAAAAAATATTTAGAATTTTTTGGCCAATTTTAGCGTTTGTTTCAGTTATTTCTAAATTAGCATCTAGTCATGTGTTATGTATATAAATATTAAACAGTATTTAAATTTGTGTGTTCCACATTTAAAAGCATTTTATAAATTAGTGCTGTCGGGAAGTATAATAATATCTTTAATATAAAACAGACTTTACATAAAAAGGCGTAGATTACCTTGTTTTATCTAACATTCAGAAAATAAAATACTTTAGTCGACAAGTTAACTATTAAGGGACATACTGCTTCTTAGTTTTAACAAAATTACATCATCGATTTTTGCGGTGATTTTAAAATGCAGAAATAGTACTTCACCAAGATAAAGAAGTCAAGAAAAAAAAATACTAAAATTATTTAAGTTAAAGTATTTATATCTGAAAGTTTAAAAACTAAAAGAAAGTCAATTTAATATACCTTAAAATTTTTACCAGGATGAAGAAGTTCAGTTTTTTTGACGTGTTTGTTTATAATTTGTGAGCTGTGAACTAATTTCCTTGTTGCCATTCGCTTATAAGATGCATTGAATCGTCATACTTGACAACGTCACACTGAGCAAACTCAAAACCCTGAATCAACAAAGTAAATAATTTAAAATATAATGACAAAGTAAAAAATATATAAATAAAATATTTATTCTTAATATCAATAATTTTCTTTCTGAACATATATTGATGAATATAAAACAAACTGCAATAATTTTTATTTTCAGTATGAAATTTAATTATGAAAGATTCGTATAGGAAATCACCAAGCTTCCTATTTTTTACGACAAAATTACTGCAAAAATATTGATCGATTGAAGATCCAAAACGAAAGGTCTTGAATTTGTAAATCATACCCAATGCGGACGTTAGACGAATGCAGCAGAAGCTTAACAAGGGAACTCAACTCAACAGCAGATAGATTCGGTTTCGAGTTTGAGGTCATTTCACCCTTAAGTGTGTGGATAACAATTTAAATTAATTAATATTTCCAAAGCAGTACATATATCTTGATTAACTAAATATTTCTAATTTTACATTCAATTTTAAGTTTTTAATATGACTACTGCTACGGGAAGAGTAGGTGACTTGAGTGAGGAGCAAATGAATGCTTTAGAAAGTGTAAGAAATATAGTCTTTTTTTTTTTTTTTTTTTTTTTTAAATGCTATCATTATTTTATGCCATTATAAAATTGTACGAGAAATGTATTTGATTTATAATTAATTTAATTTTGTAACTTTCCAGAATTTTGAATTTGTTTATTTAAAAATAAAATTAAATTTGATATCTCAAAGCCTATGATATTCGATTTTAACACAGAATGTGTTTTTGTGTTTTATCTTATTTTTCATAAGGTCAATAGAATTTAGGCGGAAGAACTTACAAACGCTATAATGTGCGTTTTTATTTATTACTAAAATGTTAAATGGAAGTCAAGATTAATTTTGTTTTTGAAATTATATAATTTGATAAAATTCATATATAATTTATTGGTGAGTGTAAAAGTAACTACTGTAAGAGTATAGTTTTAATTTGAATTTATTTTCATATATTACTAAATTATTAAATAGTTTACTAAATTATTAATACTAAATTACTATGCTTTTTTATAACTAAATTTTATAGAATTTAGAAATTATGTCGAATAAATCTTTATGCATTACTAAGACAAAAAATTTTTTTATAAAATTTAGAAATTCTGTCCAATAAATCTTTATATATTACTAAGACAAAAAAATTTATTATTAATAGTTATTAAGAATATTATTAGCTATATATCAAAATTTCTTTATTTTCAAATTAAAAATTATAACAAAGTCCAAAATAACATAAAATATAACCTTATTCACATTCTACAAATTTGAAATTTAAAAAAAATTTCATGAATAAATGTGGTGCAAATTAAGCTTTTATACGGTTTTGTATCAAAAATGTATCTTAAGAATACTGTATATTTCCATGTATGAGAAGAGAATTTTTGGAACTTATCTATTCTAAATTTAAACTATGAAGGTCAACTTGTATATGGATCTGCTAATGCTCTTAAAAAACATAGGTATCTTTCTATTTAGTCAATCTAAACCAGTCAATTACTAAATATCATTAGAAAAGTACTTTTGATTTCTGTTATTTATATTCAAGAAAACATGAATTCAAAATGAAATATGTGACATGTCAGAAAATGTGTTCATCAGTAGTATGAATTTTTCTTTATAAGAATTTCTCTTCTCATTCATCTTTAAATCAAACTATAAAATGACAAAGAGTATATGACTAGCACAAATATAGCACTTGACAGCACAAGAATGGATAAAAAATGTGCTAGCTTTAGATAGGTTTATTCAAGCACAAACTGTCGTCATTGGCATCTGGCATTGTACATTTTAGTTTATTGATTGAGAAATATTCTGTCGGTTTTATCATCTTGGTTATATTTTTGTTCTCATGGTGACATATTTGAAGGATTTTTTTTCTTTTAGTTTTAATTTATATGTAGGTCTTAAATTTTGTGTAAATTTTTGAAGAAAAAACACACAGTTAGCATATATTTAGAAATATGTTATAATCTTGTTATCTTTAATGATTTTATTTTCTATGGTTCTTAAAATTTTGGAACTAATTTTAATGCTGTAATTGATAATTATTAATTATTGAATAACTGTTTGTTGAATTTGCATTATGTGTATTAATACAAGAAACTACATATTTCCAAAATGTTCTCAATATTCTGAATATCATACAAAATCATGAAGATATTTTGACAATATTATTCCCTATTTTTTGCTAATAGGAAACAGCTAATTCTAGTCTTGCAATTATCTGTTATCTCTTATAATATAAAAGTGGTGGGATTATGATGCTTGATTGCTTTAAATATTTTATAAATGTCTTTCAGCAGGGAGAAAAGTCTCATTGCATATTAATTGATATTTTCCAATTGTTTATCAGATTTTTTATTTGTCTGTTTGATTGCCAAGTTCTTTTATGTTTATTGTGAGCAAGAAATTTAAAAAAAAAAATATTTTAGGGATTAATTTATTGGAAAGTTATATACTTTATCCTTTATTATCAGAATTTACAACACTGACAAAAAAAAGAAAATTTTTGTATTAAAATATTTTAAAAAACTCTTAATTATAAAGTATATGTGAGTATTTGTGTTCTGCAACCTAGATTGTATGATCTAGACCTGCCAAATACATATACTTTGAAGAATGATAATGTGCATTATTAGAATGATTTTATTCTATTAATATTTAAGCGAGATTTTGGTATTTTTCCATGATAATTCTCAAAAATACTATTGTAATGAATTTTTACCTAGTTAAAAAAATTTTTTTTTCAATAATATCAATTAAATTACTGTAAAACTTTATTCTTAATTTAGATAACTTTAAGGATGTTTCTAAGTGGATTGTACAATATTTTTGTCAGTATAAATGATTGTTGCTGCTAATTATATTTCCTTGTTACAACTAATATTTCACTTTGATTTTTGTTTCCTGTCAATATTAATGATTATAGTATTATTTCCCATGTTTAATAAAAATTTTGTTTGTAAACATATCATTATTAAAAAATTTTATTAGTTTAGCTATTATAAATGATGCTAAACTTCAGAAGTAATAAATTTTGAATTTTTTTTTAAATGATGCATGCATTTTTAAACTTTTAAATTATTGCCTTTTAGTTTTACATTCTCCTTCTTTTTGTAGTATACTGGATTTTTTTTTTTAAACAAAGAAACTTTTGATTGAATAATCCTCAGATACCTTATGTAAATCACAAAATTTATTTTTTAGTGTACATACCAAACTTCAGTTTTAAAAAATTCAACTCAACTTTGTGTAATATGTTTGTTTTTATTTATCTTGTAACTTCAAACCACCAGTATCCACATATGTACAGAATATTACAGAAGCAGACGTTTAGTTTTATTAATGTTCTAGTAATTAAACAAATATTATATGAATATGTATGTAATGAATGTATGTAATATTTTTACGATTCTTTTTTTTTTTTTTTTTGCAAACTTATTTCTTTGTCCACTAGGGAAATAATTTTTTAAAAAATGTCTATTTGTGGTGTTTTCTGAAAGCATTGGCCTTAGGCAACTGTCTAGTTGGAAATCTGTCACTAATCACTTCTAGTATGGAATTAAATACATTTTTGATGAAATGATAGAAAGTTAGAGAGGTGATGACACAGTCATAACTCTGACGTCCTCTAAACAGTGAGAGTTAGATGATTATCAAAATTTAAAGCTTAATAGTACTTTGCTGAGGAAACAATCAAAATCAAATTATAAAATTTCTTTAAAAATGATATATAAATAATAATTCCAGCAAACTGGTTGGTCGCTAGAATCGGTATTTAGTATAAAAGTAATCTCCTTACCTTTCTAACACGTTTATTCGTAATATTGTTGTAAAAATTTTACCATTTGGTTTCATTGATATTAATTTTTGACTTAGTAATATTTTATGATTGTTTTAATAATGTTTTATGAAATAAAGTAAGTAAAACAGTGAAGTTAAAAATGAATTTTTGAACTAAATTTTGTTTCCAAGTTTTCACAAGCTCTTAATAAGGAAAGGGAAAGTAGTGTAATCACACTAGTAAAGTCGATTTAAATAATTGTCATTAACCCTACATAATGCATACCATTAATAATTTTAGAATTGTATATTATAAATAACGTTATAATTCTTCTTTTTTCCTAATTACAAAATTAATAAGCTGCTATAAACTTTTTGAATTCTATTTCAAATTAAGTAGGGGTACTTTTCTGTTAGCCGGGCTCAAATGTCGCCAATTGTGAACCAAAGGCAAATTTGGCAGAATTCTATATTATTTGGCAATTTTTCGCTTGCACCCGACTAACGGATTGTGAACCAAACACGAATTTGGCGTAAGAAATTTGGCAAAATTCTACATTTGGTGATTTTTCGCTTGCGCCCGGCTAACGGTAAAGTACCTAAGTAGGTTATGAAAAATAGTTATTGTTCTTACAATTTAAAAATAAAAAACTCTTCCAAGAAATTTGTGCTACAGTTCTTTTTATTCTTATTAAGAGAAAAATTGATATTGAAATTCTTCAGGAAATATAGAATTTTCTGAACTAATAATTTTATAACTATTCCTGATTGAAAAATTCTACTAAAATTAAATGAATTAAATCTTTTCATATCCCTTTCTTTATAAAATAGTATCGCTTAAATCTTTCTTTTATATTAAACTATATCTTTGTTTGTCTTTATTTTATCAGGACTTTTGTTTCATGCTTCTCAAACATTCTGAATTTGAGTATAATACTTGATGATTTTGAATTCTGAAAAATATGTTGAGTGTAATAAATGTAATTCTCATTCTCTTTGAAGCATATTTTTATGGTATTTAATTCTGTTAAATATTAGAATGCCTAATATTTCCTGTACAAAATTTTTCACATGCTATTTTTCAGCTATTAAATTTGAAATACTACCTAATTTTTTTTTACTTTACTAATTTAAATTGAATGATTTAATTAAATGTCTTAAATATTTCTTTGCAGTTTCGATCTTCTATGGAAGATATCTTAAGACCAGAACATGATGACTATTTTTGTTTAAGGTGGCTCCGAGGTAAACAGATTTAGTTTAGATTTAAAGTGTCTTAGTTACCAGTTTGTTACCTTTTACTAATCTAAATGTAATAAAAAAATGTTTTTGCCATTGTAATGATATGTTTTAAAATCCACATAAGCATTTGCATGTTCAAAAATTTCTATTCTTTTACTAGCCTTTTGTATTTAAGGAGGAAAAATTGATCAGAATATGGTTCATGTTTATCTTTGTCTGAGTTTCTTTAAAAATCTAAATGCATAAAATTATAACTTGTTACATATAAGTTGATTAGACAAGTTTAAATATATTATTTTAAAGCTATCATATTATATTGCATTTTTGTTTATCTTATTTTGCCATGATTTTTTTGTTTGACCTAATACTTAAAATGAAGGTTTAAAGACCTTGATCCAAGCAAGTCTGTTCTAGTCTTTACTGTAATATTTTTAATTTTATTTTTATTATGATCTATATTGTTATATATTGACAACTGAATGATGCTTTAATTATGTTTCGTTTTCAGCTAGGAAATTTAATGTTACTGATGCTGTACAGATGCTTAGAACTGTAAGTGTTGTCTCTGTATGATTTTTATGTAACATCTTTTTTTATGACATTTTTATTTCTTTTTCATATATTTTGTAAAAGGACTTTTGCTCAACTAAGCAATATTTATAAATGAAGTTCTTTGAGTATATATTGCACATTTGTACTTTCTAGAATTCAAAATATAGCAAATAAACACTTGGAGAGATAGTATTTTTTTTTTCTAATTATTAGCTGTATATTGGCATTTTTTGTAAATTTTAACTTTAGAAATATCATTGCATTAAATTAACTGTTTTCTAAGTGGCAGATTTATGTTTTTGAGTATTTTTTTAAATTCTATTTTCTTGATTTTAAAAATCATTTAGCGTTAAATTCTTTTACTTATTTTCATAGTTATTATTTATTAAAAAGATTGTATTCCTTTATTAATTGTATATTAAACATATAATTTTTGCAAAATTTCTGTTTTATTATTCATTTTTTAAAAATTTAACTATAATGTTTTTTAAGGAGTTACAAAACAGCTAAGCTATTCTCGTATTAGTGTACTATTTGTTCAAAATTATATATATGACCAAAAATATTCTAGTATATAGTTTGAAAATTTCCTGTTCACACAATTAATATTTACCCAATTTGTTTGTGTCTATTAAGAATTCACTTCTATCTTCTAAAGTAACCTGAAATATCAAATGAATGTTTATTTTTTAAAAAAATTAATGCTAATTCATCCTTTTGTAAAAAAAAAAAAGACTTAGTTTTGATTTTGAATGATCCATATAAATACTAGATTTCTTTTTAAATATTTCATGTAATGTTATAAATTATGTTGAGAAATTCATTCCATTTTCTGCAGTATCAGATCATTTGTTCTTTAAAATAAAGTGGTGAATGCTTTTTTTCTTATAATTAAATGTCTTAGATTAGATTAGTTATTAGAACCTTATTTTGTTATTTTATATAGAAGAAATATATTAAACTATGTCTTGACATTTTGCACTTTTTTTTTAAATTTGCTGCTTGAAAAAATATATTTGTAATTCTTTAAATTTATTTAAAATTAGAACTTTTATTTGTATTTGAATAAAACTTATGGCTTTTGATACCAACTTATTTTTTACCTAGAGTTTACAATGGCGTAAACAGATTGGAGCTGAATCTCTAATTGATGACTATGAACCTCATGAAGTACGATTTTTTTTTTATTAATGATTTATGATTCATAATAAATTTCACTTTTATGATTTAAAACAGAGTAAAAAAAGTAATTTTGCTTTAGAAAAATATTTTTAAATGCTTATAAAATGAACAGTCAATAGTTTTAAAGCTTTAATACATAATGAAAATTTATAAAATGATGTTAAATAAGAAATTTAAAGAAATTATTTGCTTTAATCAAATAATATTTAGTGTTAATTCCCTATGTAGACAAATGAAATATATAATTGTTAAAGTTTAATTTTAATATAGGAGAAGTGGATTTAGTTTTGGGTTATATTAAAAGATATTATAAAGCTTACTTTTTATGCACTACTGTTGTCTCATTAATGGATCTTAAATTCTTGAATAAGATAGGAAATATTCTATAAGGATTAAATGTAATTATAAATATTTATTACTGAACCTATTGAAAGCAATTTCGTAATTTCATTGAAAACTATTGAAAGAAAGCAAAATTTTTGGCTTGGTCTTTTATCTTATAAATTTCAAAAGAAAAAGAGTTTGATATGCGAATTTTGGCCGTTGCCAATCTTTTCTATGTAGTTTGAAGGAAGTGGGAATAAGGAAATTTGCCACCACAACTGCTTATGAATTTTCGACAGGTAATACTATTCTTCTCACTATGCTTAGGTGAAAAATTGAAATGCTTTTTGTATTATGTAGTTATAACATTTATAACTCTTGTAAAAGGATTTCAAATTTATTTTTAGAAATGTCCCCAGTAGCAAGATTGACAAAATATCCTCCTATTGGTTCTCAATTGATTTTATTTTATATTGCTGAACATAAAGCAAGAATATTTTATTTAAATGCCTATCTGATTTTTATATATATAGTCTGATGTTTGAAAAACATTCAACAAATCTTTGCTCAGCAACAATGTAAATGTAAAGGCAAAGAAAAAGGGAGATTTTCAATGTATAATCATCGTTTTAGGGATTGGGGCTTTAAATGAGCAATATTAAATGCAAATTTAAAATATTTTCTTCACACAATTGTTTTAGTTTATTTGTTTGAATATAAATAAAAGTGTATTTATATGTATTTGTTTCTTACATTGCTGTTGCCAAGCATTGGTCTAAGGTAAAAATCTTTTTAGGATAAAAAAAATGTTCATTAATTTTGTTGCATTTAAAGTATAAAGTGAACACTCGATGATATTCATATGATATTAGCGCCTACTTGCAGCCATGCATTGGCTAATAATAAAGGTGTTTCTAATCTCTCAAAACTAATTTTGAACTGTTTGACTAGTTTTTGATTCATTTACTATAAGATGATTATAATAGGTATCCATAATACTCTTTACTTAATAAATGTTTGCAAGTAGTAAGTAAAAAAAAATGATGGCCCTTTTAAATGTAAATATTAAAAATATTTGATTTAAATTTATCATTTTAATTTCTAAAATTATAATATTGTAGTCAACACTGAACCATGAATTTCAAAATATTGTACACAATATTAAAAATATCAAATTCAACGCTTATCAAAATTAAATCATTGACCCCTACTTACTACTGATATTGAAAACTGTTATATTAGGAAATTAAGAAGAAATGTATGTCTGGTTTAGATTTCTATATTTTAATGAAAATATTAAATGTTAGCCAGCGTGTCATAATATAAAATGATAGAAATTGTTAAAAAGTGAACTCTTCTCTTATGTCATCTTATGGGTCGAAATATGTTTGATACAAAATTTGAAATGAATAGTCTTTAATTATGATAAAAAGCATCAATATTATGAATTTTACTGTGTTACTTCTTACTAAATATGTTTATAATTACCTCAAGGCAGCAGTGTTATAATTTATAGTAATTTTATTTTTACTCCAAGGTACTTGCAAAATATTTCCCAGGTGGTTTAGTTGGGCATGATAAGGAAGGTTGTCCTGTATGGATTATACCCTTTGGTCATATGGATATTAAAGGTAATTATTTTTTAAAGTCCTTTTTTGAATATCTTTTACTGAATTTAAATATTTGTATATATTTGCATCATTTATTAATTGCATTGAAAGTATTCATTATATTTTTAGTGAATAGCTACTGTAGTTTTCTTAAAATATATGTTTCGAGTGAAAAAGTATGTAAATGTCTTTTAACCATAGATAAGCTTTTAATCATTTTCCTCATCAGCAGTGTCTTGTGCCTTAATCCCCAATCCAGAATCACTGATAATTTTTTTTAATCACATCTTACTAATTATTTTTCCTCTCAGAATTCAATGCTCTGTTCTTACTCTTTCACTCTGCAGATTTGGTGATCAGTGAAAATGAGGGGAGAAATCCCTAAGAGTAAAAACACAAAGAGAATAAAGAAAATTAATCTGTAAGCAAGAATAGTTTGTCAGGTCTTATTGCACATGAAAACTTTTTTATGTTTAATTGATTGTTTGATTTCAGGACTGAAAGCAACCTTTTCTCACTTTGAATTTAGAAATTATCGGCCTTTGTTTTCATAGTATTTTTCTTTTATTACTTTCCTGCTATTTCTCATTGGTGTCAAGAATTTTTGTTTCAATTTCTGTTGCCTTGATGAAAATATATTTGGTTTATTGAATATTCATTTTCTTTTATTAGAAATTATGTCCAAAAAAGGTACCTAGATAATTTTCTAAAATGTCGTTTGTATAAAAACTTTTGTCAGAAAGAATTAATTTTTATTAATTATTAAATATAAAAAAATTTTAAACTCTTCAAATTTTTAAAAAATTATATTTTCACGAATTTTATGAATTTCACTTAGTGAAAAATTGTATATAAAAATACAGGTCACTCTATTCTAGTTTTGAAATTAAAGTCCTTAAGCAGGAAAAATCAATAACAGTAAAAAAATTTCATGCATATTCTTAGCATGATTGGTTAAGTGATTGTAATGTAAAAAATCCATTGTCTGCCTTGTTTACTTTATTTTGGAGAGGGATACTTTATCTTGTTCTTGTGTTCTTTTGTTTACTTTATCTTCCATGGAGTGTTGATGATGTGAACGACTTATGTCATCTTCTTATAAAAGTGAAAAGCCATGAAATTTCTGAAAAACTTATAAGAAATTTAATAGATATAACAATGCTTGGTAAAAAGAAATTTAAAAATTTGGACTACTGATAGGAAAAGAAACATTTTTTTAAAAATGTAATTCCTTGATAAATATCTTTTACATTTCTAATTTTTGATATGAAAAGCCATGCCAGAACCTAGCACATATTTGTCTTCTCAATTTGGCAGACTTTAATTATTCTTTAATTTGTGTTTAAAGATGTGTATATCTGGATTAGATATCTGTAGTGGCCGGTATATGAAAAAAAAAAAATTAATAAGGATAAAGAAAATGTAAAAACACTGGTTTTGATATGTCATTCATCCTTATAAATTATGTTGTAATTTTTTAGGTATGTTTTATTCCGTGAAAAAATCGGAATTCATCAAATATGTTGTAAAATTGATGGAAATTAGTGAACAAGATATGAAAGATCAAACAGAAGAAGTGAGTAAAATATGTGATTTCAATTTTTTTATAATAAAACTTAAATCTTTTAAGAGCATATAAGTTATGTGGGGAATATTGATCTATTAGATGTTTTAACTTTTGACTGAAAAAATAGAAAACAAAAGATTTCACTCCTTTTATGAAAGTGCTTTTTTTAGTTTTTTTACTGCTTGGTTATATTTCCCTTTTTATAAATTATTTGTGATTTTTAGCTTGGCAAGAAAATTGAGACTCATAGCATTATTTTTGACATGGACAATTTTACAATGAAGCAAGTTGCCTGGAAGCCAGGTAATAAATTGTTCTATTTATGCAGTCATAGTATCCAGTATTTCAAAGCCTTTATCTTATGAAAATATGATGGGAAATGAAATAACGTGGTATTTATTAATCTTATTTGGAGTATGTTGTTAAGGTTTTCAAAATCATTGAAATTTTGGGTTAAAAGTGTAATAATTTTGTTTCACCTGATAAAACTGTATTTCATACCTTTCTTATATTGTTAGGCACATTTTTCTGTATTTTTCTTATTAGGAATCCTGGGCATAAAATGTTCATTTTTTTCATTTATTAAATGTTTTTCATTGGTTCATCTCCAGTCTTCTCAAAGGAGAGGAGGGTTGTTTAGTATATTTTTTTTTCCAGTAGAAGCAAACTTGACTCCTGTACTAGGGGGAATGGGATCTTGGCCCTCACTCTCTCCTGAGAAATTTTATGTTCTCTAGGCCTATTACACTTTGGTGTAATAATGTCCCTTTGTTGTTGATGTTACCAATAAACCATATAAAAGACAACATGTGTCTTCAAGTCATTTCGCCCAGACCATAATCTTCTCTTTTAACAAATAGGAAAATATTCTATTGGTAATTGATTTCATAGTTATGTATTGCTTCCCAAGCAGTTTGTCCTCATTTTGCCATTGATTAAATATATTGTGACGTAAATTCCTTATTTAAAGATGACATAAAATTATTATATTTTATTCAAAAAATATCTTGTCATCCTAAGTGAAACAAATGAACCAAAATTTTTAAAATGTACAAATTTCCTTTCCAATTTTATAAAACTTTTAATCTTGATTCAGTTATAATGAATAACAAATTTTTTCTAATCCTGTTTTGCATTATAAACTTTAATACATTTAGCCTTTAGTTTGGGCAAAATATGGAATGTTCCCTTTGCAACAGCCTTTTTTTGTGGTTTTTACTTTAATAGTTCAAAGCTAAATTATTGCAGTATTTTTACTCCTAACTTTAAAATTGTTGCTATTGTTTTCCATATTTTATCTGACTTGTATTTCCAATGAAATTATTTCTTTTTGATTTATATACAATGTTGTATTTATGAGACTCAATATTAGTTGATTAATTTTTCATTTAATATTGTTGATTCAATTAGGAATTAATTACTGGAAAATTAAAAATTTCTTCCCTGAAAAGTAGTTAGCAAATATGCAATCTTTAATACAAAATTCATTATTTATAAAGAAAATTATTATATAAGCATACAATAATTATTGTTAATTTAAAACTAAATGTTTAAGAAAGTTAATGTTAAATAATGTTTAAGACTTATGGACTAAATATTTAAAATTAGTTTTCTCTAAAAATGATTGTTTTAGAACAAATTATTGCAAAATTTAATCTTATTGTATAAGTAGGAAATTAGTGAAAGTAAAATTAATCAAGGAATAAATAACTCTCTTGTCTTTTAATGTACAGTGTCATATTTTTTTTTATTTGCCTTTCTCTCCAATTTTACTTTACCCCCTTCTTTAATGTTACAAACTTTAGTATAGCTTGGAAGTAAATTTTTTCACCATTTCTGTTTGAGTCTGAAACATCAGAATTGCAATTGTAATGCCCTGTTTCCTCTTCATCTTATTTATAATTTCTGTATGTTTTAATGTTTGTAAGATGGCAACATAGATTATTGTTTTGATAAAAATAAATGAGTTGTGTTCTTTTTTCTTAAGCATCGTGTTATCTAAGTTTGCTCATTTAAATATTTAATAGTTTATTACAGGTAAAAGATTAACATAAAATATCCACTACATTAAAGATTTGGACGTGATTAATTTTCTTGTGCTTCTAATCCCTGTTTAAGATAGGGTATGAATAGAAAATATCTGTTGGCAAAAGTTGATGTCATACAAAACATACCCAAACCCACATCTTCCACCGGCTTGCGCATGTTCTTAGGTACGATTAGTTTTTATCTCTGCTTCATCCCCAAATGCGCCAAGCTTCAACAACCTCTAACCTCATTACTCAGTGGAAGATGCAAAAATAGTAAAATACCGCTAACATGGACCAAAGATATATGCTATATCTCTCGCATGCAATGCTTCAGATAAAGCTGTAGGGGACATCATTGATCAAATTGACCGGGAAGAGATGTGTCCTTTAAGTTTCTTCTCGCCTTTCTTAACTGACACACAGAGAAAGCACAGCACATATGATCGAGAACTTTTGTCCATCTACACCACAATAAAACATTTTAGGTACATATTAGGGAGGAGATCTTACAACATCTATGTAGACCAAAAACCTATTACCTTTACTTTTCAATGAAATTTATACAAAGCCTTTCCCAGATAAGCAAGGCAATTGAGTTATATTGCTCAATTTTCAGCGAATATTTGTTTTGTCAAGGAAGAAGAAAGTGTTGTTGTAGATGCTCTTTCCAGAATTATTATCTTCACACCATCTCTGATTACGCAGCTATTGCAGAATTTCAAGATGATGAAGATTTAACAATTTTAAAAAACAACCCAAGGCTGAGAATGGTCGAGATTAGCATCATCATCACTTGTATATCTTATTTGAAGAATAGAATCACTTTCAAGATATAAATTGTGGATATAAAAACCAAACCAACAAATATTTTAGATTAAGATGATTAAAATTTTTAATCAGTCATTAGTCAACAGAAGTAGTTATACTTGAAATTTTTTAATCTAAGAATACAAATTTGAACTTGGAATTTTTTACTTGTTCTCATATCTCATTTTAAAGGTTTATGTTGATAGTATTGATGGTATAGTTAACAAATTTTCAATTATTGCTGCTCAAATAAAAAAAGAAAAATATTCTTTTAAATCAGTTGTTAAAAAAAAATTTCTGGCTACATCTTTATATATAATTTCTCACAACTCATGTTTGCGATTTCAGCTGTTGACATGATGACTCATCTTGTTAAGGTCTTTGAAGATAACTACCCAGAAAGATTGAAAAAGGCATATGTTATTAATGGTAAGCATTTACATTGCTATCAGTTATGGAATTTTCATGGAAAATTGTTTCTAATGTTTATTTATTTATTACAGCTCCTGCATTTTTCCCAATGGCATATGCACTGATAAAACCTTTTTTGAGTGAGGAAACTGCTAAGAAGATACATGTATATGTCAAAGGTATATTAAATGGTATTTCAATTACTTTTTGTTTAATATAATGCAGCAAAAATATCAAAAATTTATGTATGGATAAATCTTTTCTCAACTACATTTTCTGATGTTTAATTTATATGAGAATTCCATTCCTTTTTATTATGGCTTCCTCAATTCAATTGCATCATTAAATAATACTCCATATATTCCTCTCAAGCTTTGCTGAATCAACAATTTTTTTTCTACTGCATTGTAGTAGAAAAATCCTATTCTAAAATTATGAAATCTGGCATTGATTATGCTTTTGCCTTTTTTCCTACTTCTATTGGAATCTCCATCCACACTTACTCTTTTTTTTTTCCTTTTTTTTTATTTTTAATAATATGCTTGCTAAACAAATGGGACTCTTTTTAATCCTTAGTGTTTGTAAGTCACCTCTTACATGAAGACAATGCTTTCTTAGTTGTGCCATGTATAAAAAATCTGAATCTAAAAAGGCTTGATTCAAATCAAAAATTTGGATACTACACTTTTTAATTTAAATTTGTCTGACTTCTATAATAGCATCATTTAAAGCTAAGATTCTATTCTTTCCCTAAAATATCTTCACCAGAAATAATATATGTTTAAAATCTTAACTAAACAGCATGTCTTCTGAACTTTTACTCTTTAAATAATTGGAGATATTTTATATCAAGATTTTTTTCTGTTCATCTAGAATAACTTATTTAAATTGATCTGCACATTCATAGTTCCAAGCAGATGTCGGAAAACTATCAACTTTAATTGGCATGAGTCTCAGCATTTATTGTAACATTGGTATTGACATTTATTGTAACTTAATATTTTAAAAAATCTTTGTTAATTGTTAAATTTTAATTTATAGAAAATTCCAATTTCAGACATTACTTCAATTGAAATTGCATGAATTTAGAACTTTAATTTTATTCATTAATTCAAATATATAATTTTTATTTATTTTTGTGCTGTTTTATTTATGATCCTGTAGTATTAAAATATTAATAAATCAAATCTTGGGTAGTACCTTTTTAAAACAGCAATATGTAATAATTTTTTGTATCTTTAGAAATTTCTATACTGTTTTTAATTTTTTAAAAATTTGTATTGAAAGATTGTACGAATTTTACTCTTTATCACAATTAAGATGTCTAGGGCAATCAAGGAGATTTGACATTTCTCCATTTTAATTGGTTTTGATTAAAAGGTAGTGGTGTTTAACTACATTTTTATTAATTTTTAAAATAAAATATAGTCTTTTAAAGTATATTATTAGAAAAAAACTTCTTTGTAAAATTCACAAAATCAACAGATATGATGTAGTGGGTGTAGGGTAAAACAGTCCTACAGATTCAATAACAAAGACGTTTACTCTATACAAACATACAGATCACAAAAGAAGTTGAATATATAGAAGAACAAAATTTATAGCATACAGCAACACATAGCGAATTGGTAGTAAACAAATGTGATACCACAAAGTGGTCAGAGAAAACTCACTAAGTTGAAAGACTTCACACAAGTTTTTACATCATTCAAACATCTGCTATTATCCACTATCTATCCACTTCAGCAATATTGCAGATGCAATGCTCAACTCATCACTGCCTGATTGCTCAGCACATGACTCAATGCTGTCTCAGTACTAGACTACACTACTTAGCACATGACTAAATACTCAATTCACTTATCACTTGAGCTCAACCCAACTGATCGATTCCAGCTAAATCAATATTTTTATAGCTTTCATATCAGGATGCATAAAATTATGGAACCATTTCATTTATTTGCATTCTAATAGTCCTATTCTGAAAATTCCTTGATATTTCATAATCTTATATTTTGTCGCCAAATCATCGCCAAAGCCTGAGGTCATTAATCCAACATCCTTTTACTACTCATCAGAGCTGTCCATAAAACTATTTTCCTTACGATGGAAAAAAACCTGTGCTGGAAAGCAATATTACAAATGCTATATCACAAAACACTGAGTATAAAATGTTGAATTTTTCTAATACATCATATGAATATTCTTTAGTTTATTTTTTTATTTTAAAGGAATTCTGTTTTAATTTATTTTCCTCCTTATTTACATAATGAATTTGATTTTATTTGCGTTATTAGAAAAACTTATCAGATTTTTATTTGTGTAAATCGAAATATATTTGACTGGTTCTTTAGCATATATTTTATAGATGCTCCTAATTTGTAATATATTTACTATATTTTCTTTTCAATTAATTTTATTTGCTTTTTGTTGTAGCTTTTTATCTTTTGTTTGCTTTCATTTTTCTGGAGAATAAAATTTTGCTCAAGAATGTTTTACAACTGACTTCTTTAATAAGATAAAAGCAATTGTTGAAAAGGTAAGAAAGTTATTGTAAGTCATTCAAATTTTCATGTTATTATGCTCATCAATTTTTAACCTAATAAAAGTTAGAAAGAGTATTCTAAGAATAAAACATTTTCAGATATTTTCATACAGTTATATTTTGTTATTCTGTGAATTAATTTGTACTAATGCAAAGATTCCTGTAAGTTTTTTTTTTTTTTTTTCAAATAAATTGCAGTTTTGTATCTCTAAATTGCAAGTGCTATTTGTCTTTTTTCTTTAATTATTTTGAAAAATCTTTAATTATTTTGAAAAATTTGTAATTAAAAAAATATTAAACTTTGGTTTTAGATTGACAGTATTTTTTATTGTACAGTGTACTTTTTTTTAGATAATAGTAGTTACCTTTAATTTAAAAGAGATGTGACAATAGCCAACTTATGGGAGTGCCAGAGATTTCGCTCATGATTAGCTTTCAATTAATTAACAAGTCCCTCAAAAGGCCCCTTATGAAACCATGCCAAAAAATTAAAGTACATAATTTTATAATTTTATATACAGATTTTGGTTTATAACTCTTATCAGCAGGAAAAATACAGATAAGTTAATTGAAAGAATATTTTCAGAAACATGGAAAAGTGCTGTGTTTGAAGATATTGATCCAAGTGAGCTGCCTAGCCAGTGGGGAGGAACTAAACCAGATCCTGAAGATAGGCCTTTGGTATGTAGAGTTTATTATAAAATTTATTGAAAATTATATCTTCTCAATTTTTATCCTCTTCAATGAGGTTTGTTTCTTGATAACACTTTAACTCTTTTAAATGTATTAAATGAAGATTTATTAAAATCCTCATAATATTTTATATGAGACCTTAAATTTTTGAAATTATATATCTATATGAAATTTAAGTTTTGAAAATGAAGATTTTTGTTCCATTTAATTTTTTATAGATTGATAAATTTTGTACATGCCATGATTTTGAAATTTATGCAGAAGAAAAAATAATTTTTTATTTGAAAGCTATTTAAAAAAAATTAACCATAAAGATTAAAGTTATCTTAAATTATAGTTTAAATATAATATCCATCTAAAAATCCACTTGAATTTTTTTATATATAAATATTCAATATTAATATGCTTTTCAAATGCAAATGAAATGACCATGAGAATATATATGCAAAATGGATTGTCTTTTATAAGAAAAGAAAAAATTTTGAATTTCTTAAACTATGTGCAATTTTTTTTCAATGAAGTGATAACTTTTAAGAACAAACTATCAAATTTCTTAATAGGTTCTTATGGGAGGGCAAGTTCCTGCCTCATTTTACACTGCCCCTAGTCGACGTTTGTCAACAGATACTGATTTAACAAAAATCACAGTTGAGAAAAAATCTGTCTATCCTGTTGAACTCACTGTAACTGATGTTGGCTCAACTCTGACTTGGGAATTTCAAACAGAAAATTATGATATTGGCTTTAGTGTTTGGTTTAGACCAGAAGGTGGAATTGCAGAGGAATTGGTCCCTTTGCAACGTGTCAATTGTCATTTGGTACCAGAAGATGGAATGTTAGTTTGTGACAAACCAGGAAAATGTAAGTAAATGTAGAATGATTGTTCTTTCTTTCAAAAGTGTTATAGCATGTATTTTTTATTTTATAATTTCTTAGAAATATTTTGAAATGAACATTTATTCATTTGAAAAATAGATATAATTTGTTTAGCTAAAATACTGAACATTTTAAAGAGTAATCATAAACTTTTTGGTTTTAAATCATATAATGTATATTTTAAAACTGCACTTTTGTTACTACAAGGAAATGAAATTATGTGTATTACTTTATTCTTGAATTTATTATATTTAGTTTTATTTCTTTGGGAATAATTTTTTAAATACTTTAATTTTTTTGTTTGGTTATTCGTTGTTATTGGCCAATCATTATTAGTTTTATTTAATTAGTATGAGATTCTCGTGCATTAAATAATGTATTTGCAATAGTCGTTTTTTCTTCAACAAATAATCATGCAATATTCAAATTTTTGCCTGTCCTTCTGAAATTTGGAAAAACTAAAGATTAGATAAATTATTGCAAAAAATAATAAATAATGCAAATAAAACTTTGAAATTAATCCAATCATTGAAGCTGATTATGCTTTATACATCTGTTTTATTTAATAAATGTTAGAAATAGCCTTCAAATAATCAAAAGATAATATTAGGCTCTGTATTTACTTAGCAATGATCTTCAATACTGACAGTACTCGTAGTACTAATGATAAGATGTAATAGGATGTTTCTTTTTTTTTTTTTTTCTGTTGAAATATGGTCTGTGGTGAATAAAAGTCCCCCCCCCCCATAGAATTTCAATTTTTTTTAAAAAAATCTAAATATGCATATGTAAATAAACCTTTTCCTTTCAGGTTGGATTTAATTTTCAGTTTATTAAAAAGTAATATAATTCACTTGATATTTTTCTTTTGAAACTTCCAACTATAATTCTTCTTTCAAAACAAAAACAAAAAATACTGTACATGCTTACAAAATTCATTATTTTCAATGAAAGGGAAAACAGTTGAATGGTAATAAATGAGCAATGATTATCAGTTGATTTTTCTTTCTTCTCCACTGAAAATGTTCAGAACATTCCAGATACATAAAATAATGCTCAACTGCTAATGGAATGTGTACAATTTCCAGAATTTATTAGTTCAATTTATTAAAACAAATTCATTAAAATTTTATAATTTTGACTAATGACTTCTTGAAAATAGTCTATATAATATAAATTAGTAAATGACATTCCAGTGAGAAACAAGCAGTATTTAATAATTCACCAGTTAAATTTTAAATTTAAATTAAATTAATCAGAATTTATAGGTAACTCTCAGTATTCAGAAGAAGAAAAAAAGGGTTTGGGGAAGCCAAATCTCAAATTGCATGCTAGTGTTGATGTTATTTGCTGTTTTTACTTGCATTTGAACTTATTTATGTTTTTATCTTTTTGTCATTTTTTAAAGTAGTTATTATTGTATATTTCATCTAATATTTCTCATGTTGTCTCACTAAAAAAATATTCTCTTGACTACTTATTAATTGTAGACTGTTTTTATATAAAAAGTAAAAAAGTATTTTAGGGTTTATATGTTATGCATATATAATATATAATTTTATATCAATTTACGAAAATCTTTTTTGTTGAATAAAAGTTTGGGGATGTTGTTTTGGTTTAATTCACTTAATTATTGTACTGTATCGGTAAAGTTCTCAATAAAAATTAAAACATATATTTCTTGAAAATATTTATAATTTGCTTGCAGCATTCCCCATCTGCATTCTTTTCTAAATTTTTTCCTATCCCAGTATAATAATTGAACATTTCTTAGCCATCATGACTGATATATTCATTATAAATATCAAGCCTAATATGCGTCTTTTTTTTGGGGGGGGGGGAGTTGAAGAATCCCCAAGAATTACATAATTTTCTTATAGTAAGAACATATACCTTTATGTTTTTAAGGTCCTGTAAAATTCAGTGCTTCATTTACGTTTCTCATTCTGAGAAAGCAAACAGATAAAAAAAAAAAAAAATTAAAGCAAATAATGAATGACTGTATGAAAAAAAAATCATTCAATGAGCCAAAAAGCAAAAGTACATTCCCTTCTCTAAGCTAATAAAATGCTTTTGATCCTAACACAAGAATTAAGTATTGTGGTATCATGGACAAAATGAGAATTCTCAAAACATAAATGCAATAAATGGTGCTCTGATGGAAGTGGAAAAAAAATTCTGATCGTAACTTCCAAAGAGTAGCAATTTTCAGAAAAGAAAAAAAAAGTTATCATTATATTTGTTCTTTATGATGAAGCCTGAATGCTTTATAGTAGAGTTATTCAAATAGCTAATTAATACACTATACACTAGTTATCCAAACAAGTTTGGATAACTGGAATTATTTCTTACCGCTGTTTATAGTTTAATTAAAAGTTTACGTAATTCCTTTGTCTTCAATAAAGCAAGAAAAATAGAAAATTTCATTTATGATTTCGTGTAATTTGAAGCTACTGGTACGAGAAAAGATGTCACATCTGAAATTGAACACGAGTAAGAAACTGGACTATCAGCCCATAAAGAGTGTCAGCTATCGGTGCATAAGCATCTTCATTATGAGGAGAAAATAATTTTAGTTTATTTCTATCTACAGTAATTTACATTATATCCTTTACATTCATTACATAACATCCTCACCATTACATTATATCATTTTGCTTTTATTATTCTGGGAAATATATATAATTTAAGGACTAATGAGAGATTCTTGGAGCTATTGATAAGAAAGGTAATGATGAAATTTTATCAAGATCTTGTCTTGCAGGATAACTACTGCAAATAGGTAGTTTTCATATAAGGCACGTATTAAAAAAATCATATAAATTATTAAAAAATAACAATAAATATGATTTTTTTTGTGCAATAGCTAAAATTTTTAATATAATATGAAATGTATAAATATTAAGCTGTATATTCTCTTTCTCATTCTATTCTTTTTAATTCTTTTCAGATATTTTGAAGTTTGATAATTCCTTCAGTTGGTGTCGACGTAAGCATATCCTGTATCAAGTCCAAGTTATACCTCCAAATAATGGGAAAAATATGAGTTATAACTAAGCAAAGAAAATATATCATTAATTTCATATTTCAGTTGTCTCTCATAATTGTATGTTTATCCATATTCGTGTTAATTATATTTGAACAAATTCCAGTGTTTATAGTTCTTGCACTGATGAGAATTAATATTTAAGTGCATTGTTATCTTAAATTAAAACTGTAAAACCCATTTTTCTGTAATTGTTCAAAACTTTAATTTATTATTTATTTAGGTTTTTAAAAAATAACCAATTTTTGATGCAAAGTTGTATTATGCAAAATATATAACAGTTGTTTGAAAAGTAAGGTACAAGAGTTTGTGTTAAAAAAGCATTGTTAAAGTGGAGACATAGATGTTTATCCAACTTTTCTTGCAAAAGAATATAGTTCATTATAAAAGTTATAAATTAAAAATATATCTGTACTATTAGATTTCATAGTAGCATATATTGCTATGTTTAGTGTATTTCTAAATTTTTTCTTAAATTGAAAAGCAGTAAATATAAAATATTTGTATATGTTCGGTTGCAAAGGAATTTTCTTATTTATTATACTATTATTATAATACTTTCAAAAGCAATAACATACTTTTTAACTATTCATTCATTAGTATTTAGTTTTACATGTTTATATGTTATTTGAACTAAGCAGCTTTTAAGTATTAAAGCATATTTGATGTATATTTTCTAATTTAACAATTTTTTTTTTAATATATTCTCTAAATCTATAAATTTTGCTTGTGGTCTGTAACTTAGTGATTAATTTTCAAGAAATTTAGCAAAGAATTTTTATGATTATGGCTGTTGGATTAAAGAACAGTTTTTTTTAAGCCTTTTCTTGAGCTGAGTTTTAATTTCATAAAATTCTGCATCTTTAGTAATCTTTTTTGGAAAAGAAAAATGTGTATTTTAGTGTTAAAAAAAAACTTAAATTAGAAGTAAGATTTTTTTAAAGAAATATTATATTAAAGTATTAAATGGCCTTAGAACAGTAATAAATTATAGGTTATGTTGATAATGTTTGTTATATAGAACTTATGACAGAGAAAATAATTTATATATTTGATTATTACTCATTAATTGAAGGATTTGTATCGAAATTGGTGTGGAAACTAATTTCATGTATTTGCATTGTTAATCTAGGAAAAATGGTGTTAGCATAAAAGTTAATTTTTTCACTCTCTCATTGGTAATATTCTTAAGATATCATTTATTACATAATGATTTAATGTACCTTACTTCTTAGACTATTACTTGCCAAAAAATGTTAAGTGTCTAATAATATAATAAAAATAAAACTTATTAGACTATATTGTAATATTTATTGTGAGAATGATAATTATATTTATTGTAATGTTCATTTATTTTTTCTGATTTAATTTTAGAAAGTTAAAATCTTTAAAATGTTGATTGGGTGATAACTGTTATAGATGTCGATTGTATTTATGAAAGAAATGCTCAGTTAATATAAGATTTAATATTTTTTACAAATTTTAAAACGTTTTATAATTTTTTTATTTTAAAAAAGCAATACAATTAGTAGAATAGTATTATTTAATGGTATGTTGAGAAATTATTTATTTTGAATTGTTGTGTAAATCCAAATGATAAGTACGTGAAATGTTTGTTTCTTATTTTTCTTTCTATAATTTTAAAGCTGAGAAGAGTATGTTACTTCAAAATATTTTATTAAAAAATTCATTTTTATTATTTAATCTAAAAGAAATTTCATAGTGCAACTAAATGATGCAGATCAATATAATAATTTAAATCACATTAAAAATCTAATGTATTTTTGTTTATTAATTTTTATTTTTTTATTTTGTTTACGGTTAGCTATAGTTAGCTTTATTGTATACCTGGTTATATATGGTTCATTTGGTTACTAGGAATGGTATTAAAAAGTCTAGGGGGAAAAAAACTGTACAAAACAGTGCCAAATTTCTTTTTTAATGTTTTGAAGTTTTGTTGCTTATAAAATAAAATGTAGATATTCAGCGCAATTTTTTTTTTGCTTGTTAATAACAAATATTATATTTATTATTATATTTGTTATTAACTATAATATGCAACTACTATGTTGATGGGGGGAAAAAAGCATGTGATTTATTTCTGGAAATTAAAATGAAATATATTAATCATTTACTGCTAAACTTTTTACTTGTGATATTTTATAGTAGAGCAAATTTTATATTAAAACTAGAGATTTATGGAAAAAGTGTAAATAGGTTAAACTGTTATAAATTGTTAGTAAAACACAACAGTTCTAGCAGTGGATGTTTTGTTGCAAATTAGTTTCATGTTTAGATTTTTCAGCTTTTTTTATGTCAGAAATCTAAAAAATTATAAATATTTAACTCAACTTTTATATAGGTTCTATATGATGTAGAAAAAATGGAAATCAAACTTATGTGCATTCTTAAAGATTTTTTTTTTAATTTTAAAGATACTTTTAAAATTAAGATTTGGATTTATTTTATACATTTTTGGTGACTGAAAATATTAATTATTGGTGCTTGATTGAATAGCATTTAATATAATTAAGATTCTGATTCATATGGTTTCAAACTGGGTAAAAGCTATATGACTTGTGAACTATCATTGCTAGCAGTAGTTTTATTGAAGTAAATGAATGTAATAGCTAAAATGTTAAAAGCTATGTTATTGGTGTTTCAATATCCATACAAGAAATAATTATTCTGAAAATCTGAATGTATTGTCTTATGGTGTTTAATAAAGTGATAAAGCATTCTAACATTGAATTCTATGATGCTACTCTTTGGTGTGTCATTTTCAAATTCTTTCATATCTGATGAGTGTGCTATATGTGCCGTAATTGTTGAATATTGTGCACATTTCCTTGTGTAAGAAATACTATTGTTCTAATCTATACTACCAATATTGTCTGATATTTTTCAGTGTCTTTGGGTGTATAAAATAAGAAATTACAAGGTTATGTGTATGTACATGTGATGTGAATATTAACATAATATTCATTGTTAAAAGCCTTACCCATAATTTAATCTGACTTGAGGCTTTAATTTCTCTGACTTTTGCTTTTCTTTATATAAGAAAATGCTTGTGATACATTTTATATCAGTTTTCTAATACAAGCATCAATTGTATTTGTTTTAAATTCTTTATTACAAGTAATACTTTAAAATTAAGCCTTAGCTATTAAATTAGATTAATAATATTTTCGCAAAGCTTCTATATTATTTTATTGTGATGATACATTTTTATAATTAGTTATCTATTTTTTCACTTCTTGCATGCCTTAAGTTTTTAAAGCACTGTTGTATAAAATGTTTAATCTTATAACTATGCATAAATTTACACTTTGGCTCTTTTTAACTATTTTAATGTGGTGATAGAAATGTTGAATATTTAATGTCATATACTAATTATATATGCAGGTTAGTTTTCCATTTTAGAAAAGCACAAAACATGGAGTCCTTTTAAGTCAGTGCTGGTGCCATTTTTTATAATCATAGGTATGCCTGCAAAGTTGAATTTTGTAGCGCATGAGCTCACTTAATTGTAAAATTTGTTGATGTTCATACTTCAATTTAAAAAAATTGTTACTGTACACTAGTAATATACATTACACTTGAATTGTTATCCCTTATACATCTACATTAAATAATTATAGTTTTAGAAAAAATATTTGTTACCCCATTTTTTTACACATCAAAATTAAATCAAATGAATTGATACTGAATGTTACTTTTTATGCAAATTTAGTTATATGAAAAAAATATCATTGTATTGGGTATAATCTTTTATGGAAGGCTTGTTATATAATTCTTTGTAATGAAAAGAGAAGGTTTTTGTTGGAGAATGTAGTTATTAATTTTTTTGAATAAATCATTAAATTCTTTAAAAAAATGTGTTTAATTTAACTTCGAATATAAAATTTCAAACAATACATTTAGAGTACCCTATTTAAATTTTCTCTTTTAATATATATGAATTTATCATAAATGTTTAATAAAGTGTCTTTGGTTTCTTTTAGAAAACTACATTCATTAGTATGCAAATACTTACAAAGCATTTACATTAATTTGAATGTAGAATATAATTCAGTTAAATGATATTTCTTATTTTGATGAAAATAAAAGAACATTAGATTTAATGTATTTGCAGTCTACCTCACTGAAGCAATTATAAATATTTTCTGAATTTGTTAGAAGTTAAAAATCAGTGGATTGATAAATTCTCAAAATCTGTATCATTTTAAGAGCTTTTTAGGTATGTCTTCAGAAATATCTGGCACCAGCTCTGCTTATAGTAAATGTGCCACAAATGTCCTAGAAAAATCAATTTCTTCAGGAGTTTGTCGCCTCCAGTGATAAACAACAACGAATATTATTCCAAGTTTCTTGAGACTATAAATATTAAAATATTTCATTGTATCTGTGATGGTTATATAAATATATATTTATTATATATATATAAATCTCTGTGTGAAAATGCATAATTGTTTTTCCAATTTACTGCTCCATAGTAAACGAATCTTGTATAAATATTTCACATAAGATTTGTTTATAAGATTGTTTCTTGTTGCATTGTTTGGAACACTTGTGTATTTGCTGTCATTATTGTTAATAATACATGGGCAAAGTGTGGCTAGAGCAATAAACTCTTCCAAGAAATCGATTTTTTCTTCATATACATGATAACCGAAAGGAATGTTACAAATTGTTTTTATTCTATTTCATAACACTAGTATAATAATTTTGTTTTATTTTTCTTTTAATTTCATTTATATTTCTTACTATTTTCTACAGTTTCATGCTTTTTTTATTGCATTAATATTTTTTGTATTATGGAATATTTTTGTTTCATTTTCATTTTAGAAAACATGGAAGTTAGTCAAAATTGTTTCTCTTTACTTAAATAAGATAACCAATCCAATTTAAAATAAAAATTTTAATTTATCCGAATTTAAAAAAAAAAATTTGCAATCTGTGAATAAAATAGTTATTAAAATTTAGCATTAATACATTTGAAATTGGAATAATTATGCTTATTTTGTTTCACATATTAATTTTTCTAGTACCGGATGATATATATCTAATTAAAAATATTAACACAAATTTGTAATAAAATATTTTAGAAGCAGAATTACTATTCAAAATTTCTCAGAGATAGTTATATGGCTGCTATGAACACTTTAAAACAAACTAAAGTAGGTATGAATTAAAGTTCAAAAATTTGTTTTATTTGTGAAAATAAAGGGAAAATTTAATATATAAGCACTAAATTAAATATCGAATAATTGGGCACATAATTAAATCTTATTAGTTATTTAATGTTCAAATTATTTCATAGCAAATCTTGTCCATTATGATTTTAATTCCTTTTTAAAAAATTTAAAATAATAGTTAAATATAATAATTAGTTACATAAAATATTTTTCTTGTAAAGTTTTTTTTAAATCAATATATAAAAATAAAAGATTAAATCTACTTACGAAATTCACATTCAAATTATTAGAATAAATCAAATCTCAAAATTTCAATTACAAAATTCTTAGAGGAAAGCCATCTTAATCTTATACTATCTTAATTGCCAAAAAAGAAAAAAAAAATTGCAAGCATGTGAAAATTTTTCTATACTTAAATCTTCTTTGATGATTCTTTTTTTTTTTTTTCCCTTAATGTTCAATAATTCATTTTGTGGTAAGAATAGAAAAAAAAATAATGAATGAATTTTTCTTTAACAATAAGTTAAATTGATAGTTTAACATTTTATATGCTGGTTAATTACGCTCCTGAAAGGCACACTATATGGAAGACAACAGCTGCTGGACTTAAAAGTAACGTATGCTCTGAAATTTAATAAATCTAAATATTTGAAATTAATTTATAAGAATTTATCATTTTAAAATTTAAATGTGGATAATTTGGTATCACTTTTAGAATGAAAGTGACAATACTAGATCTACAACCCATTGTTGCAAAACAGATACAATTAATTTTCTTAACCAAAATCTGATTAATTAGAATTATTAATTTCTTTTAGAATATCTTTTTTATTCTTAGAAGTTTTTACTATCAAGATCATAAAATGTCACTATTGTAATTTTGAACTTATTGGTAAATATGGGGGGGGGGAATCATATTTCCTCAAATGATGCAATGTAAACTAAAAAAAAAAAAAAAAAAAAAAGTTCTTTAATTTAAGTTTTATAAATGAGAAGAGGAAAATTATGTTGATTTTTAATAATGTCAGAAAATATTGTTTTCTCCATAGATATTCCAAAGAAATTATACATGTTAGTAAAATGTTTCATGTAAATAGTATTTATAATTACTAAACACAGTATCATTTATTTAAAAAAAAAAACAAAAAAAAACTAGTGACTTAAAGACTTTAATTCTTCCTTCATATATCTAGGAGGAAATCAATCATTTCATTGTTGGCTACCGTTCAGGAACAAAATTATCTTTTGAAATGTAAATAAAATATAACACATAACAATGTCAAGTTTTAAACAGATTAATTTTCATGCAAGATGCATCATGGTGACAGAAAGATCTAAGCAAAGTTTTCATTCTTATTTCTGTATATTTCTACTAAATAATAATTATAAAACTCAAATTATAATTTTTTGTTACTTTTTAAATCTGATGCACTTTTAGTCATATTTTCATTCAATAATATCATGAAACTTTGGCGAGCTGTCAATGGATTTGTGTTCTTTTATTTTAGATTACTTTCACAACTGTATCAATAGTAAAATTATTTGAATCAATAATGGTGCATTCACTGTACAAGTATGGCTTATAAATGTAATACTTTCTTGTTAAGACAAATACCACTCTATAATTGCTAGTTAATCACTTACTTATATAGTTTGTTAACCCTACACTGCATGATTTTTTATTTTTCCTTGAAAAAAATATATATGTAATAGAGTGTAATGATAAAACATGAAAAAATATTTAAAAAAAATTAAGTCTAAATTTTCATTATTTTTTAATTAAATGTTAGTTTGTTGCCAAGTGGCAACATCATGCAGTTAAGCATAAAAAATAAAAAAACAAACTGTGCCAAATGGCTACACCATGCATTCCAGAGAGAAAAATTACTGTAAATGATAGTCTCTAAAACAGTTCTTCTCTTTATAAAAACATAGAGGAATTGAGCATTTCATGCACTGTACTCTTGTAAATCCTTTACAATTCAACATTTTACATCGTTGTTTATTTGTAGAATGCTCTGGCCAGTGATCAATTCTGTCAAATCTAATATCTTTTGGAGGCTCTTTTCGACAAGCTTTTTTTGATTGTTTTCCAACTGTTTCCTCTGCACTTGATGGTCTCCCTCTTTTTAGTGATTTTACTTGTCCATGTAAGCACAAAGTTTCTGCTAACTGCAATCTAAAAGTAACAAGTTTCATAGGCTTTTCACTGTTACGCTTTTGTTTGTGCACTCTCTTATACAGCAACCAAGCATTGATAATCGTCAGGTCTAATAAATGATAAAACAACCGAAAATACCACTTTTTGCTTCGCATTATTATTTTATACCTTCCAATCAAACTGTCAAGTAAGTCCACACCTCCCATGTGCTTGTTGTAAGTTTTTATAACGTAAGGGCAATTTACTTTTACATGACATTTTTGTTTCCTGTCAAAGCGCTGTACTTCACTTACCGGGTTTGTACCAGCAAATGTAGAGAGCATTGTGACAGTTTTATTGTCTTTCCATGATACATTTGACAGTTCACAGCCATCATATTCAGCCACAAATTCAGTGATGGATCCACGAACTTGTAACTTCAGCTCCCTTTCAGTTGGAAGTTTGCAGTCTGGAATTCTATTTCTTCTAATAGTTCCAAGAGATAAAATTCCCTTTTTCTTCAAATATACTTGCAGAGGAATAGAAGTGTAATAATTGTCAAAGTAAAGTTTGTGATTAACATTTTCTTGAACAGGACGAGTTAATCTAATAACTACATTACTACTAGCTCCTAAATCAGGCTCTTGAAGTATATTAGCAACATCAAGTTCTTTGCCACCATAAATCTCGAAATTGTATGCAAATCCGGATACTCCACTCAAAATGAAGAGTTTGTAACCGTATTTATGGGGCTTGTCAGGCATATACTGTTTTAAATGGTGTCTAGCTTTAGTAGCACACATTTGTTCATCGACACATAAACATTCTTCCATAGGAATGGAAAGGAAAGATTTTTGAAGTTCATCAATCAAAGGTCTCAGTTTGAAAAACTTATCCTGGCCTCCTTGCAAATCAGTTGAAAATGCATTATTGTCATTGAAATGAAGATATCTTCTTATTTTTTCAAATTCGTTAACGGGCATAGAATTTTGAATGAGAGATATTCCAACAGCAGGATTCCAGTACAATCTAAAATCTTTAACACTTGATACAGAACTCAATATACAAATTCCCAAATATTTTCTTATATCAGATGATGTTACATTCAGAGGTTTCTCAGGTGTCTGTTGTACACTATATAGAATAGTTTGTTCAGAAATAAAAGTTATGAGATCCGGATGAAAAAAATATGAAAAAAACTCATAAGGTGTTTCCAAATTCAAAATATTTTGAGGTAACTGTGTATCTCCACTGAAAGTTATGATTTCAGGATTTACTTGCAAAGACTTTTTCTTCCATACAAGTTTAATTTTTTCCTTTTTAACTTTCTTACTTTTTTCCTCTAATGTCTTGTTACCTGAAGTCGAACTTTCGTTTTGAATATTCACTTCATTTTCAGATGATTCAGAATCATTGTTATTGTCAGAAATATCTTCTGAATTTCTATTGAAGAGAACATTAGGATTAAATGTAGGATCTTCATCGCTATCATCAAAATCATCATCGCTTCCACTCGAAAGAGCATTCCATATTTCATCTGTCAATAATTTCTTTTTACCATCTGTATCAACAAAGTAAACAGACCTATGCTCTTCCATTATTCTAGCTTATAGAATTTCAAAGAAAAAATAAATTGCTTCTAATTATATCACAAAACTCATAATTAAAACTGCAAAGACAAAAAAGAAAGACAAAATGTAACATAAGTAGTATAAACAAAGCACATGCTTTCTGAACTACAGTGTTGAGTTGAATTGTTCATCGCATCCTTCCTGCATGATGTTGCCAAATGGCTACAGATACATATTGTGGCTTAAATTTTTTTTAAATATTCGCTTTATCATAAAAAGCCTAATAAACGAATTTTAATAGTTCATTTTATGCATATGATTTTTTTAATGGACCTAGGAAAACATTTAATAGTAAATAAAAATTTCAAAATATGGCCATTTATGTGATTGCAAAAGTCTACTGCTATGTCTCCATTTACTGTTATCCACGGACACCTACCGCCATCTATTGAGAATAAATGGTGATAACTGAATCAAAGAAGTCCAAACTTACTTTTAATGCACAGTGTTGCCTCATGGCTACATTTTTCTGGTCATGAAGATGACAAATCGCCAGTGTAGCCAAATGGCAACATGATGCAGTGTAGGGTTAATAGTATCCTATAAAATTGCATTATGATCCTAGTATTCAACCAAATGCTCTTCAGCCAGCCTTTTCCCATGCTAAATATACTGTATTTTTCGAACTACTTTCAAAATCGTAAACTCAGTAATGAACAAGTTGATAAAGCCCTCCTGGAAATTCCTGATATGATACAAGATATCTATAAAAATCAAATAATTCACTGTTAAAATATTGCTTTTTCCCAATTATTAATGAAATTAAGACTTGTGCAAATGTGTAACCATTTATAGTGGGATTAAATAGTCTCACTTCTTTTTATCTGGGATAACATTTAGTATGTCATTTTGAACCTTAACTAATTACATATCTTAGAATTCATAATTATTTTGTATCGGGGGGGGGGGGAATGTTCCTGTTTATATATATATATATATCCTGTATAATTTTGTATTAAAATTGGGCAGGAAAAAAAAAACAGTAAAAATATATATAAGGAACAAAATTGAGCTACAGATATTAAAATCTAAAAATACTGATTCAGTGTTAATCCTTTAACTTACAAATTTAATTTCCTAGTTAGATAACATCTGATTTGAGACATTCATTATTTAAATTTCTATAATAATATAAAAGGCATTTGTGATATTGTAGCCTTTCCAAGTGATTTTTGCATTTTAAATTAATACTTTCACTTAACTGCAGATTTAAAATGAAAAATTCAGTAATTTGATGTGTGTGTCAGATACATTATTGTTTGCAAAGAGGTTAAAATAAATTTTAACCCTTAAATGCAGGATTATTTGTTTTGAATTAAAAGAAATGTGTATTACAGGAAAATAGTCATATGTTCCATAGAAAATTTAAGTGATAATATGCTATATTTATTTTTTAATAAGTTGTATGTAGACTTTTGACAACATACAGTATTTTCCAAAAATCCAACTTGTATCTAAATAATTTTCAAATACAATATCAAACATTGATAGCTTACCACACAACAGATGCGAAGTAATTTTTTAACAATTAGATAAGTCACACCTTTATTGGGAGGTTGATAAAATCTCTTAACTCTTCAGGTAATACACTAAACTTTATCAACCACCACATTCAAATGTAAAAAAAATAATATAAATTACCCCCCCCCCCAAATTTTTTTTTCTTTCACGCACAATTTATTGTCTATGGTTATCAATGTGAATTCAGAAATGGATACACTCAGCAAAAATTAAAGAATAAAATTACGCAGAACTACTGAGTAAAACTAAGTAGAACTGAATGCAAACAATTGGCAACAATATGAATTTAAGGGTTAAAAGGAGAGAACAATTACAGAGCCTTACATGTTTTCTTCATTTATATATTTTTGTTTGATTTTAATACCATTCTATATAAATAAATTTGAAGACATTCAAATTCTTTATGCTAACCTTTTTTTCTTAACATTTAAGAAAAGCCTTTGTCTTTTAAAGACATGATAAATAGTAAATTCCAATCTAATTAGAAATGTATTGCCTTAATGCAAGGCACACATAGTTATAATTTTTTCAGAAAAAATATAATTAGCATAGAGGACTTTGAAATGTTCAAAGTCAATATTAACAAATTTTTAGTTAAGCAAGTTTTAAAATAATTATAAGCTTTTGTATTAATTTTGAAACTAAATTTTAAAAATATCAAAATTAATATATCATTATTAATACAAAATCAAATAAATCAAAACAAAATTAATGAACAACTTTGAAGTTCAATGAAAACAATTTTTCACCAGCATAAACATTACATCTCTTCTTTCCTCCCCCCTCCCAATTAGGAATGGTAATCAAACATTAAAAAATACAAGTCATAGGAAATAATTATAAATAAAATAACCAGATGAATTATAATATAAAAACTTGAATAATTATACAAGTTGTCTTTAAATTGATTTCTCATAAGTGGACTTTTCACAACTTTGCAAGCAGATTTTGCATAACTTTTTGTATGTTGACTTTCATTAAACAAAAATGGATTTCGCAAAACTCAAATTTGTATAACTATTGATGAATGAACTTTGTAAAACTCTGTGCTTGGATTTAGCGTAATTCTGTGTCAGGAGCTGCATAACTCAGTATAACCCAACTTTGCACAATTCTTTTTTGAATAATATTGCATAAATTGACTTCCAAACTCTATGAAAGTGGATTTTGTATAATTCTGTGCAAGTCACTTCAGCATAATTATACATGAGAGATCTTTATATAAAATTCATCCTCTTCCAAGGAGCACCTCAAATATGGGAATGAGAAGTCCCACATGGTGCTTAGTTCTCGCCTGCCTGGTGGGTACAGAAATGGTGCGAGGACAACTACTCCCTATTGATGACGGGATGTGTTTCCTCTGGGAGGAATTATACTATGGCTAATGATGACCCTTGGGACATAATCATAGTTCTCGCTTAAGCTGTCACAGTCATTCAGATTAATATAAGATGGAGTGGAGTAGCCTTTGTACATATGTAAAATTCAAATTTTGGGTGAGATCAAAGATCTGTAATTAGATAAATGAATGTGCACAAGGAATAAAACATGCACAAACTTTCTAAAACTAACCAGTTCACTTTCGTAATAAATCGCAAACAAGCTTTATATTTAATGAACCAATTTATTTTTCAAATTTTTATCACCATTACATTAAAAAAAGGGATTTATCAAAGCTTCCAATGCATAAATTTTGCTTTCAAATAAAAACACAAATAACTTAAATAACATCAATAAGACATTCAGAGCAACATGTTTTTAAAATGTTAGAAATCCAAAAAGGGCATCAATAAATAGTTCATACACATATATACTTTTGCAAAATGTTCAACAGTTCATAAGATAATACAATGCTCTACCCAAAACAGAGATGGCACCATGTTAATATAACCTTCACAAATGCATTTAACAGCAGAGCTTGAGAAGAAAATTAATAATAATAATATTCTTCCATTAGATCAATAGCAGCAGCTGTCAGCCTAAGGGTTGGCGTGACACGGCACATTCTACAAGTTCAGCGATTGCCACATGTACCAATAGCTGGAAAAATAGAAAACAAAATCTCAAGTTTCTGGTGTTTATGATTGCAGTAGTTGGCGCATTTTAACTGCTGTTGAGCTAACAGAATTCCCAAGACTTTAATATCCATCATTTGAGAAGTCGATTTTGGCATAATCTGGATACTTTTCTTTCAACAGTCGACAAGTTTGCAGATGATCAGCTCTTCCATATCCCTAAAAATTATAAAAACATTTGTTAAAGAATGAAAATTAAATTTTTTGGAGATTGCATTATCAAATCTCAAAAATGGTAATTTTGAATGTTCGGATAGAACATCAAAAATAATTTAGCCTTGTTCTATTCTAAATAAGGCAATGCTTTATAATTTTAATTGCTTCTGTTATTACATTTATAGTTAAAGCTGAGTAATTGAAATTTTTTACACATTGTTCGGTGTTTTTAATAGCTTTTGTTTAAAGAGTAAAGTTATATAAATTTCTTATTCAAAATTTTGCAAATGTCAGCTTTAATGATATTTTCCATTAACAAAAATAAATTTGCACATAATTCTTAAAACAAATTATCCTCTCTCCCTTTTTATATTATATAAAATGTTTTAACATACCATACAGAATTTTCTTAAAGAAGTAAATTACCCAAAGACAAATTAAAATCTTATAACACTATAGGGCAAGAAACATTATTCTCATGAGGTAGATAGTATATAATAGCAGTAAAGAGCTCAACTGTTCCTGTTGCCAAATCCTTGCTCAAATCCAATGTTCAACTGCCAAATCCTGTTTTGCTGTAGTACAATAAAATCTCCCATAATATGTGCCTAATTAATTAACAATATCAAAATAATGGCACTTATGAAGGTATAAATTAAAATTCCAAAATTTAAAAATATGCAACAGCTTAGTCTTTTTAAAAGAGGTAAGCTAATGATATAGACAATTCTGCTCTCATCACACCTTCTGTTGATGATGGTGAAATAATTGTACAAGGAAAGGAAAAAGATAAAACAGAGATGAAATGAAGATTTCATGCAGACCAAGAAAAGTAGCACAATAAAAAGCAAATGAAAGTTTATAGATTTTCAAAAAAATTAACTAAACAATCTCTATTTATGTCAATGCATAATGTTTTAAGACTTCATTCAAGATAAAGTGGATTTTTAAATCTGGAGGCTTTATTATAAATACACACATCCAAAGTTACATTCATTTCTTATTAAGAAATACATAACTTTCAATAACATTAAAATGTTATGTTGGCTCATCTGAAATATGAAATTTTATGTACAAAATTTAAATAATCCATTCAATTTTAGAAATTCTTTATTCAATTGTAACTGAACATTTGAAAAACATGAGCAAAAGATCCATATGCTGCAAATTCTCCAAATGGCATCGCAAAACGTTAACAGATAAATTCTAGAAATAAGCAACTAATTATCCAGACAAAATCTCTCATCTGATATCAAGATCTTATCCTACTTGTTAAAAGAGGTGCAACAGTATTTGTTCTTCCAGTGTTGGAAATCATTTAATAGGGCCATACATCATGCTCATTTATCTAGGCAGAAAAAATTATGGAATATTCTTGGGGGAAGATAAATCATATTTGTTTCAATAAAAGTTCAGTACTTGCTGCATCATAAAATATGATTCTAATGAGATGAAACTATGACTCATTTCCAGACCACCAAGAGATAGAGACAATAGGGACAAAACCACAAGAACTGCTGGACTGAATAATAGGGCAGCCGTAGAATATTAACTATGTGGAGGAAACAGAATAACAACACTTTGCTCTTGGACAATGTTTTATTCTCAGTGCCCTTAACTATTTCAGCTATATTTTTCAATATCTAAGACTCGCATTTTACCACGGGTGAATCAAATGTAGTAGCTCTATACCAGAAAAGTTACCTGTCATGTTAGTATAGTCACAATAAATTGAATGATTGAGCTGCCATGACAGCATAGGTACAAAGGTGAACACAAAATAGACCTCATTATGGTGGTGTCCATTCGACAGTCCCTCACCGAATAGGTATGACCCAATACAAAATATGGAGGCAACTCAGACCCATTTAGAGGCATACCTACATAAAATAGTACCCAGGACAAATATCAAAACAGTACCCTATCCCACTCTTTTAACTGCACTCTTTATATCGCCCCTTCCACAAATGTTATATCAAGTGGGAGTTGAAATTAAGCCTAAGTAATTATATATATATATAAATCATTTTTGAACTAATATGGCAGTTGATCAACACATTTTAATTATTCAGACAGATTCATTGAACTATTTATAAATACTGATATAAAAAAAATTGCATTTAAACCATGTAAAATCATTTGAAACTATATTTTAAAACTTAACAACTGACGAAATGTACATATAGTTATACATTACATACATTATATAAAAATATAACTAATCATTTCAAAGGGATATTTCATTATTTCAGACCCAAAAAAGCATTGGGGCTAGGGTTCATCAGCTAGTTTATTTTGGCTAGTTTATATATATATATATATATATATATATATATATATATATATATAAATTTTTCACACAAATATCTGTTTAAATTTCTTACTTAAATCTTCATTTACTGGCTTAAACTATTAATATATCAAATATGTCCTAAACAACAATAACAAAATTTAATTACAATCTTTTGAAATGACTTTTTTAAATTTTAATATTTTTATGGTGTCATTTAATGAAAGAGCCTTCTGTTTTAATGTTTATTAAACAGTTCTATCCATTAATACTAAAAGTGAAAATGTGTTTTTCATCTGCCTGTGTGTTGTGTTGCATCATTACCAGCCTTCAAATAAAATATTGTGGTTTATAAAATGCTAAACACGAATTGCAATTTAAAATTTTTTACTATTAATAAAAAATATAAAGGTTTATAATGCAAAACAAGTTTTTAAATCTTTTCAAAACTTTAACATTTTAAAATACTGAATGATTTAAAACCCAAGCAAAAAGCAGTTATCAAGAATGGTATCGGTCAATAAATTAAAATTAAAAAAATAAGCATGCTTTGCCAATTTACATTTCTGGAATATGACTAAAACTTGAATTATCATATTACTGTCATATATATTCAAGATAATTATAAACCAGTCATTGTTCATGCAAAATAATCATGTTCGGAAAAGAGTATTTTTTTGTATTTTATAATAATGTGACTAAAGATAGCATTACCTTTGAAATAAAAAATTTGAAAATTTTAAGAAACATTATAAACATTGAGCAATATTAAAAAAATTATTTCAATATTTTTTTACATCATGGATCATTTCAGATTATTTACCTGTGAATAACCATAAACATGAATAGTTTTTGCAGCAGGATCATGTTTTATGCGACCCCCACCAACACATTCACATTCTAAACCAAGTTTTTCAATATCAGGTGTGGTTACTTCATAAATGTCACCTTTATGAAGGAAAAAAAATCCAATTAAAACATCTGAATTGGAAAAGTAAAAGCACAATCGAATAATTATTTCTCTGTATAAAAAAAATTAAAAATCTGTTATTTCTGCTAATAATAAAGATGAACATTTGTAGTATTGGCACTCTACAGGCCAGACCATAATGATATTTATAAATACAATTTTACTAATGATAATACTATATTTAATTTAAATGAATTGGGGATTCATGTATTCCCTTGGAGTAATGAATAACAAAATTATTAGTGGATTTCAGACATGACAATTGAGATCAAAGGAAACTGTAAGGTTGTTAATTATAAAAAAAAAAATGTTATTACTTACTTTCTATATAAACTAAATAAACAAATTTGTAAAAAATACAAATACTATAAATTATAAATTATTAAAACAATATTCTTAAAGTTAATATGATTGTTTGTCATGTATAATAAAAATGGAAAGTCTAAATTAATATAATTCGATACAAGCATGAATACCAAACCAATTTTATTGCTAATGAAAATGAATGTGTGTGTCTGTGTTGGTACTTTACAGGCCAAGCCATTTAACCTATAGCTACTGAATTTGGCACATACATTACCTTAGAGAGTAAGAATGTGTACTTCGGAATAATTTTAGAAAAAAATTTCTAATTGGAATTTCTATTCATTAAAAATTAAGCTGAATTTGATGTGTTTTGTAATAACTTTTAAAAATATTAAATTAATATTATACAGTTTCAAATTTAAAAAAAAAATTAATGATACCAATTTAATAGTCATACAAAATTTCTCCAGAATTTTGATAATTCCTATTTTTATTTCTTTATTTATTTTGCCTAATTATTAACAGATTACAATATTGTTCTGAAATTCAAACAATATTGTAATTGTTCTTATTTAAAGCAAATATTTGAAAATGTGATTTTTTTCTATTGTTGAAAGTTAAGGAAGAAAGTTTTTGTTTAATTTCTACAAGACAAATAAGGAAGTAAAGTTATAATATTGTGAAATTTAGAAGATTGATGAAAGGATATTTATGTTTCTAACAGGCTACAATGTTATGGGACTGTCACCATTATAAAAGGTTTATGTGCACCATCAATAGAACTTAAGTAAGGCTATAATATGAGAGACATGATATGAGACATTAATATGAAATTATTTGACAAAATCATAGGCATGAAGCTATATTTGAATGATTTATCTGAAAGCAATAAAATCAATATTTTTGGTGAATCAGTAGTCTCCTAAGACAACTAATATTTTTATAAAAAGCATTACTCCAGGCTTATTTAATCCACTTTGCACCAAATTCTTTTGATTTTACAGCAGATTTAAAAAAATAATATTTAAAAGAATGGACAGAATTTATTTAATCTGAAATCTTCAGAATACTTTACTTGTGAATTTTTAAGAAAAAATGCATTCATAAATACTATTATTTGTTTTTGAACTTAAAACATGAAAAACAAAAAGCAGAGTAGCTTAGCAGGTTAGAGCAGAGCATGTTAAGAGTTTGATATCACTCTGTATATGACATATTCAATTGAGATTTCTATCAGTTCATAATTAATGTACTTAAACATATAAAATTTAAGAATTAATTTTTAATGTTTTTCTCATTACTAGCTGTAATTTTCAAATAAAAATTTTCACCAATTTTCAGAACATTTCAGACAGACTATGGAAAGGCGAAAATTATAAACAAATAATAATAAAAAAAAAATTAACTAAAGATAATTATAGTCTAAATATATCTCTAATCCCAAATGCCAAATCTAAGAATTTAACTAAAATATGTAATTTAACTTTATAAAAGCAAGTATTTTGCTTCTTACTTATTTCCATTTTTATGGCACAAGTTTATTTATCATCATTTCAGTGAATATATTTTTATATAATTTTATGTAATGCATATCATTGAAGAAAGTATTAGATAATTTAAAAACAGAAAAAAAAAAAAAAAAAAATTCAAAATATTTTCAAACTGGAAACAAAAATACTATGTAATTTTTTTTTATTATATTGATTCTATCACAATGTATTTTCTTATTTATTAAATATTACTTCTTATTTAAAAATTATTAGAATTTTGAAAAATTGTTATAAATTTAATAAAAGAATTATCATTAATTTTCAAAGATGAAAAATGCAAATTTTTCAATAAAATACTTAAGAAAGATCAATATACACTAAAAAGAATTATATGAAATATAGTAAATATTTTTTTTTAATTAAGCTAAATTACTTCATACTTATCTCCACATTTGACTATATGCAATCTAGCACATAATTGATGAGACAGTAATTTTTAAAAATACATGTAAAGAATGGTACTTAAAAAATTCTTTAAAAATCATCCATCTTTATTTATTAATCATCATCTTTATTTATAAAACTCTTGGATTTTATACTTTTACTAGAATACAAACCATATATAAGTATTGACAGACAATATTCTAAAATAAATATCCAAAAATTTTATTACATTTGAATATTCTTTTTAAATTAAATTCTTCACAGAATTTCTGATTAGTTAATTTGAAATTTTGAATTGTTACAAATTATAAATTATTATGTAACATTAAAATAATTTTCTTTCTAATCAAACTTGGTGAAACAGTCTTAAATATTCTTAAATAATAATCATTTAGATTATTAAACTGCTTAAAAAAGGAAATTCACTGCTAACCACATTATAATTAGAATATCGAATTGAAAATTTGATTATGTATCTAATTATATCATATACTTTTACCAAGAATCATAAATTTCTGACAATGCATCTCTCTATATATAAAAAAACAATTATAATAAACATATAAAAAAACTATTTATTAATATATTTATTTCTGAGTTAAAAATAATGGTTTTATTTGCATATGTTTACTGCTTTGTACAATATTAATTCACTATCAGAAAAATTTGGAAGAATTTTCTATAAAATATAGATAGTTAAATAAATTTAACACCTTTACATTACAAAGAAAATAGAAATATATTATATAATATAAAATTATAAACCAATCAAAAAAAGAGTTAGTACAGATAGATGTTTGTTATTGTTAGAATTACAGCTAGAACTCTCAAAATAAAAATTTATATTTTCTAAAGACAGAAAATTTTACAGAAATATTAAATGACAGTTTAATATTTTTTATTGTATTCATCTAATTCAAAGCATTATTTTAGTTGCCAATGCCCCTTTTTTTCTCAACTCATATAAAGCCTATGACAAAAAATACAACTTCAATGGATAGGATTTTCCTACTGACTTTTAATATTCCGTATTCAGATAACATTTAAACCACTGTTTAAATAATAAGTATTATAAAAAAAAAATTTAATGTTTCTTTCAGGTGGTCAGCTTCCAAGGAATTGACCACACCCAATGCAGCTCAATTGCAGATATCTTATGAGAAACCATGCAAAGACATTAAGACACTGACCCTGAAATTTATTTATATTATTTCACTAGTCAATATCTCCTGCTCCTTTTCAATACAAAATCTACAGCAGTGAATAAGGTGTAGAAAGAATACAATCAAATCAATTTACATATAATTATACAATCAATTAATATATTATTTTGGGGGAAGACTGGGTGTACGAAAGTTTCGAACATATTTACTAGTTTAAAAAATATTGCAAACAAAAATTTACAGTTCGGATAATATGCAATTTTGAGATTCCTGCATAAGTTTAAAACTGATACATCATTCTTTATTTATAATCGAGAAGAAATTAACGAATCGTCATTCAAAAATTGCTTCTCCTAGCATGGAGTATATCAAAGGTAATTTATTATATATATAAATATATTGTCGAATAACCTACTATCTAAATGAAAATGTATGAATAAAATTCAGCACGTGCAAGATGAAAAAAAATAATAATATATATTTAACAACAGTTATTTACCATGATAACCAGCTGAAGCATCACCTCTCACAATGTACTTGAAAACACTATCTTCATTATCTGGATCATATACTTTAACTAGAATGTATTTAAATGTTCCGTCGTCAATCTTTACTGATTCGACGGAATTTAATTTTTCTTCCATCTAAGCAAAATTAAATAAGATTAGTTTGGAATAAAATGAATAAATAATGCAATACTTTTCTAAAACTTAAACTTACGGAGAAATTTTTAAATTGCAAGTTTTATTCGAGTAAACTGCCGACCAAAACAAAACTATTATATTTGAAAGCAGACCCAAACCACCAATGTAGTTGCCAACTTTTTAGAGTATAACAGACAGCACTTTTATAAATACAGTCTTGGAGTAGAGTTTCCAAAATTAATATCTTGGCTTTTCCAAAATTAAAGTCGCCCTAGAGTTAAGAGACGAATTGAAAAGGATCGAAATAAATTTTATGAAAAAAAAAGACAAAGAAATACAAGTATGTGAAAAACAGTGGATAGTTTCATGTAGATTCTGTGCAGATAAACAATGATAATCAACTTGTTAATTAATATGACATACGACTGATCTAGAGTACTTGATTTTCCAATATTGAAGCAGTGTTCAAAAATTTCAAGAGATACATAATCCACGATTTTTTTTAAATTAAATATTTTTACTATTGCTATTTTTAAATATTTGTTCCAACCAACCGCTATTTTAACGACACTTTTAATTAAAAATTATGAATTAGTATAATAATAAAATTTATTAATTATAATTAATGTTTAATTTATTAATTTAAGTAAAGTGTTCACTTAATGTTATTTTTTTACTTAATATTACCTGACTTATATGACTGTATAATGACTTAATGTTATAATATTAATTTTGATTTTTTCAAAATCATTTATTTTATTTATTTATTGTAGTAAAGTATTTTCAGAAAAAAATATGAAATAAAAAAGTGTAATTTCTTTAAAATTTTCTTTTTGGTTTCATATGCTACCAATAGATGGCGCCTGCAGAATGAATGCCAATAGAAGATCACGTTTCAGGCAATTAGAAACAATTATAATTATATGCGGTTTCTAATGGTTTCAATGATTCTGTAATTCTAAAAAAAACTGGTCTGTTCATTTTTCAACCCATTCACAGATTTCTCCCTTTCTCTTTATGACCTTAATTAAGGGGATAAGAGAATGGTTTCCCTGGGGTTATTTCTGTCGTTTCCTGTCCTCCCATGGGAACACCCTTTCTTTTTCTTCTTTACACCCCTTCTTTTGAAGCCGTCGGTCTGAGCATGGCCATAGTCTGAGGTGATTCTCTGTAGAAATCTGAGTTCCGTGAAAATGATTGATATGTGGTTTCATCGATAATACTATGGGAGCTCAAAAGGATTGAACTCGGGAGGAAAAAAAAAAAAAAAAAACGTTTAGTCTACCGATAAAACAGTTGTCAAAAAAAAAAAAATGCAATTAAATGACAAGATTTTTAATGCGTTTTATTATGATTAACATAGGAACGTTTTAACTCATTTTATGCATAAGATATAAAAATATACTTTTATACTATAAGATATACTTTTTTAGTAAATGATTGAAGAAAACTTTTTCTATTTTTCATTTATTGATATTGATAAAATCGTATATTTGGGGAATAGGAATCTCTTAGATGGTACTCCTTTTCTGTTATTAAATTCAGCTGAATTAAATTATTACCTGATTTATAATTTTGGCTTAAGTAGCTTTCAATTTTTCAATTCCTACTATTAGTTCACACTCTCCCTACATATATTTACATATCTTGTTCAAATTTTCAATCGCTTATAAAATACTTTTTATTCATCCACTCAAGTTCAAATACATTTTTTTTTAAACTTGTAGTGGATGGCACTTGATGTTAATACAGTTTTTTCAAATATTAATTAATTAAATAAATTTGTCCAGTAATTTCTATTTGCTCGCGAAGTCACCAAATCCGTCACCAAATGGTCGACAAATTTGTCATCAAGCTTTGAGATTACTGACGTGAAACCCGATCATGAATAATCTAAGATATATATATATATATATATATATATATATATATATATATATATATATATATATATATATATATATATATATGAGAAAATAAGTAGGAATTCAATTTAAAAAAAAATTTGCCACTTAATGTTGTAATTCTGTCATATGCATATACATATTTATATTGACTGTAATTATTTAATAAAAAGTAACTAAAATAAAAAAAAAATTCTTGACCTAAGTAGGAATTGTTTTACAATTTTTTTTTATATATATTACTTGTTAATAATCTGTATGGGAACAACAAATATAGATAATATTATCGTATTTAATTCATCCAATTTGTCAGTTTTCTTTATACTGTGCAAAAACCATAGGAATTATTTAATTTATATATTAAATTTATGTAAACTAATTTTATGCGCTATGGGAGTATCTTATAGACTTAACTTGATTTTTACACTCTTGATGAATAAGCAAACCATAGATAGTGTTATTTTTAACAATACCACTATAATTTGCTTTTATTTGTAAATTGTATATTTGAACTGTTTAGCAACAGAAAATAGATTTTTTTCAAAAGTTCTCTAAATAGAATGAGATTCATGCGGACCGGTATTGAAATACCTTGTTAAAAGGTAAAATACACAAGGGCAGGAGGAGAGTTTTACAAGTTACAATCTTTAAAATCTTTTATGGTTTTGTTCAACAGTATTTTAAAATTATAGGTCTATTTTTAAGTATGAAATTATTAATGTTATTATATATAATTATTATTTATATTATCAAAATAATATATTAATTTTACTATTAAGTTCTTACGCATGAAACTATATAGTTTGGAAAGCCACAAACACATCGTTTTGCTACAACTTACTTATACACAATACCAATATTCAATGAAACATAACTAAGAAACTTACAATAGAAATTTTTTTTAAAAAAGTAGCACTCATTTTAACATTTTAAACTAGTAATTTGAAGATACTTTTATTTTTCTAATAAATATTTTGCAATTAATAAAATTTTATGAATTTTTAATATAACTACTCTATGTTTGTTTCTCTTATTAAAACTTTCTCTGAAAAAAATAGAATAAAGTACCAATAAAAATAATATGTAGATATAGTATATTAGAATGTAGTTAACTGACAGTCAAAAGGTGGGTTACAACCCTTCTTCATCCATTCCTTTATTTTCAGAAATTTCGTTTTTATTTGAATTTTTTTTAAGACACTGAGGCTTAGCAAGTATTATCGGCCTTTTCTTAAAACAAACTTTATAACAAATTTATGAATTATTATGTTTTCGAGTCTACAAAACCAATGATTTTATTTCTCTTTTATGTATCTCTCAAACAATTTTTAGTAAAAAAAGAATAATAATAATAACAATAAATGAATAATTAAGAAACTTTATATTAATGTGGCAGTTTTCTTAATTGCATTGCAATTAAAAATATTTTAAAGAAAAAATCAGTTTATTGAAAAAATAACAAGAATGAGTTAAAATGAATAACTTTAATGCGAACGTTGCAATTTTTTCTACTAAGGAGAAATCCATATTACGCTGAAAGAGAAGTTAATATTAAAATAAAAACTTAGAAATTTTAATAAACGAAACTGTTTTCTTTACCAAACTGCCAACCGGATTACTGATGATGTACAAAAATCCTTGATGTATACTTTGTGCCAACCCTTCGATTTTCTGTTCAAAAATCATTGATATATACCTTATTCCAACATTTAGATTTTCTGTTACACAGTTAAAAAAAAGTATTTACATTTGGATGAATTTCTTTGAATGAACTTATCAACTCTGACAGTTTGAGATTCTTTGTTTTCTTCTTCAAACTGTGGGCTCGATTACTAACAAAAATGAGAAAAAACAATAAAAACGTAAAAATAAGATAGAAAATGGATGAACAAATAAGAGAAACGCAGGCTGGGGCTGTCCTGCAACCCACGAAAACTATTTGCTCGCAAAATTAAGTGATTGATTTGATGATCAATGCAACCCTCACCCCCATTGCATTTAGAAGAACGAGAGGTGTGAAAAGGAATAGATTCAGCCACGAGAGCGACCAAATCATCTCTCTCTCTCTCTTTTCATTACATCACCATCGTCTTTTCTCTCTCTCTCTCTCTCTCTTTTATTTCCATCATCTGTTTTAGAATTTTTTTTCTGGATTCTTGTTAGTGTTGCTTCAAACGGGACGTTAATATAACTTAACTAAACTGGATTCTTGTTACATCGAATAGAATCATATTTGGTTTACTCAATTATATCTTTTTTTTCTTTTTTTTTTCCCCCTTGTTAGAGATTACTTTTCGAAAAAAATGCGCATAGGTCAAAAATGCTGTGGAGATGAAAATTTTATGTGGAATTATTTATAATCAATACTGAATGTAAAAGCCTTGAACTTCGCAGATTAATTATTGCATCTTATTTGATACTCATTTTCAGATGAGGATTATAGAGCTACTTGGATGAAAATAGAAGTGATTGTAGGAGGGCGGCCCAGGTAATTTTCTCTGCTACATTATCATTTCAACATCACATAATTTTCTTTTGACAAAACTTTAAAACAATTTTATCATTATGTTTGCATGTATCAAATTTCACATGAAGTTAAAAATTAAAAATTTATGCTACTTATGAGAAAAGCAGTCCCCCTCCCCCACCTATTAAAAATTGCAATCTCTAGATAAATATTTTTTTTTTTTTCAGGACTGCTAATTTCTGAGTTGACGAAGCTTCAAAGGTTAGATGCAGTTTCATCTCATTCCAGATTCCTTCGTTACCATTGTAATGACGAAGTACACAGTTTACATGATGTAGAGTTTCAGCTTATGTTGATCTATCCTTTCTAAAATTCGCCAATTTCAATTGTTATTTGATTTTAGTTGATGTGTCAGTAAAAGATGAATTGTCTGAAATAAATTTCAGCAATGAAGAAAAAGATAGCGAAGAAATTATCACATCTTTCATTAGATATCTTATGAGCTCCACTGATAAACTTCGAACTTATTTTATTTGTTACCATATGAAAGAAAAAAAATGTTTAGAATTTTATTCGATTTGTAATGCTGTCCCACAAACATGCTAGAGCATGATTAGAGAGTTTTATTTTAATTCATTACTTATTTGCTTGCCTTTAAAACTATAAAAATAAAAAAACATGCAATTAGTATTCAAGACATGCAATAAAATGCTTTATTTATCACTTTTATAATAAAAGCTTAATTCTAAAATTAAATTATTGTTTACAAGACTATGTTGAAATTAACCAGTAATATTTCGAAATATATTTAATTTATTACTTTTAAAAGAATTTGCATTATGTTTGCAATAATTTAATCTGTTTATCAAAATTTTACTTATGTGTGTTTCTATTTATATGTCGTCTTATTCTTGTCTCTTGTAAGATGTAAAAATAGTGCTTTTCTGTATTACATTACCTGAAGTAGTATAAATTTAAAGTAATCATGACTTCACTTCATTGACCCAGATGATTGTTATTTTATTTGAAGTGTTCCATTATGCAATTAATATTCCATGTTTGCATGCATTGCATTTATTGAAGAAAAAGCACATATTTAAATAACACGAAAAATCCACTGACGGGAAAAAAAAAAATCCCAACACCAAGAAGGACTTGTGTTAGATAAACAAAATTTGATAGGCATGATTATACATCTGAAAGATGACATCGATTCAAATTTCGCGCTTCCCGCATAAGTGTGGCGCTAGTAGCGTCACTCAGAATTCACATATCAGGCAGGTTTGTTTTAAATGCGTGCTGTAAAGTTCGTGAGAGTTATTTATCTTTGAAATCTGACGTATTGAGTTGATGTTAGCCAAGAATGCCTTCAAGAAGACGAAGAAGCCATTATCAACAGCTCTCCGAGTTTGAACGAGGTCGTGTAATATGGATACGAGAAGGTGGATTTGCTTCCCGCGATATTGCAGAAAGATTGGCCTGGATGTATCCATTGTGAATGATTACTGGGAGCAGTGGTCAAGAGAGGTACTGCCTCAAGAAGACCAGGTTCTGGACGGCCAAGTGGCACTACTAATAGGTAAGACCGCCATATGCGGCGTACGGCTGTGGCGCATCGCACTGTGTCTGCGGCAGAAATTCGAGCTACAGTTGGTACCACAGTGACACAACGAACTGTTAGAAATCTGTTACTTCAAGGGCAGCTCTGAGCCAGACGCCATGTAGCGTGCATTCCACTGACTCCAAGCCATTGCCGTTTGCGACGCCAGTGGTGTCAAACCAGAGCTCATTGGTGGACGGAATGGAGATCTGTTGTGTTTTCTGATGAAAGCATGTTCTGCCTTGGCGCCAGTGATGGCCGTGTGTTGGTCAGGAGGAGGCCAGGGGAACACTGCAATCAAACTGTCTGCAGCCTAGATACACTGGACCTACACCTGGAGTCATGGTCTGGGAAGCAATTTCCTATGACAGCAGGAGCACTCTCGTGGTTATCCCAAACACACGGACTGCAAATTTGTACGTCAGTCTGGTAATTCAACTTGTTGAGCTGCTATTCATGAAGACTCACCCTCATACCGCTGTTGTAATGCAACGTGCTCTACAGAGTGTCTAATGTTACCTAGGCCTGCAAGATCACCAGATCTGTGTCCAATTGAGCACGTATGGAATGTCATTGGACGACAACTCCAGTATCATCCACATTATCACTGACCGTCCCAGTATTGACAGAATAAGTACAGCAAGCATAGAATTCCATACCACAAAGTGACATTCGGCACCTATATGACACAATGCATGAACTTTTGCAGACTTGCATTCAAAATTCTGGAGGAAACATCGGTTATTAATGTAACAACATTTCACATTTGAAATGCATTTTCTTGAGCTTAATTTAACTTGTGATCTTAAAAATTTAATGAATTAAAAATGTTAACTAAACAAATACATTGTTCAAATTTCATTACTCTACGATAACTTTTTCTTGGTGTTGGAATTTCTTTTCCGTCAGTGTATTTTGATACTAATCGCACCAAGTAACAAACTTTGACGGCGTGTTGAATGGTTTAACAGCAGAAAATTTGCTGTACTGCAGCGCCGCCTATCATAATTCGTTAGTTCGCTACACATCTTTCAAATGATTGCAGCAACTATTGGTATTTCAGCAAACTTGAAATAGGAGTTGTTGTTTTTTTTTACTCGGTTTGGATATAAGCATGTGGTGTAAATTCTACTGATTCCGTAAATTCTTTAATGCAATTCGATATTTTTTTCTGCATCATATCCTCAAATAGTTATTTTTTTGTCAGACTACCTTATTACTTACCTCAAATGAGAAGATTTTTTTTTTATGATTTATAATTTAGTTGATTAATAATTATTAAATAGGATAGTAAGCCATATAGAAAAAAATGCCTTCCCCCTTTTCTTCCCCATTCTTAGTTTTAATATTAAGCCATAGTTTCCCATCAAAATTTTTATTTCTTGCCTTATTAATTAAACTTTCTTCTCAGTCCTTTTGTTTTCAGACTTAACATTAAATAGTAGTTAAATCATATATGCCATAAAAAATAGAAATTTAAAATAAGTTTTTTAAAATATTCCTTTTTTTTTTTTTTTTTTTTTTTTCCTTACGGTAGCAAATAACAGGTTATAAAAAAAATTGATTAAAGAAAATATTTATATCTTTTTGATCCAAAACATAACATTTAAATAAATACTGTCTTGAGTAATTAATTTAAAAATGTTCCGATTGATCCCAATAAGTCATAAATTAAAACCAAAATGTATGTACCAATGTATTTCTTGTTAACTAAATTTGTATTGATTCAAATTTTCTTTTCTGACCATTCTAGAAGCATTTTTCGAAAACATTGCGAAATCTAAAGATGAAAACAAATTAAAAAAGATTCGAACATCTTATTCGAAATGTCGTAGTTATAGGAAGAAAAGCTACTTGTTCAAAAAGAAAATGTTTTAGAACTGATTCTTTTATCTTCATGTTATTTGTAAAAATGTAATCTTAATTATAAAAACAAAATGCACATTTAATCTCATTAAAACATATATTTCAATTTTTAATGATGGTTCATAGATTTTCTTTCTCAAGATATTAATTTATAAATTAATATTAAATTTTTATATTTAATTAATAAATTTATTTTATTAACCATATTATTTTTGATGTCTCGTACAACGCTTTATGCTTCGATTTCCACATTTCTGATTTAAACAAAAAAATATTTTTTTAAAAAAAACGAGCAAACGAAATGTATTTTTTTATGACTATTTTCTACTTTTAATATATTGCATAGTTCATTATCGCACTAATCATTATGCAATCTTTCAATATAATTTCCTCAAATTCACTTCTCTATGATAATATTGAATCGAAAAAGAATATATTGATTGTTAAATTCTGAAAATATCAATATAGTCACCAGGAGGAAATAGAACAACTGCACAAAATTCTAGCGTTCCATAAAGCGAAAAAAAAAAAAAAAATCGTTAGCAAAATTCCAGTTTTATAAGGATGAATGAAGTCAAATTAAATCAAAGTATGTAAAAATGATTTATTTGGAGGATACCTCTCTTGGTTCAGAAAAGCGAACATAATTTTTCGTAAAAAATGCATTTGTAAGCTTTTAAAATACTTTAAAAGGAAAATTGTAATTTAATTTTAAAATATTTTTCAGGGCACGTGACCAGATAAAACTATAAATGTAACGATTAAGAAATGAGACACTTCCTTTTTCCGGCGTCGAACGCGTAAATCTATATTTAACCCAGTTGGCAGATAATAAATCTCCCCCTTGATTTTTTTAGAAAAGGAGAAAGAAATCGGAATAAGAAAAATTGGTTTCATATCACGTTCATATTTGATAAAGTTAGCAAAACATTGGAAATAAAACGCTTCTATATGTGTCATGCTGTTTATAAGCTGTATGTGTTTGAATGCAGAAATAATATCTGTCATGTTGATAAATCAGGTACAAAAATTCATTACACATATTGCTGCAAATTAAAGTTACAGATAGTAATAAAATAATGTATTTTTATGTTTTGTATTTTATGAAATTTTACATTCAATCTTCATGTGCAACAAAACATTTTTTTTTTTCTTTCTGAAATATATGTACATTTCACGACACGCAGAAAATTAGACTGCATACAATATTTTCCAATCTCTAACTTTCTCGTACACAGGCATTAGTTAACAGGTCGCTGCCGTTTGTTTCAGTTCTTGATATTCATTGTCTTTTAAAATGATGTTTTGATCACAACTTTTGAAGCTGAAAAAGAAAAGACAAAAAGATAAAGAATTTTTCACATAATACACATTCTTAAAATTAAAAATTATCGATTTAATAAAATTTTAGTTTGATAAAAGATAATCAATTGAAACTTCTCTAAAAAAGTAATTTCTAAAGTAAAAAGTACCTCTTATTTAAAAAAAAAGCGGTAATTATAAAAGATAAAGTAAAGCGGTAAAGATAAATTAGCATAAATCTTTATGATAAGAGGTTGTGGTGGTAACATCATAAGCCAGCTAACAACTTCCGGAGAAGAGTGTACACTTTCGTCTAGTGGCTTTGTTACTCGGCTATGAACCCTAACGTTGCGAGTTCGAACCTCAATCCGCACAAGGTGAAGTATCTAATAAAAGGAAAATAATGTAAAAATAGGTTTGAAATTCAGTAAATGCTCTCTAGAGTTCAAATTTCAGTTTTAAACACATGTGTATGAAAAGGATATCCACTAGTTCTGTGCACTCAACCATAGCAAACAAATCGACGCTTCAGTAAACAATTTGTTTTCTCAAATGCTGTCTCATTTTGTATTCCAGTCAGTGGCGTAGGAAAGCGAGTGCAGCCCGCATCGGGTACCAACTTTATGGAAATGACAAAGATTTACTAGTTTTGTATCAATGCTCCTTTCTGTTACATAAAATAACACGTTAAATAATTTACAGGTGCTTTTGCAATTTCTAATTGCAGCAAATTAAAGATGCATTTTATGATACTATAATGATTTAATATTATTGAATGATTCGTGGAGTTAGTCGGTTTGTTATCTATCTCATTTAAGCATTACATTTTTTCTTAATTTTATCCTTTTCTGTTGTATAAAGAAGCATTGACTTTATGCATTCTGTTGCATAAGTTGTGTTAGAGAACTTTTCAAAATTCAATATAATGAAGAATTATTTCAATTCTATTATATACTAAGCACGACTCTCATACTTAGTTATTTTTCCAACTGAAAATAATATAACTAAAAGTATCAAATTTGAAATATCGATTATCGATGCAAAACAAAAAAATTAGGAAGAAGAGATTTTAAGTATCATTTTATGAATTAGAAATTAGAGAATTTTATCTGGTAAACAATTGAATTTCCATTAATTTGTATAATAATAAAAAGTATTCAGTAGGTATTATAACAATTGAAAAAAGATTTTTTTTTTATATTGCACATTAAACTGGCTTGGCAATAAAAGGATTTTTTTTTTCATTCACAAATAAATGCTTACAAAATAATTAACATTATTTCCTCTTTACTTAAATAATTGAGTAAAAAAATATATATTGTCAATTTTTTTATTTTATTTCATATTGTAACGGATATGACATGGGTTGCCAAATTAAAACTCCACGTGTCAAAAAAACGTTGCTACGACACTGGTTCCAATTCTATTTTCCTCGAAAACTTTCAGAAGAAACACGATTCTATTTTCTTTGTTGCTCCCTCCGAATATTGAGTGAATGATAGCGATAGGTTAAGACTGCTGTGGAACAGATCTCATATTACGTAACTACGCTTCTACTTCTGGCTATCCATCTGATCGTGGATACGATGCAAAAGAAAACAGATGTTTTAAAATTAAGCACATGATTCGTGTTTCATCTTGCTGGTTTGTCTTTGCTATTATTGCACTGTACATATTCTTCTTTAATAATCTTCTGTCTTTTAATAATAATGTTACTTTTCGGAGCTGGTATGGATCGTGTGCATTTGCTTGCAGAGTACTTAGTAATTCACCCATTCATATTAGAATTATATAATATATTCAACAATTTACAAATCCAATTAAGTAAAAATTATTATATATTCACATCTGTAAACCTGTATGAATATTATGCTTATTATGTGAAAATTAGATTGTTTTAATAAGTTTTCAAACCAATGCATTTTTTTATTGCAATTAAAAAATTAATAGCTTTAAAAATTATAAAATTATGATTTGGCATTTTTTTATTATAAAAACGATTATACTTTGTAAAGTTTTAAAAAAAATTTAAAGGGTATTTGCCCCCTTTTTAATTTAAAAGAAGGAAGCTTTAAGGAAAAAGAAGGATGGGTGAATAAAGAACAAAAATGCTTTTTTGTTCTTTATTCACGCATCTGACCCTATAATCCAATCAAATAGCCATGAAAAATATAAAAATTTTATTGGTTTAAGTTGTTGAATAAGCCATCATAAACAGATCAAAAGACTTCTTTACGGACACCGGATCGGAAAAGATTATTTAATTTTTTAAAAGAAAAGTTTAAATAGAAGAATTATATATACTAAAAAGGTCTATACCTGAGCTATCGAACGTTAAGATAGCTTAAATAGATGAGTAATAGATTTTAAAAAGCGTAAATTTGAGCAAGAATTTCGTTATTTTACTTAAGTATGCATTACACTCATGAAAATGTTTGTTAAAAGTTTCAGTTCTGTATAATTTTTTAAAAATTTCATCTTTATCAGAAAAACAGAGTCGTTAAAAATGCTTATAAATACTTTTCTTATTAGTCCGAATTTAAAGGGGAAAAAAATCATACTCAAACAGAATTGTTTCTAAGACTTCAGATGTATATGATTCACCACATACAAAAATTCATCCACCTAGTTTGTTCCACGTTTTATTCCTCATGCTTTCTAAAAAACAGGTAGATTAATCGACATACAAACAAATTCCAAGTATTCGTTTTAGTCTGATTCGGTGACGTACGAGGTAATTTATCAAAATCTTGTGGTCGAATATTTTAACAATCACAATGGACTAAATAAGTAAAAAAATACAGATCAACAAAAAACATCTTACATGTAATCTCCGTTGCTGTTTGTGATAGTGACCGAGGCAAGTCCAAATGTCTCAGCTCCCTTAGTGAACCATCCGTTATATCTCAAATATAAGGCCGTCACTTTACTCAGTGTTTTCATAACATCGTTAATGGGCAATGCTAACACTTTTTCGCCACCAGGAGACAGTTTTTCGTCTTTCCTAAATGAAAAAATAAAATTATAACAGACGACACCGAATGCAGGTTTTCATTAATCAGATACAAATCAGAATAGTATGGAATTTTTCAATTATAAAAGTTAGTCCAATACAAGTCTGATGTTTCAGAAAATCAGTTTCCATCGTTGAAATTTTGTTCTATTGGGTAAAAAAATAATCCTTAAAACAACTAGTCGGAGTCCTCTTTCCGACTTTGCGCATGCGCCCTAAGAAAAAGTATTATTCTCCCTCCCTTACATAAAATTGTAGATTTTGGGTAATACCGTAAACGCCACAAGCGTTAAGATTTTTATTTTCAGAATGCCACATATAAGCGTTATATGTTTCGAAATATATTGTCGAAAACCGAATGTCCATTTGGACAGTTTTTTTTTAATCTATTTAAACCAAAATTTGACACAGAATTATAATTGCAGTTACAAGATTACATACCGAATTTTATTTATTTAAATTATTGCATTTTTTAGGCGTTCGCATACGAAAAACAGACACACAAATGCACAAAACTACATAAATTTGGTTTAAAATTTGATGCGGGTCTCCAAATGCGGATCTCAAGATGCTAAATTTGAGTACCAAATTTTATGTATCTAGCTGCTCTAGTTTTGTAATTATCATGTTCACTTGCATGAGTACATTCAGGCAGATAAGACTTCTTATGAATGCATTTCGTTCAAATACTAGATACTAAGACCACATGCCAAATTTTGTTCATTTAGCTCAAAGCGTTTTTGAGTTATTGTAATCACAGACAGATAGACAAACAAAATTTTAAAAATGCATATTTCGGATTAAGGGAGATTCTGAAACGGAAAATTTGTCAAAACTTGAATTCCACAAGCCGAAAAATAAAAATTCAAAAATTGATTTCGATTTTTTTTTTTTTTTAATATTACAATATTATTTTTTTTGTATACTTCGTATTTGAGAAAATTAAATTAATAATATTAAATATTACATTAGTTAATATGCTTTATTTATTTTACGAGAAAGTAAAAATGAATAAAACATAATAATATATAATATTTGATTTAATCAAAAATGCTTTTCTAGAATGCATCTCTTCTTGCAACTGCAAATCCATTTCAAAGTTTTTAATTAAAAGAAAATATTTCATTTTAATTATCTATTTTATAAAGTTTTGATGGATTAAATTTGCTGTTTCGACCAGTGAAAATTTATTTGTCAAAAATATGATTGTCATTCATTATTACTAAACATGTTTCTTCGTCGTTTTTAGTCCATATGAGTTATTCAGATATGATTTGAAACAAAAATAAACAAATAAATAAAAAATTCTGAACTTCAATTTGTACCGAACATAAGCACTGAATAATACATATAAGTCGATTAATTGAACAGTGAAATGAATACATTTATATAAAAAGTGTTTCAGATATTGAAATATTGAAGAATTGTAGTATAAAAGAAAATTAATGGATCTCAAGAATGATTCCGAAAACGCTGAATTCGATTGCGAAAATGCTGAAATCTGCATTTCTAGGAATTAAATAAATAAATTAAGAGCCTAACTGTGATTAAATTAACAAAAGATAAAATCGTTTGTAGATATAACTATAATTCAACAATTTTTAAGGTTAAAACATTTTTTTATTGAAATACTAGCCGCCTTTGGTGACCAGCCGGTTCACCAATCTTAATGTTCGTTTAAATTTTAATAATTAAATAGATTGAACCGGAGTTTAACCCCCTTCTTCTCCAAGTTGCGATAACGCGCAGAAGCTGGCAATCTTTATTATGCACTATTATTGAACATCTGCTCCTTTGCTTTTGAACATTTCGCTAGGCCGTTGTTGGCGATTTTTAAAAATTCCGCCAAGCAGGGGGTTAAACTCCGGTCGTACCATTAAATATTTTACGCAATTCCAACTTGAATAGATTCTTCAGCAAAATATTTTCAAATTTTGATAGTCGTATAATTCACTCTTAATTTTATAAAGGCCTTCAATCATAACGTGATATGTATCTCTCTAATTTTCTGTTACCCCTCGTAGAATCTATGCTTTAAATTAAAGTGTAAATGATTAATCTGCAATTAATATAATATTTTTTACTGAAACAAAGCATTTTTTTAATAATATGATTACTGATAATAGAGTCACTGAGCGTTTAAATTTTATGGGCACTAAAGAATATCTTTCTTAATTTATGTAATATCTCAAGAATTTTTTAACAAAATTTTCTCAGATTCATCATGAACAGATCGATTCATTAACAATGTTTAATTTTAAATGCATCAAACACTAAGAAAATAAAATGAATCGTTTAAAATAATCGGTCGAAAACAGGTTTAAAAAAACTACTTAAAAACGATGTACTTAAAACTATAAGCATATACAAAAAAATATATAACTAACATAAATACAATTTAATTACAAAAGCATGCAATTAACCTAAAAATAATTTAAATCATTGAAAACAGGTTAAAAAAAACTACTTAAAAACGATGTACTTAAAACTATAAGCATATACAAAAAATATATAACTAACATAAATACAATTTACTTACAAAAGCATGCAACTAACCTAAAAATAATTTAAATCGTCCGTTGATAATGGTTGTCATGGCAACAATCGGAACACAATGAGCATGCGTGAATTTTCTCCGCCAATTACGGTAACGCAAATGCGGGAATTTTTCTACGCCAGTTGGGGTAACACTATGCAGATTATACATTTTTAATTTCCTTTATTCTGTGTTATTTTAATTCAAAAGTACTTCAGAATGAATCTGAAACATGGAGTAATTAACAATGTTTAATTTTAAATGCATAAAACATTAAGAAAACAAACAGAATCGTTTGAAATAATCCGCCGAAAAACGTGAACCCTAGCCTCATTACTGCTGGGAGAAAAAAAATACTGAAGCCTTACTCATTTGACGGTGGGGAAAATGGAAGATTTTTTTGGCGGAAAAGTTAGTTTTTAATTAATAATTAAAATTTCAAAAAAAGGGACCCTAGGTGCACATTCTCGACCTCTAAGGTATACATGTACCATATTTGATAGCTGTATGTCAAATGACCTGGTCTGTAGAGCGCCAACACACACACACACACACACACACACAACACACACACACACACACACACACACACACACACACACACACACACACACACACACACACACACACACACACACACACACATTGAGCTTTATTATAAGTATAGATAAATACAATCCGGAATAATTCTCGAATAGGATCAGAAAAAATTTGCACACTTTGTAATTATGTCAATGTAACTAAGCTTAAAAACATTTTTTCATTGAATAAAATATACTGCTTCAAATACATCTGACGATATTTTTATACATATATGACTTTTTTTGGAAGGTAGAGAGGGTCGGAAGGAACCTGAATAAAAAATATTGGGTCGCAAATAACGGATAATCTCTGTGTAGTAAATCAACTAGTGAATACATCTATTTTCTTTTCATTAAGTAACTAATGTTCTTTTTTTTCTTTTTTCTTTTTTTTTTGTATATATTGGCAAACATTCAATGAACTTGCCATTTTTATTTAAATGAGTGTGCACGTCTTTGCTCTCGCAAAACAAATTATAACGTTAAAGCATGCAAACAATTTTCAATGTGTGCTTTGATTAAAACCAGAACTTACTGGCTAAGAGTGATGTTTTCCTTATCTCCATTTCCACCGACTAATGTCAAAATCATGGAGCCAAACGATTTCTTGATGGTTGACGGATATCGAATTGTTAGCTTGCCAACTTCAGCTAGAAAAGAAATTGATATATGAAAAAAAGAAATGTTATATCGATCGAAGCATATTTATGAATGTTCTTCAATCATTTATATGAATTTCAATTAAACAGGAAATACTTTTGAAATAATTTAGGAATTAGTATAGGAAAAATGTAATTTGTAATAAATTAATTTTTATTAAAGCGTTTTGAAGATAAGTATGTTTATTTAGAATTTAATTCCAGATAAATAATGATGATTTTATGTCTCTAATAATATTTTATATTGATACTGCTAAACCGCACTATTGTTTTATTCCATAAAAAATGTAATATTATGTTAAATATAACTTGGTGTATAAAATGGAATAAACTTTTAAATGTAATAAATTCGTAATAACTGTAATAAGTTAATTTTGATTAAAACGTTTTGAAGATAATTTAATTCTAGATAAATAATGACGATAATTATGTAATACTATTAATATTTTATGTTGAACCTGCTAAATATGCAATTTTATTTAACTCTGTAAAAAAATGAAATATTATGTCCAATCTAAATTCATGTATAAAATGGAAATGTAAATAATTCCTTAAAATCTTACTTGTGTAATTAATATGCTGTTTTATTAACTTATTTCGAAATAATATAACAAAAACAATAAATTAACTAAAAAAGGTAATGACTTTCGAATGCTTAATGATTATTGTTCATTTATATATATATATATATATATATATATATATAAAAGAAAGGTATCTAGCAAATTCTAGTAAAAAAGAAAAATCCTTTAAAAATTCACAAGTTTACACTTATCATTCCTAATAATATAATTATTTTTCAACAATTCAAAATAAATCAAAGTTTATTCAACATGTTAATTACATGTTGAATAAAAAAAAAAATCAATAAAATCAATATGTAATTGAACAAACAACAACGCAAAGATTTATGATGTATACTGTCGTAATTCCGAAAAATTCGAAAAAAAAAACCTCATTTCATTTAGAATAAATTGTATTCATTTCTAAAGACAATAAAATGAATATAAAAGAATAAACGAATAGTTAATATGTCAGGGTTGTTTTTTTTTCTCATGACTTTTTTTAACGTATCGAAAATAGCAAGAAAGGGAGAGAGATGCAAATATAATAATTTGAAAGTGAAATCAGACCCATAAAGCATGGCAAATGGTATCAAGGCTTTAATTTAATTTTTTTCGCCTTGACATCGTATTTGTCTTTTTAAAAATGGTAAAAAAAAGAAAGAAAAAAAAGCTCTAAAGCTTTATTTCTAAATTTGGTTTATATGTTGTTGTTTTTTTCGGCGAAGAGCCATTCTTGGCTAAACTGTGCATTTTATTTCTAGAGTAGCCAGGATATCTATATCCTCTTGCCTTCGCCAAAACGTTATTCAGGAGAATTTCTTTTCCGTTTCCTATTAGCACAAAATATAAATTATCGTTAAGAAATCTTAATTATATACGGCATTCTGAATATCGAACAGTACTGTGAATATATCTTTGTGTTAAGAATCTTAATTATCAAAGCATTGTCTATTTAGGGTCATCGCACACAGCCAGAAACAAATTGAAGGGAGATCGAAAACCCGCAGTTAGGTCACGTGGTCGTGCGGCGAAATCCGATATAGTAATTTTCGCACAATAAATCGACGATAATCGAAAATCGAGGCATTACTTAACAATTAAAGCTCGATTTCCGCTGGCTAGTGCATATTACATAACTACCGTACAGAAGAGAAGCATAAAAAAACCTGATGTTTAAGTTCTTTTTCTCCGGGTTGGATTTCTTTATCGATTAGTCTACGTTCATGAAGAATTCGCTGCGTTTAGGTGCGAATTCCTTCACAATGCATTTTAAGGAGAAATGCCATTGATCATAACTGCGCCATCGTTTTAATATGAGCAGGAATTCCTTGTCAGGATCTTAACGGAATGGATGAAAAGCGGAAGAATTCTTCGAAATCCATTTAGAAATTCCTTCTTATTTCTTGGTATTTCTGGTTCAGTGAACGGATATGAAGGCTGCAGCTCATTGCAAAGGAACAGCATGCGCCCGATTTAAGTAATAGTTTGAAGTAAATAGTTTGTTTCTGGGTTTTCTTCAAAAGCTATCATGCACAAAACGCTATCAATAGATCGATTGCAATCTACCGATTGTGTTCATAAAAGAAATAAAATTTATCTTCAAAATATCACACTTTTAGAAAATCAGTAATATTAATTACAAAAAAGTGACGAATTATTTTATACGAAATATAATTAATACGAAAAAGTGATTTTAGAATATTCATTTTTTTTAACGGAGCATTAAAATGCAAATTTCTAAAATAAAATAACATCGATAGGTATTTATAATCCAGAAAAAATAAAATGGAATTACATTTTTTTTTAATTTTATACTTTTAAATTTTATTAATAACAGTAATTAAATGTGGAATGGCATTATTTCCATAAAGGATGTTGTAACATTTCCTACAATGGATATAATGTCTTTTAATATGAATCTAAATTTTGCCTTTTTCTAATTACTTTTGAATTACTTTTAGTAATCAATAAAAATAAAGATAAAAATTTTTTTTTGATTTAGGTAAGTTTTAACAAAGAAATAACTAATTTTCAATGAATATTAATTAAAAAATTTCATCTCAAATATATATATATATATATATATATATATATATATATATATATATATATATATATATATATATATATATATATATATATATATATCCATTCCATTTTTTTCTATTTAATTCATGCAACAGAAAGCTCTGTAAAAATGATTTCGTCAGCGATTCTCACACTCCGAGAGAAGGGATAAAAAATTCCTGATCTAATTCCTCTAAATTAACACTAAGATTCCCTTGCCTGTGGACGACATGTGCTGGGAATCCCTATTAAAATCTCACAGCATATATTTTCGCTGTTCCGAGTTCATTCCTATTTTCTTCTCTGTGCTTCTTCGGCGATAACTTTTTTATGATCTTGCCCTTTATTGGCCAGACAGGAGAATCGGGTACATGGCGAAATATTCGCGCCAAGCTGTAACATTTTGTTGGTGGTAACTCGCCAAATGTGACAACCATCATTTATCATTTTCTAATAATCCTAAAAGCGAAAAATTAATGTCTTAAAAGCGATAAATTGCCAATTTTCTACCCTGCCATTTTGAGACTTTACTAAAGAATGTTAAATAAACAAATGACTACAATCTTGATAAGTCTTGATTTTTTTTTTAAATGTTTCAGATTGTCCCAAATTTTACTTATAATTTAATAGTTAGTAATAAAAAAAATAACTAGATTTAATTCTATAAAAAATTGATTGGAAGTTCATTTTAGAAAGCAAAGTAAAAGTAAACACTCTTTATCCATTTATTCTACATAAAAAATATGTTGGTCCTATTAAATCCATTAGCCTGAAGGGAAAAAAATAAAAGTAATAAGAAAATAAATTATTAATACTTTTAATTTCCTCTTATTATTTAACATTTTAAGAAATAATTTTTTCATTTTTTTTTATTGAATTTAAAAAAATTCCAAGAAATTATCTTTTTATCGTAAATTACCGAACTCTCAGTAACTGGCTACTGTATTAACACTACGACTATATTCTCTTTCTTTAAGAAACCGCAAATCATACCAACTTTCCAAATACAAATATATTGGACCTTTTGAAACAGTTATTCCAAAACTTTATCTCCTTTCGAACCCCTTGATAAGCCCACCTCTTATTTTCGAGTGCCAATTATTACCATAGCCCTCTTCTCCTCCACCCAACCATCCGCTCTGGGAAAGAAATTTGCACTTATATAAAATGCTGTCTTTGGTGCGCAGTTGTTTGGTTTGTGGAAATTATCGTTTGCATTTCATTTCAGTTAAATCTCTTAAACATGATTCTTTCTATTAATAAAGAGCATTTTTAGACATCAAATTTCGTTCATCTTCCTTCCTTAATGGAATCAAGTCCCATGACATTATAGTGCCATTAAAACGTATCCAGTAATATTTTATTTTCTTGCTGTTTTTAAAATTATTGCAGCTTTACTTTCTTATTGCTTATGTAAACTGAATAGATGATAGATAGTTTCCTTAATTTCGACAAAGAAAGTGAATGCGATGATTATCATTAAGCGATTAAATATAATAAATTTCAGCTATGAAAAATATTTGTAAAAATTTTATTAAAAAATATACATTTTATTAAAATTAAGGAAAAAAATTGCAGGAAATTCAAATTGGTATCTTTAAAAAGATAATATTTAGAGTTTTAAAGGGGTGTAAAAAATAATTTTCATGCAATAATATTTTCGAAAGTTACCGCGAAAAAATTCCAAATTTCGGATTGTTTTTTGATTAATTAAGACTCAAACTGAAATTCCAAAAACCCGTTCTTATGCCAAATTTGGTGGATCTAGGTCAAATAGTCTGGACTGTAGAGAGCCAACAGACAGGCACAAACATAAATCTTCCTTTATTTTTAGCAGAGATAAAAATGTCAAAGGTTTAAATAAGCTTAAGAGTCATAAACAATTCAAATTAATAATATCGGTAAGACTTAATTGTGATTCTACGTTTTATTCTTTTTTTTATATAATAGTATTAGCTCAACACTCTGAATATTCGTCCACAGCAATTTCTGACTTTTCATTTTAAAATGTTAAATTTTCATTTCTTTATCGAATTTATTTATTTTTTCATGTTTGAAACTCAGATCCTCTTTACTCATGTTTCACGTTGAGACCCACTGATCAACAGAAATGGGGAAAAGCAATCAAAAATAAATCAGGAAATGAGTTGACAAGCAAAAGAAAAACAGATTTGGGTGATTCGTTGGACAACCCGTGGAATCCACTATACACACCATTTACTGATAGGTTGATTTGAAGGTAAAAACGAGCCCTTTCTTCATTTGAATTAAGAGGCGCTGGGGCTGCAATCAGACCAGACTTAACATGGAGCGCTGATCATTATCTTTCACCCCCATCAAACGTTTGCCTTCTTTTTGGAGGTATTTGTTTCTCTCTTTCTCATTGGTTGTTTATGAGTTTATTTTATTTGGATTCTTGTTGTCTTGACAGAAAGGTATCTGCTTTATTGAATATTCCTTTTCTTTTGTTAAAAATTGCTCTTCGAAAAAAATAATTAGACGGGTAATTTTATAAAACAATATTTAGATGAAATATTTTTTATGCGTAATCGATTATTATTAATTATTAGAAGCAAAATATGATGAACGTTACAGATCATTTATTGCGCACTTTATTACGATATTCATTTTTGAACGAGCATTATTGAGCTAAATGGGTGATCTAAGTATGTGGAGGAGAGATCTCCAATATTTTTATTTGTTGAATTATCACTTCATCATTTATATTATTTTTTTATTGGCAAAACTACAAGGAATACATATTATATATTGTATTCCATCTTAGAGACGCCTTTTTCCTTTCCAACTGCGGTTGCCATGGAAACTGGCGCATGCGCAGTTTTTCTAGAACTTGGATAACTTTTTTTATGCTTAGCTACTCAGATTTGTGATGTCTAATTAGAGATATAACGGTGAGTATCATTATGTTCACGTGTGTTTTCGTGTCCGTCAATAAATGTCATTCTGTGTTTAATGAATATTGTTACAAACCTGCGATGCTACTTCCCAACACGGTTACTTCAATCACTGGAAAGACCGTTTTACGTTGTTGGGTGCTGATCGAGTGTCGCGTCAGTAATCTCAGAGCTTGGCGACACAATAGATATTACTTGAAATTTTCAGAATTTTAGCAGTTGAGCCAATGGGAACCGAGATACGCCTGATTCGTCCAGACCCCTATCTGTTCGTCTCCTAGGAACTATAAAAGGCCGGCAGTCTCAAGCTGCAGTCAGTCGTGGAGTCGTAGTCTTGAAACGAGCCGTCGAGAGATAGAGAAGTAACGGCTTAATAGTTAGATCAGTCCAGCGAAGAACAAGCGTTGTGTGGAGCTCAAGCATTTGCTGGACCGAGCTGTGTGCCGAATTCTGGTGTTTATTGTAAAAGCGCCATCGCAGCATGTGTGGAGTAGCCAGTCATGTAGTAGTGAGTCGACAGTTGGATACAGCTAAAGCGAAGAGACAGTGGAGAATTGCAGACGTTTGGAGAGACCGTAGAGTGAAGCTACGCAGATTCCCTCCTTCTGATGAATTCTGTCTGGCAGCTTTGTGTGCTGTGGTTGTTATAACTACCAATTACTACTAGTGAGTTACTGTTTACTGTAGTGTGTTGCCTGTGTTCGTCTCGGCTGTATATTTGTTGACAACGTCTTCGAGTTTAATAAACGTCGTCACTGCTTTCTACTAAAGTACTGTTTATTTCATCGATCAACAAATCGCAAAAGAACCCCGGCGGAATTTCTGTGACAATATATTTGATTCTCGAGAATTAGAAAATAAATTTTAGAGGCTAAATCAAAAATAATTAAAACCACATAATAAATTTAGAATGGAGCGATTGCATTTAGAATTATTTGGTGAAAACTCTGGTGCCATAGACATCAATATACTGGTTATTTATATATCTGGTTATAATATGTTTGAAACTCAATAAATTCATATGAAATTAAATATTTTAGGTTACTTATGGATAAGAAAATTCTATTTTCTATAAAATATTTTATGCAGCGCTGCTAATTTCTATGTTTAAGAGTGATCACTATTTTAATATTTTAATAAATAAAAGCAGCATTGAAATAGTTTTGCAGTAACTTGTAACGTAAGCTACTAGTTACTTATCATTATAATCAGCTGTGCAAATAAAAGGAAATTCCACTGCTGTTCTTGGATTTGTTTCATTGAACTGGGTTTTATAAAATTAAGTTTAAATGAAAGCAGGTGTAATTTCAAGTCTGGTACTGCGTCAAACTTATTATGACGTTTTTATTGATAAATGGATGCTGCAGGTGTGCTCTTTCCAAAAGTTCCATCTTTCTGAAAATTGCCTAATTTTTTAAAATTTCGGCACTTTTCTTTCACTGCTATACAGTCGTAGGTTTAAAATTTGCATAATATTTATATTTTACGAGCTTAAGGAAATAAATTTTATATCTTTCTTCGATATTTCAATCCCTTATTTTTTTGGTGTGTGTGCTTCCTGCCATTCAGTATTATTTTTGTCTACCGGCAGATATCGTATACTATAGATTACAAGCCACTAATGTAAACGAATAGAAACGTTTGTAGTGTGTAATATCAATGAATATAAACAAAATATCCAAATTTTAAGTGTTAACAAAAAAGGCAGAGTTATTCATCTTGAAATAAAATTATTTTAAGTATCCAGATTCATATTTCAAATATTGATTACGACTTTATAATTTATTTTTATATGCCTTGTTTCTCGAGATGTAATTTGCACGCATAGAGTGAATGACTGAATAAAGATTTGAAATTTTTAAAAATGAAGATTTTATTAGATGACTAAACATCTCCCTTTCGTAGATGCCAACAAATTACTTTTTTAGTAACAACGATTAATCTTTTAGCCTGATAATGCAAACTCCTTTGCTTACATTCCAAATAAACGAAAAGAATTGAACCAAAGTATGTAAATCAAATGTTCAAATAACATTCAAAAAGTAATGAAAAAAATATTAAAAAATCTCATTACTGAAATAAGAGAAACAAACGAAGAAATATATTAAGGAACGTCAATTTAGGAAGAGATCTTTTTTTTGTTTGTTTTTTTGAAGTAAATATATAAAGTTTTCGGATATTGCAGTGTTATATTTGTTCAGAAAACATTTATTTAATACTTTAACTTAAGATCTAAAATATTTCACTCTCTCTCTCTAGGTGCTCAAAATGGCGGTTTAAAATCGATTATCCTTATTACCAGTCAGACTGCAGCATAGCAACCGTTGCTAAGGTGCTCATTTGATATACTAGTTTTCTGAATCATAATGTAGCCAATCACAATTCAGGTTGAAATTAGAATAAAACTACGGGTGTAGCTGTTGCATTACTCATATCTTCTCTTTTGGATAATAGATGGTGATGTTTGATTAGATACGCATTCCATAGTGCATTGCGAATGTAATGAGAATGTGATGATATGCCGTTCTGTTAAGCTGCGCATGTGAATGTCTTTACTTGTATTTGTATTTCTTTAGTGTGAATGTGATTATTAAAGAAATGTTCCCGAAAACATACGTCCTGTTGTTTCCTCCATGGATCATAATAATCTACATTCCACACACAGGGTTTTATATAGTCCTGAATACGATTCCAATGAGTTTAAGAATAATTATGTAAATATATAAATATTTTAAACATTTTAACCAAATTAAGCTCTGAACACCAATTTAATATTTTTATATTTAATAAATAATACTTCATAAACATTATTTCATTTTATAATATTTGATAGATATTATAAAATGAAAGCTGTTTAACATCATAAAGTTTTTTTCCATGTAGTAAGATGCGCGGAAACACCGTTGTTATTTACCAATGACATTGGCTTTCGTAATTTATCAAGCTAATTAAAATCGCAGCTGCAAAAGAATCATCAACATCTATACTTATAATAAAGCTCAATGTGTGTGTGTGTGTGTGTTGGCCCTCTACAGGCCATACCGTTTGACCTACAGCTACCAAATTTGGTACATGTATACATTGGAGGTTGGGAATGTGCACCTAGGGTTCCTTTTTTCGAATTTTTAATTAGAATTTTAATTATTAATTAAAAACTAACTTTCCCGCCAAAAAAATCTTCCATTTTCCCCATCGTCAAATGAGTAAGGTTTCAATTTTTTTTTCTCCCAACAGTAATGAGGTTAGGTTAACATTTTTCGGCGGATTTTTTCAAACGATTCTGTTTATTTTCTTAATGTTTGATGCATTTAAAATGAAACATTGTTAATTAATCGATCTTTCAGATTCATTCTGAAGTACTTTTGAATTAAAATAAAACAGAATAAAGGAAATTAAAAATTTCTAATCCGCATAGCGTTACCCCAACTGGCGTAGAAAAAATCACGCATTTGCGTTACGTAACTGGCGTTGAAAATTCACGCATGCGCATTGTGTTGACAATTATTATCAACGGATGCGGACTGGATTTAAATTATTTTTAGGTTCGTTGTATGCTTTTGTAATTAAAATGTATTTATGTTAGTTATTTATTTTTTGTATATGCTTATAGTTTTAAGTACATCGTTTTTTAAGTAGTTTTTTTTAAAACCTGTTTTCAATCGTTTATTTTAAACGATTCGTTTTATTTTCTTAGTGTTTGATGCATTTAAAATTAAACATTGTTAATGAATCGATCTGCTCATAATGAATCTAAGAAAATTTTGTTGACAAATTCTTGAGATATTACATAAATTAAAAAAGATATTCTTTAGTGCCCATAAAGTTTAAACGCTGAGTGACTCTATTTTCAGTAATCAGATTATAAAAAAATGCTTTGTTTCAGTAAAAAATATTATTATATTAATTGAAGATTAATTCTTTCCACTTTAATTTAAAGCATAAATTCTACGGGTGCTAACAGAAAATTAGAGAGATACATATTACGTTATGACTGAAGGCCTTTATAATATTATGAATGAATTATATGACAATCAAAATATGAAGTTTTAAAATATTTTGATGAAGAAGCTATTAAAGTAGGAATTGCATAAAATATTTAATTATTAAAATTTTAACGAACATTAAGATTGGCGAACCGGCTGGTCGCCAAAGGCGGCTAGTTGAAAAATAATGCTGGGATTATTTTTAGATAATTTAGCTCATTAATTAGAAAACATTCACCAATTCAACAAAATCATCAAATGTTGATTATTCAAATATAGTAAAATAAATAGCAAATAATAAACTAAAGAATATCTTTGCGTGAAATTAATGCACGACTTGAAAACGCCAAAAAGAAAATACGTTTTCAAGATTTTATTCATACCACAGAAGGGTTTCTTTGGCTTCGTCATCATGTAATAAACTCCTGAGCCTTTGGGTCGATATCCCATCTGACCACAGGTACTGGCATCACAGCTCAGACATTTTCCCAGCTGGAAATCAGTATAATTGCTGCATGGGTAACCAACGTACTGGCAGGAATTGGGGTTTAAGATGGAATCCGTGAAGAGATGAACAGCTCGCTCATGGTTACAAGCTCTTTCTCTTTCACCCTCTGTAAAGAAACAAAATTAGATGTTATTACACAGAGTAGGGCTGGGCGTTGACCAGTTCATCATCGCGATATATCGTCCAAGACATATTGATATTTGATACATCGTGATATCATTATTTATTTATAGATATTATAAGTTATAAATAGCATCTCTTAATATATTGATTGATCAGAACAACTCCAAATAAAAGGAAGTTTTAATTTATATAATATAAAATATTTGCTTTCTCCTGAAAGAAAATTTTTTTTGAAAAAATAATTTGCTTTTATTTCTGAAGATGAATGAATATTTAGCGATTAAACAAAGGACAGTCAACAACCTTCTGATAAACGCACTTATTTTTCCATAATGGTACCATTCTATTAAGTGTTTCTTAACAAAAGCGAAAAACAGTTTATTCCAAATATCAGTTTATTCCAAAATGCCATGCTTTAAGCAAGTATTTTTATATATTAGAATATGACATTTATAGAAATATTTTTTTAAAAAAATTCTGTATGAAAGGCAATAAGCATGAAGAGCAATAAAGATAAAGACTAATCGGTTATTAATTTAAAGCGTCGATTTATTGTATCGCGATTTATCGTGAACTATTTATTATCCATGAGCATGATTTTGATAGATCGATATTCTTCGGAAACTGGCGTCAAAAAACGAATTTCTTAAAAATATCGATTTTTTTCGATAAATCGAAAATCGGCACAGCCTTAATACAAAGTACTGCTTAAATGATAATACATTCGTGAAACACAATAGGATAATTATAAAACTAATTAAATGAAAGGAAATTCACAGAAAAATTATGAGTTAGTCTATGTTTTAAACGTTGAAGAAATATTGAAATTCAAAAAAGATACTTGCAGTAAAGTTGGAGATTTCTCTTCTTGACAGTGGCAAATTTAGCCATTTTACGACTTTGGGCTGTGCACATTATGAGGCAACTTTTTTAATAATCGATTTATTAATTTCATCATATTTGTCAGCTTAGCAGAAATACTAATGATGTATTTCAATTTAATTTTTGACTTAATCAATTTTTTGAAGTTTTGTATACGAGTCCAGCTTTTTAAAATCAAGCGATGATGCATATACACATCGAACGGAATACAAATGGTTGCATAGTAAATTTTGCTGGAAATCATAATAAAGCGAATAAGATTTTATTTTTATTAGATAAAAATAATACACATCGAACGTGCCAAAGTGAAGGCTTGGATTACACGTCGGAAGCACTTAACTTGATAAATAACTTTATGAAAATATTTATTTAATTTTTTTTCTAATATGGATATTATGTGAAAATGACTTAAATAATAAAATTTTTGAAAACTTTAACCATAATTATTAGATGATTTCCATTCTTATAAATAAAACCATTCAATTATTATGATAAATTATTGAGAAATAATAATCAAACAGATAATGATACTAAAAATTATTATTTTACAGGACTTGTCATACAAGCGGAATATATCATAACCAGTTAACGAATAATTAATATTCCAATATATAATAAAAAGTAATTAATATTATACTTTAAACCATTTAATAATGCAATATAAACAATGTTTTAACCCTAGAATGCTATATTCATAAAAATTTTAAATTATATAAATAAATTCCATTTTAAAATTCTATGCTTTTTTAATTTATTGATGCATAATATTTCTATCATGTAATATATTATTCTATATATTTCTGTTCTATTCTATAAATTTATATTATTTATAAATCTATTTTATAAATCGATATAATATTTATAAAATAATATATATTATTTTATAAATAGTATTCTATAATATTTCTATAATTCTTTAATACTTTTAAAATAGAAGACCAATCTTAAAATAAAAAGTAGATATAAAAAGACACCACCGAAAATTCTAAAATGTAAGTGATAATCAGAATGAAGTAAAACCTCAACAAATCTGACTGTTCGACACCACTGTATTGATAATCTAAGAATTTTCAGTTACAGAATTATATCAATAAGCAATCAAACAAGGAATTAGCCACATATTTCGGATGAATAAATCTGATAAATTTTACTTATGACATTATTTTATCTATCCAAAACCAGCGATAATGGAAAGCTTAAGAGTGAAAATATTTCTTCAGCAGATTTTTTATTATTATTTCGGAAAGTATTTCCTCTTCCATTCAGCTGTCGTCATGTCATTTTTTTATTGTTTTTTTTCCTGGGCAGTTGCCAGCAATCATCTACCAAGTACCTCTATTTGAATGAAAATCCGAACATGTATGCAAGAAAATTATTGAAAGCTATTATTCTTGTTGGTTTATTTTTCTGGCACCAAAAAAAAATCTTTGATTAACAGTCTTGAATTTGTTATTTGATAAGAATTACCAATATTTATTTAGAAATTAATTGATTTACAGATCTAATAAGAAAATTATCGATTTTTTAAAATTTCTCATGAAATTTGAAATTTTAAAATTCGAATTTCTGAGTAGAATTTAGTTGCAAATATCACAATAGAGAAGTTTTAAACGAAAGCTTCATGATTATTCTATTAATAAAAAAAGCTATGTCAATTTTTTTTGTACAGATTTGTAAATTTTGATACCAACACAAGATTGATATTTTAAAAACTGTTTCCATGCGTGAAACCATTATCTTGTTTTTAGCATTGTCTTTTTTATTGAAGGAAGATATTTTAGATATTTTAATCATTTTATTCATTTGTCACGTGAAATGTTTAATTAAATTATGCGTCCTTTATAAAAAATTATTAGCAACTTAAAAAAAAGTAATTTTTTGTTGAGTTTTAAAATTAATATCGGTAATTTTACAAAAAATTACTAAATCTCAAAATTATTTGATGGAATTAATATTCTGATTTCATTTAATGAAAAAGAGCAGACGATAAGAAAATTCTGTGCATTTTAACATTTCAGGTAAAAATATTTTTATATTCAAATGATTAAATTCATAATTTTTTGAAAATGTGTTTGTTTATATGTGTATTAGTATTCCGTCGAGTGCTGTATTGAATATATGTTAGTGTTTGGCCTTACGCGATATGTGATAATTGTTGTTGTTATAAGAACTTCAGATGCTGTTCATTAGTGTTTAAGAAAGGATTTATCGAAAGTTCCGTTAGATTTTAATTGGTAAATGACACAAAATTATTTTCATTCCGGATGATTCCGTTAGATCAGCTAATATAATCTAGTATTTATCATAAAATAAATGCTTAAAGTATAAAAAAAAATCAATAAGGAAAATTTATTAAACTGGAATCGATGAATATCTATAAGCACTGATAAGTAAATAATTATATCTAAGAAAAAAAAACAGAGATAGAATAACAAATGCATTTGTGGAATGTAGAGGTTTCTTTTTTGAGGAAGATTTTTATTTTTATTACCGGATTTGTGTAGAGGAACTAACTAATGTTGTTACTGGAGATAATATACTTATCGCTTTTGAATGTTGATGAAATACAACAGTGATGGATTGTAAACATGCATGGTAATTTTAATTTTTCATACATTTTTTCGGTGAGGCATATTTTGATCATTTAAATTTTATGCTTTATAAATTTTAAATTATTTAATAATTAGCCTGAAAAATATAATTTGTTTTTTGTCTCTGTTTTGGCAACTTTTTAAGAAAGAATTTCAATTAAGAATTGATTAATTTGTAATAAGTAATTAATAAGTTAACTTTAAGCTAAATATTCTCAATTATTTATCGCATTTCTTACTCCTGTTTTATATCATTGCGACTGAATAATAAAAAGATAATAAAATGTAAAATTAAAATAATGCGCTTGAAAGGAAATTATTATCATAATTAAATAAGGAAAACATTATAATAAAATTTATTTTAATTATTTTCATATTAATCACTAATTAACCATCATTTTCTTATTCTTCTGAAACTTGGTTCACGAAAACTTTTTCCAAAGAAGAAAAATATTTAAAATGTTTTGTCTAATATCTTTAAAATTGCATTTTTCTATGATCCTACTTCTATTCAAAACAGGTTATTAAAAAAATAACGCTTTGTTACAACGCATACACAACAGTAAGAAATCAGAACTGAGAGAAATTGCAGCTCTTCAAAGCTTTTTGTTATTCATTCATAGTTTGAACAAGCTTCAAGCTATGTTCTATTCAAAGAATGCCATAATATTTGTCTCTGCCTTAAAGGCACACAAATTGCGTTAGATTGTTGAAGGATTTAAATATCACGTATAAAATGAAATGGATTAGTAATTAAAGTTATACATTAAAAACGTTTGCGTGGCATAGTTCAGCAATCCCATCAACCATTTCCTAACTGTAGGAATCAATTTGAATGATACTCCAGGATATTAATTTGGTTCATGAATATATTCTGTGTAAAGAAATATGCATAAAATATATTGATAGTAGGACAAACATAGGAGGAGTGATGGATTATAGTTGATTCTATAAATGGGATCATCTGAAAACATAGAAAATTATTTTAAATCTTAGCAATATTAGTAACAGAATCTGAACACGTTCGCCACCATGATCAATGCCTGAGATTCGGATTCCTATCTAATAAAATACTTATTTATTTGTTCTCTTTTAATTGTAGTAGAGATTAAAACATCTGATTAGATAGAATTTGTAAATCACAGGCGATTCACGTGCTGAGAAACGTGTTGAAATTAGGAGATATAAGCTAAGCAAAAGCTTGTTCAACTCGTATCAAATTCTACATTGACCGAAAACTTTTGTTGTCTCACAAAGGTGAGTGACACGGCAATCAACGTGTTAAACAATAACAATAACACTATCAATATAATCTGGACTACAACGATGTTTATTTCCTAGATTAAAAACTTATTATTTAAGATAATTCATTCGTGAACTTGTGGTGAAAGCTTATAAGCCAGTTAAAAGCTACGCTACCAAAGCAATTGCTTTTGTATCGTGGTCATGTTACTGGGATGCGACCCACAAGGACCCAGGTTCTATACTCATTCATACTAATTCGCTACTAACTTACTGAAAATATCCAAGAGAGCTCCTTTCAAGGTACTTCCGCATCCGGGTTGTCTCTTTCCGCCATTAGGGAAGAAATCCACGTGTCCAATAGGGACTTCGATGCCTACGCCACCATAGATTAGGAGATCTGCATTGGTGTGTATAACATCGACGAAATCGCCATCATCCTTATATAAATGTACTTCACCGCCATAATCTTCAAATAGAGGGCTGGCAGGATCCAAACCTGGAGAAATAAAGATGAAAAGACGGTTTAAAGAAGGACATTGTAAGATATTCAATCCATTAAAAGTATGAGGGGCTAATTTTTGAATAGATATATTGTCACGTAGATACTTTAGTATAAAACTCAATGACACACACAAGAAGTAGAGCTAAACCAATTTATTAACTGAACTCAGAACACAGTGACTGACAAATCTTCTGCCTTTATACAAGCAGGGAAAGTTATTGGAATACTTCTCTGGAGACAGTAAGAAAAGTCCAGAACACTTGTCTGGTAAACTAAAAAAAATGTCCAGAATCTTCTGGAACATGAAATAAAGACAAATATAAAAATCAAGGAATTAAATATTTACACAAACTGTGAATCGCATTGTCTCCAGCGAGATTCGAACTCACAATTTCTTGATTATGAGATCAGTGCTATGACCATTCGGCCATGGAGAGTCGACTGCTTCTTTTCAATGCGGCAATACTCTATATTCGTGATTTTATACGTATATTTACCAGTGGAATTTACCATAATTCAAGCTATTGTATATCATCCAACAAAAATGTTTGTAACAGTTATGTATTCTCTAGTTTAATCTCAACGAAGCTGCTATATTGGCGTTTATGTTTACATATTCGTATGATCTGCGTAATGAAGTAGCCTTTTCCAAATAACTTTTTGTTTTAGTTTTTCTGTAAATCTTACCACGTATAACAATTGAACTAACATGGATCTATACAAAGTCGAAAATGCATATACGAAGTAAAGAAAAGAGAAAAGGCTTTAAGTGCAGACTGATATAACTGAGTTTGAATAGATCTACAATCACAATTTCAGTTTATTGAAACATAACTTTATTTCTAAAAATTAGATATCTAATGTTACGAATGTTTCGAAAGTATTTTCTAGTGTATTTTCTATTACTGCTACCTGTTTTTTTCATGACATTGCGTATATCATGAAATCTATTACCTATTTTTTGTTAGCATTGTAACATCTTGGAGATACAGATTCTTAAAGCTACCCCAGTCAATGACTAAACGAAATTTATATACATCGTTTATTTGTAATATCTTGATTAAAATAATATTCTCTATATACTCCTAGTTATATACAGCAAGGATATGAGATAAATTATCGTTGTACTTCTCAATACTCTTCTTCCTCTGTAGCATCCAGGGGTCTCCCATCCTCTTTCACCTTGTTTCCTTTCTTCCACTCCCCACATTCCTCCACCTCTTGTTCTTCACTAAAAAGTTTTACACTGAGGGCAAGAGGAAGTTCTTTGAACTTAACTGCTGTCGGGGTACGACACAGTATCTTTTTTCCCCTCATGCATTTTCGGAAAAATATTCTTCGACTGTAGGCAAACAACAGTAATTTAGGTTTGACAAAATGGAGAAAAATACATTTTGTATCACTTTGCCTAGTTAAGTATTTCTGAATATAATCTTCATGAAATTCAGTAGTGTACTTTCAGTAAAAATCCTTTTCTCAGACATTGTCTAATTGTATACGTTTCATTTTTTTTTCTTTGAAAATCGTGTTTTCTTTATAGCTATGGTAGAACGATTTTCATATTGGCTCTTTCGTCTCTTTAAGGCTTCGGCTTTCCTACCGATCGAGGGTGCGGTGTAAGAAAAGTTTCTTCAAAGCAAGCAAAGAATCGTTATTCATTTAGACAGCTGATTCATGATTCACTTCCCCCTATTGGTTCGCTAATTGGCTCATTACGAAATATTCTTCCTCGCTCACACTGATCACATGACATTTTGCAGTAGAGCGGTTTTTCTATCTTTCTAGCCGACAGTGAGTGCGATATTGAAAAGAAAATTTCACTACTTAGATATAGGTATTATTGAATTCATGTTCATTACGTCATTTTCTCATTTTCATTGATCACCTGAGTTTGCAGAGCTGAAGAGAATTACATGCTATTTTTACACGCGAAGAAAGAGAAAAAATACGAAGTGAAATTTTATGCAATGAATTTTTCATAACTGAATTGCGTTTGTATGGTATTTTGTTTGAGTGCTTCTTCTTCACGTTATTATTCTTGAGTTCATCTTTCCTTTTCTTTTTTTTTTACCTTCGTGATAATTTATGTATAATATTATACATTTGTATATTTTATATGTATAATTTTATGCCTATACTAAGTATACTCAAGAATATTAAGTGTACAAAAAGTTGCAATACTACAATAAATGTTGCAATCACTACGCAATACTGATCTACCTGATAAACAAAAAATCACCATCAAGAAATTCTATATTTAAAACCAGCAGCAGTGGTCTCCACAAAACTTTCTAGCACACTCTAATAAACATGTCATGCCTGATAACTCCTTACATGGCATTAGTGTTGTTGTTTCTTATGGTACTTGCCATGGACAAGCCCGCTGTTACGAGGACAGCGATTTTAAGCGGGTGGGGGAGAGTCTCTTGTTTTTATAGTAGCACCAACTAGGGCCAAGAGTACGACTTTGTCACTCACGCATCTCTCATTCGCTTGCACAACCACTTTTTACAGGAGGGCACATTCACACATTTCACAGATAGAGCAACTTAAGAAGAACTATACCCAAACCAGGACTCGAACCCAGGACTCCCAGATCACGGGGAAGGCGCGCTACCCCTATGCCAGAACTCCGGCTGGCATTAGTGTACAATTGTTAAGAAATATTAACTTTTGGTGTCAATTCAACATTTTTACTGAATTCATCGTGCCATGCTTGGCGAGTTATTTGGTGATTAAACTCTGGCATGCGTTAATAGTATCCAAAAATCGAATCTGTGTATCAGATGCGTTTTTCTTAACCGATTAAAACAAAAAATTTGATAAACAACTGCGCTTGTAATCATTAAATCCCATCAAAATTTGATATAAGTCATTGAGTTTGTTGAGTTACCGCGTTTATATGTTCCTGAAAGTGCAAACCGACATGCGGTCAACTCTTTATTGGATTTGACTCAAAATTTGCTCGATGTTTACACTATCGATGTTAAATCGGTGTGCCGTATTTTAATTACCTAGTTCTCTCCGTTTTGTAGTTATCGTGTTAACTTATTCGAACAGACTTCCTCTGGATGGGTTTTACTCAAAATTTAGTAGAAATCTGCAAGTTTAATCTAAAGAGCGTATACCAAATTTCAACCATCATGCTCAAAGCGTTTTTGAGTTATCTTTGTTACAGACAGACGGACATTTTTTAAAATTATGTTTTTCGAACGCAGGGAGGTCTAAAACGTGGAGACTCGTTAAAATTTCAAGTTGGAATTTTTTGACGACAATTATATTTTCTCTATGTGTTGTTGTTTCTAATAGCACTTGTCATAGACAAGCACACTGACTTTAGAAGTCAGTGATTTTAAGCCAAGGGTGCGCCTTTTGTTTTTTCAGTAGCGCCATCTAGGGCCAAAAGTACGACTCAGCTACACACACATCACAAACCTTTTTACGAGGTGGACATCATTCATGCATTTCTTTGACTCATCCACAGACTGTAATTTAGACCTGAATCAGAGAACGATCATTCCTGATTCAGTACCCCCAGTGGTATTACTCTCGACATGGAAGATTCTGTGACCACGACATATTTACACGTGCGCCAGGCACCACACACACGGAGAGTCTTCGTCCGGCGGGGTTCGAACTCGCAACCCAAGAGACGCGAATCCACCTCCCTACCAACCAGGCTATTCCGGTTGATGCTTTCTCTATACTAAGTATATGAAAAAGTAAAAATAATTATTATTTTCATTGAGCTCTTCCATTTTAGTACAAAACGTTTAGAAACATCAATAATCGATTTTGCGGCCTTTAGTGGGTTCTGTCAGATAGAAATGCCACTAATTACAGAATATTGAGATCTTATTTTAAAGTGCCCTCAGAAAATGAAAAGAGGCGTCTTCTCTTCCGAAGGGGAAAACTGAAGTGCCTCCAGGCTCGATTTAACAAACTGACTGGATCGATACTATTCATTGATTATTTGAGCAGGAAGGGTAAAGTGATTTCTTCGATTCTTTGTGCCAATTCCTGGATTGGGGCTTGTGCTCAGACGAGAACATTTGCACGAAAACATTCACTTTTATCAAAAATTGGCAATTAAGAGTTGAAGAAATCGTAGAGAATTGCTTTAAAAAATGATCCGATCTGACCAGAAACGAGTAAAACCTGGATTAACACTTTTCTGAACATATATCATGTCAACATATCATCATATCAACATATTAAAACTTATAACATATCTCTTAAAAATAAGCAAGAGTAGATTTCAGCTATCATCGTTTAAGAAAGTAGGAAGATCTACATTGTGTGAGTGATACATGTTGTAAAAGTATTTCGAAATGTAGCTAAACAGTTTTACTGCAAAAATATAAATCCTACCTTTAAAACTGGTAAAGAGTTTTATCACTTTCATGTAATTACCGTTCTTACATTGCTTTTAATTCATATCTAACTCAGAAAAGTCTCGGAAATAATTAAAGTAATTAAGCTGTCGGAGGATAACACAGCCTAAGCTATTTAAAAAACGCAACCTAAAGCTATTTAGCAGTTTCAGTAGTAATTTACATTTTTTATCAAAAAAAGAAATTGTCTTTAGGTTAAGGTTAATAAGTTCATGATGCAGCGCTTTTAACTGAATAGTTCAACAATGTTTTTTGTAGATAAAGAAATCTGTACTTTCTTGCTTTCCAGAGCAGCTGTTGTTAATTTGATCAGATAATTGTATTCATTTTACTTTAATACAAACGAAATACACAAAAAAGAAGTATTGTAATCGTTAAAAAAATTAAACTCAAAATTTTGATGAACCTTCTTCACATTTTATCACACATTCACATTTTTTTTCCACCTCTTTTGAGACCGAAAAGTGCATGTTTGGAACTATATGTGTTAGTCCGTGAGCAGGATAACTCAAAAAGGCTTTGAACTAGATAGATGAAATTTGGAATGTGATCTTTATATCAAATTTTGAGCGATTTCTATTCAAATTTGGAAATTTCCCTATCCGAGGGAAAGCGAATTCGATAACTACAAGATAAAATGTAATGCACAGTTTTTTCAAAACAAATCTAAAATGTAGATCCATATTAAACTGAATCAAGCTCGTGAAGGAGTTGACCGGCTATCAGTTTGTACTTCCACGTACGTATAAACTTGATAACTCAAAAATACAGCGAGTAAAATAAATAATAAAATTTGACATATGTTCTTGTTATTAAAATTGTGGTTCTCTTTCAAAGTTTGGTTTCAATCAAGCCGACGAAATAGCTTATAATATGTGCATTCAGCTTTCTTTACTGTACTATGGAGCACAAAACTCTCATGAATGAACTCTGAAAATAAAAATCTGAATACATTCATAAGAGAGTATTGGAATTTCAATGAAAACACTTGCATTGATTTTGAGTCGTTGTTGAAGAAATGCATAGCACAATTGAATCTGTTATAATATGATGAATTTTCTCGAAATATTTAACGTCTTTGCATTAATCAAAAATATTTTGAGTACTTAATTATTCAGAAATAAGGCCATTTGTGCAGTAATTCTTGCATGCTATTATATCTTTAAAAAAAAAAGAACTTTTTTTTTCAATGTCTTTAAGCCATAATTATGCTTTTTATCGATGCTTTCAAGCCTTCTGACCATTTGAATTTTCCGAAAATATTTAGAAAAGTTTTGAATTTCACATGTCCATTGATTATTTGAACCTTATACAACTCCACACCACTTGGCAGAATCGAACATAATTTGGCACACATGTTCCTTAGAATATAGAAGGAATATTTGCCAAAATTATTATAATTGCGAAGGAATAAAAAAAAATTTTGATACCCTAAAGAAGATGAAATGGAAGTAGAATGGTTTACACTTTATCGCAGTAATCTTGAAACATATCATCGGACAAAACTTACTTTTACAACTTCTTAAGATTTAAAATATTAGCCTTTCCGGGGGGGGGGGGTTCATTTCTAGTTTAACTGTTCTGAAATTTTTCTGCAATGCTTTCGTTCAAACTAAAGGCAATGATATTCTTTAAACTTCTTAAGGGAATAATATATGAATTTAAAAAAAAACTGGACGACATAAAATTATATTCCTTTGCCTTCTCTTTTAGGTTTGTACATGAGGAAAAAGAAGAAAGAAAGGCAAAGTAAGAGAAGTTTTTCCGATGGTAATAAGCGAAATACACGTAACTGACATTTATAGATTTAGGAAAGGGAATTTTAGGTATCTTTGAAAGGAATTCATAAGTGCTAGGTATTTTTATCACTTCGCTCTACACGTAATCAAATTTTTTTAAAGTGCATATTATAAATAATTAAATAAAAAGTAGAATTTAGATGAGGAAATAATAGAAAATTTTAGAATAAAGTTATATGGGTCAATATAATATAAAAAATAAGAATTTAATTAAGATTTAAATTAAATTAAAAGAAATCATTATATATATATATATATATATATATATATATATATATATATATATATATATATATATATATATATATATATATATATATATATATATATATATATATATATATATATATATATATATATATATATATATATATATATATATATATATATATACAGTGTCTCACAAAAGTGTTTCCTTTTGTAAAGACACTTGTGCTTTACAAAAGGAAACTGTAATAAAATAAATTAAAAAAACATGTACAAATCTTTTGTGGGTGTGTTTCATACTTAAATTTAGTAACAAATATTACATAACATACATTTTGTCAAAATATTAAAATATTAATTTAATAAAAATACAATTGTTTAGAACGGAGCAAAAAATAGCATAAGTGATAATAAGTGATGGATATTAGATATGCAACAAAAATCGTCTGAAATAAGCAATAAAAATATTTTTGGTGGTTTTATTTTTACTCAAAAGCAATTGGCAATAATTTATAAAATCGTCTGCAGTATTTCTCTCCAATTTGTTTTGGAATTTTTGTGTATTTTAGCTCTGTGCAGCCATGAATGCTAAACGAAAAGGAACTTCGCCTGAAATTCGAAAATTAGTTGTTAATTGCATATTGAACGTGGAAAATCTATTAGAAAAACTGCTGAAACTCTTAACTTGAGTCATTCAACAGTTTTCAATATCATTAAACGATATAAAAAGAATCATATTATTCAGGATAAAAGAAGACCTGGTCGACCATCAAAGCTATCCAATGGAATAAAGCGAATTATCATTCGAAATATTAAAAAAAAAAAAATCCAAGGAAGAGTGCTCCTAAAGTTGCTGCTGATTTACAAGCATTATATGGAATAATTGTTAATCCTGAGACTATTAGAAGGGTAATTCGATCAGCTGGATATCACGGTAGAGTAGCCAGGAAAAAATTCTTCGTAAGTGAAAAGAATAGAAAACTCAGACTAGCTTTCGCAAAATCCAACATAAATAAGAATTCTGATTACTGGAATACAGTTATATTTGCTGATGAGAGTAAATTTAATATATTCGGTTCTGACGGTAGAATCTTGGTGTGGAGAAAACCCAGGAAAGAATTTCGCAAACAGAACTTGGTGCCAACAGTAAAACATGGTGGAGGAGGAGTTATGGAATGGGAGTGTATGTCGTCCGCTGGAGTTGGTAATCTTGTTTTTATTGACAGTATAATGGATCAGTAGAAGTATATTGACATCTTAAAGCAAAATTTGAAATCTTCAGCACGAAAATTGAGTCTCATAACGATTTTAAATTCTACCAGGACAATGACCCCAAGCACACTGCTTTGAACGTTAGACTCTGGCTGCTGTATAACTGTCCTGAAATAATAAAAACACCACCACAATCTCCAGACTTAAATCCCATAGAGAATATTTGGCAAGAATTGGAATCAAGAATTCGCAAATACACAATTTCTTCAAAACAACAATTAAAAGCCGGTGCTTCAAAAAGAATGGGGTAAAATCACAAAAAAAAAAAAAAAAAAAAAAAATAGTCGAATCCATCCCAAGAAGATTCAGTCATGTTTTAAAAGTAAAAGGAAATCCAACAAAATATTAAAACCTTTTAAAAAGTAAAATTTTTGGATAAATATTTGATGGAAAAGTAAGTGTCCCATCACTTATGTGAGCCATTTTTTGCTCCGCTCTAAACAACTGTATTTTTATTAAATTAATATTTTAATATTTTGACAAAATGTATGTTATATAATAATTGTTACTAACTTTAAATATGAAACACACCCAAAAAATTTTTGTACATGTTTATTTATTTATTTTATTACAGTTTCCTTTTGTAAAGCACAAGTGTCCCATCACTTTTGTGAGACACTTTATATATATAATTAAATTAGTAAAAATAAAAAGGAATAAAAATAGAATTCCTTTTTATTTTTACTAATTTGGTTATGTTCATATGGGTTTTAGTAGTAGTAGCATTAGCGCTCTCTAAATACAATTGTGATTTTTTTAGTTTGATTTAGAAATAATTTTTTTAGAGATTTTTTTTTTAGATTGTTTCAGAAATAGTTTTTAATTGGAATTTTCATAATACTTATATTTTTGATTATTTCTTAGTATATATATATATATCTGGTTTTTTAGGTTTTTTATCAATATCTAACTACTAATTTCAACATAAAGAAGTAAAATTGTGATGTAATTGGAAGAGAATCTTGTTCCTTTTTCGCATGAAATAACTTCAAATTGATAAAATTGAGTTATTTCCAAGTACAATACAAAACAACTTCACTATTATCTTCCTGGTCAATGGTGGTTTTCCAACCAGGCAACTATCTAACACCACTTGGCTGATAGGGGACCATAAGCAGGTCGGTAAGAAACTTTATTTTATTAGTAACAAAATAAATAAATTTATAAAAAATACCAAATATATGAATGATAAAATATTGTGATAATATTAAGATTTTATCTTAATTTATAGATTTTCTATATATTTCATTACCAATAAAATCGAACCTCAGTTTCAATATTATTATGTACAGACATAGATGCCTGGAATGTCTAAAACCACAATAAATAAATAAAAATTGTAAAAAAAAAAATGCCCTTAAAATAAATGAACTAAAAATGTGTTGAAATGTGAAGCTAAATTGGTTGTTATATTGAAAGTGGTGCTTTCTGATATATATTGTCTAGGGCCACAAAATATTGAAATCCGCCACTGTTCCAGTAGTTTGAAAGATCCGCTTTAAAGAGACACAGGTTCAAAACACGTGTATGTGTTTGTTGTAGAAAGCTATTTGAATAAACCTATTCACTTGTTTACATGGAGCAAAAGCAACATTCGAACTCTGCTTGAATCAAATATCCTTCTTTCCGGTTATTTAGCATCCTTGAGAAAGTCGTCTTGTGTATTCTAGAATATAAAAAATGCGTCAACAAAGCTTTTTCTACTTCTTTAACAACCATAGCAGCAAGCCTTTGCTGAATAATATAAACTACGAGCAAACAAACTCAGTGAAAAAAATAGAGTGGTTAGTCCTGGATCTACTCCAATACATATCCGTACTTAAAATCTCGCGTGGAAGTATTCCAACATCCTTCAAACGTTATTTAAAGGTGGTTGGGAACGTAAGAGGTTGAGTAAGAATACGCTTACAAAAAATGGTATATTGCTGATAAAGGCCATCCCTATATTCACGACTCAAATTTCAAAATTCCTCGAATAGCAATCGAACTATTGTAGAAACTTAGATTATGAAGGCATAATTGAGAACAATTATTCAGTTGGATATCAATTACATAATGCAAAAACAATTTTATTGTTAATTTTGGTGAAATTTATGAAAACAATTCTCATTTTTTAATTTCTCCTAATATTTAAATACTAGCCGCCTTAAATGACCAACTGTTAAAGTGAAGTAAATATGTTAGTTCATATTTAATTTCAATTTAATCTTCCACAGATAAATATTTTTAAGGATCAATTTTGATAGATATCAAAGTCGTGTTAATTAAACGCCTTAATAACCAGGCAGAAAAAGCAGAAAGTTACATGGTTTTCAAAGAGAGTCAAGTCTCATGACACTATAGTGTCATTAGAAACATAATTTATCTGGATAATCTATCTTCTAAATGCATGTTTCTTTTTGAGGTGCTATAATTTCACTTTCTGATTTTCCACGTTAACTCCACCGATAATAAAATTGAATGGTATCTAAATTCCCATAATCAAAAAGACATTTATTTTAAATTTTTAAAGGGTGTAAAAATTATTTATTTTTTGAGCAATAATGTTTTCGGAAATTATCTCGGAAAAATTCCAACATCTCACTTAGCTCTAAATAAATAAAAAAAAATCTATTTAAAATTTCATAAATTTGTATAGTTTTTACTAAGATTATAATTGAATTTAAATGAAACTATGCACATATATGTATAGTTGAAAGCAATCAGTCCAGCTTACATAAAAAAACCATTAATTTGGGACTGATAAACATCCAAATTTGTATGATTAAAATAATAACTTTTTAAAAATTTAAAATGATGTAAATTTATCATTTTTGTGTGATTATATTTTCAGAACTTACTACTAAGATTTTGCTTGATTTGGAATTCATTAAATGTTCAATGAAAGTATCCATGAAATCGCTGAGATGCTCATTCCTACATTCCAAAATATTTTTATGCTAAATTTTATAAATTTAGGTCAAGCGATGTAGAAGGTCAACGAACATATATGAAATTGACAGATAAGCATACACTCACATGCTTTTTTTCTATTAGAAGGAGTAATGTTCTTTTCTTGTAACTTGATGCAAAATTTTATCTTAAAATGATATTTTTGAGGAAGGCATATATATAGGTTTAAGAGGATATATATTGGTTTAAACCTATAGAAGCCATTAAGTAAAAGACTCGGTTCTTTAAAAATAGATTTCATTTATATAGTAATAGTAAACTTTCTGCAGATCACGTTAAAAAAATAATCCTATTATCAATAACCCTGAAACTACGAAAATAAATGTAGTAGATTATGTTCCAAAAATCTATTTCAAGTAGCTATATGTCATTTATTTAACAATCAACTGTCTCGATATATCTTTTTGGATAAATATAGAACTGAATATATTCTTTAATAGCTTCTAGTTACGACGAAAAAGAGCATTCTATAAATATCTTCTGCCATTACGAAAATCTTTTCTTGCTTTCCTTATAAACTTAATATTTTTTGAGAGATTTAACGCAAATTAAATAAAAATAAATCTTCAATTTTTGGCGTTTTTTTTTTTTTTTTTACTTATTGTTGTAATTGAAGAAATTGTATTAGTTTCATATAATTAATATTTAATAGTTAGCTTTAATACAAATGCCTTTACGAAGTTTACGATTATTTAAGCTGTTCCCCTAAATAAACATTCATATACTTTTATTATTACTATACCAAAAAAAATGACCTGCATATTACAAAATATGTACATATCTACAATTGCGGGCTAAAATAAATATAATTAAAAAAAATACTACTCATAACTTAAGTGCTGAAAATTACTTTTAGAAATCGAGGGAAATGGAAGAAAAGTTAATTGAAAATTTTGTATAAAAATTACGAAACTGAAGAATAAGTAGAGGAACAAAAGAACAAAAATTTACGTTCCTCTAAAAACGCTAATGAGCATTTCGTTTCAATTTATTTTTTGTCTTTGTCGTTTCTTAAAACATGTTCGCAGTGTTATTCATTTACACGATAATCTCCCACTGGGGGGGGGCACCTCAGATATGAGGATGAGAAGCTAGCTGTGTGGTGGTTGGTTCTCCCCACCTGGATGGGTACAGAAATGGTGTGGGTTCGGTTATCCTCTTACCGATGATGGGTTGTACCGTGGTCAGCGATGGCCTTAGGACTCAGCTTCAGCTCGGCCTATGTTGTCACGGGGGTCCGGTCATTCAGGGCTGGACTGAGTAGCTAGCTTGTGATTTACATGATAATTCGTTTGCTTGACATTTTTGAAGTTTTTATTTTTTCTCAATGGCAGAAAAATAAATACAGTTAAACAGCGAATATTCTTTCTCGTTTATACAAACACACTTGGAGATCGGTGGATGAAATTTGGTACGCAGGCTTAAAACCAAATTTGTAGATTTCTATCGAATTTTGAGCACTATCCGTTCTAAGTAAATTTGTCTTCCCTGCTGTTTGAATGTAAGTTAACATAATAGTTACAAAGCGAAGTAGGCTAGATGGATAAGATTCAACACACATATTTAGTATCTGTAGTGTCGGCATCTATCAAATTTTAAGCCAAATGCAACAAGGGGCTGACCGTCTGTTGGCTTGTAATTTCAGAAACATATAGATGCGATAACTTAAAAATAGGATCGTATCACTATAAATGAAAATTTGTGTCAAATTTTTGTTCCAATCCGTTGGGGAAAAACAAGTCTAAAAAGCAAATTTCATTTTCTAATACTACTAACCTCTTGCCAAGGATTAATCGCCAAATAACTCGCCAAGGTTGACACGATAGATTCTGTAAAAATACTGAATTCATGCCAGAAGTTAATATTTCGTAACTATTGTTCTCCAATGCCATGCAAGGCATACTTTGAGATAACACATTTATTACATATTATGTGAGAAAGTTTCGAGCAAACTCCCGTTGGTGTTTACAAGCAATCAGTACATTAAATGGAGATTAAAGATTTTTTAAATTAAACATTTACCTTCGTATGCATAATTGGTATTAAATAAGAAATGCTTAATTAGTAATGAAGATATGCAACAAAGCCTAATTTTCCTCATTTTTATGATAAATGTTTAATTTTAATTATTATTCTTAATATTACGTTATAATAAACTTGAACTATCTTAAAAGTCTTTTAATTGTTTTTAATGATTTTAAATTAAAAACTTTAAATTTATAATAATCAGATGTTTATAATTCCGATAATAAATCGTTTCATTTATACGCTGCTTTACGTCAATCTCTTAATAGACAAATAAGCAATGCTTAATTATAATTAATGCAGCGTCCCATTTTCTTTTTGTTTGTTTAACGTGTAATGAATCATCTCATTAAATGCTCGCGTTAGAAGGAAGAATTTCGGTTAATAAGTGTAAATGATATAAATGAACCAGAAAAAAATTAAATTACAACTTTTGGCACGTTTTCTCATTTTTTTTCTTCGTAAACGAAAAGAAAGTTTATTGCTAATTAAATAGCATTAATACACATCTGTTAAAAAATAAGTTTGTTCTAGAAAAAGAAAACTGGTAAATATTTTGCAATTTCTTTGACAGAAAACGTTTTTTATTGAGTTTTCTAAAGATTATTTTTAACAGATATTCCTCTTTTTTTTATTCTTTTTTTTACCTATAATAAGTAATAAGTGTCAAAAGAAAATTTAAAAATGTTTTAATGTTTTTTCTAAAAGCATACATGATAAATAAATGCTTAAAGTAATTGAAAAATGAAAACAAATCAGCATTTGCAGACGATATTTTCAAGATGAAATACATATTAATTCATTCAATAAGTGTTAATATTATCAGTAGAATTCGATTTGAGAGAAAAAATACAACTTTTAAATCACTATCTATACCTTTACAGACACAATGATCGATTAGAACTTGATTTGAAGGCGTTGTAACTCTTACAACATATGATATTCTTTTATTCATGTAATTAAACTATTGCGTAACAGAAATAGTCGCCAAATATTTTTTTCATCGTAACAGTGGAATAGCTGGCTTTCTCTCATTATCAATTATCTTATAAAAGAGTGACCTGGTTTATGGGACAAGTTTTAAAAAATGGGTCACTAAGTCAAGAATATATTTATTCAAGGCGTTGTTACATACGTATATAGAGTAGGTGTATACAGTAATTAGATAAGAAATGAAACAATCCGTGAGGTCTTTCTATTCTCGCTTTACAAGCGATATCTGAACAAGCACAGATTTTGCTATTTTAAATAGAGAAGAGGAAGATAACGTACTCTAATTATTCTTAAATTTGAAGTGACAATATCTCGAATTGAAAAATAGCGTTAAAAAATATTAAAAGCAATTAGCTTCTCGGTAATTTTTTATAATACTTTTATTTCGCATAAAATATCTACAGTAAGAAAATATGAAACATAATACGTGCAATACTCTAGATACATTATGCCTGTTATTTGGTAAAAAAAAAAAAGCAAATTTGTTTATATTATTTTGAATATTCTAATTTCTATTATGAGTAAGCTTATGTTATCATTTCTATAAATGATAAAATTACTTATTTTCAACATTTTGTCCCAACTTGATGATCCCTGGACTGAAGGGGACCACAGATAGGTTAATAAAAAAAATTTTTTTTAGCCTCGTTGTCAAATGAATAAATTTATTAAAAAATCCAAATTCTACACATTATGAAATATCCAGCCATTATTAACATTTTGTCATAAAATAAATAATGTCATAAATAAAATAGAATATTACAAATTTATTATTTTATTTGGTTTTAATACGCGCAGGAAACAATGAAACGATGCATTACTTTTTATCGAATACGCAATTTGTTGTTGTGTTGTGACTCATGGCACTTTACAAGCCCGCTTACAGTTAACTGTCAGTGATTTAAGCCAAACGAGCGTCTCTTGTTCTTCCAGTAGCGCCAACTAGGGCCAAGAGTGCGACTTAGTTATTTCATGCGTTACATTCGCTTGCACAACCCCTTTTTACAGGGGGTCGCATTCACACACCTCACAGATAGAACACAGAAGAAGAACACGCATGCCAGAATCGGGACTCGAATCCGGAACGCTCAGATTACGAGGAAAACGCGCTCCCCCATGCCAGGACGACAGCGGATATGCAATTTAATTACAATTAATAAAATGAACCAACAAAAAAAGATTTTTTATATCAATTGATTTATTATTTTCCGCAATTTCCTGCACATGATTTTTTAGGGGGGGGGGGAGTGGAATAAAATTTGAGTTCTAATATTTTGTGATGCGATTATCGAATTTTTGATCCCCCAAAAATATTTTAATGAATGAGCCTTATTTTATTCAAATGGCTTATCTCTTTATAACATAAAATTGAAAGGTTAAAGATGAGATTTAAATACAAAGACTGTAATCAGGAAAAAAATATGCATGCGACGTATCACAATCACTTTCCATTCTTGTTTGAACAGAAGGACAATGTTTTACTTCAAAAATCTCTCTCTCTTTTTCTTAAAGTATAAACTATTTTAGAAAACTCAGAATCAAGACATTTTATGACACGATGTCACTTTAAAGACGGCCAGCTGCAAGTGTGACTTGATTCATTCATATTTATTCAGCTGTAGCGGGAATGTTTTGAAACAACTTCTGAGAATATTTACGACAGAAGCTGCATAGACAGAATTTTTATTGACATTCTTCATTTTCGAATGATTTAGGAGAAGAATAAAGTTATCTTTATAATAAATCTTGTTATCGATAAAATAAACTGATATTCTGTTTTGAAAGACGATTACAATTTGCAACCGTTTATCAAAATTATTATTTTATATATTTATCGTAATTAAAAATATTCTGTAGTGAAAATTTGAAATAACGAGAAATAGAAAGGAAATGTTAATTGCATTTATTTTCTCCGTTACAGACCATATTTACTAACGTACTCGAACACATAGAAAAAAAATGAAATCCATTTGAAATACAGTAAATTCCCGAGTATCCTGTTCGCGACTGTCCGGCTTCCGTTCTCTCTAGTCTGTTTTTCTTTTATCGTAATTAAATGAAGAAGGCAAGGCTTCTATTAAGTCATCTATTAAAAACTTTTTAAAAACATAAAAACTGTAAGTTTTGACTCTTATCTTAGCGTTACCTTTTCATATCTGTGTAATCATTTATCAATGAAAAAAGAAATCAACCTTAGCCAATTTTCTTAAGAATTAGGTTTGCGATTTACGTTAATGTTTCATTTAAGTTTCCTGCATTTGAGTTGAGCATTACAGAATTTATGTTAACAGTTTATATCCTTTAACTTATTTTTTTCTCTAATAAATTCTTGAAAAGTGTTGTGCTGTATATAAACATATGTAAACTACCAGTACAGTGCCTTCTATTCGACACGTTACAGGCAACTGCTTCTATGATTTACCGGTCCGAGGCTGCTTCCACAATGAGATAAATGGAGGTCTTAGTACTCAATAAGAAATGAGAAAACAGTGAGTTTTAGCATTGTCTTCTGGTATTGGTGGGCAAAGAAATGAATTCATAGAATTCCGGCTTATCCGGCTTTTTTGTTATTCGGCCAGTCCTTCCGCCACATCAGGCCGGATGCTTGGGAGTGTACTGTATAATTAATTACAAGACTCGGATATATTGAGCTTGTGATTTCCTAGACATTGCTTGTGGCAATGTTTAGGAAAGGATAGATTTAAAAAAAAACTTATGTTCAATCTCAATAGATCAATTAAAATCTGCTGATTAATGCATATTATGATGTTCTTTTCTACGTAATCTAATGACCTTCTAATGTAACCTCTTTTAATAATATAGGAGTGTGTGTGTGTGTGTAGGTGCATATGTCGACATTTTATAGCCCAGACTTTTTGATGCAGAGGTATCAAATTTGGCACATATATACGATAAAACTGAGGACATCGTGGTGATTTTCTTTAAAAAAATCAATAAGAATTTTAATTAATTAAAAATTAAGTAACATTCTGCCGTTTGTTCCTATTATTTACGGAAACAACATTATAGAAACATTATATACATTTTGAACATTCAAAACAATATGTTTTCAGTGGTATAAATTTATTGCCATAAGTTTTTCTGTCCATATTTAATTAACTTATTAAAATGTTTTAAATAATTTTTAAACAATATTTTTATTGGAGCAAATGAATTTCCAATTATTTTCATTACTACTACTAATATTTTATCTCATTTTTTCCTTCCATTGTTATGAAATTCGGCTTCGGTTTCATGATGTGAAAATCCTGTTTATTTTCCTGTATAATGTCAGTTTCTGTTTAAATCTTGCTTTTAATAAAATCTATGATCAAGAAGTCAATTACAAGTAACCTGTAATTTCAAAACTAAAAAAAAAGAAATGATGGAAAAAATTTTAAAGTACACGCATTTTTAAACATCTTTATACTATTATTCTATTATCTTTAAAAAATGAAGGAAAGTTTAAAGAAACAGCGATAAAATTTTTGGCATATGCCCTAATAAAGGTGTTATCTCTCCTCAATACATCAAAAGTGTGTATCTTTTTATATTCTGAGTCCCGCACATGCGCATTTTGAGCTTTGTAGTACAATGAAAGAAAATCCAGTACATACACCAAAAAGGCTACCAAATACATTTTGGTAGCCTTTTTCTTGATTGACTAAAACTAAAGTTTGCTCAAAATTCTATTTTTTTGTGACGAGAATGAGATCACATATCAAATGTAATTTATATAAATATAAATTTTTTAGATTTATTATGCTTACATCCATGGAAAAATACATCAAGATAAATGAAAGAGAATGACAATATAAAAAAAATCAATAAAATCTTAAAGCAAGATCCAAAATTGGGCTTCTCATTAAGCATTCTTTTAAATTAGCAGATTGGCAACGATCTTTAAAAATATTCTGTTCTTTTTAATAAAAAATAATCTGTCTATAGAATCTGCCAGGATAAAAGCCATCAATTTTTCTTTGCTAAAATATCGCCACTAATGTGTCTGTCGAATGCAATAAAAGATCCATAAATAGACTTCTGATAGAATTACACAGACGATAAAAGATAAATATTACAGAAACACGACGATTTTCGCAAAGAAATATGATGAATTGTCTGGATCGTGCTTTAGGTGAATGGCAAAGTCCAAGTTTCTTTTAACATGAACTTAGGGCAATATTTATTTATAATAAATTTGTTATATTATTTTTTGCATTGTCCGTAAAGTTATAAAGATAAATTGCTAACTTTACACCCCTTCCCTGCACTATTTTGCATTATTAACTTATTCTATTTAAAATTATGTTCTGTTAGAAATTATTTTATTTTAACAGGAATTGCCGAGTATGTTCGAATGTTAATAGGTAAATTGGGTGATAGAATTTTTCCTGGAAAACACTTAGGTTTCTGCCAATATGAGACAAAATGGAAAACTGCATTAGGCAATTTCGGATTTAAATGCGAAAGTATGAATCTTAAGAAAAGAGCTTCCATATTGTTACTTATTTTGAATACTGAATGTTTTTGTTCGAAATTAATTTGCATCTGGTATTTGTGTTGTAAATTGATCATGTCTGCAACACATTTTTCTGTCAATTTTCTTTCTTTTTTTTTCTTTCATCATGTTTGTATTAGATATAATCACATAGCAGGTGATTCATTTTCACTTTATGATGAAATGAATGATAATGATGTTATGATGATGTAAAAATAAAAAAATTGAAGCAAAGAAATTTTGTCTCTTGATTTATCAGTGTCTCTACACTTTAAAAGAATAGAAATTGATTAATCCACACATTTTTCGCTAACTCTGTCTCTATTTCATCTTGTACCATCAGTAACTCATAAATTAAAATAGCAAAAGGCATATTTCTATTCTCTTTTACCTCTACGTGGTTTTATTAGCTAGAAATTCGAAGTAACAAGGCTTCAGTTTTAAAAATCGGAGGAAAAAATAGCAGACTATATACTACATAATTTTATAGATTTCCTTTAATTAAATGAAGAAAAACTGAATTTATATTTATAGAAAATTGGTTGGAATTTAATGCCGATTGCTCTTTCTTATGAAATATCGTGTTTAATAGATTTTTTCATTTGATTTTCATTTCGATTTGAAGCTATGGCATGACCATAAGCAGTTTTAAGCATAAGCATAAGCCCAAATTAATTATTTTATGGCTCTAGGCAAAGTTGGAAGGCAATTTGACAGTTTCTTATAAAATTTAGCAGCAAACAAAATGATCTAAAATTTTGGTTACATTTCTTCCGTAATTTTTCGTATGTGGAATTTGTAAGTAATCGATTTCAATTTAAATTACGATTCTTATTGTGATCAGTCTCTTGATGCCTCAGTTTACTGTGAATGGGATCAACGTTAGAAAATAATTGTTTACTTAAATAACAACAAAGATGCTTAAATATATAGGTCGAAAATGATTATTAATTTATTCCATTACCTAATTCCTATATATTATTCTGCATATCTAAATCATCTTTATCTAAATAATCATTTAAGAATATTACAATGAAATTATAAAGTTTTGATATTTCTTTTCCGTATGCATAGTATAGAGAAAATATAGTAACCGTCAAAAAAATTCTAACTCAAGATTTTGACGAAACCCTTATAGACCCCCCTGAGTTGGAAAAACACATGTTTAGAAAATGTCCGTCTGTCTGTCTCTAAGAAAGATAAATCAAAAAGACTTTCAGTTGGATGGATGAAATTCGGTATACGGACTTAATACCAAATTTGTAGATTTCTATCAAATTTTGAGTAGAGTCTGTTCAGAGGAAGTCCGTTCGTCCGATTGATAATTAACACGATAATTACAAAACAAAGAGAGCTAGATAGATAAAACCCGGTTCACATATTTAACATCTACAATGTAGACAACTATCAAATTCTGCGCCAAATCCAATTCCAGGTTGACTGTCTATCGATTTGTGCATTCAGAAATACGAAAACGCGATCATTCAAAAGTGTAGTGACTTAAATATATCAAATTTGGTATGGAATTTTCAGACTACAAGTGCAGTTTTATGTCAAATTTCGGTTTTAATCAGTTAAGAAAAACTTGTCTGAAGCACAAATTCGATTTTTGGGTACTTTTAATGAATGATAACTATAGTGGCCAAAAAACTCGCCAAGGATGGTACGATAGATTCAGTAAAAATGCTAAATTCAAGCCAAAAAATATTTAGTAACTACTGTACGCCAGTGCCATGTAAGACATTCTCTGGCATGGTAAGTTTATAAAAGAATAAGCTAGAATGTGTTGGGGATCACTCCTCTTGGTTTAGTTTCATTCCAGACCCGTGTGTTTACTTTTTTTGAAGTATAGATCAGAATAGTACAGCGTGCCAAATCATTATTTATATTTTTTCTAAACAATGACGCTATTTGAATAATTACCTGTAATTCTGCCGGGTCTAGTTCCTCTCAGTTCTTTCATTCTTTTACCGAAAAATCCAGCCACGTGCGCTCCTAAACTGAAACCGACGACGTGCAGATCCTTCTCCATAATGCCGAGTTTGTCTTTGATGGTATAATAGAGGACGGCTCCTTGGGCTCCTACTAACTCTGAGTTCACAGCTGCAGCCACATAATATGGCACACGAGCTCCTAAACTCCAGTCGATGATTATAACGTTAACGTCTTCCTATAAAATAAGGGAAAAAATGGAAATGTTTAAAGCAAGGCTTCTGAAACTATTTCCATTATCATTTCTTGATGTAGATGCAAAATATTCATGAGTAGTTGGAATTGGATACTCATGGTTGGATAGTGTAAGAGTTTTATAGTGTAAGATCTAGATTTGAGCATACTGTACTAAAGATAAGGTAAGAGATCAGCAGAGTTCACTCGAGGCCAACTATTGCGCGCAATAGAAGATCATGCCTACTTCAGGAAGATCATGTGCTGCAATGGGAAAATGGCAAATAGTTGTCCCGATCTTTGGGATCACGTGTTCCTGAAGTAGGCATGACCTTCCATTGCCCGCAATAGTTGGCCTCGTGTGAACGCTGCTTTACAAATACAAACTAAAATTGAAAATGTGATAAAGGGGTAAGAATCCAGTTATAAGAAATAAAAGAAATGCAATAGATCAAAGCTCAAAGCAAGCAAAAAGTACAACAGTCGTCAAAAAAATTAAACAAAACTGTAAAAACCTATAACTTTCAACAAAAATTAAGGGATACTCCCTAAATATGGTAGGAATGTTTAAACATAAATTAACAAAGAAGCGAAAATGGTAGTTCAAAAGCTAGGTATTTATTCAAAATATGAAAGATGGTTAAGTGTGGCGTATTATGCATGTGTGACATTGGATTCAAGCATAAGGTGCTTGTGTAGGAAATGGTTTAGGGAAAATTATTAAACATCCCTGAAAGTGGAAAAAAAAAGAATGAAAGAGAGAATTAATTAATGATAATTGAAAAGAAATTCAGTGTAATCAATCTATTTATGTGGTGTGTCAAATACGCCACAATAATTTAATTTTGGAATTGACTAGTTAGTAATTACAAAGGTTTGATATTTTGTATGTGAAACCAGAATTTTGTTCTATTACTTGTCTGGACGGACACGATGACAACACATTCCTTCACTATCAATCTGTGTTTACCATTTTTTATTGATGTTATTTTAATTAAAAAAGTGCAAAATACTTTGGAAGCATCACAATTTCAAGTATCACGAGCTGCATCACAATAGCAGTAGCAATAGAATTATTTCAATAATATGTGAGTATAAATAAGAGCTTAATTAGGAACTGCATTCTGCGTCATAGTAAAATGTTGAAGAGAAGATTTTGCCAGAAAAAGTGGATATAATTGCCTCAACACTGTTGCACTGTATACGCTGATAAGACTGTAGTTATGTTTGTTACAAATTTATTTAACGAAAATGGTGTGTCTCATTTTTGTCGAATTTTGAAACATAGGCAAGAACAAATGACTTTAGACAATTCTCTGGTAAAAAGAGCACGCATTATAAATAATAAATTAAATTATTATAAATTTGTGCATGATTTTTTTTTTTTGGAATGAAACACATTATTCTATTTTGCTTTGATCCTAGGGGAAAATTTTTTCACTTTACGAATAAGATTCTAGAACGATTGTGCTCACTGTATTTAAATTCTACATTAAAAATTAAGATACCATTTCTATCTCTTGTATTCAAATTTATCCATTCTTAAAGCTTTCTCTGATCTTAAAGTTCTTACACACACTGTTTTACCAAAGTCAGATAATGTTAAAGAATTATTTTTTGAAAAGTAAATAATGCAAATTAACTAAAATATTAACTGCCAAGTTAAAGGAACAATTAAATATACTAAATATCAAGGTGTAATTTAATAGAAAGATGATATGAGTAGGTACCATTTCAATGAATGCGTTTTTCATTTCCCATAACCAGGTCAAATTGTTCTTTCCACCAAAACCATGAGTAAGAACTTTGAGAGGCAACTTCGGGTTGATGTTGCTGTTGACAATTGTTTCAGGTTTCTTGTAATCGATGAACTGTGGAGTATGTGGGTTCTTCCTGGTGTACAGCAAAAACTGTGTGTTCACCGACTCTGGAGGCTCTGGAAGCTGCTTCAAGTGTTTGAAGGTTCCCTCCTTGTCGAAACAACCCAATTCATCGTAGCAAACACTGTCAGCCTTCTGAATTACATGTGGTGTGAGGTGAACGCCGACTTTCTCAGCCAATTGTTCAACCTTCAGTTCTTGAAGAGATTTTACTACAGAATCGTAGATGTTGGAATCGCCATCGAGCTCTGGTTCGATAGCGAAGGATGGATTCGCCACCAATAGGGCTGCAAAAAAAAAAGAAAAGAACAAACTAATTAGTCCTTGAGATATTTAAATTTGAAGAATGAATACAATATAAAGAGATATTTTTATTCACTGGTCACTTCATAATGGCAACAAAAAAACTGGAAAAAGAATGAAAAAATTTTCAGTGGGTATTTGACTTTGGTTTACTTTTTTACTAAAAGGCTTATATCGCAAATAAGAATAACCATCAAAGATTATTGAAAGCATTTCCGTGTTTTGATTAACATTACATATGTATGTTTTAAGAATCGTCTGACAAGTTCATTATTTTTTAAACTTTATTAATTCATGTAAAAATTTGAATATAAAAATGAAGTGCAATACTTTTGGATAAAAATGCGGTTTTTAATCAAACTTTCCTATTCAAACAAATGTTATCGCCTTAAAACAAATTTTTAATATGATTACTAATTTTCTTGTTAATTTCAATCATCACAAATAATGCACTAATTCAATCCAAAAATGAAGCCATTTAAATAATCATCCAAATCCGTGAGTATCCAAGTGTTGCACAAAAATTTTTGATAAAGAATTTTTTTTTTTTATAATTATGACATCAATTGTATAAATTTCAATGTCAGCAATAACATTGGACCTTTATAACCATATTTAACAACTGAAAAATTATAATGACAGTAAAACTGAAGGAAAACACAATTCCAATTTTTTTTAGAAATGAGGAAATTCCAATGATTTGTTACCTTTAAAAAGTGGCTTTTAATGGAAAAAAATGGCAGATACTAACATACAACATGCTGAAAAGCAGAAAAAATGAAATTTAATTCCATATTTTCAACTAAATCATAAAAGTTCTTATTAGAGAGTTATTCAAATATTTAAACTAATCTTTCTAGAATTCTTCTACGTTTGAGAAATATATTACAGACTCAGATTTTAAGACTTTTGACATCAAACATAACAGCTGATACTGTGCGTGAACCATAAATCTGACGTAGATTTTGACTTGAAATCAATAAATTCTGTTTAATAACACATACATCTATGCGATTCCAAACATCTATACTTTATCATTATAAATATACAGAAAATTCTGATAAAAAATTTTAATAAGAATGTCAAGGACAAAATGAGTTGGAAGCTAAAAGCTTATGAAAAATTTGTTCAGCTTCACTTACATAGCAAGATTTAATAGGCGCAATAAATAAAATGTTCTAAAATCAATTTCGATTTAATTGGACTATGATTATAATGTAAGCGAATCTATGTACGTAATTTTTAAAATTTAAAACTGTAATACAATTGTATATAGAAATACAGAAAACAAAATATTGCATAAATTTAAACGCATTTTACTACAAAATGTGATGTAAATAAAATTTAATAATCAATTCGATTGTGAGAAACATAATTCAAGAATGTTCCTTCTATTCTGCAAACAACAATGCTCAAACATAAATATCTAAACATAGTTTTTTCTTTGTGATTTGTCTCTTAATAACAGTGATTTGTGGAGCAGAATTTGTGTATCTATTCCATTTGTTTGTTGTTGCCATAGTAATATACTCAGAACAAATAATGTTTTCAAAATCTTGTAAATAGAGTGCATAAAATTAAGCGAAATTGTTTATTTTCATCAACAAATATTTCTAAAAACCATTTTTTTTTAAATTATATATATTTATAAAAGGGAATATCAGTGTATATGCTAACATGAGTTAACGGTGGCGACCAGATAACTCTTATAGTCATGGAATTTAACACATAGTTATTATAAAAGCGATTCAATGCACTTCGAAGTCCGCATTAAAAATTAATTGCTAAAAAATTTTATTTAATATTTTGTGCTGTTTTGGATAATTTTTCGCAGATATTTACTTCGCAGTATCGTTTCTAATGACCTTAGAAAAGAGACAAGCTCACAATTGAATAAATAGTTGTTGTTTTTAAGAAACGTGTTTTGTATCTTTAACATAATTTGCTGAATTTTGGAATTTTAAAAAATATTGCCTTTTCTTCCAAAAATAATAAAATAATAAAATTATTTTAATTAAGATTCTAATTTCGTTATCTTTTTCAAATTTTTTGAGAAAATAGTTTTAGCCCTCATTTAGCAAGACAGATAGATAAAAAAAACTGTAGAAATATAATTTTCCATTGATTTTTAATTACTTGTTTTCCTGACAATTCAAAAACTTTCTTAGTCTGGGGACAAAATGCGAAGGAGAAGTTTTACTTCTTCGTTGGTTTCACAAAAAACCAAATTAGAAAATAAAAAATACTAAAAATTATTTTTATATAATTTAAACTATAATAGAATTGTTTGCAGCTAACTTTCTAATTTCATCCTTTCTATTTCTCTCTCTCTCTCTCTCTCTCTCTTACCACGCATCTTATTTCAGTTATTTATTTTGATTTTAATCTTCCATAATTCAGCAAGTGATGCCATAAAGAGGGAAAAAATGTGCAAAATCAATATTTTTATCACTTTTGTATTATCGTTTTCATATTTTTATGCTTTTTTTATTTCTTCTGCATTGTTTATATAACAGGCAATATCATTTGGATTCTGCTAGTGTTGTATAAAAGCTAAGTAAAGATTTCCCGCATTAGCCGGTACAATTCCGATTGTTAACAATTTGTCCTAAGTCCTTCCTGTTTTCATCAAATATCTTGAATTTCCTTGCTTTTCCTTTCACAAAAGATAGTTTATATTAAAGAATTTTTTTAAAAAAACATCAGCGTAATTTAATTTTGAAAATTAGTTTCTAATTATTTTTTCCCAAATTTACCAAACATGGAATGCGATGACACAGATTAATAAAAGATTAATCATTCTAAAGATTAATCATTCTGAAAAAAAACCCAGATTAATCATTTTGAAAAAAAGTAATAAAAGCAATAAAAATATATTGCTGCTATTTCTTCATTCTATTTATGCTATCATTTCGTAATTTTTCAATAGTTTACTTTTGAACTCTTTTCGATTTTTAATAGGATGTTGTTTATAGGCTAGCATTTTATTCGTAAATAAAAATTTCTAATAATTGTACACATACGTGATACGGCATACATGATGAGAAAGTCGTTCAAAATATTCTGCAAGGCAGACCTTTATACGAAATTCAACACATGGTAGTTTCTTTGGTAGTGTTCGTTAAAAAAAGGGATTTCCAAAATTTTAATTAGATTTTTAATTTAAAAATTAATCAAAATTTTAAAAACCTTTCTTTAATAACTGTGAGACATATTATTGCAAAAATTTAATTTTTATAATATCTTAAAATTAAAAATAATAATAATTTTTATTTTTACATAATATTCGTTTTATTTCCATAAAATTTCTCTAACAGTTCTTATATTTTTTAAAATATCAATTATTCCCAATCAATACTGTATTTAAGGAAGTATTCTATGTGCATTGGAATTGTGTTAAATACATTCTAGAGAATGTACCATTCATCGTTGTTACATAATTAAATATAAGTTTTTTACGATAATAAAGATAGACAAATCAAGTATAAAACATTATTATGTTAAGTGTTTCGGACTAGAGATTTAATTTTTATCGTTTAATTTTATCCAACCTCACAGATTTCCCGTTTGAATTATAGAGAATTGCAGATACCTAAAACAATTCAGATCACTTTAATTTTCAGAAAACTGATCTTAGCACCATTTGTTAAAGTTTTAACTCATTTGGTTGTTAAAAAAATATATTTGTTTTACAATTAATGCTTTGAGAGAATATAATTGGTACACTAATTTTTCCTGCTTTTAAATTATCGTTCGATTAAAAACAAAACAAAAAACAAAGTTGTTCATCAAATTCAGGTTTTGCAAGTTAAGTTTTTCCGTTGGCGGCCATTGAGAGTCTTTAAAAAATGAAATGAACAGGTTTAGAATGTAGTCTGTCTTTATTGCTGTTATTACCACGCAGCTTTCTATTGTAAGAAATGTACATGTGCTTTTTGCGCATTTCGTTTACTTACGTAATTATTGAAAATACTTGGAGTTTCCTCGAGCGCCATAATTTAAAGAACCATAAAATATAGTTGAAGAACTAGTGCTTCTCTGTAATAGCTTTACTCAACTTATTGCTTTATTCATTTTTACTACCTTTTTATAAGAAATGTAAAAAGAGAAAATGATGTAATCGTCAAAATCGAACTCAAGATTTTGGTGTAGTTTTAAGTTTTATATCTCACTCTTTCTGTGTATAATTACGATAACTTTATCATATATCTAGCTAGATTGATGAGAACTTGAAAACGATTTTATATAAGTTTTAAATTCACACAAGATTTTGCTCTAAATCCATCAAAAAACTATCTTTTTCTCCGTCTATTTCTGCGCATTTGAAAACGAGACTTGGAATTATAATAATCAAAAGAAATGAAACTTGATACGTCGTTTTGAAATCAAAACTTTGAATCAATGCCGAATTTTGAATCCAATCCTTTAACGGAGAGAGATCCAAAATGCATATTCGAAAATCCAAGCAAAAACTACGTTACATGTGTTAGTGTGCAAGACATATAATATACATACAAGTGTGTTAGTGTAATAACTTTTTGATGATTTATAATAGCATTGCTTTTAAAGCAATAATGTATATACATATTTGCTAATAATGCATGTATATTGACAAAAAAACTTTATTTAATATTATTTAGTTTAAACAATATTTAGTTTTCATAACATTATGAAATAAGCTTTAATCTAACACAGTGGACACTTGATTGTCAATTACTAAGATGAGTCGATTTACATAAAATAATAAAGACTTATAACGAAATAAATTCATATGCATTTTTTTTATTCATAAAGAAAGTAGTTGATCGTTTAACGACTAGTTTGGACAAATAACAGTTTCGTAGAAGAATTTCAAATAATAAGCATCTTACAATAAAAAAAAATACTCGAAAGCCGCTACGTGTAAGATTTTTAGGACTACGTCTTTATTATCATCTCCATCGTGTTGCCACAAGCGAAATGAATAAATAGTAATCGAATACCAAAAAGTTACTAGGAGAGGCAGCAAACAGCCGAAATGGAAATATATAAAAATAAATCTCAATATTTAAGTTTTTTTTAAATCTTCTTGAATATTATTCTAATAACTTTATACGTAGTCTTTTTCTCTACATTATTAATTTCTCTTCTCTAAATTTTTGTAAATGTTTTTCTGAAAATAGAAATCAAACAAGAGATGATATCATTTTAATTGTATATAAATAGTTTGTTGAGTCTCCAGGACGAATTAATTTAATTATCACAGATATCTACGATCGATTATTGATTGAAGATAACGATTAGTTTGGGATGGATTATTTTGATTAATCAGTCACTCACTATCTGTTCTTGTAATTAATATGGAGGGAAGAACACAAGCACCAGTTAAAAATACTAAATAAATTAGGTTAATTTTTTTAAAGAATAAATTCTGAACATGCCAATTCTTATATGAAATTTTATATAAATATTTAAATAAATATTTCCATGAATAAAATAAATTATTAGAATTATATATTCAATGTATTTATAGAAATTATCTTGCTCCTAAAAATAGAAACTGAAAATATTTCCCAAAATCCAATCTTATGCAAAAAGAGAGAAAGAAAATCTTAAAAAGAGCCCTCTTTATAGCAACAAAATGATCCAAAAAGGAAGAAAGATCTTTATTTAATAAGATATATTACTTTTCTTTAAATAAAACTATTATCTAAATTGATATTAATTTTTAAAAATATTCAACTGAAAAAAACTATGACGCAAGATCATGTTTTTAATATTTTATTTACAAAATACAAGTGTAAATAAGTCTTAAAAGAACAATATTGATTTAAACAAAAAGAATATATTTAAGGATAAAATAATAATTCAAGGATACAAATAACAATAGATTATTAAAAAAAATGTTATAACTTTTGACCTTTGATAATGTACTTGTAAAGATCATACAATGTATCTTGTTCAAGGATGAAAGAATGGTCTGATCATAAGATATAAAGGACGCTTATAAATTTGAAATAAGTTGTTCGAAAATAAGTCATAATTTGCTGTATTGAAACTTTTTAACAAAATTCGGAAACAATACAACTGAAGACTTCTATTTAAATAATGAATTAACTTAAAAATTATATAAAATAAGCAATTTAATTACCTGCAACTAAAATGACTAGCATCCCTGGTTTCAGTTAGATTTCGATTAATTTGAGTGACACGCCAACAGTAATGATAAAAGAAATTTTTGTCAATATCTTTTGCAATTTATCTTCTTTTTCTTCTTGCAAATTCGACAGGTGCGCTTATAAAATAAGAACCCTTTCAAACGATAATACTTGGGATATCTTACTTAAACAGATCAAAACATTTCAAACAGGCCCTGTGAAAACGCAAATTGATTGGGATAGGATAAGAAAAACCTTATCTTGATCATTGTGATGACCGTTATTTTGAGATAACACCGAACTTAAAGTAAAGAATGGGGGGTGGATTCTTAAGTATATAATCGAAGTAAAGATTATTCTTTTTAAAATATAGATATCACAAACGGTTAGCAAAATAAACAAACACAAAGTAAATGAAACGCTATATAGATGATGGCAGGTGATTATTGACGCTATCATAGCTACAAAAAAAAAGATGTTTTTGTTTGTTTATTTGTGTGAAATTGATTGCTGTTAAAAACAGTTGGAAAAAAAAGGGTTTAAAAATAAATTGCCCTGCTATTTTTACTTCAAATTTAAAGCTACTTACATTACTTTGGTAGTCGATGATTAGAAAATAATGTAAAAGGAGTTTTCTCATTAATTTTGTATGAAACCTTTGAAGAATTGTCTTATTAATTTTAAAATATTCAAAGTCTTTATTTAAACAAAGAAAAAAGAATACAACATATGATTATTCAATACAAAATAGATTAAATATCGTTTTCACTGCCGTGTTTATTTTATTTTTTCCAAAACTAAAGCAAAAATAATGACACATCTCCTGATATAAATTAATATACATAAAGATACATCTGCTTTATATTGAAATCAAATGCTTTTCTATTTTAGATTTGAAAACAAGTTGAAAGTTAGAATATTGATATTTATTCCCCCCCTTTTGTAAATAACGCGATTATTTACTATCGATATATATTGAGATTAATCTAAACTTGAGTTGTTAGAGGAATGATTCTTGATCCAGCAGACTTTCACCCTCCACTTATCGAATTTCAGTACCAACGTCAGAATGAGATCATAATTTTTTTAATACAACTGGAATTCAAATATATATCTTCAACAGTATAAATGAATCTACCATTTTTCTTCCGAAGTAATTCATCAAAATTAGTCACATTTAGGTGAGGGAACTCCGAATTGTTTAGAAAGAATAATTCTTCAGAAGCTAACTTTGAAGTTTTTAGTTAATCTACTTATTTTAGAATAAATTATCACAGAAATACGGGGGGGGGGAAACAATCACAGATGTCTGGACGCTTTAGGTGCGTGTGTATGTCTTTGCAATAAAGTATTTTTGCGTGGAATGTACTTAAGTTGACTAATAAGATGAGAAGAAAGAAAAAAATTGTAGCCTAAGCATCATTTAAGATTTCACTTCTATCGGCAACAATATTTCTTACTGCGGTTAATAATTTAACTTTATTCAATATTCGAATATGTCTCAAGGCGTAATCTTATGTAATAATTGAACAATTATGTTTTTATCTTAGTTTCTTTACCTTTTATGCCTTTTATGGGCGAAATACTAGAACTTCCAGAAAAACTGATAACAAAATGTAGCAACAATAAGAAAAAAAAACTTAAATTCCAAATATTTACAATAGAATTTAGAGTTATCTTCCACGCATTGTTTTGCTGTTCCATATGTATACTTTAAAATCCTTTTTACAGTCTTCTATATATAAAGTGTGTGTGTTAGTATTGGCTCTCTACAGATCAGACTGTATGACCTAAATCGGTCAAACTTGACCTAATCGGTGGAGGGTGAAAATGTGCACTTCGGATAGATTTTTTTAAATTTTTTATTAGAATTTTAATTAATTAAAAATTTATCAAAGTTTTCAAGTTTACCACCATAATTTCAGAAAATATTGCAGCTCAAGATTTATTCTTACATCATCTAAACTAATTTAATTTTGTACAGAAGGGATTTTTTTTTCTATTTTTAATTAGCATTTCAAAAATATTTTTTATTATATTTTATAACAATATATTTCATTGTTGAAATGAACTTCAAATCGTTTCCATTGTCAGAGCTAATATTTCATTGAGGCGTTTATTGATAATCAGTATATAAAGATTTGACTTATTTTTTTTCATGTTGAACAGATTTTAATACAAAGCATGATTTTAGTAAAAATTTTGAAATATTATAGTGCTTATAATTAAAGTTCAACTTCATAATCAAGCAATGGCGAAACACTTTTAAAGTATGTCCATTTTTAAATACTGCTGCCCTCCTCTATGTAATAATTGGATGTAAAAGGATATAGTCGAAAAATTGGTAAAATGCAGAACACCATGAATAGAATGACATAAAGCTTCTAAAGTAGTGAGCCATGTTGGCCTGGTGGTAAGGTCTCGGCCTCGAAACCGGACGGCTTCAGGTTCGTGACCCGATTCCACACGAAAAACCGTTGTGTAATCGGGTCTGGTGTACGTTTAAACCGTCCGATCCTGACGTCCTGCCGCTAGCATGGCATGGCGTGGTGTGGAGGTGTCAGCTCCGGTATCGTACTCGTCATCTAACCGCGGTTCAACATTACGAGGTCCCTCCCAAAATAGCCCTAGTTTTTCCTTTAAAACGGAACGTTAATATAACTAAACTTCTAAATTAGTGCGTATTATATATTTATTGAAATTTAGACTTTTTTTCCTGGAGATCCCATTAAAAGAAAAATATTTGAAATTTTTAGCAATCATTAATCATGGTGAAACAACTGGAAAGAAAAGGTAGCTAATTTACAAAAGAATTTATTGTTATCTTCTGTGTATTATTTTGCAACTGTATACAGTGCATATGCACTTTTAAACTCCTTTTTAGCTGTTAGATTTTTTAAAAAAATGAACGAAATCAGCTAAAAAAAACTAAACAGCGAATAGTTTTTTGATGCGAATATTTTTTTTCAAAGTTTTTCCAGAATATGATAGAATCCGCAGCACATCATGTGTTATTATTATATTTTTATAGTGAAAATTAAGTATGCAGTATAATAATCCAATTTTTGCTAATATTTTTTATGTATTACGGTAGCAGAGCTCGATACATGAAGCTTTTCCAAAAACACTTCTTAAGAACTATTGAAGTGATATATTAATTAGGCACAGAAATCGTATTTCATCACTTTTTCAAAAAGTTTGATTTTGCGAAATAGTTCAGAAAAATTGAATCAAAATTCATTTATAAACAGGAAGAACTGATTGACTTATTGTATATTACACATTGTTAAAAAATAATATTGCCTATTGATTTCCTGAATTGACGATTATAACAGATTATTTGACTTATTTTAGAAATGCTATTTTTGCATTTTTAGGATTGCTCTTATTCTTAACTTGTTTTTCATGCGTAATTGTTTAAGTCCTCTACTTTCTCAAAACTGCAAAAAGAAAAAAACCCCATTAAGTTATAAAAATTAATTTTGCTTCAAAATTTATTAGAAACAAAATTCTGTTGAAGTATTCCAAAAGAATTAAAGGATCAATAGATGCTATAGTGATCCATGACATATGCATCGAACAAACAATTACATAATGTAATCGGAAGGCAAGTTCCCTATAGTTTTATTCATTTCTTTTATTTAATAAATGCTTTCTAAAACAAAAAAGAATGATTTTATTAATGACCTAAATTCCTTCCCTCAAGAACTGATATCTTAATAACTGCAAAGATGCTACCTCTTGAGAAAAGAACAAATTGCGCAATGCCAGCATCTTGTGTTCAAATAAGTTCTAGGAATTGTAATTGCATGTTCTGAGAAGAATAATTAATGAAAATAACCCTGCCTACAGACTGTCCGTTTTCAAACAGCTGTTCTTACTTTCATTAGAAATATATTTGCGGTTTTGCTGTTCTACGGGTGATTAAGAAACTTGAAGTTAAAAACTTCAAAATATATATATAAATAAATAAAAAGTAAATAAAGATTTTTAATTTATATTCACGTGTATTTTATAAGATTACCAAATAGTTCTTAAATATAGATTCATAAATCAGAATCTTAAAAAAAAAAAAGAAAAAAGAGTTTTATACTTTGTTTTAAAATATTTTATTCCAGAAGTCAAATTTATAATAATAATTTTTCCCCTTATTATAATCTTTAATTTAAAATTATAGAAAAATCTTACAAAAATAATCTTAGAAAAACTGCAAAATTTGAAATAGAAACATCAAGACATATAAACAACCTTGCAATATAGTGTCATTGTAAAGCCACATTTTAGTAATTGTCAAAAAATTCCAACTCGAGATTTTTGACGAATCTGTTCGTTTTATACCTCTTTGAATTCGAAAAACACATTTTTGGAAAATGCCCGTCTGTGTGTCTATCTGTGACAAAGATAACTCAAAAACGTTTTGAGTTAGACGGTCGAAATTTGGTACACGGTCTTTATACCAAATTTTAAGATTTCTGTCAAATTTTGAGCAAAATCTATCTATTCAGAGGAAATATGTCTATCCGTCTGTTCGAATATAAGTTAACACGAAAACTACAAAACGGAAAGATAGATAAAATTCGGTACACCGATTTACGTCTATAGTATGTCATATAACTGACTCTCCGACCCGTCCGAAGGCACACGGATAAAGAAACTGTATGACCGGACCGCTGCAACAGCAGCACTGGCAGGAACTGTGGTAGAGTCCTAAGGGCCATCACCAGCCATGGTACAACCCTTCACGAAAGGAGTACGTTCCGCCATCGATGGGAAGAGCCAGATCCCCACCTTTTTATGTACCCACTGGTTCTCCTATCCAATTATCATGTCCAGTGCAGGATTTGGGGATTTTACAGTTCTAAGTTGAGTATTTAATGATGTCCATCTTTTAATATCTGCTTAATATATGATAAGAAACGAAATTAATCATGAAATATCATGGAAAAAATTATTAAAGAAGTAAAATTCTTATAAAATTAACTATAATTATTTTATATATTAACTACAATTATACAACGTGTGCATACATTAATGATTTCCTTGCCTACAAATGAAAACATTTAATGCTTTTAATTTTACTGTGATAAATTATAATGAAATAATAAGTTTCAAACAAATCTAAAATTAAATAAAATTTGTAGGGACTGGCTAGTGTAATATAACATAACTAATAAATGAATAATGAATATTATATCATAAAAAGGTAATTTTTTATACTTTAATTAATGATTTTGATAACCTAATGTGTGCACACATTGTAGTCTTAATAGTTTATTTATAATAAAAAAAAATATTTTATTTCTTTCATATTCATTTATTATTTTGGTAATTAGGCTATATTTTTTAATCAACTTGCTAGCAGACTCCTTTCACAATAGATCTGCGGCCTTGCGGTCAATATGAAGTAAAGAATACTTTTTTTTTTTATAAATTGAATCAATAAATATTTTGATGAATGACGAATGATATGCTTTTATACTGATACTTATGAGTCTATTTAATAAAAAATTCTTGGGACACTAATATTTGAAATACAATCCAATCAAATTTAAATCAATTCTAACGTGTAATGATTTAAACGAAATTTCTTATCTCAAATTTTCTTTATCTCCGGTCATTTTCATTACTGAAAAGTAAGTGGTATTGTAATTTCACGTTTATTTTACCTAATAAATGTGAAATATGTCAGATTAACAAATAATTTCATAAATAATTATTTTTTAAAATAATTAAAAATTGCCTTACTATTTGCAGATAGCCAGTTTATATAAAGTTATAGTATTGACGAAATCTTTTGCATGATAAATAAATACATTCGATATATTCATTTTTAAATAAATGTATCGAAAAAAATCGCTTGCATTTTTAATCTCTCTTCTTCAGAGAAATCAAAATGAAATTTAATTAAATTTGCCAAACGATAATTGTTTTGAGACTTTTCAAATAAATCCTCGCATTAAATAAGAATAAACTGTTATAAAGGTAAATTATTATCATACAGAATTTATGATTATATAGTAAGATATAGGGTCAAGTATAGAAAAGAAACTGATAAGCAGAAAGCACAACAAATTGTAATGTCCATTAAAAAGAGAAAAAATACAACTGCATACTAGAGAAATCTAAATATCATTGCAATTGTTTTCAAAAACATTCATCATGTTGAAACATAATTAATGTGAAATTAATTAACAACTTAAAAAGACAATTTTGTAATAATTAAAAAGAATTTTTATTTTCGAAGTGACATTACCACTAAGAATTTAGTAAACGTAAGATGAGAAGTTGGCAATTTTTTTGAGCAGTTAACTTCACATCGACCTTGAAAAACATATGCTTTAAAAAGATTCCATGATCTACTTTATCACATCTTATTTTTATTCCGTGCTTTGAAAACAATAGAACAATACATTACGTGCGTACGAAAGAAGTGACAGGAAGTTATTATTCTTCAAATATATTTTATAAAAGTTGAAGGAATTATTAAAGTGATTTGCACAAAGAATGCAATATTTCGTTTCATTTTCCAACTGAATTTTATATTCAAGCAAAGTTCACACCCAGAATTAAAAAAAAAAAAGGTAATAAATATAATTAGCATTCGAAAACTATGCTTTTATCATTTCACTATACAGAGTATATTTTATTCCTTTATTAAAATAATGTTGAAATTTAGGTATTATCAGTGATTCATTGATTAATTTTAATTTAACTTTAAATAAAGAACTTGATAAAACAATAATTAGGTAATGTATCTATGCTTAACTTTTTCACTTTTCAATCTATAAATGACTTACCTATTTATAAATATATATTTACCATTATTATTTTGTCGGTACATGGAACAAAGATGTACATATATCAAATGCATAAGGTGCAAAAAAAAAAAAAAAAAAAAAAAAAAAATCCTAGTGGTTTTTTTATATTCTAACGATATTATGCATTACTGATGTAACAACAATGTTGGGCCTAACATATAGTTTAATAAATCTCTAACAAAATGGACTTCGAAATACTTTCGATCAAGAAAGATATAACAGCAAAAGCTCTACCCCCTTCCTACCGTAGCTCCTAAGATAAACCGAATGATCATCATCATCACTGCAGCACTCTGGTAAGAATTATAGCAGAGTCCTAATCATCATCACCGTCCGTGATATAATCCCTTCCGTTGGAGGTGCGTCCAGTCATCGGAGTGAACTTGAAATCCATACCATCACTTTACCCATCAAAGAAGCGAGGAAGAATCACAATGCCTAAATCTTATCATCCTCGTTTTTAGGGTACCCTCCAATGGGGAGAGGGGACGCAGCGGTGAAGAAGTTCTTAAAAATACAAAAATTTCGTTCCGCAGATTTATTTTTCGAATTATATTATAACAATTATTTGCTATCGCATCTCAATACATTTCTGTTCATAATAAAAGTCTGAAATGGCAAATATAAGAAGATTTTACTAACCATATGGAAAGGTCGCACTTGTGTGTTAAAAATACAAAGAAATGTTCACTTAACTGGTGGGGCTGGTGTATCTTAAAATGCATACTTCCTCGTTTTTCCCCTGCAAGACTCCAAACGTTAAGGATGTGGATTCTTCCTATAGTTGTGCTTAAGGAGTTCTAATTAATGTGTCTTTGTGAAATAAATTCCATTTGATTCATTGACAATCGTTCATTATCAGCATGTAATCAAAGATATAACAGAATAAATTAAAAGTTTCAAATAATGAAGAATAAATTAAAAAGAGTGCAAGATCATTGTAGAAAAAAACTAATGTAGTGGAACAGCATAAACTATAACGAGTGAACAGTTGAAGATGATTTCTTGTAAAACATTACTACGTACATATAAAGTATTCCTTTAATCATGGCTTAAGAGCTAAGTTTTAACTCCTGGATATAGGCAGATATTTCCAGTAGGCGGAAGTACTTTCATGATATAAAGAATTGAATTTTATGTTGATTAAATCAACAAATACAATTTTATTAGCATAAAATACTCGAAACTTTTGCTTCCATATTTGCAGGGCATTCAAAATGTCTAACAACATCTTGTGCTAAAAAAGATTACTGAAAAAATTACTGTGTCCAAAATTTTATACAGTTCTTCTATCCTAAGGGTCATATTTAGTAAAATGTTCTATACACAATGCCATTTTAAATAATAGAAAAAATTCCAATCTTTCTGACTTAGTTGCGAGTTATGAATCTTTGAATTTCATCATTTTAAGCCAATCAACAACCAACTCAAGAAAATGCCATGCCTTAATTATTCGATTGTTCTATTGATCATTGAAATTATCTAAAATGATGAAAATTATGCTTAGATGTAAGTAGTACGTGATGTGCTAAACCCTTCCGAGTACATTCCATACATGTTCCGTTCGAGTAATTCCATACATGTTCAACTGAATTCGAACAACATTTTCTATATTTATAACAAGTTGACTCAAATTGAAGGGTTAAAAAAAACTTTCTCTCTAATTGTGTGATATTCTCTTTTTCAAGGCATTCAAGGACAGACGTCATCATTCATGAAGATAAGAACTGCGCACTTCTGCATCTTTTAACAGACGACCAAGTTGTTCTATTAATGGTATTTCGTTCTCATTATCTACATCCTGGAGATTCACCAAATGATTGAAATCGAATTCTTCGACGGTTGCAGTGTTTTGTCTTTATATGCTTCGAGCATAAAAAAAGTAAAAAATGCACAAGCGAATAAAACGAAATTTCAAGCAAGTAACCAGACAGATCTAATAAGTAATACACATGAATTTGGTTTTATGAGATATAATGCAAAGTAGATAAATTCCTAAGGAGTAATACAAATGAAGAAAATGGAAGTAATTTTGTATGGACTATTAATTAGTCTTTTTGTAAATATGATTCCTATTTCAGAGAAAATAAGAATAATAAATTAAACATTTTTTTTTTTGAAAAATTAAATATTTACACACAAAGTTAGTTGATACAGCATCTCAAATTTCTGAAGCAGGATATAAATTATTTCATGAAATAATACTTTTAGATTGAAGTCTGTAAGTTGTAATTATGCCATGAAATATATATAAGCACATAATTTTTTAATTAGAAGGCAGTTTCGAAGACAGTGAAGAGACTTTCGATTTCTTACGTCTTTTTATTTCATGTCGGAGAGAAGCACGTATTATGTGTAAGCAGGAGCGACGAGCACACACACAACGCAGAACGACACAGATAGAAATGAAGGAAAAGCTGATAAACCTTTTATCCCTGGTCTTATATACTGTGATGTTTTAATAGGGATTTCCATCGAATGTCAATGATTGGCGGAGTTTAAGGTACGAAGAATCATATTAGCTACATCAAACATTGGGCATATAAATTCACTAGAAAAGAATATCACAAAAAAATATGAATATTTTTTCTTCTTATTTATTTGTTTATTTCATCAATATGTTCCATTTTTCAATATGTACTAAATAGAAAAATTATTCTTTAAATCATAAGCTTTTTTAATATTGATTAAAATACAACACTTAAGATTTTGGAGATAATTATAGAACTGATGAGATTTGCAAACAAGATTTTATAACTTTTTGACTGATTATCTTTCACAGATAAAGATCATATGCTGATAAGGATAATTTACATGAAACGCTTTCATTTCCATACTAGAAAGGAGATAAGAATATTCTCATTCATTGTTGGAAGTTAAAAAAAGAACACATAATATTTACAATTACTTATTTGAGTTCTAGCTATACAATCGGTCGTATTTTTCTGGCGCTTCAAGAATGTTTGTTGCAAAAATGTAATGAATGTGACGAGCAGCAGTCGTTTTCGACTAGTTTCCATATTTCCTGTGTATTATTTTTAATTCATTAAGCAGAACAAAACATCTGCGCTGTAGTATTATTTTCTTTAAGGAGGAAATTGAAAACTGAATGCATTCAACACAGTTTAATCAGGGCATTAACTTTGTTATAAGCAAGAAAATAAAATTTGAATTTAGTAGATTATTTTGAAAACGAATTAAATCTGTAGTCGATTAAAAAGTTGAGAAAACATAATTTACAATAATCGGATTATAATTTACAGTAATTATCGCAAGCCATTTTCACACAGTTGTTAACTACATTTATTAGTATTTTTATTTGAAAATATAATAAATAAAGTTGCTCCCAATACTGAAACACGAACATTTTTCTATGCAAATAAGGAAAGGAAAAATTCCAACCATGTATAAAACAACTTATATTTAAATCTGTAACTATAAAAAATTCTACTTTCAGTAATAATTTAATAACGTGGAATATAAATTCTCAGCATAACGAATTTAAAAAAAAGTATTTGCTTTATATCATTTGAACACAATGAGGAAAATCAACTATTTCAAAACTATACTTTTACCGCTTTCTATATAAAATTATAGATAATTGAACAGGAGCTCAAAAGTTTTCTAGATGCGAAACTGGAAACCATTCAACAAGATACGAATAGTCAAAACTCTTTTTCAAAGTAATTGTATAACAATTCTTTTAAATATCCATTCTTGTTTGTATAAATGTACAGTGAAAATATAATTTTTATATTTCTTTTCGTTTAAAAATAATTTTCTGCTGAAAATCAGGCTTGCAATTTCTCTCACTTATCCTATCAAATTTATCCTATCAAAATCCAAACTTATAATAATAGTAATAAATAAGTGCTCCAATGAAAGTAACATAATTCAATTGCTATGTTGTGATAACATTGTCCGAATAATTATATTACCTATAATTTTTCGAAATTAGGTTCCTTTTATATATTAAATTCACTTATTCCTTTTATATATTATCTCTTTTAGAAGAAGTTATCGAAAGATTTCAAAGGTCTACATTACGAAAATTTATTTGACAATATTAGGTTCCATAAAACATGATTACTTTGTAAATAAATTGGGAAATGTTTTGAAAATCCGTGAATTGCGCATAAGAACTGATTTCTTTGTTTTTTCAGTCAAAAAATTTTATCTTTTGTTTATTATTTGAAAAATTATTCATTTGTTACAATTAAAAGATGTCTTTTTAAATAAAGAAACAATTTTTCAATTCTGTTCATCCTTCCAAATAAAAAATTATGATAATATTGAGGAAAAATATTTATCAAATAAGAATTTCTAACGGGATCGTTTTTTCTTTTTCTAATATCAGTTGCTTTTATAAAATAAGTTCCCAAAAACTATATTTTTGAAGGGATCTTAAGCCTTATTTCAATGAGTTGAAGCTCAGAATTAACCCTATCTCAAAACAGCTTGAAAGTAGCCGTACATCGTCATCCGCTTTCGTAATCTTTGGTAATCTATTTTTTTCTGAGCAGATGTTTTGTTTCCCCGGATCTAGAGAAGGATAGCAGGATGTCAAAGGATGCACCAGATATCTTTTTTCTTCTCATTTTTATTGCTGTCCTTACACTGTTAGGATTCAGCTACAGTAGGTGATAAGTGCTTAAATACTTATTTTCCAATGTTTTATCATAGATTATAGAATAAAATAAAAACATTGTAAAAAACAGTTTATAAATTTTCATTGCTTCAGAAGTTTTCTTCGTAGGAAGATGCAAAGAGGGAAAATGTTTATTATTCAACGGTTTAAAAGAATAAATACCTTTAAAAAATTGAACATGCGTTTTGAGAACAAGATTGTTGAAAGATTAAGAATATATATTAATTGTACCTGTTAAATTATTATCAAAAAGCAGATTATTAATATTTCCTCTATTTACTCAAATAATCGCTTCTGTTGAAAAATAGATTAGCATGTATTATCAAACAAAATTATCTATTTATATCTTAAATAAACCAAATGGAATGTTCGTCCTTTCACTTATGTGTATATATATATATATATATATTACAGCTGAACTTAGCTTCTGAACTGACTTTGAAACTGACACACAAATATAACAAAATAATTTTAGTTTTAAACATTTTTTACTTTCTCGTATGCGTAGTATAGAGAAAATATAGTAATCGTCAAAAAATTCGAACTCGAGATTTTGACAAATCTTACGTTTTAGACTTCCCTGAATTCGAAAAATACATTTTTAGAAATTATCCGTCCATCTGTCAGACAAAGATAACTCAAAAACGCTTTGAACTAGACGTTTGAATTTTGGTATATGGTCTTTACACCAAAATTTCAAATTTCTATCAAATTTTGAGCAATTCTGTCCAGATCTGCTTAGAGGAAATCCGTCTATTCGTCTGTTCGAATATAAGTTAAAACGATAATTACAAAACGGAGAGAGCTAGATAGATGAAATTTGGTGCACAGATTTAATATCTATGGTGTCAAAACCTATCAAATGTTGAGCTAAATCCAACATGGGGTTGATCATCTATCAGTCTGTTCTTTCAAAAATATTCAAAAATGCAATGACTCAAATATTTCAAATCTGGTATAGAATTCAGGACAATTAGTGCAGTTTCGTGTGAAATTTTCGTTTAACCAGTTGAGAAAAATGTGTATAAAACACAAATTCCATTTTTCGATACTATTAACGCATGACATTTATTAATCGCCAAATAACTCGCCGGGAATGACACGATAGATTCAGTAAAAATGCTAAATTCAAGCCAGAAGTTAATATTTCGTAACTATTGTATATCATTGCCTCGTAAGACGTTCTCTGGCTTGATAAGTTTATCAGAGAGAATGCGGGAAAGTTTTGGAGAGACCAAACCCGCTGGTTTTTGATAGTTTCCGTATATAATTAATATATTATTTTTATTGAAAATGTTAAAAAATAAAAAATAATAATAATGAAAACCACCCCGAGAACTTTGATAGACAGAAAAACATTAAAAGTTATTTTTCATCGATACTCCCCCCCCCCCCGACAAAACCGAATATTTTATAAAATAATGCAAATATTGATCTGAAATTTTTATCAGACACATTTTTTTTTCCCAACACAAATTTCTTGTCTAATCTCTTTTCTAAATAGAATTTCAAAATTTTCTTTACCATTAATTGAAATTATGTAGATATATAAATACTTTTCAAAGTTCAACTTTCTGTAAATTTACTTTTGAGCTAAATAAGCGTTTTTAATAATCAAAGACTTATTTTATAGTTTTTTTTTAACTTTAAATTTTCCAGATAAATTTTCCTCTTAGATTAATAGTCTTTCATTTAAACGCAAAAACAGGTGTTTCAAAGTTCTCTCCTCTTTTTTAATCCGACACAATAACAGGGTGTTTGATTATTATGAAATGCTTTAGATCTCAAGACTCGATTATCAAAAAGGCACATTTGGTTACTGCCTAACTGGTTCCGAAATTTCGATATATTCTTTTGTAATATTTTTGATTATATTAATTTTGTATATATAAGGGCCCTGTACTCAAAATGATTAAAATTCAAAAATCAAGTATTGATTAATTGCTTAACGATTTTTCTAATATTCCTATTTAATTATCTTTAATAATTTTACATTACATCGTTTAAATTTTTTAAAAATATGTATTGCTTTAAATTTTTTTAAAAAATATTCTAAGTCTATATTTAAATAGTATTTAAATTGTACTCAAAAAACATTTTTTAACATTTTTTTTTTTGCTATTTTATTTAAGAATGTTTTAAATTTGAATCTTGATTTTTTTTAATGAGAAATACTGAAGCGAACTCTCTCGAAAAGGCTTAATCCGGCCATGGGTTAGAAACCTTAAGTTAAAAAATACTATTATGTATTTTTTTTGACTTAAGGTTTCTGACCCATGGCCGGAACTATTATGTATGAACTAAAATACTATTATGTATTTTTTTCGTCTCAATGTATATTTTAATTGGACTGTCAATGATGAAGTCAAGAGGCCTGGAGTTGTTACAAATCTGATGATTATTAGAAATTTTATCAGTGATTTTGCATTTTAATTTCATAGATTTTAATTTATTATTATTTAGTTTCACATATTCTGATTTATTTTACAGATTCAATATTTAATTTGCCTGATTCCCTAAAGGAGCTGTTTGAAATTTTTAGATATTGAATATTTAGAACTGCTTTTCATTTGTCATCATTGCTCATCATTTTGACTAAAACGTATCTGACTTAATTCAAATTGTGAGATGGTAAATATTCAGGAATTTAATAAAATTTGTCAATAATTATTCCGTGATAAGAAAAGTATAAACTATTTAAAACATATGTACTCTTTATCTTCTCTAAGGGATTATTTAAACATTATTTTCATAAATTGATTTTCCCATACTGGTAATAAAATGAATGTTTAAAAGTAAAATACTGTAAAATTCATTCAGTATTTACAGTAATTCAAAGAACGACAAATGTAGTATTTTGTCTGAAAAAATTGCAAAATTATTCATTCTGAATTAAATGTCTCGCATATTAAAGGGGAGGGGGAATCGTGCATATCATATCATGTATTAAGTGAATGCAGCAATCGTTGTCTTTTTTCTGTATCAATCCGTTAGTGTGAATTCGTTTTATTTTTATTATATTAGTGTGAATTTATTTTATTTTATTTTTGGAAGTGGGAGTTTGAATTGAAGTCACATGAGTGCCAATAAAAATAATAACTGGTTAATATTAAAATAAACTGCAAAATCGGAATAAAAATTTAAATAAAAAATAAGTTTTTTTTAGCTTATTTTAATTTTTGTGCTGTTTCTTCGTATTTATTTTTATTGCAATAGTATAAGAAATTATCATTGAAGCTTTTCGATTCTATTCAAATTGACAACAGTTTAAATACTTTGCTTACTTCATCAAAAATAAAAATGCTTATGAATTTTATTATCTCATTAAACATCAGACTTTATTCAGCTGTTGTGATTGCAAATGCCATAAATGAATAACATTTCCTCTTAGTGGATGACAATTTAATAGAAGAACACGCGGAAAAGAAAAATAAATTTCCGCGCTAATTTTTTCACAGTTACAGGGAGATATTTTCTTTCGGTTTCTCTTTTGAACGCCGCTACACCTTCTAGTCGGAATCTGGCATCGTTTAGTCGCATGTCTTACCTTGCATTGAGAAAAGAACACAACAAATATTGATTTTTCTGTTATTGAGATTTTAAGCGGGAAACGTTCTACAAAATAGAAACACTTAGAGTGTAAAGGTTTACATATTATCGATTTTCTCCGAAAAGTTATTTTTAGTTGTCGCCCGCTACCGACCACGTAAGGTCATTGCCAAAACGTGGTTCTCCTTCTTGCGTCCTATTTCACGCGAATGTAGCTGTGGACATTTCCCCTCTACGCAATCAATCCGTTTGTGTATGTTATGCTTTATGACATTCGTGTAGGACATGCAAAACAAATTATCATCTATTGTTGATCATTTTTAGTTTCGATCTGCAGAAAAAGTTGCTTTTTTGTGGATTTATTTTGCTGTAAAAGAAAGCTACAAGCTGGCACGTTTCAAAGTATATTTTAGACGATTAAGGACTAGTATATGATTGTCTGAAATTGCTTTTCTGTATAGTAAATCTATTTTATTTATAAACAATGGCTACTATACTGAAAATTGGAACGTTTAGTGCTCTGGTATGCAGAAAATCTTACTTGCATTTGCGAGTAAGTTCCGCTATGGGCGGGAACAAATTCAGGACATATATGACAAAAACTTCTAAAGAACCTTTTTTAAATGGAAGTTCATCAACTTATGTTGAAGAAATGTATAAAGCGTGGCTGAAAAACCCAGAAAGTGTTCATAAAGTAAGTATTTTGTATATGCCATACATTCCATGACAATTGCTCGCATACATCATTAGCATCTCATAATCTTGTATAAAATTCATATTCCAATTGAATGAAAATGAATCTCATCTTAGTTAATTTTATTTTAATACAAATCAAGATCGCTATAACTGCGTCAATATCACTGAAAAAGCGATGCAACTTTTCGTATTTTTGTGAATTTTAATGTTTCCAAATTATTACAAATGTTGAAATATGGCAAAATTATTAGTATTAATGTTTTACGGGGGAAAAAAATGTTTTGGTAAGTAATAAGGTGTGAAAACAGTGGTATTATAATTGTAATATATCTATTAAATTAAATTGTAAGGGAGACACCTATTATGTGATCTGTTTCTGTAATACATTTTTATTGTATTAAAAAAAAAATTAAATCCTTAAAAGGTTCTTTACTATTCAAGGTTTTTGCTTTTATCTAAACTGTAATATATATTGTTTAACTGTCAAAGTATTGTTAATTTTTTTACTTGTAGTGTTTGTATTGATAAATGCACTTTTAAGTGGATAAGCATTACATTTTGATGTGCAGTCAAAGAATGCTTTATTTGTTATTTTTGAGATTTTTTCGTTTACTTTTTATTCATTGAATTTTAAGAAGGTTTATTAATAAATGAGATTTACTTATTTTACAATTGAAAGTTATAAATAGAAAAACATAAAATACTATTTGGGAAAAATATGATTTTATTTATGTCAAATTATTAGGCATGTATTTTCTTGTTGAATGTTTCAATATTAAATTTCTTTCTCAAGATATTTTTAGCCCATACTACCATAATTATCTAGAACCCTGCTATACATTTTTAGTTAATCTTCAATTCATTTATTTTTTAACTATTTGCCAGTTTTTAGTGATATTTCTGAAACAAGTTTTTAGTTGCTATAGACTTAGCTATAGTCAGTCAGTGTGGGGGAAGAAATATTAAATTTTCCAATGCCTAATTTGCGAGAAATATTACATTTTTGAAGAAAAATTTTAATTCTAATATTAATTCAAGTTAGTAAAAATAAAATGATTTCAATAGTGTTTTGCGTAGGAATGCTTTGTAAGTAACAACAACAAAAAAAATTATTGGTTATTTTATGAAATTAATATATTTATTTTTACATATTCAATGCATTCATTCAATATATTTAATTTACTAATATTGTTATGTATTTTATGCTGTTTTTCATCTAATTGATCGAATAAAAATTTTGTATTTAAAGCAAATTATGTTTAATTACCTGATTTTAACTTAATATTGTATATCCTAAGTAATGGTATAAAATTTTTACTTATTCCTAAAATTGCCTTCCATAAGCTCTTTTTCAATAATTTTTATTCATGAAATGTCACAATAACTTGCTTCTTAACATCTCTAAATTGATTTTGCCAAATTGTATTTATGTTTGATATGAAATACTTTAGTTAAAGCAATTATTATAAATTTATTAGATTTATCTTTCATTTGAAAATATTTGATATCTGGTCTTTTTGTCCTGTGCTATAAATAATGAAGGGTTGTTTAATACTGTAACTAGTAATGTAGCATATATATGAAATTATAGAAAAATTGTCATTGAAAAAGAAAATATAAATTACTTAAAATAAGCATTATTACTTTTTCATAAAAGTGTGGATTATAGAAAAATACTGTTTAATAGAACATACATGAGTATATTCATCTGTATGTGCTGGTAAACTATTTATTTTATCCTCAATTGCAATTAGACTGTTTTACATTAATAGTTTAATTGTGTACATATTAGCATAATGCTACTGGTAGCATTTACTTTATCAGTTTTAATGTGCAATTTTAAGAAACTAATTGTGAAGTATTTCTGTTTATCCTTAAATAAGAAGTTGGATGCAAGTCATGAACATGACTTAAAAACACAATTACTCTTGAATTTTCCTAGTTATATCAGTTTTAATATGCTTTCAAGATTATTAATAATTTTCAAGCATTAAATGTTTCTCATTATTCTATATAATGTGATTAAATTTTAAGTTCTATTAATTTTGCACACTGAATATGTAAATTTATGTCATTCTTTAATTGCAAAAAAATAAAAAAATAAAGTAAAATGTATAAATTTTTATTTAGTCTGAAGGAATTTAGGAAAAAAAAAAGTTTTTATTTAGTATTCATAATAGAATAAATAATATTGCCTTTGTAACTTTGTTCTAAAATTTTCATTATAATGATGTTGCAAAATTAACTAATATACTATGTTAAAAAACTGATTATACTTGGCTTTGAATTCAGAACTGTATAACAATGAAACTGTGTAAAAATGTAAAGGCACTGTCTACCTTAATATTTAATTTAGACTTGAATATTCTGGGAACTAATTTTATAACTATGACTTGTTATATAGATCTTTTGAGCTTTAAGTTAATAATGAAATAGATGTATATAACTTAAAATATGTTGCTATGGAGAAAAGTTCCAGCCATTATCATTGTTTGAATATGAGTGCATCGCAACATGAGTTTTGGGAAAGAGCAAATAGAAAAAGAGAGCTTCGAAAATATGGCTATAGTTTTAAAGCTTTCAGAATCCTGCTTTTGTACTAAATTAGCAACTTAATGATGCTAATAGGTAATGAAATGTTATCCCCAGAGAGAGAAAGTTACGGTGACTATATGCTAATGGAAGAAATTAAGAGATTCGTACAGCATATGAAATGGGAGCAAGTTATTTTTTTAAATTAAACACCGTTGAAAAGAATTTGTTTCAAAAGAATGGAAAAATTGCATTTATTGCATAGATGTTTTTTTAAAGAATAATATATCTCTCTTCATTTTAAATAAAGTAATATAAAACATGTAATTTATCAATATTTGCTTAAAATTCATCTTGAAGTTATTGTTTCTGTCATTCCTTTATAGTCCTGGGATGCCTTCTTTCGTAGTACATCTGAAGGTGCTCAACCAGGAGATGCATACCAGAGCCCACCCCTTGCTCCTGTCCAATATGTCCAGGTTCCTATAGAACATCTACAAGGTACTACTACTACTGCACTTACTCCTTCTGCTGCACCTCAGTATGTTGAACCTAGAGGTATTGATGATCATCTGTCAGTGCAAGCCATTATTAGATCTTATCAAGTAAGTTTTATTTTTAGAATAATTTACTTGTTCCAAATGACTGTTTAAAATTGAAAAAAATATCAGTAATAATAGAAATTATAATAAAATGTAATTTACAATTCTCAGTACCTTTAGCTTAAGTTTTTCAAAGTTTTGAACGTTATTAAGTAGGAGAAAGTATTTCATTAGTTCATGTTATGATATTTTCTTTTTTTTTTTTTTTTTTAACCATCATATTTAAAGATTTTGTGCAAATGTTTAAGATTTTTTTATCAAACAAAATAGTGGAATGTTTTTTTTTTTTTTTAATGTACTAAGAAATAATGATCCAACAGAAAGTATTTTGTTGCTTGTATGATATTGAAACGACAAAACTTGACTAGATGTAAAAACAGTGCAAGCTCTGTTAATAATCAAGATTATTTATATTCACAGTTGTATTGTATTCCACAAATTCTTCCTATTAGAAAAATTCTTTTTAAACTTACCCATAATTCAATAAAATATTCTGTGTATCAGATCAATATGAGTGAGTTTGTCTGAAGAAAAAAGAATAATGAAACATATTATTTATGTTCATATATCTCTTCCTATTTTCTTTTTACAAACTACTTTCTTTTATTTAGTCTCACTCTTGACTTTATCCTTACTCGCCAACATTTAGAACATTTCATGTCAAAATTTTAATCACTTTAATAAGGCTTAAAATGACCCAATGTTCAATTTGTCCCTGAAATCTTCTTATTTCTGCCTCTTTTTGCTTTTCCCACTATCACATTATTTTAATACTCACTGACTTTGGTGACCAGTTTGTTTGCCCAAATTATTGACTTTTCAGACTGTTAAATAATTTGTGGACTGTATATTTTTAATAAAGATATTTTGCCTTCTTTGATATGACTGAGAAAAATGAATGCAATTTAATCAACTTACTGCAAATTAAAAAGTTTATATTTCGAAATAAAATCTGAAGTGAAAATTCTAATACAAAGTTAATGATTGTCAAAAGCGTGCGACTGAATGTTTTGATAGGTGATTTTGAATTCCATCAAAGCACCTTAAAAACATTATTACATATAGTGTATCAAATTAAATTAAACATATTATTAAAATTGAGGGGAAAATTCTACTGAAATATAATTATCATTAAATGAATAATTTCTTGAATTTTAAAATAATTCAAAGACTGTTTTTTATTTTTTAAGATAATTGTTTTAAAAGATGAACATCGGCTTCCATAGCCATGTCATAACTATTTCCCATGTGGTGGTGATTAAGTCTATTTTCTCACTAATTTAAACTTTCTATTTGAAGCCTATTTCTTGATTTCTTATATATTTTCTTTCTTTTTAATGTACTTTTAATTACTTAATATACTTTTCAGTTACATGGCAAACCATTACCAGAAATTTTTTTAATAATATTTTGCACCTTCATTAATTAGCTACACAAAGAGTTGATTTCAGTGGGGTTGTGAAAACATCCAATGGAGCAATCTGAAATTCACATGATGGTTTGTTTATATTTAATTTTGCCATTTGAAATAATTAATAAGAACAATTTCTGCTTTGGCAATTCTGCATATGTTGGCATTTTATATATAAAGATGTACATGGTTAGTATCTAAATATAATATGAAAATATATAAGATTAGTAATATTTCTCAATAAAGAATATTCATGATACTAGCATTTTTGTAATACTTATTTTATGCTGATTTTGTAGTCCATCCTTCTATTTGCTTTTTTATTAATGAATTTTCTTTTTAATTTTATTTTTTTCAAAGTAGTTACTATATTCTTACCGATATATATACAGATTTTATAAAACCGCAATAGATTAAAACAGATGTTTTATGGTATTCGAGAAGCTGAATAAATCATAAATTCTCTCAAGATTGAAATATAATTAGCCCAAATTAATAAGATTTTACTGCACATATATTAGTATTTATTGAGAAATATTATATTAACACTGATTATTAAGTTTCTAAATGTTATAATTAGTATTCTAATGTCTCTATATTTATATATTAATTATTACTTTTGTCTTATTTTTTTCCGAAATGAAAAGTTTATTAAATTAGGAATTCTATTAAATTTAACTGAGAAAGGTATGAAATAATTGTGTCTAGATTTTGCAGAAGTTATAAAATACATACAGTATTTCTTTTATTGACTTTCTTTCTTGTTTAGGTCCGAGGTCATCTAGTTTCAAAATTGGATCCTTTAAACATAACATCTGCCAATATCCATAATGCATTCTCAGAAGGATCTCCGAGCTCCCCACAAGTTGTTTTAAGAAGCTACCAGTTGGGTAAAAAAATGTCTAATTATGGTATTAGAAAAAATATTTCTTCTTTTGAGGTATTTGAAGAAATTTCCTACATGTTTTTTTAATTATAATTTATATCATTTATTTGTAGCGTTAACATTTTTAGATATTTCTCCAATGTGCCTCAGCTGCCTTATAAATATGCCAAAATATTGATATAAAATGCATGATTTTTCAATTCTTTGGTGTAAGTATTACAAGGCAGTTGAAAACTTGTAGGATTTTATTCATATATGAGCTGCTATCTAATTAACTGAGAACTATTAAATTCTTTAAATACATTGTATTACTTCTTAATATGCTCATGATTTTTACTTGAAATAGGGAATATTTATTTATTTATTTTTTCTGAAAAAGAAACTAATTTCTTGAAAAAGTAGAAATTATAAGTGGAGCTTGTTTGAAATTTTTATCTTTATTGCTTTATGTAGAGGAAAAAGACATGGATCGTCTTTTCAAGCTTCCTGGAAGTACTTTTATCGGGGGTGACGAAAAGGTCCTATCACTTCGAGAGATACTTAAACGACTGGAGGTTGTAGCAGTTCATTCTCAAAATATTTGAAATTATTTTATCTGATATAGAATCTGTTTAATAAATCAGAAGAATTTTTTTTTTCAATTTTATAACCTAACATTGAAAGTTTTTCATTAATTGAGGTTTATAGTTCATAATCATGAGTACTTTTTTTAAATCATCGTATACTTGTAGTTTTCAATTCACATTACATTTTTTAAATTTTTATTTCCCCTTTCTCTGTGGCCACTTCCAGCGTATTTTTTTTTTTTTTTTTTTTTTTTTTTGTTTGCTGAATAGATTTAATTTTTTTATCAAGAATTTAAAAATGGGTTACTCTGAATCAAAAATAATATAAACTGAATAAAGAAACTATCCTACGTTATCATGTTTATTTTAAATTTCAAAAAATTATCATAACATAATTCTGCCATCTTTTAATGCATTTCATTATTTATTAAAAACACGTGACACTTCTAGATATCAAGAAATCAACATTTTTTTTAAGTTTGACTTGAGAACAAATATCCTATTTTATTTTTTCAGTTTTTCTAAATTTGTGCTAGAATTTCATATTTCGCACAATTTTTTCCCCCTGATTTTTTTTTTTTTTTTTTAATTTCAAGACAAATTTTAATTTTCTTATTCTTCAGAATATTATCAAGTGTGGATGACTCTTCTGGTTGTTTGCGGTATTTTTAATAATATTTTAAGTCATATAAATTTGTTAAATAATTTTGATAATCCTAAAGTAGAGTTTTGAAATTTATTTCCCTTATAGTATGACTTCCAGATTACTATCCCCCCCTAAACATGCAATAAAATAATAAGGCCATTGATGGATAATTAATTTTTAAAATTATATTTGCCTCAGTTTGCTTTTTTTACTATTTAACTTTTATTTACAACTTTTTACTTTTTTTTCCTCTTAGGATGTATATTGTAGTCATATTGGTATTGAGTATATGTTTATTAACAGTCAAGAACAATGCACATGGATAAGGAAAAAATTCGAAACTCCTGGAATAATGAATTTTACAAAAGAACAGAAACGTTTATTGATGGCTCGTCTAATTCGATCTACAAAGTAATGTTTATAAAAAAAGTTTTACAATTTTTATGAATTGAATGCATCCATTAGTATTTAATGTAAACTCATAATCAAGGCTGTTGGATTATTTTGTAGTTTTGTTTATTGTGTTATATCAAAAGAAATATGTAGAATTTTTTAAGATGTTTTTTTTTTTCCTCTATCAGTTTTGAGTTAACAATTAAGTTAACTTCATTAAAAATGGCATTCAATGCTATTATAATTAACATATTTTTTTATTCCATTATCTATTTTATAAATAGAATTGGCATTACACCCTATATTTTCAAATAATTTTTGTATTCTGAATTGTACTATGTATTGCTTCATTGTATTTTTTCTTCCTAGATAGTTTCCTGCATATTTTAGTCTTTGTTGATTTATATAAAATTCTAAATAGAAAAATCAGTTCATATACCTTTTAATCTGTCAAAGAAATATAACTTTTGGCCTTTTTTTCTGAGATATTTAACTTCTGTTTCAGATTTGAAGAATTCCTTGCCAGGAAATGGGTATCAGAGAAACGATTTGGCTTAGAAGGCTGTGAAGTACTTATTCCATGCATGAAAACTGTCATTGATCGTGCAAGTGAGCTTGGTATCGAAAGTATTGTGATTGGAATGCCACATAGGTATTATTATTCTAAAGTTAAAATTATTCAGTGTTATTGCATAACATATTTTAATGAAAAATTTGCATTATATATTCTAATGAAACTTTATTATGTCAGTAATGATAATTTGTTTGTTTTTTAAGTTGGATTCTTATTTATTTTTAGGGGCCGATTAAATGTGCTTGCAAATGTTTGTAGAAAACCCCTAGAGCAAATTTTTGCCCAGTTTAGCGGTCTTGAACCAGCTGATGAGGTAAAATTATCGTTGCTATTTATTTAAAAGACTAGATTACTTGTAACTTGCCTAATGTTTTATAATTTTTTAAGGGTTCTGGTGATGTAAAATACCATTTAGGAATGTGCCATGAGCGATTAAACCGTGTGACGAACAAGAATGTCAAATTAGCCGTGGTTGCAAATCCATCTCATTTAGAAGGTATTTAATTCATTACATTATATTCATATTTTTTAAAAGATATACGAGATTTGAAAAACAATGTTCGTTGCTGAATTTAGCTGTATACTAGCTGAAAGTTTTTTATTTTATTTGGATGAAAGTGTTAGTTTGTTGTAATTTATTTAATGGTATGCATTAAAAAAACTATTTCCATATTTACATGCTTTTATAAATTGATGTTTATCTTATTTATTCTGTATAATGCTCAAATTTTCAGGAAAAAGAAATGTATTTAATTTTTATTCATGTTTTTAGCTGTTGATCCAGTGGTGCAGGGTAAAACCAGAGCAGAACAGTTTTACAGAGGAGATACTCAGGGTCAAAAGGTAGGGTTTTTTTTAATATAGTCTTCCATGCCTCGGCTGGAGGGGGGAGATAGTGCTTCAGAATTTATTGGCACATACTGTTTAAATAATGTTTTAGGATTATGGCTTCCTTATCATTTTAAAATCTTTTTTACACAACTTATTCTTAAGTATTTTAAAATTTATTTTAGTAGAACTTTCATTAGTAAATTTTTATTTAATTTCATATTTTCTTACATAGGTGATGAGTATTTTACTGCATGGTGATGCTGCATTTTCTGGACAAGGTGTTGTGTATGAAACTTTCCATTTAAGTGACTTACCTGATTACTCAACTCATGGTACTATTCATATTGTTGTTAATAATCAGGTAAGATATTCAATCTTTTCAAATAAAATTCTGTTGGTTGCGAAACAAAAAATTTATGTGTAGTTTGTCAAAAATACACTAATTTAACCAAAGAGATTTTATCTTCCATTATAAAAGGACTCCCTATTTTGGTTACAAAATTTAATATTTAAAATTTTTTGTATATATATAAATGAAAGTGCTTGGCTAAAAATTAATTTTTTGTAATTATTACTGCTGTATATTATATTTGTATTTTCTTTTAAATGTTTTTAAATATTTACTAAATGAAAAACTGGCATATTATTATTTTAAAAAATATCTAATATGACTTGGCATGTTGTTTAATTAAACAATTGAATTATAAAAATAGTTCGTGGATATCTGATGAACTCTTATTGTTATCATTTGACTGAAAATTTCAAATGTTTGAAAAAATTCCATTGTGATAATATGGAACATTTCACATCATAAATCTTTTTATATAGAGAGCAATATATTAAGTTTAATGCCTAATGATTGTGATTAAAAGGCGATGTTTAGATTCTTTTTATGGCTAATAGTTACAATTCCCCCCCCCCTTAAAAACTTACCACATCTTACTGGATAAAATTTATGATCACAAAATGATGTTATCCAACAGCAAATTTCATGATTTAATATCATTTTTAGATTGGATTTACAACAGATCCTCGAAGATCCCGATCATCTCCTTATTGTACAGATGTTGCTAGAGTTGTAAATGCTCCTATTTTCCATGTAAATGCAGATGATCCAGAAGCTGTTGTTCATGTCTCCAATGTCGCTGCTGAATATCGTGCTAAATTTGGAAAAGATGTTGTTGTCGATTTGGTATGATATGACATCAGATATTAAAGTTTTTTTTTTTTCTCCCTAAATTAAATACAGAAGTGGAAAAGATTAACATGAATTTCCTTTCAGGTTTGCTATCGACGAAATGGCCATAATGAAATTGATGAACCTATGTTCACTCAACCGCTTATGTACACAAAGATTCGAAAGACTCTTCCTGTTCTTGAATTGTATAGTAGACATCTTGTTCAAGAGGGAATGGTTACTGAGAAGGAAATTGAAGTGAGTGTTCATTCATTTCATAGTATAAAACTTGCTATGCATAATAAAATGTTTCAAATATTTTGAAAATCATGAAATTTTTATAGGTACTCTAAAATAGTTTGTAAAGGTATTACCTTTTAAAACTATATTTAACAAAGGCATTTTCTTTGTCCTGTTACATAAAGTACTTAAAAGCGACTTTTACTATTAAAATAAATCTGAAACTACCTTAATTTGGAAATATTTTTAGTGAATAATTTAAATATTCAAATATTTACTACATATTGGTTCTTATATATAATACATTGTATACTTCATTCTTCCATTTTATGCACAAGAGTAGTTGAAAAATGCATAACTGCTCAATGCTGCAATATTTTATGCTGATGAAGTTCACTGGCTTAAAAATTTGTCAGAATATTTAGCATTTAAAATTTTCTGCATTTAAAACTTTTGGCAGCTTTTTTTTTTTATTGTCATTCCTGCACTGTGGTATTTCAAAAACATAATAAAGATTATTATTACTGTTTGCAATTTAATTCAATATAAAATTTGTAAAGATATTTTTACCATGCTGTATATTTACTGCTATTTAACTATGCTTGCTTCTCTTTACCTGTCTATTACCTGTCAGGCTTTAATTAAGGTATGTAAAATGCAGTTTTATTTGCTTTTATGTATTTATTTTCAATTTTCAGTAATAGGCAATAAATGTATCAAAATTTGTTGGCTATTAAAAAAAAATTGAATAGTGTTTTTATTTTAAATATTATTATTGTACAAGATGTTTGCATAGCATTACTTAATGCTAAAAGTTGTAAATCGCACTGCATGCCTGAATAGCTCTTAGATCTTTACTATGCATAGTTATTGAAGGACAAATACCATTTCTCATATTGAGCATGAATGAAAAAACGAAGAAAAGTTTCATTATTGGATAATTAAATCTCTAGAATTTTTCTAGTATGTCAGATAATAAACATTCTTTTTATTGTAATAATTTTTTTTATCCATATAGGACATGTATGTGATGAGATTTTATGAATGGGGGAGGACAGCTTTGTAAAAATATTTGATATCAAAATAGTGCTTACTTCTTGGATAAATAAATTTTTTTATGTGTTTGAATAAAATACTATTCACTTTTAAATTGTTTTTAGTGAAATAAGCATTTTCATCATTTTTGTCAATTTCTAAAAACTGGCAATTTTAAGAAATATGATTTATTATTTATCATAGATGTAAATGAGTCTGATAAATGTCTTGTGTATAAAATATATTGTTTTGTTTGAATGATTCTGAGGTTGGAATTGTTTGAAGCATCTAGAATTATGATATTTAGAATAATTGTTATCTATAGGAAGAAGAAGCTAGATATGAAGCAATTTTGCAAGAGGCTTACAGCAATGCAGAAAAAGATATTAGGATGTATAATACTGATTGGTTAGATTCACCATGGAAAGGTAAGTGTAATTTATTATATGTATAAAAATAAATGTCAAAAATTTTAGGTTATTTCAGTGATTTCAAATACATTATCTTTACACTGTGATTATATGTAATATTTATGTATTAAATGGTGATTAATCAGCTTAATATTTAAAAATATAAAATATAAGCTTTTAAACTTATTTATCAATTTATATTGATTATTTACCATTGTGAAAGAATAAAGAAATTTTTGCTTCTTTTCTCACTATTATTTCAGATATTTTGTACTATTTTTTAAAAAAGTCTTTTCATATTAGTACCTTTCAAATCATGGTTTTATGGTCATTTTTTTCATGTAATTTTTAATTGGACATAAAAAAATGAATATTTGAATAGAGTATTATCATATCAACTTTAATGTATTTTTTGTAAGAAATTTATCTTATATAGTAAATTTAAATCTTGACATCCTTGATTTTCATTCTTCTAGAAATACGTTTTTATTTTCTTAATATATTCATAAACAATAACATATGAGTGAATTTTTTTGGACTTGGTTATTTGATCTTTAAATAGTTAGCAATAATTTAAGTTGCTGATATCATATTTATTTTCCTAGGCTTCTTTGGTACAAAAAATCCTCACAAGTGTGATCCGACTGGGGTTTCCGAAGACATTCTACGTCATATTGGTGTTGCTTTCAGTTCAGCACCTCCTGGAAACTTCAAAACACACCCTGGCATCAAAAGAATTCTGAAATCTCGTATGGAAATGGTTGATAATCGTGTTGTCGATTGGGCTTTGGCTGAAGCTATGGCTTTTGGGTCTCTATTGAAAGAAGGTGTTCATGTTAGGCTTAGTGGTCAAGATGTTGAACGAGGCACTTTCAGGTAAAACTGGAATTTTTTGAGCAAAAAACTTTTTACACTTTTTATGTAATGTATAGGATAAAAAGTCTGCATTTTATTATAATAAATAACTTGTATTTTCTATTATTTAAAGAGGAATAGTTTAAAAGAATGTATACTATCATCAGTGTATAAGAGGCTAATTTGTTTACATTCCTTAATTATTCATTAATGAATATTCATCGATGAATTTCATTCTATAGGTTGATTTATGATACATTGAAATTCAAATTCACATTCTCCTTCAATTAATAGTTTTCAAATTGAAAATCCAAGGTATAAAAAAAAATTTTTAACTTGTGGTCTCTATTTGGATAGAACAATTTATACTTCAATGAGCTTAAGATACTCAGAGTTTTCATTTTTAGAAGGACTTTGTTTTTAATCTCACTTATTTACTTTAAGGGAGCAAAACAACTTTTTTGAAGATTACTGATGTTAGTATTCAGAATTCTTATACCTGAATGCTTCAATTTTTTTAAATTAAACAGCTAACAGAGGTTTGAAATTCATTTGAGAAAATTTCTGGAGAAGAAGGATATCTATTTAATTTTTGCTTTATGATACATAAGCAAGTAGTATCAGACCATGTATTTTTAATCTTATTTTCAGATGCACATAGTTATTTTTTTAGTGAAAGAATATATTCAATTATTAGAATCCATATACTTAAATATTTGCAACAATTATATTGTTCTTATATTTTGTTTCTTCTCTAAATTATTACTAAAATCTATTTCCTTCTATAAAATGGCCACTTGCAGCAAATAATTAAAATTACTCTGCAAAAAATAGATAACATGTATTTTTATGTATGTATTTTATTGCTTTAGCCATCGTCACCATGTTTTACATCATCAAACAATAGACAAGACCACTTACAGGCCTTTGTGCCATTTATGGCCTGACCAAGCTCCCTACACTGTATGCAATAGTTCTTTATCTGAATATGCTGTTTTAGGTAAATTTTTAAGTACAAAATCCCTTTTAGAACATGTTATTTCATTTGTGTTGGCTTTTCTTACTTTGAATCTCTTGTCTTTTTTTTAAATAGGTTTTGAACTTGGTTTCTCTATGACGAATCCTAATGCACTTGTTATGTGGGAGGCTCAATTTGGTGATTTCATGAATACTGCTCAATGTATTATTGATCAGTTTATCAGCAGTGGCCAAGCAAAATGGGTCAGACAAAGTGGACTTGTTTTATTATTACCTCATGGAATGGAAGGAATGGTACTTAAATCTGCTTAATTTGATTCCCCCCCCCTTACATTTTTAAGAGGTTTTAGAATCCTCTTATATATAAAGAAGGAATAATCATAAAAGTGCTATCATAGAAATAGCTTTATTAAATAAAAATGTATTTAGTCAGTTTTCCAGTCAATTCAGTATTTCTCGAATTTTTAAAATTATATTCACTGTAACTTTCTAGGGTCCAGAACATTCAAGTGCTCGACCAGAACGTTTCCTCCAACTTTGTAGTGAAGAAATGGAAGTGTTTCCTGTAAGTTCTTATTGATTTGTTTTAAATGAATTATTATGTAATAAAATCTCCAGTAATTAATTACTCTTCTCCTTGTAGACAATCGACGAAGATTTTGCTGTTAGACAGCTACATGATTGTAACATGATTGTAGTGAATTGCAGTACACCGGCTAATTACTTCCATGTCTTAAGAAGACAAATTCTATTACCATTCAGAAAACCTGTAAGTTCTTTATATTATTTTTCTGTTTTTTTTTATTAGGATCTTTCTATTTGAATACCGCCTACATATTTTTAAAATGAATAAATACAGTCAGTATAAACAAGCGTAATTAGCATATCTGTAAAAATATTTGTACAAATTCAATTGTTTTTAAGATTCTTGAAGTATATTCATGTTATTAGTGGTCAGTATTGATATTGCTATTCTAATTATTGTTTGTTTGTTTTTTCATTTTAATGAATTTTTCTATACTCAAATTGTGTTTATTGTGTAGTATTATTTACCTTGAAATTTTTAGATGTATCTTAATTTTTATTTGTTCGATTACTGTGGCTTACATTTCAATTATTTTGACATATTTCTTCAAGTAATGCTTTTAATTTTACATCTTCATTCTATAGTAGAAAAATGGAAGTGGAGTTAAAGGTGGAATGGTAAATTATACAGTTTTTCATTTTTGCAGAAGACCTTTTCAGTTAGAAAATAATGCATGCATATTCTTTGGTTTAATTAGTCTTATGATTATTTCAGAACTTTTCTTACCTAAATAATATTTATTCTTATTTGGTTCAAATGCAGTTTTTTTTTTTTTTTTTTTCAAACCTTAGAATATAATTTACTGCTAGCTTATTAAATTCAAAATTAGATAGTTCAATACATCTGTATTGTTTTATATTGAATTTTTCTATTGTCATTTGATTTCTATCCATTCCTTAACTTGCTTACCTTACATATACGTGAAAAATAGGAACGAAACACTTAAAAGTTACCTTTGTCATGTTTGCCATTTTAAATTATGTTTGTCATGTTTCACATTGAAATTTTTGTCATTATTATTTTTTTTTTTATAAAAACTTAAGTTTCAGAAATGTATTTGTAACACATTAAATTAGATGTAATAAAATAATTTATTCTTAATACAGACACATTTTTGTCTTGATCAGTATTTCTTTTATTTATTTAGAATTTAAGAATTTTTCATCTATAACTCTCCTTTAAAATTCTTTTTATTCTGTTAGTATTTGAAAATTTTTAACCAGAATATTCTATTAATGATAGGATCTTTTTTCAAGGCATCATACATTGTATGTCGATTCATATTTATAATTACTTTTTGGGAAATCATTTTAGCTTATAATCTTTACTCCCAAATCCCTTCTTCGGCATCCTGATGCAAGATCGTCATTTGATTCCATTGTTGATGGTATGTATGCTAATTCTGTATCTCTGAATATTTTTTAATAAAAAAATATAGCATGATCAGGTTTAAATTTTAGTGTTATGTTACAAGAATTGGATCTATCAAAAGCTAACATGCTGTGGAATTAGTAAAAGCATTCATCATTTTTAATTCAACTATTTTAGATTGTTACAATATCTGTGTATATTGCCTTCTACCTTTTTACAGTATTTATCTCTATAATACATATATTGAGTAGTTTGTGTAATGAAATTTATGTATAAATTCATTGAATGCTTTCATTTTTTTCTGAAGTGAGAGAGTTTTTAAAAAGTTTAACTTTTCCATTCCTTCAAGCAGAGTTCCTAATTATTTTATCTGTCCCTAGGACAAGCTTTAATACATTGAAAATTATGCGGAAAAAAATTATTTAAAATAATGTTGCATCTTTATAACATTAGTTATCAATAAATTAAAGATACTTGTATAATAATATGTTAGTGAATTAATGAAATCGACAAAGAAAAAAAACTGTGATCGTTCAGCATACCAGATATATTGCCTTGAAAAAATTAACAAAATGAAAATTCATTGCCATTTTCCCAAAATATTTAAGAAAAGAAACAGGATCTTAAGCTTTCACACTCAAAGAAAAGCATCCAATTAGATATTTGTAAAAGCAGTGAAAATGGATTAAATTTAATGAAGACAATGAAGAGTACTGTTGATAATTATTACATGTCAACTAGATAGGTATAATTTGAAAGATAACTTTTTGGACTTTAAAATTAAAACTTTAAATTTATGTGATATTTTTAAAATTTATCTGTACAATTTTACTAAATAACATATTAAATTTTTGAAATGTCCTCTATTTAAAGTACATCTATATTAATTTTGGTAGCACTCTATCTTTGGTTTGCTTTGTAGAATACTAACTGAAAGACACACATTTACTCTTCTTAGTTATAGAGATCATCTTTCAAAGTAGATATTAATTTATTTAGTTAATAAATATAAATTCATCTAAAATCATGGTTATTTTGAGAAAAAGCGATAATGATATTCCAATGTAAAGATGATTTTCTTAACAGGCACTTCATTTGAACGGTTAATACCTGATGATGGTCCTGCCAGCCAGAACCCACAGAATGTTGAGCGAATTGTTTTCTGCACTGGAAAACTATTTTATGAACTTGAGAAAAAACGGAAAGAAAGTAATTTGGATTCATCTGTAGCTATTGTAAGAATAGAGCAGGTATGTACTTTACATTATTTACATATTATCTTGCACAGGTAAAAGTATAGATTCATAAATAAAATTTAATTTCAGTTAATTTATTTATGAAAAATAAATTAATTCTTTAGTATTATATTCATTTTATTCTTTAGCAAGATTTTGTAGGTGAATTCATTAGTATTTTCCTTGGAATTTACTAGCCTATTTTTATTTCAAACTAGCTTTGTCCATTCCCATTCGATCTTGTCAGAAAGGAGATTGAAAAATATCCTAATGCTAAATTGGTATGGTCTCAAGAAGAGCACAAGAATCAAGGATACTGGTGTTATATTCAGCCTCATATGGAAACTGTCACAAATCATGAACGTCATATTAGGTGAGTTGCTCAATTACTCAACTTTAAAAAGCTATATGAGGAAATAAAAAAAAATATTAATCATCATTAATGTGATTTATAGCTAACTTATTAATTTTTATAGTGGCGAAGGGATCTGTTATGTTCATATTTCCATATATGAACATAACAAAAGAAATTGAAATTGACATAATATTGGTGTTATTAAGTTTTTTAAATGGGACAAAAACATTTCTTTAAAAAGCTTTAAAAAGTGTGATTTGTCACCAAGAAATAACTGAAAATATATTTTTGGCTCTAAGAATTATTTCTGCTTCATTCTTTTGGGATGCATAAAATGATTTTTAAATACTTCTCAATTTTAGGATACTATCTGTGACTTTACATAAAAATTTTATTTGAAATAAATTTTGTTCACAGAAATCTTAGATACATAGTAACATTCATTTTACTTCATGAAAATATTGTTTCTTATGCATACCAAAAAGAAGTCATTACTTTGGCAGTATTCTTTATTAAAAAGTGTTTCTGGAAGTAAAGATGCAATTAAAAAGTGAGAGATAAGCAGTAATTTCACTCTCATTTTAATCTGCCTTTTTTGATTGACTTCTCACAAAATAAATGAGAGAATAAAATTATTGTAATATTTAAAAGAAAACTATGGAGGAAAATAGTTTTATAGATTTTTTTTAATGAGGGAAAAAACTTATAGGATTTTTTTAAACATTAATGATAAACATAAGAACTGATAAAAAATAATCTTCAGCATTTCAAGTACATTAAAAAAATAGTGTTTGAGGGTATTTTTCCTCCTATCTTATAATTAAGGTTTACATATTTTAGAGAGAGTAGTATTAATATGATGACTTGAGATATTTTCTTGTGGTGAGCAGTGTTTTATATTTTATCCATAAATCTTTTTTATTGTTTAGTTTAATTTCATTATATGATATATAATGTTGATGATTATAAAATGTTTATTCAAACGGTTTTTGTGTTTGATTGCTACCATATAGAGAATCGTAAAAATGTGCAAAAGGTATAGTTTGATCTCTTTTTTAAAAAAGTATCTATTTTTAAAAAATTTATCATTCAGAAAATTCTTTAAAAATATAAATGTAAATTAAATTATAAAACTATGCACACACACAAAAAAAAGACTGAAACTTATTAATACATTTTATTGACTTTACATATATTCCAAATTATAAAAAAAGCTGTAACCTTGCTTGTACAGGTTTATTATAAGGTCACATTTTTCTATAAAAATTTTCTCTCTTTCATAGAAATTAAAACACATGATATGCAACTTTTTCATAAAATGTGATCTTTCTTTGTATTGCATCAAATTTTAATATTTCTTTTTGTGATTTTTTTTTTAAATAACTTTTTTCATATCCTTAACACTCACTATATTGCATTTCATAACAATTTGCAATATATCGTGTCGTAGCACATACAAATTCATAATTATTCCATCAATTTGGAGAAGATTCGATCAGCTTTCACAATAGGCAATTTATTGTTTTATTGGAACATCAAGAAATGAAGTTTTGAATCATTTTAAGAGAGGAACAAAGGAATTAAAAAAAAAAGAAATTAATGAAAAAATTCATTATATAGAAATTATTGTTCTTAACATAAAGAATATATGACATTCAAAGTCATAGTTGTGTAGAATATTTCATTAAATGATAGTTCATTGAATGGCGTCTCTATTGTAGTTGAAATCTCTATTGTAATTGTCTAAATTTTGACACTCTCTTCTACAAATTTCTCTTTCAGTTATACTGGACGCGCAGTATCTGCATCCACAGCTACAGGCAGTAAGCAAGCTCATAAAAAGGAACAAGAGAAAGTTATGACTGATGCTTTGGGATTATGAGAAGAAATTTGTTCTGTGATACAAGACTGACATTAATAAAATATTGCACCAAGGATTACTATGAACTTTATATACCAAAATTGTGCGAAATTAGTGCAATTAGAGCTGTATGGACATTTTAAATAATTTAAGCTTGAATTTTATTTTTAACATAATAAATATTTTGATTTCTCCCCTCATTTTCTTTTTAAAACTGTACTATAATATTAAGTTGCAATATTATATTCATAGAATGGCTAGCTTTGTCTTATTTTCTTGCAGTTATAAGGTAACAAGAAATAAGAACAAATTACTAAATTTTTGATATTTTATTCATAGTCATTTTAAATGTTTAAAATTATTAATCCTGCACTAGCTGTTAGAATTTTTGAAAAAGGATATGAGATTTCAAATAAAATCTATTTTGGAGACCCTTTTGCTCTTTGTTTTCTTTTGCACTTTTATAAAAATTATAAATGTTTATAATTTAAATGACTCAGCATTTTTTTTTTATCATAGCACATTTTTTGTTTAATATAAATGCTTAATAACTCTGAAAAAAATTAGAAATTATCAATGAAATCTCACAAAAGAATGCTTAAAATAATGTAAATAAATAATTAAAATTCTTTTGATAACGGTGAAAATTAGCTATCGCATTTGCTACCACAATTTTCTTAAAATAAGTAATATACATTATATATATATGGTTATAAAAGGAACTGTTTGTGCATTTGTAATGTTCAGACAAATCTATCCTATTTGCAGCCATGAAATTTGGCACACAGATAATCGTTATCTTGACTTATTGTTCCTTGTAACTCGAATTTTAAAATTCAAAACAGTTAATAGATTTATTATAATGTCTCTAACATATTTTATTGAATTTTAAGATTTTTTTTAATAGGCATTTTTACTTGAAAATGTTAAGAGTGAGAAATAAAATTTTTGCATCCAACATTCTAATTTTGTTAGTTAAAAAAAAAAAATGGTTATTATACATACATTTCTCTCTAATTTTACTCAAGGACGATTAAAATAGCGTGTTTTTTTTTTTTTTTCATTGATTTGTTAATTATTTCCTTGATGAGTTCAAAAATTTTCTATGCTAAAATGGAAGTCGCAGGTGAAGGGGGGGGTTCTGTTATTTTTTTTTTTTTTTTTTTTTTTTTTTTGACAGAGAGTTAAGTTGGGAAATAGAGAATCATGAAAATTATTTTTATGCTGGATGTTTCTGAACTCCACGTACAAACTTGGATGAGAGGTAGAAAAAAATCAGAATTGCATTGGAAAGCAGGATCCCAAATGAATAGAAATAGCCCTAGTGTTGCTTCAAACGGGACGTTAATATAACTAAACTAAACTAAACTAAACCCATATGAATAGGTGACACTTTACTCGAGCTCGCACAGGTTTCTCATAGTAGCCTGACTGACTGAGTGAGGTGATTAGAATTGTTTTACTAATTCCAAATTACCCAATGTTCACTTCATTTATGGCTCAGCTAATGGAAATGGATGCTCTATTGTGCAGCTGTATGGAGAAGATTTCCAATCTGGCGAATATCATCACCAAATGTCGATCATGTGCATCAGAATCTGTGTGAATATGAATAATCAACTTGGAAGAGGGTCTGTTGAATACTACAGACCGAAATTCAGTGCACATGCATTTTCTGCAGCAGCAACTACATCAGCATAAATTGTGTGACACGTTCTGCACAGCGAATGGTACTACAGGCGGAAAATTTTGCACGACGTGTTGCGTTTGCCTAGTTATTTCAAGTATGTGCGATCGGCATTTCCCTTGACTTATTTTGTTCACTGATGAGGTGTCGTTTTCATGTGAAAGGATTTTTAGTATTCATAACACGCAAATGTGGTTTGTAGACTACTCATAGGGAATCAGACAATGCGCCGCACACTATAGCTATGCAGGAATCGTGGCTGACCGTTCAGCTCATACGTCTTTCGACTTCAAATGAACGCTCAAACTTATTTCATCTTTCTTGAGGAGATCCATCTGGAATTGCTAGCCTATATTCCTGCACAAATTCGCTGCCAAATGTGATTTCAACACAATGGGGCTCTTTCTTATAGAATTTCGGTACATGAAGATGCTGGGATTGTGCGTGGTAATCTTGTCTCATGGCTACCGAGATCCCTTATTTATCGTTTCTTTATTTTTGTTTGTAAGATGCTATTATCTATGAAATGCCAGCGGATTTTGAAATGAATCTTGTCACAAGAATCGCTGCCTCTACGATCAACGAAACTTTCGGTATTTTTGAAAATGTTCGCCAATCAATGAAGTTTAGGCGTCAATTTGCAAGAATGCCGGTGGGCGGAATTTCGAACACCTCCACTAATGCTTCTAACTTTTGTATTTTTTTAATGTAATAAAGTGTTTAATTCTGCTTTCTATATTATGTCCTTTCTTTATCACTTGAAGGCGGCATTCAGGATCCTGCTTTCAGATGTGGATCTGATTCCTATCAATGTTAACTATCTCCCCTTCAAGTTTGTACATGGAATTCAGAAACACCCTGTATAATTTAAATTCTAATAATATCGTTTCTAACAATAATATTTTAGAATGAGAATTTTTTTTATTGATCTCTATAACTATTTCTTTACAAAAATTCGTTATTTTTTTTAATTTATAAAAACTTTTAAATCAATAATAAAAAGAAGTTATCTCATTAAAATCTTTATATACTTTAAAGAAGTCTGTACATATTTACAAATATTGTGATATTTTGGCCAATTAATATTTAATAGAACATTCTGCAGCATCCATAACAACTTATAGTGCAATATTGTGTTTTTTGTTGTTGTTTCTAATGGTCTAGACAAGCCCACTGACTTTAAGAAGTCAGTTGTGGTTTAAGCCAAGGGTACGTCTCTTGTTTTTTCAGTAGCGCCATCTAGGACCAAGAGAACGACTTAGCTATACACACGTCACAATCCTTTTTACGGGGCGGACTTCATTCACTTATCGACAGATCGGAATTTAGACCTGAATCAGAGAACGATCACCCCTGATCCAGTTCCCCCAGTGATATTACTCTCGCCATGGAGAACTTTGTGACCACGGCAGATTTATACACTCGTCGGCCACCACGCACGCGGAGAGTCTTCGGCCGGTGGGATTAGAACTTGCAACCTAAGGGACGCGAATCCAATGCCCTGCCAACCAGGCTATCCCAACCATGGCCCTCAAAGAGATCGACTCTTTAGGACGCCTTACCAAACTAGGCTATCGTGGCCCTTTTGGATGATTGTTTTTCCATTCGTACTGTGTTTAGTTCGCTAACATAGTTTCATGGCACATGAGAAAGCCAGAAACAAGTCTCGAGGAAGAATGGTACAGGAGAGTTGCATCGAATACCCCTTCACGCGGTAAGATCCACTTCATAGTAAATCATATTCATAAATACCAAGACCTCTTCAAGATTACACAATTACTGAGATCAAAATGCCACTAGTCAAAATCAATTAAATCATTCATTCAAAAGCAGTTCTCACGAAAGAAATCAAAACTCGGGCCTACAGATTTCTGACTCTACAGTGTTCGTTTATATGTTTATACATGTCATACAGTTGTTCACAATGTAATTTATCAATTTTTTCTTTTCAGTTAATCTCATTTCCCTGCAAGTTCAAACCATAGTCACCATTTGTTTAAGTATTCTTGAACCCTCCATTTAGTTATTACTTCACCAAAAATTGAATACAGTCGTGTAGGATTTGACACCAATGCGATTCTCTTTGGAGATCCCTGGATGGTTTGTCGACTATTTCTTTCGTTTTTCTTTTTCCCTCTTTCATTCTTTCCCCTCCCCCTTCCGTCAATCTTGTGCTCATCCAATTGGTTAGATAACTTAGTGTTATAGGCACCAAGGCACAGGATGGCGTTATGTTATGTGTTTAGTTCGCATTTCGTATTGATGCTGTGTACTTTGCGCACCAACTTCCAGTTATCTCTAAATATATTCTATTGAGTTTAGATTCGGCGACTGGCATGGCGCTTTCGGATTTTTATTAGCTGTTATAGACACTAGAAATGAACATTGAGAGCAGTATACTTAGAGTTATTATCCTGATTAAATTAACCTGTTTCCAATACCCAAATTTCGGGGTCATCATTTTAAATTATTTTAGAAAAAATTAAATAAAAATAACTATTAGTTTCTTTCATCAACAACAAAAAAAACCAGCTAATTATTTGGTCTTGATATTAACATGCACTTAATAGTTCCACCAACATATTTTATTGTTCCAACTAAGTTCACTTTTAAAACTAATATAAAAAAATCCTTAAATAAAATATTATTTGCTCTTTAAATAAGCCTTGAATTTCATTTTAAATGTGTCCGACTTATTTATATTATGCATTATGTTATACTTGCATTATAACAATTATCTTGTAACGAAGACCCTTCAACGCAGCCACTCCCTTTGAGCGGCCAAATTTTCTTGGTTTAGAACCGCTTTGGGAGGTTTCATTGTATATATATTTTCCAGAAATATGATGCCAAAAATAAAATTTCATTTAACTTTTCATTAATTAAAATTCTAATTTAAATTTTTTTAAATCGCTCCGATGTGCACATTTTTACCTTCCAAGATATACATGTGGCAAATTTGGTAGCTGTACGTCAAACTGTTTGGACTGTAGAGTCCCAACTCAGACAGACACACATACATATTCATTTTCATTATCAGTAGAGATGCATGATTTTGATACTTCTATGAAGTATATAAAAATGGCAATATTAAAATTTTCTCTTGAAAAATTCTTATATTTCAGTGTTTACAAAATTTTTTGGACAAGATTTTCTGTAAATAATTCATAACATTGCATTTAAAATATTCGAAAATGTTATAAGCATCGAACAGAAGTTTCAATTTGACAAAAGAGAAATTAATTAAAATATCTGAGTCATAATGGGACGCCAACGCTTTATTTATAAATATATTTTTATAAAACTCTAAATGATATTTAGACATTTAAAAAGCTAAATAGACGTCGATTTAAACAAAAGATCATTAATTAATTAATTTTTTTAGAAAATAGAGAAATAACTATAAAATCTGAAATTAAAAGTTAGAAATCATTCGAAAAAAAAAAAAAAAAAACTACTGAACATCTACGTCACGTTCTGAATTCAGTACAGACCATTGAACCTAGAGCTGTCATATTTGGGGCATAGTTGCTCATCGGATAATCAGTGCTTACTAAAGAAATTTCTTTTTTAACTAAGCATTAATCAATATTATAACTTTTTTTTTTCTGAATAGCTTCAAAAAATATCATACAGAACCATTCTTACAACACTACTTTAAAATTTAAAAAGTTAGCTTTTCAGATATACCAAATTTATATTCCTACAAGCTTCTCTCTCATCAAATTAATTTTAAATGAAATTTGTTACGATGCTTTTTATTTCTATAGCGAAATTCAAACTAATTTTATTGTCTCGGTAAATCCTTTTTCCTGTGCTTTTCTTCATTTTTAAATACACTGCTTGACAATTGCTAAGGAACAAGTGATTTATGCAAAATTGCGTCTCAGACAGTTAACCAATAAAAGTAAATTCAAGTTGAGAGGGCGTGGCAGACCAGGACTCGTTATCTGTATAAAAAACATTGCAAACAAGCTCATAATTCATACGAAAATTCATGCTTTTTGATGTTTGACCCAAAGTAGGGCAAGATATTATAAAAGTTTTTTCTTTGAAATTCTGTTTGCTTCTTGCAATAATTAAGAGCAACATGTCAGCAAGACATCATTTGAGTGCCTACGATCTTGGACGAGCAGTTGGACAACTGGAAGATGGTCAAAGTGTCACCACTGTAGCTGCTACAATGGGTGTATCAAAGAGTGTCATCTCACGATTAAAGAAGGCCACTGAAGGTGGAAATGCTTTGCAAAAGCATGCCGGGGATAGTGGTAGGAACACCACACCTTTAGAGGATCGCTATGTAGCCCTCGTGGCAAAAAGGAACATAGATTTAACTCCTGACCAGATAGCTACAAACCTTTTAACCGCTACTAGTACTCATGTTTCTGCCAGAACCGTCTCACGGCGATTAAATCAAGCGGGTTTGTATGCACGGAAGCCTGTTCCTTGCATCCCGCTTCAACCAGCCATCGTCGTGAGAGATTACGCTGGTGTAAGAAACATGTTGGTTGGGATATCCAAAATTGATCTCGAGTGATGTTCTTAGACGAATCTCGTTTCAATCTGACAAGTGATTTTGGTCACCAATTGCTGTGGAGAGAGCGTGGAACACGTTATGCACCACAGTTGGTTAGTGAACGTGATCGGTACGGCTCAGGCCTGATGGTGCGGGCAGCCATCATGCACAATGGCAGAACACCGCTTCACATCTTTCAGCAAGGAAGCGTTACATCGCAGCGGTATTGCAGAGAGGTTATTCTGGATCATGTTCGTCTTTTTAAGGATGCTGTAGGTCCAGACTTTTTGTTTATGGACGATAATACGCGTCCACATAGAAGCGTTGAGCTATCGGACACACTGCAAAGTGAAAATATTGTCCGTATGCAATGGGGTCCTGCTTACTCTCCCGACCTAAATCCCATTTAACATGCCTGGAATGCTCTTGGCAGACTGTTTCACAAAGAACCATCCCTCCTCGAACAGTGCAAGAGCTCAAAATCGCCTTGTGAGAGGAGTGGGACAATATCCCCCAAGAACTCCTCGATAGTTTAGTGGAAAGCATGGAGAACAGATGCAGAGTGCGCATTAGTGTCCGTGGTCATCACATATCTTACTATGGTACTCATGTCTGCATCATTCTGACCTGAAGATCAATTTTTGTGGGACTTTTTGGAAATCCTTCAAGGAGCATCTTCTTTTTATTTTTAAGTTTTTAATTCTTCGATGTGTCGTTAGCGGCACCATTTTGTACTATAATAAATGCACATCCTCCGTACTAAATATGCTCTTAGTTTCATTTCTTCAATCATTGTCTACACTTCATTATTCTGAAAAACGTAACTGTTCCTTAGCAATTCTCAAGCAGTGTAATTTAAAAATTGATTTATCTGGACAATGATAGCATCTCAAAAATCTTTTATTAATTAGAGACTGTTCAGAATCAGTCCGCAAAACACAATCATGTTACTCACAAGACTATGTTTTCTAATGTTTAAGTAATAATAATAATAATAATAAATACATCAATTCCAAAGAATTTTCGCTTTCCTTAATGTGACAATGATTTTTTAGACTCGCATAATTGTTGTAAATTACTTGAAGTTAACACACAAAATAAAATGGCCGATGCATTATCATATTGCTGATTGGAGGTTCGAAATGTAAGGAGATTTCTCTTGTATTAGAATAGGAAGCCTCTGAAGATCTGACTTATTTTTCTTGAAATTGATGGGTCATTAAAATGTCTTTTACTATAAAACAGTTTGAATCTCAAAATATCCAGTCAAAATGGCTGAGTTCTGATGATCTAAATATAGTGACGGAAATATTTGTTTTTAAATCCATAGTTTATGAAGCTTCATTCCTTCGTCCGTTTCGATTTTTTATTTGCTTGAAAACTTCATTCCATATAGAGATATAAATAATATTATTAAATTTGTTGCTTATTATATAATACCATTTGTTATAATTTGAATTTTAATGCAGTTGTACATCGTATAAGATTCTCACTTAGTTATTATTTTATTGTAAAATCAAATTAGTCTCTTCTTTATTTTTATGAACCCAAAACAATATATACATTCAAATTATTGGCAATGCAGCTGGAAATTTAACCTCTAGAAAAATTGTGAAAAAAGGTCAAAGCTTAAGTTCTCTTACGGTAAATTTGCAGAAAAGTGTAGTAGAATGAAATCAATCAATCTATCAATAAAAGAAATTTTATATAGTAAAAATCTTATTTTTCTGGAGGTTACGAGAAGCAAACATAGTATTCGCAACATTTTAGTGAATACTATGAAGAAATGTGGTATAATAAAAATGCAGATTAAATAATTAAGATTTAAATTCATTAATGGTTATAAAATATTCTAACAATACTATTTTTTCGATACTATGAAATCAAATCAGTTCTACCTATTCTTAAAAATGCACACACACACACACACACACACACACACACACACACACACACACACACACACACACACACACACACACACACACAGAGAGAGAGAGAGAGAGAGAGAGAGAGAGATACAAATATTTTAATAGCAGAAGAAGAAATAAATCCACCCCATATAAAAATTATACAAATATATACATATTTTTTGTTTGTTTCAAGAATTAAATCTTTCTCCCTAATTTCAAGAAATAATTTTACAATTCAATGTAATAAAAATGTTTTAATAAATTTAAACATTTTTAAAAAAATTATGAAATGGGACACATTTAACTATTAATAACTATAACTGTATTAAAGCAAAAATTATAAATATTCTTTTACGTAAGTTTTATGCAGTGTTATTTGAAACGCGATTACCAATTCCCACTCAGATTTGCTGCGATTTGAAACTACAAGGCAATTTTAATTTTTCTGAGAAATTGAAAAAAAAGAAGGATCTATTTTTCTCACAAAGCGAGAATTCGACGCGTTAAGCAATTGCTTCACATCTTTGAGCGAGGAAGCGTTACATCGCAGCGGTATAGCAGAGAGGTTATTCTGGAAATTAATTAGTATTCCTAATGGGAGGAAAATCTGCAGAAGGGAAAGTAATATCTTTGCTCACTTTGTGACACTCAAAAGTAGAAAACAATGTAGGAAATGGAGAAATTCAATTTTAAAAGAATCGTATTTCAGAGCAATGCATAAATATATTACCTCATCCATCCTTAAAAATTAGATTTAAAACAGACATTTTAGGAAGAAAAAAAAAATGTATATATTTCAAACTATTTTTTAAAGAACAAAAAAAGCCTATAAAAGGAATATAAAATTAGTTATGCTTAGAATAATCCATTCATCTAATGATTCTTTCTAATTGTATAGAAGAAATGAATGGTCTCGTTTACAAAGATCTATGAATATTTACACGATAATATTTTTTTCAAAATATATTTAACAAAAAAGAGTATAAGACCTGTTTGCAGTATAATGCGTGGAAAATAATCAAAAAAAGAAATTTTCTTTTCACTTTATTAATATAAAATTAATCATTATCAGGTTAATATACCATGAAACCTCATGATAAACACTAAGAATGCCTCGTCATTAAAAACAGCAGAAATGAGATAGGATTATCAAAAGCTGCAATTACAAATTCAAGTAAAATGAATTTCAAGTTTCCTGAATATTGATATTCTTACCTTGAAATACTGAAAAATGTATTTAAAAAATATTTTATTCATAATGCTTCAAAATTTTTACACGATCGATCATTCTTAGGTGAATGTACCAAAAAGACATTCAACGAGTCAGTCGATTTCAATTTTATGTACGATATTAATGTAAAATCTTAAAGTCGGCATTAGGTAAATATGTTAAAGTGGAAAAGGAATAAAAAGAGTCACGGATTCTCTTTAATATAAAACCGCAAATGAACTCCCCGTATTTACATTATGCTATCAAAACTTAAGCGGGCTGAGCCGACATATCTGAAAGAAAAGAAGGGGTACCGGTTGATTCCCGACCCTCCAGGGAGTGGAAAGAAAATCCCAGAACTTATTTTCCTGGGGGTCCCATCCGCCTTAAAGCGAATAAAGAGAGAAGGAGAAATCTATGAATGGGTTGAAAAGTGAACGAACCGGTTATTCTTGGAATTTTAGTATTATCGAATTGCATATCACTGAAATTTATCCACTTCATGGGAGTGACCTTGACTTTCCGATATTCGCATTTGACTATACACTATTCCATAAAGATCATTTTTAATTATTTGTGACTATGATTGCAAATATTCTGTTTGCTGCTGGCGCCATCAATTGGTAGAATATAGAATTAAAATAAACATTTTGAAGAAAGGACATATATATTTAATTCGATTTTTTCAGAAAAGGATTTACTCCAATAAAGAAATTAAATAAATAGTTTTGAAAAAAATCAAATTTATGAAGTAGGCTAAAATAGATAAATTAATTCAATCACATTACTTAAATTAAGTATTAATTACAATTAATAAATTTTGTATTTAATATTAATTAATAATATGATTGAAATAACAGATATTTGGAACAAATATTTAAAATTAACAAAAGCCAAATTTTTTTTGTTATTCAAAAAATCGTGGATTATGCATCTCTACTGGCGTTGAGGGAATCAGTAACCCCCCCCCCCCCTCCCGAGTAGCTATGTTACTGGAAAACTCACAGATATTACAAAATACTCTAATTCCATATGTTTGCGATATATAAAGAATATTTTAAAAAAACAAAGGCCAGTAAGCGGGAGAAATCCTTCCTGCGGTGGTAATGGTTCGCTCGAATATTATCTTCTACAGATTAATTTTTATCTGATATTTGAAATAGAATTTTATTTGAAAACAGTAGTTATTAAAATTAATTGTAAATTTTATTATGTTCACACAGGCTGAGTTCAAGACAAGTATGAGTTTTCTATTTTTATTTTGCCGTGATCCACAAAATGAAGTTTCTTTGCAATTACTTATAACTTTAACTATATTCAGTTTCATTTTGTTTGTTTACAAAATTGTCGGTTTTCATCAGAGGGCAAATTTCTAAACCGAGAAAAAAATTATTTTCTTGAAATAAGAGAAACTCCATATAATATGGCATCAATAGTTAGAAGATTTTGCTTTTCTAGCAAACAGTATTTATTTTCCTCCTTGCAGCCTCACAAGTGCGTATTAATACTTAAATTCATTCATAATATATATAAAAAAACTTATTTTAAATGTGTATCTTGAATAAAAATTACCAAGAATTTAATTTTATTGCTGTATTCTTCATGAATTTTTCATTTTAATTGTATAGATTTTCCTTCTGACCAATTTTAATGTTCTTTTAGCTGTACTTTTTAAAAAAAATTGTTTAATTTTATTTATTCAAATAAAATTAATATATATGTGTGTGTGTGTGTGTGATTCAAACCGTGTGATGCTGCTTTTGTTATTTTTATTATTTATTGCATTTAAATTGAATTCTCTATTATGAGTTTTCTGAATTAAATCTGAAAGTATTATTATTTTGATATTGTGGATGTTGTAGTTGTATTTGGTATCAGGTGTGATGGTTACATGTATAATGTCAAAGATTTTAATTTTTATTTTGAATAGTTACAACCCATGTGACTAGAGAAAAGAATTCACTGATTTAAGTAAGAAAATTAACCCCAGAAAAGATTTTACCATTAAAAATATTTCATTTGCAATCTAGTGTTAATTAATGAGTTTTTAAATATAGAAAGATATTGATTATTAAAACATGCTTGTAGATAAACTGCAAAAATTACGAAATTAATTCCCGCTGAAGATGAAAATTGATTAATTGTATTGTTTTATGCTTAAAATGTCATCATGTGTATCTCTTTCCACTTTTAATATATACATTAGATTTCAGAATTTAATTGCCATCTCAGGTTTGGTTGTACATCATATGAGCATAAATATACTCTTGAGGACACATTTATGTATCAAAAAATAAAATGATGGATGGTCAAAACTAAATATTACAATAATAATTTCAAAATAATTAAGTATATAGAAGAGAAATTTCTCTATAAATTTTGATTTTTTATACCTGATTCAAAGTTAATTATAATTTTAATAATTGCTATAAGAAGGTAATAATAATTTTTGTAAAAATTTACATATAGGAATATAATTTTATAAGATTTTTCAAACTAAAAACATAATTTTTTAATATACATATTTCTAAATGGTTTACTAAACAGATTGAAATTTATTGTAACTTTAAACTAGCCAAATATGGAGTAATACTTTTACGATTATAAAACTAATTTCTTTTGAATTTTTACTATGTAAATAAATTTTCTGATTTTGGAAAAGTTATCTTTTCCTAAATCTGTCTGTATTGAAAATAAAAGAATATTTCTTTGATATGAGATTGATTCTTTCCTCCATTATTTCTAGAACACCCAAGACTTTGAATAGATATCTGCTGTCTGAAAATGTGGCAAATGACTGGAAACAGTATCATATTAGTAAGTTCTTGGCTTTATTCTTAATAAATCTTTCTTTTGTAAATATTATCTTATAATTGGATTTTTATTAATAAATTACAATGCATAAAAATATTATTAAACATTTTATCCTTTGGATTTTTAAAAACAGTTGCTAAAAGAAGTGTTCTAACAAAGTGTTAGATGTATTGTCAAATCTTAGTAAATTATCATTCTCGCATGCATAGAGGAGTTATTAGTTCCTAATATTTAATTATAGTATCAATTATTAGTGTTGAGGCTTAGGTAATTCATACCTGTTTGGCATTATTGTCAATCTTCATCATTGACTGATAAATCTAAATGATAAACAAAGTATGTTAATTTTTCCCCCCTTCATCATATTTGACTTTTAATAGTGATGAATGCACTAAAATGTTGTCTTCATAGTGTTCCTTAGAATTTGGATTGGATGCCCATTCCTTACCTTATCACAAATAATTACCAACAATAACATACATTGTTTTGTTATGCAAGCTGAGTTAAATATTTATGCTTAATGTAAGATGATAGTTTAATAAAGTTTGATAATAGTATTAAGTAGTTTTTACTTTGTATTAAATTTCAGCTAATTGTTGTAAAGATCATTGAATTAGCATAATTACCTGAAATGGCTATATTACCCATCCTGATTGGCAAGTAATGATCTTATAGTTCATTTAGATGTTTTGATTCTAAAATTGTAAATCGAAATGAAATATTTTCTTTGGAACCATAGTTTTATATTATAAATCTTTGTATTATATAAAAGCATAAGATTTTTTTTGGTATCAATTTAAATTATATATTATAATAACATGACAATATGATAAGTTATGTTTTAAAATTGTACTTAGTGGTTGGAAGAACATGAAAATAAATTTATATTTCCATGGCTTTAGAAGAAAACATAACTGAGAATCTGTGAAACCTTGATTTATCATTCACTTTGTAGAATACCCAGCTTTGGGAATAACACAACTCCATATTCTATGAATAATTTCCAGTGTTTTTTTGATAAGTCACTTTTAATATGCTTAGTTGCTGTCCATGCTGTACGAGAGCTACTCTAAATATTAACTAGTAGTAACATTTGTGTGCCTTAACTCAATAAATTTAAAATGCCACTTAATAATTGGTTAGGGCATCAATTTTATAACTTTAACTACAATAAGATATGCATATCATATCAGTAAGTATTAGTATTTCTCAGAAAGTGAATCATAAGGGACCATTGTTCTAATACAATAGCAATTAATGCATCAAAATCTATTTCTGTTTCTTTCATTTTCTCTATAATCAAGAAATGCAAGTATTTTTTAATTCTTAAACATTAAGTTTTAGGCCCTCAAAGTAACTGTACTGGCTTTATTCATTTTTTAAAAATATTTAATTATAAAACATATCATTCAAATGTATATTTTCTGAAAATTCCAACATTTTGATTGAAATAAAAAAAAAAAAGGTTTATAGGCTCAGGGGTGTTTGTGCTCCGGGGATTTTGAACTTCGATACCCGGAAATTCCGGGGATCGTCGTTCAAAAGGAAGTAGGAATAATAATGAATTATTTATTTTGATCTGGGTAATTTTGTTTGCTTTGAAAGCAGAAAACGCAAGGTCAGTGTGTGTGGTGAAAACTTTTCCTTTCTTTCTCCAAAGGCAGTGATAATGCGTGAAAAGGGGGGAAAAACTTCTTTTTTGTTCTTTCCTTATTGCGAGTTATAACTCATTCCCCCGGTTCTCGGACATTCTCTTCTGGATTCTTTTCGGCAAGTAGGCGCGGCAGAAAAAAAAGGGAGAGACTTCGTTTTACCAGATGTGCGATCACGTGACCTGGGTTCAAAGGTCTTAATTTTGCAAAAAAAGTAATTCATTGAACTTTTATAATTAGGTCATTCAATACTTCATAATTGTAATTTTTCATTTCTCCCTCCCCCCTTCTCGAAACTCCAAAATGTCAGTAGTAAGTCCGTAAAAGTTTCAGGGGATTTTTTGGGGTCCCACAAACACCCCTGTAGGCTTTAAAAGATAAAATGTTCAAACTCCAAAACTTTTAGATAAAAATAAATGATTACTTAAATGATAACATGCCTAAAATGTTCATCAATCCTCTGTTTCTATTCTTGTATGCACATTTTTTAAAATTTATGTTGAATTTTGTAACTCCAGATTTACTAATGATTAATCATATTTTTCGTGCAGAGAGATCTCTTTTTATACAAACACAGGAAACACCAAATCCCAACAGCCTGAAATTTATACCAGGCATACCTGTTCTGGAATCAGGAACATTCGAAGCACCTAATGTGAAAGAGGCAAGCAAATCACCATTAGCCAGACAATTGTTTCAAATTGAAGGTGTTTCATCTGTATTTTTTGGTCCAGATTTTATTACAGTTTCCAAGGCAAGTCAATCAAGTGAAATGAACTCTCTAAATTTATTTATCATGTATGTATAAATAGAAAATCTAAATAAACAAATTACTTTCATTGATATCAGAATGATTATGAAATATGATTTATTAAAAATGCACATTATATATATATATATATATATATATATATATATATAGAGAGAGAGAGAGAGAGAGAGAGAGAGAGATTATAATATATGTAAATTAAGAGTAGAATTGTAACTGTTTTAATTAAAAAAAATATTTAATACTTCTCATTTACTGAAGTGCATTTCTTCTCTCTTTTAAGGATCAAAATCTCCAAATATTATTAAGCTAATTTCAGTCCATATTAAATTGAATAGCGCTTTTATTTTTTTGAAAAAATTGTTTCTATAAAAAATAAATTAATTTTTGTTTTAATATATAAATATTAAAATAAGTTATAATAATTTATGATTTTGTTTACTACTTAAATTCTTAAAGTACTAGGAATTTCTAAATGCTGAAGTGAAAAAAAAAAAAAAGAAAAGAGGTTTTATAAGAATTACTAACGAAGTATAGGTTTGAACTGATATTTTATAAATTTATTATAGAATTATTTATTTATTTGCACTTCCAAAATTTACGATTATTCATTGTTATCTCATTGCATACACATATAACTATTCTATATGAAAATTTTGACAGTCGAGTTTCTGTAGACTTGTCTTCTACATACAACTGTGTTTGTATTTTATTAATATTTATGTCAACTAATGCATCAATATAAGTGCCAAAATCTTATTATACAGAATCATTAAACGATTGTTAAAAAATTTCATTAAAAAATATTGAAATAATTTACAGAATAGTATATTTGCGTTTATTTAAATTTTTCTGTAAAATAAAATATAAAAAGTCCATCAGCTTGTTTTTTTTATATTAATTTTCAATTAAATACATTGAAATCTGTTCTCACAATTCATTACAAATTAGTTTAAAATGTTGATATATTTATTAGACTCCATTTCTAAAATTTGTACAAAAATATAAATTTATAACATTTTCTCATATAAAATAAAAGAAAAAATGAAAAAAAAAATTAATCAGTAGAGCTTAAGTTAATAATATTTATTGAATATATGATAGATGCTATCTTAGCAGGAAAATACTTATACACATTTTCTGATTTTTTTAAAAATGCAATTTATATTTTAAAATTACTTTTTAGGCAGATGATGAAATTGAATGGAAAGTCTTAAAACCACAAATATTTGCTGCAGTTATGGATTTCTTTGCCACTGGCTTACCAGTTGTTAGCACAGATCAAACATCATCTGACACAGGCAAGTATTATAAATGGTTTCTCTTTCAAAAAAAATTCTGTCACATATTTTAATTCAAAAATGCTAAGAATGCCTTATTATGAAGAATATTTTTTTTCATTAAAATGTATTTCTAATATTTAATTACATTTATTAGATTTTGATCCTAATGATGATGAAACAGTCCAGATGATTAAAGAATTGTTAGAAACTAGGATCCGACCTGTAGTTCAAGAAGATGGTGGTGATATAATATATATGGTAAGCATTACATCTTAACACTTAATTTCCCCCCCATTTATAGTAATTATATTATTCAACACTATTAACATTCTGAACATTTTATATAAAGAAAACCTTTTATAAAAATCGATGGCATTGTCTGAATGAATTCTGGTTGAATACTGAGTGCTCCAGATATTTTTTCTCCTATAGCTTTAATAAATTACTTTTTAAAGCAGTGTGTCACCAGATGATATTCTATGTTAATAGAAAATCATTTGCCTGTATGTTAGTATGATTTGCTGGCATATCAGCTGACCTTCTAAATTGTGGACACAAACAAGCTTTTCTTCATGCAAAAAAAAAAAAAAAAAAAAAAAAAAAACCATAGATTTTTTTTTTTTTTTTTTTGGTAATGACTTAAGTTTTGTAAAGGATAATATTAGAAACAGAAGCTTTATTTCTTTGTAGCTATGAATCTGTGATTATAAGAAGGAATATATCCATATAGACTTCTATGAAAAGACTGAAAGTTAAATCACAGATTTTTAAATGTCTTTAATAAAAAAGATGCAGCAAAATACATTTTGGTCTTTAAATTTATTAAATTATACATTTACTTGCTTATTTTTAATTTACTTTGACACAGATAAATTTTATCAGTTATATGAATCCTCTTATAATTTTTTTTACTTTAGGGCTTTGAAGATGGCATTGTTAAACTGAAAATGCAAGGAGCTTGTACTAGTTGTCCAAGTTCTGTTGTGACCTTGAAAAGTGGTGTAGAAAATATGCTTCAGTTTTATATTCCTGAAGTCAAAGGAGTGATGCAGGTATAAATCAAAATACAAATAACTTTATTTCAAATTATTGCACAAGTTCTATTGCTCATGAATTTTTAATGAACCATAATGAACTTCCACTGTTTTAATATGTCCAAAAAATTGAAACAATGATTTTCTTGCAGGTAACTGATGAACTTGACGAAATAGCACAAAAAGAATTTGAAAAGTTAGAAGAGAAACTGAAAACGAAAGACTGAAAATAAAGCATATGATATATATATTTTTTATTTCAATTGTATATTTTGTAAATTAGATATATCGAAATAAAGTTATCACATTCTTGATTCTTTGTAAATTCTGTGAAGAATGAAGCTCATTTAAATGTCCAATGCTTATGATAATTCAGATCTCTTAAGAGTTTGAATATATATATATATATATATGGAAACAAAAACAAATAATGAATTCTGCCAAACATAGACAACAAGAAGTAAAATAAGTATGATTAAATTATAAAAAAGGCCAGATATATTGAATATTATAAGAAGAATATTAATCTGAAGAATGCACATTTTTATGAAATGTTTCATGTTTGTATATATATATATATATGAAATCCAGTTGTAAAAAGAAGCTCAATTTTATGCTGCAATATATATAATGGCATGCAATATCTTGACTTTTCATAATTCTGTATGCTTTTGAAGAATACGACCAGTTATATCTTTTTGGATTTTCTCAACCTAGGAAAAAATAATAAAAAGACGAATTATTAAAATATAAGAACTTTCTTAAAAATTATAAATAGATCTATTTCGTGATGAATTAATGCATTAAATAACAGAGCTTTAACAATCGTAATTCTTGCATTAATTTTACCGAAGAATCAAATATGTAATTTTTTCAAACAGGAAAAAATATATGTAACAATGCATTCATTATTTTATTATTAAAGAATAAAAGTATAAATAATTATAAATAGAATGCAATAGTTTAAATTAGTAATTTGTTCAGATAAAAAAATTTAACATAAAAAATTCAGAATTTACTTCGGAACTTACCTTATAGCCATATTCTTTAAGTCTTTTATTTCTTTTGGCTACAGCTTCATCTACAATATTACTGTCATCATGCTCTAATTCTAAAGCTGTAAGTGTTTTCAATTTCTTTACTCTATGTTCAAAATGGTGCAATTCATTCTGTAAACCATGAAATTATTAAATAAACAGTTTATTGAGTAAAACTTTTTAGCCAAGACTTCATTAGAATTTTAATAAATATAGCAATATAAATTAGTTCTTTTTAAGTAATATTAAAGAACAATAACTTAAGTGAAATAGGCAATTTTACTCCCCATCGGTCCCAAAATACTAAAAGATATTTGTTTAGAATGGGGGATATCAAATATATATTAAAAGCTGCTATTCCATATACAGCATTATTACAAACACATACAATTAATTTTCAATTGAATAATTTTTTCAGAACTTTTGATTTAAATAACCAAGTTATTATAATGTTAAACACATTAATGAATCCCAATTCCAGCTATAACAGAAAGTTCAATATCTTTTTTTATTAATGATTCACTTTAATTAGATAGGCCAGAAAAATTATACAATGCAGTAAAGAAATGAAGTAAAGTTTATGCAGTAAAGAAATTATGAATTAATTATTTCTTATTAATAAACAAAATTCTTATAAGAAAATTTAGACAACCTTTAAACTTTCCAGTTCTTCTGGTGAAAAACTAGCATTCTTTGCCATCTCCCAGAGACTAGTAACTTGAGGCTCTTCAAATTCAGTACTTTTTATATCTGGGAATATTCTACTATTTAGATATTCATACCCAGATTTCAGTTGAGAGTGTTTTTCTTTCAAAACTTGATGCGGATTATCTGCCTTCCAAGGTTTATCTTCAACTTCAGACTGAAGTACATGTTCTACCACATTGCCATGCTTATCTATAAAAAACAATACAATAAATGTTATACATGTTAAAAAAATCTTTTATGCAGAATTTAAAGAATTAAAGGTAACTTATTTCAAAAATTTAATTGTGTTAGGAAATAGTTACATGATGCTCTTAGGCAGATGGGGACCAGCAATTATATATTCTATAGTTGCTTTTCATCGACAAAATACAGTTGCAGAAAATTATCAGAAAGTTTTCAATATTTATGGAGAATAGCAAGACATAATGACTAAAGCTATACTAGCAAAAGGAGGTCAATTTCCGAAATAATTTTATTTTGCAATCAGACCTGGATTTAAAAATTATTGCTTCACAATAATACTTATGAATTACTAAAAAACTAATTTTAAAACCATTTTTGTTTTATTATATTACTAGCCGCCTTTGGCGACCAGCCGGTTCGCCAATCTTAATGTTCGTTAAAATTTTAATAATTAAATATTTTATGCAATTTCTACTTTAATAGCTTCTTCATCAAAATACTTTAAAACTTCAAATTTTGATTATCATATAATTCATTCATAATATTATAAAGGCCTTCAGTCATAACGTAATATGTATCTCTCTCATTTTCTGTTAGCACCCGTAGAATTTATGCTTTAAATTAAAGTGGAAAGAATTTATCTTCAATTAATATAATAATATTTTTTACTGAAACAAAGCATTTTTTTATAATCAGATTACTGAAAATAGAGTCACTCAGCGTTTAAACTTTATGGGCACTAAAGAATATCTTTTTAAATTTATGTAATATCTCAAGAGTTGGTCAACAAAATTTTCTTAGATTCATTATGAGCAGATCGATAAATGAACAATGTTTAAATTTAAATGCATCAAACACTAAGAAAATAAAAAGAATCGTTTAAAATAAACGGTTGAAAACGGTAGAATTTATGCTTTAAATTAAAGTGGAAAGAATTTATCTTCAATTAATATGATAATATTTTTTACTGAAACAAAGCATTTTTTTATAATCTGATTACTGAAAATAGAGTCACTCAGCGTTTAAACTTTATGGGCACTAAAGAATATCTTTTTAAATTTATGTAATATCTCAAGAGTTGGTCAACAAAATTTTCTTAGATTCATTATGAGCAGATTGATTAATTAACAATGTTTAAATTTAAATGCATCAAACACTAAGTAAATAAAACGAATCGTTTAAAATAAACGGTTGAAAACAGGTTTTAAAAAAACTACTTAAAAAACGATGTACTTAAAACTATAAGCATATACAAAAAATATATAACTAACATAAATACAATTTACTTACAAAAGCATGCAACTAACCCAAAAATAATTTAAATCATCCATTGATAACGTTGTCATGGCAACAATCAGAACAGAATGCGCATGCGTGAATTTTCTTCGCCAGTTACGTAACGAAAATACGTGATTTTTTCTACGCCAGTTGGGGTAACGCTATGCGGATTAGAAATTTTTAATTTCCTTTATTCTGTTTTATTTTAATTCAAAAGTACTTCAGAATGAATCTGAAAGATTGATTCATTAACAATGTTTAATTTTAAATGCATCAAACATTAAGAAAATAAACAGAACCGATTGAAATAATCCGCCGAAAAATTTTAACCCTAGCCTCATTACTGTTGGGAGAAAAAAAAACTGAAGCCTTTCTCGTTTGGCCCTGGGGATAATGGAAGCTTTTTTGGCGGAAAAGTTGGCGGTGGGGAAAATGGAAGATTTTTTTGGCGGGAAAGTTAGTTTTTAATTAATAATTAAAAATTCGAAAAAAGAAACCCCAGGTGCACATTCGCAACCTCCAAGGTATACATGTACCAAATTTGGTAGCTGTATGTCAAACGGTCTGGCCTGTAGAGCGCCAACACACACACATTGAGCTTTATTATAAGTATATAGATAAAAATAAACCTTTTCCCACTGATATATTTTCCTTCTAATGACTTGAAACGGATTATTTATATAATAAAGTTTTCTTGAACTAGAATAGTTTGTGGGTATCTTTAATATGCATGATTGAAAATTAAAATATGTTATTCATTTTACATTATATTTATTCAATAGTTTCTATTTCATTATCAATAACTCTTAATAGAAAATTTAATATTGAAATGAAAGTAAGAACTTCTGTAATAAATAGCACATCAAATATTAAATTTTATCTGATTTTGTATCCGAGAAGTAAAGAAAGATTTTTAATGGTATAATATACTAAATATCATAGAAATTAAGTAACGAACACAAACAAATAAAAAGACAAGTTGATAATTATCTGAAGTTTTCTTATACTAGCTATAATTACTTTTTGAAAATTTATTTGAATAGAAAACATTATTCCCTGCAACCAAGTTTTAATGCTTGACATCATACATTTTTCGTTAACCAAAAAAGAGTAAATTCCTTACTTTCTGTTTTAAGTAATTTGAAATTTTGATTTAGACTTTTGTTATTTACTTAAATCTTCAAACTTAAAAACACTAAATATTTTGAACTTGTTAACCAAGCACAAGCTAAGAATCCATTCTGGAACATACGCTGGTGAACAAACTTCCATCTATCCATTAAGTATTTAAATATATTTAGTAAATATATAAAAAGTAATTAATTTTATATTAATATAATATACTATTTAAATATATTATAATATATTTTATGTATTATCATATTATAATATTCAACAAAAATGTTTAGTAAAATATACAAACACTGAGTTTAAATATTTTAAGTGTACAGTATTATATAAAATTACAGGTTTTATGTAAAGAAAATATTTTTGGTATTAATATACAATATATTGGCCAAAATATATATCATATTTTTGGGATGAGTCAAAAATTGCTAATTAAAAAAAAATTTTAATGTTTCTCTTATTTTTTTCCTTTTCAGATTGCAGCTATATAAATAAAAATATGAACCATTTTTGATATGAGAACAAAAACAATGTGAAAAAATATTTAGTGTTTCACATCAATAAAAATTTTATTTTCTAATGTAATGATCCAAAAAATTAAGCAATATATTAGAGAGTTAATATTTACATACCATCCGAGTCCTTTCCATGCAGTTGATTGATCATTTGATAATATTGGTCAATCTTATTTTGATGATGTTGAAATTCTTCTTTCAGAGTTCTAAGTTCATCCTCTATTAAAAAAAATGTATATACATTAATTTTTATTTGGCAGAATGTTTATATTTACAACTTTCAAACCAATGATATTTGATTCTTTTCACACTGCCTATATAATCTGCCCAAAAAATATAAAAAGTTGTAATGGAAAAATTTTAAAAATCTAGAGCATATAAATGATATTATTGTAAAATGAACAGTTCTTTTAAATGAAACTGAAGATGAATAAAAGGAAATTTATGAGATAAAATGAAAAATTAAAAGGGTATTTTTTATTAAAATGATATTGAAGAGTGAAATAAAAATAATTATGTATTTTTGATAATTAATCCTTTTCCTCAACTTTTAATAATCACAATTTGAAACTTATTTGACATATTTAATGCACTACACTAAGTATATATTTTGACTTGGAAACAAGCAAACAAAAAATAAAGCTTTTATTATATAAATTTTAATAATAAAACTTTTAATATGAAATATAAAATTTAAGAACATCTGTGATATAGTCATAACTGTAACAATGTTGAAATGTTCCGATCTCGTTGATATTTTGGGGAGAATGAGAATTGCAGAGAGAGAGGAGAGAGAGTAACCTAAGTTATATTTAAAATATATATTTTATCTAAATATTAAAATTAAAAAAATAAAATGTCAGGAATGAAACAATTCAAAATTTCCAGTTCCTTTTTTAAAATTTTATCTTTGATAAAGCATTAACCTGACATCTATTGCACTTCAAAACTTGAATATAAAAAAGTGTTACAGAATGATTCTTTAAAAATTTAGGTTAGTTTAAAATTATAATAAAACTAAGTAATATCAACATAAAAATGCAACACAGATAAATACACTGTGGCTCCGATGAGTTTATGTCTACCTTACACATAATGAATAAATGAGTAATAAATTGTGTTGGGCTTGACTAATTTTTTTTTCTTTACGAAGCCTTGTTAGAGAATTTTCTATTATTATTAAGCAGTGAAATATTGACAAATTGATTTACATTTATCTCCTGATTTATCAAAATAGACTAATTTGATATCACTCAGTTCTTATGTCACACTTAACTTATCATGGCCAGTTACAAAATAAAAAATGTCACAAGTTTTTAAATTGAAATATAAAATACATTTAAATATTTGCACATTTAATGTTTATAGCCCCTTTCTACCATTGTTCAAAAATGATTTATTATTTTATTGATCAGAAATACCAATAATATTTTTAAAAATAAGGAGTATGTATTTTAAGGAAGTACTTTACAATTTTTTAGTATGCTCTGATTCAAGTAAATTGCAGTTTGGTCAACATAATTTGGCACTCTCTAGTAGACAGATGATAACACACAAAAATAGTCGTTGTGTTAACAAAGCTCCATTATGCAGATATCTTTGCACTATAATGGAATATAGGCAGAGTTTCAGTGGAGATTATGCAGAGTTGAAAGAAGAAACTAATATACCCGAATGATATTATTACACATAAATGAGCTCAGACATGCCTTGTTGTAATCAAATTTTCTTATTTAAACAGATTCCAAAATTAAACTTTGAAGACCCAAATGCAAGAGATACAGAGATAATTTGCAGCATCATTTTATAATAAGCCTACTTTGATCCACCAACTACATTCCATCTTTATGAATCAGACATAAATGATTTCTCTTAGAAGTAATCAATAAAAACTTCATACCTAAAACTAAAGACCGACAAATATCACTCACAATAGCACAAATTATTAATAGTGACCTAATTTGGAAATCAGAGACATAGTTAATTTATGTCAGCCCATTTTTCACAATAAAAATAGGCCATTTCATTTTTTGTACCTATTTTAATGAATGTAATCTTGCTTTTTTTAGTACATATTTAAACACATAACCAATATTTATTTCACTACATTTTAAATAATAATAATTTTGTTGTTTAATTTTTTAAGAGAGTAAGAGAGCATTGCAAAACAGATTGTTTCTTAATTTTGTAAGGGTTTGTATAGCTAATTTAATCACGATGATGAAAGATACTACAAATTTTTATAAAATTTCTGAAAGCAGTAGTAATTAAAAAGTCCTGAATTTATAAATAAGTAAAATCTAAATTTATGACTCAAAATATAAAAATATACTTATATAATACACTTTTTTTACCTGAAAATCCTTGTTGTTCAGCTTTAAGCCATAATTTATTTAATTTTTTATCTTTAAATACTGTCTTCATAAATGCATCATGTGGTATTTCAGCTTGAGGTTTCGATAGTAAAGCAGCATCTTGTAGAGCTTTAAATTCTTCTTGAAGATTGTACTTTTCAAGAATAGCTGCAAAGAGTCAAAAATTAAACTTTTAAGTATTATCTTAAATAAACTATTTCAAGATATTCAAGAGAACAAAAGAAAAAAAAAATATTATTTCAACATAATTTGATATTATTCACAGTTGGGGACTTGCTCCCTGCAGCTGGCTAGGATATCATGTTATTCTTTATTAAGAAAAAACTTCAAAGCTTACAAACACCCATGTTTATTGCATGAGTTATTTACAGAAATGAGCAGTATACAAAAAAAGAGCATGTAATATACATAAATGAAAGTGTATATTACAAACAGTGCCACCAACTTTTTACACAATATAATTCGTAACATCCTGGCCTCCCATGATTAAGTCGTTAATTACAACATAAATCACAATCTCAGTTTAAAAATGAAACCAAGTAATGAAAATCTTAATTTTTAATAACAAACACTAAAATCCCATACTCTCTAAACACAAAAATAGTTTCACCTGACATCTATTCACTAATAATTGATTTCATTAAAGCAAATAAAACAGAGAAATGCATAAAAATTGGAAAAATGCAAATAAATTAATTAATAATACACACAAAAAAATGAAAAATTTTTGAGAGATGTAAAGAATACATACATTCCAGAAATTGAGATTATATTTACTGTAATAAAAACACAAAAACCAAAAAATTAGAAAAATACATTATGTAGAGTTATTAATTAAGAATCAGCAAATAATCTAACCAATTTATGAATTGGTCATTTTATTTCTCCCGTAGTATTTTTCAGTTTTACTGCTTTTACATAACTGTCAATTCTTTCAAAAGCATTCCAAAACTCTTGCCATTTTCCATTTAATTGGTAAAAGGTTATCATCTTTAACTAGTACAAAATTCATTCACTTTTAAATTACCAGAAGGGTTTTTCCACTTGTGGCGAATTTGCAACTGAGTTTTTACCAGAACTCACCTTGTGAAAGGATACGAGTTCATACTAATCATTTCAAGTGACATTTCATAGATTTCACCATTGCTTCCCAAAGGCCTCCAAAATGGGACCCAAATGGAACGATCAGTTACCAAATGAACCTTCAATGGCCAGGTAATGACCGGTGGCTTTTGAATGCCGCCATCGCAAATTATGCTTTGATCCAACAAATTGGTGCTACAATCACTATACATTTCGATGTGCATCCGATGAAACGTTTGATTCTGGAAGACACGCGTCAGTATTCAGATCGCTGATGAACTAATTCCAAGTATATCGACTTGGTTGTGAAGCAGACGAATACACAAATGTATATATTTTTAAGGGTCTTAAACTTCTTCCATTACGAGGGGTGACCAAGAATGGTCCACAAAAGTACTACTTCTAAGAAAAGTTCTTCCAGGATTGATTCAGGAAGATGGTAAATTAGCCTTTATTTGATCAGAACCTTAACTACGAAATCGCACACAGATCACACATTCTCTCATAGTTATGCAGATAACAGATCTTGCACCAATAATCCAGTAAGTTTGTCTGATTGCTAAATTCAGTATTTGAATTCCTTCATGCAAATATTTGATATGATAGCATCGGACTATCAAGCTGGTTACTGGATGGGCTTTTGAAAGAATGTTAAGGAGTTTTAGTTGATAAAGTAAATTTGCGTTAGCTAATTTTCCATCAACAGGAAATCTTCATCCAGGAATGGACTTAGCTGTCTCAGTTTGCTAATTGAACCAAATATTTTTTCTTTATTCAACTGATATATTTCGTCAGCAAATCAACTGCATGTATAGTTTTGATTATAAGCTTCTTCGCTCACCACAATTCACTCACTTCCCAACGCAATATTTGCTCTTCTCAACCCTTTTAGATTATCAATAAACCTAAGTTACCATGCCATAACTCGTAATAATTTACTCCAACTTGGAAAGGAACTAAGTTATTAAATTTTACCTTAACGACTAAAACTTTTCACAACAGTTATCTTTCCCACTTTATCAATATCTTGTGATTTCTCTAGTAACTGTTTTAAGACAACGATACTGTCTTCCCGAAGACAATTAGGACCATACCACAATAACTTTCTTCCTGTTAAATGGTCAACTGAAACATCTCTGGTCAGTAAATAAGCAGGATTTTCCCTCAATGGACAATGAAACCAGCAGTAAGGATTTGAATTGTCTTGCACTTCCAAACCTCGATTCTAACAAACTTTTAAACATTTTATGCATTCTTTCAATCAATACAGAATCAATCATCAATTTCAAAAGGAGATATCTAATGCTTCCCTTTCCTGTTTAGTTAAATGAAACAGTTGGTGATGAGATTTATTAACGACTCCGTTCAAAAGACAAATTTATCAACCAATTCACTGAAAACGCCTTTGATATATTTTTCCATTCTCGCACCATTATTACTCTGAGCTCTAAACGCCGCAGAGGTATTTTTTAAAATATTGTCTATTCTTCTAAAAGACACTAACTTTCTATTGTCATCAAAAGTACCTTAAATAAGCTACTGCCCCCTAAGCCTTAGGCGAGGCATCACAGAAAGCATACACCCCAACTTAACCATTTCCACAATTTCGTAAACAGTTCGTCAGTATTACTATTTGCCTTAACTTTTCAATCTCATCACACCATTTAAGTCACTCTTCTCACAAATTTTCTGGTAAATTGCCATCCCAATCTATTCCTGTCTCCTATATTTCCAGCAAGAAATACTTAATTCGCATGACAAATTGTGCTATCGATCAACCGGATCGACAACCCTCGCTGCCGTTCGTAAAACACAACACTTATTATTCTTTAATGTTTTCAAACTATCTACTAAACCCTTCAATTCCAAAGATAAAACATCTCGATCGGGACTCCAATTTAATCCTAACACTTTCACAAAACTATTTTTCTCGCCTTCACTGAGTCCATTCTCAATCCACAATTTTTATAACTCACAACTACTGGATCTCAGTTTCCTCAAATTAAAACCATCACTTTTCAAAATGGTTACAGCATCCAATGAGAGCTTCATTTACACAATGATCACCAAAATATAAATCATCGACATACAATCCAGAATTTAACATTGCAACAGAGATGGGTTTACTGGATTCGAATTTTTTTAATATGATTCTTAATCAATGGCACTTACAATAAATGGAGATATTTTACAACAAAAAAGTACGCGTTTTATTCTCATAAATTTGCATTCTTCATTGGGGCCATCCGATTACCAAAGAAATTTTAAATACTTTCTTTCACTTTTGGAAATTCCAATCATTAAAATAGCCTTCTGTATATCAGCATTAAATACTATTTTAAATTTATGAAAACTGAAAATTACAACTAGAACATCAGGATTAAGATTCGGGACAGTTTCCAAACAATCATTCAAAGATAAATGACCTTTTGATTTTGAGCTACAATTAACTACTACTCGAATTTTCTTTATTTCCTCTGACGTCTGCTCTGTAGGGCTTAAAATAGTCATTTTCGTCTTTTTCACGCTCTTCAATAATTCCCTTTAAAATTTGATCCTGTACTATTTTCCTCTATTTATTCTTAACACGTTTATTTTTTAAAAAACTTTCTCTAATTAATTGAAACGCTTTTTAGCTACACTGAAATTGTTTCGCAATTCTTCCGGATTAAATTCCCATAAAAATTTAGTTTCATATCTCCCACTTCTGAATTTTAAATCCCTTTCAAATAAGTCCATCAAATTCTTGGCACTCGCGCTCAATTCTCCCTTATCTGTTATTTCTAAAGTATCCATTTCCCACAAAATTTAAACACCTGCAGTGGAAACCAGGAATGCTCATGAAGCAGCGGGGGTCGAACTATTCTCCTGTGTCCCTTGTAATGCGAAACCAAAAAACGCGGGGACGCAAGTCATTTTGTTTATTTTTTTGGAACCGAGAATCTTCGATTACATTTCAGAAGCCATCCGTGTGAATTAAGACGCCAATATTTATGACTTTCACGAGTCAGCGGAGAAGGGCAATCTGCGCAGCAGCATTATCCTTTTCACCTCTTTATTAGGGGTCTGAAACGGGCCACCTGTTAACGTTTCTGTTATCAACACTTCCATTCTAATCTGTTTAGGATCGTGTCTGCTAAAAAGATTCACTTCATCGTATAGTTGCGATGGGTGTGGTTGCAGCGAACGAAAATCGGATAGGCTCTCTATCCGAATCAGTTTTAATCTTAAGCTTCTAGCCAATGATTTCGAGCATCAGGTTCTCTAACTCCCGTTGTCACATAAAATTCTCACAATTTTTACTCATATTAGACTTGAAGGACGCAATGCAAGTAAATACTAATTCACTTTATTTCAAAATCAAGGAATTATTACACAGTACTGACTCATTAATTTCTAGAGGGAAATCTAATGTTTTTTTTTCCTTCTTTTTGCTTCGTAAAATAAACCAATCGGTGGGGAGGCTTTCCACAGAAAAAAATTCTTTGCGTTATATCCTTTAGCGTTGCAATTTGGCAATAAACACTTATAGCATAAGCTTAATAGCACAATAAATACTTGCACTGAAATTCTTGCGATTTATAATTTGTATTCTTCCAATAACTGAAAGCATTCGAAACTAACTTAGGACACCTATTCAAAGAATGGTTATCTTTTGTATCCTCACATAAAATGCATTGATCGCCATTCTTCATTTTTTCGTTCAACATATAAATGTTTGAAAAATTTAAAATTGGAATTACTTTTATTCCCATAATTTCCTTCATAACTCTTATTTATTTTTCGTAAAAATTGATTCGGGCATGGATTTACCCTTAGATGAGAGATAAATGTTGCGTTCTCTGCCTAACTGTTGCGGTTTGTACTAAGGTTCCCCTTATTTATCGGTAATATGCATTTTTGATTCGCATTCGAATACACTGCTGATTTTATCTGCCACAATTAAATAGCACACTGATATCAAGCCATTTACTTCATACCATTGGTAGTATTCAAAAATTGCGCTTAATCTCGAAGCGAACTGTGCATAACTCTCATTTTGTGATTTATGAAATACTGAAATTGACTGAAACACTTTTGAAAGGTTCGCTGGAATTCCTTTAAAATAATAGCTTTGATTTTTTTCACAGTTAACTAACTCTTTCTCGTTAATGAAAGCCATTAAATTTGCAGTCTTATTTCTAATAAATTTATAATAATTTAGGTTCTTAATTCTCCGGGCACAATTTTCATTTAAAGGACTTCTCTAATGGCTGAAAAAACAAGTTAAATAATTCTACTTTGTTTGGTACCGGAATCATCTGAGTTTTCACATTTTTTATTAAATTTTTCGGATTATCTTTGATGGTTGTACTAAATTGTGCCTTAGTTTTCACCAATTCTAACTTTTTATCTAAACATACTAAATGAATATTCTCCAATTCCAACTTAAACTCATTATCCAATTTTCCGTTCGCAAGTTTATTTCGTTTTTTCTCAGTTACATCATTGATTCTACTTTGCACAAAATCTATATTACTTTCATAAATATCATTATTTTTGATCAGAATATTTTTAATCTATAATTTTTGCATCACTTGGTATGTTTAAATCCATCTCTTCAGCGATGAGATTCAACTCATCTTTCCTTAAACCTTAGATAACAGACATTTTCAAATCTCATTAAAGTTTATCAAAGCCAATATAAACAATTCAGCACAATTAACAGGCACAAAATATAACAGATTAACTAACAAACAGGATTACTTGACCTCAACAATACACTTATAACTTCACCACAATAGCAATAAGCTGTTAATGAAAGAAAATAGTTAACATAATAAGCTATTGTCTCAACTCAACTGACTTAAAGCAATTACTTCAATTCTATTACCAAGTCACATTTAACAATGCTCTGATTCACCAATTTAAACACAAAATTTGCACTCGCGTATCTGAATTCGAAGTCATTACTTCCACAAATTCTTCTTCTTAATTAAATTATTCTTTTCACAAGGGAAACTGTTCTCAAATAAGGTGAAAATGGTTTGGTGCAAATGGGAAATGGTGAAAATAAGGTGTTTTTTTTAACAGCATTTCTGACACTATGCAAAGGATTCACTCCCTGCATCTGGCCTGTACATTATGTTACTCCTTGTTAAGAGAAAACTCCAGATCTCTCAAATACACATTTATTGCACAAAGTGAGCAATGCACAAGAAGTATGTAATATACATAAATGAAAGTGAATACATACAGTACCATCGACTCGTGAGACACTATAATTCATAACATTCACTGTCTCGATCATGATCATGTATAAAAAATATATATATTAAATTAAAATTGATGGTACAAAGTAAAGACAAGATTAATGTTATAAAATCAATATTTATGTTGGTTCAGTAAAAATATTTAGTTTCATTAATTTACCAAATTTTAATTAAACTATTGACAATTTGCATGAATGCAGAGGCGGCGGTAGAGTCTTGTCGACGGGAGGGGCAAGACAAATCCGACAGGGGGGAAATCACAATTTCCCTAATTTGGTTACAAAATAACTCATAATAATTAATTTTTACATTTAATTAAAGGAAATTAAGTATTTTTTGCTTCTTTCTTTATTGAGATACTGACCTTTTCTTTCATTGCTAAAAATTTACAAAGATATTTGCAAAAAATTTTCTCAGTTGTTTTTTTTTATTGACCATTAAAAAATTGTCAATATTTGAATCTATTTTTAATGAGATTCTTGAGATTTACTTGCACTAAGATTTAATTTTGGAAAAAATACAATTATATTTTATTCTAGATTGTAGTATATAGATAGAAACACAGGCTGCGGCAAAATGCGTTGTCATTGTTAATTGAACAAATGCATGTTCTCATCATGGAAGCTATATAAAATGAATGTAGAAATTATATTCAAAAAGTTTTATAAAAGAAATTTTTTTAGAAATCCAGCATGATAAATAAAAAGAAATATAAACCAAAAACCGATTTTTTTCCCCCTCCTTTGAATAGTCTCCTGACTAAAATAATTTTTATAAGAATTGCAACAAGGAGAGGGAATTCAGATATATTTCGAAACCGAGGCGAATAAGCGAGCGCGTACAACAAAAATTTACTATAGTTAGGACACGAACGATATAGAATGCTGAAAAGATACAATGATGTTTCATAAGAAAGTTGGGGAAGATATTTTATAAAGTTATGTACAAACTTGACTATTTTATGTAAAATTGAAAATGAACGTGTGAAACATGAGCGGCTTAAGCATTAGGTGTCCCATGTATTATGTATATGTTAAAAAGCTATCAGACTTAAAAAAAAGCGTTTTATTAAAAAAACATTTAGATCTAGAATATGAACTCCTGTCATCATTTTAAGCACATGTTCTTGTGGTTAAGTACTTGTTTCCCTCGAAGCTATTGCAAGCTAATATACTTCCAAAAAAATTATTTTTATCCCCTCAGTTGCATGCATTGATTTTTCTTAACCCCTTCGCATACAATGACGAGTCTGGATCGCGCATCAAATTACTAAATTTTTAATCTAGTATTAAGTTAAAGTATTAAGTAATTTAAAATGCAAAAAACACTTGAAAACTCATCAGTGTCTCAAATGACTTTATATTATTGTAGTAATTAAAATAATAATAATTGTCCTTAATAAGATGTACCATCTAATTAGGCAGTTAAGTAAATTCGTATGTCAAGGTATTAATATATCATATATGAATATTCTATGAATAAATATTTTAATCAAGACATCTTTATCTAAAGTCTATTAAAAATTTAGAAACACCAGAAATTATATAGATTTTACTGTAAAGAGTATTTAAAAGAAAAAAAAAAATGAAAAAGGAGTTTTTAAAAATACTTTTCCCGATTACATAGTTATAATACTGAATGCAGAATCTGAAGAATTTAGGTAGTAATTTATTTAGCAAATTTAGTACATACTTGAATAAGCTTTTAGCGTAGCTAAAAAAGCTACCATAACATATATATTTATTTTTTGTCGTCAGTTTTAGTCGGTAATATTTCTTTAGTATAATAATTGCAGCCAGTAAATTAGATTGCATAAAAAAACATTTTACTGTTAAATAATCTACTATAATACAATTTACTTATTCCAGTTTTATAATGAATTCACATAACCTGGCTACAGCAACTTTACTCTTCTTAGCATGCATAAAACACAAGAGTATCGAGAGAAAAGAGTGTTTTATTAAATTTAGTTAAATCATAAACTAGATTTTAATCAGAGAATTCTCACAGTGAAGTAAATAAAATAAATTTACCAATTCATCACCGAAGAAGTAACAATTAGATGAATAAAATGATTCGTTTTATAATCTAAAATCTCATAAAAATGATTAATTGAATTTCGAATTAGGGAAAACAACTCTATAGCCCAGTTCTTGTAAAATACAAAAGTATTTTTTCCCTAATAATTCCACTTGCAAATAATCGAAGTACTCAATAAAAATAATTTTTTTCACATAACTTATGATAACATCTTAGCCGAAAGACAAAGATAAACCGGCAAAAATGTGACTTCTTGAACCCGTTGTCGGTTATTCTGCCAAAAGTAATGCGAATTATTAGCCGAATGAACGACATTTATATAAGATGTCTGAAAAATTAGCGAACTTCCATCGTATTCAGTTCATAGTCGGCAATCCAGAAATTGTCGACAGAATGAGATAACTTATTCACCCTGTCGGATACATTGCCAAAAGTAATGCTAATTATAAGCTTGAAGAACGACATTTCAATCAAAAGCCTGAAAATCTGTGCACATCTGTGAAAATCTGTAACTTCTACATCTATCAAATTGCGTTCATAGTCTGGCAATCAAAAATCGTCCGCAAAATGCGGCATCTTATTGACCTGCCACCCTATTGATTATTTTACCAAACATAGTCAAACCGCTTTAACAGCTACTTAGATATTTTGATTGTTTACAACATATTAATTTTAAGATTGTTTTTAAATTTTCATATTCAAGAATGTGTGCTTTTCCACAACCATTTTGAGCCTCTCGTCGACGGGAGTGGGAGCGCAAGCGGTTGCCGACAGGGGGGCAATTGCCTCCTTTGCCCCCTGCTAACGCCGCCTCTGCATGAATAATTGCATATTAACAATGTAGATATTTCAAAACTATTTATTACACATCAATATCTGTTTCTTATTCAAAAGAAATGATAAAATCTCTGAATAGGGATTTATGAGATTGCCTTTTATGTACAAGAAGTTATTTTTTAAAGGAATTAAAGGAACAACAAGTTAATAATAAACAAAAGTCATTCATACCATATTGTATAATTAATAGAAAATACTATAGGACATTATTATAATTATTTATATAGCAGAACTCAAATTTCTTTTTTAATTTCCAAAATAAATATTTTGCAAAAGGCAAGACTACTTATTATAAATTTAAATTAAAAAAAAAAAGATTCTGAAAAATATTTAAATGTAAATTTTCTTACATTTTTTTTTTTAATTACAATAATATCAGATTATCAAATCTTAACTGTAAAATCTAAATACTTCCATTCACATGAAACAATATCAAAACTAACCTATTTTTTAATAAAGTTTAGAGTACTGCATTAATTTTTTTAACAATATCACAGTTTTAATATATTTCTTACCTTTGAAACTTGCCAAAACCAAACCTTCTTTCAACCCTTCCTTATCAAGTCCTTCAGCTTTTCTTTTCTTCAAAGCCAATTCTTCTTTATCTTGAAACTTTAGATCAGTGAATAATGATTTCAACTTTTCAGCAGAAAGTTTCTATGTATTTTTATAAAAAGGTTCTAATAAGTTTCTGGAAGCAATATATTAACAGAATGTTGAAAAGCATCTAATCAATCAATGAAAAAAAAAAAAAAAGATACAGGATGTCTGAAATAAAATGCCACTGTAGCAGTTGCATTACTCTTATCTTCTCTTTTGGATACTAGATGGCGATGCCTGATTAGGCCATCCCATATGTCATCCCATAGTGCATTGCGATTGTAATTAGAATGAGATACGATGCTGAACTGTTAAGCTGTGCGCATGAATGTCTTGTGTGTTTGTTCAGTGTGTGAATGTGATTATTAAAAGAAATGTTCCTAAAAACAATCGTCCTGTTGCTTCCTGCATGAATCATAATAATCTACATACCATCACACTACTAATATTTAGGATACGAGATTCAATAGCAAAATTAACAAAGTAAAGAACAATATTTTGATAAAATATCTGGTATGCAATTACAAGAATATGATACTACATGTCTAAATGCACGAACTTCATTATATATTTTAGGAACAGAAAGATTATCAGTTTCTAAAAAGCAATCTAAAACACCTGCCAAAAAGATTTTTTTTTTTTCAGTTATTAATATTTTAAGAAATATTATTTGAACCAATTAAACTGAAGTAAACTGGTAGTAGGGCTGAGATTTACAGATAAATTTAATCCAACTGTTAATTTACTTTCTTTAAGAAAAATAAAATACTAAAAATAATCAACTCAATATGGTTAGAAAATTCAAAGCTAATATGTTACAAGCCCAATATTATAAAATACATTTTTTTTTAAATTGATGTTTCCCTCCTTACTGGCCCAAAGCATTAAAAATTTCATGTTGAATTCACATCAACATTAGGTAATCAAATTCAATTTGTGTTTGTCTATAATCAGTGTTCTGAATATTAATAACTAAGCATTGCAATTTTAGGAAGATTTCACATAACAACAGTAGCAACTCCTATATAACTGCAACCAATCTATGTTAATCATAAATGCTGAATTATGTATTCAAATATATACCACTTACACTAGCATCAATATATCAATCTAATAACATTTAAAAATTCAATAATCAGTTAAACATATTCACAGCTTTTTAAAGGGGAAAAAATATTGATTTAATAACTAGAACTGAACAATACTTTATAAATATGTCAGCAGTTTATTAAATTTATGGCCACAGTACTACCAATCACTGCTCTTTCTGAAACTTGAGTCTTAAATAACAATAATAATACAGACATTATATATTTGGCTTTGAATATTCTAAGTCTCAAAACTAAAAACTGCTCCTTTAAAAAAAAAAAAAAAGTATTACGAATACTTTAACTTTCACTAAAAAATTTTAAATACATAATGAATGGAAACAAATGATATATGTGTATTTTTTGCTGCCCACTTTGACTCATTCAGTGTAGTTGAATTCTATTTTATCTTGACATTAAAAAAAAATATCTGTTTTGGAAGCAAGCACAAAATATTAAAAAACACTCCATAATTTTTACACAAAGCATTAGAATATTCTTTCTCATAATGGCATATAGTTTACCAACATTTCTGCATAATATAGAAAAGTAAACGGGAAACTGTATTCGAATACGTAATTTAATAGCTAAACAATGAACTACAAACGATGTTACATCAATATTATTACAGTTTGTAAAAAAAAAAAAAAAAAAAAAAAGAAACATACTTTTATAGCTTTACTCCAAACTAAATTTAATTTCTGCATTCTGTAAGGATTTTCCATTGAAATTAATTTTTGATAGTCAGGAGAATTCATTTTTTCTGAATATTTATTACAATTACAAAAAGAACAAAAAATCAAAACAAAGACTAAGCGCATTAATGCCATGGCGATTTCAAATAACAATGAAAAAAAATATGCGCTCTCAATGAGTCACTTCAAAAAGATGAGTAAATATTTGTCCAAACATATAAATGCAGACGGCTTTACAAAGTTTAGCAGACGAGGAGTAATAAGTCAAAGTTACAGTCAATATTTTTACTTTGCAATATTGCTAAACATGAAAGTTTTACAAATTAAAAATCACTTATTTTTGAAAAAATAGCATTAAAACTTAAAAAAAGCAAGAAATTATTGTAATGCTGAATAAAAATGTACATTTAACATAAATAATTTATATTTATTAGCATTTTCAATTGCCATTCTTTGAAGTTTCATAATATGGCAACAGGTTGAAAACCAAATGCAACTGTAAATTTTTTGTTTTTTTGCGATTCTGCTCTGCGTGGTAGTAACGTTGTAAGCGTCGTTATTAGATTTATACAATTGTTGATGATTTAAAGTTGTTTTTTTTTTAGTTGTTGTAATATTTGTACAGTTTTGTAAATAATTTTATAATGATGAATAATAATTCACCACAGAGGAAAAGTAGCAATACTAGGGATATTCCAGGAAGAGTTGTTATTAATGATGCTTCTCAATTACCTATAGACTACTCATCTACACCTGGTGGAACCATTTTTTCAACAACTCCTGGTGGTTTGTATATTAGTACATTTATAATTTATTCTGAAAATGCATTAATCCATCTCTTGATATTGCATTTTTGCCTTTGTCTATTTTTAACTTAATTATTACTTCGACATATGTTTTGTTTGGTAGAAGCATGTGACTTTGTTTTGGTATGCGTCAGTTGTTTACGGAAAAGGGTTACAGAGCCGATAACTATTACGTGATAAGAATGCTGTTTGATGTTCGTCTGAAATTTCTCCATTTTAATTTGAGTACCTGAAGGGGTTTATTTTGTCGAGTTCCGTTTTACGGTATGTACTTCGATGCGCATGTAACTGTTCTGCTATCACCTTGTATCGAACTCGAAATAATTTCTCTTTTGATCTTAATAACATTGTCTCGCTACTTTGTTTTTGGAAACTAATTTTAAATAATTTAACTGTTCTGCTATCACCTTGTATCGAACTCGAAATAATTTCTCTTTTGATCTTAATAACATTGTCTCGCTACTTTATTTTTGGAAACTAATTTTAAATAATTTATTGATATTTTTTTTGTCATTATAAAACGTTTTATTGGGATGCATATCATTAAATTAATGTATGTAGATGATTTTATAGTTATCATAATTTGTATACTTTTAATTGTGTAAATTATCATATTTAAATTATTAAGTTAGATTAGTTAAAAATATTTTCGATTAAATTATGAATATTTTCAGTAATTCGGTTAATTTTTATATAACTTTTTATTTTATAAAATTATTTTCTAGATAATTTTTGTAATTTTTATTTTACGAATTTGTTATTTTATATGCATTAATATTTTTCTCAGGCTAAAATTTATGGTATTTTTAAATTTAAAACAATTTTTGATAAAATGTTTTAGAAGTTAAACATTAGTCATGCTTACAGACCTTCACTTGAATCTTATGTACCAAACTTAATTTTCTGTTTTGTAAAATTTGCTCCAATGATATGTATGAATTAATATTAAATTGCTGTTTTATAGAAATTTATTTGTTTCAATATTTTGCTTTTAATATTATGTTCATTTTTGTTTTATATTATTGCAAAATCTGAATCAAGTTCTTTTTTACTAACACATTTCTTAATTTTAGATGCATGTTATTTAACATTTGTCTTTTTTTAAAATTAATTGCAAGTGTTCAGTTTCAATTCTGTGAGGCTGTTTGCTACACAGGGAAATGCGAATACATGGCAGCCAATGGTGTCAAGTTGTAACTTTTTTAAGGCAATAAATCATTGGATGTGTTGAATCTTTTTTTTAAAAAAATTTCTTATAATTTTGATAGTATCTGGCAAGAATTTTTTTTCTAACTTGGTGATAAACTTGATACTTGATTCTTTGTTTTCTTAGAAAACTTTTTATTAATTGTAATTTAGAGCACATGGCAAATAGTGAGATTTACAAATCCTTGTTAGTATTGTTAATAGTGATTTGAAATGATTTTTTTAAGTTAATTTTGGAATGTAAAATTACTTTTACCTTTTTTTATAGCATGCAAAGTAAATTCAGTAATAGCAGCATCACAAGCCACTGTATAGCTTAATTTTTTTTTAAAAAATATTTTAATATTCTCCCATTATTTTAAAGAATTCATATTAATCATAATCAAAATATATAAAAAGTTAATTTCTTATTTTTAACTAATTCAACATAAATGTATTTAAAATTTTTCATACATTTAAATTATGTGTTAAAATTTGCATGGATAGAATTAAAGCTTTTAAAGATATCTTCATTTTTGAAAAATAAGTTAAAATCAGTGATTTAGTGACTTTCATAGAAATCAGTAAATAATAATTATCTATTTTTAGATTATGCAATTACATCTCTAGAATATTGGAATATTTATTATGAAGTGTTTCACATAATAGATATCTATCTATTTGTGTGTTCCTCAATAATGCCTATTTATATCTTTCCCGCCTTTTCCCTTCCCAAATTATCTCCTTAGTTTCAAATAGATTAAATTTTTCTATTCTTCTACTATATAAATAATTGTACATGATGCATTTTAGATTAGTATAAGTGTATTAAATTAGTTTTTTTCTTATATGGAAAAATTTTCTGAATCTGAATTTTCTGTGAAAATTATATGTGGTTTTATGTGACTATGTGATTTTATTTTCTAATCAGTTTTCTTCCATCTATTTATAATTACATAAATTTTAGGAAGTTTGAAATAATTTTTACCTCTAAATGTCTTTTATCATTAAATAAAAATTCATTAGTGCTTTTTTTTTTTGAATAATTATTAAAGCAATGTAAATATTTTCCCAACTGTAAAAAATCTATAGATCACTCAGATACTTATACTTTTTTGCACAATTTCTATAAAGATCTCTTTCAAATATGCTATATTTTATTAAAACCATTTTTAGTAAAAATCTCAAAAGATATTTTTAAAAATTACAATTTTTTTAGTCTGATCATTTTGCATTCTGTTTGAATATTTCCTGAAAAGTTTATGATTAACTCTTGCATAATGTGTTGATAAGTTATATTTTAAATGTTTGGAAATTTAAAAATATTTGTTCAAAATCATTTGCAAATATGAATATCCATAATTTAAGGCAACATTATTTCAGTGTTAATCAAAATTTGAAAATCAAAAAACAAAAAAGTACTCATTGCCTCTTGATTTTCATACCACTGCTTGTTTTCAACTTGAAGAATCAAAATCAATTTTTTTCAGATATGAAACATTCTGCAGATTTGTTTGATGCTTTTATATTAGCTTTATTTCAATTACTGTCAAGTTTGAATGTTGGTGCTATTCTGCTATTGTTAACATTCATTGTTAAAATAGTTGTTAAAATTTGGTTTAATAAGTTTTGGTAGGTCTCCTCTAAAAGGAAAAGTCATTACTATTTTACAATTCAAAGATTTTATCCTTATCAGAATATATTGCAACTTTATGAAATGAGTTGCAGGTAAAATATGTTATATATTTGGTAAATGATAGACATATTTGTTTATATTTTATTTTAGTTCATAATTATATTAATTTTTAAAAGTCAATGATTGGATACATTATTCCTCATTATGTATCAGTGCTTATGCATGGTGTCCCTGAATTCATGGGTTAAACTTTAAGGGTAGTTAAAATACTTATAAAGAAGCAATTTTTATATAGAAATATGGGGTCAGAAATGAAAAGTATCGGCGGAACAAGTAAGTGTAAGGCAGAAAAATGTCGAGTCTGAGATTCCAATTGACTTTGATGAGAACTTCAATTTAAACTTTCAGCTTCTGCTGCAACTATACATGAAATACCAGGTATCTTCCGAAGAGTATGCCAATAACTTGTTGAAGAAGGCTAGGGCTATATCGATTCTGGTGGGTGCACTTATTATAATGTTATGTAAGTAAAGAGCTTTCTTTCCATTTCCGTAACATTTTTGTTTTCTGCCAAAAATTTAGCCCATGAATTCAGAGTCGCCCTGTATATTTTTTTATTTATATAGTTTTCTTATTATAACTTCATAGTTCTCTATTAATTTTCTGACTATCAAATAAAAAAAGATAAACAGTTAATTGTGTTATAAAGGGAAAGTTTTTGTTCAAATCAGTATGCATGATTTTGTAGCTAAGATTATGCTTTTGGGGTTTTTATCAAATTTTATTCAATATCAAATATGAAGAGTTTATTACATGGAGTACATGCAGAATATAGTTATATTATTTCGTTATTGATCGATTTTCATATATTAACATTCAAGCTTAGCAAAACACTTGCTTTTTATTTTAATTAATACTGCTTTAAAGATTTTTTTGATCATGAAATAAATGTTATTTTGAACTATTAAATTAATTCAAATTTTCTGCTCTTTTTTTAAAGTTTACTTCAAGTACTATTTCTTATAGGTACCAGGATTATATATGAAAGAGCATTTTTAATGCAGATGCGCAACTCGCCTATTGCTCGAACTCCACCAAAGAACTTACCCAACATACCTGGGATTACTAGTCCAAATAATGTGAAACCAAAGGAAAATGGTACAGTTCAGCCTTCTGAAGAAAAACAAGGTAATTTTTGAATAATGTATTTTATCTTTAATCCCTTTTGGTTGGTTGAAGATATTTTTTCTAGTTTTTGCTAGTTTTACTTTCAAAATAAAAATTTTTGTATTTTTTTTAAAATATAAGTTTTGATCTAACCCTTTTGAGGGTACCTATAGTTTCATTCTTCTTAAAAATGATGTGAATGTGTATATAAATCCATAAGGAGAGAGGGGGCCTGTCTTCATTAGATTCTAAAAATAAAATATTTTCTACCAGTCATTGAAAATATTGACTAAGAAAAAGACTTTCAAAAATAAAATCTCAAAAGGAAATTTTCATCACTGAAATGATTAAATATTATATTATCATCAAAATTATAAAAAATAATTTTGTATTATAAAAATTATTGAAAAAAAAAAGAAAAAAGGCTGCATTTTTAAAATAAGTACAATATTGTGTTTGAAATATATTTAAAAAATGAAGAGATTAGCTAAGCAGATCATTGATATTTTTTGAGGTACTCTAAAGTTTTTCTTCCTGATTTTGAATATTTTAAAAATATAATGATTAAAGAGAGTATTTAAAATTATTCAAAGATTAAATAGTATTATTCCTTTACTTTGGCCCTTGTTATCATCATATTTGAATGTTTTTCTTTTGCTGTGCTAATAAAATGTGGTGCAGAAATTGATTGCAATTATTCTGATTAGCCTGAAAGTGCATTATTGGAAATATACCAAATCTACTGAATCAATAATTAAGAGATTTCACTTTACATTAGTAGAATACAGAGAAATACCAATTTTCTTTAAGCAGATGAATTTGAAATCATTAAATAGTACAATGTGAAATAAAAACTAAACTAAAAAAACTCAATTATCAGAATTTTAATGCAGTTTTATTTCATAAGTCGTAAAACTTGGAGGAAATATTCAAAATATTTGATTTCTGGAAAACGAAATATCTTTAAAATTTCATAATTATATGGTCCTGTTGTTGCAAACTTGTTTAAAACAAGAAATGTTAAAAAATAACAGTATATATAATGAAGCATGATTTATACAGTTGCATTTTAGTGTTAAATGTATTCTTAAAATATTTGTAGAATACTGAATTTATGATTAATCATTCGTTATAGAAAAAGATTAGTTTACATTTTTCTGAGTCCTTCTCCCATAAATATATATAACTTTTACATGAGATCAAAACTCACCATTAACAAATAAGTTTTTTTAAAACTCGGAAGAATTAGTAATATTTAGGCAGCATTACTATATTCAGTTATTTACATGGTAATTTGATACATTTTAACTCGCTACATTTATTCAGCTCTGATTTATGATCACCCTGTTTTTTGTAATTTTCTTGTTTGAAATACATTCTTTAGACTAAATATATCTCTTTGAATTTTCAGAAAACAATGATGAAGCTCTGTTCTCCATGGATGTGTGAAGTACAACTAAATCCTGAAATATAAAGCTTAAACCTTGGATTTTCCGTGCCATTTTTTTTTTTTTTTTTTTTTTTAACTACTTTGATTTTGAGCCATCTTTCTGCTTGTCAGAAAACCCTTGAGTTGGAAGTCGCAGATCTGTGTACTGCCAAATTTGTTATAATTTGATTTCTAGTTGTGAAACTACATGTTATTCTTGTTTTTGTGTTTTTGGCCCGGTTATTAATTCGATTTTTTTTTTTATTTTAAAATTTTATGTCAAGTCAGTTTTGACTCTGTGTTCTGTTAAAAAATGCCAATATTGAATTTATATTACTGATATTGATATATACTTACTACTTTGATTTATTTTTGTTGCACGGCCAAGGTTAGCGAAACAGATGTTTGCTTTTTAATAATAAAAGAAACCATTACTTTTTTGGTTTAATGTTTGCCTTGTTTTATAAACATATTTGGTATATGTTTCTTTGGAATATTTTGAGGGTATACATATATATATATATATATTAAGCTCATAAGTAAGGTATATTGTTTTTTTATTCATAAACCTGCTAAGTTTAATATCGGCAAAAATCAAATTTGTGATATACATCCCAAAGTTAAGTGAACTTTTTAAATTTTAAAATCTGTAGCATTTTAGATCTTTTCGATTACAGATTTAAAAAAAAGTGATTATTGCATTTTTATGATTTAATACTTTTTTGTTGAATCAATGTACCTGATCCATTTTTAAAAATTATACAAATTAAGCTCATAGTTTTTACTGGCTTTTTACCAGTATATTTCCTGTTGCCTTAAATGATAATTAGTACTTAGTGTTAAATAATTCAATATGTATGCAAGTATTTTTTTAAATATAAAATATTTTTTACTAAAAAGACTTTATTATCAGTACTTAACTTGCATTTCTTTTGTAGAGAATATAAATCTGCACCTCTTTCTCTTACTCATAATGCGTAATTAAAGCATGAATGTTTATATTTGAAAATTTAAATCATTGGCCTTAGTCACTGAGTTCATTTAGTGAATATGTAAAAATGGATAAAGATTTGTAAAGTCTTATAATTAAAATATTGTGCCTCATATCAGGTAATTTTTCACATACTAAAATTATGACTAAAAATCCTGGTGTTTTAAATTGTTCAAAAAAAAAAAAAGAAAAGAAAAGAAAAATGTGCCAAGTTTATTTCAAAGATGTTGTTTTAATGAATTATTAGTTGTTTACACAAAATTTGATTTTTTTTCTCACTAAATTGTAGTGTAAGTAAAACATTATAAAATATAAATAAGTTTCATTTAAAAGCTGTGCTAAATTGCGTTTTGTATTGCTTTTTGAACTTTTTTTCCCCCTTTAACAAACATTTGCAAGAACATCTTTTAAATTGTTTTTTTGTTTTTTTTCTTGCAGCAATAAGATCTACTTCTTAAAAAAAAAAACATAGCATTCTTATGTTAAACTTCACGTTGGTATATTTTATTATGCTAGAAAACAAAATTTTATTTTAAAATCATGATTGTTTATTGAGCTATCAACTTTTTTATAGTTTGTTTGACAGTTGTTTAAATTGTTTCCTTTTCTTATCAATGTCTTTGATAGATTAACTACTGAATATTTCTCAAAAAGCAATAGCTTCAGTAGATGTACTCCTCAAAATAAATGATTAAAAAATCATATGATGTCTGTAGTCTTTTTTTTAAAAAAATCATGTGTAACCTTTACTTTTGATTCAATTTTTTTCCCCATATTTATAATCTGACATTTTCTTCCTACAAATAAAACTTACAAATACTGCCTTTTTCTTTTTAAGGTTTCTCATAAACTAATTGAGTTTATTAAAACTTTTATTTCAACATTTTTTTTATTTTTGATTATTATATAATTTATAGTAGTACCCTAAATAGGGTGTGTAGCATCATGAAAAGTGCTTAAATTTGAAAACTATGAAAGCACTTTTAAGGTACTTAAAAGTGCTTAATTTTTAAAAATTGCTTAATTTTCTTGAGTGTTTGAAAAACAGCATTTTCTTTCTCTCACTAGTTAATTATAATAATTCAAGAGATAGTTAAAGGCTTGATTATCAGATGTATAAAAAAATCAAGAAAAGGGTAGAATTCAGACAAGAAATCCAGAGTGAAATAGATCCAGGGGTTTCAACGCAAGATAACTTTTCTCCGCTCTTTCTTTCTCGTGCATTGCTCTTAATTGACTTACTTGAATAGGTATCTGCAAGAGGTAGTATGAAATATGTACTGTCATACTTGTGATTCAAAAAACATTCTAAATTTTTTTTTGAAAAAAAATTTCTTCAATGCTAAAAGGATTTTTAATGTTTGATATGTTTGTAAAATTTATTTAAGTTATGCCTGGTAAATGTTTATTTCACCTTTTATGTGTTATTAAAGAGGAAAGCACAGATTGATCCTATCGATGGAAAATAAGAATACATCAAGATGAATTTGATGTGCCGAAGAGATATATCGAACATGGTAGAAGCTGCTATAAAAACATTTGCAGTGAAGCTTCTTTCGTACATTATACATTCAGCCACCATTCTCATTAATATATTGTTTTAGAGCAATCCCTTGAATGACTTTTTGGAGGGATACTATTGTATTATACTAAATTGTTTTGTGGAAGGTTGCTAGTCGATCGCGCTAAATCGAATATGATGAGATTTTAACTTGAAGTCATAAGTTTTCCAAAGTGTATTGTAACATGAAAAGTGCTTGAATTTAAAAACCATTTTTAAGCAGTTTAAAAGTGCTTAATTTTTTTGAGAAGTGTGGAGAATGTTTTTTTCTCCAATTTTTATTATTATTATTTACCATACCTAAAATACTATAATTCGGAAGCATGATCGAAAAGGCTTGTTTACCGGATGTATCAAGAAAGAGAACCAGCAAAAAGGGAAGAATTCCAAAAATGAATCCAATGTGAAATATACACAATGCATATTAAAAATATTTAATGAGCCTCCCCCCTCCCTTTTCCTCTTTACGTTACCATTTATTGAAATGCTGGAATAGTTATCTCGAAAAGGCAATTGCGATTCGAACAACGTTCGGACTTCAATTTTTAGTGTTTTAGATATTAAAGAGTTTATTTAAATTTTGCATGTTAAGTATGTGTTATTAAAAAAGTAGAGCTAGATGAATTTGGTAAGCAAAAGAGCTGTATCGAAAATGGGAAAAGTTGTTCTTAATACATTTACAGTGAAGGTTCTTTATAGTACGTTACTCATTCGATCATAATTCTCATTAATTTGTTGTTTTGGAACAATCCCTTGAAAGACCTATTAAATGGATTTTACTGTATAATATTCATATGTAATTAATTGTGTAAAATCTAGTTGGATAAATTTTAATTTGAAGGCGTGAATTTTCAATGATTGTGATTTCTTTCAGGTTTTCTGAATGTCTCTATCCATTTGAAAATTGTTATTTATTGGACCAATATTGCCGAATTTTAAGTTTTTATTGAGAAATAAAAAAATTTCGAAGCTTTTATTTTTTCGGTTTCAGATTCTGTCATTTTATAACAATTTTTTTTAATAAAAATACTTTATTTTTTAAAAAACTTTTTTTTTGATCTTTATTTATTTGTCTCTCTTGGCATGTAAAGGTATGCCCTGATAAACGAGCAGCAAAAACCAGTGAAGTTAAGAGCATGAAATTTGGGAATTTATCTTTTGGGTATTAGAGGCCCACCAAGAAAAGATTTTACAAGTTTTTAGTTCGAAATTTAATTAAAAACTGGATTTTAGCTGATTTAGCAATAATACCAAATTTGTTTGAATTATTGCTTTTTTTTTTTTTAGTTTTAATAATTTTTGCAAAATCAGTTTTCACAAAAGCTTTGGAAATCAATCATACACTGCTATTTGCTACTGCTATTGTCTTGACACAGGAATACCTTCGCTCGGGAAAGCTAATTCAACATCCATCATAATTTAGATTATTCTGTTTTAAAAATCATTCTTAAAATGCTTCATCTTAAAAGGACTGATGTAATTGTCCAAGAAAATAAAATTTGAATTTCTGAGCTCTCAAGTTTCACATCTGCCTAGAATTTTGGAGAATCGTGGCGACAGCTACATTAGGACTCGAGATCTGACGTTTGTTCTAGATCATTCGATGCTATTTTACGAAAGCTATAAAACCCGGGAGTTAGAGTCAGCAGGCGAACAGAGAGAGGTGACTATTTGAGCGGTCTCTTTTCGGAATGTTGTCTCCAGCGAGTTCTCTCTGTGCACTTTGTGCTGTTGCGATTGTTTAAAAGCAATTTGCTTCCTGTTCGACTGTTTACTGCACGTTGACTGCATTTTGCTATTGTATATTCCTACAGAATAAAGCATCATTATCCTTTAGTGAGATAGCTGGATTTTTTCACTGTGCACCCAATGTATCAGATTTGGATTTCCCCTAATTATATTAATATGCTGCTTTGATGTAACAAATTTCAATTATGCTTTGATCAGGAGGATAATACTTTCACCAACACTCCTTTTCCAAACTTCCATGCTGCATTTGCGAAAGGGCTTTTCTCTTTCGACGTCTTATTTAGGGAACACCAAGCCACAATTGCAGCAAATCTGTGATCAAATTAGGTTTATAGTCCTAAAGCCGAAACATTTCTACCAGACCCCAGCAGTCAAATATAAATTGCAAAGCATAAATATATAACTTTCTGATCAGTTTAAATACTTGTATGAGGAAATAAAGAGAGAAGCATGCAAGTAATATATGAAAGAAAATACAAACTTGCTTGGCATCAAGAGAAGATGAATAAGGCAACATGAAACAATCTTTGTTTACAGACTTCAGTCGAATAGTTCTTGCCATGCTTAAGGGAAATGAATGAAAATTATTCATGCACAGAAAATAAATGTGCAGCGAGTAAACAGTATGAAAAGAAAATGGATGACTAATGTCAGCCATAGTATTTACAAATAAAAACATGACAAAACAAAAGAGCTTCGTAACTTTTACATTTCTATTGCTGTAGATTATACTAGATACCATTAGGTCATTTCTCATTGGCTATAGACTGGGTATCTGCAATTTAGTTAAAAATTAAGATTTTCCTCGATTCTATGAGACTAAGTTCATCAAATGAATAAAGAACAAGCAGATTAACAGGCAGCTTCCCTAAAAATATTTTTTAATCGACCGCCTTACTCCATCCCAGCGAACTTACTCACCAAATCTGAAAACCGCCATTGTTCTACGCAATTACTCCATGTGTAATTGGCGAAATGCTTTTTAATTCGAGAAGACCAGAATTACAAACTTATGGAAAGAACTTCAAATTTTATAAGCAATTTTATATTGTTTATCCGTGAGCGGAATTCCCATCATCGAAAAATCCACTTTTTTTCTTCTTATTCTTTATTTTCTTCAGGAGAAAATATTACCAGAAAGTCATAAGCAGGGGTGATGCCAGAGGAGATCCCAAGGAAGCTTTCCTATCGAATATGATGCAGCACCCCGCCCCTTCCCACCGTCGGTGCAAAAAAATACCTTCTGAGGAAATGTTCTTCGAGAAGAAATTTTGACAATTTTTCCTTATTTAGCAACTTTTTTTTTATTTCAGCAGAATCATTACAAAATTTATTGTGGACACATAAACAGCTGAGCCCTGCACACAGTTGGGCAAAATCTTCGGCTTTATACCACAGTCACCCATATTTTTGAAGACAGAATATGGCGTGTCAGCAAATCATAAGATTTAAAAATCTATCTGTATACTATGTGTCGTGTTTTTGAACGGCAGCCAGATTCATCTAAACGGAAAACATTATTATAACTGCAACAGTACATTTCACTAGTTTCTGAAGTTTAATGAAGTGAATAGATTGATAAAAATTGTATTAACTCTATTAGTATGTATGTGAAAGCATTTTCAATATATTTCGCTTTGTTAAATAATATACTCGTGAAATCATGGTTCAGTATAGACTGTCAAAATTATATAATTTTTGGGATACAAAGCAAAAAGTCAAAAAAATTAGTTCTGCATCATATAATAAACAATCTTGATAAAATATATCGAAAAACCTGAATTCACCTGTACTAATATTAGGACTTACGTCAAAAGCTGGATTATCATAGTTTCCAATAAATCAAAACGTCTACCCATTTGTGGTTAAGTTTGATTTGTCATAGTATGTTTATTTATTACAGTTTAAAAGTTCTTTCGTTTTATCTTATGCGAAGTTATATCTGCGAATGAATGTGAAACTACATTATTTGTAAGTCTTTAAGGCTTTTCTCACTGTTAAATACATCCCATATGCTATAATATTTTACATGTAAAACCTTTGTGATGAATGTAGAAAGAAAAATATAAAAATGTTATTTAAAAAAAGTTGCTGCGTTGTAAAAATAACACGCTTTTGTTCAGTCATATTAACGTCCCATTTTAAAGCAACACTAGATCTGTTTTGGGACGGATCTCGTAAATCTGAACTGCTGTCAGATGATGAGAGCGACTCTTGAGCAGGCACCTTCCTGTTCAAACTTCCACACCCACCAGCGGGAGGACGTTTGGCCCGATGGATTTAACTTGCACCAGACCCGGTTATGCAACAGTTCTTCGGTGGAATAGAGACTCGAACTTGAAACCTAATGGTTCGGAAGCGGACACTTCACCATCATATAGCGACGGCCATGTGCATTCCTGTTATTGAATTGTAAGATTTGTAATTTGACAGTCGGATCCTATTTCTGGATTTTGTTCTGAGTAAACTTTAAAATAGACTTAACTGAGAAGCAAAGTTTCTTGATTCTAGGATCATTTTTACTGTGATGAGGGTAATTATTTCTTTTAAAATGTGCACAAGTTTGTTTGTTTGAATGAGGGGGATTTAGGGATTTTTAGCTACAAAGGCTGTCATCCCAGAATTCAACAATATCTCTAATTAATAAATGTCAAAAAATTTCAAGATGTGTACAAACCAGAAAAATAGGAAAATATATATATATATATATATATTCTTTTAAAGATTTTGAAAATACTTTTATATCCCGTTTATACAATGGGTTATTCAACTAAATGATTAAGAATGAAGTGGCGAAAATTTGAGGGAAGGATTGATACTTTTCCGTTAGCCGGGCGCAAGCGAAAAATCGCCAGATAATGTAGAATTCCGCCAAATTCGCGTGTGGTTCACAATTGGCGTCCGGCTAACGGAAAAGTACCAAAGGATCATCATTATATCTGCATTGCCCCCTCTGTCGGTGGACTTTGATAATATTCCCGGATACTTTTTTTTTTTTTTTTTTTTTGAAGATAGTGTGAAAATGCTTACGAGGAAGCTGTGTGTGATTGGTCACATAAATCAATAACTTAGTTCTAAATGAAATTTGAAAACGAAGACAATTTTCGTAGGTTATACAAAATAAACCGATTCCTGCAGAAGAAGAGGGCATGATACCGTCAGGAAGTTAAACCATAACTCTGCGGTAACAAAATGTCGTAATTCTTGATACTTAGAATTCCAAGAACACATTAGCTGCTCAAAAAATTAATGCAGAGAAAAGACTATGTGTTCATAGAAACGCTATTGAAAAAACGAAGTCGATGAATAAACTGCCTTATTTTAACCAATGATAAATTAAGTATATTCTAAATATTGTACTTTTTTTCAATTTTATATATAAAAATGGTTTATTCGTAAATTTTTTTTATCAAGATGTTTTGTTTGCCATTTATTCTGGGTAATCGACTCTACTGTACGTGAAATAATGTGAAAGCATTCTCTTTTTTTTAGTATACATAGTATAAAAAAAGTATAGTAATCGTCAAACAAACGAACTCGAATTTTTGGCGAATTCTATGTTTTACACCTGGACTTAATACGTTTTTGGAAAATGTGCGTCTGTCTGTCTATGACAAAGATAACTCAAAAACTCTTTGAGCTAGATGGATGAAATTTGCTATACGGTCTTTACATCAAATTTATAGATTTCTATCAAATTGTGAGCAAAATCCATTTAGAGGAAGTCTGTCTATCCGGCTGTTCGAATGCAATTAAACAAGATAACTACAAAACGAAGAGATCTAGAGAGGTAAAATTCGGTGCACAGTTTAACATCTATAGTGTGGACAAATGTCAAATTTTGAACCAAATCCATGGAGGGTGTACTGACTAGCGCCCTCTATGAACGAACTCTAAAAAAGACCAGAACGAAAGACGGCTTGATGGAGTGATGTGAAAATGGTGTGTGGTAAACGGTGTCTGTGATGTGTTCGAGGAATATGGCCTCCTGTTAACAAATTTAAATGCTGAAACCACTTTATATCTTTATATATGTGTATGTGATGTGTGCAATTAATTACTTATTAAAAAAAATATTGAACTAAAAGGTTGTTGACCATTTTTGCTTTTAAGAGACGTCACAAGGGGTTGGCCGTCTGTTGATCTGTACTTTCAGAAACATATAAACGCGATATCTCCAAAACGCAGTAACTTAAATATATTACATTTGATATGGGATTTTGTGACTACAAATGCAGTTTTGTATGAAACCTTTGTTTCAATCGGTTGAAGAAAACGTGTCTAAATTAGAAATTCTTTTTTTAAATATTATTCACCTCATTCCAGGGATTAAACGCCAAATAACTCACCAAAGATGACATGATAGATTCAGTAAAAATGCAATATTCTCGCCAAAGATTAATATTTTGTAACTACTGTATACCAGTGTAATGATTCAGCTTCTTCCCTGCTTGACCATGGTGACGTTCCTTTTCCCCACACACCATAATTAGCATCCAGACAGCAGTATCAGCAATGGCGACGCCCTACCGCAGTGTAAGTGTTTCCAGAAGTGCCAGGTGGTCAACCCCTTTAAAGTAAGGACATCTGGGCAATTAGTGCGAGTCCAGATAAGGGACCCACCAGCATTGTATTTGAAACAGATGTAAACCTGCATTCCTTACATTGTGAAGGGTGGCTCTTCAACGGATTCCCACGGTCAACGGTAGACCAGTGAAGTTGTTGCTGAACTACTATTGGATAACCGGGAAAATGGTCCGATGTGAATGAGGGTGGGAGCAGGATAAAAGTGCGAGGAGATTGGAAGAGGGAGAAGAATCGTGCAGAAAGAAGCAGAGAGCGAAGTGTCCGACGAGAATTCCACCCGAGAAGATTCGGTGGATCCCTGGAGCTACGCCTGTGTTTGCGAGAACGCTAAGAGTCGGCTAGCTATTTTCTTGGGAGGTTTCTCCGAAAGTATTCGAGGAACCATCCTTGTTGTGTCGAATAGAATACGAATATCACATTTAACCTAGATGATGAACTGTAATTTTATGTAAATAAAGCTGTAAATAAAGAATTTGATCATAACGCTACCTTTTATTGGATCGAGACTTTACACCAGTTTCATGCAATGTTTCTGTGGGATAACATCTTTATTATAGAATATGCGATAGAGTTTTGGAAACCCACTCCCACTGTTTTTTTTATTTTTTTTTTTGTCTAAAATCATTATCTATCATTTTAAGACGATGGTTTACCATGTCGTATTCTAAACAAGGCTATTGTCGGATAGGCAAAGTAAGCAACTGTCAGATTAATTTTGCTGTATTTTCAAGTTTATCTAATTTTGCGCTTTCATTTGATTTGTAGTTTGTTGATTGATTTAAAGTCGGATTTCCCGAGAACTTTATATCTGATTATTTAGAACGCGTTAAAAAGTTTTGTAAAATTTGCTTACCATTTTATTTAAAATTACTTTATTTTCCTTTTTATATATATATAAAAATCATATTGTATTCAATTCGTTTGAATGTAATTCGCAGTAATTCGCAGTTAAGTATTTTGCTAATTCAGCTTCTTGTGATACTTAAAAATATTAATATAATAAATAAATATATTAAATTAAAATAAATTTAAATAAATATTTAGTTTTGGAAGTTTGGAAGTTCTCTTAAACCTTGCCTAATGATCCTTAGAGAGCTTACTCTATCCCTAATTCTAAGCCTTAATATAATCCTTCGTCCTATGAAGAAAATTATTATACAAGCGAATATAGTATTGGGATGTATCTTAAAATCATTCGCAGTCATACCCAAAATGAAATGAGTAGAAGTCATTTATTGAAGAAGTTGACCAACAAGATACATAGAATCTAATATATATATAGTAAATAGCGTACAATTATTTACCGCAAGAAATAAGAAAACAAACTTTTTGATGATATCCAATGCAGTTAACTTCCATCCTGGAATACAAAAGGAGTGACATCACATTATAACACACCAGTAATGACGACATTGCTGGGATCATCTCCTTCAGCACACACAATGTCAGACCTGCAACAGTCCGGGTAATGTCCAGATCTTCGGACCAGATGACAATTGGGGCTTCCCGATAATGCTGATTGACCACACCTATAGGAAGACAAAGCAGGGAATTAGTTTTTTGTCATATTGAAATATGACTTACTATTGTGATCAAAAAGTACTTGGAATGGTGGCATAAAACACAAATTATCAATTTATTGATCAGATTTTATAGCAGTTTCTTCAAAGTAAACTCCTCCGACTGGTCCGCACGTTTTTCCAATAATCAAAGCATGCAAGAATTTTTTGAAACCGCTTTTAAGCTCATAGCGAATTTTCCTTTGTAGAGTTGATGGATTCGAAACGGTGAGTATGAAGACAGAAAAAGTCACACGGTGTAACACCAGGTGAATACGGAGCTTATGAAGCATAATTTGTTAAATATTTAGTTAAAAACTCGTAAATATTAATTGCACTATGAGAAGGCGCTTTATACAAAACCCTGAGTTCTCTTCACATTTCAGCCGGTTTTCGAAGAATTGCTGCACACAAACGGAATGAAATAAAAAAGAGTATTGACTTTTTTGTTAGTTGATAGGAATTCATAATCTCAGCACCACAAGAATCAAAGAAAGCAGAAAATTATCTTTACTTTTTAATGATTTTGAAGATGTCTTTAATTTTTAGAAACGAATTGTTTTGAGAAAGCATATCTCGAGTCATTTGAAAGGATTATAATTTTCGAATAATTTCAAAGGCTTAAGGAAAACTCGAGAGGTGACGCAATCCTAAAGATCTTTTAAAATTTCTTGGGCAGGAACCAAATGGTATAAGAATTTGTTCAGTGATGTCTCTTATTGTCAAACAAAGATCCTCAAGTACCTATTCTTTGACATCGATATTTGATCATTAATCGAAGTGGCTGCACTATCATATCGCAGTCATCAACGACAGATTCTTAACTATCTTTAAACATTTGGTTAACATAACAACTTGAGATAATTATTAAATACAGTTGTTTTTGATAAAGAATCAAACTTTTTGCAATATTTTAAACACTTTTGTAACAGAAATTGATTTTCGAAAACAAAATGTGATGCATGTTCTTTACTCAGTAGCACTCGCTATTTCTGAAAATTAATAAAGTGAAAATTCTTATTTCTTTAAAAACAAATTTATTTTCAGACAATAAAATAAAATTAATTCCTGACTATTGTCAGATTTTTAAAGAAGTCGTAAAAATGTTTAATAAAAGTTTGCAGACGATATCTATTATATATGTATTTTAAATGAAGCATACCGGATACTTTTTTATCACACTAATATTGCTATAGTATGAATAAACAAATAAATTCAGGATAAATTTTATGTATCATTAGTCTCAGTTCCTCTTATCAAAGGGGAAAGTCATTGTCGGATAATTGAAAATTATTAGATAGGAAAGTGAGGGGGGGAGGGAAGATGATACTTTTTATGTAAAATTCCTATAGTATGCATTAAACTCAATATCTTACATGGTATACAATTTCTCAATATAAAAAATAGGGAACTTAAATTTAAAAGAAAAATTAATCATTTAGGTAAACTGAATTCAGAAAAGCTAAATACTATTTAAGAATATTTAAGAAAATAAGATAGTTTGAGCTTGTTTTTAAAAAACTTGTGATAGTACTGAGCTTCTTGTAATTCGAAGTTCATAAAAAGTCTGTACCTAAGATATTTTGTTGCATTTAATATATTTTAAGTCAGCTTTAATAACATGTAGTCTATTTTAACTTCACTTGTATATCAAATTCCACCGCCATTGCTTCAAACTAGAATATTTCATTCGCTGTCACTTTAAATATAAAGTGTTAAGGTGTTGGCGCATTCTCAATGCAAAAAGTACTGAATTACGTAGAGGGCGCCACAAGTGTACCTAACTTTTAAGTGTTATATGCAAGCCATGCTGTTGTACCGAGCGTTTAGCTTCTGTATCTGTTATCAGAGAAGTGAAAATTAGAACAAGAAAAGAGAACTTGTGGTTTTTTTTAACTGAGCTGTCACATCATTCATTGGGCCGTCGATGTAGGAATCACTTGTCATTAGAGCATTTATTGGGTTACCTATTATCATTGTGAATAATTTATGCAATCTTTCATTTTTGTGGTGATAGTGAAATGTGAAAAAAATATGTAAAAAAAAAAAAAAAAAAAATGCCTATCACCTTATTCATTAGGCCGTCGATGGAAGAATTGCTAGTTATTTAGAGCATTTACTGGATTGCATTAATCAATCTCATGTAAAAAGAAAAGCCACTCAGTTTTATTCTTCTGTCAATCATCCTATATGAAAACTGCAGGTAACATTTTAAAAGTAATAAGGAACATTAAAAGATGCTGAACCAAAAATTTTCATAGGAAATTGTATGCATATTTAGAATTCTACTTTGAAATTTCAAATGGCAACACATTTTTGAATTCATATATTTACTATTTCATATATTGTAATTTATTGTAATATAAATATATTTACCATAGAAAAATTACCCTGGGTAAAAATTTTGGTTTATATACCATGATTACGTCGGGAGATATTTGAAACTTTCTACTAAGGGGCCATTTCCATATTTAGATATTTATATTCTAAATACTCTGAACGTCGGTGATAGTAATTTTTATTTTTGTAAATATTTAAAAGCTAGTCTGCAAAGTTATAATATTCATATTAAAATTGATTGCTATTTCATGAAGGAGAATTTATATTTATTTGTATTATTTCATATTTATGTTCATTTACATTTATAATTTTTTTTAATATTTAGTACTTTTTTAAAGTACTTTTGAAATATTTTTTTACTTAATCATCACATATTTTACAGCTTTTTATATAAATATTGAAAATAGTTATAAAAATAATTATTAGATATATAATTATGAGAATAATTATTCCATAGGATGCCTTTCAGAACTAACCAGTTTCATAATCAAAAATTTATATTAATAAGGGGGGGGGGCACGGGGTTGATATCTGAGTTCGGGATGAGATTTAGTATAATGATAGTATACATTTAGAATGTTCATTCACGAAAATATTAAAACGCAATGGCCAGTCAATTTCGAGAAAATGGTCCTCAAACTTTTGATAAGGCTTATATACTGATAACTTCACTTAAGTCCCGATTATCCTAATGGCGTGGTTGTCTAGGTAACCGTCTCGTACGAGGAAGGTAATGGTTCGAATCTGGTTGTGAATGGGTTTTTTTTAAACATTCTTATTCAAATAAAAATTTACAAATACTTTTAATTAATATGTTTTTAATTTTTTTTATCCAAATATAAATATTTAGTATTAAAATACATAATAATAAAATTTAAATTTAAAAAAATTATAAATACCGGTGCATTTAAAAAAATAAAACTATTTAAATTTAATTAACGATTTACAGATAGTTTTGACTAATATGTTGCGGGACGGGACGTGATAGTTGGGACGTGAGTCAAGTTATCAGTATATAAGCTTTACCGAAACTTTGAAGACCATTTTTTCGAAATTGACTGGCCATTGCGTTTTAATATTTTCATGAATGAACATTCTAAATGTATACTATCATTATACTAAATCTCATCCCGAACTCAGTTATCAACGCCGTGCCCTCCCCTTGTATGAATAATTTGTTTAAACATAACAAAGCTAATTTAATTAAATTGGCATTGAAATATAACATTTATGAACCAGCTGTATTAAATGAATAAAAAGAATTACAATTCGTGTTAATATAATAAATGTATCTTAATAAAAAAAATACAATTATTCTTTAAATAGAAGAATAGATGAGAATACATTGAGATTTAATTTTTAACATTCTTAAAAGTTCGAAATTCTTTTTAAAAAGGTTAAAAATAACTCTAATTAGTCAGTGAAGGATTTCCGCACAGGCGTTGGAGACAGTAAACTAACTTGAGATGACTTCAGACTTTGGGGGGGGGGAAGCCCTCAAAACCTATATCGTAATGCTGAATCGGCAGCACACACACACACACACACACACACACACACACACACACACACACACACACACACACACACACACACACACACACACACACACACACACACACACATATATATATATATTATCATTCTGCTGAAAAATTTAAGGCTTTATTTTAATTATTTTTTAATTTTAATTCAATACTATATAATGTTAGAAAAAATATATAGTTTTGACTCTTTTGTGTGTTCGTTCTTCTAAGTAAAATGTGTGCACTTGGCGAATAAAATCTTTTTTATAATGCTCAGAAGTATTGACAGTAAACGAAACTGAGGCAACGTGAGCATTTCTTCTTTATACACAGGAGTACATTTAAGAGCTGAAAGGGTCTTGTAATTTAATGATGATAAAAGGGGGTTAGCATCCTCCTAAATTTATGTCCGAGGGAAATGAAGTGTCTTTATATCTCTCTATCCCTTCAACTCCCATTGGACAAATATCTCTATCTGTTGTCAACTGTTCAAGACAGGAATAAGAATAACGATTTAGGAGCAAAGATTAAGAACAAAAATTTAGGAACAAAGAATAAGAACAAAAATTTAAACGATAAGAACAAAGGCGATGCGAATCATTGAAAAATAGTTAAAACTGAAACTGTTTTGAAAGAGGTAAGAAGTCATTTTTTACACAGATTTGTTGTATTAATTATTTTCTTATAAACACATGATTTTTTAAAACTATTTCTAAGAAATATCTGCAAATATAAATTAATAATAAATGTTCATGATAAAATAGAAAAGGGTATTCAATCTATTTGAATATCGTGAACATTTTAAGCATGAATATCAATTCAATTTGAAATGGATATCGAAGCAGTTATAAATATGTATGTTGTGATAATTTCTTGTCTAATATAACAATTTTAACTGTCGAAAATAACAAGATAATTCAAACATCTACTGCGATTTTGGTATAAATCGGTGAAATATTTTTTCATTAATCGTACATTTGATAATATTAATTCTTTCTTTTTTAATAAGTTAATTTCCATGAATCTTTTAAAACGATTTAATTATAAGTTTAATAACCAGAGAAGAACATATTGTTAATATGACAATAAAGAACTTACATTGGCATAAAATGTTGTGTTTTGCAATTATATCATTTAAAACTTTATAAGTGAAAGCTTTTTTAGCTTAACTTAGTTTTATTAGCACTGTGAATCATGCATTTCTTCAGATTGCTGCCCATATTTGTTTTTAAAAACATTTAAGGGAATTTATCTTTTTTCAATAATTTCTCCTCTAATTTTTTTTTTTTCGTTCAGTTTATCAGAGATATGCTTATATTTTCTGCCTGCAACTGTCTCTATTGGTCACGTTGCAAAATTGTTTAAAGATAAATTTTATCAAAATTGTCTAAATTATATAAAAAAAATTAAACACTCATTTTTTAATAACATTACTCAGAAAAGTTCATTAATAGATTGGTTTTTCTTTTCAATGCGAATATGTTATTTAATTTTCATGCCTCGAGATAAAATGCACGATGTGCGATCACTTTTTAGAATCGGAGGTATGCCTACATAAAATGGCATCTAGGACCAATATTAAATAAGCACCATTCCTTACTGTTATTCATAAATTATAAACTGGTTATCTCTTAGAGAACAAGGAGAGCTAAGTTTGAAAATGCAGGACTAAATAATGATAAATGAAACATTTGATTACTAATATTGCATATTGTTACAATTTGGAACCTCTGGCGTCTAATTGGCTTTCTGGCTGTTTGTAAATAATCTATACTTATATAAAGCTCAATGTGTGTGTGTATTGACGTTGTACAGACCAGACCGTTTGATCTACAGCTACCAAATTTGGTACATGTATACCTTGGAGGTCGGGAATGTGCACCTGGGGTCCCTTTTTTTAAATTTTTAATTAGAATTTTAATTATTAATTAAAAACTAACTTTCCATCCAAAAAATATTTTCATGTTCCCCACCGCCAAATGAATAAAGTTTCAGTTTTTTTCCCACGCTATAGAGGTAACCACTTTAATTTAAAGCATAAATTCTACGGGAGCTAACAGAATATTAGAGAGATACATATTACGTTATGACTGAAGGGGTTTATAATATTATGAGTGAATTATATGACAATCAAAATGTGAAGTTTTAAAATATTTTGATGAAGAAGCTATTAAAGTAGGAATTGCAGAAAATATTTAATTATTAAAATTTTAACGAACATTAAGATTGGTGAACCAGCTGGTCACCAAAGGCGGCTAGTACTATATAAAATATTTTTGAACCAATCTCGAATGTTGCTATAAATTAGACGTCTTCGGTAAAAATCTGGTTCTCTCATCAAATTATTTGCATTAATTTCATAATGCCAACCAATTTTAATTTTATTGAATTAATTTCATTTTCGGTACATTGAAAACATTAATTGCTACAAACATCCAAGCAAAAAAATGGAAACTTTAAAAGGAATAGCACAAAAAAGTAGAGAAAACCAGAGCAATTGATACGCAGCATAAATTGAAAGGTGGAAGAATGAACTACCGAAAAGTTCTGTGTCGTAGCAAAAAAGATGCGGAGGAGATTTGGTTAGGAGCAGAAGAAATAATAAACGCAACAAAGCAACAACATTCCAACTAAATAAGGGAGATGCTGAAAGCATGGGAAATAATTGCATCCTGTGTTATGAAGCATCACCCTGATAAGGCAGTAGTTATGCGAGCTACAAATTTATTTAACAATACTGTGTCTTATTTTCGACACATTTTGAAGGTAAGACAAATGACTTTAAATAATTTTCTTTAAAACCAGCGAAAGTGGTCTCCCTAAAATTTTCTCGCATACTCTCTAATAAAGTTATCATATTAGAGAACGTCTTACATCGCTTTGGCGTACAATAGTTAAGAAATATTAACTTTTGACGTGAATGTAGCATTTCTCCTTGGCGAGTTGTTTTACGATTAATTCCTGACATGCATTAATAGGACCCAAAAATGGAATTTGTGTTTTAGACACGTTTTTCTCAACCGATTGAAATAAAAATTGGACACAAAACTTCACTTGTCACGAAATCCCATACCAAATTTGATGTAATGAAGTCATTGCGTTTTCGAATTATCGCGGTCACATGTTTCTTAAAGTACAGAGCGACAGACGGCCAGGCCTTGTTACATTTGGCTCAAAAACCGATAAGTGTCTGTACTATAGATTTTAATTCTGCATACAGAATTTCTTCCATTATTCTGTTCTGTAATTATCGTGTTAACCTATATTCGGACATCCGTACAGACAAACTTCCTCTGAGTGGATTTTGTTCAAAATTTGATAGAAATCTATATATTCGGTGTAAAGACCGCATATCAAATTTTTATCATCTAGTTCAAAGCGTTTTTGTGATATCTTTGACAAAGACAGACGAACATAAGGTATAAGAAACCATCATATGACTTTCAGCTGTTTCATTTGACGATTTAAGTTCATAATGATTTTTAACGAAATTTTCTGAAGAGGGAACGTCTAGTCATTAAACAACTCACTCAGTCAGAGGAAAGAAGACATAAAAGAAATCAAGAAATATGCTTCAAACAGAAGATTTAAGTGAGCACCTAAATAGGCTAAATCGTCGTCAGATAATTAATCTGATTGAAGGAAATGGAAGTTCATATCTTTAAAGATAATTATTTTACAAGAATGTATCCCTTAAGACTAAAACATGCCTTTGCATTAATATCAATTTCATTTCCAAGAAATTTTCACTTGATTTTAATAATATTTTTAATTCAATTTCATACACATTATGTAATAAAGTTTTAAATATTATGATGGAATTCAAATCCATCCATCAAAGATTCAATTGCGTGCTTTTATCAATTATTAAGTCTGTAGTAGGTAGGATTTTCGCTTCCTCTTTTATGTTGTGACATATATACGTTTCAATTTGCAGTAAACTGATTCTATCGAATTGATACTTTTCAGTTGTATCAAATAACAAAGTGAATTAAAGAAAACATTCCAAATTAATTATCTAAGAGCTTAAAAGGTGAATTAACTGGGCGAACAAGCTGGTTGCCAGAAGCGGCTAGTTTAAAATAAACGTTTCATTGTGATATTAATCATTGTGAGCTCAGATTAAGTATAGAATTTTGACCAATTTCTGTCAAATCGTGCCAACTGTAGAAAATTCCCTAAATGTTAACTACAGAATACAGTTAGGCTACCATATTTAGCAGCTTATCGCATTTTAGAAACTACAGTTTGCCGACTGTACCGCTTTCTTCAATTTAACCCAAGACGAATTAAAAAGACAGTGAAATTTACCCTTGTCCAGTGTAATGTCCATTAGAGCAAATGATTCTTTCACAGTCGTCATCACTATAATATGTCTCTCCTACAGGGATTCTTCCAAAACGTTTGGTCTCGCAGTAACCTGAAAAAAAAAAGTGTTTAAGGCTTAGAAGAAAAAGACGAATCAACATAATGATTTTCTTAAAAACTTGATAGTGATGAAAAACTTTGATATAAAGACGACATATTCTATTTCATTTGCTTAGTGCCTTGTGTGATGGAATAATCGTATTTTCTAACAAATAGACGGACAGTCAGATATAGTTCCATAATTGATTTTTTTTTTGAACTGAAGATCCTCTAAAATGTCAAGATCAAAATTTTCGACGCTAGCAATACTTTTCTTAGTACAGTACAACAACCAGAAATTAAATGAAGCCTTTAAATAGAATTTATTAAAATTTTCATCTCTTCATATTTTTTTATTTTTAGAAATGAATAAAATAGAAATTTTATTTCCTGATTGTTGAAAAGGTTTCCTTAATGTTTTTGGAGATCGATATGAAAGATTTTCCTAGAACTCTGTTTCTACAAACCATTTTTCAAATTACAAATTTTTATAAATTTCTTCCGTAGTAATGAAACTTTTATCCACTTTTAAACTTTATTCATAAATTAGATAAAATTCTATTTTTGCTACCTTAAATACATCATAATACATAGACTCGTAGTTTGATAATAAGTGTACTTTTTTTTTATAACTTTCACGTACAAACAATAATTCTTCCAATTGGCATACTCTTACTGTGTATGGCGCTTAACGCGATCACGAGTAATATTATGATTCGTTTTCTATGATCAAAATATTCTGATCTCGAACTGTGGGGTAAGCAAATAAGGATGGTTCTTGATGAAATTTTTAGGGGCCATAGGCTTACATGTGAGATAAAAATTAGTAAAATTAAATCAGAAATTGAGATTGGGAGACAGGCTCTTTGTTTCCTTGATTATTTTTAATTTATAGATTGCTAGAAAATTGCATGCACTTACGTGGCGTTATTGCGTTGCGACTCGATGCAGTGAGATCGTTAAATTATTTATCTACCAATCTCACTCATAACTAATTAATCATAGCTAATTAGTTAAATCTTTTAAAATTTGCGAAAATCGGAGAAAAGATCACAACATTAATGTAAGAACTATTGGATTGAAAATTTTTGTTCCTGATTAGAATTATTCCTCGACTTTTAAAAATATTAATTTGAATTTTTTTTTAAAATAGAGAAAGTAACAAAAAAAAACACAAAAAAAAAAAAAAAACTGATATTTTCTAAAAATTCACAAAAACTTTTTAGTCAATATTTTTTGCTCCGAAACTAATTCAGATGTCCAAAATCGGATGTCTGATTCCAGTAAGTTTATTAAAAGTACTCTTCAAAAAATATTTGGTTGACAAATTTTAAAATTGAATAAAAGAAAGCATTTTTTTAAAAACTGATAAATTTTAATTTAAGAAAACTTTAAAAAAAATCAAACTTTAAATTTCTAAATAGTAAAAATATTATAAAAATTTTAATTTCTGTACAGTTTACACTACAAATACAGCAAAACAAAGCAAATTTTGAGAAAACTATAGACACAAAAATTTTTCGTGTACCGCTTTTCCTTAAGCAGGTATAGAAAGAGACAGAGAGTGAGAGATGATTTTCTGAATTTATAACGGAAAATACCTAAACCAAGTGAAAATATTCTTCCCTATGAGTCTGCAATATGACCCGTCTTAAGCGGCGGTCCAACGACCTGCCACCTCACTGATTTGGTCATAAATCTGACATCCAACCCCACTGGGAGACCACACTCCCCCGTCGCCCGTGGTACGCCTGTAGCTTTCCGCAAAATGTCGGTAGATGGATAAACATCAAAGAGCCGGAAAATTTGTTTGGGCTATGGGGGGGGGGAAGGGAGCCAAAGAAACTGAGGGTTTTGAGCGGTCGAAAGTAGAACGCATGCCGTCTGAAGATTTCTCTGGTCATGGATCCGCTGCCACAGGCGGGGGTGGCACCACGAAAAGCGGCGGTCCAACGACCTGCCACCTCACGGATTTGGTCATAAATCTGACATCCAACCCCACTGGGAGACCACACTCCTCCGTCGCCCGTGGTACGCCTGTAGCTTTCCGCAAAATGTCGCTAGATGGATAAACATCAAAGAGCCGGAAAATTTGTTTGGGCTATGGGGGGGGGGGCGGGAAGGGAGCCAAAGAAACTGAGGGTTTTGAGCGGTCGAAAGGGGAACGCGTGCCGTCTGAAGATTTCTCTGGTCGTGGATCCGCTGCCACAGGCGGGGGTGGCACCACGAAAAGCGGCGGTCCCACGACCTGCCACCTCACGGATTTGGTCATAAATCTGACATCCAACCCCACTGGGAGACCACACTCCCCCGTCGCCCGTGGTACGCCTGTAGCTTTCCGCAAAATGTCGCTAGATGGATAAACATCAAAGAGCCGGAAAATTTGTTTGGGCTATGAGGGGGGGGGGCGGGAAGGGAGCCAAAGAAACTGAGGGTTTTGAGCGGTCGAAAGGGGAACGCGTGCCGTCTGAAGATTTCTCTGGTCGTGGATCCGCTGCCACAGGCGGGGGTGGCACCACGAAAAGCGGCGGTCCAACGACCTGCCACCTCACGGATTTGGTCATAAATCTGACATCCAACCCCACTGGGAGACCACACTCCCCCGTCGCCCGTGGTACGCCTGTAGCTTTCCGCAAAATGTCGGTAGATGGATAAACATCAAAGAGCCGGAAAATTTGTTTGGGCTATGGGGGGGTTGGAAGGGAGCCAAAGAAACTGAGGGTTTTGAGCGGTCGAAAGAGGAACGCGTGCCGTCTGAAGATTTCTCTGGTCATGGATCCGCTGCCACAGGCGGGGGTGGCACCACGAAAAGCGGCGGTCCAACGACCTGCCACCTCACGGATTTGGTCATAAATCTGACATCCAACCCCACTGGGAGACCACACTCCCCCGTCGCCCGTGGTACGCCTGTAGCTTTCCGCAAAATGTCGCTAGATGGATAAACATCAAAAAGCCGGAAAATTTGTTTGGGCTATGGGGGGGGGGGCGGGAAGGGAGCCAAAGAAACTGAGGGTTTTGAGCGGTCGAAAGGGGAACGCGTGCCGTCTGAAGATTTCTCTGGTCGTGGATCCGCTGCCACAGGCGGGGGTGGCACCACGAAAAGCGGCGGTCCAACGACCTGCCACCTCACGGATTTGGTCATAAATCTGACATCCAACCCCACTGGGAGACCACACTCCCCCGTCGCCCGTGGTACGCCTGTAGCTTCCCGCAAAATGTCGGTAGATGGATAAACATCAAAGAGCCGGAAAATTTGTTTGGGCTATGGGGGGGAAGGGAGTCAAAGAAACTGAGGGTTTTGAGCGGTCGAAAGGGGAACGCGTGCCGTCTGAAGATTTCTCTGGTCGTGGGTCCGCTGCCACAGGCGGGGGTGGCACCACGAAAAGCGGCGGTCCAACGACCTGCCACCTCACGGATTTGGTCATAAATCTGACATCCAACCCCACTGGGAGACCACACTCCCCCGTCGCCCGTGGTACGCCTGTAGCTTCCCGCAAAATGTCGGTAGATGGATAAACATCAAAGAGCCGGAAAATTTGTTTGTGCTATGGGGGGGGGGCGGGAAGGGAGCCAAAGAAACTGAGGGTTTTGAGCGGTCGAAAGGGGAACGCGTGCCGTCTGAAGATTTCTCTGGTCGTGGATCCGCTGCCACAGGCGGGGGTGGCACCACGAAAAGCGGCGGTCCAACGACCTGCCACCTCACGGATTTGGTAATAAATCTGACATCCAACCCCACTGGGGGACCACACTCCCCCGTCGCCTGTGGTACGCCTGTAGCTTCCCGCAAAATGTCGGTAGATGGATAAACATCAAAATTTGTTTGGGCTATGTGGGGGAAGGGAGTCAAAGAAACTGAGGGTTTTGAGCGGTCGAAAGGGGAACGCGTGCCGTCTGAAGATTTCTCTGGTCGTGGGTCCGCTGCCACAGGCGGGGGTGGCACCACGAAGGAAGGGTGACAGTTTTTTGACCACATCTGTGAAGATCATCCGGTCGTTGGACCTCGGCTTTAAGCGGCTGTCCAACGACCTGCCACCTCACGGATTTGGTCATAAATCTGACATCCGACCCACTGGGGGACCACATTCCTCCCTCGCCCGTGGTACGCCTGTAGCTTACTGCAAAATGTCGGGAGATGGATAAGCATCAAAGAGTCTGAAAATTTGTTCAGGCTATGGGGGGGGGGTGTCAAAGAAACTGAGGGTTTTGAGCTGTCGAAAGGAGAACGCGTGCCATCTGAAGATTTCTCCGGTCGTGGGTCTGCTGCCACAGACGGGGGTGGCACCACGAAAGAAGGGTGACAGTTTTATGACCACATCTGTGAAGATCCTCCAGTCTTGGACCGCGGCTTTAAGCATAGATTCGACATACCACTGAATGATTTTTACTCAGTGTCTTTTTCTTTTGATCGTTTCGTTAAAACTCCGACAGTGGCCTACAAATTTTCAACACACGCTACACTCCGCTTTTTAGGTTTTGAGGCTCGTGCTCACAGACACACGAATTGTGATACTTATAAACAATAAACAAATTGGAGGATTCGGTCAAAAATTTGATAACAATTCATGTACAATTCCTATTAAACCCATATACTGCATTCCTTCTATTTTGTTCACAATGTTTATAAATTATTTTTTGCATGCCCCGTGAAGGTTTATATTTCCTACTGATAGATTTTGTTCAAAATTTGACATGTTTTATATTTCCTACTGATAGATTTTGTTCAAAATTTGACAAAGATTTACGATTTTAAAGGATTATATACTATTTTTTATCTTCCTACTTTTTTCTGTTTTTAAATTATCGCGTTCTCATATAGATAGACATAATTCAAACCTGCGAAATAGTCTCCACGAAACTTTCTCGCATACTGTCTAATAAATGTACTTGTGTATTATTAACCACATGCCATTAGCGAACAAAAGTTACGACAGATCCCATTAGAGTATGTTTTTTGGTGATTATTCGCTGAGACGCGGTCAATACACAAGAACTAAATGTGCTTTTTAGAATGATTTTTTTCCCCTGGTTAAAGACAAATTTTGTCACAAAACTGCAAATGTAATTACAAAATTACATACTACATTTCACATATTTAAGTATATGAAATTACAAGCGGGATTATATGAATTATCAGCGGAAGTATATTAAATATAATATACTTCAGCTGAATGGATTTCGTTTAAAATTGTAAAGAAATCTACAAATTAGAGGTAGAAACCATCTAACAAATTTCATTTAACTAGTTGAAAGTGTTTTGAGTCACTGTGTTGACAGACAGATATAATTACAATTTTTTTTTTTTTTTTGGTTGGAATGGGTAGATTCGGGGAGTTCGGAAGCTGTGAAATTCGTCATAATCTCAAATGCGAATTTTTTAAAGATTACAATTCTTTCTCGACATATATTTCGAATTGAATTTTCTTGAAAAATTTATTTTCTAGAACTTACTTAGTAAATGGAGATCTGGATTATCAAAGTTCGACCGAAAATCCGAACTGTAAAACGATTGAAATATGCCCTATTTTTTACAGCGTTTTATTTAGCTATGAAGAATGGCAGATTAGGCATTTTGCGTCCCCAGACTTTGTATTATGACTCTGCTTTGTTAACAAATCTGCAAATTTAGTTTCACATTTCTACACATTTGAACTAAATCAATTTCTTAATGATAATTTTAGAACAATTTTTTTTTATTTATTAATTTTGTGATAATGTTTTAGTTTTTAATAATTTACTATGAATTTAGATTCAGATTTAACTAATTTTCAATTAAATATACTCATATATTATTTTTTTTATTTTAATAACTTTGTCAGTATGTATATGTTATTAATTTTGATTTATGTTTCCGTTCCCATCCGGATTTGTATAAACTACTCAAGTTCTCGATGCTTATAAACACGCAATGATAAAGTGAACGAAGTAAAGCAGATAGACACTAATTACATTTGTCTTAGTATGATCCTTACAAAGTCCTAATATTATCCTAACATTTCGTAATTATTAAAATTTATATTTTTCAAAATTATTTGTCAAGTTAATAGGAATTTTTTAATAGACTTGCCTATAGCCTTCTTAAGTTAAAGGTCCTAAGTAGCTGGCTAGCCGTCGATTAATATGGAAGAGAATAACTTAATAATATGTAAAATTTGAACTTACCATTTGATGTATCTATATATCTTCTATACTCATAGGCATCACCGAGAACGAGAAATACCAAAAAAATGGCAGTCAGTGGAAATAAAATATTGAATCTTTTCATGATGTTAAACTGTTTGGTCTTTTGCTAGATCTGAAGTCAAATGGTGCGAAAAGGCAAAATTTAATCAAGCAGGAAGGGAAATTTCCTGTCATTAATAGCTATATTTCGGAAATTGTTTTAGAAAGATAATGGTTAAAATAAGGAAACGTTTCCTGTGTTCTAACGTGTGGGTCAATTCCAATGATTAGTGTAAAGAAAAGAAAACAAAAATACTTCTTTTTTACTTGCTTTCGCATTTACTTGTTTATTTTAAAATTAGCCGCCTTCAGCGCCTGATTCTTCGGCCACCATACTAATCTAATCAATAATAATCTATAATGTTAATTAACATTGAGCTATATCTTATCACTTCAAATAAAAACGCAATTTTAAATTATATTTCCAGAATGAGCATTGGATGTCCTAATTTATTAGTTAAGTTCGCAGAGTAGCGAAAGTAATTGGCGAAATCAGTACAGTTGTTGAGGCGGTCTACTTCAATCAGTTTTATTTTGCGATATCGCAGAAGGGCTAAATGGGTAATAGATGATGATTTTTTTCAATATTATGTTCTTTTTAATGAAATAAAAGGCTACACGCCTTGACCAGTAGCGAAGATTAAGAGATTGAGCCTTGGATTTTGACAGTTTCAAATATTTAGACTGGCTTAAAAGTGTATAAATTACAATTTTTAATTTCTACTTTGTTGGTTAAGGAACACTTAAATTGATTAACAATTAGCCCCCTTTGGCGCCCAGCTGGTTCGCCCGGATTAGTTCTCGATAAAATTTTCAAATTAATAATTTATTTTTGTCTTTTAGTAGCTTCTTCAACAATATATATATATATATATATATATATATATATATATATATATTAAGCTCATATGTAAGGTATATTGTTTTTTTTATTCATAAACCTGCTAAATTTAATAATATCGGCAAAAATAAAATTTGTGATATACATCCCAAAGTTAAGTGAACTTTTTAAATTTTAAAAATTTTTTGGATCTTTTCGATTACAGATTTTAAAAAAAAATGATTATTGCATTTTTATAATTTAATACTTTTTTGTTGAATCAATGTACCTGATCCATTTTTAAAAATTATACAAATTAATCTCATAATTTTTACTGGCTTTTTACCAGTATATTTCCTGTTGCCTTAAATGATAATTAGTACTTAGTGTTAAATAATTCAATAAGTATGCAAGTATTTTTTTAAATATAAAATATTTTTTACTAAAAAGACTTTATTATCAGTACTTAACTAGCATTTCTTTTGTAGAGAATATAAATCTGCACCACTTTCTCTTACTCATAATGCGTAACTAAAGCATGAATGTTTATATTTGAAAATTTAAATCATTGGCCTTAGTCACTGAGTTTATTTAGTGAATATGTAAAAATGGATAAAGTTTTGTAAAGTCTTATAATTAAAATATTGTGCCTAATATCATGGTAATTTTTTACATACTAAAATTATTACTAAAAATCCTGGTGTTTTTAAATTGTTAAAAAAAAAGAAGCAAAATGTGCCAAGTTTATTTCAAAGATGTTGTTTTAATGAATTCTTAGTTGTTTACACAAAATTTGATTTTTTTTGTCACTAAATTGTAGTGGAAGGAAAACATTATAAAATATAAATAAGTTTCATTTAAAAGCTGTGCTAAATTGCTTTTTGTATTGCTTTTTGAACTTTTTTTTCCCCCTTTAACAAACATTTGCAAGAACGTCTTTTAAATTGTTTTTTGTTTTTTTCTTGCATTAATAAGATCTACTTCTTTAAAAAAAACATAGCATTCTTATGTTAAACTTCACGTTGGTATATTTTATTATATTAGAAAACAAAATTTTATTTTAAAATCATGATTTTTTTATTGAGCTATCAACTTTTTTTATATGTTTGACAGTTATTTAAATTATTTCCTTTTCTTATCACTGTCTTTGATTGATTAACTACTGAATATTTCTCAAAAAGCAATAGCTTCAGTAGAAGATGTACTCCTCAAAATAAACGATTAAAAAATCATATGATGTCTCTAGTCTTTTTTAAAAAAATCATGTGTAACCTTTACTTTTGATTCAATTTTTTTCCCCATATTTATAATCTGACTTTTTCTGCCTACAAATAATACTTGCAAATACTGCCTTTTTCTTTTTAAGGTTTCTCATAAACTAATTGAGTTTATTAAAACTTTTATTTCAACATTTCTTTTATTTTTGATTATTATATAATTTATAGTAGTACCCTAAATAGGGTGTGTAGCATCATGAAAAGTGCTTAAATTTGAAAACTATGAAAACACTTTTAAGGTACTTAAAAGTGCTTAATTTTTAAAAATTGCTTAATTTTCTTGAGTGTTCGAAAAACAGCATTTTCTTTCTCTCGCTAGTTAATTATAATAATTCAAGAGATCGTCAAAGGCTTGATTATCAGATGTATAAAAAAATCAAGAAAAGGGTAGAATTCAGACAAGAAATCCAGAGTGAAATAGATCCAGGGGTTTCAACGCAAGATAACTTTTCTCCGCTCTTTCTTTCTCGTGCATTGATCTTAACTGACTTGTTTGAATAGATATCTGGAAGAGGTAGTATGAAATATGTACTGTCATACTTGTAATTCGAAAAACATTCTAAATTTTTTTTTGAAAAAAATTTTTTGCAATGCTAAAAGGAGTTTTAATGTTTGATATGTTTGAAAAATTTATTTAAGTTATGCCTGGTAAAAGTTTATTTCACCTTTTATGTGTTATTAAAGAGGAAAGCACAGATTGATCCTATCGATGGAAAATAAGAATACATCAAGATGAATTTGATGTGCCGAAGAGATATATCGAACATGGTAGAAGCTGCTATAAAAACATTTGCAGTGAAGCTTCTTTCGTACATTATACATTCAGCCACCATTCTCATTAATATATTGTTTTAGAGCAATCCCTTGAATGACTTTTTGGAGGGATACTATTGCATTATACTAAATTGTTTTGTGGAAGGTTGCTAGTCCATCGCGCTAAATCGAATATGATGAGATTTTAACTTGAAGTCATAAGTTTTCCAAAGTGTATTGTAACATGAAAAGTGCCTGAATTTGAAAACCATTTTTAAGCAGTTTAAAAGTGCTTAATTTTTTTGAGAAGTGTGGAGAATGTTTTTTTCTCCAATTTTTATTATTATTATTTACCATACCTAAAATACTATAATTCGGAAGCATGATCGAAAAGGCTTGTTTACCGGATGTATCAAGAAAGAGAACCAGCAAAAAGGGAAGAATTCCAAAAATGAATCCAATGTGAAATATACACAATGCATATTAAAAATATTTAATGAGCCTCCCCCCTCCCTTTTCCTCTTAACGTTACCATTTATTAAAATGCTGGAATAGTTATCTCGAAAAGGCAATTGCGATTCGAACAACGTTCGGACTTCAATTTTTAGTGTTTTAGATATTAAAGAGTTTATTTAAATTTTGCATGTTAAGTATGTGCTATTAAAAAAGTACAGCTAGATGAATTTGGTAAGCAAAAGAGCTGTATCGAAAATGGGAAAAGTTGTTCTTAAGACATTTACAGTGAAGGTTCTTTATAGTACGTTACTCATTCGATCATAATTCTCATTAAATTGTTGTTTTGGAACAATCCCTTGAAAGACCTATTAAATGGATTTTACTGTATAATATTCATATGTAATTAATTGTGTAAAATCTAGTTGGATAAATTTTAATTTGAAGGCGTGAATTTTCAATGATTGTGATTTCTTTCAGGTTTTCTGAATGTCTCTATTCATTTGAAAATTGTTATTTATTGGACCAATATTGCCGAATTTTAAGTTTTAATTGAGAAATAACAAAATTTCGAAGCTTTTATTTTTTCGGTTTCAGATTCTGTCATTTTATAACAATTTTTTTTAATAAAAATACTTTATTTTTTAAAAAACTTTTTTTTATCTTTATTTATTTGTCTCTCTTGGCATGTAAAGGTATGCCCTGATAAACGAGCAGCAAAAACCAGTGAAGTTAAGAGCATGAAATTTGGGAATTTATCTTTTGGGTATTAGAGGCCCACCAAGAAAAGATTTTACAAGTTTTTAGTTCGAAATTTAATTAAAAACTGGATTTTAGCTGATTTAGCAATAATACCAAATTTGTTTGAATTATTGCTTTTTTTTTTTTTTAGTTTTAATAATTTTTGCAAAATCAGTTTTCACAAAAGCTTTGGAAATCAATCATACACTGCTATTTTTATTGTCTTGACACAGGAATACCTTCGCTCGGGAAAGCTAATTCAACATCCATCATAATTTAGATTATTCTGTTTTAAAAATCATTCTTAAAATGCTTCATCTTAAAAGGACAGATGTAATTGTCCAAGAAAATAAAATTTGAATTTCTGAGCTCTCAAGTTTCACATCTGCCTAGAATTTTGGAGAATCGTGGCGACAGCTACATTAGGACTCGAGATCTTACGTTTGTTCCAGATCATTCGATGCTATTTTAGGAAAGCTATAAAACCCGGGAGTTAGAGTCAGCAGGCGAACAGAGAGAGGTGACTAATTGAGCGGTCTCTTTTCGGAATGTTGTCTCCAGCGAGTTCTCTTTGTGCTGTTGCGATTGTTTAAAAGCAATTTGCTTCCTGTTCGACTGTTTACTGCACGTTGACTGCATTTTGCTATTGTATATTCCTACAGAATAAAGCATCATTATCCCTTAGTGAGATAGCTGGAGTTTTTCACCGTGCACCCAATGTATCAGATTTGGATTTTCCCTAATTATATTAATATGCTGCTTTGATGTAACAAATTTCAATTATGCTTTGATCAGGAGGATAATACTTTCACCAACACTCCTTTTCCAAACTTCCATGCTGCATTTGCGAAAGGGTTTTTCTCTTTCGACGTCTTATTTAGGGAACACCAAGCCACAATTGCGGCAAATCTGTGATCAAATTAGGTTTATAGTCCTAAAGCCGAAACATTTCTACCAGACCCCAGCAGTCAAATATAAATTGCAAATCATAAATATATAACTTTCTGCTCAGTTTAAATACTTGTATGAGGAAATAAAGAGAGAAGCATGAAAGTAATATATGAAAGAAAATACAAACTTGCTTGGCATCAAGAGAAGATGAATAAGACTATATGAAACAATCTTTGATTACAGACTTCAGTCGAATAGTTCTTGCCATGCTTACGGGAAATGAATGAAAATTATTCATGCACAGAAAATAAATGTGCAGCGAGTAAACAGTATGAAAAGAAAATGGATGACTAATGTCAGCCATAGTATTTACAAATGAAAACATGACAAAACAAAAGAGCTTCGTAACTTTTACATTTCTATTGCTGTAGATTATACTAGATACCACTAGGTCATTTCTCATTGGCTATTGACTGGGTATCTGCAATTTAGTTAAAAATTAAGATTTTCCTCGATACTATGAGACTAAGTTCACCAAATGAATAAAGAACAAGCAGATTAACAGGCAGCTTCCCTAAAAATATTTTTTAATCGACCGCCTCACTCCATGACAGCGGACTTAATCCCCTAATCTGAAAACCGCCATTGTTCTATGCAATTACTCCATGTGTAATTGGCGAAATGCTTTTTAATTCGAGAAGACTAGAATTACAAACTTATGGAAAGGACTTAAAATTTTATATTGTTTATCCGTGAGCGGAATCCCCATCATCGAAAAATCCACTTTTTTCCTTCTTATTTTTTATTTTCTTCAGGAGAAAATATTACCAGAAAGTCATAAGCAGGGGTGATGCCACAGGAGATCCCAAGGAAGCTTTCCTATCGAATATGATGCACCCCGCCCCTTCCCACCGTCGGTGCAAAAAAATACCTTCAGAGGAAAATGTTCTTCGAGAAGAAATTTTGACAATTTTTCCTTATTTAGCAACTTTTTTTTTTATTTCAGCAGAATCATTACAAAATTTATTGTGGACACATAAACAGCTGAGCCCTGCACACAGTTGGGCAAAATCTTCGGCTTTATACCACAGTCACCCATATTTTTGAAGACAGAATATGGCGTGTCAGCAAATCATAAGATTTAAAAATCTGTCTGTGTACTATGTGTCGTGTTTTTGAACGGCAGCCAGATTCATCTAAACGGAAAACATTATTATAACTGCAACAGTACATTTCACTAGTTTCTGAAGTTTAATGAAGTGAATAGATTGATAAAAATTGTATTAACTCTATTAGTATGTATGTGAAAGCATTTTCAATATATTTCGCTTTGTTAAATAATATACTCGTGAAATCATGGTTCAGAACAGACTGTCAAAATTATATAATTTTTGGGATACAAAGCAAAAAGTCAAAAAAATTAGTTCTGCATCATATAATAAACAATCTTGATAAAATATATCGAAAAACCTGAATTCATCTGTACTAATATTAGGACTTACGTCAAAAGCTGGATTATCATAGTTTCCAATAAATCAAAACGTCTACCCATTTGTGGTTAAGTTTGATTTGTCATATTATGTTTACTTATTACAGTTTAAAAGTTCTTTCGTTTTATCTTATGCGAAGTAATATCTGCGAATGAATGTGAAACTACACTATTTGTAAGTCTTTAATGCTTTTCTCACTGTTAAATACATCCCATATGCTATAATATTTTACATGTAAAACCTTTGTGATGAATGTAGAAAGAAAAATATTAAAATGTTATTTAAAAAAAGTTGCTGCGTTGTAAAAATAACACGCTTTTGTTCAGTCATATTAACGTCCCATTTTAAAGCAACACTAGATCTGTTTTGGGACGGATCTCGTAATTATGAACTGCTGTCAGATGATGAGAGCGACTCCTGAGCAGGCACCTTCCTGTTCAAACTTCCACACGCACCAGCGGGAGGACGTTTGGCCCGATGGATTTAACCTGCACCAGACCCGGTTACACAACAGTTCTTCGGTTTAATAGAGTCACGAACTTGAAACCTAATGGTTCGGAAGCGGACACTTCACCATCATATAGCGACGGCCATGCGCATTCCTGTTATTGAATTGTAAAATTTGTAATTTGACAGTCGGATCCTATTTCTGGATTTTGTTGTGAGTAAACTTTAAAATAGCCCTAACTGAGAAGCAAAGTTTCCTGATTCTAGGATAATTTTTACTGTGATGAGGGTAATTATTTCTTTTAAAATGTGTACAAGCCAGAAAAATAGGTTACATAGAAAAAAAAAATTCTTTTAAAGATTTTGAAAATACTTTTATATCCCGTTTACACAATGGATTATTCAACTAAATGATTAAGAATGAAGTGGCGAAAATTTGAGAGAAGGATTGGTACTTTTCCGTTAGCCGGGCGCAAGAGAAAAATCGCCAAATAATGTAGAATTCCGCCAAATTCGCGTTTGGTTCACAATTGGCGTCCGGCTAACGGAAAAGTACCAAAGGATCATCATTATATCTCCATTGCCCCCTCTGTCGGTGGACTTTGATAATATTCCAGGATACTTTTTTTTTTTTTTTGAAGATAGTGTGAAAATGCTTACGAGGAAGCTGTGTGTGATTGGTCACATAAATCAATAACTTAGTTGTAAATGAAATTTGAAAACGAAGACAATTTTCGTAGGTTATATAAAATAAACCGTTTCATGCAGAAGAAGAGGGCATGATACCGTCTGGAAAGTAAACCATAACTCTGCGGTTACAAAATGTCGTAATTCTTGATACTTAGAATTCCAAGAACACATTAGCTGCTCAAAAAATTAATGCAGAGAAAAGTCTATGTGTTCATTGAAACGCTATTGAAAAGACGAAGTCGATGAATGAACTGCCTTATTTTAACCAATGATAAATTAAGTAAATTCTAAATATTGTTCTTTTTTTCAATTTTATATATATAAATGGTTTATTCGTAAATTTTTTTATCCGGATGTTTCATTTGCCATTTATTCTGTGTAATCGACTCTACTGTACGTGAAATAATGTGAAAGCATTCTCTTTTTTTTAGTATACATAGTATAAAAAAAGTATAGTAATCGTCAAACAAACGAACTCGAAATTTTGGCGAATTCCATGTTTTACACCTGGATTTAATACGTTTTTCGAAAATGTGCGTCTGTCTGTTTTTCGAAAGATAACTCAAAAACTCTTTGAGCTAGATGGATGAAATTTGCTATACGGTCTTTACATCAAATTTATAGATTTCTATCAAATTGTGAGCAAAATCCATTTAGAGGAAGTCTGTCTATCCGGCTGTTCGACTGCAATTAAACAAGATAACTACAAAACGAAGAGATCTAGAGAGGTAAAATTCGGTGCACAGTTTAACATCTATAGTGTGGACAAATGTCAAATTTTGAGCCAAATCCATGGAGGGTGTACTGACTAGCGCCCTCTATGAACGAACTCGAAAAAACACCAGATCGAAAGACGGCGTGATGGAGTGATGTGAAAATGGTGTTGTGTGGTAAACGGTGTCTGTGATGTGTTCGAGGAATATGGCCTCCTGTTAACAAATTTAAATGCTGAAACTACTTTATATCTTTATATATGTGTATGTGATGTGTGCAATTAATTACTTATTAAAAAATATTGCACTAAAAGGTTGTTAACCATTATTGCTCTTAAGAGACGTCACAAGGGGTTCGCCGTCTCCTGATCTGTACTTTCAGAAACATATAAGCGCGATATCTCCAAAACGCAATGACTTAAATATATTACATTTGATATGGGATTTTGTGACTACAAATGCAGTTTTGTGTGAAACCTTTGTTTCAATTGGTTGAAGAAAACGTGTCTAAATTACAAATTCTATTTTTAGATATTATTCACTGCATTCCAGGGATTAAACGCCAAATAACTCGCCAAAGATGGCATGATAGATTCAGTAAAAATGCAATATTCACTCCAAAGATTAATATTTCGTAACTATTGTATACCAGTTTCATGCAAGGTTTTCTATGGGATAACTCTTTATTTTAGAATATGCGATAGAGTTTTGGAAACCCACTCCCACTGTCTTTTTTTTTTTTTTTTTTTTTGTCGAAAATCATTATCTATTATTTTAAGGCGATGGTTTACCATGTCGTATTCTTAACAGGGCTAGATTGTCGGATAGGCAAAGTAAGCAACTGTCAGATTAATTTTGCTGTATTTTCAAGTTTATCTAATTTTGTGCTTTCATTTGATTTGTAGTTTGTTGATTGATTTAAAGTCGCATTTCTCGAGAATTTTATATCTGATTATTTGTAAAATTTGCTTACCATTTTATTTAAAATTACTTTATTTTCCTTTTTTTTTATATATATACAAAACATATTGTATTCAAATCGCTTGAATGAGATTCGCAGTTAAATTTTTTGCTAATTCAGCTTCTTGTGATATTTATTACTTAAAAAATATTAATATAATAAATAAAGATATTAAATCTAAATCAATTTTAAATAAATGTTTAGTTTTTGGAAGTTTGGAAGGGCTCTCAAAACTTACATTGATTAAGGATCTTCAGAGAGCTTACTCTAATCTTAATTCTAACCTCTAATATAACCCGTCGTCATATGAAGAAAATTATTATAAAAACGAATATAATATTGTGATGTGTCTTAAATCATTCTCAATCATACCCAAAATGAAATCAGTAAAAGTGATTTATTGAAGAAGTTGATCAGCAAAATGCGTAGAATCCAATATATATATAGTAAATAGCGTATAATTATTTACCGCAAGAAATAAGAAAACAATCTTTTTGGTGATATCTAGTGCTGTCAAATTGGAGTAAATCTTGTTCAGCCTTGAATACAGAAGGAGTGGCATCGCATTATCCCACAGAAGTAATGACGACATTGCTCGGATCAACTCCTTCATCACACACAACGTCAGATCTGCAACAGTCCGGGTAATGTCCAGGTCTTCGAACCAGACGACAATTGGGGTTTCCCATTAATTGTGATTGACCACACCTATAGGAAAACAAAGTATGAAATTAAATTTTATCATATTGAAATATGACGTACTAATGTGATCAAAAAATACTCGGAAGGGTTGGCATGAAACACAAATTATCAATTTATTGATCAGATTTTATAGCATTTTCTTCAAAGTAAACTCCTCCCACTGGTCTGCACGTTTTTCCAAGTATTTTTGTGGAACCCCTTTTAAGCTCGTAGCGAATTTTCCTTTGTAAAGTTGGTGGATTCGGAACGGTAATTATGAAGACATATAAAAAGTCGCACGGTGCCATATGAGGTGAATACAGAACTTATGGAGTTTGATTTGTTAAATATTTAGTTAAAAACTCGTAAATATTAATTGCACTATGAGAAGGCGCTTTATACAAAACCCATGAGTTCTATCTCCACATTTCAGCCGGTTTTCGAAGAATTGCTTCACACAAACGGAATCAAATAATGACTGTTTGGCTAGTTGAGAGGAATTCATAACCCCAACATCATAAGAATCAAAGAAAGCAGAAAATTACCTTGACTTTTTAATGACTTTGAAGATGCCTTTAATTTTTAGAAAAGAATTGTTTTGAAAAAGCATATCTCGAGCTATTTGAGCACATTATGTTTTTGGAAGAATTGCAAAGGCTTAAGGAAAATTCGGAAGGTGACGCAATCCTAAAGATCTCTTGAAATTTCTTGGGCAGGAACCAAATGATATAAGAACTTGTTCAGTGATGTCTCTTATTGTCAAACAAAGATCCTCAATCACCAATTCTTTGACATCGATATTTGATCATTACTCGAAGTGGATGCACTATCATATCGCAGGTCATCAACGACAGATTCTCAACAATCTTTAAACATTTGGTTAACATAACAAATTGAGATAATTATTAAATACAGCAGTTTTTGATAAAGAGTCAAAGCTTTTTGCAATATTTCAAACACCTTTGTAGCAGAAATTTATTTTCGAAAACTAAATGTAATTCATGTTCTTTACTCAGTAGCACTCGCCGTTTCGGAAAATTAATGAAGTGAAAATTCTTATCTCATAAAAAACCAATTTATTTTCAGACGATAAAACAAAATTAATTTCTGACTATTGTCAGATTTTTAAAGAAGTCGTAAAAATGTTTAATAAAAGTTTGCAGAACGATATCTATTGTAGATGTATTTTAAATGAAGCATACCGGATCCTTTTTTATCACAATAGTATTGCTACAGTATGGATAAACAAATAAATTTATGATAAAATTTTATGCATCATTAGTCTCAGTTCCTCATATCAAATAGGAAAGTCATTGTCGGATAATTAAAAATTATTAGATAATAAAAGAAAAAAAAAAAGAAAAAGATGATACTTTTTATGTAAATTTCCTATACTATGCATAAAACATAATATCTTACACGGTATACAATTTCTGAATATAAAAAATAGGAAACTTAAATTTAAAAGAAAAACTAATCATTTAGGTAAACAGAATTCAGAAAAGCGAAATAGTCTTAAAGAATATTAAGACAGTCAGCTTTTTTAAAAAAACTTGTGATAGTATTGAGCTTCTTGTAATTCGAAGTTCATGAAAAGTCTGTACCTTAGATTTTTTTCTTGTATTCAATATATTTTAAGCCTGCTTTAATAACATTTAGTCTATTTTAACTTCACTTGTATCTCAAATTCCACCGTCGTTGTTTCAAACTAGAATATTTCATTCGATGTCACTTTAATATAGAGTGACAACGGTGTTGGCGCATGCTCAATGCAAAAAGTACTGAATTACACAGAAGGCGCCACATGTGTACCAAACTTTTAAGTGTTATATGCAAGCCATGCTGTTGTACCGAGCGTTTAGCTTCTGTTTCTGTTAACAGAGAAGTGAAAATTAGAACAAGAAAAGAGAGCGTGTTCTTTTTTTTTAATTTTTTTTTAACTGGGCTGTCACATTATTCATTGGGCCGTCGATGGAGGAATTACCCTGTGATTATAGCATTTACTGGATTACCGATTATCATTGTGAATAATTTATGCAATCTTTCATTTTTGTGGCGATAGTGAAATGTGGAGAAAATATTTTAAAAATGCCTCAAGGATGACCTCACGCGATTGTTGAAGAATTGTGCGATGATGTTCCACTAGAAGTCAAGATGAGTGAACTTAAATATCTTGTTAAAAAATCGCTTAAAGGTGATGAGAAATTTGTTACATTAATAATGATTTTCATAAAAAAATGTCTGGTGAAGGAGCAAGTATTAAAACTTTTGAGATTGAAAAAACTAAAATAAAAGAATTAAAACTTGAATTAGAAGTGACTAAATCTCAAGCTAATTCAAACAAAAGCAAAAGTCTGTGCAAACTGAGACCGACAGTCACAATTCTTTCTCAAATTCTTTAATAAACAGGATTAAAGTTAATAGTATGAAGTAGGAAATCGACAGTCTTAAGAGAATTTAAACTGACTGCTCGAGTTTGTTTGGAAAATTTTAGAACATAACGCATTAATGAATCTCATGTAAAAAGAAAAACCACTCAGTTTTATTCTGCTGTCAATCATCCTATATGAAAACTGAAGGTAACATTTTGAAAGTAATAAGGAACATTAAAAGATGCTGAACCAAAAATTTTCATAGGAAATTGTATGCATATTTAGAATTTTACTTTGAAATTTCAAATGGCAACACCTTTTTTTGATTTCATATATTTACCCTTTCATATATTACCATTTATTGAAAAATAAATATATTTACCATGGAAAAATGGCCCTGGGTAAAATTTTTTTTATATATACCATGATTACGTCGGGAGATATTTGAAACTTTCTACTAAGGGGCTGTTTCCATATTTAGATATTTAAATTCTAAATATTCTCTGAACGTCGGTGATAGTAATTTTTATTTCTGTAAATCTTTAAAAGCTAGTCTGCAAAGTTATAATATTCATATTAAAATTAATTGCTATTTAATGAAGGAGAATTTATATTTATTTGTATTATTTCATATTTATGTTCATTTATATTTATAATTTTCATTATTTAGTATTTTTTAAAAGTACTTTTTAAATATTTTTTTACTTAGTCATCATAATAAGAATAATTATTCCATAGGATGCCTTTCAGAAATAACCAGTTTCATAATCAAAAATTTATATTAATGGGGGGGGGGGCGGGCACGGGGTTGAAATCTGAGTTGATCGGGATGAGATTTAGTATAATGATAGTATATATTTAGAATGTTCATTCACGAAAATATTAAAACGCAATGACCAGTCAATTTCGAGAAAATGGTCCTCAAACTTTTGGTAAAGCTTATATACTGATAACTTCACTCACGTCTCCACTATCCCAAAGGCGTGGTTGTCTAGGTAACCCTCTCATACGCGGAAGGTAAGGGTTCGAATCTGGTTGCGAATGGGGTTTTTTTTAAAAATAATTCTTATTCAATTAAAAATTTACAAATACTTTTAATTAATATGTTTTTAATTTTTTTTATCCAAAAATAAATATTTATTATCAAAATACATACATAATAATAAAATTAAAATTTAAAAAAATTATAAATACCGGCGCATTTAAAAAAAAAAAACTAATTAAATTTAATTTACGATTTACAGATAGTTTTGATTAATATGTTGCGGGACGGGACGTGATAGTCGGGATGTGAGTCAAGTTATCAGTATATAAGCTTTACCAAAAGTTTGAGGACCATTTTCTCGAAATTGACTGGCCATTGCGTTTTAATATTTTCCTGAATGAACATTCTGAATGTATACTGTATAAATGTATACTAAATGTATACTATGAACATTCTAAATGTGTACTTATACTAAATCTCATCCCGAACTCAGATTTCAACCCCGTGCCCTTCCCTTGTAAGAATAATTTGCTTAAACATAACGAAGCTAATTTAATTAAATTGGCATTGAAATATAACATTTATCAACCAGCTGTATTAAATGAATAAAAAGAATTACAATTCGTGTTAATATACTAAATGTATCTTAATAAAAAACAAACAAAAAACTACAATTATTCTTTAAAGAGAAGAATAGATGAGAATAGATTGTGATTTAATTTTTTACATTCATTCTTAAAAGTTCGAAATTCTTTTTAAAAAGGTTAAAAATAACTCTAATTAGTCAGTGGCGGGATTTCCGCACAGCATTGGAGGTGGTAAACTGACTTGAGATCTGGGGGGCCCTCAAAACCTATATCGTAATGCTGAATCGGCAGCAATTTTTTTTCATTGCAAATTTGTTCAAAATTTTTCCCTCCTTTTACTTAGAAAAAAAAAAAAGGAAAAAAAAAACTTAATGAAAAGGAATAAATTCAAGCATAGATGGAAATAACTATGAATGGAAAAACTAAAAATAATAATTGGAAAAGTAGTGATATTCAAGAAATTTCTAAAACATAAAAAAACTATAAAATCTTGAAAAAAAAACCCGAAATATTAGAACTATTTGTTCCAAATAAATTGCAAAATGATTAGCAAAATCATATGATTTGAATATTCTTATTAACTGAGGGAGATAAGCATACCGGGACGAGGGACGATGTAAATGCTTTTTTTTTTTTTTCGGGAACAAATGAGCAACTGTGTTTTATTTATTTGATTTACTAGGATAGTGTACTCATATGCATTATAATTAAAATGAACTTTCTGTCAAATTTCCGAATATTTCTTTCATGATTTATTTCAAATTTGTTTGCAGATCCATGAGATCCATTTTTCTTTCATTGGCTAACCGACTCACAAGTCAACAATTCTCAACTAACATAAGATTTAAAAAATAAAAGAATCCCCCTTTACAAGAAATGTCAGTGCCATTCCCTGCACCCACAAAAGGGTATGATATTGACCTCACTCTTGACCTTAGGCCGAGGGATGACATTGTTTTGTAGAAATTTCTGTGTATTTTCGTTTTCTGTCGTCTACATTTCCATTAAAGTATTTTATTCTCGCGAGATGTTCTTTTTGCTGAATTTTTGAAGATGCCAACTTCTATACACATTTTTCAAGCATTGAGACAAATGTCGGTTTTTTTTTTTTTTTTTTTTTTTTAAGAATTAAAATGTTGTTTTTTACAGCTATCGTAAATATTTATTCAGTGCCATTTTTTTAATAATTTAAAGAGAATTCATTCTATAGTTTTCTGTATGTGTTAATTTTTTTTTAAAAAATTGAGCGTATTTGATAGCAAAATATAATAAAATGAAATGATAATTTTAATTTTGTGACTTGCTATTTTATTAATTTAATATTTTTAAATAAAAGAAAACATTTATGGCTTCTTATTTTAAAAAATTCCATATTAAATAAGAAATATATAACTATATGAATTCAACCAGTTGAAATTTTATGAAAACATACTTAACAAAAAAAATGAAGCATTATTCTTAGGATTTATTTCCAACATAAAAAAAAAGCAATTAAAAAATACACTTCATGCAATAGCTTTCATCAAAATATATATACAAAAAAAACCCCTGCAAAATTTTATTAGTTTGGTACAAAAATCACGCGAATGATATTTATTACTCAACAGAAGAGGAATTACTGTTAGCTAAATGGTGGAATTTTTATTAAAGTGAACTCAGTTATAGGAATGCACACATTTATTAAAGCCAAAGAATTGACAATTAAAGTCGCTGATTTAACCTTTTCTGTTGTGCTTCTTTTTTAAAAAAAATCATTAGTTTTTTTTTCTCGTACTAGATTACGAAAATTTTTACTTCCTCTTTTCTTTTTAGCAAATACTATTTAGATTCAGGGGATGGGTACTTGATATGTATTTAAATCTAGAGAATTACATATTCATTCTGGAATTTTGAAGTATAAATGCGTTATAATCAAATACATGTTGTGTATAATAAGTTTGTGTTATGTTTGACGCTTTAATATTTACAATATTCAAATCATAGATTGTTTCAGGAAATTTAAGAACATAATTTAACGCAAACACTTCATTCCTCGAGGGTGGAGGGAGTCTTGGGACTTTTTTAAAATCGTTTTTTTATGTCGTTGAAAAATGCTTTTTTTGCCGGCGTTAAATATTCTGAAAGCATATCGAATGTATCAGAAAAAGTGCATCTTTAAATAGGAAGTCTAAGTGTTTTTAAAAACTATATATATATATATATATATATATATATATATATATATATATATATATATATATATATATATATATATATATATATATATATATTATCATTCTGCAGAAAAATTTAAGGCTTCATTTTAATTATTTTTTAAATTTGAATTCAATGCTATATAATGCTAGAAAAAATATATAGTTCTGACTCTCTTGTGTGTTCGTTCTCCTAAGTAAAATGTGTGCACTTGGCGAATAAAATTTTTTTAATAATGTTCAGAAATATTGATAGTAAAAGAAACTGTGGTAACGTGAGCATTTCTTCTTTATACACAGGAGTGCATTTAAGAGCTGAAAGAGTCTTGTAATTTGATGATGATAAAAGGGGGTTAGCACCCTCTTAAATTAATGTCCGAGGGAAATGCAGTGTATTTATTTCACTCTATGGTTTCAACTCCCATTGGACAAACCGTTGCCGTTTCTAACGGTTGCCAACTGTTCAAGACTGGAATAAGAATAAAGATTTAGGAGAAAAGATTAAGAACAAAAAGTTAGGAACACAAGATTAAGAACAAAAAGTTAGGAACACAAGATTAAGAACAAAAAGTTAGGAACACAAGATTAAGAACAAAAAGTTAGGAACACAAGATTAAGAACAAAAATTTAAACGATAAGAACAAAGGCGATGCGAATCATTGAAAAATAGCTAAAACTGAAACTGTTTTGAAAGAGGTAAGAAGTCATTTTTTACACAGATTTGTTGTATTAATTATTTTCTTATAAACACATGATTTTTTAAAAACTATTTCTAAGAAATATCTGCAAATATAAATTAATAATAAATGTTCATGATAAAATAGAAAAGTGTATTCAATTTATTTGAATATCGTTAACATTTTAAGTATGAATATCAATTCAATTTGAAATGGATATCGAAACAGTTATAAATATGTATGTCGAGATAATTTCTTGTCTAATGTAACAATTTTAACTGTCGGAAATAATAAGATAATTAAAACAATTACTGCGATTTTGGTATAAATCGGTGAAATATTTTTTCATTAATCGTACATTTGATACATATTAAATCTTTCTTTTTTTATAAGTTAATTTCCTTGAATCTTTTAAAACGATTTAATTATAAGTTTAATAACCAGAGAAGAGCATATTGTTATTATGACAATAAAGAACATACATTGGCATAAAATGTTGTGTTTTGCAATTATATCATTTAAACCTTTATAAGTGAAAGCTTTTTTAGCTTAACTTAAATTTTAAATCTTGAAATATTTGCAATTTGTTAAATATATAACTATAACTTACAAATTTTTCGGTGTTAAAACTATCATCAAAATAACACGTTAATGCTTTTTATTAGTTTTCCTGTGGTAATTATAGCGGTAGTTTATTGTAAATATTCTATTTTATTTTTAATCTTCTTCAATTGATAGCTGTATGGTTTTACTTAAATATGTAACAGATTAATCAAATTTTAAAGTAATAATTTCAATATTTCTATATTGTTCCACCCGTGGATCTTTATGAAAATGCGTAATTTTTTAAAATTTTGTTTCATAATTTAGTCTTTATTAGGCGGTAACAGGAAAAGAAATATTTCTGTTATTTCAATTTATTTTAACATTTTTTTAGAAACTCTTTTATTGAAAAATATTTAAATTACTCGATAATATTTAAATAAATAATTAAGTCTATTAAATAATTTTTAATTATTATTTTTAGCAGTAATAAATTTAATAATATATTTGAAATATTTTTTAAACTAGTATAAGTAATTTAATTATTTTTAATATGTATTTTTACTAAAAATTAACAAGGTGCAACTGCGATTTCCGGAACATCAAATAGAAGGGTGGGAGAAAAATATTTAACTAATCAATTTTCCTTCAACTAAATAATATTTTAAAGAAATATTTTAAAATTTTTCTAAGTATTATTTTAAAAAATCTTAGAAGGGAAAATTTTGTATCTTTTCTTTTTGTTATTATCTGCATTGTTAAAAGAAAATACTATTCAATCCTTCGGTCAAAGGATGTTGACACTGTTTATACCAATTCAAAGTTTGGAAGAAATGTAAATAATAATATTTACATCTAATAGTTACTGAATAGAATTGTCATTTTATCCTTTTATGTTAACAATTTTTTTTTGTAAAAAATTTGCAACATTTTTCATTTGTTTGATATATACATATAATGTATAAATTGTTAAAAAGTAAGCGCAAAGCTAAAGTAAGTTTAATTCATATTACTTTCTTAATATAAATAGAATTTACATAAAAGGGGGCCTCAAAATAATTTAGTGCCTGTGTTCTTACGTTGTCAAAATCCGCCACTGTAATTAGTAAATCATTAAAATGTATTGTTTTTCAGTTTCATTTGACCAGTTTTTTGCTCTTCATTTAAAAATTAACAAAAAAAAAAAAAAAAAAAAGGAATTTTATGCTTTTAAAAGTAGAGATAAACTAAAATATTAATCAATACTTTGTGAATGATTGAAATCATTTAAAAATTCTTCGTTTTCGCTGTTTTTAGGAAATAAATGTAATATACATTTTGCATCCAAAATATTAATACTAAATGTGTTATCTAATAATGTTTTGATGCTCGATTTTTTTTAAATTTTATTTATGATTATATACAATATAATAATAATCATAATTACAGCAGATTAATCTTTAGAAATTTGAAAATTTGAGACTTGAGGACTTAAAAAACTTCTAAATCTAAACAAATACAAATGGCGCTTTTCTTAATTAATATTGTATATCGGGATCTTGGAAGGCAAAAATCAACAATGAATTTTGATTTCCTTAAACAAATTAATGCGATGAATATAGTCTTGGGAAAAAAAGACATTTTTTTTGAAACGGTTAAAAAGATCACTTTCAATTAATTTGTGAATATTATCGAAATGTATGAAAAAAAATCGTATTATGTCACAGCGTCCGTCATCGAGAGCCATTCCAAATATGGAGTTGAGGGGCTGCTGGTACAACGGTTAATTCTCGCCGCCTTGATGTATATGGTGACAGTGGGGGTGGAGATGTACCATGGTCGATGACGGCTGCGAGGGCTCAACAATAATTCTCGTCCTGTTGCCATTATTAATCAATTACCAAGCTCCAGATACCTTCTATGGGAATGGATGTAACTCTTTGAGGTTAATATATTCCAGAGTATCATAGAACTTACAAAGATGTGCTTTGCAAAATTCCCCAACATAATTATGTTAGAGAATATGATTTTGAAATTTCTCCACGCATTAAATTCAAATTATAGATTCCACAGAGATATACTGTGCTTGGGAACTCTTTTGCAGGATAAGTACAGGACACCTGCTTATAACATTCCCATATAAGCTCAGTTACCAAACTGTTTTCTTCGACAATTTACCAGATCAATTCTACTTTTTATAATATGCTTTCAATTTTGATTCAAAACTCTTTTTTCTTATTTGAAACCAAATAGACCGTTCTTGCATATACTCACATAAGTTTCAGAATTGTCTATCAGAACATATGAAGAATAACAGAAAAATGTTCTTGATGGACAGGTTTGGAGTGCGATCTAATAAAATTTGCAAAGTTCTGGATTTATTATTTATTATCTCTTTCCACTAATGCTGAAATTAGTGGAATTAGTTATCTCTTTCCACTAATGCTGAAATTAGTGGAAAGAGTTATTATTAGAGAGAGTTATAATTCTATGCGATAAATAAAGACGTTGTGCTGATTCTTTACAGCATTTGTTGTAAAATATTCAAATGTTGTTTCATGTTTGGGTCGATTTCTTAGATCAATTCTATGAGATCTAAGAAATTATATTTAGATATTTTACAAAGAGCATCGCAACTTCTTTGGAACAATAAATTATGCTATGATAAATATAAAACTGCAGACGATATTCAATCACAAATACATTAAAAGCTGTGTTTTGTTTTTAATCTTTTTTTCATGTTCTCTGTCAAAAATGTTTCCAAGTTCTTTTCAAGTTGTAATAAATTGCAAATGATATTTTGTGCTTTCATGACTTTATGATACCGAATTTATGTGTACCCAACACTTGAATCCAATAAAATACAGGAAAGAAGTATTTGGAAAGAATAATTTAAAAGCATATTATATCTTTGAATTTTGAATAGAGTAATCATCTTTTTTCTTGACTTTCACCTTTGTTAATTTGCTAAAATAATTACTTCCAAAAAAAACTTTTGTTATTTTTATCTTTAGGAAAATTATAATTAACGCCGTTTTGTATGATAGTCATAGTGAATTCACCATTTATTTTAAGATCAAGTTCCAGGATCATTGATATGATAATTTTTGTCTTCGTCATTTGTTTAGATTGTGGCTCTTGGAATCTTGAGTTTTATTCGATCCTGACAAAAATAACCCTTTGTTTTTTAATTATCTTTCCATACTTCAGTTTTCTGGTCTGCTTTTCTCATCATTAAAACAACAGCTGGCTTTGTGAAGATCAGGATCATTTTAATAGATGTCGTAATTTCATTTCCGCTATTTTGGTTTTAAGTAACTGTGAATCATGCATTTCTTCAGATTGCTGTTCATATTGGTTTTTAAAAACATTTAAGGGAATTTATCTTCTTACAATAATTTCTCCTCTAATTTTTTTTTGTTCAATTTATCAGAAATATGCTTATATTTTCTGCCTGCAATTGCAAATTGTCTAAATTATATTTAAAAAAGTAAACACTCATTTTTTAAGAACATGATTATTCAGTAAAGTTCATTAATACATTACATTAAACATTTGTTTTTCTTTTCAATGCGAATATGTTATTTAATTTTCATGCCTCGCGATAAAATGTACGATGTGCGATCATCTTTTAGAATCGGAGGTATACCTACATAAAATGGCACCTAGGACCAATATTAAATAAGCACCATTTTCTTTCTGTTATTCATGAATTATAAACTGGTTATCTCTTAGAGAACAAGGACAGCTAAGTTTGAAAATGCGGGCCTAAATAATGATAAATGAAACATTTTATTACTAATATTACATATTTTTGCAATTTGGAATCTCTGGCGTCTAATTGGCTTTCTGGCTGTTTGTAAATAATACTATATAAAATATTTTTGAGACCAATTTTGAATATTGCTATAAATTAGACGTCTTCGGTTAAAACCTGGCTCTCTCATCAAATTATTTGTATTAATTTCATAATGCAAACCAATTTTAATTTTATTGAATTAATTTTATTTTTGGTGCTCTGAAAACATTAATTGCTACAAACTACCAAGCAAAAAAAAAAAAAAAATAGAAACTTTAAAAGGAATCGCACCAAAAAGTTGAGGAAACCAGAGCAATTGATGCGCAGGATAAATTGGAAGCTGGAAGAATATAGCCAGAACTATCGAAAAGTTCTGTGTCGTAGCAAAAAAGCTGCTGAGGAGATTTGATTAGGAGCAGAAGAAATAATATACGCAACAAAGCAACAACATTCAAACTAAATAAAGGAGATGCTGAAAGCATGGGAAATAATTGCATCCTGTGTTAAGAAGCATTCCCTTGATAAGGCAGTAGCTACGCGAGCTACAAATTTATTTCATAATACTGTGTCTTATTTTCGACACATTTTGAAGCTAAGACAAATAAATGACTTTAAATAATTTTCTTCTAAAACCAGCGAAAGTGGTCTCCCTAAAATCTTCTCGCATACTCTCTAATAAACTTGTCATATTAGAGAACTTCTTACATCGCTTTGACGCACAATAGTTAAGAAATATTAACTTTTGGCGTGAATCTAGCATTTCTCCTTGGCGAGTTGTTTTACGATTAATGACTGACATGCATTATTGGTATCCAAAAATGGAATTTGTGTTTTAGACATGTTTTTTCAACCGACTGAAATAAAAATTGGACACAAAACTTCACTTGTCACAAAATCCCATACCAAATTTGATGTAATGAAATCATTGTATTTTTGAATTATCGCTGTCACATGTTTTTTAAAGTACAGACCGACAGACGGCCAGTCCTTGTTACATTTGGCTCAAAAACTGATAAGTGTCTGTACTATAGATTTTAATTCTGTACACAGAATTTCTTCCATTATTCTATTCTGTAATTATCGTGTTAATCTATATTCGGACAGCTGGACAGACAAACTTCCTCTGAACGGATTTTGTTCAAAATTTGATAGCGTTTTTGAGTTATCTTTGTCACAGACAGACGAACATAATGTATAAGAAACCATCATATGAATTTCAGCTGCTTCATTTGACGATTTAAGTTCATAATGATATTTAACGAAAGCTTCTGAAGAGGGCACGTCCAGTCATTAAATAACTCACTCAGTCAGAGGAAAGAAGACATAAAAGAAATCAAGAAATATGCTTCAAACAGAAGATTTGAGCACAAAAATAGGCTTAATCGTCGTCAGATGATTAATATGATTTAGGGAAGTTAAAGTTCATTTCTTCAAAAATAATTATCTTACAAAAATGTATCTCTTAAGACTAAAACATGCCTTTGTATTAATATCAATTTTATTTCCATGCAATTTTCACTTGATTTTAATAATATTTTTAATTCAATTTCATACACATTATTTAATAAAGTTTTAAATGTTATGATGGAATTCAAACCCATCTATCAAAGATTCAATTGCGTGCTTTTATCAATTATTAAGTCTGTAGTAGGTAGGATTTTCGCTTCCTCTTTTATGTTGTAACATATATACGTTTCAATTTGCAGTAAACTGATTCAATGGAATTCATACTTTTCAGTTGTATCAAATAATAAAGTGAATTAAAAAAACATTCCAAATTAATTATCTAAGAGCTTAAAAGGTAAATTAATTGGGCGAACATGCTGGTTGCCAGAAGCGGCTAGTTTAAAATAAACGTTTCATTGTGATATTAATCATTGTGAGCTCAGATTAAGTATAGAATTTTGACCAATTTCTGTCAAATCGTGCCAACTGTAGAAAACTCCTTAAATGTTAACTACAGAATACAGTTAGGCTACCATATTTAGCAGCTTATCGCATTTTAGAAACTACAGTTTGCCAACTGTACCGCTTTCTTCAATTTACCCCAAGACGGATTAAAAAGACATTGAAATTTACCCTTGTCCAGTGTAATGTCCATTAGAGCAAATGATTCTTTCACAGTCGTCATCATCATAATACGTCTCTCCTACAGGGATTCTTCCAAAACGTTCGTCCTCGCAGTAACCTGAAAAAAAAAAGTTTTTAAGACGAATCAACATAATGTTTTCTTATTCACTTGACAAACGCATTATATTTTACTCTATTTATTTATTATGGTTTTAAAATTATTTTGTTCACATATATGTACAGAAATAATTTCTCCGTAGAAGAATTTGGCTCAAAATTTGATAAAAATCTGTATTTTTATATATAAATATATATATGATAACGTTTCAAATTCTATTTCCCAACTTTATGTAGTTTTGAACTAATGTATTCTCATATACATAGAAAATCTATTAATGCATTTTGTTAAAAACTTGATATCGATGAAAAGCTTTGATATAAAGACCACATATTGTATGTCATTTGTTTAACGAATTGTTTGTTGAAATAATCGTATTTTCTAACAATGAGATGGGCAGTCAGATATAATTTCATAATTGATTTTTTTGAACTGAAGATCCTCTAAAATGTCAAGATCAAAATTTTCGACGCTAGCAATACTTTTCTTAGTACAGTACAACAACCAGGAATTAAATGAAGCCTTTAAATAGAATTTATTAATTTTTTTATCTCTTCAAATTTTTTTAATTTTAAAACTGAATAAAATAGAAATTTTATTTCATGATTGTTGAAAAAATTTTCTTAATGTTTCTGGAGATCGATATGAAAGATTTTCCTAGAACTCTGTTTCTACAAACCATTTTTCAAATTACAAATTTTTATAAATTTCTTCCGTAGTAATGAAACTTTTATCCACTTTTAAACTTTATTCATAAATTAGATAAAATTCTATTTTTGCTACCTTAAATACATCATAATACATAGGAGTCGTAGTTTGATAATAAGTGTACTTTTTTTTATAACTTTCACGTACAAACAATAATTCTTCCAATTGACATACTCTTACTGTGTATGGCGCTTAAGGCGATCACGAGTAATATTATGATTCGTTTTATATTATCAAAATATTCTGATCTCGAACTGTGGGGTAAGCAAATAAGGATGATTCTTAATGAAATTTTTAGGGGCCATAGGCTTTCATGTGAGATAAAAATTTGTAAAATTAAATCAGAAATTGAGATTGGGAGACAGGCTCTTTGTTTCTTTGATTATTTTTAATTTATAGATTGCTAGAAAATTGCATGCACTTACGTGGCGTTATTGCGTTGTGACTCTATGCAGTGAGATCGTTAAATTATTTATTTCCTTACAAATCATAGCTAATTAGTTAAATCTTTTAAAATTTGCAAAAATCGGAGAAAAGATCACAGCATTAATGCAGTAACTATTGGATAGAAAATTTTTGTCCCTGAATGGAACTATTCCTCGACTTTTAAAAATATAAATTTGAATTTAAAAAAAATACAGAAAGTATAAAAAAAAACTTATATTTTCTAAAACATTACAAAAATTGTTGATTCAATATTTTTTGCTCCGAAACTAATTTAGATTTTCAAAATCGGATGTCTGATTCCAGTAAGTTTATTAAAAGTACTCTTCAAAAAATATTTGGTTGACAAATATTAAAATTGAATGAGAGGAAGCATTTTTTTAAAGACTGATAAATTTTAATTTAGGTAAACTTTAAAAAATTCAAACTTTAAATTTCTAAATAGTAAAAATATAAAAATTTTAATTTCTGTTCAGTTTACACTACAAAGCAGATTTTGTGAAAACTATAGACAAAAAAAATTTCGGGTACCGCGTTTTCTTAAGCAGGTATAGAAAGAGAGAGAGAGATGATTTTCTGAATTTGTAGCGGAAAATATTTAAACCAAGTGAAAATATTCTCCCCTATACGTCTGCAATATAACCCGTCTTAAGCATAGATTCGACATACTATTGTCCACTGAATGAGTTTTACTCAGTGTCTTTTTCTTTTGATCGTTTCGTTAAAACTCCGACAGTGGCCTACAAATTTTCAACACACACTACACGCCGCTTTTTAGGTTTTGAGGCTCGTGCTCACAGACACACGAATTGTGATATTGATAAACAATAAACAAATTGGAGGATTCGGTCAAGAATTTGATAAAAATTCATGTACAATTCCTATTAAACCCATATGCCGCATTCCTTCTATTTTGTTCACAGTGTTTTTAAATTATTTTTCGCATGCCCCGTGATGGTTTAGATTTCCTACTGATAGATTTTGTTCAAAATTTGACAAAGATTTACGGTTTTAATGGATAGATTATATATTGTATTTTATCTTCTTATTTTGTTCCGTTATTAAATTATCTCGTTCTCATATAGATAGACATAATTCAAACCTGCGAAATAGTCTTCATGAAACTTTCTCGCATACTGTCTAATAAATGTACTTGTGCTTTATTAACCGCATGCCATTAGCGAACAATAATTACGACAGAGCCCATTAGAGTATGATCTTTGATGATTATTCGCTGAGACGCTGTCAATACACAAGAACTAAATGTGTTTTTAGAAGGATTTCCCCCACCCACTCCCGGTTAAAGACAAAATTTGTCACAAAACTGCAAATGTAATTACACAATTACATACTACATTTCATATATTTAAGTATATGAAATTACAAGCGGCATTATATGAATTATCAGCGGAAGTATATTAAATATAATATACTTCACCTTAATGGATTTCGTTTAAAATTGTAAAGAAATCTACAAATTAGAGGTAGAAACCATCTAACGAATTTCATTTAACTAGTTGAAAGTGTTTTGAGTTATTGTGTTCACAGGCAAATATAATTTCATTTTTTTTTATTTTTTTTTTTTTGTTGGAAGGGGTAGATTCGGGGAGTTCGGAAGCTGTGAAATTCGTCATAATCTCAAATGCGAATTTTTTAAAGATTACAATTCTTTCTCTACATATATTTCGAATTGAATTTTCTTGAAAAATTTATTTTCTAAAACTTACTTAGTAAATGGAGATCTGGATTATCAAAATTCGACCGAAAAGCCGAACTGTAAAACGATTGAAATATGCCCTATTTTTTACAGCGTTTTATTTAGCTATGAAGAATGGCAGATTAGGCATTTTGCGCCCCTAGACTTTGTATTATGACTCTGCTTCTTTGACAAATCTGCAAATTTAGTTTCACATTTCTACACATTTTAACTAAATCAATTTCTTAATGATAATTTTAGAGTAATTTTTTTTATTTATTAATTTTGTGATAATGTTTTAGTTTTTAATAATTTATTATGGATTTGGATTCAAATTTAACTAATTTTAAATTAAATATACTCATTTCAAATATACTTTGTCAGTATGTATATGTTATTAATTTTGATTTATGTTTCCGTTCCCATCCGGATTTGTATACACTACTCAAGTTCTCGATGCTTATAAACACGCAATGATAAAATGAACGAAGTAAAGCAGATTACTAATTACATTTGTCTTAGTATGATCCTTACAAAATCCTAATATTATCCTAACATTTTGTAATTCTTAAAATTTATATTTTTTCAAAATTATTTGTCAAGTAAGCTAATAGCAATTTTTTTAATAGACTTGCTTGTGTCCTTCTTGAGTCAGAGGTCCTAAATAGCTGGCTAGCCATCGATTAATATGGAAAATAATAACTTATTAATATGTAAAATTTGAACTTACCATTTGATGTATCTGTGTATCCAGTGTACTCATAGGCATCAGCGAGAGCGAGAAATACTAAAAAAATGGCAGTCAGTGGAAATAAAATATTGAATCTTTTCATGATGTTAAACTCTTTGGTTTAGACTGTTTTCTCTTGCTAGATCTGAAGTCAAATGGTGCGAAAAGGCAATATTTAATCAAGCAGGAAGGGAAATTTCCTGTCATTAATAGCTACATTTCGGAAATTGTTTTAGAAAGATAATGGTTAAAATAAGGAAACGTTTCCTGTGTTCAAACGTGTGGATCAAGGGCAATGATTAGAGTAAAAAAAAGAAAACAAAAATACTTCTTTTTTTACTTGTTTTCGCATTTACTTGTTTATTTTAAAACTTGCCGCCTTCAACTCCCAATTCTTCGGCCACCATACTAATCTAATCAATAATAATCTATAATGTTAATTAACATTGAGCTATATCTTAGCACTTCAAATAAAAACGCAATTTTAAATGATATTTCCAGAATGAGCATTGGATATCCTAATTTATTAGTTATGTTCGCAGAGTAGCGAAAATAATTGGCGAAATCAGAACAGTTGTTGAGGTGGTGGACTTTAATCAGTTTTATTTTGCGATATCGCTCGAAGCAGAAGGGCTAAATGGGTAATAGATGATGATTTTTTTTTCAATATTATGTTCTTTTTTTATGAAATAAAAGGCTACACCGCCTAGACCAGTAGCGAAAAATAATAGATTGGGCCTTGGATTTTGAGAATTTCAAATATTTAGACTGGCTTAAAAGTGTATAAATTACAATTTTTAATTTCTACTTTGTTGGTTAGGGAAGATTTGAATTGATTAACAATTAATCACCTTTGGCGCCCAGCTGGTTCGCCCGGATTAATTCTAGATAAAATTTTCAAATTAATAATTTATTTTTGTCTTTTAGTAGCTTCTTCAACAAAATGTTTCTAGGTTCAGATTTTTACTGTTATATAACCGATAATTTGTATAAGCTTTGAGACGCTCTATTCATTGTATTATATATCTCTATATATATATCTGTTCATTGTATTTTCTATCAGTTCCCATAAAATTTCAGCTTTAAATTAAAGTGAAAGTGATTAAATTTCAATAAGACAAAAACATTTTTTTAAAATATGAATGCAGAAAACAAAGTCGTTCGGTTTAAAAGTCTTTGTTTTAAAGTCTTAAGAATAATTTTTATAATTTATGCAACATCTCAAAGAATAAATCAATAAACATCTCTCAGGTTCATCTAAAAATACAGTTTTTAGTTATTCTTTTCAAATGCATTTTAATGATGTAAATAATAATAACTGTTATCATGGGAGAGCATAATTTTGTTTTGGTTTGAGGGTTTTGAAGCTTCAAAATGCGTATGCAACAAATTGGCGATTTATCGCTTTTGAGGCATCGATTTTTCGCTTTCAGGGATATTAGAAAATAATGCAGAAGGTTGTGACATTTGGCGATTTATCACCAACTAAAGTTACAACTTGATATCCAAATTATTCATTCTCTGAATTCTTACGAATTGTCTTAATTAATTTAAGGCATTAACCAGTTTAAGCCGGTTTGAAACAATCACGAGACTATCAGATTACGCATGCGTCGATAGTTAGAAAGCAAATAGTTTTTTTTTTTTTTTTTTTTCATCTCAAAATCGGTTGAGCTCCAAAACTTTGTTTGCCAGCTAGAAAAATTGGAATTGAAAATTTTAAAAATATATATATGTAAACATTTATTTTTTGAAGCAGAAGGCAGTTTCGAAGACAGAAAGGAAGAATGAATTATTCAGTTCGATTTATTGCATCCCGGAAGGCACGCATGTTTATGTACAAGAAGGCGCGGACAAGGCACGTCCGCTCACAGCGCAATACAAGAACAGATTAATGTAAACAAGAGAGTGAAATTAATTATCCCTGGTCTTATATAACATGAAATATTGATAGGGAAAATATTTTTCACAGTGTTTATATACAATGAGATTTCGATAGGGATTTCTCTACACGCGCCGATTTAGACAAGGGAAACACAAGGATATTTTAGAAAAATTTGCTTGTTGGACATTTTTCTATCCCTTGACGCGGAGCGTGTGAAAGTGCAAATGTAAGCATTTTTACAAAGCTTCTCTTGAATTAATTAAATAGAAAAAGTGGAATGGCATCAGGAAATCAGAGAATATTTTAATTCAACTTTTCATTAATAGTAATAAAAAAACGTTTCTATCTTCTGCGATCAAATTTAACTGATTTCTGAAGTTTTGAATACTACAACAATATTTGAATATATCATTAACATTTTCATGATCTTAGTCCAATCAGCCTTGGTAAAAGTGGGCCCTTATCCGAGTATCTTCTTTGTAAAGGTCCCTGGTAGGATTTTAAATCGTTTTTTTATAAGATAATAACATTCAGATTTTCATAACTTATTGAATTTTAGTAGAAATAAAAGGGATTTTTTTTTTTTATTTAAAACTATCCACCTTTGGCGACCACGTGGGTCGCCTAGAATATTGGTTATGTTTAATTTCTTTTAAAATCGTGTAGATATAATTTCGCTTCCGTGGTTTCGCCAAATTATGAGACATTAAAGTCATGTTATTTTAATTGTCCTATTTAATTTCTTTTTATCGTGTACTGGATCCTTTTTGATAGAAACAGTTCCTATATACCAAAGCGCTATTAAAAACGTAAATATCCGGCTCATCTATCAATTTCTAAATTTCACGGTATTGTAATTTCATTTTTTTTTATCCAACTCGTAAACGACGCAAATATTTTTAAAAAAATCCTTCTTTAGCTTTCAGCAATGGACGAAAAACACACGAATTAAATATTGATGAAATAATGAAAACGATTTGAATTTCAGGGCAGCAATGTAATCAATTGTTCGAAATAAAACAAAAATTATTTTTAAAAATTGTCAAAATTCAGCAAAAATTTTCATGACTATTAAATTGATATCATTTAAAAAAATATATTTTTTAAAATTTAAAATAATATAAAAATTATTTTTGTGCTGTAATATTTTCAGAAGTTATAGTGGAAAAACGCCAAAATGCAACTTAATTTTTAATTAATTAAAATAATAATTAAATTTTCAAAAAATTGATCCTAGGAGCACATTTCCAATCTTCAAAGGATATGCGTTCCAAATTTCGTAGCTGTAAGTCAAACAGTCTGGCCTGTTGAGCGCCAACACACACATTCATCTTTATTATTAGTGTAGATTTAATGCTCTATTTGTTATTTAATTTGAATGTGCATTCTATTTTTGACATTTTTGAATGATTTGAGTCCACAGAAATATTTTGCATTGAAACTTATCGAATAGTAACATTGCTGCACGATTTAAGCTTACTTAAAGGATGTATCAACTCTATTTATGTATGACGTGACTGAAATAGTTAAATAGTTAATAATATCTATTCATGCTTACGCGATACATTTAAAGTTAAATTTACGAATGTATGCCGGAAAGAGGATATGACTTCAGAGTACAGAATAATGCTTCGTTCTATTAAATATTAGTGATATGAACAATTATATTTATTATGTCACTTTGAAGTCATATAAATTAACTTCACCGAGAAAAAAAATGTGCAAAATATACTTAAAAAAAAAGGAAGGAAATATTTAGAAATATGTAATAGAAACCAATGATATCTATAATAAAGTAAAAATCATTTTTAGATAAACACATTTTTTTTCTTCGTATGAGGCAATCTTAATTGCCGTAAATGATTTTCCTGATTCTGCTTCTCTGCTAATGTAATAAAGATGTATAGTGTTCAGTCCCGTATTCCAAAACTCTCAGTACTTTTGCGCATTAGTCAGGATGCGTTTATTTAGTGAAAACAGGGGTAAGAGGAAAGAGATGTTTACATTTAACATTAAAGTGAATTCAGATTATTTACTGACTTAGCGAAAAAAGTTGAGAATAATTCTCAATGTTGCGGGTAAAAGATTCTAATTCGCAATATTTCTAAAAATACTCTAGAACCATTTTCATTTACTATAAGGGACTAAACATTAAATTATGATAAATAAATGGAAGATTTCTGTTCTTAAAATTTCATAATTCGGTTTTTTACAAAATAATAGTAATTTTTTTTGTTAAGATACTTCTTTTTTATTTGTTATTGAATTTGTTGATAACATTTTGATAAAAGATGGTCTCGGTCCCAGTTAAACATATTATATATATATATATAAAACTCCTGTGCCACTCCTGAAATCTTTTTTGTCATTTGAACTAAGCAATCAATATTCATTTTTGAGTTAAAATTATATAGTACGGTCATAACCTACACGACACTAACATACACGTGGGAATAAAAATAAATAAAATGAACATAAAACTATTTGATGGGGCGAAAATCAAGATCAAGGAATTTCGAAGAATTTCCGGAAATGCATTCATCCTTCCGCGTTTCATCGGGACATCCAAGAGGAGTACTTTCTTTCTATTGCTCTCTTCGTTCCCGGAGCCCCCAGTCTCATCCCTTAGGGATTTAGAATCATCGAAAAGTGGTAGTCTTTTGACTTACAGAGACGCATTCTTTCTTTATGACCCCATATCATTTGATCCACTCTTTTTCTGTGGTTTGACTTAAAGCTATCAAACTTGGCGCTTATATATTCTGGTAAAATGTGCAATTCTAAGAGATTTTTTTTTGTTTGGAAATTTTTATTAATTATAAAATTAATCGGAATTTTGATGTTTTTCTTTTATAATTTTTAAAAATATTAGAGCACAAATATCATTTTTACATTTTGTTAAAATTCAATATATATATTCAATTATACTTAATTTTTTGCCGAATAATTTTTTTCTATTTTTGTTCAATTTTTTAAAAAGTATTAAGCATAATTTACAATAATGTATTTTAGCGCTGATGTGAAACTTAAAACGTTTTATTGTCGCTACTAAAATTTCTGTTTTATATTTTCCCCATTGTTGCTAATCAAGATATTCAAGATAACGAAACCCTACCAGTCCATGGCGGATATGCTAGTAGATAAGATATAAAATGATCAAATTATGAAAATTCTTTATTTTTTCATGTTGAATTGGCTTTTTTTTATAAGAATCACTTTTAATAAAACTTCTGGAATTTTGTTGCATTTCCAATTAAGCTTTAACCTCAGAATCAAATGGTAACCCCTGTGGCCTCGTAGTAAGGCTTTAGGACCGACACCGAAAAACCACTGTATAAGCGGGTCTGGTGCACGTTAAATCCGTCGGGGCCAAATATCCACCCGCTGTCATTGTGGAAATTTAGAGGGGATTGACAACCCTGGTGTTGTCCTTGCCATCTGTCCGTTGTTCAGAATACCACGTCCGTTCCAAAAATAGGCCTATTACAACTTTAAAAAAATGGGATGTTTATATAATTAAACTAAATTAAACTCAGAAGCAAGCAACGGTGGAGAATTTTTAAAGTGCGGAGTTTTTAAATATTGTTGCTTTTTTTTTGTGATATAATGCAGTGCAAAAAGGTATAGACAGAAAACTAGCGAAATGCACTTCATAATGAATACAATGTTGTAAAGCTTCTAAAGTACTATTAAAGACATTTCCTAAAATTCCGTCCTTGGCTTGAACGTTGAAAAGTTCAGAGGATTCAAAAACAAATAACGACGCTTTATTTATACGAATACATGGTAATAAAACATAGCCGTAGCATGCCCAAGAACGTCATTTACAGTAAACAACAGCACGCATACAGCACATCGGTAACAAACCATAGTAACAACACAAAGCACCCGAGAAAAAAATTCACAGGAGAAGGACTTCGCTTGACAATTCACATTTCTTTACTAGTTTACTATTCTCAATTGTCTTAGTACTGACTGATTACAGTTCTGTCTTCCAGCTTTTTAAAGTTTGTGATCCGCGGAGTACGCTATCAGGATCATCGAAACTCTAATCCTAATGGAGCTATCGTCAAATTCTTCTAATTCTTCGACAAATTCTTCTGTCTGGAATTTGAGATTTTGAAATCAATTTCGCCACCAAGCTGTCAAATGTTGGCCAAATTCGTTATCAATGCCAGAGATAATTGATTCGGCATCCCTTCAGCAGCCATTATAATTTTTGTGAAACTATTTTAGCAGGTGACTTATTGTGTAAGGAAGTAGTATTAAGAAATGCGTAATTTTGTTCCCCTCTTGCTCCTGCAGTCTTATTAGATAGAACTTTGTAGGCGATACTGTTCATTTTCTTAGCGATAGTATAAAATCCTTCTTAATTCTGTGAGAGCTTCGAGGTCAGACCTTTTCGGATTATACATTAAGACTTAAATGACTACATTAAGACTTAAAATGTAAGAAGCCAAGTATCATTTCATAATGGAACTCTGTAGAACGAATTCCATCAAGATATCAATCGGCTGAATTTGTCTTATATCAGGATTTCCCACCAGTGCCTTTTGAATTTCATTTAATGACAAACGATCACAGCGCTGTCACCTCTAAAGTTTTTTGGGAATATCTGTCTTTATTCCAAACTCTCTTTTGGCATTCGAGCATTGTCCACAATTCTCAATACAGATTCTTTAAGAAAGCGTATCCGCTTTTCCACTGTACATTGTCTGGATAACTGCCAAAAATTAATTAGAACAATCTTTAGAGCAACAGTCAATATTAATTATCTGCATCAGTAAATGAAGTTACGGTATCAGGACAGAAATCAAAAGTTAAATTTTAGGCAGTCTTCATGTATGCGGCCTTCTCCTATTTTTTTTTTTGGGGGGGGGGATTTTTCTCCAAATGTAATCCTGACAATTTTTATTGGAACCCTAAAAGCGTTTGAGACTTATCTTGTAGCCATCCAAAATGGCGGACCTTTGACGAGGTTTTAGAAAGCTGACATTATTTTTATAAATTTGGCGAGAATTTGGACATTAATCTTAAGTCCAAATTATTATCACCGATAAATAAGGCATAACTTTTAGACATTTGCTATTGCTTAAAACTTGAAACTGGAATTCTAAAAATATCAAATAAAATAAAAGAATAATCATTATCATCATAGCAATGATAATAGGAGTATTAATCATAAATGATCTTACGAATATTTTTATGTATTTTATTATAAAATTCTAAAAACACTGCTCAACCCAAAATTGTATATATCAATAGATTTTCATGTGAGATCCTTCGGAATACTTTCCATTGAAAGTTTGTGAAGGAATGAAAAAATAAATCTTGATTAATCCAGAATCTAAACTTGATTAAACTTTCTTTACTCGGGCAGAATCTCGAAATCCTCAGTAATAATGATTTATTATCCTGATTATAAAACAAATCTTGACTATTATAATTTAATATTAACTCAAATGCATAAGAAATCTTATTAAACTTTACAAAATTGACATTAAACGCTCAAACGTGACAGCAATAACAGATTCAGGGGGAAAACTAATCCTAATATTAGTAGTTAACTAATTCTTGATTAGCACTGTTTCAGCTGCAACTATGCCTTTAAATAATTTTATCATCTACCTCTCACTCTTTTGAGAAAAATTTGTTTTCATTTAAAGTAGGATTCTTCTTTTCTTCTCTCTTTCGAGAGGTTCTAATCTTTTGGACAGTTCTCATTACCCTAATGGCAACATGAACACTTTAACAAAACAAAATATGTCTCTCGCTAGAAGTTTATTTATATCTAATCTGGGTACTTTTCCGTTAGCTGGGCGCAAGCGAAAAATCGCCAAATAATGTAGAATTCCGCCAAATTTCTTACGCCACATTCGCGTTTGGTTCACAATTGGCGACATTTGCGTCCGGCTAACGGAAAAGTACCCTAATCTATTTGCATTGATATTCTATATGGGCACTTTTCATAATACAGAGCATGTTAAATTAATTCAACCCCTTTGCCCTAATATGCTTTATAACATAATAATTCAAACACACAAAAAACTACTATCCTTAAATTCTTACCGAAAGAGAAGAAATTTTATCTTATTTATTTACTTTTTTCGAATATGAAGTTTCAGTTATGTTTTATTGCTTCGAATTCATGCTCGAAATCAGCAGTCCGAAGTGTTTTTCAAATTAAATCATTTAAATCTAATTGATAAGATTCGTAAGCCTTTTTTTCCCCCAAGTTAAATATAAACTTCCATTGTCATAAATATGTTGATGATGACATGATAGAAAGATAACAATTCAAGAGTGATATCAATATTGGTATCATTTCTATTTCAGTTGTAGTTAACAGATTTTAAAATCATTTGAAATTTATTTGTGAAAGTGTTTTTAGTTAATATTAAAATAAAATAGATTACAGAATCATGAAATTGTTGAAACTTTATTGTTCAAAATGGTATATATTATATTTAATATTTATGTATAATAATCTTTGCTGATCACTCTGTATGGAGTGACAAACCAATAACGCATAAGATGAAACGCATGGACAAAAGCAGTTTTCCCCTGTGGATTTATTTAAGGAAAAATGAATATATGCACGCGAAGAAAAACAAATAGGCAGAAATGACGCGAGTTCGCAAATTGTACAGACTAAGTCTATGGCAAAGGATACCGACGTGCTCTGATTGGTTTAAGCCTTGGTATCTTTTTGGCAATGTTTTGCCAAAAAGATGCCATACCGAAATATATTTTTATAAAAATAAATAAAATTTGTGAATTTATCCCCCCCCCCTTTTTTTACGGTTTACCTGTAATATTAATCTGGAAACACATACACCGCAGAAAAGATTAAATCCTGAAACCTAAATTCAGGAAATATAAAAATTGCAATTTATTAAAAATATTTTTTGCGTGTGTTTCTTCTTAATATTATTTTTATATAACTAAAAAAATTAGCTACGGAATAACATATTCCGTTAAAGCTTACATATTTATACGTTTTGGGTATTAAGTAATCATCTTCCCATATGTAGTTGATGGGAAAGTAACAAACGTTCAGCAACAAGTTTCAATGACTGCATAAATTATCTAATGAAGGGACAAAAATCATAGAAAAATAATAATTATTTAATTGCTGCATTATATGTTGTGTAATTACGTTCATTCAGTTTTTGTACTTCTGTGCATAAACAACATTAGTTACTTGTATTACTAGTATTATTAGTAATATTTATTATTATTATTATTAATTAGTATTAGCAGTATTACTAGTAATATTTAGAGAAAACAATTATATTAATAAAAATTAGATCGTGTTGATATTCACTCGTATCTTTCATAAAACTAATGAAAGGCACAAGGTTTGAGCCAAATAAACGAAAATTACACTATTATGAGTGCAAAACATTGCCAAAAAGATGCCAAGGTTTAAACCAATCAGAGCACGTCGGTATCCTTTGTCATAGACTTAGTCTGTACAATTTGCGAACTCGCAGAACAGCTAGACCATGAGCATAATCTTTCTGCAGTTCAAGTTTGAAATCCAAGCACTCATAAAAACAAAATTAATTCATTAAGCACCCGGAACACGAATTCGTTTATGATTATTATTACCTTTTTCTCGTATATGAAGTATAGATGAAATATTATACTCATCAACAAATTCGAAGTCAAGATTTTGAAGAATCTTCACATTTCAGACCTGAGTCTAAAAAAACATTTCTGGCATTATGTCTGTCTGTCAATCTATGAAGACGAAAATTCCAAAATGTTTTGAGCTAAACGGCTTAAATCCGGTATATGGAATTATAAACAAATTTGTAAATATCTATCATATTTTTAAGGAAATATATTTACGGAAAGTCTTGTCTGACTGTTCGAGCATAAGTGAAATCGATATCTACAAACGCAAATAGCTAGATCGACATAATTTGATTATAAGTTTAACTTCTAAAATATAGTTTCTTATCAAATTTTGATTCAAATCTCTCAAAGGGTTGACCGTCAGTCGATATGCACTTTCGTATGCGTGTAAACGGAATAACTAAAAATGCAATGCATACCTTAAATCAGTGGAATTTGGTGTATGATCTTACAACTGTAGTTTTGCTCCAAATTTTGGTGTGAATCGGCTGGCAAAAAGACACCCAAAATACATATTCTAGCAATAGTTTCGGTAAAAATGATAGACTCAAGCCAAAAAGGTCTATGTTTCGTAACTATAGTTCACCAATGCCATGCAAGTTATTCATGGCCTGAGTCAAGGCTTACAATTTTATGAGGAAGAAGGCGGATAAAGAAGAGCGCTTTCGCTGGTTTATTATTCATTTTCATAAATAATAGGTAATTGCAGTATATATTTAATTTTCATTGTCAATATATTGTGTATATATTAATGACTTACTATACTACATATATGTGAATATGAAAATAAACATTAATGTAAATTGTATTAATGTATTGATTGAAACATATAAAAATTCATTTTTCCTTTAAAGTATCTGTCTACGTTTAAAAGGCAGTTTTGGGTCAAAATTCACATTTTTTTTATTGTTTCTTTAAACCCATTTATTTGGGTTTCCAAATCTGTGTTTGTTTTAATTCTACGATAAATAGAAACCGAGATATATAAATTTTTGTATAAACTACTCTGGCTGAAAACCAAAAGTATCAACCGGAAGTTGAATGAATGTTTTTCAACATTTTATTAAATACACGTCACTGTGAATTATAATTTATTTTAAAATACGTTTTATCAGCAAGTCAAGCGTATTAGAATACGTTTTGAGTAGTTTTTATGCCGAAAGAATTTGTAATTACATTGCTTTTGAACATTGTTTATATTTACAAAGCACTTTGAGTACAAGAAAAATGAAAAATTTAAATGATTTTTTTTTTTTTTTTGAAAAACTTGGATTTCGTAAAAAAAAATTTATGCGCAAAACATGATACCTTAAAAACTTATTAATATATTACCTTCAAATTTTTCATATGTGTTACCTTAAGTATTATAAAGGCAATGAACTAGGATATAACTTTGAACTGAATAGTTTTCGCTTTAGAGCTGCCTAATTTAATTTTCAACAACGAATTTTGCGAAATTTTCAGTACTCGATAAACTTTAACTTTTTTGAACATGCACATATTTCTTAAATTCTAGTTCATTCTCTTCACCATAGCTGTAAGCACGTAGTGTATAAAAATATTTGGAATATATGCAGTAGAATTTTTTTTAGAGTGTTTTGCTTTTTGTTGCAATCTTCACTATTTTTTACAGAATCTCAATTGGCACAGATCCTGATCAATATTTTCCATTATTTGCAATCACATTGATCCAGAAAATGAAGTAAAATAGCTCATTATAGAGATTTTTGAAAAATTTATCTCCGTTAGTAGACAGATACCTTAAATGTATTCATTTTTCAATTAAGTAAATAAAATTTTTAAGATTACAAATATTTATCTACACTTGACGAAAATTGTAATTCTTAATATTTTTCTTGTTTATGAAAATCGATTTAATCGTATTTTTGCTTATTCCAGCATCTTGTAATACATCAAGTCTTTAACATAGAACCAAAATTTTTGACCTCCAGAGCCTAAAAGCACATTTTGAAGAATTAACTTAGTGAATACAATAATTCAGCCTACGAGAATGGTCTCCTCAAAACATTCTCGCTTATCTCTAATAAATTTGTCATGCCAGAGAACGCCTTGTGTGGCATTGGCGTACAATAATTTAAAAATATTTAATCCCTGGCGTTAATAATAACCGAAAATCGAATTTGTGTTTTAGGCATGTTTTTATCAACCGAATGTAACAAAAACTTGATACAAAACTTCTCTTGTAGTCACAAATTCTCATACCAAATTTGATACTTTTAAGGCATGGAGTTTTTGAATTATCGCATTTATTTATTTCTAAAAGTACAGACTGACAGACTGTCAATCCGTAGTTGGATTTGGCTGAAAATTTGACAGATATCTACATTATAGATATTAAAGTTGTGTACCGAATCTTATCTATCTAGTTCTATTCGGTTTGAAGTTATCGTGTTACCTTATATTCGAACAGCAGGATAGATAGGCTTCCTGTAGACATATTCTATTCAAAATTTGACAGAAATCCACAAATTCGATATTAAGAATGTATATCAAATTTCAGCCGTCTAGCTCAAATTGTTTTTGAGTTATCTTTGTCACAGACAGACAGACGGACGGACATTTTCCAAAAACATGTTTGTTTTTTTTAATTCGGGGACATCTAAAACATGGAGATTCGTAGAAATCTCGAGTTCGAATTTTTTGACGATTACTATACGTTCTCTTTATTATGTATACGAGAAAGTAGTCTTCATGAATAAATTTGATGTGATCTGTACCAAAATTGCAGCCGATTAAATTTTGAATGAAATACTTTCACTGGAAATCTTTGTAGACACACAAGAGTCAAGTATATGTGAACACGATGCATGATAACTACAAAATGTAAAGAACTATGTATATAAAATTTACTTCTCAGATTTAACATCTAAAGTGTAGATCTATATCAAATTCTGAATCGGTTCAAGACTGCGTAACCACCAGCGCCCTCTATCGGAATTGCCAAGAGTTGGACCTCCTGTTCGAGTTGAATTGAAGAGAATGATCGGTGAGAGCGAAAAATGAAAGACGATTCTAAAATTTATATCAACTGAATTATAATATTTAACTTTTTAATTTAGAGTTTGTGATGTGTACAGTAGTAATAAATTAATGATTTGCATTAAAAATATTTAGATTGTTGACAGAGTAGTCTTGCTCATACGTTATTACCGTCAAAATAAAATGGTGGCAACTATTTGATTTCTTCCAATGCATGTTGGTAAATTTGATCTCTTAGGAAAATTCAGTAGCTGAAATGAATGGTGATGGAATAAAATCTTCTAAGATATTCGAAAAACTACAGGAAAAGTTAAAATCATCGACAGCAAGGTGCAAGTGTATATAATTCCTCTCGTCGTCAAATGGGTGAATACAAATAACTTAATTTCATTAAAAAACACAAAATAACATTGTGTGCTTTATAATTATTGTTTTGACAAAATTCCTGTGAAAGAAAAATTTTGGTACTCGAATGTCAAACCAAATCAAAACTAAGAGTCTAAATTATGTAATGAAATTATGTGAAGCACTTTTGTTATTTTGAATTGCATAAGAATTTTGTATAATTTGGTTAAGAATGATGATTTTGTGAAGATTTCGTTTGATTACTTATTCGAAAGTATTTATTTTCTGATTGTATGTTAGTGCATCAGAAAATAAGTAAGCATTCAATTAAATGGTCACTTTCAAGTTTAATTTGTTAATTTAACACACCAGTGTTGTATGAAAATTTATGTACATTTAAATAAGTAAAATATTGTACACCAGTGCAATTACAATAACAAAAGAAATCAAAATATATCATTCTTCCTTTAGCACGCTGGTGCATTGTGAAATTAAAATATTCGTACGTCAGTATGTAAAATAGTTGCCTAGTTTTCGTATTGGAAGGTCATTTTTAAATTTTTATAGATATAAATATATCTTGAATGAAAAAAGTTTCTTTGAGATTTATTAACTGTATATATATATATATATATATATATATATATATATATATATATATATATATATATATATGAACAAAGTATTTGTGTATTATAAACGGATGATATAAAAAAAAGAAGAATACATCACATGTGTCCCAAGAATGTCAATACTTAATAAAAATATTATTGGTTTGATTCTTTAATTACAAATGTATTTCTATAAAAGTGTTTAATTTATTTAGACATATAAAAAAATCTCTGATATTCTAATATTTAAAGTGTTTTAAGGAAGCTAATCAAAACAATTCTCTTTTCATTACTGGAAATGAATGTTCTCAATTTTTTTTTATTGAGATATAGCTTTTTTTTTTTAATATAAGGAGGTATTGCCTGTGTATGATTTTTTTTATTTTGCTGGATATTGTATTATATCTTAAAGTGAAAAGAATATTTTATTTAATTACATTATGAAAAAAGTTATTTCTATTTTATTCTTTATGTATCAATTTATTGCTTTTTTATTGACGGTGGAAGTAAAGTGTTAGAATAATTAGATTTGAATAAATTCTTGCTTATAAAGAAAATGCTGTTGTGCTAGAATGCTGATGATATAAATAGGTTTTCAAAGTTATAAAAAAATTATTTGTTTAAGGATTTTTTTTCTTTATCTCTGAGTATTACTATTTTTACTTTGAAACTGAGTTACGAACACATATACATATAAAATAATTTTTTTAGGGTAAATTAAAGAAAGCTAAAATAGTGAATTTGGATAAAGATTTTGGCCTAGATATTAGCAATAGGTTAAAAGTGGTAGATATTGAAAGATGATAACAGGGATGCATGATTACGATGAGGAATTTGTAAAATGTCAAATGGGAACTATTCTGACATTATTTTTCTACAACGAGAAGAATGGGAAGAGAAAATAAAGAGCTTGAAAAGGAAAAGATTTAGAAAAGTAGAAAATTGAAACTAGCAATTCTAATAACTCAGCTGAGATTTTGAACTCAAGTCATCAGAAATATCACCAAAAACTGCAGAAAATTGTACCAAAGTTCAATCTTCGAAGTTCGAAGAAGACGAGATAAGTTTTTATCCTGTTATGTTTAAACGTCAAACCAAGAAATTTTAAACAGATAAGCAAGAGTGGATTTCTCATTTTTTGTATCTTCTACCGCCAAATACCGTATAGTTTATTTTCAGAAAGCATAAGAAGAAGTTTGAGATCACGTCAAAAATTTGTTGCTGAGAAGATTTAAACTAAATCCTACGACATTTAAATTTCTTCATCCAGCACTGAAAGCACTTCAGGATTTGTAGAGAAAGTTCGCATTTGAATTGACCAGTATTTTTTTTTTTTTTTTTTTTTTTTTTTTTTTGAAGAATGGATCTTAAGTGTTGAAGCTACCGATTTTCAAAAATTGAAAGAGTTCATAATTACCGATCAAATGAAAAAATGGGTCTCTTATGAAATTCGTGAACATTTTATGACCTCTTTGGGAAAATTGATGTCTCCTACGGAATTAGTTGGTATGCTGGATGAGTTTGAGAACATTTAGAAGAAATAAAAATGGAAATTCTATTGCAAATCCGGAAAAGAGGAAACTTAATTCTGGGGGCTATCACAAGAAGAGAAAAATTAAGGTAACCTCAGATCTGAAGAAAAGCCTAGATATCAAGATTCGTCTGGATTCAAAAATTATGATGTTTTTGATAAACGTAAACAACTGCAATGTTACGAATGTGGCTCAAGTAATCATTTGAGACTTCCAAGCCCTAAACTGAAAAATATTAGGAATCCATCAAATGTTAATAGAATTGTCGAAAGATATGAAAAAGACAAATTTTTAGCTCCTTATACAACTTCGTCAAAGGGAATGGCATCAAATGCCTCTTTGAAGTGTTACCGGAGCCAGTATCGATGCTATTTGCAGAAAATATGCTATATTGCCGATGTGTATTTGAGAAAATATTTGGATACAATAACATCTTGATGAAGGCCCGATGTGCTTCCCATTAGTTCAAGTTAAAGTGATTTTCAAATGTGGAGAGATAAGAATGAAAGCAGCTGTCGTTCACAATGAATTTGATAAACAACGCTATATTGCTTCTTTGCTGACAGATGAGTGACTAAAAGAAATCTCAATGCCGAATACGTTAAATGCCGTTCAAACAAGAGTATAAGCTTTGAAAAAACAAAAGAAAAGAAAAAAAAACACATTATAATAGATGTGAGACGATCTCCAAATGTCACCTCTGCTGACGGAGAAAGTATATCTCTACAAGCTGAAAATCAGGTACTATTTCTGAGCTTAGTGTTGAAGATGATGATTCCAATCTTCCCTATTTGGATGTAAATTGTTGCGAATTGTCTTTGTTAAAGGTGAGTGTCAACGAACTTGCGGGATCTCAAGCTGAAGATACAGAATTAAAATCTTTGTTTGAACTTGCAAAATTCAATCACGAAAACACTGATAAAAATTTGTTTTTGTAAATAAATTGCTGTTAAAAAGGCATGAAGATCATATGAGGGTGATCGGAAATTAATAGTTATACCAAAGGAATTTAGAGCCAAAATTATGTCCTTATGTCATGAAAATACTTCTGGACACCTTGGAGTTACAAAGACGAATAATAGGCTGGGCGACGTTTCTTCTGCCCTAAATGTTACAAAGACGTAGAATTTTATGTGCGATTTAATGATGATTGTCAAAGGGCTGGCAAAAATAAGAATGCAAAATTAAAAAATGAAACTTACGATCGCAAATTTCAAGTTATCATATGAGAACATTATTATTTTTAAGTCATTATTTGTCTTAATTAATTTAAGTCGTTGACCAGTTTAAACCGGTTTGGAACAATCACGAGACTTTTCTATCGGTCTCTACCTCTCTCTCTGTATATATATATATATATATATATATATATATATATATATATATATAATTTTTTTAACTTTCATTTTTAATTTTTCTATCTAATAAACTAAGTTTTGGAGCTCGACCAATTTTGAGATGAAAAAAACTCATCGTTTTTCTAAATATCGACGCATGCGTATTCTGATAGTCTCGTGATTGTTTCAGACCGGTTTAAACTGGTTAATGACTTAAATTAATCAAGACAATTCTGAGAATGAATAATTTGGACAATTCAGAGTAATAAGAGTAATTCAGAGTAATTTCAATAATTAAGACGATTCAGAGAGCGAATAATTTGGAAATCAAGTTATAATTTTAGTTGGCGATATATATCGCCAGATGTGACAATCTAATGCATTATTTTCTAATAATCCTAACAGCAAAAAATTAATGCCTCAAAAGCGATAAATCGTCAACGTGTTGCTTACGCATTTTAAGGCTTCAAAAATCTCAAACCAAAACAACATCATGTTTTTATATGATAGAAAGAAAGTTCCACTAAAACCTTGTACCAATTATTCAAAAAGTTTTTTTTTTTTTTTCTTCCCAAATTGAACACCAATGCTGTCTGACCCCTTCCTACAACCCCAAATGGGATGCGATATGACATGATTTCCATCTATTTATCTATTTATCCTCAAAATACCTAGATGTTACTGTTTAAATCAGTACATATTACTAATTTAATTTAGAGTGCGTAGCGTCATGAAAAGTGCTTAAATTTGAAACCCACTTTTCAGACCTTAACAGTGCTTAAAAAAGGTCCTTAAAATGTACTTATTTCTCTAGAGAAGTGTGACGAAAGCGTTTTGCTTTATTTCCCCATATAATGGATATAATAATTCGAAATCATGATGATAAAGGTTTGTTTATCGGATGCATCAAAAAAGAAAACTAACAAAAGAGGAAAATTCGGAGAAGGAAAAACATTCGAATTTCGATTTTTATTGTTTTAGATGTTGAAGAATTTAATTAACTTACGTCTGGTAAGCATATATTTAACCTTTTATGTGTTATTTTAAAAAAATACGCAGATTGGCCCGATCAACGGAAAATGAGAATAAAGTAAGATGTGTTGGTGCGCCAAAGAAATATATCGAACTTAGGAGTAGCTGCTTTAAAAACACTTACAATAAAACATCTTTATAGTACGTTGCACATTCCATCATTATTCTCATTAATACGTTGTTTAGCCAATCCCTTGAATGATCTATTAAAGGGATTTTACTGTACTAAATTGAATTGTAATCCATTGAGGTATGTAATTACATTAGTCAATCGCATAAAATCTAGTACAATGAGATTTTAATTTAAAGCCATAAATGTTCAGGCACCACGATTTCTTTCTTGGTATTTTTTAAATGTCTCTACCCATTTGAAAATTATTATTTGATGGATCAATCTGGAGCCAAATTTTAGTTTTTAATAAAATGAAAAGTGCTGGATCTGGTGCTTAATTTTTAATTCAATTATTTTACTTTACTCTTAAACTATGAAAAGGGACTAAAGTGTCTTACAGCATGCGAATATTGCGTGTTCTTTTTCCCTCTGAATAATTTTAAGCATCAAATAATTTTAATTCAGTGTTGGATTTGTCATATGACGTTGAACTCTTTAGATTTTTATGAGGCTAAAGAGATAAAAGATTTTTATCTATGCATTTCATTAAAAAAAAAAGTCAATTTTTATTTTAAAAATATTTATAGTAACAAATATGTTATTCTCAAATACGATAAAAATAGATTAAAAATATAATTTAAAATATAATTTTTGATCACCTAATAAAATCACTCATGGTAATAACAATTTGAATTAAATGTCTAAAATTTTTTTTATATAAATCAGATATATTTATTATTTAAAAATGTAACCTATTTAGATATTTTTACAGCTTAGGAATGTTAGTTTTTTTTTTTTTTTTCCTGTGCGTTTACTAAGGACACGTTCGTTTATATTTTTTATAAGACATGATATGATCTTTTATATTTTGGAATCATATTTGGCATACTACGTATTTCTTAAGCAAATGAATCAGTCAGATGATTATTTATCACTTTTTTTTCTATATATATATATATATATATATATATATATATATATATATTTGTGTATTTCACAAAATGGAGTTTTTGTTTAAGTCAATATGAAAATATCTTCAGAAATTAATTTGTTAAACAGTTGTAATGTAGCTTAAATATATATTTTGTTACTAGATACGAAGTATGTAAATATTGTAATTTAAATTAATTTTATGCTTAGTATAAATGATAAATAATGTTAATTGCCTGATATTTTAAAAAAATCATCTTGTTTAACTTTTATTATTAACTAAATGTAAAAGCTTAAATCGTTAGTTTAATTAACTACATATTCATGCATCAAAATTAGTTCCAACACTAATACTTTTCTTTGAGTATTAGTCCTTTTTTTATTTTCCTATTTGATTTCTGATTGTTTACGGCAATTATTGCTTTCAGAGTATCAAAAATAAAATTCAATAATATGAAGAAATTAACGTTAATTAGGCGAATGTAAATCGTATTAAATTAAAAAAAATGATATACATTTCATTATAATTTTAATCATAGTTACTCTGGCATAAAGTTTGAGGGAACAGATGATATTATAGCGTTTTTTTTTTAAGAAAAAAGGAAGGAGAGGTTGCTTGAATTCCAGTTTTTATTTCATTTATTTAAAAAGTATTTGCCTCTGACGCCATTTTATGCAGTTACGCCATTGCGTTTTATACCTTTCTGAGATCGAAAAAATGCTTTTGGATTTATGCCTATATGTTTGTGAAAACGATAACTTAAAAAAGCTATATTTCTGAAATTTGGAACATAGTCTTTACACCAAATTCAGCGATTTTTATCAAATTTTGAAAGCAATCTATTTAAAGACAATCTGTTTGTCTGTCTACCCAAATACAATTTAAAATGATAAATACAAAAAAAGCTGCGATGAATAAAACTTGGTACACAAATTTAGCATCTAAAGTGTATATATATATTGAATTTTGAATCAAATCTTAAAAGGAATCGAATGTCTATTGGTGTGTATTTTCGAAAGTATATAAATGCCATAATTCAAAAACTCAATGACTTAGATAAATCAAATTTAGTCTCAATTTTAGCATCTAAATTAAATTTCGTCGTTAAATTTTGAATCAAATTCATATATGCTAACTGTCTACTGATTATTTCTTTTACAGATTAAAACAATAACTAAAAAAATGCAAGGATTTAGATAAATGAAATTTATCATGTTACTTTGTTATTAAAATTGTAATTGTGTATTAAATTCTGGTTTCATTCGGTTGGAAGGGGAAAAAACACCAAACTCTCTTAGCACATGACATTAAACGATATCTCTATGATGTCAGATATTTTCAATGCCGGTCAATATCGTGAAGGTAGTTTTATCGTGTTTGGTAGTTTGTTCTAATAGGAAAAATACATATTTTTTTTTTCTTCATTATACTACGAAGCATAGAACGTTTATGAGCGGGACATTGAGAAAAAAAAAATCTAAGCACATGTGTCCAAGGTTCAAAATTTTAAAGGATGGGAATACATTTTTGTGTATGGGGGTAGGTTTAAAGAGACATCTCCCGCTGGCTTTTCTGCATGCTGAAGATTTTGATGCCTTTAAAATCACCCAAGGAAAAATTACTTATGGGAATTATGAGATATGAATGCATCATGCTTTCATTCTCGTTCCTTGCTTTCTCGTATATGAGGTACAGCAAAAGTATTGTAATCGTGCAAAAGATTCAAATTCCAGATTTTGACGAATCTCCATGTTTTAGACCTCCCTTAATCTGAAAAACATATGGCTATATGTTTGTCAGTCTATATCTGTCTGTGAACACGAATACTGAAAATTCCTTTTAGCTAGACGGCTAAAATTTGATATATGGAATTACAACGAAATTTATAGATTTCTATCAAATTTTGAATGAAATCCATTTAAAGGAAATCTCTCTCTGAACGAGATAGAGTAAGATCGAAGACACGTGAACTCGATAATTGAAAAACACAGTGACCAAGAAAATAAAATTTGTTGCACAAATTTAGCATCTGAAATATAGATAGATATATCAAATTTCAATATATTAATTAAATTCGTCAAACAGATGGTCATCTATCGGTCTGTACTTTCACATATATGTTAATCATTAACTTATAAACGCAATGATTTAAATCAATGAAATTTGGTATTTTATGACTACAACTGTATCTTGTTTCAAATTTTGACGTTAATCGGATAGCAAAAAGACATCCAAAATATATAATCTTGCGATAGATTCTTTAAAAATGCTACATTCACTCCAAATCTCTATATTTTATAACTATTGTTCATTAAAGATAAGCAAGGTATTCTCGGCCTTATCCAAGGTCGTGAATTTTAAACGGGGGAGAGTGTTATTGGAGGGTACGCGGGAAAATTACAAGTACAGCACTCCCACTGATATAGAATGTAACAGTATAATTAAAATTCCAAAAGTAGTAAACAATAATTTTGAGAAATTCAGTTCTGATTCCGCTTTAGTTCGAAAACATGGATATTTCTTTTAACAAGAAATTCACGCTTTTACAAAACAGAAATTGGAATAAATTTAAGGCTATTTCGAAAATTCGCAACATGACATAAATCTTTTTGTGTACATTATTCCTTAACTATTTTTTTTTTCAGTTTCTATCCGAATAGAATTACTCCAATTACTTCTAGAGAGAATTACGCTTGTTTTACTTAAGTTTTTCATAAAAAAAGCAATGAATCTTGTAATTTTAGTTTTAAAATTCAAAAAACACTGCAATTTGATGCACGTAGAATGCACGAATTCAAATAATAGAAAAAAAAACTGCAACTTCTAAAATTCTCAACAACAACAAAAAAAAAAAAAACAAAAAAAAACAGGATAGTATTTGTCATTGAATTCTCTTTTGATGATCAGAAAGATAGATGAAAAGTGTGTAATCAAACATTTCTAAAAGAGAAAGCAAAATGAAGCATATTCAAATTTAAAGCTTATGATGCGTTTCCAAATTGAATTTTAATTCTGATGTTTGATATAAAAAAAGAATCACGGTTATTTCCAGTTTTTAACCCCAAACCCACTCCGAACTGTTGATTCACAGGTTTAAAACATATTTAATAGCCCACGATTCCAATTGTTCACCTCAGAAGTAAAATAATATCAGAATCACTGGGCATGAACCTATGTAATTTACAAACATGAACATGACAGCATATAAATTTTTCGCCTTATCGTTATATTTCATTTTAAAAATTGAAATTTTGGGTTCGTAGTACACCCTCTCTCTTGAGACACAATGAATTCTGCTCGCGGCATCAAATTCACTGTTTGTAAATCACGGCGATGGTAATGAAAACTAAATTCGGTTTTCTTAATTATCTTCTTATTACCTGCCTGACACATGAATACTTTTTTTCCATTGAAATCCATTTTGTATCTGTTAAAGTAATGATAAAGTAACAAAGCAACTATAGTTAATGCAATAGTAGCAATTATCCACATTTGTGTTTTTATTTTCTGGTATTTCAAGATATTGTAATCAACAAAAAAATTCCGACATCGAAATTTTGACGAATTTACATTTCTCAGTCTTCCCTGAACCCAGTAAACGAATTTTTGGGATTAAATTGGTCCTTCTGTCTGTAGATGAATACGGTAACTCAAAACACTTTGATTTAGATGAATGAAATTTGGTATTTTGTTTTCACATTCATTTTTTAGATTTCGGTCACATTTTGAACAGAATCTATTCAAACGAAGCGTGCCTGGCTGTCCATCTGAATGAAAGTGAACACGTTAATTACAAAACTTAAAAGTGGTAGATAAATAAAATTCGATATATATTTTTAATATCTAATGTGTATCTTCGAATTGAATTTTGAGCCAAATCCATCAAATATTTGAGCCTCTGTCGATTTATACATTCGCATATGTGATGTGTTCATAGAAAACAATAGTGACAATAGAAAAGCCGCAGTCTGCATTGAATCCCTTTAGGGTGCCTTTGGATTTGAATGACATTGAATTATTGAGTCGTCTTGTTACCCGCCTTGATTTTTTTAAATCTTTTGTCAGAAAAATCGCCACCAGATTTCGCTCACATTAATGTTTGGTTTCATACCTTACTTTATTTTTGTTTAAAGTTTTCTGAAGTGAAAATAGATAAATAAAACGCTTGGTCTAAAGTGTATAAATTGTGCAAAAGTAGGTCTCATTTAGAAACAGTCTTTGAAAATATAAAATTGTATATTTTTGAATGTCATTATCAAATACTTTCGATCTCAATTAGTAGGCCCAAAACTCATCAGGTCAAATAGGATTTGAGATCATTTCAATCTTTTATTCTTGCTTAATATCAGTCCGAACGTAGAATTATTATAGAATTTTCATAGTCGCAAACTGAATTGCTTGTTAATTTTTATAATAATTGCTGCGATAATTTTATTGTTTAGTATTTTGTTCTTGCCCATCCTTCAGCGTCGTGCACTGTAAAAGGTAGCGAAGTTTAGATTAGTAGTATATTTCTTATGAAATCTAAAAGAATTTTGTTAATAACATACTTGAGCGAAAATTATAATGCTAAATTTTGAATTAAAGCGAAGATTTTTCTTTGATCAAAACCTAACTTAATCAATATTGTCTTTAAAACTTTTATTTTTCATAATTTTTTTGAATCATTAAAAAATAAGTTTTTAAGTAAATTCCATCAATTTATTTTCTCGACTTTTATATATTTTAAATGTTTAGTTTGAAAGGATTAAGGAAAATTCATCAATTATAAATTATAGGTTGATGAGTTCTTCACAAATTGGGAGACTGCATACATTCACATCCGGGACATTCGTGAGATATTACAGTTATGGCGGCGATGTGTGTGTTAAATGTATTATTAGACTTTCCACAATAATCCATCCCTTTATTTTCTATTGTATGCACATATTATTTTGAAGCCGTAGGAGTAACTGTACAATAACATCGGGGAAACATGCAGAATGTAGTTCACAGTTCTAAATGTGATAGTACTAGAGATAAAGATATAAACGATTCTATTAAAGACCATTCAGGTTCTTCATCACCTTTAACTGGAAATACAATTGTAGAAAGGGGACCAAGCCTTGCATCCCTACAATCCCATTTTATGGCCGAAATATCGGAAAGTGACGATGATGAAATTTCTGAGGTGAGTCCTTTAGGTCTATGCTTTATTTTGTTTGAATGTTTTTTAATACGTACATATCAAATGTTTGTAGTAGGCTTAGGCTGTTTACCCTTTTATTAATATTTTTTTAGGGAATGTATGATTGCGTATTTACATGTACTTAGGTTTTTTAAGGTTACTATTTATTGAACCATGTTTTTTATTCGGTGATTAAGTAATGTTGTATTTTTTACTATTGCACGTTTCCTCCTCCAAATTTTAAGTGCCGTCGATGTAGCGTTGAGGTCAACAAATGTACATATGATTATGATCGTTAATTATGCTTTGTTTAGAATTGATATTTCTGAGACCATTTCGAAACTAATAAGTTTTGGATTTTATGATTTGAAATTTAGATTTTTATCTTTTATTTTAACATTATATATCGTATAACACCCATATTAATCTGCGTCTTAACTTGGACAATGCTATCGTATCATAATACAATGCACTCTTTGGTATTTTTTGTATTGATGTCTTCTCCTAGGAAAAGTAAACACGACCCTCACATTTTCATTCTGTTATATTTTTTTTAGACTGGAGTCACATTCATTAAATTCCCGATGTCGATTTCTGAATACTTTAATATATAGGATCAGTCATTGTTTATGCTCATAAATCATTTTTACGAAATTAAAAATGTATATCCGCGGAATATCTTCGAAGCATGTTTCATATTTATATAGATTTACTATTCATAATATCTTTTAAAAATTTATTTCCTGTTTATTTTCACTAGTAATAAATTTATAAATAAACAATCAGTGTTGCGAATTTTATTTTAACATTATTCTAATGGACGGATTCCATTTTTTTATATAACGGTTTTAATGTTCTTGAAGTCATTACTAAATGAATTTAAAGAAAATTATATGAAATCTTTTCCGCGTTTTTAATTATTTTATTAAAATAACAACCTCATTTTGTACTTGGAAAGTATTGATGCTAAAATTAACTTTTATTGTTATTTTTGTTGCTGATATATTTAAGACTGAAGCAGAATTTTCTCATAGGCTTTGCACTCACCAATTTGTGTTTGTGTATATGTATGAGTTTAGTAATCACTTTAATACTTACTTGAATATTATTGTAGAATAGTATTGTAGTTGAATATTCTGGTAAGCAACTCTTGAATTAAATGTAAAGGTCTATTGAATCATTTCAGTTTCTATTGAGAAGCCTTTTTTAATATATTTATTATGAATATATTGAAATATCAAGAGAGTAGCAAAATGAATATTAATGTTTTAAGATGGCAAAAAGGGATGATTTTTTTCTTTGACGAATTTCTTTTTGCACCTACTTTATGGGAGGGAAAAACTCCATTTATTTCTGTTATGATTTATTTGAATGACCTCAGAATTGAAAAATGAATTTAGATAAGGAACTATCAATTACTGAAAGATCTTATCTTTTTTTAAAAAACCAAATCTTTAACAAATCTCAATAAAGTTCATTAAATCACAATTAAACAAATTCTTTTTTAATTATTATAAATTACATGATTTTTTAAATTTTACAAAATGAGCAAGAATTAAGAGCTGTTTTTGATTTATATACATATATAGAATTTTTCTTCTCTCTCCGCAAGAGGGAATTTTATTTCAGTTTCTATTTTCTTATACACAAAAAACTATCTTAAATAATTAACAGGCTAAAGAAAATTAGGATTTCTGGAATAAATGTAACTTTTATAACTTAATTTAGTAAAATACCATTTGGAAAGCTATTGTGCCTATTTTATATATATATTTGTTTGGACTAGGGGAGTCAATTTTGAATAAACAAATTATTTTTATATATTGTTCTGAAGTCAGTGTGCTTACTAATTCTCTTCAATGTGCTATTGAGCTTAAATTTAATGTTTAAATTCCTTGAATGGATTTTATGTTTGTACCTAAAATTCTTATTTCTTGCTTCCTTTTAGTGTGTATATATATATATATAATATATAATATAATATAAACTTTCACATTCTTCTTCAATAAGATGAGTTACCTTTTTTCATCAAGATTGCTTATTAAATTCCTCATATTTTAATTCGAAGCAATTCTTAAATCTTTTGTGTGGAATCTTTTACTGTAACTTTAAATTTAACAAAAACTTTTTAACAACTTGCTCCTAAATCCTGTTCTAGAAGCTTCTGTAGTTGAACTTTTTGTTAAATTTTACAGTTTTTACTGAGTGTTTTTCTTTTTGTTACATAGGTTGGGGAAAATTGTATAGAAATTAGCATTTAAGCAGATATCTTTGTTTAAATGTATCTATAGAATCTAGCAGGTTTATATTTCAAGAATATAAACCTGCTCAAAATTCTGAAAAAGTTTGGAGAAGATTGTACAAAGGCATAAAGTTAATATTCTTAATGCATCCAAGTATTCTTTCTAAATTAGTTTTAAAACTTATCAGGAATATGAAATGGCTAATTTTCTTTTCAATCAAGTAAAGCTATAGTAGCCCCACCACCATCTTGATTTTATGACAAGAGGATTGTAGATGTGTGACCTAATTGCTCTGTAAAAAGGCTTTGTGCATATTAAATCTATTGTGAATCAAATATTTTTTCTCTAGTGTCATATAGAAGTTTGGAGAAGTAAATTCTAATATGGGTGTCATCCTCATCATCGGATCGAAGTTCAAAATTGCAAGATCTGCTCTAAATCAGTTCTTGTGTAACTTCAATATGTAATATTAATTTATTTAAAATCAATATTTTTGATTTAGTGCTAAAAATTGTTTTGGTTTAATGAAGAAATCTTAGAAATATTTTTAAATTTTGTTTGTTTGAAAGTTTATATAATTTATTCTACATATATCAAAATTGTTAAAGTAATCACTGCATAGGGAAAATTAAGAAAAATAATCATTGAGTTAGTTTTTTAAAACCAAAACACCTCATTTTTCAATACTATATCAAAACCAAAACACCTCATTTTTCAATACTATATCAGTAACTGTAAATAAAAAGTTGCATACTATTTCTTTCTTTTTTTTTTCCTTTTACACCAATTCTATTTCAAAAACTATTCAGTGAAGTAATATTATGGATATTCTGAATATTTTCTGCCATATTTAAATTTACTGACATAGTATAAATTCACAGAATGAAGATTTGCTATTGTTTATTTACATACATTTTCCAGTATACATATGGGTTTTAAATGAAGGGATAGTTTTATTATTCATCTTAAGGAGATTATAAAACAGTTTTTGATAAGAAAAAAAAATCCTTCATGATTTTTTTATGTAACATACTCTTATAAATATTTTATTTGGAGTTTTTTTTATTGTTAAAGCTGATTTTATATAGCATGGTATACAATAATCTTATAAACATTCTACTATAAATATTTATCATGTTTCATCATAATTATTATTAATTGTTAGTTCTCTTAATAAATATTAAAAAAATATTGACTTTTTTCTCTTGATATATGATAGAGAGCATTAACATTATAAGCTTGTAATTTCCCCCCCCCCATTTTAGAAACATATGATGCTAAAACAAGTTTTGCATTTCAAATTATTGTTTGTTTCAGGATCCTGAAACTAGTACTTTTGAACAATTTAATTTCAGAAAAGGATGATGCATAATAAGATGACCACATTTTTATAATTCTTTGTTAGGCTGCGATCTGCCTCGTTACATGTTTTTTTATTTTTTCCCTGCTTGTCATTTTGGACTAAACTGTTTTAATTTGTAACTTGTGTATTGCTAATAATCTAAGTTGATTTTATTACAAAATGAAAGCATTTCATATTTTTATCTCCCCATTTAGGTGAAATAAACACCTTCCGATACATGCACAAAAACAGAGTTTCTGTATCTGAGAATTAACACTGTGTAATCTTAGAAAATTTGCTTTGTCTAAATTTTATATTTTTTTCATGTATTTAATGTTTTTTTAAGGAAATGACTTTTTATGATTACATTAAATTATATTTGACGAAATGTTTAAAAGAGGTTGCAATTTTCATTAAAAATATTTCACTGATTGCTTGGTTATTTGGGATGATTTGTATAACATTCAATGTGCTACTCTATCTGCAGATTTTAATTTTGAAATGGGAAAAAATAAAATCTTTTTTTTTTTTCTTCTTTTAGGTTGAGTCTTTTATTTTAGAACAGGATGTTGATGAAGATACAGGAATAGATAGTTCTTCAAAATTTCTTTTAGCTAAATCTACATCAGAAACTGTATTTAATGAAACAGCTTGTCGCTTAGAAGCTTTGTTAGAAGCTAGTAATCATTTACTTGAAGGCAGTCATTTTGATCCTTCTTGTTCAGCTGGTACATCTTATTCAGGTAATATTTTTTTCTATTTTATATGGCTGTTAAATATATGTAAACCCAATCATAATTATTGAAATTGGAAATTTTCTTTTTTAATTGCACTATATATTTTTGACTTAAAATTGATGTGTTTTGTCTTGCTTCTCCAGAGCATTTCATTGTGATATTAAAATTGTATTTCAAATCTTTGTTTTCATTGTGTTAGTGAATCTAAAAATGAACTAATGTATGTACTTAATGTATATACTTAATTTATTTTTTGTTTTCAGGTGATGGTCTGTGTGAAAAGAAATTTGAAAAATGTTCTGAAAGGCTGTATTGGGAAAAAATCCGCCAAAGGTATTTTGAAATACTGTAATTTTTTTTATCGTGTATCTCTTGCTTTCATTTATTTATTATTGGCTTAATCTTTAATTCATTTATATTAATATAAATCGTTTGATTTCAATAACAGATGTATTTGTTCAGAATTTGAATCTATTAACAAAGACTGCAGGAGATGTAATGTGAAAGAAACAATTTTTTTTATCTGTAAAAAGAAATAGAATTTTATTTGTCTTGTCTTTATATTTGACCCATACTTATTATTGGATGTGTTGACTGTTCCTTAGCTGTTATGGCTACATGGCTGTTCTACTATTTGTGAACATATTGTTTACAGATAATTGCATATTAACTGATTTAAGATAAAATAGTGAAAATAATTAATTCTTCCAAGTTTGTTAGGTTTTTTTTTTCCCCCCATACAAAGTTTATTGTATGAAACAAAACTATTACTTTTGAGTTTTTACTACTTTTGGTCATCTTTATATCATTACCGTTTTAACTAAGAGAAACAGTGCAGTGATTTTTAATGATAAATAACTTTTTAAATTTTGACATTACTTAAGAGAATTATATGCCATATAGATAGTTGGTTTTCTCTATCTTAACTAAATAAACGAACTAGATCTTAAATGGAAAAACACATAGGTTTAAAGTAGAAATCAAATTAATCTTTATTTCTGGTCATATTTGTATATAGAAAATGTAATTAAAATATAATGCTCTTTTTCTTTTCATGTTCTACTATTGTATAATTATCTTTTATTTTGAAGAATTTTTTAAATTACAGTTTGAAATAGCTAAATTAGAAATTTTGAATAAATTCTTGACTTTAAAATGTTTGCTTTAGTAATATTGTGTGAAAATATGAGTGACGGACATGAAAAAAATAAATATATAAAAATATTAAAATAAAATAGTAGCATGAAAATTATAATGTGAAATTAAACTGACCAATTTTAAAAGAAAGATTTTATAATGTTCACTGTCTAGGGTCACAAAATATTTTAATTTGTCTCTGATTATTGATATAAATTTCTTTTTAGAAATTTCTGGATACAATTTTCAAAATAATGAAAGCTTAATGAAACAAGAGATCCCTCCTTGTTTTATTACTTTTGTCAAACTTTAAGAGAAAGTAATTAAATTAGTAATTATCAGTTTGCCAGAATGAGTGGAAGGAAATATGATTTTAGCTTGAAATCCGTTGTGATATGACCATCAAATCCAAGGAAAAAGCAGTGCCAAGAAAACTTCCATAAAAAATATCTTGCAAATCTGCTAAATTGTACAGAAATATTCATGTAGAAGGGGGAGGGGGAATCCAGGTTTGAGAATTTTCTCCACATTTGTATCTTGGTTTTGGTCTACATCATGATGACCTACCTACCCGAAAGGGTGCAAGATCTAACATCTGAATCTTGTTGTACCATTATGACTAATGCTCAAAAGCAAACTATGAATTGCCAATTGAGTCATACCAATGATAAACCTGTAAAAACAAAAGGCCAGTAATGTATCTGAGATATGCCACAAAAGGTATATTGGTCATTAATGAAATGTTTGTTAAAATATGCTAATGAGGTACATTTACATTACTGTCGTTTTCATATTTATTTTCCTATATACATTTAAATTTTTCTCAGAGAATATACTTAATAAAGTGTCTTTGGGAAAATCATATGCTTTTGATTTCTTACTTTTATAAATACTTTGAAATGAATATAAAAATCTGTTAAGCTGTAGTTTTGTGAATTTTTTTCTGTGTATTGACTATTTAAATTCATACTTTTTGCATGCCTTTCCTTCACACATTGTTTCATATTGCATTTTTGAATTTCCTTTTTTTTTTTGGTTAATGACATCTTTGTGAGATAATGTATCTTTTATTTATTTTTTTATTATAGCTCTTTGGCTGAAGCTTGTACTCATGGTGATATAAATACAGTGAAAAAGCTTCTAGAAGAGGGTAGAAATGTTAATGAAGTCACTGAAGATGGAGAGAGCTTGTTATCCCTTGCAGCCTCTTCAGGTTACTTTGAACTTGCTCAGGTAATTATTTGTATAGTGTTCATATTTTGCATTCCTTTATCCATTTGTTTCTTTGTACAATTCATTGAAAATTGACTGAGAATTAAATTAAAATTTTTTGGCAATTTTGAATATTTTCTAATTTTTTGTAAAGTATTATTTATATTTCTAATGATTGATCCAAAGTTGAAACATTTATGAATTCTTTTCATTACTTAAATCTACCTGTACTTTGTCTTTGGTGATAATAAGTTAATAATTCTTTTTCAAGGAACTTAATTTCACTTTAGAATTAATTGTTGTACTCTAATAAAAGTATTGATCATATGTTTCTTTTATTCAAAGTGCTGTATACTTATTTATTGGAATTTTTTTGATAATTATTGCTTTATTTATTATGTATTTGTCAAAGCTGTTAAATATTCAGTTGATGTAAATATTTAGTGATCATACATTTTTTTGCATACTTATTTATTGAAATTTTTTTTTATGGATTTTTCATAATTGTTTTATTTATTAATTTTTGTTAAAGCTGCTAAATATTCAAAATGCACCTTTACTGCCATTTTCAATCAATACCATGAATCTTATATATGTTTATTCATGTGTTTAGCTTTTGTTGGCTATGAAAGCTAATGTGGAAGATAGAGGATTGAAAGACATGACTCCTCTTATGGAAGCAGCAAATGCTGGGAATACCGATATAGTTAAGTTACTAATTCAACATGGGGCTGACGTGAATGCTCAAACATCTCAAGGTAATTTGTTTATTCATACCTTTGTTTTCTTTCTTTGTATTATTTTCAAGAATATTAAAATTGTAAAAATATTATTTCAAATAATCTGGAATGATTTTCTGGTAATGTAAATGCTAGCTTACTTATTAGTCAGTTCTATGTAAGTGTGGTTTGTTTAATCAACCTGTTCTTTTGAAATTATTTCGTTTAATTATTTTTAAATGACTAGTATTGTTGGTAACTCTTAAACATTCTTGAATACAGAAATGCTTATTTCTCAAATTTATTTTTGTATCTTGTATTTTTTGTTCTAATTTGCATTATTGACAAACTAATTACTAAAATTTTTTAAATAAATTGAAATGGTAAATTTTTATTCTTCTTATGATTTAAATATAGGACTTTTTTAAAAAGAAATTTTATAAATAGTAACTTTTTTTTTTTTTGAAAAATCTTTTTAAATCTTTTTTTTTTCTTTCTGATTATAATTTAAAAAGGATATTGATGTAAATTATGAAGTTAAAATTATTTTCCTTCAAATATTTGTTTATTGTTTAACTTGTTATTTTGATTTATTGTATTATGTGGTAAACTGAATTTAATGCTTTTGTAGTCAATGCAGGTGCTACATTATACCTAATTAAAAAGAAAAAGAATAAGTGTAATAGTTTGCCTTTAGTTTTCTTATATTAACTTTTGTATTTTTTTCTAAATTTTTTGTTTGCATTCATTAAGTGTTTCTGAGGCTCAATCATTCATTTAAATTGTTTTATTTTGCAGAGAAAAAATTGAAAGGTGCAAAGGTAAAACATGTAACGGTACAGGAGATGGCTATGAAACCACCCCCGCAGGAAATACATGGTCCTATACCATCTATAGTATGTCCAGAAGGTAATACTCCACTTATGTTTGCCTGTGCAGCTGGCCATGTAGACATTGTAAGGATATTGCTTGATGCTGGTGCTAGAGTTGAAGATCACAATGAGAATGGCCACACACCATTAATGGAAGCTGCAAGTGCTGGTCATGTAGAAGTTGCCAAGCTGCTTGTAGAAAGAGGTGCCAGTATTAATACACACTCGAATGAGTTCAAAGAAAGTGCTCTTACTTTGGCCTGCTACAAAGGTATGACATTGCTTTGCATACTGTGTTTAGCTATAAATAAATTTAAAATTTAATCTGTTCCTTTTAACAAAAGTTATTAGTTACATTATTACAAATGAAGTATTCTCTGCTATATTAAACGAGATACAGATACAGAGAGTAGGATTTACAAATGTCCCCCGAGGCAGATTCAGGGAATCATAAATAAGTTTCAGTATGAAGACATCCTTAAAAACACAGTGCATCTGTATGCATGTAATCCTCTTGCTTATAACTTCATTTCCCAATGGAATAATGATCCAAACACATCCAGAACTGATTCTGCTATCCTGTGACTCTCCTTGATTGGCCAAGCCAATCCCCAGACCTTAATATTTTTGAGGGAGTGTTGGCTGAGCTGAAGTCTTGTCTTGTAGGAATGGGCTTGTCACCAAGCATTAATATGCAATTTTTAATATTTCATCAATGCCGGTACTTTTCTATATTTTTAACTTTTTAAATTTTATTTATTTTGAATTAAATAATAAAATTGTCAATTTCAATTTTTTTTACTGTTTGTATTTTTTTCTAAAAATACATCTTGTATGGTAATTTCAGAAAATTGAATTAAAGCAAAAAAGAAAAAAAACTTTTTTTTTTTGTTCAATTAAAATTTTATAAATAGTCTGTTTTTATATTTTATATTATAAAATTATTTTTAAAGAATCAAATTAGAAACATTTTTATCTTTTTGTTATTCAAGTTTAAACATCACCCCCCCCCTCCACCTCTCTGATCTGTAGACATTGTCTTAGAAATTTCAAATGATTGGTTTGACTGTTTTAAAAAATGGATTTTGTCATATATACTAATTTTTGTGAACTGTACATTATGAATTTTTTATTGGTAAACTTTTAGTGTAATAATTTTAAACTTTGTGTTTGATTGTAGTGTTTATTTAGATATTTGTTAGCAGACTGAACTTTTTCTATACATTAATGCAATTCCTGATATTCAAAAAGTAGTAAAGAATTTATCAGCTTCGTTTTAAATGATTTTTCATTAAAAAAATAATTTTTATATTCATTCAATGCATTATTGTTTTTAATTGTGTTTGATAGGACACTTAGAAATGGTCAGGTTCCTTTTGGAAGCTGGTGCTGATCGGGAGCATAAGACAGATGAAATGCATACTGCCTTGATGGAGGCTTCTATGGATGGTCATGTTGAAGTAGCTCGTTTGTTACTAGATTCTGGTGCTCAGGTAAAACATGGCTCTTTTTCAGTTTTCTGTGATTATGAATTTTATCCTGCAAGATGATTTTATAATTCATGTGAATAACTTTTACCATTAGAATATATTACATTTCATTTTATAGATCTGTTTATGAACTTCCTGAAACTTAATTAAATAATGTTATGTATATATTTTAATCATTATCAAAGTATTTTTACCTTTGAAAATATCACTTCTGTTAGTATTAACATTACACACATTGTTTAGTTTTGCTATGAAAAAATTTCCAGAATTGCTTCTTTTGATTCTTTTGTCGGTTTTTGAAAACTTTCAAATGCTATAACATGACATTGACTGATATTTTTTTTTTATTGCTTATTAACTTTCACAATAAATTTTCTAAAAATCTAAGCACTTTTCTTTTTTATTTAAAAAAGAAAATCTTAGAGATCACTCCTTTAATGAAATAATTTATGTGACATAACAGTCGTGTGTCATTGACAACTAACTGTGAACGTTTTCTTAAATTTCATTAGGAATTCAGTTGATTTGGTCTGTCTTAAATGTCTTGGTGTGCATTCCATAATCTGTTATGTGTACATTTTTTGCATTAATTTGAAATTATAAAATGTACATTTTTTTCACAGCAGGTTACTAAAGCACTTTTTGTTTATAAATATATTTAAGCAAAATTTTGTTGTATGTTTAATTTTTTTAGAGATAAAAAAAGGCTACCAAAGCAGCTTAATTTTAATACCATACTTTTAATTTTAATTTTCGTGCATGATTACTTTAAGAAAGTCTTTTTCGTTATCCCTGAGAATTATTTTCAACCAAAATCTTTTGATTTATTCTGAGCAGACTTATGTTTAATATAGTACAAACAAGCATTAGATCTGTATCAAATAAAATTGCCTTTTAAAATGAACGAATTTTCTGTTTTATTTATTTGGGATTTCACCCAGGACCTATTTAATGTTACTTTGTCAATTTGATCTACTAATTTTCAATGCTATCTGAAGGTCTTAAAAAGAATTAAATGTTGAAAAGATCAAATTAAATGTTCAAATTTCTGTTGCTATTAATATCTATTTAATTCTTAACTGCATGGTTAAGATTTTAATAGAAAAACCTAATTCTATTAAAATCTTAACCAAGCAATTGAGCTAAGTTATATAATTTCATTTGTAATAGTGCCATTTCATTATTATCAAGAAAATTCCTTCTCTGATTTGGAATAGTAAAAATTTATTTTTGGAAAAACCTTTACAGTTTTATGCATGCTAATTATAAATTTATAATGTTTAACATTAGACTAAGACAGTATAAAATAACCTCATTGTATAGATGTATTTTGTAGTGCAATAAAATTTATAATTTTGCTTTGTTAAATATTTTTTTCCAGTATTACGTGTAATTGCTATATATCGTTAAGTGTAATAAAGATAAACATGCTTTTGAAATTATTTCAGTTGCAAGACATCAAAATAACACATTATTATATTCTCTACATATAATATTATGAAAGATACAACTTCGATTGTTCTGAACAAAATATTTAAATGCAATAAATAATTTAAAAGTTTATAGCTATTTTGTTATCAAATTTTTTGTGTGTTTAGAGTTTTCAATTTAATTAAATTTTCATGTTTTGTTAAATTCACACACACACACATTGAAGTATTTTGACATTAGTGTTAAATTTTCACATATATGTATTGTTAAAATATATTATCAGAGACTTTGCTTGTTGTAGCAGTAATTGTTGCTATCTGAATTCCATGTAATTTGTAAAACAATATTAAAAAAAAACCCTTTAAAGCTTAACTGAAATGCAAGTTGAGAAGTTTTTTGAATGTTGTTTCTAGTATTTAAAATTTAATAATTTAAATACTAGATATATTTAATTTTAAATTCTTGAATTGAGGAAAAGGTGACCTTTTTTTAAATACACCTATGATCTTGTATCTCATATAATTCTTTTCATATCATATAGAAAAATTTAAAGTGATCAGTTTTTACTGTAAAATAATTCCAAATTGTAATATTTTTTAAAATTAGATAAATGAGAGGCATTATTTATGTCAGTCAAAATGAACTAGATTTTAATTAACTCATGTTATTTATTTATTATGATTCATAACAATATACTGTAAAACACTTTTGTATATATAGTGTTTTAATATTTTATAAATGTTCTTTGTTATTTTAAAAATGTCTATTTGTTATTAACAATAGCTTTTTTTTTTTTTTTTTTTTTTTTGTACAGGTTAATATGCCAGCAGACAGTTTTGAGTCTCCTCTTACATTAGCTGCTTGTGGAGGCCATGTTGAGCTTGCTATGCTTCTACTGGATCGGGGTGCTAACATTGAAGAAGTGAATGATGAGGGTTATACTCCTTTGATGGAAGCTGCCCGTGAAGGGCATGAAGAGATGGTGGCTCTTCTTCTCAGTCAAGGTCATTTTAATATTTCTTTTTGTTATTATGTAATATAAATATTTTGTTTTTCTTGCCAGAAAATATGAATAAACGTCTTGATTAGTTAAAATGGAGGGAAAAATGATTGAAATAAAAAAATAAAATAAAAATCGGTAAATTCTTTTTATATATTTACTGGTAGAAGGTTTTCTATTTATTAGAATTACATAATTTGATTCCATTTTATTTTCATTAAATATTTTTTTTAATTATGTTCAATACAAAAAATATTACCTTTTTTTCATTTTTACTTAATTTTGCCATTGACCTTATAACTTGTTTGCTTTAAATATATAATTATATTACATCTTTCATTTCAGGAATATACTATTTTACTGATTCAATAAAAAATCAACAAAACCTCTTTATTTTAACATAAGATTTAAATTAAGAGAAGATTGGAAATTGGTTTCAAGTAGAATTTAGAAATATGATGCATGGTAAAAAAAGTAATAATCTATTTAAATGAAGAATATCATCCATGTCTTTATTCGTTAGTTCAATATTGTGTAAAGAATTAGAATCTTTTAAAGTTATAGTTTCAATCCTTTTGTGAAATGTTAAATTTATTTTTCAGTCTCTTAAAAATTCTGCCAATTGTTTTATTTCTATTGTTTGCACATTAAAATGGATGTTTTAATTTTATCATCCATTATAGGTGCTGACATCAATGCCCAGACTGAAGAGACTCAAGAAACAGCTTTAACATTAGCTTGTTGTGGTGGTTTCTTGGAAGTTGCCGACTTTCTCATTAAAGCAGGTGCTGATATTGAATTGGGTGCTAGTACACCTCTGATGGAAGCTGCACAAGAAGGCCATTTAGAATTGGTTCGTTACCTCATTAATGCAGGTAATTTTGGAATTAAGATAGTTTTTTTTTATAATAAATGATTTTGAATGATTAAATAATGGTTATAAAACAATGGAGGCTCTTATCTCCTGTGGACAATAATTATGAAAATGAACCTGAAGGAAATTGAACAATTGGTTTTTGTTGATTTAAAGCTTGTAATAAACAATAGTTGCATAAAATGTTTGATTGGATCATTTCGAATTTTTCTAATGTTTTTCTCTATAGATAATATTTATCATTTTAACAATATGAAAGAAATCATGTTAAGTAGATAGCAATTGTTGCTCTTACAGTTGATATTTAAGTTGAATTTATGCAAAAGTCCTTGAGTAATGGTAATTTTATTTATTAAATTTATGTATCAGTTTTGTCTCCTGTTTCGAGTTCAATTTATGATGGATATAATATCCGTGGTCTTCCAAAAGAATCTTGGAATTTGCTTCCGTGATAATTTTCTGAATTAATTTCAATTCAGTGCTTCATGTGTAAAATATTTTCTAAGGAGACATTTTTGCCATAACTTTCTTAAATAGCTTAAGAAAATAACTTCTCTTAACTTTCTTGGCAAGAAATTCTACTTCATCATTTCACGAGATTCTGAATGTTTGGAAATCCATAAAAAGGTTTTAATATTTTTTTTTTATTTGAAGCTAGATGCTGTATAATCTTGGAAGATTAGAATGAAGTTTTTTTTTTTTTTTTTTTTTTTTTTACTGAAGTAAGAGCTAATTAACTATTTGAGAGAATTAAAATTTTTGTCTGGAATTATTAGATAATTTAATTCTTGATATATCATCAGTTTGGCAGTAAAAACAGTTTATTTAATGAATATTGTGAGAATTTTTGGATGCAAGGTATACCTGCCAATGGGGTTTAAATAATGTGACTTTGAAGTGTGTATCTGTGTGTGTGTGTAATATATAAAATATTGGGTGTAAAATATATAAAATACTGGGTAATTTAAGAAATAAACTGGTTCTACATAATTCTCAGTTTATTTATGTATTTATTTATATCCTAGGTGCTAATGTAAATGCTACAACAGCAACTGGAGACACTGCTTTAACGTATGCTTGTGAAAATGGTCATACAGATGTTGCTGATCTTCTTTTACAAGCTTATGCAAAGCTGGTAAGAATGTTATAAATAATAATATGACAATTTAAAATTACTTATAAAATCAATTTGCCATAAAAGAAAATTTCCTATTAAATAAATTCAGTATATTTCAACTTAGCACCAGCTTTATTTTTTTCTTTACTGGTAGAACAATCCTTAATAACAGAATGAGCAGAGAAAAGAAAAAAAAAAATGTTTTCATACCATAAGAAAAATCGTAAATTGTTGAAAAATAAAATGAGAAAATAGTAAAATTTATTATCTTTTACTCATGTGTGCCTTATAATTCATAATATGTTGTTTTTTATTAATTTTTAAATTTTTTTTTCTATATTACAACTTAAGAAAAGTATTTTTTTTTTATCAATTGCATAGATATTTAATTTCTTAAGAGTAATATTTTTTTAGTCAAAACCAGTCTATAACTTTCAGTTACTTATTCACTGAAGATGACAAATAGGTGTGAAAAATTACTTAAATATTCAATTTTTAATGTTCGTTCATCATAGTAATATTTACTTATCATTAAGTATTAAGATTCTTTTTTTTTTTTTTTTTGTCTTTTGCTGAATTGTTTTTTGAAAAACTTAAATCATAGGGTTTATGTAAAAAATTTCCTTTATTTTTAGTACTAGTTAATAATTTTGAATTTTTGAAACTTTATTTGTAGGAGCATGAATCGGAAGGCGGAAGAACACCTCTTATGAAAGCTGCCAGAGCTGGCCATCTATGTACTGTACAGTTTCTTATTTCCAAAGGTGCAAATGTAAACAAACAAACTACCAACAATGATCACACTCCTCTTTCACTTGCTTGTGCTGGTGGGCATTTAGCTGTTGTTGAGCTTCTTTTGGCCAATGGGGCTGATCCAACACATAAGTTGAAGGTATAAACTTTGATATTGTTTTACTTTTGAAGAAATGTTTTTTATCAAATAGTATCATAAAGGAATCTAAAAGAATGTTATATAAATAAAGCTTAGTTTGTTTTAGTTGGAAAAATTATTTCTTTTATGTGCCTAAAAAGTATGATATAACAAATTGGGAATAGAATGCCATAAAATAAATTTTAAAAAATTTTTCACATCACGTTTTATTCTTATAGTGTTAGGATTTTGAACCTCTTAATGAACCAGAATTCTGAAATTTTGTATTAATTAGTGGATTCTAATATCAATAGAATACTCTACAGTTAAGGAATTTGTTTGATTTTACGAAAGTAAGTAGTCCAACAGGATCTCTTATTTGTGGAATGTTCATTTTGAAATTCCATAATATTTAAAATCGTGAATTATGAAATATGTAAAGTCAAAAATAGAAAATGACAAAGAAAAATAATATGCCTTTTGATAGTATAATAAGAAATAGAAAATATTTTTTTTAAAATAAAAATGAAGCAATATTATAAAGAAAAAAAGTTGCAATGAAGTCTTGGAAGAAATTTTGGATCTGTTAGATTGCACTGTAGTTGCAAAGTGTCATCCAGAAATCTTGTTTGGTTCCTCGATAAGGTTATAAAGTTTTGAATTACTTTTGTTAATCCATAATGAATGTCATTAAAAATCAAGACTAAAACTAGAAAATCAATCAGCAAACCTAAACCTTTTTTGAAACACCTTTTATTTGTATATTAAAAAGTAAAGATTTTTTACTATTTGGAAATCAATACAAAAAGTTTAAAAGCATGAAATGCTGAGAAAATGGAAGACAATACAATCACAGAAAATAATTTTTTTTAATTTACAATTTAATAACATTAATAATAAAAATTTAGAATATTTTAAATATATGTAGAGACATGTTAACTCGGGCTCGAAAAACAGGCCTCTAATAACCGGGTTTATATATCAATCAAATATATCTCCTGAGCCCTAGGGGAAAGCCCGGTTGAGATTAATGCTTAGAGATGGCTCATATGACAAGAATCGCACACTAATTTAACATAAATGAATTTAATGAACTGGGCGAACGGCTGGGCCATTTTACATCGATGAATGCTATTACAGTATTGAATACAGTTTTAATGGAGGGAATCAGATAGCTTCTTATTGGCTGTTGAGTGATGACGCGAGCGACGCATGATGACGCTCCATACACCACATTATGTTAATGTCAAGTAATTTTTAAATTTATTGCATTTATTTGCTAAAATATAATTTCCTACTCCCAAATAAAATTACTTCATTAGTTCTCTTATAACCTGGTGTCAAAATAAGAAAAATTTCCATGGGTTATCTTAATAACGAACATAACTATTAAAAGGAGAAAACTGGATAGAAGTAATAATGGTTGTGACTATGTTTTGAATGTCATTCACATTCTAGGGTAGGTAAAAAGCAAAAAAGGGGTGGGGGAGAAAATTGTAGCTACCAGATAAAATGTCATTTAGCAGTAAAGAAAAAAAAAAAGTTTCAATTTAATATTTTATTTATTAACTACTGATTAATTTGGATAATTTTGCAAGTTTTATTTCATGATTAGAAAATAATTAATTTTAGAGAATGGGGATAAATTGATATTATATACGATGTAATGTATGTATCAGAAGTGAAAAAATTTTCTATAAACCAAATAATCCAGGAAGCATTTTAATACTAAAAAAAAATGATGCTGACATATTTTATGTGTTATGGCATCTGCCGCATCTCTTGTTTGTTTTTTGCTCCATAAGAAATTTATTCTATTTTAGCCTAGGGAATAAGCAGTCAGCATATCTATTTCAATTAGATATATAAAATTCGAAACAAACTATAGCTTTTCATTTTAGTAACTAATATGCATTTATCTGATATTACTTAGTGTCCATTGAATGCAGCTTACTTGTTAATCACAAGTGAATTTTTTTTTCTTCCTCCATCTCTAATGCCAAATATTTAACACATCAAAAAAATTAACCTTTATCAAATTCCTTACTTGTGATAATTGCACCTTATGCCATTAATTGAGATTTGCTTCTGTTAGAACAATGTTTAAACAATCAAAATATTGTTATCTTATATTAAGTTATGTATTATAATTGTATTTTGTTTTTCTAAATACAAATGCTTTGATTATTTAGGACAATTCAACTATGCTAATAGAGGCTGCAAAAGGTGGGCATACAGCTGTTGTCCAAATGTTGTTAGACTATCCAAGTAGTATGCTTGCTTCTCCCCCTCCACCACCTGACCTTTCTCAAATTCCAACATCTGGTTTAGAAAATAATGAGGTAAGTTATATTATATATCCATTAAAGAGTTAGTAAATTGATTTTCTTTTATTTCCAGGGCTTTTTCTTTCAGTTATGAGTTATGTTACTTTTAAATGCTTGATCAACTGTTGCTATTAAAGTATTTAAGTAAATGAGATAATATAAAGTGCACAATGAATCATTTAAAAAATTCTCTTTTTTTAGATTGAAAAACAATTAAATTTAGATAAACTACAAGATTTATGTGTATATCTTATATATACATTTTTTTCTAGTTTGGAAACAGTTTGGACACAGATTTATCTTATACTCAGCTGTAATATTTCTATGCGGAATATCAGTCTGCTTTTGTTAGTATACAAAGCCAATGATTAATTTCTATGATTTTGTTCTGCAGAATGAAATTTCCAGAGATGTTAAATCATCCTGTTTGTCTAATTCTTGGATCTTTTGCTATTTGTAATTTTTGTAAATGCTGAGTCCAGAGGATTGGTTAGAAAAATAATGAATCTTTTGTATTAAATTATGTAGATCAGAAAGATTTTGATATTGTGTTTAGAATAGGATAAGTTAAATTGATAGAAATGTAAAGTTCAGGGACAGACCATATGATGGACATTCTTGAAATGTTTAATGTTCCTACAAATCTATTAGTCTCTATTTTTTTAAAAAGATTGTTAACATGTAGCCACTTTTTACTATGTCAGCAACAGAATTCAGTTGATCTTTCAATCTGTTATCATTGTTCATTCTCGATGAGTTAATACTTGAGTTAAATAGATAAGCTGTGTTGGCATTTAAATATATATATAATATTAGGAATATGTGAATGGAACAAATAGTAATTTCATCAAAATTTCCTGAAATTTCATATTCTAAAATAGAATTGCAGTAAGTGAAAAAGTTTTGAATACCATTAATGTTACTGCTTTTATTTCTTATAGTTGAAGCAAGTTTTGTTAAAGCACATAGATATGTTGAGAAAAAATACAGTAAAAACAAAGGGAAATCTGACATTTAGATTTTTATTAAATGATTTGATAGTTGTTTAAAAAAGTTTTCAGTGTCAAATATTATTTCGTACTGTGCTGTGACTGAATCATACCATAAGTCCAGATAACAATAATTAACCATTTAAATTAAATTCATCTTAAATTTGCCTATATAAAGATGGTAATATTTTATCATCGTCTATAGTTATAATAAATTACTCATTGTGAAAATAATCAAATGGTTTAATTAATTAATATTGAAACAATACTTTTTTTAAAAAAATTGTGATATTTGTTATTTGTATTGAATAAAAATGATCAATTTTTAATTGTGGCTCTGCAAAAGTGAAATATTCATTATTCTTCATGTTATACATTATTAATAATGCTTCTAAAATATAATGTAACCTATGTATGTGTATCCTCTAAATCATTTACTCTTGCTGGTTTAAAGGTCCAAAAAGGCTTTAAAGCTTTAATTTCAAATTTATATTGTTAACACTTCATATTTTAATCTATTCCGCCTTTACCTAGCAGTTGTACAATACACCTTTAATTTAAAACAGCAGCAGCAGAAAATAAATAAGTAAATAAAATTAAACCATTAATTGATATGCCCCAATGTTTAAACAAATGTCCTATATAAGGAAAATTTTGAAATATTTTGATAGTTTTTTTAAGCTAAGAACTTTTATCTTAAATATTGCTCTGGTTTTTATTATTTTGAAACTTTTAAGTGTCTTTCATGAGCTAAATCATTTAAGAATTTTATTTATATATTACTCAAGGCTCCACGAGTTCCACCTCATGGTCTACAAGTTTTCCATCCTCCTGAATCTGAAACAAATTCAGTTTCTAGCAATTCTTACCTAGCCAATGTTCAAGCAGGTAGATTTTTTTTTCTTCTTTTAAAGCTGTTTTACAGTTTTTATGAAACTGAGTTGCCAAATTTCTTTATTTCAGTTACGAATGTAGATTTATTTTATAAACTTCTTCCATATATTTCAGTTCCACGTATTCAAGATCTTCTTCGTGAATCCTTACCAACAACACCACCTCAAGCTGTTCCTAAGCAGAAGACTGTTCAAAGAAGGAATACTTTTGTTAAAAACAATGAAGCCCCCTCCTCCTCAGTTTGTGAAAGTTCACAGAGGTATCACTATCGCAGCAAAAGCAATGCTGCTGCACAAGCAAATTCCTTGTCCATTCAAGCTGAAACAAGCAAGTGCTTGATGGAGAATGAATTAAGTGGAGGAGGGGGGACTATTGAACCTGCCGGTGAAAATGAATTAAAACCTAGTGAACGACTTGAACAGTGCATTAACAGTATGATGAAAAAAGCAGAGATGTTGAATCCTAGTCCTGAAGAGCAAATTATTCAAAAACAACAAATTTTAGAAGAATTGCAGAGGGTAGAAAGAGAATTGCAAGAGAAAGCACATGCTCAAATTATGTTTAATGCACAGCAACAGCAGCAACCAAATATGGCTATCATTGCTGGACCCCCAGCTTTAACAGCTATACCTTGTACCTCTGCAAATTCATTTACTAGCGTTCCCGGTGGACAACCTTCCCAACCCCTCCTGATCAATAGTGGTACTGTTTTAGACTTTGAATCACTTTCCTCTCTAACTGATATTTCTTCTGTGTCAAGTCAGTTGGGCATCCATTTGAATCCCTCGTCTAATCCTGTTGTGACGCATGCACAGCAAATGATTTACCAAAATCGATTAAAAACTCTACAAGAACAGCAACAGCAGCAGTCTACTGTAACTACTACTACAACCCTGGCTACTGAGTATTGCAAATCACGTGCTGGGAAGCCTATTAAACAAGCTAAGTCTACTGTGATGAAACAAGTGCCGCAACAGTTACCTTTTCAAATGCAAACTGGTCAATTGCAAAATGAAATTAAAATTGATCAGCAAAATCATCCTGATAGTATAGAGAAAATAAATTTGAGAAATATTGTTTTAAATGAGCAACAACAACAACATAATATTCAGTTATTTCAACAATCACCACATTTATTTCAACAAGCACAGCAACAGTTTGTACTTTCTGAATTTTCTCATAATGTCAATATTAGAGGTTCAGATTATTGTAAAGGTGCTCTAGCAGGTATCATGCATGCAATGGGAGGCATTAAGCTGACAACCGATAGCACACAAACACCTACTATGCCCATATATGATCCAGTGCAAGTTGGACAGGCACTGCTACAGCAGCAGCACATGGTTCAGCAACATCAGCAATTAACTCAAGCGATCCAACAGGAAACAAAGAGGCAACAGAATCATCAACAACAGCAGCAGCAACAGCCAAGTCAGCAACAACATCATTTTGAGAAGAATGTTAAGCTTCTTAAAGGTAAAACTAATAAAGTGCAACAATCTCACCTCCATGCTAATCAACAACAGCCTTCTGTTACAACTTTGCAGCAAACTTCACAACCTCAACCAGTATTAAAACAACAGTTATCATCAAGTTGTGGAGAAACTTGTACCCTGGTAGGAAACATTCCAATTGATGGAACAGGGGTTTTAACGTTGAGTGGAATGGCCACTGCACCCTTCCCTGTATCAATAGCAGTTACCCCTGTTACATTGTCTTCTCCAGTATCAATCTCTGCAAGTTGTGGTGCCTCTTTTACTCATAATTTGTCTTTAGATGAAGGTTTGATGGTTGCTGCCCCAGCTAGAACTCTACATGAAACACTTGGAGAAATTGTGACTGGTAAGTTTATAGAATTAAAACACACACACACAAACACCCTCTAATTTATAAATATTATGAAGGCTTAATATGCACCAGAAATTTATCTGAATATTGTTGTGGATATTAATTTGAATGTTAGATGTAAAATGCTGAAAATTTTTTATAGAATGATTTCTTAAAAATATCTTAATATATATTTAAATATCTTAATTTAGTATCTCAAATTTGGAAGATTGAAGTTATAAGTATCATAAAAGAATTGTTAATCAGAAAAGTTACATAATTTTTTTGAGCCTTTGATTAGCAACTTGTAGTTCTTTTATTAGAAAAAGTCCCCTCTTCCTACTTAGGTTTATATTCATATAAAAGAATCTGTTGTTTATATATATATATATATATATATATATATATATATAACTTAAATAATTGATAACCTGTTTTTACTATATCAATGCACTTACTTATTAAGCAATGCACTTAGCCAGATTAATTCAGGTTTAAGCAATTAAATGTTTTAAAAATTTAAACCTACTTGTGATTCTGCATTTCATTTTAAATTGCAAATATAGTACAAAATCATGTTAGATGCTTTTTAATTCATCTACAAGATAAAGATTTTCAATGTCAATGATCAATTTTGTTTTTGCAGCACCAACAACGCAGTTGGCTGGAACCCACATGAATTTAATGCAACCTGGTAGTCATTGTTCAGATGCATGTTTAAATATGGCAACCTCTAGTGGGAAAAGTCGTATTTTATCCATGTCATCTTTACCTGGAGTCAGTTCCGCTTCTTCTTCTTTACCTATGACCTTCCATACTCTAACGCCTTCCATCACACCCTGTGTTCCTTTGCAAGTGTCTGCCAGTACAGATTGTATTTCTCATCTACCACATCTACATACAACTGCTGCTCCTTCTACACCTGCTCCTCCAATCTATCCTCCGCTTGACCTTAATTCCCAAACTGACAGTAATCATGATACTGCTCTGACACTTGCTTGTGCTGGAGGACATGAAGAACTTGTTACTCTCTTGTTATCCAGAGGAGCTGATATAGAGCATCGAGATAAAAAAGGCTTTGCTCCCTTAATGCTAGCAGCCACTGCTGGCCATGCAGGAGTAGTGGATATACTTTTAAATAATGCGGCTGATATTGAGGCTCCTGCTGAGAGAACAAAAGATACAGCTTTATCACTGGCCTGTTCAGGAGGACGATATGAGGTAATTTTTTTTTACTTCACAATTTTCTTGCATGGCAAAATTTTTTATTATGATTTAATTGTGGTGAATTTAATCCTTTCGGGATGGGAGGCCTCTATCCTAGATGCATGCATGGGATGGAGCGTACACGAAAGGAATCATCTCACTGGACAGGGGTTTTGTGTAGCTAAGCCTAACTTTTAAAAAACAAATCGCAAAAAAATAAAGTTTAAATTCTAACATTGTCTTTTTTGCTACCTGTTTAGATTATTGGTTAATTCATAATACAAGCTCACTCTTCTGGAAAATGGCATTTTTTTGCCATAATACACCGAAACCAGGGCTTTCCATAATAAAAAGAGAAGTGCAAAAAATATATATGAAAGCTATGTAAAATACAACAGATCTGATGGTAAAACCCAAAAAGATTAGTTATAGTTGCAGAGTAATAATGAAAAAAAGAAAAGAATTTGAAGGGAGACCAGAAACCCGAATGATTCTATGAAATGGAAAATTACACAACCCAGCTCTGTTTATTTACATTACTCTTATCCCCTCTCCTCTCCTCCCCTCCCCTCTCCTCCCCTCCAACAGCTGATGAATAAAATACCAAAGTGAGTGAAAATATGAGCAAACTGAAAGTCGGGATACTAAAATTATATTTATTTCATAAGTAATGGACACAGGATACCATCTTGTGGTGTTTAAAAATTATTTCAGTCCGAAATGCACATATGTTCTATGGGAACAATAATTAGAAGCAAGGAAATGAAAACACTAAAAAATAACTTTTATCTTTACAAAATTTTTCAGCTTGCAACTTAATGTTCAGTTTGATAGCCTATTATTTTAAACTTTATCATGGATAGATCAAATTATTTCTTTTTTAGTTTTGCAACTGTTATAATTTCATAGTTGAATTATATGTAATTTCATTTAATTTTTGCTGTATTAATGATTAAACAGTTCCTTTTTCCTGTTCCATAGATTTTGATTGGATTAAAGTTGATCTATTTCTAGTCATTTCAACTGTGAAGTTTGATTGTTTTAAAGTTTTAAAGTTTTCTATGCACATTTGCAACTTATTACAATTTTATTCTACTAAAGAATAAAGATTATATTAGATTAAAATGTTAGATGTTAAAAGCTGCAGTTTAGATACAAGTAAAAAGTTGGTGTATATTGCAATATTTATATTCTAGATAATTGTATCTAGCCTCTTGATGATGCATCATTCAAGCTTATACTTTACTCCTTTTCCGAAATGCAGTGTTTTTCAGTCAGCACTACTCATGCAGACATTTCAATTTCCTTACCTTTATGAAGAGAGATTGGTATAGAAACTTAAGGATATTTTTCATAAAAAGCTTTTTAATAATTTTTTTATAAATTGCTTCAATTCTTGCAAATTCTAGCAACTGCAGCTCATCGTTGTCATTTGACTCAAGAAAGTTTGTGCTTTCTGCACTTGTCATTTCAGTTTAACTCCTTTAATTGGATACATGTTGACATCCTGTCTGAATGATAAGCTGACTGAATGAAAAATGAAATGATTCAAATGTATCAAATTTGGCACAGGATTTTGTGACTATAAGTGTAGGTTTTTGTCAAATTTTTGTTTCATTCAGCTGTGAAATACGCACCTAAAATACAAATTCGACCTTTGGATACTATAAATCTCGCACCAGGGTTTTTTAATTGCCAAAAAACTTGTCTTTGATCACTTAAAGATTCAGTAAAAATACTAAATTCAAGCCAAAGATTAATATTTAGTAACTATTGTACACCAATGCATTACAATGCATTCTCTGGATAAGACTTTTATTATGGAGAATCTAGGAGCGACAATTCCCTTTGATTTAAATTGGATTTTTAAATATTAATTGTATAATAGCAATAGACTTTATTGTAATGTTGAAATTCAAGCCAATTTCTTTATCATCACTTTTTTATTGCATACCTGGGCTCTTTAACTTGAGCATATTTTAAATATTTGATTCTAAAACACTTTCAATGTTATTTTGAAAAGTATGTAGGCTTGTTTTAAAATACTATATTTTAGAAGATTTTGAATTTTGTCTTCAATTATTCTTAAATCTTGTTTCGTATTTTAGTATTTTATTTTATATCTTTTATCTTAGTATTTTATTTTATATCTTTTATCCTAGTATTTTATTTTATATCTTAATATCTTTTATTTAAAGTTCTCGTTAATTTGAATTTCGGTTGAAAAGTTGTGCTAATTTTTATTGCTTTATTGAAATAATTCTTGCATTGACTTCATAGTAATGTTTTTAAAGATGCAATAATAAATCCTTTTAGCTATTTGATTATTTTTCTTTCATTTAGTAAATTTTTAGTTAATACTTTTCTAATAAATTCTGCCTTTCTAAAATTCTATGCAAATTTTATTAATTTTTGGTATTTACTTGAAAGGTTTTAATTGAAATTTCTGTGGTTTTGAACTTTAATTTCAGTTCATATTTTTGCATTTCTTATGTGAAATTTTATCATAACAAAGACAGATTTGTATTGCCTTTTGTTGTATAAGACTGTCTTTTTAGTGAAGATATTGCATAAGAAAAGTAATTTCATAATTTTCATTCTATTAATTTTGTTCATTTCAAGTTTCTTATTAGTGTCTGCATTTATTTTGTTAGAGAGTCTGAAAGATTTTCTTTAAATTAACATTGAAGTTGTAAGAGTGCTATTCAATTTTGAAAATTCGAACTTGCAGATTATATACTTAAAATATATTCTTTTTCTTTTATATAGGTTGTAGACATTCTCTTAGCTCGAGGTGCAAATAAAGAGCATCGTAATGTTTCAGATTACACCCCATTAAGTTTGGCAGCCTCTGGGGGATATGTTAACATCATAAAATTGCTACTCAGTCATGGTGCAGAAATAAACTCTAGGTTTGTATTTATCATATTTTCATTTACTTTAAATATTGTTTTTTAAATAGCTTTACTTATATGTGATGACTAAAAGAAATTGTATTTTTAGTATATATATATATTCTCGTTACAACATTTCTAAGAAAATGTTTTGTTCGAGTTTCTTGCATTTTTTTAATATTTCTCACTTCAAGGTGCCGAAATTGTCTGTTTTGCAGAACTGGAAGCAAACTTGGGATATCACCACTTATGTTGGCAGCCATGAATGGTCATGTTCAGGCAGTCAAGTTGCTATTAGACATGGGTAGTGATATTAATGCTCAGATAGAAACTAATAGAAATACTGCCCTCACATTAGCCTGCTTTCAGGGTCGAAATGAAGTTGTGAGTTTACTTCTGGATCGAAAAGCAAATGTAGAACATAGAGCCAAAGTGAGTTTTTTCCCACTATAAAATTGCCTTAAAATTTAAAGACTATTATTATAATGCAGAACAATAAAATATACTTTTGCAAATAAAATACAGTACCTTACAGAGAGTCTTGTAATCAGTTTGACAATAGCTGTATTTAGAGTGTGAGTGTAACTATGTTTAGTTAGTCCCAACATTAACTTAATCTTATACTGTAACATTAAAATCTTAAACATTAATTTAATATGAAATTTAAAAAAAAGTAGAATATTACATTGTATCAAATTATTTTTTCTTGTGAAGTTAGTTTTGTTGAATAATTTCATATTGGATGATATAATGTTTCATTTATGGAATATGGAGTAACCAAACAGCAGCATATTTGTTTTATAGTGGAAATTGACTGCTTGCTTTTATTGAATCGATATATACATGCCCTTGTATTGTTCATATACTCCCAGTTGTTGATTATTATTTTACTTTCAATGTAGATTAATTGATTTTCATTGTACTTTTTTTTTTTCTGTCTACCTTTATTTGACTGATGAATGACTTTGCTTTATCACCGAAGAGGCAGGAAATTTCATATTTTAAATTTAATAAATGAATAAAGTTTCCAAAAATTCCTTCAGAATACAATTAAATTTAGTAAGTTTCTGAACTATTTTAATTTTTCAGTATTATTGGAAATAATTTAAAAATCTCTGATTTAAAAATATTTTTAATAATGAATTTTAAAATTTATCCTGCTGTATCTCTGAATATTCCTCTCCCTGAATTTATGTAAATTCAGTGTTATTTTAGAAATTTAATTTTGATATCTAAAGTTTTTATAATTGATAATGTAACTAGAATTGCTTAATATTTAAATGCTTATATATTTAGACTGGATTAACGCCTTTAATGGAAGCTGCATCTGGAGGTTATGTTGAAGTTGGTAAAGTGCTTTTAGATAAAGGAGCTGATGTCAATGCTCCACCCGTGCCTTCTTCCAGAGATACTGCTTTGACTATAGCTGCAGATAAAGGCCATTATCGATTTGTCCAACTATTATTAGAAAGGTAGATTAAGAGTTTTGTTTTTATAGAATTGTATATACATTTATATTTATATAAGTTTTTTTCATATTTTGACCATTATATCTTTTAAGCAGTTTCACTTTCCCTTTCTTCCCCTCATTTTATTTTTTAAGTGAAAGAGCAATTTATTTATTCAGGATATTGGTTTTAAGAATATCTTTTGAAGAAATAAAGAAAAAAAAGAAATACTATTATTTGTAAATTTCGTATTTATGAAAATGGTTCTTAAAAGTGTAATCTTTTTAGAAATGCAACTGTGGAAGTTAAAAACAAGAAAGGAAATTCACCATTATGGTTGGCTGCTAATGGTATGTAACACAAATGATTAATTTCTCTACTGTAGTCATATTATAAAATGTATATTTATTATTATAATAAATATTTATACCTTTATTATTTCTATTTATTAATATTGATGTCTATTCAAATAAGTAATATAAACGCTGATGCTATCAGCTCAGAGTTAAATTCTTAGTTTGATTTGCCTTCGGGAATTTAAAAACTCCATTTCAAATTTAGTCAGCCATTCCAAATTTCATTCAGAATGTCTAATCTTTGAAGTTTCCCACTTGATTAGTAAGTAAAGTATTTTTAAATATCCTTTAAGTATTATACTTATTCTTGATTCTAAAATCGGAGTGCATTCCAAATGGTTCTTCAGGCTTCTTTATGTTTCAAAATAACATTAATTTTGATAGTAGTTTTATAGAAAAATTTAATGATAGTTTTTAGATTTACAGTTTGACATTGTCCAATAAGTCATTTTCTTTTATTAGAGACTTTGTAAATGAAAAATATTTTTTTTTTTAAATTGTTGCTGAAGTTTTATTATAAGGAGTTTTTCATATAAATTATGGCTGCTTTCTTAATGTTTATCTTAAAATAAATTTGTATGGATGTTGCTATAATGTATAATCATGAACAAGGATCTTAATTTACTGAAAAATTTAAAATGACTTAATTGAGAACATGCTGTTTTAAACTTCATCTATTTGTATTAGCTGCTCTGCAACAAAATAAACAATGATGTATTTTTTAAAAAATTTATTCATTTGGAATCATTAACAAACATGTATATATATTCTGCTTTATAAATGACTAACTTTTAAATGACTTTTTAATTCAGTTCATGACTAACTTTTCTCTTTTACAGGTGGGCATTTAGAAGTAGTACAGTTATTATATTCACACAATGCTGATATTGATAGTCAAGATAATAGAAAGGTTTCATGTTTGATGGCTGCATTTAGAAAAGGGCATGTGAAGGTTGTGAAATGGATGGTTAAACATGTCAATCAATTTCCTTCCGATCAAGATTTGGTTCGTTTTATGAGTACTCTCTCTGATAAGGTGAATTTAAAGTTGATAAATATTTTGAATATTTATAATAATGCTGTGGCTCCCCTGTTTGTTGAATTTAGTTGTTGAATTTAGAAGAATTCATACATATACATAATATCAGATGTTTGTTTCATTTGTTTCAAAAAGTGTAACTATTGAATTGAATATAATTATTTTAATAAATTTTCTGGTTCTTATCAGATCATAAAATATTTATGTATTTATATGTTTGTAGAAATATGCGTACAATTCTATAACAAAATGCCAAACCTCTATGTAAGATTTCAGAATTTCTGAAAAGGAATTTATTGAAATTTTAGCACTTAGAAATTTCAATTTACAGAAATACATTGCAAAATTTTTATCATGCAGTCATTTAATAAAAATAACTATTCATAATTAATTTCTAGGGTTAAAGAAAATAGAAACATAAAATAAATTTATTTTTAAATTTTATATTTTTTATTGATTTAAAATTTCATAGTTTCATTTGTAAGGTATTCATTTTTTTAAACCCCCTCTTCCTATGTCTTTAATTTAGCTGAACTCTCCGTCATACTTTGCAATTTCTATTTAGGAGCATGCTCATTATAAGAAATGTAATGTTAAAGTGAATTTATAGTGAAAACTTCAAATTAGAAAAAGTGTATGTTGAGTAGAATCCAAGAATAACATATGACTGACTGGCAAGTGTTTATTTACTACTTTGAAAATGATTTTCAAGAATTTTACTTATAATAAAAAATGCTACAGATTTTAAAGAAGCATTTAATTTATATCCCTTTTTTTTGGGAAAAAAAATAATCAGTTTTTTTAATATTTCAAATTTTTTTTAATATTGCAGTTTAAGATACTAAACTGCACTAATCTCCAATTCATACATAGGAATATGTTTAATAAGATTCATTATTTTCTGATTCAGATTTGATCTTTGAATTTTGCATATAAAACTTACTGAAGGATAACATTGTTTTGAAGAATTTTGAAGATGAGGAGTATTCATAAAGATTGCTTATTTATTTTGTGCAAGGAATCTCGAAATATTAAGTATTGTTCCATTATCAGAATTTTGCCTTCTGTGAACTAATGTTCTTCCACTTGTCTCTGCATTAGGAAATGATCAAAAAGTGTAATCAGTGTGCAGATGCCATAAGAATTGCCAAAGAAAGACAAGCTGCAGAAGCTAATAAAAATGCCAACATTTTATTAGAGGAACTAGATCTGGAAAAGAGTAGGGAAGAGAACCGCAAGGCAGCCGCTGCTCGTCGACGAGAACGGAAACGGAAAAAAAAGAGAGAGAAACAAGAGCAGGCAAGCAATATTTCTGATGTTGTAGAATCAGTTCCTAATTATGATTCCTCTCAAAAGGATGATTTGAATTTTGTATTTTAATATTTCTACTTTGCTATAGTTTTTTTAATTTTAATTTCTTTTGAACCAAATTAATTTTCGAAAATTAATAATGTGAGTGCATTAAAATTTTTTTTAATTAACTAGAGGAGCCAATATGTTTTATATTAATTGTTTTATACAGTTTAAAGAATTTTATATGTCTTATTATTTTGTATAATTTACCCTTTTCTATGTGTACCATTCATATTAATTTCCGGTATTTCCGTTAAAATAGTACAAAACTCAGGGACCATTTTCATATAAATATTAAAGATATAAGAAATAATCCTGGAGTTTATTATACTGCATTAATGCTTTGTACAATTTTTTATGAAAGAAAGATGTAATCTTGCAACTTATTAAATTTTATTTATATAGTAAAAAAAATACTTCTTTAATAGAAATTCTAGTATTAAATCCATTAAATTATAATAATAATAATTTATTGAAGTTATTTTTTATTTCTTTGCTCATTGTTTTCTGAAATTGTTTATGCTGTCATTATTGTCAAGGAGACCTTAAGAACTAGAGGGAAAGGTTAAGATAATAGGTTAATTACAAACTTTGGGACTTAAAGTTAAATGTGGCTAAAAGCTTAGGGTTAATTTAAAATGAATAAAACTTTTCCTTTAATAAATATAATGTGATTTTCTGATTTTTCTTAAAGTGTGCAGTATTTCTATTTGGGCCAATAATTGAGTCAAAGCAGTGTATTATTTTTATATAATCAAAATTTACCTATAGAAGCAAAGAATTTTAACACATCTGTTTTTTAATGTATATTTTGCATTCTAAATAATATTAAAATATATTTCACTGACATAATATATCTTTTCTTGAGTATGCATATATATTTCATTGAAAATGGAGTGCTAAGGATGTGCATTCCTAATAAATTCTCATTTAGTCCACAAAATCAAAAATTTTCATGGTTGACAATTCTGAAATGTTGTATGACCTGCCCCCCCCCCTAGCTATCTGGCATATATGTTTTTTCCTCCCCTGCATGAAGTTGTATCCTAAATTTAGCTTTAAAAAATACTGGTATTAACAATCTGTTGATTAATTTAATTATTCTTCAAAAAAAGCATCTATTTTGGAATTTTGTCTTTTGAATGTTGGACTAACTACTATTTTTCATGTATTCATATAAAAACATTCATTAATTGTATTCTCTGTATCTGCTGTGAATTTTCTTTTTATTCTCTTAATGATGTTATAAAGATTCCTTTTGCTTTCCAAACATTTCAATGTGTAATTTCGTGTAATATCTTACTGTTATTTAAAAATTGATAGTAATTATATAATATTTTATGAAACATGTTCCAAATCTTAATTTATTATATTTAGCAAACTGTGAATCATAATTTACCTTAAAATCTGTTCTGTTATCGTTTGCTTGGTTTCTGTCTTCACTCGGGTCTAGACATTGATTTGATTCTTTTTAATGACTTTTTTGTAAACAAAAAATTATGTGAAAGTAAAACATTAAAAAAAATTGACTAAAATTATGTAGTTTGTAAAAGGTTTATAAATGATGATAAAGACAATTTTCAGTTTATTATGCTCTATAATATAAACTGTAGTACCTAAAATTTGTAGCATTTGAATCTTTTTTATATTTAGTTGAAAATTTTATCTTCAAGATGGATAATCCTGTAAGTGTAAATAATATGCTGGGAGTTTTTTTAATTCATAAAATAATATATATCTAATATATATTCTAGGAGAAAAAAAAAAGGAATTAGTCACTAGTCTGAATGAGATCTGCAGAAATGTAAACCAATTTCATAAATACTTACGTTGATTAACCTCATATTTAAAAAAAATTAAGATAAAATCTTTTCAGAAAGATTTTCAAATCAAAGTAATGTGTTTTCTTGTAAAAATTAAAGATAAATAGTAGTAGTTTTGTTTTAATTAAGATAGAAATGTTGAAAAAAGGTATTGCTATAAGTTTTTTTTTTTTTTTTTTTTTTTTTGTATTAGATATTTAATATGTATTACAGTAACTTTAAAACATTTTTTTATATTGGTTTTAGATTACAGAAATGCTTTTAAACCATAAATATTTCACAGATGCCTGCCCCCCTCCTTTAAAATTATTTATTAATAATATATTATCATTAATTAAAAGTAATGAATATTCTTTTGGAAACAAAGTTTTTTTAAGTTCATTATTTTGAAAATTATGTAGCTTCTTTTTTTAAATATCAAGTTATATGAAATTACTGTTCATGTTTGTTTTAAATATTCACTTGGGGGGGGGGAGAAACATAATTGATATATGAGAAAGAAATAATACTGAATGTAAAATCTTTCATTGAGCATACCTCTGTTTTCTCTTAACTATCAATTTATTTTTGTTAGTTTGTAATAATTCAGAATTTTTAGCAATTGTGATAGAAAAACTTGAAGATAATTTACCATTCTATAATGTGATAAGCTATTCAGGTAGGCTTAAATTTTATGATAGCATTTATATAGTAAAGTTTCTATGTGGATTACTTGAAAGTGTTGAGGTAGGTTTTTGAAAGGTAATTAGACCTAATATTTATCATTTAACTTCTAATTGCAAATAATTAACTGTTATTATTCGATTAAAGAATCTCTTTTCAACCAAATATATCGTTCTTTAAATCAGTATTTTGCTGTTATCCTCACGACTAAAATAAAAACATTAAATAATTAATAAAATATGTGATATAGAAATAAAATAAATAAAAATAATATAGTATTATTGATGGTTTAAGTACAATTCTATAAAAAATACCTTCCAGTAAATTTTATTGCTATACATTAATGATACAGATGATTTTTTTATAATTACTTTTTACTGATTAATGTTATAAAATATGAAGACAGATTATTCTGTAATTTTTATAATGCATGTTTTCTGAGAGAATTCCATTTGAAGTTTTAACAAATAGTTTTCAGGAGCCTCCACCCTTTCCTCTTAAATTGAATGCTTCACTTTAGAGTAAAAAATATACGGGATATATTCTGAATAAGTAGTTAAGAACATTGTTTTAAGTCATTATGTTATGAGAGCATTTAAAAGTTCAAATATTGAAAATGTAATAGAATATTTATATATCTTTAAATGAAAAATAGTTTACTAATATTTACTTATTTTTGATTCTTTCATAATTAATGTTCATTCTAACTGGATCTCATATTAACTCTATGCATAATGGTATTAATACCAGGGACTTAATATTACTAAAGGTTTTGGTTATTTGATGGGACTTCATTACTTGTTACTATTTTCAGAGCTTTCATGTGGATGTTAAATGCAGTGCCACATTAATAAGGAATAATAAAATTGATTTTGCAAAAAAAAAGTAACAATTAAATGTTAATGTATATACATAATTTAACTCCCCCCCCCCAATAAATATTGTAAAATAATAGATTCAATTATTTTAGATTTCTTAACAAACAAACAAACAAACAAACAACAAGAACAAAAAAAACTAAATTATATAGTTGAAGTTAAATTTGTTTACTTATAGCTCTTAAAATATAAACCCTATCATTAAAAGCTTGTACAAAGTATTTATCCTAAAAGAATTTATGAAAGATTTTTCGTTTGAAATTTCTTTTTCAGTGCTCAATTTAATTTTGTTTTTCAACTGTATGTTAAACATATTTGAAAGTATAATTCAAGTTATTTGGAATAGTTTATGTTCTCTGTGTTGCATATATTTGGCCAGAATGTTGTATTACCATCAACAGTTATCAAAACTTATTCCTTTGTTAAAAGGGTGTATATAAAAAATAGGATTAGAAAGGTAGAGGACATACTTTCAAGATATTTGAACAGATGTGATTAGTTCAATTCAATTTTATTTTAAAAATCTTATTGTATATTCACTTGCATATTGATTACCCTGGAAAGGTCAGTATTAATTATTCTTATTTCATAAAGCTAATATATATAATTTTAATGGTTGTAGGTAAAAATGCATTTTATTTTTTGAAATGATTGATATAATTTTTGCATTTTTTCTTATATGTATTAAATAATTATTCAATTTAGAAGATATTTCTTTTTGTTTTAAAATATAAATTTTTAATTATTCTATACCTTAAAATTTTTCCTACTTTATATTTTAATGTGTACCAGTTTTGTCTTAATTTGGGCTATGTAATCATGATAGAAAAGAATGGAGGAATTTTATTGTGTAACGATAATCACTTGCGAATTAAGTATTTCTTTTTGCCTTAAAGTTAAAGTATATTTAAAGCCTTTATTTTTGTCCCTATTTTTTTATACACGTAATATATTTAATAGATAATACCATTTCTGATTCATCTGTGATTATTTTAAAACTTTATATAAAAAAAAAGACAAATTTGAAATAATCAGAAATGTCAAGTTATTATTATTTGTGCATTATCAGTCGAGATAATGCTAGCAGAACTGCAACAGAGAAGGAATAAAAATATTGCATATTACAGGATTGTCATAGCATCCGGAAATACAAGGAATTAAAGTCAGATAACAAAAACAGGGAAATTCCAGGAAAATCCAAAGATTTCAGTAAAAACCGGGGCAGTACAAGGCATTTTAATTCCTCCTCCCCCCATTCTAGTAATGAAACACCATTCACGATTGCATAGGTGCAGAAATTCGCTTCTTTTTTACTTACTACCCTTTGTTTTTCTGTGTAGATGAACAAATAAAATATTTAAATGCATGTCCGAAACTTTGCTGTTTTAAAAGCTACGTCTTGTTTGAATCCATATTTATTGAAGAATAATGCATTATTATGTGAAAAATGAATGGTTGATTTGCTTCATTCTCTTTAATCAAAAACACAAATTTCCTCACCAGGTTCAGAATGTACAAAGATCTAATTTTGTAATTTTCCTGAAAATTTTTTGAAGTTAATATTAAGTATCGATTGATTCGATTAATGAAAAAATCATTTAGATTTATTTCTATTCAAATATTTTGAAGTCCAAAGAATTTTCTGATTGTTGGGAAGTTGAAAAAATAATTATTGTGTTGTCATATGCCAATGCAGCTTGGAAAGTAGATGCCTGCTAAATTAACATATACAAGGTATTATAAAGCTTAAGAAAAACAAAAAAAAGTTCAGGGAAAAGTAAAATGAAAAATAGCCCAAGAAATGCAAAGAAGCATTGCAAATGAAATTTTTTTTTTTTTTTTTTTTTTTTTTTTTTTGGAGGGGCGAAGAAAGAAAAAAAAAAAAATGTAAGTGATTGAAAAATCTGCTGAAATTGATGCCCAAATATATGCATTGACAAAAATTACTAAAAAAAATAATAAAAGTAATCCCGTTGTGTAGTGTTTTTTGTCAAATAATCATTAAATGGTTTGTTTAATGATAGCAAAAATGTTTTGTTTTATTTCGTCGAAGTCCTTAATTTTGTTTGGCTTGCATTTGTGCAAACAGCACTCGTGATAATGTAATATAATAACAATACTTCATAGTTCCTCTGATATTGCTTATGCATACAGGGAATTTTTTCTTTCAGATTTGAGTGGCAACCCTGTAATAGTTAATAGATTGCATTAGCAAATATAAATTAATACCAATTGACTAAAATTGCGCAAAATAAATTTATCATTAATTTTAATATCAAATGAAGTCCTAAACTATGAATTAAATGTATTTAGGTTATTAGATATATTTTCTTTAAATAATAGCATACTTTCAAAGTTTAATTTTTGAGATTACTAATATATTTTTTTTGTGTGAATTATATTAATATAATTAATACATTGGGGTGTTTAAACTGTAACTAAACTCAAATATTAAGCTTAGTTACAGTTATAAACAAGCTCCACTTTTGTTAAGTTTATTTAATTTAAATTTTATAAGAAAATAGTAAAAATGTAACTTTAAAGTACTTAATTGGATTGGAAGAGTGTTGCAGGACAAAATTGCAAACTGAAAAATTCTACTTTGTTCATTATTAAATTGAATTTATAGTTACATTAATTGTTCTTTGTTACTTTTGAAGTACAACCACTCACTTGTCTCGTTCTATAATATACTTTGTAGAGCATTTTTTTTAGTGCTCCTTGGAGAACATTTCACTATTATAGCAAAAAATTTCATTTTAGTGTTAATTTTATAAATTTTTTTATGGTTAAACTTTAAATAGGAATGTAAAATATTCAGCAATTTAAAGATATTTATATGATTAATAGTCATTGATTTATTAAAGATCTATTCTTATTCTTATTTATTTACATTTTTTATTAGCATTTATTAATTTGATTTGTTAGTCATGCTGAATTTAGAAGTATTTTTTGAAATATTCATCTATATTTTGATAAAGAAAAATTAAATTTTGATTAAAACAAAATCATAGATGACCTGAATATAAAATTTTGTCCTCCTAGAAAAAAGTAAATAAATTTCTATATGCAGATTTTTGCAGAAACTACTGCATTTCATGCAACTTTTTGTTTTTTTAAAACAATTGTGCATATTTATCATAAACTATGTTGAACTAATTGTTTATGAAATCAAAGGTGTAGTGTAACCTTCTTCCTTCAAGCAGCAAAGCTGGAAAATTACATTTAATTTTTAATCTTTAGTTCAGTGGAATTAACTCGTATATAGCGATATATTTTTTTAAAATATGCAAGAGAAAAAAAAAAAATGTTTTTACATTTGTTTTATGCAGATTGTGAAAGTTTAGCTAAAGAATTGAAATTTATGAATCAAAATTGGTTGCTTGTTGTTTAAATAATGAAGTGACATTTGGTTAAAAAATGCATTAAATATTGATGTATCAAAAAGTGTGAGTTTCTTAAATTAACCCTTGCTCTCAATTGCTATTGGTTTATAACTATATTAAATTCTTGGATCATCACACTATCCACTTAATCTGCCAAAAACACAGACTGATTTTTCAAAATATATTTAATTGCTGACTTTGGTTACTTTCATTAAAATGCATCTCATTAATATCTTTTTTTATAAAATTTTGCAGATTAGGTAGTTTTTGTATTTTTTTTTAAAGAAGTAATGAAATATATTTTCTGGCAAATATTTTTAATCCATTCCTGTTATTGTTAAAATGAAGAAGAAATTATATGAAATTATTCACTTGGTTAAGGATTGCTCTATTTATAATATATATTTATTATATTGGACATATTTAAATAATTATAATATTGAATTGTTTATTTCAAATTTTGAGTTGGAACTTTTTATATTATCATAAATCATTGTACACATTCTCATTATGTTATTGAAATTGAAAAATCATAAATTATTATTACATTCTCATGCCTGATATGTAAGATGGTTAATCCAGTTAAAGTTAAAAATTGTTTTGTATTTGTAATGTTATAAATTGCATATTTTTCTGTGTGTACTCATCTGTGAATAATATATGCTGGCAAAATAACTGTCAGTTTTTTGTAACTGCTTTAATAATGTGGAATGAAATCTGGAAAGCTCTCTTTCTCTTATATTGAAAGGGAACATTTTTTAAAAGCCTAATCTTAATTTTTTGTCCGTTTCATTCCATTATTTTTTCTATTATGTTACTGAAATTGAAATATGTTTTGTATATTTGTTTTTACTCTACATTTTTGTTAAAGAAAATCTAACTTTTTCCTCTTTTTTTAAATTTTTTTTTTTTTTTTTTTCATGTACCAAATTGTACCTCACAGTTACTGAAATATTTTGATGGAAAATGTTGTATAGATTAAAAGGAATTTTTAAAGTACCAATATCCAAATTGAGCATACCATTAATATTGTATTTTAATAATACATATTAATTTTAATATGTATAAAGTTTAATTTGTAATCTTAATTTATATAAGTTTATTTTGATTGAAAAGACTTCTTCTGCTTGTTTAGTACAACCATCATTAATAAATTTTTTTTGTACTGATTATTGAACTTTAAAGTACTCTTAATACTGGTATTGAAAATACCTTTACTAAGATAATTTGATTATGAAAATGAAATATTATGTTGTATGTAGTTTAAAATGATTTTTCAAGCAAGACTTAAAAATGTGAAACTTTATCAATGTTGAACTGTCCAAGAACTGAAATCCTGCTCAGACTTTTTAAATGTGTATTGCTACTGCTGCTGAAATTTGTTGAGAAAATAAGAGACTCAAGTGACAATTGAAGAAGCTGCTACTTATCTTTCTTATTGTGCTTCTGTGATTGAAAATCATCTAATGGGCAGCCAGTACGATCTTATTTGAAATTAAAAATAAGGCAGTAGATCAACTTACGCTGTTGTATTTCTGCTATAGATCTAGCACTGGATCTTAGAAAATTATAACAGCTGCTGGAAAAGAACTTTCTTGTAGCTGTTTTTCATAATATCTAAAAGGACTTCTGGGAATTTGTTCCTGAATATGCAGGTATAAAAAGTATTACTATGATTACAAATTTTTAATCTCATCACAAAACTATTTATATGATTATATTTGAGTCTCAAAATATTAGTGGTCTTCTTTGTTTACTTATTACAGTTTGCTCTCTGGCCTTTGTGAAGTAGTTTGCATGCAATAACACAATTATTCATTTATTTTTATCATCTTAAATAGGAGAAGATTCCAAATAAGAAGGTAATATTCTGAACTTTTAAGGTAAGTATGTACAAATACTATGCCTTAATATGTGTTTTCTTTATTTATAAAAATAATTCTTTTGGACAAAGGCCAGAGTGCTATGTAGTAAGTGTACAGGGAGGGAGGCTAGATTTTAAATTCTTTAAGACTATCTTCTGTTACAATTTACTAACTGATAATCTCCTATCTATTTCTGAATATTTTCATACATTAACTTCAGTGTGAGTAACAATTTTAAATTTGTAATTGTACTTTCAGTTTTGCTACAATTTGAGAAGTAACTTTGGCTGTCTGTTATGTGATTTCATCTCGCATGATCTGAATGCATGTTCTATCAAATTATATGTATTTCTTAAATGTTTATATTTTTAAATTTTTAATTTGCATGATTTTATCTTTTGCATGATATTTTTATTGACCTCATATTTGTTATATTTCTTAATATGATTTTATTCAATAACTTGATATATATTTTAAAATTTTCTTTAAATGTGCAATTCTGTTTTTAAATGATTGAATATTGAATTTTTGCATGTTTGTTATACTACTTAGTGAAATTTATCAATCATGCATTTTAAAAAGATTCTTTTTTATTGTTATGCATAGTTGAATTATTATTAAGAGTAATGTTATTTGAGTATTAACTTATAAATGTATTACATATAGTTATGAAATATGTTTTTTTTAACTACATACAATGATTTTTTTCAATGCATAGATTTCAATTATCCACTGAAATTTTTGCATTGTAAAAAAAAAAAAAAAAAAATCATTTGTACTGTAAATATATGGAGAAGTTTTAAAACATAAATTTTTAATTTGCTCTTTTTTTAAATTTCATTTATTTATTTTATTTTTAAAAGGTAATTTTTTGCTTTCTGATTGTTGGTGCATTTTACTGATAGTTCATCTTTTAACAACTTATATAATAAGCTGATCATAAATTGAAGTTATTTCAAGTAATTTTAAATTAAATAATTTTTAAAATAAATTTTTATCTTTTTTTAGGATTTTTAATTAATTCCTTCAGAAGTTATTTGCCAGTGTACTTTGAGACATGAGAATAATATTTGCATACATTTCATTTTCTTCCAAAAAATATTTTTCAGTTTTAGCTATTTCTCTGGGCAACTTAAAAATTTTATTTCATTTTCAAATTAATACCTATGTAACCAAAGGAAATTTTACTGAATTTAATTTCTTCCTCTTTTGCATAAAATATTAATTTTTTTTTTATGTATGTAAAGTAGATGTGAACAATTATTGATGTAATAATTCATTGAATCATAGGAGTTATCCAAAATTGAGAAAATGTTATTATTGACACAGGATTTGGAACATATCTTGCATTATAAAATATTCAAAATTCATTTTTAATATTTGAGACTTTCAAAGTATTACCCACTGATTTTTTTTGTGGACTCAGAATTATGTGTTCTGAATTATTAAAAATTTCCTAGGTTTTGATGGCATATCAGATGAAATAATCAGAAGCATCTTCGTGTTGTGTTGAATGAATGTCCATGGTATTTTGTTACTATTATTTTTTAAATGTAAACAGAAAAAATGTTTCTTTTTTTTTATCAATATTTTAATTATTGCATAATTGTGTTTTTGTTTGTCCAGAAATCAAGATAATTTTTTATTTGATAAAATTACATTTGTGACATTTTGTTTTATAAATTGTATGATCAGTATATTTTTAAACAAAAGTTACTTTTTTTATATATAAATGTATATTTTGATATTATACTTATTTATTGTGTGTATTGTGTCTACAATTATAATTTTGCATAAAATCTTAGTGATATTTTATTAATGCAGCTTCATTATGCATTCAGACATGAGAATGTTACACATGTTTTTAAAAGATATTTCATTTTAAATTTCAAGTATTTCTTTTGGTTCTTATTCAAAATTTTTGATTCTTCATGTTTAAATTTGTGCTGAAACAGGTAAAATATTCAATCTTTTTTTTTCTTAATTTTGTTATAGTTAAGATATTCAAATATTTGCTCAGTTTTTGCTGATAATTAAATAAATATAAAATATCAAATTCTGGCAAAAATATACCTCTAATTCTTGATTATTGAATACTTACTTTTTTATTGTATGGGTTTCAGAATTTTATAGGCCACGATGACCTTATTGTAAAGGCTTGGCTTTATGAGTGGAGGACTTCAAGTTCGAAATCTAATTTCATTAAAGAGTCATTGTTTATGCATGTCTTGTGCTTGTTAATTCTGACTTCGTGGATTAAACTTCTTTTTATTGATACAGAAATTGGGGGGGGAGGTGGGTGCCAACTCGGGTGTTGTTCTTGCTGCCTGACCTCTATTCAAAATATGAGTTCCATTTCATAATTGCCCTCATGGTGCTTCAGAATTTAATGACAATACAACTATACTTTGTAATAATATACTTGTATGTTCAAAAAGTTTTCTTTTACCTAACGTTTACATTTTTTAATCTCTGTATTATAACGTCCTTTATTTTTTAAAAATCATTTATTTAAAAAAAAATTTCTACTGAAATGCATTAAAAAAATTAAATTATATAGTGCCTCTATTCTTTTGGTAAAGTAGTGTTTTAAGGCAGAAAAATTTAGATCTACATTAATTACAAAAACCGGTTATATCTCCTTAGTAATGAGTGAGATTTCCAATACATTCATTGTTACTGTTACTTCAATTATTGGAAAGTTGTTGATTTATATAGTTCTTGATTTTTTTAATGTATATTTTTAGGGATTGCTTATTCAACACATATTAATTAGATTAGTTGCTTGTATTTAGCTTGAAACGTTGGGGTGCTGATTCAGAAAAACTTGGGGCATAACAATTACAAAAATTAAAAATACAAAATGCTCAGCAGAAATTAAAATCTACTACGATGGTGATAATCCTTTGAAATTTAAGAAAGATGGAAATGTGGATATTTATAATTTAATCTTTTGTAGAATTTAGTCTAAAGGACATTTCCACAAATGCACTGCAGGGATGTAAAAAAATGCAAGTCTTTGCTTTAAACTTTTGAATTAAAATATTTGAACCATAGAGCTTTGCAACTTCCTTTGATAATAATAAATGAAACTCACTGAAAAAATATTGTTTTACTTAAAAAAAATGGAGTTTATTTTGTTCAAGATATATAAATAAATGATGGAATGATATATGTTGCAAATTGAATTCTGCATTTGCAATGTCTTGCATATAAAATCAGGGCTAAGGATCTTATTTATATTCAAGTTTTCTATTTATTCGAGGGGGGACTCTTTCATTTTTAAAATTAATCAAATTTTAACTAAGTGGATCAAAATAAAATGTTTTGGGGACCATTTTAATATTTTTATAAATACTTATTTATGAACATTAAAATTTTTATTTAAAAAAATTCAATTAACAATTTCTGAATTTTACAGCTCCTAAATTTTTTCCCCTCTAGTTATTAATTTTTAGCTGAGCAATATAAATGGCAAATTGGGATTTAAAATCTCAAAAGTATTTTCATTAAATAATAATAGTAATTCTATAGGTTATGAATCTTATTAACATATAGTAGCATATTATTGAAAATATAATATTGTTTTTTTCCAAGAAAATTATGACTTAGTTTTTAAAATTGTTTAAAGCAAAGTTTTAATGTTTTGGTATAAATATTTAGATGCTTATGGAAGCTTTGTGTGGATTTAAGAGAAAATAATGGATGTAACAGTTTTTTTTTAATGTTGAATATTTACTTTATATAATTGCAATAATTTATGCTGCGTACACCAACGTCCATATGACAATTATTTTAAAAGTCTACTTTATACTTTATTGAATTAAAATTATTAAAAAAAATACTCTTCTAAAATTGTTGTTTGCCCCTTTTTACATTTTTCATTTCACTAGATATGTCATTTAACTATAAGGGTTTTCTCCATCCTTGCCTTTTCATTCCTGTCAGGTTTAATAGTTTACTATTAAGGAAAATTTGGGAACAATTTTTGTATTGTATATTAGAGATTATTTATAAAATTTAAAATTTGTAAAATACTAAAATTGTATTAAATTAAATTGCTGGATTTTTTTAAAAAATATAAATGATTATTTTATTAATAGTGAGTACTTAAAAATTAATGTTGTTGTTTATTTATATATTGCAATTTTAATTTTTAAATATCCTTGATATTCTTCATAGTTATAAAAAAGAATAAGTTTATAATTTTAAGTGAATTCCTTTTGTTGTGACTTTGGAAAGATTTGTGCAGAAAATGATCAACTGGGGACCCTAATATTTCAAACTATTGCTTATTTATGTAATATTTTGGCCATATTAATTTGTTAGCAAGATGATAATTTAAATAATTTGAATTGAATTTCAATGAGTAGGAAATATGTTCTGGAAAATGTAAAAAAAAAATCTTGGATTATTTCGTGATCAGCTATCCAGCTCAAAGAGAAGTGGAAATGGTTGAGAAGAAAGTTGAGATATACCACTAGCCCCCTTATTATTGAAGAAAAAATGGTAATTCAAATAAAACAAATGGTCATCTAAAAAAAAAAAAGGTGTGTGTGTGTGTGTGTTGCATTAACTTTCAAGTTAGAGCTTGATGAATATTTTCACTCTTTTCTCAGTCTAACAATTTTTTTTATTTAGATTAATGATTCCATGTGAGGTGGCTTTCTTCATTTTGCATGCACTTTTATTCTCACCTTCAATTTTAATGAGATTAAGAGAGGGGAGGATTCCTTAGATATCCTTATAGAATTGTCCAGATGTCCACTTTCACATTCTTGCTTCAAGGCAGGAATATTTTTATTTAGTTATTTATCTCCCCTTGCCCCCCTCTCACTAACCCTATTAATTAGTACAGAAATGTTAAGTTTTAAATGTAAAAGTCATTTTGTTATGAAAAGCTTTAATTTTAAATTGTATTGTAAAATTAAAATTAAATATTAAGTAATTATATATTAGAATATAAGTGTTTTATTTACTTGTTACTTTAAGGTTCTTTTATATTTTAAGTGAAATTATTTTATTCTATGTGTGTATTATTCTTTAATTAAAATTAAATATTAATTATAATTAAAATTATAAAATTAAATATTATGTAATTATATTTTAAGTGAAATTATTTTATTCTATGTGTGTATTATTCTTTTGTAAATGATAATTTATTTAGTGGACTTTTTCAAAATCTGATTAAATAAGTGTCAAATCCAAATATAATATACTTTCCTTTTATCGTTTTGGGCATTCCTTTGGGCTTTGCATGTTTACATTATGTTCATATTGGAATTTTATTCTTCTGTGTTGAAACCATTAAATCTTAAATATGTGCTTTTTTTTGTTAATATATATATACTATATTATTGTTAATTATTTTTTTGTTAATATATATATATCTTTATAAAAACAATTATGAAATGGGGCATAAGTAATTTTTGCCAGTGCTATTTTTCTAATTCATTTTGCAACAATTGATTTTCCATCATAAAAAGAAGTGTATGAAACTTTTTAACTTCTCATATAAAAATTTTGGTATTGATTAAAATTTGTTAGTTACTTGCCAAAATATTTGGAGGGTGAAGGCATTTGTTAGTGTATTGCATAAAGATTCTGTAAATTTAAAACTTAATATATATATATATAAGATAGATAGATAATATTGAATGTCCTAGTATGAACGTTCTTGGTAAGTCTGTAAGCATTGGTGACTTGGTCATAAAATTTCAGAAAGTGTGCAGGTTTGTCCCTCCTGCCCCCTCTGAAAAAAAGCTAGGGAAAGAGCCATTTCTCATTACTTCTGTCATTGTAAGTTAATTGAGTCGAAGTTTGTGCTAGGTCAGGTATTGCTTTCTACATCAGACAATAATTCCAGGTTATGAATCGTAAGCTGTAAATAATAAGCATGTAGCTTTAAGATTTATTTTAAGGGGGGGGGAAGCAGCTCATTAACCTGAATATGTTGGACCTTCTTTAGTTTCTAAAAGAATTAAATTTTGTTAGCTTTATCTTTGGAGTTGTGTGAAAGTGCTTAGTCTTCAGCTTTTGCCCTAATAATGAAACCCATACAATCACTTTTTATTTAAAATTTAATGGTAATTAATATTTGTATAATGATCAAATTGTATAATAATTTTTTCGGTTTTCTTTTTGTCGCTGTTCTGGTAAAAGTATTTTGAATTTTGGTTCTTGAGAAATGTGGGTGTCAAAATATCATCAATCTTATAGGCTGTTATATTGTCTGTTAAAAATCATTAAGCTCTCTTAGTAATTTCTAGCAAGCTTATTGTCAATGTGCATCAATTACTGAGAAGATTTGGAGATCTGATATTACTAGGAATATTGGGAATATTACTTTTAAAAGGCCCTGAAGACGAACATTGGTGGCAAAATGAGCAGAAATTTTTGGTAATGTAGTAGGAAGGGCAGCAAGAAAAATCTGGAATTATTCCATACTATAACTTTCATACTTTCTTTCTCCTTTTTAGGTTTTAAATAGATTATAAGATGGTAGGTTTTCTATAATAATAATTGATGTTTTTTTAGCTAGTGGTTTTCCTTATTTAATTTTACACAGAAATTCTTTCAGTGGAAATTTCTTTTGTTCTAATATTTATCCCGTTGTGACTTTCAAAATTTTTTCAAAATCTGTAGGTATTCTGGTATGAGAGGAAATTGTTGCACTTACTACAAAATTATAATTGTAATATATTCAAAAGTTTTCAAAACATAACTATTTACTTCATTTCATTAGAAAGAATAGATATTTAAAATATGACAATTGGTTGTTTTTTGTGTTATTAATATTTTAAATTTATTTGCTTCGAAGATTGCTGTAAACATTCTAAAGAAAGGTTGTAAGGAAAGAAATGATAACTATGATGCTTTTTAAATTTGCATTTATTTTAAAACAGAATGTTTCCTCTTATTCAGGTTATAAATATTAGTTTCTTTCCCTCCATATCTTCGAGTAATACACATTTATTCAAATTTATTCATCTGTTGTTTCATAAATAATGCATTTAATTTTTTATTCTATTTATTTTGCTTATGCATATTTTAATGATACAACAATTTTTAAAACAAATTGTATTGAAATTGTTACTTTCATTTTTGCACCATAGCATGCTTGCAAATTCTGTTTCTTATGAGATTGTTATTTATGCTTAGTTAGTAGATTATGTAGTATAGTGCATGCTTACTTTTATGTGTGCATGTTGGTTGTGGTTTCAAGTGTAACTTCTCATGCCTGATTCATTCTGATGCTTAAATTTATGCAACTATATTCATGGTAATTTTAATCTTTAAAAAAGTATAGAAATCTTTAGCAGCACATTCTGCAATGACAATTAGAAATCCTGTTTCTTTTAGCTATTCACCCATGTTTAATTTTTCCTTATAATGTGCAAAGCTTTATATTATAAGAATTGACAGTTGTTAAATTATTATCTTAGTTTCATCGGGAAAGCTAAAAAAATTTCTATTGTGAATTCTAGAATATTGAGTTAAATTTTATCTGTTGCTTGAAATATATTTGATTACACTATCCCTTAAGCATTGCATGACTTTCCTCCACCTCTTGAATCTCATTGATGCAAGTCTAATATTAATTGTAAATTGTTATCTATCCTGCACCTGTCCACTATATATTTGACTTTAATGCATGATGTTAAGATTCATCCAATAGGAATATTTACAGAAACGTAATGTTTTTTTCTTCTTTCAAATAAATACTGCTTTATTATTGTTAATAATTCCACTAATCAGTGAGTTGGATGATTTATTCGTTGCAATTTCATTGAACCATTTACTGGGATTGAGTAAATGGTTGAGGTTTTACTACCACTCAAAAATAAACATTGATTTTATATTGCTAAAATTTATCTAGCTTTTTTTATTGGGAATTACAATTCTTAATCCTTTGTCATACTTTCACTATCATATTTGATTAAATATGATTTCTAATATAAAAAAAGTGAAAAAGATGCAAACAAAAGAAGAAGAAAAATGTGCTTCTCTTAAGGGCTTCGATTAGGAGGGAAAATATTTGGATTGAATATAACATCAGATTACATTTAACATAAAATAACATTTAACAAACATTTTTCATTGCTTTTACAAATGATTTTAAAAATTTATACTTGTATCTTAAGAGGTTTCTTTTGTTGTATTTGACATTGAAAAAATTCATTTGTTTAGAATATTAGTTTCCTCTCCCCTCTTTTCAATATACAATGTACTCTAAGTACCTCTTCAATATCTATGTACTTCCAAAGTTTTTTTTTCTTTTTTTTTTTCTAAAAATATTTAGATTTTGTTCATTTTCTGCAAATTTAGTTTTCTTTATAAACAATTTAATCAGTTCTTCCTTGTAAGATTATTCTCATGCTCTATATTCTTTTAGGTACGGGCTGCAAAAGCTGCTGAAGAACAAAAGAAGTGCGAGAAGGGCGATAGCATGCAAAATAACAAGCAGTCGAGTCATTTAAGTGATCAGTCAGATGTAGAGGAAGAAGACGAAGAAGAAGAGGAGGAGGAGGAGGAAGAAGAAGAAGAAGAAAAAATTGAAGATGGTATTAAATTTTTTTTATTTTTGAGTTAAAACTCTGTATTTCAAATATCCTGAGATGATATTCTATAATATTTAATGCATTAAAAGTGCACAACGAATTTGCCATTCTATAAACTACAAAACTCATTCATTTGCCGTGTGTTTTTTTATAGTATAAAATGCGATTTTATAGAAATTTCAACTTTAGCATTTGTGATTTATATTCCATTAAATGTATTTTTATCATTTATTAGAAAAATTAGCTTAATCATTTCTGTTTTATATTTAATCTTGAAATTGATATTGCATAGAATATTTAAAACCAGCCGCCTTTGCCGACCAGCCAGTTTGCCAATCTCAGTGCTCGTTAAAATTTTAATAATTAAATATTTTTTGTAATTCCTACTTTAATAGCTTCTTTATGAAAATATATCAAAACTTCCTTCAGTCATAATATAATATGTATCTCTAATTTTCTGCTAGCTCCCGTAGAATTTATGCTTTAAATTCTAGGGGAGCTAACAGAAAATTAGATACATCTTATGTTATAACTGAAGGGAAATGATTAATCTGCAATTAATATAATAATATTTTTTACTGAAACAAAGAATTTTTTTATACGATTACTGTAAAACAGTCACTGAGCGTTTAAACTTTATGGGCACTGAAGAATGTCTTTCTTAATTTGTGTAATATCTCAAGAATTTGTCAACAAAATTTTCACGGATTCATCATGAGCAGATCCATTAATTAACAATGTTTAGATTTAAATACATCAAACACTAAGAAAATAAACAGAATCGTTTAAAATAATCGGTCGAAAAAAGCTTTAAAAAAACTTCTTAAAAAATGATGTACTTAAAACTATAAGCATATATAAAAAATATATAACTAACATAAATAAAATTTAATTACAAAGGCTTACAATTAACCTAAAAATAATTTAAAACAAGTCCGCATCCGTTGATAATAGTTGTCAACAATCAGAACACAATGCGCATGTGTGAATTTTCAACGCCAGTTATGGTAACGCAAATGCACAAATTTTTCTACGCCAGTTGGGGTAAAGCTATGCAGATTAGAAATTTTTAATTTTCTCTATTCTGTTTTATTTTAATTCAAAAGTACTTCAGAATGAATCTGAAAGATCGATTCATTAACAATGTTTAATTTTAAATGCATCAAACATTACGAAAATAAACAGAATCGTTTGAAATAATCGGCCGAAAAATCTTAAGCCTAGCCTTACTGCTGGGGGAAAAAACTGAATTCTTACTCATTTGGCAGTGGGGAAAATGAATATTTTTTTTGTCGGGAAAGTTAGCTTTTAATTAATAATTAAAATTCTAATGGAAAATTCAAAAAAAGGGACCCCAAGGTATGCATTCCCGACCTCAAAGGTATACTTGTACCAAATTTGGTAGCTGTAGGTCAAACAGTCTGGCCTGTAGAGCGCCAACAGGCACACAGGCGTTGAGCTATTTATAAGTATAGATTAATTAAAGAAAGCCTTCCTTTCCATAAATAAAGGGGGGGGGGAAATGTAAGCAAACTGAAATAATATAGACTTTTTATTCATGTGGTGAGAAGCAGTAAATATTGTTTTTGATGTTTTATATATTAATTTATTTCAATAACAGAATTGTTCTGAATTCTGACATTTTTGTTTTTTATTCTAGAACATTCTTATACTCATGATTGCTTCTTAATCTTTGTTTGTTCTTGGCTAACTAGCAGTATGAAGCCTAAAGGAGCAGGCATTAAACATTCTGTAATGCTTAAATATTTGCATGTGAAATATTACTTTTAAAATTAGACAAGTTTTCTTGCTTTTGATGCAAATATGGGGATTTAATGAATGAATTCTTTTGTATTGCTGTTTTAAATATTAAAATTGCACTCTGCATTACTTCAAATTCCAAATTTATGTGATTTTTCTCATCTTTATAGTTTCCTTAGCTTTTATTTGTCTGTTCCTCAATATTTAACAGGTAGATTTTATTTGTCTGTTCCTCAATATTTAACATATCTTGGCAGTAAACTAATCTTAAATATCAAGTATTACTAATATTTTTATTAATGCTAAAGCTATCGATTATATTGGAAAAAGTTTCATAAGTCTAGAGAATTCTAAAAAATAATGCAAAAACCATATTAAATTGTGGAAGACTTTTTTGTAGCTGTATATTTTCACAGAGCAGACTTTTAAAACAATTATTTCAATTATGATTAATTAAATTTCACTTATAATGAATTGAGTATTTAAATACCTTGAAATTAACATTATTTTTTAAGGTGTTAATGTGGAAATTTTTCTTTTTCTTAAAGTTACAGTTTTGATTTCTCTCTTTCAGCCAATGAACCAAATTCAAGGTTGCCTTCTGCTAACAATAGTCCAAGTAAAAGTAAATCATCATCTTCTGTTGTTACTTCCCTTTCTGAAGCCAAGACAAAGGAAATTAATATTTCTGAACAGGAAGAGGTTTCAAATTCAAGCAATTCAAAGTCAAACTGTGAAGTTTCTTCTCGTTTAGATAAAAGAAGAGAGAGGGAGAAAAGCAAAACTCAGGAAAAGAATAAGCGAAACCTGGTGAATAAGCCAACAACTTTGGAATCAAGTAGGAGCTCAAACGAAGTTGTGGTGGCTGAAAAACATGCCCTCAGTGTTTCAGAATCAGTGCCTGTGATAAATATGAATAGCTGCAATAGAAATAAAAAACGAAATCAAAAGCCTGATAGTGTAAATTGCACTCCTTTTGTTACTACTTCCTCAGCAACTAGTGTCAAAACTACTACAACAGTCACTACGTGTAATGTTCCTCACACTATAACTGTAGATTCAAAGTCACAAAATATTAATCACAAGCATTACAAAACGAAAGATGCACTTGTAAATGGGATTAGTGGGAGTTCTGAAGGTATGAGAGAAACATACGAAGATATCTGTGCTGCTTTGCATCAAAGACTGAAAGTCAGGACCTCTGGTGATAAATTAAGCCTGTAAGTATATGTATTTTGATTGTTTAAAAAATGCATTTGTGGAATATTCACCAATTTAAGTGAACTGTTGGATTATAAATATGATACTAATACACTATACTAGATATATATAATACTCTAATATACATGTCACAAAAATCATTCTTGTTAATTAATATTAAATGGCAGCAATCAAATATAAATTAATTGCCATATGAACATTACTGATTGCTTCGTTGAATGCCTTTATAGCAGAATTTAATTCCTCTTGCGCAATTTATGAAATTGCAAAATATTATTGGGAATGCTTGATAGGACACACTGACACTGTGTCATTGAAATCTATTCGTTCAGAGGAAAAATATAAAAGAACCAAGATAGGCATAGAGCAAAAGATTTAATCAGGCATGAAAATAGTCTTAACCATCACCAGATAAGCTTTCCATACCATACAATTTGCTTGTGGAAATCGATGCTCATATTTTCCAAGATCATTATCTTACAAAAAGGATTCCTGCTTTTTCTTAAAATTCGGATACCTTTGTTAACAATTTCATTTTCACACAAATAAATTTTTTTCACTTTAATACATTTATTTGATATAAATTAATAATGTTTTTATGCTGTGGAATTCAAATTCACTCAATCGCTGGTTTTTGCCTGCAAAAGAAATTGCTTTCTTTAGGTATCAATTCTAAAATAATATTTACTTTCCAATTTTTTTTTCATAGTAAATATACTATTTAATTTGCATTTGCAGAAATTTACAGTTGGTTACTTTGATTGAATTAATGTTTGTCTTGTCAAATAATGATTTTTTTTATTTTAGAAAAAGCATTCCATTAGAATTTAAATAAATTTAAAAATTAGTTATCTAGGCAAACAAATGTCACCAAATCCAGTTAGTTGTTTTTATTTCATATGTTTAAAATTTTTTCTCAAGTATTTGAAGGTTTAAAATTTTTTTATTATTATTAAACTTTTTTACTGTTTAAGATTTGTTTGAAACATGTTGATAATAAAAATACTATAGTTTGTTTTTAATGGAAAATTTTAGATGAAAAAAATTAATAGTTTTTCAAATTTTGAATTTTCAAATTCTTTATTCACTATATTTACATCATAGATGCAGATATAATGAAATCAGTTTTTTAGCATAATGTTTTATCTGTTAAGATTTCAAAATGAATTTTTAACATAAAGTAGTCATTTATTCACTTATATGAAAAGGATTTTATTAATTTGTAAAGATAACTTTAAAATGTATTAAATAATTGAAAAATGAGATTTTTTTGAAAATATATTACTAGTAATATGTTTTAACAAGATATCTATTTATACTTATTACACAGGATTTACTAAAGTAATTGCTTACTAATTCTTAGTTAGCCTCTTTTAGTTAGTTATTATCTATTTCAATATGATAACATACCAACTTTTGTTAAACACGCCTTTTCTGCTATTTGAGCTGCTTTATAATATAAAAGCGTGATTTAATTAGCTCAACTTGTAATGGGCCATCTTGTTGAATTCTGAAGATCAGTTAAAAAGTAAAGAAATGATAGATGGCCAAACTGCAATTCCTCAGTAGTAGAGAATATAATTTTGGATATAGTGCCTTAGATAAATGAAATTTGTTGTGTGTTTTACCATTATTGTACATTATTACTGTATATTAAATTTTAGACCTAATCAGTAGAAATGAAAATAACCAAAATTTTTGTCTAATTTTCTTCATTATGTTCTGGCAATAATACATGTCAAGTTGTATTAGATAGTTGAGGGGAGTACAAGAACAGAGTGTTTAGTGCCATAAAAAGTGCTTAAATTTGAAAACTATTTAAGTTTAGCTTTAAAAGGGCTTAACTTTCCCGAAATGTGCAAAGAAAGCCTTATGTTTCACTACATGATGAATACGATAATTCAAAAGCATGATTTTAAAACTTGCTTACAGGATGTATTAAGAAAAACACGAAGAAAAGGGAAAATTTTGCAGGAAAAATTCTGTGAGAAATAGATCCAAGGGTTTCAACACATACTAAATGCTTAATAAACCTCCCACACCCTTCTTCGCTTCCTTTTTTCAACAATGTGAATTATTGTTTATGGAAATTGTTATTCCAATGTGACAGTTTGAAATATGTATTGTGTCTTATTGTGATTCAACCATATTTCAATTTTTAGTGTTCATGTTAGTGAAGAATTTTTTTAATTATGTCTGATAGATGTATATTAAACTTTACTAGGGGGCTCTGCCCCTGCTCGCTTATGCTTGCCAACCCCCTGGAACTGTTAATGCAGTTCCTCTCGGATAGCTTCGCTCCCTCACCTTCTTTTAAACCACTTAAATCTGGCAACAGATATATTCATATTCAATTTATTCCAAAATTTACTAAAACAATGAAAGAAATAAAAAATGTAAAGCAAAAATTACACTCACAAAAGTCATCTTCATCAAAGTTCTTTGTAAACATAAATAACCTTTCATTTGAATAACTAGATGCATAAAATTTAACATATTTAAAACAAAATACAAAAGAAACAATTTTTTTAAAAACTATGCTATACTCACAATTTTTCAAATTTAGGAACTATGGCATAGAAACTATAAAAAATTAATATTTACAAAAAGAAAACCTTTTTGATGAAATTGCTGCATCAGCAAGACTTTCAATATTTCCCGTGGATTCAACAGATGTTCAAAAAAATTTTTTTTATCGTGACAATATTTCGTGTATTTGCCACTTGAATTAACATCTTTTTCTTTGTAATGTGCCTGTCAAAAAGAACAGAGTCCCACAACTATGCTCCTGTAGTTCGGAAACTTTGCTCTGTACGCATACACATTTAACCCTATCTTCATTACAACTGGATCTTCTTATGAATGATTCTTGAGCAGTTTTATTCATCTTGTCTTTTCTCTCTCTTTTTTTTTTTTTTTTTGACAATATTGTTTTAAAATCGATATGGCACAACTTAAATTCATCGTAAAATAAATTTCAAACTGATGCAAGAATTGCGTTTGCTTGGAATTTCATCAAACCATGTGTTGCCAAACTGCGATTAACAAATTTGACCTGATTTTTCGTCTACGTAAGTTTTACATATGTAAAGAATACACAGATTTATCTAATCAATAGAAAATAAAATTAAACTAAGATGAATTCAATACATCAAAAGGATATTTCAGACCTTTTAGAAACTTCTTTAAAAAACAATGAAACTTCTATAATACATTGCACATTCGATCTTCGTAAAAATAATTTTAAAGCAATCCCTTGAACGACTTATTAAAGAGAATTTACTATGCAGAATTGTAAAATTAATTGGCATTATGTAGTTATGTTAGTGATTGCTTAAAATCTAGCAAGATAAGATTTTAACTTAAAGCCATGAACTTTCAATTTCACATTTAAAAAAAAATTTTAATGTTACCATTCATTTGAAAATTATTTGATGGATCAGTCGCACCAAATTTTAGTTTTTACTAAAGATGGGGGGGGGGGGGGAGGTTGTTGATTTTTATATGTAAAAAAAAAAAGTGGTTCAAAACTTTTATTCCTTAGCTTTCAGATTTTATCACTTAATAACTATTTTTGCTTTTCTTATTTTATTATAACTTATAGAATTTTTTCTTTCTCTTATCTGTAGAATTTCTCTTTATCTATAAAAGTTTGCCTTGATTGATACAGCAACATGCTGCATAAACCGTTATAGTTATGAGCATGAAATTTTAGAAATTATTTTGGGGGTATTAGAGACCTCCTCTGAGAATGGTTTTTGCAGAATTTTAATTCTAAGTTTAATTTTTAAAAAAATGAAACAGAATTTTAAATTGTTTTTACACTTTTTTAAAGATTAAAAAGGTAGGTTTTAAATGAATGCATTTTTTTCTTTATTCCAGTAATTTTTGAAAAATTATTTTGGAACCAGTTTGTAACAATAATTATTTATTGAAATGAAATTCAAAACAACTTCATTGCTTCTTTCATGCATAGAGACATTATTTTACTGCCATTAAAGTCATAATAGAAGAAAGAAAACAAAAATGCTTTCTTTTGCTTTAATTTAAATTTAAATATAACAATAATTTGTATTAAAATAAAATTCATAACAACATCATTGCTTCTTTGATGCATAGAGTCAAATTATTTTACTGTGATTAAAGTCGTAATAAAAGAAAGAAAAAAAATGCATCCTTTTGTTTTAATTTAAATTAAAAACTAAGCATTCATTGAATTAGATTCTTTATTTTGTGAGTTATGTTAAATTTGGAAGCAATACAATAAAGATAACATAAAAAAATACTTTTAAAAAATACCAGCTCAAGAATTTTTTAAATTTTTTTTTAGTTTCTAACTGCAGAGTTGACAATTTTTTTTGGTTTTTTTTTTGTTGTTGTTTATCAACCTTATGAATTTGTTGCTCTTATTTATGTAAATTGGGTATTATTGTCTTCATAAATATATAATCCATGTTTTCATGTAATATTTTAAAAAAAGATTTCATTTATTTATTTCGTATAAGTTAGAAAGGTTTTTTTTATTAAATTTTTTTGAACATTAAACACTCCAACTTTCTAAATGTATATTAAATTTCGGAGCTCAGAAACAATATTATATATATATATGTATATATAAATAAGGCTATATATATCTCTCTCAGGCTATATATATATATATGTATATATATATATATATAGCCTGATCATTTCTGAATACTACTATACTTTTCTATTAAAAAAAATTGTCCTAAAGAAAATTAAGAATTTGGCATTGTTTAATCATCGATTTCGTGCCAGTTTTAAGATGGTAGTCATTCTGAAATGCTTTAGTTCTTAGCTTTATGAAACTGCAAATAAAATTACTAAATAGTGAGTTAATGCAGGAGGAAATTTATATTTTCTATCCCAGCTATGTTGAATATTATGTGTGCTTGCGTATGCGAAAATCGGTTACAAAATTTTAGGTCTTGCTTTGCATCTACATTTTCAAAAATGATGTATCTATTTAAATAAACTTATAATTTAGTATTTAAGAAATGTTGAACAAGGTCACTGATATTTATTGTAAATCTTATAAAAGTGTAATTAATTTTTTTTGTGTTTATTTTTTTAATCATTTTTGTTAAAATTAAAAAGACGTAATTTGTTTTATAATAGAAAATATTGTGCAAATACAGAAATTTTAATAATCAGAAATAAATCTGCATTTCCTTAGAATGACTTGCTGAACACTTCATAAAACTCCTAGACTGATTAATTAATTCTTTAATGAAATAGTTACCTGTAAGTTTGTGATATTTGTTTCATTTTATTGACAAATATGGGGATTTAACTGTTATGTATAAGATAATAGCATTGATATTTTGCTGTTAAAAACCAAAATGTTATTTTTCTAAAAAAATTTATGTTGTGCAACATATTGTTGCTGATTAATGCCATATATCCAATATATCTGATTGCATGTTTTGTTTGACTTCACAAATGAGGTTACTTTGCATGGTTGTAATTAATGTGCATATTATCCACCACCACCGCTCCCTGCCATGCACTCATGTATTCACAGTGGTGTGTGACATTTTAATTCTTATAGTTTTTCAAAATCATTTTGCAGTTTTGTCTTTCCCTCCGAGTGGTAAAATAATTTCTGCAAATTCAGATTTTTAAAAAAGAAAAAAAAATTTTTTTTTATAGCCATGCATATTTCTTAAAAAAATTTATATATATGTATGTCCAATGGGACCAAGAATAGTATTCATTAAATGTGAGTTTTTCATAATATCGAAATCCAAAACAAAAAATAAAATTTATCAATTACTTTATGGGAACAACCTAAATAAGCAATGTAGGTGCAGCAGACATAATTAGAAATTGTATAATATTTGTTTGGCTGCTAACAATACAGCAAATAATTATGTAGTAGTTAATTTGTAACCTTAAAGTATGCACTGAGTAAAGTTTGATACTTTACTTGAAACAAAAAAAAAAGTTATTTTTACTTTATGGAGAGAAGAAAATAATATTTTTAAAACCTAAGCCAGGTGCTAGATTTTCCTGTATGATTTCTTCATGTTTTGATTTCTTCATCATTTTCCTGCTGTGCATCTGAAAGTCCTACTTTCGCATCTGAAAGTCCTACTTTCAGAAAGCATTTTTCAAAAATATTTTTAGATATTTGGTTCCAAGATTGTTCCACAAAATAGAGACCCAAAATAGTAGTTTTGTATATTTTCATCCAAAGATGCATAATTTTTCTCATAAGCAACTTTTTGTAATTATTTTTGTATAAATGATAATTAAAGTAACTAAAGCACGCTCATGCATTTGCAAGGAAAAACACAACTGAAACATTTTTTTTTTAAAAATTGAAAATTGAAGGGTATGCAGAATATTGATCAATAAGCAAAAGATTTTTTTTTTTCCCCTCCCATCTTCACATTGATTTAGCTCTTTTGGGACGGGATGTCTCTATTCTAGGCCTTTGCACAGTACGAATTATACATGAAAGGAATCATCCCACAGGATGTGGGTTTTGCGTCTGTAAGCCTAACTTTGAAAAAAACATTCATAAAAAAGTTTAAATCCTAATGTCGTAATTTTTGGTACCTGTTTAGATTATTAGTTTAACCATCATATACATTAAAAAAATTAGCATTTAGTAATCTTTTTATTTACATTAAAATGTATTTCAAAAACTCATTTAAGTTGTGAAATAATTTTCAGAATCCCTATTCATTTTATTCTGAAATTTTAATGGACAAAATACTTTAATAAACTTCAAAATGAATATTAAAAAATTCAAAAATGCAATACAAAATAAATAGAAGGCAGGCACACAGTCAGCTCAGATTGTGATAAAATATCTGTATCAAATTAACTCAAAATCTCGACTACTTATTCTTTAAACCATGAATTATCACTCTCATCTGTGCCATTAATTGCCTTATTCATAATGCTCTTCTAATAAATAATATTTTCTTACCTTAACAAATCAAATCAGGATGTTAATATTACTAAACTGAAGCTATCTCAAATGATTTCAACCACAAGTAAAACCATGATCCTCATATTGGTCTCTTCCCATCCCCTTCCAAAACATTTTTCATTTCTTTACCTAAGTGTTTGGTTGAATTATAGGTCATAAAACAATCCTTTTTTTTTTTTTTTTTTGCATTGTAAATGTTGGTTTTTACCCTTCAGTTAGACAGGCCAACTTTTCTCAATCTCGCTATATTTTCAATTTTTCTGCATATGGAGAAATTTCCTCATTCATTTTTTTTTTTTTTTTTTTACATCCTCTTAGACTATGTGATATTTTTCTTAAAATGGTCGATCCAACCATTGGATGCAAAAAGTATCTCACGTTATCCTTTTTGGCAAGTTGCAGGGCTTTTTCTTTGATCCACTAATGGCTATTTTCATGATCTACGTAAGACTCAAGAACAAAAAGAGGAGTGGTTTTCAATGATTTCTTAATTTCTTAGATTTTTCGCCACATTCTGCAAATGCTTCTTCAATTTCTGCTCATTGTTTAACAATTGTAGCTGATCTTGTCTGGAAGATTTCAGGGCATTCTGATAAACCTTCAGCATACTTCACAAATTCATGAAAAAGATTTTATTTCCAACAAACTGCCATACTTCACAATATTTCCAAAATAAAATGTTCTGTAAAACCACCAGTACACCTCATTTTTCTGCATTATGGAATAGGAAGAAATAAGAAAAAAATTTCTTGTCTTATCCTCCTAAAATCCACCTGACCGGAACACTGATCTGCAAGAACTTGCTTATTACTTATATATTCCAGAGAAGATGGGTATTATAGTCATCTGAAAAAAAATCAAATATTTTCTGATTCAAGGTTTATCATTCGTTAAATAGGTATTTCTGCCTCCATTTTAATCAAAAAGAAATTATTATATTGTGAAATTCGATTCAAGGATTCATTAAATTGGGGTCCAATTGTGTGTTACTAGAATAATACTGAAAATATAATTTCATTTTCAGGGATGCCCTAGATGATTTAGAGCTTCCAACAGATGTTGCGATTTCATCAAGCCTTAGAAGTCCTTCATCTTCAAGTTTATCCCACTGTTTAAAATCCTCTATAGCAAATAGTGCTTCACCCAAAAAATGGCCAAAGCGAGATGAAGGATGGAAGGAAGTAGTTAGGAGGTATATATATATTTTATTTATTTATTTATTTATTTTGTCTCTTCTTTCTATTATATTTAGAAACTTATGCTTTCTACTTAGTGTATATAGAGAAAATATTGGAATTTTCAGGAAATTGAACCTTGAGATTCTTGAATAATTAACATAAACCTTTCAAAGTGAAAGAAAGGATGTGTCTGCTCATTTTTTCTAGTTTCATTGCAAGTTCATTACCATAAGCTTCAAAGTTTATTAAGCTTAATTAAAAATTTGAATCAAATTTTATAACAGTACCATTTTAAAATGCCTAAATATATATTTTTCTTGTGATATGATATTTTACAAAATGGGGCCACAATATGAAGTTTTTTCCCTGCGGATTTTAATTATTATTGAAAATAATGATTGGAATTTTTAACAACAAAGGTTGCCATGTTCTTAAGTCAAATAGTCACAATTATAGATATCAAAAATCTTTAATGAATGAAGAAAAAATTTATAGTTAACCTATGAGAGAAAATAGTTTTTTGAATCAAAGCTTTAAGAGGCTAAATTTCTTGGCAGTTGAAAATACGCTTGCTTTGGATGTTTGCATTATAAGTTGAATATTACAAACAGTGTACGAAGATATATTCAATATCATTTTCTTAGTTACAGGAGAGATAGTAGGATGCCCTGGAATCCATAACATGGGTTGAGATTTGTTCTAATTAGAATTTTTTTAGCTGTTCTTGGAGTGATTCTCAGAGATTTGATAAATTTTTCCAAGGTGCAGAAGAGCTAATTGGTTAACAAAGCATTTTTCTGAAATTGCAAGCTTATCAACTGACAAGATAAATTGCTAAAGCTATGCCTGTAAAGATGGAATTAATAAGATTAATTCAATAACCAAAGGACTGAATATTTGATTAGAAGTGATAAATTGCCATTTAGATGTGTCTGTGATGATGCCAAAACAATCTTTAAATTCTTTGTTGAGAGTTTCTTGAAAGATAACTTTGGTTGTAGAAGTAGACTGTGCCTAATTTTGGAAATTAAACTCTGAGAGGAATATTTTGCAAATTTTATGTCGACAAATGGGGGGAGGGGGATTGGGTAAAAATATAATTTGGTTTGAAGAAATGTCTAATTTTTGAAACATGCAATTTCATCTCATTTAATCACATGGATGCCAAGACTTTTATTCATATAGAGATTTTTATCATATACTTTTGATCATTTATATAAGTGATTGAGCATGATTTGCAATTTGTTTAATAAAAAATCTGAGAAGCCAATCTTTAGATTTTAAAAATTTTGGGCTAGCAGTTTTCATCCAGAAAGTTGGAGTCCATTTAGGAAGACCATGAGCATTTCTGGGTGCCATTGTTTGAAAGGCCTCAAAGGTTTTGAATTAGGTCTCAAAAAATTATTAATAATTGCACAGTCAAATCGTACAGCTAGAAAATTTCAATACTTTTTTTTAAATATAAATTATAGAATGCTAACATGAAAAAAAAATTGATAAATATTTATTTCAAGTTTAAGTCAATAAATTTTCATAATTTATTGAATTGATGGAGATCATTGTTTATTAGGTATTTTAATTTTCTTTCTCGTATTTGATAATAATTGGTTGAGTTATATTGTATTTATCATTCTTATTTAACTGTTAACTAATTTTTGTAATCTAAACTAGTATTTCTTTTTTAAACCACAAGCATTATCCTTTTAAGCTTTTGTGTAAGATTCATTAGGAGTGGATTAAAATGTAAGCATTATGGTTAAAATTTGAAGGATTTCCATTATTCTATTACATGGGGACTAGGTTCATTTGCCATTTATTCAGAAACCAAATAATAAGATGCTAGTTATGAAAATTTAGTTATACATTAAAACTACATTTCATTTCTGAAATAGTGGTAATTGAGAATTATTTCCCCTCTTAGAAATATCTATTAATTTCATTTTAGTGTTAAATACGCAATCAGTAAAATTAATAATTTTTTTTGTTTATCTCCAGCAAATTATTTAATAGATCAAAAAAAGTATCTGTTCCTGCTAATGCCATCAGTAGAGTCATAGGTCGTGGTGGTATGAATATTAATGCCATCCGAGAAGCTTCTGGAGCCCATATTGAAGTTGAAAAACAAAAGGGCCAGGGTGATAGAACTGTGATTATCAGGTAAGGAAACTTTTAATAGTTTTTAAAAAATGCTTGGAATTCACAGATTTATAAGTTATTTTCTGTCTTTATATTTATTGCATTTAGTAAACCAAATATTAGAAATATATTTTAAAATCTTTTTGAATATCAGGTAATTTTTTGGTATGACTAAAAGAATAAAACAGTTTTTTAGAATTTATATAATATATCAATTTTGTACTTACCTACATCAAAACTTTCAAATATTGTGTAAAATATTTGCATATTGTGTATTATCACTTTGTTTTACTCACCATTAGAGATTTATTTATATATGAAGTTTAGTTAATACTATTTTTTTTTATATGTGTGTAGTGAAATAATACATTTTATTGTTAAATTTTTCTGTTACCTATTTTTTATTTGCTGTGTTTTGTCCTCTGTTGACTCTTCAAAGAATTATTTAAAATTTTTACAGAGGGTCAGCTGAATCAACTCGTATCGCTCAGCAGTTAATTACAGCCTTGATCAAAGAACCTGAAAAGGATCTATCTGAAATCCTCTCTAGACATGGTATAAGTCGAGCAACAAATTCTTCAACTTTTTCAGAAAGTTTTAGAAGTTCTAATATTGCTATTCCTTCTCTTCCATGTTCCCCACAGGTTAGTTTACTTCAGTATTAATTTAACATAGATATACCGCTTTATTTTTGTTTTTATTATTCATTTTTCTGAAATTTGCTGTTATTGTAGTGTGTGTAAAGAAGGGATTGATTTATAATTTGCCTTAAAACATACTTTTTTATTACAAGAATTGAAGACCTCATAGCCTTCATCAAAACTATTTTGCTTTTATAGAACAAAAGGATTAATCATGCAGCAAATGATTACCAGTTTCTGTCTTGAGATTTGGGATCCAATTTCCAATGTTTTTAAATTTTACTCTTAAGAAATTGTGTAATTTTACTTCCTTTTCTATTAATTCTAGGTAGGACATTAAATAATATAGAAATACCTGTTTTGTTATTAATATACATTTATCGATTTTTAAAAATATCTTACCTTTATTGTAGCAGCTCATCTCCACTTTTTTGATTGTCTGCCCTCCCCCATATTTGTACCACAACTTCTAAGCAAACAAAAAATAGCAGATTGAAATTCTTTGTTTAAAATTTTATGAATATTACATAAAATTATTATTAATACTCATCTTAAATCAGTAATTTTCTCAATGTTACTGAGTGCATCTACAATTACAGTTACCATATTTTGTTATATACTAATAAATAAACTACTACATTTGTCCTTTGAGAGTTTGCGTATTTCGTAGAAGCAGAAATAACTTGGGGAGGAAGAGTGAAACACCTGTTTAGTATTTTTAGCTTGCTGCTCGACCGCCAATTTCTTTTTTGTTGGAAATTTTTCCTATCAATAAATATAGATGTACCTAACTTCATTTCATTTTGAATGATTTGAGTGATTTTGATCTTAAGTGACTTGCTTATTTATCACCTATGTATCATTCTTGTTAAAATGTTTCTTGAAATTATTTGATGAAAGAAGGGATGCTGAAAGGTTTAAAAAATCATTGTAATGATAACTCTGGTTCAGAAATTGAACCTGATGAATTTAATCCTGAAAGTATATCCAGTTTATCTGGCAAAGACCAGATAATTTCTAATGCTGCACAAGTGAATCCTATTTCCAGAAATGAATTCAGGGGCTGTAGTGAAACTATAAAAAGTAGTCAAAGTGATCAAACAAACCTCAAAAACAAGCAAGATGTATACAAAGTAAGGAAAATAAAAGAGACGAAGAAACAGTAAATGATAATTCACTCTGGAAAATAAATATTTCATCCAGTGATACAAGGAGACATTCCCAGTAAAATATTTTACAAGAAATGGCTGGATCAACTTCCTATTCAATGTGAGAGAGAGAGAAAAAAAGTAATAGATGGTGATGTAAGTAGTATGGGGTAACTGTTTATTAATGAAAAAATTATTGCATCGATTTCAACATTATAGTGAAAAAGAAATCCCAAAATTGAAATTAGTGATTCAACTGAATGAATTAGATATTTTCATTTCATTGCTATTTGTTCATGGGGCTTTGGCTTCAATGTTCTTGATATTTTGAGTTCATCCTCAAATTCCTGAGGCGCAATATTTTTCACTAAGGTAATGTCTAGGGACAAATTTCTAGAAATTGTAATGTATTTGCATTTTTATAGGAAATCATCTAGGTTCTAATGACTGCAAAGAAATTTATTTTTCTTGTTTCAGATGTTTGGAATTCATTTAGAGAAAATTGCTTGATGTGTTATAAATCAGGCGAAAATAATAAAATTCATGAATAATAGTTTCTTACAGAGACTAATTGCTGATTTATTTATATACACATACAAAAAACTTCATCAATTCAGCCTTAAATTTAGTCTTGCAACTAATTTTCCAATTAAAATATTTAGTAAAAAATAGATCTCTATTCCTGTAAAGATTTTTTAAAAAATGAAATTATGTGGAGATGCAGCAGGTGAATATGCACTTTTGTATAGAATCTTTTATAACATTGGAAGAAACATGACAGCAGACAATTTCTTAACTTTGCTGATATTACTAAAACTTGAGGGTTGTGGGTATTGGCATAATTAACCAATCAAAGATACAAATGCTTAATTTCTTTAAAAAATAGGTTAAAAAAACATTATCCACTTTGATTGTATTTTGAATATGATTGATCATGTTGAAATATATGTCTACCCAAACTTTCTGTTTCTAACTCAAAAAAAAAAAAAAAAAAAAAATGCTTGCAAGGATTTTTTTTTTTTTTTTCAATTTTTATCTTTTTCCATTTTTTAAGATATCTGCAGTTTAATTGTATAGAAAGGATTGTCTTAAAGAAAATGTGGACAAAAATATCTGCAAGAAAATGAATTTAGCAGAGAGGAACTACAGAGCAGATAATCGTTTTGGCCTGAAGGTGAAAAATGCTTGTGACAAACAGTCAGGTCCAAGGTGGGGGGAAATGTCAAAGGAAGCTACAAAGAAAATATTTGGCAATGTTACGAAATCTGTTCTTTTATCTTCTAAATCTTATGTACAAAACAAAGCTGCTTGTTGTAACAATGTAACTCATGCTCAAACCAAACTATGAAATGTCAGTTGAATTATGACAATACAAGACCAAAAAGCAAGAATGTATCCAAAATATGCCGTAAAGGAGTATTGATCAGTAAAGGATTTTTTTTCTAAAATATGCTAATTAAATATATTTGCAGTAAAATATTATCTATTGCCTAATTTTTTGCATTATACGTAATTAAATTTCTTGGACAATGTTCTTAAAATGACTTTGGAAAATCCTATGGTATTGATTTTGTACTTTTATAAATATTTTGAAATGAATATATAAGTCGAGTGAGTTGTAGTTTTGATACATTTTGTCTATACATTGCCTATTTACTTTATACATTTTGCAAATTTTTTCTTTTGTGCAATGTTTCGTGTTGCATTTTAGAATTTTTTTCTTTTTTCCCTTTCGGTTAATCACATCCTTGTGCTCTTGAGACTCCTTCCCATAAATGTAAACAATGCTAAATTTGAATGCAGCAGCAGCAACATGAACATTTTGTAAAAACTGCAAAAAATTTTCATGTAACCTGCATAACTAAAATTTAGAAATCAGTGTTCTGTTTACACAACCAATCAAAATAATGCAAGTAATACATTTGTATCATTTTTTTAAAAAATTCTATTTCATTGTAAAAGCTATTAAATCAGTTTATAAAATATTGACAAATTTAAAAACAGCATGGAAGATTCTTGACTTTTATTATTTGGAGTAAAAGTAAGTTAGATCTATTTTTTTGTAGTCCAAAATGAATTTATCTCAGAGTGAAATAAATGAAAATATTAATCAAAATATTGTTCATTGCTTATTACAGCTTTTCATCACTTCTAAGGCAATTTTCGAATTCCACCTCAAATAAAGGTTTCAACTTTTGAGGCAATCCTAGTTAGGAGCCAATTTTCGAATTCTGCAAAAATATTTAACTGCTGTCCTGCAACCAATTGAAACAACCAATAATTTGAAGTAGCAATGTCCAAACAGTACAATGGGCATGTAAAATATTCCACTAAAGGCTTCTCCACCTCTCTGCCCCCCCCCCCCCTTTTTAATGATTTTTTTGATGCAAGACCAAGCATTTGCCATGCAGAAAAATAACTTTATTATGTCTTTGCTTATATTCCGGCTGTGTTTCTCATAATGTACAACTCAAATTAATCAATTACAGCCTACACCGATAGACCATAATGTAATCGCCGAGTTGTAGTAACTTGTAATATGCAACACCTTTGCCATTATACCATATTGTGTATTTTGCATGACAGTTGAACTATGAATATTTGGTTTTGTTGTTGGTGATGAAGTCAATGGTAACAATTGGCAGGTATAGCTTAGTATTTTCCTTCTTGTCCTTGTTGTAGAATATCCATTTCTTATTACCATTCAATGTATAAAAACCCTTTGTTTCTTTTGAATTAGCTGCTCGCAAGTGAAAAATCGCCTTTCAACATCTCTCGGTTTCAGTTCATAAGACATGCAGTCGCCTTGCTTTTGAATCATTCGCATGGACTTCAATGACTTGTTGGGTCACTTCCGATGATTCTGCACGATCTTCTTGCTTTTGAATCGGATGTTCATTGAGTAATTCCTCCAGTTCCTTGCCATTGAAATTTTTTTAGCTGTCTAGAGCGAGGCTTGTCTTCAATGCTGAAATCGCCATTCTGGAAGCATCAAAACCATTCATTACAGGAATTATCAGTTGGAGCATTGTTACTATAAACTTCCATAAGCATTCAATACATTTCAACTGCACTTTTTATCCAATTAAATCAGAAAACTGAAACCTCCTGCAAATGCTATTTAATTTACATGGTATTTGATATATTCAATACAGTAAAAAATAAGATTTCTTTGGAAACTCTGGGTGATATAAACTGAATATTATTCATAGATATCTAACCTCCGTGAAATCGCCAAACTCGGCTTTCATTATGAAACATTCAAACCGTCTCAGCCAGTTTTTTGGAAGATGGATCAAACTAATTTATACTCTCAATATTTTTTATTTACTTATTAAGCAAGTATTGTATGCTTTTAAGCTTCAACTTGATCATTGATTGTAATTATAGGTAAATGGGAAAGTTGTAACACTAGTGCTAAATTAATTTGACTTCTCAGCTGTTTTAAATTGTTTTGCATAATGCTTTTGCATTATATTTTTAGAATATTAAAAATTTATTTTCTCTGTTTATTTTAAATATTTAATTTTTGCATTAATGTGTTAAAATGTATTCATTATATGAAGTCTTATTTTTTGTTTTTCCCTTCAGGTTTCTTCAAGTAGTCAAAACAAAAGTATAACACGACAACAAATTGTGACTAAAACTTCTGGAATTGCTACTATATCTGTAACCAAAACTACTTCCATTCCACCTCCTAGTTTACCAGCCAGTGCCACTCCTCCATTTACAAGTCAAATTCGTTCTGTGGTGTCCAATACTCAAAATATAAGACCTGGAATTCCTGTTTGCTCCTCCACAACACCTCCTTTTTTAAGCAATGGACAAAATGCATGGACTGGGGTTGTGTTATCAGGGAAAATGCCTGCCACTATGCCGCGACCTTCCATGCCTATCTGTACATCATCACCGTCTCTTAATGCCACTTCTGTAGCAACAAGAGTAGTTGTCACAACAGCCATCGAAAAATCTCCCTCAAACCGACAACTATTTAGTCAAGAGAAAAAGAATGCTGCACAACCTGGTACAACAACATCTACTAAAACTACCGTCTCTTATACAATGGCTGTTATTACCCAGGGTAAAGCTAAAACAGTCTCAACCAATATAGTTTCTGTTGCAACTAAAGTAACTACAATGTCAGACACAAAAGTTTCTACAATAGCTCCATTATCTATAGAAAGAGCGGGTAGTGCTCCACCTTCGTCCTCTGTAGTTCATACTCAAATGTCTTTGGGGCACAATACTTGCTCTGGACCTTCACCTGTTCAACCGTTTTCAAGTAATCAGTCTCCAAAATTATCAAATAATTCACTAATAACTCAGCAGGGAACAACTGTTGTCCAAACACGTATTCATGTTACTCAAGCCCCGGTGACTAAGCCTTTTATTAATTCTGTAGTCTCTACAAGTCAAGTTACTGCTACTACAACAAATCCACCTTCAACATCGCCTTCAGGGACACTTATAGTAACATCTGGACAGTCTTCTGTCCCACTAGAATATTTACCTTTCAATAGTCTATTTGCTTCTAAAGTTCCTGGACCAATATGGCCTCTAACAAAGGAAAAAGAAGCATCTAAACCAAATTTTGCCAGTGTGGCTGCATCCGGTGTAACTTCTGTAGCTTCACAAATACAAAATTCTAACCCAGTGCAAAGTACTCTAACTCTTTCTCTTCCTCAAAATTCAGAGAGTGATTTAATTGTTGATGCAGCAAAAGCTCCTGGTTATAGAGGTAATCTTCACATTTCACCCAGTGCCTGTTCTAACTCCTCAGCTTCATCTAATCCTCAGGTAGGAATTTCTCATAGCTCTAATTTTGGTCCCATTGGTAGTGGACCTCGTAGTGCACCTTGCACCCCGCCATTAGGCCCAATAGGGCCTCCGTCCTCTGTTTCTTCCAGTACACGGCTGTCTACACCTCCAGCTCCTTCGAGTCCACCTTCAACAGGTCCTCATCTTTCGCGCTCACTTCCAGAATCACAAAGTGCAACTCTAAATGAGTTACCGCGATCTTTAGCTTGTGCAGCACTTCCTTCTCATTTGCCTTCTCAATTATCTGAAACTTTATACCATCAAGGAATAGGAATGTCTTCCCATCTAAATCGCCTGCAGTCGTACCCCATGGCGTCAACATTAGCAAGTCCTGGAGGGACAAATACAACTTTCAGCCAGAATACGCCTTTGTCATCTGTTGGTAATCTCTTACCGGAAGGAACCAGTAATGGAAATATGCAGGTTGTGCAGAGTAATTTAAATCCAAATGCACCTGACTTTTCTAGTCGAGCTTCTTTGTTGATGGCTCAGCATGGTCCTCCTATGCATCACATGGCACGGATGCCTTCTGGTCCAAATAATTTTCAAGACAATGCTGTTCCTCATCATTTGGCTGCACCATTCAGACCCATCCTTGCTTCCGGTGGCGGCATCAATCCTGGATATCCTCTTCATGCCATGGCCAATGTTCAGGCCCAAGCAGCAATGAACAGATTTAATTTTCATATGGCAAACCATCAGCAACAAACAGACTTTAATCCTAATAATACAACGGGGACAATTGGCTCTGTTAGTGGTTTGTCCCAAGAAGCAGACACAATGCCTTTATTAAGTATGGTGTCTGGCTACCATCCTCCAACACCTCTTGTTCCTGGTTCTGGAAATATTCCACACTATCAAGGAATTCAGACTATGATGGGTATCAGGCCTAATCAACGATCATCCAGTACCACACCATCAGTTGGAACCTCTTCTAAAGGTAAATTTTTATTGCTTTAGTTTCTCTTGTTAAAAATTATATTACATGTTTCTTTTCTTTTCTTCCTTTCTTTTTTTTTAACTCCGCAGCTGCATCCATTACTGTTTAAGTAGGTTAAACGTTGATTTTCAGTGGTGCTCCATAATTTCCCTGGGTTGGTAGGTTCGATTTATACTTTTTTAATATTCTAAATATTTTATTATTATTGTTTTGAATATAAATGTTTGTACTCCCTATTGAGAAAATATCTTAATCTATTTGCAAGCACTGCTTCTAAAAAGTAATCCTAGTTGGATCAATGTATTTTCTCTTACAGATTTTCTATTAGTAAAAAAAAAAAAAAAATCTTCATTGTAAGAAATTTTATATCATTATTAAATATTTTTGGCTTGGCAATTAATTTGTCTTTTGTATTTTAATGTCATTTCATCTGAAATTTGCTACCAATTGTTTAAAGTGGGAATAATGAAAATTGTGGAAAAGAATAAAATAGTTCAAAAAGAGTACATTTTTCAATTATTTGAGTTTATCTGTGTCGGAAATTAGTTGTTTCTAAAGGTGAAAACAACAGAAGTGTATATCATGCTGGAATCTAATTCAGTAGTTTAAAATAAGATCCATAGCTCTAATAAGGCTTTGAAATTGATATATTTAATCCTTTGCACTTCAATGGTGTTGTGGCAACATTGGGATTCATGCATACTTCAGGCTTAATACTTATATTTTAGACTTAAACCCTTTCCCCTTATTTAAATTACTTTATTATTCTTATTATTTTCAATATTGGTTGAGGATTTCCCTAGTTCTTGAATAATGTGCTTAAAAATGTTTTATTAGGCTTGAATTTTTCCCAATTTAGCATTATATTGTAGGTAAACATTTTTTCCAAAATATCTTGGATTTTGAAGCCTGTGCAGAATATATGTGCACATTACTAAATAAACAAATGATATTTTAATATCAAAAATTGAGAAAATGTGTATAATTTTTTTGTTGTTGTTGCCTCGCCTCTTGTTAATTATAAAACTTCATCAGCCATTAGTAAAACTCAATTCCTTATACTTCTACTAAAATTTATATAAACCTAAAGAATAATATTTAATAAAGGTGTGTAAGAAAGTAAATGATATAAAATTTTTTGTTATGATTTAACTTTAATTTTTGAAAAAAGAAATCCTCTTGGATGAGTTGTTATTGCATGTAATATCATCTGTTGAAAAAATGTATTAAAACTTTCTTTATTTCTTAAATTTTTTAATCCTTCTTCCCTTCTATATTTGTAGTTTTGTTTTAATTTATTTAATATCTTATTTTGGGTATTTTTTCATAGTGCTTTTTTATTTATATATTTGAACTATATATGCATTGCCATCTTGGTTAAAAAAAAAAATACTCTGAGAATTATAACTTCTGTAGATTGGCGTAAATTAGAGAAATTATCGTATTAAATTGATCGAGATAATATAAATGATAATTGTCTTGTTAAGTGGACAGGAACATCTCCCAGGTTTCTCTGACTGGATATCCTTCCAATAAATTAATAGCAAAAGACTAATCTTTTCTCTTCTTATTTTAAAAATAATCAAGAAAGCTCGTAAAATCTAATAAAACATTTCAGTGAACAGTTGCAATAAAGATTTTTAAATTCTGAAAATATATGGGTTTTTTAAAAGTGTGATTTTAAAATTTAAAGTATATACTCTTACATTTCATTATATCTGATTTAATTTTATTTTAAAAAATTTCATTATTATATTGCTTCCATTCTGGATTTAATAGTTATGAAATCTTTAGCACTTTGCTGACAGCTTAATTCATTAGTGAAGGATAGGAACCAAATTGTATGTAATTACCTTTCCATCTACAGTGTGCTTTGGCTAACTGCATTGTTACTTGCTACTTTTAAGTGAATACTAGGAGTTATTAATTATAAATACTATGCCATTCTGATCTAGATGAGGGATCACCGATGGCACCCATGTCTCCCAGTGCTTCACCTCAAGGAAGCAATTTATCTTCTCCTACTGGTATGAACATGCAAGAGAATCCAAACCCTGCTGGCACCATTGGTGAAGATCGCAAATTGTTACCAAGGCCGATTGGTATGGAGCGAGCTCAGAAAAAAAATCCTACGTTTGGAGGTGTGTCAGATGGTGGGATCTGGTCCTTTAACTCATCAGGCAGATGTAAATAGTTTATTTTGTTTTTTAATTTCTTTATTTTTCTTATGTATGTAGCTAAGCTCTGCCTGACGTTAGAATTTTTTTAAAAAAGCAGCATGATTTTTTTTATATGTTTTATCATTTAGTTTTTATCTTAACTATCTTTTGTGCTCTTTTTTTTGTTCTGTTTTTATCATTTTACTTTATTTCATTTTTTGAGGAATTTTTCTTTTGTCATACAGAGCAATTTAACTTATCAGTTGAAGATAAATGGCTGTAAGGAACTCCACATTTATATGTGGAGTTTTTAATTTAATTGAAGTATTCAGTTGTTTGATGGTATTAAGATAATTCATGTATTTGTGAAGGGAAAAACAAATACCATGTATCTGTTAGTGGTTTGGCAATTTAAAAGTGATCACTACTGCAAAGAATTCTTTCAAGTTTCTAAATAATCTATTGAAAAAAAAAACTTCCTGTGGTTGCTCTAATCTGTTCGACATGATTAAATTATGCATATATCCATTTGTTGACTACATCATTTGCATTGATATAACTATTTGCATAGATTTTCCTTTGCTGAAATACTAAATTTGTTAATTTTCTAATTAACTGAACTTATATTTATTTCCCATTGTTTGAACATTAAAATGAGGTTTGTAGATTATTTATAATGCTTTTGTGCACACACACACAAAAAAAAAAAAAAAAAATTGCATCAGTTTTTGAATTCAGTTTTTATTTTGAAAAGAAGCTCATGATATTTATGCCATCTATAAATATATTTGAAAATATATTCTTCTATCCTTTTTGCTAGAAGCCTTAATAGAATGAATTTTCATTATTGGGATGCAAAAGAGTTTTTGAATGCCTCATTTGCCTGATAAACACTAATAATTAAGTGTTGATATTTAAATTAAAATGTTTATAAATGGTATAGAATTGAATTAAAGACCTTTTATGTAATTCTTTAATTTAAATGATTAGTTGTTATCCTAAAAGCAATTTGTATTGATAATTAGGTATAACTCTGTATGATTTTGAGCTTATTCTTCAAATATGTATTCTTCCAGAAGAGAATATATCATTTCCTTGGATTTATCTTTTGTGACAAAAACCTTTTAGATATAGTTATTAAGGAAGGATTATTCTGATATTATTAATTTTTCCAAAGTGAAGAGGCCATTTCAGTATGGATTAAATCCTTTGTATTTTTAGATTGAGTGGCACTTTAAAAAAAAAAAAAATCTATAATTCATTGTAAATATTTACCTTACTGAAATTTTTTGCAATAGTTTATAAATTTTTAGCCATAAATGAAACAAACTATTTTGAACTTAGTCAGTTTTAATATTTAAAATTGAAAAAAGACATTCGTATTGCTATATGGACAAAAGTATTAAACTGAAATGAATGATATATTATTCCTAAAAAAATTTTAAATAGCAAAATAAATTAGATTCTTAATAACTTTTGATAATAATCCCTTTGCATGATAGCATAATATTTCATTAAAAATGAAATATGACATGAATGCTTTAAGAATTTGTAGTAAATTTAGATTATTTTGAAACACACTTTAATGTAGAAGAAATGTTGATGTTAAATGTAGAAAAGTGTTTCTGAAATATGACAGTTTCTTGCAAGAAAGGGAACAAAAAAAAAAAAAAAATGTTCAAATGTTGGTTAATCATTTGAAATATTTGAACATATTTGTTCCAATTTGTATTCTACTTTTACAACCAAATCACTTCCAGAGTTTCCTTGAAATTCATAATGACATCTTTCATTTTGTCAGGCTTCAGTTTTTTTTTTTTTTTTTTTTTTTTTTTTAAGGCTGGCTACAATGTATTCTCTATTTCCTGAATCAAATTTACATAAAAGGTTTAAAACACCTGCTTCAGTCCATTTCCTGTGCATATTTTGGCATAGAATTTTCACACAAATAAGGATAATTTATCAGTTCTTTGCATATATTAACAAATAGAAAGCATTTCTTGTGAATTTTTAATGGAATACAAAATACATGCTATGTACATAACATCGTTTTTTTTTTTTAAATTCAAATTCAATGTGTTTTAAAAATAGTCAACTTGCATAGAAAGAAAACCATGCACATTTGTAATAACAAAGCTTAACATATAAACCAAAAGAAAACTGCTTAATTTTTGTTGAATATTGAACTTTTTAAGGCTTTTAAAAAAAATAACCTGTCTGTTTCCAAGAATTGGTAAAAAGTGAATATGTGGTAAAAGTTTCTCATCAATTGGATGTAAAAATATCTAAGGTTATTTTGTTAATAGAAATCACAATATTGTATTCTTAAAATCACTTAACTTTATCCCAGTGTACTGAGAAGTATTAACCAAACTAATTCGTATGGAATAAAAAATGCATAAACTTGAAGGATGAATGGATCCAAATTATTTTCTTTAATGAGATTTTTAAAGCATGACCTGGGGATGGGCTTCTTGCTGATATGCATTGAAACATCAGCATCTGCCAATTCTTTTACAAGTTAAAAGAGAAAAGGATGCTTGATTTACTTAGGACAGTCTCATTATTCACTACCACTACATATGTTACTACAGTGGCATATAAAATTACTGGGCTCCGAGAATTCTTGGACACATTACAAAATTCTGTAAATTAAAAAGAATTTACATAACTTTTTAACTTTATCTTCAATTTTTTAAAATTTTTTTAATCGACTTCTGAAGCATTGTTACAAATTGTTTTATAAAACAAACAGAAAATTAAGTACAAAATAAAAATTATTTGTAGAAAGTACATTATTATGAAATCATAATCAGTATTGATCTATATTAAATTTTGTCTTTATTTCTATTCATATATATTTTATGAATTTAATGATTTTTCATAATTAATTTTATTCTGAAGATTATCAATTCTGGTTGTTTGTGTGATACACTAAAAATTATTTTTATTAAAGAATTGGTTGTTCTATTTTATCGCCACAAAAAAAGACACCTTTATTATTATGTGATTTTGAAAGATAATATTGATTTTCAAATTTTCTATTGTTTTGAAATAAGTGATCAAGTTTAAATTTTTTGAATAAAATGGGTGTCTCTCTTTTTTTTTTTTTTTTTTTTTTTTTAAATTGGGCTGCTTTTAAGATTATAGACTATTCCAATTTTCATTTGTAAAATCTTTTAAAAAATAACAATACCGGGATAAAGCCAAATGTTTGTGTCGTTTCCCCATAATTCCATTTATGTGTCAGGCATGTATATTATAATATAAGTGAAGGCCATGTTTGATTTTTAAAGCATTGTGTTTGTAAAGAAGAAATTACTAAAATTGTTTCATTACTTTAATAATTGGTAAGAACTAAGTATGAGAGTTATTAAAAGGCCTCTAAGTAAGTAAGTATTATTACTAAGTAAGTTATTAGAAGGCCTCTTATTGAATAACAACATATTGTGCTCAATCTGTACAAAAAAAAAATCTTTAAAATTAAAGAATGGAATCACCATAGTTCTAATTTTCTGAAATTAGAAATTGTATTTGTCTAGATAGAAAAAGTATGCCTATTCATTTTCAAAGATAGCATTCAACTGCCCACTCAGATTATTCCTACCATACCAGCCCCATTATTAAAATTCCCTGACAGATATTTGCATATGATGATTTTTCTGTAGTGAATAAATTTACTTTTTAAAATTAAATGCTTTCATCTAAATTTGTGATTAGTTTCTCTAAATTTAAAAATAATATTTTTCTGCTAATATTGTAAGTAGAAACGTGGAACTTTGTGTATCTAGATGAATGTAAAGAAAATATTTTAGTGGCACTTTTGCACTTAATAAAACATAATAAACATAACATAATAAAAAATTATTTTGTCTGCTTTTACTGTTATTCTTTACAGGTGTACAAGTTTTTTCTTACAAATGTCTTCTCTATATAAAGGAATTTTGCAATTGGATATATATGTTTAATTGCAATAGTTAAGAAAATAATGCTTGTTCCTCTTTTCTGAGTATATGCCCACCTTATAAATTTATTTCTTGTATTAATAATACAGAATCTTTAGATAGTTTTTAAAAAGTGAGAAAAATACCTCATTTTTTGCTTTAAAGAAATAATAAAAAATAATATTGTAACTAAACACAATCATTCATGTTATCATTGTATTCATTTGTGTGTATTTTAACATTCCCTTTATAATATGGATAAAAAAAAGTTATGGTTTTAAAATTATGAAATTTTTGATGAATTTTATTACTAAACTAAATAATCAACATCTTTGCTACTATGCCGAAGAAATTTATTCTGTATAGACTTGAAATCATGTTCGTTGTAACTTGCACATTTTGAGTTTTAATTTATAAAATTTAGTTTCTTATTTCCATGTGTTTTAAATCGCTTCTGTGTAGTAGGTATTGTATATGAATATTTGAATTTTTCTGCAAAAATTGAAAATATTTTCTTTTTGGAAAGAACTATTTTTTTTACATTATTTTTTTTCAATAAATTATTTATTTGAAATTTTGGTACATCATCTAAATTAAATTATACATTTAGGAAAATGGAATGCATATTATTTTCAGTAATTTTTATTATAGTAGCTGTGTATATTTATTGGTTAAGAGGTAAAATCAAGGTAATTATTAAAAGAACAAAAAAAAAAAAAAAAAAAGGATTTTTTGGATAGAAAAGTAGTAAATAATATCATATGATAAATGTAGAAGTTTTAAATGATGTAATGTATTTAATAACAGTAAGTAATAAAAAAAAATCTTTTTGTAGCTGAAATTCCAGCAGACTGGATTCATAATATGCAAAATCCTATTCAGCCTATGCAACAAGAAGAGACAGGAATCCCACCGTCTTTACACAATTTCAGTGAAAATCGGTTTCCTGATATGATATCTTTAGAAAACCATCATCAGACTGATCAGCACTTTCAGGTAAATTAACATAAAGATGTATATAGAAAAATTTCTGAATAAACATTTTCTTTTAACTTATTGAGATTCATGAAGTTTAGTTTGGTGTCTGATTTGTTGGATAATATTTAATCAGATTTTATTTTCAATTGCACATATGGAAATCTGTTTCAACAAATTGAAATTTTTCATATTTTGTCAAACTGTTTGTGAATCATTACACTAGTACTCTACGAGCATTATAAGTTTTTAATGTAAACTGAAATATTTTTCTTATATTCCTCTTAGATACTTATAATACATTATTATTTTACTTGTATATGACAAACCTGGCTAAAGAATAAATTTGTGTCTTTATTATCTCTGTAGTAAAATTGTGGAATTTTCATCTTATATATTGATTTGCAAATTGATTGGTAAAAAGTAAATTTATTTAAAATTCAGAAGATTTGTCATATTGGGTGAATTATAAGGGGGGGGGAGGGTGTAGTAAGATGCAATGGCAGATTAAAGATACAGTGCTTAATGCTGCATCTTTAAGATGAAAATATATATTGTGTTGAATCTTAACATATTTAAATTAATAATGAGAATGAAATGATATTTTGTTTATTATTTGAAATTGACTAGTTTTTTTAAAATTCTCGACTTCATTCTACACATCTTGGATGTATTTTATAAACAAAATATATTTAACACTTCATTATGAGATTAGTATTCATTTATGAGATTTTTTAGAATGGACAAGAAGTTTAGTGTGAAATAAGATATTCAATTTAAGGGAAGGATTATTTAAACAAATATGTAATGATAATGCTTTTTGTGCATGTGTTTGTGTATATATATATGTATATATAATATGATGTTTATTTGATTTTTCCTTCCCCCTTACTCTTTGGTAGCCTGTTCCCAGTGGTAGCTTTCCATTTATGAATGGACTGCATCCTCAAATGATGACGCCTCATATCTATCAAAATAATGCTGCTGTTGGACCTGGACAGGTTGATGGTCATATAGAAATGTGGAATATGCATCAAAAAGTGCCACTTTCTTCCGGTAGTGGTGATGGCTTACCACAAAATTTAGAACACAAAATGGTAATTATTTTCTTTAATTATGGATTTAAATACCTGTTGGTAATGAAAATATTTTTTTTAATTATTCATTATCCTTCTAAAATTGATAAACCACTCTTTTCTATGATTCAAAAGGGTTATGTTCTGAAAATCAAAAGGAATAGTCGAAAAATATGCTGCAAATTTGAAGAATGATTTAGAATAATCTATGTAGAAGTTATTTTAGATTATTTTTTTAAAATTTTATTGCAATAAGTCTGTATCTGTTCTAGAGTAACTTTTTTATATATCAAAAGGAAATAGGTAGTCTAATAATTAATCAAAATACTGTTATTTCCCTGCTTTTAAATTGTTTAAGAGATCAGAGAAACTGTGATTTTAAATCAAGGGGAGATCATGAGAAATTAAGTTATTTTAATTACCTTGTAAGCTTTAATCCATAAAACCAATAAGAAGTGTTATATATGATTGGGAAATATCAAGAATAGAAATGGAAAAATGGCTCAGTTTTTAATATTTTATTTAAATAGATGTAGAACAAGTAAGTTGACATTATTTTCAATATGTTTTGGTACACAAATAAGATTATTTCAGTGTCTCTGTTTCTGGCATTATTTTTAAAATTTTGAATTCATCAAGAGATTTTTTGGGGCTTTTATTAATCATAGATTTTGTTTTCAAATCCTGGAAATGTAATGGCACAATTAAATGTCTAAAAAGTCTATCCAAAATTGATATTTAAATGAGAGGAATTTAAAAAGATATTTTTCATTTTATTGGTTTAAGCATATTTCTTTGGTATGTTTTTCTTTTTAAAAAAAGTCATGAGGTGGATACTTATACTGTGCAGGCTGATTCTTAAGCGTTTGGATAAATGTTAAATGTACATGTCATACGTACAAGGTCATATAATCACAAAAAGCACAGGGCACTCATGTCATCAGAAAATGGTTGTGAGGATGTCATGGGTTATTTCCGGGACATGCATATGGATATTCAAGAATATCCATAGATATTCAAGAATATCCATATAGAAGTAGTGGGTGTGAATGTAAATCTCTTGCATGTCAGCCAATATTAATTTTGAAGCATGTTGTGTGTATTTCAGTTGCCAGATATATATACTTTGCTATCCCGTGAAAAATGAAAATAACTTGTTCGGTAGAAAAACTACTTGAAGTTAATGGTATTATGTAAAGTTGGCAAATTCTAATTGAAAGAGTAATCTTCAATTCCAAGTACTAGACATGTTGTTACTCATGGAGTGGAATTTTTTTAATTCTTGCACAAGCTATGTGCACAATTCTAAGGCGGCCAGAAAAAAATTATTTGCGAGTTATGTATCGCATCATGTATGATTATTTTTGCCATGGGTAGTAAACTTGATGTACATCCTTGACTAATAACTGTATTTTTAATAGACGGTTCAAGGTCGCATTTTTTACCTCGTTATTGGTTGTCTGGTACCAGTGACTCGATAGAAAATGTGACTTTGAACTGCTTATAGAAAATACAAAGATTATAGCTATGCTGAGTATGGTTTTTTTTAAGTCATTGGAGCAGTTGCCAAAACTTAATGTGATAGGAACCAAATGATTTAGATAATGTTACTGATACGAATATTATGCTGCCGATACTAATTTTATGCTATTCATTAAATATCCTATTTATTGCCTCATATGATAACATAATGCATTTTCAGTTACATGTCCCTATGTAAAATTGACTCGTATGTGTATGCCTAACCTAGCTTGAAAGGACTTGCCACTCACTCACTTGTAGAAAGATTGAAAGCTTTTAATCGAATCTCTTGATTCTGCACTAGTCTAATTAAAATTTGATTGTTTTTTCAATCTCAGCCTGTTAAAATAGCATTTCACTTCCTATAATTAGTAAACAATGTGCATTTTCTTTCCAGGGATGGCAAAGTTGGAGTCCCCATCAGGTCTGATGTTGTAATTTCCTTTTCTCCTTCCTTCCTTATCACTTGAAAATCTTGCCCTGTAGAAAGAATATACAAGCCATGGCTTCTATACTTTTGCTCTAAAAGAAGAGGTTTGCAGCTGCTTTTGGAACTTTGTATCCAGAGAACTCTACATTATCTGTTTTAGTAACTATGCAAACAAATACTGGTGGTTAGAGGATTATTGTAATAATTATTTCGCTGCGATTGGGTGACGTGTATACAGAAAGAAACTTAATTACAAATTATTGACTTCAGGATTTTCAATTTATTGGAAGTCTGGAAAAAAAATCATGCACTGTGAGAATGTAATTGCAAGATGGATTGTATGGAAAATTCATGTATAAGTAAAAGTTTCCTACCTGCAAATTGTGTTTATTTTCTTTGTAATAAAAAATTATGTGCACTGTGCTCATTTTAGAACAATGGTTTGATGCTTCATTATTTTTTTACAGAAAATATGTGTTAACATTTAATACAATCATAGTATGTTTTGAATGGGCAGGTTTGTTATAATTCTAGGGGATCACATGCCTACAAATAGCAACATATTTGTTTGCTGTAATAAACAGCTCTTATATAAATAACCTCTGTGAATAAAAGCCATTAAAATATATTTATGCATTAATAAAGGCCTCCTATTTTTATCATGGACTGAGTACATTTCTGTTCATTTTATATTTAGTCAATGCAGATTCTGTACATTCCTTTCTATATTTATGAATAAATTATATTTTTGAAGATTTGCTGATTATGTTGGAACTGGACAAAAATCAGCTTATAATGGAAGATTTCATTTTGGTGAACTTGTTTTTATCAGTCCCATTTCTGATTAACAAATTTAATGTAAATTAATTCAAACACATAAAGAAGCACCTTGAAATTCAAATATTTGTCATAATATGAATCTTATATGCTTCAAAATACTTACAGTATGCTTTTTACTTTTACACATATTTTGAACTGTTAATATCCTAATTTGGTTTTGTGATATTCTGATATTTATAGATAGATGATTAAATGAATTATTTCCAGAGATAAATTTAATTTGAGAGATTCCAGAAAGTTTTTACATTATAAAAAGGAGGAGCAGTTGACATAATTGAAAGGGTTTTGCATTTCAAAATTACTATGAAATGGCTACTCTTGAGGTTCAAATCTCTTAACTAGAGCTACCTAGTATTTAGTTTTGTAGATAAACAGTATATAAAAATATGAATTTTCTTTAAGAAGCAGCATTCACAAGTATTTCCATGAAACTCGTCTGACACAATAACCTTTTCCATTCTATCACAGAGGTGTTGAATGAGTGCTTGAAACTCTTAAATAAATCTATCCAAGATGCATGTATTTAATATTAATATTAAATACAAAATAAAGCATATAATTTTGTAATAAATTTAAACTTTTGAATTTCTCTTTCGTTGCTTTGTATTATGTATTCAGATATGAAAAGACAGCTGACCTTTTGATATTGACGTTTGCATTTGTTGAGATTGAAATGGTGAAAAGGCTTGTGAGAATTAGAATTGTAATAATTATGATCATCTTCATCTATGATATCAAGTAAATTGAAACATATGCTGTTTTCAGTTTGCCAGAAACTTGATCACTAAAAATATTGACATGTAAAAGTATTTAAAATTTTCAATGAATTTGTTAATATTTGAACAAATTTGCATTGCCGTATTAATGATATTCGTAAAAGACGACAGGAAAGGATGTACAAATTATATATACTGATTAATATTATTCCCATAAAAGTTTTCATATTTCTTTTATTTAGTGTACTAGTGATGACAATCAAGCCACTTTGTAATAAGATGCAAACAATTTCAGTTACATAATAAAATTAAATTTTAGACAGTTAAAGAACAATGGTTGACAATGACAAATCACAGTCAGTTAAATATGAAACTTTAAAAATGTTTTTGTTCTAAACTGAAATTCAGACTTGCTCTTTCTTTAATCTTGATAAATGGGTTTTTAAGAAACAATGCTGTTAACAGGTTAATAATTTTATCACTAGCATTATTAGTTTCATTTAATTTCAGCGAAATCCCATTGATATAATTGAATCCATCAACAAACTATTTTTAAGCACTACCAACATAGACATTAAAGTCATGTTCTTTTAATAATGTTGCATATGTTCTATTCCATATGAACAATGATTCTTTATAATAAAAGCCAGTTCCATGACATCAGTGTTCTAAGAAACGTAAATATGGAATTTGTCTACAAATTTTTGTAACTTCACTTTTTTGTCTGGTAAGCTACACAGATATTAAGCAAAATGTTTCTTAGCTTTCAATAATGGAAGAAAATTATATGATTAAATCTTTAAAGAAACAATTTTAATTTCGGAGTAACAATGTAATCTACTGTTGGAATTTATGAAATTTTTTTTTAAGAAATTGCCGAAATTCAGGAAAAATTTGAATATTTATTGTTAATTATTAAAAAGAAATAATTGGAAATATTATAAAATTCACTTTTGGAAGCATATACAGAAAAATGCCAATAGATATTAATTTTTATTTTTAAATTGCTCAGATGTGTATATTCCCACCTTCCAAGACAAAAAATTATAATAATTGTACAACAAAAAGGTGATCAAATTTCCGATTTTTCATTTGATTATAAAGCTCAGATTAATTCACTAATAATAAACATACGTCTTATTTGTTAGATTTCTTAAGAGTAGCAAAAATTAGATAAGTAATTTATATAAAATTTCAAAAATAAAAATCTAAAAATTGTTATTTAATAATTACAAATGCTATTTTTCTTTCACCATTTTAATATTTACGATCAAAGCTTAACATAATAGGTGATAAAATTAGAAGAAATATTTTTTGAAAATTACCAATATCCCTTTAACTACAATTTTATTTTATCTCTAGTTGCTTTTTCCTGGTAAAATTTGGTCAGTTGCAGAACTATCATTAGCTACTAACTGTGCAAAAGTAATTTTCTGATACAGCAAAGTCCTTTTTCTATCTTGTGAAATCAATTTTATTTATTTATGAGAAGAAATATATCATTCCACAACACATTTTTGATTTTAAAACAAATATTAATAAATAAGCTTAATACTTCATGGTGATTTCAAAAAAAATATTTATAAATTTTGGTGAAATATTACCAATTTTCGCAATAGAAATACTAAAAATCAGAAAGTCAGTTTATCAAAAGATTTACAATGAATGCTTAATAACAAACAATACTAGGCAATTATTTCTTCAATATTTTTTGGTTGTTTAATTTTCTATAAAAGAAGATAACCTTTTTCTTATATTTGCAACAGGATGAATAGCCTATATTTTTTAATAATAAACACAGTTTCACTGAACAATAAAAGTAGGGTGTAAAGTTACAAGGTATCGAGAAATATTAACCTCATCTTTAAATCCTTAATTACTGATCCTAGACATGAATGCTACATTATATTAAAAAGGCCATTTTTACAATGTGCCCTTTGTTTTTTATATTCAATATATTAAATTTTAATTTAAGAATAATTCTTTTAATATTTTTTTTAAACATACTTAACATGTCTGCTGTCATGATTTATGCATGTGATTTTTCACCATCTATCTAATTAGATAGAAGGTGTGAATCATAAACGAAGACACATGGCAGCTAACATATTAACATTTACACAAGGAACATTTTAATCACTACAAGTTTTTATGTACAAGGATTGAAAGAAAATTTTAAATTTGTACAACTAAAATAATCTACAAGTTTTTCATCAATTTTTATAGAATATTGCATTTTTTAATGTTAATTGTAATTGAATATGCATGCCGAAAATGTAAATTTAAGAAATCGCAGCTGAGGTCATTGTTTCTTGGTCATCTTGTTAATGTAGGTAAATATAAAATAAAATGCTAAAAATCAACACTATTGCATTAACAAAGGAAAAATACTATACACAAATGTTACAAAAATGGACATAAAACGTCATTATTTAAATTAATCAATATTCATCTATTAGATCTGAAGTACATTAAATTATTATAACATAATGTATTAAAATATTTTTACTGTATAATATAACACCAACTTTGATTTGTTAAATTTGAAGCCTCAACTTTTTAAGTACATCAAGTATCATCTAAAATAGTCTTGATATTTCAACAGATCTATAATAATTTTTAAATAAAAATTTTATAATAAATATTTTTCCAAAATTTTTCCAAAGGTATATAAAAAATATATAAATGAAATTAAAAAAATGTAGGAAAATGATACAGAAAACAAAATATCTTGTTCAAGAGCACTGAAACATCTCTCAAATTTTATTTGTTGCACTATAGATATAGAAAAAAATTAAATAAAAGATGAGATGCAGACACATACTTTTGTTATAAGCTGATCAATATGCAATTAATGCTTATACAAAACCCTCGTATTAACAAAACAGTTATAACACTATAAATAAACCACTAAAAAAAAAAGAAAGCCCATAATGACAAGATTTCATAAAGCTGACTAATTATTACTAAACAAGAGAAACTGATATATTGTAAATAGTTACAAAAATAATAGCCGTGATATTTTTTTAATGCACCACATACCTAGTGCAAGGTAAATTCTGCTCCATTCTTTCTCAAACATAATGAATAAAGGGGATACAATCACAATTCATTCTTGAATGCTCCCACGATGATAGTGATATAAAATCCAATAAAAAGTCTGTATTATGCACAATCATCTATAGTAAATCGAGGTCATTCATCCATGGCAACACATTTAAATAAAATGGGATGTTTGGAGAGTTCTAGTTTTCATTTTTAATCACTGCAAGTTCTCACTAAACAAGAAATAATATCTTTGAATGAATGTCTTTAATCTTTTCTTGCACTTTTATCATTATGGCAGCAGAGTTCTCTGGAAAATGTTTGTTCACTGGTATATACAAAAGCAGTAGAACTCAATCTATTTTAACGGTGGAATAGATTTTTCGGACAAATATGCTTGTTCCAACATACCCAAAAGTCCCTAAATGAAAGGAATAATATTTTGTAAAATTTAAATATTATAGATACAGTTCAGTTTAAATACATATTTGCAATCATCACAGATACTTTTAAAGGGAAAAAAAAAATGTCTTGAAAAGATACATAAATAAATTCAAAGATCTTGAAATTATTAGTTTTTCAAATAAGCCTATTTAATAACAAAAATTCAAAAGAAATTAAATAGATTGAAAAATTATTAATAGTCTAAGGATGTACATTACACAATTACTGCACCTATTAAAAATATCCTAAAAGCAAATTATTAATATTTATCAGCAAAATTTTACATATAGAAACAAAATTCTATAAATTTATATAACTATTTTACTTATACAACTGGCTAACCTTACCAATGCAGAAAAATATTAATGCACTATTTATATTAGTTAATTTGAATAGAATTTTTCCACTAATGGCATAAAAATTATGATCTACAGATAATGATATTCCAATCTATTGATTGAGAATATCAATTATTAAATTAAAAATCATCAATGACAATCAAAGAAAATACAATTTCATAAGAACTTTATTGGTATCCATATAAAATATCTGATTGCATATCATGATGAAATAATATTTTTGTATCACACGCTATAAATCATGTCCTTAAAGAAGAAATTTGTAAAGAGAATACTGCAAATTTTTCTTCTTATATACAACAGGAGCATCAAAATTGTTTTCTTGGAACAATCTTTTCTTAGATTTGTTCCTTATACAGAACTGCCATTGTAAAACAAATATCACACCTGATAAAGCATCACATATTCCAGAAAGAAAGTAAAGAACAGAAAAGCTTAAAAATCATTTAAATGCTTATCAGTAAAATAAACAATTACTCCTTACCACATAAAATTCCAAGTGCTGCACTGAATAATGCCATGTAGCCAAAATAAAATGCAGTTTGGAACAAGCCATACATCCTGAAAAAATAAGTTAAGAAATAAGTAATGAAAAAATGAAGTAATAATGAAGTAATGAAAAAATAAGTAAGTTTTACCAACCAGAATTAAGTAAAATAATAAAAATAAATAAAGAAAGAAAAGAAAAGAAAGAAAAAATATTTATATATTGAAGTAAATATATAGTTATATATTGAAGTAAATATATTGATAAAACTTTTTATATAAACTTACTTAGTCTTAAAGAAATAGTAGTAGAATGAATACATATATACATAACCAGCAGTTGATGCACCAGACAAGAAACTAGTCCATTGCCTTAAAAGAAAAATACAGCTAAATTATTTAGGAATGTTTGCCATAATAAATTGTAAAAGAATACTTTGCTTATCTATGTCTTAATCTTAAACCTTTAAATTAAAGGGAAAAAAATAATTCAGAATTTTGTAATCAACAATATAAATTAAGGAATTTACATTTAATATTAAAAAAATCATTAATTAATTAAAGTACAATTTATAGTTACAATTATATATAAACATAGCAATTATAAAATATAAAAATTATATTTAATCAATTATTAAAATAAAGGAAAAAGCTGATAATTTTTGAATTACTTTATAGTTTATTACAAAACAAATTTAAAATTCATTACACAAAACAATGCTGTAGTAATTGAGGAAAGAAATCATGCTATGTAAATACATAAATATTATCATTAATAATTCTATGCATTAAATGATTTTAATTTGGACTTTTAATAAAAAATAAAAATTAAATTACCATCTATAATCTTCTGCATTCAACAGGAAATAAGTGCACACAATAGTGACACAGATAGTGACAATAGCCAAGATAATAAATACTAGAAGCATGAAGCCATATACATAGTAAATTTTGTATGCCCAAAATGAAGTGAAGATGAAATACCTATTAAAAAGATAGGGTGAAGAAAGTAAATAAATAAAATTGAATATATATTCTTTTATAATTATTTGCATATTTCATGAAGCATTTTCTTCAAAATAAAAATTACAAACATTAAGTCTTGTTTGGATATACTGCACCAAACTATAATTAACTATTAATAATTCTTAAATTTGCAAAATAAAAATAAGCATCAAGATAAGATCAACTGAAAAATGCATTATACATCTAAGGAGAAGAGATTTATAGGGAAAATATTAATATTAATTTTTTTTTAAATGTGAAAATTTCAAAATAAAATCAATTACAGACATCTTAAGTGATATAATAAAGTATTACTAGGATAATTGATTCAATAACACTACAAATGGGTGGGAAAGAAGGGATGGAGTATTTAACCTGAAATATTCTTATGCATATGTTCCCATTAATAGAAAGTGGGGGGGGGGATTCTAAATTGGTTAACTTTTTTTTTTTCTAGAAAATAATTTATTTAGAAGTATTTTCTCACATAGCAGCTTATCATATTATTTAGAACTACAGATGATTTCCTTTCCTGTCAGAATGAAATGAATGTATTCCATTGTACAAAATCCCCCCCCCCAAAAAAAAGTACATTGTAAGTACAATTTATCTTATTTGCAGAATAAGTATTCCAGTTGAGTTACTTGAGAATTATTAGAGATAAATTTCATAATTCTGAACTATGGTCAGAAAAGAAAAAAGAGCACTCCACTTAGCTAACTTTCCCCTTGCTCTAACATGTAAGCATTGGATTTCAAATTTGACATGTAACTTTCGTTATATACGATGGAATTTTCGAGGTTAAATTTTCGATTCTTAAAAACAAGGGTGTAAAAACTGAAAAAATAATCAAACTAAGTTTTCAAAGATTATAATATATGTCAGAAAAATTACTCTCAAATTTAATACACTTTTATATTTAACTTGATTTCTTTCAGATTTATAAAAATGGAATTTTGTAACCGATTCCATTCATTTCAATAATTTTTATAGATAATCAGTATAGATATGTGTTCCTAAAGAAAAGGTAATATTTTAATAATTCAGAATGTAATTATTTCATTTTCTTGCTTTTGATTCAATGTAAAAGGTACTATCTGATAGTGGATTTCAGGAAAACTGACTATGAGATTTAAAAATGAATTATAAAATATTTAAATGTCCCCGAAGTATAATTTTTTAATCAAAAATCTATAACCAAAGCTAATTTTATAAGAATAAGAGGTACTAAAAACAATACAAGAAAATTAAAATATAAATGCCTTAAAATTCCAGTAAAGAAAATTTTTACATATGACTTTATAATTTTTTTACTTTGATTCCCAGATTCTTGACAAATAATTATCTGCATTATGCTATATACATAAAATCAAATTTAAAAATTTTACTCATATTATTCAAATTAAGAATTTTCGATGATCTTTTATGACACTATGTTTAAAATATCAAATTCTAATGTTAAGTAATATTCATTTAAATAAAAAGAAATAAAACTTACATTTCAATAAATATAGAGCCAAATGGTAGAATTCCACCCAGACAAATGATGACACCTGGTTCCATAAACCATTTTTTCTCTGGAATAGGTCGCGGCACAGCATTAATTCGACATGGATAATTTGGTTGACCAGACAGATTTCGGCCCAGAACAGTGCCAACAAGAGTCAATGGTAAAATGACAAAAAGGCAGATACATGTTACAGCAACCTAAAAAAAAAAAAAAAAAAAATCAAAATTTTAAAATATATATTAGGAACTGAAATTAATAGATTTATAATATATATAAGGGTTAATAATATTATATGGACCATTTTTTGAATAACAATGAAATTCTACATAATGAGCAATAAACAATAAAAACTGATGTACTAAATAACGTTTAGTAAAGAATTTTTTTAAATCTAAACAATGCTCAATATGCAAAGAAATTTTTTTTTAATGTATAGATGAGATATTGTGAACCATTTGAGATACCATAAATATACACATTTTGGGAAATAAAATTACATATTCGGGCAAGAAATTTTTGTTAAAAAGTTATATATTTTTTCTTTTGGATACAGACTTTCACAATAATGAAAGCATACAGAAATCTCTTCTACAAGAAAGAGCATGTATAAAATACTAGGGTTTTTTGTTTGTTTGTTTTTTGCCTATTGATTTTTATTGAAATTTCTTATAATTTTAACATAAAAAAAATCAGTAAGCTTCTTTCTAGAAACATGGGTAAAAAAACAATTATCTTAAAGTCCCTCACCATATTAAAGTTAGTATACATAAAATTCTTGCAAGTTAGAAAATGTCAAATATGTACTAAATAGCACAAATCTGAAGCCCTTCCCATCTTATAAGAGATATAATAATAAATGAAAACAAATTTATTTGATCCATGAATAATATTGATATATTTGTGACAAATGGGCAAGTTTACAAAATAACTGTCAAGTTGTAAGCAAGAATGATAATGAATCTACATTTTTGCAACTTAAAGTAAGAATACTGAAATATACAGCAAGAGCTCGACTTCAATCAAAACATTTATTAAAGTCAGTATACATGAAATTCTTGCAGACGGCAGAAAATATCAAATATATATAAAATAGTACAAATTTCAGAGCTCTTCTTATCCTATAAGATAAAATAATAAATGAAAATATAAATTTATTTGATCCATGATTAATACAGATCTATTTGTGATAAACAAATGAGTTAGTACTAAATAACTGTCAAGTTGAAAAAATGATGATGTTTCAACATTCTTGCAACTTATATATATATATATATATATATATATATATATATATATATATATATATATATATATATATATATATATATATATATATATATATATATATATATATATATATATATATATATATATATATATATATTAAACTTTAAAAGACAAGAATAAAAAAAAAACTTTCTCACCATGGTACCAAAAGGTATAGCTCTCGAAGCATGATAGTAAATAGCAATGAAATTTATGAGAAATGCAGTTCCACAGACAAGGGAGGGAAGAAGGAATGCACTCATGACCATCTGTCTGATCCATCTTTTCCCTAATTTTTAAATATAATTTCAGTTTTTAAATTATATACCTTAAATGAAATTTTTATTATTATATTTCAGATGAATTTTTTATCTATTAGGATTTAACAACTCAATACATATAAAAAAATAAGTTAAAACCAGTTATTTTTATAAAATACTTGGACCATGGACTTATTTTTAATTCAACATCTATGTATTTAATATCTTTTTTTTTAATTATACACTAAAAGCAACATTGAAGTTGTAGCTATTAATTTTATTTTTATAATTTTTGTAACTATTGAATTTGCTCTTTTAAAAATTAAATTATATTCGATAAAAAAAAAAAAGTAACTGTTGAGAGATGAGATCCATCTAGGGATTGCGTATACCGGTATACCGAATACCGGTATTTTGAGCCATTTGTACAATTTTGTAATACCGGTATTCACAAGTTTATATACCGGTTTTTCGGTATTTACTATAAATTTTTAAAATTTCTCCACTATATGTTCAGGTATCACGAACATAGCAAAATAGTATGCGTTTTTATTTTTATGTCTCCATAACGGGCGAAATTAAGTAGCTAATTAACGGCTTAATTAATTGCTTAAATCTAAATTAGCGAAACGTGGATTATCCCTGAAAGAAAATATTGTATCCTTAACGACTGATGGAGCAACAATTATGAAAAAAGTTGGAAAGTGATTGGTGCAAATCAGCAGTTGTGTTATGCACATGGAATTCAATTAATAGTAATAGATGTATTATACCAACAAAATAAAGAATAGAAGAATCCAAATGCTGTGGATATAGAAATTTCGGATTCCAACTTTGAAAAGAGTAAGAGTGAGAGTGATATTGACAATGAAGATAATGACAATGTAATTGTTGAAGAAGATATTGCTAATGAGGATGAAATATTAACCTATCAAGAATTGCTTCCTATAATTTATAAAGTTCGAAAAATAGTTAAGATATTTAAACGTTCCCCTATAAAAAGGATATTTTACTAAAATATATACTAACTGAAAATAAAACAGAATATATGTTAATATTAGATTCTAAAACACGTTGGAATAGTTTACTCCTAATGATGGAACGATTTTTGAAACTGAGAAGTCCAATCCAAGAAGTAATAATCGACTTAAACCTGTAAATTAATTGTTCAGATAGTGAATTTGACTTAATATCCAGAACTATATCAGATCTACTTCCAATAAAACTGACTATTGAGGCATTGTGTCGGAGAAATTCTAATTTATTAACAGCTAATGCAGCAATAAATTTCAGGTTGCAATCACTGAAAGAACAGCACACATCACTATCTTAAGAATTATATATTACATTGAAAAATCGCACACAAGAAAGGCATACCGAAATAGAAAATGTCTTACGGTATTTACATAATTATAATGATTTTAAAAATGAAAATGAAAAAGAAGAAAAGAAAAAAAACCAATTCAAATCTGATTAAGTTTAGAGTAAATTTTCTTAACATTTTTTACCCGCAACCCTATCCACATTCAGAAGAATTCGGTTCAATTATCGAAGATTATGATGTCACTACTGTCGATAGTGAAAAGGAATTGTCTCTTGAACAAAAATTAGAATTAGCGATGAATAAAAAAATTTCAACGAACCAAAATACAAAACAGAAATCAGCTATATCCAAAACCATCCGACAAGAAATCGATTTATTTGAAGATGAGGGATTTAGAGGTAAATACTTGGAAAAAGTATATTGCGCATTGCTAACAATACCACCAACTAGCGTAGATGAAGAAAGAGCGTTTTCGACAGCTGGTAATTTTTACACAATTACTTTTCAGGCTTAATGACAGTACAACTGATGCATTATGTTTTTTAAGATCACATTTTAAAAAGTTGTAATAGTACCCCGGACTGAATAGTGATATTTACACTTTTTTGTGATTTAAATAAATAAGATGTTTCTTTACTTTTTTGTGATTATATACTGTTATAATTTATAAGTTACAAATTATTTTTTGTGATATTTACTCTCACTAACAAAACTGGCAAATAAAACAAAGAAACACCTGTGTTTTCTTTCTTTTTCTAAAATTTCTAATACCGGTATTAAAACCGGTATCCCGGTATTAAGATTTAAAAAATACCGAATACCGGTATTGAACTTTTGGTCCGGTATTGCAATCCCTAAATCCATCAGTTGGTTCAGATTTAACATGGCATTGAATAAATTCATTTATGAAACAAAATATGAAAGAAGCTGAATAGAATATCATTCTTTTCTTTAAAAATGCGATTGTGCATTTTTTATTAGATAATGGTGGACATCTAAATACTATTATATCTTGCTGTCAAAACAAAGCATGTTTTTAAACATTACCATTAAACATCACTGGGAATTTTTACATATCTTACAAGTAGTAATAAGTTTCATTGAAGATGTGAAAAATTCTGAGTTAGTATCAGTTCTTCAGAATCATATGTTTTAGCATAATGAAAATTATTAAATTCATTCTTTTCAGCAAATTTTAAAAATTGTTATTATGCGATTTTTTTAAAAAAAAATTGCTAATTTAATATTAAAAAAAATAGCAACACTGTACAAATGACACAGCTTTTTTAAAAATGTGTCAAATAATTCGATAATATTCTTTAAAAGATTAGTCATAAAATATTTCATTTACACAAATTTTTATATATCAGGGGAAATAAAACCGTTTTTTCTAAAAGCCAAAATATAGCTTATTGAAATTTGCAAAAATATAAAAATTGCTCCAAAATTTTATAAAAATAAGTTTTAATTTATGTAATCATGAATTTTAATTATAACTTCAGCGAATATTTAAATTTAACAGTATCATAAATTACTAAAATTAAACCAAAGATGCTTTAAAAACGATTTTTCAAATTATAAATGAAATGTTTATGATAAATAATTTAATATTACCACGTAACAAAATTAGCACTTACCACCCATTCTAGCAAACAGACTTCCACCAAAGTATCCATTAATCGGAGAAGTAATAGCATACACAAATATAGATGTGCTTAGAAGTGAGCCTCTCCTATAATAATCATGTTTCTTTTAAAAATTTCATTAATCACACAATTCATAAAAATATGAATTATATGCAGTTTTAACAAAACATATACCAATATTTACCCAAGTGTGACCTGCAACATTTGGAGAACTATTGATTTCTCCACATAAATGTTGCTGAATGTTATATCATTTTTATAATAAAATTTAGATATTTAGATTAGGTGGTATGAAGACATGGCTGTCTACTTTTCTACTTACTTTGTAACAGTCTACTTTTCTAGAATTGGTTTCCAAATTTTAAATTCTTAATTATTTCCAGCATAAAATATTTTTAAAACCAGAGCCAGAAATTGTTTATAGCCTTTTCTTATCATTCTTTTGTTATCCAAGTATTTAAGCAGAGAAAAGATATGGTTTTATTACACACTAATTGACATATAAAATTCCCCCCCCCTCAGATCAAATTCCTTTAGTTTTTAATGCAAAAATATTACAATATACAATATTCTTTTATTGCCTAAAATGTTATTTAATTCAAATCTGAAAATCAATTGAACCAGAAAATTTATAAAAACCAATAGCAACTAATTTTCTCCTTAAGTTATACATTTTAGTAATATTAGTACTGCAAATTTTGTTGACATACTAGAAAATTTGTATTTGCTTAAGTTTTACCAATGGACTGAAACTTGCTTTTAAGCCTAATTAAATCACTAAAACCAAGAAAAGCATTGCCAAAAGATATAGTTAAATGTAGTGAATTTTTCTTTAAAATATAGCTAAGTAGTTCAAAATGGTAAATTTTGGATAACTTCTAATTTACTGAATTCTAGTTTATTTTTGTACTTTAAAATTTTGAAGTCTTTCTCTGATCTTTCAATAATTATGCAAAATTTGGAACAGTTTTTTTAGGAACAGATATGGAACTGCGTACAGATATAGTCAAAATAAGTTTTACCTATTTTAAAATTAACTGAATTTTGATAACCAGTAAAAGATGAATATCTATTCCTTAGTATTCTCATAGAATTTAAATTTCATCTGCAACTTCTTATTTTGCTAAGCTGAATTTTTGGTAACCTTAATAAAAAAAACCCCAAAGAATTGAATGAAAATAAATGTGGATGTAGTCATTATTGTTTTTGACCCATGCCCTAAATTACTGAAAAATCCAAACTGTCTCCAACTTTTTTGGCATTTAATGTATAATACAGCTTGAAGATCTTAACACAGTCTACAAATTGCCAAGTAAATCAAGGTATGCAAGCTAAAAGCATTTTATGTATGATGTAGCGTAACTATTTAGTATAATCCGAAAAATGACACAAAAATCTGAGAGCCGTAAAAATTAAACAAGTACTAATGGGTATAGTTGCATGCAACCTGTTTCAACTATTTAAAAACAAATGATTAATGATTAGCAAACTCATCCATCCTCCATTAAAATTTGTTCAATATATTTTTATGTGATTTAAAAAAGGTATTTCATTTATTTTTACTTATTAATACAAAAATAATTGACAATTTTGTTTGCCATTGACTATTTTACAGCACTTTTAAGTTTTACATATGCTGCCTTGGAAAATCTAAGAACAGGAAACAATAAAAATGCTTCGAAAATGAATGAAATATATTAAAGAATTGCATGGAATATCTTATACAAGTTGTCTGTTAAGATTTTGTGGACTCAAAATGCACTGAAGAAGAAAAGAAACGTAGCTTGCAAAATTAAAGTTAGTAAAATTTTTATAATTAAACCAATTAAAATTTTTTGAATGAATACTTACTCTGTATACAATTCACCAAGAATAGAAAACATGATAACACACAGAATAACTACAGTTATTTGATACCCAGATCCAATAAGAGCAGTGAAAAGAGTTGGATGCACAGGAGGTCGGAAAACATCACCATGAACTTGTTTCCAGCCATATTCATCACCTAAATCTCTTTCCTGCAATAAATATCATATCAATAAAACTAAATATGATATCAACAAAATCCTCTAAACAATAATTTTTTTATAAAAGCAGTGGCTAAAACTATGCTGAACAATTAAAAATAATTTATCAGGGTAGAAATTAATAAATAATGTTTTCCCTTATCTCTAATATACAATCAATTAAATGAGGGATGAAAATGAAAATTGATTAGTTTTCTGTTTCAAAATTAAGTTAAAATATGTATTAATCCTCTTAATAATAATACAAACTCCACACTTATTATTTTAAATGTCAAGAAGATAAAAATACTAGCTAATATGGATAACTTAAAATTATCTGGTACTATCTGACCCTTAAATCTATTTATATTGCTATTGTTGCTTTTTAAACATTGTACTTCCTTATGACAATTTTAATAGAAGGTAGTTGCTATTTTTTTTTTTTTTTTTTTACTAATTTAAGACATGCAGAATTATCTAAAAGGAGTAGGGGTACAAAATTTCAGATACATGTATGTATCAAAGGGGGGGGGGGGGGGAAAGCCTTTGAAAAGTATATAATACTTTTCAACTCTAAAAATACTCAAAAAGTTGGTATAAAAATATACAAATGATAAAGTGATTCGAAATTTAGATCTTCAAAATATTAAAATCTAAGCTCTAGGAATATAATATTTGTACCTTGAAATAAAAAAGACAAGAAATATATATTTGAAAATACCATATCATCCATTTCTTCATCTTTACTGTATCTAGCATAGTCCTTTCGTAATGTTCGCATAAGAATCATACTGACAAGACCAACAAGAAAGATAACCATCATGAAAGAATTGAAGATAGAAAACCAATGAATCTATAAAGTTTAAAAAAAAAAAAAAATGAATGTTAATCAATATAAAATCAAAACTGGTATTTTGGGAGAAATTCGCACATAAATATGTTTGTTACCCTATGCTGAAAGAAGCTAGGATCCAAATACTTGTCAAATCTGTCTTCAAATTTTACACTAGAAGGTTTCCAGTTTACCTGTAATAAAAAGAAAAATGTTTTACATTTTAAATAAGAACTTGGTATAACTATTTTATAACAAAATTATCTTTTTTTTTTATACTTTTTTTTCTGACAAACTAATTGGTAATTTTGTTTATAAAATAGAAATCATAAATTTTAATGGTCATGTGACTCCAAAAAAAAAATCAAACTTCATTTCTTTTCACAGAAAGTAAGGGAGGATACATAGTTAAACCTAATATTAATTTGGTGTGTTTCATATTACAGCTCATTTCAATGAAATTAATATTTATTTATTCATCTCAATAAAAATTCTGCTAAAAAGTGGCAATTCTTTTTTTTTTTTTTAAGTGAATGGTTTATTTAAACCATAAATAAAAATTGAAATTTCTTTAAGCATCAGACATTATTATATACAGAAATAAAAAATATAATTTTTTATTTATTTGTGTATTTTTATTGTTTTACGGTTATAAATAAGCAGTCATAAATAGATTTATAAAACAGAAATTTTTATAATTTTTCCATTCATAAGTATATTTTATCAACAAAAATATTTCCAAATCCCATGTATATTAACAAAGTAACATTTTTCCCCCCCGAACCGCATGTAATATAATTATTAGAAAAACAAATAAATGAATAAAACATTCATTAATAATATGCACACACACACAAAAGAAAAAGAACTAAACATATTTATTTATAAACTATCAGTAAAACGCTTGAAAACCAAAATAGTTTCTTGCATTGATTCTGTTTATTGATATTGAAAAATCTGACATAAGCACTCAATGTCAATGTTTTGTTTAGAATCACAAAACATGCATATATTCATTTCTGCACTTACTTTAATTTTTCTTTTTGTGAATTTAAAGTATTTAGAAACACTTTAAATCATATTACCTCATATGTGAATGTAATCTTTTTTCCTTTCTCCAGCTTAACTTTTGCTTCACTTGTAAGATTGACATCAACTATCTGGTCAGCATTATAACCAATATCAAATTTCTTATGTGTCCACAAATAGTAACTATTTTCAGATTCTTCATATTCACCAACAATTCCTTTGAAAAAATTTATAAAATTAATGCTATAGAATTAATTACATGATAGCATCAACAATTTTGTTTCATGAGATATATCATGAAAGTAAAAACATTAAAAATATTTTTAATTTTTAAGTTAACATTTAAAAAAACTGAAAAAGTTTTAACTTTACAATAAAATAAGCACTTATAAATAACATCAATTAAATGTATTTCACCTATATACAGAAGATTTCTGATTATCAATAGAAATGAGTAATGCAGTAACCACAGATAAACAAATTCTACAGATTATCACAAAATTAGCAAATAAATAAATAAATAAGTAAGAATACTTTTGAAAAAAAAAATTATGATTTTGTAAAAAAAGTAGATAATTGCACTTACAAAGCTACTGGTTTATTTTTTAAATTTTTTTTTTTTATATTATAACTCTTTTTACTTGCGACTGAAAATTTTTTTTAATACTATTTTAAAATTAACAATTGTGGTTAATTGAGAATTTATTTCAGAAACAAAACCAAAAACTAATTTTTTTTTAAAGAGAATTAATAAAATATATAAATCAATATAAATATAACATTAGCTTATTAAATTAAAGAAATATAAAACCATTAAAATGCACAGAGAAAAACTAAAATATCATTAAAATAATGACATGATAGAAATACATTTTCACATACCCCAAACAGGCAAGTCATCCAAATACATCTGATACCAGTAATGATTTTTGACTGCATAAATGAAGGCTTGAAGTTTTTCTTCATTGAGTTCAACATCACAATAAGGGTTTTTTGGTGAATTCGCTTTAAAGACACACAAAATACAATCAGATAATTTCTTAATTATATACAACCACTCATTATTTATAAATCTATTCATAAATTACAAAAATTATATAGGAAAAATAATTCCCATTCAACATTACCAATTTAATATTTAGAATTACAAATTCAGCTTGTTCAAAAAAAAAAAAAAAAAAAAAAAAATCTGATGCAATTTAAAAGATTGCAAAGATCAAGAGACATAAGACAAAAGAAAACATTTGGCTTTTACGGATTAAATTTACCAAATAAAAAATGATTTTCCAATTGTCTATGATAATTTTTCAGATAGGCATGCAGTGTATAAAAACCTTATAGTTATTTTAACTGTACAAGCAAACAAAGCATGTATGTATAAAGCTGATTTTCACAAAATATATTTAAAATATTTATTATAATTAACATTTTAATGTAAGCTCAATATTTTATTTATTATTTATTTTTAGAGCTCTGGCATATAGTGTAAAAAACAAATTAACAAATCGGAATAAAAAGAGTTGAGTGCTATTTTTTTTTTTTTTTCAAATCTTTCTGAAAATAATTTTTTATTATTTAAAATTTGATGACTCAAAACCAAATAACTTTACATTTAACAAAGGCTGATGGTTAAAAAATACAATAAACGAATAATGTCACTTCTATCAAATCAGGCTCTATATTAAAACAATTTAAGACAAATATAAAAATGTGCTAGCAGTTCAATTTCAAAATAGAGATCTAAATAAGTTCATTAAAACTTAACTTATAAATATAATCATGATATAATTAAATAAAAGATTTAAACAAAAAGATTTGAAAAATTTATAATCCTTTGAATTGCATACATAATATTATAATCTGTTTATTTTATATTTAAGAATAAAAGTAAAGATTCGTTACTTTAAAAAAAGGGGGAGGGTGAAAAAATTACTCATAATTTATTAAGATAATCTCTTTAACCAAGCCTATAATCAAAGAATGCCTTCTATTCTGATTAAAATAGAAACGAAAACAACTCTGGTTATGCAAAATTTACAATTTTCTGCAGTTTTTCCTTCCCTGTTTATATCCTTTATATACTGTATTACTCCAAAATTGTGCAATTTAAATATTATACATGTCAAAAGCTAGGGGTATAACAATATGGATCATTCAGAGCAATTGATCTAGAATTATCTGTTACACAATTAATATTAATTTTGGATGAATTATATATATGGAATTAATCTGTTATCATAATATTAAAGTACAAAAAAAATATTAAGAATGAAACAGAATGCAATATTGTTTTTTAAAAGCAAAAGACAAGTTTATAGGTTTTATACATTCAAGTTAAAAATTGCTTCTTTGAATCAATCTAAAAAAATAATGTATTCATTTTTATTCCTATTAAAATATATTATACATTTATATAATTTCTATAATTTTATTTTTCCTTCAAATAAACAATTAAATGGTACAATGGGAAATAATAGAAACTGATAAAAATTAAACAAAAATACCATTAATTTGATTTTGAAAAGAATAATTTTACCTTTGAAGTGGATTTCAAATCCACTGATTTCTAGTTCAACTCCTAACAAAGCTTCCCCCAACGTTTCATGATAATGGTCAATACTTTTTTTAGGTCCAGTACAAAACGGCAAAGAAAAATAAGCATAAGTTTCTTGCCGATTATGATAAGGCCCCACAGTATTCATCCATAGAACTACCTCTTCATTTGTCTCATACTGAAAGAAAAAAAAAGGTTAAAATACATAATTACAATAATTAGTATATAAAAATCAATATATTTTTTTTAAACTAACAACTTCAGAAAAAAAAAGTATAAAAAAATGAAAATGTGTCCTAAGTGTCATACTAATGTGTTAATGAAAAGTGTTATGAAAATATGTCATACAAAATTAAATAAAATGCTGACTATTTCATTAATTCATTAAATTAATAAAATAGGTAATCTTAAGATATTTTCAAATTATATAGTAATTTTTAGATTACAAATAATTGAGTTCTCTAAAGCATTTTTTGCAAAGAAATAAGAAAGTGTTCCTCTCCTTTAAGTCAGAAAGATAAGATCTATGGTTCAATTTAACCAGTTGTTCGTCATACATTTTTATAACCATATATATTACAATATCTATGGACCAGTATTAGTTCTATGATACTACCATTTACAAGCATGATTTAAAACTCAACAATGCACCACAAAAAAAAAAAAATTGTTAGTGGCTTCATGACACATTATATAAAAACTATGAATACAAAAGAGAAATGAACATTATGTGTAAGGGCAGGGGGGGGGAGGGAGATTATGAAATCAACTGACATAAAACAGAACTTGGCCAAAACTAAAATTTTGGAACAAAGAATTTCTTAATGAAAAAGTTGTTAAATTGAAAAATAATAATAATTGTATAGGCCCTGTAGTCATTCGATAACACAAATTCTTACCCACAGTAAATATGCACAGAACACTATTAATAAAATTTCATGAAATAGAATAGGAATGCCCAATGATTTAACATTACCTAATATTTGTGATCTTTTGAAATTGACCTGTATTCATTTATCAGTAATGCCTCAAAGAAAAGATATAAATAGACTTGTATGTGAAATTGTCCTTTTGACAGTGCACAAATATGGTTTCAATAAAATTTAAATATGGTTGTCTGAAAGGGAAGTGTCTGCTCTGGACTTAAAAACTTTTAAATACACCATGATTGAATTATTTAAATAAATATCTATCTTCTCAAATATAACCAAATGTGTAAAAGGAAACAATCAAATAGTTAATGTATAATATTTTGGATTATGACAATCGTAAAAATGCATTTTACGCACAATTTTCTTCCTAATTTTCTTTGTTATGTCCAAATTCTGAATTCAGCTCACCAAAAATTTTGGAGCAACAACATCCATATTAATAAAAGTAATTATAACAAGATGTATAGCTGCTCCTACACAATTTATTAATTTAAAGAAGTTGAAGACTTGTACAAAAAAAAGAAGTTCTAAGCAAGATTCAGCTAATATATCTAATAAGAGTCAAAAGATTAATTACATTTTAAAACATTTCATGACATTTAAATTGAAGACCCATGAATATAATACAGAACAAACAGTTTGCTTTTGAAAATACAAAATTTTTAATGGTATTTAAAAAAAATAGTTCTAAATTTAAATTTTACTGATGACAATGATTAGTACTTACGTTTAAAGAGAAAAGAAATATTTTATTTAAAATTTCTTATCCTTATATTTAAATAAACCAAAGCAAAAAAATCATAAAATGCAGAGAATTATTTGGAAATCAAATTTTTAAAAAAATAATATGAAAAAACATGTAGCTTATAATACAAAGTGAAACATGTTAGCTTATAATACAATAAAGAAATCATCATGAAATATTTTAATATTAAACCAATATGTCACATTTTGTATGTCTTTAGTATCATTAATTTTTTTTAAAAAAAAAACTTACATTTTTGAGAAGAAAAAAAAGTTATTTTAAGCATAAACAGCAAAATTCTATGTTTTCCTCTCTAAAATTTGATCAAGATTTAATAACTGGTATCTCAAATGAAATCATGATTGCATTAATTACTTTTAAAATAGAACCAAAACAAATATCAGCAATAAAAAAGAGACTTCAAATTCTTACTCCACTGAAATTTTCATTTAAAGTACAAATGAACAAGATCTTGATTATCTTTATATGCATATAATGTAAACATGCAACTAACCAAATTAGCAAAAGACGTTGAACAAAATTTGGTAGTTTTATGGCAAGACACTGAGTAGTACTGAATATTTTAAGCAACACAAATGCAAAGACTATGCTCATTGATATTCTTGACATTATCAAATTGTCTGGCATAATTTTGTTTCATAGGACCACAGCTCCACAGAGATTTGTTGTAAAGTTTGGCAAGGTTAATGGAAGAACATGTTAGTATGAATTAGATATGATTTTAAAAAAAAGAAAGAAAGAAAAGCTGGATTCTCTAGATGATAATTCCAAAAATATGATTATGGCTATTCGTTAAGCATAGGTAATAATGCTTATCAGAGGTAATTAATGGCTAATTATAAGAATAACCTGAAACACAAGATGCGATTTAAAAAACTGCACCGGTAGAACTATTAATTTCTATACCTCCTCATTTAAATAAATTTATTCATTACATATATTCTTATACTAAATGACAAAAAAGGTGATAACAATAAGGTAATAAGGGAAAACAAATTAGAGCCAAACAACATTTCATGGTACAACAGTTGCTGCAATCCATATATAAACTATGTTATATATAAACTATTATAGAAGCATGTTCTGTTCAGTGCACTATATATCTGTTTAATTTTCTGTGAATTTCTATAAAGTTTGAATTTAAAATTGAAGCAGAAATTATTAAACTTCAATTAATACAAAAACTTTTTAATGAAACAAAAGATTTTTTTTTATTTTTTAAATAATATGAGTATGGAAAACAGAATTGTTCAGCACTGATGTTTCATGTGTCTAATAGAATATATTTTTATACTTTATACAATTCTTCAAAAACTAATTTAATAAGAATTTCTGTCACTTATAAAATTCAGTTTTTAGTTTCACTTTCAAAAGGATTTCAATGACATAAATAGCATTTAATTTTGTTTCAATCAATAAATACAATTCTGAAAAAATTATAAAGTCTTAATTTTATACAGTACTTTTGTTTTCAGGAATATTCAGTGAAATATTCTAGACGCATCTATTTTTAAATTAGAAAAAAAAAGGTTTCTGCCATCTGCAGCCAAATATGGCCAAGTTATGAAATATCATTATTAAGGACAATTAAAAATTTTAAGCTAATTAATCTTGGTGAAATTTTGTGAACTGATTGGCATATCTTCTTTGAGATGATCAATGAAGTTGTCTAAAATCATGCATTTTTATAAGATAGTTGTATTCAAATTTTCATAGCTCGCTCATTTTAATCACAAAAGAGTGGACAGTTCTTTTTATTTAAAATGTTAATTTCGCAAGATTATTTTACTAAATATAATTCATAGGACAATAATCTTTATTAAAGTATAAAAATCATATTTCATCAAAATATTTATTGACAAACTGAATAAAATAGTAGTCCTTACTTCATTTAGAACATTTTTCCAATCAAATGTACTTGCCTATCTGTTTAGAAATTAGGTATTGGGAACTGGTTACAGTAAACAATCTGCATATATATAAATCCTGTTTTTCTTAAACATACAGGATTATTTAATTAGAAATATACATATTTTAGAAATTCAAACTTTAGTTGGCAATAAACCACCAAATATGACAACCTTCTGCATTATTTTCTAATAATCCTAAAAGAAAAAAAATTGATGTCTCAAAAGCGATAAATCGCCAATTTGTTACCTACGCATTTAGAGCTTTCAAAAACCTCAAACCAAAACAACATCATGTCCTCACATGATAATAAATAATTTATATGTTAAAAAACTGATATATTTGAAAATATAATCTTTTGAATTTTAAGATGATGCAAAAATTATATTCTCGAATGTTATTGCAGAAAATACCAAAATTTCACTTCATTTTTAATTAATAAAAATCTCAAAAAAAAAAAAAAAAAATTATGCAAGGTGCACATTTCCACTTTTCAAAGTAAATATGTAATGGTAGGTCTGGGTCAAATGGTCTGGCCTATCGAGTGCAGCACATACACATTTACTTATTATTCTTTATTTTAGTGACCAGTTAGTTTGCTGGAGATGTTGGTTATCTTTAAGTTAAATCATTTAGGTATAACTTAGCATTTGTGATACTGTGAAATTACCACATTAAAAATGTGTTATTTTTGCTTTGTATATGCCTTGTTCATTGTGTGCATGAAACTTTTTAATGCAAATCAATCCCATGGAATCATGATACTATTAAACGTGTAAATATACAATTAATCTATTTTATAAATTTCGTGGTATTATAACTTTGATTATTCATACGTCACATAAGCTATAGTTATTAAACAGAATGTTTTTTCCTTAGCTTTCAACAATGGAAGAAAATTGTATGATCAGATAACAACAATGAAAGTAGTTAGAATTTCAGAACAACAATGTAATATATGTGGTGTATGGAGCATCATCCTGACGGCGCTAGCATCATCACTTAACAGCCAATAAGAAGCTATCCGATTCCTGCTATTAAAACTGTATTCAGTAATGTAATAGTGTTCATCGATGTAAAGCAGCCCAGCCGTTCGCCCAGTTCATTAAATTCGTATGCGATTCTTGTAATACGAGCCATCTCTAAGCATTCATCTCAACTGGACTTTCTCCTAGGGCCTGTGAGAGATATTTGATTTGATATATAATCCGGTTAGTAGAGGCCTGTTTTTCGAGCCAGAGTTAACATGTAACTACATATATACATGAAAACTAAGCAAAAAAATATTTTTTAAAAATTATCAAAATTCAGCAAAAATTCATATGACTATTAAATTGATATAATTTTAAAAAGATAATAAAATAGATAATAATTTTAAATAGATAATAAAAAGATAATTTTTTTTAATTTTGAAATGGTATGACATTTATTTTTGTGTAATAATATATTCCAAAGTCATTGCAAAAAAATGCTAAAATGTTGCTTAGTTTTAATTAAAATTCTAATTAAATATTTTTTTAAAAAATCACTCTTGGGTACAAGTTTCCACCCTTCGAGATATATATGTATGCAAGCTTGGTAGTTGCAGGTCAAAGTCTGGCTTGTAGAGCACTAACACACACATCTGTCTTATTACACATTATTAGTAAAGATATAGAAAATTTATTGCAGAAGTAAATGATATTATTCAGTAGTAATATAAATATTACCATCAATTGAACCTAAAATGGAACCATCACAAAGCAGATAATGATACATACTTAATCTATTAAAAAAAAATTTATTATTTCAATAAGAAATTTGATAAATTTCTTTGCAAGACATAATGGAACAAAAAACAAACAAACATATAAATGCTTAATGGTTATTTAGATATTTTGATGCTTGTCGATACTTATGACCCCCTGCAATAAAGTGGCAAAAATTTAAAACCATCAATTGAAATTATCTGCAATAAATCAACAGTAAATGAAACCAAAATGCAATATCCTGGCATCTTATCTAAAATGGAGCTTAGTATAATCTGAAAATTACCAAATAAACCAAAAGCTGAAAATATCAATAAGAATTTTTTTTTTTTTTTAAATTATGTGCCATGTATTTCTTTATACTTAGAAAAATGAATTTAAATATAATCTATAATACATTTGAATAATCTATACATAATCTATAATACTACAAATTTAATAAAAATATATTTAAAATGTCACCAAAATTTCTAAAAAAAATAGTTTATTGTTTTTAGGTCATCTAAAATAAAAAATAAAATTTTTTTTAATTAATTGAAGTGTTAATTAATGTTTGGTTATTTGGTTTCATATAAAATAGAAAACACTATTTGTAACAAATAATAGTAATAATATTTCTTGAATAAAAATACAATTCTTCATTGTTTAAAATATAAAAAGTATATCACTTAATATATTTACAAAGACTTTCTGCAATCATATTGCTTTGTCAGATAACATATTTTGATTAAAGAGCAATAACTGCAAAAAAAGTTTTATACTTTTTAGTACTAAAAATTCAGTGTAACTTATAAAATGTACCATTGCAATAAATTTAATTACATTTCTTTAAAAAAAAAAAAAAAAAAAAACTTAAATTTTTTAAAAGGATAAGAAATTGTAAAAATTATATCCATTACAACAAATTATTTGGAAATATTTATCACCATTTGTGTTCTTTAAAAATAGATATATAGAACTATGAAAAAAATAATAAAAGCAAGCTGTTATTGCAAAAAAAAAAAAAAAAAAAAAAAAAAAAAAAAGAAAGAAAGAAAGAAAAACTCCAGATTTTAATACATTTATATCTTTAAATTAAAATTTTAATTCAAAGTATAAAATACTTTAAAGAAATTTTATGGCTCAATAACTAGTTTTTATTCATAGATTTTGTTAAAATATAATTCAAATTTATTTAAATTTTATTACTTTATTTGTCTAATAGCAAAATATTTTTGCCTTTTCAATTTTCTGTTGTTTTTTCAAAAATTAAAATTTTGGCTTTTTTTTTTTCCTTTGAACATTTTTAATTACTAATTGTTTCACTGATTACTTCATGTTTCCTATTTGTTGCTGACAAATGCAAATTGTTAATTAGGTGAACAAAATACAATATTTATTATTCTGCCAAATTAAGGTTAATAATAAAAATAAAATTGTTCAGTTTCATGAACTGAATAATTTTTATCATGAGTAGACATTATTAATAGTTGTTATTCAAAATGCTAACCTATTTTATGCCTTATCTCCCATATATTTACTGAAGAAAAGATATATGTAAACCAAACTAGTACGAAATGCGTTAGCATGTTAAAAAAATATAAGACAAAAAATTATTTTATTTTTAAAATCAAGGAAAGAAAAACTTTGCAGCTAAGAAATAGTACTAATTAAAATAATGGCATTTTCAATTAAAATACAGTCTTTTAAGCATTGAAGGAAATCTTCAGAAAAAAAAAGTCAAATCTTTCTAATGAAAATTTTAATCTAAAGAATTTCAAAACATGAATCATAACAATTAAGTAAAAGTTTTGTCTTTATAACTTTTTTTAAAATGTTACAATGCAGAGATGGCAAAGTGCAATTTTTCTTATAATGGAAATTTTCAACATGTATCATTGATACAGCAATAAATCAATTGACAGAACATTTCTAAAGTTCTCTGTTAATTTGACTATTTTAGAGTATAATATGGTATATTCACATTTTAAAAAATGCATTTTTTCAACTACACTCTTCTATTCTAATGCATATTCATTCATTTTTACAATAAAAGAATTAAACAATGAATAATCGAGCATTAGATTGTTGTAGCATATGAAACCTCATTATATGTCAGTTTGATAGATGTTCTTTCTGAATATTGGAAAAAAAATTAATACAAAATAAAAAAATTACCAAAACTTTTCAACTGTCATGATTATTTATGAACAAAATAATATAATCAATTATGGTAGAAACTAACATATTTAAAATATTAAAGTTAAATGCACGCCCCACATCCAAAATGTTTGCATTAATAATTTTAAAAAAAATTTATTCTTTGACCCGAATTCGGCATTTCTACATTACATTTGTGTTACAATAAACACACTATAAGAAGCGTTTATGATAAACACAAAAGATTTTACCTAAGTAAAGCATGCTCGGGTTATAAAAGAAAACTATTTATTTGCACAACAAATGAGAGATTCGGTTTTTTTCACGATCATAAATATGCAAACCTGAATGATTAGTTTCGTGTTTTTATGATCGAAGACATCGTCGATAAAAATTCAATGTTGCATTTCAAAAACCAATATAAGAAAACATTTAACAGTAAATATGGAATGAAGCAGAAACTGATGATAGGGACATTTGCTGAAATAAACTTACTTTATGAGTATGTTCATCACTAGATGTTAATGTAAAACAAAGCAGAAAAAGAAAGGCTATAGAGTACAGTGGGCTCATAATAAAATGTGATCTGTAATAATAAATAAAATTTTGTAATAAAAACTGTAATACTAATCTAGCCGGTATTAGTTGCGGTAAATGCTTTTCTCATAGCATTACTATTAGCGTTACGTTTCATCAACGTTACCCACTCTAGACAAATCGCAGTAGTACACAATCATCAGTCAGAAAAACGATTACGATTAAGATATCAAGTGATTTTTTTTTTTTTTTTCTTCTCGAAAGAAATGAAGAGAGACAGTAGTGAGAGAAAAAATTAGTAATAATAATAATCAATTGATTAATTACGAAATAAAAAGACTGAAGAATGTAACATTTCCTTTTCTGTTGGAAAAAAAATCTAATTAGACAACATTTGAAGTCCAATAAATTTAAAAAATATAATAGAAGCCATATTTGAATGATTTCATAACCTAAAAGAAACTTAATAAGTTTCGGAATTACAGAATCTATTCGGAATTGCAGAATCTAAGGATTTAGAGATTCCATAAATGCTAATTAATTTGAAAATGGTCCATATTTCATAAATACAAAAATTGAAGTAAAAAACAAATAAAAAGTCCCATGTCTCATTTAACTAAAGACGCCATATTCGAATGAGTGCACCACCTAAACGAAACCTGGCAAGTTTCGGAAATGCATTATCTAAAAAGCATGAGCTTCGAATCCTGAGCTCAGTTATTAAATCGAGAAAAGCAAAAAAAATTTTACAGGTCAGAAACCAACTCAAATATTTTGTTCGCTTTATGATTCAGAATTAAAACATTTTCCCCAATAATTTTTAACTAGCATTTGTGTCAAATAAACCAGCACTTTTCACAATTTAATTTTATCATTATCATTGCATTTCAAGTATTTATTTCGATATCTGAATGACAAACTTTAAGTACTTATCTTTTAGAAGCACAGCAGATTATAAATGTTTCTATTTTAATTTTCAAAAATAAATTAAAATGACTAAATCTTGTTTCATTTTTGTTCTAACTTAACAGAATTCCTATCTTCCAGTTTTCATTCTTTAAAAGATCATTGCAGCAAGTTCCTGATCTTGAATTAAAAATTTTGAAAAAAGAATGCTTGCAATAAAGGAGATATTTACATGATTTATTTACAGATATGGCAGAATCAGGGTCGAAACTAGGATGGAGCAAACAGGGCATATAATCAGGGCGGCATTATTAAGAGGAGCTAAATTGATTTTTTAAATTAATTAAATTATTTAATTTTTCTGGAAGTCAGTTTATTAGATTTAGGATTTTTTTTCTATTATTCTTGTTCCTCAGATTTTCAAAAATCAAAATGATTGCAGTTCAAATGAAGGAGAACATAAAAATAATAAAGTCCATTTTACAATCCGAAAATGATCCCAAATTAAAAGTCTCAAAATAAAATAAAAAATATGGATTTTTATCAGAAACCCGCATTAATCAAAATTTCATCTCTGGTCAACTAAGGTACTTTTAAACGATTTGGATTCAATTAAAAAAAAGTGGTGGGATGGTACACCTGACCATCATAAAATCTTTTCAGAAAACGGAACATAGCACTTGATCATTTTAGATACTCCGCAGGATTTCTTTCGATGTATAAGGCGAAAAAGTGTAACAGTTGCCATATCCATATCTATACAAATAGATGGCAATGACAAATAGATGGCAATTAGGAATAAAGTATTATGTAGTTATTTTAGATATTAAGTATATTATGTATATTTTATCTCGATTTTTTAAGTACGAGAACAATGAAATATACATTTTTAAAATATTTTTAATGTATAAAACTTTTATAAAAACTGTTGGAACTTCTTATCTAAGCTCTTTTTAAATCATTTAATTGCATTGTATCAAAAACACGTTTAGTAAAATTTGTTTTAAAAAACTCGAAACAGTACTGATTTTTTAAAAAAAATTTTTGTGATACAACCTTATAAATTTCCTTTTAGATTAAAGAACCATTTATGTTTAATGCTTATTATAAATTTCATCTTCTGACATTTAGAAAAATGTTACTGGAGCATTATAGATTAGCTTATTTAACTCAGAATTGCCAAATTTGGCACTAATATATATTGAAAACCTAGGATGTGCAACTGAATTTTTAAATCGAATTTTAAATAATTATAAAAGAAGCGAAATTTCAAAATTTTTTAGTGATAACTTTGAATTTATTATCGCGCAAAAATAATCTTTGCTCTATCTTGGAATTAAAAAAAAAAAAAAAAAAAAAAAAAAAACCTTTTCAGCAATACAAATTTTAAATTGCAATTTTTAACACATTTCAAAATAAGATTTACAACGATGCTTTCATTGGTGAAATTTAATTCAAACTTCATTATTTCATCAAATTTCTAAATTAATTGTTTTCTTTTTTTTATATGAATGTTATGTTTTCTTTCTGTAAAATTTTAAGTAATTTCTTAATAATTATTGTTATTTGGCTGTAAAAATTTAGCTATAATTTTAATTATCAAATGATTCGATTTCAGAGTTATATTTATTAAGTATTTATGAACTTTAGAAGATTTTGAAAAATATCTAAAGAGTATATAAACTTCTAAGTTTCTATAGATAAATTTAACTATATATTTCAGAAGAAACTGTCAGTTCTTATTTTTTAAGTATCTGTAACTATAAATTTGTTATTCACAAATGTGATATAACTAATTAAATATGCAATTTTTTGTCAACAAAGAAATACATTTATCGTAATAACGATTTAAATCATATGTCATCACTTCTACAGCCAAAATCTTTTTTTTTTATGTAAAGCATTTTTTTTTTTTTTTTGTCATTATCACTGTTGTCGCTACAAACATGTATTCTTGTCTTATCGCTAATAAATTTTTAGTAAACCCCTGAACTCCATTGTTTCCTTTTGGCCAAAAATATTCCTGTATTTAACTAATGCATTTTTAGTCTTTCCCCTGGCAGCACCATTTATCGGCATATTTTGGATTTTTTTTTTTTTTTTTTTTTTTACTTCGCCAAACAAAATTTCATTACCTCACGATCATTCTGCTAGAATATCAAGTCACTCTGACGAATAGTTTTAAAATTGTCGATTTTTAAATTCGTAACTTTAATTATAATCCCCCTGTAGATCTTCGTCTATTATCACAGAACTATCATTAAACGTCTGTGGAACATTCAGGATTATTTTAATACTATTATGTAGACTCCTTGGCATTCATTTATCAATCTTCTAACTCTATTAGCACAAAATGGCGAATTAATTCAGTATTATAGCAATTGTTTTGTCCGCTTCCAAGTACTTTATAATTCACTTCAATCGAGATGAATTATAATGTACTCCTTCTTACATGCTTACCACGTTCGAATGTTATATGCATATGCACAATCAGCATGTTGCAATATTCAAGATTTACATATATTGATCGTTTTCTGTATTCTAATAAGGACAGTTCCACTTCTTCAACATAAAATTTTCAATATATAAATATGATTTATAATTTATTTAAACTTTCAAGTAATATCTAAACTCCAAATTGAGCAGCTAACAAAACACGCTCATTGGAGATGAAGAAATATATTCTTTCTGCAGAATTTTTTTTAAAGAGATCTAGCATTCTTTAATGAAACGAAAGCAACTGAAATTTTATTCTCGCAAAAGGAAGCTAATGTTATTTTTTACCACATCATTCTTTTCCTTTATTCTCACCCGCTGTATTTAAAATTTCAGATTTCTTTTTTCTTGCAACTTTCTTTAGTTAAAGAGCAGCACTGTATTCTCTCAACTGTTCTTTCTCTGATTTCGCAGCTATTATTGCAGATGTATCCAACCACAGTACTTTACAGAGCTGTAAACTTAAGAACCTTGGGTGATTTCAAGGAACTCGATTTTTTTATGAATGTAAAAAAATTGTTTTCACTCTTAAAAACATCACTGAAAGCCTATAAGAAGACAGATTATTCTTGTGTATAACAATATAGTGGGCTAAAGGGATTACACCCCGGTTCGCTTGGCTCATCCGATCCCAAAAATTACGTTCTGATTCTTTTCAGATCCCTGCTTGATCCCAATTTGCTTCGCTCGCGTGCCATATAAGTATGCATTTCTACTAGTAATATGCTAAGTACATTCATTACTAAAAATAAATTCAAAGTATTTCAGATTGTATAAATTCTAATAAATAATTTTGCACCCATTATTAAAAACTAAATAATCTAATTTCTAAAATTAAAATTTTTGAATAACAGAGAATGAATAAATGTTAATGAAATGGATAAATGTTAGAAAGTAAAAATATATAATTCGGCGATGTTTAAAAATCAAAAATGAATTTACTTTTTCCCTATGCTTTGTTAAGATGCATTTAATGAAAATAAGTCAACATGACGTTAACAATATAGAAAGAATTGCCAAAGATGGCGAGTGTTAATAAGATTAATTTAGTAGATTATACTTGAGCAGTATGATAGAGCATATTGAACGGTTAGTTATACTTCAAAGTGGCGAAATTAATTGGCGATCTTTTGTAGTTTAAAAACTGTAAAGTATTCACCTTCATTTCAACTGGATCTTCTAATAAAGGATTCTTCAATTCTTTCTAAGGATCTACAATTTCGATCCTTCATTACACTTATTTTTTCATATAATCTAACTTAGAAAAAGAAAGAAAAAAAAAGAAAAGAAAAGCTTTGACAGCTTTTCTCGTATGTTGCCACCGAGGCAAGTATGTAAACAAACAGAGCATACGAGCTGTTGCCGAATAAAGATTAAAAAATTCAGCCTGGTTTTATGTCCTCATAAGCGTTTTATATGCATAAACAATATACAGGGCTGTCCAGAATGATGGAAAATTCATGCAAAAAGAAGGGTTTTGCACGCACTATGGTTTGAGAGCACTTTTATCATTTAAAAGCGCTTGAATCCTCCTTGAAATGGACATATACAAGCTCTGTATGATGCTAAGTGGGGTGTTATACTATTCCTCATGGAGAAACTGCTCTAACTCTCGGAGAGACGCAGGAGGAGGATAACTGGATCTCATTCTTTATCCCAAAATAGACCACAGAGACTTTATGATATTCAAGTCCGGTGATTGAGCGGGCCATGGAAGATGTGTAACTGAGTCCTCTTGTTCCCGAAACCATAACTGAACAGTTCGATCACTGTGAATCAGGGAACTACCATCTTGATAGCTGAAATCTCCAGAAGACGAAAACAATGTCTGCGTCGTAGGATGCAATTGATCGACCAAAAGAGTGACTTAGTCATTATTAATGACTGAGTGATAAAGGGATCTACTCCAGGCAATGAAATGAGGCTCCAAATCATTGCGTCACCATCCCCATGCTTCGCTGTAGGAAAACGACAGTCTGGGTTTTAGGTTTCTATGGAGGTCCGACACTCGTAATCCCGTCTCTTGGTGGGTAATAAAGAGAAGCTGGATTCATCGGAAAACAAAATATGTTTCAATTGAACTGTAGTCCAGGTTTTATTGTAGTCCAGGTCCGTGTACTGTACTCGCCGTTTCCGATTTACATCTGTCACAAGGGATTCTACAATCGCAGCTCTGCCCAAAATATTTTGTTTATGCAATTCCCTTCGAACTATATGGGTCGACACTAGGTTCTGTGGATGCTTATTCAGCTCAGCAGTCATTTTTGCTGCCTTGGTCTTCCTTCTAGTGGTCATAATTTTAATTAATATCCGTCTGTCTCTCGTAGTGAATTTGGCTTTTCTTCCACAATTCGTTCTAGCAGATGTTGTTTAGCAATGATAGTTGTATGTTTCTGTTGTCATGAGCTTCGACACGATGCTTATTGATACCCCCAAAAGCTGTGCCATTGTGGTTACCTCTGCACCAACCAGACAGGTTCTCACTATCTGTCCTCTTTGGAACTCTGATAAGTTTCTCATTTTAGCCTCACCCGAAACAAAATTAAGCAGACAGTGATATACAATACACTCGCACATAAGCAACAATGTAATGCAATAAAACTGGTAGTGACGTATTTAATTTAATCCTATACTATCACATATGGAAGTCACTGTTTTCAGGAGGCTTTTCCATTATTCTGGACAACTCCTGTATATATTGTGTCATTTAGATAATTCATAGGAGCCAAAGCTCCGCTTTCCAAAACAAAACAAAATATCTTTTGAGATGTATTATAATTCAAAATAGAATGCATGCACTTAAAATGATCTAAATGAATAAAATATTTTTCAAAATCTACGTGAACGTCGTGGTAAAAGTTTTTTTTTTTTTTCATTTTCTTGGGACGTCAAAAGGATGAATTTTATTTTTCAGTAATTTCTAATAATACTATTAAACAAAATTCGATTATGTGTATATTTATTTCAGTTATGACATAAAAATTTTTCTAGAAAATAGATATGAGAAAATACCTTCTTCGCATGGATGTTTATTTTCTCTCTACATTACATGACATTTTTATTGTTCAGCTATAGTTATGTAAATCAATCTTAGTGTAGGTAAGACATACTCGAACATAAATTATTCTGGACAGTCAAGAAATATCTGATTTTAAGGTCTAATGAAAATATTGTTTTCTTTGATATGTCTCATTCTTCTTTCCGTTATGTTAAAAAAGTTGATGATTTGTTTATAATCAATTTTTCATTCTTTCAATATATAATTTTATTTTTTCATGCAGAATTCAACTTTATATTGGTAGAAAATATCTATTGTTTCTTGATTATTAAACAAATTTCTGAATGGATTAAGTGAAGAAACAATATAAGAAATATTTCAGAATTTTCAAAATTTTTGCCTATTTTTGAATAATTAATTTAAAATTAATAACCTTATAAACTGAAAATTAATAACCTCGTAAGCTGCAAGTTTTAATAAACAATTTAAGTTTCAATTAAAAAATTAATATTCGTTATATCTGTCAAAGAAAAAAAGAGAGGCGAGGAGGAATGGAAACATCTAGTCCATAATGTAATGTAATGCCATAGTGTAATAATATTTGAGATTCTATTTATCTGTGTAGCCTTCGTTTAACTTGATTGTATCAGTCGTTGTATTCTGAAAGTAACGATTTTTTCTTTATAAATATTATATTTTTTCTTTATTCTGTGAAATAATAACCTATTAAGTTGCATGGATTGATAAATAACTTAAGCTTAAGCTAAATAATTAATATTTCTTCTGTCTATCAAAAAAAAAAAAAGTGAGAAAATCGAATATCTATTTTAAAGCATCACATTGTAATAATATTTCAGATTCGATTTATCTGTATAGCCTTCGTTCGACTTGATTGTATTAGTAGTTGCATTCTGACAGTAATGATTCTTCTCATGTAATTTACAGAAAAAAATACCAGATTAAATACTTAATCACGTTAATTAGAGTGAAAATTATGCCTTGAAATTAATGTTCAAAAAATGCTTCTTTTTTATTAATGTTGCCATTAATAAGAACGTGCGAATGAAAAGTGAGAAAAGATAATTAAATGTGTCTGAATTTCATTGTAACAATAAGAAATATTCAAACAAATCATAGTGAAAAATTTATTAAAATTATTTTTAAATGTCGCATGGAAATAAAATTGATAACATTCAAAAACTAAAAATGCTGTAAAAATGAGGTTATAGGAGATTTTGAGAAAAAAAGTGAAATTTTTGAAGAGTTTTGAATTAGTTCATAATGAAAATTTGAAAAACCTTTTTTTTTAATGAGCTCTTATTACCCAAGAAGTAACTATTTATCAGATTTGGTAAATCTAAGTTCCAGAAGTCTTTCCTGAAAAGCTTTGCATTCTATACACAATGACTTTAAGATCATGTAACTTACAAAAAGTGTATTAATCTAAAACTATTATGAAGTTAAAATCTGTATTAGTTATTTCAGGTTCTTCTATTTGTTTTAAGTATCATTCGATAGCTTATATATATATATGGGTGATCATTGTTTTCTCATAATCTGTAAGCCAAGTCTAAAAACGAAAGACCAATGTATTTAAAGCAGAAGGAATATGCAAAATTTAGAGGTTCCATAAATACTCATTACTTTCGATATCGATATTTAACAAATAAAAAATTGAAGGGAAAAACATATAAAAAACACAGATGTTATATTTTGAAAATACAACATTTTTACTGCTTTATCTACTCATTTCAAGCTGATGATCCCCCACCATTCCAAGTCTCATCAATGAAATGGTAGCACTTCACAAGATTCCAACTTAGCCCATAATTTAAGCCGATCATTCAAGAATTTCCTTCCAAATCAATAGATTAATGACTTAATACAGTAGACTGCAAGTCCCCACCCGCTACATAATTCAAGTCTTTTTCTCCTTATCCGAATGCTTGAATATTTATGTACAGAAATGTACACAAATATGAACTGGTCAAACATTCAACTTTCCACTTTACGCTATGCCAATTCTGAGAGGTTTCTGCATCAATGATAGGTTCTGGATTGGTGCCATTTGGTTGATGCAGAGCAGAGTGTCTGAAAATATCCGGCTATACGTAATCCACAAGGGTGTTAAAAAATATCGAATGTCAAAATGTAGAGTGTGTTCAGGTAATGAATCTTCTAATTGCATGTTATTTGTCATGATAGTGCAGCTTTCCTTTACCATTCCCCACGTAAACTGAGCAATAATAAACAGTATCTTCCTTCCTTAACTTTCAACAGCAGAAGAAAAACACATGTTTAAATGTGATGAAAGTATGAATTATGTTTTGGATTTCATTGCAACAATAAAGAAAATTTTACTATAAACAACAACAACAAAAAAAAAAAAAACCAAAATGCAGAAAAAGTCACAACAATAAAATTGACTTAGTTGAAAAAAAAAAAGTTATTTTTTAAAACATTTTTTTAAGGATGTAAAAATTTGTTTTTTGTAATAATATTTTCTGAAGTTATAGCGGAAAGCATCAAAACCTCATCTAATATTTAATTCATTAAAATTTTAAAAGAATCTCTTTGAAATGGATACACACACACACACACACACTCACTCTCTCTCTCTCTCTCTCACATACACACACACACAATTATAATTATAGTAAGTAGAAATAACAATCAAATGACACTATATTTTAAATGTTTTTACTGAAGTTTTCGACAACGGAACTGAACACTTATGTTGGCTTTTTTATTTTTAATATACTTATGAAAATATTCGTATTATATAATATTCATATTCCATATAGCAAGTAAAAAAAAATTTCTAATTTCTTTACATAACGAGTAAAAAAATGTCTTTTCTTAAAGCGTAACAAACCCATTAATATAATTACGTCAATGCTTGACATACTCAAAGTTGACCTATTTAAATCAGAATTATTATATTGATCAAAGTAAAAACCAAATATTTGCTATGTTACCTATGGTAACTCGATTCACCATTAGAAAATTATCTGATTTCTTTTGTTGTTGGATGTTACAAAAGCGAATGCTGTTTTGTCGAAAGATTTCCAACAACCACTAGAGGGAGTAGTCTCTTCGACACTTTCTCATATACTCTGTAATAAAAGTGTTTTTTTCTTTCCTTTTGGTGCCTCTAGAACAAACGAGCTATCATGTACAGCGCTAACACACACACACATGGACTTTCGGCAAAGTTGTTAAAACCCTGATTGCTCAGATATTTATTTTTAGAAACCTACAATGAGCAAAAAAATAAAATTAAAAAAAAAAAACATAATATAATACGCATTTTAAACATCTTTTTTTCTGACTGAGTGAAATCAAAATTTGAAATAGAACTGCAATTGCTTGATGAAAGATAAAATTTTAAATTTCATATATTTAAATCGTTAAATTTCCACAAATGTGCGCTTATATGCATGCGAAAGTACAGACAGTAAACCTTTTGTCGGATTTGATAGAAAGGGGGATGAATTTGAGCCCCTAAAATTTGATAAGTATTCTGAAACAGCGTGCCAAATTTTATTTAGTCAATTCGTTGTATCTTTAAATGATCGTGTTTCCATGCATGCGAAAGCATAGTTTGATCGATGGCCAACTTTTTGTAAGATTCGGTTCAAAATTTGATAAAGATCTACTCTTTAGATGCTAAGATTTTATACTAAATTTCATTCAAAAACTGTTGTGTTTTTAAGTTATCGCATTTATAAGAATGCGAAGAACAGATAGATAAAATTAAACCCCTTAAAAGATATGATTCAAAAGTTGATACGAATCTACACTCCAGATGCTAAACTAGAAGCTACCAAATTTCATTTATCTAACTCTTTACGTGTTCCAATTATCGATTTTGCTTGCAATCAGATTCTTCCATAAAATGGATTTCGTTAAAAATTTGCCATAAACCTACAAAATTGATGTTAAGACGACATACCAAATTCCACCCATATAGATGAAAGAGCTTTTGAGTTATCGTCTTCACAGACAGACATAATTCCAAAAATGTGCTTTTCGAACTCGAAAATGGAGAGTCGTGTGAATCTCGAGTTCGAATTCTCTTGACCATTATAATGCCTTTCTTTGTATATTTCGTATATGAGAATATATGTACAATAAAAAAGAACAAACTATATAACCCATCTGCAAGAAAAAATAAGACAGATTATAGTGTATGATTCCATTCACGGTTTACGCTACGCTTCTTCCAACTTACAATGAAATTATTAATTTACAACTGGATCGTTCAAGTGAGACTTCCATTGATCGATCCATTCACGCACCAGTACACAAGCCCATTAAAAATGAAACGAGTCCTTTTTTCTTCCCTCTTACTATAAGCTTTTTTTAAAAATTTTTTTTATACTTTTTATCTATTGATCCGTATTCATTACATAAGTAGCTGGTGCAAAGTGTTCTGAAGTGGTAACAGTTTAAGGTATTTTTTCGATTTCTCACTCCTCTTTCATTCAGAATTGGTCGAGGAAGCTATCTTATACAAAACACCATTCTATACGCTTGCATCTGAAATAAGAAAGGCAGATCTATTAATCAATTGGATAGTGTTTTTTTACTTTTATACTCTAAAAAAACATTAGACATATAACATGGCAAATTACAAAAAAAAAAAAAAAAAAAAAAATGTGCGATTGAAATATAATTATTCAAAAGTTTTGATATTCTGTCTTATTTATATACATTTTAGAGTAACAAAAACTTACGAACATTAATAATAAACAATAGATAGGCATAGAAAGGTTTTATTTCCAAGATGCCCATAAACTTAATTGTACGAAATTGAGATTTTTATTTTTTCGTATACAAAGTATAGAGAAACTATTATAATTATTAAACAAATTCAAGCACGGGAAAATGAAAAATCTGCAGTAAGGGGGAAAAGAAAAGGACTAATTTCATTTTTAATGGGCTTGGGTACATGGGGGGACAGATAAATAGAAGCCTCATTTAAATAATACAGTCATGAATTAATAAATTAATTGTAGGTTGCAAGAAGTGTAGCTTTTCAGTGGCAACAATTTTTTTCTTACATTATTTTTCTCTAATTTTAATTAAAATAATTAATAAAAGACATTTCTAAGTTCATTTTACAATAATACTTTTTTGTTTTAGATACTGCTACATAGTCATGCCCGTTGCGACAATGTCAAATAAAGTATTGGGTACATGTTATCATTGCTTTAATGAAGAGTAAATTTTTAAAAATAATATTGTCCCAGAAATGTCAAAGTTCAAGAATCAAGGGTTTGTTACAGAACGTGTACTGTAAACAGAGTCCAACAACATTTATTGAGCACGAACACACAGTTCAGCATAACACAGCCGAAGAATACACAAGAACAGCACTAATAGTAAGTAACAGCACACAAGTAACAAAACGGTAGCATATAACCATGCACGAAGCACTCATAGGAATCCACAGAAGACAGATTCCGCACGACTATTTAAAGCTCTGATTCGTCTGCTATTCTCCTTTGTCTATTCGGTTGAGCTGAACTATACAAATATATTCGCTCTCGACTATACAAATGATTGCACAACACACGAATCAAAACTTTCTCAAAATCTTCAGCTTTGTTCTCCCAGATTTTTATAATTTCCATGACGAGGCAAAGAAGATTCTAGAAAAGTAATCGGAACTTGCGTTCTAGTTCACCTATTGCCAAAATTACTGTTGTTTTTGGAATCTTCTATTTTGTGGCCTAGTGGTCGTTAGATTTGTCACCAAGATTGGGAGCTGATCATTTGTCCGGCAACTCTTCAGTATCTCTCAGAAATATCTATAAAACTGCCTTCCTTACCATAGAACTAACTGTGGAGGGAAGCAATATCACGATTTCGAAGCAATATTAAGACATTTGCAACAGGACGAAAATATCATGCTGTTATGTTTCAAAAGAGAGATTCGTATCTTTATAATTTATTATTTTTTTATGAAAAATATATCACGAAGCACATTCAGATGGAGATTAAGCAGTTCCATAAATTAATAAAAAAAAGTCTGAAAAATAAGTATAAGATAAAAAAAAAATTTAAAGTTTCAGCTTATTTGATCTTTTGTTAAAACCACTTAAACACGAATTTCAGATAACGATGTTTTCTTTTCTATTGTTTCATTCTGTCTCTTATTTTATCCGGAAGCAGCTGGATTTCTCTCAGAAGCAGGAAAATTGCAGCTGTGAAGCTGTTTTATAAAAGGCTTGAAATGTAATTTTTTTGAAACTTTATTCCATTGTGATAGTACGTCATCTTTCTATGACATCATATTTTTCATAACTTTAACTTTTAAATTTTGCTTCTTACTCAGTTCTAGTGAAATCGTTTGCGTGAAACGAATTGGCAAGTGAACAAATCTGGAATATTCTTATCTAACCTTACTCGTATATTTATTACCCCACTTTTATTGGCATTACTTACTCGGTTGATTTTATATGACATATTCCAGGATTGTTCAGAAATATAATGCAAGAAAAAAAATATCATTTCATTAAACTTCTTTTAACATGATAAAGCTTATAGGCTGTTTTATTATTTATAAACTGTGGTATAAGTGATGCCATATGTATGATTAAAAATCATGCAGAAGGTTCTACAAGAAAATAATTCGATTTAGAATTACCAAATTTGGCTAATAGTTACTTAGTGGATAGTAAGTGCTCGTTAAGAAAGTTATTTTCAAAATTTTATTTAGAATTTTAATAAAAATGAATCGAAATTTTAATGCAATTCAATAATTTTGAAACCTATTACTTTTTACAAGCCATTCTTGTACTACTTTGAAATTTAGAAAGCTTGTTAATGATATAATTTGTATGAATTTTTCTCTAATTTTAATATATTTTTAAAAAGATTTTTAATCATATTTTACTAAAAAATATCTGTATTTTATTTTTTAAATAATAATTTTCACTTTTTTAATATACTAGATTTGTATTCAAGAGTGTTGTGACGATATTATAAACACTTTTTTACATGCACTTTATGACTTCTATATGATTGAAAGTAAACTTTAAAAATTAAATCAAGATAGACTAAAGGCTAAAACTTTATTATGTTAATATTATAATAAGACATAATCATTATCATACTAATTTGATATTTTCGCAAAATCTTTTATTTTTACAACAGTACTTTTCAGTGTTTTAATTTATTGGATTTATATTCAAAACCAATAAGACGATATTAATTTTTTTTTTTTTGCGTACGCTTTATGATTGCTATATGAATTAATGTGAAGCTTAACCAACAAGAGTGATCCCTCTAAAACTTTCTCTTATAATTTCTAATAAAGATACCCCCCCCCTCAATAAAATTGAGTACCTTGAATAAGGCAGTGAATGCCTTGCATGGCAATGACGAAATGAATTATGAAAAAATGATTTTTTTTTTGTCTTGAATTTAGCAGTTTTACTGAATCTGTCATGTTATCCTTGACAATTTTTTGTCTATCAATTCTCGGCATTTAGCATTAAGTACCCGAAAAGAGAATTTATCTTTTAGACACATTTTTCCTAATCATTTGAAACAAAAATTTGACTTAGAACTACACTTATAGTTATACAATCACATAACGAATTTGATATGTTTAAATAATTGTATTTTTGAATCACCGCGTTTACTTGTTTCTGTAAGAACATAACTACTGACGGCCAACCAACACTTGCTTGGATTTAGTTCACACTTTGAAAGATGTTTACACTATATATATTAAATCTGATATAATAAGATATTAAATTACCTAATTTTATCCATCTAGCACTCTTTGAATTGTTGCTATCGTGTTAACTTATGTTCGAACAACCAGACAGACAGACTTCCTCTAAGCGAATTTTGTTCAAAATTAAATGGAAATCTACAAATTTTATATAAAGACCATATATCAAATTTTATCAGTTTAGCTTAAAGCATTTTAGGGTTATATTTGTCACAGATGGACATACAAACAGGCATAATTCCAAAAACGTGTTTTTCGAACACGGGGAAGTCTAAAACATGTGGATTTGTCAATATCTTGAATTAGAATTTTTCAAAGTTACAGTATTTTTGCTATACTTCGTATACGAGAAAATAAAAACAAAATAAAAATAAACGAATAAAACCTAAAACATTATCATATTAATACAATTAACACCTAAGCACTATCATATTAATTTAATATCATCGCAAAATCTTCTTTACGGAAAACTGTCTCTCTTGACAAGCAGTTAAATTCCTTTTTTTTTCTGAGTAAAATTGAAACTTACCAACCGCCTTTAGCAACCAGCTTGTTGACCCAGATTATTAACTTTTTTGTTCGTTAAATGACTAATATAAAATTGTAATGAAGCCATAATTTTTTTTGAAAAATTTATCTTATTATTTGATACAACCGTAGACAGTGAATTTGCATAATTTTATTCATCATATTTCAATCATTTTATTACAAAAAAAAAGTGTGCGAAGCAAAAGCAGAAATGAAAATCCTATAACAGATTGATTTCTTTTACATCTTCTTTTCTCTGACTGAGTGAACTTTTTGGTAACAAGGCAAACCTTCTTTGGTACACTTTAAAAACGTTCAGTAAACTTTAAAAAACGTTCAGTAAATTAAAACATATATTCTTTATGTTGAATAATAAAAAAATTTTTTTTTTAAATATCCTAATAACTTTGAAATAAAATGGAGATTACGGTATTAGAATTTTGTATTTTCAAAAAAAAAAAAAAAAAAAAAAAACTAAGAAGTCATTAGTAGATTACAGTACATGAAAATAATTCAAATCTTTATGAAATTTATATCCGTCTTGAAGTTTAATTAGATTATGTAACTGTAGATAAGTTGCTGATTAATCATTTAATGTTGAGTAATCTGCATAAATTAAATGATTATTGAAGAACTAGTTTGGCAGAGATGTAAGCACAGTTGTTTCTAGTCTAACGCTAGTATTATGGACAGAAAAATGCCTGAAATTCCATTCTTGGTGGTTTTGATTCAAACTTAAACGAAATAAATTCATTTCCTCCACAAAAAGTAGCAAAAACATTCGAGTTATAGTAATAGTTCATTAGTCTATGTACAACTTTCATAAAGTCAAAAAAAAACAAAACATTTTCTTTTCTTTTAATTTCTATATTTGGCACTTTTATTATTCCTGGTTTTCTTGTTTAGTTTAGGCGAAGCAATTCTATAAATAATCAATTGGCCATTTCAAAACACAAATCGCTTTCATTTATTTATTTGCTGATTGATAGAAATGTTTGATGAGTAAAAATATAATCGTCTGCATTCATTTATATTCAATCGCTTTCGCATTGAATTTAATTTTATCAAATATTACTAGCATTTGTATTCGTTTATTTGTCAAAAAATAAACGTTCTTGACACGATTGCTATTGTTAGATACGATATTTGCTTACGGAAGTCAAATATTGATTTGAAGTTAAGAATTTTCCAGATAACTCAATGCATTTAGATATTTGACTATTAGAAATAAATCTTAATTTTTATTTTTTAGGAAGTTTTATTTTAGTTCTGGAGAATAAGAGTTGAAGAAAACTAATTTTCATTTAAGCAGAACTCTTTTATTCCACAATTTTTTCCCCTTGGTAATAGCACCTGTCTTACTAGCACCTTTCTAATTATGCTACTTTTTCTATTACTATAATGGTATTTAACCATTTATGCAACTGATTTTTATTTGTTTATAAGGGTGACATAGTTCTTATTAACAAGTAATCTCTTTTGTCATTTTAATTCAGTAATTAGTTCTTTTTTTCATCAGAGATTTATGGCTTTTTCTTATATCTTTAAGCAATCTTATCCGCCATTTTCAGCCAAAAATTAAGAACTATTGGAATATATTTGGACTTTTAAACTATATTTTGTTCAGTCGAATTTTAAGGTTAAGAAAAGGTCCGATATCAAACACTCCTGTGAAATTGTTTAATGTAAGGGAGCAAACATTTTCTACATAGAGCAATGAAGTAATTTTTGAACAAATTGGGACCATGGAAATACTTTGTAGAAATAAAAAAAAATTAGTCTCGAGTGGAAAAGTTTAAAAATAACCCTATTACAAATGCACCAAAAATAATTTTTCGGTTACTTTCTATAAGGAGTATTTAATGGATTCACATTTCATGTGATAAATATAATCGTGACTGTCACAGTGACCAATTTAAATATCTCGCGGCTCTAGACAGTGCATATTTCGAAGCCCCTTTGATGAGATGGTCAATTTAATTTTATATTTCAGAGCATTTTTAATATGTTAATGTTTATTTTAGCTTAATATTATTTATTTTATTCTCTTTAAGAATATATGTCTGTTTTTATTCATCTGTTGTGGCTCCAGATTGCCCGGCATCCCTGTTAGTACACAATATTATAAATACATACATTTGTTCTGTTTCATTAATATTCTAATAATAAACATTACAATATTTATGAAGTGAAGGTAATGAAACAAATCGCAACCTAACCAATTATACTTTTTAAAGTATCGATATTATTTTAATTTCTTATCATTTATAGAATTTGTATTTTTTGAAAAGTTGGAAAATAAAGTTTTTTGATCGACCTGTTTGCTGCTTCGCTTTAACTTTAGCTGCCCTAGATATCTGTCTAGTTGGAAATTCGCCATTGGTTTATTATCTAAATGCTGTGGTACAATGCCTCTTCTAACCTTGCAATTTATGCAGTTTAAATTAACGCATCTTAATTGCATATGCATATCAATTGATTACATTGCTTCACTGTAGGTCTCTGAAATATGTGCCAGAAATTACAATTCCATTCACAGGAACGGAACAACGTTAGAGATTTTTAAAAAAACGCAAACAAACTAACATTCTTTAATTAGAATATTTACTTTTTAGTCTCAATATTAAATTTTATTATTTCTTTTCTTAATTAATCCATTTTTATCTTCAAATTAAGAGCATAACAAAATCATGCATTGAAATATGATGCTTTTAGAGAAAAAAAAAGATGCAAATATGCATGTAATTCCTATTACCGTTTTCTGAAGTAGACACTCATTAAAATTTTTTATTTGAAAATTAAAGCAATTAAAAATACTTGATCATTGTCAAGTTGCATTATTATTAAGCCTCGTTAACACGGGAGCAATTGTTGGTCTCAATAACAATTCGTCATCAATAGACAATTTGATTCGAGGACATAGAAATATATATATATTAGGAATAGTTGAAAGTATTGACCGATCTGGATTCCAAATGTTCCTAAAGTCTGTGATTGCTTTAGCTCTTGATGTCCTAATTTTGTTCGGATATATATATATATATATATATATATATATATATATATATATATATATATATATATATATATATATATATATATATATATATATATATATATATATATATTTCTCCTTTATTAGTTATTGTTAAAATGTAAAGGCTGCTTGTGACAGAAATCCATACTTTCTCAGTTCAACTTTAATTTTTTTTTATTTTTCCTTTGCTTTTAAATTAAGGGGGGGGGGGGATCAAAGCCACATTTAGAGGAAATCGGTTTACTGATTATTCATCTTTTCAAGTATGAACGCTAATAATGGATTTTGGAATTTCAAATGGCAAATGAAATTGATTAGATTAGCTATCGATTGCGTTTTCCCGTTTCTTGAAAATGTTCATTTAAAAGTGTAAAAAGTTTTTTGAATGTCACTCACGTAAATAATACAATTATCGAAAGAAATAAGCAGTGGAAATTGATATAAATTATCGCCCCTATTTATGGTAAAAGACAGTTTAGAAAAAAACTATCTATTCGATCCAATACTATTTTGCAATTTAAATTGGTGTAAATTTAAATATTAGATTTACTTTGCAATATAAGTTTAATGAGCTTTACTGTGCAATATAAGCTTTGATACATTTTAAAATAAATAAACAATGGATTGATCGGTTAAAAAAAATCAATTTCTAAATTCAGTTTAGAAAAAATCTCAAATCGGACCACGTAAATTGAACGGGAGGAGGAACTGCTAGTATTTTAGAACAGAAAAAATTTTAGTGTTCTGTTTCCAGTTGTATATCTTATGTATCTTATATGGATATCATATATTAGATACTAGCCGCCTTTGGCGACCAGCCGGTGCGCCAATCTTAATGTTCGTTTAAATTTTAATAATTAAATAGGTTGAACCGGAGTTTAACCCCCTTCTTCGCCAAGTTGCGATAACGCTCCAAAGCTGGCAATCTTTATTATGCACTATAATTGAACATCTGCTCCTTTGCTTTTGAACATTTCGCAAGGTCGTTGTTGGCGATTACGGCTGGAGAATCTGATTTCATTTAAGAATTTATAATAATTTTGTTTTGTTTTCTGTAAAAAAATTATGGAACAGCATTTTATTAGCATATTTTTCCGTAAAATTGAAAATTTAATTAAAAGATCCCAACAGAATAAAGGATTTATATCTGAAAGTAAAGGAAAAAAAAAGCAATTTGGTGATTTATTACTTTTATATTTATTTTAATAGATTACAATAAGTAGACTTTATTTCAAGAATTGAAGTGCATTATACAAACGCTTTGATCTCTATTTCAGCTCATTTTTAAATCTTGAATATTTTTCTCCACTATTGTTAGCTCTTCTTGTTATTGGGCATATAGATAAAGTTTGTTGGTTTTCAAAGAAGGAATAACAACTAATATGATAATAATAAGCTACAAAATTTATTGGAATTCTGTTTATGAAAATACTTTAAAAAATAGAAAATCAATGGGAGTAGTCTCACCAAAACTTTCTCGCATACTCTCTAATAAACATGTCATGCCAGAGAAAGCCTTATATGACATTGATGTACAATAGTTACAAAATATTAACTTTTGACTTGAATTTATCACTTTTACTGAATTTATCATGTCCATCCTTGACGAGTTATTTGGCGATTAATCCCTGGCATGCAGTATCCAAAAATTAAATTTGTGTTTTAGACATATTTTTCTCAACCGATTGAAACAAAAAGTTTGCACAAAACTGCACTTGTAGTCACAAAATCCCATAACAAATTTGATATATTTAAGTCATTGCTTTAAGTCATTTGCGTCAATTTGATACATTAAGTTTCTCCATACTACGTAAACGAGAAAATAAAAAAAAAGGGGAGGGGGAGAGACACGGAAGCAAGTTTATTTAATGGAACAGAATAATTGAAATGTTTAATTTATTCTCAGATGAAATTTTGTTGTTCTTGATTACGTACATGCGAAACTTGAGGTGAAAATCTTATATAGAAATTGTTTACGAAGTCAGCGATTAATAAATCGATAGCATCAAACGAATTGCTGAATACGTAGCAAAAAATGAATTCTTTCCTACTATCTACAGAATACATTGCATTTTTTTCTTTGTCATTAACTTTCGTAACTTTAATTTCAAAACTGATTCAGCAAGAATGGGAGAAAGTATTTAAATAGCATCGAAGTTATATTTGTAGCAAATTTTGGAAGTTATTTAATTTTAAATCTATGGCCTCGAATTTATTTCCTTGTATTTAAAATTTCGTCTCAATAGTCTAGACTGTATAGAAGGAGATACAAAAAGATGCTCGAAAAGAATGAAACAATTTTTTGTGATCTATACGAAAGAGGTTGTATGTATTCGTGTAAAAAAAAAAAAAAAAAAAGTCTTGCAAATGCCACCATTTTGATAGAACGCATTCGTATCACACAGCATCTGTTATTTTATGAAGTTAATTAGTTAGATAAACTTCCTTTCCTATTTCGTTAAAATTTAAATGAGCTAAATTGATTTTGACACACTAATTAATTTTTTAATTACAAAAATGTGTTGAATTATATCTCTGAAAGAAAGTCGATACTTAATATTTTAATTCTGTTCGATGGAACTTCTTGTTTAAGTGATATCCTTAATAAGTTGATCCGCGTTAATTGAATTGGAATCCTTTGGGCATCTTGCGTTTGCTGCTAATTAAATAACGAACAATTATTTTGTTTGCTGAAATGCATTATGCATTATAATTCATGGTACTCAATGTAGCAGGTAACTTTTAATCCTACACTGCACAGGCAGTGATAACGTCACTTGCTAATTACAGATAATAAGATAATTGTTCGGAATATTAATGTTAAAAATTTATTTATTTACTATGTTTATTATTTTGCAGTAGGTAAAAATAATTAGCAATTAATTAGCATAAAAATTAAAAATCCAAAATTAACTTTTTCTTTTAATTTATCTGTATTCCTTAACCACATTTGTTCAATATAATTGTGACGGTGAAGAACATAAATATAAATATAAAACCTAGAGAATCATTTTCTTTCTTATAGAATTTTTAATGGCTTATTTAAAATAAAGATAAGCATAGGTGAACGCCTCCCACAAGTAGAACTGTGACAAAAGAGAAGAGGAAATATGTGATGGACATGTTGAAATTCATTCCTCCTATTAAACATGATTACAATAAAATTTAAGTATAAATCGACATGACTGGAGCTCAAATACAGTTGACGAAGGAGATATAATTCATATTGATGATGAATCAAGTTAAAAAAGTAATAATACTCGCAATATATGTAGCAGCAACAGAACAATTACTGTTCATTTTTGCTAAAATTTTTAATAAAACATATCTAATGAAGTTTTTCCGCAATAATAATAAAAAAAAACTTCGAAGATTGAATTTGAATTAATAATTTTCTTTCACTCCCCAAATCAATTAACTCCCTTAATTGAGCAAAAATTGTACTAATAATAACAAATACTCCACAGATATTCTATCTTATAATTTCAATATGTCGTTAGATAAAAGATACCTCTGCAGTAATCATCGTATTTTTGAACTTATAATTTAAAAAGAATTTTGAAAAAACACTATATAATATTTTACCATTTTTCACAACTTCTTGTTTTATGGATTTAATCAATTTGACAAGTGAAGCATTCAATTGAAAGTTGTCTATTAATATTATTCGAAGTTATTTAAAAATAAAATTTACTCTTTTTTACTTTTGTTTCTTTTTTGATGTGCTCCAGGAAAATATTTTATCTATTGAAATCATTGCAAGAACGTGTAAAAATAGAAAAAAAAATTAATAATAATGTTTTTTTTAAATATCAAAATATATAAAATATCATATATGTTAAAAATAATATTTATAATATTTTAAGACATTCCATATTTACAGCAGTTTCTTAAATGAAAATAAAATGTTTGAAATAGAATAAATACTCGCTTATCCATTGTTTTAATCTTAAAATATTGCCAAAAAATTCAATAACATATATAAAAAAAGAATCTTTTTAATATGAAAAAATATCATTATTATTTTGTAAAAAAGCAATTACCAAATTTTAAGAGCAGCATTTTTCATTTATTCTTCATAATTTAAATGTTTGTACCCCTTACATTAAATAAAATTTGCTCTGAAATTTATTACTGTGCATTTGTACCTTTTCCCGTCAGTATTATTAATCATCTGCAATATTTACATCTCATAAATCCGCAAATACTAAAAAAAAAAAAAAAAAAATATCCGAACCTACTTTATTGTTAAATGTAAACATCTTTTCTCTAACCTCTATTTTGCGAATTAAACCCAATTAAACCCATCTGAACGCACATTTATGAGATGTAAATTGCTCTGAAATTTATTACTGTGCATTTGTACCTTTTCCCGTCAGTATTATTAATCATCTGCAATATTTACATCTCATAAATCCGCAAATACTAAAAAAAAAAAAATTATCCGAACCTACTTTATTGTTAAATGTAAACATCTTTTCTCTAACCTCTATTTTGCGAATTAAACCCATCTGAACGCATGTGCAAAAGCGCGGTGGGTTTTAGAATCGAGTTGCCAAACTAGTAACTTATTTTGATTCAGTGGTAGGTCCCAGGAAATATTTTGTTCTTTTTAATTCTAAAAAATTATGTTCTGGTTCTAGTATAATAAAAATAATGACAAAGATGGAAAAAAAAAATACGTTATACATTTTAGCAGTGATTAGTTTATTTATTTATTTATAAATGGGTTGTGACGTTTCTAAAAAATTCATTATTACAATTTTTTTTAAATTGAAATTGTTTATTTCTTGCACTCTGACAGGCATTTTTTTGAATAATGTGCCACGACTTGAATAAATTGCATCATTAATATTAAGGTACGGAAGTTCAAAAAGTTCATTGAGTTTGATTTTTGAAAATTTGGAAACAAAAACAATAACTTCAGTTGAAAAAATAATTCAAATTTAAATAGTATAAAGAGATATTTATGAATATCTTCATAAAAGAAAAAATCTTTAAAACTGATCTCAGGAGTAGTGTTGTTTCTTTCAATGCTTCTTCAGCTGAAAATTATCATTTAAAAAAAGTAACAAAAACAATTACGTATTATTACAGCACTTATCCAGCAATAAAATAAAAATATTTGAAACCTCTTAGTTTTCTCCTGCTGTTTCTCAGGGAAAAAAAGTCACCATTAAAGTTTGATAAATTTAAATATTAAGAGAAAATTAAATAAATTAGTTGTTAATTTATACATTTGAAAAAGTTAGGAGTTTTTCTATTCTTCAGTGGTTGCCATCCTGAGTGAAATATTTGTCCTTTTTGCTTTATATTTTATTTGATGAATCAATTCAACTTCTGAGTCTGTTGTCTTTTTTTTTTATAAATTCGTCAGTTTCGTAAAATCTTTTTAAAAATCGTTTGCAGTTTCTGTTAGAAACATCTGCATTCGTTAGCGTTATTAAAGTAAGTATAATGTAAATATTGCCTTATTTTTTATTGAATTTGTTATAATTTTATTCAATTAACAAATTACACTTTAATTTTTATTAGTTGATTAACAAATATAAATACAAAGGTATTTAAAATATATTATGCCTAAAAGAACACATGATACGATTTGGATTTAAGAACTTCTCTTCCAATTTTAGGTAAGTACTAAGATTTTGAAATGGAAAATTAAAAATATTTTCATATGGTAAACGTATTTTTTTTTGTATTATAACAGCCAAAATATAAAGAATATGTCTTTTTCCTGCTCAAAAGGTTTTTGTAATTTGAATCAAAGCACAGCGTTAAGATTATAGATGACAATAACATATGCTCCGTGATGTGTTGAGCAGTATGTTTTACATTAGCCATAGCGAAGGATATTTTTTTTTCCTGCGATTTTAGCTATTAGCTTAATGCAAGATTTTTAGTTGTTTGTGACTTCAATTCAAATGATTCCATGCAATTTTTTTTTCTTTTTTTAATTATTCTTGCTTAAAGAACTAATTGGCAATGGTTGTGGTTACATTTAATTTTTCTCGATAACTACTTACATATTCTTTATTTTCTTATTCTATTTACATATAATTAATCATTTGTGTGCATAGTAAAAGTGGCTATTATTTTATAAGTATATATCTTTACATCTGTATTTTTCATATCTAACATATATAGTTTACGACTTAGGAAAAAAAGACATTTAATCATTTGTAAATTTTTCCAATCGAAATGGATATTTTTCCTGCTCATTTTGTATATTTGTATGTAAAAAATCAAACAAAAGGATTTTTTGCTCACAGTTTTTCATTGCACCATTTTGAGCAATGAAAACTAGATAAAACATTCTAAAGAAATCAAACAAAAAATATTCTTAAGAATTTCAATATTTTTTCACTATGATTCATAATATGAAAATTCTAATTAATAAATATTTAAAATGAAATTTCAGAATTTATGCATTACACTAAATGCAACACAGAATCATACTTATCATCGTTATATTAATTTATTTTTGAGCTTTTATTAAACTGTATAAATATACTATTTTGGTGTTAATTATTGTTCTAAATATTGATTTTTTTTTGCTTTGGATTTCTTTTGATTAAATTTCGGATGAAAAATGAAAAAAATTTACTGTAAAGGATAATCACACTTTTTTACAATTAGTATAAAATGTGAAATTAATTTTAAGATCTGAATAAAATTAACTTGCACACATATCCGATATAAAAAAAAATATATAAGACCGAAAAGCAAATTTTTCAGACATGTTTTTTTTTTTTTTTTTTTTTTAAAATAAGTATCTAAGTGTTCGAAAAAAATTATGAAACCGCCCCAGCAGAAATTTCTTTTATATTAATTTTTGCGTGTATTTTTCGTATTTCAAAAGCTAAAACAGACGCTTTTTACCAACATTTCGATCCATGTAATTCAGAGAAATTGATCTGACAGCTGTTCCAACGAATATATGGTATTCTTATTTAAAATTGCTCACATAAAGAAATAGGCGTTATGATAAGATCAGTTTTCTGTGTTCAGAAATAAGTAGTAATAGAATATCCGATTTACCATCCAAGGAAAACAACTTCCCACCACATTCACGAGAAGAAAGCATATTTTCATAAAAAAAAAAGAAATTCAGCCATAAGCCACAATTTGGGAAAAATGTTTAAAAATTATACCGATTTTATAAAAGTTGTTCACATTTTCAATATTTTGTAAAACAGAACAGTTTAGATCCCATTTCCTCCCCCTTCTTATACAGAAATATATAAAGAAAAAGTATGCTATTGTCAAAAAATTCGATTTCCAGATTTTGATAATCATATTTCGTAACACAATAAATTTGAAAAACACATTTTTGAAATTATGTCTGTCTGTCTATATGTGGACATGATAAGTTAAAAACGTATTGGACTAAAAGAATGAAGTAAAGTACATAATTTTATTTTCAAAAATGTATATGTGTAATAAATTTTGGATTAAATGCATCATTAGGTGACGAACTAGCTGTTTGTTTATTCGTATGTTATGTAACCGTAATAACACAAAAATATTGATTTAAGTGTATAAAATTTCGTATCGGATTTTGTGAGAAAAATTACAGACCTGCAGTGAAATTTGGACTCAATCGATTGCAAGGAAAACACCCGAAATTCATGCACATTTTTTTTTTCATTATACTACAAAACACAAAATACTATATATTGAGCTGGAAAGAGATTTACTGTCTCCAGGCCCATGTATCATTAATTCATGCATCTACTTGATATTCTTGGTTATTTATTTCATGATTTTTTTCAATAAGTCATTAGAATAATTAATAATCCGTTTAATCCAAATCTATGCATTTAGGTCAAGGATGAATAATTTAATATTGCATGGGTCTTTTTTATTTTCCTTCTTTTACAACATACGCAGCAAGTATATTCAATCTCAAGTGTTCTATAATTTTATCTTTTTTATGCATAAAATGCTCATTATAAAACAACTTTTTAAGTGAAAAATCATACTAGTTTTTGAAGAGACTAGTTTCTAAGCATTTATAAATCAATTATTATGCATATTTTTTATGCTTTATAAAGCTGAGACAATAGAAATGAAGCTTTGATAATAGTTTACGATAAAAGTTATTTTGAATTACCATTTCCTCTTAACTAATAATAATTTCCTCTTAACTTGAATTCCATTTCCTCTTAATTCGATAATGTTTTAATACTTTACTCATTTGATAACTTATTTTCTTATTGGATTTGATATAGTTATAGAGTCCATACATTATCTGTAATTTCATTTTGGTGAAATTAATTGATCTTTTTAGTTCGAAAAAATACAATTGTATCCTACTTAAGAATTAGTATTGGTCGTATCTAATGGCTTTTCCGGACATCTAAAAAAATATAAAATGACGTCTAAATGTATTGAAATAGGATTATGGCAAAATTATTAATTTCATCCGAAATAATTAATTACTTTTGGAAAATCCCGTGTGGATAATCCTTTTTTTCCTCCAATGTGTAATGCTCTGAGGGAGGAATTAATACTAAATAAACATTTTGCTATAAATAGATTTGAACCAATAACCTATAAATAAAATAGAAAGTGGTATTTTGTAATTAGAAGATTGTGGGAGGAAAATAAATTTGCAATCACACAATAAGCTAAGTTACATGAGTCGATAGTCTATACAGCACATGTAAGTCTATATAGCACATGGAAGATAAAATAGCAGCATGGTCGATAAAATAAGTAGGATTCAGTATCAACAACAAATATTTGGATTGCTTAAAGTAGATGTATGTTCAAACAGTGACGGATTTGGGTATTATGCAACCCTAGGCAGTGAATATTATTATGCTTTTCTTTAAATAAATTGGTCTATTTAATTTAACATTTCAACGTATATTTTTAAGATGCAAATTATTGGTTTTAGGAGAATATTTTTCATTTTATTAATTTTTTGAAAAATGTTTTTATTTATCTACTAGTTGCTTCAAGCGACCAGTTGGTTCACCGTGAATATTGGTTTTATTTGTTTTCAAATCAATCTTTTAGAAATATCTTCATGTTCATGATTCCACCAAATTGTTTGATATTAAAGTCGTGTAATTTTAATTAGTTTATTTACTCTGTACATTTCATACATGAACATTTCTAACGCAGATCAGATGCATGACATCACAATTCTACTAAGAGCGTAAATGCACGGTTAATCTATCTTCTAAATTTCCCGCTATTGTAGCTTGATTTTTATATGTCTGCAAAAACAGAAAATATTAATCAGAAACTTCATATTTTAATTTTAACAATGAAAAAAAAATGGTTTATTTATCTCTAAAATGCCTAATTGGAAGTCCTTCACTATGTTCGTAGGACTATGTTCGCCGTCTGAAGCTATGCATGCTTCAGATGACCAGCGTGGTACATTTTATGAACAATACATCTGAAGCTGTATCGTATATTTAATATGATGTGTCTTTTTCTTTCGCTTAAATCGTTGACAAAGAGCCTATTAGAATCCTCCCCTCTTTTCACTAGTAACCCCCATTCTAAAATAAAACTGACTTGTTTCTGTTCCATGATTTGTTCACTTATTTCATGCCTACTGTCTCATGATTTTAAAATTATCCTACATATGACGTAGCTAAAAATAAATACGCCATATTGCGTATGTATGACAGAGAGTCAAAGAGTGAACATTTCTGATAGTGTAGTTTTGGAAAATTTCTAATTAAAATTTGCTTAAGCCTCTCGAGTCATATATTTGTGGAAGATAAAGATTTTGATGAGTTTCAAGGAGAAATAGGCAAATAATTTTTAGATTGAACTGAACAAAAAAAAAAAAAAAATGAAATGCTATCGCATTCATGGTATTTTGCATCATATGAAAAGGAATGCTATTGCATTCATTTATGCAGAACTATTATCATAATATATCATAAATATCCTAATGTAATTGTAATGCATTTTTTAATATGAAGTGAATAAAAAGGTATAAAAGGAATGTAATAATTCTAAATTTTTGATATATGGTGTATGAACAGAGGAGGGCATTTTTTTCAACTTCGATTAACCATAAAAAAAAGACAAAACAACAGAATAACAGGAATATATTACCAAAATTATGCACAAATACGGTTACTTTTTGACATAATTATCGTGAAAATTCAGGCACTTGTTATATCGTTGGACCAGGTTTTCCAAATCAAGTTTTCTCAGGTTCACCTTTTAAAGTCGCAATTGAGGCATGTTGGATAACCAGCTCTTTGCTTAGAATTCCGACATCCTCCGTTTTTTTTTAACCCCTTGATAAGATCATTGAACAAGATCGTCTTTTGCAACATACTTGTGTTCTTGTGCCCCTTTATCAAGAACACAACTTAGAACTGAATGATTTTTATATCTGTCCTGAACTGAAGGAATGATTAAGATACCAAAACTTCCAGAATAATGAAAAATTAAATTAAGGAACATTAAGGTCCATCAAAGGCAGCAACATTCTCCAAAGAAAATCGGACACCTAGAAATGCCTGAATTTGTAAGATATAAGAAAGCCTTGAAACTATAAGATATAAAAAATACTTATATCTATAAGATATTAGAACTGCATGAATATGCTCCGTGATTATGTCATAAAGTAACCATGTCTGCATATACCTTTCAGTAATAAATTTATTTTGTTTTCGATTCTTGCCTTTTTTTTATGGTGCATCGGAGGCTAAAAAAATATAGTCTGCGTGCATTATGATATCATCCGTTTTCTAAAGTGAATGTCCTTTTCTTTCATCACTGAAGTTATGCTTCATTTCTATTTAAAAAGAAGATCGTGACAGCCAGAAGAACAATGGAGGACTTTTCTTATGAAGTTTATTTCCGGGTCACAGTAAAAGAATACGTGGACCAACAGATCGATTGATCGAAATAGATTAATACGCATTTTAGCTACAACAGGAACTGGGCATTGGATATCCGACGAAAACATTCATACATAAGTTCTATAGCAGTCCGCTCGAAAACATAAAAATTTGGTAGCTTCAAAACAAGATATTTCTTACTTTCCCCTATAAGAAAGAAATAGAACTGTAATCGTCAAAATATTTAATAAGATTTTTTTATTTGACAGATTTTTTTGACATTGACATTATTTTCCTAATGAATATTTGACATTTTAATGAATATGCATGTATTAGAGCTTGGCTTCCCGAATGCAAAAAGCGCCTTTTTGGATTCATGTCTGTCTGTTTGTCTATGAATATGATAGTCATTTTAACAAATATGAGTGCCCTTGGCAATAGCAATTTGGCTCCGTATTTGGAATCCCAATTAAGAACTTGAAGGGCTGTTGTACAACGAAAATATTTGCCAAATAAAATAATTGTGAGGTAAAATTTTAAAAAAGTCATTTTCTCTCTAATTAACGCTTACAATTTCATAAATTTGCGCCTTTTTTAAATACAATTTATGGTATTAATAATTACATTATAAGAAAAAAATATTCTTTCTATTCCACTCTGCATTATTATAAAAATGCAGTAATTTAGTTAATACATGAATTAAAATAATAAAAATATATAAATAGTTAGTTCTTTATTTAGAATTAATAATATACATATTTATTTAATAATAAAAATCAATTTATTTTTTATTATATAATTTAAGAAAAGTGTTATTCTAGTATTGTTTTAAATCAAAATTGTAGTTCTGTAAACAATTATTGACCAAAACGATTTAGTGAAAGAAAATCTTTTCTATAACATATACAAGATTCTCTTTCCTGTACCACGAATTTAATCTCGAAACGGATCTCATAGTAGAAAGTAGAAACGAGAACACTACTTTTAATTTAGTGTAATTTAAAAAAAATATTGATTTGTCCTTTAAAACAGCCATTATTATTTAGCCATTTGACAAGTGTTAAAGAGTGAAGCAAAAACCGAATAAAAGGTGAGAGAAAAGGTGCTACTAAAAAAAATAAAAGTGTGTAAGCATTGATATTAAAATGTGAATAAAATCTTTCGTTATTGTTGAGATGATATAAAATATACATATCCGCCAAGCTATTCATTTTACAAAGTTTTGGACAATATTCTTTTATTGAGAAAAAAAAATCCATGTTCTTTGACATGGAGATAATAAACGATCAAAATCCGGTTGACAATAAATAAATAAAATAAGATAAACAATTTTGTATGTTAATTTTGCAGTTGTTATTTACTTAACATAATTGATTATACTAGATTACGTAATTTTTGTGATCTCATGATAGTTTTAAAGCAATTTCCAAACATGTCACATTATCTAGTCTTTCAACTTACCTTTTATTATTTTGTTGTTTCGAACATAATGTTCTTCCTGAGATGAACGTAAATTCGTATCCAGTATTTTACTACCATTTACTATGAAATATAACTATTGAATATAATCAATACATATAGAAAAGAATTTTATATTTAGAATTTTAAATTTCACAAACTAAAGAGTACTTCACTTTACTTGATTCATCAAAGTTTGCGAAATTTTCAATTTAGTAACATGCAGTTAGGTTAATTAGTTGGGCGTTTCATCCTTATCAGTTGTGTCTAATTATTGTTAGTTTTAAGTTTCGTCTACCACAGCAATTCTTTTAAAACCACAGATATTCCATAATTAATCTAATTTTTTATTTAATTACAAATTAATGATGTTTTTGCTTTAACTATGGATTCTGTGGAATCAGAAACTGCGTTTCATATGGGAAAATATTTAATTCTGTATTTAAAGGGCAACTTCATCAATAATATTCTACATGTTTTTATTTAGCTTTGAATCGTGTGGTAACCAGAAGATATGTAGCCAACTCATGGAAAGGAGTTGTTTTTTATAATGATCTTTTCCAATTCAAAAGAATTTAAAAGAAATCCGTGATTTTTTTTGTAATAATATTTGCAAACTTATTTTTACATGGTTAAAAGAAAAATAAAAAAAAGACATATTTAAAAAAAAAGTTTTTTGAGAATAGCGGATTTTTAAAATTGAAATAATGTTTACCAATAAAAAAAAGCAAGCGTGTATTCTTAAAATCATGCCTTTGTAACCTTTGATTCTTTTTATCGTCATTATATAAAATGTTTTAAGCATTTTTAGTTTTATTAGCAAATGTTTATTTTGCACTAATAATAATAAAATGAAATTATAGCATCATGTAAGACAACGTGTTAGATGATACAAACAGTTAATTATTCTATAAAGAACATTTATATAGGTAAGCATGACAAAAATCTTGTGATTTTTTTCGCTTAGGTGCAAGCTATTTAAATTGCATGAATTTTTATAATTGTTTTTATTTTTCGTACTAGTATCTGAAAGTTCTTTTGAACATTTAAATAAATTCTTTTAAAAAGTAATAATTTTATTAGGTTACAAAAAACTCGAGATAGAAAAGAGAAAATTGTTAGTCTGTACTAAATAAGGGAAGATATATGCTTACGGTTTTATATGAAAGTTTATTCGTGCTTTTGAAAAATGCTGACAACGTAGAAGGTGCTTTAGATAATGCTGAATGTATTTTAATATGAGTTGAATTTTTGTATTAAACTTCAACAAGGCTTGTCCAAAATTTCTCAAGATATATAGAAGAAAAATAAAGAAAGAGAAACAGATGTTTGTTCTATATTGAAGTTGTAATTACAATGAAAAGCTTATTATTGCAACTATTAGGAAAGTTTTTTTTCTTTCTAGTGTTTATATATTTCAACTAACCATTTAAAAAAATGTGAAAACATTGCGATCCAAACTATTGATGTTGTACATCGTGATTTGACAATTATATGCTAGGAAGAGTTTAATTTTCTAGAAAAAATAAGATTATAAACCAGTCTCTTAAACAAACAAAGAAAGCGAACAATAAACGCACACTTCAAACATTTCATTTCAAAATATAATCCATATAGTTGTTTCGACTTTTTCCATTTTTTATTTTCACTGGAAACCTTACATTGTTTAGCATAATGCTGAAGTTTCATTGTATCGAAATGCATCTGTAATTGAAATTAATACTGCATCAGCAATTGCAATCATTTTTGCTTTCTATTTTGCCCTTTTCATAAGATTTTTTGATAAAACGAAGTCGGGATTCCCGCTTTAAATAGAAAACAGTAAACAAAAAGAAATATACGTACAGCACATATGTTTTCGACGGAACTGCGTTTGAGTTTATTTAATTTTAGTATAGTTTTTGTTTCGTAAGACGAGAGAAGTTAAATACACGTTTTTCGTTTGAATAATGCTATTAAACTTTCTGAGACAATTAACAGATTGCCAGTTCGAAAATTACGACGCTGGAAAGAATTAAACAATAATAATCTATAAATTTTGGACGGAAAAAAAGTGCATTTTAATAAAAAGTATACAAACAAAAAATCCTATCAGTGTCAAATTTTCCCGTATTTGTACATCCATGCCAATAGTTCCATAAGAACTTTTTTGTTTAATCTATATTAATAAAACCTTAAATTCATAAATAGTTTATTCGTTATGGCAATTTAAATTGCTGAATACATTTTCTTCAGAATTTGCCCTAGAATTCTCTTGAAAAAGCTATTAAGAATTTCTCAACAGTTAATTAATTAGTTAATTTATATATGAAATAAAATTATATTTCCTTCAACAAAGAAGATTATTTTAAGTATGGCGTTAACACTTTTATAAACCGACAACATTAAACACGTCTTAAATCGTTTTATTCACTTGCTGTAGAATTGTCTCTGAAAATGCTTAGTTAAATTTTGTACCATTGATTAAATCATTTTAATAATTTATGGGAAGTAAATTCTTGATGGTTTTTAAAACTCCTTTAACATTGTTTATAATTTTTGAACACATGATATTCACATTTCAATTAAAAATAAAGCGAGTAACAATCTTTTATATTATTGTATTTTCATTTTGTAAATATTATATATCTATGTGTGTGTGTGTAATAAGTATTATTTAAGTGTGTATATGTACACACACACACACACACACACACACACACACACACACACACACACACACACACACACACGTGTGTGTACTAATAGTTTATATATTTTTACTTTCTTGCATACGGCATTTACCATGTGTAGTTGTTAAAGGTTTGATTTGTTATGTGCTATCTGTAAGCGTTTATTGTATTACAAGCTCTTAAACTTTTACTCACAAATAGAAAAGCATAAGGTTATTTCAGTTAATTTTTTATTTGCAAAATACTTGATAATATTTTTATCCTAATTGCTTTAGGTATATAAATGATCTGAAACAATTGAGTCTCGCCCATTATCCTTTCCTTTCTACAGCTCAACATCACATCTTTCAATGATGCCAAAACTGTCAAAGAAATGGCTATGATATTTACATAAGTGATAAAACGACTATCATTTCAGACACAATCAGACAGCTACTTCTATACAAATACAACTCTCATTATTTGATGAATCGAAAAAAAAAAAAATCCTTAAAAATTAGAGCTAAGTAATGAAACTAACGATTCAGCTGCATTTAAAATGCAATAAAGCCACGTCAAAAGATTTTATTATCCGTGAACTTCATTATCAGAAAAACAAACACACCAGACTACGTGAAAGAAAGAGATCAAGTTGTGCGCTCTTGATCTTCTTGCAGAAGCGGAATTCCGCGAGGGTGGAAACAAGTGCACCTGTCTCAAAGCACCTGGAAAAAAACAAATGAAAAAAGAGGCCGTCATTAAGAGATTCGGATCTCGCCTCAATTTGCAGGTTGAAGTACGGAATGTTGCTATTTGTGTTTACTTTTCTTATCTTTAGCTGTAAATTTAAACTCCACATGTTATTGATAAAAGAAATAAACGTGTATTTCTTTGAAACTCGAGCATAAAACTTTGATTACTGAAGCGAAATGATTGAACTCAGTCTTACGTTATTGTTTTAATATTGTTCTATTTTAAATAACAAGCATGTTTTGGATATTTCCAGGAGAAATAGTTTAAATAAATTACAAAATATTTTGGTGCTAAAAGATTCGATAAAAAATAAGTGGTCTTAATTTAGAGGAATTTGTTAATTATGAATAACTCTAATTTCATTGGAAAAATGTAAATATTTATGGATAGATTTAAAAAAAATGTGTATAAAATATATTTTTTTTAAATTTCACAGTTTTATTGTTTTAGAAAAAAGAAATTACAAGGAAGATTTCAAAAGCTATGAAAATTAAAATCTGTAAAACTGCTTATTATTTTATATGAGAAGTATTTATTTCCGTTTTCTTTTCCCTCTTTGTATGTGTTTTTCTCTTATTTCTCACATATATCTTATCTTTTGGCTACCCTTTCTGTTCAAAGGTTTTGTTAGTAGGGATTGCAATACCGGTATACCGGGATACCGAATACCGGTATTTTGAGCCATTTGTACAATTTTGTAATACCGGTATTTACAAGCTTAAATACCGGTTTTACGGTATTTACTAGAAATTTTTTAAATTGTCTCCACTATATGTTCAGGTATCGCGAACATAGCAAAACAGTATACGCTTTTTTGTCTCCATAACTGGCGAAATTAATCTGCTAATTAATTGCTTATATCTCAATTAGCGAAACATGAATTATCCCTGAAAGAAAATATTGTATCCATAACGACTGATGGAGCAACAATTATGAAAAAAGTTGGAAAGTTGATTGGTGCAAATCAGCAGTTGTGCTATACACATGGAATTCAATTAGGAGTGATAGATGTATTATACCAAAAAAATAAAGAACAGACGAATCCAAAAACTGTGGATATAGAAATTTCGGATTCCAACTTTGAAAAGAGTGAGAGTGAAATGATAATGTAATTGGTGATGGAGATATTGCTAATGAGGATGAAATATTAACCTATCAAGAATTGCTTCCTATAATTTATAAAGTTCGAAAAATTGTTAAGATATTTAAACGTTTCCCCTATAAAAAGGATATATTACTAAAATATATAATAACTGAAAATAAAACAGAATATAAGTTAATATTAGATTCAAAAACACGTTGGAACAATTTACTCCTAATGATGGAACGATTTTTGAAACTGAGAAATCCAATCCAAAAAGCAATAATCGACTTAAACCTGTAAATTAATTTTTCAGATAGTGAATTCGACTTAATATCCAGAACTATATCTGCTGTACTTCCAATAAAACTGACTATTGAGGCATTATGTCGGAGAGATTCTAATTTATTAACAGCTAAGGCAACAATAAATTTCATGTTGCAGTCACTAAAAGAACAGCACACATCACTATCTGAAGAATTATATATTACATTGAAAAATCGCACAGAAGAAAGGCATACCGAAATAGAAAATGCCTTATGGTATTTACATAATTATAATGATTTTAAAAATTAAAATGAAAAAGAAGAAAACAAAATAACCAATTCAAATCTGATTAAATTTAGAGTTAATTTTCTTAAAATTTTTTACCCACAAACCTATCCACATTGAGAAGAATTCGGTTTAATTATCTAAGATTATGATGTCACTACTGTCGATAGTGAAAAGGAATTGTCTCTTGAACAAAAATTAGAATTAGCGACAAATAAAAAAAATTCAACGAACCAAAATACAATACAGAAATCAGCTATAATTAAAACCACCCGACGAGAAATCGATTTATTTGAAGATGAGGGATTTAGAGGTAAATACGTGGAAAAAGTATATCACGCATTGCTAACAGTATCACCTACTAGCGTAGATGCCGAAAGAGCGTTCTCGACAGCTGTTAATTTTTACACAAAATTACTTTTCAGGCTTAATGACAGTACAATTGATGTATTATGTTTTTTAAGATCACATTTCAAAAATTTGTAATAGTACCACGGACTGAATAGTGATATTTATATTTTTTTGTGATTCAAATAAATAAGATGTTTCTTTATTTTTTGTGATTATATACTGTTATAATTTATAAGTTACAAATTATTATTTGTGATATTTACACTCTATAATAAAACTGGCAAATAAAACAAAGAAACACCTGTGTTTTCTTTCTTTTTCTAAAATTTCTAATACCGGTATTAAAACCGGTATCCCGGTATTAAGATTTAAAAAATACCGAATACCGGTATTGAAATTTTGGTCCGGTATTGCAATCCCTATTTGTTAGATTTATCTTTATTAAGGCTTAGACATTTAATGGAAACGCTTATCTGTTTTGTTTTTATACCCTTTTTTAATGCTACATGTTTGTAATGATGAAATATGGTAATTCTTCATTCACTTTTTGACGAGTTTTGAAATATTGTACTCCGTTGTATTCTTAAATCTACTACTTAAATATTTTTTAATTTAATTATCAGTAAATATATTAATTTAATTTAATTATTATTTTATGCAATGTATGCCATCAAATGGTGAATCCAATTAGGCAACTGTTTAGATGCACGGGCAAATGGATTAAAAATTATATGTCTGGCAGCTAAATAAATAAATTTGCAAAAAATGCATATTCTATAAACAATAAAATACTAGAATAATATAAAACTATTGTCTGCAGTTAACCTAACAGGGTTAATAAGGTTAACAGAGAAAGCGTTTGCAAATTTTATCATTTAAAACTATCTTACTAGAAAAAAACTATTCTATAATTTATGTGAGTGCATTATCAAGATCAAGACTCATTAAACAATATTTATTTTTTTCAAATTAATATATTAATTAATCACTATTAGCTACAGCGACATTCATAATTACGCCGGTTCGTTCCCAAATATTCAACAATACTGCCACACAAAAATAATTTTTACATCATCTTAAAATTTAAAAAAAATTATCGTTTCAATGATTTTAATTTTTGCCATATAATTTTTTTCTTATTTAATAAATTTTAAAGAAATGTTTTAAGTGCATTTTACAACAATATATTTCATTTCTGAGGCAAAATTCAAATCGTCTTCATTGTCACAAATGGTATCTCATTCTGACATTTTCCACATTGTTTATAATCATAATGTGGAGATTTGCTTATTTTTCCACGCGTAGAAGATTTCATTATAAGATATAATTTTAATAAAATTTTTGAGTTATTTTTATTATGCTTATAACTAAGGCCAAAGTAAGGTTCAGAATCGAGCAATGATGAAATTGTTTTTAAATGCTCCCCCTTTTTTTAATACTACCGTTTTTTTTTTTTCAGGAATTAATTGGATATAGTCAGGAAACTATGGAAATTCATAACATAAATAAGAAAATGACATGAGGTTTCTAAAATAGTATGACTTTTATGTCTATCCAAATTTTAAATTCAAAACCATTTTGTCGAGAAAGCTTTTAAGACCATGTTACAGAAAATATTTAATTAAAACATTTAGCAGTCATTGATCCCAGCTTATTAGCTGGTCGTCAATAGCGGCTTGTAATAAGGAGAATGTATGAATTTATGTCTTTGTTCCTGTGTATTGTGTGCTGCGTATGCGTATGTGTGTGATTGTGTTCCTGTGTTGTGTGTGTGTGTGTGTATTAAAGCTGTGCAAGATTGACCGTTTGACCTAAAGTTATTAAATTTGAGACAGATATACTTTGAAGGATAAAAATGTAAATACCAGAGGGATGTTTTTGAAATTTAATTCGCTGAAAATTGTTAGATTCTGGCGGGCTTCTGCGATACGCCCTGTAAATAGCGCTGCGCATAAATTATTTTTTACACCATTTTAATATTTTAAAACTCTCTTATTTTTTTTAATAATATCAATTAAATTAGAATTGAAAATTTTAATATATTTTGACAAAAAAAATGATATTTTGTATAATTTTCAACTATAGATTTCATTGTTTCTTCAAAATTCAAACTTTTTTATTGTTTCATTAAATATTTAATCGCATGATTTTCTTCCATTGTTGAAAGCTAAGGTAGAATAATTCTATTAACACCTGTGTAGTTTATAAGAGAAATAAATAAGTGAGATTACAGTACCCTAAAAAAATTAAAACATTCATTTTCCGGATAGTTTCGTTTTTAATAGCCCATGGAACTTGACCTTATTCGGTAAATAAACCTTTCTAATGGGGTCAAGCCTTGTGACATCATACTGACATTAAAAGTGTAGTTGTCCATGTAATTTACCTTCTAATTACACTCATCTTTCGATGAACTGTATGATTTCACTTTGCTGTTCTTTCTGTAAATCGCGCAATTACTAAACGAAATTTTTCATTAATGTGATCATCATATATTTGATCATGTGATAAACATATGATCAAATATTTGATGAAATAAAGAAAATGGTTTGAATTTAATGCAGCAAATGAAATATATTGTTGAAATTATACAGAAAGTATTTTTAAATTTTTTTTATTTCAAAATTTAGGAAAAAATTGCTTATTAATTAAATTGTTATCCTTAAAAGAATATTTTTTGATTAATTAAGATTTTTTTAATTAATTTTTTTACAAGATCACTTTCTAAATATACATTTCTGTTCTCCAAAATATACTTGCTTCAAACGTCAAATGGTCTGTCCTGTAGAACGTCATCACATATAAACTGAAAATTAAACTGTTTCAACCTTTAAATTGAAAAAAAAAAAAATCATGTACGTATCAACAGATATAGATGATATTGATGTCATACATATTTGGCATGGACATTTATGAAAAATAATAATTTTATTTATAAGTAATAACGTAAATAAAAAATTGTTTACAAGAGCACATAGCATCACCAAGCTATATAGCATCTTAACAGCGAGGAGAAGGGAATAATAACAGGAAGAATTACAGGATTAAAATGCAAATTCAGTTGAGTTATTTCAAGATTTGATCAACACACTCATTTTATTCGATATTGTTTGTAAAAACATTCACCAGATACAATTTTTTAAAATTATTTTAAAATTTTAGGGATTGTAGTTATAACAAAATGGTTAAACTGGGTACATCCGATAACACTTTTGTAAATTAATCTATCAATTCAAACATTCGATTAGTTTGAAGTAAGTTTAAATAGACACTCCTTCGAAGAAGAAACCAGTTCCCTTTGAAGGGTAAAACCTATCGAACACATTGATATATTACAAAAATATGAAACATGAAAACTGTAGCTAGCAAATAAGTTGATATTTAGAGTAAATTTGTGATGTTGTAAAGTCAGTGTCCACTTCCTCAATTTGTGATGTTGTAAAATCAATATCCACTTCCTCCGCTTTAAAATTTAAGTATGGAACTAATCAGTTTTTTTCTCATAAACTCCGTATAGAAGAATACGGCTCGTCGAGGGCCAAACATTTCAGTTTTCCATATTATGCTTATTTATAAAACTGCACGCAAATGTGAAGAAACATATTCTTTCGATAAAGAATTCTCAGTTTATAATAAAAACTCGATTTATATACATGGCTGACTCGACTGTTTAAAAAACAAATGGACACTGTATTTCAAAAAGATGTGGACATGTATAAAAATGAACATCGATTCGCTAGAGGGGAAAAAACAACAAGCAAACCAGGTAACCAAACATGATGTCATAACTTCTCAAGGAAAGGATGCTTCCTTTCAACAATTTTTATCATAAAGAAAGATAAACAAAAACAAATACAAAGAGTGAATGAATCACGCTGTTTTTAAATGAGCGTCAGTATGAAAGAGCGTCCTTTGACATTTACTTGTGAAATCGTGAATGATGTTGCCCATTTAATTAAAGATTACGCTGCTCACGATTATTCGACGTGTCACGAATGATTGTCTGGAATGTAATTATGCGCCATTCTTTTAAATACTTTTACCGAACAAGTGTGAAATCATGGTTGGTTTCTTTTTTAAGGATATCAAATGCAATAAAATGTCTTTTATCTAAATAATGATTTTTTTTAACTCTAAAAGCAATTAAATTCGCATAAAAGTACTAAAATATACAAGATTACAAATCAGTTGATGAAGAGATTAAAAGTAACTACCTTCAGCAATCATCTGTTTGATGAACTACATTTTATAATATCAAATGAAAAAATAAAATTATACCTTTATTATTAATTATACCTTTTAAATTATACCTACACAGTAAATATGAAACATTCGGATTAATTAGCCATACATGCAGTTAGTTAGGAAGTTAGTTAGGAAATTAGTTGGGAAAATTAGCTGTAGGAGTCCTGCAAAAGTTTTATTTTGCGATGGTTTTTTTTTATTATTATTATTTAATTAAATAGCAGAAGCTTCAGACGACTATTAATGACACATTTTAATAACATGGGATTTCAAACTTTCAAACGAAATTAAAATTGAGGAAATCAGTGGAATGGTTGTGGCTGGGGAATTCAGTTATGCTTTTGCCTCATAGAGAATGTACAATGAAGCTGTGTTTTTGAAATTTTTCTTGAGCGTCGAAAAGGCAATCAATAATCATATATATTAAGATCATGAGATTTTATATGAAATAAAAATTAGGAAAATCCCTATAGTAGTGGATTTTGTCGTATTTATCCCATAGAGAAAAACACCGTGAAATAGCATTTTTCGAAGGTCCGTGAGTTTCGTAAGAATTAAAAATTAGCCATATCGATACAGTGATAGAGGATGGGGAGTAGTTATTTTGACTTATTATTTTTTAATATATAGATGATTAGAGGTCATAGATTATATGGCGAAGAGATTAGATGATATAATATAGGCCTATTTAGGGTGATTCAGATATCCTAGTATGATTTTTAAAAGTAGTTCGAGTATATAAATTCAAATAATTTTCGCAATGGAACATGTCGTCGCAAAGGCAAAAGAGAACCCCTACTGAGGATTCTTTGCCAATGAATTGAAAAAAAAATAGAAAAATTGCATAGTTAGTTATATGCAATAATATAATTTTATATGTAATCAATGTTTAGTAGTTTTCTTTCGTGATTTGTTTATTCTTTTCATATTTTTCAACTCATGACTTTGATTATATATTTTTTAATGATCTTAAATTTCACTGTTACATCGCTCTTTTAAGGTATTTTTTAAATTTAATCTCTAAAATTTTGATTAAAAGAATATATCTGGTTGTATTTATCTACATATATGTATATAGAGAGAAATTAAGAGATTACTATTTGTTTTATGTCTCGAATACAAATCGACATTTCTTTTTTTTCGATCTTCAAAGCTAACTTTTTAAAGACAAGATGAGGGTCATTATCTTATATCTTAAAATTCAAAAGTTAATTAAAATATAAATAAATTAGAAATTAAACAAATCTTTAATACTTTTCTGCTACATTTTTCTAAAATATTATCTCAAGAAACGATTTTTACACAACTTTAAAACGTAAAATATTACCTTTTTAATGATTTCCGTACTTTTTCTCTAAATTTAATAATCTTTAAAAATTCAGTTTGATTCTCAATCTGTAACAATGTTTCTACTGCTATGATAAAATTCAAACTTATTTCATTGTTTCATCAAAATATTCAATCGCACACCTTCACTAATGCTAAAACTAAGATTAAAAAAAATTGCTTTATTTGGATTCGAACTCCGAAGTATGACTTTCACTTCCACTTTTAGTTTCTTTAAATTTTTTCACACAATAATTTGTTGTGAACTGATTCCACTAAATGCAACTTTATCAAAGAATAGGACGAAATTTTAAATAAATGCATATCACATTAATAGTTTAAAAGCCTGGAAAACCAATATTTCAGGCGAACAAATTGGTTGCAAACGGAAGGTAAATAATTATAAAATAAAACCTAAATTTGAGTTGCTTCAATTAAGAAACGGCAAAAGTATTCGAGTTCGCTTATAATTTTAATTTCATTCGAGTTTTAGTAATTTTTTTCATAGGCGAACATATATTTCAAATTAAAAAAAAACTTTAAATTAATTCAAAACTTCTTCTTCCTACTTGGAAAATATACTCTTTTAAATTCTCAGAAACTACAACACATTCGTATCATTGCGAACGCAAAATCAAAATCGTTTGCAGTCAGCTTTTCTACTTTTTAACACGACGCGACGGTCAAGAACACAATTCCAGAGAGGGTGGGGGGAGGAACTAAAGTTTTTCCGTTCACATTTCGAAAATGATGGTTTCCTAGACAACGTGTCTGCCAGCAGTTTCGGATTGCAAAGCGTTCTGAACAGTAATAATGTAGCGGAGACGTCAAGTATTAAGTGTGATTTAAGCTCTCTGAACACGTACCAAAATGCAAGCACGATATCGACTCATTTACGGAATGCGGCAGCAGCTCAAAAGCAGGTGTTGGTGCAAGTTTCAGATAACTCAAAGGCAGAAATTTTAAATTAAAATATAACAGCTTATAGAAATCAGAAAGTACAGAATTTTTAAAAATGTCATAAAATATAGTTTTAATCTGTTAACGCGAAATTCAATTTAAAACATAGATTTCAATAAATTTTATTTTAGGCGAGAAAATAGAATCGGTCCGCATTTAATAGACTATGTTTGTAATTTATATAATAACTTAGAGGATTATTCAATAAGAATTTTTCTGGTTCAATAACAAAAAAAAATCATCACATTACAATAAGAAAACAATTTTTGATCAATATTATATTTTAATACCTCTTAGCATTAAACAGATTATATTACAATAAAACAAATGATCGCATTTCAAAAATTTTTCATGAATGCATATTTGTTAAGTTAAACTTTAATTGAAAGTACAATAAAATTTAAAAAGTGTATTAAAAGATTTTAAATAGAAATCTTTTCATTATGGGGAAAAAAAAAAAAAAAAAAACCAACCTGTAACGTTTTTCATACCTTCTATTAATATTTCATTCTAGACATTTTTTTTTGTTGAAGATTAAGATATGAATATTAGGCTTATTTTTCCATGTTGTGTTAATTTTAGAGTATGCTTTTAATAAAATTTTTGAAATTTCATTTAATTATAATTAAGGTTTAAATTTAAAATCAAGAAAATGCGAAATTTAAAAAAAAAATATGTGTCTCTTTTTAAATATTGATATAATTAGATATTGAAAGATATAGACAGAAAATTAGAGAAATGCATAGCACAATGAATAGAATGGTATAAAGTTTTTACAGTAATATGAGTTATATATTTATCAGAATTTAAAGTTAAAAATTATTTCGCGTTGAACAGTTAAGTCATTACACAAAGTATATAAGTGAAATTTTTAACTGACTTTTATCTCGGCGAATGAGCTAGTTACCAAAGGCGATTAATCTACAATAAAGATTTTCAGAATATAATAAAGTATTTTAAAATAAATATTATTTACGAATTCCTTCGATTATCTCGCAAATAAAACAAAAAAAAAAATGCAAAAAAATAAATATTGAATGACAAAGTTTTCACTTCGAAATTTGGCTAATGAATGATATATATGGACTTATTAGAGATAGGTATATTGACTTGTTTGAAAACAATAAAAGAGAAACAATAAAATGTGTTCAATTAAGCCATGGAAGTAAAGTGTAACTGTCCTATAAATAATTATGATCGTTAATAGACTTTTAAGTATAGATCTAAGATAAGCAGATATATTTGAGTATTATTAATGTTTTTTACTTTCACTTCGAATACATAAAAATTATACATATTTGAATATTAAAATATATACATATTTGAATTAAATATGCAAATTTTATACATATTTGAATGCATAAAAATTATACATGATTGAGTATTATTAATGTTTTTTTACTTTCGTTTTGAATGTATAAAAATTATATTAAATGAAATGGGCTTGGGTACATGACGAATGAAATTTTTTTTCTTATTTAAAGGTTTAATTTCCTTAAATGAATACTTAGATATCGGCAGAACTATCAATGTTAAGATTAAAAAAAAAAAAAATTGAAAAAAAAAATAATTTAGAAAAAAAATTCAAAATATCTATAATCTTTCGTTTATACAAAATGACCCTACATAGATTCGTAGCTTACAGATGAAGAATCTATGTCTTTAATTATAGTGCAAATCAGTAAATATAGAGGTTTTTCGAAAATTCCAGAATAATGATAGTTTACATAGGAAGATTAACAAAATTTATCATAGAACATAAGCACAGATCCTACTCATTATGACAAAAATAAAAGCAACAACAAATAATTGATAGAAAAAAAATTTAATCCATCCATGTTGGTTTTTCAAAATAGGGTCCAATGTAAATACTTTCGCCTTCAATTTTTACTTGCATAATATTGTGTGTTTTATGTTTAGAATAGTTTAATAGGGAAACTAAATGGTGTAAGATCTTAGATTTCTTCCGGTTCACTGACTTATGACAAAGTCTGTCATCCTATCAGGTTTTAAAAGCTCCAAGACTTATTTTATTTCGGTAGAGTACTGATAAAAATTGCTTATTTAGAATTTCCTTTGAAGCAAGTATATCGCACAATTACACATTTTTGTAATAGCTTCTTCAAAGATGTAAATGCTGACGACTACAGGCCTCCTTTGGCCCAGTCTTCTTCTGCCTTCATTGTTGCACTTCTTTGGAACTTAAGAATCGTTGCCCATTAAACAAATTTCTTCTTCCAAGGAAAAGGCTGCATGTGACTAGATGAAGGAAATAAACTAGTTGTGAATATACCGGAACTAGTTGTTTTGACAGAGAATTTGATACAGAGAGGATCCTGAGAGCCAGTATCAATGAATGAACTTCTCTATTACGGAATGTTCTGAATGCCTGCAATCATGGATCACGAGTATGCATTATACATATATGGATTGAATACATATATGGATTGATATGATTTGTAATATCTTTCAGATATTCCAAATTTACAACAAATCAAGTAAAAATAAGATGTCGGCATACCTATGAGGTATACCTAAATTAAGTTCTATTTTTACAGCAGAATCACTGTGTTCGTGACTTCACACATGCGTGTCTATTCATAAGCTCACTCATTAGCAAATAAAAGATATTTTTAGAATGCTGAGTATTGCGCAGGTTCAAAGTCGATGATTTAAAATGTTTAAAAAAATATAAATATATGAAAATATGAATATTTCGCTTTTTTAATGTTAGAAAGACAAAACAATTGAAATTCGAGATAAATTTGTGAAATTTACGGACAAACATGATGATTGTTTCCATGGTAAGGAAGTGGGTGTGAAGTTCCGATGAAGGACATGAAAATGTTCACAATGAAGAAAGAAGTAGGCGGCGGTCTCTGATTGATGATGATTTTCTTGCAGAAGTTGAATAGAAGATCAAGAAGAACCGAAGATTCCATGTTACGACATTTTTAATGCATGTTCCTCAAATTTTCCGTTCAATTCTTCATACTTGCAGGCGGCATCTTTCTATGACGAGGACATGAAAAAAGCTCGTCTCCTACTAAGATAAATATACTTCAATAATAGTGGCAATTATATTTAAAAATAATCTAGGCATTGTTTTTCATTAAATAAATAAAGCGTTTTTCTAATAATCAATCGCTTTATTTTTTTTAATTGCTTAACGGAACTTAATTTCTGGATATTTTCGTATTTTAATGAAAAATAAATATTTCTTCTATTTTTCTTCTCACTTTAATTAAGTGAAATCGGTCAGTCAGTGCCGGATTTAGATTTGACGAAGCTCTAATAACACTTACACATTCGATTTTTTTTTTTTTTTTTTGCGAAGGATAAAAAAAGCGGAAAATTCTAAGTTGTAGTTTTACTTAAAATTTAATCTATCAACATGCAAAAATGGGGAATTCCATTTCTAAAAACCAGCAACATGTAAAGGAATGTTAGACTCATCATTTACTTTACTGTAATCGTCAAAAGAGAAAGAGAGAACTCCATTTACTTTTCAGACTTTCTAGAATACCCCCTCCCCCTTTTTTTTGGGAACTAGGTCTATTTTTCTGTCTGTGAACATAATTACTCAAAAACGCATTGAACTAAAGCAATAAAATTGGATATTCAATATTAACATCAAATTGGTATATTTCTATTAAATTTGGGCCGAAATTTGATGTAAAGAAGTATGTCTATTCATAAGCAAGTGAAGTTAAAACACGAAACTTTAAAAGGCAAAGAGCTATTTATATGAAATTTGGTATACAGATTTATCTTCAGAATCGTAAATATTTATTTGTTGGTTTGCATATTCGGATGTATGTGAATTCGATAGCTCACATTTTCACATTTGTTTTTATGCGTATCTTTGAAAAGTAACATTGGTTTTTATATTTGCGCAATACATGTTTTAATGCCATTTTTCTGTAGATGCAATTATCTCAAATTCAGAACTTTGGAAGAATTTGCTTACTAAAAAAACCCTCTCAAATTAAATTTTAATGCACATTTTTTGTTCAAATTTGTTGTATAATAATGTCATATCTCAATGTATTCTGCATTTTCAGAAACTACAGCATAACCAATCTGTTCATTTATAAATATTCTGAAGCTCTGTTTTAATGTTTCACAATGTGAAAAAAAAAAAAAAAATGAAAATTTCATGATAATTTCTGATAAATGAAATTTAAAATGTGATCTTGTTATTAAAACTGTAGTTTGATGTCAAATTTTCTTTTTATCGATCGAATAAAAGGCATCCAAAAGAGATATTCGATTTTCTTTACGACTATATTTTTAAACATAGTATTCTTCTATGCAACTAAGTTTAAAAATAAAAAGATAATAATTTTATTAGGAAGTTAAAACATCTAGCTCGTTTCGGGCATTTTATTTTTGCTTTGTCGTTAGTATTTTCAATTTAAATAATTTTTATCAATTATAATCAAATTTTTATTTCCTTTTATCATAAATGTATATTACCAGAAAATATTTTGTAGAGTTATTCCGAAAAAATAGTTCACCATATACTTTATTTAAAATAAAAATACAGTCTTAAATTATCTCGCTTTATATGTTTAAAGTAAACCCCAAGATCTCTTTCAGAAAAATCCTACTAAAAACCATTCTAAAGATTCTAAAAAAATGTTACTATTATTATTTCTTTATTGATAAATATCTGAAATTTGTTTATATTTTGAAGTAAATAAATCTAAGCCGGAAACTTCAAGGAAAATATACATTGCGAAAGTATATGCAATTTTTATAAACACGGGAAAATAGATTGTTCATCTGTACCATTATACACTTTGAACTCCATCAACCTTTGATTTCATTAAATCATTACTTCAAAGAGTATAAATTGCGTAAAAAAACTGAAAAAGAACCCTCTAATTTTTGGTCTTTGGAGTTTACATAAAATATATTCATGAAATGAATTATGCAATAGATTTTTTATCAAAAATATTGTTTCCCAAATACATTGATTTTTTAATTTTCTTTTCTTTTTTTTTAATTTTCCAAACACCTTAATTCCCGATTTACATAAACTTTCTACACTTATTCATTTATGAAGTTTCATAGAAAAAAGAAATTTTTTAATGAATTAAAAAGAATGATTTTTTTTTCATTCGGGTCATTAAAAGCAAGGCTTGAAAGGTCAATTTTCATCAGAGGCTTTTAATTCTTTTTCGGATTTGATTTAAACGTGAAAATGTAAATTGGCTGGCTGGTTTTTATATTTGAATTAATAAAAAACCCAGCCAACCAATTTATTAATTTTAATAAAATGTTTTTCTTCAGTAAGTGCTGAGCATATTATTACCTAGAAACCATTTTAACATCAATTTTCAATTTAAAAATTAAGCTTGTCAATGATGTCCTGAATTCCAGTACAATTTCTTTTTTAATTTTAATAAACTTTTAAGAATATTTTAAATACATTTTTGTTATCAACAATTTCTATTAGAAAATACTATCAGGATAGCTAGCAATCATTCAGGTTTCGTAATATTTTGTTTGCATATTATCGTTGCTATATTATGAAAAATAAATTCTAACCAGGGGTCTTCCCAGAGATTTCCCGCATAAAAAAGATATTATCCTCTCTTTTCACATAAAATTGTAGACCTTGGGTAATGCCACGACGACCTTGTAAGGCATTGGCAAACAATATTTACGAAATAAAAAGTAATTTTATGCAATTATATATATATTTTTAATTATCGCAGAAAAATAGAAAAAAAATATTGCTTATTTTTTATTTAATTAAAATGGTAACTTAATTCTTTTAAAAATCTCTGAGTTCCATATTTCCATTCTCCAAAGGTATATATAAATATGTATATTTTAAAAATTACCATCTCTGTAAGCCACCGGTTTTGTCTGCAAAAGTGCAGCTAAACCAATATTGTCTTTTGTCATCACTCTGTTCAACATATCATCAGAACCTTCAGCATTTGCCATAGTTAACTGATTGAATTCCATAAGATGATCTTTCACCAAGGTTATTTAATTAATTTTTTAATTAATTAAAATGCTAACTTTATTTTTTTAAAAATCTCCGAGTTTTATATTCCCATTCTCCAAAGTTTATTTGCGCCGAATCCGGTAGTTCCATGTCAAACTTTTTGTCCTATAGAGCGACAACGCATACATATACTGACATGTCCGCTTATTCGCAGTTTCTTTTTATAATTAGTAGTTTTATAATTAGTAGATACAGAAATAGGTAGGCCACAATATTGGTTTCAAATAATATAATTGGAGACCTTGTTTCATTCGCGTTACAACGCTATTATTTCCCGTCGAAGTGGAATAATTTTCAGCATATTCTAAAATATGCTGGAGTTCAAATCCTTCTAGGCATAAAGGATTTTCTATAACGCTAGTGTACATATTAATTAAAAAATTATTAACAAAAAAATAATAGAACTCAAATGAAATTTAAATAATCTAAGACTTATTAATTTTGTGAACTAGACAAACTAATAATGCACATGGGAAAAAAACACATACCACAGTACAAAAAAAATGGTTTAGAAAAAAAATGTAGAGAAAGATAAAACGACAGCAAACTAATTAGGAAGCGGTATTAAATTAATTATGTAAAAAAAATAACTACATTGAAAATGTTAATTAAAATTCTTATTTAAGAAATAAAGTTACATTACTATCGAAAATTTTAAGAAAATAATTCAAATATGAATTTCTTTTTAAATCAAAGTTTAAAAAAATCAAAAGTTTTTAGTAATTAATCGGCAAGCGTAAGATTTAACTTCCACTTCAACTTCAATGTTCTTAACAACGTTATCGGAAGACATCCCGATATGCGCAGAACGGTTGAAAATTGAACAGATACGATTTGTTTGGTACATGACACGTGACCGTGAATTGACCCCATTCCCTTAATTTTAAAACATTTTTTCATTTTTAATTTCTTTTCTGTGAAATAGTGTAACCATCCAAAAGTTGATCAACAAAATTGTAATTGAATCTCCCAGTTTAAGCAATGGCTTTCACTGAACTATTATTTTAAGATTAAATCGAATATAAATCATCCATTTCATGATTTTGAACTGCGCCCATTCTTGATTCGATTGAGTACATGACATTCTTGCAGATTTAAATCTACTCTATTTAAACGTAACCTTTCAGCCGAAAGATAAGTTCCCTCCTTGGAAAATTCCTGTTTCCCATTATTTAAATCCTTTTACAAGCTTTATCAAATTTGACACATCGGATATCACCTATCAACAAATCTTTCTTGAACACAGGCAGCATTATGCTGACTTTATTCCAATTTATACAGATGGATCCAAATCAGCTAATAGTGTATCTTTTTCAGTCATTTTCCCAGGTAATGTTTATTTCTTTCTGTTCAGTGTTCACAGCAGATATAACTGCTATTTTATATGCACTGGACGAAATTTCTGATAGTCTACAAAACATTTCATCATTTACACAGACTCCCTTAGTGTTTAGTTCGAGATTTTAATGTTTTATTATGCTGGGTACCATCCCATATTAAGACTGAGGGCAACGAAAGAGCAGACAAGGCTACCATTTTGGCGACTGCCACAAAGAATACTATTACACCTTTGACAGACTAGAAAAGGCACATAAAAATATTTCTTTTAAACAAATGGCAAAGAGAATGGGATATTGAATGCGAAAACAAGCTTCATGAAGTTAAACCTGCAGTCGAACTTTGGCCTTTTCAAATTAACAAAAAAGTGGATACAGTTCTTATTAGATTACGAGTGGGTCATACTCGATATCGCCATCTGCGGTTAGGAGAACAAGCTCCAATGTGTTCTCGGTGCAACTGCACTATGTCCGTCCAACTTATAATTTCTGAATGCTCACATTTTTATTCACAGCATTTACATTTTTTTAAAACTAATAATACTGTTTTATCTGCTTTACTTGGAAAAACTCCACATGATAAGCTCTTACCCTTTTTAAAATCAATTGGTTTTTATTCACATATTTAGCATACTGTCCTTTTTTGAAGATTATCAACTATTAATTTTTATTCCTATACCAAGGAATTTCGAAATTTTAACTTGAAAGAATTTTACCTAGTCTGGCGCAGCATGGCCAAATCTATGTCCCTTGTGCCAAAAACCCAAACCCAATTTAAGAAGTATCAGTATAAATAAGTGAAACATTTTCAGGATTATGTCCATCCGTAGGAAGGCACGAACACAATAAACAAAAAAGTAGGACCAGTTAGGCGAATAATATTTGTTGCAAAGGCTTTACACCAAATTTACAGTTATGAAATATCGGATAAAAGTATGTCTCTCGATGTTTATGTTGTGAACGCGACTCCTCTAAACTTCAACGAGCTATATGAAGGAGATTTGATATGCAGTTTTACCACCAGCAATAAAATGATTTTTAATGAATTATGCATTTTGAAACTAAATATGCAATGAAAACTCTGTTCTGCAATATTGAATTGTATTGATGAATATAAAAAGGAGCCTCTGGAGTTTCCTATTCTAAACTTGGTAGAATAATGGCATAAAGCTGAAGTTTCCAATCAGTGCTGATTTCAATTAGGCAGCTACTTAGGGCCAAAAATATAAATTCTATATGAATAATAAAATATTAGGATAATATTAACATTTTATCCAGCACAATTTGCCCATGTCAGTACATTTAAAAAACAGAATTATGTATAAGATTGGAAGGTATGTAGACTGAAGAAGTAACAGATAAATAAAAACAAATTTATATTTACAAATAAAATAAAAAAATATTAGCCTAAAATAAATCAAAAACATGTTTAAAATATTCTGAACTATGAAATTAAGTTGATTGTATCAAAAGATGATCATCAGAATATGTATTGCCTAGATCGCAAAATATCTCAATCTGTCGTTTCCCAATCTGTCTTGGAATGGGTGACAGCAGTGTTGATAACTTTCAGAAAACTCAAAACTTAAAGGACATAAAATGAAATAAAAATATTTTAATATACTTAAAAAGATTAAAGTTGTTGTTGTTGGTAATATTTTTCGAAGTGCAGTAATTCTGATAAACGGATTTTGAATCTATTCGAACTGTTTATCAAGGAGCCGAAAACGTATTTATTTCTGGAAAAGAAAATTGAATTGAATTTTCGAATGATTCTTTTTAAAAATTTAATTTAAAGGAAAATATTTGTTATCTAAGTAACATTGAGGGACGGGTGCGAAGTATTAAAGTGATAAATTATGTACTTTCACAAAATAGGAATTATATTTTTATAGTTTGGTAAAAACAATTTATCTATCTATTTCTGTGATTAGCAACTTTTAATAGTGCAGACGATTTTTTAATTTTGTATAAGGCAATAATTTAAATTATTTTTAAAGTGGATATCAAAAGGATGATGGTTATTCTTTTTGATTGAGGATTTTCATCCAGTAAAAACCTAAAATAATTAAAATGCTTCGGTTTTTATATTTATCCTTTGAACTATAAACTGGCCATTGGATACTAATAACTGGACGACCTAATTCGAGACGTCCGCGTTCAGTTCAGATAAAAGAAAACAAGAGAATTTATGAAAAAAAATGGAAAGAAATCCGCTATGAGTACAAAATGATTACAGAAGAAACCGTAAGTAAAAGAATTATGCAAGTTATCATTAATGAAGATTTAGGTTCTAAGCCATATCTCAAAAGGAAAGTTCAAAGTTACACTATCCCATAAATAATCAAAAAAGTTATATAAATGCAAGAAATTGCTGATTCGGCACGGTAGTAAAATTGATGACAGAGTAATAATTTCTGATGAGAAGCTATTTTTGCGCTAAAAAGTGTTACAATGCTAAAAACGATGTCGTATATTCAGTAAGTTTCAAGGATGTACTTCAAAACTTTCGAATCGTTAAACGTCGTTATAATAATTCTGTTATGGTTTGGATTGCAATATCAAACAATGGACAATTGTTTCAAATATTCATCGATAAAAATCAGTGTGAAAGATCACAAAGAAAACGTACTGATTACAAATTTATTACCACATGCTATTGGATTGTATCTAAAAAAGATTGGTCCATTTCAACAAAATTCTGCATTATAATTTCAAGATAAATCAATAGACTTGATTTCATGTTATTTAATTATCATATAAGATGATTGACAACTTTCTTTACTGAATCTAAGACCTTTAGTTTATAGTATCCGGTGGGTAGGAAGATTTTTGAGGCAAATATTTGGACTCTCTTAAATTATCTTCATAATATAAATGAGATAAATTATCCCTTAAAATGATCCCAGCTGTAATCTGAGAATGACAAATGAGATTATCTTTGGACATTGATAGTAGACAATGCGAATAAAATTAAAGTAAACTTCCCTTTTTTGATACGTATCATATTAGAGTATATAAAATTTCTACTTCTGCATGCAGTAGAAGTAGAAATTACGTTACAATACATTACATTTTGTGTTCATAATCATAGTCTATTTTTTTCGTATTATAATTAGAAATTTTCTATTTAACAAATTATTGTGTATGCAAATTTTCGTTTTTTTGCCCAATTTTTTTAAAGTAAAAATAAAAACATCTATTAAACTTTAATGGCATTACGCACCTTTCTTTTTCTTTATATAGAAGGTATAGGACAATCCAATTTTCTCCACATTGATGCAAACATTGTGATTAGGAAATATTTAAGGAGCAAGCCAGATTACAAACTGTCGCAAAAGCAATGATGAAAATGAGAATGAAGCGATTATTAATAGTAAAAAGATTTTAAAAGAAGAAATACTAACAGCATTTGAAATAATATAAAAGAGATAACAGTTTCTAGAAAGTGTCAAAGACACTGTATATTTCAATCCTGCAACCTGTGGGAATAATCACCCAGAAATTTTCTCAAATATCCCCCCCCCCTCCCGAAAAAAAAACATAACCATCTCCTCCAATTTGCATAAGAATTATTGCATTCATAAGCATACGAATATACAAATTACCATACAGTCAATTGGAATCGGTCATTGTAGGGTTTGGGTTCGAAATTTGATAAGGATCTACATTTTAGAATCTGTATAGCAAAATTTTATCTATCTAACATTTCATACTTTGTAATTATGTTTAGTTGCTTTTATTACATGAAAATTATTAAAAACCTGATTGAAATCTATAAATCAGGCATAATGATAACATGTTAAATTTCATCCATCTAGCTGAAATTGTTTGAGTTATTGTATTCACATACAAGCAGAACATGTATGTTTCAGTTTCAGAAAGGTGTGAAAACGGAAATTACTTTCATGCATTTTACTGATGAAAAATTCATAAAATGCATGAAATGCAATTATAATTAATTCATTTAAACCTTTTTCTTACTTTAGCATTCATGAATAAAATTACTAATAAAAATATTTATAGCAGTGTTGAATGTTATCATAAATTATTTAGCAACATGATACAAATATCATATATGAGAAAATATATAGAAGGCTTGCATTTAACTGAATTCTAATGCAAACATAAACAAATGGAGTTTTTAAATAATTTTAATATAGTAGGTTTCTATTAAATATAAATTACTATAATGCATAGAATTCTTCTACCATAAATAATTTAAAAAAAATTGAAATGAAAAAAAAAAAAACTGTTTTACAATTTTTTTTTTATTTTGTAAAATTTTGGAAAATTATACAGTTCTGAAGGATTTTTAAAAATCATATAAAACTTAATTTTATCATATATTAATAATTTTTACAGAATAATACCAAATTTAGTAATTATGAATGGTATTGAAATATACAGTAATAAAAAGAAAAATGAATGAATACCCCTTTTCAATAGTGACCTTAAATCTTCACCCATTATAAAGCAGGTAGTCATATTTTGAACAAATTTTTAAGTAACAAGGAATTTTAAAACAATTTTAATGTTAATGAGTCATTTTCATTACCAATAAGGGAATATAAATCGTATTTAAATATTCCTTTTCCCAAAGTTTTATTTTGAATTCAGTTTACTTTGAAAAATTCTTGGCTGCCACCATGTTTAGCTTGCGTAGCAGTAACAGATTTTCATTAAAGAAAATATTTAATTAATTATTGTAAAACCCTTCCAAAACCTTTCCCTCTCCTTTATGTAGTATGTGTATCAAAATGTGAAGAAAATCAATTTAGAAATTTGAATTTCCAAAGAGTGCAGTATATTTAGTATCATCATATCAGTTTTATTTATATAGCTTTGCAAAATTCCCTTTTTTAATTTTTTAAAAAATTTCTTATTATGAAGTTTTGAATTGTGTACAGATGCAATTTTATTCGAAAGTGATGTGGACAAAAAAAGACAACTTTATACACGAAAAAAAAAAAAGATTTATTTTTTCCACAATATTTAGAATGCAACATGTACTAATATAATGTACAGATTATGATAATGATCATACCAAGATGAATGAAAAGTAAATATTTCAGTCAACTGGATAGGAACACAACATTGATAAAGTGTACTTTTAAAAAAATCACTGCATAAAAGAGACACCAATTCATTTTACGAGAAAATGCAATTAGTGCAACAGACAGTCACAAACACAAAAGATTAAACTAAGTATGCAATTGCTTCCAATTTTTGTCAATCAAATCTAAATCTATTATAAGCCACAGATTAATGACATATTTATTTGATTCAGAAAAACCTCAGACAAAAACAGAAAGAGAGACCATATTTCCCCAAAATAAAAATTGCCCTTCTTGAAATTTCAATACATTTTTTTTTCAAATTTCATTAAAACAAAAAACCAATAAAGAAAAAAAGGATGAACCTCCCCCCAAACACAAAAAATCTATGAAACACATATATTCACTAAAGTTTCGTCACAGATCTTCCCATAAACACAAAAACCATGGAATTTGCATAATCAGTAGCAACCAAGTAAAAAACAAATAGCCGTGAATAATATCTAACAAAAGTCACCACTAAATGAAATGACTACAATAACATAAAAAAAGTAAGTATAACTGCAGCACTACCATTCCTACCACATTCCCCAAAAGAATAATTTACCACCAACTATCTCTATATGAATTAAGTTGCTGACAAACAAGCTGCAAATTTATTATTTTAAGCTAAAAGACTACAGACATGAAAAGCTAATAAAAAATTACACAGACAGACATTCATATTTAGTAAAGTTACTTTAAAAGACTTCTTCAAAACAAATAATCAAAGGTATTGACATCGATTCAAAATAATAATTAAACATGTAAAAATCTTCATAAACCATAATAAATATTTATTGCATATTTAACTTGAGTAATTAATCTAATTGAATAAAAAATCAGAAAGCTACTTGAATTATCAATAAATCATGCACACTTTAAATATCTACACATTTAATAATATCACGTTCAGTAGTTTCAAACTTTTTTGACAAGAGATTAACACAAAAAGCACTTTACACAAACAATCAAATTTTTATTAATTGTTTTTCATGAACACATGCCTTTAGATGGCGAATCCAATCAAGATTTTTATATTTAGAAGACAACCATGCAATTTAAGTACACTAATTATTACATACTAATCAAAATACAAAATACACTGAAATTATAGACGTAAGATATATGCAAAGGATATGCATGTTCATTCTTTACCTGTTTTGGTGAATGGGAAAACACCAGAAAATTATTAAAATGATGCTAAAAAGAATTCAATGGTTAAAAAAAAATGGTGTTATCATATTCAGCAACAGAAAAACGAGATGCATATCCTTCACATGTATGATTGAAACCAGTTTTATACAAGCTGAACTCACAATTAATTATACTCAGCATATCACAGCTAAACAATGAATGCAAGTTTACAATCAAAATGGATTACGATGAAGACATGTACATTAATTAAAACAAATCTTACAAAAAAAGGTTTACAAAATCAATATCAATAAAACATACAAAGCAAAATTCAATATTTTTTAAAACAAGCAATCAATATTTACTAGATAAAGTTTTTATAAAACATACATTTTTCAAAAATTTCCGATAAAAGTAAGTTATTTCATGGGTAGGTGAATAATAATACTGATCTGTTATATTTTTTAAAAATCAAATTACGGTTTCAAACCTGATAATAGGATTTGTTTTATCATATCTAAATACAAAAGTCTACCTACGAAATAAATGATTAAGATATAGTGAAATATTTAAAATCTGCAGTGCTATAAATTTATAATTTCCTATACATACACAAAGCCGCTTACAAAAAGATTTATTATATATTTAAAAAATTATCTCCATCCAACTCTGAGGTATCCCAAGGTTGGTTACTTTTAAAACCAGCTAAATGTACATGCCATATATGAGAAAAACAAAACTTTTATGTCTTATTTGATTGGGAACATGAATATCACATCAACATCTTTTTTGTACCAGGCAAATTCAATAATTATTATAACAGAAAACGACATCAAACTAAATAAGTCTTTATATTTTGTTCAGACTGCAATTTTTTTTTTGTATTGGTTTATTGGCAGCATCGAGAAATGAGATCTTGGAGATAGAGGAGTTTGGAGTGTTGAGGACATTTGTGCAACAAAATGGAGTAGAAGGTAGTGTGTGAATGATATTTATGAAATTGCCTGCTACCTATGCAGAACGAGTCCGTTGGGTGGGGAGAGTTGAATGGGCAGAGTGGGGTTGAGTTGCAGTTCTACTACAATAGGAAAATGATCAGAGGGAACATGGGGGTGAGGGCAGCCATGGATTCGATTTTCTTCTAACCAATTGGAGTCGATGGGCCCAAGCACGCCGAGAACAGACATATGAAGCTTAGAGTAAAAGATATAATCAATGACACCTTTGAAATCATATCTGAAAGAAAAGAAGAATTTTTAATTTTAAATAAACTATTTATTATTAAGATAAAAATGGCATAAATCATTAGTGATTAAATATAATAGACAGGTTGTTTTAGTTTAGCAATAAATAATACAAAATGACATAAATTTTCATGAATGCAATATTATTTGCTTTATATAAAAAAGTAAGCACTAAGTTCATTGGGCATAACATTTTATAAATAATTCAAAATGTTTTGTAATATATTCATAATATTTTTAAAAATAGCATATTCCACTTACAAAAAAAAAAATATTTACAATTATATAAAACAAATTGGAAGAAAATCCATTATAAATACTCATTAAATAGACATATAGCTGATTGAAATTGAAATGAATCGGCTTAAAAGAATAATAATAAATAAAAATTTATTTTTGAAATATCATAGTGTATATGGCTGTAAGGAATCACCCTACCCTTTTCACAGCAAATAATAAATGTCTCAATATGCCTAAATCTTTAATATTCATTCATATTATTGGCAAAGCTTTTTTTAAAAAATAAAAGCATGTAAGGAAGGAGAAGAAAGATCGACTATGTATACAAAAGGATAAATTTTAAGGAATTATTTCTATAATTGTTAAAAAGACTTTGTAACAAAATAATTTGGACAGTCAAAAATTATATAAAAGCATACATTAAAGTATAAGCTGACTGAACTAATTCAATTAGAAAAACTAATAAGATACAGAAAATAATTTAATGGAAAAAATTATAATATATATATTAGTAGATGCAGTTAATTTCACATAAAGAACACACACATTACCCAGTATGGAAGTTTAAATGCCTTTAAAACATATGGAAGAAATAATAGCAATATCATTTTTGGAATTAATTACAATAATTATCTTTATTTCATCATTTTTTATTCAATTTTAATTTATCATGCATTTACTGAATCAAATATAAATTTACTTCTTAATATAAGCATAAACAGCATATTAAAAAACCATCTGATTCTTATATTGGAACTAAAAAATAACAGGAAAAACTCCGGTAGTATAATTAGAAAATCCTACAAATTAAGCATCGCAAAGAAATTTGATGTTTATAGTGACTGGATAAAAATTTTATAGTATTATTCTAATTAGAGGCATGACTTAAATTAACAAAGATAATTAAGATTTAACAGTGTTTAAAATCTACTAACAAATAAATTAAACCTTGAATTGCAATATTTGTTTATCTTAATAATTGCTGTCAAAACTAAATGTAGTTTCTTAAAAACGAATAAAATCAAAATAATTTCACCTAACATTTAATGATGAGTGTCCAGCTTTTTATTCCATTCTTTTGTTCTTTGAACACATTGTGTGTTCTATTGCATATATGTGCGTGATGGTGACAAGCATTTTAGAGGGCTGCATTGCACATATGTGAATGACAAGCCTTTTCATCTTCATAGTCATGTTGCATGATACTGATCAAAATTATAATGCATTTTATATGGGTGTTTGATATTATGGCTTATGGAGAAATACTTTATGGTTTGGTTTTCGTATACTTATGTATGGTTTTCGTATATTAAAATAATAAAATACATGAGCACCACATTGCTTATATGCAAATTGCATTAAAATAAACTAAATTGATTTGGCAAAATTGTTTTAAACAATTTAACTAAATCATACATCATATAAAAAAGTCACTCATGAAATTTTCATTTTAGTAAAATGAAATAAGTTAATTTTTATATGTATTTTATACATACAAATTTTAATTAAATTTTTGAGACTTTTCTTTGAATGTAGATAACTAAGTAGAACATGGAAAATCATACTTAAAAAAAAAACAACTTACGAGTAATTTGTAAACGGCATGACACCATCATTATAAGCTCTTGATATTTGAAATGGATGGGTAAATTCATTAGTTTTTGCTGCATTACCAAATTTACTTAAGCAGTCTTTATAAACAAATTCTTTGAAGTCGCAGTGGCTCACTGATACGCGTCCAGAAGATAGATATTCAATCACACCTAACAAAAGAAAATAATGTTAAAACATGCAACAATATATATAAGAACTTTAATTACATTTAAACATTTATATTAGGTAAAAGTAACATTTATTTAGGTAAAAGTTGATGTTTAAATAGATTATGGATTAAAAATAGGTAACGGCAATTGGCAAATCTTATTTTTGAAAAACATTTAAAACGTTATAATTGACATTTTACAATTGATTATCCTTTAAATTTGAAGAAGGCATTAATTATTGGAGATTTCAATAAACAAAATAAACTAAGATATACTTTTCATTAAAAATTACCAACATAAAAATAAATTGACAAAGGAATGATCAATAAATTCAGATTATTTTACAATTAATTTAAATTTGAAATTCAATCTATTCCCTATAACTCATATTCTAATAAATAAAGATTACACGAGGCTGAATGCATATCAACTGTAGGATAGAAATATTTTCAAATCAAAATGGGGGCAATTAATAGTAGGGACAAGATTAATACAAAAGTACCAGAAAACCAAATGTGTAATTTAGAAGGTCATTTTTTTCTGACTTATTAAAATCAAAATTTGACAAAGAATACAATCATAGTCACAAAACTACATACCAAATTTCATATATATTTGTCATTGCATTCTTTGAGTTATGATGTTTACATGCTTGTGAATGTATTAACCGACAAATGCGAACTTTTTGATGGATATGGTTTCAAATTTAACATATATTTACATCTTTAAAGGTTAACAGACTTTCTCAGAATAAATCTCGTTCCAAATTTGTTAGAAATCTACAAATTTGGAGAAGAAACAATAGACCAAATTTCATTTGTCTAGTTCAAAGCATTTTTGAATTACTATGTTTGCAGTCAGTTGGGCTGACTGAATTCCAAAAATGTATTTTTCTAACTCAAGATGGTTCAAAACAGCAAGATTCACAAAATCTTGATTTTATATTTTTTGATAATTACATTATTTTTCCTTTGCATACTTCATATATCAAAAAGTTCAATTATTATGGAATTCAAACACACAAGATAAAACTTAAGTTGCATCATTACTATCAGCAAAATAATCATGAATAATAATTATACATAAGAAATACTTTTATGTCAGTTCATAAAATTATATAAATGTGTTGATTTTTAACTCAGAAGATTATAATTGCTTTTTATATCATTACGAAAATCCAAATATTATAATGATCTATATCAGCAGAGATATAAAAACAAACAACGCTAACCTGAGTCGGGAAGTGAATTAAAATCACCACAAAGAAGTAAAGGGATAACATTAGGGTCGCCTTTTTGAGGAACTGGAACATTACTCTTTTGAAGGATGTCATCCACAAAGGTTTTCATTTCATGCATTAGCATCATAGTCTGGATCAATTTTACATCAGAGTACTCAGGATCCCAATGGATATGAGCAGTGCAGACCAGAAGCAACTGAGACATATCAGTATCTAGAAACAATGAAAAATGAGTTAGAGATCTATGTTCTGGAAAAAAAAAATCGGAATACCTAACAATATTATAAGACCATGCCCCCTTTTCCAACTTCCTATCATTAACCTTCCAGTGGACATGAGAGTGGGAGAGACACACAAGAAAAAAATTCCATTTTATGTATTTTTACCACAAGGGTCTACAAAAGCATGGATTTGGATATTCTAGCAATTCCTTTCAATGAACTATAAGTCAAGATTTGAAATACGAGGCATTAATAGAACTCTCCGAATCTACTATTTCTGAAATACACATGATCAATGATAAGTTTTTTTTTTTGCATCTTCTTTGTTTGTTGTTTTAAAACATTAATTATTTTAAAAATAATGTACCTGCAACCGAAGTCACATTATTCATTTGACAAATAATAAAAAAAAGCTACTTGGAAAGTAATGTCTATGAAAGCTGGCAACTACTCCTGTGAAAGAATACACTGAGCAAATAATATCTTATTTTTACCTTTTTTCTAAAGCAAGCTAAGACTAAGTGTTGAAAAGAAAAGTAAAACTAGATGCTAAAGAATTGAATGAATTGTCATGAAGTGAAAAACTTTATTATAACAGACTTGCTCCTTTACAACATAATTTCAATAATTTACCTCTTTAAAATACATTTTATAATAATGTATCTAGAAATACACAATTTTTCATGCTAATATAGAGGGCATGCTCACTAATAAGCTAATAGAATACATTTTTTTATTGGAAAGATAAAATGGCTCATAAAATTATATTAGCATTACAGTAAATAATATCTCACAAATAATAATATTAGGAGCTTTTTTTTTGTAGATAATTGCAATAGTTTTTATATTCCAGTGTTGGTCAATGAAGCAAAATTTTTTAGTGATAATAGCTATATAATCAAGACAAAATAAATGGTCAATACCAAACTAAAATTTTCATGGAGAAAAATCAAACATATATATATATATATATATATTGCCATTAGGCAGCATATTTTAAAAAAAATTGCAATGAAATTTGGCAACAATTATTCACTATTTTTCTTTCAGAGAACATTTACTTTTCTCATTTAATTTGCAATATATCATAAGCAGCAATACAAAAATTCAAGTTCATGAACCAGTAATTATAAGTTAATATATTTTAATATTATAATATACATTAAAGGTAATAACATTGAGATAAATAATACCAGAAAAAATTATTTCACTATCGTGTAAAGCTTATTAATTATTTTTTGATGATGCACTTTTAAATGGATTTATCTTTTCTATTATCTTTACAATATATATGTTAGAAATATTTTTAAAACAGATTGAAAAGGGATCTATTCATAGCATATTATGTAAGCTACAAAAAATATACTGAAAACAAACAAGGCGAAATATTTAATACTACTTAATTTAATTCAGTTCTTTTAATATTAATAGAAATTATCACATGTAATTTTGTAATTTATTGTTAATAAAAAAGTAAACCTTGAATTTGTTCTCTTCTTGTTAATAACAAAGGAATTTTTTGGATAGAAATAATAACAAACTCCATTTAAGTATAAGTCTATTCAATAAATAAGATTTGGTAATTTAATAGTCTACGCAATATAACCAATAAAATTCCTCTTTTAATGCTACCACCAAGATGCAAATTTTACATCTTTGGAGACTGATTTATGGGGTGACTTTGAAATTAATTTTAATGGACAACACAAAAATGTAAAAAAGTTCCCAACTGAAAAATGAAAATAAGATCTAAATAATTTAAATCTTTGGAGATAATTTACATCTTTCTAGATATTTTAAATCCCCTTCTTGAAAAGAAACCATCACCTCATATAAATGTAAAATTTGAAGGCAAGAGAAAGAACAATATTAATCTTTTTCTCATAGTAGTTTTTTGTATTTAGTTTAACAAAGAAAGAAAAATTTTCTTATATAGTTTATTACATCTAAAAAATCAAGAGTGAAATAAAAAAAAAAGTATATAAGGTATATTTTAAAAATTACCATCTCTGTAAGCCCCTGGTTTTGTCTGCAAAAGTGCAGCTAAACCAATATTGTCTTTTGTCATCACTCTATTCAACATATCATCAGAACCTTCAGCATTTGCCATAGCCAACTGATTGAATTCCATAAGGTGATCTTTCACCAAGGTAAATCTGAAAAATAATTCAAAAATGTATTAATAATCACTATATAATGCATATTTTTAAACCAATTTCATAAAATAATAAAATGTGAGATTTGGACATCTAGTCCAACTCACCATAGCATGATAATGTCTGCAAGTTTGATTTGTTTATATTTTAAAATATGTTCTTATTTATAAAGCAACAATGCAGTCACAAAAATTATGTCATTAGGTCAACATTATGAAAACTCAAGATGAAGTTATTATATAAAAATAAGAGAATGTAAATAAACTACTTTTGAAGAAACACTAGTATGTGCAGAATTTTAAGAAAAATGTCTGCACATGTTAATTAGCTTAAAACACTTATTTCTAAAATTTAGAACTATTCATAATCATACACAGTATTTAAGCTAAAGAACCACAATCATGGTTTTTCATTATTCTTTAATGTTATATAAGAAGCAGGTTTAAATATGAAAAAGGCAATCACCATGAAAATAAAACTTATATTTTTCAAGATTATTTATATTTTTCAAAATTAATATATTACACAAGTTGATTGAAGCAGGATACTATCATGAATATATTTAAAAATGTTACCCCTAAAACTGTCACAAAATTTAAAAAAATTAACATTAATGTTCCTTAAGTTTTTTTAAAGGCATCGGACAATTATTATTTTAATAATTTCACTTGTTTTTAAAAGAATTTCCCAACTTGAACAAATTTTTTCAAACTAAAGTAGATAACTAAAAATATGTCCTTAAAAATACAAATAAACCTTAATTATATATAACTAAACTAATTTATACAAGTAAATGTCTAATTTAAAATGCGAATGAAAAGGTATCCACTATCATTAAAAATCAGCAAACTTTTCAAATAAAATAAACGGCATTATAATTTTCTCATTGTTCATATTTGTGCTCTTTAGTTAATAAAATAATGAAAAAAGTACAAATCTCATTTAGCCCAATTTAAGTGGGAGAGAAAGCTTTAGTTTTTTTATAATGTATCATTCATATAAATTCTGTATTTTATTTTTTGGTATTCATTTTTATAAAATTATCCCAGAATTTTTATGTATGACGTTTAAAGAAATACAAATCACAATATTTCTCCTTACAATTGAAGAGATCATGTCCAAAAATGTGTATTTGTATTCTTCAAATTATTAATCAATCATATGTTTATTTAAAATACAATGAATCACATTGCCACTTTTATCACTAAGAGTGAATAATTAGTTCTTTAAATTATGATTCAGAAAAAAAAAAAACCCAGAGTGAAATAATTTTAATAATTTAGACTTAGGACAAATTTGTTGGAAAACACAATGGCATACTTACTTATCAGTTTTGAAAAATATCGCACAACCATCCACATGTTTCCGTTCATTTTCGGACATAGTTTTTGCACGAGATTTTGGTGAGAAAATTCCATCATAACCTTCTTTCTTTAATTCTGGTTTGAAATATCTGTAAAACTGTTCTGTTTCAACTTCCTAAAAAGTAAAAAATATATTTAGATTTTTTTCAGGTGGTATAATGTTTTTAATAATAAAAATGGCATTAAAATAATTATTAACTTTTTATTAAATTAAAACTGATATCAATTTAAGGAAAAGCTATTTTTAACACATAAAATAAGTTAAAAAGGAAAACCAACTTCATTGACATAATATTCCAATTTGAAATTAAAAGTGTTATTTTGTTTCAGACATTAAAATTTTGTCTTATATTAGGTGAGAAATTTTACACTTGAACAGGAATTCCCTCCTTTGAACTTCTACATTAAACAATAAGCTACACATCTTGCACTAAACTTGCATACATAATTGATATTCAATAGAATTGGTTTTGGGTCCAATAATTATCTGCATTTGCAGCATAAGGAAATTTGTAAAAATAAATGATAAATTTTAATTAATCTAATCAAAGAATTCTTTTCTTTCTTTTTTTTACTATCCCATATAATTCAAAAGTAATAGTAGAAATATGCTTAATAGTAAAGAGTGGGAAATAACTAAATTCTTTCTATATTGAAAAATTATGATTTAAACTTTACAAGAGCATTGGAAAAAACAATATAGTGTCTACAGTTATCAAGGCAAAGAGACATTCAAATTTTTTTTTCGTACAAAATCAAATTAATTAAAATTTTTTATTTTGTATAAAAAAAATGCCTTTATAAAAATAAAGATATTTTTCCAGCATTAAAATTTTTTTTTCTCATTTCCCATAATGAAATGTTAAATTTTTAATATTCTTTTGCAGAAATATTGAAAGAGAATTTTTTATTGCACGAATAAAAGATTAAAAGTACTCAAAAATATAAAATGTACTCTAGTTTTATTAAAACTTAAGAATTATTGATATGGTCAATAAAATCCCAAACAATATATTTCCATTCCTAAGATATATTTATATTTAGAGCATTTGCTTGGATTAATTTCAATAGCAAATATCATGCTGATTGGCATTCAACTTTATCTTTTTAATGTACTGTCAGAGTTTATACATTTAACCTTAACACTTAATCCAACAATTTTAGTTACTTCTATGGTTAGAGGGAAAAAAGTTAACTGGTTTGAATGTATTCCAACTCTTTCAGAGTTTTGAATCCATTTTTCTGTGTGGAAACAATGTCAATGGATGCATAAAATTAATAAGTATAATTTAAAAAATCACAATTGGGATTGCTAACTATTATATTCATCAAATCCTAAAAATACACTTTTTCTAATAAATCATCAAAAGGTTATTACCTAGTTACGGGGAAAAAAAAACAATTTTAAAAGTCCCATCAATGCCATAATATTTTACAGACATTTAATTAAGTATAATAATAAATGCATTGACAATTGCAAGAATAAGGTTTTGAGGATTCTCTTCTAAGAATGCAATATTTTTAAAGTAATTTCTTCTTGTGTGAATTAAATTTAATATTTTATTATGTTGATCAGGTTGTTTTAAATATAAGTTAAAATTTGAAAAGATACATTTTATGTACATTTAAGGATACAAGAAAGATACATTTAATGATTGGCAAGATACCACAAGAATTGATAAAATTTAATTCATATATACATAACAAAATAATCAGACTTCTAACTGTTTAACAAATGACTTTGAAATAATTTTTCATATTTTTTTAAGGCAACAAAGGGCTTTAACAAGGCTAATAAAAAGCAAATAAAAAAATCAATATAAATACATGGAAAAACTGCTACAAGATATTTAAAGGAAAATACAAACACACTACTTAAAAAACAACCATAGGTAATATATGTTAGCAAGTGAATGTTATTCATTATGCTCTGTTCAGGAAATATGTTAACAGTTGATTAGCTAAGTTGAACATCTCATTTTGAGGCCATATAAAGATTATTTTGAAATAGAATTTAAAATAATTAATCGTATTGAGATATTAAGATAAAATTAGAAATTGAGAATGATATTAATGCTATAGGAAAGTTCCAATACTGAAGTTCTTTTGATGATTGTGTCCAATATGTGTTCCCAAGGAGGAATGCAGCTTCCTTATATGTTTGTTCAATTAACAACTTTAAATACTCTAAATGGCATTTCAAAAATTAGTTTGAAAATATTCAATTACTTCCGGAAATACTGTAGAAAAAATTCATTAATGAAATCTCTACTACTAATAAAGATGAAAATCTGTATGTATGTATGTATTGGCAATCTACAGGAAAATGTGACCTACAGCTTTAAATTTTGGCATTTATATACTTTGGTGGGTAGAAATGCGCACTTTGCAGCGTTTTTTTTTTAAATAATTAAAAAAAAAAAAAGCTGAATTACGCCGTTTTCCAGCGATAACTATCGTAAATATTATTGCACAAAATTGAATTTTACACTGTTTCAAAATTTAAAAATTATTTTGATGATATCAAATTTTAATAATCGTATGTCTCTTTCCTGGATTTTAGCAACGTTTTTTTTTGTGCCTAATTTCCCACAATTGATCACATAATTGCTTTGAAATTCAAACTGCTTTCAATGTTTTATTAAATATTTTCATTATTGAAAGCTAAAGGAGAAAGTTTCTGTACAATATTTGTATAGTTTACAAGACGACTAAAAAAAAAAGTTACAGCACCTTGAGAATTAGAAAATTGGTGAACAGGACAATTATGAATTTAAGTGCTATGATGTCATGGGATTTGATTCTAATAGAATAGTTCATATACATGTAGAACAGAAAAAGTATTATTAAACTAATACGAATTATATTTCAATTCATGCTTAAAAGTATCATAAAAATTCACAATTTGATGTATGAAAATATTTTCAAGAGAGAATCATGAACATTAAGTTCTGCATAAGAAGTTTAGTTGCAAGTAAACGCAACCAAAATACCCGATGAATCAACTGGTCACCAAATTCGGTTAGTATAAAATAAGAATGTAAAATCACCCAGAGTTTATTCAAAAATGAATGGCTCAATCTAATCCAATTTTTTTTATATATATATTCACGGTAAGCATGAATTTTAGACAGAAATACAACGATTATTCGAAGAATTAATGATTCATTTATATAATTGGATTTTTTTATTTTCATGGTTAAAATTACTTTATTTTACTTTTTTATTTGGATAGTTTCATGTATAATTTTTTCACTGCGCTTTTCAAAAAAAATCCATGAAGAATGATTGAATCTTGGCATGTAGGAATTTTAAAATTAATTTAAACTGTAGAATTAAAGACCAAAGATACTCATACAATTTTCTATAACATTAGAAAAATGAGGTATAGTCAAATTTTTAAGCAGTTTTTTTTAAATGCAAATGGCAACACAATTTGCTTGCAAAACCTACAGAATGGGAAGTAAAAGATCTTTCGACAAAAAGTTTTTTTTAAAGTAATATATGAAAATATATAATCTTAAAAAAATAAAATATGTAATCTTAATATTTTAAAATTACCAATATAATTTTAAACGAATTGTAGAGAAAACAAAAATACTTACTTGTAGAGAAATAATATCAGCTTTATAATGAAGAAGTTCTTGTAAAATATTTTTTTTCCTATAAGACCAATCTAGCGCCCAATTTGGGCAATAACCATACATTTGACGTGTAGCATATTTATCACAGAGAATATTGTAGCACATGACTGTGAACGAACCTGAAATAAAATAAAAACAGTATTTTAAATATTAAGAAATTTCCATTATTAAAAAAAAAAAATTCTTATTGTTTACAAATGAATGCCCTTTTTTTAGTATATGTATAGATTTTATTCGCCGTTATATAAAAAAAAGCAATTTCTCTCTTTTATTTTTCCAGTACAGCTTATTATAATAAATTAAAATCAAGAAAAAAAATATCAGAGCCTATAATGTATTTTTCTTAACAGAATGTGCAAAATTAATTTATAAATTAAGCTTTTTTTTTGCTTAACACCTAAACAAATTATTTTGCAGATGAATATAGCTTCTTCTTTGAAATAACCTTTTAGAACAACCAACAGATTGTGAACTTCGTACATGTTAAAGTACCAATCTTAAAAGAGAAAATCAGCTGGAACAATACGGATTTAATAATATTGACTTACAAGAAGATGTAAGTTCCTGTTCATTCATTATAATCCATGGCCTTTGAGGTGGATGTGATGACGGAACTGAAAAGTAAAATGGGGAAAATAAACATGAGCACACACATAGAAAATTAATGCAGATAATTATATTTTCAATGTTTAACGAAATTATTTCTGCACTAAACAAATATGCAAGAAAAAAAAAATTCGTAGAAATGGAGAAGTTTCGAAACTTTCGTTTACGAAAGATTCTTGACTTATTATTTGCATATACATAGAATGATTTAAAAATAGAACTTCTCAGTCAAATTGTAAATTTTCGCTGCTCTTTTTTTTATGAAGATTTAAATGAATCGAGATTTGTTAACTATAAATTTTATTATTAAACGGTAAAATAATTAAAATATTAAGAATTTTATCAAAAAATAATTCAACAGAATTTAAAATCGAAATAATTATCTTAACCAGCGCCAGTGGTCTCCAGAAAGCTTTGTAGCATATTCTTTAATAAACTTGTCATGCTAGAGAACACTTTGCATGGCATTGGCGAGCAGTAGTTACGAAATATTAACTTCTGGCGAGAATTTAAAGTTTTTACCAAATCTATCGTTTGTTCCTTGGCGATTAATTCCTGCCATGCGGAGATAATACACAAAACCGAATTTGTACTTTAGACCCGTTTTTCTTAACCGATTGAAACAAAAATTTGACACAAAATTGCACTTGTAGTCACAAAATCCCATACCAAATCTGATATACTTGAGTCACTGCGTTTTTGAATTATCGCGTTTATATGTTTCTGACAGTAAAGATTGACAGATACTTAATTCGTTGATGAATTTGGCTCAAACTTTGACAAATTGTCTACACAACACATGTTAAATCTGTGAACATAATTTTATTTATCTAGCTCTCTTCGTTTTGTAATTGCCGTGTTAATGTATATTAGGACTGTCGGTTAAACTTCCTCGAAATGGATTTCACTCAAAATTGGATAGAAATCTACACCTCTGGTACAAAGACCATATACCAAATTTCACCTTTGTAGCTCAAAGTGTTTTTGAGTTATTTTTGTCACAGATATTTTCCGAACTCAGGAAGGTCTAAAACTTTGATATTCGTCACAAGAAGTTCGAGTTCGAATTTTTTAACACTTACTATATTTTCTCGAAACTACGTACATGAGAAAGTAAAAAAAGGTACTGAATCTAATCCAAAAGTTATTAATTAGTTAAAAAGTTATTATGATGAATTCCTACACATAACAATTTTAATAAGGATTCTTCTACTAAATACATTAGATACAGAAGAGATAATCTCTACATTTATGAAGTTCACACAAAACAAAAGCAGATAAATTAACTTCTCCCCCCTGCCCAAGTTTATTTTTTCTAAAATACAAGTATTTAATAAAAAATTAATTAACTAACAAAAACCAGCTTTTACTAACAATTATTTTTTTAGATGACATTTATTCATTTAAGAAATCTGTTTTCGAAGTAAAGAAACGAAAAATAAAATAAAATAAAACGTCAGATAGGTCATTTGAAAACAAGTCAGTGACACTGAATTTTTTTTTTAAAGCCTTTAATCCACACCAACGCATATATAAGGAAACCGCCAAGTTCACCAAAAAATAGGTTGATTTTTTTTTTATCCCAGCAGAAAATAATTATATTTTCAACGCTTCACCACACGCACGATTTAACAAAAAGAAATAAAAAGGGAATTTATTTTCCCCTTCGGGTCTTGACTTTAAAAATCGACGATATAGAGGCTATTTTCTTTTTTAACCTTGAAAGTAGCACAGCTATTCTCCTTCAGCATAGATGATGCTTTGCCATGTTCCACTCGCATTTGCAAAAGCAAACAACACGTCGCGGACTGATTGTTAAGTGTGTCATCTAGAGTTTTTGTTGCGCATTTTAAATGTTATTTTTATGTAGATATATTGTGAATAAATGTATGGGCATACAAACGAAGGAAGAACAATGAAAAGCATCATTTTATTTACTGTTGGTACAGGTGGAATCGACGAAAAAAAAAAGTGATAATCATACAACATTTCATAGCACAGAAGAGGGATAAGCTAAAAAAAGAAAAACGACAATTTCGACAATCTCCTCCGCTTTTAGTATCTGCTCCATCAGAGCCGCAATTCTACGATCGTTGAACCTATGGTATCTTTTAAAAATAGCGTCAAAATTGAAGGAAAAACAAAAATATAATCTTTATTATATTATTCATAAAGTAATATCAAACTACTGTCCCTTGTCATTTATAAGACTGCTTGAAAAAATTGCAGAGCATAAATTTCCTAATATTTATCAGTAGCATACAGTTTTGAATAAGACAGTAATATCTTAAAACATACTTTATCTATGCCTATAGAAATTCAATATGCAAATCAAGAATAACGGAAAATAATAATACTCTAACTTTATATTAGAACAGCCTGAATTTTCCAATCTTCACAGCTGTATTCAATTGTCTAATTTTTCTTGAACAATGTAAGGAATATATGAATTTAAATTTTATGTTTCTATCACAATAAAATCCAAAATTAGAAGGTAACAGTAAAGGGAGAAAAAACAAACAAACCAAGAACAGAACAAATGTATGGAAATGTTATAGAAATATACTCTCAAATACATTTCAAGCATATTCAAGAGCTGAATTTAATCTAAGACATCTAATCTAAATCTGAATTTAATCTAAGAAATTTTTTACAGAAACAAATTCTTAAATATAATTTCAAACCAATGCTACATAATCAACCATTCAATTGATCTATTTTAAATTAAATGAATAAATTGAATATAAAAGATCGAAGAAAAATACGGATATGCACTCGCAAGATAACAAATTTCAAACCGAATTAAATAATGATTTTAATTTTCAAATTAAAATCTCGTTAAATTTGAACATTTAAAATGTACCTTTTTCAAGGTAGTATCAATCCATTCTTCATAGTAAATATAGATTACCTTGTATAGAGATACCACCATAAATATCTACTGCTCCTTGAAAAGATTTCCGTTCATCTTATCAGAACAGAAGTCGTTCTAAATTTCTTGGTTTATTTAAAGTTACATGAGAGACCAAAAAATATATTTTATTGATAAGGCTCGAAATTAAATAACAAAGTTAACATTTGGAGAGATTTTTTGGGTTGCCTTATCAAAGACAAAATTACGAACTACTCAATAAATATCAACAGGCAATTCCTTTTCTTCTTACAATGTAGAACAACGGACTGCCTATTCACTCGAGGTCAGCTTCAGAGATCGCAGCAATCATCTTATACACTGCACTTATAAAACTTCAATCAATAAGATATTGGGTAGGAAAACAAGTATAGGTAAAAAAAATCAATAATATTTTATCAAGAGTTGCGTAGTTGCGGGTTTAAGATTAAAAAGAAAGTTCGAGAATAAATTATTATTATTATTAATAATAAAAAAACCACACAGTCTTTTGCAAACAATTTATTCATATAGACAAATAACTATTCAATCCATGTACGTTACAAACTTTAGATATTACAATCTTTTAAATTTGTATTTGTTATGACCTATTTCTTAAATTTGTTTTGGAGGATACTAAGCAAATCTGTCAATAATTTTGCTCATATGCCGCTAAAAACAATGATAAAATGTTCGATTATTGATAAAATATCTAGTTACGATGCTGGTATGATATATATATATCCTGTAAAAAATTAATTTGTAAGAAACAGTTTTATAAAATTATTTATAGGTTGTTTTATCGCATCTGTCAGTGGACGAAATTTACTGCCTTTTTTTTATTATCAGTAATGATTTATCATAACTGCATTAATTAAAACTTGATACGTCAATTTCTGCAATAGGAGTTACGCAATGCACAGAACTTTGATAAAAATGCGTATATCTATAATATTTTTGTTAACTTCTTTTTACAGACAGCGATTATGATAAATTAATTCAAACGATTAAAAAAACCCTTATCAACAACAGATTTAATCAAACTAATTTCAGCATAGTTATACATTAAAAATGGATCTAAAGCAAACAATCGGATTAACAGGCTGAAAAGATAAGATGGACTTTTTGCAACATGAAATCATGGCAATATATATATATATATATATATATATATATATATTCGTGTTTCAAAATTAAAACTGGAAGTTTCTGACAGCAAAATGAATGAATTTTACATATATAAAAGAGTCGGTCGATTTACTTTCCCGGTAGCAGTATGCGCAAATTACAAATCTTGACCTACATCTGCTCATGGATTATGGCCATACTATCAGCAGTGTAAAAAGAAAGCCGTTTCACAAACAATAGCAGCCTTAAAAGATATCGTAAACAAAGAAGAGGAAATAAAATTTTGCGGCTGAAAGGAAATGCTAAGGCAATCCCACCTTTCATCAAAGACAGTACAGAGAATTAACTATTTTTCGAAAGTTACGAAATGCTATTAGCATCTACAGAACATCAAGTGGGAGGCAAACGTATTCGAAACGCATCATATATTCGTAATAAATGAATTATGTCAATGGAAAAAACCAACAGCGGTAGCTTTACTCTCAATTCATATTGATGAAACATTTGAACCCATTTTTATCAAAATACACCTGCTTTTGCGTAGAATCATTCGGCCGTACGGCTAACGTTCTTTGTCTCTTAAAAACGAAAAGGCGTATGTTGTTGAAAAGTCAAACACCAACCTTCAACGAACACGGATTTATTGAGTAATGGAATCCTCTGTATCTATATAAAGGATTGTGAAAACAAGGCCGATCTACTATCCAAATGAACGTTATTAAGATAAGGCGGAAGGCCTGTTGACACATCTCTGAAGACAAGCAGATGGATTTATTACAAAAACGGACGGCTAAGGCTATCACAGCAAGGCATGTCAATGTCGAGCAGTTGGATATCCTTTTAAAACCTCACCGGGCGTCTGATGCCCAGTGAATGTCAACATTGTAAGTTACAGCTTTCAACACCCAGTTTTCAGGGACGAACAAGGTTGAATCGCTTGAAGCGAATATCGTACCTTGCCCTCCCAACCTTCTTCTCGAGGACAGCAGAGTTAGCGAACTCTGTAATAATTTTCAGAGTATTAATTAAACACGTAGAACAAGTGCTCGTGGGATTTTGCTAATTTTGAAGTCATCAATATTTTCCCTGGCATCTAACAAGTCAATGCCAGTAGTTGTAAAAGAAGAGAAGCTATTTAATTTGCCATATAAAAAGGAAATATATAGTTTTTGCTTACATTTTTTCGAAACGGAATGACTACAATCCACAAATGGTTAAAAGATTAATTTGTGAATCAAGAATCCAAATAAATAGGAATGTAATGAAAAGTTCATCATAAATATGGGATTCTAAAAATCTTATTGAATTTTAACAAATGGAAGATATTATATACAATTCAAATGTATGGTATCAAAATAATCACGAGCACATTTTGCAAATAAAATAGCACATTAGAATAAATTATTCTAATAAAATGTAACCTTAATTTTTATAAAATATTTAAGAATCACAGATTTTGAAAATTATTATCACATAATGAAATTAGATGTTACTCTTTACTATCCTACGAGTTATTAGCTAAAAATACATGCTAGATGATAACCAGAATGCAAATAATAATATTACAATATGATAATCTGACAATGATTTAGGCATTAATACGAAATGTATTTAATTACATTAACATTATATATGATGAAATAGCCCCAATAAGTTTATTAGATTCATGTAATAGAAGAAACATACAGCGGGAAGATCCCAATTTAAAAACAGTCAATTTATTATTAGATGCTCCCCAAAATTAGAAATCATAATTTCTGCTTTATCTTTAGTAAACTTTCTATCTTGGTAATGAAAACAAAATATTAATTCTTTCAGAATAGTAAGCTGACATGCATAAGAAAAACAGTAGGAGGTCGAATAAGAATTTAACACGTAATTCAACAAGTTTGCTCAAAGGATTAAGAAAATCAGAATGTGGAGTAATAAATAGGCCAAAACATTAAAAAAAATTACACAGACGTCAATTATGAAAAGGGATTAACAGTTGTTTAACACTTTGTTGACCGGTGACGAGATAACTCGTCTTTTCATGCCCGAACGTTGTTGACCGGTGACGAGATAACTCGTCTTTTCATGCCCGAACGTTGTTGACCGGTGACGAGATAACTCGTCTTTGCACTTTGATATATTTTTACCATACAAAAAAAAATTATTAGTTATTATTATTATTATTGTTATTATTAGTTTTACTATTGTTTTGTGCAAATAAAATGTTTTGAAAATCACTTCGAATTTTATTCAATTACATTTTTTGCCCCGGTGACATGAGATATTTTCTATATCAAATAGCGGGTGCCATGCATACATTTTTGTGCGAAATGGCCGGTCAACAAAATAAATTTTTGTATGAAATTGCCGGTCAACAAAGTGTTAAGAAAGATTAGTAAATTTTAATGTAAAGCAGGGTGTCTTAAGAAATAAGTTTGGAATAAAAAAGTCGAAAAACATTTCTATCGTGATGGCGTTAAACGATTTCAAACATATATTTTTAAATATATATAAAAAAAGCATTTTTTTATCAATTTGTTTTCTAATATGCATTAAATAGGAATAATGATTTAAATACCATTTTATATCACAAATGTGGAATAATGAAAGCAGACGGACTACATGCAGCTTTTAACAGTTCGTAAACAAATGACCAAGAAGGTATAGTATCTAATTTACAGCTAATGATTAATCAATCTGTAAATTAAGTTAATCTGATTGATGTACAATAGTATTATTACAAATTAAAAGTACATATATTAATAATATAATATCTTATCAATAAATTAGGTTTATTAATTATGTCTGGTTTGTAAGTTTATTAATTGGTCTAGAATAATTATTAATTTCTAGAATAATTATTCAAGTGGAATTCCTAGTTTTTGATTTGTCTTGAGCCACAATTGCTTAGGTAGGATTTATTTGGCGAAAAGACAAGGAGAGTAATGGTAAATGCTATATTTTATAAATGTTCATCCACTACAGAAATTTCCAAAATGCTCAAGATTTTTCTTAAAATTTCACATAGCGAAGAACGAAGCATTATGAAATTCGATGTTATTATTATTATCATTAGATTAGTATCTGAAAACATCTCAAAGGGTTGTATCTTTGATCAAAGAGATTGTGAATTTTCATATATTTTTTTTCTTCTTAGGCATCAATTATAATTTTAAATTAAGGCAAGAAAGAATTTTTAGAAAATAAGGCTTTTTTTCCCCACTAAAATGTAACAAAGAAATAAGAATGCATGACAGAAAATTCTCTCTATATATGTTAACCCTAGAATGCACGACTTGTTTATTTATTTATTTATTTCAAAAAAAAAAATCTATATTCTTTGAGCATATAATACAGGAATATTATTGAAAGCAATTTTAAATTATTTTGTTTCGTTAAATTAAAATGTACCACATGGTTACATTATGATAAACAACATGTCAATGATACTAATTACATTATAACACTTCTGAATTAAAAATAAAAATCCTTTTCCAATAAAATATTTTTTTATGCAAAAAAAGATATTTCGATGGTATTTTTAATGAAAAAAAAAAAAAAAACTATTCACGCAACAGCCATTTTGCTATCTTTTCATGTTTCCAGTTTAAATTTAATTCTAGATACGTTGGTGTTTTCTACAAATATTTATTAAAAAGCATTTGAAAAAGGGTTTATAAAACCCATTGTAGCCCTTTGTAACAATCATGTGAAGCTGATAAATGGAAATAAAAACGTGTATCCAAATGGCTACACGAAGCACTTGCGGGTGAGTAATAGCTAAAGAAAACAAAACAAAAAATATCAATATTCTACACTTTCCAATAGCATATTAAATGAGAAAAATATCAATTTCACCGTACGAATAAATCCATAGAAACCGCAAATTCACAATCACTAGTCACAAGTTCGAAACTTTTTCACGTTACTTGCAAATAATTAAAATGTACCATACACAAAATATCGTCAGATCAGTCCATGCTCTTTAGTATTCTGGCTTGTGCACTTCAAGAATACGTATGAAATTCATGCTATAATAATAATAATAAAATAAATAAATATTAAACACCGAGCAAGTTCATGAATGAGAAACAAGTTCAAGCTCCCCCCCCCCCATACGCACTTCCCCGGTATGAAAGACAGACTGCATGTCTACGAAAAACTAACCTCCACATGCCCGGCGGATTCTTTAATAGTCGGATGCTTTTCTTTGCGTTATGAAAGTGAATGACCAGCACAGCTGTGCTGCAAGATTAAAAATTAAAAGAAAAAAAATCGCAAAAATATTTAAGTTATTGATGAAAAGTTTCATCACGGTATCTAATACAATATCAAAATATTGAAGTCACTCAGGTTTTTTAGAAAAAGGGGGAAAAACCCCCCTCGCAATGGAGTTATTATCAAACTTTTTCACGATTTCGGTTTGCCATAACAATATGTAATTGCCACGAGAAAATTATTAAAAAGCTTGCGCTTTCAAATGAAGGGGTCATTTACTTAAGACCTTCGTTAAAAAGAATGACCTCAAATAAATGAAGCATCATCGGGATACTAACCTTAATATTCTCCTTTTAATTTTGCTCTATAAAAAAATTAGTTTTTTTTAAATGTACATGGTTTTCTTTATCAAATAATTTAGCAAAGACAGTATAAATAACAAAGAAAAAAAAGGAAGAAAACTTTTCAAGTTCATGGGAAGTTGAGTACATTTTTTTTAAAATCCCCATAATCTTACAGGAAAAGAATACTGATGTCAGAATCTTATAAATGCTGCAGAGTTAGACATAAAAAAAATTAATTATAGAGTAGGGTAATTTGAAAAAAAAAATAACTATAATTAAATTTGCAGACAGCAATTTGAAATATTTTTTTTAATACGATCTCTCCAACATTCTATTAAATACCCAACAAAATTATACTCGATTTTCACAGAATGCTATAGCAGAGATACAGATAGAGATTTCAGAAATTATTGGTCGACTTTTGAAAAAAAAAAATATTCGTGGAAATTGTTCTAAGGCATTTCTTGACATTTGTAAACGAAAATAATAAAAGAAATAATCTTGTCTGAATTTCATTAGAATTTCCGCATTATTTTAAATCGTTTTATTCATTTAATTTTCAGGGTAAGTTAAATTTTTGTGAAGGAAATGGCGCTATTGAAGGCTTTATTTTCCTTACTATTAAAAGTCACGTGAGAAAAGAGTTTGACAACCTTGGTTAAGATTAAAGTTATTTAAATATAGAATAAGAGTGCCATAAAAAAATTTACATCGAAAAGTATTTTATTACATAATAAAAATGCACAAAATCATAAAATGACAATCATTTTGAAATACAAACAAATGTTGAAAAGCTGAAATAACAGATAATATCAAAATTTAAATCTGACAATATATTTAGATACTTCTTTTCCAAAAAGAAATATAAAAATTCTTATTAAGCTTGTATTTTTCTTTTTACTATCTCGTATACTAAGTATAGATAAAATATTGTAATCGTCAAAAAATTCGAATTCTAAATTTTGGCGCATCTCCACGTTTTAAACCTCCGAAAGACATATTTCTGGCAGTCTGTGACAAAGATAACTAAAAAAAAAAAAAATTTGGGCTAGATAGATAAAATTTGGTATATGGTCTTTACACTAAATTCGGAGATTTCTACCAAATTTTGAGCAAAATCCGCCAGAAGGAAGCCTGTCCGGCTGTTTGAATACAAGTTAACACGATAACTGCAACAAAACGAAGAGAGCAAGGATCGATAAATTTAATACATAGAATTAACATGCATAGTATAGACACCTATCAAATTCTGAGCCAAGCCCAACAAGGAGATAGATGCCCATCTGTCAGTCTGCAAAACGCAATGATATAAATATATTAAATTTAGTATGCAATTTTGGGATTACAATTGTAATTCTGTGTCAAATTTTGATTTCAATTGATTTTAAAAAAGGCATCTAAAACATAAATTTGACTTTCGGGTACTATAAACTGTATGGAGAAATGAATCGGAAAAAAATCGCCAAGGATCACAAAATAGATTGGCTTCAATTTAGTACTTTTTTCCCCAAAGATCAATTTTTTGTAATTACTGTTCAGGCAATATCATACAAGGTAATCGCAGACTTAACCAGGGTTCAAAATTTTATGCGTGTTCAGGCAGATAACTTTAGCAGAGCATATAGCAGAACCCTTTTGGGAAGACCACACCTGCGGTTATGATTAAGTTATAATTACTTACACTGAAAGTAATTTGAATCATAATTAACAAACAAACTCAAATTATCCACGTGCTGAATATTATTTTCTAATTTCTTGAATTCAAACTCCCCGATGAGTTGTGCGGGGTTCCGATTTTCCTTCATTTTTCAGGTTTAATTTCTTTAACATCTGCAAGTACAGTAGCGCAACTGAAATGAATACTTGCTTAGTTTAAATTTGGTAAAATTCCCTTCTGAGAATATACAACCTTTGAATGCTTTCACCCCCTCCCTCATCGCTGCAATATTAACCGAGTACTCGCATACTTTTAGCAAACAGCTTAAGTTGTTATAAAAATGAACTTTTTTTTAACCATGGGAAAGGTAGCTAATAATAATAGAAAATAAGATTAAGGTTTAACGATAATTCAATTCCTACTGGAAAAAAATATATTTCCTACATAGGTTCATTAAAAATAATGGAACGTGAAGTGGATTATGGAACGTATGGTGGATATCTTGAGACCATTCGGAACTCTTTATGAAAAATGGCTTTTAATTTGAAAAGATAGGTTTTATGTTTTTTTTAAGTATATTTGTTAAAAGTTAATTAAAATAAAAGTGCTCCAATTTAAGTACCGTCATCAAAATGAGGATAACACGATAAATAAGTAACATAGAAGCAACTCCGTTCACGCTTTTATTCACGATATTATGAAAATTGCTAAACTAAAAAGATGCGAGATTTCTGCTCATGAAAAGACAAGCCATAAATATCTTATTAGCGCAGTAATTTCTAAAGGGTTAACCAAAATCCTCCCAAATAATTTAGAGCCAATGGATTCAAACAGAAGAAGGATATAGATCTTCTAATACTTATCAAAAGTATTAGAAGTTCTAATACTTCTAATACTTATATCACGAAAGTAAAAGCAACTAATACGCTTTTTCGAAAATAATTAGTTACTCTTAGGTCTTGAAAAATAATGGTCAAAAATACCATTCATCAAATTCTATTATAGCATCAACTAAAGATCGTTCGGAGAGAAGAGGTTCTATTTGTTTTCTTATTTCTTTCATCTTCATAAAAAAAAATGCAAAAAATATTTAAATAATAGCTATGCATTTTGCTGAAAGAAGATCTTCAGGAACCCGACTATCATTTCATAAATGCAGCATACTGAGGATGAAAAGGAAGGATTTCGAAATGAAGGAAGGTATGCTGGAGCCACTTGCATCATGATCGTTATTTCAAGTCGAAGACATTTTGAAAAATATCTTGCAACGCCCTAATCACACGTGAACGTTGGCGTACTTATTCAAGGTTGCTGCCGACTCAGTTTTAACGACCACCTAATGCTCAGACTAATGATTATATAGATACAAATTAGAATATTCAATTCAGCGGTAATGGGTAGACGATTTTTTGCACAATCACTTGAATGGAAATAGACGATATCAGTCAGCATGATTTCAATATACTGAACAGAGAGTATCGGAAAATATAAATTCGTATATGTAAACAACCAAACACAGAAGACACAGTACACCAATATTTTGTCCTCAGATCAGTCCTTAATGTCGAATTGCAACTTTAGACCACTTAAGCACGTGGAATAAAGAGAAAAAAAATATATATAAAGAATGCGTCCACATGCAGAATGGTTTGGGGTCTACCTTTAATTAACAGGTACGAGGAGACCTGTCTACCAGTTTTATTAAGATGACGCCAAGGGACAAGGAGAAAATAAATTTACAAATGAAAAATTAAAAAAGCACTCAACTTACGCGGTCATTTATGTAATGCGCTCCCTGGGGCACCGAAACCATATTAAAAGCCAAGTCGCTCTTCACAGAATATTAATGACCTAACGATGATAGATGTTCGTTCAGAGGGTTAATTTTCAAGCTATGCGAACAAGCAATTTGAATGGCATGGTTGTCGCGTTCAAGAAAAAAACTCAAATGGAATTTATTGAGACATTTCTTGTCTTTAATTAATCAAGGTATTTAAAAGGGTTCGAACGCAATAATTACAATTAATCTTGGTAACACTTTGCACAAAAAAGGTATTAAGTTAGGTTAAAAATTAGCACGAATATAGTTAAAATTATTCATCGAAAGTTATAGGAGCGAACTATATTTTTATAATTATTTTCAGGAATTGAATAAATTTCAAATGCTTTGAAGTGCTTAATAAAATTACCCCCAAAAATATTCTGCACCAATAAAGCAAATATTAGTCTTTAATTTTGATTAAATGAAAATGATTTAAGTTATAATGCAAATTAAGTCTTCCAATGGAGGGGATTTAATTTTGATTCAATGAGAATAATTTAAGTACTACAATTACAACTGCATTGACTTAATTTCGTGCATTGACTTAATGACCAATGTTAATAATTTTGACACAAACTCTTTTCTTCCTTCCCAACAAAATCTTATTTCAAAAGCTCATCATTAATGAATTAAATTTTGAATAATAAAATTTATTAGCTGTTCATATGGATGGCAATAGCAAAAGTTCCAAATTTTTTTCATTTGGCATTATTTAAACCTACGCATGATATAAAAAAAAATGTACTACAATAGCAGAAAGCCAGCGAAGTTCATTACCGAATTCAAGTTCCTTTATAAACACTGCAAATTAAACAGGGATTATAAATAGTTAATGCATCACTTTCGGAGCATTTAAATGAAAATTATCAAATTAACGCAACATGATATGAATTTACTTTTCAGTGTTTAGAATGAAAGTTATTAGCTACAAATTCGCTAGTAATTACTTTTATTACAACAAACAAATTATACATAAAAAAACGGTATTCTATGTTCATTAACCTTTCCGAATGAACAATGGTGTATTTTAATAGTTCTGCTTGAATTGATCTTCAGCGGAATGCGTCTATAACAAATAAAAACTCTTAATTAAGAAATGCAAATTGACAGTAATTTTAACGGCTGCTGAAGCACACAATAGAACTAAAATAAACAATTTGATAACGCTTGGAATAATTTTTTTTCATGCATTTGAATGTGAAAACTATTATATTCAGAAAAATAAGAAATATATAGAGAATTGAAACAATACTCAAATGACAAAAAAAAAGTGGCATTTGCACTGAATAATATACAAATCGCATTATTATAGACAGATATGGTTGAAAAATTAATTGTAGAAAACTACATGAAAATTAAAGATTTGACACTTGTCAACCACATTTATATTTATATATTATATCACATTTTTTTTACATGGAGAATGATTAGAAAATTCCCAATGTATAATAACGCACGTTTACGTTGAAATCGTTTAATATATCTTTTAATTTCTAGTAAGATTGAAAAAAAATTAAGATAAAATAAATGAGTAACGATATTCAAATACTGTAAAAACATTCACCAATCAATCAGGAAAATCTCTGCTTCGACTGATCCGTTTCCCAATCATAATTAAACTGTTTATATTAAAAAAAAAAAAAAACTTTCTGGCGATTTCTATTTTCTAAATTCTGCGATATACATAGAATACAGTTATTATACTATTTTTTCACATGTAAATTGAAACAAAGAAAAAGGATTCTGTAGATTTCCTTTGGAATGAAAAGATGACATGGAAAAAATAAGAGCGCAAGAAATCTAAACAATCCGGATGAATCAATTTGGGAAAAAATAAATATGTAAATAAAAATTTGTTGTGTTTACTTTTTCGTACTTAAATTATTTTCTTTAAAAAAAATTTATTTTATCATTTTTGAAAAATTATTACAACTCGCATCACTAAGTACAACGGTGCCTTGAGTATAAAATTCAGGAAATCTGCTTATCTAACCCTTTAACTATACATTTATTTGAAACGACTTTTGTATTTGAAGCACATTTAATTTTTTGAACATGTGAAGGCAGTAGATTTTACGTAAGAATTCAATTATTTCCTATTATTCAGAATATAGGCTACATGATATTAAACTAATCAGAATTAGACAAAAAAAAAATAAACACATTTAAAGAAATACGGAACAATTTGATACGTCAAATGTACCCAAAGGGTTAAGCAAATTAAATGCACATCCATAATTTCTATACAGGTTTTACTTTTCCGTTAATAGTAATCATTTTTATTCCCAAATACGCGCTAATGGACATAAAATCTATGTTACATTCTTCCTTTATATTTATAACAGTTTTAATAAGAATGTAAATAAATATTTCGTAGAACTAATTGAAATTGAAATGCGTTAATACTTGAATGTTACATATATACGTCAAGAAAACATAGCAATCGCCTATATTAAATAAAAAAGAATACAAAAGCGTATTACATGCAGTTAACCCGAAAAAAGAACAGAAATTTAAACAAATTACACGCTAAGCGAACTACAAGAAGGCCGACCGAAAACACTGTACTTTATTACGCGAAGGTCCTGTGGGAAAGAGAAGGGTAACATTTTGGAAAAGGACAAAGCCACGTGTCCCACAGGGGAAAAACATTAAGAAATCTAAACTGAAGCGTCAAGGATCGCTGAATTTCGTAGCGGAGATTACTAATCGAAGATTATTGCTGTGCAAGTTCCCGTTAAAGTCAAGGGATTAAAAACCAGTTTTCATTCTCTTTGGCGGCATTCTGAGAACATGTAGATCGAAATAGCTATTCGAAAAAAATAATTGAGAAACTAAGCGAAGAAGAAGCGGTTTTCATACAAAGCTACAAAGAAAAAGCAATTTCGGATCACCTGATAAATAAAAATATTAAAAAAAAAAATAATTAAACTAAACATAAATTACAAGTGACTGTAGCGTTTCCAATTCACACAGTTTCTTGCTTTGTTGTATAATAAAGGGTAATGGAGCAGCACTTGCATAACAAATTTTCTTACCGAACATAAAAGATGAACAACACAGGTTTCTTGAAAACTTCACTATTGTATTCGTATCATCCAGGTAAATTTTTACAAGAATATTATTTTAGAAAGAAATTCCCATCGTTGGGTTTTAAACCAATTGATTGAGAACAATGGAAAGAAACTCGTTTTAGTTTATGTTGTACTATTTATAGGTAAGCAAATTAGCTACAGTTTACTTGATTTTAAGGAACGTAGATCAGCATTTATTTCTGCAAATTACTCTTAGAGCCTAATTAGTCTTTTCTAGAGAGGACAGATGAACGGGGGCGTTAATAAATGCCCAAAGTGACACACATTTATTTATAGCAACAACAACAAAAAAGTAAACATAAAGGTGGGTTTACACTCAACCAGTTATAAGATTCTAGTGTCACACATGCGCAGAATGAACGGACAGTAGAAAGTTCTTGTCTCGACGGGACAAGTACTTGCTACTGCATGGTCTTACTGGACGTATTATAGTTGGTCGAGTGTAAAGCCACCTTTATGTTTAAATACATTAGATACAGTTAATAAATAATGATGCAGAGGTTATTGCAGTGTAACAATGAAAGAGAATCCATGAAAGAGTTTCCTTCAGCAGTTGTTGGCAGTAACAGAAGTCTGTATCATTCTCCCGAGAGAGAATCGAAATGGTTCAGCCTTCAGTGGAAGTATACAGATTTCCCTCCACAAAAAAAAAAAAAAAAAAAAAAAAAAACACGTCCAAACTGGCGATTGCAAAATAATATTTTCGTTCTTCGATCGCAAAGGATCTTGAATGGGATCTCTTGATCTAGAATGACAATGAATAAAAAGGCAATCAAATCGAAACATCCATGTCAACTTTTTTGTGATATCCTATTTGTACCAGTAGCATCAGATTCAACACGGCAAATGCAAAAAAGGAATATCTGAAGAAGTTCAAGAGGAAAATTCTGAGCCACACATGCCCATAATCCATATCTGTCACCATGTTATTTTTATATCTCCAATGAACTCAAAAAATACTGAAGGGGAAACAGTTTCAATCGAACGGCGAAGTCTAAATATGCGTGCGCAGATGGATCAAAGAACAACCCAGAATTCTTACGAGCATGGCGTTTTTGTGCTTAATGTCACGAAATGATAAATGTATAAACAATGGGGTAAAATATTTTTTGAGATTTTTAAAATAATCTGTTTCTTTATTTATCGCCTATACCTAATAACTCCAGTTCTTAGTATTCAATGCTATATTAATAATTGTTTTCGACCATTGTTTACAATTTTTGACGAATTATTTCCATGCTTTTATATCTTTTTCATGATGCAGTGAAAAAAATTTGTATATTGGATAGCATCTGTTAATAAATCCATTGTGTTATTGCACTTGGACTAAGCAACAAATAGGAATGATTTCTTTTAATGGAACAGTACCGAAATCATCAACCTAACAATGACTGTTTCATAACATCCCCAAAATAATCAACATTATGTATACATGCATAGCAAATTTCACAAACCAAAGAATATAATGGGCAGATAATCGACATACTTTTATAATCAGATAAAGGCTTTTCTTAAATTTATCAGTGTGTTACGCTTAATTTGAAAAGTGATGAACGACCAACCCTTATCAAATAACAAGAGACGTGAAATTGAAGGGATCTCAAACAAGTTAAGAGAGGAACAGCCTGTTCGTTTAATGCTTGGGTGTTCGTTCCGCTGATTACGGAAGGCAAAATAAAATTACTCGGCCCAAACGTGATGATCCTAACGCACTATTTTCTATTTTTTTTTTTTTTTCAGTTCGGTTCTCCAGTTTGTTATAATATGCATGCCTGTGGATGTTAATGAATCATAAAAAGATGTACTTCCTCGAAAGTCTAATGGTGGTAAGGATTACAGGTTTGGAAGCTGATTAAAGTTGAGTCTGCGTTTGGCGAGTAACAGATCGTGCTACCTGACCGACGGCTATTGAATGCATCGATGATATCAGCTTTATTGTAGTGTAAAAACCGCTATGGGCTTTAAGACTTGAATACTTTATGCAAAATTGGTTTAAATATCCGGGATACTGAAAGAGGCGGTTTCGGGAGCCTCTGTTGTAGCAACCAACCACCTTATTCAATTCCAGATTAAATTAGAAGACAATCTCTGAAATCCGATCAGCTCCAATGAGCAGTTTATCGTTTAAAAATGGCTTGGAAAAACTCTGTCATTAAAAAAGTATTACTTACAAATTACAAACGCGATCATAAAGAATTTATTCCGTGATTATTCCAACATGACCTTGCATTTGGAAAGGTTAAATCTTTGTTAAACGGATAATGTGTTTATCTCATCTTATGATCCCATCTTAATGAAATGCAACAGGGATGTAATTAGTGAGCCTCACGAGGATTTATTCGCAGAATTGCAAGAAAACCTAATTTCAAGCACGCTCATTTTCGCAAACCTTGGAAATAATTTAACAACATTCCGATTTGGCCAGATAATTTCATTGTAGTTTCACTTTCAGGGTTGTGTTTAAATAACGTTGACGAATAAAAAAATAATAATAAAATATTAATGTACCTTACAAAAAAAATCGCAAATGTTTATGTAAAAGTGGCGTATTACTTACTAATGGCTTACAAAACATCAATATACAGACATGTACACATACTCATATAAATATATCTAGTGATATACATTGGTTTTGCTAGATATGAAAGTTAATAATTCTTAATTTCTTCCCTTGATGCGCCAAATGCAAGGGTTGATTCATAGTCTCAATATTATGTTAGTTTGTTGCTAGGATAGAACCTGTCAAAATGCCTTTGATATATAACCAATTTCGAGTTTGCGTGACAATGTGTTTGTGTAGTAAAAACGTCTAATTTAAAACAAATTAAAGAGCATCTGAGGTACACTTGTTTTGTTCAATCAAAAAGAAAGACCCGAATGACTGTTGTATTTATGAAAACTTACGGTGACAATGCTCTAAGACATGACGTGAGTATGCGTTGATTTAGGCGATAAAAAAAGTGGCGATTCCACACCTTTGCAATTGGTGGGATCAAAAGAGTGTGGCATACCATCAGCTTTTGAAATCTGATAAAACGACGAATACCATTCTCTGCCATCAACAACTGATCAAAACAGATTGGATTGCAAAACATAGAAAAGTGATTTTGCAGTAAGACAACGCCTCAAACCACACAGTGATAGATGTTACAGACATCATTTCTACACATGGCTGGGAATTTTGGCCCAACCCGCGATATTCAAAAGACTTTTTTTTTTTGGACCATCATTTGTTTTTGTCTACGTTCTTACACACTTTTCCAGCAACATTTCAGCAATTGCGAATATGTCAAGAAATGGCTTGTTGACTGGAATCGCCTCAAAATGTGACAAATTTTTCTCCCTATTTGAAGAATAGATGGACTAAATGTAGCTACAGCGATGACCCATGTTTTGACATGTTCTCACAAGATAAAATTATTTTTTAAGGAGATGATGTTAAGAAAACTTGGTATAATAATTAGACATAATTGTATAATGCAACATGCAATCTATAGTTAAAAGTAATAAAATGAAAAATGATCCCTAAAGAGGTTAGTTCAACAAAAATCGTCAAAATGTTTCATTAAGATCAAAACATCCATCCTTACATTCAAAACTCTTTCATGTATAACTAATAATTAATACAGCAATTGTTTCAAAAGTAGGAAAAAGCAAATTTGGAATGAAAACTATAGCCTGAATGTAATGAATTCGCGGGTGCGACATAAGAAATGCCTGATATTAGACGAGCTATTTAGATATATTAAGGAAAAACATGAATCAAAGCTTGCTACATCAGGAAAATTTTGCAGATTTCGTCCCTTTATAAAATGAGATTGAAGATATATCAGTAATGAAAAGTAGGAAAATAATACGCCAAATAATAGTAATAGTAATAGTTCAACACAATAACTATTATTTTTTTTCTTCTCACAATAAATGTACTTGTTTGCCTGAGGTTGAAATCAGCTACCAATTCTTTAGAGTTTTACTATGCTATCACAGAAAAAAAAGCATCAAACATCACGGCAATTTAATTTTTTTTTTCTTTTATGAGTATAATCAAACTCGTACATAAATGTCTTAGTTGAAGACACAATGATTGTGGAATTGAATTGACTGAGATGATATTTCCAGATTTACTTCACACAATGCTGTCCTTCATTGATGTAAGGCAGTAAACAGAAGAACAGCGATAAAAAAAGCATATTTATTAAAATGTTTTGAGAATTTCCAGATTTGTAAAGGCTTTCTTCACATATTAAGGGACAAAGTGTTGCTAATAACGTTAAAAACATATGTGCCATCTGGGAGGCACTTAACATAACTTTATAACAGGCGCAGAATCTCCACGTGCGAATGCCTAGTGAATGAGAACGGAAACCGAAATAATATTAGTAATTATGCATGAATAACTGGGAAAGGAAACATATTTTAAAGTACAAAAAGATATTCTTTGTGTGTGTGTGTGGAGAAAATAGTTTATTCTAAACAGAGGGGGAAAGTGATGGATGCAATCGAACGCACAATCACGCTCTCACGACAGGCATAATTCACAACTGTCAATGGTTTCTAAGAGGGGGAAAAAAGTGGTAGTTTTCGATTTTTGTAATGAAATTGTCTGTGTGTCCAACTTTTTACGTGGGTGAACATCGGGGCCAACCACAGAAAAACAGCCAACAAGAGTAGCAAAAAAGTTAACGGGTCAAAGAATTCAGTGATACTCACCATGACCAATAAAAGCTCATGCCATCTCTTAATTAGGCAACTCAGGGTAGACAAAAGGCTACAGAAATGGCATAAGGGGTGATTTTATGACCGGTGGTGTGGACAATGAATCAAATGCCTTCTCTACTACTTTAATTTTTTTCTCATCTTTTCTAAGCGAGAAAACAATTTATTTTGATGAAACTTCGCCCAACCGATATCTTCATTAAGAAATAAGAATGAAAAAAGGCATTGCTAAACGTGGATGTGTATGAAAGAAAAAAAAAATGAAAGTTGTTTTATGCTATCTAAAATCGAGTCTTTTGCAATTTCTCTTATCACCCAGTAAAGTATCGCAGACTTTCTCCTTGAAAGCTTTTACATTTGATGCCAAGTAACTCTAAAATGAAAGGCGCTATATTTGAAACCAATTTATATCTAACCGATTTATCTCTCATTATGCATTCATTTTGTGTTTTTAAAATCATCTCCATATTTAATAGGGACTTGATTTTGCAATGTCACCTTTTTTCCCCCCAGCAACAGCAATGTTTGAAGCAAAGGAAAAGAAAACTGAAATAAAGCGATTATATAATTGTACTTTAAATATCAGAAAGTCACCAAACATGGCAAAAGGAGAGATATATTAATAGAAATAAGAATTGAAAATAATCCGATTGATGAAGAATCATTATATTGAAACTATGATCATAGTTACAGTGTCATTGAAGCACATATTCTGGATATTTAAAATAATACGTATTATTAAATACTTAAAAAAATAAATTATACAGTATTTTCCCTCAATATGAAAAATAACTTACTGGAAGGTATTTAAGAACGGAGTGGTAAAAATTAATGAAAATGCAAAATAGGAAGAAAGCTTTTAGAACAAAACTCGCGAGCATTTTCAAATGTATAAAGAATATAGCTTTATAATGACGATGAACACTATATTTGAAGACTTTTATTGCTGGAATTAAATTTAGCATTTAAAATGAAATAAGGCCATACTGAATTTAAATACACAAGAAATCTGTAACAATATTTTACAAAAAAAAAAAAAAAATCAAATAGAATTCTCAGTAATCTGGCAATGCACTTCGCTCCCTATAACATTTCAATGTTTTCAGATGAGTTAGCTGGGGGCGCTGACGGAAATCAAATTATTGTATGCCAATACTATTTGGGGGTGACGTAACAGATAGACTCACGCTTTGAATTATATTTTGAACTATTTACTATAAATATAATTTTGTTTATTTTATGAAATAAATACATGTTTTAAAAGGAAAATAAGTTATTTTTCAATGAGTTTCCACTCATTTTGTACTTTCGTTAATTCGACAGTCCTTTGGTTAGAAATTTCTTAGATTAAATATGATCTCATTTTTTATTATGAAGTTGAGGTTTTATAAGAAAAAAAATATTCCAATACGTTTTAAATCATAATAATTTATAATTATAATATTGTAACGTACGAATTTAAATATTTTACCACAACACTGTCATTTTGCTTTTGTTTTGCTTCCTTACAGTCTCTAGCAATATAATTTTATCAAGCAATACAAACACCACTGCACTCGTAAATAAATCTGATTACAAAATTAGAGTTGAATACAAGTAATTGCACCATACTAAATCTATTTGCAGAACGAGAAGAAAATACCACGAAAACGGTAATGACCTCTACGGTCACTGTTAAACTAAACGTAAGAGAAACAATCACATGTTTCCTTTCATGTCTGAATAAACATGCTATTTCTTGCCTGCAATTAACATTTAAAAAACGTAGAGAATCAACTAAATTTTTCTTTAAACAAACAAGGAATTACACAGGTTAAAAACAAAACCCAATACTTCCTAAGAGTCATTAAACAAATAGAGACGTTTTTATTTTTCTTCATCTTCTCTAAAATTAGAATATTTTAATGCAGCACAATTTCTGTTAAAATAACATTATCAATTTAGTAGTATTATTATCTTTAGCACTGAAATTTTAAAAAGGGCAATACACTTATTTTTCTCTAAAAGTTAATAAAAAAAAAGCATAAGAAGGGATTGTTTTCTGCTACAGATTCTTTACAGAATGATAAAACGCCAGAAAGCCTTAAAAAAAAAAACACACTAATATTTACATCTACTTCATGCCTATACTCAAAAACCCATTTTCTAAGACGGAAATAGCATGGGAGCATGGTTAATAGAAGCAATTCATTTTGCTACGCAGTGCAATTGAAAGAAATCTGAACAACACAAGCGTTGCCATTGTTCTTTATGCCTTTACCAAGGAGAAAAAAGTACAGCTTTCTCTTTTTTAAAAGCAAAGACCTTTGACTTGTCTCAAAAACCAGGCAGGAAACTTTTATGTAAATAGCTTAAAATGTAACTATAATAACAAAGAACATCCCCCTCGTTTTGGGGCATTTGAATTTTTGGGCAAGAAGTCACGAATAATAGCAAGCAACGAAAGAAATACGATATCAATATCCGCATTCTTTTCGAAATGGCAGCAGAGGCACTTTAAAAGAGGGCAGTACCGGAAAACAATGGCAGCACTGTAACGTATACAAAAACCATCTTTAAATGCCCATCACTTATTCGAAACAGAAAATCGTTGCTGTTTCAATAACATTTATTTGCACGCAGGGCTCGCCTCCACGCTTTAATCTTCTTGGAATTATACACAACCCACCAGATTTGCATTTCACAGAAGCAACTTAAAATCCTTCACCAGTAAAGAAAAGCGGCCTTAGCTATATCTGTCACAGGTGACACGTGTCCAGACAGAAATATCTCGATCAACAGCAAAACAGTTCACTTTGTTTCTCGTGGATTTTCCTTTGCAGCAATCGATTCAAATCAAGCGATTCGCTTGATTTCACACGGGTATCGAAGATTTTTCATAGAACAATATGCACTATCATGTTTTCAGTTATTTTTATTTTGTGGAGTACGAGGTATTAAACATTGCGATTCGTACTTGAGATTTTGACGAATCTCCCCGAGTTCGGAAAACACATACTTGGCATTATGTCTATCTCTGTGATAAAGATAACTCACAGACGCTTTGAACTAGATAGAGGAAATGAGTATGGTCTTCACAACAAAACTGTACCATTCAATTAAATTTTGAGATAAATCTATTCAGAGGAAGCTTGTCTGTTCGCTTGTTCGAATACAATTTAACACGATAACTACAAAACGAAAAGGGCTAGATGAATAAAATTTGGTACACAGATATGACATTTAAAGGGTAGATAGATATCAATAAAATTTGGAGCGAAGTCCTTGATAAAGCTGACTTTCTATTGGTTTGTACTTTTAGAAGAGTGTAAACCGATAAATAAAAACCGCCATGATTTAAATATAACAAATTTGGCATGCGATTTTGCGCCTACAATTGTAGTTCTGTGACAAATTTTGATTTTAATCGGTTGGAAACATTGCATCTACAACATAAATTCGATTTTCGGGCACTATCAGCTGTACGCAAGAAATTAATCACTAAAAAATCACGTCCAGGATCACAAAATAGAATCATTAAAATGCTAATTTTACACAAAATTTCAAGATTAGAGAGTATGTGAGAGTGTTCTAAGGAAAGCAATCCCACAGGTTTAAATGGAGGAAAAAAAGCCCGAACACAGTAGTAATGATTATCTTAAGCAATTTATATTAAAAAATTCTATTTTCATCAACTTCAGCCTAATATAAAATTCGGACATAGAGCTTTTCCTCTTTCCAGTACAGTAACGTATTAAAGGTATGTGGCAACCGTGTCATGTCATTTTTTTGCCCCCCCCATTGATATTTTTCTAAAAAAATGCCTACTGTTTAACTACACTAGGACAAAACACTAATGTTTTGTCTCAGTGGCGTTCCTTAAGATTGGTACTCCTCTCCTCGTGCCCCGATAGTCACGTCACTATTTCAGCATGCGAAGAATAAAATGAAATAGATGTGAACTCTTTTTCAAAGTAATTCGAGAGAATTAAAAAGTTTTTCATCTTTTTATATAAAAAATAAAAAGATAAGAAAGCAGATATTAATGAAGTGAAAAATAGATGGTCATAATCTGACTCCTCGTAAGATTCCAGAAATGAAAAATGAATTCAAAATAAATCCTTTCAAGATTTGGATTGATTTCTAATACAAACGTTAAAAATATTAAGAAATATAACAAAATTTTATATTTTTGCCAATAACAAATTTTGCAAGAAATCTTTACAACACAAAACGTTGGCACAGAAAAAATTGTAAACAATAATTATTTTAATAAATCCCTATGAAAACTTTAAAAATAGTTACAAGAAACTTTAAATTCATACTTCAGTATGATGGCTAAAAAGATTATTTTTATTATTTTTTTTGAAGCGTAATTTCAATTTCCCAGTTGGCAGTTTTCAAATATCTGCATTTTTAAGCTGACCAGGTAATGTTTGATTTTTTTTTTATTTTTTAATTCCGCATAGAAATCCTTTTAAGCATATTTACATAAATAGCTTCTTTTGTTCAAAATTTAAATAAATGATGAAAATTATACGGATATAATAAAAAAAATAATGAAAACATAAAAAAAAATCGCTTTCATCAGTTTTTTAATAATTTTATGATAATAATGCAGATGAGTACCTTTTGCAAAGTTATATTAACACTTTTTTTTGAGCAAAACCAGAAAAAAAAATCTTTATTTGATAAGTTCTGTACTTTAATATAAATTAGATAAAACTATCAAAGCTAGCAATAGTTAATACCTCACTATCAAATTAAAAAAAAAAGACCGAAGGAAAATCGATGGATTTCCAAAGGAAACTTATTTCCAATTTATAATAGAGATCTATGAAAAATAAAAGACACTGCAGCCCCATTTGAGTTTTTCCAAGCAAACAAACAAGACATGTTTGAGGTCTCTGATCTCTTAATAAAACATCTCTGCAATTTAGGTTAAGTTTATCAAGAAAGGAAATAAAACTCTTACACTATAACAGTATCGTAGAATAGTAAAATGGTTTGAGCTAATTTACAAATGGTTCACATACAATTTAAAATGTGAAGATCTATCCGCTGAATTTTAATGAAACAATGCTATCATCTGACAGTTTCTCGAGATCCGGAATAAAACTAGAAAGCAAGGAGCATTCCAACAGTGTTGTCACTATACATTTTAAGTTATCTGGTAGAAGTTTACAGGCGAAATTCCGAATGTATGCCACCCGAATTGTTATGATAGCCGTTTGAATGCAAAAAAACGTCAAAAGACGGCTCGCATGGATTATTCAAAATCGTGATCATGAGCAGGCACAGAATGAATGGTTTTGAGATGGATGCGACAGTAGCCACTCGAGACGAAGAGCAGAATAACAAAGAATGAGTTGCTTCATGTTCACGTCGGAATCAAAGAAAGGGAAACAATTTCACGTGGAAAAAAATATGTGATGAAATGCACAGACACAAGTCTATGATTTGTTAGTTTAATTCTAAGATTTAATTTAAAAATAAAAAAAAATGCATATTCAGTATAGAGAAATAGAAGGAATAATTTTGTTCACAATAAATATTTTTATATTTTAATTAAGTCTATTAATTTATTATTTTAACAATCTTGGAGTATAAGGTCTACTTTTCGAGTGTGATTCAAATTGTTTAATTACAAAATTACTGTGAATTTTATTAAATTCGTTGAAATTTGAAGTCATATTTTCAACAAAACTTACACATTGAAATTCATTACTTATTGGAACAAAAACAATAACATTCAGTTTTGAGAAAATTTTAACACTTTTAATTTAAAGATAGATTGTTATTTAATTATTTAAAATTTGCTTTAGAAAATTCCACTCACTTATACAGATATAGGCATTCATTTCTATCAATAATATAGAAGAATCCATGTGTGAGTGCGCATGTTTTCATTTAACAGGACATATCGTTTACTAAATATGTCATGGAAACATATTTTGGAAGGTATAAATGTGCATCACAGAGAAGGCGGGGAGGAATTGATGGTTTTTTTTTTTTTGATGTTTTAGATAGTTTCCATTATTTCAAAAAAAATATTTAATCGCCTTGATTTTCTACTATTTTTGAAAATTAAAAAAGGATTTTATTTAATATTTGTATAGTTTACATGAGGAATAAGATAATAAAATTCAATAACCCGAAAAGGAGATAAATGTTATAACGAACAATTATATTTTTAATAGCACTATAATGTCATGAGACTTGACACCATTAGAATAGCTCATACACACGAATGAATGGACAGGTAAGGTTAACAGGTTTAAGGTTATTAAAAATGCCACGGTTTTCATATATGTCACAATTTTACATTTAAAAATACTTTGTTAAAGAAATCACACTCAAGTTTTGTATAAGAGATTAATAGAAACAAAACGCAGTCTATATTTTCAGATGAACAAAATATCAAACACAAAGAAAACAATACCGAAAAATAATATCAAATTTAATAAACCATCTATAGAAAACAAAATTTTTTTTTAGTGAATCTGCAAGAACAGCAGAAATACTTTGAATGGCAATATAAATAAAATTAATTCCAAAAGTCAACAATTCAATTCGATTAGTACGAATGCATTATAGCTATCATCTATCGTAAAGGAAATGAGGATTCAGGTGAATAATGTTTGTTTCATCATAACTGGACCAAAAAAAGTAAGAAATTAGAATAGCCTATTTAATAAGATGAGTGTGACCCACTTCTTTAATATTAGTTAAGTGATCAAAATAAATAAAGGTAAATAGCCATAATCTGGACTATGCAGATTTGGAAGAAATCAACAAACAAAACATATTCATTCATTTAATCTAAATCACTAAATTGAAACGTGCACAGAAAAATCTGAATAAAATACAAGGTAATTCAAAATGAATATAGCGATTACAAACAGCTGTAAGTACTTAATGAAAAAGAATTTATCGTTAAGATTAACACATAATGTAGACGGCATTTCAAAATGTTGTACACACACGTAATAGATGTTCTATGTGACTTCCCATAGTCACACGGACAATATTTAGGCGGTAGTCCATTTCACGTCTACATTCTGAAGCATGTCTGCTGACACCGGTGTAAGTGCATTACAAATGCGTACTTTGAGTTTTTCAATTATTTTGGTCATGGGAAATTTTGAAGTTCCATCTACATTCTGTGTTAAATCTTATTGATAAATTCTTTTCCATTAAATAGTTATAGCCGTTTGTAATCGCTATATTCATTTTGAATTACTTTGTAATGAAAAAAATTCAGCACAAATAATTGTAGCAAATCCGTATCGTAGAATCTGAATATAAACACCAAATCATTCAGGACAAATCAGTTTTTTAAAAAAATTCAATAATCTAGAAATTATAAATCCGCGATATATTCCCATTATTAAAAAGTGCAACTTGTAAGTTTTTATAAATGAACAAATATTTATCTTTGAAAAACAGTCAGACCTTTTAATGTGCTATAAAACAAGAAAAAGATGACACCTTTGCAAACACATAAAAAATTTCAATTGTTTCATTTAATTACTTTCAAAATCATTCTTAAATAAATTAATGAAAACAATTCTAATAAATATAACACTAAAGAAGCTATTATCATTAAGTGGCGGATTTACAAATATTTATATATGCTTTTACAATGCCTTTATTTTTTTTTATGAATGAAATAGATTACTATAATTTATCTGACGGTGTAAATAAATTTTAATAGAGCAGCAGCCGGCAATTTAGATCATACATTGGCACTGCCCAAAAGAAAATTTTGAAAAACAAGAAAAGCAGTTTTGTAATATCTTTTAATAACACTACAATCACCACAATATATAGTTTTAAAACATATAGTTTTTTTAATTAAACAACATATAGTTTGTTTAAAAGGATTTAAACATGCCATTTCGCAAGACAGAATTAAAAAAAAAACGAATTAATGGATATATGGATTTAACATTTATAAAAAACAGATGAAAATATACAACAACGATTAAATTAGATATATTAAACAAATGAAAACTAAATTTGAGTTAATTTTAAGAATAAAATATTTCTGCACTGCATTTTCAAGAAAGAAAGCACAAAAATCAAGTTCAGGTTCTTAACATTATATCGTTATGGTAACAAAATTTTTAACAGGCAGGGGATTTTTTCTGAAACGAGGAAGGAAAATTTAAAGGGCCATATCGAAATATGCTCTGGATAATTGCTCAATAAAATTAATCGATAAATATTCGATAAGACACGCAATACAATGATAACATTATTTTAAAAGACTGAGGTTTCAAAAGAGACTAAAGTAGGTTTTTCCATAAGTTTCTTCATTACATTTTATATGAAATTTGACGAATTAAACCGTCGCAGTCTCTTGAGTGTCTCTCTTACAGATAATACGAGTTTGGTCTGACATCTAAATAAGTAAAGCTGCAAAAATTCCTCAGCTGGCAATGAGTTGATACAGAGGCCAAAAGGATAAAATCTGTCCCGACAAAAGATAATGCCGCATTGAATGTTCACAATCAAGTAAATGGCGAATAAAAATGCAGAATAAAAAATGAAGTAGAAGGAATATAAATAGGTACACAACAAAAACAAACAGCGACAACTCACGGTATGGTTATAAAAAATTACCCTTCAAAACTCAAAATCATGGAAATATATAGGCGATCTTCATCAAAAACGTGAACCGGCAAAGAAACTTGAATGTAATAGGACAATCGTTTAAGGACAGCCTGGGCCATTTCTGTAATTTTTCATCCGCATCAATAGACCGGTGGTACGTGTGTAAATACACGGCTATTGTTCTATAACTGCTTGTAAATACGCGATGTGCGCCTTAATTTGAATTGGTCACGCAACCTGTCAGTTGTGAGCGAGTCCCACAGTTAATTCAATTCTAAAGTAACATTATTAGAAACATCCTTAACCAATAGCAACAAACGCAAATCTGTAGGCTGTGATTATGCGTCTTAGTTACTTAATCGTGGTCTTATAAAGATGATATAGCCTGGAGTTAACAGGTTGTTAGAGGAAAGCTCCCGTCTGTCTTTTTTTTGGGGGGGGGGGAGGGAGGTTCTGTATAGTTCAAGTGCAAGGGCACATGCCGTAGACAGTATCATATGACTCTTACTGCTTCTTTTGTTTAGAATGCGACCATTTCAGGTTAGTTTCCCAGAGACGCCGAGGTCAAATTCTGATACAACAATCATCCCTTTGCACCAACGCGTAGCCAGTTTATTAATGAAAACATTCATATTCATAATTTACCTCTATGTGAAAAGAACAAATAAACAAGCATACTGAATAAAGTAATCAAACAATCGATTAAAAAAAAACGGAATGGGTTGTGTATTTTTAACAAAAAATTTAACTGCATTTAAAAAAACGACATACGGATATAATAGATAATTATATTAATGTCCCCTTTTAAAGCAACACTAGGGCTATTTTAGGACGGACCTCGTAATTTTGAACCACGATCCTACTTATGGATAAAAATGAGTAGGGTAGGTTTAAATTAGTCCGCCAGTTCATTAGACCAGCTTAATCATTTTATTCATGATGATTATGAATTTTTACACATGACAGGTCTATGATGAAGAAACATGTTTCGGTTATGTGCTGCTGTATAGAATGAATTTACTACAAATAAACTACCTACATGTAGTTTATTTGGAATTTATTGAAAAATCCTTTCATTCAAGAATTCCAGTGTCGAGAATTTTGCCTCTGAAGCTGCAGTCCAATCCATCTAGAGACACATCGTTTATTCTGGCTGCTTACAACTGGTCATCAAAAGATTGGAGAACGCCTTCTCATGAAAAATCAATTCTCACATTCAGCAAAAAACAAATGCAATATTTAAATAATTCAGCATCTTCTATGATCATATCGGCAATGTATTTATAAATGTAGTCAATGGGGTTTTGCATGCCATTTTAGTTTAATACAAGGACTTCCTATAATAAATCGAATGTAATAGCAAATTTTGATAGTTCAAAATTTGCCAACATATCACAATTTGGGAAGATTACAACAAACCGCATTTCAAACATTGCATTAAGATTTGAATTACTTCGGCATCCAAAGAGATAATAAGGCAAAGTTTCCACAAGCTCCTCCACATTATGATAATTACATGATGAAAATGTGATTACTGGGAATTAGACAAAGAAGCAGAATTTTCACAAGGATTTATAAATATTAGTCGAGAACTCTATGCTTCGAACGGTTGAAATTCACGGAATGTGTCATATCTGATAAAAGGGCTGAGAATAAAAATGAATATAGTAAAAAAATGAACTTCTACTTATATCTTTTAGAATTAATACATTACAGTTTGAGCATATTTGTAATAAAACAGATATTGTTCCAAACAGCATTCTTTTTGTCATCAGTAATGTTTAACGAAGTTTATTTAATATTATTACAATTATAATCATTTTTTTTTTACATATACTAACGGGTTGAGGAAATTAAGGCAAAGAGTTGAACAATAAGAGAAGGAATAAAAAGTTTCTCATTGATCAATGCTTAACTCCTGCTTGTACTGTCTTTATCTTGGTAATATGAATGCCTTTAGTATATATGCAAGTATAATATTAAAAATAAATTTCAATATCATAAGCATAAAACAATCAATCATCATTATTGAATTATAAGCTCTTTATCTTCATCGGAAACAAAAATTCGGAATGAAATTCAAAAGAGTTCTTCAGCAATTATGTCAGAATTATGGGGCAGAAAATATCCATGAAAGATTAAGAATAGATCTGAAAGAAATTTAGCAATCTGAATTTTGACAAGAAACTTAATTTGAAGTAAACACAATTGTACCCCTCCCCCCCTACAGCAATGCATTTTTTTTTTCGAGGAAAAGAAATCTCACAACTTTTACCTAAGAGCACCTAATGCTCAACAACATGATGAAATCAAAGTTCCATATAGTGACAATACAAGGTATACAACAGTTCGTAAAGTGCGATACACAGACGCGACGAATTCCTACTCATATTATTGCTCAATCTCTCACTTCACTAATGCCCAACTTCAGATTAAAGGGAAAATCTTATGATACATAGCAAACACGCTCCAACACCAATGATGAAACAAGAAAATTAAGGGCAGGAGTGTCCGGACCAAATAGGTCCGTCACAGGACGAAGAGAGGGGAGTGGAAAGGGTGGGACAACAATGTGAGCGAGTACCTTGCGCTGAATGGTTAGACATACGTGAGCAAGAATAAAATAAAAAACACAAGAGAAACGGTGTAACGGTTTGAAGAGCAAGAGAAGAGATCTTAGCATCGAGCGTTCTTCGAGGTCAGGTGAACGGCGGTTACCGACCTCAGCCTTGAAAAACGCCTTGCGAGCGGTTGCCAGGGATAGCCTGGTAAAAGAAATTTCTTTTACTTGTTAAAAAAAAAGTATATTTTCTTTTAATTTTAGTGATGTAATAATTGGTTTGCACAAGATACTTTTGTGGTTCTTTAAAAACACAATAATATAAAAGTACACAATCATCTGAGAATAAATAATAAGCTGTTTGGAGAGTAATTGAATTGACTTGAGTAAATAAAATAGCATAACATAAATAAAAATATTTCCCTAAAGTGCAAAAAAATAATAAAGATAATATACTTTATTTTGTCAAAACGCCTTTTAAACAAAACAATAAAAAGACATGTGGTTTATTTTGAGCTTTAAAAAAGTCGATTCATACACAAGTGAATGAATATACTAAACATTTACTTTTTAAATCAATAAATATATTCCGATTGAAACTTTTTCAAAAGTAAAGAAAAAAAATCTAATAAAGGAAGGTTTTAAAAACCAGGTTGAAGCTTAATATAAGTCACTTATTAATCTAATTTTTTGGCAGCTAATTATTCGGAAAATATTGAATCAGTGTAAACTAATCAGTCATTTTTCATAATATTTTAACAATATTCGTTATTTTTTAATGGCATAAAAATTAAAATTATTGATACAAAGGGAGTTTTATAACAATTGACGTCATAAATGACGTGACGAAAAATATGTTTCTTATAAAAAGCCTCAAGCACAAAATTTGGAATTCACTTCATTGTTTACACATTTTACATTTCACTCCTTTGCATTCGACTGATTTTTATTTTCTGAAACTTCTCAAAGAAATTTTGATTACAAAATACTCGGCTAAAAAAATATGTCGTAGGTGGAAATTTACAAAATTGCAATTCTTTCATAAATATATAGTTTTATTTTGATGCATATTTGCATATACAGGAGAGGCCCAATAAAATTTTTTTCGAATACAAATTATTTTTCTCTTTGGAAACAGAACACATTAAAATGTGTTCCGAGACTATTTTGAATCTGGATTGAATAAAATAATTGAGCAAATATGAATCCAACAATTAAAATATTAAAAATCCTATAGCAAATAGTACAAATATTCGAGACATAGAATAGTAAACTCATAAAACCCTCATTGTAATGTTGTATCCTTTATAATAAACAATCTACTAAATTATTAATAATTAAACACCAAATCTAAAGAAAATTGTATCACGTAAATAAGAAATTTTTTACAACATTTCTAACTTTCAAACTGCAATATTTATTAAAATTTGCTATTTATTTTAGCATATGTAACGATAAAAAAAAATCAAAATAAATAGTTAAAAGTCAAATATTGCGATATATAATATTTGAATGCATTGTAAATTATTAGCTCAGTCGTTTTTTAATAGAGAAAGGAAAGCGTTGAAAAGATAATTCAAAAACAACAACAACAACAACAACAAAAAAAAAAGAAGTATTTTAGACAAATTTGATGCTTAAACCAATTTTTGAATCTAGATAATGAAACAGGAAAAATAAAGTTTATTAGGTCGTAAGATTCGACACTTATTCCTGAATTAAAATTGCAATGAACTGTTTTTTTTCTTTCTTTTTTTTAAGTTCAACTGTATATATGGATGTAATTGGCACACAGAAAAAAACAACATTTAATTTACAATACAACATTTACAGTAAAAGCTGAAATTGTTTACATACAAATCTAAAATTTTTTGTAATTGCTTTTCATCTATTAAAAGCCAGCCAAACGGATTTGGATACCCCGTATATTCCATTTACTCCATCATGCTCCGTATATTCTTTTTTATTCATGCTCCAAACGATTTTTATTTTCATACGATGAAGAAGGCCATTATGTTCCTTAAAAATGTACATATGCAAAAATTAAAAAAATTTTTTTTAAGCAGGTAGCAACAAGACTAACATTTGCAGAACACAAAAACATTTATGATGTGGGAGCAAAAATATAACATGTCGTAGCTTCTCCATATTGAAGAGTAATATAATATTCAACATGAATAATGAAAGAATAGCTTAATGCAAACACATATGCATATTCTTGCATTAAATTCTTTTTTCCATGGAATTCTTTTCATTATTTCATTCAATGAGTCAATACGTTAATACATTTTTAATAACAAAATTTAGAGCAGAAAAATATTCTGTTCAGTTAATAATCATTTCTAATTTTACAAAAACATTTTTCTGCGCAATGCATTTGGACCACACCTACACAAGATAGCAAGTAATGAGGAATAAACTGAAAAATATCACGAGACGTGGATCGATAAATTAACTGCTATGCATCAGCACTATTAATGTTGGAAATAAACAAGATATACAGAAAAGTAAATCAAAAACGATCAAATTATTTCTATAGCCTTGGTAAAACGTCAAAGTTGCTAAATCCGCAAAAAAAAAAAAAAAAAAAAAAAATGTAGCGTTGCTAATTTTTATGTTTTGTTTACATTGGTGACTCAACGCAAACCAAATGAAATCAGCATGAGGCAATGAAACGATCAAAGGCAAGTAAAGCATTTCCATTGTCACCGAGTTCTCCCAGCAGCTGGATAACTGAACAGCTGAAATGACATTCTGTATAAACTCTAAACAGCAAAGCCTAAAATAAGTTTCAAACATTCTGAAAACGTCAAATTCAGGTTACGAAATTACGTTTGGCCGTTGCTTTCTTTAAAACTTTCAATTAAATAGATATATTTCCAAGTAAAGAAAATGAATAAAAAAGGAAATTCATTTGAAATACAATTAGTAACACGTAACCGTTAAAATGTGAAATTCGGACATTCCATAGAATTCCCAGTTAGTTCGTGAAAGAACTGATTCAATCAGTTAATGTATTCAAATTAAAACTTTCAAACTTTAATTATTCTTTGAAGAAATTGACAATTCTATGAACTAACAAATGACAGACATTTAAATTGCAAAATAAATCATTTAACTGAATTTGCAGCATACAACATATTTATAAAGACACAATAAAATTATTTTTCTCAATATCGATGATTGAAATAGTATTTCTAATTGTAAAAACCTCTAAAACCAATACTTTAATATTGCGTAAATTTATTTGAACATTTCATATGAAGATATGCTTCTGAAAAATATTTTAAATAAAAATGTTTATTTATGTAAAATTTTTTTATAAATCCCCGACTTTAAAAATTTTTAAATTTGAAATTTTACATAAAATTGTCTTCCATATCGCAATATAATAGTCGATACTAACAAACATATTGAATCATATCGGTTATTAACGGAATTATTTCATTAATAACCGGCATAGACCGTTATTCTATATAAAATATGTATTTAAATCAAAGAATACAGCTTAGTTTTACGTTTCACCTTATTTGATCCGATATTTCGTGAAATAATGTTAGTGTTCAATGAAAACAATAGATTTCATACTTTAATTTTAGCATAAACCAATATATTAAATAAGTAAATAACTGAATGAACAAGTCACAAACAAACGGAAACAGTAAATGCAAACTTGGGCAAGTTTAATAATTCACTGTTTTATTTGATATAATGTTATTTGATTCGATGTTTTATGTTAAATCCGAAATCAAAAGTAATCTGAAAATTAAGATTGTAAAAAAAGTTCCACTATTTTTGAAAGTTCTATTTAATAATGAAAAATCCAATTTTGAGTTTTTGAGGAATTATTTCGATTCAAGCAACGGGGAAAAATTATTTGCAAAGGAATACTTGGCAAATATTGAAAATTTCTACCGATCCATATCAATCACACGAATAAGAAACATGCATGCGTTGACAATGCAAAATAATTGGATTTGTATCATTTTAACCCTTTCTAGGGCCGTGGGAAGTATGCTTCCCACCAAATTTATCAATCTTTGTATGAAATTTTGTAGTTTGGCATAAGTTCTCACACATTTTTTTAGTAAAACAAAAACTAAGATACTTCAGTTCTTTATCTCACACTAAATGATGCGTCTTGGTTTGTTACTTAATTATTAATTAGCCAATTAATTAATTAATCAAATTAAATTTATCTAATAACCTAAATGAATCCCTTTTTTTATTCTAATTTCAAACCCAAAAATATTTTAACATAATATGACTAGAAAAAAATGGCCCTTTAAAGGGTTAACTTTATCACAATATCAAAATCGAAACCTATGACTTCAAGCAGGTAAGAATAGAAAGAATCATTAAACGGCAAGAAATCACACGAAGATGCGGATCACTAGCTGCGTGTGAGCCGTTAAAACATACCGATCATAATAAAGCTAGCTACACTGCAAAAAAAGACGCGAGGGATTTTCTTAAAATAATCTTTGCTTCCCATTTGTAAAGACAAAACGCACGAAGGCCCAAATGACCCTAGGCGATTCAATGGTTAGCATTTTCTATCTTCCAACGGTTTCCTTTTATTTTTCTTTCTTTCTTTTACAAATATGGCAAAATACTGTAACATCGTTCATGCGATTAGTATCTTTCAACAAGAATCGTTGAGAGGGTTTCGCACGCACGATCATTGCCTTAGGAGCTGGGCACGGTTAATGGATTTGATTTTAAGACTTGTCTATGGCATTATTTTCATCTTTCCCAATTCACCTTCCCCATAGAAACTATCAGTCCAATCAGTGCATGGATTTGCATATAATATTCTTAAAACTGTAGGGCATAATAAAATACAAAAAGTACATTTTTATTATCTTCGTTTTCAAGGATCAGATTTATCGATAAAAATTAAGCAAAATTTAGAATATTTAATGATATGAATAGCGATAGGTTAATCTGATTATCATTGATTTAATTTTTAATTAAGAGTAATCCGTATTAACCCTTTGGGTACGCTTTGCATATCAGAACGTCATGTGTTTGATTTTTTTTTTCACTAACTGCTTTAAATTACCTCAATATCATTAGAATTATATATCAAAATAATATTAAATAAATGAATTTTTGCATAAAATATAATTTGATTTTACATGTCGAAAAATGAAACGTGCTCCAACTGCAATTTTATTTTTCAAATAAAGTGCGCCAAAATTGTTAACATTATTGCATAAACAGTAAAGAATAACAATTTTGGTATTAAATAAGTTTTAATAAAGCAGTTGTTACAAAATCATAGCACAATTACAAACATACTATGTGCTACTACAAAAGTAATAATATATTAAGCAAATTCTTTCTTTGTAAATATAAAAACTCTTAAAAATCTTAATATTAAATGAAAATTAGTATAAAATTAAAAAAATTAAAACTTTAAAGTTAAAATAAATGAGATAAAGAACTCTATTCATATGAGGCTTTATTTATTTATTTGCTAAGGGTTGAATTCGCTCCCCCAAAGTTAAATGCAAACAGTTGTAAAAAACACATTAATATCGACCTTTGAGAATCAAAAAATAAGCATGATTTTGAATATTATACGAAATGAAAGCCTTACCAATTAAAGCAAAGCTAGATAATTGCGTAATACTATTTCGCCGAAAAACGACCCGCGCACCACTCTAATCATGCCACGTGAAAGCTAAGAGGGAAATTTCTTTTGAAATTCTCATTTATTTGCTTTTATATTTTCACATCCCTTTACGAAACCGGCACAGGCTAGATTTTCAAGGTAAAATGAAAGGGAAAAGTTTTTATTCCCGACCTTAGACAGTGACTTCGTACAAGGACAAATCAACAGGAATAACTGTTACGTGGAAAGAAACAGGGCAAAAATTGAGTTGCTACGCGACATGCCCACGCTTTCCGATTACTGAAAATTAAGCAGTATAACACAGGAAATAATGAGCATAATAATGTTAGATCAAAATGACTAGAAGACACCAATAAATTACTGTATTCCTCAAAGTTCATTTCGTGAAATTTTTATTCATGTGTACTATGGATCATGAGCGGTTTTCATTAAAATCAAATGTATAACTAAAATTCCGATTTTTTTTTGTATAAAAAGTAGAAATACACACAATTTACAGCATATTTTAAAATTATTAATTACACGCAATATATCTGCAATGTAATTAATATAATTAATCTTATTGGTAAACATGCGATCTATAAAACCGACAATAGTTTTGGGTTTTACCAATTTACTATTACTTTATTGTCATCATTTTGAAAGTTTTCCATTTAGTATTATTCAGTTATTCAATGTATAAAGACCCCAATCATGGAACCCTCCAAATGGCATTTTCGACATTCAGTGCTTTTTTTTATTTGAAAAAATCTGCTGCTGAAGCCTATCAAACACTTTTTGAAACTTACTGTGATGCTGCTCCATCATATCCCAATTGTCGGTTTTGGTTTCAACGATTTAAGATAGTGATTTCGATGTCAATGACAAAAACCAGCCTGAAGGACCAAAAAAATTCGAAGACAATCAATTGCAAGACTCATTGGACGAAAAGGGGAAAAGGTGTAGAAAATGATGGAAAATATTTTGATTGATATATATTAAACAAATTTTTTTCAATAAATGCCTTTTGAAATGAAAATTAATCCAAATACATGCAAAGCACTTAATAAAGGACATTCAAAATTTGCAACATTACCCAATATTTATATAAAATTTAAATTTTTTGAATCTAAGAAATATATAGAATAAATAAACAAACCGACACATTAATTATGAATGATGGACTTCCGGAAAATGTGTCGCTTTCATTATGCCACTATGGGTGAGACGCGTACACCCACTTAAAAACACTAAACTCGCCCCATTTAACCTAGACTCCTACTTCCCACTCCAGCACCAAACGCTCGATAGCCAACTTTCAGACATGGAATCATCCCACTCAGAACAAAAGATCTGTTCCGTTTCCTGTACGCGATCTTAAACATTATTAAAAATAAAAAGTATAAGAATCAAATTAAAGGTTAAAAAAAGTAACTTCCCCACACGATTTCCTAGATGAGGTCTCTGCTGACCTCTTAACTTCAGCAGACGGCACTGTCCCCATGTATTAAGTCAAGGTGGATGGCAATAAAGTAAAAAAAAAAAAAAAAAAAAATGACGAAAGAGATTGAATCGACGGGGTTGCGAGTAAATCTGTTGAGAAAAAAGAATTCGGTCACGAACTTGAAAATGGGGAATCATTATGACGTGTATTTCGTACTACTTCCTGTTGTTCCTGACCAATTCATTCCAGCTGCTGTTTTTTGAAAAATACCTTTTTGAGGGAAAAGAATCCGGATTTCATTAAAATTACTGGAACAGTGCAACAAAAGTTAGTCTGTTTTGTCTATATAGAGTATTAGATTACAAAAGAAAATTCTGAATATGAACATTAAAGAAAAATGTTGATGAACTGGCTGAGAATTCAGAATGAATGTTTAGCATGGGTTGTTTTTAATATAATCCGTTAAACCGAAAGATATATAGCTGTTTTACTTAAATACATTTATTCCACTCGCAAATAACATTGCGAAGACTATAGAGCAGACTTCATAACATTAAAATATTTTAAACAAAGAAATTATATCAGATAAATTATCCACAATTTTGGCCCATTAAAAAAGGCTCATTCTTTATAAAAATAAGCTGACTTCCATTTGATAAAGATAGGAGTTAAAATAACTTTAATTGAACAAGAATTTGTTAGCGATCAATAACCAGCTTTTAAACTAAACAATGAGTTATAAGCTAATTATTTTTAAAAATGCGAATTTCAACGGATAAAAGAACATAAAAAAGTATTGGAAAGGTATGAACTGCAATTATTTAAAAAGTATGAATAGAAAAATTAAATACATAACATACTTTCAAAACACGCTACATCACATCACAAACGTCAATTTGAATAATGCTACTTAAAATTTGAATTCTGTTGATTTTCCAATCCATTATTTCTTTTTATGGCTGTATATATAAGCTATCAGCCTATCACTTTTTTATATATATTACTGTCAAATAGCATTTAAAAAAAAAGGGGGAAATTGGAACTGGTAGTGATTTTATTATAAAATTATTATAAAATACAAATTAATCATTTTAGAGTATTTTTTTTTTTTTACAAATTTGTATACAAGAGTGACAATGCATTCATACATTGAAGTTGATAGGGGAAATACATCTTAATAAAGTCAATATATGACGTAATATCGATACGGCAAAAATAAATACATGAATTTCCACACAGTCATACGCTGTTAATGGTACAAAAACAAAATGAAAAAAAATAAAAATAAATATGGAAATGATTGCTAATTGACTTCACTGTTCAAAAAATATATATATCGCAAACTCCTTATCCATTTGAAATTTTTATACAATCATATTATATTAAAATTTTGAAAAACGATAAAAAATACAAAATTGTTCTGTAAAAGACAACAAGTATTATTAACCATATGAGATCATAAGCATTTATTACACTTTGTCTGAAAATTTCACACAATGCAAAGAAAAGTACAGAGTGATTTTGAAATATCCTTTCTTTAGAAATATTTCTATGGAAAACAAATGAATGGGATAAGAGCAAATTTCATATAAAGAAGTAGCAGGCGTGGTTAAATGAATTCCATAAAATCTGAAAAAGTGACGGGGAGATTTTTGCATTTTCGAAACAAAAATGAATGAATAATTATAATGAGCATTTGTAAAATGGATTATGCAAAAATATTTTGCATTTAAGTAATAAAAAAAAAAAGGAATGAATGCAGAAATGAATGATATACAGTACGAAACTCGCTAAAAATATTATTTTATCAATAAACATTAAGGTTTTTAAGCCATGTCAACATTTTAAATGTTGCTGGTTTTTTTTTTTTTTTTTCTGTGCACAAGATTACACTGGTGGCATTTGGGATTTCCTATTTTTTTTTTTATTTATTTTTTTTTTATTTAACAGAATTTCTTTCCCACGCTTTCTAGAGTTTGTAAATAAAATTTGATTTAATTTTGTTCATTAGTTTTAACTGCAGATGTCACTAAACAGAGGAAGTTATTTTATGAGATCCAGCATTAAGAAACGAAATGTAACTGATTATTACGAATTAAATTCAAGATCTTCAATCGGTGCATCCAGTTTTCATATAAATAGATTCACTTTTCAAAAAAAAAAAAAAAAAAAAAAAAGACGAATACCCTATTTGGATTTTTAATTTAGAAGAGAACAAAAGCCACTCAATCAAAAAGACTTATTCTGTGGACAATCAGCAATATCAAATGTAATGATAAACTAATTATTTAAATTTCCGAACTAATTACTGAATGATGATTAGCTTACAAATGAAAATAAACTTTCCAGTAAGTTTCAAATCACCGATAACAATAAGAGGTTTCAAAATATCTACGGTTAGTTATTATCACTAAAAAGAAATTAGAGGTAAAAAATTTTGAATAAAAATACAAGTTCAGATATAATTTTTATGAAAATTCTTTGAGAAAATGAATGTATACTTCGTAATACAAAAATGTAAACTTGGAATCGATGGAGCAAAAAAACAACCCCGAACTTTTTTTTTTAAACTTAAATTGTTATTTTCATCATGATTAAAAATTTATAGATATTTTATACAATTGATATGCTTTTTAAAAGCCAAATTATTTAAATGAATACAAATTTAAAAAAAAAAAAAACCCTTAATATTAAGAGAAAAGAAGACTGATATAAGCAAAAATGGACGAAAACATACAATTTTATTTTTATCGTTTCATCCCCAAAATATATGTTTATATTCCACTAAAATAGTGTTATAAAATGTATTGTTCACTAAAATAATTATTTGAATTGTTAAGAGGGGAAAAATACATCTTAATGACTTTTCTTAAAACGATATTGTAATTAGATTTAAATATCATTAAAATGTTCCAGGTGTCTTAATTTTTGAAAAATTAAATGATATTGATAATAAAAATTTTGGCCAAACATTAAAAGAAAATGGGGTATGCAATTTATGTTTCGACATTTTTTTTAACTAGTTAACAGTCAGTTTTAAGTTCAGAAAAACATAAAATTCAGTAAATGTGCATTAAATATTTTTAAAAAATCAGCATTTAATTGGAATTAAAAATCATTCGTAATTTTGTTCCAAATAAATATACAATGGGTAAAAAAAATTAAAAATTTATACGCCTAAAATATTTTAAATATTTAAAAATTAAAAATTTTTTAAAAATAGTATATTTTGCTTTAAAATGTGCTTTAAAGGAATTTGACGTATTTATATTTTGATACATGTGCATAAGAAATTTCACAACTTTGACTGAAGAATTCCCAAACGTGCTTAATAGAGTCCACTGTCCTCTTAAACAACTATAAATATTCTTCAGAATTTATTCACATAAAGAATAAATTTTAACTTGAAATAAAAGAAATCTAACATAAATAGTAATGACTGATATAAGAATTCCCATAAAGATCAATTAAACTAGAAGCATTATATCAGAGATATCCAACGATGCAGAATTCTCATTTTTATTCAGCCATTTCGGTTTAATAAATCTGGAGAACAATACAGAGGGAGAAAATTATCATCTAGTTCACAAAGTTACTAGAAACTTGAAGAACAAAAGAAATACAGAAGACAAGCGAAAAAAGAAATCTTTATTTCGATACAGATTTCAATGTCGCACTGATTGTCGAAAGAAATCGGGTCAACAGTTCGAAAGTTCAACTAGGAAGAGAAAGACCAAAATGAGATCGGTTGTCAGAATCGGTTTTTCGGAAGAATACGAAACAGCTAAAATACAAAAGAAAAGCTATTTTTGGATACAAGACGTTTACATATTACCTGACGTCTCTCTCTATATATTTTAAAGCATATCGTATCAAAATATGTTTATAACTATTGTTTGGTACAGTACAAAGGACCGTCCATTGCCTCCCCTCCCACTTATATCGCTTTGTTTATAGCTATTTGGTCGCTGTTTTACAGTTTAGAGAATCAACTCCAAAGCGGATTTTTACATAAACATCAAAGGAAGTGGGGGATGGGGGGAGTTGTTTTAAAATTAAGTACAATGGAACACTACATGTCAAAAAATACTAAATATCGTGGGCGGGGGTGAGGGGAAACGTTTATATTCGGTGGTCTTATTTTTCCGCTTAGGAACGAAATACGATCTTTAGTGAATTGAATTGCGCCTAAAGTTAATTACAATATGATAACAAATTACGACAATATCAATAAATTTGTTCTATAATCAACAATATATTTTCAGGGATCTTGGGCTTTCAACAATAAAAACAATTTCTGTATATCCAATTAAGTTTCTAAGCATCGAATAAAACTTTTCGTATAAAAAATGATGCATAAAAAAAGCGGTAATTGCTTTCTCTTATAAGAAGGATTAATTTAATTAATTTAATTACTATAGAAATTTTCGGATTTGTATTATACTGCCATTTTGTGACACATGCTACGTTTAGCATCTGTTCTTGGAAGTTTTTATTTTAAATTCAGTTGCGCTTTCATTTCTTATAGTAAATACGACCTATAAACGTAAATCTTAAATGTGTGGTTAGGCACAGGATTGAATAAAAACCCAATGATAATTTTTTTAAAGATTCATGTCAAATAAAAAATGCCATTGTGCATTTTTAAAATATATATTTCTTTGAGAATTTGATTTTTAAAAGTCTTTAAAATATTAATGAAGCATAATTATTTTTAGTAAGAGAAACGAAACAATTCGCAATATGTATTTATGTATATTGAAATTTCTATACATCGAAACTACAAGTTCGATATATGGAGGTTCGAATAGCAAGTCGTCTCCATTATTAAGTAGCCTATTATGCAATCAGCTAAATTTTGAATAGTAAACTACATGCTATTAGATAGTTTAAAATAGCGTCTCAAACTTTTCAAAATAGTATGAGTTCCTAATTGCTTAATTGTTCCAATTAAGAGAGCGCTAAATAAACATGCTACAAGCAAAGAAGTAAATGACCTAACAAACAGAGAAGCAAAACAAAAACACTCGATAGAAAAATGAAATGTTCGATTGAAAAACACAGCAAGACGAGAGAGAGAACCAAAATCAATAATTAAGTTGGAAAAAGTTTATATTTTTATTCCTTTAACACAATAATCTAGATATTTCTTTAAGATCCAACACAGCTAATTAAGAAACCAGTGCTCTGTAAGTAGGCCATCCGTACGTTAATCGGTCATAAAAAAAAAGAAGCTTGACCTCTAAAAAGTTTAATTCATTAAGAATGAACCAGCGTATCATAAAGTGCATCGGGAAAACACACCGCATGGCCGTTGTAAGCGTTAGTAAGCAAGTAGCACAAGAAAGCTCCCCACTTCCAACTATACATGCATGAGCACTCGCACTGATAATCAAGATGCAGGTTTTTACAAAGCCTACGCTTCAACAATCAAGATTTACTCCGAAGAAAATATCGCAATATTAGCAGCATATAAAATGAATCATAGAATTTCCAATGATTTTCGTAGTCGTGTCAGTAATAGTCTTAAAAAGAAGTATTTTTTTTCAATCAGTTTCAATGTATTCTCGATACCTACAAAGCAGGGAATAACATTTTTAGAAATTGGAAATCAGCAGAAATAGTTTCTCCCAAAACTTTATTGCACATTCTCTAATAACACAGTATTATTATCTGTATGCCACTGGCGAAGAATTATGAAAGAGTTTGTTAGAGTGCGATCTTTAATGATATTTGTAGCGATTAATCGCTCGAATGCTTTAATATAGCAAGAGAGTGGTCTTGCCAAAATTTTTCGTATTTTCTCCAATAAAGGTCTTATCTCTCCCCCCCCCGCATGAAATTATGAGCCTTGGGTAATTATGCGAATGTCTTGTACGATTGTACGATACTGATGAACTGCAGTTACGAAATACAGATCTTTGGCACAAATCTAACATTTTTTCTGAATTAATCAGGTGATTTTTTGGCGATTAATCCCTCGTAAGGGATATTACAAAAGCACTTAAAAAACGAGTTTGTATTCTGGACATTTATTTTCCGTGTGATTGGAACAAAACTTGACGTAGAACTACAACTATAGTCACACGATTATATAAATAATTTCATTGATTCATAAAGTCATCGCGTTTACAGCATGCGACAGACAGAAAAACGGTTAATCCTATGACAGATTGAGTGCAAAATTTGATAAGAATCAACATTTTAGATATGAAAACCAGTGTATCAAATTTTATTTGTCTAGCTCTTTATTTTGTAATGATCGAATTCATTTGTACTTCAATAGCTAGTCAGCCAGACTGTCTCTAAATAAAATCCCTTCAAAATTTGACATAGAATCAAAATGGTTCTTGAAGCCATGCAAGTTAGTACAATCGTTTCTTAAAAAAAAAAAAAAAAAATTAATATAAGTTTTTATAAACATTCTTTTATAGAAGGACTAAAAAGTAGAATTAATTTTCTATTTTTCAGTTTTATTATTGATTAAAATAAACGTGAAATTTTCAAATTAATTTTATGAAATTTACTACTTGATAGTATGAGATATACGGAATAAAATTTCAATTATTTAATTGATTGAGTGATAATTTAACTATGAAAATATTTAAACAATGTACTGTCACAAACAATACACAGGTGCACAAAATTTCAAAGTTCTAGCAAATCAAAAAGGAAGCGAAAATTCGATTACAAAATTTCAATTTTACAGTATCAAATAAGCTAAACAAACTTGCATATAAAAACACAAGAATGCCTTCAGAAGATTTTATTCTTCAATTACTATTGTAATGCAAACTATACTTAACGCAAAATGGAGAAGTCCGTTACTCATTCTAACTTACTTGAACTGACACAACCTATTTTAAATGGCCAACTCGGCTTAGAGCCGCAGATGGATAGACTCTTGACTCCGGGATTATTAAACAACGGGAAAGAAAACAATGCCACGAGAAAATTAAGTTTTTTCTGATGCACCAAATCTCACAACATGTAAAAAAAGGGCTTTGTTCTTTACATAATGACACTGACCTAGATGGAATGCTATTAAGTTCATTTGGTAGTCTAGAAACGTGGGCATGGGAGAGCCTACGCTAAGGTGACCTACCTACCCTATAAACGTTATCTTGCAAAAGTGACGGAATGAGTGAAAAAAGTGGCTTCAAAATAAACACAAGTGACCGTGGAAGAGACCTGTTTAAAGTACTCTTCTTCAACACCTACGGATTAAATTTGGGAAAGAAAGAAGGGGGGGGGGGCATTTTAAGAGCAATTAGAACTTCCGATGACAAAAGAAAAGTGCAGAAGTGTATTAATTAGCAAACACCAAAAAGCCCTCATTTGTTTTTTTAAAAAATAAATTTTAATAGCACACGAATCAAATAGGGAAATTTAAAATGTATACTCTGATAAATGCGCAACATTTAAAAGGAAAACATAATGGGCGTTGCGTTAATATTTCATGTTTGCTGAACAACGATAACTACAACCAGACCTACGTTTTTGAAATCAGGACCTTGTACTGATAAAGCGATAAAGATTACTAAAGACGCCAAAAATACAACTTATGAGTAAATATTTTCAGTTTTTCTTATCAAGATAACGGAACATCTTGCAACCTGATTTCGTTGCAAAGAATTTAGCTTTAAAAGTAGATTTGTTTTTCCAATAGAGGATTCTTCACAGATCAATACAGACGAAATAACATTGAATTTGATTAATCTATGAATAAGTATGAGAGCAAGAATGTGAAACAGCTTAAAATATTAATAACCTATTAGAACATCACATTCATTTGAAATTCTTTATCAGATGAATTGTTCAAATATGAGAAAAACGAGGACTTCGGTACAAAATTTAAAATGATCAAAGGGATCAATTACTAATCGATGACTTGGAATGGCGGAAAAAAAAAAATTCTACTTATGCGTTCATTAAGAACTTCAAAGAAAAACAACACACATTCAAAAGTCAAATGACTTTCGAAATTTACTTTAAAATCTCGTTTCAAAATCATGACATCTCAATTTCACACGCTTGCTTCACATCTGCGCATGCGCATCCACATCATCCACAGCAATTTTGGTCTATTAGGGGCATAACAATACCATTCTCGAAGGGTTTTTACCGTTCCGAGGGACGGTTAAGATCATCAGAGAGAAGCTGGGTGAAGACATTATACCGAGCGCGTTATTCCAACGAAATCAATGACAATTTTCTTCCAAGAAAAAAAGAAATAGCCAAACGCATTTGCTCCACCAGCCACACACGCAAGTGTCGATTAGAAGAGCCATTAAAAGGAACGAATGGCGATACCATCGAAGATCAGTTTCAAAAAGACCGGTGTTGATCGAAAGAACATGAAAAGAAACAAAACGTAGACGGTAATAAAAAAGAATTTCGTGATGGGTGGTAGATCTCGAAAGATAAATAACAAAAGGATCAACATTCAGTACCAAGAGGAAACTTGAGCAATTCCAAGATGATTCTGTTTTGTTTCCAGCTTCAAGTCATCCGTTTAACTTGTATGTTATCATTTTATATTCTTCTTAATAGGAATTATAAGAACCTTTTTTAAATTAAGCTTTAATTTTTATAACATCAAGGTTTTTTTTTTCAACGCATCCATGGATAAAGATCCTTTTCATCAACGCAACTTTAGATTTTCTCCGTAGCTAAATTATATTCACAGTCAACGTGAGATTTTTACTGACAAATTTAATATATTCAACAAGTCAACGTTTTATTGACGATTTAATGGGTATTTAAATTCAAGTATGTGTTCTGAAATCAGTGATCGAAATATGAATACCTTAATTCGAATATTCCTGTTCCATTAATATATTTATCTATTAAGAGTTTAAAAAATCGTATTTGTAAACTACGGTTTGAAAAATTTCTGATAAAGAGATTCGATGATATTTTTCAAATAAATCCCTTGTTTGTAAATTTCTTGTTACTATATTTCATTTAAATGAGAAAAATTGCTCTAAGAAATATTAGCAACTGATGTTTAACTGTAATTATTTTCCTGTATGTATTATATTGAAGTATATATGTATTATATTGAAAACAAATATTTTATTTTTATATAATGTTTCGGTTAAATACGCAAAAACACTTTTTTGTCTGTTAAGTTCATGTATGTGCAAGAATATAGCTCTTATGTTTGTTTTTTTTACTTCGTTTTTTGCGTCTACTATATCATCAGATTTATTCCTTAATTAACATATTTTGTATACAAACTGTATATATTTTAAATGATAACTAAAATTGTAATGATTAAATAAGCATATTTATAACCAATTTAATTATGAAAAGTCTATAAAAAGAAAAACTTCAATACCACATCACAACATTGCACATACGACTTGAAGTTTTCACTCTATGAAGCAGCTTTCACGCAAGCTGTTAAGCCGATAAGATCATCATATTTTTCAAATAATTCTAAAGTAATGATAAATGTTAAAGTTTGTAGTAAATAGGCAAATGTTATTACAGATTTCATCATTTTTCCAAATAAACCAGACTTTAACTATGATCACTGTTACGGCCAAAGCTAAAGCAGGTCAAAATCAGCTTTCACATTTATACCCAAAAGTGAAATTTTAAATTAATTTTTTTTGCAGTACTTACATATATTAAGATCGGTTCTGTATTCTGAAAATATACTGGTATATTTTTCAATAATTCGTTAATTTAGAATAATGAAAATATCAATAAAGCTCGACAATTAAGACATTATATTTTTAGCCCATTTAATTACAGATATTAATTTTATATATTTTTTCCCCAAGAACGGAAAACGCCGTTTCCGAGAGTTATTTTGTTCAGAAATAATGATATGACTTTTAAAGATTTAACTTTCAATCAGAAATACATAGTGCACGGAACGAATTGTCTCAATTGTTTTTTGAAAAAATCAAAATATTCAGCAAAATCCATTTTAACCAACAGTTTAATCTTTTTAATATTGGGGGTATAAATCGAAATAAATTTAAAAAGTGGAATTCAATATTGTCATTAAAAAGTTTGCTATCACAAGACAACAAAGATAAGATCAACGCCACTCTGTAATTGATAAAACTGTCAAAGTTGTCAGAAAAGTCAAAGGCATGATTAGTTAGCCATAACTCGAAAACAAAGCAATGTCATTCATTAATAGATAATAAAAAAAATCAAAGTTGGCAGAAAAGTCAAAGGTAGTTTTATTTCCTAGTCCACAAACTCAATTCAAACACAAAAGCTGATTTTCAAATAAAATTCCCAATATTCTCAATGCTCCAGTTTTCCAAGTGCCGCGAGTGTACTGTAACACTGCCCCGGTTACAGTTGCGCGGAAGATTCATTACCCAAGACTCGGTCACATTTCCTAAACACCGCTCCCCCACCTCAAATCACTCCTTATTTACGCACCACAAGAACGGCACAAAAGAAAATGAGGCCCAAAACAAAATCCATGGATCACGAACAAGTCCGCGGCTTCGCGACACACAACAGCGGACAAGACATTCTCGCGCGGATCACGCACGCAGAAAAATCAAACACCAAGCGATCGTAAAAAGAACATCAGCAAGCAACATCGCCAACAACAGAAGGGGGGAAAAAAAGGACATATTTCTTTTTTGACCCGCTAACGGATGCGACGATGAAGAACCAGATCGTACTTCCTTGTTGCCATTATGCCACAGCAGACAGGTTTGGGAGAGGTTTTAACAATCAAGAGGACCTACACGTCTTATCCTCCTCCCCCTATTTTTGGGTCTTCGACTATCCGATTCTTTCAATAAGTACCGAATAGTAGAAGTTTGGGTGATGAGAACCATCAAGCGGATTGTGGGTAGGGAGGAACTTGCAGGCGTATGGACAAATCAGTTCGAACAAGGAACAGACTACAGGTTTCCTGACACACACACATACAAGTTCGAGGTTACGGTCATTCTTGGAGATAAGATTAAAAATGGAGGGTAAGGTTAGGTGAGAAAAGGAGGAAGAAAAATGTGTATCAGGTTTAGTCATCACAAGCCATTAACTCGGAACCAGTTTAGGCTTACTAACTAAAGAGACGTTAGATGACATTTTAATGTTTTTAAAGATATTTAGAGTCAATGGAGAAAAACTGATTTACAAAATGAAGTTCAAAATGGGAGAGGGTGGGGAGTGATATAAGGGAACTGAATCGATATCATTCAATTTATTTTGTAAAGAAATATAGAAACTGTGCTTTCCATTTTAAGTCGGAGAAATATAAATAAAAAAAGCACCAGGTAACTGAGATAGGATAGAATACTCGGTAGGATACCTCTTTCTACGAATAACTGAAAATCAAATGATAAAAAGTAATGGAATATCCATGTTTTCATAAGCAATAACAGACGAAAGGGAAATAAGATGTATAATAAAACCGAAATTGAGTGCATTTATGAAACAGAATACTGAAGCTTTTTCCTCCACTTTGGAATAAATAAATTCCATATCAATCAAATAGCAGCAACCGTATCGTATTTCCGATTTGTTTCTTTCCACTTTTTATAATTATAATGGGTATGTACATTTCAGCAAACAATTAAAAACGATAATCTAACTAAATATTCGACTTTTAACGAAGTATCAGACATATAATTCACCTGAATGAAAGAACTCTTGAAGTTGTCATCTTCCTAAAATTGAAAAGTTCATACTAGCAGTCATTTCACTTGTCCCATAACCATTTCTCTAATGAGCTAAGACATTCGTTGAGATATTCTAAAACAAATAAATAAAAAGCGCCAAATCTACAAGCTAATTTTAAAAAGGTGGAGGAGGGAGTGACACGCAAAGAGGGAAAAAATTTACAAGGTGTACAAATTTTTGATGAAAATTGAAGCTCATTGCGCAAACAAGAAATAATGTAGTTTTTGATTATGCTGTTGTTTATCTTTTCCTTATTAAGAGGAAAGTTAAAAGGGAAAACTGCGACAACACCTATCTTCTTAAGTAATATCCTCTAAAACTTGATGAAAAGTGATATTATAGTGAGTTTCTTCTCGTAAAAAAATGCGGGTTATGCAAAACAAATGACACAGCAACGATTTGAGCGCATTGTCACATAAATTAATTGTCAAAAACCATTTACGTGATACCTGTAACCATCACATGAGGGAAAATGCTGACGAAAACAGTACAAATATATGAAGATAAGCTATAAATTAATTCAAAATCTTGTTTTTTTATATCAGATTATTAATTAATAATCATTAATTCTAAGAATCTTGGAAATCATACGCACTTAAAAAAAAAAGATAATTTTTTTTTTTAAATTTTAAAGTATTTAGCTTAGCTTTCTTTCCTCATAAAAATTATAATCTTATTGAAAAAGAACACAATGGAACAAAAACGGGGTCTTCATGCTTTGCTGTACTACGAAATACACATTTTCAGTAATCCGTTTGACCGCTGTAAATGGTGCTTCATGGCAATGAAAGAACGTAGGCAGGAAAATGTTGCAAAAGATGCGATTAATTTATTTTTATTTGCATTTTATTATTTTATTTGCGAATTTTTTCAAAGAATTTCACTTTTTAAATTCGTGTTTGTTAATAATATATTTCTAATTGAAACAACCAATTTTTCTCAATGTACAAAAGATTAAAAAAAAAAATGAATCATTTTAACTCAAACTTACATGGCACACGGATAAGCAAAGAATTACTTGCATTTAACTCTTAAATTATTGTCCCTAGAACTCAGTACATTCACAATTTTATATATATATATATATATATATATATATATATATATATATATATATATATATATATATATATATATATATATATATATATATATATATATATATATAAAATATTAAGGCACAATGAGTACTTTCCCCCTCTTTTTTCGAAAAAGGAAAAAAAAAAAAAAAGCGAAATAAACACAAAATACGTTAAATAGAAACCTAAATCAATTTTCTTAACTCTTTTTTCCTGTGCTCTATAAATATAATAAATATGTAAAAAAAAATATTAAATATCATAATTTAATCCTTTTATGGAATTGATGATTTAATGTAGCATTGTTTTGCAAGGAAACAGTAACAAATCGAAACAAATAATAGAAATCTCTATAAATGTCTCACATCAAAAAGACAAAGCTTTATTATCAGCACATTTAATACGCACTCAAGAAATTCTGCGCAAGGTAAATTCTCATTTAAATAAAAATTAATCGATATTTTAAAGTATTTTTTCATCAAAATACCATCAATACTTTTGCTTTATTAAACTTATATAGCAATTAAAGCAATACCCTTCTTTTGCACGAATCTAGTGGAATTGGAGAAATAATGCTTGAAACAAGATGCGCCAGCGTTTGCATAGCGGGAAACCACTTGAGGTAAAAATGCCCCCTGAAATGCAAATGAACCAATAAAAAATTGTGAAAGCAGGAGGAACGTTGAAGATGGGGGATTGTAACTGAGGGATAACCACAGTATTTGCAATTATATAACCATAAATTCGAACAGAGAAAGTAATAATTTTGAAATTGTGAGCTGATTTTACGTATTAATATAGACAAAAAAAGTTAAAAGCGAGGTGAGGGTTCGATTACTTAGTTACTACCTGACAGAATTCTGTATGAAAAAGATTACTCCTCGTCCCTCTCAAATGGGTCAGCCTTTAACAGGGATAATATGCTTTCATCATTCTTGCAGTCGAAAACATTTCAAAGTTTTTACATTAAACAGCTTATAACTTCAAATTTTTAAAGCATTTTCATATCAATCGGCAGAAATTGAAAAGACACCATTTTACAAAAATATTTCATAGATCTAAACCTAACTCCAATCGCATATAAAATTGGGTAATAGAAGACTTAATTATCACTGGATAAAAAATAATTCAGAAATAATGTAGTTGAAATTCAAACACAAGATTCCGCTTAATGGCACATGCATATTCGGATTAACACTATTTCGTTGTTCCGTAATTAAAAAACAGGTTTAGAATACAATCCCCTCTATATTATTTCTTTGACAATAGCATTTAGCCTACTATTCTTCAAGTATCATATTAAATTCCTAGAAGAGAGTGAAATCTACAATTTTTGAGTATGAACCCCATGCAAAAATGGGAAAAGCCTCCTTTACATTCTCTTAATAATTTTGTTACATATTAGTTGCCTTATCTATAGAAACTAAATATTTTTTAAAAAGAATTTAGAAAGAAAAAACACCTCACCCAACTTTATTATTCAAAATTTATGTCCGCAAATATAGTTAGTTATTCATACATAAATTAAAACCGACGTCAATAATTCTCATCTCATGAAAGATATTTCATGCAGCTTTATTCTATAAGAGACGAATTTCTCTCGAAAGGAATCAACCTTAATTTTGCTTTGGTTAAGCACAAGTAAAGTATTAAATTTTTTAATTAGAGCCTTAATACTATAAACCACACTTAAAATAATAATAAAAAAATATGGAGGCCAAATCGATGTTCTTTTTCCAAGAAACTTCCAACATAAACTAAAGCTGTAAAAGAATCAGATGCGAGTTTTTACTTCAACTTCATTTTGTTTTGTTTTGTCTTCTTGAAACAGAACCAAATTTAGCTAAAGGAATTCATAAACAAATTCTAAAAGTTTTTTCAACTGTAAACAATTTAACAGTTTTAAGATTGATTAGAATCGCAATGTAACGACTCATGGCAATAAGTTCACTTTAGCCTAGCTTGCAGAAAAAATATTCTTTTAAACCAATTCACATAAATTCGGCAGGAGAATTCCACTCCATTCAAATCTATAATTAGAAGAGTGTTAACAAATGAATAATGGCAGGTTTTTCTTTCATCAATTATAACATGTAAGTAATCGTTTACATTGCGAAACTTTTAGACTATACAGATTAACACAGAAGAATACGGTCCAATAGATAACATTTTATAACAGCAGTGAGATTTCAAAAATTGTTTCGCTTTTTTTTTTAAATTTGATCGAAATAATCTGGCTATAACTAAATAATGATATATGAAAGAGAAATTTCTCATTTATCTTTATTAAAAAGGGGAAAAAAATGTTTAGATTTTTTTTTTTTTTTTTTTTTTTTTTGTAATTTAATTAGTCATTTCGATTTTGCACGCATGAGCTATCTGCCAAACAACTAAATGAAAATAAATTTTAATTCCGACAGAAAAAGACTAGAAACATAAAATCTCGAGCTATAAATAAAATTATCTGACACAGAAAATAATGCGCGGTAGAACTTATTGAGTTGAAAGCGGACGGATCAAAATTAGAATTCGATCTATCTTAAATTAGGGCATATTTGAGGAAAGAGAACAAGCCAGATTTCTATTTCCGATTTCAAAATTCGAATTATCCAATAATTTAAGAAAAACCGAGTCTTAGGATGAGAACGGTAAAAGAAAAATGGAAGGTTTTTACACTGAAAGCGGCAGCAAAGAATTATTTTTGATATTACCAGTTAGAATAAATAATATGAAATAAATAACTAATTGCAATAAATTAAGACTGCGTGTCATATTTAATACAAAATAGGGAGAATAAAATTTTAAAAAAAGTAGACTATAAATGTTAAAAGCTGCAAATTAGAATTTTTATTATATAAAAAAAATTGGCAGCAATGATGGGATAACTGTTAAGTAAAACAAACATTATGGGCAGAAAGATGGGAGTATTCAAGGAAGAAAATTAAATTATGTTAATGTTAGTTTTTATTTTTGACTTCGAATTAAAGAAAATTATCGACACTTCGAATTACAGACGATATTTTACGAAGTATCAAATAACAGGCGATATTTTAAAAGTGTTTTAATGCGAATATCAGATTAAAATTCTAAACAAGAACATTCGTATTTGTTAATTCTCACAGTATTAACTAAACATTAATGCTTAAACTCCAAGCTCAACATGCAAAATGGAATTAGTTGTCAAGAAAAATCATAATTCTGATATCAAAATATCAATTCATCAACAAATGAAGGTCATCCTCATACAATCGGTCAATAAAATAAATTTTCTAAGCAGCTATTTTCATATTTCACTTTTGCCAGAGTTTCAACCTTAAAAGAAAGACGTCATCATGAAAACTATATCATGCCAGCCAGAAAATTCTTGGAATGAAACCAATTCTACGGACTTTTAAAGTGGAAACTTAGAAATAAGAAGTTGGAGAGCAGCCAAATATCAGTATTGACCTGAAAGATGCAGAACATTAAGCTTTGTCACAGGATCAACTCAATCTCCCAATTTTTATATTAAAAATACAGAAATATGCAATTAAAATTTCAGTAAATTCACTGAGATATTATGTTTCAAAATTCAACTCATATGAATTTATTTCCGTTTTGTAACAAGTTTATATATTTTAAATGTTTCCGCACGAATTTAAATGAGCTACTGAAGGGCTATTTTTGAATCGTTCAGTTTTTGAATAGCTAACATAATATACGAAAATAATGTTCAATCCAAATGACATATCTGGATATATATAATATACCCAATTTGCATTAAAAAAAATCTAAGTAAGAGAAAGAATACTTAACAATTAAATAAATCTGCGTGAAATAAATATATTTTTGACCATATAAACGCCTATACTCTATTCAAAACTAGGAAATCCTTAAGATTAGTAAAAACAGTCTATTTAAACAAAGAAATAAACACAAATATTCGATGCTGACAATGCGAATCTTCGCACATAACCATCCATGCGAAAGAAGTGCAAATATGGAAACAATGTACGTATGATCTGTTATCCATCATTTGGTTTGATAGATTTCCGTTCTTTTCGAAACGTATCGAATAGAAAACAATGATTAAACTAAGAATACATTATTTTGCATAAAAGGTAATGCCCAAGTTAACTTCCGGGTTTCTTTCGCATAAGTTGGAAAGTGAGAAAATTTATTAATTGTGGAAATAAATTTTCTCTAAATTCGTTTGATGATATCATGCATGGTTATGCTTTCAACAAGCTGAAAGAAGAACATCGAAATTTGTGTAGCATGAAATTTGCTTTATAAAGCAGTGGAGCGTTACTTGCTTAGTCATTTGTAGTATCAAGCCCATTTTCAGATGTTTTAAAAGAACCAATATTTTCATTCTGAATATTAGAACTAATGATAGTGTGTTAAATTATTTGTTAGTTTTTATGAAAGTAAAATACTTTATAACTAATGGAAGAAATATTTAAACATTTTTTAATTGAATGGAAAAACATATTTTCTATAAAAGTTTTATCGAATTCGGAATAATTACAATCTTACAAAATGCTCGCTGATAAGATATTACGAAGTAAACTCCACTCTTTCCGAAAATTTAATGTTCATTAAAATACATTCAAAGAAACAAACAAAAAATATATGCAAGCAGTTTAACTTATTATTGCAGAAAAAAAGAATAGTTATTAAATAAGACGCTCAGAAAATTATACTTCAAATAAATTTAATGCATAAAATAAGATCTTTCATCATTATGTTTATTTACTTTATGATACATGCGTTTTCCTGAGTTTATGAAAAATAAATAAGCATCTCTCAGCAAGGGCAAGATAATCGAACTGCACAGTATCTTAAAAGCAGTACCTGGACATTATTACAAGCAAAACTGCTATTCCGACATAATATAATCTAACTAATCGAGTGTCACTATAGATACAAGCGCGTAAGTTAAATACAACTAGAAACATCTAAAATCCGAAAATTTACTTTTTAAAGCCCAACTTGATAGGGTAACAGGATGATCCAGTTTGAAAAACTAATAATAATATTAAATTTAATTAGCAAGTCGATTTATAGAAAAATAGAAATACAACTATGAAAGAATGCAAACTGAGACTTACGGACAAGAGTATTGTGACTCTTTATGATCGATTCTTCTAAATTTGAATCTTCTTCATAAGCGCCCATAGTCAACATCTTCATATCCATTTCTCTACGGGGCATCCAAGTAATATCCGGTGATCTGCATCCTCTTCCTCGTCTGATCATGGCCATGGATAATCCATTCTCCGAGACATCCACCGGAGAATCCGGCGGAGTCAGGAAAGTGGATGGAGGCGGTACGCAGTACGGACACTGACAACGGGGTGATGGGGGGTAAGGGTACCTCCCTTTCCGTACCATTCTTTCCACCGTATTACTTAACCGGACAATACCAGATTCCGGTTTAGGTGACAACGGAGGAGATGGATAAATCTTGAATCCATTGCTGTCATATCGGTAACACAGAGGCTGATAGGGCTTGAGGGTCACTATTGTACCGGACATCTCCTCCATGGTACTGCTACCGCAGGAACTAGCCCCGTCACTTTCGCTAGTACGCCTTTCCTTTTTACGTCGTTTCCTTGGTTTGATAATCCTGGGGAGACCGTTTTCGGATGTGCCAGAATCCTCAGAAGTGGTACTGATGCAGTCACTTTGAGAAGGGGATGACGATACAGTCCGGGAGGGATTTACAGACAAATCGGGATCACTTCCAACAGAGAAGTCGTCCTCTATGAAACAACCAATCCTTTCTTCTCGAGAAGAATAGCAATGAGCATCGTCCGGCATAAGCATTAGCAAACGACTATTACTATGACTTTCTTCAACGTAAAAATTTCTACCTTTAAAAGCGGTTGAACTATAGTACCCATCCGAGTCTTTATTATGCTTTTCGATATCTTTCGGAGAAAGAATCAGGGGAGCTCCTTGGGCATGTATGGCTAAACGAGATATAGGCAAAATGTCTTCCAAATTACTTGAAGATTCTACACTTAGAGGACAAGAATAATCCTGCTGTTTAACGTTATTTCTAGGAGGAAGTCTGTTCTTACCCGAATGTCCCTGGTGATGGTGGTTTTTGTTTTGTCGGGCAACACTAATTAGGGGGACACCAGTCCATGCATAATTACTAATGTTATATCCAGGATTTTGAACAGTAGTATTGCAACATCTGTTACATGGTGGCATGTACCCTCCACACATACCCCCATCTTTCGGGTGGTGTTGATTTCTGGGGCAAGACTTACGCTTGGATCTGGTCTGTTGGGTGATAAGGCACGATCCTATATATTTCTGGACGTCTACAGGCGCTTCGGGATGGGGCCCCATATCCAAGAGAGAAATTCCTATGTCATTCTGATTCCGTAATCCAAGTCCGAGTCGATTTGTTTACAAAGAAGAGTCGTAAGGCACAAAACAGATACTGATGTGATGATAAAATCCAGCGAACATCTCGATATTCCTAAAACCAAAATCCAACCGCTTCCAAAACATAGGATGTGCGTTCCTTTATCTGTTGTCAACGTGAATGAGTGTCACGAGCTCCCGAAGTTATCATCGCCGGCGAGAGACCACCGCAACTGTGACCGAAAACAACTTCCTCGTAGCAAAACCCAACACAGAATGCGTGCGCAACTTATCCCGGCACGCCACACAGCAGAGAAGCGCGCCGTTTTTCTTTCACTTTAAAAACTCCGAGAAACAGGTTTGCCACACTTGGCTTACAATCGCATTCATGCGTATAGGATGGACAAACAAATATACCTTGGCATCTGACATTTTTTCCCCCTCTTTGAATCGTTTTGAAAAGGAAGGGAAGATACTCCTAAGATATTTGTAGCTGTATTTATAGCGATTAACCAGAAAGAAATGGTACACAGTGATTACAAATATTCAAACAGCTTATAAATCACGTAAGTAACCAGACTGTCTGGATTAACTGAAACAGATGAAGTTTATTTTTTTCTCTCCCTCTACCGAGAGCTGCTAAGAAATAGTTTTTTTTTTTTTTTTTTCTATTTCTTAGTAATTAGAAAACAGCTCGAATCTAAAATAAATAACTATAAAACAGAAACAAAAATTAATTTTTTGAATTCCGAATTTTACTATACATGAAATATGATTACTCTATTTCAATAAGTCAACTGGCTTATGTTTCTGCTCTTATCAACATCTATAGTAGTAAAACGCCCAAGCTTTCTGGAACTGTTAACACTTTCCCAATTTTTGCCTATTAGTCTGATCCTTTGCCACCACAAAGGGAATCCCGGATAAAGGTTAAGAAATGATAGTCAATTAGCATTCATACAATCACCAAATTATTATATTCCTTCAATTACCACTTTCTGTTTAAAGAATTCGCGTGAATTATATACAGGATGCAGCAAATGAGTAGTATAAAAATATAAAATAAAAAGAGATTTTTTAAAAGGATAAAAACAAGCAAGATATGCAATTCATTTTTAATTAGAGATGTTATTGAATTTCAAGATGCCATATTTCGCACTAAATGTAATTACAATATGAAACGTACAAGTAGCAGAATATTCAGAGATGGAGATGCAAATGATATTTATTTTCCATTCATAAGCACTTATAATTATTTAAGACTTTGCACTCGAATGGTTATTTATTAATGATGTGATATTTTATTTATTTATTTAATTTTAATTTTTTAAAATAATTACAGAAAGATAGAAAAAGATACAGATTCATTTTTCAGAGAAACTCAACTTAAAACAGTTGCATGTATTTATTTTTTGATGAAATAAACAGGTCCATGTATTAAGCATCGAATTATCTCAACGAGAACAAAGGGTTAATATTAAAGATGAACAAATACATAGCCCTTACCTACATGAAAAAAACAATGAGAAAATTAAACCATTTAAACAAAATAACTTAAATATGTAACTTAAATATTATCTAAAATGTTTATGACAAAAAAAAATCCTATTCTAAAGAGGCTTAATAACTGAGGTTTCACACAATTGATACTTAGGGTAAAATTTGAATTAAAAATTAAAAAGGTAGAATTTTTGGCATGAAATTGAATTTAATAAAATGGGAGTGTGAATGATTAATAAACGAAACTATGATTATTATCGCAACAATTATTAAGAAAAATTTTCTATTTATTTTTTATTACTCTAATTATATAGCAAGTTAAAAAATTATCATTTTTCTTTATACCAACATTTTCAATTCTGAGACCGAAAAAGAGTTTGGCAATAGAAAATTGATTATTAAAACTTTCTTTAAAATTTAAATTTAAAAACGGATGCATAAAAATTATTTCCATGATTTAATTTCCAATCTTAACAAGGTGATTTGAGCAAAAAATATAATGGTATGAAAATATTACCATGAATGGGCAAATAAAGAACTAAGAATTCGAATCAAATGTTTTAGAGCAATTACACTGCAGGACGAAAATAAATTCCGTGCATCAAAAAGCGCTTCTTTATCTGAATTTCGAAATAAAAATTTCTAAATCGAATTTCTAGCGGTTAAATTTCCCCATTGTCTCATTGATGCCTTAAGGCATATTTATGCTTTTTATTCAGACTTTGTCGGCAAATGTTTCACAGTACCGACTAAAGATTAATTTACATAGGGAAATTCAATAACAGTTATCATAATTTTTAACTCTGTTGAATATTCATTTAAATATAAATTAATTATATTACATTAAAATGAATACTAATTAAGCAAATAAAGTTTTGCTCAATTACTGAATAGAAGTTAAAATTAATGCATACCAATTTACATTGAAACAAGTTGCTTACAGGCATAATAATATATTTTTTTTATAAACAAGTTTTGTATTCAATATTCTATTTTCAAACAAAAAATTTAATTATCTTAGACATGCGACCATGATCAAATTATTTCTGAAAAAGTACCTTCTTTGATTAAATACAAATGCTTTTTGTAAAAAAATAAATACATAAAACAACGTTATGTTTAAGTGCTACAGCACAAAATCAATGAAAAATAATCTATGAAAATTGAATCAACAATTTTTAAGTATCGATTTAAATCTTTCTTATCAAACAATTATGTCGAGTAATACAAAAGTTACTGAAAAACTAATGGCATACTGACAGAAAAATATTCTATTTGTTGATGGAATGTAGATAATTTTTTATTAGAAAATAATTTTATTTATGAAAGTGGTAGTTCGCACTTGAGTATTGAAAAGTAATCTATGAATAAAAAATAAAATAAAATAATAATAAAAAAAAAACTAACGTAATCGACAAAAGTCTAATTTTTTTTTTTTAATCTACTTAAAATCTGATTATTCCCATTTTGAATAGAGGTTATTTATAAAATTATTTAAATTAGTTTAGAATTATGATAGATAAATTTAAATAAAACGAAACTTGTATTTACATTTACGTTAGAAAAATAACAATTATGGAATAAGATTAATTGAGAATTTGATCTTGATTCTTTCGCATGCTCTGTTATTCTTATAAATAGATTTTTAAACAAAATTTGTGAAAAATTCAATCGAAAAGGCCAAGCTAACGATCTAGAAACATTTAGATTATTCTTAACTTCTCCTTCTTAGCATATTTAATAAAAATTCCATTTTTTAAAGCTAAAAAATAGCGGATTAAATTTAGATCATTTAATACAAACTATATAGAATAGGTTTTCTTATTTGCATGTAATGTCCACATTAAAATTCAACAAAATTAACTCAATACTGAAAAGAAAAATCTTATGTTTCTTGAAATCTTAAATAGTTCCAATTCAACAAATGTCACACATGTTTCTCTCCCTGTCCATGTAATATTTTATGCATATTATAGACAGAAATATCTTATAAATAGAAAAGAAGATTATAATACCGGTTCGGTGCAAGGAATTCTCTCCTAGATAGAAGATATAGCATTATTCAAAACACATTCAAATGTATGGTACTGATTGTTTCCAAAGTGATGTGTATCGCATTATCGGTACAATTTTAAATCATACAAAATTTATTTTATGCAGCAATGTAAATAATTAAGAATGATTTTATTATATTTTATACATGAAAATTATATTTTTTCAACTTTTCGAAAATTACAATATTTTGAACTTTATCATGAAATTAGCAAGATCTTCACTTTCTGAATTCGAGGAATAAAGTTGTTTTCTGCATTTAAAGGCATTAATCAAATCATCACGAATTAGCACGAAAGGCCTTTCAGAAACTTTATCGCATACTCTCTAATAGATGCCAAAAAAGCCTATTCGAGCGCGATCTAAGGCGATTAATCGCTGGTCTACTATTCATACAAAAATATCGGACTACCGACTGTGTATTTTGGAAGATTTTTTCCTTTAGCACAGAACTACATTTGTAGTTATAAAAATCACGTATCAAATTTCATATATTTAAGTCATTGCATTTACATCTTGTGCAATTACGGACTGATAGTCAATTTTTCAACGGATTTAGTTCCAAATTTATTGGTATCCACATTTTATAGGTATAGGTACCTAGTTTTACAGGTATAGGTACCTAGTTTTATAGGTATAGGTATTTAGTTTTATAGGTATCTACACTTTAAATGCCAAATCTGTGTACTAAATTTTATTTATTTAGCCTTTTATGTCTTGTAATTATCGCATTAACTTATATTTGGATAGCCGGACAGACAGATGTCTACAAAATGAATTTCGTTCAAAACTTGATAGAAATCTAAAAATTTGGAGAAGAGATCATATAGCAAATTTCATTTGTCTAGCTGAAAACGTTTTTGAGTTATCGTGTTCACTGACAGACGAACAGACATAATTGCCAAAATTGTATTTTTCGGACTCAGGGGAGTCCGAAATGTAAAGAATCGTCAAAATCTCGAGATTCAATTTTTAACGATCGCAATATTTTCTTTTTGTACATTTCGATACGAGAAGTTTAAGTACTAACACGCTTTTCATTCGATTGCAGAAACAATTCGAGGGTAAAAAAAAAAAAAAAAAAGAAGTATAAAAAGATAAGTAATAGGATAATTAATCAAACCTGTTTTAAAAAAACAAATATTACATATATGTAGCATATTTTTGGTTTAAATAGAATGCAGGTTCGAAGCAGTGAAGAGACTTGGTATTTTTAATTCCGTTTTATCCTCTCTCGGGAAGCAAACATGATTATTTACAAGAAGGTGTAGCGCGTCACAAAAGCAGAAGTAAGAAGAAAGCCATAGGGCGAAACAAATGATCATTAGTCTTATATAACATAGGGTTTCTGGCCATGCGCCAATTCAATACAGGAGGTGAAATTTGACACCTTTTCAAGGGCACAGAAAATATCACTTTCTATTGATACGTAGTACTGATGGCACATTATTTTTACAAAGGGATTAATTAAACCGAAAGTGGAATTGGATCACGAAATAAGAGAATATTTTAGAATGAAGTTACGATGGGCTAAACTGAGATAAAGTTTTGGAAATTAATTTGGATTAAATTAAGAGTTTAAAATATCATTATATATAAGTTTCAAACAACTTTGGACAATATTATATTTTTATCCATTAAAGCAATTCTATCTGAAGACAGTTTAGCCATATCGAATACAATGCGTCTCATAGCACGTGATCAAGGCATGGAAAAAAATTGAAAGGGTGTTTAAGGAAAAATATACAAAGGATTCTCCATCCCCCCTCCAACACAAAAAAATAGTCTAAAAAATAACCTCACTTAAATGAGTTAGGTTAAGAGAAGGGCACAGCCCAGAAAAAGGTCGAGTTTTCCACTACCCACGCCACTCAATAAGAAGCAGCGCAATATGAAGAGCGTGGATGGAGAAAGGAGCATGGGTAAAATTGTTAAAAAACAAAACGTAGGCGAGCATCAGCGCCAGAAATACTATACAAGCAACAGCACCACCCTGACGAATTGACATTTGTTCATTATGAAGGGGGGGGGGGGAATTCACCGAGCCGCGCAGGTGCAAGAAATCATTAAAATGCTTCAACCAAAGCTGAAAAGCACCAAGAGCATCACTACAAAAGAAAATATAATCTTTTCTTCATTTTTTAAAATCTTATTTACTACAGGTAACATTTTAAGTAAACAGGTGAATGTCATCAAAATAATAATAAGTCACCTGTTTTAACTGAATTATCAACAATTCGTTTGCATTAAAAATTTAATCAGAATTCAATTAAGAATGACATAATGTTAGGGCAATAAGACAGCAGGATTAGAATGGACATCCCAATATTATATATCAGGATGTCTACTCTAATTATGGCCAAATAGCTATTTCCTAAATCGTTAAGAAGAGGCATATAACCTTAATATATTCAAAAAATCTTTAAATGAGGTAACGAATTATATTTCATGATTTTCAGTCAATAAATGTACTTACGAAATCTAAACTTTTTGAACAGAAAATTGAAATAAACATTTATAACCGTACCGTTTTAAAAACCTTGCGTCTGTCCTGAGTATTGTGTCCATGCTTACTAACAACGGGTCTCTCATAAAATGCGAGTTTTAATTCGAAAGCGAAAAGGGTGAAAATTAATATGCTAACAATTAATAATTCTAATAAAAAAGTATACTAACATATACGTTTCATAATTTACTTAATATCTAAGGAAGGCTGCATTTGGAGAATCAACTAAAAATGAAATACACAACAAAAAGAGAGCAAAATTTTAAATTAATAGAACGATAGTATAAGTTTATATCCCTATATAATAATTTACTAGTAATTAAAAAGAAAGTGTGTGAATTGCTCACATACTAACAAAATTGACTGCTTATATACTTAAGTACTTCAATAGCATTTCATGTAATGGATCTTGACTCCATTAAGTAGGTTCTTTACACAATTAAGAGTTTTAAGGAGAAAACAAAATAGCATATCTTAAATTTAATATTTCTCACAACGTAATGATTAAAAATGCTTTGTTGTTTCAAATAATGAACATAAAGTAAGGCATAAAAATTTTAATTGAAATTAGGTATAACCGATATTCCCAGCTAATCAGTTGATTGAGAACAGCGGCTGTTTATTAATGTTTTATCTTAAGCATATTTATAAAATATTAAGGCTAAATATATTTATAGAAAATTCAACGAAGAATTATAGATTTTGACAGAATATAGAGAGAAAAACATGTATACAAATTCCTAGACATTGTCGAGCAGTAATGTTATTAGAGCAGTTTTTAATTTATTTTAAAAATGTCTTTTTCCTATTTCAGATTATGAAATTTAAATATCTTCTAACTGAAGAAAAATCTACTAATAGAAGATAATAGAATAAAGAATGGCGAACGGATAATTTTTTAACAGAAGCATTTACAGTATATTCCCGAGTATCCGGCCTAAACATGGCGGAAGGGTGGACCAGATAACAAAAATAGCCGAATAGGCCGGAGTTCTACGAACTCTTTTCTTCTTCACCAATACCAGAAAAAAAAAGTTTTTATACCAAAGCACACTGTATTAATACATATTTTCTCACTTCTTATTGAATACTAAATCATTCCTTTATATCAAATCACGTATAATATGAGCGCGGCAGCGGTCCGGTAAATCACAGAAGCAGTTGCCGGTAACGCGTCGAGTTAACAGAAGGCTCTGTACTGGTAATTTATATATCTTTATATATTGCACTGCACGCTTCAAGAATTTATTAGAGAAAAATAAGTAAAAGGATATCAACTGCTCACATTTTAATATAAATTCTGTAATGCGTAATTTAAATGCATGAAATATAAACAATATTGCCAATGCAACGCCCTGTCTTCCACATTTAATGAAAGAAAAATAGGCAGGACAGTATAGAAGCCGGATAGTCGCAAACCGAATACTCAGGAGTGTACTGTATTTTCATTTCTCATTCATTCGCCTCATCCTTTCAAATTTTAAGCATATAAAATTTAGGATGTCATCGCACATCCCGAAATTATACAGAAGCTCTAAAACAAACATAGGAAGAATAAGTAAATGAAAATAAATGCTTTCTTTCTTTGACAATGGTAACTTCTTAAAAGAATTTAAATTCTGCATTGGCTGAAATGATCTAATTAATGCTATAAAGAAATAGCATCAACTGTGAGTGGATTCGCATTTTTGAAACAGTACAACAAACTTTCTCTGAAATCTTTCAAAAATATTATAAACATTATTTTTTTCAAACAATTGTTATGAAATTTTTTTCATCCTGTTGGTGATGAGCTGGCTGTTCTCAATACACACGCAAACCAAAAGCCAGCCTGCACACGAATATCTCTGTATGATACTTTTTTTGAAAGGAAAACGAAATATGCGGCAGACAGAGTGAAACTGGTATATAATAAAAAATATTTATATTTTTTTACACCGTCGATCTCGATCTGATCGAACAATAGCCATTGTAGCATAAAAGAGTTTCTCTTTTTCTCTTAGTCAATGAAACGGCGATGGAAGGGAAAAAAAAAAAAAAAATCTATGCGTATCGGGCTCTCTGTAAGAGAGAATGTAAAAATAAACTGTCACCACTCAATACGGGTAAAGGACCTGGACATAGTCCGGAAACAAATTAGGCAAACCGGCCATGTGATAGAGAAAAATGCAACTTCGGATGGACAAGGTCAACACACTGGTCAGTTAACACTTCCTACTGTGCAGTGTGCTTTAGCTTCCGGTACCTCAATTTAGGAATGTGCAGACTGGCAATTAAGCAGAAGCAGCTAACTTGTAATAAAAGCCTTCCGACTAGTGGACAATCACATCAATTTCTATGGTGCCGGTTTGAATAAGAGGAAAAGTTATGGGCAAAATCACGAAAACCTTTATAAAAATGTCGCATTTAACTGTAACAGTTCGTTGGGATTACAATATAAAAAGACGCCGGACAATTCCACATTCAGAGTGTTAAACATGTTATTATCTAATTTTCATTATTTTTAAATTATACGAATGTAATATAAGGAATAATTTTAGTAGTATACCAATAAAATCGTTAAGAAATCATAAGTTTATCCTACTGTCTACAAAATAAGGAAAGAACGAAGAGAAATTTATTTATTGTAAATTTACTCTCTCCTTCCACAAAATCTTTTGAAACTGTTAGAAGTAACATTAGGCAAGTTGTCACTGCACAGTTGACGAATCTTATTAACCCTTTGACCTGGGAAAAGTAATTCGGTACATAATTAATCACTTGATACAAAGATTTGTTTATTACTCCGAAAAAATAAACAAACATACATAATTGTTTTAAATCGAATTTCTTTGAAAAATTAATTTTTATCTTTTTAACACTCTGTAGGCGTTTTTAATAATCAAAATTGAAAAATAAATAAATAAAATGTCAAAATGATGCACCATCTTGAATGGTGAGTGAGAGGCACACTCGAAGTGCAAAGAGTTCAATCCATAACAAAGTGCACTGAAAGAAACAGAAAAGACTCCTTCAAAAAATCGGCATTTAAATACAAAATTTGAAAATTATCGCTTCACAACATCGACAGGAGACTACAAAGTTATGACTAATATTCAAGACTTTTTTTTGATTATCTCATATATTTATTGAGATTATTTCTAACTTAATTAAAACCTTTCTTTAATATTGAGTATTTTATGAATTGAGAACAAGCCAGTATACATGCAATAGAAATAACACAGAAACTTAAAACTCGTTTTTACAAAATGTATTAAACTCGTATACAATATGATAAAATTTATTTTAACAACTTTTGTTTATCATGAGTTAATTTTTAAAAAATAATATAAAGCGCAAATAAGAATTTTAAATATTAAGATAAATAAGCCACATCTATTCAAAACAACATGCGAACAAGAAAAACAGTGTCATCATGTAGCTTAAATAATGATGAGTTCGTAATAATATACCCAAAGCCTGGAGAATAAAATTTTGTTAATAATTAATTGATCATTTACATGGCTGCCTCTTTTAAGAATTCTTCTGTTTCCATGCTTAAAGAAAAAAAAAATTCAGGGACTTTTCAAGGTTCTTAATAAGAAATTCAAAGACCATAAAATTATAAATTTCAGGCATAAAAATTCGAATTAATAACATATAAATAGGCATAGCAATACCGGTATACCGAACACCGGTATTTTGAGCCATTTGTACAATTTTGTAATACCAGTATTCAAAGTTTAAATACCGTTTTTTTGGTATTTACTAAAATTTTTTAATTGTTTCCACTATATGTTCAGGTATCGCCAGTATAGCAAAATAGTATACGTATTTGTTCTTATGTCTCCCTAACAGGCGAAATTACATAGACTGTGAATACAAAGTTGCATCGTACAATCAAGAGAAGTGAAAGAATACTGTTTAACGGAATCTAAAACCCTCCTTGCTTTTGCGTATGCGTTAGGATGGGTTTAATTCGACATATTACAAAAATATATACTAAATGAAAATAAAACACAATATATGTTAATATTACATTCTAAAACACGTTGGAACAGTTTACTCCTAATGATGAAACAATTTTTGAAACTGAGAAATCCAATCCAAAAAGCAATAATCGACTTAAACCTGCAAATAAATTTTTCAGATAGTGAATTCGACTTAATATCCAGAACTGTATCAGCTCTACTTCCAATAAATAATGGCTGTTGAGGCATTATGTCGGAAAGATTCTAATTTATTAACAGCTAATGCACCAATAAATTTCACGTTGCAGTCATTGAAAGAACAGCACACATCACTATCTGAAGAATTATATATTACATTGAAAAATTGCACAGAAGAAAGGCATACCGAAATAGAAAATGCCTTACGATATTTACATAATTATAATGATTTTAAAAATGAAAGTGAAAAAGAAGAAGAGACTAACAAATTCAAATCTGATCAAGTTTATAGTAAATTTTCTTAAAATTTTTAACCCACAAACCTATTCACATTCAGAAGAATTCGGTACTGTTATCGAAGATTATGATGACACTAATGTCGATAATGAAAAGGAATTGTCTCTTGAACAAAAATTAGAATTAGAGAAAAAAAAAAAAAATTCAACAAACCTCAATACAATACAGAAATCAGTTATATCCAAAACCATTCAACGAGAAATCGATTTATTTGAAGATGAGGGATTTAGAAATAAATACTTGGAAAAAGTATATCGCGCATTGCTAACAGTACCACCAACTAGAGCAGATGTCGAAAGAGCGTTTTCGGCAGATAGTAATTTCCAGGCTCAATGACAGTACAATTGATGCATTATGTTTTTTAAGATCACATTTCAAAAATCTGTCATAGTACCACAGACTGAATAGCGATATTTATATTTTTTATGGTTTAAATAAATAAGATGTTCCTTTACTTTTTTGTGATTCTTTATATACTGTTATAATTTATAAATTACAAATTATTTTTTGTGATAAAACTGGCAAATAAAACAACGCAACACCTGTTCGTTTTTTTTTTCTTCTTCTTCTTTTTCTAAAATTTCTACTACCGGTATTAAAACCTAAAAAATACCGAATACCGGTATTAAACTTTTGATCCGATATTGCAATCCTTACATATAAATAAAATATTTTCACATTAATGTTCAAATTCGCCATTATTTTCTTGTTCATTATTTCTAGACACTTATGTGAAAGACTGTGTTCTTAAGTGACTAGGGACATCTGTTACGCTCATCTTGTTATTAATAAGTCAATACTTACAGTTCAAAATTGATTTCGCGTTTATAATGCAAGTGCCCTTGCTTTTAGCCACTGAACAGCTATGGTAGGATACTAATTCCACACAAACTACAACTGGATGCTCATTTGACAAATAAATTCATACTCTCAAGGCAAAAACAAATCACATATTGGTTTTCTACTTCTCTTCCTAGCAAATAATGGATGTACATTTCACCTAATTTTCAAGGACCAAGTGACGAATCAAGTATTTTACTGGAATCCCGAACAGAGCAAAATAAAATTCAAGGAATGTGGAAGCCCTGTGTATTTGTGCCATGTGAATATTTAATATTAATGTAATTATTTTTTTAAAGTGGCTGCAAGTATCATTACGACACAGGCTCTCATAATTAATCTTCCCCTATTCATAGTTGTATACAGTTGTGGCTGTTTGTGGTTTCAGCTCTGCAATGTGTACGGAACTTTGAAAAGGAAAGCTTTAATTATGGACATCCCTTATTATTCTTTATGTCTTAAGATTTTATTTTGTTTAAGTTTGAAGATGAAAAGTTCACAACGATTAACAAAACGTTAAGAACGGTTCAACGATTTCACAAAAGGTTAAAATAACACACTTAAAAGTTGTACATTTCTGCCTGTCTTTGTCATATAAAAACATCAGTGCTTTCCTCATTATCCCATACCTCGAGGCGTTTTATTTAAAAATTAAATTCTTACTTAATTATAGACCAAGATTTTTCGCATCAAAAATCTTGGTCTATAATTAAGACCGAAAATTGACATGAACTCCTATGCAAAAATAGCATTTCTCCTCTAAGAATTTTTTAGCTCCAATGTTTATTTCATTTTTAAAAAAGTTCTTTTCTATTGGGACACAACAGAGCTAAAAAATATGGTTCAGTTACTATTTCCAGTTTATCACTAGGTGATTTCAGCATCAAAATGCAATATCAGAACTGTGAAAACTAAAAAAAGGCAGTGAGTGAGGTAATTACCCAGATCGTTTACTGAAATGGTTTCTAAACTTTCTTCGAATCGTATGTGAAAAGAAATTATTCCCACGCTTACAATTGAAAATAAAGGGGAAAAAAAACACAGTTTAGTTTATTGAATTTATACTTAAAAAAGAGAGAAATGTCAGTAACCCTTCTGTGAAAAAAATACAAACCAAAGCAATTTATAGTTTTCTTAAGTTACGCTGATGCAGTACTTTCATATTCATAACTGGCACAAAATTAATTTTTGAAGAAATGATGTTTTCAAAGAAGGTGTACCTTTATTATGATGAGATTCTGTAACAACTACCATTTGTCTTTCAAATACTGCAATTCACTATAAAATTCTCTTCCTTATTTTAAATTGCAAAAAAGTTTTTAAAATTATCTTCTGATAATAATAATATCACGTGAATTTTTATAAATTTTGATCTAAAATAAGAATGGTAAATTTTTTTCTTAGACGCATTCTTTATTTTCTTAATGACGCTGCAATATAATTTTCGAAATACGTTCCCATTTTTATTATGACGAACGTGCAGGGATACCCATTGTTATTTTCCTGGAGACAAGGAGCCGTCTCTGCACTCCTTCAATGAGAAAAAAATCATCAGAAGATAAAAATTACAACAAAATAAGACGGCTATAAGCTATGCATGAAATGCTTATAGTTGGTCTTATTGACTAAGAAGCCATATTGAAAGTTATTAACATTTTATTTTTTTCTTAATCATTGTATTAAGAGAATTATGTCATCGACAGTTATATTGGACAGTTAAATACATAATTACTTTTCAGTATTTCTATTACTGAATGAAAACCCAACATTCTTGGCAATAAATAAATAAGGCATCATAAGAACTGGACACAACTGGAAGCCTTTGGTAAAAAAGTTAGAATATCTATGTAAAATCAGTGAGCTTCTGCATTTAAGTCCAAAAGTTAAAAACTTCGCATAACGTAGAATGAAGAAAAGTCAATAAGTGTAGAGACATGTTAACTGTGGCTCGAAAAACAGGCCTCTACTAATCGGATTATATATCAAATCAAATATCTCTCACGGGCCCTAGGGGAAAGCCCGGTTGAGATGAATGTTTAAAGATGGCTCATATTACAAAAATCACACACTAATTTAACATAAACGTATTTAATGAACTGGACGAACGGCTGGGCCGCTTTACATCGATGAACGCTATTACAGTACTGAATACAGTTTTAATGGCGGGAATCAGATAGCTTCTTATTGGCTGTTGAGTGATGACGCTCCGTATACCACATAAGTGCTAAACAAAATGCATAGTACCTAAGCAACAAATTTTGCATCTGAAAATGTTGAATCCTCAACAAAGTAAAAACGAAGTAATTAAGTTCAATTAAAACTTCTGAGAATACGAAAATATATTATTTGAAGAATGTCTCCATACATATCATTAGACAAACCGAAATTTTTGATAAGTGTATGAGACCAACATGATTTTTTTAGCGAGACCATTTTATAATTTCATTTCTTTATTTTAGTTCCCCATCTGTCATCTTTCCAAGTAAAAATATTTTTACAATGTAATAAAAATTCAAAGTAATTTAATGCTTTTATAAATTACTATCAAAGAATACAGAGATTTGTTTCGTCTACTGAAATCTCCTAACCTGTAGATTCAGAAAGAAATTCTGAGTCATTATTTACAGGCATAAGGTCAATGATGTCACTGAAAAGCCCACAATTCACTAAAAGAAAAAAGGAGAGCATGCATATAATAATCAATGAAACTGATGCAGTATATAGATAAAACGAAACTTCGGCTTTGATAACGGTTATCACATGACTAGTTATGAATTCAATAGCTATATGAAAGTGTCCTAGCAAAATTAGTTGAGATCACCGACAGGCAGAAGACAAACGAACTACTGTTTCAATTTTCCCAGAAGTGTTCTATGGAATGAAAGTCTGGACACCTTGGTGACAATTTCAGCAAGAAAAAATCGATAGAGTGCCTCTCGATCAACATGGTATTAAATTAGAATTTAAACATATCCAATTATACGTTCGGAACATTATATTTCTTTTCGGAAAGAAAAGTGCGCGGGGGGGGGGGGGATCATCTCAAACTTTTATTGAGCAGCTATTACCATATACAAGCCTATAGAGTTCAAGACTATTCGACTTGTGAAGTCGAAATAGACTACCAAGCGATGTACAATTCGGCAAATGTTTATTCGACAGGAGTTGGCATTTAGCTGAATGGCCATCTGAGGCAAGATTCGATGTTGCTTTCTACGACAACGTGATTGTCAATTTAGATTAATCAATGCTGCTTGCAATTTACAATTTTTTCTATCATTCTTCTCGCAATTCATACGCTAGTTGCTGTGTAACAAGAAAACCTCCATTCTCGATGCATTTCTGAAATTAATGGGCCATGAATGCACTTTGTTCTCCACTAAAAGTATCTGCATTGTATATTTACCTAGCAGAAAACTTTCAATAAATGTTTAGTTTTTTAAAAAGGATGAAACCAATTTATTGAACACTTATGGAAAAAAATGTAAAACGAAATTTAGTACAACTGATAAAATGGACAAAGATATGAGCTAACAAGAACAAAAGAGTTTTATTTGTATGAACCAACAGATTAAAACTGAACCAGATGATCAAATATATTTAGAAAAGACTAGACCTTAAGCATAAGTTCATGTTAAATGTTTGGTACTTCTAAGAAAGGAGGATCTATCAGCAACAGAAACAACTTTTCGATTTCTGTTTCTTATAGAATAAGTGGCCTTCCATGAAATAACACACACTCAGAATACAGAATAAAAATGAAAGTCTAGGCACATAATCTGTTTCAATATGTCTGATGCATGGATAAGTGCGGAAATCGAAAATAAAGATAAGTCAATTACGAAAAAGACAACATCAGGATGTCAACGCATTATAAATATAATACAAAGAAAATATAGAACCCAAAGAAATATTGTAGGAAAAAAAACAAAAACAAAAAAAGTAATTTTTTTATAGTTAATTATGATCCAATAAAAGAATATAATTCTGCAATTGAGAACAAACAGCCATTCTGGCATTTCGGGAATATTGTAAACAGCACTGCATTAGAGTGGTTTGATATCCAAAATTGAACGGACCAATTCCATTTTGTTGCGAAATATACTATTTATAATGGAATAATTAATTTTTGAAAAATGCATCATTAGAGCTTTTTCCAACTGTGCTTAAAATAATCAAATTCATTTTTTTAATCGAGCATTTTAAATGCGATTTCCAACTGCATAGTTACGTCCAATAAACTAATAGGGCCATAATACATTCAAAAGCAAAGAGTAGATAGTAAATCGAAAAATAGGAATAAAGATCTGAAGAATTTAAGAAGCTCACATCATTTTTATTAAATATTTGACTGTTGAGGAATAACAGATTTTTAATGAAAAATTATAATCCAACATCAAAATGAATATTTTCTTATAAAATCAAGGGGGAGGAAATCCAGTTTATTATGGGAAATTAATGTTGAATTCATCAAAACAGTTTATTACAAGGAAGAAGAGTCATTTATTCATCCAGACACTTCAGAACTGAGGATGAGAAATTTAAATAAAATAAATCTCTAGAATTTAGGAACAACACTTATTATTTTTACGAAATATTCGACAATTAATAAATACTAGATTTTGAATGAAAAATTATAATCCACCATTAAAATGAATATTTTCCTCTAAAATCAGGGAAAAAAAACATTTTTTTACATGAAATAAATATTAAATTCACCGAATCAGTTGATTACAAGGAAGGAGAGCCATTCAGACAATTTAAGACTGAGAGCTTTATTATTTTTATCAATATGCTTCACTCATCAATGATTGTGAATTACAAAACGGAATAGCATGCTATTATCTATTTGCAATCCCTTACATATTTTTGTTCTGTAATTCCAAGAAAAAGTCTGTTTTTTAAACAATACTCTTACTAATACAGTAAACTCATTATTTGTCTTCCAACGAAACTCGTCAGACTTAAAAGAAAAAAGAAAAGGAAAGGTAAATATTACAGCATGTCTTTTAAATTCACATAAAACACCGCTCAATTCCCTCAGGAATACCATTAAGCAAAATATCGAAAATTGCTAAGCTATAATTACAAGAAAGGATCACCCGTCTAGCTAACTCAGACACAGTATCAACTGACTGTGTAACCTTGGAAATTCATGACGCTCTTCCAAGGTCAAGGTTAAATTGCATTAAAAAAGGAGAGCCCATCCCTGCTATTAACGCAAATAATACGGGCTAAATGGATGAATCTCTCGTAGTTTCTGCATATGATCCCACGATATATGAACAACAGACAAGGTTAACATAAGTTATCTATTATTTGGAACAGGGTCGATTTAGTCTAGAACATAGCCGTGAATGATCCAAAAACAGATATTACGAAATAAAATTTAAGCATAATACATATTTTTTTGTTTCTTTAAATCCTCATTACTTTCGACATTTCGATTTCTTCATTTTCGAAATGGAATGGATCTTTCCCTGGGACAGACAAAGGAGACAGACAAACAGAAAAACATATAAAAACAATCCTATCATGTTATTTTGAAAAATAAATAATAAAAAAAAATTAAAACATTGAAGTTTAAATATGTAAAGTAAGGTGTAATGATTAATAAAATGAAGAAATACAGCATTATAATAATATTTTCAAAACGATTTTCCTATAAAGGAGCCAATTTAAAAAAAATAATAAAGTAAATATTATATAAATATATGCAACACAACTCTCAATAACAGCATAAAAATAAGAATCAAAGCAATTGGAAGATTATTATATTTTTCAGGGAAAAAAAACAAAAACAAAACAGGCTGCAAAGAAGAAAGCCTCGAATTTTTCTGCCATTTCGGAAACAGTAAAGAGGCAGTTATTATATATATTTTTTTCACTACAATATTTACAAAAGAAAATTATTGAGAGATATCTATATGTAGACATTCGAATTTTGTTTACTAAAAAGAATAAATAAATAAATAAAGAAAAAAGAAAAAAAAGCGAATGTGCGTGCATAACCGCAACATGTTGAAACCGAATATAAAAGCGACAAGCTAATTTATGTCCAAGGGATTGATACATTTTGCAACAGATGATTTCTATATTAATGAAACTTTGTATTAAAAACAGGGAAAAAATATGAAAATTTGCAATTTTAATAGCAAAATTTAAAAATTATTACAATGATAGATTTTATGAGCTGCTGCATCTTTACACGTTTTTGATTAAAATAAATCAAGTTAAGGAATCAACAACTAATTTTTAACCAGTTAACTGTTTCGACCTCTCCGGAAAATGCGTATTTACATTATGATGCAAAAATTTAGCGATGACGAGTATACTCGTCGTATGTGTAATATGAAATTATGTTGTAATGAAATGATTTTTTTTTGTTTCGATAATAACATTTATTTATTTACTTAAAGTAACATACATTTTTCGCATATAAGCAACAAAAAAGCATAAAAAATTAATTTATTATTTTAATTTGCTGGAGAAAGATATAGAGCAAAGCATGGTACAAGCACAATAATCTTTTATTTGCTCCTTTGATTTCGACTTGGCCTCAAAATATTTTAAACAACTTGAAATTCACGAATACGTTTGAGTTTTTACTAAAATATTAATTTAAATTGCAAATTGTCACTACTTATTACTCCTGACGAATAAACTCGTCATAATGCAAAATGTACTTTTTCCATAACGAGTATACTCGTCGAAAACAGTTAAATGGTTAACAATCATACGTTTCAACTCAGTATTAACTCTTTAAGATTAACATAGAATATAATCAATGGAATTCAAGTACTCAACGGTATTAAAGTGGAAAAAAAATGATAAAGGCATAAAAACATTTATGAGAAGAATACCGAAACGAACATTATCGCAATAATTACGAAAACATTTACAATCGCAGAAAAGCAACAATTTTATTACTGAAGAAATATGGCGGGGGGTGGGGGGTGGCAGCAGCCTCATTTTTATGGAACACAATATATCACGGAATATGAAAAATCAGATAACGAAACACGCGCTCGAGTTGGTGTTTTGATGCCTTAGTTAGACAGCAGAAACGAACGGATTTGATGGTCCTCGGAGTATTAAACGATGAATATGTGGAATCACGTAAAAGTTGAATAAAATATCGCAAATTTCATTGGCTTGAGTCACGAATAGAAGCTTTCATTCTTTCACTTCCGGAATAAATAATGGATAAATAAAAAAAGTTAATAAAAAATTCTTAACACCTTTTTCTTGTAACTACAGGCGATCTAACAAATTAATTTGCATTTTTGAAAACTCACCACGAATGTAAAGCGGAAATAAAAAAATAAAAAGTAAATATTCTAAATACCATCTGGAGTATTGTGAATTCGCGAAGAGAACCACAAAGCCGTTGCGTGTGTAATTCGATTTTCTTGGAAAAAGATACACTAAATGAATGTGAATTTGTAATGAAATTCTGTTTTTTTCTTTTAATTTGCATTCATATAACATCCAGAAATCCATACAAAGTTTTATTAAACATGAAATTAAATTTTTAAAAAAAGTCAAGCGATTAAATATCGGATGAAACATATTGTTAAAAATTATGAAAAAAAATATTTTTAATTGATTAAAATTTAGAAAAAATTACACAGCAATTAAAACAATATCACAAAAAAGGCGATGTTTAAGATTTTTAAAATAGTGTAAAAATGAGCATAACTGATTATGCAACACAATTTTCGGGAGTTATGGCAGATTATTTAAATCTTATTTAATTTTTAATTAAAATTTTGAAAAATCGCTTTGAAGTTCACATTCCCAACCTCTAAAGTATATTAGTGCCAAACCTGATAGTTTTTAACTAAACGTCTGTCTTGTACAACGCCAACACGAACAGAAGGGAATAACAGAACATTAACAACGGTTCAACAATCAGTTCAGTGATTAGATTGTTACCCACCGAAAATTTTTTGCCAATTACGTCCTGTTTACGAATGAAATCAATTGAAACTCAACAGTAATATGTAAGTAAAAAGTGCATTTTTTTCTATCGTACTGATAATATTGATTCAACGCTAGTAATTTATCTTGTGCGCAATCATTGTCGCCTTTATACAAACTATCTAACACAAAATATTTAGCCCATTAAATTTTTTTAAAAACTACTTAGCAATAATTGTACGTATCATAATGAACTTTTAAATTCTACACATTTATATTCATTTTAAAATACAAGAAAAATTTATGGAACTGAAAAAGGTTAAAAAAAAGGGGAAAACGTGCGTTAAAAAATATTATGTAAATATATATATTTAAAAAAAATTAATAAATTTACCAGAACATTTCAAGATCAAGATGACAAATATTTAACTGAAAAAAAATACTTAAAAAATCATACATCATAAACTTATATATCTAAATATATATATCTTTTTTCTTTTCTTTTTTTTTTCCTCTCTCGCAGGATTCGATTTAACTTGTTGAATTAAACTTTGCGATTTATTCAGTGCGGAAAATTTTTAAGTTTTGTTTGAATGCAACTAAGCACTTCGCACTTTTTTTTCTTCTGTCATACTGATATCTGATTCTAGAAAAAGCAAACGCTTTTAAGGAAAACTTTTTTTTTCTGGAAAATTCGGCCGATATCTCGATGGAAAACAAATTGCTCCCACCAGTTAAAAGAGGAAAGAGCAGTGCGACAAAAAAATGACAACGCCAACAGCACCTTGCGCAATAACCTGAAATCTGCCTAAAAGGTGAATGTCAAGGTCTAGATCAAACTAATAAAGAAGCAAGCATTATGGAGTCTTGGCCAGCCTCCAATATAGAAAAACTTTCCCTCTTACACCATTGACGCATCAGAGTTCGGTCGTCTTTGACAGCCCAGTTAGAACAGAAAAGAAAAGAAAACGAATTGCGAAATGATTTTCCAGCTTGAAATCAAGATCCCAGTCATTTGATACTTTCATTCATTAGAAACATATTATGCGATATAAGTCGTTTCTTCTAACTCCTGCCACTGTAGAAAATGCGGGAAATTTGGAATGCCGCAGTTGAAACAATCGTAATGATGTTTTACACTGTAACAATTTATTCGTCATTTCAGCAGAAGAAATTTATCAAGAGATACGCCTGAGATATTTCTATGATTATATCTGAATACATGCTATTTATTTTCATCGTCTGCTTCTTGTATTAAATTACTCAATTCAAAAAGTCAAACTTTGAAGAAATAAAGTATCAAATGCTTCATCAAAATTAAAAAATCCCCCCCCCCTCCCAAATAAACTTCACATAATATTACAAGAAATCAATTTTTTTTTTAACTGAAAATTTGTTTTAAAGCTGCCAAGACAAAATAAATAAATGAAAGATACAATCCCCTCCCCGTTTCGAAGCAATATTTATTTTCATTGACCTAATACTCTTTATTGTTATTTTTATAACCCATATAGCTTTTATTAATTATTCTTTATATAAAAGAATACATGAATGATAAATACGATATATCTGCAATTTTTTAATTGCTCTGTAATTATAATTCGCTGTAATAGTACATCGCATACTTAATAATATTTGAGAGCAGTAAAAATCCGCAACTGATTGTCTTTAGCAATAACAATTTCTTTTTTCATGCAGTTTCTAAATATTCTCTCGATAATTTGAAGAAAGAAATTCACGTTCTTTTTTACTTTCTTGTATAAGTAAAACAAAATTGAACAATCTCTCCGATTTCAAAAAACACACTTTTGGAAAATATTTGTATGTGACAAAGATAACCGCAAAACGCTTTGAGCTATAAACGAATGAAATTCGGTATACGGTCTTCACACCAAATTTGTAGAATTCTCTCAAATTTTGAGCAAAATCCATTTAGAGAAAGTTTATCTGTCCGACTGTCGGAATATATGTTAACACGATAATTACAAAACGAAGACAGCTAGATAGATAAAATTCTGTTCACAGATTTAACATGTATAATGTTGATATTTGCCATATTTTAAGCTTAATCCAACATGAGGTTGACTTTCTGTACTTTCAAAAACATATAAATGCGATAACTCAAAAGAGCAGTGACTTAAATACATCAAATTTGATATGCGATTTTGTGACTTCAATTCTAATTTTGTATCAAATTTTCATTCAATCGATTGGGAAAAACGCGTCTAAAACATAAATTCGATTTTCGGATACTATTAACCGGATGTCAGGAATTAACCGCCAAAACATTCCCCAAGGATCACATGATAGATTCAGTAAAAATGCTAAATTCGTGTCAAAGGTTGATATTTCGTAATTATTGTATACCAATGCCATATATGGCGTTCTCTGGATTAATACCACTTTTAAAGATTTTCGGAGAGACCACTGCGCTAGTTTCATAAAACCACTGTTGCACCATTTCAATAAGACACAATGCACTTTCCAGTTTCAGTATTGAAATTATTTAAATCATTGCGTAATAGCTTCCTTAATGAGATAAAAATAATGAGAGAACAATGAAGCAAATGAGACGTAAAAAACTAAGTTATTAATCATTGCACTTACTCATCTTTCTGTGCAATGATAAATGCAGGCAGCAATTATGAAAGAACACTTCATTTACAAATAAATGATGAATCATTACAATTTCGATCTCAAATTTTGGAAGCAAATGTGAAAGAATGAACTTATTTTCGCTCAACTGTTACAAATTACAGCATTAAAAAATTTTTAAAGCAGTGGCAGATAAATTAAGTCGTAGTTATTCAAGTATTTTTTTTAATTGAAAGAAGAAACATAAAAATTGCATCTAAAAATAATGTAAAACATCCATTTTTAATTTGTCAAAAAAATTAATATGATATATATCTCTATATTATTATGAGATAATATGAGAGAAGCTATCCATTTTATTCTAATTTGTTTCTTAAGAAAATTGCTCCTAATTTTAATCTACAGAGAAAATATAGGTTACAGCCAAAGTGATTAATCGATTATTATTAATAACCTTAATTATTAACAATAACTTGTCAATGTGATAAACAGATGAATCACATTTACCGGTTAAAATTAATAATAATCGGTCAAAGTATTAAGTCAATAAATCATTTTTAACGGCTATTAAGAATAACCAAGTGATTACATTAACCGTAATACACACACTAACCAAAATATTGAACAGTAACATAATTGCAACAATATGACATCTTCAGAATTTATTTCTCAAAGCGATTCTTTTGAAGTTTACTTTTACCTGCAGAGAGAAAAGGAAGTTCCTTTCAGTGAGAATGCAGGAAGTTACTATTGCATCAAAAAATACAATCACAAGCTAAGCATTGCATGCGAGTTTCAGGGTTGGAGGAGAATTTGCATTTTTCCTGCTAATTTCTGCTTAAGAGGTCAACTTAAACAAAAGAAACCCAGCGTGTTTATAGAACACAAAGCATTACAATCTACACAATATAAACAGGAAGCAAGCCCCAACTAAAAAAATATTGCGCAAATGTTGCGAACCAAAAAATTTACTGCATACATCATGTACTTCAACAAAGAAAAGAGATTCACTGCAGCTGAATTTAAACTACACATTAGGCTAGTTAAGAGACGCTTAATTGAAAGGCGGGTTTGTAACATCCGTTCGAATTTTGTTGATAATCCGATTTGGGGAGAAAAAAAAGTAGTATAAGCCAAATAAATGACCAGTGCCCAAAAGTGGCAGGACCAATGCGTGACCTCTCCAGATTACAGATGACTGACTCTACGGTGGTATCAAAAATTGGACTTACAAAACAATGTGAAATGTTAACGAGGGAATCAGAGCCGAAACCTTTGGGGCTAATTAACTAGGTAACTTCAGAAGTGGAAATTAAGAATCTACAATCGCAAAGAAGTGGAGCGAGAAAATAGAAACAGAGGCAAATTTGTGAACCTTGGAATGAATATTCATGTCATTCATACGAAGCATGACTCATACTCTAAATCTGAATAGTAAAAACTATCATTACCTAATTAAAGGAGGTATATCCCAACGAGCATTACGGTGCCAAGTTCACTGGAACAAGTTTTCAGCAAATTTGGTCACCTTCACGTTTCGTGCGGCCACAAGAAAATTGGTTAGAGAAAGCATGTGTGTCACACAGCGAATGCGACAAATATACTTTGAGTAATGAAAATAAGAAAAACTTTTATGAAAAAAGGTTCAATTTTAATCCTACGCTGTATCAAAACAACAAGATATTTACCAAATCTCAAGAAGGTTAAAAAAAAAAAAAAAAATGCGCCCATTAAAAAGAATTGCGATTCTGTTCCCCTCCAACCCCCCCAACTCTTTTGAATTTTAAAATAAATTGAGGAACTTTTGATGGCATATAAAATTAGGTGTAGTTTATAAAATGTTGAATATATAATTTTTTTTTATAAATATTTAAAATTCTCTATTTTAAAATTTACTACAAATAGATATGTAAAAAAAATCTGTTTGTAAATTTAATTTTAGAAATCAATATATTTTCCCACAATCTCCCTCTTTCTTTCTTTATAAAATTTCTAAAAAAGTGCTACAACGGTTTCTACAAATTAAAAGTATTAACTCCCGAACATGAATTTAACCCTTTGGACTCGGATGGCTGCTCTCTGTCACCATTCAAGACGGTGCATCATTTTGACATTTTATTGATTATTTTTAAAAAATTTTGATCGCTAAAAATACTTACAGAGTGATAAGAAGATGTAAACGAATTTCGCCGAAAAATCAAACTTTAAATAATTATATACATTTATTTTTCGGAGAAATAAATAAGTCCCTGTTTAGATGAACAATTATGCATCGAATTACTTTTCCCAATGCAAAGGGTTAAAATAATCTTAAAATTCTAATTAAGATTTTTTTTAAATTCATTTATTCTTATTAAAGCACCTGACACAAAGCTTCACATCGAAGGTTCCGTATTTAAAAACGATTTTAGGTTCGTCGAAAAATATATGCAGATAAAAAAAAAATCTGAACCCAAAATGTGGCGAGATATAAATGCTCAGTTTAATATTAAATTTATTGATGGATAAAATTGCGTTTAATAGACTTCAGAAATAACTTTTCAGGAATTCTTATCCCAATTCTGCAAATTTATTTTTAATCTAAAAGCTCTAATGATTTTTTTTCTGTAAACTAGAAATATTATTAACACCTCCAAATTTTTATATAACTCCTTCAATATTAAAAGTTTTACAGGTCCCAAACTAAAATCTGCGACTTTCACGATTGAAACGGGGTTTCTTAGTTTAGTTTAGTTTTAGTTATATTAATGTCCCGTTTTAAAGCAACACTAGGGCTATTTTGGGACGGACTTCGTACTTTTGAACCGCGATCAGATGATGTAAATCAGGTTTCGATAATAATACAAATGAAACCCAAAATACAAGAAATACAACTTTTTTCAACTAGATAAATATATTAAATTTTACCAAGAGACATCAAATAGGGAAGAGAAAGAATAATAATAGTAGTAGAAAGATATTATTTTGAAAGCAATTGCAATTACGTGTTATTACATATTTCTAAAAGCAAAACACTATATTCAAAGCGCGAATTTTATTTGAACACTTCAAAATAATAATAACAGATAGTTTTGAAGGCAGAATGAGAATAATAACAGTAGCAGAAAGGCATTATAGCAATAGTCATTTGAAATTAAAGGATATTATAATTTTTATAAAACCAAAACACTGCAATCAAGAGACCAAAATTTATTTGAACATTTCAATAAAAAAAAAATAGATAGTTTTAAAATTGCCGATATAAATGTTTTATTAAAACATTGCTAACAAAACAATTTCACTGTTTTTATTATTATTATTATTTATTTATCTACAGCTTTTTAAGAGAGACAGAAAAGCACGTCAAAGAACCAGTACACCAAAATTGCAAAATCATTGAAGAGTATGTAAATGAAAAAAAGAAAACGAAACAGCTGTAAATAAATAAATATCTCTAAGCCAATGATTTCCAAGGTGTTTTGATTGACGAACCCAGATATTTTTCCAAAGCATTGAATGAAAAATTTTAAATATTATTTGTAAAATAGTCAGTAATTGTTATATAGCTTAAGTAAAAAAAAAAAAAAAATAATTAAAGAATTATGTTATATAAAAACTTATTGAGTTGTTTTAATACAGATAAGTAGTGGGAGCAGTCTCCCCACTATTTATATATTTAATACTTTTTTATATATTACTTTCTGGTATAATATGTAATAAAATAGTTAACCCCTCTCTTATTATAGAACTATATGCCTCCTGGCAAGACCGCTAATGTCACGTGAGATCAGATTTTTAATTTCAGAGAGGCATATATGAGTTGTACACTTTGCAAAGAAAATCGATACCTGTGTATTAACTGCCTTTTATTGGTGAACAGCAGGTATGAAAGAACGATCTTTGGCATAAATATAGTGTTTTTATTGAATCTAGAATGCGAACTTTGTTTTTTCTCCCCCTTTTAGCAATTGATAGCAGACATACGTTAATACACAAGTATAGTTCACTATTGAATCCCGCACACTAAAGTTTTATGCTTCATAATATTATAAAAAAACTGAATATACATTTTGGACGTCCTTTCTTGACCGATTGAAATCAAATTTCGATATGAAATTTTAGTAACAAGTAAGATTTATTTCAGTCGTTGCGATTTTGATGCATACATAACATGCACTGCGTTTACTTGCACGTGGAAGTACAGACCGACAGATGGTCAACCTATTGACAGATTCAGTCCAAAATCTGATACGGATCTACATTTTAGAAGCTAAATCTATGTGCCAAATTTCATCCATCTCGCTCTGTCAATTTAACAGTTATTGTGCTTATTTGAATTTGAAAGTCAGAGACAAACTTACGTTACTGGATTTTTGTTTTTGGACGTTAATACGTGGATTTTGTTGAAATTTTCATACAATCTACAAATCTGATGTAAAGTTCACATATAAAATTTCATCCATCAAATTCAAAGCGCTTTTGAGTCTATTTTCACAAGCAGACAGACACAATTCCAAACATATGTTTTCAAACTCAATGAGTCAGAAACGAAGAGATTCTTCAAAGTCTCGAATTCGAATTTTCTGATAATTACAATGCTTTCTCTTCGTAAAAGAGAAATTAATGAATAAATATATAAGCCTATTGATATTTACACATTTTCTTAAACCATGGAGTTAAATTTTATGAAAACAACTGTCAAATTTCGGAGTTTTAGCACTGAGGAGGAAATATTCTCCTTTTATTCATAGTCAACATTCAGATAATTCCATTTTAATAAATTTAGATTTAATGTAGTATCATACGACAAATCGGTCATATCTTTTTTCTGCAACAGTAAATGCAGCTGGAGTAATAACATTAAATACATCTTGAATGTATGCAAAATTTTCATTGTTACATTTTTTCCATCACAGTGATAAGTTAAGATAGTATTTTGTAAAAATATCGTGATAAAAAATGTAAATGAAATTATGAAAACCATATATTTGTCATCATTCCTATAAAGCCCCGTGCTGACGGTCTGTTGCCATTACGGATATGGTCGTAAATCTGCCATCTGACCCATTGTAGGTCCACCCCCGCCTGTAGACGTCGATCAGGAGCTTCCCGCAAATGGTCGGTAAAATGAACAAACATCAAATAACCCTGGAAGACCACAAGAGAGGAGAAAATGTGCCTATCTCAATGCGCGCACGGGTCGTCGGAACAGGGCTTGAGAAAGTAAAGTCTTCTAAGGGCGAGCGCATATTTTGTAAAATAATTTTAAAAAATTATTTCGATAAAATTACTAAAAACATTATTTCGATAACTTTTAAATATAATAATTTCTTATTCCCATTTTATTTCAAAAGTAAAAAGTTTCAAATAAGTTTCTTAGCGTTTCACATTTAGAAATTTAAACGCATCATTTAAACAAATAGAAATTAAAATTACTGATTATCGTAGAAAATCATTCAGACCGGGCTGCCATTATTAGTTATAGTGGATGCTTACACACAAACTAGTTCATTATAAATTTCGTCCACAATATCCAACTCCATCAGCAAGATACCTGGTTAGGAAAGTTTATATTAAATTAAGAAAATATCAGAATTTTATCTTTTTCTTCTTCGAATACAATCAACACATCTAAATACCTGTTGGACTTGGGAAAATTTCCTAATGCTAAATGCATTAATTCATTAATGAAATTATAACTTCCACAAAAACATTGCGGACAAATAAAATTTCAGCAAAATCAGTTTCATAATAAAATCATGATTTCTAAATTATTACTAAAACGACCCTAACGTTTCAAACACAACAGTTATTCCTGTGGGATGGGTGAATCCGTCGCAAACCGCACATTTCGGAGATAGGAACATTTTAGAGACAGAGGGGCACCTGAGATAAACATTGTCATTCATAAAATTAGCGAGTATATTGGAATACAGTAAATCAAATTTCAATCAAACATTAATTAAAAATAATAATTCTGAAAACACTCTCAATGAAATCAAAATCCACATAAGAAATTTGTTTCTTGAATAAAGGCTTGGCTTGATATACAATTCAATAAGTTATTTAAAAATTATAGGTTTGCAGTATGCAAGGATTTAGCATTCATTTACTTAAAGCTACAAAGCACAAGAGTAATATAATGACCAAATCAACATGTATGAAATGGATAATGATTTGCTTTATTTTTATATTGCATATTACAGAACTTAAATATCAACATCACATTACCTCTTCATTCAGAATATAATTTATGCATTTCGAAAAATTTTATATGAACTGTTTATGAAAATGAAAGACATCACAAGAACAAGTTTGTAAACTGCAAAACAACAAATAAAAAATAGCGATTTAAAAGTGCACGTTCAAAGAGGGAAATTTAAAATTCATAATTTTTCTCGTTAACTGGATAACAGAATATTTCTAACAAAAAAGCACATTCACATATAAAAGCAATGACAACGTTTTCCCTCATTCTCAGTGAAAAACGATTCAACTGAACAGAGAAAAGTGTTGAGTTAGCCCTCTAACATTTAAATGACAACCACTTATCCTAGGTGTCTCTGAAACATTCCTACCTGTGAAAAGTAAGGTCAGCGATGGATTCACCTAGGTTGAGACACTAGTCTTTTCACAAAAAGAAATAAATTCAGGTTTTGACCCCCCCCCCCCGAATAACTGAAGGTGACATTATAGCCAAACAGCAAACGAAACATTTCGGTATCTAGGTAAACAAAAAGTTCTCCGAAAAATTAAAAAACGATTAGAGGCAAAGAACAAAGAAAATTCAGCATCCAAATTGTACATATGGAAAGTAAAAGACAAAAGGGCACGGTAGACGTGGGAAAAAGATCAAGAATAGCCGCGGATGCGGGAGATCAAAGCAAGGACGAAATTCAACTTTACATTACTTAAAAATGATTGCGAATTTTTTTTTTTATTTTGTGAGGAAGATGGGGAAAAAAATTAAAGAACTTTTGGTCAAATTATCTGGAAAATTTCGATCGTTTAAGATTTCAACCGTATTGAAGAAAAGCACCGACATTAATGACTGAATGAATTTGAAAAATTTCTGTATTTTATGAATCTAACACAATGAGGATATACATGCAGGAATAATTCTATTAAGGAAAGTACTAGCACAACTGATTCCACTCATCAAAACTTTACAACTAATTACTTTAATAAATTGGATAGAACTTATGTTGATTAAGATGGGAAATTAAATTAATTTGGATATAATTCTTTATTAAAAAAAGTTTAATCAACGAATGGTATCAATTAAGTGTTTATTGCTGCTGCATTTCATTAAATGCTTCGCTTACCTAATTAATGGAACTGCAAAATATTGTTAGAAATGCTCGGAAAAAGCCTCTCCGTATCACTAAAAACAATATTCCGTCAGAGGGAAGAAGATGCAAAGATGTAGATGATAAATATCGCACACAAAAGTAGGCTTAGCTGTCGCCTGGTGGATAATTGATGTTCATATCTTCCGAAATTATTATTTAATAAAAATGGGTTTCGCATTATATAAAAATTAAAAATCTTTTTAATGATATTAATTTCCTTTCCGTACAATTTTTCCTTACTTTTAATAAATTTTAAAATTTAATTTGATGCAATATCTGTAGCTTTATTTTTAAGGTTTTGATGAAATTCTTATTCATCCATCAAAATCGCCTGCTTTTCCCAATGATTAACTCCGAAGCAGAAATTTCATTTCCTGCTTTTATATCATTGTACATACTTTAAAATTGCAAACGCCGTAATTTAAAGTCGACTTATTTAATAAAATCCATGCTTTTCGGCCCTATCAAATAATAGACGCAATTTTTAAAAAATACATTCCATATTAATCCTTTGATAGCCTAAAGAATCAATAACCTTGAAGAATAAGCTAGTCGCTAAAGCCAGTTAGTTTGAAATATAATATTACTTATTTTCATATATATAAAAATTAAACGACCGAGAATTAAACGAATTCTCTCTATTTAATTCGCGTAATATTCGGAATTATCATTTAAGGTGCATGCACACACTAGAAACTTCGAAAATCGTTCAAAATAACGAATAATTTTTAATTGCTTAATAATGTTCTCTTATCCTTTAGCTTTCAAACGATACCAAGATGTTGTCAATATTCGAAATATTTCTCGAGTTATAATTATTTTTCTTGTTGCTTTGATTAAAAACTCAAGTTTTTTTTTTTTTTTTTTTTTTTTAACATTTTATGAAGAATGATATTTTTCCATTATGTTGCTTCATTCAAACAATCATAGCTCAACAAGAAATTTACCAAATACAATGATTTATGTATCAAAATAATCTGTATGAAATAGCAGATGTTTTGTGCCTCAATCAAAGTTATATTTATAGAAATTAATTTTTAATAGCTATTTAAAAGTTAAAATGACAGAAAAAATCTCGCTTTTTCTATTCATCGTTGATGAAAAAATTGTTAAAAAAAACTATAAATTTTTATAACTTGATTGAGGCAGACAACATGAAGGCTAATATTAGGCATAATTTCCAACTAGAATTGTGTGTCTGTACAAATTAGAATTTAAGATATCATGTTTCAAAAAATATGCTAATTATCTCATTAAATATTATTTAATTAATTAATAATTAGTGTAATATGGTTTCTTTTCACTGAAATGAGATTCAACATATATTAATGACCTACTGTAAAAAAACTGGATTTTTAAAATTAAAAAAAAAAAAAAATCTAGTGTGTACGTACACCTTCATCTCTCTTTCTTTCTTTTAACACTGAAGCAACAATTCAAAGCAAAACTTGCAAATACATCAAAGTAAATATACGATTTTTATATTTCGTAATGTTGAGTTTACTGAATTTTTAAGATAAAAAAATATAGATATAACGCAGCTTGGCAACCTACAAGATCATTGTATGACTATCTATTCACACATACTACACGACTGAAAAATAAATAAATGGCAGGTTTTACTCCTGAAGTTCAATAATGTATGTACCCTATCTGGAATGACGATATAAAAAAAATTGATGGCAAAAGTGACGGAATAATATCATTCATAAACAATTAAGAGCAGGGTAAGAGCTTATCCTTTTGTGTTTTAATATATTCTTTGGCCTGACATATGATAAGGAAACAATGAAATGTTTTTTTTTTTTTTTTTCTGAGGCTTTCTAGAATTACTTATCATACTAGGTGACGCGGAACTACGCTCTTCTGATATTCTCTGATTCATATTTCTATGAACTTAATGTGTTTCCTTCTAATGCGGAAAATAAATAAGCCACAAAAAATTAGGTTAAATGAAGATGCTTATAGAACGATGCAATCATTGCAACAGATCGCATCATATTAAATTGAGGAAATAGCTATAGATATTTCGAATTTATCAGTAAATCATTATAGCTTTTAAAAAACAAATCATTTATTCTGCATAAGCAACCATTTAAAAGATCAAATGTTCTATCCATTAAAAATGCATTTTCATATAAAAATGGATGATAAAAATTGCATAAGGAATAATCATATAATTAACCATACTGAAATTTTATTTGTAATAATCATTTATTGCATAAATGATCATTATTTACTGGTTCATATTCCTTCATTAAAAATGACAATATTTTTATATGCTCCAAAGACGAAACAAAGACTATTCTTAATAAATATAATGATTTCTTTTTCAAGTCACTTTATAAACTATTGCTGAATTTTCCAAGATTACAGTTCAAGGATAGGTTTATATTAGGGCGCCTTAACTAAAGCTCACAACGTAAAATAGGACTGCCAAAACAATTTTTCTGTTAATTTCAATGCAGAAAGGCAAAAATAATTTTACAAGTCACCATGTTTCATTTCAAGTTTGTGTAAAAAAAGTATACAAAACTAATTTTTAAAATTTATAATCGATTAATTCTTCATTACCCTTTATTTTAAGCTCGCAAAACTTTCATATCTTTCAAACTGAAATGCATTCTAAATAAAAAAAAGCTAAATTAAATGTATTCATAAAAATCATTAAAAAAATAGTCATTTATTTAAATTTGTAATAATATGAGATTATTCAACAAGGAAATATAAAAATTATATTTCACGGTTACAATGAAATTCTCTACATTCAAAAGCTTTACAATATCATCTTATAAATTCAACATAAATTTATAGTATTGGAAGTCATTGGCGATACCAAATTTAGGGGCATTCACGGTAAACGAAATGCAGCTCAAGTTGTTTGCAATTGGCAAAGAAAAATAATCGGATGAGTCATCACTATAGAATTTTGATAGAAAATAGACATAATTTAATTTGTCTATAAGTAATAGTTACCACATGTGCTGCTCACTAGTGATATGTTCAAAGGCTTCTATTTAAAAAAAAAATAATAATAATAACCTAATGCTTCAAAAGCAAGAGCACCAACATCTTTGATTCAATTTGAAGTTAACTTTATAATATAAATTGTTTTACTTGATTTGTTTCATGTTTATAATCGACGGAGTTTTGTTATCGATTTAACACTCACTTCTAGATCAGGTAATTTTCCAATTTCTGTACACTTATGCATTTTTGGGGATAGTATACACTATTTTAATATTTTTGTGTACTTAATTATCATTTAATCAATTAATTTAATTAAAATTTGATTTCGTATTTGTGACGCCATTTGGCAGTAGTACTTCGACGTTGAAGAATATATGAAGCGAACAGCAGTCTATGAAGAATAATAGGGTTATTATAAATGTGAATGCGTATTGAATTCGGTCATTTCCCTTTTCTCATTGCAGATACTACTTCAATTCGCGTGTTATGAAGAAAGAGTATCCAGAACTAGAAAACTCTGATTCACGTTCAATCTCTTCAAAACAAATTTTAATTACATTTAGTTTACTTCTCCTGAGATAAGAATTACTGAAAAACTGCCTCAAAATTTCAACGCAATTAAAGCTCTGAAAATTAAAAAAATCAAATATACAGATAAGACAGTAAAAACAAACGAAACAAAAACAGCATTTTGACTCAGAACAGCAAAAACAAAAACCGTAAAAGGTTTAATCATATTGTAAGAGTAGTGGGAAAAACTGTTTATCTTTAAAAGTAAATAAAACTGTTTCAGGAAATGAAACTATTTTAATAAGAACTGCAGTAATGGAAATTAGTAACGATCGCGGGAACACAAGTTTCATTGTTATGATTTCAAGTTTTAGGACCGGTGATAAACCAGCCACAAGAGATCAAACCTAATAATTTAAAAACTTAAAAAAAGCGATTAGCACAGTCTGATTTGTTTCACATGACAGCCCAGATGAGAACTGATTAAAGCAAAACATTTCGAGAATAAATAAGCAAACTTGCTTTCTCAGACGCAATCTACTATAATAGATGATTCAAGCTGTTAGCTTCACAACAGAAGTTGGTGACAAACAAGCATCAAAGGGAGAATTACTATAACTCAACCAGCAATTCCAGTGTCACGCTAAAATAACATTACTCACCTATGTTTTTTACACACTTTAAAGGTTTTTTTTTAATCCTTTCCTCTCCTTATCAATGAAACGATACGGTGTCTGTATGAATATGCGTAGATTTTACTTCTCGTGGTTACCATTGAACTACATTATTGTTGAGTGACATTATCAGTAGTAAATAAATTTGTCTTATTCAACAATAAAATGATATTACTACAATAATTTACATTTTTTTTTTTTAAAGCAAAGCGATTGAAAACATAATATAGGCATTTTTTCAGATCTCAAACAATGAATAAATAAAAATGACAACTTCAAAAATATTCCACTTTTTTTCTTGCACGTTTAGTATAGTTACATTAAAACGCTCTGTTCTGAAGTAGCATTAGGGCTATTTTGGGACAGATTTTGTAATTCTGAACCGTGCTCGGAAGGCGAGGAAGATACTTGCGCTGGGACCTCCCCTTTTCCAAACACCACCATATCATTAGGAGGTATCATTGGGTCCCGACAGATTCCCATACACAAGGTTTTTCGGAAAATTTGTATCCTCCAATCTTGAAATCGAGATCTTATCAACAATTTACGGCGGGTCCAAATTCCTTGTAGAAAAGATACCTATTGCAATGATTATTATGAAACGACTTTGAGGAAATATCCGCGCGCCTTCTCCGATCAATTTATGGAATGGAACCAGCTGTGAGTTTTAAGAATATTTTATGGAACAAATGGGAAAAGCATATGATTATGATATCTGAAATCGTGATGTCTTTCAGTATGCTCAAGATCGATCGATCGAGGAGGACCCAGATAAAATTGGAGAAGATGAGAATTGCCTTAACAATACCACCTGACACGGCCAATTGGATAATGGCGATGGGTTGAAACATTCATTTCCCCATAAATCCTTTATTATTGAATGTAGAAAAACTATTCAAATTAGGTGAATTATTCCATCATTATAACAAACAGAAGCTTTTCGTTACCTACAAGTGCTTATTATTAACTACAACTATTATGGATTGAAAAATGAGCTTCAACTCATAATTTCGATTGGTTTTTAATTTATGTATATGACATATCGTTGAAAAGTCCCTTAATCCCCATAACAGCAGTCCTAATGAAATCAGACAAGGGAATTTTTCTTTCTTCACATCTTAAAATACATTGATCATGGTCATTGACATGATATTCTCTGATCATCGTCCTTAGAACCAAAAACCACAGTGCGTTCAAAAGTTTGTATATACATGCGTATAAGATTTGGCCATGTTAATTTGTTAACGCGATAATTCTAATTGAATTTTAACCTCCCTGGTATATGTTATAAACCCCTGGATGAGTTCGTAAATCTAGATGAAAAAGGGAAGTGTGGATGTTTGAAAATGTCATTTGAAGACAAAAAAATAAACCTATGTGGAGAATTAGCAATTCATTAAGATCAACAACAGAAATTTTTTGATACCTGAATAATGGTTTAGAAGTTAAGGGTTACAGACAGATTTCAACCTTTAGCTCCGACTATATTTAACATGATCTGTATTGCCACACTTAAATAAATAAATAATTTCTAAGACTACCTTTTCAAAGGATCACTGACAAAGCATGTATTTCCAAACAGCATAATTTAAATTAATTTAATTCCTTAATTTGAATTTTTTTAAAAACACTTGGTCTAGAGTTTAATAATTTGAAGAAAATTATTTAAATAGAAATAAAGGAGCACAAATATTTATTGGCAACACCATGTAAATCTGGTCAGATTTAGTAAATCTCAAAAGCAGTGCATACTTTAGAATGTATTAATTAAAATTAAATACATTCTTTTGAACGCATTTAATTATAACAGTTTATTTAAGTTTGGTAATACAGACATGTTAAATATTTACTTTGAAATAAAAGTTTAATTAAGCATATTAGTAAAGTCATCCTCTCTTGTCGCTTCTATATCAGGGATGTGAGTGACCAAAAAGCAAAAAAAGAGGAAACATAAAAAGCGTTACGAAAAACGCACGGAGGGAAAAGATGCAAAAGATATGAAATAAATAGTCAATGTACGGAAAAGAAATATGAAAACTACAACCCAATTAAATTTTTTATTTATTTCAATATATTTATAAAATTCAGCAATCAACAGCGTATGATATTCCCCAAAATATTTTAAGAAGTATATTATACAAGTGTAAATGTATGTAGGAAAACAAATATGAAATGAAAGCCAGTGCTTTACTGTAAACATACCTCATGAGTATATTTTAGCACGCATTTCTTTAATGGCCAATATACGTTTGAGACAAATCTCAGACACATTACTGCCCCCCCCCTTTTTAACATGTATCTCATTAAAAAATGAGACAACAAGCATTTCATAGTTTGCTTCTGAGCATCAATCACATTGTTATAACAAACAGCTTCATTTTGTTTACAAAATTAAGATTTTCAAAACTTATCAGATATTTTCTTTGATACTAGCTTTTCTCTTAAAAGTGAGTGCTTGTCATAAATGAATCCAACTCTTACATAAATTTCTGACCATTATATCTTTAATATAATCCTTTTTAAGGGAGGTGACTATGTTGAAAAGTCAACTTTTCGACAGAGTAATGAATTTTTTTTTTTTCTATTTAATATTCTTAATGTTTTTGAACAGGATTCTTTATAAAAACCCTTAGAATTTTGTTTTCAAGTCAATTTTTTGGGAGGTTATGCTGATTTTTATATTTACATTTACATACGTTTGAATGCTATTTTGCATCTTTTAAATGCCATTCCCTCTATTTCTAATCGTTGATAAAATGTTCTTACAAAAACCTCATAAATAAAAATTTAATGCATATTATATATCTTGTTCAAATATGGCATAATAATTCTTCAATATGTTCTGTAGTTCTAGAACAGGAGAATAAGTAAGCTATTTATTTAGAAATATTTTATAACTGTTTTCGTGTTTCACAACGCGAGGGAAAAAAAAAAAAAAATTCATATTACTTGTCATTTGAACCCAAATATTTAAAGAATGGATTGAAATACAGCTTATTTTTTACTTCAGGAACTAGGTAATATATTTTTTAAGTTATCTGCACAATTTTAAGCAAATCATTTGATAAGTGTCTAAACTAAAAGATTTTTGTTTTATACTTCTATTTAGCCAAAAAGCCCTTTTTCCCTTTTTTTTTTTTTTTTTTTTTTTTTTTTTATTACCGCTGAACTGGTATAATTTGGTTTCATAAGTGTCTTTTAAATCTTCTTTTATGCAAATATTCAAAAATATAACTATTTTCGAACGTTTTTGAAAAAATTCATCCCGAACGTAATCACATACCCGGAAGAACCACACCATATTATATGCAACATTTCATTGTTTTTGTCTGAAAGAATTTTCAACATGTTGACTTATATGATTAGAATACTTTTGCCATTTAAAACAAATGCGATTTCTTGAAAATTATAAACAATATTTTTTTTTAACCTTCATTGGAAAAGATGAAATAACAAACAGCTTACAAACATAATATAAATAATTATGATATTCAATTGAAAGCAGAAAAGGAATGTCAACGGTGAACTAAAAATAACAGAGCATTCAACATGCATACATTTTGCATTAGCATTACATTTAAGATATGCAAAATAACAGCATAGGATATTTCAAAATAAGGCTTTTTTTGATGCCAAAGCTGCTCATGCAAGCAAAATTGCTTTCATAAAATAAAAGTATATCTTAAATGGCAAAAATAAACAGCATTAAAACCACATATTCGTAAAAGTTTCACATTAAAAAAGCGCAGAAGATCAATAATAATGTAATCAGTTTAATTGTTAAAAATCCAGAAAGTGATTTCATACACATGAATAAGACAAGGGGAAATCAAGAGTTAGAATCAATGGCGAGTAATTTAAATATCAATCATAGATAAATAAAAAATATTTTCAAGTTCAGTTAGCATTGTTTTAAATGGAAAATAATTCAAATCTCAATAACACATAAACAAAAAATATTTTGAAGTTCATTTAGTATTGTTTTTAAAACAAGTGCGATTTCTTGAAAATTATAAACAATATTAAATGGTAAAAAGAACTTTTACGCAATGATCAGCTTTCGATGGCACTTCAAATCAATAGATCAGAAAAAATTTACAACACAATAGAGGAAATGGCTTTATGCGAATAAAAAAAGGCATATCTATGGTGCAACTGAGAGGAAATATTGAAACCAGTTATATCAGTTTCTTAAAACGTTTTTCCATCGCAGTAAATTGAGCACTTCAAATTAAAAACAACTCCCCACAGAGGCAGAGATAGAAGCCAAGCTAATTTACAATTTGATTTTCCGCAACAATAAAAAAATCAATGAATATATGCCTCCTACTGAAACTGAAAATGCATTTCAGTATGTTAGCAGAGGTAAAATGAAAGTAACTTTTGAAACTGAAAGAGCTTGGAACTTCAATAAACAGACCACTCACCGCGGAGAAAATTTAAATGCAATCCTTGAGGTAAGTGAAATTTTCAAAACAAAATACGAGAACCAATATTCTTTTTTTCTCTGTTGTTATTGTTAGAGAAAAAGAAGCTGAATGAACGGTGGATGTTTGAGAAGCCGAGTTTGTGTACAGTATTGTAATGCTCTCAGTTATCTTCAAAGACCAAACACGAAATGTTTTTAAATAAAATTTGGTACACACTTATATATAAACAAGAATTGTTCAATGTTTAACCAAGAGGAGGGCGGGGCAAACAAAAATTAATAATAAATTATACTGGAACACATGCACATTTTGCTTTCTGTTCAACAGTTTTCAATAGACACAAAAGAAAAAAAGAATCTGAATTAAAAATAAAGATTTTTTGCATTAGAAGGCAATGTTTGAGAACCAAAGTTTTTCAAAACATTTACAAATATTATTTTAAAAAACATTTATAAAAGTATACAAACAAATGAAATAATCACAAAATTAAATCACAATATAAATATATATTATAGACCGTTTATAAATTCTGCAGCAGATCAAAATTAAACAAAATTTCGAAAAACTAGGAAATTAGAATTAAAAAAAAAAAAATTTTAACAGTTATTTTCACCATTTATCACATTTTATTCTTCCCTTTCAAACGAAAAATAAGGTTTAAGTACAAGTTACCACTGTCAACTACATACAACAAAAAATAGTAATAAAGGGGATTCCAATCTTCAGTCTGAAATATCACAGCATTATTTGCTATAAAATATACTTAATATTTTAAAAATTTACTAAAATTAAAGGGAAAAAACAGTGCGAAAATAAAATAAGTATCTTTCAAAAAAATTTTATTTAAAAAAATAATGAAGTTGCTTTCGTACGAGGATATGCGTCGAAGTCACTGAAGACATAAGATTTTGATTAACTTTTAACTCAAATGGAATCTACGGAGAAACATTTATTAGTGAGTATCTATTATCCAAGAAGTAAATTCGGAAGTTCCATGAGTTAAATTCGGAAGCTCTCGATTCAAGGATATTATTATACACGTCACATTTTATAAAGAGTATGCCATTATTATATTAAACGGCATTCTGAATGAAAAAACAAACAAACCCAATTTTAATATTTAGATGTCTTTGAATACATTTGAATATGATATTGAAGTAATCATAAGACCAAAAATTTAAATAATAATAATAATAAAAACAATAGCGTCTACAAAAAGTCATTAAATTTCACTCCAAAAAATTCTTAAATATTTATAATTTTTCAGTACTTCAAACCATTTTGAAGAAGCATTTTAAATACTTTTAAATCCAGAAATATTTCAGTTTCGGTCAAATCTGTTATATTTCCGGGATTTCTAAGACTTAGACTTTCTATTCCAACTTCATGCAAAATTTCGACACGAGTACACCCACTCCTGACCTATGCTTATTTTTTATTAAGAGTTAGTGTCACAAAAACTACTTCCTGGGCAATTCTTAAAAGTTTTTCTAGAGACATTTCGTACGGAGGGCGATTTGAACATTGCGTTAACCCAACGACCTGGTGACACGGCTCGCGCTGTTTGCTCAGAATTGCGTTTGCCCAAGTATTGCGCAGCTATAGAATTTTTTTTTATTATTTACATTTTTTTTATTGTCGTCTGTTTTCTTTTGAAAGTAAATAGCGCTTCCTTGTGGAGGTCTGCACCGTCGTTGTGTCATCACCTGCCTCAAAGATTTTTATTTATTCTAATTGAAAAAAGAAGGATGGTGGGTAGTTCAAAACTTTTTACGCGGCTGAAGGAAGCTGCTTTTCCATGATAAAATGTGCATATTACGATTTCGTGATGAATCGCTTGGCTTCTTTATCTCTGTTCTGTATATCTCTGTTTTAATGTTCTTTATCATTCTTTATCAAACAGAATATCTTCTTAGATATTCTGTTTTTTGCCTATATATAATTCAGATATTGCGAATGAGTTTTAAGAAAAGCATTTATGAAAAATATTTAAGTTAAATCAATTTTAAAAAAACTGCGAAATGGTAACATTATTTAAAGGGTAGGAGGAATTAAAATATATAATATGTGCTACATACATATCCAGTATAAAGTGAATTTGTATAACAAGATAAAAAAAAAGTTACTAGATCGCGCACAATAAATAATTACAATAAACAGTTTTGCATTAAGCGTATGATAAATTTAAGATCTTCATTTTATTTATTTTTTAAAAAGAAAATGTGTACACTTTTCTGTTACATATATATAAACAGTGAAATAGATATTAGAATGAAGCCAGTGGGTTTAGTTTAGTTTAGTTTAGTTATATTAACTAGGGTTTGACGGTTTTCAAACCCGGTTTTTTGAAGTAAATTTGTCACATTCGAAAACCGGTTTTTAAATTAAGGAAACCGGTTTTAAGAATTCATATTATTATGTAAAAATTAATTTTGAACTTATTTGATTTGCTATTCATTCTATGCAACGGGCAGCAAACACATTTTTTCAACATTGCAAGTTGCGTTGGCCAGTGCTTGTGCACCGCACAGTTGCGCCTCGAATTCGTCAATTTATGTTTTTCATCAACATCCCTTTTCACTTTTTTTTTCTAAGTGAAACAAAAGTTTGATAAAGTTCATCTCTTGCTTCTCGTCGGATGTTTTGTCTATCGGTATGAAGTCGGTGCTAATAGAAACGTCAGCAATTTGACTGGCTCGTTTCGAAGAGCGTGTGAAAGGAATAAATAATTCCCCGTTTTCTGCTTCTTAATCACAGATTTTAATGATATCATATAAAATTTTCTTCGTATCACTCCTGAAAGCTTTTTTATATCATTTGAACTAACCATATAAATACGAAATATTCAGTTAAAATAAAATACTGTCAGAAATGACATAACACTCACATACATGTGAAAAAAAAAAAAGAACTAAAAAAAGTATCTAATGCGAGAAATCCAAGGTCAAATGTGCTCATCGTTTCGCGTCTCACCCCTTAATGAAATGGAATTGTTGAATTGTGGTCTCAGAATCCGATCAGTCTCGAGTCACGATATTTTTGCTTAATATTGTGAAGGTGAAAATTGGAAACCAAAATATAAAGTTGTTATATTTGGTAAAAATAACGTAAGTATTAAGTATGTTTAATTTTTATGTTTATATTTTCTATTTTACTTTTTAAAATTTAAATTTTATTATATAAATTTCTTCTATCAAAAATTAGTGTAAAATAAGAATTTCTGGCTTCTGTTTAATGGAATTTTAAATAAAACACAGGATGTTAAAATATTCCATATTTTCTTTTGCAACGTTTTAACATAAATTATGTCTTTAGCAAGCATCGGAATTAGATTAAAAAGCGTTTTTGTTTTGTTTTTTTTTCAAAATTCCTAGAAAATGTGTCGATTAGATTATTTTAAATTGCATTAATATTAATAGTTAAAAAAATGTAAAATAAACGTCAAAAATATTTATTCAATAACTTTAATTTCATTTTTAGATAAAAATGAGTAAGTCGGAAGTTTGGGATAGTTTCAAAAAGTTCGGGATAGACAAGGCAATCTGAAATCATTGTAATAAAATGTTGAGCTGCAAAGGATCATCTACGAGCAATCTACATAATCATTTGAAAGCAGTTCATAAAATAACTGTCGGAAATAATATAATTGTTTAGTTTCTTGAAGACCCTGAAGAAAAACTTACAAATTAGGGAAAAATAAAATATTTTTCTCTATTCTATTCTTTTTATTTTATTTTAATTTATATAAAATAACAAAAAACGATATCAAAATCAAAATATAAAAAACAAAATTAAAGATTATATATACATATTACTTACACAAAATAACGAAAACTCAAACAAAAAATTTCATAAAATATTTATATTATTTTCACTAATTTTAATTTCTCCTAAGAAAATAGGATTTTAAAAGACATAAAATATCCACTGAACGGTGGCTAAGTCTCGTTCTTATTTTGGACACAAATATTGCCTGAAATTGAAAACACTCGTTCACTAATTAATGAGTTTGACATCAGATTACAAATCTAAGTTTTTTGTTCTTTTATTCGTTTGTTCAAATAATGAAAATTCAGCTTTCAGTGTCTTATTTTTTTTTTTTTGGGACAAAAATTCGAAAACCGGCTAAAACCGGTTTTTTGGAAATATTGAATTCGAAAACCGGTTTTTCAAAAAGTCGGTTTTTGTATAAACCCTAATATTAACGTCCCTTTGTAAAGCAACAACGAGGGCTATTTTGGGATGGACCTCGTAATTTTGAACCGCGGTCAGATGACGAGGACGACACCTGAGCTGGCACCCCGCTCTCCACATCACACTACACCACACCAGCGATGAAGCCAGTGGGAATAGTCTCTCTGGGGCTTTCTCTTATACTATTTAATAAATATACTTGTGAATTATTAACCGTACAACATTGGCGGATAATAGCAAGCGCTGAATAAACCTATAAAAGTGCTACATTTTGCATTCTTTCCTCGATTAAACGCTGGGATAGGAATATCAGAATATTGAATGAGTATTTCGGATGTTTGTTTTTTCCCAAATAAAATCAAAATTTTAAACAGAACTACAATTGTAGTTACAAAATAACATATCAAATTTCAATGAATTAAGTTATTGCACTTATTTGTACGGACCAATAGACGATCAATTCCTTAACGGATTTGGGCGAAAATATGATTTGGATCTGTACTTTCGATGAGAAATCGATTTACCAAATATTCATGAAGCTCTATCCGTTTGGTAGTTAATAAGCTATCTTACATTCAGATAGTCGGACATAGACCTTTATATGGCTTTCGTTTAAAATTTTATGAACACTTGAAAATTTGGTGAAAAGATCACATACAAAATTTCATGCGTTTAGTTTAAAGCGTTTTTGAATTACCGTGTTATGAGACGGTCACAATTCTACACATTTCTTTTCCGGCCTAATCTAAAACATTAAATTTCGTCAAAATCTCGTTTTTTTTTTTTTTTTTTTTTTTTTTTTTTTGACGATTACAATTTTTTTTTTATGTATTTTGTACATGAAAAAGTAAAGAGGTAACATTTTACCTCCATTCTAGTAAATAATAATCCCATACAACATTATTTTTTACTACACGTAACATATCCCTAACGTTACCCGAGATCCAATTACACTATTTAAATAACTTGTCGATTACAGTTGCAGGGCATTAAGCGGTGTTATATCATGCATTTGTAACAGCAAAATAAAGTATTCTGGTCAGGTACAAGATTGGTTAAGAATAAACATAAACAATAGACAAAGCAAAATGATAAGCAGGGTGGTATTGGTCAAATTACTTCCTAATCAGAACAATATGAATATCATAACAATTCAAAACAACATGGGAGTATATTCAAATTATTACACCAAATGAGTATTTATCAAAGCAATTTAAATACAGAATATTTAATGCCTTATTATTCTATTATTTGAGCAGGCCTACACGTCAAAAATTACAAGCATTTATATCTGAAATCGATTAATCTCTAAGCGATACAATTATTATGTAGCAACTTAAATGATAAAAGTCCCGAGAGTCATTCCCTATGTTTTTGTATTTACTATAAGCCTTTTCAAGTCAAATAATGTATTTTTAGTTCCATCCGAACTTCCAACTAATTATACAATGAAATCACCGTAAGCATTCTAATCCGACAGTTGACAGAAGTGCTTCATTTTTTTTTTTTACAACTTTTCAATCGACAGAATTTAATTCAATTTTTAAAAAATTCTTTCTATTGAAATTTCAAATTTTCAAGAAATTGAAGAGTTAAAAATTCAATTAATCATCAAATCTTTTCAAAATCAACGACAGGGATTCCGAACAAGTCAAAAGAGTTTTAGCACCGCCAGAAAGTAATGTTAAGAGAGATTGTTCAGGATGTTAATTTACGAAGGATGGTTCAATTATCTCGGAGAATAAATTCTAATGGTGATTTCATTAAAAAGTTTCAGCGGATAGATACATCGTGAATATAAAATTTTTTAAAACATTACATATTAAAAAATAAATTTTCGATTGCGGATATGAAACCAATATTTAACTATTTTTATTTACCGATATTTAATTATTTTTTGAACATCAAATCTATAGTATACTAGCCGCTTTTGCAACCAGCTGGTTTACCGGGAGGTATTGGTTACATTTAATTTTAGTTAAGTTGTTTAAACAAAACTTCAACTTGTTTTAATAGTCTTGCATATGTTCTGTTCATTGTACATACAAACTTTTCCAATGGAGACCAACTCTATGACATCATATGGTTATCATGTTTTTATCAAATGTTTTATTATGTTATCAAATTTTGTTAATAGATCGTAACTTTACTTATTTTTTATTCGTCCTGTGAACTACATAGATATTGAACAGGATTCTTCTTTAGCTTTCAACAACAGAAAAAAAAAATAACGCGATCAAATATTTGATGAAACAATGAAAACGATTTCGGTTCTATTCACAACAATAAAAATATTGGAGCGAAATGTATTTAAAAATATGTTTAAAAGTTAATTAAACCTATACTAAAGAATTTTACAAGAACTAAATTGGCATCATTAAAAAGATAATTTTTTGGACTTGAAAACGGCGTAAAACGGACGATGTAAAAATCATTTTTAAACGGTAATATTTTCGGAAGTTATCGCGAAGGAGAAAAAAAAATCCAGGTTAGTTATTAATTACATAATTTTTTAAGCGCTTTGATATAGATAATTCCATCCACTCCAAAGTATATCTGAGCCAACATTTGGTAGTTCGGTTTGCAAAGCGCCAACACACATATTTCAGATTTCTCCACCACATGTTTTACACCTGCTTTCAATGCTTCACGTAATTAATGGAGCTGTAAAATATTAGAAATGCTCTGGAGATGGTTCGCCGTATTTTCAAAAAGGATATTCCAGAAAAGGGAAGAAAATATAAAAGAAAACAAGAAATAGGCTTCAAACAGGAAGTTTAATCAAACGCAAATGTATACTTAACCGGAATTTTGTACATCGAAATATATTTTTACAAATCGGTGATGCAATTTTAAATAAACCTAATTCATCTACGTTGTCTTTTTTTTAGGGTTCATGTAACATAACTGAAAATGCAGAAAATATGCAGAAGATTTTGAAAACAAAACTAAAATCCATTCAAAAAATTTTGAGCTCGCATTTCATGCATCAAAATACCTTGATTTGATACAATCATCCACATTGATTTAATCGAATATTCATAGAATTTATATTCTGCATATCATTGAGGATAACATAAAAAAAATTATGGGAGGAAAAAAAATCTAATATGATATTTACAAGATAAAATTTATTACAATTTATATACATCTTCAATGAGAACCGATTTTACAAACGAAAATCGAATTTGTTATCTAAGACCAGAAAAATAACAAATTCATATCTTGAGGGGGGGGGGGGGGAAATGACCGATGAACTCGCATCAATGAAAACTTGATGCTTAGTTGCTTGAAATATGAAATGAAGGAGGCCTCTCTCAACAGGTATGAAAAGGAAAGAAGCGAGAGAGAAAAATAAATAAAATAAAACTGTCCTTAGAAAGGGAAAGCTAAGACCAAGCATAATATAACGATTCAAGGTTAACGGCAGGCATTTTTTAAAAATATATCTTACGCTTCGATCTCGAAGCAAATGATTGATTTCGAATTGCATAGAAAGGTTACCTCGGTCGATTTCGTGGTTGGAAATATTCACGCACAATTAGCTAGAAAGCAGAGGTACTTTAATGACAGCTCTGACGTTAAAGTCAGCGTAACGTGCCAATGCAACGTGGGGTCTATCAACTGCATACTCTACGCATACTGAATGCACAGCTGCAACATATGTAAAACGTGCATAACACTTGCTGTTTTTAAATAACTTGAGACACGTTAGATGCGAGAAAAGTCAATCTATTTCCTTATATCTAATTGCGTTCACGTGTTCCATATATATATGTAAGTTTACATCAGAAATTTCAAATTTTTTTTTTTTCTTCTCAATTCATCAAATAAGAAAACTTAAATCATTTAAAATTTCCAAACACAGCTATTTGATAAAAAATACCTACGCACAGTTTACTATAGTAGGTTAATAACCATTTCCAAAAAACATTCCAATTCATAAAAATAATCAAATTCACAATATGATACAGCAAAAGTATACAATATCGACAAACTTAATTGAGCGAATCAAAAATAGAAAAGAATATTTAATAAAGCACGACAGTCGATTCATAATAAGGGACGTTTATTCAGTCGGTCAATCATTCATATATCCAATTTATATAAAATATCGGTTAATCTTATTTAAATTCTTATAAATTTTCTAATTGTTACCTTAATTTAACTCATATTGATTTCATTTTAAAAGGTTCTCCTATTTCCTGATCCAATTCCCACTTTTTTATTTGATTAATTTTACACCGCGTTCTATAAAACTGCTCACTCCAGAGGTTCTTACGCTCTGAACGAAAGAATAAAAATCCCTAATGCTTGCAGCATTCTTTTAAAGATACCTAAATGGCACTCTTTCTACGTGTCTGAGAAATCCCTATCAAAATCTCATAGTAAAACCACTGAAGGGAAAATTTTTTGTCTCTTCTGCTCTTGTGTCGTAATGTAGACTAGCGCATCTTTTATGATCGTTTTTGTACAAATTATGATTTCCAGGTTAAAATCAAAATTATAAAAAAAATTTCTTTTAGGCTAGGCATCGGCTAAAATATTATATAACGTACAAGAAACGAAGAGAGACTGGAATTACGGTTTTAAAAACACACACACACACACACTGCAAAATGAATTCAATAAATAAAATCATATTGTGAAAGAAAATTCTCAAAGAAGATTTGTTTTCCATGCATTTATGTTAACATTTGTTCAGTATTTCATATAAAATATAAACGTCCTCTTCCAAATAAAAACTTTTAAGAAACAATTGAAAATGGAGGAAGAAAAAAAAAAATAATTTAAACCGCTGAAGATTAACTAATACAGAAACATTTACAGGTTGAACTAGAATTATGTGATTTTGAAGCAAGATTGCAATGAAATAAAATATCAAAGGTTTATTTATAAATTTTATTAATATATTCATGGCGATTATATAAAAAAAACGATTTTATTTGCTTAATAATTCTTGACAGAGCTTCAGACACTTAAGCTAGTTTTTACAAATTACATTTTAGTAAGTACCAACATATAATATGAAATTAACTTTTAATAGAAAGATATCTCGAGTCAGAAACAATTATTGCTTAAAACTCAGTTTGGTTTCTAAGTAGCAACAAATGCGTGTTAGCATTTTTAAGATAAATGTGTATGGAGTATTTCTCACGTATTATTTCTTTAAGGTAAATTTTATTATACTATACTTAGAGGTTAATCTAGAAACGTGTCTTGAAGTAAAAAAAAAAAAAAAAATTACAAAGGCTTAAAAACCTTTGTTAGAAAACGCAAACTCATATTTTAAAATGATTAAAATCATTGAGAATAATTCTTAGTTTATTTTCTTACAAAAAAAAAAAAGGTCAAATTTTTACCTATTATAAAATAAATTATTAAACTTATAATGCACTCTATCTTTAATTGAAAAATATATTAAGGTATTTTAATGATTTTTAAATTATAAAAGTCTATGTTCGACCCTTTGAGGTGTAAAGTTCGACGAACCTTGTTCTAGAGCATGTTATGGTAGAACAACACTTCTAGATAGATTCTTCTTCCCAACAAAGATAGCTAAAACTGGATTTTCAGAGCTTATTAAAATAGCTGGGGGAAATTTAACTTTTACTAAACTATGAAAAGAATTTTGAAAAAATTTTACTTTTGCAAAAGAAATCAAGTTAACTGCTAAGTAAACATTGAAAATATCATCGTATTTATCCGGGGATAAAAAACCTGAATGCAGAAAAAACGTGGAATTTAAACTTGAACTCCAAAGCAAAAAAATTTCGCATTTTAGATATGATCTGATTTTTTTTAAACAATCACATTTTAAATAAGTATTTTCGAAGAGAAATATGAAATGAATTCTGCCAAAAAAATATATTCAGATTGGAAAAAAACAATGTAATTGAAAAAAAAAAATTAATCAACCACCTGGATTGGCTCTAGGAAGATAATTAAAAAATTCTCCGTGATGATCTTTTACAGAGTTTTCAGAAGCAAGAAAAGATTTTTCTAATACATTTCCGGTTTCAGAAATAAAAAAAGAGAGAGAGAGAGAAAAGGGATTAAATTAAAATTCAACGCTAAACTAATACTGTCTAAGACAAAATTTCAGAATAAAGAAATAGCTACAATTCCCTAAATATATTTTTTACTGAAATAATTTCGTCATTTTTATCTTAATTTAGTCCATATTTTCTTCATTCTAAAATGTTCTCCCATTTCCTGATATAATTCCCACTTTTATTTATTTAATTAATTATAACACGCGAGATAGTAAAGCTGCTGAGTCCGTAACTCCCACATCAGGGACAAAGGGATAAAATTTCCCAGCATTCACACATACTTTTCAAAGATATATACGATTCCCTTGCCTAAATCGACACGTGGCAAAGAAATTCCTATCAGATTCTTATAGTAAAATCACTAAAGGGAGGAATACTTTGCTCTTATATCACGATGTCAATTTGATCATCGCTTCGCTTTGTACATGCATCTGCCATTACTCCTGTGGTGAAAAAATCGCAATTAAAATTTCAAACGTTTCTTCTTTTAGGTCACGCATCTGCCAAAATATGTTTACATACATACATTAATGAAAAAGAGAAAAATTGAAAATTTATATTTATGGGAATTTATAATATATCATACAATAAAACTGCTGAGTAACATACTTACCAACTTTTCGTCGTTTAACAATCGCAAATGGTGTTATACTGTTTTTGACGCTATGCATTCTTGCAGCGTGATCAGTACTTTTTAAATATATATAAAACCTAAGAAATTTAAAATTTCTAGTACTTTTCCGGTTTTTAAGGAAAATTTCAAAATTCTCAGCAATTTTTCTGTTTCATAAACAATTTTTAAATTCTTTGTACTTTCTTGATTTCCCCGGTACCATGGCAATCCTGCTTTTCTTACTAATAACTTATTACCCCAAAAGCAATTAACCATCAAATTTGCCAGCTCCACGTTGAAAGTTCTGACACATAAATCGATGATGGTAGCACGGAAGTTGTAATGTACACATAAATTGCTAGCCCATAAAAATTATCACGTAAAATTATATTTTAAAAATATTATAAGTGGGTTATACTCAAAATTCTTATATATTTCTACATACGCATGCCAATAATCTGAGGTAAAAAAAAAATTCGCTTAAAATTTAATAAATATTTAAAATAAATAATTAAAATTACGGGAACAAAAAATTCTCGGCTGATATTAATGAAGCTCATATAAAAGCACTGGAAATTATTTTAATCACTACCATTTTGTCTATCACAATTTTTTTTTTTTTTTCGATTTCATAATTTGTGATTTTAGGGATTAACTTAACTTCGAGAACTTATAAGATAGAAAAGAGTTTTATGACAAAGTCTAAAAAAATGATCAATCATTACTATCATATCGATCGTCACTGCTTTTATTCTGATTTCTACAACGTTAAAAATATTATTTTTAATTATATGTATCATCTCCACACAAATAAAAGTAATTAACATCACAGCCACAGAAATGCACATGTAAATATATATAAAAAAATTACATTATTCTTGGATGCGAATGACTATAGATAAATAAATATAAATGGAAGAAATTTATACAGCAATTTTCTTAAACTAGAATGTCAAAGTGCAGAACAGAAAATTTTGCAAATATTGTTAGAGGCAAGGCAGTGAATGTTATAGACTTTGGGAAGTTTAAAAGTATACAAATTCATTAAAATCAGGAAACATTTTTTTTATCAGCGTATATCATCAATCTAGTCAATATATTTTTCTATGTAAAAAATAGAGAAATAATATGCCATGCGACATTTATTAGAACATCATAGTTTAAAAGAATAGAAACGGCTTAAATTGAGGAGATAATCCGCAAACAGAACATATACATCCATTGAAACTTGAAAAGGTAATAGTTTTTTTTTTTTTTTTTTTTATTGATTCCTCATTCATTATTTTCAAAAAATAAACAAGAATAGAACAAAGTTTCAAATCTTCCGCTTCTTTTTTTTTTTTCCCCCTCAGACAATTTGTAAAAACTAGGTAGAATAAACAATAATTATATTTTGCGTCCGGGAAAGATTAAGATCGATGAATGTACTACTCCCTTACTCCATTTTGAAAATAAACATACGCCTTATTTTTCTTCTTGAATAATAATTTATTTAAAAAAATAAAGAATAAGAAAATATGTTTACATTTCAACACCGAATTTTGCATCTCATTAAAAGGCTGAGAAGCGAGGAATAATGGCCCACGAGCACTATAAACAACTATTTTTATAATTATAAAATAATAAAAAAAATTACATTGTTGTAAATAGCACTGAAAAGCTATTTGTTAATATGAGGGGAAAAAACTGAGCTTACTGAATTCATAAACTAATTACATATGTACCATGTTTAAAAACTCGATTTTAGACAAAAATGCTTAATATTCTTCTCATCTATTATATGCAATTTGAACTGACAAAATTAAAAATATATAACTATTAATATTAAAATCAGATTTCCAAATTTATTAAGTCATTGTATTTGCAATGCCACTTTCCATTCCAGCAACATCCAGAGGTTAAAAGCTCTCGAGTTCAGAAACCCCAATAACCTACTGCCTACCAAAATCGACATGTGCAATTTAACTGAATTGTGTATAATAGTAAATGGCCGAAAAGAAGGCTTTCAAAAAGAAGTAAAATGGCAACGACAATATTTGACGAATTTGTAACTCGGATTGTTGCCTTTCTTAACAATGAAACAAACTTTACCACGACTATTCCATTAATTTTGACTTCACCCTTCTTTGCATGATGATGGAAATTTAAATCCTAACATTTAGTGAGCAAAAAATTGTACGCAAAACAGGTAAATTGCTTGTTGCTGGCAACTTTATCCCGACTATTCAAGCCAGTCATTAAAGCGGACATTATCACTTTTTTCATAACAATCATTATAGCGGGTTTGAACTTGCCATTCCGCTGTTTGTTGTGGTTGGAAGAAACGTGCGATTTCTTGAATATTTTTTACAACTAATCTTAGATTTTTTTTTTTTTTTTTTTTGGAAATAAAAGCGATAATGAGTGGAGAAATTTAGAAGAGAAGGACATTGAAGATTTCGTACTGAGGTTAACATGTAAATCTGCATGATGATGGATATTTCCATCACACTGTTTTTAATTATTTTATATATTTATTCTAGAATTTTTTTAAAACATTTTTTCCTTAATCTAGAGCATGAATTATATCACCCTGATTTATTTCACTAAAAATCATGCAAAGGAGGGTTTCCAAATAAGTCTAATAGTAATAGGCAATAACTGCTTTTAAACGATACCTTCGAGTAGTAAGAACTTTAAACTTTGTTACCAACAATTCAAACATTAACACAATTAAAAATATGTGGACCATCTAAGCATGCCACATTCCTTCACATCCAGTCTGAAGCAAGAACGAGTAAGAATCGGTTTATACCGGCCAGCGAAAACATACACATGAATCATCCTTAACATTAAGTAAGCTATGTGTATTCGTTGCCGTACTTACTAATTCTACGAGGAGTAAATGACATGAATTTTTTTTTCACGAAGTTTGATAAAATCAAGCTTTTACTTTCAAGCCTGTATGGGATATCGAATCAGCTTAACTTTTTGTATGTATTGAAACCAAACGATTTTTTTAGGAAGCGGCTGAAACCAGATTTTGGAAGTTCATCTTGAAAATGTAAACAACGTATGACGTCAATACTTTTTTTTGGAGCTAAAAAAAACGAGGTTGATAAAAATTCAGGCATTTTGAAGGCATGAGCTGTCAAACAAAGTGATATCTGGCTTCTATTTTCCATTTAGTGACGTAATTGAAAAATAATAAGAAGAAGACATCTTATTGGCCTAGAGGCATTTAAAGGCAAGTAAAATATTGACATTTTTAAAGAACTTTTGAACCTTTAACATTTTTTTAATTAAAATAATTTTCAAATTAATTTTATGCGACTAATATTTCTGATTCTGTTTCTACTAATTAATGTAGTAAGAATCAAAATTCCATTTTTTTAAAGCAATTGCCATGGTAAATATTCACTCCATCTCTTATTTTCTTTATTGATTTTAATTAGATAAGTACAAAGCATATGATGCTTCAAGTTATTATTCTCTTTATTAAATCTTTAAATATAACGAAGTTCCGTAAGATTCCTACCAGTATCGAACATAGTAGTAATTGAAACCTGTAATGGGGAAAGAAACCCCATTTTTTTCAGGAAAATGAAACAAGTTTAGGTTAATACAAATAAATATTCAGTAAAAATTGCTGAAAAAAAAGCTATAAAACATTTTTTTCCTATTCATATTATGAGTTTCGCCTTTACAAACTACTTCAATTAAAAATATTTCTCATTTTGCTGAAACCTCTACAATATCTTAATTTTTGCTAAATACAATAAATAAAATAGAAAATGCCGGATGTTGAATCGAATTAAAAATATTTTCCTAATCTTTATATTGTTACAAGTGTATTTAATGAACAATGAAACTACTCTGAACAACAGATTCGAAGAGCGTAGATATTTTTAGCATTTAAACGAAACAAGTTCCAACAACTAGTAGTTAAAATGTCGGCATCAAAAAGGAATTACATGCATCACTATATTTTCTAACAGTGGAAAAAATTACATCTAAATAAAACTTTCCACAAATATATCATGTTAAATTTAGAGAAATGAAATGTAAGAGGAAATCCCATCCAGCCAGTGATAACAGATATTTTATTTAAGCAAGGCAATTTTGAAAGGCAGCAGAAACACAGATTTCACACGGAAAAACCTGGCGCCCACAGATCAGGCATCAACAGAGAAGAAAAAATATTCGATCCAGCAGAATCGAGAATTTATTCAGAATTATTATGCGTAATCGAAGACACGTTGCTTTAAATTCAACGTGAAAATAAAAAGTAATTAAAATAATTTCCGTTTTAAAATGCTGTGTTTATTTAGAAATACCAATAGGTTACTGAACTAAATGTATGCTGGTAAAAAAAAAAAAAATTAATGAAATTTGTCGATAGTTTCCTTTTCTAAAAAAAAAAAAAAAAAAAAAAAAAATCCTAAATTAGAGGGCTCAAAGAGTTTAAAAATATACTACATTAGAAATTTCATAGCAGATATAAAAAGAAGTGTTTTTGTGCGTGTTTACGGTGTCCAGACAAATATATAGAATTTATGGCCATGAAATCTGGCATATAAATAGTTGTAAAGGTAACTGAATGCGCTTCAAAGGTCGAATTTAAAATTGTGTATTTTGTAATTGAATATTGTGTGTAATTGAATATTTCTTTAGGATGATTTATCGCAAATATTTATTGAAGCACAGTTTCTAATGATTACAGGCAAAGGAAAACAAGAGCCATCAACAGGCAACGATTATAGTTCGAAAAAACTGTATACAATTTTTAACGTAATTTATTGAAATTTGAATTTTTTAATTGCTTTTTACGAAAAATTTTAACAATTAAAACAAACATTCCGACATCCAATATTCTAATTAAATTATCTTTCTCTAATGTTTGAGGTCATCAATCGAATATTTCTCCCTCGTTTTTCTGGTAAGCTTAACATTTTCTACGCTGGTCAGCAGGAAGAAGTTATACTTCTTCGCTAGTTTGGCAAGAAGTCAAATTAGAAAATTAAATCATAAAATTTTTTATATAATTTAAATTCTAATAGCACCATTTGCCTAAACTTTCTAGTTTTATTATTTTACACTTTTTTAAGGACATCTTTATTTTCAATTATTTATTTTGATTTTATAGTCTAATCTACCAGGCAATACTATTGCCACAAAAAAAAATGTACAAAAAAAATATTTATTTCATTTTTATAATTTTATTTTAGGTTTTTGTGGTATTTGCTGACTTTTATCATACAAAGGGCAATGCCATACGTACTCTAGTAATTGTTAAATTCAAAAATTGTTTAAGGAATATTATAAACTGAATGATATATAAAGTAGGTAAATACACTATCAAAGTATAAATATTGTTTGACAACGGATTCTAAAACCCTCCGCGTTTTTGCGCATACGTTAGGATGAGGTTAATTCGACAAAATAGAAGTGAGAGGAAAGACGAAAGGAAGATATGTTTATATTTAACTATAAAATAAAATACCGAAAATGCGCACATCATTCCGCGTCTCTCCTTAGTGAGATGGAATCGTCGAAAAATGGTCGTCACAGGATACTGAAACGAACAGTACATGAAATTTTACAGTCAGAGAAAATTTGTTGTATGTAGGTTTCACACTGAATTGAAATAGCCATTTTAAAACGATTCACCAGAAAAGAACAATGAAATTAGAAGAAGGAAAATTTTCAGGGCGAATATTACATGGTTTAAAACAAAAAGCGATTTAGAAGTCACAGATGATGCACCAACCCTTTTCCAGAAATAAAACTACTGAGAACGTTCCAATTAAAATGAGAACAGATGGAGAATGAGACGAGAGGGAAAAAAAATCTACCCTAAAATATCTATTAGAGCGTTTTATTATAGAAACGACACACACGAACAATCTGTTGCATCGGATGATTTTTCTCATTCTGAGGAAAAAAAAAAATTTCGGTGTGAAACGATGAATGAGGTTAATGATTCAATTAAAAGTTTTGAATTAAACTCGAGAAAATTGCAGAAAACATATGAATCGAAAAAAAAAATGAAGAAAACATCGATTCAAGCCCAAACAACTTTAGAAGATTTGATGAAAGACTAGTTTCAGCATGTTCGTTCGCACGGACCTTGTGTCAATGACCCACTTTCCTTTCTTTTTCTTTTAAAAAAACAGCAGATTTATTTTCAGTCACTGACCGTGCACCGAACTGTTGACGCAATGAATAATTAACATTCGATTAGTAAATCAAATAAACGCAAAGAAATGAGGGAAATGTAGTAAACCTCGCAGAAATTAAATTCATTAATTTTCAAGAAAAAATAACACATTTTAGTGCAACAACTTCCACTTCGTAAAATTTGAAATATTTTTGAGGGGGGGGGGTAAATTTATAAAACAAATATTTGGGAAGATAACATTTAATCTTATTTTTAATATTTCAATTTGTATAGATAAGTATACTCCAACAGCAATTTATTTGAATCACGAAAGTTTAAAGTGTTTCCTTCAATAACTATCTGCTATTTCTTCTCACTATAAATTTTCTTTTTTAAAACAAATTGTAAATGTGCATAATTTAGTAAAATAGATAGACCATCTACTTGCGTTACAAAGATTTCTGGTTGGTCAAACTGAATCAGTGAAAATTTATGGACAAATTTACTTTAAAATATTAATGATTTTTAAAGATTACATGTCTTCCTAATTTGAATGTATATTTTAAAGGACACACAAATAATTCATTAACTATCAGCGATCATCAAGTTTAAAAAAGAAATTGAAAATCCTAAGTATGAGAAAATACGGCACAAATAATAATAATAAAAAAAAACATGGTGTGTCAACTTAACTGACAACGGTCGCTTCTATAATATGCATTTTGGTAATTTTCCCTTAAGGTGGCGGTTGAAATGCACTAAAATCATCCAAAAAGGTGATATTCAAAGCTTTATATTATAAGCCGGTGAATTTTTGTTTTCATAAGGGTAGAACTTTTTATTTGTTTGTTTACAATATTAATGTGTCACTAACATATAACTAAATACAGTTAATGGAACCAAGAAGTTGCATAAAAGTTTAGAAACTAATTTGTTCGCCAAAGTCTATTCATTAATCAAACAAATTTTTTTTAAAATATTACGTCATCACCAACAGGTTTTTTTTCTTTCCCCCTTTTTGTTTCCCCCCAAAAGAGTGTTATATGTAGTTTACAAAACGTTTAAGAAATGAGCCAACGGTCAACCAGACTGGACATCTTGCATATTTCTTCTTTGTATATCAAGAGATTTATTTTTAAGGAAATATGTTAAAAATTCACTGATATTAATTATAATAAAATACTTAATTTTAGAGCTTCAGTTCTAGAACATTAAATCCAAAGAAACTTTGATATGTAAAGCAAAATTCAAATATATTTTATACTATAAATAATGATATATTTTAATTAACCATTTTCTATAAAGCATGCACTATTGCATAATACACACTTTAAAAATGATATTTAATAGCTTGTCAAAGCTTTATAACTGACGCAGTTGCATTTCTATAATATTTATCAAAACCGCAATAAAAAAAATTTTGGGGCGCTGTTGTTGACAGCATAATCCATAAGAAATAGTAAATTTATGTTTCAGATAATTTTTTTTACAACAAAAAATATTAAATATGCTAAGGAGTAATAAATTTATTACTTATTAACAAAGGGTTATGAGTACAATATGCTTTCATTTTCATTAATGAAAATTAAAACGATTTAAACTGAATAAACTTGTTACTGTTTGAATTAAATAGCAACAAGAAATGTATACTAGTCTAAGCGAATCGAAATTCTTCTTAAGACTTTTTATAAATAATAAGTAATTAAAACTTTTTATATCCTCTCAACCCCCCCCCCCCCCAAAAAAAAAAGAAATAGTTACATTGCACCTTTTATAAATAAAATTATTTTAAGAAACATAACAATTAAAAGTCTTGAAATGCTTAGATGTTCTTCAAACATTTTAAACAAAATTAAGATTTTGATAAAAAAAATAATTATGCAAAAATGCAACAAGGCTTAAAAATAGTTGGGTAGTAAGTGTACTTTAACGGTGCTATCTAGATTTAGAGATTTCAATCAAGGAGAGTTATTCAAGACATCAATGCAAGACGGAGAAACGATATAGAATTATTCATAAAATTCGATAAGGATATAAAGCAACAAACATATTCATTTTCTTTTGTTTGAGAATTTCGAATCAATTCATATTCGCCACTCATACATATTCAATTCCAACTATTACTCTAACAAGACGAGCAGAAGTAACTGGACAGCAACTATGAAACCATAATTTTAAACAATTGGGAATCATCTAATTTAAGGCGGCAGTCTACCAGCTGACTTCCGCAATAATTTTCTCCTGGCAGACAGGTTAGAGGAATGTGATCGGTTTGCACGAACGTCTATTTTGTTCGACATCAAAGAAGTTATCATTCACAGGCGGAATGGACAATGCCCATCAAAAGAGGTAATTGCAATAAAAGAAAAAAAAGAAGCTGGAGCTGATATGAAACGAAGACGTAATCTCATCTCGCCAGACCACGTGAGCGAAGTTCAATCCAATTTGAGCGTCAAACTCCGTCTAACCAAAGATAAAAAGCTTTCTGAACAATAAAAATTGGATTCTCTTCTCATAACTTTCTTCTTTCATCTTATCTCAAATCCGAATCCACAATGTGGAATTACTTTTCCATCAACATCTATAAAATAACAGATATTGGAAATAAGAGAATGTTATTACCAGCTATCATAATTAAGAAACAGGGTCAAAGTACCACCAAAGAAATTTCAATGAAAAAAAAAGCATATTAAAATGAATATAAAAAATGGGTACCAAATTCTTAAAACTGCCTAAATAAATCCTTCAGTTCGTTATATTCATAATAAGCAACCTACAAAAAAAATAGACATACGTACATTGCCACGGTTTTTTCTTTTTCTTTCTTTTATAAATATTGTTATTTTCACAATGCGAAACTTAATCGCTGGATCCAACTAAATACTTCTTATATCACGGTGACAAGCATTTGAATTTATTTTAAATAATAAAAAAACATTCGTTTCCACAATGAATTCGAGCAACCAGAAAAACTCTGGAGTTCAGCCCAAAATATTATCTTTAAATAAAAGCTTCTCGGGCGCACAGAAGAATAATATGTTCAGAATAACCACTTTTAATCCCGTTTATTCTAGAAGATTTCTATGGAAGAAAATTCAAATAATATAAATGATATGACAAATCAGTGGGAATGGTCTTCTCAAAACTTTCTAGCATACTCTCATAAACTTGTCATGCCAGAGAACGTCTTGCAAGGCATAGCCGAACAACAGTTATGCAATAATAACTTTTGTGAGAATTTTTACTAAATCGATCGTGTTATCCTTGGCGACTCATTCCTACCATACCGTTATTAGTATCCAAAAATCGAATTTGTGTTTGAGACGTTTTTCTCAACCGATTGAAACAAAGATTTGGGGGAAAAAAAAAAAAAAAAAAAAAAACCATGCACTAGTAGGCAAAAAAAAAAAAAAAAATTAAAATATACCACATTTTATATTTTTAAGACATTGCATTTTTGAATTATCCCGTTTACGTGTTTCTAAAAATACAGACCGACAAACAGAATCAACCCGTTGTTGGATCTAGCTCAAAATTTGACAAGTGTCTACTCTATAGGTATTAAATCTGTGTATCGAATTTTATTTATCGTGCTTTCCTTTTGTAGTTATTATCTTATATTCGAACAGCCACACCGTCGAACTTCCAGTGAGCAAATTTTGCTAGAAATATGATAGAAATTTGCAAATTTAGAATAAAGACCGTATACCAAATTTCATCCGTCCAACTCAAAGCTTTATTTTTAATTATCTTGGTCACAGCCAGACGGACGGACGTTTTCCAAAAATATGTTTTTCGAACTCAGGTAGGTCTAAATTGTGGACATTCGCCAAAACCTCGAGTTCGAATTTTTAGACGATTATTATACTTTCTATAACGAGAAAATAAAAAATAATGGGTGAAAGGGAAATAATTATTTTCTCTCGGGGACCATTAGAAATAATTCTTAAGCGAATGCTCTCGTTGAAAAAATATTACACAAATTTCAGATTCAATTGTTCATATCACAGAAGTTTTTGGATTTACACTGTTTAGGTAGAGCAACGATAATTATGTGAATGAATAAATTAATAAAGTTCCAATTTCAAACTATATGTCTTGAATCACTGAATACTGAAATTCTCTGCTAGAATTTAAAGATAAAGTACTTATCCTTTATCACATCCCTTCCACACACCATTAACCTTTTGACTACGAATTTTTAAAAATCTGTTTCTTTGCAATCCCGTTGAAAATGAAGATAATAGCTTCAGTATTAGAAAAATCGACTTTTTTTTTTTTAATGTTTTTAAGGCCCTGTGACTGGAACATGATGGTCAAATACACTTCCATCACCACTACCATCACTAAAAAAACTACTTTTACTCAGAACTATTTAAAGTAATTTTAAAAAGTTAGTGTTTTGTATATGTTCCGTTAGTAGTTAAAGGTTTAAAGGATTTTAAATTAGTGTAAATCTATTTTTAATCAGTTTCATCTAAATGACTATCTTTGATGAAAGATAGGATAGGAGTTTGGTGACTAAGATCGTAACTATATTCATGAAGCCAACGTTCTTTCTAACAATTTGAATTAGAATATTATTTAACAAGTTACCTCTATGCAAATTTTACACGATGTTTTCAGGTTACTTGACAAATTAAAAATTTAAAGCAATCGCTGTTTTTTAATATTATTTTTTTAAAGTATCAAAAAATGAATTAAAAGTTCATACCACATTCGATCAGCCTTCTAAAAAAAAGGCAAACAAATTGGATTATAGGCAAAAATGATTTTAAAATAAAGCTATGTTCCAAATTCATCACGATCGTTTCATGTGTCGTCCTGCTTTATTATTATTATTACGCAATATTTCTAATATTGATTTTCTGTTACGAAATTTTTAGCAAAAATTGACAATTTCTTGGTTGGCCTTTTCAATCAAACGTCACACGGTGCTACACACAAAAATATGACCGTCGATGCAATTGTAAGAAAAAAGCTGTAACTTTCCGCGTCTCGAACAGAAAATTCATAGTATTGAGCAAGACAATATTGTCTGTAAGAGTGACAAAATCCTAATAATAAATTCGAAAACAGTAACGACACCTTTTTTATGTTTCCTTCCTACACAAAAATGATTACTCTTAGCCAACTCCTTACTCACTAGATAGGAAAATAATCCTATGAAATAATTTAATGCCAAAACGATTGCGGTGGCTTTATTGCTATATTATTCTGATCAAATCGAACTTATACAGTCAGACACGCCAAACACAACCAGGATAAATTTGTTGATATATAATAAAAAATAATAAATAAATGCGCAGGTCGCAACGGCAGAGTAGCGTTGATATACCTGACCTTGTTAGTCAACTTGAAACTAAAATGGCATATGGGTCAGGTCATTTTCTCGACACGTAGTTAATATCGAATCTGGGCAGGATTCGCGCTTTCGTACGATTTAAGATGGCAACATCAACAATAAAAACTCAAGGATTCAGGTTGGAAAAGGAAGGAAATAGAATAAGGGAATAAGGAATGGATTTAGAGCGAAGTGCTGAAAGATTCGGACACACTACGAAGCAGATGGAAATGTCGAAATGTGCATATTCTTAACACAAGGAAATCGGGCTTTTCTTATTTTTCACTCGCTCTTTCTGTCCGTCATGTTGCGAAGGTACATGAGCGGAAGCCCTTCGAGGTCAAACGCTTGACAACAGATTAAAGAATTTTGTAAGCGGGATTTGGTTATTCAATAAAATGATAATGCAACGTTCTCCACGCTATTAAGGTGCACCAGCAATTTGTCGCTGTTGTAACCAGGAAAATCTAACACATCAATCAAAAAAATTACGGGGCGGGGGAAAAAAACGTTCAAATAAAAACATTTAAAAAATCTCCAATTTTCGAAAATTACTAAATTTTTTCACACATAAAAAAATAGCAATAGAATAAGTCATTTCATTTTTTATTGGATTATCACTAGAGATGTAAGAAAAATGCTATAAAACATAACAATAAATTTTCATCCAATGTTCGTTTCAGTATTCTGAGACGACTACTTTTCGGCTGTTCTATCTCACTAAGGGGTGACACATTTCCGTATATCTTAGTGTCACTAAAATGTGCATTTCCAGAATTTCCTTTATTGTTAACTGTAAACGTCTCCTTTTCTCTTTCCTCTCGCCCCTATTTTGCCGAATTAAACCCATCCTAACGTATGCGCAAAAGCGCGGAGGGTTTAAGAATCCGTTGGCAAACAATATTTTGATCCCCCCCCCTTCTTATTTATCGGTTTCGGAGACACATACTAACATTTGGAAAAACACTAACGATAAGAAACTGCCCACGAGCAGAAAGGAAGAACGCCAACTATAAACAAGTTCAACTATCATTTCAGAGAATATTAATAACTAATTTTTAGTTTTAAGCAAATACTGAATGCGTGTCTGAAGAATCATTTTTAAAAATGTATTATATTATCAGCCGCCTTTGGTTACAGCTGATTCGTCGCATTAAAAAGTTGCTAAAATTTTTAACTAACAATTTTATGCAAAATTGTTCTTTTTCAGCAAAATATTTTTAAGCTTTAAATTTTGATAGATATCTAATTCCAAATATTTCAGAAGTTGTACGATATTCTGTACATTTTGATTATTTTCTGTCAGCTTCTCTAAAATGGATACACTCCGCTATTTCTGCTATTTGCTAATTGAATAATAATTTTCATTGGTAACTTTGGTTTATTACCAGAATTCTTTATTATTATTAATAATAATATTATTAATATTATCATTCGAGATACGTTTAATAATTGTTCAAAATTCTTCCATATCCTCGTATTATTGTTGAAAAACATGTTTTAAATATATTTTTAAAAATTGATTAAATATTGAAAAAAATTATTAAGCAATGAAACCAGTATCAGTGATAATTTTTTTCTTTTGAATTTTAAAAGGAAATAAAAATAATTTTTGTCAGCTTCCCTAAAATAGACACACTCTGCCATCTGCTAATTGAATAATAATATTCATTGGTAACTTTGGTCAACTACCAGAATTCTTCCCTATCTTCGAATTATTGTTGAAAAACATACAAAATATCTTTTTAAAAATTTATTAAATATAGAAAAAAAATATAAAAATCATTTTTGTACGAATCATTTTTGTCATCTTCCCTAAAATAGATACACTCTGCTATTCTTCTATTTGCTAATTCAATAGTAACTTTCATCGGTAACTTTGGTGTACTATTAGAATTTATTATTATCGTCCGTAATACATTTAATATTTGATCAAAATTCTTCCATAACTTTGTATTATTGTTGGAAAATACGTTTAAAATATCTTTTTAAAAATTGATTAAATATAGAAAAAAAATTATTAAAAAGGAAACAAGTATCATTGATTTTTTTAAATTTTAAAATTACATAAAAATTATTTTTGTATTGTAAAATTTTGCCTAATTAAAAAAAAAAAAAAAAAAAAAAAAAAACGCTTGAAAGTGTACATTCCCACCCATATGCCAATCATGTGCCAAGTTGCTAACTCTAGGTCAACTGTTCTAGCCTACTGAGCATCAACACATACTTATTTATAAGTAGAGATAAAAATAAAGATTGTGTGCATACATTATTATTATCAAAAACAATTTGATATAAAATTGCGTTAAATATATACAAAATTGTCTTTTTTAATTTTAAGAAATTTAATTTATCGGAATTGTAAGGCAATCATACTATTGATCTTTCAACTTTCATATGTAGTGGATCATAGTCAACCGTCAAACTTTTTTTCTGCATATTTCGTTCGGCAAGTATCTAAATATGAAAAGATTGAGAAATATTCATATCTTATTGTATCAGGACTTATTATATATTCAGGTGCGTGCAAGCAACTTTCCGAATACAGCTATTGGCATTTGAAAAAAAAAAAAAATACGTAGCAGGATATATCACTGATAAGTCAAAGGAATTTTATTCTACTAGTTAATAAAAAAATATCAAAACAGATGCAAGTTAAAATGCAAATATTAATTAAAATGAATCTAAATTTTACTTCTGAAGCTCAGAATTCCCAACTAAAATTAATCTACAGTTTTGCATCTAAAAAAATTATTTCTTTTTTGCTTAAATCTTAACTTTAATAAACATGTAGTATAATTATTTCACAATAAAATAATAAATAAAGATTAATAATTGAAAAAAAAATCACTAAATTCTTTTTAAGTGTCTATCACGTGATAAATTTTAAAAATTTCGAATAGATCCCTCCATAATTCATTTCTTACAAATTTGCGAAATCGAAGTGTAGCATGATATTTGTAACAATTCTTGGACGTCATGTGAAATGTTCTGCCCTTAAAAGGACTAGAGATGGAAATTTTCATTCAGTGTAGAAATATCTGTCAGTTTTATTATGTACACAAAAGCTACATTCAACTTAAAAGAATTACGCAATAGTAAATGTCAACAGACAAAAGTGCCACACATTTTTGTTTTCATCCCTAAATAAACCACACAATTACCTACATACCACAGTGAAGACAATGCGAATGAATTCGGTTATTCGTAGCACATGGGCATTCATTCAAATTAAATTTCCTGCGCAATTACTGTATTCCCATCACACTTCCCATAACTAAGCGGTACAGTGAACAGCTACACTTAATGTTACACATAACTTTTACAGTGCCAAAACACCCACTGCACAATTATCAGTCGAATTTTGCTCTCTGCGCTTCAGTTAGCACAATCAAAAGGGCTAAATTTATTACCATTCGTACTGACAGCAGGTCACTTTCCACGGATCGGGAAATACGTAGATTATATACGTACGTATTCATAAAGTAAAAGCGGGAAAGAGAAACGTTTTTGAAACGAATTTCAACACCGACACTACTATAGATGCTCCCCTTCCCCCCCGAAAGCATTTCTTACGGAAAAAAAATAATAATAAAAAAAGAGGCGCTACTTTTATAACTCCAAATAGAAGTTTTTTTTAATTATAAAAAATACGGCTCTTTCGTTTAATCACAATTCCTGCGACTCCGTAGAAAGGGTTCTATCAACTAATGCCAAAAGTTATTTCTTTCGAACAACAATAATTATTATTACGTACCAGCGTCCTGGAACCCGGTATGGTTGTTCTTTACCCTGTGTTCAATCTGCGAAGTGTGTGAAAGAGCCCGTCTGTAAAAAGGGGTTGTGCAAGCGAGTGTGTGTTATCTTCATATGAGCTAAAAGACTTCTGCCCTCGGGTGCTCAGGGATCTTAACCCTCAGAAACTACTGCACCCCTCTCTCCCCGATCTCTTAGACTTGTTTGAATTGGTATTCAATCCAAGAGGAATAAGCAACAAACAACAACAAACGTAGTTTTTACGTGAAGGATTAGAGCTAGACCTTATCCATTATCACAACTAATAGTGCTTTTTTTAAAAACATTTTGTTTAATTAACTGATGAGGGAAAGGGTATGATAGAAGGATCAAGAATGACTATATAACATCTTGGATTCAATAGTAAACAGCATAGAATTCACTTTCTAGCAAATAAATTAATACTAAATTATCTGAAAAAGCGATCTAGGGCCTATCTTTCATAATAAGGCTATTTCATGATGAGTAGGAGGTAAACAACCCTTTACACCCCCACGTTTCATCGTCGGGTTTCCGCGCATCGGCGATTTCCGCCACTAACACATGCGGAATAATTAGTATTCCAACTATGTCCTGTACGCATGGACGGACACGCTTTAAAAAAAACCTTTTCCGCAGGTCACTCTCCATGTCCATTCAACGGTTACCTCTTTTTTTTTTTTCCACACCAAACTTGGAGTGTAACGGATCCCAGCTTGCATGTCACTTCCTTCTCCAGTCCGATGGTCAAAACAGATACACAGTTATATGTATCGTGCTCATTATTATGGTAAGTAGATCGGTGTCCGTGAAAATGTGAAAATCCACAGGTGTGACCGATAAGGATGAAGCCTAGGAATAAAAAAGGGCGTCGCCGTGGGGCTTTTGGGAATGTCGAACAGTGACTTAACAGCGGATCTGTCCAAGGGCAGGCCACACTTTTCATTTCGTTTCCTTCGTTCAGAAATCTTGATTTATTTTTTCATTGCTTCATCTAGACGTAAGGTCGCAGACTGAAAGCGAAATGACAGATTTAACGCACTAATTGATTAATAAAGTCAACTGAATGGTCACATGTAGCCTTCCACAGACAGAAAATGCAAATTGAGTCATTAACATGAATACGCCAGAGGGTAGCATTTGCTGAAAGGTATATTTTTTATTGCATTTCAGCAATAATTAAAACTTGGTGAATGAAAAGTAAAAAAAAAAAAAAAAAAAATTAAGAACATGTCAGTTGAGTATTTATTTGAAAATTTTCGATTTTAGTAATTTAAAGCTGTTATGAAATTTTCACTATTTCATAATAACGTTGATATTCAATCTCAGTACAAGAGTTCTGATTGGAAAAAGACAGGAACGTTCTAATATGCTTCCACAAAAATATATCACAAGAAACTGTAACCAAAAGTTTGCTAAATTCTACTCATCGAGTTCACTGGCTTATGAATTACCATATGCATATATATGCGAACAGCTACAATACCAAAAATGGTTTGTTTCTCTAAACTCAAAATCAAATTTCGGCGTATTTATCTTTTTTGGTGATTAGAATGTTTTCTCAAAGAATATATGAGGGGAACAATAATGGATTTCCAATCGAAGAAGTTCATCTATTTTATTTCAACTTCTTTTCTATTAATCTGCAGCTTTTCAAAAGGGAATTCAACGGAATTCCATTTTAACTGCACATATCTCTAAATGTACAAATTCTCAGAGTTGATAAGCCCAATATATCAGCCCTACTTAATTTACACATTTTGGTTTCGGTCATCTCACCAATGAAACCGAGGATTTTAACTGTATCCTTAAAAAATCATTCCAAACCACATAATCTAACTGAAAAGCAGACTGACATTCCATAACAACATAATATGCAAATATTTGAGGCTTTGATACGGCAGAATTTCAAAAATTTCTGAAAATGTCACGAACCTATGAACTGCATAATAAGCTATATACATTGTTATATATTATAAAAAAAGTGGGATAGATCAGGAGATTTAGTTGTGAAATCAAATAGCGGAAATTTATGCTTAAATTCAAAACATTCCACCAACCTTAATAATGATGGTCTAATTTCTTCAGTCAAGAGAATTCCAAGACCTACAAATGAACGGATACCACAGGCCACATTATCAGGGACAGAGCAAAACAACTGAAAGCATCATCATGCATACCATACGACATACAAAGTTTTTCTTCAGAAATTCCATCACAAACTCGAGCGCATCTCACTTGCATAATTATTATCACATTTTCTACATTACTGAACAAGTTATTAGGCAAGAAACACTGTGAAAACATTACTAAGAAAAGTTTTTCTGGCGTTCTTGAGAGGAGGATGACTTTACCTTGTTAAACATTGAATGATTTTCCAATGAAAAAATTCACTGGTCGGTTAAATAATGCGTATAAATATGATTCAGAATTAGACGATTGTGAATCATTTTTCTGCGAATCATTACTGATGATTGTTCTTTCTCATTCAATAGGTATGATAAAATTAATTTGCCACTTAATTTTTTTTTTTTTTTCGGAAAGAGATATTTTGAAATTAATATTTCTCAGTAATCTTTAAACTGCTTTTTTATTATTGTTGTTCTTTCCCTATATAACTTTCAATGAATTTCGTTGTGTTTTATTGAATGGAGATTTTAGATTAACTGAATATATAATTACCCATAGAGTCTCCAATAATATCGAAAAAAAGATATCAATTATTTAAAAGAAGACTTCTTCCTTCTTTTATATAATTGATATTAATATTTCTCAGTAATTGTAGGGATTGTTATTTGAAATGTATGAAAAGTCACCAAAAAGCAAATTAACCCTTAAATGTATATTGTTGCCAATTGTCTACATCCAGTTCCACTTAATTGTACTCAAGTGAGATTTATCTCAGTGTGCCCGATTCTACACGCACGTTGATAACCATGGACAATAAAACGTGTGAAAGAAAAAAGTCGACATCGCTTTTGGAGGGTAAGTTATATCGCTTTTTACATTTAAATGTGGTGGGTGATGAAGTTCACTCGATAAAAGAAACCTGAAGAGATAGTTTCTATCATCGAGTTCCCTATAAAGGAGTGATCTATCTAATTGTTAACAAATTACTTCTTATTTTTTGTCAAGTTAGCTATCAATGTTTATTGTTGTATTTGAAAATTATATTAGATACAAGCTAGATTTTTGGTAAATGCTGTATGTTGCCAAAAGTCTCCATACAACTTTTTTCAAAATAAATATATCATATTATAACTATATTTTTTTTACGTAAATTATGATTATTTTCCTATAATAAATGATTTTTTAAAATTCAAAACAAATAATTATGCATTTAAGGATTAAGTCATTAACAGTGATAACAAATTCTGAAGACATCAAAATTTTGCAAGAATCTGCCCTCATCTTAGAATCTACAATACAATACAGGGTGTTTATAAAGTCCCGGACCCATTTCGATGTTTAATAACTCATAAAATAATAAAGATATAAACACACTTATGACATTTATTGATGGAATAACTCATATATTTTCCTTTTCAGGTTTGAATATTTTTACTTTTGTAAATATCGTCTGCGCGTGTGGTTAATTTCAGATAATTTCATTTTCCAGTCTAAATATCTGTACTTTTCTAAATATCGTCTGCTTATTAATTGCATTTTTCTCTCTTTTGTTTTTGTCAACTATTGCAATGTTATGTTTACTTTTGATGTGTTTGTTCTATGTAGTACTTTTGTATGTGATGTTTTATTCGAGCGGATATTAAGGAGAATGCATACACCACAAGAGAAAGCACAGATTTTATGGTGGTTCATAGAAATGAAATCGATAGTGCAAGCACAGAGAAATTTCAGAAGAATTTACCAAAAAGATCCTCCATCCAAAAACAGCATCTTGCGGTGGAAAAAGAATTTTCTAGAAATTGGAAGTATCGAAGATAAGAAACGTTCCAGACGTCCTTGCACAAGTGATTTTGATGTTGAGCGTGTCAGAGAGACATTTTTACACAATCCTAGAATATCTGTGAGATCAGCGGCAACAGAATTGGATATGCCAATTTCGACGGTGTACAAGGTTATTAAGAAAAAATTAAGACTGCATGCATACAAAGTTCAAATTGTTCAAGTTTTGGAACCGAACGATAGACCTAGGAGGATGGCCTTTGCAACAGATATGCTAAGGAGGATAGAAGATGCTGCTGATTTTCTGAAGAGCATAATGTTCTCCGATGAAGCATCCTTTCATGTTTCTGGCATTGTTAATCGCCATAAAGTGCGCAAATGGCTCTGTGGATGCCGACATGCTTGTCGCTACCTGGCGTAAAATTGACTATCGACTTCATATTCTCCGTGCGACGAAGGGGGCACACGTGGACGTTCATTGACAAGGGTCATGAAACTTTTTGAGTCTATTTAACCATTTATGTTATTAATTTAAATCTATCTTTATTATTTTATGAGTTATTAAACATCAAAATATGTCCGGGACTTTATAAACACCCTGTATTTCAAAAATAAAGAACATTTCATGATCTTAGCATTAAAAAAAAAAGTATGGAAATGATTCCCAACGAGGGAAAAAAATCATCTATGAATTAAGGAAAAGAAGAAGAAGAATCCAAATATAGCCTTTCCAACTTCCAGAAAAACGTTTTAATAAACTCGATTGGTAATTCAACAGAATCGTGATAAAACAATAAGCTAAAAGTGTGATCGATTTATTTGTATTTAAAATAAAATGTAAATAGAATAGAGGGTTTTTACTCATAATTCCTTATCAAAGTAGACTTATTGTATTCCATTTATCTTATTAGTTCGCTTATCAAATCCAACTACAATGAAAACTTTTACAGATAAAAATCAAGATCGAAACGTTTAAGAAATAGATACACATGCATTCTTCATCCAGATAAAGATCTTAAAAAGCTTCATTCTGAAAGGAATGCAGTATTCCTACAAAGTGGTTCTAAATCAAAAGTCACAGGATAAAAAGCAAGAAAAAATTCTTTATGCGATTATAATTCCATACATTTGCATAATCTACACCGATAAAGTAGCAATATGTACCTAGTTCAAGATTAAATCTTTATTACTAATCAAGAAGAATGTGTCTGTATGTGCGTGTGTATGTTGGCGTTCTATAGGCCAGACCATTTGACCCAAGGCTGTCAAATTTGGTGCAAATATATTATGGAAAATGAAAATGTGCACCTCGGTGCGATTTCTTTTTAAATTTGAATTAGAATTTTGACAAATTAAAAATAAAACGAGATCCTGCAGTAGTTACAAAAAAATATTATTACATACAAATCATTTTTACGCAAAATAAATTTTACATCGTTTTAAAATTCCAAAATTTATCTTTTCAATATCACCAATTTAATTACTGTGCTTTTTTTTTTTTTTTTTTTTTTTTTTTTGCCTGAATTTTGAAAATTTAAATATATTTTTGCAAACTTTTCGAAGAGGGTTTTCATTGTGGAAATAAAGTTCAAAATATTTTCATTCTTTCATAGAATATTTCATTGCATTATCATTCCCCCATTACAGAAAGTTAAGAAAGAAAGAAGTTTATTCATTATCTGCACAGTTTACATGAGGAAGATGAAAGCATGAATAACAATCTAAATTTGCATATATGTGCTTGAGTTATGAAACTTCGATCAACTCTAATTACTTGATAAAAAAAATTATTCAAAGTATGCTATTTTTTAGGAAGTTAATGAATTCGATGCATATTGTAAATTACTAAAAACTGAAGGAAAAAAATTATTAACTACCGTTTTTTTAATAAAACTATTAAACCATAGCAGAAAAATATAATAAATTACACAGTCAAGAGATCGTGTAATTGTTCCGCGATGAAGTACCCAAAAGCATGGATGCATGTCACGGAAATGGGTAAGCTTCTTTTTTTTATTGATATTAATTTATAACTTTTTGTAACTTTGGTTGGATGTCGAGACTTCCGCCTGGTTGAGCTATCAGCCTTATGGAACGCTGACGTCTCTTCCCCCCTCCCTACCTCACACTCTACAAATTGTTTATTAAAAAAACCGTGTTTTATTCAACGGGCCAGCTGACTCCTCCCGTAAAAAGTATTGTAAATCGACCTTTTGAAAATGATGAGATAATGGGTGAAAAAAAGGCTCTTTTAAAACGTCAATGCCATAAGAATAATAACCTTCCACAGACACCATAATGGAACGATTAAGTTTGCTTGCTGTTGCAGAGTTAGCGGAAGACCAAGCTTAGAGGTCAATTAATTGTTTTCTACCGGTCGTAATCCTTCCTTTTTCCTCTCTAACTTGAAATCAAGGTTTAATTTTTCCTCCTCATATTCCTTTTTAAAAAATACAGTACCGAAAAATTAAAAGGACATCACTATATGCCAAGCGAAACATTTAAGGTCAGTCAGCCTTTTATTATATAAAATGATGATTCGGATGCATTATTCAACATACTATTTATAGAAATTCCTCTGAAAGATAAACCTTCAATTAGGGTAATAAACTAATGCTACAAAAAAGTAATGTAAAATAATACATACATACATACAATCACATCTATTCAAATACCTTTTATTTACAAGATTTTTTTTTTTTTTTTTTTTTTGCAATAAATTCAGAATAACACGACATTATTCTTTAATTACAGTTTTCAAAACTCATTAGGATAACAAAATTCATAAAAATTTGCAAAAAGTAAATAAATAAAAAAATAACGAAAAGATTTAGCAAAATAAAATTTGTGAAAATAGTGTTTTTCTTACAAAAGAAAGTCAGCAATAATCAATATATTCAATAAAAACTTTAATTATTAACAGAACAGCAAAATCAGCTCAATACCAAACGCAAAGGTAAACTAAGTTATCAGGTAAAAAGTTGATAATAGCATCAACTGGCGGTAATGTTGAATATAATATAATGCCTGATTGTCTTTCAGCAAAATATTTCAAAAACAAAACGCAAAATTTTCTTACAAAATAAAAGTAAAAACTTATGCTGAAAATCGTCTAAGTTTTTCAGTGTATCTTATGTTTAAAAAAGCAATGGCAGAATAGAACACAAATATAAGGCTAATAGCTTTCCTCATATAATATTGTAGACAAGGCCACGACAGAAACAAGTACTCAGATTTTTATTTTCAAGATTCTAGCATATACGCGTTCTTTGCTTCATTGAATAGAGAAGGGAATTTATTAAACACTTTGGGGTTTGTTTGTTTTTTGTACTAAATGAACCAAAATTTGAGACAATTACAAACTTAATAACAAGATCAAATACCAAATTTCATTTATCTAAGTCATTGAGCAGACGGATAATCTTTAGAAAGATTTACTTCAAGATTTGATACTTCAAGATTTGATCTATATTTTATATGCCCAAAGTTGTGTCCCAAATTTCATTTATCTAAATCGTTGTAGACTGTCAATCTCTTGTCAGATTAGTTCAAAATTTGATATGGATCTAAATTTTATATTCAAAAGTTTTTAGATTTCGTATCAAATTTCATTTATCTAAAGTGCTGCTTTTTTTTTTAATCGCGTTTAGATGCATGCGAAAGTACAAACCACAAATAGTCAAGTTTAATCAGATTTGGTTCAAATTTGATACAGATCTATACTTTGAATGATTGTGTAGCAACCTCTAGTCAGATTTGGTTCAAATTTGATACAGATCTATATTTTGGATGATCGTGTAGCAATCTCCAATAGGATTTGGTTCAAAATTTGATAAATATCTACACTTTGGATGATAAATTTGTGTAGCAACTTTATTTAATTATCTCTATACTTTGTAACTATCGTGTTAACTCGTTCTAGGATAATCAGACAAAAAAAAATTTCCTGCCAATGGATTTCGTTCAAAATCTGACTGAAATCTACAAATACAGTGGAAAGACCACATATCAATCTTCAAACGTCAAGCTCAAAGCCTTTCTGAATTATGATTTCCACAGGCAGAGTGACAAGCAGGTCAGTGAATTCCAAAAATATGTTTTTAAAACTCAGACGTGGCCAAAATCTGGAGTTCGAATTTTTTGACGATTACAGTATTTTCTCTTTGTATACGAAAAACTAAAATTACTTAAAAAAGAATGCATATAACTTTTTTTTTATAAGTATGGAAGTAATTACTCCATATGTAATTTTTTTCAACCTTTTAATCCACGATTTTTAAATTATTATTATTGATATTCAATAAGTGTTGCTTAATCTTCATAAACTATAAGATGAACTGCAAGAAGAATAAATGAGGAAATTTATTATTATGTTAACTTTTAAATTAAAATTAGTAAGTGCTTCATTACTATTTCATTATAAATTTCACTACAGCAGACATATAATTTAATTAGTCTTTTATATCAACTTATCATTTAAGTATATAAAATCAATTAGAACAAGACTTAAGAAACTGCAAATGAAAGGCATTACTGTGTAGTTAAGTATTATAAGCCGAGTTGAGTGTTTACCATAACACTGCACACACACAAACACTGTCCCAATCACATTTTCAATAGACGTTTTTGTAATTTCCGTCCTCTACGATTTTGTCATTCAGATATTTTTCGACAACTATGGAAACTATTCGGCAAGATCTAGGGCTGCAATTGACAATATTTATATTAATTTTTCCCTCTCTAAAAAGACCGAGAATTTATAACTCCGTAGTCAATCTGATGGATTAAAGTTTTTTTTTCCCCAAAATTATTTATGTTTCGGCTTTAGATAGCTACAATAAGCTACATGAGTGAAATTTTCTGGATTTTTTTCGAAAATAACTAATCGAAATAGTTAATTAAATCAGTCCCTATAAAAAGGTATGTGAAAAGCAAATCAATTATATTTCTCTACTACCACACAAATAATCAAAATATTATTTTTCTATTAATAATTAGATTATAATGTATTAAACAATTATACCAAATTTCATGACATTAGAGCTTTAAGCGCTCGTCTAAATTAGTTTTAATTAATTTTATTCTTTCCCTTAAACTTACAAATTATAATTGCTATTCCAAATTATGATGTGGTGGTGCTCGTGACGTCACGCCGCAGAACACCCAAACATCATGATTTTGCTGTTGGTGTAGAATGGCATTCGCTTTAACTGAAAACATTTCATAAAATGTTAATTATATTACTTCTTTACATGTATGTTTTGATTCGCATGGAAGAAAAATACAGCACTTATTTACCCACTTATTGAATAGTTAATTATTATCAATTGTCAATCAGCTTTTCTCTAAAATAAAAGAGTGGCTCCTTCCCGGCATGATGGCATAAATCTTTTTCTTTCACTGATTTTAAAAATCTTTTTTTTATATAAACAAATATCAAATTTATTTCGTTCCCTTCTTACGTAAAACTAAAATCTATATTTACAATATTAGTCGCCACGCAAAACAAGTTTGCTTCACAAATAATCTATTTGTTCGGGCCGTATGGATCATATGCTTCATGTGGAATCTTTTGGCCTTTTTATCAATACCTCAATGACGATTCACAGCCATATAAATGCATAGTAACTGATAAAACGTAGCGCATTGAACAAAATAAACAGGATGACCTAATGCTTACGACATTTCCCTTAAAAAATGTTTTATCTCGTTACTTGTTGAATTATTTGATGTGGAATCGCTAACTTCAAACGCTTGTATCTGTCCGTGGTAGCCTGGAATGTATCATCTTGATCAGATAATATATTATCCACTAACTATTGGAAATATTGTTATATATACTAGCCGCATTTGACGATCAGTTTATCCGCCCATATTGTTAACTTTTTAGGCTGATCAATGATTTATGAAATGAATTTCTTAAAAATATTTAACTTTGTTATTTGATGCAATTGGAAAACACGAATTCCATTGAGTATTCTATTGCAAAGTGTATATATTACGAAATAAAAGCAGAAGTGAAAATCCTGCAACAGAGCTAATGGTTGGAAAAAACACTGGATTGAATGCATTGATGGATGAGTTTGAATTCTACCACAGAATTTAAAAATATTATTAGAATTAAGGGGGGAAAATTCAACGGAAATGAAATTTACCATTAAAAAGATTGTCCTTTTAGTCTAAGGTAATACAAAGAGTACTTTTGTAGAATAATTGTTTTTGAAGATATGAACATCAATTTTCGTGGGCAAGTCATCTATTACCCATGTCTATTTTTCCTCTCGATTAAATTTTTTGTTCGAAGCCTACTTCTTGATTTCTTCTATTCTCTGAATGAATGGAATTTTTGATGACATGGTGTACCGATTCGAGAAAATTTCCGATAATATTTTGCAGCTCTATTAATTAGCTACACGAAGCGTTGAATTCAATTCAATAAAGCAATCTGAAATTCGTGTAATAATTCATTTATATCTGTATGTTGCTATTCCACAATAAACGATATGAGACTTTTGTGCCACGTACGTTAACGTTATACATCTATATAATGTTATATATCTTTATGTAAAATTATATATTAAACTAAAATTTGTGGTATAATATTATGTATGCAACATGAATGAATTACGAATACGCAACAAAATCAAACATGTTAATCTTTCGGTTTGCCTGGTCTGCTTAACAATTTTGGTTTCGAAGACCACATGAAACACACTTGTTTCAAAATTTTAAAAAAATTCCTCTCGTCAAGCTACAAGGCAAAGGTAGATTTTTTTACATCTAAGTTACTAATTGTTGTTAGCACTTAGATGTACAAACTAAATGTTACTAACTGTTGTTAGTACTCTTACTAACACCAACATAAATTGTTGGTGCAGATAGCAGATTGATAGACATTGCAATTATAGAAAAATTCAAACAAAAAAGTTGTTCGTCTTAATGAGGCGCTAATTCGGCTAATTTGATTTATTTTTCTATCTTCAATAATAAAAAAAAGTTATAGCGAAATGAAAATTTCACCCCCACACCATTTCCACCCCCTTTGAGTCAGATGGATCATTTACGAACTCGTCCGACACTTTTACATTTCTATACTTTCCAAACCAGTTAAAATCCAAACAAAATTATTCTAGTTATACTGCTCCCAAGATAACATAAGTAAAGTATTAATGAAGTGTGGTTTTGGGTTATAGGGACCATAATCGGTGAAGAACTGAAGAAATTTTCCCGAAGTCTTGTCATGAGAACCTTTGCAATATGTGATCTTCCTATAGGAATTTCTCTACCTAACATTATTTTTGACAGCTTTTGTCATAAGTAATTTTGTCTATTTTTCAGATTTCGCAATATATAAAAGAGGCATTCGTTTCGGTGGTGGGGTGGTCCAACGCTAAATTCATCTACTTCCGATGTGGCGGTGAAAGTTTCTCATTGGAACAGTGGCATATACTGACTTTGACTGAGATGTTCTTAAAATTATCATTGCCAGAGAATATTTTGACGATTACAGCACTTTTTCACAGTAAACACGGTTGATTACTAAGCAAAATTTTTTAAAATTTGATTAGTCTTAAGATTACTTAAAATTTCGCTAATGTTTCTCGTCTCTGAAATTTCTTATAAGTCCAAATTTTTGAAAAGAATCACTTTTGAAGAACAAAGAATATGTTTGAGAATGGTTTCTTATTTAGTCGTGAAATTATCAAAACATATGACTTTTTTTCCGAAGAGAGTTTCTTTTTTTCCCCTCAAAAACAAAGAAGTGTTGATCGCATTTTCGATTAACATTTTAAAACAATAGATTAAAAGTTCCGCTTTTCCGTGGAACAGAAAAATAAAGAATTACGAGAAGTGGATTGATCTTCAACAGAATCTTTCACACGCTTGCCTTGTGTCAGTTATCATCACATTTATCTACACAGAGATTAGCAAGATTTTTAGAATCGGTAATTAATATTTACTGAAGTAGAAAACTGCCATTTTCTTTCTCTCTCGCTATTTTTTTTTTTAATGGATTGCTGCTTATTATTAAAAAACGGGAGTTTAGTCATTCTAACCAAAAGTAAGGTCACGCGATCATTGACCATACAAATGTCAATAAAACAAATTATTATTATTATTTATTTATTTTTGTGTGTGTAAACACATTAAATAAATCGCGAATCGACGCATTCAAAGAAAGTAGCATTAAAAATTACAGCTATTCCAAGAAGGGAATGACTCACACATACACAGAGGTAATTGAGGTACGCTGAGAGCAAGGCCAGAACTCTGAAGTTTGGCGCTGTTTATGTCATACATGAATAATTTTACGATTAATTCCCATCACTGGGTCGAGCGCACAATCTTTATTTTTAGCCATTTAGGAACACGACAAAAGATGCTACTTGATCAATGTGAGAAATACTGGTTTCTGATCATATGCATATATCTGCGTTTTCCCATTTATTGGGCAATTGGTTAGGAAAGGTCAACCAACCAATCACGGAAAGTTTCAGAAAACCCAATAAGATGGCAATGCCCTAAAAACTAAATAAACATGACAAAGTAAAATGTTTAATTAGCACAATTCATTTCATCTTTTGCTCATTCACTGTTAAATAGGGCAAAGAAGGGTTTTGTTGGTTCGAAGAAAATGAAATTTCAATAATTAATAGTTAATACGGAGCCCACATATCAGTTCTACGCACCTTTATTATTATTGCTTTGTTTTAATTAATATTATTGTTGTGCAATAATACGCTAATTATTTTCAAATGTTTTTATTAAAAGAAAATAGTCTCGCTAATTAGCCTCTCCCTTATATCAATGTATGACTCATGCCTCATATAATAGAATTTAATATTTAAAACTATAAAAAGAGAAACTAGCAATTAATAAATTAAATTAAAAGATAAAAATTAGGTTCAAGTACAGCAAGTATCTTACATCCTCGTAGGATCTGAAATAATAATAAATGCCCCAATAGGATGTGTCATCAAATTAGGAGATAAAATAAGTTCGTATATCAAGGGTTTAGAAAACTATGTACTCTTATAGATACGGAATAAAATGCTTATACCTAAAAGATCAAAGATATGTTGATAAAAAGAACTGTAATAATTAAAATAATGCATTCAAGCAGCCATAACTTTTAATAGACGTTTTTTACAAAGCTTATAAATTAAATGTTACTGATTTTCGATAAGCTTCAAAAAGCTCTTAACACGTTTGCCAAGACACACCTAATATTCAGGTCCTGTATCTCTTAACTATGGTAGAGAAGGATCATCTAATAATATATATGGTTTGGTAGGCACGTAATCCGGCAGTCAATGTGCTAAAATGAATATTATAATATTATATATATATATATATATATATATATATATATATATATATATATATATATATTGAATTGAGTTTTTTTTATACATGACGAAGTAGTATTGAAAAACAAAACTAAAAGTCATTAGATGTATAGTGGAATAGAATTGTTAATCGGAAAGCATCAGACGTATCCCTAATTCTATCTAAATCAGATAGAATTAGGGATTACAATACCGGTATTTTGAGCCATCTGTACAATTTTGTAATACCGGTATTCACCAGTTTAAATACCGTTTTTTCGGTATTTACTAGAAATTTTTTAAATTGTCTCCACTAGATGTTCAGGGATCTTCAACATAGCAAAATAGTATACGTTTTTGTTTTTATGTCTCCCTAACGGGTGAAATTAGACAAAGTTGCATCGTACAATCAAGAGAAGTGATAAAATATTGTTTGACAACGGATTGTAAAACCCCCGCGCTTTTACGCATGCGTTAGGTTGGGTTTAATTCGACAAAATAGAGCTGAGAGGAAAGGTGAAAGGAGATGTTTACATTTAACAATGAAGACTCGCGGTTTTATGAGACGTAAACATTACAGATAATTAGTAATTCAGAATGTCTTACGGTATTTACATAATTATAATGATTTAAAAAATGAAAATGAAAAAGAAGAAAAGAGACGAAGCCATTCAAATCTGATCAAGTTTATAGTAAATTTTCTTAAAATGTTTTACCCACAAACCTATCTACATTCAGAAGAATTCGGTACAGTTATCGAAGATTTTGATGACACTAATGTCGATAGTGAAAAGGAATTGTCTCTTGAACAAAAATTAGTATTAGCGATAAATAAAGAAAATTAAACAAGCCAAAATAGAATGCAGAAATCAGCTATATCCAAAACCATCCGACGAGAAATCGATTTATTTGAAGATGAGGGATTTAGAGGTAAATACTTGGGGAAAAAATATTGCGCATTGCTAACAGTACCACCAACTAGCGTAGATGCTGAAAGAGCGTTTTCGACAGCTGGTAATTTTTGCACAAAATTACGTTCCAGGCTCAATGACAGTACAATTAATGCATTATGTTTTTTAAGATCACATTTCAAAAATTTGTAATAGTACCAAGGACTGATTAGTGATATTTACACTTTTTGTTATTTAAATAAATAAGATGTTCCTTTACTTTTTTGTGATTCTTTATATACTGTTATAATTTATAAGTTACAAATTATTTTTTGTGATATTTACACTTTCTAATAAAATTGGCAAATAAAGCAAAGAAACACCTATGTTAAAATTTCTCTTTCTAAAATATCTACTACCGGTATTAAGATCTAAAAAATACCGAATACCGGTATTGAACGTTTGGTCCGATATTGAATCCCTAGATAGAATGAATTTATTTTTTTCTATTAAAACTTAATTTCTGAGAACGAAGAAAAAGCAATCAAATCTCATTATATATTCATATCAGAAACTACCAGGAAAGCTTTCGAGATTTCGCTACAGTAACCTTCTTGCTAAACTGCCGTGGCTTTTTAAGCAAGGTAGGTGAAGCATATATAAGCTAAATCAAACATCAGTTTTATTTTACTGGAACATGGTAAATCTGTAAATTTTCACTGAACAAGGCATATATAAATAGATTTCCTAAAGATGAATTCAATGACATCACAAGAGATGCCATATCATACCAAATAAAGAACAATAGTGAATAAATAATGAAACAAGAGTTGATTTTTACGCCCATTTTAAGTTCCACGTTATATCTGCTATCGAATGCATTGTGACCTGAAAGCACAAATTTTCTCAATGGAAACATCAGATTAATTGCGGGGAATAGAAAATTCAAAAATCTTTAAAGTATTATCCATACACAATGGACTTCCTACAATGAAATTTAGAGAAAAAAAAGTCACCGAAATTAATTAGTTAACTGTTTATGGCGAGTATTTTTGTCATGGAAAAAAGTACAGCATTTTGCATTATGAAGAATTTAATTGCCAGGAGTAACAAATAGTAACAATTTGCAGTTTGAATTACAATTTTAGTAAAAATACATATTCGTAAATTTCAAGTTGTTTAAAATATTTTTGAGGCCAAATCGAAATCAAAGGTACAATTAAAAGATTATTAATAATTATTATGAAAAAAATCCGCATATAATATGAATTGTTCTTCTTAAATGTATGTAAATTCGCTGTGTTGTATTGGTCATCCTAGAAACAATTAGGCAACCATAAATTGCTTTAGACTATTCAATAAGTGGCACGCCTGGTAATAAAAACCGAGGATGGTAATAAATGAGGATCCTTTTGTATCATTTTTTTACATGTTTTTAAGAGGCGGCATTTTTTACGGTTCATATGCAAACAAATGTATGTTAATTAAAGTAAGTACATAAATGTGTTTATTGAAATAAAAGTCCTTTCAATACAACATAATTTCATATTACACATACTCTGTGTTTGACTCGTCATTGTTAAATTTTTTCGACCCAATTTAGAAACACATTTTCCGAAGAGGTCGAAACGGTTAACTGATTAATATTTTATAAAAGAAAAAATGCATTTTTAAAGATTTCTAGCTAGGATCATACTGAAACTGTCACAACTATATCAATCTTTTTTGTATTCTAAAATAAAAAAAGATAGTAAATTCGGCCATATAAGGCACCGCAGTTGATATCAGTATCTTTGCATAAACTAGAGATCTATTCAATAGGAAATTGAAATAAATTTTTGGCTTCAAAAGAAATAGAGTAGAAGCCTTTCCAAACAGCATGAAAATGCTGCTTTCTTCATCTGTTCCCAATTTTCTCTATTTCGGTATTTGTGTATTCATTTGACCGAGTGAACGAGTGTGCTCACGGGAGCACAGGAATTGACCGTGGAGAACCCAACCATGTCGCACTTAAGTGCACATATATCCGGTATGTACAAGGATCAATCCCTTCATGGCATTTCTTTAATTCTTTGCATGCGTTTGAGTACAATTGCAAATCATCTTTGCAAGTTGACATATCAAAAGAGAAAAGAAAATTTACCAATAAAACCTTGAATAAGGTAAAGAAATGTGAAAAATGCATAAAATTATCATCATCTTTGTATGATTCACTATCGATGATAATTTTTTTTCTTCGCATGCCTCCAAACAGCAGTTTTTTACTGTCATCTCTACTATTCTAATATATAAAAATGAATTTTTATTGGTAATTTAAGTGCTGCGTTTAAACTTTGCCAACTTGTTACTTGCACTTGCACGAAGATTATAGGCACAGTACAATTATTATATCTAATATAAAAAGGATTTTTTGTTTGTTCTTATTTTATGCACTGCCGTATCATTCGTCCGATGGCGATAAAACTTTGCCAACTAATTGCTTTGAGCCTAGAAAATCTATATTTTTTACATGGCCAGTTGAATGTTGGATGCTCACGAGTCGAACAACCAAAAAGTTTATTTTTTCAGAAAATGAAAAACGAAAAATATTGTCTACCTTTAAGTGTACTTGAATATTAAAGTAAAAAAATAAACAAATAAATATTATTTATACTTCTCCTTTACATTGTCGACAAGAAAATAAGCATAATTCTTCCTATCGTCCCTAATTAAACGAGATAGCTATTTCAAATTTCAAATAATATTTCCAAAATTATTTTTTCTGCGGCAGCAGCGTTCTGGGTACCAGCTAGTAATAAATAAAAATTAACGTGTTTGAACGGATTATACAGAATAGACACTCTGATCTACAGCTACCAAATTTGACAGATATACTTTGGAGAAAAAAAATGCACTTTTAAGATTTTTTTTTTTTTTTTTTTTTTTTTTTGAAACTTTAATCAATTATTGAACGAGGTTACAGCGTTTTCCGCTACAATTATTTAAAAAATACTGTTCCATAGAATTAATTTTAACATTATAACAAAAAAAATTTTTTTTTATTTTTTGTAATGATATCAAATTAGTTTCCGTGACAATTTTCCATAAATTATTCCAATTTTTTAAAAATATTCTCTGCGTAATTTTTAACAATAGATTTCATTGTTATATTGAAATTCACTCCGTTTTCACAGCTTCATGAATTATATAACCGCATGATATTTTTCCCCCATTGTTAAAAGCTTAAGAAAAAGATTCTACTTATTGTTTGACATGGCAGTTTACAAGATAAATGAGAAAGTGAAAATACATTATGCAAAATAAAAGATGCTCTTTGAAATATATTATCCAAGTTTTTAAAGTAGCAATATGATGTTATTGTACTTGGCTTTATTAAACAGTTTCATGTACAGAATAAATAGAGCATATATAAGGATATTAAAATAGCATGGTCTGTTTGATATTTAAAAATTATTTGTTGAAGGAATCATGGATATTAAGTTACGCATAAGAAATTTAATAGAAATTAAATGAATCCATAATCCCGACAATTATGGTAGTCGCTAAATCGACTATTAAAAATATATCAGCGATGACTGCGACTTCATTCTAAACATTTTGAAAACTAAAGTGGTGTAAAAATCAAGGAGAACTTCGAAGAATTCAAACTATTAATGTGTGTATGTTAGTACAGAGTGCGCGCGCACATATGTCAGTATTATTTTAACAAAGACACTCGGGTTAAACTAATATACTCAAACAAAACTGCGATTATTTCATTGACAATATAGTCAAAAAGTTTTGTATTCTTATATTATCTTAATGACAATTGTTCTAAAAAATCTCTAAGTACAAAAACCTATACTTGAAGAAAAAAAATTAGGAATTCTTTGTAAATCCTGTATATACAGTAATATAAGAATTTCAAGAAAAAAAAATTTAATTAAAAAAAATACATAGATTAAATTACCATAATTTATTTCATCATATAATTAATAAGATAATTTCACGTCATTAATAAGAATAACCATTCAAATTATTGAAACAACAATGATATTAAAAATTTGCAATTAAAAGAATTGTGGATTATTCTAATTCACAAGCTTAATATTGTATAATTACCTATTTTAAATAATCTTTTATAAGTTTCTAATGTAACGTATTATGCAAAGAAGTGTTGGTACACAGTCTCATTACGTACACACAAAATTAAGTTGAAATACATTACGTTTTTTTTGTGTGAAAGCAATATATCAAGATTTAAGCTATTACCAACGCTATATAATTACTTATTTTAAATAATCTTCCGATAAACTTTCCTTTTCAAGAAAATTATTCAATTTTGATGCAATACGGTTAGAATTTTAAAATTCCATATCGTTGTAAGATTTTAAGCAGATGAAGTGACGAAATCATCAAGCCAAATCGCTGCATTGAAGCATATGTAAGGAGAAGGATCGGGCAAACATAGATAAACAAACTGAAGTTATCCATCCCCCTCCCTCCTGGTGTGTGTGTGTGTGTGTGTGTGTGTGTGTGTGTGTGTGTGTGTGTGTGTGTGTGTGTGTGTGTGTGTGTGTGTGTGTGTGTGTGTGTGTGTGTGCGCGTGTGCGTGTAAACATACTTTTGGAAAATTCCTTGAAGAAAAGAAGAAACTTTAAAAAATTTTAAAACTTCGATTTATTTCACTACGGGAGCACTATTATGCACAAGGAAGAAGCGCCGTGATAACGTCAGTATACATCGTGACACAAGAGCAGACGTGCAAAGGAGACAGAAATTTTACCTTCAGTGGTTTTCACAATGAGATTCTGATATGGATTTCTTTCAGTGTCGATTTAGGATAGGAAAATTTAGGTATCTTTAAAAGGATGTGCTAAGCATTAAGGAGTTTTAACCCTTCGATAAGAGAGTGAGAACCTGCTTAATTTACAGTTTTTTAGAGTGCGTGTTAAAAGTAATTAATTAAAGTAATTGAATCAGGAAATAATTTTAGAATAACGTTAATATGAGCTAAATAAAGATAAAGATTAGGAAATTAATTGGGATTTAAATTAGATTAAGATATATATATATATTCAAATAATTGAGGTCCATTATGAAAAATTCTTCAAATAAAAATAAAAAGGTTCTAAAGAGAAGACAATGAAATAAAAACACATATCTGGAAAAATATTTTGGAAAGAAAATTCGCAGCAATTAATAAAGAAAACTGACTCTGAAAAAAAAAAAAAAAAAAAAAAAAAAAAACCAGAAAGGTATATAACATAATTTCATATTTATATATTGACATAATTTATTTATTTATTGTTCTGTAAAAATAAAAATACAGATTTCACAAATAATTTTCAAAATCCCAGAAAAAAATGAAAATACGGATGTTAAAAATCCAAATTTCCCAAATAGTTTTCGAGATTGCAGCACGTAATGCGTCAAATATTACAAACTTTTTTTTCAGAGCAATTATTTCCAATTCCGGCTGTATGGGGTGAATAACATTTGATTAGACTGATAAGAATACGCAAAATATAAAAGAAACTTTTGAGACGAAAATATTAATTTAATACAATTTAAACTATTCATTTTGAATTTAAAAAGAACATCAAAAATTCACAAAATCCAGAATTAGAGGTTACACCCATTCCATAACATTCATTAAAAAAACATTTTTTCGAACTAAATCACTAGTCAAGAAAATCGTTTCAAAACGCAGGAAAAGCATTAAAACAGGATAAATATTAGATTTATTAATATTAGAGATGGGTCAGTTAAAAAATTCATGAAAAGGTTCTTAAAACGTTTTATTTCCGGTCTTCAAAGAAAACACGGAAATAGGCCAGCATTCGGTTGTATTTTTATACTAAATAATAAACGAGGGTTTTTTTTTTTTTTTTTTTTTCCTCCCCGTTCCTAAGAAAACACACAACAATAATAAGGGAAAATGTTATATGCAAACAGTATATACTAAAGTTGACTTAATCGCCTGTTTGCATTTACCAGATCCATTTTAAAGAAATGCATGCATAGCTAAATCACAAATATTGCGGATATGACGAGTTTTCACAGAATTTCTAAATGGCGTCAACAAACTAAAAGTTTGACTTTTTTTATGCTTTTCTAAGTACATATTATAAAGAATAAAAATACAACAACAAGGTTGAGGCATTGCGATTAATTGGATAAATATTAGAGACTGAAGTAAAAATTAATTGTAAACATTTCCCTATCCAATTAATCTGTTCAATAGCTATAAATACACGTAAATGAAATTTTAAAAAAATGCTGGATTTCTTTAAACCAGTTATTATTATTATTTGGACCCTCAAAAGTGAGATACCCTACCCTCTGAAATATAAAATTATATAAGAAAATTTTGGATACTTCTTTTTATAAAACATAATTATATTTTTATAATTGATAATGACATATACTTTTAGAGAGAGAGACAGAACGTGTGCGTGCGTGTGTGTGCACGCGCGCGCGTGTGTGTACACGTCCCTATTAATAATAAAAAAAAGAATACGTGAGTACTGGCGCTCTAAAGGATATATCATTTGACATAAGCAGAGCTAAAACATTTAGTACAGATGTACTTCGAAAAGTGAAAACGTGTAATTCACAGCGATTGCTTTTTTGAAATTTTAATTAGAATTTTATTTAAAAATTGAGTTTTATAGAAATAACTACCGAAAATATTAAAATACAAAAAAATTTATACCATTTTAAAATCTTAGAAATTGTCTTTCTCATATTTAGCAATCATACAAACATTTTTAGAATTTTAACAATTTTTTAAACAATTTTTGTATAATTTTTAATGACAAATGTCACTATTACAATGAAATCCAAACAGTTTTCATTGTTTTCTCAAACACCTAATCGTGTGATTTTCTTCATTGTTAATAGCCAAGAAAGAAAGATCTCGCTTATTTGAGCAGTTTACGCGAGAAATCAGAAGTCAAAAAATGCAAAATACAGTTTGAAACAGATTTATTCGGACATTTAAATTTATTTTTTATGGCACTATGAAACAATGGACTCGCCTCCAATGGCAGTTTCACGTTTAGAACACACAGGCTATTAAAAATAACACGGCCCCAATGCGTAAAAATATTTTTCGTAGAGAATTATGAACATTAAGTTATTCAAAAGAGATTTAACGGATATAAACATAATCAATATTTCTAGCCTAACAGCTGGCCACCTACTAAGAACATTTTTTAAAAAATCGAAGAGTAGCAGCTTTTGTGTACATAGAAAAGTTTTAAATATGTATGACGCTGAAATCTGCACTTATATTTTAAACAATATGATTTTATTGAAATAGGTTGCAGCGCCCCTGGCAGCAAAATAAGGAAGGTACAAAAAAAAAAAAAAAAAGAGAGAGAGAGAGAGAGAGAGAGATCGGTCAAAAAGTTCGATTAGAAAAATGCGTGCTATATCATATTAAAAACAAAGGAAAAAAGTTTGACGTTATTTGTAAAATTGATGGAAATATTTGCGTTTAAATTTATAAACTTTCCGTGACTTCAAAAAAGATTCGTCCAAAAACTGAAAATTATACCCTCAACATACCCTTCCGAGAACCCTTCCCGAGAGCGTTTTTCAATATTATTATTATTATTGTTGTTGTTGTTTACTTTCTTCATTGCTCACATAAATCGTTACTTCATTGCTTAAATCGAAAAAACTGTATAATACCAAAGCATACAATATTTGTAACTTCCTTATTTCGTTGCTAGGAGCGTTGTAAGCTGTCTGAATAAATTCAGAGTAGTCACTCTACTATAAGTACACGTTATTTTCCGTGCAATACGACATGTCGTTTTGAATTTAAAGGACTTAAAAGAAGTTTACCCATCAATATATATTTTTTTAATTCCAAAAAGTTCCTTGAGCGCAGATACTTCGCGCAGAATCAGCTAATAGTTAAATATTCCAGAAAAAAAATAATTGCCAAACAAATAATCATAACGTAAAATAATAATCACATTCTTTAGAAATTAGAATCAGTGATTAAAATTTAAAAATCTAAAAATTTTTAATGCGTCTTTAGAATATTAAAATAAATGTTTAAAAATAAAAGTCACAATTTCTTTATATGCTCAATAAAATGTTCAAAACATTTGTGTTTATTTTTATTTATTTTTACGCTTTGAAGTGCGACGTTTCGCTAATTTAGGCGCAAATTTTTAAGCGAAACGAGCAGCCCAGATGACCTCACCGTTCCGGATGCTCAGATGAGGTCACCAGCGATGGACCAAGGATTCCGATCCTTCCCAGTCTTTTTTTTTTCGGGGACAGCGATCTTGCCTCCAACATTTAATAAACTTTTCGATCGTTAAACTATTTTTGTTTTCAGAATTCCCATGGCGCATCAGGTGGGAACGCTTACTCGAACAAATGCAAACTTAAACATGTTGATTTATAATTTCAAACCTCTTTGGGTAATTCAAAATATTCCCATATATTCTGCAAGGCATTTTTATAAACATAAGAAAACAAAAATAGCTTTCAAGAAGCCGTGACTAATTTTTTTTCGTAGCATTTTTTTAAGGATATTAAATTTTAGAATCATTTGCTAATATAACATCACAGAGCAAAGAAAATGCAAACATCTATGTTGTATAACGGGAAATTAAAAGCAGAATTATTGTAAAAATAATGCGAAAAAAAAAAGAAAAATTCTTATAATAATGATTGTTAAATAGTGCGTTGGAATTTTTATTTCAATTTTATTCAACATTTCAACAATTTTAAAAAGATTTTTTTTTTTTAAACTGGAAGAGGTGAATCATTTATTTCTCAAGAAATGTTGAATATGAGAGGGTAGTTTAATAGTGGACACGGCCAATTACACAGTTCAGTTTCAAAAAATATAAGAAAAAAAATTTATTTAATAACATTAGAAAATGTTTCTTGAGTTTGAAAACCTTTATTGATTGTCAGCAAATAATTATGTTATGAATCACAGATGTTAATAGTATAGAAAACTGTGCCTTCCATTAAAAAAATTAGTTTGTCAGTATTCAGATTAGCATCAAATTTAAATTTTATTAATAACCAGTTTTTCGTCACTATCCTTGTAATTATGCGATAGGTGGGAATTATAAAAGACGCTTTAAGTCAAACTTTGTGCAGAAACACATCAAAATTAGAGACAAGGGCTAAAGAAACAGTTCTTTGAAATAAAAAAATAAAATAAAACATATAGTTTTCATATATATCGAAACAATTAAATGCTAATAAAAATAAAATAGAGTTTTTACGATGTCGATGGGCTAACAAAACCTAATAAATTCGTATAAGATTAAAGATTTTCTCACATAAAATTTCTAATAAGCGAGTTAATACTTTTCCCTAAATAGTATCTGCTCAATGTTGTCTGTCAGCGAAATTAAAAAAAAATTAATTTAAAAAATATTTGAAGAAAAAAATAGTTCTAATTTTACACTTTTTTCTTCACGACAATGATATCGAGCACTGAGCGGCAGTTGATACAAAACGGAACAATAATCTAAAAATTTAGGCATGTTTAAGAGAGAGGGGGGGGATTTAGAAAGTCTTCTGCAAAATAATGTCAGTAGAATTGAAATTATGCAAAAATAATTTTCATGTTCGGAGCATTCTTATTTTGGCTCTTTGCCAAGTTAGCGCAAAAATAAATCCCTCTTGTTTTATAGAACCAAGAAAGAAGTATTAGGCCGCATCAAGAAAACAATTAAAAATCAATGAAATGATATTTTTGATTGATTTTGCTTTATATATGAGAGAAACGTTCGAGCTGTAACCTCAAAATTTAAAAAATAATAATAGCAAAATTAAAATGTCGGATGCTGGCACTTCAGTTTTAGTTCTTAATACTTTTCTGGAAAAACTGACTATGCTTATAAAAACTTTTCAAAGTAAAGTAAATTATGCTGGACGTTTATAGCAAACTTGATTAGAATGATTGTTGGTAGTGATAGATATTACATCTATCTCCCTCTCTCGCCTCCTTATGATCATCAGAAACTATATTACAGGCAAAAATCTCTCAAAATAACAAAATATTTATAAAATGTTAAATTTTATCAATTAGTTTTAAAATTCTGATTCCGAGGTGCATTGAGTTGCCATTAAAGTAACTCTGAGCGCAAAATTTCTTGGCTTAATAGATTCGTCCAGATATCACAAACACGCATACTATCAATCGATTCCTTGCCTTTTAATTAGAATCCTTTCTTTAAAACTTCACCAATTCCAAAATTTGACACTTTTTATAAATGAGCCAAAACCTGTGAAGATTTGCAAATGCCAGTTGTTTTCCAATGGATCTGGTGTTTAAGTATCAGTTTTTGTAGTATCCATTTACCAACACTTATCTATAAGCTCATGAACTGTCAACTTTTGTCAACAGCTAACAAAATAAAACTAATTTTTAAATGATTTGAAAATAAACGATTTGATTATTTTCTTACATTGCTATCGGCTCTCTTTTTAAAGAAGAATTGAAAACATTTTTTTATTTTCAAACTGAGCATTTGCATCATATTCTAAAATGGAAAATGATCTAAGTAATAGGAGCTGAAAATAAAAATCACGTTATTATTTTCGAAAGTAAAACAACTTAAGTCGAAGCATTAATATATATATAAAGACTGTCAATGCACTGTTTGTTAGAAAAGATTACCATCGTATAATAGTGATGATTGCTGATGTCGCTATATGAATAGTATCGAATTGACGTAAGAGATATTTGCTCCAAATTTCAGTGTGCCGCGAAATTAAAATCAATGCCAGCACGATCTATTACACAAGATGATATGCTATTAAAATCCGTAAATTTCGATTTAATCCCTTAAAAAATACTTTGTAATATAATTTATTCTTAATATCAAAGTTAACCAGGGATTAAAATTAAATTTTTTGAAAAAATTTTATATTTAATTTTTTAACATAATTATAGTTTTATTGGTCTTCTAGATTCTAGGTCATCGATCTTCTAGAACAAAACGAAGTTGCAAACATCTGTTATCATTCTTGAAATATCGGACAAACATCAGAGTTCTGGAAGTTCTTTCCTCCACACATTAAAATGTTGATGGAAAAGAATGATAACAAAGCACATCGTAAAATTTGTATAGTATGTAAAAGAAAATAAACTGAAGTTTCAGTTCATTTAGATGATGCGTTTTTGTGGGCGCCATTTTCGGGGGCGTTGTTTCTTCAGTAAGAAGTCCATTTCTTGACAATCAATAATAATCGCTATGCAATAGACAAAATTCAACAATAAGCTCCAAAATAAAACAAAAACTATGATCTATGAAAATGTATGTATACAGTTTAGTCCGCCAAAATTTGATTTGAAATAAGAACAAATAAACAGTTCAAGAGCTGTTCCTCAGAAGTACCTGAAAGCTCTTCAGACCTAACAGGAAAACATTCATCAGAAACTGAAGATAACTAGCAGCTACAAGCCAGTTATTATCTTTCACTTTTTACTAACAACAATAGTTTAAAGTTACTCAGCCATTGAGGAATTTATAAAGAAAGAAAACTAATTATTATTGGACACCAATATTCTGACTTTGTTTCAGCAAGATTATGTAGTGAAACACATTGAGGTACAAGTTTAAGAAAAATTATTTTTTGTTTAATATAATGCAGAATAAAGGACATCATTCGCTATATTCCAAATATGAATGAAAAGAATTATCACAAATATCATAGAAAGTTATTTGGTTCAATACCTGACATCACTAATTTTTAATCCCTCCCAAACTAAGAAGATAAATGATAAAATTAAAATGAAGAAATTACACCGAAAACTACATTCAATTGTAGGGTTCGGTTATAAGCAGGACACTTGCTTAGTTTTATAGATCCTGGATTTATTTGAGGATTTTTAAAATTATGCCGCCAAGATTGCCAAGCTAGGTTAACATAAAGCTCCTTAATTATACATAATGCAACCATTTTAGCAATAAGATCTGGAGGCCAGAACAAAAAAATAAAAATCTGAAAGAGAAAAATTCTTTTGGCAAATCTGAAGGTGAAAATATATTCTTTTTTATTTAGGATGAATGCAATTCATATGCATAACGAAATGTCCGTAGAATTAAATTTGGAAGCCACAACGCTCCCAATCGAAATTCTGCAAGGAAATAAAAGTCCCTATGACGCACTAAGACTAAGGTTACGGTTAACGATTAATGACTTCTAAGCAATGGAAGAAAATTTAGCTCAAAAGCTATTCAATTAGAGTAATTATTTTGTTTTCAATAGCTAAAAGTATATGGAATTGAAATTTTCGCTTTCCCCCACAATATAACCTATTTAGAATTCGTCAGAGACTTTCATCAACCTCCAATTTATCTTTACACGGTTTCCCTAATTTTACAGCAATTTCTTTATTGCAATAGAAATTTTTGAAAGACCGAAAACTGTTGACGAAAAAGCACCAACCATTTGCTAGTGTGCTATGAAAATATTCTAGAAATTTTTCCATAGAATAGAACCTTTATATATATATAATATATATAAGAAAATCAAAATCTCTCATTGTGAAGAAGTTCAGCGCCATGACAATTAAAAAGCGAGATGAAAAAATGCGTTCAAAAGTAAATAAAAATTTAATTTTTCTTTCATACTAACATACATTGACAATAATATTGTAAACAAATTTGCAAATAACTTACATATAAGTACAATTTTCTAAAATTTCTTTGATACTTTTAATTTTTTAAATCTTTGCTGGCTCTAAAAAATTAAGTAGGTTTAGTTGTTTTTAGAACGGAAATAACTTAAAAATACAATAATATGTTTTTTTTTTTTGCAAACTAAAATTTTTATACATCGGAGAAACCTCGAGGAATCTTCTAATTCGATAATACAGAGGTTCGACCTGCACTTCGAAGCATTTAGAAATGAATACCAAATTTACCATCTCGACTGAATTACTAATGAGGAAAATATGTTGTCTTATTTTTACAGGCACATACAAATTCAAACGCGGAATTTTGACACAAAGAAAAAGAAGGTGTAAAGGCAAAGTCCAACCATAAAATAAAAATAACAAACGAGAATGCATACGCGCAACGGGCATTGTTTTAACGAGGCGGCCAAGACGTCAAATCAAGAAGGTGGACGTAAGAATAGATTTTGCAAACTGTCCGCATATGAACAAACGGGGTTTTCTTCAATTGTCTTCCGTTATAGCCGAGTTCATGGGCAGTCAGTCAGCAGTTTTGTTCGGTAGTGCTTTTTCTTTTCTTCCTTTCTTTCAAGTCGTGACGTCGGTCGTCACCAGTTATAGGTTACGACTACACAACAGAAATAGAGGAAGTGAGGAAAGAGATAGGGAAACGGAAAGCGCGAAAATAGTACAATATGCACGACCTACAAATAAAACATTTTTAACTCGATTCATTTGAATTCGCATTATGCAGTCTAGAAAATACAAGTTAAATTTGAAAAAATTAATGTACGGTTGCATGCGGATATGCTTTGGGAATAATCCGAAAAGTAACTAGTATTTTTATAAATTACTCCTGAAATTCAGAACTATGGCTGCAATCGCACAAGTCCTCTTTTCAAAATGTTATTTTTAAAATAGAAAAGAAAACTACATTTTTTCTCTGCCTCCCTTTCAGTGAGTCATACTTAAAAACCATAAAAGAATTCTCAGACACAGAAAATTTAATTTGATTACATAAAACTAATATTTAATTTTAAAGAAGCACTGAGATTGTACTAAGTGTTGAAACTTGGTTAATTCAAAATCTTAACTTGAAATTTCAGCTATTTAAAATTCATATTAAATTCGTAACAATTATTCTGATTTGGATCAGTTAAGGAAAGAAAAATATTCGTACATCAGAAATTTTAAGCAGAAAATAGAATTTCGAAAAAATCAGATGTGAATTTCATCGATTATTACAGATTTATTGAAATATATATCCAACAGAATATTTTGCGAAAATAAGGGCATTTAAAATAAAGAAATGACAAAAAAAAAAGTCTTAATGGGAATTGTAGTACTGAAATTATTGAAATATGAACGTATACCAATCCTTTAAACACAGAATTAGTTCTAATTTATAGAGAAACATTGTAAAACTCCTTTTAAAAGATTAATACCTTCAACTCAAAAAATGTAGTACTACAAAGTAATTTTAAATTAGTGAAAAGCATCTATAATACAGGAAATCAATTTATATACCCTTTAAAAAAGTCTTAAATGCAAACTAAAGAAAAATAAGATAACACATTTTACTGAAAACTGTCAAATGGCATTTAGAAGAGAAAACTAAATGCCATAAGATGTACAAATTTAGTAAGGAATAAAAAGATCTAGTACAGAACACTAGAATTGGAAATATGGAAAGTGCAATCGGGATAGTAAAACTTCTCAAGTAAAATAAATTTCATTGAAGCAACACAATATACTCTTTCAATTGAATATTTTGGAAAAAAATAATCACACAAATTTAAATAGGAAATATTATGTGCAAGAGTGTATTTATTCTCAACAAGGTTAAAAGGTGATTATCAGTAACTAAAAAAATACTTAAAATCTGATGAAAATTTTGGTCCCTCACCGACTATATAGAATCAGGGCTTGTCATCTGGGGGATATGGTGGATGCAATGAACTGGCGCGAGGTCCACAATTCAAATCTCAGCCATGCGACATTGCATTTAAGGTTGGACTAATGCAATGTCACATGGCTAAGAGAGGTTCCTAAAAAAGTTTTAGATGACTTGGTACTTAATACTATTTATATAATTTTTTTTAAATATTATTTTAATAAATGAATTTATTTAAAATTGCACTGCAATCCAATAACAGCTTTAATACATTTACTTTAACATCTCCCTTATTACATTTACATCCTTAAACCATCAACAGCTGATTTAATATGTGATAATTAACATTTCATATAGTACTTCAACATTCAAAAAAATTCTAAATTATAAGTAAAGCACTGCAAAATACTTTGTGATAATTAAATAATCAATTCTTCATTAAAAGACATGAAAATATTTTCCTTCCAAACAGCATCAGATATATTAATTTTAAAAGTGCATCTTTTGAATTTATGATAAAAAAATTTTTGAAATTTAAAAATATAACAAAAGTTTTTACACAATGAAAATATTTTCAAGTTTACAGTTATTATTTCATATGTTTCTATTGGCAATGTGGTCAAATTAATCAATATGTGCTATTTTATTTATTTGTTAAAGCATATAAATGCTGTTAGTATAGAACATATACAAAATATAAATTTTTGAAGCTAAATTTATAACATGTTTTAACTGAAAATAAACACATTTAAGAAATAATTTTCATTACTTACTGTATCATTCACTCATGACCTACAAATCAGAATTCTAAAATATGTCTGAGCTTATTAAGCTACCCAAGATACAAATCTTTTTACAAGCATTATAACAAATATATGTTTGAATAATATATATGAAAAGTATAGTTAGGATTGTGACAAGTCAAATAATTTATGGTGATATATCAATCTATATAGAGAGAGATCTTTTACAAATTTTAACAGCAGATCAAGAATATAGAAAAAAGTCATTTTTGCAATAAAACATCATTGGATTGCAAAAATATTTCAAAGATCAAAGATTGCCAATGACGTTTTAGGAATTAATGGATAAAACTATATACTATATATATAGTATATAGTATATATATGAAACTATATATATAGTTTTATCCATTGCCAATTCAAAACAATTACAATTCTCAGTAGATATCAAAACTTCTCCATTTCTAAAATTTGACAAATAAGACATAATAAAAATATAATCGTAACATACCTGGTAAATGATCAATAAGATAACTTAAAATGTCTTCAGTGCGGCATGATGGACGATTAATGATTTCCATGATGCGACCACCTAATGGATTTCCACTCAGTTCTGAAATAAAATTTAAAATGTATTAAAAATATTCTAATAAAAACTGCAAGTCATAGATGCATTAATAAAGATTTTTCATATTCTATCATTACTAAATATTTAATTAAGTCATATTTATTTAAGTTAATATCTAAGGTAAAATGAAGTAAATTTTTTTCTCTTTAATAAAGTAATGCTTTGGAAATGTTAACTACTAAAGAATGCAGAATAATTAAAATAAACATTCTACCACATAATTCACAGAATTTTTTTTAATATCAAATTGACTGGGAAAAACAAACTGTATGCAAACAAAATGAAAAAGGAGAATACCTTAATAAAAACGAGATTCAAGTATTTTAACAGAGAAGTATTTATTATTTCAGCACTAAAATAAAGCTAAATTTTTACAATTTTTCATTAAGGAAGACCTTAATACTTTAGTCTGATCACCAAACAAAGTACAGCAGGAATAGTTTCAGTTCATTTATTCAAATTTAATTATCTCACAGAAATAGAAGAATTGAAACTTGCAAAGAAAATTATTTTATACTACATTTACATTGACTTTGAGTTCCAAAGATTATATTTTAGTTGAAAATTAAAGCATCTGTTGATAGGTATGACAGTAATCAAATAGATGCATCGCTTGAAAAAATATCAATCCCTTTATCAAGATTTCACTTAATTGACAGCTTACATAAAACAATAGACTGTTGATAAGGGAATGAAGATTCAAATCCACAATATTTGCACTGTAAATACTAAATTTTTTTAATATCAATATCATTACAGCAGCAGAAAAAAAAATGGTAGTTAAACTTCCACACTTTCCAATGAAAATGAAAAATGCTGAGCTTTATGCATTTGTTAATTATAATGAATAGATGTTTTTTCTGCATATAAAATTAGATAGCATTTTTACAAATTTCTATTTTCAAATATGATTTAAAAAGCATTAGTAAGTTCCAAACATTATTATTTATGATATTCTTACATACAAATTTTGCAGCTAATCATGCAAAACACAAAAAACTGCTGATACAATATGTACTCATTTTAAAATCTAATGGTCACAGTATATTTGTAGCAATAATAGTCAGCTATTTTTTTTAAATAAATATCATTTAACAATAATTAATACATAATTTTTACACAAAATATAAGAAAACGTACATAGACATCAATGAATAGTTCAATTATTATTACAAAAACACAAACTTGTAGCATTAATAAGACCAATATTTTTATTTCATGCATTCAAAAAAATATTTCTTAGAATAAAACTATTTCTTAAACAATAAACATATGAGTATAATTTTAAAAAAAGCTAAAATTATGCTTCAAGATTTACATAAAGAAACATTCCAAACAGTAAGATAGTTAATACACAAAACATAATTTTAAGTATTTTCATTAACTACAGCTATAATATTTAAAAAAAAAAAAAAAGTGGAATGCTTATTGATTAAAATCAAATTAAAATTTCCAATTTGACATTTTTCCTAATAAAATGTTCCCTTAAGTAGTTGGTGTAAAAAAAAAAGTATGTAAATGTTCCCAAGTAATCTCTCTGAAAATTTATAATTTAATTTAAATAGGAGGAATAACGTCAATTTCTTTGAAAAAATAGCCTTAACAAAGATATTTTTTTAATATCTATATATTTTACATCATAATAAGACAATTTATGACTAATATTTTTTTTTTAATATTTTTGAATTTTACTTTTCCTCTAATACAGTAATGATTAAATGTGTTTATATTTAATTGCTTCTTGAAAAACGTGAAGCCTTTTTTGTTAAAGGAATTAATATAGTTAAGAAAAAACAATTATTTAGCTTAATACACAAATAAAGTAAATATTTTGCAATAATTCTTCATACCTACATAGTAAATTTATTCACATAAACCAGCTAAGTCTCAATTTCTAAATGCAAATTTTTTAAAAAAATTTTTCCATATCTTAAATTTATTGAAAATTTAATAAAAGCAGAAGTAAGTTGTATTTCTTCTAGGATTCATACCCAGATCATTGCTTCTATTTTTAAACTTTTAAAAGCAATCTATTTTTAAACTTTTAAAAGCAATCTATTTTTAAACTTTTAAAAGCAATCTATTTTTAAACTTTTAAAAGCAATTGTAAAAAATATTTAATTAAAAAAGGGGTAAGATATCAAATTGTTAGATAAAAAAATTCAATATCTACATTAACTTTTAAACAATGATGCTGATTTTTATAATCATTAAAACTCACACTAAACAGTTCATCTTAATTATTTATCCACCAATGTTTCAAAATCAGAATGCAATCATGATAATGAATCAATATAAATAAAGATTAAAACACAAAAATTTTTATCAATGTTTTTAATGATATTTTGAGGTGATTTTTTTCTTTTAAATTAAATTTTTAAACTTATAAAATTCTTTTTAATGATTTACAAAAATTTAATGTTTCTTTTAGACTTTTGGTGCTTTTTATTGTAAATTTTATTAAAGGTAATTTTTTTTTCAGTTAATAAGCTGTTATTTATTACATACATAAAAATGAGTTAAGTGTAAGATTTTGCAATACAAGTAAATATTTATAGTGACATTTTAGAAAGGTATACAAGTTTAAAACAGTATATTTCAAATTTGAAGCATTGTTAAATAAGGTTTTAACAAAGGAACTGCATCCCTTCAGAGAGAAAATTCTTTTAATCCTTGATATTTCAGCTTATAATCATGCAAATTGTAGATTATGTATGTTTCCAAAACCAAATAATGTTATAGTTTAAAAATATATAGACAGAAAAGAGGAGAAAAATTTGTCAGAAATTTACACCTTCACTAATAATTGCATTGGTACTTGGTATTGGAAGAATGACAAAATAAGATGCTAACAGGTTTTCAAAGCTCAATAAATATAAGATCTGAAAATTTCCCAAACATTACACTTCAAGAAATTTTCACATCTCGTTTTCTACTTCATAGCAACTTTATGGAAACAATTTCAAATTCAGATTTATCTGATATGGATAAATGCCAATTACCTCCAAATGAAATATCAATGACAAAAAAAAACAATTCAAAAAATCTTTTAGAATCTATTGTACTAGTTAATATGCAGGGAATAATAAATATTATTTCTACAAATGGATAAAATTTCATCAAGAAAATTGGACACAAATTTAAGTTAGATGTAGATGTCCTTGACAAAGTTTTACTCAAGATAAAAACGATACAAAACTCAACTGAGTAGTAAAAAATAGTGGTGGAACTTCTTTAGCAATGAATTAAACATTTCAGTATATGTACCAGTTGACTAATATAAAAGGAATTATATAAAGTTACAATGACATGTTTGAAGTCATGAAGACATATAACAACTTTTTTAAACTAAAAAATCATACAGAACACCACAATCATCTCCAGATATAATGAAGAATGTTGGATGGCTTACATCGTTTCTACAACTTCAAAACATTATGTTGCCTTAAAAAACGTTTTTTTAGTGCAGAAATTTTGAAACACTAAAACTGGAAAAATTTATCTTGAAGGTGTTTTAATGAAGTCATATGTTTAAAACAAATTGATTTCAGAAATGAAAGAAAAAAAACTGAACAAGAAAATAATTTAGTTTCAAAAATAACTTCTTGAAGGCAGGGAATTTCAACTTGAAAACAGAAAAATTAGGATCTGCTGAAATTCCAGAAAATTAGAATGCCAAGAAGGTGCGAGGACAGAATGAAAGAAAGATGAAATTAGATACATTTTAAACTAACCATTTAAAAATATATCCTCCCCTATATATTCATAATATAGAAAACATTTAAAGAAACATTCAAACATTTTTAGAAAAACATTAGAAACATTTCATTATGTACATTTCACCATACGGCAGGAGTAAGAAAAAGCAGAATCTAGGCAATAAGGAATCACCACCTCCTCTGCAATTTTCTTTAATAAAAAAAGAGTTGGAGGTACACAACTGAAAAGAAATGGAAGGTACTGCCCTTTTTTAAAGCTATCCAAAAAAATATTACAAGTTTAGATCAAAAAATAATTATGTGGTTGAAAATCGATTTTTTGCTCGACTTCTAAATTACTTCAATTAAAAAAAAAAATCAGACAAAAGCTATTCATAAGGATGAGGCATCAATTTTAAATTATTTTTCTAACTTTGAGGAGTTATCTATACTTATAATAAAGCTCAATGTGTGTGTGTGTTGGCGCTCTACAGGCCAGACCGTTTGACATACAGCTACCAAATTTGGTACATGTATACCTTGGAGGTTGGGAATGTGCACCTGGGGTTTCTTTTTTCGAATTTTTAATTAGAATTTTAATTATTAAATAAAAACTAACTTTCCCGCCAAAAAAATCTTCTATTTTCCCCACCGCCAACTTTTCCGCCAAAAAAATCTTCCATTATCCCCAGCGCCAAACGAGAAAGGCTTCAGTTTTTTTTTTCTCCCAACAGTAATGAGGCTAGGGTTAAAATTTTTCGGCGGATTATTTCAATCGGTTCTGTTAATTTTCTTAATGTTTGATGCATTTAAAATTAAACATTGTTAATGAATCAATCTTTCAGATTCATTCTGAAGTACTTTTGAATTAAAATAAAACAGAGTAAAGGAAATTAAAAATTTCTAATCCGCATAGCGTTACCCCAACTGGCGTAGAAAAAAATCACCTATTTGCGTTACGTAACCGGCGAAGAAAATTCACGCATGCGCATTCTGTTCTGATTGTTGCTATGACAACGTTATCAATGGATGATTTAAATTATTTTTGGGTTAGTTGCATGCTTTTGTAAGTAAATTGTATTTATGTGAGTTATATATTTTTTGTATATGCTTATAGTTTTAAGTACATCGTTTTTTAAGTAGTTTTTTTAAAACCTGTTTTCAACCGTTTATTTTAAACGATTCGTTTTATTTTCTTAGTGTTTGATGCATTTAAATTTAAACATTGTTAATGAATCGATCTGCTCATAATGAATCTAAGAAAATTTTGTTGACCAACTCTTGAGATATTACATAAATTAAAAAAGATATTCTTTAGTGCCCATAAAGTTTAAACGCTGAGTGACTCTATTTTCAGTAATCAGATTATAAAAAAATGCTTCGTTTCAGTAAAAAATATTATATTAATTGAAGATAAATTCTTTCCACTTTAATTTAAAGCATAAATTTTACGAGGGTAACAGAAAATGAGAGAGATACATATTACGTTATGACTGAAGGCCTTTATAATATTATGAATGAATTATATGATAATCAAAATTTGAAGTTTTAAAATATTTTGATGAAGAAGCTATTAAAGTAGAAATTGCATAAAATATTTAATTATTAAAATTTAAACGAACATTAAGATTGGCGAACCGGCTGGTCGCCAAAGGCGGCTAGTAGGATAATAAAAATTCCAGTTTCACCCAACCACTACCATTTTCACTTCCTTTGAACCGGCTGGCCTAGACCGATCTCTCAGCACATTTCAAATTTAACTAAACAACTTGAGTTATGTTGTTCACAAGTTAACACAGGCAAATAGTAATATAAACTTTGCTGCTTGACCACAGTTAAAAAAAATCTCCAGAAATGTTCCAAAAATCATGCTGTAAAACTGTTGTAACAGGTATTGTTCATATCAAGAATCTAAGTTCAAAACTAACATAATTAGTTTTTGTTTGAGGCTAATAAATTAGCACAAATAATGAAAAATTATTTAACCTCTATTCTGAATGTAAAGTTAAAAAAAATAAATAAATAAAGAGGAAACATTAAAGGGGATGTAATTTTAACTTATTTGCCCATATTTATTCTTGCATAAGAATTAATGTAATGAAAATTATTCATAGAATTCAAATTAAATAATACTATATATTTTAATTGAATTTAAATAATGCTCATTTTTTCTAAATACCTCACTGTTAATAACAATTATTTGCCATAATACTGATTTTATAGTTTCTATTTGATTATTTTAAAATTTACTTTTTTCTATAAATTAATATAAAAATATATCAATTAAACCTGTTCAGATTAATAACAGGTCCCCCTCATTTCTTTTTGGAGGGTGGAGGTATCTTGAGATTGTTACTTTTGTCAAATGGGCTTTTTTCTTTTTAAATACATATTTTCAACATTTCAATTGTTTTACAGTCACTAATGCAAGCTTCTGCTTTTAACTTTCAGCAATCCACTGATGCCACTATGGGGACATTGAAACACTGAGTTGCATGCATACTTTAGATTTAAAATAAATATTTATTTTTTTTATTCATAAAGTATAGACAGAATCACTACTGAGATTGCAGCCATCAATTTTGATTGTTAATCAAAATAATTATGCTGTCTTTTAAAGAATTTAAAAAGCCATTATAGCTTTAAAAAATGCTTTTTTTATTCAGTAAGATTTTGAAAGAAATATATTATAATACAGATTCAAGTAGAAGTCAAATATATAAATTTTAAAATAATAGTTTAAAGAATTAGGAATAAGAAATTTTTTTACTTTTTAGTAGCTTTAGAAATTTTTTTTATAAATATTTCAACCTAAAGCTTGAAATGTGTATTATAGCACAATGATAATTCTAATTCTTCCTCTAAGATCGGATGGTAATCCTACCATCTGATGTTAGAGTAAAAATCAATAAAACATATCAAAATATTACAATGATCCTAAAAAAGCTCTGCTATTAAAATTACCAGAGGTCCATTTGTTTTGATATATCAATGAACAATTTCCCACTAGGTCAATAAAACAGATACACTATGTACTACTGTTTTATTTCCTGATGGAATTATGAAATAGTAATGTCCAGAGATAATTAGGAGGGGGAACTGAAATGGACTTAAAAGAGAAACTGTAGGTATAGCAAATATTGTCACGAAGCCTTTGGTTGGTAGAAATAGAAAAAATTTCCTATCACATCATATAACATATGGTCTAAAGGAACAATTTATTAGGTAATGAAACAAAAATATGACTGCTTCAAATATATATGTAACATTTTTCTTTCTACTAGCAATATTGATCTATTAACAGAAATTTTTACAGTCCTCAAATTCATACAAAATCCAAAATTTTCTGATATTAAATCTTTTGCTTAATCATATTTCATATTAGTTAATAACAACATTCTGGGTAACCAAAAGAACTATGAGCACAAAATTAAAAGATTCCAGGGACTATTTGGAACCTTTCTTAAAAGAACAAACAGAAATTGTCCCACAAAGATATCAAAGAATTGGGGGGGGGGAGAGAAAAGAAAAAGATATCAAGACAGTAGGGGCAACATTATGATAGAGCCCCAAAGCCAAACTTCTGCTGCAATCAAAAGAATAGCATACATAAAAAGAGCTCCTTCATGTCTACCTTAAACACTTATTCTGTAATTTTTTAATCATGTTAATGCAATATTATGCATTTTAATATATTATTACTGATATTTTAATTTATTAAAATATTTCATTTTCATTTTATTTATTGATATTTTTGATACAAATATATATTGATACAGAAGTTGTATGATTTATTGATATGTCTCCTATTTTCAAAGGAAAGTAATGAACTGATTTCTCTAAAGAAATAAGATGATTAATTACATTGATTTTATTTTATTGTTGATTTATACTTGAAAAAGTTTTGATATGACTTGAATACTGAATATATATGCAATTTAAAAATATAAAAGAATTGTTTTGAAAAGTTGCAACTTGAAAAAACTATTTTCTGAAGTACAGAGATGCAATTCACAAAAACACACACACACACACAAAAGAAAAAGGAATTCCAAAAAAGTGACAAGAAACAACACACAAAGGAAAAATGTGCAAAAAGTATGAATTAGATAATCAATGTACAGAAAAAAGTATAAAAATTATAGTACAATTGACTTTTCCTTTTCATCAATATTCATTTCAAAATATTATAAAAGTAAGAAATCAATAGTTTATGATTTTCCCAAAGTCACCTCACGAAGTAAATTGTCAGGACAAATTTATATAAATGCACAAAAGACAACATATGAAAGGAAAGCCAGTTCCTAATTGTGAGCATATCTGACTAAAATATTTTAGTAAACTTCTCCTTAAATAGTAAATGGATATATGTAGCATATCTCGGATATATTACTGCCTTTTTTCTTTCTTTTTTACAAGTCTTTCATTGTTATAATTCAATTGATGTTTCATAGTTTGCTTTTGAACATTAGTCACACTGGTTCACAAGCAGTTTCATTTTGTGTACAAGATTCAGATGTGGAAGAAATTAGTGTCCTGAGACTTTATTTTTTCTGATGAATATTTCTCTGCAATTTGAAGCTTTGTCATATATTGTGTGGCAATAAAGGAAGAACTTCTACTTTCTCACCATGGCAGAAAATTCTTATTGTGATAAATTGTGAACAAAAATCTTTTTTACAGAAAACACAGAAAAAGATTATAAGAATCCAAAAAGTGGGAATTCATGGGAAAAATTTCATCTTCTAGAAGCAACAGTTCCAATTGACATCTTTCTTTTGAAATTGGGAAATAAACAAAACCCATCCCCACCAAAAGTAGAATTGGAACAGATATACATAGAACAAAATTGGGAAGCATTTATATTCTAATATAATTCAGAATTTTAGTTCATTCAGTTGATTAGTTGATTCAGCATTTTAGAATGGACCGCAATAAAGACTGACCCAGTAGAGTGTTCTCAGTTGGAACATTTGAGAAAACCAAAATAGATAGCATTACAACTTTTCACCACATATTGCTATTAAAATTTATTTTTAACCATGTTTCAAAGATCATGGCAAATCTAATTGGTCATTAGCAATTAAATTATGGGTTCTGTTTAAACCTCTCGCAGCATAATTCTTTTATCAAAATAGGTTCAAATATTGGGAAGCGTTTCTTGTCCTATATCTTTGAGCTTTAAAAAGAGTCCACAAAATGTTGCAAAACATGCTTGTATATTTTGCAGAAGCATGGACAACTAACGCTATCTGTTAACTCAGATCTGGGTGAAACCAAAAAAGCCAAAATAAAACCATGAATGGGAAAAGAGCAAGTTGCACAGCTAAGTAGACAGAAATATTCCATCCCCCCAGGTTGCACAAATTTTGCTACTTCTACATTGCTCATGGAAATTGCGGGGCATGCAACGAAAGGGTCAATTTCAATCTAAATGTTCTTAAGCTTAGATTCTAATACATAGTGGTGATAATTATTAGTATATATAAATTAATATAACTATTTTATCTTTGCATATATCTTTAAAAAAACAATATTACTCACAACTGATTTACAAAGGATAATAGCTGTTAAATATTCACAATGAAACAAAAATGAAAGCAAAAAGAGTTAAATTCCATACAAATAAGAGTTTCTAAGGAAAATTGTAGAAAGGTCTTTACTATTAATAAAGATAAATGTGTGTGTGTGTATGTTTAGCACTCTACAGAGAAGACTGTTTGACAAACGTCTATCAAATTAATCAAAAATCTCTGAAATTTTAATTAAAAATTAAACTGAATTTTGGCATTTTGCCAAGATAACTTCTAAAAATATTATAGCACAAAAATTAATTTTAAAAAATTAACATTTTTTTTAATTATGACACTTTAATAGTCTTGCAAATTTTTCCTGAATTTTGGCATTTTTTAAAAATATTTTTTTGCTTAATTTCCAACAATACTTTACATTGTTGCTATGAAATTCAAAAGGGTTTTTATTACTTCTTCAAATATTTAATCAAATGGTTTTCTTCCATTGATGAAAAACAAAACAAAGAAGAATTTTGTTTAGTACATGTATAACTTACATGCCAAATTAAAAAAAAAAAAAAAAAACTGAAGTTATAAGAAAACAGACATTAACGCTTTTATTATGGTATGATGTCATGGGACTGATCTTCATTAGAAAGGTTCATGTACACAATTAATCGAACATATGTCAGATAATTAACACAACTTTGATGTCTAGCAATTTGATGGTTATAAAATTGAATAAAATCAATATTCCAGTGAAAAAAATTGATTGACAAAAGCAATTAAATATCAATATAAATATTACAAGAAGGAAAAGGATGTGAATAGAAAACATTTATATCTATAATTAATGAATCATTAAATAACAAGATATTAATGCAAAATTTATATATCAATGCAAGTATTAAAATAAATCATCAATAAAAGTTAATATGGCATCAAGATAAACAAAAGCACTTAAAAAATATTTAAAATGCACAATATATGCATCATTTTACATGTAGAACGAAAATTATATAGTTAAATAGTAACTATTATTAGTATCAGAAAATGCCATCTATAAACAAATTTGAAGACAATTGTTTATGCACTTACTCTTTCAATTATAACTGAAAACTATATGACATTGTATAGAATAGAATGAAAAAGTAAACAATATTATATTTAAAAGAAGAAAAAAATAAAACACTGATAACAGAATGTGTGTCAAAAGGTTATTATATATCAAATGTGAATGAAATGACCAAGTATTTATTGTAAAGAAATATAAATTTTAAAAAAAATCTAAACAATTATAGAGTAAAAATGATATCTATTGAATACTGATAACAAAAATTAGCCTTTTTATGCATAGTATGAAATATCACGCAGTCATACACAATATGAAATGTTAATTTCATTAGATTTCATTTTGCATTAAATTCATTGCTTTATCAAAATGGAAATCTGAGGACAAATTAGGACAACAGAATGTTAAAATAAACATGCAAATAGAAATGTATTTAAAGCCATCAAAAGGGATCAGAAAAGAAGGCTATTCTGGAGTTTGCAAAGAGGGAAAAAAATTAATTTGGGACATAAAAAAAATTCAGCTATTGTCATAAAATGCATTTCAAATACAAAAAGAAAAGAGTAAAACATTTAAATAGCTTTAAGAACCACAGTAACACAGTATTTTGATAACAATTTGCATTCATTAATCTATACTAAAAATAAAGATGAATGTGCACATGTGTGTGTATGTATGTATACAAGTATTGGTGTCCTACAAAATGGCCAGACCATTTCACTCACAGCTACCAAATTTAACACATATATACCTTGGAGAATGGGAATGGGCACCTTAGATTTTTTTAAAAATCTTAGTTAGAATTTTTCATTAATTAAAAATTAAGCTGAATTTCGGCATTTTACTACAATAATTTCTGAAAATGTTATCACACAAAAATATTTAAATGATACCAGTTTTATAACCACACAAATTTTTACTGAATTCTGGCAATTTTATATATATTGCACTATATCTAACAATAGTTATACTGCTGCCTTGAAGTTTAAACTATTTCCATTATTTTACCAACTATTTGATTGCATGATCCCCCCCCCCCCATTGTTGAGAGTCAAAGAAGGAATTTTTGTTTAATTGTCTAGTTTACAAGTTGTATAAAAAGAAAAATGAAGTTGCAATACAGTAAAATATAGAAGATAGATGAACTGGATATTTAAGTTTTTCTAAGTGCTATGATGTTATGGAACTATCTCATTTAGAAAGGTTCATGTACAAATAAGTACAACAAAAATAACAGCTTTAATGTCAAATAATTTGACAGAATCATAGATATGAAGTTACATCTAAATGATTTGATAGCTAATTGATATAGATATAATATTCCTGGCGAACGAGCGGGTTCATCTTAATTCGCATGGACTAAAGTTTAATGGCTTGAATAAAATTAAATAAAAAGAAAGAAAAATTATTTATGACAACATTATGCAAAAAAGATAAACTTAAATTTCAGAAGCTGCATATATTTTTGTTCCAATGAATATATCTAAATTGATGACAAACATGAATATGTATGCATGTTTCAGTGTTGGTGCTCTACAGACTAGACCATTTGACCAAGAGCTTCCAAATTTGGTATATATACACGAAAGACAGTTTGAATATGCACCTTCGAGCAATTTTTTTCTTCAAATTTTAAATAGAATTTTAATCAAAAATTAATTTTAACTTTGGTGTTTTTACATAATAATAGAAAATATTACTGCAAAAAATAGATTTCATATCATTTTTAAAATGATATGAAAGCAAAGCACTTTAAACAAAAAATTATTCTTTTAATGATATCAATCTAATTGTCATGTGAATTTTTGTTCAGTTTTTGCAATTTTAAAAAAAAATATTTTTTTTATTCCATTATTTTTCCAATTTGAGTAGTATTCAATATTAAAGCATATTTTGATAGGTTTATCATATTTTGTTGCGCTTAAAATTAAGGTCTTAAGTACAGAATCAGGCAATACTGGCAAATTCTTACAATATATACAAATATACACCGTTTCCATGCTCTGATGCTTTTCTAACTGGATATATAAAAACGCGGACAGAAAATTAAAGAAATACAAAGCAAAATGGACACAAAAGTGCCATGTTATTGAAATAATGTATATTATGTGTATCAGAATTTGGAACAAAAATATTTAGTTGAATAATTGAACCATTAATCCCAGCAACTCAACTGGTCGCAAATTTTTTTTTTATAATATAAGAAAACTATTCACTGAATGATAGCAATCTTCTTTTTAATAAAAAGAAGCTTTCACCCTTATAAATTAAACAAAAAAAATATTCAACTGATTAAAAACAAATTAGATAAAAACAATTAAAATCTTTTTTGTTCAAACTGAAATACTGAATTAATGCTTCATATAGAAAAAATCTTGCAGCTCTTAAAGATTACAATCAGACCAAAAGGAAATATAAAATTTTTAGTGATTATACGCTAAACAAAGAGAAATATATAAACAAAAATTTAATGCAATAGTGACAGAAAGAACATAAAAAAATCTTTAAAAAAATTTTTTTAATCCAAAAAAATAATTATTTTGCTTTAGGCAAATCAAAATCAACATAAAGATATACGAGTAATCTAACAAAGCATACTTGAATGAGCAGTAATTTCAAAACATTAATTGCAAAAAAAAATAATAATAATAATAAATAAATTTAAAAAAATGGCATTAACTTAAGAATCGATAGTATTTGTTTAATGATAAATGAATGAGATTGCAGAGAATAAATAAATATTAAATTTATTATACAGTCGATTGCCAAATTTTAAAAGGAAAGTGCAAGTTCAGAGTGCATAGACAGATTCCATATTAAAAAGTAAACACATTCTAAGTTTTTTTTAAGCACCTTTAGAGAAAAAATAAAAACAAGCCCTTAAGCTAACATTTTTAAATCATTTCATCATTTATTTCACTCAGTCAGTTTTAACTGAGAAATTTTCTTCAAACTTTTAAAAAGGCAAAATTGTTGTTTTACTAACATATATCATATGTATAAAAAGGCAGAAGTGGGTCATTACTGATACATTTGAAGAAATGGTTTTATGTGCTTTGCCATAAATACATGTGAAACCAACTGAGAATGTCTCACCACTGCTTACTTCCTAATTAAAATTATCATCCCTCTCTCTGATATAAAAATTAAAGACTTTAAAAGCAAGACCATGAATGCCACAAATACACAGATTATTATTTTCAGAGATCCAGTATAGAAAGGAAAAAAAAAAAAAAAACTGAGTATGCTCCATAACTTTTTGGCCAACTAATTAAATCTAAAATTTATGACAGAGCTGCAATTTTAGAAACAAGATAACTTAGAAAAATTTATTTATTTAATTTTTTTGTTGTTGTTGTTGTTATTACAACATTTATATGCATATGAACGTACAGACCGACAGATGGTCAACTTGCTGATGAATTTGGTTCAAAATTTTGATATTGATTTACACTTTAGATGCTAAAACTGCATGCCACATTTTATTGATGGCAATTTGTGTCTTGAAATTATTCTGTTCACTTGCATTCAGACAAACAAAAAAAACAATAAGAATGGTTTTTTTTTTTTTTTTTTTTTTTTTTTTTTCAAAATTTGACTGAAATTGGCAAATTTAGAATCAAGAAGCAAAGTGCTAAGACTTTTTCAAGTTATATGTTCACAGATAGACAGCAATACCAAAAATGTGTTTTTGGAGGTTTGAATCAAGGAAATAGAGTAAAATATAGAACTCCAATTTTTTGACGATTACAGTTCTTTCTCTTTGAATAATTCATATGTATGAAAAGTAAAAAAGGAATTTTATTGTGATCAATTTATTTTCAATATCTTTTTGAAAGAATAACAAATGACCTACAAGTAATTTTTGAGTATCGTGAATATTTTGGTTTTGCTTTTTCAGTCAGTGTATTCATTTTAAAAGTCCATAATAAATCAAATGGCCATAATGAATTTCTGGCATATTGTTAAGAAGTTCTAAACTTTTGTACAAAATTTAATTGAAATAAAAATATTTAAATAATTCACTAATGGAAAGTCACTAAATGATGTTGAAATATAACTGACAAATGCTCTAAAAACAAGAAATCAAGTACAGAAAAGTAAGGATGAGCTGAAGTTACTGTTAAAAACATAACATGAATACATAAAATTATTTCTAAAGAGAAAGGATTTTTTCCTTTTCTAAATAAACAAAAGGAAGTGAAAGAAGAGTTAAGTGAAAAAGAGTCAAGTAAATGAAAAGGATATATTTTCCCCAATCTATCATCAATCTGTCCCTAAAACTTTTTCCCACTGACCTTCAGATTCATTAAATCCATTAAACATTGAAAGATTCGACATCACAAAGAAAATGCAGTCTTTAATTGGGCAGATAGTATAGCAAAATTTTTTTTAATCAGAAGAAAAATATAAGCAACTGGATAAAAAAATAAGACACTTTTAAGGCTTTTATAAAAGGACCATCGAAAATAAGCAGTTTTTAATGACTTTTAATGATGCTATGTACAATGTTTTAAAAAAATTTTATGGAATGAATACTTATTATAAATATGGCCATAGTGCTGTTTTGTTTGATGATGCTTCTTTGTACTTTATATTATATGTTAATCTTTGTGGAGATTTTTATATATTTACATTTGTGTTGAGCAATAATAATACCAATTAAAATCAATAAAAAAATTGAATTTCAACTGAAATCACTTTTTTTCCTCAACTGAAATGTTTACAGGTTAAATCAATTTTGAGCATAAAATAGAAATTAAATTTTTGAAATATCACAGACAATTATAGCCAATTTTCGTGCAAAAAGTAAAAAACAACAAGCAGAAATTTTCATTATACATAAATAAAACACCATTTAGATCATACTTAAAATGAATTATTACCAACAAAGCTTTAAAAAAAATATCAGTTTTATATGTGAAATTCTGTTATCAGCTATTTTAATTAACCTATTAACCAGATAATTATATTCAACTCATTTTGCGTTGAAATAATTCATCATATTGTTAACAAGTTAATTGCACACATAATACAATAAAAGTTATTCAAATAGAAAGTGTAATAATAAAATTATCATATAAATATAGAAACTTACCTAATTTACATAACTTAAATAATTTTCCTAACTGTGTTGGCAAAGACACAAGCTTATTGTGATTTAAAAGCAATTCTCGAAGTGATTGCATGTCTCCCATTTCTGGAGGAATGGATCGTAATTTATTACATGATACATTGAGATGAGCGAGGTTAACTAAAAGGGATATTTCACCCGGAATACTTGTAAGGGAATTATTATTCAGGTACAAAGAAGTCAAGCTGGTCATCTGCCAAAGAGATGAGCTCAAACGAGAAACATTTCCTGAAAAAGAAAAAAAAAATATTCAGAACAATAAAATTAAATTTAACATAATTTTCAGAGCATCTTTGAAATGAGACAATATTTAAGTGCACACATATTTCTAAAATATATTATTACTATTATTATTTTGAGTTTATACAAAATACAATAATATTAACTTACCAAAGTACATTTAACTTTAAAAAACTTCATTTATTCCAAACAATACACAAATTTTATATAATAAATATAGTGATAATCAATTCTCTATACTCTGAGTTTTTCAAGAATGTAACTTACTCCTACTCTTCATCAGAAAGAAGCATGAAGAAAATGTCAGTGGATAAATCAATGACATTTTTCTTTCTAAAAATGGTGGAGAAAATCACCTTGAAGCAGATATAACTAGTGAAAATTATTGAAGAAAGAAGAGTATACAAACATGAAAACTCATAGTAAACAATGTTGTGCAATAAACTGACTATGTATTATCTCATAGAATTTTAAAATCATTAAATCAAATTAGTTTCTAGGATAAATTTAACTATTATCCTATTAACTATTCACCTTGACAGTCATAGTATAAAAAGAAAATGATTAAATTATATTACACATACAGTGTCAAATTCACAATTGATTTTATCATCAACAAATATAAAAAGTAATTAATAAGAGGTAAACAAAATATTATTCCAAAAAGCAAATAATAGAACTGAAATAAAAATATATTTATTCATTTAAATGACTAAACGATTCAAACTTTACAAAAGAATAGATCTCGACAGAGTATGAGAATTATATAAATTACTTTTTTTTTCTTTCAATTTTACACTTTAAAAGAAATTATGTGTTTTGAAAATCCCAACTTAACTTAGACAATTCCAAAAAACAATTTTTCAGGACCAACACGCAGAGTTAATAGTATATTTCTGTTTCCAACTTATAAGCCTCTAGATGTTTATTTCATTTTCTCCAACTGTTAATTATTCCAATAATTAATCCAATTTTCACACAAACTTTGAGAATATTTTTGAAACATTTCTAAGGAATTGCATATATTAATATTTTATTCAATATTTCAAGAACACTTTTGTTAGAAATATATACTACTGAATATACTTTATTTAAACAACTAACCCATTCATATTAATATTTTTTTTACATGACTATTGATACTTTTTAATGTTTATATTGTTTGTTACATTTCCTGTTTGGAAGTAAAATTATGTGTTCTTAAAAATTTAATTTCTTATATAATCATTCTGATTCTAAAATAAAACATAACAGCTACTTTATGCAAATAGTTGAAAAGTTCCTTACTATAAACATTTTAAAGATAATTATTTTAATTTATTGTGCCTTGAAAATATTTTGATTTGCATAAATAGCCTTTTTTATATTTATTTTTATTAAACGTTCTTATACATAATTAAAGACATATCAGATTCATTTTATTAAAATGCAGAAGGGAATAGATACAAGTCAATTTTTAAAAATATAATTTCTTTTTAAAGAAATTGCAAAACAATCATCATTTTTTTCTAAAAGAAATTGCAAAACCGGACATAAAAAAAATGCAAAGATTGCAAATAGCAATGAGAAATGTGTGTAGAATAAAACAATAAAGACTACAAAGGATAGGCCATTTCAAATCATAATATTTCAATTTGAATCATAATATCATAATACAATATTTTTTATTAGAGAATTTTTTTCTTTTTATTTTTGAAATAAAATTAACGTATGTTGTTTATTCATATTGAGTTTATCTTCTCTATATGAACTATAACTGGATTATAGTTATAGTTCATTAAGTTCATTTTAATTAAGTTACCATACATAACTTTTGGAGAAATATTTCTTCATGTGGCTAATGCAAATGAGCAAGATCCACAATTCACAATAAAATATACAGATATTATAATTAATCTGAAAACTCCTGATTTTTTTTTACAGAAATTATCTCAAAATTCCTCTAAAATGCTCAAGTTTCTCTCATGCAATTTATCAAAGCTAAATATACAAGTCTATTTTCACTGATTACATTATATGCAAAAGGTGTGGTGGGAAGAAAAGAAAAATCTAATTTGAATAATAAGCTATTTAAAAGAATTTTATTAGCAATTTCTTTTATATTAATAATATGCTCATGACAGGCATATTATTGAGCAAGTTTTCAAAAGCATGCATACAATTATCAAATATCTTCTTTGCAGTTTGAAAATATACAAGATAAATTACAGAGAAAAAAATCATTTTCTGAAAAACAAAATTATAATTAATATCATGCAACATTATTCTATATTCAATTTATTTAAAAGACTTGCATTTCTTATTCTTCATTAAAAATCAATTTATAATTCAAATATGTAGAACACTTTACATGAAAAGCACTTTTTTATTATGTTGTACAATATATAGAAAATTATGGGACTTAAAATTTTAAATATAAATTTATAAACCTATTATCTCCAATTCAGTGAATTCTTCTTTTGGCCTTTTTGCCGCTTCCTCCGCTGGCATAATGCAATATATGCGTCGTGGATTTGGATGTACATATTGGTTTCGATCTTTTTTCTTGGGTGGTAATCGTTTTGACATAAGGTCAGCTGCAAATATAAAAGAAAAAAATCATGATAATATAGTGTCAAAATTATCAGCAATAATCGCATACACTACAGGATATTTTAGGCAGACAGCTACTTTCAGATATATGTAATAAAAACTATAAAATAAAATGTGACATTTCAACAAATTTTCTTATTCTTATACAAAAGGGGAAAAAAAGGACAAAATATTTACTTGCATTTAACATTACTAACAGTTTGTTATATTATGAGAAATCAAAACAATCGTAATGAACAAGAATAACTTAATATCTCCAATTCAGTCCATTCTTCTTTCGACCTTTTTAATGCTTCCTCTGCCAGCATAATGCAATATCACTTTATCATTAGTCTAAAGAAACTCTGCAGAATATTTCAAATTTCAGTTACCCCTATAGCAGAGAGAATACAGCATCACCTAATGCTGATAATAAACACTAATAAAATTGTTTGCTTGGCCCCACAGATAAAGTATTCAATCTTAAAATAGCATAAGGTAAACATGGTTTGTAAGTTAAGTTTAATTCATGATATTTGCAGGATATAGTATTTTTTCTAAATATGACAATTATTTATCAGTTGATTGCTGGTATTTGTCATCATCAAATTTTCAATAACTAATTATGTGTAGAGAAAGTACGCTACACCTTCACAATACTGAAACTATACAAAATTTAATTGTGTCTCGAACAGGGGCATCAATCTCATGTTAGTAGGTGTCAATTAAACAAGGTAAAAATTCATCAAGGTCCCCTACCACCACCAAAAAATAGTCTAGTTTTTATAGAACCAAATTAATTTAAAAAAGCACCAATTAAAGATCAAGAATAATATTACATCTATTCTCTGAAACTATCTTAATTATTTTCAGGGATCTCTTGTTAATTTTGGATCTGGCAGAAGAATTTTTTCCTTCCATAAGTGAAATGAATTCCTCAAACAGATAAAGTACTTCAAAACATGGAAATTTCATTTTCAAACCTGGTTAGCAAATGTTTGTAAATTTCAGGTATCAATGAATTCTACTTTCAAATATGAATAGCAAAGGGATCTCCATTACCTTCATTTGCATACATTAAATATCAATTCTATATTCATGGAGGAAAAAAAAAAAAAACTTTCTTACAAGGATTTAAATTTTTGGATATAACATGATTATCAACCAAAAATTGATGAATAGTGTCTTACTATCAAAAACTATTATAAATAGGTAATTTAAAGATAGAATTATAATATTTATTACAAATTCCTTAATACAACAATATTTTTGAGTAGTCACAAGTTTGATTCTCCTGGCCTAGATTATCATGCACAAAATCGTATTAAAGGTTCTTTAACTAGTCAAATACTATTGCATAAATAATAATGATTTTTAGTATTCTAAAAGATAAATACCTCAGGAATCAAAATCTAAGACTTTGTAACTACCAGATCAATGCCATAAGCTCTATATAATTTGTGATGTCTACTTAACAGAATGTTATTCTTAACAGTAGTTCAATAAACATTTTCATTGTTTGGTTATATGCTTTTAAAATCTAAATATTCATTACTTAGAGAAATAAGCTGCTTAGCCAGTATGATATTCTAAATAATATACACAGAAAAAAAACAGTGGCAATTATCACATTTAGTTAAAATACAAATTTGTGTTCAATTCATACACTTATATGCATTTTTAAGAAGTTCTTAATTGCACTATTCCAAAGAAATACATTCTTGAATTTCTATATTCCATTACTAAAGATATAGAGTTACTTATTCACTATAGAACCTTCAAAAGAAAAATGCAGAAAAATATATTCACGATTAAACCAATCAACATGCTTCTATACTTATACTTATATATAATTATACATACTTATATATACTTATACATAAAATATACTTATACATACAAAAATATATTATAAATATATTTATCATTAATATATATTTTCATTGATTCCACAAATACTAATTATTTCTCTTGAAAAATAAAACTTATATACAGATTCAAGAAGGATCATTTTAGTCATCAATAAAAGTCTTTTTTAAAAACATATTTCCATACTTTAAAAGATCATTTTAATACAGTTTCATATTTTTTACAAGCAACATTCACAATAAGATGCAATTTCTTTTTTTTTATAGTTCCTATAAGTTTTATAAGGCATACAAAAAGAAATTAAATGTAAACAATATAAATAATATTATCCATATTATATAGAAATAATGCAGAATATCTAGAAATTTCATCAAAAATAAATTTGTGAAAATCGAAACTCAAGAATTTTTCTAACCAATATATAAAGCCAAAATTTCAAATTAAAAAAAAATTACTTTTCTGTAATGGGTCTGTCTTTTCTGTATATATTCATCTTTAATAACTATACAGATAAAGATAACTAGAAATCTAATTTCAATAACTCATAAATTTTGTTAGTTATTAAAAACATCTTCATGTAACCTTTGGAATAAGAGCTATCATACAGTCTATTGACATTATTTCCACAACTAGTAACTTTTCCAGTTACCTCTGTCATGTGGATTGGAATAGACTGCTGGCATATTAAAGGAATCTGGTTCAAATCCCACATAAGGCATGGCTGTTCTAGATGTCTTAGTATCAAAAACACTGGCTATCAAAATGACTCCCTTTCACAGTAAAACAACAAAACTATACAATATTAGAAAAAAAAAATGATGCTAAGATTCTCAGATGTTTAAGAAAATCACACAATAATTACAAATCAATACAAAGTTTTATGTTATAATATTCATTATGAAAGACTTGATTCATTAAAAGGCTTAAAAAGATAATAAAACATGTGTAAAGCAGAAAAAAAAAACAGATAGAGATCTAGAGAAAATAAGAATTAAAATATGTATGCACACAATTATAAAAATAAAATTACAATGAAAAATAGTTATAAATAATCCTGATGCTAAAGAAGTACAGAAAAAAATAAACTTTATAATTATAATAAAAATTGAATTAGATCCATCTTCATCAAAACAAAGTAATATACTGTACACTTTAACTCAATTTGATTCATTATAAATGATATGACAGTCTACTTGCAAAATTATTCAATGCCTATCAAGTGGTTAATCTGTACCAATACTACTGTCATGTTAATTATATTAATTGAAAAAAATTAAGAGTAAAATACAAAAAAAACTTTAAGATTTGTAATGAAAAAAATAAAAGTCAATATAAAATAAACCTTAACCCTTATCATGGCATGATTGCTTTTTTGAAGAAAAGCAAAAAAAAAAAAAATGTATATAGGCAGCTTATTTTATATATATTTTTATTTTATAGTGGTAGTATATTTTTATAAAGTTGTATGTATGGTATACTATGCAAAATGAACATAAGGGTTAATATACAAGGCAAGTTTAAAAACTTTCAAAAGTTAAAACAGATTTAATATAAGTTCACTTAAAAACAAAAACGATAGAGTAATGGGAAAAAGTAATAATGTATACATAAAAAGTAATTCAAAAGGAATCGAAGCAGTTTTTAAATGACTCCTGTCATGTCTTTTATCTGATGGGATAAAAATAGAAAAAAAAATTTCACTGCTATAACCACCAAAAAGTTTTAAGACGTATAACAAAAATTCTTTTCAATAATCTAGTTAAAATGTTCAATACATTATAACTCAAAACTGTTATACACAAATCAAATTCAGCTTTCAACAATTCAATCGCATGCAGTAATCCAAAATTACTATTGCAATGTTAAAATGTCAATACCAAATAGAGAATGGAAAAACATTAAAGGTTAAAAAACAGAAAAACAAGATTACACCAATCAACAATATGTCAATAAACAGATACTAAATTAAAAACAGGAAAAACATACTGCTATATTCATAATAAAAACAGAGCTTTAGAAATATACAAAATTCAATCTTATGTTGATAGAATAATTCAGAAATATCATAAAACAATATTGGTGGAACTCAAGTAAATATAATTGAAAGAAATTGTGATGACCATGAGGAATAAGAGAAAAAATTTCAAAACAAATGAAACTTGATTAAAAAACTAAACATTAGTCGTAATTTTTTTATCTGATTTTTTTTTTTATTAATACAGTAAATGCAGGTAAAAACTGAATAAAATTAATTCTGCCAAAAAAGAGAAAATGAAGCAGAAATTTAAAATTTGAGAAATACTACTTATTGTTTAAAGAAAATATCTTACAAATGTATCGAACTAAATTACTAATAAAAAATTTCAACTTACATTCAAGATTTGCCTTTTAAAACACAAATAAGTTACCGATAAAAAAAACCATTCATTAAAAAAAATGCTATTCAATTAAGATACAGAAACCATTAAGTTTAACTTAAGATTAAAAATATATATATTTTATAAATATATTGTGAACCACTTTAAAAGCAAAATTCAGAATAAACTGATAAGCTTCATGGCTATTAATTTTGAAACTGCGCGAAAAAAATAAGTTTCTGATGTATTAATATGTTGTCACTCATGAACTCGTTTTTTCATAGATTATTGGCTCATAATTAAGACATTCTTACATGAAAATAAACATATTTTCTTAATAATATACCGATTCAGAGTCATTAAAAAAGCAATTTCCATCAAATGCAATAAATTCAAATGCTAATTATATAAAATTTAGAAGAAAATTAATACAAAATCTAGGGCAAAATTACGTGAGACTACAAACTAGTTCCAAATTTTTTTTAAATAGTAAAATTAAGAAATAATAAAAACTCACAAGAAAGCACTTTCATTATTGTATTGATAAAAATTAGCAGATGGATTATGTGAGGCCTGTTAATTCTCAAAATAAGAATATATGCATGTAGTTTTAAAAAATAAAAATATTAATATCTGCCTTGTGCGATGCATGAGATGTTTACAATTTCGACGGAAGCATACAAGACCTAAAATGTCTTGATTTGACTTACCTTCATCTAAACACCAAAATCTGAAAACTTTCAAAGACGAGAGTTCTTAAAAATTATACAAAAAACGCACAAAACTTGACAATATTTCCGTACCAAATTGCCCGGTTTATTTTAATTCTAGCAAAGATTGATCAAGTAGGTTGCCAGATTGTCAAAATAGCATGCTGCCAATCCTGCGACCGAGCTGTCTTTTTAACGTGGCGACATTGACCTCAGAAAACTCAAAATTATAAATGTTATTAGATTAGTAAAACTGGATTAATTATTATTATTCTAAAACCTCATTTATTATAAATACTAAAAAATAAATTTTTAATTCTTCTGAAACTTTGTTTTATTTTTTAACAAAACGAGCATTAGAAGATGCAGAAAACTCGCGAATAAAATGTTCATTCTTGTTTCCCGGTTGAAAATCGAAACCTTCTGAATAATCATTTAATTCATATTTTTGTTAAAAGCATAAAAAAAGAAGTTTAATTTTTTTATTTGAACACTCAAAAAAAATAATCATATAATTTTATTTGTGAACAGCACAAACTCTATTGCAAATTATGGAAGAAATGTATCATATATGGAAAAAAGATTTTTTTTAAAAAATTTTGTCGCCAGAGTTTTGTTAGCTTATATCAAAATAGGAAACAAAAGATTTTAAATTTTGCAATATTTTATTTAGAAGATCAATGAAAATACTTCTTCAAAAAGGAAACAAATTATAAGAAATCTGAAAAAAATCCTAAAAACTTTTATAAAATAAAAATCTAAACATTATGCAGGAAGTTTGCCAGAACGAAAAATGACCATGTCTTGTAACTTGAGAAGTAACTCTTCATTTTACTACACCATTAAATATTATTATTGACATAAAAATTTTGTAATTATTTTAAACATTTTTTTCCTATTATTTTGAATGAATCATTATATCATTTTATATATGAAACCAGTGCTATCTAGGTGGATCCCTATTCCGTATATTGCCGAATGCTTAAAGTATAATGGGCCGATAATCGGCTTACATTTATAATATGCTTTAGGAAACACCTAGGAATCATTGGGCTTACTCTCTTTGAATCAATGTATAAATGTCCATATCCTCTTCTTTTTTGGTGCATTTCATACAGATTAAGTACACTAGAAAGGAATAATAATGAAAAGGAGAAAAATGTTTAATCCTTTGGCATTTAATGAAAAATTGAGTCATGGGCAAAATTCATCGACTAAAGAGGATTTTAGGTAGCAATATCCATCAACTTTCCCTCATTTCTTGAGTGGATTCAGTGGTGGCTTTTTCAACTAGGCAGTTGCCTACCTGAAAATCCCCAGAAAAAGTTGAGAGTAATTGATTAAAAATCTTTAATTTTCTATTGCCAAATAGATAAGAAAGTTTTTAAAAAATGCAAATTCTAATCATGTTATAGCATAATATTAACTTTTTATCAAATACAATTGACTCAGTCCCTATTACGTTCATTACGTTCACTTAGTGATTAAAAAATTTCTGAAATCGAATACTTGCTATAACAATATGATATAAAAACGTAGATGTCGAGTGATTTGGAATCAAAATAATAAATAAATCTAAAAACATATTTACAAACTTAGTAAAATTTTTAAAAAAATATTAACCTAAAATGAGTCATTAACGTAATAAAAGAGAGACATCATGATGTGTGCTACCTAGGGCTTCAAAATGCATAAATGTATATAAAAAAAAAGAGAAATGTTATTTCAATCGTAATAATTTTTTGATAATTTTTTCATTGGTAACATTTTTATTGCATTTTAATGGATTATACGTTATCCACGATAATGCATTATACGTTAACCAATTATATGTTATATCGAGCAATTTCGAATCAAAATAAATAAATAAAACTAAATACATATTTACAAAGATACTAAAATAAAAAAAAATATTAAACTATAATAAATCCTAACACATTAAAATATGCTGAAATTTGAAACAAAACTGGCAATCTTATTAAAAGAGAGACATCATGATATACACTGCCTAGGGCTTCAAAATGCATAAATACGTCATTGTGCCGATCAAACTATCACCAGTTAATGTACATGAAAAAAATTAGAGAAAAGTTATTGCAATCATAATAATTTTTTATCAGTAACATTTTTATTGCTGATTAATGTATTATGCATTATCCAATTTTCGGTAGTTCGCCGTAATGTTTAATTCGATTAAATCTCTATTATATAACTTGTATATGGTTTCCTCCTTCCATGGGTATGTTTTAAGAATCAAATTGCGTTATATTTAAAGATGTGTTGCTTTAATAACATTACATTTGTTCTACTTATCATGCACATGTACCTTACTAGTGAAATCAGATCCCATGACATCATTATGCCATTAAAAGTAAAAGCTATTCAAAGAATTTATTTTACAATTTCTCGCTGAACTTTAATTTCACTGTCTTATTCTGCAGATGGGACCTTTCTTTCTTTTTTACATTGGGAAAAAATTCATACGATTAAATATCTGATGAAACTATGAAAATGGGTTGAATTTCATTGTAAAAAAGAAGACTATTGTTGAAAATTATGCAAAAATATTTTTAGATAATTATCAAAATTCAGAAAAAAAGATTAAATGAAAATCAAATAAAGTATTATTGAAGAGATAGTTTGTTAAAATTTTACTGTAGTATGAAAATAATTTTTGTAAATTTTTAAAAGATATTACAGAAAACTCCAAATTATTTCTTAATTTTACAATAGTAAAAATTCTTATTTTTTCAAAAGAAAAAAAAATCTTTTTTTAATATGTGCATAGTAATTGGATAATGCATAATACATAAAAAAATATTTTTATGTATTATGCATTATCCTATTTTTTCCCTTCCAAAGTGTTTTTGTGCCAAATTTTGTAACTATTGGTAAAACAGACTAATTTCAAAGCCTTAATACGTGCATTCTCTTTAACTATTAGATAATTATTCATGATTTTTATTATTATAACTATCTTATTTTATCGATAATTGAATCAGACATCCATCACTGTTGCTTTCGGGATTCCTGTCCTTTATTTGATTTCTTAACTAATCAATCATATTGAGCTGACACATCCATGAAAAAATGGCTGTTTTAAATATTTTACAACAGAAATTTCACATTCGTGTTTTAATATGTTAACATTTTTTTAATTTGAGCTCTTTCAATAATTTCTTGATGCGAAAATCATTAAGTAAATAAAAAGGACGACTAGTACTAGGAAGTGTTGCTATCGATAGATGGATTGAAGGGCAAAAACAGATAGACATTCTTTCTGTAAATTGTATGATATAAGAATGGCTGTGCGCAGAATGTAACAGCGGATGCAATCAAGAAAGATGATGATAAATAGACGAATAAAGATTAATCAAGCCATAAACATTATCATGTTACTAGGTTTCGAACTAGAGGAACGACATTATTTATATCTTGTTTGCCTAAAGTTTATTTTCAGGTTATAATACAAAGAAGTAATTGAAAAAAAATCTCTAATTTTTTCACATTTGAGTGAGAATGTAACTCATTTTAAGTTTTTTAACTAATTTGAAATTGGCTCTTACTTTTATTCAAGATAATGAAGGCTTAAATATCTGTGCTTTTAACACAGAGATGTTGAGCGGTTGATTACACTATTTTAACCTCTTTACCTACGGATTTATTCAGTCTTCTCATTATATGAAATATCCTAGCAGGAATATTTACTCAAGCTCATATCAGGAGGAAAAAAGATGAACCCCTTACAAGGGCACAAACAAATAAAAAGGAGTGATAAATTAATATTTTAAGTGTATGGAATGTTGTGTAAATAAAAAAAAAATAATTCAAGAACAAAATTCCTCGGCTGATTAAATTGCAGATCTACTAGAAACTGAATACTGGTAATTTATTTACTAATATGATACTTTTAATTTAATGTCTATATTATTTTTCATTAATATAGTTCATTAAGATCTTATTTTTCAAAGCTATATCATTTTTATAAAACCTACTAAAAATTATAAAATTATTTTTTTAAATTATTAAAATTATTAAAAATTATTTTCTAGTCTAAAGAATAAATAAATAATTGCAGGAAGATGGTTTCCTAGTGAAGAGGATCATAGAAAGGATGATAAATTATACAAAATGTAGCAAACAGAAAGAGTACTGCTTTGAGAGTTCTGCCAAGGACGCACATTCACTTCTGTGCGACTTTGTATTAATTGTTATTTCAATCAATAAAAGAACGTAGTGTATTTGAAATATATAAGCGGGTCCAAGTATTTTCTGCCTTTCAAAGTAATTATTTTCAATTTAATTTAAACATCAATAAATTTGTAATTCGATGTGAGATATGGTATTATAGTTATGTGCGATTGATGCTTCTATTCTTAGTCGTTATGGTAACAATTTGTGTTATTTCAATTTAATTTCCAAGTTTTCTTTTCTTTCGTTTCTTATCCCCCCCCCCTCCCTCCTTCTATAAAATTCATTATATATACCAGATTTAGACTTTATTTCTAAATGAGATGAATAATCCACTTTGAAGATTTTGTTTTTTCGCTTTTCATTTATAAGCAGTAAATAGGTATCCCCCCCTCCCCCACTTTATGATGCAACATTATCTACTCAGAATATTAAAAAATATTGCGAAACCGTGTCACGTTTTCAATTATGCATAATCCATTCTTATCATCTCCACCAACTCAAAAGAATTGTATGTCCTTCGTAAAGGTTATGTAACATGGTCTACTACATTATATATTCGTTTAACTTTTATCTGTATTTATCTGCTGCCCCAAGAAGTAAAGACTTATTAATTGTACTATAAATTTCATTCTTAAAAACATGTCCACAACTCTACCTTCGAAATACAAAGAAAAGGGAAAAAAAGTATTTGTTGGATAATGAAGAATATCAACTAAGTCCATAATATCAAAATTATAATCTTAATAATAATAATAATCTCTTTCATGATTCTACTTTTATTTAATAAAATAATAAATTGAGGTTAGATTTTTTCGTATTGTTTACTTCAACAAGCAAAAATATTTATGATTCAAATTCATTTTCAAAACAACTTGTTCTGTTTGTTCAAAGAAAAAGTATGGATAAATCTTTGGTATGAAAACATAATTGTTGATGAGATTTGAGCCTTCAGTTCGAAACATTTTATTAAAGGTTTGAAACTTATTCTTAATTACTTAGCGGTGATAAAACGCAAGCAAAATAAATAAATAAATAAAAAACTGCATTTGATATCGTTTCAACGAGAGTGTTTATAAATCCATAAAATGAAAAATATTTTTTTAAACTAGAGAGGGAAAAAATTATATGGAAATAAAATTAATATTATTAAAATGCTTATCTATTTTTTAATTTTTAAGTTTTACAGAAGAAACTTTTGTACGATAAAATGTTTTGAAATTATAGAGAAAACATCAAAATTTAATTTTTTTTAATTATTATTTTGAAAAATTCTCATTTAGTGAGCAACTGTTACACAAATGCTAAATTTGGTAGCTCTTATTCAGTGTTCTGTCTTACAGAGAGTGTTTTGAACAATTTTTTTTCGTCATGCATGTCGTATAATTTAAATATAGTATGCTAGATTATAAATATTTAACATTATACAATTCTTATGAAACAAGCTTTACCCTACTGACCGGAATATTGATCATTATGACCACTAAAGTATAATATGATAATAATAATAATAAATGGGTATTTAAAGGATTCTTCTTTTACAGAATTAATTGCCATAGCTCTATGATTGCTAGAAAAACATTAATAACTAGCCGCTACTAGAATCCAGCTTAATACCCGGATTAGAGGCTTTTTTGGTTATTAAATTATTCATATAGAATATGCTAATTTAAACTATCGTGCTTGGTGTTCGATAAGACTGTAAAATGTGAGTTTATTGGAATCAACAAATAATTGCAAATTTTTATGCCACTAAAAAGAAAGAAAGAAAAAAAAATCTTGTTTCAATCTTGATATTTTGATGTTAATTTTATCATTGGTTTTAATGGAAAAAGAAATTAGCTTGCATCAGGCATTTCATCATTAGAATGTAATTTATAACAATTATCATTTTTGTAGAATTTGTATACAATTAATTTTATAAAAGTTGTTAAAACTAGAGATAAAATTGCAGGAATAGAAAATGAATATTATTGCAGAAAATATCCAAAATCGCGCCGGTGGGGAATTTTGTGTCTTTTGTATGGAAATATAAATACACAGCAGCAAAACAAAGACGAAGCGTATGCAAAATAGAGCTTGCAGTAAACAGCACTGAACAAGCTGCAAATAAATAATAAACAGTCATCTCAACATGAAGCGCTCGAAGAGAACTCACAAGAGAGAGACTTCATTCAACTACTCACGTTGTTTACTCACTCGACTGATTTTCATTTTTTAAAAAATTTCGAGACAGGGTGCATAATGTTCTAGAAAAAAAGTCGGAAAGCGAGCCTAATGGAACTAAGTTTTTCATTTTGGTTGACAGAGCCACAAAATTGTCAAGTTTGCCAAAGTTGGGTCTTTTACCTGGCATTCATTTTGCAACCATCAACACATCTGTAAAACTATCTTCCTTACTAGGAGACTTACTGAGCAGAGAAGCAATGTTACAAATTTTTACTAATATCGATAAAAAGGTGATTTTTTTTTTCCTAAGGTAATGTAAATATTATCCTTGAAAATATTTTAGGAAGATATAAATGGAAAATGTCAAACACTTGCTTACTTTTGAACTGATGCATTTAAATTAACTTTTGGATTTTGAAAAATTGGAGAAGAACATGTGCTAAGTTTTATCATAATCGGACAAAAACTCTAGTATGAAAGATGCACAAACAAACTTTAATTTTTATAAATATTGGGTGATAAAATAAAAACGGAATTTCTTTATTAAAACAAGGTTCTCTAGCGCCTGTGCAAAAAATTGCCACTGTCGATCATGTAGTATTGTTTTATCTTGTACTGTTTACTTCACATCTTATGAGTAAAAATTTCAAGGCTTCCTCATTTTACAGACTCGCGTCAATTTCGCAACTTTCAGATAGGTGTCAAAAATTAAAATTTTCCTCATATTGCTATTTACAACACATCATGCCCATAGAGTTTTGTTAAGAGATACACTAACAGATTTCCAACTAGTTTTGCAGTTTGTTTAAAAGGAACCGCTATCTGATAGATTGAAAAATGTTATTTTCCTAATTGATCAATAAATAATTTTAAAAAAAATAGAAATTCCTATAAGTGCTAAAATATTTGGATACATGAACACTTAATCAAGTCTGAATGGTCAGACTCTTAGATGTTTCTTTACGTTCGCCAAGCTCTTAGAATATTTTAAAAACGGAACATCTGCTTCAATAATATTGTGTACAAACATGGAAACCGGGCAGTCAGCGGTCATGGTAATAGATAAATAAAACAAATGTATATTCAAAACAAAACAAAGCTAATAAAATTTACAAAAAATATGAACTAAATAATGAATGAAATAAATAAATAAACAGCATATTAAAATGTACTAAAATGTGAAATTTAATTGTTCGTCTTATTAATGTGCACAGTTTAGATAATACATAATTTTGTCACTAAAGAGATGAACATTTCGTTAATATATCTGCCTTCGGAAAACAAAAAAACAAACAAACAAAATCGACGAGGATTTATTAAAATAACCGCTATCTCTTAGTAATTTTTTTTTCACGTATTTTAGCCAGATGATAATATGGCAGAGTACCATGCAAAAGTATAAGACAAAATTTAGCCGGCGTCCTGACATAGGGGTGGCGTGTCTTCCCCGTGATCTGGACGTCCTGGGTTCGAGTCCCGGTTTGGGCATGGTTGTTCTTCAGTTGTTCTATCTGCGAGATGTGTGAATGTGCCCTCCTGTAAAAAGGGGATTGTGCAAGCGAATGAGTGATGCGTGAGTTGCAAAGTCGTACTCTTGTCCCTAGCTGCCGCTACCAAAAAAAAAAAACAAGAGACGCTTCCCCACCTGCTTAAAATCGCTGTCTTCGTAACAGCGGGCTTGTCCATGGCAAGTGCCATAAGAAACAATTTTCAAAACAGGACTATACCAAAGTTTGCAGCATTTGTGAGCTTATACTATGTGCGTTGTGCTAGTTAATCTATTTTTATGCATGAAGTTATCTGAAAAATAAGGTATTGAACTAAATAGAATTGTCCAGTGTCTCTAAGTGGATTATAATTCTGGTCAGAAATGAAACAGCGAGAACCTTTCTCGCCAACTGATCACAAAGTTTGAAAAGTGAGGTTTGTTTTCAATGGCACTAGTGTACGGACTTAACAGGCTATTTTTTTAAAAAACCAGCGGGAGTGGGCTCTCCAAGACTTCCTCACACAATTTTTCATAAATTTGTCATGCCAGAGAACGTCTTACATGGCATTGGCGTCCAATAGTTACAAAATTCTAACTTTTGACATTAATTTAGCATTCTTACTGAATCTATTGAATGATTCTTGGCGAGTTATTTGGCGATTAAACCCTGGCATGTGTTAATAGTATTCAAAAATCGAATTTGTGTTTTAGAACGTTTTTCTGAACCGATTGAAACAAAAATTTGACACAAAACTGCACTTGTAGTCACAAAATCCCTTACCAGAATTGATACATTTAAGCCATTGCGTTTTTGAATTATCGCGTTTACATGTTTTTGAAAGTACAGACCGACAGAAAATCAATCCACAGATATTGATTTGCTCAAAATGTGACAAGGGTCTATAATATAGATATTAAATCTGCTTTATCTATCTAACTCTTTTCGTTATGAATTTATAGTATTAACTTTTATTCGAAGAGCCGGACAGGTGAATTTCCTCAGAATAGATTTTCCCCAAAATTTGACCGAAATCTGCATATTTGGTATAAAGACCGTGCACCAAATTTGAACCGTCTAGCTCAAAGCATTTTTGAGTTATCTTTTACAGACAGATAAACAGACAGACGGTGGGACATTTTCGGAAAATGTGTTTTTCGAACTCATAGAGGTCTAAAACATGGAGAATATCCAAAATCTCGAATTTGAATTTTTTGACGAGCTTTCTCTATAATACATACACTTGAAAGTAATAAATTGATATATGCTTTTTACTTCCCCGAATGTCTCATTAAATTTTATTTGTGAATTCTCATGCCGTTTTCAAAATATCGGATTGGAGATCAAGATTAATTCTTTATTTTTTAATTCTGCTTCAAAAAGAAAAAAAAAAGGAAAATCTCTTTCTAAATTTAATAATAAATCTATAGTTTTGTTTCTACGGGTTATATTCCCTCTGATGTAATGCAGAAATTTGGGAAAAGAGGGGGCTGGGGTGGAGTAGACAGATCAGGTATCATCTTCTTTACGTGACCGGAGCTAAAAATTATAAATCGTCCTAAAATGTCCCTTGTGTTGCTTTCAAACAGAACTTTAATATTACTAAACTAGACTTCTCTGTGTTATGCATGAATATTATAATTCAAAACGTTACGAACTAGAAAAAAAATTGATTGGGGAATATGAAACTTAAATTGTGGAACTGTGATAAAATTTGGACCGATATCTTTATGTCCATCATATTACAAGATTAAACAAAAAAAAAGTGTGCATTATTGCGTTAGTATATAAGAAAATCGACGAGATAACTCTTCTTGATTAGCTTGCTTTCCCGAAAATGGAAGGCAAAACTCTGTGGTCAACTACATAATTTCAAAATTTAGAGAATTTCATAATTTAGAGATTATTAACAAACCAGCATTGACCATATTCCTATAACAGTAGATTCTTATAATCCAGCCCATCACCAATTCGATCTCTTGTAAAATCTGTCGTTTCTGATAAGGCAGTGGATAGCTTTAATGAAAAAAATGTTACTGTATGTCGATACTTTTTTCCTTGACACGACTTAAGTAATAGGTTGCTGTTTAAATTCCAAGTAATATTTTATAACATTTACTATACATTGTTTAACTTTTCTTCAGTAAACATAGATTATTTCTTTAAAATTTTTTTCTTTCTTAACTTGCCACTTTTTGTAGTATTGCACTCTTCTGATCGAATTTTTCCGGATTTTCGCTTCTATTTATTATGCTCTGGAATTACATTTTAAGTTACGAGTCGTAGTGATAGTGGGGTATTAAGAAAGGATGTAACAGACTCAGGCCGTCTTAGGATTCATTATAGAAACTAAAATGAATCTGTTTGAATCATTTTGTCAAGCTAAATTTGTGGAGGGGACGCAAAAATAATACCAAGCCTAGGCGTCACTTATTTTTGTTAAATAACTAATGAGAATAAGGGGAGAAAGAAATTTATTTTTCCCCAGGCGCCATTTTAGTGGAACTCAAGATCTTGATTATCATTTTGGAGACATAGCAAAAAATATGTTTCTGTAAAAACAAGGCCACTGCAAAAAAAGAGCAAATCACCGCTCATATTATAATTGTTCCATTTAAAGGAGCTACCAGACATGTACATTTCAATATGTGTTAAGCTTTTGCTCAGTAGTGGCCCAGTTCGTCATTGGTAAAATGAGCTGTGTCATGAAAGATAAAAAAGTGCCTTGAGACATCATCAAATAAAATATCTTACGTTTCGTTGTTAGATGCTAAATCTTATGCTGTTCAAAAGTATTTATTGAATAGGATTTTATTTACTTTTTATCAGTTAAATTGGGCCCCTGACCAAAAATCGTTCTTCAAAAAATATATCATTAAAAAGCAATTATCTTTATTTAAATCCACATGAAAAAGAAAAAAAAACTTTAATACATGGTAAAAAGGATATGTATTTTTAGTAAACATGAACAATTCACAGATATTCATCACAGAAGACAAAAAGAGATTTGAAGAATTCGCAGCTTTGGATTTCCCTACACTACTAGAGAAGAGTTTTGAACTCTGTAGCTTGAATAAGGACTTGATTATATCGCCTTTCCAGTTATTGGCTGTTCATCATATCAGCCACACGATTTTCAATTCAAATTCGAACTGTTCTCGCCATGAAATGGAATTTTAGATTTTCGTGATCGAACTATAACGACAAAATGTTCTTAATAAATGATTTTTATCTTAAGATAATCAAAATCTCAACAAGGAAAAGTCAACAAACATTACGAAAAACGAATAAAACAACAGCAACCGATGAGATATTATTTCTTTTATTGCAATTTCGTATTTTATTGCATTTTACTCTCACGTATATGTAGTATAAAGTATAGTAATCGTCAAAAAATTAGAACTCGAGACTTTCACAATATTCACGTTTTAGATGTTCCTGAGTTCAAAAACCACATTTTTGAAATCTGTCTGAGCATCTTTCTTCTGAAAAAAAGATAATTCAAACAAGCTTTGGACTAGAAGGATGAAATTTGGTATACTGTGCTTACACCAAATCTGCAAATTTCTATCAAATTTTGTGTAAAATCTGTTCAGAGAAAGTCCATTTGTTTTGCTGTTCGAATATAAGTTAATACGATAACTGGAAAAAGCAGAGAGCTAGATAAATAAGATTCGGTGCAAAGATTTATCGTTTATAGTATAGACACCTGTCAAAGTTTGAGATAATATCAACAATGGGTTGACTGTCTTTCGGTCTGCATTTTCAGAAACATGTAAACGCGATAAATAAAAAAATACAACGACTTAAATATATCAATTTATGTATAGTATTTTATGACAACAAATGCAGTTTATATCAGATCTTTAGAAAAAACGCGTCTAAAACACGAATTCGATTTTCGGATACTATTAAAACCGCATGCCAGGGATTAATCGCCAAAAAAGTCGCAAACTATGACACAACAGATTCAGTAAAAATGCTAAGTTCACGCCAAATGTTAACAATTCGTAACTATAGTACGCCAGTCTCATTCAAAGCGTTTTCTGACATGACAAGTTTATTAGAGAGTGTGCGAAGAAGTTTTCGGAAGACCAGTCCTGTTAGTTATATATTGTATTTATTGCAAATCTAATAATAAAGAGCAATAAATAAAGTCGATTCCTAATTGATTAATTGATTACACAAAATGAATTAGAATTTAAATATATGCTTTAGAAACATAATTTTCTTATGGTATTTACAGATTCTGCTTTTTTGAACAGAGCCTTTAATTAAATACATATTATTACGCATTGCACAGACTACATTTTGCCATGAGTAACAATATGCAGTTGAAACAGGATTTGAGATGGAACTTAGAATATATTTATATTTTAATTTTCAAAATTATACACAAGAATTTTTTATTTGCACTGAAGAATTGTTGTTAGATATATAGTGCCTATTACTAGATGACAGAAACAATTATAGGACTTATAGGTTATGCTGTTATGTCTAAAATATCGTTGGACACGAAATGCTAAAATCTTTAACAACAACCTTCCAGGCGTTCTAAAATATTGAAAATCACTTGACTATAAAAGCATTTCATTTAATAAAGAAATAATCTGCTCCTGAAAAGCATGGAAGATACTGTAACTTGAGATCGGAAGTGTTCTATTAGCACATGAAAGAAATTGGATGCAAATCTGATCACTAAATGCATATCAAATAGAGTAAATTACCATATTCCCTTGTGGAATGTTACATTTGAGATTGTTTCCATGGTAACAGGAAATGGGGGAGCTACTGTGCAATCAATAAACAAGTATATCAATATTTTACTTAAGACAAGAGAAAATACACCATTGCTTGAAGATCATAAGACAATGTTATGCTAATATTGTGAAATTCCTATACATTCCTACAATTAGCAATTTAACTTTTGATAGCAGTGTTTCTATTTGCGTGTTTAGGGCAAGTCACTATGGACAAACTTTTATTAACATACTAGTAGATATACCCGGGGTTGCTTGGACTTAAAATCTTTTTATATTTGATATTTTTATATTAAAAAAATAATTTTGCATAAAATATTATAATATGCAAAATACTTTTATCGTCTGTAACGTTTTTTAATTAAAATTAGAGGATCAATTGATCTAGACGATTTTTAAAAAGAACGGAAAGTTAATTTTCTTCATAACCTTTAATATTTGTTGTATTGGTAAGGTACATCTTATTCATAAATATCAAAATATAAGAAAGATTTTAAAGAGATTTTGTGACAATTAAATAATTACTTTAAGAACATTAAAAACAAATATTTAAATTGGATATTTGTAGAGCCTTATTGCTAAACATTTCTACTCAATTTGTAGTAGCTAAAAGTTAAAAAAAAAGAATTGTAGCTCAAATGATGAGTATGAAAATAGAAATTATATTCAAAAAAGAAATTATTTCGAATAAAATAAAAATATTCCGATTATTAAATAAATTTGAGAAATTATATTTAAAAATCAAGTAGTTGTCTAGAAATGGAGTACTTACAGATTTTCTTACTTCAAAATCGTCTGCGTTTATTATTTTGAAAAAATCTTAATAAATGAAGAAAAATTGTGCGGAATTAAAAAGACAAAATTTTGAATTTTGAGACGGTGTAAATTTTTTTTCTGGAATAATTTTCTTCGAAATAATTGTGGGTTAGATGCAAAATTTTGCTTACTTTATGATTAATTCAACATTTAATTAATTTTTGTACTTTGCAAACTTAACAATATTAATTATCTCTTTTTTTAATAATATGAGCACAAAATTTGGTTGAATTCAGTACAACTTTTAAGAGGTGACATGGAACTTCTTTCCATACATATATACACAAAAACATACATTCGCAGACACAATGACTTTTATTTGGATAAGGATTAAAAATCTCTAAAAAATTAAAAACTCTAAAGTATCCAAATGAAAAATATTTTTAATTGATTTTGGTTAGATATTTTTGTGCTTTCGTTGGGTATTAAAACTGTCAAGGAAAATCTCCAAAATCCGTTTGTGGTGTTGTACAATGAAGTCCAACAAATAACGACGTTTCAATCTTCACGAAAACACGATATATAAGTAACAAAATGCAACCGAAGCGTACTTTGGAACACCTATCGTGGAAAGCAGTAGCAAATTGTTATTAAGATTTACAACAGAACAAAGCGCCGAGAAAACTCGCAAAAGACCAACAGTTCAAAGAGGGAACCCACTTAATTACTTGCTTGTTCTCAACTTAATTGACTTTAACTCTATGTTTCAGCTTTTTACATTTTCCGGTATAGGAAAAGGAATCTTCTGGATGGATATTGTCATTTCGCTTCTAATCGTAATATTCCCAAAATTTCGAAAATTCCTGTTTAATTTTTGTCTCCAAAGTCGCCAAACTACTGCCTAGTTTATCGCCAAGAACAGAAATCATTAAATCGGCATCCATTCAGCATCTGTTAGAGCAAACAGTAAAATTCTCCTCTTTATTATGAAAGTGACTGTGCATAGAAGCATTATTAAATTTTTTTAACAATATTTACAATTTTGTATAAATTATACTGAATTTTAAAAATATTATTTATCATATTACAAATGAATGAGATTTCATTTATTGATCTCTGTATTTTTCAATCAGGAGAGTAGAGAGGATGTTGTCGGAAAATGAATCGTTTGGATTTCGTCATAAACTGGGTTTTGCGTCGAATGAAATTTTATACGAAAACGATCTGAAAAACTGTTGTACGAAAACCATCTATTATACGAGCTAGATAAAGAAATGCGTATAGCATAATAAAGCTATTTTTTGAAATGATGCAATTTTGTCTTTTATGATCTTTTCATAGAAAAGGATTTACAGGTGAAAGCCTGCTCGGGAAAACTTCGTTTGGATTTTTTGATGCCTTGGGATTTTATTATCTCTTATTATTTTAATCAACCGACAAAAAGATTTACTAAAAAATATCAATTCTTGGAGGAACATCAAATTAATATAGAATTGTCACTTTCAAAAAATGAAATCCATATTCTTCATAAATTGATAACAGTTACATTATGATATTACAAAATAAACTATTCTGCTTTCCTCAACTTGCAAGAAAAAGAGAATTCGGTGAAATAGAGATTCTTTAAGAAAGCAACAGAATGGGTTTTAAATAACTTCGAAGATAAAAGATACTATTAAGTTAATATAATAAAGGATACTATTAAGTTTATTTTGAAAATAATACAACGGGGAGCAAAACTATACAATATTAGTTGTGTTAACCCTTTTGACCGTGTAATAAGCTGCAATACCCTATTGATATCTACATTCCTGGTGTCTATTATACGATGAAGCATATATTTGATCTGGTTATCGATGAAAATTGAATATATTCTGATCTTAGCAATAAAAGCAAGTGGCAGTGGTTTTCCGAAATTTTCTCTCATACTCCAAAATAAAGGTATAATTCCCCCGCTCCCGAATTGTACGTCCACCATAATTGTACGCCCATACCACAAATACTCATACTTTCAGTTTTAGAGTCATGCATATAATGGCATATAATATTCTGTATTTCTTAATCCAATGAAGGAAATAGAACGTGCATTTTAGGAGCTTCTTTATTCTTTCGTACACGAGGCATAAAGAAAGTATAGTTTCGTCAAAAAAATTCTAACTCGAGATTTTGAAGAATCTTCCTTTTTAGACCTCACTGAGTTCGAAAAACACATCTTTGGAAAATGATTGTCTGTTTGTGACAAAGATAACTCAAAAACGTTTTCTGGTAGACGAATGAAATTTCGTATACAGGTTTAAAACCGAACTTGTAAAATTCTGTTAAGTTTTAAGCAAATTCAGTCATTAGGACGTATGTCTTTACGGCTTCGAATATAAATTAGTATATAATATATTATTTTATAACTATTAATTTATAATTGTTCGAATATAAATTAGCATAATAACTAGAAGACGAAAAGAGTTGGATAAATAAAATTCGGTATACAGATTTAAACATCTTTAGTATAGACACCTGCCAAGTCCCAAATGAAATCCAATGAGCCGTTGACCGTCTGTCGGTCTGTGTTTTCAGAAGAATGCAAATGCGATAACTCAAAACCACAGTGACATAAACAGTGGTACATTTGGTACGTAATTTTGTGACTTTAATATAATTTTATGTCAAATTTTTATTTCAATAGGTTAGAAGAAAGCGACTGAAGCGGAAATTCGATTTTCGGATACTTTTGATCGCATGCCAGGGATTAATCACCAAAATACCCACCAAGAATGATGTAATAGAGTCGATAAAAATGCTAAATTCACAAAGAAGGTTATTATTTCGTAATTATTGTGGGTCGATACCATGCAAGACGTATACTGGGGTAACATCGTTATTATACTGTATGCGATAAAGTTTTGAAAAGATCACTCCCATCAATTTTCGAATGAACGAAACTAAAATTTGATATGCAACAACAAATTTAATAACAAGACCATTTACCAAATTTCACATATCTAGGTATTTGCATTTTCTAGTTATCGTTTAGTTTAGTTATATTAACGTCTCGCTTTAAAACAAAACTAGGGCTGTTTTGCGGCGAGCCTCGCAATTTTGAACTGCGGTCAGATGACGAGAACGACAATTGAGCTGGCACTCCCCCCTCTCTACGCCACTTCACACCAGCGGGAGGACGTTTAACGTCCACCAGATCCGCTTACACGACGGCTTTTCGGTGTAATCGGGTCTCAAACCTGAAACCCTTCGGTTCCGAAACCGAGACCTTACCACTAGATCCTAATTATCATGGATGTATGCGAAAATACAGGCAAATAGATATTCAACCTCTAGTCGGATTGATTAAAACTGAGATACAGATCAACACCAATTTTTTCCAGATTTTATTCATCAAATCCTAAGTTTTATAATTATCATGTTAATCTTTTCTCAGATAGGCAGACAAAAAAACAGACAAAATTTCATTCGGAACTTGATAGTAATACAGAAATTTGCTATCAAGTGAGTCATCTAGCTGAATTTCATCCATCTAGCTGAAAGAGTTTTTGAATTATCATGCTCACAAATAGTTATTCGGTGAACATAATACTTCAAAAAAAAATGTCTTTCTTTCTTTTTCTTGAGTTATTTGGATTCCGAGAGGTCTAAAACGTGGAGTTTTCGTCAAAATCCCGACTTCGATATTTTTTTACAATTAATATACTTTCTCTCTAAATGCATCGTATACGAGAAATTAAAAAAAAAAGTGGCAGTTGCGGTTTGCAATAATTTGATTTCGAATTCGTAAAAAACTGCTTTAATCTGTGAAATTAATGTATGTATTGCTAGAATAGCTAAATTCATTAGAGTTCACAATGTGTACAGTTAAAGCATTGGATACTTATAAAAAAAGAACACAATCTTTTCTTAATTGTTTTAATCTCGTATCTAAGGAGGAATAAAAATTCTAGAATAAAATTTGAAATGATGCATTTTAGAACATGTTTTTTATATGATTATTTTTAATTAACCTACTAAACATATTTTTAATAAGGATATTTTTAAAAATTTAATTATCGAGAAATAAAGAACCCTCTTACGAGAAATCTGACTACTGCAAAGAGAACTATGAGTATTGAAGCACAGTTTGAAAAATTTCTATTACTAATCGAAATGATTGATACTGGCATTATTTACTATTTATTCTAGTTAATTTTGAAACTAAAAAAATAATTTTCAAAGCCAATTTTGATTTTGAGTGAGTAAGGAAAATTTTTAACAAAAAAATTTCAACTAAACATGGCCACTTTTCGATTCATTAATTTTAATTTTTAAAAATGAAATCTACTATTGCAAATTTCAAGTTATCATCTGAGAACATTATTATTTTTAAGTTATTATTTGTCTCGATTAATTTAAGTCATTAACCAATTTGTCTCTCTCTCTCTGTATGTATATAATTTTTTTAGCTTTCATTTTCAATCGGAGCTCGACCGATTTTGAGATGAAAAAAAATTCATCGTTTTTCTAAATATCGACGCGTGTGTAATCTGATAGTCTCATGATTGTTTCAAACTGGTTTAAACTGGTTAATGACTTAAATTAATTAAGACAATTCGTAAGAATACAGAGAATGTATAATTTAGAAATTAAATTGTAACTTTAATTGACGATAAATCGCCAAATGTGACAACCTTCTGCTTTATTTTCTAATAATCCTATTTTAATTAGTTGAAATTATCTCTGAAACAACAATCTTTATCGATTAAACAAACAATATTTTAACTTGCTTGGTTTATTTTTAAAAAACGTTGCGCGAGTTAGGCAATAACACTGTGATTTCCAAGGGAAATACTACATTAGCAGAAGATACATAATGGAAAAACTATACTATGAAAGCCGACTCCAAAATAAAACTACATTAGCAGACGATAGATATTTCAAAAGCTATAGTGTGAAAGCCGACTCCAAAATAAAAAAGGGATAAATAGCCAATTTGTTGCCTTCACATTTTGAGGCTCCAAAATCCTCAAGCGAAAACAATATCATGTTCTCACATGATATTAAATCTAATTTTAATTTATTTAAATGCTATCCTCATCATCTGACCTCAATCCTCATTAATTAAACTTATGTAGTAGGTCTCAAAATAGTGCTCTCGTAATATCAAAATAAAATAGTAATCAAACCAAAGTCGAATAAAAGAACGATTTAATAAGAGTTACATTAATATAAATTATCTTTCACTTACTAGACTCCTTTTATGACTAACTGATTTGCTGCGGTATCCTGATTGTGTTCAATTACAAATAAATCTCTTATGCATAACTTAATGTTCAAGGTTCTTTCGACAAAATATTTTAAGCATCAAATTGTGACAGACATTAAAACAGTCATATTTTAATAACCTTACACCTGTGTTGTTTATTATATAGATGAATAAATCTAATGATGAAGTCAAATGCCACGATATCATATTGCTAACATTCTTCGAACAATTATCTTATTTCATGTTGTTTCTCTGTAATTTCTTTTTTTTAATCTAATAATTCGATTTTTTCTGTAATTTCTATTTTTTGTGTGTGTGTGCGTGTAAAATGATGAAATAAAAAAAAATTTAATGTTTGACCATTTCATTTCAAATTTCGTGTTGCCTTTTGAGTTAATGTAATTCGATTTCTGCCTAGTAGACATACACGCGGACACACACATACACACGCATCCGCTTTTATTATCAGTTATTAGAGACAAATCTTTCAAACTAATAAATATATTTTTTTAGCTTTAGCTTTCAATACTAGAAAAAAATCGTTCTACTGAATATTTGATGAAACAATGAGAATGAATTTCATTGCAATAATGATATTCATTGTTGGTAATATTTGTAAAAAGAATATTTTTAACAGACAATCAAAAATCAGAAAACAAATAATATCCCTAAAAAATTTTAATTATTGAAAAAATAATTTTTAAAATTTTAAAATGGTATCAAAACTATTTTTAGGATTAATGTTTTTTTGGAGGTATCACGGAAAGATGCCAAAATTCCGCTTAATTTTAATTAATTAAGATTTTTAAAAATTCTCTGTTGAGTACATCCTAATACTTCTAAAAAAGTTTGTATCTATTTAGTAGATGTAAATCAAAGATCTAACTTTCGTGCTTACATTATGTTCCTAATACACGCTCATGATGTAAGCACACTTATTCTCTTTTACTATATGTATAATTTATGTTATTTTGTATTACATAATTAAATCTATAAAATACTTAATTTTTATTTTGACTATATAATTTCTAACGAAAATAAAAACAGCTGTATGAGTATTTGGTAATATTTCCTAGTTGCATGTATTTTGACGTATAAATGGTTTGTAATGTAGGGTAGCATTTCCTAAATAATAGTTGAATAGAGATGTTGATTTACTAATGTATTAGTTTGTTATAATAACACTAGTTGCAGAATTTGTTGACCAACGAGAATTACGTTCAGTCATCTCATGGATAAATAATTCTCATTATTTTCGATTATCATTGTCAGTATTATTGATTCATTAATTTTGCTTGATATTTGTATCAGAAGTCTATCATAATTAAAATCCACTGTTTTCTTTTTTATTATTACAGCAGAGAAAAGGAAAGCTTGAGAAGAAAAATAAGTTAGTGAGAATTTGTATTAACAATTCAATATCCGTATACTATATTTTAACTGCTAAAAATATATTCCATCGATTTTGAAGAGACACGTCCAACGACGTAATTTTCAAGTCCCCAGTTTTGATATTTTTTTTTATTTTTATCTCACAAAACCGATTAAGATAATTGCAATTTTGTATTACTGGGCTTCAATATGTACATAGTGCATGAAGTGCTATTAAGAAAAAAAATAACAAGATATTACATTTCATTCATCATATCATTATTATCCATTATCATTATCTATTACTCTCTCTTTTATGCAATCTTTCATATTAGCACGGGAGGGATTGAGCAGGAAAAGTAAGAAATATTGTAAAGTTCTTTTTTCAGGGTGGACCAAAGAGGTTCTATTATGAGTTGACAAATTTTTAATTATTTTCAAAATATCAAAATATCTTATCTTCTACATTAAAATTTAATATTTTGGGATCATTTCTTACTGTTGCCCATTCTGAAAGAAAATTCCATTTAATTGCTTTAAATCATGAAAACATTTATTCCATTACATAGATTTTTTTTCAAAGTTTTGTGCAAAATCTTCATACTTTTGTCAAATCTTGTTGAACATGCATTTTTTAAAAATAAATGCGTCTTGGTGATGCTACATTTAAACTTTAAACAATACTGTTTTTCAGTAAAAACTAATGATTTTTTTTTATTATTATCGAGATGTATTTTAGTACTTAAATCATAACAAATTATGGGATGTAACTAATTTAATACAGATTTTAGACAACAATTACCTTAAGTTCAAACAAAAAACTTTATTAATGGAAAGAGTCAATAAATTTGAGGAAGAATAATTTTTGAAGTTAATTGATCAAGATTATATGCTTAATGTAGGTTTGTTATAAAGCGTCAAGGATGTTATCAGTATTTTAAGGGTAAATTAATTTAATCTATGAAACGAATCAATATTTTTTAAAACTATTTTGAAAATAATATTATTGTTAGGTAGGTATCTACTAATACCTAGTTTTATATGAGCTGCGTGTTATAGAAGAATTCTGGAGGTGGGGTGAACCTCATCTAGTTTTACATCCTCTTAGTAATTGGATGAACACACACCAAATTTAAATAAGATTTTTTAGGTCAACTCAAATACAAAGGTCATCATGGTATCCTTGCAGTAGTCTGTCTCTTTTTTTTGGGGGGGGGGAACCCGTTAACAATGTTTTCTTTTCCCCTCAAACATTATTTTGAGATCAAATCTTGATTTTTCATTCCATTTGATTCTTCAAACGAAAGTCTTTTTGTGTAATGAAAACAAATTAAGTAAAGAATTATTGATTAATCATTTAATTAATTAGTAATATTTGTCCAGGAATTAAATTCTCTGACTTAAATAGAAAAATTTTCTTTATGCCTGCTTCAAGTGTAATGACAAAAAAAATTCAGTTCCAAAATAGAATTCCCTCAAAATTTTATAGATTCTTATCTTAAATCACTCAGAACAAGATTGATCACTATTATAATCAAGACTCGTCCCCTTTTTCCATTTATTTCAGACAACGATTTCAATTATCAACAGGCTGATCAGTACCCCCCCCCCCCCTCCATCATGCTTGCAGCTCAACCCTTTCTGATCACTTGGTAATTCAACCTCACTCAACCCTAAATTTCATTCTATGCTCCCTCCAGATTAGTGAGGGAAAGGGGGAGGGGTTCATCGTTATAAATCCTCACACGAAGGATATGAAAAGGGGGGGGGGTTGACAATTGGGCATCCTTCCAAAAGTAGCATCCTCTGCTTCCCTCCTCCCCCTTTTATTCTCGGCGGGATGCTTTTGTCCTCGCGCACTTAAAATCCCCGACCTATGTCTCCGCGCATGCGTCGCTGAGGGGGTGGAAGGGCAAAATCAGGGAAGTCGCTTCTATTGCTGGTAGCATGGCAACCATCAGCTGCGCGAAAAGAAGGTTTCGGATTCAATCCGGACAGTTATTCCATTTCTAAGGTTTCTCTTTTCTCGGAATCACTTCTGGTAAAGGATTTGATTTTTGAAAGAAGTTGTTTTATTTGATTAGACTGGAAAGGTAAGGAGAAAACTTGTAGGGAGTCGGTTTCGGCATCAGTGGTGCAAGAGAAAGGTTTGTTTTATTTACATTGTACGCGTTGTTTGAATGTGGACAGTGATTCAGGGAAGAAAAAAAAGTGTGATTTAACGTCTCTGCCGTGATTTTCGGTTATTGTCCTCGAGTTTTTGACTTTAGAACTTTATATTTGACAGGGAAAATGTGAATTATTCTGAGTGTTGACATTAGTTGAGACATTTATGGTGGACTAAATTATCTTGAATGTGTATTTTGAATACAATTAATTTTAAAGGAAAAAATACGTACGTAACGATCTAACCAAAGTACTCTAATTTCTTGTCTTGAGATTTTGAGGAATAATTAGCAATATAACAGGCAATGAACATTTTTAAATAATACTGAAATTCTTCATGATTGCCAAGACTGATAAAAGTCTTTTTTAATAATAAAAAAATAGCTAAATTTCTTCCTATTAATACAAATTACGAACGAAATTGCATGAAAGACTTTTCCGAAATTAAACGAATATTTTCTAATCCATCTTTATATCCAATGAAGATTTGTCATACCATTTTATAACATAAAAGAACACTTTCAACAAATAGTAATACCTGATTTTATGTATACTATATTGGCTTGAAATTTAGTAAAACTGGCTATCTACTAAATCGCTCAGAATGGTACAGATGTTCTATTATGAGAATCACGGACAAGCCTGCCGGAAGATTTTAAACCACGAAGGTTCTCCCAGCAAAATCTTCCTGTTTGCAGACGAGGGATATGCCAAGACGGCCCCTACTGCCCACTGGATACTAAAAAGACCCTGGTGGAGCCGGACATTCTGCAAAATCACCGAGATTACGGCGACTCGTCGAATCAGTACAAGAGCCAAGATCGTGGACCTTGGAAGAGGAAATATGTGTATTAAGGGACGCTTTAAGGAAGTCGAAGATCCAGACTTCAGGTATGAATATTTGTACTTATTTTAAAATTTGTTTTTAACACAATAATATTATAGATTAGCATCCATATATATATTGCATCATGCTTAAAGCTTGAATATCGAATCTAACATGCGGCATTCTGCAACTCTATCTTCCTGCATAGCAGAAATAAAGAAAGAATATTTCAATGTTCTTTAAATGAAAAATATTATTAAATATCAATTGAAATGTTACTGTTTTTTCCTCAACAACTTCGTAATATGTTATCGCATAAAAATAATATTTGTATTTCATTCAAATTAAAAAATAAGCTTTAAAGGAATATCAATTTTATTTCCCCTTTTATTGTTTTTTCTCTAAGTTTAATAAATCTTAAGAAGATACTTTTAAGTATATTGTGCAACAACACTTTTCATTGATTTAATTACTTTGTTCATATATGTATACGTTGCAATGATATTTATTAAATGCATTTTTTTTGAATGCCTGGTACAGTTCCCATAATTAAAAATAAATTTTCAAAAATGATATAAAAGAATCAATCCTAAACATCAACATGCTGCTATATTTTGGACTAGAAGCTCCAATTTGTTTAAAAGTGTTCATTTATTTATAAACTATTAATTACTCTCAGTGTAATTTTAATGCCTCAGAATTTGGTTAGTGAACTGGTTAAAAATTTATCAATGATTTTTAAAAAAACTTTTTATTTTATTTTATTCCTTTTAATTTTTCCTTCCCATTGATGATCATTCCAACAATCATCTACGTTCATCTATTTTTTTTAAATTAATTATGTATTCTATTAAAATATCACTACAAATTTCTCTGCCCTAAAAGAATGTTTGTAAAGAATTGAATTGATTTAAATAATTAAAGGATTTGTCTAATTTCGTTTATCAACATACGGTCCTGAAATACAAATATTTAAACAATTAAAGGATTTATCTAATTTCGTTTGTCAGCTCATAATCCTGAAATGCAAATAGATTTCAGTATATTTGTAATGAACTGAAGAATTAAATTGATTTAAATCATTAGAAGATTGGTCTAATTTCGTTTGTTAGCACACAATTTTGAAATGCAAAGTGTTTTTAATATAAGTAAATGAAATGAAAAATATAGTATTATTTATATATCTCATAAGTAGGATTATAGATAACCACAAAAACTAAGTTTGCATTTTGGATCAATAACAGTTTATACTGTAAAAAGTGTATGAAAAACAAACTTAAATTTCACGACGGACGCTCTTATTTTGAAAATTTTTTGCAGCAAATTTGTATTCAATTATAAACGTATCCTGTTTGAGTAAAAGAAAATCCATTGCAATATATGACGAAACATCGATATTTAAAATGTTCACTTTAAAAAAAAAGGAAAACAACTAAAAGATAGGACATTAATAAATTTGTTAAAAAGCAAATAAAAATTTATTAAAAAGAGAATTTTTTAAAGATATTTATTAAATTAGTTTGTAGAACTTCAACATCATGTTCTTTCATTTTGGTTTCTGATATTATCAATAAAAATAAAAACTACCGAACTTTTTTTATAGAATTTTCCTTTATTATAACGCGATAATTAATGTGATTTAAAATATAGTATTTATTGGGTTTGCTGGAATGTTTTAATTTAAAATGTGACATTTAGCAATTAAAAAATAATGTAATTGTCACAGCCTCTTTTGTTTCATTGAATCTTGACGACTTCCCGCCTTTCCAATGCTTGAAAAAGCATAAAATGTTTTGATAATCTGTGTATATTATATACTAAAATCTGTAAAAAAAAACTATGGAGCTTTGTAATAAGAAATTTTAAAAGTCATCCGTTTTATTACCACTACCTTCTTTTTGTTAAACTATTATTATTGTTATAAAATATTTAAATATAAAGAATGTTTTATTATTTATTTAAATTATTTGTCTTAAGCATTCACGTCAATAAAATTATTTGACTTCTTAAATCATTTAGTTTAATTATTGCTAATATATTGTTAATTATTTAAAATTTCAGATTTAAAATTTGAATATTTCATGCCATAAATATCATAAATTTACCTATCGGTCAGACCAGAACAAAAGAGTGGTTACCAGGAGCAAAATTGGTTTTCGGGAACCTTGAAATAAATTTTGTACTCCGAAATAAAAATATATCGTATTTTGTTAATTCTTACATTGCATAACTGATATAATAATGACATAAGGTATGTATTCAAATGAAAAAAGAGTGTTTCTAAAACTTAACATTTCAACATAAAAAATAATTGATACATAAAAATATAATAATTGTTTCATAAACTCGCAAAATACAATTTGACATGCAAATTACTAGCATATGTGATATTTTTTTTCATTATCTCACATGTCTTATAGAAAATTTGATGATATTAGAATTTAGGAAGCAGAACATCTAATTCGAATCCGATAGATAAAATGTCTAATGTGTCATCTAATGCACAGGTGAAGATTAATAATATTTGATTAATCTTCTTCTATTATTATAGCAATTTTCTATTATTTTCAATCTTGCAACGAGATTCCGAGCACCTTGCCTTGAAACTTGAGATGAGAGGCTTTCTTAAGATGTGAAAAATGACCAAATATTATTCAAATATGTTCGTATTTAGATTTTAAAACCATCCAGCTTGATCTTCTTGAAACTTTATCGCATTCTCTCTTATAAATCTGTTATTAGAGTGATATAAAAATGTGTACTCCTTGTACAAGGCTGTGGATGCAATGAGTGCTAGATTTTTTTTAATTCTGCATATGAGAGCTTTGTGCTCCATAGCAAAGCAAACTCGTACTTGTGAAATAACCTCATGCCATTAATGGGCGATTGTCACGAAAGATCCTACTGATATGCGATATTTGAATCTTTTTAAGAAGGGGGTAACATTAGTGCTTGGATGTATCTAATGCACAGGTGAAAAAAAACACCCAAATATGTATATTGGACATTTTTATTCCAACTGACTGAGAGCAAAATTTGACCCAGACCACAGTCACAGGATCACATACTAAATTACATTTAAGTTATTGCGTTTCCGAGTTATTGAATTTAAATACATGTGAAAATATAGACCGGCAGGCAATCAAACCTTTTGGCATACTTGATTTAAAATTTAATAAGAATCTATAATTTAGACGCTAAATCTGGATTTGAAATTTTCTCCATCTAGTACTTTTCATTTCGTAGCTATGAGGTTAATTCATATTCGAGCAGCCAAACAGGCAAACTTTTTGTCAATGAATTTCATTCAAGATTTGATAAAAAATCAACAAATTTAGTATAAAGATCATAAACCAAATTTTCTTCATTTATCTCAAAGTGTTTTTCAGTTATTGTGCTCACACAGAAATAGACATAATTCCAAAAAATCTGTTTTACGGCTTCAGAGAAGTCTGAAATGCAGAGATTGCTTAAAATCTCAATTTTGAATTTTTTAAAGTTTACAATATTTCTCTTTTTATACTTGAAAACGTGAAAATATAAGTTGAAGACATTTTTCTTTTCCAAAATCAGTCAGTGGCGCGAGACTCCCAAGAATGTAGAGCTTTGTACGTTTTTGGGATGACCTTGATTACCTATCAAAATATTTAGTTTATTAATTACTTTGAATCGGTAACAAAGAAATAGGGTATCCCCTATTTCCTACAGTTTAATGGGCTAAATTATTGTAATTTGATTTAAATGAATTATATTAAACTATTAAAGTGAAGACTGCAATGTTACTATAAGGCTAATTTTTTATAGATTTATCATAGGATAATGGTATTGTAGAGTTACATATAAATACCAATTAACTTTTTTGTAAAATTTTCAATTCGCAATCATTTTCCAAATAAAGAATAAATATAGCCTGAAACTGAAAGATTATTATTGCTCAGTTTGTATGTTCTGCTACTTTTATTATAATTACTTTCGGGGTTAAGAATAGAGAAGAATTCTTTTCAAAATCGGAATTTCTCCACAAAAATAGAGATTTCTTTTAGATACAACCTTAATTAGACATAAAAAAAATCTACTTAAAGCAGAAGATTGAGATTATTATGATTTCCTTGAAATAGGTATTTAATAATTTATTTTATAAAATTTCAGAATTATTAAAGTATAAATTGGTTAAAATCCAAGTATCCTCCATCAGATCGTATCAGGTAGGAAAAAAAGGTCAACGGACAGTACATCGATGGCTTTTAACCCAGATTTTGTCTATTATAACTAATTTACTCTCTATTATAGAGAGAGTAAATAGAGTATTATAGAGAGAGTAAATTATAACTAATTTACTCTCTCACGCGCGCTCTCTCTCTCTCTGTTACGCTCTAAATAGCATCCGGTAAGAATGATAGTTAATTCGTTTGTATCTCTGTAAATGAATTGCAGTATTAAGGTGATTAAATTATCGTTACGCTAAGTAATGTTCCTTTTTATTTTGCTTCTTATGACTTAAAAATACTTCTTATGACTTGCAATGTTTTTGCCTCCTCGTATACAAAGAAAAAATCTCTAATCTGTCTGTCGGTCGGTCTGAAGATTTTGATGTTCATCTGTCTGTCTGTGAACACAGTAAATCAAAGACATTTAGAACTAAACAAATGAAATTTGATACGTGATCTCTAATTCAGATTTATAGACATATTAAATTTTGAACGGAATCCATTCGGTGGTTCTAGTACAAATTAACACTATAGCTACAGAGCGAAAAGAGCTAGATGTATAATATTTGGTGCACACATTTAGATATGCATTCCATTTGGTATCAAATATATCAAGGCATTGATTATTCTGTAAGTCTCTATTTTGTCAAGCATGCAAACAAGATTACTCAAAAACATAATGATCTAAATAAAAGAAACTTGATATATAACTTTGTAACTGCAATTCTAACTGTGTCAAATTTTTTTTTCGATCAACTGGGAAAAACACACCCAAAATGCATTCGGTTTTCTGGTACTTATGTATTAACCGAATCTCAAAATAGGCGAAAGACCGCACTTAAATAGGCTCTTGCTAACTATTGTTCACTAATGGTACGTGGTGAATAACACGCAAAGGGGGGGGAGTAGATAAAACCTTTATTAGAAAATGTGCTCGAAAGTTTTAGGAAAGCCTCTCCTACGCAGATACTACTAAATATATGCTTGAAATTAATTACATACATGTTTTCACAGAGAAATTGTTTAAATGGTATACACACATAATTTTTTAATAATTTACATATTTAATAATATACTTTAAAAATTTTAATATTTTGAAGTAACATATGAATTGGTGTACAAATATGTTAATAACGTTTGTAGAAAACATATGTTATGAGTTATTATGTTATGAATGACATTAATAACATATATTATCAGTTGAAAAATTCAGGTTTTTTTTTTCACTACGTGCTATGAAAATATTGTATATTTGTAAAGAATATGTGATATTCTTTATATGCTTCTCACCAACTAATAGCATCAACGATTTTTTATAATGACATTTTTAGTTCCTTTTTCTCCTTTGATTTTTCAATACGAAAAGTTATAAGTATTGAAATAAACTAGAAAATTGTAAACTTTTATTCTAATATAAAATTGAATGAGATTTTTATACGTAGTATGATAAAAGCTGGATAGAAAAAAATCGAATCCTCAATTTTCTGATAAAATTTCTCTTACATCTGCCACTAAGGGCTTTACTAAATTGAACAAATAAGATTTTGCCTTATCTTCTAGATATAAAATATTCTTCCCTCAACAAATGTCATACAATATCAAAATAACATCTAGGTTCATTCCTACAATTTTTAGATTATAGAAAATAACCTAATATCAATTATTATTAAAATATAACTTTATATCAATTATTATTAAAGCTGATATAAAATTATTATATATAAATTTTAATAAATTATTATTATATTGTTTGATGCATATAAGAATTCGATTCGATGTAAAAGAAATTGGGAGCGTTGCATATAAACAACTATTGAGAATAATATTAATTTAGGAGATTTAATATGATGCTTGCAACAAGTAAATGTCCTACGTCTTTTTTATTTTTCTTATTTCCAAAATTACATGAAATTCATTTTTTTTGTAATAAAAGTCTATCTCCTCAAATATCATTGAAATAGAGTCTCTCTTGTTCGAAAACAATGGGATCTCAACCACTCCGATTGATTTTTCTTGATAAGTTTCAAGAATCTGTCGGTTCATTTTTTACGATGCTATATATAGATATTGGAACAAACAAAGTATATAGAATTTTTTTTTCGATTTATCAGATAAAATAAAATAAATAATAACAAAAATTCCTCAGATTATTCGAAAGTAAATTCACGTAATTTTATTGTCCAGGAAAAGAAATTAAAGAACATTTTAAAATTAACATACGTATAGTAACAAGAATGCTAAACATTTTTTAATGCAAGAGCATCTAACCACGGATATATGTATGTCATCGAAATTGTTGGTGAATTTTAAAAATTTCTCTATATTATTAACAATAAAATCTCATAACATCATGCGTGGCATAAATAAAAATCGCTAGTCAAAATTTATAAAATCTTGTAACCTTTCATTTGTTCTTTTTTTTTTTCATATAATTTCTTTGGTCTGTCTTCTTTATCCTCTCTCTCTTTTCATCATCATCTATCTCTACTCATTGTATATGTTCGATTATTTCCTCACCATAAAGAGAAAGTGTGAAGTGTAAGCAAGTATCAAAACTTGCGGTTCCTCTTCATTAATTCTTTACTAATTTTCCTTAAATATAAAAGTCTATATTTTGACCTTCTTACCTTCAAATGAATTGTAGTTTTACGGTTGACAGTTAAATCAGGTGTCCGTTCCAAAAGATTTTGTTTAAAAAAGAAAATAGAATAATTTGCTTATATTGGAAATGCCCTAAAAAAAAGGGTTGCATTTTACTTATATCTGAACTACGATGAATTTCTTTTTCTTTTCTTGCATCTGTAATTTTAAATTTTGTTTTATCATAAAATTGCTCAAAATCTTTTATTATTCAGATTTTTGCATCACTTTAATATTTATTATTTAACATTTCATTACTGAAAAAAGGTATTTCCTGAATATTATGAATTTAACAAAAAATCAATCACTGCATACCTTTATATGCTGATATTATCAGTAAAGCTGAAAAGATGTTCTGTTTTCTTTTGTATTTAAATATATTTTAAATAAAATAAAATTTACTAAATTCAGAATTTAATAAAAATAATAAGGGCATTCTCATTCTGTTTTGCAAATAACTATATTGCTTCAAGAAAATTTGTAATAAGAAGTTCATTTAATAGAATTCTTTTTTTTTTAATTTTGAATGACCACTGAAAGTTTAAGGTAAAAATATTCGATTGGTGTTATGTTCATTCAAGTCATTTCAACATAAATTCTATTTTCATTACAGATTCTCCCCTCCCCCCCAATTCATTTTTTTATTCAATTCCTAGAGAATTCACAAAGAAAGTGGATACATTTTAACAAACAGTTTTTACTTCTTATTGGAAACCAACACCATTCGAACACTTATCATATTTAATTTAGAAGTTTATTATACGAGTTAGGAATCGATTGTTGGGGCAATATTGTGAAAATTCAACTGCGTATATTTTAAAAGTTTAACATTTCAAATTAAATCATTATTCAATTTTAATACTTCAGAATTGACATAAATACTTTTACAATCAAGAAAATTGCTATTTATCTGAAACATATTGATTATATCATGTAATTCAACACTTACTAATATATTTCAACACTGTATTAATATAATATTATTAGTTCAAATCTTTCTATGGTAATTTAGTTTCTGAAATTGCATGAAAAGAGGGAAACGAATTTTTCCATTTTGGCTGACTCAATGAGGTCAACAACAGAAATAGAAAAGAAAGAATAAGAACAGAAACTCTAAGTATTTTCTACGCTTTCGATTGTCATGAAAGAATGGAATAAATTTATCAGAAATTTTTTTGAAAAAGCTATCTGCTCTGATACAGCATGATTCAAAAGCTTTCGTTTCCTTTGCAAGCAACAATAAACTTTCGGCTTCTTTCAAATGAAGTATGTATTTCAGATTTCTTTTTACCGATCGTTTGAACCAACAATTTCTATAGTGATCTGTACATTTGGTGTCAGGATCATGCATCTAGCTTTTTGCGGCTTGTGAATTAATGTGTCCATGCGTCCAAGGACAGATAGAAGTTTCTTGTTGATATATTTATTACAGAATTGCAAATCGAACTAAATCTGAATTATATCTTCAATTAAATAATAAAAACTTCTTACATATTTCATTCATCTAGATTATTCTGTTTTTGATTTAATTTTCAGAGACGGAAAAATGGATAAACATAATTTCTAAAACAGTTTTTCGGATTCAGGCGATGTAAATTGTTACAATTCTTTAAAATGTCGATGGTAAAATTTTGTTTATTATTATAATTTTTCTTCGCTTATTTCGAATAGAAAAATTCCATGCCATTGCTTATATAATAATATATGCGGACAGCTAGTTTTAAAGTCTTTGAATCCATTATCTGAATAAAAATTTCTAAAATCTTTCTAAGCAGAAATATATCAGCCATATTTTCATTTTCAAGTGTACTCAACGAACCACTCTTTGTCGATTTTTGGGTTTAATAACCTCACAATTAAAAATTAAACTGCTTTTTCCATGAATTTTCTTTTGTATAAAAATAATATCAGTACAAAATACAGGTGACGTTATTAAAAGAAAACGCTTTTCGTGAAATTCCATTCAAAGTAAAATCGATGATCGGTCTTTTCAAATGAATAAATTATCAGCTTAACACGCTTGAATTCTTCTCAGCGAAAAAATCGTTTGCAAGTAAAAGAATTTTCTCGTTGGATGAAAAGCGAAGCTACATATTTCGGAAATAAATGAATGGTCTTTTTCTCTTTTTGTTAGTTTTTATTTAATCGATTTTCTTTCGGAAAAAAAAAGAAAACCTTAATAAGCTGCGTTCTTAGAATTTGCTTTAAAAATGTAGAACTATTCTATTTTTTCGTTCCTAAGAATTACAGTTCGATGATGTGGATTTTCTCGGAACTCTGATACATAAAGTGTAAAATGAACAGCTCTTTTCAATTTTCAGAATGTGGGGAACTTTAAGGTTTATTTCCTTATAGCGAAATTTGTGAGGGAGTTAAAAAAAATGAAACTCTTTCCAAAAATAAAATTGGTAACAGCGTAACTTTAGACGCTTCAAAAATTATGCAAAAAAATATCTTGTAAAAATCGAATTTTCTCTTTTCAATCGATTTAAACTGCTTGAAATATGGAAAAAGCCTTTAAAATTTTATCGTTTCACTATCAATGAATCCATTTTATGGTTTAAGTAAAAATTATGTTTTGTCATAATTACTTTAAAGATTATACAGCTTTAAAAATATATTTCAATATTTTATACAATGTCAAATTATATCAAATAACCAATTACATTTTTCTGTGTGTGTTCTTGTAACATTGATATTGATAATGCAAATATGGATTCATTCACTTTATGATTTTTTTTATGGTGACCAGTTTCCATTATATTACACAACAGCTGCAGATTACGGTTGAATGGGTTTGAGGAAACTATTTCATATAGTGGTGGAGTTAAGCATTTTACGGGGATAGCCAGTTGCAAATTATGAGGACTTTTTTTTAAAAAGCTGGCCAATTCAGTTTCTCATTTCAGCATGATAAAAATATTGTATGCTAATAATTTTTATTTTAATTTCGTTAACTTTGTGAAAATGTATTATTTTATTTATCTAATACGACTCCAGATCTCACGATATCCATATTTATATACAGAAATATTGAATAGGACATACTGCTTTATTCTATTCTAAAATGTAAAAAAATCTAAAATTTAAAAAAAAGTGAATGTAATAAAGCAGGTTAGAATTGACAAATTATTTCCTATCAAATGTTGTCATTATTCACATTTTACATTATTCATAGAATTTGTATTTTTTCACTAGCTTATTTATTGGGCTTCTAGAAAAATAAAGTTGTTTTATCGATATACTTGCGGCCCTCTCTCAGCCTAGCGATATTAGGCAGCTGCCTAGTCTGCCTAGTTGGAAATCCACCACTAGCACGGAAAAGCGAGATAACTATGCTTCACTATATAGATCCTGTATTTATCAAATAAAAAAAGTATTTTTTTCACAAAGATAATGTTAATATATATATATATATATATATATATATATATATATATATTTAATTTCAAATTTTCTCTCTTTATTTCCAACGCATTATGCTCATCTAGAATGGCACATTTTGCACTTTATCAAAAACTTATATGAATTAAAAAATAAATAAATGGTTTTAAAAAAATGGGATATGAATATATAAGATTATTAGTGAAATAATTAGTGTAATTATTTTTAGAGTATATCAAAAAATGAGATCGGAAATGTGAAATGTCACCACTAGATAAAGCTTCGGCATTAAAAGTCGAATTATTATAATTCACCTATTACTCACTGTAAAACTATTGGAGCTCGTGCTAACAGTGTTCTCGAAATGGCCGCCGCTACCAAAAGTGGTATGTCGTGCGAATTAGAAACGAAATTAGAAAATTAGAAATTCTCGAAATTAGAAACGAAGTTCTGCAACGATACAATAACTATTGCTGCGCATTCATAGTTGATATCTCAGTCCATTTACCTAAACGTCTTTGAATTTTGTCAGTACACCGTATATTTCATGTGTCCTTGGATTGACTTGTGACAGTTATTAGAGTACTTTTTTCAAGGAAAATGACTATCATTCGTCCAATGAAACTTCGCCACTATTTTTAACAGAGCAAGCAGTTACAAATTCATAGTTGATATCATGGTCCAGTTCCCCAAACATCTTTGAATTTTATCAGTACGATGTACATTTCATGTGTCCTTGGATTGACTTGTGATTGACTGACTAAGAAAAAATTTTTCAAGGAAAGTAACTATCATTCATCCGATGAGACTTCGCCATAATTTTCAACAGAATAAGCTGTACCGGGTAAACCACCAAAATCTTCACAGATGTTTCCTAGGTGATGTTGTGAGATCGGTCGGTGGTATTGAGTATTAACAAGGGAGTGGTCAAACTAAAATATCGAACCATTGATCTCCGGGTCGAATAACTGAAATATCTGTCAAAATTTACTTGTTATTCTATTATAAAAAGTAATAAATAATGTTCATATATATTTTTAAAAGGCATTTTTGCTGTTGTATGATTTCTTACTTGTTTGTTTGTTTCAGGATGTATCTCACCACCCACGTCTCATCGGCAGATTTCAAACAAGGTTACAGCATGACAGGAACACTTGAGAGAGGCAATAAGAAGAAAGGGGGCCTACACCTCACACATTTCGCAATGCTAAAGAGGAAAGACTATCTGAAAGATGATAACAATAACAAGTGAGGACCTGTCCACTGTATTCATTTGCGCGAACGAAAAGGCTTTTGGCTAATTGTGATACCTTTGTTGAAATGTCCCTGTTCTTTTGCATTGTGATATTTTTGTTAGCTGTTTTTTGACATACATTGATGCTTCTGTTTTCGTTCTTAATTAATTAAGGTAGAGTATTAAATCACATGAAATGAAATACTTTAAAATTCCGGTGCATTATCTTCGAAAGATTTTTTTATATATATATTTTAATACAGTATATACCAGAGTATCCGGTTCATGACCATCCGCCTTCCGTATTATCCGGCCAAGTTTTCTTTCTTTTATCGTAATTAAATGAAGGATGCAAGGCGTTGCATTGACAACTCAGTACGTACAGTATTCGCAAATTGTTCTTGGGGTATGAAGATTTCAAAATGGGTGATACTATGGAGGAAATATTACGCTCTATATATTAATTAGACTCTGGTGCAGCAGCAAAAAATATAACTTCTGAGTTAGGAAAAGTACAGTGAAGGACTGAAAAAAATTTAGCAGAAACTGATAAGTGATGTATTGGACAAGCTAGTGGAGGTGCGGAAGTGGAACGTGGCTAGTGGAATTCAACACGTTACTGGCAACAGCTTCTAAGATTCACCGAGCCGCGGTCACATTCTACTTGGCTTGAGATAAATGGAGAGCTTAGTACTCAATAGAAAGTGAGAAAATACGTATAATAACAATGAGTTTGGTATAAAAACTTTGTCTTCTGGTACTGGTGGGCAAAGAAATGAGTTCATAGAACTCCGGTCTATCCGGCATTTTTGTTATCCAGCCTGCCCTTCCACCACATTAGGTCGGATACTCGGGAGTGTACTGTATTTTGTAAATTGCCTACTTTTTCTGAAATCAACAAACCATTCTAAGATAATCTGGATTAGCAATCAAAATAATCCCGAAAATGCAAAATAAATACAGTTCGTTTGTGAAATATGATTCAAAATTTACATTTAGCAGAGTAATGCTGTTATTCATCATCCATTCTTCCAGCATACATTATCCAGTCTGCTGATTTTATGTATTTCTGAAATTTGTATCCAATTAATTTAGAACTTCATGAAGCAAATACATTTTCAGTCATTAGTTATTAATCAGTGATTTTAATATTATAATGTAATTTATAAAAATATAACTATGCAAATTTGAAGCAGATTATTTAGATGAATTTCCTGTTGGGGTAAAACAGAAATATTTCAATACATGTGAGTTACTAAGTCAAAATTAATGATAGATATTTTTCTTCCTTATCTCAATTGAATAAATATTTCATTATTAAAAAAATTATCAAAATTTTTATTTGAAATATATATTATAAATTAAATAAAGTTATACACATGATTTTTTTTAACATTTTTAGTCAAACTTAAATCTAACTTTGAAACACCATCAAGCGAAGATTATTTTTTCCCAATCAAAATTAATATTATTTATTCTTACATGCTTAAAGCTGTTAAGGAAAAACTAATAGATCTAGTATTCAATTTCAAAATGACATGAAGTGAAAAGAGAAAGTAATGTTTTTACCATCTCATTCATACTTTTGAAGATACAAACTATTTTCTTCTAGATCAATCGAATCTTTTTATATCGAATTAATTACTTTTCATGGCCTTTTAAAGTAAATTTTGTTTTCATATTTATGCGATGCAAACATTTTTTTTGTTTAATATGTAACATTTAACTCGATAATTTCCTTAACATTTTTTTTATTTCTGTTATTACTTAGCAATAATAGAGTTAATTCATATGTTCACATGATAAACATAATTGCGCATGATAATTAAATTTTATAACTAAATGCTGCACTATATCTGACATTATATTTGGAAATGTGTAACATTTTGCACGGGTTTGCCGTCTAACATCCTACACTGCGTTTATATATGACACAAATCTTCAGAATCGGACAAAAAAGTCGTTTCCGAATTTAAATTTGTTTTAACGTTCTGATTAACAACTCTGAGTTATTAAAAGTAACGACCATGGAAATTTTATGTTAAGTTTTTTTAAAACCTATTAAAACATATCGTTCTGTGTTGTTTTAGACACTAACGTCATGATATTGATTAAGGTTTATTGGCATTCATATTGACAAACATCACAAATGTGAAAATCATCTAATGAAATGTTTATTTAAGATTAGCTAAATATAATATAAACATAGAAAATAATTACTAAAATTATATTTGAACAATTCTAATACTGCTAACGAACATAAAGAATTCTAAGGTAAATAGAAAACGATATTAAAAATCTATACAGAGTTGCATGATTTTTCAGAATTGATAAAAGCTCCAAAACATTATAAAAATACTGAATTAAGAACTGGAGTTATATTAACCAATCATAAAGAAAAATATAACATAAATAAATCCATGTGACAAAAATTAACAATTATTTCAAACGGCGAAAATATTATTTTCAGCGTTATGAGCAGGAATTAAGTCTGATTGAATCTTAAGCATGATTTTTTACTTCATTAATATCATGTAACTGTGAAATGATGTCATTTACATCAAGATAATTTATTAAATTTTATAAAAATAATTATCATATAACTTCTGAATAAAAGAATTATTTTACTAACAAATTCCAAAGCATGATTTTAGATGTTTGTACTTCATTCCTCGAGAATAGCTATCTTTCTCTGATCTGTTCTTTCCTGAGATGGGAATCAATGTTTTTATGGAAATTCACTATCCTCAGTTAAAGAAATTAATTTTTACTTAATTAAAAAATAGAGCTTTTTACTATGCGAAGTATTCGTCCAAGCAGCCAGTCCCATGCAGAACAAGTACATATTCTGCTCTGCGTTCCATCCTCAATGATAAAAATTGTTTTTAAGACCACTGGGATTAAATCGATGTACAAATGAGAAGAATCTGTCCATTTTGTGCTTCATTTAGAAATTGATAAAATAGTGCCGCGCTGATTAATGTGAGATAATATCAGTGTATATGCAATGTAATTGGGGATGATTTTCAATTCCGTTGCCATTTTGAAATTTGAAACTATATATGGAAAAATATATGATTGGAAACAATTGAAAAAACAGCAAGTTTAGTTTATAGAGATGTAAGGGTATATTTTATCACAAAAATTTTCATTAAATAATATTATTTAAATTTTTTATTCTAATATTAAAATTATATTCTACAGCGAAATTCTTTACTTTAAAAATCAAATTCTTTTTATTCTTAAAGATTTTTTTAGGTTAACGGTAATGTAAATTAGGTTGACAGTAAAGTACAGTAATGATAATGAATATTGATATTTTAAATCAATTCACTTTTATGTAATCTTTGAAAAAAAAGAGAAATAATTTCTAAAATATTTGACACATTCATATTTTTCAATTATTAATTGAGTTATCAATTTTTTTTAAAAAAAAGTTAAAACTTTTTAAAGTAAGAAAAGCTGCTTTTCTTTTTATAAATTTTAAAGCATGAAATGTAAAATAAAAATGTACCTCACATTTAATCTTTTCTTTTATATTCACTTACTATTTTTTTTATTTAAATTAAATCTATTACTCTGCTTTTGGCCATTTTTTTAAATTTGTAGCATTGTATAAAACTGTGTAGTTTTTTCCCTTGTCTTTTGTTATAAAATAGAGAGAAATAATCAAATATTATTAAGGTATTTAAAATTTCAAGTTGCTTGTTTGTAATTGGCAAAAATTTGAAAATCACCCTCAAAACTGTCTGTCCATTATCTGCTTTTATCGTTATAATCATAGATATACCGACAAGGTATATTTCACATGCAGACTGATTATGGTATTGTTGTGGTAAAAATTTGAAAATCACCCTCAAAACTGTCTGTCTATTATCTGCTTTTATCGTTATAATCATAGATATACCGACAAGGTATATTTCACATGCAGACTGATTGTGGTATTGTTTTAATTACATTTCCAATAGCTTAGATGAGCTGTTTTTTATAGCATCATGAAGTAGGTTATAGATAAATGTGCATTACACTAAATGTTAAACAAATCAGTACGAAAGAATTTTCGCTACTAGATTAAATTCGCCATCATAATAAATGAGTTTAATCTCTCATTTATTATGATGGCATTTATTTACGATTGTTTTGATGCTCATTTATACAGGTTTAATTTGTGCCGTTTTCTTTTTTTTTAATTTTGTTATTGTTTACTACGATTTAGATAAAAAAAATCTTGAATTGAATTTGCTCTTATTTATGTAGTAAAAATAAACATCTAGTCAGGAACAAAATTTATCCGTTACATGAATGGAAATTTTTTTTGTTCGACGTACACTAGGGATCCACAAAGAGAGACTTCAATACATATACCTTGCAGTTGAGAATAAAATGAAAATAAGTTTAATATAAATATAAAAAAAATCAAATTACGGGCTGAAAAATATCATCCAAACGATTTTATTCCGAGCAACACAATACCAAAAATTCATCGTTATAAATTTCGATAAAAACTAAATAAATCTCATGTGGAACTCTAGTGTACACGTGTTTTGCTGTGTTTACTTGTTTTCTTTCTTTTCTTTATTATCATGTGAGAACATGATGTTGTTTTGGTTAGAGGGTTTTTGAAGGCAATGAATACAGAATCTCGAAATCGCCTAGACAATGAAAAAAACATAAATGGCAATTTTCATCATCATCTTTTAATCGCATATATTTTTTTACCTGCTTTTAACAGAATTTCATTATTATTATCTGGGCTTCTTTGAAAGAAGATGCTTTTTTAAAAGGTTGACCTGCTTTTACCAGTATTGCTTTATTATTAAGTATGATTCTTTGACAGCAAATGCGTTTTTAAAAAGTTGACGTAGAACTATGATATCATAGTTGTTATTTCATCTCAATTAAAAAATAATAATGTTCTCACATGATAACTTGAAATTTGCGATCGTAGATTTCATTTGAATTTTCTCTAGTTTTTTTTATCTTAGCTTTGAAAAAAATATCATGTTTACAGATAAATATCTGTTTTTCGTTTGCTGAATTTTTTTTCGATGCTTATTTTTTATAAACTACAGAAACTTCAAATGTTGCATATTTTTCGTTTGCACCATTTTTGGGTGAATCAAACTCCAGATGACATTCCACTTACTTTCACGATTGAAAAAATTGCCATCGTTTGTACACATAACTGTTGCTTGAAAAGCAAACGATTTTTTTGTGTATAGAAAATTGTTTTTAAATGTTCTGTTTCTATTTTATAATTATTTTTTAGCTGCAATTCAAATATGGAGAACTAAAATTTGTTTGTATGTAATATGATCACTTATAACTGTTATTTTTAAATATATTTTCGTTTTAAAAACTTCATGTGCCAAAATATTGTGATATATAGAAGTACAAGTTTTAGTAAGTGTAATTTTTGTTTTTATGGTGCAATTCTTTTTTGTGCAATTTCTTTTCTTTATATTGAATCTTAAAATCATTATGTCGAATAATTGTTATTAAATTATTAAACATGTACATTGTTTATAGATAATTTATCACAAAATATTTAATGCAGAATGCTTAATTTAAGTAAATTATTCTGTTGTGATTTTCCAGCACGTTAAATTAAGAACTAACTAACGCATTGTTATGTTCATTTGAGAATTTGTTGACTATATAATTTTGAGTCAGAAAAATACTTTTTAGGAATCATTTATTTCTGTAAACACTTGAAAAATATGTAAATACAATCTTATGTAAGAGTTTTTGCACTTGTTAAAATTCATTGTTAATTACCTACTTAAAAGGATTTTTAATCATAAATATGCATCATATTTTATTGTTTTATTTTACTTGATCTCCTTATTTATTAATCTTGTGATTAACTGAAAAAATGAAAGAGAAATTGTAACTCGCTTTTTAATCTATTTTATTGTTTTACGTTTTTGTTAACTTTTTTATCCCTACACATATTTTTCATCAAATTATGTAAATAGTGTTTTAGCTTTGCTGTGCTATACGTGTTTTGATATTTATATGATATCTAAACACTTTTATGTTTTGTGACAAATAAAACTTTGTGAACCAGTTCACAAGTTCTTGTCATTTGGAAATTACTTCATAAAAGGAACAATTTTTTAACAACTAGAATTTAGTAATTTAATGAATATTAATTTGCTCCGAATTTTTTAGTGGTATTTAAATTAAGAAGTAGATGTTCTAAAAGTCTCATTTTAAATAAACAGCCTTTTTTTTAATAAAAATCTCAATAGTTTATGGGAATATTATTCTTATTACAGCTCATTTCAAAAAAAATTCTAGCAAAATAATTTTTTAATTCTTTTGTTCTGCTATTGAAGAGTTATAATATCATTTATGATTATTCTTAAAAATATATTTAAAAATTAAATTTTAGAATTTTTTAAATTAATTCTTTTTTTAAGTGCAGGACAAATTATGTCTATTATCTAATGGTAAATTTTGATAACAAAATTTTTACAAAATTTTCATCGTTATTTTAATAAAACTTATTCTCAAAAGTTCAATGTATTAAGAATCAAATAGATTTTTTTAAAAATACCATTTATGTAAACAGGAATTATAATTAATAACATGACAACCAGAAATGAAGTAAGACATCAAGTAAGTCTTAATAAAATTATCTTTTGAACGTACTGAAAAATAATTTTTTTTATTTTAATTATTTTTATTTTATTAGACATTAATTTATGTTTACCATAACAAATATAATAAAATCTTAAAATTATTTTTTAATTTAATTCTAAAGGGCATTATTGATATCAAAATTTAACTGATTTAATCGATTACCAGATACTTAAATTATAAAATTTACTTAAATAATGTGTTATTTTCGATAAAATTCAAAATTCAAGAATATTAGTTAAGCAGGCAAAAAAAATCAAAATTCAAGGATGCTAGTTAAGCAAGCAAAAAAAAAAAAAAAAAAAAACTGATAAAAAAAAATTACATTTTTGTACATTTGGAAAAAAAATCAGCTTATATAAAAACTATGTAAAAAGGAAAAATTAAATGTTTAACAAACGAATAAGATTGTTTTGATTAATTTAGTGCTTGCTGCTTCGTTTTTGAAAATATACTTATGGCAACTTTGGAAAAAAATTCGGAATTTTGAATCATGTTTAAACGATGATATTGTCATTATAATTACTTTTGCTACTTTATAGTTACTAAGGTAATTACATTGAATTAATGAATTTTATTGAACTACATGAATGAATTTTCGTTTTGAAGCTCGAAAAAATCATGGGAAAAGGTAAATTGTACCGAAACTATTCAATTTTCTATTCAGTATAAGTGTTTTAAATGTGAGACTAAAAAAGAAGTGAAATAAATAATATGTAATCAGATAGAACTATTTGTAGATTTTTATTGAAAGAAATTACATGTGGGTTTCACGAAATAAAGTTGAAGGAAATTTTATTACTAATTTTTGAAAGAACTAAGATAAGTGAATTTTTTTAGTTGTATGTAGTTTGAGAGATTTATTTGAGTAAATTGAAAAAATATGCAAGTTATACGCTTTAAAATATATAAATGACATCCATTATTTCTCGACATTTTGTCAATTGTATTCTAAATTTTAAAAAACGAATGAAGAAAATAAACTTTGTGTTGAAAAATCGTTTTATTTAATTTTTTATTCTTTTAAAATTTATCAAAAGACGAAAATCATTGAATACCTCAGACATAATTAAAGCATAAATTGATTAAATAATGATTCTTCATCTCTTAACACCAGTTTTAGTAAATCTAATTAGTTAATTCTCCCCATTTATAACAATTATTTTTATCTCTATACATACTGGAAAGTAAAAGCCGCCTGTGATACTTAAGTGCATTCATGGCATTTTTGTCTTGTGGATTAATTGCAATTTCCAGTTAATTACAGATTTAAATAACAAAAATTTTGCAATTCATGCACGAGCGAGGGACATTCTTGTATGTTAAGAGTTTTTTTATTCACTTCTCAAGAATCGTCACATATATTTAAACTAAAAGGACTCTTACTCAGTTTTTTTTTTTTTTTTTTTTTTTTTTGTATTTTCTCAAAAAAATTGAAAGTGTTAAAGGAATACATAATACCATATATTATGTTTCCTCATATTATTCTTATCTTTTTTAAAATATAGAAAGTAAAAAATAAATTTAATTGCTAGAATTTAAAAATATTAAAATATACTGATTTTAAATTAATGCATTGCTGTATGGCGAAGCTTAAATTTTATATGAGATGATCATTAAAGTTTTAGATTACAAAATCTGACATTTGAAAGATACGTCCTGAATTTAGCGATTCGGAAGTTATTTTCAAGATAAAATCTGACGAAAAAATTTTCGTCCATACAGATATAATAACGATTTAATTGAAATTTCAAAGGCTATACAAAAAAATCAAGAAAATCCTTTAAGTGAATCCGAATCTTATTAAAATTATAGTTCAATCTAAGTCTTTTAAATTCCGTCTCTGCAGTGAGGTCTCAGTCTTGAGGTTGGAAGGCTCCAGGCTCCAAAAATGATTCCAAGCCCGCAGCACGCCGAATCTGAAGCCGGTAGTCAACGTCCCCTAGATGCAGAAGGGGAGATCAGCCCAGACACCTCCTCATCTTTCAAGTACAAAATAATGCAGTTCGCCTCAAAACAACTCATGTGTTGTTATGTATGGGAATTATAATATATCTAACTAATTAGAAAAAAGAAAGCAAACATTGATTCGATGGGGGGGGGGAACGCTGTTAGAATAGTTTTTTTTTCTGTAAAAGAATGAAATGGTTTACAGTTTAGTAAAACAGATGAAAAAATAATTTTGTAAAATGAAAGATTTTTTATTTTTTTATATGAAGAGCGCCTAGTGATATGCCAAGGATTTTTTTATTAGAATTATATAACATTGATGCTTAATTATTTATTGCAGAATTTGTGTTGAAAAAAAATCACATGAAATCATCACAGAAATTTTTCATATTTACGTGATACATATTAGATGAATCACTCAGATTTAATATTGAAATATATTTCGCATCTCACAGAACATGAGCTAATCAGCAAGTCACAAAACAGCTTAAGAAATCGTTCAGTAAACTTCTGAGTTAAAGAGTTTTTTTTTTGGTTATGATGACACTAAGGTCTTTTGAATCGATTCCGCAGACTCTTTTGTCATGTAGAATAAAAAAATGTTAATTGAAAAATATCCTTTATCGGATTTAAAAAGTTTCTAACAAGATTAGTAAAGTATGTCTTAGACGTCTATGAATTATTTTCAGGACTTTCATTGTTTAAAATCTATTCCAACATCTCTTTTTAACGTTGAAGGGGGAAAAATTATTTATTCACTTTGCTAATATTCAGACGATTTTAATCTAAATCTTTCATTTTTAAATATTTTTCCGACATCTCACTTTAACTTGGAAGAAAAAAATGATTCGTTCACTTTTCTAACATTCAGACGATTTTTACCCAAATCTTTCATTTTTCAAACATTCCAAAATAACATTTATTCAAAAAATTTTGACACATTTAATCTTTCATAAAGAGCCTACATACGATTCTTCACCACTGCCTCCAACTTAATCCCCAAAAAAAGTTTTTTCTCTTTCATATCCTTCATCATTCCTCCCTTTCAACTTTATTCTGACATAATCTCTCCAGAGCACTTACCGCGAAATCTCGCGAAAACCTTATCGGAATTCTAATAAACCCGTTTTTCAATCCGTTTGGCAGGAGGGGAAAAAAAGCTCCAAAATTAATAACAAACTGCAAAATTCTCTCTCTTTGACTTTTCACATCCCTCTCATCCCACCGATCGATCCCTCGTCATCCCCATCCTCCCGGAAGTCATCCTCGGAAAAACGGAAGTTATGACGTCATTGGATCGAAGCCGCGGACTCTTTATCTACGAGCGCACAAATCAATTACTGCGCCGCGCGAAGGCCGGAAGTCAGTGATGAGGTTCGAATTGCTGTGGGCACGGAAGAGAAGGGAAGACACTCCGCTTCGTTAAAAAGAAGCAGAAATTTATCACTCGAAGCAAAATTTCATTGATTTTTCGGTTAATTCTCATTTGGAATGGTAATTGGAATTGGAATCATTTGCATAAGAGTAATGGGCTGTCTTAAGCTAGTTCGTTCGAAAGCAATTCATTGTAAATTACTCTATAAACTAAATTGAAAAACAGACATGGATCGATATTTCATTATAGACTTTGTGAAGAATTCATCTTATTATCAGAACTTGCAACTGAAATTTATTGCATTTCTTCTTTAGTCAGCTAAAAATTTGAATTCCAAATATCTCATGCAGGAATATTCGAAGATTTTCTAAGGAGTTTTTTTTTTTAAGAAACTCTTTTTTTTTAAATTTATGTATATTGGGTGATTGAATGGCATATATAATAGATTCAAAGTTGATTAATCGAATTGTTCCATCTGTAATAAATTGATCGTCAATTTATTACAAAATTTTAAGACGTGATTAATTTATTTTGATTAATACTCAAATATAAGTTAAAAGGAAATAATTTTTATTTTTGTGTCTGTTTAATTGCAATAACATTAACTATTTTCTGTTGTAGTTACGGTTCTTAACAATTTATTTTTTCATTTCGAATTCCGTGAATTGTAACTCGTATCTATACATCTATATCTATATCTATACCTATACCTATACTTATAATAAAGCTCAGTGTGTGTGTGTGTGTGTGTGTGTGTGTGTGTGTGTGTGTGTGTTGGCGCTTTACAGGCCAGACCATTCAACCTACAGCTACCCAATACACGTGCCAACCTTTGGCACGTGTATACCTTGGAGGCCGAAAATGTGCACCTGGGGGTTATTTTTTCGAATTTTTAATTAGAATTTTATTTATTTAAAAATTAAGCGAAATTTTGGCGTGTTTCTTCTATAACGTCCGAAAATATTACCGCACAAAAAAGATTTTTACATGAAGTTAAAGATCAAAACTTTATCTTTTAAATGATACCAATGTTTTAACTTTAAAATTAAATTTCTATCTTTAATGAATTTTTAAATAAATATTTAAACTATATTTTTCAACAATTTTTTTCGTACAAAATAAAAATAAAATTTAAGTTGCACGAGCACGTTTCGCATTCATTGGAAAAAATTAGCTTTTTTTCAAAGTGTTGCCATCACATTGATTAAAGCTCCAACTAAAAATAAATTAAATATTTTTGGAAATGAAATCTGCAAAAATATAATTTTCGGCACGTGTCTGTAGGAAATGAAACAAATATAAAATATTATTTTTAAAAAAATTCAAGAAAAATTATTTTATGATCTTTTACACTGTCTATATTATTAATCCAATAAATCAGTTTTGTTTTAAGGCAAGTTTTGTTTAATATCAACAGGATATCCATTCAAATCAGAACTACACAGCTAATTTGTAAACCTTTAGTAAGACACAGATCTGCTAAAATGGTCTAAATGAAAAATGGTTATATTTTATGTAACTTGATTCAATAAATGCTCTAATAAATAATGAATTTTTGATTTTACATAAAGCTTCTGCTGTGGAAATCACGAACAACAAAATGCTCTTGAAACACTAATATTTTAAATAAAAAGAGTTAATTTCCAATCAACTAAATCAATCACTTAAACTGATTTATTTATGAAAATTTGAATATCACTATTCAATAAAAAAAGGATAATTTTAGATTTTCCATCGATCGTTTCAAAGAAAATGCGCCAATCAGCGCACAGGTTTCTCAAGATTAATTGACCTAAGATTATGAAAATGTTGAGTTTTTCTAAATTTTTAACATTCAAAACTTCATAAATAAGTCTTAGTTGATCGTGGAAAATAGAAACATTCATTCATTTATTTAAAATTTGGTGTGTCCAGAATATTTCTCAGAATTTGATACCTTACTGCATTAAATTTAGACTTCATAATTTTTGAAATATATTTATAGCCCGGAACAAAATATTTTTCTTGATTTCATTTCAATCCTTTTGAAAGCAAAACTAAAAACTGAATTTTATGCTCAATCAGAGAAATTTTTGTTGAATTATTGTTTGAGATATTACATAAATTATGAAAAATATTTTGTAGTTCACATAAGACTTAAATACCGAGCTATTCTGTTTTCAATACTCATATTCAATAATAATAATAATAATAAATAACAATAAAAATGATAAATAAAATAAAAAGCTTGGTTTCTTTAAAAAATATCTTTATACTAATTGCAATTTCAGCATTTCATTAAGTTTTATCGGAAATGACAACACATTATTGAAAATATGTATGGTAAATTGAACGAAACGATCTAAACAACAGTATAAGTTTGGTATGACTATCAAAATTTGAAGATTAAAAATGTTTTGTTTGAGAATCTATTAAGAGACCAGTTACTCAAAATATTTAATTGAAAATTGTAGCGAGCGGTAATATTGGCGAACCGGCTGGTCGCCAAAGGCGGCTAGTGTTCTATAATCCTGAATATCAATTTTCTCTGATTAATTGACTGTGGTAATGCTGATTTAAACAAGAGCCTGTACTTATATCTGGTATTTAAAATAAAATGTGAACAGAATATAATTACCACATTGAATACTTAAATACATTTTATTTAATTTTTCTTTTCCAAACGCAGACAATTAAAGTAAAAAAAATGCAGATTTCTTTCAATTTCCGGGGGTGTTTTTCAATCTGTTTCTCTGCCTTTATTGTGACAGTGTTTGTAATTCGGTCTTTACCTTCCATTTTCAACCTTTTAACCATCGCCAGAACATGTTTTCTAAGTTAATGGGATAATCCAGTGAAAGACGTGACACACTCAGTTAATTATCAACAGAGCTGATCTGATTAAAGTGCAGGGGAATATTTCCGGGAGAAGGAAATTCACTGACACTGTTTGCGAGTAAATCTCATTTACAGTCTTTTAGAAAATGCGTAAATGTTTATACGGTGGGAGGCCTAGATTGAGTTACCAGGAAGATTTACATACATGATTTTCTTAGAAAATTACCAAAAGGAGAGTAATTCCTCCTCCTCAAATTTTTGATTCAGCCATTAATTGAATATGTATTCGCATTTTAGTCATCAAAGATCATTAGGTATAACGCTTTTTCCTGTATGAAACTACCTTATCTGATTTTCTAGATAAATTAAATTAAACCAGAGAGATAAAAGTTATACGAGTCTAGATGCGAAATATGTGTCAATAAATTCCATTCATGAAGGAAATTTTTTTTTAATCTAACCTAATTTTGTTTTTTTTAATTTTATTTTTTCGTAATGATTTTACCTATTTGTTTATAATTTCTTAGATCTCAGTCCTTTGTTATAATTTTTTTCTTCGTGTTTACAAGCATCAAATTAATTGACTAAGAAGATTACTAAGAATCAAGTTAAATTGTTTATTACAATCCCTAAAAAATGCAGTTACAGAATATAAAAGCTATTTGATAAATTGATTAAAACGATGCGCAGAAATACATCTTTGTGCATTAATAGACATCCACTATAACAGAATAGCGAAAGCAAGAAAATCAATATTTTATAAATGTCCAGTCTGAATCAATCGACAATATTAATTTAGTCTTCATAATTTTCATTTGAACTACCTTACAAAATAAAAATAATAAACGAACAAGCAGCAAAATGTAGAAATTGCTTTTATTTATAATTTCGACTAGAAAAGTGAAACAAATTTATGATTCTGAGAAAATCTGAGTATTTTTAAGGAATATTTATATAACAGCAATATTTCATCCTCAGCTCTTGAAAGTTGTACTTCAAGCATGAAACGAGGTCTTTACAAACTGAACAAAGAAATGAGCGGTACACTCATTGAAATTTTCTTGAGAAAATATAGCTCATGCTGATTTTAAATTAGAATTTTCCAACATTTCATGGCCACATTATTAGGAAAGAGGAGGAATTTTAAAAAAATCTACAAATTAATTGTAAAAATAGTTATTAAATAAACAGCATTCACTTTATCAGATCTTGAATCTTTGATGAAAGATTTAACTAAAAACTCAAACTCAGAAGCCGGTAAAAATAAATAGATTCCGCGTTCTTGATACAGAACTCTTAAGAAAAAATTTGACTAATAAAATCATTTCTACAATGACTTTCTATAATTCCAATCTACACATCTTTTAGAACAGATTGTCATCTGCATCCACACTCAGCGACGACCATGTCTTCGTAGTCGTATTTGTAAGTGACAGTGCCGTCGTCATCCACGTACAGGATGGATATAGGTGCTAGTTTGATGGGGACACAGCAAGCCCTTGACACTTGTTTTGGTTCCAAACTGTGCATCAGGGTTTGGATGATAGCATGCTTTGTAGGAGCCAGGTGAGCACTCATAGGGAAGGAGCATTTGCCTGTACATTCAAATGCCTGCAATGCAAATGAGTTTTTTAAAAGCTAATATTTATTTTAATTTGTTCCACATTTTTAAAAATATAATTTTTATTCATTTCTTAACTTACTAATATCTTGGAATTTTAAGAAATTCTGTATATTTTCCTTGTATATTAACCTGTTATCAATATAATATTTTAAATTTTTTAGAACTCAATCATCAATTAATCAATTTATTTAATTTTTATTCAATATGAAGGACGCCAATTAGTAATGAATTAAAAAATTCGATTTCAAGATCTTATAATGTTTCTATATATAATTTATTATATTATAAGATCTTATAATAATCTTATAATATAATTTATTCAATATATTGTATAATTAGTGAATTATACAATATATTGAAGACTATCAAATAGAAAAAAAGGAAAATAAAAATATATATTTTACAAAACTGCACACATTTTTGGCATTAATAAAAATAAAAAAAAAAATCTTTTTCAAAATATAGAGATTAGGCAAAATTTTAAAGAGTGAGGCTTTGAAAATAATGCCTTAAGTCACAATGCCTAGCATAAGAGAGAAAATTTCTGGACATGCTTTAAAAATTAAAGCTATATTATGACTGTAATTAAAATTTTCAATTACTTAAAAATATTTTTATTAGGGAATCAGACTTTTAATAATATTTTTATATTCCCAGATTTATAAAAAAAAAAATTTTTTTTTATACTGTAATAAAATTGTATGTTTTAAAATTAATTTTTTATAATTTGCTTAACATTGGCTTTAAAAAAGAATTGCACATTAAAAAAATGGATTATACTTTACATTCTAATAACTGCTTGTAAATATCTTTTCTTGATGCATGTTTAAATATTATTCTATTAAATGAAGTTAAATTAGTTTAAATTACACATTTTAGACTTTGCAATGATTTTTTTTTATTTTATTGCAGTCGTAGAATCTTTTCTGAAAAAATAAATGTTCTCATCAGTCATCCAAAACCAAAACTTTTGGTAGAAAGGGGGCTGATCCTTGTCAAATTAAAGTGATAATATATTGAAGAAATTTGGAGACTTCTCGCTAAAACGAAAATGTTGAAATTACTAGAGTTTTCTTGTTGAAATAAATTGTAGAGGAAGGTCCATTTTTTTTCCTATTTGGCATAAATGTATTTTGGCATTTTGAAGGAAGTAAATAGTAAAAATACATTGAAAACAATTTTAATTTATAAATACTTTACTAATATTTATGAATAATCGCATAAATTAAAATACTTTTATCAAATCACAAATAATTTTTTTATCTACATGCTTTGTTTCTATTCATAATTCAGGGTCATAAAAAAAACTTTCTGATCAGAAACTGAAGTATCCTATGATAATCTAAAATACTGTTAAGATATTGTAAGATAATGTAATTATTCAATATATAAAATAAAAATGTTCTACATTATTATTGTACAATTATGAAATAAGTTAGGAATAGTAAAAATTTTTGAAAAAGGTGTTAAAGTATCAAATCATAATAGTGCTCTAATACAATGATTCTCAGGCTCGAGTAAGCGAGATGCACAAGCGTTAAACAAATATGAAATAAATCTTAAAAATAAGTAAATCAAACAAAAATAGAAAATCTTATAAAACTAAAATAAAATTATTTTAATAAATAAAAACATTTTTATTATTTTTTTAAATCGATTTTTTTGCATTAGCAAATGAGTGGAATGTATACATCAGCCAGTACAGAAGCATAAAACAAGTCAAGTTAAACGAAACTCTTTTTAATATTTCCAAAAACATCGATTTTGATAAAAAAAATACTTTATTATTTTCCATTTTTTATGTTTTATTTATAATTTATTATTATAAATATTATGAGCACTTATAATTAATTTTTAAATCAAATACCAAGTCGGTATTGATACCAAATGATACAAAAAAAATTAATTAAATTAATCAACTAACAGAAAATTCTGCTCTGAAAACATTAAAAATATTGATATTGTGAATTGTCATAAAAAATAATGCAAATATATACATCAGCAAGTGAGAGAAATCTTTGATTACAAAGTCCCTTTTTTGTAGCATGTAACAAACCAAGTTAAATAGACATGTTTTTAAAGATTCTTTCAGCTAATAAAATATTAAAAATAAACATTTCAAACAAATAAGAATATATGAACAAATAAAAGATATTTTGTGAAGATTTATGAAAAATTCCAAAGTGCATTGGAAAGATGCAAAATTTAATGATAAATACCAGAAGTAGACGCGATTTAAATTGACATGTAATGTCCTAAATAAAAGTGTTCAAAGATACCTTTCAGATTTAATGCAATATTAATATTTTAAATTTCACGCGGAGTTTCAGATTAATTTTATTTGAAGAAATCATTCAAAAAGTTTCATAGATGATATACGAAGCATTCCTTCCCACAAGGGTTCCTCAGTATTTAATGTAATTAATTCACTTTGAATTCTTTGTTTTGTCTATCTAAGACGTTTCCCTTGGCTCGGTCTTCAACTTAATATTCTTTAGAATGCTGGATCATCAAAGCAGACACAATGATGCTTCCCATGTACACAGGAATTCTCTTTCTATATATATTCGATTTGCTTTTTGTTAAACAGGCTCATATTATCGCATTTAACAGTGGTCAACGATGGAATTTGAATGTAACTTTATCAAATATGGTAGCAGGCTCTCCATTCAACAAACGCCATTTTAGAATTTTTTATTTTTATTTTATAAGACTTTCTAAATTATTTAAATTTTGAATGACATTTTTCTCTTATTTTGCAAAAGATAATTTATTCATAAAGATATCTTTCTGACTTTTTTTTTTGTATTTTTGCACTTTTTCTAACGTTTTTTGAATTCTGATATGTCAAAGTATTAACAAAATGAGCAAAATTGGTTGCTATTAATAGTCACATCATTTGAAGAAACATGAGAGGGATTGAAGGAGTTCTAATATTTTTTTCCATGTCCTCAAATATATTGGGATCACTGAATTTTCTACGATTCATGACATATTGAAAAGCTGCTATGAAATGTAATAAAGACATTGCAGTGTAATGTAGCTGTTTATAAAAAAGCTATTAAAATCTTTTCACAAAAAGAAATGCTAATAGCATTTTGTATAGTAGGAAGGAAATTACAGCTTCAAAAAGATGTTGCAGATAATGTTTTTCAATCTTGACGGAAGTATGGAAATTTTTATGAAAAATGCGCTCTTTATAATAAATTTTTCCAAAGCAGGATTACAGAATTTTTTTACAACTTACAATGCATTTTTAAATTATTAAAGTAGAAAGAAAAGTTTCAATCTTGTTTTTTTTTCTCTCTTTTTAATAATTTAATTTGTACCCATTTATGAACCAAATTTGCTTTCAAACAAAGTTTTTTTAGTGGAATGGAGAACTTATTAAACAGAAATTCGTCTATATTTTTAATAGGAGAATTCGGTGGCCTTGTAAGCCTTGATGACAAAGAAAATTTGGAATGTTGGTAATATTGGATGTATATATGGATGCTGGTAATATATAGATCAGGAGCAACGATACCATATCTTTCTAGAAGCTTCTTTGCCCTGTCATAAAAAAGACGAGAGACAGAGGTGAAATGAGCCAATCACTATTGAGTCAGTGAGAGAAACAGACGAATCGAGTGACATGGATATTTGGGTTAAGTCTTTCTTCTGCAAGTTCTGTTTGAGTGCTTTGTGCTGTTACGATGGTCTATTACCCATTTTTTTGTGTTCAAACGTGTACGTCTATAAACGTAACGTCTATAATTTCTATATAATTTGGTATATTTTAAGCAATATTTTGATCAATGAATATAGGCTTTGCTATTAAAATGCTTTTTTTACATGAATATATCTGATAAACTGGCAGTCTTCTGGTCTCGTATCTACCAGTTACTGTTAATCAACAGTATTTAAAAATAAATCAGCGGGCCTGATCTCCTCAAAATTTTCTCACGTACTCTCTAATAAAGGTATTATTTACAGGGAACCCTTGCATGAAATTGGAGTAAAATATTTACGAAATATGAACCTTTAGCGTGAATTTAGCATTTTTGCTGAATCTATCGTATGATACTTATAAATTTTTTTTGTGATTAAAAAAGTCTGAAAAATTAATTTCGGCTTCAAACATGTTTTTCCAAATCAGTTGGAACAAAAAAAAAATTCCAGCTGATACACAGGCAAAGTTCGGTACATTTAAAAGATTACACTTTTGAGCCCTCGCATTTACATGTTTATGAAAGTACAAAGCGATAGACTGACAACACCTTGTTTAATTTAGCGATTATATATTTTATAGATGTCTACACTATAGATGTTAAATCGGCGTACATTTTATCTATCTAGCTCTCTTCATTTAGTAGTTATTGAATTAATTTACATTCAAGAAAATGGACAGACTTCCTCCGAATGGATTTTACTCAAAATTTGATGGAATTTTATAAATTTAGTGTAAAGATCGTATGCCAAATTTTATTCGTTGTGTTGTTGTTGAACATGCTATAGACATGCACATTGTGTTTCTGGGTTATCTGTGTCACAGACAGACAGACATATAAATATTTTCACAACTCAGGAAGGTCAAACAAGTGCAGATTCGTCAAAATCTCGTGTTCGAATTTTTAGATGATTACAATACTTTTTCTATACTTCCTATACTAGAAAGTAAAAATAGAAGACTGATCGAATTTTTGGATTCTGAGTCCAATCCCCTTATTCCCCTGGACACCTGTAATTCGTCTAACTAATGCATTTTCTCGCCTGTGTGAGTGAGAGTGCGTGGTTGCGACACAAGACAGAGAGCAAGCGGGACCTGTTACCTCGTAGCTGGGCGGCGCAATAATCCACTGATCGTAATTGATGGCGGCAAAGTTGACGTGCATCGGTTTCCTTCTGCAGGGGTTCTTCTTCCTCTTGAGCTTCCCCTTGCGGATTCTGCCCAGCTCCTCCACGATGTAATTGCTTTGCTCCTCCGCCTCCTCGTCTTCGTCCTCGCTGTTGCTCCTCTTCCACCTTCCACCGTCTGAAACACAATTTTGGACAGATCAACCACGCAGCCATCCCTTAGGAGTCGAAAGTCTACTAGGTTTTATTTTCTTTCGATTACTTTCAGAGTAAGTGAGAAATGAAGAAATACGTGTTATAGATGAGAAACATATCGACTTATTTATCTCCAGAGACTGGAATTATTACAGATGGGAAAATAAGTATTTGAAATTTCATAGTTCATATTGCTAGACGAGGTATCATTTCTCCTTAAAGAAATGCATTTCTAAGAAGTTTATTAAAGTATTGCTCTCGTGGTTAGATCCTCAAAATGAATTAAGTAAACACATAAATTACGCGCAGTGACTACAGTGTTTTGAACAAAGAGCGTGGACTTATAAGTTCTGAATTTCCGAGACATGTTCATTATTTTATTTCATTCCTATCAAGCAATTGATTTGAATCTAGATTTAAACTTTATCTCAAGATGCTCTTTAATCTGTAAAGAATACGGTGTTAATAACATCGTATATCTCTTGCATACATTCGAACATTTTTCTTCCCTTTTCAACATAAACTGAAGTTCTGCCTTTAGTTAAAAATATTACATGGATGTAATCACAGATCACAAAATACATTTAATCTATTTGCGTTCATATACTGAATAATATGCACACAACGATAGTCAAATCATGAACCTTATTTAAGCAGAATCTTGAGGTTTATAAATACAAGAATAATTATAAGCATAATGTAAATAGAGTGAGGGAATCTAAACAGATGGTACATAAGAACATGATACACTATATTCGACAAAGTGTTCATATTATCCTAGAATTTTTATAATTTATAAAGATTGTATTTTTTGCATATTTATTGGGCCTCTATGCGAACAGCATTTTTAAAAACCTACCTGCTTAGGTCCTCTTTCAGATTGGGAAGTCCTGAATCCACCACTGACTTATGAAGTCCATTGAAGCTTTTGAAATTATTTGAAGTTTCATTCGACTTTCAGCTTGAAATTAATTCCTATATATCTTCAATTTATCGAATTAAGACTAAGATAATGAAGCAATTAATATACAAATAATATGAATTTAAATCTGTTTCTGGATAAAATCTTCGAAATGAAATGAAAGAGGGGAAAATTTTGATTTTAGGTTATTCGCCTCATTATGGGTGATGCTCATCCAACAGAAAACTTTAAAAGATAGTCAACAGAGAAATAAATAATAAAATTCTTGCGGAAAACTTCATCATGCCGTATCTGACACTGAATGCCCTAAGAATTTGAAAAAATATAGATGTGCTTCAATACTTCTGCAAAAGATTTTACAAAAATGAGATAAACACAAATTACTCCTCCACAGTGAGATTGTTCCTTTCCCCAGCCTTTTCGTCCTCGCTCCTCTGGCGACGATAGCCTACAATACAATTTTGTATTGATCTATCAAACTGTCCCCGGGGGAGTAAAAATCTATCGGTCTTTCTTTCGATTACTTTTAAAGAAGTGAGAATTCTTTGAGATTAAAAGAAGAAATGGGAGTAGTTTTATTCTCTTTTCCGTTTATTGTTTGGTTTGGGAAAAAGATAAAGTAAAAAGTAAATATAATATCTACTAGTTCAATATAAAGGTTCTGAAAACTGGAAAGGAAAAAAACTGGAATTATTTTATTCCAGATAAAATAAAAGTAATTGCAATTGATATCAGTTCCTTCAACTATTTTATCCCATAGATAAAATTTTCAAATGTAATGTCGACATGGTTAGTGTCAATGCATCGAATAGGATTAAATGCAATTGTATACATACTCATAATTTTAAGGCTTTCCTCTTTGTATTTTTTTTAACTATCTCTAAAAATACTTTCTAGGAAATAGTATACTAAAATACTTTCTAGGAAATAGTATACTCTGACACATAATTATTAGGGCATTACGAAATTATTTTTATAAAATATTCGTAATTATCCAGATCTTACATTTATATGTATACAAATATTTTATCCCATAGATAACATTTTCAAATGGTGTGTGTGTGAGATTGAGTGAACATGTTTTAGTAGTTGCATGGTCGAATAGAAGAAATTTTTGAAATTTTAATATCGCTTTATTTTACTACGGGAGGCATTTTATGTACAAGAAGCGATGATAAAATTGGCGCCCGTTTACACCACGATACAAGTGCAAAAGAGGCCGAAACTTTTCCCTTCAGTGATTTTACTATGACATTTTGATAGGGATTTCTTTGATACGTTTAGGAAAGGGAATCTTCGGTATCTTTGAAAGAATTTTGTAAGCATTAGGGATTTTAATTCCTTCTCTTAGAGCGTCAGAAAATGCTGAAGTAGGCAGTTTTATAGACCACGTGTAGAATTTATAATTTAAAAAGTGGGAATTGGATCAGGAAATAAGAGATCATTTTAGAATGAAGTTAATTTGGGCTAAACTAAGATAAAAATTAGGAAATTGATTAGGATTTAAATTAGATTAAGAGATATTATTACATATATACAATAGATAAAGAAAAATGCATGCTGGCTTTAAAATAATTTTAGTTGAAAACACCATAAAAATGTAGTATTACCTGACTCCTGTGATAATGATAATTCAGGAGCTCTTCCTTCTAACGATCTTCTCATTCTTGTTAAAATTTTGTCTTCAGAAATAGCTTCAACTGTTTTAGACAGGACGAGGAGCTGTGGCCCTTCTGGAGTTCCATCATCTAGCACAAACAGATCGAGGAATACATCTGGAAGGGATATTGCTAGCAGCAATTGCTTTGCTTCTGATTGCAAAGCTTTTTCAAACACATTTGTGACATCCACGGTGAATAAAAATTCTTTGCTAGGATTGACCATTTTTGAATATAATAAAACAGGTGAGTCTTCTGATATTGAATATGTTTCTATGGCTTTAGAATCTGGAAGAAAGATTAAGAAGTAGATGAAATTTCGATACTTTTATTACATGTCAAAAAAAGCACAATAATATTTCATAAAATTTGCACTAAACCGGCTATGATTAAATGCAGTTAAACTATATGATTCATCAGGTGATGATTCAGAAATGCCAAGTAGTTTTAACCCTTCGCACTAGAGAAAAGCAAGCCGATGCTTAATTATTCACGTAATACAAAGACTTATTTATTGCTCCGAAAAATAAATATATGTAATTGTTTTATGTGGAATTCTCCCGTTTAATTAATTTGCAGCTTCTTACTACTCTGCAAATATTTTTAACAATCAAAAGTAAATAAATAAATAAAATGTCAAAATGATACACACGTCTTGAATGGTAAGTGTGAGTCACCTTCTGAGTGCTAAGGGTAAAAATTCAGCATTTCGTAACACACGGAATAAAAAGAACTGCCGACTACACAAAAGAAATGAAAAAGTGACACTCATTTTTTTTTCAATAATTTATTAGTAGAGTAATTTATATTTTAAACCATTAGATGGTTTTGCAATTGAAGTTTCTAAATTTGTTTGTATTGTTGCAAAAAAAAAAAAATAATAATAATAACGACTGATTATGCTGTGCCAAACGGTTTAATTTAAAGAATTCTAAAAGTGGATTATTTTGACCGATAATTTTTCTTCAAAAATACAAATAAACATGAGCACGAAATTTGTTATGGGCTATAATGTATTACGATTTATTTAAAAAATTCTAAAAGTGGATTGTTTTGTTCGATAACTTTGTTTTTCAAAAATACAAACATCAGCACGAACAATCAGCTTAAAATTTCCTATGACCTGTAATGTGTTATGGTTTATTAAAAATAATTCTAAAAGTGGATAATTTTGTTCGATAATTTTTTTTTCGAAAATACAAATAAACATGAGCATGAACAATCAGCTTAAATTTTACTATGTAGCGGTAATTTGTTATTTTGCATCAAAATATAAAACCGAAAAGTCAATTGCATACAGTTGTAACACAAAAGATTAATTCAAGAAAAAATAATTTTTTTGAATAGATTAATGAATATATTTCTTAAAATTCGTTGATGGTGTTAGTAAATAAAAGTAAGAAAACAGTCAAAAATTATTTTAAATAATTTTTTCAGGAAAATAGCATTTATTAATAGCTTTAGAATCTGGAAGAAAGATTAAGAAGTAGCTGAAACTTAAAAACTTTTACAATATATCAAAGAAAATACATAATAACATTTCATAAAATTTGCATAAAACGAGTTACGATTAAATGCAGTTAAATTATATGATTTATCATGTGCAAAATAATTCAGAATTGCAAACTAACTTTAAAATTCAGCATTTCGTAAAGACATAGAATAAAAAGAACTGCCGTCTATATAAAAGAAATGAAAAATGACACTTATTTTTTCAATCATTCCTTTATTAGTTGAGTAATTTAACTTTTAAACCATTAAACGGTTTTGCAATTGATGCGTTTGAGTTTATTTCTATTTTTCAAAAAGTAACGATTGACTCTTCGGTGCCAAAGAGTTGATTTTTTAAAAAAAATCTAAAAATGGATAATTTTGTCCGATAATTTTTTTTTTCAAAAATACAAATAAACATGAGCATGAACAATCAGCTTCAAATTGGTTATGCAACTTTAATGGGATACTTTGAATCAAAATATAAAATTAAAGAATTAACGATTTAAAGATAACGAAAATTCCATAAAATAACGATATGCTGTGCCTAACGGTTGATTAGAAAAAATCTAAAAGTGGATAATTTTGTTCGATATTTTTTTTAAAAAAAATTACAAATAAATATGAACATGAATAATCAGACACAAATTTGCTATGTGACCGTAATATGCTACTTTGCATCAAAATATAAGACCGAAAAATTAATTTCTTACAGTTGTAACACAAAAGATTAATTCTCAAGAAAAAAAAATTCGAATAGATCAATGAATATATCTATTTCTTAAAATTCGTCGATGGTATTAATAAATAAAATCAAGAAAAAAGCCCCAAATTCTTTTAATATTTTTTTCAGTAACATAGTATTCATTACCCAAAAAATGCATGTTTTGTTTGTTTGTTAACTTTGTTGAATTTTATTAGTTTTAAGAATTCAAAGTAAACCATATATTTTCTTCACTTATTGCGACTAAAAGTCTCATGTTATTTAAATACCCGAAAGAGAGGAGCAGGTAATACTCCCAACGTTCATCATGTGTTTCCCAGCTGTCTAATATCATGTCTTTTATATTTTCTAAAACATTCAGCGTAATGAGCTGGAAAGCTAATCAATCATAGTACGAAAACTTTCTTCTGAATAAACTAAAGCACCAGCTGTGCAATCAAATATTTCGATAGCAAGGCTTGCCTCTTCTAAACTTGATCAGTTGCCATGGAGAGCAATTTTCAAAAATAATCCTAACGTAACAGCGCTTGTTTAGGGGTGGGCTCACCGAAAATATTATTTCGAAAATTGTAGTTGATGCGTAAGAAACTGCATAGTCGAGCACTTTTGAAGATGTCTGGCGCCTGTCTGCTTCTGAAACGCCATGAAATCTCCTTCAAGTAGCTTATTTATGAATAAATGAAGGGTTAGTGAACTATATGAGGAGATTTTTAAATGTTTGATTGAAAAATACATTTTATGAAATGCGTAGAAAAAAATGGATATTTATTTTCCTTGTAAACTTTTATTTCATTGGACTTACTTCATGTTTGTAATAAAGGAGTTTTGCAATTTTTTGTTTTAATTTTGCACAGTTGTGTATTCCAGATGGTGATTTAATATCTTTAGAACTTAATTAATCACTTGAATCGAATAAAATTTTGATTCCACGTCATTTTAATTAGAATTTTATTTGTTGTCACCTAACGGAGAAATTCCAAAATGATTCTATAAAATTTATGTTTATGATCCATGTATTGGATTATAACATAATATTTAAGTTCAATCCATGGATCAATATATATAAGTTAAAAAAAAGTTGAAAATAACAAAAAGATAATGTTACATTTTTATTATTGTGATTAACAATTTTGTTTTAAAATACTTATTTTTTTATTTAAAAAAAAGTGTTCTACTTTTTAACATAGCTCTAAATACGTAAAATACTTTAAAGCAATTGAGACAAAATGGATAGCATGAGAAAAATTATTAAAGATTAAAACAATATAATTGATAAATATATATTATTATATATACTTAAAAATATAATACTTATTATATTATTAAAATTCATTTTGCCTTGACCATTTCAATGAATGCCTCGAGCTTTTGTGATTTTTTTATTTGGCCTCCATTATTTTTTATAAATAAATATTTTCGATTTTTTAGAATATTAAGAAATCTAGTTTTTAAAGAATTTTTATTTTTTAAATACTAGAATTAATGAGTCATTACTCCATGCATTTTTTATTTTCAATCGCTTGTGCCAGTTTGAAAAAATGTACCAAAATGTTCATAATTTTTCTTAAGAATTTCACATCCGAAATTTCTTTTCTACTTTGTATAAAATATGACTACATTGTTTTACAGATTGTGTAAATTATTTGAAAATTACTAATCTCAATAAATTGCTAACTAAAACTAATCTCAATAAATTTCATTATTTAATAAATTTTAAATTTTTAAATACAATAAAATAAGGTTAGTCACATTTCTGTGATGGTAAAGGACCCTATTACTATAAAATCTCTACGTTATTAGCTTTAATATTTAAAATTTTTGATATGGGGCATCAAATTAATGAAACACACAATTTATAATTGAAAGATGAAATTTGCAAAAACCTTCCATACGATATTTAAGGTATGCAACTACGTTTGGAATGATTTCTTTTTAAAAAAAACGTTGGAAAACAGTTATATTTTTGAATATTTGCATTAAAAATTTTTTTTAAAAACATCTAAGAAATCAAAATATACTAGTTATGTGGTCAAAGCGTTTTAAAAATTGAATAAAAGGGCCTTGTTTGACTAAAAATCTTCTATTTAGAGTTTTATCAAATGATTTGCTTAAAATTTTCCAGCTAGCTTAAGAAATATATTATCTAAACTAAGTTCCTGAACTAAAAAAACTAAACTGTATTTTTATCCATTATCTAAAAATTGGAGTGCAATCGATAAATAAAACGAAATTTTCCATTTTTTTCCTATTGTAAAGCATTAAAAAATATAAACTATTTATAAATGAATCGATTACTTAATTTCTAGTTCAAAAATTTTTGTGCACATTGAGAAATTATTATAGAACAAAAGATCTGCCTTAAATTTTAAATTATGATGAGAAATTCTATCAAAGATTAGAATTTCCATAAATAGCGTCTAAACATGTAAAACAGCATTAGAAAGTATGTAAATGCAAATATAAAAATCAATATAACTTCCCAAAAAGTAGTCGTAGAAATTTACTTAATCCGTGTGCCTTATTGGTCGGTCAGAATAGCCATTTGTGGTTTGTGGTTGCAAGCGGAAGTATAGAATGTCAACTCCTTGACAAATTTGGTTTCAAATTCGATACGGATTTACATTTTATCTTGTATTTGTATATCTATCATTTGTATATCAAATTTTACCTATCTAACTCTTTATATTTTGCAGTTATCGTGCACACATGTAGGTGGACATTCAGAATGAATTTTGTTCAAAATTGTAATCGATTGAAATCTAAAAACTTAGTGAACAATCCATACCAAATTTCAATCATCTAGTTCTAAGAATTTTTGAGCTATCGTATTCACAACCGGACAAAATGACAAACAGTCATATATTAATCTATTTTTTAAACTTAGGGATGTTTGAAAAGTGGAGATTCGTCGAATTCTCAAATTCGAATTCCTTGACGATTTCGATACACATTACTGATGAATTTTCGTATACGAAATATACGAAAATTTAATAAGAACAAAGGCTAATTTTCAATTTTGCGTGTTATTTTAGTTCCCAGCAGTAGCAAATTCATACGATTTGGCTAAATTGTGCATTGTCGTTGAACAATGCGGTAACTGTAAAATGAACAGATGTTCTACAATATTATTTCATCGTTTATTTGTCTCAGCTTCTGGCCGTTTCATTAAATGGTGTATTTTGGAATATTGCTCCTGAGAAAATGATTTTAACTATAACATCTAGCTAGTTAATAATTATATCCTCTAGTTTGCTTAATTAAAAGTTTAAATATTAAGAATTAAAAAGAAACTCATTTTAATTTATTATTAACTTTAAATGCCGGCGTCCTTGCATAGGGGTAGTGCATCTTCCCCTTGATCTGGTCATCCCGGTTCGGGCATGGTTGTTCTTCATCTGTGTTCTATCTGTGAGGTGTGTGAATGTGCCCCCCTGTAAAAAGGGGTTGCTCAATGTGTGAGTTTCATCTTCATATGAGCTAGAAGTCAGACTTCTGCCCTCGGGTGCTCAGGGGTCTTTATCCTCAGAAGCTACTGCACCCCCTTTCCGTGGTAGCGTGGACACGACATCATCATCATTAACTTTAAATATTATAATATTCTTTTTCCATTATTTAAAACTTTCCTTTCAAAATTCCACGCATTATTTGTATTTAAAATTTTCTTACATTTTAGAATTATCGAAAAATTATTACTTACCCAAAATTTTAAGGCTGGCTTTCGGCATTATCTGTATCCGTAAATGGGCAAACAGTGCTTTCTCTGATTGGGGAAAATGCGACACGTTAAATAATAAGTGATGGAGTTTGTATTCCTTGTCACTTGCAACATTTAGTTCGTTTGAATAGCTCTTTATATTATTCAAATTGCCTAGAAAGAAAAACAAATTAACCATTAATAAATATAGAACAAATTTTCTTTAGGATCAACCCAAATGATTATGTAAATATTTTTCATTTAGTAAAATTGACAATATCTGGAATTCAATATTTCAAAAAAAAAAAAAAAAAAGATTAATATCAAAGAGAATTACAATAAATATCAATTTTCGTTCATGCATACAATAGATTCTCATTATTCAGCTCCCCTTTTAACAAGTATCAGATTAAAATTAATTAAAAATTTCGGAAACGTTTTCTGAAATTTTCGCTATTATTAAAAGATTAAATAGTTACATTGATATTGGTTTCGCTATATATAGGGAGTAAAGATTAGACTACCAAATGGCACCGGGATAACTATGCATTTTATGTTGTTAGTACTTCAACTATGATCATATAGTTCAATTCCCAGCCTATCTTATGTCCGAGTCACTGAATGACCAGTAATTACAGTTACAAAAGAATCACCACAGTTTAGTTATATTAACGTCCCGTTGTAAAGCAACACTAGGGATATTTTGGAACGGACCTCGTAACTTTGAACAGCGGCCAGATGACGAGGACGACACCCGAGCTGGCACCCACCTCTCCCCTCCACACCAGACCAGCGGAAGGGCGTTTGGCTTGACGTATTTAACGTGCAACAGACCCCCTTACATAACGGTTCTTCGGTGAAATAGGGTCTCGAATCTGAAACCTTACGGCTCACAAGCCGAGACCTTACCACCAGGCCACCGCGGCCCCAAGAATCATCACAGAGCCATGCACTAACTTCTTTCATAGTTCAGTAATCAGAAATGTACCTAACGCAACCATGCTAAACAATCAATGTATTATACTCTCAATTGGAGAGAGATCCAGCATATTGAGCAGAATGATTTCTCATTCATACTCTCATCGTGTACCCCCAAAGATAAAATCAATTAGGACCCTTGAATACAAAACATTCACAAAGTGTTGATATGTGTTGAGTAATAAATGAATAATGAAATAGTCCAACATGTAATCAAAGACAAGGAAGAAGTTGTAGAATAGCTCAGTAAGATATGTGTTAAAGTAACATACAAAGATGAATGAAATGTTATTGAAATAGTTTTGACAAAAGTTGAATAGTTAGAAAAAGTTTCAAAAACAAGTGTGGTGCTTTCAATGAAATTGCTTGATATAGCAGTTAGGAAACATCGATTTTCTGGTAGGAAATTTATTATCACCAACTTTTAAAATGATAATATTTTTAGGTTCATGCATTTTCATTAAATTGCTTGATGTAATAATTGTACAACGCACAAAATGCAACTCTCTGCATGGCCGACTGTTGGACCTAGAGCCATAAAACTTCTTGGAAAGTAGATGCTAAGGAATGTTTTTTTTTATTGGAATTTTATTTGATTAAAAATCAACGTTTGTAAACGTTTAATTGTACAATTTTACTCGATCGGTTATAAGCAATTAAAAACATTTTAAACGAATTGAAAATGCATATTTTCATTTTAGATATTTTGCATGTTCTTTTCGTTCCATGAGAAGAAGAATTTTGACTATAATTTTTATATCATCGGATTGTCCAGAATAAAAAAAAAATTAATCATCGTATTTAAAAACATAAAGAGAAGAAGACTTATTTTGTTATGTCTTAATACAACCCGGGCTCTTCAAGTTTGATGGTTTAAAAATGAATAGGCAATATACTTAATGAATATAATGAAAGATTCCACTGCATGTGTCCGTTATTTGTGAATATAAACTAAAATGAGTGAATAAGGGAAATAAGAATGTATTAGATGTACTGGGTTTTCAACTAAAAATATACTTACTTAGGGTATTAAAGAAAAAGAATTAGTAGACATTAGAACAAGTGCTTGTATTTCTGCCGTGGGAAAAAACATAATACAAAAAGTTCGAAAAAGGAACAATGAAGAAAGATTTTTAAAAAAAGACAATAGAATAAAAAATAATCCAATAATATAATTAATGATGTGCAACTAACAATCGTTATAATTTTGATCTAAGAGCTGATTCAATGAATGCAGAAAAGGTAAAATGGAATAAAAATTTCTGTATTAAAAAATGTTTACCAGATGTTTCCTTTCTTCTGTTTTTTTTTTATTCTTGAGATCATTCGTTTTTTTATTTCTTAAAATGCATTAGATGTTCTCAATTAAACCACCCTACTTTAAATTTGTCTACAGACGAAACTATTATTTAGAAAACTGTGAAATGTGATTTGTTCAAAATGTGATTTGCGTTTTTGCTTTTTTCTCCGTTTGTTTAAAAGTTTTGTTAGAAAGTTAGTTATACAAGTTCTTGATCGAATGGAATGAGACCTCGTTAAGAGACCTTGCACCTCGCAGTTGCTCGTGCATTTTAAGATAAATTTCGAAAGGCAACTCGAGTGTCTGCATCGAAAGACCTTTTGCCTGTTTGAATGCTTTATCTTTCTCTTGTTAAAAGACAAATGACAACTTTTTTGTTAGTTGAGAGCAGTGATCTCGAGTATTTTCGATGGCAGTTGCTGTTGAAAGACAACTAAAAGTGTTTTAAAGCGTTTTAATTAAATGTTAAAGCTCATTTTAGAGATTATGCAATTTAATGAATATGAATTATTGTGTTAGAATGTTCTATGGATAAAAAGGTAGTGAAATCTAAATTTAAAAAAACTGTCCTAATTGTATAATTCATTGAAAAAAAACATCATGGTATTTTTTTTTTTGTCCGCTCAAACAAATTTCAATCCTTTTATTATATCCTACACAAAATTTCCTAACTTTCTAAACAATATTTTCACTGTAGACAATTTTAAAATAAGATCGTTTATTAGGAATTCCCTGTATATCACCAAGATTGGAAGTCCTTAAGATTCAGAATTAATGTTTAAGTTGCAGTAGGAACGTTTTATAAAATACACTGCAAAAATAGGCAGCATTTGAATTAATACGATTGATGCACGTCATTCTATCGAAATATGTAGAGAAAAATAGAATTCGCGTAAGAATTCCTGCTAAAAAAATACATTAAAGCATTAGCACTGACTAGCAATGGAGCCAAATCAAATCAAAGAAGTTATTAATAACTAATAGCATGAAAAGATGAAACTAAATTGCTTATACAAAAATAAAAATGAAGAACAAAAATGATTCTGAACAAACTCCTGTTTTTAGTGAAATGAAAAATTATGCTCAAGACTGTTTTGTTTCCACTTTCATCTTATTTCCTAAAAATTCTCCGTCTCATATCTGAAAATATTAGCTTAAAATAAGGTTAATTGAAGCATCCGATTACGTTCTTTTTGCTAACACTCCAAATTACACAGATATGATCTGGATTATTATAGAGAGATATATACTTCAGATAATAAGATTATATTAGTTCCAGTTACTTTATCCCATTTCATGTCAGAATCCAAGTTTTTTTCATACATTATTTCGAAAAGAAAATAATATCGCTATTCATGACCTGTTAAAAAAGATCAAATTATTATACAATTTGGTTTAACGGTACCGTTATTTCAGCCCATTTTGTTTCAAAGTCTAATAAGTTTGTTTTTTTTCGTATATTATACGACGAGAGATAATATGAAAATGCAAAATTTTTTGTCGAAATTCACTGAACAAAATTTTCTATAATTTGAGTCGATGGCAACTTTCTACCAGAAGGAGAGATTCTGTAATGAAGCAGCTAATAACAGATAAAAGCAGAACAAATAACTGCGTTCTATAGATTAAATTCTATTAATGATTTCTTTGAATGATTCAAAAGACTAAAAGTTTCTAAACATTTTCTTTTTAATTATTTGTAATAACTTCATATTTGGAAGTTTTCACTTTTTCTGTATCAAAAAAAATTCTGAAGCACAATGACTCTTTACAAATTATTTACTAAAAATTGATACGTTTTCCAATTCGGCTTAAAATAATGACAGTTTTTTCTCTTTTTAAATCTATATTAAGTTAAAAATAAAGATAAAATACTTTCAGAAAGCACATAGGGAAAAAAATGTTAACCTTGTACAAAAATTATAACATTATAATTTTTACGTTAAAATCGTTAATTTTTACGTTACGTTAAATCATTCATTTTCAATGGTGGTGAAAATTTGCATGTCTGTTTATTTTTATTTTCCTATATTCTGGCAATTTTGAAAAGTTACAGATCGGATTAAAGACAAAAATTTAATTTTTATAACAACGTAGCTTGGTGTTTTTTTAATTTATTATGTTCAAAATTTGATCGTCAGACTTTTTAATATCAAAAGCTCCAAAGTGATAGAACAATTTGAATAAATTAGTATCTTAAAATTATAAACTTAGAACAGCATTAACAATAAAGCAGAAATTTACACACTATATTAATTCATGTATATCTGCCTCAAAATTTGAAAATATAAAATGAAGTGTTATGAAGACAACTAAGAAATAAAAAGCATAAAAATTACATGGATTTTCAAAAAATGGTGCAAAAACAGAAAGCTTTTCCACATACCAAATAAACTCTTTTTGATACATATTTTTGATACATTATTTTTTTAATTTATTAATCCTGATATTTTTTCGCTTTTTTTGTTAATAGATGTATCTGAAGTTTAAATATTAAATAACCAAATTATGTTTCAAAACTGACACTACCTTCCCCCTAAGAAGATCACTTACTAAGTATTCTAGAATGAAATTGTTACAGCTCATTATTTGTTACCTCCAAAGCTTTGTAAACCCTGCTTAAATTTATACAAAATGATATTAAGAAAGCACATATTAATTTAACCTATGTGGGAGGTCCTCGAAATTTACACATCCTAATAAATATGCTATCCTCTCTCCGCTATATGAAAATTGTAAATCTTAGGCAAGACTGCAAACGCTATTATGTTTCAGCTTTATTATTATTATTATTATGGTAGATGGCGATCAGGACAAGCTGGAAACAAGACAACACAAATAGTGTCCCTCTACCTCTTTCTGAACCGTGTGTAAAATGACATGAATCTCGAGCACGAGTATTTAATATGAAAAAAATACAAGAGAGATATGAATATACATTTGGAAACATTGTATACATTGAGTTGATTTTTTCTGACTAATCAAAATTAAAATTTCACACAGAATTACAATTTTAGTAATAAAATTTCATACAAAATTTTATTTATCTAGATCTTAGCGTTTCCGAGTTGTCACGTTTGCATTTAAATAAAGAAACCTACAGACATTCTGCAAGTATTTGATGAATTTGGCTCAATATTTGATTCAAATCTTCATTTTGGTTTTATGTATCAAATTCTATCTACTAAGTTTCATACATTTTTTTTAGTTATTGTGTTCATTTGAACTCTGAAAAAAACAAACTTCCCTTTCAAACTTTCTCATCAAACACTGAAGAATGTTTTTAAGTTATTCTGTTCATAGAGAGGTATAATTTAAAAAATGTGTTTTTAAGATTTAGGTAGGTCTGAAACGCTCATTCCCCCCTTTGATAATATACGAAATGTTTGATTCCTCACCAAAAAAAAAGCTGGATGTTTTCTTTTCATCACGCAGTGACGGTCTTGATTGCAATCGTTTGTGTGGCACAGTTCTACATAATTTAAATCTCAACTTTCTCAATTAATTTCGAAAATTTTTATAATCAATTAATAAAAAATTTATAATTCTATGTTTTGTATAAGGTTCATATGTTTTTACTTAAGAACTTTTAATCAAATAACTGGTTTTTTTGCACAAATTTTTATTGCAAATTTAATTTTTAAAAAATCCTTTCAATTATTTTCCTTAATTTCTTTTATCTAATTTATAAAGACTTACACAACAGCAGTTAAACAATAAAAAAAATTCATAAAGTGTAAAATAAATGTTGGAATATTATTATCACACTTATCTATAAGAAAAAGCATATGGTGCAATGTTTTATATTTATTTTTTATCATTAATTATTCTTTGTATCTTATTTTTAAATTTCACGAAATGTTTTCAGTAATGGAAAAAACATTTTCTAAAACTTTCTCATCATCTATTTTTTCCAATTCAAGCCATGAATTTCAAAGAAATTGTGCGTTATCTCTGCGCATGCGCAACGGGTGGAAATAAGGATTGACGTAGATGACAAAATGACAAAAAGTTATTTTTCTTCTCGAAAAAAACAAAGGTATACAATTTTTTATTGTGTTTTTTTTAGGAAAAAAAACACAAAAAGAAAAATTAGATTAAGTTATTGCTATTAAATTTTAAAATTTTATGCAATTTTTTTAAGTTTCTAGAATTTATACGCTAAACAGTAAGAAGGGTTGCAATTCCACATCATTTATATGCGAACCCTTTCCCCTTCCCTTTCTTTTACATATGAATGTCATTTATAACTTATGGCTATAAAAAGTATCGTTTGAATGTTTTGTAGTAATATGTCATCGAATGGCATCAATTAAAATCTTTTAAAATTACTCAAAATATCTTTGTTTCCTTCTAGATGCTTTTTAAAAAAATATTTTGATTTTTGCTAGCAGTAAAGTTCAGACATTTTTATCGAAGAGAGCAATTTTGATATCAATTTAAAATTTTTGTTAAATTACCTGTTCAATGACACCATTTTTTTTTCTCATTTTCTTAAGTGCTTTGCCTTTACGGCCAAAGTGAATACCAAATACCAGCCAACTGGATCCAAATGATTCGCTGTGAAAATGGGTGGTGTTTAATTTCAATGAAATCTCTTAAGATAGTTTTTATATTGGTGATTTCATCCAATAAAAGATTCTTAAGCATCGAACTGCGATGGAAATTACAATCATGTTGTTTTAATAACTGCTCGCCTTATTGTTTAAATGAGCCTCCCCAATACAGTCAAATCAAAGGATATCATAATGCTATCTTTAACATTATTGTCAGTGTAATCTGTATGCTGATTGTCAGTTTTATTTCGAGGCACGGCAAAACCACTTTCTAACTCCTCATGTAAACTGTGCAAGAAATAAGCAGAACTTTCTTCTTTACTTTTCGACAAATGATTAAAATCACGCAATTAAATATCTCATAAATGAATGAAAATTATGGAAGAAATTTAAAAATTGCCAGCATTCCAAAAGGGATTGTGCGACAACTAACAGAATTTTAGGGTGATGTGAAAATCATTTTTATGCAATAATATTTGTGTAAATCATCGCAGAATTCCAAAATTTCACTTATTTTTTAATCAGTAAAAATTATAATAAAAATTTCAAAAAAAAATTTGATCCCTATCCTTATTTACCAACATACATTTATACTAAATTTTGTAACTCTAAAAAAGGTCGGTTTTGTTCTGTAGGGCATCAACACACGCACATAATTTCCTTCATTGCTGGTAGAGGTATCATAGGTAAGGATATAGATAAAAATGGACAAGTCAAAAGAAAAACAAGTTAATGTCAAAGAAAAACAAGTTAAAAAAACTTGTGCTTATCAATATTATATGCAGTATATATTATTTATTGATGATACATCGATTCACCGATTTTTCTGTTTTCCTATTATACTGATGACGTTTTAAAACTACAAGAACATATTCACTCTTTTTATTTTCTCATATACAAAAAGTAAGTATTGCAATAGTCAAAAAACTATTGAACTTGAGATTTGGATGGTATTTCATGTTACAAAAGTCCTCAAATCCAAATTTTTTAGAATTATGTCTTTCTTTCTCTCAGTCTGTCTGTCTGTCTGTGAACGTGATAATTCAAAATCATTTTAAGCTAGGCTGATAAAATTATAGTCTTTGCATCAAATTTTAAGTTTTTAAAAAATTTTGATCGAAATCCAAAAGAAATCCGGTTGTCCGAGCAAAAGTGAGCACGATACCGAAGAAACGTAAAGAGCTAGATCAATGAAATTTAGTACAAAGGTTTAGTATCAAAAATGTAGATCCATATCAAATTTGGAACTGAATCTGTCAAGAGGTCAACCATCTATCGGTCTGTAATTTTGCATGTATGTAAACGCGATGACTTAAATAAATGAAAGTTTGCATGTGATCTTGTGACTAAAACTGTATTCCTTATCGAATGTATCCAATCGGAATATAAAAGCATCCAAAATACATATTTGGTTTTCTGGGGTTTATGTATTAGCCACATGCCAGCAATGAATCACCGAAAAAAATCAAAGATCGCATTTTAACAGACTTTTTAGTAACTATTGCTCGCCATTGGCTTGCAGTTAATGCAGAAGTACTATTTTTATTTGTTATATACTTAACATATAACTGTCAAGTGCGAGATTCGGAAAATCCTGGACATGAACGCCACGCCAAATATCCATTATTTTATTGGGGAAGAGCAGGATAACATCTTTATTAAGAAATACGCCAGAAAGTTTCGAGGGGAAAATTCCTGGAGGTTTCTATCTCTTACGACTTGGTATGTGTAGCAAATTTCCATTCTAGACAAAAAAAATTTCATGCTATGAAAAAATCTAATACTAAAAAGATGAATTTAATATTTTTAATAAGTTGAATGGTAATACGAAAACATAAATAAAGTTTGCATTTTGATATTATGTTAAAATTTTTGAACGACAAAGAGCTCCTTTTAAAATATGTTTATAAATGTGTGTAATTTTTCTAACGTGTCTTAGTGCGGTGAAGAAAATCAAAGATTTGTATAAAAAAAAACTATCTTTTTCTAGTTGAGTCATTTACTCCCAAATACGAAACATCTGCAAATGTGTGTGTGTGTGTGTGTGTGTGTGTGTGTGTGTGTGTGTGTGTGTGTGTGTGTGTGTGTGTGTGTGTGTGTGTGTGTGTGTGTGTGTGTGTGTGTGTGTGTGTGTGTGTGTGTGTGTGTTTGTTGTTGTTTTTTTTTTTTGTAAGGACATAAAGTTAAATGTTACTAACCTATGTCGTTGTGTTTTAGAGTTACGAAGATCCCAAACGTATGGACGGACAAACAGTATTCCTGCATGTTTTCTGTTACTAAGAAAGTTTTAAAACATTAAAAATTTTCAAAATCTCAACTTTGGATTATTGACAATTATGATAAATTTTCGAATTATACAAAAAAGGTGAAAACGATCTTTAAACCATGAATAATTTTCCATCTTGAATTATCAAATTCAGAAAGATACTTCTTATTAAAGCTTTAGTGGTTTAGCATGGAAATTGAAAATATATTTCTATATAAGTGGAAAAATCAAACAAAAACCATAAGATTTGGTTCTATTTATTTAGTTGCCCACACAGATAAAATCATCTCAAAACGCGTAATCGAAGTTTCTATAAATTTGTATTCCGAAATAAACACAACCGGTTCAAATCTTAATATAATTAAATGTCATTGAGGATGTGTGAGTATGTTTGTCCCACATCTCTTAATTCGCACGGTCTATTGCAATCAAAATCCGGACAATTATTTGTAAAGAAAAAGAATACCGTCAACTTTTTATAGCGTAAAAATTAAATTTTCAATCAAGTAAAAATTAGCAGAAATTTGTATGTCTTTCTGCATAGCGTCAGAATAATTAATTGCACAAAAAATATTTTTATTCAATCTTAAAATTAAAAAAAGAAAAAAACTTTTCCCATGACACCAATTTTATTTCTTTTAATTTTTTGTCACTTTTTCTAATTAATTTTTAAATAACTGTGCTGCTGTAATATTGTATAAAAATACCATTCGTGTTTGTGACGAAACTTAATTTCGTGACTCATTGTATTCTAGAGCAAAATCAAGTCAGATACCTTTCAATACAAATACTATCATTGTTATTTTACTTTATACCTTTAGAGTAAAATAAAAAGCACGTGTCAACATACAAAAGTTGGTTCTCAGAGCAAATACATGATTACTAAAAACGCTTAATGAATAAACAAATCAAGAAAAGAGCAGCAATTTTGAAATAAGAAAATATATAAGTATCGAGTGAACCAAGATTGTAAATAATGATAAAGTAATGTAATGTACATAAAGTTGAAACTGTATAAATCGAACTTGAAGATTCGTGAGAGAAATTCAAATGCATAGGAATTTCAGTATTCAGAAATGCATAGCACTATTTTCTTTATCATCTTCGTACTAAAAATTGTGCATAATTAGTTTTTAAGTATTGAAGGAGGCTTAAAAGAATTAACTATCAAATAAATTTATTTAAGAATACAAGTACTGTTCCTTTCAATATTCTGAGAGACCACTTTTCGACGATTCTGTCTCACTAAGGGGAGAAACGCGGTTTCTGTCCGTATTATTTTAATTCAGTCTGCGAGTAATACGAATTTATTTTATTGTTAAATGTAAACCTCCCCTCCTTTCATCTCCTTCTCCATCCCCTCCTTTCTCCTCTCACCTCTATTTTGACGAATTAAACGGAAAAGCGCGAGGGTTTTAGAATCCGTTGCCAAGCAATAACATATATTTTAAAGCTATAAATTCGATATATATGTCAAAATTTCACACTTTTATCGTGCTTTATATGTCTTTTCTTTTCTGTTTTCTTTTTTCTTTTATCTTAATAAAGAATTAACTAACTCACTATAAGACGTTTAGAATTAAATCGAATTTAAATCAAAAGTTTTGAATCAAATTAGAAAATACAACAGAAGTTAAAAATAGAACATGATTAATCAGCCAATGTTTATTACTTTTTCTGATCTCCTGAGTTTTTCTTTCATATAAGTGTCATAAAGCAGCTTTTTTTTTCCTTCTTATTTAATCTACTTTCTTTCTTATGAATGAAGTCAGTAGTCGGTTTTACGATTGCAATAAATATACATAATTTTTATGAGAAATTTTTTTTCGATAAATAGAAAATAAAATTCGATATACTGAAATTATTGCTTTGAAAATCCAAGATTTCTGAAAAAAGGTTGGATACAGAGCGATTTTAGATTTATGAACATTCAATAAGTAAGGACTCCACTGCATTAAAATATTAATTATAAAATGCATTTGAAAAATATAATTTAAAAGTTTAAACTGGAAATGAAGTTGTTCTATTTTTCAAGAGCAAGAATTTTCTACGAATTTTTGGAAATGGCATAATTAAAGTTTTCAAGGAATGTCAATTTCTTACGCTTGAACATAAAATTGCATGTATGAAGAGAAAAGTGCAAGGTATGTCACTCAGTTTCATGAGGGTAAAGAGATATTAATATGATTCAGATATTAACTTCTGGCACTATTATACAGGATGATTATGAATCAATACTCCGACTTTCCAGAACTATCAAAAGAAATCAACTTGTTGTTCATCGGAAACTACAAACAATGGTTGAAAAATTAAATTCAACGCGGTTATAAGAGTTTATTGTAAGCATCTCCAGAAATACAAACTATTATATCAAGGCGATACGATAATCATCCCATAATTTTTCAGCATCTCTAATGGGATTCTTTAAAAGCCTACGGATATGCATGTCTTTCAGTTTATCAATGTCAGTTGTTAGCGGAGGAACAAACATCTGCTGTTTGATGTACCCCCAGAAAAAAAATCAAGTATCACCATACACACATATCTGCATCATTTCAAACGCACAGAAAAAAATTGTGGGCTGAGTTATCGTACTGCCGCAATATCTTTCATATTTCTGGAAGAGTTCACATTGAACATTTATAACTGCATTGAATTCAAACTTTCAAATATTATTTTTGATTTCCGATGAACAACAAAGCTGTACTTTTTTTTAACAGACTTGAAAAATTGGAACAGTCATTTATAATCACGCTGTAATTCAGAAATGTGAAGATTATTGATGTAGGGATATAACGATACCTAAATGATAATATATTAGTCAAATGAAAGCAAAATTAGTAAAGTTTTCATAAACTGAATATCGATGATGGTGCATAAAAGACGCAGAACTATCTCAGGTGGATTAATCTAAAATTCACCAAGGAAGTCATTTTCCGAGGAACGACAGCACAAACTATGTAAGGATGGACAGATGAAACTTTTTTAATTACAAATACACTAAATTAAAAATATATGTTTATTTTAGAAAAGTAAAGATAATTTTAAAAAAATAAGATTTTTGATTGATTCTTGATTCTATAAAGAAATTATAACTTATATTAATGCTTATAAACTAGTAAATCTAGAAATTTGAAATAATGGTGAATTTTGTATAATAACATTCATATCAATTGATTAGCGGTGGCCCCTTAAACCGGCAGAGTTGCATCAGCCACTGAAATAATTTTATAAAGTTGCATTATTGATTTTTGAGAAGTTTATTAATTTTTCCGCCCTAATGATTAAAAAATAAAATCCAAGTATCTTATTTATCATTCTGAGAATCCGAAGACCAACGAAAAATGAAAACGAAATGAATAAAAACATGAAGAGAAGACAGAAAATAATACCATCAAAAGGAACACAAATCGGGGCAAGTACCATCGGTAAGAAAAGTAAACTTCGATTATGTAAAAAATGCTAAAGCTAATCAATTACATTTGAAATACGTTTATGAGCTTTACTGATTTCTTTATGGAAAATGTAAGACTATATCGAGACGAGCACAATCTCAATAAATTTTTTTAATAGTCTTTTCTTTGTTTACCAGATAAATTGATCTGATGTAGCAACTATGATAAGAATAGTTTCAACTTCCCAAAAGATTATTTTTATAATATGGCTGTATATTTTCAAAACTGGCCATCGAATAAGACATGAAAATAGACAGCAAACCAACAGAAAGCAATATTAATCAAAGTACCAAAAAATTTTTGAAAGCAGTAGGTTATCAATGAAAAAAGTAGTAAAATAAAATCATTAAAATTGCATTTAATTAAAAAGTAAGTAAAAAAATACTTTTTTTAAATACGTTTCCAATCATTAGAGAAATCATTAGAATTTGCATTGAAAATAGAATGTAAAAAACTTCACAAATCATTGCTCAAACTTGCCGTTAAAAATTATTTTACTACATTTAAAAAAAAAAAAAACTTTAAGACGTTTAATTCCTTTAAAGTCATATGTTATCTAAATTAAAACCATAATAAAATAATAAAACTTGATGAAATCTGGGGAATTGTAATCGATGCAATTGATTACCTGTGTTGGTTTAAAAACATTCCTTTTCTTCAATTAAATATTAACTATAAGATCTCTTCTATCTTATGGGAAAAAGCGTGATAAATGATACTTCGATTAACAATGATATAAAACAGTCATCTTTCAGAATTAAAATAAATCTTTATAATAGTCTTCTGTATGAAAATCAAATCTTAAAAACTAGTAATAATCATCGAAAATATTTGTTTCCTCACTTACTTGAACTGTGGAAACTTCTTGCTGTATCGAATTTTATATGAAGTCGTTTATCCAACAGCCTTTCGTATATATCCAACATGTACTGTGGAACTGAGGGATTGGATAAGCTTCTTTTAGAAATTCTTCTTTCTTCAGGCGGGGAGTCAGAATCAAACAATGGCGAGTCAAGAACATCTTCAACCACAAAATCATCCAGAAACGAAAGAGAGTCCTCAATATTTCGATCATAACCATCCAAAAATAAGGTATTTGCATTAACGGAAGAAGAATTCGTTTTAATCACAAATGCTCCTGAGAAGATGAAGACAAACGAGATAAAAATTACTGCAATCAGATGCTTGCATCTGATATTCTGCATGTTTGCGCTTGATTGTAAGAAAATTAACCAAATTTGATTTCTTTTTTCTTTAATAAAATGCTACTTGTCTGTTAATTTTCCTTGAAATGAAAATATAAAGAATGTACTTGTTGAAGGCAAAATTTAATCGCTTTTTACCTTATTCGATTTCGTTAGCAAAACGATTCCTTTTGAAGGTGTGTTTTAAAGGTAAAATTTGCCTTAATCAAAGTCAGAGAATGTTCAACTTAAAACAATTTCGCACCAAATGCCCAAGAGCTGAAAATATACCTATAATCACAATTTTTGACGATATTCCAGACTTTCACCTTTGCGATTTTCTTAACTTTCCTAGCAGATAAAGAACATATTTCAAATCCAATCTTCTTTATCAAAATCTATAGTTAAAATTATAATCTAACATCATAATTTTCTTGTTAAATCTATAGGATAAAATCAGTTGTAATCACATTAAAATACTGGATGGCTAAGCTGATGAAAAGCCAACAGAGTTGTTTGCTACTGAAAGGAACTTCACCAATTATGCAGACGATTCTTATGCCACGGCCACCTTGAGGATAGATTTCGGCATCGCAGGAATCCAGAGGTTGGGCAATTTTAGGGACACTTGAGAGTGAGCAGCCTTACACAGTGGGTTTTATATATAGAGGCTGGCCGTACTGCACGTGCCCCCTTCCCCAAAAAGTTCTTATCCGACCCGCTTTTGCGTAAGTGTGTGTGTTCGAAAGTTAATAGACGGTCGAAGACAAGAAGAGAACGTAGCAGATGCTCTATTTAAACAAAGAAGTAACAGATAGGAGGGATGCCTTATTTTTGTTTGTTGAGTGGTGTCGGGACTTTTTTTTTTCTCGCCCCACCTAAATTTTTCAGGACGGGGTTTTTCAACTCTTGCCTTTTTGACGACAAAGTCCCCTTCCGCATAGATAAATCAGTTGTATTCATGGAAATTATACACATCTGAAGAAAGTTTTTATTATTTTCATCAATATGCTATTTATTGATGAAGAAGCTTTACAATAAGTCAATAAAAATAGACTGAGATGAGGTTTTAAAATATTTTTATATGGGATTCATATGCATAAGATCTTTTTCATTCTAATGGCCCGATTCCTATCAAGGAATTTTACCGTGGCAACAAAGTAAGAAAATGAAGGAAAATGAAACATTAATTAATAGTAACAAAAAATAATTTTAAAAAAAGTTTAATAATATCTTCTAAGATTCTTTTAATTTTATTACATATGAATTATAGCATAAATAAGGTATTGTAATGACAGAAGTTATAAATCTCCACATCTTAGACCTTCCTCAGCTACAAGATTCGAAAATCGCATCGGTCTGTGTGTTTATCTAGAAATACGAAAAATTAAAAATGCCAGATGAAATTTGACATACAGATTTATCACAAAATCGTAACTGGGTGTCAGACTTTGGGGCAAATTTATCATTGGGTGTATTATCTATTTGTGTGTGTCTGAACATAGTAATTCAAAAAAGCCAGAGAATCAAATAAATGGGATTTGGTATATATGGTCTGGATATCAAAATAATAGATCTGTATCAGAATTTTTAACCTACCTTTGAATTGAAAGTGATTCAAAATACATACGTTATATTCTTATGACGAGGCTCAGCAAAAAAAAGGATTCCATATCTTGCTAATATAGTAGAAAATCGAGAGTAGAAGTGAGAGTACAGGTGAACTCGATAACCACAATACGCAAAAAGTTAGATAGATAAAATTTGGTACACTGATTTTAATATCTAAAATATAAATATTTATCGAATTTTAAACCAAATTCGTTAAATGGTTGACCGTCTGTACTTTCGATGCATATAAGCGCAATGACTCAATAAGCACAATGATTTAAATCAATGAAATTTGATATGTTATCTTGTGATTAAACTGTAGTTTTGTTTCAAATTTTGGTGTCAATCGGCCAACAAAAAGGCTGTATGTTCGACTCCCGCAATAAATTCAGTAAAAATGCTAGATTCACTCTAAAGTTCTATATTTCATTCCTGTCGTTCACCAATCCATGTGAGGCATTCGAGACATTACTCAAGGTACCCAATTTTATGAGAAAGAAGGAAAATAAGGCTTTTATTGGAAGTATGCAAGAAAGTTTTGGGGGCACCACTTCCGCAGAATAGAATTTATTGTTCATGGTATAGCAACGATAATGTGCAAAAAGACAATGTAGGTAACAGCGTGAATAGAAACCTAGGTATTAAAATGAAAACTATCCCTGGAAAGTATTGGTTTGGTTTAGTTATATTAACGTCCCGTTTTAAAGCAACACTAGGGCTATTTGGGGACGGATCTCGTAATTTTGAACCGTGGTCAGATGACGAGGATGACAGTTGAGCTGGCACTCCCCTCTCCACACCACATCAGCGGGAGGACGTTTGGTCATGACGGATTTAACATGCAACAAATCCCCTTACACGTCGGTTTTTCAGTGAAATCGGGTCCTGAACCTGAAACCCTCCGGTTCCGAAGCCGAGACCTTACCACCAGGCAACCGCAGCCCCTTATATCGGAAAGAGTCCGTTGCCAAGCTCATTTCGTTATAGTGGTGTTAAACCGATGCAAGAATAACATTCGCTTGAAATCTTATCAAACCGCGTGTTGATGTTTCCGGGCGAAGTCGAAGTGTTGCCAAACGGCGATTAACAAATTCGGCCTGATTTTGCGTCCACGTAAGCGTTATATATATATATATATATATATATATATATATATATATATATATATATATATATATATATATATATATATATATATATATATATATATATATATATATATTTAATTCTATTTATCCGTACAAGAACTTCCAAAATAATCTTTCTTACTGATTGTTCAATTTCTCATTTTATTCTTCGGGGTAATTGCATGGGTATTATACGATTGGCAAACTATTACTATCATAAATATTTAATATAACTTAATGCACATAATTTACATTATTATGCACATAATTTTACAGGGTGTCTCAAAAACCTTGACGGCGGCTCTTATTCCTTAAATATTGATCACAGACATATACTGTAAATTACAAAGTTGTGTAAAAAAAGGTACAAAATGTTATGAAACCGATTAAAATTTTCATTGGATTAAACTTTAAAAAATACAAAATTTAAATTTTTATACGGACTCGGTACAAAAAAAATCCCAACGAGTAAAATGTGCTCCATACTTTAATAAGTTTTTTTGTTAAAACAAAGTTGGTGAAGGATCAATCACAAATTAAAATGCGAATGTTTACAGCTTCAGTGCAGATGACGCGAAGCAGAAATACATCATAAGGAAATAAAATGTACTTCATATCTTTAGTTTTAAATACAAATTTTAAAATCTATGCTTCCTGAAAAATACTTTAAAATTTTATATCATGAATTACAGAATATAACTTAAAAATAGCACAGTCAATGAACTTGTAAAAAAACTTATGTAATCTTTCCTTTAAGTTATTATTTCTACAAAATTTTAATACTTTTGAACCAATAAATAGCAAAATTATTATTCATTTATTCAATTATTACTTTATTTGTTAATTTGTGTAAGACCCCTAAAACACGAACATCCGACATGATTTTCTCTCTTTGCGAACTCATATCCAGGCATCGAAAAGCGATTTAAATCAGCATTTATGTAGTTTCATATCTTAGACTTTTTGTTATAAATTTCTGAAATTTTGTACATGACCTTATTAGAGGATGGGGCACATTTTACTCATGGGAATTTTTTTTGTATGGGGTCCGTATAAAAATTTATATTTTGTATTTTTTGAAGTTTAATCCCCTGAAAATTTTAATCGATTTCATAACATTCTGCACCTTTTTTTATGCAACTTTGTAATTTACAATATATATCTATGATCAATATTTAAGGAATAAAAGCCGTGGTCAAGGTTTTTGAGACACCTTGTACTTTTCATTATAGCATATATTCTATATTATATAAATCATAAAAGACATTTTTTCCCAAAAGCAAAATTTATTTAAATGTACAAGACAGCTAAAAGCCCTTAACTACTGATTTAGATTCCATTACGAGATTATTTTTTTCTTTCAGCTTAAATTGAACTATTTATTGTACAATGCAATACAAGAAAATGCCTTAAAAAAGAAATTTTGCCTAGTGATATTTTTATAGGCTCAAACCCTCCTTAAACACATATAAAAAAATTACAATATTCTTTTTCTTCCATTTTCTCTGTTACGTCATTTCTTATAATTACTCACTAAAACATATCAAAACATCTTTGAAAAATTCTTCGTTTCATAAGCGAAACCTTGATATCTGACAGAATGCAATTAAGCAATCGGTCATTTCTCCTGAACTGTTTTCTTAGCAAATGGATATCGTTAAAAAAGAATGCCTTGATTAAAAAACACCTCTAAATGGAATTTGGCTAATAGAACAGGTTTTTGTTTCAAAATAAGCTTATATAAAAGAAGAAGGGGAAAAAAAGATAAATAAAAGAACTATGCATGAAAACTTTTTAATGGCGGAAATTTCCCCTTATTTGGCTCTGATATTGAAATTCTTAGTTTTAATATTTGCATGTAGAAATAAAACTTATATTTATTCATCCCTTAGATAGAGTGTTATTTAATTATAAATGTTTGATTAAATATGAAAAATATGAAATATGAAAAATCTTAAATATGAAAAATCTAATCGTATTTTCATATTTGCAAAAGATTATTTTTAACAAACTGGAAGCTTTTTTTCCCCCCCAACTTGATTTTCTCGTAAACTTCTGCATAAAAATGTATTTCGTAATGTATAGATAAAAATGAATTTTGTTCACCAAAGCTCTTAGTCATTATCAGAAATCTGTTGTTTATTTGATTGACTGATTGATATTTCCGGTAATATTTTGAATTTTTTTATAAACTATTTTTTCTTATCATTTTAATATCTTATCGATCTGCACCTATTCAATGATTCAATTTTGATTTTTGTCTTTTTTTAATACGATTTTTAATAGTTTTTTAAAATTTATTTTTGGTTCTAGTCACGGTAATGTGAAATAAATAAACACTTTTAATATTTTCAAAAGGATGAAGTGTTATATAAATAAATAAAAGGAAGAAATAAAAATTGCATACTATTTTTTTATGGACATGAGTGACAGTTTGCAAATAAAAAAAATTTATATCTAAACAATACTTTAATTCATCGTCAAAGGCTGCCAGTAAATCAAAATTGTCTTTGGAAATTTATACTTCTTATTTAAAATCATAATCTAATGAAAAAGCGATGAACTAAAAATTTTAGATATATAACAGAATTTTCCAAAAATTTGCTACGCTTATGTAGTTTTTACGTAAGGATACATACCAAATTTCATCAATTTAGTTGATTGTTTTTTTTTTAGCTGTGTTGTTCACTTATATACAGACATAAATTTTTTCGACGTGTATACAACACACGCACACAGCGATATAGCATATAAAGCGTTCCAAAAAATTGGAACAAGCGTTTTTTTTTATTTATTTATTTAAATATTGCAATAGACATATACTTCCATTTGCGAAGTTCCATCAAATACGGTCTTAAATGTATGAAAATATTTTAGCTTCTTTTATAAGATGATAAAAAGTTACAAAAATTGAATTTTTATACAACCCCCCATAAGTAAAAATTGTCTATAAGTGAAAGTTTATTTATTTTTTATTTATTTATTTCCTTTACGCTTATCTTATAAGGACACAATGTTTCTTGCCTGTCTGTGTAAAACTATAATTACTAAATGGCGTAAAATAATTACGAAATATTAATCTTTGGCAAGAATTCAGCATTTTTACTGAATCGTGATCACATAATCCTTGGCGAGTTTTCTTGGTAATTAATCCCTGGCATGCGATTAATAGTATCCAAAAATCGAATTTGTGTTTTAGACACATTTTTCCCAACCGGCTGAAACCAAAATTTGACACAAAACTGCCTTTGTAGTTATCAAAATGTAACAACATATTTATATCATTCCTTTTTTGACTTATCGCATTTGCATGTTTCCAACAGGTTGTCAACCCTTCGTTAGATTTGGCTCAAATTTTGATAGATGTCTAACTACAGATGTTAAATCTGTGTACCAAATTTTACTTCGCTAGCTCTCTTTGTTTTATAATTATCGTGTTAACCTGTATTCTAACAGCCAGATAGACAGACTTCCCCTAAACGGATTTTGCACAAAATTTGATAGAAATCTACAAATTTGATGTAAAGACCGTATACCAAATTTCGTCTATCTAGCTCAAAGCGTTTTTGAGTTATCTTTGTCACATATAGACAGGTGAGCATTTTCCAAAAGTGTGTTTTTCGAACTCAGGGATGGTCTAAAACGTTTGTACTTATTACGTAATACACATCTTACACACATTATGCGACTTATGAACAAGCTCTCATTTATATATAAAATACAGACAGTAGTAATCTCCTCAAAATTTAATCGCATGTTTAGAAGATAACCTCCAACGACCATTTCTAGGCTTTTTATCTACGGTTCCTTCGGTTTTCAATCTCTTTATGAGGCGTGAAACAGTCAACTCACTGCAGTCGCACCGATGGGCAATCCTAACATTTGAAATATCTTCTTGATGCATTGAAATAACAGCCTGATGCTTCTCAAGAGTTAATTCATACATTTTAAAAAGAAATTAACAGTTTAAGTAGGAAAGCAATGCACAGTGAATGCACTTTGACAGCGAACAAACGAAATGAAATCCTTCTCAATCGGAGCGATTTTATAATAAACTACAGAGATGATCCAATCGTTGCAGACGATTTGTTCACAACGGATGACGCAATAGCTTGTAACTTCTCTACCACATTTATACTAAAAAATATAACTTTAAATAAAAAAATAATACTTTATAATAATGGTGTGTGTGTGTGTGTGTGTGTGTGTGTGTGTGTGTGTGTGTGTGTGTGTGTGTGTGTGTGTGTGTGTGTGTGTGTGTGTGTGTGTGTGTGTGTGTGTGTGTGTGTGTGTGTGTGTGTGTGTGTGTGTGTGTGTGTGTGTGTGTGTGTGTGTGTGTGTGTGTGTGTGTGTGTGTGTGTGTGTGTGTGTGTGTGTGTGTGTGTGTGTGTGTGTGTGTGTGTGTGTGTGTGTGTGTGTGTGTGTGTGTGTGTGTGTGTGTGTGTGTGTGTGTGTGTGTTACGACTCCAAACAACACACACGTTTGTATTGAATTATTGAAATAGATGTTCGACTTCGTAAATATTCTTATAATTAAGTGAACTTAAAGAAACGGGCAGGAATATGATCATTTATAGTTGATGAAATATTAACATTATTCCAATGTTTTATATTTAATAGAATTTTGAATTTTTTTTACTTATTTATATTTGGATAGAGAAATAAAGCATTTTAATTGTGGTCTCCTCTCCCTCCCCCTCAGTGGTTGGTTGGAGGGTTACTGAATTTATATCAAATGATGTGAGCAATAAATGCAAAATAAAGATGGTATGTCTTATATTATCATCCAACATGTAAAGACTAAATAACAATCACAATCGTTGTTCTATTTGAAAATGGACCTTCGAATGCCCGTATCCTACAAGAACACTGGGGGAAAAATACGGCTTCGAAAGGTGTAATATAAAGGTAAAGTGATTTACACTGTATTTCAGAGCAGATACATTTTTTTTTTCAAAACCAAGTGAAATGACCTGATAAGAAACGACTATAAAACAGATAATTTTTTTTCTCGTAAAATTGATATTGCTTGTGAGCGGCAGGTTAAAAATAATAATGAATTCTATTAAAATACGATTGACTGAAAAGAATAAAGACTGCTTTTAAAAAAGTAACGGGCTATTGTACAAACTAGAAAATTATACCCCACTATAATACATAACAGCTTTTAAATATAGTAAATTATTAACCATTAATAAATAATCATAATATATAACAATTATACACAATATATAAATTTTATACATAATTGATATAACATTATATGTAGCAGATTGCAAGCAATCTTCGAGTTTTATTGTCTAATAAAGGGGTTATTATAGAGAACGCCATGCATGGTATTGGCGCACAAAAAGTACAAAATATTAAACTTTGGTGTGAATTTACAATTTTTACTGAATCTATCATTTCATCCTAAGGGAGTTTTTCTTCGGTTAATCTCTAGCATGCTGTTAATCGTATTCAAAATTCGAATTTGAATTTTAGAAGCTTTTTTACCCATTGTTTGCAACAAAAAAATACACTTGTAGTCACAAAATTCCATATGAAATTTGATATATTTAAATCATTGCGTTTTTGAATTAACGTATTTACATATTCCTGAAAGAACATGATTCCGACTTCAAAGGAGTGATTACACTTGCTGAGAGAGAGGAAATATAAAATAATAGAGTTGTAATAAAGAAGATGAGTGTGTTTGTTGGCTGTCAACAAGCGAGACTATTTGACCAAAAAGCTTCCCAATTTGGCCCAGTTATATTTTGAAAGGTCACCCCTTTACCTCTCATTGCGAAACATTGTTTGCGAATTTGATATTAAGAATTAGCGATGCAAAGCCAGGTTTGGTAAACATTGATTCACGGCCTTCCCCTAACTTATCAAATAGACTTGTCTGACATTACGCAGTTCTGATGTCACACAACCGATTCGTCAGAGTCAGGCTATAACTTTTACAGTGAGAGACTATATGGCGGCATTCTCACTTTGGGAGCTGCTCAATTAAAAAAAAAACTATGTTATAAAGAAATATATATATATATAAGGATGAGATTGATAGCTTCGACTTTGAAACTTTTTATTTTTGTTTTTGTTTATTATTTAAAAAAAAAAAGAAAATTTTGAATTCCAGCATTTAAGGTTATAAGTTGCACACATGTATACTGATATTTCTTGTTGCGTAACTTTTATATTTTCCACCAATAATTGTGGAAAATATTATCTGCTTAAATTCTAAACCAAATTTAAAATTTTAAATAATATCTATTTAATGTTTTAATTCACTTTTAAATACTTTTATTTAACTGAATTTGTTTCATGTTTGCAAAGGAATCTTGTAATTGATTTTGAATTTCATTACAATATGAAAATTTTGCTACAATTATAATTGAATCTAATTCTAAATTTAACAGAAAAATCAAAAATAAATTGTATGAAAATCAAACAGAAATTATTGAATGGTAGCCTTTTGAAATGTAAAATGAAGTAAAAATTACTTTTGTGCCATAATTATGTTCGGACGATATGAGAGTAAAACACCATAATCTCTATTAAACTTTAATAAAATAAAATTCTGAATAAAATTTCAAAAGATGCTGCCCGAAATGTGCATTCCTTTCTTCCAAAGTATATCTCTGACATACTATAATGTCCAATTTGGAGAGTAAAGTCTTTAAGATATAACATTCTATGATTTTCTATTTAAAATAAAAACATTTCCAATTTTAAAAATCAGAAAAAAATTATTAACTCTCCAATCACTTAATATTACAACTTACCAACTGCAAATACTTACAAGGAATTTTACCATCATGTTAAAGTTTCTAAAGGTCCAATATCTCAGTAATTTGCTTAAAGTATATATTGTCACAATATTATTTTTTTTCTTTATCAAGAACCATTATTTTAAGATATAGGAATTTTATTATTTAAAAAAACTACAACCCAGAATGTATCCTCATTTTCTGTCTTGTTAGTTTATCCCAATAAACACAATTAATTATAAATTAATTAGCAACAAAAATTAATATAATGTGTCCTTAGCAAAACTGTAATTAAATGAAAATTTACTGTATTTAAATGTCTTCGAAATATCTTAGGATTTTGAAAGGATATGGATTTGTAAATTTGCTAAATTAATAAAATAAATTAAAATAATTAATTTATTGAAAATTTGTTTTTGCAATAGAATTTCAATTATGGGAGCTCAAGTCATCAGGAACGTTTTCAGGATGAAAAAAAATCGGAATCCTTGAACAAAATCCTCTGGAGTATAAACAAAACAAGAATGTTAAACAATTGGCTTTGATTGATATGTAGTATATAAAATATAAATATCATTTTAATAATCAGTTAATGCTATTTATAATTTTAGTTCTTAAAAAAATTGCTTTTTTAAGTCAAATATGAAATTACCATAATGTATTTTGTCCTAATTAATCCAGATAGTTGGAATTATATTGTATCTAGAATTTTATTAATATTTAACAGTTATAAACAAATGTTTTATTCAAATCTATTTTCAAGGTAATTATTTCTTATCATTATAAAAACATTTTTTAATAAATTCCCCTTTATTGCGTATTATTTTTAGTAGAAATAATTTAAATGCACTTTCATCCCAACCCCCTATCTTTTAAGTTAATAAGTAAATTGTTAGGAAACGTTCCTTTTCCGGCGCATAAATAAGCTTTATGATGAAATATTACGAAAGTTATTTATATTTAACCTTTCTATTCATAGATGGCGCTCCATGAAAAATAAGAGATTCTGCGCAAGAAATAGCGGAATGAACGAGACAAAAAAAAAAAAAAAAGTGCAAATCCCACACACCATCTGTTCAAAAACGGTGTCTTTTGAGTTGAACAAAGTGGCCCGACTGCTATCGTGTTGAATTATTAGGGGCCAATTTGTAAGAGAGTGCTCGTATCTTATATCGGCGAATAGCAAATAGGTTCGCGCGAAAACCATTAAGATAGAATACAGTTTGTTGGTGGTCTTTAAAAAATGAGTGAATAACAGATTTAGTGTTTTGTTAGTTCAAACCTCCTTTGTAGGAAGTTAGTGCGTAGACAATATTATCTAAAATGAAGTACCTCTAAGTACAAAGAAAAATCTCTAAAGTGAATGTATATATATATTTTTTAATAAAACATTTGAGTTAAATTTGCGTTTCAGGGTGAATAACCGTTTGATTTTTGGTAAAAACATGCAATATTATATTGGTATACAATTAAAAGTAACCAAGTCTAAAGGAAAAAAATTTATTACATATATTTTTGTTATTTTAAAATGCCCTCCCTAGAGCAGAAAAATTGCACACATCTATTAATCTATATAAGTGTACTATATGTTGTATATTGATGATACATTGATCTTTTTCTGCTACAGAAATGATATTTTAAAAGAAAAAGAACACATTTTGTCATTTTTCTTTTTATTTTGACTCTATCCTTTTTATCTATATGTTGATAATTTGGATCATTTTTAATTGTTGGGGGGGGGGGGAGATCGGGTAGAGTTCTTATATATTTAGACAATTCTACCATCTTTTAGATAGATTCCTATAGGATGACTACTTATTACCATAGTTCTCATGACAGAATTTCGGGAAAATTTCTTCAGTTCTTTATAGATTATGGTCCCTAGAACCCGAAACCATCCTTCGGGCTCTGCTTTCAATTTAAGTAATTTACAAAGTTTTATCTTAATTTAGCCCATAGTAAGTTCATTCTCTTATTTCGTGATTCAATTCCACTTTCTCTACTTAATTAATTCAAGAGAAGCTTTGTAAAATTTCTGAATCGGCTAAACGCCGACACATTCTCACGCTCCGCGTGAAGGGTTAGAAAAATGTCAATAAGCACATTCTTTTTTAAAGATTCCTGTGTTTTCCTTAATTTTGATTGACATGCGTCAGAAATCCCTATCAGAATCTTAATAATATATTAGCACTGTAAAAAAAAATATTTTTTCTATCCATATCTCATGTTATACAAGACGAGGGATAATTTATTTCGCTTCTTTTCGACTTCTGCCATTGTGCCGCACTGTGGCGGGCGTGCCTTGTCCGCGCCCTCTTGTAAATAAATCATGCCTGCCTCCCGAGAGAGAATAAAACAAACTTAAAAATACAAATTCTCTTCACTGCTTGTCACACCTGCATTCTGCTTCACGTAAAATAATGCTTACATATATATAGTAGGGGATGGAAATTTTCATTTCGTTATAACTTTCTTAATATTGAAGAGAGAAAAATAAATCTAATTACCCAAATTAGGGCCTCATGAAGACCAACAACTTTTGTGTTTAAAGTTTTTCGAAACTGCAATATCTTAGAAGTTAGAGGCTGAAAAGTGATTTTCAAGCCCTACTTTTGACTGTTTCTAACATCAACAATTTAACTTGCCAGATAATAACTTAGTTGTATAGGCCTTTGCTTTCTAGCTTCACGAGAGGATTTTTTTTTTTTTAAATTCTTCTTCTATTTTTCACTGTATCCTCTGAACGCGTAATGAAGGATGGAAATATATATTGAGAAAGGCGGCAAACCCGCAAACTTACCACCAATCCGCAAGCTTTAATGCTTTTCCTTCCCTACTAAGTATAGCCATGTCTGACTTTTGTGCCATTAAAATCCAATCAATCAATCCCATACTAAGTACAGAGCGATTTGTGCTTCGTAATATAATGAAAAAAAAAAAAAAAAACCCAACCAAGTATACGTTATGCATGCCTCCTTTTTATTAACTGTTTTCAAAATTTTGGAACAGATCTTCAATATTGTCCATAAGATCGCTTACTAAACTTTGTTTATCAGAGTTATTACTTTTTTTGAGCAAATTAAGATTTCGTATTCATTTAATTGATTTGTGCTGAAATAGAATTATTACCAAGATTAAAATACACCTTTTAAACAAGAATAAATATGTGTGCTCTCCATTTCACTTTTTTTTTTTTTTTTTGTAAAAACCTTTATGTTATAACTAATATTAGAATGAATGTATGGAAGGTGTATCACATAAATGACAATTAATATAAACACAAAATGGTTTTAAGCCAAATAGTGGTATCAGTATTTTAATAAAAGCTATTGATATATAAATTTTACTTTACTTTCAATATTTCGCAACGAAAATTCTAGAAATGACATTTGCTTGCGTGCAACAATTAAGCACCTCTTTGTGAAAATGTCTAAAAATAAAGAAGACAGTTCAAGCGAAATGTAACAGGCTTGTTCTCCAAATATTATATGCATATGTTTAATAAAAAGAATAACAGACCTTTCGGTTTAGTTTATTCTTTACATTTTAAAATGCTTTTGAAGCATCAGTACCAAGTACACTATGCATTCTTCGTAAAAAAAGAAGAAAAAATGGAAATTCAGCGAGTTAAATCAGATAATGTTTTTACTGCTGACTGTCCACCAAGAAAGTCTGAAATCAGCAATGTTTTGTTGCTGTTAGTCTATTCGTTGATATTCTCGAACGATATTTAATTCCAGGACTTGGAGTTTTTTTTCTAATCTGACAAAAATAATACTTTTTAAAGTCGTTTCATAATATCAAAAATGATGTTTATTTCAGTCTAGTCGCCTTTGATTACCAGCTGAATCGATTTAAATATTGGTTATGTTTAATTTAAGTTAAATCGTTGAGATAAAACTTCATGTCCATTGATTCCATAAAACTGTTAGATATTAAAACTATGTTATTTAAACAATCGTGCATATGTTCTGTTCATTGTGCAAACAAGTTTTTCTAATGGATGCCAGTTCCGTGACATCATAGCGCTATTACGTCTTGTACATCTCTAAACTTATTTAGCTGCATCGTAACTTCATTATTTTTATTTGTCTTATAAACTACATAGATATTAAACAACATAGATTCCTTCTGTAGCTCCCGACAAATGAGGAAAATCACTCAGTTAAATATTTGATGAAACAAAGAAAGCAATAATTGGTTTCATTCACAACAAAGAAAATATTATTGTGAAATATACTTAAAATATATTTAAATTGTAATTAAATATAGTCTAAAGATTTTTTCAGTAACTAATTGCCATCATTGAAAAGGTAATTTTTTGAAAATTAAAAGGGCACGAGAAATTGCTATATAATAAGAAGGAATGTAATTTCCGAATATCGATAAGAAAAAATTTAAATTTCGATCAATAAAATATACAACGGTTTTGAGTGATGAATTTATTGTTCTCAACGGCACTTTTTGTGACACAACGAAATGAATATCGTACAATTTCTACCTACGTACTAAAAATTTCAATTAACTTTGCAATTTAATCAATAATATACATAAACAATTTAAACAATAATACATAATATATTAAACATCGATAATATACATAACGTAGTCCCTTTCCCTTTCTCCTTGATGTTAGATAACCTTAATAACATTTATTTAATATTACTTTCAAATACAATTGATATTCAACGAAACACTCATTTGAAAAAAAAAATTTAAAAGAATTGAGCCTCTTGTCCAAAACATCAAGACATTTTAATGCTTTAGGTTTGGTTAGTGTATCTTGTCTTTGATTGCATCAGCCATTGCATTTATGCATTGCATAACGATTTTTACACCATGCAATTTGCAGAAAAAATACTAGCCTATATATATATGATCATATAAAAAAATGGGCATAAAATACTGCTTTGGTATTAATATGCAAAGATAACAATCTTTTAACATAACTTTAATATTTGTGAAAGCACTTGGATGAAAAATTTGTTGAAACAATAAATTAGTTCGATTTTCATTAAAACTATAAAAAGGGTCGTTATAAAATATGGTTAAAATGAGTTTTAAAAAAGTTATTAAGATTAAAGAAAAGCTTCATGAAAATAAAATTAGCACCACTGGAAAGAGAATTTTTTTTCCAAGAAATTTAAAATGGTTTTTGTGTGATAATATACTTCGAATTTTTTGAGAAAAAAATTATTCATATATCGATTAATTTTAAATTATAAACTTAATTAAAAAGTTTTAACTCTTTTTTCTTGAATATGGTAAACATCTTCGTTCCAAATGGCAACTATGCGTAAAATTTAGTCGTTCTAATAGTTTGCCATGAATATACAGGTTGAAATGGTTAACTATATTTTATATATCAAACAAAATTACTGTTTGTTTGTTCAGAAATTCATAAAAAAATAAGAAAGCCAGAAAACATTATTATGTTTATGGAGCAAAATCATTTATTTTTACTCTTTCTATTTTCTGAGATCAATTATTCGATTTCATGTTCACTCAAACTGTTATAATGTTTGAATTTTTTTTTCACTTAAATGATACCTCATCCATTCCGGTATCTTATGTTTAAGTAAACTGCAAGAGAAAAATTACTGATGTCCACCAAGATTTAGCGAAAAAACCTTCTACATCAATATAAAAGTGGCTAAATCCTTCATCAAAAAGAAAGTCATCATCAAAGTATTTTTCTACCAATAGAAATAGAAATGCTGGGAAAAATCTAGCAACTTATTTTTCTGATTACGGACTTAAATGCGATGCCACCTTCAATCGATTAGTCTTCCATGGATTTTTCAACTAATCCCTCAACTTCTGTAAAAAAAAAAAAAAAAAAAAAAAAAAGTACAGCCAGTGAAAGAGAAGCAGATAGGAGCACTATTTCGTTCAAGACAGGTCTTCTAAGTAAAGATCACTATTGGAAAAATGAGATGACATTAAGCCACGAGGGCCCAAAACAAACAATAAAACTGATTTGATATAGGATATCAATAAATTTTGGCTTCCCATAAGACTGTCCGCAACGAAGCAATTTCAGGACTACTGCTAAGGTCAATCAATTGTCTAGAATAGTTCTTAACGAAGGATTTATTTCTCTATAAAGAATTCTGATAAAATATACAGCAGAGAAACTAAATTGAAAATGGGAAAAAGAAAAAAAAATTGGGATGGATTTTATAGTAGAGTTTATAGCTGTGCAAATGAATTCTGAAGATAGTAATTGGGATAGATTCTGAGAAGGCCTAAAAAATAAACAAAATAAGTTGTTAAAGGTGTCTTATAAATTGTAAAAATAATTTAAATTTTAGTTTTCTAGAAATTATAAAAAAATAATAATTCCTAGTATTTTTTTAAAATTATTTTATTTAAAAAAAGTAAAAAAAAAAGCAAGAATACATATTTTTTAAAATTTTACATTGTAAATAATGAATCCAGCTAATAAGGTTTTTATTAATGCTTTATAAAAGAATATTTGTAATACAGTCAGGCATCTTATGGTCTAATATTTCTATAGGCGCTTTTTATTTGTACATAATTTGAAAATTGGGCAAGATTTTCATTATGAAATTTAATGAGTTTTAGCATACAGCTTTATTTAAAAATTATGAGATATCCAAATTAACATACTAGAATGTACGTCTGTGGCTAGTTTTTAACTGCGTCTAGCTCTATAGATCAAACCATTTGGCCTTGAACAATCAAATCAGTCATCAACATACTTTTAAGAGAGGGAATGGGCATTTCAGAGCAATTTTTTAAATCTTAGTCAGAATTTCAATTATTTTAAAATATGAAAGATTGTGGTGTTTTTACGCAATGGCATTCGGAATTATTGAACAAAAAATAAACTTTACACCAATTTAAAATTCAAAAAAAAATTGTCTTTTCACGAATACATATTTAGTAGTTTGCAACTGCTTCCTGAATTTTTGACAATCATTTGGAAAAAAAAATTTGCATAATTTTCAACAATTTTTTCCATTGCTTTAATGAAATTTAAATGATTTTCATTGTTTAATCAAATATTTAATCGTCTTCCTTTAAATTATTTTCTATTAGTGAAAGCTAAGACAGAAAGATTCCGTTAATTATTTCTTCAGTTTATATAAGGAATTAGAAAGTGAAATTATATTCCTCAAATACCAGCATGAAATTTGCAGTGGATTTCACAGAAAATTGTATTTTTAATCCCATTATGATATTACAGGATTTGATTACATCGGAAAGGTTCATGTGCGCATTGAACAGAATATGTGCAATGTTATTAAAATAACAGGGCCTTAAATATTTTACAATATTTTATTTATAACATAAACAAACTACGTATAAGAAATTTAATTGAAAACCAACATAAACAATGTTCCCAATGAGTCAACTGTTCTCCAAATACGATTAATAAACAAATGAAAGCAATTATTAAATGCAGCAATAATATTAAACAATTATATAGTGGCGGATTTAGATACTTTGCTGCCCTAGTCAGTACACATTATGAGGCTCCTCTTGTCAATTTAGTTTTATATTTTAGCGCATTTTTAACATGCTAATGATTTATTTCAGGTTAATGTTTTAACTTTAATATAACTCTGTGCATATATATATATATATATAAATATATATATATATATATATATATATATATATATATATATATATATATATATATATATATATATATATATATATATATATATATATATATATATATATATATATATATTGTAAGAGTAAAAATATTGCAAGTTTGAGAAATTTCACGTTTTTTCAAGAATAAGCCCCTAAAAAGTAATATTCTTTCCTTTAATGTACTAGTTTTCTATGTCAACATGTTAAATTAGCCTAAAGGCAAGATATAATTAAGTTATTGAACAAAAAAATTATTTAATTTCAAAAAGAATAAAATGCAAGTAAAATATACAGGTTATCAGTATCGGAATTCATTTTGGTTTCCCGGAATAAAATGAATTAAAAAAAAATTTCAAGTTCTTTTGATCAGAAAAGATAATAAAAGAGTTCAAGTTAACTGAAAATCATTTAATATTTGGTTGGGCTGCCTCTGCTTCGATCACAGCAGCCACTCTGTTAGGCATGGAATCCACAAGGTTTTGCAACACTTCTTTTAGTTTTTCATGCCGATAAACTTTAACTATTGTTTCCTGAAGTTCTATTTTTGTTCTGGGATGATTCTCAGGTATTTTCTTTCCCATCATACTCCATAAATTCTCAATGGTATTTAAATTTGGCAAGTTTCCTGGCTATGCGAGAACATTAATACCATGTTTTACAAATGCAACCATAACCGAAAATAACGAATGTTTCGATTAAAGGTCAGAGCTGAAATGAAATGAAATTTAAAATTAATTGTAAAGTTTGTCTTAACTTCTTCTATGTATGTCAGGGTGCTAGATCTTGCTGAAATATCCATTTCTGCCTTGGGAGCACGTCACGAGCACTACGAAGCAGCTGAGCACACCAACATACTTGCCACCATTCATGGCTCCCTGCACAAAATGAATTCGACCATTTGACTGATATGACATGCACCCCACACCATTACGCTTTCTGAGTGTTTTGATGTACGAACCAGACATTCTGGTCTCAAGCTCTCCTTTGCTTTGTGGCCAAGCTTGTCAGGCATTAAAAAGAAGCGACTTTGGTCGCTGAATATAACTTGTCTTCATTCCGAAACACTCCAATTTTTGTGCACCTTGGCCCACTCCAATCGTTTTTTCCGCATTTCTTTCAACAATACTGGGTTTTTTTTCCCTTAGTATTTGTGCCTTGTGTAGTACTTGTGCCTTCACAGAGCCTGCTGCGAACTGTTCTGGGATTGAAAATGAAAGACATGGACTCATTCTATCCTCTTGCAAACGTAGCAGAGCTTGCAAAACTATTTATGACATAATCGTGTCAACGTAGCATCAACATGTTTAGAAGATAACCTCCAACGACCATTTCTAGGCTTTTTATCTACGGTTCCTTCGGTTTTCAATCTCTTTATGAGGCGTGAAAAAGTCAACTCACTGCAGTCGCACCGATGGGCAATCCTAACATTTGAAATATCATCTTGATGCATTGAAATAACAGCCTGATGCTCAGTTAGCCAGTTAATTCATACATTTTAAAAAGAAATTAACAGTTTAAGTAGAAAAGCAATGCACAGTGAATGCACTTTGACAGCAAACAAACGAAATGCAATCCTTCTCAGTCGGAGCGATTTTATAATAAACTACAGGGATGATCCAATCGTTGCAGACGATTTCGTCAGAACGGATGACGCAATAGCTTGTAACTTCTCCACTACATTTATACCAGAAAATATAACTTTAAATAAAAAATAATACTTTATAATAATGGGGTGGTGTGTGTGTGTGTGTGTGTGTGTGTGCGTGTGTGTGTGTGTGTGTGTGTGTGTGTGTGTGTGTGTGTGTGTGCGTGCGTGTGTGTGTGTGTGTGTGTGTGTGTGTTCGTTTGTTTATTACGACTCCAAACAACACACACGTTTGTATTGAATTATTGAATATTATTGAAATAGATGTTCGACTTCGTAAATATTCTTATAACTAAGTGAACTTAAAGAAACGGGCAGGAATATGACCATTTATAGTTGATAAAATATTAACATTATTCCAATGTTTTATATTTAATAGAATTTTGAATTTTTTTTTTACTTATTTATATTTGGATAGAGAAATAAAGCATTTTAATTGTGGTCTCCTCTCCCCCCCCCCAGTGATTGGTCGGAGGGTTACTGAATTTATATCAAATGATGTGAGCAATAAATGCAAAATAAAGATGGTATGTCTTATATTATCAGCCAACATGTAAAGACTAAATAACAATCACAATCGTTGTTCTATTTGAAAATGGACCTTCGAATGCCCGTATCCTACAAGAACACTGGGAAAAAAATACGGCTTCGAAAGGTGTAATATAAAGGTAAAGTGATTTACACTGTATTTCAGAGCAGATACAATTTTTTTTTTCAAAACCAAGTGAAATGACCTGATAAGAAACGACTATAAAACAGATAATTTTTTTTCTCGTAAAATTGATATGGTTTGTGAGCAGCAGGTTAAAAATAATAATGAATTCTATTAAAATACGATTGACTGAAAAGAATAAAGACTGCTTTTAAAAAAGTAACGGGCTATTGTACAAACTAGAAATTTACACCCCACTATAATACATAACAGCTTTTAAATATAGTAAATTATTAACCATTAATAAATAATCATAATATATAACAATTATACACAATATATAATTTTATACATAATTGATATAACATTATATGTAGCAGATTGCAAGCAATCTTCGAGTTTTCAATGATCCTGTGTGTGTGCGAGGGCAAATGTGTGCATGCATTTCTTGTACAAATCTTCAATTTGTGCCTAACGTCACTGAAATTTGGTACATGTATACTTGAAAATGAGAGGAAATCGGCAGACAACTTTTGAAAATCTAAGAGTTAATTAAAATTTGAGTTAATTAAAAATTAAGTAAGGTTTGAATTTTATTCGCGATATTCTCCAACGAAATTATCTCACAAAAATAATTGCTCCATCATAAAAGTCTAAAAAAGTTATCCATTTGATATTAATTTTATTTCCCTTCAACATCTTCCATTAATTTTAATATTATTTAAATTTTAATTTTATATTCAATTCTTAAGAATGTTTTTAATAACCAATTTCATTGTTTCATAAAATCATTCGTTCCGTCTTAAGCTTTTGCTAATGTTAAATTTCATTTTTTTAATTGCTTTCATTAGATACAAATACCGAAGTAGGATTTTTGTTTCTGCTTAAAAACAGAAATGAAATGCTCCTCCGGAATTAATATGATACATACTTTTTAACATGCAGGTTCTAGTCTTTTTCCTTTAAGCATTACTTTTAACAGTGGTTGAAGCTGTTAAAATTTGTTTAAAATATTTATGTCCAAAAAAATCAAAGCTTCGGTGTTCCTACCAGTATAGAGGTGGGCATTAAATCGATCGCGATCGACCGGGGGACCATCAAGGCATTTTGGGGTGACCACCTTTACTAAGATGCGCATGCTGAAAAGAAACATATTTACGAAACACCGACGACAACTTGACTGGGAATCGGCTTTTCACAATCATGCGACTTTGTTTACCTTAACAAATGTTTCGATGAATGTGTAGACGAACGCATGTGCAAAAAAATTGCATACCATTTAACATCGTTCTTTGGTTCTACGTACCTGTGTGAATCTGCATTTTCAATGATGAATATACGTAAGATAGCATATCATTCCTGTCTTAGACAACAACTTACTATCCAGTGCAAGAGTAGCAATCAGTAATTATATACCGAGATATTCATGATTGGCGTACAGCATGTAGACTAAGTCTTCTACTAACTATACCTACGAGAACTAACTTTAAATGAAAATATTTTAATTTTTAATGCATTTTGAATTCTTTGATATTAAATGCATAATTTGATATTATTATTTTTATGACTATTATTGTTATGCTTGTAGTTATGCAAGTAACTTCATTTTCCGTATTTATTATTAAGTTATAATAAATATTGCAGACTTTTTTTAGGTCATCACACCTACGCTATTGGGTGGAATTCAACACCTTGAAAAAACTAGAAGTAGCCCGTCCCTGAAAAAGTCTAACTACCCCTGTACTAGTATAATAATAATTACAGTACACTCCCGAGTATCCGGTTGGCGACTACCTCGCTTCCGCCCTATCCGTTCTAGTTTTCTTTTATCGTAATTAAATGAGGAAGACAAAGCGTCTATTAAGTCATCAAATAAGGACTTTTTCAAAACCTTAAACCTCTAAGTTTCGACTCTTATCCTTCTCGTATTTGTTTAATAATTTATCAGTGAAAAATAAAAATTCGAGTCAATTTTCTTAAGAATTAGGCCTACGATCTACGTTAATGCTTTGTTTATGTTACCTGCATTTAAGTTGGGTATTACAGAATTTATGTTAAAATGTGAGCAGTTTATATCCTTTAACTTACTTTTTCTCTAATAAATTCTTGAAACTTGCAGTGCAATATATAAGCTACTAGTACAGAGCCTTCTATTTTAACTCGACACGTTACCGGCAACTGCTTCTATGATTCACTGGGCCGTGGCTGCGTTCATATTGAGATAAAAAGAGGGCTTAGTACCCATTTAGAAGTGAGAAAATACGTATTATTATAGTGAGTTTTGGAATAAAAACTTTGTCTTCTAGTATTGGTGGGCAAAGAAATGAATTCATAAAATTTCGGCTTATCCGGCCTGCCCTTCCGCCACATTATGTCGGACACTCGGGAGTGTACCTCACTTCAATGCTTTTAAACTACACATCATTATAAACCCTAATCAAAAAGAATGATTTATTTGACTTGTAAATGATAATTAAGCTGTCATGGTATCAAAATGTCAATACATTTGCTGTACCGACTATTTGCAGAACCCATGCCTCAAGCATTTATCTCCAGAAATCAGCTGAACTTTCTTTGAATATCCTTATAAACGAGCCATGCATATTTTACCTTGAACACAAAATCACACCGCCTCACAGTTATGAATATCAATGAGACGTCCGAAAAAAGAAACTGAAACAGAACTTCTTTTCCCCCCGATTGGGAGTGTCTTCCTCACCTGTAACGACAAGCGTAACCAGTCTGCGGGGGGAAGAAGTAGGATACCTTCGACGGTCAAGGTCACCTGCTCCGCAACTCGGAAGAAAAAGGTAATCTTAGAACATTGACCTCCTCTGAGCAACGGCGGGAATTCCATACCAGTTCTATTCGACTTGCACGAAATGATAGGTGAAATGCGTCACCTAAAGCAGCAGTTTCCGATCGTCTGCTTTCATTAAGGTTGCCATTAGGAAGCAGATAATAATAAAAAATATTATGAGGAACTCCGTAGGCAAGGAAAATAAATTGATGTCAAACACGGCACAATCTATTTGAGTTTGATAAATGCCCAAAGACTGTTCCTATTGCATTTTATATTTTTTGATTTCAAACGCGAGATGTGAAAATAGAATCATTATTTAAACAATTCATCACGTTCTAGCATCATTAAATGGAATTCAGTTGTAAGGAGATTGTAAATATTTTATGGCATCATTCATGCAAAGCAGTTGACCTTCTAGAAACAAAATATTGTTATTTAACTATTCTTCAAACTTTATTTTAAAAATATAAGAAAATAAACATTTTTAAGTAAACCATGGTGGTTTGCAATTTATAATTGCATTAATTTTAATTTGCAATTAAAGGTGATATCAATTGTTTGAACTTTTTTCAACTTAAATTTACTAATATATGTTTAGTTTATCTATGGTAAAAACGTTCGATTCTTTTTCTTCAACATATTATACACTGATATCTCTTTCATACTTATAATTATTTAATAAAATAGTTAATTGATTGGAACTTGAATAACTCGAAGTTGGCAAGACGATAAAGAAAAAAAAAGATTCGTCTAAAAATTTGAATTATGAAAAGCTGACTCTACAAGATGAGTAGTGCAAGAGAATTTTTTTTTAATTAAAAATGATTGTAAGGATTTACTTTTAATATTTAATTATTTCAATAAATAATCCATAATTATTTAATAAACAGTAAATAATATTATAAAATGAAGTCATAATAATTATAATAGAAATCTTGCTACATTCAAAATAATAATGTCAATAAATCATAAATCATTTTAATAAAAAAAAATGGGATACAGTATGAAAGCAGAAAACATTCAATAACATTTTAAAATAAACAGAATAATTTATTTATCGTATCGCGAATTATCAAATTTATTTTAAAAAGTGATAATGTTTATTGCTTTTTAATTGAATATACTGTAGCAATTAAATTTGAAAGCAGTGATACTAAAGTCATGAAAAATTCAGAAATTTATAAAAATACTAATTTGTGATCACTAAAATCATAAGTCTCATATTTAACTAGCAAAAAGAATTCAGAAATAAAAACAATTATTTACATTTTTACAGGTTGGCAACTATTATTCGAGAAAATAAAAATTAATTTTAATCGCTGGCCAAAAAATTTATCCCTGTATTTCTGCGATGGGCAACCTTCTGATACTGCAAACGATTTTTTTTAATGCGTGTGTGAAATAGAACTTTAAAATTAATTTTGAGAAAAAGGATAAAAAGATTATAGTTAAAAAAATGTTTTTTGATCATGGTATATCTGTAAATAAAGAGCTTTAGTTTAACAGGACATCTATTTATAAAACTGTAAATCTATTTTTGAATACTGATAGTTATGAAGATTCACCTAGCAAATCTTCATAAAAAAGAGCAAATGCTTAACTGCATTCTTTTACAGTTTCTAAAAGCATCTACAGTGGCTCAAACAATTGAGAGTAACCTGACTTTTACTTTATAAATCCAACTTTCAATATAAATAACACATTACCGGGAATTGCAAATATGTCGTTATTTTTACACATAACAAATGGTTTAATTTAGAGTAAAAATAAAGAAAACTCAACGAAAAACTACTAAACTGAAAAATTTCAGAAGCATTTTAAATAAACATACAGAGAATTTTGCCTCAAAAAAATTGAGAATACACCAATGAAGTTTTTGCAATATCACGCATAGAAACAAAGTGTCAGTATTAAGTTGCATGTCTTTTGGTTCTTATAATGGCCTCTAAACGTCATGGTACCGATTCGACCCATTTTTGGTGGTACCTGAAGAAATTTTACCCCTTTCTTCTTGTAAAACTTGTTTTAAATTTGTTTTGTTTCTAATTTTATGTTTTTGAACCACTTTTTCGAGTATGGCCCACGAATATTTAATGGTATTGATGTCGGGGAACTGTGGTGGTGTGTGTAACTGCTGTTTACAATGAAAAAGACACCATATTTTGACGTTACGTGTATTCTGTTTGGGGTCGTTGTCCTACTGGAAAATGGAATTTGTAACACTTTCCTTTAGATTGCTGCGACCATATGGTTCATCCAACTTTTTGCAGAAACTTTTCAAATCATAGGCAGAAGTGTAAGTGCTGAAACAGTGCGAAATGCCATTAGACAAGCTGGATATAAAAGCCATTGTAAGCAATGGATAAAAACCATTGTTAGAGAGAAATCGTTCATCAGCTTGCAAATTCAGAAAAAGTATTTGAAGTTTGCAAAAACTCATCAGTTGAAGACCAATAATCTTTGGAAGAAAGCTATATTTAGTAATGAAAGAAAACTCAACATTTTTGGCAGTGGCAGCCATCGTATTGTTTGGAGAAAACCTAATACTGATTTTGATCCAAAAAATTTACGTCCTACAGTTAAACATGATGGTGACTCCGTCATGATTTGAGGTTGCATGGCTTCATCCGGCGTAAGAACTTTAATTTTTATAGATGACATTATAAACGATATGATTTACTTGGATATACTTCTCAGCAATCTAAAGGAAAGTGCTAAAAATTTGGGTTTAGAGGGAAATTTCATTTTCCAGTAGGACAACGACCCCAAACAGAATACACGCAACGTCAAAATATGGTGTCTTTTTCATTGTAAACAGCAGTTACACACACCACCACAGTACCCCGACATCAATACCATTGAATATTCGTGGGCCATACTCGAAAAAGTGGTTCAAAAACATAAAATTAGAAACAAAACAAATTTAAAACAAGTGTTACAAGAAGAAAGGGGTAAAATTTCTTCAGGTACCACCAAAAATGGGTCGAATCGGTACCATGACGTTTAGAGGCCATTATAAGAACCAAAAGACATGCAACTTAATACTGACACTTTGTTTCTATGCGTGATATTGCAAAAACTTCATTGGTGTATTCTCAATTTTTTGAGGCAAAATTCTGTGTATGTTTATTTAAAATGCTTCTGAAATTTTTCACTTTAGAAGTTTTTTGTTGAGTTTTCTTTATTTTTACTCTAAATTAAACCATTTGTTATGTGTAAAAATAACGACATGTTTGCACTTCTCGGTAATATGTAATTTATATTGAAAGTCGGATTTATAAAGTAAAAGTAAGGTGTACTCTCAATTTTTCGAGCCACTGTATATTGAGTAATGGGAAAGATTATCTCTTAAAATGATTCATGCCACCATTGAATAATGCAGTAGAAGATTATGTCTAGATATCGATAATAATGATATTTTATTCAAATAAAATTATTTCAAAATAAATATTTATCATTCACCGTCATATTGACGAATTTATGATTTTCTATCTATAAAGTACAATAACAAAGTGATTTTTAACAATATTTAACAGTTACCCTGTAGTTTAGATTTCAAATTACTCAAAATAAATCTGACTTATAAAAGATATCTTAATATTATGTTGAAAGGAAATTCAAGAGGCCAGGAAATAAGTTCGAATTACTAACAAATTCATATTAAAATGCTCGCCTTAATCAAGTTCCGTCTATTTTTAGTTTCTGTTTAAGCTTATATATTCTAAATATGGATATCAAAAAATATTTTAGACTTATAATTTATCATGTGCATTCTTTTTACGAAATCATTTAAGAAGGAAACCTGAAAGTAAACCTTCCTTATTATCTAATGTGATTATAGAATTGGTGAAATTATTATCCGTCGGTTGTTAAGTTTGATAATAAAATGTGAATTACTCAGGAGTAGCATTTTGTGCAACGTTTCATCATTAACTTTTAATTATTTGTGAATTCAAGTAAATTAATATTGTGAATATTCAAGCTGTCTCCGTAGTATGGTGTAAGAATACATCCAGACGAGGTGGAATCATCTAAAAATGTAGAATTAGGAATTATATATAAATAAGATTGTGATCGTAGTACATATTAGAAATAAAAAGAATCATTTAAGAGGACAAGCGTTTTAATAATAAATTTAGAGTCGAAAACTTTTAAAAAGACATTCGAATTTTTGACCACTAGCTGAAATGAAAATCTGAATCAGGTCTGTGGAATTCAGAATTTTCTAGGTGATTTTAGATAAAACTCTGACTTCCCCATCTGCTTTTACTATAACGAGCAGCCAGTCAATACAGCCTAAGCAGACTATTTAAGATTTTCTCGACAGGGATCAGTGTTTAGAAGTGTTAACTAGCTTCTCACCGCTGTCAAAGGGGTGTCATATATTGTTTGGAGTAAAGTGATAAATAAATCTTTCATTGAGTATTTCATAAAATTCAACAATACCTTTTAAAATGAGTGTGGTAAATAGCATATAAGCCAGTTAACAACTACGCTACAAGAGCCGATGTTTTTGTATCCTGGTTATGTTGCTGGACTGCGAACCACATGGTCCCAGGTTTTATCCTCGCACATCTCAATTCCCTAAATGATCAAAGCCTTTATACTTTTTCATATGCTAAAGTAAATTATTGTTTTGCCCCAAAATTTAAGTATTGTATTGTCCAAAAATGTAGATTTTTCACAAATCTCTAAATGTTAAACCTTTATGTGCTCCCCCCCCCCAAAATTATAATTGTCTATGAGAGCTATTACTCCGAAACGTATAGAAATAGACAAATCAAACTTAGTACGTCATTTTTACATCAAATTTGATCTAATTTTGAACTAGGTCCATATACAGGAAACTTGTTTATCAGTCTGCCTATCCGAATTCTAATAAATATGATAGCTACAAAATGCAAAGATCTAGATAGATGAAATTGGTCCTTAGTTTTTGGCATTTAAACCGTATATCTGCATCGAATTTCAGAATATATCCGTCAATGGCTTGACCACCTGTTGATATGTACATTTACGTATAACCCAAAAACAATATAACTTAAATATACATTCGGTATATGCTCTTTTCATTAAAATAGTGGCTCTGTGTTCAATTTTACTTATAATCAGTTGAAGAAAGTTGTTCGAAGGACATACTCAGTTTTCTCTGTTTTACTACGTAGCACAAAACATTCATGTGTAGGAAATTTAAGGACTATTGGCGCTCACGGTCTTCGACAATGCTTATGCAGGGGAGAGGAGAGATTACTGTTATGTCACGGAATCTACTTACGCTAGTTTGCAATTATTCAATTCCAATAATTATTAACTTTAAACTTATAGCTCTACTCCTATAATTATTTCGACAAAAATATTCTAAGAAAGATATAATAAAATATTTTAATGAGAGTTTCTGTAGTTAATATTATAATTAATAATATAATATAGTTTATGTTTAATATAATGTTTCTATATAATAACTATAATGTATTAATAATACAATGTTCCTATATAATAATTATAATGTATTAATAACATAATGTCTCTGTATTAATAATCTAATGAGAGCTTCGTATTTAAATAATTTAAATACAGAATAAGAAATTTTTGAATATTTCATTTAGATCCTGAAATATTCGTTTGAGACATCCTATAAGTAGAAGTTTAGTTTTAAAAATTCCTTTACATTATATACCAAACGATAAAATGCATGCAGGGTAAATTAAAGAAACATCGCATAAATTTGGTTCATTAAAATTTAATTTAAAAATTACTTATCAAAATATTTATTTTCATTTTATGAAGTTTTCATTAAACCCTTATAACATTTTTAAAATGAAGTTTCAGGTACTGAGTAGGATCACATATGTATCTTCTGATTAGTGACTCATTAATTATATTATTCAAATAGCAAAAAAATGTTAATTAATAGGATAATTACTATTAATGAAATGAGTTTGCATAAAAGCTAAGTGAATGTGAATAACTAATTAAGTAATTATCCTAATTAAATATATATTCAGATGATCCTAAGAATTATTTAAAATTTTATGAGCATTTATGATCTGCTTAATATATTCAATTTTGAAATTAAATAAGGCATTTTTCTAAATCTCTTTTTTTTTTTTCATTATTACGGTCTTAATGGAGATCTTAAAAAAAAGAACCTTTGACTATTATTATTTCTTCTTAAAAATCGTTCCGCTTCTTACCACATAAATCATTAACCATTTGAAGAATGTGTCGAGCTGAACCATATCCTGTTGTATTATAAAATTGCAGAGAAATTTCATAGCTTTATTTGATGGACAGGAGCCGAAACTTCGTGCTAATCAGCGCATACAATTTCGTGTCCTTAAAAGATAAATGACCTTTCTTTAAAAAGATTCTTCTGAACAAGGTCACATTTATATAAAAGAAAAAAAACTATCTATTTGAAACAAATCGTTTGCTGCGAATTCAGGTATCTTCAACTATTATATCTTATTTCAGAATTTTGCGCAAAAAAAAAGCAGAAGAATGGGTAGAATATAAAGATGCATAATTCATTTGCAACTTCAATTTTATTTAAAATAATAACATATTTGAAATACAATTTTATTAATATTATTTTTCTCGAAAATTTATAATAAAATTAACTCATCCTGAAATTCATTTTGGAATAATAAATTATTAATTATTTATTATTTTAGAATTATAATTTATTTTAGGTGACCTGTTTAAAGTTATCTTTATAAATGAATAATTTACACAAATATTTATTAAATACTTGATAATATAAATGAATAATGGGGCAAAGCCAAGAATATAGAAATTAGTTATGAGATCACTAACTTTTCATTTTATTTACATTTTCTACATTGAATTGTAGCAACGGTTAATCTGATCTGCTAATTCAGAGGGATTCTGCTTTCCCTTCATTTGGAGGTTATTGTTAATATTTTCTTTCGGCATTTTTTTACTTTGTATTTGACATTGCATTTTTTTTCTGTTAGTGTTTATTTGTTTTAAACTGATTTTACTAAATAGTTTTGATTTAAGTGTACTAATTTAATAGTTTTGATTAAGTATTTAAGTAAGAATAATGTGGATAGAGAAAATCCTACTGAAAAGAAAAAAAATGATGTAGCTATATATTTACATCTAAAGCACATTGCAAATAATAAATTTTTTTCCTTTAACGCACTGCCAAGGTTTATGAGAGTTTTTTTTCATTAATTAATCTGTAACAATAGTATCCGAGATATTACTAACAGGATATCTCAATTTAGAAAGGTACATCATATAGTTACAAAATAAAAAAATGCAATTAAACTATCAGAATTTTATGAGGGTTCTTTTGGAAATGCCGTTGAAAATCAGTCATATCCTTATGTTTAAAGAATTTGAATTACTACATTATTAAAAAATGGCTTCAATTCAAGCACATATGGTGCACATCAAATACCCCGATGAAATTTAAATTTTGAATTTTTTTTGCCATATTTTGAAGAAGAAAAAAAAAACGTAAATTTGTAATATACTGAAAAACTGTATGCAGTGAGCTATTAGAGTACATGATTATTTGTGTTTATCATGTGATTGTGGCATCACGTGAATGGACTCCATTATTCTGACTGAATTCACTAGCCCATTCATACAGTCAAGCATTGAGAAAGTTCATCGTTTGTTACCGGTGGAAAAAAGTTAATTGGATTTTAATGAAAATAAATCGTTTGTTTTCATGTGCTGATCGACTACTTTCAGTCACGAAAACAAAAAGAGAGAAAGAAAAAAATGGATGACTGGAATGAAACGTCTGTCCCGTTCTTCAAGCAGTTTTTAAAACCTTATGGTAGACCAGTTCCTACTTATGCGTAACGGTTTTTAAAAGAAAGCTTTCCATTTTGGCGGCCTTTTGAAACTTCGACCGATTCAGAAGAATTCCTGATTTGACAAATTTTTCTTTCTTTCTTTCTTTTCCGTTTCTTTTTTTTTTTAAGTCATTAAATGAACTTACTACTGCACGATAACTCTATACATAAAAAGAGATGGTAAACCCGTCTAACTTTCTGTTTTTTTAATCTAGTGACTTCCAAATTTTTTATTATTATTAATTTTATCCATTAGTAAATTCAGATACCTTCCAAGATACCCTTGTAAAATCTCAATAAGTATTTTTTTATTCTAAAAAAAATCAATCATTTTTTAGCGTAGACAAAAATAAATAAAGGACACTAAAGAGTGTACAAAGATTTGTTGAGCAAATTTTAATCTTTACTAATAACAAAGGTGTGTGTGTGTGAGTGTGTGCATGTGCGCGCGCATTCGCGTGTCGTGTACGAGCATGTACGTGTGTGTGTTGACACTCTGCAGGCCAGATCGTTTGACTTACAGCTACTACCTTGGAGGGTAGGAATATGAATAGTGCATCTTTTTCTTAGATTGTAACTAGGATTTTAATTTATTAACAAAATTAAACTGAATTTTGAAATATTTCTGTGATAATTTCCAAATATAGTATGGCACAAATAAAAAAAGTTCACCTTTTCAAAAAAATGTTTTAATTTCTTTTTAACGTTAAAAAATATAATTGTCGTGCACATTTTTCCTAAGTTTTGGTAATTTTTCAAATTTTTTTTTTCTCTAACGATAGATTAGATCTTTGCTTTGAAATTCAAGCATTTTTTAGTATTTCTTCAAACATTTTATTGTCTGAGTTTCTTTCATTGAAGAACACCATAGAAGAAATATTCTGTTTATTATCTATGTTGTTTACAAAGCGAATAAAAAAAATGTAGTTACAATATCTTGAAGGTTAGAAGATAGATGAACGGGACATTTTACATTTTTAATAGCACTATGATGCAGTGGGATTGGTATAAACAATTAAAATAACATGGTTTTAATGCCAGACAATTTCTCATAATCATGGACATGAAATTATATATAAACCATTTATCTGAAATCAAATATAATCAATATTCCCAGCGATCCTACAAGTCGCCTAAAGTGACTAGTGAATTAAATAAATAGTGGAATCACTAATTGACTACTCTGATCCGCCCGTAGGCACACGGATAAAGCTGAATGATCGGACCACTGCGACAGCAACACTGTCGGGAATTGTAAATGAGTTCTAAGGGCCATCACCGGCCACGGCAGACCCCTTCCATCGGGAAGCACGTCCCGTCATCGGAAGAAGGTAGCCGAAACCCTCACCATTTCTATACCCACCAGGGCAGCGAGAACCAACCAACGTACCAGAAGCTTCTTATCCTCATTTTTGAGGTGCTCCCAGTGAGAATAATTAGTGGAATAGATAAATCTGCTACTGATCTCAACACTCCAATCGTGGTTTTAAACTGGACTCAAATACTCACCATGGCCTGAAATTTTTCTTCGCTATAATAAAAAAAAAATAGCAAACGGATTAAAATTCTCAGGATGTTCTGAGTGGATAATCATTTTTTTCGGCAATCAAACCTCAGATAATTCTATATCATCAGATTTATTTAAATGAATAGAAGTGAATGAACTCAATCAGATTACCTATTTTCTCTCAGTATCTCAGATTACCTTACTATCAGAATTACTCAATCAGATTATCAATCAGGTTAATAAATATGGATGAAGCAGTGACATTAAATGGATCCTACATCCATTCAGGATTATCCATATTATTGTTTTGAAAGTATATTTCTCTTCCAAGTGATAGGCTGTGATCAGTGGTCTACAAAAATTTTACAGCTTATGGAATTGAATTGAATTACATTATTTTATTGCATACTCTAAAAGAGGGTTATAGAAACGATATAATATATATGTCTGGTCATTTCAATAATTTCAGTGCATATGCAAATAAATTCCATAAATGGCGCTCGCTGTTCATTAATTTTAGCAAGATAATGGTCAAAAACTGGTATACTGTTTGTAAAATGTGACATTCAGGATACATGATGCAAAAATTTTTCAACAGAGCAGACCACTGAATCTAAGACTACCAAATTTATCATTTAATTATTTCTTGAGAAATGGAAACATATTTAAAAGAGTGCTTTTTTTCATTGCAGTTAGATTTTTAATTAAAAATCAATCCAATTTTTTTTATCTTCTTTTGTCAGTGATTTCGGATCAATCATAGCAGGCAAACCATTTTTTAAAATTCAAAAAGTTAACATTTCTGTGTTAAAATATTTATCTCCATTCAATTTGCTCTAGACTTTTGACAATTTTTTTTAATATTTTAAAAAATATTTCATACCTTATAAGAATACTTTTCATTATTTTAATAACTGTGTTTAGGCATACACATATAAAGATATTAAATATATTTTTATGTGTATGTTATTGTTCTTATATAATTAAAAGTGAATTTTAAAAAATAATATTGATGGAGACTAATCAAATCTTAAACATTATCAGATTTTAAAATCGAATAACATCATAAAAGTTTGCTTAAATAAAACCGTACTAATTTTGAGAATACTTTGGAACGATTCAGGAGCGCAGTTTTGAAATTTGTCTGCCTGTTTAAATATTTTGCTAGAATAACACCCCTACCTAGATCCCGGCCGGTTTCAGATTGTTGAGGTCAACTTATGCATCCTCTGAGAAACTCTGCTACTAAACCACCAAGCAAGTCAGACTCACCCATAAATTACAGTGTGTTCTAGAAGACAGCTTGCGAATTTTAGGAGTAAGCCAGGCACTCAGTAAAAAGTTGTTTTTTGCCATGGAACACATGCTTGGATACGTAAGGTGGACTGGATGGGCAGGAAAAACCCACAGCAAGCTCTTTTGGGTGAATTTAAGTAAAACAAAAGGATGCCTTAATATAATGCACAACTTAGATTTATAACAATACAAATTTACAATTGTATAACAACCCAATTGCATGAATAAGAACGTTACATGCTGTATGGAGCATGATAAATACAATGCAGTGGCATGTAGGAGGTAATATTAAAAACAAATCTTCGGAGTACTTAAAATAAATGCTCAAAGGACTTTAAGGTCCGATTGTATTATTGGGTTGCTGCGTATATGTATTCTACTAAATATGCGCTGTACAGTTTTATCGAGTGTTCTTTTATTTAACTCATTGACAGAGAGATCCTTATAGAGCCCCCCCCCCCTTTGTCCTTCTCTGGCTACGTGTTCTCTTATAAAAATGGCTTGTTTGCGAGTGCCTAGCCTACTCTTAAGGTCTATAAACGATATTGCAGAATATATATTGTATGTGTTAACTCATAATGCATAAATCATTAAATAAAAAATACAATATTCATCTTGTGCAAGGAAAATCTTGGTGTAAAATGATCGAAAGGTGAAATTTAAAATTTCCATTAAATATGCCCTGAAGGGAGTTGAAAGCGAATTTAGCAGTCCAAAAATTCTCGCACCATATTTTTTCCGTGTCATGTGGAAGAAACCAATTATATTTAAGAAAAGCATGCATGTTTTTAGTATTAAGGCGATTCAACTAAATTATTTTGTGAAAGCAATTCCATTATGATTCTATTCTCTCTTTATAGAGGCATATCAAGGGTAAGTAGCGTTCAAGCGAGGGATATATTGTAAGGAAGGTGAGAATCTTGGCCGAGCTCGTAGATAGGTATCCAATTCAATGGATATGATAATGAGGGTAGGGGGCGTAGTTCTATTTTCCCATTACTTCCTATGATAAGAAAATGAAAAATATAAATTTGGCTATTTATCACCTCATTACAAAGAACAACTTTTGCTTTGAAACTGCAACTATTTAGAAATTATGGTTTAAATAATGAATTTGAACCTTTATTTTCGCCGGTATTTTAACCTTTACTTCTGACACCTCATTAAGAACTCATTAATGATATTCTCTTCTGCCATCTTTCATTTTCATAATCTCAACCCTTATGAAATAAAAAGAGGAAAATTTATAATGGCAGTAAAATTCCTTTTCCTTATATTTCTCTGTACAAAAGGAATCTAAATCTCACCATCCGGCTTGCCGAAAGATTTCTTTCCTTTTTTTTTTTTTTTTTTCTTAACTTTCAAAAATATGTTTGAGTTTTAGTATTAAAATTAAAAAAGTAATATTTCGTGTTCATGGTCCCGTCAAAGGCTGGTATCCAGTACATAGAAATGCCCTTGCTCGTGAGTCCTGTTTGTCACATTTCAAACTGTTGTGACTCATGTCATCCATGATGCTTCTCTGGCAATGGTATGCAATATATTAGCTTTGTGTAATCGTACCCCTATAACAAGGTTTCAACTATCTCTCAAATAAAATTTCAGTAAGTAACACATACCAATTGACATTATTGGTAATTTTTTTATACTGGCGATGTAATGGAAATCCACTTATAATTCTGTAAAAAAAATGCCGCCTACTTAATCTTAGAACTTGTTTATTTGACCCATGTTTTTGACTTAGTTGCATCAATGCATAAGAGCCTCCTGAACGTGAAGTTGGAAACCCTTGAATCTCATCAAGAAAAGAGTAAGAGTGGTAGTTGCAAAGTCAAACCGCACCTAGGGAAAAACAAAAAAGTGAGACTGAATTGCAGAGCACACAGTCAATACAACCCACCTCAACCTCATTTTCAGGTTGCTCTAAAAATCAACTGTCTACATCGAAGCATGAAACGAAAATCTTCCCATTGTAACATCCACGTTTCCTGTTCCTGTTCTTCCGGCAACCCTGCAATCGAGTTAGCGAGGCGACTCAGAGAAACTTCTCTTGTCAGTCGCGCGTTATCATCATCTTCTCATGCACACATTGCTGCGACTATCAGTTTTTGGGTTTAAACAAGATACTCAGTTTAAAGTTCGGGGCCTGCTTGGACACACGAGGTCAAAGTTCAGAGTGCAGTAGCTTTTTTTAATATCTGCAGGACACGGAGTTTAGAGAATTCTTCGCCCGTCTGCTGCGGGCCCTGGAACACGTGTTTTTTCCTGACAACACAGAATTTGAATTCATCAACAATTCGTCCACCGGAACTTTGATTCTAAGCTTCACTTTGGATAATAAATCTAAAGATGTGGATTACTCTCTTGTTGATAGCCTCAATTATTGGTAAGTAGTTTGTTTATTCATTGAATGTTTGATTAATAATCGTAGATTTTGATTGATGAATGTGTCAGTATTTTAAATCGAATGATTCTGGTTGATGATGTGGTGGTATGATAATTTGGTGGTTTTTAGACAGACGGTGTTTTCAAATGGGGATACTATTGTAAATAGAAATACAGATTATAAACTTAAGGCTTTTAATTGTCCATTTTGCATTTTGTGGTTAAAAACGAACAAAATAGCTTTCCAAAGGAAATACTATTTCGCTGCCAATATATAATAACAATTCATAACTGAAAAATAAAATTCTTTTTTTTTCTCGAATTATTTGATCAGTCTAATTTCAAATTTCAATCTATACGTAAAAAATGAAATATTTATGAGTTGCTTCGGCTCTCATTAGAACAAATTATTAGATCTAGAATGATCAAATTCGGAATAAATGTAATTTAAAGGGTGAGAATGTGCATTCTAAAGCCCTTTTTTTTAAAAAAAAAATATATGAATTTGAATTAATTAAAAAGGTTGCCAAAATCAAATGATTTCTACGATAACTTGCAGAAGTATCATAGTACAAATTCAATTTTTCCAACATTTTAAAATTTAAAAAAAAAATTTTTAATCATGTTGATTTTTATTCCTAACTTTAATATTTTTTTTAATTTAAAATTTTTATTTTTTTCACTTTTATTTTATTTTAAAATTTTATTTTTTAAATTTTTAATTTAATTTAATTTAAAAATTTTAATTTAATTTAATTTAAAAACGTTAATTTAATTTTTAATTTTAATTTTATTTTATTTTAAATTTTTATTTTTCATTTATTCATTTATTTATTGATTAATATTTTGAATTTTTAATTTTAATTTTATTTTATTTTAAATTTTTATTTTTCATTTATTTATTTATTTATTGATTAATATTTTGAATTTTTAATTTTAATTTTATTTTATTTTAAATTTTTATTTTTCATTTATTCATTTATTTATTGATTAATATTTTAAATTTTTATTTTTTTATTTTTTAATTAAATTCATTATTGCAATGGAATTCATACTGTTTTCATAGTTTCATTAGTTGCTCATTACCGCGATTTCATGTAAACTGCTCAGATTCTGTTAATTATCTGAGCAATTTATAAGAGATATCAGAAAGTGAAATGGCATTACTTTGAAATGGCAACATACAATTTGAAAAAGATTATTCAATTTTAATGACATAATGATGTCATATGACTCGACTTCACTAAACAAACTCCTAGAATAGTGGACATCAAGTATACGAAAGAAATTTAATTTAAATTAAGCACAACCAATACTCCTGTTGAGCCAGCTGGCTGACAAAAGCTATTTGCAAATAATACAATTTAACTCTTGTTGTAAATTATTTTCACAATTAATACATTAATATATTGTTTTTCAAAACCATTTAATTTGATAAAGATAAATATCACAAAATGCTTTCCATCATTAATTGCATTCTTTTAATATTAAATTTCAAACAGCTAATTTAGAAGTTACTTTTTTCATTTTTTTAAGAACTTCCGTTCTTTGTTTTTACATCAATTTAAATTTCGATTAATTTGAGATAAAATTTTTGGATAGTTAAATTAATATAGCTTCTTTCCTTAAATCCCACTTGAATCAGTTGATAGATAATAATTATTTATAAATGTTCTTCAACGTTGTTGTCATGGTTACCTCAAGTGAAATTATCGAATTATCTTTTAAAATTTTTGTGGGTTTTTACAAATTTCGGAAGCCTCCGGCATTTTAAAATTTAGGTATAGAAATTAAATATTTAAATGTTTGCTCCTTTGTATATTAAAACGAAATTTTAGTCCACCCTACTCAATACCCGAAACCTCATTTTAAAAATGTTATATGGGTTTAATGAAAACTTAATAAAATGAAAATAAACATTTTGATAAGTAATTTTTTAATTAAATTTTAATAAACTAAATTTATGCGATGTTTCTTTAATTTACCCTGCATGCATTTTATAGTTTGGTATATAATGTAAAGGAATTTTTAAAACTGAACTTCTACTTACAGCCGAATAATATTTGCTTCTGATTAACTATCTTATCAGTATCGATCATCTCCTTTTAAAAATTTGGCTGTATCCTTAAAACAAATATGATGTTTTCTTAAGTAAAAACCTTCGAATTATTTCGCGTGTTCATCATCGAATCTCTCGTCACTTGGTTGCAGTACGTCAATAGCTAAGTGTCCGTCAAATAATTTTTCTGTCAATGAAAAAGTTCTTCAGTTTCAAGAAAATTCTGGAAGAAGGGATCAAAACAATATTAACGCTTTAAATAATCACCTGCTTAACCTCGAATACTGATCCAAGTGTCACGCTTATGTAAAAGTAAAGAATGAAAAATGCTTATGTGAGCTGGTAAAAAGGTATAAATAGGATTTCAACCGTCTACAGAAAATTCTTTTAGAAATATAAGAGAAAGAGAGAGAGAGAGAGAGACTTTAAATTATTATTTTATGAAGCTTCTTTACTGAGCATCGAAGTTTTGAAATTCATTATTTCAAAGTGGTTAATTTCCGATTAGGTAGATTAAACAGCTGTCTAAAAAATGTGGATTAAGGGGCGGCAGACAAATTGATTTTAAAAAGTTATGAGCGTGATTGCCAAATAAATAAATTTATGATACCTTCAAATTCTACGAATTATAATAATATCATTTTGTCAAATATAATTATTCCCTTCATTATATTCGCCTAGTTACCTCAATATATATAAACATCAATCATCTGTTTAACCCTTAATAGTAAGTATAAATAGAGTTCCGCACAATCTTGTAACTTAATCAATAAATAAGAAAATTTGCATTTTGACAATGTTACTATAAAGTTTCGAAAAAATTGACTTAAAAATATGTCATCAACATGATGTTATGATACAAATGTGTTGAAATATGAAATTAAATTAACCAGTTAAATAAAGGTGCTGCCTCATAGTGTGCACTGATGAAGGCTGCCAAATGATTCATCTGTCACAGCTTAAACAGTATTCATTTTCGTCATTAACTAAGAAAAGTTCAAGACGTCATGTTCTGTGAAATAAATACATAAATGACTTCATTTCCTAAAAAAAGATTTATTATAAAAATTCAAATAAAAGTCATTTGAAATATCTAAGTTGCGATTCAGTTAGATGACATGCTGGATCATCTAATAGAGGAATCACAGCTTTAAAAGAACCAATATAATGTATAAGATCCCGGAACTTGACTTCTTCGAACTTTTTTAAAATTTAATTTAAAGATAATTAAATTCTTTTGTCTCGCTCTTCGAATATTTTTTATTCGTATAATGCTAAAATATTATTATTATTATTATTTATTTTGTTTAATTTGAAATCAAAACTAAAAATTATATTTATAAATTTTGATTTTTGTAATGTTTTAGTTTATTACATCCTTAACGTTTAATATTTTAAGGTCTCCCAAAATGAATTCGAAGATTTCATTGCCGTACAATATATTCAATCAAATAAACAATAAATATTTCTCACTTTTTAAGATTAACTTTTAAATGTTGAATTTAATTTCTATTACTTATGTTGTTGTACAAATAATGAATTAAAATGTAAATATTGTTCCTTTGCTAAAATTATTTATTTATTGAAATTAATTTATTCTAAATTATTAAAAAAATAAAAAATATTTTATTTAATATTAATATTTACTCTTTATTTATTAAATACCAGCAGCCTTTGCCTATGACTTGGTTTGCTGGAAATATTGAATTAATTTCAGTTCAATCTCTTATGTATAATTTATGATTTCACCTATAATAGGTTTTGGTCATCAAATTGTGATGTTAATATCTTTATACCTGTCATGCTATTTTAATTTCTTTTATATTAATTTTGTTATTTCAATATATTTATAAAAGTTATGTTATTTTATTACCATTATACCTGTTTTGTTTATTCTGTTAAATAAACCTTCCTAATAGAGTAAAGTTCCATGAAAATACAGTGCCATGAAAAATGTAACTTTCTAGGCAATCTATCTTCTAACTGTACGTAGTCTTTTGCGGTATTGTAACTTCACTTTCTGATCTCTTATACAAACTTCATAAGTAATAAATAGAATATTTCTTCTTTAACTTAAATAATAGATGAAAATCAAAAGATTAAGCATTTGATGAAACAATGAAAACGATTTGAATTTTATTATAACAATAAAATATATTATTAAAAATTATGCAAAAAAAATAATTTTTTTAATCAAAATTTTAAAAAATTACGTAATAAATAAATCAGTATTATTGAAAAGATATTTATATTTTTTGAAAGATTTGAAAGAATTATTTTTATTCAATTATATTATCGGAAGTCATCTTGGAAAGTCTAGAATTTTTATCAATTTATAATTAATTAATATTTTAATTTCAAGTTGACGTTCACATCTCCACCTTCCTAATTAAATTTTCTAGTTCTAGGCCGAAAAGTCTGGACTGTTGAAAACCAATACGCACACATTTTCCTTAATTAGTAGAAATGTGTTATTCACTAGAAGTATTAAATATTGATAATGAATCATAACTGTCCCTTTTAGTTTAAAAATTGCCAATGCTGTTTATTCATTTTTAGTTTCGGTTTTATCTTTTTTTATGCTAAGTTCAACGTATATCGATTTTTATTTGGTATATTTATTTAGCGTTTGCATCCGAGAAATACGGAAGTCATAAAGTTCTCCCATTCTTTTAAATAAATAAATACCGTTTTTGTGGCTTGAGATAAAACCGTAGGATTCCGGTTATCGGAGAGCATATTTGCGTGACATGTATTCTAAATTTGAATCGCATTCATTATTAGCAGCACAGTGTTTTCTTTATTGGTTGTTTAAAAATAATCCCTTCGGCAATTCTTTAGTTTTAAGAAAAAGTAACTGGTCATTCACGGTCAACTGAACCTGCAATTTTTTATCGTCTTGTGCTTTGTACAGTTAGAAACTTCAAACTTTTAGCTTTCAAACCGAAGGATCAGATCTGGGATTTTTCGGGCCGAATTTAAGAATCAATAACATAACTTCATTTAAATACATGCAAACAATATTATATTCAACAGTAAAGAAAACATTTTTTCAATTTTTAAAATTTTGTTATTTAAATGGAAATTTTAAAAAAATACTGAAATGGAGGAAAAATGATAGTTCTTCGCATTTACTACACTATTTCTTTATTTCTACAAATAAATTAGTTTATTTACATAAAGAGTTTAATACACATATACAAAAAATATTCGCTACAGGAAGCAGTTGTTCAAGCTTCTGAGTTTATTAAGTTCGAATTTATAATCAAAAATTTTCATCTAAATAAATATAAATAATGACATTTTTAACTATAAAGAGAATATTGATCCATTCATTAATATTTTTCTCATGTTTATAAAAAACTGAAAATTTCTCGCATTTAATTTCCATTTTTATATTTTCACAAAAGAATTAGTATGTACTAAACACCCAGTAACGTAGCAGAAGAAAATTCGACCGGCTAATTGGAAACGATTAATATAAATTCATTTAAAAATCGCATTTTAATAGGAAAACATGTGCTTAGTGTACAAAGTATTATAAAATGTATAAAATTATATGGAAAATGAAACTGTATGTAACATTACAAGTAAACATCGTTTTGTTTATGGGGCACCAAGTCACGATCGCAGCATGCAGTGACTTTCACTTCACCCTTTCACCCTACTGAAAGCGCCGGTCTATAAAAGAGACCGAATTGGTGCAATGCCATATTGCTGAAATCTTGCTGTATCTGATGGCTTTTCACAATTATTACTTTTTTCTCTCTTCCCTTTCCAAAAAAAAAAAAAAAAAAAAAAATCAACATTTATCTTTAAAAATATATATTAATATATTTCAAAAAAATTTACAGGTAACTTAATATTTAAGTTTCAGAATTTGCTGGGGCTGAATTCAGAATTAAGTATTTTCTTTTAAATGATTGGATATGAAACATTTTAAGACTTAGAACAATGATTTATTTTTCAAAAAAGTTGATTATTTGATTGATTTTTTTTTCACATTCAAATTTTATTTCTCTTTTAATGAAACAATTCATTTATTTGTAAAAATAAAGTATTAATTTGGAAAAATAAATTATTAAAGAAAAATAAATACAAAATTAAATATAAAAGACAAAATAGTTCATAACTTTCACCAGCACATTGTGACAAAAATATTTATATATTAACCATACTGAAAGTGGAGCAAAATTCTACTATAGAAGCCTTTCGTCCTTTATTTTTAAACTATACTCTCCATTTTTTTTTTCCCTTAAAATTTCTTTTGCTTAATTTTTACCTCGTTTTTTTTTAGTTAAATTTTCTTTGATTTATTTAAAAGAAAATCTTTTTGTTTAATAACATTGTTCCACTATATATTTAACTTCTTAGTGATTTAGAATTTTTTTAGCTGTTTGAAATTTCCAGATACAAGTAGTTTGCAAAAAATTAAAAAAGTGCTAAAACTCCTTATTATTCCCTTGTCAAAAAATTGAATGCTGGATGACCTTTAGTTCTGGAAATGAACCCATGTGTCAAGTGTCTTATATATCATATAACTAGGCGTTATATGATATATAAGATCTAAAAGTTCAGCACCTAGTTTTTCAAACATGCGAGGCAAATTAACTCTACATATAGCTCAAATTTAACCATAGAAAAAAAGGTAAGCTTCCCAAGGATCATCCGTAGAAGTTGTATTAACAGTTGACATAACGAAAAAAATTTCTGCAAATATCAGTTGGTGAAGAAATTGTTTACTGACGTTCTCTGAAATGCAATTTACAGATCATAAATTATTTATTAGAACAATTTTCTACTAAAATTAAAATTAATATAAAAAGTATTTTAATAAGTAAATACTAACTTCATATATTTACAAAAATGTCAATACTTCAAAAATAGATTAAGAGAAAAGGTGAAATTGTCTCCGTGATACCATTGAAGAGTCATTATTTCCAGTCCAGGGTTAATAAACTTCATAGAAACTCAACTGTATATTTCGAAATGTGAACACGAATCTATATCCTCAGAGCTTAGAAATTCGGTCCTTTAATTATATTTGATGTTAAAGAATATTCCTGTACTGTGTTTACCAAAAATAGTTCAAGATAAATAAAATAAAGTTATCAGTGTTATCATACAGCACATTGAATTGTCACCAAACAAGATCCATTAAATCGAATATGGCATATGAATGTCTACAAATTAGCATTCAGTTTATCATATGCGAAATAAGCAGGAAAAAAATAATAAAATCTGTGGAAATTTCCATATTGAAGAATAATTTTTATCGTATCTTTTTATATTGATTAACTGTATCTTGTTATTCCTAATTTGAGTTATCAAATAATTTGTATTTATCGTTAATCTTTTCTTTAATTGTTTCTGTAAGTTGATTGTTCTTATTGTTTCGGCGTCATAAATGTTGTTGCGTAAAATACTTAAAGTTCGAATTTATTGCTCAATCAGTATATGTAATTCCTCGGCCAGTACATATAACCAGTACATTTGTTACCAGTACCGGTCGTTTAAGACCTGATTCTCATTAGATTTTAAATCATGTGGCTTCTCCTTACTTGATATGGTACACGGAAAAGATCAAAAGCCTTCGAAAGACAAATTAATATGATAATGGTTTTATTGAATGTTATAGAATATAACGTATTACTTTTCAGAAGTAGTTATTTTGAAACAAATTACCGAATACAAAACAAAATAAGCTTTCAGATAAACACTGATGATTATAAATTTGATCATTCTATAACCTGCACATCCTGTACCTTATCATTAATGCCACATAATCCATCTTGCATTAATCTAGAAAATTTCGTGAACCAAGAATTCTTGATAAAAAGAAATTGTTGGGTACTTCTGTTGGTATAAACAACCTAAAAGCATCTATTGCGTAATGTTGGGAGAAAGAAGAAGGAGAGAAAACAACAACCAGTTCAATTACTGCAAATAGCTCACTACTAAAGAATATGGCGGTCTAACTGTTTTCGAATAATGTTGGTTAAAAGCACAACAGCTAAGATAGAGACCATGACTTTCTCCCTCTGATTCAATTTTCTTATCAATATTTTGCTTTAATGCATTACAATAATGTTAATATAGTAAACACGTAATGGACGAGAAATGTAGGAGAAAATTTAATTATATAAATGAAAAAATACCTGGCAGTTATTACAGGAGCTTCTCTATTAATGTTTTCTCTGAAATTAACATGTTCCCTGTCTTTACTCTGTGACCATCTTTCATATTTCTGGAGAAAAATATTTTTCGCACTGATGACTTTCAAAACTGCCGCCAAGTAAATTTTAGCAAGTCTGATTCTTTCAGAATAACAGCATTCTAGCAAGAAAATTGTGGCTTTCTAAAACTGTTTCGCATCTATCTGACAAATCTCTACTTATTATGCAAAAGAATTTGTGTGTGCACCTGCATTTTTCTGTCTGTGTTCACACTCTACATATAGACCATTTGACCTAGAACTTTCAAAGTTGGCAAATATGTAACTTTTGGAAGGTGAGAATGTGCATCTAAGTGCGATTTTTTTTTTTGAAATTTTAACTACAATTTAAATTAATTCTAAAGTAAGCTACATTTTGCGATTTTCTCCGATAACTTTAGAAAATATAATTACACAAAAATAAATGTTCGTCAAAGTTTAAAATTTGTTTTAACAATGATACCAATATAAGAGTCGTGAAAAGTTTTCTAGAATTTTGGCAATTTTTAAAAATAAATATTTTTGGCTAATTTCCAACAATAAATTAGAACTATCTAAAATTCAAACCGTCTTCATTGTTTCATCAAATATTTCGCTTGCTTTTCTTCCAATGTTGAAATCTAAAGAAGAAGGATTCTTCTTTTCATCTGAGTAGTTTACAAGCCAAATAAAAAAATGAAGTTACACTGAAGTTATGCCACGAAATTTAGGAGATGAGATGAGAGAGAAGGAGAAAGAGGAGGATAGAATGCCTTGAAATTTAAGAGATAAACATAATGTCATCTATGATTATGTTTTCAATGTCACTGTGATGCCACAGAATTGATCTCCATTAGAAAGGTTCATACATATAATGAAAAATATATCTGAAAAAAATATTAAATAACACAGTTTCAATATCTGACAAATTGACGAAAATCATGGACATGAAATTGTATCTAAAGAATTTAACAGAAACTAAATATAACCAATATCCTCGGCAATTCAGATGGTCATTAAATCACAATAGCTCTTACTAAAATCAGATACACTAGTTCATATCTTTTATTAACTAAACTATTTAATAGTTTTTAATCTGATTTTCCTTTATTTCTCGGTATAGCAGAAAAAAACTTGATTATTCACTTTCTAATTCACTCAAAGAAGATTACAGCTTCGATATCTTATTTAATTAACAATTTTTCTTATATTAATCAAACTAGATAATTAATAATGATTAGTAGTTTTATAATAATCTTTTAATTTATTAGTAATTTTGTCGGGACATTTATTTTTTCACCTTCGAAACTACAAAAATTCATCTTGCGAGCCAAGAATTTGATTTTCTTGAAATACTTACATAAAAAATAAAAAAAAAATGCCGAAGAGAATTATACTCATAATATGTCCAAGTGCTGTAAATCTTTCAATATTAACCAGATCTAAGCTTGGAAAAAACATTATAATCTATTGCACTAAAACGAATGCCACTAAGTGTTTTTATTTTACTATATTTAAACGAGTGGAATTGTTCTAAAATTATTTGTCTCTTATATTTGCACAATGTATCGTGTTTTCTGTCACCTCATCTTGGCAAGTGTGTCCCCAACTTTATATAAATCTGTAATTTTGCTATTAAGACCTCATGTTAGATATCATCTCTGTATTTTTTTAATCATTGTGTTTAAGTACTCATGTACAGTCAAACAGACAGTGAACCAAATCTTCAACGGATTTATTCCAAAATTAGACAAATATTATCAACTTTTTTTCGCAAAGATCGCATGCCAAAATTCAGACATCTTGAGTTCTTTGAGTTGAGTTATTGCATTCACAACTTTGCAGTCAATCTTTTGACGAATTTGATTCAAAATGTTAAGAATGTCTAGAAATCTAGTGACAAAATCGCATGCCAAATTCCATACGGCTATCTTATTACGTTTTTTAATCTTCTAGTAGCATACAAATACAGTACACTCCCGATTATCCGCGGAATTGGGTGGCGCGTCCGCCGCGGATAACAAAAATCGCGGATAATCCGAAAAATCTAAAAACGGGTATAGCAAAAAAGAAAACAGACATTCCAACTTTGAAAAATCGTTTTATGTACAATAAAACGTAAAATAAACAGCAGGAAATGTTTCACTAACGCTTAATATTTTAGTATATCACTCAAAACTAACCTAAAATGCATTTTGTTAATGAAGGCAGAAAAGTGCTTTGTACTTACGAGAGGCGTCAAGGATACACAGAAAAATTAATACATATGTACTGTTTTAATACTGTAATGTATTATGTAATTACAAAAGCATAACTGTAAAACTGCACCTTTTTGAAAAAATCAGTCAAAAAAAAAAAAAAACTTTGTGTGGCAGGCGCGGATAACCCGCCCGCGGATAATCGGGAGTCTACTGTAGAATAATCCCAAAGAAAAAAAATAGCTTTTTCTAACTCAAGGATTTCTGAAATAAGGATGTTCATCAAATCTCCCCTTTGAATTGTTTGATGGTCTCAGTATTTCCAACTTATAATTTGTATACTAGAATGTAAAAACTACAATATAGAGGTTTGAGATTACATTTGCTTAATATGGTAGCATATTCATTTTTTTTTTTTTTTGTAAAATTCCTAAAACTATGCAGAAATTTACTTTTAGCCACATTTCATAATCAAAAACTTTCAACCAATTGCATACAAAAAAATATTTCCATCTTTATAACTTTTTACAATTTATTACAGATTAAACTTATTAAAATTTCTTAAAATTCCGCATGCATTACACAAAAATTCAAAAACAGGTATTACTTTTAGTAAGGGGTACTCAGTTACTTTTAGTAGTAACCATATCAGTTATCGATAGAATACAATGATAAAATTCTTCATTTCTGTCCACACTGTTCCAAAACGGTTGAGAGAAATTGTGAGAAAAATGTGAGAATCAGATTAGAGGTCATTGCTAGAAAGTAAAAGACAGCGATAAAGTATGTTGCTCCGATAAGGTCATTGGGGTCAATCCGCTAAAAGTAATAGTTGGCCTTATCTAAAGAATTCTTCGCCATTTTTTATATAAATGATCAGAAATAGTAAATGAAATTAATGTTGTTGTCCGAGAATTTTGAGTGTTTCATGTACGCTGCAAAGAAAACATTGACCTCGGCTTCGGTTCTTTACATATTGATCTTAGATATCATAAGTGGCTTGTGCAAAGACATTAAGGAACTTAAGACTTAAATTCATCAATTATACAAAAGCATTTCTTTTAAAGCTTTTAGTATTCAGGGAAAACGCATCGAAAAACTGCCCGATTTGATTAAAAATACTGTCGAAAGAATAGTACGAATTTCTGCCGCTACGCATGCTCAGTTACAAAGTGCAATCGTTTCTCTGCCTAGTTTACAAAAGGAGGAGAAACTATTCTTAATGTAACAGTTCTTCTCCTTCTAGAAAAGGCAGATATGGAGTTTTAACATCAGAAAATTTGTAAACAAGCTAAAAATTTGAATGCATATAAAAAAAATGAAAAATAATTTGCGATAAAAAAATAATTAAAAATATTTTCCGCTTATGTTTTTTCATAGATAAATCATGAAATAATATCCCGATATGTATTTTTATTTTAAGTCAACAGTTTCATGATTTTTTTTTCATTGTTCAGCCACGACTATGCATATGTTATAAATGAAACTAAAAACTATGATTAAAATAGTCGAACGCATTTATTTTGAAATTTTTTTTTTAATAAAAATTAATTAAAAATTAGTAATTCTTTGTTAAAATTCATTTACATCGAATAAAATAATTAAACTATTAATTCATCATTTTATTCGATTATTAATTATTAATTAATTAATTAATCAAATGTTAAATTTATTGACTAATAATCAATTTATTTAAATTAAATTTTTTTAAATTTAAATTTATCCTATCTTGAAAGAATCAGTGTGTAATTTAGAATAAGTTTTATCAGATTAAAGCTATTGTACGAGGCATCTTTGCTACACATATATGTTAGAATACAAATTTGTTTAAAATAAAAGAAGAATTTTATAAAATCTATTAAAAATTGCAGAAAATAGGTTTTTTTAGAAATATAAAATTTAAATTTTTATAAAATCCCCGCACATTAAAACTTTAAATTATTCTGAAAGAATCACTGCGAAATTTAGGATAAGTTTTATCAGTCTTATTTACTATTTTATGAGTCATCTTTGCTACACATCCATGTTATAAAAAATTTCCTTAAAATTAGAAAATAAAATAGAATTTTAAAATATCTTTTAGAAGTTGCTGAAAATAAATTTCTTAATTAATAAGGAATTCAAATTTTTATAAAATCCCAATAAATTAAAACGTTCTTTGAATAATATGTACCCCTTCTACCAATAAGATGACGTATAAATTTAAATAAAAAACGGAAGATTCACATTTTATGAGAATACAAAAGTACTGACTGAGATTATTTTTAGATAATTCCCAAAATGAAACTGTCAGTGGATCACATTTAAGAATAAGAATGTAATTTAAGAATTTAATTTAAAGAATCAAATTCCATTTGTAAATGGAGATTGTATTTATGTAAAGGAGCCACTCTGTGCAAATATTGCAATTTTCAAAAAAATATTACTGTGTACGCAGAATTTATAAATCTCGTTTAAAATGTTTTCTATTCATTCCTGTATAGATAAGTCTTATAAAATGTCTACATATCCGATGAAACCAGTTTTTAGTTATGTCTATAAGTGCTTGTTATGGAATTCTATAACGTAGAATCTTTGACTTCGAGCTACCAAATTCGGTGAAAATATTCTTTATAGTTTGACAAAGAGCACCTCGTAGCGATTTTTTCGATATTTTAATTCATCAAATTTGAATGAGATTTTAGCATTTTTTTTCTAATAGCATCTGAATAGACTGCTGAAACTTAGCTTGTAAAATTGCTACCATATTTGCAATTTTCTGTCAAATTTCGAACAATGTCCATTCACAGGAAGTCTGTCTTCAGTTTTTCAGATACAACTAAACTTGATATAAATACAAAGTGCTTGATATATAAAATTTGTTACACATGTTTTGATATTTAAAATGCAGATTCTTATCTGTGAAAAGTTCCAGATATTTCATTCTTTACATTTGTATGTATGCAAACCCAATAACCCATAAGAGCAATGATTTAAATCAATAAAATTCTTTATGGGATCTTGTGGCTAAAGTTGAAGTTATTTTTAATCAAATTTTGGTGTTAATCGGCCGGCAGGAATATGCCAAAAATATATATTTTCAGTAAAAAATTATATAGATTCAGTAAAAATGCTGGATTCACGCCAAAGATCTATATTTCATAACTATCTTTCGCCAGTGCCATGCAAGGCGTTCTCACCTTAGTTCAAGATTCATGCGGACGAGAGGGGATAAGACATTTATTGAAGAGTATGCCAGAAAGTTTCAGGGAGACAACTTCCTCTGGTTAAAAGTACTTTTTACACAATTTTCAAAAATATATTTCATTGTTATAATGAAATTCGACTTTTTGTTATTGTTCCATCAAATACTTAATTGCGTACTTTTTTTTTTTACCATTGTTGACATCTAGAAAATATTATTATCTGTTGGATTTATATGAAGAATAGAACGAGCAGTTATAATATTACGAAAGGAAACGTATTATTACGAGATAGATTATTTGGATAGTTGTGCTTTTAATTGTATTCAGATATCATGGAACTTGGTTCCATTTGTAAAATCAATTTACACAATAAATAAAACATTAAAGAGCTACTAAAACAATATGGTCTTAATGTCTATTACTGATATTTGAAAATGCCTTTTTAGAGAACCAAGAATGTCAAATTATTCATAAGAGATTTAATTGAAATTAAACACTGCCAATATTCCTGACCAACCATCTGGTGCACAAAGGAGGCTAACTGTTAAATATTCATAGAACCGATTGAGTAATATACTGATTAGAGATAGATATTTACATGAAATTGCACCTTTGCGCCTTTTGATTATAAATCTCCACATTTTTTTGGTTTGGTAATATTCCTTAGTTTAGTTTAGTTTAGTTATATTAACGTCCTGTTGTAAAGCAACACTAGGGCTATTTTGGGACGGACCTTGTAATTTTGAACCGCTTTTAGATGACGAGGACGACATCTGAGCTGGCATCCCCCTCTCCACACCACACCACACCAGCGGGAGGACGTTTGTTAATATTCCTTATAAAACATTGAGAGGTTTATCAGACGACGTATTCTGAGATTTTTATCGATAAAAATGTTCGAAAGCAGATATTAGCATATAATGTATTTTTGCGTTGTTTACATTTATGCTCAAAATGCTTTGCATCTGAATTTATAATTAATTATTTAACCTCTCTCATTAAAATTAACTCGGGCATTTTCGGTATAATGCTGAAATTTAACTTATTACCAAATTAATATAGCGAAAGAAATTTATTTTGAAATTTTTACATATGAATGCTGGATAAAAAATTACATTTTGTGTTTCTTAAAAAAATAATTTTCTGTAATTCCTAATCGATTTCCTTGAATTCCATATTTTTTCACTAATTTCTTGAATTCAATAGCTTTCAGTAACTTGTTTCGATGATTTGTTTGTAGGATCTCTCGGAAAATCTGATGAATGACGAGTTTATTCCAAATCGTCATCTGAATAAATGACTGATTCTAGTCCTTTTTTCTATAAAAGATATTTTCATTGCATTTTATAACTTCCTGATACAGAACAGCAGAAATCGCGGATGAACTTGCCCCACTCAGTAATATCCTGTAGTGAATTCCTGTGGTGAATTAATGAAAGATAAAAACTGTGTTATTAGAGTTTGCCATATTTAAATTAATAAAGGCTGTTCTACTGTTATTTTTCTCAAAATATTTTTGAACGAATAACGTCATTATTTTTACAGTTATTAGATATGATACTTTTTTCTTATTCTTTTTTTTAAATGTTCACTTTTTATAGAAATCCATAGCATGTAGCAGATTTCCAATTATTTTTTAAAATGTTAAAATGTTTTGAGAAATTTTTTTATTTATTCTTAAAAAAAATACTTTATCGAATGCAAATAATAAATATTTTTATTTTTAAGATTTCATAAATGATTGAGAGCAAATTAATGTATAATGAAGATACTGATAATTTTTGAAAGAACTATCATTATCTTCATTAAATGTTGTACATTATTTTTATAAAAAGTTTTTTTTTTTTTTTTTTTTTTTTTTTACAAAATTATTGACTTTTGCTATCCCAGTAGTTGATTCTATATAATTTTTATGAAACTTTTATTTATTTACTTTATAAATAACGAATTGAAATTATAAATTCCAAATGTTCCTGATATTTTTTTCGGAAGTTCATTCAAAACGTTATTAATAATGGACTCAAAAGGTTTCCACTCCTTTATTAAAATGTATTCATTGTTGCAATTTATTAGAAAATTGATCATTAGCGAATGAAAGGAAAGTTGAGTTAGATATGGTCAAGAGACAAAGCGAATGACTTTATTATTCACTTGGTATAGCGATTCTTTCTTTTTTTTAATATTCTTTTACAAATAATAGAAAAATAATGTGTTTTAAATTTTGCGACAAATCTTTGCTAATGACAAAAAATAGTGTGTGTTTGTGTGTGTGTGTGTGTGTGTGTGTGTGTGTGTGTGTGTGTGTGTGTGTGTGTGTGTGTGTGTGTGTGTGTGTGTGTGTGTGTGTGTGTGTGTGTGTGTGTGTGTGTGTGTGTGTGCGTGCGTGTCATTTTACCTACAGATTCTAAATTTTGAACAGATGTACTTATAAATGTGGAAATTTTTTTGAATTTTTAGTTAATTATTAAGCGAAATTCTTACTTTATCTGTTATCTTACTTTAATAGGTTACGTTATCTGTTACTTTAATGGCTTTCGGAAATTTTAGAAATAATATTACACAAAATATACTATTGTAAATATAATAATACAATAAATATTATTGCATGAAAATAATATTATATTTCAAATGAAATATATATGGTGTTCATTAATTATTGTCGGGGTTTCCGTACCTCATAACTTTCGAATAAAAAATATTACGCAAAAACCGATTACGTATTCGTAAATTACAACTCAAAGAATTTTATTAATGATATTAAAGTGTAAAGCTTGCACAATTTGCACTTTGTAGGCATTCAGCTGAAGGCCTGATGTATTCGTAAATTCGCTGAACAAATTTTGACTTTTGATAATCGTGCGGGTTCTCCGAGCCCCATATTCTACAGTTATGTTTATTCACTTTTTCTGACACATAAAAAGTGGATTCGTCACTGAAGAACCATTTCCCAAGGTAATTTTCATCAGCCTCAATTCGAGTCAAAATTTGTTCAGAGAATTTACGAATACATAATCGCCTTCAGCTGAATACCTACAAAGTGCAAATTGTGCAAGCTTTACACTTTAATATCATTAATAAAATTCTTTGAGTTGTAATTTACGAATACGTAATCGGTTTTTGCGTAATATTTTTTATTCGAAAGTTATGAGGTACGGAAACCCCGACAATAATTAATGAACACCCTATATATATTTTTTTCCTATTAACATCAATTTCGTTGTAGCACAATTTTTCTAAACCAATTCAAACTGTTTTCTTTGTTTCATTAAATATTTAATCTAATCGTGCAATTTTCTTCCATTATAGAAAGCTAAGGAAGAAGAATTCTTCTGATACATTTATAAATCTCAGAATTGAAAATTTAATTTTCATATTTCGTTCTAATTTGTTAGTGGGCAAGTGGGCAATGCATATGCAAATGTATAAAGTTCAAAGAAACAGACGGACATTCAATTCTTCGCCAATTAGCGCATTAATTAACCATTCAGAATGCTCTATGTTTAACAAGCGTTTCCCTTCTTTTCTCAGGATAGGATGTAGGTCATCAAATCCATGTTAATAACATTCATTATATTAATAACATTGACTAAATCGATGTTATAAATATGGTGAAAGGATAACTAATCACTAAAGGCGGTTAATTAGTTCATGTTTTAAATTGCATTTGTTTATACCATCAATACCACTTAAACTCTGCAGATTCAACAAATATTCCAATTATTTGTAAATGTATAACATGAATTTGAATAAAAATTATTTCGAAAATCATACCATATTTTTGGACAGAAAAAATAAATGTTTTTAACAAAAGAAATCTGCAACAATTACTTTATTTAGTTTACAAAAAAAAAAAAATTCTTTTGTAGGTATTATTACTACAGTTTTCTCTATTAACAGTTATATTGATTTCATTTATAAGGCTTATTTAGTTAAGATTATTATTTTATCGAATGATATCTAAACCGTATCAGCTTATTTCGATTGATTACATTTATTATAAGTTGTTGAAATACGTGGCAATTTAATTAGATTTGCAAACACGATAAAGTCAGATTTAACTCCGATAATAAACCGGGTCATTTCTAATTTCTATTTTGTTTATTAAACATTTTTGTGAAAGGCCTTTTTATCTTACCACGAATTAGAACTATATAAGTTGTGATATAAATGTTTTTCATCATGAAATTTAATAAAAACGAGATTCGAAGTTTATTTAAAATGTTTGATTAAAATCTCGGTCATTCCATTTTATGTGATCTGATTTTCTGTTTTAGTTATTATGGATCTCATAAATCGTTTCGATAATGTTTTCATTTCGCATTTTCTTCACTTAATTTAATACGATTTTTTTTTTAAGTTTCCAAAACAATTATTGATTCTGAATATTTATCTGAAAGAAAGCTTTTTTTTTAAATCTTATTGCCTACATTAAAATAATGCTCTCCTTTGAAGATACACTTATTTCTGCTTTGATTATATAATAATACATAAATGGAAGCTCAATCAAGCCTAAGTTTGCTCAATGATTTTATAAAAATATATGTATTAATTATTTTAATTTTAACACAATTAGTATGTAAATTCAGCATTCTTGAAAGTGCAGTGCAGAAACTATTATTTCTGCACTGTGGCTTACTATGAAATGATGAATTAAAAGTCTATATTACAAGTATGCATTTCTTGAAATATACGAATATTACTACTTTAATTGCATAAGAATGTATAGTAGAGCACCATTTATATTTTCTCATTTAAAAGTAATAATTTTAAAGTTTTTTGGTAATAGTAGATATTATTATATTTTATTGAAAACAGTAATTAAATTTTAAAATTAAAGATTAAAATGCGAAAATTCATAACTTTGTTGTATATCTTGAGTACTAATGATGTATTTCTTATACAATTTATGTTTATTCGGAGAGTTTTATTTGAAAAAAAAAAACATTTAATTGTTATACAATGAACATATTTTTTATAAATATTGAGTATGATGCTATGAATCGAATGAATTTCACTATATATTCCTTTGAACAGATTTTGTGAAATAAAATAAGATTGGGGAAGCTTATTGCATCTTTAAATAAAGGTGGAATGATTATTTTTACGTTCTTCTTAAATGCTTAAATCAGCATTAGGCAATTTGTTTTCTATTGATTAATCGATTGTGAATAATTCCGAAATCCTGACATCGATATAATAGTTCTCCTAAAAAATAGGAAAATAATGATTTCGGATGAAAATTTACGAATTTTAGAAACAGGGAAACGACCTATAATCAAAATTTCTCATTATTTACGTTATAAAAAATGAGTACCGTATTACGTTGATCATAAATGTGTTTTGGGCTATAATGAATTGATGTATAAATGAAAAATATGTATGTGTACTTTACTGTAGTTGCATTTTAATTCAATTAATATGTGAATTTAACATATATAATAATAAGAAATAACATTCAAAAACTATTAACAATGTAGTTGTTTTTTGATGAATACAATGAATATTTAATAGTTCGGTTTTTAAATCTTTAGTCTTCTTTTATTTCTAATATGTTATTAACTTTTTTTTAATGTGCACGCTTTTCTAGTTTTTGCAATTTGCTGTTAAAATTTCTTTGGTGATGATTTCCTAATTGCTACTCTTTTTTTTACCTAATTGCATTTATTTTCTTTTTCACGTAGGTTACTCCCAATCCCTTCCTGCACCAGGTATGCACTATGTTTCTTTAGTTATATTAATTGAAATTTTAATAGGATTTAATGCATGCACACTTAAACATATCTTCTTCTAATTGCACTTTTACTCTATTTCAGCTTTTATTTAAGTTGAGATTTTATCATGTTGTTCGATCGGTATGGTTTGAATTAAATTATGATTCGAAATAGTTATTATATCGACAATCATTGCCGCAATACATGTTTTGAGACACATAGCTTTAAAACATTACAAGAAATTACATCTTTAAAATGTTACAAGAAAGTGCGTCTTTAAAACATTACAAGAAATTACATCTTTAAAATGTTACAAGAAAGTGCGTCTTTAAAACATTACAAGAAATTACATCTTTAAAATGTTACAAGAAAGTGCGTCTTTAAAACATTACAATAAATTACATCTTTAAAATGTTACAAGAAAGTGCGTCTTTAAAACATTACAAGAAATTACATCTTTAAAATGTTACAAGAAAGTGCGTCTTTAAAACATTACAAGAAATTACATCTTTAAAATGTTACAAGAAAGTGCGTCTTTAAAACATTACAAGAAATTACATCTTTAAAATGTTACAAGAAAGCGCGTCTTTAAAACATTACAAGAAATTACATCTTTAAAATGTTACAAGAAAGTGCGTCTTTAAAATGTTACAAGAAAAAATATAGCATTGGTAATTTGCTTGATAAACGAGATATACTAAAAGGAGGTATTATAATCGTCAAAGAACTCAGTCTCGGAAATTTAATAAATTTCCTAGTTTTAAGCTGATTTGAATAATCAAAATAGAATGTTGTCTAACTATGAACACATTTCTCTTTTTAACAGCAAGAAAATGAAATATGGTAAATAGTTTTAGGGCTAAAATTTTTAAATATTCATTAAATTTTAAAGCAAATCCGCCAAAATGCCACTTTCTCTAGGTTTGTCCATTTCTCTGTATGTGAGTGCAATGGGTGAAAAAATAAGCCATACGAATGAAATTTAGTACTCAAAATTGGAAATACAACATACACAAGATTGGAAATTTATATTAAATTTCCACTTTTATCTCTAGCATGCAAACAGGGATAAAAAAAAAAATAGCAATTAATCCCTGGTATGAGGTTAAAAAACATGTACACGAAAATCGAATTTGTATTCTGAGCATCCTTTTTAACTGAAAGCAAAATTCAACATGGAACTGCAATCTTAATCATAATAACACGTATCAAATTTAATCTTTTTCAGATATTGCATTTGTGAGTTATTGCGTTTACATTCATGCGAATATACAGACTAACATAAGATCAACCCTTCGACGTATTTTGTTCAGCATTCGAAAAGAATCTGTATTTTAGATGCTAAATTTGCCTAATTATTTATGTTTTGAAATTATCGATGTTAAATTGTATTCGGACACCGGACAGACAAACTTCCTCTGAATGCATTGCGTTAAAAATTTGACAGAAATTACAAATATTGCTTAAAATCTATACCAAATTTCAACCGTCTAGATCAAAAAGTTTATGCGTTAACATGTCCACATACAGAAATAATTCTAAACATGCGTTTTTCAGGCTCAAAAAGATTTGAAATAAGAAAGTTTGTCAACATATTTTGAAATTGTCAAATTTTTGATGAAAATAAATATCTTTACTGAAATTAAACTATCACTTGAAAAAAAATTTAATGAATAAATAAATTTGTAATATGCAGAGGGGATATTTACTTGCTGACTTTTTGTTATATTATTATAATACAGTGCGTTTTACATTTGAAATACATTGAAGCGAAACGAGTATCGATTCTTAATCCCTTTTCTGTTACTAATTTTGTTTGGAGTTTAAAACAGATCGATAATTTTGATGTTAAGATTATATACCAAATTTCATTTGGCTGCCCTGCTGTGTTTTTGTATTATTGCATTCACATACGGTCGCACAAAAGCACAAAAAGTCTATCCATTGATGAATTTAATTTTTAAAAAAAGTCTCCAACTTTTGATAAGAAGATCGTGTACTAAAGTTCTCCCATTAAATTTGTTGTGATTTTGAGTTATCGCTTTCAAATATGCACGAACAGAAGGGATTGAATGGCAATCAATCCGTTAGTGGATTTGATTTGAAATTTGATAATAAGATCATATGCCAAATATCATCGATATACTCGTCATCGTATTCACTAGCATCTATATCAGTAGAAAAGTCAAAAATGTATATTTTAGAGTCAGAAGTTCTAATGTATACAGATGTTTTTCTAAACTTGTATTCAAATTCCTTAACGACCCCAATACTTTCTCTTTATATATGATGAAATAAAAAAAGGATTTGTTGTTTCAGAATAACATTAACAACAAAATATCTTTAATTATACATTAAAAATTATATTAAAAGATGGAGAAAAAATGTTTATCGATTGCAACTTGACGAAATATGCTATTTTTTTTTTATCAAGTTTAAATTTTTTCGAAAAAAATGGAACACGATTTCGTTTTTTTCGAACTGTCTTTCTTTTCCTACCAACGGAACCACTTTTTCTAATACTGCTTATATATATAATTAGCATAACCATAATTTTACAGTTACGATACAAAACTGGATAGAAGCACTGTTTTCAGAATAATTTTTTTTATCCACAGTTTTAAACAAGGCAAAGTCACAATTTTTTTTAATTCTCTATTCTTTTTCAGGAAAAAAAAAATTTTTTTTAACAATGGCCTAGAAAGCATAAGTGGCCTCTTGTAACCCAAAATGTAAGATAAGAAGACTATAAGCAATAAAAGTAAATAAAAAATTAATATACACTATCATTAAATTGGAACAATTTTTATGTATAATTTCAGATCATTCTGTCCACAGTTTTTACTTACAAATCTTGATTATTTTTTTTAAGTCCAGAATGTCCACTATTTAAGTACTCATCTGGAAGATCTCGTTTGGTCATTTCATAGTTTAAGGAACTCATTTTAGAATAAAACGTGAGGTACTATGAGGAATGCAATTTCTTAATTAATTAAACCGATAATTATGTTTAGATTGTGAAATGTCACAATCTCCTGTAGATAGATTTAAGATAATAAATAAAATAATTACGATCAAAATTCCTATTGACAACATCAGAGCCTCAACTATGCTTTTAAACACTAACAAAATTTAATAATTTCTGAGACTCTCTATAAAAAAGACTGTCTTAGAAAATTCGAACGTTCATGGTTAAAAGAATATTATTTAAATTAATATATGAAATAAATATTTTTTGAACGGATACTTAATGTTACAAACTCAATCGTCGTCTTGTTATGCATACTCATATTTTTATTTTTAACATGTTTAAAATTAATTAAATTTTTTTGGCAAAAGAAAACAAAATCAGTATACTAGGCGCTCTCGGATCAACGACGCCTCTTAACTCTCTCTCCAATGTCAAAATAGAACATTTTGATCTTCGCCGAAATAAAAAACAAGAATTTTAATTTTAATTTTTTTTAAATGAGACTATTAAAGATGATTTGGATATTTTTATTTCTGTTCATAAAATTTTTCTTCTTAAAGTAATATATTTTTTAAATGAGAATATTATTTCTTCTCATATGCATTTATTTTAATCTCGTATATCTTCATTATTCTTCAAGTTAAAATGCAGAAATTTTTATAAATATAGAAAAGAAATATAAAAAAATAATTTTAAAATTTAACTCCGAATTTAAATATTGAATTTAAACTAATTGTGAGAATTTAACTATTTAATTTTAAGTTAAAATATTATACGAAAATCATTCAGATTAAAATGAATTTGTTAATTTTTTATTGATTTAATTAATAGATTAAACTAACTATTAAACCATTCAAGGTTATTTTGCTAAAAAAGAAAAAAGTCAATCATTTCAAATATGCATTACTACATCGTACAGAATTAAAAATTACAACTCCCAAATCCACTTCTACAGAAGTTTCCAACACGTTTATGTGTCTCCCTGATGAGAGGAAAATTTTCATTAAGATAATAAGTAAATGAACGTTGTGAAATAATGATCTTTAATTTTCAAAAGTTTATAAAATAAAGCCTTTCTTTTTTATATATAAATTTATTGTTTGTTTTTAATTTATTTTATATTGATTAAAAAAATATTCCTCTGTTGGTTTTTGCTATAGCTCTATTTAAGGATCTATTCAAAAATGCAGACAATGTAATGTTGCTTTTCAAAAAAATTATATCATCGATACAATTTTTTTTAAAAAATACACATACTATTAAAATATAGTACAATGTTTCAACTTTCACCATTATCAAGATTTAAGAAATGAACGACAATTAATATTTTTTTTTGCAGTAGTGAAAACTGCACTGGTAAATTTTAGAGCAAATTATTAATTTCATAACACGAATTTTATTCGACTCTTTAATTTTGATGAAAAAATCTTTGCCATCGAATAGATATTTTATCAAGGTTAAATCTTCTTGCATTAAATAATTAAAAGTGGCTTGCGCAAGAGCATATAAATGATTTTTTTATCGTTTATGTTAACTTAATAAGTATTCTAAAATGCGAACGCGAAAAGAAAAGAAAAAGAAAGGAAAAGATAAGGAGAAAAACTGAAAGAAAAAAGAGAGAAAAACTGATTCGTGATGTTAGGCAACTGAGTGTAGATGGCGCTCTGGGTCAAAGTTTCGATGACGATTCATAATTCATACATTTTTTTAAGACGATAGATGAATTCGCGTGATATAATCGATTTCGTTTTGTTTTGATTTCGCCATCTGTGTTTTGCATCTTGTTCTGTGCTGTACGTCTTAGACCTGTATATTTAGTGTTGTATTGCGTTGATATGTCGTTTTGAATATTGTCTTTGAAACAGATCAAATGTATATTGATGGACTGTGTTAAATTATACCTTTATTCTTCGATGTGATTACTAAAAACAGAATTTTCACTGACCAATTTAGTTAAATTCTAGCTGTTTGGTGGTGTTCATATAATTAAAATCGACATGGCTGTTAATAATGTGTTGTTGCTATTCCAAGGAACTGGATATATAGTTGCTCTCATACTATCTTTATGTGTTGTTGTACCTCTTGCTTTAAATTTGGAGTGTTTCAAAGGCCATTGTTTACTTTTTACAACTGGAAGTTTCGGCGATGATGGTAATTTTAATGCCGAATGGGCTTCGAAAGCTTACTGTGGATATGTAATGTTCATAAGCTCACTACTAGTTTTAGTGTCATTTGTGCAGGCAATTCGTATGTTTACAATGCTACGAAAAGAAACCGATAGTTCTTTTTTGTCAGCATTTTTGGACTGCATCTCGACTATGGTTTTCGCAGTGATGGTCTTTGTTGCAGCTAACCTGGTCACACTAGGTTTCGATACTTGGTGTCATGCTGTAACGCAAAGATTCCGCTCTTGTGATGAGGCTTCTATTATGGAAATTAGTAAAGCTGATAATGTTCAAACTAAAGGCTTCTTCATCCAGATTGGCACAGTGCAATTTGGCATTTGGAGTTCTTGGGTTTGCTGGGTTCTGTTAGCAGTGTTGTCTACTTTTAAAGTTTGCCGTTATCATGAAAGGGAAGTAATAAGAGTTAGTATGGCTCGCCAAAGACAAAAAATAATCAATCAGATGGATTCAGACTCATCATGTTTGACTTCGAATGAATGAATATCAAAATCCTTGCACGAAGAACATAAAATATGGAACTTTTCCTTTTGCAAAATCTATGCAAAGTTCTCACATTTCATCAACTACCAAAATCTATGCAATGTTCCCATATTTCAACAACTGCCTAAATCTATGCAATGTTTCCATATTTCGACAACTACCAAAATCTATGCAATGTTCCCGTATTTCAACAACTGCCTAAATCTATGCAATGTTTCCATATTCCGATAACTGCCAAAATCTATGCAATATTCCTTGAATACAGTCAATGCAATGAAAATGTGATTTATTTCTAGCCTTACAGAAAAATGAAATTCTGCTCTTTTACTGTCCTTTTCTAATGTTATACTATTTGAAATGTGATATTTTATACCAAAACTTTGTGCTTGTCAAACAAAAGAGAAAGAATTTAAATTGTGTATGTGAAAAGTTGAAATTTATACTGATCTTGGTTTTTTTCATGTCATAAAATGGAATTAATGTTGTCATTGACTTTATGATGATGACTCTTAATTTTACTGAGAAGCAAGATTGCTTAAATTGAATCATTTCATCATCAAATGCTTATTATAAACTACTATGAACTATGAAATTGTTTAAAAATTTAATTAGTTTTGTTAGAATTTTAAATAGTTTTTATGTTATTCTATTATCTTATTTTATATTAGAGATGTCTATACTTACAAAATAGAATGAATAAGTATGACCAAATATGGAAAATTGTAATTTGATTGTTTTTGTAACAATATCTATTTATAAGATTGAAGTCTTAGTGCAGAAAATTGTTTCAATGCACAATAAGGCAATCTTATGTTTTCAATATTGTAATGATTTGTCTAACTAACATTGTAATCTACTCTTTGTACTATATTCCTGTAGAAAGTTATATTTTTAATATATAGTAGTTTTATAGATATATTAGTGAGAAAGAAAAAGATCATAATTCTACTCTATTTGTCATAAAGTAGTTTTGCATTTTAAATAATCTATTTGTTAAAATTAATTCACATCAGTAAAATATTAAAAAGTTGTATTTAGTTCTGGTGATAGTATTATTTACTTCCTAAAATTTATATTTAAATTATTGTCATTTTATATCTATTGTTATTGAGCATAAACATTGTATAAAGCTGCGCTGTTTGGAACAAAAATATTTTTAAATATAAATTTTTAAAAATGTAGCTACATTTAATAGGTTAACTATAAATCAGTTTTTAATTATCAATTATTTTAAAGGACTTAATTTTCTGCAATAATATTTAATGTAGGAAATTTTATAAGCAAGTTAAATCAACAAAAATTCACGTAATTCTATAAAATTTATTATAATTAGCAAAATATTTAATGTAAAATATTGATGTTTAATATTTAGTGCTGCTTTTTTCAGATTAGAGTCTTTCTGTTCATTTATTTTATAATAATAATATATTGTAAATTAATTGATATCTCAGGTTAATTTTGTATATTTCTTGCTGAAATGTTGTTTCAAAGTACTTTTTAATGTTATTCTTTTCAAAATATATTTTCTGCATAGGCTTTGTAGAAAGTGTTCTATATTAATATAGGAAGTTTGATATATCTTTCTACATTTTAAAGTCTTTAAACAATTGTAGTAATTGTTTTTTGTGCTTTTATTTAAAAATTCATCTCTGTATATTTCTGTATTACATATTCCTTGTTGTATATTAAAATATTTAAAAAATAAAAACTTAGTGTTTTATTAAGTCTTGTTTATTCTTTCTTAATTATAAGATATGAAACTGTTCTACAAAATTTTAATCTTATACGCGTTTTTGTAGGGGTGAAATATTAAAAGTACATTTCTTTTCCATTGCTTACAACTTTTTATTAAATGCATATATTAATTAAAAACTTGAAAAATACTTTATTGACTTAGTTTATTTTAAATTTTCTACTGTAAAAAACTTATTCGTGCATTATATTTATTTCTTCAATGAATTTAAGATAATGCATCATCAGATTCTCACAAAATTAGCCTTATTTAAAATGTTAACAAAAATTAATTTTAATGACTTAAAGCAATTCATGTTTTGGTTCGTTAAAGTAAGATTGTGTTTTCAGAATTGGTGTGATTTTTTGAATCCTAAAAATGCGATGCAATCAAATAATAAAGTAGAATTTTGAGTAAAATGCAATTTGCCTGTTGTAACTTTATTGCATAATTTTAAACAAGTAAGGATTGAGACTTGCATCAAAATGTAATAAGCAGAACACCTTTTAGGAATTCTGTTAATTCAGTATTAGAATTGTGTATAGTGTCGTAATTGCTAACATTATAAAATTTAATTTCACAAATAGATCTTATTAGCATTTTTCTTCAGCTGTTGAAAAACTTTATGCTTTTACAAAATAAAAATGTTGTACTGGAGGATTTAGCATTGTTTTAGTTTGCTTTTTATTTTTTATCATTTATCAAATATATTATTTTCAGTTCCCTCACTTCATTATGAAACTGGTATTACTTACAAATATTCCTACCAGTTTACTGTACTACTTAATGAAGATTCTAATTTAACCAGTCGTGCTGCTTCAATTGGAAGGAATGTTGGTTATCAGGTATCATCAGAATTCCTGCTTTCATCCATTTGGGAAAGTCCAGAAAATTCCAATGAAAAATTGATTAAACTAGAGGTTGGTAATCATTTATTATATGCTGAATAAAAAATTCTGTTCGTGTATATAATGTTTATTTAAGAGCGCTATTTTGGAAATATGAATCAATCAATTTTTGGTTTGCTCCTACTTAATATATTTTTGCACAACAGAAAAGGGATCTAATTTATTTCATTCACTAACATAAAATTTCATTTCAAAGTTGCATTTTTTTTTTTTTTTTTTGCAGAAAAATTTATTAATTATGAGTGACAAATAGGATGATTGAATTTCCACTTCAGAAATTTTAATTTAAAAAAAATGCTGTGATATAAATAATATAGAATTAAAAAAAATTAAGTAGCACAGTGTTATTTTTTCCCTGGCTTCAATCTGATGTAATCATTTGCATTAAAAAAAAAATTCTTTTTTTTTTCCTTCCTTTTTTTTTTTTTTTTTGTACCCAAATACCTTTTTGTTTGAAGAAAATATCAGAATACAATTACAATCATAAAATATTTTCTGTTTTAAATAATTTGTAACTGAGATCATAGGTATATTTTTTGGATTTCTTTATTGATTAGCAGATAAATAGATCAGTTTTGATAAATATATTATTTAAAATATTTCTATAAATGTGACATAAGTTGTAAGGATATAAAGTGAGATTAGTACTTTAAACTTAACTATTTTAATATTCATGAAATAAGGAAAAATTATACAAATAATTAAAAATTTATATATTGATTGTCATAAAATTAAATCATAATTAGGTGTAAACTAATATCAAATCAAATTACCAGGTAATGTGGCTTTTGGAATCTACATGCATGACATTGACAAATTACACATGTCAGTTTGATATACTTAAATTCTGTTAAATATTAAGTATGATCTCCTTGTGGTGCAATATAGTTATTTGTTTTACGATCAATCATAGTATAGCCTATAAGATTAGTAGAAAGAGATTTTACTGTTGTCAAATTGCACTAAACATGCTTAGAGATTTAGAAGAATAAGAACAATGACATGCCACTCAAGAGTTCCAACATATACTATGGTACTATCTTAGAGCATTGTTAATAATGTATGACATACTGATAATATATTGAATTCAGGTCTGGAGACAGAGCAATCCACTGTATGAGTTGTCGGATTATTTTTATTATTATTTTGCTGATACTTGCATATGAGTTGCTTTTGTTGATGCTGATTGCTTTATTTCGAGCTTTGTATGGCCTAACATTATCTAGTTGGATAAAATTATTTTTATTATACTGACTTAAAGAAATTCATAAACATCAAGAATATCGATATATAGATTTGAATAGTGGTCGAATAGCATTGAAAGGCACAGAATGTTTCATTCAAAGAAACAGCATTGATAGTGTTTCCACCATATGAATGTCTTTCATATATATTTAATGGATGATAAGGGATTCCAGATTTTATTCAAATTAAACAACGTCTATTATCATTTTTAGCTTTTCATACTTGTGGAAATAATTTTTGAATGATGTATTGATAACCAAGTAAAGAAAAATCCTTTAAAGAAAATCTTCAGATTTGGTGATAGAATTTCTGTTTCAGAGTTAGAGCATGTAAATGTTAGATTCAATTTCAGGAAAAATCTTAATTAATGCTTAGTACATGCTGAGTCTGTAATGGGATGTATATCATTACATTTGGAGAAACTGATGTGGTTCTCGCTGTCATTTTAAAATTGCCTTGATACAACTTCAAAGTAGCCAAAATCTTAACAAATCAAATCCAATCATACTTCTCCCCAAAAATTTAGGATTATATCAATTCTTCAGACCAATTTTCTCTTATATTGCCTTTTAAAGCTATAAACTTCTATTAAAGTATTGTGTTTGTAATACTGAAGATTTCATAAAAATCTGTGCAGTAATTCTTGATTTTACTAATATCTAAAGCTGAGCTAAAAGAAGAAATGCTGTTTGATATTAAATTTATCAATTGGCTATGATTTTCCATTTTTTTATTAATATTAAGTTTTATATATTTTGTTTTACATATTTGCCCCTTACAGCTTCTGAAACCTACACTACTTGTATCATCCAATATGCAGTCTACTGAAGGAGATCCTCATTGGTCAAAGCTAGATAACCTGTCATACCCCCCAATCTATATCCATTGGAATGATGGAAATGTGAAGAAAGTTTATGTGTTACCAGATTCTCAAGATATGATAAATATCAAAAAAGGCATTGCTAGTTTGTTACAGCTTCGAATGTCTGATGCTCAAGTAAAAGAGGTTAGAAATGAATGATTATCTTTATAGCTTTTCTTCTAATTGGCACTTTCATATAGACATTAACAACTATGTATTTTTTATTATAATAGATGTCTATTGATTATCATTGCAAATTTAAAGCTATGAATTTTATTTCGCTATTTATCATCTGCGAAAAGATCTTATACAGTTCTCACTGAATTATTTTGATTATACAAAATTAAGATTTGGATTATGTAGGATTTCTGTTACTTTTTTAAAAATAAAATCCACTTTTTGCTATCAAAAAAATTTTTTTCTACATAACTTGTCATTAATTCTCTTGTAAATTAATTCAAGAGTTTTGAAACAATTATAAAATGTTTCTTGTATTATAGTTTGTTTGACAGATAAATAAAAAAATTTATGTAACAACTTTTAGAAATATGCCTTATCTAGTGTAGTATTATATTAATAAGAAATTATACAATATCCAAATGTACCACTGAAAATTCTAAAATAAAAAATATATATTTAATTTTTATTCTTATTTCTTAGGCAGATGTTGCTGGATTATGTGATGTCCGTTACAAAGTTCATGGCACTACCATAAAAAAACGTAAAACCAACTGTGAAAGGAATTACTTTCATCAAAACAACTTGGGAGCTAAACAGGTTTATTTTCCATTATTCTATATAAAATTCTAATTTATATTTGTTACATATCCATAAAAAATTATTTATTTAAGAATTCAATAACATATAAATATGATTGAATTTAGAAACATTCTGTAAAATTTATTTTAGCCTGCTTATTTTCCTAATAACTACAAGATCTGTTTAGTCACTTTAGACTATGACTAAATAGCTCTTGAGACAAAACATTACTTCTTACCCCTCTTACCATATTTGGCTGTAAATTGGATGTTAAAGGTACTAATATTTGGCTTCTCCACTTTTGCTTTAAAACTAATGCTAGGGCATCGGTATCTGCTTGATATACACCCAGATCCCGACAATTGTCTTTTGGTCTTCTCATTCTTAATGATACAAATATATACATGCAATAATTTTAATTTATATACTTTATAAAAATAATTATATTCTAATAATCCAAACTCTGATTTCACTCAAACTTCTGAATTGCACAAGCTCTTATTTTCCTATACTGGTATTAACATATGTCACACCAAAAAACTGTATCAGTAAATTCCATTTTGAAACTATATAAGATCAAAATATTTACCTCATTTTCCTGCTTTCTTTAAATGATAATGAATTTCATAAATTTATTGAGGCATTTTTATGATATTGGTGTGCTGAAAAATTTAAAAGACATTAAATTCAATAAATGATTGATGTGTTTCATTTAAGTACTCCTAAAGTTTGTACATAGAAAAATTGCTCATAATTTTTATACATAATTTTGGGTGTCGTAATAAGATTTGATTTTGCTGTTTTATTTTATTATCAAAATCCCAATTTTAAAACACGGTTTTATTTTTCTGTTTTGTATGTTAATCAAGTTATTTACCATTATTGCTCAATTCTTAAAATTAGTGACTTATTATAGAATCTTATGCCTTTATTTTGTTTTATTTATCTGATAATATACAGAGTACACTTGGAAAGGACACTGATGACATTGATAGAAATCATAAACATGTAGGGAAAAGGTCAGAATCAAACAGGTTATGCTGTACACGATCTCTCAAAAGCAGCATGTTTAGATTTCTCATTATAGGCATCGATTGAATTAGTGAATTACTATGAATTAGTCTATGAATTCTGAGTTGGCAATGTTCACGTTGTGTATATCCTAGAAAGCAAAAATAAATGTGCTATTATACGATTTTATCAGGAGAAATATCTAATTACCAAATGTTTGCTGATAAACATCAGAATCTGTTTGAACATGATGCCTTCACGGTGCTAATGCAGGATAGTTCGTAATAACGATGCGGCTCCTTTACATTACGCAAATGCTACACGTGTATTTTTGGACACATGTGGTTTTCCCGCCTCATGTTCTCCACTCTGATTACCTGACTTAGATCCTGGTGATTTTTACTTTTGTCTTAAAAACCGACATTTAAATACATTTTGGTATGTTCTTGGTGGCATGAATAGTCCTCGCTGTTACTACTGTTCACGAAATATCAGATATTTTTGAAAATATCCAGTATTCTATGCATTAATGCCAATAGGCGAAATTTTGAAGTGTTCCTGTGATTCCTGTAACTATTCTTTTTCCCTTTTCTTATTTTGCTAATAAACCGCTTTACACGGCGCCCTGTATTAGATCTTATGTCTCTTTATCATTTGGAGGTAACATTTCCGATTCTTGGTTGCATTATTACAATTCCTAACGATGTTCTGTATTCCTCCTCTTAGTTTATTCATAGAATTTTGTAACATTCTGTATATTTGATATAAGTCTTAATGATTCGATAATAAAATTCTACGTTTTTGTTTCTGTCCTACTAATTACATTATATACATTATTTTGATCTGATTATATATGTTTCTTTTAATAGCTCCTGAGGCCTACTTTAACTGCTTCCTCGGATATGATTATAGAGTTAAATCCTCAAGAGAGTGTTATCCAATCTATAAAGGGTAGAGAAGAAGTGCGCATGACTTTGAATCTATGGAAACAAGCAGCAGTTTACGTTAAATCAAAGTAATGAATTATTCACTTTTTATTGAAAACAATTAGTGAAAATTGCTGTATCCCTATTAGCACAAGATACGGTGTGATATTGCCACTGTATTGTTAGATATTTTGAATACCATAAAATATCTTGAAGAAATTGCAGCATCATTTTGTGCTAATAGGGATCTGTTTTCTTTCATCAAAGTTAGCAAAAGTTCTTTTCATTTTTATTGTTACTTATTTCTAATAAAAATGGCTTTTATGAGATAAACTAATGGAGATATTTATTTTTCAGTTTTGTAAACTTATTATTTATTTTTGAGTTTAACTTATTACTTGTTTTTTTTAAATTATTTATAAACCATTAGAGAGAGACATATGGTTCCAGTTGAAAAACTGTTGTCCTTGTTGGTAGAAAGTGTCTGTGTGTGTGTGTGTGTGTGTGTGTGTGTGTGTGTGTGTGTGTGTGTGTGTGTGTGTGTGTGTGTGCGTGCGTGCGTGTGTATCAGTCAGTCAATAAATATTACTTGAAAAACTAAGTTCTGCTTGGCATTTTTTTTTGGTAAAATCTTTGAGTTTTTTTCAGAGAAAAAATTAAGATACAAATCATATACTGATTATATATGAATATTTTTCAACATATGAACTGGTTATTTAAATAAAAAAAATTCATGAACACACTCACTCTAACATGTTATTTGAAACAATCTGCTATATTACAGTATTCATTTTACAGTTTATCTATCATTACTTGTATTTTTGAACTTGCATTAGGTTTTACCATGGTGAAATCGGGTCCTCGCACAATGGAAGTACCACAAAAATTTACAAGATGGCGATATATGACATTGTTAGCATGAGGGCAGATAGAAAAAGGCTCTAATAGTTAGTTATAAAAAAAATGTGTAAAATTGCATTTTTGCCAGGAAAGACATCTATACTGATAAATTTAAAAAGCAGAACCTTATCAAATTATAAAATTTGATCCATATTGTTAGAGCCTGAGATACACGAAATAAATTTTTATATATATACAAGAATTGATCGTTTAATATCGTAAGATATTTCTGAAGAATCCATGAATTGTGACTTTTTATATGTTCTCTCGAACTTATTATTCATATTTTGTAAAATAAAAAATTAAAAAATGTCGACACTCTGAAACATATGATAAAAAAGATTCTCATTGTTTTATAACTGAAATTAATCAAATTAATATTAACTTAACTAGGGGATTGTTTAAAAAATTTATTTTAAAGAAGGGAAAAGTAACACAGCTTTATATTATTTGATATATGCTTTATATTATTATACGATTCCTTGAGAGTTTTCTCAAGGCCGCGAATTGAGGTTTGAAAAATATCTAAAATAGTGATTTTCGGAATTTCATATATTGATAGTTTTAGTCGAATAAGAATGAAAGATATTTTTTGTTATTGTTTAAAATATATTAGTGTCAAGAATACTTTACTAAATATGATTGATGGACATCCAGACTGTAAAAAATGTTAGATTTCGTAATTTTGTAAAGAAATATTTTATTGACTCAAACAACATAAAACATAATTCTTCTGCCCTTTAAAGCATTTTTCCAAGTGGAACTATATGTTTATGTGTAATAATTTATAAATTAGCTATTAGACTACTCTAAGGTCGGACACCTTATATACAAACATTGCTATCTTTGTATTCTCTATGTGTCTTGTGTAGCAACAAATAGATTCAAATATCTTTAATCCTTGTTATTTCATTTATTTAATACTTAATATCCTTTCTTTTGGTCCTTTCATTACATTACTTACAGCACATTAAACTTTTTTCTCCCCCAATGAGTACATGTTACTTACAGCACATTAAACCTTTTCCCCCCCAATCAGTACATGTTTATTATAAAATTGTATTATGTATACTGTAAAATTTGTTAATTTTTTACAGGAAAGTTTTTTTTTTTAATTTTGTTTTTATGTATGTTTATAATTAAGAGGTTATAACTTAACTAGGAGATTGTTTAACTAAGAGGTTGCATCTCAATAAATTTAAAATAAAAAGAATTCTTTAAAAATTTGATTTAAATATATTAAAATTTTTACATAATTGGAAATTTATAAAAAAAATGTTATGTAATTGCAGAATTCATCTGAATTTTGTTGAACACTATGGCAAACATGCAATACTGAAGGGTAAAAATGTTGGTGTTGTGTTAAACTTCATAGCTGAAGGTAAAGGTTTTTTGTTTTTTTTTTCATCAATAATTTTTAATAATTTTTGAAAATATTGACCCATTTGAAAAAAATTTATTTCAGAAATGGGATCCAAATTGAAAGGAGAAACCCTGGAAGCTTCTTTGAATGGTGATTTCTGTCCTAACTGCATGCCTGTTAGTATAATTTCTAAGCAGTTTTGCTTTCTCCTAAATTTGAGTCAACTTTTTTAATAAGAAAAAATTTACTGGATTCAGAAAGAAAAAAAATTATGAAAATTTTATCATTATCAAATGATATGTAATTCAAAATGCCAGTTTACAAATGGTCACAAATTCTTTGTAAACTATAATAAGAAGAAGAACAATTTTGAAAGAAACTTAAAAGTTTTGATTGTTTAGCAATTGTTTTCCTTTATGAAATTATTATTTCCCATATAGGCACTGTTCGAGCAGAAGTCCATTTCACTATAATGGGAAGCATTCTCTGTGTCAGTGCTTTACATGATAGCAATTTTGTCTACCTACCAGTAAAAGTCATAACTGTTTGTAATAAGGACAATCATGCTGAATTACTTTGTTAATATTTCTAAAAAATTAAATGTGCCTCTGTTCCAACACTCTATAAACCAAACCATTTGATCTAGACCTATCAAATTAAGCACAAATTAACTTTCAAAAATAAGAATGTATGCCTTAGAGCAATTTTTATTTAATTATAATTTTAATTACAGTTTTTTTTAATTTAAAATTAATTTATTATTAAACTTTTTAAACTTTTATTTTTTTATCCTTTTTATGAAAACTTTAAAATATATTTTTTTAAATAATAAAAATAGTAAAACTTTTTAAAAAAATAATTTTTACATCATTTTAAGATTTATGTCAAAAAATTCTTTATAATAATACCAGTTGTACCATCAAGCCATTTTTTTTTCCACCCTTGAATTTCAACATATTTTTTAAATTATTCTTTTTGTATAATTTTCGACAGTAAATTTCATTGTTACAGTGAAACTAAACCCATTTGCATTCTTTCATCAAAGAGTTAATTGGTGATTGTCTTACATTATTAAAAGCAAGAAAGAAATGATTTTATTTATAATTTTTTGAGATGGGAATTTATATGTGGAAAGTTGAATTTTTTACCATAGAAGATATGTTTAGTTTGAAGATAAATTACCCAGATAGTTTAGTTTTAAATGAAATTAGAAAGTCGTGGAATTCAACTCCATTAGGGTTGTTCATGTGCATAATAAACTGAAGAGGTTTAAAACTATTAAAATAACATGGCTTTAATTGCTGTCACAATTTGATGTTTAAAAATACTTTTGTTGAGAGAATCATGTTCAATTTTTTCTTTTAATTTGTTTAATTGATTGATTATTTAATTTTTTTAAGAATTTATTTAATTGAAAATGATCACAACCAATATTCTTGAAGAACCAGTTAATCTTCAAAATAGACTTATTGTCTTATATAATTAAAATACATTGCAAATACTTGCCATTTAGAAAGAAAAAAAAGATGGGTTTTTGTAAGCATTTTTTTGTTCTCTTGCTTCACATGCACCTTTAATCATTTTTAACTATTTGACATAGCAAAATGGAGGTTATGTAAAAAAAAATTTTTTAAAAATCTGTATTTGTTCTAGTTTTTATTTATTATTTCTTCCAAAAATTTTGCTTAGAATCAAAATAAATTTAAAGTGTTTTTTGAGCCATGAGTGTATTCAGCTGCAATTTTGGTTTAATTAGCAGAAATATTATTATCTTTATCAATTATCTTCTGCAATTATTTTTATCTTTTTCTGCAATTTTTCTGTGAATTTTATTTATGTATGTATATTTGTTGTTTTCTAGGTAAGTCAACTGACTACGGAGTTTGGATCCAATCTGCTTCCAGATTATTTGGGTGAATTAAAATCAGCTGGTGGATTCTTGAAATTTCTTGAGAGCGTCCGAAGGGCATCAAAGAAAGAGATCCTAATGATGTTCAAAGATTCAAATGGGCCTATCTTGTAATAACAATTCTTCCCTTCTCACGAATTATTTTATTGCATAACTTTTCATAATGGTTGTGAATTAAATTTAAAAATTTAATTACTGAGTTGATAAATAAGATTTTCAGTTTCTTTGCTGTGAATTTCTTATTGATGAAATAGGTTGTAATGAATATTTTAACAGTTAAGATGGTTATTTATTCATATTATTCTAAAATTTTACTGATAGGCAGCTTTTCTTAAATTTCATAGAAATGTGCTATTTGGAAGAAAATTTATTCAGAAAATTATGGATAAATATAATTAAAGATTGTGTGATTTGATTTTTTTATTCTTTACTGAAGCAAAAATCTTTATATATATTTAATGAAAATTGCACTTGTCTCAAATACAATTTGCCAAGATGTTAAAAAAAAAGTAAAAGATATGATAAAATGACCAAGTAATAAAGATCAGTTAGTCAGAAAATATAGCTAAAGTGCAATTAAATTAAAGAATAAAATAAAATAAGTAAATAACTATAATTAAAAACTAAATGTAATTAAAGAAGAATCATATTTAATTAGGAATTTAAAAATGGAGAAAGTAACTTCTGCAGGAATTTACCATACAATGTCAAGAGAGTAACTGAAGTTATGTGGATCTAATGTAATCTTTGAGGTAATAATAATCAAAAATATAAAAAATAGATAGGGAGGAATCACAGTATGTGAGCACTGGGAAGTCATCTTCCCTATTAATGAATACCTAAGTTCAATTTGGAATTGTTTTAAAACAATTACCTTTTTTTTTTTTCTCACTTTACTAAGTTAGATCAATTTTTGTATGTAACTTATGTTTGTAGACTCCACGATTGTCCTCTGTGTAAATAATAGTGTATTTATTTATGATGATAGTGACTTACATGGAACCAAAATTGCAGTTAATTTAACGAATATTTAAATATTCACTTTGGATTATCCTTAATGAAAATTTTTGCAGAAAGAGAAGGTGATGAGTTTATTTTCTTAGATTATAATATTTTTCATGTTATGTTTTAAAAAGAAGAAAAAATTAAAACATCATAAGAATTGTTATATTTTCCCTTACTTACTTACTACTATTAATAAAACAAATAATTTATAGTTTATTAAACTATACTGTAATTAATTTGCCTCATAACTACCAATAAAATATTTTCATAAAAAGTAGTATTAGTTTTTAAAAGCCAAATTTATTATTCTGTTATCTCATTCCATTTTATTGTTAAAAATGTCATTGATAGAACCCAAATATTGGATGTACTGGCTGCTGCTCAGTCTAATGATGCTTTGGATGTAGCTTTTGAGCTGATTGATTTTGAAAGCAAAGATATTGGAATAGCTGAACGATTTCTGTTATGTCTTGCAACAACTCCCAATCCAAGTGAGACTACAATAGCAAAAACAATGGTACATATGTGATTGTTTATGTTCACGAATATTCTTACTTTTTTTTTGTATATTTAACTTACAGTATACCAATATCTGTAGTCATGTAAAGCTAAACTTTGCATTTAATTAAAATATGATTTATTTTTCATTTTGTATCTTAATACCCAAAGAATGTTTTTGTTAGCCATTTTCTTTTATTTCATTCATATTTTTTGAACTAAGCAATTATGTTAAAACTTATTAAAATTGATTAATTATAACTTTCTTTTTCAGAAACTGTTGAATAAGAACTTTAAAAATGTGAAATTAAAAGCTTCTCTTATGATCACATTGTCATCTTTAGTACGAACATACTGTACAAGTAATGCTACTAATGTCAACGCATTGGTATGTTATTATTTTATTTATCTGAATATTGTAAGAATCTCTTCTGAGAATATATGTTTTTAATTAAATTTGTTTAAATTTCTATTTTGTACTCTAAATAATGTTTTTAAAAATATTGCAAAATTAATTTTAAAATAAGGAATATGATAATTTTATAAAATATTTAAAAATAATATCTTAAAAACATTTTTAGGAAATAACATTTTTAATAAATATTTTGTGGGCCTTTTTTAGATTGTACAAAATGTTAATCAAATTCTTGTAAGAGGACTTCAAGGATGCCAAGATGCTGCTTGCATTATTAATCACCTTTTAGCCTTAAGAAATATTGCATTACCTCAAAATTTACCTCTACTTGTTGAGTTTGTTAAGAAAGGCGGAATTCTAGGATTAATGGCTTTAGAAGCTATGAAAGATATTGGGGAGCAACACTTCACTCAAGAGGTAAGTATCTTTAGATGCATTTCACTTTAATATACAGGGGAGATTGTGTTCTATATTTATCTTCAATATTTTTTTTTTTTTTTTTACTATTTTAGAGCTGGAATTTCTAGACTTGAGATAGATAGTAAATTCAGTATTTATTTTGTATTTTGCCTTATAATAAATATAAGTTTAGGGTATTATGAAAATGTAAACTTTATAGATTATATTTTAAATGAAGTTATCAAATTTCTTATCTGTCTTTCTTGAAATTATTGAAAAATCTAGGCATGTTATTAAAATGTTCATGTAAGTATGTGTATTGCATTCAAATTTTTTGAAGGTACATCAGATTTTTACGTTGAGATGGGAAAATTAAAATGTAAGCTGGATAACTCGGGTTTGTGTCAACAAATATGAAGGGATAAAATTTTAAAAGAACACTCCTATTTCATATTTGTGAATTTAAATCTAATTTTCATTGGAAATTTTTAACATAAAATTCCCATTCATTAAAATAAAAGAATGCTTTAAATTTTTAGATTTTGGAAATTTTATTGGATTAGAAATTTAAATTAAATTGGAAAGAATAATTTTAGTAAATAATTAATATCAATGACTGTGTTTTATCCATATTTCTGTTTTAATATTTATGATATACATCAAAATATTTTCTTTTTTAAATACTATATATATATTTGAAAAATGCCACAATTTGAAAAACTTTAATTCCATTTAGCTATTATAAAGCATAAAAAAGGAAATGTAAATTAATGGAATAAATATCAATTATTTAATGATCATACTAAGATTTGGCGTTTTTGGCATAAATCTAATTTGCCATTCTGATTGACTATATATTACTTTAAATGATATAAGTTTAATTCTGCTGGTTTGCTGTACAAATATAGCAATTAGCATAGTTTGACTAAATAACAATTGGGGATTAGAATTTTTTTTCTTTTACTCTTCCTCTTTATATTTGTTTATTTTTACTTAATGAGTGTAGAAATAATTTGACCCCCGCCCCAAGACAGATGCAAGCCATTTACACCTCTTGGTTCACTTAATTGAACTTATGCTTATGCAAGAAGTAAATTATCATTAGAATGCATTGATTTTCTATGTTATTTGTTAATTATTTTTATATGTATTAAATTACAACTATTGTATTTGGACAAAATGTTTTTAATTAGAAAACTCTACTTTTCTAATGAAGATATTCAAAATTATTTTGCCTTTATAGTTTTCTTTATCTTATCGGTTTGAGTTCTTATTTATTAACTCAAGTTAGTACTGTACTGAATTGGAATCTAGTCTACATAATAAAAAGACATTTGTGGTTCACATTTTGTAGTTTGCTGTCTCCTGGTTGGAATAGCTGAACTTATATAAAAACTTATTCTAAAAGATTGATCCAAATGTAGAGAGATTAAAAGATTGATCTAAATTCTAATAAATATTCTAAAGATTGATCTAAATGTAGAGAGAAATGCTTTCAATTTATTAATTGATTGTTATGGTAAACCATATATGAGAAGATAAAAGCTGTCACTGTTCAAGTAATAAATTTGTCTGTAAAAAACAAATTTTAAAAAGTCTGATAACATATAAGGAACGAAAATTTCTAGTATTTTAGCTTCAAAGTAATATGTACTTAATAGTTCAAAAATTAAGATAAATAATTGTATTTGTAATGAAATATTTTGCATTGTAGCATGTAATATTTATTGCCTAATTCCTGTTCTTTTTATTGAAATAGATAAATCAAGTGCTGTTTAGGGTATATAACCAATTTTGGCCTCATCAAGAATCTGCAGCCCGAGTACTTGCCGCAGAACTTTTGATGAAAAGTAGCCCAACTGCAGAAACCATTGGAGAAATAATTGCATCGTTACCTAACGATGATCAATCAGAAATCGTTACATTGGTTGTCAAGAAATTGTATACTTCAATGCAAGAGAGCGCTGCAGTTAGGTAAAATGCTAATATTTTGTTGAATTCTTAACAATAGATAATGGGGTAGAATTTTTCGGAGTTTCACTGATTCAATCAGAATCTAGCGCCTCCAAATCAAAAATAATTACGGTTTAAATATGTTTATTTTTACAAAGGAAAAAGAACATAAGAAGTTTAATTTTTGCTGTGAGACACATTTTCTCATAAAAAGAAATATAATAGAATCCCTGGGGGTGCACTGTTTGGCTTTAAAATATTGCCTGATCTTCAAAATTGCTCGCAAAATGTGGTAATTTGAGCAATTTTTATAACAGTCGTAAAAACCATTTGTTACCATTGCTTGTGAACACTATGCAGATCTTTTGGAGAATATTTTGACGGTTAACAAGGTTTGGCATGCGTGGCGAGAAATCAGATACTAATCTTAAATCTTTCTAACTGGTCAATGAGTGCAAAAATAAAGAGAAAATTGCTATGGTTTATAAAAAATGAATAGAACCGCAATGTCAAAAAATAAATGTTCATTGAGTTGAAAATAAATGGTGTCATGCAAATAATCCCGACACGCACAATATATGTTTTGGGAATATTAAGATATAATTTAAGATAATTTACATAATGATTCAAATTTGCAGGGCAGTTAAAAGTCCACTGCCTCCTATGAATTTTTGGATAATGATTGAAAGAGCAGCTAAAATGAAATAATTGCACGAGCATGCTTTTGGCAGCAAGATTCTAAACTGAGGGGTCTTAGAAAATTTCGTTGAGAATTTAATTTGTTTAGAAAAAAATTGCCCACTATTTTTGAATGGTTCAAATGTAGGGTTAATTTTTAAATCGTTAACAACATCACACCATGCCATGGAGCATTTGCGATCCCAATATTTTATTTCAAAACGTTTACAATTTCCGTATTCTGATAGTGGTTAATGGTTTCCAGAAAAGTAAGCCATATAATAAGGCCTTTCAATGGATTTATAAGTGCAAAAAGATAAGCTGTATCATTAACTTGCTCTTACCAGCCATGAGTTGATTTAAATGAATAATGGTCTCTTACTAATGATGTGGGATAATGTATGCTGCTTTGCTATTAATGTTTAATATAGAATTAAAACATGGCTTTTTTTTTTTAAAAAAATTCTACATGTCTTCTGATTATCGAAGCTTATGCGAATTTACATGGCATAATATATATGAAAAATGTTATCGCTAAATGTTTCTGAAACTAATATGCAAAATGTATCTATATATATGCAATGATATTTAAATTCTAATTTCAATTTAATTAATTTTCAAGATTTTATCTTAATTTAGCCCATAGTAATTTTATTCTAAAATATTCTCTTAATTCGTGATCAAATTCCACTTTCGGTTTAATTAATCCCTTTGTAAAACTAATGCGCCATTATTACTACATATCAAATGAGAATGATACTTTTCGTTGCCCTTGAAAAGGTGTCAAAGGTTACCACGTGTATTGGCGCCTGGCCAGAAATCTTATGTTATATAAGACTAGTGAACATTTGTTCGTCCCTTTTTGCCTTCTGCTTTTGTGCCGCGCTGCGCCTTGTAAATAATCATGTTTGCCTCCCGAGAGATAATAAAACGAAATTAAACAACATTACCGTCTACGTCTTCAACCTGCACTCTGCTTCAAACAAAAATATGTGACATATTATTTAGTCGACAGGATTTGAAATTCATTACATATATATATATATATATATATATATATATATATATATATATATATATATATATATATATATATATATATATATATATATATTATTATTATTATTATTATTATTATTATTATATTATTATTATTATTATTTCGGAAAAAGTTTTTTGTTTGTGAAATTTGGAGGGCTTAAAATAGAAATGTAATAATATATAATAAGATTAGTATGTAAATAAAAAACATTCGTAAGTAAGGAAATGAGGCCCATTTTTACATAAGTAAATAAAAATTTCATATTAGTATTCATTCACAAGCTGATAAATAAAATAAAATTCATTCATATGCATTGAAATAAAATTCATATAGTAGCATTTATTCACATGTAAATAAATAAAATTCTTGAAACTTTAGAACATTCTCAACTTCAGAACATATATAATTATGTTCTAAAGTTGAAAATTCTGATAAAGGAGAAACGTAAGAATATGAGAAGAGTGTTAATTGTCAAATATATTTCATCACATTCAATGAATTTTTATAGAGAATTATATTTATAGAAATACCTGCTAATATGTTTTAAAATAATAAAAATTTTGTGCTAGTCACTTTTAAATAGAGTGAAATATTGGTCATTTATATGTTTCTATTTTATTTATTTATTTTTTAGATCTTGTGTGATGGATTTACTGAAAAATTCTACTTTTGGCAATTATTACAATTTGGCTCATAATGGATCTTCTTCAAGTGTAATTAATGAATTGCAAGGTAATTTTTTGGCATCCATTACAATGAGATATAAACTACAGTATACTTTGTAATTTTCAGTGAGGTAGTGTTACAAATGTTTTTAACTGTATAATTATTGGTGAATGCGTTGTTAACCGGGATTTAGTTTATTTTCAAATTTTTATGTAATTTATGTTTTTATTTAAAACTGAAAATGTTCAGTGCATCTGAGTTCACCATCTGAATATATTAATACTAATAGAAGGTAATACATGAAAGCATTTTTTTTTTAAATTTCTTGTTTAAAGAAATGGGGGGAAAAATTGTTTAATAATAAGAATTGAAAAAGTAATTCCCTAACATATTTTTTTTAAAAATTAGAATTAAAAAACTTATAAAGGCTACTTATTTTCACTCTATAGTTATCTGCTTTTAGAGCAGGCAATAATTGGATTTTAAGTGATAGGTAAGCACATGGTCGCTTTAAGCAACATTACCAGAAGGGTGCCGAGTCTAGGGAGGGACAAATAAAAAATTATATAATTTCAAATACATTGAAGGATGCTTCGTCAGAAATCAAATTTTTACAGTGTGTGTGTGTGTGTGTAAAAACATATTTTAGAAATAACGTGGCCGAATAGAAAAATCTCGCTTTATTTCACAACGGGGGACATGCTATGAACAAAGAAGAAGCGATGATAAATGTACGTCCGTTTACATTGCGACACAAGAGCAGAAGAGAGCAAAAGAGACCTAAACTTTTCCTTCAGCGATTTTTACTATGAGATTCTGATTGGGATTTCATTGATATGTGTAGTCTTAGGAGGAAAATTGAGATATTTTTTAAAAAATGTTGAAAGAAGTAAGGATTTTTATTCCTTCACTCGGAGCGTGAGAACCTGCTAAATTCAGCAATTTTACAGAGCGCGTGAAAAATTACTTAAATGGAAAAATGGGAATTGATTCAGTAAATAAGAGAACATTTTAGAATTAAGTTAATATGGACTAAATTAAGATAAAAAAATTGGAAATTAATTAGAATGTAAATTAGATTTTACAATATGATACATTACAGCGTATATATATATATATATATATATATATATATATATATATATATATATATATATATATATATATAAGTACTCAGAAAATTAGTTTTATGAAGCAATTAAAAAAAAGAAACAATTATTACAAAAACATTCTTATTACATTATGAAGTACAATGCTTAAGTCAATTCCCTTCATTGTTGGAGCACTAGTTTTGTTTATCACTAGCTTTTGTATAATCTTGTCATAGATTTTTCTCTACGATGATTAAAAAGAAAAAGGAAAATCTGAAAAAAATGCATTTACAATGTTGAAATAGTGAATCATCAGTTCTCCTTTATTGTTTCTTCATCTGCTGTAAGCAAATCATCAATCAGATACCACTGCATCATTTCCTCAATGTTAATATTTTTACGTTCTTCGTTATCATAGAATCACTCATTACGTTTCATCCTAAACTTCACAAATAAATCTGGTAATTTCAAATCATTTACTGTTTTAACATAAGAAAGCGGATGACAGAACATAACTCGCATGTAGTAGAATACCTAATTTTTTTTTTTTTTTTTTTGTAACGTTTGAATGACATGCTAGTGGACATGCATGTGCGAAATCAGGAACACGGTGCTTTCGTTGCAAAAATTGAAAACGCAGTTTCTGGATACTAATTGTATAAGGCAGGTAAAAAAAATTTTTAAAAGATACAACTAGAACCTTCGATTTCTATATTTTCTCCATCCCACCGAAGTGAACGCTGAAATATCCACCCAACGGCTGATTCTGAACTGCTTGGTAGACTCATTGTCCTTAGTTGATATCATTCCCAGCAAAATGAAATACTAAAACCAAATGCAGCATTATTAATAACTCAAACTTTTAGGGACTAGCAAAATTTATGTATTTGCCGAATTTGATTTAACAATTTGTATTGAATTTGTATCAAAGCAAAATTTGTATGAAGCAAAGAGATCTAAAATGTATACTAGATCACTATATGGCGATTAATATACGTTTTTGTACTTATCAAAATGTAAGTATTTTTTTAATTAATTTAATTGGTTTTACCGAATTTGTATTAAATTTTGGAGCCATCTATCATAGCAAAGAGATCTAAAGTCAGTGGTGTGGTGAAGTTAAAGGTCGCCCAGGGCATAATATAATTATTTCGTCCCTGATCATCCCTGGTCACTACGATTCTGACTGATGAATTGTTTCTCAGCACTATATAACTAAGTTCACAAAATGCATCATGTTATGGAAATATATGAGTAAGTCAAAGTGTGAATATTGCCGTTGGTTATCAGGAAATAGTGTCTTTATAAATAAGTTTGTAAATTATAAACGTCTTATTCTTAAAAAATAGCATAGCAAAAAAGTACCTATATAAGCTGACAATTTTACTCTCACATGTTTTCCCACTTTATCCCAGAATGATAACCTAATGATTCTTTTCTATCAAACCATGCGATAAAAATGTTTTTTGGTATTCTGTATTTTAGAAAAGACTAACATTAATAAAATGGTTAGGTTATACACATACCTTCTAATCAGATTTAGTTCGATGGACAATTCAAGTTTCGATCGACACCAAAGCGTTACCGATCCTGGTCTGTACGCGACCCTGGAATACACTCAGTCCGTCTGTCATATATACTCCATCTGATATGGTGTGAAAGTTGGGAGAAGTGATGCCGCCTCCTGGTACCGTCCTCATCGAGCCCATAAACATAGCCCAAAAAACACTTGATCCATTGGAAAATAACTCAGATATAGTTTCAAAAACCTAATTGAAGCAGGATTTTAGGAATCAGGATTTTGAAACTGTCCGTCATAAAATAAAAACAAGCCCCTTCAACGGGTATTTATAGTATTAAACTTATAATATCAACCAACTTTGATGAACTAAATCGTATCACACAAATGAAAGAATTATATTTATTTATACTTGCACAATGAACATGGTGCATTCTGATTGATTGAGTATGTAAACAAAGTGGCGTATGCATAGTACACTCCTTGAGACTGTAAACTACAGCAAGTATATCTCTCGAAAATGAAGAATGGAGGGAGGCGGGCTATCACTGATGGCTTATCTAATTCCCACGATCTCGGAAAAATAAAATGTAGTGAAATCGGTGCCATGGCTGGAGCCTTAATACTTGATCATGGAGGGGTTTTTTCTCCCGAAAGAAAATGTACAATGCAGTAGTGTTTTTAAGATTTCTCCCAAAAATGGGAGAGGAGGGGGATTGAGAAATAGTTTGAGTCAGGAGCTTTCATATGCAATAAGAATTGACGAAATCAGATCAATGGTTAGATTTCCTGGGGATTTACTTCTTTCATTTTATTAATTATTTTCAAAACACAGTTGAAAATTCTCCTTGCCTGCTCTTGCGTGTGTAATTACTATTTAAAACACTTGTAAAAATTATTAAAAAAAAATAATGTAAAGCTCTCTTGGTCTATTGCTTTGTTTTTACTGGATGTATTCTCATAGAGCTTATCTTTAATTTTCTTTAAAATGTATATATGAAAGCCTATAAAATATTATTTCGTTTTTACAATTTTCAAGGGACTGGTTGAATAACAGTGTAAACCACTGGAAACCATTTGCATTAACTACTATTTTCATTATTCTGAAGAGGCGGCTAAAAAGTCTTCCAAATTGCAGGAAAACATTGAAGAGGGGAATATAAAATTGTATTGTCATTTGCTACCATGTATGAACTATACTGTTCTTATTTTTATTTTAGTGAATTGAATGTTTTTAATGTGCTTTACTTTCGTTGATGAATGCATAATATTTAAATATCTTTAGCCACACATGATGCGAATATTACGTATGGAATAAATGTGGAGATGCGACAGACAGGCATGCTTAAAAGAACAAGTTTTGACTTAAATTTGTTAGGAAATGGTGAAAATACCCATTTAATGTCGGTACGTGAATTCAGTTTTTTTATATATAAATTTAATGCTGTATTAAAATAAAGATTGCTGGCATTTTTAAAGTTCTTTTAATTTTAATTTATTTAGCTTTATATTAAAATGATTATTTCTATTTTAAAAAACGTTATGTATGCTATAAACATATATGCATTTCTAAATTTTTAATTTCGAAATAAGTATTTCTTTTACATATTAAAAATGAAGATGCATCGTTATTTAATTTAGGACTCTTTATTCTTAATTTAGTATTCCTAATCCAAAGCATAATTTAGAAGGGAAATATGATTTCTTTTCTAAAAACTTTTTGTAAGAAATTGATTTAATAAAAGTGAGATGTCAATTAGATGATGATGGTAAGATGTAAGAAAATTAATTATATTACACTCTTATGTGTAGTATATATTGAAGATTAGGTTGAAACTCTTTTATGAGTGAACTTTGTTAATTCAAAGATAATGAAATCATGATAACAATTTGATTTATCCAAAAATTCGAATTAAGAAAAAGTGAGTATAAAAATAAATAGTATTAAAGAAAATGGCAATTTGTATACTAAAAGTGAAGAAAAAAGTTTTTTTAATATTTGACAGTTTTAATAAATAATATTTAACTTATAAATAAACAATATTAAATAAAAATTTTATTATTAATAATTTTAATAAGTAAGTACATTATTTTATGAATACAACAATTGTACAAAAAAGAACTTTAAAATAAATAGTGCAATTCATTCTTAATTAATGTATTCATTCTTTTAACTGAGTAGTTTTTAATGGCGTTCTTGTTTGAATACTTTGTACAGCAGTAAAATCCTTAATAAATATTACTTATGTTTAAAATAATATTCATTTATATTTAAAAATATTAATTCTACCAAGTTCCAATAAATATAAATGCTGAAGACATAATTAGGCATTTTCAATAGAGTGTATATTTTTTTTTTTAATTTCTTGCGGAAAAAATGTCTTTGCTTATAAAGATGACAAAAATTATTTTTCTGTATAAAGTACAGACAATTTAATAACTAAAAACATTTCCTTTTTGAAATTTGTCATTTTGATTTTGAATCAACTAAATTCGAATTACAAATGATTTTTTAACAATTCAAGGAACCAGGGAAGAAAAAACTTAATTATAGATTAATTATTATTGTTATGTTTAGTTATATATTAACTTTATTAATTTATACTTTTTAATGTTTTCTATGCTCACCAAAGGAAATCTGGTATGTGTCCATTAAATGATAGTTTTATTTAATAAGTGTTAGAATAGAATTTATGTTAAATTCCTTCAGAAAAATCTTGCAAAAATCTTGCAAATATATTATGTATGAGAAGATGAATATCTCCACATGTGTTTTAATCTCTTATTTGATCCAAAAATGTCCATTCCAGATGTCTCTGTTTGTCGAAGGCTTCGGTTTGACTGATGAAGAGTTAAAAGAAAATCCTCAAGAGCATTCAGCTGGTATGCAGTTGTCAGTTTTGGGTGTCCATTTAAGACCATATATATTTTTCACTGGCACCGGAGAACTTATGAGCCTTATTTGGTCTGGAGCTGGAAACAATCCAACGCCTGCAGTCCAGGTAATTAGTATAATTTTTTCTATCTGTATTTAACTTGTTTTCATTATCGCGAGAGGAACAAAATATAAGCATTCTCATACACGAAGTATGCAAAAAGGGAGTAGTGCCAATCCCAAGAAGTGCCGGACGAGGCAAATACACAAGGTCCCACGTTTTTAACAACCCTACACCACTGACCAACTTTGCAAAATAAAAATGCATCCTTATTATTTTGTTTTTGTTTTTTCCCCGGATATGTATGGATTTTTGCAGGCATTTCATATTCAGTGCAAGTGTGGTTGTTTTGTATCTCAATTCGTTTGCAAATACATAATGATAAACACATAGTTTAATCGAAAGTATATTATTTATTTCCAAAAAAAAAAAAGATTCTCAATTTATTTCAAACGTCAGATATCAGATTCTTTGTTTTACAAATATAAGTAGGATAATTATAACAAACTGACTGAAGATGGTTTTCTCAAATGTTGCAGACTTAGATGTGACTGTAAAATTATATTGATTGCATTTATTTATTTAATAAAATAAAATATCATCACCGAATTTGCTTTCCAAGATCACAATCTTACACATTTTTTTTAAGTAATTTGTTTGATCTGTATCAAAATTTTGTTACTGGGTTGAAAAGTCCTTATTACGCCAATTTTTGAAATATAATAAATTGCAAAATGCTATAAAATACTATTTCTTTCGTTGCATGAAATTTATTTCAAGTTCGTAAATTAGACAGTCCTGAAAGAAAGTATTTTGTAAAAAGTAATTGAAGAATTATCAAAAAATTCGAACTCGAGATTTTTACGCTATCCACGTTTCAGAATTCCCTAAATCAAAATAAATAAATAAAAAAAAACCCTCCATTTTGAAATTATGTCTGTCAATAAAAGCGTTAATTCAAAAAAAAAAAATTGAGCTAGAATAATGAAATTTGGTATGTAAAGACCAAATTTCAAATCTATCAAAATATACACGAAACCCGCCGAAGGAAAGTCTGTATCCGTTGGTACATGTATGCGTTGAAACGTAAGAATTCGAAAATGCAGTGATGTATACGGATGAAATTTGGAATACATATTTATCTTGATAATCATATATGTGAATAAAATTTTACACCAAATCCGTCGAAGGGTGACCATTTATTTTCCTACATTTTCGCGAATGTGTAGAAGAATCATATATCGGTAATATGTTTGAATACGATAACACTAAAACGCTTGATAAATGAAATTTAGTGTATGATCGTATGGGCAAAGTTATGAATCTATGTCAAATTTTGGATCCAATCGGTGAAAAGTAAGGCACCCAATGTGCATTTTCAGCTTCCCTCGTCTTATTACGAAGTACAAAACGTTCCATGCAGCACGCGAAAGTTAGGGATTGACATGAACTTAGAGGATTGGTTGTCTCTCTACAGTGTCGCATCTTCACTATACGTTCAGTAAAGACAGAGAGAGTTAGAAGTGCAGAAAAGAGGATACTTTGTTGTTTAAATGTATTGAAAATACAAGGAGGGAAACCCCTTTGGTTTATAATGATTATTTTTATAATTTTTACTCCTTATATAATGTTAGGCCTGAAATTATTCCTGTTGTGACATATGCCATATATAATGATTATTTTTATAATTTTTACTCCTTATATAATGTTAGGCCTGAAATTATTCCTGTTGTGACATATGCCGGATTTTTAATTAAGTAGACTAAGCAATTGCCTATTTAAAACAGGTAGGTTAAAGAACGTTATTTTCCTAAGATGGTAAAAAAATACAAATTATATAAAAGGAAAAACATTAGGATAATCTAATATTTTATCAAGTATAATTTGTTAGGTTCCTACATTTTATTACGTTCTCTTATGTCGGCGTCTTGACCTAGGGGTAGCACGTCTTCCCCATAATCTGGGCGTCCCGAGTTCGAATCCTGGTTCGGGCATGGTTGTTCTTTACGCTGTATTCTATCTGTGAAGTGTGTGAAAGAGCCTCCCTGTAAAAAGGGGTTGTGCAAGCGAGTGTGTGCCATCTTCGTTTGAACTACAAGTCAGACTTCTGTCCTCGGGTGCTCAGAGGTCTTTACCCTCAGAAGCTACTGACTCGGCTTAAAATCCCTGACTTCATCAGCGGGTTGGTATATGGCAAATGCCATAAGTAACAACAACAAAGTCCTCTTATTTATTAGAATATTTATAAAAGTAACATCTGCTTCAATAATATTATGTACAAGTAGAGATACCGGGCAGTTTGGGATCATAATAAATAAATAAAACTTATGAATGTCCTTAAAATTAATAAAATTAAAATAAATATTTGGCATGTTAGAAATGTAATGTAATGTTAGTATAAATTGATCATTTTGTTAAAAGAATGACCTTTGAATGTGCCCACAATGGCCACAAAATTTCTAAACCCGCCATTGACCGTGACAAAGTTGCCTTTATCTAATTCATACTATTTTTGTGTTAAAAGTATTCAGATATCCATGAATTGATAAATCAATAGATTGTCAACTTTGATAAATCTATTTCTAATTTGATACAAATCTATGATTCTGACAAGACCGCGGTGGCCTGGTAGTGAGATCACGTCATAGACTAGAGGGTCCGAGATTAGAGACCCTTTTTAACCAAATTTGAGTGAATCTTCCTGAATTTATTCGTCGAGGTCAAAGATCCTCCCACTACTGTGGTGCGGAGATTTGTAGAGGGTGGATGTCAACTCTTCAAATTGATACCATCGTCATCTGACCAGGTTCAACATAATGAGGTTTTTCCTGAAATATCTCAAGTGTTGCTTTAAAAAGGGACGTTAATATAGTTAAACTAACTAAAAAAAATTTGAAAGTAAAAATATAAATTTAATCTTCTGTTTCGCCACGTTGTTGATTTGTCATTCCACGTGCATGTGGAGACAGAAAGAAGAAAGAAATTTTCCAAATGTCAAAATGATTCAGAGTTATTTCTGTGATTATTTTAAATGAAGTATGTTTTGTGCTTATTTTATAATCATTTCCATAAAGGATAGACTAAATGCATTGAAAAATAAACTGAAAAACTGTTGTGGTGCTTTTCATGAGATGGTATCACACTGCAGATAGAAAACCAAGCAAGTTAATATAACAAATAATACTAGTAAACAGCAGGAATATTCTCCACGAAATTTTCTCACGTATTTTCAAATAAAGGAATTATTTTCTTCCCCCACGCATAAAATTATGGAGAGGATATAGCAATCTAAGATGACGTGTGATCATACTTCTAATTTCAAAATCCTGTACATGAAAATATTGTACTTCGTAATACAATAAAGATAATTAAAAATACATTTTGAATCATACTGATATATAGTTTAGGTGCTAAATCTGTGTGTTAAATTATTTAATTTATTTGCATAGCTTTCAACATTTTTATTATATTCACTTGTATTCGGAAAGCAGATTTCCCGGGAATGGATTTTATTCAGAACTTGATAAAAATCTCCAGGTTTGATATAAAGATCTCACACGGAATTTCATCCAATTAGCTCAAAACATTTTTGAATTGTATTCGCATTTAGATACATTTCCAAAAAAAAAAAAAAAAAAAAAAAAACTGTTTTTCGAGCTGTGAAGGGAAGTTAAAATGTAAAGATTCATCAAAATCTCGAGATCGAATTTTTTGACGATTTCAGTATTTTCTCATTTAGAGAAAATAAAAAGTAACTTAGTGTGCGATCATGTTCTAACAGCGTTTTAATTCATTCTATGGCAGTATTGATATTCATTTAATTACTCAATTTCATTTACTGAAATATATTAATCCATCATTAATTTTATTTCATTCATATACACAGATAATAAGTAAATTTATTTATTTTAGTGCTTTTTTTTTCTTTTATTTTTACATTTTCAATTATTATTATTGTTTATTTATTTAGGGAAATTTCCTGATCATTGATCAAACCCATTCAGTTGTTCTACAGAATGGCATAAATGTAGACTTGAATCTGAAAGGTGCTTTGTCAACTGATGTATCAGGAAGTGTGGAAGTATCCATGTGGAACAAGAATGCTCATGCAGTTGTGAAAAATAAGTATGTTATGGTATTTCTAAACTTTCTATTTTTATAATTTTCCAATAAATGAGTTATAAAAGCATCCAAATATACCATAGAGCCATACTTTTAGGTAACTGACAAACTATTGCACATTTTCCCTATTATACATAGTTAGCCAAAAATTATATGCATTGTATCTAAAAAAAATTAGTTCTTGTGAGAAATATGGCTATAGAGCTCTTAATAAATTTGAATAGTCTAATTAATAGTGAATTAAAAAACAGAATCATTTTCCTTTTGTGATTTCAAACTTTAAAACTAAGCCATTGTTTAAAATTACTATTAAGGAAGGAATTTTTTTTTTCTAAATTTATTTTGATTTATGCAAAATATGACAAAGATTTTTAGGATCTTGATAAACATTTGTGCAACTTTATGTGATTAGAAATAACTTATGTCTATCGTATATATGTCATAAATATTTAATCATTATTTATTAAATCATATTTATTAAAATAAATATTTTAATTTACTTTCAAATATGCTTGTTTCTAAAACTGTACAAAAATATAGAAAGTGCAAATTGTTAGATTACCTCAACTTTTTTCTATTAATGCAGATAAATTCAAACTTAATAATTTATATGGCCTAAATGCAGTTTTTTTGTAGAAAATAATTGTTATTCTTTTGAAATTTATGGCAGCAAGAATTTCGATTCTGTATATCCTCAATTAACAAAACTGAATGGGACACATAAACAAATACTTGTCCATAATTAAATTCATCTGATCAAGTAGCATATTTCTTTTAGCCACATTGCTGTGTTTTACAGTTACCTATGTAGTTTACTTCAAAGACCATTATTTTAAACTTAAATGTTTACTACTGCAAAATTTAAATATATATATATGTAGATCAACTTCTATATAGATTACAAAACATTTTTATCAGACACATTAGTGATAGTTTTTTAAATCAATCAATTAATTTCTAAATCATAGCTAAATCAAATTTTACAGTTGAAGTTTTAAATGTATATACATATATTTCTGAATGGAAAGAATCTATTTGAAATTTGCACTGAAATTACTATTTACATGCTCTTGTATAATCGATCGAATACAATAACTTTTTTTAAAAAAATATCAATTATTATTATCAGTTGCTATATGACCGGTCACATATGCTTATATGGTGGCTTGTGATTCATAAATATCATAAGTTTAAAAAAATAAAATAAAAAAAAAAGATTCATGAATGCAATGATGTTGTGTTGATTATTAAAACCCTAGAAAATAAATTTGGTTTTTAAAGCCAGATATGGTAAAAAGGAAGGCAGACAGTAACGAAAATCCAAATTTATCTTGCCCTTGTGCCATGCATGCAAATCAAACAAAAACCAAAAGTAACAAGCATATGAATTAAAAGAGAGAGAAGTGAACATTTAACAAGATTAGTGCAGTTGTACCTTTAATTACTTAAAAGATTAAGGAGACGAAAATATATATTTGAGTTTTTATAATGTAAGATCAACAGACGTAACCAAGAGCATCAATTAACATTTATTAAATCAAAATCTATAAAAATTGGTGAGTTTTTTAAAATTTGCAAATAATTTGGCAATTAGTATTTAGCTTTAAAGAGTAATTTTAATTAGAAACCAATTTCCATTCTTTAAATATTAATATTTGTTTTAATTTTATATTTGACCTTTTTTTAGGGGTGCCTTACTGGTAAATGGATTTTGTCGTGTAGATACATCATTTGTTGAAAGTCATGTTGATTTTGCTATGGGCGGAAATTCTGTGCTGGATATGGTCGTTGACCTTGACTTTGCTCAAAAGCCTATGGCAATTTGTTTGCAAATGGAACAACCATCTTATTCCTTCAGGTAATTTACAATCAATACATGATTTAAATATTTTCTCTATGGAAATAATATGCAACTTTTTACTTTGCAGAGAACAAAAATAAAAAATTGAACCTATTTTTACCTATATTTTTTAAGCTTCTTCTTATTTTTTTTTATTATTATTATTATTTATTTTGAGTTTCATGATAATTAACCCTTTGCACTCGGAAAAGTAATTTGATGGACAATTATTCACTTAATACAAGAGCTTGTTTATTATTCTGAAAAATAAATATATATATAATTGTTTCAAGTTGAATTTCCCTGAAAAATTAATTTACATCTTTTTACCATTCTATAGGTATTTTAACTATCAAAATCGAAAAAAAAATAAATAAAACATAAAAATGATGCACTGTCTTGACCATGGGTCACCTCTCAAGTGCAGAGTTAAAAGATGTATTCAATTTTAAAAAAATCTAGAAAAGATTTATTTTATCCTACAATAAATAATATTTTTTTATACACTTATATTACTATTATATTAATCAGCCACAAAATTTTTAGTACATTTTCAAACTAAAACCTTCATTTGTTTCTAGTTAAAATTGAATTCACAAAGCTTTCCTCTGTATATAAAATATGGTGAAATCACAAGGTTTAAAGTGTATATGTATATTAGGAAGAAATCGAAGATATCCTATTTGAAATGTCTACCTAAGAACAAGATGAAAAGCTTCCCAGCTCACTCAAATATTTTACCAAAAAAATTTTCAGCATTTTGAGCTTTTAGCCCCAAGCATGATGACTGGTTGCCTTTCCTGCACTAGATTGGCAAAAGCTATGTGTCATCTGATATCTCATTTCATAAGTTATTTTTTTTCAGAGGTCTTAAAATGATCTTTCAACACTTCATTAGCATTTTGTTTAATGCATCATATATTAGCACTGTCCTTATTGGATAAATATTGCATTTCAAATTGGTAAAAATAATATAAACTGTAAATATTTTATTTATTTAGATGTTTAATAATACATAACATTGCTAGCCCGAAATCTGCCGATTTAAAAAAAAAAATTTCTATCCAATAAAAATCCATTCATAAAGTTTATTAATGAAACTTTTTCTTTACTTTTCAGACACAATGTTCGAAAAACTGAAACAATACCAGGAAGCAAACTTTTGATTAAAACTTTAAAGAGAAGAACTATGTATTTCCCTGGAAAATCCTTTAATTTAGTCAAGAGTAATTCAGATTCCTGTAGAGCAATGTTGCAACCAAAGAAACACAAATCATTCTGGTAAGCAATGTTCATTCAAATACCAGTATTAATATTGTAAAACGTTTCATAAAAATAACTTAAAATGAAAAGAAAATTAAGAAAGCACTGCGATAGTATATTTAATTTATAAGATATTTCAAAAGTGCCGACTTGCAGCTTATTGGCTTGGATGTTTTACATATGCCTATTTTTTTTAAGAGTTTCATTAATATATTATAATATACATGATTTATATCTATTTGTTCATAATAAAATAAACAACCAAAAGGTAAATTCAGTTCAGTTGTTAATTATACTTTAAAAATAATGGTAAATAATATTTCACTTCAAAAAAAATAATAATAGGCGATTTTTATCACAGAACTTTATTTTACATTTCAAAATAGACATTGTTAAGAATGTTCAGATTTTTAAAAAAAAATCCAGTTATGGTTGAAAATTCTTTGGATATAAAAACAATAATTTGCATGTTAATTATAAAATTCTAAAGAATGCAGTTTTGCCATAACGAAACATTTTTCTACAACTTGGATAATATTATGATTATCTTTTCTGAACAATTTCAAATGATTTTCTCCAGTTAGATTCAGGATGCAATGCAGCATTAAAGTTTAAATCCATAACTGAAATATATTTCAGAGCCATTACCAAGGTTATTTCTGGAAAATCATTGTAAAAAAATGGCACAATTATAAGGAATGAAGTTTTTATTACTCTGAATGATTTCTTTAAACATAACTACACAAGCGAGTGGAATCTTTAAAATTAGAATGTAAAATTATTATATAATATATTAGTTAATTTGTGGAGCTAGATTTTTTCAAATGATTGATAAATATTCTTTAACATGTTCATTTTTCTTTCTTAATTTTAGGTAACAAAAAGAGATTTTATAGCTAAACCTTTCGATTAACTGATTTGCAGCAGACCAAATTTATCTGTGACTACAGGATGAACTATAACTGTATTTTTTGTATAAAATAATTAAACTTTCAAAAATGTACATTCTATAGTTGCGCACAAAAGAATGTTTTTTCAATTAAAATGGATATGTTAACTCTGGTTTTGTAAGAAATTAGTGCATTTAATTCCTTAGCAATTAAAAAAAAAAGTTAACATAGTAGCAACAATATAATATTGTGCCAAAGATTACATGTATTGACTGATTTGACTACAGAAGCAACTTTTTTTCTAATCATTAGCTGCTTTGTAGATATGAGCTTTGTGATGTTTATTTATTTTTTTAACAAATATGATTGTCTGTTTAACTTATAATGATTCATTTTTCATCCATGAATGTTAATTTATTTTGTCAAAACCTGTATGTAAAGAAGGATTCATGGTTTCTATTGTCAATATGTGCATTCAGACTGTCTTTTGTTGCAAGACCAAAGACTCAAATAACCACAAAACTGTGAAATAAAATGGCTTTATTGATTTATGTCAATACAATAAATGAAGTAAATAATATTTCCATGCTTTTGCAGTATGTTTTTTTCAAACACGAAATTCATTCATTTCAAACATTAAATTGAGATATTCTTTTTAATACATCATTTCAGAAAAACAGCCAAGGAAAATATTTAATTCTATAGTTACAAAGTTAAAAATCAATGATTCAAAACAACCAATATTTGTTATTTTTTTAAAGATTACAACATATAATATTCATTCTTTGTCAGCAAAAAACACTTATTTGTAAGATAAATTGGGAAAATAAATATGACACTAGTCCAGCTGTTATTATAATTCATAGATTTAAAATGTTAACTATTTTTAAAAAATTATTTTATTTCAAGCCGAAGCTCCTGATAATATAAAAAAATTATCGAAGATGCTGGAGGTCAAAATGCAAATTTTTACAGTTCATATTTAACCTTAAATTAAGGAATATAATGCTGATAAACTTAACATAGAAAAACAATAGCAAAAATTATTTATATGAAATTCATATAATAATATCCAAAAACAAGAAAAAGAAAAAAATCTTTGCTCACCCTTCAAATATGCAGAGATCTGACATTCATTAATAGATAAAATGAATATAATAGGAAGATATAAATGTAAGTCAACATAAATATCACATCTTTCAAAAAGATAATAATTTAAATTTTTGACTGAATTAATCTAAATATGTTTAGAAGATAAATAGATAATAAGCAATATTAGATAATTTTGTACATACTTACTAGGTGAAGTTTGGGAAAAGCCTAAAATCTTGGTAAAAATATTTCTTTATGAAAGCACATCAAAAAGAAGACATTTACTTTGCACGATTCAGTAAAAATAGTATTTTTTAGACAGAAATTGTAAGTTACCAAAGTCCTCTATAAATACCAAGAAAAATTTCTCACATTTTCTTGAATCAGTACTTGTAATTTAACAACCATAATAAATAATTGGATAAATATTCATACATGAATATTTATCAAATTTTTTATAATCAGTTGTACATGGCTTCTGAGGGCTCAAAGTCTATTACTCTATTTCCTTGAATGCATTGTTCTACTAAATATAAGAATGATTTAAAATGCAGACACAAGAAATTATTCACAACAATGCAATTGAATAAATGAAGTACTATGATCCACTTTTTTGAGATGGAGACATAAAAGATGGTCTCAAATTCCTCTCAGTTTAACTGGGAGGTGGTGGTGGAGGAGGTGGAGGTGCAGACAGCAGAGATGGTAGAGATAAAGTGGCTAGTGAAACATTTTGTGTTGATGAAGTAGCACTAGTTGTTTGTATAGAAGTGGTTGCAGGAGGTGGAGGTGGTGGAGGCTGTGCTGCTAAGGTCTGGAGGGAAGCAGCAGTAGCAGCAGAAACTGTTTGCATAGGAGGTGGGGGTGGAACTCCCATAAACCCACCCCATGGATACATTGTAGCCATTGCAGCAGGTGGAGGAATTGGTGCAATGCCAGGAGGTGGAGGGACTGGCATCGGCCCAGACACTTGAGGAGGCATTTGCCATGGTGCCATAGCTGGAAAAAAAAATATAAACAAATTTATGTTACAATTAAAATTTTATCACATATTGTTTCAAGAATAAATTATTAATTGCAAATTCTATCATTCACTTTCAAGAAATGAATCTACCAATTAAATAAAATTATCCATGTTCTCTTGCTTATAATATTAATTAGAAATTTATTTTTTTATTAATAAAGTACAAATAAAGTATCAATTATCAGCAGAAATAAGGATAAGAATTTTGCCAAAATATCTGAAAATAAGAAAATAATTAATCTTGAAGATGATTAAGATATGATGGCTTTCAAACACTTGAATCATTATGAATAATAGGAAACTTAAAATTCATCAATGATTTAATACTGTCTTAGTCAAGACATCAACACTGATCCCCTCTTCTTTCTACTTAAGTAGCCCCTTTTTTATTCTATAACAGGGTGCGTAGTTAGTTTGCTGCAAAAATTAAGCACTTTTTATATTTATGCCTATGTGTACCTGTGTATTTTACAAGCATAGAATATTTTCTATTTCATAATGTATTGTTTTTATTGAAATTTTTGTAATATTTAATTTTAAATGTATATTTTTGAATTTTAATAGTTAATCCTGCAAATACATAACAACTTTATTACTTATTTCTGCAATTCTGCAGAAGTGTTGCATTGTGTCTTTTATTTTAAAACATATTTGATTTTGACAAAAACATAAAAATAATCATAGAAATAAAAAAAAAAAAACTCATTACTAAAAAATTGTTAACTCTTATAAGACTAATAATAAAAATATGGCTTCTTTCTCAACATTTCTTAAAATTAAAAAATTACTAGTTATTTTTGATGGATATATGATTTCTGAAAATACATTAACATTGATACAAGCACATATCATGACCAAAATTTTTTTTAATTTTAATTTTTTAGATTGATTTTTATATATGTGGCAACAAATGAAATTCAACATGGCTTCGAAATTTCCTCCTGCTCTAACTCACCATATTTAATAGTTTAGAACATTTTATTTGCAACCTTATAAAGCTAAGAGCTAAAGCACTCCAGGAAGACTACCATCATTAAGATTGGTAAAACTGCCAAAAATTGAAGATAAAAGAATGCAATGTTCTAATTGAATTTTTTAGATCCAATTTTTTTAATAGAAAAGAATAGCAGCGTTTAGAAATAGTTAAACTAAAAAGAAATTATCTTATTGCTTCTTACTTTTGATGTTTAGAATAGGACATTTTTTAATGTTTCACAACAATTCGAAAATTTAATAAAAACCTGCTTTTTATCCTATATGCAAGAATGAATAAAATTTTCTTGTTTTAGCTTTAACAAAAAAAAAAAGACAGAAAAATGTGATTATATATTTATGAAGAAATGAAAATGATTTCACAAAAAACAAACAAATTCATGAAGATAAAAGACAGCAGCTCTGTAATTACAAGCAAAATTAAAATAAAAAATGTTAATGTATTTTTTTAAATAGTAATTTTTGAAGCTAGCGAGACAATATATCGCATTGCCTTAAAATTTAACAAAACTTATCAAGTTAAGAGTCTGATTCAATAAATTGCTTAAAAATTTTGAATTTGAGAGTAAAGCAAAAGCATTTTTTTTAATCAAAAACATTATGACATTTAAAGTAACTCAACAATTTAATGAAGAAATTATATAGAATTTGAAATTTATTTTAAGAAAAATAATTTTTAGAAACTGAATTCAAGACTAACTTTCCAAAAATTAATAAAACCTACAGTGTAAAAATAATATTTATTGAAGAATATGTTTTGATGTTATGTGAAAATATGTTTAAATCATGTTTTTATTTTTTACTTAAACTTCTAATTAAAATTTTGAAAAATCCATTCTTAGTGTCTAATAAAAAGCCCCCAGAGAAGTTTTGTAAATAGAGTTACAAAAGGAGAAAAAGCAAAAATTGTTAAAAATAACAGAATCTGAACCCTAAAAAAATTAAGTTTTAAAAATCTTTTTTCTTCAAAAAAAAAAAAAATCTAGCAGTTTTTTTTACATGTATTAAAAACTAAAATTTTCCAAGATTGGTCTGACAAATAACAATTTTCAAATGAATGGGGATATTTAAAACAAAAAACCATTAAATAAATCACGATTATTGAAAACCTATGGCTCCACATTAAAATTTCATCATACTCGAATTTTATGCAGTTGATTAACATAATTATATATACCGCAATGAGTAAGAATTCAACATAAATAGTATAGTAAATCCCTTTAATAGGTTGTGCAGGACATAGCTCCAAAAAGAAATATTAACGAGAACAATGATCAAATGTGTAATGAACTAATACTTCACTATATGCGCTTTACGAGTAGCTTCTCCCATATTCAATATATCTCCTTGAGACACCAAATTCATGTTGCTATATTCTTATTTACCATTCATTGGATCGATCTGCGTATTTTTTTTTTTAAACAATGCATAAAAAAGTTAAACATACATTTATCCGACTTAACCAAAACAAATACTTCACCATCTTTGAATTGTACTGAAGTTCGAACATTTTTCGAAGTCACAACAAGTATGGCATAGTATGTATTTATGTTGCCCCTTGGGAATAACCTTTCTAGTATTTCAATAAACAACAATACACATTGACAAAGAAAGTGTGAATAGAAAAAAAAAAAAAATATTAAGCTTTATCTAAATATGGACTGGCACCACTCAAAAAGTTTTATTTGCACTTTTCGAGAAAAAAGCACTTTTCATGATGACACTATGCACCCAGTATAACTATTACTGAACATTCATTATTAAAGATTGCATTCTGATAATTATGTCTTTTTTTCTTTTTTACTACAGATTCTATGGTTGATGCAATATGAGGGAGATTTAGAATCCTCTCATGTTTAATAATATATACTAATTATTTGTCAAAAGCTGCATCTATATGGCTAAAAATAAATGTTTTAATCATAAAATTTATCTGCATCATCTAGTGTGCAAATCAATTGTTTTAATAATTTCAAATAATTAAAGAACTGGCCATAAATTTACATAGAAACAATTTACAATTTTTACCAATGTTATAAGTTGAATTATTTTAATGCCAAATCGTAATTCTGCAGAGAAAAAAAAAAGGGAAAGAAATTAAAAAATCTAAATTTATTCAGAGAAATATATGTGCCATCACCTTTATTTAGTATCATATGCTAAAAAAAACTTCAAATTAGTACTTAATTTAAATTTTATTTCAAATGATTTTTTTAGTTCCATTGTTTTAAAATGTGCAATTGTGATTATGTTTACCAAATTTACAGAATCAAATTTTTTTTCCATAAAAAAGTTATATTAAAAAAAAATTTATAAGCATTTTTTCTGAGATTTTTTGGGGTGTAAAAATTGATTCTTAGCATGTTACAAAATCTAAAATATTAAATATAAAAAGTTATTCCATGCATTTCAAATTTATAAATTTCCACCTTCTTGTACAGTTATAATTTAATTAATTGCTACACATCAAAAGTCACTCAAAGGGAGGAAGGCGCAAAAAATGTACTAAAGAAAAAGTCATGCTAATTCCTAACTTGTAAAATAAATAGGTTAATCGAAAATTATTTAAAAGAAATTCAATTAAAAAGTTTAGCAAAATTTAAATTTATTTTATATTAAAATAATTTTTTGAATTATATTTTCCCCCACTCAAATATGTAATAGAAAAAAGAAAAGAAATGAAAATTTTCATATGATTTTTAATTTGGGTCATAATAATTCCCAAGTTTAAGGAAATCCAGAACAATTCGAATAACATATCTGAATAGCAGATAGAAAGACAAATTAGAATTTAATACTTAAAATTTCTGCATTACACTAATTCAATGAAACATGGGCAGAGTTCTACAAATACATACAGCACAAAATTTAAATTTGTAGAGGTAAAAAAAACTTATACATTTCCAGGAGAATTACAAATGCTAATTTTGAATATAGAACTGAAATTTATTCTTAAAATTGAAGTCAAGAATATTATTTTTATATTACTTTATTCACAAAAAATGAAATAATACCATTAAAAAAATTTTTTTAAGTCAGTTATTAGACTTAAAAGCCTAACAGAAATTAGATTTATTACTAAATATAGAGTAATAAATTTCTTTATTATAATTTTGCATGAGGAGTTAATTTAGCAATTATGAAATATGCATTTACTAAAATTTCATGCTAAAACATTCATAATTAAATGTAACATCACAGAAATGTTAACCATGTATTTATAATTTTTTTTTAAAATTATTATTTAACTCAGGCATGTCACAGGTTGGAAACAAGCAAACAAAAAATTGAAGTTCTTAAAATAATGAAATCTGCTAAGCATAAACACCAAAAAAGTAAAATAGGTAGGATTAATTGATCAATAAAATGTTTAAATTTATAAAAAAGTGCTATTTTAAGTATGCTGATCTCAAATACGAAAATAATTTTCTCCAACAGTTGCAATTTTGAAAATTTTCAATTAATAATTAATAAAAATACTAAACTGATAGTTAAATTATTAAAATGTTCAAATTATTCATGGAAAAAAAGAATCATATGAAAAGAAAAAAAGAATATTAATATTTGCACATAATTCCTATGACAATAACAAAACAAGACATTGGTCATGAAAAGGATGGAAGTTTATGAACATTAGTGGATAATTTATATCGATTTAAAAGTAATTTATTATATTCTAGATCATCAGGACGATTACATAAAATATTCTTGCTTCTTTTGCTTAAGGCCCTCCCTCCCTACGTATAAAAGGAGAATTTTAAAATTCATTATGTAAGAAAGGAACGTTCTATTAGTTATAGCATGATTGAAGAAAAAAGAAATTATATTTATTAATCTTTTGTTGATGAAATAGATTTTGTTGTATATAAAAATAAGGTTAATGAAACAATTTCATGAAAACTTTTGATGAAGACAGTTTTTGCTTTACAAACATAGGACAAACAGAACAAATAGTTTAAGGAGAAAAATTTTAAACCAATTTTTTTTTTTAATGATTACCAAATAAGACTATGCTTAAATGAAACATATTTCATGGATTCCATTAATAAGAAATGATATTATATATATATGAGCCTCATTTGTCCTTGCTAAAAAGAGCTTTCAGGACAGCTACATAGCTGTAAAATTTGATTTATTTAACACTGCAATTTGAACATATCTATTGTTCATTTGTAATTTTTCTGAAAACATCAGTGGTAATAGTCAAATGATTACATAATAAAAAGAAATTATTAAGTAGAATGGAGGGTCAATACCACGATGAATGGGATACTCATAAAGAGACATTGAAATTTACAGAAAGAAATTTCACTTGTGAACATAAAAAAAAGGGGGGGGGGGCTCTTCCTTTTATCTTTATTTAATGCTTCTCTTTAATTAAGAGATTTGTTTGTTTGTTAATTTATTTAATGACATAACCTAAGTACAGTCATTAAGATTAATCACTGGAAAATCTTTGCTACACTACTAGAATAAAAGTGAACAGATGTTTAATAAGAATATAAGGGATACACATCTGATTTCAGATTACAGTTGGATCCTGCAAGTGTTAAATAAAGAATTCCAATACAAATGAACCTTTCAAAAATGGAACAAACTAACTTTTCAATTCTAACATGATTTTTTTAATTTTTAGCAGAGCAATTGCAGATTAACAATAAGTATTTTACCCCAATCAAATTGTTTTACAATTAAAGAAAATAATTTTTAATTTTATGCTCATACCTTAAGCATAATTTAATGTGTTAATATCAATGTTGCCATATTTTACAAACAAGAGCTGATGAGCAAAAATCAAAATCATATTATACACACACACAACATATCAAAACAAAATCAGTAAAAAAAATTTCCAGGTACCAAAATGTGAGGTGGCTTGTATAATGCAAAGTGGATGATCTTATCAAGGTGGGAGAGAATAATCTATGATGGACAACTTTCAACATCAACTTTCTTTAAATATTAGCAGCTTTTAGCGACCAGCTTGCTTGTCAAGATTGCTGATTTGTTATGTTATAAAACATTTAAATATGGAATAAATTTTTTTTATTTCAATTTATTTGATACAACTTAAAAATAGGACTTGAACTGAATCATTTTGCAAAAAATGAATGTGGGCACAAATTAAAATGTATATATTATGAAATACAAACAGAAGTGAATATCCTATTTTGTAATTAATAATAAAAAAAGTAATTTTTATACTAATTTTAACATTAGCAAAAAAAAAATAATAATAATATTTTGACAGATGAGTTTAAATTTCATAACATTAAAAACAGCAACTAAAGTGAGCATCACTCTTAAACTATTTTCATATCAAACTAAACCAAACCAACATTAAAAGCATCGTAAATTAAACTTGAAGAATTGTAAATTAAAAGTAAAAACAAATTGTACAGAAATGATATTGATATCATTAAAGGATTTTATTTATTTATTTGAGTTTCAGATAATGCAAAAACCTTTTTGGGAAAATAATAGTTTTAGAAGTCATATTTCCAATAGGTAAGTCATAGAAAATTACCATAGTGACGGGCAAGCCAATTTCCATTCTTGAATATTAAACTTTCTGATTAAAGTTTATTTCTTAATTTCTTTTACATCTTCTGACTGAAAGATGTGTTTGATATGACACTGAAAAAAGTACTTACTTATAATATAATAATTTTATTTAATTAGCGAAGTATTGAATTAAGTGCAGCTGTAAAAACATTGAATAAAGCAGTCTGCTGAAACTTTCGAACATCAATATGTTTACATTTCATTACTGCCATTTCATAATAAGTTAAGAGTGAGTGTACGATAATGTTTTATATATATATATTGATTTTATACCATTGAAACATTCTAGTTTTTTGATAAACAATCATTTATAAAGGCTTCCAGCAATAATTTCAAATGATTTTGCAGTAAGAATTGCATTGAGGCACAAAATTTAAAACAGGTCAATTGCTCAATTAATTCATTATTGTAAAAAATTGGCAAAGTTAAATTATATTCTAATTAAAAACATCTTTTGGGGTTATAAATATTAATCGAATTGCTAGATATTTATATAAATCAAAATATTAGCTAAAAGTTTAAATGATTGCTAGTCCACATCCACTTTAAAGGGAACATTCCAGAAACTTAGCAAATCTTAGTAAAGAGATTAAAAGAAAAAAAAAATTACATTGAGTGACAGTTGGTGGTGTCATCCAATTAGCTTGTGGCTGAGATCCAACTGTGAGACTGGGTGGTGGTGGAGGAGGAGCAAGCATTCCTACTGCCGGAGCAGTTGCAGCCTATTAAATAATAATTTTTAAAAAACTAATGAGCCATTTTTAAGTACCAAAAAAACTATACTATGATAATTTAGTATCTTTAAAAAAAAGTTTCAAAAATTATTAAAACTTTCATCAGGATGGAATTTTATATCTATAGTAATGGAAACACAATGTTATATTTAGATACACAGATATTAAATCAAGGAGTTTGCATTTTATTTATATTCAGAATAACTGAGCAAATTTTAATGAAATTCAATATTTACAATTGGGTAATAGTTATATCATAAAATAATTAAGGTCCACAGATATATTCACAGAGACATATCATTGGAACAGGAAAATGCAAAACAAATAAGGTGTGAAAGGGGGAAAAAGAAGAAAAAAAAAAAAAACGTTAAAACATATATAATCTTCATACAGTTATACAACTTTTGCAATTGTGAATTTATATACCAATTGTAATTGATTTTTATTGCTAGTCAATTTTTTTTTTTACTAGGTGCGATAAATGTTTGCAAGTTTATATATTAAGTACAATTATTTGTGTTATGTATTATATGTAGTTGTGTATTACTAATTAAAAAATAAAATTAGAAACTTTTTATTAATTCCTTAATTATCCTATTTGAAACTAAAATTAAATTTAATTTACCTGATTGGGCATTACTGGTTGTTGTACAGTTCCAGGAGGTGCTTGGAATGGAGGTTGGGTCCAGGGTGGCATACCCATTGGAGAAACAGTGGAAGAAGGAGGCATTGGGGGAGGGGGCATCTGAGACATAATTGGAGGAGGCATGAACATTGTGTTTTGCATGCCAGTGGTTGGAGGGGGAACACTTTGAATTGCAGATTTATTCTGGGCATTGTTGAATGTTGGCTGAGAGCTCTAAAAAAATGACAGAAAATACGTGCAAAATATATCCATTTCTAACAGACATTAAAAACATAAGCATTAAGTTTTCCTGTTAAAGCGGAAGTTTTTTTTAAAAACAAAACTTGATGATTTTGAGATAATTCAGTACTTTAAATCTGATATTTAAATGCACATAACTAATACAAACACAAATAAAAAATTTTAAATAAAAATATAGTTTAAATATTTATGTCAATTCTTCACTAAATTTAGAATCCTTCAATTTTGATTTAAAATATTTATGCAAAAAACATTAAATAGTCAGTTCATGATTTTCAAAATTTTGTTGAAAATCATTACATCACAATTAATACAAAACACCTACTGTGGCCTGAAATTGAGACGTTGATATGGAAGGTGGTGGAGCCATTATAGCCCTTGGAGGTCCAGGTGGGGCTTGCAAAGGAGTTACAGATGACTGGCTACTAGAACCAACAGAATTTCCTTTATTAGGAGGTGGTGGTCCTTCACCCAGTTCAGCCATCAATGACATATACTAGAAAATTAATATTTTGGTATCAGTCATTGAAAACCACACGAAAAAAATGCATACAATATTTAAAAACTGGCAAATAAACAATTCGTTTTTTTTATGCAACTTTAATTATTTGATAAATATTATATTTAATTTTGTAAAGTAGTACTATCAACATATGTAATATATTTCAATGACTTTAATTTTTATCTACTTAAATACAAAGGATTTTTATTGAAGAGATATTAAAAAAACTGATTAACATTAAGACAGATGCAATAAGTGCAAAAATAAATAGCAATGCATTAGTTTTTTTTAAAACAATCCAAATCTATAGCTTCCTAATTTAATATAAAAACTTAACACATCAACCAACTATCAGCAAGAACATTTATTGCAACATTCAGAATGCACGTAATGTTCCATCAAAAAAATTTTTACTTTTGGTAATATATTCTCCAAAAAGTTATTAAACAAAATTAACTATCTAAAATCACAAATTTTATATACTCAACACATTTCTAAATACGGAAATTAACATCAAATTGTACCTCTTCATCTATCTTTGCCTTATCAGGTGCTCCTAATGCACCAGGAGCTTTTTGCTCTCGACAATCTTTAGAGATATGACCAGCAGAACCACAATTTGAGCAAATGACATTATTAGTAACATTAGGCTTGTCAGGACACTGCCAACTTCTATGAGTTGTACCTCCACAATTAGTACAACGTGGTCCATCATTTTCACGTAATGTTCCATTTAAAAGGGCTAATTCCCGCAATTGCATGCGCCGCAAATCATTTTGTCCTTCAGGTACTTCAACTCCTTGGCGAATAATATCTTTGATCTTCAAAAAATAAATAATAAATAAAAATAAAGAAATGTGAGTACAGATTAGAATAATAACAATAATTACAAAACTATATTAACCAGAAATATTTCCATAATTGTCTTCCAACATTTATACCATGCTTACCATCTATTATATATTTAGATCAAAATAACTGCATTACTCAAACATTTCATATTAATGTAGATGTGCAAATAAAGTTTTGAAAGTTTTTAAAAAAGAAAATTGAAAAACTCCTCTTCCCCCCTCCCAATTCCTTCACATCAAAAGCAGAGTACTTCAGTAATAAACAAGATAACTGCAATAATATAATCAAAAACTTTTCCAAATAATACTTCTTTGTAACTTATAAATTACATTTCCCAATATAGTAAAATACAAACAGGCAACAACAGGTTTTATTAATGAATCATGAATTTAAATATTCAATATTTCTCAAATGATTTAAAACGCTAATTTAACTAAAATATTTTTCTACTTATTTAATCTCCTCAGAATCTGATGTAGTAATTAAACAAAATGCAGTAAATGCCGAAACATTTCAATTTCAGTATATTTACATAATCATATTTGATTTAATAATGCTACATTTTATTACATGCAATGGGCTTAGTGAAAAAATGTAATGTGAATAACCTTATTAACAGCTTTTTTGACACTTTCATGACTATTTCCTGTTACAAAGGCATGTAAGGGTTCATCTTCCCCAGGAAGAGGTTGTCCATCCTTGCGACCTACTTTGCCTTCCTTTACTGAGCCTTTACCTCGAATTATAATCTTAGCTCCTGTCTGAATGAAAAATAACATTTTAAACTTTTGGCAAGACTAAACAAAAAGAAACACTGATATACAATACATACAATACTAAACTGTGCACTTATACATATATAATTACAACTATGGAGATATTCTTTTCTAATTTTAATAAATCTTATTCATTGCTAAAAACTTAAATCAGCAATTTTTTTTTTTTTTTCAAATCTTGTAAATATAAACAGTATATTTAATAGGACAAATCATATAACACTTGAGAATGTTCAAATTGCTGTGAGTATATGTGATATCTGTTAATATAAGTAGTTCATGGATATATCATGGTAAAATACATTCATTTGATTAGCAACCTAAAAAAGTCAATGAAATGCTAAGAATTTGAACTTTCAGAAGGAATAACATAAATGATGCATTTATATGAGGCATCACCTTTAAATTAAGAATAATCATAGCATTGCATTTGGAATAATAAATTTAAATGGTTAAATCAACAACAACAACAAAATGAGAAACATATTCCAATAAGTTTTGTCATATATATACAAGGTATCATGAAATAGTTATTAACATTAAAAAAATATGTAATTCATCAGTTTGGATTTCTTTTTTTCTCTTTATTTTAACACAACTAATGCTGCATTTTATCAGACTTGCTCCATAAAATGTTAAAATTTTTTATAAATTTTAGATGATTCACAATTCATTTTCAATTATATCAGAAAATTTTCCTGCAACACAAAATATCACTTGACAATATGAAGACAAAACTGTAATATAAAGAACTGGATAAATTATAGAGTTAATGCCAAAATTAAATATCTGCTACTAGGAGAGTAACTGACTCTTATATTTAAAGTTTTAAAAAAATATTATGATCTTTAAAACAGAATATTAGAATCAAGGAAAATGAAGGTATATCAGGCATTATATATAATTTTATTAATAGTATATTTCAAGGTATTCAATAACTTACTTTTATAGTTAATGGATTTAAAAAAACTGACATAATAAAAAGCAAATGATACATATACATAAATGCCTAAAACAAGAGAAAGACCACATGGACCCTAATTTCCATCGCTTAGATTTGAGGTTACTTGACAGACAAATTCTAAAACTTTTACTTAAATTTTGAGATTTTAAAGAAAGTTTTAAAAACATTTGAAATAATTACAATATGAAAATTAGCATCATTGTTATAATTTTTTTTTAAATTAAAAACTTACCTCTTTTTCCATCGATTTTAAGGTATTACCTCGAGGCCCAATAAGCAAGCCAACAAAATTAATATCAGGATGTTCTTCCTGTGGAATCATAACCTTTTCACACACTTTGACTAGAGGAGGTCTAGAAAAGAATACAAAAGATTTTATCATATTTCATAAAAAAAATGACTATAAAATAGATTTTTTAAAAATTCTAATGAATGGTACATACATTTTCAAGCTTTCAGAGTACATTTTTTTAGTATAAAAAAAATTCAAAATAAAGTACTCTTAAGAAAACTATTTTTCATTTTAAATAGAAAATTCAATTTTTAAAAATTTTATTAGCACATTAAGAAATATTCTTAAAAAAAATCATCTTTACTGGAATAGCCTATTTAAAAAAAATCAGCCCTCAAAGGGGAAAAAATGCAATAGAAAAAAACCTTTAATGCGCCTTTTGCCAATGATTAAGAATTACGTTAATTTAAAAAGAATGTTTAAATTAATTAAAATAAAATTTGCACATTATTATATTCCTATACTATTATACTAAATAAAGATTTTAAGTTGATTAGAAGCATTACTTGTAGTCAGGTGGGGGCTTGTATTCAGGATTACACTGATACATCTCTTGAATTAAATTATGACGATCATCTTCCAACTTCTTTCGAGTTCGATACTCTCTGGTATTTAAACGCTTACCTTCACTGTTATATATTGGTTCTGGAGAAGGAGATCTGAAAAAATTTCCATCACTATAACAAGAGTTTTATTACATGAATCCTAGTTTGATGAATTTTAACCTTATAAATTTTCCTCGATTAAAATGACTCAAAAAGTATATTTGCCTTATAATGCTACACTGCTTAAATCTCGCAATATGTACCAAATAATGGAGAGAAACCTGCTGGATTATAAAAGATAAAAATCATGGTGATCAAAGAGATAAAAATTTAACCTAGAAAACAAGAAAAAGACCTGAAACATTAATTGATTAGCAGGAAAATTCAATAAAACGGATTACTGTGCTGCAAAAAAAAATCTTCATGCTACCAGAGATGAGAAGTATCAGATTTCCTAAAATGCGAGTTGGATGTTCTCATCAACAGTTATAAGACATACTCTGCGAAAATATAAAAACAGTACATGGATTAATGAATCAAATAAGCCAAAGAAAAAGAATTCTCTGTAGTGGAATGTAAAAAAAATTAATAGTAAGATATATTTTCATTTAAACTTTCAAACCTAAATATATCCTTAACATAAAATATTATAAAAAGCATGCATATCAATATCTGCATTTTGGCTCATTTACAGTTACTTTCAGAAAATGGTTAAGAAAGTGTTCTGAATATTATTTAGGCACTCATATGATACCATACAGAAAATGCTAACACTGAAATGGAGTGCTTTTCTCTTCCTTTTTACTAGATAAACAATAAAAACGATGGTGATCATAATGATTTAAAAATAAAATCATTTGCATTAAAAAAACTGAGAAATGCATGAAATAGATGAGTTATGGAAGATAATTCCATTTGGGGGTAATAAGTAATTGATGAAATAAAGCACATTTTTTCTAAACCTGTTAAATCAAATCTGTTCCCTAATATTAAAAGAAGAGTTTTATACTCTCATCAAGTGTATAATCATCCAGAAATTTAAGCCAGTTAAAAATAAATTGTATCAAAAGAAAAAAATAGCATATAATCAAATCAAAATTCTTTATATTTTTAAAGATAGTAAATATAAAGAAAAATTATATCTAAATAATTATAAATAAGATATACAAAACAACATTAAGCAGTTGCAAAACTTAGTGTTTAAAAATTTCTTAATATTTAAAATGTTTAGGCTTTTTCCCATAGATTTTTTAAAAATTAATAATGTAAATAATAAAATTTTAAAATGTAAAAAACGAAAGAAAGAGAAAAGAGAAATAAATTCATTAAAAAGGGAAACATTGTTTGAGAATTTAATATGATTAAATATTTTTAATGTTTTTTTATAACACAATAGTGACATTGATAAATTTAAAATATTTCAAAGGATCACAAAAATGCTTATGAATAAATATATGAGTTTTAATTTAAATGTACCGATTTTTGATTATATAATTTTTTTAGAAAAACAAAATAAAAATATTTGATTAAGAAAACGTATAATTTTTATAATATAAAATACTAATAAAAACATATTTATGGAAAAAATCCTGTTTAAACTGATATATAACTAACACTATAATATTCTAAATAAAGGAAATTAAATATATAAGATATTAATCAGTCACAGGACATCCTAAATATATTAGTTTTAAATTTTACTATTATTAGCAGCCAAACCTTTCTTCAGGATTAGGGGGAATTCCCAGGTCACCAGTACGAAGACGTCTACTAATTTCCTCAATCTGCAGCTGCACTGTAAGAGAGGGGGTTAGAAAAGGGCAATAGCCCCTAATTAACAAAATGTAGAAAAAATATTCAGAAAAATTCACTAAGTTTCAAAATCTCTTTAATCTCACCTGTTTCATAAATTGACATATAAAATTTTTTAAGCAAAAAGAAAAATATTTCCAAATTCATAAAAGAAAACTAATGAAAGAGAAAATGTCAGAATAAAATTTAAAATCCAGAAGAAGGAAAAAAAAATCATTTTTGAAACAGCATATTAAGAAATTTCATATTTTAAAAAGATGAAAAAATGTAGATATAATATAAAAGACATTTCCAGCAGCTTTAGCAACACCTACCAGACAAAATGCAAAATCCACGCATCTCATAAGAAATTAATAACAGATTTCACTCAGTTTACAGTATATTTTACTTCAAAACTAGGCATCTCTTCTTTTGAGGAAAAAGAAACAGTCAATAATAGCAGAAGGAAATTATTAATGCATCATTTATAATGATAAATTATTTAATTAAATATCAAAAATATTAACAAAATATAGACATACAGTAATCAATGCATCATTTATAATAATAAATTATTTAATTAAATATCAAAAATAATAACAAAATATAGACATACTGTAATCATGTGAAAATAGAATTAATACCTATAATTTGAAAATCAAACATAGAATAAGTTTAGGCAAAAAATTATAAGATTGTAGAGTTATAACCACTTTTAATGCAACATGTAATAAACTAAAACAAAAGTAATTGAAGAAGATTAAAGTATTTAATACCAAACAACAAATGATTAAAAACTTATTTTGTTTAAAACAGTAAACTCATTAAGTAATTTAAAATCATTCAGATTTCAATTATATATAAACAATAATTCAATATTTAGTTTCAAAAATATACCAAAAAATTATAATTTTTTTTTTTTTTTTTTATATTTATTTACAAAGAGTCCAGATTTCAAACTAAGATTTTTATACTTTGTTGCTGAAACATTTAGATCAAAAGTTATTAACTGTGTATATTTGTACTTGGATAGTTTAATAATTGCAACAGATTTAAAATTAATACAAATAACCAAACAATAACTTTCAATTTTTTTAAATATAAATAAAAAAGGACACTCAAGAAAATTAAGTAATGAACAGGTAAATATTTTAAAGACATGTAATCTAAAATAAATACTTGTTTCTAACAAACTAACCTTTAATAAACCCAAAATACAATGAATATTGTAACTAATAGGTTGTTCACAAATGTGTTAATAGCAGAAAACAAAACAAAGAAGAAAAAAAGACTTTCAGATAATACTTGCTCAGTAAATTATAACTATATCTTTGACTCCATAATCAATTTTTTTTCAAACAATATTAAGTCTCTAAATGACTTATTTTCATTCAACAGTTTTAAGGTCTGATAAATAATCTTAAAGTAAATAAAGCATTTACTTTTGTATTGAATTAAACCTTTTGAATCCTAAAAATATTTTATTGTACGTTTAAAAATATATATGCATAAAATTGAATAGCAATATTCGAAATAAACATGGAAATAAGGGGAAAAAAATTATGTTAGCCTTTCCCCCAGAATTTAGACACTTAAAAAGTTAAGATGCATTTATTCAAGAATTTTAAGACAAAGCATAAAACAATTAAGATTAATTTACAGAAACAAAGGTAAAATAACTTTCATTTTTTTTTATTATAATCTAAAACTGCATCCAATTAAGTTATCTTAATATTTAATGCTGCAGAACATCTCAAAAAGGTACACCATCAGGAAGAATACTGGAATCAGGCTAATAAACATAGATGAGATAAAGTAATAATAATTACAACTTCTACTGAAAATTATAGAGATTAAATAACTAAATTGATACACCTTGTTACACATGGAATGCTATAGATTAAAATGCACATTATAATTACAAATCAAAATTTCAGTTTCTAAAAATTAAATATTGAATTCTCAAATTCTACACAAGAAGAGTTCTATTTAATATATTTCTAAATAGCAACTAATTCCCCTCCCCTTCTGTTTAAAAAGTAAATTATAAAATAAAATATGATGTAAAAATTATCATTATTGGTTTAAAATTTAAAAAAAAAAAACAAGTTTTCAAAGTAGATTTTTCTATTTTTCATTTATCTGCAATGAGAAAATGATGCTGAAAACATTACATTAAATAAACACTGCACTCTCTTAGATCACTAAAATCTTAGATGTTAAAGCAGTAATAATTTAAATGTAAACAATATTAATGTCTACATTTTCATTTATTATGTGCTCTTTTCACTTCCAAGCAAAAAGATGAAACAATGAATGGTTATTTTATCTCTAAATTCATTATATTCAGGACCTAATTCATTATAAAAAAAAATCATGAATTATATTTATACAAAATACATCTTACCAAATGTCATTTAGAAATAAAAAGTTAATAAATCAATAAAAATCCATACAAGATGTTCAACTGATTACTACTAACTGAAACTCTCAGAATTTAGTATACTTAAGAAGTTTATTAATAATCAGTCATGCTTATTAACTGAAAAAAATGTATACATCATGAAAATAACCTGGAAAAAATTTGACGTAAAATATTTATAACTCAATGACAGGCAGGACTGAATTGTCAGTTTTAATGAGGGAAAAATTTCTTTATTTAAAAAAACTAGAATAAATTTTCCATTTTTTTAAACTATGGAATATGAAAATAAATAATTGAATGTAGATTTAAAACATATTTCTGAAAATCAATTTAAAAGAAGCATTTGTAATAATGTATAAATCCATGGCAACCAACTACATTTTTTGTTTTAACGAATATCTATACTTTACTTTCTTTCTGTTGCAACTATATATTAAAAATATACTTTTCTTTTGAAAAACATTAAAAAAAAAAACTGTCAATAGCAAACATTACAGCAAATATGTATATACAGTAATCAAATCTTTAATAATTCAAAACACAAAAATATCTTAAAGAATATATTATAAAATGATAACTAATGAAGAAGCAATTGACAACAGATTATACCAAAAAATTTTTTTAGGAGGAACTAGATTAGCTTTCAAGGCGAAAAAAATTGCATATAATTTAAATTGCAGAAATAAATTTTAAAAAACAATGGAGGCCTTTTCTACATAAAATATTAATTTAAAATTTTAATATCTTTTCCACTATAGCAAATCTTGTTCATTGATAAATAAAACAGAATAGTAAATAAACACATAATATAAAACATTTTAGAATAAAAATTATAATGATCATTTAAAAGCATAATAAAACTAAACTAGGAATAACAATCATTATTTGAAACTGAATTATAAACCTGAAATTTCATTAAGAAGGTTATATAAAAGAGTACAACATAAATTGAAATTCAATCATTAAATTAAAAATATATCAACTAAAAATGGTAATCAGAATAACATATAATATATTATAAAAGACTTTAAAAATATTTTATATTGAAAATGCACAGTATATATATATATATATATATATATATACACACAGTAAAATAAAAACTTCAATAAATATAACAATTTCAAACTACACGGAAAAAAATAAAAGACATCAAGCTGTATTTAATAAAGAAACACAAAAATACAATACTTGGAAACAGCATAGTGTTTACTTGTATTTATAAACATTTCATTTCAATATATATTTTAAATTTTAAAAAATTACTAGGTGTGCTGCTTGCTGGACTAAAGTAAGGTATAAATAAAGAAAAAAAAATGCATTTATATATACATTCAAAATGAATAAAGTATGGAAAATAATCTCACTTACCTTTCATAAACATATATAGAAATAAAATTATATTTAACCCATCAGCACAAAACGATTTAAAAATTCATTGATTTTTTTTAATTCTAAATTTAATTTTTTATCAACTTAATAAGATCAATGTTAAGGCTCATGTGCTCAATAATATTACAATTCATCATACCACTATTGTTATTTATATTAACAACAGTATTTATATATGAAATAATATTTTGAATATCTGTAGGAGATTATATAAGTGTAATTTTTGTAGATGACAGAAGCTATACAACTTTAACTGAACTTGGGTATAAAATATCAAGCCAAAATATTAACATGTTTTATTTTTTATATTAAAGTTCTTTTTCACTTGTCCAAGAAATTTCAATAAAAAAAATATTATTAAAATTTATTAATCATATTCTAAGAATTGGGCTTTATAATATTATAAAAGTAAAAAAAAAAATGTAGTAAAATTATAAAAATGATATATGGTTTTAAAAGTTTGTAATTTTCTTTCCTCATAATCATCTATATTTTTCTAAATTCCTGTATTATTATAAAAAAAATAAGACATAATGAAGTGAATGTATTTATAACAAGTTTCTTTAAACTATAGAATAAGTGGTGATGGGTTAATCACAGGAGACTTTTAGTATAATGCAACTCGATAAATGTAATAGTAGGTTTGCTTGCAATCAAACCTCCAAAAATGTATTTAAATAAAAATGACTAAACAGAACATTAAATGAAACTAAACTTAGAATGACGAGTAGTAAAAAATTCATATTAATTAAATACCATTATAATTATAATTTTTTAAATGGTAAATATGCTTTAAAAAATGTTCTCAGTTATTTAGTTCTATCAATCTTCTTACTGAATTATATTATATAAAATTTAATCAATCTCCTTGACCAAATAAACCATAAGGGGTTTTTTCTTTGTTTTAGAAAAGAAATTAATAAAATGCATAAAAAGGACTTTTAATTTTCATCAATGCAGAAGTCATAATGCAAGAAATTAAAAATAAATGCACACAAAAAAATAAAATCTTTTTTAGAAAAAAAAAATATTTTTATTACTTTGGAAATCAACAAATTGCAACTTTAAAAAAATTAATTAAAATTAAAACAAGACAATTTTTTACAGGTTATTCATAGCATTCAAGCTCAACTATACATTACAATAAAAAAAAAGTATTTTTACAAATTTTTCAGGAAAAGTCAATTATTTATAATAATTATTAATAATTACTACATTTTCTTGCATGAATTAAAAATCTTAACTTTGAATGAAAAAAATTATACTAATTATATGAAAAAGTACGTTACTAAGCTAGCACACACTGAAAGTCTCCAATTCTATTTTTATACAAATATTTTTAGTATTACCGATTTTCTGAATGATTTATATAATATAATGATACAATATTTAAAATTTCATTTAAAAAATTATATATAAATATGAAATAAAAATAACAGAAAACTTACACAAATATGCACGTTCTTGTTGAGGGTTCAAGTTGTTGGGCAAAACTGTTGGCAAACCCGGAATGAAAACTTTCTCTTTTTCATCACCACCCCAACGAGATCTCCTTTTTCTTTTGCGTTCTTTTTCGCGTTCAGATTCACTTTTATCATTATTATTATTATTACGATTATTTGATGACATCCATGAGTTTTCCTCTGGAGGCCACTTTGTTGACTCTAATGAAAAATTATGATATTTAGAACTCATTATTATAAGATTATATAAAAATAATAGACAAAAATTAGATTGTATAAAAAATGTACCATGCACCAAAATATAAATTAAACCAAATAAATGTAAGACACTAAACAACAGTTTTAGGTTAGGATTAGTTTTAATACACAAATTTGAATAGATAGAAAAGTATGTGCGGATCTGTTGATACAAATTTTAGTGATTATCCATCAGCATTCCAATTAGATTTTTCATACCCAAATGCATTTTCAATAAAATGAAAATTTGTATTCATAATTTAATTCAGAAAACATTTTATTATACTTATTTAGTTAAACTCTGCAGAGCGTTTTTGTTTGTTTGTTTTACAGATAAAATAAAAATTATTTTTTTACATTCACAAAATATGTCATTTAAAAACCTAATTAAGTTAAATATCTATCTTAGAGAAAAGTTGGTCTGATTAAGAAACTGATATTAGAAAAGGAAGAAAAAGTAATAATATTAAAGTTGCTGTGGTGAAAAAATCTAATCACCATTCATATTTAACAATCTTAATATTGTGCAATGAACATCAAAAATATCTAAATAGTTATAATTATTATTCTAATGAACATATACTGAAATATCTGAATAATAGGTCCTTTTAATTTTAAAAATGTCCACTACTTTTTATCCAAATGAAATTTTGCTATTAGTTTTAAATGATTTAAAAGAGTATATTATAAGAAAATTTTTAATGGCCATCCATAAAACAATGGGAAAGTTCATGAATTATAAAAAATAAAAATAAAATTCTTGATTTTTTTTTCCCCTTAAATCGATTTCATTAGGTCTAGAAATTTGGAAGATATAAATCCATTACATAAGTGAAAAATAAAATATAAAAGCTCCTAAATCTCATGTAAAAACAAATAGAAACACATTTGTAAAATTTTTAATTTAACATGAAACCAATCAATATGCAATTAACCACAAAATACTTACGATAATCATAATCGTCTTCCCGACTTCTTTTATTATTTTCAGAAGAAGTCATGTAACTAGGTTTTAACATGCTAGATGTCTTATTAGAAGATCCTAACATTGAGGGATTAGGACGCCCAAGTGGTGTAGTATTAGCGCCAGATGTTCTTCCAGACATATCATAACAAGTGACAATACAACAGCTATAAAAAAACTTTCTTAATGATACTTTTAAAAAGTAATGTGCTAATGCTACTAGTCTGAACAACAACCAATGATTAATAATAAGCAGGAACAACAAAATTTTTAACTCAAATATTAAAAGAAATGGCGTACAATGAACACTTTCGCCACTGAACAGACCAATCAAATCAACAAATCTTTATGCCGTTGCCAAAATAGAGAAAATTATTAGTGAAAAATGATGTGTCGTCACAGCCATGTGACTCGTTAGTTGTTTAAAATTACAGGTTGAAAGAGAGTTAAGGCCCAACTTCGACCAGAGGCAAAGTCTGATGCTTGAGTATTTTCGGCAGTGCAGTAAGATATGATCCAAATTATTCAAAGAGTGGCATGTTTCACAATTTGGTTGATTCGACAGGTTAAATCGATGTAGAAGGGCAGGTGTAATTAGTGTTTTGGTAGAAATTCTAGCGCAAGTGATGTCTTCTATTTCTTGTCCATTTAGCAATATTTTTTATGTCTAGAATTTCTCCAAGAATTTCATAATATTTTCTCTGTCTATAGTTTTTCTTTTTGAGATTTGTTTGATGCGTGAGATGATGTCTTCCGATGCGATCCATTCAATGCATGGACTGATTTCTGTTATTGATTTTACGATCAAGTCCGCTTTTTCATTCCGTAATATTGTCGAATGCCCTGAGATCCATAGAAAAGTAATATGTTGGTTAATCTGAGATTTTTCCACAATTTTATGAATGATAGATGGAGATTTATATAAAAAATTTTGAAGTGCTGTAAGATCTGTAAGAAGAAGTAAAGATTTCTCAGGAAGCGAAAGATAGTCCAGAGATTGGCAAATTGCAAGAGCTTCAGCTGTGAAAATTGAGTTGATGTTGTGAGTTCGAAAAGCAAATTGAGACAGATCCGAAATGCCGGCGATTGAAGTCAAGTTTTGTGATTTCGATGCATCAGTTGCGATTATGAAACATTGTTTGAAGTGGTTTTGTAGCGTTTCTTGAAAACTGCCATTAATAGCTGAGTGTGGGAGAGATTTGTTTTGAAAAAGGGTATAGTAATAACTTTACATTTTTCCCTTGGAAGTTGCAAAAAAATGTTGATCAGAAATAATGCGATTCCAATTAATGTTTAGATCAGAAAAAATTTTAATTTGTAGATGGCGGATAAGGAACTGATAGAAATCTGCTTAATGAGAAATTGTAAGGATAAACGTTTTATTTTTTCATTGAGAATTTCCTGATTGGAGATGTAAAGGAGAGCTTTATTTGTTGGCCACTGTGGAACACCAAGTGCAATGCGAAGTGCTTTGGTCTGAATAATATTTCATGCTTTCATGTGAGTTTCTGGAAATTTGTTGATAATTTGACTGGTGTAAAAAAATAAGCTGCAAATGCTATTTATTGTCTGTAAATTGTGATTAAATCTTTTGTTCTTGAGTCAAAATGTTTATATGCGAAACCCTTTAATGCATTGAATTTTTTTAAAGCTTTATTTTTAATTTTATTGAAGATCAATACGTTTTGATTTCTTTCTGTAAAAGAAATTCCGAGGAATGTAATTGGGTTTTTCCGTTGGATGTTCGTGCTAATGAGATATTTGGATGGGTAAAATTAATTTTATTTGAAAGATCGGCTATGTAACTTTTCCCTGCATTAACTGAAAGTTTCCAATGCGTACCCCATTGATGTATGTTTTCCATTGTTTTTTGCAATTTCTTAGTAATAAGTTCAATAGACTGGTGCGAGCAAAAAATAAAGATGTCGTCCGCAAAGATCAAACAATCAACTTCATTTTCAAGAGTTTCAAGAAAATCCGATATAAAAATTGCAAATAAGATTGGCGAGAAGACACTTCCTTGTGCTAATCCTTTGTTTGTAATTCTTATGTCGGAGAATGTTTGTCTTCATCGCACTTGGAAAGTACGGTGACTAAGGAATTGATGCAACCTAGCGCATATCTTCCCACAGAATTCCAAGCATTTATATGTCAATCCGTCAATACAAACCGAATCATAAGCTTTTGCGAATAATTTTGCTGTTGTTATTTTTAAATATTCTTTCCAAATATCTGTTATTTCAATCATGTAATTAATTAAAAAATATTAATTATTATTAAGTATAAAATTTATTAATTTTAATTAATACTTAATTTACTATTTTAAGTAGCGCGTGATTGAATTAATTTATCTATTTCAGTTTACTTTTTAATTTAAATTTTTTTTCAAAACTATTAATTTAATTTATTTATTAGAATAAACCATTTTCTAAAAAGTTTAATTTAGAAAAACAATTTCTTTAAAATGTTTGTTTTAGTTCTATATTCTGCCGATAGATGGCACCTGAAGAGTAAACAGAATGTATTCAATTAGAGAATCATGTCACACGCAATTAGAAATGATCTTCATGAGGCAAAGTATTGTCAAATGCGAATATCGGAAAGTCAAGTGGAACGATTATCATTAAGCGGAGCGGTGACTTCACAATTATGGACACTTTCCTGTAATAGCTCCACTTTCAGTGATATGCCATTCAATAATACGATAATTCTAAGAATAACCGGTTCTTTCACTTTTCAACCCACATGCAAATTTCTGCTTTTCTCTTTATGATTTTAGTTAAGGGGATGCGGCATTCCCTGAGGACACAAGTGAAGAATGTTTTGTGTTTCTGGCGTTTCTTCTCCTTCCCCGGGAGGGCGGGGATCAGTCGAGACCCCTTCTTTTCTTTCAGAGGTGTCGGCTGATGCCGCGTAATATCAATACGGAGAGTTGTTCCTTTGCGGTTTTAGCTTGAAGGAAGTCCACGACTCTTTTTATTCCGTTTCTACTTACGACATATTTGCCTATTACAGGCTTTAAGATTTTATGGCATATAAAATTGAAATCGAATGATTCTTTCGATGTCTTTTTAGTACATTTACCTAAGAATGATCGATCGTATATTAAATTTTAAGCATCATGAATAAAATATATTTTTTATTTTTCAGTGCCCAAAGTAAAAATATCAATAGTGAGGAAACTAAGAATTCATTTTGCTTGAAGTTGCAGTTTTTGATATTTCTATCTTATTTCTGCTGTTTTTGATAACGGATCATTGTTTAGTGTTTATCATGAAGTTTCATGGAACATTAATCTGAGAATGCTCAATTTTAAATTAATAAAGCGAAAAGAAAAAAAAATTAAGTTGATACTTTTCCTCTTATTATATACCAAAGAGGTCTTATATTCTTTTTTTGTTAAATATATTTTGAAAATAAGTTAAAAAATGTTATTGTGTAAATATTTCTCATACTTTTATAGATGCGGTTTCATAGATCGTTGTAAAAGAATCCATTCATTTCTTCTATACAGTTAGAAAGAATGATTAGATGAATAGATTATTTTAAGCATTACTAATTTTATATTCCCTTTATAGATTTTTTGCATTCCAAAAAAATATAGTTTTTTTTAAATCTAAAATGTATGTTTTAAATTAATTTTTGAGGTTGGATGACATAATATATTTATTCATTGTTCTGAAATGCGACTGAATTTCTCCATTTCTTACATTGTTCACTACTTTTAAGTGTTACAAATTCGCAAAGATATTGTTTTCCCCTTCTGCAGATTTCCTGCCCAGTAGGAATGCTAATTAATTCCTAGCCACTCGAAACGTGACCTCCGAAAAATGTCTGTAGGAGGTCACGGTCTAAAGCAGTGTTGGGACACCGGTTGCTTATCGCGTCGAATTTTCGCTTTGCGAGAATAGGTCTTTTTTTCCCCCCGATTTCTGAGAAAAATTGAAATTGTCTTGTAGTTTTAAAACGCAACAAATCTGTGTGAGAATTGTTAATCTCTTTTCCGTTTTTTCATATAATACTGCATAAAACTTACGTAAAAAATAAATGTTTATAATTTTTGCCTTGATAAGGGTCTAGTTGTTATAAATTAAATGTGTCTAATCCTTTGAATTTTTTAAAAAAATGTTTAAAATTATGAAAACATTTTTATTATATTGAATTGTAAAAATATTTCTCGAAATTAGTGAGAAAGATTTAATTCTTAAACAAAAAAAATATCGATATTTGTATATTTTTTATACGGAGTGAATTTATTTCTTATTCCGCTATTAAAATATTTGTATCTGTGTGTTTATGTGTGTGCATTTTTCAGAATAAGTAGAATTGGTTTGATTTCATAGTTTTCAAAAAATAGTATTGTTTGAATATTTTCTACCATTAATGAATTAAAATCTTACTTATTTACTCTGCATTTTTATTATACAACATTTCTTTATAGTATTCACTAAAAGGTTGCGAATACTATATTTGCTTCTCCATAAAAATAAGATTTTTACCGTATTAAAACTTTTAATTTTTTTCACTAATAGTCTTATTCTACTACACTATTCTGTAAGTTTATCATAGAAGGACTTAGCATTTGAACTTTTTTCACCATTTTTCTATGGGTTAAATTTACTGCTGCATTGCCATTAAATGAATGTATCTATTCTTTTGTGTACATAAAAATAAAGAAGAGACTAATTTGATTTTACAACAAAATAATAATTAAGTAAGAATCTTATACGATGTACAACTACATTAAAATTCAAATTATAACAAATGGTATTATGTAATAAGCAACAAATTTAATAATATTATTTATATCGCTACTTGGAATGAAGTTTTCAAGCAAATGAAAAATCCCTAGTTATCCATCCAATTGTCATTTAAATACATTTTTTAAGAATGCTTTATTAACTTTCTTTTTTGCATAAAATCGTATAATCTCCAGCGATCTTGCGTTTTATCCTTATTTTTGTACATTAAGTTCAGCTAAATTATATTTTAAAACATTTTAAATTTAAATCTACTATAATCACAATTAAGATTAGTGAATCAAATATATTCGCCTACAGTTTTCGAAAGAGATTCTTAAATAATTATCAATTTAAAATTTGGGGAACAATAAAATAAAATTATTCTGATAAAAAAATTTTATTTAATACAAAAACTTGAAAAGATGCAAGAAGCCGAAAACAAAATAAAACTGCAAATATCAGAAAGATTCGTAAAGAATCGGTAAGCAATTTTCTCATTTTAAATCATCACATTATACATTTTATTTTCATTATGAAATATTTTTAAGACATTTTTATCAGCTATAAGTTTAGAATATAACATTTCAAGGCATTCCATTTGCACAAAGTAATTTTCAAATATTTTATGAATCTATCTTATCATAAAAGAATTTTAAAGCCATTGTTTTGTTTTTAAACTTTCAAATTTTTTATTAATTAGCATGCAAAACGTAATGCGATCTTTTTTCCGTGCATTGTTGTATAAAAGAAATTCAATTCTTTTCTTCATTTCAGATTCATTTTGGTTTTCTTTATGAACATTACGAAGTAATAGAAATAATTCTTATGCTTAAAAATTCATCTCTGTTTTAACTTATATACGGAACCAAAAATAATAGAACACATAAATTTTATTGCAACAACAACGCCTTTACATATATGATTGGTCTGAGGCGATTTCAGGTTTTTAACAGATGTTCTCTTTGAGATCCCAAGTCTTTTGAATGTGATTAATTATCAATCATTGGCATGTCGTTTCGTCAACTAATTCTATAGGAACTCAGAAGGATTGAACGGTCACGATTGAACTCGTTGAAAAACATCCAGCCAATCAGATAAAACATTTGCCAGTAATAAATAAATAAATAATTCGATATTTATGCTTTTTATGATAGCCATCAGGAATGATTTAATTTATTTTGTGCTTAAGATATAAAATTTGTTTAGCTTTTTTTTAATTAAAAAAAACCCGAAACCGAAAAAAAAAATTTTTTTTTCCTATTAAATTTTTTTTATTCAACATTTATTGACACTGACTAAATCGGATATTTAAGGAGTAACAATACTTCAGATGATATTCTTTTTCTGTTGTTAAATTAAATTATTGACTAATTTATTATTTTTGTTTGAATAGCTTTCAGTTTTTAATAATCTGCATAGGAACAATAAATATAAACAATATCAACATATTTAATTCATTGGATTTTTTTTCAAGTTTTCTTAATATTCGATAAGAACCAAATCTGGGAAATACTTATTTAATTTATATATTAAATTAGTGTCATTTTATGTGCTATGCGAAGCATATAAGAGTATCTTATACGTTCAGCTAGATTTTTCCACTCTTAATGGAATTTTATGATTTTTTTAATATAGTGTGCGTGTGTTTCTTTTATAAAAACTTTATCTGCAAAAATAAAATGCAATATTAATAAAAATAATGTGTAGACAATACAATCTAGAATAAACGTGACTGACAATCAAAAGGCTAGTTGCAACTGTTTTTCAGCATTTTTTTATTTACTTTCAGAAATTTCTATTCGATTTTTTTAAAAATCTTTAGTTTAAATTGATTGAGATACAATAAACATTACTGATATTTTCTTGAAATGACTTTTTTGCAAATTTATTAGATTATACTCCCAAGTCTAATGATTTCTGTTCTCCTTTATATACATCTAGAACACTTTGAAGAAGGGGAGAGGAAAGTAGGAGAAATTTTATGTTAAATTGGCAATATATCTGATAAGTGAATAATATATCGCATTCTGGTGCAATCTGTGTTTCTATCAATATATACTACCATCTAGAATGGAATGTGACTATATTTTTTCTAAAATTATATCTTGGAAAAATTAAATCTGAAGAAATAGACTCAATAAAGAAAAAGACACAAATATTGACAATTTTTTGATGGTCAGTAAAAGTAACCGAGAACATCTTTTTACAAATACCTTTATAAAGTTTTAACAGTGAAAGAAAGGATCAGCATTTGAATGGAAAAGAAGCTAAAGAATACTTGATTTTCTTTAATTAAATGTAAAATTAATTATTATGGGTTATTTTGAAGCCTAATTAGAGATATTGTGTTTGCCCCCTGTCGGATATCTTTCTCCCCTCCCCCCAGTCGGTAAATCTCTGCCGCCGCCTCTGATCTTTAGACCGAAGTTCTCCTGAGACCGTTCTGATAATGATATTGCTAGAAGCAATAAGCTGCTTATTTCATTATACATAAACCAAATTTCTTTCGCACTCAAACTGACGTCAAATTTAATAAGACGCACTAAAATATTGTGTTATTGAACGGCATTTTTTTTTTTTTCCTAACAAAAGTTCAATCCTTCTGAGTTCCCAAAGAATTAGTTGACGAAAACACGTATCAGCCACTGTCAGGGATTTCAGATTCGCACAGCGAACATCTACCGAGCACGCATTAAATGTCCGAAACCGCCTCAATCGACACCTCCTAAAGAAGGGGAGTAAAAAAGAAAAAGAAAGGGTACCCTCCGTGGGAGAATAGAAAAGGTGAAAACTTTCAGCCTCAGAATAGCCAATCTCCTATCCCCTTAAGGAGGAAAGAGATCGGTGAATGGGTTGAAAAGTGAACGACCAGTTATTCTTAGAATTACAGAATCACTGAATTATTCGAAACCACATATCACTGTAATTGGGCCATTCACAGGAAGTATTTGTAAGTATAAAGTCGTTGCTTGCTTAGTGATATCAGTGATGTCTTGATTTCAGTGACTTCGCACTTGAAAATACCAGTATGTCATGAAGATAATTTCTATTTGCCTGCGACGTGACCTTCTATTGGCATTCCTTCTGTAGGCGCGTTCTATTAGTAGAATGTAAAAATAAAGTGAAAATTTTTGAGAAATGACACTTTTTTATTTCAATTTTTTAAGAAAATACTTTACTTCAATAAATAAATGGTTTTGAAAAAAATCAAAATTAAAACTTTAGCTCATGTATATAAATTAAGTCAATTCCTCATTACTTAAATTAATAAATTAAATATTAATTATAATTAATAAATTTTATTATTCATATTAATTAATAATTTTTTAAAAATGTGATTAAAATAACAATTATTTGGAACAAATATTCGAAAATAACAGCAAAAATATTTGTTATTAAAAAAAACGAGGAATATGTATTTCTAGACAGAACCTATACGCTCAAAATCACACACCCGGAGCAGTGATCACACCTTTAACTGTAAGTATAAGAAGTGCCCATTCAATTGATCCTTAGCAGACTAATCACTAAGCTAGCTATCTGCTGAATTGATACACAAGGCACCACCAATCTAATGCTTTTAATAGTGAGTCACTAGCTAGCCTTCGAGGTAAGGAAGTGAAAGCATAAGGCAGTAGTCTTAGTAGAAGATAACTTAGAAGAAGATAATCCTGGGAGCCTCAGGATTGAGAGACCCATACTCATCTAAAGAAAATAAGCCCTTGGAAGGCTGGAATCTGCCAGAAAATGGATAAAACATATTGGAAGTTTTTTGATAAAACTGATATATATTATTGATAAATGCTTTTATAACTGAACTAAAAAAATAAATTTAAAACAGTTGCTTTTTTTTTAATCTATCAAAACAAGTAATAAATTCTAGAGCATAAAAATGTTGAATACTTTGTATGAACAAAAATATAGTATACACTTCTGGCACACATTATAAATAAAAAGATTTTTTTTTTTTTTAGTTCCTGAAAACATGTATAGGGCTATTATAGTAAAAGTGTATGCGTTTAAGACTGTAGAAGAAATACTATCTGGAGTATGTTAACGAAATTTAGTATTTATCATATTTATAGCATAGGAAAATGAATTACACGATAAAAAAAAAAAGAACATTTGTCGATTGGTGGCGCTTCTTATGGAAATTACTTCATACATTGAAATATTTACTTTTTTTCTTGCGAGCTATGGAATGAATTTTTACAATATTTGAGCCTTCTAGTCCAATTAAATGCTGCAGACACAAGAAAGCGTGATTCACAGTAGCACTTAATGTTTCCTGATGAATTCCTAGGACATATCAAGTAATGCTGCTTTTTAAATCAACAAGAGTTAAGTTTGAACCTATAAACGCTTCTTTTAAATATCTCCACAGCTAAAACTCGCAAAGATTTCAATCAGATGAACAAGCATTTCGGAAACAGCTGATAATTACACGATCCTCATAAAAGGTGAATCAGTTGTTTAAGATAATGAGCAATATGAGGTGAGGCCCCATCTTGCATACATATTGCTGAATTCAGGCAGTTTCTTCCTAGCCAAACGGATTATATTATTTTCTAGAATGTTACTGTAATTAATGCCCGTTACAATACAGCAAACGAGTTCTGCTCATGTAATATTTTCAAAAGAAAAAAAAAAGTACCAATAATAAAGTCAGCAGGCACATAAAGCATACGAAACTGTAACAAACGTTGAATGCAAGGGTTATCCAAAAAACAGCATGCGGGGTGGATGAGTCCTACATCCTACAATTCTAAGTGCTGATTTGTCCTGATAAAATGAAAGTGCTTAACAATCCACAAAATCTTTCGAATCCACGCTCGATTTTGGAAAGAACGAAGTTGACAAAACCAATTCCTTGTTGTGAATTTCTAAGTTGTAAGTGCTGAAAATGTAGCCCAACTTTTTGCACAGTCAGTAATGGTACTGATAAAGTATTTGCTACACTTCTAGCGCTTACATGTCGCTGATCCACTAAACCTGAATTAATATTTTCCTAATTTCTTTGACGATTTCCTGATTCACAGGGCATCGTCCTTAAGTTCCAAGGAGCACTCCAAAATCTGCTTCAAATTTACTAATTATTTTCTTCAGGCCCTTCACAGACACTCGTGATTTTTTCAAATCTTTAAGACGACGATATTCTTTCAAAGCAGCAGTATAGGTGCTACCATTTTACTAACAGACCATATTCCACCTTCGACAAAATCATGGCTATATTTTAAAGACATTACTTTTATCAGCAAAATTTTTTTTAATTAAAGTGACAGGCATTCTGACAAAGTAAAGAAAGAAAAATAATAACCCACAACGCCACTTACCAAAAGAATTGAAACTTTTTTCATTGTGTAATTTCCCCCGGCTCTAAATATAGCAAATACCAAGTTTCCTCAACATACTCTAAATAGTTTTTCTTTTAAAGTCTTTCAAACACTTGTACTTAATTATAACCACCCAGTATTTATTTTTAGAACATTCTGAATAAAAATGTACAAATCTAAAACGTTCATTAACCATCTCCTTCTCCCCCATTTCTGAAATTAAACAATAAGAGGGGAAAACGACCTTGATTAAAACAAAACAAATTCAAACATAAATAGTAGTTTCTGGTACTTTGGTTGGGGGAGAGGATATGTTTTACTGTCATCAAACTTAGTTTTTTTTTTTTTTTTACTAAGACTGAAAAGTACAAACAGCATTTGAATAGAAAATTTTGTTACAATTCTTACTGAAAGATAATGCACAAAAGTAATGAAGGAAGATCATATTTTTATAGCAATTCTTCCTAAAAAGTAGTTGTTCTAAAACTCAATTTTTAATCAAATCTGTGAAAATATTTCAAGCAAAATTATTTTTGAAAAAAGTTGCAGTGTCATATATGTTAGAAATCTGAATACTGAGGTAAATAATTATTCAGATTTCCAGGGTAATGGATTCATACATTACTAAAAGAGAAACATTCAATTGAATTTTAACATAATGGCGTCTGGAAGCATAAGGAATTTTGCTTGGTGTCAGGAGGACTAGTTCACATCATTTAGCCTGCAGATAGTTTTAAATAGTTTTGCGGGATACCAATAAAGTGTTGCTGGCATTTGTCCAAAGGTTTTCGCGGGTAACCAACTTAGTGTCACCGGATGGTATAGTGTTAAGAACTAATCTGTAAAATTTGGTTTACATTTACATGTAAAACATGCATTTCTTTGAAGATGCTTTTAGAATATCTGAACATACTATGAAAGATGATTTCTAATCTGGGTAGTTTGATCAAATCATTTACAGAGTTAATGGAGTACATTTTAAATTCATATTGAACTTTTATCTAAGATACATTCTCTATTATTTTTGATAAAAACATTCCACTTAATAATAATATAATACATCTACCACATTCTACTTAACCTATTGATGTTTAAAGTTCGATTTACAGGATGGATACATTTTATTTATGACAATTTTCAACTGGCATAAATATCCATTTAACATATCTTAAAAAACAAATAGCATATTGATTTTTTAAAAATTTTGATTTGTTTTTGAGGTAATTAATTTTTTTATGCTATTTTAATACACATCAAAATTCTTTTAAAAATTAGAGGAAAAGCTTTCCAAAATGATTCTTTACCATTTTATTTTTTGTCACTTAATTTAACTTCATAGTTATTTGAATCTTGGTGTTTTTAATTTATATTAAAATAATTTGAGAAAAATTTAAGCCTTAAAATAAATTTGGCATTAGCAGGTAAACAGAATCACTGCATCTGTATTATCATTCAGTGGCTTGCACTTAATCAGAAATGCAATTTAACTACACACATTAGAAATTCTATTTACAAATATAACTTTAGCATACAAAAATTTCATTTCTGTGCTTGGTAAAAAAATTAATTTATTAATACAATTTTTTTTTATATAAATTATGAGTTTTTTTAGGAGAATATCATTTTAGAAAAACAAAATATATGTTTGTAAAACATTCCTTGAAGGGGCATGTATTTTTTTATCTTTTGTTAAAATTTCTACATTACAGTCATAATGCACATAATGAAGCCAATAGAAATACAGAGAGCAAGAAAACATTTTCAGATTATAGTTTCAGAAAGGAATTTGCAAAGATAGTGTTTTGGTTCTGTGGGAAAATAATAGTCGGTATAACTTAAAGTGAACACAGAGTTTAAGTGATTGGTAACTACTTTTAGAAATGTAAAATTGGAATTATATATAAAGATTAATAATTTATTAATTACAGCTTAAATGTACAATACAAACTGAAATTATTCGAAATATTTACATAAAATTTTTTTAATTTCATGTCAGCCAGCTCCATTCTAATATTTTAATTAGTTAGATAATTACTACGACCTATAAAATAAATCTGTTTAATACAACAATGAGGTAACATTTGCTAATTCATTGATGTATTCACAGCAAGTTTAAAAAGTTATAAACTGGTCCTTATCAAAAGATATTTTTAATTAAACTGTCTTTCAAATTAAATAAACAAAAAAATTTAACAAAAACAGTAACACTCTTTTAAAATTAAAAACAATCACAATATTATGCAATTCCTTAATAATTTATGGACACAAAATACTCAAAAATAAAATAAAAGTGTCACAGTTAAAAAATAAATAGAATAGAAGTGTTACAGTTAAGTTGAATCAAAATTTTGAATGCAAAAGAATGTATCTCCAATTAAATGAAAACAGAAGTTCAACCTCAATATACCTAATGTATGAAAGAAGATTTTATTTAAGTATTAATTATTTATATTTGCACATTTTTGAAAAAGCAAATTGTAACTCATAAGAATATTTTTTAATATTTATTATAATTTAACAACATTAATCAGCATGTGAATTTCTAACGTTAAAGAACATAGTTATTTCATTGAAAAAGAATAGTGAATATGATTACAAATATTATTGCATTTAAATAATAAGAATAGAAATAAATTTTTGTTAACCAATTATAAGTTATATTAATAAGCTTATCCTAAATGCAATTTAAGTCCAAAATAATGAATTAATACAGAAAAAATTTGTAACAAAAAAGCCAAATTTATTAGAGAAAGCTACACTTAATCAACAATTGTTACAAAATGAATCAATAATACTTTCTTAAAAAATAGTTTTTTTTTTGTATGTGTAAAAAGAGTATTTTATTTAATAAAAGCAAAATATGCTCAATAAAACTTTGCAACAACCAATTAAGTAAACAAACAAAGATCTAGGACTTTTTGTTTTTTACTGAACATGATGATGAAACTGTCTCACTCAATCATGATACAAAAATGTTTGATGTTAATATAATAATTAAAAATATTCTGTCCTTTACACTAATTTTTTGGCTTGGAAGAAACTCTTCAAATGTCTCATCTGCCAGAATCCCATGAGAAGAAGAATAGCTGTTTGAGAAATGGACCACCAAAGTACTCGTTGGTTGGTACTTTCACTGGTTTGTCTGAAACGCTCCTCACGATACTGAAATGAATAACAATGATTATATTCTATTTGGTACATTACAAAATTACATATTTTTTGTTGCTTTCATTTCACTGATATTTATTCATTAGCAGAAAAATGTACACCCATAATGGCAAATTTTTTAAATAAAAGGCACGTACAAGTTATGGACTATACAACCCCAAGGTACCCTATATATCTGGCCTCCTTTCTGTTTAACCTCCCTGTCTTATGCTTTAGGCTTTTGTTATTTCTTTTCCTCGAGGGTAGCTGATGAAGCTCTCCAAGAGAAGCTGTCACTGTTCTGTTTGACTCTTGCTCCTCATGGACGGCAAATACCCCCCTGTGTTGGTTATGAGTGGTGACCTTTTGGAAAGGAGGTGTAGTCTGATGTAGCAATCGGTCATGTCCTAGCCACTTGGTTCATCTGCTTAAGGAGATCACATAAAAGTCATCAACTTCTGGGACTGGGAAGTGGCTCTTAGTGTACAGACCTCAGCTAGCACTAAGGTGGATGCCAAGGCTGGGATTTCCCAGAGCCAACGCATTGCTGCCTCTTGTTGAGCTCCATGATGAGCAATGCCATTGGGACTTGAATCCATGCATGGGTTTTTCAAATGGCATCATAGTCTCCGAAGATACCAAATTTTTCATTAAGTCATCTGTCGATCCTTTCCACAAAATTTTGCTTTTTCTTGCACACAACCTATTTTATCACATATTGGAGAAATAAAAAACAACAACAAAGGAATTGAAATATGATAACGTAGAAGTACCTCATAGAAGTACCAAATCCATAAAACAACAGTCCTCAATAAACTAGCCACATTAGGCGACTTAAAAGTCAAAATTTCTGTACACCAAAATTGAAACCTTTCAAACAGAGTAATATCTGAGCATAGCCTTAAAAAATATTACAAATCTGAATTTATTCATGAATTACCAAGTCAAAAAGTTTTTGCAGCTTGACTTATCAATATTAAATGTGATGGTTTTAATAAATAAGACAATTCTGTTCACTGACTTATTAAGATTATCACATTTATCAAAACCTTATTTAAGCTAGAAGATGAACCTATTTAAATGGATTGTTATCCTGTTAACAAAATGTCGAATATGATTGCCACAGAGTAACTAGTGGTAGGTATAATAAAAAAATCTTGTGTACATTGACAAAGTGCTTAAGGAATTTAAAAAATATATTAATTGTAGTACACTTTAGAAACAAATATATAGTAACAAAAAAGCTTTGTTTCCTTGCAGAGGGATCTACTCTATCCATAATGTCCACAAACACTCAGATCAAATATAAGAACTAAAATTGGGTTTTAACCTTTGTTCCAACCATTCAACATTAAGATAAAAAATAAATAATTTCTAAGGTTAATGAAGCTATAAATAATCTTTACTCTTGTTTAGCTTTATACTACTACTGATAAATCAGTCAATATTAAAAAAAAAAAAAAAAATCGCCTTGGTTACTAGATGCTAAGACAGAAGTTGGAATTTCACATTTGATAATGATGCAGATGAAAAGACTGGAAATATTTTTAATTTCCGGCATTTTAATTAACAGGCACCAGTGGAACTATTATATATATTGATGTTGTTATATTAAAATAATTTAGAACAATGCTTTTTAATCACAATTATAGCAAAATGATTATGAAGAAACAAAAAGCCATGTTTTTTAAATATAAAATTTACAATACCCTTTGGTAATTTTGCTCTTTAGAGATCTGCTCAACTTGATCCAGAAGTTGTCGCAAACGAAGTTGAAGCTCAGTCAATTTTTCTTTCTGAGCAACATTTCCGTAATCAACTGCATGTTCACCAACTTGGATATCCAAATGGACTCGCTAAAAGAAATAAAGAAAGATAACATAGATAATTATAAGAAAGACATATTTCAAGCAAAAAACGAATTATTTTGCAGAGAAATATGACAATGTTATATCCATAAAATATATATTAACTTACCAACTGAGATCCACTGAACCATTTCGTAGTATTTGAATACAAGCATATCACATGTTCTCCAGGCAAACTTGATGTGAAAGTAAACTTCCCTTCTGATGAATAAACTTTGGATAATATTACTTTTTCCTGTGGATCCCTGATTTCAACATGCATCCCAATACCTGGACTTGAAGGCATAAATCCTCCAGTTTTAGGATCAAATAACTCACATTTATAATTACCTAATAAACAATAATACCTTAATTAAAATATACCTTATCAAATGATCTTTGAAGAATAAATATCAATATTTTCATAGAAAAAATTGTGATATTTGGACAGAATGAAACTAGGAAAAGATGCAAAATTATCTAGTAAGATCTGAATAGGTGTTGACAAATCCTTAATCTCATTTGAATGATGAAAGATTTTCTTACCCTTCTGTCATACCTCTCCTCATTTACCATAGCTAGTTCTTGGTACAACTGTTTATGCTTTTTAATATATTATATATGTCAAGTATAATACACATCAAATAAAATCTTTGTATTAATAATAAAGTTGTTTAAAATCATAACTAAGGATTGCACAATAAAATGCATTACATTATTAAAAAGAACATATATGTGAAAAAATTTACCTAACATTAAACCATGTGATTATGTGGCCAATAATGATCCCTCCAAAAATAAAACTACTAAATATACTGAAATTAGAGAAAAATATTAAAACAAACCTTAATATTCATTAAATGTATTTAAAAATAATAAAAAAAATCAATTATATTGAAAAAGTTATGTAGTTATCTCTCTAAATATGGTTGCTATTAGATAAATAAATTTTCTAAAAAATAAAAAAAATTCATTTTTGTTTCTAGATGAGATAATTGCAAATGCTATTAGGACAGGAGTGTAAAAATTATTTACAAATTAATATTCTTTAGAAATTTAAAGAAATTGGCATTATACAGTTTCTTATTAGTTATTTTATTATTAATACAACTACTTCTTAAATTTCATACAATATAATCAAACTTTAACTCTGATGGATTGTAAGCGAGTACCCGATTCACCCAAATGTTAATGTATATATAAATTGTTCTTATTATTTTAATCGAAAATTATTTTGATGCAGGGTACCTTTCTCTCGCTCTCTTCTTTTAAAAAATTACAATACCATTGAAAATTAGAATGTCCTAAAAATTCTTTTAAGTTCATGACTTTACAGATGAAATTCTTTGTAATGCAAGAAAACGATTTTCTAAATAAATATTTGCTGCAAAAGAAATGTTTAAAATTCAATAAATATATTCAAAACAAATTCAATCATCAAAATGCAATCACCTTATCAATTATTAAAATTGAAGAAAGTGGAATAAAACTGACCCACCATATCTCAAAGGTTGTCAACCAAGATGGAGAACTTGAATTTGTATATCAATTGCTTATAGTTTTGATTGAATGCTATTATTAATTTAGATTAGTTTATACATATGTAATGATATTTTAATTCTAATTTCAATTTAATTAATTTCCAAGGCTTTATCTTAATTTAGCCCATAGTAACTTCATTCTAAAATATTCCCTTATTTCATGATCCAATTCCACTTTCGGTTTAATTAATCCCTTTGTAAAAATAATGCGCCATCAGTACTACTATCAAATGAAAGTGATACTTTTGCCCTTGTCTAAGGTCACTCCAGCGGCGCATGGCCGGAAATCCTATGTTATATAAGGCAAGTCATCATCTGTTTGTCCCTTTTTTCGCTCTTCTTACTTCTGCTTTCTGCTACACTACGTTTTCTTGTATATAATCATGCCTGCCACTCGGAATAGAATAAAATGTAATTAAAAATACCAAGTCTCTTCACTGTTTCTGTCATGTATGCCAGGTAGACCGAGAGACGATACGATTCGTTTTACATACACGCAAAGAACATTTATTAGTATTAAGATGCACAGGCACGAACAAGCATAACAACAACTACACCGAACAAGTACAATACGAAGAACTACGGAACTCAAAAAAGTAAAAAAAACACGCGCACGTCACAGCCTGGAAGGTTCTCTAATCTGGCTGTTGCCAGATACATAACAGTTCCTTTTTCTAATCTGGCCGTTGCCAGATACATAACAGTTCCTCCCCGACAAAATATAGAGTCACAGGTGGAGTCTCTCTGGAGGTCTCCTGATTCGGTTTGAGCGTCGGAGTGGCACATCAGTTTTCGTCTTTCCGGAAGCTCTGGTACAGGGCTAGGTGGCATATCATCACTTGGAGTGGCAGATACAGGTACATCCTTAGGTTCCGGGACAACTTCAGGTACAGGTGCAGGCGGTTCCGATTCAGCAACATCATCGGATACTGGCTCATCTGGAAAATTCAATTCTTTATCGTAAATTGGAATTTCAGTAGCAGCTTGGGATAATCCAATCGACTTCCCACATTTCCTTATTTGATCTACGTGTCTCTTCCAAATTTCAGTTCCAACTTGTATGCTATAACTCAAAGTTCCATCTCGGTTTATAATTGTTCCAATTTTCCATTTGTTAGGTCCGGAATAATTTCTTACGGCTACTTTCTCCCCTTCCTGAAACTCACGCAAGATAGATTCTGTGTCAAGTCTCGAACTCTGTTTCTGAACAACTTTGTCTCTCAAATTTGGTTTAAAAAGATCAAGCCTAGTGCGAATACATCTCTTCAAAAACAAGGCACTCGGAGTTTCTCCCGTGAGGGAATGTGGAGTTATTCTATACTGTAATAAAAATCTTTGTAATTTCACATTTAGATCTCCAGAATCACTTCTACTCGATTTCAACGAAGCTTTGAACAATTGCACTATTCTTTCTGCCTGTCCGTTCGTAGCAGGATGGTAAGGTGCTGAAGTTATATGTTTAATATTATTCAGTTTCAAAAAATGTCGAAATTCGTAACTAGTAAAACTTGCGCCGTTATCACTAAACAAAGTTAAGGGAATTCCATAATGAGTAAAAAGGATACGAAGATGATGAATTGTAAAACTAGCTGTAATATTTTTCATCGGAATGACTTCTATCCACTTCGAATATGCATCAGAGACTACAAAAAACATTTTCCCCATAAAAGGACCAGCATAGTCAACGTGTATCCTTTGCCAAGGTCCATTTGGCCATTCAAACGGATGTCGATTTATCCTTGCTGGTTCGTTCCTCGTTGCGATACAAACTGAACAGTTCTGAACAAAATTGGCTATACTGGCATCAATACCTTGCCAATAGCAGTAGCTTCTAGCTAAGGCCTTCATTTTGACAATTCCAGGATGTCCAACATGAAGTTCTTCCAAAACTTGATTCTGGTACTTTTCAGGAATGCATACTCTATGACCATACATTATCCAACCATTTTGCAATGAAAATTCAGATTCTCTACCTTTCCAAGGCACAGGTAATTCAGTTCCAGATTTTAAACTTTCATACAGTTCGAACAATTTCCTATCAGTTTTAGTAGCTCTAGCTATGTCAGTTGCTGTAACAGGCACTAATTCAACTTTCGAAATATTTGTCACGTCTGCTTCAGTCAAGTACTCACAGTCCTTGTCAACTGCTAGTGGTAAACGTGAAAGTGCATCGACATTGCCATGATTCTTTGTGTTTCGATACTTGATTGTATAACTGAATGCTTGGAGAAAAAGTGCATAATGAACCATTCGTGTTGCAGATAAACATCGTAAACTACAATTAGATGCGAAAATTGATACTAGGGGTTTATGATCGGTTACGAGATCAAAATGTCGACCAAATAAATATTGATAAAATCCCTTTACTCCCCATACGATACTCAATGCTTCCTTGTCTATCTGCGAATAATTACCTTCCGTTTTAGTCAATGACCTTGATGCAAACATGGCTGGTTTTTCCGAACCATCTGGCATAATGTGACTTAAAGCTGCTCCTATTCCAACTGGTGATGCATCCGTTTGTAATACAAGAGGTAACTTAGGATCATAATGGCATAAAATTCGGTCTGAAGCAATTTCTTGTTTCAATGCCTTGAAAGCTTTTTCATATTCTGCAGTCCACAAAAATTTAGTACCTTTCTGCAGTAAATTATTGAAAGGAGCGACACGAGTAGATAAGTTGGGAATAAATTTTCCGTAGTAATTGACTAAACCCAAAAAACTCTTCAAATCAGATACAGTTTTTGGAACTGGTACCTTCGTAATTGCATCGATTTTTTCTTGTGTTTTGTGGAGGCCGAATTTATCAATTGTATGACCACAATAATTCACAGATTTCTTAAAAAATTCACTTTTCCGCTTATTTACTCTGAGACCATATTCTTCTAGTCTCTGTAGTACTAATTCTAACCTTTCAAAATGCTCTTGATCATTTCTCCCCGTTACGGTAATATCGTCTAAAAATACGTGTACCCCCGCGATCCCTGATAAAACTTGTTCAATGGCTCTCTGCCACACTGCCGGAGCTAAGGCTATACCATAATTCATTCTCTTGTAACGGAACAAACCCTTGTGAGTATTGACCGTCAATAGATGTCGGTCCCGCTCATCAATTAACATTTGAAGGTATGCCTCAGATAAGTCGATTTTAGTAAAGAACTCCCCTCCTGACAATTCAGCAAAAATGTCCTCGATACGGGGTAAAGGATATTGCTCAATTTTTAGTCCCGGGTTGATAGTCACCTTATAATCACCACAGATTCGTAGGTTCCCATTCTGTTTGATAACAGGAACAATTGGTGTAGCCCACTCACTATATGTTACCGGCTCAATGATGTCTTCTGCAACTAACCTCTTAAGTTCAGTTTCTATTCTTTCTTTTAAAGCAAATGGTACTGGTCGAGGTTTAAAAAATACCGGTTTGTAATTAGGTTTCATTTGAAGAAGGCAACAAAACTTTTCCAGTTTCCCGATACCCGGAGAAAAAATTCTCATACTTTTGAAGCAAGATATTTAATTTATTGGTTCGAGAATTACAATTTCCAACCCGAACTGCTTTAATTGAGCTCCAGTCTAATTGGAAATTTCTCAACCATTCACGACCAAAAACTGCGTTTACTTTTGCATGTACCAAATAAATAGTTTCTGTATTAATTTGATCTTTGTATTGAATTTGCACCACTACTTGGCCAGCTGATGTTATCATAGAATTATCGAAATTCCTAAGCAATAATTTGGTAGGCTTAATGGCTACATCCGGACAGAGTTTCTTAAATTCATTCACATTCACACAACTAATAGCAGCTCCAGTATCTAATTCAAATAAACATTTATTTCCTTCAACAAAAATTTCTAATAAAATCTTATCCCTTGCATGTCGTGGTGATTTAACGCTATTAACTGGTACAGGTTCAGAACAAGATTCTATTTGTTTAACTGTTTCGTTACGTTTTGAGCGGCAGACTTTTGCCAAATGCCCGTTCTTTAAGCAATTCCTACACTGAGTGTTCTTGTGCTTACATTCGTGAGCTAAATGTTGAGTACTATCACATCTGTAACATTTCCGAGATTTATCAAACTTCTTTGTAGGTTCAGATTTCTTAAATTTAGAAAATCTTTTTTGATAGTTTTATCTTGCGAACTATGTAATTTTTTTATCGATACCATTTGATTCTGAATTTCGCACACATCTCTCTGAGCAGATTCCATTGCGAATGCAATGCTCTTAGCTTTTTCGTATGTTAACTTATCCTCTGATAACAGCTTTTTCTGTATATTTTCGTTTTTGAGACCCATCACCAATTTATCACGAAGCATCGTACTTAAATTGTTCCCAAAGGTACAGTGTATCGACAGTTTTTGTAATTCGGCACAGTAATTTGCAATGGACTCACCTTCAAATTGTTTCCTCTTGTAGAAACGAAACCGTTCTGTCATCTCCAGTGGTTTAGGATTCAAATGTTTCGAAAGTAATTTTACGATATCTTGATACGTCAATTCAGAAGGAATGTTGGGAGTGGCCAGATTCTTTAACAATTTATACGTTGTTGCTCCCATAAGGCTTAAAATAGCAGGGACTTTCATTTTATCTTCGATCCCATTAACAACGAAGTAAGATTCTAAACGTTCCACATAACTGGACCAGTCTTCCACAGACGCATCATAAGATTCAAAACTAATGTTCGAAGATCCCATCCTCGTCGCCAACTCTTTTGTCATGTATGCCAGGTAGACCGAGAGACGATACGATTCGTTTTACATACACGCAAAGAACATTATTAGTATTAAGATGCACAGGCACGAACGAGCATAACAACAACTACACCGAACAAGTACAATACGAAGAACTACGGAACTCAAAAAGGTAAAAAAAAACACGCGCACGTCACACAGCCTGGAAGGTTCTCTAATCTGGCTGTTGCCAGATACATAACAGTTCCTTTTTCTAATCTGGCCGTTGCCAGGTACATAACAGTTTCGAACCTGCATTCTACTTCAATCAAAATATGTTACATACATATAATGGATTTCACATAAATAGCAGTCAGTCATAATATATATGCACAATGAAACTAATATAGATATTTCATAAACAAATACAACAATTTCACAAGAAAAAATTGGTAATTCTTAAAAATATAGACAGTTTTAAAAAAACGCATCAAGTAAATTTATTTGAGCAAATCATAGATGCATCTCAGGGATTTCTCGAGGGATAGTGGGAGACATATTGTCTCTCCTTTGGGATAAGATTAAAGGAAAGAAAAATTTTAGATATAAATTATTTTATTTGGAAATAGAGCTTCAATCATGAATTTTTTAAAGGTGGATTACAAAATATAAATATAAAGAGCCCACTAAGGGTTTAAAAAATTTTGCAGGTAAATATAGAAATTCCCACAACATCTTATAAATAATATATTTATAATTGTATTTCAATTTCATTAAATTTTGCTACAATTCTGCTAACTAAAATAATTAATAAATTCAATGCTAAATAAATAAGAATCTTGAATAATATATAAGTAATGAAAACTCTTTTGATACAAGCAAAAATATCTCCTTTACATAAATGATAACATATATATTACATTTAATATTAGATAAAATACAACTAAATGGCAATCAAGGAGAAGGGAATAAATAGTGTTTATTCCCCAAAAAATGAGTTAATATGTTTTAAAAAATTCATAATAATTATGAGATCTTCCAGTTTTAAAAGTATGTTTTTAAAACAAAGAGATTTTTACTTTATCACCTCAAAATATATTTATTACAATTATACCCTAAATAAAACTTCTAGGATTAGCAGATTAATTCTGCAGCAAATAATTTACAAAATTAAAATTTTGAATTCATTTGAATAAAAATGATCAATAGATATTCGAATTGAGTTACTACATATAATAGCAGTAAAATAGTTTGTTTACGACTGCCAAAATCCTATATTCCTATCATATACATTAAAATTTTTGGCCTCATTCAACTTTTTCCTAATAGGATTGTTTTGAAAGAAACTTCTATTGCACAAGAACAAACATGACAAAACACCTGTCTATACATTAAAATAAAGAATGAGTGGCTTAAAAAAGCTAATGAAATTCTAACAGTTGACTAGTTCGATAATCATGACAGTTTACAAACTCGTAAAATATTGCAGGCACCGATAAAAATACTCAAAATACCAAATTTTGATTATCTTCTACATTTCAAGACTTCTTATTTATCTCTCAGGCAGTAATGCATTCTCCACATGAAACAGAGAAAAGAAGCACCACACAATTATAAAGAGACTTCATCATATCAATTAATGATTTCAATTATATTAATATTTGTTAACTATGTTGAATAATCACAAGCAATATAATGAATATGATCATCAACACAAATGGAAAGAAAAAACAGGCTACATAAGAAAGAGCATTAAGTAAATCATAATCAGAGACACTTATTAGTAAAATAAAGCTGATTTATATGCAAGAGAAAAATGGGATTCTAATGTCCTTATAAAAATAATAATTTTAACTCAACATTAAAATTATAGGAAGAATCTTAAACTGCCACTAGTCCCATTTCATCTGGTTCCATTTTTCTTACCTTAACTATTCTAAAATTACATTTGTTTTTATAAGCTCTGTTATAATTATTAAGCTTCATTATTCAAGTAAATAAATAAGCTATAAAATGCTTTTTATTTACCACATATTATTAGTATCCTGTATTTCTCGTTCTAAATCCGTTATTCAGATAAATTTAAACAGTTTTTAATAAGAAAAAAATAAAAAAGCCTTCAGCCTAAAGCTTTAGAAATGGCTAAAAATCTGGAAGGTATAAAAACATATTATTCAAATAAAAAGAAAAAATATTGAAGACAGTAATTTTAATTCATTAAAACTAAAAATGGTATTTTTTTTTGTGCCAATTTCAGACTAATTGTGCTAAAGAAGAGAAAACTCACCAAATATTAACTAAAGAATATAGTTATATTACACATTTTGCAATTCATCGCCTTAGAATATTACAATTAGGCACCTTAGGTATTTTTCAGTTTAGCCTTTAATTACAAGGTACTTTTTTTTTTCTCCTAAAGAGAATTTTTTTAGAAATATTTTTAATGGCACTGCTCTTCCAAATATTAAATCACATCCACTTTTGAGAAAGTTATAGTTGAGAAATAAAATTAATCCTTTCATAAATTCTGTTATGTTTTGTTTTAATTACATTCCATGTTATGTTCTGTTTTAATTACACTTTAAATCTATTTTTTTAACAACCTGCATTCCAGATTAATTTTTTAAAAAGAAAACCAATATTAAATTTTCTATTATTTAATTCTAATTAAAAATAACTCATTTAATGATAATTTCCACATATTTAATAAGCAGCAATCAAAAATTAATGGCACAAGAACTGCAACATAAAATTTCACGTTCATCAAAAAAGACATGTCAATATTTGGGACTTAATTTCCTACATTTTTCTCATATTACATTATGACAACTTATTAGCTACCAAAAAATTTACAATTTCAATTTTTTAAAGAAACTCTGATTTTATTCAAAATTGGATCTGGTGCCTATTTGAAAAAAGAGTTTTGAAATGATTAATTTTTTTTTTTTTTTTTTTTAAATTTTAGAGGGAAAAAGTCTACTTAATAATAACCTCATTCTCATTTCATAGAAGGTAAGAAACAAGAAAATTGTCATTTTCTCAAGATAAAAGGAACATTAAAATTCATTACTCTTTTTATTTGGAAATTTAGAGGAAAAAAAATCTATATCTCAAGATCCAATAAGAAAAAATACAAACATATGGTTTCAAGCACAATCATCAACAAATCAGGCACAAAATAGAATAATATTACTTAAGTTATAAGTTGAGATGAAAAATATACAATTTAAGTTTATAAAATTAATTCTGTACATATAATTTGTATTTTAGAAACAAATAATAAGTAATATTGAGAGAAAAATGGTCAGGATGTCATAAATAAGATGAAATGCAAAGGACTCAACATAACATTGAATAATTGAAGCAAATTGCATTTGTTTCAGATTATGTAGCAAGAAATTTCTAAGTAAATTCTTATGTTAGAACTAAATCCATAAATTAATAGAAAGCGTTTCTCGAAAAGAAAGATGAAAGAAACTTTAAAATGAAACATGTTTAAAAATTTTGAAAGACACAAATAAAAGAGCTGCCTACAGCCAAAATTTCTATAAGCTAGGAACAGAGCGTATTTTGCATTCGAATAAAAATATATTAAATAATAACACATAAAATAAGAAGAAAATTAAAATAAGTGAAGTTATTCTAATTGTAACTTCAAACTAATTAATTTTAACTAATTTCAAATTAATTCTACTAAAACGATGCATTATAGAAAAATTTATTCCTTTCTTATGCAGTTATGGAAGTAAAATTATATTTAAGAACAAAATAAAATGTATCAAATTCCATGTTCATTAAAACATTACTGACCGACAACTAATGTCTCGTCCGGTATTTCTTCAATGAAGCATTTTCTTTCTGTTTCAGAAATATGAAAATATAAGGCAGAAGACACAGATAAATATGAGAGAATCGACAAAATTGTAAAACTAAACATTGTTATTTAAATAGTTTTTAAGCAGAACTATTTCAAAAACATTGACACCAAAATTTCACTCTACGCCACGTATCTTTCAAAACATACCAGGTAGATCAGAATTTAGAGAGTTGAAGTACTTTTGTAGAGAAGCAAAAATCTCAAGTAAATATTTCGATGGGTCAAACCACGGAATTTCACATATAGGTAGCGGTACTGTTTATTAAATGAAAACACTCTGGTTTCTAGCTATTTCTTAACAAACTATACATATGAGTGTTCTGTAATAATTAATTCCATTAAAGTTTTAGGGAGAAAAGTCCGATTAAAATAATAGAAGGAAATGTATGAATATAATTCACAAAAATGTTACAATATTTTTGGACCTGGAATGTTTAGGCTGTAGTTTGCTTACTCAAACTTGACCATATTAGGATATTGTGTTTTTTTTTATTTTTTTTTATTTTTTTTATTATCATTAGAGGTAAAACCTGTATAGATTGCTTTTTTCGGGAAATTTTAAACGCTGAAATAATGTAGTTAACTTTTCAGCGTAAGGTCCGCAATTTCATAAAACATTTTCCTAGCTATTTCATGAAATAACCAATAAAGTTATTTAAAATGTCTGTTGCAATTATTTTTGATTTGTGGATCATAATTTATTATTCTAGGATAGTTATAGAATAATGGCATATACCACGTGGAAATGTAAAATCACAAGCATGGCATTAAATAAATGATCTTTTTATATTATGTTAGTTATGCTCATAATATTATTAATTTAAGTAAATATTGTTATGATGTTCATTCGATTTAATCCCTTTCTTATACTCAAATATTAGTGATATAACGTCCCGCCCGTTAATGTCCCAATTTTAGATTTCGTCGTGAATTGGAATCAGCTGTCACAGATTGTTCTTTTTTTTTTTTTTTTTTTTTTTTTACTGTCATCTAACAAATAAATAAACTGGATTTTAAATTTTTTCTCTGTTTTTTTTTTTTTTTTTAGATTTTGGTTATTGTGACATAACCAGTATGAACGAATCAGTCTGCTGAGAATATATATATATTATTGTTGTCTCTTTCCGCTTTTCTTAGAAAAAAAAAAACAAAAAACTATCAGCAGAGTAAAATTATTGCTTCCGAGTTTTAATTATTTTTGATTTTATCCATCTCCTTTCTCATTATTATCCAGTTACTGCTCTGGATAGAATTCCTTATTTTGTAGAATTTCAGAAGGCATAATTGTTTTAACTATGGTATAAAATTTTAAAAACATGAACAGGGATTGATATGTATTAAGCATAAGCCATTCCCAAATAATAGTTATGAAAGAGTCTATATTAAGTGATGTTTGGCAATTAATCATTGACATACACATCTTGAATTTCATAAATGATGCCAATAAAAGAGATTGAATGAAAAAAAAATTGATTTATTTCTCTTTAAATTTAATGTGATGAAACAATTCTTTTTATGGGCTAAAACTATAAAAGAAAATTACATGACTTGTGAATACCTAATACATTGCATACCTAGCTTAACTTTGAATATCAAACTGCATGCTGTCCTATACTGTTGCCTTTTTTTTTCTTGCAAGATATATGATGAATTTCGAAGCTTATTTAGTATGATATGGTTTATATGCATCACATAAATGTGATTGTTAAAAAAAAATTCAATTAAGCTTGTTAATTTATATCTGAAGTAAGTAATTAAAATTCAAAACTATAATACTCTTAACTGATTTTTATCTGCATTTCATATAATAGCTAGATATTTTATAAAATTATTCAATGATTTATAACTTATTAAATTAAACTGAGAGCTTCTTTATGAATTACTTATGGTTACTGAGAGCTTCTTTATGAATTCCTTTGAATTTTAAAATGCTGTAATTAGAATTAAATACAAACATAATAAAATTCACTTGGATGCCTTTCAAGGACTGCTTGGTAAGTAATTTTGTTTAAAATTTGATTTGAAGATTTATGTACTCTTTTTCTTTAAAAAAAAAGTTTCACATATTATCAACTTTTTTATAAGTTTATCATAATTATTGTTAATTAATACAAATTGAAAATACAGTATGTAAAACGTAATCTTTGATATCATATATATGTTAGTACTTATATTAGGTAGTTTCTTAGGTACTTTGGTATTAACCACATGCCATTGGCCAACATTAAGCTTAACTACATTCCATCCACAAATATAATCAGACTTTAACTATGACTCACATGACATTGTTGGCAATTTTTTTTCAATTAATCACTAATTGCAAACTGGTAAACAGGATATGATTGGTGATTTTTTTGACATTTAATCTGTGGCATGCAGTTAATATCCAAGAATTATTTCTTATCAGAATATTACTGGAAGCAAAAATTTTCAGATACTATTTATATGATTATTTGTATGCTAAATTTCATTGTTAGAAGCCAGGTTTTTCTTTCCTTTTTTTATTAAAGGAATTATTAATTGTTCATCCTGTTCTAATTTCATTCTGTATGTAAGCTGTATGTTCACTGTCTGAATTAGATGTATTTTTTTTATTATTATTGAAGGCAAATTATTTAGATATGTACACTGTTCTAAGAATTATTCTTTCATATTTTGTTTAAAAAGTATAAATTCTAAAACTATGAAGAAAAAAAATACTAATTTAGAACTGCCAAGTTTAAATATGATGCAAAAATGTTTGATATCTTTGTCTTAAAAATAACAATATTTCTTTTGAAATTTTCTAATTATAAATCAGTTGAATGACATATTAAATGTTCTCCTTTAAATTATTCCTAAGTGAACTAATCTGTTGCAGTTGTAGATTTTTTTGGGGGACGATTTATCATTTTCTTTAATTTACGATTATCATTTTCTTTAATGGCCACCTCCATCCTTTGCATCATTGAAAATCAATTAAATAACTGTTCAGTGACTAACAGTATTTCAGAGATTTAACAACACAGAGTATAAAAAAATTAATGATAAAGTGATCAATTAGTTATTCATTCATCCAAGTCTTATCAATTTAAAAGTTTATGCTTACTGGCGAGAATCATTATCCTTGGTATATAAATGCATATCATTTGATATTATTTAATTGAAATATATACATTATTCATAAAAAATGTTGTTACATCAGTTTTATTTTTAAAATTACAATAATATCATCAAAAACCACAATTTTTTTCTTATCATTGACAAGTTACTAAACATCTTTCATTTGATTGCACTTAATATTTGTAAAAAATTTTAATAACCAAGAATGTGAGTTATATATTACTCTTATTTTATATAATAAAGAAATTATTTGTGTCTATATTTTCTTTAATGTATTAGACTATATTAATAACTTTATTCAGCAACTTTCATGTAAAATGTATAGGATTTCAAAATAGTTTTCATACTCATTATGTGTTGTTTGGGTTTTGTCAGTTTGAAAATATCTATATTACATTACTAAAGTGAATACAATAAATTTATAGAACCTATACACTGTTTTAGAAATAATTAATATTAAAAGTAACATTATAATTTAAAAATTTGTAGAAAAATTCTTCCAGTGTAATACTACAAATTATAAGCATATCTTTTCTTTATCTTAAGTTATTTGATTACAATTTGTATGCTCATTATAAATTAATATGTGCTTCACTAAAATGTAAATAAAAAATTTAATGAATAAAAATACTATTAAAACATATATTTTACAAATATAATTTTATACTTTTGTATTTTGAATATCTTATTTTGATCATGTCTTCAAAGTTTTGTCATTGTATATCTATATTGCTTCTTTAAAAAAATTTTTCTTATTTTTATATTCTTATTCCCCCTTCCTTTTGATTTGTATCTGGGTTTGTTTTTTCCACTTGAAACTTCCGTCTACAATTAGTTGAGTTTTTACTTGCAATTGTAAGCCTCATATTATAGTTGTTGGAACACAAGGAGTTTATATTCAAAGCTTTAATTAAAAAAGTATATATCACACGTAATCTCATCATCATCATAGAATCAGCCACTATAGACTCCACAGACTAACAAACACAGAAAACAAAACAATTGATAAATCCTACAAATGAAAGTAGGAATCTTCATGCTTAAATTGTTAGTGGAAAGACTTAGACCTTAATTTCAGATTCAGTGATGCTCTTCTGGAAATTAATAAAAAATATGCTTTGATATTTCAATATGCACCTGATAACTTCCTGGTTATTTGTATTATGAATTTAGCACAAAAACAAAATTAGAAACTGATCAACTACATTAATAAAATTATTGCTATATTTAGTATCAAGAAAAGTAAGTTATTGAATGTTTAGGCATCCTATCATTTTATCAAATCAAATTACTGGATTTCTTTTTCTTTGCTTAGAGTGCCATTATGATGCTGGGAATTTTGTTTTATAAATAATATAATTGTTATTTTCTAGGACTGAAAAAAAATTGCAAGTGTTGAGCTAGAGACTAAAATGTACTAACAATTTTTTCTGTATTATTACTAATAGGATTTATCAGTAGCTTTGTTAAATTGTTGTTCATATGTAGCCAGTTGCTTATCTTGAGCCATAAATTAATGATATTTTTCTAATTTCTATTTACTTCTTAATCTTTTTTAGAAATATAAATGCAAAAATGAACTATTATATATACAAAATTTTCTGACTCTTGATTTTAATGTACATATTGACAATATATATTACTTAAATTGTTAAAAGATTTTTTTCAATTATTAATTTTGTTCTGGTAAATAATATATAAAATGAAATATAGCTTTCTTAATATTGGTGTTTTTTTTTTTTTTTGACACACATCAAGCTTCTGGAAATAAAGATTATTAGAAATTGAGTTACAAATTTATGCCCAAAGTTAAATGGATCTCATTTGTTAAAAACTCAAAATACAACATTTACCCTGAAAATTATATTTTGGAAATAGAAATATTTTTTATCATTTACAAATGAAATTCTGATTTACATTCTGAAGTGCTTTGAATAAGAATAATAGTGAAGGATAGAAATGATTTTGTAATTAGATTTTTTTTTTTTTGATTATTTCATAAAAGTTGTTAAATTCTATTTTTCTTGAGAAAATTAATGATATTCTTTTCTGTAATTCTTTCACATATAACCCTTAACAAGCATGATTTTTAAGCTGCTTTAAAAAAAGTTTTGATTTTTATGATATTTAAGATTTATGGTGAAATTAAAATCAGTTTTCCAAACTACAAATTAATGTCTGTTAAAGTAAAATAAAATAATAATAAAAAAACTGTGGCATCTGCAACAATTTTAATTTGGACAATTCCTCTAGGGAGGTTACAGAAAAGTTCTTTAACATCATAGCAAGCAACTCCATCATCAAAGTAAGAAGTATCTTGAATTTTAATAAAACCTATTGCACTTAATGTAATAGTGTATGAATAGTGTAATTATTACTATTTTAAATTGGTTGACAGTATTTCAAAAAACACCATACTCTTGTATAAAAACTTTCTAAGAGAAAATACAACTGAGGATGGAGGGCTAAGACAGTATTTCAAACTGTTTTGGTGATTTGTTGTCAATGAGATGAAAAATAATACTAAAAATTCTGAATGAATAATCTTTCTATTTACATTTTTTTTTGAAGTGAAACAGGATATTTTTACTTAATAAATTAACAAAATTTCTTTCAAAAAATAATAAAGTTTATTATTTTATTTTATTTATTTATTTTGCTGTAGTAAATAGTAAAAAGAAAATCAACTTGAGGTTCTTTGTAATTATAGCATCCAAAGATGTGTAGTTTGCATGGATTCTGTGAAAAAAATATTGCCTAGTAGTGTCTGATTTCAATACAAAAAATATTAGAATGGCAACTTGAGGATCATGCAAATAAGATCAGTGATCTGAAAAATCAAAATGAACATTTCAATAATACACTTAAAAGCAGGATTCTGCATTGTTACAGAAGAACAGAATTATAAAGTCTCGCTACTGATTGACAACAAGTGGTTCAAGACATAATTCCTCAAATAGCTTGCACTATTCCATGAAAGTTTATTTAGTTACTGTAGATTCAATGATAAATTCCCAGCTATTAATCTAATGCTGTTAATAATTTTTTTTATCTTTTTTTACATTTGTGTTAATGAAGACTAAGATTTCCACTTTTAATTATTATCTTCAATTTCATTTTCATTGTTGTTGTTGGAGGAAAGAGGAGGATGTTGTCAGTCCAGTAGATAGTTACTCATTAAATTTTTTTCTATTGAGTACAATAAAACTTCTCTATAGTGGCTAATCTCTGTTTTAAGCAAATAGTTTTTTAGAGAAGTTAGTGACTTTGAAAGTTTCATTTTTGTAAGACAAAATATTTGTTTAAGCAAGTCTTAATTCAGGATTTCTTACAATGAATTAAAAAAAATTTATTAAAAAAAAATTGCTTTAATCATTGATATTTTTTTAAAAAAAGAATTAAATATGTGTTCGTTTATATCTTATTTTTTTAATATAATTCTTTTCAATTCTATTTTTCAGTTAGAATGATAAATCCCTCACTGATGCTTTAATAATTTTGAAGAATGAATATCATTAGTTTTTATCCAAACTGCACTAAGTTAATGATTAAGATTATGCATATTTTTAAGCAATTGAAAGATTTGATTAATTTCCTTATCCATTTTCAATGATCAATTTAATATACAATACACTAATCTAGATTATAAAAAAAAGTATACTTGGACATCATATCAAGATCAAAATGTTGCCTTACATTGAAGAATTTTGTTTCTTCAGGTGTACTCATCTAACAGTCATTATCTCCATTTTCAGTTAAAGCCTAATTATAAAATTTAAAAAGAATATGTATTTAGACATATAATATTTATTCTATAGATATATTAAGTTACGCAAACATTTTTAGATGGTACTTTTCAAGAACTTGCTGTTTTAATATTGATTTTATGTGTGTAGGGAAACTTACCTCAAGGCAGAAAGATATGAAGTATTTTCTGTAAACTCAGCTTGCAACTAACAATGTGTTGGCTGAATTCAAATGCTGTTGATAGATGGCACCTATTCCTAAGGTTTGTAATTTAATGAACTATTCTTTTATTTTTTTTTGATAATTGATTATTATAAAAACTACTGTAATCTGTGCAAATAATTGTTCATGAGTGAAATATTATAAAGACTTAAAAGAGCATGTTTATCACCATATGGAATGATTATGCAACAATTTCTTCCCATCAAGAACTGTTGTATGCATTTATGTTTAAAATTCATATATTAGACAAAAATACAAGCAACATTTATTGTCAATAAAAGCAAATTATTTCAGATAAAATATAATTTATTATAAATAAAAATTTCTCATAATTGATTGTCAAATGTAAATATGCATTGAAGCACAGTTAATTCTGTGGGGAAAGCTCTGAATTCGCTCAACTTTGTATTTTGTAAAAAAATGATCATCATATTCCTTAAATCATAATATAGTGGAGAATTGGAAATGCTATACCAGCTGGTTTGTTATGTCAGCTATCCCTATTTTTCCAATTGGTGAATTTGTTTATTTTGAATTTTTTTTTTTTTTTTCAGTAGCTTCTCTAAGATTGGGTCATTATAAAGACGTTTATTTCAAATAGCATTACGATAAAATTGACTTTTATTGTATCCTCACAGTGTTATTGATATAATGAAGAGCGAATTTGAGTTATCTTTGAAAATCGCTATTATTTTAATTATAACCAGCTTTTAAAACTTCTGAGCTATTTTATAGAATTAAATGTTTTCTTGCTTGCTAAATATATTTATTTTGAAATATGTAATCTTATATGAGGGTGACCATGAATATTTTACACATTGGAGTTTTATCATTTAAGCAAAGTGATAAATACTCTCTTAATGTTGCTGTCTTGTCCAGTAGTGCAATCGGGTTAGATCTGTCCAAAAGTGTCTAAAACGACTTTGGCCACTTCAATAACCTCAGTAGAGTAGAGGAGTTGATGCGGTGAATCGAGATGGATCTTGAAGAGCTTCGCCAAAATTTCTGGTCAATCAAAGATCGGGGGAGAGTTCAGTATCAATGCAGTGAGGACAACTTCTGTAGCTTCGATGGCCATCGGAAGATATTTTCATTTCCCTGAAGTGTTTAGTCCTCAATCTAGCAATGGTTTCGGATATAGTACGATCACAATTTAGGCCAGGGATGGAGTGCTTCTGAAAAGAAGCAGGGAGTAGTCTGCGGCTGGCTATTGCATCAGCATCAGTCAGGGTCAGGCTGTAAGAAAGTTGAGGGTTTTCTCGGGCTTCCTTGGCCAGGATACCAGCCTTCTCATTTCCCTCGATATCGACGTGTGCCGGAATCCATTGGAGAATGCAGGTTCTTTGGACCTTAGTTATTTCGTTTAAGAGCAGGATGATATCTTGGGTGAGCTCGGAGTTTCCTCTTAATATGGCCTGGAGGGTAGAGCGAGAGTCCGAGAATAATAAAAGTCCATTAGAATTTTGGATTGCTTTGGTGTAGTAGAGATTCAAAGTCTCCTTTATTGCCACCAGCTCACAGGTGTAGTTTGAGGCAATTTTACCAACAGATATTTTGTGGGATTCAGATTTGTCATTTGCATAGGTCAAAAAGATGCCGGCACCACCCCGGTCAAGATTGGAGTCTGAAGAGCCATCGGTAAAAGCAATGGCCTTATTTTTAGTCGAATTTGAGAGCTCACGGATGGTGCGGAGATCCTTCTCCCTTATCACTGCAGCTGGTTCTTTTTTCGTGCAGGGCTGTAGAAGATTTAAATTTACTTTAATTGGCAGTATGAGCTCCTCCACCATCGACGTTTTTGCACTATTGGTGCTAAAAGCAAGGCAAGTCTTTGATGCTTATGCATCCTGCCTCATAACATTGGCACGACTGGATTAGAATTGCACCATATGAAACACTATTCTCCGTGCATTTCTTTTATCCTGTAATGAATTTGTGAAACGTGCACCCCACCTGGCAGAGAAAGCTCTTTGGACTAATTTGAAGGATTCAGTCATGCAACAAATTGCTGCAACAAGTCTCAGAAAGGAGGATATTGTTAACTACATATGTGCCACTGAGAATACCACCATGCCATAAACTGAATAACACATTGGGATATGATATAATGCCGCTACAGCTAAGATCTCCTCTTCATTTTAGCACACCTTATATTTTCTGTTTTAATCTTATATTACTGCAACTTTAAATTAACTGATAAATAATGTATTAATGTGTATAATAGATTTCTTAAACCTATAATAATTTTATTTTGGTACTACGGATTTTTCTATATGCATGCTGTATAGATTTAATTCCAATTATCCGAGAAAACTAACGATTAATAGTTCCAGATGATCAGTTGATACTATATGTAAAAAAAAAAAAAAAAAAACTGAGAAGATAAGCTTTACAGCGTGGCATCCATTTATGACAAATTGTGAAGGAGGGTGGGACTACTCAGGATCAAAGAAAAAAGAGGTCTTGTTCATACTTTTGATATTTTTGGAAAATCAGCAAGGGGAGTGGAGACCAATTTGCATGTTATCAGGTTTACAGTAATCAATATTTATCCACGAACGTGTCAAATAATTGAAAGCGTCTGTTAGTTCCTTTACTTGATGTTACGAATTTGTAATATTGCTTCCCTGCACAGTACGTTATTGGTATGGAAAATATTTTTATAGGTATGATAAGGGTACCGAATCAATGACCGTCGGCCTTAGCGACATTAATAAAGGACCCATAATATTCGAGTATCTGAGCGTTATTCTCAGTATAACTGAATCATTCCACTTTGTATTTTAAAAGTTTCTTTACCTTGTCACGGAATCTATAAAAAGCCGAGAATCAGAGCTGTAGTGAGTCAGCAGTCATTGTTCAATTAGCGAGTTTGAAAGATAGAGGGAATAGTTCTGTTTTCTAAGAATTCTTTATGCAATTATGGTTGCTTATTATCGATTACTGCTTTTTTTTCTCAAAGTGTTGTTCTTATAAACGCTTCTTCTGTGCTTTTGTGATTGTATATTTGTTATTTTTGCACAGAACAAAACATCTTTATCAAGGAGTTTTCAGGAGTTTATCATCAAGGAGTTTTCACTGCAAAATGGTGAACTGCCGGATTTTTGGATTTTTCAGTAACTTTGCTATCAGAAGTGAGATTTTATGATATAAGAAAATAAAAGAAGGCTGAGCTAAAGACTATATTTGAAGATTTGCCATCTTAGAATCGAAAGATAGAAGTTGGATACGAAAAAATGCTGAATATGATCAGAGCTGGAAATGGAACGTGTCCCCTAATTGGCGGAATAAAAGATCATGTTGACAGACATATAGGAAGAACTGAAGATGCCCATACATTGAAAGAAGACATTCATGATTTGAAAGGAGAGATTGAAGTAGTAAATATGGAATATGAAGGTAAAGAGTGTCAAGTTCAAAAGAAAACCAACGTCACCGAAAATGGCGATCTGGAGGACGAATCAGTGCTATGAAAGGAAGTATGTACAGTGCAAGTGCGAAGTAATTATAGGAGAGCCATTTTTCGATCATCTTGTGGATTTGCGATTTGTCTGCTGTGAATAAAACCAATGGAGGACTGAAAGTTTCTGCACTTAGTTATGGAGAAAAGGGATTCTATTTAGAAAGATGTGTTAATGGCATTCCGAATTCGATGATAGTTGATGTAACGTAATTCTTGGGCTCCTTATTCCCCCCCCCCAACCCAGCTTCTAAAACCAGAAATTTTCGTATCGATTTTAATTTTAATCTGTGTATAAGCAATTTTAAGTTGTAAGTGTTGAAAAAAAATTTAATTTGTCATTTGCAAGAAAATTATTTTTAGTATTTCGCCTTTTCTTACTTTAATTTTCTCGAAATTTATTCGAAATTCTAATTTTAGTAAATTATTTTTTTAGTTCATTGTGTTATTAATTTGTAATACTTGCTTCTCGGCGCAATAAGTCTCCTGATAAGGAAGATAGTTTTACTTACATAGTAATGGGTGCTGAATGGATGTCGAGTCAGTGACCTACGAATTTGACGACCATCTGGCTACAAAAATTAAGGATCCAGAATATTCGAGTATCCTTGCATTATCTCCATTAAAACTCGAGTTCGGTCGTTTATTTTAAAAACTTTTTTGCCCTGTCACCGAATCTTTAAAAGCAAAGAGACTGAATTGAAGTGAATTAGCAGTCAATAGGTGAAGTTGAGTTCTCGGTGCTTTGACAGTTGTTTCTTAACTATTTTTCGCTTGTGAGTTGCTATTAATTGCAAATGCCATTCTTTTAAACGCTCCGTCTGTGTTTTTTTCCTGCTGCTTATTCGTGTTTTTATAGAATAAAGCATTAGTATGTCATTGAGCCAGTTGGGAGGAATTGGTTTCACTGTACAAACCATGGACAGATTTTTGCATTTTTCCGTCATAATAGTTTTTTTTTTTCCATATTGTTTAATGTTTCTTGCTATTTCGGTGAAAGGCTGGGATTCTTGAATTTTTTTTTATTATCATTACTTGTACAGGAACGTGAAAGCCAGAAATGTGACATACTATATATATCTGAATAGAAATAAAATTTGGATCTCGAAATGTGATGAACGCCACACTATACACTAGACACTAATTTTAAATAATTATATCGATGATATGAGGTATTATCTAACTGAATTGAATCAAAAGAAAATTTTAAAATCTGATTAATTCTGAGCCATTTTGATGTGATGAGGAAGATACTTCAAATAGAAAAAAAAAAAAAAAAGAATTAAGAATTTCACAAGGAGTTAATAATACAGGAAAAGTATCAAAGGATTAAAATATATATAATATTGTATAAATATATGACAAGAAAATATTTTATAAAGAAAAACATTTGTATATTTTCAGAGACTACCAGATATGTCAAAATCAGAACATCTCATAAAGCTTAATTCATCACTGAGAATAATCACTCTAAGCTCTCTGTAGAAAATTTATTTGCTTAAATAATCTTTTCATTATTGGACTAATAATTTCGGAAAAGAGTTTTAATCGTTGAGTTGAAATTTTTAATACTCCCAATTCTCTTAAATTCTCTCCTAAAAAAAGCAAACAACTAAAATTATCGTTAAAAGATATTTTTTAATAATTTTTTTTAAAAAAATATGTCTAGTAATATTATTTTTATGGAAAAAAAAAAGCAGAAGCCACAAGCTCTAAGATTAATGGGTGTTCAAGAGACAATTAGGTTGCATACGTCCCATGAAATTTAGAAAGTTTATGGTGTAGGTCAAAGACAGTGGCTATCGCAGACAACTAGCTAGCATCTACCATTATTTATCGCCATGGAAGAAGTTCGCTTCACCAATATTTTGTCGTCCCCTTGTACAATACCACCGACCCCTTTAATAATTGCCGATAAAAATTGATGACTGTACAAGGGTCTAATAAGAGATGAAATCGAGCTTAAAAAGCTTAAGTTCTGATTCACTATATTCGAATTCTTTGTCTTTGGAAATTAATAGAAACATTTGAAAATGCCTTAATGCCTTAGAAATTTGTTTGGAATCGTTTGAAAAGTTCTTTATAACCAAAGCAGTTTTGTATTTATTAGGCCAGACTTTTATGTTTATAAAGACAGAATTTGCCAAATGAAACCGGTGAGAGAAGGGAGCATTTATGAAATTTATCTCTTTGAGCATGTATTTGTCAGCATAGTGAGATAAAAATGCAACGAGATCGAGAGATGGCATGTGATCCTTTTATTGAAATTCTAAATCTTAGTGAAATTATAGAGTGTATTGAGTAGTTTACTAGAACAACCACTTTTTCCAAGATAGTTAAATATTTGTAACTGTTCTCTGAAATTGTAGAAAAGGACTATATTTTAAAACATTTTTTTTTGTTGAGCATATGCATTTTCATTGATTTTAACTATTCATATGCATTTTTAGGTATTGCATTTATTTACTTATACATTGTCAATCGCATCCAATCTAAATAATGTCTCCATTTTATGTGCGAATCATCATAGGAAAATTTTAAAAAAATTATGTAAATCGCAGAGGGAAAACAAACAAAAAACTGCAATTTTTACTTTTTTGCATTGAGACAGTATAGTAATCGTCAAAAAAATTCGAACTCGAGATTGTGACGAATTTCCTTGTTTTAGGCCTCGCTGAGCTCGAAAAACACATTTTTGGGAAATGCCCGTATGTCTATCTGTCTTTGACAAAGACAGCCCTTTAAGCTAGATGTTAGAAAATTGGTATACTGTCTTTACAACAAATTTGCGGATTTCTTTCAAATTGTGAGTAAAATCTGTTCAGAGGAAATTCGTTTCTCCAGCTGTTCGACTATAAGTTTACAAGATAACTACAAAAACGAAGAGAGCTAGATATATAAGATTTACACAAACTTTGGTACTGAGATTTAATATCTAAAATGGAGACATCTGTCATAATTTGATGATCTGTGCTTTCAAAAATCTGTTTACGCGAAAACCCGAAAATGCAATGATTTAAATATATCAAATTCGGTATGGGATTTTGTGTGTACAAGAGCAATTTTGTGTTTCAATCGGTTTGAAAGAAACTTGTCTAAAACACATATTCGATTTTCGGATACCATTAACCGCATGCCAGGGATTAATCGTCAAAAAAAAACTTGCCGTGACACAATAGATTCAGTAAATATGTTAAATTCAATTCAAAAGTTTATATTTCGTAATTATTTTACGCCAGTGTCATGCAAAGCGTTCTCTGGCATGACAAGTTTATTAGCTAATATACGAGAAAGTTTTGGGGCGACAATTCCCGCAGATTTCAATTTTGATATCACACATTGACTGCTCCGACAATACCGTGGTCCGTTTAGGATAAATCTGAATGACCGGACCGCCGCTACAGCATTGGCGGGGAACTAAGGTTGAGTTTTAAGGGCCATCATCGACCACGGTATAATCCTTCCCACGGGAGACACATCCTGTCATCAGTAGAGGGTAGTCGACCCTATACCATTTCTGTACAACCTGGTGGCAAGAACCAACCACCATATCCGAAGCTTCTCATCCTCATGTCTGAGATGCCACCCCGTTTGGAGTTCGATATTAATATGGCACAAGTATCATTTTCATTGTATTATGATTACAAAATTATATAAAAAATTAAAAATAGAATAACAGCAACAAAAAAAGCCTTTTGTTATGTAGTAATTTTGATTACTTTTGGTGTATTTGTGTTGTTTTCAGTTTAGAATAACATTTTTTTATTAACATCTTTTTTTCTTCTTTTCTTTTCAGATTGGGCTCCAAGATATCAATTGCTCTTTGGTGTGACCTGTTCCCTCCTTGATATTGAAAACTTTTGTAAATATGAGTTTTCAATTTAAAGAAGTTTATACTCTTGATTCTCTAATTTCTGAGTTTTCGATTGCAAAAGAAGGCCATGATATCGAAAAATGTCCTCTTTATAACAAGAAATGATGTTTTGAAAGTGAAGACCATGTGTTGGGATTCCTGGCGTAACCCTAATTACATATAACCCTTTAGCGCATGCGCGCTGGTGACGCCAGGAAAAAATTTCCTATGATCCCAGGGAGTAACATAAGTAAGTTTAGGTTTGAGTTCGGGCTGAAAAAGTGTGTATGATGGAGGAATCAAAGATGGTTGTGTGTTTTATAGTGCACGTAAGATGAAATATGTAAATATCTTAATATATATAAATTACGTGTCACGTTGTTTGTCCGCGATGGACTCCTAAACTACTTAACCGATTTTAATTAAATTTGCACACCGTGTGCAGTTTGATCTAACTTAAAAGATAGGATAGCCCTTTTTTTGAATTTTTAATTAGAATTTTAATTATTAATTAAAAACTAACTTTCCCGCCAAAAAAAATCTTTTCATTTTCCCCATCGCCAAATGAGTACGGCTTCAGTTTTTTTTCTCCAACAGTCATGAGGCTAGGCTTAAGATTTTTCGGCTGATTATTTAAAACGATTCTATTTATTTTCTTAATGTTTGATGCATTTAAAATTAAACATTGTTAATGAATCGATCTTTCAGATTCATTCTGAAGTACTTTTGAATTAAAATAAAACAGAATAAAGGAAATTAAAAATTTCTAATCTGCATAGCGTTACCCCAACTGGCGTAGAAAAACTCACGCATTTGCGTTACTGTAACAGGCGAAAAAAATTCAAGCATGCGCGTTGTGTTCTGATTGTTGACATGACAACCATTATCAACGGATGATTTAAATTATTTTTAGGTTAGTTGCATGTTTTTGTAATTAAATTGTATTTATGTTAGTTATATATTTTTTGTATACGCTTATAGTTTTAAGTACATCGTTTTTTAAGTAGTTTTTTTTTAACCTGTTTTCAACCGATTATTTTAAACGATTCGTTTTATTTTCTTAGTGTTTGATGCATTTAAAATTAAACATTGTTAATTAATCGTTCTGGTCATGATGAATCTGAGAATATTTTGTTGACAAATTCTTGAAATATTACATAAATTAGGAAAGATATTCTTTAGTACCCATAAAGTTTAAACGCTCAGTGACTGTTTTCAGTAATCATGTTACAAAAAAATACTTTGTTTCAGTAAAAAATATTATTATATTAATTGCAGATTAATCCTTTCCACTTTAATTTATAGTATAAATTCTACGGGAACTAACAGAAAATTAGAGAGATACATATTACGTTATGACTTAAGGCGTTTATAATATTATGAGTGAATTATATGACTATCAAAATTGGAAGTTTTAAAATATTTTGATGAAGAAGCTATTGAAGTAGGAATTGCATAAAATATTTAATTATTAAAATTTTAACGAACATTAAGATTGGCGAACCGGCTGGTCGCCAAAGGCGGCTAGTTTGTATATAATTATCTGTGCCTGTGTCCTCATCCTGCAAATAAAAGTGATGATAAAATTGAGAATACTTGGATTAATGATTTCGATGTATAAGTGATCTAATTCACCTCGGAATAACTTGATTCTATCTCATTTAGAAGATCCCCGAATGACAAGGCAAGAGTGAATTTTTCTTACATTTCGATAAATTTGAATTTGGGGCCTAGAAATCCCGAAATCTCTCATACCTGCCGAGATTTACGTATATAGAATTAATGTAAATAGGTATAGAATTCGAGGTATTTGGAATTAGAATTATTAGAAATGGATGTCGAAAGCATTAAAAAGTTAAGAACTCCTACGAGGAGTAATTTTACGAGATCATTAAATAAAGCTTGTGAAACTTTAGAAAACAAAGTAGAGGACACAGATATCTTGGTGGCACAGATAGTTTTGTTATATCAAAAATTATAAGAATTAAATTATTTAGATACAAAGGTTTTAGCTATTTTGCAAAGCGATACAACCGTGCACTCAAGAAAATTTTGATCTAGAATATGAAGCAATTACTGCTTATGCAGATAGATTTTTAGAAACAAAAACGAAACTACAGAAAAGATTAAACGCTTTAGAAAAACTTAAACCAGATGTTACTGTGATGAAAGAATCTGTTGATAGCACTAATCGTAAATTCAGGTTTCCAGAGCTGGAATTAACAATTTAATGGAAACATTAAGGAATTCTTCGTAAAGTTCTGGGACAAACATCTCTAAATTTTGAGGAATTAAGCACTGTCTTATGTGACTATGAAAGTGTCATCAATGAACGACCTCTAACTTATGTAATTGATGACTCAAGTGACCTAGTACCTCTTACTCCCAATATATTCTTGCAAGAAGTCAGAGAGGTTGGAATATCAGATCTGGATCTCCTGGATAGTAAATCTCTAAATAAAAGGTTTGCTTATCGCCAAAGTTTGCGACAAGACATAAGAAAGCGCTTTCGCTCTGAGTATTTGGGACAGCTCAGACAATTTGAAAAAAAGATAAGAAGCTCGCCATCCATCAAGATCGGAGACATTGTTTTGATATCCAGTGACAATATAAAAAGAATGGACTGGCCTTTGGGCAAGTCATTGAAGTCCTCACATCTCCAGATGGAAACATCAAACTTGTGAAACAGAAAACCAAAAGTGGAGAAATCTTACGTCCAGCTGTGAGATTGTATCCTTTGGAAGTTTGTGAGCAAGACAAGGAACTTCTCCAAAAGTGTGAACCAGCTGTAAAATCTACCTGTGATGATTCCAGTGCAGCTGAAGGTGATTCGCTGGACAAACCTGTGCCTGATGAACCAACCTCTAGGTATGGCAGGAGATTAAGAAAGGTAAAGATACTCTTAATGTGAAAACTGAACTTTTCTTTATTACTAGAACTCTTATCCTTTGAGCTTTTTATTATCTACTTCATATCTTATTAAGAACTTTAATTGAGAATTGAAAATTTCAGTGATGTGTAGTTAAGTCTTAGTTAGTTAAAGTGTTGTACCTATGATATATTTTGATAGATGAATGATGATTTGATTTATTTTTAAATATGAAATACTTTTGTAACTTCGATAAATTTTTGATAGTTGAATGCTACTTGGATATATTTTAATATTTGAAATGCGTTTTCTAACTTTATAGTTGAAATGTCTTGTTGAGTTATATCTGATAGTATAAGCATTTTTTAATTTAGTTATTTTGATATTTGTCAATTTGCATTTGATAATTTTGAATTTTTGTATTAATTTGATAATTCTGTTTGAGTTTTCTGTAATAAAAACTCAAAGGTGGGAAGATGTTGGGATTCCTGGCGTAACGCTAATTATAAGTAACCCTTTAGCGCATGCGCGCTGATGACGTCAGGAAAATTTCCCATGATCCCAGAGAGTAACATAGTAAGTTTAGGTTTGAGTTAGGGTTGAAAAAGTGTATATGATGGAACCAAAGATGGTTGTGTGCTTTATAAAGAACTAGCTTTTACCCGCGACTTTGTACGCGTGGAAATAGATTGGAATTTATAGCATCAATGGCTTTATCTTTTGTTACACCTGCGCATGCGTGAATTTTTAATGCCAATTGGGGCAACAGAAATGTATGAATTTTCTACGCCAGTTGGGGTAACGCAATATAGATTATAAATTTTTAATTTCCTTTATTCTGTTTTGTTTTAATTCAAAAGTACTTCAGAATGAATCCGAAAGATCGATTCATTAACAATGTTTAATTTTAAATACATCAAACACTAAGAAAATAAATAGAATCATTTGAAATATTCGGTCGAAAACACGTTAAGCCTAACCTGATTAGCGTGGGGGGAAAAAACTGAAGCCTTATTCATTTTTGGCGGGATTTGGCCTCAGGTTTTTGGCGAGAAAGTTAGTTTTAATTAATAAAAAATTAACCACTCAATTAACCGGAATAAATAGCAGCCTATGTCCTATTCCAGACAATAATCTACCTCTGTGCTAAATTTCATCTAATTCCGTTCAGCCGTTCTGACGTGTTGACTAACAAACATCCATCCATCCAAACTTTCACATTTATAATAGTAGTATAGATTAGTGCATGTAAGATGAAATATTTAAATATTTGTATATAATTATCTGTGCCTGTGTCCTCGTCCTGCAAATAAAAGTGATGATAAAATTGAGAATACTCGGATTAATGATTTTGATGTTTATGTGATCTAATTCACCTTGGAATACCTCGATTTTTTCTCATTTAGAAGATCCCGGAATGACAAGGCAAGAGTGAAGTTTTTCTTACTTTTCGATAAATTTGAATTTGGGGCCAAGAAATCCCAAAACCATGCATAGAAAAATTGACGGTATGTAATGAAATGTAGTCTTAAACTGAATAATGTTTATTGCAGCAGTAATTTCTGGATATCCATCTGTCAGTTAAATCCACTTATTTTTTAAAAAAATTCTAAAACTATCTGGCATCTAAACAGCACTGGTCGATTTGGTTATTTTAGAGAGGGGGAAAAAACTATTGTTTTTGTATGTAAAATTAATAGCTTCTCTTAATCTCTAATAATAGCAAGAGGATATTTTAAAGGGAATTGCTAGCTATAGTTATGTTGTAACGTAAAATTGTAAAGCCTTCAATCAAAATCAATATTCTATTCAATCAAAATCAATATTCTATTCAATCAAAATCAATATTCTATTCAATCAAAGTCAATATTCTATGACATCAATTTTTAAATTTATCTGATCATTACGAATTATATTCACTGATAGCAATCAATTATTTTATTTCAATTAAGTATAAACCCATCGTAAAAATAAGATGGAGAAAAAAGTTTCAAGTAATGCTGGGTTTACACTCGGTCAGTTATAAGACGACCAGTAGACAGCGCATTCAGCTCAGATTTGTTGTTCAGTCGATGGCAAGTAATTGTCCAGACGGGACAACAATATGCCGTTGTATTGTATTTTTTTTTTTTTCCTTACTGCGCATGCGTTTTTAAAATTTGAAGGGGTTTTTTTTTTTTTTTTCCCTTAAAAAATATTTGATGTTTTATCATAGAATAATTCCAGCATTTTTTACTCTTTTTTTTTCTTTCTGATGCGAGTTTTTTTTTTTTTTTTTCTTCCTTATTTCCCATTTTTTTTATAGTTTTCTAAATTTAGGTATGTTGTGCTTTTTATTTTTATTTGCCATTCTTTGTGTAAATATCCATAATTTTAATACGATACGCAGTTAAAAAGAAAAATTCAAGGACGCTAAAACGGCAATTTATAACCTGAATCTATCTTATGAAATTGTGACAAACATAAATCAGTCCCTTTTGCACGCATGCGCTGCATACTGGTCGTCTTATAATTGGTCGAGTCTAGAGCCGGCATCGAGTTATGATTGTCTAGTTCTCGATGTATCAAAAGAAATTTGCTGCAAAACGATTTAAGTGCAATAGAATGTTTATATCGGGAATTTGGAAACCTGCTTCCGAAAATAATTATTATTAAAGTACATTTTATGCTAATATCGATTCTTTGGGAAAAATTGCGGGTGAGAATGCAAAGATTATGGAGAAAAACTTTTTATTTCTCATTACAGTAGATGAACCATAAGATCATCTCATGCTAGTGAAGTTCCAAAATCCACATTATTCTGAATTTTGAGAAAAGGAAATGTATGAAACGAGTTGCAAACATCATCGAATTATTCATACAACCAACAGGAGTGGTCTCTCCAAAATGGTCTCGCATACTGTTTAATAAAAATGTTATCCCAGTGAACGCCTTACATGGCATTGGTGTACAATAGCTACGGAATATTAAACTTTGGCGCTAATTCAACATTTTTATTGAATCTATCGCGCCATTCTTGGCGAGTGTTTTGGCGATTAATCCCTGGCATGCGGTCAAAAGTATCCAAAAATCGAATTTGGGTTTCAGATACGTTCTTCTCAACCGATCGAAACAAAAATTCGACATAAAATAACACTAAAGTCACAAAATCATATCAAATTTGTTATATTTTAGTCATTTCGTTTTTTGAATTATCGCGTTTACATGTTTCTGAAAGTACAGACGGACAGATGATCAACATCTTGTTTGGTTTTGCTCAAAATTTACTAGGCGTCTATACTAAAAATATTAAAACTGTGTACCAAATTTTATCCATCTAGCATTTTTCGCTTTTTAATTATTGTGCTAACTTATATTCAAACAACCTGACCGATAAACTTCCTTTGAATGGATTTTACACAAAACTTATAGAAATCTACACATTTGGTATTATAAAGACCATCTAGCTCAAATTGGTTTTGAATTGTCTTTGCCACAGACAGATAGAAGGGGAAAAAATAATACATTTACGAAATACGAAACATAATATGATTAACATTTTCATTTACATAATACTATAGATACATTTTCCAAAAATGTATCTTTCGAACTCAAGATTGTCGAAAACGTGAAAATTCGTCAAAATATCGGGCGCAGGTTTTTTAACGTTTATTATGCTTTCTCTGGACTTAGTATACGAGAAAGTGAAAAAGAATAAGAAAGCAATGCTTCGTAGACAAGGGACCCTACCTATAAATTAAAAATGTAATAATGAAATTATTGAAAAAAATCTAGAAACTATCGGAACACTCAAAATGAGAATTAAAAGTAATATTTTTAATTGTTTAATTTAATGCAATTTTTTGACTTTAAATATTTTATTCATTATTTATTTTATTTTATTACTATTATTATCGGACAAATTAAATTCTTCATCTACTACTATTATTTAAGACAGGGCAAATATAATAAAACTTATAAGATTCACATTGAAAGGGGAAATCAACCAATTATTTTCATAAGGATTCTTTAAAGTACTTACGAAAGCATCGAAATTTGTTTTCAATGCGACCTGTTTTGAGATTCTTGAAATTTTATAAGGAATAATTTTGTATCTTAAAATCTTCTTTCTCTTTGACTAATAACTTTTTGAAGGTTATTTTTTTATTCGAATTTATTTTGCAGGCAATAATTGGAAGAGTTTTCGGTTAAGTTCCTCTCAGAAATGCAGAAAGTAAATTCTTCTTTTTCTTGTATCAAAATAAAAATTATTGATAGCTATTTATAGTTAAAAGTTTGGTAACATTTATTGCCTATTAGAGGGCAATTATAGATAATTATCTGAGAAAGGAAACAGGCGATGGGTTAATTGGAAATCATATCTTTATTCATCGCCCTCCCCATGATCAGAATAAAAATATTCTATATAGAAGTGAAGCTTGAATTCATGAAAATAAAAAAAATAAAAATAATTTTAAAAAATACGTATATAGAACATTTTTAATATTTATATAAACTCCCCTTTCCAAATTGAAATATGTTTTGTCAATTTAAATATATTTTTTTCTAAGACAGTTTTCATTTTATGTCATTCAGAAATCAAAATACAACTAATTAAAAAAAAAAAGTTGCTTATTGCTAAGTTAACCGGATGTATCAGTCTACAGCTGGAAATCACAGTAAAATGTAGTTATTAATTTATTTGTTATCATTTTTTTCATTCACAAACAATATTTTTATAATGTTGCTAGTGCACAGCCATAACTTCTTGAGTCTATTTTCTTAATTTCTGGATATTAATTGGCAATATCTTCACTCTCTTGAACATTTGCTCACATTGTATTTTATATTTCGACACCATGTGAATTTACTTTTAAAAATTGGGAGGGGGAGTCAAAAAATGTATTTGAAGGAAAAGCAAGTTAAACATAATTTTATCGTCAAATTACAAAACTTTGATGGGATTGTAGCCCTTATAATTTTAAAAGTATGCAATTTGGAATCATTGCAGCTTTTTTGCCACTGCTGCTCACACTAAACATTTTATGCATGGGTTAATAGTTGGTGCAAATATCAACACTTTGGGTTTATTCAAAATATTATAAATCAATATACATGAAACTCTCCTCAAAATTTGCTGAAGAATCCCCTACATTGAATGACGAAAAATGCCAGGTGTTTAATTATATTAGCGTTCCGTTTCTAGTAGGGTTATTGGGATGGATCGTGTGATTTTGAACTTCGTGTAACTTGAATGACAAGGCCGGCGCTTAACTGAACCTGATTTTCCAAACTACAGCATCACACCTACAGGAGGGATTTGGCCCCAACAAATTTAGCGTGCATCAGACTAGTTTACAGATCAATTCTTGAGCAAAACCAAATCTAGAAACAGGAGCTTTTCAATCCTGAAGCCAAAAATCTTTCTACCAGCTTACCACAGACTGCCAGATGTTACTGAAAGTTTGATGATTTTTTTGCTCTGAAATATAGTTTGAAAAAAAAACATTTCGTTTAGTTATTTTTTAGTTTATTGAAAATGAAGCTGGTATTTTAAGTGTATTAAATAAGTTGCTAGTGAATATTAGCAGTTATACTCAAGAAACTTTAAAGCGTTTTGATCATGAATGTATTTGCAGTTCAAAAAGAGCGAATTCAGCTTAAGAAAAAAAAGTTTAACTTATAAGTGGGGAAAATTTTAAATTATTTTCTAAAGAGGCAATATTTTTTTTACAGCAGATAGCTATCTGCTTAATCTTTGATAATATAAGTTATTTCGATTATACACTTAGTTTTGAATTTCCTCTTTAATTATCTTTGTAAGAATATTTTTTAAACTGATAGGCTTATTATTACGAATTTGAATTTGTAATTTTAGCAACAAGAGTGAAGGATACAGAATATTCGAGAATCTTGGTGCTAATTCCGTTTGGAATCGATTTCCGATTTTTATTCCAGAAGAATCGATGACCTGATTACAAAGGCTATAAAAATCCAAGAGATCTAATAGTAGATTCAGTCAGTTGAATTCAACTCAATCAAATAGTTGGCAGCAGTCATTGAGTCGAGAGAGCGTTTAGGCGATCTGTGCTGTTACATTGTTTATTACCGTTTTTGTAAACCTGTTTCTATCGACTGTTTACTGCAAATGCTGCTCTTGCATATACTTCGGCTGTATTGTATTTCTTATGTGTATTCATGCAGAATAAAACGTCGTTATTGTTAATGAACCTGTTAGAATTTTTTGTCGTACACCCACCTAATGGATTTTAGATATTTTTCCGTAACAATTTTTATTTTATTTATGCATTGTTGCAAAATCGATGACACTTTTGTGTCAACATCTAAACATGTTTTTATTTTTCACATATTTAGAATTATAATTCAATATTTTTTGGTTTAAAATTAAAATGAAATTTCATCAATTTTTAAGTGCCCTGAAATAAATGACACCCATAGGCTGCTGCTCAATTAGCTGTTTGGAAAAGACCGTCTTACTAATATGCGTATATTTCAGATGTAATTAAAAATGACGGAATTCATTTCATTTTAATTATCAACAAAATAAATTAAACTAATTACAAAAATTAAATGATATAGTAATTAGTAATATTAGTATGCTTATTAATAATTAAGGGTATTTTATAAAAACTAAATGGTTTTAGTGAAAATAAAAACCAAAACTATGCGATAAAATGAATATTAAACCTGAGGGTTGGAAAAAATGACAGCGACATCAAACTTTATCCAATCTTTCCTAAGTTTCCGCCATGCTGAATATGCAAAATTATTGCAAAATGTGCAATAAAAAATTGCACATCAATACATGCGAAACTATGATGTAGTAATTGGAACAGTAATGATATACGGTATTTTCTGACAACTAGAATAGTCGCATATCACTAGAATTTGAGAGCAGATATAATTAGCCTATACTAGTACTTTAATTTAATCATTTGACACAAGATATTTAGATATACAGGTTATTTGGAAGTCGAACCTTTTTTTAGAAACTTCTTTACCCTTAGAAAGGCTAACATTTTGTGAATCATATTTAAACTGATTGAAATCTGTATGTTGAATCATTCATCACCGCCAAAGGATGTCAAGTCGCCAATATTAAGCCCCAATATAATTGCTGGTTTAAACAATGAAGGGTAATAATTAAAAATTAGCTATATAAGTGTAATTCAACTGTTCATAATTAATTTCGTTCATAGTAGAGAATAACTTTGAACGTTCGGGGATTCTAATTGCACTGTATCCTGTTCTAAATGAGGGACTTTAAAAATGTGTAATGGGCAAATATTTAACTTGAAAGCAGCTCAAGCAGTGACATGGTAAATAAATCTTCTCCTGACCTTCCACCTGAGGTAATTACAACCGTAATCTTGCATTTTTCGATTGTTTACAATATATCGGGTCGGGGAAAAAGAAATCCATTATTTTTTCGGTAGATGGCTGTAGCGATCGATATCTCGTAAAGTATCGATCAAACAATTTCAGATTTATGCTCGTTGGAAAGGCGACATTTCGCACTAAAAAAATTATTTTGCTACTTTTTGTTTGGAACATTTAGTTGTGAGTTACAGGGTGTTAAAAGTGGAAGTCAGCAAAGAGAAAATTCGGTACATTTTGCAGTTTTTCTTTAATAAAAGCGAAAATGCAAGACTGTAACAGCAAATTAAGTGCAATTTTGGTTTCGCCGATTCCGTTTAGGTATTTTTGATGTTGAAGTTGCACCTCGCACAGGTCGGCCCGTCGTCGAAAATGTCGATAAAATCACAGAAAGAATGGAAGTTGACCGGCATGTTAGCAGTCGTAGCCATCGCCCAGGAACTAAAGATTGATTATAAAACAGTTTTAAGTCATTTTCACAAACTTGGATTCAAAAAGAAGCTTGATGGCTGTGTCCTATATCAATTAACACACACACACACGATGGATCGAATTTCCATCTGCGAATGCTTGATCAAACGGAATGAAATATATTTCTTAAACAGATGTTGGCCTAAGTGAAGATTAGTGTGCACCAGCTGTTTGTCGCCAGTATTGCAACCCATCGGATCCATCTTATAGCAACCGTACTGCTGTTTTGTTTACTACTTTTTGCAATGATTGAGTTGTACATAAACTACAATTACATTATGAAAAATGTTAAGTTAAAAATATTAAAAAAATATCGAATAAAGATTTTAATTTTGTTCTTTATTATAATTAAAATTTTATTAAATAAAGAAAGTTAAGCTTATAATTAAAAGTTATTTTCTTCTTTCTTTTTTTTAATGTGAATACGAACAGAAAATATTTATTCTTTTGCAATTTTTAATTGTTAGTATGCGCTTTAAACAATCGTCTGCATTCTCACTTTAAAAGACAGCTGCAATGGAATTCTTCGCAGTTCTCGTAATTCTTTTGGTGTTATTTCGGTTGCTTACCTTCATAATTTGTTATGTCGGGAGTATTTCGAACCTGTAGAATGGATGAAGGGTGAGTTAAATATGCATATATATATTTTTTACGAGTTGATAAAGTTAGGAAAGGATGCTTGTTTGAAATTTTGTATTGAGAATGGTTTGATATCGAACCGGCAGAATGGATGTAGGGTGAATGGAATATATTTTTTTTACGAGTTTATGAAGTTGGGAAAAGTATGTTTGTTTGAAATTTTGTATGGAGAATGTTCCGATTGCTTATTTCTTCATTTTTTCTTTTCTTTCAGTTATGTATTGTTTCTGTTATCCACACAGTCTTTATGTTCAGTGTGGTAGCGAAGCTACTAGGTTCCCGCTCCCGCTGCTAGCGAAGCCGTAGGATGTTTTTTTTAAGTTAAAAAATTCTGCCCGGTGCCTTCTACAGATACCGAAGGCATCTGTAGAAGGCACCGGGCAGTATGAAAAAAAAAAAAAATACTTATCAGTAAAAAGTCCTAATTAGATGGCGGGAAATGGTAACCGTAACTGTTCCGCGGAAGTATTTGTTTATTTTGTCCGCCATCTTTATTGGCGACTTGGCATTGTTGGCGCAGCTGGGTGCACACTAAAAGTCACTTTTACCCAGATGTTAACTGAGGATGAGAAACGGGCCGCATACGGCAGCACTGTGTGAAAATGATCGTGATCAAAGAGCGGTGAAGCAGCTCTAATGGTAGCCAAACCAGGACTAACGGCTAGGAAGGTTCTGGTGTGCATTTGGTGGGACTGGAAAGGTATAATTTATTATGAATTGCTTCCATGTGGTCGAACACTAAATTCAGATCTCCATTATCAACAAATGGACCGTTTGAAGCTAGTGGTTGACTAGAAACGGCCAGAACTGGCCAACAGGAGAGATGTTGTGTTCCATCAGGACAACGCCAGATCACACACATCTATAGTAACTCGCCTTCCGAGAGCTTAGTCGGAAAGTTTTGATGCATCCGCCAAGTAGTCCGGGCCTGGCATCAATAAATTATCATGTTTTCCTTGCATTTCAAAGCTTTCTTAGTGATAAGAAATTGGCACCAAGAGAAGATTGTGAAAATCGATTTGTAGAGTTTTTCGCCAATAGTGACCAAGATTTCTATGAGAGAGGCATTATGAAATAAAAAAATTATCATATTCTTCATTGCCCACATTTCCACAACTGTTCCGAAGTAGTGAAGACTTTTGCCAATGAAATTTTACTCGACAAGCGAAAGGGGGATCAATTGCACCCCTCCTCTGTGAAGAAGTACTTCATTTTTCATGACTATGACACTTTGCAGGCAATTGCGCTTATTAAAAGTGAGAAATAAAAAATCCTTAGAGGAATTATTAGATATCTCTGTAATAACAGAGGGAATGTTTGGGCCATAGGTTACGCCAACTGAAGCATTTTAAATGATCGCAATTCCAAATGCATTTGTCTCCATACAAATTTTTATTATTCTGAGTGTAAGCATTATAAAATTATCAAACCACATGTATAAACGATGTCAAAACATTTTTTTTTTTTTGAAAATTGCGGCTTATCTAATTCTGTTGTCTAATTTACTTGATAAACTACGAGTATAGCAGCGTATTGCAGTTAGTGGTGGAAATTGGCTTTTCTCCTGCTGTTTTTTTTTTTTAATTCGAAATCTCATGAACGCAGTTACGAGAAGATTAAATTTTGTATCATTTTTCTGAACATAATATAAAACATTCTTTTTATAATCGAACTCCAACGTCTGGCATTTTTTTAAGGCTAGTCTATCATTGAACTGCATTTGTCCGAACACAGGACCCGAAGTTATAAATCAATTCTGATAAAAAAAAAAACAATTGTTGTTAAGAAATTTAATTTTATAATAAACAGATAGTAAAATTTAAAACAATTTAATCACAATAAAAGTTGATTTTTTGTCACTTTTTACGACTTTGGAGCCTCATATGATCGATCGATTTCTTTTTTTTTTTTTTTTTTTGTCACTTTATTTCTTTTTGCCGACCTGCTGGTCCGCCGAGATTAATGGTCGTTAAAATTTTCAATTAAATATTTCATGCAACTTGATCTCAGTAGCTTCTTCAGCAAAGTATCTTTAAATTATATATCTATCAAAATTTTAAACTATACAATTTTAAAAACCCTACGCCGTTCTGTTTGTTTTAATATGTATTTCACTTATTTTCATCCCTTCTAAAATTCGTAAAAAATGGATATACTGCTATTTCGACCTCCCAACAATGTAATATAATATCTAACGTTAAACGAAATTAAATTTGGCATTTTTCTTCATATTAATAATATTCTAAATAAAAATTTAAATCTTTTGCAGATTCTTCTCAAAATTAAGCAAATACATCGCTTACTTTCCTGAAATCAATCATGATTTGTGTTAAAAGACAGAAGTTTTAATTTCGCTATTTTACATGTTTCATAATTACTTGTCGTCAGTAAGTATCGTCAATAATTCGGATTGTAAAACAAAAACAACAACAAAAAATATCTGCAACTTTTATCAACAACTTTGATGTTTTTTTCCCGAAATTCTTATGTTTTTGTATTATCGTTGGCGATATATTTAATATTCGCTCTGCTGTTCGTTTTAATATGTATTTCACTTATTTTCATCCCTTCTAAAATTCGTAAAAAATGGATATACTGCTATTTCGACCTCCCAACAATGTAATATAATATCTAACGTTAAACGAAATTAAATTTGGCATTTTTCTTCATATTAATAATATTCTAAATAAAAATTTAAATCTTTTGCAGATTCTTCTCAAAATTAAGCAAATACATCGCTTACTTTCCTGAAATCAATCATGATTTGTGTTAAAAGACAGAAGTTTTAATTTCGCTATTTTACATGTTTCATAATTACTTGTCGTCAGTAAGTATCGTCAATAATTCGGATTGTAAAACAAAAACAACAACAAAAAATATCTGCAACTTTTATCAACAACTTTGATGTTTTTTTCCCGAAATTCTTATGTTTTTGTATTATCGTTGGCGATATATTTAATATTCGCTCTGCTGTTCGTTTTAATATGTATTTCACTTATTTTCATCCCTTCTAAAATTCGTAAAAAATGGATATACTGCTATTTCGACCTCCCAACAATGTAATATAATATCTAACGTTAAACGAAATTAAATTTGGCATTTTTCTTCATATTAATAATATTCTAAATAAAAATTTAAATCTTTTGCAGATTCTTCTCAAAATTAAGCAAATACATCGCTTACTTTCCTGAAATCAATCATGATTTGTGTTAAAAGACAGAAGTTTTAATTTCGCTATTTTACATGTTTCATAATTACTTGTCGTCAGTAAGTATCGTCAATAATTCGGATTGTAAAACAAAAACAACAACAAAAAATATCTGCAACTTTTATCAACAACTTTGATGTTTTTTTCCCGAAATTCTTATGTTTTTGTATTATCGTTGGCGATATATTTAATATTCGCTCTGCTGTTCGTTTTAATATGTATTTCACTTATTTTCATCCCTTCTAAAATTCGTAAAAAATGGATATACTGCTATTTCGACCTCCCAACAATGTAATATAATATCTAACGTTAAACGAAATTAAATTTGGCATTTTTCTTCATATTAATAATATTCTAAATAAAAATTTAAATCTTTTGCAGATTCTTCTCAAAATTAAGCAAATACATCGCTTACTTTCCTGAAATCAATCATGATTTGTGTTAAAAGACAGAAGTTTTAATTTCGCTATTTTACATGTTTCATAATTACTTGTCGTCAGTAAGTATCGTCAATAATTCGGATTGTAAAACAAAATCAACAACAAAAAATATCTGCAACTTTAATAGCAACTTTTATCAACAACTTTGATGTTTTTTTCCCGAAATTCTTATGTTTTTGTATTATCGTTGGCGATATATTTAATATTCGCTCTGAATTTTGACGTACTTTTGTATTTTTGTTGGAAAATATTACTATTATTTACAATATTTTTTAAAATTGATTAAACATGGAAAAAATTATAGGGCTCAAAATGGAATAATTGAACAAAAGGTTTTTGAATTTTAAGATGTAAAAACCATTTTCCTACTGCAATATTTTCGGATGTTATCGCTGAAAAACGCTAAAATTGTTCTTAATTTTTAATCAAAATTTCAAAAAAAAAAAAAAAAAAAAAATCCCTTCAAGGTGTCCATTTTTTCTCTCTAAATTATAGACGACAAATGTGATAGCTCTAGGTCAAGAGGTCTAGCTGCAAAGCGCCAACACATATACTTTTATTGTAAGGAAAGATTAATTCACAAATTTTCCATCGTTATTCGATATTAAAAACTTTCTGATTAAATTCGGCTTACCCTAACCTCAGCTAAATTTGCTTTCACGATTCTAACATCTTATGAATTGATTTTAATTTCAAATTACCTAAATAAAATTTTTAAAGGATTTTTTTTTAATGTATTTTACGATTTAGCATTATAACTGTTTTGGAATTTTCTAATCAATTTTTTTATTGAAACAGTTTTGAACAGAATTTTTATCTTTGGCTTCATAAGAAAAAAACAAATTTAGCAGTTGGAATAAATATTCGTATATTGGCTGTTTTAAATCGTATCAACAATTTTCTAATTCTTTGAACAGAAATTTTAATTGTAAATGATTCTTTAATAATCAATATTTTTAAATTCAAGAAATAAAAGCTCTTCTTGATTTTTGTTTCCATAATTTCTTACCTTAAAATAAACAGCAGGTGGTAAAATCATCAGTTTATTTTTTCTCCGTTTTTGGCGAATGTTTATTTTTTCTCCGTTTTAGGCGAATGTTTATTTTTTCTCCGTTTTAGGCGAATGTTGGAGCAGCTGTTTCAGCTGCTTTTCTAATTAAAAAGTAACCGATATTTTAACGTTTTCTTCATGAACATCTTTTATTCACAAAAACCTATTTAAAAAAAGAGGATTCTTCAATGATATCAATTTTAATAAATTCTTCGAAATAAATTTTACTCAGATTTATTATAGTGCTTTTTATTTTTGTAATAAATTCAAACTATATCATTATCACGTCAGATCTTTTACTCATGAATTTTTATTTCTGTTAAAGGGAAGGAAAAAGTATTGCAATATTCACGAAATAAAGTGATAGCTAGTTTAGTTCAAGATTTAATAAGTAGAAAGTGAGAGATAAAAAAAATCAGTACATGTTACTGTTTACAAAAATTTTAATGAAATTATAAAAGAAAAGAAAAGACGATGACAGATGCGTAAAGCATAAATGCAAAATAAGCAATGCTACTTAATTGCTCGTAATATTAATTGACATGTGCGATTCTGAACGAACAAACAAACAAAAGGCATTCTTTGGATATTAAGTTCAGAAGGTAAGCAGTTAAATTAACTGCTTAACCTAAGTTAAGCAGAATTTTCATTTTAACATTTTATTACTATGATAATACTTTTAAATTGCATAATGTAAAAATCAATATATTTAGAATACAATGTCTAGTGTAATGAAGATGGACGAATCGAGTTCAAAATATTATGTTACGATGTTTCATATTAAAGAATTTCCTTGCTGAAAATGTTCTTCCCTGTCTTTTTTTATATTTATATACAAATTTTATATTACTTTTGAAGACAAAGATTTTTGCGGTTACAGTACTTAACAAATAGTATTTTATTAAACATTTGATAACATATTTATTGTGTTTTAAGCATTTATACGGAAAATCGTTTGCAATAAATTTGATTTTTCTATCATTGTAATGATGCTTAAAAATAAACTTTGACAGTAAAATTCCGTATTTCCCTTTTCCGAGCTCTATTTTCTGAAAAGCTTTTTAAGTTACGATGCTTGAAATTAGTGATTTTTAAATGTGCGGGAAAATAATAATAGTTTCATATATCAATGTACAGGATATTTTGTTAATCTCGTATTACTATATTGGATTAAATATAGATTTTTTAATACCTTCTTGTTTTATTTTTACTGTTTTTTTTTTCATGGTAACAATCAACAATCTTTTAAATTTATTCTTTGTACGAATAGTTCTGATTTTTCTGAATTTATTCTTCTTAATTAGCTTTCTTATTATATGACTGACTTCTTTATTATATGACTTTGTTAAATAGAAGGCCATTTATTAGTCATTTCTATATTACAGTATTATTGTTTTAAAGCGTTAAAAAAATGCCAACTATAATTTTACGAACAACAGATTAAAAAATGGAAAACAAAAGGTACTAATTTTCTATATTCTAAGTAGTGAATATATTGTTTAAAAAAATTTAAAATTTAGCATAAATGTTTGAGAGTTTTATTACATAATTTTTAAATAAATCTGTATTATTAATGGAATATCCAAAAAATTTTTAAAAAATAATGTTCCCTTCATTATGATATCTAAATATATTACTCAACAGAAAAATAAACAAATAATTTGAAAATCATTTAAACAGAAATGAAAAGCGATTGATATAATAAGGGAGCATATTTTTATGTAAACTTTTTAAAAAAGCAATTTACTACTGAGAAAAAGGCATACAATTGAATTCTGAAATAGCGATTATGAACTACGGGTTTTTTTAAAATAAAAAAAAGTCATCATTTATGTAAAAAGTGAATGAATCTCTACTATAATAATGCTTTACCTACGTTTTACAATTACGTTTTATTCTACTACAATTTAGGAGGCAAACCGTTTGATATAAAATCATCAAAGTTCACAGATACATACATATTGGAGAGTGTATATGTGCCCTTTGGAATTGAATTTTAGTTAATTAAAAATTAAGCGAAATTCTTATGTTATTTTGACCACAATTTCCGAAAATATTATAACACGAAAATATTTTTTACAACACTTAGAAATTTAAAAAAGTATTATCTTTTTAATGATATTAATTTTTATCGTCCATTTTTTTGTTAATTTTTAGAAATTTTTAAAATTATTTTAATGTTTATTGTCCAACAACATGTTTTATGTATTCTTTTTTTAAACCGTATTCTTTTTTTATACAAATATTCGATTCCTTCCTTCTGTTTTATTGTTGAAAATGAAGGAATGCTTTTGCTTACCTTTTCATATTCTTTTTTATTACCTTTTAAATTTTATTTATTTATTTTTTATTATTTTATTATTTTATTTTTATTTTTTTATTTTATTATTATTTATTATTTTATTTTATTATTTATATATTTTTTATTTATTTTTACCTGTTACGAAGTATATATACAAAATATGGTAATTGTCAAAAAATTCGAATTACCGATTGTGACGAATTTTCTCGCTACAGATCTCCTTGAGTCCGAAAAACACATTTTGCTATTATGTCTGTGCATCATTCTTTCAGTGAAGGTGTTAACGCAAAAAAATGTTTTGAACTAGGCGGATGAAATTTGCTGTATTGTCTACGTGAAATTTGTTAATTTCTGTCAAATTTTGAGCGAAATCCATTCATATTTGACCGACTGCCCAAATGCAGGTAAACATTATAAATTTCAAAGAGTTAAACAATTAAATTTTTAATACTTAGATTTAGTGCAAATTCTTATCAAATCACTCGTGTTAATTTTTCAATGATCAAATCAGATTTACTTTGTGGAGGAAGCTTATTCATGTTTTAGAATGGGAATGTAATAATTATTTAATACTGGGAATTTAATTTTTGATTTATGCGAATATCGAAAGGTGGATTTCAAATTTACATCGCCAATTATATTTGTTCGTATCAGCTTATCACAGAACCGATTTTTTTTCCGCACGAAATAAAACGCTAATTTTAATAAACGACATTGAATTAGACATGTTTCTTTCATTGTGTTGAATGTTCTTTTTTCCAAATTTCACTCGGCTTCGTGGTTCCACGCGCAACAAAAGTATAATTGGTACGATTTGTATTAGTTTTTTTCTTACTCGACTAAGTGCGGTTACAGCTTTAACGCTTTCGGCCTTAATGGGCATGCATATATGTCCCAAATATCAGATTTCATTACGTATTGGATAAATAAATCATACTTTTACATGAGTTATCGTAGAAAGAGCTATTTTCATATGGGATTTAAAATTTTAATCATACAAAAAGTCAGATCAAATAAATTAAGCAAATGTTTGAAGTTAACTTATATTATTCAAGGAATTAAAATTTTCATTAACTTTCATTTGCATCTACTTTTTACTTCATACGTTAATATTTAAAATTTGATGTTAATGGAAGCGGTACTAGAATTCCACCTCCTCTTCTCGACGTTTACCACCCGTTGGTCACACTTTCTTTCGAATTTTACCCAACCATCTATCTGTAATTAGATGATCCCTTATCTACTATGATTAAGAGATAGAAAAGAAGAGGATAATCTATTTAGATAGGTGGTCCAAATATCAGGCTTGATTCATAGCAGCGAAAGTGTTAAGGCATACAAAATACCAGTATATCCTTGTCGGAAGAGAGGAATTTGTGAAATTGGTTTATTCACAGGAATTCAGTATATTAAAAAACTCTCTTTTAGCTATTGAAAAGCAATTTGTTTAACGTATAATCAACTTTCAGTGGGATTTACAGACGTTTTTAAATGCAAAATACTGAGGAATTGAAAAAGTTGTATTACTTACCTTCTTTTTTTTCCGGCACTTTCTTCAGTTATATCCGATCCCTTCAGCTTCAGTCGAAGTGTTTGCTTAATTGAATGAAAAAAAAAAAAAAAAAATTGCAACCAATGCAAGAACTTGCCGTTTTAGTATAAATGAAAATCCTATTCATATAGGTGGTGAGGTATCCATCTTCAATTGTAGAATAAAATAATCCACAGTAATTCAGTATGATAATAAACCATATTGTTAAATCTATGTGAGCTTAAAGATTCCTAGAAAAAGATTTCAGTATACAGATATTTCAATATATAGAAACTTTATTTAATAGGATGCATATCGCAAATTTCCCGTAATTTTCTTTGCAATAATATTTAGGCTTAATTTTTTAGGGTTAAATAGGTATATGATATATATAATACCTAGGGTTTTTTAGGTATATGATATATATAAAAAAAATGTATTTTAAAAAATATACTAACAAGAATGATGTTTTTTAATTGATGGTATCATGCTTGTTAAAATTTCATGCTTAATTTTTTTTTTTACGCATCTTTATATTTCATTTCGCTTTTTTCTTCTATTAATCTTAACTCCTCTTTTGTGTTTAAAGATTTTCATTTAGAGGTCATATTTACTGTTAGAAATACAAAGTTTGACTAAGTTTAAAGTAAAAATCTCGCCTCAGGTCAGGAAAGGGATACGAGAGCAGAATCGAAGGAAAAAACTCACCGGTAAGTGTTTATTACTATTGTTTTTTTTTTTTTGTTTTTTTTTTTGTTTTTTTTTTTTTTCTTCTTCTTCTTTTCTTTCTCCCTGTATGATTCCCAGTCTTCCCGGAGTTTCTATAGTGATATGAATAAAAAAACTGGGTTTTTAATTTTTTTTTATTTTCTAGTTTTATTTTATGAATGAAATCAATGGACCCATTTTGATTGCACTAAAAACGTACTTTTCCTGAACAGATTTTACTCAAAATTTGATAGAAATCTGAAAGTTAGGTGTAAAGATCACACACCAAATTTCATCTTTCTAGCACAAAGCATTTTTTAGTTATCTTTGTCACAGATTGACAGATATTTTCCTAAAATGTGTTTTTCAAGCTCAGAGAGCTCTAAAACGCGGGGATTCGTCAAAATCTCGAGTTCGAATTTTGTGACGATTACTATATTCATATATACTACATATATGAGAAAGTAAAAAGATAAATTTTACAAATCCCATATATCGATGAAGTTTAATTCCAGATATTATTAAAAACAATTGTCTTCATTATATTTGAATAGGTTTGTACCTGCTACTCTTATAAAAAAGAGCTTAAGCAGTTTTCGATGACTTTTTATTTTTTCAACAAAATAGATGTTTAAAAATAATTTAAAAATCTATCAGAAATTTTTTATAGTTTTTCCATTTTTTGCAATACGCACTTAAGTGGAATCCGAAAAATGTTGCTGAAACTAAAAAATTTCAAATATACACTTTTTATAAATTTACTTTCGCCATAATTAAGTTATCACAACGTTCTACTGCACTATTAGTTATTTATTGATGTCGCTCTTTTTTATTCCCTTAAAAGGTTTTAATAATAAAAATTCTAATTATATCTAATCTTGGTTTGCTGACTTAAAAATTAATCTACTTACCTAAGAGACGCATTAGTCACAAAAAATATTTTCTTGATGTAATTATACACTAAAAACGGATTTTTAATATTTACAAAATTCAGATATTACCAGAATGTTATTTATTTTTTAATTAAATAAAATTTTAAAAATTCATTTTTGAACATTAACCAGGGGTATAATTTTTTCACAGATCCGCGGTTTTCTGGGTTTCTTTAGTTTCTGATCTTATTCTACATTTTACGAAATCTACAGCTGTATATAAAAGGCTGTCTTAAAGACAAAATGTCTGTAAAATATGAATTCAATAGCCAGAAACTATAGAGCAGAAGTTCTTAACGAAAATGTTTATGACAAATAACAAAAAAAATTTAGTGTCAAAGGGAGCTGCCACGAAAATATCTGGCAGAACTAACAGATTGCAATGAAAAAGTCTGAATCTTTCACAAAATGAAGTTGCTTATTGATCAATTTGACTGATGCTCAAAAGCAAACTATGAAGTGCTGTTGAACCATGTTCAATAGGTATTTCATGTTCAGGAAAAACTTGTAAAAAAATGTTAGTATAATGCATCCGAGATATGCTTCAAAGATCCATTGCCAATTAAAGAAATGCTTGTTAAATTAACTATGTTTACTATGAAGAATTGTCTTTCCTCTCATATTGGTTTTCTATATACATTTAAATTTATCCTGGACAATATACTTCTCAAATATACTTCTTCATATGCTGTAGATTCCTTACTTCTATAAATAGTAGTTTTGATAATTTTTTCTGCATATTAACTTGTTAATTCATATTTTTTTGCTCGTTTTTCCTTTGCCTAGAGTTTTGTGTTTCATTTTGGATGTCCTCTTTTTTGCCTTTTGGTCAGTCACATCCCTGATTAATATTCTCTGAATTTGGTAGCTTTAAGTCCAACCATCTACCTTATACCAACAAACATATGTTCACTTTTAATTAATAATAAATATTAAGTAAAACATGTTTAATCTTTTCATGCAGTTTTATAAAAAAGGGGGGGGAGGGGTATATCATGATTTTTTTAAAACTTTTATTTGTTTTTCACAATTTTATTAGAATTAAATTCTATTTTTGTCTACTTATGTAATAATTCATGTAATAGAAACTTTTTTTGTCTATTTTATTATTTGAATAGTATAATAATTGTTATAGTAATAATAATAACAAAACTTTCTTGCTCGAAAAGAGAAATTACATTTTCTCTTTTTTCGGTAACATACTCATAAAAGAGCTGTGTTTATCATTTGATGGAAGAAAAATAATAAAGGATGTGCAAATAATTGAGTTACCATGAATAAAGGTTATTATGTATATATCTAAATTGTAATATTAATATCTCAGGTTCATTCAGATCATTTAATGAAGTACAAATGGTGATGGTAAATAATTACTTAAGTAGAGTATTAGATTATAAAAGGCAGACGGAGGGGACAATACATGAATACTTTTTCCTTGATTTCTGCATATTATAATTTACCATTATATATATTCGAAAGCATTTTCTTTTTAAATGATACAGGAATTTGCCAAAAGACTAGGATATTTCAATACTAACTGACTAATTTATTTTCAATATTTTACATAAATACCTGTTCAGAATAATGTCAAGAAAGTTTTTATTATTACTGGTTATGTTTTGAGAGATAAGAAAAATCTTCAAAGCAAAATAATTATAGGCAATGATATAATTTGAATTTAGTTCTTTTGAAATTATGTATTTTTATTTTTAATGATAGGAAATTTTTTAAGTAAGTGAAGTTTTTTTGCATATCATCTCACTATAAATCTTACAATACTCAAAAATTAAATAGAAATTTGCAGAAAAAAATATTTTTTAAAAATTTTTGCTAGGCTTTTATTTTAACAAGAAGAAATTATACAGAAGAAATATTACAGCCAATGTCCATGTTACAATATAATCCATTTAATTTTTATAAATTTTATATTTAATTTTTAGTTTTCTTATCCCTCAAATATTATTTAGAAACAAAATATATTTCTTAAAATTATAAACAAATGAAATAAAGATCTACAGAAACATTAAATCAAAGAAAAACATGTTTAATCACATTTTTTTTTTTAAATATTAAAGCATTAAGGAAAATTTAACTCTAGTGAATGTATATGAATAAATAATAAATTAATTGCTAATATTGAATTTAGTAGATAGGTTTTCCTTCAACTTTATGTTTGGCATTTTTTTTTTTTTTTTTTTTTTTAATTTTAAGTTTAAGGCTATAAATAATAAAAATTTGTTTCTGTTTCGAGTAAATAAGTCGCTAACACATTATTTGTTGATAATTGTACAGATTAATTTAGGTATGCACTATTATACTGAAAATTTTGAATCCTATTATCTTAGGTTTGTTTTGTGTGTGTGCATTAAAATTATTTGATAATTCAACTTATAAATATTAAAATCAATATTTTAGAGTAAAAAATAAATAACAGTTTAAGATAAATTGAATAATATGTATAAATAATTAAATAAATGTATAAATTAGAGTATTTTAACATCTAATATTAAATTGGGATATTATGTACACTTAACAGGCCAAAGTAGATCAATTAGCATGTCATTAATTTTTAAGTCAGAATTATTTCAAGGTATGCTTTATGTTTAATAGAAATATTTTTGAATAGTAATACTCACTTTTTAAAATTATATTTTTTATTATAGATATGAATTAAAAACAATACAAAAAAAAAAGAAAAGAAATTACTGGGAAATGCATCAAAGATCTCATCATTACATTCACTGAAAAAATTCCAATTGCATTTTGTATTTTTTGATGAAGTTTTGATTTCTTGATGATATTGTTAGTTCAAAAAATAAACGGAATATGCACATTGATAGAATATGTACAAGGTATGAAAAGGTATGGCATTTATTAAATTCTTACTTTAAAATTGTTTTATAAATTTTTATATGAATGCAAATAGAATAAAAATTATTTTTAAATAATTTTTAGAACTGTCAAAAGGTATTTAAAACTTTGGCAGAAATGGGATTCTTATCTAATATCTGATATTGAAGCATTATATTCTTTTTAAAAGCATTAATTTAAATTGTTTGAAATAATTAAAGCTATTTTAATGGAATTTCAAAATTAATCAGTTTTAAATTTTGATTTTTTTTTTAATTTTTAGATTTTGGTTTATGAAGATTCCATTGGTGTACTTCGTCTAAAAAACCTTACACCAGAATAATATTCGTATCTAACAAATATGCTATTTTTACATATAGTTATAGTTACAATAGTTTTAGTAATAGTTTAAAAGCTCATAGATAATTAATAATTGCAGATGAATTTTATGATAATTAACCGATTCTTACAAATAAATGTATAAATATAAATACAACTTAAATTTATATAATGTATATTCGAAATTTTTTTATCTGACTTTTTAGAGTGGACTTCATTTCCTGATATTGAGCATTGCATGGGAATTTAAGGATTAATTTAAAAGGATTAAAGACAAGAAGATGCATTTTGCTTCATATTTTCTAGAAAAATTAAAAAAACTAAGGTAAATTTATATTTTGATATTATTTTGTAAAGAATGATTTATGTAAAAATAAGTTTAATTTTAAGATTTTCAACTTTTTTATTTTTAATTGTATTTTTTGATATAATATTAAACTTAATGACCTCTAGATGGTTGCAGTTGTATGGATTTATGATGAGAAAAAATTTTAGGTTAAGATTAAGTTTTAAAAAAGAAAATTTTTTTTAACGAAGTAATTTCACACTCTTGTCAATCTCAAAATCTAAAGGCCAATTTCAAACTGATCTATCAGAAATGAGCTACCGGCAAAGAAGGGAGATTTTCATGCTTATTGAATATATATAAATATCATACAACTGAAATCACAGAATATGTCCACTTCTCTTGTCTCACTTTTTAAAATAAATTTCTTCTTGCATTATAAAAAAAAAAAAAAAAAAGTTTTTATATCTTAAAGATTATTCTAATTCCAGAACTTAATTGATTAAATTTTATTATATTCTTACATTAATTGGCTTTAGTATAACAACATACTTACATTCGTTGTAAGTATGTTACCAACTTACATTAGTTGGCAACATAACACTGTTGTTCAGGATAAATGGAAAATCCCAGATGAAAATGGTTCCTATTCATAAACTAATTCCTTGTGCATTATTTTAACAAAAATTGTGTTTATGAAAATCTATTTATTTCACTTATGAAAATTTCTTATGCAACTGTAGTTCTATGTAGTTTTAATTTGAATTACTTAAAAAAATTTTTTTTTAAATTATCAGTTTAAATAAAAAATCTTTCTAAAGTTTGTCCTAATTCATTAAAAGCAATTGTTAAATTACATACCCTTTTGCCTTTGAGCGAATCTTCGTATATTTCACGTCAGTAAAACTTTTAGTAAAACTTAAAACTTATATGCCATATTTTGATTGCTTCTCTTTCCACTGGATTTCCCAAAGATAGCTGAAATGATAAATTACAGAATTTTATTATGTGTATATATAAAAATTTCTTTTTAGTTTGAATGAAATTCTATAGTATATCTGTCAGATAATTTGAAAATTACTAATTGTAGACTATTATACAGTTTGTATCAAGTTTATAAACATAAAATTATTTCAATTGCAACTCTAAACAAGGCATTCCTTTAAAAAATTTTTAAAAACTTCATAATATTTTGTAATTATTCATATGACAAAATGCAAATGCTATTTAAATGTACCAACTATTTCATGTAATTATAAACCATTTTATGTGTTTGAAATTTGTTTGATTGCTCTAATTATTTTTATTTAATTTTGTTTCATTGTAGGAAAATCACTACTGATAGATTTTCATGTATAATATAAAATTGCCTCCATAAACTTAAACCTTTAAAAAAAACAATTTTAAAATTTACTAAATATTATGTTATTTATGCTTTGATGGAACAGAAAGTTATAATCCTTTTGTAAGAGTTTTCTTTATATGTACATGTCTGTGGATGTTCATAGTATTCCTTTAAAATATTTTTTCAAAATGGTTTCTTTATAAAGGACAACATCTAATACAGAAATTGACTGTGTTATTTAAGAAAATATTGATAAATCATTAAAATACACAAACATTTAAAGTCCAATATATTTTTCCAGTTTATAATTTTTTTTTTTTTTTTTTGAAATTAAAGAATATATATATTATTGGAAATTTTTGCTAATTTATATGAACACACGAAGTTTAATTGGTCATATTTCAAGTAAGAATAATATTAAACTTGAATTTTATAGAGTAGTTAAAGTATTAAAACAAAATATTGTCATTAAATTTTTTTATATAAATCATGAAAATGGACATTAATAAAACTCTTTTAATTGTTCTAAATGTATATTCATGCTTTACACTTGGCTAATGCAAACAAAAAACTAGTGGCTACAAAGATTATTCTAATTTATGAAAATACATATTTACATAAAATCGTTCATCATTTAATGATTAAATTCACTTTTCTTGACTTCTTTGTCAAGCAATTTCGCCAGAAGATTTTTAAGGCACTCACATTTGTATATGAAAAATCAGAATCAAGTCTCAACTAGAAAATATGATTATTTTTTTAAAAAATCGAATTTTGAAATTTCATTGCCTTACGAGAAGGGATTAAAAAAACTATCTAAAAATATAATTATCACTAGTTTTATTACATTAAAATTGCATAGATGTTAATAACTTTTAGGCAGATTCTTTATATTTATTACAATATTTATTATAGTATGATACAAAAAATTTTTATGCTAAATCTCCAAATTATCCCTTATGTATATATATATAAATGTATGCTTTGCCCATGGTATTTTGTATATATTTTGATTAGATCTGAATCATTAAGCAATGCATTGTAGAGAAGGTAAAAGCTTCATCGAAATTTGTAAATGGGTCATCCAATTGAAAAAGGGGAGATAGTGTGTGTGGATAGTGTGAGGGGGTGGAAATTTCGATTTTCCTACATTGTTAAAGATTTTTAAAAATGTGACTTCTAAGATTCTAGATCTCTGTTATTGCCAAAGATAAAAAGGTCACTTAAAATATGTGAATTATTGTTGCAATATAATTAATAATTTTATTGTAAAAATTTTATGATAATTGTAATTTCTTAGAAGTTAGAGGCTTAAAAGTTTTTTCAACCTTTAATTTTGATTGGATTAACTTAAGCATAATGATATTTCATTGAAAATCTCTCTTTAGTCCATCATCATTAAACATGCAGCTTAATCCAGCATGATTATTGATTATTTGATAAAGAAGTTTTAAACTGCTCATATAAATGAAAGCCAGAATTATCCAACAAGAATTAATAAACTTTCATGAATTCTAATTAATAAACAAATAATAACACATTTCTTATATATGTTAGAATACATCTTGTGCTTGTATGCAGTTTCCAACTTTTATATAGCTTAAAATGCCAATATAGATTGTATTTTTAAAATTATATTTTTCATATTTTTATATCAGTAGTTTATCTCTCTCTCTTTTTTTTTTAATTTCATAGTTAATCAAAGAAAAATTATGATTTTTATCTAGAAATTGTTTTAAGATATATTACTACTTTCACCTTCAAGTGCAGTGAAGAAAATCAACTTAAATTTTTAATTTCCTGACTTCAATTGGAAACCATTCAAGAAAAAGATATCTGGTACTACTAAAATTTCAGTGAGATGGGGTAAGAAAACAATTACTTTTTTGCTTCAAAAATTACCTCCCAGATAAAATCCATAAATGATTTTCATTTGCTTTTAGAATTTAGAAATCTACATTTATTTAGAAAATATTCTGGAAATTTCGAAGAATTTCAAAATTTAGTTGATTATATTTATATTATTATCTACATTAATTGATTGAACTACATTGAAGTTTGATACTTTTACATATATTGATGCACAGGAAATGTTCTCTTACTTTCAGATATGATAGTTATAGTTATATATATTATTGATTTATGAACAAAGTAGAATTCCTGTATTTTAGACAAAAACAATATAATTACAAATGAAGAATTTTGCCTAAAGTTCTATTTTACTTCTGAATATTTTTCTATAGAGTAACACAAAATCGTAATGTTTGTTTGTAGTTGATAATTTTTTTTAAAAATTTTTAAACTCTTAAAACTCTGGAACACTTTTCTATTACTATATAAATCCTTTTGTTGTTGTTGTTGAACCACTTCAAAATGTGGGTTCAAATTACGAGGAAAAAAATGATTGAAGTTGTAAATACCATGCATATCTTTACACTAATTACTGATCGCATATCGAAAAAATAAATAAACTCAGTATCCATGTGGTTATTTTTTACTTACCTACATTACTAAAGATTGATTAATCAATTATTACTATTAAATTAATAACTATAGTTATTTGTTTTTGTATGCTATATTAAGAAGAAATTTTGTTTGTTAAATTAATATTCTGTATGAAACTACACAAGAACTTGGTTAAGAGCCTCTTGACAGTTGGTTCTTCTTCAGGTGTTAGTGATGCAAAATCCGTTTCTTGTGCTACTACACTATTCCCATGGTCTTGGATTTTTATTGAAAAAATAGGAGTCATATCCGAATCGACGTTTCGACTCAACTTTATGTTTTGTCTACTTAAGGAACATTTGTATTGTATCATTAGAGAAGATTTAATATTCAAGCTTATTTTTAATAATATTACGATAGAAACAATTTTTAAATTCCATCGGTTTCCCCACCCCACCACATATTCGTTTTACATTCCCTTCCCCTCTTTATGTGAAGTTTGTTAGAAATAAGAATCATACAAATCATGCTTCCATTATATCTGAATTCCATTGTATTAAATTTTTATTTTACTAAATTATGAGAAATATTTTTATTTTCTTGTTCCTATTTTTACTTAGTTGTATTCCCTAGAGAATAAATTTGATTTTTTTTATGAGAAGATTTTTTGTAATTCTAACGTCTTTTATTAATCAGTGAAGCATATTTAACTGCTAGTAAGCATTACAATGCATACAGATTATTTTTAAATTAAAAATAAACTATTTTAATCAAAAAGAAAAATCAATTTTCGTTTTGACAGAAAAAATACTATAGAAAAATTTGATGCCTAGTAATTAACTTTCAAATGATAATTCTATGGCAGTCCCAATATTTTAGTACTAGTTGCCGCTTTTTTATTTTAAGTTTAATTTTTAGGAAACTACACTAATCTATTTCTATATTCTACGGAAAAGTTACTTAACGTACAAACATTTTTGTCTCTTGTATTCATTCAGTTGATGTACATTTCTGCAGAATAATAGTAAAATGAAATGTTGGACCAGAAGTAAACCCTACATCTGTAGTAACGATATAGTCACATGTTAAATATCACGGTGCAAGCCATCTTGCATACAATATCAAATTTTCTTATTCCTTGTTGCCACATTTTACAAACAACAAATATAAAATGTATGGTAGATTTCAAAATTGCATTGGCGCGCCGATTGGACCTGTATCACGTGAGCATGGATTGACACCGTTAGAGAGCGATGAATTGTAAAACAAATTTCTAATATTTTCTTTCAGGAGTCATTACTACGTGAAAACGTGTCATAGTTGTAGAATCTTCGTTTTCAAATCGAAAGGGTTCCTATTTCAAATCACGATTCTACGGTCATTTATCATATTGCTTGGGGATGATTCTTAGCACTTCTTTGGAAGATGAATTTCCTTTATATTAAAGTATCATGGACATTTTGATAATGGTATGAAGATATATCATTGTCTTAAATTGTGGTTCTGATTTATGGCTTCCTACATTTTGCAAACTTTAATTTATTATAATAAACCTTGCAAAACTAATTGTATTATTTCAAAATTATGTACGTTTTGCGGGCCTTTACACATCGCTTAAAGTAGAGATTCTGTCTTTTAAGATTTTATTTGAGGCTTTTAAATATCCCAAATTCCACCTGCTGAAAACCATTATTAACTTATTAAGTCGATTCACGGCTGAAATATCAATTGGGAATTTAAATATAAGACTGGGTATAGAAATCGACGCAAAATTGGAAACTTCGAGTTAGGGATGACGAATATTTTATGAGCGGTTATTGCGTAACCAGTATCATAAAATCACAAATACCAGCGATCAATACTTTTCAAAGACGGGTGTGATTTAAATCCTTGATACAATCTTACTGATGATATTTCGATTACAGGTTTTGGATCATGATAGAAAGAAACAATCGATACGTCCAATGGAAGCTCTCGAACAACACAGAAAAGAAGAAATCTGTGAATGGGTTGAAAAGTGAGTGGACCGCTTATTCTTGAAATTATCGTATCGTTGAATTGCATATCACTGAAATTTATAGGAGCGATGACTTCACTGGAAAGTGTGAAGTCGCTGCTCCACTTCATGAGAGTGACCTTGACATTTCGATATTCGCATTTGACGATGCACTATTACATACAAATCATTTTTAATTGCTTGTGACATGACTGACTGCATGTATTCTGTTTACTGCTGGCGCCATCTATTGGTAGAATATAGAACTAAAGTAAACATTTTAAAGAAATGACATATATTTAATTCAAATTTTTCAGAAAATGGTTTTTTCCAATAAAGAAATTAAATAAATAGTTTTGAAAAAAATCAGATTTAAGTAGTAAGCTGAAATAGATAAATTAATTCAATCACACGTTACTTAAATTAGTAAATGAAGTATTAATTACAATTAATAATATCATGGAAATAACAGATATTTGGAACAAATATTTAAAAATAACAATAGCAAAATTATTTGTTATTCAAAAAATCGTGGATTATGCAACTCTACTTCGAGCACATATGGAAGTCGGCTTTTCCAAAATTTTCTGAATTCTCTCTGGTGGCAACAGTTTTTATATGCACACTATTCGAATAGGTTTAAATTTTGTCTCATTTCCCAATTCTTTTTTTTTTTTCATGCTTATATTAAATTTTAATCATGGTGCCGTTTCAGGTATGTTTTATTTCTTAATTTTTTAAATTCATTTTAATAAAAAATGTTTCTGTAATTTGGAATTTTTTTTTTGGAAATTTACTTAAGTCTATAGATTTTGTTAAACCACGTGTCGAAAATCGCATTTTATTAGCACTTTTGCAATTTTACTCTTAGCTTTTAAATTGTGAGGGATTAGTTTCTTTGCCGATTCTACTTCGTTATTGTAAAGAATCTTTTTAGTATAATATCTGAGTTAATTTTCTCGCACTTCTATTATAAATGATAATTTTTTTTCTGCGTTTTATTAGAATATGTAATATAAAGCGCTGTAATGAAACAGCATTTTAAATTGTCTGAAAAATTTAATGTTAAATGAGGATGTAAATGATTCCAACATCAAATTGTTCAACCGCATATTCTCAATCGGAATTGCCACATTTTTCTTTGCGTTTTTGTGAGAATAGTTAGTTGAAAAAGGTGCGGTGATGTACTTCATTGCTGTTCTTTTAAACAATATTCCTTTCTATTTTTATTATAATGGTTATTTTTTAATAGCTGCAGGGTTTTTTTTTCTACTGCAAGGAAGCTCCATTTTAAATTATGTTAGAAAAACTGTTTTAATGTATCAAAACGTGTGTGGTGGTAAAAACGTGGCTTAACATCAAACTGTTAAACCTCGTGTTGTAAATCGCATTTAATTAGCACATTTCTTTTTGGTTTTTAGAGAATTGGCTTCCCTGCTGGATTCTTTGCAATATGAATGGTATTATGTAAAATCATTCTTTATCGAATCGTATTTGTTGGGAAGGAGGGTTCTCCTATTTAAATTTTCTTTTTCTTTGCACTTTTAGAATAGTTATTTTTAGCATTTATTAGTATAGTTATAGCATTTTTTTTTTCTGCTGCAGTGAAAGGGGCGTTTTAAATTATAGTGAAGAAAATTATTTCAATGAATCAGTTGTAAGACGATTTCTCACAGCATAATGCGGGGAGTGAAAATTCCATTTCCATCCTTATATTAATTTGCATTTTTTCCCCTTAATTAGGCTTTTTATTGAAGCTTATGTATAAAAATAAATTTATTCTCTTATTTCCACTATATTTTGTTAATATTTTAACCAGTTGCACCTTATGGCTTTAATTGCGTTATTTATATTCTGTATAGACATGATATAAATTTCCCATCTTTTTTTTACCAAAGAAAAATTAACATTTTACAATTGCTTTTAACTCTTCCCACAAAAAATTAAATTGTATTTATTGTCAAACTAAAAGTTATTGTAATATAAATCATTGATGCCTCTATAGTTACTTATTTTAGCAATATTTTAGATAAGAATTTTGAATTAAAATATTACTCTTTACAATTTTTATTAAACAGTGTTAAAAACGAAAATTTTGTTGTAGTAATATCACATAATTTACACGTAAAAAAAAATGTCCATGGAGTATATTTTGTATAAGAGTAATGAATGCTTGTTCTTAACTACATATGATTAAGTGATCTCTATCAGAAACAGTGCTTTATAAATGCTAATCGATTATAGTTTTCCCAAAATAAAATATATAACTCATTCTTGATATTTTTTATAGGTTTCCTCTCGTCATACCCAAGTCATTTTAAATTGCTTGGAGTATATAGCGGAAGATTACTTTCATAAGGTAAGTCATTCTTATTTGTAAGTTGTTTCAAAAATTTGAGAAGTGCTATTCAGAATCTAAAAGGAATCTGTTTTAAAACTTAAAATTTATTTAATCCCTGTTTTAATGATTAGTTACTATACAATAAGTTTTCTTTTATATAGATGTGATAACAGTAAGAATGTCCATAAATTTTGCATGACACAATATATCAATCAACTTATTTTTAAAACTGTATCCAGTATGAATTACTTCTATAAAACTTAATTTAAAATTTGTAATTTTTTATAAATTCTGATTATTGTAGCTGTTTGTCAGAATTAAGATCTTAGGCAAATATATTAATAGGTTTGCTGATGTTTATGATAGTTGCTTGATCTCTGTTGGTTGGGTTCAACTTTAGATTTTATTTGAATCTGAAATCTTTTTTTTAAGTTTGAATCCTGTAGATCATTTGGATCACCTATGCAGAGAAAATGTAACTATCCTTTTCATAAGTTTTTTACTCAATTTGAGAAAAATTGTTTCTTGTGCCATCTTTCATGGCTAATTAATTTCTGAACTATCTTAATAAATTTTAGCATCCTGAGCTAGGATAATTTGATGGCTCATCTTGTATAGACAGCATGAATGTATTTGAAATTGCTCTACACTTTGTAAATACTATAACACATTTAATTTTGTTCTCCGTGGTATACTAATTTTCTACCATCTCATTTGAAATATAAACTTTAATTTGAAAAAGGAATTGTTTAAGCTTTAGCTAATGTAAAACTTTCTTGAGAAAACTATAAAGAATAGAAAATGAGCGTATACCTTTAAAAGTAAGAGCAAACTACAGAATCATTTAGAATTGATGTGTTTTATGGAGTATTTTTTGCAATTTGTATAATAACTGGTAAGCTATTCAGAAATTTTAATTTTAAACAAAATTAAATTCACTAAAATATGACAGTTTTCAAGCAATGCAGTTGTATTTTTATATGATCGATTATGTTATTCAAGAGTTGCGGTATTTAAAAATGGATGTTTCTTTAAAAATCATTCATATCTTATGAAACTAAATCTTAACTATAAATATAAAAATATTAAAAAAATATATTAAAAATATACTTTAAATAGAAACCTTCTGATTATGAGAAAAATAAGTTAAACCACCACATCAGGATTAACAACAATGGGTGTGGGGGGTATTAAATATTAATAGCTGTAATTTAAAAAAACAAACAATTTCAGGTTCACTTCAAGTATGAAATATATAGTACAATATGCTTAACATGTTTTAAAATTGATTAAATTACGAAAGAATTAGGTGTTGTTTCATTGAAAAGATAATTTTAAATTTTAAGATGACATAAAACTTATATTTGTCATTTTTAAAAGTTATCTTGGACAAACGCCAAAATTTCTTCTAATTCTCAATTAAAATACTAAAAATAGAATTTTATTTTCTTTGATGCATTTAAAATTAAACATTGTTAATTAATCGATCTGTTCATGATGAACCTGAGAAAATTTTGTTGACAAATTCTTGAGATATTACATAAATTAAGAAAGATATTCTATAGTGCCCATAAAGTTTAAATGCTCAGTGACTCTGTTATCAGTAATTATATTATAAAAAATGCTTTGTTTCAGTAAAAAATATTATTATATTAATTGCAGATTAATTTTTTCCTCTTTAATTTAAACCATAAATTCTACGAGAGTTAACAGAAAATTAGAGAGATACATATTACATTATGACTGAAGGCCTTTATAATATTATGAATGACTTATATGACTATCAAAATTGAAGTTTTAAAATATTTTGATGAAGAATCTATTAAAGTAGGAATTGCATAAAATATTTAATTATTAAAATTTAAACAAACATTAAGATTGGTGAACCAACTGGTCGCCAAAGGCGGCTAGTATTAAAATAAAGGAAAGAATGAAGTGATTAGTGAACTTACATTTTAAATGCTTATATGAAATACTTATGAAATTGACTGAACCAATGGAATATTCGTTGAATGTTTTTAGATTTGAGTATTGAAATCAAACAATAGTTAATTCCATATATAGATGATATAAATAATATATGTGATTGTAGTTTATCCATTGTAATTTTTATTTGATTGCTTTTAACTTTGTATGGGACTTTTAAGAAATTCAAATTTCTTTTTATATAAAGATTTTAACAATAGGAAAGTTTTACTTACTAGATTGGCAGAAATAGTAAAGTACAGTAATAGTACAGTTAGGGATTGCAATACCGGACCAAAAGTTCAATACCGGTATTCGGTATTTTTTAAATCTTAATACCGGGATACCGGTATTAGAAATTTTAGAAAAAGAAAGAAAACACAGGTGTTTTTTTGTTTTATTTGCCAGTTTTGTTAGAGAGTGTAAATATCACAAAAAATAATTTGTAACTTATAAATTATAACAGTATATAATCACAAAAAAGTAAAGAAACATCTTATTTATTTAAATCACAAAAAAGTGTAAATATCACTATTCAGTCTGGGGTACTATTACAACTTTTTGAAATGTGATCTCAAAAAACAATGCATCAATTGTACTGTCATTAAGCCTGAAAAGTAATTTTGTGTAAAAATTATCAGCTGTGTAAAAAATTACGCTCTTTCGATATCTACGCTAGTTGGTGGTACTGTTAGCAATGTGCAATATACTTTTTCCAAGTATTTACCTCTAAATCCCTCATCTTCAAATAAATCGATTTCTCATTGGATGGTTTTGAATATAACTGATTTCTGTATTGTATTTTGATTCGTTGAAATTTTTTTATTTATCGCTAATTCTAATTTTTGTTCAAGAGACAATTCCTTTTCATTATCGACAGTAGTGACATATAATCTTCGATAATTGAACTAAATTTTTCTGAATGTGGATACAGTTGTGGGTAAAAAATTTTAAGAAAATTTACTCTGAACTTAATCAGATTTGAATTGGTTATTTTCTTTTCTTCTTTTTCATTTTCATTTTTCAAAATAAGTAAATACTGTAAAACATTTTATATTTCGGAATGCCTTTCTTCTGTGCGATTTTTCAATATAATATATAATTCTTCAGATAGTGATGTGTGCTGTTCTTTCAGTGATTGCAACATGAAATTTATTGTTGCATTAGCTGTTAATAAATTAGAATCTCTCCGACGCAATGCCTTAATAGTCAGTTTTATTGGAAGAAGAGCTGATATAGTTCTGAATATTAAGTCGAATTCACTATCTGAAAAATAGGTTTTAGTTGATTATTGCTTTTTGGATTGGACTTCTCAGTTTCAAAAATCGTTCCATCATTAGGAGTAAACTGTTCCAACGTGTTTTATAATCTAATATTAACATATATTCTGTTTTATTTTCAGTTAGTATATATTTTAGTAAAATATCCTTTTTATAGGGGAACGTTTAAATATCTTAACAATTTTTCGAACTTTTCTTGATAGGTTAATATTTCATCCTCATTAGCAATATCTTCTTCAACAATTACATTGCCATTATCTTCATTGTCAATATCACTCTCACTCTTACTCTTTTCAAAGTTGGAATCCGAAATTTCTATATTCACAGTATTTGGATTCTTCTGTTCTTTATTTTTTTGGTATAATACATCTATTACTCCTAATTGAATTCCATGTGCATAGCACAACTGCTGATTTGCACCAATCAACTTTCCAAATTTTTCCTTATTATTGTTGCTCCATCAGTCGTTAAGGATACAATATTTTCTTTCAGGGATAATCCATGTTTCACTAATTTAGATTTAAGCAATTAATTAAGCCATTAATTAGCTAATTAATTTTGCCCGTTATGGAGACATTAAAACAAAAACGCATACTATTTTGCTATGTTCGCGATACCTGAACATATAGTGGAGAAATTTTAAAAATTTCTAGTAAATACCAAAAATAACAGTAAAGTATGGTTTTAAAAATTTTAATCATACCAAAAAGATCTTTGATTTACTAAATTTTCGAAATTACTGGCATTTTGGAAATCCTTTAGTTATTTATGATCATAAATATTCACAAGTAGATTTAACAAGTCTTATATGTTGATTCTCAAATTTTAACAAATTAAATCTAATGAAAAAATTAGCTAAAGAAGAAAAAAAAAAACTTATTTATATTCATGATATACTTCAAAAAGATTTGTTTAGTTTTTTAGAGTTTAAATTTCAAAGCTAATTTCTTGAAGAAAAGTTATTATATTGATGAATGTCAAATAATCTTTTTGAAGTTTCTTTTTTTTTTTTTTTTTCACCTAATAAAAGTTTTAATGTAGTTATAAGTTTAACAAGGCTATTTTATGCATGTATAAATTTTCTATAAAATGATCCCTGTTTGAATTATTTAAAAAAATTTTAGTGAATTCAACTTAATATTAAATCATAATTTTAAAGCTCTTAAATACTTTGTACATTTTTACAAGTAAAATTCTTCAGTTAAAATATTGTATTTTGCAGAAAATGTTTTAGTGAAGTTTATTTTACAACCTGGAAAAGTACTCTTTATTAAATCTTCCTTAAAAGTAGTTTAATAATTTATTATATAAAAGTTGTGCAGAGAAACATAGATGAAAACAACTATTATTTAATATCTAATAAAAATTCAATTTTAATTATCATTGCAACTTAAAAAAAAAAAAAACATTTATTAATAACCATTAGTTACAATCGTGAAAATAAAAAAAGCCTCTTATACTTAACTAATTTTGAAAATTGTTTATTAATTTAGACTTGCTATACAGAAAATGCAACTTCTTACAAAAGACATTCTTGAACATGACAACCAATCTATATCCTTATCAATTGTTACCATAAATTTAATACATTACTTCTCTTGAAATTTTCTAAATTTTTAGCATTTTAAAATATTTTGACCTTACATTTATCTTGTCAAGCAATTGAAAATCTTTTTGTATTGATATTGAAATTTAAAGATACTTTTACATTGAAAGAATTTAGATACCGACTGAGAATTAAACTTTTGGATGTAAATAAATAAGGCTAGTACCATAACTACACTAACATCTGAGCCAGCATGCAAGATCATTTTTGTTGCTTATGAGAATAGGTTTTTCCTTAACTATAACTGTAGGGGTTGGTTTAAGATGAACATGTAAATCAAATATGAAATTCATAGCCTTATTCAAATTAAGTAAAATTTTCTCATTGTTATCAGTCTCCTATTTTATATTATATTACAATTCATTAAATAAACACATTACACTGATGCAAGTCCTTCTATTAATTACAGCCAGGCAATTTTATACACTGCATTGTAATTATGTAAAAATATATCATTGGTTTTACAATATCTGAATTATTGCATTTTATCATTTAACTGAAGATGCCACCCATGCCTTTTTTAAGGATTTTCTTTCAATTTTTAAATATTGGACATGATATTTTATTATTTGACTCTTATAAGAATTATTCTAAATATTCTACACTTATTCCCTGCTGTATAGTTGAGATAAATAAATATGAGTACTTCCATTTTATTGCATGGATCTTCTAAAATTGCTAATGGAATCTCAAATTTTTAAGGAATGAAAATAAACATGATTTGTTACTTTTTGTTGGCATTGAGCATCTTCAGTATTTATTGATTTTAGCATTTATAAAGTCTGTATTAAATGCTCTGCAGGAAGATCATGTATCTTGGCACATAGCTTTTGCTTTGATTCTAGGGGTTTTCTATAAAAAGTTTCCCAGAATTTAGATTTTTAATTAAAAAATAATACACTTTAATTTCCTTAATTTGGAAAATGCTACTGTATAAAAATTATTCATGTATCTTTTTAAAATTAGGAAACAGCTTAATTATATAAATTTTATTTTTGTAATAGTTTTAATATTTTTATGCATGAGCTTTGTAATTTTGAATGGACATATGCATGCATTATAATTTTTAATGTACATTGAGCTCATTATGGAGAAGCTAAGTTTTGTTTTAACAAAGCTTAATTTGTGTATATGTTGATCTTTGTTTTGTATAAATTTGTTAAACTGAAAATTAAGTGAATTTTTCCCATTGTTATATTTAAAAAAATAACCGTAAAATATAAAAACTGATATCGCCTCATTAAATGCACTTTGTAAAATACTGAACCTAATTTTTTAAAAAAAAAAATCTATGTATAACTTGTAGACATTATGACAAATTTTGTTTAATGATTATTAGAACAATAGTAGAAATCAATGAAATGTGAAAAAACTTTATGCAAATTTATTATGAGTTTTATTTAAACCTGTAATATATATTAGCATAGTAAAGGAATTCTACAAGTCTTTCAGTATGTTTATAAATAGTCCATGATTAGAACTCTACTCTCATTTTTAAACCGGATTCATTAATTTCAGAAGTAATATAACTTAAATTTATAATGAAAATCTTGACTGCTAGAAAATGAACGAAGAACTTAAAATTCTGATCAATGTATAAATTCTTTAAAAATACCAATGTATAAATTCTTGCCTTACTTAGATTGTGATAATTAAAATGCAAAGTTTTTATTTTTAAAACTTTGCATGCTGACAGTAATTTGAGTTTATATACTTAGAATATCACCACTTGTTTATGCAAGGAGAGTTAAAATATAAATGATATTTTTATCACTTTTTCTAAAATATTACTTACTAAAGTGACATTATCTAAGTCTTCTTAAACATTTTTCAATTACTTTATTATTAAAAAAGATATGCAAGTAGCTAATTTAATGCAATTTTTTCATCTCATGAAGATTCCTCTCTGAGAAAACCCATTAAAAGGTTTAAACAAAATAGTACAAAGTTGTTAGATTTGAACTATATGGGGGAAAAAAATGGTTGAAGGTTATAAAACTAAAAATGCAATATAAAGCCGAATTTCAATGTTTCCTATTCATTAAAAAATTATCTGCAACAACATTGCACATTTCTTTCAACTGTGCTCTCTATAATGAATGAGTGAATGGACATAAAAATAAAGTGATGCAAATCAATTAAACTTTAAACGATACATGGTTACTATAGTAACCATGTATCAACCACCATGTATGTAACCATAGTTTACTATTTCAGATGTCCTTTGTCCTTTTGATTTACCTTTAAAATGTTTTTAAATGGTAGATGAAAGCATACTTTTGTTATATCTATTAGTAATCTTACTATGTAGAATATATTGAAAAATTCTAATTGTGAACTCGTATCAAAAGTCTGTGTCACAGTATGTGCTTCAAAGAGTATATATAAGTTTAAGTAATGTGCTTATAAGATGATAAATTTTTTCCTCACCACATTAGTTAAATAAAATCTTAACTTTGATGTTATAATTTTGAAATGTTCTGTAGTTTAGCGGAATTCTCAGTTGGCAGCATTTTTCCTTTGGTGCTTTTTGTCTGTTCTATAATTTGATACATCTTCAAGTTGAACAGGAAAATTTCTATCCAATGTATGCTTTAATAGTAAGGATTTCATTTTGCTTTGCCAATGTTTAAAAAACCTGCATCACGTTGTTCCTATATTGAAGTTATGAAATATAGATAATAGCATTTCTTGTTGTGTTTTTGAATTTTTAAGTGACTATCTGTGAGGTTCTCCTGGCTTACGAATTTTGGAATGTTTTATGTAGAAATTTATTTGCATTTTGCATAAGATAAGTAATTTATTTTTATCAAAGAAATCATCATGGATATATTTTAATACTTTTTTTTCTCTAGGAATTTGACATCATCCATGCTGACATAAAGCCCGAAAATATAATGCTGAATCGGAGAAATTTGTCCATCAAAGATATTGTTGCTTCTAATGGCACTTGTCATAGACCTCTTGCTGTTTCTTATGGCACTTGCCTCGGACAAGCATGCTGTTCGAAGACAGCCGATTTATGCCTAAGAGGGAGCGCCTCTTGTTTTTATCGTAGAGCCAACTTGGGCCAAGAGTACGACTTGACTACTCATGCATCACTCATTCGCTTGCACAACCCCTTTTTACAGGAGAGAACATTCACTCATCTCACAGATAGAACAGGAAGAACAACCATGCCCAAACCTAGGACTCGAACCCAGGACGCCCAGATCATGAGGAAGACGTGCTACCCCTATGCCAGGACGCCGGCTAGATCTCTTGTTTTTTTAGTAACTCCATCTAGGGCCAAGGGAGCGTCTCTTGTTTTTTTAGTAGCTCCATCTAGGGCCAAGGGAGCGTCTTTTGTTTTTTTAGTAGCTCCATCTAGGGCCAAGAGAGCGTCTCCTGTTTTTTTAGTAGCTCCGTCTAGGGCCAAGGGAGCGCCTCTTGTTTTTTTAGTAGCTCCGTCTAGGGCCAAGAGGGCGTCTCTTGTTTTTTTAGTAGCTCCGTCTAGAGCCAAGAGGGCGTCTCTTGTTTTTTTAGTAGCTCCATCTAGGGCCAAGGGAGCGTCTCTTGTTTTTTTAGTAGCTCCATCTAGGGCCAAGGGAGCGTCTCTTGTTTTTTTAGTAGCTCCATCTAGGGCCAAGGGAGCGTCTCTTGTTTTTTTAGTAGCTCCATCTAGGGCCAAGAGAGCGTCTCTTGTTTTTTTAGTAGCTCCATCTAGGGCCAAGAGAGCGTCTCTTGTTTTTTTAGTAGCTCCATCTAGGGCCAAGGGAGCGTCTCTTGTTTTTTTAGTAGCTCCATCTAGGGCCAAGAGAGCGTCTCTTGTTTTTTTTAGTAGCTCCATCTAGGGCCAAGAGAGCGTCTCTTGTTTTTTTAGTAGCTCCATCTAGGGCCAAGGGAGCGTATCTTATTTTTTCAGTACCGCCCTCAAGCGTACGACTTAGCTTCACATATGTCACAACCCTTTTTATGGGGTGGACTTCATTCATGCATTTCACTCATTCATCCACAGACCGTTCTCTGCTTCAGATCTAAATAACGATCACACCTGATCCGGTACACCCAGTGTTATTACTTTCGACATGGAGGACTTTGTGACATGACAGATTTATATGTGAGCCAGCCACTACACACACGGAAAGTCTCCGGCCGGCGAGGTTCGAACTCGCAACCCAAGGGACACGAATCCAATGCCCTGTCAACCAGGCTATCTCAACCATGGCCCTCAAAGTGATCGACTTTGATGGGAGCCATTTCACTGATAAGCTAGTGGCAAAAGCTTATAAGTCAGTTAACAGCTACGCTACACGAGCAATTGCTTTTATATTGTGGTCATGTTACTCGGCTGCGAACCATAAGGTCCCAGGTTCTATCCTTCCTCATCACAACCCGTCACATTGGTGACCTCGGACGATGAACTTTCAACCTTCGTACAGCTGTTGTGGCGCCATCTACCCACAACCAAAGTCGTCAGACTCACTTGACGTAGCAACCACTCACCCCCACACACGCTCGCCATAATGCTTGGCGCTTCTCAAATGCGTACAGGCACATTAGATTCAACGGCTAATACATCACCACTCAACAGCCGTATCGTTCGTCTCACCTGCGATTCTCTGGAGGGAGTCTGTGATGAAAGCTTATAAGCCAGTTAACAGCTACGCTACACGAGCAATTGCTTTTGTATTGTGATCATGGTACTCGGCTGCGAACCAGAAGGTCCCAGGTTCTATCCTCGCTCAATTCAATCCGCCACAAGCACAAGGATGATATTCAAATAGCTACTCATTGCTATATATGAGTTGAACTGAAGAACTAACAAAGAAACATAAAAAAACATGGTGTTATTGGTATAAAAATTGCACAATAAATTTGTTTATATTGATATAATGTAAATTATACTGTAAAATTGCTGATTTATAACTTTACTGACTACCAATGCTAAATTTGCTTTGTTAATACAGTGATAGATATTTGTTTAATTGATTTTTTTTACTTGGTGGTTAGTTTGATCACCCTGACAACAAATCATGCTTTTTATGCTGAAAATTGTTAAATCAATGTAGATAACCATAGCATGAATTCAGAAAAGGCATTATTTCTGCATATATCCTTGTTATTTTTTAGAATGTGAAGCTTTAACCAAAATTGAGAAATTTCATTTTTGTAAAGCTAAAATATTATAAATGATTTTTCCATTTGCTTTCCAATATATGAGAAGATCGTAATTTTATACACTTGTGTATTCTTGATGACAATATATTGTAATATTTTTAAAAATTAATTAGCTTAGTTTTAAATTTAAAAAGTAATAAATATTTAAAAGTGGAAAATGAAAATTAACTTTTTAACTGTTTCTAGAAATTTGGAATTACTTCCGAAATTCAAATAATACTCTTTTGTTAAACTTTGACAATTTTTAGTTTGTAGAAAACCTTGGCATTTTACTATTTCACTCTTTTTTTTTTTTTTTTTTCTTTTTTTTTATCATATAGCAGTTTGAATTATTGTTTACATATTTGAGGGCAATATTTTGCTGAATAATTCTGTTTCTGTTTGCATATTTGTCATGTATTATGAAAACCAAAAGGATAATGTTTTAAAAATATATATTCTGCTGTAAAATTGTATGTTCAAAACTAAATTTTTTCCCCCTTTGTTGAGCAGTTATGTGAAATTTTGAAGGTAAAAGCATAACAAAAAATGTCAATAGTTCTGTAGTATATTTATTTATGTTTTCCCTCTATTGATTTTGTCAATTTAATTGGCTTGGAAATTTCTTTCATGGATATTTGATATATTTTTTATTATTAAAAGTGTGGGTATTATTGGATAATATAAAGTTAACATTAAAAACTTCAATGAATTCATACATGTTGATTGCATATGCCTGCTGTATCTCGAGCAAATAATGGTTTTAAAACTGAACTGGTTTGGCTCATTTGGTGAGCTTTATGTAAGCAGGTAGTATTTAAATCTTTATCTTTCCAACCAAGTTGATTTTAATGTCAAAGTAATTTTTCTTTCTTAAATTTTGTTTTTTCAATCTTCTGTAAACATTTACTAATAATTATTTAAATAAATGATTTTATACAAGGTACATGTACAATAATTTCTATATTAAAATGAGAGTTTGCCAGGTGTTTCAAATATATTCATTTGAATTTTCTTTTGGTTTTTCTTAAATTCTGTTCATGTTACATTAGCTGCATTTAATACCTTATATCCTTTTCTATTTATTTTTTTGTGACGATATTAATTTGAAGCATTTATAACAGGATTGCAGATACTTTTTTCTATTGTTTAAATTGTCCTCCAAATGCCTGAATTCCTCTTCTGTTGATTAATAATGTTTGTTCTGTCTAATGAAGATAACTGCAATCAAAATAACATATCAATCACAAATTCAGAAAAATATTTATTCCATTTATTTTCAGGATTATTTATTAGTAAGCATAATAATGTATTATTTAATATTACTAGTCTAGTTTTTAAAAACTAGTTCTATATCCTGGATACTTTTTGAAGCTTATAAAGTTCACCTTTATGCTAATTAGTAGAAATAATTAATATATTGCCTATCATTTTTGTCTCAAATGTCTGAATATATAAAAATTATAACTGCTGAGTCGTATGAAATTATATATCATTGATTGAAGGCATTTGTTTGATATGTTTTACTGAAGTTGCAGCATTTTTAGTTTGCATCACTTTCAAGATTGCAATGCATTTAATAATTTTAGTCATTGTATTCCTTTCATAGAGCTCCTGATGTCATATTAAAAGTCTCTTATGGCATGCCAATTGACATGGGAGCATTTAGCTGCATTGCAGCTGAAATGTATGGCTAATAACATCTTCTATACCAGAAAAAAAAAATTGGGAAATAGTAAAAAAAATTTGACTTTAATTTCTTTAAAATTGGAAGGGGAAAAAAATCGCCAGTGGAAAATATTTAATTTTGTTGTATAAAAAAATGCAATCTTGCTTTTTGTATGTAGTATGTTAATAAAGCATGTCATGTTTTTTCTTTCTTTTATTTAATAGTATTTTAGTATGACAAATTTTTGATGTGTAAAAATGTGACAAAATGTGTAGTAATTCATATTTTTTATGGTTAAAGATATTTAATTTTCTAACCATGAAATATTGGTTTCTACAAGAATTCTTGAAATCTGAATCCTTGTTACAATTTAATGATTTTTCTCTTGTTGAATAGGATGCATGTAGTAAGCTCCATCAAAATTAAAGTGTAAATGTATATAAATATTTAAAAACAGCTGCTAGTTTATAGGGTATTGATAAGAATAAAATCAATTTTTCTTCTTTTAGCTTTGTTTATGCATCACAGCTAACTAACCAATCTAAATTAATCTTTTTAGTTGACAAACTGGTGGTGATGGGGCTTCACAAATAATAACACTGATTCTGTATCAATTCAGTTACAAGATTTGACTACTGAGAAAACAAATTACCATTACTTTATGGATCTCTAAAATTGACCTATGCAGAGCTTCAAATATTTTTCAAGTAACATTGCACAGGATTACATTTATTTCATGCAGCGATTCATTTGTCAGTGAAACAATGCTCAGAATTCTTTAATCCTCTGCAAGTTTATTTTTAGTTGAAATTATATCAAAAGATTTTCACAAGCCACAAACTAAATTTTTCCATTAAATCATTTATAAAAATCCATGCAAAATTAAACATAGGTAGTAGTGGACAAAAGATTTAAACATTTATATTCTCATTCTGTTAGAATTGCATCACACATGCATACACATTAAAAAAAAAATTATGTGTGGAAACTAATTCTAAGAACTACTTTTTTAAAACTTCTTAGTATTTTAAGAAATTCTGAGTAATTTATATTTTTATGGAATACAATTTGTGAATTTCAAACATATAAATTATAAAAATATTAAGTATATGAAATTACAAATAAAAAAAGCACATTTATTTTGATTTGAATTCAATGCATGACCATTTCTAAATTCCAAGAACTCATTTTCATTCGTTTATTACTTAAATCAGAGGAATTAAATAATTTCTAAATATTTTTTAGTTTTTATATTTATTACTGTATTTTTCATTTAAGTTGGTCCTATTTGAAAAATCCTGTGGAATATGGGACACAGAGCTGCTGGAATTCGGAGCACTAATTTCATTTTTTTTTTATTTTTTATAAAATTAGAATCTATAAACAACAATTATAATGTAAATATTTTTAAATTTGTGTATGAATATTATAACAGTGCATAACCTTCATGTTGTGTTTAGTTTCCTAATTTTTTATGCAATGACTTATTTACTATCCTAATACCATGGCTTAGTCATGATCTAGTTCAGAGTTCAATTAATCTTATATTTTATTATATTACCTGAGAAACTGTTATATTTACTTTGTGAATTGGCCACTATTTTGTTGCTAGCATTTTTACACAGTAATAACTATTGATTTTTAGTTCTGAATGTAATATTTTTATAAGTGCAATGTGAAAGACCACAAATTTTACCAGTTTGTAAATGAATCTATCCCAAATAAATTGTTTTCATTTTAGTTTTTTGTCTTTTGATATACTTAAACTGTTGTTTTTAAGCCTGAATTATATCAAGAATGAACAATTCACTGAATTAAAAAAAAATACGAATATAGAAATAAATTTCACTTAATGAGAACTTCATAAAATTGTATTTTATAATAAAATTTATATTAAAATTATATTGAGCTGCATATTGGTTAAATTGTTTTCAGTTTTTCACATATTTGGTGATTATTGATTTAAAAGTACAGCAATTGTGGGAAGAATAAAGATTCGATTTAATTGCGATGTATTTTGTTTAAGATTTTGAGATTGTTAACGTTACTATTTTCAAGATTATTGTATATTTATTCAATGATATAAGAATTTCACTTTTAAACTATCCAATATGCAATTTTTAAATTCTTGGGGAAATTTAAAAAAAAAAATTAATTTCAGTCGATGCATGTAGATTTTATGAAATTTGTTTAATGCACAATGGAAATTCGTTAAATTCCAGCATAATTATTGAGAATCTTTTAGCTAAACTCGAGAAATCGATTCTGCAATACTGATAGGGAAATTGTATGGTAAAAATTTTGGTATTCAGCTGTTGTGTAACCAGAAATTAATTCTTCATATCATTGCTATGAAAAAAGCAACCCTTAGAATTACCATTTTAAAAGCTACATTATCAGCGTTATTTCTCGTATTTAAAACTGCTCAAGGATTGATAAATTTTTGTTATAAAAATTACAAAAATATCAACATTTAAACCTCCGAGCGTGCAATTATTCTAAGCGTAGCGTCTCAAAAATTTATCTCTATCCAACAAGAATCCTTTAAAAAAAAATATCAGTGTACACGTGAAAAGTGTTTCGAAAAAGAACTAAGCGAAATCCCCCCCCCCTCCTTTTCTTTTCATTCATTAGCAAATTGAAGTTTCAAACCAAACTCCAAATTCGAATTTCTATATTTCATTACTTCTTCCTTAGAGGAGAGAAAAATGTGCAAAAAGATATTTTTCGCATGTGGTTTTAATTCTGTTAGCTAATTTTTTAAAGTTTTCCTTAAGTTGTAATGATTATAACACATCTTTCTTCATTTCAATATTTTTTACTAGAAACTTCAGTATTAAAAATTTTCTTTTCATTAATATTTTATAATAATTATAATTTGAAATGATTTTTCTGAAACACAAATGCACCGAAACAATGTTATAAATTTACATCCTTCCTACAAAATTTACAAATTAATATGCATTTGAAAAAATTCATTTGAGTATAATATTTTTGTCTTAATTGCTTTATTTTTTTCCCTGAAAATTTAATTTAAGGTAACTTTTGTGTTGAAATAAAAGGATGGAAAGTTGAAAATTGTGTAAGAAATTGCTTAATTTTACATATAATTGAAAATTAAAAAGTCCATTATTTAAAAAGAAAAAAATGTAATGTTTTTAATGACTTACAAGAATGGATATAATATAATAATTCTTTGACAAGCTTATACAAACATGTTCATACATTTGGAATGCAATGATTTGTATATAGTGTTCAAATGTTAAAAAGTACATAAGATTTGAAATACCCTCTGAGGGGATCGGATGTCTTTAAATAATGTTAAAATTTATCCTGGCAATGCCTCTTTTGGCTGTATATTTTATATTTAACAGCTTAAATATAATATTTTTTTTTTCCGCCATGAAATAATACAAACCTTTTTATGGAAACAACATTGTTTGCCCGATACCAGCCAATCATTGTTATTTTTTTTATTTTCTGGTATTATATATTTTTGTCTATTTCGGACTGTATTTGATAGGAAATTTTTTTTCCAAAGATTATTAAACTCAATTTACGGTAACATTGATTTTGATAGATTATGAACCTTTTTATTAATTCTAATATATTTTATTCAGAATTAACATGAAAGTACATTTTTTTATTATGAATGGCAAAAAGTTTAAAATGCATAGATCGAATGTTCAGAAAGAAATATTTAATATTTGCGATTGGCATATTTCTGAATGAAACCAAGAGAAAATTGAATATAAACCAAAATTAATGGTAAATTGAGTAATAACCAAAACACGTTTGAATCAATTAAGTAACTTTCAAATTTAATTTTCTTGCACGATTTATTTTTTTATTCATTTATTATTATTATTATTGCACCGACCTTCTTAAGCAGACTTTTATTCTCTTCCTAATTAAAAGAATCCTCATTATAACTTGGCAAATAATCTCTTTTAATATATTTTGCCCTGGGATCGAAATTTTATTTATTTAATTTGTATTTTATTTCAAAGCCAAACTTATTTTTTGTATATTTAATAAAATACTGAATAAATTCCAACATGAGATCATACATATTTTCTTAATGTTTTATGCATTTAAAATTAAACATTGTTAATTAATCCATGTTTCAGATTCATTCTGAAGTACTTTTGAATTAAAATAACACAGAATAAAGGAAATTAAAAATGTATAATCTGCATAGCGTTACCCCAACTGGCGTAGAAAAATTCACGCATTTGCGTTACCGTAACTGGCGAAGAAAATTCACGCATGCGCATTGTGTTCTGATTGTTGCCGTGACAACCGTTATCAACGGATGATTTAAATTATTTTTAGGTTAGTTGCATGCTTTTGTAAGTAAATTGTATTTATGTTAGTTATATATTTTTTTGTATATGCTTATAGTTTTAAGTAGTTTTTTTAAACCTGTTTTCGACCGATTATTTTAAACGATTCCTTTTATTTTCTTAAAGTTTGATGCATTTAAAATTAAACATTGTTAATGAATCGATCTGTTCATGATGAATCTGAGAAAATTTTGTTGGCAAATTCTTGAGATATTACATAACTTAAGAAAGATATTCTTTAGTGCCCATAAAGTTTAAACGCTCAGTGACTCTATTATCAGTAATCACATTATTAAAAAAAATGTTTTGTTTCAGTAAAAAATATTATTATATTAATTGCAGTTTAGTCATTTCCATTTTAATTTTAAGCATAAATTCTACCGGAACTAACAGAAAATTAGAGAGATACATATTATGTTATGGCTGAAGGACTTTATATTATTATGAGTGAATTACATGACTATCAAAATTTGAAGCTTTAAAATATTTGATGAAGAAGCTATTAAAGTAGGAATTACATAAAATATTTAATTATTAAAATTTTAACGAGTATTAAGATTGGCGAACCGGCTGATCGCCAAAGGCGGCTAGTACTTAATAAAAGGTTATGTTTTGACTTGTGCATATTAGGTTATCATTGTGAAAAGACTATGTAGATATAAGCAGTTTTTATGAATAATCTTTTGTTTGACATCTTAACCCGATTACGCATTTCCAAAATCATATCTGCAGTAAAATGAAAATTCAATTGTATTTTATTTAAATTATTATATATTTTTTCGGTATTTTTACGTTTAAAAGCTTAAGTTTTTCGGGAACGTTGGTTTCTTTCGTAACTTTTGGCAAATTATAAGTTCATTTTTTCTTTTTTGAATATCATACAATATTCCGTTATCTAAACACTAAAATTGTCAATTTAGCTATTTAAATATTTGATTTATCACAATATAGTTTCTAAGTTGGATAGCACATATTTCTACTTTTACAACCGGATTTCCATATATCTTTATTATTTTTAACAAAGGCGTCAATAAATATTCTTTTATCAAAAGGTCGTTTACAGTAGTGCTCACTTTTGTGGACCATTTGTTGCACACCCATATGACAATTGTTTCGCAGGAACGTTATCACAAATATTTTTTATTTACTATTAAATATATCACAGCAAATTTCCAAATGTCATTCATTTAGCACTTAATATTGCCAATTAGATTTATATGTCATACAAAGTGGCAAATGTTTCTCACGACACTACGAAAATTCTAAAATAATTTAAGAATATCCTGAATATAATAACTAATTATACAAATGACGTTATACATAAAATTATTTGATTTTGAGGAAATTTCAATTTTTAAAACTTTTCACTGTGCTATACTTAAACGAATCACTTGAAATATTATTTTATACCAAAACTAACATTTATAAAACCAAGCACTTTTCTATTCTTGAAGGGTGGTCGTTTCGACGTCCACTGCGATCTGCCTGATTAGAATTAGAATTTATTTCAATATATATACATATATAGCTACGAAAAAGTACCTTTTTGAAAAAATACTTTTTAAGAGAACAAATTTAGAATCGTAAATAGGAACTTTAATTTTATTAAATAGTTTTAGAGAATTATTAATTAGAATTAGTTTCAATATATATTAGGTATCTCATACGTCGCATTTTTCAAACAGTTTCCTAACTATTTTAAAGTGCTCCTGAAAGATTTAATAGAATAAAGACTCTCATCAATGAAATTAAAAATAAGGGAGGGGAAAAAACTTTTACTTTTTTCTAATAAAAAGGTAAACAAATTTAAGAGAATTTTTTTGCAAAGAGTTAATTAAGTGACGAAATTCAAAACCATAATTTTATTGAGTACTAAGAAAAGTTAGATAAGGAAATATTAAAAATTATACGAAAAGAAGCGTTTTGGTTTAAGTTTTTTTCTTATATTTTTAAAGTTTCATTTTTGAACATTATAATTATTATAAAAATATCTATTTATATCCCATTAACATCTAATTACTGCAAAACAAAGCACTTTTTTTCTAAATTGTAAAAAAAAACAAAAAAAAAACATTCTTTAATGCTTTGTCTTTTTAAAAATACCCAAACAGTTTTATTACACAGATGTTTTCTTTCGAAATTTAACATATGATGTGAATTTCATTTAAAATCTAAAACATTTAAACCATATGTAGAAACAGCCAAGTGGATAAAAATAAGAATCATTAATAACATATACTCAATATTCCATTTCCAGGTAGTACTTATAAAAAACAAAATTATGATTACTCATGAATTTTGAAAGGTGAAATTTATTAGTAAAATATTTGAAAAGTCATAAAAACTTCAGTCTCGCTGAAAATAACAGATTAATATTATAATTATCTGTTATTAAGATAGTTATAATAATATCTTTTCTTAATTAGATACCTGTAATTATCTATTACAGAATTCGAATCGAATTGAAATTATAAACAAAATTAGTTGACATTATGCAAAATGAAAGTATAGCAATATTAATAAATTTATATGATTGAACCTAGAATTAAGTATCGCATCTCAGTTATTAGATCTCAATATATATTTATATATAAGAAGACTAATAATCTTATAATATGTTGAACTCGGACAGAATTTCGATATTTTTCCTTCCCGTTTGTAAATCATAAGTAATTATTATTTTTAACTTAAATTTTGAATCGCATTAATATTTTAATGCGTTTCAAATTAGAAACAAAAATTTAATTTTTAGATAATGAAACATGAAATTCCTTGCAAAACTTTATCCCGTACTTGAAAAAGAAAAATGTAACATTTTACATCAAAAATCAAATTTTAATAAACAGTCTTGATTTCTTAACAGAAAAGCCACCAAGGCATTCATGTCATGGGCGAATTTTGATACAAAGTTGTTATTTATTTTAAAAATAAATAAATAAAATAAATTCCTTTTTTTTTTGTTATCCTTTTGAAGGCGTTACACATATTTTAAGATTGTTTAATAGTAACTTTTTATGGCATACGACGTTTAGAAATATTTGGCTTTATTAATGAGGAAAAGTCCTTAAATTATTATTATAATAAACAAAATTTTGTGAGAAGATTCTTTTTTCCCTTAAGTTTCCGAAAACGGCAAAAAAAAAAAAAAAAAAAAAAAAAAACATCCTACTTAAATCATTTTAAAAGTAAGGAGTTCATTTATGAGCGCTGAATGCTTGTAAGGGGTTTCTTCCACCTGCTAGTCTTATCTTATCATAAAGTAACCTATCATTGCCAAAAAAAGTCATTAACGGAGGGGGACGGTAAAGACGAAAAAACACGTCGTCGCCCTTTTCGATGGTTCAATTCAAAGTAGGAAAAAACCGTTTGCGTTCGTCTTAAAAGCGACTGAACAGGTCGAAATAAAACATTTCCGTCAGTCTTGGAGCGGACTTGCTGTGCAGAAAAACACATCTCCGGCGCTTGGAGGGTTAATAAACACATTGAAACCACCATTTGAAATTTTTCATTTGATCGGTCGTGGTAGGTTTAGAATTACGAAAAATAACATACTATAAAAACTAATTTTACTTAAAACCAATGGGATCCACACCAATAAAAAACTGACAAAAAAAAAAGTGACGGTTTTAAAGACGATCATAATTTAAAAGGTGCGAAATTAAAAGTTTTATACATATAATTTTGTTTTTTCTTAAGTAAGCTTTCTAATATATTTTTTATTTCAGAAGGCACGCTCTAAAAAAAAAAAAAAAAAAAAAAGATTAACACGAAATTTTGAAACGACAGAATTTATTGCCCTCCTTCCCTTTTTGAAATTTTTTTTTCACTGTACATTAAAGCCAGGTGAGATCTGTCACACACACCCCTTTTTTTTTCTTCCCATTTCGTTTATTCAAAGCTAAATAACATGAAGGCAACTGTGACGATATTTGCTTCTCTATAAATTTCAACAATTCTTTATATAATATGCAACTCTTTTACAAAATTTTACCAGAATCGTAAATCCACTAATGAATTTATTCTACGTCCTGGATGAAATGAATATGACGACATTAGCATCGTAATATCGAATGTGGACTCGAATTTCAAAATTACACATCAGTCCTTTCACCCTTCAAACTTTCATTCCACCTGCATAGGAGGGGCTTTAGAATTTTGTTTTCATGTATAAAAGCTCAAGTCGGCATAACTGGTAATGAAAAGGCAGACACTGCAGCTAAATGTGCTACTACATATCGTCCTCAGCCTCTTCATTATACAGATATCAAGAGAGCACTACGTAAGTGGATACTGAAGACTTGGCAAAATGACTGGAATCAAGAAGTGAATAATAAACTCCACGAAGTAAAACCCTATATTACTATATGGACTTCATCTTTCAACAGGAAATTTGATGTAATTTTAACTCGACTACGTATCGGTCATTCATGTATCACACACAGACACTTACTATTTGGTGAATATCCACCTGTGTGCGGTTCATGCAATGTTCCACTGACTATACGTCATATTTTAATTGAGTGTTCTGATTTTTACAGAGACCTTATCAACTTTTTTAACTCCTCTGATTTTAAATTGTCTTTCCTTATAGGAGAAACATCTCACACAAATTTATTCCCGTTCTTGAAGAAAATCGGAATCTTTAGTGAAATTTAAATTTGCTATTATACTTTTACCTACTGTTTTACCAGTATTTGCGAAGAATTTTATGGAACGAAATAGAAACTCGATAAGTGAACTGTGTTTTCAGTGCAGCATATCCTAGAAAAAGATCTTGCGCCAGAAAATTATCACATCCATCAAACTTTCATTAATGAAAGATTAACCGTCACTCGAATACAAAAAATGTAAAATGTACTCGCAAAGGGAAAATTGCGTTTTCCACCCAGGATCTAGTATGCGCTGCACAATTACTTATTCTGGAAAGCATATTTGACATTTCAGTTACTACTTATCACTGATTGGAGAATATCGCCTCCCGTTTTCTTTTACATTACAAGTCTGGTTGTTTGTTACATTTAAAATTGTTTGACTGAGATTCTTGAAGAGTGGAATAGAATAGAAATTACGAAATTGAGATTGTTGATGAGACGTTTCTTAAAATAAAATGGCACTCGGGAGACATCATCTGTTCTTGTTAATATGCTTGGAACCAGTCTACCTGGGTATATAAAGAAATAGTTTATAAATCAAAGAACATAGTCCTTTATTGACAAATTACGACAATTTATAAACTGCTTCATCTTCAATGATCCCCTCCAAGAATTTGCGAAAGAACAAAGATTTGTGTGGTGAAATTTATACTGCAATTTATCAGGTTCTACAAAAATGTATGAATTGTCAAGGCGAACATTCGTCTATAAGAAGAGGGTGCTTTTTTATAATATGAAACTAAACATTATGGAGCAAAAATGTAGAAATCATATCGCACCTACTGAGACGAGAGGCATTTATGATCAGTCTTGGAGATCTAATTAATCATTAATGGAAGCTGTCGAAGCATATACTCCAATGAATAATATTGAACAAATTAATGAAAAAAATGGTGACTTTCAAAACGAATAAAAAGATTGGATATAAAATTCAATATCTTATCTAAAATTCATTTTATTTAATGTTAAAATTGAAACAGCAAATTTACTCCTTGGAATATACAAAAAATAAAGTGGAATCACTTTCAAAAACTAAGTTGCTATGAATAATCCTGATGGTAAAAATCTTTACCCCTCTAGAAAGTAAAAGCGTTTGACAAACTTCACAAAACATCTAGTATTCCAATGCAACTGTATGCAGATGCATTTGATTCTCATTTTCTACTCCTCTCTTTTTGGGGTCAATTATGTAAGTTAAAGCTTCCCTCCCCCCTCACTCTTTTGGATTAAATTTTCTTTTAAGTATTTTTTCCCCCTAAGATGAATTTTGCTGAGTGGAACTGTAGGAATTACTGTTTCTCCTTTGCTATTATCTGAATTTTGGATTTTCCAAAATACATTCTTAAAGCATGAAGATTTCATCTAAAAATTTTTTTTATTTAAACAGGCAAAATCGGCTAGGGGGAGTTTAAAAAAGCATTTGGCAGAATCTTTCTAACTAACCTTTTACATAATACCAATCATAAAATTCTTGCATTTGAAATTTTTTTTCATAAATTTTATTATTATTTTAATACTCAAAAGAAAAGGAAACTGTTAGTTCTACATGCTATTGTTACTATGAATCTGTTCCCCAAAGTTCTCAAAATGTGTAAAATTCCGAATTCCGAAATTGATTCTCCGTCCGCAGCTGTTTTCATTTTCAATGATTTTTATTTTCATCACCCTCTTTGGAGATGAGACAAATCCTCACCTCTAGTAATAATTTTGTTTAAGTTACAATATTCCAGGGTTTTTTTTTTTCTTTTCTTTTTTTCTCTCCTTCTTGATCTTCGAATCTTGCCTATGGAGGCTAAATCAACTTCGTTGTTTCATCTCACATTTTGCTCTGTATCCATATCTTATGGTGTTGATTGCTATGATTCGATTTTTAAAAGCGATCACTGAGCGGTCATTATCACGTGGTAAAATCTAGAGCATGTCTCGAGCCGCGGTGACCTGGTAGTATGGTCTCGGCTTTAAACTCGAGACCCGATGCCACCGAAGAACCGTCATGTAAGCAGGTCTGGTGCAGTTAAATCCATCGAGGCCTAACGTCCACCCGCCGCTGATGTGGTGTGGAAGTTTGGAGAGGAAGTGCGATCACGATAGATAGAAACGATCAATACGATCTATCCAATGGAAGCTCTCGAACAAAAATTCAATCATGCATAGGAAAAGTCCCTTATACAATGATGCACGTTCCTGGAACAGACCTTCCACAAATAGTTGTAGAGGGGCCGGGGCTTATCGATCACATGCAGACAGCTTTCCATTTCACAAAGAATCAGGTCCAAGCTCTTCCAATCCTATCGCATGATAATGACCATTGCTGGAAGCAACACGCTGCTTGTCTCATTGTACGAAAACAAGATTTCTTTCGCACTCAAGTCTCCAGAGAAAAATATTTTTTTTTTTTTTAAATAATTTTTTTCTACAGATATTCAATGCTCCAAACAAATTTCATATGTGATATCCTTAAATGTATACAAACACCATAATTATCATAATAATTAAAACAATTTTATATTCGCATATTTAAATTTTCTGTGCTTGGTTAGCATGAGAATCCTCTGCTCTGAATGATCGCCCAATTTTTTAAAAACAGATTTATGACTTATTTTCAAGCTCTTTTAAAAATAAAAGTGATATTTTAAATAAATTGCCAAAGATAAATTTCCCTTCATGGATTTTTAAAAACACTTTGTGTGATGTACAAAAATTCATCCAAATGTAAATATATTTCCAAATGTATAACAGAGAATCTAACATCACGCCTATATTAGTACATTTGCTTATATATCATCAATATTACGGTGGCCAACGTAGTAAAGAAAAAATGCTTCATTTATTAAAATTTCCTGGATTTCGGAATTTAACAAGAAAAATTATAATGATCGTATTAAAAATATTTATTTTTTTGCAATAAACTGATTTTCTTTAAAATATTTTTAATTGAAATAAAGTTAAATAAATTACCTCTTTACATAAAATTTCTGCTTTTTCTCCCCATCTACAAAGTGTTCTAGAGATATATAAAAGAGAAATGAAATCAATAGACTCGAAAATATAATCTCATAAATTTGAAAAAAAAATATTTCAAAAAAATACCAGTAATATTTACTGAATCTCAATCAATCTAAACTAAAAAAAAAAAAAAAAAAAGTCGAATCGAAATTTCTAAAAGTAAAGGAAGATATATTGCTGAAAAAAATTTAACCAGTCTTTCGATTGTCAGTCACGTATATTTTAGATTGTATTTCTACATATTATTTTTATTGAAATTGTATTTTATTTTTTCAGAGAAAGTTTTAAGAAAAGAAACGCTCATAAAGTATATTATAAAATCATAAGACTCCATTAATTATAAAATATTGATTATCAAAACTAAAATACCTTCAAAGTAATATTCTTATACATTAAAATAAATGCTGCGTTTTTAAAAAAATGTCTATTGTAAAATTTTTAGCCATGTTTTATAGAAAATATTTAACAAATCTTTATCGTGTAAGAGATAACCAAATGTGTGCTTCTGTCTCGCAAAGCTATATACTTTTAGGAATTAAAAAAAAAAAATCTGTAAAATTAATACATTATTATAAAGGTTGTAAAGATTATAATTTATAAAAGTCTCCTCTTATCTTTGTGCATTTTACCCTTTAACAAGGTAATTCAATTGGGATCACCATGAATATCAATACATCTACATAATTTTCAAAAAAAAAAAAAAGTCTTCTGCGGAATTTTTTTCCCTGATTCAAATATAATTTTATAGAGGTATTCGTAAAAATGACACTTCTGGTTTATCTTTTTCATTAAGAGTGTAAAAATCTACTTGAGAATATGGTTCGCATAGAACATGCAATTACCCAAATTTAATATATATATATTAAATGGTATATAAATATTTCCCAGATTTGGTTCATGTATAATATTAAGAAAACTTTACAAAAATCCGATGAATTAAATCAGTGGAGGTGGTAGCAGGGGGGGGGGCAATTATCCCCCTGTCGGCAGTCTCTTGCCCACCCTCTCGTCGGCGAGAGAGGGCTAGAGATGCACAATCCACAATTTTTTTAATAACAAATAATTTTGCTATTTTTATTTTTAAATATTTGTTCCAAATATCTGTTATTTCAATCATATTATTAAATAAAAATTATTACTAATATTAAATATAAAATTTATTAATTGTAATTAATACTTAATTTACTAATTTAAGTAAGTGTGATTGAATTAATTTATCTATTGCAGCTTACTTCTTAAATTTGATTTTTTTTCAAAACTATTTATTTAATTTCTTTATTGGAATAAACCATTTTCTGAAAAATTTGAATTAAATATATATGTCATTTCTTTAAATTGTTTATTTTAGTTCTATATTCTACCAATAGATGGCGCCAGCAGTAAACGGAATATATGCAAAGTCAAGTCACAAGCAATAAAAAAGGATTTGTATGGAATAGTGTATTATCAAATGCGAATATCGGAAAGTCAAGGTTACACTCATGAAGTGGAGCGGCGACTTCACACTTTCCTGTGAAGTCACCGCTCCGACAAATTTCAGTGATATGCAATTCAATGATACGATACGATAATTCCAGTAACGGTCCGTTCACTTTTCAATCCAATGACCGATTTCTTTCGAGAGCTTCTATTGGACAGATCGTATCGTCACCGCTCCGGTAAATTTCAGTGATATCGTATCGATTGTTACTTTCTATCGTGATCCAAAACCTGTAATCGAAATATCATCAGTAAGATCGTATCAAGGATTTGAATCACACCCCTCTTTGAAAAGTATTGATCACTTGTATTTGTGACTTTATGATATTGGTTACGTAATAACCGCTCGTAAAATATTCGTCATCCCTAGAGAGGGCAAGAGATTGCCCTCTTTCACCGACGAGGTTGAGCGTTCACCACTACACGGCAAAAGCGTTCACCACTACAAGATGGTTGTAGAGAGCTGCGCATTATCGAATATGATTGCTTAAAAACCATCTTAATGTTAATATATTTTAAACAGTCGAAATAACCAAGTAAGGGTTTAAGCGTTTTGACTATATTTGGTAAAATAATCGATAGGATGGAGGACAATAAGATGCTGTATTTTGAGGACAATTTTTGATAGACCTATAAAGAACTGAATGCAATGGATGTCGAAGGCGTTAATTTCACAAATTTTCAGACATCTGATTCACATGTAGTTCATCCAGCTTATAATTTGTACTACTTTTGGCAATATAATCGATAAGGTAGCAAATGAAGATAAGATACCGACAAGGTAATAGGTACATTTTGCTGGCGATGTTTGGTTGGCCAACTACGAATTCAATGCGGTGAGTGTAGAAAACTATTCACAGTTTTTCAGACATTTGATTCAAATGTCGTTCATCAAGCTTTTAATTTACACTACTTTTGGCAATATAACCAACAAGGCGACATGTGAATAAAACATAAGACATGTCGCATTTTGCCCAAAAAGTTTGAGCGGTCGACAAAGAATTCAATGGGATCGATGTGGACGACGTTAAGTCCGAATTCTTAGTCATATGATTTAAATGCTTTGATGTTCATTCAGCATATAATTTATACTATACTAGCCGCCTTTGGCGACCAGCCGGTTCGCCCATCTTAATGTTCGTTAAAATTTTAATAATTAAATATTTTATGCAATTCCTACTTTAATAACTTCTTCATCAAAATATTTTAAAACTTCAAATTTTGATATATAATTCACTCATAATATTATAAACGCCTTCAGTCACAACGTAATATGTATCTCTCTCATTTTCTGTTAGTTCCCGTAGAATTTATACTATAAATTAAAGTGGAAAGGATTAATCTGCAATTAATATAATAATATTTTTTACTGAAACAAAGTATTTTTTTTGTAATATGATTACTGAAAAGAGTCACTGAGCGTTTAAACTTTATGGGCACTAAAGAATATCTTTCCTAATTTATGTAATATTTCAAGAATTTGTCAACAAAATATTCTCAGATTCATCATGACCAGAACGATTCATTAACAATGTCTAATTTTAAATGCATCAAACACTAAGAAAATAAAACGAATCGTTTAAAATAATCGGTTGAAAACAGGTTAAAAAAAACTACTTAAAAAACGATGTACTTAAAACTATAAGCGTATATAGTATACAAAAAATATATAACTAACTTAAATACAATTTAATTACAAAAACATGCAACGAACCTAAAAATAATTTAAATCGAGTCCGCTTCCGTTGAAATGTAAACAATCATAATACAATGCGCATGCGTGAATTTTCAACGCCAGTTACGGAACGCAAATGCGTGATTTTTTCTACGCCAGTTGGGGTAACGCTATGCAGATTAGAAATTTTTAATTTCCTTTATTCTGTTTTATTTTAATTCAAAAGTACTTAAGAATGAATCTGAAAGATCGATTCATTAACAATGTTTCATTTTAAATGCATAAAACATTAAGAAAATAAATAGAATCGTTTCAAATAATCAGCCGAAAAATCTTAAGCCTAGCCTCATGACTGTTCGGAAAAAAAATTGAAGCCGTACTCATTTGGTGATTTGAAGATTTTTTTGGCGGGAAAGTTAGTTTTTAATTAATAATTAAAATTCTAATTAAAAATTCAAAAAAAGGGCTATCCTATCTTTTAAGTTAGATCAAACTGCACACGGTGTGCAAATTTGATTAAAATCGGTTAAGTAGTTTAGGAGTCCATCGCGGACAAACAACGTGACACGTAATTTATATATATTATTAAGATTAAGATTAAGATTAAGATTAAGATTTAACAGAATAATTAATAATCTGGCAAATGAATAAGACGTCACATTTTTCCCAATTAATCTTTGCCCGTCGGCTAAAAGTTTATCATAGGTTATGGAGGAAAAAAAAATGTTTGCATGGAGTACTTCGATTACCTACCAGTGGAATTATTGCAGAAATTAATACTTTTATATTATTCATGAATAGGACGATAGAGTTGTTTTCCATAGTTCATCATTCAAATTCAAGTTCTAAAATGAGTCGTCATCTTATTCATTTAATTGTTACTTCCTCGGTAACGAATTGGTAAATTTATTTTATTCATTTCACTATGAGAAATGTCTGACTAAAATCTAGTTAATGGTTAAATAAAAAATTTAATAAAACACTCTTTTGTTATTGACACACTTGTGCATATGCATGCTAAGAAGAGTTACTTTGCTGTAGCCAAATTATGTGAATTCATTCTAAATCACTGGAGTAAGCAAATTATATAGTTTAAATTAAGTTTATTTAACAGTAAATTATTTGTTTATTGTGCAATCTAGTTTATCATGCTACGATTATCACACTAAAGAAATATTTCCGACTACAACTGACGATAAAAAAAATAAATATTTATGATATGCTTTTAGATACACAAAAAGAGTTTATCCAAGTACGCATAAATTTGTTAAATAAATTATAACCTAAATTTTTCAGATTCTGCATTCAGTATTATGACTATGTAATCGGGGAACGTGTGGTGAACCTTATACACCAGATAACAGATATGAGACATGCGTATTACTTTTGTCTTGTGGTCTTGTTATTCGGCTGCGAACCACAAGGTGCCAGGTTCTATCCTCGCTCATACCAAACCGCTACATTGGTGACCTCGGACAATGAACCTTCAACCTTCGTACAGCTGCTGTGGCGCCATCTACCCACAGCAACCCAAAGTTGTCAGATTCACTTGACGCAGCAACACAAAGTCGTCAGACTCACTTGGCGCAGCAACACAAAGTCGTCAGACTCACTTGGCGCAACAGCAACCACTCACCCACACACGCTCGCCATAACGCTTGGAGCTGCTCAAATGGGTACAGGCGCATTAGACTTAACAGCCATATCGTTCGACTCACTGGAGGGAGAGTACTGTGGTGAACCTTATAAGCCAGATAACAGCTGCGAGCCACGAGTATTATTTTTATCTTGGGGTCTTGTTACTCGGCTGCGAACCACAAGGTCCCAGGTTCTATCCCCGCTGATATCAATCCGCTACAAACGGATAGTTTATATTTTTTTCTTTCAATTATTATTCGCGGTAAAAGTATATAATTTCAGATGCTTCTACATTTTTAAAATACTTTTAATAAAGATGTCTTGATAAAAGGGTGATTTAAAATTTTATTCATAGAATATTCATATATACACATTATTCCCTTGACATACGAATTTGTTTAACTTCGGATTAGATGGTAGATCGTATTTGGGATAATTATTATCATTATTTTAATTTCTAAAATAACATAAGGGCACTTGAGTTAATGATGCGTTTTCAAGTAATTTTTGCATTTTAAATTACTTAATACTTTTACTTAATGGCAGAATTAAAATTAAAAATTTAGTTATTCGATATGCGAAGCAGGCTCATCATTGTTTATGAAAAGGTTAAGAAAAATCCTCAGTCCAACTGAGGTGATAAAACTCACTTTTTGGGAGAAATATTAGCTTGCAATAACTTCGAATTAAAAGAGTAACTAACCATAAGAACGCATGCCTAAAAATGAAGATAGAGAAATTCATATTCAAGATCTAATTGTTTCTGAATAAAATGCAATGGTTTTAAAAGCCTAAATGTATATTGAAAAATAAATGCATGGGGGTCTAATGTTTAAGCAGTTCATATCTTACATAAAATAGTAAATTTGTACATATATTTACAAAATATTTTCTCCAGCTTTTATTAAGAAACAACATCATTGTATCTTTTCCGCTCTATATTGTTCGTATCGGAATTATAATAAATTTTTGTAGAGAACGGACACTTATTCTCCTCGGATTCGTAACACATTTGAATTCCTGCTCGTTGTTACAACCTTTACTTAACAAATATTTTAAGTTGGGGACTGCGCTGACAAATCGGTTTTAAGCGAAATCATCGAATATTTTTTTATTATTCTGGATTTGTAAAAAAGTTTCTTTTATAAAACTTTTTGTTTCAGCATTTATTTTATATAGCTTCTGATATAAAATAGTAAGAATATGCATTTGTTCATTTAGCATAGCACGTCATTCTGGTGCAATCTGTGTTTCTATCTATATATCCTACCATCTAGAATGAAATATCACTATATTTTTTCTAAAATTATATCTCGGAGAAATTAAATCTCAAGAGTCTCATAAAGAAATTGACTCAAATATTGACAATTTTTTGATGGTTAGTAAAAGAAACTGAGAACATTTTTTTAAAAAATACCTTCGCAAAGTTTTAACAATGAAAGGATCAGCATTTGAATGGAAAAGAAGCTAAAGAATACTTAATTTTCTTTAATTAAATGTAAAATTAATTATTATGGGTTATTTTGAAGCCTAATTAGAGATATTGTGCTTGCCCCCCCTGTCAGCTTTGTTTTGCACCCACGTCGGCAAATCTCTGCCGCCCCCTCTGAGTTAAATACGTAAATATTGTCTATATTCGTTGTTCCCTACGCAGATTACTAAAAATTGAAAGCTTCACAAAAAATAATAAATCAAAAATAATTTAATTTAATTTAACTTAGCAACAGAAAAAGGGTATAATCTAAAATATTCCTACCCCTCAAATATCCGATTTAGTCAGTGTCAATAAATGATTAATAAAAACGTTAATAGACAAAAAGAGTTTTTTCATTTTTTTATACAAAAATTTAACAATCTTTTTTATATTTTAAACACTACATAACTTAAATCATTGCTGATGGCTGTCATAAAAAGCACACAATATCGAGTTATTCATATTTTTTATTTTTTTACTAGCAAATGTTTAATCTGATCGGCTGAACGTTTTCCAACGCGTTCAATTCTTCTGAGTTCCAACAGGATTAGTTGACGAAACGGCATATCAATGATTGATAATCAATCACTGTCAAGAGATTTGGAATTGCGTAGAGAGCATCTGTTGAAAACCTGAAATCGCCTCAGACCAGTAATAAGAGTAAAGGCGCTATTGTTTCAATAAAATTTTCGCATTCTATCATTTTTTGTTTCGTTTATAAGTTTAAACAGAAATGTGAATTTTCAAGCATATGAATCATTTAAATTACTTCGCGCTGTTCAAAAAGAGATCTAAAATGAAGGAGAAAAAAGAAATTTCTTTTATATGACAACGTGCGGGAAAATGTCACATTAGGTTTTTGCATAATAACTAATGAAAATTTTGAGAGATTAAAAACAAAACAATGGCTTTGAAATTCTTTTATGATTAGATTCATAAGGCATTGGGAAATTAGTTTATGTAAATTGAACGCTTTGAAATGTTATATTCTAAATTTATAAACGATAAAAAGGCTTTAAAAATATTTCATAATGAAAATAAAACTTATAATGTAATGATTCGAAATAAAATAATTTCGTAGCAATTAAAAAAAAAACTGTATACCTGAAACATAATTACTCAGTCAAATATCAAATTTTCTGAATATTTTTTTATTGAGAATTGCGTATTTTATTGCTCTAAAAAAAAGAAGGGGGGCGGGAATTCGCCTAAATATTGACTTATCTCAACATGAAATTAGTAATAATGGACTCTGCTACTCTAAAAAAATTAAGGTAATAGAATAAAATAAAATAGAATAAAACGAAATTAAGAATACCAAATCTCATCTATGTCTTCAAATCTGCACTCTGCTTCAACCAAAATAATGTTACATATTATTTAACCGACAGGATTCGAAATCCGTTATATATATATATATATATGTAATGATATTTTAAACTCTTAATTTAATCCAAATTAATTTCCAAGATTTTATCTTAATTTAGATCATCGTAACTTCATTCTAAAATATTCTCTTATTTCGTGATCCAATTCCCCTTTCGGTTTAATTAATTCCTCTGTAAAAATAATGCGCCATCAGTACTACGTATCAAAAGAAAGTGATATCTTCAGTTGCCCTTGAAAAGGTGTCAACGGTCATCACGTGTATTGAATTGGCGCCTGGCCAGAAAACCTATGTTATATAAGACTAGTGATCATTTGTTCGTCCTTTTTTGCCTTCTTCTTTTGTGACCAGCTGTGCCTTCATGTAAATAATCATGTTTGCCTTCCAAGCGAGAATAAAACAGAATTAAAAATACCATGTCTATTCACTGCTTCGAAGTTGTATTCTGCTTGAAGCATAAATAATGTTACATATTATTTAGCCGACAGGATTCGAAATTCATTACACACACACACACACACACACACACACACACACACACACACACACACATATATATATATATATATATATATATATATATATATATATATATGTATATATATATATATATATATATATATATATATATATATATATAATATGTTATTATGAATATATATCATTTTATTTAATATATTTATTATATATATATATATAAATTTTAATCAAAAATACTAATTAAAATATGACAACCCCTTTTATTCGCGCACGCATGTACGTGTATAATTCTCAACTTTCTTATGTGTAAAAACATTTCCGGATTTAATTATTGGTTGAACATGAGATTGTTTTTCAGAAAGACTGAAACTATTTTTTGAATTAAATAAATTTTATTTTTGGAAAATTGATGCCTTCTAAAAAAATTGGTTTTAAATCAATTTTCTTTCATACATGTACATTTTTCTATAAGAATTATGATTTAAAATGTAAAAGCATTAGAAAAATTTCAAATATTATTTCAAATAAAATTTCATCCAGATACTTTCCCCTCTGTTTTTTGAGGTGTGTTAAATATGAAACAACGCAATGTTCAAAATTCCTACCGATTAAAATCGGCACGTGGGTAAAAAGTTTACAGAAAATCAACAGATGTTTTGAGCTTAAGAGGTTATTCGTCCTCTTGCAAATTTATCCGGTCCTTTACCACCTTTAACGACTTCACTTCTAGCAAAAAACATTCTCTGAAAAAAAAAAGGACAAATATCTTTCATTTAAATAGGCAATTACTAACTTAAATAACATGTGGAGACTTGAATATGTTTTTTCTACACCACTCTTTCTGATATTTGCAGTTTTATTGTGTTTTTGGTTTCTTACATCTCTTCAAGTTTTTTGTTTTGAAAAAAATTAATAATAATAATTTTTTTATTATTCACAAAATTTTAAATTGATCATTTTATAAGTACCACATTTGAAAACCGCTAGCGAATATATTTGATTTACAAATCTTCATTCTGATTATTGTAGATTTAAATTTAAAATATCTAAAAAATAATTTAGCTGACTTAATGTAAAAAAAAATCAAGCTAAAATGCAAGATCGCTGGAGACTACAGGATTTTACGCAAAAGAGGAAGTTCATAAAGCATTCTTAAAAAATGAGTTTAAAAGACATTTGGATGAACACTAGGAATTTTTCATTTGCTTGAAAACTTCATTCGAAGTAGTGATATTGATAATATTATTAAATTTGTTGCTTATTGTATAATACCATTTGTTATAATTTGTATTTTAATGCAATGGGATCAGTTCATGTGACGTAAAAGTCACATGTCATGAACTTCTGCGCATAGCATTTAAGTTTCATCCTCACCGCTTTCATCGATTAGTCTCCCATTAACGTTCTCCGCCAAGTATGAAACGAATTTTTTGTTTACATTTGAAGTTATAATTTTTGAGCCATTTTCTTTACTCTTATTATGTGTTAAAAAAGGAAATACAGGTGTGCTGATGGATGCATGCTTTAATGCGAAACACAAGAGTGACTGTCATGATAATGTTTTCTTATTTTCCTTTCAACAATCTTGACTTGGGTTGATAGCTTTGGTATAGATTTTTTTCAAGCCTTCGAAGTCAGTGATATGCGCCGCTCATTTTGAAGAATTCATTCAGTGTGTGTCCATTTATTAAATATAGCTGTTCCACTAATTTGTCAGAAAAACTCTTCGAAGAAAAAGAAATCGATAAGCGATTTGCCATCAAAAACAATCAAACAAAATCGTGAGTGCATTTCTAATTTACTTTATTTACACTTGATGAAATTTCTGATAATTTTGAATATGCTTAGAAGGATTTAAAATGTTTACATGAATATTACATTGCATTTTTTTGCAAAATCTTATCTAAATTTTATGAAAGAAGGTAAACAAACTCCTGTTGCAAAAATAACAACTTCTATAATGCTAAACTTAGGTGGAAGTGAATATTACTAGTTTTCTAATTACATTCGCAGATTTGTGATGGATTCAAAGTGAATTTATATCAAACAACTTTTCTATTGTTAAAAATGAAATATCAATAGTTTATTGTATTTAAACTGAAATTGACTGTTATCATAATGTTTTTGTTTTATTTTATGATATTCATTCAATGTAATTTTTATCAATGTAACTTTAACATTTAAAAAAAAATTTCATTAATGTTCTGTTTTAAAAGTATATTATTCAACATTATGTTTTTAGTGGTGATAAAAAAAATGTTGTTTAGTATCTAGGATGTTTCTACTGAATAAAATTGATTTCATCATTTACATTGACCTTCTTGTCATACTGTGTTTATATTATTTCTAAGTGTCTAGAAAAATAAATGTTGATAAATAGTAAATAGTTTTTTGAATTAGTGAGTACATTGAAACATCCATTTGATCATATTTTTTCAAATAATTATCACATATATTTTCTCTCTCTCTCTCTCTCTCTCTCTCTCTATATATATATATATATATATATATATATATATATATATATATTTAGGAATTACATCTTTCTCCCTAATTTCCAGACACATTTAATTTGTAACAGCTAAACCCTTTATCAAAATAAAAATTATAAACTTTTTTTAAACGTAAGTTTTATGCAGTGTTACATCAAACAATTGAAAAACGATTATCAATTCCCATATAGATTTGCTAAATTTTGAAAGTACGAAATTTCAATTTTTCTCAGAAATCGAAAAAAAGAAAGCTCCATTGCTTTCACAAAGCGGAAATTCGATGCGATAAGTAGCCGTTTTCAAGTGGCTGGGAATTAATTGGCATTCCTATTGTGCGGAAAATCTGCAGGAGGGGGAAGCAATATCTTTGGGATATCTATATTCGGGACATTTAAAAGTAATAAATAATGTGCAAAATGGAGAACCTGTATTTTTAAAAATTCGTATTTTAGAGCAATGCATCAATATATTACGTCATCCATCCTTAAAAATTAGATTTAAAACAGATATTTTAGATAAAAAAATAATAATATTTTTTAAAAATACAAAAAGCTTATAAAAGGAATATAAAATTATTTATGCCTAGATAAATCTATTCATTAAAAATTATTTCTAATTGTATAGAAGAAATTAATGGTTTCTTTTGCAACAAATATGAAATCATATCCATAAAATTATGTATTTTGTATATGAAATATTTACACGATAACATTTTTAAACTTATTTTCAAAATATATTTAACAAAAAAAGAATATAAGTCCTTTTTGTATAAAACGGGAAAAATAAACAACTTAAAATTTTTTTTCTTTCCACTTTTTTAATATAAAATTGATCATTCTCAAATTAATGTACCATGAAACTTTCTGTTAAACACTTATTAATGTTTCGGTATCCAAACAGCAGAAATGAGATAGAATTATCAAAAACTGCAACTACAAATTAAGAAAATTAATCTAAAGTTTCCTCACTATTGATATCTTTACATTGGGTACCCCCCCCCGCCAAAATACACTTTATTCATAATGCTTTAAAATTAATATACGATCGATCATTCTTAGGTGAATGGAATAAAAAGTCTTCGAAGAAATCAGTCGATTTCCATTTTATGTACGATATTAATATAAAATCTTAAAATCTGCAGTAGACAAATAAATTGTAAGTGAAAAAGGAATAAAAAAGAGTCATGGATTTCTTTCAACCTAATACCGCAAAGAAACAACTCCCCGTACAGACATTAAGCCCCGTTCCAATGACTTGTCGCCTTACATACGAGGCACGCTTATGCTGGACAGGCATCAAAGAACCCCAGAAAACCGCAAGAGATGGAAAAACGGAGAGAGCGTGCCCCGTCTGTAAGGTGACAGGTCGTTGGGACGGGGCTTTACACGTCCGAAACTTAAGTGGCCTGAGCCGACTCTTCTGAAAGAAAAGTAGGAATATCGGAAAGGAAATGCCAGAAATACAACACATTCTTCTCTTGTGTCGTCAGGGAATGCCCCATCCCTTTAACTTGAAGTCATAAAGAGAAAACCAGAAATTTGTGAATGGGTTGAAAAGTGAACGGACCGATTAATCTCGAATTTGCATATCATAGAATTGCATTTCACTTAAATTGGAGTATTCCCAGGAAAATGTGATGGTATAATGCCCCTCCGCTTAATGGTATTTGCATTTCCGATATTCTCACTTGACAATGCTCTCTCAATCGCATAAAGACCATTTCTGTTGCTGTTGTTTCTGATGGCACTTGCCATGGACAAGCGCCGCTAATCGAAGTCAGCGTTTAGATAATTTCTAATTGCCTGTGACATGTCCTTCTAATTGTATTCATTCTGTTCATTCTGCAGGCGTCATCTATTGGTAGAATATAGAACTAAAATGAAAACTTTTAAAGAAATGATTTCTTTTTTAATTCATTTTTTCCAGAAAATGCTTTACTGCAATAAATGAATTAAATAAATAGATTTGAAAAAAAATCAAAATTAAAAAGTAAGCTGAAATAGATAAATTAAGTCAATCCCATGTTACTTAAATTAGCAAATTATGTATTAATTACAGTGAATAAATTTTATATTTCATACTAATTAATAATTTTTAATTAACTGTATGATTAAAATAGCAGATATTTGGAACAAAAATTAAAAAATAACAATAGCAAAATTATTTGTTATTCAAAAAAATCTTGGAATATGCATCTCAAAAGTTGATATTGGAAATTCCGATTACTTCCTTTAAGGTTTTGAACAAAATATGTATTCGTCTAATCAAATAAAAATTTTTAAATAGAGAATTACGAAGGAGAAAGATGGCATTGAAAAAAATGTTGTCAAATGGGGTGTTGAGGAGCGACTTTTTGTAGAATCTTGGATGAATCATTCATCGAACTGTAACATACGAATATTTTTAAATTAATATTTTCCTTAAGATTTCTAGACAGCAGAGTTATATTAATTAAAGTAAGAATAAATAAAAATAATTTATGAATAATGAACAAAATATTACGGTTCTTTTTGACCTATAAAAGTTGGAATGTTTATTATTTATTCTTTAGATCATTACAGGTAAAACCGGATTAGTTCATTCTTACGAAAATTCAAACGGTGGAATCCTGTTGTTATGTGAACGTTCTGATATAAAATCTATTTTTAAAAATTCTTCCCTAGCTGTTTTGTGAAATAACTGATAAAATCATTTAAAATATCAATTATACTATTTCCTTGATTTATAGGGTGTTATTCTTGAAAAATTATTTCAAAGAATAACGGGGTGTATTGTGTTGAAGTGTAAAATTTCAAATGTACTATTTAATCTATAGTTATTTATATTAAATTAATTAGGTCTCTTAATGGAAAATAAATTTAGTGATTATGTTTAGTTAGGTTTTAATTACGTTTCTATAAACAATATTTGCGATCAAACATCCAGCCAGTACGGTCACATTTTTTTAATGTCACGGTTTATTCTGTTTTTAACTCTCATCCAATAATTCGTATGGAAAATAAATAAAATAAAATTGGTTGAATTTTAAACTACTTTTGAATAATTTTCCATTGAATATTGTTACTGTTATGTAATGGATCAGCTCGAAAATAAAATAACGTGTATTATTCATTATCGCTTTCTACTTATAAAAAAATCATAAACATTAAAAATATTATTGATCTTTTTGAATTCTCTTTGTATTTATATTTTTCACATTTATCCTACCATGCTGCAGTCATTTTTCAGGATTGCATACCTCATTTTTAGAATATTGAGAACTAATTTTTTTAAACATGTTCCTCTTAAATATAGAGTAAAATTTTAAGAACATTTGTGTGATGAATTTTATAAGAAATGTAAATAAAATAGACCTAATGGAAAAAAAGGTTTTGAATTATTTACACATTAAATTTAATGTGGAAAACAATTCCTGGTTATGGGCAAAATGTGTTTAAAAAAATTATATGCTATGAAAATAACATAACTAATGTAACTGTGATCTGAATATCATGCTTGATGGGTTTTTTTTCTTTCTTTTTTTGGTATATTCTGCCAATTTTTTTCCCCTTGAAGGATTTGCGACAGATTCCAAAATTTATTGTGATGATGGTTTGCATGCATCACTTGAGTAGGAATTGCTTTATAACTTTTCTATCAAACTGATTTTGATTATTTAAAATATAGAATAATTTAATTATGGAATTAGAATTCATTTATAGCTTCGAACATCATTCATTACTTCACATAACAGCTAGCTAATATAATATTTCATTAAATTACTCAATTGTTGCTGGATCACTGAACTAAATAGATTATTGAGTACAAAATAGATTACATTCCTAATGAATCCTGGAATGGTAATTAGAATTGAATACAAAAGTAATAATGTTCATTTGGATCTCTTTTCGAAAATATCTTGGTAAGTAGTTTTTAAAAAATTTATTTATGTACTCTTTTTAGCAATTTCATTTATCATTATTTTTTAAAATTCTGTCTATTTAAAGAGACAGTTAATGTTAATTACAATGAAATTGAAATTGAATTTTCTTTTTTTTCTTCTTCTGGATGTAGATTTTTTCAGTTTTTATTTTATTTAGGTTCCATTATCATTGCATCATACAAAATTTGGCATAAATAGCTCAATGACTAACAGTAGTAGGGAAATTTGATATTTGAAGCTGTAAACAAACTAATGGTACAGTGATAAATTAAACATTTCATATACTCTTCCAAATATATTTGATGAGTTAAGTTACTAAATACCTTGTGTTTAAAAGTAGAAGTAATTAATCCTTGTAAATGTATAACATTTGATATTAACTACTTGTATGTTAACTGCATGGTATTGGTGATCTTTAGGCTTAACTGCAAGTCAATGCCAAATGTAATGTAATGGACATATGAGACATTTGACATTTTTTTGTTATGATTAATTGTTGGTTGCAGTAAGCATGCCATCTTTGGTTATTTATCACTAGTATCCAGTTAACACACAAGTATTTGATATTATTGAATTGAACTGTATTCAGTATTCATAGAAAATATTGTCATTCTTATTTCATTCTTAACTTTACCCTAATATCCTACCTACAACTTATCAAATATGAATGTTATCTTTACGGAATGTTTTTCAAGGACCAGAGAAGTTATTTTTGGTTTATTTTGCTATTGCCTTCTATAATTATAACTTTAAAATCAACGAAAAAGGCATCTAATATAATAGTACAAATTATATGAACATTATTTTTTCATTATTTAATTGATGAATCAAATTATAGTGAATGTTTAAATGCAATCAATGCCCCATTCAGATGCAATTTTTTTAAAAATATAAAATCAGTGGTACGACTGGAGTTTAACCCCCTGCTTTGCGCAATTTTCAAAAATTGCTAACAACGGTCTTGCAAAATGTTCAAAAGCAAAGGAGCAGATGTCCAATCATAGTGCATAATAAAGATTGCCAGCTTTGGCGGGTTATCGCAACTTAGCGAAGAAGGGGGTTAAACTCCGGTTCAACCAAATCAGTATTAAAACATTCAAGTGATTTCAGCATCAGGGTTACAAACATTTTTTAAAGAATAGAATACATTTAGATGAATCAGAATCATGTAGCAATATTCAGTCAGAATGCTTGTCAAATGAGATTGATGGCATTGCATGTACACAAGATTCATTTCAAAATATTTTCTAAGAGAATCTTCATTTCAGCATTCCGTAGAAAGATTTAATGATTGTGATCAACAATATTATAAGTATCGATATTGTGTAGAGTGTGATCATTAACTAATAATATCTGAGTTAATATCGTCAAATTCAGAATTTAAATCCAAAATGTATTTTCATGTCAAAATTGTGAAAAAAGACTTTGATAATCAACTTAAATGTAACCTACACTTTGAGAAAACAATAAAAATTTTGCATAGAGAGATTTACCCTGTACATCTCTCCCCCCTCGCCCCCCCCCAAAAAAGAATGAGAATGTAAAAAAAAAGTGAATGCTTTCTAATTAAAAATATCGTACATTCTTTCCATGGAATTAAGAATTTCTTGGAGAATGCTTGTGAAACTTGTTTATGTGTGATGTTATCTGTACAACTTAGCAATACTTGGTGAATTTAACACTTTCTAGAAGTTTCTAACCATGTCGTTTAAACACATTGTATATCTCAAATAATCTTATCACCATCATCAAAAATGAAATAATTCATATTTTATTTTCATTGATAAATTGATGAATACAGAAAAGGAAACAAGAACACATTTCTGAAAATAAAAAAAATAAAAAACATTTTTAAATTGTTGAAGGAAATCTCAAAATTTATTTTACAAATTAAATCAAGATGACCTGGAAATTTATTTTTAAAAAAAATATGCCTTGATATATCAGGTTGTAACTTATTATTTCTTGATTGATTTTATACTAAATTTAATTATTGTAGTTTGTATGAAGGAGAACTCACTGAAAATTAGACACCCAATCATTTTTTCTTAATTATATTTACTTGCTCCCCCTTTTTTTTAATCGGTTTGTATTTTACTATATACTAGAATATTTTTGTATGTCAAATTTAGAGCTATTATTTTCTAGGACTGAAAGAATCATTCAACTGCTAAGAGTGTGTCTAAAATGTTCTGTAGCCAACAAAACGTCCCTCTTTTTATAAATATGATTTATTGATGGCTTTGTAAAATTTTTGATGACATATTGTTTGCTGTAAGTTTTGTGCCATAAATTAATGCTATTTTTTTTTAGTTGCATTGTTGTTGAACTTTTTGTGATTGGTAATGATAATTGAGATGCTGTAAATAATATTTTCTGACAGAAACATGTTCATGTACTTTTGACAAACATTTTTTTTTATTTTTCAATTTGCCAATGGAAATATTTTATATTTATTAATTTCTAGCTTCTATCATATGTAAAGATATAACTTTTTAAAATTTTGACCAAATTAAGCTAAATATTGGGAATTAAGAATTTGCTCGAAGTTGAATGGATTTAACTGTTAAGAACCCATTGTACAACAATTATTTAGAGAATTGCATTTTTCTTAACTGTTTTGAACAAGACTAGTAGTGAAAAAAAAGAAATTATTTTGTAATAAAATTTTTGCATTTGCGATTATCTCACGAAACTTGTTGAATTCTATCTCTAGAAAATTAATGATTATTTTTTTGTAAAATTTAACAAATTTGATCTGTGGAGCTGTCTTTTATAAAAAATTTAATGTAATTCGTGTTTTGTTTTAAAATTAAAAATCATTTTCAGTTCAACTTGAAATGAACATCATCTTCGAAGATCAAAATGAAAAAAGTATGGAATTTTAAACACTCATTAAATTATTCTTATTTTTAAGGAAAATTGCAGAAAAAAATTGCTTGGTATTACGGAAGCATTTTTGTGATTCAGGTAAGAAATTCATCAATTCAAATAAAACCTTTCATATTTAACTTAATACTGTTTGAGTAAATTCATTATTTAGTATTTTGAATTTTGGGTTATATTCTAGAAAAAAACCATATTCTTGGACAAAACCTTTATGCCTTTCAGTAAATACAATAGAGGAAGAAGGATTGAAATAATAATTCAAACTAATTTGAAATCTCTCATTGGAAGAATGAAAAGCAGTATTGGAATTTCTGAAAGAATAACATTTGCTTTTAGATAATTTTGGTAAGTAAAACAGCAAATAGTTGCTTAATAAATATATTTTTAAAAAAATTCTTTCATTGAAAATGAAGAAGGTCCTTTCTTTTTTTACTATTACAAATTAACAGTAAAAAAAAAATGACTGCTTGTGATCTCCTGGTAAGCCCTGTTTCTGTGATTAGATGGATCTCGCCATCCACTTTTCTAATCATGGAAAGGCAGAAGATACTTTGTTAAGGTAATGGGGTTTTATTGCATAGCGTCAGTAAAATGCTTGGAGATCAAGAACCGGTAAATTTGCTGATTGGTCCTTTGCATATCCCAACACTCTGTTATAGATTGCGAAGAGTGAATATACAGTTTAAATTAACAAGTTTTTAATAGTTGTATAGTTTCAAATAGTTATTTTTGCAGTGGAATAAAAAAAATTATTTATACAAAACAATTTATAAAATAGAACATTTTTATCAATTAAAATAACAATTCCTATTTATTATACATTCAGACATTTGTGCTGTGCAAATTAGTTTTATATGTCCTAATATTGTGATTTTATCATCATTGTTATTGTTTGTTAACTGGCTGTGTTTGGTGAGCAGCTTGCTCGCCCAGGATATTGATTTTTCTAACTGTTAAACTATCCATTAATACTGAATACATTTATTAAAATTTCACCTTCTTATTTAATAAGACTGAAACATATGTGAATAGAATCAGTCTAAAAAACTATTGCTTGCTCAAATTATTATTACAGATCATATGTTATCATTAACATGTCTGATGCAGTAATTTTATGAAATAATGGATGTTATGCTTTAATGATTACTTGTCTAGCAACAGTTAAGCACTTTTTTTGCTCTGTTAAATAGTTTGATGTAAATTTTTTTGACACCAAAATTTGATTTCATTTATATTATTTTCCTCAAACTGAATGAAGATTTTGTTGATAGTGAAATCTCTTCTACACATTGTATTTAATATTTTGCAGCTTCATTAATTAACTAAATAAAGCATTAATTTTTTTCCTATGAAAATGAATTTTTATGACACAAAGGCAATGAAAAAACATTTTTCAGATGAGACATTTTATTTTGGATCGGTTTATTTTATTGCTTCACTGTATTATTATTTCACTGATTTTATTTTAAATCTCTTTAAATGTATAAAATAACATGAAAGCTGGGATCAAATGTGGAGAAACATCTTTTAAAAGTTTTTTGAGGTTATTGTATAAAGAGAAAAAAAAATCATTTAAATTTATTAAATCGCAAAATTTGCAAATCTAGCTTTTGTTCAAAAAATTTAGAGCAATATCTTTTTTTGATACAACAGACCCAAAAATTTCGAAAAAGGAGCTCCACATTTAATCCGAGCTTTCATGTGATGTTGTATGTTTAAAATTATTTTATTACTTTTGTAGTTTTTGTAAATATAAGATTTGTCATGTTCAGTATAATTGTTATATTATTATTATTTTCTTTACAAGGACCTCAGTTGATCTAGTAATCAGTTGAATAATTGCTTGTATTTTCTTAACTAAATATTATTTTTAATCTTTTCTCCTTGGTAATTGCCTTGTGTTTTAATAGATCACAGAAAATTACTTGTTACTGTATAATAATTTTTAATAGCATTGTATCAGAAAAATGACTTGAAATTGTTTTTATTTTTTGTGAAAATATTGTGTATAGTGACACTCTCAGGAAAATTTTTATTTCAATTGTGCACTGAATGCATTGCAATCAAATATATGGGTCATTCTCCAAAAACAGGGTATTTTTAGATGTCAATTTAAAGAAAAAAAAATTCTTTTAAATATTTTTTTAAATATTTTTTAAATAATCCCTGCATGGTTCTTAATACATTCCAGCTTATGGCCGAGATCACTAACAAATATTTTTCATGGAAAAAATTATTTTTGTTTTCATTGCCCACGGAGTTGATGTATCAGGACATGGAGTTGACACACAATGGAATATTGTGGAAATATAGGTTTTAAATATGAAACTAAGCATCTTTAAACATCACTTTCAATGGAATCAAATGTCTTAACTAAAATTCACACTATAGAGTTTAATGGAAAAAAAAAATACTACAGTACAATTTAAACATAGAAAAGAAACTTTATTAGAAAATGGATACTTCAATATCGAAAAAAAAAGCACTTTTTAAAAACAATTTATTCTAAATTAGGAAAAGTTTTAAAATCCAAGTCATTAAACAGATATGTATGTCGACGGGTAAGCATAGGGTCACTAAGAACTTGTTTTATATCTCTAGAGTGAACCCAGAATAAGTCTCTGCAATATGGAAACGAAAAGGTATTGTCTGTATTTTTTGTCATGAAGTCACCATAATACATTTTACCACCACCCTCTTGGCAGTCATTTTCTTCTAAAATCATTCCAACAAAGTGATGAGTTTTTTTCCGACCCATGAATTCTGCAACCACATATGTATTTATTAGGCTGTCTTCTGTCATAACTAATTTAATTGCATTACACTCCCCTGTTTTTTGCATTTTGCAAGGAATATCCTCATTCCATTCTTCATCTGTGTCAGAGTAGACATCACTGACTTTCAATTTCTTTGAAGAGGATTTCTTCTGATTAATGTTGGTGGAACATCCAGGTTGATGTGGAGATATTTGTATTGTTAGGACTCCTTTATCATAACCGTGAGAACAAATATCAGTCGGTATACACTGAAAGCAGCTTAATCGTCTGAAATGCAGAACATTAGGCTTTGCTCTGGCCCACAAAACTTGGTGCACTTTCATTGTTCCTATGAATCTTTCTCCCTCTTCTTTTAGGTTTTCATGAAGTGTACTGAATTCATATTCTTTTATGGGTATTATTTCGATACTTTTAAGATTTTTCTGTAGTTCAGAAACAAATTGATTGAAGCATGAGATGTCTTTTCCCCTGGCCACTAGTGCATCAGCAGTACGCTTCAAAGTCCCCCTGAGTCCATCTGGTGCACCTTTCCCATGCCCTACTTCACTATAATTCCAGGTTATTTCCTTCACAGATAAGAGGACAGATGGTAAATGAGTGGCAATTAAGTAAAACATCTTTCGATTGCGATATTGTGTACTTGGTCCATCGCTGAGAAAATGAACAGTTTTTAAGTTAGGAACAAGGGTTTTAACAATTTTAAGTACTGGACTCAAGTGGGTACAGATAGCAATAGGATCATGTTTAAGTTTTCTGATAAGGTACAGAATGACTTGGTAAGTATTGTAGTAGATGATTCATTTCTATAGTAAACTACAACTGTGTGGATGCTTACTTGTTGGCGTGAACCACCGAAATGAAATGCCTGGATTTCCCTTGAGTATTTACATTCATAATTTTCAGAGAAATCCATATGGATTAACACTTCCTGGGGTTTCAATTGATCTTTTATATTCTTCATTTCTCTCTGCTGGTGTAAAATATTAGCAATATGAAGCATGAACTTTGGCATTTCTGATTGCAGGGCATGAACCAGTTCTGCTGCAGAACAGTTAATCTGATCTTTAGAGTGTTTTTTAACAGTTTTAGGAATTCCTTTGGCTACAATATTAACTTTTTTCAAAACCCATTTCTCATACGATATTGTGTCTTCTTCTGAATATTCCAAGAACTTAATCATCTTGATTTTACATTCATTGCAGTTCCTCTCTAAACATTTTTCAATATTGTCTTTAGTATTACAGCACAAACTTTTATAAAGTTCATCTGGGGATCTCTCAGAAATAATGTTCAGCTGCTTTAATGCAATCACCATCAGTTTCATGTTCTCATGAAGGCTGCATAAACATGAGTCTCGCTTACCGACTTTTTTCTGGACACACCAGAATGGACGAAGTTTGCAAAATGTACTGTAATGTATAAAGTATTGTGTAAACTTCCTGGAGAAATTCTTGTGAAGATTTTGTAAACTATCATTCAAGTAGCGTTTTTGTTTCTTCACTCCTTTTCTACTAATTGTATCTTTCTTACCAGGACATAATGTGCTGCAAGAATCATCTTCCAAAAAATTCTGAATATCTTGTTTAATCAGCTCTAATTTGACTTGACTCGTGGTTTTTTCTTTACCATCCGTACTTTTAAGATTTTTTAATTTAAATATTTTTTTTAATTCATTAAGGCACTTATATTTTTTCATAATTTTTCCAGCTACATAACAGAGAAAAGATTTTCTAGGTTCTTTCTTATTGCGTGTTTTTTGAAAATTATCAGTCATCTGGGAAATGATTGCTTCACTAAAAATCAGTTTCCTTTTTATAGGAGACGATACCTTCACACCTTTTACCAATTTCTTGACTTTTGTGCTTGGTGTATCATCTTTCCTTTCATTTTTCTTTCCCTTTTCCCTATAATATCTACTTTTATACTTGCTATATTTTGCTTTGTACGCTTTTAATTCTTCCTCTAGTTTTTTTATTTTCCTGTAAGCGGCTGATCTGCTTCTTTTTACTTTTTTCCTACCGCTTTCTTTTCTAGATTTTCCAGAAGTGTAAGAATTAATAGGTGTTTCAGAACTTGCACACTGTGACTGTGCACTTGAGAAATTGTCTTGAGGTTCAGTAGATTCATTTAGGACTAATGGTAATGCAGGGCTAGAAGGAGGGCTGTCCACACTTAATATCACTAATTGTTCATTCTTTTTGGCTGCTCGGTATTTCCTTGAACATGCTTTCCAACTTTTTCGTTTGGCTCTTTGCTCTCGGACTGATGTCATTTCATGAATAGATTTTATTTTGCCGGCTTCTTTTCGAGCATGATACCGTTCACGTTCTTTTTTCTTTGCTTCTTCATATAACTTGGGGTCACTTTTAATACGTTCTCGTCTTTTTCTCTCGCATTCCCTTTTCTGTTTCTGCCTTGCTAATTTGTTCTTCTCACATTCTTTCTTGGTTTTGGCCATATCTAAAATTTAAAAATAAAAAGTTTCTTTTATTATCATATTTGCTTAATGTAACTTTTTTTAAAAAATAAACTTATCATAACATTAACAACTATCTACTAGGTATACAACTTTAAAATCAAATAGGCCTATTACTAGTTACATCTCTATCCATTATCATTATCATAGTTATTTTTTTTAATTGGGTGAAAAATCATGCATTGTCATCAAATTTAGGCCTATCTCTATGTTTGGCACCTAGCATTTTTTTAAAAAGTTATGGTGAAACCACACCAATAAAATGGTAATCTATATTGTTTGCTTAAATATCGTATAATTATGGTTATATATTTATTATTGTAAAAGAAACTTAAATTCATAGTTAAGCCTAATTACTCCATGGACAAAGCATCAACTCCATGGGCAAAGTTGTCCACAGAGTGCCCATGGAGATGATGAAATTACATTTTTAGTGTAAGTTAAAGAACAGTTTTAATGATACAAAATAATTTTAAAGTTTTTTATGTCTTTTCATCAAGTACATTTAACATGCTTTAAAAAAACATACTACAATTCACATCTTATAGCTTTTATAGAAGTCATGGAGTTGATAACCAATAAACATACTCACCTAGAATTGAAACTTTCTTTTTTTCCTGTGTACAAACAAAGCTTAATTCAAATCTGCATTCAATTCAGAGGCATACAAAATGGCTGCCTCTCTTCAACAACACTTGAAAAAAATGAGTAGTGTTGCCACATGAAAGAAATTTTCTAAAAAATATCTGTCCATGGAGGTGATGCTTGAACCTGGTTGCAAACTTTAGATGAATAAAACTTTCTGAATATACCAGATTTATTATAATTTCAAAACACAGCAATATTTTTTAATGCATAATTGTTTAATTAAACTTAAATAAAATATAAAATTTCATGTAGTTTTAATAATATATCCACATATTTAAGTAAACTATGGGTTGGTTGCAGTCCATGGAGTTGATTTTTCTTACATATTTGGATTTTTATCTCACAGAAAAATTTTTCAATAAATTTTCAATTTTAGGAAACTAATTAGTACCCATCTAAAATTATGTAGTACAATTTGCTCTGTGGATATTATATTAACAGTATAGTTAATATTCTTGAGTTTCAAGAATGTGCCCGAATTTGGAGAATGACCCTCACATAAATATATCATCAAAATATTGATAGAAGATTAAAATACTTATTATAATAATTTGGATAAATTTATTCTAGTTCATGTTTAAATGAACTAGTCCCCCCCCACCTTTTAGCAAAGAGAAATAAACGTTCTACTTTCATGTTGCTTACTAATGTCTTTCATGCTTGGATTAGTAATTAAATTAGATTAGAAAAAAAAAATTGCTTAATATTTAAATGCAAAATGTTCTGTTTTCAGCTTTCAAATTTCTCATATCATTCTAACATTACATTTATCTTCAAAATCGTGCAAAATATAATTTAATGTTTTGAAGTTGGCTTTCAACCACATTCAAACAAACCTGAATATTGAACACTTGAATTAAATAATGTTGTCCATTTCTTTGGAAGTAATAATGACAAACTGAATATGTGCAATGTTCAGTACAAATTGTCTTAATTAAAGTTTGAAAACAAGAAATTTGAAAAATTTTAAAACAAATTTGGATTAACAGCAAAATTCCATAAGATCAATTATTTTTATTCATAAAGATAAGTTTCATCTGATAGAATACTTTTGTATTTGTTGATATTTATAAATATTTTAAATTTTTACATTATTAATATTTTTGAATATTTTAAACTTCTCATTCCTTTGCTCTGCCAATTATTTTCTAAGCTTTATGATTTGTGTACAATCTTTCAATTGCTAATTAAAAATAAAGTTGGTTGAAAGTATTATTATACTTCACTGTATGAGATTATTTGTAAATTAGATGCCGTAGAGATATTTATTTTTACACCAATATTCATCAATTGAATTGTCATTTTTATTGTCTCATAAAGGTTGACAAAAAGTGGTTTGTAAGACTTTATATACTTGGACATTAGTGCTAGATAAATTCTGTGAAGAAATACTGCCAGAGTAATGCCTTATTTCCAAAAGTAATTCACACACTCAAAAAATGAACAGATATAAAAGTGCCAGTTTACTGACTAAGAATATCATGCAAATCAGATCAATGACCCAGAAAATGGAACAAAACATATCCAAACTGTATTTATAAGCAGGAAGACATGTTTCTTATGCAATACATGACCTTACATTATCACTGAATATCAAGAGTATAAGGTCTGCCTACTGATAGCAAATAAATTAGTTTTTTTTTAAAGACACACTTATACTTTTATCATGTAAGTGTGTCTTTTGCAGAACACTTAATGTAATTTCAATCTTAAAAATGTGAAGCTGAAATGCTGACTCTAGATTTGATCAAATATTTCTAGCAGTAAATCTTTTGCCATAAATTAATGGCAATTGTGTTTCGGAGTTTGCATCTGTGTTTTTGTGCAAATTTTTGTTGTCTTTTCTTGCCTCCTGTTTCTATTAATAAAATTCTCATTATTAGAAACATGAATGCAGTTCATTGAAATTCAATGGAGGATTACTTGTATTGCTGAAAGAAACCTGAATGGTAATTTCTGACAGTTACTTTAAGGTTATATCTGTAGACCAAAAACTCCATGTCAAATAAAAGTGGTTGCCTTTTAGATAAATTTTACTGTATAGTATTATTTCTTAAAGAATTAAAATATCAAAATCTAATAATTATATTTGGGTTCCTTGCCATGGTTCAAATTAATGATGCTTTAATTTTTTTTCAAAATTTGAATAATTATTGGTTAATTAATTATAACAATTGAAATTTGTTAATAATTCACCAGTGCATGTTAAATTTTTAAAGAAAGCAATTAGATTAGATAAAAAGGAAAAATGTAGCTGTCCTATAAATTGATGCTGTAAACTAATAGGCTAAAGAATCAAATTCTTTAATTATTATCTTATTATTAATTTCTATCTTATAATAAAAAATATAGGTTTTTAAAATATATATATTTTTTTGTAGGTGGATGCAATTCAGACTTCTAAAAATAAAGTCCATAAACTGTTGATCTTTTTTATTGAATATTCAGCAGGCATGAAAGTATTATATGAAGGGAACAAAATTGTATGCTCACAGAAGTTACAATGCAAGTATACGTTTTCAGGTAAATATCAACATGCAAAAATCATTGCAAAAAATATTATGCTCACATGTGTTTTCAGGATAAATACCAATTTTCAGAAATAATCATTGCTGTTTCCAAATATGTTGTTTAGATATATATTTGGTGCATACCAATTAGTTTAATTAGACCTTCAAATCAATTTGACTTCTGCAACAGAAAGAAAGGAAGCAATGGACTATTGCCAAAGTGAGATCTTGTCACACTTTTTATTAACAGCATACAAAAGTACTTCAGAAGTTTTTATTTCTCTCTATTTCAATTGAATTAAAATCGTAATATAAAATATAAATTGGAAATATAACAAGACTCTTAATATTTTATAGATACATTAAATTTTATAAACTTCATTAAATGTTGCTTTTCATATCAAAAATTTACTGCTTTAATATTGCTTTTACATGTGCAGGGATATTTTCCTAAAGGCACCTACATATGAAATAGTTTCTGCAGATTCTTCTCACAACCACCCATGAGTCAGCTGAGTGCAAATGCTACTGGCAGGTGGTACTCTACTTGTTCCTAAGGTATGCGATGGAATTAAATATTCTTTACTTTTCACCTTTCACAATAGCTTCAACTAAAATTAAATATCAATAAATTTTAAGAATTTTTTTCTTAACTAAAATATACTATAGTCTTAAAATAATGATTAACTATGATTAAAAAAACTAGTTTGCTATACTAATTTTTCATGTAAGAACTGTAGCATTTTATTTGTGCTTATGTTTGATATTTTGATGACTTGCTTGTTTGAAAGGATTTGAATTTCTACCCCCCCTCCCCTCCCCTCCCAAAAAACACCTGACAAAACTGTTTTAATTAAGTTGATAAAAATATACACTGAGAAATAATAATGCAATCACTGATTTCAGTGCCATATTCAAAACAAGGTAAATAACAAATTTTTGTATTTGTTAATCTAACTTCTAAAATAACACAGCTGTCAATTCTTCTGGTTCTGGTATAGGGTTATAAAATGAGATTACTGTTCTTTTATTATTTATACTTACTCTGTAGAATTTAGCCATTCATTCTGGTAAATATTGTTACTTTCAAAACAATTTTTGACTGTAAAAAAATTAGCTGAAAGTTGCAAAGAAGGAACTCACGGTACCAAAAATAAGTTTGCAAATCTCATTTCTTTGAATAGTCAGAAAGTTTCTGTTTAATACAAGGAATGGTTTATAGCCAAGAATATTGTATTCTCATGACTCTCACTAGCACAGCATTATCATTTCCCCCCTCATTTTATAGAAATGATGCATTTACAAATAGAAGTTCTAGAATATATTATCTGTTGATGAATATATTATCTGTTGATGATTATATATTTGAGTTGCTACTAGCTATAGAAGCATTCATTATTTTATTGAAATTTGGCAGAAAACTAAAGTTTGACTCATGTTTGGATTAATTTCCAGATACTCACAGATAAACAAAGATATGTTGATAAAATTTTAACATTACCTAAGTTTATCCTCTTTGATAAACCAAGGGTATCAAAAATTGCTTCTGTAATTTTTTCAAAATCTTGCTTTTGATATTGGATAACTTTTGATGTTTCCGAAAGTTCAGACCGACAGACGACCAACCCCTTGTTGGATTTCACTCAATTTTGTTTGACGTTTATATAAAAATCTGTATGATCTGAAAAATCTGTTAAATTTGTGTCTGTTTTATCCATCTAGCTCTCTTCGTTTTATAGTTATCGTGTTGACTTATTTATGAATAGCTGGACAGACAGACTTCCTCTGAACTGATTTTGTTCAAAATTTGGTAGGCTGAAAACCAAATATGTAGATTTCTTTGTACCTAATTTCATCCATCTAGCTGAAAGTATTTATTAGATATCTTTGTCACAGACAGACGGACATTTTTCAAAAATCTTTAACTCAGGGAGGTCTAAAACGTGGAGTTTCGTCAAAATTTCGAGTTCGAATTTTTTTGACGATTTCTATACTTTGTCTATATTTCGTATACTAGAAAGTAATAATAGTTACCGGATAGTAGATAAGTCTTATGCGCTCCTATTTGCCGCGATTAAAACTCCTATAAACAGCACAGGTCAGGAATTAAAGAAAGGATCTTCTCGACTTCGAAGCAATTAGGCAATGAGTAATTCATTTCAGAAATCTGCCTTAATAAGCGATGATTACATGAATAAGAAATAAAAATTTCTTCCTCATACGCGGAATCACAGATCTCGTAATTCGTCCGCAACATAGCCTCCTAAGAGAACAAAAAGTTATTGCTTTTGTTTTAAATAAATTTACAGCATTGCTTTCTTCACATATAATAAAGCTGGCAATGAGAACGGGATATTCGAGGAGTAGCTGTGCTCAGGATCCGTAACTTCCTACATCTGAAAAAAACTTAAAAGAAATTAACAAATGTACATGTTTTTAATTAAAAGAATAATTAGTCCCTAATTAATGGGTTGACTTAAAGTGAAAAGTTATGATAATCTATACTTATATAAAGCTCAATGTGTGTGTGTGTGTGTGTGTGTGTGTGTGTGTGTGTGTGTGTGTGTGTGTGTGTGTGTGTGTGTGTGTGTGTGTGTGTGTGTGTTGGCGCTCTACAGGTCAGACCGTTTGACCTACAGCTACCAAATTTGGTACATGTATACCTTAGAGATCGGGAATGTGCACCTGGGGTCCCTTTTTTTGAATTTTTAATTAGAATTTTAATTATTAATTAAAAACTAACTTTCCCGCCAAAAAATCTTTTCATTTTCCCCAACGCAAATGAGGCTAAGTTGGTTTCAGTTTTTTCCCCCGACAGTAATGAGGCTAGGGTTAACATTTTTCGGCCGATTATTTCAAACGATTCTGTTTATTTTCTTAATGTTTGATGCATTTAAAATTAATCATTGTTAATGAATCCATGTTTCAGATTCATTCTGAAGTACTTTTGAATTAAAATAACACAGAATAAAGGAAATTAAAAATGTCTAATCTGCATAGCGTTACGCCAACTGGTTAGTTGCATGCTTTTGTAATTAAATTGTATTTATGTTAGTTATATATTCTTTGTGATGCTTATAGTTTTAAGTACATCGTTTTTTAAATAGTTTTTTTAAACCTGTTTTCGACCAATTATTTTAAACGATTCATTTTATTTTCTTAGTGTTTGATGCATTTAAAATTAAACATTATTAATTAATCGATCAGTTCATGATGAATTTGAGTAAATTTTGTTGAAAAATTCTTCAGATATTACATATGTTACCGTTAAAGTATATAATGCAGTTATTTCATAGAATACCTAGTTATTCCATGAAATAACTGATCGTCTCCGTTAAAGTGTGTAATATGTTATTAATTTGACACTTTAACTAGTTATTCTATGAAATAACTAGGTATTCTATAAATTAACTAATGAGAGGCAGTTAAAGTGTAAAATAAACAATTTATCTAAAATGAAATTAAACTAATGATAGACAATTAAAATGAAAAAGAAACAATTTATCTAATTTATGCAGCGTATAAATGGTATTTATGGAAACGTACCATAAAATCATTTGTTACAACAAGGATTACTAAAATGACACTTGGAATTACAAAGAACGTTATTTCTAAAACAAAAGCATTTTTTATTTCTAAAACAAACAAAAACATAAATGCAGTAGGGGTGGAAGGTAAATGTATTTGTCGTGCGAGATATATGATATAGATTATTTTACACTTTAACGGGCTGCAGATCGTTATTCTATGAAATAACTAGTTAAACCATGAAATACAAGAGAGTTTTACACTTTAACGGACACGATCAGTTATTTCATGGAATAACTAGGTATTCTATAAAATAACGGATTTCATACTTTAACGGTAACACATACATTAAGAAAGATATTCTTTAGTGCCCATAAAGTTTAAACGCTCAGTGACTCTGTTATCAGTAATCATATTATAAAAAAATGCTTTGTTTCAGTAAAAAATATTATTATATTAATTGCAGATTAATTCTTTCCACTTGAATTTAAAGCATAAATTCTACGAGAGCTAACAGAAAATTAGATAGATACATATTACGTTATGACTGAAGGCCTGTATAATATTATGAGTGAATTATATGACTATCAAAATTTGAAGTTTTAAAATATTTTGATGAAGAATCTATTAAAGTAGGAATTGCGTAAAATATTTAATTATTAAAATTTAAACGGACATTAAGGTTGGCGAACCGGCTGGTCGCCAAAGGCGATTAGTACTAAATAAAGTGAGGAAAAGACAGACAGAGATTCTACTTCCATACTTCCTCATGTCGTGTTTGAGTCAGACGGCCCCCAAAAAGTTGAGCTAGCCCTAGGCCATCAGTGCATTAATGATCATGGGCTTCTTTTAAATAGAGTCTTGCTGATCCAAGCGAGCTTCACTGTTTCCACTAGTGTTGGGTAATCTTTAAGAACTGCGCTTATCGTCTTCAGATTCCATACTTTCTTTGTTAGATTTGTTAGAAAGAAATTGTTAGATTTGTTAGAAAGTGTTAGATTTGAAACCAGACGAATATACCTTCTTTTTGATTTTCTTTTCTGGGTAGCCGCCTTTATTTTCTTTGGGCTTCAAAGTCGTATGGCTATTGTGGGTTCTTGTCTTCTAGCTGCTTAGACTTATTTCTATCTGGTTTTCTGTTGTTGTTTATGATGAGATCTTTTGCATCTTTTTGTTGATACTAGACATCCCGTTTCGTGAAAGTTTATTCAAACAGTTTTAGGATTTTTTTTCTTTGACGTTGCAATTTCTGGTTGCATGCTGTCCGTTATACTTTATATAGCGCTGACTGCAATTGCAGTTTGAGGCACCGTGGAAAAATTCTGCACATTGATAGCATGTAGTGGCTTCGGTACACCTCCTATGTGGCTCTGTTTTTACCTTCAGGCAGAGCAATACTTTGACGTTGTTGATGCTCTGGAAGTAATATTCTTCTTCTTTCATTCGCAGGTATTTCATTATTTGTGTCCTTTCATCTGGATTTTGGGGCATTTTTGATGGATCTCTTACAGAGTTCTACAGTAATTAGCGGTATTTTTCAGGTTATTTGCTGAGGGGATGGGACTGCTTCCTTGTCACCTCCGTTTATTCTTCTTGGACCCAAATTTATTCTAGGTGATGGTCTCTAGTTTTTGTTAGGTTCTTTTCTTTTAGCCATTTTTACTTTCGGGCTTTTTCGAGGTCTCCATTTTCTTGTTTTTGTTCCTGTAACCCGGGAACGAGATTTTTGTTTTAGTAAGTTATTACCGAGCTTCTGGGTGATGAAATGAATGTTTGTATCTCTCTGTGTATCCGTCAATGAAAGATCGTCCCGAAACGTCCGGAATTCATCGAATCTGGCTTGCACGGGAGATCGTTTTCCCCATGTGTTGATTGACTTGTGGGGTCAGTCATCACATATCCTTCCTCTTCCACAGCTGCGGTAAGAAATCCGAAATTTGCCTCCGAGCAGAATTCCGTACAGACGAAATACGAATGCACTTAATGAATATTAATTTTGCGGTCTGTTCTTTTAATATATCAGATCAAATCGACCTAATTATCGGAACAGATAATTTTTTTTTTCTATTTTATTACTTGGTCAGGCTGATATACAAAACAAATTAATCACACAGAATTCCATTTTTGGTTGTTTGATTTTCGGCAGACTGCTAAATGGTAATAACGGCCCAGATACTGCACTGCATTTCGTATCAATATTTACGAGTCGATTATGAACTCAAGCGATTCTGGGACATGGAAGAAATCACACTAATATAAATTTATACTCTCACACCTGAAGAACAATTTTGTGAAACGATTCAGATTATCGGTTTTTGGTTAAACTTTGATTTATCGCCTATCAATTTAGATGATTCAAAACCCGCAGCGTTTTCTCGTTTAATTTCAATAAAAAAATTTAAAAGCAACCGAGAATTTGAAGAATATTTTAAAAATTTCATGTATGAATGTGAGCAGTTAAGTCGTATGTTATTAATAATTTTGGAGCCTTCAGAAAAAATTTGATTACCTATTACATTACGCAGTTGTGTGCTTTCGGGTTGCCCGTGTTATCTTTGATGGTTCATCAGGACTGAAAATAATTAATCGTTGAATTCTGTTCTGTACATGAGCTCAAATTTATAAAGTGATCTTTTACAGAGACTCTTGAGTTTCCAATTTCCTAAAGTAGTTTTTACTGCCGATTAATGTAATTTGTATTGTCTAGTATTTATATATACTTGAAGATCAAGATTTTCAGAGAATTCTCTGAAGATAATATTCCACTGACCAAATTCGAGAATATAAATTAAATACTGTTTCTTTTTTGCATTATTTTCGGCTACGAGATGGCTTAAACAAATCTTTCTCGATTTCATTACCAATACTGCAATAACTAAGATTTGCCACGAAGCTTTTTAGATGGACGATGTAAGATTTGGATCTAATACGGTTAAAGAGGTTAAATTCATTTGTAAAAGACTCTCTTCACTTCTGCAGTTTTATGACTTCTTAAAAAATGAAATCCAAATTCACCTGAAATTTTAGATGAGTTCTAGAAAACTATTCTTAAAATACTAATTTCGTGACAACGGCGGATAAAACTTCTAAATTTTTTTTTTTTTTGGAACAATTTGATACGTTTAACTTTGAGTTAGCGTTGAATCTCACACCGCTATTCACAAAAAGACGAATTTTTTTTCGAATCCACACGTATCTTTGATCTATTGTCACCTTGCACTATATCGACCATGATAGTTTATCAAAAACTATGGTTTGTAAAAGGTGATTGGGATTCTCATATTCCTTCACAGTTCGCAAATGAATGGATTACATTCCAATCAACATTTAAACAAATAAGTGGAATTAAAATTCCACTATAGGTAATGTGGTTACATCCATTTCAGATAATATCATTCATAAAGATTTGCTGATGCCTTATCTCTTTCTTAAGTAGATGTCATTTATTGTAACCAAGGAACCCAAGAAACCAATTTATTGTAACCGAATAACCAAGGAAATAAAGTTAGCGTAAATCGCTTAGTCTATAAGACTATAGTTCGACTCATCATGCAAGTGCCCTAACTGCGATTATAGCTTTGTGTCGCTCATCTTTTGGCTTATTTATTTCGCACAATTTTAAAAATTTTAAAACAATATAAATTTGAAATTTTCGCATGGACTTATTCTAATGTTGTCCTTTCCTTGCTTTCAGCCCTTTCCCGCAAATGAAAGATCTTTTGTTGCTGACAGAATTTCTGAAATTCTTGATATTCTGCCATCTAGGCATTGGAAACATGCCCGAAGAAAGTTCTGCGGATATTGCTTCACGAAGTATTGATGATGTGCTCTTACTAATGTGTAGCCATTGTGGTCAATCTTTCCTGTCTGTCTTCAGTTTCATAAAAAATTGACCGAAATGACAGATCCAGAAAATGAAAGTAATCCTTCAGCACAATCAGAACAAAGATCTCATTTGATATTCAACTTCCTCATACAGAAATAACTGATGATTTATGATTTAGTCGATTAATAGAATAATTAACGTCGCACCTTATTGTCAAAGCTTCATCAATGACTCTAAACGTACTCAACTCTAATAACCAATCATTTCTCAATGCCAATGAAAGGCAGATGTCTCTTCGCACTATTCTGTTAATTATACTGAATTCTATTCTCGCAAAAGAAATATATATCCGAACAATAAAAGAATATATATATATATATTCCGAAAGCTCTTAAACATTCCATCGGTCTGTATTTTGCATTATCATGTGATTCTGTCTTCTAGCCATGAATAAATTCCTTACTTATAAAAAATATTTCATTTGATCTTCATCATATATATATTTATGATATATATACATTTGACCTTCTTCATGCTGTATCAACATTGCTACCAAACATTCTTCGACAAAAAGTTTCAATTATAAGATGCAAAAGATTTTCGAAAAATGTGCATCAGTGTACCATCTCCATCCGTTTCCGACAAATTAAATCCCAACAATTAATGGGTAATTTACCAAAGCACCGAATTATTCCAAACTGTGCATTTTATTTCACCAATTTGTATCATCCAAAACCAGTAGTAATAAAATCTAACAAAAGCCGAAAATAAATATAGATTGCAGTTTTTTGTTTGTTTGCTGAGGGAATCTCTTCATTTTGAACTGTGATCGACTACACTTCCAACAGTTTCACAGCTGCTTTAAAACGCTTCAGCTGAAGACAAGGTCGTGCCATGTCACATCTATTTCGATAATGGCCTACTTGCAGTCGTTGTGGGGATATTTTAACGATACGACATGTTGCGTTTACGTTGTAAGCATTTTAGGTCATTCATTATGTTTTAAGCATTTTAGCACAGATGTTTGTGATCTGCCATATTTAATTGATCAAAAAGTGCGTATCAAGATTTTTGCAATTCTAAAAGAAGCGTATGTTTTACATGAAAAATTTATTGTATTCACTTACATTTTTTAGCGTCTTTCTTTTCAGATTTTACTCCATCTATGTGATTTTTAATTCACTTTCGAAATAAAATTACATTTATGTTTTGAACTTTAAGCTTCGGTATAGTTTATCCTATAAAAGGATTTTGCAAAGGATAAAACCCACATCTTGCGATAATGGCACTACTTTCATAGCACTTATAGAATGTTAAAATAAGATTCATGATTTCTTTACTGTCCACTGCAAACAGTGAAATTGTCACCGATTTTCTTTCGTAGTCAAGAATGGCAGTTTGTGGGAAGCAGCAATGGAATTCCATCTCATACGCATTATTAGTGAGGCACGCCTGATTTTTTAGGAATTCAATTCTAGGACGTTGACTGCTTTGAATGATGATTCTGGCAACTTTGTGTTAGCATCTGTTCACTTTCTTATCGACGATATGCTTAGCACACTTACCGCTTATTGTAATTTTAATTCCAGCCTTTCCTATTCTTGCAGGCAGACTTTACTGAAAAATATACCGTGGCTATTTATCAATGCTATTGATCATCTGGGTATTCACGAAAATGATGGACAATTTAGACATCAAATCTTCAACCAAATAATATAGTAATTAAAAAAGACGTTTGACCAGCTGTCTAGGAAAAGTTGTTGAAACTCATGGAAGCTGACGGACTAGTTCGAGTAATAATACTTCGGACTACTAATAGTCTAATGTAAATACCGATTGTTAAACAGATCAAACTCCCACTTAATACCTCGCTGGAAGAATTTTTGACAGGGGATGGGAATATACGAGCGGTATTTCTATGAAGTAACATCACTTTCAGATGGCGGGATTGATTTATCATTTGGTTTCTTACTTTTAATTACTTACTCTCGCTTCACAAAGAAATGCGAAAAATCGTTTAGTGTTTCTGAACCTTTTTTTTTTTTTTTTTTTTTTTTTCAGTTTTAATTATTGCACTCTTGTAATAGGCTACTGATGTTTATTTCTTTTCGATTTTTTATATATTTATATTATACTGAATTGAGAGTGTTTCTCAAAAAATCTGCATATATGATGCAAATAATAAAATATAATTTTAAAATCCCGCTATATTGTATTCATTGGATTTTACCATGCATAAAGTAACTTCCAGAAACAGAAAACGAATTATTTCGAATTATTGCCAATTATTTGCGAATTATTTACTACTGTTTATTTATTACTTTCAATCATCGAAATATGACATAAACAACAACACAATCCATCCTCTTTCTGCCAAAATATGATTGAGTACTGTGCATATTAGGAATCTTCTTTATGGTACCAATTCATTCATCTAAAATTATGTCTCTTGTTCCGTATTATTTTCTCATCGTGATTAAAACCACTTCATCTAGTAATGGTGCTCTGAATCGTCTTTCATGTTCCCTATGTGGAGTTTCATCCGCTAAGATTACCATTTTGAATTCCAGGTTGATCTTATACAGGGCTCATTTGAGGCTGTGAACGTTGCAGTTCTGATAATCCAGCGTTTTTCGCAACTGAAATATTGTGTCTGTGACAGAACCTTTTTGCAGCTCCGCTCTGCTTGTTGTTTATCATCTCCTATAAATTATATTTGAAGAAATTTAGGCTCTTCGTTGGGTGAAGGCTGCCCATGCGGTACTTGGATAGCCTCATAAACTTGGTCTTGAATTGTAAATAGCTGCATGTTCCAGGACTTTCTAATTTTTTGTTGTTGTACCAATCTGGAAACAGGAATCGTATCTTCTAACATTTTTCAAAAAATGTATTGCTTTAACTGAGCCTCTAATGAGAAAAGTACATAGAGACTCAAGATCTATTTACTGCAGCAGCTGAATTTTTTCTTCGTTGTTGTATATATTTGAGGCTTCGCTTTTCCATTTCTTTGCTTCACACTACTGAAGTGTTACTGACATTGTTACAATGATGCATGAAAGAACAGGCGCTTCAACAGTTGATGTATTTTAATTAAAAGCTGCATTCTATAAATTTCTCCAGATGCGCATTCCAGTAATACTTCTTAATTGTTTCTTTTTCTGGGGCGGATTCGTTTTCCCTTTTCCTTCGTTATGAATTTCTATTCTATCGATCGATTCATCCTCTCTTCTCCCTTGAGCTTTTTCTCTGTCCTGTTGTTCCTTTGTTCACTGACATTTTTTTCTCGGAGGCAGTGGATCCTTAAACACAACTATATCTTTACATTTCAAAGTGGAAATTTTAATGGATCTGCAATTATCAAACTTCCTTCAATTACAGTTGAATGAAATTCATCTGCAAAACAATTAAAAATCAATTAATGAAGGTATTTTAATCATTTTTGTTTTAAATTAGGTCGAAATATTAGAATAATCACATAAAAAAATTGAATTAAGATAGAATGTTGGGTACAAAAATTAAATTAAAAAATTTTTCGGTAAAAGTGACTAATTTTTATAAATTTCGTTAAAATTCAATTTCGAGGTACAAAATAAATTTCTTTAAAATGACACTTATTAGCTCCTTTTGTCTATGCAAAAATCTCCCCCCCCCTCCATACACGCAATATTATGGGAAATATGGGCTGAAAATCATCCAATACAGCACAAAGCATCAAATAAAAAAAATTGTTTCCTGAATTTTAAAATTTAGTCTTCAAAGCACATTGAGTCACTATTGTTACTACCTGTGTGCCAAATTTTATGACTGTAATGCGACCGATTTGTCTAGACATTGCCAAAAAACAAACAGACAGACACACTTTGACAACATATTTCCTTTTGTAAGTAAAGAAAAGTAAAACTTCCAGTCTTGTATTATCGGGTTGAAATGCCTAACAGAGCATTGAAAGGCTTAGGAATAGTAATTGAAAACAATATATTGCAATATTATTCCCATCGTTTGATGCACGCTTATCTAACAAAGTTTTCTGGCTATGACATTGGAATAGTAATTTGAGTAATAATAATAATAATAAAAGGCTTGATATTTTAATGTTATTTTTGAGAAACGCTGTGAAAATGAATGAACGAGTCACTCTATTGATGAAAGAATTATTATATTTACAACTATCTCAAGATTTATGGTTTTGAAATGTAACATGCCTAATATTGCTGAAAATAAAAATTCTACCATACATTGCTTGAAAAAAGAATTCTGTTTATGGAATTTATTGAATTCGCATGTAATTCTTCAAGGAAATAAGAAGAAATTATACAATTTTATAACTCTACCAAACAACATGAATAATGTCGGAACATGCAATTCTCAGAATTTGGGAAAATCAACGATAAATTAGGTATGAGTAACTTCTAATGACCGAACATCCCATATGTCTCCATACAATCAGAAGCAACGGATTTAAATTTAATCTTCATTTTAAAATTTTAAACAATGGTCAAAAATATTGTAAATAAAGGAAACTCGTTAAAAAAGGCAACAACATGCAGTAAATGCAAATAACTTGTTCTAATTATAGTCCAGATAAAAGAACGAATAAATTATTAAGTGTCAGCTTCCCTTTGCTTTTATATTAGTCATTCTACAGTTCCGCAGATGAGGCAGTTGACCGCATCACACTAAGTTGCCACATGACTTCCTCTTCAGTCTCATGAAGAGATATTAAATTCTACTATCTAGCAGATCTTCTGCGGCAAGTTTTCTTCTACTTCGCCGGTTCATTAAATTCTACCAAGAGGAAAACAAGCTTAAGGCGACCTACAGAGACGAGTCGTTTTTGTCCTTTGATGAGATCAATGAAGTCTTTTAGCAGGCGCCATGCCACTTCAAAAGAGGATACCACTCATAAAGAGTCTTGAAAGACTTTTTGACATAACACCATGTTTTTATATTCTTTTGGTAATCAGATTGGCTGATTAACGCGCCGCAGAGGAAGAGCATAATTTAAGGCTCCGAAGAGTCGTAACCGCATGACGTAATCAGAATGTCAATCAATTCATATCTCCTTATACAGCCGCTCAGGAAGTCGAAAACTTGATCCTTATACCAACTCTGCAGCTGAGGTTGTCCTTTCTCAGTACAGTCTAGATGCCAAACAAAAGAAGACTCAGTGCATCTAACCAGTCCTCTTGATGACTGGTCAAAGTCTGTTTTAAAAATAGAGGAAGACGTTTAACCATTTCGCTGTACTAGGGGTATAAGATGCAGAAGGACTTAAACGAACACCATGAAGTTTTAATTAACTCAAAAAAGCCCGTTTCAAATTGCGTTTAAGTGAAGTCATCTCATGTTTGTGCGTAATTACTAATATTAAAGATTTATTATCTTCTTACAAGATAAAAATGCAAGCGTCTAGTGTTTAAAATGTTGTATGCCATTATATGCTGCTATGGTCATGTTTACTTTCGGTCGGTTTACTTTGCTTGGATAATATTTTCTCTGAAAAGAATCCAAGAGATCATCTAGGACCATCGGAAGCGATATCTTGAAGTATTTACCCAATGGCGAAGTCGCTACAATCTGTTGCTAGCGCTAATTTTGCCTACACAGAAGGATGGTACTACAACGTTGCTTTAGCCACAGCATCTTTAATGTTCCGAAAGCTTTTTTTCTCTTTCTAGTTTCCATTGAATCTCTTTTATCCGTTTTCTTTGCACTCACCTATAAACTATTCACCAATAAAATGGTTGCAATATTGGATGTAAACCGATGGTAATGATTGATCATTTCTAAAAAACTGCGGTAAATCGCTAATATGTGTAAGTCGATTAGGAGTATTCGATCATTTTGTCCGGAAATTCCTTTGCAAAGATCTTCGGAGCTAACAGTTTGCACATACGATTGTAATCGTCTCATCCACATATTCTTTAAAACGGCTTCATCCTCGTGTCTTTCACTCAATTCACGCACTTGTCTGAGCAGCATTGATGGAAATCTATCGCGAAATTCGAAATCTTCAGTTTTAACATTTTATTCTATAACATTTCAATTGTTTAAATGCTATTTAAGGATGCGAGTTCAGTTCACACATTATACGCATGCAAAAGAGTTTCAAGATCCAGTCATTTCCGTATTCTGGAAATATATTGAGAGTACAATTGTTGTTATTATGAGAGTAGTATTATTTGTATAATTCTTGGAAAGGCATAAGAAACTTGTTCTGAGAAGTGTTTCCAGCCTGCAAGATTGCCAAAATGTTCTTTGGACCAACAAAATTACTGTACTTAATTTCACTTAGCATTTTATTTAATTTTAATGAGTTTGAGGGCAGATTTATTGAAGCCCTGTTTGAGGGCGGATTCAACAAATCATTATAAATGAAGCAATTGGATTTACATGTTCCATTTTGAAATTAAAACAAAAAGAAAGAAAGCTGAAACCAAATATATGGCTTCAAATTTCATGGACCATTTCATGATCGAAGATATTTTACAAGACTTTCGTAAATCTTCTGAAAAATTGGATTTGAAAAAGGTTTTTTAATCTCAGTAGATGATCCATCAGTAAAGTAAAAGATTTTTAACTTCCAAAAAGAAAATCCTTTTTTGAAAATAATAATAATAATAATAAAAGATTTTCAGCGTTATTACTTTTTTCGGACCATTATTGTCTGTTTGTTATCAATAATGCATTTAGGTATGGAAAAGTTGTATCCGCGTGGAATGTTGAACTTTTTATATGATGTGTATTAATTGATTCAAAGATCCACAAGCGAGAAATAGAGACTGCCTAAAATGTTTAGAGCTTCTTTAGAATGTTTACAGAACAAGTATCTAGAGAATGTATTTGATGCTGAACAAGGAATCGAAATATGGAACGAACTTGATATGATATGTTCAAATTTTGGCACAGGATATGAAAAAAGACATTTACTGAATGTTTAAAACCTCAGTAATGATGGAAAAAAATGATATCATTGAAGGCCTAATAACTGATAAATGCATTTCTAGTTTTGATTTTTTTTAAGCCAAGCTTTTTATATTGATATCTGTAAAGTTAGTACTAGATTCTTTTAAGAAAACTTAAGAAATTCTCAAATCAGAAGCAACAACTCTGAAATAATATCGGTTTGATGCATGATTTTCGAGATTTCATTCGCAAAGTTTAATCTTCCGAGTGTGTCTTTGACAAGAATATGATCTGTTTAGATCTAAGGAGACTGACTAAACAAGTTTATTCCTACTATAACAAGATCAAACCCATGCCTTCAGCCCTTGTGAATTGCAATATCAAAAAACGCTTCCATTTTATTAAAATGTAACAACTATTAAAACGAAGTGAGATGCAATTCTGTAGAAGTTGAAGCATTTAAGAAACGAATCCACTTTTTATCAAAATATTTAGAAGATTAAAAGTGTGAGATAGTTACTTTTCTATGATTGCCCTTTCAAACATTGTCATGATATAGTTAAAAAAAATTTAAAAAAAAAAGGCATTGAGGTGAAAAACCTTAAAGAAGAATCACATATGTTGCGAAATGTTTGTTTTAGATGAATTGTAAAAGTGCAAGGTAATAGTGAATCTTCAAATCACAAAAGAATGTAGATTATATGCAAATGATGCTCACTCTAGATACTATGTCGAAAACATAAATGAGGCAAAGAATGAGAAAGGAAGTGGAATGCATAATAGAGATTTTCAGTGCATAACAAAATCAATTATTTTAAGAAATGCTGGCTTTAATAGAGAAACTTACAAAATAAATTTAAAATATTTCAATGGCACATTGTTGACATGTGATTTGTTTAAGCATAAATAAAGTTGTTAATTTGTATTTGTGTTTCACTTTTCTCTTCATTCTGCTAAGTGCTAGTCAGAGGTAAAATTAAGAGATTATTGTGGGAATAAAATTTGTATTTCAGTTAAAGTGTGGATGTATTTGTGGAATGAGTATCTAGTAGCAGTTTGTGTGAAATTATCTAATAGTAGCCGTGTGGTGGCTTTCCAATTGTGATTATCAAAATCCATTTTGGGCCACGTTATAACTTCTGAGTATAATAATGCCCTTAAGTGCTTTTTACTTAAATATCTAGAGGTAGATTGTTAAAATGTAATTGCACATTTGAATGTTAGTAGAGGAAATATTTGATTTAAATTAACCATTTGCCTTTTTATGCCAGTTATACTTTAAAATTTTCTGAAAAAGGCCTTAGGATATTTTTTTTTTCCGTTAATAACAATGCTAATTTCCATGGGATTTTGTACTCTTTGATCAGCATTTAATTTACCCATCTTTTAAAAGTATTGATAATGAAAAGTAATTAAAAAAGTCCTGACGAAAAAAATAATGGAGTGTGAGCGAGCAGATGTTTTGTAAGCATAAATTATGTTCTGAAAGCAGATGTAATCTTTCCGGCATAAAAACTACTCAATATTTATTCGAATGTGTGCAAATTGCTGACTGAATATATTATAAAATAGTTTTTAATTCAGAATGGCATGTTTTGATAAAATAGAGAAAAGTATCTACCTTCCATTTTCTTTTTCAACTATGGTTTTTTTTTTTAAAATTCTATATTTCAGTTTCTAATCATCATAGAAGTTAAAAAAAAACAACATACATTTGGAAATCCAAATAAATAGGTTTTAAAACAAACAAAATAATAAATGAATTTTCATAAAATTGTTGTGAATTTTTACCAAAAACTGTGATTTATACCTATTCCGATACTTTAAGAATGAGAACCCTGATTTCTATCTAAAAAAATCTTAGACTTGTCTGATGGATTAATTGCTTGGGATTATTTGATTGGATGGATTCTTATGAATTAATTAACGATGACAAGAACGGAATTTTCGGAAGAATACTTGGATTCTCGACCCGCAACTTTCTGCTCTAGAATTTTGCCATTACGTCAAAACATAATTTCACTTGGAAAATGAAATTTGTTCAAATGAATAGATAAGCCAAATATCTTTAGTTGTTAGAGAAGAACGGAAGCTTTTCTGATCTTTGGATTTTGTGTAGACAAGAAATCAACAAAGTTCAACATTCCAATAGCGTCAAAAGAAATTTGAAAAAAAGAAATTAAGGGAAGATATTAGAATTTGGTCTCTTAATTGGATGCAGTACTTTTGCAAAGAGCCTGCATCCAATCAAGCATCCTGCCGTGCCTTTGAAAAACTGGAAATTTTCAATGGATATACTCACATCCTTCAGAATTTTGAAAATCCCTTTAAAAGCTGAAACAGGGGAAAAACAAAAAAGCAAATTGAAGAAATCAGTATTCACGCTATAGACATCTTTAATGGGCATGAACTGGATAGAAAAAATAAGGTTATTTCAGGGGCAATTTTTTTTTTTTTTTTTTTGCTAACGAGGTCGTCAGTTCTACTTGCGTTTTGAAAATATCTGAAAAAGATCATTAAGTTTCTTATAATTATCTTGCAATATGTAGAATAATCCTCATAAAAAGTATTTCTATATCAAGGTAAAAGATATTAAGCTATTTTATTGCTTTTAGACTATATCAAAACATCTGTATAGATTTAGAAGACACAGATTTAAAATACCTCTTTATTATTGGTATTCCATAAATTATTTTTCCAATACACATCATTTTTAATTCTTTGAAATATTTGTCATGGCAGTGACCAAAATCACAGGAATTATGCTTTTGAAAATTTAAACTCGATTGACTTACTTTTCAAAGTTGTTCAATTCTGCACTTTGAAGATGTTCAAAGCATCCAATTTGGCAAAAAGATAAAGAAAAGATGTGACCGATAGTTAATTTGTCATCTGACAAATTTATATGCAGAATACATATTTACCTTTCTAATTGTTATACAGCACAGTCAAGATTTCTTAGAAAGATTATCATCTTTTGGGAAATTGATTAAGAGTTGCTGTGAATGATTAGATTTTGTAGAAACTGTAAAAATATGAATACATGTTATTTAATAGATACTATGTTAACGTTTGATAGACTGAAAGGAACAGAATCCAAAATCATGTTCATCGTGCCTAAATTTTTTAATTGATGAAGGACTAAGAAATTTCCAGTAAGTTGTGGATTAAAATTCGAATGTCTAGAATTGAGATTGAATTGATTTTGTGAGAATAGACTGAAAATTCAAGTTTACTATAATCTTTCTTTCAAATCATTCTGTTAACGCGAATCTGATTACAGACATGAGGAACTTCCGCACTTAGAAATTCAGTATCTGACATGCGTCGTAAAAAATTATAATGATAACGGTGTATTAGAAGTGTGAAGAACATTTTGGAAAATGCTCTTAATCCACCAATATGTTGCAAGTAATAGATTAAATACCAGTTTTATTGCAGTAAAGTTTTCTCTGAAGATCGAATCAAGGATCCTACCATTTATCAGAAATTAATCAAATTAGCTTTGTCTGTGTACAAATTGAAAGTAAACCATGGTGTGTTTTTATCTGTGCAATACTCTTAAGTGACATATTAAATCTTTTTTTTTTTTTTTTTTTTTTTTGTCTTTTGTAAACTGATAATTTTTTAATTGCACTAAAGTAAATTAACTCTCAAACAAATTAGAAATAGGTATTAATCAAGCAATTAAAGAAATTAATACTATACTACTAATTACTAAAAATGTATAATTATATATTGTTACACAAATATAACTATCATATTTCTAAAAATATATTACTAATTTGTATTCTACGAAATAAAAGTTAAAGTTTTGTAGTTAATAATTAAAGAAAGCTATTTCTTTATCATAATTACAAAACTAACCAAATAATTTTATTTGGAAAACTAGTGCGGTGGTTTGATTTGATTAATAAATGATAATACAAGCTAACCTGGACTAACAAATCCAGGATATAACGATTCCTTGGCTATATACAAACATTTGGAATGGTTAAAACCTAACACCTATGTAAGAAATATGTTTTCAAATGCGTGAAATGATTTTCAGAACCAAGGAATTCGTATATAATGAAACGAAATCCCCTTTTTTGAGATATAGTTTTAACTTTTTCTCAAGAATTATTTCACTTAACAAAATATGTTAAAATGTCTTCAATTGACATGTGAAGTCCGCCAAAAAAAAGTATACGGATATGCTGTTATTTCACAGAAAATTATCGATACCAGTCTCTGTAAAAGTAATATTATATTATATTATATATATATATATATATATATATATATATATATATATATATATATATATATATATATATATATATATATATATATATATATGCGAATGTGCAGACTCCTTTGACAGATTTGGTTTAGAATTTGATAGTTTAAATTTTAGATACAAATTTGCTGACCGAAGTTTATGTGTCTAGCTGTTTACGTTCTTAGTTAATTCACTTGTATTCAAACACCCAGATAGATAGACTTCCCTTGAAAGGATTTCGTTAAAAATTTGATAGAAATCTACTAATTTAGTCTAAAGTCCATATACTAAATTTAATTCGTTTAGCTGCAAATATTTCGAGTTATCGTGTTCGCAGACAAATGGAAAGACTAACATAATGCCAAAAATGCGCTTTGTCGAAATCTGTGAGGTATAAAATTCCGAAGTAAAATAACAGGGGATCCATCTTCAGTCATAGAAAGTGTGGTGACATGCCTGACAAATCCAAACTCTAAACTCTATTGGATAATTTACATCTTCGTTAGCATCGCAAACTATATCGATCGATTTGTGTGATACCAAGTCGCCTGGCAACGACTGCTGTATCTTGAAGTTTAAATCGTCGACGCCCACATTTTTTGCTGCCAAAATGGCTCTTTCTGCCTGCCACGCATTATTTATGTATTGTGTGCGTACATCGGGAAATATGCGATCAATGAGAGCATTTTGCGAATCAACGATAGTGCAGAAATGAGTGGGCAATTTTATGCTTCCAGAATTTTTATAAATAGCAACTTTTCCATCGCCGATATCTAACAATGGTCCGAGAATATGTCAGTAGATGGATCTTGCAGCATTTGGACGCGCATGTTTATTTTTAGCTGGACTTTTTCAACATTACGCCACAGTGGCGATGATTTCAAGCAAGCATTGATCTCATCAGTTGAACGTGGAATGATAAGATAGGGACACCCTAATTACCAGCGTTATTAAATATACTTTACAACCTATTCTCATACCTACCAAATACGCACAAAAAATTTCATGAAAATCGGTCGAGCCGTTTCGGAGGAGTACGAACACAAACATCGTGATATGAGATTTTTGTATATTAGATTTTAAATATTAGATTTAAATAACTATTATCGTCTTGAAATTATTAAAATTTTCGAATTATGACAAATTATTTATTACTCCTCTACGACGCTGTATTTATTTCGGAAAGCAAAGAAAGCAGGTGAAATTAATATATATATATGCAAACGTTTTCAATATAAATAATCGAATAGAAAAAAAAAAAATAGAAAGCAGGTGTTAATTTATGGAATGCACAGGCAGATGTTTCAAAATGTTTAATAACATGATGCATGCTTTGTATGCTGCCCGATTTTCTGAAGAAAAGACGAATGTTTTTTTGAGGGCAAATGAAGTTTGTTTTCCAATCGATCTCTTTAATGTTTCTCTTATGAATCATCATTATTTTCAATTGGGTTATCTTGCTTCCATTGTTTTTACAACAATTCTATTCTTGTATGTAATTTAAAATTAATGAAATGTTTTTATGATTCAATAATTATAATTTATATTTATCATTAAATTATATTATCATTATTTCATCACATTCGCCAGTCTTCAGTGCTTTTAAAACTAGTAATATTATGAATAAAGTAAATAAATAAAATACTTTCTTGGGGAATTTTTTAAAGCAGAATTTTAATTATGCCTTTTATTAACATATAATATTATTTATTTTTAGGCTGACTTTCTTTATATAAATTTCAAATGTAAAACTCCTTATTTCAAAATACAATGTCTGACATCATAAAGATAGATAAAGACAGACGAAACAAACTTAAAATATTTATTATGCTATGACATTTTAAATTAGAGGTTAAAATTTCATTTTTTATTGTTATATATGCAAATTTTATATTATTCCCAAGCATCAAATTTTTGACGTTACAGTACTTGACAAATCTTATTTTATTAGATAAAAATCTAATAGGTTAAAATTAATCTTTTGATTGAGTCTAAGTACCGGAGAATTGCCACTCAAATTGAATATTAACGAAAATCAAAATATTAGACATCTGATAATACATTTATTGTTCTTTACTTATTTATATGAAAAATCGTCTGCAATTAAATGTATTCTTTGGTTTATAATAATGCTTGAAAATAAACTTTGAATAAAAGGTTTAATATTACTTCTTTCCGAACTAGAAGTATTTATTTTCGGCAATTAAAACTTGATGAAGAGTTCTGTTTTCAAGTTTCGAAGTTTGAAATTGTGATTTTTGCACGTGCTAGAAAATAGTGAGAGCTTCGGCTATCAGTGCACTAGATTGCCTTGTTGGGCCTCATGTGATTGAACATGATTAAATGCTATGCTTTGCAATATATTTTTGATTTATTTTTTACTATCTTTTTCATGGCAACATTGTGTATTCTTCTAAGTTTTTTTTCTTCTTGTTATTGCATTACGCTTTCTTTACAATTATTAGATGGAATTTTTTTAATAGAACGCATTTTATTATTTATTTCTATTGTAAAACATTCGTTTTAAAATAAGGTTAAAAATGTTAGGCCTTAAAAATTTATGAAATATCAGCAAAAAATGATAAGATTCAGAAGGTATGTATGACTTTTTTTTTTTTTTTTTTTAATAATGAGCATTATGTTTTTTAAAAATTCCAAAATTCGATAAAATGTTTTGAAATACCATTGCAAAATTTATGAATAATTTTTATAAAAATAGAGCAATTATCAACATACAGAACATAATTGTACCTTTTAATGTCTCATTTAATTTTAATTATGTTAAATGAAAAGAAGATTAAAAATAGGAAAATTTAAAATCAATTAAAAAGAGATTAAAAGAAATTATTATTATTATTATTAAGAAAGCATATGAATTTTTTCACCCGCAATTTAATATTGAGATAAAAGCATGCAAAGAAGTGCTTTCGAGGAGGGGGGGGGGACAAACAAGCGAATGAATTTATTATAATTAATCTAGCAGAGTATGCGCGTCTTCGCTTTAGAGACAGTTTGTTTGATTTGTAGTCATCAAACTTATCAAATATACTTGGGAAGTAGAAATGTGCATTTCAGGGCGATTTTATTTAAAATTTTAATTAAAATATAAGACTTTTTTTTTTTGCTTCCACTTTTAAAAATATTATAGAATTTTTATGTCATTTTAAAATAGTAAAAATGAATCTTTTTTCTGCGCTATTAATTTAGTTGCCTCGTCAATTTTCCCCCTAATTTTAAGAAGTTTCAAAAAACTTTTGTATAAATTGCAGTTAATATATACTACTAATAAAATCTAATGTACGTGCGTTGGCGCACTACAAGCCGGACCGTTTGACCTATAGTTACCAAATTTAGCATATGCATACCTTGAAGGTCGGAAATGTGCACCTCGTAGCGATTTTTTTTAAAAAAATTTTTAATTAATAATTAACGAAATTCTTGACGTTTTTTCTCGATAACGTTCGAAAGTATTACCGCAAAAAATAAATATCGCACCGTTTCAAAATTTAGTAAAATTATCTTTTTAATAATACGAATTTAATTGTCGTGTAAATTTTAACTAAATTTTGGTAGTTTTTTACTTTTTTTTTTTTTCAACAATAAATTACATTGCTGTCCTAAAATTCAAACTGTTTTCGTTGTTTCATCAACTATCTAATAATTTTCTTCCATTGTTTAAAGCAAAGGAAAAAGGATTCCGTTTAATATTTTTTTGTAGTTTACGGGAAATATAGAAAAAATAAAGTTACAATATCGTGAAATTTATTAAATAGATAAACCGGATATTTACTTTCTTAACAGTGTCGTAATGTCATATAACTGATTTCCATTAGAAAGATTGATGTACAAAATTCACAGAGCATATGTAAGAAACAATTAATTTAACACGGCTTGATGTCTGATTATTTGGTAAAATCGGGGACATGAAGTTATAATTACACGATTTAAAGAAAATTAATCATTTTCAATATTACCAGCTCGTAGTCAAAGGCATATAGTTTTAAATAAACAGAATGGTTCATTTATTGCGATTGAAATTCTGTTAGTTATGAAAATTTGAATATTCTGTCTTATGAAAATTCGTGACTACTTAATCGAACGCCTCAGAGAAAATACGCCAATTACGTGGTACGCGGCTATTACACGATAAAGTAAGCTTATTCAAGCCAATAAAATAACACGGTTTAATAGCGGACAATTTGGCAGAATCTTGAATATAAAGTTGTATCTAAACAATTTATTAGAAATTAAATGTAATCAATATACCGGTGAAACCTGCTAATGGTCAGGATCCATCTCTACTAATAATAAAGATGTGTTTGTGTATGTCCGTGTGTTGACTCTCTACAAGCCAGACCGTTTGATTTAGAGCTATTAAACTTTGCAAATTTTTTCTTTAGATGGGAATTTGCACTTCGGAGTGATTTAATGAAATTGTAATTTCAATTAATTGAAAATTAGGCAAATTTCTGGAATTTACTCCCATAAATTACCGAAAATATTACAGTACAAAAATAATTTTTATAACATCTTAATGTTCAAGTAATTATCTTTCCAGTGATAGCAACTTTTCGACGTATAAATATTTTTTCTATATTTAATAAATTTTTAAAATAAATGTTTAATACACGTTTTTCCAACAAGAATTTAAACATATCACGATGATAATACAAAAATAAGAGAATTCAGAAAGAGAGTAATATAATCAGTCATTTCTGGGAAGAATCTAAAAATATATATTTCTTCATGTTAATAGTATTTTAAATATAAAAACGCCAAATTTTGTATTGTTTTAGGTTCAAAATTAGGTTAAATTGTTAAAAGGCAATTTTTTACTGTTTTTAGTGCAGCTGACAAAAAATAAAAGGAAATGCATAGTAAAATGAACGAAATGGCAAGTGTCCTCTAAAATAGTATGAATTATATATCTATCAAAATTTGAAGATTAAAAATATTTTGCTGTAAAAGCCAATACAGAAAACGTAGCTAATACAGACCAAAGTTAAGATATCTGCTTGGTTTCAGACACACATTTAAAAAAAAATCCTTTGATTATCAATTTTAGTAGATTTTCTTGATGATTATAACTCAAAACAATTGAATAACATTAATTAGACAAATTTAAAAATAATTTAATTAATTAAATTGAGGTATTTTAGGTAACATTTGATGAAATTCGAGCAAAATGCAAAACACTCTACACTAAATTCAAATTCTCCAATTTAAATTATTTTTCTACACAACATAGTTATTGTACTTATAAAGGCAATGAACTAAAAGCTAAGAAAATATACAAATGAAAAAAAAGCTATGGATCTTCGAGCATTTTTATGGTAAAAATACTGTAAAAATCATAGATATTACTGGCAATAAAATGCTAAAAATCAAAAACTATTGACATTAGACCTAAATCCTTAATAAATTGCCTTCATAACACTTATGGTAATATATATACAAAATTTCAAGAAAATATATTTATAAATTCTTATGAAACTATGTTTTGCGTAGGAAAATTTTGACAAAAACACTTTCTTTAAAAAAAACATTTAAAGTTTTTATTAGTATAAAACTAAAATAATACTTCATTTTAAGCACTTAAAATTCACCACTTATGTAGCACATGTCTTTCTTATTCTCCGTTTTATTAATATTTTTGTTTTTCTATTAGCCCATTTTATTTTTCTGGACAATTTTGGAACAGACAAAGAATATCTTTTTGCAGCAACAATTCGCTCGTCGTCGAAGCTACTGTATTGTGTTAGCATGTAATAATCTGGAATTATAACCAATTCTTTAAAAATTTCTATTATACCAGAAAAAACCATCATTCAATAACAATACAGCTATATTAGTCCCTAAAAGCAAAGTTTTCAACTCAACAAACGTATTTTCTAGAATAATTGTCCATAATAGATTGTTCAAACTTTCATTAAAATTTTGTGTTTTCCCCATGAAGACATTTTTTCAGAAGATTTTGGTCACATAATTTAATTTAAGAAGGTTTAATAATATTCATAAAATTTTTGGGATTCCTATGCTTGAATCTTTATATTTCTGCCTTCTGAAAGTGCACGTTGGTATTTGCACCAAGAATACTTTCCTTTTGGGCGTTGTCCATGCCTTGGCTTTTGATTACTGAAACAAACATGAGCAAATGCAGCAAGTGTTGCACTTTGAATTTGGAATAAATAACCAACATTGGATCTTACTGCAACGCCATAATAGTTTTGTAATTTATTTATGACTTTGTCTGTAAGTTTTCCTTTACCCTCGTGACCTTTAACAGATTTTTTAAAGCTCTCAGTCGAGTAACCACTCGCTTTTGAACATGCCCTACATATTTACATTTTGCAACAGAACCTTTATGAATTTTAATCAGTGAATATTAATGGCATTAAAGCGCAAAAAACTCACTTCTGGCTATTTTCGTGCTACTTCCGGTTTCTTTTTCGTTAATGTTGATTTAAAGAAACATCTATATCTTCTGATATAATGATCGTAGAAACAAAACAAACACAGATTTGGAAACGTAAATAAAACAATCAAAGGATAATACGTCGTCAATATAACGTCAAAGGAAACCATAAAAAAAAAATCTCGATTTTTAGTTAAAAATTGACTTGGCAATCCAGACAGACAAAAATTTTAGCAATCTTAAGCCCTGGTGAACCACCTGGTCGCCAGAGGAGATCTCCTTCCGCCTTTTTCTAATTTTAATTATATGATATAGATAGAAGCAATGGAAATGGCTGACATTTCATTGTAACATTGGAAAGTATTGTTGCAGATATTATGGAAAAAATATTTTAGGAAATAAATTTGCATTTCAATTAAATTAAAATTATTAATCTGTTATTTTTTAAATTTAAAAATGGTGTAAAATTCATATTTTGTAAAAAAAAAAATCCAATTTATTTTAAATTTAAATTTTAAAAATTCATTTCAAGGTGCTTGTTCTCAATTTTTCAAGGTATACCCATACGAAATTTTGTATCTCCAAGTCCAATGGTCTGTTTTGTAAAATACTAACAAATCCACATTTGCTTTTATTATTAGTAGAGATGGATTAACCAGTTAACTACAGAATTAATTTTTTTAAAGTCCCTCAAGTCTCCCTTTTAAAAGTCAAGCAATGACTAATATACACGTCGAACGCAATACAAATAGTTGTCTGGTAAAGTTTGCAAAAAGTCATAATAAAGCAAATAAGATTTACATCGACTGCTTCAAAATGAAGATCTGGATTGACATGTTTACATTTATGCACTTAACTAGTTATGCTCGATTTTAGTATGTAATTCTACACAAAAAGTAAATTATATTGTTATTTCTTTCCAAGTTAAAAGACAATAAAAATCAATAAGCTGTTTTTTTTTGTAGTGATTTACATTTTATTAATTAATTTATTCAATTTTGTCTTATGAATTACATACCTATTTTCTATCCTTGTTTTATTTAGTTGTAATTAATTTTACGCATGGAAAACATTTTATTTTATGTCCTATGTTATAGAAAAATAATGATAATTATAACAGAAACTTCTATCATTTGAAAGGAGAAATTACAATTATTTTTTTGTAACATATACACAATTAAGCAGCATATCATTTAATAGAAGAGAAATGATTAATGATATGTGAGTAAGTTGCCAAAAAGGAATTAAATTTGTAATATAAATATCTAATTCAGGTCAATTCAAATGCATTTAATGAAGCATTGATGGTTTTGCTAAATGATGGTTTTTCAGTAGAATATTGTATTATATAGATAAAGAAAGGGGACTATGGATATTTTAATTGACAGTCCCCTTATTTCTTTGATCCTTTATTGATATTTCCCCTTATTATTTTTTTTTAACAAAAAGGCATTTGCCAAATGAATAGCATGTTTCAATATTGAAATAATTTATTTATCGATTGACTTATTTCCAATATTTTACACATAGAAGTTACGTTACTCAGAATAATATCAAACAGGCGTTTATTATTTTTGTCAATGCTTTAAGAAATACGAAAAATCCGTAATGAAAAATTATTGTAGATTAATGATAGAATTTCTTCTTAAAAATTTATGATAGTTTTTAAGTATTTTGAATTTGCAAAATTATTTTTCTGCTGTGCAAAAGTTTTTATTTTTTTTTATAGCAGGCAGTTTTTGAAATAAGTGAGATTGTTGCATATCATTTTAGCATAAATCTTACTATATTTAAACAATAAATAGAAATTAACTAAATGATTATTTATTTATTGTAATATTATACTAAAGAATAATACATTTAGAAGGATATAAATAATAAGAAAAAATTTTGCAACAAGAATGAAATAGTATTATATTTTATGTTATTTCATTTATAGAATGCATGGCACAGAAATATTTCTTATAAATATTGTAAATTTTGTAGTTATTGTATTTAGAGAGCGTTAATGCTGCTATTACTAAAACACTGATGAACTTAACCAAATTAGAAATAAATATTAAGTTAAATGCAAAAAGAAAGAAATGGTGAATTTGACCGGAAAGTGAGACCCCTCATTGAAAAAAATCCCTAGTTTGAATCCCTGCCTGAGGCTGAACCTTGAGAAAGTCTTCAGGCCGGATTCATCATTTCTTTCTTTTTTATTCTTTTTGCATTAAACTTAATATTTATTTCTAATTTGATAAATTTTGTGATTAATTTTTAGCATTTTTTCTCTTAGATATAATTTAAAAGTAAAAGATATTTTTTTTAAATTACAAGTAAGTGATGAAGTAAGGTCTGACAGAAACTTGAAAACAAAAACATCTTTGGATGAAGACATGCTTAGTTAAACCTTTTTGTTTTATTAAATTCTCTATTTTGAAAAAAAAAGTTAAGTATAAGGATATATAAGGTAAGTAAGGGTTAAATATAAGAGTAAGTATAAAATTATAAATCAATAGATCAAATGGGCTTATTCGGTATAAAAAAAAAAAAAATATTGAACTTGTGTTCTTTAAAGAATTTTCCAAGTGATATATATTTAAATAAAAAAAAAATGAATTAACTGTTATATAATTGTTGTTAGCTTGGACAATTATTAATACAGATTAAATCTGAATTTAGAAAATGGGTTCCTTATCGATTTTATGGGCTGCAAAAATAATGTTAGTTTAAGGTAACAGATAATAAGATTTTTATTTTTTAAATTAAGATGACTTTTTGTAAATAAAATAGGCAACTGACATTAATCATTGATAATTCCTCAGATGAATTTAGTTATATTCTATTATGTTGAACATTTTAAATAAAGTTGATACTCTTTAAGGGTATAAAAATCATTCAATACTTTGTTTTATTAATTGTTAAAATCTTAATTAAAATTTTAAAGCTATAATTATTAAAATCTCACTTTAGGTTTGAGAATATATAGCAGTTTAAGGCAAGTTATTTAATGTAAGTTAGACACCAGTATTTTAATACCTAAGATTATAGTTAGAATATTATGTATATAATAAGACAAAGTAGTACATTTAATTTAAAATTTGACTAATTTTTAAATCAGATTTTAAAGTATGCTTGTAATTTACCAGAAATTTTTGACATGTTTATATGATTGTCTTGACTTTTATACACTAAATAATAAAATGTCAAGCTTAATTTTTAAAACTGTACTTTTATACTGCAGGTATCAATCATAAACAGTTATGAAAAACTGCTGTGGACAGCTTTCATCATCATATTGATTAAAGAAATCCAATCATATTTTGCTTTTCTTGGGATTTGAAATTTAAATGCCTTCAGCATAAAAATAGAAAAATAAGAATTTATGAAAAGGTATGATAATTCTTATATGTTTATATAAAAAAATATTTAATACATTTTTTATGCAAAAACAATGGAATAAAAATTCTGTTAAGTACTTAAGGACTTGACATAAGTTAATTATTTGTACGTAACATTTGCAATTTCCTTTATCAGGACATAGCTTATACTGACGTACTATAATAAGTTGACAATAAAAAGTCAAAATAATTTTTAGAATTATTTAAAGAAGTTTAGAACGTCTACACAGATTGTTTACAATATCCAGTATGTAACAAAATTTTCTGTGTAACAACAAGGCAAGTTTAATTTTTTAAAAATGTTTAAGATTATTTGAATAAAGCGTAACATTTCAGTCAAATGATAATAGAAGTAGTTAAAAAATAATAGTAGTAAGAAAAATTTTAATAATAGTTAAAAGTTAAGAAAGGATGGTCCGAGAATTTTTAGAACATTAATTTCTTTTCTTGTAACTTGATAAACACCTGCTAATATCTTAATTTTTTCCACATGCAAAACGATTAATCATTTCCTTTATAAAATATATCATATGAAAAACCATATTTTTCTATATATATGTATATATATAATTAAGAGATTCTGATAAATTATTGATGATTCAGCTATAATAGAATTTAAAAAGCTTGTACCTATTCACGAGATATTCTAATTTAGAAAAATGTATATCTTAAAAACACTTACCAAGTTCCTGTTCTCTTTGCTGTAAAATTTGCTTTTTATATCTTAGATAATATGCACATTCAAAGCTTCACTCTATATAGCACTTCTTTGCAGTATAGTTACTCAGAGGATATATTATACATTATGCTTCATAACATAGTTAGAATGTTTATCCAAAAATGTGATACATGTCTGCCTGTAAAAAGGAAGATAATCAGTCTCGTAATTTGAGAAAGACATATAGAATGACTATCCAAAGAAAAAATATAATTGAAAATAAATTCTGACAGTTTTATACAGTGAAGCTTGTCTACTTCAAATCTCATAAGGTCATAAGAAAAATTAAATTCATTAAAAAAAATCTAAATTTATTGAGTAAGTATGTAAAATGTAATTAGAAAAAGAAAATATGCAATGGACATTTAATTCCAATATTTAGTAATATATAATATCTTACTGATAACAATTAGAAAGAAAAAAGTTAAATCATTTCAGAAATTAGTATAGTAAGTAAACAGTTTTTATAACAAAATAGTATACGAGACTTTTAATGCAATAATTGTATAATCAAAATATATAGGGCAATTGAATTAGCAGTTTACAGAAAGAAAAGCTTTTAACAAATTGAAATGCATATAACTTGCCTAAAATGCATGTTGTTGTATAGAATGCTCATTGTTTGCTGTTTTAAAAAAGAAAATAAAAATCATTAAATAAACCACTGATACAAAAAATCTCATTAAAAAAAATATTTGAAAGTCACAAATAAGAAAAAAAAATAATGTATTTATTTATCTATGAAAACAATTTTCATATAAATTTGTAATTCATTGAGTTCTTTCTATATTCCTAAAGTGTGTACAAATGTGTTTTAACCATTTTCCATTAATATACTTTAAATTATTCACTCATGATGTTAAATTTTTTTTTTCAAATATGCTACCTGTTATTAATTTAACTTATAAAAATCTATTAATTTATCATTAAATCTTATATTTGTTCAATATAACGTTTTACCAGTGTACGATAAAGCATTTTTCCTACTATCGCTGTTAAATGAATTTTTTTGAATAATTACAAAATTCTTTTTAAGTGTATTCCAAAATATTAACTTTTTATATGACTAATCTTCCCATATCCAAACAAATTGTAAATCTTGAAACTTTTTTAATGTCCTTGCATACTTTCATATTTAAATACAGTTATTATTTAAGCAGAGTGCTGATTGCTATATATTCTTTGTAAATTGCATGTTTTCTAAATATAGTTTTTAACAAAGTTCATGCAAAATATTTTTACACAATTCACTTCCAGATAATTTATTGTATTAGTCTAAAAGCTATTTTTTTGTTTTGTTTTTATATTATATATTTTCACTTGCATTTTAAATTTAATGCTACTACTCGATATTTAAAATTTTATTTCAATTTTCAAAAATAAGTAGCATTTTAGCAGATATATTACAAAAACTTATCAAGACATTGAAAAGGGCTACAAAGAACTACTTCATTTACTTTGCCTGATTAGATTATTATTTTGATTGTTTTCACAATCTTATGAAAGTTTTAAATTTATATAATGAGATGACATATTACTAAAGAAAATTTAGGCTTATGTAACTTTTTTTCATTCTTTTTATAAACAAAGATAACTCTCTATTTTAAATTTAGAAAGTTTTAAAATAAAGCAAGGTAAATTGTAAGAATATCCACAGCACAAAGTAAAAAGGATTCTAAGTCATTCTAAAATCATTTGTGAAGTTTTATTGTTTAATTACACTACATTTTTCAAGTTAAAAAAAAATTACATTTTCTTAGAAGAAAAGATCTTGACACGACTAGAAATTTTAAGCATTTTGAAAAGCATGCCTTTATTAATTCATGAAGTATTAGTTCTACTGAATGTTTTTAATTCAATACGAGAGTCATACTATTCTTTGAAGATTTTTCAGGACTGTATGTTTTCTAAAAATATATTCTCTACCCACGATTTCAATTTTTTTTTTTTTTTGTATCATCAGATACATTAAACAAATTTTCAAGTAATAAAAATTAATGTTATTTGTTACTGGAGATTCTTTTCTTATTTGAAAGATAGTAGGCAAATTTCTGTAATTATTATTATTTATTATATTTTTTCAATGCAAATAGACATACATGGTTTTACAGAATCCCACCATTATCTATGCAATCATGTATGTAACTAATATATTTTAAAATTTGCTGCATACCTTTTTTTTTTTTTTTTTTTTTTGTTGGAAATCACATGAATTTTATGATTGAATTTGGAGAATTCAGTCATAAAATTCCTTTGACTCTCACATGCACATGAAAATGTACTAGTTTTGAAGAAACTCTTTTACATTTTAAAAAGTCCTGTACCTCTTAACATAATGTTGAATTGAGAGGTTTCTTATTGACTTTTATAAAATAGAAACCAGATTCTTTTAGACAGTTTTCCACCAATTGAGGATTGAAGTTTCTTATTTCAGTATGAATTCAAATAATATGAAAAACTATACATCGGAATTAACTAATAGCCTCTGCTGCTTTAAATCAGTGCAATTATTTTTATAGTTATTTTTCATATTGTTTTAAGTTTTAAAAGTAATTTTTAACAATGCCAATCTATCAATAGTTTTTTCAAAAAATTATTTGATGTATGATTATTTGTTTTTATTTCTAATTCTCTGTTTTCATATTGTAGGCTGTAAATAGAACTAGTGAGAAAGGAATTGATAATGGATTGTATTCATTCTAAAAACATCTGTCTGCATTTTATATGTACTAGTTACAATAAAATGCCATATAAGGATGAGACATCTTTCACATTAGTAGAATTTATCTGAAGTGGTGAGATTTATTTCAAAAAATTATTTTATAGAAATGTTTTTTATAAAATTGCATGAAGTGTTATTTTTTTATATTTTTATCCAGTGAAATATTATATATCGAAAATTCTGTGAATACAAACACTCAAAGTTTAGTTAAATGCTTCAAAATATAATTATCGCCGATTTCACTATATATCAAATTTTGAGATGAACTTTATTTTCATATTTTAAATTACTGTTACTTTTCTTATTGTATATTACAGCAGAGTTACTTTAAGTTATACATTCAAGTTACAAGAAGTATTTAACTATAATTTTTCTAACTACTTCTTATGCCTATAATCTTATTTTTGGGAGTGATAACATATTAAAATAAATTTATTTTAAACATGTATTTTCTTTACAGTGCTATTTATTAGTTGGATAATTAGTTAGTCTATATATTAAATATGAATAATAGAAAAGAAAAACAGTCTTTCAAAGAAATTGTTTTACCTTAACTTCATTAACAGTATTAATAATCTGTAGTCGCTCCCATCTACGAATGTATTTTGCGCTGCTGCGTATGTAAAATCAAAACAAAATATTATTTGTTGTGATTGGCCGAAATATCATTTAATGACGCCAGAAGCGCATTTTAGAATTAAAACTTGCATTTTTATTTTCGAAATTAAAATGAATGTTAAGATTTTTTTTTTCAATTGTTTAATTCATTTCGTTATTTTCAAAAAAAGTTGTCAAGTTAAAAAATAAACATTATGCAGGATTAAGGGCAAATAGTCGAAACAATTCTTCATTATTTTCCTAATTGTATTGCATTAATTTAATTCTGAAAACAGCTTTCTCTTCTTCTATTTCAAAAATGCAAGAATAATTATGTGGAATTCATCTAATTTGCTCTCAAAGCACGTTTTTATTTACACATTGCGTATTACGCCGTGCACATGTGAGCGAACGGCGCTAACATTACTTAGAGGACTTCGTCTCACACTTCTGTATGGCGATCATTTTCATCTTCATAGCCACGTGGCATTATGTATCTTATATGAGTGTCTGATATTGTGGTTTGTAGGGAAACACCATAGGCGTGATTTCCGTAGATTAAAGTAATAAAACATTCAAACAAAAAAACATATGCGAGCGACGTCAAAATAGGCTAAAACCTTATTGAAATAAAATAATTTAACCAAATTACGCACCATACAATACGTTTTTGTCAAATAAATGAAGATAAAAAAAAAAAAAAAAAATTGTGACTCTTTGGGAAATATAACTCATTCGATCGTGCCACGCAACATATTAATCATTTTCTATAAATGAAATTCGATTAACAAATTCATACGTGATAGTAGGCATTAAAAGGGTGAAAAATTACCTTAGAACCTCAGGTTGGAGATCAAGTTTAATTGATAAAAATCTCAAAAATAGTTTAGTCAAATGATTGCGTTCATTATCACCAATCCTTAATATATATGTCTACGTCGGCTATGCAACGACTTACGCAATCGCAACTTCGGACAGTTCCTATAAATCTTTTTCTCATTTTTATTTTGACGTTGATTTCTGTGATACATTTTTTGTATTTTAATCCTGCGTTACAATACTTCTCTGATTACTATTGGCCCTTTTTTTTTCCCCACTGGACATCACACCCTTCATAGTTATTTTTGCGATTTTCTCCCTCTAAACAAAGTTTTTGCTTTCTTGTTATACAGTAATTTTTCATTCTTTTGTTGTCTAATATTCCCCTCCAAAATTTGTTGGTCGAAATAAGCAAAACCTGCTTACTTCCTATTTGTTCGATACGGAAACAAAATGTGTACTTTGAAGAAGAGATAAGATGAGCATTCTGACTGGGCTTTGATTCTATGTGATGTGCGATCACATAAGCTTATAAAGGCTTAAAATAGATTTACGATTTAATGGTAGTTCACTTTTCTGTTGTTTCATACTAATTAGATGCATTCGCAGTGAGATTAATTGGTCCGTTAGATTTATCTTCTTATAATTTTTTTGAATGAAGCATCTCTTTACTGGAAGTCTTATTTAGAAACGAATTTCAGCCACGCTGTTTTAAGTGTTTAATCATTAGATTTCTTTTCTTACAAGAATCCATTCAAATTAGCTCTCGATATGATGTTTAAAAAAAGATAATCCGATTAATAAGAATTTAGCCGATTAGTGAGCTTTCAAATGAAGTTTTTATCTTCTTTCAAATACTTTGTTCAATGCAAAATTATTTTATATGATAATATACTTTCAGAGATCCTCTTGAATTAATAGATTTTTTTTATTTTTTTTTATTTTCTTCTCATTCCTCAAAGTTTGGGTTCGAATCACATCCAAGAATTATGTATTATGTACGAGTTCATGAATAAGTTCACGAGCATTGTGATGAGAAACCACTGAATTATAATGAGAGAATATTGCATTGGGTAAAGGCAGATTCTATATCTTGATACTGTTTGTTTCAGTATTCTGAGACGAACACTTTTCGATAATTCTTTCTCATTAAGAGGTGGTACGCCGAAGAATGTGCGCATTTACTTTATTGTTAAATGTAAACATCTCCTCCTTTCCTCTTATTTTTCACCCCTATTTTGCCCCATTAAACCCATCCCAACGCATGCACAAAAGCGTGGAGGGTTTTAGAATCCGTTGGCAAATAATAGAAGGGCACTAAAGAAAAATTGATGCAATTTCGGTCAAAAAATATTTTGGTGATTAACGAATTTTATATACAGTCTGTCAAAAAAGTATTGGGACATACTACAAGTTTCACAGATTTTTATCATAATATTTTACTTAAATGTACAATTGAAACCAAAACAAATAAATGAATATTATTATGATATATACTAATCATAATAATTCAATCAAAACTCTCATATTAATGCAATTATGATTATAATTGAAAATAAAAGAAATCAAGTAAAGAAACGTGCTCAAAAAAGTAGTGGGACACTTCCCAATAAAATAAGAAAAACAATGCAAAGTTAAAAGTTAATATTTTGTTGAACCACCCTTGCGTATTATGACCTCTCATAGTCTATTTGGCATGGTTTGGATTAATTTTTTGCAAAATGATCCATCGATTTTGGCCCCCTCTTTACCAAATCTTTTCCTAAATCCTGCGTATTAGAAATTTGATATTCATACAGTTTTTGCTGCAAATAATCCCACGCATACTCAATGGGATTAAAGTCTGAACTTTATGCAGGAGTCCTAATAACACTAGAACAGTGGTAGAGGACCCATATCAGTATAACTGCAAATATCAGCGACAGGTTTCGGGTCATTTTCTTAATACAGTTTAAAATGTCTTGAGATTCCCAGCTTCCTCGCACTTTTCTTTAAATTTCGCTTGAGAATGTGAAGACAGACATATTTATTCACTGTATCATCAATAAAATGCAAGTTCGCAGCACAAGTGCTTATTATACAACCCCAGACTATTTGATTTCCATCTCCATATATGATAGTAGGCCGTACATTTTTGTAATACATTGCTGTATTTGGTTCCGCCTAAAATCTTGCTTGCCATCCGATACGAAAATATTATACTTGCTTTCATCAACAAAAATTACATTTTTCTGAAATTATTTTGGCTTCTTTACATACATTTTAGCAAATGCCAGTCTAGTTGTTGATTTGCTTTGCTGATGTAGAACTTTCTTTGAGATACTCTGCTATGATATTTATGTTTTCTTAAAACATTTCTAATAGTTTCAGGATTTACAGATTTTCCGAATTTACTTTTACATTGGAGAGTCAATTTTATTGCACTAGTTTTCGGATTAAAGTAAACTTGTTTCGCAATCCACCTCACTTCACATTCATTAAATGTCCTTGGACGCCCAGATCCTTGCTTGTTTTCTATACTATTTGCTAACTTGAACCTGTGAATAATGTTAAAAACGGTATACTTACGCAATTTCAAGGAATGGCCTGTACAGCGAACTGATTTTCCATTTTTCCAATGACTTATTACAAAACTTCGCACAACAAACGATATATCTTTTTTCTCGCCATTTTTTCTATAAGAGGTCTTATCTGGTGAAATTTTTATGTTTAAAATTATAGTCTAAAAAAAGTGATAGTAAATTCAGTTCCATTGATGTGCTATATGTTTGTTGAATTTCTCTTTATAAAATTGTCCCAATACTTTTTTGACTCCTATTTGCCTTTGAATTACATTTGAAAAGTTAGATCGAATTATAATTTTAAAATACCAATAAAATTTTCCTTATAAATTGTGCACCAAATGTTAAAATATTTCTTGATTCATTTTATTTTTATTTTAAGGTGATAAATAGTTTTATAAATAGCTTTGTAGTTATTCATGGCAAGTGTCCGAATACTTTTTTGAGTGACTATATTTATATGGGCAGTTGGTACTATGAGTCATATTTTGTAAAATATTTTTGAGACACATGTATTTTATTGTATTATTCATGAATTAAATATTTTTAAAAAAGTCCACTCTGTTACCTCTAAAACTGAGTGAGTTGTGAAAAGCTAAATTTTACTATCTTATAAAAATGCGCGATTTTAGACCACTCCATTGGTCGTGTCAAAGAAGATATGCCTATCAGCACCTGCAGTTTTCCCATGGCCGATTAGCATAAAATTATGAAATTGCTGATTGTCATAGAATATAGATATTCAAAACTTCATAACTCGGTTATATTTGGTCACAGAAAGTAAAAATTCTTTTTTTCACTTTTTCGTTTAAAAAAGTTAGAGTGTTAAGAATACTTCATCGAATATGATTCTGTACAAAAAATGGACCATAATTTTTTCAGAAATATATTTACTAATTGAAACAAAATAAAATATTATTATTTACTTCATTTAAATTTTTTAAAAGTAAAAATTAAAAACTGAAACTTACGATGAACCAGAGAAATTTTTATTGAATATAATTTATGGAGATATTGTACAAATTATAACACAATAAACAATATTCCGTAGCATACATAATATTTCAGTGTTGAACGATTCGATTTTTTGTACTTAAAACTTTTAAGTCGTATTTGGTTTCAGCAAAAAGTTTTGAATTAATTGAAGTTTAATCACTTTTGTTTCAGTTTAAAGTGCAAATTTTACTGGAGCTAGCGAAAATTAGATACATAATATAATAAACAGAACGACGAAAGATTCCTATAATAGTTTAAGTTATTTGATTTAGGAAAATTTGAAGCTTAAAATTATTTTGCTGAAGAAGCTATAAAGAAACAAAATTACATAAAATATTTAATTCAAAATTTTAGCCAGCATTAATCCCAGCGAACCAGCTGATCGCCAAAGGCGGCTAATTAACAATAACTTTACATATCATGATTCCTGACCTACTAAAATGGAGTGTTTTAGTAGGTAAGGGGAATGAAACTGTCCTCAGAGTAAAGAGATATTAACTCGAGAGGACACGGGGAAATCCTAATCATTGAATGGTGTAGCAGCTGTACCTACACTGTTAATTAAAAATTCTTAAATATAAAATCCGTGGGCCCATAAGGAAAATGCTAAGCTCTATTAATAAGGATGAACATGTGTATCTTTTAGAGCTTTACAGAAAGACCGTTAGACCTACAGTTAATCAAAGTTGACACTCACATACTTTGGAAGATTGGAATTGGCACCTCTGAACGATTTTTAAAAATTTTATTAATAAAAAACTAAATGACATATTTGACGTTTTTCGGCGATTAGTTTCGAAAATATTACAGCACGAAAATAATTATTATAACGTCTTAAAATTTAAAATATTTCCTTTTTATTACAACCAGTTTTCTAAACCTGCAATTTTTTTCTGAGTTTTGACAATTTTTAAAAAATATATATGTTTGCCTAATTTTCTACAATTTTCAATATTATATCCCCGGAATTCAAACCATTTCCATTGCTGAAAGCTAAGGAAGAAAGATTCTCTTTAATATTTTTATAGTTTAGTTGATGAACCAGTGAGAGAAGTCCCTTCAAAACTTTATCGCATACTCTCTTATAAAGACGTTATCCCAGAGTACGTCATGTATGACATTGGCATACAATATTTATGAAATATTAACATTTTTACATTGAATCTATCGCGTGATCCTTTGCGAATTGAATTTAACATTTTTACTGAATCTATCGCGTGATCCTTTGCGAATTCGCGATTAATTCTTGGCATGCGGTTAAAAGTATTCGAAAATCGAATTTAGACCCGGTCTTCTCAACCAAATGAAACTAAAATTTGTCACAAAATCACTTATCAAACTACCTTTGGTCAAACTAAATTTATAATCACAAAATTCCATACCAAGTTTGATGTGTTTAAGTCAGTTCGTTTTTGTGTTATGGCATTTGCATATTTCTAAAAGTATAGACGATCAAACCCTAATTGTATTTGGCTCAACATTTAATAATTGTTTGTACTATAAATATTAAATCTGTGTACCGAATTTTATCCATCGAGTTCTCTTCGTTTTGTAGCTATCTTGGTAACTTATATACAAATACCCAGAGAGGCACACTTTTTCTGAACGGATTTTACGCAAAATTTACTAGAAATCTATAAATGTGGTGTAATGACTTTATACCAAATTTCATCCGTCTATCTCAAAACGTATTTGAATTAACTGACAGACAGACATTTTTCAAAAATGGGTTTTTCTAACGCATGGAATTTGTCGAGTTCAAATTTTTTTGAAGATTACAATATTTTCTCTGTAATCTGCATAAGAGAAGATAAAAAGAAAATGAAGTTACAGTACCATGAATGTTCGAAGATATATGAATCAAACAATTGAACTTTCAAGCGCTAGGTTATATATGTTAGGCACAAAATAGTTGCTTGCTTCTTAAACCAACATGTCTTTAATATTTGTAATAGTTCAATTCTTAATAATATTTTCTTTTGGGAATCATGAATATTACATTAAGTGTAAGACATTTAATTAAAAATAAATACAACCAAAATTATTGGCAAATTAGCTGGTCGCAAAAGGCGGCTAGTAATAGCTTATAGTACTATTACTACCATTACTACTTACTATTACTAGAATTATTACTACTTACTATTACTAGAACTATAACTACTTACTATTACTACCATTAAGCTAGTAATGGTATAAAATGAATCCTTGCCTTTTATTTATTATTGCAAACCTAACAAAAATTATTTTAAAAATAAAAATTACTTAGAGTTGTAATTTTTGTTAAAAATAATTGACATGTATTTTTGCATAGATTAAAAAATTTCCTTTGATTATTATGATTTTATACAATCTGCGATGAAAAAAAATCTTTTTCTTTCCAGCTTTTTAAAAGATTTTATTGTTTCACAAAGTTAATTTTTCTTCTGAATTGTATGTTGCTTTGAAATCACTTGAACCTCTATATTTGCTGGTTGAAAATCTTTTAAATTAATACATTTCATTTACTAATAAAAAAAATTTCATAACTTTAAAATTACTTTTTCCTTTAATATTTATTTCATTTAGTTTTGAGTCATCTTAATCAATGGAAAATTTTTCCTTTGCTATTATTTACTTTGTTCTTTTTAGAGTAATAAACCCATTATTGACAAAAGCGCTCCTTTTTTATAGTAGTAATATAGATTTTATTCTTAAATAAAAGATAAAGTACCAAGCCATTTTTAATGCCCAATCTAATAATTATAATCTCTCTGCTTGCCTTTGATCTGCTAATATCATGTAAATTATCGATGTCCAGCAATTAAAATGCCTCAAATCTCACTAAATGAAAATCCATTTCTCTTTAATTTTTAATATAAAATCAATCAGAATTTCAGAAGTAGTATTAAAAAAATATTGAAAAATAAAAAATACCAGCAAATTATTATTCGATTAGGAATCTAAATTAATTAATTAGATAAAAATAGGAGGAGTGTCCAAATTATTGTAGCAATAACCAACAGCAAAATATTAAAAGTGGACCAATATTAAGAATAAAATAAAACAAAATTTATAAAATTCACTGAAAAGAAAATTATGATTAACAATAATTTTGCCCATTCCAATAAAAACATTTGTTACTTAATTTTTATTTTAATGAACTAATTATTGTCAAATAAAACTTAGTGAAATCTAATGTCACTAATATTTAAAATCTTTCCTTGTATAAACTGTTTAAAGATATAATTTTTTTAATGTAATTTTTTTTTTCAAATATTGATATCATCTTTCTTAAACATATTATTTGACTACTTAATGTAACTTCTTTAGCTATTTACTCTAATCCAGATGATTAACAATAGTTATGGGATCATTTCATTATCCCATTATATCTTTCATTGATTTTATTAATATATCTAATATCTGAAATTTCTATCCATTTAAAAATAACTTTGCCAAAAGGAACATGTTTATAAAGGCATGTTTAAATTAATGCAACAAGTTTCATTAGTTTCTTACAGTAATATTGTCATATCTATTAATTTTATCATTCTTTTAATTGTGGAAATTTGGTATTGAAACTGTTTCAAAACTCAAATCCAAAAAGTATTATTCTTATTTAGAGAACATTTTCTTATTACTAAAACTAACAAAGTTAATGTTTTCCAATTGACAAACTTATGAATATAACTGATTGAGTGACAAATCAATGGGACAAAATTTTGGTCTTTTTAAGTTACAGCAATTACATTGAATTGGTTTGTTTCCATCCATTAAAAAAAATCTAACTATACATTAAAAGGACAGATAGCTTTTCTCTTAATTAAAATGAGTATTTTTAAGGGTGAATTGCAGTGTGCTATATACTATTATCCCTACTATTATATTGGTTATTAACCCTCTAATAAAAATGAAATACTGACCTCACCAGTTTTCTAAATTTGTATCCTCATAGATGAATATTTTTAAAGAAATAGTAAAAAGAATAAAATAATAAACTTATTATAAAATAGTGTTATTTTTTATATAATAAAAAAGTTATTATTATATGTATCCATGCTATTATCATTGATTGTTTTACGAGTCTTTTCAATTGACATTATATAATAATTAATACAACTATTTGGTTTACATTCAAAAATAAATGATTTAATTTTGTTATACTCAAGATATTGAAATTTCGTAAGAAGTTGCACAAAATTTCCTAAGCTTTATTAATTATTATTATTATTTTTTTTTTTTATCTGTAGTTTTGAGGAAAAAAATTGTCACCTTTCATTTTTGCAAATAAAGAATGCTTTGTATCACCATTTTCTTCAAATTTCTACTAAAAAAAAAGCAAGCAAAGAAAAAAAAAAGGTTTTAAGTCATGAATTTGTATGATTGTGAGTATTCCATAGTAATCTTCATTAATTTATTTTATAAATTTCTTGCATAAACTATTTGGTAGAGAATTTTTGAAATTGTCGGTAAATTATAATTAATAAAATCACTATGATAATGAATAACTTTTTCAGACTTAAAAGTAAAATGACTTTTTGTAATAGAGCATGTAAATAATTGTGGAAATATTTATAGAGTGTATAATTACATATTTTTTTATTAGGGTTAATGGGAAATGTAATCTTTAAAAAATTTCTGTGATCTGAAATTTCTCATTTGAGCTCAGTTTGAAATTACTTTAAATTTTATGTTTTTCTTTTTCAGGCTTTCCAAAGGATCACTCACAGTGATGCTATCATGAATGAAGCTAACACAGATAGTACTCTAATTTAATAAGCATTCCAAAATTGCCTTCATTTGTACAATAGTTTAAAAGCTCATAGGTAATGGAAAACAAATTAAGTTTTTGTTACTCTGATTAATCCTTACAAAAGCATGAAATTTAAGTTGATATCAGGTAAATTGAAAAATAATTATTATTTAATTTCTTTCTAATAATGAGCATTATAAAAATGTCTCTCTATGCTCCAAGCTAAAAAAAAAAAAAAAAAAAAAAAAAAAAACATGGAAAAGCTTTATTTTTCTGATTAGATAAGGATGTTGAGCTTAAATTATATTAATTACATAAGTGGCTTTCATGTCACTACATAGTTAAGAAATATATATTTTTCAAGTCACTTAATGAAATATATGTTATTTAGTTGAAATTAAAGAGTTAATTTAACAGTCATTCTTTTTCTTTTTGAAGTGATTTTTGTATTTTTTATATTGTAATAAATATTTATGATAAAGATTTTTATATCTGAAAATGTATCTTGATTTCAGATTATTCTTAATTAAGAATTATAATATTTTTACATTCAGTTTTCTCTGGTGATGATGGCTCTTAGAAATCTATTATATTTTTATATTTTAATGCTAACACACATGAAAAACCTAGTATGAAAAAGTCTTTTGCTCATAAACAAATTTCTTTGGCAAAAAAAATCATGTTTAAGTTTTATAAATCAGATTATTTATCAATAAATTTCTGATGTAGCTGATGGTATTTAATAAAAAGTTAAAATAAAGGATTAAAATACATACCTTTTAGGCTTTGAGAAATTCTTCTAAAATTTTCTTTTTACCAAAATTTTTAGTAGAATTTAAATTTTATGTTATTTTAATTACTAACTTTTCCACTAAATCTTTCAAAAAATGCTGAAATGATAAATAATAGAATTTTATTATTTTATGTAAGAATTTATATTTCGTATGAATAAAGTATAAATAAAATGACCTATAAAATTACTTAATTCACTAGTTAAAGCCATTTATATCCAGATAACCTTATTACATTAAATTCTGCATTTTTGTCTCAGGAAATAAATATTTCCTGTGATGAAAAAAAATATATAGTTCTTTCATTTTGAATTTAAAAAAATCTTTTGTGATAACAATGTAAATTTGTAAAAATAACAATATATACTTCTTGTTTATTTAAAATTTTTGAAATTACAGAAATCACTAATGGCAAAATATTACATAGTTTCTTTTAAATTCCTTAAAATGAAAAAAAAATAATAATAATAATTTAAATTTTTTTTCTTAAAAATAAATTTTTTCAAATTTTTATTGAAATCTCTTAGTTATTTAAAGAGCAGTTTCTTCTTTGTAACTTGAAAATGCATGCAAAATTTTACTACTTACAAAGATTTTATATACTTTTTATAAAATGGAACAAACATTCTTCATTTAATGATTAAATTCGTTTCTTATGCCTTAATAGTAGAACGATTTAACCAGAAAATGTTTAAAGTGCTGATATCTGTGTATGCAATATTCAAAACAAATTTCAATATGCAAATTTAGTTTTTACTTCGCTTTATTAATGTTAAGAAGAAATGCATCGTATTGTGTGAAAAAATGGAAAAAGAGGACTCACTAATATTTCTAATATATGGCAAAATTATTGCATAATAAGTTCATTGATGTAAATAACTTTGTGATAAATTCTGTATAAGAAAAATACAATGTTTTCAGACATATTATTACATATCTTTTAATACAATAAGATCTTGTATAATCATATTTCTTTTGATTGCATCTGACACTTTGAGGGATATATTGTAGAGAAGATAAAAGTGTCATTTGAGTTCATAGAATAACCATTGAACTAAAAAGAAATGGAAATGATTGAAGGTTTGATAATTACTTTAAATTCTATCTTCAACAAAAATTTATATGAAGCATATATCAGGTCACTGAAGATTCCTTATTGGTCAATCATCATTAATGATGCAGCTAATTGCCACATGGAAATTGATCAGTTCAAAGCAATGAAAATTTCAAATGCGTGTAAATGAAAATTATTATTCAAAATCATTATCCACATTTACATTCCAGGATATATGATTTCATAAACTGCAAACAATAAAACTTTTTCAGATATATCAATGCATTAAATTTTAAATTTATAATTACAAAATGCATTTTCTGCTTAAGATGTAATTTTCAACTTTGTTTATAAAGTTTAAAATGCAATATAAGTTTACATTTTAAATTGCACACTTAATATTTTTACATTATTAGCTTCTCAGGTTTTTATTTCATAGTTACTAAGAAAATACAGGAACTTTGATTTACAAACTGTTCAACGATATAATTTAGTTTTCATCTTCAAGTCTATTCAAGAAAATTACATAACTTTTAGTTGCAGACTTCAGTGGCAAATTATTAAAGAAAAAAAATTATCTTTTTTTGTAGATTTATCTTTTTTTCTTAACGATAACTACAGTTCCTTAGAACTAGAGGTTCACTTGATAAAGAAGAAGTTTTAAGCTACTCATACAAATGAAAACCAAAATTATTTAATAGGAATTCATAAACTTTCATGAATTGCAATTAAACAAATAATAACACTTTGATTCATATGTATATATGTATTACAATGCTTTTTGTACTTTTGAACTTTTATATAATTTATATAGTTTAAAATGCCAATATAGATTTTTTTTTAATTATGTTCTTCACATTTTTACATCATTAGCTTATCATGTTTCGTTTTTCTTTATAGATAATCAAGTGAAAAGTTGAGATTTTTATATAGAAACTGTTTCAGGATATATTACAACTTTAACCTTCAAGGTCAGTGAAGAAAATCCACTTACATCTTTTATTTGCTGACTTCAATTAGAAGCCATTTAAAAGAAAAAATATCTGGTACTACTAAAACTTCAGTGAGATTGGGTAAGAAAACTTCTTTTTTTGTTTCAAAAACTACCTCAGAGATGAAACTCATAAATGATTTTCATTTGCTTTTAGAATTTAAAAGAATCCTACATTCATTTAGAAAATATTCTGGAAATTTTGAACAAATTCAAAATTTAGTAGATTATATTTATATACTACATTAATTGATTGTCACCAACTATGTATAATTGAAGTTTAATATTTTTACATGCATAGAAAATGTTTTCTTACTTTCAGATATGATAGTTGTTGTTATATATACATATATTTTATTTTATTTATCAATAAAGTAGTATTCTTGCATTTTATAAGAAAATAATTAAAATTATATATTAAGAATTTTGCCTAAAATTCTATTTTACTTCTGAATACTTTCCTACAGTGTAACACAAAATCGTATTGATTGATTGTAGTTGATTAATTTTTAGCTATTATATTCTTAAACTCGGAAGGTACTTGAGCATATTTTTAATAATATATAAATCTTTCTTTTTTTGTTGCTGTTGTTGAACTACTTCAAAATGTGGGTTCAAATTACAGAAAAAAAGGAGTTGAAGTTATAAATACTTTGCCAATAAATTCTTTAGACCATTTATTAATCGCACATCGAAAGAATAAATAAACTACAGTATCTATGTGGTTATTTTATACTTAGCTACATTATAGAAGAAACATAACTAACTATTATTATTAAATTAATAACTATGGATATTTTTGGTTGTTTGTTATATATGAGAAGAAGAAATTTTGCTTACTGGATTAATATTCTATTTAAAACTGCACGAGAACGTGATGAAAAGCCTTCATGACAGTTCTTTAAGCTTTGATGATTCAAAAATCGTTTCTTTTGCTGCATTAATCTTGGATTTTTACTGAAAAAATAGGAATCATATCTGAATCGACGATGTTTCTTATGTATATTTGAGGCTTCAAGATTCCTATAATTGAAGAAAAGGCGGCGGAATTAAATTTATGTCAAAATTCGCAAGCCGCGTGTCAGCCTTTCTTATAAGTAAGGGATGGCGAGTTAAGTGACCGTGATTTGAATAAAAAAATTTTTTTATTTATTTATTTTGCAGAAAATCAGTCAGCTATAAAAATGATGTCTTATCAAACTTCCAGATTTAATATTAAAGCCTGTTTCTAATAATTATATAATAGAAAAATTTTTTATGATCCAACGGGTTTTTTCCCCCAGACTCGTTTTATCTTCTCTTCCCCTCATTTTCGTGGAATTTTTTTAGGAATAAGAAACAAAGAAGTTCTGCTTCCACTATATCTGAATTTCCATTGTATTAACTTTTTATTTCACTAAATTATTAGATAACTATTTTAATTCAATTATGCATATTTTTATTTTGTTGTATTATGTACAGAAGAAATTTGATTGAATTGTGAGAAGATTTTTTGAAACTAACATCTTTAGTTAGTCAATGAAACATATTTAACCGCTATTAAGCCTTACAATTTATACTGATTATTTTTAGAATAAAACTAAATTATTTTGATCAGAAAGAAAAATGAATCTTTGTGTTGACAGGAAAAATGTTAGAGAAAATGTATGCTTAATAATTAACTTTTAAATGATAGTTTTACGGCAGTTCCGAACCTTCGGTACTAGTAGCCGCTTGTTTATTTTTTAGGAAATTACACAAATCTATTTCGACGTTCTACTGAAAAGTTACTTAACCTGCAAACTTTTTCGTCCTTTCGATTTATTCATTTTATATATATTTCTGCAGAATAATAGTAAAATGCAATGTTGAACTGGAAGTCAAAACTGTACATCTTTAATAACAATATAGACACATGTTAAATATCACATTGCATGTCATTTTGCATTAAATTTCAAATTTTCTTATGCCTTGTTACCACCTATTGTAAGAAACAAATGTAAAATGTACAGTAAATTTCAAAATTATATTGGCGAGGCGATTTGACCTGTATCACATGAGCATTGATTGACACCATTGGAGATAGATGAATGCTAAAGCAAATTTCAAATATTTTCTTTTAGGAGTCATTACTACATGAAAGCGATGCAAAAATCTTTAGTATTTTGTAGAGTCAGGTGATTATTTTCAAATTTTGAGTAACTAATATTGCTGTGGAGAAATACTTCTTTGATTGTTTCATATTCGAATCATATGTGAACTTTTGATTTTAAGGTAGTTTTCTTTACAGCAGTCGGTGCCTTGCATTAAATTACGCATGCAACCTTTTTTTTTATGTTTCATTAACTTATATTTTTATATGTAATAAGGTTAATAGGATAAATATATACATATTTTGAATCGGAAGTGCCTGAAAATCGAATGACTACTGTGTCATAGTGGTAAAATCCTGGTTTTGAAAACCAAAGTGCCTATTCATGATTCTACGGTGATATATCACGTTCTTGTGGTCAACACTTGTTACTTTTTCGGAAGTTTGATTTCTTTTAAGTTATACTGTCATGGACATCTTGATAATGATCTGATGATATATCATTGTCTTAATTGTGGTCTAGATTTATCGATTCCTGCGTTTTTCACTCTTTGGTGTGATATGATAAACCTTGCAAAATGAACTAAATTATTTCAAAATGATGTACAATTTGCGTGTCTTTACACTTCGCGCAAAATAAAAAGATTCTCCTTTTAGGACGGTTTCGGAGGAGTTTAAAGATCCGAATCTACAGAGAATCAATGTTAACTTATTAAATCGCTTTACGGCTGAAATTTCAATTCTATGGTCAAATATAAATGGAATGGCTTGGAAAATGTGCATCTATCTGGCAATCACCTTCTCCAAAAATATTTGAAATACTTTTTGTGGTGGCAACGGTAAATTCTTCTTTGCGCACTTATTCGAATAAGTTCTCTAAACGTGCTCTCATTTTCAAGTGGGTTATCTAATTAACGCGTTTTTTTTTAACGATTTCTGATTGTATCATTAACTAAATCATTTAATGATGGTGCTATTCCAGGTATATTTGAGTTCTTATTTTTATAAAAAGAGTTTTTATTTCTTTATTTTTTTGCTATTTAAAATTTGTTTTTAAGAATAGATTGTGTTAAATCACGTGTTAGAATTAATTTGCCGATTTTATTCTTGTAACAGATTTTTAGAAATCCTTTTCAATCGCCCGATGATTTTATAATCTTTTTCAATAATGCAGATTCTTATTATGCAGAATCATTGTTTCTATAGCGTTTTGCGTTGAATTTTCAGCACTGCTCTTGTAAATACTATAATTTTTTTTCCTGTATGTTATTATAATATAATTATTTGAGAAATTGTATCTTTTCTGTTGTATTGAAGCAACATTTTAAATTATATTTATAAATTTATATTCATTAACCCAAATGAGACTTCTCCCATCTGTGATAGTCAGTAAAATGTATCCAAATCCATCTTTATCTAAATTCGTGATTTTCTTCTTTAATTAGGTTTATTTTTACTGAAGATGATGTATAGAAATAAACTCGCTCTTTATTTTCTCAATATTTGTATTAATATTTTAAACAGTTCTATCGTTGCTTATGTGCTAATCTGTGTTTCTGAAAGCGCACATAAATTTATGCTTTTTTATGAAGATAATTATTTTTATTTCAAAAAAGTTAAGTAATCTTTATATTGCATTTATTTTTGCACTTAAGCTGAACATTGCCGAAATATATAAATCAATCTTTAATTATCTATTTTATTAATAGCATTTTAGATTATTTTTCTTAAACATTTTTAAAATCAAAATATCTTTACAATTTCTGCTTGGTTTAAATATTTTATTGCAGCCTAACAACAAAATATTCAATATTTATCAATATTTTAAAAATATTTTTATGCAATAAAACTACATTAAATCAATTTAATATTAATAATGGAACAGTTAAAAATTTAATGCTTTGTGTAGGGGTGAATGTGTCTTATGATCTTGAGAATTTCTTTTAATAGTTTTATGATTTTTATTTCACGAGAATTTATTTTTTCTTTTGAAAATGAAGATTGTAGTTTTTTGAATAAAATATAACTCATTCTGAATTTTTTCTAGATTTCTACACCTGATAATAATGTTATCTACAACGTAGTGGATTATATTTCTCGAGGCTCATTTGGCGTGGTAAGTATATCTTTTTGTATGATAAACTTTATTATTTTAGTTTCTTAGGGATTGAGGGCTCTACTCAGTTTAAAAGGAATCTGTATGAAAATTTAATTTTTTTAAGTTTCTCTTATTGCAGTGATTGCATGTATACATAAGTATGCTAAATCTTAATTATGGTACAATATGGTTATTAATTCCTTTTTGATAAATTTAATAAAATTAAGAATAGGTGTATGATAAATATTGCATTATGGCATAACCTAACATTGAACATACAACAATAATGTGAAGTATTTTTGTTACAAAGTTTGATTTAAAATCTAGTTTTTTATAAACTTATGTAATTTTTAAATACAAATTATTTGTGTATCATCATATGTGGAAATAAATCTATCAAAAGTTCAGGTTAGTAACTGATTTTCTCTTGTTGGGGCTTAGTAAATTTATATTCAAGTCTGGAAAGATTTTAATGTTCTATAAATAATGCATGTTCCTGAAAGTGTTTGAATTATTTCTGTACAAAACACCAATCTCCATTTGTTCTGTCCCTTGGAGAAAGTTATATTTGAGTTCATTAAGATGCCTTTATATTAAAAACTATATGTAAAATAAATTCTCTTTTAAATCACTATCAGTACTGATAGGCTAGAAGAGGCAGATTTTTCTCTTGTTTTAGACTTAATGAAATTTCAGAATGAAATTTTCATATGGTGATCTGAATCCATTTCAATAATAAAGTAACATTATTGAAGGTTTCATAATGAAAGGCTTGGATTTTTCATTTCAATGAGTAAATGTATTGGCATCAGTTTTCTGATTTTTAGGGGTTGGTTTGTTATGAATTTTTAAATTCGCAACAAAGATTACTCTTTATTATCTTTCACAGTCATTTCCTGGACATGGCTTAACAAATATAAATGGGGCTAGAATGTTTTAGTTTCTTGTATCGCTCATTATATAATGCATTACTATATATACAGTAATTTACAAAGTACAGTGATTATTTTATAATATGTTCTTGAATATAGTGCTCTGTAATGTCCAAGATTTCAAGGGTAGATATTGGTGGGAAGTTATTTTGTAATTGATAAAGTAGGTAACTATTATATAGTTAAATATTTTTAGAGATTCTCTGTGTGAATATTTAATTTATGCACAAATGAAAAATATGAATAACGATGAAATTCAGGTGTCTATATTGTCTGAACTTATATGTATAAATCTTATCTTATCTTATCTGTGATCTTATATGTATAAATGCAATTAAATTGAACTGAAATAATACAATATTAATGTAAAAAAAACATTGCTACTGATATATTAATTTGTATATGTTATAGAAGTTATCTATAACTTATCATTTGTAACATGATTTGGAAGGGATGTGGTCTGTGGTCTTAACTTGTAAAGGTTGTGACAAGAGTTTTAAATAATTTCAGCAAGTGTTTCTTTGCATAATCTTCATGAATTTGGGATGTCTTCTGTTGTTCTATTTGAGATAGCTATAAACTACAGATTTGCTTACAAGAATCTTGTATAGATTATCCAGTCTATCTACAAGTCTATAATTTTTGAGAATACATCCTTTTAAAACAAGTAATATGCTCCTTTAACTGATGGTAAATATTTAATAGAAATACAGCAAAAGATAATGTATTTTGTCTTTGTAAAGAGAACTCAAATTTGACAAATTAGAAAAATGGAAACTGTAAAATAGTTTTTTTCCTTGTGGCAGTTTCTTAACTTTTCTTATGAAGAAATTTTAAAAGGATGTATTTTTATATATCCTTTGTAATTTGTCGATATTTTTTGACTGAATTTTGCTTTTAGAAAAATTGTTCTTGTGGCTTTTAGAATTTCGAACACAAATCATGAATTCTATTAACTTGAGCTCCAAAGTCTAAGAAAAATACACTTCTATTAGATTTAAGTTTTAAAAATGAAAATTGTAATGGCTTTTTTCCCTTATTTTATTGAGTTTCTAAATTAGTGTAGATATAGTTTTAAAACTGGTTAATCTTTATTTTGTTTAAAAATTTTAAATCTGAATATTTGGTACTTAGACTAATCACTGTGTCGGTGTTCATTTTTTGGAGCACATAACATTTTAAAAATAGTCTTAAAATATATCATTGTCATTAATGCTTGTTACCAAATTAAATTATCATCTACAAATTAAAACTAGAAGCTTGACAATGTTCAATTTTAATGTGATAATCTTGTGAATATGCAAAAGTCAGAAGTATTCAATTGTCTAGAAATAAAGTTTTAGTATAAAAGTTTCCTGAATTATTTTTATAATTCTGTTAATTAATGTTTTTACTCTTACGAATTTATTTTATTCATGCATTAGTTAAAATTATAAGCAGTTCTCTTGGCACATCTGTTTACTAAACAATAGTGTACTTATTATGAAACTGTGTATGTATTTTTATTTTATATATTTTATCTAAAAATATCTGATATACTAGTTGTGTATGAAATTTATTATTTAAAAGAAATCTTTAAAGTATATTTATTCATATTTTTTAGTATTTATATTTAAAATTGTAGGAATACAGGTTACATATTTTTATATATCTAGAAAGTAGGGGACAGAATAGTTCCAAGTTCAAAATCCGATTCATTCTAATAAAGATCAATTTTTTAGATGGGCTTTGGTACATGTTAAATATGATATCAAGAGCCAAATGTTGTAGTGTGAGCATTTAAAGGAAGTGCACCAACTCTAGTCATATTATCTAATTGGCATTAAAAATGAATGCACAGCTCAAAATCGCCTTTGTGTTCCTTAATGCTGTAGTTTCAGTTTAATTGTTTGGGGGGGGGCTAGATTTTATCAGTTAGGTTCATATACATCTAAAGATTTTTTTAAAAAATTAACAAAATGAAATATTCTGGTTTGGAAGAAAAGAAAATTCCTACTAATTTAGAATGTTCAAAATTTAGAAGCATAATTCTAAACAAAAGATCAAAAATTATTTTCTGTAAAGAATGTTTTTCGACAATCTTTATTATAACTGTGGGGAAAGGAAAGTAACGTGTTGGCAATGAAATAAGAAAATTCTAATAGTTTTCTGAATTCTTGGACGATCCATTTCCCTACTTTTAAAATGGTTCACTGTTTTTTAGTCGTAGCACGAATAGTTTAGTCGTAGTTTTAGAATTGAAAATAATTTTATGTGGAATAAAGTGTGAAGAGTAAATAATGCTCTTGAGTGTGTGAATTTCACATGTCATTAGAAGTACAAGTTCTATACCACTTTCTGACAATAAAGAAAATAACTGCCTATATTTATTGAATTAAGATAAAACCTATATAATCGTGTTTCTGAATTGAATGCAATTTGTTTTCCCAATAGATTTCCAAATCATTGAAGAAAATCAACTAGAATTTATTTAAATATATTTGAATTAGGAATTTTGTAATTCATCAATATTTTAATACTGATTTCATACAAGCTTTGTAAGCAATTTATAAATTGTTTTTGTTTAATTTTCGTCAAAATTATTTCTAGGTTCTGAAGGTAGAGAGAGCAGGGGCCACATATGCCGCCAAAGTCCTGCTGGACCCAGATACCAAGGAGGCTCATATCCTCAGAGAGAAAGGCATTCTTGACATGCTTGAAGGGTCGCCAAATAGGGTATTAAAGAAATCTTTCACATTCTAATACCTTTATAAAATGGCTTGCATTGAAATCATACCATTTTAATCCTGGATATCTATAAAATTTGTTAACTAAATTTATTCTTTACAACTCACTGCATTTTTAATTAGCATCCTGCTAATTTGCATTTTATATTTTGTCAGGAAAAACTGAAGAAGAAATGGTATTTTAACATCAGTGCTTCCAGTAGCTTTTATCAATCGTATTTTAAACATACCCATTGCAGAGGTGGTGGGTGGAGATAAAATAATTTATTTTGCAAATAATTGGAATTCTTGAAGTGAATGTATAAAAGAAAGGACTGACTTTCTTTATGAGTTAGTTGTAACAAAAAAAGCATTTGCTATGTTTAAATTCCACACATTTTGAAAAACTGCTTATATTTTGTTAATTTAAAATGTATTTTCAACTGTAAATTGAAGTCTAAAAGAAGGTATTTTTGTTTATATATTTGTTCAAAAGACTAAAGTTTTCTTCAGCTAATATATCATATTAAACCTTCACAAGTATGTTATTTGGCGATATTTTGTATTAATTTTCAAAAATGATAACAGCCGGGTGAAATTTCTCTGAACTTTTAGGACCATTTACTGGCATTACATCAGCTTATTGCCTTTTGCTCTGTGCTAAAATTTATCTTGGTTTTCTATATTCCTGAGGACACTTGTATGAAATATTATCAAATTTTAACAGCATTATGAAAGAATTGTTCATTTGTGTATAATTATACATATCTTCATCTTTCATGTAAATTAGAACTGTATCACTTTTTCTTGCAAATTTGTTGCTTATTTGCATTAGCTGAACAATGTCAGATGTTTCCTTGTTTATATCATGTGCTTGTATTAGGAGTTAGTTGCTGCATTCTTGAACGACTGAAATTTACTTTCAATGATTTAAGAATGCAATGTTGATTTTATATCGGAAACTAAATTCATAAAATTCTGGTTGGCAAGCAAAGATGGCAATTGAATTGTGATTAAATTTATAACATTCCCATCCTCCATGAAATTTCAAAAATGCCTTTTAGTATTTATAAGTAATTTATTTCAATGTTTATTTTATGATTGTTTTGTAATTATACTTTTTTGATGTTTGGAGTATGAATATATTTTCTAATTTCACATTTCACCATAATTTGTTTTGTTAAAAAAATCTCATTAATCTACATTATAAATCATTTTTAATCAAATTTTGAATTGCTTAAATACCTGCATTTTTTAGACTTATTTTAGTTGACTTTTTTTAGTGGTTATTACTTTTTTTTCCTAATTTTTCTAAAATTTAAACATTTGGAATATATTAATCTTTAGATCTTCTAAATTATAGATTTACGTTTCTGACAGTTATTTGATGGAATTATCAATTTTGTTTTTCATATGCTTTTCCCCATTAATCTAGTCTTGTAAGTTTTATGCTGATGGGCTTGTTCCTGTTCCAAATAAGGGGTGCAGGATATAGAGCAAGGGCATCCTAGTGATAAATTGCTTCACATCCTGAACCCTCCATTTGAAACAGAAGGGTCTCAATTCAGCTAACCAGTATAAAACTGGTATGTCTGGATTGAACTGGATATGATGGATTAAAATATAAAACTTAATATTTGTTAATTTTGACAAACAAAAACAAAGGAGCCTTTAAAATTTTTGGGTAACTGAAAAATATGCTTTACTTCATAACCTAGAAATATATAAATACTTAAATGTTTTTACAATTGCTTTAACCCTTTAAAGGGGCCATTTTTTTCTAGTCATATTATGTTAAAATATTTTTAGGCTTGAAATTAGAATAATAAAAGGGATTCATTTAGCTTATTAGATAAATTTAATTAGGTTAATTAATAATTAAGTAATGATCAAGAAGCATCATTTTGTGTAAGATAAAGAACTGAAGCCTCTAAGTTTGTCTTTCTAAAAAAAATTTGTCAGAACTGATGCCTACGTACATAAATCCATACAAATATTGATAAATTTGGTGGGAAGCATACTTCCCACGGCCCTAGAAAGGGTTAAAAAAAGACAGATTTCAAATGGTGACAAGTATCTATTAAATAGTATACATATTCAGCAAGAACTGAAGTATAATTAACATTGTTGCTTAGATAAAATTTGTTTTTATTATTTTTTGCAGTTATAATAAAAGCTAAATATCTTATATTCATTGGCATTAATATGTTTATTGCAAATTTTATCTTTCTGTAAAATATCCATTTGTAAGATGTTATTTTCTCAAGAATGATAGTCATTCATAGTCAGCGTCCCTGTATATTTTTGACTTCTTTCAAAATGAGTGAATTTGTTTACCTGATAAACTAAAAGATAAATTCTCTTTGTAGAGAACTATTCAAGTTATTTTAATATTTCAGTGTTAAATGAAATGGGTGCCTGCTGAAAGTTTGTTGGCATCTTGATTTCGATTGAGATTTGAATATTCTTTGTTTTGAGTTTTTATTACTTTTACTATTGACTTCAGTGAATAGGAAGTGATTTTTTTTTTTTTTTATAAATATAAGACATTCAAGAACCTTTTTATTCTAATTCTATTGTTAAGAAATTCACTAGTCGCCTTTCCCTAGAAAGTGCTAATGAATGTACTTATCACTTCAATAAATAAGAGGGGCCGCTGTGGCCTGGTGGTAAGGTCTCGGAACCGGAGAGTTTCAGGTTTGGGACCCGATTCCACCGAAGAACCATCGTGTAAGGAGGTCTGTTGCACATTAAATTCATCATGACCAAACGTCCTCCCGCTGGTGTGGTGTGGAGAGGGGTGCCAGCTCAGGTGTTGTCCTCGTCATCTGACCGCGATTCATTACAAGGTCCGTCCCAAAATAGCCCTAGTGTTGCTTTACAATGGGACGTTAATATAACTAAACCAAACCAATCAATAAATAAGAGTGGCTTACTTTGTTTAATGTTTGCTTCATGCATAAACATATGAAGAGAACATATGTTTGTTTTCTAATTTGGGATTTCATTGTAGAAGATTGAATGTTTTTGGCTTTTAATATCTAACATTAAAGAAATAATTTTTAAATTGATCTTTAGTTGCTAAGTGATTTTAAAACGATTGTAAAAGTAGGTATCATTTGTATATCAAAATGAATGTCATGTGCATATCAGATTGCAATTTTTGTAAATGATTCTAGCTTTAATATTCCTGAAAACTTTCAGGAATATTAAAATCAGGAAATTATTCAAAATGCTTTAAGGTAGATTGTTGAACTTGGTATACTTCGTTGATAGGTGCTTGCTAAGAGTTTTCAAAATTTTAGATATTTTTAGTCAAGAATTACTAAAAATGCAACTTCTCAATTTCTGGGGATATTCCATAAAAACCATTTTTGCATCCATTTAAGATTTAAAAAATAAACTTCTTGTGATACTAATTTTGTTTATAATTTTTCAGTGTTTTTAAAAATATTTTAGATGTATCTTACAATAAGCAGTTTTAGATCTTGGATTTTGTCATGCATGTTATAGTATGAGGTTTTTGCATACGTTATCTCTTTGTATAATGAAGAGTAAATTTTAAAAATAAAATTTGGTTAAACAAACATGTTATAGACTATAAGTTTGAATCTCATTAAAATGTTTTCTTAAATATATTGTATCTAATTTATTCCAAATATATATATGTATGAGATTCTAATTTATCTGCATTCTAAATATTTTCTGGTCACTCATTCAGTCTTTGCTTTAATTTCTGGCTGGTATGAGCTTAATTTTTCTTGGCTACTTTAAAATGTACCAAATCAAAACACTGTTTGCATTTGTATTCCTTTAAAATACTTTCTTGCAGCCTTATTTTCCTACATTTACCCTTCCTTTTCTTTACATCTTTACAGTTTTTACTATAGAAATCCTAATAGTGGGCAAAAATTTTCATAATGTCATGAATAGTAATGTTTAATATTAAACTTCACTTCTCCTCCTTCTCTTGATATCAAAAATTGTTTTGTATACATGTAAATCTTAATTTTTCCCCAAGAAATTACAAAAACAATATATATGTATATATCAGTTCAAAAAAAATTTTTTAATGCAATCGTAACATTTTAAAATGATGATTCGCGTATACAAAATTAGCCCTATCAAGGTGTAAAATGGCGAAGATATGATTATGTGTTACAAGAGCAATGCAAGTATTATAATTGGACTTTTTTTTAAAAAATTCATGAAAGTAAAATGTAAAATTATTTCATGGACATTTTTTTTCTTGCAGCAACTCTTCATCCACATGCATGATTACTTTTTTTCTGGGGACTCATATATTCAGATATATGAATATATGCCAATGGATCTCCGAAAGTATCTGCGGCAGAGTGACATCTTCTCAATGACAGATGCAAAAAAGATTCTTCGTCAGCTTCTCCTGGCTTTGTGTCAACTGCAGGTAAAGTATTAAGACTGAAAAAAAATTTAATGTTTGAAATAAATTTTTTAATTTTTTCAAATAGAATCAAGTTTATTTTCTAGTAAACTTAAATTTTTGGAAATTTAACTATTAGTGGCATAATTAAGGGAGGGGAGGAGACAGGGTGTTTGTGGATGTCTCTAGTCCTGGCATTCAGTGGTACCATGAATATAGCCCTGTTACTTCTTAAATCTACATATTAGGTGGCAACAGAAATACTTCAAATGGCTTTAACATTTAAAAATTGCTAATAGTGATGGTAAAGAGATATATTATGCCCTTAGCATACTAACCCTTAGCTTTACTAGTAATTGCTATACCATCTTTTATATTTTTGCAATTATCTTTTCTCTTATAATTTTAGTATTGCCTGTTTCATCTTCATTTTCTAACAACTATTTTATGATTGTTTTTTTCCCCTTAATCTCTGAATATTTAATGTTTATAACAGAATCGCTTGCAATTTTTAAAAATAGTGGGTTTTTTCAAGCAAATAGCATGATATTTTAATATAAGTCAGTTATTTAATGCTCTTTTATGCAACAGAAAATAATTTTTCAATGATCAGATAGTTTCATCTATTTAATGTACTATATTGAACACAAATAATATTTTATTCAAATGAACTGAAACAGCAGTTTAGTTAAAACAAATTTAAGAACTTTATATGAATAATGAATTATTCTATTTTTTGTTTTTAACTAAATTTATATTGTTAATTTCCTTTGTAGTTTTAGTCTTTTAATTTATATAATGAATGTCTGATAATGAAAATAACTTTAATTTTTTTGGAGCTTGTTCCCTTCAAACTATCGATACCGTTACAATTTATGGACAAAACGTGAAACATACAAGAATTTATTTTGCTAATTGCCTTCATGTTATCAGCATTAAGTTTTTAAGTGAATACATGGGAAGTATGAAGTTCGTGCTTTAACTTAGAAAGGACCAAAGATAACTTCAATTATTTCAATTGAAAATTTCAGTTTAGAAATTTCTGTAGATGTGAGCTTTTCTATGTATAATTTATTTTTAAAGCTTGCTTTCAATACAAGATCTGTCCTTTATAACAGCATGGTCTAGTTATTGGTATTCGTTGTAGTTAATGCACATTTTATTTCAAATCCTATTTTTTTACTTAATTTTTTGAAGCTCCTTATTTTTTCTATCTGCTTTTATTTTATTGCGAAATGATTCTTTTATTACTTTATAAGTATTTTTTTTAATGTATTTAATGGAGATTGTAAGTGCAATCCCAGGCTCTCCTGCTTCTAATCAAAATATTTACTTACTAAATAAGTGAATTTCTTTAATCTGTTTGTTTATGAAAAAAACAGCTATTTTTTTAGTGTATAGATTGTTAAAATAAAGAATGAGAATAAAAATTTCTAGCAAAATAAATTTTACTTCTGATTATATAATATCTTAGAATAAATTGCTGATTGAATTGTTCATTGTAGCTCAATGAGAAAGAATAAGTTGTATATTTATTGATCATAAATAATTATTTAAAAAAAACTATTAAAACAATAGATATTGAATTTTTCTAATGAAACATGGAATAACTTTTGGCAAATTCAAAATTATAAATGTTTTACTTGGAAAATAATAAGACTCCTTTCATTGAATAGCAAATAAATTGATCATCAAATAATTCATTTACTGTTATTCTAGTTAAAATTATTTGAGTTTATTAAAATGTATTTTTACTATTTTGTTCCCATAGCATTGAAATATCATGTCAAATTCTTTTGAAATTGATAGATCTTTTATCCCTCAGTTAATAATAATATATTTAAGGAATTTTGCAATAATTATGAACATGATTCCAAGGTTAAAATTCTGCTTGTTTTCGTGGCTGATCTATAAATCTAGAAGTAAAGTATAATTGTGGAAATATTTATAATGGAAATTATCTTGGCTGATTGAAAATAACTGTTATTCTTAAAATTATCAGTTAATTATTATAAATTCTATGAACCTTATTTCAATTATTGTAATTGATGAAATGCAGAATTTTAATATTTGGAACTTTACATGTTGATATTAACTTGTATTTTCATGATGCTGCCAATTCTTTATAAAAAAGGTAAACAAATGAATTACTGATATATTGCTTACAAAATGACATTAACATTATTTTTCTGTATTATCTTCTAACATATACATACTTTTTCCTAATGCATTTGGGTTTATAATTTCTATATGATGAAAAAGAATTCATGAAGCCATATGCACCTAATTTTTTCAATAAAAGTAAATATTTATTGTGCTTACTAATAATCTAAAGCTATAGAAGCAATTAATATTTTATATTAAATTTTGATTAATTTTTCTCAATCGGTGTATTTACTTTTAAGTGAACAAAAATTACTTTTATGGTAAGAATTTCTTAAGATGTTTATTTGGATTTTCATAAAACAGTAATTTTTTTAATGTGAAAAATATTGTGTTGAATCTTATTAAAATGATAGAATCTTGAGAGATTAGATTATTTCCTTATTACTTTTAAGAGTTCTTTATTTGGCTTTTTAAGTTCACCAATTAAGTTTAATTCAGTTTTAAGTTCAGTTTAGACACATTCACCAGAAGAAAAAAAAGTTGTGTATTTTCTATTATGTGTAATAGTCTGGATTTTGTCTTGTTTGTCAGTTTTTAAAAAATGTCTTGGTGTAGTATTACTCCTATATTGTGACTGTTATTTGTATAATTGATCAAATTTTAATTCAATGATAAATCATTGATGAACATTATCAATACATTAATGTATTATTAATGATTGTGTGTTGGAATAAATGACATCTTTACCATTTTTTGGAGGGTAGGGCGGAGATTTTTCATTGACAGGTGGTTTATACAAAAGTGCTGTACTATTTAGGATGATAGCATTTCTTGCAACACTGCTGAATTTAAACTTGATGTTAAAAGCTGCTGATTGACTAATAGTAAATTATTTTTATAAGTTTATTATATATGTGGCATGTCATAAATATTGTATACTTTCACTAAAAATTAGCACAAGAATTTAAATGCTTTTTTTATAGGAGTTTTCTATCATCCATGCAGACCTAAAGCCGGAGAATCTTGTCATTGATGACAGGACTTTGACGCTGAAAGTGATTGACTTTGGTGGGAGTCATTTCACTTTCCAACTTGAGAACCACACTAAAATAGCCACCCGTAGTTACAGGTGAGTTTAACTGAAATTTATATAGAAAAGAAATGCTAAATATTGTGAGGTAACTAGAACAAAATTATTACATAATTCCATTTATAGAAGGTATTATGAAATAAACATTAAAATAGCTGGAGTATTTAAATTTTTAGCTTATCTATAGTTCTAAATTTGCTTTAATTTAGTGATCAGTCTTGTAGATATTTTGTTTATCAAATTTTTTCAATTTGTCTATTAATTTTTTGAATAGGTACTTCAATCATCCTTATAGACGATCATTCTTTAAATGTAGAAAATCATCGTAGATAATTGTAACCTAAATTTAAAGATAAAATTTAGTTGCTCCTACCTTTTTCTCGTATAAATTAACTATTATGTTGGATGTGTTAAAATATAATTTTCAGGAGTTTCCAATTTTTTATTCAATTCATTTCATCTTGTAAAGATGGAATTTTGTTAACTATTTCTCTGTGTCCTGTACTAGAAAAATTTTTATACTGTTATATGTTCTTGATGACAATGATCTATTTTAATATTTTCAGAATTAATGGGGGATAACTTGTTATGACTTTGAATCATAATAAATCTAAATTTAAAATAGACTTAAAGTAAATTAAAATTTACTGTACTATATAATTAAAGAACTTTTTATTTTTTCAGAGCAATGTCAATAGTTCCAAAATATCTTTCTTGTGATCTGATTCTTTGAATCATTTGACTGTATTGAAAATTACTTTTATGGACATCGAAATTGATATTAGAAAATGTACCAAAATCTTAATAGAAGTCTTTCAATTTTAATTACATCATAGACATAACAGCAATTTGTCGCAACTGTTCCTTTACAAGATACCTAATGGATTTTGAGGATTATTTGTCATGACTCGTTATGTGTGCATCTCTTTTCAGTTTCATTTTTCTTTCCAGCTGTACCGATTTTATATCGAATAGCTTTTGTATCTTCTTAATTTAATCCAATTCCTTCGTAAATATTTACTTCTAATAATTCTGATTACTTCTTGAAGCAAAACATTATACAATAATTGTTGAATTCCATTTCATATCATTTTGCATTCAAGCATTGTTAATTTGAATTCTCTTGTTGCTCGTTTTAATTTATTCTATTTATGTTACATTAATTGAAATTGATGCATTGTACTTTTCCTATTTCCTTTTAACAATATTAAGATGTTTTTATCATGTTATCAAGACTGAGAATTTGAGTGGCATATTTGCATTGTTTGAATAATAACTGATTATGTTTTTCTTTTTATTCATGGTTTGTTCTACTTTAAGATATCTAGCAATGAAAATTAAAGAAATTGTCAATCAAAATTTCTTAAAATAAATAACATTGATTTTTTTCAGGGTTTTTTTTTTTTTTTAATAGTAAATGTTGAATTAAAAAAATAACTGATGTTCTGTCTTTATTAGAAATGCTAATTGTTCTGCATGTTGAATATTTTTCTGAAACTGAGGTCTATTATTACGCCAATGAAAAGAGAGACTTAATATATCATTTTTTACCAGAGTTTTTTTCAATTAAAAATCCTTGAATATCTAAATATTAATTATAGCTGATTATTTATAAGGTTCCCTAAAATGTGAAGTGATACATCATTGTTATTTGCTTTGCGTTTTAAGAAAATTGATTTTAAAGGCAAAAATATTAAATGTAATAAAAAATGTTGAAAATATATTGAAGAAAATGTGAAATTTTTAAACTGGAAATGATTTTGTTGTATTCCTCATTGCTTTTAATTTAAGTAGAAATATTGCATTTCCTAGGTGTAAAGTGGACTTAGTAAGTTATTTTTATTTTTATCTATCGTTTTTTTGATTTAAAGAGAATAAAGCTGTGGTAATTTTTATATTTAGAGCTCCTGAAGTTATATTAGGTGCTCCATATGGCCTGCCAATTGATATGTGGGCATTTGGCTGCATTGCTGGTGAAATGCTCACCAACAGAATCCTATATCCTGGGGATACAAATTCTGAAATGGTAAATATTTATTTTTAAGTTGACCTTTATTTCTTTAAAGTCATACTGAAAAACATTACAGGAAAGTGTTTCCTTTAGCTATAAAGGTTTAATTTGCTATAAAGGTATTGGAATGCCCCCTCCCCATTTATTAAAATATAATTTTTAAATTGTCAAATTTTCGATGGTCATGGATATTTTTCAGTTTTATTTTCAAAAATCATTAATCTGTGATTAGAGGGTAAACATATGAAATTTTTTGCAAGAATGTCTTTAAAAAAATCTGAGTCATTGTTATAATTGACTATGATCTTTTTGAGCACATGTGTAAAATTTAAAGATCAAACAAGATTTATAATATGAAGATAACTACAGGGGTGTTTGTGCTCCGGGGAAACCCCGGAATTCCGGGGATTTTGAACTTCGATCCCCGGAATTTCCGGGGATCGTCGTTCAAAAGGAAGTAGGAATAATAATGAATTATTTATTTTGATCTGGGTAATTTTGTTTGCTTTTAAAGCAGAAAACGCAAGGTCAGTGTGTGTGGTGAAAACTTTTCCTTTCTTTCTCCAAAGGCAGTGATAATGCGTGAAAAGGGGGAAAAAACTTCTTTTTTGTTCTTTCCTTATTGCGAGTTATGACTCATTCCCCCGGTTCTCGGACATTCTCTTCTGGATTCTTTTCGGCAAGCAGGCGCGGCAGAAAAAAAAGGGGGAGACTTCGTTCGACCAGATGTGCGATAACGTGACTCTGGGTTCAAAGGTCTTATCTCTACTGGCGTGGCGCCAATAAGTAGAGAAGGGGGATTTTTCGCCGTATTAGCTATTTGTCATTGATCGCTTCGGAACTTTTTTTTCTCCGCTGTGTAAAATTTTCGTTTCATTTATTGATGCACGTGTAAATTTTTCGTTTCGCTTATTGAAATATTTTTTTATTTATGTACGCAAGAGAATTTCATTTAGAAATTTCAGCATATGAAACAGAAATTACCCCTTAAAAATTCATATCTAATTAGTTTTACAGCATTAGATCCAGAGCTAAGAGGTAAAACCAGTACAATATTAGCTTTTGAAAAATTATCTTTTATGTCCCATATTTTTAGTGATAATGAAAAGTCAAAAGTAGAAGCTGAAATAAGGTTATACCAGAGTGATATTGATATCACCAAAGAAATGCTCTACACATCTGATGAAAGTGGAAATCAAGTCAAGTGTACAATTGATAAATATTGGTCTAAAGTTTTTAATTTAAAAGATGATTTCACAAATGATTATAAGTATCCTACATTGGCTAAATTGGTCAAAGCCTGCCTTAGCTGCTTCCATGGCCCATTAGTGGAAAGTGCATTCAACTTAATGGATGCACTTGTCACTGACTATAGAACCTCTCTTAAGATTGATTCCCTAGATGCAGTGCAGACTATTAAATATGATTTAATGGCTTCTAAAGAAACCTCATGTGAAAAATATGGCTCAAAAAATCCAATGACTGATCCAATTCACAAAGATCTCTTACTGAATATGAACAGAAGTTGGAAAACATATCAAGAGGACTTAAAAACATGTATTTCAGATGAGTCACCTATAAAAGTCTCTGAAAAACCTTCTACATTAGCAGAAAAGCAAACTGCTTCTACCTCTGCATGTGCAGTTCTCGAGGAAATTTCTTCAACTGTAAATGAGGAAAATAAAAGTCAACCTTCCTGCAATTATGAAGTTCACCACAAAAGAAAGACAAGCCCACAAACATCAGAAAATAAAAAAAAAGCAGCAGAAATTAGATAATTTTTTTTAAAAGAATTCAGGTAATTTAAAAGATTTGCATAAAATGTAGTAGTTTATATGTTTGAAAATTTATGGTTATTAATTTTGCAAAAAAAGTAATTCATTGAACTTTTATAATTAGGTCATTCAATACTTCATAATTGTAATTTTTCATTTCTCCCCCCCCCCTTCTCGAAACTCCAAAATGCCGGTAGTAAGTCCGTAAAAGTTTCCGGGGATTTTTTGGGGTCCCACAAACACCCCTGTAACTAGACAAAGATATTGATTATATTTGACTTGCCAAGCATTAATTGGGATGAAAATATTTCTAAAACATCTAATATCATGCATTGCAGATAGTCCATAAGTCTTCAGATCTGAATTTGATGTTCGTCACTATTGTATCAGAATTTAACTTTTGCTTATGCTTCGGTGCAACTGTTGTAGCAGTAATGAATTGTGATTTTATCCTTCCTCCTAAATATTCCAGCTGTCTTACTTGCCTAACAAAATCCCTACCTTATTTTATTGTACCTTATAGGGTCAAGAGATTTTTGCCAATAGTTGTAATCACTTGATGCTACTGTGTTCTTAGAAATTATTCGACACAACCTTATGATATGCTTTCTTAATCCACATACGAGTTGACTTGATCGAATCTGTTATTATAAAATTAAAGAAAGGAGAAAACGATATTATTTTTTTTTACCATATTTAATAGTGAAAACTGATTGCTTTATTGATATCAATATTACTGTTTAATAGTGAATATATCAAATTTCATTCTGAGAAGATCTTTCAGAAATAAAGCTGGTCCCTTTTCAATATAATTTTATTGCAATTTTAACTATTACTTTTCAGCATAATATATTAGCAACAAATTGCTCTTATGTTCCATGAATTAACATAAGAACAATTCTTAGCACTTGTATATAAAATTTTAAATAATCCATATTTAATTTTACTTTGGTTCAACTATGTTTTTTAAATCTAATTAGTTACATTTTTTATGGCAATATAAATTCTTATGTCTTATACAAAACTCTAAATATATTTTTCAAAAACGCCATATCCTATGAATAAAAATTAACAGCAAAATATTAAATTTCATGTATTTATTCTAAGTACTAGTAATATAGTAGAAAACTGTTAATTATTAAATTACAAAAAATTTCACACTATATTAAGTAGAAATATATTTTTACTTTGTGCATTATATTAATATTAAAATATTTAAATTAGCCTTTAATTTCTAAACTAGCAGAAGTATATATTCTATGTGATGCATAAATTGAGAAGTGAATACGACTTAAAAAAATATAAGAAACTAGAATCTCAAAGTATTATATGCAAATCATCTCATTTATTGATTGTTCAAGCTATAAAAAAACTAAATTCATAGTTTTAGCAATCTTTCATTGTTTTTAGAAATTTGTTAAATTTTAAATAACTTTCATATTTTGAACAGTAGCATTAATTATGAAATTGAAACTTCATTTATTGTGCCAAATAATTATATAGCATATAACTTATAATTTATTTAACATTGGAATATTTAATTTTTCTTACAAAAGCAATAACTATTTTGGCAGGGGATGAAATAAAGTTGATGCATAGTCCTATCAAGGGTTCAGATATAATAAATCCATGAAAAAGCAATTGGTTTAATATGGAAAGGCCAGATTGTGGCAGTACGAGTTAATTTTAACAAGTTAATGAAAAATAGGGAAAGTTGAATTTTATCATTGGGAGCTCTCTTGTAGAAAGCTTGTCTTGAAGCCAAGTCCCTGAAAACTGAAAGCTTGTGTATTTCCATATCTGTGTTCTCAAAAACTAATTACTGTTTCTATTATCTTCAAAACTAATTTTCATTCATTATTTAAATCAGCTAAATTAAATAATCTCTAATGATTTTATATTAATTGAAACTGTGAAATTCTTATCACTTTTTTCATTTCAGCTGGCCATGTTTGAAAAGTCTCACAGAGTATGGGATATTGACTTGTTGGAATCTGGAAGACTAACATTGCAATTTTTCTGTAAAATTGGAGGCCAATTTATTCTTCAGGTAATTTTAAAACATCTTGTGAAGTTTTTGAAATATTATCTTTACCTGATGTAGATTTATATTTAATTGCATTTATATGTAACAATTTGATAAGCTGAAAAAGTGGTGTTTTTAGCAAATCCTTTTTTCAACTGATATATTTTATTAGCATGTAGCTTTACAATAGGGAAAATACTGACAAAAGTGAATTAAGAACAAATCAAATTCAAATCTTATACCTACATATCAGACATATATCAAATGACATTTGAACTTTGGAGACTAAATGGTTTGATGGGAAAATGAGGCATTCTGTGCTTTCGTTTTTTGTTGAGATGCAATGTAATGGCATAACTTAATGTCCATGGCATTTGCTTTCTCATGTCATATTACAGCTAATTTTACAAACTAGACGCCTGTTACACAATCACTCATAGTGTAAAAAGTTAAGTATTAAAAATTCGATTCAAGTGAAATCTATTTTTTGGCTTTGTTTCATATCACCAATGGTTATCTAGATGCAAGATGGCATTGGTGACGGAAGTGTCACTAATAGATTTTAAATGAATGCAATTTGTGATGCCTTTTTATACTGTAAACTAAAGCTACTCATGCAATATTAACTGCAGAATTACAGTACCAACTTTTTTTTCAATGCTAGGGAAAGAATTTCGGAAATTTACTTTATGGTTAGTTATTTTTGAGTTATAGATTATTTTATTTTATCTGCATGAAGTTAAAATTCAAATTTATTGCATGGCTATTAAGTTGTTAAATATTAGTTAGGAGTGAGAATTGAAATTATGCCAAAAGATATACTGTAGTGCTCAGTATATACTAATACTATGAGAGTAGCCACACTGATTGAGCAATTATATGCTATGTAGACTTTCTATTAATCAGTATCAATTTGTAGCACTAATCTTATTATATGGAATTTTCTTGGAACAACTGTCTTCTGCATCTGGTATTATTCATAATCATACTTATAAAGTCTTTATTTTCTCTGGAAGACTTACTGAAATGAATTTAAAACAAAGATTTTATTTATACTGATTTATTGAAATGATTATACAAATCCATAGATATGAACCGATTTCTTCCCTTATAATTTCACATTAAGTTCTTAGTTTTATCTACCGAGTACAGGCTGTTAGAGCAGGGAAATTTAGATTCATGCAAAATATTTGAATTGTAGAATTAACTAGTTTTTATTCTTCATAACATTAAATAGATAAGTTATACTTTTAATCCTTTCTTTATATATCAAATCTAAGATTTCTAAAAAGAATTTTCATATACTAAAGATTCTTTTCTTTACTTTTTTTGTTCAGGAGAAGTACCTTTAACCCTTCTCCATAATGAATTGAGGCAAATTCCTTAATTTGGCAATATTATATGAACTTTTGATCTTAAGATATTAATTGGGTTATTGAGTTATAATATCAAATCTTGATACCACCTTGCTTTAACTAAACTATATACCTAGAACAACTCAATTTAATTCTTATAATTTATTATTACTACTATTGTTTGGGTTGAAAGGATCATCAACTTAAAGCCCTTGTATGTGTGTGGGGGATAAATATTTAAATATTCTTGAATAATGAAGCATTAAATTATATTTTTCATTTTACTTTTCTTTTAGGATTCACAAGCAGATGATCAAGTGGGACCTCTCAACCGAATTGCCTTTAGTGTAAGTGAAATTAAATTTTTGCTGGATTATATTTTTAAAGTTTCATTTATACATACTTATTGAATAATTATTTTTATTTAAAAAAACTGAATTATTTGAAGTGAGGAATAAGTGCAATGCAATCAGATGTATAAATTTTTATTTCTTTGTTTAGGGATTCAAAGCTGCTTATCAAGCATCATCAAAAAATGAAATACTCTAGTCCTTTCAATAAATGAAAATCAATATTTAATAACTTTTTTTTGTTAAAGAGTGAAATTGTCATTTTTGGCTTATTACGACAGTCTGATATCTCCAATTTTTATTATTTTTACAATCTGAAATCATTTAGTAATTGGAAATTTTAAACATTTGTTTTTGCAATATGTATATTAAACATGGAAATTTCATTGAATCTTACCAAGTAAAATTATACAAGTAATTGATGATTTATTTTTTATCTGTATTTGTTATCTGCTGTTTAATATTTAATAACTTTTTGAATATTAATATTTTTTGTTATCTTTTAGATACCAGATCATAAATTCACTAGCAAGGAAATGTTACAAAGAATTCATCTGAGTGAAATTGTCAAGGGCTGTCTGGCACTTAATCCCAGTTCACGGATGAAGCCAAATATAGCTCTTGACGCAGATTTTTTCAAAGCTGATGAAAGGTATATTTTTTAGGCATTTTTGTCTAACTCCAGTTTTAATACCAAATGTATCCAGTTCTATATTTATAACTACGTAGCTGCAGGTTACTAAATTGAAAGGGAGATTGCAGGCTGATCAATTTTAAAAAATTAATTTGATTGCTGAAGCTTGTTTTTAAGCCTATTAAATATCTATGTAGAATGTACTTTTTAAATTTTACCTTGTTATTTGATATCTATAAAATTTATTTTGAAAAATATATAATTAATCAAACAAGTCAAAACAAATTGTCAAAAAGTTTATATACTATGGAATAAAAGTAACTGACAGATATACACAATTGAATGCTTTGATGAATGAGTTTGAATTTAATAATATTAAAAAATTCTTTCAAATTGTACATAGCATTTAAAAAAATGAAAAATAATGAAAACATTGTACAGAAGTGTAAAGGTTATTTTCTTGATTTTAGGTAGTACAAAAACTTTTTTTTATGAGAATAGTTTTTGAAGATATGATCCTCAATTTCCATAGTAATTATCCATCTGGCAATGGTTTAATCTGCTTGATTCGACTTTGTTTGATGCCTATTTTAAATTTTTCCCTTCCTTATATAATTTGAGCTTTATCTTGATCATTTCTAATGTTTCACAACTTTATTTATTAGTGAGGAGTTAATTTGGGTGCAGTTGTAAAAATGTTCAGAAAAAGTAGTCTGAAATATCCCGATAGGGATTTGTTTACACTTTACTGTTGCCATTCAATAATGTGTAATATGTGATTTGTGTCATGTAAATTAGAATATTATATAATTTTTTAAAATACAGTTTCTATGAATAATAAAATATTAGGGTAATATTAATATTTTATCAAATAATTGTCAGATCCTTAATTTTCCTGCATTCATTTACAGTATTTAAAAATACCGAACATATGCTTAGTATCTGTTAATGGGATTTCTGTATAATGAGTCAAAAAAGTCCTAGAGTTGTAAAATGTTTTAATCTGCCACTAAATGTATCATGGCCATTTTCCAAATGTACATTTAATATACTTAAAAATTACATTTTGTATTGAGTTCTAATTTTTCAGTATTTTACTTCAAGATAATTTGTTAAATATCAGCGTTTGGTAGACAATTACCATCATTATTTAATTTCCTTCTGAAGCTGCAAAGAATATTTGATTAATTTTAGATTACAAAAGTAAAATCTTAACATATCTCTCTGAACAGAATTTTTTTATAATTACCTTTACAGGAAATTTTAATGGGAATTTAAAGTTTATTTTAATGCAAATTGTTCTTTTTTGGTATGAGTGATTGTTATGTAAAGAATCGTAAAACTCTCACATTTTTAATAATTTATCAAAACATATTAAGTTTTTGCAGTAGTAATTTCTAGAGAATTTAAGCATATTAAGTTTTTAAACTAAAAACCCCTGCAAATTCTTGTCAATCTAAAAATGCATTTTTACTTATTGATATTTTTCCTGCTACATTTTACTTGATATTTCATATATTAACTTTTGAGTTATGTTTTACAAATTCGTCACTTGCAAAGAAAATTTTAAATACTGCGATTTATTTTCAGATTTTTCTTTAATTTTTTATTAATATTTAATTTTTGATTTGATGTAATTTAATAATTAAATTTTTATTTCTTTTTTACAGTAAAGACTGGAATTTTCCTGAAAGTCAAGAGGTAGGTCCTTTCAAAAGAATTAATTAAAAATTACTTGAAATAAATATTAAGCTGTAAAAAATTTTATATATATTTAATGAATATATTTGAAATTAAATATTTAATGACTAATAAAATTTCATTGAATATTAATTACTACAATCACAAAATATATCAATAGCAATATTATTGTTATTGAAGTTAATTGAGATCCACTCCAAAAACTTGAGAATCAACTGTTTTAGATTTGAAAATGAAAATCTGAGGTCAGTATTTGTTTAAAACGAATTTAATATAAATATTTTTTCAGGTTGCACGAGAAAGAAATGCAGCTAGAGGGCCAAGGATACCTTCCAGGTCCAGGACACCTGTTAGACACAGGAGCAGAAGCCCTATAAATCTCTTCAGATAGTTAAAATATTCCTCTTGTGTGTCCAATTAAAAAATTAAATCCATGACATATAATACAGAATTGGTGTGTAATCTTGTAAAATCTTGGTAAAATCATTTTTGTCTATGTGTGTGTGTGGCTTTAAAAATGCAAGATGCTAATTTTGGTAAACTACTCGAAATTTCTGATTAATTTCGTATATTGGTAGTTGCATGCTTGTATGTATATATAATATATATTGCTTCAATGAATAAGTTGTAAATTAATTTAACTATGTAAATTTGTTTCATTTTTATTGTATTCTTTTTTTTTTATTCTATTTCCATTTTTGTTTATTGCAAGTCCTACTGATATTTGATTCATCCACTTCAATTGTGTTACACATCCCCCTGGAGAAGGAAAGCCTAGACCAGGTCCAGGAGACCCCATCACGTCAGTTCCTCATAAATCTGCAGAAAGTCCCGTTCAACCAGCAGCTGCTTATAAGAAGCGCCAAGACAAAAAAAGTTGAACAGGACTAGCAGGTTGGGAGCAGAAACAAAGTTGGAAAGTCTTCTCTTTATCTCAGGATCCAAAGTAAAACCCAAATAACTTGGATGTTTGTCACAGTCCAGTAACTGATCAGAAAGATACACAGCAGGAGAATAATTGTAGAGGTGTCTATTTGTGGTGAAGAAGCTACTAACAGACTTTGATGGGTTAAAGTTTAACTCGTGGGAGAGCGAAAAATCCCGTACAGCTTCCAAGGAATCGTTTATTTTAGATTCCAATTCTCCTATGTCCAAACCACTAGACCACAAGACAATGTCATCGGCAAAAATGCCAATCTGAGATGGAGAAACAGTTTTTTCAATTCCCACGATAAACATGGAGAACACAGTAGGACTGAGAACGGATCCCTGAGGGATTCCTTGGTATAACTTGAAAAATTCTGATTGCCTATTTTGAGAATATATGCAAAAATTTGTGATTTAGAAACTTTGAGATCCAAGGGAAAACTCTGACTCTGATGTTAAAGTCATTGTAATACTTGTTTAGTAGTCTATACTTCCAAACCCTATCAAATGCCTTAGTTAGGTCTAGAAAAACCGCCAAAATGTGTCGCGTGGATTTGTGGTTTTGGGCATCTCTAACACTTTGACTGAATAACAATATCTGGTCCATTGTGCCATGGCCTCTTCTAAACGCATATTGCTCTGAAGGAATTAAGTTATTCGATAAGAGGTGGTGCGTTAGTCTTCTCAATATTATCGGTTCCATAAGTTTACATATAATGCAAGTGAGAGAAATTGGACGATAACTATCGACTGAACTGATTTTCTTGTTGGGTTTACGAATGGGGATGCCTATGACCGATTTCCATTTCGTTGGAAGTTTCCCAGCCGACCAAGACAAATTGAAGAGATGGAGTCTATTTTTGCCCTCAGTGCCCAGATGGGTTAGGAAATGACCTTGAATACCATCAGGGCCTGGAGACTTAGTCAGATCTTGGTGTTGAAGAGCAAATGTTAGTTCCTCTGCTGTGAAATCATCATCAAAAAGAGGGTTATCAGCCTTAGCATCACGACAGGATTTCACCAGGTTTCTTGTGATTCTGGCCAGCCTTCTGTCTGGAATGTTAAAAGTTACTTTGCTTTCCTTGGCATAATGCCGGGCCAGAACCTCTGCTACTTCTTGATCATTTACCGTTGTTGAACCGTCATCCCCAACGATACCATTGGTATCGTCATTGTTGACTGGCAATTTATCAACACTTTCAGCCAATTTCCACAGCCTTGAATTTGGGGTTCTAATGATCTAGTTTTTTACAAGTGTCCTGCCAGTTAGTACGCTACATATCTTCTTTTAATTTCAACATCTAGTTTGTTTAGTTCAATCTTTTTATCCGTACTAGGTAACAGGGATGTCTCCTTTTGAAGTTCCGATCTCCTTTGGAGAAGCGATTGGATGGGGTCTCGTTTATTTATAAATTTGTTTCTTTCCTTTGTACTTTCCACGGGGAATGGAAGCCTTTGCGGCTGAGAATATAATGAAGACGAGACCACTCTTTCTCCAGGATCTTCTGAAGGAGAAGTCTGTACTACCAAATCTTCGGACATCTTCTGAATCGGCTCTACGAAACTTCCAGCGGAGCTTACTATCTCCATAGTAGTTCACCTTGAAATCGATTTCTATTATTAATGGAAGATGTTCACTTCCCACCCCGTCAAGAGCTCTCCAGGATGAGTAGGGAAACAAGCCGGGGCTAATCATAGAGATATTTCGAGCATCCGCCGAATTGTAACTATGAGAGTGATAGGTGTGACTCCCATCATTTAGAAAAAGAAAAGCTTTGTCATTAGCCAAATTTACAAGTTCAGTTCTCCTATTGTTGGTGGTATGAGAGCCCCATTCAGCATGTTTTGCATTTAGGTCTCCGAGAACTAGCGTGTTGTTTTCGAGAAATCCTTCCATCAAATCAACGGGGAGACCTAGATTGTTAGGAAGGTAGTAAGTGATTATAATATCTATATTACGATCTTTGGAAAGACTTTTTAAGCCCTGGTATTCCATGACACCGGATGATCCGACGGCATCAGGAATGTTTTTAAAATGCACATTTCTAACAAGAAACACAAGTCCGCCACCTCCCGCAGCTGTCTTTTCGGATAACATTATAACCCTTGACTTTGAACCGTTTCATCTCTCCGAGTTTGGTTTCCTGAAGCGCTATTACTTCTACTTGATGCCTGTCTGCCAAATCTAAAATCTGGTCAAGTTTAAGTCTAGTTGCAGGAGTACTAAGACCATTGATATTACACTGGATGATACGAATTCTCTTTGTAGAATTTCTAGAATTTTGGGGAGACTGTAGCCTATTTTTCGGACGGGATCCTCTACCTAAATCCCGAGCGCGTCCCGGATTATCCTGCGAGATGGACGATTCAGTATGAGAATCATTATTCAACCGGACCATCTGACTAAGGGTTGTTTGCAGCTTCTTTTAAGTTAGAGGAACCACTAGGGCAGAAGACTGACTTGACCTCTGGATTCACCTACAGCCATTAGCTGAGCATAGTGGAACGACCTTCACGCCTTGCGTGGCCCTACCAGGAGAAGTATTCTCCCGACATACTTCGCCCGTTCCGCCCAGGGACACCCCCTCGCCGTGGTGAGGCCGACTGCAGGACTTAGGGGGATCTACTTCAATTGTAAATTACTTATATTCAAATGCTAATAGTACCTACTATTATTCACACAATATATTGAGAAATTGGTTTTGGTCCTTAGAATTTGGAAACATTTCTATATTTAGGTATATACATAATATATATATGTTACTCATATGAGCAATGTGTTCATTCTGGTTCGGGGAAAAACTGCGTTCTTTTGCGCATGCATTAGAAGTTTTTTTTCATAAAAAAAAAACATTTAGCAATTCATTTTATTGCGAAATTAGGAAATATGACTGACCATCTTCCTACATCAAAATCTTGGCATTCTGAAATGAACAATACCTGAGTATATTGTTAATTTGATTGTAATATAATGCTAATTTGCGGTTTCTATTCTAACGTGTTTGACTTTAATGACCAGGGGATGTGTTATAAGGAATGGGAATTTTAATTAAATTTATAGATGAACTCATCTAGTTGGAAATTGTATAGAATTGCAATCTTAATTTTCTCAACTCTTGCAATTGAGGATGGGAAAATAATTGAAATTAAGCAAATTATTTTATTACAATGAATAAATTTGATTCAATAATTATAATTGTCTAGATGTTCATCTGCCTTTTAACTTATGCATTTGAATCTCTCTGAAAAGTTCTAATCTATTATATTAACTACCAGAGGAAAAATATCTTTGACATTTTGAAAAATGTCATTTTGATTCAAAACTTACATTTGAACCCACTTATTTCAAATCTTAAGCCATTCTTTGTTATTATTTTACTATCAAGAATTCTTTTCTGAAATCAAATGATTTGTAGAGATGAGATTTATTGAACACATAAATACAGATGATAGGTCTTGTAGCTATCTCGTTGATTTAGAATTTTGCTCAGCTTATGAATTGTAACAATTGCTCTGGTTTCCATTTTGCTGAGAAGTATTTTAATTTCAGTATGAATTTGATATTTTCAGTTTGTCGGAATATATGCTTGAAAGGGCCAGAAAGAGTGGAACAAAAGTTTAAACTATTTTTTTAATGCCACTGATGTTTGTTTTTCTCCTTTTTTTCTTAAGCGTTAAGATACAGTTAATGACTTCTAAAGAATTTTAACAGACGGATGCTAGATATGAAACCAAACTTTGCCTTACTTTCGGCTTTTCTTTGTAATGTGGAAGGATACTCATATGAATTATTTCAGAAGTTTCAGGCTGTGAATAATTTCTACTGCTCTCTTGGTCTCAGAATGAGCTGATGCATTTGATCTAATGATTGATGGCATTTCAAATTCTTTACTTGTAAAGCTTTCAATGAGCCTACATATTGAGCCATTGTCTGGGATAAGTTCTTTTATTTCAAAATGTTGCAGAGATGGTTTTGTGCTCTTATGGTACTTTTTTTTTTTCCCTGACTTCACAACTGGCCTTCTAAATTGTGTGTATAATTGCTTCCTTTTAATAATCTGATTTGACTTCTATAGGAAAATTATGTGCAGCTTTATTTTCTTTTTTAAAATCTCTGATCTTTCTTGCCAGGTTTTTCTAAATTTGACTAGAAGAGAAGTTTAGATTAGAGATCCCCCCCCCCTCCTCCTCCCCAAAAAACAATAACTTGTAGACAAATGAATTCGGGAGGGAAAAGTATAGCAAAATGTGCGATTAAATTGCATCGAGGCATTTACACAATCCAAAATACTGTTACATTTTTAATAATTTAGCTGATCTAGCTTGCATGTACATTTTAGCCAAATTTAAATTTCTTCAATTTGGTAATTCTTTCTATCATTTAAACTGAAATGAAGAAATACAATCTCTACTAAGCTATAAAAGGTTTTCATATTTTTAATAGTGCAAATAACTTTAAAACATAAAACGTTTTTTTTTTAAAACATGAAGAATATGCACTATTCATACATAAGTCATTTTAATAACTTCATATAATAATTAGCTGTTTGGAATAGGACAAATCATGTCCACATTGCACAGCTTAAAATGTGAAATAGTATCTATCATATCTTCTGTTCGAGGACCATTGCTTTTGTACATAATGTAAAAATACAGAAGAGTAAAACATACAATTTTCATTATTTTATTGTCCTACTCGGATTTGTTGAGCTATTTTGTACAACGACTCGATTTCTAAGAAAGTAGAATTTATGTCCCATTTTTAAAGATATGAAATTAAAAGCGTCTTGATATTTCTGTTACCTTGGTGTTTCATATTTACATAAATTTATTTTGTACATCCATAAAACTAAATAGCAAATTCGCAAACACTTTATATCACTGGAATAAACAATTATAGTAATTTATCGATTGGAATCCACGTAAACTTTCGCATAACAACATTTTTCTTTGCATTAGACATAATTCACATTGTTGTACCCTTTTTCCATAATAAAGGTTTTGTTGGCTCCCATCAAAGCTGTAAATTATCCAACAGAGTTTTTGAACTCACTGGATTTGCCAGGCATGTCACCACACCTTCTACGACTGAAAGTTGGATCTCCAGTTGTTTTACTTCGGAATTTGAACCCACCACGGCTGTGCAATGGCACGCGATTGGTCATTAAAAAAATTGATAAAAAATGTTATCGAAGCCACCATTTTGAATGGCAAATTCCGAGCCGAAAATGTTTTTCTGCCGCGAATTCCAATGATTCTCACAGACGTGTCAATTGAATTCAAACGCCTTCAATTTCCTATTAGATTGGCATTCGCAATGACAATCAAAAAGTCGCAAGGCCAAATGGTGTCTGTTTGCGGCTTTGATTTGGGCACACCATATTTTTCACACGGACATTTATACGTGGCATGTTCTCGCGTGGGCAAACTATCGAACTTATTTGTGTTGGCTAAAGAGGACTGACAAAAAAATATTGTACACTCAATTGCTCTTCGAAATGAATAGAGATTTTCTTTATTTCATTTTTATACTTTAATATAAAAAATATATTACTTTTTTCACTTTACGTTTAATTTTTAAGAGATCAAAGAATGTATATGTTCGTTACGTTAATGAAATATATTGTATTGAGAAATGAATGGTTGGTGGAGGTTTTTTTACGTTTGTTTTTATCGGTGATCATCATTTACAGCGCTTCATTCCTCTTTCTGTCATGCTGCAGCTTGGCCAAATGTGGCTCTTGCGCCAAAAAAAAAAAAAAAAAAACTTACAAATTAATCAATCAATCCTCTTTCTGTCGTAGATCCCATCCCCACACACTTAAAATACATGCGTTATTTTTTAATTTACAACCAAAATATTAACTAGAAATAATTTATATGGCAGAACAACATTTGCCGGGTCATCTAGTAGAATATGAAATTCCTTTCATTTTCAAGCTTTTATTTTTCAAGTTTCTAGTCAGTTAGCATGTAATAAGGTTACAATGAGTATACTTTATAATAAATTGAATTCTTTAACAACAATGGATGATGTCATATCAAATGAAAAATCACTTAATAGCAATTAAACATTTATTAGGAGTTAATTCTGAATATTCCTTTCCTTGTCATTCTAAAGTAACTTCTGAATCATCAAATAAGAAGATTAAACTTTCCAAACCTAACTCTGCTGAAATTGAAATAAAGAAAAATGTTCTCTTAGAAAAAGAAATGTTGCATTCTAGTAACATTGATTCTGATAATTGTTATTCCAAGTAAGCAAATGTTATTCTTTTGTATCAATATGTCCTTGGCAACTTTGTATCAATATGTCTCCATGTTTATTCTTAGTTTCATGACAAGTTTGATCTCTGCTTTCTTACAATCTTATAAATAAATAATAATTGTCTTCTAATGTTTTATGTATTTTCACATGTTTATGATTGTATGTCTATCGCCCTATTAGATGTGTTAGCGATTGTTGATTTTTGTACATTCCTTTTTAAATTTATCTATATTGTGTAATAAAATTAATATATTTAAGTAATATTGTGTATGTATGCTCCATTGTAAAATGTATGTGAATTATATTTACTTTGTATCTAATTTCTTTACTTTGTATTTGTATTTTTTTTAACATAACCTCCATCTTTTTTTGTTATTTGCAACCTTCAATGGAAAAAATAATTTTGTTTATTTGAAAATAAATTGTTTTATTTGCATTGTTTCTTGCTTTCATTCCTTACTTTTCAGATTTCGCATATATACACGTATATAATTCTTATCTCAATCCCAGATCTCAAATGGTTTAAATAAGAATCTATTAAAAATGTAATGTTCACAAAAATAAATGACTTTTTTTATAAGTATGAAAGTAAGAAAATACAGAATATGAGAAAAATATTTTATTGATACATGTATTTTTATTTTTTTTCAAAAATTAAGTGTATTAGATAAGAGTATGAAATTCAATCATTAGCTCTAAAATTGATATTGAACTGAAGGCATATTAATTTCAAAAAGTTGTAATCTAACTTTAAAAAAATCAAAATATAGAAGGGATTTGAAATGGAGCTTCTTATCCCCTTCCAATATTTGCATTCTTGAATACTATCAGCATCAAAATTTGCATTTTTAAAAATTGCAACCTTATATAATTTGAATATATAAGAATGTATTCATTTATCTTATTGATGTTTCAAAAAAATTTTCTTTAAACAAGAAGCATTGTTATAATTTGAAGGAAAAGGAATCTATTGTTTCTATACAACAATTTTTTTATTTGAAATTATTGATTGTGCTAAATAGTTATTTTATACTGTCAGATTTTATAGATACAAAAATACATTCGCTTTTTATCCTTGAAACGAAACTTTTCTTTTTCTAAGTGCTTCAAAAAAATTCTAGCATTAAAAGTTCTGTTTATATGCAGCTTTCAGGAGAAGGTAATCATAAAAATGTTTTTTTTCCCAAAAGAAAAATCAAACTAAAATATTTCAAAAAATTTCAAAGGAAACGCAATTATAACTGGTCAGATATTTTACTGTGATCCTCTGCCTTCTTTAAATGTTTTCTACTGGATAATTTATTTTTTTATCTTTAATTCTCTTTGTTGACAAATGAAAAATTCTCCTGAATCAATATTATCATTCATATATATTACATGAGCTATACATTTTATTTTATTAATTTTGATATATTAGGTGATGCCTTTTAGTTATTGCCTTAAGTTCCGAACACATATGTTAAAATGGATCCAGTGATAGTTTTGTAGATCTGAGCATTTCATTTTTATTGAAAGACAACATTTATAAACCTTTTTAATTATATAAAGCTTTATTTGATGAAATGAAAAGGTTTTGTAAGTTTTTCAAATCTATGAAAATCATTCTCCATAAAGAGAACAGTAATTCGATTTTTTTCATCAAAAATGCCAAAAAATTTTTTATATGCTTTTAAACTCAGCCCATTTATTGTATGGCTATCTTAAGGACAGGGAATGTCTGAAGGCAATAAGAGTTTTAGTTACAACGTCAGTGCCCTTAATATATATAAAAAATCAAAGGAAACAGCATTTTTAAATTTGAAAATATTGTCTATTATGCTCTTGAAATTCATAATCTTTTATACAAGTTTATTTATTAAGATATTAAAAGAAAAATTGTGCAATATACTCCAAACTTGAGTTAACCTTTATGGTAATAAAATGTATCTAGTTATGTTACCGATTTCTTTCTAAATTTAATAACAGCAAATGATGCCCATCGCTTTGAATTTTACACTGACAATCATCAACAATGTTCATTCTATTGCTAAAAATTATATCTGTTATGCAACACTGTTCTTCTTCAATTAAATTTTTAAAGAGTTAAAACTGTTCAAGTAACAATTTTCAGGAAAAATTTTTATTTAGGAAAGATCTGGTTGCACCTTCTGTAATGAAGAAGAAAAAAAAATTATTCAGAAATCTTTACTACTTAAATTTAATACAATATAGGGAAATTTTCTTATACTTTCATAATTAATATTTTATTTAAAGTATTAGTTTCACTAATTGCCATAATCATGGCATGGTTTATTTTTGGAAAATAAAAACAATTGTACTTTAAATTGAAAATTAATATTTTTTTAATAAAATTCAGTTTTTACTTTTTCTACTTTAGTTACTTTTTTAAGCTGAAATAAACTATAGTCAACATGCAACAAAAAATGAAGTTCATACATCCTTAATATTGTTAGTTTTAAATGACATATATCACTTTTTGGGTGTAAGCAATTCTTGATTTGAAAATAAAATAAAATTGAAAATAAGGATTCAAGAAAAATTTCAGATAATATATACAATTAATTTATTTCATATAATACTTTCGAAAAAATATGCATGTATACTTGCAAATAAACTTAGAAACAATGTTGCAAACCCTGATTTCTTCTATATCAGCTTTATTATAAAACAGATGTGAGTGTAAAATTTTAATCAACTGAATTACAAAACAAAATACTACAGTATTGATATCTATTCCCAAATTAATTTCGCCAAAGTACGCATCTAATTGCCAAAGGGAAAGATAAATAGCCAACAGAAGATTTCCCATGACGTATAGTTTGAAGTGATGGTTGGGTTGACTCTGCGCCTAACCCCGACAGGAGCTTATCCCCAGTAAGGAGAGACTTCACAGAGCTTTGCTGTCTATACTTTGCCGTGGCCATCTACGACAAGATTTGGAAATGGCGAGTGTCAGGACTCATTGTGATTGTCTGATATTAGAGTGAGGGTGCGGGGGTACGCTGCCGTTGGGTTTAGTAAGTTTTTACTATTTGTGTGCTAGAATTGGCTATTTAGATACAGTTTAATTTGAGTTTGAAATAATAAAAGTTAGGAAAAAAAAAACTAGCAGGCTGAGATAAATTAAAGTAGTATATTACGGGGTCTTCTAGAGTTTGCAGATGGTTTATATTTAGGGATTTAAACTATTGCTTCATTTTCATTCTTATCCATGTTTTTAAAGAAGTTAGTGGCAAGTTTTTTAATGAATTTTTTAGAGGGGGATAGTCTAGGCATATGTACATATTTGTATTGGGCATGTAGTATTTCATATTGCAGAAATTTCTAATTAGGTTATTTTGCTGGCGTTCAATAAGTCTAAGATTAGTCTTGGCCGCATATCCCCACACAGGGCAAGTAGGCAGAGTAAATAAGCATTTTATTTTATCTACTCATTTTGGAGTTTCGAGAAATTAAGGGATAAAATTTACGAGTTAGGTCTCGAAACTTTTTAGCTGTGTAAATAAAGTGGGGTTTCCAAGTTAATTTACTGTCTAGAATAACGCCTAAATATTTGCATTCCTTGGACCACGGGACAATTTGATTTTTAATTTTGACTGGGGGGGGGATTCTTTTTACAGTTATTTTTATCAAAAACTATAGCTTCAGTTTTACTAGCATTTATTTAAATTTTCCATTCAACGGACCAGTCTTCAAGAGATTTAATATGTCTGTTTAAAGCTATGGTGATGTAATTTGGATTTTTGTTTCTAGCTAATATTGCAGTGTCATCAGCGTACATGCACAACATAGAGTTAAATTGTTTGGGGATATCATTAATAAACAAGGAAAATAAAATTGGCCCTAGTTTAGATCCTTGAGGTACACCTACAAGAATAGGTTTTACTTCAGAAAATTCATCGTTTATTTTGATTTTGAAGGGTCTGTAACTAAGATAAAAAATTATAATTTTGATAAGGTGTGGGGGTATGTTATAGTTAATTAGCTTGTAAAAAAGGCCATCTTGCCAAACTCGGTCAAAAGCTTTCTGAATGTGAAGGAAAACTGCTGCAGTTTTTTGTTTATTTTCAAAACCTTCCTCAATGAATTCTACTGTTCTAATTAATTGGTGGGTTGTAGATAGGTTACGGCGAAATCCAAATTGTTCTGGTGTTAGTATATTATGTTCTTCTAGGTAATTATTTAATCTATTGAGAATTATCTGTTCAGCAATTTTGCTTACAGAGGGGAGAAGGGATATGGGTCTATAACTGCAGGGATCAGTTGGGTCTTTTCCTGATTTTAATATGGGGATAACTGTAGCTGTTTTCCATAGCATGGGAAAATGTTCTAATTTGAGAATGCTATGAATTATATTAATTAAAAATTTTAGGTAATTGTCCGGAAGTGTTTTTAACATTTTGTTGTTAATACTGTCAAGGCCAGGGGCTTTTTTGATATTAAGTTTTGTAATATGATCCTTTAATTCATCAGTTGAGGGAGGGGGAATATCAATAAATTTTTGTGGCAGTGAGTCAAGAAAGCTTTTGACTGTATTATTTACATTATGTTCTGTGGTGAAATCGCACACAATTCATTAAGTTGAAATTGTTTCTCAAGGCTAGCCGCCAGGGAGTTTGCTTTTTCTTTATCAGTTATTTCAATACTTGCAAGGCCTTTAAGGGCCTGACTTTTTTTTTTTTTTTTTTACTTTTAAAAGTTTTGACAAGTTTCCATATTGATCCGTCTTCTGTGTTAACACTAATTAATTTGTTTATAAATTCATTGTTTTGGATTTTATTGTTAAGTTTTTCAATTTCCTTATTTAGTTGGTTCATTAGTCTCTTGAAGACTTGGTCTCTGGTTTTTTGAAAATTTTTCCTGGCAAAGTTCCTGTTCCTGATTAGGTCTCTAATTTTAGGATCAATAAAATTTTGTCTATTTATAATGGGGGTGGAGGCTAGATTTTTTGCGTTAATAATTTGCGATTCGAAGATGTTAACAAAATGGTCAAGTTTATCTGGGTTAGTAAATTCATCAATGTTTGGGGTTTCTGATTGACTGAGGGTTAATTTAAAATTATTCCAGTTTGTTTTATATTTATTAAGATTATTGGGCAGGGAATATTTAAAGAAAAAAATTTAGTTAGATGGGATTATGGTCAGAGCTAAGTTCAGGTAAAGAGTGAATTTCATATGGGTGCAGGAAGTCTTTAATTAAGGTGAGGTCTATTGTATTGGCTGACTGGGGTCCAAATCTAGTGGTGGTGGACGGTGCTATAATGTCTAATCCGGCCTGAAGTGCGAATGATTTTCAGGAATTACCTTTTGGGCAGTTACGCTTACAATCCCAGCTATCGTGGTGAGCGTTAAAGTCTCAGCAAATTATTTGATTTGGTCCTGTTTCCAATATGTTTTCGATGTCGAAAATTGAATTGGAATTATCTGCATTAGGGGGGATAAAAACAGAGATTAAGGTTATTGGATCTTGATTATTAAAATTTAATTTTACCACGTTAGCTTCTACATGTTGTAGTAAATGTGTGGGGGGGGGGCTCACTGTGAAGTAAACCATTCTTAATTAAAATTGCAGTACTGTCGCCAGCCTGGTTAGCTCTGTAACTGTAATATGAGAAGTAGTTTGCCAGGAAAATTTTTCTTTGTGGTCTAAGGTGGGTTTCTTGCAGTAGGATTACATCGGGGTTATACTTATTTACAAAATTATGAAGGTCAATTATTTTATTGTTAATGTCATTTGCGTTCCAGTAGACTATGCGAAGGCTATTGCAGGAGAAAACTAGTTACTGACAGGTTGACTTGGGTTATCGAATGCTTTCATGAGTATATGCAGTTTTTCCATAACAGTGTTTGCGGTTTTTAGTTTTTTAAGCTGTGAGAAGAGTAACGGGTACTGGGTCATTAGCTTTTAAAGTTCTTTCATTGCTTCACCAATGTCAGCGAAATCATTGCCTTCTAAAGCGGTGTTGTCGGTCTATTTGTGACCATAAGTTTGTGGCGCCAGCTCTGATGGGCTTGTGTCGTAAGGGCGTAATTGAGGCACCATCTCATGATGGCTTGTGTTTTTAAAAAGACCTGCAAAACTAACATTTGGCCTGATCATAGCTTGGTTTTTGTTAAAATAGTTGTCCCTATTTTTTTCTCGCAGATTGAATTTTTGGGAAGACCTCGCAGCCGCGGTAAGATGCTATGTGCCTTTGTTTGACGCAATTAAGGCATGTTGGCGTTTCAATTTTTTCCTTTATCGCGCAAACATTAGTTTCATGGCTTTCGCCACACTTCAGACATCTGTGCTTTATGTTGGAGTTATTCGCGACGTGGTGAAAAAAGTTGCAGCGATAACATTGCGAGACTAGATTGCGATCTCTGCAGGGCTCTACTATGATACTAAGGTAATCCAGATGTTCTATTTTAAAAATTTCCTCGGCTTTTTCAGTTTTATTAAGTTCAACCATATAAAATGGAAGAGGTCTCTTAGTTATTAGCTGGGTAAGTTGAACTACCCTAGTCACTGGGAAACCACTATCTAACTAGGTTTTAAGCTATTATTTTTGTGACGTATTCGTGGGGGAGCCCTATGATGACTGCTTTTAATGGTCTTTTGTTTTTGGGGGCTATCATATAATAATCATAACCCTGATGCCTGCAGAAATTTTGAATGGCTTTTTGTTGATCAGCCGATTTTGGGAATATTTTTATAAAGCCTTTATTCAGTTTGTTGATAGTTTTGCCGCAGGTTTTTGGCAATTTGGGATAGAATTTCATTAAAGTTATCTGCGTATTTCAACATTATTGGTGGTATTTTTTGTTCTGCAGTGTTGGAAGTTTCATTTTCAACTGGGATATTATTGAAGACTTGAAATTTGTTGCTTATGTTAATTACATTTTTAGGGGGTTCCGGTTTATTTCTGACAAGTTTCCTTTTAGTTGGGGAGACGAAATTATCACTACTCAGGGTCAGGGAGAGTTCCTTAGAGTGTTCACATTTCAAGTCCTGACAAGAACTAACAAGGTTCATCTTACCCAAAAGGGCCTCCATCTCCTGAATCGCTTGCTTTCGTCTAGACTCTATGGCTGCAAGATGCGGGTGAGTATAATCAATCTGCTCCGTCTTGGCATGTCTTGTGGCTTGGTTGATATCCTCCATTTCTAGTCTTAGGACTATTACCGCTGTAGAAAACTGACTGGTTACGAGATTATTTTTAAAAACTTTATTGTATCATTCTTGTATCTGGCAACTTCTGTTAGGCGGGCTTCTGTTCTAATGTTTATGTTTTGATGTAACGTTTTGTGTGTGTCGTAGTTTTAGATGTCCGTAAATGTAATTAGATGTAGTTAAAGTAGATTAAATGCTTTAGTAAGTGTTTGAAGAGTTATTGAGTTTTATATACTACATCACATGAGTATTGAGAACTAGGAATATTGATCCATAATAGAGTTTTTGGAGATCGATATCCGACATCTGGCGTCCGCGACAGGATATCTGCTACGATTCGTGTAAGTCATAACTTTTGAGCTTGTTATATTTTCGTAATGGAGAAACTAAAAAATTCTCGAAAACAGTATCGGAGACTCTTTACGATTGCTCATAGTGATTTTTTGAACTGTGAAAATGATTTGACTATCGAAGATAAAATTTTGAAATTAAAAATTGTAGAAGAGAAAGCGAAACTAATGGTAGCGAGTGAGTACGAATTTCGAGAACTATTGTTTGCTTCTGAAGAGACTGAAGAAAATATCAATAATGAAATCGACATTTCAGAGAGCTATATTGATAAGTGGCGAATTTTAGAAAATAAATTACATGATCTTTTGGATGAGAAAAAAGAACATTCTTCGGCTTCTACTGTTTCCGGAGCGGTGAGTACTACACCGAACAATTTATTGCATTATCCTAAAATCAATTTACCCACTTTTGATGGAAATATAAGGAACTGGTTGTGTTTTTGGGGACAATTTCAAAAAATTGATAACGATTCCAATCTCGATAACCATGATAAATATGCTTATTTAGCACACGCTATGGAGAAAGGTTCACCCGCTGACGAGTTGATTAAAAGTTTTCCCCCTGGTGGTGAAAATTATGAAAAAGCGGTTAAACAGTTGAAGCTACGCTATGGCAGAGAAGAGTTGCTCGTCGAGGTTTACGTGAGAGATCTGTTATCTATTGTACTATTAAAACAAAAGTTGCAAAAAATCCCCATACGTAAACTGTATGATCAATTAGAAACAAAACTAAGAGCTTTAGAGACTTTGGGAGTGACCAAGGATAAATATGCTGCAATGTTGTTCCCTCTAGTTGAATCTTCTCTCCCTGACGAGACTTTAAAGGCCTGGGAGCGATTCCGAACTACACATAGACGAGTGAGTGAAGAGGTGACGTATAGTTTAACAACCGAGGAAAAAGATACCTCTTCATGTAGGAAAATGCCAAGTAATGATCTAGATCGGCTTTTAGACTTTCTTCAGGATGAAGTGGAGGGAGAAGAGAGAATTGTGTTAGCCTCCCAAAGTTTTGATCAACCTAAAAAATCAAGCTTTTCCAACAGTCGTCGAGAATCTAACGAGAAGAAGTTTCAAACAAGAGTATCATCAGCAACTGATCTTTTGGCCTCTAATCTCAATAAGAAGAAGCTTTGCATTTTTTGTACTGAGGAACATAATTCATGGAACTGTAAAAAAGCTTCTAAACTGACTTTGCATGAAAAACAAAGTGCTGTAGAGAAGGCCCGTTGTTGCTTCTTGTGTTTGAGAGAGGGACATGGAGTGAAGACGTGCCGTTCCAAGTTCAACTGTCAATTATGTGGGAAGAAGCATCATTTATTTTTGTGTAGAGCATTGTCACCAGAACCCAATTCTTCCTCTGTCCCTACAGATATTAAAGTTCGAGAATCAATGATACAACACGACGAAGCTCTGGCCAACTTGTCTAAATGTTCCAATGTTTTCCTACAAACTTTAACCATTCTTGTGAGAGGAGAAACCACTAAACGTAAAGCTTGAGCCATCATTGACTCTGGATCTCAGCGGTCGTATATTCTGAAAGCAACAGCTGAAGAAATGAATTACAAGGCCAAAAGGAGAGAGTATTTACAACACTCACTGTTCGGTGGTTCCAATACCTCAACCTGCCAACATGATGTATATATGATATATTTGTCAAGCGTTTCCGAGGAGTATAGCTGCCATTTTGAAGTGCTCGGACAGGAAGTGATTTGTGACTCAATATTGTCTAGAAAACGAGGGTCACATTTTAAAGAACTTAGAGATTACAACATTCATTTGGCAGAAGATTTGGATGGTCCGATTGAAATTCTCATAGGAGCTGATGTTGCAGGAAAGCTGATTACCGGAAACCATCTCCAACTGAAAAATGGAATCACTGCCATTGAAACAAAGCTAGGTTGGACGGTTATAGGACGTGCCAATAGTGAGAATACAAGCTTATTAATCACTTCAATGCTCACGACAAGTGCTTGCATAACAGATTTGTGGACTCTTGACTCTCTTGGTATCACAGACCCATCTGAAAAGAAGACGGCGATTGAATTACAAGAAGCAGCGAGGCAGCATTTCTTAGACACAGTTAAAATAGAGAACAATAGGTATATTGTGAGTTTACCTTGGATTGAAGATCATCTTCCACTTCCTGACAATTTTGAACTTTCTGAGAAGAGATTACACAAAGTTGTAAAGAGACTTAAAACCGAAGGACTGTTCGAAGCCTATGGAGCAGTATTTAAAGAGTGGTTGGAAGAAGATATCATAGAAGAAGTGACTAAAGACGAGGTTAATCTCCCTGCACATTATTTACCACACCGTCCTGTTTTGAAGCAGAATAGTACCACCAAAATCAGACCTGTATTCGATGCTTCCGCCAGACAGAAAGGTGCCCCTTGCCTCAATGACTGTTTAGAAACTGGAGTTAATTTGATTGAATTGATACCAAATATCTTATATCGTTTTCGGTTGGAAAAAATTGGAGTTATTGCTGATATTCGCAAGGCCTTTTTGCAAGTTTGTCTGTCACCTTCAGATAAAGATTTTTTGCGTTTTCTGTGGATTGGAGAAGATGGTAAATTGAAGTACTTTAGACATTGTCGTGTAGTTTTTGGTGTGTCATGCAGTCCCTTTTTGCTTGGAATTGTTATTATGCACCACTTGCAAGAGGTCTTAAACCATCAAGATAAGAAATATCCAGAGAGGATGGTAAAATTATTAATGCAGAGTTTTTATGTGGATAATTGTGTGACAAGTGTGCCAAACGAGAAAGAGCTTGAACTCTTCATTGTGGTTGCGACCAATGTCATGGCTGAGAGATGTTTTCAACTAAGAGGCTGGGAAAGCACATGTTTAAAGGATAGAAGCGCTCCTGTCACGAATGTTTTAGGATTACAGTGGGACAAAGGTCTGGATACTTTGGGTATAAATATGAACAGCCTGAAGGAACTTTGTGTAGAGAATGTGACGAAGAAAACTATTCTATCTGCAGCTCATCGTATCTTCGATCCTATTGGTGCAACTTGTCCTGTTGCATTGTTTCCAAAACTTCTGCTACAGAAAACTTGGGAGCGAAAATTGAATTGGGAGGAAGAAGTGGACTCCAATACTAGAGAAGAGTTTCTGAAGTGGATGAGAGACATATTTCATCTCGAAAAGGTGCAAATTCCTCGACATTTAAAAACTGGTGATGCGAATGAGAAATGTTCCTTGCATTTTTTCAGTGATGCGAGCATGTATGCTTATGCAGCAGTAGCTTTTCTTCGAGTTGAGACGAGTGAGTATGTCAAAGTTCAGTTGTTAAGTGCTAAAGCCAGAGTTTCCCCAACGGGAAAGAAGAAGACCACTATTGAAAGACTAGAGTTATTGGCTGCTACAATCACTGCACGCCTTGCCTCATCTATCACAAAAGAGATCCCACATGAAAAAATCTATTTGTGGTCCGATTCAACGACAGTGATAACTTGGATAAAAAGAGAAGATGCTTGGAGTACCTTCGTACAAAACCGTGTTGTTGAAATCAGAACTTTGACTTCCAAAGAAAATTGGAGACATGTGCCTGGTTCATTTAATCCTGCCGATCTTCCAAGTAGAGGTTGTTCTGCCAAGAAACTAGTGCAGTCCAAATGGTGGGAGGGCCCTGATTGGCTATATTTACCTGCTGATCAATGGCCATTCTCAGATGTAGTAGTCAATGAAGATGAAGTGCTGAAGGAACGAAAGAAAACTCTTGTGTCTACCCCGACTGCCTGTTTGAGTGCTCACGCCATCGAAAACGTGAACACGGAAGAGCCTGATTGGTACTATAGTTACTTTTCCCAATATGAGAAAATTGTGCGTATGATCGGCTGGATATTGAGATTTTTTAGAAACTGCAAAAAACCAAAAGAATTGAGAAAATGTGATATTCTGGATGCAGAGGACTTTGAAGAAGCGGAGAAAATAGTAATAAAGATCATTCAAAGTGAAGCATTCATTAACGAAAAAGACGAGAAATTGAAAACTTTAAGAGTTTACAAAGATGAGGATGGCATCATCAGATTGAGAACAAAAATTGAGTATCGTGAAGACAGCCATTCTTTTCGAAGACCTGTAGTCCTTCCTTCTCAACACCATGTTGTGAAACTTTTAATAGTTTCTTTTCACAATAGACATGGACATGTGGGGACTCAAATGCTACTTAACCTGCTGAGAGAACATTTTTGGATCTTAAATGGCCGAAAAACTGTGCGATCGATCATCTCAAAATGTGTTATCTGCAAGAGGCATTCTGGAAAAAATTTAGATGCAGAGCCAGCCCCAATTACCAAAGATCGAATCAGAGACACTGCTGTATTCGAAATTGTAGGAGTGGACTTAGCTGGCCCATTGTACTTGAAAGATGAGAAAAAGACTTGGGTTTGTCTTTTCACATGCGCGGTGTACAGAGCTGTACACCTTGAGCTTCTATCAGACATTTCCACTGACACATTTTTGTTGGCCCTGCGCAGATTTGTGGCAAGAAGAGGTAGATGTTCAGTTATCTACTGTGACAATGGAACAAACTTTATTGGTGCTAGTAATTTGCTCCGTTCTTTAGACTGGAACCGGATCGTTGAGAACGGAGCAATACATCGCATTAAATGGAAATTTAACCCCCCTACTGCATCCTGGTGGGGAGGTTGGTGGGAGAGGTTGATTCGAGTTATGAAAAATGTACTAAAGAGGGTGTTAGGTCATGCCTTTTTGTCATATGAGGAGATGATCACGGTTCTCTGCGACTGTGAATCGATAATCAACTCGAGACCTCTCACCTATATTTCAGAAAGAGATACAGATTTTGTTCCACTGTCACCATCATTATTCCTACAAGACATTAGAGAAGTTGGAGTGCCCGACTGTGATGCAGCAGATCACAAAAGCCTAAATAAAAGGATAAAATATCGTCTTGCTTTGCAAAAGGACCTTAGGAAAAGATTCAGGTCTGAGTATTTAGGCTCGTTAATTCAAAGGCCAAAGCTTCAAAATAAGTCGATTATTTCTGTCGGTGATGTTGTTCTTGTAGGAAACGATAATCAGAAGCGTATCAACTGGCCCTTGGGACGTGTGACAGAAATCATCCCCGGAAAAGAGGGAATTACCAGACTCGTGAGACTTAAAACAGCCCGTGGAGAAATACTAAGACCGATTCAACGACTGTTTCCATTGGAGATAACTTATGATGTGGCTAAGGATGTCAGAGCTAAAGTGCAACAAGAGCAAGTTACTCCTAAAGTGCAACAACAGCAAGTTACTCCTAAAGTGCAACAACAGCAAGTTACTCCTAAAGTGCAACAAGAGCAAGCTGCTCATGAAGTGTCGCAGACACGAGTATTAGATCCTGAAGGTCCCATTTCAGAAACTGTCAAAACTCGATCTGGAAGAATCGTACATGGACCAAAAAGACTCGATTTGTGATTTTGAGATTTGTTGAGTTGCGAACTCTCCCAACTCAAGGTGGGAGGATGTAGAAAACTGACTGGTTACGAGATTATTTTTAAAAACTTTATTGTATCATTCTTGTATCTGGCAACTTCTGTTAGGCGGGCTTCTGTTCTAATGTTTATGTTTTGATGTAACGTTTTGTGTGTGTCGTAGTTTTAGATGTCCGTAAATGTAATTAGATGTAGTTAAAGTAGATTAAATGCTTTAGTAAGTGTTTGAAGAGTTATTGAGTTTTATATACTACATCACATGAGTATTGAGAACTAGGAATATTGATCCATAATAGAGTTTTTGGAGATCGATATCCGACAACCGCATCACGGATTATCAATCTTTCCTTGCAATGGATGCAAGTGCAGTTCTCTTTGGTTTGAGGCAGATCACTATGATGGCCATCAAAGATCATTTCTTCATTCGTCTCCGCGAATCTGCCCTTTCCACCTTCCTCGCAAACGCTACCGTTCATGACGGAAGCTCACACGAGAATGTCGTATAGTTTGAAGTCATGTGATCGAACCTGATTCATTCGATCGATCACATGACTTCAAACTATATGTCATGGGAGATCTTCTGTTTGCCTTTACAACGTGATAAACCTTTTCTTTAGATGCGAAATGTTTTTCGCAATATACACATACAAAATTTTTGTTATCACTTTTTTCTCCATTAATGCGCGATAAATGGACTTGTAAATTGCGTTTTTTATAAAATTCAGCGCCGCATAGTGCACACTTAAATTCCATGCTTATTGCTTATCCTTGCAATAAGGAACAATGCTTACTGCTGCATAGATAAAAATTGGTTACTGTAAAATTGGCGGGAAAAGCATTTGGCGGTCTTCAATTTACTGATCTGACAAACCAATCAGGTTCGACTTGTGCTCGGGTGTCTCCTGAGATCGAGGCGCTTCTAATCATCGAACTGTAACAGAATATTTTTAAATTAATATTTTTCTTAAGATTTGTGGGCAGCAGAGTTATATTAAATATATTAAGAATAAATCAAAATAGTTTATGAATAAAAAGAAAAAAAATTACATTACTTTTTTACCTATAATATTTTGAACGTTACTTGTTTATTATTTCGATCATTATAGGTAAAACCGGACTGGCTTTATTTAGACGAAAATTCAAACACGTGAATAATGTTGTTATATGAACGTTCTAATATAAAATCTATTTTATAAAATTCTTCCTTAGCTATTTTGTGAAATAACTGATGAAATAATTTAAAATGACGGTTGCACTATTCCTTCGATTTATAGGTTGTTATTCTTGAAAAATTATTGCAGATAATAATGGCGTGTACCATGTTGAAGTGTAAAATCTCAAACGTACTATTTAATCAAATGTTATTAAATTGATCATGTCCCGTAATGGAAAATAATTTTTGTGATTTTGTTTAATTAGATTTTAATTATGTTTTTGTAAACAATATTTGCGACCAAACACAAAGCCAGTACGGTCTCATTTTTTTAATATCTCGGTTTATTCTGTTTTTAACTTTCATCCAATAATTCGTATGGAAAAAAAATAAAAATAAAATGCTTTGAATTTTTAAGTACTTTTGAATAATTTTCCATCTCAACTTTAATTCTACATTGAATATTGTTACTGCAATGTAATGGAGCAGCTTGAAAATAAAATAACGTGTATTATTCATTATCGCTTTCTACTCATTAAAAAAATCATAAACGCTAAAAAAATTATTGATGTTTTTGAATTCTCATTGTATTTACTTTTTACATTTATACTACTATGCTCTAGTCATTTTTCAGGATTGCATACCTCATTTTTAGAATATCGAGAACTAATTTTAAAAAAATGTTATTTGAAATATAGAGTAAAATTTTAAGATTTGTGTGATGAATTTTTTAAAAAATGTAAATAAAATAGACGTAATGAAAAAAAATTTTGAATTATTTTTTTATTAAATTAAATGTGGAAAAAAAAATTCCTGGTTATGAGCAAAATGTGCTAAAGAAAATTGCATGCTATGAGAATAACATATCTAAAGTAAATGAGATCTGTTGTTTTTTAGATTTTTTTTCCTATATTGTGGCAATATACTTTTTTTTTTACACTTGTTAGATGTATGATGGATACCAAAATTTATTGTGGTATTTTTGCATGTATCACATGAATAAGAGTTGCTTTTATAACTTTTCTATCAAACTGTTTATGATTATTTAAAGTATAGAATAATTTTATTATGGAATTATAATTGTTTTATAGCTTCTAACATCATTCATTACTTCACATTATAGCTAGCTAATCTGTAATATTTTTTGAAATTACTGAATTATTGCTGATTTACTGAACTAAATATATTACTGAGAACAAAATAGATTACTTTTCTAATAAATTCTGGAATGTTAATTGGAATTGAGTACAAAAGTAATAATGTTCATTCAGATCTCTTTTTGTAAATATGTTGGTAAGTAGTTTTTTTTTTTTAAATTTGTTTTTGTACTCTTTTTAGCAATTTCATTTATCATTATTTTTTAAAAGTTCATCTTTTGAAGGAGATAGTTAATGTTAATTACAATAAAATTGAAATTGAATGTGATTTTTATATTTGAAGTGTAGAATTTTCTTTTTTTCTCTTCTGGATACAGATTTTTTCAGTTGCTCATTTTATTTATGTTCCATTATCATTGCTGCATCCAAAATTTAACATAAATAGCTGCCCAATGACTAACAGTAGTAAGGAAATTTGATATTTGAAGCTGTAAACAAACTAATGATACATCAATAAATTAGTCATTTTATATACTCTTCCAAATATATTTTATGAGTTCAGTTACTGAATACCTTGTGTTTAAAAGTAGAAGTAATTAATCCTAGAATGTAAATGTATAATATTTGCTATTATTTACTGCTGTGTTAATTGCATGGCATTGTGGGTCTTTAGGCTTAACTAAATGTCATTGTCTAACATAATGTGATGGACATATAAGATATTTGGCATTTTTTTTATGATTAATTGTTGGTTGCGTTAAGCATGCCATCTTTGTTTATTAATCACTAGCATGCAGTTAATATGCAAGTATTTGATATTATTGAATTGAATTGTATTCAATGTTCATAGAAAATGTTGTCATTCCTATTTCATTTTTAATTTATTCTAATTTCCTACCGACAACTTCTCAAATATATTATCTTTATGGAATGTTTTTCATGGACCAGAGAAGTTATTTTTTGTTTATTTTGCTATTGTCTTCTATTTATAAGAAGATAGTAGTGTTTTGATGTGGAATTTAGAAATCGAACTTGAAAAATGTCTTTGATATGATTGTATTTAATATTTTGGCATGAAAAAAATATTTTAATACCTAAGCAGGAGACTTATACAACACAAAGAGAGAAAAGCAGTTATAATAATTTTTTTCAGTAATTTTTATACAGCATATTTTTTACTCCAAATTGCTTTATACTGACTATTGATTTCATTTTTGTAAGTTTATTAAGTCTTACATTTATATGACCAAAATAAATAAGTTTTAATTTTAAAATTGATTTGTTGAAATGAATGCATTTAGATATATATTCATTAAAAGTAAATCTTTTGGATAACTTGAAAATCAACGAAAAAATTCATCTAATATAATTCTACAAATTATATGAACATTATTTTTTCATAATTTAATTGATGTATCAAATTATAGTGAATGATTAAATGTGATCAATACCCCATTCAGATATAATCTTTTTTAAATAAAAAATTAATATTAAAACGTTCAAATCATTTCAACATCAAGGTTACAAACTTTTTTAAAGAATAGGGTACATCTAGATGACTCGGGAATCCTGTAGTAATACCGAATCAGAAATTCTTGTCAAACGAGATTGATGACATTGCAGGTATACAGGATTCATTTCAAAATATTTCCTAAGAGTATCTTCAATTCAGTATTCCATAGAATGGTTTAATGATTATTATCAATAATATTATAAGTATCCATATTGTGCAGAGTGTGATCATTAACTAATAATATCTGAGTCAATATCACCAAATTCTGAATTTAAATCTGATATGTATTTTCATACCGAAGCTCTGAAAAAAAGACTTTGAGAGTCAACTTAAAATGTAACTTACACTTTGGGAGAGCAATACAAATTACACATCTCTCTCCCCTTGTCCCAATGAAAGAAGAATGAGAATGTAAAAGAAATGAATGCTTTTAATTAACAACTTATATTATATTCTTTCCTTGGAATTAAGAATTTCTTTGGGAAGGCTTGTGACACTTGTACATGTGCGATGTTATTTGAACAACCTTGCATTAGTTGGTAAATTTAACTCTCATTCATTTTTTCTTAATTATATTTACTTGATTCCCTTTTTTTTTTTTTTTTAAATCTGTGTGCATTTTACATTTGTACTAGAATTTTTTTGTAAGCCAAATCTAGGGTTATTATTTTCTAGGACTGGAAGAATCTTTCAATTGCTAAAATTGTCTAAAGTTCTGTTCCAACAATATCTCACTCATTTTATAAATATGATTTACTGATGGCTTTGCAAAATTTTTGATTACATTTAGTTTGCTGTAAATTTTGTGCCATAAATTACCATTTTTTTAGTTGCATTATTGTTGAACTTTTTTTGAATGGTAAATAATAACTGAGATGCTGTTAATAATATTTTGACAGTAACATTGTCAAATGCTTTTTTTTTATTACTTAATTTGCCAATGGTAACATTTTATATTTGTTATCTAGCTTCTGTCATATGATAAAAATATAAGTTTTTGAAATTTTGACCTTTAGAAATTAAGCTAAATATTTTCAACTAAGAATATGCTTGAAGTTTAATGGATTTAATTGTTAAGAATCCACTGTGCAACAATTATTTAGAGAATTGTATTTTTATTCTTAACTAGTTTGAACAAGAATAAAAGTAAAGGAAAACAATTATTTTGAATTAGATGTTTGCTTTTACGATTATCTCATGAAATTTGTTAAATTTTGTCTCTAGAAAATTAATGTTTTTTGTAAAATTCACCAGATGTAATCTATGAAGCTGTCTTTTATAAAGATTTTAATGTAATTTGTTTTTTGTTGTAAAATTAAAAATCTTTTTTACTAAAGCATCAAGTGAACCATCTTTTAAGATCAAAACAATAACTCTTTTAGATTTTGGATTATATTTAAGAAAAAAAACCATATTCATGGACAAAAACTTCATGGCTTAGAGAAAATACAACAGAGGAAGAAGAACTGAGACAAAAAAATCAAACTATTTTGAAATCTCTTATTGGAAGAATGACGAGCAGTATCAGAAATTTTGAAAGAACGATCTTTGCTTTTAGATAATTTTGTAAGTAAAACAGCAAATATTTGCTTTATAAATATGTTTTTAAAAATTTCCTTTATTGAAAGCAAAGAAGGTACTTTTTTTTTTTACTACTACTGGTTAACAGTTAAAAAAAAATGACCATTTCTTGTGACTTTCTGGTAAGCCTTGTTCCCATGACTAGATGGATCTCGCCATCCACCATTCTTCTAGTCATGGAAAGACAAAGATACTTTATTGCACCTATAGGTTGAGGTAATGGGGCTTTTGCTGCATATTTTCATTAAAATGCTCGGAAATCAAGAACCAGTAATTGGATTGGTTAGTTTAATCATTTACATGTCCCAACAGTCTTTTATAAATTGTGAAGAGTGAATATACAATTTCACTTAGTAAGTTTCAAGAAGTTCTTTATGCAGTGGCATAATAAAATTATTATTTATATAGAATAAGTTTTCAAATGAAGTAATGGTTTCTGTTTATTATACATTCAATCATTTGTGCTTTGCAAATTAATTTTGGATTTGCTATTATTCTGATTTTAACATTATTGTTATAGTTAACTAGCTGTGTTTGGTGACCACGTTGTTTGCCCAGGATACTGACTTTTTCAACTGCCAAACTATTTATTAATATTAAATACATTTATTAAAATTTCACCTTCTTATTTATAAGACTGAAATATGTGAATGGAATCAGTCTAAAAAATTATTGCTTGGGCAAATTAATATATATATATATATATATATATATATATATATATATATATAATATGTTATCATTAACATGTCTGATGCAGTAATTTTATGAAATAACATCATATTGTATGAAATATTAGATATTATACTTTAACAATGCATGCCTTATTGATTACTTGTCTAGCAACGGTTAAGCCTAATTTGATTCTAGATTAAGCTTTGACTTCTTTGATGTAAATTTGTTTGACACCAAAATTTGATTTCGTTTACTTTAGTGTCCTCCTAAAGATTCTGTTGACCGTGATACCCCTTATAAACATTTTTTATATTTCGCAGCTTCATTAATTAAATAAACAAAGCATTATAATTTTTTTTCCTATAACAAGAAATTCTTATGAGAAAAAAAAAAAAACATTGGTAAGATGAAAAATTTTATTTTGGATTTATTTATTTTATTTCTCCTATTTTATTTCTAATTATCATGTTTCTAGCATAATGTAAAATTTTAATTCACATTTATTAACAAGATAAACTTTTTTTCAAATACATTTCAATTCTGAATTTTAAATTATTTTGAATGTATAAAATAATGTGGAATCTAGGATCAAATGTGGAGAAACATCTTTTGCAAATGTTTTCAAAATGTCCTCCCCTCATAAAATCAAGGGAAAAAAATATCATTTAAATTTATGTAAGCTTTACAAATCTAACTTTTGGTCAAAAAAATTCAGAGCAATATATATTTTTTTCTTTTGATACAATAGACCTGAAAATTTTGCAAAAGGAGCTTCTCCATATTTGATCCGAACTTTCACATTTCTTTCTTTCTTTTTACAAGGATCTGAGTTTATCTAGTCATTAGTTGAATAAGAGCTTATGTTTCTTTAACTAAATATTATTTTTAGTCTTTTCCCCTTGGTAATTGCCTTGTATTTTAATAAATCACAGAAAGTTTCTTGTTACTCTATAATAATTTTTAATGGCATTGTATCAGAAAATGAGTAGAAATATTTTTTATTTTCTGTGAATGTATTGTGCACAGTACACTCTTGGAAAATTTGTATTTTAATTGTACACTGAATGCATTGCAATCAAATACATACATAAATATATCATTAAAATATTAATAGAATGATTAGATTACTTATTATGATTTGGACAAATTTATGCTATTTCTTCAGTGTTTAAGTGTTAAAACTTTTGTAAAAGTTTTTCCCTCCTTTCTGGCAAAGAGAAATAAATGTTCTACTTTCATGTTGTTTAGTCAAGTTTTTCATGTTTAGATTAGTAGTATTTCTAAATTTAGTAAATAATAATAATAATAATAATAAAATGTTCTGCTTTCAGTTTTCAAATTTCTCATATCATTCTAACATTACATTTAACTTCAGAATTATGCAGAGTATAATTTAGTATATTGTATTCGGCTTTCAGTCACATTCAAACAAATATGAATGTTGAACCTTTGAATTAAATAATGTTGCCCTTTTCTTTTTAGATGCCCAGTTTGTCATTATTACTTCCAATGTTCTGAACAAACTGTCTCAATTAAAGTTCCTTTAAAGTAAATTTTTAATCAAAAATTCATAAGATCAATTTTTTTTATAAAGATAAGTTGTATCTAATAAAATATTTTTTTTTTTTTTAAATTTTTACTTTATTAATCTTTTTGCATATTTTACAAACTTCTCATTCCTTTTCTCTGTCAGTATTTTCTAATCTTTATGTTTGTGCACAGTACAATCTTTCAATTGATAATTCGAAATAAAGTTGGTTGAAAGTAATATACTTCACAGTATGAAATTATTTGTAATTTAGATGCCGTAGAGATATTTATTTTTACATCAATATTATCAGTAGAATTGGTATTTTTATTGTCTCATAAAGGTTGACAAAAAGTGGTTTACAAGACTTTATATAATTGGATATTAGTGCTAGATAAATTCTGGGAAGAAATACGGCCAGAGTAATGACTTATTTCCAAAAGTTATTCACACAGACAAAAAATGAACAAATATAAAAGTGCCAGTTTACTGACTAAGAATATCATTCAAATCCGATCAATGACCTAGAAAATGGAACAAAACATATCCAAACTGTATTTATAAGCAGGAATATATCTGAGTTTCTTGTGCAATAAATAGCCTTATCATGGAAGAACAAGAGTATAAGGTTCCAATTCAGTTTTTTTTAAAGACACACCTACACTTCAGCATGTAAGTGTGTCTTTTACAGAATGCTTAATATAAGTTCAATCTTAAAAATGTGGAACAGAAATGCTGGCTCTAAATTTGATCAGATATTCCCAGCCATAAATATTTTAATGTAAATTAATGCCAATTTTGTTTTGGAGTTTGCATCTATGTTTTTCTTGTCTTTTCTTGTCACCTGTTTCTTTTAATAAAATTCTCATTATCAGAAACACGAATGGATTTCATTGAAATTCAATGGAGGACTTCTTGTATTGCTGAAAAAAAACTTGAGTGGTAATTTTTGACAGTTACTTTAAGGTTGTATCTATGGACCAAAATTTCCATGTCAAGCAAAAATAGTAACTGAAAGATCCTCTTAGAGAATTAAAATGGATTCTGATTTATGATTGTAGGTTCCTTGCCATGGTTCAAATTAATGATGCTTTAATTTTTTTTCAAAATTTGAATAACTAATGGTTAATTAATTGTAACAATTAGAATTTGTTAATAATTCTTCATTGTATATTTACTTTTTAAAGAAAGCAAAAAATAAGCAAGGAAAAGCAATAAAATTAGATAGAAATGAAAAATGTAGCTGTCCTATAAATATACGCTGTACACTAATAGGTTAAATTATCAAATAAAAACTTTTATGTTGATTAATTTTTAGCTTATAATGAAAATATAACTTTTTAATATTGGTGCTTTTATTTTCACAGGTGCATGCATTTCAGATTTCTAAAAATAAAGCCTTAAACTGTTGATCTTTTTTACTGAATATTCAACGGGGATGAAAGTATTATATGAAACCAACAAAATTGTATACTCACGGAAATTACAATGCAAGTATACATTTTCAGGTAAATATCAACTTCCAAAAATCATTGCAAAAAATATTATGCTCACATATGTTTTCAGGATAAATACCAATTTTCAGAAATCATCATTGCTGTTTCCAAATATGATGTTTAGATATGCAGCTATTAGTTTAATTAGACCTTCAAATTAATTTTACTTTTGCAACAGATAGAAAGGAAGCAATGGACGATTGCCAAAGTGAGATCCTGTCATACTTTTTAGGATACAAAAGTACTTCAAAAGTTTTTATTTCTCTGTATCTCTTTTGAATTAAAATCATAATTGAAAATATAATGAGACAATTAATATTTTACAGATACATTAAATTTTATAAACATCATTAAATGTTACTTTTCATATCAAAAATTTACTACTTTAATATTGCTTTTATATGTGCAGGAATATTTGCCTAAAGGCACCAACATATGAAATAGTTTCTGCAGATTCTTCTCACAACCACCCATGAGTGGGCAGGTGGTACTCTACTTGTTCCTAAGGTATGTGATGGGATAAAATATTCTTTACTTTTCAACTTTTTGATAGCTTCAACTGAAATGAAATATTAATAAATTTTGAGAATATTTTTCTTAACTAAAATATAATTTAGACCTAATATAACTAAGCATACTTTTTAAAAAAGATACTCTTGCTATGATTTAAAAAATAATAATTAGTTTGCTATACGAATTTATTCTATGTAAGAATTGCAGCATTTTATTTGCAGTTATGTTTGATATTTTGATGCCTTGCTTGTTTGAAAGGATTTGAATTTTTACCAAACAAAAAGAAAAAAAAACTGACTGAACTGTTTGAATTAAATTGATAATAATGTGCACTTATGTAAGACGAATAACAATATAACCACTTTTCTCTGATCACCAATAAAATTCTTCAGCAAAGCAATTTATATATCAGTAGCAAAAATGATTCCAATATCAGTTAGTCAAATAATGATTACAGTGTCATATTTGAAACAAGGTAAACTTCAAATTTTTGTATTTGTTGATCCCACTTCTAAAATAACACAACTGTCAATTCATGAATGTTTCTGATATGGGTTAATAAAATAAAATTGCTCTTTTTTTTATCCTTATACTTGTTCTGTAGAATTTAGCTATTCATTTTTGTGAATATTCTTACTTTCAAAACCATTGTTGACCTTAAAAAAATTAGCTGAACATTGCAAAGAAGGAACACACAATATCAAAAAGAAGTTTGCAATATCTCATTTTTCTGAATAGTCAAAAAGTTTCTGTTTAATACAAGGAAGAGTAAATAGACATAAGAATACTACTTAATCATGACACTTCCACAAACATAGGATTATCATATTTTTCCTCATTTTATAGGAATGATATATTTCCAAATAAAAGTTCTAGAAAAGTCTCTCTGTTGATGATTATATGTTAAGAATTAATATATTTGAGTTGTTACTGGCTATAGAAGCAATCATTATTTAATTGAAATCTGGCAGGAAATTGAAGTCTGACTCATGTTTGAATTACTGCAGAAATTTATGATTCAGAGCTCCTTTTCTACTCAGAGATATTTTGATAATATTTTAACATAACCCAAGCATATCAAAAATTGCTTCTGTAATCTTTTCAAATGTTTCTTTTTTTTTTATCTTGGATCATTTTTGGCTCATTTTCTTCCCTGTATATTATGAGGACATCCTCATCATTTCTTCTGAGTAAAACTAAATCACTATTTTGATTGAATTCTGAAAGTTCATAACTTTTTTGGTCCAATACACCAACAATTAATTATATTGTTGCTCTGTTAAATGTATGATCACTGTAATCCACATTCATGTTCTGCTGCTTAATATCTGCTTGGTGCAGTATATCTTTAGGAAGAGTTTCCTTGTGTTTCATCCATTATTGTTTGGGAAAGACGTCAAACATGTTTGTAACATAATAGCCAACAGATTATGTAAATTCTTAGGGCGATTGAGATGCAGCTTCTTCTAATGCATTATTCCAGTGTTCATCGTTCACTAGAAGTCCTCTGTACTGACAAGCAAAGTTTGTAAGCTTTGTGTAATTTTTGTAGATTCTATCATATTTTCTCAGATCTATAAATGGCATCGAACATCTTGCTTCATGCAGTAGAAGTGGAAGATAAAAGTATTCTGATTTGATCGAGTGGATTATGTACACTCATCTTAAAGCATTGTTTAACCTTATTACTGCCTCTTCTGGTATCTTGTCTTCATTGTAGTACTTGAGTATTTGTTTCAACAATAGGATGCATGCAAACTCATTTTGTTCACAAAGTTTGAAGAAAGATAGGAGTTTCCTTTTCTGAAATATTTGGGGAGATTGAGCAGCAATTGTTATTGTGAAGTGGACTTTCTGGCCATTATCAAGATGAACCACTGCAAAGTTCTTTCATTAATTAGAAAATTGAATATTCTCCCGTTTCGTTGCAGTTGACATTCCTTCCCATTTGATACTGGCAAATCTCATTTTGATCATTTTTTGCATTGACGAGTTAACATGCAGCCATATAATTTATATATATCCCACTTAACATCTCCAAATATCTGTACCTTTGTATTGAGATTGATTAGGAATTTTTTATTATTTTATTATTATTATTGTGCTTTTTATGAAAGATTTTTGCCAACAAAGCATGGTGATCTCGTTTTTTTATTTATTTTTTTTATTGAACAGATAGTTCTTCCTGTATTTCTGATCAGTTTGGATTGCATAAAAAATATTGAAAATTTTTTTGGGAAAAAGGAAATATGTTATGAAAAATAGGGAGAAATCTTGATACATAAAAATAGGAAAAATAAGAAAAATGTTAAGGAAAACGGGGTGAAATCCTATGAAAAATGGGGAAAATTTTACGCATTCCCAGTCTACCATAGATTTTCATACAGGCCTTGGCATCTTGAGTAGTAGTGTGCATGTATCTGGGACTTAGCAATGAAACTAGGGGAGGGGGGCTAGGTGATCAGTTGACAAGCATTAACAACATTTCTATTATTCAATACAATAAAAAAAAGATTATCTCATCCTTAATTAAAATCTTTATGAATCAGTGGGATATTATCCAATTAAATATATTTCATTTATGCACTATTGCTAATATATGTGATGAAATAATTAGATCTAAAATTAGTTGATGAAAGAGCCACCATCAGGGATCCTTGGGTAATTTACATTCCATTACAAAATATTGATCCAGCAACTCATCAGCTCCGATGATTCACCAATAAAAATTTTACAGCTATAATTCTATTGCAAAAATGAATAAAATTCCTTAAAATAACTCAATTTACATGTATCATTTATCCAGCACTTCTATTAAATGCTTTACATGCCACAGGAATTATTTTATAAATGTTTTCAGTATCAAAAGATGAATCCTGAACAGAGGAAACAGCCAATGTTTCAATTATATCTATAGAAAACTGTCTTTCTGTCAAACAAAAGAAAATGCCTGTAAGTCTTTTTCTGTGCCACTTTTGCAAAGTGAAACATCATTCGAGTATGAATGATAGTAATAATTAGAGAAATCTTAATCACTGGAATTTTCGCTGGTCAATTCACGTCAGCCCAAATGCCAGTGGCCATTCCATTTCACCCAGCAAGAAGATCTTGATTTCAGTGGAAACACGGCTTTACGGGATAGTAATAAAATTTGCTTTGGAGGTCTCCTCAAAATTTTCTCGCACACTTTCTAATAACGATGTTATTCAGTGAACGCCTTGCATGGCATTGGCATGCAATAGTTACTAAATAGTAATCCTTACCATGAATTTAGCAATTTTACTGAATCTATCATATGATCCTTGGCGAGTGTTTTGGTGATTAATCCGTGGTATGCGGTCAAATGTATCCAAAAAGCAAAGTTGGGTTTCAGACGATTGAAGCAAAAATTTGATATAAACTGCACTTAAAGTCACAATATCATGTACCAAATTTTATATATTTCATTCATTATTTGATACATAGTCATTGCGCTTTGGAGTTATCGTGTTTCGATGTTTCTGAAAGTACAGACCGACAGACGGCCAAACCCTTGTTGAATTACACTGATATCTGATTGACATGTATATAAAAATCTCTGTGATCTGAAAAAAATCTGTTAAATCTGTGTCCGTTTTATTCATTTAGCTCTCTTTGTTTTAAAGTTATCATGTTAACTTATTTTCGAACAGCCGAACAGACAAACTTTCTCTGAACTGATTTTGTTCAAAATATTGATAGAAATCTACATATTTGGTTTTAAGTTTATGGACCTAATTTCATCTGTCTAGCTCAAAGCATTTATGAGTTATCTTTGTTACAGATGGGCATTTTCCAACAATCTTTTTTTCGAACTCATGGAGGAGGTCAACATTTAAACAAATAAGTTGAATTAAAATTTCACAATGTGGAATGTTACATCCATTTCAGATGGTGTCATTCAATTTCACAGATTTGCTGATACATCATCTCTTGCTTAACAGCTGTCATTTATTGTAACCAAAGACAAAGAAACACAGGTAGCGTAAATTGCTAATTTTATGACTGTAGTCCGACTCATTATGCAAGTGTCCTTACCACGATTATAGCTTTGTGTTTGCCTTATTTGTTTCGCACAATTTTAAAGATTTTAAAACAGTATAAATTTGAAATTTTCTCATGGACTGATTCTAATGTTGTCCTTTCCTTGCTTTCAGCCCATACCGGCAAATGAAAGATCTTTTGTTGCGGACAGAATTTCTGAAATTCTTGACATTCTGCCATCTAGGCATTGGAAACATGCCCGAAAGAAAGCCCTGCGGATATTGCTTCACGAAGTATTGATCCTGGTCTCTTTCTAGTGTGCAGCCTTTGATGGTCAGTCTGTCCTGTCTGGCTTCAGTTAGATAAATAAATTTTTAAAAAATGGTCCGAGAAAACAGATTCGGAAAATGAATCAGAACAATGATCTGATTTGATATTTAATTTCCTCATACAGAAATGAATAATGGTTTATGATTTAGTCAATGAATAGAATAATTAACGTCATTGCTTTTTGTCAAAGCTTCATCAGTAACTGTAGAAGTCATGCTCTAAACGTACAGAATTCTAATAACTAATCGTTTCTCAATTCCAGTGAAAGGCAGATATCTCTTCGCACCATTTTGCTAATTATTCTGAATTCTATTCTTATAAAATAAAATATGTAAATTTTTTCCAAAATCTCTTAATCATTTGCCTTGAAGTACGCATATCGAGATGCTTTTGTTATAGAATCACCTACGACGTGCTACACACATTAATAAGCAACTGTTACAGAAGTAAAAATGATATTCACGACCCATCGCCTGTGATTGTTTGTCGGAACACTATCTTAGATTGAAAATTAATCCATTTAGAAGATATAATTCTTTTCCCATTTTCTGTAAAGTGTTGGATACATTGTGCGGCCTCACTGCATGTTAAAATGAATTGTTTAAACCTGCGCATTTGTGAATTTCTTACCACTGCAAATGGATAATATAGATTAATGCTTTTCTATACAAAAACGGAATGTTAGGGTCGGAAGAACGTTTGCAGAACTCATCAGTGTCATTTCAAGCAAAGCATTCTGTGATTTTGTTTTCCAGCCATAAACCAAGTTTCCTACTTATAAAAGAATTCTATCTTCGTGTTAAGCCAACATTGCTACCAACATTCTTCGATAAAAAGTTTGGATTTTAAGAGGCAAAAGACTTGTTTGAAAAATCGTGTACCACCGTGCTATCTCCATCCGTTTCCAACAAACTACAAGGGTTGGAATTTTAATAGTGGCAACACTGCTGTAAAAACGCTACGCAACAAAACCAAAGAATGTCACATATACCACACGTTAGCTACATACCTACCTTACCTCTCATCAAAAAGACACGTCCTTCCTACGTCACGCGCATGAGGATTGACGCGAAGAACTGATCCTTGTATTAGCTTGCGGTCTAAAGTAAGTGTTGTCAGGATGTTTTCAAAACAAGAACAACGAAATTGTATAAAAATTGAATGTGCCAGAGGTCGTATAGCACGACAATGTCATGTAGGACTTCAAGAGGCTTGCGAGGAAATCTGCTTTACCTTACAGAACTGTTGCAAGATGGATAAAAGCCTTCAATGAAGAACACCAAAATGTGTCAGACATGCATCGGACAGGTCATTCAAGTGTCAGCGAAGCAGAAGTGCATGCTGTTGCCACAATAATGGACAGTGATCGATGCCAAGCCATTCGTGAGCTGACTCAACAGACAGGATTTGTGTTTACGACTGTGCTACACATTCTGAATAACGCCTGGGCATGAGAAAAATTGCTTCACGATGGGTTCCACTTCATTTGACGGAAATGCAGAAATGGCTACGATACAATGCTGCTCGAATCCACTTTGAGTGCGAAGGAGATGCTTTTTTTACACCGTATCATTACGCTGGATGAGACTTGTCCAGATCGTACCAGCCAAAACTCAAACGCCAATCAATCGAAGGGCGTCATTATGGGCCACCTTGAAGTTCGAAATTTTTTCAGAATGATGAGGATTATGTTCAACCTCCAGATATATCTTCAAGTGATGAAGAGATATTGGAAATTGAAGATACCGATGATACTATTTTATCAAGTGAGTGCAGACCTGGTCCTTCTCAGCCCATTGAAGTGACTTGGGTACCAAAGGGCAACTCAAAGACTGTTTTGCCAGATTTCTGTGCGGAAGCAAGTCCATCAGAAGACATTCTAGCAATACTGAAAAAAATCCAATTTCTATATTCTTGGCATTATTTACAAAAATTCTCATGGAAGAAATAGTTTTCCAAACAAACCTCTATGCAACGCAAGAAGGAAAGCAATTTACTCCTCTAACTTTAGAAGAACTGATGAGATTTTTGGGTATAAACTTGCTAATGGGAATTAAAAGAATAACGAGCTATCGAGATTATTGGTCGTCTTTTGAAGATCTGCATGGTGGATATATTTCGAAGCAGATGTCTATGAAAAGATTTTCCTGGATTCTGAGCCACCTGCATTTGAATGATAACACGGTTCAACCAAAACATGGTGAAGAAAATTTTGACAAATTATATAAGGTGCAACCTTTTCTGTCAACTTTGGGCAAAAACTTTCAAGCTGCTATAAAACTGGACAAAATCAAGCTATTGATGAGTCCATGATAAAATTTAAAGGTAGGAGCTCGATCAAACAATACATGCTGAAAAACCGATAAAGAGAGGCTATAAAGTATGGATGAGGTGTGAAGAAAATGGATACGCTTCCCAGTTTGAGATTTATACTGGAAAAATTGATCAGACTGTACAGAAGAACTTAGGCGAAAGTGTTGTGAAGTCACTCAGCAAATCTCTCTATGGGAAAAATCATAGATTGTTTATGGATAATTTTTTTACGTCCTATGGATGAGACTTGGCCAGATCGTACCAGCCAAAACTCAAACGCCAATCAATCGAAGGGCGTCATTATGGGCCACTTTGAAGTTCGAAATTTTTTCAGAACCCCAGCAATGTGAAAGTTATGCTGATTCTCGTGTATGACTGTGATGGTGTCATCCTAACGCATACCGTTCCCCCACAGCAGGCCGTCAATGCGCAGTGTTACTGCTCATTTTTGAGCAGCATCTCAGATCAGCTTTGAGAAAATAACGGCGAAACTTTCAGTACAACGTCCCTATCATTTTGCATGACAATGCTCGGCCGCATGCAGCGCAAGCTGTGGCTGATTTGCTCGATCGATGGGGCTGGAAAGTACTTTACCAATCACCATACTACCCAGATCTAAGCCCAAGTGACTTTGACTTAATTCCTAAGATGAAGAAACCATTTCGTGGCATTCGCTTCAAAATTGTTCCAGAGATTCTTGCGGCAGTAGACCGGTCCATTCGAACTATCAACAAAACAGGCGCTGCTACAGATGTTCTGCGACTTCCCCATCGTTGGATGAAGATCTGTAAAACATACTGAATATAGCTTCCATATTGAAGATCTGTAAAACATGGTAGCATGAATCACTTTTGTATTCCATGTAAATAAAGAGTTGCCACTATTAAAGTTACAACCCTCGCAAATCCCAACAATTAAAGGATAATTTATCGAAGCACCGAGTTACTCCAAACTGTGCATTTTATTGAACCAGTCTGTATTATGCAAGATCAGTTGTAGTAAAATCTAACAAAATCCAAAAGTAATCAAAGCATGGATTGCCATTTTTGTTTCTCTGCCGACGAAATCTCATTATTTTGAACTTGTTATTGTAACGTTTTCCCTCACTGGTTAATGGCATTCTGACCAGTTGTAACTTCTCCCGTTTTTCCACTCATAGTTAAGTGCATGCGGATCTTCAGATGTGGATCCCTTTCACCTGGAGAGTCATTGTATCTGGCCAAATGTTATTATATCCAGGTATGGAAAAACAGTTGTGTATCCCGTCAGATAGATCCAGCATATCTTCAAGAGAGAGGAACGTCAAAACATTCAGATCCTAACCTTTTTTTTTCTTTGTGAAGAGACTCCTCAAGTCATCAACAACCGATCATTCACCAGCAACCATTGTCATTAAGTGTCAAATCCAGGTGCACTTCAGCAGGCGTTAGTAACGAATTGATTATAATTGACATATGCTCAAGAGGTGGCCTTAGTTCCTTAATAGACATTCCCTCAGTTTGGGATTAGACCATTGAGAAAACATTGCTGAGCAGCTATTTGGTGATAGGGAACTCAATTTCACCTATGAGAAAACCAGAGGTTGTTATCAGATGGAAATAAAATGCGATTGTGTGTTTTTTTAGAGGAAAGTGAGAAGAAAGGCTTCGAATTAGAATTCGAGGAGACTTCGGAGTGCGGAAAAGTTGTTCCTTATTTTTTGAGAAGCACCGTGTGATTCGGGCTTCCACTCGATAAAGATCGATGGATTTCTGGAGTAGCTGTTTATAGCTAACAGCCTGTTAGCGGTTTTTTTGGTGACTTATTCTCCGATTTGATTGTGGAACTATTGCGTGATTGAATTGTTATTTGATTTTTGTAAATAATTTTAACCTGTATGAAAACAAGTTGTTCGTTGTAAATATATAGGTCTGTAAATAAAAGCATTACTTTGTTACGCTACTCTCTTATTTGATTGATCTTGATCAAGATATAACAATGTTAGCGATTACACTTACGATAGTTTCATGGCTGCTTTAAAACGCTTCAGTGGAAGACAAGACCTTACCATGTTATATCTATTACGATAAGGGCAAACCTACAGTCGGTGTGGGTACATTTTAAATATACGACAAGTTTTAATAGATTGTTCAGATCTGACTTCGTTATGTTTTAGGCATTTTAGCTCAGGCATTTGTGATCTGCCATACCTAATTGGGGAAAAGGCGCACATTAACATCTTTGCATTCTTAAAAGAACTGGTGTTTTACATAAAATTTGATTTTATTCACTTACATTTTTTAGCTTCTTCCTTTTGTGGTTTTACTCTATGTGGTTTTAAATTAACTTTCGGAATAAAATTACAATTATGTTCTGAATCTTAAGCTTCGGCACATTTTATCCTATATATCTGCCAAATTCTAAGGCATAAGTCAAACACTGGTTTGTACAGAGTCAGCACATACACATAGACAGATAGAAGCTTTTTTCCTTATATTTTAGTATCAAAATTTAGTTAAAATAGCAATACATTTTCTCGCCAAATACTTTTGTCAATAGATATGTTTTTAGGAAACTTAGACTAATCATTCTCTGCAACCTTTTTTTCAAAGAACTACGCATGATTTATTGGACTTTTATGACCTGTACGGTAATGTCCGGTACGGATGAATCCCAATACCGTTTATCCTATAAAAGAATCTTGTGATAATGACACTACTTTCTTAGCACTTATCGTATGCTAAAGCAAGATTCGGGATTTTTTTACTGTCCACAGTAAACAGTAAAATTGTCTCAGATTTTCTTTCTTAGTCGAGAATAGAATTTCAATTCTTTCTTCCAGCTTCTTTGCTCTTTGGCAGTTTGTGGGAAGCAGCAATGAAATAAATGAATTTCCATCTCATGCTCGTTATTAGTGAGGCATGTCTGACTTTTGAGGAATTCTCTTCTCATAAAAATAGACGCTTGCTTCAACTCTAGGTCGTTAACTGCTTTGAATGATGACTCTGACAACTTTATTTTTAACCTTCCTCACTTTTTTTTATCGGTGATATCCTGACTATACTTTCCGATTATTGTAATTTTAATTCCAACATTTCCTATTCTTGCGGGCGGGCTTTACTGAAAAAACCTATATCAGGGCTATTGATCATCCATGCATTCGTGAAAAAGATGGACAATTCAGACATCAAATTTTGAACTAAATAATATAGTAATTATAAAAGACGACAGACTACCTGTCTGGGAAAAGTTATTGAAACTCACGGAAGCTGACGGACTATTTCGAGTAATAATACTTCGGACTGTTAATGATGTAATGTAAACAGTGACTGTTAAATTTATCAAATTCTCAATCAGTACCTCTAGAAGAATTCTTTACAGACGATGGGAGTGTATGTCCGGCGTTTCTATGAAGTAACATCACCATCAGACGGCGCTACTAATTTATTTTTTTGGTTTCTTACTTTTAATTACTTTGTCTCGCTCCACAAAGAATTGCGAGCATATCGTTTGGTGTTTCCGAATTTTATTTTTTTAAATTTAATTATTATACTCTTGTAATATGTTCATTCTTAAACGATTTTTTTTTGTATATTTATATTTTTCATTGAATTATTTGAGTGTTTCTCAAGAAATCTGCATATATGATGTAAATATTGAAATATCATTTTAAAATCAAGCTGTATTGTGTTCATTGGATCTTACCATGCGTACAGTAGCTCCCAGAATATCCCAATAATAGTAAATTTGTGATCGGATTATTTGTTATTACTTATTCATTTACCGAAATTCAACATAAATAACAATATAATTCATCCTCCTCCTGCCAAAATATGAATGGGTATTCTGTGTATTAGGAATCTTCTTTGTGGTACTAATTCTTTCTTGTAAAATTATCTCTCTTGTTCCATGTTATTCTCCAATCGTGATTAAAGCCTCTTCATCTACTGATGGTACATTGAATCATACTTCTTGTTCTCTATATGTTTTATCTATTAAAATTGGTATTTTGAATTCTGGGCTGAACTTATCCATGGCTCATTTGAAGCTGTGAACGTTGCAGTTGTGAAAATCCAACGCAGCTTGCATTTGAAGTACTGTGTCTTGTCTTATTTGTGGAACGTTTTTGCAACTCTGTTCTATTTATTGGTTATCATCTCACATAAATTATATTTGAAGAAATTTAGGCTTTTCGTTGAGTGTAGACTGCTGATGCAGTGATAAATTTAGCATTATGTCTTAAATGTCCCGACTTTCTAGTTTCTTTTGTTGAACCAAAAGAGATCATCTGGAAACAGGTGTCATATCTCTTAATATTTGTCAAAAAATGTGTAGTTTAGAACATCTAGACTCAGGATGATATATTTACCGCAGCAGCTGAATTTTTCCTTCATTATAGCATATACTTCAGGCTTTGCCTTTCCATTTCTTTGCTTCAAAGCAAAGATTCTCAAAATTACCTTTAATTACAATTGGATGGAATTCATCCTGACAAACAATTAATTAAAAATGAGTTAATGAAAATATTTTGATCATTATTGTTTTAAATTATAAATATTCGAATAATCACCTCAAAAAATTTGAAAACGTTATTGAAATAGAATGTAAGATGCAGAAAAGTGACATAACTTAAAAAACAATTTTACTATTCAAAAAGTTAAAAAAAAAAATGTGAGTAAAAAGGAAGTGAAAATAAAAATTTGCGAAAAAAGTGATTTAAAAAGTTATGATCTCCAAGAGAATAATTAATTACAGGATTTTTTTTAAAAACAGTTCGAATTTGTATCTCGATGGAGTTTTGTAAAAATGAAGAAAAATGTTTACCTTGTCATTTTTTCTTTTTTCTTTTACAGCTTTAAAACTTTCGATTTTGAAACACACAAGAATCCGAATTCAGTTGTATCTTAACACTTCCTTTTATAAATATAGCAGAAAAGTAGCCGATATTTTTTTTCTTAAAAATAATTTTAAAAATTCGAGGATTAAATTCTTAATTTATATTATAAAACGTTATTCTCTACATTTAATTGAATGAAGAATAATTGCAAACTATAATTAATTTCTTTAATATTTTTAAAAATCAGACAATTAATTTCCATTTCTTAATTCTCTTTCAAGAATTGGTTTCATGGGTTTTCAATTTTCTGTTGTTGTTTCTAATGGCACCTGTCATAGAACAAGCGCACTGACTTTAGAAGTCAGTGATTTTAAGCCAAGGGTGCGTCTCTTGTTTTTTCAGTTGCGCCATCTAGGGCCATGAGAACGACTTAGCTACACACACCTCACAACCCTTTTTACGGGGCGAGCTTCATTCATGCATTTTATTCACAGATCGTCATTTAGACCTGAATCGGAGAACGATTTCACCTGAACCAGTACCCCCAGTGGTATCATTCTCGACACGGAGGACTTTGTGACCACGGTAGATTTATACGTGTGCCAGTCACCATACACACGGAAAGTCTTTGGACGGCGGGGTTCGAACTCGCAGCCCAAGGAACGCGAATCCAACGCCCCACCAACCGGGCTATCCCAGCCCTTGAAGTTGACTGCGGGGTTAAAAAATAACATTCGACTTATCTGGAAAAAAAAAAGAATTAATTAAAAAATCAATCAATTAAGATGTTTTGATCGTTATTGTTTTAAATTAGAGAAAGATGTTAAAAAATCTCAACAATTTAAAAAAGATAACAGAAATAGAATGCCAGATGAAGATTGATGAAGATTCTGCAAAGTGATTAATTTTTACAATTTTTTTAAAATTCAGTTTGGAGGTTCAAAACAAATTTCTTTAGAATGACAACTGTTTGCACCTTTTGTCTATGCAAAGATCCCCCCCCCCCTTACGATCTTTAGAAGTCATGTTATAGGGGGAAAAATCATCTAATACAGCATCAAATAAAAAATTTCGTGCTCTGAATTTTAAAATTTGCGTTTCGAGGTGCATTGAGTCACTATTGCTACTAGCTGCGTGCCATATTTTATGGCTGAAGTGCGACAGATTTGTTTGGACATCACCGAAGCACAAACAAATACACACAAACATTTCTTTTTATAAATATAGAAGAGTGAAATTACCAGTCTTGTATCATCGGATTGAGATGTTGCTCAGAGATTTGAAAAGCTTAGGAATAAAAAATCGTAACAATATTCCCATTGGTTGATTCATGTTTATATGATAAAGTTTTCAAACCGAAGCAAAAGAGTAGCAATTTAAGTGTAAGGAAAAGAATTTTGGCTTGAGACTTTGATGCTATTTTTGTGAAACGTGTTAAAAAGGAATGGACGAGTGACTAATGGTGAAAGGATGTTTATATTTAAAACTATCTCAAGATCTACGCATTGAAAAATGACATGCCAAATATCATTGAAAATGCTTAATATGTCGCTGAATTCTACATACACTGCTTAAAAAAAGATTAAAGGTTTATTCTGATTATGAAATCTTGAATTCGTATGCAATGTTTCAAGGAAGTTATACAATATTAGAGCTGTACAAAACAACATGAATATTGTGAAACATGCAGTACTCAGAATTCGCGAAAATTGTCGTAACATTTGATATGAGGGACTTCGGGCGCAGGAACATCCGATATACCTGCATGCAATTAGAAGCGAAGATTTTACTTTTAATTTATTAAGCTCTTTTAAAATTTTAATCTATATATAATTCTATCTATATGTAATTTTAATCTATATGTATATCTCTATGTAATGTATATTAATTTATCGGAAGATTCGCAAGTAAATTTTTCAGAGCTTCTCTAGAAGGTTTGCAGAACAGGTGTCTAGCGATTGCATTTGATGCTGTGCAAGGAATCGATATGTGGAAAGCATTGGTATTATGTGTTCAAATTGTTGGCAGAGGATGTGAAAATAATCATTCACTGAATGTTTGAAACCTCAGTGATGATGAAGAAGAAAATGATATTCTTGAAGGTCTAATAACTGTTAACAGCATTTCCAGGTTTGAATGTTTAAGAAAAGTAACAATATGCGTAAAGTTAGTATGAGATTCTTTTAAAAAGGCTCAAGATATCCTCAAATTAGGGAGGAGAGGGTTCGAGACTTCATTCTCAAAGTTTATTTCTTCATCTGTGTATTTGCCAAGAATATGATATCTTTAGATCTAAGGAGAATGACCAAATAAATCTATTCTTACTATAACAAGAAACAACAACGGTTTTATTTTATTAAAATTTTACAATTTTTTAAAATAAAGTGAGATGCTATTCTGTAGAAGTGGAAACTTTTAAGAATCGAATCCAGTTTTATCAAAATATTTAGAAGATCAAAAGTTGGTAACAGTTAATTTTCTAATGATTCCCTGTTCAACTATTGTCAAGATATAATTGATAGGAGATTTTCAAAAAAGAAAAACATTGAGCTTGAAACTTTGCTAGAAAGAAAAAAAAAAAAAAAAAAAAAAGAACCATATGTTGGGAAAACGTTTGGTTTCGAATGCGATGGAAGTAGTGAATCGTCAAATCATAAAATAACTGAAATTATATGCAAACGATGCTTACTCTAGATATGCCGAAAACATAAATGACGTAAAGAATGAGAAAGGAACCGCAATGCAGATGTGCAAAATGATGTCAAGTTAAAAAGTGTAAAAGTTGATCAGAGAGTCTCTACACTACGGAAGTATGTGAACAAAGCGAATAATAGAGACTTTCAGTGCATAAGAGAATCAATTTTTATGAAATGCTGGTTTTAATAGAGCAACTTACAAAATAAATTTAAAATATTTTGTAAGTACATTGTTGACAATTGTTTTGTTTAAGCATGAATAAAGATTTGTTAATTTACATTTGTATTTTTCTCTTTATTCTGTTAGGCGCTAGTTAGAAGTATAGTTAAGAAATTATTGTGGGAATAAAATTTTTAAAAATAAATTTTTATTTCAGTTAAAGTGTGGATGTATTTATGGAGTAGTAGTACTATAGTTGTTTGTGAGAAATTATCATCTAGTAGTAGATGTGTAGTGGCTTTCCAATTGTGATTTCGAAATAAATTTTGAGCCATATCATAATTTATGAGCATAATATTCCTCAAGTGCTTTTAAATTAAGCATCTAGGAGTAATATGTTAACATTTAGTAGCACACTTTGAATGTTAATACAGAAAATATTTGATTTAAATTAGCCACTTGCCTTTTTATATAAAAAATTCATTGACATTTTCTAAAAAAGTTCCTTGAATTTATTTCCCCCTGCATTAAGAAGAATCCGATTTCCATGGAATTTTGTATTCTTTGATCAGCAGTTAATTTACCCATCTTTGAAAACGATTGATAATAAAAAGTAGTTGAAAAAAATCCAAAGTTAAGCAATATTCTGATGAAAAACAACGAAAATATGAAGAAAGTGCGAGCGAGCAGATGTTTTGTAAGCATAAACTATGTTCTGAAAACAGATGTAACTGTCGCATTTTTCGGCACAAAAACTACTCAAAACTTATTCAAATGTTTGTGAATTGTTGACAGAGTATATTATAAAATAATTTTTAATTCAGAGGGGCATGTTTTGGTAAAATGACGAAAAATATCTAATTTCCGGTCCCGGTCCAGATTTCGTTTTTGACTACTGGATACTATATTTAGTTACTAATAGTTATAAAAGGCTAATTATCATTAAAGAAAAAAAAACAGATTTAAAAATTAAAATAAATGGTCTTTAAAATAAAATAAAAAAGAGTAAAAAAAAAAATTGGCTTTTAAACGTAAGATACTTTAAGAATGGGAATCCTAATTTCTATCGGAAAAAATCTTAGTCTTGTCTTATGAATTAGCTGCTTGGGAAATATTTGATTGGATGGATACTTATGAATAAATCAAAAATGCCAAGACCGGAGATTTCAAAAGAATACTGGGTTCTCCACCAGCATCCTTCTGCAAAAATAATTTTGCCTGTATGCCAAAACGAAATTTCACCTGGAAAATGAAATTTGCTAAATGATCTGGAATTCAGAAATTATTTATTTATTTTAGCTTTAACTTAAAGAAAAGGAGCAAGAAAGAATCAAAAAGCAAAATACAGAATAATGACACTATCTAGCGCGGGCTAATTTCCCCTTTCGGTTTTCTCCTCCTCCTTACGCCGTTATAAATAATTTAAAGAATGTAGTGAATTATCGTCGTTATGTGGCCATTCTGTCTTTGCTTAAATGAAAAGATAAAATTTATTTGGTTGTTAGAGAAGAACGGAAGCATTTCTGATCTTCGGATTTTGTGTGGTATTTATTGACAAGTTCAATATTCCAATAGCGTCAAACGAAACCTTAAAAAAATTAAGGGGGGGGGGAGAGAAGATATTATATTTTGATCTCTTTATTGGATACAGGGCCTTTGCAAAGAGCATCCTGCAGTGCCTTTGAAAAACTGGACATTTTCAATGGATATATTCGCATCCTTCAGAATTTCGAAAATCTCTTTGAAGGCTGAAAGAGAGAGGAAAAAGGGCAAGTTGAAGAAATCAATATCCAAGCTATACACAACTTTAAAGGACATGAATTGGATAGAAAAAATAAGAATATTTCATGGACATTGTTTGCATTTGCATTCCCCCCCCCCCCCTAATCAGCGCTTGCGTTTCGGAAACATCTGAAAAAGAACATAAAGTTTCTTATAATTATCTTGCAATATCTAGAATAATCCTCCTAAAAAGTGTTTCTGTATCAAAGTAAAAGCTTTTAAGCTATTTTATTAGTTTTAGACTGTACCAAACTATCTGTGCAGATTTAGAAGACCTTGGTTAAAAATATGTCTTTTTATTGGTCGCATTTGTCCATTGCTCTCCATTTTTAATCATATATAATGTTTCTCAGTGTTCCAAATCACAGGAATTATGCTTCTGAATATTCAAACCCGGTATTTTTCAGAGTTGTTCAAAGCATCCAATTTGGCTAAAAGATAAAGAAAAGATGTGACCGATAGTTAATTTATCATCTGATAAATTAATCCACAGAATAAGTTTTTACCTTTCTAATTGTTATAAAGCATAGTCAAGAATTCTTAGAAAGTTTTTCATCTTTTGGGAAGCTAATTAAGAGTTGCTATGAAGGATTAGGTTTTGTTGAATTGTTATTTAACCGATATGCTAATGTCTGATAAACTGAAAGGAAGGGAATCGAAAATTATGTTCATCGTACCCTTTTTTTAAATGATGAAAGATCAAGAAATCAAAAGGGTAATTTTGTGTCAAATCTTTGTTTCAGTAGATTAGGAAAAATGCGTCTGAAACACAAATTCTATTTTCGAATACTATTAACTGCATACCAGATATTGATTATCAAAACACTCGCCAAGGATCACACGATAGATTCAATAAAATTGCTAAATTCCTGCCAAAGGTGAACATTTTTTAACTATTGTAGGCAAATGCCATGCAAGGCGTTTTCTAGAATAATAGTTTTATGAAAGAATGCGAGAAAGTTTTGAGGGTGACCACTTTCGCTGATTTAATCTATTGATATACATTATTATTTATTTATAACTAGTAGCGTGGACGTTTTGAACGTCGGAAGAGGTGAAAAAGCAAAAAATTTCTCCCTTGCGACGCAACTATCCAGTCACCGAGAGCAATAATTATTCATATTAGGATGTCCCATAAGTTTCTTTCCTATTTCTAATATGAAATGAATACACAATATTTACTGTTTAAGATATTATTTATTTTGTTATATAATAACCCTTTTGCTCTATTACCTTCTTCCATCTCTCAGGAAGCCACATTATGCTTTCTTTCCAAAATTGTGTTTTGTACAAGAAATAACCCTCGAGGTGCGCTTTTATTTCGCTGATGGATTTAAAACGCTCATCTCAAAAAGATTTTTTTTTTTTTTTTTTTTTTTTTTTAAGGACAGAAAGAATTATTAATTAAATGGAGCGAGATCTGGAGAGTATGCAGGATGCGGTAAAACATCCCAATCAAACTGTAAAAGCTTCTCTCTTACGACTAATGCAATATGTGGTCTCGCATTGTCTTGATGAAAAACAACGCCTCGGCGGTTCATTTTTTTTTTTTCTACGGCCGCTTTTAATTGATCCAGTTGACAGTATTTCGTAGAATTTATTGTTTCACCTTGCGAAAGGAGCATTTAGAAAATTACGCCTTTCCAATCCCACCAAATGGACAAAAGAACTTTTTTGGGATGTAGTCCCGACTTGGGTGTAGTAGATTCTGGTACGACTGCAACCGATGACATAGACGGTTAATAGATAATCCTGCATGTTTACACAAGCAAAGCCAGATAAGGCCATTCATAGCACGATGAGAAAGAAAATTTTGGGACACCTTAACATAATATGTGAATGAAACAGATATAATATTTCACCTGGAATAATGCCATTATCCACCACCTAGAAAACGACTTGGCTCCTGATGACTTGAATAATATCTATCAGTCGCTGAACGTGATATTCGAAAACACTTTGAATTAGCCGGATGGAATTTCATAGGTGGCGTTAACAAACTGCAATCATATTATTCCCCAAATAATGAAGTTTGTCTGTTTTTCTATTGAGAATGAGTGAGCACAATAATTACAGAACGTAAAGACCTAGATGGATAAAATTTGATACATAAATTTATCATTTGAAATTTAGATCCTTATCAAATTTTGAATTATATCCATTAAAGGTTCGACATTTTTTCTGCCCCTACATTCATACACATGCAAACGTGATCACTCAAAAGCGGAGCACTGATTAAAGGAGAGGGCACGGATTGGAAAATTGAGTTCGGGATGAGATTTAATATAATGAAGTATGCCTTTAGAATATTCCTTCGTTAAAAAATTAAAGCGCGATAACTTTCGAGAAAATGGTCTTCAAACATTCAGCATTGCTTATATACTAATAATGTGTCACTGTTGCCGAGCGGCCGAACGGTATGGTTGATAAGGAGCTGGCAAAGTATTCACGAGACCCCAGCTCGGACCTAGGCTGGTATTTTTAATTTTTAATTTGTTTTTTTTTTTCTTTTTTCGAAATCATTTTAAATTAATACAACTATTTGTAAAAATTTTAATCAATATTTTTTCATTTTTTATGCATAAATAAATACTTATTCTCCTAATTTTTGGGTTATAATTTAATTTTTAGGAGAAGAATAATTGAAAATTTTAATGTGATTTTTTTAATACTCGAAATTACTTAAATTAACAGTTTAAAGATAATTTCAATTAATTAGCTACTCATTTTTGTATGCAAAAATAATTATTTTGTCTCTTAATGCGTAAGTTATAATTTTTAAAAGAAAAATAGTTATAATCAATTAATATGCTTGAAAATTATTGAAATTTAACCCTTACAAATTAAATTATAATTATTATCACCTTAAAATTGTTAAAAGTTTTTTATTTTTGAATTTTAATTATGACAAATTATTTATTATAACTCTTCGAAGCTGTGTTTATTTCGGAAAATAAAGCAAGCAGGTGAAATTGATAAAAAAAATATATATGCAAACGTTTTCAATATTAATAATCGAAAAGAAAAATAGGAAGCAGGTGTTAAGTTCTGGAGTGCACAGGCAGATGTTTCAAAGTATTTAATAACATGATACGGTATGCTTCGTATGCTGCCCGATTTTCTGAAAAGACGAATGTTTTTTTGAGGGCAAATGAAGTTTGTTTTCCAATCGATCTCTTTAATGTTTCTCTTGTGGATCATCATCATTATTATTGATTGGGTTATCTTGCTTCCAATGTTTTTATGATAATTCTATGCTTGCATGTAATTTAAAATTAATGAAATGTTTTTATGATTCAATAATCATAATTAATATTTATCATAAGTTAAGTTTTATTTACAATTCCTTTTTCCGATTAAAAATAAAATTATAATTCAAGTATTAGGTAAATGAAAGGAATTTTTATATGACACAAGAGTTTTTTATTAATTAAAATTCTCTGTAAGTTGTTAGTTTTATTTAAATAATTTTGTTATCATTTTTTTAAAGAAATAAGTATTTATATCATTAATTGTTTTTCTTCTAAAATTAAATTATAATGTAAGAATTAGGGGAATAAATAAATGCATTTTGCATAAAAAATGTTAATCAAAACTGTTTATAAATTATTAAATTAATTCGAAATCATTTAGAAAGAAAATAAATAAAGTAAAAAAAAACACATTTACCCGGGACCGGACGCAGGTCTCGTGAATGCTATGCCATCACCTTACTGACTATACCGCTTGGGCGGGCGGCAACGGTGACACTTTATTAGTATATAGGCTATGCTGAAAATTAGAGGGCCATTTTCTCGAAATTGGCTGGTGATTACGCTTTAATATTAATTAATTAATATCTTAAAGGCTTAGTACCATTATACCAAATCTCATCACGAATTCAATTTTCCAATCCGTGCCTTCTCATTGTGAAGTAAATGAAAACTATACGCAATCTTGTAACTATAATTGTAATTCTGTATCAAATTTTGGTTTCAGTCGAACGAAAATTGTTCTCCTAAATGGTTACTCGGTTTTGCTTCACGATACTTCAAAACACAAAACGTTCTGTGTGGGACTCAAACTCTGAGCCCTTATGGACCCTCATGGCTCTTCCGAAGGACCACATTTTTTTTAAGCGGGTGAGAGACAGATAATACATTTATTTGAGAGTGAGACATCTATTTAAGAGAATTTCTGTTCTGCCATTCCCACTAATTTGAAATACTAAGTATCGAGCTAGCATTTAGTGTTCCCGCACCATCCTCTTCTTTCCTTCCTCTTTTTTTTCTCCTTTTCTTTTTTCCCCCTTTTTTTTTCTTTCTATTTGACAAGGTTAAAAAATTCGGTTATTTATTTTTGTTTAAGCAATTATTAAGGTTCAAAGAAAAATGTAGAGGAATGTTATTTCTAAAACAAATGACCAAATATAACAAAGAAATAGAGTTTTTGTAAATGTCTTTTTAAGTGCATCCAGTTCTTAGGTTTAAGAAAAATCGGACATTATTAAAGAAGTCTTCATGATAAGTGATGTAAATGAAATTCACTAGCTCTATTTACTTTCAGAAACTATTTAAGACAGTTAAGCATTCAATGATATGTGCAATTATGTTTTTCCAGTGACTGATCTATTCTATTATTCGATTCCAATTTCAAATTATATGAATAGAAGTTTTTTTTTTAATTATTGTTTTTAATTTGTTTCAAAATTCAGCCCTATAACTGCTATGGAATCTTGTTATTAGCTTGTGTATAGCAAGTTTTCATTCCATTAATTATTTCTTTAAAAAAATTAATCGCTGAGAACAAGTATTCGTGCATTTCGTACGGTTCTAAATCGTATCGATGATATTTTTATTTTAAGAAAAAATATTTTAATAATGATTTTTTAATAAAAAAATATAAGAATAAATTCTTTAATTTCAATTTTTTACTTTAAAGATATGATTCATTTTTTTGCTCAGCAAAATCTACCGATTTTTTAAAAAATTTTTAGATAAGTTTATTGCTGCTATTATAAGAAAAATGCCAGATTTTTAAAAATTTGTTTTGGAGTAGATTTGAAATTTTAATTAAAAAATTTATCCATGATTTAGTTCTGAAGATATTAAAACACTAGCCATCTTTGACGACCAGCTTATTTGTCCAAATTATTGACTTTATGCTATTAAATGATTGATATGAAATGCATTTTTTAAAACAGAATTCAGTTTTTCTTGTGATATGACTGAAAGAAATGAATTCAATTAAATCATTTGATTGCAAATTTAAAAAAATTCATGTATTATGAAATAAAAGCAGAAGTGAAAAGTGAAGCGATTGAATATAGTGATGGGTGGATTTGAAATGCATCATAACATTTACAGCTATTGTTTAGACTGAGTTACAAATTGAATTAAAAAAATATTAAACTTAAGTTGGAAAATTGTACGGATATGGAATTGATATAATTAAAAGTGTAATTTTGTTTTGAATCTTAATATAAAACGAAGACTATTTTTGTAAGATAATTATTTTGAAAGATAAGGGCAATAATTTCCAAAGACAAGCCATAATGATTGCACTTTAGGCAATGGTTAAGCCAGTTTTTGCTTTCAATTAAAATTTCTGTTTGGAATCCATTTCTTAATTTCTTTTGCATTTTCTTCCCTCTGATTAAATGAACTCTTAGTGACACGGCGAATACTCTCCAGAACCGATTTTGCCGATCCATTAAATAGTTAAGCTAAGCGCTCAATTCAATGCAGCTGTAGAAACATTCAATGTCTGGTATTCTTACGATAGTTTGTCTATATTTGATTACTGCCATTCGACAGTAAATAATATGAATGATTTCTGTGGCCCTTACTTCAGCGTTTTATAAATGCAGATTGTGTTACTATTGGGAGCACACAACCATACAAAATTTCAGTGTTCTAACTGATGAGGAAGTCTCGAATGAATACTACCATGAAAGAAACCAAGGCATGCGAGAAATATTTAATTTGTAGAAAATATTTGGAAAAGGACATTCTCTTTTAATTTAAAAAGCACGCTTACAAATTTACATACTATAGGAAGAAATTTGCCTTAATTTACCTTTCTTTTCAACTTTTAGCATTGTTTTCAGGTTGGCTTATTTATTGCGTATCTACAGATGAAATTCGTTCACACAAAATGCAATTTTCTACTTAGCAGACGGTTGTATCTAGTGATCTGCAATTTGGCATATAATTATTTTGAGGTACTTTCTAAGTGTTTATTTAAAAAGGCTCTTATAAAATTTAAATAAATTTTTTATTTGTTAAAAATTAGTCGAAATTTTAATGTTTTCCTCAGTAATTTCAGCCCATTTTATCGTACAAAACTCCATTTTATTTATTTGTTGCACAGATTAGTAACTTTTGATATAAGTTCAAACTTGGCCCTGCTTCTAACATAACAATAAGAAGTGAGATAAATAGTTAAAGATGCAAAAATTTAAAAATGAAATATTTTAAAAATCAATAAAAATAAAGGAACAAAAGAAAGAGAAAAAGTTAAAGTAGCATTAAAACGGAGAAGATGAGGTAGGCAGAAGTCATTGCATGACATGAAGAAATTTTGTATCTGCTTTTAGCTTGATTTGAAAATCCGTTTTTACGCTTTAAAATAATAATAATAATAATAACTTCTCAGCGATGTCATATTTATTTGCTGCAATTTTTTAGAAAAAAACTTTATAAATTTTTTTCTGAATTTATTTTAAAACACAATTTGTTACAATGTTATTTATTATTATAATAGGATTTCAAACTATTATCATTATTTCATCATATTCGCCAGTCTTCAGTGCTTTTGGAACTAGTAATGCTATGAATAAAGTAAATAAATAAAATATTTTCTTGGGGGATTTTTTAAAGCAGAATTTTAATTTTGTCTTTTATTAACATATAATATTTATTTTTAGGGTGACTTCCTTTATGTAAATTTCTTAATGTAAAAATCCTTATTCCAAAATACAATGTCTGACATAATAAAGGCAGACGAATCAAACCTAAAATATTTATTATGCTATGGCATTTTAAATTAGAGGTTCAAATTTCATTTTTTCATTTTTTTTTATTGTTATATATGCAAATTTTATATTATTCCTGAGAAAAAAAATTGATGTTACTGTACTTGACAAATTTTATTTTATTAAATAAAAGTCTTATGCGTTTTGTTTGTTTGATTGATTGATTGAAAGGGGATGAGAATGGGATTTTGGACAACAAAGGTCGTTATCCCCTAATGCCCTAAAAAATTGTTGGTAAACTGGACAAACATCAAAGCAACCCAGAAAACCGCAAGAGGGGTCGAAAGGGGAACGCGTGTCCGTCTGAAGATTTCTCCGGTCGTGGGACCGCCGCTTTATTAGAAACAGCTTTTTGAATAAAAGTTTTGAATGAGGAACAAGAGTGAAGATCAATATTGTTTTGAAAAAAGATTTGAGTTTTGAGGCATGCATTTGAAACAAAACAAGGTGATATGTTCAACGTTATTTTCTTGATTACAAACTTGACAGTGAGGATAATTGTGTAGACCATATCTATTCAACAGAGCTGGAGTTATAATCATCCGGGTTAAAAGACGTGCAGTTTGGAAATCTCTTCTATTTTTTTTTTAGCCATGGATTAAGGGAAAACATCGCCAATAGATTCTTGATATTTACTATTTTTAAAAATGTGATTCGTTTTTTTTTTTTTTTTTTGTAATGAGGTTTCTTGATAATGAGAAATTAAATCCTCTGAAGCAATCCACTCCAGCAATGGGTGCGACTCCGTGGCCATTCCTTACGTCCGCCTTTTGATTCCAATGTGTCTGTGAATATCCTGGAGACCATACCAAGCATATTTTCTAATTTTTGCCTGGCTTGAATTTTGCCAGCTAACCTGTAAACGACTTTTGGAGATTTGATTGTAAGGCATTTTAAAGCTTGAAGGGCCACATAGCTGTCTGACAACAATAGCAGATTTTATGCTGTAACTGAAAGTTCATCCAGACCTTGACAAAGTGCCAAAGCTTCCTGTGTAAATGTTGAATTGATGGAGTGAATTGGAGTATAGACGAAGGATTATAGAAGCGAAAGAATGAGATTTGGATGTGTCTGTAGCGATAATATAATAATCTTGAAATTGTTTGCATACAGTTTCTTCAAAGAGAGCCTTGAACTAGGAAGAGCTTTATTTGGAAAACTCAAATCAGAGTTGAATTTCACAAGAATCGTTTAAGGAGTCGATGGGGTATGACAGAGCTATAATAGGATTTGTAGAGGCATTCAGGTTCACAAACAATTTTCAATTAAAACTTCGTCTGTCTTTTTTTTTTTTTTTTTTTTTTTTGCTATTTTGATGCCAGGATTGGAATTATGGTGATAAATAGGTGAATGAGAGCCATTTGCAAATTGCCTTAGAAAGAATTGCACAACTAATCTTTTAATGTTTTCCTATAGCATTTCCTGACCCGCGATTTTCATTAAAACAATATTTGAGGTCAAATTAAGGCAGTCCAAGTTCTATTCTAAGGGCTATAGTTTGTATCGAATTGCAGGTTTTGTATTGAGTTTCGGAGAATTTATTGGTAATTGAACTGCTGTAATAAAACGGACAAGATGCTATTATTGATTATGTTTACGAAATCTGTTGGTCTAGGGCCTTAAGTTTTATACGCAATCGATTTTAAAGCATAAACTCAAGCTGCGGAGTTTCAAAGAAATACACAAAGAAAATTACAAAGAGTATGCCTCAAGGAGACAACACTACTTTGAGGCAAACCTTTCTGAAAAGTTTCTCTCCTAGAAAGAGAATTTTTCGAACGAACTTGAAAAGTTCGGTTTTAGAGAAAGTTGTGTATGACCTTTGAAATATTGCCTTTGATACCAAGCTGAAGGCACTTTAGCATAAGACCATCAATATAAACAGAGTCATATGCACTTTTAATATCTAGACTAATTCCGATAGAGTATTTCTTTAGATTGTGGGCATCCGTAATGGCTATATGAATTTTATATATTGCAGTCTGATTGTCCCTGAGGGGAAGAAAACCATTCTAAAACGAGGAATTTTTCTCTCAATTATTAAATGATGGATAATACGACGAATCAAAATTCTTTCAAAAGTTTTTGAGAAAACAGAGATGTGAGCTATTGATCTATATGAAGTGATTTTTGTTTTGTCCTTGTTAGGTTTAGGAACTGGGACAATGATTGAATAACATTAATCATTGTCTTATTCATCAATCATTCTTACAACATCTTTTATTCCGGAGGAATGGTAACATTCCTCCGAAATAAAAGATGTTGTAAGAACCTCCTGAGAGACGGATATGATGTTCGTTAGATCTGTGATACTAAGATCTTTAAACAAATTTGCTGTAATACCATCAACACCAGGTGTGGAATTCCGTGCTTTTATTTATAGTGTATCTGACTTCCTGTAAGTGCATAGAAGTATTAAGACAATAAATGCGGTCTTCGCTATAGTCAAGTGGAATCGGCTCCTGCTCGATGCTACTGTCAGTAAAAAGATTCCTTTGCTGAAATGCATTTGCGATAAAATGGTTGTTATGCTGAATTAGATTTGAAATATTCATTTCCTGGTTTGAATGATTGTTAAATTGTTGAGTATCGAATAAAACATTCTAGGATTTGTAGAGATATTGCAAATTTTGCCCAATAATTTCGACTAGCCTTTTCAATATGAAAACAAAGGCTTGTTGCGTATTTTTTTGTGCTTTATTCAGTCTGGTTCTGTAATGAAACGAAAGGTTCTTTTTCGAAACAGAAATTTCGATTTTTGAAATCTGTGACAAGACGGGTTTCACCAGGGAGGATAAGTATTAGTCGACAATGGTATTAATTTTGTGTTTTCCCTCATAACTCCTGAAATCCTGCTTGTCAATGCATTTAGTTAGTTCTTGTAGGCAATATTTTTGCTGATTGCTCCATAGTCCGATTCCAAACTATTGTTTTTATATACCTTGCATTAGGTTCTAAATTTGATCACGTAATAATGACCGGGCAATGATCACTTTAAAAGGACGAATCAGAAACATAGCAATTAACGGCATGAGAGATAGATGCTGAGTAGATTGTGAGATCGAGCAGTGAAGCTGATCTAGTACAGGTGGCAATACGTAGGGTTCGAAGTATTAAGGAGGACAAAACTGGAATTTTGATGCCATTCACGAAATTATTACTTAGAGGAGATGATTTATTTGATCCCCAAAGTGAGCGATGGAGATTAAAATCACCGAATATGAAAACTGGGAAGAAAAAGAATAAAACTTTTAAATTTTCTATATTGAGTCCTTGAGGAGCATATAAGTTAATGATAATAAAATTTAAGCCTTTATGATAAACTTCGACTGCAAGAATTTCATGGTGGCTAGTGTAGCACTAATTGGGATAATTCTACCAGATACGTTTTTTGGAATGCCGATAATTAAACCACCTCCAGGCCTATCTTGCCTGGCTCAATAAATCAGATTTTTTGTTGAACACAGAAAGTGATCTCCATGCTTTAAGAATGTTTCTTGAAAAATCTAGAATTCGGATGAAGAAAAAGGAGGAGCTTTGAGCCATTTTTTTAAGATCTCTACAGTTCCACTGTACGAAAGTCTTTGTAAAAAATAAAGAAAACGACAAAAACTCACGAAAAGCCAATCCTAATCGAATTATGGGAAAACAAAAGAAAAAAGGATTAAAAGGGGAAGGAGCGAGACCAAGAACTAACCAAAAGCACCTGCATCCAATTGCATTGAAATAGCAGATGCTTTTCGAATCTTTTCTAATGCTTTTTTCTTTTTTGATGGAGAAAGATTTTCGCCGCCAAGGTTGCTCATGGCTGTTAAGTTATGTGACAGTGATTCCACCAATTTTTCAAACATTCCAAGAATCATGTTAATTTTCTATTCCATTTTAATTTTCATTGTTTGGAATGCAGATTCTATCTTTTCATTCATTTTAATCATCATAGTCGCCATTTTTTCGCTTATTTGTTCTTCGATATTTTTTATAGGAGTATTTATTTTGACTGTTGTCGCTTAACTAGATTACTTTGATTATAGATTCTTCTCGCCTCAGCAGTTGTGATATTGTTCCGAGATTTGAGCTCTAAAATGTTTTTCTCCTTGATATAAAAAAAAGGCATCCTCTCGATGTAGCCGAATGCTCCCATCACATTTCTGTAGGGATTGGCAAATGCCTGCATGAATGTCGTCACACAGATGACAAATCTTTGGTTTTACGCATACTCTTGACAGGTGCATGAAACTAAAGCAATCTGCGCACTACCGTGGCTTGCCAATAAATGATTGTATTTTTTGATTTGTGAACCAAATCTTTACTTCTACCGGCAAGCGTGTTCCAGGTTTCGTTATGAGAACGAGTGATGTCTCCTGGGAGTCATTATGTTTTATATATTGCCTCATCTCAACAATTTCAAATTCGTTATTTTTTGTTAACTCTTAGCAACTTCTAGGAGCGAGACTTTTGTGGGGATATCAGAGTAGAAATCGGGAAATTATATTTTCCCATATAATATCCTTCAACAACTGGAATGTTTACTATGTTGTCTAAATTAAATAATTGGGCTGAACAGACAGGATCCTGGGTTGTAAACAGGATTTTTCCCTTGTGGGTAAATTTCATAATTTGCTTGTTTGCACAACGCTTTATTTTTTCTTTTATGAAAGCTTGTAGGGTAATTGAGTTGATTTGGGGAATTCGTTATTTACAGTCCGCATTTAATATTCCAATATTTATTTTTTCGTATTCATTTTGCCCAAAACGTAAAACTAGTTCATTTGGGGAATTTCCACTCTTGAAGAATTTTTTTAGACATTGCAGATTGCATGATGTTTACAGAATAGCAAGTATAATTTTTTCTGCTACAGTAACCTTTGTATGGCTCAGTTTTACTAAGTTTTGAAGCAATGGAATAATATATAAAAAAAAAGGTAAGAAAAATGGACAGGTCTCACCTGACTTCAATGCACTATATCACACACTTGAAAACAGAACCTTTAATAAAATAAGGGAATAAGGTGAAAATTCTTTTATTTCAAAAATAACTGTACAAAATTATTCAAAATTCAAATCTCACTCTTTTTTTTTTTTTTCTTTTTTCAACGTATTCCCTTCTATTTTGTCATCTAATAGGTTAAAATTAAACTTTTGATTGAGTCTAAGTGCCGGAGCATTGCCACTCAAATTGAGTATTAAAGAAAATCAAAATATTAGACATCTGATAATACATTTATTGTGGTTTACCTATTTTTATGGAAAATCGTCTGCAGTTAAATGAATTATTCTTTGGTTTATGATGATGCTTGAAAATAAACTTTGAGTAAAAGGCTTAGTATTTCTTCTATCCGAAATAAAAAATATTTGCTTTCGGCAATTAACAGCTTGATGGAAATTCTATTTTCAAGTTTCGAAGTTTGAAATTGTGAATTTTGCATGTGAAAGAAAATAGTGAGAGCTTCGGTAATTAGCGTACTAGATTGCCTTGTTGGGTCTCGTGATTAAACAGGATTAAATGTTAGGCTTTTTAATATATTCTTATTTTTTTACTTTTCTTTTCATGGCAACATTCTGCATTCTAAATTTTTTGTCCTTGTTATGGCATTACTCTTTTTTTACAGTTAACCTATTAGATGGAATTGTTTAATATAACGCAATTTATTATTTATTTTAATTCGAAATTTTATCGGTTTAGAACAAGATTAAAAATGTCAAGCTTTAAAAACTTATGAACTACCAGCAAAAAAATGATACGGTTCAGAAAGTATGTATAATTTTTTTTTAATTATGAATATTATGTTTTAAAAATATCCAAAATTGGAAAAAATGTTTTATAGAATCTGAAAATTTTTTAAGAAAATATGTTAAATATAAAGCAGTCATCGACAAAATTAACTTAAAAAGGTACCCATCATTGTCTCTTACCTAATTATATTACTGAAAATAAGATTAAGAATAAAAAAAATTGAAAATCATTTGGATAGAGATGGAAAGAAATAATTATTATTTGGAAAGCGTATTTACGTACGAATTTTTGCAACCGCAATTTAATATTAAGAAAAAAATCATTCAAATGAGTGCTTTCGAATTAAGGAGAAAAAAAAATGAATTTATTATAATAAATCTAGCAACGTAGATGCGTCTACGCTTTAAAGGCAGATCGTTTGATATAGAGACATCAAATTTATCACAAATATATTTGGGAAGTAGAAATGTTCGTTTCTGGGCGATTATATTTTGAAATTTTAATTAAAATATAAGCCAACTTATTGTATTTGTTTGCTGCCTCTTTCTAAAATATTATCGAACAGAAGTTTTATGTCACTTTAAAATACTAAAAATTAATTTTACTTCAATGATATTAATTTAGTTGCCCCATCTTCCCCCCTAATTTTAAGTTTCAAAACTATTTGTGTATAAATTGCAGTAAATCTATACTACTAATAAAGATGAATGTGCGTGTTTGTTGGAGCACTACAAGCCGCATCTAAGCAAAATTTTGATGTTTTAAACGCTAACGTTCGAAAATATTATCGCACAATAATAAATTTCGCATAGTTTCAAAATTTAAAAAGTATATCTTTTTAAAGATTTTAATTTAAATGTCGTGAAATTTTAACTAAATGTTGGCAATTTTTAAAAAAAATATTTTTTGCTTAATTTTCAACAATAGATTATATTGTTCTCTGAGCCTCAAACCTGATCTTGTTTCATCAACTGTCTGATCGTGTGCTTTTCTACCATTGTCGAAAACTCAGAAGAAGGATTTTGTTTAATATCTGTAATTTATATAACGTAAAAATACTGACGTTATAATACTCGAAATCTATGAGATAAATGAACCTCTTATTTGCATTTTTAAAAGAGCCGTGGTGTCATGGTACAGTTCTCCATTAGAAAGGTTCAGACATGCAATGAGCGAAACATGTAAGACAATTGTTATGTTAAAGTAACCCATCTTTAACGTTTGGTAATTTCGCGGTATCGAGGATATTTAAATCATTTATCTAAACGATTCAACTGAAATTAAAGATTACCAACATCTCCGATCAACCTGCTAACCGACAAAGACGACAAGAATAATAAAGATGTATTGGCGCTCTACAGACCAGGCCGTTTGACATATAGCCACCATATTTGGCACATGTACGCCTTGGAGGTCAGAAATGCTCACATCGGAGCGATTTTTTAACATTTTTATTAATTGAAAGTTTTGGCGGTTTTTTTTTTTTTTTTTCCATGATAATTTTCCGAAAATATCCCACAAAAATAAATTTTACACCATTCCAAAATAAAATTAAAAAAAAAAACTTATAATTTTCAATGATATCAATTTAATAATTGTGGGAATTTTTTTGCCCGATTTCCTACAATAGATTACATTGCTGACCTGAAATTCAAACTGTTTTCATTGTTTCATCAACTCCATAACCGCACAATTTTTTCCCATTGTTTAAAGCAAAAGAAAAAGGATTCTGTTCAATATTTGTGCAGTTTACGAGACATATAAAAAAAAATTAAGTTACAATATCGTGAAATTTAGTACATAGATGAGCGTGTATTTACTTTCTTAACAGTGTCGTAATCTCATGTAACTGATTTCCATTAGAAAGATTGATATTCAAAATACACAAAGCATATGTAAGAAACAATTGATATAACACGGCTTTAATGTCTGATTATTTGGTAGAATCGTGGACATGAATTTATATTTACACGTTTTAAAGAAAATTAAATATAACCAATATTAGTAGCTATTAGTCAAAGGTATATAGTTTAAAATAAAAAGAAAGGTTCACTTTATTGCGATTAAAATTCTGTTAGTTTTGAAAATTTGAAAATTACTGTTTTATGAAAATTCGTGACCACTTAATCGAGCACCTCTTTGAAGATACGTGGCTATTACACAATAAACAGAGCTTATTTAAGAATATTAAAATAATACGGCTTTAATGGTGGACAATTTGGCAGATCATGAATATAAAGTTGTATCTAAACAATTTATTAGAAATTAAATGTAGTCAATATTACCGGTGAAACTAGCTAATGACCTGGACCCATCTTTACTAATATTAAAGATACAGATGATTGTGAAAGTATGTGTGTTGACTTTCTACAAGCCAGACCGTTTGACTTAGAGCTACCAAATTTGGCACATTTTTTCTTCGGAAGGTGGGAGTTTGCACTTCGGGCTGATTTAATGAATTCTAATTTTAATTAATTAAAAATTATGCAAATTTCTGGAATTTACACACATTAACTACCGAAAATATTACAGTATAAAATTGATTTTTGCAGCACCTTAATGTTCAAATTTATCATTAAATTATTTTTCTAATCATAGCAAATTTTTGCCTTATAAATATTTTTCTACTTTTAATCAATTTTTAAAATAAATATTTAATACACATTTTCCCAGCAAGAATCGTTTGATTTCTGAGCAAATATATAAACATATCACCATGATAATACAAAAACAAGAAAATTCAGATTTCGGGAAAGAGCAATATAATCAGTCAATTCTAGGGAGAATCTAAAAATACATATTTCTTCATGCTAATAGTATTTTAAATATAAAAATGCCGAATTTTATAATAAAAATACTATTAACTTATACTGTTTTAGGTTCGAAACTAAGGTAAATTGTTAAAAGGCAGTCAACAATAAAGTCTTTCTATTTTTGACTAATTTTAGTGGAGCTGACAAAAAACCTAGAGAAATGCATACTAACATGAACAAAACAGTAGCAGTTCTCTAAAATAGAATGAATTATATATAGCTATCAAAATTTGAAGCCTAAAAATATTTTGCTGTAAAAGCCAATACAGAAAACACACCCAATAAGATCAAGTTACAAAAAATATTTAATTAAAATTTTTAGCAATCTTAAACTCTGGTGAACCAGCTGAATGCCAGAGGATATCTCCTTTCATCGTTTTCTAGTTTTAAATACAGTAGACTCCCGATTATCCGCGCCTACCGCACTAAGTTTTTTTTTTTTTTTTTGCTTCCAAGCAAAGAGAAAATGCTTCCAAAGCAAGAAGCAAACACAAATGACTGATTTCTTCAAAAAGGTGTAGTTTTACAGTTATGCTTTTGTAATTACATTATACATTACAGTATTAAAACAGTACATATGTATTAATTTTTCTGTGTATCCTTGACGCCTCTCGTAAGTACAAAGCACTTTTCTGTTTCCATTAACAAAATGCATTTTAGGATAGTTTTGAGTGATATACTAAAATATTAAACGTTAGTTAAACATTTCCTGCTGTTTATTTTACGTTTTATTGTACATAAAATGATTTTTCAAGGTTGGAATGACGGTTTTCTCTTTTGGTATATCCGTTTTTAGCTTTTTTCGGATTATCCGCGATTTTTGTTATCCGCGGCGACCGCGCCACCTAATTCCGCGGATAATCGGGAGTGTACTGTATATGGATATAGATAGAAACAAAGGAGACAGCTTATATTTCACTACAACACTGGGAAATACTGTTGCATATTATGGAAAAAATATTTGCATTTTAATTAAAATAGATTTATTTTTACTATCATTTTTTAAAATTCAAAAATGGTGTAAAAATCATTTTTTGTAATAAAATTGCCAAATTTTTTTAAATTTTTAAATTTAATTTCAAGGTGCTTGTTCTTATTTTGCAAAACATACTCATATGAAATTTGGCAGCTCCAAGTCCAATAATCTGCCTTCTGAAATATTAACAAATCTACATTCATTTTTATTATTGGTAGAGATAGATTAACCAGTTAACTGCAGAATTAATTTTTTAAAAGTCCCTCAAGTCTCCATTTTAAAATTCAAGCAATGACTAATATACACGTTGAATGTAATACAAAAATTTGTGTAGTAAAGTTTACAAAAAGTCATAATAAAGCAAATAAGGATTATATCAACTGCTTCAAAATGAAGATTTGGATTGATGTATGTATTTATACACTTATTAGTTATGCTTGATTTTACTATGTAATTTTACACAAAAAGCAAATATATTGTTATTTTTTTCCAAGTTAGAAATCAATAAGTTTTTTTAGCGATTTACATTTTATCAATTTATTTATTCAATTTTGTCTTATGAATTACATACCTATTTTCTATCCTTGTTTTATTTAGTTATAATTAATTTTACGCATGGAAAACATTTTCTTTTTATGCACTATGTTATAGAAAAATAATGATAATTATAACAATGGAACTTTCTATTGTTTGAAAAGAGAAATTACAATTTTTTCTTTTTTGTAACATATACACAAATAAGCAGTATATCATTTAATGGAAGAGAAATAATGAATGATATGCAAATAATCTCGTTGCCATAAAGGAGTTAAATTTATGAATATTTAATTCAGATCCATTCAAATGCATTTAATGAAGCATTGATGCTTCTGATGAATTATTCTTTTTAAGTGAATATTGTATTGTAGAGACAGAGAAAGGGGACTATTGATCTTTTAATGATAGTGCCCTTATTTTTTGGATCCCTTATTGATATTTGATATTTATATTGATATTTTCCCTTTATTATTTTTTTAACAAAAAGGCATTTGCCAAAAGACTAGCATGTTTCAATACTGAAATAATTTATTTATCAATTGACTTATCTTCAAAATTTTACTCATTGAAGTTACATTATTCAGAATATTATGAAACAGGCTTTTATTATTGTGGAAAATGCATTAAAAAATTAGAGAAATAAAAATCAGCAATGAAAAATTATTGCAGATTAATGATAGTTTTTAAGTATTTTGAATTTGCAAAATGGTTTTTCTACTGGCCAAAAGTTTATATTTTTTATAGTAGCCAGTTTTTGGAATAATTGATGCTTTTACATATCTTTTCAATTTAAATCTTAATATACACAAACATTAAATAAAAGTTAACTGAATACTCATTTATCATTCAAATATTGTATTTTTTAAAAAATATTATTCTAAAGAATAATGTACTTAGAATGATATAAAAAAGAAAGAAAAAAATAATGCAATAAGCATGAACTAGTAATGTACATTATGTTATTTCATTTATAGAATACATACCACAGAAATATTTCTTATAAATATTATGAATTTTGTGATTAATTTTTCTCTTAGATATAATTTAAAAGTTAAAGATATTTTTTAAAATTACGAGTAAATGATGAAATAAGGATCTGAGAGAACCTTGAAAGCAAAAAGATTTTTGTTGGGAGACATGCATAGTTAAACCTTTTTGTCTAATTTTTACCTTAATGTTACTTAATTAAACCTTTTTGTTTACTGTTGATTTGTCTGCAGATTGGGAGAAAATATAAAAGTATAATATTATTGATCAAATGGGCTTATTCAGTAAAAAAAAAAAAAAAAAATAATAATAATAATAAATAAAAAAAATAATAAAACCCTTGAACTTTAAAATTTTTTCCAAGTGACACAGATTTTAATAAATTTTTTTTTTATATAATTGTTGTCAGTTTGGATAATTATAAATACAGAATGAATTTGAATTTAGCAAATGGGTTTCCTATGGATTTTATTGACTTGGCAAAAATAACGTTAGTTTTAAATAGCAGATAATAAAATTTTTATTTTTTAAATGAAGATGACATATTATAAACAAAATGGGTCACTGACATTAATCATTGATAATTTCTCTTATGAATTTAGTTATAGTTTGTTATGTTGGAAATTTTAAATAAAGTTGATAAACTTTGGGGTAGGGATGTATTAAAAATATTCATTACTTTACCTAAAGCTATACTTATTGCAATCTCACTTTATGATTGAGAATAAAGATTATATCAAAGTTTAAGGCAAATTATTTAATGCAAATTAGACACCAGTGTTTTATAATACCTAACAATATGATTGGGATATAGTATACGTAGCAAGTCAAAGTAGTGTATTTACTTTTAAAACTTGACTAATTTTTAAATCAGATTTTAAAGTGTTTGATATTTACCAGAAATTTTTACTCATTTATATGCTTATTATAACTTTAATACATTAATAACAAAATGTAAAGCTTAAATTTTAAATTAACTATGCTTTTATATTATAGGATCAATCAGAAGCAATGATGAAACATTAAAATTGTTGTGGAATGTATCACAGCTCTCATCATCATATTGATTAGCGAAATCCAATCACATTTTGCATTTCTTGAGATTTGAAATTTAAATGCTTTTAGGATAACTAATAGAAAAATAACAATTTATGAAAAGGTATGATATTTATTATATGTTTATAATTATTTAATACATTTTTTATGTGAAAACAATGCAATAAAAATTTTGTTAACTGTTTAAGGATATACATAAGTTAATTTTTTATACATAATATTTGCAAATTCCTTTATCATGACATAACTATAACAAGTCAGCAATAAAAAAAAAAGTAAATTTTTAGCAAGTAATTAAAAAATAATTTGATCCTCACATAACTAAATTTTTAGAATCTTCGAAAGAAGTTTAGTACTTGTACACAGATTGTTTACAATTCAATATCCAGTATTGTAACAAAATTTTCTGTGCAACAATAATATAAATTCAAATTTTTTTGAAAGGTTTAAGATTATTTGAATGAAGTCTAAAATTATTAATTTTAAACTTCATTCAGATTATAATAGTGGTAGTTAAAATAATAATAATAGTAATAGTAGTAAATAATAAAACGTTGTTAAAAATTAAGAAATAATGGTAAAAAAAAAAAAAAGCTTTGAGTACACAAATTTCTTTTCTTATAACTTGATAAACTCCTAGCTAATCTCTCAATTTTTTCCCACATGTGAAATGATTAATCATTTCCTTTATACGATATATCACATAAAAAACCACATTTTTCTATATATATGATTAAGAGATTCTGATGAATTACTGATGTGATTCAACAATTAATCATTTTACTTATAAAAGTGATAATGATTGTTTCGAAGTATCACTGAATGAAAACTCTTCTCGATAATTATAAAAGACTTTTTTTTTTTAAACAAATGTCATGATATTAAATAAAGCATTTATTTAGATAAATTCTGTCACACTTCTCTTTAGTCTTTCATTCAATGAAGGATTAAGCTTTCCATTAATTTAATTCTCTTAAATTTATATATTGATTACAAGAAGTCATACTAATGAACTAATATATTAAAATACTACATTATGAATTCTGATAGCTTCAATCAATGAATCAATCAATCAATCTATATATATATATATATATATATATATATATACTGTTATATTTCTTCATTTGGAAAAGAACTTGGTCCTTATTTTACCCTGAGTTGCACTTAATTATATCCCAGAAAGTATGCATATATATTTAAAAATAAAAGCTTTGGAAATAATAGATATTGATGATTATATATAAAAAAAAATCATGTTCAGTTTTTTGAATGAAATGCATATATTGAGATAACAATTTCAATAGAATTTGAAAAGCTTGTAACTGTTAACAATATGTTCTAATTTTGAGAAATGCATATCTTAAAAACACTTACCAAGTTCCTTTTCTGTTAGCTGCAAAATTTACTTTTTATATCTTTGATAATATACATATTCAAAGCTTCACCCTATACAGCACTTCTTTGCAGTATAGTTGCTCAAAGGATATATTATACAGTATGCTTCTTAACATAGTTAGAATGTTTATCCAAAAATGTGATTCATGTCTGCCTGCAAAAAGAAAAATTATCAGTCTCATCATTTGAGAAAAACATATAGAATGACTGTCCAAAGACATTCTTTGACATACAAATATTCTTTCATTTAGAATCACGTTTTAGAGAATATATGTAAAAAAATATTTGAAAATAAATTCTAACAGTTTTATACAGTGAAGCTTGCCTGTTTCAAATCTCATACTGTCATAATAAATATTAAATTCATTCAAAAATCTAAATTTATTGAGTATCTAAAATGTATTTAGAAAAAGAAAATGTGCAATGGCATTTAATTCCAATATTTAATGATACATAACATACTGATAATAATTAAATGGAAAAAAGTTTAATTATTTCAGAAATTAGTAAAGTAAATTAACAGTTTTTATAACAAAACAGTATATGAGGCTTTTAATGCAATAATTGTATTATCAAAATATGTAGGGCAATTGAATTAGCAGTTGACAGAAAGAAAAACTGCCAACCAATTGAAACGTATATAACTTGCGCAAAATGCATGTTGTTGTATAGAATGTTCATTGTTTGCTGCTTTAAAAAAGAAAGTAAAAATCACTAAGTAAACCACTGATACAAAGAATTTCATTAAACAAAAGTTTGTTTGAAAAAGTCATAAATAAGAAAATAAAGATAATGTATTTATTTATATACAAAAGCAATTTTCAAATGAATTTGTGATTCATTGAATTCTTTCTATATTCCTAAAGTGTATACAAATGTGTTTTAACCATTTACTGTTAATATACTTTAAATTATTCACTCATGATGTTAAATATATTTTTCAAATATGCCACCTGTTATTAATTTAACTTATAAAAAGCTATTAATTTATCATTAAATCTTAGATTTATTCAATATAACGTTTTACTAGTGTACAATAAAGCATTTTTCCAATTATCGCAGTTAAATAATTTTTTTTTTTAAATAAATTACAAAATTCTTTTTAAGCGTATTCCAAAATATTGACTTTTTACATGACTAATCTTCCCATATATAAGCAAATTGTAAATCTTGGAACTGTTTTTTTTTAGCTCTGTTAAAATAGATTCTAATTTAGTTTTTTAAAAGTCCATACATACTTTCATATTTGGCAAAGACATATGTTAAGTACAGTTATTATTTAATCAGAGTGATCTGTTTGTTATATATTCTTTGTAAAATGCATTGTTTTCTAAATATAGTTTTTAACAGTGTTCATGCAAAATATTTTTGCACAATTTCCAGATGATTTATTCTATTCTTCTAAAAGCTATTTTCTTCTAAATTATATATTTTCACTTGTATTTTAAATTTAATGAATGTTTTTAAGAAATGCTATTTTAAAGGGATAACTCTAGAATTTTATTTTAAATTTTGGTAAGATATGATAAACTGTTTTTATTTCAAAAAATATCTTAATATTGTGCAAAATGGCCAAGACTAATGGCCTTTTAATCTTTTAAAGCTTGAAATCTAATTAACAATTCATATCAATTTTCAACTACAGTTTCAGATGCCACTTTCTGATATTTAAAATTTTATATCAATTTTAAAAAATAAGTAGTATTTTAGCAGATGTGTTTTAAAAGCATATCAAGGCATTGAAAAGGATTACAAAAACTATTACATTTACTTTGACTGATTAGATTATTATTTTGATTGTTTTCACAATCTTATGAAAGTTTTAAATTTATATAACAAATTGTCATCTTACCAAAGAATATTTTACCATATGTAACTTTTTCATTCTTTATGTAACAAAGATAGCTCTCTATTTTAAAGTTCAAAAGTTTTAAAATAAGGCAAGGTAAATTGCAAGAATGCCCACAGTGCAAAGTAAGAAAGATTTATAATATATTTTTTTTAAAAACTAACGTTGTCATTCTAAAAACACTTGTAAAGTTTTATTATTTAATTACACTACATTTTTCAAGTTAAAAAAATTTCATCTTCTTAGAAGAAAAGACCTTGATATGACTAAAAATTTTAAACCTGTTAAAAACCATGTCTTTCTTAATTCATGAAGTAGTAATTCTACTGAATATGTTTAATTCAATACGAGATTCATACTGTTCGTTGAAAATTTTTCAGGACTGTATGTTTTCTTAAAAATATATTCTCTACCCATAATTTCAATTTTTTTTTGTATCATCAGTATACATTAACCAAATTTTGAAGTAATAAAAATTCATGTTATTTGTTACTGGAGATTCTTTTCTTATTTGAACGATAGTAGGCAAATTTCTTCAACTAATATCCTTCATTGTACTCTTTCAATGCAAATAGACATACATGGTTTTACAGAATCCCAGCTTTATCTATGCAATCACACATGCAACTAATATATCTCAAAATGTGCTGTGTACCTTTTTTGTTGGAAATCATATGAAAATTGAATCGTAAAATTGCCTTTGACTCTCATGTGCACATGAAAATGTACTAGTTTTGATTAAACTCTTTTACACTTTAAAAATTCATGTAGCTCTTAACATAATGTTGAATTAAGAGCTTTCTTATTGACTTTTATAAGATAGAAAACAGATTCTTTTACACAGTTTTCCACCAATTGAGGATTGAAGTTTATTTTAATATGAATTCAAACAATATGAAAAATTATGCATCAGAATCAACTGATAGCCTCTGCTGCTTTAAATCAGTGCAATTATTTTTATAATTATTTTTTATATTGCTTTAAGTTTTAAAAGTAATTTTTAACCATGCCAATCTATCAACACTAAAATGTTTTCTGGTGTTTTTTTTTTCTTGTTTTTTTTTCAAAAAATTATTTGATGTATGATTTGTTTTCATTTCTAATTTTCTGTTTTCATATTATAGGCTCTAAATAGAATTAGTGAGAAAGAAATAGATTATGGATTGCATTCATTCTAAAAATATCTGTCTGCATTTTATATGTACTAGTTACAGTAAAATGCTATATGAGGATGATATCTTTCACATTAGTAGAATTTATCTGGAGTAGTGAGATTTATTTCAAAAATTATCTTATAGAAATGTTTTTATAAAATTGCATGAAATGTTATTTTTTTAAAACAATTTTATCCAATGAAACATTATCCATCGAAAGTTCTGAGAATACAAACACTCAAAGTTTAGTTAAATACTTGAAAATATAATTATCACTATATACCAGATCTTGAGATGAACTTTATTTTCATATTTCAAATTACTGTTACTTTTATTATTGTAAAGTATTTTATAGTTGAGTTACATTAAGTTATATAGTAAAGTTACAAAATGTATTGTACTATAATTTTTCTAACCACTTCTTATGCCTAAAATCTTATTTTTGGGAGTGATAACATATAAAAATAAATTTATTTAAACATATATTTTCCTTACGATGCTGTATATTAGTTGAATAATTAGTTAGTATATATATATATATATAAAATAAATAAAAAAAATAGAAAAAAGGTCTTTCAAAGTATCTATATTTTACCTTAACTTCATTTGTAATATTAAGAATCTATAGTCGTTTCCATTTGCGATCATATTTTGCGCTGCTGCGTACGTAAAATCAAAACAAAATATTATTTGCTGTGATTAGCTGAAATATCCTCTAATGACGTCAGAAGAGCATTTTAGAATTCAAAACTTGCATTTTTATTTTCAAATTTAAAAGGAGTTAAAAAAATTTTTTTTTCAACCTCTTAGTCCATTTCATTATTTAAAAAAATTAATCAAGTTCAAAAATAAACATTAAACAGGATTAAGGGTAAATGGGTTAAATAATTCTCTGTTATTTTCGTGAGTGTTTTGCATTAATTTCATTCTAAGAAGCTACTTTCTTACCTCTAGTTATCTCAAAAATGCAAGAATAGTCATGTGGAATTCATCTAATTTGCTCTCAAAGCACGTTTTTGTGCGCACATGCGAGTGAACGTCGGTAACATTACATAAAGGACTGTCTGACATTTCTGCGTGGCGGACATTTTCATCTTCATAGCCACGTGGCATTATGTATCTTATACTACTATTGTGGTTTGTAGTAGTATAAGATACTACTACAAAACTACAAACACCATTGACGTGATTTCCGCTGATGAAAGTAATAAAACAGTACGTCGCTTATGTGTGAACGACATCAAAATAGACTAAAAACTGATTGAATTAAATCAATTTAACCAAATCATGCACCACACAATACACTTTTGTCAAGTAAATAAAAAATACTCTGTGTCTCGCAGGAAAATATAACTCACTCGATTGTGCCACACAATATATTAATCATTTTCTATAAATGAAATTCGACTAACAAATTCAGGCATGATAGTAGGCATCAAAAGTTGAAAAATTACCATAGAACATCAGGTCGCAAATCAAGTTTAATTGGTAAAAATCGCAAAAATAGTTCAGTCAATCTATTTGACTCATTATCGGCATTCCTTAGTATGCCTGTGTCGGCTGTGCAACGACCTTCGCAGTCGCGATTTCGTATTCGTATAAATATTTTTCTCATCTTCGTTCTGATGTTATTGATATTTGTGATGCATTTTCTGTATTTTAATCCTGTTTTACAATGTTTTCCTTCTTATTATTGACCTTTATTTCCCCACTCAACGTCCACCCTTCATAGATATTTTTGCAATTTTTCTTTCTCTTGATGCTTAACATCCCTGTCTAAATTTGTAGTTCAAATTAAGCAAAGCCGGTATATTTCCTGTGTGTTCGATTCAGATGCAAAATTTGCAATTTGAAGAAGGCGGAGGATAGGCATTCAAACTTGGCATTGATTTTGTGTGATGGATGATCACTCATGCTTATAAAGGCATAAAACAGATTAACGATTTAATGGCAATTTACGTTTTTGTGGTTTGATACCAATAAGATGCGTAAGCAGTGAGATTAATTGGTTAGATTTATGTAATTTCTTTGAATGAAGTATCTCTTTGATGGAAGTCTTACTTAGAAACGAATTTGAACCACGCTGTTTTAAGTGTTAAATCATTAGATTTGTATTCTTACAGGAATCCACTCAAATTGGCTCTTGATATAATGTTTAAAAAAAGATAATCCGATTAATAAGAATGTAGCCGCTTTGCGAGATTTCAAATGGAATCTTTATTTTCTTTACCTTCTTTATAATACTTTGTTCAATGCAAAGTTATTTTACCTGATAATATGTCTTCAAATTTCCTCTTGAATCAACGGACATCTGCGTTTTTTCTCATTCCTTAAAGTGTCAGTTCGAATCACATCCAACAATAATAATTCCAGCTTTGGGTCTTTTTGGAGATTTAATCCGAACTATTGCGGTAATGAAAATAACCAGATTATTTCTTACCTTATTATGAAATATTTAATTAAAGAAATATTATATTACAAGAAATTAAAAATATTACCTTTTTAATAAAACCAATTTTATAAACCTGCAAATTTTTTTAAAATTTTGACAATTTTTAAAAATATATACGTTTGCCTAATTTTTAACAATTTTCAGTAATATATCCCTGGAATTCAAACCATTTTCACTGCTGAAAGCTAAGGAAGAAAGATTCTATTTAATATTTTTATTCTTTGCTTGATAACCAGCAGGAGTAGTCCCTTCAAAACTTTCTCGCATACTCTCTTATAAAAACGATATCCCAGAGTACGGTTTGTATGACATTGGCGTACAATAGTTGTGAAATATGAAGTTTTGGCTTGAATTTAATATTTTTAATGAATCTATCTCTCGATCCTTGGCGAGTTTTTTCGCAATTAATCCCGGACATGCGGTTAAAAGTATTCAGTAATCGAATTAGGGTTTTAGACCTGTTCTTCTCGACTAATTGAAACTAAAATTTGTCACAAAAGTACTTATCAAACTACATTTATAATCACAAAATTCCATACCAAATTTGACATGTTTAGGTGATTGCGTTTTTGCCTTATCGCTCTTACATATTTCTAAAAGTACAGACGATCAAACCTTAGTTGGTTTTGGCTCAAAATTTAATAATTGTTGAATTGTAAATGTTAAATCGAATGCGTACTGAATTTTATCGATCAAGCTCTCTCCGTTTTGTTGGTATCATGATAACTTATATACGAATAGCCAGAGAGACAGACTTCCTTTGAGCATATTTTACTCAAAATTTATTACAATTCTATAAATTTGCTGTTAGGATTCTATACCAAATTTCATCTTTCTATCTCAAAGAGTTTTGAAATTACTTGACTGGCAGACATTTTCCAAAAATGGGTTTTTCTAACTCAGGAAAGTTTTCGAATTAAAAATTTTCAGATGATTACAATATTTTCTCTCTATTCTCTGCATACGATAAAGAAAAAGAAAATGAAGTTACAATACCATGAATGTTCGAAGATATATGAATCGAACAATTGAACTTTCAAGCTTTATGATACAAGACTATACAATATTTGAGTAGTTTATAAACGTTATGCACAGAATAATTGCTTGCTTCTTAAACTCACGTGGCTTTAATATTTGTAATAGCTCAATGCTTAATAATATTTTCTTCTAGGAATCACGAATATAAAGTTATGTGTAAGACATTTAATTAAAAGTAAATACAACCAAAATTATTGGCAAATCAGCTGGTCACCAAGGACGACTAGTAATAGTATAAAAATGAACGTTTTCCTTTTATAAATGATAGCAAACTTAACAAAAACTATCTTAAAAATAAAAATTACTTAGAGTCATTATTTTTGCTAAAAATAGTTGACATGAATTTTTGTGTAGATTAAAATATTTACATATATTACCATGATTTTATTTAACCTGCAATGAAAAAAAAAAATGTTTTTTTTTTTTTCAATTTTTTAAAAGATTTTATGGTTTTACAAACTTAACTTTTTTTTTTCGTCCTGAATTGTATGTTGCTTTGAAATCACTTGAACCTATATATTTGCTGGTTGAAAATCTTTTTAATTAATATATTTCATTCACTAATAAATTTTTTTCATAACATTTAAATTACTTTTTCCTTTAATATTTATTTTATTTAGTTTTAAATCATCTTAATCAATGGAAAATTTTTCCTTTGCTATCATTTACTTTGTATTTTTACAGTAATAAATCCATTATTGACAAGGGAAATGCCCCCCCCTCACCGGGTGTTCAAAAAAGCACATTTTTTGTAGTAATAATATAGATTTTATTCTTAAATAAAAGATAAAGTATCAAGCCATTTTAAATGCCCAATCTAATAATTATAATCTGTCTGCTTGGCTTTGATCTGTTAATATCATATAAATTACCAATGTTCAGCAATTAAAATGCCACAAATCTCACTAAATGAAAATCCATTTCTCTTTAATTTTTAATATAAGGTCAGTCAGAATTTCAGATGTAATATTAAAAATTCTTTTTAAAGAATGCCAACCAATTGTCATTTGATTAGAAATCTAAATTGATTAATTAGATAAAAATAGGATGAGTGTCCAAATTATTGTAGCATCACCCAACAGCAAATACAAAATATTAAAAGTGGTTTCATATTGTAAATGAAACAAAATAAAAAAAATATTACAGAAAAGAAAGACTATGATTAACAATAGTTCCACCTATTCCAATAAAGACATCAGTTGCTTAATTTTTATAGATTTAATGAACTAATTAATGTCTAATAAAACTTAGAGAACTTAGTTCACTAATATTTAAAATGCGTTCCTGGTATGAACTGTTTAATGATATAATTTTTTTGGATATAAACTTTTTCCAAATATTGATATCACCTTTCTTAAACATATTCTTTGACTACATAATGTAACTTCTATGGCTATTTATTCCAATCGGGAACGATTAACAATAATTATGGGATCATTTCATTATCCCAGTTACTATTATATCTTTCAGTGATTTTATTAATATATCTAATATCAGAAATTTCTATCCATTTAAAAATAACTTTGCCAATACTATAATCAAAAGTAATGTGTTTATAAAGGCATGCTTAAATTAATGCAATAAGCTTCTTTAGTTCCTTACTGTAATGTTGTCATATCTATTAATTTTATCATCGTTTTCTTATTACTAAAACTAACAAAGTTAACGTTTTTCAATTGACAAACTTACGAATATAAGTGATTGAGTGACAAATCAAGTGACTTAAAATTTTCGTCTTTTTAAGTGTGAAATCACGGCAATTGCACCGAACAAATTTGTTTCCATTCATTAAAAAAACAATCTATCTCTACACTGAAAGAACAGATAGCTTGTCTCTTAATTAAAACGAACATTTTTAATGGTCACATACAGTGAATTCATTGTAAAAAATGGTGTATTATTTTATTATTATACTGTTTATTAATCCTATTATTAATAACAAAATTTTGACCTCACAATTTTCTAAATTTGGTTCCTCAAAAATGAATATTTTGAAAGAAATAATAAAGAATAAGATAATTCATTCCAAAATAGTATTATTTTTTATCTTTGTAATTAAAGAAAAATATTACTATATGTATCCATGCTATTATCATTGATTGTTTTATGAGTCTTTTCAATTGACATTATTTAATAATTAATGCAATTTGCATTGAAAGTCAAATGAATTTGTATTATTATACCCAAGATTTTGAAATTTCCTAAGAAGTTGTACAAAATTTCTTAATTAATGTAAGTTTTCTTAATTAATTTTTCTTTCTTTTATTTGTAGTTTTGAGAAAAAATTTGTCACCTTTTATTCTTTCAAATAAAGAATGCTTTGCATCCTCATTTTCTTCAAATTTCACTAAAAAAAAGCAAGCAAAGAAAAAAAAATGTGTTAGTCCTGAATATGTACGATTGTGAGTATTCCATGCTAATCTTCATTAATTTATTTGATGGATTTTTTGCATAAACTATTTGTTAATTCATTAATTTATTTGATGGATTTTTTGTATAAACTATTTGTTTGAATTTTTGAATTTATGGTAAATTATAATTCATAAAGTCATTATAACAATGAATAACTTTTTCAAATTAAAAGTAAAATGACTTTTTGTAATAAATGCATGTAAATTATTGTGAAAATCTTTAGGGAGTGTATAATTACATATGTTTTGAAATAGGCAGAGTGGGAAATGTAATCTTTGAAAAATTTCTTTGGTCTATAATTTCTCATTAGGGCTCATTTTGAAATTTTAAATTTTATGTTTTCATTTTTCAAGCTTTCTAATGGATCACTCACAGTGATATTATCATGAATGAAGATATTACAGATAGTATTCTCATTTAATAAGCATTCCAAAATTGCCTTTATTTGTACAATAGTATAAAAGCTCATATGCAATGGAAAACTTCAAATTAAATTTTTGTTATTTAATTAATCCTTTCAGAAAAATGAAATTTAAGTTGATATGAGCTAAATTGAAAAATAATAATAATTTTTTTTTCTGACTCTTAGAAAACAGACTTCATTATCTAATAATGAGCTTTATATAATAATATCTTTATACTCTAAGCTAAAAAAAAAAAAAAGAAGAAAAAAAAATAATCTTTTTGATAATGGATTAAAATGTGGAGTTTAAATTATATTCATTACATTATGTTGAAAACAACAAGGATTTATAAAAAAAGGAATTTCATTTAAGAGTTTAAATTTTTTTTAAAAAGGTTTCTTAACTACACATGTGACTTTCTTGCTTATTGAAAATATACTATTCAATTGAAATAAAAAAATTCCTTCAACTGTCTTTTTTTTTCCTCCCCATTTTGAAGTGAATTTTATACTTTTGGTATTGTAAATAAATATTTGTGATATATATCTGAAAGTGTATCATGATTTCAGATTATTCTTAGTTAAGAATTGTAATATTTTTACATTCACTTTGCTCTGGTGATGATAACTCATAGAGATCTATTATATTTTTAAACTTAAATCTCAACACGCATGAAAACCTTGTATGAAAAAGTCTTTTGCTTATAAATTACACTCATTTCTTGGACATCACTTTGGGATAAAATCACGTTTAACTTTTATAAATCAGATTATTTATCAATGAATTTCTGATGTAGCCAATGGTTGTTTAATAAAAAGTCAAAATAATGGATTAAAGTACCTACCTTTTAGGCTTTCAGAAATTCTTCTAAAATTTCCTTTTTGGCAAAATTTTTAGTTGAACTTAAACTTGATCTTCTTTTAATTGTTTACTTTTCCAAAATGAATCTTCAAAGAATGCTGAAATAATAAATAATAGAATTTTATTAACTTAATGTAAAACGTACATTTAGTATGAATGAAGTTTAAACAAAATGACCTATAAAATTACTTAATTCACTACTTAAAAGTATTTATTTCCAGATAACCTTATTATCTTAAATTCTGCATTTTAGTCTCAGAAATTAAATATTTCCTGGAACAAAGCAATATAATTCTTTCATTTCAGAATAAAAAAAGAGCTCTTGTGATAACAATGTAAATTTGATAATTTGTGAAAATGAAAATATATACTTCTTGCTTATTTAAAATTTTTGAAATTACAGAAATCATTAATGTAAAAATATTGCACAGCATATTTTAAATTCAATAAAATAAAAAATAATTAAAATGCAAAATTAAAAAAAAATTAATTTGTTAAAATTTTTAATAACATTTCTTAATTATTTTAAGAGTACTTTCATTTTTTGTAAATCGAAAATACATGCAAAACTTTACTACTGACAATTACAATGATTTTCCATTTTATAAAAAGTATATACAAACACTCTTCATTTAATGGTTAAATTTGTTTATGTTCTGATTGTAGAATAACTTAATCAGAAATTGTTGAAATTGCTGATATCTGTGTATAGTATATTAGAAACAAATTTCAATATGGAAATTTAGTTTTTTTATATCTTTTGATTGGATCTGAGCATTGAGGTATATTGTAAAGAGAGTAAAAGTCTCATTAGAGTTCACAGATGAATCATTCTATTAAAAATAAGTTGAAATGATTGAAGTGTCAATAATTACTTTAAATTCTATCTTCGACTAAAATTTATTTGGAGCATCTGTCACCTCACTGAAGATATCTTAATGATCAACCATCATTAAGGATGCAGCTAATTGCCACATGGAAATTAATCAGTTCTCAAAGCAATAAAAAATTTTAATGCATGTAAATGAAAATTATTATTCAAAACCATTATCCCCACTTACGCTCCAAGATAAATGCTTTTATAAATTCCAAACAATAACACTTTTTCAGATATGTCTAGGCATTACATTTTAAATACATAATTACAAAACACATTTTAAACACAAAATGTATTTTGTGCTTAAAATGTAATTTTCAAATTTCTTAATAAAGTTTAAAATGTCAATATAAATTTATATTTTAAATTGCATGCTTTATATTTTTGCGTCATTAACTCATCCTGTTTTTATTTCATAAGAAAGTTACTAAAAAATACTTACTGTGTTACTAAGAAAACACAGGAATTTTGCAAATTGTGACAATTTACAAAATTACAAATTGTTCAAAGATATATTTTAGTTTTCACCCTCAAGTCTTATCAGGAAAAGCAATTATAACTTTTAGTTGCAGACTTCAGTCACAAATTATTAAGAAAAAATAATTTATCATTTTTTGCAGATTTTTCTTTTTTTCTTTTTTTTTAATGATAACTGCAGTTCCTTTGAATTCAGAGGTTTAAAAGGTTTTTAAACTTCTAACTTTGACTACTTTTATGAAAGAATAACAATATTTCATTGAAAAGCTATCTTCAGTCCCTCATCATTACTCATACAGCTTATTCCAGCACAATAATTCATCGTTTGGTAAAAAGGAAATTTTAAGCTGCTCATATTAATGAAAACCAATATTAAATAAGAATTCATAAGCTTTCAGGAATAGTAACTATAAACAAATAATAAAATTTTTCTTAATATTTATATATATTATAATGCATGTTGTACTTAAATGCAGTTTCGAACTTTTATATAATTTATATAGTTTAAAATGCCAGTATAATTTTTATATTTGAAAAATATACTCTTCCTCTTGTTACACCATTAGCTTATCATGTTTTTTTATTTATTTATAGTTAACCAAAGAGCAACTAGGATTTTTGTCTGGAAAATTTTCAAGATATATTGCAATTTTCACCTTCAAGTTCAGTGAAGAAAATCAACTTGAATCTTGTATTTGCTGACTTCAGTTAGAAATTATTTAAGAAAAAGTTATTTGGTACAATTAAAATTTCAGTGAGATGGGGTAAGAAAACTTGATTTTTTGTTTCAAAAACTACCTCATAGATAAAACTCATAAATGATTTTATTTGCTTTTAGAATTTAAAAGTATCCTACATTCATTTTGAAAATATTCTGGAAATTTTGAAGAGTTTCAAACTTTAGTTGATTATACTTATATTATTATATACAATACATTGTCACCAACTATGTCATTGAAGTTTGATATTTTTATATATATATTGATGCATAGCAATTGTTTTCTTACTTTCAGATACGATAGTTGTAGTTATATACACATATATTTTATTTATCAATGAAGTAGAATTCTTGTATTGTAGATAGAAAGCTACAAATGAAGAATTTTGGATAAAATTCTGTTTTATTTTTGAATATTTTTCCCACATAGTAACACAAAATCGTATCGATTGTTTGTAGTGGATCATTTTTTAACTATTATATTCTTAAACTCTGAAAGTACTTGAACACATTTCTAATACTGTATAAATCCTTTGTTGTTGGTGAACGACTCAAATTCAAACAACGGAAAAAAGGATTGAAGTTATAAATGTGCTGCATATCTTTGCATTAATTACTGATCGCACATCGAAAACATAAACTTCAGATTCTATGAGGTTATTTTTTGCTTAGCTACATTATAGAAGTATATAAGCATCCATCCATTACTATCCATATTTAATAACTATGGATATTTGTTGTTGTTGTTTGTTATATATGAGAAGAAGAAATTATGCTTACTGGATTAATATTCTGTTTGAAACTGCACAAGAACTTGGTAAAATGCCTTATGACAGTTGGTAAAAAGTTGGTTCTTAAAGCTTGAAAGATGCAAAAAGTTTCTTTGGTAGCATTAATCTTGGTCTTGGATTTTTACTGAAAAACAGGAATCATATCTGAATCGACGCTTTAACTCATCGTTTTAGATGTTTCGTCTAATTAAGGACATTGGAATTGCCATCCACATTATGCATTCAGTATCACCATTCGCCCGGCAGATGTTCGGCGTAAGCGAATTTTGAACTGTCCAGCCTCTGATCTCAAAGCTTTGACTACATCGTTTGAGAATCATTTTACATGTTTCTTGTCTATATCTGCTGCTTTAAGATCCCTATAATTGAAGAAAAGGCGGCTGAATTGATGTCAAAATTCGCGAGCCACATGTCAGCCTTTCTTATAAGTAAGAGATGGCGAGTTAAATGAATTTGAATTAATTTTTTTTTTTTTTTTTTTTTTTTTTTGGCATGAAAGCAGTCAGCTATAAAAATGCTGTTTTATCAAACTTTCAGATTTAATATTAAAGCTTATTTCTAATAATTATATGATAGATTTTTTTTAAAAGATTCCAGTGGGTTTCCCTCCCCCCCACACACATACACACTCGTTTTATTTTTCCCTCCCCTCTTTATGTGAAACTTGTTAGATAGAAGAGACATACAAGTGCTGCTTCCACTGTACCTGAATTCTATTGCATTAACTTTTTATTTCACTATATTATTAGATAACTATTTTAATTCAGTTGTTCATATTTTTATTTAGTTGCATTTTCTACAGAAGGAATTTGACTTAATTGTAAGAAGATTTTTTTGAAACTCTAACCTCTTTTATTAATCAATTAAACATATGTAACTTCTAGAAAGCATTATAATTTATAGAGATTATTTTTAGAATAAAAATAAACTATTTCAATCAAAAAGAAAAATGAATTTTTCTTTTGACAGGAAAAATATTATAGAAAATTTCATGCTTAATAATTATCTTTTAAATGATTGTTTTTCCGCAGTTCCGATACCGCGGCACTATTACTGCTTATTTATTTTAACTTTTATTTTTGGGAAACTACACAAATCTATTTCTATGCTCTTCTGAAAAGTTACTTAACCTACAAACTTTTTTATCCCCTGGATTCATTCAGTTGATGTACATTTCTGCAAAATAATAGTAAAATGCAATGTTGGACTGAAAGTAAACTCTGCATCTGTAGTAACGATATAGTGACATGTTAAAGATCACAGTGCATGTCATTTTGCATCCAATTTCAAATTTCATCATCAAATGCAAAATGTACAGTAAATTTCAAAACTATATTGGCTCGGTGGTTTGACCTGTATTGCGTGAACATGGATTGACACCAATGGAGATAAATGAATTTTAAAACAAACTTCTAATATTTTCTTTTAGGAGTTATTACTATATGAAAACGATGCAAAAAAACACTAGTAATTTTGTAGAGTGAGGTGATTATTTTGAAATTTTGCGCAACTAATATTACTATGGAGAAATATTTCGTTTATTATTTCATATTCGAATCATATGTGAACTTTTGATTTTAAAACAATGATCTTTACAGCAGTCGGTGCCTTGCATTAATTTGCGCATGCAAACTTTTTTTAATGTTTCATTAACTTATATTTTAATATAAGATAAAAAAAGCAAATAACAGTTGTGCCATAGTGGTACAATCCTGATTTTGAAATCCGGAGTGCCTATTTATGATCCTACGGTGATATATCATGTGTTTGGGGTCAATACTTGTTACTTTTTCGGAAGTTTGATTTCTTTTATGTTAGACTGGCATGGACATCTTGATAATGATGGACTGATACATCATTTTCTTAATTGTGGTTCAGATTTAGCGATTCCTGCGTTTTTCACACTTTGATGTGTTATGATAAAGTTTGCATAACGAACTGAATTCTTTCAAAATAATGTACGATTTGCGTGTCTTTACACTTCGCGGTGTTTGGGGGGATTTAAAGATCCGAATTTTGATCTGTAGAAAATCAATGTTAACTTATTAAATCGCTTCACAGCTGAAATGTCAACTCTGAGGTCAAATATAAAATGAAAGTCAATGCAAAGTTTCGAGAATGTACGTCTGTCTGGCAATCACCTTCTCCAAAAATATTTGAAATACTTTTTTTGGTGGCAACAGTAAATTCTTCTTTGCGCACTTATTCGAATAAGTTCTCTAAACGTGCTCTCATTTTCAAGTGGTTTATCCAGTTAATACGTTATTTTTACGAATTTGTATTGAATAATTAACTACATCATTTAACCATGGTGCTGTTTCAGGTATATTTGAATTCCTATTTTTATAAAAAGAATTTTTATTTCTTTAATTTTACCATTTAAAATTTGTTTTTAAGAATAGATTTGTATTTGCCGATTTTATTCTTACAATTTTCAGCTTTTTAGAAATCCTTTTCAATTGCCCGATGATTTATCTTTTTCAATAACACAGATTCATAATATGCAGAATCATTGTTTCGATCGCGTTTTGTGTTGAATTTTTAGCATTATTTTAAATGATAATTTCTTCCTGTATGTTATTATAATATAATTATTTGAGAAATTGTATCTTCTCTGTTGCACCGAAGCAAAATTTTAAATTATATTTAAAAATTTATATTCATTAACCCTTACGACTTCTCTCCCATCAGTACCGGTCAGTAAAATATATCCAAATCCATCTCTATCTAAATTCGCGATTTTCTTCTTTAATTAGGCTTATTTCTATCGGAGATGATGTACAGAAATGAACTCGCTCTTTATTGTCTAAATATTTGTATTAATATTTTAAACAATTCTATCGTTGCTTATGTGCTAATCTGTATTTCTGAAAGCGATTGATTTTACTATTTAAAATTTGTTTTTAAAGAATAGATCGTGTTGAATCACGTGTTTGAATTAATTAGGTTTTTTGCTGATTTTATACTTATAATTTGCATATTTTTAGGAATCCTTTTCAATTGCCCGATAGTTTTATAATCTTTTTCAATAATAAAGATGTTTTATTATGCCGAATCATTATTTCTATCGCCTTTCGCGTTGAACTTTTAGCACTACACTTTTAAATAATTGTTTCCTGTATATTATTATAATATAATTATTTGAGAAATCGTAGTTTTTTCTGTTGCAGTGAAGCAGCATTTTAATTTATATTTAGAAATTTATATTCATTAACTTTAATGGCTTCTCTCCCATCAGTACGGGGTAGTAAAATGTATCCATATCCATCCCTATCTAAATTCGCGATTTTCTTCTTTAATTAAGCTTATTGTTACTGAAGACGATTTACAGAAATAAACTCGCTCTTTATTTTCTCAATATTTATATTAAATATTTTAAACGGTCCTATTGTTGCTTATGTATGAATCTGTATATGTTGTAATTGCACATAAATTTATGCTTTTCTATGAAATTTTTATGTGAAAAAAGTTATATTCTTTATTTTTACACTTAAACTGAACGTTGCCGAAACATATAAACCTTTCTTTAATTACTTATTTTTTGTAATATTCAAGATAATTTTTGCTAAGCATTTAAAATCATAATATCCTTACAATTTATGTTTAGTTTTAAATATTTTGTTGAAACATAACAAATATTCAAATTTTATATTCCAATATTTTAAAATCATTTCTATGCAATAAAACTACATTAAATCATTTTATATTGACAATGTAAGTTATTAAAAATTCAGTACTGCATGTAGGGGAGAGTGAAAGTATGATCTTGAGAATTTTATATTTTAGGAATTTTATTTCATGAAAATTTATTTTCGCTTTTGAGAATGAAGACTGACTGTAGTTTTTCAAATTAAAAATATAACTTATTCTGAATTTTCTAGATTTCCACTCCTGATAATGAAGTTACTTACAATGTTGTGAAATATATTTCTCGGGGTTCGTTTGGTGTGGTAAGTAGCTTATCTTTTTGTTATAAACTTTATTATTCTACTTTCTTAGAGACTGAGGGCTCTACTCAATTTAAATTAAATCTGTGAAAATTTAAATTTTTTTAGGTATTTCTTATTACTTTAGTCATATGCATACTAAATCCTATAAAGCAATAAGGCTCTTTATTCCTTTCTGATAAATTTAATAAAATGAAGAATGTATATATGATAAATATATTGCATTATGGCATAACCTAGCATTCAACATATAACAATATGAAGGATTTTTGTTACAAAGTTTTATTTAAAATCTAGTTTTTTATAAACTTATTCTGTAATTTTTAAATACTAATTATTGTTACTGTGTATCTGAAGGCAATCATCTGTCGAGAGTTCTGGTTAGTAGCTGATTTTTCTTAAATTTATATTTAAGTCTGGAAGGATTTTAATGTTCTATAAATAATGCATGTTCCTGAAAGTGTTTGAATTCTTTCTGTACAAAGAATCACTCCATTTGTTCTGTCCTTAAGAGAAAGTTATATTTGAGTGCATTAAGATACCTTTATATTCAAAACCCTATATATAATAAATTCTCTTTTAAATCATTATCAGTGCAACATATTGATAGGCTAGAAGATGTAGATTTTTTTGTTTTTGTTTTTTGTTTAGGTTTAATTTACATAAGAATAAAGTTTTCATATTAGGATCAGAAACCGTTTCAATAATGCAGTGACATTATTAAAGGTTTAATTCCTATGAGAAGCTTGAATTTTTCATTTCAATGAGTAAATGTATTGGCCATCTCAGTTTTCTGATTTTTGGGTTATCTATGCAATGAAAATAAGAACTCGACATTCTTATTTTAGTTTTTTAAATTCACATCAAAGATTGCTCTTTGTTGCGAATTAAAAAAAATAGATAACTACAAGAAATAATACAGAACAATCTTCTGGACCTGGCTTAATAAATATAAATAGGCTGGAATAATTTAGTATATATCTCGTATAAACATTCACTTTATACTGCATTACTATATATGAAATAATCACTGTACTTTAAGTGCATTCTTTAATATGGTGTTCTGTAAAGTCGTAAGATTCCAAGGATAGATATTGGCATGAAATTACTTTATAACTGATAAAGTAGGTAACTTATCTTATATAGTTAAATATTTTTACATAGATTATCTCTATATGAATATTTTATTTATGTGCATATGAATAATATAAATAACATATGATATAAATAACATGTGCATATGAATAATATAAATAATCATTTGTAACTTGGTTTAGGAGAGATGTGGTCTCTGATCCAATTGATAAGTTCTAATGAAACTTCATAGTTATCTTAGTGTCATTTAACTTTAAGGTAATCTACTAAACTTGTAAAAGTTGTGACAAGTTTTAAATCATTGGAAGTAATTCATTACCTAATCTTCATTAATTTGAAATGTTTTCAGTTATATTTCAGCCATTAAAATGCTAGTTTTGCTTACAAGAAGTAACCTGAATAGATTATCTGACCTTTCTACGAGTCTATAACTTTAGAGAATACATCGTTTTGAAATAAGTTATATGCTCCTTTAACTGTTGGTAAATATTTAATAAAAATACAGCAAAAGATAATGCATTTTGACTTTATAAAGATAATTCACATTTATGACAAATTAGAAAAACGGTATTAAATAGAAACTAAAATAGTTTATCTCCTCGTGGCAGTTTAACTTTTGAACTTTTTTTTCTTATGAACAAATTTTAAAAAGATGTATTTTTATATATACTTTTTAATTTAATGTCAATATTTTTGACTGAATTTTGCTTTTAGAAAAATATTGTTCTTATAGTTTTTAGAATTTTGAGAATACAAATCATACAGAATTCTATTAACTTGAGCTCTAAAGTCTAAGAAAAATAAACTTCTGTTTGATTTAAGTTTTTAAAATGAAAATTGCAATAGCTTTTTTTTGTATTGTTTCCAAACTAGTTTTAGATATAGTTTTAAAATTGGTTAATATTTATTTTTTGAAAATTTTTAAATCTGAATATTTGTTATTCAGAATAATCATTCGTAGTCTTCATTTTTTAGAGCACATAACATTTTTTATTTGGTCTTAAAATGTATCGTCATTAATGCTAATTACCAAAATAAATTGCTATCTACAAAGAAAAACTAGAAGCTTGTCAATGTACAAATATGCCTAAAGCCAGACGTGTTCAGTTGTATAGAAATAAAATATTAGTGTAAAAGTTTTCTCAATTATTTTGTTCTATTATATAGATTATTTAAGGTTTTTACTCTTACAAATTTATTTTATTGATGCTTATTTAAAATTATAAGCAGTTGTCTTGGTACACTTATATACAAAATGACTAAATTGTATAAATATAAATGACTTTTTTTGCTTTAAATGTTTTATCAAAAAATGTATGATGTATTGAACTGTATATGAATTTCATTATTTAAAAGAAATCTTTAAAGAATATTTATTCCTAGTTTTTAGAATTTATATTCAAAATTGTAGGAATACAGGTTAACATAATTAGAAAGTAGAGGGCAGAATAGTTCTAGGTTTAAAATCTGATTTATTTTAATAAAGATAAATTATGCATATAAGTTTAATGCATGTTAAATGTAATATAAAGAGCCAAATATTGTAGTGTGAGCATTTAAAGGAAGTGTGCCAACTCTGGTCATATTATCCGATTGACATTAAAAATTAATGCACAGCCTAATATTGCCTGCCTTTGTGTTCCTTAATGCTGTGGTGTTTTTTTTTTTAGTTAACAAACTGAAATATTCAGATTTTGAAAGAAAAAAAAAATTCTTACTTATTTAGAGTATTCAAAATTTATTTAATCAATTTATTTAATCAAAAATAAACCAATAATATATTAGATATTATTGGTTTATTTAATCAATAAACCAATAATATCTAATATATTATTGGTTTATTTTTAACAGTAACATTTAAAGCATAATTTTCAACAGAGGATCAAAAATTGTTTTCTGTAAAGAATGTTTTTCCGACAAGGTTTATTAATCTTTATTATAACTGTGAGGAAAATGAAATTTAAAATAACATGTTAGCAATGAAATAAGAAAATTCTAATAGTTTTTTGAATTCTTGGAAGATGCACTTGACTACTTTTAAAATGGTTGATAGTTTTTTAGTCATAGCACATAGTTTTAGAATTGAAAATAATAAATTTATATAGAATAAAGTGTGAAGAGTCAAAATTCATGCTCTTGAGAGTGTGAATTTCCAATATCATTAGAAGTGCAAGCTCTATACCACTTTCTGCCAATAAAGAAAATAGTTGCCTATGTTTAATGAATTAAGATAAAACCTATATATTTGTGTTTCTGAATAGAATGCCGTTTGTTTTCCAATAGATTACTAAATCATTGAAAAAATCAACTAGAATTTTTTAAATATATTTGAATTAATAAAGTTACAATTATTCATCAATATTTTAATACTGCTTTTACTACTTATACAAGCTTTGTAAGTAATTTATAAATTGTTTAATTTTTAAAATTATTTCTAGGTTCTCAAGGTGGAGACAGCAGGGGCCATATATGCTGCCAAAGTCCTGTTGGACCCAGATACCAAGGAGGCTGATATCCTCGGAGAGAAAGCCATTCTTGACAAGCTTGGAGGGTCGCCAAATAGGGTATTAAAAAATCTTCCACATTCTAATACTTCTATAAAACGGCTTCAATTCAAATCATACAATTTTAATCATGGATAATTAAACTTATTCTTTCTAACATACTGCATTTTTAATTAGCATCCTGCTAATTTGTATTTTATTGTATTTTGTCAGGAGAAACTGAACAAAGAATAAATCGAATTATTAAATTATTTTAATATCAGTGCTTCCAATAACTTTTATCAATGTATTTTAAATATATCTATCGTAGAAGGGGTAGGTGGGGATAAAATGATATATTTCGCAAATAGTTGGGATTATTCTTGAAGTGAATATATAAAAGGACTGACATTTTTATAATAAGCTGTAACAAAGGCATCATTTGCTAGTTTTAAATTTTGATATTTCTACACAATTTGAAAAATTGCTTATATTTCGGTTTTTTAAATTTGAATTATATTTTAAACTCAGTCTAAAAGAAGGTATTTTGTTTATATATTTGTTCAAAATTTAGGTTTAAATCAACAATTCCAACTATAGTGATGTACAAATGTTTTATAAATTACAATTAAATATTTTGTTGATGTATGATAGTTTTGTTTAAAATTAGTTTCCTTTAGATAATACATTATTAAACCTTCACAAGTATGTTATTTCGTAATATTCTATATTTAAAAAAAATCAGCCTAGTGAACTTTCTCTGAACTTTTAGGACTATTTACTGGCATTATATCAGCTAATTGCCTTGTGCTCTGCACTAAAATTTATCCTAATTTTCTATATTCTAAATAATACTTGTAAAACTAAAAATATTATATTTTAATAGTATTCTGGTAAAATTATTCTTCATTTGTCGATAATTATACATATCTTCATCTTTCTTGTAAATTAGTTGCTCATTTGCATTAGCTGTACAATGCCAGAGGTTTCCTGTTGATATCATATGCTCAGATGATGAGTTGCTTCATTCTTGAACAGTTGCTTCATTCTTGCAGTTATAATAAAAACTAAATATCTTATATTCATTGGCATTAGTACGCTTATTACAAATTTTGTCTTTCTGTAAAGTAACCATTTGTAAGATGTTATTTTCTCAGAGAAACAGAATAGAAACAGAATAGTCATTCATAGTCAGCAACCCTGTATATTTTTGACTTCTTTCAAAATGAATGAATTTGCTTACCTGATAAACTAAAAGATAAATTTACTTTGTAGAGAACTATTCAAGATATTTTAATATTTCAGTGTTAAATGAAATGGGTGCCTGCTGAAATGGTTTGTTGGCATCTTAATTTAGATTTCGATTTTGATTGAAAATTGAATGTGTGGATTTTATTATATATATATGTATAAAACAATGTCATAACTACTTTGCCAACAGAGCTAGCTTATAAAGTTGTATGTTTATATGTAATTTATAAGATTATGCATTTTCTCAATAATTGTGGGAATGACGTAAGGTAAATTGACATGTAAATTAACTATCGAACCAATACCTTATTCAGACCAGGTTGGATATTCTTATTTTTCAGTGTTGCATTGATGTATCACGCTCTTTAATCAATTGCATCTTAAATCAATTAATCAAGAACTTCATTGCTTTTGCTTATTTTAATACTTTTTGTTCATTACTTTTACTATTGACGTCAGTGAATAGGAAGTGACTTTTTTGTGTAAATATAATAAAACATTCATAATCCTTTTGATTCTAATTCTGTTTTTAAAAACAAATTCATCAATCCTCTTTTCCTAGAAAGTGTTAATGAAAGTACTTATCACGTACATTTTATATTAGAAGAAATTTATTGAAAATCAGTTGGCTAAAATTCAATAAATAGGAGTGGCTTGCTTTGTTTTACATTTGCTTCATGTATAAATGTATTGAGAGAACATATATATTTTTAAATTTGGGATGTCATTGCAGTAGATTGAATGTTTTTGGCTTTTAATATCTAACATTAAAGAATAAACATTTTTGAATTGATCTTCAGTTTCTAAGTGATTTTAAAGCAATTGTAGAAATGGATATCATTTGAATATCAAAATAAATGTCATACATATCAAAATTAACATTTTTGTAAATGAATCTAGGCTTTAATATTTCTGAAAACTTTGAATATGCCAGTTTTTTTTTTTTTTCTGAATAAATGTGAGCAAAGATGTTTATAATGACCATTTGCATATTAAAGCTTTTCAGATGTGCTTCTTAAAATAATGCAAAAAATGCTTAAACTTATTTCCTATCACTTAGGAAATTATATGCACATATCTTTAGTATTTGTCATTTTATGTTTACAGTATTGGTTTATATTTGTAAATTACTATAATCAATTACATTATTTTAAAAAAAATAGATGCATGATTGAAAAAATTATTCAAAATGCTTTAAGGTAGTTCGTTGAACCTGGTATATAGTTCTTTGATAGGTGCTCACTAAGTTTTCAAAATTTTAGACATTTTTAATCATGAATTACTAAAAATTGTAACTTCCTCTCATTTCCAGAGGATATTCCATAGAAACCATACTTGCATCCATTTAAGATTTAAAAAATAAACTTCTGTGGTAATTTTGTTTGCTTATAATTTTAAGTAGTTTTAAAAACTATTTTAGATGTATTTTACAATAAGCAATTTTAGATCTTGGATTTTGTCATGCATGTTATGGTATGAAGTTTTTGCATACATTATCTCTATGCACAATGAAAAATAAATTTTTAAAATAAAAGTTGATTAAACAAATGTGTTATAGACAATAAGTTTGAATCTCATTAAAATATTTTCCTAAATATATCGTATTTAATTTATTGCAAATATATATATATATATATGTATTCCAGAGATTCCAGTTTATCTGCATTCTAAATATTTCCTGATCACATGAACTTTGCTCATGTGATCAGGAAATACTCATACTCGCTCATTTGCTTTAACTTCTGGCTTACATAAGATTTTAATTTTCCCTTGACAACTTTAAAATGTACAAAACCAAAGCACTGTCTACATTTATATCCTTCCAAAATACTTTTTTACAGCCTTATTTAACTACATTTAGCCTTCCTTTTCAGACTACATCTTTACAGTTTTTACCACAGAAATCCTAATAGGTAAAAATTGTTTGCATAATATCATGAATAAATATTAAACTGCTTCTCTCGATAACAAATTGTTTTGCATACATGTAAATGTTAATTTTTCCCCAAGAAATTACAAAAACACTTGTGCAGTATACATGTAAATGTATAGGATCAAAATTTTTTTTAATGCAGTCATATTCTTTTTAAATAGTGAATCGTGTATACAAAATTAGTTCTATCAAGGTCTATAACAGTGAGAAATGATTATGTGTTAAAAGAGCAATGCAAATATTATAAGTTGATTTTAAATTCATGCAAGAAAACATATAAAATTATCTCATGGACATTTTTTCTTACTTGCAGCAACTCTTCATCCATATGTATGATTGGTTTTCTTCTGAGGATTCATATATTCAGATATATGAATATATGAAAATGGATCTCCGAATGTATCTGGGGCAGTCTGACATCTTTTCAATGACAGATGCGAAGAAGATCCTTCGTCAGCTTCTCCAGGCTTTATGCCAACTGCGGGTAAAGTAATCTGACAAAAATTTAATGTTTGAAATAAATTTTTATTTTTTTCAAATAATATAAAGTTTATTTTCTAGTAATCCTCAATTTTTAACTTTAACTATTAGTGGTGTAGTAAGGGAGGGGAAGGGACAGGGAGTTTATGGATGTCTCTAGTCCTGGAATTCAGTGGTAGCATGAATATAGACCTGTTACTTCTTAAATTTACATATAAGGCGGCAACATAAATGCTTCAAATGGCTTTAACATTTAAAAAAATTGCTAATAGTGATGGTAAACAGATATATTATGCCCTTAGCATACCAGCCATTGCTATACCATCGTTTATATTTTTGCAACTCTTTTATACTCTTACAATTTAAATGTCACCTTTTTCATCATTTTCTAACCAATATTTTGATTGTTTTTCTTTCCTTTATTTTGAGTCTCTGAATATTTAATGTTTATAACAGAATCACTTGTAATTTTTCAAAATGGATTTTTTTCAATTCTAGAAAATAGCATATTTTAATATGAATCAGTTATTAAATGTTTTATGTAAAAATTAATAATAATCATTTTTCAATTATCAGATAATATCTGTTTAATTTACTATATTGAACTCAAATAGAATATTATTAAAATGAGCTAAAACAGTGGTTTATTCATATAAAATTGTTGGATTTGTTTTAATTAATGAAATATTCTGTTTTTTTGTCTAAGTCTTTAAATTATTTATATTTTTGATTTATTTTGTGGTTTTAGTGCTTTTAATTTATATAATAAGTGTCTATGATAATGAAAATAACTTTTTTGTAGTTTGTTCCCTTTAAACTATTGATTCAGTTTTAATTTATGGACGAAAACATGACACATAAGAGATTAAAGAATTTACTTTGCTATACTATATTGAATACTATACTGAATTGAATACAATACTATACGGGTACTATATTGAATATTAATCACTAAAACAGCAGTTTAATTAAAACAAATTAAAAATTTTTGTATGAATAATGAAATATTCTACTTTTTTAACTAAGTTTTTAAATTCTTCATATTTTACTTTGTGGCTTTAGTCCTTTTAATTTTTATATTAAATGTCTATGATAATAAAAATAACTTTTTTTTTGTTTTTGTATTGTTCCTTTGAACTATTAATGCAGTTACAATTATGTACAGAAATGTGAAATGTAAAAAAATTTAAGTTTATTTTTCTATTTATCTTCATTTTACTAGCATTAAGTTATATTTTTAAGTCAACACTTAAGAAGTATGAAGTTTAAACTTTAATTTTGTGAGGGCCAAAGATAACTTCAATTTTTCAAATGAAAATTTCAGTTTAGAAATTTTTATAGATGTGATCTTTTCTATGGATAATTTGTTTTTAAGGCTTGCTTTTAATACAAGATCTGTTCTTTATAAAGCATGGTTTTGCTATTGGTATTCATTGTAGTTAATGCACATTTTATTTCAAATCCTTTTTTTTTTGAGTTCCTTACATTTACTATTTCTATCTGCTTTTTTATTGTGAAACGATGCTTTTATTAATTTGTTCATAAGTTATTTTGGGTTTTTTTATGTATATTTAATGGAGATTATAAGTTTAAGCCAGGCTCTCCTGCTTCTAATCAAAACATTTACCTTCTAATTAAGTGAATATTTCCTTAATCAGTTTGGTTATGAAAAAACAGCTAATATTTTTTAGTGGATATTGTTAAAATAAAGAATGAGACTAAAAATTTCTAGCAAAATTTTACTTTTGATTATATGATATTTTAGAATGAATTGTTGATTGAATTGTTCATTACAGCTCAATGCAAAAGAATAAGTTGCATATTTTTCACAAATTATTCTTTCTAAAGAAAGACTATTAAAACGATATTGAATTTTTCTAATGAAGCATGGAATAACTTGGCAAATTCAAAATTATAGATTCTTTACTTAGAAAAGATTCCTTTCATTAAATAGTAAATAAATTAATCATCAAATAATTCATTAAAGGTTATTCTAGTTAAAGTTTTTTGATTAAAATGTATTTTTACTATTTTGTTCTCATAGCATTGAAATATCATGCAAAATATTTTTTTTTTGTTGAAATAATAATAAATTGATCTTTTATCCATCAGTTAATAATATATTAAAGGAATTTTGCAATAGTTATAAACGTGATTCCGAGGTTAAAATTCTAGTTTTCATGGGTGATCCATAAATCTAGAAGTAAAATATAGTGGAAATATTTGAAATGGAAATGATAATAAAATAATAACTGTTCTTAAAATTATCAATTTAGTATAAATTCTATGAACCTTACTTAAATTATTATAATTGATTAATTAATTTTAATATTTGGAGCTTTACATGTTGACATTAACTTGCCTTTTCATGCTGTCAATTCTTTATAAAAAATTAGACCAAACAACTGAATTTCTGATATTTTGCTTATAAAAATGATACTAAAATTATTTTTCTGTATTCTTTTCTAATATATACATACTTTTCCTAATGCATTTGGGTTTATAATTTCTATATGATGAAAAGGAATTCATGCACCTAATTTTTTCAATAAAAGTAATATTTATTGTGCTTACTAATAATCTAAAACTATAGAAGCAATTAATATTTTATATTAAAAAATTTGAATTTTTCTCAAAGTCGGTGTATTTACTTTTACATGAGTAAAAATTACTTTTATGGTGTTAAGAATTTCTTTTTCAAGATGAATATTTGGATTTTCATAGCAGTAAACAAAACAGTAATTTTTTTAATGAGAAAATATTGTTGAATCTTATTGAAATGATAGACTTATTTTTAGAGATTAGATCATTTCATTATTACTTTTTATGGTTCTTTATTTGGCTTTTAAGTGACACATCCATCAGAAAAAAGTGTATTTTATATTATGTGTAATCTAAATTTTGTCTTGTTTGTCAGTGTTTGGAAAATGTCTTGGAATAGTATTAGTCCTTTATTGTGACTGTTATTGGTGCGATTAACCAAATTCTGGTTCAACGATAAATCATTGAGCAATATCAATAGATTAATGTGTTATTAATAATCACATATTTTTATAAATGACATCTTTGCTATTTTTTTTTTGGGGGGGGGGAGACTTTTCACTGACAGGTGGTTTATTAAAGGTGCTATATTTAGGATGATAGAATTTCTTGCAATGCCACTGAATTTAGATTTGACTTTAAAAAGCTACTGATTGGCAGATAGTAAATGTTTTTTATAAGTTTATTGCCTATGTTGTATGTCGTAAATATTCTGTACTTTTATTAAAAAAATTAGTTCAAGAACTTAAATGCTTTTTTGTAGGAGTTTTCCATCATCCACGCAGACCTAAAGCCGGAGAACATTGTCATTGATGACAGGACTTTGGCCCTGAAAGTGATTGACTTTGGTGGGAGTCATTTCACTTCCCAACTTGAGAACCATACCAAAATAGCCACCCGTTGTTACAGGTGAGTTTAACTGAAATTTATATGGCAAAGAAATGTCAAATATTGTGAGGTAGCTAGAACAAAAATATTACATAATTCCTTTTATAGAAATGTTATGAAATGTATATTAAAATAACTGAAGTATTTAAATTTTTATCTGTGTATACAGTTCTAAATTTGCTTTAATTCAGTGATCAGTCTTGTAGATAACCTACATTTAAAGATAAAATTAGGTTGCTCCTACCTTACCCCATATAAATTAAATGTAATGTGTTAAAATCTAAAATTTTGATAATTCTAATTTTTTATTCAATTTATTTCATTTTGTAAAGATGAATTTTATTAACTATTTCTCGCTTGCTTCCTGTAGGAAAATTTTGTACTGTTATGTTCTTAATGACAATGATCTATTTTAATATTTTCAGAATCAATGGTGGGCAGCTTGTAGTGACTTTGGCTTATAATAAATCTAATTTTAAAATAGACAAAGTAAATTAAAATTACTATACTACATAAATAACTTTAATTCTTTCAGAAAAATTCCAATAGTTCCAAAACATGTTACGTTTGACCTCATTCTTTAAAACATATTTGATTGGATTGAAAATTATTTTATGGACATAAAAATTGAAATTAATTAGAAAATGTTCCAAAATCTTAATTCTTTCAATTTTAACTGCATCATAAATATAACTGCACCGTATCACAACTGTTCCTTTACAAGATACCTAATGGATCAGAAGATAAGACTCGCTATGCGAGTATCATTTTTCTTTCCAGCTGTACTGATTTTAATATCGGATTGCTTTTGTATCCTCTTAAATTTAATCCCTTTCCTTTATAAATATTTACTTCTAATAATTTTGATTACTTCTTGAAGCAAAACATTGTACAATAATTGTTGAATTCCATTTCATCATTTTGCATTCAAGCATTGTTAATTTGAATTCTCTTGTTGCTTGTTTTAATTTATTCTATTTATGTTGCATCAATTGAAATTGATGCCTTGTACCTTTTCTTTTGACAATATTAAGATATTTTTATCATATTATGAAAAGTCTCTTGGAATTTGTGGCATATTTGCATTGTTTGAATAACTGATAATCTTTTTCTGTTTATTCATGGTTTGTTCTATTTTAAGATATCTAGCAATGAAAAAGAAACTGTCAATCAAAATTTTTTAATATATTGATTTTTCCTGACTGTATATTTTTTGGTAAGCATTGAATCAAAAATAACATGTAGTTCTGTCTTTATTAGAAATGCTAATGGTTCTGCATGTTTGATATTTTTCTGAAATTATGAGACCTATTGTTATACCAATGAAAAGGAAGACCTGATATATCATTTTTTACCATTTTTTTTTCTCGATTAAAAATTCTTGAATATTTAAAAATTGCAACTCATTATTTATAAGGCTCCCTAAAATATGAAGTTATGCATCATTGCTTGAAGCTATTTGCTTTGGTTTTAAGAATTTATTTTAAAGACGAAAATGTTGAAAATATATTGGAGAAAATGAGAAATTTTCTAAAATTGGAAATGATTTTATTGTATTTCTCATTGTTTTTAATTTACTCTATGTAGAAATGTTATATTTCCTAGGTGTAAAATGGACTAGTAAAAATTTTTATCTATAGTTTTTGAATTTAAAGTGAATAAAGTTGTGGTAATTCTAAAAACCATTACATTTTTTTTTCTCTCTTAGGGCTCCTGAAGTTATATTAGGTGCTCCATATGGGATGCCTATTGACATGTGGGCATTTGGTTGCATTGCAGGCGAAATGCTCGCTAACAGAATCTTGTATCCTGGCGAGAATAATGCTGAAATGGTAAATTCTTATATTGACCTTTATTTCTTTAAAGTCATAATTAAAAATATTATAGGAAAGAATTTATTTTTGTGAATTTTAATGAAATTTACTAGAATCCTCCCCCCCCTCCATTTTTTAGATTAAAAACGTCAAATTTTCTATAGTCATGGGTATTCTTCATTAAAAAATATTCGATTAGAGTGTAAATGTGAAATTTTTTGCAAGAATGTTTTTTTTAAAAAAAAATCTGAGTTATTGTTATAGTCCAGTGATCTTTTTGAGCACATGTGTAAAGATCAAACTAGATTTATAATATAAAGACAAATAATCAGTATCTTTTGTCTAGTTGATTTACCAGACTTTAATTAGGATGAAAATATTTCCAAAACATCCAATATCATGGCATTGCAGATATAGTCCAAAAGTCTTCAGATCTGAATTTGATCCTCATTATTATCAGAATTTAACTTTTGCTTATGTTCTGATGCAACTGTTGTAACAATAATGAATTTCAGTTTTGTCCCTGCTTCTAGATATTCCACCTGTCTTACTTACCTAATAAAATCACTCCCTAATTATATTGTACCTTATAGTGTCAAGATTTTTGCCAACAGTTGTTGTAATCACTTGATGCTACTGTTTTTCGTTCTGTTTTAGAAATATTCCACTCAACCTTATGAATAAGATTATGCTTGCTTAATCCACACACGAGTTGACTTGAACCGACTGTTAATTTAAAAGTAATGAAAGGACAAAAAAATATCAGTTTTAATGGTGTTTAATAGTGAAAGCTGGTTGCTTTTATTTATTATGCTCCATGAATTAACATAAGAGCAATTCTTGACACTAGTATATCAAATTCTAAGTAAACCATATTCAATTTTAATTGGTTGAACTATGCTTTTTAACCTCTAGCTTACGGGTGGTACAACTGCTATACCAGCAACCTGTTTGAATTTCGTTCACCCGCTTGAACTTTCCAGCTGAATTGCCTTGTAAAATCCCTTCTTTTTGTCACACTCCTTGGGTTTAGGAGATTTCATTCAGCAGTTGTTATAATCATTGTTGACGCTAGCAAATCTTGTGAACCCTGCTTTGGCGACATTTTTTTTTTTTTTTTTTTAAGTAACATTCCTAAGATGTAAAGAATGAGTTTGCATAATTTCATTTGTGAGTAGTACTCGATTGAAAACTTTCGTCTTTTCTCCGGTTCCTTAATTTTTTAACTTCATAAATTCCTTAATACTTTAACGTAATTTTGTAACTTTATAATATTTGTTTATAATTGGACCCATCTATTCATCTAAATATTTAAACCAATAATTTATTTGAAAGAATTTACTAAATATTTGAACAATAAGAATTGAGGTTTCATTTCAGACGGATTAATATTATGAAGGCAATCAACATCCTAGTTACTTTGCTCCCATTCATTACAAATGATGCAGAAAAACTAAATAGAACCTCGTATTTGTTCTTTTTTCGTCCTGTCGTTATATTTTACATTGAAAAGTGACAAAACACTGTTTTGTCTTCATGCTTATCCCCCCCCCCCTGACTGGAGCCTTGGTCATATATAATTCCCAGTCACTAATGTATTAGTCTAACACAGTATTAAAGAATCAGTGTCTTATAATTTTTTTTTCCAGCTTTAAATTTTAATACTTGAACTGGGTATATTCCTGCTGAAAATAATTTTGGTTTTGATTTTTAAGTAAGCTGTTGGTTTCTTTATTTTTCATGATTCATGGAAATGATTAATTTAATAATTTATAATTAATCATTCATTAAAAGTTATAATTCTAATTTTAAAATATTGAAAGAGGTTGTTAAAATCTATCAAAAATTAGTAGTGTTTCTATATCAGAAGAGAAATATTAAAGACTTCATTTCAATCCACTGAAAAGTTACTACACACTTTAAATTATTCTGGAAATATTTGTTTAAATAACAAAATAAAGAAGCTGCATAAAGTCAGGAATTCTAGATTTAATTTTTAAACACTTCTATAAGGTAATCTAAATCAGCTGCTATTATTTAATAATGAATGCTGATCATTTAGAATGCCAGTTTTATTTTTTAAGGTTTTTAAAAATTTTATGCTATCTACTTTTCAGCATATTATCAGAATGAAATCTTGTGTATCGATTTCTAAATAAACCATATCTAATCTTACTTTTTTAATTCTTTCATCTGGTGATTACCTACATATCAGTAAATTTTTTTGCAGAAAAATAACTTTTTGTTATAATTCAGTTATTGATTGTCTACAAAAGTGAGCATATTCTTCACAGATACTACACTGCTATGAGTAATTGAAATTCACTCTCTCTCTCAAAAAAAAAACTATAAATTGTAAGAAACGACAATAGAATAGGAAAAAGTTACTAGTAATTATATTAGAAATCGTTCGAACTATGTTAGGAAACAATATTATATTCGATTCCTGTGAGTGCAATATATTTATATCAAAACATTCAAAGATATTTTAATCTACAAAACCGATAATTGTTATCTGTTATGCATAAAGAAATGGGAATTTTTTAAAAGGAAATATAAATAATTAGGATTTTTAGGCATGATATATTGTCACATTTTATCAAAATTGACGAATAACATAACAAAATTTGCAATGTGTTCAAGCTGTATAACAAATTTACAGCTTCATTAATGCTTGAGAAATTTAATTACAAATATAACTGAAAAATTGACAATATTTTGTTTAATATGCTAAATAACTATATAGAAGTTTTACAATTTATTTAATACAGTATTTAATTCAATACTTTCTCCTGCAGAATTTGTAAACTAATCTTTCAGAAAAAAAATAAAACTGCGATAGATTTTTCTTGAGTTCAGACGGAATAAAAACCGTAAAAAAAGCAACCTGGTTACGACGGAGAGGACAGATGACCAATTACCACTATGGCTGGCTGAAATCGAAAAGGCTATTTTCAACAATCGCCTTTAAAAAAAAGGGGGAAACATCTAGCTTTACTCACTGAATGCCCATATTCAAAGTAACTTTTCTGCATTTGGGTTTCAGAAGCTTAAAAGTTAAACTAATTAGTTACATTTTAGTACATTTTTTTAATAGGAAATATAATTTCTTATGTCTTTACAAAACTCTAACTGCTTTTTTCAAAAATAATACATCCAATGAATAAAAATTAACAGTAAAATATTAAATTTCATGTATACATATATATTAGTAATTTAATGGAAAACTGTTATTATACAGAAAGGTCGCTCTATGTTAAGTAGAAATATATTTTATTTCTTTGTGCATTATACTAATAATAAAGCATTTAAATTTGCCTCGGATTTCTTAAATAGCAGAAGTATATACTCTATGTGATGCATAAATTGGGAAGTGAATATAATTTAAAACAATACAAGCAATTAGAATCTCAAAAGTATTATATGCAAATCATCTTGTTTATCGATTGGTTCAATCTCTAAAAGAACTAAAAATTAGTAATCTTTCATTGTTTTAGAAATTTATTAAATATTAAATACCTTTCAATATTCTAAACAGTAACATTGATTATAAAATTGAAACTTCATTTAATGTGCCAAATAATTATATAACTTATAACTTAAATTTATTCAACATTGGAATATTTAATTTAACCTTCAAAAGCAGTAACTATTTTTTAAGGGAAGGATGAAATAAAGTTGATGCATAGCCCCATCTAGGGATAAGATGTAACAAATCCATTAAACAATTAGCTTACTATGGAAAGGCCAGATTAGGGCAGAACGAGTTTAACAAAATCCAGTGAGAAAATAAGGAAAGAGTTTCTCATTGAGAGCCCTCATGTAGAAAAACTTTCCAGAACTCCAAGTTCCTGAAAGCTAAAGTCTAATGTAATGTATTTCTGTTCTCAAAAGTTAATTACTGTTTCTATTATATTCAAAACTAATTTTCATTCATTACTTAAATCAGCTAGATTAAATAATTTCTAATGATTTTATAGACTATATTTATTGAAAATGCTAGATTCTTATTAAGAGTATTTATCACATTTTTCATTTCAGTTGGCATTATTTCAAAAATCTCACCGAGTATGGGATACAGATCTGCTGGAATCTGGAAGATTAACATCAGAATTTTTTTGTAAAATTGGAGGTGAATTTATTCTTCGGGTAATTGTTCAAACATCTTTTGAAGTTTTTGAAATATAACTTTACCTGTTTTAGATCATACTTATATTTAATTGCATTTGTATATAACCAATTGATTACAAGCTGAAGATAAATTTGCTAAAAATTCAGTTTTATTTTCATAACTCTTTTTCAACTGATTTATTCTATTTGCATGTGGGATTTAATTTAAACTATTTACTATTTAAAGTAGGGGAAAACAATCCCAAAAGTGAATTAAGAGACAGACTAAATTCAAATCTTGTCACATTATTTAATGGCATTTGAACCTTGGAGACTAAATGGCTTGATGGGAAAATAAGGCATTCTGTGCTTTCTTTTGTTGAGATGCAGTGTTTCATTTAATTTCATGATTAGGCATGATTTCTATACTTATTAAGAATCATGCAATTCTTTTAACTCAGTAAACAACATTAAATTATATTTCGTAGAAATGTATTATCATTCTGAATAGTACAAATCTCGACAACTTCCCTCAGGCAGCAATAAAGGCATATTTGTTTTGTGGTGAACCTTATAAGCCATATAACAGCTACGAAACATGGATAATTACTTCTGTCTTGTGGTCTTGTTACTGGGCTGCGAACCTCAAGCTCCCAGGTTCTATCCTAGTTTATAACAATCCGCTACATTGGTGACCTCGGACGATGAACCTTCAACTTTCGTACAGCTGTTGTGGCGCCATCTGCCCACAGCAACACAGTCATGACTCATTTTACGCAACAGCAACTACTCACCCACACACACTCGCCATAATGTTTGGCGCTACTCAAATGTTCAAATGGATACAAGCGCATTAGACTCAACAGTTAATACATTGCCACTCAACAGCCATATCGTTCGTCTCTTCTCCGGCTCACTGGAGGGAGAGTACTGTTGTGAACCTTATAAGCCAGATAACCACTATGAAACACGAGTAATTACTTTTGTCTTGTGGTCTTGTTACTCGGCTGCGAACCACAGATTCTATCCTTGCTCATAACAAGTCAGCTACAGTTTCCTTATGAAGGGAAAGGCATACCTTTTTTCGTCAGTATCTTATTCATTTCCAGAGACATCAGAAGCGAAATTTGAAATGTTTTACAGCTGCATTTATTCACTTTTTGAAAAATTTGTAATTTTGAGATGAAGGTTTTTCATAATGAATGACAAATTCATCAAAATATTTTGTATTAACTTGATTTATAAATATGAAAATACCACAACTTAATTTTAACCTATCAATTTTATTATTTTCTGCTGAAACTAAGTAAATCTTGATGATAAACAAGAATGAGGAATGCTAGGAAAATGATTCCTGGATTTTACTTTTTAATTAGATATTGCTGAGTTTATTTGCCTTTATCTGCATGAAGTTAAAATTCAAATTTATTGAATGTTTATTAGATTATTAAATATTAGAAGTGAGAATTTAAGTTATGCCAAAAGATATAGTATAAGTATATACTCAGCACTGATTGAATGATTATATGCTATGTGGACTTTCTAATAATCATTATCAAACTTGTAGCCATTAATCTCATTATATGGAATTTTCTTAGAATTTTTATTTACATCTCTTATTATTTGTAATCACACTTGTGAAGGTTATACTTTCTCTCAAACATTTACTATACTGAAATGAATTTAAAACAATGTTTATTTATACTGACTTATTGAAAGGATATTTATATAAATCCTTAGATATAATTTTTTTCTTTTGAAGTTTCACATTTAGTTTTTAGAATTTCTATTGAATGCAGGAGGTTAGAAGAAGCAAATTTAGGTTCATGTAAAATATTTTAATTGTAAAGCTAATTTTTTATTCTTCGTGATGTTAATAAATTATATAAAATTAAGAATGAATAGTATTCAGCTTGGTATATTGTTTTTATCCTTTCTTTATAGATTAAATCTTGGGTAGGTTTCTAAAGAATTTTTTTTGTTGTACTAAACATACTTTTTCTTTTCCTTTTGGTTTAGGAGAAGTACCTTTTAACCTTTTGCCACAATGAATTGAGGCAAATAATTTAGTTTAGAAATATGTGAGCTTTTGTTCTTAAGATATTAATTGGATGATTGAGTTATAATATCAAATCTTGATACCATATTGCTCAGACTACTGAACAGCTATATACCTAGAATAGCTGAATTTAATTCCTACACCTTATTACTATTGCTTGGGTTGAACAGATCTTAAAAAGACCATGTGGTGGGGAATATTTAACTGTACTTTAATAATAAAGCGTTAAATTATATATTTCATTTTACTCTTTTAGAATTCAGAAATAGATGATCTAGTAGGACCTCTAAACCGAATTGCCTTCAGTGTAAGTGAAATTAAATTTTTGTTGGATTATAATTTTGAAGGATACTAACAATGCAATGTAATGGATACTAATTGAATGATTATTCATTTTTTTAATGTATGAAAATTTATAGCAGGTAGAATTTTATTTTTTAATAAAATTGAAAGATTTAAAATGAGATAAGTGCAGGCTAATCAGATGTGCAAATTTTGAATTCCTTGTATATAGATTCTAAACTGCTTATCATGAAGTGTCATAAAAGAATGAAATAATTTAGTCCTTTCAATAAATGAAAAGGTAATATTTAATAAGTCTCTTTTAAAGTAACTTTTTTTGCTAAAGATTGAAACTGTCACTTTTGGCTTTTTACAATGATCTGATCACTCCTCAACTTTTATTCTTTTTACAAACTAAAATCATTTAATTACTGGAAGTTTTAAACCTTTATTTTTGCATTATCTATATTAAACATGGCAAATTTCATTTAAACAAGTCTTACAAAGTATAATTATACAAGTAATTGATGATTTTATTTTCGTGTGTTTGTTAACTGCTGTTTGATGTATTAATATATTTCATGTTATCAATTAGGTTCCAGATCATGAATTCACCCGCAAGGAAACATTGAATAGAATTCATCTGAGTGAAGTGGTCAAGGGCTGTCTGGCACTTCATCCCAGTTCACGGATGAAGCCAGATACAGCTCTTGACGCAGACTTTTTTAAAGCTGATGAAAGGTATATTTCTTAGGTATTTTCTGTTATTCCGGTTTTAAAACTAAATGTATCCAGTGGTATATTCCTAACTATGCAGCTGCTAAGGCTACTAAATTGAAAAGGAGATTTCAGACAGATCAATATTAAAAAAATTAACATGATTATTGAAGCTGAAGCTTGTTTTTAAGCTGTTAATTATTTATGTGGAATGTGTATTTTTTAATAAAATATTTATTTTGTTATTTGATAATATTGATAAAATGAGTTTAATTAAATAAAAATTATAATTAATGACAAGTCAACAAGTCAAAACAAATTATCAAAAAGTTTATATACTATGAAATAAAAGTAACTGACAAATATATGCAATGGAATGTTTTTATGAGTGAGTTTGAATTTCATAACATTAAAAATTCTTTCAAATTGTGAGTTATTTTTTAAATTAAAAAAACATTGCATAGAAATAAGTTTTCTTGAGTTTTAAGGTAATATAAAAACTCTTTATGACAGAATAGTTTTTGAAGATATTGTCCTCGATTTCTATAGGTGAATCATGGCAAATATGGTTTAGTCTATTTTCATGCTTGATGAAATTTTGTTGCTCATTTTTGTTCCCTTTTGATAATAGAATAGTTTTTGATGTTTCTTATCCAGATCATTTCTAATATTAAACTTCATTTATTAGTGAAGCATTAAATTGAGTGTAGTTGTAAAAATGTTCAATAAAGCAGTCTGAAATTGTCGATAGTGATTTGTTTACATTTTACTGCTGCTGTTCTCTAAAGTGTAATAAGTGGTTTCTGTGCCATGTAAATTAGATATATAATTTTTAAAAATACAGTTTCTATGAATAATAAAATATTAGGATAATATTAATATACTCTCAAGTAATTGTCTGATCCTTAATTTTTTCTTGTATTCTTTTACAATATTTACAAATACCAGATTTGTAAATGGGATGTAATGAGTCAAAATAAAAGCATGAAAATATATTTTTAAAATATTTAATTTTTTTTGCTTTTCTAAACTAATGAGTTGAAATTTGATGCTGATCAATTAAGATTATTTAAAATAAGGTTCTAGATTTGTAAAGTGTTTAAATTTTCCACTGAGTGAATGATGGCTATTTTCTAAATGCACTCTTAATATACTTAAAAATTATATCTTGTATTGAGTTCTAATCTTTGAATACTTTATTTCAAGATAATTTGTTAAATATCAGTATCTGATAGACAATTACCATTAAAATTTAATTTTCTTCAGAAGCTGCAAAGAATAATTGATGTAAATTGTAAAACTAAATCTTGAATTATCTGTCAGAGCAGAATTTTTGATAATTAATTTACAGGAAATTTAAATGTGAATTTAAACTAAAGTTTATTTTAATGCAAATTATTTTCTTTTTTGGTTTGAGTTATGTTTTAGATTCGTCACTTGCAAAAAAAATTTAAATACTCAGAAATGTTTGGTTTTTTTTTTAATTTTTTTACTATTTAACTTTTGATATCGATGATTTGATGTAATTTAATAATTAAATTTTGATATTTCTTTTTTTTGCAGTAATCGGAATTTCCCTGAAAACCAAGAGGTAAGTCCTTTCAAAAGAATGGATTAAAAATTATTTTGTTTGATTTGAAAATCAATTTGAATGAAAGATTTGAAATGAAAATCTGAGATTAGTTTTTGTTTAAAATGAATTTATAATATAAAATATTTTCAGGTTGCACAGGAGCAAAGACATGCAGCTAGAGGACCAAGGACTCCTCCCAGGTCCAGGACACCTGCTAGACACAGGAGCAGAAGCCCTATTAATATCTCTTCTGATAATTAAAACATTCATCTTATGTGTATTAAGGTAAAAATGTACAAAAAAAAATTGAATTGATAGAATTCTGTAAAATTTTTTATTTACATCCAGGTATTTAGCATCTTAATTTTTTTTTTAAATCTTGATAAACTTCTAAAAAAATTTCTTGTAAAATTTATGTTTATATGTACATACACTGTATTTTATTTGAATAAGTTGTAAATTAATTTAACCATGTTAACTTTTATTTCCTTTTTATTGTATTACTTATTATATTCATTTTTATTGTATTGTATTTCCATTTTATTTATTGGAATCTCCACTGATATCTGATTCATCTGTTTCAATGGTAAATTACCTTACTATAATTATTCGCATAACATATTGTGAAACTTGTTTCTGTCATGATCCTTTAATGGTAAATTTACTTTCCCTTAATGGTAAATTTACTGACTTTTTTAATCATTTTTAGTTTAATCTTTGAATCTACAGAAATCAAACTGTAGTATAATTTGCAAGGATATTACAATATTTGAATTGTAAGGTACCAAAGATTTCATCCTACTGGAATGGTTTGTACATGTCTAGTTCAGAACATACATGTCATAATTCTCTCAAAATTCGGATGTTAAAAACAATGCATGGAATACTTTGTTTAAAGAATTAAAAGTAAATGTCGACCTTCAATATATGGTAAGATGTTGAACAGATTTTTGATGTACTGTTTCCAAGCACGAAATTTTGTATCCCTGCCATCTAGATGTAGAATAAAATGAAAGTTAAATTATTGCTATATTGAAGACAATTTGCAATTACTTGCTTAAGAACTTGTTCTGAAATGAGACATATTTTAAAATTTGAATAATACCTGAATTTAATAAGCTATCAAAACAAGCACACCCCCCTTTTGCCTACATTATTTTACTATTAAAAGTGTTCGATTTTAAATCTACAGAGGTGACTCGACTTTGTTATGTGGACGAATTGGGCATTAGAATCAGGCAACAAACTTTCGATTTTATTTGACAGCAACGAATCTGACTATGTACAATTCCTAGTAGTTTTAAGAATTTTTATTTTTAGCATTTGTTTTTCTGCCATCAATCATTAAACTAATCACTTTGTTTCTTATTTTTTCTATATGTCATCTGTTGCTTTAAATCTGTTATAAATTTTAAACAAGAATATATTTCAATAGTTAATCACTGTGGCTTTTTAAAAGGGTGCTATTGTAATTATTACAGTTACAAATTTGAAAGGTTTCTTCAATCATTGTTTATGAATGGAAATTTATATAAATATGTGAAGTTCTTGTGTTTTTGCAACTTTTATCCTGATATAAATCTCATTAAATGTAAGAAATACTGACAACTTAAGTTCGAAGTTTTCTTTTGGTTAAGGGTTTTAAAGCTTGGATGTTTGTCAAATATTACATCCAGATAAGTGACTGCATATTCTAGGAGATGTTTTTTTTCCTGGTGCAAGTAGGTTTCTTGTCCAAGTAAATAAGACTGCTTCATATGTGTTATTCATATTTGTTGCTTATCTATTTGCTGTAGGTGTTTTTCATTAATTTTTCAGCTGGGTTATGCATAGAATAGTTATCATCAATGAAGAGCTTAAGCTTTTCAGGGATGTTGTTCATAAAGATATTAAAGCCTGTTGGACTGATTTCTGAACTGTAAACCACAAGTTTTGATATTCTTTTTGAGTGAAGGGACCTTTAATTCCCTCCATGCATATCTTATACAGTAGATAGGATGACATTAATTGAACAATGCCATTAAGTATTTTCATTTTGTTGTCAGTGAAATTGATCAAAAGTTTGAGTAAATATCCAGCTCTAGTATCAAAACTGAATCCCTGCCTTATTTTTTTTTCAATCATTCTTTAATTATTTTACTATTAAGAATTCTCTGAAATTAAATGATCTGGAGCAATGAGATTTTATACATTCAATAAATCTAACAGTGATGATGGGTCTTGTAGTTATCTGGTTGACTTGGAATTTTGCCTCGCTTATGAACTGTAACAATTGCTGTGTTCTATTTTGCTGTGAAGTATTTTAATTTCAGTACAGATTGGATATTTTTGGTTAGTCGGGACATATGCTTGAGAGGCAGAGAGAGTGAAACAAAAGTTTAAACTATATTTTAATGGCACTGATCTTTGCTTTTCTATTTTTAAGTGTTATGATACAGCTAATGACTTTGAAAGCAAGGCAAGATTTGGTTTTATATCTAACATCCGTCTGTTAAAATTCTTTAGACGTTTCTTTGTAATATGGAAGGATACTCACAAAAATTATTTCAGAACAGAAGTTTCAGGCTGTAGGCAATTTCTACAGCTGTTGATCTCAAATTGAGCTGATGTATTTGATCCAATGATTGATGGCATTTTAAATTCTTTACTTTCATTGAGCCTACACATTGAGCCATCATCAGGTGTGAGTTCTTTTATTTCAAAATGTTAGAGAAATGATTTTGTACTCTTATAGTACTTTTTTATTTGTCCCTGAGATCACAACTGGTCTTCTAAATTATGCATATAGTTGCTTCTTTTTAATAATCTGATTTGACATCTATAGAAAAATTATATATAGCTATTTTTTTTTTTTTTCTTTTTTAATCTCTGAACTTCAGTGTCAAGTTTTTCCAAATTTAGTTGGAATAGAAGTTGTTTAGATTGGATATATATATTCAGTTTGGAGATCAGTCTCTCTCCCCCCCCCCCGAAAAAAAAAGAACGAAAACGGAATGACTTGAAGACAAATGAATTCAGGAGAGAAAAATATGCTTGCACGTTTTGCCATTGTAAAGTAAATTGAGGCATTTACACAATCCAAAATACTGTTAACTTTTTGAATAATTTTTGCTCATCCAGCTTGCATGTACATTTTAGCCAAATTTAAATTTTTTCGATTTGGTAATAAATTCTTTGTATTTCTTCATTTCAATTTAAATGACAATCTGTCCTAATCTATAAAAAGTTTTTATATTTTTAATAATGCAAATAACTTGTATTTTTTTAAAAAATGAATAATATGTGCTATTCATGCATAAGTTATTAAAATAACTTCATATAATATTAGCTGTCTGGAATAGGAAAAATCATGTCCACATTATACAGCTTAAAATGTGAAATAATATTTATAAAAATGGGATATAAATTCAACTTTCTTACAAATTGAGTCGTTGTACAGAATAGCTCAATAAAATAAGGCAAGAATATAGAAGAGCAAAACATACTATTCTCATTATGTACAAAAATAATGATCCTCACAGAAAATGTGAAAGATGTAGAAATGTGTCTTGTTATTTCTGTTACCTCAATGTTTTATATTTACAAAAATTTATTTGGCGCATCCATCAAACTAAATAACAAATTCGTAAACGATTTATATCATTGGAATAAACAATTATAGTAATTTATTGACTGAAATCCACCCAACAGCATTTTTCTTAGCATTGGGCATAATTCACATTGCTGTACCCTTTTTCTATGATAGAAAAGCTTTGCTGGCTCTCATCAGCACTACTACAATTATTTCAAGAATTTTATATTAAATTTTTTAACAGCCATTTTACCAAAAACTTGCATGCTGTAAGTTTTTAGTTCTCTACAATTTTTTGATCCATTATATACTTACGATTTTTAATACCATGGTTTAATCATGAACTTGTTTAAATTTCCAATTTTGTGATTCTGCTTGTCAAACTGTGATATATATTTTTTGTATAATTATATACTTACGATTTTTAATACCATAGTTTAATCATGAACTTGTTTAAATATTCAATCAATTTTGTGTTTTGTTGTTCTACCTGTCAAACTGTGATATATTTTTTTACTTTGTGAATTGACCTTTTGTTGCTGGTATTTTTACACTATAACAAAACCTGTTGTATTTAGATTTATTTTTGTAATATTTTATAAGTGCAATGTGAAAAGAGTACAACTGTATATTTTAGTCCATCCCGAATAAAAATTTTCATGTTATTTGTTTGCTTTCTTTTTTTTTTTCTTATGTGTGTGTGTGTGTATTTTGTTTTTAAACCAGAACATTAGGAGTAAGTGTTTTTTGCATATAACTATATACTAATAAACGATTTAATCATTAAAATATTAAATTATTGTAAAATGCTATTTTATTATGCATTTGTTATTAAAATCATTGTTTTAATACATATTCATTAAATTCTTGCAATTGGTTTTTTAGTTTTGTATTTAATAATTAGCGAACTAAGAAAGTCTTTAACTTACGTTTTTCAATTTGTTTTATTTAACATAATCTTTTTGGATCTATTTCAATTTCTAAATATGGTTGATCGCAACTTGGGTAGAGCAATTTATTTACATATCTATTTGTAAATAAATTGAAAGAAATGAAACTATTGATAAAAATGATTTGCTATGATAGAAGTGAAACTGTTATAATGCAATGCATTTTGAAGGTATTTTCTAGCGTTTTTTCTTTTATAAGTAACTCAGCAATGATGTCAGAATCTGAAACAATTCGTATTATATAGTGTGCAGTCATTTAAGCAGGAACGAGATTATATAAATATAAGTTACTGTCTGAACTGTTGCAAACTTAAATGCCATTTGGTGGAGAAAATGTCAAATTCTGTGTGTGCATATGTATATGTAATATACATTTCACTTTGAGTAAAAGTTATGAATCGTAAGAGAATCGGGAATAATATCAGATTGGTTTGATCCATCTTTTACTAAAATAGAAGATATTTTGCTTCCCCAATCTAATATTTTTCTATTTTATAAACCTCATAGAATATTTTTAAATGTTTAAAATTTAAAAAAAAGAGGGTTAAATATATAAAAATCTATTACATTTAAATGGGGCCAGAAATTTTAATATATTTTCTTATACGCGGTATGAAAAATAAATCCTTGAGTAATTTTCTTTGTTCATTCAAATTTTATGAAAGTTTGTCAAAACTGATATTTTTAATTTTAAAGGACTCCCTAACTACGAGACATTCGCGTGAATTTGTTTCCAAGATATTTCAATAATGTTACTCATTTTCTTAACTAATAAGATTATGGATAGTGAAATAATTAGTTTTAAATAATCATTTGAAATATAAACTTAAAAGTGAATGCAAAATTATAAAGCACGAATTATTTTGCCATTTTTTTTCGAATTTATAAAGTTTATTTCGAATTCATAATTTTTATCTGCAAAGATTTTTCAACAAATTTTCGCTTGAAATATTTCACTTATGGAAATATATTTGTTTACTAATAATATACTGTTATTACAATGAAAACGAGTACGCCACATTCAGTTAATCGCTCTCGTTATTACGTTTTCCCCTTTCTCCTAATTTATTTTAATGCTCATACCTATAAATCGTTACAACACCACATTTATGTGATCTTGCAGCGTTTTCTTTTTCATCAGAGGCAACGCATTAAAAATTCAAATGCAACTGTTGTATTTGTCTTTTCCATCCAACCGAGATTGCCAAATGACAGGCTCTTGCATTTCAGTCTCTCTTCTCAGTCTTGTATATCAATTGGCATTAATTCTCTATATAAGTAGAAAGCGATTGTAACAGGTATAGAAATAGACTGAAATCAATGTATCCTTCCTCAGTGACACGACAGCGCCGGGTGAGCTCTGGCCTTAAGAATTTTCTTCCAGGCCTCTCTTTTCTTGGCCATGGTCTTATAGTTAATCACTCTTTAAAGTGGCGAAATTCCCATCTAAGGTTGGGTCGACCCCTAGTTCTTGTTCCAGTGGGCTTGGCCAGGAATATTTTTTGCGTTGTACGCTCCCTGTTCATCCTAATAATGTGGAACCCGTTTAATCCTTTGTATTTTTGTTTTTCATTCCTTGTGTATTTTGTTTTCGGGTTCCTTGTAGGCACGGTAAAGTTCTAAATTTGAACGTCTGTGTCAAACGCCATCAACATGTATTCCTCCATAGACAGCTCTTAGTATCTGCCGCTCAGAGATAGCAAGGCTATTTTTATCTTTGTGTCATTGTCCAGCTTTCTGAAGAGTATGTGAGTGCAGGTCTGATTAGACATTTATAAATTAATAACTTTGTTTTTCTTTTTTGATTTTAAAATTAATTAAAATTTGATTTTAAATATTTTTATGTCAATGTATAAAGTGCCAATATATACAGAGAAAATACTGAGAATTATCACTTCCTTGCTTTTCATAAAAATTACCCACTGAAAAGCATTGCATGACTTCATTGTGCCATGAAGCTAATTTTCAAAAGTGGATAAATTGTCCTTATAGAAAGTGAGATTAAAACAGTATTGTTGCCATAAAAAGAAAATCGATTTCGGGATTTTAATGAATTTACATATTTCAAATGCACGGCAATATATATTGCAAAAATTCCAGAATTTTTGCAATTGAGCCAATAAGAATCGAGATACACCTGATTAATTCAGAGCCTTATCTGCACGCCTCCCGGAAACTATAAAAGGCCGGCAGTCTCAAGCTGCAATCAATCGCATTCGTGAAACGAATCAATCATATAAAGAGTTCATGGCGAATAGTTGGATCAGTCCAGCGAAGAGCTCAAGCGATTACTGAATTGAGCTGTGTGCCTAATTCAGGTGTTTACTGTGGAAAAGCATCGAATCGAGTGTGGAGTAGCCAGTCGTGTAGTAGTGAGCCGACAGTTGGATACATTTAAAGAGAGGAGACAGTGGAGAATTGCAGACGTTTGGAGAGATTGTAGAGTGAAGCTACGTATATTCCCTCCTGCTGAATTCTCTCTGCTGCTTTGTATGTTGTGGTTTTTACTACCGATTACTTCTTGTGGGCTACTGTTTGTAGTGTGCTGCTGTGTATGGTCTGTGTTCGTCTCGGCTGTATATTTGTCGTCTTCAATAAACGTCGTCGTTTGTTACTGATGGACTGTTTATTTCGTTGACCAACAAATCGGAAAAGGACTCCCTTGAATTTCCATAATAATATGAAGGAAAATAGTGCATGTCATGGATTCTTATAAACAGATGTACGATAAAATGGTACAAGCAACTTTTCCGAATGTAATGACAGCAAAAAATTTGCAGATCTCTTATGATCACAAATGCAAGTGGCGAACGGAATTTTCTGAAATTGAAGATACTGAAAATTTTTTATACAACTAGATCGTCAGCAAGTCAAAAACATGACTTCCAAGATATTTTAACAGAATTTTTACTAAGAAAGTTGAGGTAAGTAGCAATATCAGCATGTACACAGTATAAATTGAAATATAAGCTATAAATTGTTTTATAAAATAATTCCGCTTTTTTTCCCCCCAGTTTTAAAAAGTCTATCCTCTAATTAAAGAATATTTAGAATTTATTAACGTTTTGTCATCTTTTTACTATTTTGCTTAAGAATTAAATATTTTTATTGTTTCAGCTTGATAAATATCACTTGAACAATATTGAAAAATAATTAAGGAAGCCAATGTTAAAAAAATTAATTTAATTAAAAATAAAATCTGAATTATTTTTTAAAATAATAAATTTAATAATCAAAATTTTAAATAATAAATTAATTTTAGCAAGATAATAATAGTAATTTAATTATTTATGATATGCATTTTTGTTGAAAAATTATCATTTAAATGTGAAAATTAAGTTAAAAAAAGATGAGAATAATTTTTGGGAACTGAGAAATAAGAGTCCCGAAGACTGATTTGCCTATGGGCTCCAATTGTTTGACAACGGATTCTAGAACCTTCCGCGCATGCGTTAGGATGGGTTTAATTCTTAAAAATAGGGGTGGGGGAAGATGAAAGGAGGATATGTTTACATTTAACAATAAAATAAACCCGGATTACTAGCGGACTGAATTAAAATAATATTGCCGGGATAGCCTGGTTGATAGAGCGTTGGATTCGCGTCCCTTAGGTTGCGAGTTCGAACCCCGTCGGCCGTAGGCTCTCCGTGTGTATGGTGGCTGGCGCACGTATAAATCTGTCGTTGTCACAATGTCTTCCATGTCGAGAGTAATACCACTGGGGGTACTGGATCAGGGGTGATCGTTCTCTGATTCAGGACGAAATTACAATCTGTGGTTGAGTGAATGAAATGCGCAAATGAAGACCGCCCCGTAAAAAAGGTTGTGACGTGTGTGTAGCTAAGTTGTTCTTTTGGCCCTAGATGGCGCTACTATAAAAACAAGAGACGCTCCCCCACCGGCTTAAAATCGCTGTCTTCGTAACATGCCATAAGAAACAACAACAACATTAAAATAATACTGTCGGAAACGACACGATACACAGATACGCGGAAAAAAAAATTGAACACAAAAGTATCTAATAGGGCGAAAATCAAGGTCAAAGAATTATGAAGAATTCCGAAAGAAAACGTGGTGGTCTCAGAATACTGAAACGAACAGTAATCTAGCATAATCCAGCAGACTTCTCTGAATTCGAAAACTCACACATTTGGTATTATATTTGTGAGCCTGTGACACGATAAAAACGGCGGCAGAAGTTTATCGAAGGGGCTTACTTTCTCTAATTTAGCCTCAAAATAATTCATAATTTTAAAAATCAAATATTGATTAGTTTAGTAAAATTCATCACTTTTTTTATTCAGGTGCTGAAATTAACTTTTCTCTTATTGCTGTAAATCTGCTACAACATTTGTAAAAAAAAAAAAATGTTTTCTGTAGTAACAAAAATCAAGACTTCCATTAATATGCTCGATATCTATATGATAAAAACATTGATTTTTTGATTGTACAAAATGAGAATTGGGTAATCTTTCATTTATTTCATTGTTCATTCACATTATTTCATTGTCCCGCCCAGGTTTCTTTTTTCTACTATTTCGGACAGCAATAATAAGCATAGGCAGCGGCAAAAGTTTCCGGATGGAAAGGGGGGGGGGAGAGAAGCAATACTTCTCAAATTTAACTTCCATCTATCACATAATAATCAATTTCATATATTAAAAGTAAATAGCTTGTATAATTAATATATAAGCTAATTATAATAAGTCCTTGTTTGAATAATTTATCAAATAATTATAAATATGCTTACAAATAATTATATGGAGACAGAATTTTCTGACGGAAAGAAGAGCAATAAAGGAAATGTAGAATTCAGAGCATAAATATCAAAACAAATAAAATATAACGCTTTGATATTGTAAATAAATTTGTACATTATTAATAAAATAATTGCTGAAATAAGAGAAAATAACTATTGATTTATTATTAAACTTATACATTATCACTTTCGTTCAATAATTTTAATGGAACTGTATTCTGTTGTTGGGAAATACATCAAAAATTTTGATAATCGTATCCAAATCAAGATTTTTGGATCTTTTTTTTTTGTGAATTCCAAATATCATTAGGCTTTTTACTGTTTTATCTAACATAGTAGTTAGTAAGCAGTTTTTTTACCAGCTGCAGAGTACAGAAACTCCTTTTGCATGTAGGAATAGTACAGGCAACTTTTGCATGTAGGAATAGTACAGGCAACTTTTGATGAACAATAGAGGCAACTTTTGATGAGGTACAGTAGAGGCAAATTTTGATGAGGTGCAGTACAAACAATTCTTGATAAGCAATTGAGTTCAAAAAAGGCTTTGGCGATGAATGAAACAAACTAGCAGGTTTATTGGAGCTCTTTCTATTCATAACATTTTCCATATTTTTCAGTTCTATTGACAAGTTATCAATGTTTGCTTCATACAGCTTAGCGAAAGGAAGGACGCCTTTCTTCTCTATAAAATTCGAAGATCCGGGAACGAGAGCTCTCACGCCTAATATAATGGACTTGTTGTCGTTGCTGAATCTCTGGTCTATTTCAGCCAAAATCTTGTTTATGACAGCGAGAATTGTGCTGTAAAAAAACACTAATATTTAAAAGAAATGAATTTACAAACTAATTTTTGAGCATGTTTGCAATCATTTTTTACATTTTCGTATATGTAGTGTATAGAGAATGTATAGCAGTCGTCAAAAAACTTGAACTCGAGATTTCCACGAGTTAGAGAAACACATTTTTGGAAAATATCCGTCTGTCTGTGACAAAACGCTTTGAGCTAGCCGGTTGAAATTTTGTAAACGATCTTTACACCAAATTTGCAGACTTTTATCAAATTTTGAGTAAAATATGTTCAGAGGAAGTTCGTCTGTCCGAATATAAGTTAACACAATAAATACAAAACGAAGAGAGCTAGATAGATAAAATTCGGTATACAGATTTAATATCTATAGTTTAGACACTTATCAAATTTGGAGCCAAATTTAACAAAGGATTGACAGTCTGTCGGTCAATAATTCTTGAAAAATGCAGACACGATAACTCGAAAATTCTATATCTTAAATATATATGGAATAGTGTGATAAAAAGAGTAGTTTTTGTGTCAGTTTTGTTTCAATCAGTTGCGAAAATCGTGTCTAAAACACAAATTCGATTTTTGAATACTATTAAACGTAAGATGGGGACTAATCACTAAATAATTAGGCAAAGATGACACAACAGATTCAGTAAAAATGCTAATTTCACGCCAAAAGTTAATATTTCGTAACTATAGCTCTCCAAAGTCATGCAGTTACGAGAAATTTTCGGAGACCACTCCAATTTATTTTCCAATTAAATTTCATTGCTTTTTTATTTTTTACAGTCAATATTAACATAAAAGAAAAACTAAATTTACCTGCAATGTACTTCATAATTGTTGACTTCTTTTCTGGCAGAAGATTCAACTAGTCTTTTTAATAGTTTTTTAGGTCTTTTTTAAATTTTCTTCAAGCTTTATTTCTTAGAAAACCAATTTTGCTTGTCCCACATCTTTTTTTAATGATGATTTTTTTCCATATTTTTATTAAATCATCTTTTAAAGTGTCCAAAAGGATTCAAGTTTCAGAATAATCTTGCTTAAGATTTTGAAGCAAATCAGAGGTCGTTATATATAACTGAAATACTGTCCTTAAAACGAAGATCGACCTAATGAAAGATGTTTTAAATTGAGAAATTAATCCACTATTATGTTCGAGTTGTTAGAGCAATTATTGCACATTTTGTAAAGAAATACATAAATGCACTTTAATCTTCTGCAAACTATATTCAGCAAAGAGGCTTGGCCTACTTATTTTGTTTCAGATGTGGATTTTAGTTCCATTATTTCCATTTCATTAAGATTTTGAATTTCTATTCACTTTGGATGAATGGTGCAACAACTCATAAATGAATACAATTTTTGTAAAATCGATATGTAGTCTGAAACATATTGGATCGATTTTATACATCTACTATTACTAAATTTAATTTGTGATTAAAACAATTAATGTAATTTGCTAAAGGTGCAAAATATTTTTTTATTAATGCATTCGCTCCAGCATGTTTGCCAGAAACCACTTTAGAACCGTCATATGCTTGACCAGTGCATTTTCCAAGTTGATGTTGTTCCTTTTAAAGACTTGAATGATTTTATCGCTTGAGGAGTCAGCATTTTGAGGCATCAGCATTTCTGTAGAGGAATTAAGTAGAACTTAATTCCTCTACAGAAAGAAATTCTTCATAGATGCTATCGTTATATAAATAACGCACTGCAAGGGATAACTGCTCTCTTTTCCCCAAATCTTTAGATTCGTCTACAAGAATGGAAAAATATTCTGCTATTTTTACTTTTTTTGAATTTCCTTTCGCACCTCCTCTGCTATAATATCCAACAGCGCCTTTTGTATAAAATAGTGTTTGCAATTGGATGATCCATTCCTGATTTTCCATGCAATGATGCCGTCATGCTTTGCAACCAAAGCCAGCATACTTAAAAAATTTCCACTCAATGGCCCATCATCAATGACATCCTTTTTTATAGTTACGTCTGACTGGCGAAATTCATTAGATTCTCTAATGCCAATTTTTTGCTGCGCAATTCAGAGAAGAATTTCGCACAAAGTGCGCATATAATGTATGTTTCTTTTATTACTGTTACTTTCCCCTACCTTAATTGCATCAGCACATTTCCTTTATTTTGAGATTCCTTAAAAAAGTTGCAGTTAACAACAGTTTTGCTATGGGCGGAACTTAACTGGTGCCTCAGCAAAGTTTTCTTTGTTGTCTTTTCCGTAACATTTCATCCAAACCTAAGACTCGAAATGCTTCATTGCATGAATCATCAGCATTATGAAGAAAATGCATGTAATAATAGCAAAATATTGTATCCTTGCAGACAGAATATTCGAGTCATTCATACTTATAAAAAATTTTTGTAAATGACAGGTAGAATTTGCCATCCTTGGGTATTGAATACGATGGGATATGAAATCTAGTCTTGTAGGCATGCAATTTGCAAATATCACTCGCCCCAGGTGGTACATACTTATTTTCTAGAATTGAAATTTTCTGTTTGACTCCAAGAATCTTTGCTTCTTCACATTTAGAATCATTTGCTTGGCTATTTTCTTCATCCTGATGATTAGAGATCATGAGATGTATTTGAAATTTCCATCAAAATCTAAAGGAATAAAACAACTTCTTTTAATAAAAACTTTTTAAAGTAACTCTCGTTACATTATCGTTAAAATAATTACAACTTTTGCTGTAAAAAAAAGTTGAGAAAACCCTCACAGTTCGAAGCTGCAATTTCTAATTATTTGAATCCGTCAGAATTTAATACATTAATTCGATTATGGTTCAACTTTAGAAAGTTCTTGGTGCATTTTCTTTTTTCTTTTCGAAATTGTTTGGAATTTGTATTTGACTTTTGAATAAAGGAATCTCGAAGAAAATTTTTAACAACATTTTCCAAATGAAATTTATTTTTAAATATGGAGATTCTCCGGAAAAAAATAATACATTTTATTCAAAAGCAATCAGATATTGAATTTGCACTGCATTATTTTCAAATACATTTTCCCCTTCATAGCTATTGCAAACTAATGTTCTCAAAAAATAATTATAATAATATTTCTTGTTTGTGTGCATTAGTTTTTCGCAGTTTGTTATATATCAATATTCTATGAACAACTTTAATCATCATTATATTAAGACATTTCAGGGCGTGTCGTAAGAAACTGCTGCAAAAATTAAGTATTTTTAAGAACCTTAGACAAAAAATTAAGCACCTTTGTACATGTACACATATGTAAACTTGCGTATTTTCTAAGCATATAATATTTTCTGATTTATAATAATACACAGTCTTTATCGATTTTTTAAAAAAATAATTTTTAGTTGCAGTTCTATAAATATAAGATCAACGCTTTTCGGAATGGCTACCATCATGACTGGCAAAACTGTCATAAAATGGACGACAATACAATGCTATGTTCTAAATGAATTTCTTAAATCATTTTTTAATAGAAAAGAATAGCAGCATTCAGAAATGGTCAGACTATAAAAAAAATTCTCTCGCTTCTTATTTCTGAAGTTTAATAAAGAACTTTTTTTTTCAAAGTATCAAAGTAGCAATTATATTGTTTTGAGTTTCATTATAATAATCATTGCTATAAATTTTTTTCATAACTCTATTTTTCAGAAATTACTAAAACTGAAGGGGGGGGATGCATTCATTCAAACAAAACAATATAATTGAGAAGCTATTTTTTTTTTTAATTTTTAAAATGATGAAAAAATAATTTTTGTGCGATGATGCTTTGATATTACGGCGACAAAGCATTAAAATTCTATCTTTAATTTTTTAATTAAACTTCTAAAATTTTGGAATATCCGTTCTTAGTAAGCCTCTAATACCCAAGAAGTAACTTTTCGATTTGCGTGTTTCTAATTTCAATGGTTTGTCTTTATGTAATCTTTATATGTAAAGGAAGATTTCATTGGGGGGGGGGGACTCTATAAAAACTAAAAAAAAAGGAAAAAAAAAAAAAAAAAAAGAAAGGAAAGGAAATTTTTTTTTTAATAAAATTATAGTGTCCAAACCCTGAAGAATAAATTTTGAAAACCTTTTTTTTTTTTTATTTCGTAAAACACTTTTAAATTCCAGAACTAGTAGGGTTTTTTTTCCCCTTGGTAAAAACTAAAATTTGGCCTAGAATGGTCCAACAAATAATAATTTTCAAATGGATGGGGTCGTTTAAAAAGCACACCGTGAACGAATACGCGATCATTGAAAACTTATAGCTACAAGTTAAAATCTCATCATACTAGATCGAGCGATCCATTAACATAATTACACACAGCAATTAATTACATTTCAGTATAGTACATTAAAGTCAATCTAATAAGTCGGTCAAGGGATTGCTCCAAAACAACATATTAAAGAGAATGATGATCGAATGTGTTATGTGCAAAAGTGGCTTCACTGCAAGTGTTTTTACGACAGCTTCTACCATGTTCCATATATCTCTCTGGAGCACCGAATTCATCCTGCTGTGTTTTTGTTTTCCATCGATTGGACCAATCTGTACATTCTTCCTTAACAACACATAAAAAGTACCTAAGCATAACTAATAATAAATTAAAAATCTCGAACATTAAAAATTTATTTAATGTTTGAGAAATTTTTTTAATAATTTTTTCGAACGTTTTTAGAGCCTTAACAAGTATGGCACAGTAAATATTTCGTACTGTCCCTTCCGGATAACTATTCCAGTATTTCAATAAACGGCAATGCACATTGTTGAAAAAAGAGGAAGCGGGAAAAAAGAAAATAAGTCATGAGCGTTATCTTAATATGCGTTGACACCCCTGTATCTATCTCACCCAGAATTCCTTGTCCCTTTTCTTGCTTTTCTTTTTTGATACACCCTGCATTTTATACAAAGTGCATTAAATATTCAGAATTATTTGTGATTATATAGGTTTTATTACAATGTAATTGGCAGAAGAAAAAATATTACATTATGTATCAAAAATGTCACAAAATTGAATGTAGAATCTGAAAAACTGAGGTACTAATTCATTGAACAAGTTAAGTGCATATTAGGATAACTATTTTAGTACATTTACCTGCCATCTTATGGCTTGTGTTGCCAAATCTAGTTCAAACGTCGTTGGTGTCAGCCGCATTGATTTCTTAGCTTTAAAAAAAAAAAAAAAAAAAAAAAAAAAAAAAAAAGGAAATCGTTTGCTAATACGATTTTCATCCCATCAGCTATTCTGCCCAATGTGCTGCAAATCGTAGGGTGAATGTCCGATAGTCAAATTAAATCTCTGATTACCTCTCATTTTAACATCGTCGACATCGGTTACTTCCATCTCTTTGTGGGCCAACAAAGGATAGTTGACAAAGTACGACACTTTTCACTTCGTCGGCTACTATGCCAAATGTATTACAAATTATAGATTGAATGGTCAATAGTTGAATCATGTCTGACAATATGCTGATCTAACGTTACATTGATTTCTTAGTCAATGCACGGAGAATAGTAGGAAAATGCGATACTTCATCACCTGTTGCTTTGTCGGCTATATGCCGAACTTTCTCATTCAGCCAACTTAAATCATTCCTCCGATATTACGATTGTTTATAATACATTAACTGTAAGATGGGTTTTAAATTATTGTATTAGTTAATACACAACTCGCCGCACCTATGTTTCAAAGCAATGAAGATTTTTGTCGATTGCGGAGGGACAGAGGAGCACTTGCTGCCCCTTGCCACTCCACTGTCGCTGCCTCTGACAAGAAACCTGAAAAAAAATCTCAAATTAAAGAAATATTTTTGAATATTAAATTAATTAATCAAAATATGGAAAAGAAAAGTATTTAAATATTTTAACCCTTAAATGCATGATTATTTGTTTTGAATTTTTAAAAAAATCTTTTATTATAGGAAAGTAGTCACAAGTTACGTAAAAAATAAATATAAAATCCAGGTAATAATATGGTATATTTTGAAAAAAGTTGTATGTAGAGTTTTAACAACATACAGTATTTCCCTAAAATCTAACTTGTATCTAATATAATTTTCAAATACAACATCAAACATTGATAGCTTACCTGATAACAGACCCGAAGTACTTTTTTAACTATTAGACAGATAACTCCGTTATAGGGAACTCGACAATAGAAACTATCTCTTCAGGTAACACACTGAACTTCATCACCCACCCACCCACATTCAAATGTAAAAGTAAATTCTATGGTTATCAACGTGCGTTAGCACTCACTCAGCACACTCAACAAAAGCACTCAGGTTTTTAAATAAAATTAAGTGGAACTGGATGTAGACGGCAACAATATATATTTAAGAGTTAAATTCAATGCATTAAACAATTGTTTGAAGCTCCAATGGTTTATTTTTTGCTTTTACAATGCAGTGCATATGCAATAGAAGTTTTTAATTAATTAAAACTTGGAGGTAACCTCATTAAAATCTTCCTAATTCTTAACAGTATTTGTCATCAAAATTTGATGAAAACTTAATAAACAGTTTAAATTTATATAGAACACAAAATTTTAGGTGTTTCAGATTTATTTACATAAATAATCGGTTTATATTTGTTAGGCACTGGGATGAGTATCAAATGTAACAACTCGGTTAAATCAAAAGCGATTGGTTCACCGGTTTAATAATAAAATGAAAGGCCTATTTCGCTGTGATTTAAACAACTAAAGTGTCAGGCAGCTGCGACTGTAGTTTCTCTTCCATTCTTCTGATTTGAGATAGCAATTTTAATGCTGGTCCAAGCTTCATGCATAAATTTGTCCTTAGATGACATTCGTTCAAAAGTAGCAACACCTGGCCATCGATTTCCTGAGATTTGAAATTGTCAGCATATTCAGAGCAATCGGGAAAGTTTTGAACAAATTCAAATACTTCATCTACCTGAAAATAAAATCATACTATTATGAGTAGTATGAAAAAAAAACTATTAATTCGTTTTTTACTTTCTCGAATACGGAGTATAGAGAAAGTATAACAATCGTCAAAAATTCGAACTCGAGATTTTGTCGAATCTCCAAGCTTTAGACCGCCCTGAGTTCGATTCACTTTCAGAAAAAGTCCATCTGTCTGTGACAAAGATAACTTAAAAACGCTTTGAGCTAGACGATTGTAAATTGGTATACGGTGTTTACAATAAATTTGCAGATTTCTATCAAGTTTTGAATAAAATCTGTTCGGCGGAAGTTCATCTATCCGGTTGTTAGAATACAAATTAACATAATAATTATAAAACGAAGAGAACTAGATAGATGAAATTTGGTACATAGATTTAATATCTATAGTGCCAACTTTTTAGTCATGGTCAACGACTAGTTGACTGTGTCAGTCTACAATTTCAAAAACATGTAAATGAAAAAAAAAAAAAATGTCTGAAAAAAATCGATGTTTTTATACTACATATAAACGCATGTCAGAAATTAATCGCCAAATAATTCGCCAAGGATGACGCGATAGATTTAATAAAAATACTAAATTCCCGACAAAAGTTTGTATTTCGTATTGTACGCCAATGATATACAAGACGTTTTCTGGCATGACGAGTTTATTAGAGAGTATGCGAGAAAGTTTTGAAGAGACCACTCCTGCTGGTTGTTTAGAGGATTATTGACATAATTTTAGATTCACGAAAAAACAATGATAGCACATTATCTATAATATTAAGGAGCAAATATATGTTCTTATTTGCGTGTCACAAGAACTTTTCCTAAATGGTAAACAGTAGCAACCAGTGGCGGATTTTGACAATATGAGGTCACAGGCGCTGAAATATTTTGAGGCCTCTTCAGGAAAAACTATATTGATGATAAGAAAGTAACTTAAACTAAATTTATTTGAGCTTTTCAATTTACTTTCATGCTTGTTTTCTAATATAGTTTAATAATTTGGAGGCAATTCCTGTATGTTATTTAACGCATCTACAGCTTTTATTTCTCCTCATTTATATATAGAATATACTTTTTATCGACACAAGATATATATATCATATGATATTTTAAACTCTTCATTTAAATCAAATTAATTTCCAAAGCTTTATCTTAATTTAGCCCATAGTAATTTTATTCTCTTATTTCCTGATTCAATTCCACTTTCTGTTTAATTAATTCAATTGAAGCTGTGTAAAAATTACTGCGTAATCACTTCTACGTATCAAATGAAAGTGATCCCTTCGTTGCCCTTGTCAAAGGTCAACACGTGTACTGAATTGGCGCGTGACCGGAAATCCCATGTTATATAAGACTAGTGATCATTTGTTTTGACCCTTCCCTTTACTTACTTCTGCTTTTGTGCCGCACTGAGCCTCATAATCATGTATGCCTCCCGAGAGAGAATAAAACGAAATTAAAAATACAAAGTCTCTTCACTGCTTGTCAACCCTGCATTCAGCTGAAAATAAAATATGTTATATTATATATATATGATTTTATGAATAACATTTGATTTGAATCTAGAGTCGTTGAGTACCTTTGCGCTTTTTATTTTTTATAATTTTACACACACACACGGATGCATGGTGCGAAATGCTCTCACCGGCAATTTTCAATGACTTTTAGATATTTTTACGATTTCCCATGACTTTTCTTTGATTTAACCGATTTCTCGGTTCTGTGATTTGTTAAATCAAATTTTATAAACCAGCGGGAGTGGCGTCTCCAATACTTTTTCGCATACTCTGTGATGAATTTGTCATGAAAGAAAACGCCTTATTTGGCATTGGAGTACAATAGTTACGAAGTATTTAGCAGTTTTACTGAATCTATCGTGTTATCCTTGGCGAGTTATTTGGAGATTAATCCCCGAAACGTGCAAGTGTAAAAAATCGAATTTGTAATTGTGACATTTTTTTTCAATCGATTGAAACCAAAATTTGACACAAAACTACACTTATTATCACAAAATCCTATACCAAATTTGATATATTTAAGCTATTACGTTTTTGAATTACCGCGTTTACGTGTTTCTAAAAGTAGAGAAAGACAGATGGCTAATACCTCATTGGATTTGGCTAAAAATTTTATAGGTGTCTGCATTATAGGACGTTAAATGCGCGTGCCAATTTTATACATCTAGCTCTTTTCGTTTAAATATTATCATATTAACTTTTATTCAGATAGTCAGACAGACAAATTTTCTCTAAGTGGATTTCGCTCAAAATGTGACAGAATTCTACACCAAAGAGTTTGAGTTATTTTTGTCAAAGACAGATGGACATTTTGAAAAAAATATGTTTTTCAAACTCAAAAAGGTCTAAAACGTGGACATTCTTCAAAATCTCGAGTTCGAATTTTTTTTGACGACTGTACTGCGTTTAAAAGAAAGTAAAAAAACTGTTCTATTAAAATTTTCCAATCAATCATTACATTATTGTAATTGGCCACCTCTAGAGACCAGTTAATACGTCGGAATTGAAAGTTCTAAACATGTAAATTAAATAATTTTGTAACTTGATCTTCATAGTTTCATCAGCAGAATATTTTTATAAATCTATCGAAATTTGAAGTTTAAACTCATAAGCTTAAGCTTGGCATCGTTTGATTTATTTTCTCAATTTTCTGCCTGTATCTTTATTCATAAAATTAGAAAAGAGCAGACAGCTCAGTAATAGAAAAAAGCAGCAGTGGTAACAAATGGGTACATTTTAAAGATTTTTCACCATTGATTGATTCTAAAGTTAAACCTTAATTTAAGTACAACAAAATTTCAATTTTATTAAAAGTTTGTTTTATACCGAACCTATTCAAAGTGGAAAAAATAAGCGAATTTTCATATTTTGATCACCGACTGTAGAAAAACAATTAATTCGTGATGAACTATATTGTTGTAAAATATGCTTAAAATATTTTTAAAAATTAATTAAGAACACAAGAAAAACTAAACGGCAGCAGAAATGGTAACGCTGATTTTTTTTTATCCCCCTTCTTATTTGAAGAATATACAAAAACAATTTTTGCACTATTGTGTTTCTGAAAGATATGGTGAAAAAAAAATAGGATTAAAAATTTACTTAATTTTTAATTCATTAAAATTTCTAAAAAAGTTGCCAAAGAAATCCCATCCTCCAATCTATGTATGTGCCAGGTTTGATAGCTCTAGACCAAATATTTTTCAGTAGAACGCAAACACAAAAAAGCCTTCAACTTTTATTATTTGTAGAGATAGAGATTATAACCATACATAATTCACTTGGATATTTATTTTTTTAAAAAAAATTATATGATTATTCAAATACGATTCCTTTTAAGAAACATCGTATCATAAATGAATAATAAAAAAAAATCTGATTTGGATTTATGTAATTGTCATTATTTCTGACAGCAAAATCAAGTTACATCAGAAAGAAATTCATGATAATTTACATAGAAACTGAAAGCATATTCTATATACTTTGATTTTAATTATTCTATTTGGTTATTAATCTTAAAAGCAAGCTCATATAACTGTGTTTTTTAACCAAATGTTTCTAGTATTAAAAAAAGAAACAAATTTTTTAACCTTTTCATGAGCTAAAGTTAAGTCTCCATGGAAACAACTCCACTCAAAAGTACTATTCTGCTGTCTCGTCGTGAAGGAGAGATATTCCTGCGCGAAATAGCCAACGTACGATCAGAAGTATATACTCTGGTTATGGTCACTTAAGGCTGAAGGCCATTTTACTTTGCCCAGCTAAATCGAACCGGACTTAAGGATATGTCAGCTTTCTCCCTCTGGTGCTCCAGGCCTTCGGACAAATTCAAACTGCTCCTTTCCCACAACTCTGAATCATTTTTCCCCAAATTCAGACACTGAATGTATGATCCATCGCGCAAGTAAATCAGGGGCGTGCTTCAGGTCTAGGAAGAGGCAAGTAGATTAAAGCCTCTCCAACTTATAAACTTTTCAATTATGGACTTCCGAAAGTCTTTTACATTTCTCATATCAGTCCTGAGTCCCACAGTGCAATCGAAGTATTTTCAATAATGTTGGCATTCCTTTTGACAATATTGATCAGTATTCAGATTTGCAAAAAGTCTTCGGCCATACAATTTTTTGGAATATTAAAAAAGGCAAACTGGACTTCAGAATTCTCAATAAAACGATATGGCCCGCAGTCCCTTGACGATAGCTATAACTTAAAATAGAATAATATTCTTTTAAAAAAGAAATTCTTCACTCCGAATATTTCAGCCTTAGAGGCAGCTTTAAACGTATTAAGCCTTATTTCTGACAAAATGGCCTTACTCTAAAAATCCCTGTCATAAAAAGAAGAGAAAGCATTTACTACTTCAAACAAGTTGGCAGTGAAAACTGAGCTGAGCAAACTAAATCAGGAAATCAAGCAATTTTATACCTCACAAAAAGAAACCTTGGGAAAACTTAGGCAGCAGCGCAGATGCTAGAACTCTAAATTATGGTGCCTTACTTAGTCCTTCAATAAAGACTAACCTCTAGCTCATTATTATAATACTATCCTTAAGTCTAAAATTCAGGTTCCTCATGATAGCAACACCGCTGCAAACATCTTGGAAGAGCTCTTCAAAAACATGAGTGTGTTGACTTTTGATAAAGATAAGATAGCAATAAAAAATCCGATAGATTGGTTCATAATTCTACATCTTCAATTACGAGCAATCCCATTTTTTGTAACAAATTTTCACTGCAGAAAATGAATTTTTTTTTAGCTTTAGATATTGAAAGGTCTCCAGGCTCTAATGATATTCATGGATACATGATCAGTAATCTCAGTCCTCTAGGAAAACAATTTCTGGAGCTCTTTAACCGCTCGAAGAATCTGAGTCCTCTACCTTGGGAATGGGAAACAGCCTTTATCATCCTTATACAGAAGACTGGGAAAGATGCAAATTCTACAGAAGGCAAAATTGCACTGACTTCCTTTATTCGTAAGCTCATGGATAGACTTATTCTGGCTAAGATAAAATTCTACTTGTCCGCAAATACCTTATTCCTTAAGAAGCAATGTAGTTTCAAAAATTTTTTTAATACTATCGACTTTTTTTTTTTTTTTTTTTTTTTTTTTGTCAATATGTCAGAGATTCATAGAACCTAAAGCCAAGCAATCACTCTGTTACTGTTCACTTGGCCATATTTAGGAGGTTTGATAGAATTTGGAGAGAAAAGTTAAAACCTTTTGACATACTTGGAATTGAGAAAAGAGCCCTATCTTGGATGGCGGATTTTTATTATCCATAAGAGTTAAATATAAAGACTCATTGTCTGATTCCTTTTATTTTAAACCTAGTGTCCTACATAGGTCGGTTTTAAGCAATATTCTGTTTTCATTATACGTTGCTGATATTGAAAAGGTGAGCATCAAATATTACAAAGAGGGACTTTTAAGCCAATGACATCATTTAATGGCATTCTAGCTGCAACATTAATAAAATTAAGTCTACTCTCAATTCCCCTCTAACTGATTTCTATATATTTGTTGAGAGGCAGAAACTCATAGTTTACTGCAATAACAAATACTTCATAAAAATAAGATAATACTTCAAAGTCAGTAAAGATTTTTTTTACAACCAATAGTCATCTTTATAACTACTAGCCAACAATATACACGAACAGCAACCAAATAATATATACTAAATAAGGATTTTATGAAATTATCAAAAAAATTGCATTTATATTTTTTATACCAAAATACTCACCGTCCATTTACTAGGCAACTTTTGAGAGAAATCAGTTTTTGTCACTCTCACTTCATCATTTGATTCGTGTTCTTTTATCGGAAGTTGATGAGGGCTATCCGATGGAGGTACAGAATTATCTTCCGTTGTATTGCGACACCCCATTGTTTCATTTTCTGGTACTGAAGTTGTTTCCAGGGCTATACTGGCCTTTGTGTTCTCATCTCCAACAAGTGACTGAATGAACAATATTTTATAAAATATTATCAATTATAAGAATTGCAATAATAATTTAAAATTTAAAGCTTATAAATCTTCTGTTTTTAAAGAAATCCTACATATGGGATGAATATTTTAATCATGATTTAAATGCTAATTTTTATACTGTTGGAGATATATTATTTTAGTTGGAAAAAGTTTCTAAAAATATAAAAAAATTATATTTTATGTTTGGTAAATAAATGTATTTCTTTAAAAAAAATCAATGTACAAGTTTTTTATACAGTGCCCTTATTCTATTAGCAAAACATATAAAACGCTTACGTAGATGCAAAAATTAGGCCGAATTTGTTAATCGCCGTTTGGCAACACTTCGACTCCCCGGGAACATCAACACGGTTTGATAAGATTTCAAGCGAACGTTATTCTTGCGTCGGTTTGAAAATTTTTAAAACAAAAAATTAACGATCAAAATTTTTTACGATGGATTTAAGTCGTGTCGTATCGATTTTAAAACGATAATCGCCGAAAAATTGAAGACAGAAATTGTAGAAGTTCTTTAATTTGTTTCTTTGGTGGATGTATATAGTTATTTAAATGAAAGGTTATTTGCGTTTATAAAGAACTTTGAAGCAGGTGATTTTTGCGAGTGCACTTCTTGCTTTGCATTTTATTTCTTTCATTGTTTTATCATATTTTGGAATAAATTGAATCTGAATATATCTGTTCCTAAACGATTTACTGTTTAGTAGATGGCGAGCGGGCGAAGCGAGCTTAGATCCGAAGCGATCCGAGAGGAACTGCATTAGCAGTTCCTGAGGGTTGGCAAACATAAGCAAGCAGGGGGTGAAGCCCCCTAGTTTAGTAAAATATTTTAAAGGTATACTAGTATTTTAAACAAGTAAGCATCTTTTTCAACACCAAGACTGATTGAGCTATGAAACTATTTTAGGCAGTTTAACGGCGTGCCGAGAAAGACCTCCAATCAACGAACAGCGTTCCCACTAGGCGACCATTGATTAGTCTAAAATGAACCACGTTTTGAATAGTATATTTAATCGCTAGAATCATTCAAGGAAGTTTTTAAAAAATCAAGAAAATATGTTGAATACAAAGGACAATACAGACTAATTTTTTTTAATCTTTAAAAATGTTTTAATAATTGGCTTCCCTTTTCGTCTCTCTTCCTCTCATAATGCAATTACGTATTTTAAAAAATGACTTTTAATACGTTTTATATAATCAACAATTACATTAGAGACATTAAGCTATTAGCAAGTTGCGTAGACTATTTAATATGAAAATTTTAACGAGCATTAAATCCTTACAAACCAGCTAGTCGACAAAGGCGGCTAGAATTTATGTATTTGCTTAATTTTCTGCAATTAAGTACATTGCTGCTCTGAAATTCAAATAATTTTCATTGTATCAAATATTTTATTCTGTTTTGTTTTTTTACAATTGTTAAAAGTCACAACAGAAGAATACTATTTAATATATGTAATTCCAACTCTAGCGCGAAATTTCGAACCGAGTATTTACGTTTTTAATACCAATATGATGTCACGGGACTGGTCTGCATTGGAAAGGTTCATGTACACAATAAACAGAGCAAAAGACAAATAAAATAACACTGATTCAATAACTGACAATTTCTAAGTATCGCGGACACGTAGTTATATCTAAACACGATTGATAGAATTTGACTTCATAGATTGACTAAAGGTTTGATTGAAATTAAATGCAATTAATACTTTCGGTGGACCAGTTGGTCGCTAACGACGATTAGTTAAGATAAAATAGCTGAAATCTAAAAGTTTTTATTAACGTGTCAAATTAAATGATAATTTGTATATTTTTATAGCAGTGTACTCACCGTCCATTCGTTAGGTAACTTTTGAGATAAATCTGTTTTTGGCATTCCTACTTCATTATTTAATTCGTCTTCTCCATTTGAACATTGATAAGGGCCATCCAATGGAGGTACAGAATTATCTTCTGTGTTGTAACATACTGTTATTTCGCTTAGAGATACTGAAGTTGTTTCCACTCCCACTTCCTTATTTGATTCGTCTTCTTCCATCGGAAATTGATGAGGGCCATCCAATGGAGGTATAGAATTATCTTCCTTTGTGTTGCAACAAACCTCTATTTCATTTTCAGGTATTGAAGCTGTTTCCACTCCAAATTCATTATTTGAATCGTATTCTTCTATCGGAAACTGACGAGGGCCATCCAATGGAGATACAGAATTATCTTCTTCTGTGTTGTAACATACTGTTGTTTCATTTTCAGGAATTGAAGCTGTTTGTACGCCCACTTCATTATTTGATTCGTCTTCTTCCATCGGAAATTGATGAGGGCCATCCAATGGAGGTATAGAATTATCTTCCTTTGTGTTACAACAAACCTCTGTTTCATTTTCAGGTATTGAAGTTGTTTCCACTCCCACTTCATTATTTGATTCGTCTTCTTCCATCGGAAATTGATAAGGGCCATCCAATGGAGGTATAGAATTATCTTCCTTTCTGTTGCAACAAACCTCTATTTCATTTTCAGGTATTGAAGTTGTTTCCACTCCCACTTCATTATTTGATTCGTCTTCTTCCATCGGAAACTGACGAGGGCCATCCAATGGAGATACAGAATTATCTTCTTCTGTGTTGTAACATACTGTTGTTTCATTTTCAGGAATTGAAGCTGTTTCTGCGCCCACTTCATTATTTGATTCGTCTTCTTCCATCGGAAATTGATGAGGGCCATCCAATGGAGGTATAGAATCATCTTCCTTTGTGTTACAACAAACCTCTGTTTCATTTTCAGGAATTGAAGTTGTTTCCACTCCCACTTCATTATTTGATTCGTCTTCTTCCATCGGAAAATCATGAGGGCCATCCAATGGAGGTATAGAATTATCTTCCTTTGTGTTACAACAAACCTCTGTTTCATTTTCAGGTATTGAAGTTGTTTCCACTTCCACTTCATTATTTGATTCATCTTCCATCGGAAATAGATGAGGGCCATCTAATGGAGGTATAGAATTATCTTCTTCTGTGTTGTAACATACTGTTGTTTCATTTTTAGGTATTGAAGTTGTATCCACTTCATTATTTAATTCATCTTCTTCCATCGGAATTTGATGAAGACTATGAGATAGAGGTGCAGAATTATCTTCATTTGTGTTGCAAGATACTGTTGTTCCATTTTCAGGTATTGAAGTTTCCAAGGCTATACTGGTCTTTGTGTTCTCTTCTTCAATAAGTGACTGAATAAACAATTGTTATAAAATATTATCAATTACAAGAATAGGAATAATAATTTAAAATTTACAGTTTATGAATCTGCTGTAAAGGCATAGAATGTATACTTTAATTATAATTTAATCACTAACTTTTAAATGGTTTAGATATAGATATTCTTCCAGTTGGAAAAAAGTTATATTTTACGTTGTTCAAGTAAAAGAATGTATTTCTTTAAAAAAAAAAAAAAAAAAAAAATCTGATTTTTTTTTTTATATAGTGCCCTGATTGAATTAGCCATATTTAGTAAATGCTTTTGGAGGTATACTAACATTTTAAACAAATAATCATCTCTTCTAAGATCAACTGAATGAGTTATAAATCTCTACTTTAGGGAATTCAATGGCGTCTCGAGAAAGATTTGCCAATCAGCGAACAACATTAACAATAGGCAACCACTGATTTAGGATAGTATATTTAATTACTTCAATAATCAAAAAAAGTTTTTTAAAAACATCAAGAAAGCATTAAGTTTAATTTATATCAGGGAACACAATTTTTTTACTCAATTTATAGACTCAATTTTTTTTAATCTTTTAAAAAAATATTTTATTAGTCACTTCCCATTTCCTCTTTAAAATACGTTCTCCTCTATATTAATTATCTAATTTAGAAAACCAGTTTTAATGTGTTTCATATAATCAATAATTAATATTTAATCAATTCTAAAGCCAAATATTATTTTTTCTTTTTGCATATAAAATAATATCAATTTTAGATTTGCCAACAGGTATGAATAGGCGAAATGCTTTAGAATAGTATTATAATACATAGAAGATAATTATTTAGATTATTTATTTCAAAATTACACTTTCATTCTAACTGTAGAGCAAACATCATAAATGATAAATAGTTTTCAATTATGACAATTTTCTGTTCATTCGTAATATAAATTTACCTCTATTTGTTTATATCTTCTCCCTCTGAACTTTTTTCTTTTACGACCCCGATTACCTATGAAGGAATGTCTTTTTAATAAATCATTTAAACTATTTTTATGAAAGAATTGAAATAAAAAATATTGGTTATAAAAATCAATAAAACTACATATCAAAAAGTGATACATGCTTTGATGGAAAATCTCAATATCATGAAATCATAGGGAGTTTAATTTCTAGTATACCTGTAAACACTGATTATGGTTTTCAATGATTCAGTCATATTAAAAAACTTGCTGCACTAAGTGAATAAGAAATTCATTTAATTTAATGCAATATCATTTCATTTAAATTACCTCTGTTTGTCAATTTAATCATGATGACTATTTGTCAATTTAACCACAATGTTTATTTTTTAAAATTTTGTTTCGAAATTTTTAAAAATAAGTATGAAATTAAACTTTTAGTCAAAATATTCAATAAAAATTGCTACAATGTTTACAAAAGTCCGATTTTAATTCACAATAATCTTTCTAAATATATTTAATTTACAATTATATGCTGTCATTTTCATAACAATCTATTTTCCAAAAAATGAAGTGAGTAACAAAGATTAGGCTTCAGCTGGTTGCTCTATAAAACTAGATATTGTAAAAAAAAAAAAAAAAATGTCATCTATATATTCCTACATTATAAAATTACTAATCTGAAGAAAAATATTGCAGAATTAATAACAAAATAATTAATTGCATAATCTCAAATCATAATAAACTAAAAACTGAGACCATCATTACTTTAAATAAAAACAAGTTGCAGAATAAACAAATTGATTATGCTTTGCACTCATTTGATGGCATTATGAAAATATGAAATAACAGAAAAGGAATAAAACTCTAAAACTTTATATTTAAAAATAAATGCAAATCTTTGTAAATGAAATTTAGTTCCATTTTCTTAGATAAAAATATATTTCCTTAGATAAAAATATAAATATGATATACTTGCTGTATATCAGGGTTTTTTTTCTCTCTTTTCTTGCCCTCTTAGCAATCCATTTTTTTATTTTTTACATTTATGTTCTTAAAATACCAGAGATAAAATATTTTTACAATTTCAGAGATTTAATTAAATACAGCCCCTTCTTTAATTCATTTTAAAAGCTAATTTATCAAATATGTTAGATAAAAATCCTTGGTTGCTCAGAGGATTAAATACAGTAGCAAGCAAGATTAAACAATAAATAGCTAAAATAAAAGTTAAAAACAAAAAACAGGTCATCAGTCAAAAGTCTGATAAATAAAAAATGGATATTGATATAATAGATCATGCAGGGTAAAAGATGGATATTTTTTAAATAAATAATCAAGAAAGCTGTTAGAGAAATGAAGGAAACAAAAGCACAAATAAATCTTTTCTCCTTTTCTCACTCAATTCAAATGCATTTAAAAGAGAACACGTAATTTAAAGACTAAAGAAGAAATTTAAAGAATATGTAATACTTGTGCATTTCAACAGTAAAAACACACTACTTTAGACAAATATCGAAAAATTTTGGTTGCAAACAAAATATGTATCTTCTTAATTGAAACAGAAAAGTAGAGAAACTAATATTAAAATAATTTACTATACCTGAACCCACATGCCTTGGAACTGTTAAAGCTGGCATTCCTACATGTTTGATAGTGTCCTTATCAAATAGTTTAACACAGTATTTGGAGCAAAAATATTTTGAACGCTTGTATCTGAATTCGGGTGTTAAATTTCCACAAAATTCACAATTAACCATTTCCACAATACCTCGAGGCCTCAAAATTCTCTTATTTTCTGAATTGGAAACTACATAGCAAAGGAGAACATATGAAACATGAGCCACAAAACAGGAAAAACAATTATATATATATGTCATTTAAAAGAGGTAAATATTTATTTTCTATTAAGCAAAAATTGAAGATTTAAATTGAAAAGCGACTAAATGTCTTATTATGAAAAGAATTAGTATTTAAATGTATGAGTTTTCAATGATGCAGTTGTCTTTTACTTTTATGGGCATCATAAGGTTTCAGTAGAGTTTATTAGTTGCTAATTGGTCTGAAAGTGAATCTATTTTACGATTGATTGGCCAATTAAATTTATACATCTAACACTTTTTCACATTTCTTGGTATGCAACTCCATTTCTGCTTCTCAAAGAACTGAAATCTAATAACTATACATGTACAACTAACTGATAAGGACTTCTCAGTTGCCTTATTTAACAAACAGCATTGCAAGTTTTGTATGGCGATGAGAACCATTCCTATACTAAGAATCATTTTATGTCCAACTTTATAGCATATATTTAGCATATTCTTGCACTGGCATGCCTAATTGACAATTGCAAATGTGTACAATCACAATTGTGTGACTATAATTACTATCACCTCTGAAATATATTTGCATAAGTAAGTGTAATATATTCATTAATTTTTAGAAATTTGAATAAATATTCAAATTTCCAAATTTGAAATTGGAAATATTAGGAAATATAAAAAAAGTAATATAATGGAAAAAAAAATCAAATTTCAAAAAGAAAGGAAATTGTTTTCATCTGAAATCTCAGAGTATTTATTTAAGGAATAAATGTAAAAAAACATGCTATTACTTAAGTGCTAATGTAATATCTAATTTTAAGATAATTATTATTATATAGAAATTGAAGAAATAAAAATAACACCACATTTTGAAATCTGAAAAAAAATCCACAGAATTCATAACAGCAAAATACCTTGAACGTAATTTCTTTACTTAAAACAGGTGAAATTATTTGGGATTTAAAATTCAATATATTATTTAGTATTTTATCAAAAGAGCTTTATTAACCAGATATTTTTATATTGATATTATAAAAAAAATCAATTTATTCATTGTTTTGGTTTCTAAGAGACAAAAATACTTCCAGCATTCATTAGCTAAACATTCAATTTCTCTAAATGTACTAAAAAAAATAACCATTTTACATTAATTGCAAAAAATAAAGAGGATTTGTGCAAAAAATTTCGATTAGACATTTCAAATTCTAATTTCAGTCTTCGCTTATTATCCAATAAAGCATAACTTATACATTTCGTTTTATAGATTATTTGATCAAAGTTCTGCCTTATTATTATAATAATAAAATATATTATATATTGCAAAACCTAAATTATACCTCCCTTTCCCTCGTTCTAAAATTCACAAACTTTCTGCCTCAATCATTATCTCTCCACTCTTATAAATGAAAAAAAAAATTCTAGAAATCAGGAGGATAACTTCTTTTTCTTCTCTGAAATTTCCAAATAAAGGATACAAGAAGGGTAGAACATTTGAGAGCATCTATGGCTGCAGGGCGGGAAAGGGACAATATGAAAGCCCTTTCACTAGATTGATCTATAGACCAATGATAATTTGTCCTCAACAATGAAAAAGATGTTGACAGAAGAGATAAAATTGTAACCATGGCTGAAGATTACACTCTCCTGAGAACACTTTTGAGAAACTCATGAGCAATAACAACCATTTGCATTTTAAAACAATATAGAATTGATAAATTAATATAAAAAAAATGCCTGATGCTAATTTAAATGACAACGAAAAAGAATGAGAAGTTATTAAACTTTCCTATAAAAATAAAATAAATTGGACTGAAAAGCTTCAAACTGATTTTGTTTGTTCAAAAAAAAAAAGCATTCAATGAACATGTTTAGATGCTTAGCAATCAAACAATCAGGTTAAACAATAATTGCAGATTTTTCATAAATAATATTTTTATCTACAAGCATATAAATTATTTAATATTATATATACATGATATTGAAAGTATGCAAAAAGGAAAGATTTCTTTTTAATTTCATAAAATTTTAAAATATTGTTTTCAATACTTTGTATTAATGTGCTAATACTAACTCAAAAACTTTAAAATTATCATTTTTAAATAAATTAATACTAATTTTATTAAATTTATAAAAAATTCCTTTTCAATTATACACAGTTTACATTAGCTCATTGAAAGACACATAAACAATGCTTATTGCATTTGTTTTAAATGTAATACACTCATTTGTTCAGGCAATTTTAAATGCATAATTTCCTTTATTTTACAACATAAATGTCAAAAAATATAACAATAAGGTATATATATATAAACAGAAAAGTAGCATTAAAAGAGAGTGATAGTCTGTTTTGACTAGCAAATGACAGGAATTAAAAATTGAAATTAATACAAATATTGCTCAAATAATATTTGTGTTGGATTCACAAATATTATTTGGACAATATTTGTGTTAGATAGATTTCACCAATATTGTTTGGACAATATTTGTGTTAGACAGAATTCATAAATGTTATTTGGATAATATTTGAGTTTTTGGAACTGAGTAATGTGATCACCAAAGTCAAATAATTCATTCAAAAGAGTATCTAAAGTTTAAAAAAAAAAAAATAAAAAAATAAAAAAAACTCAATTCTTGCCAAATAATTTTTATAACATACAGTTGGCATTTTAACACAATTTTACAGAAATAAAAAGAAACGTAACATTAAAAAAAATTTTTTTTATTTACATGGGAATCTTCTATAAGCTAAACTTTACACTCATTTATATGTGAAGAAAAGAGAAATTCAAAATTGAGAAAAATATGCATTCATGCAAAATTCTGTGATACAGTTTTATGTTTCATGTTGCTTTATGACAATCGTATCAATTCATTCAAATATAAACAAATATACTTTTCAGTGTGAAATTATTACATATTATACAAATAATCAGCAACTTGTCTTTTAAGAATACATTGGAATTTTATAATATATAAACCTGAAGTAATAATAATACTCTTACATCTTAAAGGTAAAAGATAATCAATTTTGAAAGTTTTAAATAATCTGTTTGCCAAATAATACCAAATATTTTTTTACAAATTCAGCATAGAGAAAAAATATTTAAATGATCTCGAAGTATTCAATAATCATTTAAAATCTTCATTACAAATTAAATTTATGACTATTTAAATAAATTGAAATTAAAAGAGTTCAGGAAAAAAATGTTATGTAAGGATATGCGATGCGCGAAGACAGAACCTGGGTTCTTGTGGTTAGCAGTTCAGTAACTAAACCATTATGCCAAAACAATTGTTCAGGTAGAAGAGCTGTTAACTGGCTTATATGCTTTTCACCACAGACTCTCCCTCCCGTGAGTCGGAGGTGAGACGAATGATATGGCTGTTGAGTGGCGACGTATTGAGCTGTTGTCCAATGGGCCTACCCAGTTGAGTAGCGAGTGTATGTGGGTGAGTGGTTGCTGCGTCAGGTGAGTCTGACAACTTTGGTTGCGGGTAGATGGCGCCACAACAGCTGTACAAAGGTTGAAGGCTCATCGTCTGAGGTCACCAATGTAGGGATATGTGATGGGCGAAGATAGAACCTGGGTCCTTGTGGTTAGCAGTCCAGTAACTAAACCATTATACCAAAACAATTGTTCGGGTAGAAGAGCTGTTAACTGGCTTATATGGTATTCACCACAGTTATCTATATTAAAACCTGCATTATAATAAAACTCCCAGTAAACCAATGCACATTTAAAAAAATATCAATCCACATTTAAAAATAAAAGATATAATGATTGCTATACCTATTGGGGAATCTTCCTTTTCTTTTGGTGACTCAAGTTTCTTAGCAGGTAATAATGTGTTATAGGGTAAATCTAATAATGGGGGCTTGCTGACCTATTAAAGAAAAAGAGAATATCAAAATTTATCTACATTGATGGAAAATATAAAATTTTCATAGAATAATATTTTTTTAAGTGATTCCACATACTATTATAAGAGTAAAATATTACAAATTTTTGCATAATTTTGAACCAAAATTTATTTTACAAAAACATTTATATGTTTGAAAAGTTTAAAACTTAGAAAAAAAAATTAAATGATGTCTAAAATACTTTCCCAATAACATTTATCTATAACATCTGTAATTCAAATATTTACAACTGTGGCTGCTTTTGTAGGTCAGATATTTATATGGGTTTATTCACTGGATCAGCTAAGAATAAAGTGAAAGTTAATGCTGGTAATGACAAAAACATGATGAATTTAAATAAAATTACAGAAATTTATTCCCTCATGTTCATATAAAAAGTCTAAAAGCCTATTGGATAATCGAATAATAGCGAAAGAAAAATATGAAGAGTGTATTCAATGTTAAAGCAACAAAAATATAAAAAATTTTAAAAAGTTGTTAATAGAACATATTTGTTTTAAGTTATATTTCTGATGAAATAGCATAGAAAGTTTAGAACTGCTTCAAATATAAGATTATATCTACCTTCCATTTAAGCTAATTTTATAAAATTCAACTCTATGAAGCAAACTCAAAGATAGCATTGAATAGCTTCTAATCAAAATGATTAATTGTTAACTTGAATAGTTTCTAATCAAGATGATTAATTGTTAACTTGTAACATAAGTTAATAAGAAATTATTTCAATATTTTTTTTTATTTTTATTTATTTGGACATGCAGTTGAAGTATTTGACTTTCAGTTAACCTAAGACCTTAATAACATTAATAAATAATTCTTTGAACCAAGATATTATTGGAGGGAGCCATTGCAGTTATGAGTATTTAAAAAGACAAATCATGAACATATAAAGGAATAAAGGTTAGGTGCTGATCTAGATTATTGCAGATAAATTTCTTTAGAATTGTATTTGTATACTCTCACAATATCTAAATATACCATAATGTAATCATTTACTAAAAAAATGATTGGATTCCAAATACACTTCATCCCTTTTAGCTTTTAAGTATCAAATTCAAAAAGTCTCATTATATAAATGGTTTGAATTTCTACTGATCTAAAACAGCTTATAACAATGATTTTAAAATTACTGACGCTTTCTTATTGGAAAGGTAAGCTTGCTTTTATTCCTGCCTTTTTAGAAAACATATTTTAATCAATCAGTTGCAAAAGCTCATATAAATTCATAGACCAGAAGTATATTCTTTGCATAGTATTAGTAATGATGCTTAATTATTTATAGTTAAAAATTTCCAAATAAAATTTAAATTTTAACGAAGAAGCATTGTTAAAAAAATTATTTTCTAGAGCATTTTTATTTTTATGCCAGATTTTAAAAGAGCAAGACATAGAGCTTGATAGAAAAGATCTTTGTCTTATAAAATCAGTCCATATATATTTTCAATTTAAGATTATACAATCAACAACAACAAAATATTCATAAAAGGAATATTTACTGGAAATGGTTCCAAGCCTTCTTGAATAACAATTCCATTAATGACATGAGTTAGCATTCGTGGTTTAACAATAGCTTTCTGAGGTTGTTTAGCTTGCTTCAAAGATGGCTCCTGCACTGCTTGCCGAGATTTCACATGTTCAGTAGTCATCCCAGATTGTACTGTTTTTATTTGGTGTGAAATACCTATAGCTTCATTATGCGATTTAGACAATGATTGTAAGTTAAAATCAGATACTTCCTTATTTGTCAAACATGGAACTGGAGGAATAGTTGATATACTAGAAGTAGTAGTATCAATAGTTGAAAAGGAAGTATCCATTTGAACTGAAGACCCAACCATGACGGACATAGTAGATGAAGCAGTGGTTGATGCAGAAGATGCAACAGATACAGCATCTATTGTTGATATAACACATGCTTGCAAAGTATTAGCAAAAGGAGCAATCATTGTTTGCAATTTCCGTGGGGTTTCAACACATACTGACTTACTTTCTATCTCAGATTTTATTTTATCATTGACAATTTGAACTAGATTTGGGCAAATTTGATCCTTTGCCTTAGATTTCTCTTGCGCCACAGAAGTGGATGATACTTGGTTTATTTGAGTATGTGCAGCAACAGTTTGAATGTTTGATGGAGAAGTACTTGCATCAGCAGATGATTCAATATTCAAAGTAGAAGATGCTACAGAAGCCATTAGTGATGTTCGTGAATTGCTTGTCTGTAGAATTTGAGAAAAAGGAGCGCCTGTTGTTTGCGATTCCTGAGGTAAGGAAATTTTAGTCTCAATAGACACTGATTTACTTTCTATTCCATTTGTTGTTTGATAATTAATGCCTTGTACTGGAATTTGGTAGGTTTGACTGCTTGCATTAGATCGCTGTTTTATGGGAATGGATATTGCCTGGTTCATCTGAGCATATGTAACAGCCGTTTGAGTGTTTGTGGAAGAACTTGCAACAGTAAAAGATCCAAATGGCAAAATAGAATATGTCACTGGCACAGCAGTAATTATTGTTGATGTTGATGAATTAGTTGTTTGCAAAATTTGAGGGAAAGGAGCGACTGTTGCTTGAGATTTCTGAGTTGTTGAAATTTTAGACACAGCTTTGTTTTCTATTCCAGTAGATTTTGTTTTATCATGGTAAAATTGTACTGGATTATGGTAAATATGATTGTTTGTAGTCATCTGTTGTGGCACAGGAATGGATGGTACCCGGTTCATTTGAGAAGATACAGTAGCCGATGAAAGGTTTGATGGAGATGGACTCGGCAAAATATTTCTTATTACATTTTTCTTTATTGGTATCGACTAAACAAGACAGAATAAAAAGTCCAGTTAGTATAAATAAAATAATAAAAATGTAACCAACATTTTTCTTTTCCCTAAAATTGTTGTTTTTGAAAAAAAAAATTGAATTTATATACTCTTTAAAAAAATAATTATTCTACTCTTCAATATGGAAAATTACCTGCTATTCTAAGCATTATCGTTAAAAGAAATTCTTTTGACTTATAAAATTTTAAAAAAATGAACCCTAATAATTTCACTTAATCACATGCTTATTAAGATGGTTTTTAAAATTAGAAATTTAAAATTGCTTATAACTTCATACAAATAAATTCTATGGCGAAAAAAGCACACCAAATCAACATACTAAATCCAATACTTTTTATTCCATATTTTATTTTTGTTTTACTTACAATTTTAAAAAAAATTAATTGATACAAAAATAAGAGGTCAAATAATTTTTGCAACTAAAAAGTATCCAGAAGTTGAAAGTTTAATAAAGTATGCTATTCCCAAAAAGAAAAAGGGAAAGCCACATGGCATCAAAAGATGCCATCAAAACAAGTCTCCCCAATGCCTTGCTGAAACAACCAGAATAATTTAATGGTGTCACAACAGCACTGAGGTAAGAACTATGATTAAATGATAATGGTCATCACACGCTATAGTTTAATCTCTTATAGAGGGAAAAAAAATCTTTTTTTTTAATTATTATTTTTTCTTAATTACCAAAGCTAAATTACATTGCCTACTTTGGAATTCAAATTATTTTCGTTACTTCAGTAAAAATTGAATTGTGTGAATTTCTTTCACTGTTAAAAGTTAGGAGGGATTCTGTTTGATATCTCAGTAGTTTACAAGATAAATAAGAAACTCAAGTTACAATACCATAAAATTTAAAATATAGATGAACTGCATATTTATATTTTTAATAGTGCTATGATTTTATATAATTGGTCTCCATTAAAACGGTTCATGCATACAATGAATAAGACATATGTAAGACAATAAAAACAATACAGCTTTAATGTCTGACAGTGTGATAAAATCATGTGCATGAGGTTATAGTTAAATAATTTAACTAGGATTCATGGTGAGCTAATTGGTCCCCAAGGTGATTAGTACAGAATAATTATTTTCTTGTTTCACTTTCACTTTATTTCATTTTTTTGTATGCATATTTTTATGCTATCAAAATACTTTCTCATTATTATTGATCTATAACAATCAGCATTAAAATCTTTTATTTGCTCATTTATCATTTAAAGAAATCTTACTTTCTGTGATTTTTTCCTTCTCTTACATTTCTGCTAACAAATAAAACATTTATAAAATGTATTGGAGTTTCTGAAACCGTGAATGCACTCAAAAGCACAATTGTTATTTGTCTTGTAGATCCAGGAGGTAAAAATGTTTCTTTAATTACATTTGAATATACTTCACATGATTCAGTTTTCGATTGTTTAAAATTCAAGAGAAAATTACATTTGCTTTCATATGTGAAATGAACTGGATTATTATTGCCTTCAGTAATTTTTGGTCTCTTAATGATATAATGATATTAACCTTATGAAAACATTGATTCAAACTTATATCAATAAATGAAACTTATAAATAACTAAATAAAACAACATTGAAGAAAGGGTAATTTCTTTAAATGAAATCAAATTCCAGAAAGCATTTTATCCAGCACATATTAAAGCATCCAAAATTTAGAGAAAGGAGAAATCAAATGTTGAAATAAACAAATTTACTTTTTTAAAGATATCAAAACATTTTTTTAAATTTTTTTTTTTTTGTGGAAATGTATTTGATAATTAAATGGAAAAACTTCCAAAAGATTTATTTTTCCCCTGAAAGTAATAGTAATAAATGAGATCTCAATTAGTTCTATGTACAAAGAATTTATATCTGATTATCTAATTAGAAGTCCGAGAATCTTCATTAATGAAAATATTATCCTCAGATCATATCTTGATTTTCAGATTCCAAAGCTGTGACTCTGTTATTAAACTATAATATATGTCATGGATATGTAAAGCAGGAAATAATTTTTAAAAAACAACATTTGTTCTGGAAACATCATTTATTATAATGTCTTCTTTGAAACAGATTAATAGTTCATGGTCTTTTTAATTAATATGACTAGTTTTATTTATTTTATTAATCAGCAATATTTCAGGAAACCATAATAAATTGTTATTCGGCAATATAAAATATTTGATGCAATAACTTTTAATGAATATGTTTATTCAAGAAGAAAAATAATGATATTTTGCAGAATTCATAAAGTCCTTTTAAATCATTCAATGCCATGATTAAGACTTAAAAAAAATCAATATAGGAAATGTTCTGTCGTGCATAAAATGTAAATAAAAGGTAAAATAAGATTTCATTACTGAAGAAATTTCAAAGACAAAAATATACATTTCATATTTTTAAATTAAAACCTATTAAAAAAGGAAGGTGAGAGACGATGTTATTAAGCTTTGCCTAATGTGTTACAAAAAAACTAATGACAGTTGCATAGTATTAGCTGTTTATGTGCATTTATATGGAACTTTGAAATTATTTTTCAGATAATTTTAACATTTCAATAGATGATAACGAAGATATACTTATTGTATAAAGTAAATTCTCAAAACGCATACATTGAAAAAACAAAGGTAAAAGCAATGTATATAATAATGCACCTTAGATCAATTTTTGATCAAGTCATTTTTTTTAACATTTTATAAAAGCAATTTAAACTTTAAAAAAAAACAGGTATTTACAGTTGTTTTAACAAAATTTAAATTGTCTCCACAATATTTAAACTATACCTGACTGATAATTTTTTTTAAAAAAAAAAATTAATAATGGTAATGCACACTATATATACATACCATGAAGTAATGTGCTTCTAAAATAAATATTTTTAGAAACCTATTCTTTGATATATGAAAAATATGCCAAAACATAAGAGAAATCAGCTAAATAAAAATAAATGCTTACTTTGTGCAGTATTTGTTTTTGTGTAGCTACAGTTGCTGGAGTTGGTGTAAAAGGCAGCATAGCAGTGCCTACTGGCAAATGCATTGCCATTTGGGGCTGAAACTGCTGAGCAGCCATACCTGCTTGCTGGTTGTAAATGATAAACGGATTCTGATTAGGTTGAAAGTGTGTCCAAGGTAAATCAGGTGGTAAAGGACTTATTGCTTGTATGCCTCAAAATAAAAATTTTAAAAAATTATTCCATTAAATTAAAAATATAGGTAAATTGCTAATAAAAAAATAATTACTTGAGAAGCAATAATACACTACCTCAATAAAAAAAAAAGACTTATAAGATGGGAAAGTGCACTAATTAATGAATGGCGAATTGAAAATCAAAGAATTCTACATTTAAAAATATTAATGCTACTTTAAATATTAATGAGATGCAAATAAATTATTTGTATAAAAATTGATTCTTTTTTCCTCTAGAAATGAGAAATAAAATAAATACAAACAATATTTGAAAACAATTGCTTTTTTTATTTAATTTTTATTTTATTTATTTATTTATTTTGGTCCTAAAGGCATTCTATGGGAGTGGGAAATTTCATTCTTCTGTCAAAAACAGTGTGGCATAAAAAATGTCTTAGACTTTATTTGCTTACCTTGTCTTTGCCAGATTTGAATGCAACAGCAATTGCATACAGTAATAATGAATTTTAGATGAAGCAATTTTTAGGGGGGGGGATGTACAGTTGAAATCATTAACATATTAAAAAGCATTATTTATTTTATTGTTTACTCTTTTATAATACTAACTAGTTGTCATTTATTAAAAACTTATAAATTCATAAAATTATATATAAAAAAAAATATTGCCATTATCTGCTTTTATACAATTCTATTTCATCATTTCTAAAACAAGTTTACAAATTCATAAAAGTAAATTCAAATTCAAATGGAAAATCCTTCCGAATTTCGAAAAAAGTATTATGCAAGCGTCTTGAAATTAAACATTCTTTTAAATAAATAAATCTAATTATTTTTTGAATTAAAGGTTCTAATGTAAAAACCCACTCAAAAATTAAACTGACTAATCATTCTAATTACAAGTGGATGGCAAAAATGTCTTAAATGAGCCATTTTTTTTATAAAATTTTTTTTAAAAAAATTAACAGATATAAAACCAATATCACTAAAAATTTACTTTTTCAATTTAAAAGTCACATCCAAATGATCCTTCAGTAATTATGTATTCCGAAGTTATAATGAGAAAAAATACTAAAGTTTTAATTAATTTTAATTAACTAAAATTTATCTATAATTTTGAAAAATTCTTTCTTGATTAATGCTATATAATCCAAGAAGCAACTACAGGTCAAATTTAGCAGTTCTATGATCAACAGGGTTTTTGCAAATCTTTTTACATTTTGTAATTAACAGAAATTATGTTAGCCTAAATATATGTTAAAATGCAATTCAAAATCTATGTTAAAAAAAGGAGAAAATGTCAAAATCTTGAAAAAAATTATATAAAATATCATTTTATTGATATCAGTTTAGTCACAAACTTTTTGCTCTCTAAATTTTGACATATCAGTAATATGATTTTGCAGCTGCATGGATGAATAGACAAATTTCGAATTAATTTCAATTTATTTTTCCATGGGAAGGCATGGTTTGTTCACTGAGATGATTAAATGTTATGTGTCTGTTTATGTTGCAACACAAGAGTCAAGTCTGAGAACTTTTTTCTTTAATGTGTTATACTAAGAGATTGTTTTAAGGATTTCTTTGACATGTTTTGATTCAGGAAAAAGGATCTGATGTTATTTGTAAGACTACCAGAGGGAATTTTTATCCTTCCACTTGAGGTATAGAAATACAACGCTCATGCTTTTAGAGTATGCCTTAGAAATAATTTTTAAAAAAAGTGGTATTTGGTTCAAGAAACAGAAAATTTTAGAATCTGGGTTAATTTAATATAAAAAAAAGAAATGAATTACGATTTAAATTAAGATATATGTATATAGTACGATTACAATGATACTTTTCCATGTTGCAATGACATTCAAACTGTTTTCATTGTTCCATCAAATATTTAGTAGCATGATTTTTTTTTAAAGCTAAAAAAAAAAAAGATCTTTGGAATAAGAAAAATATTAAAACAAGAAAATTAAATTATAAAATGTGTTAAAAAAAGACAATCAAATTTAAGATTGTGTGGGAAATGATTTGACAAATCTATGAATAATATGGACTTGAATCTATTAATAATATTAATATTATTAAAATAACAGGACTGTACTTCTATTACTACTTCTGTAGTGATACAAGACTGTACTTCTTGCTACTTGAAAATATTTTTTTGTGAGAGTAATGAACAAAATGGAAGTCATCTATAAGGAAAATGAAAGTTATGCAATAATGATGATATGATAATATAAGTTATGATTGAAATTAAATATAACTGCAGTAATTGATTACAAGTGAAAATATTTCAGCATGTTGAAACAAACTTAAAGAATCTAATAGCTTTCAGAAATTTATTTTAAAAAGCATTAAAAAAATACCTAGTAACTGAGCTTGATTTAACATAGTCCCAGAAGCTTGAGTAGTCATAACTTGAGGTTGTGATAATATTTCGCTGACATTGTTCCCATTAAATCTTTGAGTTGAAGATTGAACAGGCATAGTGGATACATAAACTGTATTAGGTTGCAAAGGTATCAGTTGATTTTGAAACATCTAAGGGAAAAGAATTAAAATCATTGGTATATTAAAAATTAATTAATTTTAATAAATATAAATATTATTTTATTTGCATTAACAAAATTTTAATAGCATGCTGAAAACACTTAAAAAATGAAATAAAATTGAAATGAAGAAAGTATGCCATTCATTTTTATCTAAACTTTTCAGTTTAATTTTTTTTTTTTTTTTTTTTTTTAGAATACTATGAAATCAGTACTCATTTCAAAATCAACTAAAATGTGCTGGGAGATAAAATATTTTTAAAAAATGGCAAGTAAAATAAATATATGGCACATTTAGATTAAAATTATTAATAAAAAAGATATTGCATGAAACTAACATATGCATGAGGAGAGAAATACAGAATTTTTTTTTACAGTGTAACATTCAATTACATATTGAAATGGGAAATTACAAACAGGTTTCTGTGTTGTTGTTCTGAAGATAATAAACCAGAGAGTATAGGTATATCTACAGCAGTTTTTTTATATGAAAAGTAAAATAAATTATTACAATGCAAAATGAATATATTTCTAAAATAATCAAAAGAAAATTAATAAAAATAAGACTGCAGATAAGATCTTTTTTAAAAAGTTAAATGTAATAACTTACATGCATTTTTTCTTTTTGACTGCTTGTCACTGCTTTAGGACTAGAAACAGACTGTTGATTTGCAACTATTCCATATTGCATGAGAGCTTGATCAGCATGAATTGGCATTAAGTCAGACTGATTGGCAATATTTGCAGATTTTCCTGATACAGATATTATTTTCTGAGGAAAACAACCTGTGGATGTTGCAGTGACTTGCCCAGATGGAGTCATCATTTGTTGAAGAATATTACCTGGGGCCAGTGTAATGATTTGCCCAGATGGAGTCATCATTTGTTGAGGAATATTACCTATGGATGTTGCAATGGTTTGCCCAGATGGAGTCATCATTTGTTGAGGAAAATTACCTATGGACGTTACAATGATTTGTCCAGATGGAGTCATCATTTGTTGAGGAAAATTGCCTGTGGATGTTGTAGTGACTTGTCTAGGTGCAGCCATCATTGTATCAGTTTAACAGCCACTACATGCTAAAATATGAAACCTCATTATCACATCCACCATAAGATGTAAATAAAAAAATATTGGAATTACATAATTTTTAATAGAAAATATTTAAATTGCATGCTAATTGCAGTTTTAGTTTTAAAAATTATTTTAATAGCTTCATTATTTTAATTTGCTTAAATTTAACAAGATTTTACAAGAGTATTTTTTTTAAAAAATGAATGAATTCTATTTAAATATCAACATATATTAACTTTTATTTCAGTATACAAACTAGGTTTCCTGAAAGCAAAAAACTCAATTATTAAATTAGTTTAACTCAGCTTAATTAGTTTGTGATGAAAAACAATTAGAAAAAGTTCATTGTTACAATAAATCAAATAACAACAAACAAATACAAAAACAAACAAACAATGCAATACATTAAAAGAAGTCCATCTAAAAAAAAATATATTTTTTATTGTTCAGAAAACATTCACATCAAGTGTTGCAGGGAGGGAAAAAAATGCATATTCACTAATTTTACAGCTAAAGAAAACATCATCATGAAATAATTAAACAAGGTTTCAATAAGATCCTGTGGTCCATATACTTATTATACAAGAAATCACCTGCTTAATATACTGGAATTGTCACCAATGACAAAAAATATATCCCCAAATATTTAATACATATTTGTGATGTAATAGACTAAAACAATTTACAAAGTAATTATACTATTTTTGTATTTTTCACATATTTGATTACCAATAGAAAATAAATTTTAGTGATGCACAATATATTACAATTCCATTTACAAAAAAAAATTTAAAAAAAAAATGAATTGATAACAATGTAAAGGATCAAGAATAACAATCACCACATGTTCCGAGTCAGATTAAGACATTTTGCAGTCTCAGGCAGAGCATATTATGAGACCCTTCTCTTAATAAGATCGATATGCCTTAACCCTTTCTAGGGCCGTGGGAAGTATGCTTCCCACCAAATTTATCAATCTTTGAATGAAATTATGTAGGTTGGCATAAGTTCTGATAAATTTTTTTAGTAAGTCAGAAACTTAGATGCTTCAGTTCTTTATCTCAGACAAAATGATGTGTCTTGATTTGTTAATTATTAATTAACCACATTAATTAATCAAATCAAATTAAATTGATCTAATATGCTAAATGAATCCCTTTTCTTATTTTAATTTTAAGCTTAAAAATATTTTAACATAATATGACTAGAAAAAAATGGCCCTTTACAGGGTTAATTGATCTTTTTTAGATCAATTAAGGCATATCATTTAACAATTTTACAAAATTTTTAGTTCATTAATATACTAATAACATATTTAAGGGTTTTTTTTTATTTTAGTAACTTGGAAAAAGTATATGGTTTTATTTATTTTTAATAAGTATAAAATGGGAAAAATTATTGAAATAATAAAAGTTTTTGTAAAATTTTCCATAATTTTTAGCTAATAATTTGTATGTTTACAAATAAAAGCATTTAATTCCTATAATAAACTGAACAAGAATAAAACTATAAACAAATTTAATATTAAAAATTATATTACGCATAAGTAATTAATCTTTATTTAATAACTATTTTAATAATTTAATGTAAATACACATTGAATTATTAAAAATTACTAAATATTTTCTAACTAATTTTATATTTTCTTACTAAATTTATCATTTTTGAAAAAATATCGAAAATATATTACAGATTAAATATCCAGTTTTTTCAATTAAATATAATTGATAAAGCTTATTACGCTTATTAGATTTTGTTAACAAAAATGTGTACAAAGCAGTACTCAAAATATTATACATAATTAGCATTTCGCATGTATAGGCTGCACGGAATTCCCATTTATGCATATAGTGAATATTAACGCTTACCGAATCATGAGCGAAACTCCTCCGTTAAAAAAATAACAAAAAATTCTTATGCCTGGATATCCACTAAAGTAGATTTTATGACTAGAATTCAGCTGACATGCTTTGTCGAAGTACGAATTTCGCGGCTTGCAATCGCGCTGCGCAGCGCACTGATGCAAGAGTTCAATTAGAATGAGTCCGTGGTGTCGATTAAAATAAGCGATTCGACTACAGACGAATCCATCACGATCGAATGTATGAAAATGAAACTAGTATCGCGGATTAATAATGTTTTAAATAGTTCTACAATATTTATATATGTTACGCAAGTAAAATACGCAAGTTTTTATAATATTATTTCATGCTGTATACTAATAGCGTTAACGGTAGTCTACTATTGACAAGCAAAAGTTCTGAGGACCTTAGATAACTTTAAGGGTAAACCAGACATTTTAAAATGAATCATTTTTATGCAAGAACATATGTTTGAAAGATTAACGTATAGACTTTAGAAGATTAATGAGACAGAACAGTGACACAAAAAGAGTAACATATTATTCTAATTGGTAAAGCACGAGTGCAATGTAGTATAAGATTCGCACTGTTTTCACTTAGATACAGGCACAATTTGAGGAGAGTCTATCAAAATCAAAAGCAGTAATAATAAACAAGTTATTTCAAATTTATAAAGCTTTAAGGATCAAAGCTTTTTAAAACTTTAAGGATTAAAGAAAATAAGGGGAGGAAAGATGAAATCCCCCCCCTTGGCTTCTTGACTCATTTATATAATATGATGCAAATTGTGTTTCACTATATAGAGAAGACAAACATCTATGCAGCTTAGACGTTTTTCTTTCTTCTTCCAAGTGTGGTTTTTTAGAACCATATTGGGATAGATCTGCAATTTTATTGACAAGACAATATATCAAATTTTATTTTTCTAAGTCCTAGAGCTTTTCACTTATATTTAGACCCATAAACAAAGAGATACTGAAACTTTTGACGTGTTTGATTCAAAATATGAACAAATCTATTTATCTCTAATGATAAGACCATAAGCTAAATGTAATCCTTATAATTTGTTACATTTTTTGGTGATCTTATTTAGGCGTACACAGGGGTTGTAGTGGCCTGGTTGTAAGGTTTCGGCTCGTGAGCTGTAGGGTCTCAGGCTTGAGACCCGATTCCACCGAAAAACCGACGTGTAAGATAGCCCATTGCACGCGAAATTCGTCAGAGTCAAACGCTATCTTACTGGCCTGGTGTGGTGTGGAGATTGGTGTGCCACCTCAAGTATCATCCCCGTCATCTTACCGTGGTTCAAAATTACTAGGTAAGTCCCAAAATAGCCCTAGTGTCCGCTTTAAAGCGGAAAGTTAAAATTACTAAATTAAACAAATACTATATGTACACAGACAGACAGTTAAGCTTTCTAGATGGTCTCTTTCTGTAACTTAATGGAAACCTACAACTTTAGTACCGTATGCACAAACTATATTTAATACATCTAGTTCGCTGCAAGTGGGATATTGCGTTACATTGACATAATTCCAGAAATATCTATTTTCAGACTGTTAAAACGTGCAGATAGAAAAAAGATTAAAAAAAAAATAATCTTGGAATAAAAGTTTTCTCGATTATGATACTTTGGAATTGAAACTTCATATCCGAGACAGTGTGTAAAGTTGCTCTTAAAATCAATTTTGTAACTTTTGGTAAAAATGCTTACGCCTTTATTGTCAGATTGCATTTTGGAGAGTTATTCCATATGTGCGGAGTCCATTCTACTAAATGCCAATGTTGCTTGGACTGATGAATATTTTTGAAGTTTGCAAGTTATGCACGGATCTGAACAACTGTTAGAACGATTCTCATGTCAACTCGATTAACATAGAAATATCATGAAAAAGGTTTTAGTAGAAGCAGGAGTAATTAAATGTTGTAAATTCGATGTTTAGATCTGATGAAGTTTAATTTCCACAAAATCATTTAAATATAATTTCATGTCAATGATTTTGTCAAATTGTCAGACATTAAAATCGACATTATTTTAATACTTATATCCGTTCTGTTCCTTGGGTATATGAACCTTCTTAATAGTGTCAAGTCCCGTGACATCATAGTGCTATCAAAACCTTGTACCTTGTTCATTTGTTACCCAACCTTTGTCATACTGTGACTAAACTTTCTTACTACTTTTTCGTATACGAAATATAGAGAAAATATTATAATCGTCAAAAAATTTGATCTTCAGATTATGACAAATCAATTCTCAGACTTCACTGAGCTCACAAAAATACATTTATGGCATTATGTCTGTCCATCTATTCATCCGTCCGTGACAAAGATAAATGAAAAACGCTTTGGTAAAAATCATTAAATCGAATTTGTAGATCTTTATCAAATTTTGAGTTAAATCCATTAAGGGAAAATCTGCCCTTCTGGATGTCTGAATAAAAGTTAACACGATAATTACAAAACGAAGAGAGTCAGATGGGTAAAATTTGGTATACAGATTTAATATCTAAAATGTAGATTCATATTAAATTTTGAACAAAATCCATGGATGGGTTGACTTCTATGTAGGTCGGTAATTTTAAGAACATGTAAGTGAAGTTACTCAAAAAACCAATGATTTAAATATACAAAATTTGGTATGTGACTACAATTGTAATTCTGTGTCAAATTTTATTTCCAAACCGTTGGAAAAAATACATCTAAGAAACAAATTTCATTTTCAAGTATTATTAATAGCATTCTAGGAATTAACCGAAAAATCGCCACATCAGTTTAAAGTTAGTTTAAAATGGGTCTTTTCCCGAAACGCCAAATAAAATAACGGTGACTCTCAGCTAAATGGCAGATTTTGACAATAAAATCCCATGGACACGAAATTATTTTGAGGCTCCTCACCATTCAAGAATTTTTTCACGTTTTTGCTGCTTATTCATTGCAGCAACAAAATTATTTCAATACTGAATTGTCTACTGATGAGACGTAAATATAAAGCGCGACTGCATAGATTTTTGCTTTTACTGGGAGATTTGGAACATGCAGAGCGGAAAAAACAACATTCAATAAAACATAAACAGTGTTGCATTTTGTAAAGCTAAAACTTGCATTTCAAATTGAGTCGTTTTCATGTCGAACTCCCATGTGACTCACGAGGGGGCCGCGGTGGCCTGGTGGTAAGGTTTAAGGTTCGGAACCCGATTCCACCGAAGAACCGTCGTGTAAGGAGGTCTGTTGCACGCTAAATCCGTCCTGACCAAACGTCCTCCCGCTGGTGTGGTGTGGAGAGAGGGGGTGCCAGCTCAGGTGTCGTCCTCGTCATCTGACCGCGGTTCAATATTACGAGGTCCGTCCCAAAATAGCCCTAGTGTTGCTTCAAATGGGACGTTAATAGAACTAAAAACAAAACCCATGTGACTCTCACAAACATGTGTTTTAAGAACAAGCTTCTATCTGCTCTAATGTGCTTCTCACTCTCTAGTAAATACTATTGTTTATATTTAACCAAATTTTTAGTTTTAATTATTACCAATTAGCATTCTATTCTATCTTTTAAACCTTAAAGGAAAAATACACTTTAAATTATTTGAATTTCACAAAGCCATTGCTTTATCAACAGTATTTAAATTTTAGTATTTCATTGTCTGTCACAATTTGTTTTATTTGAAACATGTTATTTTATGTACAACGGTTGTAGATAGTTTACTTTCAGTTTTGTACAACTTACTCATAGAAGTTATTTTAAAATATTATCATTCAATCAACTTTGTATTGGGCTCAGCATTTTTTGCACTGGTCCTTATGCCAAAAAATCAACAATGCTTACCTGCATACGGATTAAATGTTGTTGCAAAACTATTAAAACTTCCCTGAAAAAAATGTAATTGTATGTTCATCTAATTGAAGTTTGAAAATTTCCAGTAAAACAACTGCTCAAATGATGCGTGCGCAGATGAACGTTTTTTTTTTTTTTTTTTCGTTATTATTTACTAATTAAAGTATGTAGCATATTTCTCGTTTAAAAAATTTCGATAAGTTTTTCTATGATTAAGATCGCGATTTTTTTTCCTTTGGATTTTTTAGATATGAGCATAACTAGTTCTTGATTTCATTGTTTTTAAAGATGAATGCTGATAAATTTTGTCTGAGTGTGTATGTTTGTAAAGAATAGTATATGGATCAGAATGATATGAAATGCATACTTGAGCATTTCTTTCAGTAGCAAATATCTATTTCTCTAAGGGCTAGATATCGTTTGCCAGGTTGATAGGTGCCATTAGTTGGCAGATTCAAAAATTATCGTAATATCTAATGGTAATAAAAACACTAACATCTAATGGTAAACATCTAATGATAATAAAAATATAGTACTTTCATCTTTAAAATGGTTTAAACAATAATTTTCTATTTGCATGTACATATGCACAATCCAATATTTTATGCCTGGATCATACTCAAAATAAAATTATTTTTACCATCGGCATATGTTCGTTATTTCTATGAAGTGGCATCACCTTCAAATGGAGGCAACTAATTCATCATTTTGGATTTTTTTTTATTCACTAAGCTTCATATGGCGCTACTAATTCATTGTTTGGTTTTTTACTTTTAATTAATTAATTTTGCGCTATAAAGAATCGTGAGAATATCGTTTGGTGCTTTCGAACTCATTTTGTAGATTAATTTTCTCACTTTTCTATAATGTTTATCCGTTTTAACGACGATTTGTATACTTTATAACCGTACTTTTACGACTTTAATCGCACTCTTATGAATTGTAAATGTTTCTTAAGAATCTGTAAATATTTTGTAAATATAGAATATAATTGTAAAAATCAAGCTGCATTTTATTCATTGGATTTTACCATATACACAAGTTTACGAAATATTCTAGTAATAGCAAACTTATGTTTGAATCACTTATTACAACTTACTTGTTATTTTTCAACTACTGCAACGCATCAGAAACAATAGTATGAAAGAAAGAATTCTACATGTCAGTACATACTAAAGAATGCTGTGGAAGAGATTTGGTACAAGTACTTATTTGCATTTAAGAAATGAAATAAACATCGTACTAAACCCGAAACTGTTACTTCTAATATTTATACATATAAAGGAAAATATGTTGATAAAATAATTTTTACGGTTCTAGTTATTTTTTCCAATGCATACTTTTATAAATAAATAAATAATAATAAAAGGTAGAAATATAAATTTTGTCCTTCCAATGGAATGTACAGAAACTTTCATATCTGATTTTAAATCATTCGGCATAAGGTATTTCTGCTTCGGTATTCAAATATTTTATTTTGTATATGCATTTACAAATAGTATTCTTCTAAACTTAGCTTCTATCATAATACTAAATAATATAATCTTAAAAATATACAATGGGTTTTAAAACCTTCATAATATGCACATATATTTATTAAATCACAATAAAAACTGCGAAATATGATATTCTCTAGTGTTTATTTCAATACAAATAAATCAACAATTGTGTATACCTAATCATAATTGAAATCTTCAGTAAACAATTATTTGCAAAAAACGAATATTTCGTTGCAACAGAAATTTCCAATAGAAACTTCCATAATTGCGTTTACAGAAATTCAGTATTATTATTCTGTTGACATAAACAGCGCCATATGAAATTATGGGTTCCTTGTTCAATTTCTAATGTCACATTAGATGCCTTAATTTCAATAATTACATATTTTTTATTTAAAAATGTAACTATTGTAAGCACTTTGATAAAACAAATATAGGTTACCTTTGTACTTAATTATAGTGATTTATAGAAATTTTAGAATTGCCAATTCTATGAAGGAAAATTGCTAAAGTCAGAGGATTATTAGAGGAATGACTAAGATTGGAAGTTGTAAAAGTTATATATCAATTGGCTGCAATACAACTTTCACTCATTTAGCCATTCTTTGAGCAAATCAATTCCTTCCAATTTTTTCTTTTCTAAATCTTTGAGGCGTTTTAATTGATCTGGTTTCAAAGATTGTTTTCCATCTCCAATTGTTCCTTTTCTAAAAAAATCCACTTTTCGTTCTGTACCCTTTTCACCTGGTTGTGTTACAGAAAGATTCTTCTTCATGTAATCAAAACTTGTGTGTTCTAAAACTTTGTTCATTACAGAATCATTTTTAGAGAGGATTTGAAAATACTCATCACCAAGATACTTCGCTATTCTCAAGACCTCATCTCTTCTATTAAGCAGAAGTTTTTCATATGACACGAGCAGTACATTCTCATCGTCCTTATGATCAAAGTAGGACAACACGTGATCGAAATAATGGCCATATCCTATATTTCCAGATATGAAGTCTTCGAAAAATTCATCCAGTTCAGGTGTCTCTAACCCTAAATTACGGGCAAAGTGATAATAAGAAATGATAGTGTCTTCTGGTTTTCGATAAATGTAGATGTATTTAGCTGCTTTATTTTTCTGCACCATATTGTAAGGGCAATGATGTTTATATATTCTCGGCTTGTCTAAATTCTCTAAAACGGCTGTTCCCGCAATTTCCAGAAGTGGAGCATGTTTGAGAGTGCATTCATTAAAGTTGGGAAAGAATTCGCCATTAGAGATTATTTGGAAAACTATGTATTGGAGCCAATTGGTTCCTGTTTTAGGATAGGAAGCGATAATGATATCTCCATCGTGAGGAACATAATCTTGAGTATCTTCGATGTTTTTCGCAGAAATCCAAGGTGCTTTCGGGAATGGTAATCCCCTGATAATTTGAGTTGGAGCCATGCTTGATTTCTCGGTTTCTGAAAAAGATTAAAACTATTATCACATTTAGCATTGTTACAAAAGTCACTAGTTAATCAGACGGAATATAAACCTTCACTATAAATAAATTTTTACTCATAAATTAAGGGCAACTAAATTTTGTATAAAAATAATTTGAAGAAGTTTTATGTTAATAAATGCATAAATACGAACGATGTCGAATACATTAAATTGAAGACATGTTCGAATCATGCTAAATATGCTTCCAAATAAATGTGTATAATTTAAATTGCTATAATGTAAACATCAGGAATAACAGTGTATTTGTTATTATGTTTCTTATATCATTTCCACAAATATCAGAATTGTGATATTTTGTAACTTATTACAGCATAGTTCTATGTAACCTTCATTAGACAACATAAAGGGACAAGTTAAAGTTTTGCAGTCGAACCATATATTTTTTTAAAAATTACTTTCACAAAATATTTAAAAGCGCTATCCATTTCTCAGTATTGAAGTTGCCTCATGGAGTTTTCTTTCCATCGTGTTTGTTTAAATGGACAGCTATTTCAATAAATGATATCGGCAGATACTAGAAGATATAAAACACTTTTGATCTGTCAAGTTCATTATCATATTTGAAAAATCAATCATCAATTCATTTTTTTTTTCTTAAGAAATAGCTGAGGAAGGTCTTTTCAGATAACCAAGACAATCAATTCTGATAAATGAATCGATATCTTTGACAATCATTGCTTTGATCTGCCGTCCCAAGAAATAATATTTACTGAAACAAAATGTGAGTTTATTCAAAAAATCCATTCAGAGCCTGTATGCTATTTAAAAAAAAAATGTTTTTTTTTTATCTGCTCGTATATCTATGAATACAATAAATTAAAAACGCAATGTGCGATATTTTTGAAATTTAGTTAGAGCTTTTGGAACAAAATTTTAAATCTGTATCTAATTTTAGATCTAATCAATAAAAAAAATGAAGAAACAACAGAACTTTATACAAAACTTACTATATTGTAAAAGTGTACAGGAAATTCGTGGGATAAGATGAGCAATAATGATTAATAATTTAACCTCTGACTGAGTAGTTCTTTAAAATAACTATTTAGGTGCGATGTTTGCAATTAAGTTCAAATATTTTTCAGAGAAAGTAAACTGATACTCTATGTTACACGATAATAATATAAATCTGTAATCGAGAAAATAAACACTCTAAACAGTGAAAAACGCTAGATGAAACAGAAAATGGACTGATTGCCAACCTGTGGAAATCGCAGGAACGTAGCTGGAGGGTTAAAAATGCCAAATCATTGAAAACATTCCTTCCCAAGTTTCAGAACCTTCATAATATGATCTTAAATTATCAAATTTTTGGAGCTACAAAATAATTTTGTTTAAAATTTTGAATTCTTAGTAAGCGTAATGTCTAAAAAATTCTTCGTGCCTGTCCTTTTAACTGTAACTGAATCGCTTCGCAAATGATTCGTAAATTGCATGATAAACAGGACCAATATCCTCCTTGAATAGTATTAATAATTGGCATTTGTGATTTTTTAATATTGGTTATATAATAACAGTTTTTAAAAGATTCGTCATCCCAAGCAGATTGTAGGATTTAGAAGGATGGTAACTGTAGTTCCTGAACGCTCTATAAATTATGCGCTGCGCGCAGTACAAGGTTGGAAAATAATTTTCTTCCTTTTTAAACGGTTTATTTTTCATTTGAATTCACTTTTAATCCTATATTATTTGACTTAAATATTTTTTTTTCTAATTTTTTAGGCATATTTAATTTTTTTAATATGTTTATTAAAATTTCATTTTGTTAACAAAAACAAATTGATTGAATCATTTGATGTTAGTTGTACAAGAAGTAAACACACAACTTTCATAGATTGTTTCGAGTGTTTTGCCTTTGCTTTTGGTGCAGTGTTTGTGGTGGTATATAGAGATACATATCTAGCTCCCACAAACTACCATATTTAGTAAGTAGTTACAGTTGATTTTTTGTCACAGATGATCAGTAAGAAAGAACTTTTCAAAATTTTAATTTGATTTTTAATCGAATGTTTTAGCTTTCTGTCAATATATCCACAAATATAATATTTTTCTCTAATTTTAACAATTTTTAAAAAATATCATTAAGTATATTTTCCAATAACACTTACATTTTACACAAACATTCTTGTAGTTGTCGCTTATAGCAAGCAAAAACCATTGGTGAAAGTTGAAAATCTTTATGAACTTTCTGGGAAATAAGGTGAACCCAAATCAGTTTTTTTCCTATAGAATCAATTTTCTAGTTAGTCCCTTAAATGCCCTTGTGAACTAATCTGTGAAATGTGAGCCCAATCATGTTCTTTATATGAACGATATTACAAAAAAATTTATCATTCTTATGAAGATATACGAAAAAAAGCGTAAATAAAAATATTTTTCTAATTCAGGGATTGCTATTTTTTTAATAATTGCGTTTATATAAAAGTGCGTTACGATGATGTTAAATACATTTTTCGGAAGCATATTATCCTGATATACAATTAAGAGTACATTTTGAAAATGAAATAAAAATACATTAATCGAGCTTGAAATGTTATCGTTCTAGATGTATCGCATTGAAGACTCGAATTTCTTACTTTTTTTTCCTTTTCTTTCCTTACTTTTTTTTAACTTTGTTTGAGATTTAAAGAAAAGAAAAGTATTGTTCTACGTCTTGTTTAAATAGACTTCTCTAATGAAATCAAATCTAATGACATCATGGGGCTATTATAAACATAACTGTCCAAATATTCTATCTTTTAATTACACATCGTCTTACGCGATACTGCAATTTCGGTTTTTTATTCCTTTTATGAACGATACAAATAGGAAACAAAATTATTCTTAAGCTTTCAACAAAATAAACTCACTCAATTATATATTATAAGAAGCATTGAAAATGGTTTAAATTTCAGTACAACAATGAATTATGTTGTAAAAATTTTGTAATTTTTTAAAAATTTCAATATTTAAAAATATTACACAACTAATACGTTAATATCATTAATTCGATAATTTTATTTTGAAGTTGGAAATTGAGCAAGAATTAATTTTGTGTAATAATGTTTTGGAAAGTTATCGCGGAAAAACACCAAAATCTTCCTTAACTTTATTAAGAAAGGTTTAACTATTATTAAAATTTTTTAAATATCGCTCCAGGGTGCACAGTTCTATTTTCCGAAGTATATATTTTTTTTGTCCAATTTGATAGTTCTAGGTCAAACATTCTAACACGTAGAGTGGCAACACAAATACAGACTACACGTGTTTATCTTTATTATTAATGAAGATATTAATAATATTAAAAATAACACTTACCAACATTTTTCTCAGATTGTTCTCATTTTAGATTCAATTTTTAATGAAAATTTTCTATAAATCGTACTTAATTGTAGTCTCAGTAGCTTCGGAGCCAATATTTATTAAATCAAATTTTAATTGCAATTTCGACAACTTCAAATTAATTCATCTCTACCATACCAAAATATTTCTGAGAGTAGCATATTTAAATATATTATTTTTAGGAGAGTAGGATATTATATTTAGGAGAGTAGCATATTTTTATAAGCTTCTGAACTGTTACGTAAGCATGTTGCCCCGCCTCTCACTTGTAACGCCCTCTAGCGGCATATGTAAAAAACCATCAGTCTTTGTAACATCATCGACGAAGCAGCAACGCCGAAAGGCAAGGCTCAATCCAACTCCCGAAAGCGGAGAAACAATAAAATCTTAAAAATACAAAAAAGGTCCGTCATCATTATCGAACCTCTCCATTCTGGTCCTAGCGATCCGGAGACGAATTAGCGAAACTATGGAGAAAAATAAAACTCAAAAAGCCAAAGAGTTAAATAGAATCCGTGGAAGGATAAAGGCGAAACTAACAAGTGTTAAAAAGTTTGTTGAAAATAGTTCAACGGTTGAAGAAGAAAATAAATTCATATTAAGCTGTCAACAAAAGCTGGCAATTGTGGAAGAAATAAAACAAGAATTAGAAATTTTATTCAAGGATTATTTAGAAATCGACGAAGATGAAACGCTAAGCCAAAAGTGCGATCAAGAAATATTGGATATCGAAGAAGAAAGAAACGAATTAGAGGTAAGTTTGAAATGCTTACTCTCTAATTATAATGTTAAGGAAAATGTAATTCATAATATAAATGATCAAAATTCAAATTTGAAAGCTTTTATGAATCATTTTGAATTAAAAACGAAACTTCCGGAAGTTCCCTTACCGCTATTTTACGGAAAAATGGAAGAATTCAGTAATTTCAAAAATCAATTTATGTGTCTAATAAACGATAATACCGAATTAACGAATGATCAAAAGTTATTTTATTTAAAAGCTGCCCTCCGTGGTGAAGCTAAATATATAGAAACAAGTGATGATACATTTGAGTCACTGTTTGCTGCTCTCGAAGAACGCTTTGAAAATAAGCGAGCAATTGTTGATATTCACATTCGAAATATGCTAAAACTAGAAAAATTAAATTTTGAGTCTGCAAAAGGCTTACGAAATATCACAGACACAATAAATAAAAGTCTGAGAGGTTTAAAAAGTTTGAATTTAGAATGTAATGACTTAACAAATGCTATATTAGTAAATATAATATTAGAAAGACTTGACAAAGAGAGTAGAAAGGCATATGAAATGTCCATACAATCAAAACAAATACCTTCATTGAAGGAGCTCTTGCAATTTTTAGAATCAAGAGCGATGGTACTCGATCAATTAGGGAAATACCCTACAAGGAACAAATTCCACAAGGAATTTCAAGGCGCAATAAATAAGCCAAAAAACTTTCTTCTTAATGCGAATAAACTAAGTAATGTAAAGCCATGTATTTTATGTAAATTTGAACATCCTTTACAACGGTGCTCTGAATTTTTAAAACTGAGTGTTTCTAAAAGAATCGAGCTTTTAGAAAAATACAACATTTGTAAGAACTGTTTGAAATTGCATAAACCACCCTGCAAATCCACATTCCGCTGCCGAAGCTGTCAAAAATCAGGCCATAATTCTTTGATACATCTGGATCCTAAAAGTACGCGCCTTGCAGAGGTAACGCCCCCAGACGCGGGGGAGCAACTTTATGTAAACAATGAACCGTCTGGCTCGTCGAGGTTCCCCCAAAAACTGACCCCTGAGGCTGAGTCAGCGCTTGCAAGTAACTCGAAACTATCTTCAAACCTTCTATGCACCGCGCAGTTATTTATTGAAGACGCATTTGGTCAAAAAATAAAAATAAAGGCCCTGTTGGATTCAGGGAGTTCGGTAAACATAATAACTGCAGATTTGGCCAATTCTTTAGATTTGAAGCGGGAAAAGGTTAATGCATCCATCTCTGGTATTAACGGAGGAGAATTCTTCGTTAAAAATAAATTAACCACTACCATTTTTAATGAAGGCAATGATTTTTCCAGAACTGTATCATTTTTAATTATGCCTAAAATAACGCATTTAACTCCTTCTAAAGATATTGATATCTCAAAAGTTAACTTCCCAAGTGAGATAAAACTTGCGGATGAGACTTTTCATATTCCTAGTAAAATTAATGCATTACTCGGATGCGAGTTGTTCTTTGATTTATTGAAGGCAGAAAAATTTAGATCATATGATAATTCACTCTTGTTACAAAATAGTGTGTTCGGATATTTAGTAACTGGAACAATCAACGGCAGAAATTCTCATTTCTTTTCTGGATTAATTTTTAAAAATGATAATCTGGAGAATTCTGTTAAAAATTTCTTTAACTTAGAATCTTTTCCTGGTGATAAACCAGATGATTCAGTCGAATCAAAAACATATGAAGAAACTTACTGTGAGGAACATTTTCTTTCCACTCATAAGAGAGATAGTACCGGAAGAAATGTTAAATTACCAATAATTGAAGAAAAACGTTCTACTCTAGGCGATTCAAAAGAAATGGTGGAAAGACGTTTAAATTTACTTTGGAAAGGATTAGATAAAAATAAAACAATGGCAATACAATACAAGGCTTTCATGGATGAATATTTCCAGTTAAATCATATGGAAGGAATTTTAGATTCTCCTGAAATTGCCAATAGTGAATATTATATTCCTCATCATGCTGTGTTTCACCCAGAAAGCACATCAACACCCCTGCGTGTCGTTTTTGATGCATCTGCAAATTCTAGCAGTGGAGTTTCACTTAATTCCATTTTATTGAACGGCGGAACAATTCAACAGGAGCTATTTTGCATCATCTTGAGATTCCGAACATATCAATTTGCATTTAGTGCAGATATAAAGAAAATGTATCGCCAAATTTTGGTCGCAGAAGCAGATAGAGACCTGCAAAAAATTCTGTGGAAACCTAATAAATTTGCTCCTGTGGAAACATACAGACTACGGACTGTGACATATGGAACAAAATGTGCTCCATTTTTAGCCACCAGAACACTCAAGGCATTAGCTGAGAAAGACAAAAGTGAATTTCCTCAAGCATCTGCAGCACTTCCTACTGATGTTTATGTTGATGACATTTTAACTGGTTCAAATAACTTACCAGAAACCAAGGCTTTACAACAGCATTTAATAGAACCTTTAAGTAAAGGAGGCATGCAACTTCACAAATGGGTTTCCACCCACCCACCATAGATCTACATTGCTTCTGTGATGCCTCAAATAAGGCCTACGGTGCAGTCATCTATGTGTGTTCAAAAAATAAATCTGGTGAAGTGAATACAAGACTTTTGTGCAGCAAATCGCGAGTGTGTGCAATCAATAATGACTTTTTGAAAGAAGTTAAAACTCCTTGTAAATTGAATTGACTGATTAATATTTCTAATAATTTTATTTGTAATATTTTAAATTTAAGTAACTACTGTACTAAAATTGTAAGTTATCTTTTCAGATTTATTAATCATTTGAAGTGTTCTTCTAAAATGTAAAAAAGGTAAGATAATAATAATGGAAATTCAAGCAGCATCCAACTTCATGGTAAGCAAGGTGCAACCTTCTGAATTTTCAGAGGAAATTAATTATTTGTAAAAATGGCAAAATTAACTAAATTAATACAACAAGTTTGAAAAAATTGGAAACTTGATTATTTGAATAATTTGCATCTTAGAAACAAATGGCAGTTTGCTAAGAATAATGTAAATCTTAATGATATAGTTGTAATCAAAGATCCAGATTTGCCTCCATATAAATGGAGACTGGGTAGAATTCAAGAATTAATAAAAGGTTCTGATGGTTTAGTCAGAGTTGTAGTAATAAGAGTTTTGAATGGTGTTATTAAAAGAGGTATTAGTCAAATATGTTTACTTCCAAAAAATTAATTGGATTTATATGTGTATATGATTGTAAATAATATATAGAGACTTTAACTCATACAACATTTTTTTTAAAAGTTTATTGAATGTTATTATATATTAGGGAATAAATCTATGTCTCTAGTTGTATTTCCAAATGTTTCATTTTACTGCTACACTGTTTGGAATGAAATCTAAAAACATAAATTTATTTTACAGATTTAAATTTCATTTTTAAAATCACGTAGAGAGTTACTAAAAACGATTTTAAAGAATATATTGCATTTCATTGAATAATTATAAAACTATTGGATCTTATTTCAAAAACTGTTAGATTTTCTCTCGAATAAATCCACATCTTGGGTGAATATCATTATGTACTCACCCTTTATCTGATGCGCACAGTGAAATTTAACCTTCCTCTTACTTCAGCTAGTAGATAGAAACAGAGGGGAAAATGTGTTGATGCTTTTTTTTTAGTTGCATGAAATATTGCGCTGTCGGTCATCTCCCAAGGTCATTTTTGATTTTGGAAGTTTATATACATTCATTCTAACGTTGGGAAGTTCGAAGTGCATGTAATGTCATTTTAAAGACCCAAGTTCGTTATCTTGTTTTCGATCAGATAACGATCAGATTTTCGTTTCTGGTGATTTTGGGAACGATAAATAAAGAAATAAATAAAAATAAAACACAGAAGGCATAACTGATTTTTTACTATGAGTTTTAAGCTGATTATTTAAAATCAGAGTTCACTTGATTCCAATACATATATTATCATTCAGAATATTCTGATGATTTTTCTTTATAATTAAAATATGTCTTTTCTTATTAAGATAATTCTTTTTAATAAATTCATAGAAATTTTGTTTTAAATCTATTTTTTTCAGGTATTTTTTCGGAATAAATTAGATGCTTATGTGAAATAAATAAAATGAAATTTAAAAAATAATTCTTATTTTTTTCGATTAAATATTTCTAATTAGAAATTTTATTATTTTTATAAAAATGTAGATTTAAATTCTTAATTTTTTACTAAATATTAAATTACAAAAGTTTAGCCTGGAATTCAAATTGAACTGTGCAACATATTTTTTTGTTATTTAGTTGGAATCCAAAAAATGTTAGAAGTGAACCCCAATATCATAATTTTGAAATTTCAAACAGATGTTTAATGAAATAAAATACAATTTATGTAGAATTTTAGGTATAAAATGTATTGTAAAATTTCAAAAAAAAAAAAAAAAAAAAAATGACAATTTTTTTTTAAAACTCCCACATTATGTATATCTTATCCGTTTTATAGACTACGGTTCGATACATTGAAGAATTAATATTTTCAAAATAACAAAAATTTCTTCGGAAGGTTTAAAAAAAAAATCATTTTTTGAAAAACGCAATTTCAGACATTAAGATAAATTATATTTCTTATTATACTTGATAATCACGTTTTTTTTTTTTTTTTTTTTTTTTGCCATCCCAAAATGATTATTTGTATGAAATTAACATTTCTTTCCTCACCTTGCAAAAGAATAACTACAGAAACCTTTTTGGAACATTTGATGTAATTCATTTTTTGCATATTGTTGTTAAATTTATTTTTATAAGGTGCATTAAAATTTTCACGAAGTAAAAGAAAATTCATTTGAAGCAGAACTTTATAAATAATAAACGCCTTTGACGAGTTGCTGGTTCACTGGAAAAATTGATTCCATAGCTTATGTTCACGATTGTTCTGAACGCTCCAAATCACTCAACTGTCCATAGAGAAACAAAAATCAGACAACGAAGTACATACACACACACTCAAGCACACGCAAATGCAGAAAACAGAAAAAAAAAATTCCCAAAAATTAGCTCTGAAGTGAATATTTCTTCCTATTAAAAATTATTTGTTCTAAATTCCATAGTTCTAGATCAAACTATTTGCTCTGTAGTGTGCCAACATATATATATATATATACACACACATTTTCCTTTATTATTAGAAGAGAAAAATTCAAAAAGAAAGCACCAAGGTGCACATTCCCTCTTTCTAAAATATATTTGTGCTAAATCTAAAAATTGCAAGTCAATCAGCTGGGTGTAGAGAACCAACAATCAGACAGCCATACAACACGCACGCACATACTCAGGCACACACAAATACAGGAAACAGAAATATTAATTATTTCAATGCCATGAATTGTTCATACTTACATATTTAATTTAAAAATTAGGTGAAAGAAAATATTTTAATTTCAGTATTCAGATACTTTATTTCTTTAATATATTTATACGTACAGTAAGCTTTGGTGATTAGTTTTAATATATAGCATTAAATAACATAATTCCAAAAATATATACTATGAATTTTGGAACCAGTAAATAATATAATTTAAAAAAATGAATTTTGGAACAACTGGAAATAGAATTGGAGAATTGCAAATACTAGGGATTAGATACTATGTATAAAAAAAGATAAAATTAATTTCGATTCTTTGTTTGAAATAATTGAAACCGAAAAGTAGGCTCCAAAAGTCTGAGGTATTAGTGGCAAGAAAGAGATGAAGGCAAGATATAATAGAAAAATTCTTCGATTAATTTGACAGCTTTCATTTAGATTAATTACATGCATTTTTCACTCATCAAACCATTCTTTGAGCAAATCAGATCCTTCCAATTTTTTCTTTGCTAAATCTTTCAGGCGTTTCAACTGCTCTGGTTTCAGTGACTGCTTTCCATCTCCAATGGTTCCTTTCCTAAAAAAATTTACTTTTCTTTTTGCACCTTCTTCACCAGGATGCGTTAAAGAAAGATTCTTCTTCATGTAATCAAAACTTGTGTGTTCTAGAACTTTATCCATTATAGATTCATTTTCAGAGAGAGTTTGGTAATACTCATCACCAAAATACTTCGCAATTCTCAGAATTTCCTCTCGCTTATTGAGTAAAAGTTTTTCGTATGACACCAGCAGTACATTCTCATCGTCTTTATGATCAAAGAAGGACAACACGTGGTCGAAATAATGACCATATCCTATATTTCCTGATATGAAATCTTCGAAGAATTCATCCAGTTCAGGTGTCTCGAATCCCAAACTAAGCGCAAAATGATAATAAGAAATAATTGTGTCTTCCGGCTTCCGATAAATGTAGATATATTTAGCTTTGTCATTTTTCTGTACCATGTTGTAAGGACAATGGTGTTTGTATACTCTTGGCTTCTCCATATTTTCTAAAACGGCTGTTCCCGACATTTCGAGATATGGAGCATATTTGTATATACAATCATCAATGTTAGGAAACAACTCTCCCTGAGATAAGATTTGGAACACTACGTATTGAAGCCAAGTGGTTCCCGTTTTAGGATAGGAAGCGATAATGATATCACCATCATGAGGGACATAATCTAGAGTATCTTCGATGTTTTTTTCGGAAAACCAAGAGGCTTTCGGGAACGGTAATCCTCTGATAATCTGAGTTGGAGCCATGTTTATTCACTGGGTTTCTGAAAAAGATTATTATTACATTTAACGATGATTATTTAAACTACTATTACACTTAACGATGATTATTTAAACTATTATTACATTTAACGATGACTATTTAAACTATTACTACAGTTAACGATGATTATTTAAACTATTATTACATTTAACGATGATTATTTAAACTATTATTACATTTAACGATGATTATTTAAACTATTATTACAGTTAACGTTGCTAATAAAGCCAACTAGTAACGAAGGAATTATATAGTTTTTCAGTATGAAAATACATTGAGAGTCAAAAATTAAGGAACAGCATTATTTTGTAAGAAAAAATAAGTTGTAGTAATTTCTTATTAATAAATGTATATATATAACACTAGACAAGCCTCCATATAAAAAATGATAACTTTACTGGTATATTTCATACAAAAACCAGGTATATTTCATACAAAAAGAATATATACTAATTTATAGTTTTTAGAGTGGTCGGCAAAGTATGGTCAGCTTTTGTTTACAATTACTTTTATGAAACTTAATAAGATTTAACTATCTCTAATTGTAATGCAGACAATAGCAGTGATTGCACACTATCTTGATCAGATCCTGAACACTAAATCTTGAACTTATTCTATGAAATAACTTATTATAATTAATTAGATAATAATTATTAATAAGATGATATTAACTTATTATCTTATTAATAACTTCATTCTATAACTTACTTTACTTTCAAAGAGTCTGCCAACAAGCTGCGGAATGACAATGCGATGAAACATTCAGATAATAGTATGAAAATTAACGTACTTATGTCTCCGTATTATTCAACAAATATGTCTGGGGATACATGTCCTTATTTTTTTTTCATAAATTTGTGCATGCCCATTTAATACTTAACCTAAAACTACACTACTAACTCTACAATAGTCAACTTACAATATATTGACGGAAGGATAGACTTCACATCAATTGTACTAAAGTCTGAATAGACGTCAATTGTACTAAAGTCTGAATAAACAAAATCTGCTATTATTTGTGAATTATACACTTCCTTACTGCTGATTAGAGTTGCTTCTGTATTCGCGATAACTTTCATACCTTTTCTTTCATGGAAATTCTCCATGGAATACATTTAACTTATTTACAAGTAAATAAACTAACACGATTCAATCTCTTAGTCATTGTCTGTTGCGATATTCTAGAATCCATGTTTGTTTGTATCTTTTGTACCAGTTTGACAACAGTTATTCGGCAGTTTTTTTGGATGTTAATTATATACATTGATTCTCATTTCTAATAATTTGAATCTGCAACATGAACTTTAATTTCTAATCTCTTCTCAGCTTTATAAAATCTTTTTTCAACGTCCTCCAGCAATGATTTTGGAAATTCTAAATTAATTTGTAATATATCTAATTCAACATTCTTATCTAATTTACCTCCAAATCTTCCAATGATCAAATCATCTACATGTGTTTTTTATTCTTATCATTTGCTTTTTCAAAAAAAAAAAAAAAATCACGCATAATGATATAAAATTATTCCCCAGAATCCCCCCTCCGAATTTCATTCACCTAATGATGCATTTGTTTAATTCATTTGCACCAATCAGAAGAACTTTTTTCTCATACATGAAAACTTTGTCATTTTTTTTTCAATCACTCACAATTTGCTTTGTTTACAAGAATTAGGACTCTAAGTGTACTTGTATGCAAAATTAGCATTTCGTATGTGTAAAGTCAACTGAATTTCATTCGTTGTTAAATTATAGATACCAGTTCAGTTATTTGATCAAAATATGCTGTAGCTTCCGCAAAGTTAGTATGGTATATTTTTTCAAATTCCATTGAAATAGTGGCCACTGAATTAGAAAATTTTTTGTATTTGCACATTTTTTTAAATATATCTGAAAAGATGGATAGATTTTCTTTCCAATCTTAGTCATGTAAAAGAATATGTTTAAGCTTTTCCTTTTCAGATCCAGTTATAATGGCACTTACGTGACTGACCAGAAATTTATTATGAAGAAAAATATTTGAATTCAACTTTTTCGCAAACCATTGATAATCATTTTCAACTTACATGAAAGTTTTGTTCATAATGCGCAGTATTTACAAATATTTTCTAGCAGCACGCACATTCGGATAAATATAAAGATTATTCGATACATTTTCATTTTCTCGTGTATAAAGCACACATATAGAAAGTATTGTATTTTTTTAAATCGAGTTCGAAGGAGAAAAAGCCCAAGATGATTTTTAATATTAGAATGTTTATGTGCGTTAAGTCTCTATAAATTAAGTCAGATGACGCCCATTATGAAATAATCATTTCTTCAAGACAGTAGTTCCTTGAACCAAGAGTTATCATATTTAGAGCGTAGAAAGAGTTCTTTTGTAATAGATGCTCGATTAGAAAAGATTTTTCAGAATTTTAATCAGATCTTTAGTTGGAAAATAAGTCGAAATTTTTACATTTTCCCTCAATAATAAAGGTGCATATTATCACACACAAAAAATAATTTTTACATCACTTTAAAATTTAAAAAAAAAGTTTTCCTTGATCCCAATTTTATTTCCATGCAAATTTTGTCTTTGATTTTAACAATTTTTAAACACATTTAAGTACATTTTAAGACAATATGATTCCATGTTTTAGTAACTACCTCATGCACAAGCTCATTGTGATGATATTAACCCATTAATTGTCAATTATTTTTTGAAGTAATTGCATATTTATGCTCGGTATTTCATTATAATATAAAAGCCAAACCAAAAATATAACATTTCAAATACGACAATTCTGTTCCGGTCAAATTTCCGTACGAACGAATTTCAAATTTGTTCGTTTGTTGTAAAGAAACTAAACACATAATATACGCTTTCTGTTACACACAATAATGACTGATATATAATGAATGAAACTTAACTGTCAGGCATACCAAATACCTTTTTGGTGCCTAGTGGCGTATGCAAAATTCCAAAATCTTCAAATAAGGATCGTGACAGTTAATGGGTTAAATGCATTTCAATAAACATTCTTAATACTAATAGACAGATGCTAATAGCCGTATGTTTGGTGAAAAACTACTCACCTTATATCTTTCTGTTCAATTGGTAGTTTGATTTTGTGAAAAATACGTTGAATCTTTTCGATCAAGCTTTAATTGTATAAAATGCCCCGCTTCCGGTCTTCTGCAATTTCCGCTGCAGTTCTAAGCTCTCGCAATCACAATTTGGTGAGACTCAAGTTCGCTATCTCATTTACACTCATATATGGCTTGGATGTTATCACGAGAGAAATAAAAAACAAGAAGGCGCCATTCAGGAGGCGTATAAGCTTTAGCTTGATATTATGAAATTCAGAGTTCACTTCTAACACTATCAGAATACTTCGGAATGCTTCAGCCATTTATTATAGTTTTGTTCAGATAAAATATTTTTGATTTTTTTTTACAGGGAAGCTTATGTTTTTTTAAAAATAAATTTTAAATAAACTCATGACATTTTTATATTAATTAATTTTTTTTTCCTGAAACGTATCAGACTTTCTCACAAAATTAATCGGATGCTTATGAAAAGTGGGTAAAATTAAATTAAAAACAAGAAGATTTTCTTATTCTTTTTCTTTCAAATATTTTTAATCAGATAACTTAATATTTTATAAAAATGAAGATATAAATTCTAATTTTTTCACTAAACGTTTAATTACAAAAATTTTATTTTGAATGCAATATAAATTGCGAAATTTTCTCTTTTTATGATAAAATAGAGGAAAATCTGAAACTACAAGAAAAAAGATATCATAATTTTAAAATTTCAAGCTGGATTCTGAATGATATAAAACTGCAATACATGTTAACTTATGGAATAAAATATACTGTGGTTTTCGAATAGAATGAAGCTCTTCAAGTATTTTTACTAAATTCTTACCTTGGTTTATGTAAAATTCATTCGTTTAATATACTTTGACTCATTTACAAAATAAAGGCTAATCGAAATTTCTTCAGATACTTCATTTTGAATTATTTTTCGAAAAACTAAATTAAAAATAGAGTTAAATAGTAAAAAAAAAGCTTTAATTGATATAACACCCTATCCTTTAGGTTGGTTTCTAGGTTAAAATATTAAAATGCTAATTTGAATAAAATAATAAATGTTCAGCTGAAATAATTATGAAATTTAAATTTTTATGCAGTTTATTGGAATTATTGTACATCTGTATTATCATTCATATTGAAGCACACTAAACACTTGGTACACTACATATAAAATAAAAAATAGTTCCACATTTCTACGACCAAAGCTTTGAAGCTTTGAATTTTATTTTTTTATATCCTTGATATCAAAGGCACTTCAAGGAGGTAATGTGCAATCATATTCATTCCTATGGTTTAAATGCTCTAAAATAATGCTATTCAAACATCCAAGCTTTGACAGTATAAGAGAGTACATTTTATTAATTGTTTTCACATCGAAAATATTTTACTGAATGTGACTAACAGAACCAAAGAATTGCATGAATATCTAGATTTCATGATTCAAATATTTGACTGAAACAATAGATTATTCTTTAGGTCATTTAGAGGTCACTATTGGCAATATATGTTTATTTCTAATGATATAGGAATCATTGATACGGTCAATAATAGTGTGTCTTGTAAATTTATAAGTGAAATTGATAAACATTCGAATATTTACAGGGTTAAGTGAAAATTATTATTTATATTTACAAAACAAGATAAATTTTTTGAAAGATCAGAAATTACTACCATTTATCCTAGGTCAATTTCGAAAGACCATGTTCAACATTTCCCTTTAAATATTTGTCAGTCAAACATAAATAAATAAATAAATTTGGTAAGAATTTTTTTATTAATATATTAAACGGTACATTAATTGAACTTTTCTTTCAATTTTAAATATTTTTTCATTCACAATTTATAATTCATTTAATTATTGGTAACACACATTTTTGTAAACTTTAATTAATTCTTTCAAATTAACTACCAAGTAAAATTGCTATAAATCATAAAAATTAGTTAACTTTATCAATGTACTGATAACTGATTAAAAATATATATTATAATAATCTATTGCTGTAGAGAACAATACACATGCATTCAAAATTTGAAAACTACCATCCATCCTAAATAATCCTTCAATAAACTCAATGCAGTTTTTACTTAAATTAATTTATTGTAGTTTGTACTCATCAAGCCTCAAAAATTGTCATCCTTATTTCTGAAAAATAGTCGATGACATCGGAAACTCATAATCGAACTTGCTTAAATATAGTTTTACTCATCTAACCATTCTTTGAGCAAATCGGTACCTTCCAATCTTTTCAATGCTAAGTCTTTAAGACGTTTCAGCTGGTCTGGTTTCAGCGAGTGCTTCCCATCACCAATGGTTCCTTTTCTAAAAAAATTCACTTTTCTTTCTGCACATTCTTTTCCTGGATGCGTTAAAGAAAGATTCTTTTTCATGTAATCAAAACTCGTGTGTTCTAAAACTTTGTCCATTATAGATTCATTTTCAGAGAGAGTTTGGTAATACACATCACCAAGATATTTTGCAATTCTCAGGATCTCCTCTCGTTTATGAAGCAGAAGTTTTTCATATGACACTAATAGCACATTCTCATCGTCCTTATGAGCAAAATAGGACAACACGTGGTCGAAATAATGGCCATATGATATATTTCCGGTGATGAAATCTTCGAAGAATTCATCCAGTTCAGGTGGCTCTAACCACAAATTACGCGCGAAATGATAATAAGAAATAATTGTGTCTTCCGGCTTCCGATAAATGTAGACGTACTTAGCTTTGTCATTTTTCTGTACCATATTGTAAGGGCAATGGTGTTTGAATATTCTTGGCTTTTCCATATTTCCCAAAACAGCTGTTCCCACAAGTTCCAGAAATGGAGCATATTTGTACAAGCATTCATCAAAGCTGGGAAACAATTCCCCTTTAGAGATGATTTGGAACACTATATATTCGAGCCAAGTGGTTCCCGTTTTCGGATAAGAAGCGACAATAATATCCCCATCATGAGGAACATAGTCTAAAGTATCTTCGATATTTTTCACTGGAAACCAAGATGCTTTTGGGAATGGAAGTCCCCTGATAATCTGAGTCGGAGCCATACTTGATTGCTCGATTTCTGAAAAAGATTATTATTATACTTAAGGTTTATTACTAAACCTATTATCACATTTAACACTGTTAACAAAGTATTAATAGGGGAGAATGCTGTATTATTTTTATGCTCATAAATGGAAGAAAATGTGAAAAATGATTAATTTATTATTCTGTAATGTAAACATAATATATGATATGATTATATACAAATGTGTAGTTTTTAGAGAGACATCGGAGAAAAGAATCACTAGAGTTTGATCATAATTACTTTCATGAAACCTGGTTATGTCCATCCACCTTTTATAGCAATGCAGGCATAACAATGATTGCGCACAACTTGATCGGATATTGAATGCTTAACCATAACCGGCTTACCTACAATAAGGCACAATGGATAAATCAGACTGACGGATAATCAACACGGGAGGGAACTATGGTTGAGTCTTCAAGGTCATTACCGGCCACCACCATTACGAATAATAGTAGCGCAATCTGGATCATTGGAGTGATCTAGCATTTTCATTGAATTTATCTGTGATCGTTGGCAATATTTTTTTGCAATTAATATTTTGCATGAGATTAATATACAAGTACATTATAATCAAATTTGTTGAATGGAGATTTTTTTTTATTCCGATTAAAATCAGTATCAAACGCAGAATTATAATTATAATCACAGAATCACGTACAGAATTTCAATTATTGCGTTTACTTTTACGTGAAAATATGAAAGATTGACGGTCAATCCTTTGATAAATTTTGGTACTAAATGTTATAAGAATCCACATTTTTGATGCTAAACTTGTATATCAAATTCTATTTATGGTTATGTCCATATATATATATATATATATGTAAGCATTATTTTATGTGAAGCAGGATGCAGTTTTGAAGAAAGTGAAAAGACTTTTTACATTTTTAAATTAAGTTTAATATCCATTCCGGGAAAGCATAATTATTTACAAGCAGAGACGCGGACAAGGCAGCTCGGTACCAAACCGGAAGTCGGGAAGAAGAAGAAATAAATTATCCCTCGTCGTATATAACATGAGATATGGATAGGGAAAATATTATTTTACAGTGCTAATATATTATTAAGATTCAGATAGGGATTTCTGACGCATGTCAATCACATGTAAGGGAAACGCAGGGATCTTTTAAAAAGATAGTGCTTGCGGGACAGTTTTCTACCATTTCCCGCGGTGTGTGGAAAAGGTAGGCTTTTAGTCGATTCAGCAATTTTCTCAAGCTTCTCTTGAATTAATTAAGTAGAGAAAGTGAAATTGGATCAAGAAATAAGAGAATATTTTTTAGAATGAAGTTACTATGGGCTAAATTAAGATAAAACCTTAGAAATTAATTAAATTAAAATTAAGAGTTTAAAATATCATTACATATATATATATATATAATAGACAAAATGATTTTCAATTATTTCCATATAATTTTTTTTCTTTAAAATTAAAAAATCTTGAACTACATTTGTAAGTATGTTTTACAACATTATTTTATTATTATTTTAATAAATGCCTTTATACAAAATTTGGTACCTGTTGTTAAATATTAAATATATTCCGATGAATATTTAAAAAAAATATTAGATAATCATATATATCTTTGATAAATATGAAAAACCACTCACCTTATGACTGAGACACACGATGAAATTATCCCTATTTGTCTAGCTGATAGAGAGATTTTGTGAGAAAATATGTTGATGCTTTTTCATCAAGTTTTATTGAATAAAATGCTGAGTTGTTGATCTTCAACAGCAATAAAATTCTATTCGAAAGTTCTAAACGAACAAAATTGAAATTTAGCAAATCTCATCTCATTCGCTTTTAGATATGGCTTGGAGAGATAAGAAGCAAAAGAGGCGTCACAGAGGATTACAAAATTTAACCTGATATTTTGAAATTCAATATTCTCTTCTAGTATTAATTGGAACTTCAGAAATTCTTCTTTATTTCTTATATTTCAGTTCAGATCATATATTTTGATGATTTTTTTCCAGATATTTTTCTCTCAAAATAAATTTTTAATAAATTTAAGAAAATTTTATTTTAATTTTTTTTTCCATGAAGTGTGTCAGAATTTCTGATAAGGTTGATTGGATGAATATGGATAATGGATAAAATCAAATGAAAATCTTTTAGTCATTTTCTGCTTTTGAACATTTACAATAATTTATTGTAAATAATGTAAATTCATTATTTAAAATAATGAAGAATTCTGAATTTTCGAAAAATTAATTGCCTGATAGCAGCACTGTATATCCCAAAGTTAATTAAATTAATTGATTCTGAGATAGCTGAGTTCTAAAAATATACTACTATTAGAAATGTGAAAGCTTGGATGAATGTTTGTTAGTCAATCACGCCAGAACGGCTGAACAGAATCGGATGAAATTTAGCACAGAGATAGATTATTGTCTGGAATCGGACATAGGCTACTATTTATTCTGGTTAATTGAGAAGTTAATTTTTTATTAATTAAAAACTAACTTTCTCGCCAAAAATCTGAGGCCAAATCCCGCCAAAAATGAATAAGGCTTAATCCCCCCCCCCACGCTAATCAGGTTAGGGTTAACGTGTTTTCGACCGAATATTTCAAACGATTCTATTTATTTTCTTAGTGTTTGATGTATTTTAGATTAAACATTGTTAATGAATCAATCTTTCGGATTTATTCTGAAGTACTTTTGAATTAAAATAAAACAGAAAAAAGGAAATTAAAAATTTATAATCTATATTGCGTTACTCCAACTGGCGTAGAAAATTCATACATTCGTGTTGCCCCAATTGACGTTCAAAATTCACGTATGCGTAGGAGTTACAAAAGAGAAAGCCATTGATGCTATAAATTCCAATCTCCTACTACTTTCAAATTCAACGGAACTGGATTTTGAATAATTGGTTTCCTGTTTTGTTTTATTTCAAGTACACACTTTAAATAAACAGTTTTTAGGTTAGTTTTGTGGGCTAAGCTTTGATATACAACCATTTGGTGCTTTGCGAGGTTGGTAATATTTTTGTAGTGCTTTGTTTGAGTTTACATTGCCGTTATTTTTTTTTATATTACTGTAATTCAAACTTTCCTGTTCATTTCCCTTGGTTTTTTTCCCTGCTATACATATTCCCTCTGCCTACATTCATTATTTTTGATTAAAATTTTTTGCGTAAATTTCATTTTTTTTGAAATTGATTTTTTTTTCCTATATTTCAGACCTTCAGTTCTCACACATACACACCAAAATTTCCACGCTTACGAAGTCGCGAGTGAAAGCTAGTATTTTCATTATTATAAAAATGAAAATATAAATTCTAATTATTTCACTGAACATTTAATTATAAAAATTTTATTTTGAATGCAATATAAATTGCGCAATATTATCTTTTTATGATAAAATAGAGGGAAATCTGAAATTAGAAGAAAAAATATATCATGATTTTAAAATTTCAAGCTGGATTCTGAATGAAATTAAACTGCATTACATGTTGACTTATGGAATACATATGAACATATACACTACATATGAAATACAAAAAAAGTTCCACTTTTCTACGACCAAAGCTATGAATTTTATTTTTTTATATCCTTGAGATCAACGGCACTTCAAGGAGGTAATGTGTAATGATATTCATTCCTATGGTTTAAATGCTCTAAAATAATGCTATTCAAACATCCAAGCTTTGACAGTATAAGGAATACATTTTATTAATTGTTTTCACATCGAAAATATTTTACTGAATGTGACTAACAGAACCAAAGAATGGCATGAATATCTAGATTTCATGATTCAAATATTTTACTGAAACAATATATTATTCTTTAGGTCATTTAGAGGTCACTATTGGCAATATATGTTTATTTCTAATGATATAGGAATCATTGATACCGTCAATAATAATGTGTCTTGTAAATTTATAAGTGAAATTGATAAACATTCGAATATTTACAGGGTTAAGTGAAAATTATTATTTATATTTACAAAACAAAATAAATATTTTGAAAGACCAGAAATTACTACATTTATCCTAGGTCAATTTCGAAAGAGCATGTCCAACATTTCCCTTTAAATATTTGTCAGTCAAATATAAATAAATAAATAAATTTGGTAAGACTTTTTTATTAATATATTAAACGGTACATTATTTGAACGTTTCTTTCAATTTTAAATATTTTTTCATTCACAATTTATAATTCATTTAATTATTGGTACTTAATATATAACACATTTTTGTAAATTTTAAAGAATTCTTTCAAATCAATTACCAAGTAAAATTGCTATAAATCATAAAAATTAGTTAAATTTATGAATTCACTGATAACTGAGTACCAAATATATTATAATAATCTATTGCTGAAGAGAACAATACACATGCATTCAATATTTGATAACTACCATCCATTCTAAATACTCCTTCAATAAACTCAATGCAGTTTTTACTTAAATTAATTTATTGTAATTTTTACTCATCAAGCCTCAAAAATTGTCATCATTATTACTGAAAAATGGCCGATGACATGGGAAACTCATAATCGAACTTGCTTAAATATAATTTCACTCTTCTAACCATTCTTTGAGCAAATCGGTACCTTCCAATCTTTTCAATGCTAAGTCTTTAAGACGTTTCAGCTGGTCTGGTTTCAGCGAGTGCTTCCCATTACCAATGGTTCCTTTTCTAAAAAAATTCACTTTTCTTTCTGCACATTCTTTTCCTGGATGCGTTAAAGAAAGATTCTTTTTCATGTAATCAAAACTCGTGTGTTCTAAAACTTTGTCCATTATAGATTCATTTTCAGAGAGAGTTTGGTAATACTCATCACCGAGATATTTTGCAATTCTCAGAATCTCCTCTCGTGTATTAAGCAGAAGTTTTTCATATGACACTATTAGCATATTCTCATCGTCCTTATGAGCAAAGTAGGACAACACGTGGTCGAAATAATGGCCATATCCTATATTTCCTGTGATGAAATCTTCGAAGAATTCATCTAGTTCAGGTGGCTCTAACCACATATTACGCGCGAAATGATAATAAGAAACAACAGTGTCTTCTGGTTTGCGATAAATGTAGAAATATTTGGCTTTGTCATTTTTCTGTACCATATTGTAAGGGCAATGGTGTTTGAATATTCTTGGCTTTTCCATATTTCGCAAAACAGCTGTTCCCACCAGTTCCAGAAACGGAGCATATTTGTGCCAGCATTCATCAAAGTTGGGAAACAATTCCCCTTTAGATATGATTTGGAACACTATATATTCGAGCCAAGTGGTTCCCGTTTTAGGATAAGAAGTGACAATAATATCCCCATCTTGAGGAACATAGTCTAAAGTATCTTCGATATTTTTCACTGGAAACCAAGATGCGTTATGGAATGGAAGTCCCCTGATAATATGAGTCGGGGCCATACTTGATTGCTCGATTTCTGAAAAAGATTATTATTATACTGAAGGCTTATTATTAAAACTATTATCACATTTACCACTGTTAATAAAGTGAAGTAGTAACAGGGAAGAATATGAATCTTCAGTATGAAAATATACTATTATCAATAGATTAAGAGACAAGATCATTCATCCGTCTTTAATAGCAATGCAGGCATTACATTGATTGCGCAGAGCTTGATCAGATATTGAACGCATTATCTGAACCGGCTATTCCGACCCTACAATAAGGCACAATGGATAAATCAAATTGACGGACCGCCGCCACAGCAACATGGGAGATAACTATGGTTAAGTCCGAAAGGCCATCAGCGGCTACCGCCTTTGCAAATAATAGTTGCGCAATATGGATCATTTGAGTGACCTAGCATTTTCATTGAATTTATCTGTTATCGTTGGCAACATTTTTTTGCAATTAATATCTTGCATGAGATTAATCTTGCATGAGATTAAATTGTAAGTACATGATAATCGAATTTGTAGAATGGCTATCATTTTTTTCTTTCCGATTAAAATCCGTATCAGACGCAGGACTATAATTATAGTCACATAATCACGTTCAGAATTTCAATTATTAAGCTTATTTATACGTGAAAGTATGAAAGACTGACGGTCAATCCTTTGATAAATTTTGGTAGTAAATGTTATGAGAATCCACATTTTTGATGCTAAACTTGTATATCAATTCCATTTATGGTTATGTCCATAATATGGTTTTGATAAGAATATATAATCTATTTATCGTTATGTCCATATATATATATATATATATATATATATATATATATATATATACAAAATGATTTTCAATTATTTCCATATAATATTTTTCTCTAAAATTAATAAATCTTGAATAACATTTTAATGTATTTTTTACATCATTATTTTATTATTATTTTAATAAATGTCTTTATACAAAATTCGGTACCTGTTGTTAAGTGTTAAATATATTCCGATGAATATTTTAAAAAAATATTAGATAATCATATATACCTTTGATAAATATGAAAAACCACTCACCTTATGACTGAGACACACGAAGAGATGATCCCTATTTGTCTAGCTGATAGAGAGATTTTGTGAGAAAATAAATTGATGCTTTTTCATGAAGTTTTATTGAATAAAATGCTGCGTTGTTGATCTTCAACAGCAATAAAATTCTTTTCGAAAGTTCTAAACGAACAAAATTGAAATTTAGCAAACCTCATCTCATTCGCGCTCAGATATGGCTTGAGAGATAAGAAGCAAAAAAGGCGTCACAGAGGATTACAAAATTTAACCTGATATTTTGAAATTCAATATTCACTTCTAGTATTAATGGGAACTTCAGAATTTCTTCTTTATTTGTTATATTTCTGTTCAGATCATATATTTTGATAATTTTTTTCCAGATATTTTTTTCTTCCAAAATAAATTTTTAATAAATTTAAGAAAATTTTATTTTAATTATTTTTTTTCATGAAGTGCATCAGAATTTCTCATAAGGTTGATTGAACGATAAAATCATATGAAAAACTTTTAATCGTTTTCTACTTTTGAACACTTACAATAATTTATTGTAAATAATGTAAATTCATTATTTTAGATTATGAAGAATTCTGAATTTTTAAAAAAATTATTTGCCTGATAGCAGCACTATATATCACAAATTAAATTAAATTAATTGATTCTGAAATAGCTGAGTTCTAAAAATACTTAAAAATAATTTACTGTCAAAGATTTATGGTACCACTTATACAACATTTGAGAATATTGTAAGCGCATTGAAATTGAGAAAAAATATCAATTATGGAATTTTACTTCTGCAAACATTAAATAAGTTAAATTAAATATAAAAAAATAATAAAATATGTAATTATTCTCTTTCATTCTTTTTTGAGAGTAGAAATAGAATTTTTGATGAAAGAAATGAAATGAGAAAGAAGAGAAAATGGAATTTTTCCATCTTAAACAGAATGCACAAAAACCAACATGTTAGATGTGATAAACAGCATTTTAGGTTTTTTTTATTTAAATATTTTATTTATTTTTTATAACCTTTGATGAATAGCTTCCAATATTTATTATTAAAATACATACAATGTTACGATCATGCAATATATATATATAGTCTGCATAAATATTAATTATTAGGAAATCTTAGTAGAAAATATGAATTTAAAAAAAATCTGATATTTACATGAACACAAACACACCAGCAGTAGCCAAGAGTAAATAATAAATGACTCTTATCAATGGAACAAAATCAAAATAATCTAAATCATACCATAGCATAATGTTTCATTGTCTGTTCTATCATTGTTCTTTTTACAGAGAACAACATCAATTCAGCTTATGTTTAAAATGCAAAATTTAACGTTTCTATGCCAATAATTTTCGTTTTTATTAAAAAAAAATATCAATGATGAGTTTGCTATCATCTCGTAGAATAGCACATCATCATTCATTGTAATTGTACTTTCAATCATAAAATGAACCTCAGAGTCATCACTCATACAATTCCTCCAAGTTTAATAGAGCCAGACGCAAGTATTTTGTATATTTTTCAATTATTTGCTTTAATAAACTAGCGAATTTAAAGGAATGGTAATGCTATGTTTTTGATGCATTGTATACAAGGGGAAAAACTAACTTCAACTTGACGTTTAAAATGTCAATCAATGTTTTGAAATCGGAAGGAAGATTATTTAAGTCAGGGAATTACTGAAAAATAGTCGATGGTATTGGAAACTCAACCTTACTTCCTTAAATGTAGTTTTCACTCATCAAACCATTCTTTGAGCAAATCGGTCCCCTCCAGTCTTTTCATTGCTAAATCTTTGAGGCGTTTCAGCTGATCTGGTTTCAGTGATTGCTTTCCATCTCCAATGGTTCCTTTTCTAAAAAATTCCACTTTTCTCTCTTGTCCCTGTTCATCTGGCTGTGTTAAAGTAAGATTCTTTTTCATGTAATCAAATGTCGTTCGTTCTAGAACTATATCCATTATTGAATCATTTTCAGACAGTGTTTGAAAGTAATCTTCACCAAGATATTTCGCTATTCTCAGGATCTCATCTCGCTTATTACGCATAAGTTTTTCGTATGATACAAGCAGTAAATTTTCATCTTCTTTATGAGCAAGGAAAGACAGCACATGGTCGAAATAATGACCATATGCTATATTTCCAGACATGAAATCTTCGAAGAATTCATCTAGTTCAACGTTCTCCTCCCTTAAATTAAGCATGAAATGATAGTAAGATATAAAAGTGTCTTCCGGTTTGCGATAGATGTAGATACATTTAGCTTTTTCATTTTTCTGCACCATATTGTAAGGGCAATGATGTTTGTAAACTCTTGGCTTTTCTAACTTTTCTAGAACAGCTGTTCCCGCCATTTCCAAATACGGCGCATATTTGTATAAGCAGTCGTTAAAACTGGGGAATAACTCTCCCTTAGAGGTAATTTGGAAAACTATGTATTGGAGCCAAGTAGTTCCGGTCTTGGGGTAGGATGCGATAATGATGTCTCCATCATGAGGGACATAATCTAAAGTATCTTCAATGTTTTTAGCTGAAAACCAAGGTGCTTTCGGGAATGGTAGTCCCCTGATAATCTGGTTCTCAGGCATGTTTCTTCGATGGATGTCTGAAAAAGATTAAATCCATGATTCCTTAAATTTTATACATGGAATCAATAAGAAACAATAATGAATTATCAGTCTTAATTACGAATAAGTGTTATTTGAAATATGGGAAAACTTTATACCTAAAGTTAGTACCTTATATTTTGATGTCCTACTAGGTTTCAGCTGATTTTCAATCATCTTTTTATTTGATAAAAATTTTTACATGAAATTTGTTCAAATCTTATACAAATCAAATTTCATATTTCAAACTAAATAGTTCTTTTCATGCAAAGACTTTGCTATGAAATCAGCAAATGTCTTTTTTCTAAAGTTCTGGCACTATGTGGAAAAAAATATTCTTAGATTATTTAAATTTCTTTTTTACTTTCATTGATATATTTCAACATACTTTCGATGCGTAACATATGTTATAAATCTTTAAAATTATCCTATCTATAAAGACTAAGTTCCGTCCTGTTTTATAAGCGTTTTTTTTTTTTTTCTGCTTTCAATTGACTGTGAATTTCTTAAGTTTCGAAGACTTTACATATTTGAAATGTAATACCCTCTGATATATCTAGTTAGTGCAACTACTCTTCTTTTTGTTAAAAAGTATACGGAAAAAGTTAACATTTTATTTATTTACTTTTTCAAATTTAATTTCAGAAGTACGATGCAATGAATCTAGCGCTGATAGATAAAATGAACTTAGCATTACAATAAGATATAAAATCACTATTAACAATGATTCGCCCTACTATCTTCATGAATTGCTCAAAGGAATATAAAAAGTAATCATCTAGGATATAAAAAATGTTCGAGTTTAAAACTTTATCTTCATTTTATTGCGAATTTTGAATTGCATTATTTATCCTAGCTTTCAGCATCATTACTTCTAATGTTTATTTAATATTTTAACATTTATTTATTTCGTAGAAAAGCTATACTAATACTTTCCATAATATTACAATAGCATACAGAGTGTGATTTTGAGAATTTCTCTTTATTAAAGAAAGATGGTATCTCTTTTAACTTTAGAAAAAAAAAAGTGTTGCATATTTTTTCAAAAAAAATTGTGCTTTGTTTGAATAATCCTAACTTAAGTATTAAAATCAAATATTGTAATTCTTTACAATAGAACTTAATAACTTACTGCTTAACTTATAATGGGATTTGCGAAAGAAATATTTTGGTCATAAAATCTTATGCTGATTATGAATTTCTTTGAAACATCATTGTCTTCTATGCAGAAGTATATAGCTAATATACCATGAAAGTTTTTCTGCATCCTATTCGAGTGCAAGTGAACGCTATAATTAAATATGTAATGAGCTAGTAGAATTAAATTTAGTTCACATTTTAATTTTCATCAAAAATATAAATCGGTACCAAATTTTGAACTATATCTCTTAAAGATTTCGCAATCTATTGATTTGTAAAAGCGATAATTTCAAAAAGCAATGGTTTGTGTTAATGAAATTTGGTATACAACCTTGATATTAGAATGCAATTCTGTGTCGCTTATTCTGTTCATATGTTCTGTTATATTCAGTCAAAATAAGACGTCCAAAATGCATCCTCGGTTTCTTTATTATAATACGAAGCACGAAATTCTCATGCACTGGACTCTGCTGCTCCATGCAAGGGTTAGATGGGGCTGGAAGGGAGACATTCCACTTTATTCCGATACTTGATGCTTGATCTTACTTAACATGGTAAAAGTGAATTATAGTGTGCCCCCTGCTTGCCAACAATGCCAAGTCGCCAATAAAGATGGCAGACAAAATAAACAAATACTTCCGCGGAACAGTTACGGTTACCATTTACCGCCATAAAATTAGGACTTTTTACTGATAAGTATTGGTTTATTTTATATACATACATATTTAACACACCCTTCATCCATTCTACAGGTTCGAAATACTCCCGACATAACAAATTATGAAGGGAACCAACCGTTAGAACAAAAGAATTACTAGAACTACGAAGAATTCTATTGCAGCTGTCTTTTAAAGTGAGAATGCAGACGATTTTTTAAAGCGCATACTGACAATTAAAAATTGCAAAAGAATAAATATTTTCTGTTCGTATTCACATTTAAAAAAAAGAAAGAAGAAAATAACTTTTAATTATAAGCTTAACTTTCTTTATTTAATAAACTTTTAATTATAATAAAGAACGAAATTAAAATCTTTAATCGGTATTTTTTTAATATTTTTAATTTAACATTTTTCATAATATAGTTGTAGTTTATGTACAACTCAACCATTGCAAAAAGTAGTAAACAAAACAGCATTAGGGTTGCTAGAAGAGCGTCAAGATGGGTTGCAATATTGGCGACAAACTCGGGGGAACACTATTCTTCACTTTATCCCTTAACATCCACAATTTCCATGCAGATTGAGAGCGGATAAGATCTTGGTTAGAAAGTATACGAGAAACTTTCAAGGAGACCAATTATTCAGCTAATAACATCCACGACAGCTTGCCTAAACATTCCAGAGCTGTATGTTGTGTCCCAATTCTATTAAAGTTTGTTTGACATATTCCAATAAGATGTTCACTTTCAGATTAGGTCAAAACAATACAGGAATTTCCTAGACATAAACTTGACAGTTTGATGGCATAGTTACAGGAATCAATTCCATCATATGATAATATTCTTATTTATATTGATCATTTTAATATAAATTCGCACTTCTAGAGAATTTTTTTTGTCTGATTCGAAATAGTTTCCCATAATTTTTATACGCTAAATACAGTGTATGTTTAATCGATTTATTTTTACATTTTACCTTTTCAGCATACTATATTTAGACTGTTAAAAAAAGAAATTGCAATCTAACCACGTCTTTTCAAATTATTTCTTCAAAAAAAAAATATGTCTATAATATCAATCTGACTCTTGCAAAGATTTCTACATTTAAATGAAAAATTGTTTAATAAATGATATCAATAGTAAATAATAGAGCCTTAAAAGATTGAATTCTTATCATTTCCGCCATCGCCTTTGATCTATTATCAATCCATTTTTAATGAGTAGAAAGTGATATTTCTAAATAATTTTAAGTGTAGTCAATTCTGATAAAAATATTTTGACAAATCCAAGATATTAGAAGTGATTAAACAAACTGTTTTTTCAAAGAATCCATTCATGGTGTGTTATATATTTTCAAAGCACAAAAATAAGGTATCTAAAATATTTTTCTATTGTTTGAATCATGTAATTACATTTCAAAAACTTCAAAATAAACAAAATATGATTATGAAATAAAATAATAATAATTGCACAATAGTTAAGAAGTTAACATCTAAATAAAATAACAAAACACATTTTCCCCCTCTTTTTTTTTAGCATGCAAAGCATAGAAACAGAAAGCATTGCAATAGAGACAAAATGCGACCTCAAGATATTGAAGAATTTCCAAATTTTGGATTGCCCTTTAAAACTAATTTCCGAAAAAAAAAAAAAAGAAACATTTGAAAATATACCTGCTTATCTTTGACTATGGTAACTCCAAAAAATATTAAATTTTATAGACAAAATATTATAGAATATTATAGACAAAAATATTATAGACAAATGAAATTCAATATCTTGCCTTCATATCAAAATAGTAGATATTTCTTAAAATTTTGGACAAAATTTGTGACTAAGAAGTTGGTTTGTTTGTCGGTCCGTCCATGCGCATGTGATTGTAATATAACAAAAGCGCATAAAGCAAGGTGTACAAAATTTAAAACACTGTTAACTCCCTCAATTTATAGATTTTTTTAAATTTATTATGAACTGAACAAGTTAAAGAATAAACTCTCTATTTATTTATTTATTCATATTATAATTGGAATATAACAATTCAAAATATTCGAGTTAGAATGCAGTTTAGTTAGAATTTGCAGTTTTGCATGGCATAGCATATTTCCATGTCCGTATAAAATTTTAGGAAAACTCCGTCTATAAAAAAAAATTATTTTACCAACAGGCTTGATTTTCTTTATTATATGACAAAGTTAACTAAAAAAAGCAACTTTTTAAAAGAAACTAAATAAAAAAAAATTCAAACAAAAAATCTTCTTATTGGTTTCGAAGATATTTCTTTTCAAGAAATTGAACAAAATAATATAATATGTCTCCAATTCAATTCTGTTTTGCAACGTTTATCATGAATTCATGTAATAATGTTACATTGAATATACACGTATGCATATTTAAAGTCGCCCATTACGCTATCATATAAAATGGAATTTAAGACATTTAACATATGCTTAAGTATGATTCCTAAAATCACTCATATCGTCATTGAAAAAAATTCAAGCTATAAATTCAATTCAAAAGATATTTTTAAAAATATGTTTTAATATCCATATCTTTGGTGAAATGTGAATAACTACTCACCTTAAAGAAAATGCGCACGATTTAGGCTTAATTTATTCCTTTTTGTCCAAGTGTTTGACAGTTCTTGAAGGAAAACTGTGTTGATGCTTTTCAAACTAGTTTTGTTTATATAATATGCTGTTCTGTCTGTCGTGAGCAGCTTCCAAGGACATTTATGAAAATTCTACCGCAATCGCAATTCGATCTTCTTAAGTTCCGCAACTTATTTTTATTTAGGTATGGCGCAATCTTTGGAAAGATAACAGAAAATGGAAGCGTGGCTATTTTTTAACTGTGAATGTTAACGCGTTTATCGAAATAACTATATGAAATAAACTACATTTTGTGTTGAAACCTGTTAAAATGTTTCAGGATATTTCGAATGTTTCGTAATTTTGTGCTTTATGCATTAAAAAATAATTAAATAAATATAATGGAACTTTTTTCAAATATAATATTTTCCTTCTTTAAATGCACAAGAATCTATACATAATTTTTTTTAAGTCCGTTTGTTTGTTTGGACCTTAAAAAATTCCGCACTCCTTGATGGATTCAAGCAAAATTTAGCACACATGCTTCTTGAAATATAGAAGGATTAATTGAGGTATTAAAAAGTTTCTGCACCACCATTTAAGAGGAATGAAAAGGTGGTTAAAAGATTTTCCACCTTAACTTTTGAACAAATCACAGCACAAATAATATTTTTTTCAAAATTTTAAAATTCATAAATTTAATTTTATAGTAGCATAACGGAAACTTTTCTCCGATTTTTAATCAATATTTTAAAGTTAATTGAAAATAATTTATATCAGTTCTGTTTTTTTTTTTTTGTGTGTGTGTGTGTGTGCGACTACAAACTGTACGATTTACAAGTATATGTGCCTTGCTTTTTTACCTTCTCGTACAAATTGTATAGAGAAAGTATGGTAATCGTCAAAAAAAATTTGAACTCGAGATTTTGACGAATCTCCACATTTTAGACCTTCCTGGGTTCAAAAAACACATTTTTGGAAAACATCCGTCTGTCTGTCTGTGATAAAAATAACTAAAAGTGCTTTAAGCTAGACGGATGAAATTTAGTATACGATCTTTATACCTAATTTGTAGATTTCTATCAAATTGTGAGCAAAATCTGCTCAGAAGTTCGTTTGTCCAATACCATGCAACGCGTTCTCTTTCCATGGCGAATTTAACAGAGAGTATGCAAGAAAGTTTTGGGGAGACAACTTCCTCTGATCTTACATACATGTCGATCAAGCTGAAACCGTCGAAACTCCCTGCACAGAGGCTAGTATTAAACAAATTTACAATTGCTCATTCTTATTATTTTTTTTATGGAAATGCATCAATATTTATCTTAAATTTATTCGAATGTTTACAAGAAAGAAAAACAATGAAAATCATAATCAAAATATCTCATATTACTTTTGATTCTACTAAATGAAGTTAATTAAACACTTTAATAAGTTTACACACGAAGGCACACGGATAAAAAAATACTGAATGACCGGACCGCCGCAACAGCAACACTGGCGGGAACTGTGTTTGAGTTCTAAGGGCAATCACCGGCCACGGTACAACCCTTCCCGAAGGAAGTACGCCCTGTCATCGATGGGAGGAGCCAGATCCCCCACCTTTTTGTGTATCCTCCAGGGTGCCGAGATCCAACCACCATACCGGAAGCATATCATCCTCTTTTCGAAGTGCCCACCACCGGGGGTTAATACGTTAAAGTAGACCTGAATTAAGTTAAAATGGATTTGAATTTATAAAGTAAATATTGCATCTAAAAAAATTGAGTTTTGGAATTGAAATTAAAACGTTATTTTTGAGAAAATGACAAAGAATCAAAAACAAAACAAAACAGCAGGAATGATTTTCCCAAAACTTTATAAATTCATGTACGTAGATTCTCTAATAAAGGTGTTATCCTCCTCCCACCCGCATAAAACTGGAAGCCTTGAATAAGGTCGCGAATGCTTTATATTGGCGAACCATAATTACGAAATATTGATCTTTTGAGTGGTTTTAGCATAATTACTGAATCTTTGGCATTTTTTTGGCGATTAATTCTTGACAATTGGCTATATGTTTTCGAAATATAATTGTATTTACAAAACATCGGAAAATACCAAATTTCATATATTCAAGTCACGGCATTTTTGAATTATTGCGTTTACATGCGCGCGAAAAATACAGACCAACAGAAAGTTCAACCCCTTGAAGGATTTGATTACAAATTTAGTAAGCATATACACATTAGATGTTAAATCTGTGTTCCAAATTTTATCTGTTAGGATTTCTTCCTTTTATAACTGTCTTGTTAACTTATATTCGGCCAATCGGACAGACAGACTTCCTCTGAATGGATTTCACTAAAAATTAGATTGAAATCTATAAATTTGTTGTAAAAACTATATACCAAATTTCATCAATCTAGTTAAATGCACTTTTGAGTTATCGTTTTTAGAGTTAGATTTTACAAATTTAAAGTACAGAAATATAAAATAATTGCTCTTTAATACTCAATTACGAGAAAAAAAATTGAAAATTTTACGTATGCAAAATTTATTGTTTTTGGTATCGATTTGAAACTAAGAATAACAGTAAGTGAATACTTGCATATACATTTCATTTCACAAATTTAACAGACTTTCGAAATGAATAAAGTTAATTAAACATTTTTGAGTTCTGATTATTGAAATTAAATTCTGTTTTTAAAAAATAGATAGTAAAAGTGAACTAAGATAATAAAATGGGGAAAAAAATTCAAGATGAAGAAACTACATAGATTTTTCAAAAAATATAGCTCCCATTTTTTCTCTTAATTATAATGAAGCCTTAATATCAAATCCCTCAAAAAATAAATGATACGTGTTTTATAAAACAGCGTTTACAACATTTCACCATTTGGTGGCGTTAAATTTAACAGATATTTCAACTATTAGAGATATAGTCCTTGTTTTAATTTAATGTCTGCCTACGTCAAATTGAAATATATTTTATACTACTTTCTAATCTTTAATCCATTCTTTAAGTATTTCTGTATCTTTCATAACTTCGGCCACTTTCTCTCGTAACTGCTTCACTTGTTCCGACGACAATGAATTCTTACCATCACCAACAACACCCTTTCTGAAATAATTAATTGTATGCGCAGGTTTTTCAGAACTAGAGTTTGGATCATTATGTGGAAGCTCTAACTTGAGGTTCTTCTTCATATGATCAAAGCTTGTATTCTTCACAATCTTATCCAAAAGCGATTCATCATTAGAAAGGTCCTGATAATATTTTTCACCAAGGAATCTGGCAATTCTCAGGATTTCTTCCTTAGGGCTAGCGTGAAGTTTCTCGTAAGATATCAGCAGTAAGTTATCATCATCTTTATGATCAAGAAATGATAAAACATGTTCGAAATAGCTTCCATATTCTATGTTACCTGAAAGGAATCCTTCGAAACATTCTTCAAAATTCAATTTTTCCTCACGCACATTTTCCATGAAGTGGATGAAACTCACAAAAATGTCTTCAGGATTTCTGTAGATGTAGAGGACCTTGGATTTCGGGTTCTTTTTCACCATGTCGTACCGATAATGATGCTTGTACATTCTCACGCCTTCCAAACTGTCGATGACGTCAGGTCCCACCATTTCCATGAATGTTTTTGCATGAACATCCTGGAAAGATGGGAAAGATTCTCCTCTGGAAGTGATCTGTATCAATATGTACTGAAGCCAAAAAGTTCCGGTCTTAGGGTAAGATGCAATAATGATGTCGTCATCCTTTGGAACGTAATCTAACGTTCCTTCGATGTTATCTTTTGTAAACCAGGCAACTTTTGGGAAAGGAACTCCTCTGATTATTTGGAATCTTGACATCCTTGTCCAGTAATTACAGCTATGAAAAATCAGAGATATTAATATTGTTTTAGAGTGGCGAAAAATTCAAATTTTTATTTAGACATTATTGAAAAACTCCACATAGTAAAATATAGATACGAACAGAACTTAGTACTTTAACAACAATGGTTATGTATTGATTTTCCATCTCTACCAATAATAAAAATGAATATGTGTGTGTGTAATGGTTCACTACAGGATAACCAGTTTTGGCACATATATACCTTGGAGGGTAAGATCGTGCACTTAGGAGTGATTTTTTTTTTTTTTTTTTGAAATTTAAGTAAGAATTTTAATTTATTAAAAAATAAGAGGAATTTTGGCGTTTTTCCACGATAACTTCAAAAAAATTATTGTACAAAAGAGAAATTTACATCTTTTCAAAATCTATCTATATATATGTTACGGTCAATGTGAATAATCGGTTATTATTAATATTAACCGGCCATTATAAATAATAGCCAAACCGATTAGTATTAATACTAACCGGTCATTATTAACAATAAATAAAACAGGCTAGTATTAATAATGACCGGTTAGTATTAATAATAAACGATTATTCACATTGGTAGTAACATATATAACACTAATGTACGTGACACAGAAGAAAACACTTATCATTCTTATTATTTCTGATTGCTAATAACAAAACGTGAACAAGTCCTTATATGAACGTTCAGACTGCTTCATGAATATTTTTATCATTAATTCAACACTTCACTAATTAAGGAACTGCAAATTATTACTAGAAATATTCAGGTGACGGTACCCTGTGAACGAAAGTGATCCCTTTGGTGCCCTTGAAAAGGTGTCAAAGATCACTACGTATATTGAATTGGCTCCTGGCCAGAAATCCAATCTTATATAAGTCTAGTGATCATTTGTTCGACCCTTTTTGCCTTCTGCTTTTGTGCCGCGCTGCGCCTTCTTCTAAATAATCATGTTTACCTCTCGAGAGAGAATAAAACGAAATTAAAACTACAAAGTCTCTTCACTGCTTCGACCAAAATAATATTACATATTATTTAGAAGGCAGGATTCGAAATCTTTACATACAAACATATATATATATATATATATATATATATATATATATATATATATATATATATATATATATATATATATATATATATATATATATATATATATATATATATATATATATATATATATATATATATATATATATATATATATATATATACTGATATTTTAAACTTTTAATTTAATCCAAATTATTTTCCAAAACTTTATCTTATTTTAGCCCATCGTAATTTCACTCTAAAATATTCTCTTATTTCGTGATCCAATTCCGCTTTCGGTTTAATTAATTCCTCTATAAAACTAATGCGCCATTAGTACTACGTCTCAAATGAAAGTGATACTTTTACCCTTATCAGAGGTCAAAACATGGCGCCTGGCCAGAAATCCTATGTTATATAAGACTAGTGATCATTTCTTCGTCCTTTTTTGCCTTCTGTTTTTGTGTCGCCCTGCGCCTTCTTGTAAATAATCATATTTGCCTCCCGAGAGAGAATAAAATACAACGGAATTAAAAATACAACGTCTCGTCTATGTCTTCAACCTGCACTCTGATTCAACCAAAAATATGTTCATATTATTTAGCCGGCAGGATTCAAAAGTATTACATATATATATATAGTAAATCATACCAAGTACCTATTTGACTATGGTTAATTCATTATTTCATTATATATATATGCCTATTTTCATTATATATATATGCAAAAAAAGTCTACAAGCACGCGTGCATTGAAGGAAGAAATTCAAAGTTGCATCAACGAAATTCAGCCACATTTATGCAAAATGGTGATGGAAAATTTCGACAAAATAGTAAATATGTGCCAGCAAAGCCATAGAGTGTCATTTGTCCTATGTGTTATTCCATACATAACCCTACCCTGTGTACTTTACGATTCAACAAAAATATAACAATTTAAAGAAAATAACTGTGTTTTTTTCCATTCAAATCTTTCTTAACACGTTGTTCTATCGTGTAACTCTTTAATTTTACTAATCCTAAACTAACAGCTGTCAAATGATTTTTTTAATAGAGAGGCCATCACTTACTGCAAGAATGGTGGCAAATTCAAATCTTGCGTTAATTTTGGGATACGCTTTACATTAATATTTTGAATTAATTAATATAGTAACAATATCTTTAGTAATATATTGATAAGTAATATATGAACCTAAATAATGAAATTTTTTTAAAGAATATATATTTAAAAAAGCAAAAGCTGTATCTGCGCTGTCAGCAACCTGTTATCATAAGAATACATTAAATCTCAATCAAACATATTTCTAAATCAAATACCAATAAATATACCTACTTCGAAGTAAACCAATGTATATTACCCTCGAAGCTTTCGAGATTCTTGTGCTATGAAATGCTTTTTCTCTAAAACTTAAATTTCTTGCATAACCAAATTCTATTTATCTTATCGTTCAACAAATCAGGCAGAAAATTTGTTTCATTTTGTTTTCACTGCCCAAGGATAAAGGTGATGATAAGAAAAGCAGATAAAGGAAACGATAAGCATGTTTTCAATCTTATATTACGTCTATGATAAAAATGTAAATCGCGAATACCAGCAAAACAACAACAACAACAACAACAAAAAAAGACAGCGAAAATTGTTTCAAATTAATTAAATTTGTTTGAAAAAGATATTTTACACATCAAATCTGAAATAATGTATAGAAATTATTTTGTGAAAGATTTTTTTTCTCGTATACGCAGTATAGAGAAAGTACAGTAAAGGTCAAAAAATTTGAACACGGGATTTTAAGGAATCTCCACATTTTAGGCCTCTTAAGTTCGAAAAACACATTTTAAGTCTGTCTTTCTGTGACAATTTAAAACCGCTTTGGGCAAGCGGTTGAAATTTAATATACGGTTTTTACATTAAATTTGCAGATTTAAAAAAAAAAAAATGTGTAAATTCTGTTCAGAAGAAGAGAATCTGTCCTGCTAGCATGATAACTACAGTAGCATGATAACTACAAAATAAAGAGAACCAAACAGATAAAATTCAGTACACAGGTCTAATATTTTTAGTATAGGAATCTACCAAGTTTTGAGCCAAATCCAATAAGGGCTTGACCGTCTGTCGGTCCGTACTTTCCAAAAACATATAAACGCGAAAATTCAATGACGCAATGACCGAAATACATGAAATTTGATAAGTGATTTTTGCAACTTTAAGTATAATTTTACATCAAATTTTTGTTATAGTGTAGGAATTAATCACGAAAAAAACTTGCCAAGAATCACACTATCGATTCTGTTAACACGCCAAATTCACTCCAAAGGTTAATATTTTGCAACTATTGTACGCCAATGCAATGCAAAGCGTTCACTGGGATACATTTTTATTAGAAAGTTTTGCAAAACCACACCCTCAGGATTTTTTTAAATGGATTAGCAATTGTTTGTATTATTGTTTAAGTTTTTTTTATATACATCAAAAATTCATTCAATGCGATTGCAAGCATTCTAAATGCAAGCTTTTAAAAAAAGTTTCAGATATTTCTTTTTATTCTTTCTTCATATAAACAATTAACTAATTATATATCAACATTATCGTTTTCAAACAATCTGAATATATCAGAACATACCAGTGTGCAAAAATTATTTTTACACAATCGAAAAATTTAAAAAAAAAGTATCGATTTAGTGACACCAGCTTCCTTTTTGTATTACTATTCTATGATTTTAATTAGTTCTATGATTTCTAATTAACCCTTCAAAGGGCCATTTTTTTCTAGTCATATTATGTTAAAATATTTTTAGGCTTGAAATTAGAATAAGAAAATGGATTCAGTTAGCTTATTAGATAAATTTAATTTGATTAATTAGTTAATTAATAATTAAGTAACAAATCAAGACACATCATTTTGTCTGAGATAAAGAACTGAAGCATCTAAGTTTTTGACTTATTAAAGAAATTTGTCAGAACTTATGCCAACCTACATAATTTCATACAAAGATTGATAAATTTGGTGGGAAGCATGCTTCCCACGGCCCTAGAAAGGGTTAAATTGCGTAACAATTCTTTTATTTTTCCTACGTATATAATTTTCATTGTTTAATAATGCGAGTGACATTGTTTAATCTGTTACTAGCACGCTTTTGCCTATGTTAAGATTTTTTTTTGGACACTTTCACTTTTATTGCATGGAATAATCACTTTTTAATATGCGTTTACAGTACATTGTCTTTAAAACTCTTACAATTTCTTTCTAGCACTTTTAAATTTATAATAAACCCAGACGATATGTCTTTTTAATACAGATATATGTTTCCGATGACAATAAAATATTTTAATAGTTCAATTTTAAATGTTGATTACATGTTATGTTCAATTACAATATCAGCAAACATTGTTTTTAGAGAAAACACAGTTACTCGCTTCTGCCGAAATCTAAAATACAAAGTGTACTGTTGTTTCAGCTCGTATTCCTCACATCCTCAATTTGTCTTTTAAGTCATAAAGATTATCGAAATTATTTTCACACCTCTTCATATATGATGCCATGATTACGCGAAACATGCTCGGCTAGTCATGTCATTATTTGACTTTGATTACTGTTCTTTTTTGAACTGCGTCTAGTGGTAATACAAACTTCATATATTGTAAACATAGGAAATCCATTGTGGCGAACAGAAAGGAAAACGACATATTGCAGAGGTGCAATCTTATAGATGATTTTGAAGAAAACTTTAGGTGCGATGGAGTGCTTCCAAAAAATTACGTTATTGTATTATCAATAGGAAGAAAAAAATGAAGTGTAATGTGATAATGATTTAAGTTTTCTGTTCAACTGCTTTCATTTATCTATCACGAGTAAATTATTAAATTAAAAGAGGTTTAGTTTAGTTATATTAACGTCCCGTTGAAATTTTGGGACGGACCTCGTAATTTTGAACCGCGGTCAGATGACGAGGACGACACCCCTTATCCAAACTTCACACTACACCAGCGGGAGAACGTTTGGTTCCTACGGATTTAGCGTGCAACAGACCCCCTTACACGACGGTTCTTCGGTGGAATCGGGTCTCGAATCTGAAACTCTATGTCTCACGAGCCGAGATCTTACCACCACGCCCCAAATTAAAAGAAGAAACACATGTTAACATTTTATGGTGTTTGTTTACAGTGATCTGCATGCATCATATATCAAGTAAGAAGTGCGGTTTTTTTGTAATTGTCATTGAATTTTATGATGTGTATACAACACGTCGAACTCAAAAGTTGACAAAGGAGAAACTCCACGGTTTACGCAGCAAGTAAATAAATAAAAAAGAGAAGATCCAAACACCTTAGTACGAAATAGAGATGCATAATCCACGATTTTTTGAATAACAAATAATATTGCTATTGTTATTTTTAAATGTGCGTTCCAAATATCTGTTATTTCAATCATATTATTAATTAAAAATTATTACTTAATATTAAATATAAAATTTATTAATTGTAATTAATACTTAATTTACTAATTGAAGTAACGTGTGATTGAATTAGTTTATCTGTTTCAGCTTACTTCTTAAATTTTATTTTTTTTCTCAAAAATATTTATTTATTTATTAGAGTGAACCATTTTCTGGAAAAGGTGAGTTAAAAATGTCATTTCTTTAGTCCTATATTCTACCAATAGATGGCGCCAGCAGTAAACAGAATACATGTAATCAAAGTCAATCATGTCACGAGCAATTAAAAATGATCTGTATGGAATAGTGCATCATCAAATACGAATATCGGTCACTCCCGTAAAGTGGAGCGGTGACTTCGCACTTTCCGATGAAATCACCGCTCCGATAAATTTCAGTGATATGCATTTCAATGATACGATATGATAATTCCAATAACCGGTCCGTTCACTTTTCAATCCAATCACAGATTTCTTTCGAAAGCTTCCATTGGAAGATCGTATCGATTGTTACTTTCCAGTGAAGTCACCGCTCCGGCAAATTTCAGTGATATTGTATCGATTGTTACTTTCTATCGTGATCCTAAACCTGTAATCGAAATATCACCAGTAAGATCGTATCAATGATTTGAATCACACCCCTCTTTGAAAAGTATTGATCACTTGTATTTGTGACTTTTTGATATTGGTTACGTTATAACCGCTCGTAAAATATTCGTCATCCCTAGTACGAAACATCGTAGTATGATACTATTTTAGGATTGATCCGTCTATTTGCATTTTATTTTTAAAATTTGCTCGTATAGCATCAACAATATGCATAATTAAGATGCATTTAATATCATCATTATTATATACATGAGTATAAATCTAGTAGCAACTATCTTTTACACTTGGTAAATAAACCTTGTTGTAAAATATACTTATTTTAAAAAATGTATTAAAAGAAAGATTTTACGAAAAACAAAATTAGTATAGCTAAAACATTAATTTTTGAATTCTAAAGTATTACAGAAAAATGTTTTCGTGCATTATTGTTGTTACGAATCTCTAATATTACTTTCCTTCGCAAGTTGTTTAACAGATATTTTAATGACTGCGGAATGGATGCGGGGATGTTTTTAAATTAAAAGAAATAATTAATTGGTGTAAAAGCAACGATTACAATCTTTTTCAAATTCAGTTCTGAGTATTAACATTAGTCCTTTCCAACATGATAATGTAATTTGTCGATCTGCTAAATAAATATTGGTTAATGTCATAACTTGCACTTATATTTCAATTAAATGTTTCTAGATGGAAATATCATCAAGATTTAAGAAAAGTAAACGAAGAATTTTCATTATTTTATCTGGATGACATGAATAATTTTACGCAATATGTATATCTAATTTTTTTCAACTATTTAACTAATAAGAACTATTTAAACCAATTTTCAAAGGTTAATAGAATGTATATGTATTATTAATCATAAAAAAATATTATTTATAATACTTTACTGAATATTATGTGCAATGGAGTAGACAGATAAATATTTTCATGCACCAGCACAGCTACAACTTAAGTCTATCTTTAGGAATAAAAGTTAAAAAATAGTTTTGAAATCTAAAGTATGCTTTGAGAATATATTTGCAAGGCAGTAACATATTTACTCTAAATCAAAATACAGTAACTAAAAAAGTGCTGCTTTTAGATGGGGATGGAATTAAAAGCCCATTTTTAAATAAAACTTGGTAGTTGGTTTTAAAACCTTGCAAGTTATTCAAATTAAGCAAGATAGATATAAAAATATTTTAATTAATATAAAAAAATGTGATTAAAATTCTTCAGCCAAACCAATTATCTCCCAAAATTGATTAAGGGAATAAAATGCTACATTTGTCCCTCAATTAATTAACTGCCTGCCAAATTTAGATGTTTGAAGTTATTAACTCCAATATATATTCAAATCTATCACCGCTAATATTTCAGCAATACATTTTTTCTGGAAAAATTTATTTTATCTTTTATTTTTATTTTTAGTACTCTTCATCAATGTTTTCTAATAGTGCGGAAATAGTATTGTATGTTTAAATTTGAGAAATGAACTCAAAATAAACAATACAATCAATAATAACAGCAGTTTTCATTTAGGAAATAGTTTCCCCTTTCCTTCAAAATATTCAACCTTCAACTTTATTACTCTTTAGTCCAGCCTTCCTTCATCCATCGCATTAACAACAAACGATGATTATTATTGCAAGATGTGCTTTTACAATGATTAAGTATCATTCATGACACATTCAAAACATGTTTATTTTATTCCACATTCAAATTACATTTATGAGTACATGTAATATAAATCACACATTAAAAACAAATAACAATTACAATGAAATATTTTAAATTTAGAAGCACAGATTTCAGTTGCTGCACGAGTAAAAAGAGAATACTGTTCGTCAAAAGATTCTGCGAGACCACATTTCGATGACACCATCTCATTAAGGGGCGAAACGGCCAACGATGAGTACAGTTCCGGTATTCCCTTTGACCTTGGATTCCCCTATTATAATTGATGCTAGTAAATGTAAAGCAAAAACGCAGAGAGTTTTACAATCCGTTGCAGAACAGTATATATTGAGATTTATAGATGCAAGTATAAAATAAAATAAGATAAAATAAAAGAGATAAAATAAAATAAGAGACGATAGGAGAGAACACCAGACAATTTTAGGTAAAATGAGGATTTCAATTAAAAACTTTTTAAATATTCTAGAAATTTACATCAAATCATTTTCAGAAGCAATAGCCACTTCGGATGCTCTCTCCAAATTGATATTAAAATAACTATCCAAAATGCCAGAAATCAAATACAATTTATCAATTTCTGTTTCATCTTCACAAACTTTCAGATACTCCTCACAATCATCATAAAAATTTTCAACGAGCCTCCTAACACGCGAACCTATTGACTTTTTCATGCAAGCAACAACAGAATACACCCATGCACCTATTGCCTCTTTCATTCCTATGATTATAAACCATTCATGAAGATATTTAAGCAGTAGAACCAATGTGTAGTAATCGAAATGAAGAACAACGCTCAAGTATGGACTCTGGCCCGCTATTTCTTCAATAGGTGCCAAATACGATTCACTATAAATTTCAGAACATAATTTAGAACCTAAACAAAAAGCGCACCAATCATGTCTGCAAGCAGAAACGTCTAAGAGAGTTTCCAGTCGGAGGGGAAATCGGATTTTCAGTTGATCCCTTTTAGTATTAATTTCTAATGCACGACGAGTAAATTGATAAATAGCAGGGCGCATTGACAGCCTTTTCCATTTATCTTCGTCTTCCACAGGAGCCTCTGGCAATGGATTTCTTTCAAGGTTGACCTCTGCATCTTCCATTCTTGAGATATGTATGAACTCACTGCCATCTTGAGCTCTAGTATGTATATCAAGGTGGCGAGTGGCAGGTTCAACTTGTAGAAGTGGTTTAGGCGGCATTTCCTGAAAAAGAAAATCAATTAAATGTTTTGCATACTAGACTGAATTTATTATTATAAAAAATGAGGAAATAGTGAGATATTGTAATCTATAAAGCAGTACAAGAACGGCATACATAGATTTGAAGTATTAAACAAAAAATTAAGTTTAGACACACAGTCAAGAATAAGATATACAAAAATAAAATAGTCACAAACATATTACAAAAACATCCAACATCAATAATAAATTCTTCAAAACAATTGAATACATGAAGCAGAAAATTTTTAAGGTAATGTAAAGATAAGCATATTTTCTCATACTCATTAGTTAGTTGGCATTTAATTTTAATTAAAAATTTGAAATAATTAAAAGAAACACTAACTTCTTTTTGGTATAACTCTTTTTATGGTTCTTATATTTGTGTATTAATAGAATTGTGTACACATTAATCTTTTTTCAGTGGCCTAAGAGAGTAAACACTATTTTGATTCTCAATCTAAATTTGAGCTTGAAAAACCATTCTGAATTGCCTTTTGCTTTTAACATTGCAGCTTTAAAGGGTTTACCCCTCATTCACATTTTTATATTAATATGCATTCCTCCTTCCCACAGTTCTTAAATTATACTATGATGTGTAGATTGAGGTAGGATATATATATTCAATTTTCAATAATAGGGGAGAAGTGGAACAGATTTCAATCCCCCCACCCCCTATTTAATAGTATGTTCTTTGATTTATTTTTTTTAAAAATACAATAATAAACAAAATACAAGTAATTAAGTAATTAATTAATTATTTGCAAAGTTAAAAAGGTTTGAGAAAATGAAAATTAATAAATAATATATTTTGATATACTTTTCATTCAATGATTCATGGTTTTGGACATGCCAAATAAAAACTGATTTTGAAATCTTCATTAATGCTATCACGTATAGAATTTTTTTTTCATTTTCTTTTATAACTATTCCCACTGATTGCAATATGTTATTATTTAATAATTTTTTTTTCTTTCTTCTTAGATGCTTTTCTTTCATATTTATGGCATTTTTATACATATATACAAGATAAAATTAATTTCTTTTAATTTAGAATGACAAAAGTCTTAATAAATAACTTTCTTAACTTAGCTTCATTTTTTCATCACTTAATATTTATTATATTACTTATTACTTTATTATATTTACAATAGAATTTCTCGTAACTGAAATTAAGTAGTAAGCATGATTTTTGGTCAAAAATATTTTTTATGTGAAATAACACAGAATGATCAACAGTATTAATTCATACTTTATATGATACAATTATTAAAAAAATAAAGAATAAAAGAACATGTTTAAGCATTGGTGCTCTTAAGTAAATATTTGGGGGAAAAAATGGAATTTCATTTAAAATGAAAGCCTTTTTTTTTTTTATTGTTGCATATTACTGCTTTATATTATTTAAAATATATATGTGTGTATATTAAATAACATAATTTATACTAACATAAATTTTAATAAACTTAAAATCATCAACTTGCTATTGCACTGTAACATACCAACAACTAATTTTATTAAACTTTATTCAGAAAAAGTAAAAAAGTCAATCATTAGCATATTTAGCTATTACGATACTGTGCTGAAATGTAATCAGACATGTCTCATTCCTTCCACTGCAGAATCTTCTTTTAAACTGCATATCATATAAAGCATGCTACATGTAAACTTAATTTGATATCTATCTATATCTATATCTTTGAGTTTATTATACATTTAAAATATTTTTATTTCAAAAATAATAAGATTGAAAAAAAAAAAAAAAAAGAATTTGTATCTACTTCTAAAGCATGAAACTAATATTTTTTGTTTTGAACAAAAATAATATTATAGCTAGTATATCAATTATTATCAAGCAAAGGGGCTATAGTTGCTCTTTCTAATAGTGAAATTAGAAATAGATTCTAATCTTTTATTTAGATACAAATGCAGTTGTCCCATTCTTCCCAACATTCACCTATGTTTTAGGAATTGTATTTCAGAAGTGTATAGTACAATATTACGCAAAATTTAATGCATTACAGGTTTTTTTTTGCAGCATATCCACATATTTCATTTTATTCAAAATCCCATCAATAAAAACTAAATTTCCAATGAAAATTTAAAATCTATCACTAATTTTCTAATCTTACATTCTAAATAATTATCAATAAACAAATTTCTTAATTGTCTAAGGCAAAATATTAATTGGAAAGCTATACAAATGCCCCAAGTTTATTTACTGACTTACATTATAAATGGACATCAAAACTGACAGACAAATTTACATGATTTTTGAGCGATAATCGTCAATATAGGTTTTGGATAATAAAAATCACAATACAGCTTTCGCCTTAACCTTTGATATGAAGTGGATGGTAAAAATCCAACTTGGTTTCCTCACTACTTTTTAGCCAACAGATAAAATTAATTCAGCCATTTTATGTTTACAGCCAAATCAGTCTTGAGACAAAAGATGATAGCAAAGCTAAAGTGCCAGCAATATATAGCAGTTCCAAAAGTTTATGGGAGAAGTTGTATCAGTTTATAAACAGAACTCTGGATAGTGACTTGATCATTTGGCAGGGCAATTTTACCAAAGCAAGGGAAGGAAAAAAAAAAAAAAGAATGTGACAGCAAGTTGCAAAACTGCAAAGAAATTTCAGTAAATAAAAATATGTTACTATAACAACATTGTGAAAACTCATGTTGATGAGTAGAATATTGTTGACTCTACTATCAGAAAACTCTGAATTCAAGACTGTGAGGTAATCTATTCCAAACAAAAAGGAATAAGTAAATAAGTGACTGAAAGTTCCATTGTCAGATATGTCTGCTTCAGAATCGATAGATTCCACAGCTCTGGGAAAAAGCGCAGAAGACATTTGAGAGGAGATGCTACATCAGTCAAAAGCCAGGTCATATTGCTAAGAATTGTAGGTGGAATGAAAACAAGTCAAGAATTGACGGTGATGCTTTTGTATGTACTGTAGAAATTTCAGAAGAAAAAAAAAATTATGGATAGCGGACAGTGGAGTAATTGTTCTCATGACAATACACAATAAGCATTTTGTGAATTCTCACTAAATCCACTTCACTTAAAATTAGTGTATGTTCAAAATAATGATGCTATTGTAGCTTATGACCATGGAAATGTGAATGTGGAAAAAAAATCAATGGCAAGTGGGACAGTTAGCCCCCAAGAAAGATATGGTATGTTTCTGATATCAGCAAAAACTTCTTTGCCATTAGACTTTAATTAAGGGTTTTTAAGATCTGGAACTGAAAAAATGAATGGTCCTTTATGGTAGATTACATATAAAAGGCATAAGAAAAATGTATGAACTATATGTTTTAGAATTGTGTTATATACAGGGGTGTTTGTGGGACCCCAAAAAATCCCCTGAAACTTTTACGGACTTACTACCGACATTTTGGAGTTTCGAGAAGGGGGGGGGGGGGAGAAATGAAAAATTACGATTATGAAGTATTGAATGACCTAATTATAAAAGTTCAATTAATTACTTTTTTTGCAAAATTAATAACCATTAATTTTGCAAAATTAAGACCTTTGAACCCAGGTCACGTGATCGCACATCTGGTCGAACGAAGTCTCTCCCTTTTTTTTCTACCGCGCCTACTTGCCGAAAAGAATCCAGAAGAGAATGTCCGAGAACCGGGGGAATGAGTCATAACTCGCAATAAGGAAAGAACAAAAAAGTTTTTTCCCCCTTTTCACGCATTATCACTGCCTTTGGAGAAAGAAAGGAAAAGTTTTCACCACACACACTGACCTTGCGTTTTCTGCTTTCAAAGCAAACAAAATTACACAGATCAAAATAAATAATTCATTATTATTCCTACTTCCTTTTGAACGACGATCCCCGGAATTTCCCGGTATCGAAGTTCAAAATCCCCGGAATTCCGGGGTTTCCCCGGAGCACAAACACCCCTGTATATATGTGGCTGTATTTGCAGAAGTAAGTATTACCTCAATAGATTAATTCCTACAACTGTGGATGAAAGATTGAGCCAAAATACCATTCATGTGACGTATATACCGAGCAAATAAATAGAGCTGCAAAAGATACATTTCTATATGATGGAAATTGCTATTTATGCATTAAATAATACAGAGTCAACATCAGTTAATGATGAAATTTCTTATGAACAGTAGTTTTCTAAAGATGCATTTAACTTGAATCACTAGCATATATTTAGCACCGATTGCTTTGAGTAATCATCCAAACAAAAAAAATTTAAAGGAATATGAAGTTGTCTAAGATGCTTTTGTTGGTGACAGGGAAGAAAAGGATAGCTACCAAATTTGGGCAAAAGATCAGAGCAAGATTATTCCGAGTTGAAGTGTGATATTTCAGGATGAAACTGTGTTGTAGATGGATTTTCAGCCAATAATCAAAAGTAAAGTGTGTAATTCATGAAGAAATTTCCTAGAATAACAGAACAGATATAGAAAAAGAAGAGGTTTCATATAGAGAAGAATCGAATGAAGCTTGCAAGACATAAGCTCATAAAATTTCGATTCAAATTAAGGACATCAGCTCATAAAAGTTCAATTACAAAGTGTCAAACTAGTTTGACATTTTAGTTCTGTACACTGAGCATGCAAAACTTCAGACCTAAAAAGAAGTAATGACTTTTGAAAGCAGTGATAAATGGCTTGTATCTAGTCAAAAATTTCGAATTTATTTCATTGAAACTTTCAGTTATATGTTGCAATCGAATACTACAAAAGCTATCTTAAATATTGTTACTGTGCAAAAATTGAAAACAGCTAAATTTGATGTCAAAGCTACATTTCCGAAGACCTTTGCATGATTGAATGATGATACTGATCAGGTATGTAAATTTTAAGCAAGCTAGAAAGTATAAATGATTTAAAACAAGATCTAAGTGTTTTAAAAGTTCTGCTGAATATAAAAATATTCTGCGATTGTTGTTTATTTTTAAATGACGAGGAATCAATTTTTGTTTATGTTGATGACAGAATCATTCAGCAAAAGAGCAACAGATAGGGAAACTGTTTTTAAAGAAATTTGGAAAGGGAATTCTCTATGACCATAAATAAAGCTAAATATTTTCTAGATGTGCAAACTAAGTATTTTGAATCTGAATATATATATATATATATATATATATATATAATGATATTTTAAATTTTGATTTCAATTCTAATTCATTTCCAAAGTTTTATCTTAATTTAGCCCCTAGTAAGTTCATTCTCTTATTTCTTGATCCAATTCCACTGTTCATTCAAGAGAGCTTCGTAAAATTGCTGAATTGGCTAAACACCAACACTTTCACATGCTCAGCGTGAAGGGATAGAAAAATGTCCACTAAGCACATTCTTTTAAAAAAAGATCTCTGTGTTTCCCTTGACATGCGTCAGAAATCCCTAACAAAATCTAAATAATATATTAGCACTGTAAAAAAACATTTTCCCTATCCATATCTCATGTTATATAAGATGAGGGATAATTTATTTCGCTCTTTTTTCTGACTTCTGCTTTTGTGCCGTGCTGTGGCGGACATGCCTTGTCTGCACCTGCTTGTAAATAATGCATGCTTCTCCAAGATGAAATAAAACGAACTTAAAAATTACAAAGTCTCTTCACTGCTCGTCGCACCTGCTTCACATAAAATATTGCCTATATATATATATATATATATATATATATATATATATATATATATATAAAACCAGGAAGCTTATTGTAAGAAGAAACTGAATTGTTTTACAAGATATTCAAAACATATCAGTTAAAGAGATACCATTACAACAAATGATTCAACATCTCTTTCTGTTAATGCACACAATCATGAAGACTGCACGGAGTTTCATGTTTCTTGCTATTGTCACAGGATCCGACCTATCTCATGCAGTGCAAATGCTTTCCACAGTTATAGATAAATTTCAAAATATTCATTGGAACATGACTTTAAAATGATTTACGTAGAAAAGTTTTTTTTTTTTTTTTTTTTTTGACTTTCAATCCAATACAACCTTTGAATCTTTTAATAATTCAGACCATGTTGCTGATTTCCAAACTAGGAAGTCAACCTCAGAAATGATCTTAGTGTATAATAATAGAATTATAATGTGAAGAGGTTATATCACTCACTCCAAACTGAGACCTAATTTATTGCAAAAAGTCAAATGGTAAATAAGATATTTGGTACATATGGTATCTTTTGGAAGAATTATGTTGTGTAGGAGAGATATTGGTTCTTCAAATAGATAACCAAAGTGCCATTTGCATAGTTAAAAATCCTGAATTCCATAATAGGACAAGACATATTGACATTTACTACAACTTCATCCAGCAATAATATGGAAACAACAAGCAGCTTAATGTTATAAAAAGTAGCAGTGAAATCCAGGCTGCTGATATGTTTATAACATGTTTTGCTGAAAAGAGTTTTCAAGATTCAGGTCAATTCTAAGAATTAAAATAAGAATTGCAAAATCACACTAAGAATTATGAGTACTAAAGTGATTAATTGTGTGTTGTTTCTGATTTAAGGGAATTATCGCAAATATTCCAAGTAATCATTTTTTTAAAATCTACAAGAAAAACAAGTATGTTAGTTTTTACTTTAGAACAATGTGCTAGATGCTAACTGTTACAATTATCCAATTTATAATATAATTAATTCTACTGCACATATTGCTTTAGTGACTTTAAATACTTTGGTTACAAGATTTTACAACACATCTAGCAAATTAAAAATATGCTCACAAGTACTTTACTTACAGGTGAGAATTGTTCTGGGTCTGCATCTCGACATTTAGGTCAAATATCAAGATACACCAATATAGGACTCTTTTAATATTTTAAACTCATTAATTCTCTTTCCTAATTCCTGCACAAAATATAACCCACTACTCTCTTCTTGAACACTGTTTATTGAAACTGAAAACTATATAAGATCTTTTTGGTTTAAGCAGAGTGCAGGTTGAAGACATAGATGAGGCGTTGTATTTTCAATTCCGTTCTATTCTCTCTCGGGAGGTAAACATGATTATTTACAAGAGGCACAAAACAGAAGGCAAAAAAGGGACGAGCAAATGATCACTAGTCTTATAAAACATAGGATTTCTGACCAGGTGCCAATTCAATACATGTGTGACCTTTGACACCTTTGCAAGGGCAGCCTAAGAGATCACTTTCATTTGAGACATAATACTGATGGCGCATTATTTTTTACAGAAGAATTAATTAAACCGAAAGTGGAATTGGATCATGAAATAAGAGAATATTTTAAAATGAAGTTACAATGGGCTAAATTAAGATAAAATCTTAGAAATTAATTTGGATTAAATTAAGAGTTAAAAATATCATTACATCCCCCCCACCCACCGCAATACTGGAAGTGTATTGGGGCTCTCGACACACAGCCATATCTTACAGTGGTGTCTGAGTAAGTTTAATTTAAAAGTATATTGAAAGTGACGCCTCAGTTTCCCTTGCATTTATATTATATAAATATTAATAGAGGCATTATTTTGAACAAGATTATGTAAAGCACAAAAAAGATAAAGTGATATCTGTGAAAATATTAGATAAACTTAAATATTCAACAACACCAAAATAAATATATTAAAATGTATAATATAAAAAATAGTTTTCTGCAGAAACTCAGTCAATTGTCTCAGTCTGTAAGATTTTCTCTATTTGGTGAGGAATGTCTCTAAAGAATGCTTGAACACAGTGCCCTTTAAACAGTAGAAAGCTCACCAAAATCATCAAATGGGATATAAAATAATGGAATGACAAACTTATATAATTTATATAATATATAATAACAATATATCAACACAGTTCTGATTTTTGTATGTAACACTTGAATCTGAAAATAATAATATGAAACTCAAAATACTCTTCTTATAAACATTAATACTCAAAATAAATGACATAAAAATGTGTAAATGAAAAAAAAAAAAAAAAAAAAAAAGCCTTTAACACATTAGTTAGCTAATTAGTGGTGACTAGTTCAGCCTTGTCCACTAAGTTCTAGTAGTGGGTAAAACTTAATGACCCAAAATTAGGACATCAAGAAGGAGGATATAATTCTTACTCTCTTTCTACTCTCATTCAGGAATATTTATTTCCAAAGTGGAGAACAACATATCCAGGATCAAAATAGAAAGAGATAGAAATTAATTGTGAGGTTGACCCTATACTCACATCTCAATAAGACTGCTGTATTTTAATTTACGTTGTGATGGTGATTATCACATCATCATGAAGAAAAGAAAAACTAACTCTTATGAGTGGAGACAACGGGCCAATTTAAGTTGGGGTTTATGTAGAAGAAACATGGGAAACACTTTTTTTTTAAATTTAAATTTTAGTTACTATTTCATATGGACCTGAAAATACTGGAGATAATTTTCTATGATTTGGATAATTAAATTCCTCATACATTACAATGTCACCAGGTTTGAATGGAGAATCTATAAATCTAGCATCATATCTTATTTTATTTTTATCGTGATATTTTATTGTATGTATTATCTTTAGCTAATTTTTTGGCTTCTTCTACTGGCGGATAGAATGGATTTTGAGTTAAAGGAGGAGGATAAGGTAAAGTGCCAAATAACAAATATGCAGGAGGAAATTTTGTAACTGAATGGGGTGTTAAATTATATTCATTGATTACTTATTCTAAAAGTTTAGTCCAAGGAATTTTGGTAGGAGAAGAATTGACCTTACACTTTAATTTAGTTACTATTGACTGGTTAACTCTTCCACATTTCCCATTAGTTTGTGGATGATGTGAAGATGTTAACAGATGCTTGGCACTTAATTTCTGAGGAAATGTTTGAATTTAGATAAGGTAAAAGCACCGTTTCTATCAGTTAATAATTTGGAAGGGACTTGAATTTGACAAACTTATTTTAATATATTAATATAAGTTTCAGAACTTTCATTTTTGGAAGGAAATGCCCAAACATATCTAGTTGCATGATCAATTACTATATGAAGAAATTTTTTTGTTGAATTGTAACAATTGAATTCACCAACAGTATAGACAGAAAGACATACAAAAGGACGATCTGTGAGGGGCACAGCCTGTAAAAGGCCAAATCTTTTTTGCTTTTTCTTTTTATTTAATTGACAAATAACACAATGTTTAACAAAAAGTGCGATATCTTGAGTAATATAGGGCCAATAATATTGAGGTGTAATTAAATTTATCATGAGCCATTTGCAAAACCCATCTCCTAAGAGAAAACGGTACAACTATTTTAAACAAATTTTTCTTTTTAACTACAAGTACATCATTAATATTTTTATATTTAGTATTATCTAAATTGTCTAAATTTTGATAGTGTTTTATCTCATCTAATTCCAATAAATGCACAGAATGTTGAACATACTGAGCAGTAGGATGCCTTGATAACATAACAGCTTCAACATTAGCTGTTCCCTTTAAATATTTAACTTCATAATCAAATATGCTTAGTTCAATGACCAACAAAATAATCTTCCCCATAAATTTTTTTACATTTTTAAGCCAAGCAAGAGAAGCATGATCAATGTGAATTACGAATTTTTCCCATGTAAATAGTATTAAAATTTATCAAGAGCATCTACTATTGCTAAACATTCCAACTCAGTTATACAATAATTTTTTTTCATAAGGGCATAAAGTTCTTGAATGATAAGATACAGGATGTAATTTACCAGAATAGTCGGGCTGTTTTAAAACAGCTCCAATAGCTACATGAGATGCATCACAAAAAACATGAAGAGGTAAGTTAGGGTTATATAGCTGTAACACTGGTTTAGTTATCAATTTATTTTTTAATATTTCAAAAGTTTTTTGACAGTCTTCTGCCCATTGCCATGGTGTATCTTTTTAAAGAAGATTATTTAAGGGTTCTCGAATTTTAGCATAAGAATCAATAAACTTATTATAAACATTTACAGAGACAAGAAAACCTTGAAGTTGTTTAACATTTTTTGGAGGTTGTAATTTTTTAATACTTTCAATATTATGATTATCAGGAGAAATGCATCCTTCTTTCACTTCATACCCCAAGAAATTAATTTTATCTTGAGCAAACACACATTTAGAAAATTTTAATTTAATGTTTTCTTTTTCAACCATTTGAAAAATCTGTTTTAAATGATCATAGTGTTCCGCTAATGAGTTAGAGAAAACTACTATGTCATCAAAATAGTGGCATGCAAAATTTGAAAATTTGTTTATTTAAAATTCTACGAATAGTTCTATTACATATTGCAGGTGCATTTTTAAAACCAAAAGGTAAGACTTGAAATTCATATAAATCTTCAGTAGTTACAAACGCTAATTTATGTTTATCTTGTTCATGCAAGGGTTTGTGCCAATATCCAGATGCAAGATCTAAAGATGAAAAAACTTTAGCAGACCTTAATTTATCTAATAAGGTATCTATTCTAGGGAGAGGCTCTGTTTCAGATTTGCAAAGAGAATGAATATTACGATAATCAATACAAGGACGACTTTTTCTATTTTCATCTCTTTTATATGCTAATGTTACAGGGGAGGAAAAATTACTAGTAGATTCTTTTATTAAACCTGCATCTAACAGATTTTTAATTTGCTTATTTATTTCAATTTCATCAGTAGCAGAGGTTCTATAAGCCCTTTGTGAAACTGGTAAATCAGATGTTAAATTTATTTTAGGGGGTTCCATTCTTATTTTACCAACATCATATTTATTTTTTGCAAACACATGAGGATATTCCGAGACCAAAGATAATGCAGGTCCAGATAGTTTGTTTACAGTCAGAGGTGGAAACATTTCCTCTGAAGTATTCACTACATTGACCTTATTATCACCAGTGTTATTATTTTCAACAATATGTAAAGACATATAATTATTATGAGTATGCAAGTTGGTGATTGTTTTTCGATTTCAAAATATTTTGTTTTGATAGCAATCTATAATTAATTTATATAAACTACAATCTGGATATCCTAAAATGATATATTGTAAAGGATTGGCCATAATATATAATTTGATTTTTTTATTTATTTGGACAATTTTTAAATATATATCACATATTTGGGTTAATTGGAACATTCCGTGAGCTTGTTTGACTCTAATAGGGTTTACATTCTTTCTTGTCAAGTTAAGGTTTTGCACAATATCTGCAGATATAATTGAAAGAATGGATCCTGTGTCAATAACAATATTTACATTCCTATGAGGGTTATAAACATTGTCCAAGTTAGCTAGACTTGGTAAAGTTGAGATGTGTACAGACACTAATAATTGTCATTGTGCTGGGCCAGGGGCCTCATTAGAAGAATTTTGTCTTGTTCCAAGATTTTGAAAACAGCCAAGAGGGACTTCTGTGAAAGAGGAAGTCAAATTGGCTGTTATGGGAACATTTATCATAAATTCGGGTTGATGAAAAGGACGTACTTGGATCCAGTGATAAGCATTTGGAATACCTTTTTGAGTACAAATTATACATGGCAAAGAGGGTAATCTTTGTTGAAAATTCAAATTATGATGATAATTATTGTAATTATTGGGACGTGGTCTTATTGAAATCTGATAATTTTATCTAAAATAATTGGGAGCTTCAGGAGTAAAAGAATTTTGAAATCTGTAATTAAAATTATGCCTAGGTGTAAAAAGGTGCTGCTTGCTTTATTCTGATTCTGATTTCATTATACCGGCCCGGGTTTGGTTCTGAAGATTCTTCTGTTTTTAATAGTTTAGTTGTTATTGTAAGCCATTCTGTAGGAGTACAAGGAGCTTTTATGCTTACCAATTGTTTTAGTTGCATTGGCAGTCCATCAGTAATACCTTCTAAAACCAGTTGCGGATTAAGTCCTAACTGTCTGCCACAATTTAATTTTTGATGAAAATAATCAACTAATTTGACATTTTTTTTAATCAAATTTCAGTTGTGAAAAGTCAGAAAAATTGACAATATTGGGTTGAATAAACTGTTCAATTAATATACAACAAAATTATCAATATTTAAACAACTATTTACATAATGAGTTAAAGCTGACCCTTTTAGAAATTTAGCAATATTTTAAATTTTCCACAAATCAGTTTTGTTATTTTCTTGACAAATTTTATCGAAATATCCCAACCATAAATCCATCTTCATCCTATTTTCAGGATCAAAAAGGATTATGGAGGGTTCTATTTGATCATTTTCTTCTTTATCAATTTTATTTTCTGAATTTTGAGGGTCAGACACATTTGTTTCATCTTGGTCAGTCATTTTTCCAGATCTTTAACAACATTAAAGTACTTTTCACATAAAAAATATTATAAATTTATGCATAAAATTTTAAAAATAGACTTGACAAAAGACTAAAAATTCAATATTTTAAATAATACTATAAAATAATTTGCAATAATAATAAAATCAAAATATGAAAATTAAAAGAAAAGCAGAAAATATAAATCATCTTCACCCGTTGACCCAGGAAACACGAATCACCTTCTTAAGAAATCCCAAAAGGTAATTTTGAACACTGATTAACTGGAACTTCCCCATAATGACAAGGAGCACAAAAACACCATAGCATTGAGCTGGAGTGTCGGATGGTGTCACAGGTTAATGCGGAGGAGTAACGATGATGCGGTAACAAAAATGGAAGTAGAATTTCACTACGTGGGCGGATCTGAAGACGCTATGCCACGGGAGGTAACCCAGCAAGAGCCAGCACGTAACCATCTTCAGATTACCAGCAATATCAAGGAGCCATACCATAACATCAAATTGCCTCTCATTCCGGTGATTTAAATTCTTTTCATTCATTTAAACACTTTTTTCACAGGAAACTATCCTTGTCGACTAAATAATATGTAACATCTTTTTGGTTTAAGCAGAGTGCAGGTTGAAGACATAGATGAGATATTGTATTTTCAATTCCGTTCTATTCTCTCTCAGGAGGTAAACATGATTATTTACAAGAGGCACAGTGCGGTACAAAATAGAAGGCAAAAAAGGGAACAGCAAATGATCACTAGTCTTATATAACATAGGATTTCTGGCCTGGTGCCAATTTAATACACGTGTGACCTTTGACACCTTTTCAAGGGCAACCTAAGGGATCACTTTCATTTGAGACATAATACTGATGGTGCATTATTTTTACAGAGGAATTGGATCACGAAATAAGAGAATATTTTAGAATGAAGTTACGATGGGCTGAATTAAGATAAAATCTTGGGAATTAATTTGGATTAAATTAAGAGTTTAAAATATCATTACATATATATATATTAACACACACACAATCAGAGACTCAATGATTTTCCAAAATTGTACGATATTATAAACAAGAAAGAGAAGATTCTCTAATACAATAGCTCGATTTTAATTGTTTATAAAAGTTTCCTTTAACCTGTTAACCGGGTAATTAACTCATATTTAATTTGTTCCGCATTGAAATATTTCATCATACTTAGTTAACAGCTTAAGGATATGAATAATAAAGCAATGATTGCACTGAATGAAAAAAGACCAAGTTAAAATTATTTATATATTTTTTAAATCATAAATTAGTGAATACCACTAAAGCATCCTGTCAAACCAGTTTAAATATGTACAATAATTTATAATGGATAAGGCTTGCTAGTACTATGATTTGCATAAAAAATTACAGCATTTATGTGTAAATATTTCTGCATATAATTTTATTCTTTTAAAAAAAACTTGATTTATTTCACTAAATTTTAAAAATGCAGTTGATCACAATAATTAATTTAAAGAATATATGATTTTCACTCCATAAATAAATATGTCATTTTCATGCACTTACCTAAAATCAAGTCTTTCCAATTTATTCTGCTCAAGTTACACTGCAAGTCAATTTTCACTTAAACTAGGAACTTTTGCAGATGATGATCTATAATGCAATAAAACAAATGAATACAGAACAGTCTCACAGTCATATCAATTCAGCAGCAATTTAAAAAAATCCAACCTAGTTTTTTATTGATAAAAATGAAATCTATAAATAGAAATAAAGTTAAAGGCTAAGGTTATGGTTTGAACAGCTTCTTCGTTTCATCAAATTAGTTGATAAGTTAAATTGTCTAAATCAGTCTTTTCTTCCTTGTATTTTCATTCACATTTAAAGTTTAATATACATTAAAATCAAACTTTATAAATAAATCAAATGCTAAAATAGTAAACAGTCAGAATCCTAATCAAATTTTAGATTTTATTTAATTTTTTCTTAATATAGTTCATTTTTTTTCACAGAAAATTGTTTCTCAAATCATTTACTTTTTTAAAAATCTAAGATGTATTGAAATTATTATGTTATGGTTATAAAGATACAATATCTTTGAAGAATTAAGTTAAAGGAGCCTTTAAGACACAGCAACAACTTCCCATTGCATCAATTCAATATACAGGAAGAATGCTTGTACTATTCGATATATTTCCATTAAACACAACTGTTCCATTTCTTATTCAAATTATTGATGCTGTTTAAGAGACTAGCAAACATCCCAAAAGTTTAGTCAAGATAGGAGTAAGAGTTCTTTATTTGCACATGCTCAATAATGAACTTTTGAAAGTTCTTTCTAATGAAGTGCAACTTCAGTGGTAAAAGTAAAGTTTAAGGTACGGACCCTCGCCAAACTGCGCCAAATTCTACAAAATTCGCCAATTGTCCTCCTAATCTAGTCATTCCTTGTCAGGCGAAGCACTGGCTTTAGATTCCTGGAGCAAGGGGGAATTAATCAATTACAGGCACTTGGTCACAAACTAACCCTATGGAAAGGAACAGAAAAAAAAACAAAAAACTTCTGACCCTAACAGAGTGACAAGTCGAAAAGAGCGACCCCTGACCCTTGCAGAATAGACCACTTTAGGGTTGTCATAGGATAGCCACCGGTCAAGCATTTGGCGATATATTGCCAGGAAAAAATTGAAATTTGGCGCCGTACCTTAAACTTTACTTAACCCAATAAAGGTAATAAATCATTAGTTGCACAGATTCTACTAAGTGATCTGCAGAGCCAATTATTATTATTTTTTTTTTGCTCATTTATATTTGGAAACATATATTCAGCTTTATAGAAGAAATAATATTGCTCTTGGTTTGCAAAGATAAAGCACTATCAGATAATTTACTAAATACATCAGTTCTTAAATGTCCAGTTTTGCTGTCACTATATAGTCAACATCACTGAACGATTATTTGAATATAATAAGCCATATTTTGAAGTCTCTTCAAAATATCTGAAAATTTGTTTCAAAAAATTTCAATTTCAGACTTCTGTTTCGTATGCTATACTTACTGAAAAAAAACCATATACTTATCTGAAAAAAATTTCAGAATATTTAACAAGTGGATACAAAATAGATATGTTCGTTTTGGAAATATCCTCTCTCAGCTAAATACTTGCCAGAAATATGAGTAATTTAAATCCAAGGAGTATGTACAAAGTTGCATACTTTTGAACTGAGGAAGCTACAATGAAATCTCTGAAAGTACCACTTCCATAAACTATGTAAAGTTTCTTAAACAACTGGAGTATCAGAATCCTCAATTAAAAAAAAAAAATGTTGAATATGGAGTATCAACATTGGATGAAAATGAAGTTTTGAAAACATTCAGAAAGAACCCTAATAGACCAATTAACTGTAACTGTGAAATTGATGACTAAAAATGTGTCATTCCACACATAATCTAAAATTTTTATATCTAACAAAAACATGTTGTTTGTAGTTTTGAAGCAAATTGGATATATTTAAACAAAAAAGAGTTTGTACATTAATACACTGCAAATTAAAATTTGTATTTAAAAATTTCTTTCCTAGGGAGTAAAAAATAATCAAACTTTTGGAAATTTTTATATGATACAGCATAGGCTTTAGAACAAACAATACAAAAAAGAAAGAAAAAAAAAATGCTATTTTTCCCCCTCTTCTGAAGGTGTCACTTAACATAGATTTATTAAAAAATATATATATAAAAAATAAGCTTTTTTTTCCTAACCATATATATATATATATATATATATATATATATATATATATAGGTTTAATTTTTTTTAAAGATTTCTAAGATTTTAATAAATATTTACAGAAAATATTTCATTTAAAAAATATATGTAAAAAAATAAAACAGCTTTTTTTTCCAGTCATGTACATATATTTATTGGTCATATATATATTAATTTTTTAAAAGTTTTCTAACATTTTAATACATGTTCACCTATTTCTGTTGATAAATAAAGAAGGCACTTATTCTCAGTGCTAGACCTAATCAATAAAGATGGCAGATTTCTGAAAAATGTCAACAGGTTATAAAACAAACAATTTCAGATAAAACAAAAACTATTTCGCCTGCTTACATAATGGTTTAATTATTTTTTTTTCAGATTTTTTACATATTAATGTATATTCATAAAAATTTTCATCCAAACTGATTTTTAAATAATCACTAAAATCTATTTTCTATGAAAGAACAATTTGAGATGGCTAAATCTGATTGATAAAAATGGCGAATTTCTGCAAATCTTCAACAGGTTGTAAAACCTAAACAATCTGAGATAAAGCAAAACTATTTTGCATGCTTTCATAATGGTTTAATTTTTTTTTATATTTCTTACATATTAATGCACATTTATATAAATTTTTAAATAATCACTATAACCTATTTTCAATGAGCGAACAAAGTGGAAATTACTAAATCTAATCGGTAAAAATGACATATTTCTAAAAATTTTAAATTGAACCAATCTGAGAGAAAACAAGAATATTAAATTTAATTTCTTAAATCTATAAAATGAAAGAACATGCTAAATTCTATCAAAATTTGAAATTGTACTTTTTATTTATCTTTTGTTTGTCGATTTGATACATAGCGACAACACCATTAAAACATCTTTTCAAAGCAGTTTAAATATTTTCAATAACTTAGATAGTATTGGATCGATTTTCTTAACATTATTCTTTATCATGAATATCTAAGAAAATACTATATATAAATTCTTAAATATATAAAAAAAAATCAGTTTACTTTAATGAAAATGCAATTGATTGTAATACTTAATTTCGATAATTCTATAACATGTTGTGGAGATTAAATGATTTAATTTTTCACTCTATAAATAAATAAACATTTCCATACAGTGAACAAAACCACTAGTATTTCTAGTTTACCTTATTGTAAAAACAAAGAAAGTAAGTTCCAACGCCGGCCGGTGACAAGCTTCATAGAACAACGTTCCTGGAAGAAGATTACAACTGCATAACGCATGCGCGAAAAAATCGATCAGTTAAGCTTGTCTTCTCGACTGGATGGGGTTTGCAATTGTAGGAACAGGTTGTGAGTAACGCAACTCATCATCGCAAGTCATTGTGGTTCACACGTAACTAAATATTGTAAATAATCGTTAATGTTTTGTATTTGTTTAATTATTATAATTGTTCATGTTTGTTTTTGAAGTAATTGCAGCAAAAATATTTTATATATTATTTTGTGTTAAATGAAACTGTTTTTCTGCTGTTGCATCTGGCAACGAAGATTATGTTGTAAAAAATAAGTAGAATGAGTGAGATGCTCGCTGTTACTTGGAATTGACGTAGTTTGTATTTTGATTTTAATTTCTTTAAAACACTTTCAATCGTTGGTCGTAATATCTTAAAATAAGAAGGGGCCGCGGTCGCCTGGTGGTAAGGTCTCGGCTTCGGAACCGGAGGGTTTCAGGTTCGAGACCCGATTCCATCGAAGAACCGTCGTGTAAGGGGGTCTGTTCCACGTTAAATCCGTCCTGACCAAATGTCCTCCCGCTGGTGTGGTGTGGAGAGGGGGGTGCCAGCTCAGGTGTCGTCCTCGTCATCTGACCGCGGTTCAAAATTACGAGGTCCGTCCCAAAATAGCCCTAGTGTTGCTTCACACGGGACGTTAATATAACTAAACAAACAAATAAACAAACCTAAAATAAGAAATGTTTATTTTATGTATAGAGCGTTTACAATCTGCACTTTAAAACGCAGAGTCATACGCCGATAGTCTTGTTTTTAAAGCAGCACAAGCCAGTAAAATTTAACTTCAGCTATTCAACATATATTCAATCCTAAAAATAGCTAACAAGAAAGTTGATGAACGTAACCTAGATAGCACAACTTTTACAATATTGTGCAATATTATATTATATCATTTAATATCGCGAATATTGTTTTATATAATATTGTGCAATTTATGTGTGCTACTAGGGAAAACTGTGCATAGTGATTACTATGATTATAAATTAGTTTGCTACAGAAGTTTCAGTACTTGCAATTATTAATGTTCTGATTGATTTTTCCAAATAAAAAATATATTAATATCTTTTTCGAAAGACCAAAGATATACAATCAAGGTGTGTGTGTGTGTAACATAATTTTACAGATGAGTAGCTGAAAAAAGGAGGCCAAATTGGGAATTTAACTTTAATTTATTTTTCCACTGGAGGGCCTGAATTGTAAACAGGAAGGAGCGATGAAACGCTTCAACATACATTGAGATACCAGAAGCAACGACAAAAGTTTACTGCTGGGGAGGGGGAAAATAAATCCGACGGGGGGCAAGCACATTTTTTTCTAATTTAGTTTCGAAATAACTCATAATGAGTAATTCTACATTTAATTAAAGCCAATTAAGTATTAATTAGCGCATTAAGATTTTTCATCTTCTAAGTTTCTTGTTATTTAAAAATCGATCCTAAATTTTCCTCATTGCTGAAAATTTGGTAGCATGTTTGTAAAAAATTGTTCTCCGTTTCCTTTAATGACCCTCAAAATATTGTTGATTTTTGAGCCTATGTTTAATGAAACTCTTTAAAAAAATTTTATCACTCGGAGATTTAATTCTTGAAAAAAAAATGGTGATATTACATTTTATATTTTAGTATATATGTACAAATCGAAACACCGGTTATAACACTTATTTACCTTAACTGGAATCACTAAAATATTAAATAAAATTTTAATGAAGAATACGTTTTTAACTACTGTATACAGTGGTATTCCCCCCCCCCCTTTGCTGAAAGTTAAAGAACAAGGCTTATATTTAATATTTATTTAGTTTAAGAGACGGATAAATAAGTGAATTACAATACTGCAAAGTTTATAAGATAGATAAATCGAACAATTATACTTTTAATGGCCTCTTAATGTAATGGAACCATTCTCCATTAGAAAGTTTCATATACACAATGAGAGGATCTTATATAAGAGAATTAAAGTGACACGTCATGAATGGATGGCAATTTCGTGATATCACAGATATAAAATCAAGCGATTTAAATGAAATATATAATAAGGATATAAATTTAAGCGATTTAACTGAAACTTAAAGATAACTAATATCCTTGGTGAAGCAACCGGTCGCCAAAGGCAACTGTGATCACTGTAATAGATTCTGGAATATTTTCGGTTTATGAGATTTCACCTCCAAAAAGACTGAATTTGAAAATTTTACCAATTCTATTTTACTCACAGGTCCATTTTCGGAGAGCATTTGTATCTTTGATGACTTGAATCGCTGCTTTTCGTGAATGATATAGATGATCCGAAAATAGCTGTCTCTTACCTATAATTCTTCTTTTAAAGAAATCGATAGCATTTCCTCATTGTTAGATTCATCAGCGAAATCCACTTCTGACTAATTACTTAGATGTATGACAAAAAAAAAAAATTCTTTATAAATGGTGTCCCAAAAATAACGCAAGATTTGAATTTTCCACCACTTGGGCCTTAAAGTGTTATTAAAAAACCATTTGAAAGCTGATAGTTTAAATGGAGCGTTGCATTATGGAACAATGTGCTTTCATCATTTCAAATAATAAAAATATTTCAAAAATAATAAATTGTAGCGACTACAGTTTAAAAATTTGAGAATTGCCCCCCCTCCCCGATTGTGTGACCATTGGACATCATTGGATTTCTCTTTATGTGGTTATTTGAAATTAAAGGTCTATACCAACAAGCCCACAAACACACGTACATTGAAGGAGGAAATTTTCGATGCATCAACGAAATTCAGCCACGTTTATGCAAAATGGGCATGGAAAATTTCGACAAAACAATGCGCATGTGCAGACAAAGCCTTGAGGCTATTTTGCCCTGTTTGTTATTCCATACATAATACTATACTATGTAATTTACGATCCAATAAAAATATTCATTTAAAAGGGAAAAAAATGTGTTTTTTATTGCATTCAAATTTTGCGCTAACCGTTTGTTCCATCGTGTAACGGTCCATTTTTACTTATCCTAAACTGTCAGCTGTCAAATGGTTTGTTTAATAGGGTTGCCAAAACTCTATTGCAAGAATGATGACGAATTTAATTCTTGCATTAAGTTTGGGACACCCTTTATATGCCAAAATTTAGCATTTAAAAAATAAAAACATGTTAAAATTTTTGGTACCTTTCGTATATATAAAAGAAAATATTATTAATTCTTTTCTATAATTTTTAAGTAAGATTAATTAATATTTATAATTGGTCAATGTATAATTTAAATTGAAAACTTCATGTATGAAAATTTTCGATTTTAAAATACAGATTTGGAAAATAACAGAAGTCATATTTTAAGGTATTTGTTATAATCTATATTTATCTGTTTTATCAATGGCATTTGAAAGCTACTTTTACTAAGAAATTAAGTCACTCCGCAAGAATTTGTTAATTAAAATAGATTTATATGCTAATAAAAACTAAGTAAAAAAATGCAAAGCATGCACGGTTTTATGACTCTGGCTTATTTTAAATTACCAAAGGATTACCTACTGATAATTGTAATTCAATATTTTCATTAAAAATTATTACTTAAAATGTTTTAGGAAACAGGAATATATTTATGCAGTAGTACAGAGTGATAGAGTATGAAGAAATTTCCTATATAAAAATAATTATTTTTAAAAAAAAAGAGAAACAGTTTTAATAAATAGTCACTAGCTGTCAATTTTCAATAAAAATAATAGTTAATCATAGTTTTTTTTAAATATAGGTGTATTGCTCAGTTTAATTTGCTACCGATATTACTTCACTACAAATAAGGCCAACTTCTAAGTATTTAGGTGAAAATAAGGTCTTAATAAGTGATCTAGAATACTAGGAGCATAAGCATATCGAGTAATACAGATTTCTGTAAAAGGTGACTTAATTGGACAAATGTTTTAAAATTGTTCGAGTATCTTTTATTAAAAAATATATTCTTTATATCATTTTCATCTGAACTTTATTTTTAATTAATCATAAACAGAACATAAGTATATTATTAAATCTATGCTTTTCAAATCTAGTAATAATTACATCAATTATAACAATTTTAAAGTGAAATTTTCCTTTGAAATTAACCCAACTCTGCAGGAATAGAATGATGGACACAAACTTTTGTGTTTACAGAAACAAAATTAAAGAAATACGCAAAAACATTAATAATTAAACATTTTTCATATAGAAAAAAATGTATTTAATCCCACCAATAAATATAAATTAAAGTAAGGGCAATGTTTATATTATAAAAGTATTAAAAATGACTGATTTTTTATTAGTAATACACAAGAAAAATATTATTTATAGTTAAGGTTATTAGAGTTATTTCCTTTTTGTCATTTATTTATAGCGCAATGTTAATGAAAAAAAATAAGAAAAAATAAATATCACTTAATTACAAAACATTTAATCCTTTGCAAGCATTTATTTAAACAATCTGCTTGCAATTATTCTTTTAGAAATGCAGATCCCACTTAAATATGAAATCTAGTATATTAGGAGCATTGCATTACGCTGTAGAAAGGTTGTTCTGCTGTTTAATCCATTCTTTAAACACTTCAGTATCTTTCATAATCTCAGTGAATTTTTCACGCGATCGGCACATTTGTTTTTCAAATAATAAACTCTTTCCGTCGCCGATAATGCCTTTTCTGAATAAATTGATATTGTTCGCATGTTTTTCAGAGCTTTCCTCAATACTGTTATGTGGTAGATCAAATTTCAGATTCTTCTTCATATGCTCAAAGCTTGTGTTCTTCAGAATCTTAGACAAAAGTAATTCATCACTTAAAAGACCTTGATAATATTCTTCACCAAGGAATCTGGCAATTCTTAGGATCTCTTCCCTTGGGTTAGCGTGAAGTTTCTCGTACGATATCAGCAGTAAGTTATCATCATCTTTATGATTCAGGAAAGATAAAACATGTTCGAAATAGCTTCCATATTCTATGTTACCTGAAAGGAATCCTTCGAAAAATTCTTCAAAATTCAATTTTTCCTCACGCACATTTTCCATGAAGTGAAAGTAGCTCACGAAAGTGTCTTCTGGATTCCTGTAGATGTAGAGCACCTTGGATTTCGGGTTCTTTTTTACCATATCGTACCGATAATGATGCTTGTATATTCTTACACCTTTCAAACTGTCGATGACTTCGGGACCTGCCATCTCCATGAACGTTTTTACATGAAGATCGTTGAAAGGTGGAAAATAATCCCCTTCGGATGTTATCTGTAGTACGATGTACTGAAGCCAAGTTGTTCCTGTCTTAGGATATGATGCAATACTGATGTCACCATCTTTCGGATAGTAGTCAATCGTCCCTTCAATGTTTTCTTTCTTAAACCAATGAACATTTGAAAAAGGAATTCCTTTGATTACTTGGAATCTGGACATTCTTAAGCTTGTGAATCTATTGTGAAATTTTAGAAATTTAGTACCATGATAATGCGAAATTAAAAGATATTAAATTTAAAAGATATTAAAAAACTATATACATGATATATATTATTCATGGCGTGGCTGGAAAATCATTGAACTATTTATATTACAGCAAAATGAAGAGCAAGTTAAGCACCGATTCCCGTGTCTACTTATTTATGATACTCTCTTATTTTAACTTGCAGATCACTTCTTTTGGTAGAAACTTTAATAAGAATTGATTCGGGAAACTTTAATCCTTTTGATTTATGCATCATTGCGGATAGTTAGTTTTTGTACATTTTTGGCTGCATTCTGTTTTTTTTTTTTTTTTTTTTTTTTTTTGCAATTGTATATTTTCGCATCATTGCGGGAAGGTTTGACAGAAATAAAAAGACTTAAATTATATTGCGTCATTGCGGAATTGTTGCTGCATCATTGCAATTGTGTATTATGATTAAATGCCGTGCACATTGTAAAATTTATCATGGAACAGTTTTTGCTGTAGAAATCTTTTGCTTTAAATGATATTGTGTATCGATGCGCATTCTGTGCTAAATCATTGCAGATGATGAAAACAACAACAACAAATAATTGAGTTTGACTTATGAGCAAAGGATTAAGTAATTCTTTTCGCTTGTGTGTCATCGTAGTGCGAACTTATATGAATGTAGCAATACATTAAGTCAGTTGTTCGAAATTTTTAAATAGGCAACATTTATATGGAATATATTGTATGATATATATTGCATCTTTATTAAAATTATTACTTTTAATTTATTCATTATGAAAATTAATAAAATTCAAACATTGTGATCATTTTTAAGATGTTTATAAAATTTTTTAAAAACTGAAGTCAGCGTGTATTTTTTGTAATTGAAAAAGTCTTGATCTGCTTAAATTCTAAGTTCTGTTTTGGTTTTCATTTTATAACTAAGGAGTTATAGTTAAAATTGAAGTCGAATAGTTTCATTCGGGCCACTTTGCAGATCTGAGAGTATTATTTGAAAAACTTGGCTAATTTAGCGAAGAATATTTGCAGTTTTCTTTGTAAGATGAAAAGCAGTGGAGCTTGGATGGCACTAATGGCTTGAAACATTAATGCATTTGAAAAAAATCATGGAAGCTAATAGTTAAGTCTGTTAAAGATGTGATTTTTTTTTCGTGAATTCAAATAAAGATTTCATGAATGTGTTATTGGAATAATTATTTCGGAAGAATTTTACAAGAATATAAAATTAAAGAAATTGTTTGCTAATCAGTATATACGCTTATTACAATCATGGTGAAATTTAGCCAGAATATTTTCCTTTATGCAATTTCACAGATAACTAATTACAATTGAATTAATCGAATTACTCTTATCGCTTATGAAAACGATCGATTTAAAGCCCAATTCAATAAGTTTCTATGAATTCAAAATGTATGACACAAAATACACCTGAAAACTTACCTGATAGTATGTTAAGCCTTTTTAATACATCAACCAAAAGAAAATGTATAAAAATTAAATGCATTCCGCTTTTTATTATATATATATGTGTGTATGTAAACAAATACAGACTTAACATTGTGACATTGTGAAGATTTACATTTTCATGAAAGATAATTTAAAAGATTTAAATCAAAAAGGCTCTTTTTTAAAAATCTCATTGCATAAACTTCAAAAATATTTGCATGTCAGGAAAATATATTATTGCGTTCACAATATTTTTAAAAAATGCTGACTTTATAAAAAAAACTTTTGGAAAGAAATTGTTCTAAATAATAGATAAGAGAGTATTTCATATATAATTCAAAATAAATCTTTTTAAAAAGAATATGATAAATTGCTAATTTCTTCAAAGTTATTTTGAATGGTTCGACTATGATATCATTTACCAATTAGTTTCTAAAAATTAAATGACATCATTAAATTAATTTTTTTCAAAAATTTGAGAGATGTTTGGAAAGTTGTTGAATGTGGAGCATTGAAATTTCAACTGTTGTAAAAATTTCCGCCATTAAACTGAAAACTTCTGTTGTGACGTTATAAAAGTGGTTCGGAAATAACTTTTTTAGAAAAAGCGCAATGTAGTTAGTATTGAAAAGCAAATGTTTACGCTTAGATTACATCCAATAAACATTTTAAAGAAAGTTAATAGCCTTAAGCTGTCTTAAAGTAATTTGTACCATATGTTATTGTATCCTTATAGAAGAAACTTTTTCATTACAATTTACTATAATAATTTTATTCAAATAACTCAAAGATTTATGTTGAATTTGAGATTACATTGCTTCTGAGATTACATTCGTTGTTATTGCACGAAAATTGCTGAGATTGGACGGCAAATATGACAGAAATGTTCCCAAAAATTTGATGTATAATAACCACAATCTCTTAGTAAATAAAAATAAAACAATCAAGGTGTATTTAAGATTCCTATTATTGTTGTGATGACTAAAAACTACGTGGTCTTCTATACTTTGTGAGACAACAAAAGTTATAGAATTGATACAGTACATGAGATGCCATACTTGTGTTTAAAATTGTAATAGTTGTGTTTAAAAAATGAAAACAATGTAATTTTTCATTCACCTCTTCAACTCTTATGAAGCTCTGAAAATGGAATGCAAATAATTTTTTTTTTTTTTTTTTTTTGTATTTGTATGCTATTTTCAGTTTTAATTTCAAAATTTTGTAGAACGCCTTTTCTTATTGAATGTATCCTCTGAAAGTAATTCGAGTGTTTTCGTATTTTTCTCAATAAATTCATTTCTATTGAATTCTTTTCTGATTTTTATTTGAATTAAGGAAAAATAACAACGGTAAATAAGGCAAAACATTTTTATTTTTGTGAAAATAATTTTATTTCTATCTGAAATAGTTCAAATGAAAATAAATAAGCAAATAAAAGCTTTCCAAAAGTATTAGAATTCAAGCAATCAAAAAGTTAGGAACCATCATGTATCACATAGAGCTGAATGAAGATTTAAAAAAAAAATGTCTCGGATTTTTAAAGTCTAACTGCATGTCAGCCACTAATGATCTAATTTTTCTACAACTAGAGTCATGAAATTTCTTGATTCATACAAAAACTATAAGTGTTAACCAGAAGAGATTAATAAAAAAATCATTTATTGTTATTGAAGAGTTAAAAAAATCATGTTAGATTCAATAGGACCTTATATATCTGTACACACTGTCTGGTTTTCATGTAGACACACACAAGTGTGTGTGTTATAATGTTAAAAAATCTGCAACATCAAAAGAAATAAACGTCTACTTTGAAAGTATAGTATGCATGGGAAGTATAGCTGCAAAATGAATGTTCCCGCTCTGACATCGATATGCGTTCCATTTTTACAGTTTTATTTTCCAGAAGGAATTATTGAATCTACGTAGAAATAAAAGACAAAGTCAATAATGTTAAATTTGTCAACATTGCTGAAAATTATGGAAGTGCACAATTTCCAATCTAAAAAAACCTGATTCCCCCGTATTCCATTCTAGGTTTTAAAGTAAAAAGAACAATAATTTAATAATAATTAAAGAAAGTTATTTAGAATTTACTAATGATATTTTCAAATTATCTTTTGAATATTAAAGTTATTCCTTTTTAGCCTGGTAATCCAGTGTAATAACTTTGGAGGAATCTGCTTATATTAATAAACAGATAATCGTTTCTTGCACTCACGTTGCATTTAAACGCTTTTAGATGGCAGCATGATTCATAAATAAAGAATAATTAGTAAATAATTCTAATTTATTGATCGACATGACGAACCATTTTTTTATCATAATATAATTTATGTACTTGAAAATTACACTTTATATTGGATAAGGTTAAAAGAAAACGTAAACGCGAAATACAATTCATTATATTGTGCCACTAAAAACTTTAAAATTTATCTTTAATCAACAATTGTAATCTATCATAAACGATAGAAAAAAATTAAAGATGGAAACTAAAAACTAAAGAAGGAAAAAAAAAAAAAAAAAAGCTTCATGAACGAAATGAAAGAAATTTTTTGATCAGTTTTTACATACGAGTTCGGCACTATAATAATATTAGCAAAAAACACGTATTAAACTTTCTTGTTCAAAACAATTTTTCCATGGCTGGTTGTGATTTGAACTCACCAATTAGTTTTGAGCAATTAATTACAGAATAGAACACTCCATAATAATAATACGCGTGTTTTAGAAAGAAAAAAAAACCATATCAATGAAGAGCGTTAATATGCCAGAAAGTTAAAACAACACATTGCCAAAACAAAGAAAATTTGCATTAAACATGTTTGTGTAAACTTACAAAAACAGAAACTGGAACAAAAATATCCGTCCTAACTTTGTAAGCGTGAATTTCGCTTCATTTTATCTACATCAGCTCCAGTTATCCCCCAACTTAATATTATTTTAATGTGTCATTTTATATTTTATTAAAAAATATTACTTAGTTATTAATAAGGTGAAAACGCTTGATGATGAAAAAATTCAAAGCTTTATGAAAACAATGTATATGTATGTGTTGGCATTTTAATAGGACTGACCGTTTGATCAAAAGCCAATTCGAGACAAATATACTTAGCCAATTATTTTGAATTTTTAATTAAAATTTAAATGAAATAAAAAGTTATACGCTATTTTGGCCCTTTCCGGTAATAAAACAATTGCATGAATTTGATTTTTGTATTATTTTAATGTATAAAAAATTGTATAATAATTCGGTTAAGTTTTCTCTGAATTTTGGCGTATTTTTTAGTATATATATATATATATATACTAAATCAGAAAGTGAAATTACAATAGTGCAAAAGTTAGGTACAATCGTTTCATTAAAACAAGTTTTTAATGGCCCTATTATGTCATGGGACTAATTATCATTAAGAAATTCATGTATAGAATGAACAGAGCATGTATAAGGCTATTAAAATAACATGGTTTTAATGCCTGTCACAGTTTGGTACTTAAATATATTTTGTTGCGGGAATCATGAACATCAAGGTAAACATTAGAAGTTTAATTGGAATTGAACACAATGAACCTTCTTGGGGAACCGGTTGGATATCAAAGGCAATTATTATATTTATATAGCATAACAGAGTTGTGGTGTGTTAAATAAGTTCTATTGCTAAAATTTTCTGAAAATTTCCACTTTTATCGAATTCTTTTTCTACCAAAGTAAAAAGAAAATAAATATTAATAAACTGTTAGCAGCAGTTTCATGATATGAAAATATTCTTAATTTTCTTTTGACATACGAGTATTTTTTTTATTTAATTCGCGAATAAATATTACTCACTATTTTTTTTTTTTTTAAATTTTTAGAGACAGAGGAAACATTCTAAAACCTTCAGACATGTATAAATTTCAGAATGACAGAATGAAAAATACCCTTTTAGTGTTAGAAAAAAGTTGTAAATCAAGTTGTAAGTTGTTAGTTAGGAAAAAGTTGGCGATCATTTAAAGATGATCGCCAACTGGTATTAAAGAAATGTAGTAACGTTTTTTTATAAAGAGTAGTAGCTGAGTTGTGTCTTATGTAGATTTTTTTTTAACGATTATCAAAGTTCTAAGATAAATATTATTTATCTCGTTCTGTATTTTCAAGCCTTTATTGGTGCATAGTCTTCGTGTATGTCTTATGAATTGCCTGAACCATAACTATCAGTTTTACTAAATATCCTTTTTTCAACAGCTTAAGATTTCAGAATTAATTCTTTCAAAATTTTCCTCAAGTCTGTTACAAGAAAAAGCAGTGATAATGGCCTTGCCGAAACTTTCTCGCACGAGTTATAATAAAGATATTACCTCTTCCCCCCTCTCTGCTCAAAATTGTGGACCTTGATCATTCCTGAAGGCTGCAAGTGCTCAGATTATTATACTTGTATCTTCAGAGTCTCGTAAATGAGCGTTTTGTGTTTTGTAATATATTGAAAAAAATACAACTACATCTTTTTTTCAGTTGATTGAAATCAAAATTTAGGTAAAGAGATAGAGAAACAATAAATTCGTTGACGAATTGTTATCGCATTCGTAGACGACACAGATAACAACAAAATTGTTTTTTTCGGATTTAGGAATATCTGAATTGTAAAGATTCGTCAAAATCTGAGTTCGAACGTTTTGAAGATTGCAGCACTTTTTATATGAATATTTATTTACGAGAAAGTTTTTTAAAAAGCTGTTGCATTTAATAATAACCAGAAAAAATGGAAGACACAATAGCATTCATTTCTTTTCTGAAACAATGTCTAATTATTCATAAATTCACGGAGGGAGATTGCATTTTAAAGGTTCAACCAAATAAAGTAAAATGATTTTAAGTATTTAAATAAAATTAAGTTCTATTATTTTTTAGTTAATAAGCGGAAAAAAACAAATAAAAATTTCGAGCAAGCAAATTTTCGATTTTAATATATATCTGAAAAAAAAATGGCAAAAATACCATATTTGTAAATTTTTTCTACATATTTAAAAATTATATTGATGATATTTGAAAGTGATTTTTTAATAAGAAATTAATTAAATTTTGTTTGATAGTTGGATTGTTGAAATAATTTATAAACTTAAAAAGTCTAAGCATTAGAAATAAGAAACAATTATTAGCTAAATATATATATATATATATAAAAAAAACCACTTAATTTGGGCGAAGTGTATAAGCAACTTTTTTATCTTTTGTGTACAATAAAATGCCTCTGAGAGTAAATTCTGACTGATTTTTAATAGTTATAATAAGATAAAGAGAAAGAAAAAATAATTTTAAATCAGTGCGTGTTCTTTTTATTTAATTATCAATAAATCTGTATAGATAATTGATGAAACAGGCCAATGATATTTAATAACACATATTACAAACAAAATACAAACAATTATTCTCATAGAAATTTAATACATATTCTATAATAAGTAACTGAAGGTAAGATGACAATTCTATAATAAGAAACCGAAGACAACATAAAATGACAATTCTATAATAAGAAAACCGAAGCTAACGTAAGATGACAATTCTGTAACAAGAAAACGAAGGCAAGGTTAGATGACAATTCTATAATAAGAAACCAAAAACAACATAAGATGGCAATTCTATAATAAAAAACCGAAGACAACATAAGATGACAATTCTATAATAAGAAACCAAAGACAACATAAGATGACAATTCTTTAATAAGAAAACGAATTATATTATTAAAAATTATTCCATTCTTTAATCCATTCTTTATGTATCAATGTATCTTTCAAAATATCAGCCAATTTCTCTCGCAATCGTTTCATATGTTCAGCCGACAATAAATTTTTACCATCGCCAACAACACCTTTTCTGAAGTAATTCACAGTATTTGCAGAGTTTCCAGATCTATATTCAGGATTGTTATGCGGAAGCTCTAATTTGAGGTTCTTCTTCATGTAATCAAAGCTTGTGTTCTTCACAATCTTATTCAGAAGCGATTCATCACTATAGAGATTCTGATAATATTCCTCACCAAGAAATTTAGCAATTCTCAGAATTCCTTTCCTTGGATTAGAATGAAGTTTCTCGTACGATATCAGCAATAAGTTATCATCATCTTTATGATTAAGGTATGACAGAATATGTTCGAAATAGTTTTCATATTCTATATGAGGAATCCTTCGAAAAATTCATCAAAATTCAACTTTTCTTCTCGTACGTTTTCCATGAAGTGGAAATAACTCACGAAAGTGTCTTCTGGATTCCTGTAGATGTAGAGCACCTTGGAATTCGGGTTCTTCTTCACCATATTGTACCGATAATGATGCTTGTATATTCTCACACCTTCCAAACGTTCGATGACGTCAGGTCCTACCATTTCCATGAATGTTGCTTTATGAAGATCGGTGAAAGGTGGGAAATAATCTCCTTTTGAAGTTATTTGTAGCAAGATGTATTGCAACCAAGTTGCTCCAGTTTTAGGATAAGATGCGATAATGATGTCGCCATTTTTAGGAACATATTCAATCGTACCTTCGATGTTTTTTTTTCTGAAACCAAGGAACTTTTGGAAATTGGATTCCTTTGATTACTTGAAATCTTGACATTCTGGATCTAGAAGAAACTGTTGTGGGAAAATTAGAGATTTCATACAATAAAAACTTGGGGGGGGCACTCAGAGACACACATTCTGCTTTGCAAAATTAAAACTTTAACTAGAATTGATTTGTTTAGGTGCGCAGAAACGGAAAGAATTCTAAGTGTTAACACAAAATTTATCTTTAAATTATTAAGCTTCGCGATCTAATATGCTCACTGTTGCAATTGGTATACGTAAGTAAATGCATGTTGCATTTAAAATAAAATTCATTGAGTTGAGTAGTTTTAAGGACTTCAGACAGAATAGGCACATTTATTGGGTATCTAAAAGTCATTGCGTCATGGCGAGGATATATGCTCCTCCCCTACGATTTATTTATCAACTTGTATGTTATAAGCAAAATATAAGAAACGAATTAAATGCAAAGTTGCTATGAAGTAAGCTGGGTTTTAGGAAGTATAGACAATATGGCCATTGCAATTAATGTGTTTATTACAGGCATATAATAATAATTAAGCTATTCGTAATTTTAATACAGTTCGTGCCAGTTGCTGTAACAGAGTGTCTTTAATCGATTTTTGAGCAATGAAAAGCAATTTTGTTCCTCTACATCTCATTTTGAATAGATTCTTTTAATTAAAGGAACAATTTTTTACATATTGGAGTTAAGAATATAATTTGAAATAAAAAAAAAGTAACGATTAAGCTCTACTTGTTCTTAAGAGTAACTTAAGTTATTTTACTTTTATCGACAATTGTTACTAAGATTTGTTATTCGATTAATTACAAAAAGTCGAGGGCCAATGAATTGCTATTAAAAATGAGAAATATTATGGCATTTTTTTTCCATGACCAATACAGTATGAGAAAACTACAAGAAAGACAAGTATGAGAAAACTACAACTCTCAGCAAAAGTTCCTAAAATTATTGCAAAATTTAAAAACAGGCAACAAAAATTTTATTTAAACATTTATTATAAATCTTAAATGCTAATAAAACTGAAAAAAATTATTTGTGAATAATTTATGATGAAAATAAAGCAATTACATCAAAAGCAATACTGGGGAATCAGGCAAGGCTTTAAGATTAAACCAATAAAATTAAGGCCATTATGCTTATAGCCGAGTATTATTGATTATAAAAATTAAGGTCATTCTAATATATTGAAATTTCATTATGAAATTTTGTTATTACTCTAATGCCAAAAACAAATAAACTAACTTTGAATTTTTAAAAAAGAATTCAAGCTTTAGATTTATTACAGAGAGAATACGGTCGAAAAAACACTGAAGACACACTAAAACCCTTACCTTTTAGAATGATTGATTTATGAATTGCCATAATTCAGAAAATATTTGTTTATCGAAATCATAGGTACGACTTGTTTAAATATTTTCAACAATTAGTAAATTTGGAAATTTTTATAACAAAAATTTTTTATTAACTAACTACAATGCTGAGAAACTGAAAGAAAACTGATGGCATGGGATGACAAACAGTTGCATTTACTTTGTACATTGAAAAGGAATAGACCTTGGATAATCCTAATGGCCTGAAGTATTATTAATATTATTTTTAAAAAAACCCATAAAAACGTAAGTTGAATGATAAATCTGCTATAATATGAAACTACTTTTCGTGCATGCTTCTTTTGCGGCATGGGGTTTTCGAATGTGTTCTTGGATTAATCATTTCAAAGCAATTACAAGGGATGACGACAAAATTAAATATTCTGTAAACAAATCAGTAAATGCACTAATTAAAATGATTTAATTTATGTAATCAATTCATACCAAAATTATTTAATCGATTTACTGGAACTACAGCTGTCACCATTATACTAAAATTATACAAGCGGGAAACAGCATATACAATGATTACAAAAACTATTCGACCAAAACCTGAAATAAATAAGTTTCAATGAATTAAGAATATATGGTACAAATACATTTGAAAAAATACCTGTTTTTATGTTGATTCCTTTTGAGGCTTGAAACAAATAATAATAATGATAAATTATATTGACTTTTAAATTATATATATATGTAAAAAATGCTGATTTCATAAGGTCATTCATCTCTAACTTATCGAGAAGCGATAAATAGTTGCCTTTTCATGAGGATTAATTTAAAATATTTAAATTAAGATGCCCCATTTTATTGAAGGTTAAAGCTATTTAACAGAACTTGTAAAGGATATGAAATTTGAGACCTTCGAATAAATCTCAAAAATGCTTACATAGCATGAAAAATAAATTATTCAATTCACAAATATTAAAAGAAAGTGCTGTCTTCATTAAAAATAATTTCTGAAAATTCGTTTTGGATAATAAAAGGTTTGTTTAAATAAAAAAATGGACATGTATATCAATTTAATTTATAGTATAGTTATAATAACGTTCCATTTAGAAGCAACACGTAATTATTTTAGGATAGACATCATAACTTTGAATCGTGGTCAGAAAACAAGAATGAAATCGGATTTGGCACCCAATCTCCAACTCTCTGTACTATACCAACAAAAAGGTGGACAAATATGATAGCATCATAACTGAAGCAGCGACAACAATGATGTAACAAAACATTCGACAAATCAATCACAAATCGTATATAACATATATAATCGTGTGTAAGTCGTAATTGTCTCACACATGTGAAAGCATTTTAAATGAATTTAACGAATGGTAGAGACGATTAATCTTTGAGCAATCTTGTTTGAACAATCAGAAATCAACAGACTAATAGGCAACTAACATCTAACTTTTTCGTTGAGCTATTATATTCGCACGCATATAGTTGGATGGACAGAAATACTTTGTAGCACCTCTTTTTCCCCTTGAGCAGAGAGCGCCTCTTGTGGCGTTTTACAGAAGACAAGCAGTTGAACTGGAGATCTGCATTCTGTGGTCGACTTTTTCCCTATGCGCAACTCTTGCGCTAACGCCGAATGTTTTCGGCTGGAAACGGTTGAATCCCTCCACCATACTGTTCTCTTTAACCTAATTTTCTATGTGTGTGGGGTAGATAAGTGTTTGTGAATGTTATAGTGTAGCTGTATTTGTGAAGATTAAAAATATTGTATTTAAAACTGGACAGTTCTTTAGAAAACCACAACACACCCACTATAACTTCCCTTATTTTGGTTTAGTGCAAACTTGGTAAAATACTACATTTTTCTCTTAAAAATCACATACAAAAGTTCATCGCTCTAATTCGTTCCATTTTTGAATCCACATTTTCGTGGACAGGCGGAAATAATTCCGAATTAGTTTTTTTTTTTTTTTTTTTTTTTTAATAAGGGATTTTTTAAAGCAGGAAGCACTAGTAATTTCCCGGGGTCAAATTATTAGACAATCACAATCTTTTATTTTGTATATTTTGGAAAAGAGAAAATGAAAAATAAAAATTTAATTGTCTAATAAAAAAATGATAATTCCGACGATGAATTGTTTTTTCACCATAAATACCATCCATACATAGTTATTTTAAACAGATGACGTCTAGAATTTTCATCTGTGAACCAAGCTTTATTCTGTAATTTAAAATCTTTGACACACTTATTCTTTTGATCTGATTCAAACATTGTTGAAATTTGTTTAAAATTAAAGTCTAATATTTTATTATAAGCAAAATGAGTACCACATAGCGTCAATTTTCATCTGTGAATCAACTTTTATTTCTGTAATTTAAAATCTTGAATTTATCTATTCCATTGATCTGATAAAAATATTATTGAAATCTTTTTAAAATAAAAGTGTTATCTTTATTATAAATTAAAAAATACACCTCAACTTATTGAATTTTCTATCTATTAACAATCGCTTCAGCCTGAAAATAAAACTTCTTTCTTTAAAATAAAATTTTTTAAATTCGTTGGCTTAAAATGCCATTATGCGACTTAATTTCTTATCAATGAAATAAAATTTCACCTAAAAACAGTGGAATCAATATATTTCATCCACAATCTTCTTCTGGGTGTTATTAAAATGTATTGGAAGGAATCAACATGAGACGGATTCAAAAATTTTTGAAAAATAATAAAATGCTTACATTTTTTTTAAAAAAAAATCGTATATTTGATAAAATTCGAAAATAAATGTTCATGTTAAAGATCAGTCTAAGTAACTTTTGTTTAATTCTTTGGCATCTCAGTGAAATAAAAAGAAAGAAATGCATTTTTTGCTTTTAATCAATTGATATTTACTTTATATATGACCTTTAATAGGTTGCCTCTTTTCAGACGGTTAGCTCTTTTAAGCGATCAAAAACAATTATATCTTAAGAATTTTTGTAAATTTTGATGCGATTTTTTTTGCACATATAGAATGAGGCACACCGGATAGAATTATTAAAAAAATTCGATTTCTGTAAAAGGAAAATTTAAAAAATACTAATTAATTAGCAATATTAATTATTTAGGTGAGTCACTTTTTTTATTTAAATAAATCTGTCCTCTCGAACAATTTCCATCGATACCTATTCTGTGATGATACAAGAATAAATAACAAAGCTACTGAGGTGCCCCATATAATTTGTCGGCAACTGTAGTATAATCAGTGAATGGGAATTGATTGAATGTTTGAGATTCGGTTTGATGAGAATTTTAATTGTAAAGACAGAGACAAACCATTCTAACTAATAAATATATATAAAAATGAAATTTGAAAAAAATTACACAGGCTATAATTGGTTTTCAAAATTTTGGATGGAGAATCACCTTTTCTCAGAAACCTGTTAATCACAGGAATCGTACAGAGCAAAAATATCTCCACTTTTTATTGCCTAATTATCGTCTGAAACTAAGCTGAAGAACTGAAAACGATGTATTATAGCAGAAAAGCGAGCCAGAACAAGATATTAAAAATTAAAGTTTACACAAATATGTTGAAAAAAGTAAGTATAATATGGTGAATATGTTAATTTTATTAAAAATATATTGTAAAATGACGAATTCTTTAGAAGTGGATAGATTTAGTTTTGCAGAAAATTAAGAACTAAGAATTTTTTTTTAATATAGGTTATTTCAGTTAAAGGTTGCTATGTTCATTCTGTATAAATATTTCCTGTATTATTTGCCACATCATATAGTTTACAAAACTGCAAATCAGATCTCTAAGATTCAAATGTGTTTTTTATACATATGCCAAGTCATCAAATAGTATTGTCTTAAATGACACATTAAGGTCTTTTCCCACTTTTCGAAATGACGTTCTTACCACTTTATTACGTTTCCATATCCCCAAAATGCAAATATTGTTAATATGTATCGTCAGATTATAATTAACTCTAATGATATTGACTGTCAGTTCATTCCTTAAATAAACTCTTAGTATTAATTTATTATAAAGTACGACCTACTTGCATATCGCATACTATAATACCGCATCAGTACTAAGTTTTGCTATGTAATAATCCGCCATGGAATGATAATAATTTCGGTGCAGCATTAGAAGGGGTTCAAAGTCTTTTTCTTGCATTTTCTCTCATTAAGCCATTGTATATTTTTATTAACGTTTTTTAAAAGATATTTTCATTTTTCATAAGAGAAATCGTTTGGCAGATTCATTAAAGTTTAAAAATAAGGCAGCATTTTTTTAACAATATTTTTATTCTTCATCCAAGAAATCGTTTAGTACATTCTTTAAAGTTTAAAAATAATGCTGCATTTTTTAACGATATTCATAGAAAATGTTAAATACAGTTAATTAGAAATTGAGCAGTACATATTCATCAGCGTGAATAAATTCCTAAATAATTACAATATGCAGACAAAGAATTTAACTTTTTAACTTTAACTTTAAAGCGTTTGTTTCTGAAAATATTTGTTACTAGCCGCCTTTGGCGACCAGCCGGTTCGCCAATCTTAATGCTTGTTAAAATTTTATTAGGTAAATATTTTATGTGATTCCTGCTTTAATAGCTTCTTCATTAAAATATTACAAAATTTCAAATTTCAATTCACTCATAATATTATAAAGACCTTCAGTCATAACGTAATCTGTGTCTCTCTAATTTTCTGTTAGCTCCCGTAGAATTTATGCTTTACATTAAATTAAAGTGGAAATGATTAATCTGCAATTAATATAATAATATTTTTTACTGAAACAAAGCATTTTTTTTAATAATATGATTACTGATAATAGAGTCACTGAGCGTTTAAACTTTATGGGCACTAAAGAATATCTTTCTTAATTTATGTATTATCTCAAGAATTTGTCAACAAAATTTTCTCAGATTCATCATGAACAGATCGATTCATTAACAATGTTTAATTTTAAATGCATCAAACACTAAGAAAATAAAATGAATCTTTTAAAATAATCGGTCGAAAACAGGTTTAAAAAAACTACTTAAAAAACGATGTACTTAAAACTATAAGCATATACAAAAATATATATATAACTAACATAAATACAATTTAATTACAAAAGCATGCAACTAACCTAAAAATAATTTAAATCATTGAAAACAGGTTAAAAAAACTACTTAAAAAACGATGTACTTAAAACTATAAGCATATACAAAAAATATATAACTAACATAAATACAATTTACTTACAAAAGCATGCAACTAACCTAAAAATAATTTAAATCGTCCGTTGATAATGGTTGTCATGGCAACAATCGGAACAGAATGCGCATGCGTGAATTTTCTTCGCGAATTACGGTAACGCAAATGCGTGAATTTTTCTACGCCAGTTGGGGTAACACTATGCAGATTGTACATTTTTAATTTCCTTTATTCTGTGTTATTTTAATTCAAAAGTACTTCAGAATGAATCTGAAACATGGATTAATTAACAATGCTTAGTTTTAAATGCATAAAACATTAAGAAAATAAACAGAATCGTTTGAAATAATCTGCCGAGAAACGTTAACCCTAGCCTCATTTTTGTTAGGAGAAAAAAAAAACTGAACTCTTACTCATTTGGCGGTGGGAAAAATGGAAGATTTTTTTGGCGGAAAAGTTGGCGGTGGGGAAAATGGAAGATTTTTTTGGCGGGAAAGTTAGTTTTTAATTAATAATTAAAATTCTTAAAATTAATTAATAATTCTAATTAAAATTTCAAAAAAAAGGGACCCCAGGTGCACATTCCCGACCTCTAAGGTATACATGTACCAAATTTGATAGCTGTATGTCAAATGACCTGGCCTGTAGAGCGCCAACACACACATTGAGCTTTATTATAAGTATAGATTAACCATATTACTGGAAATTAATGGTTTAAAATCATTCAAAAGAAATAAATAGGTGTGAATTAATGCGCCAAAAGATATTTTATGCCTGCATATTTGTTTTTATCTAATTTCAAACTTTTACGGCATATGATATAAGGCACTGAATTGAAGATTTATTGGGGCATTTTTATTTAAAGTATTTCCATTACCATGATTTTTATTAACAAACTAAAATTATTTAAATATTAAATTTCCGATTTACTTTCTAATGAAAAAGCTTCTTATTTTAACAATGATTCAAAAATAAATTATTCTGGTATTTATTTGCTTTTGAAAAAAAAAAAGATATCTGTTCTATTATTTTTATGTAAGCTAACCGCATTTGATGATTACTTAGTTAAACAATATTTTTACTTATAACACTTCAGTTGTATGAACAAAACTTAAAATGTGCAAGTTGTTTGAAATAATTGTTTTTGTCATACTTTGTATTAATTATTTGAAATTAAAACTATTCTAAGAAGTAATATTTGAAATCAGTTTAGCCCAACAATAACTTCTGAAGAAATTAGTAGCGAAAAATAGACACAAAGGCAACAATGTAATATTGCTCAAGTAATTAAAATTTTTAAAAAAGGATGGTAAAATGCAAGTTTCTATTGGCTAAATTATGTTTGAGCCAAATTTGGTAGTTTTAAATTCAAATGTTTGTTAAGAAGACTACCAAAAATCAGACAAAATTTAAACTTTAATAGTATTAGAAATAAGGATTCATTTTTAGTGATGAACTCATTTTTTAGTAGAATATGGATTTATTTTAAAAGTTAAGTAATTTGAATATATCAATATTAGTTGGTTGTTTGGATGGTTTGGTTTTTTTATGGTGCAAGAGCCAGAGTTGGCTATGCTGCGCCAAGACACATGGTATGAATATATTACCACACTACTAAATATTACGTTTCCTCCAGGCTAAAAGATTGATAAAAAAAACACTTCGTTAAAAGAAGCATTTATAAAAAGGAACAAAGCTTTAAATAAGATAAAAGTATATGGCCAAAACAAAAGTTAAAAAAAAAAAAACATTGATATTTTATATAAAATGGATAAAGTTAATAGCTCTTAAAAATTCTAGAATATTTCGGTAAATTTGTTCTCCAACTAGTTCACGCAAATTCATTGATGATGAATTACAGAAATGCATACGATAAAAATTAAATTTGGGACAATTAAAATATGTAAACCTGTAAGGTTAACTTTATATTCCGAGCACATCGGTACCCTCTAGCCAAACAAAAGATGTTTGTGAGTTAGGCGGGTGTGACCAATGCGTAGACAAGTTAATTTTACATCAGTCGTTGAACCGAAACAACATGCCATATTCCAATTATCGGCTTGCTAAAATACAGTTTGTTTTGAATTTCTTGATTCCAAGATTCTTACCAAATCGAAAGTATATAACCACTATACATGCTAATTAGATCAATATGTGGGCAAGGGCGCTGTAAAATATGCTTAGTCGTCTTGGCAGCAATGTCAGCCGCTTCATTGCCTTATTAATATTAATTAAAATTAAATAATTAATCATGCCTTATTTAATTAATTAATTATATTAACATTAATTAAGCAGCTAGTGAATAATTTGGCAAAACATCATGATAACTGCAACTTAAAATACGATAGTATTTAGTAATAAATAGAGAAAATTACAGAGCACAGCATTCATTTATTTTATTCTTTAATGGAAAGGTAAATTATATATGTATTCACAGAATTACAGATAGGTCAGTTAATTAAATACAGATAGGTCAATCAAATACAGAAAAATATGAAATCTTTTCAGATTGCTTTAAATAATAATTCATTTGCGATAAGAATCTAGTCCTCAAACCAATCTTGAAGTACTTCTGAATCTTTCATAACTTCCGTTGCAACTTCCCGAAGACGCCTCAGTTGATCTGGCGATAAAGATTTTTTTCCATCTCCAACAACGCCCTTTCTGAAGAAAGTAAATTCTTTTTCAGATCCCTCAGAAGCGTTTTCATTTTTCTTTCTATGAGGAAGATCGACATCGATGTTCTTTTTCATGTAATCGAAACTGGTGCGTTCTACAATTTTTTCCAAAAGCGATTCATCTGTGGAAAGGCTTTGATAGTATTCTTCACCAAGGAATTTAGCTATTCTTAGGATACCCTCTTTGGGATTAGCGTGAAGTTTCTCATACGATATCAGCAACAGGTTGTCATCATTTTTGTGATCCAGGAAGGACATGACATGCTCAAAATATCTTCCATATTCTATATTTCCTGTAATAAATCCTTCGAAAATCTCATCAAAGTCTATTTTTTTCTCCCACACTCCTTGAATGAAGTGGTAAAAACTAATAAGAGTATCCGCAGGATTTCTATAAATGTATAGGACTTTGGCTTTTGGATTCTTTTTCACCATGTCGTATCTATAATGGTGCTTGTACATTCTCAAGCCTGTCAGGTTGTCGATGGCCTCCGGTCCAGTCACTTCCATGAAAGGTGATATTTTCTCGAGAACATCTTGGAAGGATGGATAGGACTCACCTTTTGAAACTATTTGTAGTAGGGTGTACTGGAGCCAAGTTGTTCCGGTCTTTGGATATGATGCTATAATGATGTCACCATCTCTTGGAGGATAATCCAAGGTCTTCTCTATGTTTTCCTTCTTAAAAGGGCCGAAACTTGGAAAAGGAACTCCTCTAATTATCTGGAGTCTAGACATTTTGGAATTTCGGAGTTCTGGAATGGAGTATTGATGTATTAATTGCATGATTACTTACATGGAAAACATTTTACTTGCATAAATTTGTCAAACGAAGAAAAAGTAATCAAGATGACGCTTGAGTATTAAAATATTACTGGAAACCTTTATATGATAAGAATACTGTTATCTTTTTCTTTTATTACACTCTTTTATAAAAGATAAACAGTATTCTTATCATTTAAAGAGCATTTGACAAAATTTTTTATTCTTCTCATTCTCAGTTATTAACAATATTTTGAAAATTTGGAAATAAATTAATCTTTTTTATCTTTTTTTTTTTCTATTAAAAGAGACAGGCTAGTCGGGGTTTTAATGCTTTCACCTATTGAAAAGTTAATCGATCTCTGTACTTATATAACAATATTTGGACTTGCAATGGAAGACTAAATATTCCTTTTCAGATATAAGGTTTTCGCCCAAAATAGTAAAAAAAAAAAAAAAAGTGTTAACACTGAGTTTTTAAAATCTTAAATATAACTCATTAAGTAGTAGGATTATTATTTCTATTTTGAGTGTTAAATTAAACTTCTTGATATAGTTTGCAACATTGAACCTAAAACGCATAAAATGGTGTTTGATTTTAGATTACGTTGTTCAACGTAATCGAAAATTGCCATTATTTTTTATATTTCATCGAAATAAATTTCAATAAAATATGTCGAATAATAATGTTCAGGAAAATCTGTTTACTCTTTCTGTTAAATCTTTCATTTAAAAATCTGTAAATAAAGATAAACTGGAATTTAATATATATATATATATATATATATATATATATATATATATATATATATATATATCTTTTATTTAGAACCTTACTATCATGAAAAATTTCCATCAAAATCATTGTTGTTTGTTTGTTTTGTTTTGCTTTTGTAAATTATCTATATAAAATCTTATGTTTATCATTCGTTTTCATGAGATTTATTAAATGATTATTTTTACTTACGGAAATATAGACTTATTTTTATTGTACATACCTATGATTATTTTTAAATGTCATAATTTTATAACTAATGACAATCTAATCATAAAAAATTTGACAAAATACATTTGTGATAATTAGATGAAACCATTGTATTTGATAATAACTGGACAAAAGGGCAGTGTATAGAATTAATTTATTTGATTTTTTTAATACAATCGTAAATTAATTAAAAATACTCTTAAAAAGATCACACATTACAATTTTTCAAAAAAAAGTGGAATTTCGCGAACTTTTCTCTTTTTTTAAAAAATAATAATTCATTTGTTGAAAACTATTCCTTAAACCATTCTTGGAGTATTTCCGAATCTTTCATAACTTCTTTTGCCACTTCTCGAAGACGCCTCAGTTGGTCTGGTGACAGTGACTTCTTACCATCTCCAACCACCCCTTTTCTAAAGAAATTAACAGTATTCTTTTCATCACTGGCAGAGTTCTCACTGGAATCTTGACGTGGAAGCTCTAAAGTGAGGTTCTTTTTCATGTAATCGAAACTGGTGTGCTCCAAAATCGTATTCAGAAGTGATTCATCTTCTAGAAGGTTTTGGTAATATTCATCTCCAAGAAATTTAGCTATTTGAAGAATGCCTTCTTTCGGATTGGCATAAAGTTTCTCGTATGATATCAGCATCAGGTTGTCGTCATTTTTGTGAGCCAGGAAGGACATGACATGCTCAAAATATCTTCCGTATTCTATATTTCCAGATAGGAATCCGTCGAAGAATTCATCTAAGTCTATTTTCTTCTCCCATATTCCTTGAATGAAGTGGTAAAAACTAATAACAGTATCTGCCGGGTTCCTATATGTGTATAGAACTTTGGCTTTTGGATTCTTTTTCACCATGTTGTATCTGTAATGATGCTTGTATATTCTGACACCTGTCAAGTTGTCGATGGCCTCAACACCAGTCATTTCCATAAAGGGCGTGACTTTGTCAAGGAGATCGTTGAAGGATGGAAACGACTCCCCTTTGGAAATTATCTGCAGCACGATGTACTGGAGCCAAGTTGTTCCGGTCTTGGGATATGATGCAATGATGATGTCACCATCTTTTGGCGGATAATCCAAAGTGCTCTCTATGTTTTCTCGCTTAAAATAGCTTACATTTGGGAAAGGAATTCCTCTGATTATCTGGTGTCTTGACATTTTGAATCCTCAAATTTCTGGTATGGAAGTAATCATATATTAGTAACAAGTAATATCATAATTTCCATGAAAAAAATTTTACTTGCACGAAAAAAATGTTCATAGAGTTGGAAGAAGTAATCGGAATCATGATTTATTGCAGAAACTTTAATTTCTTAAATGATAAAAGTGTTGTTACTTTTTTAAGAGAAAGTGTAATTAAAAGTTGTTTTGAAGGATTTGAAATGATTATCATATCATCAATTTTCTTATCAATTTGAAGCTCAGAAACCTTATTTTATAAATCTTTTATTTAATTTTAAATTATTAGACGTTAATATACTTAAAACCCCAGATTTGTTTAAAAGTTTTTAATTGCAGTACTCACATAACAGCATTTAAAGTTATCCATTTTGTAGCCTAAATACTTGATTTAAAATCTACACGTTTTTGCAAAATTTTACAGAAAAAAATTATATTGTTCCATTTTTTTAAATAAAATTGATCATAATAATTTGTTAGACTGTTATTCCGATTTTGAACTGTACTATAGAACTATACACCTTAAGCCAGTTTCTAACCAGTTTAGGCCAACTCGAAATCTATAAAATGGCGGTTGATTTCTGATTGCTTATAAAATAATGATTAACATTTACTTATATTTAAAAATTCATTTTTACTAACATAAAAGTTTATATGATTAGGTATGATTTTTATTGAAAAGAATTAAAAATAAATGAAGTGTAATATTGAATAGTTTTTTGTTAGATTATCTCGTAAACTACACATTTTGCAAATTTATTTTTAATTAATTTTAAATTTTTAATTATGTAATAATATTATATGTAAAATAATAAAGAAATATTAAAAAAAAAAAAAGCAATGATAACATTCTTCGAGATAAAATACCGGTTTTTCAGCTTAAATAAAAAGGTGTATACCTAAGAGAAAAAATTTTATTTGGCGATTTTTAAAAAGCCTGTAATATGAACTATAATACATAACGATAACTTAATTAAATTAAAGTAAAAAAGTGCAAATTTGGAAAAATATTTTCCTTCTTTCTTAATTTGACCGAAATTTTTTGGAATTCCTTTTATGTGAATATTGTATAGAAGGGAATGATTGGTAAAGTATTCATTTCAGTATTTGAATTCATTTCCAAAAAATTGGTTCGTCGAAAAAAAATGCCTCTAAGTGATTTTCTATCTGTCAAAAGTCACGACCCCTCCCCCCCTCCTAAAAATATCCCATTCTAAAAATATTGTTTTTCGATTTTAAATGATAACGTAATTGCCGATTTTTAAAAAAGCGACGGAAATTAAATTTGAAAATAACATTTTGTCTCTTAAGTTTGAACTCTCTTTTCCGATGACTGTTACCTTCGTGAAAATTATTTTTAAATGTTTTTCGACAATCAATAGCCACAATGTAAGGACAATTCTCTTTCAATGTAATTCTCTTTTCTTTTTCTAATTTGATTTTCATTGCCTTTTTTGAATATCTATCATTATGACAGCGTTTAAAATCGTTTAATACAAGTTTAGAATAAAAAAGTTTCGGTTTGCGAATTCAGACTAATAGGAAAACACTTTATGTATTTTTCGATCATACTGCTTTTACTAACATTGTAGAATTTTTCAAAAAAAGAATGTAAATATTTCCTGAAAATCTTTACTGGTTATACCCTTCTATACAACATGTAGTTAAATTGAATTACAGAAATTTCATTTGAGTTAATATATATATATATATATATATATATATATATATATATATATATATATATATATATATATAATGATATTTTAAACTGTAAATGTAATCCAAATTAATTTCCAAAGCTTTATCTTAATTTAGCCCATAGTAATTTCATTCTCTTATTTCCTGATCCAATTCCACTGAAGCGTTGTAAAATTACTGCGTAATCAGTTCTACGTATCAAGTGAAAATGATCCCTCCATTGCCCTTGTCAAAGGTCAACACGTGTATTCAATCACCACGTGGTCGGAAATTCCATGTTATATAAGACTAGTCATCATTTGTTTCGGGCCCTTCCTTTCTTCCTACTGCTTTTGTGCCGCATTGTGGCGGACGTGCCTTGTCAGCGTCTCTGCTTGTAAATAATTATGCTTTCCCGGAATGGATATTAAAATTAATTAAAAAATGTAAAGTGTCTCTTCAATGTCTTCGAACTTGCATTCAGCTTCAATCAAAATAAGCACACACACACACACACACACACACCACACACACACACACACACACACACACACACACACACACACACACACACACACACACACACACACACACACACACACACACACACACACACACACACACACACATATATATATATATATATATATATATATATATATATATATATATATATATATATACATATGTGTGTGTGTATATATATATATATAATAAATAGTATAAATAATAATAAAATATATATATATACATATATATATATAATAATAACTGTTTTCTCAGATTAATAGCTTTTTTTTCAACATGAAAATAATTATTAAAACGTTTTCTTCTTTAATTTCTTTATCAGATTACATATTCTTTAGGATCTATTTTCGATAGCCAGCTGAACAACTTAAGACAATAAAATTGCTTTTTTGTATTTTTTTTCCAGAGAAAAATAAAGGCCAACTAGACCGTTAATCCCGTTTCGTCCTTAATCTATCTTTGTGGGGAAGTATAATGATTCAATTCCAGTTTTGAGAGTTTGAGATTTTTAAAGAAGGTTGCAACATCGGAAGGGCTGTAACCTGTCACCCCTGACAAGTTTCCCATTCCTGGCTTCTTAATGGAATATACTACAGCATGCATTGTTATAAATAGTCTCAAATCATTCTTCTCCAGATGTTTTTTCTTTTCTCCAACTGGCAAATCGATTTTTATTATTGGCTACAAATTTTGAACTTTCTTTGAATATCCATACTTCATGTTTGCCCCTTCGTTTATGTATTGTATTAAAAAGAGCTCTTATATTCCAGGAAATATCTTTTTAATGCCTTACCGAACATTATTTCGGATTTCTCTTTTTCAACTTTTTTAACAGCCGTCAAACGTAGAATTAATGTTAGATATTCAGCATTAAACACTTTACAAACAGTTTAATAGAAACTTTCTTTCCTTTTTTTAATGCACGTAATTTATTTATTTTATAACTTCAGGGTCAATATTATCTTGGTTTATCGCCATGATATTATAACATAAAATATATCACTATAATTAACGGCATATATCTTGGATCAGTGATCAATATGTGTGTGATCCATGATGCAAGAAGTAATAGTTTATAAGTTTGTACATAAAGAAATATAATCCTGCAAAAAGTTACTTTAGACATTAAAAAAAAAACACGACTGTATCCATTAAAAAAAAAGACTTGAATGCTGCTATAATAAGTTTTTGCTAAACACTAATGAGAAATGCAAGATAGTTCAACTATTCTCTAAAGGATGACAGCACATACTAAACAGTGGTTAATTATTCACACTACATTATGTCCAAGCTGCTTCAGGTTATAGGTTTCCCTGTTTTAAATACACTAAAAGCTTTTTACACAAGAATGTTTTTAACAAATATTATTAAGTTTGTAAAATATGTATTTGAAATTTAAAAAAATTTGAAGATGAAATTTTCCCCTGTATTTCTATTTTTTTTCTTTCTATTTTCTCTTTCAAAAATTTTCCCTCTATTTCTATTTGAAATTTTTTCCTCTATGCTAATTAGTTTAATATTTTTTTAGCAGAAAAATTATCTGAAATATATAAGTTATAATTTTAAATATTTTTTCCGAAATATCTGATCTGATGAATTTTATCAATACATCTGATGAATTTTATCAATAAATAATGCTTGTTCTAATGCAAAATGCATGAATATTTTTGTCTTTTAAATTATTGCGTATGAAAGCAATTCGATTTCTAATTTAAATATTTGAATTCATTCTAATTGTAACATAAATTATAATTAACTTAAATTTAGATTTGTTTTATATTAATAAAATTTTTGCAAATAAAATACTGTGAAACAATGCAATAATATGAAAAATGACGAGTCTGTGGTGAATAACATATAAATCAGTTAACAGCTCTTCTACCCGAGCAATTGTTTTGGTATAATGGTTATGTTACTGGACTGCTAACCACAAGGTCCCAGGTTCTATCTTCGCGCATCACAAATTTCCATTAACATCTGGCAAGATATTTTAAATTTAGTAAATGTGGTAAATAAAATAATACAAAATTCTAAATGTGATTTACAAATCGTGACTGACAATTTACAAAATTTTATATCAGAACTAAATAATCGTAGATCAGATGAAGCGTATGAACATGCAATTGCCAATACAAGTATCGTTGGTGATGATTTGGGGGTGGATACTGATTTTCCACAAAGTCGAAACAGGTTTAAAAAGAAACTATTTCAAGCTGAACAAACCAACGAACCAATCAACAATCCAAGACAAAAATTTAAGGTTGAATTTTACAATATAATATTAGAAACTGCTATTTCTTCAATTGCTGAAAGATTCAGTCAATTAAAGGAACATTACAATTACTTCAAGGTAGTAAGTACACTATATACCTAATTGAAAAAACCGGAGTGACAATGAAATTTTAAAACTTTGTAAAGAATTAGAACAAAAATTAACAGATACTAAAAATGATAATGAAAAAGACATTGATGGATTAAATTTGTTCAAAGAAATAAAATCTTTGCGATGTTTTTATCAAAGAGGATATGTCATCTATTGATGTTTTAAATTATATTTATGAAAACAGTCTTACCGACACATTTCCAAATATTGCAATAGCTTTACGGATTTCTTTAACCCTGCCAGTTTCGGTGGCTACTGGAGAACGAAGTTTTTCAAAACTTAAAATTATAAAAAACTACATGCGATCTACCATGGCGCAGAGAGATTATTGGACTTGTCAATTATATCCATAGAGAGCAAAATTTAGGATAAATTAAATATAAAGGAACTGATATAAGCGTTTGTAGCTGCTAAAGCTAGGAAAATCAATATTTGAATATATTTTCTAATTTTTATATTTTACTTAAGAATGTTTTTATCATTGTTTTGTTTTTAAAATTTATGAAATAATAAAAAACAATAAGACAAACATGTTTTAATATTATAATTTTAAAGATTTTCAGTTCGAAAGTCAAATTTTGAATACTATAAAAGAGTATTTTACATATAATTTGCAGCACTTTATAAGAATGCAACAAAACCCCATAAAGGGTCGCCAAATTTCAATTTGAACAAGGGCGTCTAATAACCACGCGGCGGCCCTGCTCTCTCATTACATGTAACATTATTTGTTGTGAAGCATGATGCAGTTTTGAAGACAGTGAAGAGACTTTTTATCTTTTTAAATTCTTTTTAATCCATCGGGAAAGCATAATTATTTACAAGCAAAGATGCAGACATTGTGCGTCCGCCACAACGCGTTGCAAAAGCAGAAGTGGGGAAAAAGGGACGAAATAAATTATCCCTAGCCTTATATAACCTTAGATTTTGATAGGGAAAATATTTCTTCATTGTGCTAATATATTAATAAGATTCAGATAGGGATTTCTGACGCATGTCAATCACATGTAAGGGAAACACAGGGATCTTTTAAGAAAGAATGTGCTTACTGGTCATTTTTTACCCCTCCAAGCTGAGCGTGTGAAAGTATCGGCGTTTAGCCGAGTCAGCAATTTTATAAAGCTTATCTTGAATTAATTAAGTAGAGACAGTGGAATTGGATCACGAAATAAGAGAATGAACTATATATATATATATATATATATATATATATATATATATATATATATATATATATATATATATATATATATATATGACCATCGTTATAAAAGCAGAAGAGCATAAAAGAGAGAAAAAGTATATTTTCCCCAGTGTTTAAATATTGTGAGATTCTCATAGGGATTTTTTTACACGTGGGGATTTAGACAAGGGGAACTTGGGTATCTTTTAGAAGAGTTTGTTTAGGTTAGCAATTTTTTATTCCTTCACTCGGAACGGGGAACCACTGATTAAAGTATTTTTACAGAGTTTTGATAGAAAAAGTGGAATGAGATCAGGAAATTAGAGAATATTAGCTAAATTAAGCTAAAAATTAGGAAATTAATTAAGTTTAAATTAAATTTTAAAATACCATTACACACACACACACATATATACAAAACAACGGAAAAGAATTTTTTAAAAGTTCTTTTTTTTTTTCGATTACCTATGCACAATTTCGCTTCAATTTATATTTCGGGATTTACAGAAATATATTACACAAAACTATAATATATTGAAATTATTGAATTGTAGATTTGAAAAACATCTAATATCAAATTTAATACAACATTTTTGCTGTTATATATAGGGATAAATGACAACCTGTTATAAAATGTAATTATAATATAAAAATATAAATATAAATTGGAGAAAAAAATCCAGTCACAGAATACTTACAGCAAGCATAATTTTATGCTTCAAGTAATAATAAGCGCGTGAAAAAATTTGCTTTAAAGATCTATTTAAAATAGAAAAAAAAAGTGTTTTAGCATTTTTAAAGCATATAGGCGAAAAAAAATCTAACATAGAGAAAAACCATTAAAAATTATGCATTCGTTCATTTAAAAATTGAAATAGCTTCAGAAATGTGAAAGACAGTTTGAAATTCTGACGCAATAAATCAAACAAATTTCAATTCAAATAAAAATCGATATTTTGGCAATTTTATTATACTATACTTTATTAACTATACAAATGAAAAGTTTTGCAGAAATGAAATTTTACCACAGGAGAGGTAGATTTAGTTAATATGTTTGAATTTCAAAGTGGGAAAAAATAGATTTAGCCAATAATATTTTTTAAAGTTTTGAGAAAAATTAAAATTTGGATTATTTAGAATTCTAATAAAAATTTTGAAAAGCTATTTTATAGTGAGCATCTACTATTGAAGAAATAGTTATGTTTCAACTCTAATAGGTACCCAAAGGTGTGTCCTGGCAAGCGTTCATTCTATGCGCTACGAGTTTTATAACATGGAATTTATGGAAAGTATGTTAGCCTTTAAATATATTTTTGTAAAATACGAATATTTAAATTTAAATAATTAAAATTAACTAAAATAATTATATTTTATAAATATCTGTCTAATTAACAAAATAATATATGAATTTTGAATAATCTTCAACTCCTTATCTGCGATGCCCAAGTGTAGTTTATGCATCAAATTAGGTTAATTTTAAATTTATAATCTAAAATTAATTTAACAACGGAGTTATAATTCGATACAAAAATTACCGGCAATCTATAAGCATATCAAATGTTCCGTGAAAACTTGTTTGAATCAAAACGACAATTGATGTCCAGAACAGAAAGAATCATCTAATTATACAGCAAAGAAAATAACACAGGTAAAGGCTTTAAATATATTATTTCAAATAAAAAAAAATCCACTTTTTAAATATAAAAAATATAATTTATAAAAATAATTCCTTTGTAGTACCAAAAGAAAATGATAATTCTATTATGGCTAAAATAAGTATGCACATCTTACCAGGAATAAGGAGATGTTACAAAAAGTACTGGAAAGTGTAATAAAGCAATGCAACTTCTATATTTAATCAGTAACGCATTTCCTGTGATTGATAAATTATCTTATCAGAGCAAATGAATTTTTTGTGTGTGTTTACTTATTTTATAATGTAAGTTGATAAGTTGAGCTGATAGCTTTTTATTATTTCGTCATTCGTTAACTTCTTTATTATATAACTGCGGAGATATGCCATTATTTGTGAAAAGAATAAGTGTTGACATTTTTTGATACTGAACATTTTGAGGCGTTATAAATAAATTTTGGTATATAATTTTTAAATTGATTAAGTTTGAGAATAAAAAAACCAGGCTTAGTGCAAAATAAGTTGTGTTATATTTTATAAATTACCCCACGAAGATGCGCGTTTCTTGTACTTAATATCTGAAAAACCAAGCTTCGTTTGGCAAGGGTTGTTTTTTTTTGGTAAATTGTGGCAATATGCATATATTTTAACAATTATAGAAAATATTTAGATGCAAATCACATACTGATTACATATGAATATTTTTCGATCTTACCTACATATGAACGGGTCATTTAAATGAAAAAAAAATGTCATGAATGCACTTAGTTTAACATATTATTCGAAACAATCTGCTGTATTATAGTATTTATTTTACAATTTACCTATCATTACTTATATTTTTGAACTAAGTTTTATCATGCTGAAATCTGACCCGAGATGGCGCTATATGACTGAGGTGAATAGCTTATAAGCCAGTTAACAGCTATGCTACCCGAGCAGTTGCTTTTGTATTATGGTCATGTTACTGGGTTGCAAACCACAAAGTCCCAGGTTCTATCCTCGCTCATACCAATCCTGACGCATCGCACCACCACATGACATTGTCAGCTTGAGAGCAGATAGAAAACGTTTCTAATATAAAAAAATGTTTTTTTTTTTTTTATATGTGAAATCACGTTTTTTCAGGAAAGATACTTATAAAGATAGACTTAAGAAGCAAAAATATTAAATATAAATATATATGCAAAAAAATAAAGCAAAAAGAGCAGCTGGAACCTAGGAACCGCAACACACGCGGCATTCATGTTGTTCTAACCACCATATTGCACTGCCCACACTTCAAAACGAAAGTTGAATATACTTATTCTAAAAGTTATTTACAAAATAATTTTGTGCGTGTGTGAACGTTTTTCATGAAACACACCTATATAGATCAATTTAAAAGCAAAAATGTCAAATATAAATACATAAGCAAAACAATAAAGCAAAAAGCACGATTTGAACCTAGAATCCGCAACATAGGCGTCATTTATGTTCTTCTGACCAATGTACCTCACTACTCACAATTCGAAACGGAAATTGAATATACGTATTATAAAAATTAGTTATAATTTGTGTGTGTAATGTGTATGTGAAATCAAGGTTTTTTTTTTTTTTTTTTTTTTTTTTTTAAGGAAAGACACTTATAATATGAAAAAGCAAAAACTTATCTACATATAAAATTTGATCCAAATAATTTAAACCGTTTCCAAAGTATACGAAATAAATTTATATACACAAGAATTGCTCGTTTAAAGGTATCAGATATAAGGACGCGTATCGCAAGAGCGAAGAATTTGTTTTTACAAAATATTAAAAAGCTATATTTATATTACAGGATATTTTAACCACAAGTACAATATTACAAAAATATAATTTTCTTATAAATATCAAATTTAACATTTCACATTAAAAATATTTGAAGCATGAAACTTTAAAAAGAATTTAAGGATTATTGCACTTTAAAAACTGAAAAGATTTAAGATTGAAACTGAAATTATTATTTATTAATAACAAAAAAAATTTATATTACTAAATTCGAAATAAAATTTATTCGAGCCCTTCGTTTAAGAAAATCAAAATTGTAAAGCAAGGTCGAGCATCGGCCTTCAGATGCCTGGATATCTATTTTCTGAGATAAGATAACAGATAAAATTACTGAATTGCTTGTGATCCATAGAGTTGAAATATCTGAGTTTATATCTCAGCTCCATGCTGTGGTCAGATTGAATAGCAATTGTGCAGCTAAAGTGAGGTTGGAGATTTTCTACTGAAAAATCGAATTATTGTGACGTATTTTCAAAGTTATTTTAACCTCGATGCTTCTTCTCGTACTTAAATTTTGAATTTTATTGGAAGAAAAACATTTATACAATGCCAAAATACGCATCGCAACATTATATGTTTACATTATTCAAAATTATCACTATCGTTCCAATTGTATTTATAATTTTCATTTTTAATGCTTGAACCTCGAGAATTTTTTTTTGTCTTAGTAGTAAGATTTATATGTTGTGATTTATGGCTCTTTACAAGCCCGCTGACAGTTATCTGTCAGCGATTTAAGCCGAGTGAGCGTCTCTTGTTTCTTTTTTTCAGTAGCGCCAACTAGGACCAAGAGTACGATTTAACTACTTTATTCGTCACATTCGCTTGCACAACCCCATTTTACGGCGGAGGGAGGCATATTTACACATCTCACAGACAGAACACGAAGAGCCATGACCGCACCGGGACTCGAACCCGGCACGCCCAGACCATGGGCAAGATGCGCAACCCCTATGCCAGGACGCCGTTTGCGATACGATTTAGATATAAAATGTCGTTTGAAAAATTAAGAAAAGTGCATTTCAATGTTTTTTTATTGCATTTGTAATTTGATTGTAGAGTTAACACCTTAATTCTTTTATTATTTTTATTATCTAATTAAATGACACCTTTCGTTTCAGGAATATGCTGTCCTGAAGATTCCACTAAGAATCTATAAAATAAATCTATGTTTGTAGATTATGGGTAATTTTTATATAGAATTACCCTGTCCTTGAATGATTTAATTTTAATTCATGAATTTAAGAAGCGAAAAACGAAAAAAAATTATTTAGAATGAGAAAAATTCTCGTTCTGGGCTTCGTAAAATTAAAGAGCTTATAGACAGTTGTCCACTTCATCTGTTTAATAAACTGCCCCTAGATGGCGCCATTCATTAAATTTAATTCAATTAAGTGTTTAATTAAATAAACTGTGAAAACACAAAAAATATTAAAATAATGCATTGTAATAGAGAATAGACAAGAATAAAAAATTTACAAATCTTCGCCAATAAAGAATGTTGATGGCAAAATTTCAGTTTTACAAACATGAGACATGTCAGATTAAATAAAATGTCAAAAAAATCAGTATTAATAATATATTTTTTCGGGCAGTTAAAAAATTAGTCGAATAAAAAAATTCTTTATTAAGAGATACATTTTGCTTTAATAAGCAAGATTACATTAAAACAATATAAAGAAGTTTCAATTTTCCATATAGTAAAATTGAATTGGAAATTTGTATGCAGCTTATAAGCATTGAAAAAATTCATATATTCTCTCATATTAGTTTTCAAGTTAGATTGGGAAAATATGTAAGGATTGACAAGATTTAGATAGATTAGGTCTTACATCTTTTCAAAATAAAAATATCCAAATTTATGAAATGTAGATTCACTATATTTTGTTTCATTACAAATGCAGCATTTAGAGATTGCATAAATTTAAAACTTTCAGTCTCTTTTAAAAGTAAAACGTGAATTCATTTTTCATATATGAAATTTTTTTTCAGAAATTCTGTCATTTTGTAACGCAATCTTTTAATTAAAGTATGAGCAGCAAATTAACAGCGTTGAGAAACAATAAAATAAATATAGAAGGCAGCACCAACAAAATTTTTTAAAAAATTAACTTTCTTTCATAATTAAATAATTAAATTATTGAGTAATTAATAATTAAATTAATTTATTTGTAATTTTAATTTTCTATACTAAGTTTGTTAGTTTTAATTTTCTAAAAAATTATGAAATATAAATTTATTTTAAAAAACTGAAAAAAAAACTTTTGTTTTACTATTGCAGTTAATTGAAAATGCATGTATATGTATTTATGCATGTAAAAGTATCAAATAAATTTATCGAATTATTTCGAATTATATAAGATATATCGAATTATATTATAATATTTATTAGTAATTTTTAGTATTTTTGAAGAGGAATTATAATCACCTTATTAATATTATTAAAATATATGTAATGTGAAACATCTGGATTATATAAAGCAACAAACTTTCGAGAATTATATACAGCATCAAAAACATATACAGCAACAAACTTTGCTTTCATTTGCAACCTCATATTATTTTGAAGTGAATAATTCAGATTAGATATCAGATCATTTCGAAAGTTTTATTTTTCCATCCACTCTCTATAAATCTCCGTACCTTCTAGAACTGATCTGGCAACATCATTCAAACGTTTCAGTTGTTCTAAAGACAACAAATTCTTCCCATCGCCCACAATTCCTTTACGAAAAAAATCTATCTCCGTTAATTTTACCTCTGGACCTTTATCTCCATTTACAACTTTTGGAATGGCAACAGAAATATTGCTCTTCATATGATCAAAACTTGTCTGTTTTATAATCTTATTCAGTATCGATTCGTTTGCAGCGATATCGTTGAAGTATTCTTCGCCTAAAAATCTGGCAATTCTCAAGATTTCTTCTTTTTTGTTTGCATGTAATTTCTCGTATGATATCATTAGAAGATTCTTGTCATCTTTGTGCTTGTGGTATGACAATATGTGTTCGAAATAGCGCCCATATCCAACATTTCCTGACAAAAAGTTCTCAAAATATTGATCGAAATCCATGAAACTACCTCTAATATTTCGAGAAAAATGGTAGTAAGATACTAAAGTATCTTCTGGACGTCTGTAAATGTACAATACTTTAGCTTTCTCGTTCTTTTGCATCAAATTGTAAGGTATATGATGCATGTACGTTCTTGGAGACTTCAGAGAGTTCAGAACTTCCACTCCAGTCCTTTCCATGTAAGGGAAAACTTTTTCCATATCTTCGCTGTTAGGAAATGATTCTCCCTTTGATATTATTTGTAAAACGATGTATTGTAGCCAGGTTGTGCCTGTTTTGGGGTAGGAAGAAACGATAATATCTCCTGATCGTGGAATGTAATCCATAACTTCTTCCAGAACTTTCTTTTTAAACAAAAAAGAGCCAGGAAACGGATATCCTCTAACAAATTGAACGTATGGGCTATTCAGAGGTTCTTGAGTAGCTGTCATATTTTCTCAGGAGAGTTCCCTATAGAAAAAAAAAACATTAGTAAATTCTTTAGCAAGTTTAGTGTTTTAGCAAAACTAAAAATATGTAGTAAATCAACAAAAAGAAAAACTATCGATTTATACTAGATGTTAATAAAAACTTTCTCCATAAGTTTAAGAAAAAACAAAAACTTATAGAACAAATGGTTATCAGAGTAGTTTCAGGTAAAAAACTAAAAACATCTTATCAATAACTTCAAAAAGCCATATATAATAATAAATCATAATATAAATAATATATTAAAAATACAGTTCAGCGTCACATCTCATTCTAATTACAATCGCAATGCACTATGGGATGACATAGGGGATGGCCTAATCAGGTATCGCCATCTAGTATCCAAAAGAGAAGATGCAATGCAACTTCTACACAGTTTATTTTTGAACGCAATTCTGCTGTTTATTCTGCAATAGTTTTTACAAAGAAAGTGACGTAAATTTTATTGTAATGTTATTTTATAACAGTATTGAATTGAAGATATTTAACATACACAACAAAAAAAAAAGTGAATAAAAAGGACATTGGTACAAAACCATTCAAAAATATATTTGAAAGATAATCTTACTCCATTATTTGATTCTTATTTCCTACAAGATACAAATTTAATTCGTCTTCTTTTAGCTGTTAACCAGATATCTTGATACTCTGATACACAGTCGACAAGTTTTTCTATAACCTCGCATTAAAAAATTTGAAAGGTCTCATTTAAAATCGACATCAAATATACAAAAATTCAATATTTAAAGGCCACACGAATCAAATAAAAAAATAAGATAACATTGTCGGTAAAAATTATTAAGTATTCTTTATAAAGCAATTTCGAGTATAATAGTACAAAGTGTCCAGATATTTGAGGATGTAACTTTTGACAAAGGCTTTATACATTCAGAAGTGCCCCTATTCTTTTGTCATCTTACACATCTTTTTCTTTCATCTATCATTTTACTCATCAATAATTTAATATTAAAAAATATTAGACTGCCTAATCATTGAAACAGAATTTCATAATATAACAGTAAAATATAAAAATTATTATATTATATTATACTTTAAATAAAATATAAATGGACTATGTCTTGTAACAAATTAAATTTACTATTTATTAAGTATATCAACAATTTATTTATGATAATTAATTCAAAATGAATTAAGAAAAATAAAATCAATTCAAAATGCACTAAGAATCTGCCGCTATTTTAACAAAAAGGTTTCTTTGTGAAGTTGCGTATATTTTTAAGTAACCGCCTTTGGCGAGCAGTTGATTCGCTGGGATTAATTTTCAATTTAATATTTTATGAATTTTGGTCTCTTAATAGTTTCTTCACTAAATGTTTTCAACTTCAAATTTGATAATCATATAACTCGTACTCATAAAAGCCTTATGCCGCTTTTTTCATTGTACTATGCATCTTTCTAATTTTCTATCACTGTAAATAAAATGTAAATTGAAACGGAAAAAAATTAAATTTCAACCAATAAAAAAAAACTTTTTGCATTGGTATAAATGAAACCAAACACAAAACAAAATATTTTTTTTAAAAAGGGGACATAAAACAGTTGTTCAGGATTAAAGTCTTACATGCATTATAGATTTATTTTTTATAAATTATGCAATATCTTAAATAATTATTCAATAAACATTTCTCTGATTCGTCATAAAATCGATTCTTTAATTATAATTTTCAAAGAATTTAAATTATGTAAAATTGCACGTCATTTAAATAGGATTTTATTTTGTTTCAGTCAGTCAGCGTACTTCTGAAAATTACACAGATTTCTATAGTCCTTTAGTTCTACGGAATCATATTCAGTGAAATATTCTTGACGCTCCAACTTTTAAACAAAAATTTTAAAAATCTTGTATTTTATACGCTTAAATCTGACCGGTTGTAAAATTTTGAATATCGCTATTTTAGAACAATCAGCAATTTCATTATTTTGCGCTAAAATAGCCTTAAGGAAACACCGGGAGCTGACGGACTTCTTCTTTGAGAAGGTCAATGGAGTGGCCTGAAATCCAGCGATTTTATAAGATAATAATATTTAAATTTTAAAAACTCATCAACTTTTAGCAGCGAAAGACTGCGCCATTTTTTATTTAAAACATTAGAAAACTCGAAAATATTTTACTAGATATGACTCATAGGACAGAGGATCTGTATAAAGATCTAAAATTCTTAATTCATCAGATCATTTATTGGCACAAAATGCATAAAAGAGTATTCTTTGCTTCTTTTTGATAATTTTTCCTATTAGATGTATAAACCTAATATTAAATTAGATTTTCAGACCTGATTAGAAAAGTATACGGTTTGTATATAAAAAAAGATGCTTGCATCAAATACTGCCAAATGTTAAAAAATAATATAGATATTTTAAAAGTTCAAATGCCGGCGTCCTGGCATAGGGGTAGCGCGTCTTCCTCGTGATCTGGGCGTCCCGGGTTCGAGTCCCGGTTTGGGCATGGTTGTTCTTCTTGTTCTATCTGTGAGATGAGTGAATGTGCCCTCCTGTAAAAAGGGGTTGTGCAAGCGAATGAGTGATGCGTGAGTGGCAAAGTCGTACTCTTGGCCCTAGTTGGCGCTACTATAAAAAATAAGAGACGCTCCCCTCAGGCTTAAATCGCTGTCTTCGTAACAGCGGGCTTGTCAGTGGCAAGTGCCATAAGAAACAAACAACAAAAGTTCAAGTAAATTTTTTCCTTGCACTTATCTTTCTAAAAAATATTATATTTCAGGTTGAGTTTATTCCTTACAGACATATGTTAAAATTACACTTTACTGATTTAATTTGCAGAAAAGGTTAATTTAATTTTTAAATTTCAGTTAATGTTGTTTTCAGTTAATAAATGTCAATAAAAGCTAATTTTTCTCTTGAGCGAGTAACGCCCTGTAGAGCGCCAATACGCAAACACACATTCATTATTATTATAAGTAAAGATTCGTGCCTTCATTTCTAATAAAGACAAAACACCTTTATAAGAATAAATGATAACGTCACCTTTTTCAGACCGATTGATTTTTGTTGTTTCTCACATAGTTTGCTGTTTCAAGGGCCCATTTTTTTTCTCGTAATCTACCTACACTTAATTTAGCTATACATACGTTCGATATAAAATTTTAGAGAGACATTGAAATCTAGAAATGCGTCTTAAATGAATAAAAATAAATTTCTTTAATTCAACATTCCTTAATTTTATAGCAAAATTCTTTGATTGGACATTCTTCAATTGAATAACAGCTATTCTTTAATAGAACATTAGCAAAATTCTTTAACCCAAGATTCTTTAATACAGTATTTTGATCGAGTGATTTAAGAATGACAGACGTCGGCAAGCTCATATAAAATTGTATTTATGATCTAATGAGCTACAGTCATAAAACAATTAAATACAACATAACATAATTTAGAGAAATCCTAACGACTCTACATTTTCTACGGCTAGTGGTTCACTACTCGTTTCTCTCTTTTGCCGCTGCAGGGCTATCCTATTTGTGACATTATCAAAACAAAACCAATAATAAAATTCTTTCATTAAACAATAATAAAGAGAGATTACTATTAAATGTTTAAATAACAAAAAATTGATATTGTTTATTAGTATCAATAATAATTTTTAAAAATAAACATTTGATTCACTGACAGATGGTTGAAAGATTTGCATTCCACTAAAGCTGATGTAAATAAAATCTTTTGCAGAAAACTTTTTTTTATTTCTTTAAGCAGAGTCCAAAGAGTAACCGATAATCTCTGAGTAAAGTTCTATTATTAGTTTATGTAAATGCCTGTTCAGGGTTATACGGACTTTCAAATTTGGGTATAACCCAAGATAAATGTTTTATCGTATTAGCATTTTTAAATTCATTACAGTTTACATTGAAATATGTATATCAGTAATTTAAAACTACCAATCAGCTGTTTTGAAATTATTTTCACATTCTCACTATTTTAATCCCAAATTTAATTTTGCCGAAGAGTTGATTTTGACACGGCTAACGTGGAAAAACCGTTCTCATTTTAAGAATACTTTAAAGAAATTTAAATTAATCAGCGATTAATACATAAAATTAGAATAATTTTTATTATTTATGCAACAAATTCAGTCTGATTTTAATTGTAGATAATAAATAGGATGCTCTGCTTATTTTAATACGATTAAATTTGCACATTTTAGTTTACTTCATTTTTTTCAATGTTTCGTTTTATTCCTAAAAAACATAAAATCATTCTAATTTTTTTTTTAACTTTTGCCCCGTAAGATGATTTATTAACGTTGGAATGGATTTTCATCACAAGAAATGTTTCTTTACTCGAACTTTTCTTAAAGAATCAATGAATTCAATAATTTATAAAACAATAATTCTAATAAATGATAAAAGCATTTCATTAGATTTTAAGCAGCGTTATTGGGAATATTATTTGTATTCGAAGTTTTAAATTCTGTAATGCAACTCCTTCTTAAATAGATATTTAAAAAAATCACATCATTAAGTTCAATGTCAATGTCAGTTTCAATAAAGTTTTATGTTGATAAAAAATATCATGTAAATAAATTTAAATACCGTAAATTATCGGTTATCTAAGTTAGTGATGATTTGGATCAATTGAATCAGTAGTTTAAAAAAAACGAGAATAAGTGTCATCATAAAGTTAAAAAAATTAAGTAAGAAAATATGTTTTTTTTTTCTTTTCCTTTTTAATAGTTTTAACAAATTCCAAACGAAGCGAAAAGTAATTATGAAACGAATCTTAGTTGAATCAAATATCGAACGGAAGTGTTTTATATGCTGGAATGGGGAAGGGCCATTTTTCTTAAATTGAACATTATTTTTAAAATTGCTCCATCAGACTCAAAACTTTATTTTAAATACAAATTATTATTTTTTTTGCACAATAGCACAAATATTGTGTAATACTTTAAAAATATTACGCAATATATTTTGCTATAAATAAATCTAGTATTATTAGTCAATTTTAATCTAGATTCTAGGTTTTTAGAGAGTTACAAAAAAGTTGAATACAACCTAATATTAAGATCTCTTTTTTTAAAACTCAGATAGGATAATTATTAAAAACAAATGAATACAAAAAAAAATGTTTTTTAGGCACCTGAAAGACAAAAAATTATCAATGGTTCCTTTTACTACCATTTAAAAAAATATTTCATAGTATCTGAATAAACTATTACACTTTTATTTAATATTCCCTTTTAATTTTCTCAGAGAATAAGTTATCTATACTTATGTAAAGCTCCATGTGTGTGGGTTGGCGCTCTACAGGCCAGATCGTTCGACCTACAGCTACCAAATTTGGCACATGCATACCTTGGAGGTCAGAAATGTGCACCTGGAGTCCCTTTTTTTTAATTTTTAACTATAATTTTAATTATAAATTAAAAATTAACTTCCACTAAAAAATCTTTTCATTCCCCCACCGCCAAAATGAGTAAGGCTTCAGTTTTTTTTTCATTCTAACGAGGATAGGCTTAATATATTTTCGGCCGATTACTTCAAACTATTCTGTTTATTTTCTTAGTGTTTGATGCATTTAAAATTAAACACTGTTAATGAATCGATCTTTCAGATTCATTCTGAAGTGCTTTTGAATTAAAATAAAACAGAATAAAGGAAATTAAAAATGTCTAATCGGCGTAGCGTTACCCCAACTGGCGTAGAAAATTCACGCATTTGCGTTACCATTATTGTTGCTGAAAATTCACGCATGCGCATTTTGTTTTGATTGTTGACAACTCTATTTTCAAAGGATACGTACTTGGTTTTGAAGGCTGAACATGTTGCCGACCGATTAATTCAAACGATTGTGTTCATTTTCTTAGAGTTTCATGCATTTAAAACTAAACATTGTTAATTAATTGATCTGTTCATGATGAATCTGGGAAAATTTTGTAGAAAACGTCTTGAGATATTACATAAATCAAGAAAGATATTCTTTAGTGGCGATAAGGTTTAAATACTGAGCGACTCTGTTTTCAGTACTCATATTTAAAAAAATGCTTCGTTTTAGTAAAAAATGTTCTTATATTAATTACAATTTAACCATTTCCACTTTAATTTAATGCATAAATTCTACGGGATCTACAGAAAATTAGAGTGATACATATTACGTTATGGCTGAAGTCCTTTATAATATTATGAAGGAATTATATGACTATCAAAATTTGAAGCTTTAAAATATGTTGATGAAGAAGCTATTAAAATAGGAGTTACATAAAATATAAATTTGGTGAAGAAAAGTTTCTGGCTTCTCTTGTTCAGAAACCACTTTTCTTACCCCTTTTTTACTCAATTTCTCAGATGAATATAAAAGGGAAATCTCGCTTGTCAGGTAATTATCCTTTTGTTAAAACGATATAAAAAGCGTGCTTTTATCGTAAGAAATACTTTTAAGACACATGACAAGAATATTGTGCAAGACACAAAGCTCAAAAAAATTATAACTGAGAAGAAATGGAATAGTTTGTCTTTAAAAAAATATTTATCTCTTTATTGCTAGTTTTAACACAATTTGACAATGTAAAATTTAAAAAAAAGTTTCATAAAAGGGCAAAAGAGATCTTGCCTACAGTCAAAAACATCATACTATGATAATACTTTAGGCTTGATTCGTCTATCTTCATTTTATTTTTAAAATTTGCAATTGATTATACAGTAACGATGACGCATATAAAAATATTTTTATATTGTATAACTTTATAATAAAAATAAATTCAATGCTTAAAATAATAAAAAATACTGATGCAAAATCAAGAAAATATTTTTTTAAATTTAATAAAGGTTGAAAAAATTATGCGAATTTAGATTCGACATCACTTAAAAGTTTTTTTATTTAAAAAATAGCATAAAACTAGTTTTTGTATAATAATATGCTCAGAAGTTATTGAAGAAAAACCATTTTTTTTATTAATTTTAAAATAAAAATCAAGTGAAATATTTGAGAAGTCCCTTCTTAGAAAATTATTACCAAATTTGGTAGCCCTCTAGAGCCCTGTTTCATTATACATTTCAGATGACAGAATTTGCAGATAGTATGTCAGTCTATAAGCAGTAAAGTGTTAAAAATACATTTGATACAAAAAATGCAGCATATAAATTGAAAATATTATAGATTAATCATCTATGACGACTATTTGGCTCATAACAATATTGCTTTATTTAAACAAATAGTTCAGATATTGCTTCATGTTTTTGATTCCGCTCAAGTGTCTTACATTAAAACCGGGTTATTTTTGAAATTTTGTTTTTTGTGTATCTAGACCTTTCTAACTGAGATCAATCCCATAACATCATAGCTATAGGAAATGCGTGAATATTTTTTCAACTATCCTCTTACTCTCGATGTAGTATACCATTCACTTTTTTATTCGCTATATAAACTAAACAAATATAAAACAAAATCCTTCTTCTTTCGCTTTCAAGAATGGAAGTAAATGATGCAATTAAATATTTGATGAAACACTGAAAAGTGCTTGAATTTCAAGGTAATAATGAAATCTTTTACTGGAACTCAAACAAAAAAATATTTTTAAAAAATCGTCAGAATTCAGGAAAGATTTACTTGATTATTAAATTGGCATAATTACAAAGTCAATTATTTAAATTTCAAAAGGATGCAAAATGTAGTTTTTTGTAATAATATTTTCAGAATTTATCATTAAAAAATCCAAAATTCAGTGTGATTTTTAATCAATTAAAATTAAAAAAAAAAAATTTCGAGGTCCCTTCCCCCTTCCAAAATATTCCATATTTGCATCAGATTTGATATTTGCTAGTCAAACGGTCTGCCCTGTATATTTATAAATAGAGATCTTTGCATAAAGTATGTACATAAATTTGGACAAAACAATAATAAATTTGATAAGATATTTTCACAACTAAACGATAATATATTAGTTAATAAAATTTACTTCCCACATTGTAAAAACGCTTTTTAAATTGAATGTATGCCTAACTAATACCGAGTTTTAATGTATTTAAAATTCCCATTATCTTATTCAATATAAAAATATAAATCTGAACTAAAATGAAACGCTTTAATCTGATTCATATATTAAATACGATGAAAAAACAAATTTCAGTAAATAGCAAAAATAAATACATAAAAAGAAAGCAATTTATTCGATTTCAAATATGCTAAACATTTTTACTTTTCTGATTCTTTTGTCATATACGAAGACTCAGTATTTTAATATTTAATCTCAGTGTAAATGTTCCTAATGTTTCTATAGTCAACCATAATACAAAAACAATGGAACTTTTAGTGCAAAATGAATATTCGAAATTCAGTTTTGGTTAGCATTTTTTTATAAGTTTTTGCAGAAATGTAGAAATTTAAATAACCCTCTGCAGTTTTTTTTTATTTTTCGCAATTTTTTTAAATCTTTCGTAGCTTTTTTTTTATCTTCAGCAGTTTTTTTTTATTTTTCGCAATTTTTTTAAATCTTTAGAAGCTTTTTTTTTTAAATCTTTAGCAGTTTTTTTTATCATCTGCAGTTTTTTTCTTTTTATCTAGATTTTTTTAAAATAAATATAAACTAAAAACGACAATGCAGCCTTGAAAACATTGAGCAGAAAAGAGAAGTGAAAAATCTAATCAAGGCCTTACCTTTCAAAAACAGAAGTTTTACTGTGAACTTGCTCTTTTAATCGTATATTAGGCAGAGTTTTCGAACTAAACACTTACAGTAAAACAAAAAGTTTACAGTACTTTAACTTCAGATGGGTAAACGAATAAGTAATGGGTAAACGAATACTCAATATTTCTTGAAAACAACAAGTCATGGCATACTTTCATTTCGAATCACATGATGTATACTAGTTCCAGCTTGCTTTTTTAGAAGGTCACGTATATGGAATAATAAAGCATTTATTGGATTACTGAGCATGCCTGACCTTGTTATTTTAGAATTGGGGATGTAATTTCCAGAAATTATTCATATAAATGCATTGCTTTTAAATGCATGTTCCTAATAATGTTATGCTGTACAGAAAAGCAATTTGCTTTATTTTACTAAGTAAGAATTTGAATCTGCAGGTGTAGAAAATAATGATTTTAAAATTCTTGCTTTTTAGTATCCGTTCGCTACAATAGAACTCAGTTCTTCTAATTCGATTGTAATTTTGATCGAATATTTTAAAAAGATAACGATAATTTTTATTACGTACAATATTCTTACATGATTTTTAAAATTTTGAATATTTCTTTATTACTATAATAATAAATGGTATAAAATTTTCTATAACATATGTTAGGCAAAATATAGTTTTAAATGCGTTAAATACCGATAGAAATAATAAAAGCAAATTGGAATTCTAATTATTTGTTAATGAATTTTAATTTTTAATAAATTTCTATAAATTTTCTTTTTAGTGAATTATTTGTTATAATTTGTAACAATCAAATGTAATTGGTGAATCAATTTCTTTATAATTTTACACTTATAGTATAGTACATTATTTATGATATATAGAAACGCTATGATATATAGAAATCGTTTGTGAAATTCCATATTCAAAAACATAAAAAATAAAAGTACATAAAAACATCAGAAATAAGCATTAAAAAATAGATCTGAGTATTTTCTGAGCTTAGAAAACTAAGCACTTTCTAAATACTTTGATAGAACTATCAAAAACTGCTGTTTGGTTATTGTTATTAACTTCAAATGTCAAAAACACTCGCATTTAAGTTTGTTTTCACCACTATTAAATATTTTTCTTTTCTTTTTCCAATTGTTGCAAGGATCATAGTCTCTTGATGTCGAAATACTGGTTTCAAAACATATCGTTAGTTCGAAATTCGATTCCTCTAAAGATATGCTATATAAGTGGATCTTGCGCTTGTGAAAATTGAATATAAAATTCCTCGTGCTGATTTAGGAAGAGGAAAGATGCCAACTTAGCTACCATTCTCATTATTTATTTCATCGTTCAAATTTGGATGAAATATTCCAAAAGACCTTTACAGTGTAGCTTCCGAAGAGAAATTATATGAGTATTGTAATTATTGTAAAAGTTTTTGAAACAATATTTGATTTTATTTATAAACGATCGAAAAATCTTCAATAAAAATAAAATACATAATTAAATTAAATTTTTATTATTCCGATTCTAATTTACTACTGCGTCGTTGATCCGTTCACGTTTTACTTTCTTCCATACGACTGAAAAATATTGAAATAGACAAAAAAATTTCGAACTCGAGAATCTCTAAGCTTCAGTTTCCCGATTCCGAAGCACATATTTTTGAAATTATTTCTATCTGTGAACACAGCATCTCAGCGACGCAGTGAGCTAAGGAGATGCAATTTGGTATATTGCCCTGATATCAACTATGTTGATTTTTTAGCAAATTTTCTATGAAATTAATGTTAATAACGGAAATGAGGAAAAAGCACCTAGCAAGAGTTGATATGATGTAGTAAGATTAATTGTATTAATATAAAAAAAGTTGTTTTTCTCATAAACGAATTTTCTTTTTACGCCATCAGTTTTTCTCACATAGCGTATTTTATTTTAGAGAATGCTGCGACCGTGGGCAGGAAGAAAGTATAAAATTGAAGCAACATTGCTAAAGAATTTTCAATCATTTTAAGAATTGTATTTATTCAGATATCTTGATTATTTTTCAAATTCAAACTACTATTAAAGCTCTATAAACAAACATCGGTCCAGGCATACGAGTCTTTAACGTTTAAAAATATTTTTCACATTAATAAAACTAAAGATAAAGTATTTCAATATAAGGGAGTAATGCGGTTAATATTAATAAACTAGACTCAATGCGATATCGGACTTAACATAAATAAGCTAAGGTCGCATTTCTGTTTTCCAAATATTCTTATCAATCAGCAAAGAAAAAAAATCGATTAGTGTTTTGAAATACCTAAGAAACTAAAATTGAATGAGAAGAACCAGCAATAAATTTCATTCTATGTGGCGCCATGTATAGAAATTATAAATTATAAGAAAGAAAGGAAAACTTGTGTGATGGAAAAGACATGAACAGAAAAAAAAAAGATCTATTAATTGAACATTTTTCTCTATTTTGTGAGGCTGGAATGAATTTATATTGTTGTAAATTCGCATTCGAACAGCCATGAAAGAAACCTTAACATTTTCATGATATCAGAGTTGCGCTGAAGACGAATCTTCCAAAATATCTTAGATGCATTGTTTTTAAAAAAATATATGCTTCAAATATCCTGAAAATTGTTTCTCAATGCGTTAAATTTCAAATAATGGCTCAATATTCGATACCACAATAATTATAAAAAAAAAGAACACTTATCAAAATTTTTACTTTTGTAACAAATTACCTGAACTTAAATAATTAATAAAAATTCAAAAATATTACTTTGAAATTAAAAGGAGACAATGAGTTAAAAACTATATTAAGTTCAAATTGTTCCAATCCTGAAATAAGTTGCCTTTGATTAAGATTAGAGAAAGAACGAGTATTCATTAGGTATAAAATAATGTGTGTTTAAATTTTAACGTGGTGCATTTTTATTTCTTTATTAGCATTTTAAGATAATTTATTTGGTAACTGTCTTTATATAAGATAATATTTTCAGAAGTTATCATTGATATCCGTTCAAATTTCACTTCATTTTTTTATCAATTAAAACTAATTCAAATGCGGAAAAATTGCAGACGACGCATGTACTCTTTTTCCGAAGTATATTTATGTGAAGATTCGTTACTTAAATTCTAACAGTTTGACTTGTAAAGCAACAGCGGACAGTCAAACAAAAGACATTTCCGCTATTAGTATTAATATATAGAACTGTATGATAATCATTAAATGCAGGCGGCTCTTTCTTTTTAGAGGCGTCATAATAACATTTTGCAAAACGTTATTAATTTTTCAAAGTCATATCGAAAGTTTTTAATGACACTTTGCCATCCTTGATCAGGAAATGTTTAATATAATAATTCACTACAAAAGATTTAAATAGGAAATTTAAACCGATATTTCTGTGAAAAATTTGATAAATTACAAAATATAAAATCAATGTGCATTCTATTATCCCCTCAGGATCGGTATATGCTTCCCAAGGATACCTGGCATGCTTTTAGACCCCCCCCACTCCAAAATAATCATATCTAATATGCATTTTATTAATGATTAAAGATAAGAATTAAGATACAAAATAAGTATTATAATATTCATTTATATATTGTACATTTTTTCATATATAATATTCATCAAATATTTTAAAATTTAATGTCGGTTATTATGTTTTAAAATATGATTTCAAGTTCTTTTAAACGATTTAACAATATTTTGTTCATATTTGCCTTTATAACAGCTATATTTCTTAATTATTATAAAAACTCTGTTTGAATAATTAATCAGCTGCTGAGTTGCTGCAAAAATGTTTTATGCATAGTTATTTAGGCTTAACTTCAACTCCCAAGAAGGCATAACATATTTTTTGGGGGGAGGGGAGGGGATAATATGAAGACTGCAAAAGTTGGGAAAGGTTACTTTTTTGATATTTGCCCTGGACGCCATTTTGCAAAAGTACGTCTCTGGTGGAATTATTTTACCGCAAAAGAGAAAATGCAATTTGAAAGTCAAGTTTTCCCTAATTTTAAAGAAAGTGACGTCATGGGACTCGGCTCCATTGGGAATGTTCTTGAAGAAAAAGTATAAAAATATTAAAATAAGACTTCTTTAATGCCTGTCATAAACTTATGCCTTAAAGTACTCTCTTGCATAAGAGTTTTAATTGGATCCGATATTCCACGAAGCAACTGATTACGAAAGACAGCTAGTAATTAATAAATACCAGAAGCATGTGAAGCTTTCACGAAAACAAAGCATTATTGCATAAAATAACTTTTTTTTTTTAAATTTGTTAACAATAGCAAGGTTACCAACATTTCTTGCAATGCAATGCTATTGACCGATTAATAATTGCAAGCAATTTCATTTGAAGAGGAAAAAAACTAACTTCAAACAAAGCCTGAAAACAATAAAGTTTTGAATTTTCATCTCTGAGAACAATGGCGGAAGAGGCAAGTGTCTTTTGGTAAAAAGAAAGGAAAGGGAAATTCTGCACTTGTTCCACGAATTCGCTAGTTCGCGAGACGGTGATTTCCACCGCTGTAAAGCGGAAAAGCCTGGACTTGAAAAAGAATCTGGGGGAATTCCAAGAGCGGACTTTGACAGTGAAAGTGCGGAAACCTTTAATATCGTCTGCATATAAATATCGGCCAGGAAACCTACTGATATCAGATTTTGAAATAGATCTGCTGATAGAAAGTTAGAACAGCGCCAACAGTCAGTTGAAGTTATAAATAGGTGAGTTTACTATTTATTTATATACAACAGATATTATTCAGCTTCGAAATTTATATGAATAAGATCAAAATTTATTTAAGGTAGGCGACTACGTTACAAAGTCGATTTCTTGCGAAATTTTGAATTTTTTTCTATTTAATATTCTTAATGTGTGAACAGGTTTCTTTTACATAACCGTTATAATTTTGTTTCTAAGTATACTTTTTAGGAAGTTACATTGATTTTCATATCTGTATTTACATAATTTTAATGCTATTTTATATATTTAGAAGCTATTTTCTGAAATTCTAATTTCTGATATAAAGACCAGGTAATATTCTTAATGTTTAAACAGATTTCTTTACAAAACGGTTATAATTTTTTTCTAAGTCCCTTTTCATTTTTGGAAGTTACACTGATTTTCATATTTGTATTTACACATATTTCAATACTATTTTACATTTTTAGATGCTATTTTCTCAAATTCTAATCTTGATACAATTTTCTTACGAAAAGCCTCACAAATTAAAATCTAATTCATATTTTTTGCTCAAATTTAGTATAATAATTTCTGAATACGTTCTGCAGATACTGAACTAGAGAGTGAGTAATCTATTCATTTAGAAATATTTCATAATTATTTTAGTATTATGCAATGTAAAAAATTTGAAAATTTCGTTTTATTTATCATTTGGAACCCGATATTTAAAAAAAATAGATAGAAATGTAGCTTATTTTTTAGTTCAAAAACTTGATAAAATATTCCTTAAAATTTCTACAAAATTTTAAGCAAATCATTTGATAAGCTTCTAGACTAGAATATTTTTGCTTTATACTTATTTTTAACAAAATAAGATCTTTTTTCCAATTTTTTTAAAAAAACTTTTGCCACTTAACAGAGATATTTTAGTTTCAGAGAATATTAAAAAAAAATTATACAAATATTCAAAAATATAACAAATTTCGAATGTTTTTTAAAAAATTCATCCCAAACGTAATCCCGTACCTTAACCTATTTATGTTTAGTTCACTTATAATATGTTTTAAAATGGCACACTAGTTTTGTTTTAGTTTTTTTACCTACATGGCTTTAATTATCCTTTTTTTTTCTTTCTGATTTTAATTTTTTGCATTTCATTTAAGCAGACGATTTTTTTGCCATTCTTTGATTCTTGTGAATGGTAACATTGATTCGGCTCGATTTTATTTTAAATTCAATTTTTTTATAAAATTTCGGCGAACTTACTATATACATGCATTGCACATAATTTAAATGATATATTAAATGATTTTCTTTTAAACTTCCTTGAAGTTTTTCATGTGCAAAAGTCTGAATTTACTGCTACTGATTAATTGTTCAGTCACTGATTAACTGATTTGAAATCGCAAGCCAAAATTTATCGAATTTTATGTTTCTATTTATTTCTGGAAAATGCATGTATAGTTTCAGATTGTTTAAAATGGAAAATGCAATAGCATTCACCGTTTCATAATTATCATTTATTTCTATTTCTCTTACTTTAATTTCATAATAACGTAGCTTAATCGTTGTGCATTCTCTTGATGAAAAACATTCATGTGAGATTCTACTCAATATGTAATTCGCAAAGCTTATAATTGCAATTACTTCATAATTACTACAGTTATTATTACAATTGTTAATATTCAGTAGAATAGATTTTCTAAAAATTATTCTCTTTGCAAAAAAAAGATCATTTGTTTAATCATGTGAGATTCTATTGCAATGAAAAAATTGATTTAAGAAATATAGAATTTATTCTGATTGGCCCATGGTCCAGTATCTGCCGTAGTTTGTTTTATTTTAACTTAAAATAGAGTTGAATATTAAAAATCAACAATGCTGACGTTTATAGAACTGCTGATGGTCAAAGTTTTTATGTCCTTAACCGCAGGACAATTTTATATAGGTTTGACAAAGAAGTTATAATTTATGTTTATATCACCAAATCCAAAGATGTGCTTCAAGTCTTTTAACTTATTTCTATGAAAATTTTACGTCAGCTACCATGTTTATTAAAAGAAAATCTATTGCTCTTGGCCATTATTTAGATTTACCTATTGTATCAAATATCTATATCTATTGTATCTATATCCTTTTACCTATCGTATCAAATATCTATATCTATTGTATCTATATCCTTGTACCTATTGTATCAAATATCTATATCTATTGTATCTATATCCTTTTACCTATCGTATCAAATATCTATATCTATTGTATCTATATTCTTTTACCTATCGTATCAAATATCTATATCTATTGTATCTATATCCTTGTACCTATTGTATCAAATATCTATATCTATTGTATCTATATCCTTGTACCTATTGTATCAAAGTATTGTATAATTAATTCATTAATTTTATTAATTATATTCATTAATTTTCTGAATTTAATTACTAGATTTTTTCAATGTCATTTCATATTTTATAAATTGATTTATTATCATCCAGACAGCAAAAACATTAAATATCTTTTTGAAATCGTTCGAAAAGAAATTAATCTAACAGTCTCAAAATATAATCCATTTCTTTGTAGATATGACATCCACTCTGTCTCTTTTGTGTCTGTGCCTTGCCATGGCTCTTTTCACGTCTCCCGTTTTGTGCCAATTTTCGTTCATGAAGCAAGCCTGGCAAGGAGGCGGCGATATGTGGAAGGCATACCAGGACATGCGAGAAGCAAATTACAAGGGAGCCGATAAATACTTCCATGCCAGAGGGAACTATGACGCTGCCCAGAGAGGACCTGGAGGAAAATGGATTGCTGGAGTGATTAGGTATGATACATTTCATTTACTTTTTTTTTGCACAATATTCTTTTCTTTACCCAAATTCAAATGGTAATTTTAATTACTAGATAAACCGGATGAACAATTTGGGAGTGTAAAAGAAATAACACATTGGGTAGAATTTTTACTTTTAATCCAGATTAAATATATACGAGGGTTGTCTAAAAAGTATTCGACCTTTGTCAGGGAAAAATATATTATTTACGTTACGAAATTGGGATCCTAATCCCCTTCAAAATAGGCCCTTTGCGCCTTCAACTCTTAACCCACAGATCCTTCCACTGCTGAAAACACTCCTGCAAGTTTCTTTTGGAATGGCGATCATTTCTGTTGTCGCGTTCTGCATTATCTCTTCTCTATTCTCAAAATGGGATCTTTTAAAAGGCATATTCAATTTCAGAAATAACCAGAAATCGCAAGGAGCCATATCTGGTGATTAGTGAGGTTAAGAGACGATAAAAATTCCGTGTTTCCCAAGAAAGTCTGAATCAGTCATCTTGAGAGAAATGAAAAATCATACGAGCACTTATAACAGCACCTTACTCAACGACCAGCAGGCAGCGACTGGCACACTCGAATACGGAGAAAAAATTGCAGCATGCATATTAAATTCTCCACTGTGAACAGTGTGTCATCTCCCACTGTGTACGGTGGCGTCACACTAACATCATTATCGTACGCAGGAAAATTCAAGGTCGGATACATTTTAGACAGCCCTCGTATATACAAAGATCTTTAGAAAATAAAAAAAAATTGCTAGATCTTTACAAAATAAATCATAACTAAGCAAGAAATTAATATAAAAATAATAAATTAAGTGAATGAAACATAATTCCTTTTCTAGTGCAATAATAATCATTACGAAATAAAGCTTCAGTTAGGGCAGTAATGATAATATGAAGAAAGAAGGAATTAAGGAATATAAAATCTCAGCAAAGATGCGCCTGTCCATAGATTTAACATAAAGAATTTGACCTGACTTGATGGCTTACGGAATACATCAAACGGAATTATTTGATTTTGCAGCAGAGTTAAGGATGTAACTATACCTAAACTGTCCAACAAAGGTAACGTAAAAGGAGTAAGAATGATGCAGGAAATAGTTTGTGGACGCTTTTGAATTCGATTATAATGGCACTAAGTTAAAAGTGTTAGTCAAAAGCTACCTGGAAACTATTTTTGAATGCCAGGTAAACAAAGTTGAAATTCAATAAAGGTATCAAATCTTGGCGCAGTTCTTTGCTTTCTCAAGCATTTAATCCATAGATCCACATATTTGTATATTCTCTGGAAGAAGAAGAATCTTTTTTAGGGGGGGGGGTAGGCATCCCACTATCGATTTAATGCCATATTCTGTTTTCAGCTCAAAAATTATCAAATGAATAAATGATGAGTTATATGTATGTCTTTATTCCAGTGATGCCAGAGAAGGATGGCAAGGTGGGGTCAGCGGTCGAGGGGCAGAAGACTCTGCAGCCGATCAAGTAGCCAACAAGTGGGGACGAGAAGGTGGAGATCCAAACAAATTCAGACCCAAAGGATTGCCTGACAAATACTGATGGGGAAAAATAAGCGATTTTAAACATAGAAATTATAAGAAGTGCAATGCAAGTCTTCATCCTCATGATATGATTGTTTGTTTGCATTATGTCACAAATGCCTTTCAACAACAACAAAAATATCATAAATTTTCGTTGTGATTTTTTTTTAAATTTCTCTAGTCTTTTTCAAATAAAGATTCATAAATGTTGATATGTGTTTAGTTTTATATCGTTTTTAATATTGGAAAAAATTAAAAGTTTTTTGAATCTTTATTTATGATTAAACTTTTTTTTTTTTAAATTATAAAACTCGAATTTCTAAAACTGATCGTTGAAATGCATTGATGAATGAAATTGATCGTTGACTCAGCATTCACATTCAGAGCTCTGGTTTTAGAAAATTTAACTTTCAAGAATTCTCAGGAATTTTTATGCAAATAATGTTTTTATTAAAGTTTTAAAGAAATTTACTTTAAAAAATAACTTATAATTGTTTCACAAATTTTAATACATCATGGTGTCTCATTAATCAGTTAATTATTATAAAAATAAAAATAATTTCAAAAGCCTTTATTATTGTTTCTATCTCCCATATCAAATTAAACCGGGAAAACTAAATGGAAAACCATGAAACCATGGTTGGAAGAAACATGTAAAAAATAAATATTTGCAAGCTATTACAATTAAAACTAGTTTTTTAAGTAATTAAAGAAAATTTAATGGAATTATTGAATAATATTACGCTAGTAAAGATTTCTCAAACGTCAGTAAGAAAATAAGATTTTGAAATTGAGGTAAGTCACAGCAGAAAAAAAACTATGCACTTTATATTTTCTAACATGCAAAGTAAGAAAAAAAAAAAAAAAAAAAAACCTCATAAAAATCATAAAAAAAAAAAATAATAAAAAAAAACGACCTCAGGTCTCTATTAAGTTTTCAGATATTATAATTTCCCGGAGAATCATTTTTGGAATCACGTTTTTCTATGAGTTCATCTATCTGTCTATAAAGAGAATAACTTGAAAAGGGAACAAATTGCATGAATGATATTTTATAAGTGTTTTTAAGACCAAAACTTAAGATCTGTATCAAATTTTGGAGGAATTTTAAAGAAACAAGTAAGAGGGATGGATTTAAATATATTAATATCAAAAATATAGAATGGATCAGATTTTTCAACAGGTATATTTATATTATTTATGTCTCTTAGTTCATATATTTGTGAATACAAACAACTGAAAAAAAAGCATCAGCAAGCAAAAATACGACAGCACAATAATTAATTAAACAATATTAAATACTTTTTAATAGAATGTAATGAAAGTGTTGTTATGTTTAAAACTCTAACTTAAAATAAATTAATAAGATCAAAAATCAATATTTATGATTAAAAATTAAACACATAATTCCTTCTTTCTAAGCTTAAGCATCCACGTGCCATGAGTAGCTTTCGCAATATTCTAAAACTCTAACTCAAAATAAATTAATAAGATCAAAAATCAATATTTTTTATTCTTAAAAATTAAACACATAACTCCCTCTTTCTAAGCTTAAGCATCCACATGCCATGAGTAGCTTTCGCAATATTCTAAAACTCTAACTCAAAATAAATTAATAAGATCAAAAATCAATATTTTTTATTATTAAAAATTAAACACATAACTCCCTCTTTCTAAGCTTAAGCATCCACGTGCCATGAGTAGCTTTCGCAATATTCTAAAATAACTCAAAATAAATTAATAAGATCAAAAATCAATATTTTTTATTATTAGAAATTAAACACATAATTCCCTCTTTCTAAGCTTAAGCATCCACGTGAGATGAGTAGCTTTCGCAATATTCTAACATAGTTTCTTTACAGAGGATCAAAATAGATTCTCAAAGTAATTAATGTGCAGGAATTTTATAAGCTCTTTTTTGGGAGGGGAGGGGAGGGGGAGCGGTACAGTTTAAACTAATGTCAAAAAGATGTGATTTCTATTCCTGAATAACACTCCACTTTTTTTTATTCTTAACCACTTACTTTAGTAGTTTTAAATATTTTTGTTGTGCCTTATGTGATTCTTTTTTGAATGAATATGTCTTCCAAAGATACGATTGCTAAAGTAATATCTATAAGTCTATAGCTTCTTGCTATAGTTGTTTTAAATGCTTTTTTCTCGACATGTATTTCTTTTTGAATGAATATGTCTTCTAAAAATACGATTGATAAAGTAATATCTTTAGGTCTATGCGTTCTACAGTATAGTGTGAAACAATTTGTAAAATATGTAAATGAAAAAAAATCATAAAAAGAGTAAAAATGCTTAAAATGTCAAATGGAAAACAATAAAAAGCACACGGGGCCAGACGAAGAAATTGTCAAATTACCCGGTCCTTTTGCCCCAGTTTTAAAGATTAAAAGTTTTTAATTCCTTTAGTAAGATTAACAAAGGTAAAGTATAAATAAATAATAAGTGCGAAAAATGCATTCTCTAAGTCGTAATGTAAAATAAAGAATAATTGAACATTCTTCCTGTTAGTCATTGAGATCTTATGCTGAAGAAAATAACAACATTTCACATAAAATACTAGAACATTATCTAAAAACTAACGAAATGAAGGCAAAAACTTTACTGCACGAATGTTTACTGTCCAGCAGTAGGTATGGAGATTTAAGTTTCCCTAAAGCAATGTAAATAAAAAAAAAATATCTCGCTCAGCTCATCAATTTGCCCCGGTCTCTTCTTTTATACCAAATTCTGCACATGCGTATTACATTTTTACAGCTTACGTAACAAAAGCTTAGTTGATGCAGCTTAAGAAAATACAACTCGAATAAAGAGAGCGAATATTTTGAGAATATAAATGAAAAATAATGACACTTATAAGGAAAATGGAAACTGATTGCATCAGAGAATCGATTTTGTATTTATGAGTTAAAATGAATATGATCTATAACGTATTCATGGAAATACCATATGTGAATGTGCCTAGAGCACAACTTACCATCCTTTTTTTACTTACGCTCATTGTTCTCAAAATCTCCTCTATTGTTCATTACAACACAGAGAAAAGCGTCTGAAAATTTGAGCCATATTTTCCCCAAATTTATTTATTTCTAATAAATACAAGTAAAACCAAGGTAATATTTTGCATGAAAAAGAATGAAACCATATTTGGTTGAAATTAGTGGATTCAAATTTCAAAATACCTTGACCTTTTGCTTAAATTGCATTTTAGCACAGAACTTCTTTATTTTGCAGAACATGATTAATTTCTATGATTTTTTAATAATTCATAGAAAGTGAAAACGAGGTGAAATGGCGACCAGTAAAATCATCCACCTGAACTTTGTTTCGATAAGTAGTAATTGAATAAAAATGACAAGAAAATCAATCTTGAGGATTTCCCTTGACCTGCTTCCTGAAGGCCTGCTTCCTTCAGACCATCCCCTATCCCCCCCCCATTTTATATCAAGGAAATGTAGACTTATATAATCACAATCGAAGAGAAGGTGCTAAATTGTATGAGAATATGAGAAAATCGAGTAGATTCCCGCTACTTGTTTTCACTTTTACATGTATTCGATTCTACCATATGTTTGGAGCAGTATAGCCATATCTGGCCTTTGTATCATTTGTATCATCTTTGTATCCTTGTATCATTATCTATCTACATACATCTAAAAATCTAGGCAGATATAACTCTATAATTGGTTCTTTACAGATTCTTGGAGGTTTTAAACTTTGATTATAAATTTCTGTTTACCTTGTGTACGAAAAAATAAAACTTTGCCATGAATAATTACAAAGGATTTCAGAAACCTTCTCAAATCCATTGATCGACTCACCGAATTTCATTTATCTACTTTGTTTGACTTCTGAATTATTACATATATTAATAATTTACATAAAAAAAGATTGTACAGACGATAATTCTTTGACGAATTTGTGCTCAATATTTGATAAGAATCTACGGTTCAGATACTAAAACTGTGTATCAAATTTTATTCATATGAACTCTTTGTAGTTTGTAGTTATTGTGCTATGTAGTTAGTGTAGTGCTGTGTAGTGTGTAGTTATTGTAGGACGGCCAGATAGATAGAAGTTCTCAGAATGGATTTTCTTCAAAATTTAACCAAAAATCTACAAATTTGAATTTCGAACCATAAATCAAATTTCATCCACTAAACTCAAAGGATTTTTATCGTTTTCGGAAACACACAAAGCATCACACAGATAGACGTAACCCTAAAAATGTATTTTCTGGACTCAGAAGTGTTTGAAATGAAAATTCATCAAACTGTCGAGATTAAATTTTTGGGGCGATTACAATACCTTCTGTTTGTCTACGAGAAAGGAACAATAATTTTTGTCTGATTCTTGAAGATCTAAACCTGAAAAATTCATCAAAATCTCTAGTTTCCAACTATTTTTTATTAAGTATTTCGTATACTTCATGTATAAGAAGAGTAAAATCTCGCCATGAATAATTACCAGAGGATTCAAAGTGTTCAATTTGAAGCACAAGAAGATTTAGGATAAATATGGTTGCAAATCAATATGGGATCAGAAATAAGTCAATAAAAATGTTGTGTTATGATCTCTCTTAAAAGTGAAACAATAATAAAATCAAGTACAAACCACCTAGTTTCTAAAGAAATCTTTTAATCATGTATAATTAAAATTTTTCCTATCAACAGGCGCAGAAACTCTTCCTTGAACTCCTTCTCCATTGATGTAAAATTGACCAGTCATTTCCTTCACATAGTCTTGATTATTTGGGTTGTAACGCAGATAAAGATTTAAAGGACTCGATTTTATTCATGGATTTTTTGTTAAGATTTTTGAATTCATGAAAATAATCTAGAACTTGAAATATTCGGTACTAATAACAACTACAACAGTACACCAATAACTATAACTTCATTAAATTTCAATAGTTTATATAAGCCATAAACATTTCAGTTAGTTTTGTATATGTAGAGCATGCGCAAGTCATTTGACTTATGAACTGAAGATCAAAATGAAGGATGTGAGAAACTTCGTCGTAAGTAAGGAAGCATTAGGTCAATTGATGGTTTACATTGACTAACAAAATACGCTAAGAAAAATAGTGTCTTGTTGGTTATTTTGAAATGTCGCAGAAAAAAAAAAATCCACAGCAAGAGTTTCAGAACGCAATACCTTTCTTCAAAAAAATAAAAAGTTAAATTATTAATTATTTTAAGAATTTAACTCACTTAGATTTAACTGGTGGTTTGATAGTATAAAATTGACGGTATCAATTTGTCCTATTAATGTAACAATAATTTATTAAGGTTACGTTATATACGGACAAATTGGAAACATTAATTTTAAAAAATATGTACAAAATACTGAAGAGAGAAATGTTCGTTCTAATTAGACATTTGAGGAAGTTTTTCTGTCCTGCGAGAGCCGTTTTAACTACTAACTAGGAAAGTCAATTGCAATTAATACCGTCAGAAATTCATACCTCTCCCTTTTGGCTCTAGTATGCGACTTTTTGAACTAGATGTTGATTGAGTTGTTGAATTTCCGCCATTACGAAAGAAAGAAATTTTTTTAAACGTATAAGGAAACAAATTAATTTTTAGAGAATTTTAAAACAATGTATATACTTTTTATTTCGTTAATAAAACTGTTTGAAAATATATGATTGCGGGTATTCGTGTGAATTATTGCAGAAAATGAAAGTATTTTACTTTTCGAGTTTCTTATGAAAAATCGTTACTTATTATAATATTTTAAGTAATCACTTGCAAGAAACCAAATATAGTCTATGAGAAAATAAAATGAGGCAATGCTTTTTAGTCGGAAAATAATGAGTCGAAATCCTAAGCATATTTCAAAGCTTACCTACTGCTATGAATGACCCGTTTCTGTGACATATTCTTTGCTGTATTACTAATGGAGTGCATGAAATTAAGCTATTGGAAGTAAGCAACTGAGTGAAAGTAATGAACATATTTTAATTTTTATATTTCTTTATAATCGAGAAAAGAAATTTGTCGTTATCTTATAGACTGTTATGTTGCTTGTTTATTTTATTTGCAACAACAAATTTTTTTTAAAAATTTTTTCACTCTCTTCCTAATGCTTTTAAGCTTTTAAATTTTGTACATTTGTATGTTCTTTGACGCCAGTGCACCATTTCAATATTTTAAGGACCTGTTTTTTAATTCTTAAAAGTTGAAATTTGGATCCATTTTGTGGCGCCACCTAGTATTGGATATGAAAAGTAATTTCAAGATCACAAAACATTTATTAAAAAATAAATTATAAATAAAAACTAAAAAATTATCAAAAAATATCACATAAAATTAAATTAGTGGCTCAAAGTGGTTAGAATGGAATCTTCTTTTCTCTTTTTCAACTGGACGTTAAATTTCTTTTTACAAAATTCATTCTTTTTTATAAATTTACTATTTGTTTTTATACTGAATAATGAGTATTAGATGAAATTCCAAAGCTGAACAAGAAGCCTTCAGTATTGGAATTGAAAGTTGTTGATTCCAACAAATGCTGAGACAGAATTGCCTGATAAATACTAAAAGCGGAAGTTCATGAACAAGAGTTCTAGAATACTCAAGAAAAAATTTATTTTCCCAATGCTTACATAAAAGATTTTCTTGTTTGCTCTAATTGCTAACGAATTAGATGCTTCTTACAGATATAATGAAACGTAAAGTTCTTAATGCTGTCTTTTCATTTTTTTTTTTACATTTTCAAATAAAATGTTTCATTTTATGCATGTGAAATTATTTCAAATGATTTAATGAAAATGCAAAAATAAATACATTATTTATGTTACAATAAATACGACACTCAAGTGGCTAAATGCTCTTCATCTATCAAATTTTAGTGTTCGATAAATGTTTGTTCTATAATCGGATAATAGTCAGTGAATTATTGATAAAATACGACTTACTTATTAAAATATTGCATTATAGAAATTCGTTTTTATCATTAAATTTTTTAATGAAATTAAAAATTTATTTTTATTATAAAATTTTTTAACTAAAAATAAGAAATTGTAATTATTTTTTCATCAATTCCAAAGTTATTAAAGGAGAACGTTAAAATGTTAACAAAGTTTTTTATTTAAAAATCTAGTTAAAATTTTGAGAAACCTTCTTTTAGTGAGCACCTTCTACCTAAGAAATAACTACATCCCATAAATAGAAACTTTAAATTCATTGGTTTGCCTTAGTTTTAAATAATTTTTTAATCAATTATATGGCATCTTGTATGTTTCATTTGATAGATAATATAATAGTCTTTAAACATAAACATGCTGAAAAAATATTATATTACTTAGGTCGTAATGGATGGAAAATTTCTCCTAATGAAGCAAAGTGATGTTGAAACAAAGACGGCAGGTGATCGTTCAGTTTTATATATTAGAATAAGGAAGATCATTATCTTTATATATTAAGGTATTTGAAAAGAACCCCCAAAAATCCAGGCTCTAACAACTGAACTGATTTCGCCAATTTTAACTTCTTATGAAAGTTCACGGCCTCTAAATGAATCATCAATGGATGATCATCGTCAATCTTCGAAAAAATTCAGAATTCCCTTAACCCCAAAAATATGATTTCTTCAATTTTTATTACATTTGAATTCCGGCAATGTTTATATTCCTTGTGATTTCTTGTTCCCCACCGGCCTTTATTTTTCAAAGATGTCAGCTACCAAGTTCAACAATCAGATCGATTTCGCCATTTTGTGTGCATAGTTAACCAATCAGAATATTGTGTGTTTATCATGCAATTTTAATTAAACTTTGAAAACTAAAACTTTTGATATGTAAGATGCAGTTTATCAAAGTTGAATGACAGTATTTAATTAATACTATTAATGTTATTGATAAACAGCTGGTCGCCGTTGGTTTCTAGGATTAAAACATTCTGTTTTCTCAATATAGAAATCGCTAACGTACGTGGCGCAGAAATCGTTTTTATTACTATATTCAAATGGCAACATTCAAATATAAACAAATCACTACGCGAGCATTTTAGACTGCTTCATTGAACGATTACGGCTGAATTTAATTCAATGCTTCTCTTATTATTAAAGCTGTAAAATATTATTAGAATGCTTTGGATAGAGCCCACCAAAAACTATTCACTTAGAGGAAAGAAGAAGTGGAAGAAATCAAGAAATAGGCATCAAAGTTTAATCTAATGCGAAAATAGGCTTAACCATTGCCAGCTAGTAATCGCTACGATTTACTTATGGAAACTGTTACCATATCTTTCAAAAATATTATGTCTTAAAAATTGTTTTTGAACTCTTATAATCTAATATTAGGTTTTTAAAGATATCAATTTTATCTATGTATAATGTTTACTTTATTTCTAATAAATTTTTAAGTGTGATTCATAATTTTCAATAGTTAATTTTTAAAGTTATAAAATTCAAATTCATCCATCAAAATACTCAATAATGCTTTTTCCAAGCCAGTTCGAAAATTGTACAGACTATCTATGGCAAAGGATACCGACGTGCTCTGATTGGTTTAAGCCTTGGCATCTTTTTGGCAATGTTTTGCACTCATAATAGTGTAGTTATCGCTTATTTGGCTCAAACCTTGTACCTTTCATTAGTTTTATGGAAGTTACGAGTGAATATCAACACGATCTAATTTTTATTAATATAATTGTTTTCTCTAAATATTACTAGTAATACTACTAATACTAATTATTATTAATAATAATAAATATTACTAATAATACTAGTAATACAAGAAACTAATGTTCTTTATGCACAGAAGTATAAAAACTAAAGGAAAGTAATTACTCAACATATGATGCAGCAATTAAATAGTTCTTATTTTTTTTATGATTTTCGTGCCTTTATTACATAATTTATGCAGTCATTGAAACTTGTTGCTGAATGTTTGTTACTTTCCCATCAAATACATATGGGGAGATGATTACTTAATGCCAAAACGGTATAAATAAGTAAGCTTTAACGGAATATGTGATTTCGTAGCTAATTTTTTTTAGTTTTATCAAAATAATGTTAAGAAGAAACACACACAAAAAATATTTTTAATAAATTGTAATTTTTATATTTCCTGAATTTAATTTAGGTTTCAGGATTTGATCTTTTCTGCTGTATATGTGTTCCAGATTAAAACTACATGTAAACCGTAAAAAATAGGGGGGGATAAATTCACAAATTTTATCTATTTTTATAAAAATATATTTCGGTATGGCATCTTTTTGGCAAAACATTGCCAAAAAGATGCCAAGGCGTAAATCAATCAGAGCACATCGGTATCCTTTGCCATAGACTTAGTCTGTACAATTTGCGAACTCACTTTTTCCAATGTTAAAATTAAAATAAAAAATGATTTCTTTGGAAACTAACTCAGAAATAAGTTTTTCACTTCCGCTTTTATTTCATTATATATATATATATATATATATATATATATATACTGTATTATTTTGCACGTGCTATTTTACTTAAATCTATGTTTGTTTGTTTTTTATCTTATCGAATCAAAAGGTAAATTTTTTTTAAAAAATATATATACCATATTCATATTTAACAACCTAAAAAAAGTCAACAATTTGAGCAAATAAGCTGATCGTCAACAGCGGCTAGTTTTCAAAATCATTATGCGTGCGCTTGAACTATTTCTCATGTCTTCCTTTCATTTGAAGGAAAAAAGACGTCGCCTTTGTTCAACATATGAAACTACAAGCTGCGCAAATGAGAATAAGTCATTTAAGAAACTTTGAAACCATGGCAACGATATCGACACTTCACCGACTAAATTCAATGAGATACAATGGACTGCAATTTTTTTCGGACAGATGTGCTTTTGCTGATGGAAAGATATTTTTTCCAAAGACTTAACTTATAACAGTAAGTAGTTTTGATTATATTCTTGATTAATTATTCAAAATTTGTAAAATTTGTTGTAGTTAACTATTTTGTCTGTGTTTTTAAATATAATTTAATTAATATCAACATAATGGTTTATTATAATAAAATTGTAAATTACAATATATATGTATAAAAATTTTCATAAAAATAGTGCAATTAATCAATCAAAAAATTAAATGAATGCGAATTTAATTCTATTACAATTAATCTAAATTATAGATATGTAAGTGCATGTTTCAACATGGTATTGATTAATAATTTGGTAAATATATCTTAATGTTAAAATAATTTCTCCGGTAAATTTATTTATGTTTTATTTATTATCACGTAAGAACACGATATTGTTTTGGTTAGGGGGCTTTGAAGATTGAAATCCATGAGCAATGAATAAAGCATAAATGTTCTTTCAATCGCACATATTTTTTTACCTGCTTTTACCAGTATTGCATTATTATTACGTATGCTTCTTTGAAAGCAGATGCGTTTTTAGAAAGCTTATGAAGAACTATGACATCATAGCTGTTATTTCATCTCAAAATCGGTCGAGCTCCAAAACTTTGTTTGCCAGCTAGAAAAATTGAAAATGAAAGTTTCAAACACACACACACACACACACACACACACACACACACACACACACACACACACACACACACACACACACACACACACACACACACACACACACACACACACACACACACACATATATATATATATAGTGGTTAATGACTTAAATTAAGTAAGACAATACTGACTTAAAAATAATAATGTTCTCACATGATAACTTGAAATTTGCGATCGTAGATTTCATTATTTCATTTTAATTTATATTTTGTTTACACTAGTCCAAAAATTATATTTTATTTTCACATTTTAAGTTCTTGTTTGCTTACATATAAGATTCTTTTGATGTTTCTTAACTTTAACTGTAAATTAGTTTTAAAAATATTTATTAAGTATAGGTGATATGTAATAGAGCCAAATTAAGTAAGTTTTAATAACAAATTTTCATTTTTATATTTTCCCGTATTTGTGTCGTTTTTATCTGAGAAGTATTGTATTTTATGCATATCTAAGCATCTGGTACTAATCCCTAAAAACAGTTTTTTTTTTTGGAAAAGAAAAAAATAAATGAAAACTTTAAAGTAAAACTCGTCGACTTCCGTATTTTTATTTTGTTAAGCCTTCTGGTTGGCTTTCATTTAAACGGAGAAAAAATAATCGGTTTAATAATCGGTGTTTTTAAGTTTGATCCATATTTTTATTTTAAGAGTAGATGTTTCAGTATAAAAAAGAAATCTTTTCTTATAGTCGATTATATGAAGATCATTTTACCTTAAAAACATTTTTTCAATCATATTTAATTTTTATTTTGTGAGATGAAGCAGATTAATAATTGACTCTAATATAAAATGTTAATAAAAAATTAAAGAACTTAAACTTAAGTTCAAGAGAAAGTTCACGTAGTTATGAGAGAAATTCTGTGACATAACGCTGGTTTCATTACTTCGCATGCTAGAACGCATTTTGGCTCCCTCTTAGTTAATTGGAAGGCATAATTTTGCTTTAGTGTACAAAAACGTACTTCCTGTCGTATGTATTCTTTTTAAATTAAATTAGTAATAATCGGATGATTTGAATTATCTCTAACTTTATGAACCTATTGATAAGATAGTTATGTCTGATTTCAAATAAGTTGCTAAAGTGGCAGCAACTGATTTGAAATAGTTGAACTCTTTTGTATAATGTTTGTACTATCTCTTTAGATAGCTTAAAATAATGTCCGGTATCCAAAGATTAAATTTTTTGACTATTTCTTGCCAATTATAGTAGTTCTAACTCATTGCAAATATATAAAGCATTTATCATTATTTCTTGTAGCATTCAAGATGGCGCATTTTGGTGCGAAACTTCTTTTTTTAAAAAAATTTTTGGCACGATTTTGAACTGGTTCTTAAGACTTACCGTCTCTTCTGATTATTTCCAAAATTAAAATATCCCTAACAGTATAATGCACTTTGCAATATCGCTACTATAGTGAGACCGTGATATAATACAACATTCGATGTACCTTAAAAGTGTCATATATCTTAGTATTAATTGAGATTACATATTTTTCTTTCACTTATTTTCCTATATACATATTTTTAAGAAAAGAAAATTGGTAGCAATTCTATAAATAAATTGAAAACAATGAAAATTCAAGAATTTTGTCTGGTAAAACATTTTAAAATGTTGTAAAAGTTTCCAGCAATATCTTGCCAGGAAACCATGCCTTAGAATAATAATAATAAATCTAAATAAGTAGTAATCGAAAGAGTACATTGAAGCATGTTTTTTGATGCATGAATTATTTACACTTGTCTCGTCGTTATCGGGATATAAGGTTTCAAAGTCTGGCGACGTTTTAAGAAAAGTCGCCAAATTTGGAGACTTTTGGTGAGGAATGGAAGGTCCTGGAAACAGTGATCAGAATGTCGATATATTGAATATTAAGAAGTTATAGAGACTGTTCTAAAATGTTCCATTTCTCGCCAAAGGTCTATAAATTTGGCAATTTTTCCATAAAATGTCGCCACACTTTAAGACCTTCTATCCTGATAATAGGGAGATTAGAGCAAATGATTTATGTGTCGAAAAAATGTTTCATTACGCTCTTACGATTACTGCTTATTTAAGTTTTTCATTACTACACTATTCGTCCCCTTTTTATTATTAATTGAGATAACACATTTAGTGTGGATTTACTGTGAATTTCATCGTTAGCTTGTATTTCTTCGAGGAAGTCATAATGAATGGGTTTGTTACTATGATTTCACCGCAGGCACCAGTGACCGATTCAGTAGACTCTTAGAGAATCATGCTGTCCTAGCTTTAAGGCAAAGAAGCTGTTTGGCCAACACAATGTTAATGAGAGACAGTTCAACTGTTCATATACATCATTTGCAAGATGTGCAAAGAAAGTGATTCAAGCTCTTTTCTCCAATGAACGTGTCATTTCGATTACTTTTCCACTTGCTTGACTAGCAGGGTAACTAGATCTGAATTGCAATTTCTGCCTGCAGGATTTTCTTAATCAAGGACGTGTAACTAATGAACAGATTTGAAAGCCAACCTCATCCGAAATGTCTCCTTTCCTACAGAAATGTTCCGTGCGGCCGTTGATAATTCGGTGGTACGCTTTTCATATTTGATAGATAAGACATGCATATAGGCATGCACACATAGAGCATGCTGAGTAAAAATAAATAAAGTATTCTATTATTCTTTTATTAGCTCCTAGAACCATGGTCTAAAGTTTCATTCGGATATGTTCAGTAAACAGAGAGTTGTGAGTCTTTGAGTACCATAAATTTAATTTTAACTATCCTATATGAGAAAGAAGTAAATTAAACTGTCAAAAATTGCCATAGTTCAACCCAATTAGGTAAAATTCATGTCCCTAACACTAGAATCTTTCATGATAAACGTGTGACCTCGTGCCAGATAAATTATCATTATCATGAGTCAAAAGATGAGCATTGTGGGTATTAAGCATATATGAAATGAGAATGTAACTTAATTAGTGAATTGTTTATAAACGCTCCCTATCACCTAAACGCATAGTTATTAACCACACATATGTTATAAAAATCCATTTATTTTCGTACACTTTGTTTGCCTTGTCTTTCTTCCAGAATTATAAAAATTATTTTATGTAATGAGAAAATAAAATCAAAGCGAAATTCTTAACATAAAGAAAATAATTCATGATGTTAAAGAAAAAAAAATTATTTTTCTTTCAGATTTTCGGAATGAATACATCAACACCTCAAATCTTCAGTACCGAAGAGTGGTACAGAAATAATCAGAGACGTTTCAATCAATCGGATATATCAAGAGCAGAGTGGTTCAGGTAAAAATTTCTAAGGTTCTTACTTCATCATTTTTAATAGAAGAAAATTTTTCATTTTCAATTTTAAAATACCAATTTTTATGTATTTCATGAATTAATAACCATTTTGCTAACGTATTCACTCTAATAAATGTAGAGAACAGAATTTTATCAGCTATCATCGAATATGTGCTGCCATCTATTAATAAATATGAAAATCTAAACAATTTACACTTAAAAAAAACACTTAATTTCACATTAACTTCAGAATAGTATGTACTATGATGTATTTTAATGTAACTTAACTAAGAAAAACGAATGTTTAAAAAAGAAATATTACAGAGAATAATCAAGAAAACTGGGGACCAATATTCGAATTCTTTTATTAAATTCGAATTATTTATTTTTTATTTAAAGAATAAAACAGAACAAAATAATACAATCTGATGAGTCGTTTTTCTTCTAAATTAAAAAAGAATTATTTTACAAATAATTTTAAACAGAAAAATGTGTAGTTTTTAAATTATGCAAAAAAGTGAATAAGTTTATAATACTCTCAAATAGGATCAATTAAAGGAAAATACTTTTTAATTAAATAACAAAACAGAAATCATTTAAATTAGAGATAATTGGTAATCAGTCTCTGTTCAATGTCTCCATTAGCGCAAGATATTGACAACATCTCTGCGATGTTGTTCAATATTCTGAACATCGGCTAATGTTATGGAGGTATTGTTAAAATGACATTTTGTGCTTATACGGGCTGTTCTATAATAACCGTTTAAAGTTTTACAGTAGCAAAGCATGAAGGTTAAATTTTTCGGCACAAATTCAAATAATCAAATATATAACGAATGCTTTAAACTAATTTGATATAACATCAGGGTATGCCAACAAAGCAAGCAGCTAGCGAAGGAGAAACAACTCTTGACAGATACTGTGCAGGACGATGTAACGAAAAAAATTGCTGAAAGAACCAAGCAGGTCTTTGACTGCCAAAAGGACTTGGAAAAGACAATAGAACTGCTCACCGCCGAAACACGGAAGCTGGACCTGGAGAAGAAACGTCTGGGGAATGCCCTGAATGAAGTTCAGATGAGTCTTATTGTTGCACAAGAGAGCCTGGATCTGAGGGATCAGCGAATATCATCTGATTTAGTGCATGATCGGCTGCAGGACGAACTGCATAGAGTAATTAATGTTACAATATCTTGAAATCTTGTATTTTTAGAGTAATTAATGTTACAATATCTTGAAATCTTGTATTTTTAGAGTAATTAATGTTACAATATCTTGAAATCTTGTATTTTTATCTTGTATTATAGGTAATTTCTTTTCCTTTCTCTTTTTATTTTATAGGAAATTGAAATAATTCAAACGTACAAAGATCTCACAAAGATGATCATTGCCGAATTGGAAAACCAGATCAGGTTAGAGATATATAAGAAGGAAAATAAATCCCTATTCTAAAATTTAATAATTGTTATATTTATGAACAAAATTGAAACATCTTTTGAAAATGTCATAACTTTGGAGATTTTTATAATGTATCATGAATATTGTAAAATAATTTTTCTGCATTTTATTTCCCGACAGGCGAAATCAGCAATCTAAAACAGAGCTGGAAAGAGATTGGAGCGACAAGTGGGAAGCTTACAACATCGACACCATCTGCGCACATATGCAGAATACTTCATCTGAGCAAATTGCTTTTTACACTGGACCTCAAAGGATTCCGAACAAGTAATATACCATTCTCTTATCCAGAAAGGATTTGCAAATGTTGCTCCTTTTTTGTTTCATTTCATTCTTTTGGGAAAGAATGCAGCATATTTCAGGATCTTTGTTTTATTATTATTAAAAAGGTGTTACGTTCATTGCATTTGTACTCTGTCCATGCTATTCATTTAAACATGACGAGTTATTTAATGAAGCATAAAAATAAGAGTACTACTAATTTTTCTTCAGATACCTAATTATTTAAAATTCATAATCGAAAAACATTTCATTGCTGCCTTTTCCTGGTGATAATGGTTTTCAAAAAATTTATAAACCATACTTTATAAACTACAATAAAACTAATTCATTACACAGAGTAAAATTAATTTTGAATTGAAAAAATAACTAAAAATACTTAATTTCAGGAATCAGATTAGGAGCTGAAATACAGCTGGCCTTTTGAAAGAATAAATTATTTTCTAAGTATTTTAAATATTTTTTAAGTATGTAATTACTGCTGAATTTGCCGGCTTCCTGGTATAGGGCTAGCGCATCTTCCCCGTGATCTGGGCGTCCCGGGTTTCGGTTCCCGGTTTGGGCATGGTTGTTCTTCATGTTTTATCTGTGAGATGCGTGAATGTGCCCCCCCCCCCTGTAGAAAGGGGTTGTGCGAGCTAATGAGTGATGCGTGCGTACTTAAGTCGTACTCTTGGCCTAAGTTGGCTCTACGATAAAAACAAGAGACGCTCCACCTTAGCCTTAAATCGGCTGTCTTTGAACAGCGGGCTTGTCCGTGGCAAGAGCCATAAGAAACAACAACACTATTGAATTTTGTTTGAATTTATACGCAAAATAACTTTTATATCAGAAATAGGTATATGCCTAATTTTTCCAGTAAAATATTTGATTTAAATACTTATATTAATCTGAAAAATGTCGTTATTATTCATTGTTTCAAACTAAAACAATATTGTAATCTGATATAAAAGCTATCGATATTTATTTTCGAATTCTTTTTAGTACCATTTTCTTATATTTTTTACTACGTTGAACAAAAAAACTTATTGCTTTAAAAGATGGTTACCTACAAGGGCACTGAGGTTAGAAGATAAAAATAGGGAAAGATTGCGTTTTTGAAAAGCAGAAAATTTAGTTAAACTTAATTATATGAGATCACAATTATTGTTTGTTCTCTCTAAATATTTAATACGGATTTCATTTCCATATTTGGCTTCTAAAAATTCCTTTGTTACTGAATTCCTTATAGATTCAAGTGAGTTTTTCTGTTTTAGATGGTCATCTCCTCAAGAATGGATCGAGTTCACCCGCCACCGACTTTTCAACGCCAGAGATGAGATTCGAACTTCCGCCATTTTAAGAGACAAAATCAATTCCCACCTGCAAAACGGTTACAAAGATCTCCGGAACCAGGCGGATACGATTGAGTCGGTTCTGGCACAAAGAATTAACGAGACGAATGACAGTCTCTACAGGCTGAAACAGCATTTGCAAATGGTAAGAATGGTTGGAATTCTAATCCTAATTGGTAGATCATATCCAACAAAGTCTATTAACCAAGGCTTATGATAAAGGAAAAATTGTGCAACTTCTGTTGGTCAAAGTAGTTCGAAGCATTTATAGAGGTTAAGTAAAAGTTTGACCAATATCCGGTAAACATTTATTCAGCATTTGCGCCTCTCTTAGAGAAAAATGGCCAGCTGAATGGATTGTGACGATAATTCGTTGCTAAAATGAACATACTTGTTAACTAATGATTAAACAATACTTACCAGATAATAGAACTCATAACATTTTACCTCCACTTTACCTTCTTCAGGCATATCTGGGCCACAAAGCCATTTGTGGACTGCGAAGTTTAGGTTCTACTATTAAGTGAATCTAGATGATCGACAAGAAGTACTACAAAATACAGAGGTATGAAATTTATCCATCAAAGAGAACTGTTCAAATAGATCTATATTGGACTTCTAGCCTTCATAAAAACGTTTAAATGGCAACCGTTCCATAAAAACGTTTAAATGCAAATTCCATTTGCAACGTTTTTGCAAATGGAATTTGCATTTGTACTCTTTGGTTAGGAAATTATTTCAGTTTTACATGGAGCTAAACAGAAATAGTGCTGTTAAAATTTGTTATTGCAAAAGAGCTGTAACAATTTTCGCATTATTTTTATATGCAAGACAATGTTTCAGAATGTCTCATCCTAAAAGTGTTGAATTTATACATAAAATTCTGAATAAATTATCAATTATTTCTCCATAAAAAAAATCTGAATCCTCTAACTTTATTCACAAAACGTGCTTTATCTCAACTAAATTATTATACGACAAAAAAATTTATACAAAAAATAATATGTTAAAAAATAATTAGATCTTTATAATTTTCCACAGAAAAATGAGTGAATAAATAAAAAATAAATAAAATTCTTATTTCTTAGGAAAAGTTTTCTTGAAAGGCAAACTTCATTTGTATTTGGATAACTAACCCATTTGATTGCTAACTGATTCACAGAGAATATTTTGATTGTATTAAATTTTTATAGATAATTTAAAGTTAAAGATTCCCACAACATTAAGTTTTGACAAAAATTAAAATTATTTTTATTTTAATCCCTTTAAACTTCGGTTTATTGGAGACATGAACCTTTCTAATGAAGTCGAGTCCCATGTCATCACAGTGCCATTAATAGTATAAATGTCTGGGTCATTCAGTTTAAATTGAAAGTTTTGGTAATTTAATTTTACTTTCTGATTCTTACATAAACTTATTAAAGAATTAACAGAATCTTTCATCTTTAGCTTTTAACAGTGGAAGAAAACTCAGAAATTAAATATTTGATGAGAAGAATAAAAATGGTTTGAATTTTTCAATTATGAAATATATTGTTATAAATCTGTAATTTTGCTACCCCGCACGAATAGTGTCATCCTGGAACAACCGTTAAAACCTTTGTAAGATCTGTCCTGTGCGTGCTGAGCTTGGCGATGAATTTAGAGAGTTTGGTGACTAAATGGATAATACTGGAAAGTTCGAGAACTTTCACGATCCATCTAGTAGGAACCGAGATACGCCCTGATTGGTCTGGAAGATTCTAGCCCCGCCTCCCGGAACTATAAAAGACAGGCACTCTCAAGGTGCGAAGAAGTCGTGTTTGTCGTCGTTGAGAGTAGGAAGTCGTGTGTGAGAGTAGTCGGAGTCGCCGATAAGTAACAGATTTTGGAGGATTAGACAGCAAGAAAGCTGCTGAACTAGCGATTAAATGCGCTGCGTCATTACGATTGATTAGCGGTATTCGTAGAAGAAAAATTTTGTAACAATATTGTTGCAAAAATTTAATGCAAAAATGAAACCTTTTGTTGAAAATTATGCAAAAAATATTTTTAAAAATTGCCAGACTTCATGAAAAAAGTTGCCCTTAAATTAAACTGACAATGTTAAAAAGACCTTTTTTTTTAATAATATCAGTTTAGCGATATACTTTTTTTAGGAGTTATTGCTAAAAAACACAATAATCTTGTTTAAATTTTAATCAAGGAAATTTTTTCAAAAATCTCTTCTAGATGCACTTTTCCAGATATTAAAGTCTGCCTATGCCAAATTTGATAGTTTTTTTTGGGTCAAATGGAATAATATATAGAGCGCCAAAATACTTACACATGCATATAATCATTCTCACATTTCCCTTTATTATTCTCACATTTCCTTTCTTATTATTCTCACATTCATTCTCACATTTCCTTTCTTATTATTCTCACATTCATTCTCACATTTCCTTTTATGAAGTGATGAGTAGAAATGATATAATCTTTTGATAGCTGCATTGCATCACTTCATAAAAATAGCATTTTCATTTTCAATTTATTCCTGTGTTATATATCATAATATAACTTAATATACAGTTGATAAAATTCACTTCATTATATTCTGGAGCAAAGCAAAATTTTAAATTACTATGAGATAAAAATTAAGTTTACGCTGATATATGATTGTATGCTTGTTTTCGTTAAATAAAAACAAACATTTTTTTTTTAAATTACCAATACAGGTTATCAAGGATATAGCTGAAGCAGAAAAGACCATCCAGTTCCTGAAGAAAGAGATACTGGAAAAAGAGCCTTCCTTGAAGATGGCCCAGACAAGGCTTCATTTGCGAAACGAGCGACCGAACGTAGAATTATGTGAAGACAGTCCTCACCTTGGGTATGGAATATTTTAATTTTTTGTAGTAAACTTTTAAGCGCAATGTATTGATTTCACTTGTTTACATTTGCCGAGGATTTATTTCAAAGTTGCATTTAACAAATAAATTATTGGTTTATTAAGTGTTTTTATGTTTGAATAAATTAAAGGAACAAATATTGATAATAAACTTGAAGTAAATTAATTTTTATCTCATCTCAAGCTGTTTAAATTTTTCTATTAATTTTTAGGAACAACATAGTACTATCATACGTAATAAAATATTTTGTAATAAATATATAGTGCTATGAATTTATTAAAAAAAAATTGCTTAAAATTTTATTGGAAATGTACTATGAATTTCAGGGTAGCGCGTTTTCCCCGTGATCTGGGTGTCCCGGGTTCGAGTCCTGATTTGGGCGTGGTTGTTCTTTACCTTTGTTCTATCTGTGAGATGTGTGAAAGAACCCCCCCTCCCCCCTGTAAAAAGAGGTTGTGCAAGCGAGTGTGTGAATGTTATCTTCGTCAACGAGCTTGTAAAAGTGCCATAAGTAACAACAACAACTACGAATTTCATGCTTACTCATAGAATTATTATTTTATAACTATACTATCGCAAACGGAAATATATTTGTTAAAAATAATAAAATGAATCTCTTGTCCATGTTTCAATTGATGGATATTGGCCTGCTTAAATTTTCAACAAATCGTACACATGCAATTTAAACAATATAAATGGTCTCAAAATATTAAAATTAATAATTTTTTTATAATTTTTAAAATTAAAATTAAATTTTTAAACAATATAACTAATGTAAAAAAACTAAATTTTTTAAAACATTTCGAAAGTTTATTTAGGAAAAGTTTGGTTAGAAATCCTTAAAATAAATATTTATTTCCAAATAATAGACTGCCAATATCGAATAAACTGAATAAAAATAAAATTCAAAGAAGTATATTTCTAAATATAATCAATATAAATTAAGTTTCAAAACATGTTTTTTTGAAATAAAAAGATAAATAAAAACATTACTACAAGGATATACATTCATTTAAGGTTTATTTTTCTTGAAAGAAATTAATATTAAATTCTATTAAGAACTGGTAGCGCAAGTATTCGAAATATGTTCCACTACATTATAAACGATGCTCATTTGGAGTATTATCTATATATTTAAAATAATTAGGATAACCATGAATCAATCAGGTAGCCCCAATCACAAGTTTGAATTCGCCAATTTTTGTTCGTATGAAAGCTCATGGCTTCTAGATATATCATTATTGGTCGTCCTCCATCCTTTAATCTTCATTTTTTTAGAGAAATTGGAAAAAAAACATTGTTTCACTGTGCAGTATGTCTTCTTGCAACAAAGTTAGCCAGAGGCAGTTTAACAATACCAGGGACAGTTTTTGAAAATTTTAGTTTTATATGGTGGTTTATGACTCCTAGACATGACATTAATGGTCATCTGCCCCTCCAATGTTTGTCTGCGAAATAAAATTTTTTGATAGCCACCAACCTTAACAACCGAGCCGATTTCATCCATTTTCCTCACCAACTTGACAATTCAACACTTGAAAGGGCACCTAACCAATCAGAATGCTCTATCCTTATTATGAAAATATAATTTAAAATAATAACAATTATTTTTAATGATATAATTGAAAAAACAGTTTTATTGTATTTTAATTGTGATAAAATTTAGATCATCAAAATTGATTGCCAAGATTAAATAGATTTTATTAATACTAGCCGGTTTTGGTGACCATATTAATGGTACTTGGTAAGGATAGTAGTGGCGACCAATTAATATATTCATATGAACCAATTTTAATTAAATACATCATATTCAAGCAAACTATGTAATTACAATGAAGAAGCATTCTGATATTTTAGTTATACTAATGCAAAATGGCGAAAAAAATAAGTCGAAAATTAGTGACATCGGTCCAGTGGCTGAAGTTGGGTACTCTGTTGGGAAAGTTTTATTTTGAAGCTCTCTCCAAGATAATGGCGAAGAGGGCTTCTATTGACTTATATAGGGGTAATCGAATAGGTGTTAAAAATTAGAGAAATTGGTACAGTGGTTGTGTCTGAGGAGTGATTCGTTGATTTTATAAAGAGCTATACAATAAAAGAAAAGTAAAAATCCAAAGAAATTTTAGATACAAATGTTTTGGATGAGCAACTAGTCCCCTAACTACTAATTGTTTTGAGCATTATCAAACTTATTTTCCCAATGTTTTTTTTTTTTATATATATATATAAACAACGTTCCCAAAATATCTTACACATATATTCTAAAAGTAATCTAAGTAATCTAAATTTAGCTTTCCTTATTAATTTCCAAGTTATCTGAAAATTCCGTTTATTTCAAATAGGTGAATATTCACATAAAATTTTATTACTTTAAGTACTATTTGGAACCTTCGCTACATCTGTAATTATGTCATAGAACTGCAGTGTAACATGAGGATTACCTGTAATTCCAGTCAGTGACGATAAAATATATATAAATACATATATTTAAACCAACAGAAGTGGTCTCTCTAAAACTTTCTCGCATACTCTCTAATAAACTTGTCACGCCAGAGCAAGCCTTACAATACAATAGTTACAAAATATTAGTTTTTGGCGTGAATTTAGCATTTTTGCTGAATCTATCGTGTTATCCTTGGCGAGTTATTTGGCGATTAAGCCCTGGCATGCGTTAATAATATCCAAAAATCGAATTTGTGTTTCGATTTTTCCAACCGATTGAAACAAAAATTTGACAAAAGAACTACACTTGCTGTCACAAAATGTCATACCAAATTTGATATGTTTAAGTCAATGTATTTTTGAGTTATCGCGCTTGCATTATCTAAAAGAACAGACAGAAAAACAGTCATCCCGTAGTTGGAATTGGCTCAAAATGTGATAAGAGCCTACCCTGTAGATATTAAACTGTGTATTGAATTTTATTTATCTAACTCTCTTCGTTTTGCAATTATAGTGTTAACTTATATTCGAACAGCCGGACTAATGGACTTCCTCTGAACAGATTTTGCTCGAAATTTAATTAAAATATGCAAATTTGATATAAAGACCGTATGCTAAATATCAACCATTTAGCTCAAAGCATTTTTGAGTTATCTTTAAATCACAGACGGATAGACAGATGGACATTTTCCAAAAATGTGTTTTTCGAACTCGGGGCGATCTAAAATGTGGAGATTCGTCAAAATCTCGAGTTCAAATTTTATGATGATTGCTATACTTTATACTACGTATACGAAAAAGTTAAAAAGAAAAAACGATCACGAATAAATTGAATTTTATTCCGTATGTTTTTAGAAATGATTATTATTGGGAAAACAATGACAAATTTTTGTTTAATCCAGTATTCTAATGACAAATTTATTTTTATAGGCTGATCATCGAAAGCCGCGAGTTAGCAGCTACCATCCAGGCACTTCAAGAACAGCTGGCAAGAGCCGAAGCATCTTTGAGCAATCTACTGCAGACCCGACGTGAACTGGAAAGGGAGATTGCAATCAAAGAAAATTCCCTCACAGTCGACAAGGGACGGGTTCAACCACTCAGGAAGAAATTTCCCGCTCAGCACAAACTCATGGGACATTGAGAATAATGAATTGTCTTTTTTAATCCAAATAATAATAGTTGCTGTATTTCCGATGCGTAGGTTTCATAGAAAAGAATTTTGAAATTGATTTTTCGTTTTATTATAAAGAAAATCTCCATTATGTATAATTTATACTAAAGAATAAAAGGAATAATAGCTCATCTGTTTTGATGAAGTGGACAGTTTAATGGAAAATGCCATTGTAATCAAACTAAGTTTGTCCTTATGAAGTAGCGTATCTTAGCTTATCTTTTATTTCATTTTTAAGGAATAGAATTTTGAATAGTAGAACTTAAATACAAACAAAATGAATAGTCCTAGGAACAATCTTTCTGGCATATTTTATTCTCTGAAATTTATTAAGATGTTCAAATTGAACTGAATAAACGATAAAATTTTGCCGTTGTATTCCTTATTCGTTGACTTTAGATTGATGAACTCCATTTCAGTTTCTTTTTTATTAAATAAAAAATTTCTATTCAAATAATACTTTTATTACAAGAACAAAATAACCCTTATTCAAGTAATTTTGTCAAAAAAAGATAAATTAATCAGTTTTCTGTGGAAATGGAACAAGGCAGCTTTTGAAATTTTAATTTTTTAAACTCAAATTTTTTTGCTAAATCTCTAATTAACTTCTAATAACATAATATTGTACAATATAGTGTAATATAGGATTAATCAAAAAGAAGAAGTGGATATAAAATATATATTTATAATGAACAACAATAGATACAGATACATACAATATATCATTGGGGAGAGAAAATTTGAAATTTTATTTTACGCATTTATATAATCCTGATAAAAGCAACGCTTTTTTATTTATAAAAAAACTCTTACATTTTAGGTGAATTTGTTTTGGGTTCTAAAGTATGCAAATCTGTTGTTGCAAGACAGTATGAATTTTTTTATAAATTTACTGAAGAGCCGCTTCATCGTAAAATTATATTGTATGATGAAATATGTAAAAAGTGAATCTATTCTTGCAATACAATGAGGATTTCGTAATAAAATCGCCAAAGAGCCACCTTATCGCAATGTTGTTTTGGGTGCAGTAGAATCTATGAATGAAAATTGAGTGAATCTATTCTTGCAGTACAATGAGGATTTCGTAATAAAATCGCCAAAGAGCCACCTTATCGCAATGTTGTTTTGGGTGCAGTAGAATCTATGAATGAAAATTGAGTGAATCTATTCTTGCAGTACAATGAGGATTTCGTAATAAAATCGCCAAAGAGCCACCTTATCGCAATGTTGTTTTGCGTGCAGCAGAATCTATGAGTGAAAATTGAGTGAATCTAATGTTACAGTATAATGTGTATTTCTTTATCAATTCACTAAAGAGCCTAGCTTATCGCAATGATGTTTTGGTTGCTGAAGAATCTATGAGTGAAAATTGAGTGAATCTATTGTTGCAGAAGAATGTGGATTTCGTTATAAATTCACTAAAGAGCCGCTTCATCGTAAAATTATTTTGCATGATGAAGTATGCAAAGAGTGAATCTATTGTTGCAATACAGCTTCATTTCGTTATAAATTCATCAAAGAACCGCCGAGTTAAAAACAGATTTATATTTGGTACAAGAAATTTGTAGAAGATGGTCGTAGATGCTAGGAGGAATGTGCTAAGTGTTGTCGGATGTCGAATGAAAATACTCTGCGTATCCAACTGCTGTCAAATGTAACCCTAGGAAATACTATAAATGAGGCGAATTATAACAATGTAGCGGTATATAAAATTAGCATTTATATACTAACTATGCCCATGGATTTTCAAGATCTACAAGATCGAATTTGTTACAGCAATGAATACAATAACTACATAGGCACCAGTTATTTCATGTGTGGCAAGAAACAGACTTCCGCTTATAATGTAAATATATTCCGTGAATATATTTACATTATTATAAATATTCATAATAAGTAAAGAAAACATTTTGTAAACTACGATAAAAAAAGCTACAAATTCAAATGAAAATTGTTTCCCCATGCTTCCTTAATTTGTAAAATATTTTGCTCTTTGCAAACCTGCCCGTTAAACCCTTAACCCTTCAACCCTTTGCACTTCAAAAAGTAATTATGTTTAATTATTATTATGCATTAATTATTCATAATTATACTATTTAGTGTTTCAGAGATTGAAAAGTTTATTTGTTCATGTATTTAATAATTACAAAATTATGTTTTTCTTAAATCCTAAATTGTGATTCTGTGTGAGCGAAGGGGAGGGAAAAAAAAAAAAAAATGCAGAAAGAGTGGAAATTAGCGGCCTTCAAGTATCATTTCATTTACTTTCGATTCCCAATCAATGTTCAAGAGAAGTTTGATATCATGCATTAAAATAATGACAAAAAATTAATATTTTTCATTACTTTCATTTTTTTTCTCTTGCATCAAAACATGTTTGAAGATGATAAATGAAAATATGTATGTAATTAATGTTATCTGGAAATTTCGAATCTTTTTTTTTAATCTGAAAATAAAAATGGTTTCATAGTTATGTGACGGCGGAAGCAAAAACGAAATTATCGAGAATTATTGAAGCTCATAAGTTAGTTTCTGTATTTTATGAATTTATTGCTATTTAAAATTAATTTTCCTTTTTAAAGCATTTATTGAAAAATAGGAAAACAAGTGTTTATTCAAAAATTTGTCAATAAATAATAGATTCGAAATTCATAAAGCTTGTGTCTTTTAGTCTGGAGCATTTGAAAACAAATTTTGTAAAATTCACAAAAGAAACCAAATTGTTTTAATTATTTTAAAATCTGTTCGCTAGATGGCGGTACCAGCATCTCAAATGGAGAATCGTTTTCATTTTTGAGTGCAAGGAAATCAAATTAGTAAATGCGAGAATGACAGACTATGCAGCTAAAAAGCTCCTAGCTCTCAAAAATTATTAAATTAAATGGAATAAAATATTAAACATCCCATTGAATGATAGCTGGAATCGGAATAAATTTTTTGAACTATTATTTAAATACTTAAGACTAATTAAAAGAGTTACGAATAATTAATCTCTAATCTTATAACTACTTGAAAGATTTTAATTGCTAGACATTTTAGAATTTTCTTTACTGCTAAATTTTTTTCCTCTTCAATTATAAAATACCTTTAAAATATCTACAACCAAAAACAATTATATACAAAACACACAAACAATTAAAAGAAATGAAACTTTGAAATATGAAATGAACCTTGAAATTATATCCTTTTCAAATATTTGATTCAATGAAAAGCATAGCATTCTTATTTATTTCTGAAGAATTTTAGTACTATTTTGAAAATTCAAACTCAAAATTAAACATAAATGCCAGCTTTTTGACTAATTATCATTTGGAGAAATTTTTATTGGTAAGTTAACTTTTCGAAAGTTTATCTGAATATGGAATTTAAGCTTAAATATTTTATTCGAATTTATGTTTTAAAAAGAAACTACAATATCGGAAAATTATGTTGAAGGATGTAAAAAAAAATTTTCTGCACAAATATTAGCAGTTGATGTAATGGTAAAGAAAAGAATATGTTATATGGATTGGCTTCTTATGTAACAATATAAGCTTCATATTACCAAAAAAGTTTCATATAATCAATAATAGTTTTCAGGAGTACAAAATGAAGGAAAGAAGATAAATATTTTTAAAGAACATTTTAACGCCACCGAGAATAACGATACCAATCCCCAAGTTTCAAAAGAGGCAGTTATTTTAAAATTCGAATATTATGAGAAGTTAGGTAACTCTAGCCAGTGAGCATTATAAACTATCTTTTAACCAATTGATCATTTTAGTTTAACATTTCAACATTTTTTTTTATTCTTAATCAGCTTAATAATGATTTAGGATAATTTTCTTTATTTAATTAATTTTGTAAAAATGAATATTTTTATTTTTTCTTATTGGGAATTGCTTTTATTTATTTATTATAATTCAAGACTTTGCGGTACCCATGTTTGCACAAAATATTGTTGAAGCAGAAATTCGGTGTTTGTAAAATTTGTTACATCAAATGAAACATAATGCGATTTATCGGTACCTGATCAATTATATATAGTAAAGTGTTAATACTGTCTTAATATTATATCATTAATAATTTAAGATTTGTAGTTTTGTATTTTTGTTTTATAGTAAGATCATTTGTAGTTTTTACGCATTTTTTTACTTGGTAGATTGAAAAATTAAGCTTTTTAATTTACCTGCCGATGGCTCCTTCGTAACCTACCGATTCAAGTCAGAAATCTGACACTGTAAGAGATCAGAAGAAAAAAAATTAGTTCTGATCATTTTTAATAGTAGCAACCAATGAAAATGCCCAACCTATTTTTTTATGATTATTACATTATGAACTTAAACTGAGCAAGTAATGTAAAAGAAAATAATTTTGATGCGTTGAAACTAGTATCATCTAATTATATCAACTTTTTCGTTATTGTGTCATCTTTTAAAAACGATTACCTCAACTTCTCCTTTCAATTTTAGCAAAACTAATGTTGGAATATTTTCATTGATGATTGCTGTTTAAATGACATATTTATGCGAAAGTAAATGGGAATTGCCAAAAATTGCTTAAGAGACTTTTGTTAAATGAAATTTTTATGTGCTCTTAAAACAAATATTATTAAACTTTTTTTTTAAAAAAAAAGGGTACCTTTATAAATTTCTGGTTTTTTAATTCAAAGAATTCCAACAAAAAGTAGCAAAAAAATGTAATAAAAAATCTAATGAAATGTCTTAATGGTCATTTATTTTGATGCAAAGAAACTTAAATTACCTGAACCTTAATACAAATGCCTAAAAGGATTCAAAACTAGTTTCTTGTTTTGATATTTTTTTTTTTAAATTTTAATATCTGAAACATTTTTTTTCCTGAATAAAAAAAATGATTCAAAACACTAATTCCCTTGAAGAAAATATATTCATCAGGACATATGGAAGCATTATCTTTTTCACATCATGCCCAAGGACTTACTTCATCATGATTTCTGCATTGCAATGTAAATGTAAACAATTTTTCTAAGCGTCTTAGATCATGATAAATAAATAGCATTTTGATAAAAAAAGTAAAAATTGTTAGAAAAAAAGTGAAATTGTTAAACTAGACAGACGATTATCTATCTTAAAAATATACTTCTCGAAAGAACTGTTGATGAACTTCTTGAAAGAACTGAACTTACTATTAGTTTAGGTAATAATTACGGATAAACGAAAGTTTTGTTGAATAAGCTATGACTCATGAATATAATAAATCATGTAAAGATAAATTTATGTATAAAAAATAATTTTATTTTATTCATTAAAGGTTTTTTTTTTTTATCAAAAAAAGTATACATTTAGTACATATTTCAAAACCGAAAAGTACATGACTTTTAGAGCGCCGAGATCTTTTGTAAAATTAGCTTTCTTAGAAAAACATAATACTTCATTCTTAAGTTAACAAATGCTATATTATTTTTATTAGTTTCTTTGCTTTTATAAATGTTCTAAGAGACTAAATAACTACATAGTTTTTCATGTCTTTCATGATACTTACTCCTTGAGCAATATATTCCATACAGTCTCTCACAAAGATATAAAAATGTCTAAATTAGAAAAATAATTTTTAGAAATATTTTCCTAGTAAGTTTATTTTCTGTTAATTGAATAAATTTGACAAAACCAAATACAAATCAAATCATATATCTATAACTTTATATTGATTCCCCTCAAAATAAATTCTATTATATATGAATTAATTTATATGAATTTTGAGAATTTGGTAAAGATGAAATATGGAATAAATAATTTATATAATTTTTGCTTTGTTGATTTCCAAATATTCAATCCATGTTCATTCTTATTTATATTTTTTTTCTTTATTTTTATTTTCATTTTTTTTGGGTAAACTCAAAAAGGAAGTATTTTTCTTCGTCGCCAGAAAATATGCCTTGAAAATTTCAAATTTATTTAGTAGCAAATTTATAATACATTAAGGGAGTCTACTGGTAATTAAAATTAAAACATTGAATAACGTAAAATAATTCCGTTAATTAAAACGTTGGCAATTTTTCATACATCAGAAAGAATTAAATTATGATTTCTGGGAGCTCTTGGAATTGTAAAGTGGAAATTGGAAACTTTTCGGAAATTGAAGCATTAAAATTGTAGCATTCTCAGTTTTGCAGGAAAAAATATAATCTTTAAGTTCAAAAACAGAAATATTTTCTTAAGACTATTTTACAACAAGATTAATCAACTTTAAAATAAATCACAATGTCTTTTCTACATCTATTTTATTTTCATCTTAAGGACAGGAGGCAAAGAAAATTGTTATTAATAAAAAGTGCGTTGAAAACTCATGCAACAAAGTCTGGAAAAATATTAAAAGATAAAAGAAAATGTAATGAATTTTTATTTATTTGTGAAGATTTAACATTCACTACTTATTCTTTGAGAACAAAGCATCATTTTTTTTTATTCGCAATTTAGTTGCAACTACTAACCCAAACATAATTTTTTGCACAAACCCGGAAGAACAGAGAACAGCAGATACGCCTTTTCAAGGGGCCATTAGTTAGGGTTCTTCGTGACAAAATAACTTACTTAGCATGATACAAAAGCAAGGGGAGTGAACAAAATCGCGGAATTTAATCAAAAAAAGGGAGAGAAAGATAATTTTGGGGTCATAATGCAAGGGAAATTTTCGTTTTCCACTAGATGAATTCTACCTCATTTCGTGGGAAGACTTTAAGGGAATTAGCAGACAATTGTTGTTGGAAAGAATGCTTTGTTTGCGACCGACACATAAGTGATTCCAATTTTGTAAAAAGTTCGAATTTCAGAAAAGTTTTGTTAAAATTCGAGTGATAAATAAATTAATAATTCATTAAAAATTCAATTATTTGTGAATTTTAAAATGGTATTAAAATAACTTTTGTGCAATAATATTTACGACAGTTAACACAAAAAGACGCCAATATCCTGTTTAATTTTTAATAAATTAGAATTATAATCAAAATTTTAAAAAATTCATCTTAGTCACCCATTCCCATTCTCCAAAATTTATCTATGCCAAATTTGATAACTAGGTCAAATGGTATGTCCACACATATTCATTCTTATTATTAGTGGATATATAGATGGAAATGGACTTTATTGCAAATTGTTACTGTAAAAGCAGTTTAATTACTTTTAAGAAAAACTCGAAGAAAATATTTTGTTTTATTTTTCAAAATTTTATCGTTAATAAAAGTCTTACAAGGATTTGTTTTTTGAAGGCTGAAGGAACGAAACAGTTACTTTTTATTTTTCTATTTGATAATTTATGAATATAATTGAAAAAATATCCTCGAAATCATCTAATAAATCATAATATTTAGATGATAAAGATTTTTTTTTAAATGTGTAATTTAAGAATGTTTGCGGTTTTTTCCAATTCTGGTAAAACTTATGTTTTTAAATAATAGAGTTTGAATAGAAAGAATTATGCTAAAATCTTTAATATTAATAACTTGCGTAGTAATCTAAATGCAATATAATAACGAGAAAAATGAACTATTTCATTTCATTTGTGTATGTTTGAAAAAAAATGAACGTTGTGATTCAATTTTCGTTACTGTCTAATGAGCTGGAATTTTAAAAACTTCGTAAGCTTGCGTGTTCAGGATGACATTGCACTATTTTAATATTTTCTGAACTATATTATCATCGGGTTGATTAACTTAATTATTTAATTTCATACAAGAAACACCGCCTGGAATTGAATTTGAGAGAAAAAAAATAGATTTAGTGTTTAAAATATTGAACGACAAATAAAACTCTAAAAAGTAGAAAAAAATATAAAAATTCCACTTTTTAGTAAGTTAATAAAAAGTATTTCTAAAAACAGTTTTGATGATTATTATTAATATTTGCATTTAAAAAGTAAAACAAATTAATATTGGAATTAAAAAGCAACTAGTAAAGAAAGGCGGCAGAAATTAATTACTAACTTTAATGTTTATTCAGTACCTAAAGTTTATCTTGGTTTTGCACCATTAAATTCCGAAAAGCATTTAGCTAACTATTAAACTTTACGTTTAATAGTAATTGTTATGTTTAATAATTTAATTATGTTGGAGATTTAAAGATATATAAAAAATCAAATACTCTTTAACTCCAAATATTACTATTGTTGTAAAGCAAATGATATAATTTCCAAATATATTCAAGCAGTGTTTATACGTTTTAAAGGGACTGATGTAAAGCGAATTATAATCGAAATACAGCTTCGTAATTTTATAATCGAAATAATAATCATATATTTAAATATCTAAATTTTAATGAATAACATTGTTAATTACATTTTTAATGTCGTTAATGGATATTTATTCAAAATTAAAAATCAAAGTATTTTAAGAAAGCATTAGAATATTATTTCATAGTACTGAAAACAATAGTTATATTTTAAAGTTAAGCGTTTGTCGTAAAAATAAGAAAAAATATCTAAAGTATAATTTATTCATTTTTATTTTATATAATTTTATGATCATACAGATAAGTGTTTAATTAAAAAATACTTTAACTTTCGCCTGATGTGTTGATTTTGAGTGAATATTATATGCATTATAAGAAACAACGCTGAAATTGATACAAATTAAGTTCTTTGGATGTTTTTTTGACAAAGTTTGATGTTTTACAGTAGAATCCATTAAGTTTTAAAAGGATGGTGAAATAATTTCTTCAAGTTTTCGCCTCAATATTGAAATTGTATGTTAGTACCAGATGATTTATATTAATTTCGAAATCATGATATGGGTACCATAATTCACATTTTCCTGAAAAATTATAATAATAAAATAAGAAATGTACAAGCAATGCTTTTTTGTAATTTGAATTTAATTTAATTTCGAAAAATAAAAATGCCGAATAATAAAACTATTCTTCCACATTTCGAAAGTCGGAAATAAGTGCACTTCTGTTATCAACTTCAGTCTTTCTAAACAATAAAAGTCAAAAGTTTTGACATACAAATTTTGTTTAGAAATTAGAATTAACAAGTATTGTTGTTAAACTCTCTAAATAATAATAATAACAAAGGCAAAGGAAAGAGTAGAATTTTATCATTCCTTTGCATCGCAATATTACAAAACGCTATTAAATCTTGATGGTCATGGCATGTCATAGGAAAGTAAAACTTGAAGGAATTTCGTAATTCATTCACTATATACGCTTGGCTATTTTCACGGCATTTAATAAAATGTTTGGGGTCGTCACCTATATTAACAAAGATAATATGAGTCATTTAATTTCCTAATGGTGATGAATCCAACTCCCACAGCTGGAACTTCTTTAGTAATCATACTTCCCACAGGTTACTTTGACGAGAGGTAATGTATAACAATGGATGCATTGTTTGTTGGAACCTCTAATCAGGGTTGCCAGGTTATAATGAAAAATATTGCCAAATCTACGCCACAACGCCACTGGATCAAGTGAAAAAAAATCTACGACTTGAGGTAATAGTAACATTTGCTAAGATACTGATAAAGACTGAGATCACAAAATCATATTATCTGCTATTGTGGCATTCGCTGAGGCCACTAGAACTTCCACTTCCCGGGTATGAATATATAGTTAATAAAGTCAAAATTAATTAAATAATTAATTATAGTTTGAAAAAAAAACAGAAAAAGGCAAAACATAAATAATAAATTTCCTTATGCTTTCAGAATTTTTTTGTTAAGCTGATTCATCACATTAGTCATATTAGAAGTAATCAAGTCTATAAAAATGAGTGTGCGTGTGTGTATTGGAGCTTTGCAGATCAGATTATTTTACTATGAGTCACCAAATTTGATGTTTATATACTAGGATAAGTGCAAATATACACCTCAGAGTGAGTGTTTTGAATATTTAATTAGCATTTGAATTAATTAAAAATTCAGTTGAAATTTTAGGTAACCGATAATTCCGGCGACCCAGCTAGTCGCCAAAAACGGCTAGCACTTTATATATGTTACAAATTAAGACAGTAAATTCTGCAATAACTATTTTAAGAAATTTAAAATTAGCAAATCATTTCTAATTCTATTTATTTTTTGATAAAATACAAGCTAAGAGATTACAAGAGATAAGTTACAAAATAAGAGGTAATGCATGCCGTATTTTCATTCTGAGATATTTAATTAAAAAAAATCGAGGCTCACGGGATTATTCTAGAACATTTGCAAGGGTGGATTACCAAACGGGCAAAATAAGCAATTATCTAGGGAATGTGCAACTTTGGGAGCCTCGAGATCTGGAGATTTTTTTCACTATTATTTTAAGGATAGTTAAATTTTGCATTTTCATTTCATTAATAAGTGCTCGATTAGTATTAAAATGAAATATGGCTTACATTTTAGAAATTAGGAATTTTTTCTCAAGTTTTCAATTTTTCTTGCAGATCAAAATTGTTTAGTTTGTTTTGAAGCCAACGTGCTGACTTATAAATCAACACCCCTAGTAATTTTTTTATAAAAGTGTTTAAATTGATTAGAAATATATAAATTTTCTTCTAGCAATTTTATTTAAAATTGCTTTTTTTCACTCATGAGAACCAGGCACCAACTTTCTTGAATGTTTTTCTGTATCAATTTGTCGTAATATTCGTTAATTAAAAACTGGTATTTTTATAAAATAGTTTAAAATCAATTAGAAATATCTTGTTATAAAAACAAGATAGAATGAAGAAGCAGGTGCGAAGTTTGCATTACATATGAGCTCTTCCAGGAGTGGATGTTTAGACATTATAAATACAACAATGTTTTTGAAAATGGAGCAAAAAGTAAAATATGTGAGTAAGCAATTTATGAGTAAGACGGAGAAATTCAAGTCCTGCATATACAGAATTTGGCGATAAAAAATTTCTAAGAAATGATTTTGATCAGCCACTTCATTAAAAGTTAATCAAATTTATGTTCATTTTCGTTCCCTGTCATTAATTCTAGAACGATTTCTTGCATTTAGCAAGAATTAACAATTACAGACAACTGATGAACATACTGCAATTATTGTCTGTAGCTTGAAAAAAAAATTTATGTTCATTTTCGTTCCATGTCGTTAATTCTAGAACGATTTCTTGCATTTAGCAAGAATTAACAATTACAGACAACTGATGAACATACTGCAATTATTGTCTGTAGCTTGAAAAAAATTTATGTTCATTTTCGTTCCATGTCATTAATTTTAGAACGATTTCTTGCATTTAGCAAGAATTAACAATTACAGACAACTGATGAACATACTGCAATTATTGTCTGTAGCTCGAAAAAAATTTATGTTCATTTTCGTTCCATGTCATTAATTCTAGAACGATTTCTTGCATTTAGCAAGAATTAACAATTACAGACAACTGATGAACATACTGCAATTATTGCCTGTAATTTAAAAAAAAATTATTCTGACTGTGGTCAATGCAATATTCTGCAAATTTTTAGAATAGCGGTAGAATCAATTTCAAAATAAAACTCTTGAAATTGCTAATAAAAATATATATAAATTGAAACTATTTTATGAGTGCAGATACTCTTAGATATTTCCACGATCTTACTCAATATTCCGAATGCAGTAAATATTGATAATATATCTTAAAGATATAGAACTGCGTTTTGTATGGGAATTGGTAAGAAAAATAATGTAAATAATAACACAGTATGCTCCTAATTAATATAATATTTGTATGGAAATATAAATAGAAATTTGTCAGGCAAGTCATTTGATATACAATATGTATCACCAGAATTGGGCATTAAGGAGCCAATATGGCAACCCAATTTCAAATAATATTCAAGAACGAGCGGAACACCGATTTGGTCACATGACGGGCGAGGAAGGGTTACCTAGTACCCCGTTTTCAATCTTTTCTTTTCTTCCTAGCCCGAAGGTCACAGGTCAGCAACATCTAATTGCAACCACTCTCCCTCTCTCTCTCTGGTACAGTATGGAAAGATGCGATTATGCCCACACAGCAATGAAGCAAAATAATAGCGAAAACTTGCCTAACCGAGTAGCATTTTCGAAATTCCTCTCTTCAATAGGATGTAACTGTGACTGCGGGCGAGTTTATCGTTTGGGGGAAAAGATGAAAAAGACTTTTTAAATCTGAACAAGAAAATGGAAGATTATGTTGACGATTTTTAGATAAAGACCGGCAAATTGTTGTTGAAAATGAGGATTGAAAGGTAGACAGCTGTAATTTGTTTGGGTGAAATCTCGGCATATTGTTTATTTTAGGAAGAAATTAGTTTAGTCTATCTGATTGAATTTTAAATTAAAATTTCAAATATTTGTGGAAAGTGTTTCTTGATTTTCAGTGCATAAGTTAATGCAAGAAGTTTCTTTAAGTTGCTTAGTTTTTAAATGATTTTTTTTGAAAATTTATAATAGCATATCTTTTTATCATAATTGAGGAAAATTAACCATTTTTCATCTGATTACAATATTTATTTAGTTTCCGACTGCCTTAAATATTGTTTTATCAAACGAAAGTTGAATTTTTACCTTAAAACTTGTAAAAGGAAAACAATTCTAATCTATAAATCAAGTTTTAATCAAATCTGCTCAACTTCAAGTAAGAGGCAACTAAGACCGAATATTATCATGTGGCATTCTAGTCTAGTATAGACAATATCAATTTTTCTGCTAATTTGGCTCTATATTTGAATCATCTTCATCAGTTTTGGCGTCGATTGTTAGAGAAATTAAACAAATTGCTTTTTTATTATTTTTATTTTTTTAAAATTCCATTACCTTAATTGAAATGCTTCTGCCTTTTATATAAAACCCTGTAGATAATATATAATAATCATCTAAATAACTATGCAAATAAAACGTATTTTATACTATTATTTACTACAACGAATGTCAGAAAGTCGTTTATAAAACGCACACATTTTCTCAAAAACTAATAAATAAATTTCCTTTTTCGACGTTTTTCTCAAACATTTTTATGAATTAAGGACAGGATATTAAAAAAATAAAGGAAATATACTGGGTTTCAAACTATAGAAATTAATTCTGTAAAACTGTTTTGTGTACAGAAAAATTCTCAAACTTCTTAGTTATTTTTTTAAATTACTATTAAGAATTTTCCAAGCATTTGGTTAAAAAATTACTGAAGAAATTTCTATATGAAATATAAGACATCTGGACTTAACAAAACATGCTTTCAATGAACCAACACCCATGCTTCGTTTGACTAAAATAAAACAGAATCCATTTAAACAAGGCGCAATTTTTGATAACAGCAATCCTTAGTATTATTTCAGCATGCCTAAGAAATGTGTAAATTTATACTGTTATTGCATTTTGATATTTTCGTTTCGGTTTGCTATGTAAAATGACAAATATTGCAATATCAATAGATTAAAAGTGCAGACGATTTTTAATTTTAAAAAAGAGAAAATTTTGTCAAATTGATGAAATTTTAATCAAATTTCGTATTTCCAGGCATAAAAAAAGGACCCTATTTAAACAGGGCACAATTTTTAATAATAGCTATTCTTTGTATTATTTAAACAGCCTAAGAATGGACAATTTTATACTATTATCTCATTTTGATGACATTTTAGTTTCAATTTATTATGTAAAATAATAAGTGCTGGAATATCAATAAATAAAAAGTGCAGACGATTTTTAATTTTTAAAAAGAGAAAAATACGTCAAATTGATGATAATCTTCTTAATCAAATTTCTCATTTCTAGTAATTTTTTAATCAAAATTAATTTTTAAAAAATATTCTGTATTTTAGATTTTATTCAGAAGTTAGTTCCAGAAAAGAACCTTGGAAAATATTTTTTATATAAAGGCAATTTTATTTAAGTAGTTTGCTTTTGATTTCGAAAAATTATTCCATAAAAACTTAAAATCAGTAAGACAAATCTCAAAGAGATATGGAATGCTATAAAAGAGAATAACGAGAAAAAGAAATTCCATCCATGTGCAAGATAGTTTTGAAAGATATTCTAATGGGAATGAAAGGGGTAAAAAAACAGATATCAATGTCACGTTTTCGTGATATATATAACTGTCACGTTTGCCTATAAAAAAAGATACATGCGTAGATTTTATGTCAGTTTTGACGCGCTGTTATTGAGCTTCAACTTCAAAAATTCTTATTGTTCTTCAAATTTAGAACAAACAATCACGACTTCCTGAAACGAGAGTAAATTTGTGCTTCAAAATGTCACGAATTTCGAATCTTTCTTATTTAGAAAAAGTGTCATCTTACCACCGAATTGTTTAGCATCTTCCCGCCCTTAAATGTGGAATTTCAAAAAAAAAAAAAAAAGTTCCATTATTCCGATATTAGGACAAAAAAAAAAAGTAATGTTTTTGTCAATTGAGGGAAAAAGATGGTATTATAGTAGGTCAAATATACTACAAAGTCTAATCTAAGCAATTAGAGATATAAGTAATAAAGATAGTTCTTTTTTTTTAGGAAAGAAGTTGACAGAAATATGAAATAAAAATTTTCAAGACATAGATTTCCGTGATTCTTATTGTTCTATTTCATACTTTAGTGGGTGACCTTCTTACCAAACAATCTGTTGTTAATGGCAAATAAATTAATTTGTCCGAAAAACAGAAATGTAACAATTCAATTTGAATTTATTTTGACCAAAAATACTACCAAACGCATTTGATAAATACTGAATCTTGTGTGCCTTGCATCTCAGATAACTCATCCAAAAATTATATTACCCCAGAAGCACCAAAAACTCTTGTTACGCCGCATCAGGAGTTATTTATAATATTGATTCATGCGATTACTTATATGGCTAATAGTAGTAGTTGGCATTTGATTCGTCTTTTTTTTTTTTTCATTGACTGGTTTCTATTAATTGAATGCGTGTATCTGGGTCTCTGTAGCTGGTTAAAGTGAAATAACACAAAGGAAAGAAAAAAAATAATATTATATCTTAGGTATAACGTACCCTGGAAAAACCCATTCATGGCTTCTGGCAAAAATGATATCATACCCGGCGCACTAAAAACTAATAATGTTAATAATGCTGATTGAAGCAATTGCTAACATCGCTGATAGTAGTAGTTGTCACTTGACTCATCTTTTTTTACACTGAATGCTCGCAATTTGGCCTAAATTTAATATATAAACATTATATATTAAGTCAAAAGCACATATTATCACGATTTTCAGTGTTAGGGGATTAAACTCAGGGATAAGCATTTAAATATACATTTGACGAAATTTAAATATATACTGTATATACTTAAATATATACTAGGCAGGATTAGGGTTTTTAGTTTAGTTTAGTTTAGTTACATTAAAGTCCCGTTTTAAGTGAAACTATGGCTATTTTGGGACGAACCTCGTAATTTTGAACCGTGGTCAGATAACGAGGACGACACCTGAGCTGGCACCCCCCTCTCCACACCAGCGGGAGGACGTTTGGCCTTGACGGATTTAACGTGCAGCAGACCCCCTTACAAGACGGTTTTTCGGTGGAATCGGGACACGAACTTGAAACCCTCCAGTTCCGAAACCGAGACCTTACCACCATGCCACCGCGGCCTCGGAAGTATTAGGGAACAAAGCTGCTGATTTGTTAACCAGATTTGCTATACTCATGAAAATACGTGAATATTCAGAGAAATAATCATAAACCATGCCTTAAGATGTCCGACTAGGTTCGGGGCAAATTTTTAAAAATATCCATAAAAAATCTATATAATGCCGAATAACTGAAATAGCCTTAAAAGACTACAATTGGAAGACAAAATATAAATATTACCATTAATTTTTGAAAGAAAGGAAACTGCTTGCAATTTTAGTAAAATTTTCACTACTAAGAGAAATAACTTAATTAAAAATAATAGGCATGTTTACTTTTTATTTCACATATATACTTCTCTAAGTATCTAGAATGTGATAGATCAAAGAATAAAAATTATATTAATAAATAAAATTTTTATGAACATTAGAAATCACCGATGATGAAGTTAAAGAAAATTACTCTATGTTTCGAATTGAAAGTGACTGTAAAATATGACTAAATGAAGCAATCTTGAAATCTGCAGTCTATTACAAGTTTTTTGACATATTTTCATTAAATTTTATTAAACTGTTTTTGGGCTATCGTTATTTCGTAAACCAATCAAAGTAAAATATTTATTCTTCAAAAATGCATATAAAAATATATTTATTCATTAGTTTATAAAAATGGACTAAAAGCAAATATTTCCAAACTTAATAAATAGAATTGCCTGAAGTAAACAGATTAGGATTGGATAGACTGAAAGTTGATATAAACCTTTTGAATATTATTTTCCGACAGCCATATGGTAATAACAGAATAAATCATTTATTTTCCGATTTAAAATATCGCTATTTCTGGCTTCGTTTCCCTCTCTGTTGCTTCTCTAGATCTGTGTCTGTAGATCGATCTTGCATAGATAAAAAATGAAATCTGTTTTAAAATCTAAACGAATAGAGTTTTATTTTGAGATCATGAAAAAACAAATCGATTTTTTTCCCTAAAAGGTACCTTTTCAACAGTATATCTTAAGAAAAATCTCAAAAAATGTTATCTTGGAAAAAATTGGTAGGAGATGGAAAGTCAAACTTTTCTGTTCCTTTCCCATGTTAATATTTAACGAGGTTCTTTCAAATTAGTTAAATTTTAGTTAAAATTTAGTTTGTTAACTTTTCACCATGGATTTGACTTGTGTTCTTGTAATCTTTGAAAACATTTGTCTTTGATGACAAAAATGATTCAGATAAATACTAAATCAATACCAACACTAAACCAATTGGTTCAGATCAATACTAAATCAATACCGATATTTAACCAATATCAGTACTAAACCAATACCAACACTAAACTAATTGGTTCATATCAATAGTAAAGAAATACTATTATTTAATCAATACCAGTACTAAACCAATACCAACACTAAACCAACTGGTTTAGTATTGGTATTGATCAATACTAAATCAATACCAGTACTAAACCAATACTAACACTAAACCAACTGGTTTAGTATTGGTATTGATCAATACTAAATCAATACCAACTCTAAACCAATTGGTTCATATCAATACTAAATCAATACCATTATTTAACCAATACCAGTACTAAACCAATACCAACACTAAACCAACTGGTTCAGATCAATACTAAATCAATACCCACAATAAACCAATTTGTTCAGATCAATACTAAACCAATACCAACACTAAGCCAATTGGTTCATATCAATACTAAATCAATGCCATTATTTAACCAATACCATCATTAAACCAATTGGTTCATATCAATACTAAATCAATACCATTATTTAACCAATGCCAGTACTAAACCGATACCAACACTAAACCAATTGGTTCAGATCAATACTAAATCAATTCCAACAATAAACCAATTGGTTCAGATCAATCCTAAATCAATACCAACAATAAACCAATTGGTTCAGATCAATATTAAATCAATACTAATAATAAACCAACACTAAACCAATTGGTTCAGATCAATATTAAATCAATACTAATAATAAACCAACACTAAACCAATTGGTTCAGATCAATATTAAATCAATACTAATAATAAACCAACACTAAACCAATTGGTTCAGACTTATACTAAACCACTACTCCTTTCCTGTAACTAAAACCTTTCATTTCATCAAGCCTAGCGTAGGAAACTTATCGATCTGGTGCCAAAATATTGAATAAAATAAGATTTGTAACACGAATAATGAATGAAGCTGAAGATGTAGGTTTCATTATGAAATGACGAAGGTTTCACAAGAATGAAGCTGAGATATCATCTTCAGCCTAAAATGAATATAAATGCCTTCATTAACCACTAACACATTCAGCGTGAACTTTTTTTTCAGAGCTCGTTGCATGTTAAACTTCCCTTTTCTTATCTTTTAATACTTATATCCTGGATTCTTTTTTCCGTCAGATTGTTGTTTAACCATAAATTTTATAAAATTGGTTCTTCTCTAGCGGTATAAGAATAATAATATTTAAATATATTCTTGGACTGGATAGATAGATTTAAATTCTAAATGATTTGGTAGCTTGGGCCAAACATTGTCAAGTCATATTCGTAATTATCGTTTCTTCCAGTATCTTCAGAAACGGAAGAGCAGCAAGGTTGATATAAGTCTGTGAAGAAGGCTCTTAATGCTATCATTTTGTTTTTTACCATTTTTTTATATGAGTTCTATAAAGGTAAAATGGTGGTGCTCCAATATTATTCTTCATTTGGACACTTTTTGAATTTTTGACGTAACGTATTCCTGCAGTGAATTCAGGAAAATTCTGATTATCAGTTGCAGTTTTCTCACATAAAAAAATCTAATTAATTCAAATGTTGAGCAACCACATACACACTATGCAGTTAGCAATCGAAAAGTTATTTTTTTTCTTGTAATTTTTTTGAGAAATCAGATGTGTCAATCTAGATGTGTATATCGGAATTAGTTCTCAATTTAATTACTACTTCCAATTATAATTCGACAAATAATTATCACTTTAATTTAATACAGTCTTGCACATGGACAAATTTTTATTTGTAAGTAATATGATATTCAATAGAGGAAGAACAGCTGAAATAAATACTGCATGTATTTGAAAATGTATCTCATTTATACAGTAATGATACTGCCATGTCCCCCTTTCAAAAATTAATAATTCGAACAGTGAGTATAGATAATTAAATAGCTCTCAAACGACTATGCAAAATTTAATAATAGACTTTGCAGTTTTTTATTATTTTGTTTTTATTTTTTGACGGCGACAACTTTTATCATATTATTGATATTTGTGATTACAATGCTTTATTTTTTATGTAAATACGCCATTATTATATTCTTTAATCATTTTTGCTGTAAGATGCATATAAAACAATGGCAAACAAAAGTTGCTTTTAAGACAATGAGTAATGCTTTTATTCTAGACAAGCATTTGAACATAATCTATGGAAAAAAATAAGAAAAGTTTAATATATGTTTAAAGTCTTGTCTCATTTTTTAGAACAGAAAAAAAAACGTTATATCATGGCAAAATAGTAGCAAATGTTTCTGTAATTGTTTATATATCCATTGTGATAAAACATGTGAGGATATCTAGAACGGACAGCTACACTTTTTTGCATGAATTTAATATCTCGATTGTTATATTCAAATTAATTTTATTTTGCTATATATCATTTTAAGTGAATATGAACTTGACTATCTATCCTGATAAAGTTGTAATTGCTATCCATAACGATGAAAAATACTAATTCAGTTTATTCAAAACAGAAAAAACAGTCAACCTCTGACACGCAGTAATACGAAATACCAATGCACTGCTTATAAATTTACCAAAGATATCCATTTCACATTGATTAGTTTCCTACTTCCCTTAAGAAGCATTAGAAAGTGAAACGGAAACGCCGAAGAAAACGGAACAAAAGTTGCCTCAAAAATAAACCATGTTTTAGATCGGTTAATCCATTAATGCTTTGTTTCTGAATTCCAACCAGGCATAAACCGGGAAGAAGAACGTGCTTTTACATATTGACTCGCATGTAATGTCTGGAAAAAAAATCGTTTGCTCTTACAGGAAGAGCAAACGATTTATTTCACGCAATATTAAAACCAGAGGAAGTGAAATGAAAGAAAGCAATAACTGCTAATACAAAAGATATTTGAAAAGAATAAAAAATGGTTTATTTTCAATCATTCATGCGCCTCGAATGTTTTAATTATTGCTACTTTTTTTAGTTTATTTTTATCGTAATGGTTGAGCTGATCATTGATTTTATCATAGATGGTTTACTTTTCATAATTAAATACTGCGATAAGCCGATTTTGCAATGTCAGAAATAAAATATTTCTGAAATACATAAAATGTGAGTATTTTGACAAGGAAACGATTTCGTATTTAGATATTTTTAAGAAAGTGAGTTAATTTTAAAGATCTTTAACAACAGCTTTGTAAAACTTCCAACTTATTTATTTATTCATTAATATTTTTTTTTTTGATTGAACAAAAAATTCTTATATCTGATTACAATTTTCAAATTGATTAATATTTAAGTACTGTTAAATATCTTGCATAAGAATAGTTGTTTATAAATTTTGCATTTATTGTAAGTAGTATTTTATTTCTTTGGCAAAAAAGTTGATGGATTGTGAGAATTCTCTCAAAATAATCTTATAGTATTTTATATTTTTTGCCAAATCTTTAAAACTAGAAGGAAAATAACATGTCTTATTGTTCTACTGGAGTGTTTGATTCTATAGCGAATTCATATTTTTTTTAAAAAAATTAATGCTGATTTTTAAAATTAATAAGTTTTTAAAATTCAATCTTTATTTAATAAATTTTCTGAAATTGTTTTAATTTTCAACTTATTACTGGTGCATAAAAGAATTTCGCCTTCGAAAAAAAGTAGCTTAAGGCTTAGATAATTTTTGAAATTCCTAATTAAAGCATTTGATAAAACTCTTGGAGGAACATGAAGTCAGAAGTCATGATTAAAGAAAATAGAAATTAACATCTGAAAAAAATATGCATAATCTTTTTACTAAGTAAGCCAATTTGAAGGAATATATTATTCTGAATCATAATTTGAATATTTAGCTTGAAATTCTTCATACAAAAACCGATTTTTTGTGGCGTCTTCATATTTATCAATGAAATAAAGACGCGGAAATTCAAAAAATTCTATAATTTAACTTCAATAATTCAATAATACATCAATAGTTGGTAATTCTCTAATATTAAATTGTAGGTTCATATTTAAAAAAAAAGTGTATTTGAAAACAAAAATTATATAAAATTTTTTCCCAGAAATTGCTTACACAATTCAAAATTAGAGTTGAAACATTTTTATGGATATATAATTATTTTAAAGGAAAGAGAGTCTATTAATTAGCAAGCAAAATTTATGGTCACCTATAATAATTTTTCGAAGTTACCAATAAATAGGATTGACGAAAAAGCTCTAGGTTTAAGTAAACTTAGCGAATTTTTATTAATTGGAGGTTAAGGCTTTAAAATTGTAATAAAAAAGGATTTATCATATATGTCGATACAAAATTAAGATAACAATATAAAATTAAATATTATGTTTCTATTGTTCAGATGAAATTCAAACTAGCTTCAACATTCCATCAAATCAGTCAACTGCATGCCTTAGCTGAAGCTAAAATTAGAACAAATAATTGCTTTCTTTGGAGCAATTCCGAAAGAGCTATTATTGCTGTAACAGTAGTATCCAATGTTAGCCTTTAAGCCTAGTTTTGATCTAAACAACCTTTAAAACTGGAAAAAAATTGGCACAGAAAAAGAAATCTTACTGATACCAACTTAAGCGAAATATAATTTCAGGCTTTATTTATCTTTCTAAAGAAAATTTTTCTCTGTAATATAATATAGGCATAGCAAAATTCTGACATAGCTAACGTAGTCTGTATATGTATTTCATATATGTATCCATTGACTTTCAAATTAAAACTTAACTCTTTTGAAAGCAGAATTTTAACAACAATTTTCATTCCTCAATTGTAGTAATTTAGTTTAATTATTAAAATGACAACTTCATCAAGTGTTGTGAACAAGCTGGAAAAAATAAACAAATAAGATTTTACAAAATAATATTTTTTCCCGTTGCCATTGACTTTCCCTAATATTTCATTTACTCTTCAAAAAATGTTTGAATTCAATACAATATGTATTAAAATAATGCAAATGGTTTTCTATCGAATAGAAACGATAAAGATATTACAATGCCTTACGCGCTGATATTTATGACACCAAACATACTATCGAAGTTTGAAAATTCTATTTAAGGTGAATATCTTTTTGTCGTCGATAGATGGCGCTACATTAATTGTATCTTGGGTTGATTCGTTTCCGATAAAATACAATAATTTTGTTTGCTGCGTTCTTTTTTTTTTTTTTTTTTTTTTTTTTTTTTTCTCTCTCTTCACTTTTATTTTCTGAATCTGCAAAAATTTTATGGTTGAACATATGGGATTCAAATGCAAAATCAATCAGTTGTTGCTTATTTCTTTAAAATAGCAGATTACAACTTTTCTTCTTTTCACTCTTCAATATTTTTTAATACTTTCTATAGAAAATGATATTTTTATCGCCCTTCACATGCTGTCGCTGTAATGAGCAATGCGATATGTTTTAATTCCCTAAGAGAGCATATTAAGACCTCTCTTCAAATGCGGTAGTCAGTTTAGTTTTACATCTTTTACATCTTAATAATTTATTTCAGTTTATATTTTTTTCTTTTATTAGTTTTGTTAATACTTATTTTTTATTTATCTCTTATGATTAAATAATAAACAGCAACCACGTTCATACACGATATTTTGAAGCCAATGATCTCTGTTCTTACAATTTCGCATCGCATAAATGATTGGACAATTAACCTATGACGTAAGAGCCAAGAAATAACCAGATCCACATGCATGGCGAATTTTCAGAAAAATTGAACATTTAAAAAATTTTCTGGTTCCAAAGGCTAAGTGTAATTAATCTTCGAGTCACAGAGGCCCAAACTAAACTTATGGAGTGCATGAGATGTCATGTGTTTTGGTGATTAGTTGATTTACAAAGTTCCAGAAGATTCTTTCAAACACAATCTAATAAAATCGTGAGATGAAAAAAACAAGTAAAAATCGCCAAAAAGAGAAAAAAGGCTGCATTTCTGATGAAATAATTGAAACCTTTTGGGAAAAGACGGTAAAATACAAAATATATTTTTTATTTTTTCCGCGAACAATGATATAAAAAAACAAGTTTTGGCAAAATAAATAAATATATTTTTTTAAATTACATATTTATGAATTAAAATGCAAATTAGAATTTTTATCTTCGTCTAATCCTTAACAAAAAGCATAATAAATAAGCTCGTAATTACATTAACATGCTTGGGAAGCAAAAGAACTGAAATGCGCGATTTAGGATTAAACTTGTGAGAGTATAAGAGCCTGAACATTTATAGCTTTGCTATTAGATAGTTTATATAATAGCTTTCTAATGGAGTGACAAAACACAAAAATTCTCTAGCATCAACTTATATCGTTGTGATATCAAGATAAGTGACTGGTTTCTACCAAAATAAACATAATATATATTAAAGGGAATGAATTTTCTTAAACTAATGTTTAAATAAAATACAAGACTTCATCAGGATTTTTCTTTAACATATAAACTTTTATGGGAGATTAATGCAAAAATAGATAAGGTAGAATCACTTAATGAAATCCGATTGAAAACATAATTTGGATATGCTAGAGTATACTCAAACAAGCAGAAATAATAAACAAACAACGGATGAAACTACTTTATTTGGCGATATTTTGCATTTGAACATCCATACAATTTGAACAATACATACATATACTTCTAGTTTTATAATAAATACTTAAAATTCTTACACCTCTCGCAATTAACTAAGTTTTACTTCCGTAGTGCATGGATAAGCGAGCCCCTTTGAGAACACACTAAATTTCGCAATCATTTACAACGACAATCTATATTCTTACAATGAAAGAGTTATATCCGCAATCTCAGCATTCATAAACGATAGTATACTCTATACTAAAAAAAAAAAAAATAACTAGTTATGAATAAAGCGTTAGCAATCAGCTCCCTCTTTCTCATCTAGACGACGTTTCCGATCTTACTTTCTATATTATTTTGATTTTCTCTTTAACAGTTTGTAAATTGAACAGAAGAAGGCTCTATATCTTCATCAGAGAATTACGCAATATTTCCAAAAACTTTAATATACACATGAATATCAGTAAATTTTCATCTATACTATTTATAGTAAAACCTTTTTTTTACATTATAGTATATCTTGGTTATGATATTTTTGCAATTTCGCTATTGGTAGTTATGCTTTTCTACGTATTTCATTGCAAAGTTCATTTCTTATAAATTTCAAGCCTTACTAATATATTGAAATTTTAGTAATAAAGTCATCGTACAAATCCTTTCCTTTGGAAAAGCAGATGAAAATTCGATAAAAATTTCTGAATTTGATACAAATTTATGCTATCTGATGCTGTACTTAAGAAAATCAATGCAATAAATCAGCATCATTATATCGCTCTTGTCAATTTGAATTACTCCTTATTCATTTTCCACTTATTTCTATGTGTAAAAAATCTTATATCTTCCCCGATATTAGATATTTCATCGCTTAAAGAAGAAAATAAGTACGTAAATTCATTTCACAGTTTTGTTAAAATACAAAAATCAAACCTCATTACAACTGAAACAAATAGAATGTTTTCCCCGAAATAGCATCTGAACATTTACTTCTAAATTACAGAAATAATAAAGGGAGGATTTTTTGTAAAAATTATCAATTTAATTTTTATTTATTAAAGAATTACAATGAAATTAAGGTATCCATTAACGGGAGTTACGCTTTATTTTAGGCTCCTGGTTAATTAATTACCTTATTTCTTTTAAAGATATTAAAATAGAAGAAGTTGGATATACAGGATTTTAAAAATCAAATATACTCATAATGAAACTGAACACGTTGCAGTAAAATAACAAGTGAGATAGAAAAAAAAATGACAGCAAAAAAAGTCAAGCAAAAGAAAAACCTTTTTTCAAGCAAGCAGCTGTTTTTTAGTATATGAAACGTATAAATGATAAAAACCATTCGAAATTAATATAAGTAGGATATAATTTACACAGCGAAGAATACTTGTTAATTTCATCTTAAAAATCCACATATGCAGCTAAAATTTAAAGAGATCTTTGTTAAAAAAAAAAAAAGACCTTACAGTCTTTCGAAACTGCAAAAATCAATTCTTTTTTCGGTTTTTCTTTCACAAATATTTGCTTAACAATTCTTCAAATTATGGAAGACTAGCAAAAACAAAAGAAAAGCATGGAATATCCTTAAAACTAAATTTGAAATCCTCGAAATCTTTCAGCAAAAAGCAGAAATATGCTGATTCGCAGGAAATTCTAAATTCTTGCTGAAGTAGAGAAATGATTGAATGATGTGATTTAAAATTCGATTCTAACGATGGTTCCATATCTTTGCAACAGTTGCAGTTCTGGATTGGAGCTCTTTGATCTTAACTTTCCTCTTTTTATTTCTACTTCTTCCATCTCTCTTTTCTTTTTCCTTTTTTTTATAAAAAATTCTATTACCATTATAAATGCTTTAAATTTAAATAGAATTTTTACCAATTAAAACCCTACTGCAGTTCTGAAAATAGCAAGAAACGATTAAACAAAATTCGTAAAGATAACATCTCTGAAAATAACAACTTCACAAAAGAACGTGTTTGAATAAACCAAATAGAAGTTTTAAACTGCGAAAACATCATTATCCTTGAATTATAAATGATTCATAGAGAGATATTCTTTTTTCATTTTAAATTATTATTTACAGTTTAAATATCGATTTTGATTCGTATTTTCTTGAATTTTTCAAATATTTACAATTAGCTTTAAAAGAAATTGGATTATGGAGAACCTCTTTTAAATTAAGATACTTAAAAAAAAATTCAGGAGTGAATAATCCTACTTAAACTAGAAAATTATTTTTGATTTTCTTGAAAAATACAGTTTATTACTAATCAATAAAAATTAAATATACTTTAAGAAACGTTGAAAAAAGTAAAAATTAATGTTTGAATCGTCGGAGAATGATTTTAAAAAATTTAGAATAGAAATTCGTGGAGAGAAAATTTCTTAGAATAAAAATTCTAGAAGAGGAAACTCTTTACAACAGAAATTCGAGAAGAGGACATTTCTTTTTCTTTTTTGAAAAGTTATTTTTTTATTTCTTAGAACAAAATTCTAGAAGAAAAAATTTCTTAGAACAGAAATTTAAGAAGAAATTTCTTAGAACAGAAATTCTAGAAGCGAACATTTCTTTTCTTTTTTTTAAAAAAAGGTGTGTTTTTTAATTTCGTTATTTTTTTAATTGCCTTTGGGTTTTCTACATTCTTGTGTTCTAGAAATGACATCTTGGATGATACAATAGGTCAAGGGAATTAAATCGTAATGGGACATTATTTCAGTAACTGTATGTTGCCCTTGCACATGGGCAAATAATAAACGGATGCTATAAGAACAACTGTATGCAACCTTTATACATGGGAAATCCTAATGAAACAGTAATAAAACATCTTTATACTAGTACATAGAAAAATCCTAATGGGACAGTAAGACATTAATTGTATGCAGTTCTTGTAAAAGAGGGAATTCTTATGGGATAGAGCAGCAATATCTATATTCAGCCAAAAAAAATTCTTTAAGAGAGAGTGGATCAACATTTGTTCAATGCACCGGTGGATAATTCCATTGATATTACAACTATATACTTGAAAGAAAAGGTTAATGAGCAGTTCATTTTATTTTTTAACGATATGTTTAAATTGATTATCATTACAAAATTACTTCCAGAAGGAACTGACCTGCATTTAATTTATTTCTATTGCTATAGCTAGAAATTTTTAACTGTCATCGCATTTCAATCTCAACACATTTACGTTTTTCAAAACTAGTGACACAGAAAAAACAGAGCAATGAAAAATAAGTATCAATAAAGGGACCGCTGTAAATAACGAGGCATAAATCGGAAAATGCTACCTTCCACGTTGTAAAATTACATTCATTATTAAAACTAAGTAGTATAAGTATACCATCTTTTGAATTTTTCATATATACTGCTGATGAACATAAAAAATTCCTATTGAGATAGTATTTTAGTAACTGTATATAGCCCTTGCACATGGGCAAATCTAAAGGGATACTACTTGTGTAAGAGCAGCTGCATGCTATCTTTATACACGGGAAATTCTAATAAAGTAGTAGTAAAACATATGTACAGTACATAGAAAAAACCCTAATCGAACAGGAAGAAATTAACTGTACACAACCATTGCAGAAGAAAATAGCGCAGTAGTATCTATATGCAGCTAATGAGCGAAAAAAAAAATTCTTGATAAGATAGTGGACGAACATTTGTTCAATGCATTAGGGGACAATTCCACTGATACTACAATTGTACGTTAGAAAGAAAAGTTTGTTTTGTTTTTTATTATTTATTTTGCAATATGTTTAAATTGATTATCATTACAAAATCGCTTCCAGAAGGAACTGACCTGCAGTTAATTTATTTCTATAAGTAGGCTAAGAACTGCCATCAGCTAGAAATTTTTAACTGTCATCGCATTTCATTCTCAATATATTTACGTTTTCTGAAACTGGTGATACTGAAAAACAGAGCAATAGAAAACAAGCACCAATAAAGGAACCGCTGTAAATAACGAGGCATAAATTGGAAAATACTACCTTCCACGTTGTAAAATTACACCTCATTATTAAAACTTAAGTGTATACAGGATGAGTTCTTTTTTTTTTATTATTATTTTTTTATTCACCTCTCCCTGCCAAAGGAATGAAGCGTGCTGTGATAATGGCATACTTGACCTTGAGACCTGCTCCGATTTTGCTTCTTTCCGCACACCCCCGTTATTCTAAAAGACAAATCACGCACAAACCTCGTAATAATGAGCCGAAGTTCATTAAATGACGGAACTTCAAATCAAATAGAGTTGGAATGTTTTTTTTTATTTATTTATTTTGCCACCTTGTTTTTTTAACAGCTTTTCATTTTTGGAACATCTGCTAGTGCGAAATGTGGATCCAACATGTTTATTTAATATAAAAAAAATGCTATTCGAAAAAGTGATTAAATAAATATTCTAGAAATTCGCCATCATCAAATACTGCGTTGACGCATGATTTTTTTTTTTTTTTTTTTTTTTTTTTTTTGGAAAGTGGGCCATATTGTTGAATTGAGGTTACAAAAGTTTGCTCTGCTAATAGTTTGGTCTATTAGTGCAGGGAAACTGAAGACCAGAAAATTCGCTTCAGTTTAACTCCTGCTGTTTTGAAGTTTATTTTTAAATTTCCTTTCTGTAATTACTTTCATAGTACATTACGAAGAATTTCATTTCTTCCCTTTGTAACATTTTTTTAGCTTTGTAAAAATCCTTCAGTATTCATTTAGAATATTTACTATTTATTTAGTTTTAAATCATTTATTATTTTTATCATTTTATTTCTATGTTTATTGGCAAATACCTTTTTTTTTGTGCTGCAAATTATTTTTTATTATATATAGTTTTTAATCATTTACTTATTGATTTTGATTATAAATATAATTGTATTTTGTTTTCATATTATTTAACAATCTTTCCAATGGTTTCTAGAAAATTTTAATGATGATTTTTAGTTTAATTTATTAATGATGTTTAATTTAATAATTCATCATCAATAAACTAAATCATAATTAGTTTATTAACATCATCATTATTATTGATGATTAATTTAATTTAAATTTTCAATGAAGATCCATTAAATTTTTTCCTACTGGTGAAGGTGATTTTTTTATCTCCTTTCAGTAGTAAGAATTAGTGGATTTATTTTAAATACCCATTATTGACGTCCAGTGTTTTAGATATCATTTCCAAAATCGTTATTTTTTTCCTTCCTTAATATTTTATAGATATTTTTTAAATTTTTAATTATTATAATTGCTTATTACAGATTAATTTTATTTAGAAATCGCTACTTATTTTATAAAATCGATACTAATACTAGTAGAAGCACAGCTGTCATCATTACGATTGCCACAAGGAAATAAAATTCGAATGACAAGAAAAATTTTTCTCGAAATCTTGTGTACGTTTTTGAAATATTGAGGCTATAAAATAGTGCATACAAAAATGAATAAATAGGGGTATTTAATTGCAAAAATTAAAAGTTAGTCAGAGTAGAAAACAAACAAACAGCGGAATTGGTTTTCCCAAAACTTTCTCGTACACTTTCCAATAAAATTGTCATGCCAGAGAACGCCTTGCATAGCATTAGCAAACAATAGCCAATAAATATTAATTTTTAGCGTGAATTTAGCATTTTTACTGAATCTACCGTATCATATTTGGCGAGTTATTTGGCAATTAATCCCTGGCGTGCATTAATAGTATCAAAAAATCGAATTTGTGTTTTAGATATGTTTTCTCAACCGATTGAAACAAAGATTTGACACAAAACTGTCCTTGTAGTCACAATTCTTATACTAAATTTGATACATTTATATCATTTGAATTATCGCTTTTACATGTTTCTGAAATTATAGATGGACAGATTATCAAGACTTAGTTAGATTTGGTCCAAATTTGATAGGTGTCTATGCTATAGATGTTAAATCTGTATATCGAATCATATCTATCTAGCTCTCTTCGTTTTGGAGTTATTATGTTAATTTATATTCGAACAGCCGGACAGACGAACTTCCTCTAAACAGATTTCATTCGAAGTTTTATAGAAATCTGCAAATTTGGTGTAAGCACAGTATACCGATTTCTAACCGTCGATCTCAAAGCGGTTTTGAGTTATCTTTGTCACAGAAAGATAGACAAAAAGATGGACATTTTCCAAAAATGTGTTTTTAGAAAGCAGGGAGGTCTAAAGCCTGGAAATTCGTCAAGATCTGGAGTTCAAATTCGTTGATGGTTACTATACTTTTTCTATACTACTTATGCGAGAAAGTAAAAAAGCATAAAATCTGTGAAATCAACGCGTCTAATACGAAGCGTATAACAGCAACGTTTAATGAAAGATCAATGATGAGACTTTACAATCAACTTCTGTATTATAATGATCTATATGTTATTTTCAACATAATAGTATCTTCTGTTTTACGTGAAAAGTCATAAAAAATAAAAATGATACAAAATCTCAAAATGTTTATAGAAATGTTGCAGTTTCAATCTGACCTGAAATACGCGATGTATAGTATTTTAAATTGCACATAATTCCAGTTTATGAATTTTGAAATCCTCATCTTTCCGTACTTTTCACTCTTAATCGAATTCTAATAACTAAACTTTTCTTTTTTCCGCTTAGATTTAATTTTATTTCAACTCTACAACTTCAAAAAATACAGAAAACATTATTTAGACATTAGAAATGAAAAATGTTTTTAAAATGAACCAAAGCGTGAGAATTTTTTTTTATTTAACTTTAATTTAGTTAGTTTAATTTAGTTTAACTAAATTAAACTAACATTTGACGCTTAAGTACCAGCCTATCACATTCTCAATAAATCATCAATTCCAATTTACTCTACAACTTCAATTACTTTCAACTCTACAACTTCAAAAAATACAGAAAACATTATTTAGACATTAGAAATGAAAAATGTTTTTAAAATGAACCAAAGCGTGAGAAATTTTTTTTATTTAACTTTAATTTAGTTTAACTAAATTAAACTAACATTTGACGCTTAAGTACCAGCCTATCACATTCTCAATAAATCATCAATTCCAATTTACTTCAGACAAGTTTGTCGTAGACTGATTAATGACTAGTGAATTTGGAATAATCAATGTCTGAGAAATCTTACAACCTCTGTTTAAGGAAGCCTAACAAGTATATTTGGGTTAATCGTATGATTGGCACAGTTGATCACTGAAAGTCTTCACTGATTTGTTATTACAAATTTCCCATGCGGCATCTTTTTGTATCTTCTAATGCCTTACTGAAACCGTCTCAATCTGAAACTGTTAACTTAATTAAGTTACAACATTTCCATTTTTTAACGAAATATTACAAATTCATCTGCTGTATTTACTACTGTTTAATTATTTTATGCTATTGGTTGGCCTTTATTATATTAAAACAGAACTAACATGAATGTTAAATGAAATAAAAGGAATATTAATTAAAGTGTATGTTAAAGGAAATCATTTAACATTCACTTTAATATTTCAAGCTATTAAACTTAATAGATCCAACCCACCCACATTCATCAATTAAGGTTTAGAACCAACTACAACCTGATTAAAATGTTTATACTTTAAAAGTAAAATTTATAATAAAAAAATATTTAAAGCGTCGATATCATTTTTTTAAAGGAGTTAGCGAAACCCCTAGATTTTGCGAGAAAATAAATGTTCTAGAATTTTATGCCAGAATTCAGAATCAGCTAAATCCAACTTTGAACCAAATTTGTTAGCTATAAACTAAAAGAGCTTCCAGTGTTTAAAACAGAATAACACAATGTTGTTTTTAATATTGAACATAGTAATAGTGTGTTTTTATTTGTTTTGTTTAGTTTCTCAAACATAGGAAGATTTCGTAATTATCAAAAAATTCGACCTTGAGATTTTAATATAATGTCACATTTTTTATTTTCAATGGAGTTTGAAAAAAATACCTTTAAGAATACTTTTAAGATGGCTCTTTGTGTCTGAAAAAAATAATTTAGCTGCTCAAAGCCAAGAAAAATGAGATCTTTATTGATATTTTGGATGAAATTACGAAAATTTTCATGAAGTCTATCTATTTTTCTATGCTGGTGCATGTTAACAAGGTAAGGTTTATTATCTTAGATGAATAAAATTTAGCGTATTATTTTATGATCAGAACTATAAATCAATAGTATATTTTGAATCAATTTCTTTAAATGATTGACTTCAACCAATTTTCTATTGATGCACAAATATGAACTCGATAAAAACATAACTTACACAAATGAAGTTTGGTATATTGCCTTGTTTCTAAAACTTCATATTTATAGCAAAATATGGATCCAATCAATTATGTAAGAGGTATCCAAACGGGAATATTAATTTTTCTTTATTATATTGCGAAACCCAAAATGTATGGGTTGATGCTCCAGAAAATCGAGGGGGGGGGGGTTGTAAATTTGTGAACGATTTTGTTTGTATTTGTTATTGTGAATATTTGCATTTCTGTAATGTGAACAACTGTTCAAGCCTGGCTCATTTTTTTCCATTTTTTATTTAAATTTGAGCTATTTTTTTTAAATATAAGCCGGCTCTAATGTATACGAGTAGGATACAATACAAATTGATAAATATTGAAAAGAATTATCTCAATACATTTTAATACAGTCAAATTTCACTCATTTTATGATACGTATTAACGCCACCGCAGCTACAGATTTGGCGGTTTTTAAGTGGCTCCAATCACTTTCAAAATTCTACAGATTTGGTGGTTTTTAAGTGCCGCCAATCACTTTCAAAATTCAACGCCATCGCAGCTACAGATTAAGCTCTTTATTGGCGCATTAGCGCAAAAACCGCCAAATCTGTAGCTGCGGTGGCGTTAATACGTAACAGGATTGTTCTTTATTGGCGCATTAACGCAAAAACCGCCAAATCTGTAGCTGCGGTGGCGTTAATACGTAAGTACCCATTTTACTTTCTCGTTTACGTAGTATAAAAAAAGTATAGTAATCGTCAAAAAATTGAGATTTTGATGAATCTCCACGTTTTAGATCTCCCGAAATTCTCCAAAAAACACATTTTTAGAAAATGTCCGTCTGTCTGTGAAAAAGATAACTCAAAAAGGATTTTGGCCAGACAATAGAAATTTAGCATACGGTCTTTACACCGAATTGGCAGATTTCTATTAAATTTTGAGTAATATCTGTTCAGAGGTAGTCCGTCTGTCCGGCTGTTCGAATATAAGTTAATGCGATAACAACAAAGAGAAGATAGCTAGATAGATAAGATTCGGTACATAGATTTATCATCTATATTGTAGACACCTGTCAAATTTTTAGCCAAATCCAACTAGAAGTTGACTGTCTGTAATTTTTTTTGACAGTCTGTACTTTCAAAAATAAGTAAACGCTATAATTCAAAAATGCAATTATTTAAATATATCAAATTTGGTATAAGAATGTGGGATTACAAATGCAGTTTTGTGTCAAAATTTTTGTTTCAATCGGTTGAGAAAAACATGTCTAAAACAGAAATTCGATTTTCGGATATTATTATGGGATGCCAGGGATTAATCTCCAAATAACTGGCCAAGTTTCACAAGATAGATTCAGTAAAAATGCTTAATTCACGCCAAAAGTTAATATTTCTAACGATTGTACGCCATTATCAAGTAAGGCGTTCTCTTTCATGTCAAATTTATTAGAGAGTATGCGATTAGGCGGGTTTAAGTGACCACACCTGCTGGTTTTACATATCATCACAAAACTAATTTGTCTATTTAAAGAAAATTGTCTGTAACCCTAAATATTTTTCAGAAAATAAATAATTCCTTTTGGTGATAATCCCACACATTTGCTGAATTCGAATTGCCGAAGAATTTTTTTCCCGCAAAAACCTTGAAACCATCCAGTCCTTGAAGAAATAAGACATCATTTCAAACATAACTTTAAATTTTTTGACTGACAGTACGGGTTGAAGTAATGATGTGTTTTTATTTCAATAAAAAATATGACCTAGAGTGCGAAGGATAATAATTTAGACATTCTTCTTTCTACCTTTCCACTTCTTGGACTAACACAAGAATATAAACCTGCTGTACTTTATAATAGGATTATTCCGAGAATATTTCAAGGGTTCCATTTGAGAAAAATGATGCTTACAAATACGTAATAATTTAAAAATTTTTTACCTTGACCTTTATAAAATACTCCGTAAAGATTGTTTATTTTCTTGTATGCGGCTTTCAAAACTGGAGTTAACATGAAATCGTGAACCAGTGACTTTTTTTAACTCACCTTTGCGAAAAAAAGAAGAAAAAAAAGTCAATTTTGGTCCAAGAATCGTAATTGAAGTCCTGGATGAAACTGAAGAAGGCATTGTCTTTGGAAATGTACGTTGCACGAAATTTCGGAATGATGAAGGCTGTTACCTTGGGACACTTTCTGATGTTTTAAATATTTACTTTAATTGTCATTGTGGCCTGAAAAAGTTGTTTGAAAGTCTGTTTTGATCATTTCATCAAAAAGTGCTTGCATGTTTATTTACCGAATCCGAAACTGATGAGCATGAAACTTACCAACTTTGTATTTAAAAACTTTCGACTGAAATCTGATCATTTTCTATTTATCCATGAAAAGTCCCTGTAGTTAGAATTAAAAAATGTCTTATGAAATAAAATCTAAAATACTACATCAATTAAATTGTCTATTACAAATGGCAGATTTATATTTTTAACAACCAGTCTTAAGAATTTTTAGGCTCAATATTCATCAGTTTAATCAATTTTTAAAGCTTGTTTAAATGCATCGTATCAAAATAATTAGCTCCTTGGATGTTTTGATGGTGATGTAAAAGTCGTTTCTATCTGGTCATAAAAATATCCATGCTAATTTTTTGTAGTTAAGTTATTATAAATGTACCTAAAAATTGCGGTAAGGAAAAAATTGTAAGGATATCTCTTAATCTAATTTAAATTTTAATTCATTTCCTAATTTTTATCTTAATTTAGCATATGTTAACTTCATTCTAAAATGTTATCTTATTTCCTGATCCAATTCCTATTTTTTTATTTAATTAATTTTACACGCACTCTATAAAAATACTCACTTCAACATTTTTCCACTCTCCACGTGAAGGGAAAAAATTCCTTAATGTTTGCTATATTCTTTTAAAGATACCGAAAATTTCCCTTTCCTAAGACTGCATGTGCCAAAGAAATCCCTATTCAAAATCTCATAGTAAAACCAGTTAAGGGAAACATTTTGATCTCTTCTGTTCTTGTATCGTGGTGTAGACTGATGTACTTCATCGCTTCTTCTTGTACATAATATGCCACCCATGATAAAAGGAATTGAGTTTAACATTTCAGAAGTTTTTTTTCTTTTCGGCCATGCAACAGCTCAAATGTGTTTGCATATATATATAGCAATTTTAAGAGAGCATAAAATTTTTCGAAGTTGTAGCTAATAAAAAGTTAAAATTATGTTATAGAAAACGCAGCTGTTACAAACCATCTGTGAAATATGAATTTGAATAATTTTTAAATATTTTAATTTAAATTAAGTAACAATATTTGGTTCCTTTAATTTACTATTTATAATTAAGCAAGCTATAAATGACCTTATTTTGTAACAGTATAGAACAAGTTCAACGGGAAATATACTCCCAATTTTTAATTTAGGTCGTTAAAAACATAAGGTGCATTAGCTCTTTAGGTACATAAAAGGAGATGAATTTTGAAGAAGGTAAAAACATTTTATTTAACGAGGAAGCAAAATTTAAGACGATAATTGTGTATCCAGAATAAAACCATTACAAAACACTGTACTTTCGTAAGTCTGTCAATATATTTGAGTAAGCAGAAATATTAAAAATAATTTACCTAGTTTTCTTCACAACAATTATCCCATATCGAGCAAGCCAACATAGATCCAAAAAGTTCAAAGCTCATGGCATAACCTGACCCGATAGTTTAGAGTTAGACTCGAGACCATGCGAAAGTTCGATATAGACTTCCGGACTGTAACACTCTACACAATTTAAAATAGTGAACGAATTTATGCGAAATGTCTGCCTACACAGATATCTATCTGCATTGGTAAAAAACATCTCTAGATCAAAATAACGTTTGATGCTGGTAAAACACGTGTCTTTTACATGTTTTAGAAAAGACAACTATAATTCATTAGGAGGTTTTAAAAAATTATCTGGGTTGACGGTTGCTCTACTCAGATTGCAAATTTACATCAGGATATAATTCTACGTGTCTTTCTACAAGATCTACAAACATCGTAGTGGACGTGACCTTGAAAATAAGGTCGCTTCGTGCTGAAATGAAGATTAATAAATCTTCTGCATAAATCATATGATATTCAGTGATGTAATGGCTCATTATGGCTTTCCAGTTATTCTTTTTAATGTTCTTTTTTTTTGTATTTGACATACCGTGTTTTTCAGAAGATCTTATCAGCTTCTATGTCTATAGGGAAAAGATTTTTAGAACTAAACCAGCAGCTATTTACGCGACAGGAGTTTTTTTTAATTTTTTTAATTTTAATCCGTTTTATAAGAAAGGCAGAGTTGAATAAAGATAAGATATTGATAAACTGTTTGTTATTTTAACCACGTTGAAATGAAAAACCTTTTTCCACGCATATTTCTTTTAAGCATTTATTGTATTTCAAGAATGAAAAAGCGTTTTAAACTTTTAATAATTTTCTAAACTTAAGCAGATACAATTATTTTGTGATTAAAAATAATATCCAATAACATGGTGAATTTAGCCATTTTTCAGGCCCTGGGCAATGGACATTTTGGAGTCTGTCTTTTGATAACTGGTTGATTTAGTTTCACTATTCAATAAATTTAATCAACATATTTAGTTTAATTTCAGTAAAATGTAATTAAAACCTTCAGAAATTAATAATAATTATTAGTTAATGATGTATTTACTGGCTATTAAAAGACTTTAATTATTACGATGATATTGCAGGGAAAATAATAAACTTCACAGAAATACAATATTTAAAATTATTATTTTACCTTACTTAATCAAATGAATGTAGGAATAACTAGTTAAATGGATAGTTGATATTCCTACACATTACAAATACGTAATAATTATCCTTCTTTTAATTGATTATTATAATTATTTCCTTTAGTTCATTCAATAATGATTTTAATAATTAAATCTAAAAATGATTATAATATTTAAATTTGAATTAGTGATTTTATATGTTATAGTTCATAAAAGTTTATTTTTATAAGCTTTTTTTTTAAATAATTTTTTAATCGATCTGCTTGCCCCCCCCCCCTTTCTAAGCCTAGCAGCTCTAGGCCCTGCTGAGTCACCTGTGTCTAAACATAAATTAAGGGAAGTGTACTTGTATTTTAGTTTTGAAGTATATATTTAAAATAAGCTATATCTAATAAGTGGGATTGTTATATCGCTCCATTTCCCACACATGCCCATATTTGTGCTTTGCGATCAGTGGCAGATTTAGACCTTTTGAAGCCTCAAGCAACTCAATTATTTGACCAATTTAATTTCACATTTTCACGCACATTTTTTTATTTAATCAATTTGATAATTATATATTTTAAATGTTTATTTCAGCAATATCTGAAAAAATGTACGTTTATTTATTTAATTTGACTCATGACTAAGTGGCATCTACATTTGTACACAATATTATTTTAGTAAACGGTTTTTATAAACACCGTAACAACTGGGCGAACTTAACGAAACATATAGGAACCAGACCATTACGCTTTACAAAGTTCTTAATTATTCTTATGTTTTATAATCATATAATTCTTATGTTTTATAAATCATATAATCAGTAATGCAGCTGTCTGGCCTGCATTACTGTGCAATCTACAGTTTATAGTTAATGAAAATCTTCAATACATTTTATCTTCCCTTCTTTCTGAGTGAGCCAAAATTTGATAAAGATTTACAAATTTGGCGATAAAAGCAACCACCTATCAAATTACATTCATATAATTTGATATTTGGTTATCAAATTATATGAATTGATCATTAAAATTCCCTGCAGTCGCTTTCATATGCAGATAAATATTCAAACCGATAGATGGCTAATCCGTAGACGAATTTTATTTAAATTTTAATTGCTACATTAGAATAAGCAGTAAATATTAATTCTAAAATCACATATTTTGCAAATCCATTTTTGTTCTTTTTCTAGAATATAATTATTATAACTAAGAATTTAACAATAGTAATATTAATATTTAAATTAGTTTTTTTTTGTAAATATTTCTAGCATTTTTGGCCGTAATTCGATTAGCAGAATATAGTGCCATATTTTAATTGACAACATAGAATGACTTATTTCTGTATAATCATCAATCAGAAAAACAGTTTTGGAATTATGACGAATATCACTTATAGTATCTATTGATGAATAAAAGATCCTACCTTCACATGTATTTTACAAACTCTGAGACGAATTAGTGAAACTTAAAAGTAAGCCATTCACTTTAAAAGTCTTTCACTTAATTGGTTAAATTGTTCAGACATAGGTACATTAAAAAGTTCCGAAATTAGACAAGGAGAGCGCCAATGAATTGTAACTCGGTTGCGTTATGCAATCTTCATAAATAAATATACCAAATGCCATTTCTGTTTTAACGTTAAAAGTTGCAGTAGTGGATGTTAATGTGTGTAATACTTTGCAATTATGTAGATTATATTATTATCTTGATGAGCTTGATGAAGAATTCAACAATTATTAATTATGATATGTCTTTTGGCCTTATTAAGATTCCTGGTCACTCTCAATGAAACGTAGTTTTTTGTTCAGCGATTTAATATAACTGTACAGGACTAGTTCTGCAATTTTTACTTTCTCGTATAAATACCCGTATAAAAACTGTCAAAAAATTTGAACTCGAGGGTTTGACGGATATCCAAATTTTAGACTTCCTTCAGTTCAAAAAACACATTTTTACAAAATGTCCGTCTGTCTGTGACAAAAATGACTCAAAAACACTTTGAGTTAGATGATTGAAATTGGGTATACAGACTCTACACCAAATTTGCAGGCCAAATTTTGAGTAAAATCTGTTCTGAGGAAGTCCAGTTATCCGGCTGAATGAATATAAGTTATCACCATAACTAGAAAAAGAAGAGAGCTAAATAGATAAGATTCGGTACACAGATTTAACATTTATAGAACAGATACTTATAAATTTTGAGTTGAAACAAACAAAGGGTTGACTATCTGCCTGTCTATACTTTCAAAAACATGCAAACATGAGAATTTAAAAACGCAATGACTTAAATATAACAAATTTGGTATGGGATTTTTTGGCTACAAGTACAGTTTTGTGTCAAATATTGGTTGCAATCTCATGAGAAAACTGTGGCTAAAACACAGATTCAATTTTTGGATACTATTAACGCATGCCATGGATGAATCGCCAAATAACGCGCCAATCATGACACTATAGATTCATTAAAAATGCTAAATCCACACCAAAAGTTAATATTTTGTGACTGTTGTATGCTATCGCCATGTAAGGCGTTCTCTAGCATGACAAGTTTATTAGAGTGTGCAAGAGAGTTTTAGGGAGACCATTCCAATTTTTTTTGGGGGGGGGGCAAGTGCGTAATCGCAAGATACCGGTCATTTACGATTGCAAAATTCTCACTTTTAAAACTGTTAATAACAGCAGTAATATAAAGCGCACTGCTTTATCGAATTATCAGTACAAATAGAACAATATTCACTGATGGATGTCGAATCCAACAGTGCGATTCGTTGATACTCTAGAACAGTTTCCCAAACTTTTGACATAAGTGTATCCCTTCTACAATTTTCGTAACGCTGAGTACCCCTCGTCAAAAAAGTATGCATTTTAATAACAATCAAAAATATATTTCTTTTTTCTTTTTTTTTTTGTGACATGCACAAAACAATAAGAAAAGAGAAATAAAATTATTGATAAATAAAATATAAATTAAAGTTATATTGCAAGTAACATTTATTTGGATCAATGAGAAGGATGAAGTTGTTTGAGCTGAGATGACAGATCGTCATAATTTGGTTACCTGTTTGTAAATTTTAATCTCAGATGCGGTTCCACGTCCAATAATCTGTTCCTTTTTTTCGACTTAATCTCTACAAATGCTGTAAAAGCAACTTCACATAAACATGAAGTTGGAAAAGACAAGATGTGTTTCATAACTTTTTCTGTTAAGACCGGGATAGGCATGTTGCATTTGTAACCAGAATGGTGTTAAGGTACTCTCCCTATGTTCAATTTTCAAAAATCCGTCAGAAGCCAATTCCAACAATTGTTCTTCTGCATGCGCCAAATCTTCTGGCATGAATGTTGTGTCAATGTTAAACGGATTTCTTATTCATTCAATATTTTTGTTTAAATCAGGGAAATAGTTTTTCAAGCCAACTTGCAAACTCTCCAAATTTTGTGTTATGCATTTCAGAGTATCAGCACTGATGTAAGCAAGTAAGCCAAAGCGATGGGGGGGGGGGGTTACTTAACCCCGTCCGCGGTAAAAATCAAAGATTTATCCGATTTCGGTCACGTCGGTAGGGACAGTGGACCACAGATGATTGGGCCTTCTTTCATTCTGGACAGACTCACGTGATTTTCCGGAGGTTGACTTTCGCCTCAGTTGTACCCCCATCAAACTGTCATTGTAACCCAAGGGGTACGCGTACCACACTTTGGGAAGCACTGCTCTAGAAAGTCAATCTAGGAACTTTTCGACACATTTACTAATCTTTTGGTCGGATTTTTATGTTTTTATGATGAATTCCCTCACTCATTAACATCTTAATCAAAGTAAAAAATAAACTTTCTTCTTAAACTGGAAGTCGACTTATTCAAAACTATTTATTTTATATACCAATCCCATCAGCCAGGTCAGCCCAAAATGAAAGCGCATTTCAATAAGTTTCATGACTAACATTGTGCACTACTTTCACCTGTGGCTCATTGAAAAGCTTCATCAACGTTTCACAGAGAACGAGATTCCTCTGCAAGTTTTACATGCAAACAAACGGAATGCACCTTCTTTTCAAACGCACAGCTTGGAGGCGACCTAAAAAGCGGAAACGCTTGAAAAGAACTTTTATTTCGGCAAACGATTCTCTCAGCGATGTGTTCTTTGTTTGAGTTTTCGAAGAATGCTTTCTCTCCCGCGCTCCAAGTTTGTTGAAGTCGGTAAATTCGCTTTTCGTGTGCATTGACACATAAAATAAGAGGTGAAAAAGCTTTGCACAGTGGCTCTCATTTTTAAATGACGTCGATTATTATATTTTTATCTTTTTTTAAAAAAAGGATTTAAAATAAGTAGCTCCATTTTTGTAAAGATTCTGGAAAAACTTTAGAACAAAAGAGAAAGAGACAGTCTTTGATTGGAAGAATTTCTCTTTCCAAAACTTTTAAAGATTCTCTCGAATAGTATCAGCATTTTTTTTCTTGTTGGAATCTTATTTGTACATAAAATGAACGGAACTTTTCACAATTTCTGTCTTAAAATATCAATAGAATTACTTGAAGTATCAGTTTACTGTAGAAAGCCTTGCATCTTTATTAGAGCCAATAACTTAAAATGTTTCAGTTCTGATTAATGCGTTTTAAGATTATTTATAAAATAATTAACGAACTTAAAGCTTCCATTTTAATACTATATACAATATCCAGCAAAATGTATTGTTTCATTCTGTAACGTTGTACTACAGTGGTGGATTTTCAACGAATAACAAGTTAAAGAAACTTCTTTTAGAAAAAAAGAACAAAATTTTTTGGAGAAAGGGGAATCTAACTATTGATAAAATTATTTCATATCACCTTATTACAATTAAATTCTTTCGTATACTTAAAAAAATAACAATTCAATAGCATTCAGCTTGGTTCGATGTGATAGGAGACATAGGAAGAATTCTACGAACTCAACGGAATTTGTCAATAGAAAATTTAATATATATTTGTCATTGATAAAAATTTAATATTCATTAAGTACAACCATTAAGTGTGAAATGAAAACAGTTCCTTATTTCCTAACAGTTTATATATAGTGTCACAAACAATTGAGAGTACAACTTACTCTTACTTTATAAATTCAACTTTCATTATAAATAACACATTACCGAGAAGTGAAAATATGATTTTATTTTTACACATAGCGACTGGTTTAATTTAGAGTAAAAATAAAGAAAAATCAAATAAAAACTTCTAAATTGAAATGTTTCAGAAGCATTGTAAATAAACATATGCAGATTTTTGTATCAAAAAAGTGAGAATACACCAATGAAATTTTTGTAATATCTCGCACAGAAAGAAAGATTCAGTATTTAGTTGCATGTGTTTTGGCTCTTATAATGGCCTGTAAACGTAGTAGTACCGATTTTACCAACCTTTTAGTGAAGATATTTTACCCCATTCTTCTTGCAACATTTGCTTAAAATGGGATTTGTTTCTATTTTTGTGTTTTTGGGCCTCTGTAAAGAGTATGGTCCACAGAGTTTCAATGACACTGATGTCGGTAGTGTGGTGGCGTGTGGAACTAATGTTTACAAGGAAATAGACACCACATTTTGACATTACACACCGTGTGTTTGTGGTCGTTGCTCTGCTGGAAAATGAAATTTCCATCTAAACTCAAATTTTTAGCACTTACCTTTATTACTATTTAGTATATCCAAGTAAACCATATGGTTCATCCAACTTGCTGCAGAAATTTCTCAAATCATAGGAAGAATTGTAAGTGCTGAAACTGTGCAAAATGTAATTAGACAATCTGGATATAAAAGTAGAGTTGTTAGAAAGAACCGTTCATCAGCTTGAAAAATCAGAAAAAGGGTTTGGAGCTTGCAAAAACTCATCATTTGAAGACCAATAACTTTTGGAAGAAAATTATATATAGTGATGAAAGTAAATTCAACATTTTTGGCAGTGACATCGTATGGAGAATGTCGAATACTGCTTTGGATCCAAAATATTTATGTCACACAGTTAAACATGGTGATGACTCCGTCATGGTTTGGAGTTGCATGGCTTCATCTGAGGTAAGAAATTTAGATTTTATAGATGGCATTATGAACCATATGGTTTACTTGGATATACTTAGTAGCAATCTAAAGGGAGGTGCTGAAAATTTGGATTTAGAAGGAAATTTCAGTTTCTCAGCAGGACAACGACCCCAAACACATTGGCTGTAAAGTCAAAATGTGGTGTCTTTTTCATTGTAAACAGCAATTACACACACCACCATAATTACCCGACATCAGTGTCATTAAAACTCTGTGGGGCACACTCGAAACAGCGGTCCTAAAACGCAAAATTAGAAACCAAACCCATTTAAATCAAGCGTTGCAAAAAAATGGGTTAAAATATCTTCAGATACCACCAGAAAGTTGGTCTAATCGGTACCACGACGTTTAGAGACCATTATAAAAGCCAGAAGACGTCCAACTAAATTTTGACACTTTCTTTGTATGTTAAATATTACAAAAATTTCATTGATGTATTCTCAATTTTTTGAGGCAAAAATCTGCATATGTTAATTTAAAATGCTTCTTAAACTTTTCAATTTAGAAATTTTTCGTTCATTGTTCTTTATTTTTTCTTTAAATTAAACCATTTTGTATCTGTAAAAATAAAAACATGCTTGCACTTTTCGGTAATTGTTATTTATATTTAAATTCGGATTTTTGAAATAAAAGTAAAGTGTATTCTCAATTGTTTGAGCCACTGTATATATATATATATATATATATATATATATATATATATATATATATATATATACGAATGGAATTTTTATTGTATACGAATTTCATATATAATACATATTTATTATTCGTAATATATTATTATTATTTGTTATTTATTCGTTTTCGTATTCATATTAATTTTAGAGAGGAAATATGTTTTTTTGAACTAAAGATTTCTAAATAAGGCAAGAAAATACTTTTTTTAGAAACTCTTTAATCATCAATGTAAATAATAATGAAAAATGTTACAAATTCGCTTATTTTCCGGAAACAAAGAATAAATTGTTAAAATAAAAAACATTATTAAAAAATTTGAGATAAAATTACAATTCCCACAGTTTTTACAGGCAATTTTTATGATTTCCACCAAAGTAAACAGAGCAGATAATTACTATCTTCGTAATTTTCAAAGCTTAGATCCTTCGAAATTTCAAACGTTGTTCTGTTTCTTTTCTCTTTATTTACACTTATTTAAATTTATTATCATTATATTGCGTTTATCGACGTATTATAGTTATTTGCATTTTGTTAGATTAGTTACTCTTTCCCAGACTATAGCATTGTTTATACTTTCCCAGTATAAGAATTGTGTTATCTCTTTTTCCCCCCAAATACTTTCGTAGGTTTTCTACTGCATCCTGTTATTCGAATTCGTTTACATAGTAGATTCCTTTTATATTAATATATGCTTTTCAAAAATTGGCTATAAATTCCTAAACTGATAGTAAAAAGACCCATTATTAAAATCAGTGACACGATTTATGCCTGTCTTTTTTTTCCTTTATTTTTTAATGATATGGACAAAGTGTATTTAAAAAATAATATCAATTAATCATTACTAACTATTTTTGTCGATTTATTGGAGATGGAGACTTTCATTAGTGTTTACAAAAGGAGGCTCGCCTTACGTAGCGGAGTTCCAACATTCTGAAGAAAGTATCGTTTCCTTTAAGTGTCTGAAATGGAGAACTGTTGGGAGATTAGGGACAGGACTAAATTAGACACAAAGTGACGAGATGGCTACCTTCTGTGGCAATAATTTATAACCACAGGTGATTATTTGCTGCTAAAGAACGACAATCTTAAACAGCAAAGAGCTCGCATCGTGAATGATTATCTTTAGCGGGGAACGACTCATCGCGTGGAATGGCCAGCTTGATCACAGGAACTGAATCCTATCGAGCATGTTTAGGATGCTTTAGAACGACATATAGTTGCTCTCAGTTTTCCTTTTCAGAACCTTGCCACATTTGAAATTGCTTTCAGACATATGGCACCCATTTCCTACGGAAGTTATACGTGGATACATTAGCAGCAACACAAATCGCTGTATGGGCTGTATTGCATCTAGGGGAAGGGATTACACATCATATTGAAGAAACTTTTCCTATATCAAACTGACATATCTGATTTATTCGTTTTATACATATGCTATTTTCTTTAATATCATAAATGTTTGGAATTTTTTATTTTCATTTTATTTTACACCTTACTGAATATTGCATACAATGGGTCTGTTACATTAAATTCTGCATATAACTTTTTAATTGATTGTCATTTTGGTGATTTTTACCTAATTTTTGAAAACCATTATATTTTAATTTATTGAGCTAAAAGAATAAATTCAATTGATCAAAATGACAGCAAATCTTGATAATATTTCGTTGCGTTATGTTTTGCAATATCCCATCTCATTACATCAATCATATAAGATTGCTACAACACTTAATGACAAATCTAACCTGCAACAGATTCCATCATTTCATCTGAAGTTCCTGATTTCTATGATGCACCGATCTTCACCTAGATGGAAATACTCGACGTCAATCAGTTTCTAGAACAGACTTAGACAAATATGTCACCTTTATTGTTGAGTGTTTCTGAAGATATATTTCTTGGCTCGGTGAGGTTGTATGCGGATCTATGCATTCAATGTAAAGAAAAACGTACAATATATCTTCTCATCGAAACACATCCTTTTTGAATTAAACCAGATAGAGTAGTCATCATGAAACTTTCTCGCATTCTCTCTAATAAACTTGTCGTGCTAGAAAACACCTTACATTTCACTGGCGTACAATAGTTACGAAATATTTTTAGAGTGAATTTAGCACTTTTTTGTCATCCTTGGCGAGTTTCATTGGCGATTAATCCCAGGCTAGTAATTAATAGTATCTAAAAATCGAATTTCTGTTTTAAACATGCTTTTCTCAACTGACTGAAATAAAAATTTGACAGAAAACTGATATATTTAAATATGTGATAAATTTAACATATATTATCCCATACTAAATCTGATATATTTAAGTCATTGAGTTTTTGAATTATCGCGTTTACATATTTCTGAAAGAATAGACCTATAGACAGTCAATCCGCATTTGGATTTCGCTCAAATTTGACAGATGTCTACACTATACATTTTAAATCTGTGTGCCAAATATTATCTATCTAGCTGTCTTCGTTTTGTAATTATCGTGTTAACTTATATTTGAACAACCGGACAGACGGACTTCCTCTGAACAGATTTTACTGAACGTTTTATAGAAACCTACAAATAGGTGTCAAAACCATATATTAAATTTCAACAGCCTAGGGCAAGGTGTTTTTGTGTTATCTTTATCACAGGCAGATAGACAGATGGACATTTTCCAAAAGCGTGCTTTCCGAACTCAGAGAGGTCTGAAACGTGGAGATTCGTCAAAATTTCAAATTTTTTGACGATTTCTATACTTTCTCTGCACTATTTATACGAGAAAATAAAAATAATGAACTAGCCATGAAAGATATTCAACATCTACAGGTAGAAAATGTCAAAACACAATATTTATTACTTTAAACGACTAAGAAATATTACATTAAACCGGAGTTAGCGGATTCAAATAAATATAAAGATTTTGCAAGAAGAAGCTATTTATATATAGTGCGTACAGTTTCAACTAACAATAGAGCGAAAGCTACACTGCATATCATTAAGGGAAATTAAATAATCCTCCTTGCGATTACCATTTGAATAGAACTTAAATTCAAATGCCGATGACAATGCTTTTTTTGTGTAATGACATACTTTATTTAGCCTAAAATGTATTTAATCTAATGAATCCCGTCTTATAGTAATTGGTAAATGTAGAAATATATTCGCAATGTTCTTCGTTTACAGTATTCTACGTTTGTCCATTGAATTGCCACTAATTACAATGGCGATAATTTGATTATTTCATACGGATTTAATATAATAATATGATCATCCATAATTCTCAAATCAAAATTGCTAACAATTGAATATTAATAAGAAAAGCAAATAAATTAGATTCAGAGCTTATTATTGCAAATAAATTGCATTCAGAGCTATGGCTATTTTTTTTAAAAATCAAGCTTACCTGTTAAATTGCTGTGTTTACTCGAAGCATTGTAAATGGGTCCTCCTTTATTTATGACCGAGTTCCATTCCACATGATAAGTTGTTTCAGCAATATTTTCAATCAGACTGATCATAAAAAATTTGCTGTGTCATTCTGTATTGAAATAATTATTGGAAATAAAGTGGAATATATATAACATGCATTCTATTCTAGTTACTGTAAACAAATATACAACGTGAAATCTATACATTTAAAATCAATAAAGAAATCGATTCATCAATCCACTAGTCACAGCCACTGGTCCAATTTTGTACATATTTATTTTACATATAAACAAGCCTTGGATAAAATCCATGAATGCTTAGCATGGCACTGGCGAACAATAACTACGAAATATAAATCTTTGTCACTAATTAGATATTTTTACTAAATTTATTATGTGATTTTTGGTGATTAACCTCTGGCTTGCGGTATAAAGTATCTGAAAATAGAATTTGTGTTTTAGAAGTGCTTCTTGCAAAACGATTGAAATTAAAATTTCACAAGAGACTGTAATTGTAATCACAAAATCACATATCAAATTTCATGAATTTAAGTCAGTGCGTTTTTGAGTTACAGAATTTACATGATTGTGAAAGTACAGACAGAAAAACGGTCATTTGTTTGACAGATATAATTCAAAATTTGTTAAATATTTACACTTTAGATGTTAAATATGTGTTGTAAATTTTTCCATCTAGCTATCTTCGTTTTGTTGTTTTCATGATAACTTAAACGTGGACAGCCGGACAAACAAACTTTTTCTGACGGAATTTCTTTCAAAGTTTGCTAGAAATTTACAAATTTGGTTTTAGGACGATACATCAAATTTCATTCGCCTAATTCAATGTTTTTGAGTTATTGTGTATGCAGACGGACAGACAGACAGGTATATAGATGGATAGCCAAATAGATGCAATGCACAGGGAAGTCTAAAACATGAAGATTCATCATAATTTCGACTATTTGGCGATTGCAATTATTTCTCTACAATCAGAAAATAAAAACTCACAAACAGCAATTTAACAAATTGCTCGCGCAGTCAAAGATAAGATCACGAAAAAATTCATCCGATTGGACTTTTTTTTTTTTTATCGTGATCAATTATTCAATCTTTCAAAATTATGTGTAAGAAAAAGAAAAGATTTTTGGTTCGTATCCTTTGTCATGTTACATCACAATCGCACTTTCAACAGTTCATTAAAACTCTTTAAATTCCAACAAAGGTGTTGAAGAGTTTTAACAAGCACGATTTGAAGCAACGTTACGTAAGCCGAAACCAGTCGTGAATGTTGAATGATGTATAATCAATAGATTTCACGACAAGCAATTTCCTTTGAAACCATCACATGTTTGATACTTTTTATTATATTTTTTTAGTGAATTCTGATGATCATTTGTTCAGGATTTCAAAATGGAATGCTTGTGTTATCTCAAGAAAATAATTTGATTTTTTTTTTTCGAAATAGAAATGAGGATAGTGGTTGTTAAATTCACTTTAAACTTATCATCTTCTTGAATTAAGTAACAAAAATGTATCTGAATCTTATCTTTAGCATTTTTTAATCGTAATTTGCTGCCTACGGTGGTCAGCTTGTTTGTTGAGAACAAGTGATTTTGTTTTATTTTATTTGAGTCTCTCATGGTTTGCTTTAACGAAGCCGTTTTAATTTGCCTCTGATAGACAACGATTGAAATTTGTACTTTTTAGAAGCATTGTACCTTGTGATTCGTGATTGTGAGCTTCTCTAATGAAAACAGAATAACATTAAAATAACGTGATACATTTTATTTCAAACAGTATAAGAATTTGTACAGTGTTAAGAATTTGTAATATTTCGTCTATGCCTCTAGTCTTCTGGTAAGAAAGATAGTTTTTTGGATATAATATTGACTATTGAATAAATGCAGAATCTATGATTCCCTCGATCTTGACCCCAAAGTCGATAACATTTGGTGATTTAATAACAAAAACGAAAGACCCAGAATATTTGATAATTTTTCCATATCTCTGTCAGGTGAGAAGATATGATATCCTTCTAGAAGCTTCTTTACCTTCTTACAAAAAGTATAAAAAGCCGAGAGACAAAGCTGAAGTAAATCCGTATTGAGTAATTGGCAATCGAGTTTAGCTTAAACGAAGAGACAGAGAAGTAGACGAGTCGAAAGACTTGAGTAGTTGAGCGAAATCTTTTTCCTGAGTATTCTTTCAGATAGCTTTATATAGTTAGGATTGTTTATTATTGATTATCTGCTTGTGTGATGCTGTTAACTTCCGATATTGCAACTTCCGAGTATATATCTATATCTGTCTGAGTATATATATCTATAACATCTCTTACAAAACGGCATATTTTTAATGTGATTTTCATATGGCATTGTGTATAAATTACGACAGAAATTCTGCAATGTGAGGTTTTATATTCCGAATTCCACTGAAGACAGTATATTAATTGTGACACAATCACAACATGCCTCTACGACTTAAATAATATCGGCGTGCATAGCTATCTAAAACATGAGTTTTGGAGATCTTTTCTTTTGCAACATGGCTTCGATATTGTTCGAAAAAATTAACCCTAGCAGCTCTTTTTTTCATTTATATTATAATTTAGGATATACATTTGAAAAACAATTTTGAGCCAGTGGAAGGGGTCTAAAGTTTCTTGTATACTCTCTAATAAATGTGTTGTACTAGAGAACGCTTAGCATAGTATTGGCGAACAATAGTGACGAAATATTTGAATTTAACAGTTTTACTGAATCTGTCATGTTATCCTTGGCGAGTTACCTGGCGATTAAGCCTTGGCATGTTGTTATAACATCCGAAAATCAAATCTGTACTTTAGATGCGTTTCTCCCAATCGATTGAAACAAAAATTTGTTAAAAAGCTACAATTGCAGTCACAAAATCCCATTCAAAATTTAAAATATTTAACTCATTGTGTTTTTTGAATTATCGCGTTTATATGTTTTCTGGAAGTACAGATAGATAAACGACCAGTTCCCTAGTTGGATTTGGCTCAAAATTTGATAGGTATCTGTACTATGGAGGTTAAATGTGTGTCTGGAATTTTATCCACCTGTCTCCTTTTTTCTTAGTTATTGTGTTGATTTATATTCAAAAAGCCGGATCGACAGACTTCCTCGGAACAAATTTTACTCACAATTTGATAGAAATCTACAAATTTGGTGTTAAGACAACATGCCAAATTCCCTCCTTCTTGTTCAAAATATTTTTGAATTATCTTTGTTTCGGTTGGTTGGTTGGTTGATGGAGTTTATTGGCGCAAGAACCATTTTTGATTAAACTGCGCCAAACATACGGTAAGATTTAATCCTATTTTAAAAGTTAAAAAATTTCTTTCTAAATTGCATCATTTTCCTGAACTTGTCAACCTGTAAAATCTACAAAAAGTAATAGCATGGTAAAACAAAATCCAAGAATTATTTAAGAATCAAATCGAAAAGTAAAAGCCAATCATTTTTAAAAAGGTAAAAAGGTGGGGATGGGGGACTTTATCTTTTAATTTGATTTGAGGAGATTGAAAGTAGAAAATTCGTTCATTGTAAAATTGTGGACATTCTATTAAAATGTGAAGAACCGTCATAGTACACTGACATACTGTACATCAGGGTGCGGGTTCCCCCAACAGCAAATGTTTATGTGTGAACCATGTGTGGCGATTTTTTGGTTTTGGTTATATTAACGTCCGGTTTGAAGCAACACTAGGGCTATTTTGGGACGGACCTCGTAATTTTGAACCACGGTCAGATGACGAGGACGACACCTGAGCTGGCACCCTCCTCTCGACACCACACCAGCTGGAGGACGTTTGGCCATGACGGATTTAACGCGCAACAGACCCCCTTACACGACGGTTCTTTAGTGGAATCGGGTCTCGAACCTGAAACCCTCCGGTTCCAAAGCCGAAACCTTACCACCATGCCACCGCGGCCCCCCGTGTGTGGCGAATTCTTAATCTGGTAAGAATGGTATAAAATTTTCTACAAAGCAAACAAGGCCAACAATCGATTAGATGTTTTATTGTTTTAAGTTTATTTGCCTCTGTAAGATCCCACTGGATTTGCCATGTCTCGGACAGACAGCGTTTCGAACTCAGGGGGATCTAGAAAGATTTCGATTAGTCAAAATCTCTAGTCCAGGTTTTTTCATGATTTCTATACTTTCTCTGCACTATGTGTACAAGATAGTAAAAGAAAAAATTAAAAAAAAAACTACCTACGTCTTACAATATAAATCCATTGCTTTTACTGTATAATTGAATCTAAAATAAAAAGGAAAGAGTGAAGAAGAAAACAATTCCCAGAAATTGTAGCTCATAAAGAATTTAAACTCTGATTACGAAAAACTTCTGTATGTTTAGAAAAGCAAGAAAAGGAAAGATTGTATGAAAAATCCATGCAAAAAAAAAAAAAAAAAAAAAACAGAGAAAAAGTCTCAAACGGGATTAACTAAGCACAATCTCCAGCCTTTTTAGTGTATTCTGAATTGATTCTTTGAACTCAAACGTATGTTTTTAAGCCATTTCGAAATTAGCTTTGAGTTTTATGCCCACTACTTTTTTTTATCACTTTCCTTTACGGAAAAAGAAAACGGCTTAAATTAAATCTCATTTTCTGTATTTGTTCAGATGTCTTTTTTTCCCAGCGGCAAGTTTCAGCAGCATTTGTTCTTCTGTAGTTGCTCTTTTGTTCTTCAAAAAAATCGTTCTGTGATTGTAAATGAAAGACCGTGACATACATTTATTATTCAATAGAACTTAAGGAACGCAGCGTGTGGTGAAAGGTTCCGACCTGCGAAGCGAAAGTTCAGGGATTCTGAGACTTCTTATAAATTTCTGAAAAGAGTTGAGTGGTAGCATTACAGCTATTGGATTGTCGTGAAAATAAACAGAAAGTGTTATCGCTGTTTTTTATACTTAAGAAAAGAGCTTTTCGAATGCAAGTGAAAACGATAATGATTGAGATATAGAACATTTTGAAACCCTTATTTCAAATGCTCTTTTTTCCAAATAGTTCGTAGCGCAATAAGATAATTTGGAAAATTCATAAAAAAATATGCTTTATTTGTGAGTTACTAAATAAGCTTTACCTTGTCCTACTCTAAATATTCTATTTATTTCAAATAAGGCTTGTTTTAAAATATAGGCTTATAATTTTAGTCAACAAAACTTTAACAAAACTTTATGTACTATAATTTATAGGAAATATTTTATGTTTTGATATAACTATAATAACTGGATAGCTATAACTGCAGATTCACTGTAATTAAATGGTTAAAACAAATTAGTATTTTTTTCAGAAAAATCTTTTTAGTAAAATTTTATAATACATATTAGTGTGGTGAAAGCTTATAAGCCAGTTAACAGCTACGAAACATGGGCAATTGCTTTTGTCTTGTGGTATTGATACTCTGCTGCGAACTACAAGGTTCCAGGTTCAATCCTCGCTCATATCAATTCGCTACATTGGTGATCTCGAACAATGAACCTTCAAATATATATGTATTTATGTTATTGTATAATTTATATATTATAATTTATTTTTTCATATTAAATATCATTTATCATTATGTTTCAATTTTAAACTTCATACGCAATGAAATACCCAAATGTAATGTGTACCCAAATGTAATTTTATTCATTGTAATTTCAGATTTTTTATTTACCAACTCCACGGTTTAAAATTTTGCAAAACAGGAGTATATTACAATTTTGGAAAGGTATACAAAATGGTCGCCATAAAATGATTACTATTTATAAAAGAAATTAATAGTTTATACTGAGGTAGAACACAAACTTTTGAAAGCAAGAATTCATATTTTTAAGCATCTATTTTTGAAACAATTTCTAAATTTTTGGGGTGATTTTTTTTCAAACTTTTTATGTCAAGCTATATTCGAATACAAATTTATATGTCATTCTTAAAAATTGATATTTCACATGTTTTGATATAATCTGACACATTTTTCGAAAAATGTAGAAAAGAGGAGATTCATAATAAAAACACAATATTTATAAGAAAAGCAGCACTTTTATTTCAAAATTTGTAATATAGGGCAAAATTACCATTTCAAAATTGTTCCAAATGAATGTTTTTTTCTGATGTATGAATATATACAATAAATAAATACGGTTTACTTCAGTTTGTAATAAGATGAAAAAACACGAAAAATCGTGATACTGTTTTCAAAATTGTTCCCAAGAAGCAATTATGCATACCATTTTGGAAAAGCTCATTGTTTAAGAAAAACGATGTTTTCGTATTTTATGGCCAAATATATTCGTTTTTCAGTTAATTTAAAATATTGTTTTTATAGTTTTATTAAAGAATAGCTTTTTGCTATTGTTACGCTATTCTTAAAACTTCACAAATAGCACCGTTTACAATTCAGCAACAAAGCAAATTCTTACAATGACCCAAATCTTACAGTGGATTGTAAAAACACAGATTTACAGTTGGTAAAACATTTTATATTATTTTGTGGTTGAGTAAAGGGGCAATAAAGCATGTTCGTGTTTATAAATTACAACCAAGTAATTATGTCTCCAAATTGGAATTTCATTTCAATTACTTACTGGGATACTAAAAATAGCAAGCAATTTTTTGAAAACATTGAAAACATATATATATATATATATATATATATAATTCGTAAATATCCCATCTCGTTCAAAGGGTTAAATGGTGGTGGGGGAGAATTTTTCATTTCACTGTAACTTTCTTAATATTGAAGATAGAAAAATAAATCCCATAATTTAATGAACGCTTCATTAAGATGAACAACTATGGTATGTAGAGTTTCTCGATAACTGCAATATCTTAGGGGCTGAAAAGTGATTTTCGAGCCCTAATTTTGACCTTTTCTAACATCACCAATTTATGTTGCCAAACAGTAACTCAGATATAAAGGTATCTATCTACCTTTGACTTTCAGCTTGCCGACAGAAATTTAAAAAAAAAATTAGAACTCGATGGGATTACACTTATTTTCATGCTTAAACTTTCGGTAGACGTATATAGAATTCAATAGGCTTTGAAGGGAAATCTGAGTTACTTATGCACTTACTAGTGCATATGCAGATCTGAGAGGAAATTGCTGCTATCTACCTGCCGTCGTGGAATAGGATCTAAATCGCTCCTGGAACGTTTCCAAGAGGGAAAGGAGTTTCATACTAGGAAGATATTCAATGCCTTTTACCCAATGAACCAGGAAACGTGACAAAGACTAGATAATATCTGGAAAGGATTTATAAAAAAACAAACATCATGGGGACCATGCAAGAAATTAATTTTGTGTGTAATCATTGTTATTGGGTTAAATTATAATTATTAATGTTTGTATATACTTTAAAGATAATAATTTTTTTGTCTAGGTATATGACTACATTCAGGATTAATTTTTTGAAAAACGTTCGAATACTTTTATATTTTTGAATATTTGTATAAAAAAGATTGAAAAAACATCTATGAAACCAAAATGTACCATTTAAGAAAGAAAAAGTTTTTTAAAAATTGTGAAAAATGTATTTTTTAGCTAAAAAGTGCTATAAAACAAAAATCTTCTAATTTAGGTTTATCAAATGATTTGCTTAAAATTTTGCAGATAGCTTAAGAAATATATTATCTAGTTCCTAAATTAAAAAGTATGCTGTATTTCTATTCATTTTTTAAATATTGGCGTCCGACTGATAAATAACACAAAAATTTCATTTTTTTTTTTTGTCTTTGTGAAGCACTAAGACAACCATAAAATATTTCTAAATTAATTGATTACTTATTCTCTAGTTCAGGATCTGCAAAACGAAAACTTTTGAGAAAGTATTATACTATATTTGAACAAAATATTTTCATTGTAGTTTTTTGTAAGAAAATTCTATCATATTTTATATTTGAGAAAATAGCATAAAAAAATGCAAGCCAGAATTAAAACGTAAGTAGATGTAAATATAAAAATCAGTGTAACTTCCCAAAAAATAGACTTAGATGTAAAATTCTAACGGTTTTATAAAGAAATCTGTTCAACTATTAAGAATATTAAATTTAAAAAAATAAATTCATAGTTTGCAAAAAATCGACTTCAGTAGAATTGGGACCCGAAGAAGAGACCAGACCACTACAGTTGGAAAATTGTCAACATTTTATTATATTCTAGTGAAGTTAACTTTATTAAGAAGTGAATCAGTAAAAATTATTTTCAATATTTAAAAAAATGTAAGTCCAACGTTCATTCCTAAAACCGAAAGCAAGCAAACTAGATTAATTGAAACTGTCTGAAGGCTACGAAATTTGTATTGTTGCAAGAGATCCTTTTTTTTTTATAAACTAATAAATTTTGATTCACATTTTAATACATTTTTAACATGTTAATATTTTATTTCAGGCTAATCTTTCTTATTTTATTAAGTTTGCGAAATATGTGTTTGTTTTTATTTATTATGACTCCAGACTTCCCGACATCTACGTTTGTACACAATATTATCGAAGCAGTTGTTACGGGCTTATAAATATTCTAATAAGACTAAGTGAACGTTTCAATACATAAATTTTGATTAAATGTATCTGATCAATTGTTCTTCAAATCAATCGTTCTATAAATTTCAATCAATAAAGTTGATCAAATGTTTCTTCAACTAAGGTATATATAAGGTATTTATAACCTACATTGATATCGGAAATTAGTAATATATATTGATCGAAACAGTCTGAAGACTGTGAAGTTCGTGCCGTGATATTCCAAGGTTAACTTTTCCCAGCTTTCAACCGATAAAATCGTTTCCATCGATATCGTTTCCACCGATAAAATTTTCATCCATCGATATCGACGACTAGTGACCTACATTGATCCAAATATTCTAATGATTACCAAATTTAAACGTGACTTCTTTTTCTAGATTTCCCATCTCGCGATTTTCCTTAAGGATGCAAATCATCTTCCCAAATCGCCTGTTTCAACACTCTCTGCGGACACAGTTCACGAAACAATACCATCAAAAGCGATTTCTCATTCAAATCGAGAGGCGAGCGCTTCGATAGAAATTGGTCAATTTCGGCATTGTCCACTTATCTGTGCGTGGATTGTAACTCACGGACATTGCAAAATGGTCCGGAGAGCTGGCTTATTTATGTTCTCATCGAGTCGTCTCGGACCCTGTGATGGATAATTTAGGAGTTGTTAGAAACAATAAAGTGTTCTGTTGTTGTTGTTGTTTTTATTCGATTACTTTTCAAGATTTCCATGAGATGTTTAGATTGTTGTTACTGGACGTGTTCGACGTAAATTATCGTCTTTGAAGGGTAATGCTCTATTATTGAAGAAGCGATGGTAGATCCAGGATTTTGCTTAATCGCAATTATAATCAAAGATTTCTTTTTGTTTATTTATATATTTTAGTTCAAAGTTTTCACAATGAATGCATTTAGGTTAACCAGGCAATGCTTGAATAGCGTGGTCTTTCTTTATTAAGGTTTTTTTTATCCTTTTTTCATTTGGTGTTTCTTGCTACTAGAGTTTTATTTATTATTTCCTGAATGAAAAAAGTATTTTTTTTAATTATAATTGCACTTATATTTATGCTATGAAAAATGGCTATTAATAAAGCGTATATATTTTTACAATACTTTCCATATAAATTACGCTCTTTATTTAGAACTTTCAACTGAAATTTCTGCTCTGGATTTTATGCCTGTCATAAAATAAAGCTAATTTTTTTACGTATGATGATGTTAGTCGGAGTTAATCTTTTAACTCAAACAAAATTTAAAAATTAATTAATAAAGTTTTGAAAATGAACGAAAGCGCAAATTATTGTCAGCAAAACTTCCAAATCATTGAAATATAAGATAAAGTATGCTAATTGTATGCTAATAATTGTATATCACTAATAAAGTATGCCAATTGTTTAAAATCATAGAAAAATTTCAAAAAATGAATACCGAGAATTTTCTTTATTAAGGTGTACGTACACACTAGAAGATTTTTTTAAAATTTTAACTTTAAAAATCCAGTTTTTACGCAGTAGGTCATTAATATATGCACAGTAGGTCATTTAAACTCATTTCAGTGAGAAAAAACCACATTACACTAATTATTAATTAATTAAATAATGTTTAATGAGTTAATTAGCATATTTTTTTTAACATGATATCTTAAATTCTAATTTGTACAGTCACACAATTCTAGTTGGAAATGATGCCTAATATTAGTCTTCATGTTGTCTGCCTGAATCGAGTTATAAAAATATATAGCTTTTTTAAACAATTTTTTCATTAACGATGAATAGAAAATGTGAGATTTTATCTGTAATTTTAACTTTTAAATAGCTATTGAAAATTTATTTCTATAAATATAACTTTGATTGAGGCACAAAACATCTGCTATTTCATGCAGATTATTTTGATACATAAATAATTGTATTTGGTTAATTTTTTTTTTGAGTTATGATTGTTTGAATGAAGCAACATAATGGGAAAATATCATTCTTCATAAAATGAGTTTTAAAAAATCCGTAACTAGAGTTTTTAATGAAAGCACCTCAAGAAAAATAATTATAACTCGAGAAATATTTCGAATATTGACAACATCTTGGTATCGTTTGAAAGCTAAAGGATCTGAGAACATTGTTAAGCAATAAAAAAAAATATTCGATATTTTGAAGTTTTAAGTGTATACATACACCTTAAGTTTTTTTTCTTTCTTTCATTTGGCCAATTTTGCCACTACAGTTTTATTTATTATTTCCTGAGTTAAAAAAGAAACATTTTTATTATAATTGCACTTGTAATCATGCCATGAAAAATGGGTTATTAAAAGCGCATATATTTATATTGTGTTGTCAATATTATGTTCTAGCTGCCCTTGGATTGCCGGAATATACAATTGCTAAACTTTCTATAGGGCGTCCCAAAATTAACGCAAGATTTGAATTTGTCCCCCTTTTTTGTCCCCCTGCTTTTTTAAATATATATTATTTAAAAAAATTTCATTATTTAGGTTCATATATTACTTATCAATATATTACTAAAGATATTGTTACTATATTAATTAATTCAAAATATTAATGTAAAGCGTATCCCAAAATTAATGCAAGATTTGAATTTGCCACCATTCTTGCATTAAAGTGTTGGCAACCCTATTAAAAACATTTGACAGCTGATAGTTTAGGGTTAGTAAAAACGGAGTGTTACACGATAGAACAACGTATTAACGCAAGATTTGAATTAAATAAAAAACACCGAGCTTTTTTTTAAATTGTTATATTTTTATTGAATTGTAAAGTACACAGGGTAGGGTTATATGTAGAATAACACATAGGGCAAACGGTTACGGCTTTGCTACATATACGCACTCTTTTATCAAAAATTTTCCATGACTATTTTGCATAAATGTACCTGAATTTTGTTAATGGAGCATTGAATTTCCTCCTTCAATGCACGCATGCTTGTGGGCTTGTTGGCATACACCTTTGACTTCAAATAACCCCATAAAAAGAAATCCAATGGTGTTTAATCACACGATCTAGGGGATCAAATCTCAAATTTTTGAACTGGTGGCCGCCAGACTTTTATTATTTTTGAAATATTGTTCAACAATGAAAACACGTTGTTCTATGATGAAACGCTCCATTTTCACTACTCATAAACTATCAGCTGTCAAATGGTTTCTTAAAAGGGTTGCCAATATTTTTCTGCACAAAGCGTGGTAAATTCAAATCTTGCGTTAATTTTGGGACACTCTCTATTAAATATTTTCTGTAACATAGTTTTAACAGCTTCCTCTGTAAAATAATTTTTAACTTCACATTTTGATTGACATATAAATCATCCACTTTTACCTCACACCGTTTTGTTCATTGTGTTAGATATTTATCTACTTTTCTGTCTATATCCATATGTATTCAATAATATCACAGGAACATGAAACAATGTTTAATAATGTGCACACGTAATTATTTACAATAAAAAAAATCAGATTTAAACATTAATTGCAATATTTAAAACGATTTTAGCTTCTCTTCAAAAATAATAAATAATAATGCAAAATATACTTAGCTTTTTAAAAAAATAATAATTAAAAGTAGAAAAAATGATATGACAAAAAAATTAAGCCTAATTGAAAAAATATATTTTAAATTTTAAAGTTATGTAAAAATTATTTTTATGCTGTTATATTTTCAGAAGAAAATTGCGGAAAAACACCAGAATTTCCCTGAATTTTTAATTAATTAAAATTCAAATTTAAAAGAAACGAAATTCACATTTAAAGAACTCTATCTTTTACAAACACCGCCTTTAATTTCTTGGATTTTTTTTTTCTTTTTGCTTGCTCCCTTTGTTCTGGTTTCCCGTTCAAGGGTTTCACACTTTAATATGCATTCTTCGATTAGAAATCATTTATCGAAAAACGGTGCGGTGTTAATTTTCTAAAAAATAAAAAAATTTGGCTATTTGGATCTAAAGTTTATATTAAACATTAGATCCAAAAAGGAATTTTAATTATTGTCTGTTGTGAAATATTTTTGCAACACTGCTCTTTCTGAAATGACAACTCGTCATAACAAGGTTGAATGGGCCTTTTTAAATATTCGCAAAAGTTGCCATGATCAATAAGAAACTAGGTTTCCTTTTTTTAAAAAAATATAATATTAATTGGAGTAATAGAATTTTTCTGAATATTAATTATAGAATTTTTCTGAATATTAATTGGAAACATCTTTACTCTCTCGAGTATTTTAGTTTACAATTCGATTTCATGTGACTATTCTTGTCAAATTTTTTTGAAAATTCAACAAAGGAATTGGGATAAAAAGTCAAAGATAATTTCATTGATAAATTACAAAATTATGATGAGATTGCAATTTATAGCAATCCTGATAACCTTAAATTTATGCAATCTGAAATCATTTTAACTTTTTATCACTGCAGTTCAAGGAATAAATATTTTATGCATGGACAATGCGTGGCAGTAACCAACGGCTGGTGCAAATATCAATAGGTAAATGCACACGAGAAAATATTTATTGGAATAACCATTGGACTTAGTTACTCAAAATATAATAAAGCCAATGAAAAATGAAACTTTGTGATCAAAAGCTGTTAAGGAATTCCTTACATAGAATGACGCAGGATGCCAAGTGTTTCGGGTCCCAAGTTTTAGCGTCAGAACCGAAGGTTTTCAGGTTCGAGATCCGATTCCACCTAACAACCGTCACGTGAGCGGGTCCGGTGCACGTTAAATCCGTCAGGGCCGAACATCCTCTTGATGGTGTGGTATGGCAATTTGGAGAGAGGTGTACCAGCTCAAGTGCCGTCCTCTTCATTTGACTGCGGTTCAAAATTATGAGGTTCATCCTAAAATAGCCCTAGTGTTCCATTAAAATGGAACGTTGATGTAACTAAACTAAACTTTAGTGATATCAGGTTTGGAACCTAGAACTTTCCGGATCTAAAGCTGAAAATCCCACCGACATGACGTGCTAGATGTCATTGAAAGATTTAATGGTTTTTACTTTGAAATATAATTACGTAACAGCATTTTGCTGATCTATTTTTCATTTTAATGAAGGTAAAACTGGTATGTTGAGTATTTTGAAATAAGTTGCTAGAGAATATTAACAGTTATACACAAATAAGTCTAAAGGGTTTTGTTTACGAAAGTATTTACAGTAAAAAAAACCATTCACTACCACCTAAAATGTTTTTTACAAAGATACGTACAGTAAAAATTTATTTTAAATTTCTCAATTATCTTCAAAATGAAATATTCACAATTAGATCCTTTTATGCCTTCATAAGACTTCCTCTGATCTAGGTATTTCATTATTTTATATTTGAATTAATAAAAGTTTTAAAGCATTATTTTAATTTAAAAAAGAACTGGATCAGAAGATGGCAGCTATGATTTCTCATTGTTTCGTGATTCATGTATCATCGTTAAGAGGTTTCCTGAAATATTTAAGTAATTCACCGTTGAATATCTTTGAATTGTTGCTTTGTTTTGACTTAAAAAACTGGATTTATCTAATGAATCATCATCAGTAATCATAATGTTTACTAAAAGAACAAGAATCTGCATTTTGATTGCATTTTAGAATACTAACAGATAAAATTTTCAAAATAAACGAGAACCATAATTGGTTATTCGATTTGAATAGACTTAAACCACAAACATAAACTATTTAAATTAAGTAACCTTCGCTTTCCATTTTCATCATTTAGATGCTTATAACTCATTATTACTTTATTCTGGTAATTTATTTCCATTAAATTCTGAACAAAGAAATTTGCAAATGCTGATGACTGTCATTTTCTACTAGAATTTGATTTTATATTATATATTTTTTTATTTCTGTTGATTTGTTTCATAGAATTTTGTAATTGATTTTTGACCCATTTTCTGGTATATTAGAGTTCTACGCACTTGCATGTCCTTGATGGCAATACAGTATTTTAATATTTTGACACCTTAGTCATCAGTTGATCACTAATTGAATTAAATTCCGATTGCGTACCAGTAGCGCCATCTGTTGGAGAAATAGAGAAAAAAATTTCAAGATACTATAATGTTTATAAATTATTATTATTATAATTAATGCATAAAACGCAGGAAATAATTGAAATCAAAAAGATTTTGCAAAGCACATTTTAATTAGTGTGTCTAAATGTATCTAAACTCCTTATTAAATTTCTCCATATTCTATTCTTTTTTCTCACACTTTTATGATTTTTGCTTTGATCTCCAGATTTATTACCAGTGAAAATATTGTTTTCTAAATTTGTACTAACCAATAAAAATATTGCCTTAGATTTTTCCTAAATATAAACTTTTCAAAATTATTTTGTGAGGTTAAAAATGAAAAGACTCGATAAAATCAATTAAAATTTTAGATACATTTTGAAATGGTAAATTGAAGTAGAATTTTCATGTACGATTGTAACACCAATTAAATATTTTAATGCATAATTAATTATAATATTAAGTATTATAATTAACAGCAATTAAATATTTAATAATAGTGAATTCAATTCACATATTAAATGTCAAACATACAGCGTCAATTTAATTTTAGAATTCTGAAAAAATTTTGTAGCATGATAAAAGGTGATTTCAGACCCTAATGCAAAGAAAAGAAAAATATTTACAATAATTCAATTAATTTAATTCAATTTTCTCAGTACTCCAGATGGATTTTATGTATTAATTATTTTTTTTATTTGCTAAAACTAGAAATGATATTCATGTACAATGCTTAAGTATATTCATAGATCAAAAAATATTCTGAAAATTTTGTTATGCTATTATTGTAAATTGATTTCTCAATTCAGTGTTAGAAACAGTAGGATGTTTTTGATAAATTTTGCTTTTTGATTTAGTTTTAACCACCAATTTTGCTTATAACCTATTTTATTGAAAAATAAATATTTTAAAATAAAAATAAAATGTAATTTATTTTTAAAAAGCCTTCTTTTTGAGTGATGTTATAATTTTAAAAAAGCAACCTAAGGATATAGTTCTAAATGCTTTCAATGATATGACATAAATTACTCTTAAATTCATCTGCACTCTTAATATACGTGCTCTTAATCATAAAATTATTGCTATAATTTATATCATAAAAATATTCGTTTTAATTAAATTCAATAAATGAATTTGAAATTTTTTTCTAAATAATACATATTATATATCCAAATGTCTAACTATTCTAAGTTTCCAATTAGAATGTACCAGTGTTTCCAAATAATTATCATACCAGTGTGTCCAAATAATTATCATACCAGTGTGTCCAAATAATCATCATACCTGTGTGTGTGTTCGTTTTTTCAGAAAATGGGATTGCACATGCATTCTTGATAACCTTGTAACGTTAAATACTTCACCCTGTTTTATGGTAACTATGGTAGCTCTTAAATTTTGTTTAAATTATTTAAATTAACATTATGCTTCGAAACCACAAGAGAGCTAACTCTGTTTGGAATTCGTAATTTTAAATCGTGGTCAGGATGACATTGGATTTAGCATATTCTTTCGAAAATTCACTACATAAGTGTATGAGCTTGACCCAAAAAGAGATAAAATGTTCAACTGATTCCCTAATATCAATGCTTGTTAGAATCAACCCTCAAACGGACGATGATCCGGTCCTGAGAGCAAAATTCTAACATCACAGTAAATAATAAGCTGTGTCAGAACAAAGAGAACAAACTAACTCAAAAAGAATGGCATCAGTTCATTAAAAGAAAAAAAACTGAGTTGCATGCCCACAATAAACTAATATAATTTTAAATGATATTTATCTTTGAAAATGAAAGAAAATCTTTAGAATTAAATATTACTTAATTACAGTTAAAGGATGTTTAATTCCAAAAGGTTTAATGTGCACAAAAACTTGGGGAACAAAATTATTCATATATTGAATTCCATTCATTTCTAGTAGCTGGAATCAAATCTACAGAATTTACAATCAGCAATTGACCACATTGTCTTTGTATTTTGTATAAATTATTCCTTATTTCGAATATATTTTATATACATATATTTTTATTTTCAGAAACTAAGAAAAAAAAAACTATTAGGAACTTCTGACAGTATTTAGCAATTTGGGTACGTCGTATAATCTACAAAATTTTCTAAAAGATGCTTTAGCTTTGAAGAAACAAAGGCGATTTAAGCGCTTTTTTCCCCCACAAAACAGGTCGAATTTAAGAATGCGAAAGAGGTCACGTGAGCATTTACCGCCAAAGGATTTTAACAATAGCAAATGCTTCTTTACAGTCTATTACGGTCTATTATGTTATTGTTCCGTGTCATCCGTTCACACGTTCTTCTCAGCCATCAAGCCGCTTTATTCCAAAACAAAACGCACGACGCCATATTTTCTTTCTCTGCATTCGAAATTAGTTTACTTTATGACGAAGAATTTCGCTTTCTATATTGTTCGTAAAGAAAAGTCGAATAAGAATTATTCGCGTCAACGACTTTTTCGGATTCTGAGTTCCATATTTAAGGCCAATCTACCAAATCGTCTGCGAGTTAAAAAGAAAAGCGTTATTCGGACGATTTTATTTTGCATCTCAATGAGTAAAATAAGGTCGTCTGACTGCCGTTGAACATTGGGTGTTCTGAATCGATAAATAACGGATGAGTTGATGAACTCCATCACACATTTTTAGTTTTGGTTACACAACCATTACCATTAAATGTTCCACAAGATGCATAATGTCTTGCGAAAACTTCTTCTTGAAAAAAATAATGTATAATGTCTTGCGAAAAATTTGTCGAAAATACAAAGAAATCACTCTTTGTCTTTTTTAAAATTATACAAAACTCAAGTGAAACAAAATTCTTTCTCCAGAAAACAAAACAACAAATATCCTTTTTCCAAATTCTTTATTTTTATATTTTAGTACGTCATAAAAACCTTATAATTGTATGCTGATACTTTTAGAAAATACATAAAAATCACATCTGTTTAAAGAAATCATCGGCATACAGCGACGAGTGACCATATCAAAAGAAAAAAACAATAATAATAAATATCTTGTTACTTTAAAATGTGTCTGTAACAGAAAAAAATTAAAATACTTTGTACAGTTATGATATTATGTACCCATGATTTTTTTTTGTTGCAGAAATAACATTTTAAAACATGTTGAAAACATTAAAACATTTTTCTTTCTCTTTTGATTTAATCACTTTTAGCTATATATCGAGGCACTTTATTCTTTTCATGCAGTGAATTCACACATAAAAGTAAATAATTCTAGAAACATTATGCATTTTTGACAAATTAATGGATAGCAAAAAATATTTCAATAAAAAAATTTCTTTAAATTAAAAAAAAAAGATCTTCAATCTGCGATATAAAAGATTTAAAAAAATTTGTGATTTTCGAAGTTTTTTTCAGTTTATAGTGTTTTTTAAAAAAATGCCAGCAATATTTTTTTTCGAATTGGGGACGTTTAAGGGGAAAAACCCATAGTTGCCATAAAAACTATAATCAAATTCATTAATTATTTTACCTTTACAGTTTTATTCTTGGTATAATTATCTTGAAAACAATTTTTTTTTCAAAAATTCATTTTTAGGAAAAATGAATTTTTTCTTTATACAACTTATTTAGCAAATATTTTCAGTCTACAAAATATTAGTCAAAACTACTTTGAGTTAAAAACTTATAATTTTTAAGAAAAGATTTTAAAATTTATTTTAGAAAATTGCATTTCTTTTAATGTTGATCCATATTTTTAGACCGCAAACTATTTTTGGCATGTGTTTTAAATTCATATCCACTAAGCTGCGCATGATTTTGAAATTATGCTGTTTATTAGCAAGAGAACCATTTTGCAATTTGTGTTAAAATATACACACAGATAATCAATGGAATGACAAAATAATAAATTTAAAAATTTAATAATTGCATAATTTTCCATTATTTAAAAATAGCAGAGAATGAATTAAACGCAATAAATTTTTAATTCCAATCTCCCTTAACATCCTGTTTTGATTGCCAATTACTAGACGTCAGTCATTAAAAATATTCTAAGTTTTCTACATCAGATTTTTAAGTAATTTTTATACTATTCATTTTTTTCTGAATATCAATACTTTAACCAACATTGCGTTCTCATAAAAAGTTTATTTCTTATCTGAGAAGAGTAAACTAAACATGTTTCTTATCTTATAAAGTGTAAAGTTTTAAAAATATAAATTAAGAAAATTATTATTTTTCCTCTCTATTTTAGCATACTGTAAATGGAACTTGTATTCATTTATTATTATTATTTTTCTTAAAACATACAAGCTAAATTTTTTTAAAAATCTGTTCACTCTAAGCTCGAAAAAGTTTTCAAATGTTATTACATTTTTTTAACTGAAATAACATATTTCTACAACTATGTTAGTTCATGAATCATAAATAAAAATACGGATTTTTAAAAATATGCATTAAAATATTTTGAATGAGATCATTTTAAAATCTGATAAAGCCATTATTCCTGATTCATTTTTAAAAATTAATTAGATCAAAAACTGAATGGAAATTTTGTGAATTTATTTTTATTACAATATAACGATGGGAATTAATTCAAAATTGCGATGTTTTTTAACATAAAAATATAAGATAATGTCATTACGGTATAAAACTTAATAGTAATACTCGAAATGAAAACATCCATTATTTTTCTCTTTAAATTTTAATAAAACCTGATGAAAAATATTGGAAAAGATAAGATGATGTGTTTTTTATTTTCTTATAAAAACATTCAGGATTCTGAATAATTTGATAATGATATCTTGGAAAATTTTCTAGTAATTTTTTTTAGCTATCAGCAAAAACATAGAAACAATTGCAATTGTTTTCGCAATGCAATTTTTTAAATATTTTAAAAATTGAAAAATATTCTTAAAAGGCAAAAAATAAACTTTTTTTTAGTAATTAGTAAAAGAAATGCCTCCAGTATTAAAATGAAAAATCTTCAAAATTCAAATAGAATATTACGTATCTTATTTAATTCTTCAATCTCTTTTTGTTCTATTGTTAATTTTTAATTCTTAAATGTCCTATAATAAATAAAATGGATGTTTTTAACCCGCTTCGTTCTATATGATGCAAAAATATAAAAAATAGAATAAAAAGCATTTTTTTTTAGGAATTTTTTAAAGAAAATAGAAATTTTTCATTCATTTCGTCATTTTGTTTTCTCTGTCGAAGAAAAATGATAATGATATGCGCATTTTAAGGATGTAGTTCTTATGGATATAAGGTAAATAATTTTAATACTTATTCAACAATTAGAAAAATATGTTAATACAATTCCAAAATGTAAATTCAAATTATTGACAGTTACTACCACACCATTCATAAGTTATTGATTTAATATTATTCACTTGTTCATATAAAAATAAATGCGATATAATGCCTTTAATTCAACTTCTCTAATATATATTTATTATTAAAATGAAAAAATTTTCCAAAAAAATGCAATTTTATTATATTTTTAAAAATTAAAGAATGACAACTTTTATTTTAAAAAATTTGGAATTACAAGAAAATTCCTAAAAGTATGATACATGCTTTTCTACATTTTTAATACATTTATAAAAAAAGTTAAATGATCATTTTGTTGATAAATGTTTCGATATTGTTTACTCCACATTTTATGATTCATTACTAAAATTATTATGGAATTCTTCATTCAGTTTTTTAAAAAACTCAATAGGACAAAACATCAACGAAAACACGCAACTGTGTGAAATTTTAGATCTTTAATACACCAGGAAACGTGTAAAATAATGATTACAAAATCCAAAGTGTACGAATACGAAAGAAATTCGATTAAATAAAGGTTAAATAAATATCATAATATTTATATAATAAATAAATTAGATAAATTGTGATAAAAATAAATCAGATTGAATAAACTTTAATGTGTATTAAATGAAAGGACACTTGCATAAACTGCACTTAAAGGTTACAAAATGCTATCAAAATAATATTATTATCATTTGGCAATGTATATCTAGTGGAGTTTCTCTGAATTCCCTAATATCAGCCTTTAATAAATCTGTAAAAGGATACAAGTGAATTTCCAAACGATCGAAATAAAGAAAACAAATATTATAACCACTCATCTGATACACGATCTAGAGTGAACTTGACATCATGAAAGTCGGATTAAAAGAAACCAGATTCCCAGAATTAAGTCAAATCTGATCTCCGAAAATCCAAAACGTTGCCAAAGCGATCGGAAGAAGACCTTCCGATAACCCAGAAAAACTGATCTCTTTATTCTCATTAACATAGTAACACGAATCCAACGCATTTCTTCACACGACATATCCATAGGAAATGGCAAAATGTATATTGTGTATCATTGCTGACCTTAACCAAACTGACCCAAAGATCCTTGTCGTTATTTTTTTCACCGATTGTCCTTAAATCCCCCTTATTAGTCAATTTTCGAGTGTCTTTTGTTTCGGATTAGTATCGGAAATCGCCGGCGAAGAGTCTGTGAGCTCATTTTTCCCGAAGGCACTCATTGTAGGCGGGAACACAAAAGGAAATGGATGATGTTCTGTGGCACGCAAGAAGACAAAGATTTTTCTACTGACCGGAAAAAAAGACTTCCTTTAAAACCGTTGGAAAAGTTTGCCGATCAACAAAGCTGATATTTTCTGTTGATTTATAGCGGAATAAGAAAATAAATCTATAGTTACATAAATGATAGTTTAGAGCATTCTTTTAAAGATTCATTATTCCATTAAGATGATTGCTTTTTTTAAATAAAAATTAAAGCTATCCTTCTACTTTGTAGAGACGAAATATACAAAGAGCAAATATTGCAATCGTCAAAGCATTCGAACTCGAGATTTTGAGGAATCTCCACGTCTCAAATCTCCCTCGAGTTCGAAAAACACATTTTTGGAATTATGCTTATCTATCTGTGAATGCGATATTTCAAAAACCCTTTGAGCTAGATATAAGGACTTGGCACTATATTTATTGATTTTTATCAAGTTTTCAACGAAATCCATTCAGAGAATGTCCGAGTATAAATGAACACGGAACTTCAAAACAGATAAATGAAATAAAATTTGGAGCACAGGTTTCAGCTCGTCAAGGAAAAAACGCCAAAATAAAAGTTTCATTTTTGAGATTAATCGCCAAAACATCTTCAAATATCGCACAATATATTTAGTAAAAATTTTATATTCACGTCAAAAATAATATTTCGTAACTGTCATCCACCAATGCCATGCAAGGTTATAGTGACCTTGCCCAAGGGACTACAGATTTATTCGAGAGAAAAGAAATAACATTTCTATTAGAGAAAAGAAGAATTTTGAAAAACATGGCAACAAAATATGTAATGTTCAACAATTTTCAAAACATTCGAAGTCAAAATTTCGACGAATCTTTCGACGACGATCAAAAAAAGTATTTTTGAATTTATATCTTTCTGAAGGTAATATTCAAATACTCTATAAGTTAAAAAAATGTAATTAGTATGCCAATCTGGTAATCTGATCTTTAATTTGGTAATCTGGTAATTTAGTCTTTATATTGCACTTAGGGACAGTTATTAAAAAGGATCAGTTTTAGGCTGCACGATTTAAGTTCTATCAAAAACCAACTTTAAAAATATATGGGTATGTATTACAACTTTTAAATCGAATGTATTTTATTTAAAAGAGGGCTTAAAAATAATGTTCTTTCATATTCATGTAAGTAAGTATTCGAAATCACGCCATTAGGTTGGTTAAGTTGATAAAATAAATAAAAAAAATTTTTTTTTAAGTAAACACTTATTTCAGAAAGAAAATAATACATTAATTTTACAGCTTCATAAGTAATTAAATATAATAATTAATTTTTTTGGCAGTTTTTACAATCTAAAAAATGCATTAGATTTTCTCCATTCTAAAAGAATTATTTCAAAAATAAATTTTAAAATAAAACCTACATTTATAAAAACTACATAATTTATTATGCTTTAAAACCAAATATGACAGTTCCTTCAAACCCTGTTGTACCTTTGAACCTATAATACATGATATTTTCCCCAAAATACAACTGTGCCTTCATGGGAGATATTGCATGAAACACTAATTGAAATTAACTACACAGTAGAATTACACCTGCTGTTATATGCAACATTTTTCAATTATAATTCATACCTTTACATTAAATATAAATAAGGCAGTAAAAATATAAATATGAAGATGATAATGAATAAATATTTATTTATCATATAATAGTTTTTCTTTTTTCTTGAAAACAATAACAAAATATACTATAACAATCCCTGTCTTCTTTCTGGGTATTGAACGATATCCTATGAAGCTGTGCTTTCTATTTCTGGCTTTCCACCTATTGACATCTTTATAATCCACAGTAATGAATTCAAGAACGCAGCGAAGAATGTGGCCCATAAGAATCTAGATGATTCCCTTCAAATTTCTGAGCTTCCTCATCCGGCTGAAAGATTTCCTCTTAATTAAATTAGTTATCATAATAATACTGAAAACAACTTTCCTGTTGTCTGTTTTACAGATGGTAGTAAAATTAACAATAAGGCTGGGCTTGCTTTTGTTGTTTTCCCAAGATTATATTGAAACTGAAACTCATCAATTCAGAATAACAGACGAATGCAGTGTTTTTCAGGCTGAATTACTTTGCATAGCTCAAGCAGTTTCTTTGATTTGTGACAATGAAAACCTTTCATCAAAGTTCTTAATTTGCAGCGACTCCCTTTCATCTTTACAAGCCTTAAATAACATCGATTTCCTAAACAAAATAATTGTTTAAACATAATCCAATCTGAGTTTTCTTCAAGGCAGAGGTGTGCAAATTTCCTCTTTTTTTTTTTTTTTTTTTTTTTTTGTTAGAGGTCATACAGGAATCTATGGCAATGAATGCGCCGACTGGCTTGCCAAAGAAGCGACAAAACTAGTTAATTTCATTCCTATGAGCATTCCAAAATCTTATTTGAAGAATGCCTTTAAATATAAGGTTATATCTGAATGGAATACCTTATATCAAGCATCGACTAATGCGCAGCTCACTAAGGAATTTATTCCATCCATACAGAGACGCTTAAAGGCTAACTACTTTGAGCCAAATTTTAAGCTTATCCAGTTTCTGACTGGGCATGGAAGCTTTAAAGCCTATTTAAAACGCTTCAATTCGTCGCCGACTAATATGTGTTCGTGCTACAGTGGTGCAGTCCAGGATGCCAAGAATTTGTTCTTTGAATGCACCAAATTTATTCCGGAAAGACGCAAACTCAGGAACTGCCTTCTAAAGAACAATATAGCTTGGCCTCCTCATTTATCTGCCTTTGTACAGAGTAAATCATCTTTCATTTCCTTTGTACATATATTAATAGTATTTTCCTCCGTTTTATTTAAACTTTATTTCAGAGTGTTTGCCTACATATAATTGAATATATACTTTTGTATTTGTATTTTGAATATTTTATTTGATCATGCTTCTTCAATTGTTTGATATCATCTACTGTATGTTTCTGTAAGTATGTGAGCCTTTTTGTTTCATTTTTATTTGTATTTGTGTATTTGCTTGTTTCCCCAATTTTTCTTTGCGTTTGTGTCTATGTCCTTATATTTGAAATTTATTTTACTATCAATTTCGTTCTGATTTACATCTGTAAGTCTTGTGGTATACTTGTTGATACACAAGGAGTTTATACATCGAGAATAAAAAAAAATCTCTGTCTTCCTGAACTGTTCTTGAGTAGTTAGAAAATTTTTACCACGATGATTAGAACTGCTACCAATTATATCAGTTGATTTCTCTCCCGCTAAATATCAAAAGAGCGCAATTTACCATGGTGCTACATTTCCCCTATATTTCTGTCAAATGTAAACAAAATCTGTCTTGAAAAGTCTGTTCATTATCATGAAAGTAATAGGGATTATGTATAAACATTACAGGTGATTGGCAGGTCTGTGTCAAATTTGAGACTAAAAATATCAGTAAGCAGATTCATTATCTGACAATCATATGCATGCAAACAAAATAACTCGCAGACGAGGCTAGCTAGATGAATGAAATATTGAATATTGTTATGATAAAAATGGTATGGCAAAACGGTAGATTTCAGTTAAATTTTGATCTATTTGTTTGCTGAGAGATCAAAATTTATCTCGCTTCTCTTCCCTATACACAAAGTAAATTTCTAAAGGTGCAACATTGTATTAAATCGTTTTGTCAACATTTCTAAAGGCGCAACATCATATTAAGTCATTAAGTCAACATTTCTAAAGCAACTAAGAAAATTCGCAACCTATGAAAAAGTTGAAGAAACGATATTCCTGTTGTTTATATAACAACTTCCTCATCAGATATTTTCATCTTAGTTAGAAATTTTGAATTTTTTTAATAAAAAAATAAACCATCTAATATCCTCTCAACTTGGAATCTTTTCAATTATGCGCTGAGCAAACATCTGCGATTTCCGCAGTCAGAAACCAGCTGCAATTTAATGGAATTTCAGCTCATTAACATAAATTCTGTCTAAGCGTGGGTAGTTTGACATCTAAAACTAAATGTTTCGTTCCGTTCCGTAACAGATTATTTACAGTAAAAAAAAAAAAAAAGTTTTTTTTTATGGTTTTTGCGTTTTTTTAAAAAATAATTGTGTCTCAAATATCATATATGTTTTTTGAAAATCGTTGTCTAAAGTACTCAAATTTGAGATACAAATTACTTGGGTATTTGCAAAATTATTTGTTATTCATAGTCCAATTTTTTGGTATGATAAAGTATTAAAAATAAAAAATGAAGCAGAATTAAAACAAATACAATAACCTTAATATTTTAATATCTAAAGATTTTTTTACACATTCTTCGACTTAAAAGCATACCCATTACTGGTGAAGTAAATCATGCTTGTTAATCATGGTAATTAAAAGGAAGCAAGTAAACATGCTGTGTAAGCTGTAAATAGTGATCAGCCCCCCCCCCCCCCTCCTTCCCAGACTAAATCTTACAATTTTTCACAGATTAAACTTTGCGGTTATTCTACTCTTATGTGGATTTTTTTTGTGGAATGAAATTGCTCTTGCATGGCTACTTGTTGGTTTTAATGGTTAAAAATAAGAACGCACTCATTACATCAGTAGAGTACATTTTCTACTTCATTTTCTATTTCTTAATTTAAATTATTACAGTTTTGCAAAATTGATTTATTTCGAAAATTTTGAATTTAATTTATATGATGTCAAAAATGTGGCAGTATTTTGAAATACATAAAAAGGGTCACATTTCAAATTTTTTGCTTTAACTTTTCTTTCACTTGTCATTTTGACAAAAAAAATATACATTTGATTCAAATCTCTAAATAAATATTTTCAAGAAATTCAATAAAGTTAAAAAATTATGTAGTTTAGATCGAAAGTAATTATAAATTACCGTTATTTATATTTGTTTTCCATAAGCATTCAATTTCATCAGATTTTTTCAAATAGTTGCATAACGAAAAGAAAAAAAATTATAATTCAGGCTTAGAGCACCTTTCCTAACCCCGTTCTAAAAATTTCATTGAAAAAATATCTCTTTCAGACCAAAGTATGTCAAATAATAAAATTATTACATTAAGAAGATATCAAACCAAGAATTTATCTTATATTTTATAAGTTATGAAAAATGATCAGAAAATTGTGAAAACTAATGAAAATGAATTACAGACTGGTGAAATAAACAGCAATGGGAAAACAAAAAGATGAAAATCTGATACCTCTAAATTAAAATGAAAAGAGCTGGTTACCATAACAACAAAACCAGCCGAGCTTCAACTTTTGGACATCAACGGAAAATTCTTTTCCAATCACAGTCAGATAACAAAATAATCCCTTATGCTGTGTGAAATTTGAAAATTAATTTTCTTATGTTGCTTTGTGATTAATGCCACTCCTGCATATTGCACAATAGATTTTATAAGTAGATTGACGCCGCGCACTTAAATTTCACTAAGTGAACATAATATGATTCTGTTTTAAAAAAGAAATTAAAATGAATTCTAACTCTAGTACGTAACAACGAACCATGATAATATTTTACGCTGGATATATTGTACGTCTTCATATAATTTTTATAACTCTTGATTATACCAATGATAATAAGCAATAAAAATTATTTTAATACCATTGCAAAGCTAGTAATTAAAACAATAAAAATTCTTGCAATAATTTATTTTGTTTTAAAATATTTAAAAATATTTAAATTTATTAAAAAAATCAAAATATTGAAAAATATTTTTAGAAATTTATTAAACTTAGTAAACAGGAATAAAACTAATATTATTACAAAATTAATTTTTGAATTTTTTTTATATGATATAAAAATGATTTTCGTGTAATAATATTCTTTCGAAATCGAGGAAAAAAATATTAAAACTTAAATTTATCTTAATAAAAATGCGCTTAAAACCTTCTTTTTGTGAACCAAGAAGTAATTGCCTGCTAAATTTAATAATTTTAAGGTCAACAGTCTGCCTTATAAAATAGCTTGAACATCATGAAACATGATACATTTTGAACATAGTATCCAGCCTATACATATATTCAGATTTAATAATAAGTCAGATTTTATCTTAGAAAAGGGAATAAATTACTTCATCAAACGTAACATTTATTGTACACCATATTTATTATCAACGTATAATCTCAAACTTTAATTAACATGCATACAATTCTTGATGAATACATTAACAAATTCTACATAAATTGAAGATTATTTTTAAATACGAAAAAAACATTCATTTATATAATTGCAATAAGACACCATTGAGATATTGTCTTTGTTAATAAACATGGCATTTCGTTATTTATAGCCAATTAAATTATTTTTATAAATCAAAAATTTTGTAGTAATCTTGCACCCCTCCGAAGTCCTTAGTTCTATTGTTCAGAATTCAACTTTTGCTGAGAGGAGGACTGTTATAGTGTTTACTTTATTATTCAGAAATTTTTCTGAAGTTTTTCCCCCTAGAAAATCGTTTGTGTTCAGAATATTTCAAAATAAAAATCTTACGTAATTAGTACATATTTTCTCAATCATTTGTCTATATATAAATTGATATAGGCCGCAGGATTTCTCCTGAACAGAACAGATTATCATAATTGAATCTTACTCTAAATATCAGAAAATCCTTAAAAACACAAAAATTGAATTGCTTGTAAAGCGTCTTGTGAGACAGTTTTCAAGTTTGCTGCGGTTTTACAAGCAATTATGACATTTTTGGGCGAGCGTGTTTACCACAAATTTAAGAAAACGGAGAAAAATATTCTTATTTTTCTGAAAGAAAAACCCTTTTTGAGATGTTGATAGGTGAATCATTTTTAAATTTTGTTAAATGAAATAAACGTGAGAGTAGTCTTTTACATCAGCGAGAATCTCAAACAATTTAAAATGTCACGAGATTTTTACGAATTTCTCTATTTTGGACATTCTTGAGTCTGAAAATGACGATTTTTGTAACAACAGTAATTATATTTATGTGAGCATGTCTATGAACCCTTTATTTACCGAATCATTTTACCATCAATTTCTCAAATTTGCTTTTGAACCATTAATTGAGTTACAGTACATAATAAACCCAAAGTAGAAGAAAAAACATTTTTAATTTATTGAAATAACTTATTTAATTTAATTAATAATTAAAAATTGTTTATGTTCTTTTTAGATGATATCTACAGCTTTCCATTGGAAACACTCTCTGCGTGTTCTTCTAAATACTGTTAGAAAAAATAGTCATATTACGAAGATATCGGCCGGATTTAAAAGGTACTTTAAAGTACCGTCGGTAAGTAAATTGGTAAAAACCAAAACAAACTCATTTTGATTCATGGCCTTCGCATCAAAATCCTAGATCTGTATCAGATTTTGCACGAAATCCATTAATGTGAAGTCTGTATGTCCATCAGCGAGAAAAATAAAAATGCAACTAGCAAGGTAGGTTTAATTTGATAAATACTTTAAAAGGTTGATTGTTTCTTGATTTCTCAGATAAAGTCTTCGAAAAAGCGGTTGTTGTAACGAAAGCACATAATAATCTTCACAGATGGATCTTAGTACATGATTTTTCCACCAATCCAATTGTAGAAGTATATCTAATTTTAGAAAAAAAGATGTTTCATGCGAATGCTCTTCGACCTGTTCACACGGTAACCGTTGAAATATGAATAGTTAAGATATCTCTGCTTATACGAGCACAATAACTCTAAAACTGAGCAATATAGATAAAGAACATTTAATATATCTTCTTTATATAGAACTTGTATATTTGATCTACAAAAGGAGATTCATATGCATAATTAATTCTCCTCAAAGTCCTATAAAACGAATGCAAAATGCTATATGTTTGTATTGCTTGAATATACAAAAGAATTAAATTCCTCTGCTTTCTATAGAAGGTTTGAAAGCATATTATAATCAAACTTCGTTTAATCAGCACTTCATTTACATTTACTCAGCACTATTTTACATTTTGTTTTGCATAATGAACAATACAAAATGTAAAATAACTGACATGCTTAAAGAGCATTGTTTCGCAGAACAAGTGGCAAGGAGACAATGTGACGTCACATGATGGATTATATTTGTTTGTGTTGAACGCTTATATCTGCATAGAAAATATTTTGGCTGGATAGCGTTGTCAAACACGACTCCGAGGAATCTGAACAAATTGAACTTAAAGTGACGAAATTTTGTCTCTGACCAAGATTATGGGGCTAGAAGCGGATAGGAATGATATCGATAATCTGGTGGAAGAACATAACCAGACGAATTGAAGAGATTGTGAAGTTTCATTCTGTGTCACAGCAAAAAGTTCGGAGGAGAATTGGTCAGGAGAAGGAGGAGAATTGGTCAGGGGAAGAAGAAGAAATAACAGAAGTAATAGAGCAACAACCTTTCAGTAAGATAAAGAACATGCTGAAAGCATGGGAAATTACATACGCTTTGAAGCGTCTCCATTATTAAGATAGTAGCTACGCGCGTTACAATAATGCTGAGTCTGATTTTCGCCAAATTTTAAAGCGCAAATAATAAAAAATGTCTTAAGATAATTTCCTTATAAAAAAGCAAGCATTATAAATAATAAATTAATTTGAGTTTGTTTTTTTAATGGAAAGCCAATGTCCTATTTTACATGGATTCCTACGGAAAAAATTCTTTTGCTTAACGAATGTTTTGCATTACAAGTAAGATGCTGGAACTAATTATGCTCGTTAAACGATGTTCCACTTTTTTATTATTCTTTATTTACATCTCTAGACAAAACTTTTCTGATTCCACGATATCTGATAAAAAGAATGCAGTTTTGCGCTTCTTTTTTGTTTTTACAAATTTCTTTAATTCGAATGTTATTGCTCTCAATTTAATTTAATTTTGCAGATTTTTGAAAATATGACATTCCTTTTAAAAGACATTTAACCAAATTTTTTTCTCTCATTTTGATTCTTGGGTTAATTAAATGTGAATCAGTTTCAAATTCTTTTGAAGTTTAATAATAAAATAATAACCATAAACTGCTGGACATTGTATCAACAATAATAGCTGAAAACTGCAGCTGGGTCCAAGTTCATTTTCTACTCAACCTCCAACACTTAACAAATGTTTGTTCTTTCTCCCAAATGTTTAAAAACAAAATGAACCATATCAGTATTTACATTTTCAGCAGTTTTGACAACCTTCTATGCACTGTTTATAGAATTTCAGAGTTAGGCTCGATATATTCAGATTCTAGAATGTTAATGCTGTTATTTCCCCAAAAAATATTTGTAAAATATATCTTGAAAACGATTTTTTTTTTCAGAATGATTGTGGAACTCATTAGAATGAATAGAAAGAAAGAAGAACTACAACCCTCATTGAAAATCTGGACATATTTAATACTTAAGTAATCTAGAACATGTTCTAAATTTTATATTTGTTGTTGTTCAGATGTTTGTCATTAATGAACTTAATAGATGAAAATAAACATTATAAGTTTTACAACCTTAAAATTAGGTTTTATTAATTATTTATGTTTTTTCATTATTTGTGAAATTATTTGTATTTATAATTAGAATAAAATGAGCGTTCTTTTCGGATAGTATTCGAATATATTAAATAAAGTGAATAAATGAAATGAATAAGCGAAAATTAAGTAATAATTTATTTTAATTCCATAACCATTGATAATTAATGCTCATAATATGCATATTTTGAAAATAAATCAGTCATAAACGTATAAAGATGAATTTTATTTGATAGTTTCTTAAATCTAACGGAACGTTTTTAGAAAAAAATGAAACAAATAATTATGAAATGCAAACTCATTTTTCAGAAATATTCCATGATAGGCATTACGATAATATCAATTTTTATTCAATAAAAATGCAGGAATTCGGACCATTAAAGTGTTTTATCATAAAGGAATATATTTCATAGTATTCTTAATTCTTTCGTAAAACCATTAGAGAACATAAGCATTCTTGAGCATTTCAAAACGCTTAAAAATAAGCTATTTCTAAAAAATAAAAAAAGCCGATCATAAATTTTCATTACTTTGATTTAAATACTGAAATAATAGATCAACTTCTAAGATATTCTAGTGAAAAAAAACTTTAATCGGATAAAGTGAATCATTAAATTTCAGAGAAAAATTTCCATCTTGTTTACATATATCAATTTAAGTTTATTTTTGCTAAATATTTTGTGAAATTTGATTTCTAATCAAATCGTCATATCAAAGTATGGTAAATACATGGTATTACTGTGAGAATTGAAGCAACACGAAATGTTTTCTTTTTTTTCTAAATATTGTGAGAGCATGATGTTGTTTTGTTTAGAGGGTTTTGAAGCTCGAAATTGCGTAGACAATGAATAAAGCATAAATGGCAATTTTCATCATCTTTTAATCGCATATATTTTTTACCTGCTTTTACCAATATTGCATTATTATTGTGTATGGTTCTTTCAAAGCAGATGCGTTTTTAAAAGGTTGACCTGCTTTCACCAGTATTGCTTTTTATTACGCATGCTTCTTTGACAGCAATGCATTTTTAAAAGGTTGGTGTAGAACTATGGCATCATAGCTATTATTTCATCTCAAAATCGGTCGAGCTCCGAAACTTTGTTTGCCAGCTAGAAAAATTGAAAATGAAAGTTTAAAAAAATAATTATTATACACACACACACACACACACACACATATATATATATATATATATATATATATATATATGTAATGATAGTTTAACTCTAATTTCAATTTAATTAATTTTGAAGATTTTATCTTAATTTAGCCCATAGTAACTTCGTTCTAAAATATTCTCTTATTTCGTGATCCAATTCCACTGTCTCTACTTAATTAACTCAAGAGAAGCTTTGTTAAATTGTTGAATCAGCTAAAATCTAACTTTCCCACACTACGCGTGAAGAGATAACATACCGCTGATCAAGCAAATTCTTTTTTAAAATCTCCCTGTGTTTCCCCTACCTTGTCCACCCGTATAACGAAAATCCCTATCGAAATCTCATAATACATTAGCACTGTAAAGAAGTATTTTCCCTATCAAAATCATAGGTTATATAAGACCAGGGATAAAATGTCCAAGAGCTTTTTCCTCATTCCGTTTCTGTGTCGCTCTGTGTGCTCATCGCTTGTACATATGCTTGCTTCTTCAAAATGAAATAAAACGACGTCACAAAATTAAAAGTATCTTCATTGTCATCAAACTGCATCATGCTTCACAACAAATAATATTACATATATATATATATATATATATATATATAGAGAGAGAGAGAGAGAGAGAGAGAGAGAGAGAGGAGAGAGAGAGTGAGAGAGACCAATAGAGAAGTCTCATGATAGTTTCAAACCAGTTAATGACTTAAATTAATTAAGACAAATAATGGCTTAAAAAATAATAATGTTCTCACATGATAACTTGAAATTTGTGATTGTAGACTTTATTTTATGTAAATTGTTATATTTTTTTAATGAAAATTCAAACCGGAAATGGTTATAAAATATTAAATTATGGTTATAAATATAAATTATGAAAATATGCAAACCGGATATGGTTAGTTTTTTAATATAATTTTATAATTTCGCCTATAGGTTTAGAAACTATAAGCAAAAGATCATCAGAATAAGATATTAGCTTCTTTTTGCTTTAGAAAATTTCTGAGTTACAGAGCATTTCTAGATTGGATAGCTGATCAAAAGTTTTTTTTATCACTAATTGAAGAAACATGTAGTACCGCAATGGCAATGGAGTATCAATTGCTCAGTTTCCTTTAATGTAATAACAAAATAAAGCTGCATTCTCACTTATAATACTGAATTGCACTTTTTATTATATTAGTTTTATTAGTTCGAGTTAAGAATTAAATTCAAAATAAAAATGTGTAACCAATTTTGTTCTTGTCAAAATAAGCTACTGGGATAGTTAAATAAATATATGCTGATAAAATATATTTTTAAATAACGAAAGGTTAAAAAAATGGCTATTTTTTAATGTAGCATATTATATGTCTTATATTTATTTTGTTATGGGCATACAATTCTACTTTATAAAATATTGGAAATAGAATTATAGCACTTTTCGACTAGCTAGACATAAGAGAATAATTTAGACCTGCGCCGAAAAAACATTTTATCGTTAGGTTGTAAGCAAGTTAGCTCAGGTCTTGGCAACGTTTTTGCCAATGGTTCTGAATTATTTGGCGACATTTCGCTTGCGCCCGGCTAACCGAAAAGTGCCAGAATTATCAATAATCGCTTTTGCTCATTGCAATTTTTGATCATTTTGTCTGAAACAATCAAAACTTGAAAATACTTTTTGTGGTAAAAAGTAATAAGGCTATCTTTCCTTATTGTATGATACACTGAGTTAATAAATTTTGAAGAGTTTTATTGAATGCCAAAAAACTCTTTTTCGATTTTGGTTATAAGAACATTAATGTTTACAAGAGGCGTCTTTTTTGAAAAAAAAGTTATGTATTCAACATCATTGCCATTGTTATACTCAGGTCATATGAAACCATTATAAAGATTAAAACGATGCAGCAGTCCCGCGGGCCTCGGTGGCCTGGTGGTAAGGTCTCGGCTTCGGAACCGGAGGGTTTCAGGTTCGTGACCCGATTCCACCGAAGAACCGTCGTGTAAGGGGGTCTGTTGCACGTTAAATCCGTCATGACCAAACGTCCTCCCGCTGGTGTGGAGTGGTGTGGAGAGAGGGTCAGCTCAGGTGTCGTCCTCGTCATCTGACCGCGGTTCAAAATGACGAGGTCCGTTCCAAAATAGCCCTAGTGTTGCTTCAAATGGGACGTTAATATAACCAAACCAAACTAAACCAAAGCAGTCCCGGTCTGGAGAGTATGGAAAAAATAACGTCTTCCTTGCAATTTCTGCTCCAGGATTGCATCATTGCTTGAAATATCTAATAATAATAAGGTTTCTGCTATTTCGAAATTTATTTATCGTTATGTGATATGATTTTGTGTGTGCGTGCGTGTGTGTATTTTGAAGTAAGGTTTTTCAGAAACATCTAATTAATAAATCGATATTTTCCGAGCCATCTTTTGCCAAACGATCTGTTCATTCGTTCCAGACTTATTCTTTAGTTTAATCTTATAAACACATGCATCTTAATAGTGAGACGTCGAATAATTTTTATCAAATGAAATGAGATATTTTTCAAGAACATAAGCATAAAGTAATTATTAGTAAGAACCAACCAATCTTTCCCATTTATGACAAGAACATCCAGTGGTTAAACTTTCAATCGTTAAAAGGAAGTGGTTGGGTAGATTCAAAAAGGGAATTCTTCAATCTGTAATAAATTATCTATTGAAGTGCATTGATGCGTTTTCATTGCATTGACAGCAATGACGAAGTGGTCTGGAAAGGATTTTACAAATTTTAACGTAGTTATTGATTTCTGATGATGAAAAATGGAAATAATTCTGAAAAGCTAAAGATCCAAATTCGCATCGATTGTGTTAATACAAAGGCGACTTTTGACAACCTTTCTTGCACTTGGGAATGCTATTTTATAGGATGATAATGAAATAAATCATAAATTTTAAAAGATGATTAATTGTATAATAGTAAAAATAGGACAATATGTTTTATAGACATCTGTATATGACTACAAGAAATTCTAAAGTTAAAATTTCACAATGCAAAATCATATAAAAAATAATATAACTTCTGCTGCTAACATTATCTACTATTTGTTACACTATTTTTTCGATTATTTAGCTTCGTATTTTTGATGGCTATTTGTTAGTTATTTTTCCTTAAAAACTATTGTGGAAGAATTGGTTATTTCAATAGAAATTTTTACTAGGAAAAATAATGCAACGACATGGTTTGTAACTTGTTAGAGCAGCCATGATAAATTGTAAAATGAAACTCAATGTTTCCAGGATTTTTTTAGGTAAACGATACAAATAAGTATAAACATTTATGTTTAATCATTTTTTTTTTCTCTGCTCAAAACTATTTAAGATTCTTTTTTGACAATTGTAAGACAACTTTTTTTGGTCCTGAAACTTGGGATAATATGATTATTTCGTAAAATATAAAAATGAATATGGCTTTGAAGGTTGGCAAATCGTCCAATAACTCTCTAAAAGTCATTAGAATCGTCATTTAGAATGCTCACAAAAATTGTAACAAATCCTTTCTAGGAGTTCAATAGTTACAGAATTACCACAATAGCTGATAAACTCCAAAAAAATTGAACTTGCCAACTACGCTTTATTTTTAAGTCGACATTGTGAATTTTTTTTCAGATAAGCGATGTAAATAGGTGTAAACAACGTTAATTTTTTTGTCATTTTTTTTTTGTCCGTTCCAAACAATTGCAAGATTCGACACAATTCTGTTTGGCCCTGAAACCTAGGGCAATATGATTATTTTATAAAATATAAAAATTGATGTGGTTTAGAAGGATAACAAATCATTCCAAAACTCGCCTAAAGGGTGGGCCACAAAAATAATAACTAATGCTTTTTAGGGCGCAATAATTATCTGGATTATTAAAATAGCTGAGAATCTCAAAAAAAAAAAAATCATCTTGGTGACTACACTTTATTTTCAAGTCGAGCTGAAAATTTTACATAAATCTATAAAAAAAATTAAACGGCATTTAAGAAAAAAATGATAAATGATAAAAAATAAAATCTTGACATTTTTGACATTTGAAAAGCAAATTCAATGCTCCGATGTGCATGCATAAGCGACTCGAACAGAGAACCCTTAACAGTCTAGTCAAACCTAGAGAATTTTTGCATCGAATCCGGAAAAAAGTGCACAAAAAGATTCCGAGCTGCAAAATCTTTTGTTAAAAAATCCTGGAATCTCCATTCTTTTCGAGCGCCTTATTTTCTTTTAAACCGGTGACGGATACCTGAAAAGTAAAAGGAAAAGTGTCGACGCACGACCTACTTGTGGATCTTTGAACCTGCACTTCGCTCTTTTCAGCTGTGGGTATTCTGGGGATAAAGTAGTTTGTGATAATTTTACGCAAAAATGGCTCGATTCTATTACTTTCTTTTGCTCGTCACGCTTCAGAGCAGTGGGAGAATGAAATGGATATCGATCAACAAATTGGCAATCTGATTGCAATTTTTTTACAGCTCGGTTCTGAATATTAAAAATGGGCTTTACTTTTGTATACAGTTCGTATCTCATATTTTATTTTAATGTTATTGGTATATTTAATTAAAATTGAAAGCAACTGATAGTTAAATAGCAGGAGAGGATAATATTAATGACAAAAATTAACAAAATTCTGTTTTCTCGGATTTCTTTAAAACGTTAATATGTATATTCTAATCCATTAAGTAAACATTTGGAGTTGAAGTGTGAAGGTTTTTGAACTTTATCAGAGAAAAAAGGAAAAAGATTTTGAAACATGAATAATTAGTTAGAAACATTACTATTTGTAGTAACTTAATTAATATTTTATAATAAAAATAACAATGTGTATAAAACTTTTCATTATGATTCAGAAATTCCTTGTTTTTCTGTTATTTTTTGGATTACTCTAAAATGGTTCATCACAAAATATTATAGTGTATAAAAATTTATTAGTTAAGATCTTATAATAAAAATAACAATGAGAATAAAACTTTTCATTAGGATTCAAAAATTCATTGTCTATCTGAAATTTGTGGATTAAATAGTTCTAAAATGGTTCTCACAAAATATTATAGTGTATAAAAATTTGTTTTAGGGAAATATATTCTTAAATTTAGCAATGAAAACATTAAAAGCTTGCAGTTATTTATGCTATTGCAAAGGTACGTTTTACCATGAATTTCATTAATATATCGAATTCAAAAAAATTGATTTTTTTTTAAGTACAAGCAATATTTTTTATCACATCTTTCAATGAACTTATGTAAGCAACTGAAGCTAAAATGATGTTTTTAAGGATTTCAAAATAATAATGTTTTGTTTCTTTTTTTCAAAACTGTTTCGAAAGAAGAAAAAAAATGTAAATAAATATTGAAGCATTAAAAATATTTTAATTTTTTAAATCTGAATTTCTTAAATCTGTTAAATAAATTCTAATTCAAAAAAATACTTTCTTACGTCTCTAAGTCTTCTATTAGTCTTAAAGATCTTAATAAAAAATTGTGTGTAGAGAATATGTGATTGAATGTAACAAAAATAGCTAAATACCTAATTAATTATAAATTGCCAACTAAGAATAAAATATTACTAATTATCAATAAATAAATAATATAAATAACTAATTACCAACTAAGAATATGTGTTAAAGATTATAAGAAGAATTGTATTAAAAACATATCAAATCAAATTCATACCGCAGAAATATGACAACACTATTTTTGGATAATCGGATTTAACAAGTAAAATTGTTAAAAGGACTCAATAAACTTATTCTCAGCAAAACAGTAATATTATTTCACTATGTTGATGTTCCGAACACTAAGGAGGATAACGTTTATAGTAATTAAATGTTTGAAAAACAAAATATTCTTTCAGAATATAAAATTTGACAATAGGACGTAATAAATTTATTCACAACAAAACAATAGTATTATTTCACCAATTCATCTTCCAGATATCAAAGATGACATAAAAGGTTTATTGTAATTAAACGTTTGAAAACCAAAATATTCTTTCAGAACATAAAAGTTGATAATAGAATTTAATAAAATAATTCACAACAAAACAGTAATATTATTTCAGCAATTGATCTTTCAAATATCAAAGAAAACGTATAACGTTAAATTAAACGTTTGAAAAACAAAATATTCCTTCAGAACAGTCTCAAATAACATTCGATTGAAACTTAATGCTACTTCCTCTAAATGTTATTAAAAATACCTCGTAATTAACTTTATCGGTGCAAATTTCATGTACGATATTTTGCCGAAAATTCCTTCAATATTTCACAGCTGCTGAAGGTAACAAAGGGAAAGATAATTTAACGATGTTCTCAATAAAGTAAAAAAATGCAGGAAATAATTTCGGCTGAGGTGAAATCTTCCAGAAGTATCGGATTCAATAAGAAATAACCACTCCACTGTAATTAAACCCAGTAATATCCTGGAGTTGGATTGTATTGAGGTCGAATTTTATTGATTTGCGTCTCTCTCCAAGGGGCTCTCAAGGGGTGTTGAAGCCTAATTTAAAATAACGAGATATGAAAGTTCGCGTTATTTCCTATGACCTACATTTGTATGTATAAAAAAAAAAAACATAAGCACATTTTATATGTCAAAGTCAAAATTAGGTGGGAAGAGTAAAAAGATTTTTATGAAGATATTTTTTTTTTCTAAAGCAAAATACATTGAACTCATGGCAATGAATTTTTTAAAGAAGAATTTTTTAATGTGTCTCCTAATACAGAAAAATGTTTATTAACTCGGCAGCTGTAAATTTGGCTGAAACCGGATGTTTCATAAACACACGATAATGTTTAATTTTCATTTATTTTCTTAGAAAATATAATTCGACAGTTGCCAATTTTGATTTTGATAAGCAATGTATTTTCATATAAAAACAATATTTTTGCAAATTAAAATAATTTATTTTTTGTATTTTCCTTAATGCTATTATTTTGATTCTTACATCATAATTTTAAAAATAATACTAAATTTTAGCATTTGCTAAATTTAATTCTTGATATTTTTAATTATATTAAAATCCTTTGCATCCTTTAGTTTTATTTTTGAAAGTCGCAAGAAAATTGTATTTATATCAGTTTAATTTATAATATAATAGCAGGACCTACATGGCGTTGCCATGTCATGATGTATGTCTGCGAAACCAATACCATTAACTTAAAATAAAGTTATGAAAACGAAGCAAAAAATAATAATTGTATTGATTCTGAGTGTTTATTTTTTTTCATGGCAATCATTGGTGAATCTCAGACGATAAAAATCGCAAAAAAAAAAACCCAAAAAAAAAAAAAACTGAAAATGAAGACGCTGTAAAAAGAATTCAAAAACAGGAAGTTGTTATCAAAATTTAAGTTATACAAAAATAACTTTCGGGTCTCTTGGTTCCCTGATTTGGTTTTTTTTCCTGTCAGGAAGAAAGTATAGTTCCATCAACCAAAATGGCAAAAGAAAAATTAATAAGAATTCACTTTATAAAAGTGTTTTGATCATATTTAAAAAAGTATTTTGATCGTTATTTAAAATGAGAGATAAATATCCGAATAATGCCTTCAAAAATTTGAAACAGGTAATATAATCAAAATCCCGAATGTAAGATTTTAGATTTAATTCTTAATATTTCTTAGAAAAAAATTGCTTTTTAAAAGATTCCTAAATTTACTAAATTAAATAAGAAGTGCAAAACAATATTTTTAGAACGATAACTGTTTGTTTTCTTCGATGGTGCATTCATTTTGTTTTCTGCAATTATTTGATACTATATAATAAGGAAATATGAATAAAACATCATCTAAAACAACAAAAATATTAAATAAATGTTTTTGTATAGTATATTCTAAAATTAGGACTTCGAGTTGTATTACGACTACCTGTGTGACAAATTTCGTTTCTGTAATTGCAATAGACACCATAGACATACACAAGTACTTACTTTTATAAGTATAGATGTAATTAATTTTACTAAAATCATTTATTAATTTAATTTTTATAATTAGAAGGTAAATTTATAAAGTATTAGAAACTTTCATGCTTAAAGTATTGTGCAGTGTCATACAAAAGTGCAAATTTTCACTTTAATTTTAATAATATATGCTTCCAATTTTTATGTGAGAATTTTAAATATGTTTTCATTTAAAATTTGATTGACTTTTCTTTTTTTTATTTCGTAGCAGCCAAAACGAAAGAAATAATCCATTTTTATTCGGTATCTGAGAGTAATATGGAGGTGCTAGTTTTGCTTATATATCACTTGGCGATTTCAGATTTAGTTTAAAATTTTAATGAGAAAGAATTTTAATTTCTTGAAAAGGAGGCTAAGAAGATTTTTATAAAATCATGGCGAGACCTATAACCTTTCTCGTGGATGAAGAAATTTGCGTTTTCTTGACTTCCAGAGCTGTTTGTCGTGTTTTGATCTCGTATCCTTTTTTTCATATAGTTATTGAATTGAAGCAATGTTTTGTTAAACCTGATAGGATTTTCAATGTTCTGCCGTAATACATGAAGGATTTTCTGAAAATTTATTAAGCTTTACTAAAGAGATATTAAACTACCAGTTACTGTAAAACTTCTCTTCTGTTATTTTTTCAAAATTCAAAAACTTTTTTCTAGAAATATTTTTTGTCTTGTTCTTTTATTTTGAAATGATTTTAAATCATTTTGTGTATGTTGGCATTCTAGAAGTCACAGTTAAAAATCGTTTAGAATTGGGTTGGAGTTGGAGTTGGATTTTAAAGGCGCAAAAGCCAGACATGGCTATGATGCTCCAAACGTATGGTGAATTTATAAACATATAGTAATATAAAGAAGTTCTAATAGCGCCTAATTCGTTAAAAAAATAAGTTTAGAAGAGAAACACCAAAATTTGTGCAAATATACACCAGGGTGTTAGAATGTGCACCTCGGAACCAGCTGTTGAAAAATGATATTTAATTAAAATTGCAAAGATATTTAATGTCAGTTTTGAACTTTTCCTGCAATAACTTCCGAAATTCCTAATGCACAAAAAGAATTTTTTCCCCTCCATTTTAAAATTCAAAACATTGTGTTTTAAATTATCATGCATTTTAGAGCTGCCTATTTAATTATAAGGAAGTTTTATGTCGCCTATAAGTCGACGATTACATAATGAATGAGAAAGTGAAGTAGAATTACTGTGAAAGATAATGTGAAATTTAAAGATCAATTACCTCGACAATTACATTTTTAATGGTAGTATGATTTCGAGGAATTTGATTTCTTTAGAAAGGATTATATGGGCTAATTATATCACAATTTTAATGACTATCACAGGTAATTTAAAAATACTGCTTTAAGAGATCCATGGGCATCAAGTTATGTATAAGCGATTCAATTGAAATTAAACACAAACAAATACCTAGGAAACTAGCTGTGGCCAGATAGAAAAAATAAACAGAATCTCCATTACTTGGAAACGGAAGAAAAACATTTGATTAAATAGAGGATGAAACGATGACGATAATTTGAATTTTATTGCAACAATAAAAACTTTGTTGAAAATTTATAAAAAAAAAATATTTACTAAAGAATTAGAAAGAAGAGTAATTTAGAAAGAAGATTAATTTCGAAAGAAGATTAACTAAAATTATAAAATTTAAGAAAAAAACATTGAACAAAATTAAACTGATATTATTAAAAAACATTTTTTGAATTTTAAAATAGTTTAAAAATTATACATATGCAAATATATCTTCGAAAGTTTTAAAGGGAAAAATGCCAAAATCGCTCACAATTTTTAGTTAATTAAAGTTTTAATTAAATTTTTTAAAGTCATTAAAAGTGCTTATTCCTATCCTCAGATGTAGTGATAAATTCGACAGCTATAATCAAACGACCTATCTGGTAAAGTACAAACAGATTATCAAACATTTATTACTAAAAGAGACAAACGATTTTTTTTTCTTTTTTCTGCTTGTTGATTGTTTTTGATGTATTTTTACGAAAACTGTCTTCTTCAACAGTGAAAGCAATAATTTATCAGGTAGACATGCTATTGCTTTCTTTAATTTTTCTTCTTAAAATTGCAATGGGAACTAAATCCATTGTCTTGTGCCCTGCCTTGTCATCACTTCATTTTAAATCTGTTGTAGACTGTTAATCTGCCTGATGGACTGTTAAAAAAGAATTTCACTACTAGAAGTTTCAGTAGGATTTGATGTTGCGGAATGCATTATTAAATAGGCGGGTAATGCATTGCAATGAAAAGCAACAAGAAGCAGGTTCACTGAATATCTCTTTTGACGGCATCATTTTTTGTGACATTTACTTTCAACTGTTGTTCTAGTATAGTCGGTTAGATGCATGTTAAAATGTGTTTTTGTTATAGTTGAAAAATAAGTACTTTGTTAGATGATTGTAACTTAGAAGAAGTTTCACAAATACATAACATTAGCCACTTTCGGCAATCAGCTGTTTCGTTTAATATTGGCTTTCTTGGCTGTTAAACTATTAATATATAACATACATTTTTTTAGAATTTTCCTAAAAATGTGTTTATTTTGCTGTTAGTTGGATTACTCAGTTATTATTAATATTAACTATAGTTACTATTAATAGTAACCGCAGTTATTATTATTAATAATCCAATAATTATTAATAATTCGTATTTAATAAATTAATAATAACTAACCCCAAATATCAGTATATATAGTCGTCCAGCACTGTTTGTAAGCTAGAGGAAACTGAAAATACCCCCCCCCCCCTCCTTTATTTAATGTGCGTCATTATCCGAAATGAACTTCCATGTTTGACGTTCATATCTAGCAATTGATACACGTGTGTTTCTAGAATATTTTAATTGGCTAATTTAATCGGTTTGTGAATAACCTTGGGCATGAATAAATATCAAAGGTCAATAAGCTGAGGTCTGCGATTTTTGCTATTTTATATTTATGCAACAAATAATTTCTATAGCAAATTAATTTGAAGGTTATTATTAATATTTTCTTTTGGCATTTTTTTTGTATTTGACATTGATTTGTGTGCGTGTGCGCGTGTGTGTTAAGGAATCACCATTTGTTTCAAACGATTTTAGCTATTAGTTTTGTGAAACGTGGACAGAGAAGATCCATTCATTACAAGGAACAAAAGTTCTAATGTTATTATATATTTACATCTAAATTATATTCTAAATAATATGTCAATGTGTATGAGATTTTCTACTACAACTTTCGTTAGTTTATAAGTGACAATCCGATCTGAAGTATTTTTTAACAGAAAACAGCTCCACTAGATAGGCATATCCTTTAGTTGTTAAAAATAACCAATTTAAAAGTTCGATTGCCATTAACAATTGCCGGCTATTAGTTATACTAAACGAATTAAATATTAGTAATAATGTATTAATAACTTTGATGGTAATATATATACTACTACACAAATGTGGACGTGAAAATCTATTTCGGAATTAACACTCAAAAAAGCATATTTTTTTTAATTTTGTTTTAAATCAAACAAAAGCAAACAATTGTATGGTTTGAATTTCCTTAAAATGAAATAAAACTGTTAAGATTAACGAATATGTTAAATTTTTAAATTCTATTAAAATTAGAGAAAAGGAATTAAATTGATATTATTAAAATGGTAATTTGTTCTAGTTTAACGGTAATGCAAAAATCTTTTGGCAAAATAGTATTTTTGAAAAAAATAGCAGACAAATACCAAAAAAAAAAAAAACTTAATTTTTAATTATTATATATTTTAAATAACTTTATGATTTATAACTGGAAATTATAAATTGACAGTGACTTTCGTCTTGTCTTGGGAGTAATATCAAATTTCATTATAATCATAAAAAAATACTAATAGATTTAGATAAAAAAATGTATAATAATTCATCTTTATTTATACATATATATGGCTAATACAAACAATATTTAATTTCGTTTTATATTTAAATATTACCGTCCTAAATAATAACTACTGTATTTCGAAGGGAAAAAAGGATTATCAGGTCCTTAGATGTATTACAGAAGTTATATGTAGAAGTATTCGATGAAATAAATCTTTTTTTAAATATATCTTATAATGAGTGGAAATGAATTTAATACCATGCAAAAGAAAAAAATGTATATATGCATATAAAAGATAGATATCTACATTTATCGAAAATATGTATTTATGTGAGTGGGTGGGTGTCAAAATTATACGGAACAGACCATCAGATATAGAACCATGAAATTCGACGTACATGTACTTTAGAAGCAAAGAATATGCATTTCAAAGCTATTATTTTAAAATTCTAATTAATTAAAAGAAACGTGCATGTTTTTCCACCATTACTTGCGAAAATGTTTTAACGCAAAACTGATTACTGATTGTAACTTTACAAAAATATATATTTTTAATGATAACAAATCAATTGCCCGGGATTTTTTTTTTTTTTTTTGAATTTTGATTATTTTAAAAATATTTTTCGCAATATTTTTAATGTTAGATTCCATGGTTGCAATGAAATCTAAACCTTTTGTTGTTGAAATTAAGTAAATTTTATTTGAAATGCTTTTAAACCGTTTCTGTCCATATTGAAACATCTAATTCGAATTTCTAATGAAATCGAACTTGGCAGAAGTTTAATTCATACATTAGTTTTCTGATTTTGACAATATTGATCATCCAGGCATTACAATTTCTTCTAAAATCGCAAAGAAATTAAATATTCAGTCATTTAATGTCTGTCTGTAATGTGTTTTAACAAATCCGGAATTTGAAAACAAATTGAGATAAATATGATTATATGATTAAATCGAAAACTTTCGCATATATCTCGCGATAAAAGTTTTTTAATTATGACATCAAAGACAGAGAAATAAATTACTTATGAAATTTCAATGAAAGTGTTTATATTTAAAACTAAAGGCTTTCAGTTCTTAGTATTAATGAAAAAATTATAAACATTTTAAAATTGAGATGGAATTTTTAACTGCATAAAACAAACCAGTTTTAGGAAAAACAAATAAAACAGATTAAAAAGAAAATTGAAATGAAATGTTTACTTTCAACTTTTATTTACAAATGAGGCGAACAAATAAGAACAGAGAACTGCATTAATTTATATGTCCCCATTCCAAGTTGCAAGCAAAAAAGATAATTACAAAACGAAATACGAAGTTCCTTGAGAATTGAAATTTTGATAGCTGTTAATGGGATTTCTCCTTCCAAGAATTCTAATTTTAGAAATGAAGAATTCGAAAGTACTTTTAAGATAATTCTGAAAATTCCTTTTAAAAGAGAATTTATATTCTATTGATTAAATAATTTAAAACTCAGAAACTCGGGCAAGCGAATCAGAAAGTAGGAACTAAATTTTATTTCTTTCATCGATTACTTATAAAAGAACCCTCAATAGAACATTTAATTTGGAGGAAATAAACCTTGGAACTTTTTATTTGGGCACATTCCCTATGTTTATTCATTAAAGAAATAAATTTAATGAAATATAAAGCTAAAATTAGTTTTACTGCTATACGCATATTGAAGGAATTATTAGAGATAAGTTGGTAAACATAAAATATTGAATTTCTTATTTTGTATTCAGAAATGCGAATTTATGATTACATTCTGCATCTATTTGATAATTATAGCAGTAGCATTATTCACTTAATGTATTATAAATATTAATATAAATAATTGAATAGATTTTATTCAAGTTTTGCACATAAATTCAACGAATCATAATTAAAGAGAATATTTAGAGAATGTTTCGTTGCAATAAATAAATAATTATTTTTATTTTTTTGAAACTATATTTTCGTTGAGCAAATAACAGTGACATTTAAGATTTCTTTAATAAACTCAAAACGAGAGAGAGATTTAAAAAATATATTACCTCATTAGTATAGAAAAATATCTCTTTTTTAAAATCGTTTTCAAGTTTCATGTTAATTAAAAATTGATAATACTATAGATTATTTGCTATTTATAATTTAAATAATCTCCGCAAATCTGCTGACTTCGTATTCCATGCTGTAGATACATTTTTGTTACAGAATTTAGTTAAGTTTTTAT